>NC_083719.1:105924483-110924483 GCF_028564815.1 Eubalaena glacialis | reverse complement strand
TAATACTGTATGTCACTGATTCTAAAACATGCCCTTCCCCCACCCTTTGACTTCTCTGAAATGAGGATGCATCTTACAATTACAATTGAATTTTTTCTTTCTTGGTGGCACATAAAATAGTGGTGTGTCTATAACTGATAACCCAGTAACCTTATTCTCATAAGGAGTGCTGTGGAACAGTGAATGGTCTTCAACTTCTTGGTTTACATTTAGGCTATCCTGTGAGACTGTTTCAGGCCTCTCTTCTAAAAGCCTACTTTACATAATGTTGCAGGAAATGCTGGTTAGAATTGAGAGTGTAATGAGAGTGACTGAGCCTGATTCACTTTACCTGGCAGCAAGGAGTGCTATAAGGAGCTTTGTACCATTCAAGGGCAACTTTGGGTGCTTCCACTGCACTGACAATGATTCCTCTTTGTCAATTCTCTGTGTACAGGTGGTTCCCTAGGCTCTTGAGATACCTGCCTTTTGTCCGGCACTGCATCGTCCTCGCATATCCAAGGGCGTGTCTCCCTTTAGCATCACCACTCGGTAGTTGTAATTCCGCCTTTTATCAGAAGCTGATACATTTTCATCGGCATCAGATCGAATTTCTATGTATTCAATATCTGACACAGAAAGAAGAAGATTTTAGGGGAACCTACACTCTGCAGCCTTTTGTCACTTGCAAACCTTATCAAAGTAAGTTACCAGCAACATGTGAGGCTGACACTACCAGAGGAAAACACTGGCTGGTTTGGAAACTTTTTCTCTGGTGATGAAGATTCCTGGCCAGAAGCAACCAGATGCCCCAACCCTCAGTCTCAGACGTGCCTTTTTCTTAGTTCCCCTATTACGAGTTTCCTCCTGATGGTTTTCTTCTTATCACATTTCGGCTTATCCCTATCTGCACTTCGACAGAACCTGTTACATCATCAACTAAATATAATGTGCACCATGGCCAAATCTGTAAGTCCTGTCAGGCTTTGGAATAGAAAACTTTGCATTTTTTTCTTGCTAAGAATTCTAAGATAAGAATTCTTAGAAAATCTGAAAGAGATGTTCAGAGAGAGGCCCAGAGGTAATACTGGCATGATGAGCAGTCATATGAGGCAAGAGCTGGACATAGGGCTTTAGAAAGAGCATTCATGGTACACCATGTTAATTACCTTGTCCACGATAGGTACTTCGCCAAAGGTCACGAATAATTTTGTTGATTTCTTCCATTTTCATACTGTGAAATTTCATTATTGCTCTGGAAAAAGCCATTGATACTTTCAAGATAACATATTGTAACAATAAATTTAACAGTATATATTTAAAAAATATGCAATGTATAATAATGTATATAATAAGTAATATCATGAGATAAATTCCCCAATATTCTCAATGATAAAAGTAGAATATAGTAAGAGCTATAAAAAATAAACAGAACCAAAACCTTGCTATTGGCTAGTATGGCAAACTCTCAGGCATATATAATTCCAGCACTCTGGAGTCCTTATCCTTCTCCATTTTCACTCTCTATGATATGACAAACACTCCCTTAAATGCTCAAATACTGTGAACACTTCTGAAACAATTTTTTAGGAGACATTTCTTAGGCTTAATGGAAGGACTGTTTCTACTGATACCAACTGGTTATAAGAAGCCCTGCTGAACAGATGACAGTGAGTTAAAGAGGGGACAGGAGGTGTACAGGGTCCCTTAGTCTATGGGAAAATAGGTGAATCTCTGGAATTGCTGCCCTTTTTCTCTTCTATTATTATTAAGGTTGACCAAAGTCAACCTCTTAAGCTGCTTTTATTTCTCAGATCTGTGAGCTTTTTACCAACCAGAAGTGTTGGTTCGGAGAGGGTGATAAAGAGGCTTAAGCTGAGCTGAGCCTCAAAACTTTAATTTTCCCTTCCTAGTTGAAGATTCAGAAACCCTAACTCCAAATATGTGCATTAACTTTCTTTGACCGTGGCACCCCTCTGCCCCCACAACACTCTTAAAATACTAGTAGTTTCGAAACACTAAAAAGAAGAAAAGAAATGTCTGTAAAAACAAAAGTAGCCTGTCAAAATCTAACACCGTTCTTACTAGAGTCACCTTTCGTCAAAAAGCCCTTAGGTTATTTGGTTTATGAATTAATAATGTTGCACCAGTCACAAAAAGGCAAACATCACTGCCATTACCATACAAAGGATGTGAGGCGGACATACTTCCATTTACAAGTCTCTTATCTGATATATACAAAAAAAGAAACTGAACGTAATGCTACTGCCTCTGCAGAAGCATTTCATGATCTTCCGGTTTACTAGCAAAAGAGAAAGAAATGACTCAACATAAATACATTTTAAATATCAGATGAAGGATTGTGAAGTAATAAAAACCAGAAAAAACCATATTCTGCTTGTTGATGAGAACGCAACAAGTCTCCATTTTCTATTTTATACATCTATCTCAGTCTCAGATTTTATACTTCTTTCAAAAAGACAGAGACACAACTTCTAAGTGTTTGTTTAAAAAAAAAAAACCTCAGAGAATGTTCTTGAGACCAATCAAGTAATGCTTAGCTTTATACAGTATGACCTTGATTCTTCAAATGACTTTTTTTTTTTTATAAATTTATTTATTTTTAGCTGTGTTGGGTCTTCGTTTCTGTGCGAGGGCTCTCTCCAGTTGTGGCGAGTGGGGGCCACTCTTCATCGCGGTGCGCGGGCCTCCCACCATCGTGGCCTCTCTTGTTGAGGAGCACAAGCTCCAGATGCGCAGGCTCAGTAGTTGTGGCTCACGGGCCCAGTTGCGCCGCGGCATGTGGGATCTTCCCAGACCAGGCCTCGAACCCGTGTCCCCTGCATTGGCAGGCAGATTCTCAACCACTGCGCCACCAGGGAAGCCCCCAAATGACTTTTTAAAAATGTCATCCTTCCATTCAAGTTAAAAATCTTCCATAATCAACATAAATAAGCACTCCCAATGTGGAGAACAAGCTCCAGGTGGGGCACAGATGTCCCACGTGCACACACATAGCCTACACCACAGCTCCCTAGTACAACAGAGGTGGTGCATCCTCGCCCATGGGTAGGTCTGCTGAGAGAGAACAATGCAGGAAAAAGCTCTAGTCCTTAGAGGGATCCAGACTCACCAACGATCATGGCAGACAGAGTGGATGCCCACTACTGTTGGCTGGACCATTCACTTATCTTTGTATCTTATCTCTCTGCTAATATGGAGCTTATAACCCCACTGTGCAATGATTACAGTAACTACATTAATCTACTTGAGGGAATAACAATGATAAGTGGCTACTAGTGATGAGCATTTACCTTATGTAAGATACAATTACGCTAAATAATCATATTTTATCTCATTTAATCCTTACTACAATACTGAGAGTTAGATTCGGTTATCTCCATTTTACCATTAAGAAAACTGAGATTCTAACAATGAATTTTCCAAAAAAGAAATAAATCAATCCCGTTTACAACAGCATCAAAAACAATAAAGTACTTAGGAATAAATTTAACTAAGAAGGTGAAAGATCTCTACTATGAAAACTACAAGACCCTGATGAAAGAAAATGAAGGCAGAAATAAATGGAAAGGTGGGAATTCCCCGGCACTCCAGTGGTTAGGACTCTGTGCTTTCACTGCTGAGGGCATGGGTTCGATCCCTGGTCGGGGAACTAAGATCCCACAAGACACACACCAGGGCCAAAAATTTAAAAAATTTAAAAATTTAAAAAAGGAAAGGTGGGCTTCCCTGGTGGCGCAGTGGTTGAGAATCTGCCTGCCAATGCAGGGGACACGGGTTCGAGCCCTGGTCTGGGAAGATCCCACATGCCGCGGAGCAACTGGGCCCGTGAGCCGCAACTACTGAGCCTGTGCGTCTGGAGCCTGTGCCCTGCAACAAGAGAGGCCGCGACAGTGAAAGGCCCGCGCACCGCGATGAAGAGTGGCCCCCGCTCGCAACAACTAGAGAAAGCCCTCGCACAGAAACGAAGGCCCAACACAGCCAAAAATAAATAAATAAATAAAAATAAAATTAAAAAAAAAAAAAAAAAAGGAAAGGTATCTCATGGTCATGGATTGGAAGAATTAATATTGTTAAAATGTCAATACTACCCAAAGCCATCTATAGATACAATGCAATCCCTATCAAGATTCCAATGGCATTTTTTTACAGAAATAGAAAAAAACACTCCTAAAACTCATATGGAACCATGAAAGACCCCAAATAGCCAAACAAATGCCGAGAAAGAACAACAAAGCAGGAGGTATCACACTTCCTGATTCCAATCTATACTATAAAGCTATAGTAATTAAAACAGTATGGTACTCCCATACACCTATGGACAATTAATCTATGACAAAGGAGGCAAGAACATACAATGGAGAAAAGACAGTCTCTTCAATAAGTGGTGCTGGGACAACTGGACAGCTACATGTAAAAGAATGAAATTAGAACATTCTCTAACACCATATACAAAAATAAACTCAAAATGGATTAAAGGCCTAAATGTAAGACCAGATATTATAAAGCTTCTAGAGGAAAAACACAGGCAGAACACTCTCTGAAATAAATCACAGGGCTTCCCTGGTGGCGCAGTGGTTAAGAATCTGCCTGCCAGTGCAGGGGACACGGGTTCAATCCCTGGTCCGGGAAGATCCCACATGACATGGAGCAACTAAGCCCGTGCGCCACAACTACTGAGCCTGCGCTCTAGAGCCTGCGAGCCACAACTACTGAGCCCAAGTGCTGCTACTACTGAAGCCCGCATGCCTAGAGCCCATGCTCTGCAACAAGAGAAGCCACCACAATGAGAAGCCCGTGCACCACAACGAAGAGTAGCCCCCACTCCCCGCAGCTGTTGTGCACGCAACAAAGACCCAACACAGCCAAAAATAAATAATAAATAATTTAAAAAAATAATAAATCACAGCAATACCTTTTTGGATCCATCTCCTAGAGTAATGAAAATAAAAATAAACAAATGGCAACTAATTAAACTTATGAGCTTTTGCACAGCAAAGGAAATGATAAAATGAAAAGACAACCCACAGAATGGGAGAAAATATTTGCAAATGAAGCAACCAACAAGGGATTAATCTCCAAAATATACACACAGCTCATGCAGTTCTGTATCAAAAAAACAAACAACCCAATCAAAAAATGGGTGGAAGATCTAAATAGACATTTCTCCAAAGAAGACATACAGATGACCAAAACGCAACGGCCAAGATGCTCAAGGTCGCTAATTATTAGAGAAATGCAAATCAATACTATGATGTATCACCTCACACTGGTCGGAATGGCCATCATCAAAGTCTACAAACAATAAATGCAGGAGAGGGTGTGGAGAAAACGGGACCCTCCTACATTGTTGGTGGGAATGTAAATTGGTACAACCATTATGGAGAACAGTATGGAAGTTCCTTAAAAAACTAAAAATAGAACTACCATATGATCCAGCAATCCCACTCCTGGGCATATATCCGGAGAAAAACATAATTTGAAAAAATACATGCACCCCAATGTTTGCTGCAGCACTATTTATTGACAAAGGAATGGATAAAGATGATGTGCTACATATATACAATGGAACATTACTCAGCCATAAAAAAGAATGAAATAATGCCATTTGCAGCAACACAGACAGACCTAGAGATTTTCATACCAAGTGAAGTAAGCCAGACAAAGAATGACAAATATCATATGATATCACTTATATGTGGAATCTGAAAAAAAAAAAAAAAACAGATTAAAATGAACTTATTTACAAAACAGAAAAAGACCCACAGACGTAGAAAACAAACTTATGGCTACCAAAGGGGAAGGGGGGAGGGGAGGGATAAATTAGGATGATGGGATTAACATATACACACTGCTATATGTAAAATAGATAACCAACGACCTACTGTATAGCACAGGGAGCTATACTCAATATTTTGTAATAACCTATAAGGAAAAAGAATCTGTAGGGGCTTCCCTGGTGGCACAGTGGTTAAGAATCCGCCTGCCAATGCAGGGGTCACGGGTTCGAGCCCCGGTCTGGGAAGATCCTACATGCCGCAGAGCAACTAGGCCCGTGTGCCACAACTGCTGAGCCTGCGCTCTAGAGCCTGAGAGCCACAACTACTGAGCCCATGTGCCACGACTGCTGAAGCCCGTGTGCCTAGAGCCCATGCTCCACAACAAGAGAAGCCACCAAAATGAGGAGCCTGCGCACCGCAATGAGGAGTGGCCCCCGCTCACTGCAATTAGAGAAAGCCACGCACAGGAACAAAGACCCAATGCAGCCAAAAATAAATAAATAAATAAATAAATAAATTTATATATATAAAAAAAGAATCTGTAAAAGAATATATATAGTAGAAGAACGTGCTCTCACTCCCTCTTGCGAGAACACCAGAATCACAACTAGCTGCTGGACAATCATCAACAGGAAGACACTGGAACTCACCAAAAAAGATACCCCACATCCAAAGACAAAGGAGAAGCCACAGTGAGACGGAAGGAGGGGCGCAATCACAGTAAAATCAAATCCTATAACTGCTGGGTGGGTGACTCACAGGCTGGAGAACACTTATACCACAGAAGTCCACCCACTGGAGTGAAGGTTCTGAGCCCCACGTCAGGCTTCCCAACCTGGGGGTCCGGCAACAGGAGGAGGAATTCCTAGAGAATCAGACTTTGAAGCCTAGTGGGAATTGATTGCAGGACTTCGACAGGACTGGGGGAAACAGAGACTCCACTCTTGGAGGACACACACAAAGTAGTGTGCGCATCGGGACCCAGAGGAAGGAGCAGTGACCCCAGGGGAGACTGAACCAGACCTACCTGGTAGTGTTGGAGGGTCTCCTGCAGAGGCGGGGGGGAGTGGGGGGCTGTGGCTCACCATGGGGACAAGGACACTGACAGCAGAAGTTCTGGGAAGTACTCCTTGGCCTGAGCCCTCCCAGAGTCTATCATTAGCCCCACCAAAGAGCCCAGGTAGGCTCCAGTGTTGGGTTGCCTCAGGCCAAACAACCAACAGGGAGGGAACCCAGCCCCACCCATCAACAGTCAAGTGGATTAAAGTATTACTGAGCTCTGCCCACCAGAGCAACAGTCAGCTCTCCCCACCACCAGTGCCTCCCATCAAGCCTCGTAGATAGCCTCATCCACCAGAGGGCAGAGAGCAGAAGCAAGAAGAACAACAATCCTGCAGCCTGTGGAACAAAAACCACATTCACAGACAGATAGACAAGATGAAAAGGCAGAGGGCTATGTACCAGATGAAGGAACAAGATAAAACCCCAGAAAAACAACTAAATGAAGTGGAGATAGGCAACCTTCCAGAAAAAGAATTCAGAATAATGATAGTGAAGATGATCCAGGACCTCGGAAAAAGAATGGAGGCAAAGATCCAGAAGATGCAAGAAATATTTAACAAAGACCTAGAAGAATTAAAGAACAAACAAACAGAGATGAACCATACAATAACTGAAATGAAAACTACACTAGAAGGAATCAATAGCAGAATAACTGAGGCAGAAGAACGGATAAGTGACCTGGAAGACAGAATGGTGCAATTCACTGCTGCGGAACAGAATAAAGAAAAAAGAATGAAAAGAAATGAAGACAGCCTAAGAGACCTCTGGGACAACATTAGACGCAACAACATTCGCCTTATAGGGGTCCCAGAAGGAGAAGAGAGAGAGAAAGGACCAGAGAAAATATCTGAAGAGATTATAGTCAAAACCTTCCCTAACATGGGAAAGGAAATAGCCACCCAAGTCCAGGAAGCGCAGCAAGTCCCATACAGGATAAACCCAAGGAGAAACACGCCGAGACACACAGTAATCAAATTTGCAAAAATTAAAGACAAAGAAAAATTATTGAAAGCAGCAAGGGAAAAACGAAAAATAACATACAAGGGAACTCCCATAAGGTTAACAGATGATTTCTCAGCAGAAACTCTACAAGCCAGAAGGGACTGGCATGATATACTTAAAGTGATGAAAGGGAAGAACCTACAACCAAGATTACTCTACCCGGCTAGGATCTCATTCAGATTCGATGGAGAAATCAAAAGCTTTACAGACAAGCAAAAGCTAAGAGAATTCAGCACCACCAAACCAGCTCTACAACAAATGCTAAAGAAACTTCTCTAAGTGGGAAACACAAGAGAGGAAAAGGATCTACAAAAACAAACCCAAAACAATTAAGAAAATGGTCATAAGAACATACATATCGATAATTACCTTAAACGTGAATGGATTAAATGCTCCAACCAAAAGACACAGGCTTGCTGAATGGATACAAAAACAAGACCCATCTATATGCTGTCTACAACAGACCCACTTCAGACCTAGGGACACATACAGACTGAAAATGCGGGGATGGAAAAAGATATTCCATGCAAATGGAAATCAAAAGACAGCTGGAGTAGCTATACTCATATGAGATAAAATAGACTTTAAAATAAAGAATGTTACAAGAGACAAGGAAGGACACTACATAATGATCAAGGGATCAATCCAAGAAGAAGAGATAACAATTATAAATATATATGCATCCAACATAGAGGCACCTCAATACATAAGGCAACTACTAACAGCTATAAAAGAGGAAATTGACAGTAACACAGTAATAGTGGGGGACTTTAACACCTCACTTACACCAATGGACAGATCATCCAAAATGAAAATAAATAAGGAAACAGAAGCTTTAAATGACACAATAGACCAGATAGATTTAATTGATATTTATAGGACATTCCATCCAAAAACAGCAGATTACACTTTCTTCTCAAGTGCGCACGGAACATTCTCCAGGATAGATCACATCTTGGGTCACAAATCAAGCCTCAGTAAATTTAAGAAAATTGAAATCATATCAAGCATCTTTTCTAACCACAACGCTATGAGATTAGAAATGAATTACAGGGAAAAAAACGTAAAAAACACAAACACATGGAGGCTAAACAATACGTTACTAAATAACCAAGAGATCACTGAAGAAATCAAAGAGGAAATCAAAAAATACCTAGAGACAAATGACAATGAAAACATGACGATCCAAAACCTATGGGATGCAGCAAAAGCAGTTCTAAGAGGTAAGTTTATAGCTATACAAGCCTACCTCAAGAAACAAGAAAAATCTCAAGTAAACAATCTAAACTTACACCTAAAGGAACTAGAGAAAGAAGAACAAACAAAACCCAAAGTTAGCAGAAGGACAGAAATCATAAAGATCAGAGCAGAAATGAATGAAATAGAAACAAAGAAAACAATAGCAAAGATCAATAAAACTAAAAGCTGGTTCTTTGGGAAGATAAACAAAATTGATAAACCATTAGCCAGACTCATCAAGGAAAAGAGGGAGAGGACTCAAATCAATAAATTTAGAAATGAAAAAGGAGAAGTTACAACAGACACCGCAGAAATACAAAGCATCCTAAGAGACTACTACAAGCAACTCTATGCCAATAAAATGGGCAACCTGGAAGAAATGGACAAATTCTTAGAAAGGTATATAACCTTCCAAGACTGAACCAGGAAGAAACAGAAAATATGAACAGACCAATCACAAGTATTGAAATTGAAACTGTGATTAAAAATCTTCCAACAAACAAAAGTCCAGGACCAGATGGCTTCACAGGTGAATTCTATCAAACATTTAGAGACGAGCTAACACCCATCCTTCTCAAACTCTTCCAAAAAATTGCAGAGGAAGGAACACTCCCAAACGCATTCTATGAGGCCACCATCACCCTGATACCAAAACCAGACAAAGATACTACAAAAAAAAAAAAGTACAGACCAATATCACTGATGAATATAGATGCAAAAATCCTCAACAAAATACTAGTAAACAGAATCCAACAATACACTAAAAGGATCATACACCATGATCAAGTGGGATTTATCCCAGGAATGCAAGGATTCTTCAATATATGCAAATCAATCAATGTGATACACCATATTAACAAGTTGAAGAATAAAAACCATATGATCATTTCAGTAGATGCAGAAAAAGCTTTTGACAAAATTCAACACCAATTTATGAAAATAACTCTCCAGAAAGTGGGCACAGAGGGAACCTACCTCAACATAATAAAGGCCATATACGACAAACCCACAGCAAACATCATTCTCAATGGTGAAAAACTGAAAGCATTTCCTCTAAGATCAGGAACGAGACAAGGATGTCCACTCTCACCACTATTATTCAACATAGTTTTGGAAGTCCTAGCCATGGCAATCAGAGAAGAAAAAGATATAAAAGGAATACAAATTGGAAAAGAATAAGTAAAACTGTCACTGTTTGCAGATGACATGATACTATACATAGAGAATCCTAAAAATGCCACCAGAAAACTACTAGAGCTAATCAATGAATTTGGTGAAATTGCAGGATACAAAATTAATGCACAGAAATCTCTTGCATTCCTATACACTAATGATGAAAAATCTGAAAGAGAAATTAAGGAAACATTCCCATTTACCACTGCAACAAAAAGAATAAAATACCTAGGAATAAACCTACCTAGGGAGACAAAGGACCTGTAGGCAGAAAACTATAAGACACTGATGAAAGAAATTAAAGATGATACCAACAGATGGAGAGATATACCATGTTCTTGGATTGGAAGAATCAATACTGTGAAAATGACTATACTATCCAAAGCAATCTATAGAGTCAATGTAATCCCTATCAAATTACCAATGGAATTTTTTACAGAACTAGAACAAAACATCTTAAAATTTGTATGGAGACACAAAAGACCCCGAATAGCCAAAGCAATCTTGAGAAAGAAAAACGGAGCTGGAGGAATCAGACTCCCTGACTTCAGACTATACTACAGAGCTACAGTAATGAAGACAATATGGTACTGGCACAAAAACAGAAACATAGATCAATGGAACAAGATAGAAAGCCCAGAGATAAACCCACGCACCTATGGTCAACTAATCTATGACAAAGGAGGCAAAGATATACAATGGAGAAAAGACAGTCTCTTCAATAAGTGGTGCTGGGAAAACTGGACAGCTCCATGTAAAAGAATGAAATTAGAACACTCCCTAACACCATACACAAAAATAAACTCAAAATGGATTCGAGACCTAAAAGTAAGACCGGACACTATAAAACTCTTAGAGGAAAACATAGGAAGAACACTCTTTGACATAAATCACAGCAAGCTCTTTTTTGATCCACCTCCTAGAGTAATGGAAATAAAAACAAAAATAAACAAATGGGACCTAATGAAACTTCAAAGCTTTTGCACAGCAAAGGAAACCATAAACAAGACGAAAAGGCAACCCTCAGAATGGGAGAAAATATTCGCAAACGAATCAATGGACAAAGGATTAATCTCCAAAATATATAAACAGCTCATGCAGCTCAATATTAAAGAAACAAACAACCCAATCCAAAAATGGGCAGAGGACCTAAATAGACATTTCTCCAAAGAAGACATACAGATGGCCAAGAAGCACATGAAAAGCTGCTCAACATCACTAATTATTAGAGAAATGCAAATCAAAACTACAATGAGGTATCACCTCACACCAGTTAGAATGGGCATCATCAGAAAATCTACAAACAACAAATCCTGGAGAGGGTGGCGAGAAAAGGGAACCCTCTTGCACTGTTGGTGGGAATGTAAATTGATACAGCCACTATGGAGAACAATATGGAGGTTCCTTAAAAAACTAAAAATAGAATTACCATATGACCCAGCAATCCCACTACTGGGCATATACCCAGAGAAAACCGTAATTCAAAAAGACACATGCACCCCAATGTTCACTGCAGCACTATTTACAATAGCCAGGTTATGGAAGCAACCTAAATGCCCATCGACAGACGAATGGATAAAGAAGTTGTGGTACATATATACAATGGAATATTACTCAGCCATAAAAAGGAACGAAATTGAGTCATTTGTTGAGACGTGGATGGATCTAGAGACTGTCATACTGAGTGAAATAAGTCAAAAAGAGAAAAACAAATATCGTATATTAACGCATGTATGTGGAACCTAGAAAAATGGTACAGATGAGCCGGTTTGCAGGGCAGAAGTTGAGACACAGATGTAGAGAACAAACGTATGGACACCAAGGGGGGAAAACCGCGGTGGGGTGGGGATGGTGGTGTGCTGAATTGGGCAATTGGGATTGACATGTATACACTGATGTGTATAAAACTGATGACTAATAAGAACCTGCAGTATAAAAAAACAAACAAACAAACAAAAAACACAACTAATACTAAACTTTCTTTGGGTTATTTGTATGGAAATATGTTAATATAAATGTTTCAGACATTACATGAAATTTCTAAAAATCTTATATGTTCTGGTATAATGTTATAAGTCATAATCGTAGTTATTACTTTAAAATGTATATCTCAGAAATAACTAAATTTCCTTGTCAACTGCATTATTATGAACTTTCATCAAATCTTTAACCGTGGTTATTTTTAAGTCTTTTGTCATTTACAGACAGTTCTGGGTGTACTCTGATGCTTTAGCAAAATTGTTCCTATAAAAGGGTTTCATCTTCAAGGAATTCATGGAAAAGACTCTGACAAGTACAGGTTTCTGGTAACTGACCATACTGCTGAACTGAATGAATAAGCATTTTCAGAACTCTAATGGAAAACTGATGAATTCATAAAAGTGCTAACAAAAGATCAAAATGAAAAAAAAAAATTAATTACATGGGACTGAGTGAACTGATGAGGATGATTATAATTTTTGTGACTTTCTGTTTCAATAAAAAAAAAAAAATCCCACAAGGACTCAGAGGCAAAAAATATACAAATCAATTTTCACTGCAAAGTAAAGGAGCTGTTATAGTGGAGGATTACTGGATTTAATGTCAATATTATGACATAGTATGACTGTGTTTCGTGTTTGGTAATTGCAATCATTGTTGCTTTTGTTGTGGTCATCCATTTACAATGCTTGGTGTCAGTTTATTTATCTCTTGTAAAAATAAAAAAAAATTTTTTTTAAATTAAAAAAACATATGTATAACTGAATAACTCTTGTAAAAATAAAAAAAAATTTTTTTAAGAATTAAAAAAAGAATATATATATGTATAAGTGAAGAATATATATGTATAACTGAATATGTTAGTTTCAGGTGCTGTACACCTGAAACTAACACAATATTGTAAATCAACTGTATTTCAATATAAAAAAAAAGACTTACAGAAAAACCCTGTATGGTACTGGCATAAAAACAGACAAACAGACCAAGAGAACACAATCGTCAGCCCAGAAATTAACCCAAGCACATATGGTAAACTAATATTTGACAAGGGAGCCAAAAATACTCAATGGAGAAAGGACAGTCTCTTCAATGATGGTGCTGGGAATATTGGATATTCACATGTAAAAGAATGAAACTTGACCCCTATTTTACACCACTCACAAAAATAAACTCTAAATGGATCAAAGACTTAAATGTAAAACCTGAAACTGTGAAACTCCTAGAAGAAAGCTCCTTGACATGGGTCTTGGTAATGATTCTTTGGGAATCACACCTTAAAGCCCAAGCAACAAAAAATAAACAAGTGGGACTACATCAAACTAAAAAGTTTTTGCACAGCAAAAGAAACCAACAACAAAGTGAAAAGACAACCTATAGAATGGGAAAAAATATTTGAAAACCATGTATTTGATAAGGGGTTAATATCCAAAACCCATAAAGAACCCATACAACTTGGAAACAAACAAAAAATCCAATTTAAAAATGGGCAAAGGACCTGAATAGACATTCTTCCAAAGAAGTTATATGAATGGCCAACAGGTACATGAAAAAAGATGCTCACAGTCATTAGGGAAATGCAAATTAAAACCACAATGAGGGACTTCCCTGGTGGTCCAATGGAAAGAATCCACCTTACAATGCAGGGGACGCAGGTTCAATCCCTGGTCAGGGAACTAAGATCCCACATGCTGTGGGGCAACTAAGCGCATGCGCCACAACTAGAAAGAGAAAACCCACACGCCACAATGAAGAGCCACCGTGCTGCAACGAAAGATCCTGCGTGGCGCAACTAAGACCTGATGCAACCAAAATAAAATTAAATAAATAAATAAATAAATAATCTTTAAAAAAAAAAAACCACCACATGAGATATCACCTCACACCTCTTAGAACAGCCATCACCAACAAGAGATAACAAATGACAGCATGGATATGGAGAAAGGGAAACCCTTGTGCATTGTTGGTGGGATGGACTGTAAATTGGTACAGTCACTGTGGAAAACAGTATAGAGGTTCCTAAAAAAATTAAAACTAGAACTACCATATGCTCTAGCAATTCCACTTCTGGGAATATATCCAAAGGAAATGAAAACACTATCTCGAAAAGTTATCTGCACCCCTGTGCTCATAGCAGCATTGTTTACAATAGCTAAGACACAGAAACAATCTAAGTGTCCATTGTTGGATGAATGGATAAAGAAGATGTGAGATATATATCTATACGTATCTATATATATCTAAATCTATAACATATCTCTATATACACACATATACAAACATACATACAATGGAATATTCAGCCATAAAAAACAAGGAAGTCCTACCATTGGGGACAACGTGGATGGACCTTGAAGGCATTATGTTAAAAGAAGCAAGTCAGACAGAAAAAGACAAGATCTCACTTATATGTGGAATTTAAAAACAAAACAGGGACTTCCCTGGTGGCGCAGTGGTTAAGAATCCGCCTGCCAATGCAGGGGACATGGGTTCGATCCCTGATCCAGGAAGATCCTACATGCCACAGAGCAACTAAGCCTGTGCACCACAACTACTGAGCCTGTGCTCTAGAGCCCACATGCCACAACTACTGAGCTCACATGCCACAACTACTGAAGCCCATGCGCCTAGAGCCCATGCTCCGCAACAAGAGAAGCCACCGCAATGGACACTAGCCCCCGCTCGCCGCAACTAGAGAAAGCCCGCGTGCAGCAATGAAGACCCAACGCAGCCAAAATTAAAATAAATTTTAAAAAATTAAAACAAAACACCAAATTCATAGAAAAAGAGACTGATCTGTGATTACCAGAGGTGGAGGGATGGGGAGATAGGGAAATTGGATGAAGGTGGTCAAAAGGTACAAACTTCCACTTATAAGATAAATATGTACTAGGAATGTAATGTACAACATGATGACTGTACTTAACACTGCTGTATGACATGTAAGAAAGTTGTTAAGAAAGTAGATCCTAAGAGTTCTCATCACAAGGAAAAAAATTTTTTTTCCTTTTTTATTTTTTCTATGAGATGATGGATTTTAACTAAACCTACTATAGTAATCATTTCATAATATGTGTATATCAAACCATCATGCTGTACACCTTAAACTTATACCGTGATGTATGTTATTTCTCAATAAAATAAAACAGGGAGGGGGGAGAAAACTGAGATTTAATCAAATTAGTAATGTGCTCAAGAACAGAGAAAAATAGGATATTAACAGCCCTTGAATATAATTAAAATTAAAAAGGCAGTCAAAATGCCGTCTTTAAAGTCATCAGGCTCAGATAGTTTTATAAGTGAATGTTATCAATTCTTCAAGGTACACCTAGCTCCCAACTATATAAAGTATTACACAGCAAGGAGAAACATAAGTAAAAAGAGAAAAAAAAAAGTATAGGCCTATTTTGCTTATGAATATAGATACAAACATTTAAATAAAATCAAATTTAGGACTGAAGGTGTTAAAAACAATGTATCATGACCAAATAGTGTTTATCCCAAGAAACCAAGAACAGTACAACAGGAAAAAAAATTAATTTACTGCATTAAGAGATTAAAAGAAAAAAATTATCTCAATAGGTGTCAAAAAGTATGTTATAATACTGAGTTTTGATAAAACTCCTCAATAAGAGAAAAATAGAAAATTTTCTTAATTAGACAAAATGACTATCAGATAGCCACATCAAGCATCAAATTTAATGTTAAAATATACAAAAGTGTTCCTCCTAAAGCTAAGAACAAGAGAAAGATACCTCTTATTATTGCTACTCTAAATAATGTCCTGGAGATGCCTAACAATTGAGCAAGACAATAAAAAGAAATGAAGACTAAATGAGGGGAACAGAAACAGCAACTTGTCATTGTTTCTGCAGATGATATAACTGTATACTCAGAAAACCTAAGAAATCAACTGAAAAACTATTAAGACTAATAAGGTGGTCAGAAATAAAATAAACATACATTACCTAGTAGCAAAATCCAATAGGAAACATAATAGAAAATAGGATCCTATTCATGGTGGCAATAAAAACTATGAAATACCAAGGAAGAAATCTAACAAAAAGGTACAGGATCTAGATGAAAAAGCTATAAAACTTTACAACAGGACAACAAACAAACAAAAAACACCCTGAATAAATATGAGAGACATACTATAGGGGTCCAAAATGGGAGATTCAATATTGCAAAGGTGTCCATTCTCCCCCAAGTAATCCATAAATTAAATGCAATCCAAACAAAACTCCCAACAAGATTAAATAATATTTTTAAATGAAACCCACAAGGTGACTCTAAAGTTCATATTTGAGAGATAATGCAAATGAATAAAATCATAGTACTGGGACAGGAATAAAAACTAAATAAATACACACAGAACTTTAGTGTTTATAACTGACATTTCAAATCAATGGGACAGGTTTTAATAGTGTTGGAAAGAGGAAAAGATTAAAATTATATCACTATCCTTTATCAAATTTCAAATAAAATTCATATAAATTAAAAGATTAAAAATAAATAAGACTATTAAAAGAAAACATTTTTGTAACCTTAGGATTGGGAAGGCCCTTGTAATTGAGAAGTCATAAATAAAAAGATAAAGATTTGTCTACCTAAAAATTAAGTCACAAATAACACCATAAAGAAAGTTAATGGACAAATGACAAACTGGGAATAACTCCTTGATATGTATGTGGAAAGGATTAATATCTAGAATCTATTTTAAAAAATGATACAAATCACTTAGAAAAAGACAACCTAATAGAAAAATTGGCAAAGAGATGTGAATAGGCAATTCTTGGACAAGAAATACAAACAGCCAACATATGAAAAGACATTTAACCTTACTATTAAACAGGTAAATGTAAATTAAAGTGAGAGCATTTTTGGTGTAACAGACTGTCAAAAATTAAAAAGGTTGATAATATGAAAAGCAGACATAAAGAAATGGGTACTTTCATACACTACTGGTAGAAACATAAACTTTGTGCTTTTGGAAGGCAATGTGGCACTAACAAGTTAAAAATATACATACCCTCTGACCCAGTAATTCTATTTCTAAGAAGCTATCTTTCTGATACATCTGCACAAGTGTGCAAAGACATACATTGTAGCATTATCTGTAGTAGCAAGCATTTAAAGGCTTCCTAATATGTCTATCAGTGGTTAAATAAAGTAGGTAATATCCATTTTATAGAATATCATGCAGCCATTAAAAATAATGAGTTATTTACATATATGAACATGATTTTCATCACATGGTAAAGTGGAAAAAAAAAAAACACCTACAGTGTGATACTATTCACACAAAACAAAAAAGATTTGTGTGTACATACATGCAAAAGCACTGTGAAGGAAATGAAAATATGTCACCAATGTACTACTACTTAAGTGCTGAATAAATGTTAGACATTGTCAAGGAAATGAACCGAAGTCCCAGCTTGAACCATGTTCTGTGATTTGCAGAATAATGGAGTAGAGGAAGCATAAATATCTGTAATACAAGGCTGAATGGGTTAAGTGGCACAAAATATTATGGCGTACAAAGGAAGGAAAAAATTACATGTTTGGGAAGGGCTCTATCAAGGTAACATTCAAAGGACGAGAAACAGCATAGTAAAATGCAAGGTGTCTTAAAGGAACAAAATTATTCAGTTTGGTTAGAAAATAGTGAGTAGTGAGAGATGAAATGGGAAAGGCCAGGTGTGGAAGTCTTTCCTAAAATTAGAAGAGAATAGCTACCACCACCTTTAAGAAAATTAACCTGGTAGAAGTTTAATAGGGGTGGGAGGGATAACGAGATGGGGGAAGTTACCACAGTAATACAGGTAAGAGTTAAGGAGAGCTTGACTTAGGCGTGGGCTGTGGAAGAAAAGCAGCTCTGAAACAGAACTGTGCAGGAACCCTGTGGGAGCTGACTGCTGACTGAACTATACAGACCCAAAGATTAACCTAACACACTTTTTAGCACTTGGACTTTACAGGTAACTAACATTTAAGAATGACCTTGAAGGTCCATGACCTCTAGTAAACTATCATTCTGCTGAGGCAAAGATATAAATTTCATGGGCTGGAAACTATTGTGGGTAAGTGGTCATCTGGCTGGTTGCATCAGCACCACCATGTGCCTGGAGTGTGCATGTCATTCAGTTAAATGCATATAGTACTAACTCATATTAAGTGTATGTTTTGTGAAAACTGATTCCCAAAATAAAATGAAAAGGTCTAAGATCTAAGAAAATAGTGATTTATAAATCAATCTTATATTTAAATATTCTTAAGAATCTGAAAGATTTCCTTGAAAATTTCAGTAACAATCTGTTGCATTTTATGAGGACAAATGATGGTTTAAGTGGTATTTATAATTTTGGTGATCCATGAAAGTCTTAGGATGTGATCCTCACAAATGACAAAGGCCTAATATATTTACTGTTTTAAGGGAGGCACAATGAGGCCAAAAGACAGAAAGACAAATACCAGTGAAACTATTCTATATGATACTATAATGGTAGTCACATGTCATTACACATTTGTCTAAACCCACAGAATGTACAACACCATGAGTGAGCCCTAATGTGAACTACAGATTTTGGTGAGTATGATGTGTGAATGTATGTTCATCAAATGTACCACTCTGGTAAGGGATGTTGATAGTGGGGTAGGCTATGGTTGGGGTGGGGGGAGGCAGAGGTATATGGGAAATCCCTGTACTTTCTGCTCAATTTTGCTGTGAATCTAAAACTGCTCCAAAAAATAGTCTATTTAAAAAAAGAGAGAAAGGGGTATGCGTTAGTGTAGTATGTAGAGCTGTTTTCATCCATGCCCCTCCTTCCTTCTTCACACAGACACCTCCTTTGAATGCCAAGCTAACTATACTGTCCTTCAGCACCTCTTTGCACTATGGCTTCTGCCCCAGCAATTTCTAGATGATTTTCCTTTGTGTTCTAAGCTAACTGCCTCCACTCTTGGACCTGTAATGAAAAGCTTCTGCAAGCCTCGGAGTTATCTACTTTCTAAGTACACATGGGTTCTAGCTTGATGTCACGAATGAAGCATATTAGGCATCCCCAGGACAGTAGTTCAGGGTTTTTGCTGCTGCCCTGCTCTGAGGCCACTTTTAAAATCATCTCAGGACTTAGTCATTAGCAGAGAACTGAATGCCTGAAATAGAGTCATTAGACCAAATGTCATTAGGTCATTAGTCATTAGGTAGACCAAAATCTCACCTGCCAGGAAAAGACCCTTCCAGCTCTTACATCTTCCGTATTTTAGCCATCTCCAGGACTCAAACTACTGAGGAAGGTTAGTTACCATTTTGCAAAATTTGAACTGGATTTCCTCATGTCTCAAGCTATTTCAGTGAATAAAATAATAATTAAAAGGGCCAAATACATGTGTGCCTTCCTAATAAAAAAAATTCGTTCAGAAGTAGGATAAAAACAAATAAGTTCATGAAGATTATCCAAGCTGAACAAAAGCAGTAGAAAAGATTATACTTACAAAAGACATTTGCCAACAGTATTATCCTCATCTTTGTTTATAAAATTGTACCAAACTATGAGATATACAGGTTGCCAAAAAATTGGCTAAGATCAATTTTGATTGAATACTCTTCCCTACTGTAGTTACCATCGTGAGAATTTCCTGTCTTCCAACATTTAGGTCAGCGGAAGCCCTCTAGTATAAAGGAAATGATATGATGAGTATCACATTCTACTGAGTATCATGTACCAAACTAATAGTGGTTTTTATTACTTAGCACATTTTAAAAGCCCTAACTTGCCAAACTTAAGTTGCACATTTAAAAGAAAATGTTCTCTTTTTCTGGATAAAACCTTTAAGACTATTAAACTAATTTCCTGAAACACTTAGAACTGTTGAATTGTTGTATTTCCTTTAGCCAAACTCCCAAATATCAGCTTTTAAAATTCAGGCAATGGTCACCCACTATTAACACAGTGCTTGATAAATATTTGGTTAAAAAAACCTGCAAGTGTGAAATGCCACCAGCTATCATTTGGTTTTGTAATCTACTTATTTGATGCTACAGGGGCTGCTGATGTGAAACTGTACTGTATCCAAGACAAGAATGAGAATGGTGGCCATGAGGTGAGTCCTGGTTAAAGCCCTCACCCCCAAGCTCTCCCTGAGTGTAAGAAGCCAGGCTCTGAAAAGACTCAAAGAGAGTTGGCTGCCTTGGATGCAAAACTTACATGTTTTCACTGAGTCTCAGAAGAAATATGACTTAATTTGCAACATTCCACATTTGGGGGAAAATGACAGTGGAACATTTTGGGGATAGGGTAGAACAGTGTACTTTGATATATTCCAAAATCACTTAATTTTAATTGATGTCTTCTTTTAAGGGGGTGGATAAGGGATAATAAATTCTAAATAATGGATGTTTTCCCTCTTCTTATCTAGTGTGTCTCTGACCATTGGCAATGCTTACAATCAGTGATTGTTTTAGATGATTACTAATAAAAGATGGTAATCAGCTTTTCTTGAAAATGCACTGCTAATTTCCTGTGTTACCTTAAATAGACAGATGAACGCAACAATTACAATGACCGCATGCTGCTTCTAAGAGGTGAAACAATAAGGGAAATTTTGGACCTTACTTTCTTCTAGGTGAGAAGGCAAATTTAAGGCTCACAGCATAAACCTTAAGAAGATTTGCAAGCATAAGCCCACAAACAATTTTGGAGAAATCGGTACCACTTCTTTTCTTCTCATTTAGAAGAACCCATCTGATAACCAGATAACAGAACTCAGTAAACAGCCTGACTTTGTTCAGGCAAGCCGAAATTGCTGGAAAGCACCACTGTACCTCCCCACCCCCACAAGTTCCTGGCTGGCCCCATCAAGCTCCCTCACATGCCCTCACTCCGCTCAGTGTGATGCCTCTATGATTGAGGCACTTTTCTCTACTGAAATGCCCTTCCTTCATTATTCATGGCCCAGGTCAAGTATAGACTATGGAGCACCTACCATGGTCTCCCCTATTGAACTGTTACCACTTTGCAGGAGGGACAGGGTATGATATTTCTGTCTTCCCAGAGTCTGCCAAGAGAAGACAGAACAGGGGTTTTTGAATGAACAGGTGCCTTATTGAGGGAATTCCTCTTGTTCCTGCTGTCAGTGGCTCTCAGGGTCTGTAGGGATAGCAGGAGGGCTCCTAGGTATAGTTTTCTATTTAGTTAACACATGAAATCCCAGGTCTGCAGGTCAGTGTACTAAGAGGAAGAGCTACCTTGTAGCAGAATATGTGCACATAAAATTTAAGACAAAACCAACCTACAAAATACCTAACTTGGCCCCTCTGTCCCCTCTAGTTAGCACTCCATTTTTCTGCTCCTCTTCACAGCAGAATTTTTTAAAGAACTATCTATACTCACTGTCTCCATTTCTTACCACCCATTCTCTCCTCATCCAACTCTAAGGCTTCAGTTCCAACCATGCCACTGAGATTGCTCCCCAAAGTGATGAACACCCTCCATTTTATCAATTTCAAGGGTCACTTCTTAGTCCTTCATCTCATTTGACCTCTCAATAGCATTAGACTCCTGAAATACTTTCTGTACTTGGTTTTCAAACTACCACGCCTTTAAAATTTTTCTTCTACTTCATCAGCTACTTTTTCACTGCATTTGTAAACATCGTGAGTTTTGGGACCCTTCCCATCTCTATCCACAGTTATTCCATATGTAATCTCATTCCATGGCTTTAAATACTACAGATATGATGATAATTCCTAAATTTATACATTTCCCCTGAACTCTAGACTCCAGATTATACATCCAACTGCCTGCTTGACATCTCTACTTAGAAGTCTACAGGCGCCTCAAAGTTAAAGTGTCCAACACAGAACTCTAGATTTTCCCCTCCCCAATCTTGCCCATTTTAGGGAATGGGAATTTGCTTTCCAAACATCCTACTGCTCAAGAAAAAACATGTAGGATAAATCCTTCTTTCTTTTGCTTTTCCTCCCCTACATTCAATTCAGAAGCAAGGCCTGTCAACTCTTATCTCCAAAACAAAAATGGAGTCCATCTACTTTTCTCCATTTCCACTGCTACCATCCTACACCAGTCCACCACTCTCTCCTGGGTGCCCCTATAATCCATTCTCCACACGGCAACAAGTGTGATTTCTTCAAACTATGAATCAGATTACGTTACCTCCCTGCTTCAAACTGTCCAGTGACTTCCTATCACACTTAGAATAAAATCAAACTGTTAACCAAGGCTACAAGGCATGGCATACTCTGGGAGCCATCTTCCTCTGACCTTATTCCCCTGCTCACTATATTCCAGCCACGCTTGGCTTCTTCCTATTCCTTGAACACCTCATGTTTGTACTGGTCTTAGGGCCTCTGCATCAGCTACTCTCTCCATCTGGAATGCTTGCATCTCAGCTTTGTGCATATCTTGCTTCCTCTCATCAATCAGGTCCCAGCTTAAATGTCACATTCTCAGAAAGATTCTGCCTTAGAAAAGGCCTAAAGTAGCCCCTCAGTTATTCCCATCACCATAGTTAATTTTCACTGTTTATGGATTTATTTCTTAATTTTCTGTTTCTTCATCCCTGTATAATTAGTATACAGTATCTAGAACAGTAGCAAACATGTAAGCACTCAAATCTTAATTGAACAAAATCCTAATACATATGACAATATATATTATGCACATACATACATACACACTTTGCTGAGGAGGTATAAAATATATAAAAATAAATTGACTATTGTGGCTCTAAACCAGGAAGTATGAGTTAATTAACAGTTAGGAAAACTTTCTATATAAATATTGATATTAGTTTTTTAAAGGTTAAAAAGGGTGGGGCGGGGGGAACCATGGTAGCAGCACAGCTGAGTGGGACTATAAAGGCCTTAGTTCTGAGATCTAATTTATCTCAACCATTTAGCTGGGTAATCTTGGACAGTCTTCTTAATCTCTCTGATGAATACTTGCCCTTTACACGTAGATGCCCGAATTCAATCAGATTATGGCTGACACATATTAAGTATTGAATTAATATTAGTATCTCCTCTGCAGAGCCCCCGCCCTTGAGAAATTTAGTCTTAAAGCATGTTTAAATAGAAACAACAGAAACCTACGTTTTCTTGGTCAAGTTCCTTAGTGCTCTTAAGAAATAGAGAATTTGGGCTTCCCTGGTGGCGCAGTGGTTGAGAATCTGCCTGCCAATGCAGGGCACACAGGTTCGAGCCCTGGTCTGGGAAGATCCCACATGCCGCGGAGCAACTGGGCCCGTGAGCCACAATTACTGAGCCTGCGCGTCTGGAGCCTGTGCTCCGCAACAAGAGAGGCCGCAACAGTGAGAGGCCTGCACACCGCGATGAAGAGTGGCCCCCGCTTGCCACAACTAGAGAAAGCCCTCGCACAGAAACGAAGACCCAACACAGCCATAAATAAAATAAGTAAAATTAAAAAAAAAAAAAAAAGAAAACACTCCCTATTTCACTTACAAAATTAATTAAAAAAAAAAAAAGAAATAGAGAATTTAACAATATACATTAAAGAATGTAACACTGGGACTTCCCTGGTGGCACAGTGGTTAAGACTCTGCACTCCCAATGCAGGAACCCCAGGTTCAATCCCTGGTCAGGGAACTAGATCCCACATGCATGCTGCAACTAAGAGTCTGCATGCCACAACTAAGGATCCTGCCTGCCGCAACTAAGACCCAGTGCAACCAAATAAATAAATAAAAAATAAAGAATGTAACATGACAAAGAAAGCTGGAATAAATGGCCGGTAAATTTCCCTTTTAATTCTGACTCTATACTGAATGCTATAATGGACTTAAAAAAAAAAAAAGGTTTCCATTTCATAGATAAGGAAACTGAAGCTCAGGGTATTTAAATAATTTGCTAAAGGTCAACAGTCAGATTCAGATTCAGGTAGTCTCTAGAGACAATACTTTTAACCACGGATTATGGATTTTTCAGGATTCAAGAAGATGAAATTTATCAACTTTTACACAAACATTTCTTGCTGTTTAAAACTCAGTTCAATTTTTTCATCAAACCAACTTAAGTCATCCTATTCTGTACAGTAGATTTTTACTGATAAAAATCGGTTTTGATTTTTGTCTCTTCAAATAAACTTGCCAGTAAGGACTGGGTTTCCTATTCCCTAGTGCTCAACAAATGTTTGGTAAGTTTACTGCACACATAGCATCAGTTGGCAAAGAACTCAAGAAGTAAAAAGCCTTCTAAAGGCATACATGCCTATAGCTGGAAAGACTAAAAGGAATTATGTAATTTTTTTTAAAAAAAAGACAAATGTTATGTATGAATAGTCTACCGGGCAAGGAATTTTTTTTTTTTTTTTTTGGCCGTGGCACAGCATGTGGGATCTTCATTCCCCAACCAGCGATCGAAGCCGAGCTGCCTGCAGTGGAAGCGCCAAGTCTTAACCACTGGACCACCAAGGAAGTCCCCGAGGCGAGGATTCTTTAGTAATGTCTTGCTTATGCTCTTATTTCAAAACATTAAATTTCAACAATTTAAACCGTTGGATCTAAAAATCTAGGAGAGAATAATTTCAATATTTGAAGAGGTTTAAAAAAAAAAGTTTCCACTTGGTACAGACATACATATCCATGGGCCTTTCTGGACCCAAGGAGCACTGTAAAGACGACAAAAGATGTGTCCCTCCAAAAGTCATTGTAGAAGTCGAACTTAATCCAACAAAAATCTTATTAGTATTTATTTTTGAAAATAACATAATTGGCTCAGTTCCAATTTTCACTTATCTTAAAAGACTATGTACTTTCCAAAATTTGTACATGCCAGAGTTATAGCTAGGTGATTCTGGGGCCACCTTTGCTATCATCATTAACTAAAAGAATCCTCATACTGAAAAGTGGGGTCTTCCTGTCCTCCTGAGCCTTGTGGTCTGAATGCCACTGCTGAGGCTGGTCTGTTCACTATGCTCTTTCCAGAGGAAGCCTTAAAAGAGAAGAGACCCAGGGGCTTCCCTGGTGGCGCAGTGGTTGAGAATCTGCCTGCTAATGCAGGGGACACGGGTTCGAGCCCTGGTCTGGGAAGATCCCACATGCCGCGGAGCAACTAGGCCCGTGAGCCACAACTACTGAGCCTGCGCGTCTGGAGCCTGTTCTCCGCAACAAGAGAGGCCGCAACAGTGAGAGGCCCACACACCGCGATGAAGAGTGGCCCCCGCTTGCCACAACTAGAGAAAGCCCTCGCACAGAAACGAAGACCCAACACAGCCAAAAATTAATTAATTAATTAATTAATTAAAAAAAAAAAAAAAAAAAAGAGAAGAGACCCTGTCTGTGTACTTTTCTTAGCACTGAGGAGGATATTTTCCTTTTTAGAAAACAACAACAGATAAAATCTAAGATGACCGATAATTCTCCTGCTACAAATACCTAGAAATGCTAGACAGTCTGATTTATAAACAAAAATTATTTTACATTATAGCTGAGTTTACAAGAAAAAAAGGCAAATCCCTACATGGTGGAAACAAAGATGGAACTAAGAACCAGAACGGTCAATGTGTGATATGATACCGCAGCTGAATTTAGTTATTATTTTCATAACCCAGAGTTTCAGTATTATAACCCAGGACAGAAGATGAGGCATAGGACCCAAGTGAGGCAGAAAGAAGTGACTCCCAACATAAAGGCTGAGACTCTTGAACAGCAACCTTCAATAAAAGAGTGGAAAATTAATAATTTGCAAGTTCAAAGTACTGGGCAAATGCCTTACATGGTTTTAAGGTCCTTTGTTATACCACCAGTGTAGTTCAGGAACTCCCAAATTGAAAAATTAACATAAAAACTAGACTTAGGCCAGTGTTATCCCGGAGTGCCCAGCAGATACAAAACAAATCTCTGTGTGGAAGGACATCCACACAAAAAGGTCACAAGGGCGCTTCATAGGAAAAAAAAAAAAAGCACTACTAAAGATGAGCTTACAATTAAACACTACATGAAACCGAAGAAATACTTCACTAGGGCTAGAATCAGCACACAAAATAGTAGAAAGAGACTCCTAAAAATGTGAAATAAAAAAATGACAATGTGGGGACTTCCCTGGTGGTTAAGAATCTGCCTGCCAATGCAAGGGACATGGGTTCGACCCCTGGTCTGGGAAGATCCCACATGCCGCAGAGCAACTAAGCCTGTGCGCCACAACTACTGAGCCTGCACTCTAGAGCCGGCATGCTGCAACTACTGAAGCCCATGTGCCTAGAGCCTGTGCTCTGCAACAAGAGAAGCCACTGGCATGAGAAGCCCACGCACAACAGCAAAGAGTAGCCCCCGCTCGCTGCAACTAGAGAAAGCCCTCATGCAGCAACAAAGACCCAACACACACCCCCTGACAAAAAATAAAATAATTTTAAAAAAATGACAATGTGAAAGAGAATATGAAATATGTATATTTAAAATGAGTAAACACATACAAGAAGGAATCAAAACACTAAGGAAAAAATATATTATGAAAAAAAGAAAAATTTCTGAAAATGCATAAAATAGAACTTAATAGAATTGAAAAATACGTTGAAATACTGAAATGAAAAGTAAATTTAAACAGGACAACTCAATAGGCAGTATAAGCAGCAGCTAAAGAATCTGTGCACTGGAAGGTATTTATGAGGAAGTTACCCAGTGTATTACCAGTATATTCAAGAGGGGTTAAGCAATATGGAAGGAAAAGAATGAGAAGGTTTATTTATGTCTAATGAGAAATGAAGGAGAGGATAATAGTAAGAAATGGGGGAAGGATAATACTTGAAGAGATAATATATGAGAATTTTCCAAAATTAATGAAAGGTATCAACCCTCAGATCAATAGGCATAATTCCTGAATAGAACTAAAACTAAACCTACATCTAGACGCACTCTAAAAAAATGCAGAATACTGGAGACAAGGGAAAAATCTTAAAAGAACCAGAGAAAAAAGGCAGATTACCTCCAAAGGAATAATTAGAATGATTTCTCAACAGCAAACATGGAGGTCAGGAAAAAATGGAATATTTTCAAAGTACTAAAAGAAAAAAAAACCTTTTAATCTAGAACCTATGCTCAGCTAAACTATCAAGACTGAAAGCAAAGACTTTTCAAAGACTGGAAGAGAATTTACTACTAACAATCCTTCACTGAAAAAAATTATTAAAGGATGTACTTCAAAAAAAAAAAAAAAGAGAGGAACTGAAGCTAAAGAAGGAAGGAGTGGGATTTACAAGAAATTGGTAAACATATGTGGGCTTATCCAAATAAGCAGACTATGAAACCATAACATTAATTATTACTAATTTGAGATGATATAAAAACAAGGTAAAATGAAAATACCAGACAATAGAAACACAGCAGATAGGAGAAATTAATTAACATTCAAGAAGAAGATAAAGCAAGTCATATTAGAGACATGGTTCTTAAACTTTGATGTGCATTGTAATCACCTGGAAGGCCTGCTAAAACACAGCCTGCTGGGACTTGTCCCTAACATTTCTGAACTAACAGGTCTGGAGTGGAAAGTGAGAATTTTCATTTCTAACAAGTTCCAAGGTGATGCTGATAATGTTGCTCCAGGACCCCTTTGGGAATCAATATATTTGATTTTTTTAGGTTGAATATGCATGTTAAAAAATTAAAGGTAAACACCCAAATAACTGAAGTATAATATATCATTTACAACCCAAAGAAGGGAAAAAGGAGGAATAAAGAAAAATCAATCAATCAATCCCATAGAAGTCAGGAAAGTAGAAAAAAACTAGAACTAAATATAACTAAGTAATCAATCACAATGAAATGAACAGACTAAATTCACTAGTTAAAAGACAAAAGATGGACAGACTGAATAAAAACCAAAATTTTGCTACATGCTGAATATACTGTAAAGTTGTAGCAATTACAACAGTCTTGGTAATGGCACAGAGATAGACAAAGTGACCAATGAAACAATATAAAACCCAGAACTGACCCATGCACACATGGAATTCTGACATGACAGAAGTGACACTGCAGATCATTAGAAAAGGATAGACTTCTCAATAAACAGAGCCAGGACAACTGGTATCCATAAGGGAAAAAATGAAAATGGATTCCTACCTCATATTGTACATAAAATTCAATTTAGAATTAAATACTTAAATGTATTTGAATGTCAAAAGCAAAACTGTAAAACTTTTAGAAGAAAATATAGGAATACGGAAGGATTTCTTAAGACACAAAAGAGCTAACCATAAAAGACTGGTAAATATAACTATCTTACAATCAAATCTGTTTATTAAAAGACATTATAAGAAAGTGAAAAGATAAACAAAAAACTTGAGATGATATTTATAACACATATAACTGAAAAAGAATTAAAATTCAGAAGAGCTAAAAGAACACATGCAAATCAGTAAGACTACCAATAATACATTAAAAATGGGTACAGGGACTTCCCTGGTGGCGCAGTGGTTAAGAATCCACCTGCCAATGCAGGGAACACGGATTTGATCCCTGGTCCGGCTCCCACATGTCGTGGAGCAACTAACCCCGTGTGCCACAACTACTGAGCCTGCACTCTAGAGCCTGCAAGCCACAACTACTGAGCTCGTGCACCACAACTACTGAAGCCTGCACACCCTAGAGCCTGCGTGCCACAACTACTGAAGCCCGCATGCCTAGAGTCCGTGCTCTGAAATAAGAGAAACCACCACAATGAGAAGCCCGCACACCGCAACGAAGAGTAGCCCCCACTCTCCATAACTAGAGAAAGCCCGCAGGCAGCAACATAGCCAAAAATAAAATAAAATTTAAAAAAAATGAGTACAAAATACAAACATTTCAAAGAAGAAACATGATCAAACATAAAGAGATGTTCAGCATCATTAGAAATCGGGACTGCAAATGAAGACCACAATGATTTACCATTTAAAACCCATTAGACTGGGGGAGCTTCAAGATGGTGGAAGAGTAAGATGTGGAGATCACCTTCCTCCCCACAAATACATCAGAAATACATCTACATGTGGAACAACTCCTACAGAACACCTACTGACCGCTGGCAGAAGACCTCAGACCTCCCAAAAGGCAAGAAACTCCCCACGTACCTGGGTAGGGCAAAAGAAAAAAGAAAAAACAGAGACAAAAGAATAGGGACAGGACCTGCACCAGTGGGAGAGAGCTGTGAAGGAGGAAAGGATTCCACACACTAGGAAGCCCCTTCCCGGGCGGAGACTTCGGGTGGCGGAGGGGGGAGCTTCGGAGCCACGGAGGAGAGCGCAGCAACAGGGGTGCAGAGGGCAAAGCGGAGAGATTCCCGCACAGAGGATCGGTGCCGACCAGCACTCACCAGCCCGAGAGCTTGTCTGCTTACCCGCTGGGGCGGGCGGGGGCTGAGAGCTGAGGCTCGGGCTTCAGAGGTCAGACCCCAGGGAGAGGACTGGGGTTGGCTGCGTGAACACAGCCTGAAGGGGGCTAGTGCGCCACAGCTAGCCCGGAGGGAGTCCGGGAAAAAGTCTGTAGCTGCCGAAGAGGCAAGAGACATTTTCTTGCCTCTTTGTTTCCTGGTGCGCGAGGAGAGGGGATTAAGAGCGTCACTTAAAGGAGCTCCAGAGACAGGCGCGAGCCGCGGCTATCAGTGCAGACCCCAGAGACGGGCATGAGACACTAAGGCTGCTGCTGCAGCCACCAAGAAGCCTGTGTGCAAGCACAAGTCACTATCCACACCTCCCCTCCCGGGAGCCTGTGCAGCCCACCACTGCCAAGGTCCTGAGATCCAGGGACAACTTCCCCGGGAGAACACACGGCACCTCAGATTGTTGCAACGTCATGCTGGCCTCTGCCGCCACAGGCTCGCCCCGCATTCCGTACCCCTCCCTCCCCCCGGCCTGAGTGAGCCAGAGCCCCCGAATCAGCTGCTCCTTAAACCCCGTCCTGTCTGAGCGAAGAACAGACGCCCTCAGGCGACCTACACGCAGAGGCGGGTCCAAATCCAAAGCTGAACCCCAGGAGCTATGTGAACAAAGAAGAGAAAGGGAAATTTCTCCCAGCAGCTTCAGGAGCAGCGGATTAAATCTCCACAATCAACTTGATGTACCCTGCATCTGTGGAATACCTGAATAGATAACGAATCATCCCAAATTGAGGAGGTGGACTTTGGGAGCACCAATATATATATATTTTTTCCCTTTTTCTCTTTTTGTGAGTGTGTATGTGTATGCTTCTATGTGTGATTTTGTCTGTATAGCTTTGCTTTTACCATTTGTCCTAGGGTTCTGTCTGTCCGTTTTTTTTTTTTTTTTAGTATAGTTTTTAGCACTTGTTATCATTGGTGGATTTGTTTTTTGGTTTGGTTGCTCTCTTCTTTCTTTCTTTCTTTTTTTTCTCCCTTTTATTCTGAGCCGTGTGGATGATGCTCCAGCCAAGCATCAGGGCTGTACCTCTGAGGTGGGAGAGCCAAGTTCAGGACACTGGTCCACAAGAGACCTCCCAGCTCCACGTAATATCAAATGGCGAAAATCTCCCAGAGATCTCCATCTCAATGCCAAGACCCAGCTCCACTCAATGACCAGCAAGCTACAGTGCTGGACACCCTATGCCAAACAACTAGCAAGACAGGAACACAACCCCATCCATTAGCAGAGAGGCTGCCTAAAATCATAATAAGGCCACAGACACCCCAAAACACACCACCAGACGTGGATCTGCCCCCCAGAAAGACAAGATCCAGCCTCTTCCACCAGAACACAGGCACTAGTCCCCTCCACCAGGAAGCCTGCACAACCCACTGAACCAACCTTAGCCACTGGGGACAGACATCAAAAACAACAGGAACTACGAACATGCAGCCTGCAAAAAGGAGACCCCAAACACAGTGAGTTAAGCAAAATGCGAAGACAGAGAAGCACACAGCAGATGAAGGAGCAAGGCAAAAACCCACCAGCCCTAACAAATGAATAGGAAATGGGCAGTCTACCTGAAAAAGAACTCAGAGCAATGATAGTAAAGATGATCCAAAATCTTGGAAACAGAATGGAGAAAATAAAAGAAACGTTTAACAAGAACCTAGAAAAACTAAAGAGCAAACAATGATGAACAACACAATAAATGAAATTAAAAATTCTCTAGAAGAATCAATAGCAGAATAACTGAGGCAGAAGAACGGTAAGTGACCTGGAAGATAAAATAGTGGAAATAACTACCACAGAGCAGAATAAAGAAAAAAGAATGAAAAGAATTGAGGACAGTCTCAGAGACCTCTAGGACAACATTAAATGCACCAACATTCGAATTATAGGGGTCCCAGAAGAAGAAGAGAAAAAGAAAGGGACTGAGAAAATACTTGAAGAGATTAAAGTTGAAAACTTCCCTAACATGGGAAAGGAAATAGTCAAGTCCAGGAAGCACAGAGTCCCATACAGGATAAATCCAAAGAGAAACACGCCAAGACACATATTAATCAAACTATCAAAAATTAAATACAAAGAAAAAATATTAAAAGCAGAAAGGGAAAAACAACAAGTAACACACAAGGGAATCCCCATAAGGTTACCAGCTGATCTTTCAGCAGAAACTCTGCAAGCCAGAAGGGAGTGGCAGGACATATTTAAAGTGATAAAGGAGAAAAGCCTACAACCAAGATGACTCTACCCAGCAAGGATCTCATTCAGATTTGACGGAGAAATTAAAACATTTACAGACAAGTAAAAGCTAAGAGGATTCAGAACCACCAAACCAGCTTTACAACAAATGCTAAAGGAACTTCTCTAGGCAGGAAACACAAGAGAAGGAAAAGACCTACAATAACAAACCCAAAACAATTAAGAAACTGGTAATAGGAACATACATATCGATAATTACCTTAAATGTAAATGGAATAAAGGCTCCAACCAAAAGACATAGACTGGCTGAATGGATACAAAAACAAGACCCGTATATATGCTGTCTACAAGAAACCCACCTCAGACCTAGGGACACATACAGACTGAAAGTGAGGGGATGGAAAAAGATATTCCATGCAAATGGAAATCAAAAGAAAGCTGGAGTAGCAATTCTCATATCACACAAAATAGACTTTAAAACAAAGACTATTACAAGAGACAAAGAAGGACACTACATAATGATCAAGGGATCAATCCAAGAAGAAGATATAACAATTGTAAATATTTATGCACCCAACATAGGAGCACCTCAATACATAAGGCAAATACTAACAGCCATAAAACGGGAAATCAACAGTAAGACAATCATACTAGGGGACGTTAACACCCCACTTTCACCAATGGACAGATATCCAAAATGAAAATAAATAAGGAAACACAAGCTTTAAATGATACATTAAACAAGATGGACTTAATTGATATTTATAGGACATTCCATCCAAAAAACAACAGAATACACATTCTTCTTAAGTGCTCATGGAACATTCTCCAGGATAGATCATGTCTTGGGCCACAAATCAAGCCTTGGTAAATTTAAGAAAATTGAAACTGTATCAAGTATCTTTTCCAACCACAACGCTATGAGACTAGATATCAATTACAGGAAAATATATGTAAAAAATACAAACACATGGAGGCTAAACAATACGTTACTAAATAACCAAGAGATCACTGAAGAAATCAAAGAGGAAATCCAAAAATACCTAAAGACAAATGACAATGAAAACACGACGACCCAAAACCTATGGGATGCAGCAAAAGCAGTTCTAAGAGGGAAGTTTATAGCTATAGAAGCCTACCTAAAGAAACAAGAAAAATCTCAAGTAAACAACCTAACCTTACACCTAAAGAAACTAGAGAAAGAAGAACAAACAAAACCCAAAGTTAGCAGAAGGAAAGAAATCATAAAGATCAGAGCGGAAATAAATGAAATAGAAACAAAGAAAACAATAGCAAAGATCAATAAAACTAAAAGCTGGTTCTTTGAGAAGATAAACAAAGTTGATAAGCCATTAGCCAGACTCATCAAGAAAAAGAGGGAGAGGACTCAAATCAATAAAAACAGAAATGAAAAAGGAGAAGTTACAACAGACACCGCAGAAATACAAAGCATCCTAAGAGACTACTACAAGCAACTTTATGCCAATAAAATGGACAACCTGGAAGAAATGGACAAATTCTTAGAAAGGTATAACCTTCCAAGACTGAACCAGGAAGAAATAGAACATATGAACAGACCAATCACAAGTAATGAAATTGAAACTGTGATTAAAAATCTTCCAACAAACAAAAGTCCAGGACCAGATGGGTTCACAGGTGAATTCTATCAAACATTTAGAGAAGCACTAACACCTATCCTTCTCAAACTCTTCCAAAAAATTGCAGAGGAAGGAACACTCCCAAACTCATTCTGATACCCTGATACCAAAACCAGACAAAGACACTACAAAAAAAGAAAATTACAGACCAATATCACTGATGAATATAGATGCAAAAATCCTCAACAAAATACTAGCAAACAGAATCCAACAATACATTAAAAGGATCATACACCATGATCAAGTGGGATTTATCCCAGGGATGCAAGGATTCTTCAATATACGCAAATCAATCAATGTGATAAACCATATTAACAAATTGAAGAATAAAAACCATATGATCATCTCAGTAGATGCAGAAAAAGCTTTTGACAAAATTCAACACCGATTTATGATAAAAACTCTCCAGAAAGTGGGCACAGAGGGAACCTACCTCAACATAATAAAGGCCATATATGACAAACCCACAGCAAACATCATTCTCAACGGTGAAAAACTGAAAGCATTTCCTCTAAGATCAGGAACGAGACAAGGATGTCCACTCTCACCACTATTATTCAACATAGTTCTGGAAGTCCTAGCCACGGCAATCAGAGAAGAAAAAGAAATAAAAGGAATACAAATTGGAAAAGAAGAAGTAAAACTGTCACTGTTTGCAGATGACATGATACTATACATAGAGAATCCTAAAACTGCCACCAGAAAACTGCTAGAGCTAATTAATGAATATGGTAAAGTTGTAGGATACAAAATTAATGCACAGAAATCTCTTGCATTCCTATACACTAATGATGAAAAATCTGAAAGAGAAATTATGGAAACACTCCCATTTACCATTGCAACAAAAAGAATAAAATACCTAGGAATAAACCTACCTAGGGAGACAAAAGACCTGTATGCAGAAAACTGTAAGACACTGATGAAAGAAATTAAAGATGATACCAACAGATGGAGAGATATACCATGTTCTTGGATTGGAAGAATCAACATTGTGAAAATGACTATACTACCCAAAGCAATCTACAGATTCAATGCAATCCCTATCAAATTACCAATGGCATTTTTTACAGAGCTAGAAAAAATCATCTTAAAATTTGTATGGAGACACAAAAGACCCCGAATAGCCAAAGCAGTCTTGAGGGAAAAAAACGGAGCTGGAGGAATCAGACTCCCTGACTTCAGACTATACTACAAAGCTACAGTAATCAAGACAATATGGTATTGGCACAAAAACAGAAACATAGATCAATGGAACAAGATAGAAAGCCCAGAGATAAACCCACGCACCTATGGTCAACTAATCTATGACAAAGGAGGCAAAGATGTACAATGGAGAAAAGACAGTCTCTTCAATAAGTGGTGCTGGGAAAACTGGACAGCTACATGTAAAAGAATGAAATTAGAATACTCTCTAACACCATACACAAAAATAAACTCAAAATGGATTAGAGACCTAAATGTAAGACTGGACACTATAAAACTCTTAGAGGAAAACATAGGAAGAACTCTCTTTGACATAAATCACAGCAAGCTCTTTTTTGATCCACCTCCTAGAGTAATGGAAATAAAAACAAAAATAAACAAATGGGACCTAATGAAACTTCAAAGCTTTTGCACAGCAAAGGAAACCATGAACAAGACGAAAAGACAACCCTCAGAATGGGAGAAAATATTTGTAAACGAATGAACGGACAAAGGATTAATCTCCACAATATATACACAGCTCATGCAGCTCAATATTAAAGAAACAAACAACCCAATCCAAAAATGGGCAGAGGACCTAAATAGACATTTCTCCAAAGAAGACATACAGATGGCCAAGAAGCACATGAAAAGCTGCTCAACATCACTAATTATTAGAGAAATGCAAATCAAAACTACAATGAGGTATCACCTCACACCAGTTAGAATGGGCATCATCAGAAAATCTACAAACAACAAATCCTGGAGAGGGTGGCAAGAAAAGGGAACCCTCTTGCACTGTTGGTGGGAATGTAAATTGATACAGCCACTATGGAGAACAATATGGAGGTTCCTTAAAAAACTAAAAATAGAATTACCATACGACCCAGCAATCCCACTACTGGGCATATACCCAGAGAAAACCGTAATTCAAAAAGACACATGCATCCGAATGTTCATTGCAGCACTATTTACAATAGCCAGGTCATGGAAGCAACCTAAATGCCCATCAGCAGACGAATGGATAAAGAAGTTGTGGTACACATATACAATGGAATATTACTCAGCCATAAAAAGGAACGAAATTGAGTCATTTGTTGAGACGTGGATGGATCTAGAGACTGTCATACAGAGTGAAGTAAGTCAGAAAGAGAAAAACAAATATCGTATATTAACACATGTATGTGGAACCTAGAAAAATGGTACAGATGAGCCGGTTTGCAGGGCAGAAGTTGAGACACAGATGTAGAGAACAGACATATGAACACCAAGGGGGGAAAACTGCGGTGGGGTGGGGATGGTGGTGTGCTGAATTGGGCGATTGGGATTGACATGTATACACTGATGTGTATAAAACTGATGACTAATAAGAACCTGCAGTATAAAAAAACAAACAAACAAAACAACTAATACTAAACTTTCATTGGGTTATTTGTATGGAAATATGTTAATATAAATGTTTCAGACATTACATGAAATTTCTAAAAATCTTATATGTTCTGGTATAATGTTATAAGTCATAATCCTAGTTATTACTTTAAAATGTATATCTCAGAAATAACTAATTTTCTTGTCAACTGCATTATTATGAACTTTCATCAAATCTTTAACCATGGTCATTTTTAAGTCTTTTGTCATTTACAGACAGTTCTGGGTGTACTCTGACGCTTTCACAAATATGTTCCTATAAAAGGGTTTCATCTTCAAGAAATTCATGGAAAAGACTCTGACAAGTACAGGTTTCTGGTAACTGTACTGCTGAGCTGAATGAATAAGCATTTTCAGAACTCTAATGAAAAACTGATGAACTCATAAAAGTGCTAACAAAAGATCAAGAGGAAAAAAAAATTAATTACATGGGACTGACTGAACTGATGAGGATGAGTATAATTTTTGTGACTTCCTGTTTGAATTAAAAAAAAAAAATCCCACAAGGACTCAGAGGCAAAGAATATACAAATCAATTTTCATTGCAAAGTAAAGGAGCTGTTACAGTGGAGGATTACTGGACTGAATGTCAATATTATGACATAGTATGAGTGTGTTTCATGTTTGGTAATTGCAATCATTGTTGCTTTTGTTGTGGTCATCCATGTACAATGCTTGGTGTCAGTCTATTTATCTCTTGTAAAAATAAAATACAGTGTGTGTTTGAAAAAAAAAAAAAGAAAAAGAAGAAAAGAAATCTTGAAAGAAGGGGTTTTTCATACAGACATACAAGAAAGTAAATAAAATCAATTGAAAAAAAAAAAAAATCTTCCAACAAACAAAAGCCCAGGACCAGACGGCTTCACAGACAAATTCTACCAAACATTTAGAGAAGAGCTAACACATATCCTTCTCAAACTCTTCCAAAATATAGCAGAGGGAGGAACACTTCCAAACTCATTCTACGAGGCCACCATCACCCTGATACCAAAACCAGACAAAGATACTACAAAAAAAGAAAATTACAGGCCAATATCACTGATGAACATACATGCAAAAATCCTCAACAAAATACTAGCAAACAGAATCCAGCAGCACATTAAAAGGATCATACACCATGATCAAGTGGGGTTTATCCCAGGAATGCAAGGATTCTTCAATATATGCAAATCAATCAATGTGATACACAATTTAAGAAACTGAAGGAGAAAAACCATATGATCATCTCAATAGATACAGAGAAAGCTTTCCACAAAATTCAACACCCATTTATGGTAAAAACCCTCCAGAAAGTAGGCATAGAGGGAACTTTCCTCAACATAATAAAGGCCATATATGACAAACCCACAGCCAACACTGTCCTCAATGGTGAAAAACTGAAACCATTTCCACTAAGATCAGGAACAAGACAAGGTTGCCCACTCTCACCACTATTATTCAACATAGTTTTGGAAGTTTTAGCCACAGCAATCAGAGAAGAAAAAGAAATAAAAGGAATCCAAGTCAGAAAAGAAGAAGTAAAGCTGTCACTGTTTGCAGATGACATGATACTATACACAGAGAATCCTAAAGATGCTACCAGAAAACTACTAGAGCTAACCAATGAATTTGGTGAAGGAGCAGGATACAAAATTAATGCACAGAAATCTCTTGCATTCCTATACACTAATGATGAAAAATCTGAAAGTGAAGTTAAGAAAACACTCCCATTTACCAATGCAACAAAAAGAATAAATTATCTAGGAATAAACCTACCTAAGGAGACAAAAGACCTGTATGCAGAAAGTTATAAGACACTGATGAAACAAATTAACGATAATACAAATAGATGGAGAGATATACCATGTTCTTGGATTGGAAGAATCAACACTGTGAAAATGACTCTACTACCCAAAGCAATCTACAGATTCAATGCAATCCCTATCAAACTACCACTGGCATTGTTCACAGAACTAGAACAACAAAGTTCACAATTTGTATGGAAACACAAAAGACCCCGAATAGCCAAAGCAATCCTGACAAAGTAAAACGGAGCTGGAGGAATCAGGCTCCCTGACTTCAGACTATACTACAAAGCTACAGTAATCAAGACAGTATGGTACTGGCACAAAAACAGAAATACAGATCAATGGAACAGGATAGAAAGCCCAGAGATAAACCCACGCACATATGGTCACCTTATCTTGGATAAAGGAGGCAAGAATATACAGAAAAGACAGCCTCTTCAATAAGTGGTGCTGGGAAAACTGGACAGGTACATGTAAAAGAATGAAATGAGAACACTCCCTAACACCATACACAAAAGTAAACTCAAAATGGATTAAAGACCCAAATGTAAGGCTAGATACTATCAAACTCTTCGAGGAAAACATAGGCAGAACACTCTATGACATGAATCACAGCAAGATCCTTTTTGACCCACCTCCTAGAGAAATGGAAATAATAACAAAAATAAACAAATGGGACCTAATGAAACTTAAAAGCTTTTGCACAGCAAAAGAAACCATAAACAAGACGAAAAGACAACCCTCAGGAGAAAATATCTGCAAATGAAGCAACTGACAAACGATTAATCTCCAAAATTTACAAGCAGCTCATGCAGCTCAATATCAAAAAAACAAACAACCCAATCCAAAAATGGGCACAAGACCTAAATAGACATTTCTCCAAAGAAGATATACAGACTGCCAACAAACACATGAAAGAATGCTCAACATCATAAATCATTAGAGAAAAACAAATCAAAACTACAATGAGATATCATCTCACATCGGTCAGAATGGCCATCTTCAAAAAATTTACAAACAATAAATGCTGGAGAGGGTGTGGAGAAAAGGGAACCCTCTTGCACTGTTGGTGGGAATGTAAATTGATACAGCCACTATGGAGAACAGTATGGAGGTTCCTTAAAAAACTACAAATAGAACTACCATACGACCCAGCAATCCCACTACTGGGCATATACCCTGAGAAAACCATAATTCAAAAAGAGCCAGGTACCACAGCGTTCACTGCAGCTCTATTTACAATAGCCAGGACATGGAAGCAACCTAAGTGTCCATCAACAGATGAATGGATAAAGAAGATGTGGCACATATATACAATGGAATATTACTCAGCCATAAAAAGAAACGAAATTGAGTTATTTGTAGTGAGGTGGATGGACCTAGAGTCTGTCATACAGAGTGAAGTAAGTCAGAAAGAGAAAAACAAATACCGTATGCTAACACATATGTATGGAATCTAAAAAAAAAAAAGAAAAAGAAAAAGAAAAAAATGGTCATGAAGAACCTAGGGGCAAGACGGGAATAAAGACACAGACCTACTAGAGAATGGACTTGAGGATACGGGGAGGGGGAAGGGTAAGCTGGGACAAAGTGAGAGAGTGGCATGGACATATATACACTACCAAACATAAAATAGATAGCTAGTGGGAAGCAGCCGCATAGCACAGGGAGATCAGCTCTGTGCTTTGTGACCACCTAGAGGGATGGGCTAGGGAGGGTGGGAGGGAGGGAGACGCAAGAGGGAAGAGATATGGGGACATATGTATATGTATAACTGATTCACTTTGTTATAAAGCAGAAACTAACACACCATTGTAAAGCAATTATACTCCAATAAAGATGTTTAAAAAAATAAAATAAAAATAAAACCCATTCGATTTGCAAAAATTAAAAAATCAACAAAATCAATGTCACAGAATGCATCAAAGAGAACCCTTGTATTCCGCTAGTGGTATAAATTAGTAAAACGACTTTGGAAAACAATCTAACATTATTTTGTAAAATTGAGCATACCCTGCAACCCAGCAATTTTACTCCCACATGTACTCTAGAGAATTTCTTACACCTTTGCTCCGGAAGACATGACATGAATGTTCCTAGAAGCAAGGGTTATGTCAGTAAAGAGTTGGAAACAACCCAAATGTCCATCTACTGGAAAATGGATACATTATGGTATATTTCCACAAAAGAATTCTGTACATCAGTGAAAATGCATACACCACAGCTATAAGCAACTTAATAAAAGCAAAACAAAGTAAAAGAAGCAAAAAAGCAAATTCTAGAAGAGTACACAGAGTATGATATCATTTTTTTTAAAAAGCTCAAAAAATGATACGTATGATAAAATTATTTTTTAAAAAGCAGAGAGCAAAAATCTGTGTCAGTGGTTACAAGGAGTGAGGATGACAAATGGTTGAGATAAGGAGGAGCATCTAAGTGGATGGCAGTTAGTGATAATTGTAGAGTTCTTGGATTGTGTATGGCGGGGTGGGATCATGAGTGCTCCTTAATATTAATATGCTTTATAACTTAACTTCATAATTCAAGTAAGCATATGTGTATGTGTACACACATATACACATATATTTTTCCATTCTGTGGTAGGTATGAACTACATTAAAAAAGTTAAAAAGGGGGAAAGTAAGACTAAATTATGCTAGTTGATATTGATTGCAATGGGAACCAAATTCCCAGTCCAATACTTACTGGTCAAGGGTCTTATAATAAATGTCCAGATCCTTGTTCACAAGCTCTGTTGTTCTCATAACAATCATCATTTCCCTATACTTTTCCTCGGCATCCCGAAATTGAGGTTCTCGAAGTTCTTTCTTAAAATGAATAATTTCTTCCTCATAACCTTTCTGTCGCCCTATTGCCAAGCTGTGATTTCTTTTTATATTTTCTATTTTTTCTTCCAACTTCTGATGTTCACTAGGAGGGAAAACGACAAATGAGGACCATTTTTAGATTTTAGCAGCCTAAAGTGGAAAAGACAGATTTCTTCAGATAGATAAATATCATTCTCCTTAGCAATCAGCATATGAAAACAGTCTCTCCTTGCTTTTTCTTTAAGGTTTCAGTACTAAAGAAAACTTTTTTCTTTCCAAATCTCTGAAGCATCCAGGTTTCTGAACAGCTGATTTCTGTGTGCTGAATAAAGTACTCTCGTAACATGTGAACACTGAAAATGTTCCTGACGTTTACACACTAACCTAAGAAAAGTACTCTTGGTGATTAATATTACAAATTCACAAACTTCTCATTGTGAACTAAGAATGCACAGTTACCAACTCTGAGAAGTTACTGAGCAACAGGTATCATCAGTTCGTTCACAGTATGTCAGACAAAATAAAATTTTATCTCAAACAATTTATGCAGTAGTATTACTAAAAGTTTGTATTTCTCTATTAAAACAAAATTTCTCTTGCATAAGTATAAAAAGCATCAATAAAAAGAGGGGATATATGTATACGTATAGCTGATTCACTTTGCTGTACAGCAGAAACTAACACAACATTGTAAAGCAACTATACTCCAATAAAAATTAAAAAAAAAAAAAGAAAAGAAAAACATGGAGAGGAGTTCCAAAAAACAAAGCATCAATACTGACAAAACAGTAAAATACTTAAACTTTTCTGATAACTTGGTAGATAATACAGATTTTAACGTATGCTTTAAAAATCTTCATTCATTTAACAATTACTTATTAGGCATCCTCTTATTTGCCAGGCACTTCTCTCAAGATTATGAACATCCTTATAGAACTGGCCTGATTATCCTGTTTTGTTGACATTTCTGTTGTGTCCTGGTTGAAGGTTTGAAAAAGAGAAGTTATGCTTAGCAGTCTGAATGAATGTAAAAAGCACTGTTATGTACTATTTACAGAAGGAATTACAAAAATATCTGCTTTTGATCTTTAGTAGCAAGGAATAAACTGTTTCATTTAAAAGCTTGTTCTATAAGCTTCACTTTTTTTTTTCAACTTGGCACCAAGAACACCAACATTACAGTATTAAAGAGCTGAGGCTTGGAAGCTAGGATATCTGGTCACATTCCTGGCTTTCATTCTAATTTCCTGTGATCTTTTGTTCTGGGTCTCAGTGTCCTAATGCATAAAAAACAAACAGGCTGAAAGATGAAGCACTCTTCTAGTTGTTAAGTCTGATTTCCTTGATATATGAAAGAGATTTAAAATAGCTAAACCAAGAGAACTTACAATAACATAGGAGTAACTATTTGTTAGGTTTTAATAACTAAATTAAATTTCAATTTATTATATCCTTTAGAAAAATTTAAGCATTCTTTGATTCAGATTTCTTTGTGAAATCACAAGAAAATGAAAAATCTACAAGGAATGGCTGAATGAATGAGTATACCCAACCAGCTGAGGTGGTTCCAAAAAATCTTTTCGGCTAGTACAACCTTTTATACCAGTCTAGTGCCTTAGCATCAACCAGGTTCTTACAGAATTCCTAAGGCAACTCTAAGGCAGAGAAAGCAAGAATATAATCTTTTCTGCTGTAGTAGGAAGATACCAACTACAGTAAGTACCAATAAAACCAGATGAAAGGAGAATTCTATTAATCGCAAAAATAATGCTCTGGTTGGCGCATAATTACACCTGGGACCATGTAGAATGGGTCACCAATGTCAAATTGCTTTGGCAATAACTCCATTAAGAGTTAAGCATTAAGCTCGGACCCAGGCAGGGTCCAGAGGCCATATATTCTTTATGCCATAATCTTGTGAAGCAGGCTCGCGAAAGTCTGGGAACTTGGTATTTTTAATACTGGCCATCACTGCCTAGTCATAGTGTGACTATAAATTCTATATTACTACTTCACCTTGTAAAGCCATGAAATATATTTGTATAAAAAGTGCCCATCTTCCTTTAAGTCTGAAAGGACACTTTGGCTACAGGCTTACATTCTTTTTAAAAAACATGTGTTGAATATTTTTCACGTTTCAATAATAAAGACATTTAAACTAAAGACTATTTTTAAAAACATACTTTTTCATTTGTAAAACCTGCATTTGACCCATTTCCTTCAAATGTTGTTTTCTTTCTTCTTCAACTTCTTTTAGTTCTTCATTCCTTTTTCTTAAAGTAAGGTTATCCTGTAGCCACCTTTCTTGTATCTAAATGTAAATATTAAATTCGTTAATAAAAATAATCAAGTTACCAACATGTGATTCATAGCAGGCAACTGGTGACAGGTAGTGTTAATTCTGCCTTAGAATCATGTGTAACTCAGCAGAGGGAGAAGAAGCCAGTGTAAAGGAATCTCCAGGCCTGGAGGAATCTGGATGGCCCATATACACACAAAACAGACATTAAAATGATGAGATAAAATGATATAACTGGATTTTTAATATTTTATACCTATGCCCCATTGGATCATCTTGCATAATAACCTCACAATGGAGCCTAGTGATCTAAAAGATAACAAGTGAGCAAGACTACTATCAAAGTCTCCCCCACTTTTTTTCCCTAGTTGTATTTGGCTACTAACACGTGCCAAGACCATTATATACTATTAAGTATGTCAGATAAGATTTTTACCTTCAAGCTGACAGATAATCATACAAGGTAGTAAGAAGTTTCACAAAAACAGTAAGTCTATATACTTGATGACACTTTTCTGGCCACTGAATTGAACTGAAAAATGTAAACTTAGCTGTTCTTGTTGAGTAGTTTTGTCCTTAAAAAGCAACGACTAAATCATCTGGCGGCGGCAGCAGCACCAACACAATTATTTCAGTAGTTTTCCTGGTGATTAAAATGGACTATGTTGTCAAGAGACAAACAGGAAACAATTTATAAGTTGACTCTTTGGAACTTAGGAAAACAAAATTTCCTGCAGAAAGTGGTGGTCTGGCCCATAAAAGCCTGAATAGAAAAAATTCATCCTAAGTTTGGAGTCAGGCCTTCTCAAAGACCCTTCTACAGCAACCCTTGTAGCTGAGATAAACTCAGTGATGTGGGAAGTAGGAGGCAGGGGCAGATCTTTGGTAACATTTTGTTGCCAACAGTACTGACACAGGAGTCACCAGGGAAAAAGGATTTGGGAGGTGGGAGAGAAGAAGGGAAGCCAAGGACTTCTCTCATATGCTTAATGTTCACATCCAACCCTGCCCATCTATGAATCACTATTTTGAGTTGTTTTTTGTTTTTTTAACTGTCATTAAGGTTCCTTTCAGTTTTCCTGGAACTAATAATATAAATATATACGTATCTATTAAAGGCATCATTATAAGCAGTTAGAGATGACTAAAATGATATGGTTGTAAATGTCCTTTTGTTGCCAAGGCAACCTAATGTACCACCGCAGCTGCTATGACTCTCCAAGATTCTCCCATGGGGAACTATGCTTATACATTTTCCTTATTAGGAACAAAAGAATGTGGCACTGCTTGCTTTCATCTAATATTATATAACAATGGAATTTGCTTTCATGAATACCTGAAAGGACTCTTTAAAGGGCTATCACATTTTTAGGTGAGACTGATTTTTTGCATGAAATAATATTCCTGGTGTGTTATCCTGCATAGTCACCAGAAAGCTAGGGATTTCCTTCTTTTAGGTCAGCTTCTAATTGCTCTTTCATTCTGAAAGACAGTATATAGCACAGTAGTTAAAGAGCATAGGCTTTGAAGTCAGGTATACCTAGGCTCAAATCTCAGCATTACAACTTTCAAATAGGATGACTTTGGACAAATTAGTTTAAATTCTCTGAGCCTTTTAAAGATTAAAATAGTTAGTGTATGTAAAAAGTACTAAATACAGTGCCTGGCTCAATAATTGCTAGTGAAATACCTTTTGGGTCAAATCTGTCCTTATACTTTAAGCAGTAAAAATTCCAGTTACAGTCTTCAAAATAGAAAATAGGAGAGAAAGAAGAGATGAAGTGTCAGAGAAAACCAGATGCAGGTATACTACACCAAAACTGTTTTTCTATTATACTAGCAATTTGACAATGTAGGGTCAAGTTCTACCTCTGTTACTCACTACTTTTGTGACCTTGGGCAATTCAGGTCACCTCCAGTTCCCTTCATCTGAAAAATGAGGGAGGAAGATTATTAAACTTCCAAATTTTAAAATTCTGTGGAGTAAATTTAATAGGGCTTAAGTGCGTAAATAAGCTGTTAGGCTCCTCAACTCTTAGATAGTAACCCCAATCACTCAGCTCAGAGAGCAGTTAATGCATGCAGCTGGCCACTTAAAGGAACCATAAAAATTAGCTGCTTTCTAGTTACCTGTGATAGAGTAATACGCTGAATAAACCCCATTCCAAAATCCACCAAAAGTCTGGTTGGGAAAAATGCCATTTATAGAGGATTTCCTGAAAGCCATGCGGTGCTGTGACTCAGTGATTGATAGTTAAGGGGATACATCAGAACCCCTGAGGAACTTTAACAAAATATACATGTGTATGCGTATGCCCATGCCCCAGAGGTTCCCATTTATTGGTCTGGAATGGAGAAAGAGATGTGTATTTTCAATAACCCAGGTGATTTTTTTTTTTTTTAAGTTTGAGATGTAATTCATATACCATAAAATTCACCAATTTAAAGTGTACAATTCAGTGGTTTCAGTATATTCACAAGGTTCTCATTCCAGCACATTTTATCACCCCAAATAGAAACTCCATACCCATTAGCAGTCACTCTCTATTCCCTTTTCTTTCCTTCCCCCCAACCCCCAGCAACACTTCTCTGCTTTCTGTCTCTATGGATTTGCCTATTCTGTACATTTCATATAAATGGAATCATACAATACGGTCTTTTGTGATTGACTTCATTTAGCATAATGTTTTCAAGGTTTGTCCATGTTGCAGCATCTATCAATATTTCATTCCTTTTAATGGCTGAGTAACATTCCATGATGGTTAATTTTATGTGTCAACTTGACACCACAGGGTGCCAAGACATTTGGTCAAACATTATTCTGAGTGTCTTTGACAGTGTTTCTGGATGAGATTAACATTTACATTGGTAGACGGAATAAGTAAAGCAGACTGCCCTTCCTAATGTGGGTGGGCCTCATCCAGTCAACTAAAGATGTGAACAGAACAAAAAAGGCTGAATAAGGGGTAACTCATCCTGCCTGACTGTATGAGGTGGGACAGTGGTTTTTTCCTGCCTTCATATTTAAACTGAAACCTCGGCTCTTCTTGGATCTAGAGCCTATTAGCTCTCCCAGTTCTCAGGCTTCAGACTCAAACTGGAACTATACCATCAAGCTCTCCTGAGCCTCCAGCTTGCCAACCACAGATCTTGGGACATCTCAGCCTCCACAATCACTTGAGTTAATTCCTTATAATAAATTTCTTTATCTATATCTATATCTTTATCTGTATCTATATTTATTGATCTCTTACTGGTTTTGCTTCTCTGGAGATCCCTGACAAATACATATGAATATACCAAATTTTATTCATCTGTTCATCAGTTGATAACCATTTGGGCTGTTTTCCATATTTTGACTGTCATGAATAATGTTGCTATAAACATTCTTGTACAAGTTTTTATGTAAACATACGTTTTACGTTTTCTTGGTTATTATACACTTAGGAGTGGGAAAAACCCAGGTGATCTTGATGGGTGCCTATAGCTAACTTTTGCTCTCCAAACACTCTAACATATATTTTAGGCTCCAATCACACCACCTTCTACACTCATCAAGGGATGATAAAGGTGCTGAAACACACTGTAAAAACAAACAAACAAACAAAACCAACCATGAAGTTTGTTGAAGACCTGCTTTTTATTAATCTATACAGTGTCTTCCTTTCCATGAATGCCTATGGAGACATTTTTCTCTGGTCTCAGTCCAGAGAACTGGTTTCTTTTTAGCTTTGAGACAATGTGAAACTTAATTAATTATGACTTTCTCTCTTCATGTGACTACTAAAATCTTTAGCAAGCATATCAGATTTCATGGCCTACATTTTATATACTTATTACTCTCCTGGTTTCATTGCCTTCTTCTTGTCCTTATTTCCACATTGTCTCATTTTCTCATCAATTTAAAATGTTATTTAGCATTACTCTATGTATATAACTTAGTAAACAATTTCTAGAACACGGTAGGTTATAAAAGTAAACTAATATAGTCAGATCCACTACATTTAGACCTTCAACTTGAAAAGGGTCATAGACTGGTGTATCTTAATTATCTCTCTATATTTGTATGGACATTACTGATTTAAAGATTGTGATTTTAAATAGAAAACCCACATATAAGCTAGTGATAACTAAGTATTTTGTTATATATGCATCATAAATTTATATAGCATTTATTAGATGGCAGAGATTTGATTTACCTTTGACTGATATTCATATATTTGACATTCCTGGCACTATGGCCAGAGATTCTGCAGAAAACGGGTATGGCTAATCTTCAAAGAGATTTTAACCATTATTTATAACCAAGTGATTAAAGCATTCAAATAGCAAATTTTATTCAAAACAGCAGGAACAGAGAAACGGTGTAGTTTTTAAAGGCATTAACTATCATGCTTATATAAGGCATGCTGAAAATTATTTTCTTAATGTGATTTCAATTATACTGTGGAAATTAATTTCCTTAATCAAGAAAGTAAATGATAAAGGAATCAACTGAAAAACAACTTAGTATATACATATTTTACTTACAGACAACTTTTAAGAATGATATCTAGAAGTGAGATTGAGAATTGGCAGAAGGGGAAGGAGACTTTAATTTTATGCTTTTATGTTTCAACTTTTACCAGGTAAGTCTTTTACTGAAAATAAAAATAAAAAAAGGAAAGAAGAAAAGACAATGTTATTAGAATTGCTTTTCTCAGGGAACCCTCCTACACTGTTGGTGGGAATGTAAGTTGGTACAGCCACTGTGGAAAACAGTATGGAGGTTCCTCAGAAAACTAAAAACAGAATTACCATATGATCCAGCAACCTCACTCCTGGGCATATATCCAGACAAAATTATAATTCAGAAAGATACGTGCACCCCTATATTCATATCAGCACTATTCACAATAGCCAAGACATGGAAACAACCTAAATGTCCATCAACAGATGAATAAAGATGTGTTACATATATACAAGGGAACTCAGCCATAAAAAAAACCAAAATAATGCGATTTGCAGCAACATGGATGCAACTAGAGATTATCATACTATGTAAGTCAGAAAGATAAATGACCATAGGATATCATTTATATGTGGAATCTAAAATGTGACACAAATGAACCGATCTATGAAACAGAATCAGGGACATAGAGAACAGACTATGGTGGCCAAGGGGGAGGAGGGTGGGAGAGGGTTGGACTGGGAGTTTGGGATTAGCATACGCAAACTGGTATATATAGAATGGATAAACAACAAGGTCCTACTGTATAGCACAGGGAAATATAATCAATATCCTGTGATAAACCATAATGGAAAAGAATATGAAAAAGAATATATATATGTAACTGAGTCACTAATTGACACAACACTGTAATTCAACTAACTTTAATAAAAAATAAATTAAAAAAAAAATACAATCAGGTAAAAATGTTATGATGAAAAGAATCACAACAGCTTGAGTTATACCAAATGCACTTTTTTTTATCATTTCATTTTACAAATGAAAATATGTCTCTTTTTATACTGCCAAAGGAAAATTTTGTCTCTCAGTAACATAAAAAAGAAACATACTTTTTATATAAACATATACACATAAAAAAAAAAAAGAATTGCTTTTCTCTACTGTTTGCATTTCTACTCAATGCAAGTATTGAAAATAAAAGTAAAAAATAAAAAAGGAAGATAAGAATGTTACTGGTATAAGTGCCACCATAAATCATTAGCCAAAAAAGGACCTACCTTCTGTGTATCAATATCTTGTCTCATGATTCCCATTTCCTTATTAATCGTTTCTTTGTGTTTCTCGCATTCACTTAGTTGAGCTATTACTTTATTAAGTTCAGTTTCTTTTTGCTACAAAAATGAAAATTTCTTAAGCACAAGAAATAAAAATATAAACAAATAAATCATTTTAAATTATATTCAATTAAATAGTTTTAAATTACCTTCTTATAGTCGTCTTTTCCATCTTGAATATAATTCTCAATGTCTTTCACATAACCATGAATATTTTTAACCTTCTCTTTGATATCATTTATCTGTGGAAAAATATTTATTAAAAATACACTAGTTGGGACTAGGGCATTTAAAAAGATTTATTTCCAAGGAATATCTTTTATTAAGATAACAAAAACTTAATAGGAGAGTACAGTGAAACACTGGCTTGGAAGTTAGAAGCCCCGGGTTCCAGTTTCCATCACCAGCAGATTTTATCTGAACTCAAATTTTATGATCTCCCTTTATTACGTATGGGATTAGATTAAAAGGTCTCAATTCTCAACTTCTATTTTAGATCAAGGAGCAAAATAATTTATATTTAATCATTCTAAAAAATTCTGAATGTTAAGATTATGTCACAAATATGAAAATACTATTTCATCATGTTTTTAAGTTCATGTGAAATACTAGTGTCCAACATGGTGCTCTGAATAATAATTTTAACATATATTTTTGATAAGTAAATATATACATGAAATCTTACTTTATCCTGTGCTATTTTGTTGCTTGTATTTCTTTTGTTGATTAGTTCTTCTTTCTCCTGCTGGAACTTTTCCAATGTTGTTTCCAAAGGGCTTACCTGCTCTTTAGCATCCTAAGGATATAAAAAATACAAGGTCTTATATAACATTCCATTATCTTATTTCAGGAGTCAGACTTTATAATAAAATCACTTTCTATGTACCAGGCTTTAAATGTCAATTCATTCGCTCCTTCCAACAACCCTATGAGGAAGGTACATTATTTTCCTGCTATATTTCAGATGAGCACAGAGATGATTTGTCCAGGGTCCCAAAAGCCAGTAAATGAAGGAGCCAGGATTCAAATCTCATCCAGCTCCAGAGTCTTTCTTTTAACCACTATGCTATACTGCGTCAGCCACTGACTTGATTCTTAATCTACACCATGTACTCCCAATTATATGAGCATGTGGCTTCAGGTATAAATTTTCATGAGTTTGTAGGGGCCCATATCAGCTCTGTGTGACTGAAGAATAGGAAAGCTCTTTCAGTCCAGGTCTTTCTTTTACAGATGGAAATATGATCATAAAAGAACTTTTTTTTTTTTTTTCAATTATTCCTCCATTTTCTGTTACAACCGATGAATCATAATACACAGAGCACTAAGTATGATTCCAAACACAAAACCATGTGATCAAGTTTGTAAACCAAAAATTGAGTTAACAAGCCATACCTTGCCTTCAGCACAGACACAGTCAAATTATAAAGTTTATCTGCTTTTAGCTGCATGGGTAGTGGGATTTCTCATGACTTCTGCTTTTTAAAGTATTCACTCTCATTCTAAAATGGTATGCTATACACAAAACCATCAGTTTTATTCCAGAATACATCATCTTAATAATAAAAAGCTTTTGTATGCACGTACTGCCGATACATTTAAAAAGGCCCAAATTTTAACAAAAGATTAGACAAGTTCATCAGACAAGAGATCATAAATTATTTTGGCTGAAAAAAAAATCTTTAAAAAAAAATACAGCTCAGGGCTTCCCTGGTGGCGCAGTGGTTGAGAATCTGCCTGCCAATGCAGGGGACACGGGTTCGAGCCCTGGTCTGGGAAGATCCCACATGCCGCGGAGCAACTAGGCCCGTGAGCCACAGTTACTGAGCCTGCGTGTCTGGAGCCTGTGCTCCGCAACAAGAGAGGCCGCGATAATGAGAGGCCCACGCACCGCGATGAAGAGTGGCCCCCACTTGCCGCAACTAGAGATAGCCTTCGCACAGAAACGAAGACCCAACACAACCATAAATATAAATAAATAAATGCCCAGCACATTTTAATTGCTTAATAAAGCTGTTATTATTAAAAAAAAAATACAGCTCAACATTCTGCTTGCAGGTTTCTACAGCGAGTGTGTGTGTGTGTGTGTAGATAATATAGCTTTTTTTAAGGGAATGGAGTATGGTCTAGTCCACTTTTCCATGGTTGTGTAGGAAGTACAGTGTTCTTTCCTAGCAAACAAGAAGTGCAAGGTCTGCATTTCCACCAACTCGATGCAAAGTCCCAAGAGCTTCCTGCAAAGTAAAGCTGGCATGGAGGATCCAATCAATGTCTGCAGCAGGAAAAATTAATGGTGCTAGAAAGGAGGGACTTGATGATGGGTGGCTGGTAGGTGGTTCAAATTCTAGAAGTGGCCCTGCAGCTTCAGAACAGACATTTTCTATGGTCTCAGGCCTGTGTGCCCTGACCCAGATCTTTAACCAATATGAAACTGGATGACAAGGACTCAGTTTGCTCAGAAGTCTGATTGAGTGCATCCTCCTTACCTGCTAAAAGTCTGGGTGAAATTTCTACACCAAAGGTGCAATGTTGATTAGTTGATTAGAAGTTTCAGCTGAGGCTAGAGTGACAGAACTGCTCTCATTTATTGACTCCTTAGACTTGGGGACACCTTCCTTATCAGTACTAACAGGCCATCACCTAGACGCCTGAAGTTAATATTTTCTACATCTTCTACTCTAGTGTCAGCTGAAGTGTCTGTTAATTCTTCCGTCTTCACTGATACAGATATGGCCTGATGAAAGGAGACCTGTTCACTCTGGGTAGCTGTAAGATGCTCATTTTGGGTCCATCTTTCAGAAAGGTCCTTAATACCTGTTTGGCCCTCAGTTACTGTCTTTGATTGACAGAAAACTTCTTCAGATGTGTTTTCTGAAGCTGGTTTACTACTAATGACCAAAAGTTCATGAAGTTCCTTTAAGGCTGCTGTTATAGATGAGCAAGATTCCTCTGCTGACTCTACAGAGGGCTGACAACTGCCACAGAGACTTATGAGAAGGGGCAATTCCCATATTCCTTACTTGTTCCAGACATTTCAACATTACTTTCTGGAAGCTGTAAATCCTCAGTGGAAATGGAATTTTAAAGGAAGGGTTACATTTTGATGTTTCTACTTCCATCAAGGGATTATCCAAGGTGAGGTAAGATGCACCGACGTTCCTGACATTGGTATTCTGACTGCCTGCTGAATTAATAAGCACAGCAACTAGGGACTGTTCAACTATATCTACTTCCATAAGTGTTTCTGAATTTGAGCAGCCAAAGCATCCTGAAGGTAGAATATTTTTCTCTGTACCCGAAAGGTCCACAGTCTGCTGTAGCCTGTCTCGATCGTAAAGGAACTTTTGATCTTAAGCTTAGTTTGCTGAGGCTAAGTAGATATTTTATGGTAACGAAAGCATACTAGTACATTGATGTTGGTGTGCCCACACTTATTTTGGAAGGAAAGGGGTTTTCAAATAACAAAATATTTTACTAATCAGAACTCCACATCATTTGGCCTTATAACATCTCTACAGAATAAGTATACAATAACCACTGTTCAAAACCATGATCCTCAAGCACTTAAAGATCCTGAAATACCTAATGAATCCATAACGGTAGAAACAATTATTTAGTATTACTTCAATGTAGGAATATTTTATATTAGGAAGTGGTTTGGTGTGGTGGGAAGTCAAATGTCTTACACATCAGAAGACCTACCAGAAAATTAACCCTGCCTCCTACTAACTGTATGAATTTGGGCAAGTCATGGGATATCTGTAAGTCTCAATTTCTTTTCCTATAAAAAGGAGATTTAGTCACATTTATCAAAATGATACACTGAATACAAAATGAGACACTGAATGGTTTAATGTCAAAGTGCTTTATAAGCAATAAAAAATACAAATGTAAGGTAGTACATTTTATACCATACTCTAAGCCTCTGTTAATTTGTAATCGAAAAATACTTAAGAAACATTTACAGTAATTAGTAACAGATTCTAATCAGATTCTAACCAGATGTAATTGGTTGGGTCTTAGATTTGATAAATCTAGATGAGAGATGCCAAATGGGTTCCATTCCATGTGTCAACTCAGTGCCTGCTCAGTGTAGTGGGAAGTATTCCGAGACTACATCTGGAATTAAAAAGAAAAAGTGCTATGCCTGAGAGGCAGTGTCTGTCATGGATATAGGATCTGTAGATAAGACAAACCTCCCATACAAGTAGGAATCCTTATATGGAGTTAGCCAGCCACCACCAGACCACCTCCAGTAACAGGAAGTTCACTACTTAACCAGGCAGCCAGTTCTTCCTTATTATGGTCAATAAACCTTCCAGAAATTTTTACCTATTAGTAGAAGTTCTATATACCATTTTCACTTGATCCTCACAATAACCATAGTTCTGGCCATTGCCCCAATAAAGAGAATTTCACATATTTGAACTGATTTTTAAAACTAATATGTACGAATGTTTTTACCTTTATTTCTCTGTATAAGGACTGAACTTCAGTGGATAATTCCACAGTCTGCTCCTCCAGTTGCTGACGACGTTGTAAATTAGTGGATATCTGAAGTTTCTCTGATTTAAGTTCATTTGTTGTACTTTTTAGGTGCTGAATTTGTTCCTGCTGGTCCTGTATAAGCTTACGATTCAATTCAATCTTACTGGAAACTGCATGAAAACATATTGATACAGTGATTAATGTAAGGGTATAGAAAATACTATAAGCAGCCTCATTCCAGTTTTATAGGCCTCTGTGGCATTCACAAAGGCTGAGTTTCTGTGGGTCCCACCTACTGCAATAAAAATGCCACAAGAACCTGTCCAGCTCCCAAACCTGCTTGCTGTCCCCTCCTGAATAGGGCAGATATGACTGAGAAAGAGTACAGCTCATTTGTTACTCATCATTCAAAATCTGTTCTGCAAAGAAAGGAAACAGAGGAGAAGTGATGCCTTTGAGAAAAGAAACTGCATATACCATGGACTGGAAGAAAGACTGTTCTTTGTCCACGTAATAGTTATAAAATTTATGGTAAAAAGCTTATGTTGGGAATGTTGAAGTCTTTATAAGGAAACAGACTCTATTACCTGTATCTAATTTGTGTTGTTTTTCTTGTTTTTCCTGGTTTACTTGTTGAACAGTTCTATCCAAATCTAGTCCTTGGAGTTTAGCTGCTTGTTGTGCAATTTTTCTTTCAACATCCTTAAGTTCCATCTTAAGAATAAATCAAAGTTATTTCCTTTAAGAAACTTATGCCATTATCATTATTCAAAATCTTTAAGAATTAACTGCTTTTAATTACTTTTAAAAATCTAATTTGTAACTGCTCTCAGATATAATTTTAACAAATTTTAAAGGATAAAAATAAAATTAATTTTTATGATGAAATTAATTTAAATGATGTAAACAAAAGGAAGCAGACTTAAAAAGAAAAATAAACAAGACTTCTTAATTCTCAGAACTTATGGATAATAAAATCTAAACTCAGGAATATAAATAAGCTAAGCAGTTACTCCCTGAGACTACCTAAAATTCAGGATAGGGAACTCTAAACACAATCTGTACCAGAATACTAGCTACTATCTTTAATACTCACATTTCATATTCAAACCACCATGAAACAAGTTTTATTCTGCCTTAAACTGCAGTAAACTTACCTGGAACCTCTCCATAATTGTAACATCTGTCAGACACACTTTAGCACTTTCTTCCTCAGGTATGATCATACCCAAGAGTGTTTCCTGTTCTTCTATGTCATTCTTTAGGCGCTGTATGTCTCTGTTCACATTCTGCAGTTTGTTTCTTAATTCTGGTATTTCCTTCTCCTTCAAATCAATTATGCTTTGCCTTCACAGAACACACACAATTAAAAATAAGCAATCTAATGTTTTCTCATAATGAGATTGAGGTTATGTATTTTTGGCAAGAATACCACAGAAGTGATGTTGTATCCTTCTTAGGGCAACATATCAGTGGGTATATGATGTCAGTATGTTACTCTTAGTTAAGATGATGTCAACCAGATTTACCCATTGTAAAGTTACTATTTTTCTCTATGTAATCGATAAGTATCATAGGAGAAATACATTGAAGAAAATGTAAATATCCTGTTTCTCCTCAAACCTCTGTCCCCTGATTTTATAAATAGTACCTATTGACAGATCTTGAAAGCAGCAATTTTTACCGTGTTGTTTGCCAAACTGAAAGATATTTTACAAATTACCTGACCATACTCATCATAAGTGTCAAGACCATGAAAGACAAAGAAAGACTGTCAAGACAAAGAAGAACTATGGTAGACTACAAAAGCCTAAGGAGAAATAACAAGTATGTGCAATGTGGGAATCCTGAGTTGGATCCTGAAATAGACAAAGGATATTAAATAGAAAGACTGCTAAAATTCAAATATGGTTTGTAGTTTAATTAATAGAATTATACCAAAGTTAATTTCTTGATTTTGATAACCATATTATGGTTACATAAACTGTGAACATCAGGAGAAGCTGGGTGAAGGGTATATGTGAATTCTCTGTACTATTTTTGTAAATTTTCTGTAAGTCTAAAATTATTTTAAAATAAAAAAGTTTAAAAAATGATGGAAGGACAGAAGGAAGGAAGGAAAGAAAATAGGAAAGAAGGAAATAGGAAGAAAATAGGAAAGAAGGAAACCCATGTATCAATCAAATGATACATGGGTTTATGGTACAAAAGCTGTTAAACCCACTTTACTGCTGCTACTCTAGCTAATGAATTACCATCCCTATGGCAGGTACTGGCCCCACACCTATTTTTGTTGATACCTCTGAAGCAATAAAACTTGTATGTAATCTTTAAAAAAAAAAGCTATTAAGCTTATTTCAGAAAAATCCCAAATTCTTAAAATCAAATTAGTATAATAAATTAAATTGGTTTCTAATGGGAGCCTTATAATAAACCAGAAACTCAAAGATTAGCTCTTAGATACTGTTATTACTTAATGATTTTTTTAAAGTCCATACTATGACCAAGAAACGCCAACCTGAATTGATCTGAGTGACAGAGACCTGTAATTTTTTATACCAGAGCAATGAAAAAATTCCCTGAATAAATATGAACATATTCAGATTATGAATAATTCATGCTCACATTACTTCCCAGTGTTATAGACCAGAAGTTGCTCTTAAGTTATGTACCCAGTACCTAGAAAGTGACAAAGCTATGATAGCCTAAGGACAGTCAAGCACTCACTTGACTGGGACATTTTTGCGGAGAACTATAAGCATCCATTCAATTTTAACCCCATTTTTACATTTTCACACACACAGAAAAACCCCTTATTGATGTGGTCCAGGTTTTGGTGCCTTCTTTTCTGATGATTACCTAAGATGCTAAAATAAGTATTCTAAGAAACAGTAAAGATATTTCCTGAGAGAATGGTTACTGAGCTCTAGTAGAGTTTTCTCTTTTGTTTGTAAATTTTTCAGAAACTCAATTTTGTGACAGCATTCTTTTTCCAAGGGAATTTTATGTAAAAGGGACCAACACAGATACAGTATTGAAAAACACCTGTGGGAAAAATACTGAGTTTTTATTTAAATGAGGTGTTATAAAAAATGAACCCAAGTCAGTACTAAGAAAAATGATAAACAGGTACATTTTCAGCTGAAATTTCATTCATGATGGTATGGGACATGCTGGAAGGGACATGCTATCACTTCCGTTGTATTTTATTGGTTACACAGACCAATCCTGGAACAGGAGAGAAGACTAATACAAGAGTGTGAATACCAGGAGGCAGGGATCATTGGGGACCATCTTAGAGGCTGGCTACCACAAAGCACATCTTCTTGCATCTTCCCTTCCTTCTTTTCCTTAAACTCCTCTTCAGTTTTCCAGGACAACATACCCTCCGGGTTTTTTTGCTTCCAGAGTTTGTCTCACTTTCATCCAATGTATTAACATTAGATTAATTTTCCTAAAACACATCTTTCATTAAATGTCTTAGGATGGTCCCCATCACCTAATAGAGCTATAACTAGGCCTGAACATAATTGTAGCTCTATCTTCCCTACTTATGTGAATCAATCACTACAAATAAGTTCTCAAACTCCAGAAAATGTTTCTACTGCAGCACAGGTCTTACTCTCCTACCCTTTACACACACCCTCTCCCCTTTCCTCCTCTTAAATAAGTCAAACCACCTTCCCTATGCTTTACATCCCTCCTCCTACCCTGTTCTCAAAATCCTATTCTCATTCTGTAGTCCACTGGTTTCTCTCTTCCTAATTAATGCATTTGTTTGAACCAATTAAGTACTTTATTAAGCCCAGCTTTTTACGTCTAATTCTGAGAGCTTTTCTCCTTACATAGACCATCAGCTCCATGAAGGTCATATCTTATTGGTCTCTGTGACGATCTTTGTGCTCTGGGAGACACCAAGGCAATCATCACATACTTTCTGACTTGATTTTATTTATAAATAGAAAATCATCTGAACTTCTTATACAAGCAAGGGAAAAATAAACAATAGAAATCATCTATGATTCATTCTTTCTGGAAGTGAGAAAAACATAAAAGTATAGTTTAAAATTTGTCTCTTGAGGGGAGCTTTCCGGTACTTTAATGCTTTGCTGGGTTTAGAAAGTGACACATAGTTATAAAATCTATCAAAATTTCTGCCCTCAAGCCAAGTCTCAGGAATGAAACAAACATACACAAATTAAAGATTATATCTACCCTGTGACTAGTTTAAGAAACAAGCTTATCTTGAAACAAAATAATTCTTTCTTATCACATAAATAACATGAGATGAGCATACTGGCTTAGAATCCTGACTTTAACCTTTATTCATTCAACTCTTGCTTACTGAATACCTACCATATGTTAGACAGTGGAATAGGTACCTCTTACAGTGCTGCTGTACAAGTACAGTAATGGTAAATCCCTTTTCTCACCTCATGGGCACTAGTCCCAGCATTTCATCACGCCGCTTTTCTTTTTTCTTTAGCTCTGATTCTGTTGACTTGAGCTTATCTGGAGCAAGCCTCAGCTTAGACTGCAAATCACTGATGACTTCTTGTAATTCAGCTTCTGTCTGAAAAACTCTCTGACAGACAGGGCAACATGACTGGTCTTCATCCGTTAGCTGAGTAATGAATTGGGAGTAAACTGCCGTAGCTCCAGCCAGCATGGCTATTTAAAAAAATATATATATACTCCCAGTGAAAAGAATATAAAATATAGTTTTGTCAACATGGTTATATCCTTTTCTGTAAATACATGATTATTCTTCTTGCTTCATAAACACACAATGAAAGAAATCAAAATTCTGATATTTAAATCTTCCCAAGGGCACAATACATACAGATTTGTAGAAATTATTTTCTGGTAACACACAAGTATAATAAAACTTTTAGAGCTTGTTATGTGCCAGAAACTATAATCTCATTTACTCCTCCCTAAACCCTACACGTGGTAGGCAATTATTAATGAATCTGAAGTACAGAAAGGTTTCGATAACTTGCCCAAAGTCACACAGCAAGTAGGTTGTAGAACCAGAACTGAAACTTAAGCCACCGAGCTCCAGAACCAAGTTTAAAAATCTCCCATCCTTAATAGTTACCTGTGAACGAAAATTCAAAAACATCAAAATGCCTTTTCTAATATAAAGTAGGTAACCTACCTCGTTGTTTTGAGGATTTTTCAATTTCTTCTTTAAGCCTGTCTAAGTCACTTTCAAAATCCTGGCTACCACAAACATCAAACAGTTTGTCTTCATAGCTGGACAACTTCTCTTCCTTCCTTTTTAGCTCATTATTTATATGATTTTTATTTTGCTCAGCTGAAGCCAGTTCCTTGCTAAAATAAGAACAAATATGGATTACAATTTTAAAACATGAGAAATGAAAAGTGTGAGAAGGTAGATCCAAGACAAACTCTGCCAGAAAATATTACAAAGGTCTGCTGTGACCAAGCACTTTTTTTTTAGAAGTCATGGCAACAGTCCACTACTGCCTGAATCTACCCCTAGCACATGGACTCGCCCTGGTCATATGCCTGCTCCCAGAAAAATGTGTACAGACAAAACCCTGCTTGGTTTTGCGGGGGTTCATGGTCTTAGATCTTGGGTTAAGAGCCTCAGCAAGGAGAATATGCGTGCCAGATCTGGAGGGAAGAGAAAAAAAGGAGAACATTCTCCTAACTCTGTGTGGACCCTTTCACAACTGTACTTCCTTTCTCTCCTGTAAAAACTTTTCCTTTGTTCCCTCCTTGTTGCTGTCATCTACTTACAACCTGATCATTCACTGCCTCTCATTCATCAAAGACTTTGCTCACTAGTACAATTTATTTCCACTCCAACTCTTAAATATAATCGTAGCCAGCCTCCATGCCCACACAGATCAGGGGTTTTCAATTTACAGGTTTTGATGCATTAGGCAAGTCATATAATCAATTCAATGCATTATATTCAGCATATTTTGAAAAGTTAAGCATAATATGTAGAATATATTGGAGTAGATTGTGCGTGGTTAGGATAGGTACTATTTTAAGAAATTTGTTTCAGATAAATGTGTGTGAGTGCACATGTGCCTCATCTTGATACTTCCCATTGTGAGTCACAGTAAATTTGGAAAAAAAATAACATGTAGATGATGCTCTCACCATCTTAGCCACTGAGCATTGCTCATTACGGTCACTATCTCAGCAGCACCAAACACGGTTGAACCCCTCCTTGAAAGACTATTTTCTCAAGGCAACCCAGACATCACTCCTGTCTTGTTCTCACCCTGGCTCCTGGGGCACTGACTTTGCTTGCTCCTCTTCCTTTGCTTGTCAACAGTTTAAACGTTGGTGTTTTCCAGGAGTCTGACTACAATTTTTTCTCTTCTCTTTGAATAACTCCTTCAGGTTGACATGACCTAATGACTCCAATTATCGCTTACAAAGCAACAACTTCCAATCTTCTGAACTTCAAACTCCAGTATTCTACTCCCTAACAGACATTTCCACAAGAAACACAAATTTAACATGGTCAAATCCACTATCTTCCTCAAAAATATGTGTGGAATTTTTGACCCTCTTATCTAAGTACCACTCAAGGTGATATTTGAAAAAACTGACCACTTTTTTAAATTGTGGGAAAAACATAAAATTTAACATCTTAACCATTTTTAACTGTACAGCACAGTAGTGTTAACTATATGCACATTGTTGTGCAACAGATCTCTAAAACTTTTTCATCTTGCAAAACTAAAACTCTATACCCACTGAACAACTCCCCCCCCATCCCCCTCCGCCCCGGTCCCCTGGCTACTCTGAACCTCCATTCTACATACTTTCTAAGAGTTCGACATCTTTGGATACTTCACATAAGTGGAACCAAACAGTACTTGTCTTTTTGTTCCTAGCTTACTTCACTTTAATATCCTCAAGCATAATATCCTCAAGGTTCATCAAGTCATAGCATATGAGAGGATTTCTTTCTTTTTCAAAGATAAATAATATTCCATTATACATACACCAATTTTTCTTTATCCATTCATCCATCATTTAGGTTGCTTCCACCTCTTGGCTATTGTGAATAATGCTGCAGTGAACATGGATTAGCAAATACCTCTTTGAGATCATGTTTTCAATTCGTTTGAATATATACTCAGAAGTGGAATTGCTGGATCATCTGGTTATTCTTTTCCTAAATTTTTGAAGAACCTCCACAGGTTTTCTACAGTAACTGCACCATTTTACACTCCCACTAATAGTGCACGGGGTTCCAATTTCTCAACATCCTCACCAACACTTGTTATTTTGGTTTTTTTTCAACTTTTTATTTTATTTTTAAATTGAAGTATAGTTGATTTACAATGTTGTGTCAGTTTCAGGTATACAGCAAAGTGATTCAGTTATATTATTCTTTTTCAGATTCTTTTCCATTATAGCTTATTATAACACACTACTATATTTTCTGTTTTTTTTGATAATGGTCATCCTAAGTGGTATGAAGTAATATCACTGTGGTTTTGATTTGCATTTCCTTGATGATTAGCATCATCTTGAGCATCTTTTCATATGCTTGTTGACCATTTGTATATATTCTTTGGAGAAATGTCTATTCAAGTCCTCTGCCCGTTTTCTTAAAAAAAAATTTATTTATTTATTTATTTGGTTGTGCCGGGTCTTAGTTGCAGTAGGCGGGCTCCCTGGCTGTGGCATGCGAACTCTTAGTTGTGGGATCTAGTTCCCTAAGCAGGGATCGAACCAGGGCCCCCTGCGTTGGGAGCTCAGAGTCCCAACCACTGCACTACCAGGGAGGTCCCTCTGCCCACTTTTTTAATCCGGGTATTTGTTTTTTTATTATTGAGTTGTATGAGTTCTTTACATATTCTGGATACTAACCCCTTATCAGATACATAATTTGCAAATGTTTTCTCCCATTCTGTTGACTGCCTTTTCCCTGTTGATCGTTCCCTTTGCTGTGCAGCAGTTTTTAAGTATGATATAGTCCCATTTGTCTATTTTTGCTTCTGCTGCCTGTGCTTTTGGTGTCATATCCAAGAAATCATTGCCAATTTCAATACAATGAAATTTTCCTCTATGTTATCTTCTAGGAGTTTTATAGTTTCAGGTCTCATTTTTTATAAAGGAATATTTTAATCCTCTCACTTAGTTCTGCAAACTTTCAAGGAACAAGAAGCTCAACTCACTGTTACCACTTTATTAATTTGTAAAATATAGGAAAATCAAAGTCAATTAATAAGACATACCACTTCATGACAATAAATGATTTCAAAACAATTAAAAGTGAAAGCATGAAATAAGAGACTTCTACTACATCTTCAAATGTTGTAACTACTTACTTCAATTTGGCAAGTCTGTCCCTGGTCTGATTAATTTCTTTTGATTTACTATGAAGCCAGTCTTCAAGCTGTTTTTTGTTGGGAAAATATCCTAACAATGAAGTTAATTCATCACTGTGCCTAGATTTTATTTTTCTGATTTGTTCATCTTTGTCAGCCTATAGGAAAAAAAAAATTGTTTAAAAATAAAGCTCAATATCTCCACATTATATAAAGAAAAAAAATAAATTTTAGATTGATTACAGTCCTAGGCTTAAAAAATAAAACTACAGGGCTTCCCTGGTGGCGCAGTGGTTGAGAACCTGCCTGCCAATGCAGGGGACACGGGTTCGAGCCCTGGTCTGGGAGGATCCCACATGCCGCGGAGCAACTGGGCCCGTGAGCCACAACTACTGAGCCTGCGCGTCTGGAGCCTGTGCTCCACAACAAGAGAGGCCATGATAGTGAGAGGCCCGCGCACCGCGATGAAGAGTGATCCCCGCTTGCCACAACTCGGGAAAGCCCTCGCACAGAAACGAAGACCCAACACAGCCAAAAATAAATAAATAAATAATAAAAATAAAGGAATTCCTTTAAAAAAAAAAAAAGGAAATATTAAAAAAATAAATAAATAAATAAAACTACAAAAATGCAAGAAGAAAATATAAAATTTCTTCTTCTTTTTTTTAAAATTTTGGCCATGCCACACGGCTTGAGGAATATCTCAGCGCCCCGACCAGAGACTGAACCCGGGCCATGGCAGTGAAAGCACCAAATCCTAACCACTAGGCCACCAAGGAACTCCTGAAAATTTCTTAAACTCTTAAAGTGGGGATGGACTTTCTAAGCCATTAGAGAAAAGAATAACAAGTCTGATGATATAAAAATTAAAACTTCTGTATGGTATATGATAAAAATTAACAGCAATGTACATGTGTGTGTTTGTATGTATACACTTCTGTATTATTATTTTTTTGTAATTAGAAAACAGTTTTTAAACTTGAAAGTCTATTTTATACTAAGTTCACTTAACCCCTAAAATAAAAAGCCAATATCAACTAAATACTTCACAGTGTAATGATTATGAATGTAAGATAAGCTATTTTAAATACCAGAAAGTATAATTAGAACAAAAAGAAAGGTCATACTTTGTCTTTGGTCAGCATCTCCATCTGGGTACGTGTTGCTGTATGATGATTTAACTGCTCCATCTCCTGGTCCAATTTACGCAGGGTCCTGTCTAGATCTGCTTTCTCATTTTGAAGGCTTATTACTTCTGTTTTTAGAGTTTCTACATTGCTGTTTTTCTCAGCTTTGCTTAGCTCACGTTCCTTAATAATTCAAATAAATGAACAGGTTTATATGTGTTGTGTTAAAATAATGACAAAGTGTATTAGAAATCAGCTACTCCTCAGGATGGTCAAAATATTACTGTTTGATTTTATCCAACAACAGAAAAAGCAGAAGGCATAAAATTTTTAAGAAAGATCTTATAAAGTTACCTTACTATTTTATAACAGTAGAGACTTAGTAAATAAATCTGGAAGAGTCAAATAGGAGGGAAAAATGAAAATTAGTGCAAAATTAAGAAAAATATGCTTAAGTATACAGTTTAGTGACTCTTCAATCAATAACTAAGCATTTATCAAGTAGCCATGTAACTCACTACATTGCCTGGCATATAGAAACTAAAAATAGTGTGATGTGGTCCCTGAACAGTATCTCTCCATCACAACAGGACAATATTGTGCTAAACTGACAAAAATGTATGCTAGATGTTAAGTTTGGGAGTAAATAGAAATGTTTAAATTATCAAGATGGGACCTGAAAGTGGCATTTGCCAAGCTTTAGGATGCTTATTTTGGTAATGGAGGTGTGAAGGAAGGGAAGAGATTAGAAACAAAGAAGAAATTTTGGAAATTTATGAAAGGAAGAGGTGGGCTAAGAAAGTTTCTACCACAGAAAAAGTGATAACACAGCAATAATCATATAAAATCTGTAGTGTGTGGAACCTAGAGGGAAAATACTTTTTTTTTTAAACTTAGGTAAGTGGTTCTCAACCAAGGTACTCATAAGAATCACCCAGTTCTGTTTTGAACACATTTCTATGCCCCACTCTTAGAGATTTTTATTTGGAAGGTTTAAGGTCTAAGCATAAGTTTGTTTTTTTTTAAGCTTCCTTAGATGATTCTAATTTTCAATCCACCAGGTTCCAGGAGCAGAGTTGAGTCATTAAGATATTCAGATAAATTCGTTTTACGTGAGATTGATAGACAATGTTGACATTTTTATTAAAATGCCATAATCTTAGAATTAGCGAAAGATAAAATACTTCTAAATATCTTACACTTTAAAATTATTAGATTACTCAAATAGTATCTTACAGCTTTTGTGAGCTCCTGGTCCAGTTCAAGAATCCTGTCTGAAGATCCTTCCAACTGCTGTAATTCATACTTCACATTTTTCAGCTCATTCTGCTTCTTAGTTAGGATTTCTGATTTTAGCTCAATTATTCTTCCCAGTCCAGTTTTCTCATCCCTTATCTCATCTATCTGTTTTCGTTTCAGAGTCTCTTTTTCTGCAAAGTCGTTCTAAATACATAATGAGAAGCATGAGCATTAACAATTTTTTCAGTAAAAACTTCATTAAGAAAAAGTTTCTTTGATGTAAAAGTAACACATGCACTCTGAGGAAAATATAGAAAAGCATAAAAAAATATAATGATCATAACCCAGAGATAATCATTATTAACTTCGAGCAAACTTTTTCTTTACAATTAGCTTTAAAAAGAAATTTTACTTAAAATCAAATAAAAAACATAGGTCTATATCTTCTTTGTACTTTTATACTTATAAACTTTTAAAAGATTTGCTTCCATAAAGGTTTTATTCTATCTCATAGCAAATTTTATCCTAACACTAATCCAAAAATATGACAAAATAAGGTCAATCCAAAAATTAAAACAATTCAACTAGACAATCTGATACAAACAAAAGAAAATAACAGTATTTACCATCAGTAGCCTGGCGGTTTCTGCTTCCTTTTCTTGCCTCTCTCTCACAAGTTTGTGAAAATTTTTTATCTGTCTCTCACTGAATGGTCCATGCTCAAAGCCATCCAATTCTAGTTGTGTTGCCAAAGACTGAATTAATGAATCTCTAGCTCGCATATGTTCTTGATGACGATCTGCTTGTAGCTGTAGACGACCTTTAAAAAACACAATCATAGTAATTCTTTTATCAGCTGATTTTTTAAAAAATAAAAGAGCAAGATCTCTTACATCCTTTGCTCAGTTTCCCCCAATGATAACTATTGTATTGAGATGTAGTAAGAAATACATATTTGGTTTTTGCCTTCAGCTCCTGGTACAGAACTCCAAAAACGCTTAGAATTTCTCAGTGATGGGGTGAGAGGAGTATCTTTTGTTATTCATTATAAGTCCCTTTCAACTGTACCTGAGTTTATTCTAATGAGGTGACTCCTGGAGAATGGGACCCGGTCGTCAGAGGAATCAGCTCTGTGATCAGAGTAGGAAGTTTCAGTACCCACCCCTCGCATTTCTGGGGAGGGGCTGAAGTCTGAGTTCAATCACCAATGGCCAATGACTTAATTAATCATGTCTACATGATTACTTCCATAAAAACCCTAAGCAATGGCATTCAAAGAGCTTCCAGGTTGGTGAATACTACATGAAGGTGCTGGGAAAGTCGTGCACGTGGAGAAGGCATGAAAGCTCAATGTCCCTCCCCCATACCTTACCCTATGCATCTCTTCCATCTGGGTGTTCCTGACCTATATCCTTAATAAACTGGTAATAGTAAGTGCTTCCCTGAGTTCTAGGAGCTGTTATAGAAAATTACTGAACCTGAGAAAAGGGTTGTGGGAACCCCTGATTTATAGCTAGTGGTCAGAAGTACAGGTGCCAGACAACCTGGGACTTGGGATTGGCAGCTGAAGTGGAGTGGGAGACAGTCTCATGGGACTGAGCCCTTAATCTGTGGGGTCTATGCTAACTCCAGACAGGGAGCGTCAGAACTGAATTAAATTACAGGACACTTAGTTGGTGTTCACTGAGAATTGGAGAATTGCTTGGTGTGGAAAAACCCACACACACCTGGCATCAGAACTGTTGTTAAGTAGAAAAATAGTGTTTTCTTTTAGTAATTTGCAAAATTATAGTATATCACAACCAGGATACTGACACTGATACAATCCATCAATCTTATTCTTATTTCCCCAGTTTTACTCATATCTGTGTGTGTATTAAGTCCTACATAATTTTATCAACTGTGTTGGTTCTTATATCCACCATGACAGCCAAGATACTGAACAGTTCCAACACCATAAGAACCCCTCTTGTTTTTTTTAAAACCATAACCACATTAACCTTCCTCCTGCTCTTCCTCCTACTGGGTAACCCTGACCATCACTAATCTGTTCTACATTTCTAAAATTTTGGCATTTCAAAATGTCATATAAAGTGGAAACATACTATATATAATCTTTTGAGACTGACTTTTTTCACTCAGCATAATTCCCTGGAGATTTGTCATTCATGCAAAAAATGCGTAATATTGTAATAGGGAAAAAGACCAAGTAAACACTGTCTCTTACCCTGTTCAACAAGTAGTTCTGATTTTTCTTGATTGAGAAGCCTAGATACTTTATTTAATTTTTCCACTTCACGCTGACATTCTACCAGTCTCCTTTCTTTCTCGCTTACTGTTCTCTGGTGATTGTGATATAAATCATTTAGCTGCTCATCAGACCCTTGAAAAACCTGTGTAGAACCAAAATAAAGAGCTTTAATGTATAACAAGGTATCAGTCTGAGGTACAAAATATGAACCAAAGCTTATTCAATATCCTTCTTTCTAACATAAACATGGAAGTAACACAAACATCAAGATTTGTATGTTTGTTTCAAAATATGACTGTCAAAATGGAATCAAATGAGGTTCATTACAATAATCTCAAAATTCTGAAGTAAAACAAAATTCTACCACCACAAACCTTTTCCATTTTCTGTTCCAGTTCACTATTATCTTTTTCCATTTGCTTCTTTCGGCTATCCAAAGCTTTAATTTCATTGTCGAGTCTCATTATTTTAGAGAGATTTTGTTCAATTTCTTTTAGACGATTCTGAAAATAAACAAACACCCTATATAAACAGAATTCACTATAGTTTCCACTGCAAATAACCAAAGATAAATAACATGTCCCAGGACCAGGCACTTAGTAAAAGTGATCTCATTTAACGGTAACACTGCTATAAAGGAAGCACTGAGAAACTGAGAATCAGAGACATTAAGTAACTTGTCCAACTCCTTACAGCTAGTAAAGAAAAGCAGGAATTTAACTCCCTTCTAACTCCAAAGCCCATCCCCTGTCCTCAACAGCTCCCACAAAAGTCATTCATTCATTGGGTACTTGGAGCCACATTATGTAAAGTACCATATTTTAAGAACTTAATCCTTGGAACTTCCCTGGTGGCACAGTGGTTAAGAATCTGCCTGCCAATGCAGGGGACACGGGTTCAAGTCCTGGTCCGGAAAGATCCCACATGCCGTGAAGCAACTAAGCCCATGTGCCACAACTACTGAGCCTGTGCTCTAGAGCCCGTGAGTCACAACTGCTGACCCTGTGTGCCTGGAGCCTGTGCTCCCCAACAGGAGAGGCCACCGCAATGAGAAGTGCACGCACTGCAACAAAGAGTAGCCCCCGCTCACCGCAACTAGAGAAAGCCTACGAGCAGCAACGAAGACCCAACACAGCCAAAAATAAAAAAAATTTTAAAAAACAGAACTTAATCCTTAAAAGGCTAACTATTTAATTTATTAAAAGAGAAACTAGAACTACTGAGTGGACTGGAAACTCATGGTACATCACAAGTGAAAATGTGACAAATGATCTCAGTGGCTTGCTTCCAGGGACAGCTGGTTGCCTCATCTCCTAGGAATATGAGTGACCTGGCTCAGAGTCTTCCCTCCTTGGATACTCTTCTGGTGTTTGCCTCTACAATTCCAAGGCTGACCAACTCCTTTTCTAAGACATTTTTAGAACCTAATTTTTAAACTAACACATTATTACAGATATCAATTGTAAGCTTTCATGGCTGCACCAAAATGCATCCTCAACTTCAATGTCATTTGATAAATTATACTAATACCATATCTTATGATTTGTATATTAATAGGCAACACGTTATCACCACAGAAACTTTACTTTGTTCACCAATGCTTCCTCAGCACATGTAACAAGTGTTCAGTATGTTAGCTGAGAGATTTGAAAAAAAAATTTTTACCAATAATAACAGTCATAGCTATCATTGATCAAATGCCTGCTATATTGCAGACACTGTACTAGGTGCTGCCATACATTCCCTCTAATCATTATGACACTACAGGCAAACCTCAGAGATATACTGGGTTCAGTTCCAGACCACTGCAATAAATTGATTATTGCAATAAAGCAAGTCACACAATTTTTTGGCTTCACAGTGCATATAAAAGTTGTTTACACTATACTGTAGAAGTGTGCAATAGTATTATGTCTTAAAAAAAAAATGTTCATATTTTGATCTCTTCCCATGAATCACGAATGTTCTTAATGGCATCTAGAATGGTGAATCCTTTCCAGGAGGTTTTCAATTTACCCAGATCCATCACTGGAATTACTATCTATGGCAGCTATAGCCTTACGAAATATATTTCTTAAAAAGACTTAAAAGTCAAAATGACTTCTTGATCCATGGGCTGCAGAATGGATGCTGTGTTAGCAGACATGAAAACATGAATCTCGGGCTTCCCTGATGGCGCAGTGGTTGAAAGTCTGCCTGCCGATGCAGGGGAGATGGGTTCGAGCCCTGGTCTGGGAGGATCCCACATGCAACTGGGAGCAACTGGGCCCGTGAGCCACAACTACTAAGCCTGCGTGTCTGGAGCTTGTGCTCCGCAACAACAGAGGCCGCGACAGTGAGAGGCCCGCGCACCGCGATGAAGAGTGGCCCCCGCTCGCCGCAACTAGAGAAAGCCCTCGCACAGAAACGAAGACCCAACACAGCCAAAAATAAATTAATAAATTAATAAATTAATAAAAAAACCCATGAATCTCATTGTACATCTCCATGAGCACTCTTGGGTGACCAGATGCATGGTCGATGAGCAGTAATATTTTGGGAAAAAAAAAAATCCTTTTTTTTTTTTCTCTGAGCAGCAGGTCTCAAGAGTGGGTCTAAAATATTCAATAAACCGTGTTGTAAACAGAGATGCTGCCATCCAGGTTGCTCCATTTATAGAGCACAGGCACAGTAGATTTAGCATAATTCTTAAGGGCCCTGAAGATTTTTGGAATGGTCAATGAGCACTGGCTTCCACTTAAAGTCATATGCCGCGTTAGTTCCTAACAACAGTCAGCCTGTCCTTTGAAGCTTTGAAGCCAGGCATTGACTTCTCCTCTCTAGCTATGGAAGTCCTAGATGGCATCTTCTTCCAGTATAAGGCTGTTTTACCTACGTTGAAAATCTACTGTACAGTGAAGCCACCTTCATTAATGATCTTAGCTAGATCTTCTTTATAACTTGCTGTAGCTTCATCAGCACTTGCTGCTTCACCTTGCACTTTGAAGTTTTGGAGACAGCTTCTTTCCTTAAACCTCGAGAACCTCTGCTACTTTCAAATATTTCTTCTGCAGCTTCCTTACCTCTCTCAGCCTTCACAGAATTGAAGAGAGTTAGGACCTTGCTCTGGATTAGGCTTTTACTTAAGGGAATGTTGTGGCTGGTTTGATCTTCTACCCAGACCACTAAAACCTCCTCCATATCAGCAATAAGGCTGTTTCAACTTTCTTACCATTCATGAGTTCACTGGAGTAGCACTTTTAATTTCCTTCAAGAACTTTTCCTTTGCGTTCACAACCTGGCTAACCATTTGGCACAAAAGGCCCAGCTTTCAGTCTCTCTTCACTTTTAATATGACTTCCTCACTGAGCTCAATCATTTCTAGCTTTTAGTTTAAAGTGAGAGACGTGTGACTCTTCCTTTCACTTGAACATTTAGAGGCCATTATAAGGTTATTAACTGGTCTAATTTCAATATTGTTGTACCTCAAGGAGTAGGAAGGCCTGAGGAAAGGGAGAAAGATGGGGGAATGGCTGTTTGGTAGAGCAGTCAGAACACATACAACATTTATCGATTAAATCTGCCATCTTATATGCATGTGGTTTGTGGCACCCCAAAACAATTACAATAGTAACACCGAAGATCACTGATTGCAGAACAGCATAATATAATAATGAAAAAGGTTGAAATATTGCAAGAATTACCAAAATGTGACACAGAGACACAAAGTGAGCAAATGGTGTTGGTGGTATAGTGGCGAGCATAGCTGCCTTCCGAGGTGAGCAAATGCTATTGGAAAAATGGCACCAACACACTTGCTTGATTGGCACAGGGTTGCCACAAACCTTCAATCTGTAAAAAAAAAAAAAAAAAAAAAAAAGAAAGAAAAAAATGTAGTATATTCAAAGCACAGTAAAGCAAAGTATGCCTGTACATGCTAAGTAGGAGACTCAGAGGACTTGTATAAAGCCACATACTTAAAAATGGGAGATGAGACTGGGAGGCAGGATGGTATAACAATTAAGACTACAGGCTCTGGGAGCTGGAATGATTGGACATCTCTATGTAAAGAAGTAAACCTCCCTAGAGCTGATTCACTTTGCTGTACAGCAGAAACTAACACAACATTGTAAAGCAACTATACTCCAATAAAAATGAACTAAAAAAAAAAAGGAAGTAAATCTCAACCTTACCTCACACCATATTCAAAAGATAACCTGAAATAGAGCATATACTTAAATATAACAACTCAGACTAGAAAACTTCAAGAAGAAAATCTTTGTGACCTTGGGTCAGGCAAAGATTTCCTACATAGGAAACAAAAAGCAAAAACTATAAGAGAAAATTTCGAAATACTGGACTTCATCAAAATTAAAAACTCCTGCCCTTTGAAAGCAGTTAAGGAAAAAAAAAAAAAATTTGCAAAACACATACCCGATTAGGGCTTATGTCCAGAAAAATTAAAGAACTCTCACAGCTTCAATAGTAAGACCAAAAATAAAAACAAAAAATACACACACACAAAACCTATTGAAAACAGGCAAAAGATATGCATAGACACTTTACCAAAAAAGATATTCAAATGGCAAATAAACACATAAAAAGATGCTCAATGTTGACTAACATTAGGAAAATGCAAATTAAAACCATAATGAAAAAAAAAAGCTGCTCAGAGATTCTATCACACATCTATTTTAATGGCTAAAATAAAAAGCTGATAATACTAAGTGCTGACAAGGATGAAGCGCAACTGCACTCTTGTACATTGTTGTGGGACTACCAAATGTGCCACTTTGAAAAATAGTTTGGCAGCTCATAAGGTAAAACATACACTTAACACACAACCTAAAAATCCCACTCCTAGGAGTTACCCAAGAGAGATGAAAACATATCTCCAAAGACCTGTACACAGAAGTTTATAGCAGTTTTATTTGTAATAGCTAAAACCTGATTAACAACCTGAAGTCCATCAACAAAGGAATGGATGAACAAACTGTAATATATCCTTACAATGGAATACCCTCAGCAATAAAAGGGAATGAACTACTCGTACATGCAACCACATAGATAAATTTAAAACCATTATGCTAAGAAGTCAGATACAAAAGGTTATATAATGTATGATTCCACTGATGTGGCATTCGTTGGAAAAGGCAAAACTATACTGACAGAAAACAAATCAGGGATTACCAAGGGCTGGAAATGGAGGTAGGGGACCGACTACAAATAGACTTGAGAGAACTATTTGGGGTGGAAATGTTCTATATCTTGACTGTACTGATAGTAATGCTACTGTATGCATTTGCCCAAACTCATCCAATCATATACTTTCAAAAGGGTGGATTTTACTAAATGTAAATTATATTTCAATAAATCTGACTAAAGAAAAAAAAGTATCAGTTTAGGAATCAGAGAAGCCTGGAATCAAATCCTGGCTTTACCCCTTACTTCCAACGTGAATACCTGTGCCTCACTTTTCTCATCTATGAAACTTCACGGTGTTACTGTGGGGCTCACATAATACATTTTAAAGCACTTTGATCAGCAACTGGGCATACAGTAGGCCCTCAATGAACGGGACCATTCACATCACTTGTGAAAAAAATTCTGTGTTCACAAAATATCTTTGAGCAATCTAACAAAGAGAACTGGATTAATTCTTAAGAGTAATGAATATTAACACCTCTGTTATGGTACCCTACTTCTCAGAAACTACTCGGTTTCTATCAATGTTTTCACTGTATTGTGGCAGCATTAACATTATCTTGGCTTAGATCTTTTGTGACATCTCTAGCTGCTTCATTCCTTAAATCCAGACAGTAACTAGATGCTGGGGCTTCCTTCTTTGACATCTGTGTTTTGGCTCGAACCCCAGAGCACAAAACACAGGCTCTATCCCCAGAGCACACAACCTAGTAAAAGAAGCTAAAACAAATAGAAAGACAACAAAAAATATAGCAGCAGAGTGTTTAAAGCTTAGGTGTGTGAAATAAGACAAAAGAATCGGCACTTGGGCTGTAAGGTGCACAAGGATCATGAACTTATGTGTGGAAGAATAAATAAGAGGGCCAGAGGGTGCTTTTGAACTTGAAAACAAATTTCTCAAGCCATTTCCACTGAGGGCAAGAAAGGAAAACAGGCCTAAGTGGGCCAAGGTCAGGATAGGATGTGGTGGTATGGGAATAAAGTAGTTTATGAGAGAGTTCCTGAAAATGTAGGAAATCCGTAAAAATGGGAAAGCATGAATTATAGTGCAGTACTGAAATGGAGCTGTCTTCTGGATGGCTGCTGGGAAGATGATCTGATTCAAGCTTTATGCTGAGTTCTATGAAGGGAAGAATCCTTTTAACTCAGAGCTAAAAAAAAAAGGACTTTGGAAATCATCCACTTAATAAATATTTACTGAACCACCTGCTAAGTGCCAGGCACCAGGCTAGGCTCTAAAGATAGAGAGTAAGATTAAACCCTTGGACTAGCCAAAATTAAATACAAATAAAGAAATAAACACCTCAACGTTTGCTACAGCCTTGTTTAGAATCCTGGCACTGCTCAATAAATACCAGGTATTATCACTTAGCTCTACCCTGACATTATTTCCTATACAAATGCTCCATTTCAACTATGAGGATTTCCTTGATACTGTTCAAAGACAGCCTGCATTTTGCTGTCACCATATCTGTAATTACCCATCTACTTAAGGTCAATAAAATGATACCCCAAATTCAGTCCTATGAAATCCTCTCTGGCCACCTCAGACTTTCTCTTCTTTCCTCCTCAAAGCTCTCACAGCTCTTGTCTTTTTCTACCTTATATGTGCTTGTCATCTTTCCAACCAGGCTGCTCCTGAAGAAAATAAAATGTGTTCCAATATCTTGGTAACTACCACAGTACCTACACACAGTTATTAGAACAACTACTTCTAAAATATAGCATGATTTTTCTCACTCATGTCTATTGCACTAAATTCTAAACCCATTAGGCTCTTCATAATCTGACTGCAAGTCATAGCTCCCACTCCTTTTACCTTGATTTACTTAACCCAGGCTCTTCCTCCCAGTCCTGTTTTAATAAGCTTGTATTTGTGAATATGTACATATATGCATGTGCATGTTTGTATATACACATGTAGTGTATTTTTGCAAGAAAACCCACCTGATCATAAGATATATGTGGGAGGTCAGACATGAGGAATAGGAAGAGCATCTCTTACTTTTCAACTAATATTCTTCCATAATTTTTTCATTGTGAGCACGTATTAGTTTTAAAAGAAAAAAATACAAAATAAAAACAAACATACAGGGACTTCTCTGGTGGCAGAGTGGATAAGACTCTGAGCTCCCAATGCAGGGGGCCCGGGTTTGATCCCTGGTCGGGGAACTAGATCCCACATGCACACCACAACTAAGAGTTCACATGCCACAACTAAGGAGCCCTGGAGCCACAACTAAGGAGCCCACATGCTGCAACTAAGGAGCTGGCAAGCCACAATTAAGGAGCCCACCCGCTGCAACTAAGACCTGGCACAACCAAATAAATAAATAAATTTTTTTAAAAATTACAAAAAACAAAACAAACATATATAAAATAGCTTCTAGTCTGTCAATTAGATTTTTCCCCATCTTTATGGCCCAGATCAGCTTCTCCCTTGAAGGTCTTGTGATAGCTTTCCATTCCAGGCTATCACTTTTTTTTTTTTTTTTTTTTTTTTTTTACAATTCAGGTCTCTTATTTTCTTTACACCTATCATGCCATGAATTCATAGGGAATGGGTTCCAACAGTTCAGGCTCTTTTCCATTGGTTCTCACAAAGTGTGCTTCTCTGGGTGGAGAAGGCTGGCACTTCAGCTAAACCTAAGTACCTTTCTGCTTGGCTTCCTTCTTTTTCTATCATTTTCCTTCAGACTGTTTCAGGAAGCTATCTTGGCTCTTAGAGTGCTTAATATGCTTGACACACACACTAATTCTCTTGGCAAGAATCTTGCCATTAACTTGCTTATTTACAACAATGCCAACAGCATGCTGGGTAGCACTGTAGACTCTTCCAGTTTTGCCATTGTAACATTTGTGGGGCATTCCTTTTTGAACAGTGCCCATTCCCTTGATATCTACAATATCACTTTTGTAGATCTGCATGTACGTGGCCAAAGGAACACCTCCACGTTTCCTAAAAGGCCTAGAGAACATATAGCAGGTACCCCTCCTCTATCCCTTTGTGTTGGTCATTTTGGTGAATTACTGGAAGATGGCGGTTCCATCCCAAAGGCCAGGCCATCACTTTAAAAATCACTTTATTGAGATGGAATTTACCTACCATACAATTCACCCATTTAAAGTGTACAATTCAACATATTTTAGTATATTCAGAGTTGTGCAACCATCCCCCAAGACATTTTCACTTCCAAAAAAGAAACTCTGTGCCCTTAAGCAGTCACTATTTATTTCTCTCTACCCACTACCCTAAGCAACTGCTAATCTATTTTCTGTCTCTATAGATTTGCCTATTCTGGACATTTCAAATAAATGGAATGGCATCATACAATTATGTAGTCTTTTATGATTGGCTTCTTTCAATTAACATGTTTTCAAGGTTCTTGCCTACCGTAGCTTGTATCAGAACTTCATTCTTTTTTAAAGCTGAATAATATTCCATGTATGGATATGCCACATTTTATTGATCAGTTAATGGATATTTTAACTGTTTCCATCTTTTGGCTATTATGAATAATGCTGTTATGAACTTTCCTATACAAGTTTTTGTATAGATGTACATTTTAATTGCTCTTGGGTATAAGATACTTAGGAGTAATAAGGCCAGGTCATATGGTAACTCTACGTTTAACATTTTCTTTTATTTATTATTTTAATTTATTTTTGGCTGCGTTGGTTCTTCATTGCTGCACGTGGGGTTTCTCTAGTTGCGGTGAGCAGGGGTTTCTCTTCGTTGCAGCATGCAGGCTTCTCATTGCAGTGACTTCTCTTGCTGTGGAGCACAGGCTCCAGGTGTGCGGGCTTCAGTAGTTGTAGCACGCGGGCTCAGCAGTTGTGGCACACGGGCTTAGCTGCTCCACCATGTGGGATCTTCCCGGACCAGGGCTCAAACCCGTGTCCCCTGCATTGGCAGGTGGATTCTTAACCACTGCACCACCAGAGAAGTCCCTATGTTTAACATTTTGAGGAACTGCTGAACTGTTTTCCAAAGTGGCTGCCCCATTTAACATTCCCACCATCATGTATGAAGGTTCCAATTTCTCCACATCCTTTTCAATAATTATTACCTATCTTTTTGACTTTTAGCCATTCTAGTGGGTGTGCGGTAATAGCTCATTGTGATTCTGATTTGCATTTTCCTGATGAATAATGAGGTCAAGCATCTTTTCATGTGCTTATTGGACAAATACATATCTTCTCTGGAGAAATATCTATTCAGAGCCTTTGTGCATTTTCAAATTGTGTTACTTTTTTTTATTGGGTTCTTCATATATCCCAGATAGAAGTTCCTTATCACATATGTGACTCGCAAATATTTTCTCCCATTCTATGGGTTGTCTTTTTGCTTTCTTGATGGTATAGTTTGTAGAACAAAAGTCTTTTCTTTTGATGAAGTCCAATTTATCCATTTTTTCTTTTCTTTTCTCACTTGTGCCACAGTCACCATCTTATAGCTCTTAAAGAACCTATGTTCTAAACAAGCAGCCCCCAATCTTTTTGGCACCAGGGACCGGTTTCGTGGAAAACAATTTTTCCACAGACTGGGGCAGGGTTGGGGGAGTGATGGTTCAGGCAGTAACGTGAGCAATGGGGAGCAGCAAAGGAAGCTTGCTCACTTGTCCGCCACTCACCTCCTGCTGTGCAGCCTGGTTCCTAAAAGGCCACGGACGGGTACCGGTCTATGGCCCAGGGGTTGGGAAGCTCTGTTCTAAACTATATCATTCACATAGCTCTTCACTTTACTTCTTTGTAATCCTAACTGTCTTTTAAAATATATTCCTTATTTCTCCAACTAGACTATAAGATCATTAAAAGCAAGGTCTAGGTCTTCGGCTTCCTTATCCCCAAGAGCACCTAGCACAGTGCTATGCACAAAACAATAAATATTCACTAAAAGATACATTCATGTCAATGGGCACTGGGACAGAAAACCAAAGTTTTTCCATATTACAATTCCAAGATCTATACCAGCATTTATAGGTGAATTTTTAAAAACTAAATCAATAATTAATTTTTTTTCTTAAATCTCCCACTATCTGCAACTTTAAAAAGCCATTCTTAAGCATGCTCTCATTTAGACTAGGAATACCTTAAGGGGCAAGGACACTATTGTAGTTCTCCTTGTACCTATAGCCCCAAGCATAGTATACCCTGGCACACAGGAAACACTTAATAAATGCTTGTGAAATGAATAAATGGGATTTCTTTAAGATCTTACTTATAAACCACAGAATTTAGAAAGCTAACTCATCTGCAAATATATCAACACGTTATGCACCAATTTCAAATCTTGTGCAATGTCAAGAACATCCTGCAAATTATAAAAATTCCCTAGAAAGACCTGTCAATTAAAAAAAAAAAAGTCTCCTTAAGAATACAGAATTGTAAGGTTGAGTCATTACACTGATATTTAAAAATTACTGATCTACATTACCAATTTAATGATGCTACAAATTTGTTTACCCTCAAATCCAAGCTCTTTGGGCAACTTAAACACAGATGTAAGGCATTAACCATAACATTATATAGTCTCTGATAATTTTTTCAAGAAATATACACACCATTCAAATGCACAGAAAAATAATGCTTTTAGGGTGAGAGATACCATGGTAAATGGTGACCTTCTCCTCAGCATACAAGAAACTAAATTACCTTCAATGGATCAAGTTCATTCTCATAGGATTTGACAATTTCCTTTGACGATGTTAACTGGGCTTCCTTACTAGTAATCTGATCGCGAATCTCACAAGCTTTTTCCTTATTTTGCTTCAGATATTTTAGTTCTGTTTGACATTCTTTTACTTTCTGACCTTGTGTCTGACGTACCTGCCGAAGTGTTTCCAAGGCTTTAATGTACCTTTGAAGATATTAAATAAAAATCAAATCTCTGGCTAAGCAAATTATAGTATATTCAAACAATGGACTATAATGCAGTCATTAAGATTACATTTACAAAGAGTTTTTAATAACTTAGAAAATGCTTATGACATAATAGTAAGTACATATATACTGTCAACCAGGTAAATAAAGATGCAAAGAAAGAAAACTGAAAAGAAATATGCTGACTGGTTGCCACTGGATAAGAGGTAATAACTGCTGACTTTCTTGCTTTACAATTTTTTTCTGTTTAAAAAAAGAAGCAACCAAATTGCAACTCTGGCTCAATAACTTAATGGACTACAAAATCTAATTAAAGGTTACAAACCTTGTTGCGGAAAAAATCTCATCAAATTTTTGCTTCAAAGCCTTTCCTTCACTTAAAGGCCAATTAGACTCTTCTTGGTGACAGAAAATGACATTATTTAGCACAGATTTGGAAACACCAAGAGAACTTATCATCTCTCGGTCAATTTCTGCACACTTGGAGCTGAGACTGACCTTTTCACCATGCCTATAGAAAATGAAAATCAAGAACTTATGTAAAATATTCTGTTACTTAATCAATCTTTCATGCTGTACTTGCAAAACAAAAAACAAAAAAAAGGCCCCTCATCCACTCCCTGTGGATAGCTTTCTCATATTAAAAAGTATAACTCTTAAATGACTCAGTAGTTCCCTAATGAAAATGTAAAACGGTGATAGGGAAAAGGTGCCAGAATTTTTTTTTTTACATAGTTGGACTTTTAATATAATAATCTAAAACATTTATAGACAATACGTAGAGGAAAATAAACTATCTTCTATCCCCAGAACTTGAAAATAAGAGACTTAAAAGAATAAAACAAAACATGATGATACATAACAGACAGGCAAAGGTACTTATAAACATCTAAAGACTGTATAGTTTATTTTTTATTTATTTATTTATTTTTAAAGTCACCAATTTATTCTGTAAGGTCAGTAAAACCTCATTGCTGAAAAATAGGTATATATTTAAATAGGAGGAAAAGAAATATCAACTGAACTTACCACAATGATTCAGAATAAAATCTTAGGAAAGCAGCAATACATTTGGACTTTTCTCATGAAATAAATTTTTGATAGTATAAAAAATGAGTTGTATATACATGAAATGTACATTACTAAAACTTTAAAAATATTTGCCTTATATGTAATATTTTATTGTTTTTATTTTATGGTAAATAAGTTTTCAAAGTGTGAATTATATTGATTTAGAAGAAAGATAATTTTTGCCAATTATTTTTGTATTGTTTTGTTTTTGACTATACAGCTTAGATAAGGGATTGTTCAGTAAAAGACACACAGTAAAAGGAGTGTAAAGGCAAACCTTAGTGATGCCCATCCAAGCAAATCCAAGGAAGATTCTTAATCAACAGACCTAAGTTCTACGGTCACACTGACAAAGCAATCAAATAGACAGAATTGCCTCAGGGTCTTTTAAATAAGTTCCCTACTTCATTATACCCAGGGCCAGAAGCATCCCTGCCCTTGGATTCCAAGAGATCTCTCAGCATCTTTCATCAGAAGGATAAATTGACCATTTTCTTTCATATCTTCTGTCCAGTATCTGTTAACAACTAGATTAGGTGAGTGGACGCAGTGTCTGTCTTTACTGTCATTTTATATGTATTCTGAAAATATTACACTGAATGTACTAAGAATGTTTTGTAAGGGGACAGAATGGACAAAGATAGACCAGGAGATTAAGACATTAGACCAGGGAAAGATGATGGTAGCTTGAACAAGAATGGTTCTCACAGAGATGCAGAGAAACAGACTGAAGAGCCAGTTAGGCTAAATCCATAGGACTTGGTAATGAACTGAATATAGATGGCAAGGAAGCTGTCAAGACAGACTTAGGTTCGTGTCACTGGACGGATGGGGGTGTCATTCACTGAGATAAGGAGGTCTATTTTGTATAGCAATAGCATTATCCTAATTAATACAGAGGTTATTTGTGACCTTAGTTGGAGCTGTTTCAGTACAAGAATAGGGCTAGAGTAGGAGTCAGGAGGATGTCAAGAAATGGAGACAGTGAGTATCAACAACTCTTTTGAAAAAACTGCCTGTAAAGGGGAAGATGGAGACAGACCGTAACTGGAGTGAAATGAAATCTGAGGTGTGGGAGAGACCTGAGTATGTCTGAAAGCCAGTGAAAAGAATCCACTTGACAAGCCAGTAGCTAGTACAGTGTACCTAGCACATGACAGGTGTGACACATTATTGATTAAATAAAGAAATTATTTAACTAGTTTAACAAATGAGTAAATGAAAGGAAGGGATAAGATGATAAGTAATTTGCTCAACAAGGATAAAGCCATGAATTCAGGGCAGCCTACCTAATTCCAATATCCATACCCATTACAATATGATACCTGCCCTTAACAGAATGACAGCAGTTGAAAGGGACCTGTCTGCTTATCTCATCCTTCCCTATAGACATGATTACTAGCACTTTTCATTCATTCAATCTATATTTGAGTGATTATGCACCTTCAATTCAGCAACTGTCCATAAATTACTCAAAGGAGTGGAGCATTATCACTAAATCATTAATGGGATCATTCTGTTTAACTGATAAATAGTATCAAATAAATAATTAAATGTTGATAGTGGACAAGGCTGCGCAGGTGTAGAGTCAAGGTGGCTCTCTATACTTTCTGCTCAGTTGTGCTAAGAAACTAAAACAGCTCTAAAGATAAAGTCTGTTAAAAAATTAATAAGCTCCCCTAAAATAAACTTAAAGTAGTAGGAAAAAACCATAGTTTTACAGACCTAAAGACAAAAAAATGAACAGATAATTCAAATATATAATAAACACTTACTTTGTTCTAGTAATGACTCCTTCCAGGGTTTTAAATTCTGTCTTTTTGCTTTTCTGAGTACAAACCATAGATCTCTGCACAGCTACAAGTTCTCCATTGACATCACGAAACTGCAGACGAATCTGTGCTCTAACATCTGTTTCTTGAGCAACCTTTGAAGGTAAAGAGAGGAAAATTATGCTACCTTAATAAGTATCAGAACATTAGTTCTGAAAGAAAATATATAAGCAATCTTACTCATCAAAAATGAAAAAAAAAGAAAAACATCCAAAATAAATGAGATTACATATCATTCAAAATACAGAAGGACACTGAATAGCCAAAGCAATCTCGAGAAAGAAAAACAGAGCTGGAGGAATCAGGCTCCCTGACTTCAGACTACGCTATAAAGCTACAGAAATCAAAGCAGTATGGTACTGGCACAAAGGCAGACTTACAGATCAACAGAACAGGATAGAAAGACCAAAAATAAACCCACACACCTATGGTCAATTAATCTACGAAAAAGGAGGCAAGAATATATAGTGGAAAAAAGAAAGTCTCTTTAATAAGTGGTGCTGTGAAAACTGGTGAGCCACATCTAAAAGAATGAGATTAGAACATTCTCTAACACCATACACAAAAATAAACTCAAAATGGATCAAAGACCTAAATGTAAGACTGAATACTATAAAACTCTTAGAGAAAAACATAGGCAGAACACTCTTTGACATAAATCACAGCAATATCTTTTTGCATCCACCTCTTAGAGTAATGGAAATAAAAACAAAAATAAACAAATGGGACCTAATAAAACTTCAAGCTTTTGCACAGCAAAGGAAACCATAAACAAAGGAAAAGACAACCCACAGAATTGGAGAAAATATTTGCAAATGATGTGACTGACAAGGGATTAATCTCCAAAATATACAAACAGCTCAACAGCTCAGTATCAACAAACAATCCAATCAAAAAATGGGCAGAAAATCTAACTAGACACTTCTCCAAAGAAGACACACAGAGGAGTGATCAAGATGGTGGAGTAGTAGGACATGAAGCTCCCCTTCTCCCATAAATACATCAAAAATACATCTACATGTGGAATGATTCTCACAGAGTATCTACTGTAAGCTGGCAGAAGACCTCAGACTGTTGAAATGGCAAGAAAATCTCCAGTAAGCGGGTAGGAAAAAAGAAAAAAAAAGCGAGAAAGCAATTGAGATGGGACCTGCGCCCCTGGGAGGGAGCTGTGAAAGAGGAAAGGTTCCTGTACCCTGGGAACTCCCTCACAGGTGAGGAGATTGGCTAGGACAGAAGGGAGTTTCTGAGCCTCATAAGTGAATGCAGCACTGGGTTTGTGGCAGCCAGAGCAGAGGGAGAACTACACAGATGGTCAGTGCTGCCACCCTGCACTCCCTAGCCTGAGACACTCTTCCACCAGTGCGGGCAGGGGCTGGGTGCTGGAACTCTGGCTTCGGAGATCAGAACCAGAGAGAGAACTAGGTTTGGCCGTGTGGAAACAGCCTGCAGGGGGACTGGAATCCAGTGTAAGCGCAACTGAGGGTGTACTCAGAGGAAGCCTGGGCCGCCTTAGACGCCAGTCGCCATTGTTTTGGGGGTGCATGAGAGGAGGGGCAGGACCCGGATTGTAGCCTTTTTCCCTGTGTGTGTGGTCTCAGAGGGCAGGACACTGCCTGCACGGGCTCCAGGAGTGGTCTCCTGGCCCCCACTGCCTCCCTCCCAGAACTCAGGAGTGGTCGCGATCCACTGCCACTACCCGTTCAGATGCCAGGAGTAGTCGCAAGTCCCCACTGCCTCCATCCCAGACCGCAGGAGGGGTTGCAAGCCTCGTTTCCTCCCTCCCGGACCCCAGGAGTGGTCCTGAGGCCCTGCCGCTGCCTGCCTGGACTCCAGGAGTGGTCACAAGCCACCTCGATTCCCATTATATGCTCTTAGGGTGCTCCTGAGCCGCCACCACAAACCTGAGGACCAGGCACGAGCTGCCGCATCTGCACACCCGCTATCAAGGAAATAACAACCAGCACACGCTGAGGAAAGAGGCGATAGGCATCCATACTAAAAACAGCCCTTGCACCAAATATATTAAACTCACACAAGCTACAGAGGAACACCCCCACGTATAAATAGCCCTCCACAACCACAGTATATAATTGTTTCTCCTAAACTCACAAAGAAAAATATAAATAAAATGAAGAAGCACAGCAACCACTCCCAAAGACCAAGAGAATTCCCCTGAAAGAACAAACAATGAAACATACCTCTTCTAATAGACACCAGTTTCAAAAAGGAGATAATGAAAATACTGAAGGAATTAAGAAAGACTATTGATGGAAATGTAGAATACTGTAAAAAGGAACAAGAAGCTATAAAGAAGAACCAAGAAAAATTAGAAAACTCATTTGCAGAGACGAAAGCTGAGCTAAAAGCAATGAAAAGCAGAATGAACAATGCAGAAGAACAAATAAGTGACCTGGAAGATAGAATAACAGAAACCACCCAATCAGGACAGCAGACAGAAAACCAGATCAAAAAAAAAAGAAAGCAACATAAGAGACCTATGGGATAATATAAAGCATTCCAATCTACACATAATAGGGATCCCAGAAGGAGAAAGAGAAAAGTGGATCAAAAATGTATTTGAAAAAATTATGGCTGAAAACTTCCCAAACCTAAAGAAGGAAACAGATATGCAGGTTCAGGAAGCACAGAGGGTTCCAAATAAGATAAACCCAAACAGACCTACATCAAGACATATAATAAAAATGGCAAAATTTAAAGATAAAGAGAGAATTCTAAAGGCAGCAAAAGAAAAACAAAGAGTTAATTACTCCACATCTGCACACAATACTTAACAAAGAGTTAAGTGGACCCCATAAGGCTATCAGCAGATTTCTCTACAGAAACACTGCAGGCTGAAAGGGAGTGGCAAGACATATTCAAAGTCCTGAAAGGGAAAAGCGTGCAACCTACGATACTCTACCCAGCAAGATTATCATTTAGAACAGAAGGAGGGCTTCCTTGGTACAGTGGTTAAGAATCCTCCTGCCAATGCAGGGGACATGGGTTTGAGCTCTGGTCTGGGAAGATCCCACATGCGGCAGATCAACCAAGCCCGTGCACCACAACTACTGAGCCTGCACTCTAGACCTCAAAAGCCACAACTACTGAAGCCCGCACGCCTAGAGTCTGTGCTCCACAACAAGAAGCCACAACGAGAAGCCTGTACACTGCAACAAAGAGCAGCCCTCCATCACTGCAACTAGAGAAAGCCCGTGCGCAGCAACGAAGACCCAACACAGCCAAAAATAAAAATAAATAAAATAAATAAATTAAAAAAGAATAGAGAGGTAAAGAATTTCTCAGAAAAGCAAAAACTAAAGAATACAGCAATATTAAACCTATCCTAAAGGAAATATTGAAAGGTCTTCTCTAAATAAAAAAGAAGAATCTACAGAAAAGAGAAAATCACAATTGGAAAGTAAATCACTTAAATAAGCCAGTACACAGATTAAAAAAAAAAAATCAAAATATTTCTGTGAAAGTGATGATAACCACAATGAAGAGCAAAAGAATGATCATGAAGATGTAAAAGAGGACATCAGAATCGTAATATGAGGAGAAGAGTAAGAAAATGTAGTTTTTTTTCCTACTATGGGTTTGAGCTTATATGACTACCAGTCTAAGGGAAATACTGGGTTGGCCAAAAGGTTCATTCAGTTTTTTCCGTAAGATGGCTCTAGTGGCACTTAGCTCTCTTTAACTTCATTCAAAACAATTTTGTTAGATTGTATGTGACAGCTGTCATATCAGCGTGCATTTAAAAAAAGACTTCTCAAAATTGGTGAATTTTTGTGTAGCCATTTAATATTGAAAATGGAAGAAAAAAAGCAACACTTTCAGTATACCGTGCTTTATTATTTCAAGAAAGGTAAAAACCCAACCAAAATGCAAAAAGAGATTTGTGCAGCGTATGGAGAAGGTGCTGTGACTGACTGAACGTGTCAAAAGTGGTTTGCGAAGTTTTGTGCTGGAGATTTCTCGCTGGACGATGCTCCACAGTCGGGCAGACCAAGTTGATAGCAATCAAATCAAAAAATTAATTGAGAACAATCAACGTTATACCATGCGGGAGACAGCTGACATACTCAAAATATCCAAATCAAGCACTGAAAATCATCTGCACCAGCTTGGTTATGTGAATTGCTTTGATGTTTGGGTTCCACATAAGCTAAGTGAAAAAGACCTTCTTGACTGTATTTCCCCATGTGATTTTCTATGTAAACGTAATGAAAACATTCTGTTTTTAAAACAAATTGTGACGGGCAATGAAAAGTGGATCCTGTACAATAGTGTGGAACAGAAGAGATCGTGGGGCAAGCGAAATGAACCACCACCAACCACACCAAAGGTCAGTCTTCATCCAAAGAACGTGATGTTGTGAATATGGTAGGACTGGAAGGGAGTCCTCTATTATGAGCTCCTTGCAGAAAACCAAACAATTAATTCCAACAAGTACTGCTCCCAATTAGACCAACTGAAAGCACTCAATGAAAAGCGTCCAGAATAAGTCAACAGAAAACATATAATCTTCCATCAGGATAACACAAGACCACATGTTTCTTTGATGACCAGGCAAAAACTGTTACAGCTTGGCTGGGAAGTTCTGATTCATCCGCTGTATTCACCAGACATTGCACCTTCAGATTTCCATTTATTTTGGTCTTTACAAAATTCTCTTAATGGAAAAAATTTCAATTCCCTGGAATACTGTAAAAGGCACCTGGAACAGTTCTTTGCTCAAAAAGATAAAAAGTTTTGGGAAGATGGAATTATGAAGTTGCCTGAAAAATGGCACTAGGTAGTGGAACAAAAGGGTGAATATACTGTTCAATAATGTTCTTGTGAAAATGAAAAATGTGTCTTTTATTTTCACTTAAAAACTGAAGGCACTTTTTGGCCAACCCAATAGATATAGGAAGGGGTTAACATACTTGAAAAATAAGGTAAGCACAAATCAAAAACATATAATAGATTCACAAAAATGAAAAAAAAGAAAACATAAGTATAATACAAAAGAAAACCATCAAACCACAAAAGAAAAAACAGAAAGGGACAAAGAAGAAATACAAAAACAGGAAAACAAGATTTAAAATGGAAATAAATACATACCTATCAATAATTACTTTAAATGTCAATGGACTAAATGCTCCAATCAAATGACACAGAGTGGCAGACTGGATAAAAAAACAAGAGCCTACAATACACTGCCTATAACAGACCCACCCTACGGCAAAGGACACACACAGATTGAAAGTGAGGGGATGAAAAAGATATTTCATGCTAACGGAGATGACAAGAAACCAGGGGTCCCAATACTTATATCAGACAAAATAACTTTAAAACAAAAACCATAAAGAAAGATAAAGAAGGACACTATATAATAATAAAAAGAAGAATACATGAAGAGTATTTTACACTCGTCAACATACGTGCACCTAATATAGGAGCATGCAAATACAGAAAATAACTACTATGAGACACAAAGGAAGAAACTGACAGGAATAAAATAATAGTAAGACTTTAACACCCCACTCAAATCAATAGACAGATCTTGCAGGCAGAGAATCAATAAGGCAACAGAAATCCTAAACAATACAGTAAAACAGTTAGACATAACTGATATTTGGACATTACATCCAAAAAAACGCAGAATATACATTCTTTTCAAGCACACATGGAACATTCTCTAGGATTGACCACATACTAGGGCACAAAACAAGCCTCAACAAATTTAAGAGTATAGAAATTATCTCAAGCATTTTTTCTGACCACAACAGCATGGAACTAGAAATTAACCACAGAAAAAGAAACAGAAGAAAACAATTACGTGGAGACTAAACAACATGCTACTAAAAAACCAATGGGTCAACAATGAAATCAAAGAGGAAATTAAAAAATACCTTGAGACAAAAGACAATGAAAACACAACCATACAAAAACTATGGGATGCAGCAAAAGCAGCTCTTAGAGGGAAGTTCATAGCAATACATTCCTTCCTCAAAAAAAACAAGAAAAATCTCAAATAAACAACGTTAAACTACCACTTAAAAAAATAAGAAAAAGAAGAACAAACAAAACCTTAAGTTGGCAGAAGGAAGGAAATAATAAAGATCAGAGAGAAAATAAATAAAATAGAGATCTAAAACACAATAGAAAAAAAAAATCAAGAAAACCAAGAGCTGGTTTTTTGAAAGGATAAATAAGATTGACAAACCTCTGGCCAGGCTCACCAAGAAGAAAAGAGAGAGAACCCAAATAAACAAAGTAAGAAATGAAAAAGGAAACAGAACAGCTGATACCACAGAAATTCAAAAACCCATAGGGAGTACTATGAATAATTATATGCCAACAAATTCAACAACCTAGAAGAAATGGACAAGTTTCTAGAAAGATACAGTCCACCAAAATTGAATCCAGAAGAAATAGATCATTTGAACAGACTGATCACTAGAAGTGAAATAGAATGTGTAATTTAAAAACTCCCTACAAACAAAAGTCCAGGACCAGATGGCTTCACAAGAGAATTCCACCAAACATACAAAGAACTTATACTGATCCTTCTTTAACTCTTCCAAAAAATGGAAGAGAAGGGAACACTCCCAAAGACATTCTATGAAGTGACCATCACCCTGATACCAAAACCAAAGACAACACCAAAAAAGAAAATTACAGGCCAATATCTTTGGTGAATAGAGATACAAAAATTCTCAACAAAATATTAGCAAACCAAATCCAACAACACATAAAAAGATCATACACCACGATCAAGTGGGATATATCCCAAGTTCCCAAGGTTGGTTCAACATACATAAATCAATCAATGTGATACACCACATAAACAAAAGAAAAGACAAAAAACACGTCATCTCAATAAATGCAGAAAAAGCATTTGACAAATTCAACAACCATTCATGACAAAAAGTCTTACCAAAGTGGGTACACAGGGAACATAATAAAAACTATTTATGACAAACCCACAGCCAATATAATACTCAATGGTGAAAAGCTGAAAGCCTTCATGCTAAAATCTGGAACAAGACAAGGATGCCCAGATGACTTCCCTGGTGGTCCAGTGGCTAAGACTCTGCACCCCCTATGTAGGGGGCCCAGGTTCAATCTCTGGTCAGGGAACAAGATCCCACATGCCACAACTAAGAGTTCACATGCTGCAACTAAAGATCCTGCATGCCGCAACAAAGACCCCGAGTGCCACAACTAAGACCGGGCACAGCCAAATAAAAAAAAAATAAATAAATGACAAGGATGCCCATTCTCATCTATTTTATTCAACGCAGTATTGGAAGTCCTAACCACAGCAATCAGACAAGAAAAAGAAATAAAAGGTATCCAAATTGGAAGGGAAGAGGTAAAACTATCATTATATGCAGATGATAATATATATAGAAAACCTTAAAGACTCCACACAAAACCTGCTAGAACTGATAAATTCAGCCAGGTAGCAGGACACAAGATTAACATACAGAAATCGGTTGCGGGCTTCCCTGGTGGCGCAGTGGTTGAGAATCTGCCTGCCAATGCAGGGGACACGGGTTCGAGCCCTGGTCTGGGAAGATCCCACATGCCGCGGAGCAACTAGGCCCGTGAGCCACAACTACTGAGCCTGCGCGTCTGGAGCCTGTGCTCCACAACAAGAGAGGCCGCGATAGTGAGAGGCCCACGCACCGCGATGAAGAGTGGCCCCCACTCACCGCAACTGGAGAAAGCCCTCGCACAGAAACGAAGACCCAACACAGCCAAAAATAAATAAATAAGTAAATTAAAAAAAAAAAAAAAAAAAAGAAATCGGTTGCATTTCCTTACACCAACAGTGAAATATCAAAAAGGGAATGTAAAAAAACAATACCTTTTAAAATTGTAACCCCGGAACTTCCTTGGTGGCGCAGCGGTTAAGAATCCACCTGCCAATCCCTAGTCCGGGAAGATCCCACGTGCCGCAGAGCAACTAAGCCCATGCGCCACAACTACTGAGCCTGTGCTCTAGAACCCACAAGCCACAACTACTGAGCCCACATGCCGCAACTACTGAAGCCTGTGCGCCTACAGCTCCGGCTCTGCAACAACAGAAGCCACCGCAATGAGAAGCCCGCACACCGCAACGAAGAGTAGGCCCCTCTCGCCGCAACTAGAGAAAGCCGGAACACAGCAACGAAGACCCAATGCAGCCAAAAATGAATGAATAAATAAATAAAATTTTAAAATGATAATAAAATAAAATCGGAACCCCAAAAATAAAATACTTAGGAATAAACCTCACCAAGGAGGTGAAAGACTTATACATTGAGAACTATAAAACATTAATTATAGGAAACTGAAGATGATTCAAAGAAATGAAAGATATCCCATGCGCTTGAATTGGAAGAATTATTACTGTTAAAATGGCCATACTACCCAAAGCAATCTACAGATTTAATGCAATCCCTATGAAATTACCCATATTTTTCACAGAACTAGAACAAATAATTCTAAAATTCATATGGAACCATAAAAGACCCAGAATTGCCAAAGCAATACTGAAGAAAAAGAACAAAGTAGGAGGCATAACCCTTCCAGATATCAGACAATACTACAGAGCTACAGTAAGCAAAACAGCATGGTATTTGCACCAAAACAGACATATGGATCAATGGAACAGAATAGAGAGCTCAGAAATAAACCCACACACCTACGGTCAATTAATCTTTGACAAAGGAGACAAGAATATACAATGGGAAAAAGACAGTCTCTTCAGCAAGTGGTGGGAAAGGTGGACAGCCATATGTAAATCAATGAAGTTAGAACACACCCTCTCACCATACACAAAAATAAACTCAAAACGGCTTAAAGACTTAAACATAAGACAAGACACCATAAAACTCCTAGATGAGAACACAGGCAAAACATTCTCTGACATAAATTGTAACAATTGACCTAAGAAAATTAGGTCAATCTCCCAAGGTAATAGAAATAAAAACAAAAATAAACAAATGGGACCTAATCAAACTTACAATCTTTTGCACAGCAAAGGAAACCATAAACAAAACGAAAAGACAACCTACAGAACAGGAGAAAATATTCGCAAACAATGCGACTGACAAGGGCTTAATTTCCAAAATATAAAAATGGCTCATACATCTCAACAACAGAAAAAAACAACCCAATCCAAAAATGAGCAGAAGACCTAAATAGACATTTCTTCAAAGAAGAAATACGGATGGTCAATAGGCACATGAAAAGATGCTTAACATTGCTAATTATTAGAGAAATGCAAATCAAAACTACAATGAGGTACCACCTCACACCAGTCAAAATGGCCATCATTAAAAAGTCTATAGGGCTTCCCTGGTGGCGCAGTGGTTGAGAATCCGCCTGCCAATGCAGGGGACACGGGTTCGATCCCTGGTCCAGGAAGATCCCACATGCCGCAGAGCAACTAAGCCCATGTGCCACAAACTACTGAGCCTGTGCTCTAGAGCCCGTGAGCCACAACTACTGAGCCCATGTGCCGCAACTACTGAAGCCCACGCGCCTAGAGCCCGTGCTCCGCCATGAGAAGCCACCGCAATGAGAAGCCTGCGCACTGCAACGAAGAGTAGCCCCGCTCGCTGCAACTAGAGAAAGCCCGCGCGCAGCAGCGAAGACCCAACACAGCCAAAAATAAATAAATAAAATAAATAAAAATTTAAAAAAAAAAAAAAAAAAAAAGTCTATAAATAACAAATGCTGGAGAGGGTGTGGAGAAAAGGGAATCCTCCTACACTGTTGGTGGAAATGTAAGTTGGTTCAGCCACTGTGGAAAACAGTATGGAGGTTCCTCAGAAAACTAAAAATAGAATTACCATATGATCCAGCAATCCCACTCCTGGGCATATATACAGACAAAATTATAATTCAAAAAGATACACATATCCCAATGTTCACAGCAGCAATATCCACAATAGCCAAGACATGAAAACAACTTAAATGTCCATTGACAGATGAATGGATAAGAAGATGTAGTACATATATACAATGGAATACTACTCTGCCATAAAAAAGAATGAAATAATGCCATTTGTACCAATATGGATGCAACTAGAGATTATCATACTAAGTGAAGTAAGTCAGAAAGAGAAAGACAAATACCATATGATATCACTTATATGTGGAATCTAAAATATGATACAGGGACTTCCCTGTTGGTGCAGTGGTTAAGAATCCACCTGCCAATGCAGGGGACACCAGTTCGATCCCTGGTCCGGGAAGATCCCACATGCCACAGAGCACCTAAGCCCGTGTGCCACAACTACTGAGCCTGCGCTCTAGAGCCCGTGAGCCACACTACTGAACCTGCATGCCACACCTTCTGAAGCCCATGCACCTAGAGCCCATGCTCCACAACAAGAGAAGCCACCGCAATGAGAAGCCCACGCACCACAACAAACAGTAGCCCCCGCTCGCTGCAACTAGAAAAAGCCTGCACACAGCAACTAAGACCCAACGCAGCCAAAAATAAAAATTAAATAAAATAAATTAAAAAAATAATAATAATAAAAACTAAAATATGATACAAATGAACCTACCTATGAAATAGAAACAGAATCATGGACATGAGAACAGAGTGGTGGTTGCCAAGGGGGAGGGGGTTGGAGGAGGGATGGAGTGGGAGGTTGGGATTTGCAGATGTAAGCTTTAATATATAGAATGGATAAACAACAAGGTCCCACTGTATAGCACAGAGAACTACATACAATATCCTATGATAAACCATAATGGAAAAGAATACGAAAAAAAGAATGTATATATATATATATGTATAACTGAATCACCTTGCTGTACAGCAGTTAGCACAACATTGTAAATCAACTATACTTCAATTAAAAAAAAAAAAGACATACAGATGGCCATCAGGCACATGAAAAGATGCCCATCATCACTAATTATTAGAGAAATGCAAATCAAAACTACAATGAGGTATCATCTCACACTGGTCAGAATGGCCATCATCAAAAAGTCTAGAAACAATAAATGCTGGAGAGGGTGTGGAGAAAAGGAAACCCTCCTACACTGCTGGTGGGAATGTAAATTGGTACAGCCACTATAAAGAACAGTATGGAGCTTCCTTAAAAAACTAAAAATAGAGCTACCATATGATCCAGCAATCCCACTCTTGGGCATATATCTGGAGAAAACCATGATTCGAAAGGATACATGCACCCAAAAATTTACTGCAGCACTATTTACAATATCCAAGACATGGAAGCAACGTAAATGTCCATCCACAGATGAATGGATAAAGAAGATGTGGTAATATATATATACAGTGGAATACTAGCCATAAAAAAGAACAAAATAATGCCATTTGCAGCAACATGAATGGACCTAGAGATTATCATACTAAGTGAAGTAAATCAGACAAAGAAAAATATCATATGATATCACTTATATATGAATGTAAAAAACCTTATTTACAAAACAGAAACAGACTCACAGACTTCAAAAACAAACTTATAGTTACCAATGGGGAAAGGTGGTGGGGGGGAGGGATAAATTATGAAGTTGGGATTAACAGATACACAGTACTATATATAAAATAATCAGCAAGGACCTACTGTACATCACAGGGAACTCTACTCAGTAATCTGTAATAACCTACATGGGAAAAAAATCTGAAAAAAATAGACATATGTATATGTATAAATGAATCACCTTGCTGTACCCTTGAAACTAACACAACACTGTAAATCAACTATATTCCAATATAAAGTAAAAAAAATTTTTTAAGTAAATTTTAAAAATACATAAGGAGGAAAAGAATACTGTTTGATTTACTAGAACTGTATTATCTACCTCCATTATTCAGCATCATTAGGAGATCAGCTATGTGGATTTTTCAAATAAATGAATTTTATCCTTTTACGTACCAAAAGTGTTTTTTAAAATATTTTAAAAAACAATCACAAGCTTACAAAAAAGTAGAAATACAGTATACACCATGACTTTTCACCCAAACCACTTGAGAATAAGTTGCTGATCTGATATCCCAACACTGATATTTCCTATAAAACATGGGCATTTTCAACCATAAAAATCAGGAAATTGAGAGTGATATATTTCTACCATATGGCCCTCAGATCCCATTCAATTTTGCCAATTCTTCCAATATGTCCTTTACAACAATAGGATCCAGTTCAGAATTACACATAGTATTACACATTGTTCAGAACTACACATTGTTGTCATGTCTCTTTAGTTTCTTTCAGTCTGGAACAGTTCCTCAGATTTTCTCTTTCATGACTGGTAATTTTAAAAATTACCAAATGTTATTTTATAGAATGTCTCCCAAAATTTGGATTTGCCTAATATTTCTTCAGGACTAGAATCAGATTATGCATCTTTGCAGCAATATTACAGAAGTGATGATATGTTCCTTACATTGCATCTTATCGGATGGGCACGATTTCAATTTATTTCATTACTGAGGATGTTACCTTCAATCTCCTGGTAAAGGTGGTATCTACCAGGAGATATTCCTGGCAGAATATTATTTTTTCTACTTTGCTGTTAATAAATATTTGGGAAAGAGATACACTGAGACTGTGTAAATGTCTCATAACCTCATCAAGCTTTTCCTCCATTAGTTTTAACATCTCTATTAATGTTTCTTAAATGAATGAATGATTACTGTGATAGCTATCAAAGGGTAATTTTCTAATTCCATTATTCCTCCTACATTTATTAGTTAAGATTCTACTATAAGGAAGGGCTTTGTCCTTCACACCCGCCCCAACCGCCGCCTTGTTTTTCATTTTTTAAATATCACTATGGACTCATGCATTCCTCTCTTGGGCTCCAATTCCCAACCAGGTTTTTGCGGATGCCCTCCTCTCTCAGCCTCATCTACTGGTTTTTGTGGGGTTTTTAAAATAAATTTATTTATTTATTTTTGGCTGCATTGGGTCTTTGTTGCTGCGCGCAGGCTTTCTCTAGTTGTGGCGAGTGGGGGCTACTCTTTGTTGTGGTGCACGGGCTTCTCATTGCAGTATCTTCTTTTGTTGCGGAGCACGGGCTCTAGGCGCGTGGGCTTCAGTAGTTGTGGCATGCGGGCTCAGCAGTTGTGGCTCACAGGCTTAGTTGCTCTGCAGCATATGGGATCTTCCTGGACCAGGGATCGAACCCGTGACCTCTGCATTGGCAGGTGGATTCTTTTTTTTTTTTTTTTTAATAAATTTATTTATTTATTTATTTGGTTTTTTTTGGCTGCGTTGGGTCTCCGTTGCTGCGTGCGGGCTTTCCCTAGTTGCGGCGAGTGGGGACTACTCTTCATTGCAGTGCACAGGCTTCTCACTGCGGTGGCTTTTCTTGTTACAGAGCACGGGCTCTGGGCACGTGGGCTCCGTAGTTGTGGCTCGCGGGCTCTAGAGCGCAGGCTCAGTAGTTGTGGCACACGGGCTTAGTTGCTCCGTGGCATGTGGGATCTTCCCAGACCAGGGATCGAACCCGTGTCCCCTGCATTGGCAGGCAGATTCTTAACCACTGCACCACCAGGGAAGTCCCGGCAGGTGGATTCTTAACCACTGCGCCACCAGGGAAGTCCCTCATCTACTGGCTTTTGGACCTCCATCATGGTGTATTATCTTTATATATTGCTGACTTTGATTTGCTAATATTTTGTTATTGATTTTTGCATGCATGAGAGTTACCCATCTGTAGTTTTCTTATGATGTCTTTGGTTTTTGGTAACACAGTAATATTACCTTCATAAAATGAGTTGGGACATAGTTCCTTTGCCTCTCTTTTCTGAAAAAGTTTATGTAGAACTGACACTATTTCCTCCTAAAATGTTTTGTACAACTCACCAGTAAAATCATCACAACCTGAAGTTCTTGTTAAGTTTTTAACTACAAATCAACTTCTTTAGTAGGCATATTTCTTCTTGAGTAAGCTTTGGTAGCTTATGTTCTTAAAAGAATTTGTCCACTTCATCTAAGTTACTGAATTTATTGGCATAAACCTGCTAGCAGTATTCCCTTATTACCCACATAATGTCTGTAGGATCCGCAGTGATGTTGCCTCTTTCATTCCTAATATTGGTAATTTATGGCTTTTTTATCACTTTGCTTAGAGGCGTATTCATTTTATTGATTCTTTTTTTTAAAAGAACCATCTTCTGGTTTCACTGGTTTTCTCTGTATTCTGTATCACTGATTTTTGCTCTTATCTTTAATTTCCCTCCTTTACTTATTTTGAATTTAATTAGCTCTTCTTTTTCAAGTTTCTTAAGATAGAAGCTCAGGTAATTAATTCTAGACATTTTTTCTTTCCTAATATAAACATTTTATTCTATAAATTTCTAAGCATTAGTTAGCTGCATTCCACAAATTTTTTGTGTGATATGCTTTTATTTAAAGTATTTTTGAATTTCCTTCATGATCCCTTTTTTGATCCATGGGTTATTTAGAAATGTACTGCCTAATTTTCAAATATCTGGGGATTTTCTGTTATTGATTCCTAGTTGAATTCTGTTGTGGTCAGAGAACACATTCTGTATGACTTCAATCCTTTAAAATTTGTTTTCACTTGTTTTATGGTTCAGAATATTTGTGAATGTTTTACAGTGGCAGAAAATAATGTGTATTCTGCTGTTCACTGGTAGAATGTCCTATAAACACCAATTAGGCTAATTTGATTAATTGTATTAAAGTTTTCCACGTCCTTCTGATATTTTGTCTACTCTTTCTGTTTCTTTACCAAGAGGGGTATTGAGATCTCCAACGATAATTGCAGATTTGTCTATTTCTCCTTTAGTTCCATAGATTTTTTTGCCTCTTCCGTATCAAAGCTCTACATTTAGAGTTGTTATATCCTCTTGGTGAATTGACTCCTTTATCATCATAAAACGTCACTTCTTACGCCAATGTTACTAGTTCTGCAGTATACTGTCTGATATTAATATAGCCGACTCAGTTTTCTTTTTATTAGCTGGCATATTTTAGTATGCCAACTAAAGGATTTTCCATCCTTTTACTTTTAACCTATCTGTATTATTATATTTAAAAACACTGTTATTCCCTCTAAAAAATAATACAAATGAATGTATATGCAAAACAGAAACAGACTCACAGATACAGAAAACAAATTTGTGGTTACCAAAGTGGAGGGGAGAGGGACAAATTAGAGGTATAGGATTAACAGATACAAACTACTACATATAAAATAGATAAGCAACAAGAATACACTGTATAGCACAAGGAACGTTACCCATTTTCTTGTAAAAACCTATAACGGAGTATAATCTGCAAAAATACTGAATCACTATGCTGTGCACCTGAAACTAACACAATATTGTAAATCAACTATACTTCAATCAAAAAAAAAAAAAAAACCCCCACTGGTATTCCTTTTGCTTTATTTAGGTCTTTTTGTTATATCTTCTATTCCATTCATTAAACTTAACGTTTTCCTTTCCATCTGTCTACATATTTACAAGATTTGTAATTTGTTTTAAGATCGTCTGCTAATTCTGTCATCTCTTTCATTTTTTATCTATTTCTATGATTTCATTTTCTCCTGGTTATGGGTTCCTTGCATGCCTGGTAACTTCTGATTGTGAATTTTACATTGTTGAATGAATAATTTTGTTTTACTCCTTTAATGAGTGTTGAATTTGGTTCAGGCATGCAGCTAAGTTTCTTGAGGCTTGATGCTGTTTTTTTTTTGGATGCACCATGCAGCATGCGGAACTTCCCCTCCCAGGGATCAAACCAGGGCCCCCTGCAGTGGAAGCACGGAGTCTTTTAACCACTGGACCTCTGGGGAAGTCCAATATGTAATGGCGGATATTGTTTCTTTATTTGGCCGAGCTGCACAGCTTACAGTATCTTAGTTTCTTGACCAGGGATTGAACCCGTGCCCTCAGCAGTGAAAGCGCGGAGTCCTAACCAATGGATCATCAGGGAATTCCTTAGAGGCTTGGTCCTTTTGAACGTTTGTTTTTAAGGTTTGCAAGGGGGCATCTACAGCAACCTTTACTCTAGGACTAATTTCGTATCACTTCCCCTCAGCCTCAAGAACCTCCTTTAACATTTCTTATGGTACAGATGTGCTGGTAACTAATACCTCTACCTTTTTTTTTCCCAATCAGAAAATGTTCTCCATTTCATCTTCAATTTTTGAAGGATATTTTTGTTGTATATAGAATTTTAGATTAATTTTTATTCCCCAGCACTTTAAAGATGTTGTCTCACTATCTCATGGTTTGGAAATTTTTGATGAGAAGTCAGAAATCATTATTTTTCCCCTCTGCATAATGTGTTTCTTTTTCCTCAGTCTGCTTTTAAGAATTCACCTCTGGTTTTCAGCAAGTTTAGTATAATATGCAATATAAGTGTGTTTATGCTGCTTGTTATGTGTTGAGCTTCTTGGGTCTTTTTTATAATTTTATTTCTCTGTTGGGATCTTTTCCCACATTACGGCCAATTTCCTTCAAATTCTTGAACTTATGTGTCATAGCTTTTAAAATCCTTGTCTGCTAATTCCAAAATTTGTCATCTCTGGATATGTTTCTATTCACTTTTTCCTCTCAGTTATGGATTACATTTGTTTCTTCATATACACACTAATTTTTTATTATATCCTGGACATTGTACACGCTACAATGTGAGTTTGGACTGTGCTGACTTCCTTTAAAAAGTGCTGAGTTTTGTTCTAGAAGGCAGTTAATTTATTGGCTACTCAGCTTGATTCTGTCAAAGTTTGTTTTAGGATTTGTTAGGATGGCCTTTCTGAGGCCTCAACAGAATACTAAGGAGTTCCACAAGCTCCTCCTACTCTGGCATATCATGACTCAAATGTCTCCCAGCATTGTGTAAACTCTAGAATCTCCATTCAGTTCACAATCCCACTCCTCTACTCCAGTAGTTGTTCGCTGCTAGTCCTCACTGAATCTCGTTCTGGAACACATGCAGCTTAGTATTTGGCCAAAGACTCATGGGTTCCTTGTACAGATTCCTGGTGCCCCATCTCTGCACAAAAACCCCACCCCTGTACCCTGCCTCACAATTCACAACCACCTCAGCAAACCCAAACTTCTTTGTTTCATCTGCCTAGTGACTACTGTTCTCTGTTGGGTTCTAACTCTATGCACTGAAGTTTGCAAAATATCCCTAGGTACAAAACTAGAATAAATGTGTAGTCACCGCATATATTTCTCTTTTCTCAAAAATCACAGCCCTGCACCATCTGTTGCCCAGTACCTGAAAAGAGTGGATTCAAATATTTTTTCCAGTTTTATAGTTGTTCATCTTGGGAGCACAAGTATGATACTCACTACTCTATTGCAACCAAAATCACAAGCCCTAGATTCAGCCTTTTTTTAAAATCATAAATAACTTTTGTTGGACTTTTCATGACTTTTGGGCATAAATTTAACTTTTATATTAATTCATCAAATTGTTTAACAAATATTTATTAGGCACCTTGTAGCTTTCATTTGTTGTTTTGGTTCAAAAATGACAGGTTTTTTTAAAAAATAAACTGATTTATTTATTTTTGGCTGCATTGGGTCTTCGTTGCTGTGCGCAGGCTTTCTCTAGTTGCGGCGAGTGGGGGCTACTCTTCATCGTGGTGCGCAGGCTTCTCATTGCAGTGGCTTCTCTTGTTGCAGAGCACAGGCTCTAGGCACGCAGGCTTCAGTAGTTGTGGCACGCGGGCTCAGTAGTTGTGGCTCGCGGGCTCTAGAGCAGAGGCTCAGTAGTTGTGGCACACGGGCTTAGTTGCTCCGAGGCATGTGGGATCTTCCCGGACCAGGGCTCGAACCCGTGTTCCCTGCATTGGCAGGCGGATTCTTAACAACTGGGCCACCAGGGAAGCCCCAAAATGACAGTTTTTTCCTTTGAAACATGGAAGACAGAGAGGTTAAACAAAGAGTAGAGAAAGGAATGTTAAACATCATCATAAGAGAAGTACACGTTGCTTTGGGAGCACAAAGTAGGGGCATCTAACCTATTTAGGAGAGTTCTGGGAAGGTTTTCTAAAGGAAGTGAATATTTAAACTGAGACCCGAAAGAGATAAGCAAGAGTTTGCAGATGAAAAGATCTGAGTCACTGAATGGCTAAAGTAATTTCAGAATGTTTGGTGCAGAAAGTAGGGAAAAGGGAAGTAAAGACAGAAAATGGTTTCAGTAATTAAAAGCTTTCTGAAACATGTTAAGGGTTTTGGACTTAAAGCAATGGAAAATCACTAAAAGGTTTAATCCAGGGGAAAAGCATGCAAGAGATATGCATTTTTAGAAGAATCATTTTGTCTTTAGGGTAAACAGACTGGTCTGAGGCAAGATAGGAAGCTGAGAGTAATCCAGGAGAAATTCAGGATATAGACATCTCAGTGAGGAGGTAGCCGGAGATTGATATTCAGCTTTTAGAGCCCAGGGACTTGATTCTATCATTTTGTTAGGGGAACCACTGACTGAAACCGCCAACCCTGGCCAGGCCCCACAGTAACCACTTGCATGAGTTATCTTACTACAGGAGGTCCTGGTAAGGAATGCATAACTAAACAAGCTACCACCTACTGGAAGAACTCGGGAAAGGTCAAAAGGAGAGAGGAGACACCAGTCCATATGGCCTACCAACCTCCCAGAATCCTTCTCACTGGACTGCATCTTGGCTGAGCGATGTGTGAGCCACCAGGAAGGACACTGAGTCAGAACGACTGGCCAGAGACAACCAAGAAACTAACCCCACTACCAAAAAACCCGAGACTGCGAGCCACGCGGCTGAGCAGTTCTCCTGGGTTCCCTTACCCTACTGCTCTCCGCCCGGATGCCCCTTGCCAATAAAGTCTCTTGCTTTGTCAGCACGTGTGTCTCCTCAGACAATTCATTTCCCTTCCTCTAGGGCCTGGAAGGGGTCCCCCTTCCTGCAACAATTTCATCCCAAGGAAAGTAGCTGCTGAGGTCTTAGTCCACAGTAGTTAAACAAAGGATTTTTCCATCTATGTACCAGAAAATGAGTTAATTTGTTTACAATGTGCCTGACTAGCAGGCCAAACACACATATTTGTTCTCCTGGCATCTACCTTTCTGTCAAGTATCAAAAGAGTAAATGTAATTCAGAGAAGGGGTATCTTGTAGCATTTCAAGCACAATATTGTTGTTGATGCTCTTAGTGAGGAAGAATCACTTCAAAAAGAGTAATTTAGATTGAGCTAATTTATTAGGGCAGAAAAGCATATATTACACTTTAGAACAATTTCTATCCAAAATAAAAAAATAAATAAAATAAAATAAAATAAGTCCTTCTCTTTCCAAACAATCTAGTTGTAAAACCATTAGATGTGGCAGAAGAAGGTACATGTCCATGCTGGCTGGAGGTGGGGGGACATGGTAGCTCAACATAGAGCATGCTGAGCTTGAGCAGGCTAAGAAAGGTATCCATATGGGGAGATAGCTTGGCACAGAGTTTCAAAAGTCCAAGGGTGTCAGTTCAAGCAGGATAAAAAGGGCATCTGTGAGTAGGGATGACCAAGCTCAGGAGGAGGAGGCCGATGTCCATACTGGGAGAAGGCATGATGTGGGGATTCAGAGCCTGACAACACTGAGGAAGAAATCCACATGACGGGGGAAGCCTGCTAGGGTAGTTCAGATCCCAGATTAGAGAGGGCATCCCTACAAGAGGTCACCTGGTAAAGAGTATTAGGGATTGAGAAAGGTAAGTAAGCTGTCCATGGGTGGGAAATGGGAGGTGGCCTTGCATGGGAAGTCAGAGCATAAGCAAAATGGGAAAACGTCCATTTGAGAGGGCCAGCATGAGGAGTTACTGCCCAAGCAGGGTGAAGAGAGCTTGCACATGGGGGTAGAGTCAGTCCAGTATGGGGTGTTAGAGTTCTAGGGCAGTGATAGGAGATTCATTACATACGGGGGATTGATCAAGTAAGTAAATGTATTAAGAATACAGTCAATTCCTTGCTTCTCACTTCCTTCATTTTATTTACCAGGCAAATGCCCAACCTTGATTAAATCCAACTTTCCAGCTTACTCAGTGCTTGCCATTGAGCAGCTGAACAAAACTGAAAAAACACAACCATAATGACTGATCTCCCTATAAATTTTCACCCACAAACCTCAAGTGACCCCCTGACACTGTCATATAACCCTTTAACACTTCCCTAATCAATTTACTCTGAGATAAAAACTACTTTACACTTTTACTAGCCTCAATCAACCCCTTCTCCCACCCTCAGCCAATGATTTCACTTCTTTTTTCCACTTAGAATACAGAAACAATCAAAAGAGAATTGATTCATTCTCTCAGTACTAAATTTACCATATATACTCTGCCTGCCATCCTTTTACAATGGATAAACAGTGTGCACTCCTGTTAACTCCTTCAGCTGAGCAATGGATCCTATCTCTTCTTGCTTACTCAAGGATTTTGCTCTGTGATTATCTTCTCCCTTGCATCAATTTTCCCTTCTATCCAGGGTCATTCCTATCAGTTTATAAATGCTCTAGCATCTCTCACTTTTAGGAACACAACATATGGGAGCAAAATTGGATAAAGGAACAGCTGAAGAAATAAGGATCCAAACAATTTACAGTATCAGCCAAAAGCAAAACAAAACTGTTAAGATGCAGACAACAGAGAAATGAGCTTCTGAGGGTTCAGGTCAACTGAGGAGATGGAAATTAGATAAGAGGAAGAATGGAAGGACTGATGTAGCCAAAAGTTTGAAAGAAGTAAAGGAGAAAAGTGGGAAGTTAGGCAAATGGAGCAACATGGAAATCAAAGTTCCTAAGAAGATAGAAACAATTGAACATAGGTAAGAAAAATTATTGAGGAGAACCAGAAAAATTCAGGCGTTTGTTTAAGACAAGGTAAACAATATTAGGTTCAGGGTCAAATTTAAACAGGGAAAAGGAAAGACAAGAGAAGCTGAAGATATAAGAGGGTGAGAAGAATTGAAATAATGAGAAGAACATAGCATATAGGGAAAACTGAGGGGATGTGGGCAATTCAGGTAAGGGGAATGGCTCCATTCACAGTAGGAGGTGTGAGTGACTCAGGAGAGAAGAGTTGATGAGCAAGTGTGGGTGGGAGCTCAGAACTGGGAAATGAGAGCAGCCGAAAAGTGGGTAGTAAGTGAAGAGAGCTAAACCACCATGGCCAGAAGAACCACAGAGAGGACATAAGCAGATAGCTGAGAAAAACAGCTCTAGAAATATGAAAGCATTTGGGAAGGGGTGGGTGACGAATGAGATTGGCAGAGATACTAGAGCATCAATCAACATGGAAACATCCAGAAAATACATACATACATACATACATATGTAAAAAAACAAGAACAATAGCCAACACTCTCCTTGATCCTGCAAACCTTTTCAGCTATTGCCCTATCTTTCCACTTACAGCAAAATTCATAAGACAATTCTATGTGTTTCACTTCCTTACCTCCTGTTTTCTCAGATTACTAAAACTGGTTTTGTCAAGATCACCAATGGCCTTCCCATAGTCAAACCTGCTTCTTACTTGAGCTATTGACATTTCTTTTTTTAATTTTTATTGGAATATAGTTGATTTACAATGTTTGTTAGTTTCTGCTATACAGCAAAGTGAATCAGCTATATGTATACATATATCCCCTCTTTTTTGGATTTCCTTCCCATTTAGGTCACCACAGAGCACAGAGTAGATTTCCCTGTGCTATACAGTAGGTTCTCATTAATTATCTATTTTGAGCTATCGACATATTTGACACAGCTGATGACTCCTCCGTCTTGTAACACTTTATTCTTTTGTCTTCTAAGACACTATTCTCTGTTTTCCTTACTTTACTAGTTGTTCTTTTAGCATCTTTTGCTGGCTCCTCCTCCTCTTTCTTATTTCTAAATGCTAATGTGCTCTAGGCTTAGGTCTTGGATCTCTTCTCTATATTCACTTCCTATGTGATCCCGTCAGGCTTTAAGACTAACTATATACATATATAACTGTATGCATCAATGATTCCTAATTTTCTTTCTTTAACTCAAACCTCTCCCCTGGTCATACTTCTACTTACCTACTGGACATCTCCTTTGGATATCTAACAAACATCCCCAATTTACATGGGTTTTTTTTCTTTTTCTTTTTGACTGTGCCGTGCAGCTTGTGGGATCTTAGTTCCCCAACCAGGGACTGAACCTGGGCCCCCGGCAGTGAAAGCACCAAGTCCTAACCAATGGACCACCAGGGAATTCCCATCCCAATTTACGTTTAAACTAGAGCCACCCAAATCTCCTTTTCCAGTGTTTCCTCATTACACTATTTTTCTACTTGCTCAAGTCAAAAAACTTGGAGTTCTGCTTGATGCTTCTATTTTTCTCATACATCACTACCCAAATCATTAGCTAATCTGCTGGTTCTACCTTTAAAATACAGCCCAAATCCAAGCATTTCTCATACATTCTACCATTACCACTTAATCTAACCACCAATATTTCTCACCTGGATTACCACAAAATCCCCTTTGTTAGTCTTCACCCTTCTACCCTTGCCACCTACAGACGGTCTTCTCTCAGCAGCTAGACTGATCACTTTAAAATACAGATCATGCCCTCCTCTTGCTTAAAATCTTCCAATAGATTCCTATTTAAATTAGAACCCAAGGTCCTACCAGATCTAGACCCTTCAACTACTCTAACTTAATTTTCTACCTGTGTTCCCCTACCATTTTGCTCCTTCCTGTGATTCCTTGAACACACCAAACATGCTCCTATCTCAAGGACTTTGCACTTAGTATTAACACTGACTGGAATATTCTTCCCTCAGATTTTGAGTGACTCACTCCCTGTTGAATGAATGAATAAATATTTAAAGATAATTTGTTGCTATGTAAAAAAGAGAACTTCAAGAATGAGGCAGGAGGTTCTCTCTAAATAAATCCACTTCTTACTATCAAAGAAAAAAAAAAAAAGAATGAAGCAGGAGGGACTTTCCCAGGGGTCCAGTGGTTAAGACTCTGTGCTTCCACTGCAGCGGGGGACAGGTCTGATCCCTGGTTGGGCAGCTAAGATCCCACATGCCACGTGGCACGGCCAAAAAAAAAAAAAAAGGAATGAGGCAGGAAAAACAAGTTTGGAGACTACCAGAATAATTCAAAGGGAAAAGGGTGGTGGCTTGGACCAGGAAAGGAGTAGAGATGGAATGAAGGGACATATTCCGGACATATTTTAGAAGAGTAGGTAAGAACTGTTTAGGAATTAGAAACAGGATGAGATAAAGGAATCACTCAAAGGATGGCACACAGGTTTTTGCGTGAGCAAACATGTGGATGATGATGATATTTATTAAACTGGAGAGTACTAAGGTAGTAACAGGCTTGAGAATGTGAAAGGGATGGGGGAACAGGGAACGAAAAGTTCTATTTTGAATATGTTAAATTTGAGATGCCCATTAAATAATCAAGCAGCTGGACATATATATCTAGAGTGTAGGAAAGAAGTTAGGGCTATATATATAAATTTGGGATTCATCAGCATGTAACTGTTAGGGGAACCACTGACTGAAACCGCCCGCCCTGGCCAGGCGCTATAGTAACCACGTGCATGAGTTATCTTACAACAGGAGGTCCTGGTAAGGAAGGCGGAACTAACAAGCTACCACCAACTGGAATAATTCCGGAAAGGTCAAAAGGAGAGAGGAGATGCCAGTCCATATGTCCTACCAACCTCCCACAATCCTTCTCGCTGGAATCCATCTTGGCTGAGCGATGTGTGAGCCACCAGGAAGGACACTGTGTTAGAATGACTGGCCAGAGACAACGTGGAAACTAACCCCATTACCATAATACCCAAGACTGCGAGCCACGCGGCTGAGCAGTTCTCCTGGGTTCCCTTACCCTACTGCTCTCCGCCCAGGTGCCCCTTGCCAATAAAGTCTCTTGCTTTGTCAGCACGTGTGTCTCCTCAGACAATTCATTTCCAAGTGTTAGACAAGAGCAACGTAACCAATACTTAAAGCTGTGAGATTGAATGAGATCACCCAAGAAGAGTCAGGCAAAAGTAGACTCATCAAAGGAGAGTAAAGTATGGCCAGTGAAAAAGGAGGTATGAGATTATGGTGTCATGAAAGCCAAGAGAGCAATGTTTTTTAAAAAGGGGGAAACCAACTATATCAAATCTGCAAAGAAGTTATTGAGAATTAGAAAATAACCGTTTTATCTGGCAGTATGGAGATTACTGGTGACCTTACAAGAGCAGTTTTAGGGAAAAAAAGGAGAAAAATCTAAACAGAGTAGGCTGAGGAGGAAAGGGGAAGCAATAAAGTGAAAACAATCAGTACACACAACTCTTGTGAATTTTGCTATAAACTGGAACAAAGTAGTAGCCAGAGGTTGATCTGCAGTAAAGGGAGAGTTTGTCTGTTTGTAGACTGGAGCTACCAGACCATGTTTATATGCTGATATAAATGATCCCCTAAAGAGGGAGAAACTGCTAATGCAGGAGCAAGGACAACTGAAAAGCAAAATGCTTGACTTGGCAAAAGGGACTGATTTGATCCAGCCTCCGAGAGGACTTAATTGACTTTAAGATAAAACAATAAACAATTTAAAGGTCTCCTCTTATAATTATTATTTTTAGACAATGAAATAGCTTTATATCATATATTAACCAAAAAAAGAGACATGTATGATGACCAATAGCTCCTGTTATTTGTGTGTTAATACCACATCAAAGGTTACAACCTACTTAGATAAAACTAAACAACTAGCTACCTGGCTACAAGTCTCCCCAAAGCGCCAGGTCCAGAATGGGTTTCAGGCTTATTCTCCTGAAAAGAAATGAGATCTATTTTGTCTATTAATGTCAGGTTGTCCAACTAACTGAGTGTATTACACCCACATCAAATCACACTGGGCTAATAGAAGCAGACATCAAAAATATATATGACCACGCCAAATGGCTCCATTCCTTTGGACAGGGTAACCCAAGCACTGACTCTATGTGGACCAGGATCAAAACTGCTACCAAACGTAACCTGGTTCTTACTCCTGCTTAGGCCACTGGTTACAATAGTTCTTTTATCGGTCTTTGGCCCCTGCCTTTTTAATCTACTTGTTCAGTTTGTCTCTTCCAGATTACAATAGTTTCACATCAAGATAACGGTGATGCAGAGATTCTGGCCATTCCTCGGAACAGATCCTGCTGGAATAACAACAGAAGTCACCCTGGGCCCCTTAATGAGACGGCAAGAGCTCCGTGACCCCAACTAGGTAGGGTCTATGAGCCACATGCCAGCCTGAAGAAGCTACGGAAGACAGACCTTTGCCCTACATCCTCCCAATAAAGATTTCTTGGGGCTCATGTCTCACAGGGGGGATTTGAGGCAGGAGATAGATGGGCCCCAGGCTGAGCAGCTGGAGTTTGTCCCATGTGGACAGACACTCCAAGATGAATAGCAAGGAGCAAGGAGGAGCTGAGCTCCGCCCAGATAAAAGATAAAGAGACCACATGTTCCTCATTCTCGAGGTCAAGGAGACCTTCCCGACTACAGTTGCGCAAAAAGCCTCCTGGGGGCCAAAAAGGGAGGGGGCGCCACCCCATAGTAGGTGATGTCAACCTACCCATAGGCCTCTTCGCTAGAATCCATCTTGGCTAAGAGATGCGTGTGCACACAGGGGAGGACCCTGAGTTAAACCAAATACAGGCTCAGAGCCAGACAAAGCAAAATGACTGGCCAGAGGAAACCCAGAAGAAATGTCCCATATAAGTGACTGAAACTACCATGAGGGTGCAACTCTCTGAGCCCGCCCGTGTGAGTCTATTCACATGTACTCTTTTTGTTAATAAACACTTTACTTGTTTCACTACTTTCCATGTCTTTGTGGAAATTCATTTCTACAAAGCCAACGGACCAGGGCCTTGTCACTGCCCACTGGCCCTGGTGGTCTAGTGGCTAGTATTCGGTGCCTTCACTGCCACAACCTGACTTCAATCCCTGGCCAGGGAACCGAAATCCTCTTCAAGCCACTGCAGGCCAAGGCCACCTGAGATTACTTTCATAATCACAGAGTTATCTTTAGTCACATATATGTGGAAACAACTTAAAAGACTATCAACAGTGGGTCAGTTAAATAAATTAGAGAATATAAACTCAATGAAATACTATTTAGTAATTAAAAATAATGAAACAAAGGTGTATATATATTTTAACATATCCACAGTATATCACTAAATAAATATTTGATGTGTACTGATACAATGGTAAAATAAAATTCTATTGACGTATTAAAATATTTACATGAGCGTATTTATATACACACACACAGATATGTTTTTATAAACACAGAAAAAAGCCTGGAGGAAATACACAACAAACTCTTGGCAGGCGGGGTAATGAGAGAGGCACATGACCCCACTATATACATGAACAAGAAAAACCTATTCAGGGAGAGGGATAAATTAGGAGTTTGGGATTAACAGATACATACTACTATATATAAAATAGATAAGCAACAGGGATTTACTATATAACAGGGGGAACAATATTCAATATCTTGTAATAACCTATAATGGAATAATCTTTAAAAAATATATATGTATATAACTGAATCACTTTGCTGTATACCTGAAACTAACACAATATTGTAAATCAACTATACTTCAGTTAAAAAAAAAAGAAAGAAAGAAAAACCTACAGGCCAAAATGTGTATAGAAAAGTCTATGTCCTATACACACACACACTAAGAGTTTAAACACCATAATTCACAGGACTTCCCTGGTGGCGCAGTGGTTAAGAATCCGCCTGCCAATGCAGGGGACACGGGTTCGAGCCTTGGTCCGGGAAGATCTCAAATGCCACGGAGCAACAAAGCCCAGGCACCACAACTACTGAGCCTGTGCTCTAGAGCCCACGTGCCACAACTACTGAAGCCTGCACACCTAGAGCCTGTGCTGCACAACAAGAGAAGCCACCGCAGTGAGAAGCCGGCACATTGCAACGAAAAGTAGCCCCCACTCTCTGCAGCTAGAGAAAGTCCATGTGCAGCAACGAAGACCCAACACAGCCAAAAATAAATAAATAAATAAATTTATTTTAAAAAAATAAATACCATTCAAAGATTCATACACCAAGACTTTCATCATAGTACATTTTAATGTTTTAGTTTTAGAAAAACTAAAAGCAATCTAAATGTAAGAAAATGATGCAATTATTAAAAATGTTCATAAAAGGTTACATGTTTTAAGTAGGAAATACTTCAGACACACAAAAAAGTAGAAAGATTAAAAGCACCCATGTATCAAACACCCAGATTAAGAATTTAATATAGTTTTTTAATAACATGGGACTTTATTATAATGTTAGGTGGAAAAACACCTCAGAATATAAAATTAGAGTATGACTTCAGCTATATAAGACTGTATGTAAAGGAGAAGAAATACATGAAAATGTCAACAATGGCTATCACTGGGTGCTAAGACTGTATGTGGGTGACTTTCACATCTCTTCATACTTTTCCATTGCCAAATTTTCTACAATGAGCTATCATCACTTCTATAATTATAAAAATTTTATTTTAGGGACTTCCCTGGTGGTCCAGTGGTAGAGAATCTGCCTTTCAATGCAGAGGACCCAGGTTCAATCCCTGGTCGGGGAACTAAAATCCCACATGCCGTGGGGCAGCAAAGCCCAGGCACCTCAACTAGAGAGCCTGCATGCCGCAAACTACAGAGCCCACGCGCCACAACTAGAGAGAAAACCCGCATGCCACAACTACAGAGAAACCCGCGCACCGCAACTAAGACCTGACGCAGCCAAAGATTAAGAAAAAACAAAAAAAAATTTTTTTTTTACTTTAAAAGTACAAAGTTTTACTAGCACCATTACCTTGGGATCATGAACGAATGTATTTCCTTTGGTTCCAGGAGGAAAATCTCCAGTACAAATATATTTTAGACATTCAATGATGGTCTAAAGAAATAGAAAATTATATTATTTAGTTATTAGAGAACTGCAGAATTTAATCATAAAATGTTAACTCATTATAAAATATTATTACCCTAGAGACTATAAAAGATATGATCAGATAAAATTTGACATTATAAAACCTGTCATATAAATATGATTAAGTGTTAAAGAATAATTGCTGTAAGTTCATAGAAAAGCTACATACTTAACAAGGTATACTGAAATAAAATAAAGAATTATTATTTGAGGGAAAATTTCTCTATTTCTAATTAAAACCCTTTAAACTAAGTCAAGTTGTTAATAACAATAAAGTAAAACATGGTCACCATAGTTGATAACACTATATTGTATAAATGAAATTTAATGAGAGTGGAACTTAAATGTTCTCACCAAAAAAAGATAAATTACACGTTAATTAACTAGATAGGGGGAATCCTTGTACAATATACATGTGTGTCAAATCACCATGATGTATACTTTAAATAGCCTACAATTTATATGTCATTATACCCCAATAAAGCTAAAATTTTTTTAAAAGTCGAAACTAAACAAATGGTTAATATCTACAAAGACCTTACTATGTGCCAGGTATTGTACTAACCACTTTTACATACATTAAGCTTTTAATTCTCACATTAATCCTAGGCTGCAGAAACTATTTTTTAAATAAATTTATTTTTTTATTTATTCACTTATTTATTTTTGGCTGTGTTGGGTCTTTGCTGCGCACCGGCGGGGTGAGCGGGGGCTACCCTTCGGGGCCGTGCGCGGGCTTCTCATTGCAGTGGCTTCTCTTGTTGTGGAGCACCGGCTCTAGGCGCGCGGGCTTCAGTAGCTGTGCCTTGCGCGGGCTCCAGAGCGCAGGCTCAGTAGTTGTGGCGCACGGGCTTAATTGCTCCACAGCATGTGGGATCCTCCCGGACCAGGGCTCAAACCCGTGTCCCCTGCACTGGCAGGCAGATTCTTAACCACTGCGCCACCAGGGAAGTCCCACGTAGAAACTATTTTTTAACCTCCATTTTACAGAGGAGAAAACTAAGGCATGGAGTATTTAGGTCACTTTTGCCCAGTCACACAGCTAATAAATGGTGAAGGGAAAAATTTGTATTAAAGCAGCTAGGGCTCATAAACACTAAACATACTAGTCTCTCTACCAGTAGAGCACTTAATACAATGCTAGGTACATAAAAAGCATTCAATAAATAATATTTCTACATAAATAAAAGTGGACAAGAGTCTGGCATTCAACTCTCAACACTAAACCTTATGTCTTTTTCTATGCTTTTCACTTCATTTACTCCTCTCCCTGTTACAATGATATCACCTTGCTTTTTCCCAAAGCACCCTTTCAGACCAGAGAGCCTCTTGGCTGTACTTTTTTCATAATTGCATACCATTCCAGGTCCAACTCAAATTTCTAAATATTTCCAGTACTGGAGCACAGTATATAAGCTGCGCTCCGATCTTTTATTTTGGCTAGGTAAGAGCATCCTAACAACAAAATACTGTCCCAATTTAACCAAGCCCCAACGCATGTTTCATTTTAAAATTATGTCATTTACTTATCACTTATTATCTTAGTCGGGATAGACAGTCTTCTTAAAGTCACATATTTATCATATTTTATAACTTTTAAAGAAATCCTGTACGGGGACGACTACCAGGAAGTGAATGCTATGCCACGAAAGGAACGATAAAACATCAATGTAGACAAAAAAGGCTTCCTGTGGGACTGTGAGCTCGCTGAGGCCGGACGGAGGTAGCTCCCGGTCTCTTAGGATTCTGATGGAAACCTTGTCCACCGGACATGACTGAACACAGGAGTCTGGTCGGTTCCTGAGGTCGCAGTGGCCTGAAGGCCACACCAAGCCACGCCCCTGGGCCGGGAAGTCAGCCGGAGACTCAGGTACACCCTGGGGCCCCAGGAGCTGAGTCATATAGACTCCTCTCATCCTAAGCAAGAGTTCCGAACTCTGCAGATATTTTACTCCAGATTTCTAACACGTGGCGACCCGTAAACTGAAGGCGGCTACTTAGGACTTACCGTTTTCCCCGCCCCATTGGGTCCAACCAAAATTGTGAGGGGACTGAAGAATGTGATAATTTGTTTATCTTTATCCTCTATTCCAAAACTCCGCACGCCCAGAATGCTCATCTTTTCGATCCGGGACATGTTTGCAAATGTTTCTTTTCTCAACAGCAGGGGTCTAGAGCCCAGGGCCCACCAAGGTTTAGCAGCGAGGCCCGAGCAGAGCAAGAGCGGGTCGTAAGGACTCGCGCGTCCCAGGGTCGGGAGGCTCCAGGTGAGAGCGAAGGCTCGGGCTGGAACCGTTCCTCCCACACCGGCTTTCTTCCCTGCTGGAGAACGAGAGCGGGGGTGGGGGCCAGCCCGGGGCTGCCCGCGGGAGACGCAGAACACAAGCCCGAGGACCCCGCGACCGTGGGCACTCACAGACTCCCGCCTCCGCGGCGCCGCGGGTCACGTGGGACGCTACGGCCTGCGCGCTTTTACGCCGCAGGCCCGGGGCACGCCGGGAAGTCAGAGGCCCGCTGTGCGCGCGCAGCTCTGGGTTCCGGGACCTTTACCGCGCAAGAAAGTTGAGTGCAAGGTCATTTAGAAAACGGATTCCGGCTCCTTGCTGGCGGCGGGGGCGGGGCGGGACAGCACTGAGAGGCACTAACTCTAAGGGACGACTTGTGTTAGACAGCGATTCTCAAAGTGTGATCTCGGGACTCCTGGAGCGGAGGGGGGTGCGGTGTTCGCTCCTGTCAAAACTTTCTCTAACAATACTAAGACGTTATTTGCCCTTGCACTCTCAGTCGCTCCCTAATGTACTGAGTTTTCTAGTAATTACGTGACGTGCGGGACACCATCGCAATGATGGCTAATGGAATGTGTGCTTGTATATTCTTGTGCTTTTAAAAAAATTTCAAATTTAGTTTCTAATTGAGTAAATATTAGTAGTTATAACTCACGTAAAAGCCCTTTGGGATCCTCAGAGAGGGGTTTAATACCAAAAGTTTGTGAACTGCCGTTGTAGACCAAAAGCCAAAAAGCTATTATAAGAATATAAAATGTTATGAAAATATGTGAAGGAAATCCACTGCTGTAAGTACCACCCCAAGATAGGAATAGACACCTTTAAGAGATTCTGTTATGCAAGATGAATAAAAGAGATCTGTACACCATCGTGCCTATATTTAACAATAATGTATTGTATACTTAAAAATTTGCCAAGATGGTAGACCTTGTGTTAACTGTTCTTATCACAAAAAATAAATTAATAAATAATTAAATAGAAAATAAAAATAAGGAAGGTGAGAAGAAACTTTTGGAGGTGACGGATATACCAATGGCATTGAATGTATGTCTCCTGCTTAATATGAAGTAGCCAAAATTACCTCTTATGCAGCTGGATTAAAAAAAAAAAGTTTAACTTGAATCTTTTGCACCTTTAGATTAAGCTTCCAGTTTACAGGAAGTATTAAGCTAATAATATCACAAGGATGGAAAAGGCAAATCTGGAAGGTGGAATGTGCTACAAAACACTGGCCCAGACTTTCAGATTACTGTTACTAGAACAAGAACTTTTGTAGATTCTAAAAGGATGGTTGAGAATTAAAAGAGATTTGAGTTTCATGTTACCAAGATGCAGCACATGATCCTGGATTAGATCCTGCTTAGGACATAGAGATGTGAAGGGAATTTCGGGTATATGTGGGGAAATTTGAATGTAGACTGGAGATTAAATGCTAAAAAAGAACCCGTTGTTTTCATTATATTAGATGTGATGATATTTTGCTATATGAAAAAGATCCTTTTTTTGAGATGCATATAGAAGTGTTAATGATAGAGTGTCACGCTTTCTATAATTTACTTTAAAATACTTGAGAAAAAGTAAGTTGAAGGAAAAAAATGGACATTACAAGGTGCCAGATTCCATTACAAAAATTTTCAACTTTGTAACAGTAGGAAACTATAAAACTAAGATAACAACTCTAGGAGGGGCGGGTGGAAAGATTTGCAATAAAAATGATTAATCTTTAAAATAAAAAGAACTAAAAAGGCGAATCAGTCAAGTTCCCAGTTCTCAGTAAACTACTACTGAAAAATGTTTAGTTTCACTTACATCATAATTAATGAAATGGAAAATAAAATACCATGGGATACTATCTTATACCTATTAGTGAATCTCTTTATCCTAATAATACTTTCTGACATAAATTGTCTTTTTCTGATATTTATATCGGTACATCAGCTTTCTTTTGATTAGTATTTGTCTCGTATGTCTTTCTATCCCTTGATTTTTAAACCTCTTAATGTCATTTTGCATGAAGTGAACTGTTATTCCTGATAAATTTGGATGTATTTCTCATATCTTTTTTTGTGCCTTTTCCCTCTTTTTCTCCTTTCCAGGTTTCTGGATTGATTGAGTTTTCATTATTCTCTTGTTTTATTCTACTGGTTTTGAAGTTGCACATTCTATTTTGATTCTTTTAGTCATTATTCTTGAATTTTTCACGTGCCTATTTTGAAATCTGAAGTTAATACTTTGAGTATCCTTTTAAACAGTACAAGAACCATAAAATGCACCGAATCTGATCACTCCTTGCATCTTAATCTTCCACATTATCATTGTTTAGTATTTTTGTTCCATGTTGTCTTGAAATCCTCTGAGTTATTTTTTAAAACCAGCATTATTTATTTATGTTTACCAACATATTTATCAAGCTTTTTTACTACTACTGGTTCTTGTATCACACCTGCCTTTGTGGTTCATTTCACTCATTACATTAGCAGAACTATTAAACCCTAGTGCTAAAGAATCTTGAGGGAAAGCAGTCTATCCCACAGTGCTGATATCAGGATTAAACAAAGTTATTTTTGTGAAGGTGCTTTATAAATGGTAAAACACTGTAAAAATATGAGATTTATTTTTTGTGCATTGAATATTTTTAGAGGGTTAATCTGGTAAAATGTAACAAAGCTATTAAAATGATCACACAAGTTCCTCAGCATAAGGAAATATTTTTTAAATTATACAGAGAGCTTTTTAGTAGTGTTGTTGGTAATTGTGGAATACTAGCAACATCCCAAATGGTGAAGTAAACTGTGGTACATCAATTTCATCTGATAGCAGGTAACCATTAAAATAATAAGTAGCTACATGAAAGAGAAGTATTAATAACAAAAAAGATAAACAAAATTGCACACATTCATTGATTACAACTCTGTAAAGCTGTCTTAGTAAAGATTGGAAGAGGTCAGCAAAAACCTAATACAGTAGTTGCTATGTCGAGGGGAAGAAGTTCTGTGTTTATTTTCCTATGATGTTATTTATCAATTAAAAAATTATTTAAAAGATATACTTGGAGATTGAAAGGATGGAGGTTAGAATAAGGTCAAGAAAAAGAAAGAGATGCTATCATTTTACATTTAGTCACTGCAAAAAAAATTGTGGCATCATGCCCTGTTAATTGATTAGAATCAGTTCATAGAAAAGTCATTTGACCTTAATGACTACACAGTTAGTAAAAAAACACAGGTATCAGTTTTTAAAAACATGTTGCCAATTTGGAAGCCACTAGTAGAGACAAAGGTTTTAGGGCAAAAGGATGAATGTTGCCTACTAATACAACTTTTCAACACCAAAGTCCTTTTTGTAAACTATACAATTACTAGTAATTCTTAAAAATTCTCAATACGGTTTGCTAATTTCTTTCTATTCTCCTAAAATAATGTGGGTTTTTTAAAATACCATGGTAGTTCACATTGGTTTGTTCTCTATAGATGAGCCAACAGCTTTGCTCTATCTTTTTTCCAGGAGTCCTGCCAAAGTTGTTTCTATTATCAGGCTCCTGGCCCCAGGGAGTAGACTCCTTCAGTTTCCACAGTATTCACATTAATGTGTTCAACTAATACAACCAAGTTCCTGCTTATTCATTCAGTTATTTATTCAATAAACATTAATTGAGTGTGTATAATAGGCTGGTCATTGAGGATAAAGAGATCAATTAAATAAAACCCTTATTCTCAAGGAGCTCACAGTCTAGTGAAGTAAAAAGGTCCCAAGTGCATGATACTTATGGGCTACAAAGTCTTTTTACATAATAATATAAACAATCATTAACTTTTTTTCAATTTGCAAGGTTATTTTTAATAAACTTTTATTTCATTTAGCTTTAGATTTGCAGAAACGTTGAAAGAATATTATAGAGATTTCCTGTGTACCCTGTACTCAGTTTCCTCTGTTGTTCATATCACTATGGTACATTTGTCACAACTGGGTAACCAATATTGGCACATTACTAGACTCCACAGTTTTTAGGGGGTTTTCTTAGTTTTTACCTACTTAGTTTTAGGGGGTTTTCTGTCTGGGATGTCATCCAGCATACCACATTGCATTTAGTCATCATGTCATCTTAGATTCCTCTGGGCTGTGACAGTTTCTTATACTTTACTTGTTTTTGATGACCTTGACAGTTTTAAAGAGTACTTTTCAGGTATTTTGTCCTTCAATTTGGATATGTGTAATATGTTTTCTCATGGTTAGACAGAGGTTATAAGTTTTGGGGAGGAAGACCGCAGAGATAAAATGCCATTCTCATTACATCATGTTAAGGGGACATGCTACTAACATGAGTTATCACTGTTGATGTGGACCTTAATCACCTGGCTGAGGTTTGTCAGGTTTCTCCATTGCAAAGTTACTCCTCTCATAATCCCCCTTCCAGACTGCACACTTTAAAATGAATTGTATTCCACACTTACCTTAAGTGTATCCCACACTTAAAGAGAATTATGCTTCATTTCCTTGAGGCTAGAATATCTACAAAAATTACTTGGAATTCTTCATAGGAGATTAAAATTATTAACTTTTGTTTGCAGGTTAACATTAATAAACCTCTTTCAAATACATTATTTTATGGTCCCTGCTCAGAGAGTTTGCAATCAGGTTGGGGAGATCAGACTAATAGAGGAATAGTTATTGACTTATGAAAACATTATAAGAAATGTAATTTTGTACACTCATGTTCATAATGGCATTATTCACAATAGCCAAAAGATGGAAGCAACCCAAATGTCCATTGATAAATGAACAGATAAACAAAATGTGGTATATGCATACAATGGAAGATTATTCCACCTTAAAAGGGAAGGGGAGTTCCCCGGTGGCCTAGTGGTTAGGATTCCGGGCTTTCACTGCCGTGGCCCAGGTTCAATCCCTGGTCGGGGAATTGAGATCCCCCATAAGCCTTGCGGTGAGGCCAAAAAAAAAAAAGGAAGGAAATTCTGCCACATGCTACAAGATGGATGAACGTTGAGGACACTATCCTACGTGAAATAAGCCAGTCAGTAAATGACAAATACTATATGACTCTACTTATCTGAGTTACCTAGAATAGTCAAATTCATAGAGATAGAAAGTAGAAGCGTGGTTGCCAGGAGCTGGGAGGGAGGGGGAAAACGGAGAGTTGTTGTTTAATGGGTACAGAGTTTCAGCTTTGCAAGATAAAAAGCGTTCTGGAGATGGATTGTACAACATTATGAACATGCTCAACACGACTGAACTGTATACTTAAAAATGGTTAAGATGTTATGTTTTATGTTACATGTATTTTACCACAATTAAAACATTTTTGAAGATACATAATTTTGAATAGGAGGATTTTTAAATAACTTGCCCTCCAATAGGGACCCACAGTTATACTGTAGATCAGAGACTGCAAAATAGCACCCTGTATGGTTCTTAAAACTGTGAATTGCCAACATTTAAAAATCAGGAGATTATACATAATAATCAGGATTTCTGGCTTCTTTGAAAAATTGGATGATTTGGCAACATAAGTCCAAGGGTGTCACATGGCAACAGTCAGCTGAAGCTGAGCAGTACTTGCCACCTGGAGACAGGTCACTCTGCTGCAGTTTTCTGCAGCCCCACCATCTGTGCTGTTGTCACACCTTGCCCATCTCACTCATTTTCATTGCCAGCATGACTCCCTAAAAATAGTGAGTGGTTGGTGAGTTTTCTCCTGCTTAGTGAACACTAGTACAGTGGTATCTCAATCCTCCACCACCTAGATTCCCTGTGCAACCCTATAACAGAGAGAAGTTTAAAACTCAGAACTTCGTGTACTTAAGGTACTAAAATAACAAGTCACTTGGCAGTTCCTCTGAAACCTTCATCTAAGCCCACACTTCCTCAGTGTAGCCCAATGGAGCTGAGGAGAACCAGAACAAACTCTCTCTATGAAATCTTCTGGGGAGAGAAGGCTCTGCCAGAACTCAGCTTTGGTTTTGAAAGCACCATTTCAAGAGCACCTTGATCCAGTCTATTGTGATTCCTGCCTCACTCCTGCAGCAAGCCACGGTCACTCCTGCAGTCTCAAGGAAAAGGTCTTTCAAGTGTTCAAACCAGGCATGTCTAACCAAGAGTCCAAAACTTTAGCACAAACAAAACCAGACATGGTACAGGAAGGCTGCCACTGAAGTCCCATACTACTTTTATCCCACCTGTGGAGAGCTGTGACTACTCCCATGTAAAAGGCTTGACGGGACTTCCCTGGTGGTCCAGCGGTAAAGAATCTGTCTTACAATGCAGGGGATGCGAGTTCAATCCCTGGTCGGGGAATTAAGATCCCACATGCCACGGGGCAACTAAGCCCGCGCGACACAAATACTGAGCCCACGTGCCTCAGCTAGAGCCCGTGCACCATAACTACAGAGCCCACGTGCCCTGGAGCCTGTGTGCCACAACTAGAGAAGAGAAAACCTACACACCACAACTAGAGAGAAGTCCGCGCTGCAAGGAAAGATCCCGCATGCCTCAACAAAGATCCCGCATGCCGCAACTAAGACCCAACGCAGCCTAAAATAAATAAATAATAAATAAATCTTTAAAAAATAAAATAAAAGGCTTGTCTACCTCCTAGATGCCTCTACTTCACATACAGAACTACATCCAGCTTTGGAAAAGGATTCTAGGTAACAATTCATATCTGGTACAATCTATGCTAGATACTCAAGGTAGTCCTAAAGCCAGGCTTCCAGGCCACCAACAAAGAACCACTTTGGGATGCTCACTGAAACTCTCCATTATAAGCAATGGCTTACACCTCCATTATGTGTGCTAAGGCCAGGGAAGAAGGAAGTGTGTGGTCTAGAAGGGGGCCTCATTTGATCCCTTCTGGGGTTATAGGTCAGAGCCTAAGGTACACAAAGGCTGATTCCCCTGATCACACCTATTCATACATGGCCCACCCAGGGTGTGAAAGGACACTCCTACCCTTGTGGGACGTGAAGGAGAGGGCATGCCCATATGTTATGTGGCTGTGATGGATGTTTTTTGGTTGCCTTCCTAGCATCTAGGTCCCTCTTACTACTACCTAGGACCCCAAATTTCTCAGGTATGAAGTTTGGGTGGGATGAAGCCCATCTCCAGCTCCAGGGAGAACCAATTAGTATATCTCATACCCCTGGCCACAGTTCAAGGGTGAATATGGGATCAAGGGTGAACAAGGGTAAATTCTTGGACTTTTAATTGAGCAATCAGAAGAACACAATTTGCTTTCTCCTGAGGCTCATGAACAGGGTACATATAGATTCAGGAGGTTGGACATAATCTTGGGTCCACAGTGACCCAAGAATGGGTCACTACCTGAGAATGAAGACAATGGTCACTGAGGTAAGCAACATAAAGGAGCCTCCACCCTGGATCATTTGGTTATATGAGCTAACAAATCCCCCATCTGCCTTCAACCAGTTTGGGTTAGGTTTTTGATCACTGGCAACAGAAAGGATCCTAACTGAGACCCCAGTGAACACAATTTGACCCAGCTAAGTTTTGATGGTCTCTGCTCTAATCACCATCTTCAATCACCAGTATTTTCAATTCCTTTTAAGACAGATCAACCTGGCTACAACTGCATTAGAGTTTACTTGACGTGAAAAGAAATTCTCAATATTTACGTATTTTAGCATAAAATTCTATTTAGTGGTTTACATTATACTTCTTTTTATACAAATCTTTTAAAAGGAAATTCAATCTTCTGATTTTAAGAAATGCAAAGGTGGGGCAATGATGTATCCACCTAAGGATTTTCTTTTGTAATAGAAAATGTTTTTAAAGGTGAAAAATAGGGATTTTTATTATTATTAAAAGATAAAAGTAAAATTATTTTTTAAGGTACAGGCATTGGAAACAGTTTCACTATATGCCATTATTAAGCATTCTCTATCTGATTGTTAGAAATTATTCATTTCCTCAAAGAGAGAGAATAAATTGGTTGGGGATGAAATCTTGTACTACGCACTTTCTTTGCCAAGGCAAACACTCAACATTTCAGAGCCATGAGAATGCTTCTGCATTTCAGTTTGCTGGCTCTTGGAGCTGCCTACGTTTGTGTCATTGCTGTAGAAAGTCCCATGAATAGACTGGTGGCAGAGACCCTGACACTGCTCTCCACTCATCGAACTCTGCTGATAGGCGACGGGGTAATTTTCTTTTTGATTCCTACAGTCTTTAAAATATATAGGTAATCATTTGTGGTGGCTAATTTTTAAAGATCTGTCATTAATCATGAAATTATGAGAGTGTAGTACTATATAATTGATAACCATATTACTAGCAAGCATTTTACTAAAAGTTATGAGTGCTAGAGTGCTTTAAACATGAATGTATTTTCTTTCCTTTTCAGAACTTGATGATTCCTACTCCTGAACATACAAATGTAAGTTAAATCAAGATTTGATAAATGATTGAGTGAATAAGTAAATTTCATATTTTAAGCTATAAAGCATTAGTTATCACTGGGATGATTTAATTTTCTCCATTTTGTTTTTGTGTGTGTGGATGCAAATGTATGTACTTATAAATATTAGGAATAACTTTACAAGTAGAATTCATTAAACAAGTGGATCAGGCCCTTTGGTGATGTTGTCAGTTCTCCATCTCAAAGAGCCTCATGTAAGGCATTCTTTTTTTTTTTTTTTTTAGGTATTTAATGTCTTTTTCTTTGCTACATGCTTTTTTAAATTTATTTGTTTTTTTAATGGAAGTATAGGTGATTTACAATGTTGTGTTAGTTTCAGGTATACAGCAAAGTGATTCAGTTTTATATATATATATATATATATACATATATATATATATATATATCTGTTCTTCTATATAAATATTATTTTTCAGATTCTTTTCCCATATAGATTATTACAAAATATTGAGTAGAGTTCCCTGTGCTATACAGTAGGTCCTTGTTGTTTATCTAGTTTATATATAGTAGTGTGTATATGCTACTCTCAAATTCCTAATTTATCTCCCCCCCACCTTTCCCCTTTGGTAACCATAAGTTTGTTTTCTATGTCTGTGAGTCTGTTTCTGCTTTGGAAATTAATTCCTTTGTATCATTTTTTAAGATTCCACATATAAGTGATATCATATGGTATTTGTCTTTGTCTTTCTGACTTCCCTTAGTATGATAATTCTAGGTCCATCCATGTTGCTGCAAATGGCATTATTTCATTCTTTTTTATGGCTGAGTAGTATTCCATTGTATATATGTACCACATCTTCTTTATCCATTCATTTGTCGATGGACATTTTGGTTACTTCCATGTCTTGGCTATTGTAAATAGTGCTTCTTTCCAGAATTCCATACTGGGTGAGAGGGGCCTCCTAGTCTCCATTCAACTCTATCTATGGCTTTCCTCTCACTCTCATGTCTCTCTGAAAGTTTAGCAAGTTAGGTTTATATTTTTAGAATCATGGTCAGTAGACATTAAAATATACAATGAATGCTCTATATTAATATATGTGTCATTTCCACATATTTAAATTATTATGACCATATAATGGAATTGTATACATTTGGAGTATGTCATGGTTGTATTAAAATGTAAAATATATGATTTCATTAGTCTAAATAGAATAAAATTACCAGCTAGAACTACAAAAGGAAACTCATGGGAGCTCAATCAGTATTGTAGTTGTATTATACTTCCTAAACATTTTAATTTCCGTTAAGGAGTTAATTTATATCGTTTGTAAAACTCCTCAGTAGTCATATAAACTTTATCTACTTTTGGAAATTATATCTCAGTGTGAAGTGGTTTGCCACTTGGAAAAGGAACAAGTAAAATATTCTTTGGAGAAGAGAACTCATGTAAACAACACAACTAACTTCTGGAACTAAATTTTTATACCTTGTTTTGATTATTTATAGTTTTTAAATCTTCCTCATTTAGCACCAACTATGCATTAAAGAAGTCTTTCAGGGAATAGACACATTGAAGAACCAAACTGCACAGGGGGATGCCGTGGAAAAACTATTCCAAAACTTGTTTTTAATAAAAGAATACATAGACCTCCAAAGAGTAAGTTAAAAACATTTAGTGGAAACTTAAGTATATTTGTCTGGCTCTGCCTATGTTTACAAGAATTGACAGTTTCCTACAATACTTACTGTCTACTCTTTTCACAGAAGAAGTGTGGAGGAGAAAGATGGAGAGTAAAACAATTCCTAGACTACCTGCAAGCTTTTCTTAGTGTGATAAACACCGAGTGGACAACGGAAAGTTGAGACCAACCTGTCTCACTGTAGCGAAAGATTCTGGAGGAGGAGAAGGATGTTTTACTGCAACAAGGATGAGGGCCAACCAAGGGTGGGGACTTAATATTCAGTGTAATGAAACTTCAGAGGCAAAATAAATATTTCAGGCATACTGCTACCTCACACAGGCAGAAAGCATAAAAACAAAATATTTGAGCTGTATTTCAGATATCAGAATCATTGAAGTATTTTCCATCAGTTTGCTCTAAGCAAAATAGATATATACTTTTATCTGTCTTATTTAACATAACATTCTGTAAAATGTCTGTTAACTTAATATTATTTATGAAACAATTGAGAACTTGGAAAATTAATATTTATTTCACCTTAGGCTATGTTCCAATAAAACAAAAATAGACAACTCTGGTTCAATTTGTTGCTGGCCTTTGTCTGACTTCTGAAGTGAGCACAGTCTGTGTGAGAACATGTCAAGTTTGGAGGGCATTCCCATCTTCCAGGTGGCAGAAGTCACAGGTTGCTAGGCATGCCATGGGTGGATGAGATCTAGCAGGACTTAGTGGGGAAGGGGGTAGCAGGGACATGGGCAGGGGCTGGAGCCTGGTTTCCTCTCCATGGTATACCCAGAGCCTAGGTTGGTGCAGGTAAAATGGGAGGTGATGAATGAATGAGTGAATGAATGAATGATTATAAGGGCCTTCCAGAACTGGCCAGAGAATTAAAATGAGTTTCACAGCTTCCCCTGGGGAGGAGGGCAGTGTAGGAATCTGTATCTAGGTCTCTTCCCAGCCTACGAGAAGAATGTGGCAGGGCAATCCCACTGCCAGTTTGGGGAAGAAACGTTCCTTGTGGAGCCCAGAGCACTGTGACCTGGGGGTTCTTCACCTCACCTGACATTGTGGCATAACAATGGTCAGAGAAGCACTGATAGGCAGTTATACTGGGGAGGCTGGGTTCTAGAGGTGCCCACCATCTGTATTCCCAGGGGCAGAGCAGCATTAGGCAGAACAACACTCTAATCTGCCTGTTTATGACTATCAGTACCATAATTGGAAGTTCCTCCGCTTGAGGAAATTTCTTAAGGATTCATAAAATATGTTCTTTAAGATATATTTTAAAACTGAGACCTGGAGAGGAGAGGCCCAGTAACAATATTCAGCTACGCCATTAATTCCTTCCTTGGCTTACTGATCACAGGCCCTATACTGCATGCTGGGAGGCAGCTGTGGGCATGTGCTACAGGGCCTTACAGATGGTGCCATTACCCTGGGCATTATCTGCATAGATTGCACGTGTTGCGCTTCACTACTTGTGTGAAGCAACTGCTCCTACTGTTTCTGGATGTGGGAGAGGGGCCAGGGCAGTCAGACACAGATTCCCAGGTGGGAGAATGCAAGTCCTTTTGTGCAAGAAGACATATTTCCCTTCCAGCACAAACACAGACATGGTAGTCAGCACTCTGCTGTGGCTTAGGCTCCCAACTTGTGCACCCACCAAGCCCCAAGAGCTGGGGCTAAGATGATGAAGAGGTGTCAGCACAGCACTACACTGACTGTTCTCGAAACTGACAGGAAACAGGAAACTCAATTTGAGAAGAGACTGAATGTCAATTTAATTCAATTCAGCAAATATTTATTGAGCTCCTATATGTTCCAGGACTGTTCTAGGGACTAGGATTCATCAGTGAATAAAAAAGACAAAATTCCCTGCCCTTGTAAACTTTTATTCTCTCTCAGAAAAGGTCATTTTCTAGCCAAGATATGGAAGCAACTTAAGTGTCCATCAACAGATGAATGGATAAAGAAGATGTGGTGTATATATTGATATATATATACAATGGAATACTACTCAGCCATAAAAAAGAATGAAATTTTGCCATTTGTAACATGGATGGACCTGGAGGGTATTAGGCTTAGTGAAATAAGTCAGACAGAGAAAGACAAATACTGTATGTTATCACTTATATGTGGAATCTAAAACATTAAACAAACAAGTGAATACAACAAAAAAGAAACAGACTCACAGATATAGAGAACAAACAGTGGGGAGGGGAAGGGGGGCAATATGGGGGTAGGGGATTAAGAGGCACAAACTACTATGTATAAAATAAATAAGCTACAAGGATATATTGTACAGCACAGGGAAAACAGTCAATATTTTATAATTACTATAAATGGAGTACAATCTATTATACTCCATAATAGAATTTTGAAAAATTTGGAATCACTATGTTGTACACCTGAAATTAATATTGTAAATCAACTATACCTCCATTAAAATAAAAATAAAATTAATTTGGTAGGAAAAAAAAGTCATTTTCCCACTTCTTTATCAAGGTCCAATATAGTTATCGTGGATTTAAGGCTGGAATATCCTAAAGTCCCACTAATGAACTCTTACCAATCTACCATCTCAGAGAAGCCGAACGCAAACAGGGCTGTATGAAATTAACCAAAATGGGACTTCTTAGACCTACCAACGATTTTTAAGGCAGAAACAATGATTCTCCAGCTGATCTACTTTCCCTGTAAAAGTTATGCCAACCAGATGGTCCCTGGACAGAAAGAGTGGGATTCTTACAAGTTATATCAACTGCTCCCTCACCTAGCCTGACTACTGTGGGGCTCCAGAACCTAGGGCATCAAAGGAGAGGGATTTGGCAGGCTCCAGGTTACAGGAAAACTTTCATGAGTCTTGCTTTTCCTCTCAAAGCTTATCCCAATAAAAGAGCATCTATTTGCGCTCTGTCTTAGTGATGTCGCTGTTACTGCCCAGTGGGAGGAGCCAGAGTGAAATATTAGGCTGGGTTTTGGAGGGCCACAGAGGAACCTTTCCGGAGAACACCTCAACACAATGCATCTAAAACCAAAGTCCCTCTTTGGAATCCATCCTCATCCCCTCAAACCTGCTGCTGCTGCTCCTCCTTGTCCTTCTTTCTCCTCTTCCTTTGAGGTTCCCTATTTGGCTAATATAACCATGACTACCTTCCCATCACCTTTCCAGAAGACTCCCTGACTTTTACCCTCTGTGCCCTTCCATCCACCATTCAGCCTCTGAAATGTCTCTCCAATTCCCCCTCTCCATCCCCGCTGCCTCAGTTGAGGCCCTTGCCTCTCACCTAGACTCAAGCCATCACCAGCTCCCTACTTTAGGATCTCCCCATGACTGTCAAGTCAGGGCTTTTGATAAAATACACTCACGGCCATATGTCACTTCTGGGCATAAAAACCTCTGGCTCTCAGGTCCATCTCCTTCACAGGTCATACCTTTGTCCCCTCCAAGCCCTGCCATTCAGAAATACAGGCATCTCCCACAGAGCAACTAAGCCCGTGTGCCACAACTACTGAGCCTGCACTCTAGAGCCCGCAAGCCACAACTACTGAAGCCCGCGAGCCACAACTACCGAAGCCCACGTGCCTAGAGCCTGTGCTCCGCAACAAGAGAAGTCACTGCAATGAGAAGCCCGCGCACCGCAACGAAGAGTAGCCCCCGCTCGCCGCAACTAGAGAAAGCCTGCACGCAGCAACGAAGACCCAACGTAGCCAAAAATAATAAATAAATAAAATAAATAAATTTATAAAAAAAAAAAAAAAGAAATACAGGCATCTCTCACTAAACACTGCTGGCAAGAAAATGCTAACCAGGAGCCTCATTCCCATTATTTAAATGGGAAAATTTTTCATGCATTACATCTCAATCCAAAATCCTCAACCAATTTTCCAAGCATAAAACACAAAACACAGTAAAATGCCTGTGTATAAGCAACAAGCTAACATGTTAGGTTGTAAAATATTTTAAAATTTATATTTCTGTATTTATTTATTTAATAAATTGTGGTAAAATAAGGATGTAAAATATTTAAAACTGTACTTCCTGATCACTAAACCATTAATATAGCCTCTTTTTCCATATAACATGCTACATGTCCCTTTAGTTGACATTCAGAGCCTTTCCAATTGTCTTCTGTGAACTTTGATATGCTACCAATATATTTGGAATAAACCTAAAGGCTTTCTCTGTTGAGCTCCCTCCCTCATCACTTTGTTTAAAAATGCATTGACGGGCTTCCCTGGTGGCGCAGCGGTTGAGAATCTGCCTGCCAATGCAGGGGACACGGGTTCAAGCCCTGATCTGGGAAGATCCCACATGCCGCGGAGCAACTAGGCCCATGAGCCACAATTACTGAGCCTGCGCGTCTGGAGCCTGTGTTCCGCAACAAGAGAGGCCAAGATAGCGGGAGGCCCGCGCACCGTGATGAAGAGTGGCCCCCACTTGCCGCAACTGGAGAAAGCCCTTGCACAGAAACGAAGACCCAACACAGCCATAAATAAATAAATTAAAAAAAAAAATGCATTGAGTTTGGGGGACATATATCTAATATTTTCCCTATGTAAGTATTGGTAGAAAAGGATTGTATTGAAAGGCATATATGTTCTTTTTTTTTTTCTATTGGTTCTTTATTACAGATCTTTTTAAAAAATATTTATTTATTTATTTATTTATTTATTTTTGGCTGTGTTGGGTCTTAGTTGCGGCACGTGGGATCTTTCCTTGTGTTGCGCGGGCTTCTCTCTAGTTTTGGCATGTGAGCTCCAGAGCATGTGGACTCTGTAGCTGCGGCTCGCAGGCTCTCTAATTGTGGTGTGTGGGCTCAGTAGTTGCCCCGTGGCACGTGGGATCTTAGTTCCCCGACCAGGGATCAAACCTGAGTCCCCTGCATTGGAAGACAGATTCTTAACCACTGGACCGCCAGGGAAGTCCTGAAAGGCCTATATGTTATATGAAGAAATGTTCTACGTGGAAAACTGGGGAGAAGTTCTGTAGGGTATGCTAGCTCTTATTCTTCCCAGAATACCCAGGAGTTTTTACACCTCTGTGCCTTTGCCCACACTGTCTCAGTACATCTGTCTTTTCCCACGTGGGGAACATGCAATTGCCCTTTGGATGTTTTCATCCATCCCTCTATCTTGGCTCTCACAGTCTGGCTCCAATACTACCTCCTCTTTGATTCTCTCCCTGGCTATTACTCCCAGCAGTATTAGGTGTCCTGCATTACTTTGGACATTCCTCTATCAGAGCTCTTGTTTTTATATTGTAGTATTTTCAGATCCACCTTATACAACTCTGAATATGTATCAGTCAGAATCATCTAGATGATGCTATAGTAATAAATCACCTCTGAATCCCAGCAGAAGGACACAACAAAAGTCTCTTTCTTAATCACACTATGGGTGTGCCCTGCAGAGCAGCTGTCCTCCACGTGTTGGCTCAGTGTTCCAGGATGCTTCCATCCTATGGTACTGCCATATCAGCAATTGCTGTTGCCATTCCCTTGGAGAATCACACCTCAGTTCTTAAAAACTTCCACTTAAATCACATTGGTTAGATCAAGTCACAGTGCCATGAGTAACTTCGAGGGGCAGGGGGAAATACAATTCTCTCATGTGCTCAGAAAGAGAGGAGAGTCAGACATATTAAAGAGTAACACTAATATCTAACACAATAGACCCTCAACAGATGTTCGCAATGTTCCAATGTTTTGTCAAGGGGGGGAACCAAACTACCGTCTACTGACCGTTTACTGTGGTTAGGACTTTCTTAGACATTTTATAACACTATCTCAATTAATTCTCATCACAAGCCAATGTGAGATAAAATTATTCTTTTTTTATGATATGGAATCAAAGGTTCAGAGAGGTTAAATTATTGGCCAAGGTCACACAGCTAATAAGTGATACAGCTGGGATTCAAACCCTGGTATGTCTCATTCCAAACCTCCCATAATTTTTTTTTTTCCCTCCCTTAATTTCTGAGGAAGTCATATTCTCTTGACCTTAAGAAATCAGTGAAGTAGAAAAGATGGCTGACCAACTTATTTACCCTTTTAAAAGCCCTGTCTCTAAGTTCAGTCACATTCTGAGGTACCAGGCATTAGGGCTTCAACATACAAATTTTGGAGAATACAATTCAGTCCATAATACACATTAAAAAGAAACATTTTCCTCTAGCATCTGGGATGATACAGAGGCTTACCTCCACGAGGAGCAGACAGATCCCATGTTCCCTCCATTTTAGGAACCCACAGAATTTAGAAACAGCAGGCTGTACATCTGAAAAACAAAGTGCTGACACACGTGTGGAAAAACCAACTCGGGAGGCCCCAGGGTTTTTCTGATGTAGTGCATCATGGACATTCCCACAAAGTAGCTTCTGTGAGGGCCTCTCAGGCAGGTCAGGTGAACCTCATGGCACCCTGGTATGTGCCCAGCCCCAGAGCCAGAAGCTGTACTCCCCTGTGGGCCCAAGTCCTGGTGAATATTTCTCACTGAGAAAGTTCCCTATCATAGGTGACCCCAAACAAAGTCCAAGGCAAATGCCAGATGGCTTCCCATCCTTCTACTCTGCAATCCATTCTCAGTGCTACTTATGAAACAGAGCTGAGCAGCCATTCCTCTGGATCCCCAGCACCCATAGGAAGAAGCCGTAGGAGATACTGAGGATAAAATGAGAACATCTCACGTGCATCTAATCAGAGTTCCAGAAAGAGCAAAGAGAATGGGGAAGAGGAAATATATGAGGAGACAATGGCTGAGAGTTTTCCACTGTTGATGAAAACACCAATCCATGGCTTCAGGACATCTAGTGAATCAAGCAGGATAAATTAAAAGAAACCAATACCTAGTTACATATAGTAAAAGCCTGAAACACCAAAGGGGAAAAAAAACTTAAGAGCAGCCAGAGAGAAAAGACAGATTGCCTACAAAGGATATATAATGAGAGTGAGAGCTAATTTCTCAACAGCAAAAAATTAAAGCCCAGAAACAGCACAATGTTATATTCAAAATGCTAGAAAAAACTGTTAACCTAGAATTCTATGATCAGTGAAAATTTCCTTCAAAAATAAGGATGAACTAAAAACATTTTTTAAAAACTGAGTTTATTTTTTAGGGCAGTTTTAGGTTCATAGCAAAATTGAACAGAAAGTACAGATTTCCCATATACTCTCTGACCCTACACATGCACAGCCTCCGCCACTATCCACATTTCCCACCAGAGTGGTACAGTTGTTATGATCTATGAACCTATACTGCTTATCATTATCACCCGAAGTTTACATTAGGGTTCACTCTTGGTGTTGTACGTTTTATGAGTTTTGGCAAATGTATAATGACATGCATCTGCCATTATAGTGTCATACAGAATACTTTCACTGCCCTAAAAATCTCCTGGCTCCACCTTTTCATCCCTCCCTCCCTCCTAAGCCCTGGAAATCACTAATATTGTTACTGTTTCCATAGTTTTACATTTTCCAAATGTCATATGGTTGGAATCATACAGTATGTACCCTTTCCAGATTGGCTTCTTTCACTTAGTAATATGCATTTAAGGTTCCTCCGTGTCTTTTCATAGTTTGATAGTTCATTTCTTTTCAGTGCTGAATAATATTCCATTATCTGGATGTACCACAATTATTTATCCGTTCATCTAGTGAAAAACATCTTGGTTGTTTCTAAGTTTTGGCAATTATAAATAAAGCTGCTGTAAATATTTGTGTGCAGGTTTTTGTGTGGATATACATTTTCAACTCATTTATCTAAATACCAAGGAGCATGATTGTTGGACTGTATTAGTTTTTATTAGAAAATGCCAAACTGTCTTCCAAAGTGGCTGTACTGGGGGCAGGGGGAATTGGATAAAGGTAATCAAAAGGTACAAACTTCGAGTTATTAGATAAATAAGTACTAGGGGTGTAATGTATAACATGATAAATATAATTAACACTGCTGTACATTATGTATGAAAGTTGTTAAGAGAGTAGACCCTAAGAGTTCTCATGCCAAGGGAAAATTTTTTTTCCTATTTCTTTAATTTTGTATCTATGTGAGATGATGGATTTCACTAAACTTATTGTGATAATCATTTCATGATGTATGGAAGTCAAACCATTATGCCGTACACCTTAAACTTATACAGTGCTGTATGTCAATTACACTCAGTAAAACTGGAAGAAAAACAAAACCAAAAACAAAGTCACTGTATCATTTTGCATTCCCACCAGCAATGAATGAGAGTTCCTGTTGCTCTACATCCTTCTAGCACTTGGTGTTTTGGAGTTTGGCCATTCTAAGAGATGTGTAGTGGTATCTTGTTATTTTAATTTGCAATTCCATAATGACATAGGATGTTGAGCATTTTTCATATGCTTATTTGCCATCTGTACCTCTTCTTTGGTGAGGTGTTATTCATGTCTTTTGCCCATTTTAAAATAGGCTAAAAACATTTTAAGAGGACTAAAAACCGGGATAAACCAATTATCTCTCACTAAAAGAACTTTGATAGATTGCACCTCTGGAAGGAGAAAAATCATCTCAGAAGGAAGGTCTGAAATGCAAGAAGGAATTACCCAGTTACTATTTTATACAGGATGATATTATTTTCCTCCAGAAATGATTTATTTCACTTTAGCATAAGGACAGGCCATCTTAATTTAGTCTGAGATGGGTGATAGAAAGCTGGGCTTTGGTTTTAACAGACTGGTTTATTTTAAGTTAGTTATTATTCTGAGAGTATAAATCTTCAGGGGTCCCAACTGAAAACCTGGCAGTATTTACAGGAACCCCACCTACCTGGTGGGCACTGAACTTCCATTTTTGTTCCTCTTTACCCACGAGACCGCCTAAAACTCTGCTTTATCCACAGTCCAGTCCCTCAGCCACAGTTTTTCTGTCAGCTTCTCTGTGGCTCAGCTCCTCAACCTCTAGACCAATGCTTACTGGTCAGTAAATGCCTCAAGGCAAAAGCTATGCCATGTCAGGCTCACTTCTAAGTTTCCTTCTCTCTAGGACCTTAGTATCTTAAGTCTTCACTGCCTTGTTAGCTCTCTGATTTTTAAAATAGATTTTTAAATCTATTTAAAAACAGCTTTCTTAATTGTTCTTAGCCAGAGGGCTAGTTTGTGCAAGCTGGTCTAAGTCTGAGGGATGACTGGACATTGAATAGCATGTTGATTGATTATCCACCTTTCTTGCCTCTAGGAACAACTTAAGGTAACAGCCATCACTATAAATCCCTAAGCGTCAAAGATCAAGGCACCCTGGTTGCCACTATAGCCTTGCTGCCAATTGTAGTAATTATGCCCACCTTTTCTCTGATGATTAAGTGCCCCCAACCTGACCACTGCCATTCTAGGGATCCCATCATGCCCATTGATATTAGGGAGTCAATGGAAGCATCCCCCACCTTCAACCCAGCTTACAGAGAACATCCACTACCAAGCTATGCAATGATGCCTGTTTCTCCTCACTAGTGCATCCCTTGCTGTGTTAGTGAAGGAGTGTTCTCTGTGCCCTCTAGGGAACGTAGTCAGAGTTTCAACACCACAGAAAGGAAGTTCTGGCACCTCCATTTCATATTCTGTACACCATCATCAGGGTCAGGTTTCAAAGAGCCATTCCAGCAAACTGTCAAGATTAGCTCTAGGTGTTCTTGCCAAAACATTAAATCCTGAGTCAGTGAGTAGCCCCCATGTCAATGAATTCAAACCTACTCAACTCTTACGTTCTTCTAGACAAATAGCTTCAGGTCCACTATGCTCTGGATTCTGACAGTACATATTAGTGAGTTCCTGCAGGCCTTTCACTTCCTTGCCAAGACTGTATGTCAGTTTTAAAGCTATTGCCTCTCAGCTTCAAACCTACTTTCTATACTCTGCTGGAACTGGGGTGTTGCAAACCAATTTCTCCTTTTCCAGCTGTTTCTCTGTTAGAATCTGTCAATAGCAGAAGCTAGACTAGGAGGCTGGAGGAAGAAGGGACTTGCTCCTTTCTGTTTGCTTCCTATTCCTTATTTTTGTTTCCTACTCCTGCCTTTAATATTCTTATTCCTAACCCTAAGGTTAACCCTGGCAGCAACAGTTTGTTCAAGTAGCAGCAACTGATTACAGTTTGCAGTTTTTCCCATATTCATAGAACCAACCTCAGCACAACCTCATTTCCCTCTGGGACCGCAGCATCAGCCAATCAGCACCCCCTCAGAGGTCTGGATCCCATTCCCATAAACCCATTTCCTGAGCTCAGAAATACTACCACCAGTGGGGCAGTGCCCCCTTCTCAGAGGTCTGAGTTTCAGGCCCTCCAAGGTACTAGGTTTTAATATTGTTAACCCTTTCCCTTTGATCCCCAGCCATACAGGTGGTAATTGCTTCCCACAGTTGCTAGCTTCATCAAATACCTTATTGTTCCCTTTCTATTTTAGTTATTTATTTATTTATTTTTGTCTGTGCTGGGTCTTCGCTGCTGTGCGTGGGCTTTCTCTAGTTGCAGCAAGCAGGGGCTACTCTTCGTTGTGGTGCGCGGGCTTCTCATTGTGGTGGCTTCTCTTGTTGCGGAGCATGGGCTCTAGGCGCACGGGCTTCAGTAGTTGCAGCACGCAGGCTCAGTAGTTGTGGCACATGGGCTTAGTTGCTCTGCAGCATGTGGGATCTTCCTGGAACAGGGCTCGAATCCGTGTCCCCTGCATTGGCAGGTGGATTCTTAACCACTGCGCCACCAGGGAAGCCCTCTCTGTTCCCTTTTTAAAAAAATGTTTTTTTATTGTGGTAAAAGTCACATAATATAAAACATACTATTTTAACCATATTTAACTGTACGGTTCAGTGGCACTAAGTACATTCACATTGTTGTGCAACTCTCACCATCAATCCATCTCCCAAGTTTTTCACCTTCCTAAACTGAAACTCTGTCCCCTTTAAACACTAACTCCCCATTCCCCCTCCCCCCTCCCCCCTCCCCTCCCCTGGTATCTACCAATGTACTTTCTGACTCTATGAATTTGACTATTCTAGGTACCTCATATAAGTGGAATCAAACCGTATTTGTCTGCACTTATTAATGTGTATTGGAATGCATTTTTAAGGTTAACTTAATATATGTCCTGCAAAGACTGTACCTTCTCTTTTTTTGTCCCTGTGCTATACAGTAGTCACTCACCAGCCAACTACTTCATACACAGTAGTGTACATATGTCAATCCCAATCTCCCAATCCATTCCACCCCCCACCCCCTTGGTGTCCATACATTTGTTCTGGACTTCTGTGTCTCTATTTCTGCTTTGCACATAGGTTCATCTGTACCATTTTTCTAAATTCCACATATATGCGTTAATATACGAGATTTGTTTTTCTCTTTCTGACTTACTTCACTCTGTATGACAGTCTCTAGGTCCATCCACGTCTCTGCAAATGGCAAAATTTGGTTCCTTTTTATGGCTGAGTAATATTCCATTGTATATATGTACCACATCTTCTTTATCCATTCCTCTGTTGCTGGACATTTAGGTTGCTTCCATGTCCTGGCTATTGTAAATAGTGCTGCAATAGTTTTTTAAGGAACCTCCATACTGTTCTCCATAGTGGCTGTATCAATTTACATTCCCACCAATGGTGTGAGAGGGTTCCCTTTTCTCCACACCCTCTCCAGCATTTATTGTTTGTAGATTTTTTGATGATGGCCATTCTGACCAGTGTGAGGTGGTACCTCATTGTAGTTTTTATTTTTTTAATATATTTATTTATTTATTTATTTATTTTTTGGCTGCGTTGGGTCTTTGTTGCTGCACGCCAGCTTTCTCTAGTTGCGGTGAGCGGGGGCTACTCTTTGTTGCAATGCACAGGCTTCTCATTGTGGTGGCTTCTCTTGTTGTGGAGCACAGGCTCTAGGCACATGGGCTTCAGTAGTTGTGGCACGCAGGCTCAGTAGTTGTGGCTCATGGGCTTAGTTGCTCTGCATTATGTGGGATCTTCCTGGACCAGGGCTCGAAACCGTGTCCCCTGCATTGGCAGGTGGATTCTTAACCACTGCACCACCAGGGAAGCCCACCTCATTGTAGTTTTGATTTCCATTTCTCTAATAATTAGTGATGTTGAGCATCTTTTCATGCGCCTCTTGGCCATCTGTATATCTTCTTTGGAGAAAAGTCTATTTAGGTCTTCGGCCCATTTTTTGATTGGGTTATTTGTTTTTTTTTTTATGTTGAGCTGCATGAGCTGTTTGTATATTTTGGAGATTAATCCCTTGTCAGTTGCTTCGTTTGCAAATATTTTCTCCCATTCTGAGGGTTGTCTTTTTGTCTTTTTTATGGTTTCCTTTGTTGTGCAAAAGCTTTTAAGTTTCATTAGGTCCCATCTGTTTATTTTTGTTTTTATTTTCATTACTCTAGGAGGTGGGTCACAAAAGATCTTGCTGTGATTTATGTCAAAGAGTGTTCTTCCTATGTTTTCCTCTAAGAGTTTTATAGTATCCAGCCTTACACTTAGGTTTTTAATCCATTTTGAGTTTATTTTTGTGTATAGTGTTAGGGAGTGTTCTAATTTCATTCTTTTACATGTAGCTGTCCAGTTTTCCCAGCACCACTTATTGAAGAGAAAACCATAATTCCAAAAGATACATGTACCCAATGTTCACTGCAGCACTATTTACAATAGCCAGGACATGGAAGCAAACTAAATGTCCATCAACAGAGGAATGGATAAAGAAGATGTGGTACATATATTTTTCCCTTTTTGCTTTTCTCATTTTCAAATGCCTGCTTAACAGTTATTTATATTCAATTCTCTCTTGTAAAGTAACTGGTATAGTTTCTGTCTCCTGACTGGGCCCTAATTGATACAGGCTATCTGAGATCTGACTGTGATTATTAGCCCAGAGGCAGTGAGGGATGTTGAGGGAGGGTCACAAGGAGAACAAATGTCATCATGTGAAGCATATGTTTCAGGAGAAATAATTATTCTGTCTCCAAGCAAGGAGAAGCTACTCTACTCTGGTAATGGGGAAAGGGCTGCTTATGCCAGTTAAGGAGGCCTCAGAAAAACTGGGGCTTTCAAGAGTCTCAGGTTTTCCCATCCAAAATTTCCTATCGCAGGTCTCATGGTCTTACTCTTTCCCTATAAGAGCCCCAACTTTGATAAAGAAGAATGTCAAAGGTACACAACTATTCTCCCTTGAAGTGCTACAAAGACCTGCAAATAATCAGACCCTGAGCCTAATTTTCAGCTCAGTCTGCCTTATGGCTGTAGGAGATAAGGGTCTGCTATAAAGTTGCCATAGACATATCCTAGTATTCGGAGCATATCTTAAAGTGGAATTAGAGTGCCCTGAGCCTATCATTCTCGTTTGGTAAGGTCTCCAGTGCTGTCAGAAGAGTCAGTGTATTCTGCAATCCTTATATAATAATTAACATGGTTCCCATAAGTCCCAGCCACTGTAACTGCCATTGCCTTGCTCTCCATCTGCCCTTCACCCAAATTAACCAAAGTTTAAAGCTTAAGACATCTGAAAGCCACTGCATGGCAGAAGTTATTGCCAGGACTTCCCGGGTGGTCCAGTGGTTAGGACTCTGTGCTTCCACTGCATGGGGCATGGGTTTGATCCCTGATTGGGAACTAAGATCCTGCAAGCCGCGCAGAGCCACCAAAAATAAATAAATAAATAAATAATAGCCAACCTACTTATTCTCAGCAGTAGGTTCCTATTATTCTAGAGAGGTGAGCGATCCAACTCCAAAATTTCATCCCAAGGGTTCATTACACCTGATACCGATTGTCATAGCCCAGGTCTCCTCAGAAAGCAGAGCCTGAGGCAAGGATTGAAGTGCTGACACTTTATTTGGGAGTTACAGTAAGTCCCCTACATACGAACCTTCAAGTTGTGAACTTTCAAAGATGCAACCGTGCCCCTGTGTGCCAGCTGTTGTACTGTACTGCTGTACTTTTCAAGGTACTGTACTGTAAGATTAAAAATGTTTTATTTTTTGTGTTTGTTTGTTTGTTATGTATTATTTGTGTGAAAAGTATTACAAACCTGTTACAGTACAGTACTATATAGTCGATTGTGTTAGTTGGGTACCTAAGCTAAATTTATTGGACTTACGATCAAATTGGACTTACGAACGTGCTCTCCGAATGGAACTCATTTGTATGTAAGGGACTTACTGTATAAGCCTAGGTTGGTGAGGCTGAGGAAAAGGGGGAAGTGAGGGGAGAAAGAAGTGAAGCAATGTGATGTGATATACTGGCCACAACGTCACACGGAGGCAGGAAGAAGCATAGCAAGTCTCAGCAGGTACGTTTGCTTGTCTCATGGAATTGCTGCAGAAGTGCTGAAAGGAGAAAGTATACCTTAGAACAGTGCAGAGAAAGGGCAAAGGAGAGAGGAATTGATATGCCAGACTCCCTTTTCTCTCCCATACCCCATTTTTCAAGGTTTACTCCACAGGAGCTTACTTCCCTGAACTTCCAAACCACATCACCCAGTCATCAGCAGCCACATAAGAAGCCAGACCTCATTCCACACCGTGTGGCATTTCATCTACGTCTGCAAGTGAAGGGGAGAAGCTCTGAGACGGCACACAAACATGTGTCCAGTACAAACAGGAATTCCCAAAACTGATGTAAGAAGGCAAAGAAAATCGGAAGGGTTCTATAACCGTTAAAGAAATTCAATCAATCATTTAAAATCTTCCCACAAAGAATACACAAAGGCCAGATAGTTCTATAGGTAAGTCTCCACAAACTTTCAAGTCATATGTAATTCCAAACATATATAAACATTTCCAGAGAATAAAATGGAATATTTTACAATTCATGTTATGAAGCTAATATATATTATAATAAAATCAGAAGGGGATTGTATAAGAATAGAAAATTATGATCCTATACTCACTCATGAACATGGATGCAAAAACTGTAAACAAATGTTATTAATTCAAATCCAGCATGTATAAAAAGATATTACATAATAAACTAACTTGAGTTTATTCCAGGAATTCAAGATCCAATATTAGAAAATCTATTAATATAATTTACTACATTAACCAATTAAAGAGATAAATCACATTATATCAATGCAAAAAAAAATTACTGAAATTTAAAATCCATTTATTATAACTACTTTTAGCAAAGCTGAAATAGAAAGGAACTTCTTTAAGCTGATAAGCTTACAGCAAATACTGTGCTCAATGGTGACATGTAAAAGCATTCCTCTGAAAGCAAGGACAATGCAAGAATGCCTGCAGGACCACTGTATGTGCCCTGCACAATCCCAGGGAGCACCATTTACACCATAACCATTGCAGATTTGAATATGTATCATGAGGATTTCCTACCAGACAGGAGTAAAGTATCTTGAGGAAGAGGCTTTTTCTTCCAGTTTGCACAAAGGCTTTATATGGGCAAGTGGTGGCCCTGGATAACGTTAACTCCATTTCTGTTCAAAACTGTGACTGATGGTCCTGGACTTTGCAATAAGATTTTATAAGTAGTACTAATAAATATGAGGATTGTAACAGAAGGCACAAAACTCATACATACATACACATATATACATATATATGTATGTATATATGCAAATGATACAATATGACAAAAATAAAACCCAAAAGAAGATAAAGTCAGTCAAATGATTATAAGGAACAAGACTTCAGCAAATTGCTGGATCAATATGCAAAATCAATTATATTATTACACATCACCAACAAATAGAAATGCAAGTTTAAAGAAGATATCACCTATAATACTTACAAAAATATAAGGTGCCAAAGAATAAATCTAACAAAATATGAGAGAAAATTTAAAATTTTACTGAAAGACATTTTAAAAGGACCTTAACAAATGAAGAGATCTACTATGTTTATGCATATGCAAACTCAATACCATTATTTGGAACCTGATCTAAAAATTCAATGCAACTTCTATCAAAATCCCAACAGTTTTTTTCATGGTACTTACTTAGTTGATTCTAAAATGTCCATGGACAAATGAGAGTCTAAGAACAGCCACTGCAATCCTAAAGAGGGAGATCACAGAGAGAGAACTTGCCCCACTAGATACCAGGCTTTAATAGCTAGGTCAGTCTGATACTGACATGGGGTAGAGCAGTGGTTCTCAACAGAGGGCGATTTTTCCCCCAGGGAACATTTGGCAACTTTTGGTTGTTACAGCTGGAGAGGACAGAGGGGATGCTACCATCATCTAGTGGGTAAAGGCCAGGATGCTACTAAACATCCTACACTACACAGGTCAGCTCCCACAACAAAGAATTATCGCATTCAAACGCCAATAGTGCCAAGGTTGTGAAATCCTGGGGAGAGAGGTAGACCAACAAATAACTAACAAAAAATACGACCTTGGGGTGGGCATATCCAGCAGGAAACAGCTGGAACACTCATGTTAGGCAACTTGAGGAGAGTTTACTTAATAAAGGGACCATTATAAAAATGAGAACAGGGTATAGGAAAACCACGAGGGAAAATGCAGTCCTCTGGGGCTAATCACAGGAGCTGTAACAGAAGAGGGAATAGTTACTGAAACTCTGAGCTCCAGAGAGCTGTGTGGAGAGGGCCACTGGTAGGAGCTGGGACACTCAGTCAAGGGACACTGCCAGCATGCAGCAACCTTGCAAGGAGAGAGCTGGGAGGACATGTACCCTGACTTGACTGAGCTCCCAGCCAAACCCAATGGGGAGCCCGTGAGCAAAGAAGTCACTAACGTAGTCCACACAGGTCTCTGCCTCCCAGGACTTGGGAAAGGTTAAGGGGTGGGAGAGGGTCTGAAGGAGCAAATAGAAGCTCTCCAGTGCCAACAGAAGGATTTCGTAAATAAACCCCCAAAGTACAGATTATTAAGGAGAAGACGGATAGTCAACATTCCTCAAATTTACCATAAGCAGAGTGAAAAGATAAGCCACAATCTAGGACAAATATTTGTATCATGTATAAAAGACAAAGGATTAGTTTCCAGAACATGTAACAAAGTCCTCATAATCAATAAGAAAAAGATAAATAACCCACTAGGAAAAAAAAGGCAAATGACATGAATAAGCATTTCTCAGAACAGGAAACACAGATGGCCAATAAACATAAAGAGATGTTCAACCTCGTTAGTAGTCAGGGAAATGCAAAATTAAACCACAATGAGATAACATTTCACACCCACCAGACTGGCAAAAATGAAAAAGTCAGATATTACAAGTCTTGCCCAGGATGTGAAGTAAAAGGAATTCTTACACGTTGTAAAGTATAAGTGTAAGCAGGACAGTAAACTGGTACTTCTGAAATGTAGTACCTAGTAAAATGGAAGATGCATGTACTCTTTGACCCAGAATTTCAATCTACTGTGTATTCTAAAGAAATTCTTGCATGTGTACATCAGGAGCTATAAGCAAGTATGTTCATAACAGCACTGGGTTTTTTTAAATAAATCTTTTTATTTTAGAATAATTTTAGATTTACAGAAAAATTGTGAGGAGAGTACAGAGTACTCCACACCCAATTTCCTCTCTTATTAACATCTGATATAAGAAATGTACATTTGTCACATTGATGAACAAACACTGATATGTTATTATTAATTAAAGTCTATACCTTATTCAGATTTCCTTATTATCTGTCTAATGTCCTTTTTGAATTGTTGTTTTTAATTGCTAAAATTGGCGGGAAAACATAAATATCCATCAGTAGATAAATAAATTGTTGTTTATTCATTCACCAGATTACAGTAAATACAGTAAATGAACGTATAGCTACATGGGTCAACATGGATGAATCTGAAAACATTTTGTTGAGCAATAAAAGTCAGTTTTAAATATATCCAGCATGATCCCATTTATGAAAAGGTCAAAAGTCAGCAAAATACAATCATATGTAATTTGAGGATGTTTACATATGTGATAAAACTATAAAGAACAGCAAAGAAATAATTAACCAAAAAATCAAGACAGTGGTTACCTCTGGTGGGGATGGAGTGGGATGCTATGGAAGAGACATCTTCACGGGGATAGGGTGGTGGGCATGTGGGTTTTTATTTTGTTAAGCTTTAAACTGTCCATGTACATTTTATTTTATTTTATTTTGTATGTATGATACGTTTCATAATAATAATTCTAAAGCTCTTACCCCCTTGCTCTTGTTTTTCCCCCTAAAGCGTATTTTCCACACAGTCCTCATCCTCCAGAATTCTGGCTTAAGGGAAAAGGTGATGCGTTAGTGTCAGAGGAAACAGGAACCCCAGCCCTCCATGCCCAAACCAAAGAAATGTGATTATGTCTCTTATCATCCTTTCAAATCCCACCACACATCATGGTGCTTCCTGTTTCTCAGAAGCTGAAAAAGGTGCTGACATAATGTAATGAGTGGAAGCAAGGCTGTTTATACAGATCCACCCAGAACCCTGGGTACCACCCCAGTGGACAGGCTGGACTCTCAGCTGTGGTCAGGTGCAAAGGCCAAACCCAGGCCCCTAGTTGGGGAATGGCCCCAAGTTTCAAGATTCATGGAGCAGGTGCCTCTTGCTGTAAGAGTGAGCAAGGCCACGTCATCTGCCCCCAAAGAAGCCTTGCACCACAGTGAAGGCACTGCTGGGCTCTGGGCTTCGACTCCAGCTGGGGCCTGGGGATGTCTGCCACCACCTGTGCCCTCAATTCCTCCACATCCATCCTTCCCTTGTCTGGGCACATGGTTGTTTATCCATCACCCAGAAAACACTCACCAAGCACCTGTGATGTGCCACTGTTCTCAGTACTGGTGACACGGCAAGGAGCAGGACACAGGCCTGCTCTAGCAGCATTACAGCATTACACCAGCAGACAGGTCAGACAATAGGCAAATGAAACAACTATAAACTGTGGTAAGTGCTATCCAGGAAAAACAGACAAAGGTGGAGGAAAATAACCCCATGCCAAGGTATAAGTATGAAAGTCAGGGTACCCAAGTTCAAATTCTACTGGCTATTCTCTGGGTAAGTTAACTAACCTTTCTAGGCCTCAGTTTTCCTTTCTATAAATTGGAAGTGATAAACAAACTTACTGTATAGAGTTGACTGAACATTTATTCTTTCAAAAAATATTTGCTGAGCACCTCTATGTGCCAGCCACAAAGGATTAGTAGTGAAGATGACAGCAAGGCCTTGCCCACAAGGTGCTTACAACGTAGTGGAGGAAGTCACTGGATAAGCAAAGGCCATTTCAGGTAGTGATAAGGGTTAGGTACTGATATGACAGAGGGAGATCAGGGAGGTGCTGGGGAGCAAGGGCCACCTTACATGTCAGGGAAGGCCTCTGTGCTAATGGTGAAAAGGAGCCAGCTCTGTGGAAGTCTGGGGGAAGAGACTGCCAAACAGAAGGACTACCAAGTGTGAAAGTCCTGAAGTGGTGTGAACTTGGTGCAGCTGAGGAGCAGCAGGAAGACAGAGGTGGCTGGAGCACATTAGTTGAGGGTCAGGAGACAAGGCTAGGGAGGGAAGGGAGGGCCCATGCAGGCCATGAGAAGACTTGGCATTTCTTCTACTATGGGAACTCACTGAATGTTTAAAGCAGAGGAGGGACATTACCTGACATGTTCTTAAAAGATCTCTTGCATCTGTGTAGAAACAGATGAGTGTACTAATGTTTAATAAAGAAAATAATTTAGGAGGCTATTGCTCTAGTGTTGGTGGCTTGAACTTGGGTCTGCGTGGGATACAGGATGAACAGTGTGGGATGGGCTGGAGGAGGCAGAATCCCATCATGCAGGGCTTGTAGTGGGACCACTCCCTGCAGCTTCTTCCCTGCCCTTGGGATCCATATCTGAACTCCACTTTCTGTTGGAAAAGCCCTCCCCCTCTTTGAATTCCACCCTCTCTGGACCTAGGGTCCCTGCCTCCTTTCTCCCCACCTGCTGCCTCATAGCCCTGGAGCCCTCTTGTGTAACTCAGATGCATGCTAGGCTCATCCAGCTCCTGAGACCTGGATGAGCAGCCTCCAACTCCCATCTGCCCACATGCAGCATTTGCCAAGGCGGCCGCATGTCCCAGGGGCTTGTGTTCACATGATCATCACTGGGTTCCTGCTCCTGCTGTTTATCCAGATACTCTACAAGTGCTGCTCCTAGAATGCAGCCCTTTCCACTGAATCCTGTTCACACAGCAAAGCTGACCAGCCACCCAGATCTCTATGACAGAGGCAATCTCAAACTGAATACTAGTGTTCCTGGTCTTTGAAGTCGTGTGGTGGATCTTCCTCTTCTCCATCCCCTTTTTCATGCCCCTCATCTCCAACTTTGTGCCATCTTGCCAGCTCCCCATCCCTTCTCATCCAATTCCAGTTCATTTCTAATACAGAGCAATTTCCTAGCCCTTTTGGGACCTCAGCTCCTATTTTCACCCAGGGACCCACGATCTCAACTTCCCGGCTCCCTCTACTGTCTGACCCAGGTATTTCCCCAAGAATTCCTACTAACACTGGATACTGTGACTGGCTGCAAGGCTGCCATTGAAGCCCCTGCACATATAGTCATCCTAAGAGTTTAAGGTGCTTAAGACATATCAGAAAACAAATGAAACCTGTCCGACACAGAAGCCTAGGCTGAAGGAAGCCAAGCTCTGTTTACACAGTTTTCAGGGGCGTTCACATGCCCCAACACCGCCCTCTGGTGGCTGACAGATGTTAATTCTAAAACCCACTGTTCCCACCTCTGAGGCCAAGCACCAGCCTTCCCCACCTTGATGTCCAATGGCTCATTCCCCAGGTGTAGACAGAGCCACGTCCTTGGACCGAGTTCTGTCTTCTGCGAAGGAGCCATTAGATTTCTGGGGGCCTACCCAGTTGAGTCTCAGCAATGGTCTGAGTCCAGTCAAGGAAAGAGGTCAGGTGGGACCCTGAGCTTGAATGGCCTAAGGGATCTAGAGATCACCACCCATCTTTGGTCTCAAGTCCTTCTCTTGACCACTTCACATCTCACAGCTTTTTGACCTCCACCCTAAACACTGCCCCAATGAGCAGCAAGAACAAATCCAGGGGACAAGGGTGACTCTGGCCAATGGTTAGAACCATATGCACTGACAATTAAAATTGTGTCCAAGCATCACTTTTTCTCTCCTCATCCCTCAGGCTCATATCAGTGTTAGCTCCGTCAGAGGAAGGGGCCTGCCTTACTCATCCCTCAGATGCTAGCACAGTGCTGGCAATCCACAAATTTCAGACGGCAGAGTGAACGGATGCAGGGATGAATGCGTGTAATGAATGTGGCTCATTTGCTCCCTCTTGCCTTCTCATCCTGCCTCTAGAATGCAGTGCGCTGTGGCTCTTAATAGCTTTCCACTTAACTACCTCCCCTACTCTCCCACCTCCAGCCCTCAAGTGACAATTTTTCTGGTTCCCCCCTGGCCTTGGTCTCCAAGATCCGCCCTTGTTGTCAGAACACTGGGCTAGGTGTGTCAGGAATCCCAGCTCTGCCATCAATGAGCTCCTGGAGGTTCTCATCGCCCCATCCATAACCAAAATGGGGCACTCCCAGCCCTAGGAAGTAAGAGGAATGAGAAGGTACCCAATCTTACTTAGGACTGTGATGTCCTAACCCAGAGCTGCAGTTCTCTCTTTCAGCAACAAAAGTGTTGCAGGCATGATGTAAAAAAATATATACATTCACAAATGTATAAGACAAAAGCCTCCCAGAAGTATCCTCCATTAGTTGGGGATATGTTGTTACTTTATAGCCTCGGTGTCTTTCACTTTGCCAGGAGGGCACTTTAATTATCCATCTTTCATACATGGGGAAAGTGAGGATTAGAGAGGCTAAGTAACTTGCTCAAAGTCACACAGCTTGTGAATGGTAGGTTGGGATACAGAATGAGGACAAAAGATAAGTGCTGGGAGAGCATTCTGAAAAGAGAAAAAGTTTTCTCAAGTGCTCAGCTTTACCATCAGCTGGCCGTGTGTTTTCTGTCACTCAGGCTGTGGATGCAAAGGTTAAACAGTGTTAGCAGTAGCCAGCTACAGGAGGATTTCTAAGCTGGGTGGGGACTGGGGTGGGTGGGGGTGTGCTCCAGCTTTGGGCTCCCACAGTTTCTTTTCCTGTAACTCTGGGTTACAAAACTCAATTTCCTTGTCACCAGACCCTGTGCTCCTTGAGGGCAACCACTGCATTTTATTCTACGGCTTTACTGAGGTATAATTAACATAGGAGAAACTGAACTTAGTTAAAGTGTACAATTTAATGTTTGGAATCTGTATGCACCTGTGAAACCATCACCACAATCAAGATAGCGAACAGATCAATCACCCCCAAAAGTTTCATTGTACCACTTAGCAATCCCTTCCTCTACTCTTTTTGTGCCTCCCCTCCCCTAGGCAATCATGGGTCTGTTTTCTCTCACTATAGTTTGCATCTTCTAGAATTTTATAAAAATAGGATCATCCTCAGCCTGGTTTCTTTGACTGAGCAGAATTATTTCGGGATTTATCCATATTGTAGTATATATCAATACAGCTGACCCTTGAACAACATGGGTTTGAACTGCAATGAGTCCAGTTAAATGAAGATTTTTTAAAATAAATACATATATGTGCTGTAAATATATTTTCTTTTCCTTATTGTTTTCTTAATAACATTTTATTTTCTCTAGCTTACTGATTTCTAAGAATATAGCATATAATACATATAGAAAATATGTGTTGGGGAATTCTCTGGCAGTCCAATGTTAAGATGCTGTGCTTCCACTGCAGGGGGCACGGGTTCAATCCCTGGTTGGGGAACTAGGATTCTGCAAGCCACGTGGCACGGCCAAACCAAAAAAATGTGTGTGTGTGTGTGTGTGTGTGTGTGTGTGTTAATCGACTGTTTATGTTATCTGTTAAGGCTTCCAGTCAACAGTAGGATATCAGTAGTCAAGTTTTGGGGCAGTCAAAAGTTATATTCGGATTTTGACTGTATAGGGGAATGGGCATCCCTAACCCTTGCGTTGTTCAAGGGTCAACTGTAGTTTATTCCTTGTTTGATTTATTTTTAAATTAACATACAGTTAAAAAAAAACTTTTTTTAGTGAACAGTTCTATGAATTTTAACATGGGTATATGTGAGTTACCAACACCACAGAATCAGAATACAGAACAAAAAAATCCTTGATGCTATCTCCAACTCCTCTGCCCCTAATCTCTGGGAACTAATGATCTGATCTCCAACAACAGTTTTGCCTTTTCGAGAATGTCATATTAATGGAATCAGGCAGCACATAGCTTTTTGAGATCAGCTTCTTTTACTCAGCATGATGACTAAGAAATTTACCCAAATCATGTGTTCATTTCTCTCTTTTTTCTCCCTTCCTCCCTCCCTCTCTCCTTCCCTCCTTTCCTTCCTTCCTTCCTGCCTTCCTTCCTTCCTCCCTCCCTTCCTCCCTCCCTCCCTTTTTTTTTTGAAGAGTAGTATTTCATTGAATGGATGCATGAGTTTATCCATTCACTTGTTGCATATTTGAGTTGCTTCCAGTATTTCACAATTATAAATAGAGATGCTATAAACATTTGTGTACAGGTATTTGTGTGAACATACATCTTCATTTATCTAGGATAAACACCTAAAAGTAGGATCACTGGATGATATAATAAATGAATGTTTAACTACATAAGAAACTGCCAAATTGTTTTCTAAAGTGGCTATATCGTTTTGTATTTCCACCTGCAACGTATGAGAATTCCAGTTGCTCCGCCTCCTCACCAACACTTGGTCTTGCCAATATTTTTTATTTTAACCATTCTAATAGATGTGTAGTGATAGCTCATCATAGTTTTAATTTGCATTTACCTTTTAATGATGCTGAAACAGTTTCATTTGATGTAATTATTGATATATTATTGCTTAAGTCTGCCATTTCATTTTTTTGTTCATTTTGTTTGTTCTCTCATTTCTCATTTCTTTATTTTCTTGTCTCTGCCTTTTGAGTTCTTTATATATTTTAGATATGTCTTATCCAATATAGGATTTCAAATATTTTCAAATCTATGGCTTAACTTTTCATTTTCTCGATGATGTCTTTTGAAAATCAAAATTTTTACATTTTGAAGTCTAACTTGTCAATTTTTCATTTATGGGTTGTACTTTTGGTATTGTAGCTCAGAAATCTTTGCTTAATCCAAAGTCACAAAGATATTCTCCTACGTTTACTTCTAAACATTTTATAACTTTAGTTCTTACAATTATGTCTATGATCCATTTTGAGTTAATTTTTGAGTGTTATATGAGGTAATTATGTAACTTCTTCATGCACATAGATATTCAATTGTCCTAGCACCATTTGTTAAAAATACAATTGAATTGTCCTGGCACCTTTATTAACAATGAATTGACTATAAATGTAAGTGTTTGTTTTAGTACTCTCAATTCTGTTCCAAATATATATATGTATAAATTTGGATATACATATATATTTATCTTTTGTCAATACCACACTATTTTGATTACAGTAGCATTATAGTAAGTTTTTAAATTTTTATTATTTTTCATTGAGTTATATTTGAAACACAAGATTGTGTAAGTTTAAGGTGTACAATATACTGGTTTGATACATTTATATTGCAATATAATTGTCATAGGAGCAGTTATTTTATTGTTTTGATGCTATTGTGAATGAGGTAGTTTTATTTCTTTCTCAGATGTCTCATTGTTAGTGTATAGAAAAGCAACTGATTTCTTTTTTTTTAATTTTTAAAAAAATATTTATTTATTTATTTTGGCTGTGCCAGGTCTTAGTTGTGGCACCCGCAATCTTCGTTGTGGCATGCGGGTTCTTTAGTTGCAGCATGCGGACTTCTTAGTTGCAGCACGCGGACTTCTTAGTTGAGGCATGCAAACTCTTAGTTGCATGCATGTGGGATCTAGTTCCCTGACCAGGGATCAAACCCAGGCCCCCTGCATTGGGAGCGCGGAGTCTTACCCACTGGACCACTAGGGAAGTCCCAGAAAAGCAACTTCTGTATTGATTTTATTTCCTGCAACTTTACTAAATTCATTGATTACATCCAATAATTTTTTAAGTTGAGTCTTGGGGATTTTCAATATACAAGATCATATAATCAGCAAATACAATAATTTTACTTCTTCCTTTCCAGTTTGGATGCCTTTTATTTCTTTGTTTTGCCTGACTGCTCTAGTTAGTACTTAGAGTACTATGTTGAATAAGAGTGGTGAGAGTGGGCCCGCGTATCTTGTTCCTTATCTTAAAGGAAAAGCTTTCCATTTTTCTCCATTAATTATAATGTTAGCTGTGGGTTTGTTGTATATGGCCTTTATTACATTGAGGTATGTCCCTTCTATTCCCAATCTATTGAGGGTTTTTATCCTGAAGGGATGTTGCAGTTTGTCAAATGCCTTTTCTGCATCTATTGAGATGATCATATGATTCTTTCTTTCATTCTATTAATGTGGTATATCACATTTATTGATTTACATTTGTTGAACCATTCTTGCATCCCAGGGATAAATCCCACTTGGCCATGGTATATAATCTTTCTAATAAGTTCTCAGCTCAGTTTGCTAATATTTTGTTGAGCATTTTTGCATCTATGGTCACCAGGGATATTCGTTTATAATTTTCTTTTCTTGTAGTGTGCTTACCTGGCTTTGGTATCAGGGTAATTCTGGCCTCATAGAATGAGTTTGGGAGTGTTCCCTCCCCTTCCATTTTTGAGAAGAGTTGGGGAAGGATTGGCATTAATTCTTCTTTAGGTGTCTGGTAGAATTCTCCTGTGAAGCCATCTTGCCCTCGAGTTTTCTGTATTGGGAGGTTTTTGATTACTGGTTCAACTCCCTTATTTATTATTGGCCTGTTCAGACTTGCTATTTCTTCCTGGTTCAGTCTTGCTAGGTTGTATGATTCTAAGAAATTATTCCTTTCTTCTAGGTTATCTAATTTATTGGTGTATAACTGCTCATAGTAGTCTCATGATTTTATGTGTTTCTGTAGTGTCAGTTATTATCTCTCCTCTTTCATTTTTTATTTTGAGTCTTTTCTCTTTTTTTCTACTAGTCTCAATAAAGATTTGTCAATTGTTTATCTTCTTAAAAAAGCAGCTCTTAGTTTCATTGATCTTTACTATTGTTTTTCTGGTCTATATTTCATTTTTTTCTACTCTGATCTTCGTTATTTCCTTCCTTCTGCTAACTTTGGGCTTAATTTGTTCTTCTTTTTCTAGTTCCTTGAGGTAAAAAGCTGGGTTTTTATTTGCAATCTTCCTAATTTCTTAATGTAAGCATTTATCACTATAAACTTCTCTCTCAGAACTGCTTTTGCAGTGTCCCATATGTTTTGGTAAGTTGTGTTTCTATTTTCATTTGTTCTGAGATATTCTTTGATTTCTCTTTTGATTTCTTCTCTGACCCTTTGGTTGTTCAGGAATGAGCTGTTTAGTTTCCACAGTTTGTAGAGTCTCCAGCTTTCCTCATGTTGCTGATTTCTAGTTTCATACCACTGTGATCAAAAAGATACTTGGTATGATTTCAATCTTCTTAAATTTGCTAAAACTTGTTTTATGTCCTACCATATGATCTTTCCTTGAGAATGTTCCATGTGTATTTGAAAAGATAGGTCAAAACAAACAACCACAATTCCTTGAGAACAGGGCCCATTCTGCTCCCTCTGGTACTGAGAACCTAAACTGGGAATTCAGGCTGTTGTCTTCAAGGCTCTCACCAAGCTGGGGAGAGGGGAATGGGTAAGTTAAAACACCACAAAATTCTCCTACCAAGATTCAGCATTTTGTTTTGTTTTTCTTGATTAAGCATTTCTTTGGTTGCTGTAAAATTTTGGTAAGTATCCAGAGTTCCAATAAAGTTGATTCTGACAGTTTTTGCCAGTTTCTCTGCTGCTTTTGTGTAGAGATAGGCTTTTGGAATTCCCTACTCCTCCATTTTTGCTGACATTACTCCTAGACCATTTATACTTAATGTAATTACTGATATGGTTGGATTTATGTCTAGGGATTTTATTATTTGTTTTCTGTTTTCCCTTCCCTTTATCCTGAGTATATTTGGATTGTTTGAACATTTTTTTTTAGCATTCCATTTAAATGCATCTGTTGTGTTTGTAACTACCTCTCTCTTTTTTTTAGTGATTGCTCTAGGGATTACAATACAATATACATATTTCCTTTTCAGGTCTGCTTAGAATAGACATTTTACCATTTTAAACAGAATGTAAAAACTTACCATCATGTAGGTTCCTTTACTCTCCCCTCCTTCTGTTGTAGTTTTAATATATTACATATACATACATTGAAAACACCATCAGAAAATGTTATAATTTTTGTTTTAAACATAAAACATTTTTTAAAGAACTCAAGAGCAAAAGAGTAGAATGTTAAATTAACCAGATTTTACCATTCTTTTGGTCTTCCTTCATTCCTGATACTCCAAGTTAACTTCTGGTATCATTTCCCTTCTGTCTGAAGAAATTTTTTTGGAAATTATTTTAGAACAGGTCTGCTGTCAAGGAATTCTCTTAGATTTCCTTCATCTGAAAATGTTTTTATTTCACCTTCACTCCTGAAGGGTATTTTTACTGGATACAGAATTGTATCCAATTCTGGGTTGATAGTTCTTTTCCTCTTGTACTTTAAAGATGTGATCCACTTCCTTCTGGTTTCCACAATGAAACTTTTTTTTCTGGCAGATATAAATAAAGTGAAATATGCACATACATATATTAAAATATATACATCTTTTAATATATTCACATACCATAAATACATATAATATATAATGAAATATATAGTGAAATACACACATACAGGTGTGTATATGTGTGTGTGTATGTATCTTCAGTTTTCAACAGTTTCATTATGATACATATGGGCATGAATTTCTTTGGTTTATCCTGTTTGGGGCTTGCTGAGATTTTGAATCTGTAGGCTTATGTCCTTTGCCAAATTTGGGAAGTTTTCAGTCATTATGTCTTCAAATTTTTTGTCTTCACTGCACTCTTTCTCCTCTCTTTATGGAACTCCAATGACATGAATGTTAGACTTTCTGGTATTGTCTTTGAGGCTCTATTCATTTTTTTAAAAAATCTTTTTCTCACTGTTACTCAGATTGGATAATTTGTACTGGCCTATCTTCAAGTTTACTTACTTACTGACTCCTCTGTCATCTCTGTTCTGCTCTTGAGCTTATCTAGTGAGTATTTGATTTTGGCTCTTATATTTTTAAGTTCTAAAATTTTAGTTTCTCTATTTATCTTTTATTTATTTGTTAAGACTTTCTATCTTTCCACTTACTTCAAGAGTGTTAGCCTTTACCTTTTAGAGCATTTTCATTATAGCACTTTAAAATCTTTGTCATTTAATTTCAATATCTCACTGTTGGCCTTTTTTGATCATATTTTACCATGCAAGTTGAGATTTTACTGGATCTTTGTACGCCAAATAATTTTGTTTTGAATACTGGACATTTGAATTTTATGAGACTCTGGATCCTGTTTTAATACTATGGAGAATGTTGACATTTATATTTTAGCAGGCAATTGACTCTATTGGGCTCAGGCCACAAATTCTGACCAGCCTACTGTGGATTGTGGTTTCAATGTTAGTTCCATTTTCAAAGGCTTTTCAGTGCTGTTTAGATCTGTCCTGTATGTGCACCCTCCAGTGGTCAGTCTGAGAACAGACGGTGGTTTATTCTTTAGTTCTCAAGTCTTTGGTGTGCTGCTTAGGATCAAATCCATGCATGCTCATCTTGGGGGTGAGCCCAGGAGTTCATAAACAACTTTATGGAGTCAGTTTCTTGAGTGCTGCCTTCTCCACAATCTCTTTGGTACTTTTGGGTTCTCTGGGGCTCCTCTTTTTGGTTCTCTAGCCAAAAACCTGGAGTTTCAGTTACTTTGCTTTGTTGTGTACTTCCTGCATCCAGGGCTAAGTGGTAAAAGGATGGAGAAAGAGAAAGAGAGCAAATGAAAGAGGAAAGCAGTTAGATTTGTCCCGATCTCTTGATACACCTCCAATCAGAACAAAGGTTTCTCTCCCTCAGAGTTTTAGGTGCCTGAAAGCCTCAGACTGCAGCAGGAATGTTAGGGGGCTGGGGCATGAGAGAATGGAGAAAAATTTTTAAAGGGGTATTTCCTCACTCTCTCTGAGCATTAGGAGTTCCTTTCCCATTCTTCAAACCAGAACTAGAAGGGTTCTCCTAGAGTTTTCACTGTCTGTGGCCCAGTTACCCACTTTCAGGTTTCAGGATGCTTTGAGTCTGGCCCAGGGAATACTGGAGGGAAAATGGAAAACTCACCCCTAGTTCAGTGGTACTCCAAATTCTGCTTTTCTTCCCCAATTCACCTGCTACTATTTACTCTTGAAAGTCTTCCATGCATTTTGTCTAGGTTTTAATGTTGCATTCACTGGGAGAGACAGGGAAGAGGATATTTACTCTATGTTACCTAATTCATTCCTTTTTACTGCCACGTGGTATTCCACTGTATAAATATGCTACAATCTATTTATCCATTCTCTTATTAATGGTCATTTTTGTTGTTTCCAGTTTCTGTCTTTTACAAATTAAGCAGCAATAAACATTCATGTACAAGTCTTTGCGTGAACACATACTTTCATTTATTTTGCATACATACCTAGGAATGGAAAGCCTAGGTTATATGGTAGGTGTATATTTAACTTTCTAGGAAAATGCCAAAATGTTTTCCAAGGTAGTTGTATCATTTTACATTCTGTCAGCAGCTTAGGAGCATTCCACCTGCTCCATATCATTGCCAATACTTGGTGTAGTCTTTTTCATTTAGCCTTCTTAGTGGATGTGTAGTGGTATTTCATTGTGGTTTCAGTTTGCATGTCCTTAATGACTACTGATGTTGAGCATCTTTTCATGTGCTTATCTGCCATATGCATATCTTCTTTGGTGAAATAGTCATTCAAATCTTCTGGCCATTAAAAAATGTGTTGTCTTCTTATAATTGAGCTTTAAGCATTCTTTATATATTCTATATACAAGTCATTTATCAGACATATGATTTGCAAATATTTTCTCCCATTCTTCAGCTCTGTTTGGCTTCCCCTCCATACTCTACCTGGATCCACTCCCTGTTCTTTCCATTGATACCACCACCACCCTGGTTCATCTCTCCTGGATCATCCTCCTACACTGGCCTCCCCATGGTCTTCTTGCTTCCACACTTGCAGAAAGAGTTGGACTAGACCACAGTCCAGTCTGCAAACAGCAGCTAGTGAGTATTTAAAAATGCACACTGAATCATTTCACCTCCATACATAACATCATACAAAGGCTCTCCATTCCCTTGGCATATGCTCAAGCCCCAAATGCCCCACATTATCTGACCATTGCCTATCTTACTGGCCGCATCTTCTATCATTCTCCCCCTTGGCTTCCATGCTGCAGTCACAAGAATCTTTTTCCTTAAACACACTGAGTTTGTTCTCTTCCCAAGACCTTTGCACTAGTTATTCCCTCTGCCTGGAGTGCTCTTCACTGTTTTGCACATTGCTGCCCCTTCTGTCATTTAGAAAGTTAAAATATCATTCCTTTAGACAGATATTCTTTGAACACAAAATCTAAAGTTGCTACCTCCATACTGTCTATGACATCATGCTATTTTATTTCTCTGCAGAATAGTTATCACAGTATGACACTCTCCTTGTTGTTTGTTGCCTGCCTTCACTAGAATATGAGTTTCATGACAGCAGGGACTTCATCTTATTCATTTCTATATCCCTAGTGTCTAGAGCCATGCCTGGCACATAGTACAGGTTGTACATAGTACAGGTTGAATGTCTGTGCCCATAGCACCGACCTCTGTGCCTGTCACCTGGCTAGAGAGTAAATGTTTGCTGTCTGAATTTGTCAAGTAATCCATCCCCATGGCACCAATGATCAAAAGTATCCCTGGGCTAGAAGTGGGAGAGAAAAGACACATATGCAGGAAAAGGACAAGAGAAAAATTGCAGAGAAGCTTGAGAGAAGATCAATTCCTCTAGAAGTGTTTTGGGAGCTTTGTGACAGAGTTGTCATGTCCCTGGCTCTGGTGTGGGCTCCCACCCAAGGGACAGCCCTACTTTGGTTGCTAGGGCTGTGAGGCCCACACAGAATGCACACGAGGTAATGGTGCAGTTCGTAGGCACAGCCCAGAAGGCCTTCACAAGGCTTGCTTGTCAAAGGAAATTAGACCCTTTTGACCTAATCCACTGTTCACTCTGCTCCTGTGCTTCCGGGGGTCTGCAAGTTGATTTTCCCATCCCACAATCCTCAGCACGGTGGGCCAGCCCTCCCACGAACGGGTGACAGCTCACTGCTCCCAGGGCCTCCACCCTCTCTCGGGCCATGTGGCACCAGGCCTGCTGGCTGAGCTGGCACCTAGGGTGCGTACGCAGTTTCAGCACACAGCATCCGTTTCTTCTCTTCAAGGATCCTCCTATAGGCCTCATCTCTCCCTGAGAGACTGGTAGTTGAGGGCTCTGAGGAGTCTCTGTGAGGAGCTTACATCGTCCTGCTGCATGAAGATGGCTGCTAAGGTCACACCTGGGCCATGGTGAGAAACTGCTCTCCCGAGCACTAGGCCTTCTCTCGGGCCTGTCTCAAAGAGAACAGCAAACACCCACACTGTTTTGGCCTGGGAAACAAGTTTCCTGGGGGTCAAGACTGCTGCCTGGGCTCCGAGGAGCCAGGTGAGGCCTCACTGTAACCAAGAGTCATGAGGTAAACAAACTCCCAGAAGCCTCTTATCTGAGGTGGGGACTCCAGGTGCCAGGGCTATGGGAGAGCACGACTTGTCGGGGAAAGCCACCTTCTTTTTTAGTGGCAGAAACTCCTGGGAAGTGGCTGCCCAGGGTGTGGCCCTGTTTGTGGACTTTCTGGCTCAGAGATAGGGGGACTGAGGTGGCACACGTGGGGTCCTCTCACTCCTCTGTCTGCTGGGCATCTCATTGCACTCCCAATTGGTCCCTGTGTCCGAGGTACTGGCCTGGGGCTCAGGAGGGGAATGAGTCCAGATAAGGTTTGAATCTGAGAAGCCAGGCAGCTGCTCATGGACTCTCTGATTCCTGTTCTCTGACATGTCCCTGTCTCCATTCTCAGCCTGGACTGGACAGCTGGGGTAGGAATTCTGTCTGGGGATGACTCTTCCTCTTTTTAGAGTGCCTAAGGCACTGTCCCCTCACAAGCCTATCCCTTGGCCCTCAGTCCCAGGACAAATCCCTCTAGGGACCAGGGGGGTTGCTCTGGGAGAACCTGATGGGGCTCCTGAGCCCACCTGAGGAGATGTGTGCTCTGTCTAGGATGCAGGCCTTCTTGGGACATGACACCAGAGAAGAGGACAGGGTCCTCTTTCTCTCGCCTCCCCTCACCTTAGAAACCCCATCTCTCCCTTTTCTTGGAGTCTGCTAAAGGTTACTGACCAGGAAGCAGGTGCTTTGTTTACCAGGTGGCACCCGCCTATCTACCTTAGCCAAAGTCCATCCTCAATTCCTGCTCCTACCCTTTGAGCCAGCATTGTCCATGCACCCTTTTCTCTTCCCTAGACCCCGAGGAAGGTGCTATCCAGCAGGGGGCACTGCTGCCACAGGGTCAGCGCTTCCAGAGGGCTGGGGCTTGGGAGCAGAACTGCTAATCCCCTAGCAGGTGGACTCTGGTCCTGCTGGATAGCAGAGGGATGATGAATTGATAGACACACCCCATCCAGCAGTGGGGCGTCCTCATCCGGCCTTCCTTACCTGCTGTACCCACACACGCAGTGTCCAAAGGGCAGGGCCGAGCAGTGCTGGTATGTTGTTTCTGGTTCTGGCTGTGATCACCAGCGACCTGGGCATTCCTGGGGCAAACTGTGAGTTTTGACCTCCTGCCCTACTCTTTAGCTCAATGCCCTCAGTTCCCCAGACTCACAACCTAAGACCAAAGCAAAGGCCCCTTAGGCAGAGTGGGGGGTTCCCTACACTTCTCCCAGAGTGCGGAACCTAGGGAGGGACTGAGAAGGGTCTTGCTCCAACCCATCTCACATCCTGACCATCCACGGATACTGCTCTCAACCAGGCCCACTTCTCTCTATCCCCTATGGCCAGAGCCCTAAGCCACATGGAGCTACCTGAGCTGCCTCCTATCCAGTGTGCAGCAGGGTCCCAGACTAAAGCGATGCAAGCAGGGGCCTATGGTACAACATTTAAGGAGGCACTCACTCTCATGGTCATGCAAGAACAGAGTTGCATGAGTGCCTCCTCCACAGAAAGTTTTCTAAAGCACAGGTCAGACTCCCAGTTACCCTCACAGGGCCTGGCCTAGAGTTTACTTCAACAAACATCTGATGATAGACCTTGGTTCTCTAGAAGGAGAGAAACCATGGGTCTCACCCCTCAGAGCCCTGTCTGCCAGGGTCAAGTCCATACTCCTGAGGAGCATTCAAGCTTCTTCACAGTGTGGCCCCGGTTGGCTGGTCCAGCCTCAGTTCCTAAAGCAGCCATACAAGGCCACACCACAGTGTAGGATCTGTCCTGCACTGTTGAGCCTCCAGGCTTTTGCTTGGGCTGTTCCTGCATCCTAAACACCCTCTCCCACTGCTGACTCATCATCCTTCAAGGCCCTGCTGAATGCCAGCTCCTCAGAGTGGCCATCTGCGAACACTGGCTGAGATAAATTGCTCCTGTCCCCACACCCCAGCATTGCTGCTCCTTCGCCTTACACTCCAGGTAGGACATACATCTGTCATTCTGTAATCGAGTACACTTACTAAGTGCCTACTGTTTGCAAGGAGTGTGCTGGGTGCCAGGGAAATGGCTCTGAGTGTAATAACCACATCTCTTGTCCTTGGAGAGCTCACATCCAGCTTAGTGGTGGGAACCGTGCCTACTCACTTCTAAGTCCCCCTGCATGGCTGGCAAAGGCACAGGGCTGAGTAACATTCTGTGATCATCAGATGCCCCTAAGTCTTAAGCCTTCTGGAGTTACCACTCCACTAAAAACAAAGTAATACATGTGTGCTCCAGCCCATGAGGCTGTGGGAAGCCTTCTCCAATGTTCTTGAGGGTTCTCGAGGAAGGGAGACTAGCTTTTGTTTCCTGGGGGTGGCCAGTCACCTGAGGCCTCCTGGCTCAGAGCTCCTTCTCCCAGCAAACCCTGGTCCATTTTGCACCCCAGTATGGACCCAGTCCTCTGAAATACTCCCAGAGCAGCATTTCACATTGGCTATCTGACATGGTGACATGCTCATTGTAGTCTCTCACTTGCCAAGCTGGAGGGCAGACAGTCATGCTCTCTCTGGACTAGCCAGGCAGGTGGGTCTCTGCTGACCTTTCACCCCTCCCGCCAGTCAGTCAGTCAGCCAACAGATACTTCCTGAGGACTGACTCATGCAGAGAAAGGACTGGAACCTCTCACACCTGGCTGAGGTTCTATCTAAATTGAGGCACTTTGTGGACCTACCTTCCAGGAGAGGAAGAGAGACCCTACCTGATGTTAACAGCTCCTTCCCCTTGTTAAGTGGCTGGCAGGCCCTTGTCACTAGACTCTCAGTCTCTCTGCAGGACCGGGAGACGACACACATGTGAACAGGTCGATGGGAAAGAGAGCAAAGATCCCCTTGGAAGGATAGAACCAGACAGAAATGACCACAGTGCTACTCAGGGAAGCCATGTCCCTCCCTTCCTCCCTCCCTTTGGGGGCATCCATGAGTTTCTGTGAAACCTGTCTGTTGCCAAGACCATCTCAGGGAAAACGTGCATGCTGCTGAGACAATCTGAAACCATCGTCCATTTATCCATCCCCATCCATGCCACACTGGTTCATAGGGCACCTGCTGTGCTCAGCCAAGGCTGGATCTGGAGGCTACAGCAGTGAACAGGACAGAGCACCCACTGGACCAACCCCTTCTTCTCTTGCCTCTTGCCCTGCTTTCCTTCTATGAATGTTTCTATAACTCAGCACTTGCTGAGTCCAAGCTACAAAGACGTATTCCTGTTGATATTTTCTAGTTTAAGCTACATCTACTGTTTCTAAAATGTGACCTCAAATGGAGCCCAACACAGACACTCTGAAGATCAGGTCCTCCACCAAGTCCAATTTATGGGCTAGGATCAGGGTTGGGTTCTCTGCCTCACAGATACTATTTGGACTAGGCAGAGGAACAGCATCAGTGGGTCCAGACTTGAGCCCAGGAGAAGGAGAGGACAAGACCCTATTTGGTCTGGGACCTCACTAAACTGCTGCCATGGTCCCTGGACCCCTTAGGGGCACCCCCTCACTGTCTTAAGCCTTATTTCCAGGGCAGCCCCTGGAGTCGGGATTCCCAGGCTGAGTCACCAGGGTCACCAGGGGCTGTGCTCATAGCAGACGCTCCACTCTTGCAGCATTTGGAGTTTCCCTGGCCCTCTCCCAGGCCAACCACCCTGATCCTGAGCCTGGAGCAGAGAAAATCAATGCTGGACTGGACAAGGAATGCTTAAGGGTCTGTCTGCCCCTCCACTAGCTAACTGGCTGCCTCCAGAGTGGCCACCACTGCTAGCTGCCCCACCCTCAGCTCCTCTGGACTGAGGGAGCTCTACCTGTTCGATGTGTCTTTCCAAGAGCCATGTTCTCCATGCTGTAAGTAAGGAGAGCCCTACGTAGGAGCTCAAAAGCAAGAATTTAGGAAATATGGGCTTGCAGGCAGCACTGCCCACCTTGACGGCAGCTATTACTTTGGTCTGAAGAGGTAGGGAGGGTAGGGTGCCGGACTCTGCCTCACCATCCCAAACTCCCAGCCTCCCTGGCTCAGATCCAGGCCCAACCCACAATCATCCCTGGCCTGAGCTGCAAGCCCTGGGGAGGGAAGGAAGTGGCCGACCCCACAGCCAGCATTCCTCTGTGATGACGCCAGTCTGCTCACTGCCCAAGCACCCCATCTGGAGGGCAGTTCTCAGGGAGCCACAGGGGACTCCCTCCCAAAGAGGCTAAGGCCTCTCTTACAGAGGGGGGCCTCCTTCGGCTGGGGGCATCAGCATGACCTGACTGGGCTAGGGGCCAAGAAGAGATGGGCCCAGAGGTCCCCTGGGAGCAGGTCAGAAGGCCACAAGGCCCACCCTAAATACCTCTAACTCACTCCATTTCTTCATTCATTCAATAAGCACTCACTGAGACCCTCCTTGTGTCAGCCCCATTCGAGGCCCGAAGGACCCAGCAGGCTGGACTAGGCAGGCAGGCCCGCACCTCAAGGGGCTCCAAGACAGGTAGGAGGAATCCTCCAACAAATAAAATACACAAAAAGGATAAGTTCAGCAATGGTAAGAGCTATGAAGACAATAAATCAGGATGTGACCGCGACAGCGAGTGGTACCATTGGGGACCTCAGCCATTGGAGGGGGGCCTCCACATTCCTCAGACACTTCTTGCCTGCCCACAATGCCCTCCTCCCATGCAAGTATAGCTCCCTCATCCACACCCCACCACGCCCCCTTCTGAAGGAACGCCACCCGGGAGGGGGCTGGGGCCAGGTGCATTCAGGTGGGGCTTTTCCGAGGCCGGTTTTCCCCCGCTCCCGCTGGAACTTCCAGAGGGCCACGGACCCGCGACACTGGACGCCCGCCCGTCCCCCTCCTCCTCCCCCATCCGCAGCCTGCGAACCTCTGCGCTCCCGGCTTGGTTCCCGGAAACTCCTCGATTTCCCTGTCGCCTCGGCGTTTGCAAGAAACCGAAACCCAGGCCCCGCCTCCCGCGCCGGCTGGGGGCTGGGGGGCTGGGGGCTGGGGCCTGCGTGAGGGGCCGGATCCGAACTGGGCGGCCGGAGCGGCCCTTCCCCACCGGCAGGGCCGAGGCGGAGGTGGGGAGCCCTCTGAGTGCCTGGGCTCGGCTCGGCGCCCACCCCCCGCGGGAATCGTCCCCAGCGGCCCAGCACCACCCGCGCCTCCCACAGGAAAGCTGCAAGTCTAACCCGATCGCTCTGGCTGCATCGGATGGCGGAGTGCCCAGCGAGGGAGGGGACGCAGTGCGGCCTCCCCTGCAGCAACGTAGAGGTGGGCGCCATTTCTGTGCGCCTACTGTGTGTCCGCCAAACCAGGGAAGGGGCGGAGGGGCATTTACAAAGAGCTCTGCACCCCGAGTGTGGCTAGCTTCATCTTGGGAGGGCGGGCACAGAGAAGTTTAGCAACTTGCCCGAGGTCACAAAGTCTGTAGCTGTGGAGCTGGCTGCAAACCTGTGGCCCGCAGCCAGAGGCTGGGCAGAGAAGGAGGAGGAAGTGCCCCGGCAGGCTGCCGGCAGGTGAGCCGCCTGGCACGGGCGGGGCAGCCAGCTGGGGAGGGGGAGGGGCGGTCCCAGGCAGCCACCCGGGCCGCAGGACTGGAGGCTTTGCTTTCTCCCTCCCTCCCTCCCTCCCTTTCCAGGAAGCCGGCCAGCCTGGAGCCGGCTGCTCACCCCAATTCACCCCCAGCCGGGGCCGAGCAGGAATGTGGAAGTTGGCCGGAAGGGATTGGGCCCCCTCCCCTCCAAACACACACCCATCTCAAGCCCGGTCAGCGCGAGCGTGGGTCACCTGGCGGTGAAGGGCTCCAGATCGGGTCTCGATTACCCAGGTTGAAGTAGGGGTGCTGCTGCCCCCATAAAGGCCAAGAAGCCTGCCAGGGACGCTGGCCGTGGTGCAAGACCCATTTGCGTGGGGGAGGAGGGTGCTGCTCCCATCCAGCCCCATTCCGGGTCGCGGCCGCCGGGCCTGGCCACAGAGCCTCACCCCCGCCTCGGGGCCCCTTGGGGCGGATGGAGGGCCGAGGCCTCTTTCCTCCCAACGCAGTGTTTATAAGAAATGAAACTGCACAGGGCATCAGCGGCAGCCCACACTGACACCCCGCTCCTCCTCCGGGGTTCCGAACAGCCCAGAGCGCTGGAGCAATTCTCGGCCCACTCTTACATCGCAGGACCCCTAGTGCTTTCCCAGCCAGCTGCAGCCTCCCACTCTGCGTTTAGGATTCTTATAACAGCACAACGTTTATTCTGCTGTGTCATACACCATTTTTGCCGGAGCTGCGAGAGGGGAGGGGCTAGTCTCGTGCCTCAGCACATCCCCAGGGCCAAACCTGTAGTTGACCCAGAGCAGGAATGCCATTCATATTTGTTGAATGAATTAAGAAACGACTTTATTTATCTATAATTAGGCTCCTTTCAGCCAGGGTGATGACGCCTAGATTCTATCTTCAAGGTTTTGTTGCTTTCAGATTATTTTATGCCTGACTTTGTGTTCTGCACTTGATAGTTTAGGACTGCCTGCCTCCCAGGTTGCTGTGAAAATAGAGGATGGCTGGGAGGGACTTTTAGCATCTAAGAGAGCCCTCCCTCTGGACCTGGGAGGTGGAACGCCTGCTGGGGTTCATCTGCTTTGGGGACTGTGGCCTCTTCTCTGGGTAGCAGGCGCCACAGGGACCCAGGGCTGCCCTACTCTCAAAACCCTAGTTAAAACCTTGCTGGGTGCTGTACTTCAGGACTAACTGGAACCCACCCAGGGGGTGAACACTGTGTTCTGAGAGCCTGAGAGAGGGGGCTAGGGACATGATTTGGTCCACCAAGGAAGGTTTCCATAGAGGTGATCTTGCCCCAAGCAGCCTGATTGCAGAAGTCATCTCAAAGGAGGTCTTGCCAGCCAGTCAGCCTCTTCTGCCAGCCCAGAAAACCCCAGAGCCTAATACAGAGAAACTGCAATAAATTTACCCTCATTGAGTGATAGTATAGATGGGAGGTATCCTTTGAGCGAGACCCTGCTCCAGAGCTAACCCCCAGCTAACTCCAGCTGCAGTGTGAGGAACCCGCTCAGGTCTCTTGCAGAAAAATGCAGACTTTGGGACTTCCCTGGTGGTCCAGTGGTTAAGACTCTGCACTTCCACTGCAGGGGGCACGGGTTCGATCCCTGGTCAAGGAACTAAGATCCCGCATGCTGTGTGGCCTGGCCAAAAAAAAAACTCCAGCAGACTTTGTTCCCCAGAAGGTCACCACCCAGAAGGTGATAAGTGGAGAAAAGAAAACATGAATGTTAAGGGCTAGGGGGTTTTGAGGAGGGGAAGGATTTCTGGTTGGCTGCTTTGGAGGTGCTTCATAGAAGACCAGGCATTTGCTCTGGGCCTTAAAACAGAGACTGAAATTGAAGTGCGGTGGGTGGTGGGGCGGGGGTGGGGGTGGGGGGGGTGGGGGGTGGGGGGTTGGGGAATGGGAGGGGGAGAACTAAGATTGAGAGAGCAAGGGGGAATGGCGGGTGAGGTGAGTGTTGCTAAGTATCCTAGGAAGTCAGGGATGAGGAGCAAATGGAAGGAGCAAAGACAGGGGAAAAACACAAAGTGTGTTCAGAGAATGGAAATACAGTGAAAGGTTCATGCTTTACTGTGAACACATGTCCTTTGACTAACATTTTACAGTTTAGAAAGGAGTTTGATAGTCTATCTAATTTCATCTTTGTAACAATTAGGACAGATGTGCAGAGAGTACCTCTATTTTACAGAAGAGAAAACTGAGACCCAGAGAGGGACAGTAACCTGCCTAAGGTCACACAGCAAATGGCAAAGCACAAGAACACAGCTTTCAGACTCAAATCCCATGTTCTCTTTCCACCGCATGAGACTCCTAGACTCTCTTTCCACCGCCCTGTAGTTACTGCCAAGGGTAGGGGAGTTGTGGGAAAGAAGGTTGGAATGGGACCCTTGGGACCAGAGTTAGCAGTGAATTGAATGTGGGGCTAAGGAGTCTGAGGGAACCACAAGGCTCCTGTGTGGACCTGAATGTTAGGGAGGTCATCAAAGTTAGGGGGATAATCCTAGTGCAGAGGTGCCTGCAGGGGCAGGCCTGACAGGGAGGGAGTCTCAAGGGGAGGCTGTGGCAACAATAGTCTGATCCTGAAATGTGAAAGCAGGACTTGATTCAGGCAAGGAAGACCAGAGGACCAGGTGAGGCAAAGACTTCACCAGAGAGGGAGCTGGAATTAGGAAGAGAGAAAGCTGCTGGGGCAGTGTGGAAGGGGGAGGTGAAAAGTTCTGCTTGCTTGTGTGTGAATCTGTGGATAGGGTTGTAGAAGAGCACCCAGAAGGCAGCCAGAGCTTGGGTTGGGAGGTCACCTGCCCAGAGGGGATGGCTGGAATTACAGAAGATGAGTATTTTGAGTCAGAGAGGGGAAAGGGCCAGCCCTGAACTACTAAGAGAAACCTGAAAAGGACAATATATATTCTGTCCAGCTTCCCAAGGAATGTGTGATACATCTTAGAATGGGATTCATCAAGAACAGTTACAATAAAAATTTGAGATACTTAAACAGGGGTTAGCTTTATTTCACTGATTTGGAGTATAGCACCCCCAATCATGATAAGCAGATTCTTATAGACTTCAAGATTACATAAGAATCCCTAAAGTTAAAAGTAAAAAAAAAAAAAAAAAAAAAGAAGGCAAAGAACACTTCAAAAATGTAAATGACAATTTCACTGGTAAATACTAACACTGGGGAATTTCTCCTTAGCAAAAAATTATGATGTGTGCAAAGATTTAGCTACACAGCGCTGTCTGTATTATGAAAAAATGGAAATAACCTAAATGTCCTACAATAGGGGATTAATTGGGTAAATTTTTATTTATCCTTATGATAGAATAATATGTACCCATTACAAATGATATTGCAGAAGTACATTTCATGACACAGAAAGATGCTCATTATAGATATATATATACAGATGATTATGAATTAAAATAAAGTTCTTGTTTTAAAGCACTTTTTTCACTCTCCTGTTGCCTTCACAGGGTCAATTCCTCAGACCACATGAAACGCAAACTTCATTTCCCTAATCTCACTCTGAATTCTCCAGTGGCTATGTCAGGTTCTTAGGGGTAGGACAAGCACCCATTTGCTGCACAGAGAACAGACTTCGCAACTCAGGAGCCACTTGTTTTCTGCTCTTCTTGCTCAGAAGGTCTTGGTTTCTGTAGTGCATTCCCACTCCCTTCTGTCACTTAAAGCACCCCAACCCTTCTCCCCACTTCCAGGGCCTCAGCACCTTCCATTTTGCTTAACACCCAGCTAGGCTCATTCCTCACAGTTTTCCTGCCTTTCTGCCTCTCCTGGCTCCTGCACCCATCAGTATCTGGGAGACAGCTCTGACCCATTCCTGTTGGTTTCCTGGGAACCAAGCTTGGTCTTAGTCACAGCCTCAGATTCTGGTGCACCATTATTGGATTGACCCATCCATTTCCTCTGTGGGAAGGAAGCTCTAGTGTGACTGACAGGTGGAATGCTGCATCAATGTGTCTGTTTATAGCCTGCAACATTGCAACTGGGTGCCACTATGGAGGGAGAGCTGGGGTGACAGGAGTGACACAACCAACCCGGCCTGGAAGAGTGATTTACCTCTGAATCAGCAGCTTGATGGGGTTGAAGGAAGAAGCCTGCTGTGCCAGAGTTCTAGATAGAAAAATGAACACTCAGCCCAGCGTCTAGAAGTACAAGTAGGTCAAGGTCTAGTTGTAAGCCCAAGAGTTAAATAGCTTCCATTCCCAAGGGGCCTGGGACCTGGGCTCCCCAATCCTTTGGCTAGACCTAAGGCCTTGGTCAGACCTAAGCAATTCCCCCATGTTGCCCAGAATGTCTCTGGGCCAAGCTCTGAGGGCCCAGAGATGACACTAATGCTGCCACCGAGGGGCTCCCATGCAAGGGCCACATGAGACTGTGGAGGTGGCCTAAGGCAGGAGTGCTAGGAGGAGCCAAGGTTAGCCCACACCCACCTCAACTCAGCAGTCCTGGCTTCTCTGAAACCCTTCTCCCTTTGTGGGGCAGTCCCAAGGGTGTAGAAGGAGAAGCAGAAGAGGTCTCTCCCTGGTCACTATTAGACTCTGGGCAGGGACCTCGCAAACCACGCATCATCTGCTGCCCAAGTAGGGCATGATGCTTTACAGACATCATCTCTCTGTCACTGTAAACCAGCAAGGTAGGGCTATCGTTATTTTGTAGTTGAGGAAACTGAGGTCCCTAGTCCATTGGCAGGCTGCGCCAGCAGCGGCCAAGCTGGGATTTCCTCTCGTCTTGGCAGCCCCAAGCAGGGCAGGCTTTCCTTTACTTCTCCAGGGAAGGTGATGACCTGGAGGTGGGTCATCCCTCAAAAAGGGGGCAGTTTGAGAGCCAAAACCCTCCCTTCTTTACACCCCATTAACGGGCTTGAGGAAGCAGGTTGGTTTTCCGGGGATTCAGTCCTGGCGTCCACTCCGAAGAAGGCGCAGGTGCCCGGGTGACCCCCTCACCGGGGCTGGGGAGATAGATGTCCCCATCCCCAGGAAAGGAGGGCAAGGAGATGGACAGAGGAGCTAGCAGGCTGGGGGAGTGCGGAGTGAGGGGAGTAACTATGGGCCGGGGGCGTTTGACTTTCCAGGACAGCTTTCTCCCGGGCGAGCTGGTATGGGGGTGGAGTGGGAGCCGGCGGGGCGGGCCCGCGTTCGCCCCGGGGCGGCGGCGCCAGGCCGGAGGGGGTGGGGAGGGGCAGCCGCCCTGTACTTCCCCTTCGCCGCTAGCTCTACAACAGCCTGATTTCCCCGAAATGATGAGGCGGCGCTGGCCAATGGGCGCCCTCGCGGCTCTTTAGGAGGCGGGGCCCGGCCTGGGCTGGGGGAATCCCGCTAAGTGTTTAGATTTCTCGCCGGCGCCGCTACCCCGGCAGAGCGCGCCACTCCTTCGTCGAGGCAGGACGTGCGCCCGAGCCGGGCGGAGCAGAGGCCAGCGGGAGCCGAGCCAAGCCGAGGCCAGCCGTGCCCAGCGGCTCCGCGACCCAGGCATCCTCTGCCTTCTGCCCGCTCCCACGCGCTCCCCGCGCCCGCTTAGCAGCCCTCGCCGCGCCGGGACCCTCGGGCGCCGCCGCTGAAAAGCGCTTGAAGCCGAGGTGAGCCCGTCTTCGCCGCAGGGGGCACCGGTGGCGTCGAACAAAAGCGTGCTGGGCACCAGGAAGTGGGGGACGAAAACCCCAGCCGGGAGAGTGGCGGGCTTGCGGCGTGGCCTGGGCCCCCGCGCGGACTCGAGAAGGCGGTGGAGAGCGGCAAGCAGTTGCGCGGGGAGGGCGGGCCGCGGCGTGGACCGCCCACCCGGCCGAGGTTGCCCGACCCCGGCGGCTGTCGCAGCTCTGTGTGCGCGAAGCCGCTGACGGCCTCTGGGTGGCCCTGTGTGTTGGTTGCGCGCATCCACGAGCCGTGCGGGGGACTCGAGTGTATGTCGGCGCGTGGGCGCCCTTTGCTCCCGGCGCCGGCTTTCGGCGGTCCCAGCTCGCGCCTAGGCCCCAGGTTTCAGGCTATTTATGCAGGTGGCGGGGCTTGGGGCTTGCTGCCCTGGATGGTTGGAGGACCTCCCGGGGCCGCGGGAAGAGGCGCCACAGGTGTTCCTTGGGCCACTTCGCCCGAGGAGGGGAACCAGGCCGGAAGGGTTGGCGTCCGAGCCTCTACACTGTGACTGTCAGGGAGGCATAGAATAGATTGTTGGGGGGGGGGGTGTCCAGGATGTAGGGTGACTGCTTGTCCATTAGGGAAGGTGCACATGTAGTGGCAACAACTCAAGCAGGAAAATTTCTTGGCATCAAGCAAAAGAAGCCCCTTGCTTCCCAAAGGATTTGAATTTTGGGAGAAAAGTTCTGGTATTTAGATATCTCTGTGTTTTGTCTCTTTTCCTGCACATAAATCTTGAAACTAACACATGCATGCCTGTCTCCTCCCAAGACTGTCTAGGAGGGGGTGAGGGAAGAAGCATTTTGCTCAAGATGCTGAAAAGATTTGGAGGGCGGTTTTATTCCAGAGAAAGCCCCCTTCCCCATGATTGTAGTACTTGGTATCTGGATGAGGGCAGGGGAGGGTAACTGAATGACCTGGGGTGGGGCAGGGTAGTGCCCAGGGGCTGCTCAACAGACTCCAAACAGCAGCCTTCTGTCTTCTCTTTACAGCCAACATGCCCATCACTCGGATGCGCATGAGACCCTGGCTAGAGATGCAGATTAATTCCAACCAAATCCCAGGGCTGATCTGGATTAATAAAGTGAGTGTTACTCTTTGGGTTTTTCTGCCACTATTTTAACCCATGTTCTTTAGGGGACCAAAGCTTCAGATGCAGCTCAAAAAGGGAAGTGATAGGGAGCAGGCAGATGTATTTCCCAGTGGATCCTGCAGGGCGTGTACAAGACCCAGCCAGGGCCCCACTGGCTGACTTCTGCCTGCCTCCCTGGGCATCCACCTGAAGGCACTGACAGTTTTCCAGCAGCAAGATTCTCCCAGCATCTGCAGAGCCAAAGTTCTGGTCTCTCCTGAGGGAGACCCCTACAAGCACACACAACATTCTAGAGGGCTCCAGTCAGGCAGATAGGAGACAGAAAAGTGGGCACTGCTGGCAGGAAGGTGACTGGCTCAGCAGGCGACCCAAGAATTAACCTTGCACCAGTTGTCCAGACCCAAGAGGCCTCTTGCTGGTGCACAAAGGACAACATAGACCCTGCAGACTTAGTAGTGATAATAGTACTCATAATAACAACTAATGCTTACTGTACACTTGCTATGAGCGAGCATGGCACCATGTTAAGTATGTTACTTACATTGTGTCATTTAATCCTCAACATAGCCCTGTGAGGTAGATTCTATTAATATCTCCATTTTCAGATAAGGAAACTGAGGCACTGAGAAGTAGATGATGAGATCACACAAAAAGCGATAAAGTCAAGATTTGAACCTGAGCAGTCTGACTCAAAAATCCATACTGTTAACCACCAGTAAGGATAACAGTGAGACCTTAGCTTTTATATTTGTTACTGTGTTTTTTTCATTTCACGGAAGAGAAAACAGTGAGGGATAAAGAGGTATAGTGACAATGCCAGGGTCACACAGGTAGTCATCATCCAAGTCTGGCCCTGGGCTCCCACAGGTATATGGCCAGGACCCCCTGTGTAGGAGCCAGTGGTCGCAGTTGTCCTGAGCAGCCCCATCTAATGAACTGACTTCTCACTTCCATGTTGGTGCTGACAAGTCTGAGAGAAGCATCCCAGGGTACTCTGTATGGGTCCTAGCACATCTGTAATAGGCAGAAGGAGGTCTTTGCTGAGCTGATGATGCCCTAGCTCATCAGAACCCAGAGCCCCTTCTGAAAGATCTAGTGATGGAGCAGCCTGTTTAAGCCATTCTCAGGATGGGTCAACCCAAGCCAGATGTCAGGGTGAAAAGGGGAAGTCAGCCTTTTCCCAGATCTGGGGGGCTGGGCAGATTCAGGCCAAAAGCCTGTGGTCTCTGAGCTGACACGGTCTTACATGTATGTGTGCTTGTGTGCTGTATAGGAGGAGATGATCTTCCAGATCCCATGGAAGCACGCTGCCAAGCATGGCTGGGACATCAACAAGGATGCCTGTCTGTTTCGGAGCTGGGCCATTCACACAGGTGTGTGCCCTGGACTCCAGCTTTAAGAGGGGCAGGGAGGAGATAAGGGGAGGCACTTCTCTTAACACAGAGGCTCTTCACTGGGGTCTCTGAGCTCCCTGAGATGTTGTACAGAATTCAGGGGTGGGCAGGGAGCAGACCTGTGTTTTTGGGGAGAGGGTTCATCATTTCAGCACGTTCACAAAGGAATTTATGAAGCCAAAATCTTAGAAAGTGTGGCTTCATGGAGTTTGTGGCTAGATTAAAGCTCTCCCTGGCAAAAGCAGTTGTGAGCACGGACACTGAAAGAGATCCAGGCCCTCCTTTTTCTTGATGTTGACCAATAGTCCTGGGTCCAAGGCCCATCTGGTTGGCAACCTCTTTTTATCCTTCAGGGATGGGGCTCTTGGCCCATCTCGGACCAGTCAGCCCACCTATCAGTAAATATTCTTTGATGCCTACTCTGTGTCCATTCCCATGTTTGGAACTATCAAATAAGCCCCAGTCCCTGCTGTCTGGCTGCTGACAGGCAAAGGGAGACTGGGCATGATCTGTGACAAAGATAGCACTTTGGGGCTTGGGCTCTCTAGTGCTTCTGGCTAGGCCCTTTGCTGAGGCTTGCTGGATGTATTTGAGCCAAGTCTGGGCATTTGAGAAGCCCAGGGCCTGCACAAGTGTCACCCAGGAATACCTGGTGGTTTGACCATTGTGGATCTCTGGCAGCATGAGAGCTCAGGGGTACTCTTGTCTTTCTCCTTCCAAGCCAGGGCACAGCTGAGGATCCCCACCTATAGTCCTGATGATCCTCTTCACTTTCCTGCCCACTAGGCCGATACAAAGCAGGGGAAAAGGAGCCGGATCCCAAGACATGGAAAGCCAACTTTCGCTGTGCCATGAACTCCCTGCCAGATATCGAGGAGGTGAAGGACCAGAGCAGGAACAAGGGCAGTTCAGCTGTGCGGGTGTACCGGATGCTCCCACCCCTCACCAAGAACCAGAGGAAAGGTATCCAAGGGCTCTGGGTCCTGGGAAAGCCCTCAGGGAGAGAGGGAAGGAGGAAGGAAGTCAGCTGGGGCTGGCATGCCTGCCTGTACCAAGGTTGACAGCCTATCTGCCCCACAGAGAGAAAGTCCAAGTCCAGCAGAGATGCTAAGAGCAAGGCCAAGAAGGTGAGTATGATCCTAAGCAGCTAGCCTTTGGTCACCTGAGAGTCAAGGTGGGCAGTAGAAGGAGTGCCCCAGCAAGCCTGGGCCTAAGCTTCTTTCTCCCTCTACAGTCATTTGGGGAATCCAGCCCCGATACCTTCTCTGATGGACTCAGCAGCTCCACCCTGCCTGATGACCACAGCAGCTACACAACTCAGGGCTACATGGGGCAGGACTTGGACGTTGAACGGGCCCTTACTCCAGGTAAGGTGGGCCGGGTCTGGCAGGGGACCACATAGGTTGGTGGGATGGCTCTTTCTCTTGGGTCTAGGGGGCACCGTGCTTGTAGATGGTGACCTGTTGGAGCAGGCTGCGAGTGGGGGGGATGCTGGGTGTCCTGGCCAACTAAGAAAGCACACAGCTCTGACCCTCAGTTTCTGTTGTCCTGAAGCACTGTCACCGTGTGCCGTCAGTAGCACTCTCCCCGACTGGCGCATTCCAGTGGAAATTGTGCCAGACAGCACCAGTGACCTGTACAACTTTCAGGTGTCGCCCATGCCCTCCACCTCTGAAGGTTCGTGCCTCCGGGGCCTGGCCTGCCCGCCTGACTGTTGGGATCCAAGGAGGGGTTTCCTGAGGGAGAAAAGATGCTCAGAACTCCACCTGGCACTGAGCTGACTGGTGGGCTGGAGAGAAGAGGGAAGAGGGGAAGAGGTGTGGCTTCAGGGTTCAAGAGGCTGAGTCACAAGGACAGTGTTCTGTTCTGGAATCTTCATGGCAGGCAGATATCCACTGGGAGGCCAGCGTGTGTGTGCGCATGTGTGAAGGGGTAGGGGGACTTGGTGGGGCTGGCACTGCAGGGTGAGCCTGGCTGACTGACCTCAGCCAACCTCTCTGCTGTTCCCCATCCACAGCTGCAACAGATGAGGACGAGGAAGGGAAATTAACTGAGGACATCATGAAGGTAAAGCCCCTTCCTTCCTTCTTCAGTGCTCTTTTGAGGTGGCTACTTCTCAGTGAGGGGAGGGAACCAGTGAGAGCTTCTAAGTTGGAGGGTAGGCAGTTGCTGCTGTGACCTGTCTGCTTGCATGGTCCTACAAGTGTCACATCCATGTGGCTGGGGACCACTGACCTCTTTGGCTGGTGGGAAAGACACTGTGGAAGTGGGGGCAGGAGGGAGGCTGGGTTTCTGACATGCTGTCCTAGGGCCTCAGATAGCTCTGAGTCAGCCACCATCAGTGCCGGGTCCCTGGCCCGTGTCCTCCGCCCCAACATGCCCCAGTCCTGTTAGTTTGGGAAATGCACATCAGGTTTCAGTAATCAGCCTTTGGGATCTGTAATATGATGGCTTTTCTTTGTATAAGCAAATTATTCTCCAGGTTTTTTTCTGCTTCAGTTTTTGAAATAAATGTAAAAAAGTTTTTGTAGTAGCTGTACCCAGGCTCTGTTCCATCAGCACAGAAAATGGAGACATGGGCATAGTTCCTTATCTCTACCTGAAATTTCTAGGCATCTTTTCTTGACTTAATATGTGAACCATTGCTTTAAGCCACCCTCCCAGTTGGTATGTCCTTACCCAGTTGAGAGGGAAGTCTTGGAGATTCTATGCCAGAAGGTAGATGTGGGAGTGTCGGCCCAGGGCAGACCCTCACCTCCCAGGCCCCTATCCTAACTGCACTCCACGTCTGTATCCATTTGAGAATGTGAAAATGGCCAAGGATGTGATCCTGGCTGGGAAGCGTTGGCTCATTGAAGGCAGGACCAGAGGGTGTGTCTGTACTGGGAGTGAGCTGATGGCTTCTTATTTATCTGTCCCCAGCTCTTGGAGCAGTCAGGGTGGCAGCAGACAAGCGTGGATGGGAAGGGGTACCTGCTCAATGAACCTGGGGCCCAGCCCACCTCTGTCTATGGAGACTTCAGCTGCAAGGAGGAGCCAGAAGTTGACAGCCCTGGGGGTAAGAAGACCCTGGATCCATATGGTTTCTCAAAGAAGAGAAAACCAAGTAGCGGGTGGGGAAGGCTTGGGGGCAGGGCCAGAGAGCAGCAGGGGTAAAGCATCCTTGTTAAATTCATCTGGGTACAGACAGCTTGCAAATTGGCTGCTCCTTCCAGGCCCTCAGGTTTGCCTAAGATTGAGGCTGCCATGGGGCGGACAGCAGAGGCTGCTGTGTCTGTGGCCTTCACGGATAGGGCTGGAGGGTGGGGGGAGAACACATCTGCCTCCCCACCCCCAATCCTCACAAAACCTTTTTCACATCTTCTAGGGTATATTGGGCTGATATCTTCAGATCTGAAGAACATGGACACCAGCTGGCTGGACAGCCTGCTGCCCCCAGTCAGGCTGCCCTCCATCCAGGCCATTCCTTGTGCACCATAGGTGGGCCCCTGGCCCCCTTTTACTTCTCTAGGCAAGCAGGACCTGGCATCATGGCAGCTGTGGTGCAGAGAAGCAGGAATCCTGTGGCCCCTTGATACGACAAAGTAACCCCACTGCTGACCAGGGATGGGGCTTTCCTCCTTGGGACAGTGGCCTCTGGGGGTCCGGCAGGCCAGGGTCTGGGCTTATCTTGTGGGGTAAAGCTGGCCCTGCCTCCTGGGAAGATGGCGTTCTGAGACTGGTGTGTCAGGTGGAGGTCTCAGACAGGAGTCAGCCTCCAGCTTTTCCCTCTGAGCCCAGCTCCCTCTGAGCCCAGCTGCCTGGAGAGGGTCTTGCTGTCACTGAGCTGGCCCAAGGGAACGGGCCAGTGACCTCAGAAAGCACAGCACCAACTCCAGGGCTGGCTCTGCACTAAGAGACAATTGCACTAAGTGAATCCTGTTCCCAAAGAACCACCTCCCTTCCTAGCTGAGCCCTGGGGACTGTTCCAAAGCCAGTGAAATGTGAAGGAAGAATGGGGTCCTGTGGGACAGTGCCCCCTCTGCCTCAGAGGAGCTCTGCCCTGCTCCCTGCGTAGGCTGAGGGGCTTGTGAAAAAACCTGGCACTTTTTCTTGTGGACCTTGCCACATTTCTGATCAGAGGTGTACACTAACGTTTCCCGTAAGCTCTTGGCCTTTGCATTTATTTATACTGTGCCTTGCTCTGCACCCACCTGCCCCCTCAGGCAGGCCCCAGCAGCCCCCAGCAGGCCCAGGGAGGCAAGTGTGAGTGTGACTTTTAAAATTGGAAACGTCATCTGACCACTAAGTCATGTGTGACCACACATGTACATGTGTGTAAATATGTACATTTGTCTTTTTATAAAACGTTAATTGTTTATAAGTGGTGTGGCCTTTTACTTAGACATAAGTTAGATGATTTTACTTTTTGTAGACACATTCTGATGGACTCATTGTTGGCATCCTGCCTGAGCTTGCCTTTAGGGTGAGTGGTGATGTGCACCTATTGTGAAATCCTTTCAATTATGTTCATGGAGAAGGTGGCAGGAGAAGGGACAGTTATGGCACAGGGATATGCTCATGTAAATACAGTCACTTGCCCATGGCTTTATAGCCAGAGCTATGGGTTGAACTTGGGCTCCTGGGGCCTGGGGAGTGTTAGGTTTTGAGCTCTTCTGAGGAATGTGCCATAGACTCGAATGTCCTGCTAAATTCAAATGCAAGTGTACTCAGGTGCTACTCCAAAAAGTTAACAGTTGGCACAGCATGGTCACTGGCAATCAGAACAGACACCAGCCCCCAAAAGGTTCCCGCGGCCTGCTGTGCCGCCAAGCAGTACTTGCTGTCCATTTGCTGCAGTGACAGGAATGTTCTCTCTCTGCACTGTCCACTGCAGTAGGTAGCGGCATACTTACATGTGCTAACCGAACACTTGAAATGTGGCCAGTGCAATGGAGGAACTGGATTTTTAATTTTTTTTTTTTTGTCTGCGCCACGAGGCATGCGGGATCTTAAGTTTCCTGATCAGGAATGGAACCTGTGCCCCCCTGCAGTGGAAGTTTGGAGTCCTAACCACTGGACCACCAGGGAAGTCCCTGGATTTTTATTTAATTAGTTAAAATTTTAAAAGCCATATGTGGCCAGTGGCTACCATATTGGACAGTACAGGTCGATGCTGGATTGGGAGCAGATTTGAGGGGGAAGGGCTGGGGTGGTTGGAGGACACTGGGGACAGGGGCTTGAGGCTATTTACCTGACTGTTCAAAAGTATTTTACTATTTTGACAGCCAATAATAACTGGTGCTGAATACCAGCCTGCAGTGTGCTGTGAAACAGCTCCATGCACAAATGTGTTAGGAAAACCGTGGATGACCTTACATGAAGCAGGCTTCCTTCTTCCACATCTTTTCAGGGTTCTGGCTGGGCTAATAGAGACTCACAGCATCTCTGTGAAGGGATATCTTTGATCAGAACAGTGTTTCTGAAAACCACAGGCTGGAAATCACTGATATATGGCAATGAAGGGTCTCAGATAAGAACCAAGTCACAGTGTCTGAGAGGCAGAGATCTGGAAATAGGCTTTTCTCATTTCCCTCCACAGTCTGGCCCTGGGGCTAAACAGCACCCAAAGCAGTAGGCAGGCTGGCCAAGGGAAGCCAGCAGGCATCACTAGCACCATCTAGGGAATGAGGCCATGGCAGTGCAGGGGTCACTCAGGGAAACCAAGACCTGTGGACACATCTTTCATATTCTTGGTCCCAGAAACCCCCTTGTAGGGCCTAGCCATCTGGAAGGAGTGTGGGAGAGGGAAGGCTGAGTGGGAAAATAATGAAAAAACTGGAAAATGGGCGAAGTTCAGTCAGATGTTCTCTGCAAAGCTTGGGAAGTATTGTTCCCTGAATGGCAGGTGGCCCTCCTGCTGGGTAGACATTCTGTTTGTGGATGCCTGGATAGACCAGTCTCAAGCACTGCCCATCAGAAGATCCACCTGGATTTTTCAAGAGTTAGCATCATCTGGGGGCCAAAGGGGAGGGATAAGATGACTTTTCCCAGCTCTTGCAGGGCCCCGCCCTTACTGAGGAAAATAGGATGGGGAGGCTAGCCTCCTATGGCTTCTAACTGGGGGCTTGGCAAGGTCTTCTAGTGCGTGGCTTTTCCAGCTAAGGATGGTTGGGAGTGGTGTGAAGCCAGGTAGAGTAGACCCAGGAGGGATGGGGAGGAAGGGATGCAACCTAGAGCAAACAGCATGGACAGCTTCTGACTTCTCTCCTCTTGTCCTTCGACATATTCCCTGACAGAGAATATGCAAAGTTCATCACTTGTAAGTTACCAAAATGGGAGAGGAATTCCATCAGTGAGGTCCCAATCTCTACAGCCAAGATGGAGTCCTGGTCTCTAACTCTCCTTACTCTAGGCATCCTAAACAATTGGAACCAACTCCTTGGAATGTCCAGGGAGGGACCCCAAAAATCTACCCCTCCCCATCACAAAGGAGCTGAGTCCTAGGGACCAGACATGGAGGAGTAGTGTGGGATGGAGCCAGGTTTTCCAGGATGGTGAGCTGTCTCACCACACCCCACCATGGACCTCAGCCCGTGCCTGACAAGAGTAACAGTAAAGTCCAAATGCTCACCTAAGGATGATGGCAGCTGATACTAACTCATTAGCCAAACAGTGCCTGAAATGGAGCAACATCAGTATAATCTGTCAAATTTGGGCAAAATAACTTAAATTCATTCGAAGAATCTGCCAATGCTTTTGTGGCTCACTCCCAAGAATTTCAGTTTAAGTGCTAATGGTAGAAGCTCTTGGCTGAGGGACTAGGAGTTCATTGAAAGACCTGTTTCGCTGGGGTTGTGATAACATCATTGTCATGAAGGACCACTTTCCAATGGGGTAAACCGGCAATGTGGGGCTCAGGCACACCAGCTAGAACTCCTGCCCTGCCAAGTCTATAGATGTTCAAGGGCATTTCTGGTTAGTAATAGGAGTTTCCTTGCCTTACTTCAAAGGTGTCACTTTAATTGGGCTGTTACTCATTCAGCTTACTTGGCAATAGGAAGGAAGCTAGAGGCTAATATGCTAGCTTCCCATACAAAGGCTCATGGTGGCAGAAGACCTTTAGGAAAGACATGCAAACCATCCCTTCTTGATATATCAGTATTCAACATCTCTCAGTGCACTGTGTGCAAGATAAGCGCATCCTCAGATCTCTCTGGAAGTCTTAGGTGGGGACTGCCAAAGACAGAACTGAAGTCTTGGAAAAAGTCTTGGGCCTGGTTGGAGGTGAAGTCCTTTCCTCTGCAAGTGATGCCCCCAGGCTGGTGGGGCTGGGTCATACCCAGGCTGTCATTCTCTGGGACCATTTGGTCTTTCACATGGTTTGTACACATCCAAAAATCCTTGTATTAGTGGGGTACAGGATTCCTCAGCAGCCCTGTTGGAGCACCCAGGAAGCTTTTGCCTGTCAGACGTAATGCCCTTTCTTAATCTGGGCACAGCTAACCCTCCCATCATGAGAATGTTTGAAATTCATCAGAACTCTGCACTAACCTTTCCCCACTTGTGCCAGCAGTCACAGGGGCAGAGGCTTGGAGGGTGAATGAAGAGCTCATGTACTTCCTTTTCCAGGAGTCAAAGTACTGGGCAGAATAAGACTTGTTTTTGTCAGCCAGGGCTCACTTGTGAGTCCAAGTCTAAGGCAGCACAAGGGCATAGCTGGTTGGCTACATGGTTTTCCTAGCTCCAGGCAGCTCCCAAGAGACCCATTTCTGCTGACTTCCTAGGGGTGGGGAGTTGTAGAAGAACCCCCCACTTCTGCAGGCTCAACGGTGAGGCAGGCCTACTGAGTCTGTGTTGGGTTTAATTTCAATTGGGGAGATACCGGAGGCAATGAGGCAAGGACATGGGGGCTGAGTACAAGGGGAGAGACAGACATTCACCCACCACACCATCCCTCATCCAGCTCCACGAGCTCAGAAAGGAGCAGAACTGAAAAGGACCTCACAGTCCAGCTGGATAATGACAACACAGCCTTGAGTGCTCACTTTGCATCAGGCACTGTGCCAAGCACCCTGTATGCACCATGGCACTGGCACCCCACCACAGCCCCTGTTCACAGACACGGAAACCAAAGCTCAACCAGCACAAGACGCTTGTCCAGGATGATTCAGTTAATCAGTATGGGGCCTGGATTCCAACCCACATCTGGCTGTGCCCGGAACCCAGACTGTTTCCGCGATGTCAGGCTGCCCACAGAGGTGGAAACTGAGGCCTGGGGAAGAAGTTTGGAAGAGCTTGCCTGAGGCAGCTAGCACCTCATGCTGAAAAAGCATTTGGGAACACAGAGGGAAGGCAGCAAAAGCTGCAGCTGCTCTGGACACTGTGTGGGACCCCTGCCTTCAGCTCCCTGCCCTCACCCCAGGCAACACGGCTCTGCAGCTACAGGCCCCAGGGCCCCGGGGAGGTGAGTTTTGACTTGATCCTAAAGGGAAGCGATGCAAATGCCCTAGAGGCCACCTGCAGTTCGATGGGTGGGGCCCCCAGGGGGTGGAACACAGGCCCGTAACTTGGCTTCAATGCAAGGGGCACCTCAGCCACGCATGTCCGTTTGTGAATCAGCTCCCAGCTCCAGGGGACTCTGGCCTGCTAGGCCTTATCTCAGCTCTAGGGATCAAAAAGGACTTTTTCAAGATGGAGGAATCAGGCTCCCTGACTTCAGACTATACTACAAAGCTACAGTATCAAGACAGTATGGTACTGGCACAAAAACAGAAATATAGATCAATGGAACAGGATAGAAAGCCCAGAGATAAACCCACACACATATGGTCACCTTATCTTTGATAAAGGAGGCAAGCATATACAGTGGAGAAAAGACAGCCTCTTCAATAAGTGGCGCTGGGAAAACTGGACAGGTACATGTAAAAGTATGAAATTAGAACACTCCCTAACACCATACACAAAAATAAACTCAAAATGGATTAAAGACCTAAATATAAGGCCTGACACCATCAAACTCTTAGAGGAAAACATAGGCAGAACACTCTATGACATAAATCACAGCAAGATCCTTTTTGACCCACCTCCTAGAGAAATGGAAATAAAAACAAAAATAAACAAATGGGACCTAATGAAACTTAAAAGCTTTTGCACAGCAAAGGAGACCATAAACAAGACCAAAAGACAACCCTCAGAATGGGAGAAAATATTTGCAAATGAAGCAACTGACAAAGGATTAATCTCCAAAATTTACAAGCAGCTCATGCAGCTCAATATCAAAAAAACAAACAACCCAATCCAAAAAATGGGCAGAAGACCTAAATAGACATTTCTCCAAAGAAGATATACAGACTGCCAACAGACACATGAAAGAATGCTCAACATGATTAATCATTAGAGAAATGCAAATCAAAACTACAATGAGATATCATCTCACACCGGTCAGAATGGCCATCATCAAAAAATCTAGAAACAATAAATGCTGGAGAGGGTGTGGAGAAAAGGGAACACTCTTGCACTGTTGGTGGGAATGTAAATTGATACAGCCACTATGGAGAACAGTATGGACGTTCCTTAAAAAACTAAAAATAGAACTACCATACGACCCAGCAATCCCACTACTGGGCATATACCCTGAGAAAACCATAATTCAAAAAGAGTCATGTACCAAAATGTTCATTGCAGCTCTATTTACAATAGCCAGGACATGGAAGCAACCTAAGTGTCCATCATCAGATGAATGGATAAAGAAGATGTGGCACATATATACAATGGAATATTACTCAGCCATAAAAAGAAACGAAATTGAGTTATTTGTAGTGAGGTGGATGGAGTTAGAGTCTGTCACACAGAGTGAAGTAAATCAGAAAGAGAAAAACAAATACAGTATGCTAACACATATGTATGGAATCTAAGGGGAAAAAAAAGGTCATGAAGAACCTAGTGGCAAGACAGGAATAAAGACACAGACCTACTAGAGAATGGACTTGAGGATATGGGGAGGGGGAAGGGTAAGCTGTGACAAAGTGAGAGAATGGCATGGACATATATACACTACCAAAGGTAAAATAGATAGCTAGTGGGAAGCAACCGCATAGCACAGGGAGATCAGCTTGGTGCTTTGTGACCACCTAGAGGGGTGGGATAGGGAGGGTGGGAGGGAGGGAGATGCAAGGGGGAAGAGATATGGGAACATATGTATATGTATAACTGATTCACTTTGTTATAAAGGAGAAACTTACACACCATTGTAAAGCAATTATACTCCAATAAAGATGTTAAAAAAAAAGAACTTTTTCAGCTGCGTTTCTGTCCGAGCAAGGCAACGGGGTCTCTCTCGTTCTCCTGCTTTAAATCAGACCCTTTGTTGAGTCCTGGGATCCTCAGAGATCTGGACTCTGGGTAACTGTATGAGCCAAGCCCATCAAGGGTGCATCCTAACTCACAGCCACAAGGCTGGGGCCACCCTCTGCCTGTTTTGAGTCTAATCCTGGCTTCCTGGTCCCTGAGAAAACCCAGTGCCCCTGGCAGCCGGCTGATTGCTGCCCTACATCAGGTGGGCTCTCAGACTCACTGGCAGGTTCCCTTCAGGGAAGGCCTCCCCTGCCCTCCAGACTCTGCTGAGAGGAAGCAAGGGTGGCTCTCACTTTCGTTCCTGGCCACATGCCTTGGATTGGCCTGGGTCCTTCTAAGGCTCTGCCATCCCCTTTTCCTTACCATCCAGGTGGATACGGGGTGTCTGGTTCAACTATCAACCTCTCCCTCATGCTGCCCATCCTGAATCTGCCAAGATTAGGGCAGGTGCAGTGAGTTCTTCCACAGCAGTTAAAAATATCCAGCCACACCTTTGCTCAGACAGGTGAAGAGGTACGCTTGGGATCATAGTTCAGGAGCCAAGTAAGTGACCCAGGCCACATGAGCCCTGGGGTGGGGGTAGGGTGAATCGTGTGCCAGGTTTCTCTGAGAAAGCTGACTTCGTGGAACGAGGAAGTTGTTCGGTTGTGTGGAGCTGGTGTTTAGGGATCTGGGGTGAACAGGGAGGGAGGGAGTCATTAGGGCAGAATAGCAATTACTTTCCTTAAAACTGAGAAAAAGTCAAGAAGTCCTTTCACGTTGCCCATACAACCGCAATGGTGGACTGGGGTGAGGGCTGCTGCCCTTGCCTGTGGGAGGTGAAGGTTGGTTGCCTCTGTTGGGGACTCAGGGCTCCCCTCCCAGTGCTCCTTCTGGGCTTGCCAGGGTGAGGGCTGAGCTCCTAGGTGTTTGGGGTGGGGTGTGGCAGAGGAGGGCCTGAAGGGTGTCCAAACTTCTCAGACTCAGAACAGCGTCTGAAAACAGTTCATCACCACCCTTCTGTCGTGCACTGGCAAGCAGCCAGAGCTCTCCTCCTAGGAGACCATCTGCCCCGACTTTGGGGGCCTGCCTCAGGACACTCGGGAGGACCCCAGTTTTGGCCTCTGGCCAGACTGAGACACATGCAATGCAATCCTGCGGCCCTCCCGTATCTGACGGCTCACACAGGCAAAACCTCAGCAGCCAGTGCCTGTCCCCTTCCTGTCTGCTACTCCCCACATGCCCAACCTCTCCAACCAGACTGGTAGCTCCCCAGGGGCAAGCAGCTCATCTCCTCCATATTCTCACGGAAGGAGATCCTGCTCAGGCAGGAATGGCACTTAAGAACATCTCTTGCAAAATGCTGGGTCAGCAAAGCCCTGCAGTTAGCATCTGCTCACCTTCTCTACCCACTGTCCACCTGGCTTTTCTGAGTCCTTCCTTGGGGGACAATCCAGGCTGGACTCTGGGGTGCAGGGAGAAGGCTGAGAGACAGGGAAGGAACAGAGTGGTAACTAGCTCTGACCCTGCAGTAGAGCCTTGGGCAGAATGGGCCATGACCAACCAGCCCAGAACAAGAGCCACTGTGTCCCACGACATGCAGCACAACCCATCTGTGTCCCTCAGCAGGACTGCTGGAGATGGAAGGCTGAGTCATTAATTACTTTCTTTTATTAAAAATGTACACAAGTACAAGGAACATGGTTTAATTGTACTGAGTAAGAAATACAGATGAGTAAATAGAAACATTAATTAAAGCCACCTGCAATACACCACCCAAAAGTAATCATGCTGTTAAATGTTTAGAAACCGGGTACAAACACAATTCTTCACCCCCCTGTGCATATATTTAGGAGCTCTGTCCCATGCAGATACAGGCATGGGTCCAGGAACACTGCAAGCAGGGATCTATACTTCCCTGGCACTCGCTTGGGGCCCTTCCCCAGCCCCCAGATCTCTCTGCTCCCAGATACCGTGCAGAGGTTGGCACCAAGAGTCCAAAGGGCTAGCCATCCAGGCTGACAAGGTAATCTATAGTAGATTAGGAGGGGCAAAGGGCCTTGGAGGCAGGATACCAACTGTCCCAGTTTGCTCAGGACAGATGAGTTTCCTGGGATGTGGGAATTTTCAGTGCTAGAACTGAGAAAGTCCTGGGCAAACTGGGGTGAGTTGGTCCCTCTACTTGGAGGACCAAAGGCCTTGTCCAGCCCCTCCTTCCCTGCACTGCCCACTGGCCCTCCTACTGGGTCTTATATCCCTGGGGACCTCAGCAGGCAGCTCAGGGACAGAGCCTCCGCAGGGCCCACTGCTTCCTCAGGCTCCGACAGAGTTCCAGCCTGAGGCCCAGGGAAGGAGTGGGGAAAGGGAATGAGTAAAGGCAGACAGGCAGTCATACTGAGGAAAGGGGCCAGGTGACCTCTGGCTGTCAAGGGCAGCCAGGGATGCTGAGGTGGAGGGGCTTCAATATTTGGCTGCCTGCCCCTCCAGGCCTGGAGCTTCCCTTAGAATTCAGTGCCTTAGTTCTCAGAGGCCCCAGTCCTTGGAAGCCGTAGGGTCTTTGGGTGGGAGGTGCTCAGCCCCCAGGGCTTCCCACAGCCCTGCTGCATCCAGCCTTGCATCCCCCCTCCTCCATGTCCACACCCGCTGGCGCTTCCTGCCTAGCCCATCTCCACCTAAGACTGGGCGCAGAGCATGGGAAAAGAGGAATCCAGGACAGGTTGAGCTGAGTGAGGAGCAGAACAGGTGGGAGGGGACCTAGGCATAAAGGACCTCTCCTAATAAGGGTGGGCACATCCTGACTGTGGTCTGGCCCGGCCTGCTTTCTATGCCTGAGAATGGAGCCCTTGGAGAACCCAGAGGAGTAGGCAGAATAATGGTCCATGGTGGTATAAAGATGTCCACATCCTAATGCATGGAATCTGTGACATGGCAATGGGGAATGAGGTTGCTAATTAGCTCACTTTAAAATAAAGAGATTATTCTGGATTATCTGGATGGGTCCAATGTAATCGCAAGGGTCCTTAAATGAAGAAGGAGACAGAAGAGTCAGAATCAGGGAGGCAGCATTATGTGAAAGACTTGACCAGCCATTGCTGGCTTTGAAGATGGAGGAAGGGGCTACAAGGCAAGGAATGCAGGTGGTCTCTAAAAGCTGGCATGGGCGAAGAAGCAGATTCTCTACTAGAGTCCTCAGAAGGGAACGCAGCCTGCTGACACCTTGAGTTTAATTCAGTAAGACCCATTTTGGACTTCTGACCTAGAGAACTGTAAGATAATAAATTTGTATTGTTTTAAGCCATTTAATTTATGGGAATTTGTTATAGCAGCAATACTGGGATACCACCTGAAGGATGTAACTGCTCAGAATCCCCTGGTTAGAGTCAGTCTCACAGCGTCCCACAGTCGCTCTGTTAAAGAGCTGACTCTGTCCTGGGAGACACTGTGACTCTGGAGCCCTGCGCAGGGAATGGGCCTCCGTGACTTGGGTGGGTCAAGAAGGATGCCGAAGAATAGTGCCTCTGCTGGATGTGCCTACAGGAAACAGCTGTCTCCTTGAACCTATTCCCCAAAGCTCCAGTGGTTCTGGCTCTGAGCTGTCCAGGAAGAGCTGCCCTGAGGTCAGGCTACCCAGCACATCCAGCCAGAGCTGGCAGGACTTGCCTTAAGACTCCCAGGGTGGCATTCTGTGTCCTTTCCACACACCCATAACGCTCACAGCTCTCTCAGTCTTTGGCCTCCCTAAGGGAATTCAGTTTGGCTTAGGAAAACCTAGGACTAGAGAGAAAAAAGTTTAGAGGAAAAAAATCACTAAAGTGGATGTCAGCCACATCTTCATAAAATCCCTGCTTTGCCGCTTACTAGCTGTGTGGCCTCAAATAAGGCACTAAACCTCTTGGAGCCTGCTTCTTCATCCAGAAAAGGTATAACAGCTTTTGTCTTACCTGCCTCACAGTGTGTGTGAGTCTCAGGTCAGATAATGCATGAGAAAATGCTGTGCTGCACAGACTGAGGTGCTGTTGTTATTAATGAGCAATAACGATCACAGCCCCACAGACTTCTGTATGGAGTGGATGATCATACATCCTGTGTCAGGGAAGGAAGGGTGAGTGCAGACTCATCAACTCTGCCTTGCCCACAGGCAGGAGGCTGCACCCTGGCCAGGAGAGGAGAGAAGGGCTTGTCTTTCTCTGAGCCACCGCTTCAGAGCTCAGACCGGACGTGAGACAGAGCCACCCTGCAGCCCGCAGGATGTCCTCCCAACCACCCGCAGACTGGGGCTTTGCACCTTTTCTTTCCCCTAAGAAAAAAAGTTTTCTAGAGTTTCGTTTGCATAAAAAACAGTCCCTCCTTCTCATAAAATACTCACGATTTTACAGGGAAAAGTTGGAACATGAAACTGTACACAGTACAATTCCAATCTAATGAATATATAATATATAATTTTATATGTGGGATACCTACTGGAAGAAATGCATCAGAATACTAATGGTGGTATCTTTGGTAGGACTATAGGTGATTATATTTTCTTCTTTATATTTGTATAAATTAAAAATGCTCTACAATGACTTATAAGTACTTTTACATTTAGAAAAAATTATTTATATATATATATGTATATATGAAAAATGCCAGGGACTTCCTTTTGTAGAACCACAAACTGGGCTAGAAGAGTCATTTGAGCTGGGTTCTGCACAGGCAGGAGTCCTGACCCTGGCCCTTGCTGCAGCATCTCGGAGGCTCAACTACTTTCCCGCCCTGGCCTCTGCTGGCCCGGTGAGACTGGATGCTGGACAAGATGCTCTCTAGGATTCTCTGCAGCTCAGTAATTAAAGTATTCGTCGTAGTCTCATCCATCCCTGCTCCATGCTCAGCTTCCAGTGGCTTCTCCTTACCACCTCCCTCACCACCCTCATTTCTCCCAGACCTGCCCTGGGAGTCGCTAGCTCCTGGCATTTGCCTGCATCACAGACTGTACTTCTCAGAGCCCTGCCCTTCCTTGAAGAACAAAGCCTGGCCAAATCCTATGCAGCCTGCTGGCCTGCAGTGAACCCTGCTTCCCTCTAACTTGTACATAACAATAGCTACCGTTTATTGACTGTTAACTTCAGGTCGCACAGCAAAAGTGGTCTCATTTAATCCTAGGCCACCAGCAGCTGCAGAGACTAAAATTTGAACGGCACCCCCCTGGAGTTGTGCAGTGTAGTGACCCTATTTGATCCTCTTTTGCCTCTGAGGGTTGTATTGTTATTCTCATTTCACTGACAAGATAACTGAGGCTCAGAGAGGTCAAGCCAACTCACCCATGGTCACACAGTGGGTTTGTGGCAGAGCTAGGACTTGATCTCTAGAGATTTCAAGTCCAGTGTTTTTTCACTCCCACAGTGGTGTCTTTCTCAACAACTCCCACATTCCAGCACTGGAAGGCAGGGAGGATGTATTCTGAGCTGAACACACAGAGGGCACCCAATGAATGCCTGAATGTCTGGTGGTGGTAGTGTGGATCACAGTGAGTTCAACCATTCAATCAACAAGTCTTCCCAGAGTGTCTGGGAGCTCTGGGGGCAGGGACAGGCCTATTCTGTTCACTGCTATATTCCAGCACCTAGCAGTGCCTGACATATAGTACATGCTCAGTAAATGACACTGAATTCATGATTGTTCATTCAAATAAAGAAAACAATAAAGTAAATAATAGGAGCTAATATCTATGGAGTGCCTACTTCTAGCCAGCTCTCAGGGAGTCTCCAGGAGAGTTGAGGAGAAATACAACACTGTGACAAGGACTACAGCTTGGGGTTTTACATCAAAAAAGTGTCTACATAAAGCCCATGAGAACACCAGAGAAAGAAAGAAAGGCGCTCAGCGTGACCCTGAACCTTCCTACCATGTCAGAGGCCATGTCAGCAGCTGTCACCATCACAGCTTGAATACACTGACGGTCAAAGCACACAAACCCAAATTTGCCATCTGCATCCGTGGTTCTGCCTGTTCAGACCACGTCTGGATCCTCTTATTGCCTCTCCAGACTGGATAACCAGAATACTGGATCTATAAGACAAATGGTTGTGGAAACTGGTGATGTTTAGCTTGGAGAAGAAAAAGGAGGGTTATCTTTAATACCTGACAGGCTGCCATTGGGCCAGAGCCCTGGGCACCTCCTGAGGAAGTCTGCTGTAGCTGGCTGGGATGTCTGGAGATGGACCAGAGAAGCAGGGTGTCTGGTAGGCTGCCTCTCTGGGACCTGATGAGGCCTTACTCTCTACAGCATATATTCTACACATTGGCTCACACACAAACGTTTATTAACTGTCATTCATGGCCTACTCCAGGCTAGGGAAATAAGGATGAATAAAACAAGCTTGCCAGCTTAGAAATGCCAGCACCCTAGGAGGCAGAGTCAGGAAAGCCTCATCCTGTGGCCTTAGACTCCTTATTGTGCATCCTAAAAGGCCCTGTCTCAGCCACTGCTGAAGGCCATTTTCTTCCAGTATTCTGAAGGGGTCAGTCATACGGCAGATAATCAACAAATATACACATCCCTGAAGAGGGGATCCTGGGATGGGAACTCCAGCTGAATCAACCCTCTATGGGGGCCAAGCAGGCTGGGTCCCAGGTATGGTCTTTGCACGTGTCCTTCTGCCCCTTCAGATCCCCTCAAGTCCAGCCAGGTCTTGACCGTGGTGTGATGCGGTCCCTGTTTCCACAAGCACTGGTTCATCGTCCCCAGCTGCAGTGATATGTCAAAGGATATCCTTCAATCCTAAACTGCATAATGGCTTTTACCTTCCATTCCTTCCAAGGCTCCTCACCTGCAGTAAAAGTTGTGGTTCAGCAAACAGTGTGGAACTCCTGAATGCCAAATTCCAAAAAAAGGCTCATGTGGGGTAGAGCTCATTCTGCTGTCCTGTCCATTCACTGCACTGTTCAGTGCTAGAAATGATACGTACACTTTTTTTTTTAGCAGAACAATAATTATGCAGAAAAATGCAAAGCATATGTTTAGTTTAATAAATACTAAACTAAAGACCCTCAAAGACCCTATGCCCCTCCTTATCACAACCCCAACCCTCCCCTGTGCTCATGACTAAATTGACTTTTTTTTTTTTTTTGGCTGCGTTGGGTCTTCACTGCTGCGCGCAGGCTTTCTCTAGTTGCAGAGAGCGGGTGCTACTCTTCGTTGTGGTGTGTGGGCTTCTCATTGTGGTGGCTTCTCTTGTTGCTGAGCACGGGCTTCAGTAATTGCAGCACGCGGGCTCAGTAGTTGTGGCGCACAGGCTTAGTTGCTCTGCGGCATGTGGGATCTTCCTGGACCAGGGCTCGAACCCGTGTCCCCTGCATTGGCAGGTGGATTCTTAACCACTGCGCCACAGGGGAAGTCCCCTAAATTGACTTTTGTGATAATAATTTCTGTGCTTTTTATAGTTTTACCTCCTCTGCATATATCCTTAAACAATACAGTTCAGTTTTGCCAGCTGTTAAACTTTTCATGAAAGGAGTTATATTGTGTGTATTCTTCTGCAGTTTCATTTAACATTATGCTGATGAGAGTCACAGTATTATTACAGTATTATTATCCAATATTACAGTATTACAGGTCGCATTCATTTTCACTGCAGGAATACTATGCAATTTATTTGTGAATATTGTGGTGCACCTGAGTGAGACTTTGGTTAGAGCAGATTCTGAGGAGTGGGCCTGCTGGGTTACAGGGTACATGTATTATCATCTTTACCAGATCACTTACGTATTTTTCAATTCTGAAAATGTTTCTCAGGGAATCAGTGCTGTTATCTGGGATAGAGGAAATGAAGGATGCCTGCCCTTGCAGTCTGACTGGCCTACGCTCGGTCCTCCAAACTTGTCCCCTCCAGCCCAGCCATCCTGTCCCCTCTGGCACTCACAGGCCGGGGCCTCTCGCAGCAGGATCCTCTCCAGCCTCCCTACTTCAGTGATGTAGTTGGGTGAGAGCGGGAGGAGGCTGAGAATGAGGAAGTGGAAACCAAACATGAGGGCCACAGAGAAGTCCGGTCCACAAACCTCAATGTTTCAGCAGCACACTCCATGCGAGAGGAACGTGCAGGATGCCTGTGGAGCACACCTACCAGGTACCAAGCCTACAGGTGCCAAGGTGTGCCACTGGACAAGCCGCCACTCTGCACTAGGTTACTGCACGTAAGTCACTCCACATAATCCACACCCCAAACCCATGAGGTAGGTGTTATCATCCCATGCCACAGATGAAGACACTGAGACACACAGACACGGAGCAACTGGCAATATAGTACAACAGTTAATAGTGTAGGATCTGGATTTGTTTAAATTGGGTTTAAATTGTGGCTTCCCTACTTACTGGGCCGGTTACCTTCTTCAGCCTCAGTTTCCTCATCTGTAAAATGCGGCTAATTCACTTACAGGGTTATTGAGAGAGTTAAAAGAGATAACGTGTAGAAGGAGCTTAGCAGAGTGCCTGGCACAAAGGAGGAATGAACAGAACTATGAAATAGGAGCTATGGAGTTCCAAGGTTGACAGCTAGGACAAGGTGGGAGTGGGAGGGAACAACTCATCTTGGCAAGCTGGGAGCAGGCCATCAAGCTGACAGTGCAGATCGGCGCTGTGTGAAGACTCAGTGGAGTGCTGGCCTGGTCGACTCTGAAACGTGGGCACCTAGGCAGTCCTGCCACCCTGGCACTTTTGCCCAGAGCTCTCTACCTATCTGTGGCTGCCTCAAAGGGCAGTGATTCCTGACAGGGAGCAGTTGGATCCCTGCACATGAGGAAGCTTCAGCCCAGCTTCAGCGCTGGCCCGCAGAGGCCGCATTGGCTGGCAGCAGCAGTGGCAGCCAATGGGCAGCGAAGACTGTTGCTAAGGTCACTGGTGAACCTTATTTGGCGACATCGGGCTGACCCTGCATTCACCTCTGAGAACTCTGGGAAACGCCAACCACAGATGTGAAGTGAACGTCTCAAAACCACAACTGCATTTCCTTTGAGAAAAGATTCGGCTCTCCTCTCCAGCCTGCCTCTCTCGGGCTGGATGCCTTTTGTACAGTGGCTTGCAACCTCAAGAGAGAAGAGCCTTGGCGGGGAGTTGGCTACACACCCGTCCTGGGCAGGCCTCTCCCGCCCCTGGGAGAAGTCAGGGGCTACTGCACAGGCGGCCCCAGGACCCACCAAGGACCTGAAAGGCTTCTGTTCTCGCCTCAGCAGCTGCTGACCTCCGGCCCAAGCCTCCCTGCACACACCCTCAAGTGTTCCTGGACCCACTTCCTGTAGCCTTGGGAAGCTGCTGGTATGAGGAAGACCCATGGCACGCAGGGAGGAAGTGGGCCGTGCCCAGGCCCTTAACATCTGCACCGGCCACACTGTTTCAGTGCAGCCTACAGCTCAAACGGTTAGCGGTTTCAGTTTTTCACCTTCCTTTGGTGCATCTTCTAGCTTAACATTAAATAAGTAAAACTGTTACCCTACCCCAGACAAATGTGGGAGGGAAGCTGTGCCTTCACTATTTCCAAAATAATACTCCCCTCTTTCCTCATATTCGTACAGCACCTTCGAGTCTGGGAACTGTGCTCATATCTGCCATCTTGTTGGATCCTCACAAGCCTTGCTAAGGTAATCATAGCTTAACAATGACTGAGCCCTCACCAGGTGTCAGGAGCATGAATTAGCTCATAGAATCCACTGTAATTGTTCCCACTTGACAGAAGAGAAAAATGAGGCAAAGACAGATTCAGTAATTGGCTCAAGGTCAATTACCAGTCTGTAAAGGCAGAGCTGAGATTTTATCCCAGATGGCCCAATTCCAAAGTCTGCCCTATTATCTTCTGTTATATTGCCCCTCAAGGCATATACACAAGAACAAAAGGTGTGGGGCCCAACATGAGGGCTGCTTCCCATGTCCACATCTCTTCCCGGAGGACCATTCACTGGCATCCTTCTTCTGCCCCCCTCTTTTTTTTAATCACTCACACCTCCCCCTCTTCCCTGCCCCCAACCCCAGCTTGTCTCCTCCTGACCCACAGGCTAAAAGTGGCCTTTCTTGGGACTTCCCTGGCGGTCCAGTGGTTAAGACTCTGCGCTTCCCCTGCAGGGAGTGCAGGTTCGATTCCTGGTCGGGGAGCTAAGATCCTGCATGCCGTGTGGCCAAAAATAAAAAAATAAGAATAAAAAATATTATAAAGTGGTCTTTCTTTTCTGGGTAGTCCAGGGAGACAGGTGTCCTGGCCTGCTGGGAAGAGGCTATGTGAGCCCATCTGTCAGGTACGGGGGGCAAAGCCAGGGCCATGGAGGGTGAGTGACAGAAGAACGCCACACCTCTCACCTCCTCCTGCTAAGCCTTTGCCTGTACACATGGGGCAGTTAAAGCATCCCATGGGCAAGGGTCTGGGGACTGCGGGCAGCAGAGCTGGGGCGTCTATCTGTCCACCGCATCCTCAGCTGAAGGCACTCTGAGGGCCTGGGGTGGGGTCTGGACACTGAGATATGCCAGTGCGTATCCCTTGCTGGAGTGCTGTCTTTCCAGGCTGCCCTCACTCATGGAACATACACTTTTTTGTGCCCCTACCAAGAGTCAGGCACTATTCAAAGCATCAAAGATACAGCAGTAAATAACACAGACCATGTTTCAGGCCTTGAGGAGTTTAGTTCCAATGAGGGACACAGACGTGAGGCAAATAATTACACGAATAGCTGGAAAACACAGCATGCTTTGAGAGGATACCCCTTCAGGGTACTAATCAAAGAAGGAGTGTGTGGAATTGGGGGCTGAGGAAGCCAGGATGGTGTGGAGTTAGCAGGTAGGGACAGTTCTTGGCCCCTATCCCACTGCCCTCCTCTCCCCCCCATTCCTGTCCCTTCAGGAAATCTGCTTCCATGAAAGCTGCTCTGCTAAGTATCTTCAAAGTTGCCTTAAGCGGTGCTTTTGCGGCAGCTGCTTTTAGTGTTTGTGTCTGGGTGAGCACAAACTCAGGTGTGTGTGGTGTAGGAGACCACAGCGGAGGGCAGATTAGGGTGTTTGATCTTTGATCCTCAGCTAAACTCAAGCACCTCCATTCCTCATCAAAGTCCTACGTGTGCATGTGGGAGAGCCCCGGCGGGGCAAGGGGGGTGAAGGTAGCCAGCGGGGCACGAAGCTGCTGGGATGAAATGCTGGTATGAAATGTTCAATTCTGAGAAGCGTTTTCAGAATTAAACATTTTCAGATTAACCGAGAGCCAGAGCCCTTCCTAAAGTACCTCTGAAAATAGTTGTTCAGCATAAAGCGTGAAATTAGCTTTTGCTGGAGAGGAAGCCCTCCAGGGCTGACGGCAGCCAGCCAGCCTTGGGGAAGTGGGTGCAGCGCTGTGGCCATCCTTGCTGGCACTGCCTGCCTTGCAGGCTGCCAGTCGCAACCTTGCATCAGTGTGCCCACTGCTAGGCTCCTTAAGGAACACCTTGCTGCCTTCACTAAACATGCTTCTCTCCCCTCCTCTGCTTCTTTCTCCCTCGGGAACTCTCCCTGTGGAAAAGAAACCCCAGCTCTTTGGGTTGTGAGGCTGTGATTTCCAGTTTCATTTTCCAGTTTCCGTTTAGAAGCTGTTCTGCCAGCTCTCCACTCCTCATGCCCCAGGGCACCAGAGGAGCTGAGGGGCAAGAAAAAAGTGTTCCAGCCAGTACCCTGCTCCCTGGGGCTCACAGAGGGTGGGGACTGGCTGAACCCCAGGTAGGGGAGGTTGTTAAAATGCAGATTCCTGGCTCCCCAGTCTCTGAGGTGGTAGATTTGGGCCCTTTGATTCTGATGTGGCCTATGGACCCCACTAGGACTCACAGCCTCAGAGACCATCAAAACAGCCAGAGCACAGCTGAGCACAGCCCAATCACTCCCCAAGGCTCTTCCCACAAGTGCTTGTGAAACTTTGTTCCCCCTTCCCTGCCTGGTGTTGGACACATTTCAGATGTCAGCTCTTTGGGGCTGGAGGTCTGCTGGAAGCCCAGGTCATGGTCCTCACACAACCCCTTCTCTTCCTCACACTCCAAATTTCCCTTTAAGATGCTAATTTGTAATACGCATTAATAGAAACAAAAGAAAGAAAAATTCTATTAAGAGCCCTTATGTCCTTTTGCTCTGTCCCTGCTAATTCCAAAAAGGATTTAAGGACATTTACGTCTGTATTTTCTCCTCTGTGTGTGTGAGACAGAGACTGACTGTGTGTGGGGTGGGTCTTCCGATGCACCCTTACCGTGGTTTGACCTTGGAGCAGGTGGTCAGGTCCCCAAGCCTGGCAGATGTAGACCTTTGTAATCTCTAGGGCAAATTTGTTCTTCAGTGTTTCTAGTATCACTTTTTGATCAATCATTAATCAAAGTTGCAATAAAAAGATAATCTTCTCAGGACTGGGCTATAAAGGTTCTGGTTAAAACCTTAAATAAACCCTTCTGTGGAGGCCTCAAAGCCAAGAGAGAAGGGTCTCACGTCTGTGGCTAGATTTGGAAAAAAATGAAGGCTGGGCACAGACATGAACTTTAGTCACCTGAGTGGCTGTGGCCTCTTGCTTCACCTCTCACTGCCAATGAAGCTGTCTATGTCCTGGCTCCTGGACCAGGTGGCAAAGCTGGGGAAGGAGTTTGCCCAAATGTGTGGTAACAAATGTAGGGGCCTGGGGGCACTTCTACAAGGCGTGACAGCTGTGGCATGGCCCTGGGGCCAGGCCTGATGGCAGCCCCCTCAGCCCACAGAGCCCATGTGGTGGAGGGCACCCTTATCTCTGATAGGTTGGCTCATTCCTGCTGACTCACTGCTGTGCAGGGCAGAGTGGTGCCTGGGGTAAAGAGGGAGGCCCACTTCTCAAGGGAGGAAGAGAGGAAGAGGCTGCTCCTCCCAGGGCCCAGCAGGGGTAGAGCCTATGGGGCCTTCACTCTTCTCCAAGCTCCCTCACAGTGGAGAGGGTAGATCTGCTCATCAGGGCATGAGGCCACAGGCTCTTGACTGGCTGCAGAAGCTGAATCTAGGAGTAAGAATCAACAGGGATAATGTGAGGTCCAGCACCAGGTCCAAGAAGTAAGGACACCAAGGCAGGGCATGGGGACCTGGGCCAAGTGCAGCCTTGACCAACAGGCTTAGGGTTTTAGCTGTCAGTAACCTTTGCAGGAACCACAACAACTGCATCATCCAAGAGAGCTGACATGCTCAGATGGACGTATCTAAGACGTGCAGTACCTGAGGAAGTGGGAGAGGCACTCACTGTTCTCTCCAACCCCTTCCAACATACTACTGAGGCTGCTCTGTACCATATTTTCAGACACATGGAAGAAATGGGCATTTTCAGAGCAGTGTAACCCTAGAGGTACAGGGCAGTGAAATTAGGTGTGAGAAATTATTCAAAGGATTGATGTCCAGAACAGGGATAGCCTTGTTTTGAATGGCTGGAAGGGAGGAAGCAGTATCAATGGGAACAGTCGAGAGACAGACGTGAGGAGACTTTCTGTAGGTCCAGTGTGGTCTCCAAAGATAGATACATACATACACACACACACACACACACACACACACACTTCTGTTTTAAGAGAGAGAGAGCAAGAAGGGAATGGAAGACACACATTGAAATTTTAACAGCGGGCTTTCTCTAGCTGGTAAGATTATGAATGATTTGAATTTTTCCCTTTTGTGCTTATCAGTAGTTTCTAAAATGTCTGTAATATACACAAATTACTTTTTTATGGCAAAATATACATAAAATTTACCATTTTAATCATTTTTAAGTGTGCAATTCAATGGTATTAAGTACATATACATTGTGGTGCAGCCATCACTACCATCCAGCCCCAGAATTTTTTCATCATCCTCAACATAAACTCCAAAACCAGTAAACTAATTCGTCATTCTCTCATACTGCCAGTGGTTGGCAACCACCTTTCTCCTTTCCGTCTCTATGAATTTGACTATTCTAGGTACCTCATATAAGTGGAATCGTACAATATTTGCCCTTTTGTGTCTGGCTTATTTCATTTCTTAGCATAATGGTTTTCAAGGTTCATCCATGTTGTAGCATGTGGCAGAATTTCATTCTTTTTTAAGGCTGAATAATATTCCATTGTGTGTGTATACCACATTTTGTTTATCCATTCATCTGTCAATGGACACTTGACACTTGGATTGTTTCCACCTTTTGGCTATCGTGAATAATGCTGATATGAATATGGGTATACAAATATCTCTTTGAGACACTGCTTTCAGTTCTTTTGGATATATAGCCAGAGGTAGAAGTGCTGGATTATATTGTAAGTTTATTTTTAATTTTTTGAGGAACTGCCATGCTGTTTTCCACAGTGGCTGTACCATTTTACATTCTTACCAGCAGGGCACAGGGGTTCTAATTTCTCCACATCTTCACCAACGCTTGTTATTTTTCTTTTCTTTTTTTTAATAAATTTAATTATTTATTTATTTATTTGTCTGCGTTGGGTCTTCGTTGCGGTGTGCAGGCTTCTTGTTGCGGTGGCTTCTCTTGTTGCGGAGCGCAGGCTCTAGGCACGTGCGCTTCAGTAGTTGTGGCACGCAGGCTCAGTAGCTGTGGCTCGCGGGCTCTAGAGCGCAGGCTCAGTAGTTGTGGCGACGGGCTTAGTTGCTCCGTGGCATGTGGGATCTTCCCGGACCAGGGCTCGAACCCGTGTCCCCTGCATTGGCAGGCGGATTCTTAACCACTGCGCCACCAGGGTAGTCCCTTTTTTCTTTTTTTTAATAATCGCCATTCTAAAGGGTGTGAAGTGGTATCTCACTGTGGGTTTTTTTTTTTTCTTTTTTTAAATTTATTTTTGGCTGCATTGGCTCTTCGTTGCTGTGCGCGGGCTTTCTCTAGCTGCAGTGAGCGGGGCTACTCTTTATTGCGGTGAGTGGGCTTCTCATTGCAGGGCTTCTCTTGTTGTGGAGCACAGGCTCTAGGTGCACAGGCTTCAGTAGTTGTGGCACACAGGCTCAGTAGTTGTGGCGCACGGGCTTAGCTGCTCTACAGCATGTGCTATCTTCCCGGACCAGGGCTTGAACCTGTGTCCCCTGACTTGGCAGGTGGATTCTTAACCACTGAGCCACCAGGAAAGCCCCTCTAGTGGTTTTGATTTGCATTTCCCTAATCCAAACTACTTATTTTTTAAATCCAATTTTGCCTGAATCAAATCCTTTGTCCTTTATTTCTTGATAATATGGACCTTTTCCTCCTTTTTTGTACTTAATCTTTGCACTATGGTTTTTTAAAATTGTTGTAAAATACACGTAACATAAAATTTACATTCATGACCATTTATAAATGTAAAGTTCAGTATAGTTAAGTAAATGCACATGGTTATGACCAAACCCAAATTACTTTTATAATGATAAGAAGAAAGAAAAGGCTATTAAAAAAGAGGAAGAAGAAAGATGTGGATTCTCAGGCCCTGGAGATGTTCACACACTTTGGCTCAGTCTTGGCAGGGACCTGCATTCATCTACTGAGCACCTCCAATGCACTGGGCTCTGTGCCAGGCAGGGGGCTCCAAGTTGAGCATGGTCTGGTCTCTGCCCTCGGATTTCAACCTCTGTGGGAAATAGTTATACCCAAGGCTGCTGTGGGCCCAGCGGGCCACACTGTCTACGGGTGCAGCATGGGGAAGGCAGCACAGATGAGGTGGCATGTGAGCTGAGCCCCAAAAGACGAGCAGACATTTGCAGGTGCGTGAGGGCAGAGAAGAACTGGCCTGTGCTGTTGGGCTGTGGCAGCCCCTACATAAACACTTGTTAATGATTTATGTCTGTCTTCCCTACTCCATTATAAGCTTCATGAGAGCAGGGCCAGCTAGTCTTTTTCACTGTTGAACCCTGCTATGCCCAGCACAGACAGGGGTAAAATGAATACTTGCTGAATAAATGAGCAGGTGAGGAGAAGGAAGAGGAGAGAGGAGATGTCTCCTTCCAGAATCTTCGCCACGAGAGGCAGACAGCGTGGCTGTACTCCATGGGGAAGCGGGTGGAGGGAAGCATTACAGGGATGATGGAGACGGGAGCATGTCAAACACCACTACAGGAGCCAGTGGAGAAGGAGAGTCTGAAGACCAGTATGAGAGAACTGAAGGGCTTGACTGCTGGGTAGGAGGCTGGGTGTAAGGGGAGAGGCAGGGGTGCAGGGTCAGTGGGACGAGAGGGGTCTCTCTTTTTAAGAGACTCGTATGGCCAATATGAAAAAGACAGGAAACGCCAGCCGCTGACAAGGATTGAAGCAACTAGAACTCTCATCCACTGCCGGGAGAGTGTTCTCCCAGGCTGCAGACAGCACTCTGGTTGCTGGTTGGTTCAAGCTACCATTGGGGCCAATCAAGGGAACCCCAACATCTGCACTTGGACTATCAGACATGAAGTGCTCTGTCTCCAGAGCAATTTCCAAGATGGGCCTGAATCCAGGGGACATGGAACAACCAAGAGCCCGGAGTTGGCTCTGTGCTCACCAGGCTCCAAAATGTCAACTCTGCCCACGTGCCTCCTTGCGCCTCATCTCACGTCAGGCAGCTGGCAGGACTTGAGTCGGCAGAAGGTGGACTCTGCTCTTTTCAAGGAGTACACGGTGCGGGCTCTGGGCCCTCCGGTGAACTCCATCAGGGTGTGCAAAACCCCTCTGCTTGAGAGGCCTCTATGCACACCCAGTCAGGCACCAGCATCCTAGCCCCTGCTGGTGGTCCAACTTGCCTACCAGACGAGTGGCACATGTGCCAACACGGAGCCCACACAGGGCAGAGCTGCTTGACACCTGCATAGCTCCAGTCTGAGGGAAGGATTCTGTGTGTGGTTTTTATTTTTACTGCACCTCCCTTTCCAATTTGGAGGATGTTATCACTGAGTTACCAAATGCCACTTAACCCACTGTGGGGGAGCACAGAGAAGCACCCAGCAGCCCTGGGATGAGGCTGCAGTCCAGAAGGGGGGATGAGATGAGCACAGATGATGCAATGAGGACTTAATAGAAGGCAAAGTGTAATCAGGAGCCACATCGTGTGCTCTCACTCTAAGTGCTGCAGGAGTTCAGAGGAGTAAGGGGTCAAGTAGGGGTAGGGTGACCAAGGAAGGTCCTGGAGCAGAGGAAGAGGAGACCATTACAGGTGAGGGAGACAACAACTGGAACCTTTATGGAAACCCGCAGAACTCAAGGGCTAGCCAGGACTCGACTCACGTGGGACAGGCTCACAGGCCGCTCTTTCAACCGGGAGACAGGCCACAGACAGCAGGCCTCCCTCAGCCCCACCCAGGTCCCTGGAACACATGCTCCACTGTCCTCAGCCTGACCACAATGCCACACGAGCTGGGTCCCGCTCATGCTGGCCTGGAAACTGGGAAGTACCTGGCATGGGGCCCCTCCACTTCCTCCACATGATTGCCTGGAGCTCCAGGGTGACCAGCAAGGGGTCGTTTTTGTGGTCAGGAAATGCCTGTGGCAGCTGTGGACACCACAGGCCCTCTCTGAACTCTTCTGAAGTGGAGACCACATTCCCAAAGATTCTCAACTGCCTAAACTCTAGCTCCAATCTCTTGCTTTTTCCTGGTAGGCTCATCTTGGCATGGCAGGTGACAGTTATCTTTCTCCAGGTCCATTAGGTCCCTTCAGATCCAAAATACTCTAAGCTCAAAGACAGAACACTGAGAAACAGAACAGCAGGTGCTAAGTTGTGGTATTGCTCGATGGTTTTTAACCTTGGCTGCACACTAGAGCCACCTAAGGGACTTCTTAAAAGTACTCAAGTCCAAGCACTTCAACAGGCACTGTGCAAAGAGAAGACTAATGGCTAACAAACATGTGAAAAGGTGCTCAACTGTATTAGTCATTAGGGAAATGCAAATTAAAACCACACAGTGATATCATCACACACCCACCAGAATGGCTAACATGAAAAGTTAGAAAATACCAATTGTTGGCAAAGATGTGAAGCAACCAGAACTCTCATACATCCCTGAGGGAGTATAAATTGGTACAGTCACTTTGGAAAATTATTTGGCATAAGGTACTAAAGCTGAACATACTGATTTCCATACCTGTCCAACAATTCCATGTCCAAGTATGGCCCTAACAGAAATGCAAGCAAACATGCTCTAGGACACCAATGAATGCTCATAGCAGCAGTAGTCATAATAACCCTAAATTGCCAACAACAACCCAGATACCCAAATATAGATAAATGGAGGAATATCCACATGGTGGAATACCCTATAGCAATGAGAATAAACGAACTACTACAATACTAACTAACTAAACTAACAACTACAAGCAACAGCTTTGATGAACCTTACAAACACACTGCGGATCGGAAGAAGCCAGACACAAAAGAATATATTCTGTATGATTCCATTTATATAATAAAAAGCTTGAAAACAAGCAAAACTAATTTATACCATTAGAAATGAGAATGGTGGTTACCCTTTGGGGCACCAGGGGATGCAGGTGATGTTTCTTGATTTGGAAGCAAATTACTCAGGGTAAATTCACTTTGTCAAAATTCACCAAGATTTACGCTTGTGGTTTGTGCTTTTTTCTTTTTCTTCTTCTTTTTTTTGCATGTATATTATCTTTCAATAAAGACTTAAATAAAAAAAATTTTTTTTAAAAACCCAGATCAATTCAGTCAGTATCTTTGGGGTGAGAGTGAGGCCCAGGCATCAGTATTTTTTAATATTCTAGATGACTGTAATGTGCAGCCAGGATGGAAAGCCACTGGTTTAATTTCTTGGGAAAAGCAGACCCATTCAAAGGCCGTAAATGGTCCTGACAAAAGGTACTTCCAGCTTGGTGGGGTGAGATACTGGGGTGGGAAGAGGTCCGACTTTGTTGATGTGATGAAGCCTCCTGCATGGGCAGAGGAAGTATTGCAGCATACTGTTGTAATGTGTTTCTTCCCTGGCAGTGTCTGTTGAAACCTGGTTGCATCAGCTTGTAATTGTATGTAATGGGAACGAAGTGGGCCCTGGTCCCACCTCAGGCAAGGCGGGGTGTGTAGGTCCCACTCAGGGTGTCTATGTTTGTGGTTAACAGCCAACTCTGGGCTCCAGATGATGCCCCAACTCCCTGGCCTCTGGGTCCAGATTAGGAACTTGCAACATCTTGCTGAGGACCACGTCAGGCTTGGCTCAAGTGCCTGGTTTGAGAATTTTCCTTACACTCCATGTGGTTAGTGGCAGCCAACCTAGCAATGGCTGAATTCTTGGAAAGGACAAGACAGGACATGGACTTACACACTAAACAGGTGTTCTGCCCACTTGGGCCCCATCTACCCTCTCAGAAGTGCATGGACCGTGAACATTCTGCTATGGGAGGAGCAGTGCAGAGAGGCCTCAGAAGCCTCCCCCAGCCCTCCAGGGCCCTCCACTTTCCAGCCCTGGGCTGGCTCCTCTGGCCATGTTCCTGCATATCTGCCTTCCTGCATTGCATTTACAGAGCAAGGATGAACAGGATGGGCCTCTTGCACCTCTGCTGGGCGGGACGCTGGGGGGCCTTGGTTGGGCTCACTTGGCTAAAGGACACAGAGTGGCCTGGGCTGAAAGAGAATAAGCTGAACTGAAAAAGGCTACATCACTTGAGGGTAGCCCTACTAAAAACAAACAAACCTATCTCCAACTGCCCAGTCCCCACTCCTCAAATTAAAAAGAAAAATCCTTAAAGGTAAAAGAATCATGAATAAGGAAGCCAGGGTATAAGAGTGTCTCTTCACTGAAGCTGCAGCTCTCGATTTCCCTGGCTTTGGGCTCCTCCCTGTGAAATAGAGGTAATGCCTCCCAGACCTCTTCCTCTTGCCCAGGAGGGCTGAAGGTCCACAGCCTGCTGGAGTGGGTCAGGAAGGCTGGACCCTGAGGGCTGTGCCTGTGCTGCCCCTGGCTGGGACCTCAGCCCCCATGTGCCGCCTCACCTCCCAGTCTGTGAGTTACCACAGTGGCAACCCTTGCCACCCAGAGTGGCACTACCCCTTCCTGTCATCTTTAAGAAGCATTTATGATACATTTCCTTTTTGTGCTTCAGGAAATGGGTGGCCAGGAAGAGATCTTGATTCTACTTTTCCCCTAGAGGTACATGTGCTTCAAAGGGGTGCACCAATTCAACAGAACGGAGGGCTGACAGGGTAGTAGGGTGAGGAAGTGAGAGAATCCAGAGTGTGCTTCAGCAGGAGAGTCGTGTAAGCTGATCTCAGAGGTGGCCGTCGGACAGCTCGGCTGCTGTAGGGTGTGAGATGTGATGCTGCTACAAGGCCGTGGGCCTCACTGGTCTCCAGTTTATCCTCAGCCCAGTGGACAGACAAGCACATGGCACTCCCCAGAGCAAAACCATCAGAGAAGCTACTGAACTGGAAGCACAGAGGCCCAGCAGGTCCTAACTGAGGGATCTCTAATGTCACATTTGGGGAATCCCATCCAGACATGGCCTGGATCTCCCCCAAACATCCACTTTACCGTAAGACCCAGCAAGGGTCTGTTATCCAGGAAGGTATTTAATCCTTTTCTGAAACTGTTGATATTTTCCAGCCTGTCATATAATTTCTGAAAGTCATTACAAATTCTCTCTCCAGGTTTCCTTCTATTTACATGTATATTTTCCTTCTCAAAACATTCCAGTAAGTAACATTTCCCCATATGGGGACGTCAGTAATCCAGTACCCTCTACTATGTATTCTAGTTAACAACTAGGAAGTGAATTTTCAAAAGCCCCAGTAGCCCAGAGATGTCACAGAGCTCACACACAGCATTCCAAGGAGGATCTCTCAGGGCTCACACAGGGATCATTCTTGTTTTAGATGTAAATCAGAAGTTTCTGTATGGGCAGAGTCCCAGTAAGAAACAGATGCACATTGCACAGGTAACAAGGAGAGCTTAAGGAAGGACTGTTTCCAAGGGGGTGAGCAGCATTAAGGAAACCGACAAGGGAAGGCGAAGCACCCTGGAGCCAGCAACAGTGGGGAGTAATTACCACCGCCTGGAGGGAGGAAGAGGTGGGAGTGTTACTAGGACCCTGAGAGAACTGCAGGAGAGGGCTGCTGGGAAGAGTGGTGGCTTTAGGGAGAAGAACACAGACCTGACCTGAGGTTTGGTGAGGGAGGGAGCTGGTGAGGGGGTTATGGATAAAGTACCCTAATGCACCCCCAAATCACTCTTATCTCCTGCAGGGTCTTCAATTGGCCAAACCCAACTGGCAGCATGAGGGCATGGAGCCTGGTTGATGCAATCCACAAAGGTCAAATACTGGGAGTGTGGGAAAGGGTAGAAAATGGGTAGGGGCAGGCTGGTGGGGGGACACCCGGCATGGTCATCTAGTTTAGTAGCCATTTAAAAGGAGTAAATTAGAAGTTAATGTGCTGTAATGTGGCACCCTCGCCACAAATAAATGGGACACGATGTAGTCAGAGACAGAGATGACCATGAAAAAAGGTTTAAGGAAGTTTAGCACAGTGATCTGAGTCTCCAACATGAAGGGGGACAGATAGCTCTACTCAGTGTAATAATTCCAAGGTAAACATGTATGTTCATAAAGATGATTCTAAATTATCAGCAAAACATTAAATGTGGTCACTGTACTACTTGACAGAGCTTCAACAGGGGAGAAGATTATACACAATTTAGAGACACCATAAATCCATCCAAAAGAAGTGTAACAAGCTTTGGGTTAAACATGTCAGGTTATTCACACATCTCAATCTCCTTTCTCTCCTGAAGTGCTACTAAAATGCCAGTCAAAAAGTAAAATGGTATAAATCCTCAAGAGCAAACAGAATGGTAAAGAGACATCGGTGGATGAGAGATTGGCCCGCAGAGGGGTATACTGACAGGAGGCAAGCCACTTCCCCCTCAGAACCCTGGGGGAGCTAAGACCTTGGGGAGACCAGGTATTATGATGGTGGGGGTCAGGTACAGAGTGGGTGGGGTAAAGAACCAGGGAAAATGTTTGGAATCCTCCCAGATCCCACCCCATACTCTGTCCCACACACCAGGAGACTGAAGGCACTAAACAGGAGAGACCCTGGCAGGAGAGAAGGCAGATGACCACAAGGATGAAAACAGAGGGATGAGGGCAAAGTCTGAAGACTGAACAGTGGGACTCAATGTCCCCCCTCTGCATACCCGACCCTGCCGCAGGCACATATCACCCTGTACCAGAGTACAGTGAGTTTAAAACATGGCTGCAATTTTTTTTGACACTTCTTCCATTGAGAGGTAGGTCTCTGTCTCCTTCCCTGAATCTGGGCGGGCTTGTGACTATAGTGGAAGTGATGCTATGTGACATCAAAAGCCACGCCATAAAAGGCCATGCAGCTTCCATATTGCTAGCTGGAATATTCACACTGGAGTCCTGAGCTACCACACAAGAGGTCCAACTACCAGATTGTCGTCCTAGAGAGGCCATGTATAGTCTCTCTGGTCTCCAGTCCCAGCTGCACCCCCTCTTCCAACTATCCCTGCCAAGTGAAGTACCAACTTGGAAGCAGATCCTTCAGCCCCAGCTGGTTCCAGCTTCCAGCCATCTCAGCCTAGGCCCCAGACACTGTGGAGCAGAGAAGAGCCGTGCCTTTTCCCAATTCCTGACTTGAAGCACAACAAAATGGTTGTTGTTTATGCTACTAAGTATTGGGGTGGTTTGTTATGCAGTAACAGTAACTGGAACAGGGAGTTAGAATGCTTCTCTTGAGAAGCCACGTGGCTCTAGAGCAATGGTTCTCAACAAGGTGATTTTGCCCCCCAGGAGACATTTGGTGACGTTTATTGACATTTTTTGTTATCACAACTCTGGGAAGGGGGTTACTATTGGCACCTGGTGGGCAGAGTTCAGTGGTACTACTAAACATTCTACAATGCACAAGAGCTTCTGACAACAAAGAATTATTTGGCTCCAAATGTCAACATGCCAAAGTTGAGAAAGCCAGCTCTAGAGAAAAGAGTCTGACATTCAGAGGCTTGTTAATGAAAAGACTGGCTTGCTTCCTATAGTGATGCCCCAGTTGATAAGTTTTCCCCAAATACAGTTTAATTCAGCTTTTCATGGCTGCATTCATAAATATCAATAGATATTTTTGATGTTTGAGGAAAGCTTCCAACAGGAAGGAGAGAGAGAAACCAAAAGAAGCCAGGTGGAAAAAAAGACAATTTAGAGAATACAAGAATATTAAAACAAAACTAATAGACACATGAAAAATAAGTAATACCTTCGGAGAGATAAGCAGGAGATAGTATATCCATAAAACATGACTGTAATATTATGAAAAAGGAAAAATCAGAAACAAGAATGAGTACTTCTGTATTAAAAATATACAAGCCAAAAATATAAAAGCCAAAATTTTAAAGAATCAATAGAAGGATTGGAAGATAAAGGCAAGGAAGGCGGGGTACCTCGCCCTCTGAGACCAGAGGCACTGCCTGGGCCCCTCTGTTCCACTGAGCCTAAGTCCCACCCCAAGCCTTTTCCAGCCCTGTGGGTCCTAAGCATAGACCCTGCCCACCACCCAAACCCCGCCTCTGCTTAGGCCCCGTCCTCCACAGCCAAGGTCTTTTCCACCTTTTTTTTTTTTTTCTTCTACTCTTTTTTACTCTTGTGGTTCTGATTTACCTCCCCAGTTGTTGCTTAACCTATATTTTTATTTTTATATTCTAACATATCTGTTTCCTAGTCTAATTTTATTTTTTACTCTTTGTTATTGTTCTTTTATTTTTTGCCACCCCGCGTGGCTTGCAGGATCTTGGTTCATATGCCGGGAGTCAAGCCGGGGGCTGGGTTGAAGCTCCTGTGGTGGGAGCTCCAAGTCCAAACCACTGGACTAACAGAGAACCTCAGACCCCAGGGAATATTCATCAGAGTGAGGTCTCCTGGAGTTCCTCATCTCAGCACCAAGGCCCAGCTCTGCCCAACAGCCTACAAACTCCAGTGTTGGAAGCCTCAGGCCAAACAACCAGTAAGACAGGAACACAATCCCACCCATCAAAAAAAAAAAAAAAAAAATGAGATGGCAAAAAAATATGTCACAGATGAAGGAGCAAGGTAAAAACCTACAAGACCAAATAAATGAAAAGGAAATAGGCAATCTACCTATTACTCTGAAAAAGAATTTAGAGTAATGATAGTAAAGATGATCCAGAATCTCAGAAATAGAATGGAGGCACGGATTGAGAAAATACAAGAAATGTTTAACAAAGATCTAGAAGAACTAAAGAAGAAACAAACAGAGATGAACAACACAATAACTGAAATGAAAAATACACTAGAAGGAATCAATAACAGAATGACTGAGGCAGAATAACGAATAAGTTAGCTGGAAGACAAAATGGTGGAAATAACTGCCAAGGAGCAGAATAAAGAATGAAAAGAATTGAAGACAATCTCCGAGACCTCTGGGATGACACTAAACACACGAATATTCAAATTATAGGGGTCCCAGAAGAAGAGAAAAAGAAAGGATCTGAGAAAATATTTGAAGAGATTATAGTGGAAAACTTCCCTAACATGGGAAAGGAAATAGCCACCCAAGTCCAGGAAGCATAGAGAGTCCCATACAGGATAAACCCTAGGAGAAACACACCAAGATACATATTAATCAAACCAACAAAAATTAAATTCAAAGAAAAAATATTAAAAGCAGCAAGGAAAAAACAAAAAACATACAAAGGAATCCCCATAAGGTTATCAGCTGATTCTTCAGCAGAAACTCTGCAGGCCAGAAGGGAGTGGCAGGATATACTTAAAGTGATGAAAGAGGAAAACCTACAACCAAGATGACTCTACCTGGTAAAGATCTCACTCAGATTCAACAGAGAAATCAAAAGTTTTTCAGACAAGCAAAAGTTAAGAGAATTCAGCACCACCAAACCAGCTTTACAACAAATGCTAAAGAAACTTCTCTAGGCGGGAAACACAAGAGAAGAAAAAGACCCACAAAAACAAACCCAAAACAATTAAGAAAATGGTAATAGGAACATACATATCGATAATAACCTTGAATGTAAGTGGATTAAATGCCCCAACCAAAAGACACAGACTGGCTGAATGGATACAAAAACAAAACCCATATATATGCTGTCTACAAGAGACTCACTTCAGACCAAGGGACACCTACAGGCTGAAAGTGAAAGGATGGAAAAAGATACCCCATGCAAATGGAAATCAAAAGAAAGCTGGAGTAGCAATACTCATATCAGTTAAAATAGACTTTAAAATAAAGACTGTTGCAAGGGATAAGGAAGGACACTACATAATGATCAAGGGATCAATCCAAGAAGAAGATATAAAAATTATAAATGTTTATGCACCCAACATAGGAGCACCTCAGTACATAAGGCAAATGCTAACAACCATGAAAGGGGAAATCGACAGTAACATAATAATAGTAGGAGAGTTTAACACCCCACTTACACCAATGGTCATAACATCCAAACAGAAAATAAATAAGGAAACACAAGCTTTAAATGACACAATAGACCAGATAGATTTAATTGATATTTGTAGAATATTCCACCCAAAAGTGGCAGAATACACTTTCTTCTCAAGTGCACATGGAACATTCTCCAGGATAGATCACATCTTGGGTCACAAATCAAGCCTCGGAAAATTTAAGAAAACTGAAATCGTATCAAGCATCTTTTCTGACCACAATGCTATGACAATGAAAATCAATTACAGGAAAAAAACTGTAAAAAACACAAATACATGGAGGCTAAACAGTACGCTACTAAATGACCAAGAGGTCACTGAAAAAATCAAAGAAGAAATAAAAAAGTACATAAAAACAAATGACAATGAAAACACAATGACCCAAAACCTATGGGACGCAGCAAAAGCAGTTCTAAGAGGGCCACAGGGCCGCTCCCTGGAGATGCCGGAGTCAGGCTCTCTCATCAGTCAAAAGTGGCTGCACACACTCATGGTCATCTGACGGGTCACCGTATCTCCTACCAGAGGCTCCCCCAGGAGGGGCCAAAGTGGGGAACATGTTTGGGAGGCCTTGAGCCTGACCTCTGAGGTGCATCTCCTTGGGCACCAGCCCTCAGGCCTAATCATCCTTTTCCTTCTTTTCCTTCACCCACTGCCTATTCCCCCTCTCCACACACCCCCACCCCTACCTCAGTCCTCAGGATCTTTGCCCTGGGGGCTGCTCAGATGGCTTGCCTGCAATTTTTTTTTTTTAACCTTTTCAATTGTTACTTCCTTTTTAAAAACTACGTCATCATTATTTAAGTGTGGATGAAAAATGCCTCCTGCCATATCAGCAAGCAAAGGATGCTGTGGCCATCAAGCCATCAGCCACTAACAAGGCCCCCAACAGTGAGCGTGAGTGAACTCAGGAAGGGAAAGAAAGAATACCGGCCTTAGATAGCTAAGGTGCATATCAAGGGAATGATTTCAATGAGCCCAGACTCTTGCATCCTCCCATACACAGAAAAGCACTAAATTCATTAACTTGAGATGTCTGGTTTTCTTTAATTAACAGTAATCTTTTGATGTTCCGACTACCTGGTTTTTGTTGCAAAACTCCTTCCTTTATATCCTGGTTCCTCCCTTACCTTACCCTCTTTCAAACAGTCCCTCAGAGCTATCTGAGAGGCTGCCTCCCGGGCTTGAAGTTCTCAGAAGGTCCACCGAATAAAACATAATTCTCAATTTTTAGGCTGTGCATTTTTTTTCAGTCAACATAAGTAATATGTATTCCTTGTAGAAAAATTTTAAAATATTGAAAATCACCCATAATTCCAGTCAGCCAAATAAAACCAATATTTGTCTATGAATTTCCAGAATGTTTCCAGGCTTCCTCACAGGTACCCAGTAAAAATACTACTGGTCCACATCTCATCTGGGTACCCACTGCTGAGCACTCACCACATGCCACACCCTGAGCTGGGCCTTTAGAGGTGTTAATCCCACCAAATCCTCACAACTGTGTAAGGCAGGCATTATTATGCCCATTTTACAGGCAGGAAGCAGAGGCTAGGGAGATCATATCACTTGCCTGTGTCCTCATGTTGGTTAAGAGACAGATCTGGATTTCAACCCCCCAGGCTGAGTACAAAGCTACTTTCCTAGCATGTTTCTTTAAGATTTTTCCATTTTTCTTTTTCTTTCTGTTGGGCTGCACCTCACAGGCCTACAAGGCCTGCACTTGCCCAGCTTCAAGACCGAATAAAGAGCCTGGAGTCAGCGACAGAGACATCAATGATTTAATGGATAGGGGGATCTTACATGCGTGAAGCAAGGTCCTGAGCGACACCCCACTGTGTGATGGTGGACAGGACAAGGTAGCAGTCTTCGCTCCCAGAGGGAAGGGGAGATTGCCAGTTATAGGGGGAACTGACGTCAGGTTACCAGGGAAACTAGCAGAGGGGCACGCCCCTCACCACCTCTTCGATAAGAACGATCTCTAGCTGAGGCCCAGGGCAAGTATGTAGGAAGGTCAGTCATGTGAGTAGGGTAGGTGTAGGTGAAGCAGGCACTGATTGAGCAGGGGATGTACAGAGAACAAGAGAATAGCCATCCTGAGTGGCCTGACCATACTCTTCCTTCCTTCCTTCCTTCCTTCCTTCCTTCCTTCCTTCCTTCCTCCCTCCCTCCCTCTCTCCCTCCCTCCCTCTCTCTCTCTCTTTCTTTCTTTTTCTTTCTCTCTTTCTTTCTTTCCTCCCTTCCTCCCTCCCTTCTTTCTTTCTAACTTAGCAATATATGCAAACATCTTTCTTGTCAATAAATATACACGTAGATCATCCTGCTGCATGACATGCCTGTGTGTGGATATGCTAGAGTTTAAACAACCAATTCCTTTTTGCAGGGCTTTCTAATGTTTCCTTTTTTTTCTATTATAAACAATGCAGTTATAAATATCTTTGTTCATACATCTCTGCAAAAATGTGGTTATTTTCGTAGGATAAATGCCAGAAGGTGGAATTGCTTGGACAAAGACTAGACACATTTTTAAAAGCTGCCCCTTTTCCAATCACATCAGCAGTACACATCATTGCATGTTCCCCCACATCCATTATTTACTGAGTATTTTCACTCTTTAAAATTTGGACTGTGATTTAACCCAGAAACAGAGACCCCCTATGCTGGAAGCATCCTAGTGTATTCCTCTAGATTTAGAACCAAACCAACCTTGCTTAAAAAAAAAAAAAAAAAACCCAAACACTCTGCCAAGGCCTGCTCTGATTTCAGCAGGCAGGGCGGAACCTCCAGAGAGAGCAAGGAAGGGGAGAGGCCTGGAGGGAGGAAAGCAGAGGAGGAGGGCCAGGCTGTGGGCCCACAGCTGACTGGCATGGGGGAGGTCGCCAGGTTTCCCCAAGGGAAGCACTGTCTTCCTGGGTCTGAAGACCTGACAGCCACCTCTGATGATCCACTCCTCGATACTGAGCTGTACCTCACTGTCCCCAGCACTCACACTCTAACCGAGAACTCACACTCTAATGCGAGTTCCCGGACCTTCACTTTATTCGGCTGCCAGTTGCCAACACATTCAGCACTCTGGGTCTTCCTTGAATACCTTTCAAGGCCTCTTAGGTTGGGCAGTTCTAAACTAGACACAGTCTTATTGTTCTTTTACCTTGATGTTGTCTTCCTTCAATAGGCTGCTAACTCTGGCACCTGGAGGGAAAAAGGAAAGTAAGCGGATTGCGGCAGAGCACTGAGGGGGAAGCCTCGGGGCAAAGTCAACCTGAATGGAAGCTGAGTGATGAGGGCTCACCAGTGGCAAGTTCTTCACAAGCCACTGAGGTGTGAGTTGGCTGCATGCTTGCCAAGGCAGAAACAGGCCCCTGACGTCCACACAGGGGCCTTCTCCCGCTTGGGGCAGTTCCTTCTCACTTGGCTTGTTAATGCTCCTATGCTGGCAGAAACCCAATGCTCTTTCCCCTTGTCTCAAGGCCTTGTATAAACAGTAAGTGGTTCTGTCATACATTTTTTTTTTTGGCCGCACCAGGCAGCATGTGGGATCTTAATTCCCCGACCGGGATCAAACCCGTGCCCCCTACAGTGGAAGCGCAGAGTCTTAACCACTGGACCACCAGGGAAGTCCCTGTCGTACATTTTTATTCATATATCCATCCATCAAATATTTACTGAGTACCTACCATATGCCAGGCACTGTCCTTGGGCTCTGGGGATACAGTAGTAGACAAAACAGACAAAAAACCTGCCCTTGTGGAACTTGATGTCTATTGGGGGAGACCAACAACCCACCAACCAACCAACCAACCAGATAAATCAATTAATTAAATAGTAGTCAGAAGAGTTAACTGTTCTGGAGGAAAAATAAAGCAAAAGATGGTAGAAGGAAATGTTGGAGCAGAAGGTGGGAAGGAGTACTGAAACTGTAAATAACGTGGTCAGGGAAGCCCAGACATCTGAGAAGATGACTTATGAACAAAGACCTGAAAGAAATGAGGACATGCACCTGAGAATTAGTGGGGAAGAAGCTTCCCAGGTGGAGTCAACAGCATGTGCAAAGGCCTGAAGGTGAGAGCCTGCCTGACACGGTAAAGATCAGAGAGGAGGGGAGTGTGACCAGAGTAGAATGAGTGAAGGGGAAGTAAGAGAGGGGATCCTAGAGGTAGTGAGAGGCTCCAGAGTGTGCAGGGCATTAAAGTTCATCATGGATTGAACTGGAGCTTTGACTCAAAATGGGAGCCACTAGAAAGTTTTACACAGAGAAGTGACATGACATGACTCCCACTTTAATAAGGTCACTCTGGATGTTGTGTTGAGAGTAAACTGGGGAGCATAGGCCAAACCAGTTGGGAGGGTACTGCAGAAATCCTGGCAAGAGACAACGGTGGCTTGGACTGGAGAGATTGCAGGGGTGCTGTTGAGATCTAGGCAGATTCTAGAAAGTGGAGCCAGCAGGATTTGCTCATGGACTTGGAAGTGAGATATGAAATAAAGGAGTCAAAGAGGACTCAGATTTTTGGCCTGAGCAAATGGGAGGATGGAATAGCCATTATTTGAATGCAGAAGCCTGATGATGGAGCATGTTTGGCGGGGAGATAAGGAACTCAGTTTTGGACGTGTTAAGTATGAGATGACTTTTAGACACTCAAGTGGAGAGGCCTGTAGGCAGCTGGATATATGAGTCTGGAGTTCAGGGGAGAGGTCCAGGCTGGAAATGAAGATTTGCGAGCGCTCAGCATGTAGCTCTTATAAAGCCATGATATTAGAGGAGATCACCAAGGGGGGGACTGTCAATAGAGAAGCTGCCCTCAGTCTATGAGGACTGAGCCCCATTCAATTGCTCAGCAAAGGAGACTAAGAAGGAGTAGCAAGTACAATAGGAAGGAAACCAGGAGAAAGGGTTTTAAGGAGATGGAGCAGTTCACTGTGATAGGTCAAGTCATATGAGGACAGAGAGTTAATAACTGGATTTACTGCCTTGGAGTCATAGGTGATCTTGGTCAAGGGCAGATTCAGTAGAATGGCTGGGATGAGAACCCGACTGGAACAGGTTCAAAAGAGAGGAGCTCAAGTCGTGAGCTAGAGGACAAAGTGGGCTGGCAGCCGTAGGAGCTCCGGAAGCAAAGGGGAAAGGAATGATCAGATAAACTGCTTCTAGCTTCACTTCTCTCATTTATAAACTGTGAAGCACAAAGTTGGCACTTCCACAACACATGTAACCATCTGGCAGCTGTTGCTACCAAGCTGGACCAGGTTCTCGATGTTGCTGAGCTTCAACCAGTTCTGGCCCCAGGAGATAGTAATCAGCTTGTCTCTAGACTCCCAAGACGTTATTCCCATTTTCTCAAGGTCACCAGTAGCCTTAGGATCAATGCCCACAACTTCAGAGGGCTGCTGAACAGGCCTCATATAAACCAAGATCTCACTTGGGTCTCTTCTCCTGATGGGAAGTCAGAGGGAACAAGACAGGCTGGGTTCCTGCTCTCATGGAGTCTGCTTTCTGGTGGAGAAGAGGAATAATCACCGAGCAATAGATGAGCAGGCAGGTCACTGCAGACGTAGGTAAGTGCAATGAAGACAATAAAATGGGGTGAAAGAAGGAGAACGTGGGAGGGGCCTCCTTCAGCCAGGGTGTGTGGTCAGATGGCCTCTCTGGGAGATGACATTTCAGATGAGACCTGGAGGATGGTGCCCAGCTAATTCCCCTCAAGCTGTCCCCTATCCCACACTGCTCTTGAGCTTGCAAATCTCTCAAGGTAGGATAGGGCCTGGGGCCGGCTAAGTATAGGCCCAAAAAGAGAGATTCTCTTCTCTCTCTAATATATATTGTGGGTATTTTCTCCATGATTAGAAAATACATGAATTTTTCACTGAAAGATTTGGAAAATATTGAAAACAGAAGTTACTTACAATTCCACTACGCAGAGACAGCTACTGTTCACATTTGGTGTGCATCTTTCTAGACATTTTTCTATGCACATATAGACAAATGTTTAAAAGATGGGATCATGCTGTGCATTCTGTTTTACATACATTGTTTTAGTCATGAATTCTGACTAAATCTATTATAAGCACTCATCATATAATTTTCTTCTACATGATGATTTTTAATGGCTACATAGTATTTTACTGAAGGCATACTTTTACCATATTTTATTTAATTCCCAAACATTGGCCATTTAGATTGTTTCCAAGTGACTGCTACTGTGAGTAAATACTATAATGAATAATCCTATATGTATCTTTTTTCTTTAGTGGGGGAGGCTTGCAAATATCTGATTGTTTCCTTGGGTTAAAAGAAAATGTCACTGCCCAGTGGGAGTGCCACAGGTCTCACACCATCTAGAGGCAGCCTGAGGCTGAGGGCAGAGCTGACCCATGAACCCAAGGGGCACAGAGTTCACTCAGATGCCAGAGTCTGATTTAATCCTCTGACATACCCCAGTCCTGAGTTTTGCTCCCTGGAGGGCCTAAGGAGTAGGAAAACAATAGACCCTCCCACAAGCCAAGTGAAATTCAAAGGGATTCCCCACCTGAGCCAGGAAGAGGGTGTCACTCTCTGACCTGAGCACAGACAGCTACCCCTATCCTCTCTTGAAATCCCCTTGGGGAAGCTCCTCCCTCCATCCCTCCCTGGGGTAAACATCTGAGTGGTTAGGCAGTCAATCTTTCTTTGGGGCAGGGCTGCTGGGGAGTGATTGTGAAATAGAGGGTTCTACAGAAATAGCAGCTCCCCTCTTATCCCTGATCCAGCCTTGTTCCTGAATCCTTGAATTCCCCAGAGGGGCTGGCAGGAACAGTTTATGCCCCTCCATGTGAAGAATGTCCTCAGGGACAGTGAGTACTGGAGTGAGTGGGAAAAGCACAAGCCCAGGAGGTCACTAGACCTGGGTTTGAATCCCAGCTCTGGCACATTCCAGCCTCACCTTGGGCAAGTGACTTTACCTGTGGAATGCAAGCTCCATGAGGGAGGGACTTGCATATCTTTTGTTTACTGTTTTATCTGCAACATTTAGCACATAGTAGGTGCTCAACAAATACTATGCCAGGTCAATGCATGAGCCTTTCTGAGCCTCAGTTTGCTTATCTGTAAAATGGGAATGATAATACCTTCTCACAGGCTTGTTGTGAATTAAAAAATAAAACACGGGTAAAATACTTAACAGTGTCGGGTATTCAAGAAATACTAGAGGCCAAAGCCCTGGAGAGTTGCTTCCACCATGCCCTGACCCTGGCACTGACATGAAGCTCTGCAGTTTCCCCTTGTTAGAACTGTTTGCCTTTATTCTGCTCACTACTGCGCCCCAAACATGCCTCTGGTGTGGTACACATCACACTGTGTGTGTGCTTTTCCAACTACCCCATTAGACTTCAGGGCACTTTAAGGACAAGAATTTTGTCTGTATCCTCTGGTCTCTGAACAACACTACGAAGTAAGCAAGGTCCTTATTCCCATTCTACAGATGAGGAAACTGAGGTTGGAGAAAGGTTAGGTGCCTTGCCCTAAACAGACAGGGAGTGGCAGAGCAAGATCTAAACGTGCTTCTGATTTTTGGGCCCCTGCCCTCTTTTAGGTGACTCTCTTGCAAATAGGAGTGGAGGTGAGAAGGAAGCAAGCCAGTTACCATGTCCCCGAGGGAAAAGTCAGGCAGAACTCAGCCTGACTGAGGAATGAGGTCCTCGGGGAGTTGGAGAGTTGTCAGGGCACCAGCAGTCACCTGAGCCCCTTCTCATCTTCCTGTGGATCATCATGCGTGCAACAGCTGCAACCCCCAGAGGCCTATGGTTTGGCTGGTCTGAGACAGGCTGATGCAAAGGTGGGGCCCCCAGGCACCATCTTTCAGTGTGGAACCCAGCCAGCAAGGGGACTTAGGTTTCCTCAGCCCAGAGTTGATGGTCATGGACCCAGCAGCAGGGGTGGGAGCTGTAGGGCACCTGTTCAGGGCTGGCCTATCTTCAGCTATGGGGCAGGAAGAGTTCCGTATCAGACCACAAGCATCTTGGTTTACTCATCTCTGTGACCCCAGGATCCTACTGAATGAGTGAGACCCCCAGCCTCCAACAATGGAGAGTAAGGGAGAGGAAGGAGCTAGACCTAAACCAGGCATGCGGAGGGAGTAAACAGGAACCAGGTAGGAGGGTTTTTAATGACCAAGAATGACCTCTGTCTTCCCTCCCCCTATTAAATTATACGTTTCTGGAGGGCAGGTCTGTGGCTGATTCATCTGCGTCTCGACCACACCCAGTAGATTACTTCGCAGAGAGTTGGTATTCAGTAAGTGTAGCTTATTGGAGGTATAACTGGAAGCCAGTGTATAGGATGACAGATGGCATCTGCTCTTCGTGCCTGGGTCATCCCAGAAAGGGCAGTCCTGCTAGTCCGGTGTCCTGACAAGAATGGCCCCAGGGAAGGGCAGGGACTCTTCATTTGGCCATTCACCGCATGTGCCTCCCTCCCCAAATCCCACCCAGGTGACTAACTCTCCCTTCCTTAGCCAAAGAAATACCATTTGGGGAAAATCTCCTGGCTCTCTGTGTCTCCCTGGCGACAGAAATAGACTGGGTGTGTGGTGTAACATCCTTGTCCTTGGGAATCTGGAGGGCTGTGGGCCATGCGAAAGAAAAATTCAGAGCAATTATATCTCTATTGAAAGTAAAAGTGCTGCTTCTGTCTGAATGGTCAGATGGGCGGGTTCTTTTTCCACCTGCCATCCCCACAGCATGTATATGTTGCATGGCTACAAATAATTCTGATGTTGCATATTTAAAATAATGCCTTTCTTCAATCCTTGTTTGTTCATGAGTATAAACTGTGTTGCCCTCTGCAGGTGTGCTGTATGCAGGGTTTGTCTCTACAAGGCCAAACTCAGTATGCATTTATCACCTGCACATCTGTATAGCCTTAAGCCTCAGACTGAGGGTACCTAGACCCTACAGTGGGACATCCTGGAATCCAGATATTACACATGTCTAAACATGTGGCCCTAAATTAAGTCTATAGGATTAGGTCTAAACTTCTCAGACAGCAGCCAAAGGCCTCCAGGCCATGGCCCACTCCACCTGCCCACACCCCCCTCCCATCTTGCACTTCACTTACCTAACAGTGTGGCTCAAGTGAGATCCAATTGCCTGGACCAGCCAGCTTTGACTTAAACCAGTGGGTCCCAAAGTGCGGTTCCCAGACCAGCAGCATCAGCATCGGCATCACCTGACACTTGCTAGAAATGCAAATTCTCAGGTCCCACCCTAGAGCTACTGAACCAGAATCTCTGGGTGGGGTGCTGCTGCTTGTGTTTTCACAGGTCCTCCAGATAATTCTGACAGGCACTAAAGCCTGAGAACCACCTGGTTATGCCATTCCCTAAGCCTGGGTTGCCCTTCTCAGGCCTTTCCTGCTTGTTGTCATTTCAACCACTTTTCAAAGTTCAGCTCAATATTATCCCTCTCAGGAAGTCCTCCTGTCCCCTGAGCACCTGTGAATGCCTCTTTCTGAATCCCACAGCCCTTTTGCCATCCCCATCCCCATTAACGTAAAAGGGATTCATTTCTGCTTCTTTTTTTACTGTGTATTTTCTGCTTCATTTTACAGCAAGCTGTGAGCATTTGCTAAGTGCCTCCCAGACTGATTTCACCCTAACACACACATAAACATTACTCTGAAAAACACCTTCAGGAGTAAAGGCCACGTCTTACTTCACTCACTCTGTCAACAAACATCTATTGAGCGCCTGCTATATGTGGCAGGGCTCTGGAGTTTCAGAGATAAAAGGTGTGGTCCTATCCTTCAGGAGAACAGGTTCATATAATATGTACTTTTTTGGTGTCCAGCTTCTTTTACTCAACATGTCTGAGATTCATCTGTGTTGCTATATGTCAACATAGTTTGTTCTTTTTTAAATTGCTGTGGTGTATTCCATTGTATGGATATGACACAATTTATTTATCCATTCTGTTGTTGGGCATTTGGGCTGTTTCCAGTTGGGTCTACAATGAATAAGAACACTACAAGCATTGGTGGATATACGTACTCAGTCCTCTTGAGTATATACTTAGGAGTGGAATTGGTAGTTTATGGAATGGGTATAATCTCAGCTTTAGTAGATACTGCTTAACAGTTTTCCAAATTTCCAAACACTCAAATTTACACTCCTACCAGCAATATATGAGGATTTGCCAACATTTAGTTTCTCAATCTTTTAGGTCTTGGTCCTTTGGGGTGGATATATAGTGTTATAAGTTTTAATTTGCTTACTGGCTATTTAGATATCCACTTTAAAGATGTTCTTGTTCAAGACTTTTGCTGATTTTGCCTGTCTTTTTCTTATTGACCTATAGGAGTTCCTCACATGCTCTGGATACAAATCCTCTCTCGGGTATGTCACTGAAAGTATCAGTCTGTGGCTTACCTTTTCATCCTTTTAATGGTATCTTTTGATGAACAAAAGACCATGAAAGTTCAATATCTCTATCTTTTCATCTATGACTAGTGCTTTTTGTATCTTGTTTAAGAAATCTTTATTTTAATGCCAAGAAATCCAGTGAATATAGAAATAATTTTTAAAAAACTAATATTTAAAAATACAGGGACTTCCCTGGCAGTCCAGTGGTTAAGACTTCGCCTTCCAATGCAGGGGGTGCAGGTTTGATCCCTGGTTGGGGAGCTAAGATCCCACATGCCTCGTGGCCAAAAAACCAAAACATAAAAACAGAAGCAATATTGTAACAAATTCAATAAAGCCTTTAAAATCAAAAAAATATTTAAAAAATGCAATAAAAATAAAAAGCAGTAAGTGGGAGAAAGACTGCATCTGACCATGAGGGTGTGCCCACTTGAGTGTGACGTGCAAAGCCCGGGCTTTGTTCTATGATGTGATGTGGGTGAGAGGTGAGCCTCCGATCGGTTCAACAAGCAGGTGTTGGTGCACAGTTTGGATAGGGTGCTGTGCCAGGTCTGAGGATGGCTGTGCGGGGACAGGGGGACGCTGGCTGACTGGCTCAAGAGAAGGACCACCCCATTTCATGTGTGTTAACCTGGGTCTAGCTCCCCAAACCCTGGGGGCTCCCCCTAGTCCAGGCCCTGCTTCTCCTCCTCTGTGCCAGAGCCTGCAAAGACAGCAGTGTTGACACTTGTCCAGCTGGCTCAAGATGGGGAAATTCTCCCCTCCTTGAGTCACCACAAACAGAAGGAGCTTCACAGAACAAGCACGGGACTACAAATGATCGCTATGCTTGTTTCACTATGCTGCATCACTTCCAAAATCCCCTGTGAGGCGTTCAGATGAAGTCTAGGTCCAAAAACTTTCCCCATGTTTCCCCCAGTTTGAACAGAACAATACCCAGGGAATCACAAGCTGCCTCATAAAATTGACTTCCCCAAAGGAAATAAAAGAAATTTCAGACTCAAGGTTATGATAAGTATGCAGTCTAGAGTGACCAAGCCCCCGCCTCTTCTGCTGGGGGGTGGTGGCCGGCTGGTGGCCCCTGCCACCTTGCCAAGGGGACCCCGGCCCACCAGACAGACACAAGCTGCCTTCTGCCTCCTCCAGCAGAAAGGCAGCCCCAGCGTCCCCGGGGCGGCTTTCTCCTTATCCAGCTTCATGGAGATATGCCGCACATGGTCTTGGGAGCTCAGAGATGTAGTGCACAGGGTCCCCAGCATCGCTACCCATAGAAGCATACCTTCTCTCTGGGGCAGGGCAGTGACCACAGCCAGGTGACAGACATTCGTTTCTGATATGTTCATACAACTGGTCTTGGGCAAAACCACAAAGTGGTCTCTAGCAGCACCCAGGTTCCTTGTTTGTCCTGCTTCCCTACCCCTAACCACTACCTTTTCCCATTTACCATCCCCTCGTGAGAACTCAGAACTCCAGGGTAGGGTCAAAGGGGCCCTTGAAATCCACAAATGGTATACAAAATTCTGGATATTTGTGCGTTTTCCTGAGGAAAGAGTCAATCTGTTTCCTTAGATTCTGAAAGGGGTGTGTGACCTCAAAAATGCTAAGAACCACTGGACCAAACCCTCTATTTAAAGATAAAGTTAATTTACACTAATAACTTATGCATCTTCAGCTAACTGCACTTCCAAAATAACACCTGAGGAAGGAGAATGCTTAACTGAAAACATCTCTCTAATGGCAAAATTGAAACCTGAGGTGGGGAGGATGACACTAAAGCAGGAGGCCTTCTTGCTATCCTTTCAGCCACTACCACTGGTGCAGAAGGTCAGTTTGTCTGTCTATACGGTTTTTCGAAGTCTACTGGAGTAGAGACAGGAGTTGGTGACTAGGATGTGTCAGAAGAGACACAGGCATTTCTCAGATGAAGCCCAGCCCCTCAGGTTCAAGAAACCTTCAAGGCCACTGAGGCTGCTAAGACCTTAGAAAGAAGGGGAGATTCTCACTGTGACATAGGGGCCCAGGAACCCTGTTTCTACAATCATACCAGTCCTCAAATGGGAAGAGTGTGTCTGAAGCACATGCTCCCTCCCCAGAGTGCCAAGCCCCAGGAAAAGCTATGTCTGCTGCATCCTGGGTCCCCACTCTCAGCAGCCACCCTGAGGAGGAACAATCTGCGGCCTCCTCCTCCCTCCCCCTGCACCGGGCTCTTCCTCCTCCATTTCATCAGTGAGCTTCATGACCAAGCCAGGGCAGTCAGGAGGAAGTGATTCTGCAAGCCTCCCAGGGACTCCCAGGGCTGGCTCAGGCATCACACTGTTAAATAAGTGGGATTTTCTTCAGTGTTTTCAGAAACTGTTGTTTAAAAAAAAGATAACCATCCAAACTGTTTATGTAATTCTTGGGAAGTCTCAGCAGATATGGTTCCCTATTTACAACTGTGGCCAGGACTTAAAAAATAAAAGTAGAGGGGTTGTCAAAATTGGAGAGGCCATCACATTAAAGTTCGGTGCTTTTATAACATCAGAACTGTCTCCCTGAAATGGAGACCAGAATCTGCCCAGAACTCAGGTTTTTAGGGGGTTTTAGCATGGCTATGCTGGAATTCATTTAAAAGCCTGGGAATATTCTAGTCTCATAGACATTCCATGCCCACCAGAGTCAGCATGGTCCCCTTCTCCCCCTCCACACACCTGCAGGGGCTGCTCTGTCTCTGGGTTGACCTGCTTGGAGGTGGATGTCAGACCACTTGGTGTAACTCTCAGGAGTTCAGCTCTCTGGATCTGTACCAACCAAATCCATACGGTCCCTAAACCACAAACTCTGATTATGGGGGAATGCAAAGTTCCTGGGGGACAATCACAATGTGAAGGTAATGATCTGGGTTTCTTTCTAGAATCACCCTGGGATCTCCATTACTCAGTGTTGGCAATCCAACTAGAATCCAGCTTTTGTAGGAAAACATCCTCTTTTTTTTTTTTTTTTTTAATTAGAAAGGCTATTCTTTGGGTTAAAGCAGTGGTTTGGATCACAGACTTTTCTGGTAAAAAAGAATCTGATGAGAGCTATGCCTCCACCAAATGCACAATTTAATACTAACTGAGGGGAGAGGGTGGGTTCACAGCCCACGAAGATGAGCCTGGGGACACAGAGATAAGAACCTCGGCCTTGGACGGGCTTCTTGATAACACAAAGCCTCTAATATTCCTAACCACTGCCAAACAAGCACCAGCAGTTAAGGTCTCAGCCGAGAACCTCCCTGCTTCCACTTGCACTGAACACCGTGGGAGAGAAGGCAGAGGCACAGGGCCCTCATGCCTTGAGGAGAAAACCCTAGTGTTTCTCCTGAGGGCCCAACAGCTTGGAGAGGTTGAAGAGAGAAGGGAGGGTGTGGCCACCCCAGCCCTAACCTCCTTCAGCTGAGGGACAGTGGCCAAGGGACATCTAAAGGAGGGTGAAGAGTCTGGGTCAGCAGTTCTTCCTCTCTGTTCTCTCCACCCACCCTTATCCCCACCAAGCCCTGATGTCAGCCCTGCTATGCCCACCCTGGAAACCCTCAGCCACTTCCCACAGGTCCCCTCCCAGGGAAGTTCTTTAACTGGTGGGCGTGGGAAAGAGGAAGAGGAAAAATATTTCTATCCCTCCCAATTCTCTCCACTCTATAAACACCCAGTTAGAAAATGACTGGATCTGACCTGGAGATCTCATGCCAGGTATTTTAATGGCTCTTCTTACACCCTTAAGGAGAATGACTGGTGAAGAAATGCAAAATCCCAACACATAAAAATGTGTTTGAAAAAGGGAAGCCCCCCAAAAGTTCCCATCTGTTGAGGCAATAAAATGATGACTTAAAAAAAAAATCTTTGGGGTCTTTCCAAATCATGGAGGAAAATATAAACAGAGAAAGACGTGCTCTAGTCTTAAAACTCTGACTTGGTACCAAACTAGGTGATCCCTAACAACAGTAAACAACCTCTCCCCAGCACCCTTCAGCTCACTTTGCCTCACCCAACATGAGGTCCTGGACAACTGAACAAACATTTATTGACCACGGAATGTGTGCTTCCTACCATTCCAGGAGTTGGAGCTCTGCAACCTCTAGGCGTTTTGAGAGGAGCAGGAAAACAGTCCAGTCAACATTTACTGTGTACCTACATTGTGCTAGGTTTTAAAGTTTGAAGGGACAAGAATCTGAGAAAAGAGCAGCTAAGAATAATCCAACCTGGGAAGTACTAATCTACAAATAGCACCACAGGTGCAAGAAACAATTAATTCTGCATGGTGGGATCAGGGAAGGTGATCTAGAGAGGTGACATTTAAGTTGGGCTTTAAAAACATATTAGGATTTTGATGGGTACAGCTGGGAAGGAATGGCATTCCAAGCAGAAAGAACTGAGTGAGCAAAGGTTACAGTTGGGAGGGGTGGTATGGATAGTTGGTCATGTCGGGTACGGCATGTAGTCAGGCCAGTGGCGCCAGAGCATGGGGTCTGGGAGCAGGGAAAGAGGAAATAAAAGGCAGGCTGCGGTTTATGATAGCCATGGATAAGTGCCAGTCAGAGGACCAGCCTGCAGCTTCAGCAGCTGCTAAACCTACCATTCAAGTCAAGGCCCCACTGCCTCCTAGGAAGCTCCCAACCAGTGGCAGATTATGGCAGGGGTGGCAGGGCTTGTCCATTTCTGCTCAAAGTGGGACTCCTCTAATGGGCAATCTTTATGCTGGAGCTTCCCATTGAGCTGACTGAGATGTTCTCAAAGCTGTATCACAGTCAGAGGATCTTCCTATCCAATCCTCCTTCCTTTCCCAGGAGGTAGACCTCCACTGCTGGATTGCCCTCTGAAGGCTGCCTTCTCCCTATCTACTCCTGCTCCCTTCCTTTTATCTTTCATAGGCATTACCCCCCAGCCCCCAAGTAAATCTCCTGCACTTCAAATTCCATCTTGGTGTCCTCTTCCCAGAGGACCCAAACTGACTGAGAAGGATCCTGGATGAATGCTCAGTATCTGGACTCTGTCTTGTTGGCAAGGAGGAGCCAACAAGAGATCTTTTAAACAGGGGAAGCCATGATCAGATCTGAATTTTATAAACATTATCTAGCAACAGAGTAAGGAATGAACCAGTGGGGAGGGAACATGGTGGCAAAAGGACCATTTAAAAGGACAGTGCATTTATTGGTACAAGATTTTGACAAGAAGAAACTGGCAGCATCTATAATTTTCTATGTATATACTCTTTAACTCAACAATCCCAATTTTAGAAATCTTACAGAAACGGCAGCACAAATGCATGAAAGTATAAGGATGAGAATGTTTATAGTAGCCTCATATATATTAGGATGACATCAGAAAACTCCATGTTCATCTGTAGGAAGGAAGATAAAACATGGTACATCCACACAATGGAATAATACCATGCAGCCTTTAAAAAGAATGTAGCAGGTCTCTTTGTACTGTCTTAGAAAGATGTACACATTATATTGCTGTTTGTAAAAAGCTAGTTGCTGAACAAATATACTGCAAGATCCAGTTTTCACAAACAAAATTGTGCATATACATATCTTCTACATGTGCTTGTATAAATAAGTCTAGAAGGAGATACATCAACTGTTGATAAAGGTTATTTCTCGGAGTGGAGGGCTTTTACTTTTTACTTTTTATGTTTTTACAAAGTACCAGTAATAGAGAGATTCAGGCTTTTATTTTTATTTAGTTTGGTGTTTTTCTGTACTTACCAATTTTTAAGGTGATAAACATAGTTCATTCCTCTTAAAAGAAAACAAGATTTTAATTTAAAAAGCTCTATGTCCACCTGGAAAAAAATATATAAAAATTATTCATATTTCCTATTCAGAGAAAAAAATAACAAAAAGCTCCTAGGATATTTGGGATGTCTGTCAATGCCCTGGTCTAGGTAAACAGGAATTAGAGATGATCTGGAATAGAGCTGAACACAGGGTGGCAAAGACAGAAGTTCCAGAAGAAGCCCAGAGTGCTATCCTGGGTAGTGGGTAGATGACCCACAGAGGAGGGGTGAGTGGGGGAAGGAGACGGAGACGGGATGTGTGCTGAGTGTGCTGGCCTGAGTGTGGAGGCTCAGGCCAGGCCAGGTGGTGTAAACGAGAAGTGATGCTGGCTCCTGTCCCACAGCTAGGAGAGTAGCTGGGGCTAGAAACTTATGACCTAAGAAAGAGTCAAAACTCACCAACAGCACTCACCAATGGATGAAAATGCTAAATATAAACAGGGAAACTGTTAACAACAAAAAACCTAGAAAAAACACTGGTGAATGTTATCTGATCTGAATGGAGAAGGACTTTAAATACAAAAGCAAATAGCATTTTAAAAGTCTGTCAATATTACAACATTAAAAAACACCTATTCTTTAAAAACAGAACTCACAAACAGAATCAAAAGGCAAGCAAAAACTGGGAAAATATTCACAACATTTACAGAGAGGAAATATCCTTCAAAAAAAAAACAAAACAAAACATAGATCAGTAATGAAAAAAATGGTTCAGAGGAAAACAGAGCATTTTGTATTAATTACAATTTGGTTCAATTACATAAAATGGAAAACAACAGTGGCTTAAACAAGATGGAATTTTATTTCTCTCTCACATTAAAAAAAAGAAAAAAAAGTTCACAGTCAGTTCAGGGTTGATATAGTAACTCCAGGAGTCATTAGAGACTTAGGTTTCTTCCAGCTCATTCTGCCGCATCCATAGGGCACAGCTTTCATGGTCCATGTTGGTTGCTAGAGCTCTAGTAATCGTGCCCTCATTTAAGGAAGTAGGATGGAGAAAGGGAGGGTGGATAGAAGGGCACACCCCTCTCCTTTTAAGGAGACTTATTAGAAGTCCCACATGACGATTACATCTCATTGGCCAGAGCTCAGTCACATGGCCATACCTAGCTGCAAGAGAGCCTGGGAAACATAGCCTTTCAGTTGGGTGGCAAAGGGCTCAGCTAAAAATTGGGTTTGTTACTAAGAAAGAGGGGGGAATGGATATTGGAAACAACTAGCAATTTCTAACATACATGTGAACAGAATTCTCAAAAGAAATACAAATGTAAAACTTTTTTAAAGGGTCAACTTTACTAATAAATAAATGTAAAGCAGCCTTCTTATAGGCTTCTCCTGCTAAGATCTTGAAGGGCTGGCCAGACAAGCCATCAGGAGGACACTCAGAAGCTGACAGTCTTAATAACAACCTCCATACAGCTGCCCACAGATAGAGTCCCAGGGTAAGGCCCTTCTACCTGCTGAGTGGCTCCTGGCCTTTCTCCTCAGAGTCTCCCTCCAACCCCAAGGGATGTCAGATTCTATAAACACTGGAAGGTGGAGAAAATTCTGCACCCAGGGATTCTCTAACTCAACTATGGCTACAATTAAATTTTAGGTGTTTTTGAAAGTTCCTTAAAAAGTAATATCTTCATGCAAACTGAATCAGCAGTTTCAGAACTAAAAAGAACCTCTGCTCCTGTGCTTAGAGTGTCACAAACCAAGCATGAAAACTGGCCACTAAACATCCATTAATAGGTTTTATCTCAGTGCCCCCTTTCCTCCAAAAACCAAGTAGTCAAATTTGTTCACATGGATGTTCAAATACTTGCATGCTCCCATCTGTGTGCCTGCTTCAGGTGAATCTTTTTTTTTTTTAATTAATTAATTAATTTATTTATTTTTGGCTGTGTTGGGTCTTCGTTTCTGTGCGAGGGCTTTCTCTAGTTGCGGCAAGTGGGGGCCACTCTTCATTGCGGTGCGCGGGCCTCTCATTATCGCGGCCTCTCTTGTTGCAGAGCACAGGCTCCAGGCGCACAGGCTCAGTAATTGTGGCTCACGGGCCTAGTTGCTCCGCGGCATGTGGGATCCTCCCAGAAAAGGGCTCGAACCTGTGTCCCCTGCATTGGCAGGCAGATTCTCAACCACTGCGCCACCAGGGAAGCCCCCAGGTGAATCTTATATTCTGATTCGGGAAATGTCTGCCTGGAGTGAGTTGGTCCTCCCATGGGATGACTCCCGGTGGGTAGGGAGGCCCAGAGAGTCTGAGCTCATGAACCCCAGCATCCTTTCCTTAAGCCTTTGCCTGTTGCCGACTTGGCTCCTTAGGAATCTGTCTTAACTCTACAAGCTATTCTTGAGTGTCTGGTATAGGCTCCAGAGCAGAGCATTCTTGGCTATCTGTTCCACTCCAGAATCCTTCTCATATGCGCTGACTCTTCCCCTCCAGGCCTTTGCACAAGCCACTCTCTCCGCCTGGAACATACACTCTGTATTCTTCACCTGGCTAACTTCACCTCATTCTCCAAGACCCCTCAGGTGTCATTGCCTCCAGGGAGCCTTACTGAACTTGTCTCCTCCCCTCAACACCCAAAGGGATTGGGAAGCCCTCTGTATGCTCCCACTAACCCTCTTTGATTGTCTCACCACAGCACATACCACAGTCTTGGTTTCCTGGCCTAACTCTCCCAACAGACTGAAAACCTCTTGAGGGACCTTGACATATTCATGTTGGTTTTACCACAATTCAGCAGAGTGCCTGGCACACAAAGGACACTCAATAAAGTTTTACTGAATGAATGTTTAGGGAATAATTCAGAAAATAGAAAAGAAGTGTCACAAATCCCAAAGCATCAAGTTAACCAAACTTGATGAACATATGTTCATCAAGAACATATGTTCTAGAACATTCTTCCTCTCCTCTTGTCACCCTGGCTCTCCTGCTCCAATAGCAGTCAGGACTGGTAACCTTATGACTGCTTACCTGCTCTTTCTTCGGTCTTCTTCTTTTTCAGAAATCCTCTTAAATGCCACTTCCTCAGGGGCTATCTCTGACCACCTGATCCAAAGTAGTTATTCAGTCACTTGATTACACATCAGTTATTTTAATTTGCTACACATCAGTTATTTTAATTTGCTACACAGCACTCACTGTGTTGCCATTTTATTTATGTGTTTGTTTAATTATTTTCTATCTCCAGCACTAGACCGTAAGCTCCCTGTGAGCAGGAACCTTGTCCACAGTTGTATGCCCAGCATCTGACAAAGTGTGTGCTATACAGTGGAGTATTCATTAAATGTTTGTTAAATGAATGCATGCTACTGTTAACTGCATTCTGATTTAATTTGATGTTTGCCTTCTCTCTTTGCTCTTGGATTAGGTGCTCCAGAGAAACTGAGAAGGGTCTCCCTCATGGCATTGGAGGGTGAGAGGGGGACCTCAGTTCCCTTCCCAGGCCAAGGTGGGGTATGTTGCCTACCTACAGCTTCCTTGTGATCAGATGCTGAGGAATCTTGGCCCACGTTATCTGCAGCCTCCAGATGCTGGAAATGCTCCTCCAGCTTTCTGTGAGAGCAGCTCCAGATGCCTATTGCCCAGACTGACAGAGGAATGTGCTCAGGGCTACTAGCTGGCTTGGCACCCATCAGGAAGCAAGTGCAGTGGCCAGCACACTGAGAACAGAAATCTTCCTTTTCCATATCGCCACCTTGAGAGTACACGTAGCTGCCTGGCTGGGTGCAGAAGCTGGCCCTGCCTCACGTGGCGTGGCAGCGTGGTTCTCTGGCTCTGCTTTAGAACAGCCTTGAGAAGCTGCGGCCTCTGCTCCTGCAGAAATTGCTCTGCCAGCTCAGTGGAGGGCCAGGACTGGAGTCTCTCACCTGTCCCTGGCCCTTCCTTGAAGTCCTTTGGTTTACTGGAAATCATAAACTGTGAGAGACAGCCTTTATCACACTCTGAACAGTGCACTCTTAATGTTTAACGCCAGAGGCTGAAACGACCAGGGACACTGGCCTCCTGGTTACTCCCAGTGACTGATATTTGCACCTGGTAATTGAGGTCAGATTTGCTTCTCTTAAGTCACGTGGTTTGCTTCAAGGCAGGAAGACGTTGGGGCCACTTGTTGCAAAGGAACCAGGAGGTGATCACAGAAACGCTGCAAACTAGCTTTGGCAGCAAAGGCCATGCTTCCCAAGGAGCCAGCCCTGGGAGCATGGAGCTGAGCTGGTAAATGACCCACGTGGGGTCTAAACCCCAACATTTGACTCAGAGCAAGCTTAGGATACTTTTCTTCCCTCTAAGATAGCTGCTAAATGGAGTCAACTTTGAATCCTTGCTGGAATAGAGTGGGACATTAACTAATTAACAAACTAATTAAACATACTGAATAGGCCACCCAGAAGATTCTGGTCACTTAAGGGTCTCCAAATCACAGTACAGGCCCCACCCTGTCCAGACACCCTAATCTTGCTCCAGGATTTGCTTGACCTCAGGTATTTATCTCCTGGTTGTCATGGAAGCAGCTCAGATAAACAGCAACATAGCCAACCTGGCTTCTCTGCCAGCCTCGGGTCCTTCTGAGCGTGGTGATGCTCCCTGGTGGCCACTGGCGGTCCTGCCCGCTGGGCTGGACGCAGCCCTACACCATCTCATGCCTGACGCCTCTTTCAGGGGGCCTCTTGAGGCACACAATAGGTGCTCAATAACTGCTTGTTGAATGAAGAATCCCCCAGGGCGTATGTTGGCTCTCAGGCTTCAAGGCTCCTTAGATAATCCTTCAGTGGCTGCTGTGGCTGCAGCAGATCCACCCCTACATGGGTCACCCAGGGACTGCAGGCCATGCTGAACATGGCCACTCATCTCCTCAAGTGACCCAGTTGGCCCACAGGCCACTTCCTCTGCTCCCAGAACCAGGTGGATACAGACCTGTGAGGAAGGAGTCAGCTGTGGTCAGGCAACTCGGCTGGAGGGCGGACAGGGACGATGTCTGGCCACACTTGCACTGGATGCCACGCACCACAGTGAGAGTGGCAGAAGACCCCCCCACCTGCATGCCAGTGGAACGTCACCCTCACTGTCTGCGTGTCCACCTGAGGACAGAGCACACTCTCAACAGAACGACCCTCGAGGATGGACAGCTGCCCTCAAGAGGACACTACAAGGGAACTAAGAGAGAAGCCACTGTCCCCACAGACCCTGAAATGGCTACCAAAGGAAGAGCCACGGTGTTCTCAGGAAAGTTTCTAAAGTGGGACAGATTCTCCCCTCTGTGACACACAGAAAGGGGGCTGGGGGATAGACCAGATTACCTGATCTCTCAAGGCCACCAAAGTCAACCACTGCCCTGTTTAGGGAGGCAGTACAGGGCTGAGTGTGGACTGTGGAACTGGACCTGTGAAGCCCAGGTCTGCTGCATGAAAGCAGTGTAGCTTAGGCATCATCTAACCTCTGTTTCTTCATTTGGTCATTATGTGAATTAAAGAAGATAATATACATAAAACTTTCAGTATAAAACCCTCAATACATTTTCACTATATAACTATTTTTTCTCTCAAGAACACTGAACTAAACAGAAAAGAAACAGGGAAATAAATGGCATGGCATTACACATCAGCAGAAACTTGATTACCCACCCCAGATAACAGAAATGACTGCAAATAATAGTACAGCAAAGACAGGTTTGAGCTTTCTGGCTCAGTCATTCTAGGCTCCTGAGTCATGGCAGATGCACAGCCTACATGAAGCTGAGCCACAGGTGAAAGCTGTTTCCACCCACAGACTAGTGGAGCCTACTGATATGCTTAATAAGAATGACAAGGATGATAAAAAATAGCTACCATGGGCCACGCACATGCTAAACAGTTCACACAGGTTATCTTATTTAATTCAAACTGCAAATCTGTGAGGTAGGTTGTTCTTGTTCCCATTTTACAGATGTAGAAACTGAGAGGTGAAGAAGCTGAATAATTTCCCAAGTACACCCCCCACTCACCTGTGTACACACACAAAGAAGCAGAACTGGGATTCAAACCCAGGCCTAACTGACTGTGGACTTCTCCACTGTGCTATACCATCTCAAGCAAAATTCTAAGAGTTGTCCATACCCTGGGAAAACCCACTTGGGTAGTCCTTAAGTCTACTTTTCTAGGAGCAAGGGCCACAACTGTGTATCTAAGACCAATGGGAGCAGTCCTCAGGTGACAGTGTGACTAGGGCGGATGGAAAGGGCATCTGCCACTCCTGACCCATAGGGCAAAAGTCAGGCTTGTTTTTCCAAAGGGTCTTAGGGAGACTCCTCCCACACCCAGTTTGCTGCAGGAGTAAGGGCCCAGCTTTGCTCAGGGACAGAGGGTTCTAGAGTACCCACCTGCCAACTGCATGTTTGCACCTGTCCCCTCCCCACTCCAGGTTCAGTCTCTGTTGCCTCGGGGAGGGGGCAGGGGGTGGTGCAGGGTCTGGCCAACACCAGGCAAGGGTGGGGAATGGGGAAGAGGAGCACTGGAAGCACACCACCCCCAGCCCCACTCCGCCTCTCAGAAAACAAAGAAGGAGGCTCCCTGCCTCTGCTACCATGGATGCCCCTCCCTGAGGGGCTCTTAATGCCCAAGACTGATGGCCCTATGCATTGAGGAAGCCCTGTCCCCCAATCCCCTACAACAGCCAGAACCAGCTGCCAAGGGATTAGACTCAGAACTGTTTCTGTATATTAACATTTTCTCCTGGAGACCAAAGTGAATCCTGGGGAGGGAGCACTGGCCTGGGACTCCATGAGCCATGGTTCCTATTTCCAGATTTGCCTCTAACTCTCCACATGACCTTAAGCAAGTCACCTGACCTCCCTGGTCTAGAATTTCCTTCCTGTTAAATGGGAATAATTACATATAATCATCATTGTAGCTGCCATTCACTGAGGTGTTACTCTGAGCCAGGCCCTATCCTGGATGCATCATCACATTCATCCTCAGAGTATCCTTTGAGGTAGGTACTATTGTCATTCCCATTTTCAGGAAACTGTGGAGGAACAGGAAAGTTAGAGGACATGCCCACAGTCACACAGTTAGTAAAGGTGGATCTGGCTCTCAGGACCATGTCTGTTTTTCTAAGCTTTGCACCACTGTGACATACAGTTACTTTATAAAGATCAAGGACAGTTGTAAAAATGTTTGAAAGCAAAAAAAAAAAAAAAGGGGGGGGGTGGCTGCAAAATACAAATATAAATCACAACCCCCTGGACATCACTTAAGGTATAATCCTAACCCCCTGAAGCACATTCTGTGGAATCTGTCCACAGAATCAGAGACCTCCAAAATGGGAAAGACCCTCAATTAGCCATTTTTTTTCTCCCTCCTTCCCTTTGAGCAAGAATGTCATGACTAGCCAAATTCTACAGGTGAGACCAGAAAGGTCAAGCGAGGGTGACCAACTTAGGCCCTCAGCTGGCAGGTTAGGAGGGAGACAGAACCAGGATTCCTGGCTCCTAGAAGAGGGGACAGTGATGATAAAAGGCCCATTTTTTGTCAAGGTGGAGCCCCTCCAACCAGAATTTAAACATTTTAACATAATATTCAAGCACACCTTTTCTAACCTTAAAAACAAATTTTATTTCACTACAAAGCTGGTCAATATTGAGTTCTGAATGTAGTTGGTCCTCTCTCTCCTGGCAAAGCTCTGTATCAGATAGGGCTCACAATTGCAAACAACAGAACAAATGGTGGTTAATACTGCCAGAAGAGGGTCTATACAGAAGGATACTGAGATGTGCAGGATCTGGGAGGCCTGCAGATTTAGAGGCCAACCAGCCAAGAACAATGCCTCAACCACACCTTAGAGCTGGGCCAAGAACAAAATCCTACCTTCCTACAGTGCCCTGCAAGGCCAGCCCCTCCCCCCACTCTTCTCCTGGCTCCCTGGTGCACCCGCCTCCTTCCTGCTCTGCCAGCAATCCCAACTCAGGGCTATGAACTTGGTGTTCCCTCCTCCTGGAACACAGACAATCACATTGCTTGCTCCCTGGCTTCACCCAGATTTCTGCTCAAAGACCCCCTCCTTAGAGAAGTCTTCCTGGACTAGCCTGTCACTTTAACCCCTTTCCCTGCTTGACTCTTACTCATAGCACCTACTGCTCCCAGATAGTCTATAAAGTATTGCCTGTCTCCCGGATCAGACTGCAAACTCCATGAGGGCAGGCTGTTTTGTTTGCTGCTCTAAGCCCACAGGCTGATAACTTTTAGGTGCCTAACTATTTGCTGAATACTTTATAAAGGAATAAACAAAGGAATGAATGGAAAACTTCAATACAAACCAAGTCTTCACATTCTCCTGCCTGAGCTGGAGGATTAGGGTAGCAGCAAGAGTCAACTTGTGTTGTGGCTGCAGCTGTGCTGTCACCCTGCCCGGACCTCGATATGCCCTGCAGCTCGCACTTTGGAGGGAAGACATGCCTGGGGACCTGTAGCTCCAAAACTCCCCTGACAATCTCTGCAGCTCTTGGAACTTGTCCAGACTGTTGCTGTGCAGACCATGAAGGCCTGGCTGGGTTCCTGCCCCTGCTTTCCCAGGGCCTCAGATAGGCTGGGAAGTGACTTACCCAAAGTCCCCTTTCTCCCCTAGATGGGATCAGCCCAGGGAGTGACACTAACAAAAAAATGCAGTCATGTATAGATTCAGAGGGTCACATGAGGTCAGAGTTGGGGGAAGCCTTGGTGATCCAGAGACCAGCCTGTGTTCTACAGATAACGCAGGCCAGTGCAGGGGCAGGCGTGTGTGTGGACTCTGGGGTCTGGCAGATCCAACCTCCACCAGCCATGTGATTTTGGAGAATCTTTTGAAAAGACAGTATTTGAAAAACACTGCTTTCCTCAGGTGTAAAATGGAAATAAATGTCCCTACTTTATACAGTAGGCTTGTCCTCCTGTTCAAAAGTCTTTCCTTCCTATTCTTTATGATATTTAAAGTGAAACTCCTTGGCTTGACAGTCAAATCCCACCACCACCAAAATCCAGTCAACCCAGTGTACCGGGTATGGCCCCTCTGCTCCCTGTGAAACTCCTGCTCTCACATCTGTGTACCTGTAGCCTTCTTCTTCTTCTCTCCTACCTGAGCCTACCAAAGCCCAGGGACAAGCTTCACGAAGTCTCCCCTGACATGGGCTTTTCTGGGCACTCACTGGTGTAAGTATTGCATGTTAACAGATAGGAATAAAGTTTTGACTCTCCAACCAGAATGTGGGATCCTTGAGGGCACAAGGATCAAGAGATCCTTGAGGGTCTCTTCTCTTATGATGTCCCCCCCAACCAGGCATTAAATAATACGTAAAAATTCCTGCTGACTGACTCACCTGAAGTTAGAATTCAGTTAAAATGCTCCCAAATACGACCTCTATTACCCAAGGGAAGGAAAATAAAGATATAAAAATAAATTGGAGACAAATTCAAATCATTCCTATTTCTGCATACTTGGTGTGGAAAAAAAACCCACCTCTACCTCCAGCCCGGACTTGACAAGTAAAGGAACTCCCTGAAAACAATGCATAGAATAAATCACAAGTACTAGTCTCACTTAAAGACTTCAGGAAGGAAAACACAGTTAAACTGAAAACTGTTAACTGGTGTTTAAAAAAAAAAAACACAACAAACAGCCAGGAAATGTTTTTAGGACCATGTCTCTCAGAGTCCCTTAGGGGCTGATTCACCCTTCAACATATTCTTCCCAACACCTGCTTTTACTAAAAACCAACAGCCCAACACCAGAGCTTTGTGAGTCAGAAGCAGAGTGAAACTGGACACAGAAGCACTCAGCTATAAAGCACATCACCCAGATAACAAGCAATAGCCACACTAAGTATGACTGCCCAGTGCCCTGTGGCCATGAGCGTAGGCCCTGGCGAAGCTGAACCAACATCACCCCAGACTCTCCTCCTGCATTGTTCCTCTCTCTGATCCATGCCTCCACTTCCCCCACCCACTTGCTAAATACATCTGGAAAAAGGTACTTGCACAACCCTCCACCCAAATTAATTCTACATTATTTCAAGTGAGACCTAAGGACCAATACATATTTCTTTCTTGTGTTTTTTTAAGCAAGAATATTAAAAGACAGAGCTTAGAAAACTCAAGTGATATGGAGAAGAATTAGATCTACTATCTTTTGATTTTAACCTCATATTAGATAGATAATCTTTTTGAATGCAGTTCTACATCTACACATAGAAACTGTCCCTTTAAATTTCAAACACCAACTTAGTTCTCTTCCTTTCTCAGATTTTTAAAAACAGGACTTGGTCACTACAGCTTACAGAGTCATAAAACACAGTCCACACAAAACCTGTACACAAAAATGCTCATTGCAGCATTTTTCGTAACAGCCAAAACATGGAAATAACCCAAATGTCCATCAAATGATGAATGAATAAACAAAATGTGGTATCCCCATATAATGGAATATTATTTGGCAAAGAATAGGAATGGAGTACTGACACATGCTACAACATGGATGTACCTTGAAAACATCATGCCAAGTGCAAGAAGCTAGACACAAAAGACCACATATTGTATGGTTCTATTTATATGATCCAGGATAGGCAAATCTATAGGGACACAAAGTAGATTAGTGGTTGCCAGGGGCTGGGGAAATGGGGAGATTGGGGAGGTGATAACTTAGGGGTACAGTTTCTTTTTGGGGTAATGAAAATGTTCTAAATTGACTTTGGTGATGAATGCACAATTCTGTGAACATCCTAAAAACCACTGAATTGTACATTTTAAATGGAATTGCATGGTATGAGAAATATATCTCAATAAAGCTGTTTTAAAAAAAAGAGGACATGACCTAAATATAAGACATGACACCATAAAACTCCTAGAAGAGAACACAGGCAGAAGAGTCTCTGACATAGATCGTACTGATGTTTTTGTAGGTCTCCCAGGGCAATAGAAATAAAAGCAAAAATAAACAAATGGGACCTAATCAAACATAAGCTTTTGCACAGCAAGGAAACCATAAGCAAAACAAAAAGATGACCTATGGACTGGGAGAAAATATTTGCAAATGACGCAACCAACAAGAGCTTAATTTCCAAAATATATAAACAGCTCATACAACTCAATAGCAAAGAAAAATTAACAACACAATTGAAAAATGGGCAGAAGACCTAAATAGATATTTCTCCAAAGAAGACATACATATGACCAATAGGCACATGAAAAGATGCTCATCATCGCTAATTATCAGAGAAATGTAAATCAAAACTACCAATGAGGTACCACCTCATGCTGGTCAGAATGACCATCATTAAAAAGTCTACAAATAACAAATGCTGAAGATGGGGGGGGGTAGAAAAGGGAACCCTCCTACACTGTTGGTGGGAATGTAAATTGGTGCAGCCACTATGGAAAACAGTATGGAGATTCCTCAAAAAACTAAAATAGAGTTGCCATATGATCCAGCAATCCCATTCCTGGGCATATATACAGACAAAACTATAATTCGAAAAATATATGCACCCTTATATTCATAGCAGCACTATTCACAATAGTCAAGACATGGAAGCAACCCAAATGTCCATCAACAGATGAATGGATAAAGAACATGTAGTATGTATATACAATGGAGTATTACTCAGCCATAAGGAATAAAATAATGCCATTTGCAACAACATGGATGGACCTAGAGATTATCATACTAAGAGAAGTAAGTCAGAAAGAGAAAGACAAATACCATATGATATCACCTACATGTGGAATCTAAAATACGACACAGGGCTTCCCTGGTGGCGCAGTGGTTAGGAATCCACCTGCCAATGCAGGGGACACGGGTTCGAGCCCTAGTCCAGGAAGATCCCACATGCCGCGGAGCAACTAAGCCCATGTGCCACAACTACTGAGCCTGCGTTCTAGAACCCGTGAGCCACAAACACTGAGCCCGCGTGCCACAACTACTGAAGCCCGCACGCCTAGAGCCCGTGCTCCGCAACAAGAGAAGCTACCGCAGTGAGAAACCCGCGCACCGCAATGAAGAGTAGCCCCGCTCGCCACAACTAGAGAAAACCCGCACGCAGCAACGAAGACCTAACGCAGCCAAAAATAAATAAATAAATAAATTTATAAAAAAATAAAATAAAATAAACCTTATTAAAAAAAAAAATAAAATACGACACAAATGAACATATCTACGAAACAGAAACAGACTCACAGTCATAGAAAACAGACTTGTGGTTGCCAAGGTGGAGGGGGGATGGGAGAGGGAATGACTGGGAGTTTGGGATTAGCAGATGCAAACTATTATATATAGAGTGTACTAACAACAAGGTCCTACTGTATAGCACAGGGAACTATATTCAATATCCTGTGATAAACCATAATGGAAAAGAATATGAAAAAGAAAATATATATGTATAACTGAATACATTGCTGTACTTTGCTGTACAGCAGAAATTAACACAACATTTTAAATCAACTATACTTCAATAAAATTTTTTTAAAAAGAGGACACGGAAAAAATACCCCACAATCTCAAGTTAGTGACTGTTGTTTGTGAGAGTGACTATTGTATAAGTCTATCAGTTTGAAACATCCAGAATTAATGTGTCCTTGAGGCTATTTGTCCTGAGTGGCCTGAGAATAAGTGCCCCAAAGCAGTGCTCAGAAAGGTCCCACAGAACAAAGGACAGCTTTTCTTTCACTGACCACAGTTTTAACTGTAATATTTTAAAACATTCAGATATCAGCAGGTACTTATGAGTGACCTGGTTTATAAAATAGTTGATTTTGACAATTTAGACTTGGGTTGCATCAGTTACTAGAACTAGGCTGAGACAGAGTTATGCTCAGGGAGTTTAGGGTTTGTCAGTGTCTTCATCCTCAAACAAGTCACCGAACCTCCTGGGTACAGAGGAATTTTCAAATTTTTGAAATCAAACTTTTCCAATTTATGGAGGTTACAGGTTCTTCAAATGAAAAATTAAACTATCTTGCATCAATTGGTACACATAATGATGCACATAAGGCAAACAGTAATAAAGGCAAATTTTACCACTGTGTGCCAACAGTTCAGGTTAAATAAAATAAGAAAGAAAAATAATATTGTGTAAAATTAGGATAGTAAATTTAGAGATGGGGGTTGTTTGGGAATTATAATGTGGTTTCCCATTAAGTTCACTTTGTTCCTTTTTCAGTCTACAAGAACAAATATAATTCATCTTCTACCCATAGGTGGTCAGCCTAATTTTCTGATAAGAGGGAAGAGCTACAGAGACCTTGGGCTACCCCTCTGGCTTGCTACATTTTAGCTCTGTAAGTAATCTAATCTCTGAGTCTTGGTTTCCATATTTGTAACAAAAGAATTATATCACCTATTTGACCAAGTTTTTGTGGAGATTGAATAAGATGTAAACTGTGGAGCATGGTGCCTAATGCACAGAGGCTTGTGGCAAAGCTGGCACAGGCTGGGTGAAGGTGGGGATCATCAAGTTCCTCGCAGAGAAAGACTTGGGACACTGAGGGAAGATGTCAGAGAAACTTTGTCAGGCAGGGCCCTAAAGGGTTGCAGGTAAGGGAAGGACACCACCAAACCTAGAAGATGCTGATAATCAAGGAAGGCTTTTGCTAGACCCCTCATTAGAATGCCAAGAAGTGGTGTAGTTGCCCTTAGCATTAAGGACAGAAAGTACCCTTATTCCCAAATATAAAACTTAGAATTAGTGTCTATTGAGGGTAAAGCTAACAAATAGGATTGGAACAGAATATAAACAATCTCCACTCAAACTGCTCAGATTACAACACTGATGGGGAGTCTTAGGATCGATAAACTAGAGCTGTGAAATTACCAGCTGTGGGATGAGAGGGAAGATCAGATGCAGAAGCCCTCCAAGGGGGCTGCAAAGTCAGGGCAAGCAGACAGAAACCCTGGGCCCTGCTGGGCCAGGGATGGCTCTCCAGCAGTACACGAACAGTCCACCCTATGAGCAACTGGAGGAAGGCCAACAAAGTCCACGCAAAGAACACCTCATATTTCTGGCTTACCACACACTTGTTGAATTAAAGGGACTGTCTGGGTGGGTACCACCTCCTAGGATGACAAAAGGGGACAGGTCCAAGGAGCAGAAGGGAAGGGACACCACACTCACACTGCAGAGGATGGCCCCCTTGCCCTGCATCCCCTCTTCAACATTCTAGTAATACTTCTGGTTTCACTGCTATTGTTTTTTTGTTTTTATAAACAAACTGTGAAAATCAACAAACTACCTCAACATCAAACATGTGTCATTTGCACCAATTCTTACACACACACACACAAAAACCAAATAATGTAGAACAAATAAGAGAAAACTCTGGTCAACCTCTAAGCTCACCCATGGCTGGTGGCTGGCATTCTTGTCCTCAGGAGGAGGGAGTCCATTTTCTTGTTTCTCGGCGGCCTCACGACTGCCTGCAGTGCAGGGAAGTCCAGGGCCTGCTGCCATCTGCAGGCAAAACAGAAAAAACACAAGTTATGGCTCAAATCACCCACCTGAAGCCCCCAACCTGGGCCTGTCCCCAGGCAGCTGGAAGACCTGGGTCCTGTCCGGGTGTAAGAAACAGGAGAACTCACTCAGTTCTGTGTTTGGGACCCCACCACAGAGCTGTGACAGACATAGTAGAAGTTCTAAATGATCAAGGGCTCAAGTATTTTTTTTTTTTTTAATAAATTTATTTATTTATTTATTTTTGGCTGCATTGGGTCTCTGTTGCTGCACGCTGGCTTTCTCTAGTTGCGGTAAGCGGGGGCTACTCTTCGTTGCGGTGCACGGGCTTCTCATTATGGCGGCTTCTCTTGCTGCAGAGCACGGGCTCTAGAGTGCAGGGTCAGTAGTTGCGGCACACGGGCTTAGTTGCTCTGTAGCATGTGGGATCTTCCCAGACCAGGGCTCTAACCCGTGTCCCCTGCATTGGCAGGCGGATTCTCAACCACTGCGCCACCAGGGAAGTCCTCAAGTATTTCTTAACAACAGCAGCAAACCCTTACACATGTGCCAGACATTGCTCTGAATGACTTACATTTATTAACTCATTTAATCCTCATAGAAATAGGTGAGGGACTTCCCTGCTGGCACAGTGGATAAGACTCCTCGCTCCCAGTGCAGGGGGCCCGGGTTCGATCCCTGGTCAGGGAACTAGATCCCATATGCATGCCACAACTAAGAGTTCACATGCCACAAATAAGGAGTTGGTGAGCCACAACTAAGGAGCCCTGGAGCCACAACTAAGGACCCAGCAAGCTGCAACTAAGGAGCCCACCTGCCTCAACTAAAACCCAGTGCAACCATAAATAAATAAATAAATAGTTTTTAAAAAATAGGTGAATGTTTTAGGAGGTCTCTGCCAATTTGCCTGATTATTGAGTTAGGCTGAATAATTAAAATGAAAACCTTCATAAAACCTGATTTCAAAGAAGGGTCAAATATGAAAACTCTGTGAGAGATTCTGAGCATCCTCCAGATCAGTCATTCCCTGAATATTTATCAAGTGCCTGTTATGGACCAGACACTGCTCTAGAACCTGGGAATAGCGGCATGGACACAAAAGACAAAGTCCCTGCTCTCACAGAGCTTCCATTCTGGTGGAGGGGGGCCACAACAGAAGAGGTGATAAATGTTGTACAGAAGAAAAAGCAGGGTAAAGGGGATAGAGAGTGATGACAATGCTGCTAATATTCATTCATTTATTCATTCGTTTCCAAGTGCTTATTAACCATCTACCACAAGTAGGCACTATGCTGGGATGCAATGATGGGCCAAAAATAGACATGGCCCCTGCCTGTAAGGGTTACTTACTCACACAGGAGAAGCATATGATCACCTAAATAAATGCAAAGATGTTAACTCATGGTAGGTGTGATAGCAGAATGGCACAGGTCCCAAAGAGAGCATCCTAGGGAGCTCAGAAGCCTGGGATGGAGTGGGAGGAGGACAAGCATCCTTGGTAAAAAGCAGACCATGTGCAAAGGCTGGATCACAGACAACAAACCAGAGGCAGAGTGGGGAGAGAGGAGGCAGATGGAGGTGGAGAAGGGATGTGGGCTCTTGCACAGCACTCCCAGCCACAAGATGTCCTTATCCTCTAAGAACTGGAGCACCACACAAGGGCCTTAGGCAGAGGAGTAAGATGGTTGGATGCGTGTGTTTTTAAAAGATTACACTATGTGGTAGGCTGAATAATGGCCCCGCCAAAGATGATGATGTCTGAATCCCCGGAAGCTATGAATATATCTCCTTACATGACAAAAAGGACATTGCAGATGTGATTAGGTTAAGGATCTCGAAATGGGGAGATTATCCAGGTGGGCCCAATGTAATCACAAGTGTCCTTATAAGAGGGACACAAAGAGAGATTCAACTACAGATGAGTGTCAGAGTGATGCAGTGTGAGAAAGCCTTGTTAGTTTTAAAGGTGGAGGAAGGGTCCATGAGCCAAGGAATGCAGGAAGCCTCCAGAAGCTGGAAAAGTCAACAAAATGATTCTCCTCCAGTCTTCAGAAGGAAAAGAGCCCTTCTGAAACCTTCAGAACTGTAAAATAATAAATTTGGATTGTTTCAAGCTACTAATTTTGTGTTCGTTTGTTACAGCAAAAACAGGAGACTAATACACGCTGGTTTTTGTAAAACACAGGCTAGAGGTTATGGGAAGGGGAGGCAGGGACCAGCTGGAGGTCACTGTGTCATCCAGACAAGAGATGTGAGAGCTTGAACCACAGCGGTGGCAGTGAGGTGGAGAGGAGCTGAAGGACCCCAGGAGGGGAGGAGTCGGCCAGTCAAGTTCCAGACATTATTGGAATGCAGCAGCAGGCCTTCTTTAGGCTCAGGACCTGCCTGGCTCACCCTGGGCAGCGCCTACCACCCTTTGTAGAAGGAGGAAGCTTGCACTAGGGCTGTAAGACCACCTCCAAATAGAGACACCATTTGCTTACTTAACAGGGACCTGCCAACCCCTTTCCCACAAAGGAGTCCAGGGATTTCCAGGAACACGCTCTAAGAACTAACACTCTTGGAATTTCTACTAGGAAAAAAGTAGCAATTGTTTCTGCCAAGCATTAGGCCTTGCAGTGAACTTTTTTTTCTTCCTAAGGGAGATTTTGTAATCCTGGAAAGGAGGCGTCTAAATTTAAATATACCTATCTTCAACCCAGGTGAAACAGAACCATGATTATATGTAACATGTAGAAATTTCATGGTCAGTAGCATAATGCAAAAGTTAAAGAAAGATAATAAAGGAGAAACTAGGAGACCCTCTCTCAGCATTTCCTCCATTGCTATTTAATGATTCAGACCTGCTGAAAAAGTGGGATCCTAATTTGGTCCAGCCTAAAAGGGCTATTGAGAAGAAGAGGGAATAAAAATTATTTCAAAGAATTTTAGATATATTCTATTTTACTCCAAAAGTATAAATATATACCCACCAAGACAAGTACCTTGGAGGATACTGAAGGGTGACAAGAAAGTCTTGTCATCCTCCCATGGCTTTGCAGGAGGCCACAGGGACCTAACTGGATTCTAGGAGCATATAAGGACCCAGGAATGCCTGCAGATGGCAAAATACCAGGCAGTCCTGTTAAGGTTAGGACACGTTAATTTAAAAATAGTTATATGTTTAAATTGTTTTTCTGTTGACAAAAGTGACATGTTTATTAGTGGAAAACACAAAAATTTCCTGTACTCCCAACAGTCCAGAGATAACTTATCTGTAAATATTTCTTCCAATTTTTCACACACAAACACACACACAGGCATACACACATACACACTTTCTTTTTAACAACATTAGGATACTGTGTATATTTTTCTTTTGCAACCAGCTTTGTTTTATCTAACAGTATATAATTTTTCCATGTCATTAGATATACTTTAATAGTTGGCACTATTCTATCACTATTTCCCATGGTATCAAAATCACTTAACTAATCCCTTATAGGTAGACAACGGAGCGGTTTCTAACTTTATGATAACGGAAGTCACACTGGGAGGAACAGCCCCATATATAAGAACACCTCCCCATTTAAAATCTGTGTCTGAAGCTCAGATTATTTCTTAGGGTTGTGTTTCACACCTTTCAGTCATCCATACATCAACATTATTATTTCGCCATAATTAAATGCCATCTGTACTGTACTTAACATTTCTCTTTAAATCAACTCATTTTTGCCCTTAAATAAAAGTGTTTTAAAAGCAAACTTTATTTACTATTGTAAATGGAAAACCAGCATCAAATGTCATAAATGAAGGCAGTCACAATAAATAAATACAATGGAAAACACAACAGTGTCATGAAAATACAGTTGATATTGCTATCCCTTTGCTCATCCTTTTATATCAAGTGGGAGATTAGGAAGGCTTAACAAGGTGTTAAAGACATACTAGCACCAAGCTGAGATTTTTCTCCTTCCCTTGATCAGAAGATTGGAAAGGAATTGACCAGAGGAATAACTTTCTTACCATGGGAGTCAGTGTTAGATGCTGCTGCAAATGTATCCCACCTAGAATTACCCTGCACCACCTGAAATAAGCCCAAAGGCAAACATGTTTTAGGATACATGCTGAAAGTAGAATTACTGGGATAAAATGTATGGACACTTTAAAAAGGTTTTGATAAACTCCATCTAAGTTAGTTTTACCATAGTTTTACTATGAGAGTGCCCACTTTACTTCATCCTCAGATACTGTTATAAACAAAAATGTTAAAACGTTAAGCTTTTTAGGGTAAGATATTAAGCAGCTGAATTTTCAAAGCTATTTTCATACTCCTCCAGCCAGTTTCTGACCCTGGGGAGGGCAATTATATGAACCTTCAGCTAGTGGTAAATTTACACAAACTGATATTGCACTTGGTTTAACCAAGCTAAAGTAAACTCAGTAAAACATGAGGAAGTGACTTTAGCATTTGCAAATATTTTATAATGCTTTTGTGCTGGCAAAGGTCAAATGAGGATCAGAATAGCATGGATTCCAAAGAATACTTTTGAGAAATAAGAGACCCAGAGAGGCATTACTCCTGAGACACAAATCACTAAAAATTTTCAGTAAGTCAATGAAAACTCTAAAATAAACATGTGTTTAAGCCTTCCTATCTTGGTGCAATGAGCAACTGCACAAATAGGTTACAGATTAATGCAATTGTTAAGACTTCTAAAATAGAAAAATAAAAGTGTATTTTGAAGCATGAAGAGTTAATAACAATAGGAAGCTTCCAGATTATTTCAATAATTCTTAGGCAGACATGTGTGTATGTGCCTGTGGGAGAGGAGAATTAAAAACATGCTAAAAAGTTTCTTATGTTTGAAATGAAGTTGGACATTCTGATTAATTTTTAGCATTTATAGGAAAATATGTTTACCTATGCTTAGAACTTAATGAGGGCTCCTAATAGGATACAGAATTCCAAGTCACTAAATGAAATGAAGGAAGGAAGGAATGGGGACAAAGACACCTTGATGATTCCGGAAGACATCATAAGAAAAAAAAAAAGAATATATAAATAACACAACTCAATAACAAAAGACAATCAAATTTTCCAAATAGATCTGAATAGACATTATTCCAAAGAAGATATACAAATGGCTAATAAGCATATTAAAAGATGCTCAATATCATTAACCATCTGGAAAGTGCAAATTAAAACCACAATGAGCTAGAAATTTACACCTGCTAGGATGGCTGTAATCAAAAATATAGACAAGTGTTGGTGAGGATGTAGACAAATTGAAACACTCATGCACTGCTAGTAGGACTGTAAAATGTTGCAGCTACTTTGGAAGTTTAAACATAGACACGCCATATGATCCAGCAATGCCACTTCTAGGTATATACCCAAGAGACATGAAAATATATGTTTACACAAAAATTTGTACATGAATGTTCATAGAAGCATTATTAGTAATAGCCAAAAAGCAGAAACAATCTAAGTGTCCCTCAACTGATGAATGGATAAACAAAATGCAGTATATCCACATGATGGAATATACTGGGCAATAAAAAGGAACAAACTGGTGGTGCAGTGGTTAAGAATCCGCCTGCCAATGCAGGGGACATGGGTTCGAGCCTTGGTCCGGGAAGATCCCACATGCCACGGAGCAACTAAGCCCGTGCACCACAACTACTAAGCTTATGCTCTAGAGCCCAGGAGCCACAACTACTGAGCCTGCGTGCTACAACTACTGAAGCCCGCGTGCCTAGAGCCTGTGCTCTGCAACGAGAAGCCACCGCAATGAGAAGCCTGCGCACCGCAATGAAGAGTAGGCCCCACTCGCCACAACTAGAGAAAGCCCGCGTGCAGCAACGAAGACCCAATGCAGCCAAAAATTTAAAAAAAAAAAAAAAGGAACAAACTACTGATACATGCTGTAGTGTGGCTAAACCTCCAAAACACTATGCTAAGTGTATGAAGCCAGTCACAACAAACCACATGCTGTTACAATCCCATTTATATGAAATGTCCAGAAATAGGCAAGTATATAGAGACAGAAAGTAGATTAGTGCTTGCCTAGGGCTGGGGAGGGGAATATTAAGGGATACTGGAGAATGACTGCTAATGGAGTAATAAAAATGTTCTAAAATTAGATTATGGTGATGGTTACACCCTCTAAATATATCACAAACCACTGAATTGTATCCTTTTAATGGGTGAATTTTATGGTATGTAAATTATATCTTAATAAAGTTGTTAATAATAATAACAAGGAGACCATAAATGAAGCTAACAGATAGGAGACCAGACTAGGGGAAGATTTACAACATTGACATTTCACGAAGGATTAACATTTTAGTGAGCATACCAATATATAAGGATCAAAATGAAAACCAGATAGAAAATATCAGAAACCTAGAAGAAGAGTAATGAGACAAATAGGCAATTCACAAATGGCAAAACAACATGATGAGATGCTCAATTAAAACAGAAATGGAGTACTGCTTTAACCTACTAGTTTGACAAAAAATTAGTAAATTAGATAATAATAAGTGCTGGCAGATGTTGGAAAAGGGACTCTTCATGGACTCCTGGTAGGAGGAAACTGATGAAGCCATTCTGCAGCACAAAGTAGCAGTTTTTAGTAAAAGACATCATACAAGTATCCCAGAATTAGCGATCTCATACCTATCTATGGATCTATCTATCTCAGAGAAATTCTTGCCGGAGAACACACGGAGACACTGGAAAGGATATCTGGTGCAGCACTGTTTGTGGAAGCAAGGAGTTGGAGTCCACTTAATGTCTATTTCCAGGGGACTAGTTAAGTACTTGTGGTGTACACTCTTGATAGAAAATTATGCAACAGCCAGGATTAATGAATCAGACTTACATATATCAATATGGTTCGACTTAAAAACATAATGCTGAGGGAAACAAAGAAACAGTATGAGATTTATAGCACAGCAGTATTTATTTAGATAAGTACAACAAAAGCAAAACATGACATACATTTCAAAGATACACATTTTCTGAGAAGATATTAGGAAAGGTAGTTTGTAAGAACAAACAAATATGCCACCATGGCCGCCTAAGTGTGCGTGCATGGGAAGGAGCATATTGAGAAATGGAGGATAAAAGGAGGAAATAACGAAATAAAACAAAATGACAGACTCTAAATGGACCAAGGGTTATAGTGTGCCATGACTGAAGAGTATGAGTAATTCAATTCTGAAGGCCTGAGATCCTAAGGAAAATAAAATCCCATGCATTATTTTCTTGTGAAAAATGTAATAAAGTACATCACATGCTGGTAGCTAAACCAATGAATAATAAAACCACGAGAAAAGAAGGTAGTAGGGAAGGCTTGCTCGGTCTTTAGCGGATTCATTCGGTTTTCAGGAACATGGAAGCAAGAACCTGGGGTGGTGAAAATGCTGTGGATGGTGTCCACTACAACCCTCTCCCTCTCCGCCCGCAGACAGAAGAGAGGAAAGGGAGAGAACCATACATTACAGCTTAAATTTAGTTAACAGAAGAGAGAAGAGACATTAACAAATTCCAAAGAAAAGGAATAGCTCGTTGAAAGTACATCACAAAATCAAAGAATCTGATTTTCTGGCTCATGATAAAGGTGGTATTTTCTAAAAGCAATAAATATTCACCACCACCCTGAAGGGGTTACAGAGGGGGAACTCCTGTTTTAAAAATTAGGACCTTAATCTTTTGTCAAGGCTGTTTTCAAAGTTAAGGTTGTTCAAGTGTTCTTTCAGTAATGGACCTTATGATCAGATCCATGTGATTAGGCTGAGACAAAAGTTGAGTAAAAGGGGGGTGTTCTTGGTATTGCCTACAAAACCCGTCATCACTCAAATGTAAGTCAAGTGCCTGCAGATTTAGTCACTTTACTCCTAACACTTAGGGTCTTCTCCCATCTACACAACTGGTCTTGTGGGCACCCTGCATATATATTTTCTCTTGCCAGGGAATGGGAGACACGCATGTCTCCATAGCCTTGAGGTGGAGCCCAATTTTGAGCTGGCATGACCAAGGGCAAAGACCTGGGCATTCATCTTTCACCCTTCTGCTGGTGGACAGAGTGGACAGAAAGTGTGCTGTCTGGGATGGACTGAGTCCCCGAGTGCATCCACCCCTGACCATTTCTGCCAGCCCTGGGGTTGGGGCCCCTGCAGAGTCAGCCCCTGTTTTCACCTGGGCAGAGCCTTGGGGAGGGAGCGGCATCCTGGCCTAGGTACTCTCCATGCCTACGACCAAGAGAGATGAGCTGCAAGCTCGCCAGCTCAGGGAACACCTGAAAGGCACCCCAGGTGCGCCCAAGTACACCAGATCTGAAAAACGTAGCCAAACAAGCCAGGTATGGGGCTGCGTGCCCAAGCAAAGGAGTTTGATAGAGGTAAGAAGGCGTAAATTATGAATTCCTCCCTGCTGGGCTCAGGTGAGACACTCTGCTCAGCATTTTACATACATCCTCCCACTTTGATTTTTACAGAAACTCGGTGGAGGCGCGGGGGGGGGGAGGGGATTTGGGGGGCCTTCTACAAAAAGAAAACGTGCGCTGGGAGCGGTGGCCTGGCTAGCCCCCGCCCCACCTCGACCCCAGGCAGCCAGATCCTTGGCGCGTTTGTCCGAGCCCCCCGCCACCCCGCCCTGGGCTTCCAGCCCTGCCTGGAGAATCAGAGCCACAAGAGCCCAGCGGTACCGCATCTCAGGCCCTCCCAGCCCCACCGCAGGAACCCCCGGCCACGCCGGCCCTCGCCCAACGTCCGCCTGGCGTCCCGCCCGCGCGGTCCGCAAGGAGGAGCCCGCGAGGCGACCACGAAAGGGCTGCGCTTACCTCGCCGGGCGCGGGCTGCGGCCCCAGCTTGCCAGCCCCAAGCCCACCGCCCCGCACCCTGCGCCCCTCGCCCCGACGGCTGATACGCCGGCTGTTGGACACCGCCACTTTCATTTTCCTCAACACTCTCGGCAGGAAAGCGAAAGCGAAAGCGAAAGCGGCCGAGAGGCGGGCTTGAGCCCGAGCGCGCGGTGAACGCGGAGCGCGGGCCGGCAGCCAGAGGCAGGGCCCCGGGCCTCGGGTCTGCACGCGGCCGTCCGGGCGGCGTTCGGCTGGAGCCGCGTCCACCCGAGACGCCGCTAACCAGCCCGTTGCGCACGTCGCGGCCGCGCATTGCGCCCTCGCCCGGCTACGCGGCCTACGGCGCCTCGATCCCCCCGGGCTGCTTTCTCATCTGCCCTTCATTTAGCGCCCGCCCGGGCCTCGCAGCTGGAGGCGGGCCCGGGACCTGACTGCCGGCGGTGCTTCGTGGGTTTCTGGCCTGAGCAGCGGGTGCTGGCCTGGGCGTTTGGGGGCAAGCCTCTGAGGGGTCCCGGTGGGAGGTGCTCCGGTGGGAGGTACTGAGGGAACTGCTGCAGGTTTCGCTCGCAGACCCCAGGGGTTCGGCGCTCCCCAGCCCAGGCATGCGCACTGGTCCCTCTGCCCAGCTTGGGGCACAGGCACCGCTGACAGCCCGTTCCTGACCACGAGGTACCAGGCTCTTCATCCTGGGTCAGCGGAGAACTAAAAGTCAATGATGTCGGTGAAATGAGGGGCGCTTCGTTTGATAAGAAAAACTGGAACAGCAAGTTTAAGGTTTGGAATCCCTGGTCTGAGTGGTGCCCATCAATACCCGAGGATTTAGAGATTCCAGGTTAAAGCCCTGACTCTGGCACTTGTTGGCTGTGTGATTTGGAGCAAAATATTTACTCCCTTAGCTTTAGTTTCTTCTCCTGTAGGATGGGGATAATAACCATACCTACCTCAGGGTTGTGTGAATTAAATGAAACGATATAAGGGAGAAAATATTTGGTATTTTCTATTAGGCTGTAGGTGGGTTCTTTGAGGGCAGCGACCAAGTCATTGTTTTTCTGGATGCTTGGTAGACATTCTCTAATGGTCAGTTGATAAAAGGATAGTTTTCAAAGTTCGAACTGTGTTATCTTCACTTAGAAGAACTGGAGGTGGGGGGATGGGGAGGGCACTGCAGTCTTTTTGGAAGGCACCTCACACTTAGCCTGACAATTAACCCCTATAATTATGCCACTGCTACAAAGTTTGACAGAAGTCTCTACAGCTGTGTCCAGCATCAGCCACTGACAGCTGAAAAATACTTTTGTAAGCACTTCTGTAGAAACCGAAAAACACTATCAAGACTCCATACCCAAAAAACAATTTGCCATGTGTTTCTATGTTATTTTTTGTCTTAGAGCAGTGTGGTAACTGGAGCAGAAAAACAAAACAAACTGCTTAATCTGCCAGAGTCACTTTGGTTTGCCTGTTTGTAATTTGGGCACATTCCCTGCGTGATGGAGGCCTTGATCTGTGACTGATGTTGTGGCTTTTCATGTGTCCTTGCAGTGTTTCCCTCAAGAGCAGGTGGGGCAGTGGGGCAGGCCAAAGGATGACCTTAGAAAAACATGTTTCCCCCTCCAGAAGATGCTGCTTTTGGTCTGTGGTATGAAACAAAAAGAAAAAAAAAAAAATCAAGGCAAGCCTTGGAGCCTGTTCCTTGTTACAGGACAATAATTCTTGACTCTGTGAGAGCAAAGTAGAGCTAAAGCTACATCAAAAGTATGTCTGGGAGATGAGGGGCAAGAAAAGAGAAAAAAAAGTCACAAGAAGATAAAGCCAAATCCTGGTTACGTTTTATAGATGTTACACATGGGAACAGAGAGGTGCCAGGAGGTGATGGCTAGCCTGGAGTCTTGGTGATTTCCCAAGGTCTAGATTTGGTCTTCAACCTTGTGGGGTCAAAAATTTCACCTTTCAGTGTTCCAGTGTTGGTTAAAAATCAGCGAAGTGTAAAATCAGGATGCAAACTTATTGATTTCATTAACTATTTGCTAGACTCTATGTTAAGTGCATTACATACATTGCCTCATTTAATTCTCTCTACAGTCCTATAGTGCCTTGCGATCTTTTTTCAGTTGGGGGAAAAAAATGAAGGAAATCCCCAAGGTCACACAGTTAATATGTATATAAGTGGTAGAGTCAGGGTTCAAATAAAGGCTGATTCCAAAACCTGGAGCTTAACTATTCCTGTTAGAAGCAAAACCGCCCAGAACACCAGACTCTAGAGTCTGCCTGATGAATGCACTCTCTTGGAACTGTGCAATTTGGAGCCTAATTGTCAGAAAGTGGCTTAGCGAGCTTGAAATAGAATCGGAAGAGTGAATTATCTGCCTTAAATGTTTAATGATATCAGCCTTGGGTAGCCTGCTGTGTCTTCTTCCACAGCAAAGGTCGAATGACCTGCTGGGGGCACTGGGCGCTCATTCCTCCTGGCCTGGTTGGCCCTTCTCCTTGGGATGGTGCCTGATCGACACTCACATCTTTTTATTATGCTACACAGGCTGCTCCTTCTCAGATGGACACATTTCTTTTTTAGATAAAGTAAGGCCTTACTGAATAACAGTACTGTTAAGCCTTGTAAGTCCTGGAGTCCTTATTTCTCTTTATGGAAGCATATCTTTGCTCTGATTGACTTGATTTTGTATCCCAATTCTTTGAGGCCAACTCACTTTCTTTTCTTTCTTACCCTCCCTGACCTTCTAAATCTAGAATACAGTCTTATGCAATAGCAAGTTCTGCAGCAAGCACTTTATCCAGGCCTGTAGTGCTCATCAATGAAGACCTGAAAACCCAAGTCTAAGGCTAGCCCTCAAAAACTTTATCATGGGCAGAGAGTGGGGAAGGGGGTGGGGTGGAGGAGATGAGGCAACACAGCTAGAGAACAGTATAAATGGAAAGAAATGGTTAGAAAAGAAAACACCTGGTGTGATTCAAATAAAAAGGAAAAAAATAAAAAAACTCTTTTAGATACTTCATTCATTCAACAAATATTTTGTGGCAACTGCAAAATGTAGCCACTCTGCTAATCCTGGGGATTCAATAATGAGTGAAAATAGACACAGTCTCTGCCCTCAGGAAACACACTTTAGTGATGTAGTCAGACAACCAAATAATCAGTCAATTATAGAATACTATCCTAAATGTTACAAAGGGCATTTCATTCTATGAGAAGGATTTTAACTTCCCGGGGTGGGGTGGGGGCAGGGTCCAAGAAGACTTCTCAGAAGAAGGGTTGTTTGAACTGGGAGCTAAGGAATGAGGATTAGTTAACTGGGTAAAGGGGCATGGGCTTGGAGAAGAGATAATTAGTGGAGGAAACAGCATGTGCAAAGGTCCTGAGGCAGGAAAGAACTTGGAACATTTGGGGAACTGGAAGAAGGCTGGATTTGAACCATTGTCTATCTGATACTCAAAGGGTCAATTGAGCCATAAGAAGAGCCCAAGTCCACAGGAGGCTGGAGAGTAAGGCAAAGCTATAACGGGTAGAGCCTTGAAGGTCATGCTCAGGACTTAGGTCTTTATCCCATGAGCACTGATGTTGTTTAAGCAAGGGGTTATATCATCTGACTGTGTTTTGAAATGACTGCTTTGTCTGCTGTGTGGTGAATGGATTGAAAGATGGTCACCAGTTGGGAGCAAGATGATGGTGGTAGTGGTAGGGGAGATGGAGAGAAATGGACAGATGTGAGAGCTGTTTAGGAGGTAAAATGGTCAGGAACTTAGCAATGGATTGGGTCTTAGAGATAAGGGAAAAGGAGATACCAAGCATGACTCCCAGGTTGTGTAATTGAGTGAATGATTGTGGCAGGAATGTAGGTACTCAGATCTCTCTTCAAGAGACCCTTCTACAACAAACATAGTTAGCTGAGAGCCTCCAACCACTGCACCTTCAGATCCACTGCAGTATTTACACAAGGCCTCACATTCTGGCTGTTCCCAGCCAATGAATGATCACAGTGTGGGTACAAGAGCCAGGCCATTTCTGCCCAAGGTGGGACTCCTCCAACAGGAAATCTGTATTCTGGGGCTACCCATCAGTGTGGCCAGCACTTTCTCAGAGCTCTGCAGTCTGAGGATCTTCCTACCTAATCCTTCTTCCTTCCCTGTCCCCTTTCACTGGGGACATACCTGCATCGTGGTCTGAGTCTCTCTCTGCCTTCCCTTGCTCCCTCTCCTCTTTACACTTCATGAATATTTTTCCCATTAAACTCACACATTGAATACCATCTTGCTGTCTGCTCTAGGAGGACTCAAACTGACACAATGATGTCCTTCATTGAGTTGGAGAATCTTGAAAAGGACCAAGTTTTGTAGGGGTTCGGTTCTGCCCATGTTGGGTGAGGTGTCAGGTGGGCAGGGGACCTCTCTATCCACTTTCCCATTCATAAGGTATGTTCTGCTTTACTATTAAACTATCAGCTATGTCCTCTGTGTGAGCTAGCATCTTTATAAAACGCTTGTTCCATGGATAACCTTCAAACCTCAGTTTAGAACTCAATACTATAACTGTTTGCCGCTAGAAAAATACAACCTGCCAATAGCAAAAATATCTCTTAACTTTCTTGAGGAGGAGGCAAAAGTCAAAAAATAGAAAGGGAGTGAGCAATTGTTCTTGAACAATCAAAGGTAAATAATTTTGCTTTGGGTGTCCCTGGTTTTCTGGGGAAAAGGACTAGTCTTTTATAAGTGTTCCCAAAGGGAAAGACATATATTTGGCAATACAGATGGAAATCTCTGTCATTCTATACGAAAAAGAAGTTAGCACACCAAAAGGTACTCTTGTTCTGATATCTTTCTCCCTGAGCAAGGTGCCCTTGGAGAGCTGGGTGGCATAAGATGACCTTGCTGTGGAGACTTGCTGTTTGAGTGAATCACCTGTGAGAGGGCAGAGCTCTTCTGGTCCAACATTGGCTTATCCCACTGAAACAGGCTTGAATACAAATCATGACTACTACTGAGCTTTCTCATAGGTCAAACATTTCCTTCACTAATCCCAGATACCAGACAGCCCGAACCCATCTCACTGTGAAGGGTGGAGGCTGACAGTAAGTGAGTTTACATGTTTTGTTACCAAAGCTTTCGAGAAGCCCAGGTACCGTTAATCTGCTTGGACTAAAAAGAAAAAGAAGTCGGTGTGGACATCATGAATTATATTTTCCTGAGGGGTCTGCCTCTCATTAAGGGATGAATGAGTAAAAATATCTGTTGAACAAAAAGAAAAACTACCAAATGTAAAGTGAATGTACTACTTAAGTACTTTAGGGGTAGAAGACTTGTCTTTCCCCCCAAAGGTAGTTATAATTCCCCTCATGAAACCAAACAGAAAATAAAGATTAATTATTTGTAGAGTCAATAATTACATGGGGGGGGGGTCAGGAGAAATAGCAATATTATTATTTTCAACACAAATTTAGTTCTGCTGTGTACTTTACATGCATGATCCAGTTGAATCCTTACAAAAACATAATGAGATCCATCATCTATTCTACAGTTAAGGAAACTGAGTCTCAGAATGGTTAAGTGAGTTGCTCAAACTTATAGAACTAGTAAGTAGAGAAGCCTACTGTTGGACCTCAGGGACCACATATCTGCTCCAGGTGTGGACACGTAGCCAATAAGCTATAGTGCTTCCCAAGAGAGGATGTGCTTTGAGATGAACCTTGAACAGGGATAGAATTAGGATAATCAGAGATGAAGGAGGACGATGTATGTATGAAGGCAGGAATGTCAAAAAGAAATATAAAACTGGAAGTGTGTCATATCAGGAGTTGAAATACATTAAAATATGTGAAAGTTTGGGAGGGGGTTGGAGGAGTCTAAAAAAAATACTGAAAATTACACAGAAGAAAATAATTCATCTTTGTCCTCATCTTGCATATTTACTTCCAGTTTTTTTTTTAACTAAAGCTACTTAAAAACGTATACATGCTTATTATAAGGAATATAAACACTATAGCAAATACAACAATAAATGTTTTAAAAAGCTCCCCAAATCCTACTATCTAAAAATTATTACTACTAATATTAGGAAAATATTATTAGATACACTTTTCTTTGCATTCATACAGAGAGGAGGATGGATGGACAGGTGAAAAATGATATCTCAGTATAGTTTTCATTTGTATTTCTCTTATTAGGAGAGAGGTGTAGAATCTTTTCATATGTTTAAAAGTCATCTATGCTTCAATACCTGTATAAATATAAATAATTATTTATATTTCTTGCCCAATTTTCTATTGGGGTTGTTGATTTCTTATTTATTTGTAGTAGATCTTTTTATGCTAGGTAAATTAGCTCTTTGTTATATGGGTTGCGAATGGATTCATTTAATAATGGGCTGGCTTTAATTTTTAAATAGTTTCTTTCAAAAAGGATTCATGGGTACCTTATTGCTTGAATTTAATATTTAAGAATGTTTATTTCCATTATACTTGAACAATTCTTTTAAAAAAATTATTATGGTAAAATATATGTAACCTAAAATTTATCATTTTAAGCTTTTTAAAATTTATTTATTTATTTACTTATTTATTTATTTGGTTGCACTGGGTCTTAGTTGGGCACGTGGGCTCCTTAGTTGTGGCATGCATGTGGGATCTAGTTCCCTGACCAGAGGTGGAACCCGGGCCCCCTCATTGGGAGCGTAGAGTCTTATCCACTGTGCCACCAGGGAAGTCCCATTTTAACCATTTTAAGTGTACAGTTCAATGGCATTAAGTACATTCAAATTGTTGTGCAGTCAAAACCACCGTCCATCTCCAGAGCTTTTTATCATCTCAGGCTGAAACTATTTACCCATTAACTCTTCCCCCTTAGCCCCTGGTAACCATTATTCTATTTTCTGTCTCTATTAATTTGACTATTCTAGGTACCTCATATAAATGGAATCATACAATATTTGTCCTTTTGTGTCTGGTTTATTTCACTTAATGTTTTCAAGGCTCATCCATGGTATAGCATGTCTCAGAACTCCATTCCTTTTCAAGGCTAAATAGTATTCCATTGTGTGTATATATACCACAGTTTGTTTATCCATGCATCTGTTGATGGACACTTGGGTTGTTCCCACCTTTTGTCTATTGTAAATAATGCTGCTGTAAACATAGGTGTACAAATATGTTTAAGTCTATGCTTTCAATTTGTTTGGGTGTATACCTCGAACTAGAATTGCTGGATCATGTGGTAATTCTGTGTTTGGTTTTTCTGAGGAAAGGCCATGCTGTTTTCCACAGCAGTTGCACTGTTTTATATTCCCACTAGCAATGCACAAGGGTTCCAATTTCCCCTCATCCTCACCAATACTTATTATTTTCTGTTTTGTTTTGTTTTTAATAACAGCCATCCTATTGGGTGTGAAATGGTATCTTATTTATGGTTTTGATGTGCATTTCCCTAATGATTAGCACATCTTTTCATGTGCTTATTGGCCCATTTGTATATCTTATTTGAAGAAATGTCTCTTCAAGTCCTCTGCCCATTAAAAAAATTTTTTTTTAATTGTTGAGTTGTAGGAGTTCCTTATATATTTTGGATATTAACCCGTTATTAGAAATACGACTTGCAAACATTTTCTCCCATTCTACAGGTTGCCTTTTCATCTCTTGGTAATGTCCTTTGATGCACAAAACTTTTTCCCCCAGCTTTATTGAGATGTAATTGACATAAACAAAAGTTTTTAATTTTGATGAAGTCCAGTTTATCTATTTTTTTCTTTTGTTGCCTGTGCCATATCTAAGAAATCATTTCTAAATCCAGTGTCATGGAAATTCCCCCTATGTTTTCTTCTAAAAAGTCTAAGGGTTTTAGCTCTTATGTTGTTGTTGTTGTTTTTTTAATCCATCTTTGAGTTAATTTTTGCATATGGTGTAAAAGGTAAGAGTCCAACTTCATTCTTTTGCATGTGGACATCCAGTTTTCCAAGCACCATTGTTGAAAAGACTGTCCTTTCCCCCTTGAATGGTTGGCATTTTTAAAAAAAAATCATTTGACTATATATGTGAAGGTTTATTTCTGGGCTCTCTATTCTATTTCATTGATCTGTATGTCTGTCTTTCTGTAAGTACCGCAGTGTTTTGATTACTGTAGCTTTATTTTATTCTTCACAATTTGGCTACATTTTATTTCGTCTTCTTGCCTAATTATTATGGTCAGAACTCCCAGTACAGTGTTGAACAGAAGTAGCCAGATGAACATCCTTGTCATGTTACTGATCTTAGGGGATGAGCTTTCAGTTTCACCAGTGAGTATAACATTAGCTATGGGGTTTTCATAGATGCCATTTGTCATGTCGAGGGAGTTCCCCTTCTATTTCTAGTCTGTTGAGTGTTTTGTTTTTATCAAGAAAAGGTGTTGGATATTGTCAAATGACTTTTTTTTTTTGGCCACGCTGCGTGGCTTGCAGGATCTTAGTTCCCCGACCAGGGATCAAACCTGTGCCCCCTGCAGTGGAAGCATGGAGCCCTAACCACAGGACCGCCAGGGAATTCCCTATCAAATGATTTTCTGCATTAATTTATATGATCATTTTTTAAAACCTTCATTCTATTAATGTGTTGTATTACATTGATTAATGTTTGTACATTGAACTTCCCTTGTATTCCTGGGATAAATCCCACTTGGTCACAGTATGTAATTCTCTTATTATACTGCTGGATTTGGCTTGCTAGTATTTTGTTGAATATTTTACATCTATGTTCATAAGGGATTAGATCTATAGATTTCTTTTCTTTTGATGTCTTTGTCTGGATTTGGTCTCAGGGTAATGCTGGCCTCATAGAATGAGTTAGGAAGTGTCTTCTCCTCTTCTATTCTGGGGAAGAAGTTGAGAAGGATTGGTGTTAATTCTTCTTTAAATATTTGGTAGAATTCACCAGTGAAGCCGTCTGATTCTGGGCTTTTCTTTGTTGGGAGGTTTTGTTTATTAATTCAATCTCTTAAGTCTGTTCAGATTTTATTTCTTCTTGAGTTGATTTTGGTAATTTGTGTTTCTAGGAATTTGTTCAGTTCATCTAGGTTATCTAATTTGTTTGCATACAGTTGTTTATAGTATTCTCTTATAATCCTTTTTTCTGTAAGATTGGTATTAATTTCTTCACTCATATTAATACTGTCTTTTATATTTATTAGGTAGTTCCCTTTTTCCGTGTTCTTTATTCCTTCATGTGGATTTGCATTGCTGTTGTCCTTTTTTTAAAAATAAATTTATTTTATTTATTTTTATTTTTGGCTGCATTGGGTCTTTGTTGCTGCGCATGGGCTTTCTCTAGTTGTGGTGAGCGCGGGCTACTCTTCGTTGCAGTGCGTGGGCTTTTCATTGTGGTGGCTTCTCTTGTTGTGGGGCATGGGTTCTAGGCACGCGGGCTTCAGTAGTTGTGGCGCACGGAGCATGCTCCGTGGCATATGGGATATTCCTGGACCAGGGATCGAACCTGTGTCCCCTGCGTTGGCAGATGGATTCTTAACCACTGCACCACCAGGGTAGTCCTGCTGTTGTCCTTTCGTTTCAGCCTGAAGGACTCCCTTTAGCATTTCTCATAGAGCAGGTCTCACTTCTTTCAGAGTCATCAGCCTTATTGTCCATTTTCTCTGTTTCATCCATTTGTTTTCTACAGTAGTTGCCAAAAATCTTTGAACAGGGAAATAAATAGAGACCTTCACCCTGTCTGCTGTTTGCCAGATATGGGAGTAAGCAGAGAGACTGTTTCAGATGTTGATGACTTTCTAGTATGGCTAAAGAGTTGAGGGGCAATGTTAGAATCTTCTGTTTCTTTCCTTCCACCGATTTTTAAAGTGTATTGTTTTAAGTTATGCTGCTTTCTTGTTTGGTTAATTTTGGTGAAAAATATTCATAGGTTTTTACTTTTTTATGCTCATTTTGTTTGGTCTAGGGGAGGGCAATTCTATGATGACATTTGTCGTTTTCAGAACTATTTCGTTCATAATCAAAGGTTACATGATTATGAATACAATAGTTCTGAAGTTTCAGTAGATTAGCCCTGTGAAATACTGATACCGCTGCATGCATTTAGCAGACTCTCCTTGATGTATAGAGTGTATGTCCACACCTCCCCTACACATCCATGAGAAGAGTTTCTCATATGAGACTTCTGGAGTTAAAAGAGTCAGTCTGGTGCCTGGCTGTTGCCTTCTGGCTGGCCCAGCAGAGAGGTGATGTCCCAGTGTCTCTGGAAGCCTCCTGCACACCTGTCCTTGAGATGAGGCCCCTTCTTCCCAAGGTGAGACCTTCTGGGGTGGGTCTGCCTGAGACTCCAGGAAGACATGATTTCTGCTGAGAAACCTCTGACGTGTCATCCTGGGCATCCTTTCTCAATCTCATAAGACTTTTATGAGGATCAAATGAAAATATAGATGTATTTTTCCAAAGTGCTTTTTTAGCAATGGCACACAACATAAGGTATTGTTAATGTTGAATTGCATCAAGCCTCTTTCTGTCACCTTAAAAAGCCCTTTAGGAAAATCAGTTAAATGACAAACACCTAGGGGAAAGATTTGTTGTGATATTTACTACCTGACAGGGAACATGGCCCTCTGCCCAAGGCATTCATCATCACTTATTCTAGGTGTTAAGCAGACTAATTCTCTTTGGCAAACACCAGCCCTTCTGGAATTCAGAATAGTGTTCCAGGGAGGTCTGGGAGGCAGGAACTAGTTGCCAAGAATAGGAAAAGATTATGGGGTACACTCCTGTTTCCACTTTGATCTGTGGTAGAAGACTTTTTATTATTTTTAAAATCTGAATTGTTCCTCCACTGCCTTTGCTTTGTCCTTTGCATTTCTGTGGGTATCCTGGTTTCTAATTCTTATGGGCATTAACTGAGCACCTTACCACGCACCAAACATCCCTGTGGGTTCCTTAAGAGGAGATCCCTGGGCAGGATAATCTGGTCAGTTTCCTAAAATCATGACTGATGGAAACAAGTCACACAAGAGTCCAGCAGGCCTGCACAGAGGCCTTGGATTTTTCAGATACTTGGTTCAGCCCGGGAGCAGGGACTTGGGCTATTGCCCTACCACTGGAAGAGCTTGAAGCATTCAGGTAATTATGATTTTTGCGCCCAGAAGGTCACAAATGACTGATCAGTGGCATTGAGAATAAGAGAGAAAACTCAGAACTGCTCATTTGTGCAACAGGAGAAAGAGCAGGAAGGACCGTAATTATATTCCGGAGGCACTGTGATGTCAGTTAATCAGGAACCCTGCACAGAACCGGGTGTGAGGAGAGTAGAGAAGCTAACACTGTTATAGAAACCAAGCTTCCTTCCCTCCCCGCCTGAGTTTGATGCTGCTCGTTTTGTTATGCTACACGCTTTTTGAGTTATCTATCCAGCCCTGGAGCTTTTTACCCATGTCTCTACACATTCTAGCTCAGATCGCCCTATGACACATTACATATATCTTGTGCACCACGTCCAATCCCCAGTCCCCTCAGCCCCACCGCTTACTCCAAGTCACTGTTGCAGCAACCAGTTCACACACTCTGACCAGCGTCACTGAAGTGCATCCTGACAGTGCTTCGCCTCGGGCCTGCAGTGCATTACTTCTTGCTTTCTATCCAGGGGACAGAACCTGTTTGGGACTCATCCATGTGCAACCTGGAAATGTGGGAGCTGACACCTGTGGGGCTGCCTTTGACGAATGGGGAATGAAGGCCAATATGTAAATGCTTTCCCCTTTCATCATAGTGCAGATGGTTTTGAGATACATTTCATAAGGCTCCTGAGAAATCCTGGCTGGATGGAACAGTACCCTTGGTGCTGGCCATCCTGATAATGCATCCTTGTATTGGGTCTCCCTCCTTCCCTGTTTCCTCCCCCTATCCTTTACTTCTGCTCCTTGGAATCTTATTCCCAAATAAGTTACTAACTGCACAGAAGCACTGGCCTCAGGCTCTGCTTTCTGGGGAAGCCAGGCTAAGACACTTGTGCAAGAATGCTGCCTCAGTCCATAGTCAATAGAATGAAGGTCTCTAGTACATGGGGATTAAATTTCAGCTTTAGAGACTAATCATAAACCACTGCTAGAATTAGCCCAAGCTGATATAGAGAAAAGTGATGTGATGGTGTGGCATGGCTCACCAAATTGTGGAAATAAAAGTGGTGGGCAGTTGTTATTATTTTAAAAAATCATTTTATTTATTAAAACATCTTCATTTCCCAAGGCACTTCAGTAGCTTTCACAAAAATACTTTTTTTTTTTTAACCAGGTGAAGCATATGCTTTAGGAGTACCATGGTAGCATAATCAGAAGAGAGAAGACAATTTTACACTGAACGCAAAATATCTCCCAGTGTTACACCACTGAAGTGAGCAACTCTGAAAGACCGTGAACACGACTTAATTTTCTTCTTTGTAATTTTTTTCCATGATTAAGTATCATGAAAGGAACACATACAGTGATGTCATTTTTGGCACCCAGAGAAGTGCTAGTAGCTAAGGCTGGTGAGGCCTTGCATAGGTGGCAACTGTGGACCATTGCCAGAGTGATTCTGGGTTGAAACAAACAAATAAAAGACACAAACCAGGAGGCTAAGGAACCAGCCTTTCCTAAGTCTATTCTGAAGTGCAAATAACTTAAGGAGAAAAAAAGACATAATAACAAACAACAAACAAAACACAATCAAAATCCATATTATAGTTTTGGGAGAAGAGACAAGTTTGCTCGTCTCTCTTTCTCATTGATATACTTCCTTCAAACCATACATCAGAAACCATAGTAGCTAGGAGACTTGATTCACATAGCAGTGGAAAACAAGAATAGTAGATTCAGTGACGAATCTCTTACGGGCCTGCACAAGCCCAATGCTTTGATCAGATGTAAACAAGTCTACCCAGTAGTCACTCTGAGTGGTCCAAGAGCTCATAAGTCAATGCACTTGTCTCTGTTCTGTATCTGCTGAGTCCTCTCCATATGAAATACCTCTAGGTTTCCCCAGACTTGTGCTCTCCTGCCCTGGGGAAGCAACAATCCCATTTAATATCCTTTGTAACTGAGAAAGTATGAGAAATCAGACTCCCCGTGTAATTATTTCTTTTCCTCTAAAGTGCACCATTAGTGGGAAACAGGGAAAGGATTTTTTGGCAGGGTGAGGAGGTGGAGAATTAGACCCCCAGTTCTATCAGGGGCCTTTTCAGGCAGTCTGAAATTAAAATGTAAATTTAGCAAATGCCTCTCATATTCTTCCAAATCCTACTGGTTCTAGTGAGTAGTTAACTTCTTAGGAAGTGCCAAGTCCATCACTGTAATAGTTAGGATTTACCCAAAGTTGTCCGTCAGTAGCCATGGTGTCCCTGGAGGGAAGGTGGTGCTCTAGGACCATATGCAGCTGAGTCTGGGTATCCATCCATGAGCAAGGCAGACACAGTGTCCACAGAATGAACAACAAAGACCTTTGCCACTGAAGGACTCAGTGTCTGCACAAGCCACTTCTGATAAGACAGTCATTCCTCTTTACTTTCTCACTGGAGGTTGTGTTAGAAGCCTGTGTTTTTAAGGACTGTGGGGCTTTCTTCACCATCTTTTAACATCCTTGTGTGGCTTGGAGTTTGCCTGTATTTTATTCTATAAGAACAAGCCAAACAAATGTTAGTAACAAATCTTAAAAAGATGTCTACCAGTCTCAAAACAAAATATCCCCCAGAGCTGAGGTTATCTCACTAAAGGGAAAATATCATACAGCAGATTCTGAAAGGTTTCTTCTTGTCTCTGTACTATCCCAGAGTTGCTATTGCTGTCGAGATGTTCATGGTGACCCGGTAGTCTGGGTCTGGCCAGAGAGAACAGGCTGTAAGTACCTGGCCATGTCTGATCCTATTATGGCTAAACTAGTCCATGGCGTTTCTGAGTTCGTGGGGAACTCTCTGCCAGGCCCAGACCCAGTGCATTAACTTTGTGAAGAAGGAGGCCCCCTTACCCTTTGACCCTTAGCATCTGGTCAATGGTGTCTGGGAGTGGGGTGCCAAAGCTCTCTGGGAGGAACAAGGTGAGGATGGCTGTCAGGATGGTCAGACTCCCCATGAGAATGTAGGGCAGGAAGCGGTCGTAGGCACCTGTGGCAAAGCAGACAGAGCCCCAAGCCGGGAGTGCAGTTAGACATGGTCTCTCTCCCTCCCTTTGTGTCCCCAGGACTCTAACAGGATCACCTGCCTTCTCGGCCTCAGCATCTCCCAGTCTGAGCTGCCATATTGGAATCTGGCACCTAGGCAGGTCACAGAACCCAGAGTTGGCACAGAGCAGCAGCACCTCGGTGCAGGGGATGGGTGCAGCCTGGGAGGATGGGGCTGGGCCATTTCTATTCCTATTTCCTTTTTATTGGCCATGCTGTGCGGCATGCGAGATCTTAGTTCCCCGACCAGGGATCGAACCTGTGCCCTCTGCACTGGGAGCACTGGACCACCAGGGAAGTCCCTCTATTCCTATTTTCTAGCCAAAAATAAATAAATTAATCAACTAATTAATTTAAAAAACCCAACGCAGCCAAAAATTAATTAATTAATTTAAAAAAACACAAAACACCCTATTTCCTAACGCTGGGTTTCCAAGGAACTCAAGGTACGTGTCCAGGGATAGGAATAACTCCTCCACCTCTCCAGATGTGTCACAACCCACTTGTTTTGTCTTCAGGCCAGATCAGAAGGTGTTTCTGCTTGTCAGATCTATGTAGCATGTTCACAAAACACTCTGAGTACTCCCAAGGTGGGTGCCACCCGTCCCCAGAGATGTGCCAGCTAGGCACGTGCAGGGGGACAGCAGCTGCCATGAGGAAATAATTCTGAGAAAGATAAAACTGGGGCCCTATTGCATAAAATGGTACGAGACAGATCTTTGCACAGTGTAAAACTGCTGTGTTAAGTGCTTCAAGTTACAGAAATTCTCGGTTCATCAGACCTCTAGAATAGACATCTTTCCTTTCCTGTTCCTTGTAAACTATGATTCCAAGAAGAAATTTCCCCAATTAGTACACTGGCTCCCTAAACGACACTGCAATTTCTTAGGACAGGGGAATTACGTTCTCTGATGGAAGGCCTGGGAAGGCTAAAACAGATACAAAAACCCTCCACTCTCATCAATTTCTAGCTGTCTATAGGTTGTTTTCCACATGAGCGCTTCCACCACAGTGCACCCGGACAGGAACCTTCTCCAGGCATAGATCCAGTATTGGATGGATCCCATTTGCTGAGTGTCCTTGCTTTCCTGTTAACAAGCCATCTCCCCAGGTCGCATTAAAGCCAATCAATCAGTGCTTCCACCCCATCCCTCCTGCGTGTGCTCGACCCACGGGACTTACCAAGGTAAATGAAGTAGGGAGACAGGATGCTGCCCAGGCGGGACGCTGTGGAGCTGACTCCCACGCCCATGTTCCTGACCACTGTGGGGTACAGCTCGGCTGTGTACACATAGACCATGGAGAAGGCAGCAGTGACTCCAAACTTACCCACCATCACCAGGATGGTAGCCAAATAATAAAAGTCTGAAGAGCAAAGGGAAGAAAGTAGGAGAAGGCACCAACCCAAGGCACACTGCTACTAGTTTTTTGCCTGAAACAGACATACTTTCTCCCTGGGAAGGGTGGGGGAGGAAAGTTTCTATAACTTCCTATTGTGGGATAAGGGGCTTATGTCCCTCCAAGTTGATTACTGAGAGGAGGCTGGGACCTGCAGCTGTGTGAGGACATGCTCTTCTCCTCAGCCTAAAGACCACCAGAGTGAGCCCCTCAATAACCCAGAGAAACCTGCTCTCCAGTCCAAAAGTCATTAAAGACATGTCTGTCAGGGGGGGCAGCTGGCACCCCAGAACCTCATGCTGCAGGCACTGTGGAATTAACTAAGGATTTGTGGATGAATGGGAAGTTCAATTATAACTCACTTCACGCTTTCACTCTATGCAACACTTCACAGACCAGCAGACCCTCAGGAATGATCCTCGGATCTCTCCTGCTCACTGTGCCAGTGAGGAGATGCTGTGAGTGGCCTGTGGGTCTCCCTGAGCTCTGGTGTGAACCTCCACATACATTCCTGGGCTCCCAGCCATGCTGCAGCGGGGGCTCTTCCTGTGCAGAGTGTTGCCAGCCTCAGGGGCCCACAAATGATTACCAGAGGTCCCCAAACCCATGACAACTCTTGGTACCATGATGGACATGAGGATCCATAAACCGTTTTATGAATTTTCAAAGAGGGCTGCCTCCCACCCTTCTGTGGGATACCAAGATGGTTTTACAAATAAACTCCTGCTACTGGCCTGTGAGAGCCACGCTGTGGCCTGGCCCCTCCTTTTTTCCTCTCCTCATCTCTTACCAAGCGTGCCAGGCTCATTGCCTCCTCAGGGTCTTGGCCTTTGCTCTTTTTCGGCCTGAAATGTTCTGCTCCTAGACTTTCTCATGGGTTTCTCCATCATTTCATCTGTTTCTGCTCTACTTTCCCCTCTTTAGGGCCACTGTCTGTGACCACTCTATATAAACTAGCTCTCCATTGTCCTTCAATGTCATTATTAAAGGTAATACAATCTGTACTATAACAAGCATTTTATTTACTTGTTTGTTGTCTCTCTTCTCAACTGGAGTCTGAGCGCCAGGAGGGCCTGGGGCTCTGCCCGACTCCTTGACTTCTGCACCGTCAGCCCCAAGCACAGTGCCTCCCCCACAGTAAACACTCCGCAGCTACTTATTGAATGAATAAATGACTAAGATGGGGCCAGGTTAAAAAGACATGGGGATGGCCCTCTTTCCTCCCCCTCACTCTGCAAAAAAAAAACACACACACATTAACTTGGGTAGAGAGTACAATCAACCGCCAGCCCCACATGGTTACTCTCCCTCCTCCCCCAAGGCCCAGGCCATGATGACTGTCTGGTCCCAGGAGATACTTTCTCTTGATTTGTTGGCCGAGAACACAGATATGCAGGCGAGCTGTAATGGCATAATTTTATTCTCTTTATTAATTGGCCAAGACAGTCTGGTAGAGACTGAGTGACTCAATGGATATCCCAGACTGCAGACATGTATGGTACCTACCTGGGGGCACCAGCTGCACGAAGAGAAGAACGCTGCCACCCAGGAAGAGGGCGGTGGCCATGGAATAGCGTCGGGGCAGGTGCTGCAGAAGCAGCCAGGCCAACACATATGCTGGGACTTCAACCACAGCCGAAAGGAAGCAGTTCAAATAGACATCCCCATGCAAGTTAGGAGTGTCAAGGGAAAGCCCAAAATAGCCCACTGATATGGTCATCCTGAAACAGAATGCAGAAAAAAGCTGGAGAAGTGGCATCCACGTGCCTCTCAACCTGGACAACTTTTAAAATACAATTATTGCAGGAAATTCAAAACTATCCTTACCAGGACGGCAGCAGATTTAACCCTGAGTCTTACTTCTTAGAAAGAAAGATAACTTCCCCCGAGACCAGGGCACCTTCTGGGTCAGAGCACTTTCAGAGCTTTCTAAACAAAGTGTTCCAGCAAAAAGACATATAATTCAGATAGATGCACTTTGTCAGAAAAAAACCAAAAAAACTCCAACTTGCCTTTCGGCTTTAAAAATCCTACACTAAAGCACTCACAAAAGCCTACTTCCCTACTCTTTGAACCTCCCAAATCCAACAATTGCAGAAGGAGCTAGGGTATGAGTAAGGAGGCAGATAGCAAGTGGGGTGTGATAAGACTGATGAGATAAAATAAGGAACAATCATTAGGTTAAACATTTAGAGAAAGATCCCTGGAGGACCCTCTGGGGCGACCAGCCAGGAAGAGGCTGGTCAGAAGCAGGTGACCCCAACCCCACTGGACTCGTGGGGAGGAGAGGGAGCTCCCAGTGGGCCATCTGCATGCCCCCCGCTGCCCCTGGCCTAGACCCTGTCCCCAGTAGGCACTCTCTCTATTGATGGTTAACACTCTTTGGCAAACCAGACCAGTATGAATCAGACTGTTCTTAACTCATCTGCAGGTTGAAACCACAGCTGGTACAATCAGGGAAAAGGGCATGTACAGGAGTCCCTGGGAAATCCAGAGCAGGAGGGGTGCCTGGGTAAACCACAGAAGGGTGACTCATCACAGGCTGGCAGGTCTGTGCTGCAGGCTGAAAGCTGGTTTTGTTTGAGGCCGACTCAGGGGTGGTGCACTGCCCTAAGGGATCCCGTGCCATTCCTTGGAAATGGGTGGCTGGCTGCCAAGGCTTGTTGACTCCAGCAATAAGCACTCTGAGATGAAGTCTGCCTTCCTCCCCCGCAGGCTCAGGTAGTCACTTGTAATCCCAAGGGTTTGGCCACTAAGCAAATGCTATCCAGGCACTCGGATGTGTTCCTTCTCTCTGGTAAATCACAGATCCCTCCCTGACACACTTGGTGAAACGCCTCGTTAGAAGGAACCTGACGAGGACGTGTAGGCCATGGCTCTCCCTCCAGGACAGTCTCCAAACATCCCAGAGGGAGGATGTCCTGCTTCCACATTTCCAGAACATACTAAGCAGCCTCTATAACTGAAAGGACATGGTGTCTTCACTTAGAACTTCTTAAAGGCCTCAGTCACTGTCTGATGCACAGGCAACAGGAACAACTAAACTAGGGACCCAATGTGAACAGCGATTTGCCTTATGACCCAGAGGGATCCCCAAAGATCCCATATCTTCCCCCAAAAGCCCCCACAACAGTTTTCATTCTCCTCTTCTGAGATTCCGTTAAGAACTGGGACATGCCCACTTCTTTTATTGCAAGGCACATCCCTGCCACTTTCTGATGACACAGGCTTTCAATTCTGATCTGAGACATGTCTGCAAATGCGAGGCCTGACAGCCACTGCCAGAAGCTTTGTCTGGAGGCCTTAGGTATGTCTCACTTACGCACCACAGAATTATGGACATGATGGTGACCATCCGGATATTCCGGGTTCGGAGCAGATCCAGAATGCTGTGAGACTGCTGTTTCTTGGAGCTTAGGTCTTGTAGCTGCAGGAACAACATGACAAGGGTACGGGACGGAGAGAAGGTTGGAGACTCAGAGACCCAAGAACATACTTGAAACCCTGGCATCTTAGCTTTCTGCGTCTCCGAGTTGGGGAGTGTTTTATGTTTCTTGCTTGAAAAGAAGGGTAAGTATAGTGACTATGTCTTGGGCTGCAGAAGGCTTCACTGGGCCTTGAGGATAACAAATTAGTGAACAAGAATGAGGAGGAAAAGTAAGTGACCAGCCCTTGGTGTGATGCAGCCAAGGAGGAGGCCCAAGCTGACTGCCCCCTCCCGGCAAAACCTCCAGCCCCGTCAATGGCCACATTCCAGGGAGGCCTCTGAGCATTCCTTTCCAAGGCTGGCTCCCAGCCCTCTGGGTCAGAGAGAGAAACTGGCTGTGTAGTTTATTGATATTATATTTTAAAAGAATTAATGTTTTCAGTCCTCATACCATGTAGTTACTGGTCTACTTCCAAGGAAAAAAGTTTCAGATAGAAAAACAGGAAAATTGACCTCAGCTTCACTCTGAGTAACTTCCTATGAAATCTGGCACAGCCAAGGACATTAATAAACCACACATCTAAACACACTGATGTTGCTTTCTTAAGCAAACCCAGCTTTGAGTTTGTTTTTCCCGAGTTAGCAGTTCAACAAAAGGTCAACTTTTGACTTAATGGAGCCCCTGGAATAGCCTCATTTCCACAAAAATGCCAGTGGGACTTACGGTTTCATCCAGACTGACCTCTGCAAAGCTACCGAGGCCACCTCACTTAAAAGCCCTCCCTGCCACCTACCCCTCCCTGAACTTTGTGCACCAGAGTCCTTTCCAGGATGTGCTGAGTGGGATTTGGTGCTGGGCCACCGCTTAACCGTGAGGCCGGGAGGGCTGTCAGTGGCCAGCAGCTTCTTTGCTGCCTATAATAACCGGTCTCTCTTTCCCAAGCCCCAAGTCTGCATCTGCATGCCTTTGCGCACTGCGGTATGACTGCTGGTGGCTGTTCTAACAGCCAGGACCTTGTCTTCCTGTCAGAGCAGGGAAACACTCCAGAACCCCATCAGCCAGCAATGACAATTTCTAACCTCTTCTCAGAGGCATGAGACTGAGGAAAACCGCTTGCTGCAGAGGAGGTGGAAAGAGAGGGAACAGGAAGGAGAAGCAAGACCCAGGAATCAGGCAGAGCCAGGAAATTACTCATGGCGCGTGAGAACAGGGTTTGCAGAGAGGGGTGGGGTAGGGGGAGGGCGGATATCAAAAAGGACCTGGCTCCAAGACAATACTCAACAACTCTCCGTTGGTGGGCGGAAGGAGACATGACATTTCTAACTCCAAATCTATTTTTGCTTCATATTTTAGGTACTTGTATTATTTTTTAAGATGAGAAACAACCTAAGGTATAAGAAACAATGATTTCCCAAAATGCCAATTTCATGAAAGACCTATTAACTCATAAAGAGTTTTTATTATTAAAAGTAATGGTTCAACTGTATGATCACTTAGAAAATAATTATATAAAGTATGAAAACCTAAACTCCACGGAAAGGTGAAGGAGTTTACACAGTTGGCACCTTCTCAACTTCTGAATTTTAACAGGACCTGCCTTGGGGGCAGCTGGGGCTTGGGCAGGGGGAGGGCTGGGCTCCCGTGTGAAGGGAGGGCTTCAGGGCTGTGCGGTCCTACCCTAAAATCATGGTCACCGAGGCCCTCCCACCAGCTCCCGCATGGTGCTCACCTCACTTGAGTCAAAGATGGTTGAGGGTGCAACGATCCCATTGATTTTGGCAGCCCTGCGGATGATCACCTCTGCCTCTTTAAATCGGCCTTGAGAGATAAGCCATCGGGGGGACTCAGGGATGAACCTGGAAGTACAAGGAGCAATCTCACTGAGGCCTTCCCATCCCACAGACCGGGTGGAGCAGAAGTGGAGGTGGGAAAGGGGGTTTCAGAACCAGAGCTAGGTTTGAGGGACGTTTGGTGTTTCCAAACCAGAAGCTAAGAGATGCACCATACTAGAGCCAGTAAGTGTGAGCTTCTGATTTCACTGGAGTACACAAAATTTAGAGGGGCCAACACACTATGATGGGATTCCTCCCCTGGCTGGCCACCTCCATTTCTGAAGAGTGGTGGTGCCACCTGCTGGACACTAAGTAGACAGGCGCAAAATGGGCTCCTGAAGCTTGGCTTCTGTCATGGGCTGAGCCCAGCCCAGACCCTTACCTTGCCGTACTCCCTTGCTTGTGCCTGGCATCCACAGCAGCTTTTGCACTGGCCTCTTATAGCCTCTAGTTTTTCCTCACTCTCCCCCCTCCCCCCGTCCCACCTTGATTCATCCAATTGACTCTCTGTAAGGCACTTAGGTGTTTTGAGACTTTATGGATCTTATTTTCTACCTCACGAGGTAGCCCCTGCCCTTTGGTCATAACTAGGACTCATCTGTACCATCTCTGCTCTGTATCTTCTCCCACTATGCTCTGCAATGCTCTCACATCCAGGTGGACCAGTGATCTCACCATCCCCACCTGCAAGGCGCGATTCTCGCCTCAGCCCCTCGGCTGTGTTCTCTCTCTCAGTATGGAATGGTCTCCTCTCTGCCTGTCCAACCTCTATCTTGGAGGCTCAGATGGAGCCTGGTTTCCTCCATCCAGCTACCCTGAGGACTCTCACAACGTGCTCCCTCTTCTCCCGGTGCCTCTGGCACGAGGGTGCGGCAACATACAACCAGAGCCAGGGCCTAAGCTGTCTTGTCCTGCAGTCTGATAGCCTCCTGGAGCTTATGCTAAACTCCATCATCGCGCAGCTACTGCTCTCTCCTCTCCTTGCACTCCAATCAACCCAGCACAGGGCTGAGAACAAGTCTGTTGATGTCTTGGGGCTGTTTTGTTTTTGGCTTTTCTGAGTATGGAGAAACATTCTGAAACACCTTATAAAGACTTTAGATTTTCTGTCTCTGTGAGCCCAAATGGGGATTTGTGGGTTGCTGCTGCCCCCTAGTGAAGGCCAGATAGAAGACATCCTGCTGGTGGGCACCACCGGGCACAGGGCCACACTCACCACCACAGCGGGAAGCACAGCACCCCCGGCACCGTAAGCGCCAGCAGAAGCATCCGCCAGTCTCTGATGAAGTGAGCAAACAGCGGCAGCAGCATGTAGCCAAATGCATAAAATATGCACACGCCTAACGTAGAGAATATAATACGAACTGACTTGCCAAGAATTTCTGTTCCTGTTCAAAACAAGGGAGGAGTCATGTTAGTGTTTTAATTCCGGTTATTTCCTTATTAATCTTCTTGTGTGTAATTTTCAACATACAGATAAGAAAGCAGGCAGAATTATCTTGAAGCTTCCAAGCCCTAGGGAGGGATGGGATTCTGACCACCTGCTGGGGGTGCCTCCTTGTGGCCTCACAGCGACAGTTCTCTCATGAAACTGTCATCACTTCCTGAAGCCCTATGCTAAAGATGCCACGTGAGGCCTCAAAATTTAATCCTCACTGAGGAAGGAGGTTCATTAAAGGGGAAGTCACCATTAAGGCCACACATGCTGACTATTACGCTTTAAGGAAAAATATTTTATCAAATGTGAAGAGAAACAAATAATCCTTTTAACAATCAACCCAAGGAACCCAAAGACCAATAAGCTAGAGTTAGATTCCTCTGAACAGTGAGACTGGCAACTTTTCAGTGAGAGCAGGCCAAAGCCCTGCAGTGTGGACTCAATTAAAACCCTGAAGGTCACGTGACTAAAGCCCACTCCTATCAATTCATTCTGGCCAGTCGATTTCACTGGCCACTATGTTTGGCAGAAGAGGCAGTTTTCTTCCTTGGTGAGCCTGCCAATCATGGCCCTTGCTCCTCATGTCATGCCTCCCTGTTTCCTTAGCTACCCCAGCCCTGGGCAGAGGCAAGCCCTATTTTTAAGATCTTAGGTGAATTCCAGCAAAATGGCCATCGAGTACTAATGAGACCAAGGTGCCACATCTCAGGGGCCAGAAAAGAACTGGAAATCAGCGGTCAGGCTATTGGGCTGCTGGGGACACAAGGCTGGGCACCTGGCAGACTCAGTTTCCCTGACTACTAACTGGATTCATCAAGAATCCCTGGTCGGTGTTGCCAGAGACCACTTCCCTTGGAGGGACATCACAGCTGTCTCCAGAAAGCAGGTGGTGGGATGATGGTGAAACACAGGATCAAGTACTGGACTCCAAATTGATGGCCATACCCAGGACAAATGCTGCCACGTAGTTGGAGATCTGGCCCATGCCTACAAGGAAAAACAGCATGGCAAACATCTCAAAGTTCTTTGAGAAGATCTGCAGGAAGCTGAAGCCAGTCTGCATGCCCATTGTCACAAACAGCACATTCTTCCGACCAAACCTGGGAAGGAAAGGAGAGTGATAGAGAACCAGCTGGGAGAAGGCAGCAGGAATGGGCCCCACCAAGAGGGGCTTTCCCCAGAGTCATTCAGGGAGGGGTCGCAGACACTGCTGCCAGGACAGCTGGTGCAGGCGCAATCCTGGCCTCTCAGTCCCTATGCTCTTACTCCCCTCCCCACTCGCCAGGACCAATGTGCAGCCTGGGCACCACGGTTGCCCAAAAGGCAGTGCCAGAATTAAGACAATGATTACAAGGGATTGACACACATTCATTATACTTAAATTCATACATTCATCATTTATTATTTTTTTTAAAAGAGCTGGTTTACTTTGGAGGATGATGGAGAAACAATTCATTATAAATGAAAACTGGTAAATAAAGGGGAAAACATTTGTCCTGACTTTTCTATGTAAACTATGGTGAACAGTTACCAATAACAGATGAGGGAAAGTGTCATTTCATAAAAGTATTCCAACTATTAAATGAAACCAAAGTGATAAAACTAGAACATCATCATTGTACAACCCCCAATGAATGAAGAGATATGGGCATTGTGTTTCAATGACTGCTAACATCATAAAAAGAGACACTTGAACATCGCATGACTCCTATAGTCTTTACAAAGGGGCTGAATCTGAATCTGATGAAGTCTCTAGATCCAGCTGCAATTTGCAAGAAATGCAGGGAAAAGAGGAATATGCTCAATTGTACCATGAGCATACAATTAGCAAAATTCAAACTGGGAAATTCTACAGGTATAACAGCCCAGGCAAAGAAAAGGATGGAGAATCCATAGGTTAAAGTAGACTAAAAGACATAAAAATTTTTAAGTGGGCAAGACTAAACTTGTGTTTAAGGATGTACATTTGAACGATAAAACTACAAAAACCCAAAAGGAAGTGATTATTATAAAAGTCAGGCTAGTGTTTACTTATAGGTGAGGGAAGCTGTTGTCTTTGGGATGGGACAGATGGATGGGGCTTCTGGGTGGCCAGCAAAGTTCTATTTCTTGACTTGGTGGTATTTATATGGTTATTTCCCTGGAATAATTCATTAAGCCTCATTTGTTCTGTGTGGTTTCTGTACCTGTGTTCATTTCAAAATTTTTTTAAATGTTGGTTTTTTGGGATTTGTTTTTTTTTTTAAATTTATTTATTCATTTATTTATTTTTATGGCTGTGTTGGGTCTTCGTTTCTGTGCAAGGGCTTTCTCTAGTTGTGGCAAGCGGGGGCCACTCTTCACCGCGGTGCGCGGGCCTCTCACTGTCGCGGCCTCTCTTGTTGCGGAGCATAGGCTCCAGACGCGCAGGCTCAGTAATTGTGGCTCACGGGCCCAGCTGCTCCGCGGCATGTGGGATCTTCCCAGACCAGGGCTCGAACCCGTGTCCCCTGCATTGGCAGGCAGATTCTCAACACTGCGCCACCAGGGAAGCTCTGTTTGCTTTTAAAGACAGTGACACAACAAGGAGGAACAAGTCAACCTAGTTCATTCAACCTAGCAGATTCAGCTTGAGTCTGCCCAGGGCTAGCAGACACCCATTTTCATTCAATGAATGTTTATTTGAACATCTATTATATACTAGTCACTGCGGATGTATTTGAATTAAAAAAAGACACTGATTCTGCGCTCAAGGAGCTTATAGTCTACAGTTGGTGAGACAGACAGTAATCATATTTTAATCGAACAATGACACTGCTGAATGTACAATTACACACTGGAACAAGAGCACTGAAGGATCAGCATCCTGGCCCTCAAGGGACACAACAGAGGAAACTATCCTGGACTGGAGGTAGGGGCTGGGGACGTGGGCATTCAGGGAAGGTCTCCCTGATGATGGGGCACTGAGATCAGACCCAAAGGAAAATAAGTTGTTGACAAGGGGGAGTAGGGGAGAGGGACCAAGCTTTCAACGATATTCACAGTACAGTGGGGGAGGCCAATATTAATCATATGATGTCATCTTTTATTTACCAATTTCTGATAGGAACAAGGAACCAGGGTAATGTAAACCGGGGACCCTGAGGAAGCCGCCTGTGTGGTCAAGGAAGGCCACGGCACGGGGGTGGGGCCGGGAATTCTTCACTGTGACTGTGAGGAGAGCACGCGCAACTGTGGCTAGAGGGGCATGGTGAACACGACGGGCAGCTGTTCAGTAGAGGGTGGCAGGAGCCAGACTGCACAAGACCTCAGCCACGGTAAAGAGTTTGGTGCTTCTTCCCATTACAACAGGGTTTTGTTGTTTTTGATGATATTGGCATCTAGTAGATAGAGGCCAGAGATGTTCTAAACATCCGAAAATGCCCAGGATAGTTCCCCACACCAAAGCAGTCTCTGGCTCAAAATGTCAACAGTGCTGAGGTTGAGCAACCCTGACCTAAAAGGAGGCTCCCCTGCGTTGTTCTGTAACAACAGTGCCCTGCACGCCAACCAATGGGAGGGCCCTTCCTACCCTGCTTTCCCTTCCCAAGGGCTCCCTGGATAGTAGGGAAGAGGAAGACTCAGGGAGCCCTTACACTGCAATAGTCCTTGGCAATCCGGGGTTGGGGCCAGAAACACTCACTTTTTTTTTTTTAGAAATATTTGTCTATTTTTATTCTTTGATATTTATGCATAAATTGTACATTTGTAAAATACAGAAAAGCACAGAGAAGAAAATAAAAATCAGCTGCATTCTCTGATAGCCACTAACATTTTTTTCTCTATTTTTTTAAATTGAAGTATAGTTGATTTACAATGTTGTGCTAATTTCTGCTGTATAGCAAAGTGAGTTGGTTATACACATATAGACATTCTTTTTTTTATATTCTTTTCCATTATGGTTTATCCCAGGAGATTGGATATAGTTCCCTGTGCTATATAGTAGGACCTTGTTGTTTATCCATTCTGTATGTAATAGTTTGCATCTACTAACCCCAAACTCCCAGTCCATCTCTCTCCCTCCCCTCCTCCCCCTTGGCAACCACAAGTCTGTTCTCTATGTCTGTGAGTCTGTTTCTTAGATAGGTTCATTTGTGCCATATTTTAGATACCACATATAAGTGATATCATACGGTTTTTGTCTTTCTCTTTCTGACTTAATTCACTTAGTATGATAATCTCTAGTTATACCCATGTTGCTGCAAATGGCATTATTTCGTTCTTTTTTATGGCTGAGTAGTATTCCATTGTATATATGTGCCACATCTTCTTTATCCATTCATCTGTCGATGGATATTTAGACTGTTTCCATGTCTTGGCTACTGTGAATAGTGCTGCTATGAACATAGGGGTGCATGTATCTTTTTGAATTATAGTTTTGTCTGAGTATATGCCCAGGAGTGGGATTGCTGGATCATATGGTAACTCTATTTTTAGTTTTCTCAGGAACCTCCATACTGTTTTCCATAGTGGCTGCACCAACTTACATTCCCACCAACAGCGTAGGAGGGTTCCCTTTTCTCCACACCCTCTCCAGCACTTGTTATTTGTAGACTTTTTAAGATGGCCATTCTGACCGGTGTGAGGTGGTTCCTCATTGTAGTTTTAATTTGCAAGAAATGCTCACTTTTAAAGTCTGTCAACAAAAGGTCAAACACACTCATGCCTACAAAAATAGGAAATATCAGCTACTTCTTCCCAGAGTTGTACCTCCCTTCTATTTCTGCACATAGAGGTAACTCAGTGACGTCAGATAAAATGCTTTGACAGCCCAGGATTATTTCATTTGCTTTTGACTTTTTGGCTTATTCATATTCCAGCAAGGAGTCCTATATAAAAAGTTGATGTTCTAGACAACACTGGAGGGCATGAATCCACTGCCATTAGGTAATCTGTTTGGCTTAGGTTTTTGAATTGGCTCACTTAGGAGTAAACTGTCCATCCCACAGAGCCCTGGGCCTTCCAAGGGGGTGCAGACAAGCTTGAGGGGTGGTGTAGGGAGCTGAAGGCAGGTGTTGCAGCCAGAACAGCCACATTTTTAGCTATTTCATTTACTGAACTTAAACGATGTTATTTAAAAGACGAAGTCTGCTGGCAAAAAATTTTTTAAAGGTTTAAGAAACCCTGTACTCGCCCTTCTGAAGACTAAGGTGGTCCTCAACATACACACCAACTTTGTTTCTACTGTTTCCTCAGGAGCAGATCTTTGGGAACTTAAACACTTTTCTCAGGTAATCGCGGTGTTACATGGCTCTGAGGCTAGCCCACAAAGATCCACCTACCCCATGACACAGCTGACCAGAAAAATGCACTGAGTTTCAACTCTGTAACTGGGGTACCTCCTCCTAGTCTTTCACATCAAGGTAATTCCTCTGAGTCTCAGCTGCCACCCAACCCTGTGAGAGGGGAATTCCCACTACCCCTCTGGGAGGGCCTCTAAGCTCCGTCCAGGGCACGCCCTCCTCTCACTCTATACTGTTCCCGGGCCATCTCATCCACTTGCGGGGCTTTGATGAGGGTTCTATCAACGGACAATTCCCGAACGTGTTTCTCCAGCCCAAACCTCTCATGGAGCACCCTATCCATACATCCAACTCCCTACTCCATTCCTCCTATGAGACCTCTAAGTCTCATAGTTACCCCAAATTCAGTATGTTCAAATTGAACTCAACATCTTCTCCTACAAACATGGTCCCCTTCCAGAGTGCTTTGTCTTAGAGAAGGGTATTGTCATTTACGCGGCTGTGCAGGCCAGAAGTCTCCCTCCCCTCACTTCCCGTGTCCAACTCATAGCCAAGTCCTGTTGGTTTTACCTCCTACCACTCCTCCCCATGTCTACCACCCTCAGCCTAGTCCAAGCCACCTTCATTTCCTGCATAAATGATTGTGATAACCTCTTAATTGGTCTTTCCACAATCCTCCTTGCTTCCTTTCAATCCTTTCTCCACAAAGCTATCGAACAACTTTGTAAAAATGCAAATCTGATGATGTCACACTCTCAGAAGCTCCCCACTGCTCTGTGACGAAAGCCCAGACTCCTAACTGTCATCTGCTAAGCCCAGCCTGCTCTTCTGCTTGGGCCGCAGCCTGCCTCGCTGCTTTGTCTCTATGCCACTCTCCACACCCCCCACCCCCTGCCAACACTTTCTTCCAGTTCCTAAAGTGTGCTACGCCTTTTCTTCAGTCTAGCCTTAAGTACTCTTGGCTCTCTTGCCCAGAACACTCTTTCCTCTCTTCACCCCTTTAGCTAGCTAATTTCTACTCATCTTTCAACCTCCAGCACATGCTTCGATGCTTCACCGTCTCAGGTCTCCTCTGTCAGACCCCCTCTGAGCACCCTGTACTTCTCCTCTGTATCACTTACCACCACAAAGGAAAACAAGTACTTCCCTCAATTCTTTGTTTAATACATTCTGCCTTGCTAGAAGGCAAGTTCTAGAAGAGCAGGCACCTAGAACAGTAGTCCACACGAGACAGAGGATCAGGACTCTGGGCCCGAATCCTAGCTCTGCCACTTGCCAGCTGTGTGACTCTGGGCAAGTCATTTAATTCCTCTAGGCTTCATTTTTTCCATCTATAAACTGAGAATAATAATGCTTCCTACATCATAGGGTTATGAAGATTAAATTATTTGTTGTTGTTTTTTTTTACTTTTTTTACTTGTACAGTGCTCATAAGAGTGAACGGCACATATTAGATGATCTGTGTTTATTAAATAAATATAAGTAATCAGCTGATGCTTGCTGCTAAGTTAAGGGTCTGGGGAAGCAAAGGCCTTTCCCCTAATGGGGTAAGTATCTCAGGCTCATCTAGAATCATCAGTCAGTGGTCACAGCCTACTTAACTCTTTAATGCTCATTGGTGACTGTAGGAATTTGTCCCTTTTAAAAATCCCTAAATGACACTCTGGAAAAGACAAATCTAGTGAGAAATGCACATATTTCTTAGGAGGAAAGACTTCTCAGGTAACGACATTAATCCATAGATGCAAACATGCCAAAACATCACTCTGCATGTGTGCCGCAGGATAAAATGGCTGTATTCTTAAGGCAGGATGATATTCTCACCCTGAACTTCTCTATTAGAGACTCCCCCTGCTGGGAGGATGCTGGGACTTCTCTCCACTGGGTGACCCAGTGTGGCCAAGGACCTTGCTGAAGGCTGCTCTTCTTGCCATGGGCTTCACTCACAGACCCTGAAGCTCTGGGGTAACAAGACACAATATAATAAACCCCTCTGAGAACACCATGGAAACTATGGAACTGTTTTCCCCAGAAAAATGCTCACATACAATCTCTAAAATTTGTGTGTGATTTCCAGAGGAGGTGAACTCCCTAAGCCATGGACTTTGAGTTAAGAGCCTTGGAATTATACAAATAACCTGCTTATGGGTCAAAACAGCACACTTCCTGATTGCTGAGAAATGACATAACCACAAGCCTGTTAGATAAAGGAAATCAGCCCTGTGGACATAAGAGTTCTGTCCATCACACTGCCATTGGCTAGTGAGACCTCTCACCTTGAGGAAAGAGCAATGGTTTTGGGAACACAGAGGCAGCCATCTATGGAATGCCCTAAGATCTACAACACAGCTGACATGCATGTGTGTGATGTCTCCCTCTCCTAAGCTTGAAGATGCCAAAGAGTTACGCTCACCTAGGGAAGGCCAGCCAGGCAGTGCAGAAGTAAACTGTGGCATATTTCCTGGTCAACTGGATCATGTATACACTCGGCTGAGGTTGTTTCACTCAGCAAGCATTAGTGAGAGGAGGATGCTGGCTCTCTTTACTTGTATGGAGTCTATACTATAGATGTGCCTTCGCCTTTTTAAAACACACAGCCCTGGGCTGAGAGAACACTACCTTGCTCTGTGCTGAGGTGCCCTGCAGCTGCAGGAGTAGACACCCACCTTACCTGTCTGAGAGCTGCCCCGAAATGAAGGAGCCCACCAGCACACCCCCGAAAAACAAGGAGACCGTGAGCGGGGCCTTCCAGTCGTCCTCACACACCAGGTTCCACTGAAAGAGGAGCAAAGGGATGTATCACTCACTTCCTTTTAAAAATGTTTTAAATGTAAGGCTTCTTGGAAAATGAAATCAGAACACCCTGCATCCCTGCATGCTCTGTTTATATTACCACAAGGGTGTGTGAGCTCACTGAGGCAGGCGATGGCTCATCAGGCAGCAAGGCAAAGAGCAGGTTTCCCCTCACAGGGAGACTGACCATCCTGTTTTTCACAGCTCTTAGCCTCATTGTTTTGCTACCAATTTGAGATGGGGAGACAGGCTGGGAGCAAGTACTCTGCCCATGTGCCAACCCAGGAGGAGGCGAGGCCTTTCATGGTCGCTTCTAAGGATCTGGGCTGAGGCTGGGGCTGTGGGTGGGGCAGGGCACCCTTTCAGTGGGGTCAGGTCATTGGCAGGGGTGGCACAGGAGTGGTTCTGGAGCAGGGCTCTGTAGCTGTAAGGGTCAAGGCTTCCAGTGAGGGACTGAGGCCAGAGGGCCTGGTATGCACCATTTGGATCTGTTCCTTCAGCTCTGCTCAGGCCCCAACTCTGGGCCAGTGACCCCCTGGGTCCTTCTGCTGACATTTAGAGCTGGGATCCCTGATGCTGTGCCAACACTAGGCCCAATTACAGCCAAGAGCTCTGAGCTGGGAGTCAAGAAGCTGGGTTTTAGCTTCTACTCTACTGTTAACTAGTTACCCAACCTCAGACAAGATTTTTCCCCTCATTGTGCCTTAATTTCCCCATTTGTGAAACAGTGATGGGGGGGGGGGAACAGGCTACAGTGCTTGAGGTTCCCAGTACCCAGTGTAGAGTTCCATCTCTAGTTAGCACAGAAAGAAGTCTGTGGGCATGGGGAAGCACCTGAACACTCAGACATTAGGTTGCTCCAGCCTAACAAGGGCCAAAAGAAGGAAGAAAAACCAAAATAGGAAGCTTGGTGGTTCCCAGAAAAATGTTTCCCAGAACAGAGAGATGGTGCTCAGTAGTAACCAAGAAGGCTACCTTCTAGGGAATTTAGACCCTTGCTTGCCTGGTGCCAGGCTGCAGGCCTGCCCTCCATGGAGCCTGCTGGCTCCCAGGATGTGCGCAGCTTCCAAGAATAAAGCATCTCTTCTAGGCCAGGGTCAGAGGGAAAAGCAAGTCTGCTTTTCGGCCCTGCTGGGTAGTGTGTGCACAGTGCCTCCAGGCACCTCAGAGGGGGTCGGAGGGCAGCCCTTAGGGTGGACACAAAGAACCCCTGCAGCTGATGATAAGAGCCGCATAGCTGGCTCTCCACTCTGGAACAAGCATGCACGTTGGATGGACTGAGAATGGGGTGGTGATCCCCACTCCAGGGAAGAGTTGGGGGTTACCAACTCCTAAATCTAGAAGAAGCCCAGACTAGCAGAAGACAAGCAAGGAGCACCAAGGCCCAATCACTCAGGCTATGGCAGCCTTCCCACTTCTGCAGCCTCAGCCGTGCCAGCACCCAGATACCATCTCCCTTCTAGGAGGGTGAGTGCTCCTAGGGCAGCCCCCATCCAGACAGGGCTGCTGAAGTCAGGATGGGAGTAGCAGGGGAGTCAGAGCTGAGGGACTTGGTGATGGGGTGCTAGCCTTTGGGGGTGTTAGGCAGAGCTTCAGGACCAGACTATGCCTGTTGCTGCTCTTGAATATGATGTGATCTATTCCCACCTAGCATGCGCTACTTTTGTAGCGACGAGATAAAAAAAATGAATAGAGTCAGTAGCTGCTTCTCAATAGGTCTCTCGTGAGGGTTGGGGACTGATATGGCTGAGATAGACTAGAAACCCACAGGGGCTTCTGCAACAAGTTCTGGGGTGGAACCCCACCCCCTCCCCATGTCAGGTCTCCCAATATAGGCTTCTAGGGACTTTTGGACTGGCAAGGCCAGGTGCTACCTGGAACCAGGTCAGACTATGCTCTGCAGGAGACAAGGTGACTGTAGTGCTCATCTTGGAATAGGTCCCCAGAGCATCTCTCCGGCTCCTGCAGCCTCACCGCCACCACTTGGTCCAGCCTGTCCCTACTCTGGGCAAGCGTGCAACTACTTGAGGTAACTGGGCTCTCTATCCACTACTGACATTTCTCAGCAATTCTCACAGCCTGGCTTTGGGCCCTCCAAAAGCAAGCATGGGTTAACACTTCTTTCCTCCTGGCCACAAGGGGCCTGTGAGTAGGGTCAGGAAAGGTAATAGGTCTCAAAATATAAACAGAAGGGCAGGCACGGGCTAGGTCCCACCCAGCCAACCCATCCACTTACCTGTCAACCACCAGATGGACTGCAGTCGGCTCTTGGACTTGGCCTGACTCCTCCTTAAGCGGGCGGGGGGGTGATGAGAAGCCCATAGAGTCCAGGCTATGTACCCCGGGCTTGTTGTGTTTATAGAGGAATGTAGTGTTTCTATACTGAGCTCCTGGCTTGGCAGCTGCGACTAAAGCAGCTACAGACCAGCTCACTGATGCTGCCACTTGGTACGAAGGATGGGCTGTACTGGCTGATGATAACAGGTATCAACCTTAGAACTAAATGTGTAGGTTTAAGATTTAGGTCATGAGTCTAGTATCCTTACCCCTCAGCTGGGTTAGCTATGAAAGCAGGAGCAAACTGAAAACATCTGGGAGTAACCCTTGCAAGGAGCCTAGACTTGCCACCCTTCCTGGTCAGAAATGTGCCTTTCTAGTGGTGTTGTCTTCATGGATATATATGTGTATGTGTGTATATCTATATCTATATCTATATCTCAGAGCTTTTCCAACTATATACCTTAGTTATGTACAGTTTGTTTTATGTCATTTATACCTCAATAAAGCTGTTAAAATTTTTAAGAAGAAAGAGAAATTGTGTCTCTTGTACGCAGTATGTAATTGGTGCTACTTCTCAGTTATGGGAAGTAGAGAGATGATGTAGTTCCCTGGGACTATATGTCCTTACCTGTGAGTTGGCTGGAAGAAAAAAGAGATAGGGCCTGTGCCCACAGGGCAGAAGCTCTTCCCAGAGATGTACCTAGGCTGACCGCATCAACGGTCAAACACACTGGTAAGCACTACCTGTTACCGAATGCCATGTATTCCACACACATTTCGTCCTGCCTCCTGCTGCAATTAACAGTGAATCCTTGCCCCAAGGCTGTCAGGGCAAGGAGAAGAAGAAGAAAAAGAATTTGCTACCATATCCTCTACAAAGCCTGGCAGTGCCCTGCAGAGGAGAGGCTCAGTAGCTGTTTGGTACCTAGGTGAGTGAGTGAATAGATGAATAAAAGGACAGTTAACCTTCCGAACCATATTATCCCTTGGGTTTAGTCCTTGGGCTTGGCTGCCCAAAGCCCAGATGAACCCTGAGCTTCATTCTCTAGAAGATTATTTTCCTTTCTCCGTCACACCTTCTCTGTGACAACTGTCAGAACTTTGACCCAGGATGTCGGTTCTCAGTTAGCTAGAGAGACTATCAATCTGACCACCCATGGCCAGATGGGTCTGTTGTGACTGCACACGCACAGGGCCCTTCAGGGACCCAGCAAGTGGCTTGCCATGAGCTGCAAAGGCAGGGAAAAGGGTCTGCGCTTTCCTAGAGTGAGGGAAGTCAGCAAAGGCATAGCAGTGAGGCACAGTCTCCAGGTCTTTTTGGTCTCCCCACCCCAGAGTCAGCCCGGGGCCTGCCTCCCAGGTCGATGTGGCTTTTTCTTCAGGTGGACGTGGAGATAACAGTGGGGGCTCTCCTATTTTCCAAAACTACACGCGCATAAGGCTGATGGAAAAGCTGGTCCAGAAAAAGAGGTTCTCCAGGACAACAGGGAGTGAGTAAGAGTGTTGCGAAGGGCCAGGGCGGGGGGCTTCTGGGAAGCAGAGATTGGCCAGGAGCAAGGGGACGCAGAGGACTGCTGGGTTTTGGCTGAAGAGACCCCACCTCATGGGTGCCAGAAGAGTTAGAAGTTGCTAAAGAAACCTTTCCGGCCATAGGCTGTGCTATGGAGACACCAAAAAGCAGGTGTCTCAGACCCAGGCAGCCTGAGAAATCACCCAGGTTCCCCGAGAAGGAGGCAGTCCTGGGCCAAGAAACACTCAGGTATTAGAGCAGCACTGCACAGTGGGGTGGCTGATTCCCCAGCACTCCAGGGGTGACTGAAGGGCTAGAGAAGGGGCTAGCCTAGAAGCACATGGACCACCAAACTATTCCTGAAACATGGGAGAACCACCTTTCTCACCTCATAAATAGTGTCCCCTTCTTTCTGCCAGTCCCAACGCCTTGTTGCAGATCCACGCAGGGGCAAGCCCCAGTTTGTGGAGTGGGGGATTACATTTACTTTAAAATACTCCAGTCAATGCCTTTCAACCACCCCTAAGTTTCCCTTCTATAAGTTAAACTTGTCCTCTTCTTCTTCAGTTCTCACACTTTAGAGAAGATTTCAAACTCATTCATTAATCCATTCAATAAAAATTTTCCTGAGTACCCAATCTGTATCCAGCATCAATGTTAGGACTTGCAGGAGATACAGAGATGTAAGTCTACCACAAAGTTTAGTACTACATGTGCACACGTTAACCCCAACAAAGAAAAAAAATCAAACAGGAGACCTGAGGTTTTCATTTTCTGCTGAAAAACATGAATAGGAATTCAATACCAGTGTACTTACAAACACCTCTATGATTTGGGGCAGAGGACAGTCTTGGAGACATTTAGCAGGCACAGGACTAGCTGCAACGGTCAGCAGGCCAGGTCCAGGTTGAAAGAAAATGGGCCTTAGAAAAATGGAGCTCTCAGAATGTTAATTCAACAGCTTCCAACAGTGACTGTTCACCAGAAGAGAACAAGCGGCCTTGAACTTAAAGTCTGGCATTCCAACATCCTCAAACAAAGGGCTAAGTAATGTATTAATCTTGCCTCCCTGCAAAGACTGACAACCTGAAAGTAGGTGAAAGGGCACATAGCTCTTACAAAACTGTTAAGACAGCTAAAGAAATGGCTAAATATATAAAAGGAAAGGCTGACATTGGCAGCAACATAGCTCAAGGACCCTTCTGGAACAGTCAGCCTTTGAGAGCTCATCAGTGCCATCACCACTCTCAGCTGAAGGCAAGATGGGGGCAGCAAAGAAAGAGCAAATGACTAGAGTAAGTTGGGGACCACAGGGGTTAGGGAAAAATCCTAAGAAATGCCATGAGTTACTTCTGACTTCACTGCCTTTTCCTTCCACAGGCACCCAGAAGCAGAATTTGCAGGGACTTCTGAGACATGGAGTGTGGCTTCCCCTCTGTGTTCTCTGCCTGCAGTCTGAGGGACAGACTCTACTTTCACAATGCTCACTGGCTTCCAGGAGGGTGACAGGCTCACTTGCGAGGCTAGGACCAAGGATTTGTGATGACTGGAAGTTTTAATACTCCATGCACTCTTCAGCCACAAATCACAGTCAGCTACCTCCATTCAGTACCTCTTTTCTCAAGTAACAATGCCTGAGGACACTGGAATGATGTCACTTGCTCAGAGATCCCAGTGGGGCTCTTCTCTCACTCCTACTACATACATGTGGAGTAAGGAGGCACAGATGCTGGGGACATCAAATGTCCAAACATACAAAAAACAACACACACACACACACGTCTGTTGGGGCAGCACTCAAGACTCCCTTGAAGGGTGACAACCCCCAGAAGCAACACACACAGGGTCTCCAGAACCCTTGTAATCCCCTTTGAGGCTCAAGCGGGGTTTGATGCCATACCAGGACCTGTGCACCCTTCCCTTCAGCCTCTTCTCTGTGAACTCTGCCCTCCTGCCAGGTTGTTTCTTGCTGTTCCAGACTTTGCATCTGCTGAGCTATATACCCCAGACTCACTGAGAAGACTCCTCCTCCAAGAAGCCTTCCCTAATCCTTGAGCCCCTGATCCTGACACTCAGTGAACCTGGGCACCCTGGAGCCTATCAAGGAGTGCTCTTTTCAATGTCCTGCTTGCTCAGTTCTGCTGAGACTACAGGGAGTTAGAGTGCCAGTGTCGGAGTATGATGCAAAGCACATCCACATGCATCAATAAACATCACATCATACATCCAGCTTTAATGACTGCAAGGTCACCAGGGGACAGAAAAGGCCACCCAAAAGGAAAATCCAAGGGGCTGGGGCATGAGAAAGGTTTTCTCCCTACTTCCTATGAACTAAGGTTGTATGCTTTAACTAAATCTGGCTAATGACATTTCCTTAGAATACCCTAAAACATTCCAGGTCAACAAGTCACCCTGAATGGATCTTCAGATGCATGAATCCTAAAAGGCTAATAACTAACCCTGAGCAAAAGGTAAGCAATTCTTTATGGGGAACGACCAGACAGTCATTTGGGGGTGAAGGTGGGTGGGGAAGGAGTAACTGGAAAAGGGAGCAAGAGACAGTTTTATAGCCATGTTTCCTTTAACTTAAAAAGTTTGAGAAAGTAGAGGGGCATTTCCCCTCTCTCTGAATAGATGACAAAAGGCTGGAGGAAAAATGGTGACAGCTCCTTGGCCCAAGCTCTAGCTCTGGTCCTCAGCACTCCCACCCCCATCTAAAGTCTCTGACTACTCAGAATCTTAGAGTATCTACAAGGAGTCGCCAGGGCCTTCTTGGCTTCCTCTCCAAGATAGCTAACAGGATGGGCAGCCAGCCTGACACCCGTGCTGCGATGTCCATGATCTCTCTGGAAGTCACCACGAAAAGTTCTCCGGAGCCACCTGGCTGGACGATGACCATCGCCAGTGTGTAGTGAGTGAGTCGCGGAGAGGGAGTGACAGCATCCAGCGCGCACCTTGGCGGGTGGAGTGCACGACCTTAAAGACTGTTAAGGTCCTGCCTACTCCCCGGTCCCAGGCCCCGGACGCGGATCTGGTACCCACCTCGGTCACGATGGTGGACAGGTAGATGTCCTGGTTGAACTCCCAGCCATCCAGGCAGCCCTCTTGCTCCAGCTGCTCCAGGTCCACGTCGCGCCCCGGCTCCAGCCCGAGCGCCGAGAAGTTGACGATCGTCGCGAGCCGGTAGCGGCGGCAGCTGTGAGGCACCTCGCGGCCGTCCCGCAGCTGCAGCGGGAGGCTGTGGTTGCGCCACACGCTGCTCAGGTTCGCTGTGTCCGGCACCCGACAGTGGTGCTCCGGGGTCGCCGTCAGGAACACGGACGACAGGCCGTTGAAGCCGTTGGGGATGATGCTGGCGCTGAGCAGGAAGAAGATGAGGCGCTGGAATGGGCCCCACTCGCCCAGGAAGGCGGTCACCTCGTCGTAGTCCCGCATGCCGCCCTCAGTTGCCAGCGCGGCGCGCGGCCGGGGGTCGGAGGACGCGGCGGCGCGCGGGGGCGGGGCGGGGCGGGGCGCGCCGTGCGCGTGCGCGGCGGGCCCCCACTGCGCGACCGAGCGAGAGTCGGACCAGGGAACGGCCTGCCGACTGAACGGGCTCGCAAGCTCCCGCCGCCGCCGCTGCAGCCCCGCCGAAGCGACCAGCCTTACATAGTGCGCAAGGCCGGGGCGGGCTCTGGGCCTGAGCCTCCCAGCCCGCCCAGGCCGCTGGTGGTGCGGCGCGGACGGGGGCGGAGCTGGGCCGCGCGTGACGGCGGTGGGCGGGCCCGGGCCGCCGCTGGCACCTGGGGCTCGGGCCCGGTCTCTGCTCCCGGGTGGAGTCGGCCTTGGCGGGCCTCGGTGGGTCCGTCCTTGAGTTTACATCCGAAGGAGCCCTGGCTGGGCTGAGGAAGGCCGGGAGACTCGTGACCTCGGCGGCGTCTGAGGCCAAGCTCGGTGGCCCAGCGCGGAGCCCGGGCGAGCCCGAAGCTAGGCTCAGGTATTAAAAATACTGCACCGCTCCCCGCGCCCCCCCTTACCGAGGCCAAAAGGGGCACTGTGACTGGCCCAAGGTCTCGTTGCTAGTTTACTGCCCTTGACACCGCCCATTTTTGGAAGAGTGACCGGGATTATCTTGAAACCGGAACCGTTAACTACCCCAATGGAGAGCCTGGGAGCAAGGACTTCATTCTAATCCAAATGCCCTTTTCATATTTTGGTCTGTAACAAGCCCTTTTGTTGTCCTTTAACTTCAAACAAATGTAAAATTTTAACTTCGAGATTATTGACGATCCCAGCCTAGGATTAAATGTTCCCCTCAGGTTAGTTATTTCTGCACAGAGTTAAGAGTTGAACGGTTATTCAAAAAAGCAACTAGGTGATTCTAAAGCTTCACTGTCCAACAGAATAAGTAGCTACATTTATAATTTAAAATTTCCTAGTAGTCATATTAATAAGTTACCAGATTTAGCAGATAAAAGTATAGGACACCCATTTAAAATTTGAATTTCTGATAAACAACGAATTTTTTTTTTTTTTTTTTTGGCCTCGCCATGTGGCTTCCGGGGTCTCAGTTCTCCCACCAGGGGTTGAACCCCGTCCACGCCAGTGAAAGCCGGGAATCCTAACCATCAGGCCACCCAGAATTCCCAAACAACAAATAATTTTATACTAATAAAATATGCGCAGGGACATATGAAATTCAGATGTATTGTGCAGGGCAACCTTACATAATAAAGTCAAAAGAAATGGGTGAAATTAATTTTAATAATATATTTAATCCAATATATCCATAACATTATTTCATAATGTAATCAATATAGAATTTATTGAAATATTTTACATTCTTATATAAATAAGATCTTATATTTTTAACGTTTTCATACTAAATCTTAAGAATCCAGTGTGCATTTTATAACACATTTCTCTTTGGGTTAGCCACACTTTAAGAGCTCAGTAGCCACATGTAGCTTGTGGGCTATCTTACTGCACAACACTGTTCTAAGGCCTTTAAGAACTAGGATTGCTAAATTTAACATTGGAGCATTTTCCTTTTTATAATAATAGTGGCTTAGTGATCGAAAGAGAACTAAGTGTACACTTTTAAATGTAATCTGTTGGATAAACTATTTAATAGTGATCGTATTCTACACTGAAAATAAAAATAGAGAGGGGGAAGCTAACCTTGCCAGCATGTTTTACACAAAGAAATAAACATTTCCATAAAGCACGGTAGATTTCTTTTTTATAAATTTATTTATTTTATTTTATTTTTATTTTTGGTTGTGTTGGGTCTTCATTGCTGCCCGCGGGCTTTCTCTAGTTGCGGCGAGCGGGGGCTAGTCTTGGTTGCGGTGCGCGGGCTTCTCACTGCAGTGGCTTCTCTTGTTGTGGAGCCTGGGCTCTAGGCACGCGGGCTACAGTGGTTGTGGCGCACAGGCTTAGTTGCTCTGCAGCATGTGGGATCTTCCTGGACCAGGGTTCGAACCCGTGTCCCCTGCATTGGCAGGCGGATTCTTAACCATTGCGCCACCCGGGAAGTCCCACAGTAGATGTTTTTTCAAAATTAGGCTAAAATTCTTAACACAGGTCTTAGTCATTTCCTTTATACTTACTATCCAATATTCCTGCCTCCTGAAGACGGACGCCTGGCTAGGATTAAATGTACTTAATCCTTTCTAACATCTTATCTCAAGTAACAGTCCTTTACTGGAACTAACAGAAAAGGAAAACCGAGCTTCTTGAACATAAACTTTTTTTCTTGTATCAACTCTCAAAATTGTTTTAATATTTCAAAATAAATGAAAGCTTCTATGAGAAAAATGCTGACCTGTGTCCAGACCAAACAAGGTGAAAAAGTCTTATTTTAAGAAATATCAGTTGGGCATCAGAAAACAGTCCTGAAAGGGTTTGGAAACAATTCACCAGGCTACCAAAGAAGCTGCAGATCCTGAAAAGAAAACCAACCATTTCTCATAAATGGCTTGTCCACATGCAAAAAGCCAGGAGCAACTCAGGGCCTTCCAATTCTTGGTGGGGCAGGGATTACTCTCTGAATGTTATTATTATTTGAATTGCATCTTTTATTTATTTATTTATTTTTTTTTAAAAATTTATTTATTTATTTATTTTTGGCTGTGTTGGGTCTTCATTGCTGCGTGTGGGCTTTCTCTAGTTGTGGCGAGTGGGGGCTACTCTTCCTTGCGGTGCGCGGGCTTCTCATTGAGGTGGCTTCTCTTGTTGTGGAGCATGGGCTCTAGGCACGCAGGCTTCAGTAGTTGCAGCACTTGGGCTCAGTAGTTGTGGCTCACAGGCTCTAGAGCGCAGGCTCAGTAGTTGTGGCACATGGGCTTAGTTGCTCCACAGCATGTGGACTCTTCCTGGACCAGGGATCGAACCCGTGTCCCCTGCATTGGCAGGCGGATTCTTAACCACTGCGCCACCAGGAAAGCCCTGAATTGCATCTTTTAAAAGAGAGATTGAACTCAGAATCTGAGAGAATCAGTTACCTGAGGCACTTTAACCCTCAAAATTCTGAATTGGGATGTTCCTATTTTATAAATAAGAGAAAATAAAACTGATTTATATGGTAGATAGCAGATTCAGGGTTAGAACCCTAGATTAAAGGAATTAAAATGTTAGCAGATGTGGTAGTTGGTCTCCAAGCTAGCACCCAATGATCCTTGAGTCCTGGTATTATGTAACAAAAATCAAAATGGAGTCAGTATTGCTAAGAGAGCTTTATAAAATGGAGGCAGAGGCCATTAAAGAAGTGTGATTTATGGACATCTCAGTCTGGATGGATTCTGATGTTTTGACCTGATGCAGTCATCCAGAACACCTACCAGAAACTCAAGCTAATTACTGTGACCCTTACCCTATTAACTTGTGATAGTCTATCTACTTATCAGACTCCTACCCAAAAACAACTCAAGATTCCTTAAGGACAATTATTTTCTGACTTGCATCAGAGTCAATTATAATTCTTGCCAGGCAACTTTTAACAACCTCCGTGGCTTTTTGTCTGTATAAGCCCCTGACTCTTTCTCTTCCATGGAACACTCCTTCAGGGTTACCCTAATCTGTGTCTCCCGAATTGCAATTCTTTTTTTTTTAAATTTATTTTTATTTTTTAAATATATTTTTTTATGTGGACCATTTTTAAAAAGTCTTTATTGAATTTGTTACAATATTGCTTCTGTTTTCTGTTTTGGTTTTTTGGATGTGGGATCTTAGCTCCCCGACTAGGGGTTGAACCTGCACCTCCTGCATTGGAAGGTGAAGTCTTAACCACTGGACCGCCAGGGAATTCCCCAAATTGCAATTCTTAAGACCCCAGGTAAACTCTTTTCTTATTTACAGCCTCCTGCATTTTTTTTTTTTTTGGTTGACAGTATTCATATCCTTGTGTAGGCTCCTCCCACTTCGTACCAGGATTGGTCTCTGTGACCAACAGCATATAGCACAAGTGATGTTTCTTCACTTCAGTGATTACATTTTAAAGTGACTTCCCTCTTAGATGTTTTCCCTCCCTCTCTCTCTCTCTATCTCTTTCTTTGTGAGAAGCAATCTGCCTGCCATGTTGTAAGCAGCCCTTTGAGTGTCCCAGGTGATGGCAAAGAATGAAGACTCCTGCCAACAGCCAAGGAGGAACTGAGGCGCTTTGACCTGATGTGAGTGAGCTTGTGAGCGACAACTTCAGCATTAGTTGAGTCTTTAGGTGACTGCAGCCCTAGCCAATAGCTTGACTGCAAACTCATGAGAAACCATGAGCCAGAACTACCCAGCAAGGTAGCTCCCAGATTCCTGAACTTTATCAATTGTGAGAGAGAAATGTTCATTGTCTTAAGCTGCTAAATTTTGGGGTACTTTGTTATGCAGCAATATATAATGCACAGATTATTGAACAATATGTTGAATTAAAATACAGAAGAATAAACATCTATAACTCCTTGATTTGTTTTACCTTCTATTCAACAGAATTTTTAATTTATTTCCCTGACAAGAGACAGCATAGTGTATGAGACAGCATAGTGTAGCATAACCTCTGTATAAAGATCAGTATTCAATTGCTGACTCCTTCAAGTCCTAGCTTGGCAAGTTTTTATTTATTTATTTATTTATTTATTTATTTAATATATTTTTTGGCTGTGCCGGGTCTTAGTTGCGGCACGCAGGATCTTCATTGAGGCATGTGGGATCTTTCGTTGCGGTGCGCGTGCTCTTCCTTGCAGCGCACAGGCTTCTCTCTAGTTGTGGCATGTGGGTTTTCTCTCTCTAGTTGTGGCACGCGGGCTCCAGAGCACGTGGGCTCTGTAATTTGTGGCATGTGGGCTCTCTTGTTGAGGCGCGCGAGCTCAGTAGTTGTGGTGCGTGGGCTTAGTGGCCCCACGGCATGTGGGATCTTAGTTCCCTGACCAGGGATTGAACCTGCGTCCCCTGCATTGTAAGGCGGATTCTTTACCACTGGACCACCAGGGAAGTCCCTTGGCAAGTTTTTAAAGCTTTCCAAGCCTCAGATTCCCAGATGATAGTGCTTAGCTCAGTGCCTAGGACACATTAAGTGTGAAATAAATATTAGCCATAATTAATAGTTTTATTTTGATTACTGACTCTAAAGAAGCACCTTTGGACGTGTCTGCAGGTTGTGTGGGATGAAGTAGTCAGTACTTACTTGCCTGAGGAAGAGGAAGACTCCAAAGAAAGAACTCCTTTGAGAAAAAAAAGAGTAGAGGGTCCAGGCTTAGTCCAGTATTAGAGCTTCTGCATCAGAATGGAGGAGGATTCAGAGTGTCTGTCCAGCCTCTGCTGTTGACCCCACAGGTCGTGTATGGATTTTATAGAAAGGGGACCTTGAGTAAAATCTGAAATAGCTATTTTTGCCAAGATCTCTATGAGACATTGTTTGCATTGGCCTCATAACATCAGAGTGTGACCCAAGAATGAAAGAACAGGAATCTATCCACCTCATCAGACAACATCCCAAGTAGCATGTCATTACCTATGCATATCAGCATTTTGGTTACAGTAGAGCAGCTGCAGGTGAGCTTGGCATAGCAGGACTTCAGGTGTCAGTGGGTATGCAGCACTTTTGTGCTGTTCTCCAGGGGTCCACTACAGATACATCTCAGAAAAAAAAAAAAAAGATAAAAGTCTTTGTTCATGAGCCCAACTGTGGTTGGAGGTTTGACTTTGAAGGGGATTGGAGTTGCACAAACAGAAGGGCCAGAGAAATCACATTTGTACTGTTATTATGATTTTACATTTTAATGCTAGTCTATTTTGGCCTGGACAGATAGGTAACTAATCATGAAGAGAATGGGCCTTGAAATATTCTGCAGACTAGAAAATTATATAATCAAATACTTTGAACAATTTTTTAAGGACTTAGATGTCCAGACTTTTCCTTTGAATGAGTATAATTTCCAATGTGAAAACCCACAATTTGGCTTCAAGAGACACATGCGAGTTTTAAAATCCCATATAAATAATTACTCATTGCCACAAACTTGAGTGGAGTTTAACTTGAGTGGAATGTAAACTTGTTCCCTTCAGGTATACCTACATAAAGTGAGATGTGAAATAGGCTGCTTCCATTTTAAAGGCTCACATTCTAGAATAGATGGAAAAGACATTGGTGACAGTTAATGTTAGAAATACAAGTTTTCCCCAAAGGCTTTTATGTATGTATGTGACATAGAAGGAAAATGGGTTCATTAATGTTATTTACTTCTTCGTTCATTCAGCAAATATTTGAATAGGTTGTTATGTGCCCAACCCTGTTCTGGGAATTGAGAAAAGAAACAAGATTTCTGTTCTCACGGAGTTCACATTTTAGTTGTGGGATGGTGCTACTGACAATAAACTTGTGAAAATAAATAAGAATTTCAAATAGTGGTTAAGTGACAAGTAGAGATAAAAGAGCATGATGGTGTAAAGAGTGACAGTCAGTGGGTGGCTACTTTAGACTGATTGGTGAGTGAATATTTTTCTGAGAAGGTGATATCTGAGTTGAGACACAAGGGTGAGAAGGAAACTATCATGTGAGGAATTGGGAAGACAGTGTTCCAAGCAGAGGAGCAGCAAGTGCAAAGGCTGTGAAGTGAGGGCATGCGCTTGGGGTGTTGGAGCAACAGAGAGAAGACCAGCGTGACTGGAACATAGTGATCAAAGTGAGTAGTGGTGGGACTTAAGGTCAGAGATGTTGGCAAGAGGCCAGATCATCTAGTGCCTTGTAGACAGTGGCAAGGAGTTTGAATTTCATACTTGGTGCAATGAGAAACCATCAGAGTATTTTTAAGCAGAGAAAGGATAAGGTGTGATTTCTATCATTAAAAGAGTACTCTGCCTGCTATATAGAGAGTTGACTGTAGAGGACAAGCATGAAAACAGGTCAACTGGTGAGGAAGCTATTGCAGCATCCCAGGCAAGAGCATTGGATGGCCTGAAGTAGAGTGGTATCTGTGGAAGAGATACATGGATGAATTCAGAATACATTTTGCAAGCAAAAGGTAACATGACTTATTACTGGATATGGGCATGAGAGAAGAAATTAAGGATGACTCCTGGATTTTTGGCTTAAGCAACTTGGTGCCAGTTTTTGGAATGAGGAAATTGGGTGGGATAGGGGGTTTAGGAAATTAAGAGTTTTGCTTTATTTTAATTAAAACATTTTTTATCATGGTAAAATACACATAACATAAAATTTATCATCCTAACTCTTTTTAAGTGTATGGTTCAGTGGCATTAAGTACATTCACATTGTTTTCCAACCATCACCATTATCCATTTCTAGAACTCTTTTCATCTTGCAAAATTGAAACTCTGTGTTCATTAAACAATAACTGCCCACTCCCCACTCCCCCCAGCCCCTAGCAACCACCCTTGTACTTTCTGTCTCTATGAATTTGACCATTCTATGTACCTCATATAAATGGAATCATACAGTATTTGTCCTTTTGTGACTGCTTATTTCAGTAAGCATAATGTCCTCAAGGTTCATCTGTGCTGTGGCATATGAAAGAATTTTCTTCCTTTTTAAGGCTGAATAATATTCCACTGTATGTATGAGTAATATTCCCAGTTTGTTTTTCCATTCATCTGTCAATGGACACTTGGGTTGCTTCCATCTTTTGGCTATTGTGAATAATGTGAACATAGGTGTATAAATATCTCTTCAAGTCCATGCTTTCAAGTCTTTGAGTATATACACAGAAATGGAATTTCTGGATTATATGGTAATTCTATTTTTAATTTTGGGGGGAACTGCCATGCTGTTTTCCATAGGGACTGCACCATTTTACATTTCCACCAACAGTGCACAAAGGTCCCAATTTTTCCACATCCTCCCTGACACTTGTTATTTTCTTTTTTTTGTAGTAGCTATCCTAATAAGGTGTGAGGCGATATCTCATTGTGATTTTGATTTGTATTTCCCTGATGATTAGTGCTGTTGAGCACCATTTCATGTGCTTATCAGTCATTTGTATATTTTCTTTGAAGAAATGTCTGTTCAAGTCCTTTGCCCATTTTAATTGGGTTTTTCATTTTTTTGTTGTTGTGTTGTAGGAGTTCTTTTTATGTTCTGGATATTAACCCCTTATAAGATATATGGTTTCCCTTAAACAAGACGAAAAGACAACCCTCAGAATGGGAGAAAATATTTGCAAACGAAGCTAATGACCAAGGGTTAATCTCCAAAGTATACAAACAGCTCATGCAGCTCAATATCAAAAAAACAAACAACCCAATCCAAAAATGGGCAGAAGACCTAAATAGACATTTCTCCAAAGAAGATATACAGATTGCCAACAAACATATGAAAAGATGCTCAACATCACTAACCATTAGAGAAATGCAAATCAAAACTACAATGAGGTATCACCTTACACTGGTCAGAATAGCCATAATCAAAAAATTTACAAACAATAAATGCTGGAGAGGGTGTGGAGAAAAAGGAACCCTGTTGCACTGTTGGTGGGAATGTAAATTGTTACAGCCACTATGGAGAACAGTATGGAGGTTCCTTAAAAAACTAAAAATAGAACTACCACATGACCCAGAAATCCCACTACTGGGCATATACCCCAAGAAAACCATAATTCAAAAAGAGGGACTTCCCTGGTGGTGCAGTAGTTGGGAGTCCGCCTGCCAGTGCAGGGGACGCGGGTTCAAGCCCTGGTCCGGGAGGATCCCACATGCTGCGGAAGAACTAGGCCCATGCGCCACAACTACTGAGCCTACGCTCTAGAGCCCGTGAGCCACAACTACTGAGCCTGAGTGCCGCAACTGCTGAGGCCCGTGCGCCTGGAGCCTGTGCCGTGCAACAAGAGAAGCCACCCAAGGAGAAGCCCGGGAACTGCGGCGAAGAGTAGCCCCCGCTCGCCACAACTAGAGAGAGGCCCGCGTGCAGCAACGAAGACCCAAGGCAGCCAAAAATAAAAATAAATAAATTAATTAAAAAAACAAAAAACAAAAAAAAGAGTCATGTACCACAATGTTAATTGCAGCACTATTTACAATAGGCAGGACTTGGAAGCAACCTAAGTGTCCATCGACAGATGAATGGATAAAGAAGATGTGGCACATATATACAATGGTATATTACTCAGCCATAAAAAGAAACGAAATTGAGTTTTTGTAGTGAGGTGGATGGACCTAGAGTCTGTCATACAGAGTGAATTAAGTCAGAAAGAGAAAAACAAATACCGTATGCTAACACATACATGGAATCTAAAAAAAAAAGGTTCTGATGAACCTAGGGGCAGGACAGGAATAAAGACGCAGACGTAGAGAATGGACTTGAGGACTCAGGGTAAGCTGAGACGAAGTGAGAGAGTGGCATTGACATATATACAATACCAAATGTAAAATAGATAGCTAGTGGGAAGCAGCCGCATAGCACAGGGAGATCAGCTAGGTGCTTTGTGACCACCTAGAGGGGTGGGATAGGGAGGGTGAGAGGGAGATGCAAGAGGGAGGGGATATGGGGATATATGTATATGTATAGCTGATAACACTTTGTTATACAGCAGCAACTAACACAAGAATGTAAAGCAATTATACTCCAATAAAGATATTAAAAAATATAAATATATATGGTTTCCAAATATTTTCTCCCATTCCACGGGTTGCCTTTTTTTTACTCTGTTGATCAGATCCTTTTATGTACAGAAGTTTTAAGTTCTTATGTAGTTCAGTTTTATCTATTTTTTTGTTGTTGCCTGTGCAAACGAGTTTTATTTTAAATATAAAAATAAACTGATATTTAAATATATTAATATTTTAAACCTAAATTTAAATATAAGTTTGGAGACAGTTGGACATATGAGTCTGAAGATCATAGCAGAGGTCAGAATGAGATATAAATTAGAGAGTTATCCACATATAGATGGTATTTGTAGCCACTGGTCTGGATGAGATCAACCAAGAGAGAAGATGCATAGGAACACATAGGTCTCCTTATGGGATACAGTCATACTGGAGTAAGATTCCATAGGAAAATATCAGAAGGTTTTGACTGAGTTAAATTTGGATAATATAAGTTATTGAATACCTTAATCTTCTGAGCTAGATGCCAGGTTAGAAATTAGAAATTCCTGGGAAAGTATCACCCTCTCTGCTATTGTATTATTACAATAATAATACTAACAATAGCCCAAGACATCATTTAGTCCTCACAACAGCTGTATAAGATATTCTTATTGTCCTCACTTTACAGATGAGAAAACCGAAGTAAGTAATTTACCCAGTGATTATACTAAGTATGTGGCAGGGCCAAATTAAAACTCTGGTTGGTCTGCCTCAAGCCTACACTATTAATTATTAATCTCATTGTTCTGAAAAATGAAATCTAGCCCTCGGCCCTTACCAACTGACTACATTCAGTCTCCTTAGGTTTCATATCACCATGGTCACGTCTTTGTTGGCGGTGAATGGCCCAAGAAAGATGGTACTGATCCTACCACATTAGGTAGGCTGATCTGCAGTTTCTTCTTTTGAACACTCTGGATCTTAACACTGTGCCAGGTTCTCATACACCAAAAAAAGGGAAAGAAGGTTGATGGACATGGTATACTAGAATCAACAGAAGTTGTCACGTTTTGGGGACTTCCCTGGTGGCGCAGTGGTTAAGAATCCGCCTACCAGTGAAGGGGACACAGGTTCGATCCCTGGTCCGGGAAGATCCCACATGCCGCAGAGCAACTAAGCCCGTGCGCCACAACTACTGAGCCCGCGTGCTGCAACTACTAAAGTGCACACGCCTAGAGCCAGTGCTCTGCAACAAGAGAAGCCACCGCAATGAGAAGCCCGTGCACTGCAACGAAGAGTAGCCCCCGCTCGCCACAGAAGTGATGAGAAAGCCCACACACAGCAACGAAGACCCAACGCAGCCAAAAAAAAAAAAAGAAGTTGTCATGTTTTTATTCCCTTTCATCTTCAATCTAGATATTACAGTCCTTTGCTTCACTCTCAGTTCCTCCATTGTCTTGTCATTCTGCTCACCTGTACTGCAAATCCCCAAATCCAACCGTTTGTGCATTTCACCCCTGTCCTGCAACACTAGAGAAGGTCACACAACCATGTGAATTGTTGTCTCTACAAATTTACCTTTTCAATCATAGCTGGACTTTCACCCCACTTGTCACTCCCCCAACCCACATGTTCCTCCAATCCATCAATGATCCTCCTTCACTTCTATCTTAATTCAGGAGCAGATTGAGAGTGAAAAGTAAAATGGTTTGACTTATCTTGGGCTTAGATTTTGCAAGATTAGTAAACAAAAGGACTAGGGTAGTGGTGTGAGTGAATCGAGGGGATCGTGAGGTATAAACTGGAAGGGAAAGGAAAGGATGTCAAGGTCACAGCTAAAGGGTTGTGAGGAAAATAAAAGGTTCTGGAATGAAGTGGAGTTGTTGTGACTGATGGGGGGGGCGGGGGGGGCGGGGATTGGGAGGGGCCCAGGGTGTGTCCTTGACAGGGAGGGATTATAGAACTGGTAAAGGTCAAGTACTATGAGGACGTGGTGTAGGATTACTCATCACCCTGAGCACAAAAGTAATCAATACCTCAGGTCAGGTTCCAGAGAACTCACAGAATGTGGATAAACAACTGGCAGATTGTTGGTAACAGCAACCAGAAGGGCACAGCATAAACCTCAAAGGAGACATTTTATATATGGGAAAGTGAAGGAGTTATGGTGGGGAACAAAGAAAATACTGAGACCTTACCTGGCTTTGAAGTTCAAGGAAGTGGAAAAGAAAGAGCCTCCCTTTGAGAGACAGGACCACGAGGAAGTGGAGTGCTCAGGGGAAGCTGTATCTCTGTCAAGGCGAGGACATGGAGAGAGCAACCAGGGATATTCTTGATGGAGGAAAGCTGTCTGTTCGCAATGGAGTGGGGGTTTCAGAGGACACAGTAGCAGGGAAGTAAACAGTGGGAGGGTGAGGCAGTGGGCTATGCAGGGACAGGGAGCACAGAGGGGAGTCAGAATGAAAGTATTTGACAAAAGGGATTAAATTTGCAGTGTTGGAGAGAGATGGTTTCCAGGTTCTCAAAATCAGGTTTCAGATGTTTCTGTGCCAACGCAGAGGCACTGGCTGATGATAGTTCAAATCCTCATAATTTTTTACGACCCGTTCAGCAGTCTGTTAAATATAACCTCGTGGTAAGGTAATTCACCTCAGCAGAGCAAGTTTGACTTGGTCTAAAAGGGTAGAGGTAACTGCTGTTCAAGCAGAGTGAGAGGAGAGAGAAAAATGCCCAGGTCTGGATGGGAGAAAATAACTTTGACCTGGCTATCAGCTCCACAGAGCTCAGCTCCAGGTCGGGGCACTGAGCTAGTTGCTGAGGCCACAAAGGAAAGAGTTTATAATCTGGCTAGACTGAGCCCATGGAGAGCTCCGATTTTACATTCTTCATGTTCTTCATCTTTGCTTCCCAGGACTTTGCACTTTATAATCACATAGAAGTTTAAAAAGAAAAACTTTTATTGAGTTGACACTCAATAAAATAAAAATAAAAAATAAAAAATTTTAATATTTTAACTTCTATATGATTATAAAAATAATATATGTTATTTGTGAAACAATTATAAAGTATGGAAAACTACAGAAAAGAAACTAAAATAGAAGTCATCTATAATCCCCCATCCAAACATACCTACTATTAATACCTTGAGATATTTCCTTCTAGTTTTTTTTTCATGCCTTTTAAACATAGTTTATTCATGCATGCGTTCATTATTTGGTCAATACTATTGTATACTTCTAAAAATACTTGCATTATATCACAAGTATTGTGTTATTAAAAATAATTCTTAAACACTGTTTTTAAAGGCTGAATAATATTCTTTCATAAAAACACACCATTATTTATTTAACTATTTCCATACTAGCTTTTAAAATTGTGATAAAAAAATTAAATTTTACCATCTTACCAATTTTTTAAAAATTTATTTGGTTGCACTGGGTCTTAGTTATGGCAGGCGGGCTCCTTAGTTGCAGCTCACAGCCTCCTTAGTTGCAGCTTGCCTGTTCCTTAGTTGTGGCATACGAACTCTTAGTTGCAGCATGCATGTGGGATCTAGTTGCCTGACCAGGGATGGAACCCGGGCCCCCTGCATTGGGAGCTCAGAGTCTTAACCACTACACCACCAGGGAAGTCCCCATCTTACCAATTTTTAAATGTACAGTCCCATAGTATTAAATATATTTACATTGTTGTGTACAGATCTCTAGAACTTTTTCATCTTGCAAAACCAAAATGCACTAAGCACTAACTCCTCCTCCTCCCTTTTCCCCTCTCCCCCCACCCTTGGTAATCATCTTTCTAATTTCTGTTTCTATGATTTTGACTGTTTTAGATACTTCCTATTAGTGGAATCATACAAAATTTGTCCTTTTGTGACTGGCTTATTTCACTTAGCATAATGTCCTTGAGGTTCCTCCTTTTTTAAGGCTTCATAACATTCCATTGTATGTATAAACCACACTTTATTTGTCCACTCATCTGTAGATGGACATTTGGGCTACTTCCAGTTCTTTGCTATTGTGAATAATGCTGTAATGAACGTGGGTGTGCAAATAGCTCTTTGAAATCCTGCTTTGAATTATTTTGGATATATACCCAGAAGTGGGATTGATGGATCATATGATAATTCTATTTTTTAATTTTTTGAGGAACCTCTGTACTGTTTTCCATAATGGCTGTACCATCTTACATTTTCACGAAAGGTGCACGAGGATTCCAATTTCTCCACATCCTTACCAATATGTGTTTTCTGTTCTTTTGATAGCAGCCATCCTAATGGGCATGAGATGGTACCTCATTGTGGTTTTGATTTGCATTTCTTTAATGATTAGTGATGATGAGCCTCACATATGCATGCTGGCCATTTTTATATCTTCTTTGGAGAATTGTCTATTCAATTCCTTTGCCCATTTTAAAATCAGGTTATTTGGTTTTTGTTGTTGAGTTGTAGAAGTTCTTTTTGTATTCTGGATATTAACCCTTTATCACATATATGATTTGCAAATATTTTCTCTCATTCCATAGGTTGCTTTTTGTTTTGGTGTTTGACACTCAAAAGTTTTTAAGTTTGATGTAGTCCTATTTGTCTGTTTTCGCTTTTGTCACCAGTGCTTTGGTGTCATAGCCAAGAAATTATTGCCAAATTCAATGTCCGGAAGCTTTTCTTCTCAGAGTTTTATAGTTTTAGGTCTTACGCTTAGGTCTGTTTTGAGTTAATTTTTGTATATGGTATAAGGTATGGGTCCAATTTCATTCTTTTGCACGTGAATATCCAGTTTTTAAAAAAAATTTGTTGAAGAGACTGTCCTTTCTCCATTGTGTAGTCTTGGAATGCTTGTTGAAAATCACTTGGCCATATATGCAAGGGTTTATTTCTGGGCTCTCTATTCTGCTCCATTAGTTCATATATCTGACTTTATGCCAGTACCACACTGTCTTGATTACTGTTGGTTTGTAGTATTACTTTAAAAAAAATTTTTTTTTAAATTTATTTTTAAATTTTTGGCTGCGTTGGGTCTTCGTTGTTGCACGCAGGCTTTTCTCTAGTTGTGGCAAGCTGGGGCTACTCTTCGTTGCGGTGTGCAGGCTTCTCATTGTGGTGGCTTCTCTTGTTGCAGAGCACAGGCTCTAGGCACGCGGGCTTCAGTAGCTGTGGCACGTGGGCTTCAGTAGTTGTGGCTCACGGCCTCTAGAGCGCAGGCTCCGTCCGTAGTTGTGGCACATGGGCTTAGTTGCTCCGTGGCATGTGGGATCTTCCCGGACCAGGGATCGAACCCATGTCCCCTGCTTTGGCAGGTGGATTCTTAACCACTGCACCATGAGGGAAGTCCCTGTAGTATTACTTTTGAAACCAGGAAGTGAGAGGCCTCCAGCTGTTTTCTTCTTTTTCAAGATTGTTTTGGCTATTCAGGGTTCCTTAAGATTCCGTATGAACTTTAGGATGGTTTTTTCCTAGTTCTGCAAAAAATGCCATTGGGATTTTGATAGAGATTGAATTGAATCTGTAGATTGGTTTGGTTACTATGGACATTTCAATGACATTTGAGTCTTCCAATCCATAAGCATGGGATGTCTTTCCATTTATTTGTATCTTCTTTGATTTCTTTTAGCAATGTTTCATATTTTCAGTGTACAAGTCTTTCACCTCCTTTGTTAGCCCATACTTAATTTTTTAAGATCTCAAATAATGCTTCAATAAACATCTATGTGCATAAATATTTCATATATCTCTGATTATTTCTTAGTTTTTGAGTTACTACATCAAAAAAAAATCCAACCATTTTAAGGCTCTGGAAACACTTCACCATTTGTTTTCTAGAAAAAATAAACCAGTTTACATTCCCACCAGAAGAATATGAGAGTGTATCTCATCATACTCAATATCGAAAACAGTCATTCTATAATCTTCGTTAATGTGTTACATGGAAAATGGCATCACATTGTCACTTCACTTGTGAAGCAAGAACACTTTTTTTGGTATGTTTATTGGCCGGCCAATGTTTTCTTGTTTGAAAACTAATAATTCCTTTTGCCCATTTAACTATAATAATGATAATAATAATACATTCATCCATTTTTTCCAACAAATATTTATTGAGTACCTACTATGTGTCAAGCACTGTTCTAACAGCTGAGGATACAGAAGTGCTCCTCATGGAATGTGAGCTCCATGAGGAAAGAGAAGAATGCAAAGTGAAGAAGTAAATTAGGATGTCAGAGAGTGATAAGAACTATGGAGAAAAATGAAGCAGGAATGGGTAAGGTCAGGACAAAGAGACTGAAGGAGGGCAGGAGCAGGATTAAGGAGGAGGGACCAGTTAGGAAGCTAACAGAATCTAGATTCTAGGTATGTTGAAATTATGGCCAAAGACTTTATTGACAGATTGGATGTGGGGTATGAGAGAAAAAGCAATTGGAAAAATGGAGTTGCCCCTTACTGAGACAGGGAAGACTTCAGGAAAAGCAGATGTGGAGTGGAGGTGGGGGAGATTAAGAGCACAAACTAATTTGGACATATTAAGTTTGAGATTCCCATTAGATATCCATGAGGATATTGAATTGGTGTGTGAGCCTGGAGTTAAGCTCGCTATATATTTGGTGGTTGTTAATACAGAAATGGTATTTAAAATCATAAGATTGGGTTTAAAAAAAAAAAGGAAGAGGACCAAAGACTAAATTCTGGGCACTCTAATGGTTAGCAGTAGAGGAGATGAGGAAGTACCAGCAAAGGAAATTGTGAAGGAACAGTCAACAAAGTAAGAGGAAAACCAAGCAAATGTGGTATCCAGAAAACATTTCAAGGAAAGAGAAATCAGTTTGTCTGATCCCTTGAGAGGACAGGTAAGATGAGGACTATGAATTGACCGTTCAGTTCAAAACATGCAAGCCATTGGGGACCTTGATAAAAGCTGCTCTGGTGAAGAGGCGGGGGCTAAAACTTCATTGTAGTGGGCTCAAGAGAAAATTGGAAGAAAAAAACTAGCAGTAGCAAATATAGAGCTCTCTTTTGAGGAGTTTTGCTGTAAAGGGATAGGGAAAGATGGGGCAGTAGCTGAAGGCAGAAGTGGGGTCAAGGGAGAGCTTTTTCAGCATTGTAGAAATACCAGCGTGTTTGCACGCTGAATGAAGAAGATCCAGTAGAGAGAGAAAAGATTGATAGATTGATCATGGGGCAGACAAGGGAATTAATTGCTGGAGCAATGTCCTTGAGTAGATAAGGAAGGGGGTGAGGGCACCAAGTGCAGAAACACACACACAGAGAGAGAGACAGAGAATTTTGTGCTAGGAGCAGAGACCATTTATCTCAAGTAATAGGAGAAAAGACAGAGTGTATGGGTACAAATGCAGTTAGGTTGGTGGATTAAGATGGTAAGAGCTTAAGTGAAATAGGAAGCAAAGGCACAGCTGAGGGTGAGCATGGGGGAGGAGATATTAGAGTTCTGAAGAGAAAGGTCATTAAGAATGGAGAATGGACCAGGGCAGTGGAGCATGACTGTCAGTCAGCAGTAAGGTTCCTCTTGATGACTGATGATTAATTTAAAATGAAACCAGTCAGCATGTTTTGCATATTTTTTCACAGCTACATCTAGCTGTGCAGGTACCGGTGGAAGTAGGAGGGGGGCTGGATTTAACCAGCCTTGCAGTTTGCCTGATAGAGTAAGGTGGATTAAGAAAGGGAGCAAGGAAGTTGATTATAATGATTAACTTTTGAGTTCAGTGAGATGTGAGATAGAGGAAAACATCTAAGTCTGCTAGGCACCTAGACTAAATATATGCATTATCTCGTGTACTCCCCACAATCACCCCATGGAACTGCTTAGCCTCCTTTTACAGATGAAGAGGCTGAGATTTAGGAAGACTCAGGCATATCCCGGAGATATTGCGGGTCCAGTTCCAGACCACCGTAATATCACAGTGGTTTTCCACAGTGGTGGAATTTTTTGGTTTCCCAGTGCATATAAAAATTATGTTTACACTATACTGCATTCTGTTAAGTGTGCAATAGCATTGTGTCTTAAAAAAAAAAAAAAGACAAAACCAATGTACAAACCTTAATTTAAAAATACTTTATTGCTGGGGCTTCCGTGGTGGCGCAGTGGTTGAGAATCTGCCTGCCAATGCAGGGGGCCAGGGTTCGAGCCCTGGTCTAGGAAGATCCCACATGCCGCGGAGCAACTAAGACCCTGCACCACAACTACTGAGCCTGAGGTCTAGAGCCCGTGAGCCACAGCTACTGAAGTCCACGTGCCTAGAGCCCGTGCTCTGCAACAAGAGAAGCCACTGCGATGAGAAGCCCACGCACTGCAACGAAGAGTAGCCCCTAGCCCCCGCTCGCGCAACTAGAGAAAGCCCGCGCGCAGCAACGAAGACCCAACGCAGCCAAAAATAAAATAAATAAATTTATTTAAAAAAATACTTTATTGCTAAAAAATGCTAAACATCATCCGAAAGTGCAAGGTTGCCACAAACCTCAATTTGTAAAAAATGCAGTATCAGTGAAGCGCAAATAAAGCAAAGCACAATAAAACAAGGTATGCCTGTATAACTTGCTCAAGGCTACACAGCTGATAAATGACAGACCCAGAATTAGGCCCGGGAACAATGGTCTCCAAAGATGCACTTAACCGTCTTACTATTTGCTTTAACTGGAGTGTTAGCTGGTACTTTTTTTTTTTTTTTTTTTTTAAACATCTTTATTGAAGTATAATTGCTTTACAATGGTGTGCTAGCTTCTGCTTTACAACAAAGTGAATCAGTTACACATATACATATGTTGCCATATCTCTTCCCTCTTACATCTCCCTCAGCTGGTACTTTTAAATTGATGCATAAACAGAAAGGATGCTGTGTCCAATATATTTTTGTTAATATTTTGCCAATTTGTGTTAATTTTAAGATTTTTGGTGTACAGAAATTTTTTTAAGTTTATAGCAAAATCTATTTATTTTACCTTATCTTTAATTCCCTATCCATCCTTAGATTAAACAATCACCTGTATTTTCTTTCAGCTTATTTATTTATCTATTTATTTATTTATTACTTTTGAATCTTTAATCCATTTAGAATTTGGTATGTGTTTTATGGTGAGATGCTATTTTTCCCCAGCTTATCAATTGTCCCAGAACTAGTTTTGAAAAATTTATCCTTTTCTTGATAATTTGTAATACACTTTATCATATGTTACAATTTTATAAACATTTGGGTCTGTTTCTCGCCTTCCTATTTATCTTTGTATTTTTAAATCTGAGGGAATATTTTACCTTACAACTCTTCTTTTCCAAAAATTTCTTAGACTGTCTTGCCTATTTGTTCTTTCAGATGCCCTTTAGAATTATTTTTTAAGTTCTGAAAATATGTCATTGAAATATTAATTTTAATTATACTAAAATAGTGAATTAATTTGGTAAGAATGCAGGTTCACAGAATTCATTCTACACATTCAAGAATGGCATGTCTCTAACTAGAGAAAGCCAGTGTGCAGCAATGAAGAACCAACGCAGCCAAAAATAAAAAACTAATAAATAAATAAATTTAAAAAAAAAGAACGGCATGTCTCCACTCAACTCAATTAAATGGAATAATTTTTTCACTTAGGTTCTGTACATCTGTTTAGAGATTACTTCTAGGTATTTTATGTTCTTATGACTATTAGGAATGGAACCTGGTTTTTTCCAGTATATTTTCTAGCTGGTTATTTTTAGTACATAAAAAGTTGCTGATTTAGGGACACTTCTTGTATGACTCCACTTAAATTGAAACTCTCAGGTATTAGATTTAATTAATTCTCTTGGATTTTAAAAATAGAATATCATTATATGTTCCTTGTAATATTGATAATTTTGTTTATTTTCTAATAGTTTTACTTCTTATCTATATTTTATATTATGATTATAGTTAGTAAAACTTACCCAAAAATGTTGAAAAGATGTTAAAACATGTATCCATAAAACTACTGTTAATGGGATGCTTCCAGTGTTTCATGTTACACTCTAACATGCAGTGTAACATTGGCTGTCAGTCTGAGACTGATATTCACAAGCAAGTTCAGGTAGTTGCCTTGTAGACCTAATTTTAAAAGTAGTTTTTAAAAATCAGGAATATATCTTGAATTTAATCGAATACTATTTTGGCATGTATTGACCTACTTGGTCTTTGAACTACCAAAGAGGTAATTCATTTGTATACTTGTTGCCTTTTTATAAACAGATTTTAAAAAGTCATCTCTTACTATTATAAAATATAAAACACCCATACAAACAGCAGTAAAAGGCAATTATCACATCCTTACTTTTTTTTAAAATTTAGTTTAATTTTTTAAAATTTTGGCTGCGTTGGGTCTTCATTGCTGTGCGCGGGCTTTCTCTAGTTGTGGTGAGCGGGGGGCTACTCTTTGTTGTGGTGCGCGGGCTTCTCATTGCAGTGGCTTCTCTTGTTGTGGAGCATGGGCTGTAGGTGCACAGCCTTCAGTAGTTGTGGCACACGGGCTCTGTAGTTGTAGCTTGCAGGCTCTAGAGCGCAGGCTCAGTAGTTGTGGCGCATGGGCTTAGTTGCTCTGCGGCATGTGAGATCTTCCTGAACCAGGGATGGAACCCATGTCCCCTGCATTGGCAGGTGGATTCTTAACCACTGCGCCACCAGGGAAGTCCACATCCTTACTTTTTATATTTAGAAAAAGCTTTAAGAGCATTTTATACTTCGGTGTTTAAAAATTCAAGTGTCTATGTTTCAAACATAACATTTTCACCACGCTAGTGTTACAAAATGTTTTAATTAAAATGAATATCCTCAAATGCCTGTTACATGCAAGAAAGCACTACAGTAAGCAGCACTGCAAGGAATAAAAAGATAAGCAAAGTGAGGTCCCTGGCCTCCCGGAGGCTTACAGACATGTTGTGTGTCAGTGGGGACAACTAGACAAGAGTCCAACTGAGTGAAGGTAACAAGTACCAGAAGAGCACAGAGGAGTGAACAGTCGCTGCTGGTGGGAAGGAAGTTCAAGGAGCGCTTCCTGAAAGGCAGCAGGGCCTGCTCTTTGCAGGACAGGCAGCTACTGTCTGGCAGGGTAGATGGAAAGGTGATCTAGAGGCTGCATCAATGGGGAAGATAAAGGTGCTGGGTGGATGAAGCTGTGCACCTGAGTCCCCAATGACAAAGCATAAACTATTCTAAGATATTCTACTGGATTTTAAAGTAACAATCAAAAGGTGGGATCAATGTGTCAGTAGGATATAAAATATATGTTAGAAATATGGCAATATAAAGAAAAATTCTGAGTTAATCAGAAAAGTTCCAGATAAAGATCTTAAAGAAATAAGGATTGTTTACCAAGATGTTACATCAAAGGTTCCTTTGAAAAATATTTAGATAGTGAATATTTACATTTGGGGATAATTAATTTTAGGAGATGATGCCACCAAGCAGCATATTAAAAACTAGTGGCTGCCTATTCTACAGGTGCACCATTGCACTGATATGTTAAAGGGTCAGTAGCTTGTCACGTGCTGCTCCAAGAGGAGCCGCCCTTGGTGAAAGCATGCTGCCCAGGTCTCCAGGACGAACTTCTTGCTATGTTATCATGTCAGCATGCCTAAAATGTGGTGAGACACAGAGCTGACACTCATCTTCTGAGTTTATGCTAATACATTATCCCATTAGTGGCTTTTACCTTTTACCTTGCTCATTCCTGGAACCAGATGCACCCCTGGTTGAAGAGGATACAACTGCATACCAGATTTAGGAAGGGATGTATTAAGGGAAAGAACTGTTTTAAAAGGCTCTCCAGATTCTTGGCTTGGACAGCCTTCTTCCTGGGTGCTGACCCCTCTTGGCTATGGGGCACACAAACCACCTCTACCAATCTAACTAGTTTGCAGTTTTCCTGATTCTCTATTTACCAAAAAAAGGTCTCTTAAGCCAGTCTTAGTGAACAGAAAGCTTAGTCAAGTGTTCACAGAGAGCACAACAAATGTGGACCATTCAGTAGGCTGTGAGCCATAGCTGCTGAAATTGTAGCTAGGATCTGCCTTGGTTCCCTTCTTAAAGGCTGACAGGCCATCTGAGCCAGGCTACTTGATCTCTTGCTGCATTTCACTTGTAAAATGCTATTAATATCTGCCATCAATTCCTCTCAAAGGAGTATATAAAATTTCCTGGACAGGAATACTCCTTATAATCATTTGGCTACAGCAGTGTATGAGTTCACTTCAAAAACTACTGTAATTTTGAACGTGCTGGTTTACTCACTCACACACACACACCCAAGCCTGATAGTTGTGTTAATTCAATGACTTTTTAAAAAATTTGGGTAGTATTTGTATTTGGAAATGCGTGTTAATCTTTATATGGATTTACCAGTCCTTGACCAACACGTTTTGTAAAAATCCTACAAACCCATTTCATCGAATTAATTAGTACGGAGGACTTTCTGGAAATGGTTTGTTTTTTAAAATAAGGAGCTTATCTGTAAGCATGGTCCAGAGTTTGCCATATGACAAGCATTTCTTAATAGTAAGGTCCATTTTAGTGTTAATCTTCATAGTCAGTCCATTTCATCAGGAAAGGCTTTAGTGTCTTCATAGTCTTACGGATCTGTTTTTCAGTTCACCAAATAGGGTGGGAATTTTATCAGAATGAAGTTATTAGAACTTTGGGATTTTCTTCTTTCTCCATTGAATCTTTTGTTTTTTTCCTGTATCTGAACCTGAAAATAAGATAAGTGCTAAAGAAAATTAAATATTTAAGACTCCCCTCCTCAAAATGCCAAACTGACACTGAAAAATATTTCTCCAGTCAATGAACAGGTAATTATTTTAACTCTAATAAGAACCTCAAGAGTCTAGAGCTAGTATTCTCTGATTTTATAGTTTTGTTGAGGAAAGAATAGAGTGGTAAGCATGAAGTTTTTGGTAAGTTAAAGTTGATATTGAAGTAGTTTTATCATTAGAAGAAACAGCTTATAAAAAATGGGCATCTTTCGCTATACATGTTCAGTTTGGGATCAGAATCCACTCACATATAGACTTTTATCATGGCTACACACTAAAAACACTTTATCTTATATAACATCACAAAAGCCATATGAACTATTTCCATATAACAGATGGGAATACTAAGGTTTAGTGAAAAGTAAGCAAATTTCCCAAGTTTGTGCAGTAGATTTGGGATTTGAGGCCAGGCAGTTTCACTCTAGAATCTAAACTTCTCCTACCATACCAATAGTCTTTTAAATGTTTACCCATCTATGATGTCATAGAAGGATGTTTGATTTTTGTCCCTGGTTCCTGACATAGAGCTTCTAAATCCCTTGTAATTTTCTGAGTGACAAGGGTAATAGTGTCTTGCCTCTTATTCTAATGAGGTGACTCGGTGGGTCCCTAGATAGCTTCACGATGGAGGCTGGTTGCTAGAAAGACCAAGCCTTGACTAGAAGCCCATCCTCCAGCCTCCAGGGAGGGGAGAGGGGCTGAGGTCAAATCAATATTGATCATGCCTATGTGATGAAACTTCCATAAAATCCCCTAAACACCGGGGTTCAGAGAGCTTCTGAATTGGCCAACACATCCATGGGCCGGGATGGCGATGCTCCCCAACTCCACAGGAATGGAGACTCCTGTGCTCTGGACCCTTCTGGACCTCACCCTGTGTACATCTTCCCCTGGCTGTTCATTTCTGTTGTTTATAACAAACCAGTAATAGTAAGTAAAATGTTTTCCTGAGTTCTGTGAGTCATTCTAGCAAATTCCTGAATGTGAAGAGGAGGGTTGTGGAAATACCTGACTTTGTAGCCAAGCTGAACATGTTGGAGCTCAGGGCAGGCTGCCCCAAAATTTGCCACAATGGCATATTGATTATTTTGAATTGAAGTTGCTTGTGAAGCAGCTGATGCAAAAGGAAACTCTGGCCTCCTCTGTGCCCCTGAAAGCAGGGAATAAATCCCTCATGTGAAAGGTGCAATCCCTGCATATGGAGGTAGAAGGACACCCTTATTACCAAAGACAGGGAATTCCAGGGCTGGGCCAAGAAATCTCTATAAACAAAACTTGTTACTTCTTTACTAATTTACTACACAAGCCCAAACTTTGCTTAAATTCCTTACTAATTAAGCACTCAAACCTAAGTTTCTTTGTCCTGTCAATTCCTCTCAAATTTATTGTTTCTTTGTCTAAAAAGTGTAAAAGCTGCCTGCTTTGGCCATTTCTTAGGTCCTATTTCTGAGAGATCTCTGTGTAATGAATTAAAATTTGTTTATTTTTCTCCTGTTGACTGGTGTCAATTTTATGATTAGTTTAGCCACAAGACCTTAAAGAGGTAAAAGGGTAAATTTCCCCCTCCCCAATAGCCAGAAATGTGGATAACCTTGGGGAACCATTTCTTGTGGCTGGCATCTGAAGAGAAGGCTGTCTTGTGGGAGTGAGCCTTTAACCTGTAGAGTCTGATGCTAGCCCTGGGTAATTAGAGTCATAACTGGATGAAATTATAGGACACCTATTTGGTGTCAGAATTGGTTGATATCAGGAGGAAAACCCTTGCACAATCTCATAGGCCAAAAAATGACATTGACATTTTTTATGCTTTAATTAATGTGGACAAGTATTTCTTTTTTATGTATATATTTGCCACTGAAATTTCCTTTTCTATAAACTGTTTGTTCATGACCTTTGCCAGTTTTCTTTCTGAGTTGTTTGTCTTTTTCCCATTGATCTCTACGAGTTTCTTGCATCTTAAATTTATTAACTCTATGTCTATATTGTGTGTTGCAAATATTTTCCCCCCGGTTTGTTGACCTTTGTTCTAATTTATGGTTTCGTTTTTGCTGTACCAACAATTTATAAAATTACATAATCAGATATATCAATCTTCTCCTTTATGGCTCTTTGCTTTTCATAATATGCTCAGAAAGGCCTTCTCTAAGGTTATAAAAATATTTATGTTTTCTTCTGGTACATTTATCACTTTATATTTTTAGGTCTCAATTTTTAGTCTTTCTGGAATTTATCCTGATGCATTTTGAAGTAGGATTTAAGCTTTTTATTTAGCCAAAATGGCTAGTTGAATGTTCTAACACCTTTTACTGAATAATCTAAATTTTCTCCACTGATTTTGAATTGCTACTTGTTATCACACACTGAATTCTCATATTTTCTTCAGTTTAATTCTGAACTCTATTCCATTCCAGTGATTTCTTTTCTTCTACCACCATCATACTGTTTTAATTACCACTGCTTAATAATATGCTTTATTATCTGATGGAGCTACTTTCCACTTATTATACTTTCTTTTCAGAATTTTCCTATTTATTCTTTCATGTTTATTCTTTCTGAGGAATTTTGATATCATTTTTTAAAGTTCCACTTACCCTTTCACTTTCTGCATCTGCTCTAAGGTCTCTGGTAGAGTCATTCCAAAACTTTCAGGGAAGAAAAGAGTGATGATTCCAATTAGGACGGTCAGGCTGCCCATGAGGATGTAGGGCAGAACTCTGTTGTAAGCACCTGTAAGGCACAGGACATAAGAACATCAATTAGATACAGGGTTTCTCCAGATGCTCTTGAGAATCATTTTGTAAAGGTGGCAAACAGTATTTGAGAGCAGTTTTAAACCTGAATATTTACAGAAGAAAAAAAGTGTGCAAAATACCACAGTTTCTGCTTGGCAGATGTCATTGCCTCCGAATTTCCATAACCATTCACCTACTCAATTTTGCATTATCATAAGGTCTTTCATGTCAACTGGCATTCTCTAAGCTACTACTTAATCATGTGTGATAAATGTTCCTTTGATAGAAATTTTTGCCTACCAAAGTTCTCCTCTTAAGGTAGAGGTCATTGGAGATGGGGGGGTGGGAGGACACCAAGGGGAAAGAGGTTGACCAGGATGTTGCAGGGACAGCTACTGGCTGTTATGACTGATATGACCTTTGCTTTTGCCCAAACCAGTAGGCTGCTGTGGAAAGCTTGGTCCACAGAGCTGTGAGACTCTTAAAAGAACCTAAGTAATATATTCAATCCAATTTAAATCAATAAATGTCAGGCACTGTGGTTTCTTTTTGCAGCATTTATATGTCTTGGTTTTACACGTAATTGGAAGAACCACTCCACCTCTTCTTTATGTGGTGTTACTCAGACAGGGGAATAATAGATCCTCATCTTGCTTCCCTTCTGCATACAGAGATTACAGAGGAATAACACACCCAAGAATTTTATTTGACAAAAAAATATCAATCTTGAAGCTTCTCTGAGGCCTCTGTGTCACCAACAGGAGCCACTCTGTGGAATACAAAGTTCTTTCTCAGACTCCTCCATTTCTTATGTACCAGTGGTCCACCATTAGACCATATGAGCATGGTTTGAAAGTATAGGGAAGAACAAAGGGGAAACGACACCATTCTATATAATAATGTACTTTCTCAGGTGTTCAGGGCAGCTGTGTGGAAAATGTCTCTCTCTGTAAGGATTTAGAGTATACCTTTTCTGAGAATTCACATATGTCTTTGGGGATGTGTATGTGTGTGTGTTTGAACCAGTAGGTAACCAATAGATGACTAGGAAGAATAAGGAGCTGTGTACATCTCTCGCCAGTAGAGTTCTTGATGAGGTTTAGGCTTGGAGTGCCAGATCCTAGATCCACTGAACATCCCACTGAAGCCCCTCTGTGGTGTTATTCCAGATTGATAAATTCGATCATATAAAAGCTAAAATTGCCGGCAATGCAAATAAAGTCATTAAGTCAAAATGGAAATAATAAACTAGGAAGAATATTTATAAAATATATACAAAGGGCTAATTTTTCAGTTACAAAGAGCTCCCAAAATCAAATATCTAAAGTTGATACGAACCATTAGAAAGATGGGAAAAGACATGAACAGTCAGATCTCTTAAAAATAAATAGAATTTCAATAAATATATGAAAAAATGCTCAACCTCATTCATAATTGAAGAAAAGGAAATGAAAGCAACAATGGTATCCGTTTTTCACATAACAGACTATCAATGATTAAAAAATTGGATGATCCCCATTGTTGGTAAGGATATGGAGAAACAGGCACTCTCATATACTGATAGTTGGATTGTAAACTGGTATAGTATTTAGAGGTCAATTTGGTGATATCTATGAAATTTTTAAATTGCTCCAGCAATCCATTAATCCAAATATACAAAGGCTGTGGGGGGCGTAGAGAAATGTTCACTGCAGTGTTACGTATAGTAACAAAAACTTGGAAATGGCCTAAATGTTCATCCATGAACCTGCTTAAATAAATTATGTGTATACATATATTGGAAGTCTATGTACTAACTAAAAGAGCTATATATACGGATATGGCAAAATATTCTGATACAATGTTAAGTTTAAAAAAAGTTGTGAAACAATATTTATGATATCATTTTGTGTGTTTAAAAAATATACATACATATATATGTTGTGCAAAATGAAATGTCTGAAGGGCTACTCACCAAACTGTTAATAGTAGTTCCTCTGAGGGCTGTAATTTGGGGAACTAAGAGAGTAGAGGTGAACTTGTACTTTTTCTAGTACTTTCTACACCGTTTGCATTTTTCATAATGAAAACCTATTACTTTTATATTTAAAAAATGAATAGACTGGTAAGAAGCATCTCACCAAGGTAAACAAAGTAGGGAGCAATGATGCTGCCCACTCTGGAGGCCATGGATGTGACCCCCACAGCCATGTTTCTGACCAGGGTTGGGTAGAGCTCTGCAGTGAAGATGTACAGCATGGAGAAGGCAGAGGTGATCCCGAATTTTCCTAACATGGCCAGACCAATGGACAAGAAGTTGTAATCTGGAAAAGAGACCCAGTGTAAACAGAGGTGTTTTAGAAGTGATACTTTCTTAACAGTTGCTTGTATTGTCCTTTTTCTTGTATAGGAATGTTTTATAATATAAAGATATTCCCCAAATTATACAGTCTCTTCAAAGCCTTACCTATTGGACATGGACAAAGATGGAGCGTGAAGGGTTGCTTTGAGCTTCGCTCTTCTGTTATTCTAGATCATTTATGCATTCTGTGACCTTGTCCACCTTTATTTATTACAACAGTTTCATAGCCAGTTGTTAGCATGTTAATACAGTTAAGTTTAATCTTTGAAGAGAAGGACCAATCATTTTTATCCTGTTTATTATTATAAAGATATATATATTTCTATGCATAGTACTATATATCAAAAATCTGTTGACTTAACATTTTAACAACATGAGAAAGTTAGACATAAGGGGAAAAGAGAAGCATATATCTTTTCATGTGCTCTCTAACTACCTAAAGATTACAGACCATAAAAATCACTGAATTTATACTGGAACTGGCATGTACTACCAACTCTAACACTTGAATATACACATCAGAGAGAAGGTTTGAAAATACCAAGGAAGTACCAAGAAATTGGGAATCGGGATTATGACTCAGAGAAAGAGGTTTGAGGGTTTAGGTGAATGTTTCTGTGAAGGGGATGACTGGGAGCATTATTCTTCCTTTTCAGGTGGTGATTTCTGATTCTCTAAGGTTAACTCTTCTATTTGAAGGGAGTAATTTTGAACATGGGAAATCACAGAGTTAGTTATCACTTGTATAACTTACTTAAGAATGACTTAGGATGTAAAGGCTGCATAAATAGGGAACAGGGACTAATAATTAGCCCGGTCAAGGTGTGGATCTTTTCTGGTAAGCTGTTAATATTGGATAACTTCTTACCTGCAGGTACCAACTGAATTAAGAGAAGCACACCTCCTCCCAAGAACAGTACTCCAGCTATGACATAACGCCTGGGTAGGGTTCGAAGTAGCAGCCAGGCTGTAATGTAAGCTGGAACTTCGATCAAGGCAGAGAAGAAACAGTTCAGGTAGGCATCTCCATATAAATTAGGAGTGTTGAGAGACAGAGCAAAGTAACCTACTGAGGTTAGCATCCTGAAAGACAAAAGAAAAAAGACAAAAATGACAAAAGGATGGCTTGAGTCTCTTTACAATTTCATGATGGTCAGGAAATTGTCTAGATGTTGCTGTCTTACAAATAGCCACATATGGCTATTTAAAAGTAAATAAATTAGGGACTTCCCTGGTGGCCCAGTGGTTAAGACCGTGCGCTCTCAATGCAGGGGGCCCGGGTTCGATCCCTGGTCAGGGAACTAGATCCCGAATGCTGCAACTAAGAGCCCTCATGCTGCAACTAAGAGCCCACATGCCGCAACTAAAGATCCCACACACAGCAACAAAGATCCCACGTGCTGCAACTAAGACCCAGCGTGGCCAAAAAAAAAGTAAATAAATTAAAATTAAATAAAATTTAAAATTTCGTCCCTCAGTTTGGCACTAGCCACACTTCAACTGTTTAGTGGCCACATGCAGCTAGTGGCTACCATAAGGGACAAAAAAGATATAAAACATTTTCATCATTGCAGAAAGTTCTATTGGACAGCACTAGTCTAGATATACCAATATTCAAGAATACCTATCCTAATCTAGTTAATTTCAAGTTTCAATAGGAGAGTTTGTATATTCTCATTCCTTCAGAGCTATTATTTGAAGAAAGAATGTCAGTCACATCAGTGAACATAAAATCCATATTTCATTCTTCCCTCCAAAGAATAAGAAGGAGAAGGAGAGGAAGGCGAAGGGGAGGGGGAGGAAGAGGAGGAGAAGAAGAAATATAGGTAATACTGTGGGATCCACTTATAGTAAATGCCAATTGATTTAGTAAAACTCACTTTCGTAGGGAAAAAAGTGTAAGTCCCATAAAAGGGATCACGGAGTGCACACTGCATATCCTGTCATTATAGTTAACGTCCACATAAAAGTTTCTCTGTGGAAAAAACACTACAGTATGTAAACTCCTCTGTGCAGAAATGCACTTACTATCAACATGACTGAAAAGCAGAGGACACCTGAAAAATGTTTTCAGGAACAGTGTCGGATCTTTTTACACATACTCTACTAGGTTGGGTAGCACAAGGGCTAATCCAAAACAAAACAAAAAGTGAAACTTTATTGCTCTGGGATCTTAGTGATTTTTCACATTTGGTAATAAGAGCAGCTTAGATAAAACTAGTGACTAGTTTGTTAGTGGCTCAGTAGTGCCACTGCTCAAGGTACATTTGCATCAGTGATACCTGCTGACATGTAAGAACTAAGGAGACCTACTGTGAGGAAAGCCACATGCCCAGGACACACTTGCTTAATTCAGGGGCATAAACTCTGTCATTGATGACTTCTAAGTGCAATATAAGATGGCTCTAAAATTAGACTAGCTGCAGCAGGAGCCTACTAGTTCTTTTTTTTTTATTTAATGTTATGTTATCTTTTTTTTTTTTTAAATAGATCTTTACTGGAGTATAATTGCTTCACAATACTGTGTTAGTTTCTGTTGTCCAACAAAGTGAATCAGCCATATGCATACATATATCCCCATATCCCCTCCCTCTTGAGCCTCCCTCCCACCCTCCCTATCCCACCCCTCTAGATCATCGCAAAGCACGGAGCTGATCTCCCTGTGCTATGCTGCTGCTTCCCACTAGCTACATATTTTACATTCGGTAGTGTATATATGTTGATGCTACTCTCACTTTGCCCCAGCTTCCCCCTCCCCGCCCCATGTCCTTAAGTCCAGTCTCCATGTCTACGTCGTTATTCCTGCCCTGCCATTAGGTTCATCAGTACCATTTTTTTTTTTTTTTTTAGATTCCATATATATGTGTTACCATACAGTATTCGTTTTTCTCTTTCTGACTTACTTCACTCTGTACGACAGACTCTAGGTCCATCCTCCTCACTACAAATAACTCAATTTCGTTTCTTTTTATGGCTGAGTAATATTCCACTGTATATATGTGCCACATCTTCTTTATCCATTCATCTGTCGATGGACATTTAGGTTGGTTCCATGTCCTGGCTATTGTAAATAGTGCTGCAATGAACATTGGGGTGCATGTCTCTTTTTGAATTACGGTTTTCTCAGGGTATATGCCCAGTAGTGGGATTGCTGGGTCATGTGGTAGTTTTATTTTTAGATTTTTACGGAACCTCCATACTATTCTCCATAGTGGTTGTATCAATTTACATTCCCACCAACAATGCAGGAGGGTTCCCTTTTCACCACACCCTTTCCAGCATTTATTGTTTCTAGATTTCTTGATGATGGCCATTCTGACCGGTGTGAGGTGATAACTCATTGCAGTTTTGATTTGCATTTCTCTAATAATTAGTGATGTTGAGCATCTTTTCATGTGCCTCTTGGCAATCTGTATGTCTTCTTTGGTGACATGTCTATTTAGGTCTTCCGTCCATTTTTTAATTGGGTTGTTTGTTTTTTTGATATTGAGCTCCATAAGCTGTTTGTATATTTTGGAGATTAATCCTTTGTCCATCGTTTAATTTGCAAATATTTTCTCCCATTCTAAGGGTTCTCTTTTCATCTTGTTTATGGTTTCCTTTGCTGTGCAAAAGCTTTTAAGTTTCATTAGGTCCCATTTGTTTACTTTTGTTTTTTATTCCATTACTCTAGGAAGTGGAATCAAAAAAGATCTTGGAAGTGGGTCAAAAAAGATCTTGCTGTGGTTTATGTCAAAGAGTGTTTTTCCTATGTTTTCCTCTAAGGGTTTTATAGTGTCTGGTCTTACATTTAGGTCTTTAATCCATTTGGAGTTTATTTTTGTGTATGGTGTTGGGTAGTGTTCTAATTTCATTCTTTTACATGTAGTTGTCCAGTTTTCCCAGCACCACTTATTGAAGATGCTGTCTTTTCTCCATTGTATGTTCTTGCTGCCTTTGTTGTAAATTAGGTGACCATATGTGCATGGGTTTATCTCTGGGCTTTCTATCCTGTACCATTGATCTATATTTCTGTTTTTGTGCCAGTACCATACTGTCTTGATTACTGTAGCTTTGTAGTATAGTTTGAAGTCTGGGAGCCTGATTCCTCCAGCTCTGTTTTTCCTTCTCAAGATTGCATTGGCTATTCAGGGTCTTTTGTGTTTCCATACGAATTGTAAAATTTTTTGTTCTAATTCTGTGAAGAATGCCATTGGTAGTTTGATAGGGATTGCATTGAATCTGTAGATTGCTTTGGGTAGTATAGTCATTTTCACAATATTGATTCTTCCAATCCAAGAACATGGTATATTTCTCCATCTGTTTATGTCATCTTTGATTTCTTTCATCAGTGTTTTATAGTTTTCTGAGTACAAGTCTTTTGCCTCCTTAGCCAGGTTTATTCCTAGGTATTTTATTCTTTTTGTTGTGACGGTAAATGGGATTGTTTCCTTAATTTCTCTTTCTGATTTTTCGTTGTTAGTGTATAGGAATGCCAGAGATTTCTGTGCATTAATTTTGTATCCTGCAACCTTACCAAATTCATTGATTAGCTCTAGTAGTTTTCTGGTGGCACCTTTAGGATTTTCTATGTATAGTATCATGTCATCTGCAAACAGTGACAGTTTTACTTCTTCTTTTCCAATTTGTATTCCTTTTATTTCTTTTTCTTCTCTGATTGCCATGGCTAGGACTTCCAAAACTGTGTTGAATAAGAGTGGTGAGAGTGGACATCCTTGTCTTGTTCCTGATCTTAGTGGAAATGCTTTCAGTTTTTCACCATGGAGTATGATGTTTGCTGTGGGTTTGACATATATGGCCTTTATTATGTTGAGGTAGGTTCCCTCTATGCCCATTTTCTGGAGAGTTTTTATCATAAATGGGTGTTGAATTTTGTCAAAAGCTTTTTCTGCATCTGTTGAGATGATCATATGGTTTTTACTCCTTAATTTGTTGATATGGTGTATCACATTGATTGATTTGCATATATTGGAGAATCCTTGCATCCCTGGGATAAATCCCACTTGATCATGGTGTATGATCCTTTTAATATGTTGTTGGATTCTGTTTGCTAGTATTTTGTTCAGGATTTTTGCATCTATGTTCATCAGTGATATTGGTCTATAATTTTCTTTTTTTGTGATATCTTTTTCTAGTTTTGGTATCAGGGTATGGTGGCTTTGCAGAATGAATTTGGGAGTGTTCCTCCCTCTGCAATTTTTTGGAAGAGTTTGAGAAGGATTGATGTTAGCTCTTCTCTAAATGTTTGATAGAATTCGCCTGTGAAGCCATCTGGTCCTGGACTTTTGTTTGTTGGAAGATTTTTAATTACAGTTTCAATTTCATTACTTGTGATAGGTCTGTGTATATTTTCTAATTCTTCCTGGTTCAGTCTTGGAAAATTGTACCTTTCCAAGAATTTGTCCATTTCTTTGTGGTTGTCCATTTTATTGGCATATAGTTGTTTGTAGTAGTCTCTTATAATCCTTTGTATTTCTGTGGTGTCAGTTGTGATTTCTCCTTTTTCATTTCTAATTTTATTGATTTGCATCCTCTCCCTTTTTTCTTGATGAGGCTGGCTGGGGGTTTATCAATTTTGTTTATCTTCTCAAAGAACCAGCTTTTAGTTTTATTGATCTTTGCTATTGTTTTCTTCATTTCTATTTCATTTATTTCTGCTGTGATCTTTATGATTTCTTTCCTTCCACTGCCTTTGCATTTTCTTTGTTCTTCTTTCTCTAGTTGCTTTAGGTGTAGGGTTAGATTGTTTATTTGAGATTTTTCTTGTTTCTTGAGGTGAGATTGAATTGCTATAAACTTCCCTCTTAGAACTGCTTTTGCTGCATCCCATAGGTTTTGGGTCGTCGTGTTTTCATTGTCATTTGTTTCTATGTATCTTTTAATTTCTTTTTTGATTTCTTCAGTGATCTCTTGGTCATTTAGTAGCATACTGTTTAGCCTCCATGTATTTGTGTTTTTTACAGTTTTTTTCCTGTAATTGATTTTCAGTGTCATAGCATTGTGGTCAGAAAAGCTGCTTGATACGATTTCAGTTTTCTTAAATTTTCCGAGGCTTGATTTGTGACCCAAGATGTGATCTATCCTGGAGAATGTTCCATGTGCACTTGAGAAGAAAGTGTATTCTGCCACTTTAGGGTTGAATGTTCTGTATCAATTAAATCTATCTGGTCTGTTGTGTCATTTAAAGCTTGTGTTTCCTTATTTATTTTCTGTTTGGATGATCTGTCCATTGGTGTAAATGGGGTGTTAAAGTCCCCTACTTTTACTGTGTTACTGTCGATTTCCCCTTTCATGGTTGTTAGCATTTGCCTTATGTATTGAGGTGCTCCTATGTTGGGTGCATAAACATTTATAATTTTTATATCTTCTTCTTGGATTGATCCCTTGATCATTATGTAGTGTCCTTCCTTATCCCTTGTAACAGTCTTTATTTTAAAGTCTATCTTATCTGATATGAATATTGCTACTCCAGCTTTCTTTTGATTTCCATTTGCATGGAATATCTTTTTCCATCCCTTTGCTTTCAGCCTGTATGCGTCCCTAGGTCTGAAGTGGGTCTCTTGTAGACAGCATATATACGGGTCTTGTTTTTGTATCCATTCAGCCAGTCTGTGTCTTTTGGTTGGGGCATTTAATCCATTTACATTCAAGGTTATTATCGATATGTATGTTCCTATTACCATTTTCTTAATTGTTTTGAGTTTGTTTTTGTGAGTCTTTTTCTTCACTGTGCTTCCCTCCTAGAGAAGTTTCTTTAGCATATGTTGTAAAGCTGGTTTGGTGGTGCTGAATTCTCTTAGCTTTTGCTTGTCTGAAAAGCTTTTGATTTCTCCGTTGAATCTGAATGAGATCCTTGCCAGATAGAGTAATCTTGGTTGTAGGTTTTTGTCTTTCATCACTTTAAGTATATCCTGCCACTCCCTTCTGACCTGCAGAGTTTCTGCTGAAAAATCAGCTGATAACCTTATGGGGATGCCTTTGTATGTTATTTTTTGTTTTTCCCATGCTGCTTTTAATATTTTTTCTTTGAATTTAATTTTTGTTAGTTTGATTAATATGAGTCTTGGTGTATTTCTCCTAGGATTTATCCTGTATGGGACTCTCTGTACTTCCTGGACTCGGGTGACTATTTCCTTTCCCACATTAGGGAAGTTTTCCACTATAATCTCTTCAAATATTTTCTCAGACCGTTTCTTTTTCTCTTCTTCTTCTGGGACCCCTATAATTCGAATGTTTGTGCATTTAGTGTTGTCCCAGAGGTCTCTGAGATTGTCTTCAATTCTTTTCATTCTTTTTTCTTTATTCTGCTCCTCGGCAGTTACTTCCACCATTTTGTCTTCTAGCTCACTTATTTGTTCTTCTGCCTCAGTTATTCTGTTATTGATTCCTTCTAGTGTATTTTTCATTTCAGTTATGGTGTTGCTCATCTCTGTTTGTTTGTTCTTTAGTTCTTCTAGATCTTTGTTAAACATTTCTTGTATTTTCTCAATCCATACCTCCATTCTATTTCCGAGATTCTGGATCATCTTCACTATCATTACTCTGAATTCTTTTTCAGGTAGATTGCCTATTTCCTCTTCATTTATTTGGTCTTGTAGGTTTTTACCTTGCTCCTTCGTCTGTGACATATTTTTTTGCTGTCTCATTTTTTTTCCTTTTTTTTATGAGTGGGATTGTGTTCCTGTCTTACTGGTTGTTTGGCCTGAGGCTTCCAACACTGGAGTTTGTAGGCTGTTGGGTAGAGCTGGGTCTTGGTGCTGAGATGAGGACCTCCAGGAGACCTCACTCCAATGAATATACCCTGGGGGCTGAGGTTCTCTGTTTGTCCAGTGGTTCGGACTTGGAGCTCCCACCACAGGAGCTTTGGCCTGACCCCTGAGTCGTGAACCAAGATCCCGCAAGCTGCGTGGGGTGGCCAAAAAAAAAAAAAAAAAAGGAGAACAATAACAAAGTAAAATTAGACTAGGAAACTGACAGATATGTTAGAAAAAATATAAAAATAAAAATATAGATGAAACAACAACCGGAAGGTAAAACAGAATCATGATATTAAAAAAGAGATGGAGAAAAAAAAAAAGGTGGAAAAGGCCTTGGCTGTGGAGGGCAGGGCCTAAGCAGGGGCAAGGTTTGGGCAGTGGGCAGGGCCTATGCTTAGGACCCACAGGGCTGGAAAAGGCCCTGGGGGGCAGTGGGGGTGGGGCTTAGGCTCAACAGAGCAGAAGGGGCTCAGGCGTGCCCATCACCTCTGGTCTCAGAGGGTGGGGGAACCCACCAGCAGGCTTCCTGGGCTCGAGTGGGTGGGGCAAATACCCTCTGCTCCTCTCTTGCTCCTCCCATCCTGGAGGGCCCCTCCCACCTGCCTCTCCTGTTCTCTTCCAGCCTCCCTCCTACACCCCCAGGACCAACCCGGCCTGGAGGGGACCTCTGAGAGTGTAGGACCCGGCCTGAGAGCCGGGCAGACTTCCCTGGCCAATTCGGCAGGGGAAACGCTGGGTGTGCTCCCCCCGATCCAAGCCCCCGAGGGTCCCTCCAGGCGTGGGAACCCCTCCCCCACTCTGAGCCACCCCTCAGGGGCGCCAGTCCTGTCCGGCCTCCACTTCTCCCCCCCCACCTCAGTCCTCCCATGTCCTACCGGTTCGCTTGGGGGTTCTCCCCATCTCCTTGGGCATTGGGGTCCCCCACCAGCATCCGGCAGACGCCCTAGTTGTGAGGAGACGTGAACTCCGCATCTTTCCACACCACAATCTTCTACCTGTTCTGATTACCATCATTTTTTGTGCCGCCATCATGGGGTAGGCATGTTCTTTTTGTCTTCTTCCTAATTTCTTGGCAGATACATTATTAAATCTTGCCTACAAAGTCAGTTCATTATTTCTAGGCCTTAAAATCACTTGGTAGATTGGTATGAGCAAGTATAAAAAGCTTGTCAAAACTCCAATGCAGGCAGTGAGGATTCAGCGTATTCTAACTTCACTGATTAGTTGTCAGTATAGCTTCTGGAAGCAGGAGCTGAATTAGCATCTCAGCTTCAGGCATCAGGGACATCATTACTTTTAATCCCAGTAACTCTAGGAGGAGCAGGGAACCATTTCCCTGTGGGTTACAGTATTGCAGACCTAAATATTGTTCCCTGTGACATTTTTTTTCAGTATCCAGTTCCATGAATTAAATTGAAGCCTTTCCAAATAACTTAGAATTCTAAAATTTTAATTTTGCCTCAGGAAGACCCAGGCCTTGACCTTGTCCCTTGAATTAAAGAAAATCAGTTGTATATTTACATTCTGTATGTCGCATTTCCAGATCTCTTATTACTTACCATAGCAGCAAGGACATAATTGTTATTATGCCAATATTCCGAGTCCTGAACAGGTCCAGAATGAAAACTTTCTGCTGCTTCAGGGGGGTTAGCTCCTGTTGTTAAAGTAATGCACACAACCATGAGATTAAGAGGTGGTGAGGAAGTATCTTTGGCTGTGACAGTATATTCTTATGCATGTAAGTCTCACGTCACTTTGAACATGCTCAGAAGTCTGGAATTTGCAGGGAATAAGGGCATCTAAATCTATGATGCTTATTATAACGTTTAAAAATGTTTGTGGCCCATTTTAGACAGAAGCCTTTAAAATATATAACATTAGGGGCTTCCCTGGTGGCGCAGTGGTTGAGAGTCTGCCTGCCAATGCAGGGGACACGGGTTCGAGCCCTGGTCTGGGAAGATCCCACATGCCGCGGAGCAACTAGGCCCGTGAGCCACAGCTACTGAGCCTGTGCGTCTGGAGCTTGTGCTCTGCCACAAGAGAGGCCGCGACAGTGAGAGGCCCGCGCACTGCGATGAAGAGTGGCCCCCGCTCGCCGCAACTAGAGGAAGCCCTCGCATAGAAAACGAAGACCCAACACAGCCATAAAATAAAATAAATAAATAAATTTAAAATATATAACATTGGCTTCACTGTCTCTTTATATAAAGCCTGACTGCTAATATAGCCTTGCCTTGACTCATGGGCATCATTATGGGTGACCTTAATCACACTGAGCCTTAGGGCCTGTTGAGTGGGTAGCGCCATATAGCCCCAAACTGCCTTGAGGTCCATATCTGCTTTTAATACTTTTCCTGTTGTTGTCTCAGTGTCCGAACACACATGGGTTAACTAGGGGACCTTGGGCAAGTTACTATTTATCCTCTATGAGCCTCAGTTTAACTCTCTGTAAAATGGGTATAATAATCAAGAGTTGACAAGATTAAATGAGATCATATATATAAATCTTAGCATAGTACTTGAAGCATGGTAGATGCCCCATACATTTTAACTATTACTATAATTACTGCACCATTGAGGAAAAAATGTGAGCTGTCAGTGGTTGGTGACAATTTCATACCGCTGTTGATGGGCTTCCTTCCTTTACTTTTAATTTACTGAAGTTAACTTGCCATGTGTTAGGAATCTAGATAATCAAGCTTATTAGAATTGAAACTATCAATGCACTATTTACAATAGCCAAGACACGGAAACAACTCAAGTGCCCATCAACAGACGACTGGCTCAAGATGATGTGGTATATATGTACAATGGAATATTAGTCATAAGAAAGAATGAAATATTGCCATATGCAGCAACATGGATGGATCTAGAGAATATTACACTTAGTGAAATAAGTCAAACAGAGAAAGACAAATATTATATGATATAACTTATATGTGGAATCAAAAAAATAATACAAATGAATCTACATACAAAACAGAAACAGACTCACAGACATAGAAAGCAAACTTATGATTACCAACGGCAAAAGGAAGGAGGGTGGGAGGGATAAATTAGGAGTATGGGATTAACAGATACAAACTACTATACATAAAATAGGTAAGCAACAAGGATTTACTATATAGCATAGGGAACTATAGTCAATAACTTTTAATAACCTATAGTGGAAAATAATCTGAAAAAAATATATATGTATATATAACTGAATCACTTTCCTGTACACCTGAAACTAACACAATATTGTAAATCAACTATGCTTCAATTTAAAAAAAAAAATTGAAACTAAAAAGTTACAAGGCTCTGAGGTGGAGCCTTTTATCTCCTCAGGATAAAGCACAATGACTCTGTGGCCCTATGACGTGTGTTCAGTAAGAGGCTGAGGAAGGAGTTTTTACTACAAAGGAAGGAAGAGTGCCAGACCTGCCCTTGTAGCAGGTGCTTCCCAAATATTAGCATCCTTCTTTCCGAAAACAGACACCTCCTCATTCAGCTCACAGCCATGTTACCTTTTTGCTTCTGCACTACGTGGAGTGTACGACTCTAGAACATGCCCCTGGCAGTATAACCCTGTTATCCCAACAAAGAAAGCCCCTGCATAAACTACTGGGAACTAGCAGTCCTCCTGGAAGGTTCTGGGAGTGGTACCAGGCACAGACAGGACCTGTGGATCAGGCATCCAGTTGTATTGACCAAGGCTGGGAATAGAATTCTTGATCTGAAGAGCAAAGGATTAAGACATATTTGCCCTGGCAGCCCTCTGAGAGCTTGGGCTCATGGCCACTGTAATTAATCCTCCAGCCATCACCAGGGTATCTGTTTCTGTCAGAGGTCGCAAAGGCTAGGAATGGAGGAAGCCCTCAGGGTGGAGCACTGGTGTGCTCGCCACCCTCCAAAGTCCTGGGGTGGCCAGGAGCGCAGATGTGAGCGTGGGGCAAGCATAAAGGCTAAGAAGCATATAGTCTTCTTGAGGTGTCCTTAGCAGTTCCTGACCCTCTGGCCAGGAGTGCCATTGTCCCATCCTCTCCATCCATCTAAGTGTCCTCCCTGGTTTGGACCTGCCTCTTCAGCCCTGAGTCACTCTACTCTCTTTCTCTGCTGGCTCACAGTGTCCACTCCTTGGGGACTTCCTCCTTCACGTCATCACTTACTTTCCATCTAATCCTCTTAACACTCTTGGTTACATTCTATGCTCCTTCTGTGTCTAATTTTTCTTGTTTTCTCTAGGAGCTGGCACGAGGCATGGCCAAGGACACTGTGAGTCCTCATTGACTGTCAGGAAGCGAATCTGCTTCCACTGAATATCTGCTTTTCCTCGTGGCCTCCTGCCTGCAGGGGTGAATCCTCCAGCCGGTGCTCTCAGGCCTTAAGGTTCTAGACAAAACATAGCAAGACTAAAGACATGTACAGCTTCCCCAGCAGACTTTGGTAAGATTCAGAGTACAGTGGGGAGCCCATGGGTGGAATACCCCTCAAACACATTTTTCCCTCTTAATCTGGACATTCAAAAGTCACCAGTATGTAGCTGCATCAATGGTGTGGAGCAAGACCAATAAAAAGTTGGAGATGAACTTGCAAAAGGGAAGGGAACTAATATTTAATCAACACTTGCTATATGCTAAGCAGTTTACATATATTATTGCACTTAATTGGTCCACAGCACTTTGAGGAGGGCTCAGAACTTCATCATCATTGTGTCTCTAAGGCCTTGAACAGTGCCTGGTACATAACAGGCACTCAAAACCTATTGAATCAAATTAAATTCCATAATCAAGAATGCATAACTGGGGCTTCCCTGGTGGTGCAGTGGTTAAGAATCGCCTGCCAATGCAGGGGACATGGGTTCGAGCCCTGGTCCGGGAAGATCCCACATGCTGCAGAGCAACTAAGCCCATGCGCCACGACTACTGAGCCTGCGCTCTAGAGCCCGCGAGCCACAACTACTGAGCCCATGTGCCACAACTACTGAAGCCTGCGCGCCTAGAGCCCGTGCTCTGCAACAAGAGAAGCCACCGCAATGAGAAGCCCACGCACTACAACGAAGAGTAGCCCCCGCTCGCTGCAACTAGAGAAAGCCCGTGCGCAGCAACGAAGACCCAACGCAGCCATGAATAAATAAATAAATAAATTTTTAAAAATAAAAAAATAAAAAAGACTTTGAAAAAAAAAGAATGCATAACTGATCTCAGGAGGAAACATTTGCAAATCCTTACCTCCACAGGATCAAAAACCACCACTGGGGCAGCTACATTGTTCATTTTTGCAGCTTTTTGGATGATATCTTCAGCTTCTCTAAATCTTCTCTGGGATATCAGCCACCGGGGAGATTCAGGAATAAACCTAAAATTCATTTGAATGTTTTATAATTTTTCACAGCAGCAAGGTTGATGCTATCAACTGTAAGTTGCCCCCGAATAATTTTTATTTTGTAAAATTCTAGTTTGTCTTTTTAAAGAACATCAAGAGGGAGGCCTCATAAGATTTCCATTATTTGTAGGAATAAATAAAAGCACCTTCAAGTTTCAAAGTTATGATCAAATCATAAGACAGATCATTAGTTGTACTTGAAGCCAGAGCCACACTATAAGGGGTAACATTAACTGGGTATGTTTAAGCCAGGGCACCTGGAGAACACCATCCATAACTTCATAGCCGGTGTGGCTCATAAAAGAAACACAGTCTAGTATCTTTTCAGTGTGTCTATCCCTAGGAGAATCCCTGGTGCCCCAGCTGGTGATGCTCACAAGTTTATTGGGTAAAAGAGGGCAACTGTGTTTCTCGGGCTTTTCCTGCAATCAGAGGAGGACGTAAGTGCACTGACACCCTCCTGTGGGCTGCCGCATGGCTTTCAACAGATTCTGCTCAGTGAGTACCCAAACCAGACCACAGCCAATGTGGTCTTATTTCTTTAATGCCTAGAAACATAAAAAAAATTTTTTTTATATTGGAGTATAGTTGATTAACAATGTTGTGTTAGTTAGAAACATATTATTTTATTACACAATCTATCCACATTTTTAAACTGATGCTCAAACATGGTTGACTTCTATTCTTTCCTAATTTTTCTATTTTTTCTATTTCTATTTATTTTTATTATACTTTATTTAATTTTTCTATTCTTTCCTAATCTTTATTTCTCGGAATTGCTTAGCCATTCTTCTGCCAGCTCTTGTTTTCCTTACTTATTTGTCAGTATTAAGTTATCCTAGAAAATAAATTATATGTAGCAGATATAGTCCTCCTATAATTAATAGGCCCCTCCAAAGCCTCAGTAGGAATTATCTCAGAGCAAAACACAACATATCGAATAGCCAGCCCCCAGCTTCCGTCCCTAGCCTACTACAAGCACATGGGTTGAAAAATGAACCCAGTCTGCATTTTTGGGAATATATCCCTTGGTTGGTCCCTGTAGCAACTGTGATGATGTTAGGCCACTCAGTTTCAGTAATTAGAGCTGTGCTGTCCAAGAGAACTTTCCCTGGTGTTCTGTATCTGCGCTGTCCAATACAGCAACCGCTAACCACACGTGGTTGGTTATTGAGCTGGCGTGACTAGTGTGATTGAAGAAACTAATTTTATATTTTATTTACTTTTAATTAATTTTAATTTAAATTGTTGCATGTGGCTACTGGCAACTGTATTAGTGAAGAATTAGAGGTCTTACCCCACAGCCACTATATACAGCATGGGCACTTCTACTTCTGAGAGGTATCTTTCCCCAACCAGGTTGTTCTTAGAAATATCCTACCTTTCTTACTACAAGCTCTGAGTGCCATCACCAGCCTCAGGTTCCTAACGTTTAGTCAGCTAGATATTGCAAAGCTTTCCCCATGTTGCACCTATGGGCTCCTTCCCCACCCACTACACACATAGTCCATTTGTACCTGTGATCACTTACTGCCAAGCCTTTTAAAGGAAATTTGGGACATAAAAAATCCCCAAACCACCTGCAGTGGCTCCCATTTTCAGCCCACTGCACTCAGGGTTGCTGCGATCTCTACTTTTGAATTGCCATGGTTTCTTGGTGCATAAAGAATTAAGTCTAGCTGATCATTTCAAGCTAGTGGAGGGCCAAATAAGGTTGTACACTATAGCCTCTCGGTAGATTTAATTCAAATTGAACAGGGGAAGGGTGTTGCTGGAGAGTCTATATTACATATTAAGTAGGCAGCAAAGGTCACAGTAGCTCAAAGCAATCCCCACATCTTCCCAGCCCACCCGGATGGATGGGCATTGCTTCAGGAAGTCCCACCTTCAAGGACAAGATGTTCTAAAGAAAGCTATTTTATTTTTATAGGAAAATGGTAAAACTGTTGTTAAACTTTCAGGACAAGCACTCAGCATGTTTGTCCTGGCCCCGGGCTGCCCTCTGTCTGGGGCAGTCCTGTCCCTGGTACAGTGTGCCCACAGCTAGGAACACTTACCAACCAGCCCATGGGCAATAGAGGAACAACTCTTCTCAGGGCGAGAGTAAGGCAGCTCCTTGTGGGATGGACCTTCTGTGCTAGAAACTCAAGAGGCTGACCTATCAGAGCTGTTCCTTGCTGTGATATTTGGTTCTGAGGCAAAGATCCAAGCCCCACAAACTAAAATCCCTACTAATCCCTTACAGTCAGTCAGGGCCCTTCTATTTTTGTTCTTTCTCTCTCTCTCTCTGGTAGAATCATACAGTAATAAAGTTGACTATAACATATTTTAAAAGTACTGGTCTCTTATGCCAAAGTGACAACTAGAGCCAAAGAACACAGATTACTAAAATCATTCATTTGAAGAGGCAGAAAATAACCTTTGAATAATCTTGTCTTGTGTCTTGAGAGACTCAAGACAAGACATCTTTTAAGATAAATTCAGTTAGCAGGGGGGTTGTGGAGAGAGGGACAGAGGGTATGACGATGATAATGATCACGATGCTGCAGCTGCTGATGATTCTCATTCCAGAAAATTGCCCTGCTCTCAGACTGGGTCAGGAAATCAGAAGAGTATCTAACCTCTAACACACTGTCTCTCAAATTCTAGGGAAGTAAGAAAAAAAAGTGTTCTCTCTCCCCCATACACACCCATGCCAAGAATTTGCACTGGTAAATCATAGCAGTCTTAGAGGTCATAAAAGGACAGTAGTTTGGAGTGGTCTAACAAGAGCCATCTGGTCCAACAAGGTCAAGATGTACTACCTGTCAGCCTCTACAGCTGCCTAACAGTTGCAGCAAGATGAAGGCCCTTCTAGGAAACTTCCTTAGGCAGTGTGTCCACAGGACAGGGCAACCATGAGGGCTAGGCTAACCTCTGAGCTCTAAAAAATGATCAGAGAAACTTTCATTGTGTGTGAGCCAGTAGAGATAAAGCAGTTCAGTAAAACCAGTCACTGCTGGGAGATTTGATTTTGACATCATGAAACCAAACCAGGACTAATTAATGAGAGAGAGAGAGAGAGGGAGGGGGGGTGGAGAGAGAGAGGGAGAGAGAGAGAGTCAGACCCAATAATGGGAAAAATCCCCTTTCCTTTTCCTTAAATATGGAAAAATCAAAGAAATGGGGAATCCCTCCCCAAAAAGGGTATGGTTGCGACCTTATTCCATCATTCTTAATCACCTAAAATCTTCCCCATAGCCATACTGGGTGAAACTGGGGCCAGTGTCTCAACACTTTGTTATTCCCACACTGACGTGCCAAAATTTGGTTGAAGGGTAGTGGGAGGAAAAAAGAGAACACTTTCTCTAACAACTCATTAAACAGAAGGAGTTCTCTCGCCCTTCAAGACAAAGCAGATAAACAGTGACATCTCAGACGCTAATCATCACGCGACAGGGAAGTTTGAGGAAGTTACATTAGTTGTAGCCATGAGGAGAACGAGATTTCCTAGCGAGAGAAAAGTGTCAGAAGAGCAGGGGGGCAGAGTTAAAAATAACAAAACCCAACAGACCATCTCCACAAACAACCACCACCAGTAACAGATAAGTGTGGGGAGAGCCTCAGGGGGACTGGGTTTCCTGAGAATGGTGCTTTGTGGGATGGTGGGGAATCAAACCCCAGCACATAGGCCCACCCCAAAGAGCCGAACAGTCTCTGGGCTTCGAGGCCCCAGCCCGTTCCAGTGAGATCAGCAAGCCCACACCACGGTCAGCCCCAGGCTCTGGGCTCCAGGCTGCTGGCCCGCAGCAGGGGGCTGTCTGGGACGGAGCCACACTCACCACCACATCGGGAAGCACAGCACCCCCGGCAATGACAGCGCCAGCAGAAGCATCCGCCAGTCTCTGATGAAGTAAGCAAACAGCGGCAGCAGCATGTAGCCAACTGCAAAAAATGTGCACACGCCTAACGTAGAGAATATAATACGAACTGACTTGCCAAGAATTTCTGTTCCTGTTCAAAACAAGGGAGGAGTATTAGCATTTTAACTCACTTTAATATTTGCTTTTTACATCATTACCTGGCAGAGTTTAAAACATAACCACTTAGAAAAGGGAAAAGGTGTTTGCCTCATGGCCCAGAGCAGGAGCGGTCAGGGTGGAGGAAGGTGGGACGTGACCCAAGACTTACCACCTCATAGAAGGATGAGTTTTCATGAGATTTTAAAGGAGCCACAGATTTTTATTTTTTAACGGCTTCCTCATGTCATAGGAACATCATGCCCAGCCCTAAGAGGTAACCTCTTCTGAGGATGCCACATTTCCAAAATAAGAGCCCCGGGGTAAGGAACAGAAAGGGTGTCCCAGGAGACCGGGGCGGTGGTGGGGGGGCTTTTCTGAGGGCGAGTGGATTATGGGGCATTCAGCCTTTCCCACAATTCTCCACTGTAAAAAAGCAGACACGGGTCTCTCGGAAACAGTGGAGAGTTCAGTTACGGAGTTGTGTTAGGACACCCTTAGCCACCCTTGAGCCCTGAGAAATGATAAAGAGGATCCAGCTGGCTCTGGAGGTGCACAGAGCAGGGCCCCAGCACCCAGGACTGAATTCCGCTGCAGTTACACTGTGCCCAGGGCTCAGCCCCAGGCAGTCACAGTCCATACAGCCCAATCAAAGACAAGAAGAAGCTGCTCTTCCGCCTGGCAGGCGGCAGCCCTGGAGCTGTCCACACACAGAAGGAGCTCACAGAGCTTTCCCAGAACACCACAAAGGTCCAAGACTGCTTGGCATCCGGCCCTGTTCTGGGAAAGGCTCCTGCTCTGCTCAGCACCACACTGGATCGCTCAGCCCCACTTCTTCCAGAGATGTTGCCTGCTCCTTGGGGTGCTTGATTTGAGACAGGGAGTCCAAGAACAAGCTCCTTCTGTTGTCACAAAACTCCAGGCCCTTTACCCAGAGTTCACTCTCGGTCTTCTGCCCCAGGGCGGAGATCTGGCCAATGGCAACAGCTCCGTCTTTTGTTTGAGATCTGTCCACCACTACCGAGAAATAGCCCAGAAATTACAAAATAGATCATTCGAATGTCATTCAGGCTTGGCTTTCAAGAGAGAGTTTTTCAATCGTGTTTAGATGCCCTGAACACAGGCTAAGGAATTAAGGGCTAATTCCAGAGAAGCAGTAAAATTACTACCTCTGTTGGTTTTCCTTTCTCACCTCCTACCTGTTCCTGTCCTCACCTCTCTTCTTCTTCTTCACTCAGCATAACTGAAGATGTGCCTCAGTGGTTCCCTCTTGAACAGCCATTTCTAAAAGCTAGACTGATAGAAATGGCCAGGATTGTGTACCCCTCACAAACTGGACTGCAGACAACAGCCCTAACCACCCAGGGCATTTCTCAGCCACTAAGCTCATTTCCAGGAATAGGGCCAGCCTTCTTTCAGGATCGTGAGTGTTGTGTCCAGATCTTTTCTTACCTCATTAATGACCTTCCTACCACTCCATAAGAAGACTCACCATGCCATGGTTTCTAAACGCTTCGGCTGTGATTATTATGACATGAGAATGAATAGGGGGTGATTTATTCCTAAGCAGAGATTCAGAGGTGAAGCAGCAGAGGATGTGACTGTGGAAAAGAGAAAGTGCCCAGGACCAAGTGAGAATCTTGTAGACTCATGAGGCCAAGGGAGCTCCCTCACACTTCCATGACCCTGACGAGAGAAGAGAGAGAAGTTACACCACTGGATTCTTGGATAATCTCCCTCTCTAAGCTTGCATCTCAGGCCAGAACAGAGTTGTTCTAACTTTGCAGAGTACCCATGGGGGACAGAAGCTTCATAAATCTACCCCTCTGCCTTTCTGTGGAGCAACACAGATGGCACAAACCTGAATAGTTCCTTGTTAGCATGACTTCCTGCTCACTGACTTTTAGACAATCACCCTGCCTTGAACACCATCATCATCATCTTCATCATCATCTTCATAGCTAGCAGTGTTTTGAGTAGGCACTTTGAGCCAGGTTCCAGACTGAGTGTTTACATATATTATCTCTTTGAATCTTCACAACAATTATATAAGAACTAATATTACTTCTATTTTATACATTATCAGCTGAGACTTAAAGAGTTGAAGCAAATTGTCTAAATTCACACATATGTACTAAGTGGGAGAGCCAGGTTTTAAGCCTGATCAGTTTGACCTGTGGATACTGTCCAGGAAAAAAAATTACCTGGGAGCAAAGCCTTGGCCCTGTCAAGCAGTCCTTCAACTGAGGTCCTAGTGGAGACATGTGGGAGATGGGTGAGGCCACACCTGCCTTTTAGAAGTTAGGATTTGTGTTTTCCCCACCTGGGCTGGTTTTTGAACTCACTAGAGGCCAACCAGCCCCCTCTGAGGGACACTGGGAGAGGAGTCCTGTTTCCTGCAGACGTTTCACGGCCTGCAGGTGCCAGAAACTCCATGTGTTCAGCTGGCAGTGAGATAGGTGACTGGTGACTTCTGGCTCCGCTGACCGGGGATCCTTGTCCTGGCCTCCTTTACCCCCTAGGTTTTTACTCCTAGGACAAAGCCCACTTGGTCTTGGTCTGGTTGGGCCTCTGAGTATCACTTGGGAGTGAGACTCTGACATCTAAGCCAAAGAGGCATGTCTTGGCCAGGAGTGTTTGCCCACTGCCTGTCACCACCACCAGAATCTGAGCACTTTCTCCAAGAGGGAGTGACTAAGAGAGTGCCAGGCTTACTACCATGTTGATCAGGGCCCTTCTGTGGTAGTCAGCCCAGGAACCACTGGATCCATTTCACTTGGAGGCAGGACCTGCCCCTCCATGAATGACCAACAGAGGTCTGCAGACCCCAGCTCAAGAAACAAGACTGTGGTGCAGTTGCCAGGATATGGGGTAGGACCCAAGGGCCCTAGGATAGGAGTGGCCTCCATTAGTCATGTGCAGAGCCTGGGCTCCTTGATGCTCATTTGCTACTAGAGTGACTTTGATAAGTCCTACTTCATGGAGCTATTATTATGAGGACTGAGATAATGTAGATAAAGGGCCTAGTCAGGTGTCTGGCATGTGGTAGGTACTCAGGAATAATTAATTCTTTCATCCTGGTCAAACAGTTGACATGTGCCAGATGTCAGGGGAATGTTGGAAAGTACAGTGCCTTTGACCAAGAGACCTGGTGAAAGACAGCAGAACCTCTCTTTGCTCCCCAGAAAATACTCAGAATTCTCATCAAAATAGCAGATATTCCCTGCTTCCTCTCTCTCCCCTACAAACTTTCACAGATCATTCTAGTTAAAAGTAACCTTTCCTATTTCTGCATATACCCAGAAAAGTTATATGAGCTCCTCCCAACACTCCTAGGCCATGACCCACGTTCTCTATAACAACTGCAATGGCTGCCTCTGCTGACCAGATGTGAGCCCCTTGAGGACAGACAGGAGTGAGTCCTTCCTCCTCCCTGGGTCCCCTCGGTTCTTCCCTCACACAGTTCAGTGCAAACAAGGGCTGCCAGCAAATTTCAGCATCTTTTTAATGTATTTATATCCCATCTCATCCCTTGAAGGTTTTGAGGTAGCTTATAATTTGAATAAAATAAAATAATGGTAACATTAAAGTAAAATACAAAGAAAGGTGAAAAGCTATGCCTTGGAGAAAAGAACAAAAATATGTAATGGGTCACTTTGGAAAATGGTCTGGCAGTTCCTTAAATGGTAAAACATAAAATTACCACCTGACCCAGCAAGTCCACTCCTAGGTACGTACCCAAGAGAACTGAAAACAGATCCACAAAAAACTTGTACTCAAATGTTGATAGCAACATTCTTCAAATTGGTCAAAGAGTGGAAACAACCCAGTTGTCCATCAGCTGATGAAGAGATGAACAAAATATGGCATCTCCATACAATGGAATACTGAGTCATGCTACAACATGGACCAACCTTGAAAACATTAAGTGAAGGAAGTCAGCCACAAAGGCCACATATTGTATGATTCCATTTATCAGAAATATCCAGAATAGACAAGTCCATAGAGACAGAAAGTAGATTAGTGGTTGCCAGGGGCTGGGGAGAGAGGAGTGTGGGGGAGTGATGCTGATGGGTTTCTTTTGCAGGTGAAGACAGTGTTCTGGAGTTAGGTAGAGTTGAAGATTGTACAACTTTGCGAATACACTGATAACCACTGAATTATACACCTTTAAAGAGTTAACATTATGGTATGCAAACGATATCTCCATTAAATAACTGTGTGGCTGATAAAGGCTGCGTAGTTGACACAGCCTGAGCTTCCTGGTAGCCAAAGTTTAAAGGAAGATGCCATCAGTTATGCACTTATCAAAAGGAAGAATACATTTAGACCTCAGAGGAAGCAGAACTTTAAATAGTTCAGCATGCTGGAACAAATATTGCAGAGGAGGTTGATGTTAGGAGTACCGGGAAAATACTGAATTAATGGATCAGTCAAGACAGGAGACAAAATTAATTCAAGCAGCTGGTTATGAGAGATAAAGGAGGATGCCGCTGGCATTTCACCCAGAGGCTGTGGACAGGTCAAAGGCGTTATTTCTGGGAAACAGTAGGAGGTTGTGAGTGGGAGCTAGACTGTGGGTAGGGCCAGTGTCCTTGGTCCTGAGTGGTCACTTTCTCCTGAACCAGCATCATTCTGGCAGCTCCCTCACTTCCAGGTGTATCCATGTTCTGTTCCTTTAAGTAGCACCGTTCCTTCCTTTCTTTTTCTTGTCTCCTGTGACTCTGGCAGGCTTTATAATTGTTAAAAAGCAGAGCGAGGAGAGGATCCATTTTTGCATTGCTTTGAGAGTGGGAGTAATTCAGCTTCCTGAATTAATGTGAAGACTCCTAAAACGGGAGATCATCATCACAGACTCTTGCCAACCCTTCCCCAGAGCCAGAGGGCAAAAGGGAAGGCCCAGACAGAACGCAGACAGGATCCAAAGCTTAGGTTTCTTTTAGTTGAATAAAACCCAGAATTTGACTATGCTAGTCCTGGAACACCAGAGAGCGCTGCTGCACTGCCAGAAGTCAGCCTCCGCCGAGTCTTCCCCACCCCACCCTACCCCAGGCGCTGACGAGCGAGTCTGGCTGCTCCAGGGGGCAGGCTGGTTCTCAGCGACACTGAAACGTTCAGGCCTGAGAACCCAGTATAAGGAGGCTCATACCAGTGCACAAAAGTCAGCAGTTTCCTGCAGAGCACAGTAGAGTAACACTATAGCCAGGGAGGCTCCCAGAGCACCCTACCACAGCCCTGGACCAGGCTGATGGGGAGCCTGCTACACCCAGCGTCCCACCCACTGATTTCTGGCTTGTACATCTAGGCTCTGACTGATCTTACAGATCTTACTTTCCCCTTGGCCTTCTCACTCGTCTCATCATGGGGAGCAGGGAGGGAAGTTGGTTGTAGTGTCAAGGTCAGCTGGGCAGGGACTTTCTTGCAGGAGGCCTGGGGTGGGCTCTCCTGGCCGCATCCACTCACACAGGGGAGGCTCCATGGCTCCAGAAGCACCCTTTGCCCCTGGAAAGGCAGGTCTCAATGCTGCCATTCGCAGGACCTGGGGGATGCCGTGCATGGCACAGACGCCACCTGGCTCCTGATCCCAATGACAGGGCTTCTCTGGCTTCACTATGACCTTGTGCCCTTCCACTTCAGGTGATTCTTTAGGTCCTCCTAAAGGGCTCTGCTGGCGTCAGGCAGATTCCTCTGTTTAGTCTCTGGTATGTTCTGGCCCAAGCAAAGCTACCCATTGGGCTTTCCAGGTATAGGGCGGTCATCAAAAGGAACATGGAATCTGCAGGGTTTAAACCATGAGAACAACAGGCTCTGCTGTGTCCGAGAGCCCTGTGTCCTTGGGGCCATCAGGCATCAGGAGGTGTAACTTCTGTCCTGAATTCCTCCAGTCTCCAGCTTCCAGTACCACTAGCTGGAAGCTTTCTGGGTCCTCTCCTCAAACGACCCTCTTTAAGAAAATCTTGCTCCCCTCCTTCCCTCTGCAGGGAGGAGAGAGGCCCCATCCTGCTGGGGCCTGCTGAAGAGGGTTGCTTCTGCTGGGGCCCTGTGGCTTCAGCATCCCCTCCCCTCCTCCCTCTTCAGACACTGAGGCTGGGCCTGTGGAGAGGGGCTCTTCACAAATGATTAAAGGAGTGGAATTTGAACAGTTCCATCTTGGCAACGTGACAGGGTGTACACATCCTCAACTAAGAGAACACAGGATCTCAAAAGCCAATGAGTCATCCAGAATCTCAAAAGTGACCAGAATCATCTTACTAGATTCAGACTTTTGAGACAAGAAGAATCATTAGACTTACATTAAAGGGGCACTATTGATAATTACGCTGTGACAATAGGGACAAACTGGGACAGCCAACAAGGAAATATGATCACGCTGGAGATTACGGGAATTGGTGTCTATTAACCCAGATGTGCCCCCTGCTGGGGACTCTCACTCCTGCGGATGACCCTTATCAACCTGCCCGGAGCTCACCCTGCTGCCTCCCAGGAAAAGCTGGTAAAGGCCCTGGGCGCCTCCTCACAACCTTTAGCTTGTGAGTCCCCCTTATGCAGCCTGATATTCCAGAAGCAAGGGTGCTGCTAGGAGATAGGACTGCTCTCAGCAGTAAGGCTTGTCCTGCATGCAGCTGATATGCTCTGGGGGTGGGCTCTGACTTAGGGGTGAGGCCAGATCTGCCCAACGATGGCTGGCTGGCACTGGACTCCTGTCTGCACGTGCCTCCTCCACCTGTGTACTGGGCACACCAACTACCCTAAGTACCTCCATGGGCCATGCCCAGCTGCCAGGAATACCCTTTAGCCCCAGCCCAGGCAGAAACCTCAAGCTTTCATAGCTCAGATCAAAGACACCCCAGGCTGTCTCTCCCTCAAGATCCCCTCCTCTGTCCCTCTCCCGAGCCCTGTGCTCCTGAAATGTGTCTCAGTTATTACCTGGCTGGTTCTTACCAGCTGCAGCTCTTCTTCATTGTCACATTTCAGGGCCCAGCACGGAGCTGGCTCCCTGTGCGTGCCTGCCTTGCCTGCGACCCATCAAAGCACCTGTGGCTAGAGCCTCCACCACCAGCACATATATCCCCGAGGCTGATCACATTTTGGAAGCACAGCCCATGAGATGAGGTGCTTCCTTCTGTGCTAAGAGCACTCCCTGTGCCCTCTCCAGTGGCCCCCTCTTCCTAGGCCTCTCAGAGGGTTGTAAGGAGCCCTGTACGTCAGAAGCCATTCCTACCTAGTATGAAGGCCACCACATAGTTGGAGATTTGGCCCATGCCGACGATGACAAATAATATGGTGAACATCTCCCAGTTGATGGAAAAAATCTGCAGGAAGCTGAAGCCAGTCTGCACAGCCATGGTTGAGAAGAGGATGGTCCTTCTGCCAAACCTGTAGAGTACAGCACAGCACAAGACATGGCCCGTGAAGTTCACAGCAGCACTGTCATCAGGGCATGTGGAAACCCTGAGTCAGGCACTGCTGCAGACTTTGTTTTTCCCAGGGCTGTGACAGGCTTTCTTCCTGTCACATCCTCCCAGGTTCTTCCCAGGATGCCTCAGGCATCCATCTGCCCAGGAGGTAACTTTTGAGATTCTGAGCCTCCTATAGAGGCACCATATCTCGAAAGCACAGAGCAGCTTATGCAAAGACCATGTGGAAATCTACTCTTTAGAATGAGTCATAGGTAGAAGCTGCCACCACATTTCTGGAATGTGAGTACAGTACAGATTGCAGATACATCTGATATCAGCAACATGAGAATTCTGTCAATCCAGAACCAAGAGTCCCTCTATGTCAATGGTTTCCAGCCTTGGCTGCTCCTGGAATCAAGAGAGCTTTAAAAAATACTGGTGCCAGCACCTGCCTTCCAACATGCTTATCGTCCGGATGTAGACAATTGGATGCAGTTTGGGTACTGGGACTTAAAAATATTTCCCAGGTGACTCTACTGTGCATCCCAAATTGGGAACCACTGCTCTATGGAAAGTGTAGCTTCCAGCAACATCCATTAATGACACTATAGTTGGCTTAAGTCTTTTTTTTTTTTTATAAGAATCTTAATTTGACTTTCTGATAGTGTCCAATGCCTAGAAGGGAACACAGGTATGAGCATAACAGTCTCCCACCCCATCTTCCAAACTCAGTTCTCAGTCTGTTGGGTCTGGGGTCCCATTGGGCTTCATGACTGGGGGAGGGACAGCCACTCCTCTGGGAAGCCTTCCCCAGCACTGCCATTGAGCACTCCCACCTCCCTGCTGTGGTACCCAAGAACATTCAAGGGCCAGTGAGGGCACATCTCCCAGAGCTGCGATGCTGTCTCCTCCTGACTGTGTGCCCCAGGAGGCCCAGAACCAGCCTGGGTCAGCTCTGTGGCCCCAGTGTCCAGCCAGGGGCCTGACCCACAGCAGAGGTGGGTGCACTGTTAGGAAAGGGTACTCCCCAGAGTCTGACCCTGACTCTGGCTGATGGCCGGTTGTGGATAGATCACAAGGCATCCAAGAGCTAGGGGTGGGTGGGGAGGCAGTGGGGAGGCAGCAGTGTATATTTTCGAGGGGTTTGGTGATATAAGGGCTCCACTTTTCAATGGGTCCCCGCAAGGGGCTGAGGGCAGAGGACAGAGGAGACATCGTGGTTCCTCCTATCACTCACTTGGTGGCCTAAGGGGCCTCCCTTTCTCTGGGTGAAGATACCCTAAATTCAGTCCAACCCCAGGACAGGCAGTCAATTGACAATCACCTTTCCTCCCTCCCAGTACCCTTACCTGTCTGACAGCTGCCCAGACACAAAGGAGCCGAGAAGCACGCCTACGAAGAACAGGGAGGTAGTCAGGGGCGTCTTCCAATCATCCTCACACACCAGACGCCACTGCCAGGGAAAACGTGAAGTGTGAGCCCAATCCTCCAACCCAGCTCCAAGGGCACAGCATGGCACCCAGGCAGGCTCTCCTCCCCTGTGCCAGGTTGTCACTTTTATGCAAAGGGCATAGGCCTCACAGCCCTGGGGTTGACTCCTGACGCTACCATTTACTGGGGCAAGTCACTGTCCTGCCTGAGGCTCACCCTCCTCTTCCGAAAGGGAGGGTGATACCTCTGGCCCTGCTTACATCGTGTATTGAGAAGTGAGCTGAGGCATGGCTTTGACTGGCGACCCCTCAGCTGTGAAGCAGTGTGAAGCAAAGATGCCATTTCTGCTTCAGAAGGCATCCCAGCATGGAGGGAAGGTGTTTGAAATGCCTGCAGGGCAGGGTAGAGGGCATGGTCACATGATCCAGTTGTAAAAGATTCCTCTACTTTGTTGAAAAGTGCACGCGGTCCCCAGGGGCCTGTGATTATATTTTCTGAACAGAATCCTCCAGAGAACCCTGTGCTCCCTGGCCCACTTATACCGTAGGCCACACTGAGGGCCTGATCCGGGGCTCCACTGTGCTAGGGGTGGGGTTCCCACCCCTCTCCAATGCTCCTTATCTCCCCTCTGCACTCCTCCACCCTCCTTCCCATGCAGCCCTCACAGAAGTGCGGTCCCTCCCATTCCCCAGGGCCCATGGGCTCTGGTAGCCCTAGCAAGTCCCTGCTTGTGGACCCATAGAATGAGAGTCTGAGGCAGAGTTTCAGTTTCCAGCTCTTAACTCAATTCAGCAAAATCTCAAGGGGAGGCTGCAGAAATTTCAGTGTGTTCAGTGAGCTTTCGTTAATTATAAAACAAGCAGGTGGTGCCAATGAGTATTTCGGGGCTGTGGTCAGGGCGTTGCCGTGTGTGGCAAGATGATCCAGACTATAGGAAAAAGCCCCTGCCTCCCACCCAATCCCAGCCCCACTCAGCAGCGGTGCTGCTCCCATGACATTCCCAAAGCAATTTAGATCTTAATCCTCACAACTTCCCTGAAATAGATTTATAAATGAATTCACATATTTATATCACGCCCCATCTGCAGCAGAGAGAGGCGTTTATAAGGATACATACAAGGGAAATGTGTACCACAAAAAGCTAAGGGAATCCGGGCAAATGAAAATCTCAGGGGAGGAGGGGTTACAAAATAACCAAGCCAGGGGTAAGACTGACCTCTGGCTGTCCTGCCCAAAGGCCTGTCTGCTTGCCAGGGAATCCCTGAAATCTGGCTTTGAATATCCCAGCAGCTCAGCTCTCAGGATCACGGTGTGCAAAGTGATAAACTCATTCTGCAAAAGCTCAGTTTTTCTGAGTACTGAGACCTGAGAGAAGCCTCTCCTATATACTTCCTTCCACAAAGGGGCCACTCTGTGATGTTGAGGATAATGTCTTTGAGAACACCCCCATCCTGGAGACAATAACAAGATTTATAAATCTGCCTCTCCTTGCTCTCACAATGCTGGTTACAGGCGGGACGCCCAAGCACAGCTCTGCAGAAGAAAAACAACGTGGACCAGAAACTCTGCTCTCTACCCCTCAGGCACAACTGAGGATAAGTCTGAAACCATACCCAGAGTAGTGTTGCTTCAACTGGGGTACCTGAATAGGCTTCAGGGGAAAGGGCACAAACCCTCCAAAACTGTATGGCCAGATTCATGTGCCCTGCCAGGCCACGGGTCAGAAGGGGTAGGCAAGACAGGTACCTGAATTAATGGCCACTCACCTCTAAAACATCACTCGCCAAACTGTCAGAAAAGATCTTGGGATCTGCCCCAACACACAAAGAGGTTAGTGATTGTGGCCCCAAAGCCTCATGATGTGGAGTATAACCCATTTTGCAAAAGAGTAAACTTAGGCTCTGAGACTGGTGTTTGCCTGAAGTCATAGCAAGTAAATACCAACTTGGGCCTCAGAACTTAACCTTGTACCCATGTCCCGCTTTGGACAAGAACTCCAAAGGCCAGACAAAACGAGTTTATTACGCCCTACACTTCTTCAAGGAATGTGACACCAGGACTAGGGGCAGAAGATCTCCCCCACACCACAGCCTTTAGCCTTGGACAGAGCCAAGAAAATCTCAAGTTTGGTAGGGGTGTTAACGCGTCCATTATCAACCATCAACATTCCATCTGCAGTCAAGCAGAAAAGCTCTTCCAAAGATAATGTGCTCTCCTTTGTGTTTTTTAAAATATTTTTCTGTCAGGACATTGCCTTTGGGCAGGATAGATAGCACTTAGAGAAAGAAAGGAAAGAGGAAGGCTGTTAGATGTGGAGCCAGGCATTGCATGAGCAAAGGTAGTAAACAGGACTGGCTATCTAATTTGCAGGCCCAGTGCAAACTGAAAATGCAGGACCCCTTGTTGAAAAATGATTAAGAATTTCAAGACGTTGGGACTTCCCTGGTGGCGCAGTGGTTAAGAATCCGTCTCCCAATGCAGGGGACACGGGTTCGAGCCCTGGTTCGGGAAGATCCCACATGCCGCGGAGCAACTAAGTCCGTGTGCCACAGCTACTGAGCCTGCGCTCTAGAGTCCACGTGCTGCAACTACTGAAGCCCACGTGCCACAACTACTGAAGCCCACGTGCCTAGAGTCCGTGCTCCGAAACGAGAGACGCCACCGCAATGAGAAGCCCGTGCACCGCAACAAAGAGTAGCCCCTGCTCGCTGCAACCAGAGAAAGCCCATGCACAGCAACGAAGACCCAACACAGCCAAAAATAAATAAATAAATTTATAAAAAAAAAAAAAAGAATTTCAAGACGTCAATAGCAGAGCATTAAAACCAAGTGTGGGGTCCTGTGTGACTGCATGGGTTGAGGCCCATGAAGCTGGCCCTGGTAGTGGGTCAAGCCTAGTCTCTTTGGGGAATGGAGCAAGGAAAGGAGTTCTGAATTGGGTGCTGAGAAAGGTGAGGTGAGGGCCAGCTCCCCATTGCTCTCCTACTGGAGGCCATGAGGCCATGGTTCTAGGTCCCCCTTCCTTCCCTGAAGAGGGGCCCAAGAAGCCCTGTCAACACCATGCAGCACAGAAGGTGGCCATGTGCACACAGCAGCCATCTGCCCCAGGCCCTTGGAGGGTGCTATCTGTCTTTGGAGATCCTGTTCACACCTGGCAGGGGAAGGCAGCTGGACCTCATGGCTACTTATGGTTGGTTCCAAGGCTAGGTTCCCTCTTGGGGAATTACTGTACCCAAAGAGTCTTTTCGAAAGCTGCAAGAGACCTGGTAATAGGATAAGATTGGCAGATAAAGTTTTGGCTGCGGCTTACGGAACTGGGGTCCAATAAATCAGCTGCCAGCCTGTAGGGGGTGCTGTTTTCTCCACGGGGCTATTCTTAAGGAGGCCAGGCCCTGCCTGCCCCAGTCCCTTGGGGTTTCTAGGGGTGTGTCTTGGGGCCTCAATAACCAGGTCCCAGGGAACTCCCTGTGGTTAACAATGACATGGCAGGACCAGTGGGAGACAGTCTTTTCCTTGATGAGTCAGAACTGTCCCGTGGGTCTCTGCACATGTGTGTACACACATGCACACACAAACATACATACATACACACAGTCAGCTCAGAGGCTAATGGCTGATGGCCTGGTGAGGAGCTGCCTGGCATCGCTCTGGAGCTGTGCTTTAAGGTCAAATACTACCATTACTGAAACATAACCCACATTCCCACACACACCACAGACAAAGAGTAGAATGTCCCAAACTGTGCCGGGTTGAGGCACTGGATGTGCTCTCACAGGTTTACTGTGTCTATCTCATCCTCAAGGTCTTAGACCAATGTTCCCTAACAGAGCAGAGTAAGCTCCATTTGGCTGGGCCATCTAGCCTTCAGCTCTGCTTTAAAAAACAAAAAACCACGTCACAAGGTAATAGGCGACATGAGGTCACTCTTGGCCTAGAAGAATATGCATCTCATGCCCTCAACAGTAATAATAATAGGAAGGACAAGTACAGTGTATTGCGTGCTCACTGTGTGCCTTGTCTTACTCATGGGCTCTCAAAGTTGCCATGTGAAATGGGTATTCTCTTTATCCCCATTTTACAAATGAGGAAATGAAGGCATAGGGCAATGAAGTGACTAGCCTGAGTTCTAGTGGATTGGTAAAAGGAATTGCTTAACCATTTATTCAACCATCACTGACCACATGCTCTGGGCCAGACTGTGTATGGGGCACAAAGCAGACATGGTCACTGCCTCCACAAAGCTCAAGGTCAAGCATACTTTACAGGACAGATCAGGTGTGCACATGTGCATGCATGAGCCCAGCCGTCCTGGGTGGGGTGGGCTTTGTTCTGGGCCACTGTGCTCTCTGGCTAGAGAGGAAAAGAGGCACCCCCTGCTCAACCTTCTCCAGATGGACAGAGTTCTAAAACCTGAACACATTCATATAATCATTCTAGATAACTAATGCATGTACAAGGCTAGGCACATGGTAGATGCCTAACAAATTGTCGATGAATGAATGTTGAACAATTAGGAGTAATGGAAAATTAGTTTGGAAATGTGTGGTATCACACACTGTCCTTTTTTTTTTAATTTACATTTAGTTATTTATTTTTGGCTGCATTGGGTCTTCGTTGCTGCGCACGGGCTTTCTCTAGTTGCAGGGAACAGGGGCTACTCTTTGTCGCGGTGTGCGGGCTTCTCATTGCTGTGGCTTCTCTTGTTGCAGAGCACGGGCTCTAGGAGGGTGGGCTTCAGTAGTTGTGGCACTTGGGCTCAGTAGTTGTGGTTCACGGGCTCTAGAGCACAGGCTCAGTAGTTGTGGCACACGGGCTTAGCTGCTCTGCAGCATGTGGGATCTTCCCAGACCAGGGCTTGAACCCGTGTCCTCTGCATTGGCAGGCAGATTTTTAACCACTGCACCACCAGGGAAGTCCCTCACACACTGTCCTTTGAAAATCACCCTCAACCTTGAACTCTCCAAGTAACCAAAGTCTAGCAATTTTAGCCTTTACCAAAGCCATAAAGGACCATAAAGATAAGTGTATCCCTGTGACCTGCATAGAACTGAGAACTCTGGAAGGCAGCCTGATGTTGAGCAAAGAGCACGGGCTCTCTTGGGTTCTACCACTTCCAGCTGTGTGACTTTGGGCCACTCATTCACCTCCATTAGCCTGTTTTCTCATCTTCAAAGAGGTGACAATAATACTCCCTCCTGAGGTTATGAGCATTGGACAGGAAATGTAAGTAGAGTGTCTGACAGTGACACATTACAGGCCTCATTAAATGGTAGTTCCCTTTCTATTGATCTCATGCCTTAGTCCTAACCAAAACCATGACTTATAACAAACAGCATTAATGAATAAGCAAAGCAGGTTATACTTAAACCTGATGAGGCAGTAGAGATTGTTAGAAAAGAGAACTTTCTATTCAATGACTAAAAACCAGAAAAGCTTTTACCACAAGGTGTAAAATCCCTTTATAAATGGACTTCAATCTCAGAGACAGCTGTGAATGAAAAACTAGCAATAGTTCATTTAAGAATGGATTTCTATGTGTTCTCTTATAGTTATATTTTTCATTAGGGGGGAAGAAGAGGAAGTAATCGTTAGTTAATAATAGTATATATATCCACCCACAATTTCTTCTTTATAACTTAGTTGCAGACTTAAAACTGGAAATTTCCTGACCACTGGGGGGAAAAAGCTGGCTATTTAATTCTTTTTGTTTATAAGGGCTTTAGTGAGGTATAATTTACACACCATAAAATTCATTCTTCTTATGTTTACAATTCAGTGGTTTTTACTATATTCACAGAATTGTGCAATCATCAGCACTATCTAATTTTAGAATGGTTTCATCACCCCTGAAAGAAACCCCATGCCCATTAGTAGTCACTTCCCATTCTCTTTCCCCAGCCTGTGGCAATCACTAATATACTTATGAATTTGCCTATTCTGGACATTTGATACAAGTGGAATCATACAATATATAGACTTTTGTGACTGGCTTCTTTCACTTAGCATAATGTTTTCAAGGTTCATCCATGTTGTTGTACCAAATATCAGTACTTCATTCCTTTCTATGGTTGAATAATATACCATTGTATGGATATATCACCTTTTATTTAGCCATTTATCAGTTGATAGACATTTGGATTGTTTCCACTTTTCGGCTATTATGAATAAAGCTGCTATAAACTTTTGTGTACAAGATTTTTCAAGCACATATGTTCTCATTTCTCTTGGGTATATATGAGGAGTAGAATTGCTGAGTCATATGATAAATTTATGGTTAACCTTTTGAGAAACTTGAAAAATGTTTTCTAAAGTGGCTGCACCATTGTACAATCCCAACAGCAATGAACGAGGGTTTTAATTTTTCCATATTCCTATTAACACTTGTTACTGTGTGTCTTTTTTTTTTTTAATTAATTTATTTTTGGCTGGGTTGGGTCTTTGTTGCTGCATGTGGGCTTTCTCTAGTTGCAGTGAGGGGGAGCTACTCTTTGTTGCGGTGTGCGGGCTTCTCATTGCGGTGGCTTCGCTTGTTGCGGAGCACCTGCTCTAGGTGCGTGGGCTTCAGTAGTTGTGGCTCGCGGGCTCAGTCATTGTGGCTCACAGGCTCTAGAGCGCAGGCTCAGTAGTTGTGGCGCACAGGCTTAGTTGCTCCGCGACATGTGGGATCTTCCTGGACCAGGGATCAAACCCATGTCCCCTGCATTGGCAGGCAGATTCTTAACCACTGTGCCACCAGGGAAGTCCCTATTGTGTGTCTTTTTAATTTTAACCATCCCAGGGGTGTTAAGATGTATCTCCTTGTGGTTTTGATTTGCATTTCCCTAATGACTAATGATATTGAACACCTTTTGTATTGAATCTGTAGATCAATTTGGGGAGTTTTGCCATCTTAACAATATTGTCTTCTGCTTCATGAACAGAACGTGAGATGTCTTTCCATTTACAGTAAGTCCCCTACATACAAACGAGTTCTGTTCTGAGAGCACATTTGTAAGTCCAATTTGTTCGTAAGTCCAACAAAGTTAGCCTATGTACCCGACTAACACAATCGGCTATATAGTACTGTACTGTAATAGGTTTATAATACTTTTCACACAAATAATACATAAAAAACAAACACAAAAAATAAAGAAAACATTTTTAATCTTACAGTACAGTACCTTGAAAAGTACAGTGGTACAGTACAACAGCTGGCATACAGGGGCTGGCATGGAGTGAACAGGCAAGAAGAGTTACTGACTGGAGGAGGGAGAGGAGGTGGGAGATGGTAGAGCTGAAGGATCATCAGCAATGAGAGACAGAGGGCAAGCTGCAGTTTCACTCACGCCTTATGTGATTGGACACGCGAACGCACATTCGCATCTTTGAAAGTTCACAACTTGAACGCTCGTATGTAGGGGACTTACTGTATTTACATCTTCTTTAATTTCTTTCAAAGATGCCTTGTAGTTTTCAGAGAATAAGTTGTGCATTAAAAAAAAAATTATTCCTGAAGAACTTCCTTTAGTATTTCTTGTAAGGCAGCACTGGTAGCAAGAAATTCTCTCAGGTTTGTGTGTGCATGCGTGCGTGTGTCTGTGCGTGCGAATGTCTTTATTTCATTTTTAAGAGATAGTTTTGCTAGATACAACATTTTTGGTTGACGTGTTTTTTCTTTCAGCACTTTGAATATGTTATCCCACTGCCTTTTGGCCTCTCTTGTTTCTTATGAGAAGCCAAATATAAATCTTATTGGGGTTTCCTTGTATGTGTCCTATTTTTCTTGCTGTTTTAAAAATTTCCCTTGGTGTTTTTTACTGTAAATAACTTTACCATGATGTGTCTGTGTGTAAAACTCTTTTTGTTTCTTATATTTGGAGTTGAGCTGCTGAGCTGTGTAGATTAATGTTTTTCATCAAATTTGGGAAGTTTTCAGCCATTATTTCTTTCACTATTTTTTTTTCTGCTCCTTTGTCTCTTTTCCTTCTAGTGTTTCCATTATGCACATGTTGGTCTGGTTAATAGTGTTCCACATTTCTCTAAGACCCTGTTCATTTTTCTTCACTCCTTTTTTCTGTTTTTTGGGTTACATAATTTATATTGCTCTGTCTTCAAATTTGCTGATTCTTTCTTCTGTCTGTTCAAATCTACTATTAAGGCTCTCTAGTGAATTTTTAACTTTCAGTTACTGTATATTTCAACTCTGGAACTTCTATTTGATTCTTTTTTTTATAGCTTTTATTTTTATATCTTAATGGGTATTCTGTATTTGATGGGACGTTGTCATCATACCTTCTTTTACTTTTTTTTATTGCTTTTTAAAAAATAAATTTATTTATTTATTTTTGGCTGTGTTGAGTCTTTGTTGCCGTGCGCCTGCTTTCTCTAGTTGCGGTGCGTGGGCTTCTCATTGCAGGGGCTTCTCTTGTTGCAGAGCATGGGCTCTAGGCATGTGGGCTTCAGTAGTTGTGGCTCACGGGCTCTAGAGCGCAGGCTCAGTAGTTGTGGTGCATGGGCTTAGTTGCTCCGCGGCATGTGGGATCTTCCCGGACCAGGGCTTGAACCCATGTCCCCTGCATTGGCAGGTGGATTCTTAACCACTGCACCACCACGGAAGCCCCTCTTTTACTTTTTAAAGCATGAATTCCTTTAGTTCTTTGAACATATTTATAATGGCTGCTTTGAAGTTTTTGTTAGATCTGACATCTAAGCCCTTTCAGGCATTTTCTATTTCCTGCTTTTTTCCCCTGAGTTTGGGTCATACTTTCCTGTTTCTTTGCATGTATTGTAATTTTTGGTTAAAAACTGGACATTTCAGGAAATATATTGTGGAAACTCTGAGCATTGAACAGCCCCCCCAACCCTGGGGGTGCTTGTCTTTGTTTGTTTATTTGTTTAATGACTTGGCTGGACGCTTAGTGAAGACTATTTCCCCTACAGTGTGAAGCCTCTGTTGTTGCTCCTCAGAGGGCACAGCCTTGGGCATGTACACAGTCACCCTGGGATGACAATGGTTTTAGCAGGGCTCTTTTTGACTGTCTCTTTCCCCAGTTTTTCTATTAAGCTGTTTGCCTCTGCTGATATCACACTTAGCTGTTAGGCTCCACCAATAACTGGCTCATTCCTTTATTGTTTTCAACAATGCCCTGGGGCACAAATCATTCCATAGCCTAGTTCAATTAAATTCAAGCCCTTTTGAAGGAGTAGTTTTGAGGCAAGTCTTTGAGGTTTGTCCTGACTGCTCTGAGCTGTCTCTTTTTCTGGTTCTCTCTGGTAATCTAGTTGCCCTATGGGTTAGCTTGTTGCTCAAATGGAGCTACCAGTCTCCTCTTAATTGTTTACTACCACAGTCTCCATTGTTTTAAAGAGCACTCTTAGGCTTCAACTTCTGCACATCTTGTTTCAAATGAAGTTATTTCCTGTGGGGACAGCTTCAGAGCTCTCTGTTGTTATGGACTACTTTTCCCCTGGGGAAAATCTCTGAGCCCCTGCTCCAGGACTGGGGGGAAGGGAAAGTGCCCTCAGAATGACACCCCCTGCCTTATGAGTTAGAGGCTGGTTGGAGTTGGTAGCATCCCTCTTTTTGGCTTGCCTCTCCTGGCATGGAATCTCCACTCTACAATAAGCTGGGACAAGGGCAACCAGGGCCTCAATATTCTCAGCCTGTGAAACCTGGAGTAGAGGCGCCACTATATGAATATGGTCTGAGTGGAGGATGGGATCCCCCAGTCTCCTGGCTGCACTCACCAGGAATTAGCCTCTGCAACTTGGAGCTCAGGAGATGGAGGGAGGCTAAATCCTAAAATGTTCTCAGTATCTTTTTTTCTTTATATTAGAGGTAAAGAAAAAGCACCCATAGGTGGAGAGGCCTCAGTTCTGTGGTCATCAGAGGTGGAGCCAAAGCAGAAGACCAAGGTAGTTTAAATGGGATGGTGGGGATGGGAATGGAGGGGCCTGAGGGAAGAAGGGGCACTCAGGGACCTGGCTCTCCCACTTGCATCCCGACATTAGATCCAACACAGCTCTACCAGGCTCCACTCTGGGAATGAGAGCAAATAGGATGGGGTCTGTGCCAGCCACGTAGCACCAAGGGGCAACTCTGGAAGGTGCCACTATGAACCTGCCTTCCAGTCCTGCAAACACAGAGCAGGAGCCACCAGCCTTGGACTGTCTGTGCCAGTTGCTAGGGCATGTGAGTCAGCCAAGCCTTTCCCCAGAGCCTCCATTCTCTCTGCTTCAAATGGGGATCCCTGCCTTTTTTTTTTTTCTTTTTTTTGGACTCTACAGACATGCTTAAAACTATACCAAGGCTTCAGATGACAAGGCAGGCCTGCGTTAGCCTTGAATATAAATCGAATATAGCCTGTCACAAAGAAGAAATAACAGTCCCTTCAGAAGCCCGAGGCACCTGCAGCTCTTCTGACCAGCTCTGCCAAGCCTTGTTTTTGTCAACGCACCACCCTACCTCTTGGACAAAGTGTGAGGGCTCTGCTGCCCACCAGGAGAGATGGACAAAGTCTGTTTGTCCAGAAACTTGGCAGGAGGTTCGGGTGAAGCAGCCTCGAAACAAAGGCACATTCTGAGATCCTGGTGGCATTTGTCAGAGGAATAGAGCTTAGAGGCAACAGGCAAACTGTTTGGCGTGAGGCAGCTGATAAACAAACAGATAAGCAAATTCAGGCCATAGCTAGGGAAAGCCCCTCAGTCTCCTTTATTTGTTCTCTTTCTGAAGCACTGACTGGAAATAAGTGTCTGTTGGTGCTGGCTGGAGGCAGAGGTCCCCACTTTATCCCCTTTGGAATCTGCCAGAGGGCAGGTCTGGGCTGTGAACTTGGTTAATATTCAGGCTGTCCCAACAGCAAAGTTGCCAGTCTCACACTAGCCAGCAGTATTCCAGGGCAGCCTGCAGGCCTGATGGAAAGATAACAGCCTAAACTCTTCACCTTTGGCAGAGCCCACCCAGGCCCCAAAAGAGGTACATCCCTATGAGCTGCCACATGGAGTCCTATGTAGTTGTCAGTCAGATGCCAGGCTCGGTCTGTCTCATTGTTCCCGCCTTCGCTGCTCCTAGTGCCCCCCATAAGCACCCTGTTAGCAGAGGATAAGGCTCCCTTGTTCCTATATCATACCTTTGGGCTGTGGGTGGAGAATCAGTGTGTCCTATTCTGTCCAAGCCCTGACCCCAGGTCCCAAGAAAGACATCACAAGGCTAGTGCCTCCAGAGGCCCAGGCCCTTTGTTGGACGTTCTATCATGGTGAAGGGCATAGCTGCCCGCAGCTCCACCCATGATTTCCTAGAGGAAGGAAACTACCTTATAGACCTATACACACAGGCAGACGCATCCACACAGTTCCCAACTCAGACACCAGGTTCCCACCTCCTGGCATTCTCTAAAAGGCATTTCCACAGCAGAACATGCCATCCTTGGGCCCCTGGCTGACCCGTCTTCCCTGTGAAAGGGTCAGGGGGTTGGCTCAGGTGGGCTTCTCTATCCCAGAGGGTATGCCCATCAGGAGATCCCTTCAGAGGTATAAAGCAGAGACAATCTGAGGGTGGTCCCTCTACCTGTATGGTGCCAGAGAGATGCAGAGAACTTACTCAGGGCCCCTGGGCTTGATCTTGTTGGGAAGCTGAGGCCATTTCTCCCCCTGGCACAGCAGATTCAGACCTGTGTCCTATTCTCTGGGCCCTAGAATTCCACCTTGGGAAAGGGGCTCTGCCTCCAGCAAGTCTCATCACCCATTATACTGGCTGCAACCTGGACCTTAGAACAGCTCCCACAATGCCCATCGTGCCCAGCCAGAGGTGATGAGGTCTTGCCCTTCCCACTCCTCATCCACCCATCTATGATGCCCATTTTGCTGGTGCTATGGGATATAGCATGGCACATGATCTCATCAAATCCTCCCAACAACTCGGATAAGCTGGACATTCTTATGATTCTCATTTTTAACAACTGTAATAAAATTCACACAACATTAAATATACCATCTTAACGATTTTTAAGTGTACAGTTCAGTAGAGTTAAATATATTAACATTATCGTGCAACCAATCTCCAGAACTCTTCATCTTGCAAAATGAAACTCTATATCTATTAAATAACTCCCCATTTCCCTCTGCTCCCAGCCCTTGGCAACTACCATTCTACTTTCTGTTTCTATGAGTTTGACTACTCTTCATATCTCATATAAGTGAAATCATACAGTTTGTCCTTTTGTGTCTGGCTTATTTCACCTGGCATAATGTTCTCAAGTTTCATTCATGTTGTAGCATTGTGTCAGCATTTCCTTCCTTTTTAAGGCTGAATACTATTCCACTGTATGTATATACCACATTTTATTTATCCATTCATCTGTTGCTGGACATTTGAGTTGCTTTTACCTCTTTGGCTATTGGAATAATACTGACATGAACATGGGTATACAAATATTTCAAGATCCTGCTTTCAATTCTTTTGAATATACACCCAGAAGTGATATTGCTGGATCATACAATAATTCTATTTTCAATTTATTGAGTCTGCCACACTGTTTTCTATAGTGGCTGCACCATTTTACATTTTGTGCATGAGGGTTCCAACTTCTCCACGTCCTTGTTTGTTATTTTTCTGTTTTGTTTTGTTTTTTGTTTTTGTTTTTAATAGCAGCCAACCTAATGGATGTGAGGTGACATCTCATTGTGGTTTTGATTTACATTTCCTTAATGATTAATGATGTTGAGCATCTTTTCATTTGCTTGTGTCCCCTTTTATAGATAAGGAAACTGAGGCATTGATTGAGCAGTGATGCAACCTGTTGAAGTCAGCCCAGTGCTTGGGGGTGGGGTCAGAATGGACCCACCTGTCTGACTCCAGAGCTCCTCCTTGTGCCACCACCTTTCTAGGAAGAACCACCCACCCTACTCACTTTCATGCTTCTCCCCTCCTTCCTCCCAACCACTAGTGCTCCTTTGCCTTTTATTTTACTCCCAGCACCCAAAAAGGAAGCAAGGAAGGGAAAGCCTGCTGAAAAAAGCAAATCGTGGTGCATGTGTGTGAGTGTGTGATGATGTGCATCCCCAGAGGTGTCCACAGGCCCTTGTGAGCAGGGTACAACAGGGATAGCTATGGACTTGTAAGCCAGCAGCCACCTACCCCTCACACCCTGAGGTGAACAAAACCAGTAAGGAAGGGGAAAGAGACAGGTCAACCCAGCTGTCAAGGAGGGCTGCAGCCAGTAGGGCCAGCTCCAGCTCAGGTGCTGACCACACTTCCAGGAACTGAGGTGGGGTGAGCTGGCCCCTACTTTTGGATCCCTCAGGATCAGGCTGTGGGCAGAGGGTGGGTAAGCACTAGGAGCCCCTGCTAGGGGATCAAAGCCAGAGAAGCACGGCCACTTCAGGGCCCAAGGTAGGCATGGAACCAATGCTGGGGGAATCCAGAGGTGCTCCATCGGCTGAGCCCACTTTCTACAGGTCTTATAGACTCAAGAGCCACCACTCCCAGCTGGCCACCAATCTCTTGCTAAAGCAACTCCCACAGCTTCCTCACTGGTCTTCTTGATTTTCATAGCAGCTTGAGACAGTTCTTTCTAAAAACACAAATTTGACCATGTTACCCCTTCCTTGGAACCGTTACTATTTCCTCACTGTCCTCAGAATACTCAACTCTTCAACATTCCTACAAGGCCCACTGTGGACAGCCCCTGTAGGCATTTCTAGCCTCACCTGCCATCCGTTGAACTCCAAGCCACCCTGATCTATGAAATCTCATTCCCAGAATCTTCCATGTTCTTTGCCTGGACAAGTCCTGCTCATATTTCCAGACTCAGTTCAAATTTATCATCCCTTCTTAGAGTAGTTCCTCACTCTGCTATCCCCACAGAGAGGGCCGTTTTTTTTGCCCCAGGTCATGCAACAAGCCAGTCAGTATTTGAATTCAGGTTCCAGAACCCTGTTATTAACCAGGTTTGATGTTAGCTCTCTCTAACACAGCCAGTGTCCCTGTGGGTATCTGAGCTTCAAAAGCAGACCCCACACCCCAGATGTGTATAGCCTGGTGTTCAGCACAAGGCCAGACATGGTGTCTAATTATTGCCACATTGTGCTGGGGAAGGGGATAAAAGACTAGCAGAGGCCATGGTCAGGTTTTCACGTAGAGCAGAGGATGGGCCAGAAACTGGGAATCCTACCTGCCTGATTAATAGCAGGAAACTAGTGTGTGAGGATACCCTCCTCAGAAGGAGATGTGCCCTGACGTAGCATCACCTGGCCCTTACCAGATGCAAAGCAGGAAATGCAGAGGACAAAGTACATGTGTATTCTGACTGCTGAAACTTAGAAATCCTGCCACCAAACCACTTAGGATGCTAAGCGGCTAATGGCATAAGCCGGAGCCTCTGTCCACCACTGGGCCCTATGCTCAGACGGTCTCTGTGAGTCTGGCCCTTCATGAGTGCCCTGGGGCCAGGGTTATGCCTCCTCTAGTTCCCTGTACTCCACCAGTATCAGGAGGCCTTCTGCTCCTTTTCAGAGAAACTGGAGGCTCAGGACAGGACCCAAGCCTTACCATAGTTGTATGGCAGAGCAGGAGACCCCGTGATGCTTCCAGAAGCCTGTGGCCAGGGAACAGACCACACCTGCCCATGCCCTGCCCAGCAGCAAGACTCTTCTTTGTGTCTACAGGTGGCTCAGCAGCATCCCCCACACCCCCTCCTCATGCCTACGGCAGGAACTTGACTCAGGCTGTCCATCTGGGGAGCCTGGGGTTGGTGGTATCTAGGCTCTTGGGAAACAACTTCATCTTTTGTGAAACTGCCAGAGGAAAAGGCAGTTGACAACTGCTTCCCTTCTCCCTTCTTCATCCCCTCCCTAGGAGACAAACCGATGGGGAATGAGCCTGAGTCCTGCTCTCTTGGGCTGCACACCTGTGTTGGAAGTATAACCCAGGTGACTGCTGGCCAGGTTTGATGAGGAGTGGGGGACGCTGACCCAGGCACTGCCAGGGTGTCTCGAGGGGGACTGATGCAGATACTGGGTCGCTCACATACCCACCTCGGTCACGATGGTGGACAGGTAGATGTCCTGGTTGAACTCCCAGCCATCCAGGCAGCCCTCTTGCTCCAGCTGCTCCAGGTCCACGTCACGCCCCGGCTCCAGCCCGAGCTCCGAGAAGTTGACGATCGTCGCGAGCCGGTAGCGGCGGCAGCTGTGAGGCACCTCGCGGCCGTCCCGCAGCTGCAGCGGGAGGCTGTGGTTGCGCCACACGCTGCTCAGGTTCGCTGTGTCCGGCACCCGACAGTGGTGCTCCGGGGTCCCCGCCAGGAACACGACTGACATGCCGTTGAAGCCGTTGGGGATGATGCTGGCGCTGAGCAGGAAGAAGATGAGGCGCTGGAAAGGGCCCCACTCGCCCAGGAAGGCGGTCACCTCGTCGTAGTCCTGCATGCTCCCCGCCGCTGCTCTGCAGCTGGCAACGAGGGATGATAAGAGCGTTCCCCGGACAGTGTCGCGCGGGGGAGGGCGTTCCCCGGGGGCCTCAGAACGTTCTCGCGGGCCAGGCCGGCTGAGGGAAAGCGAGGCGCGCGGCCGGCACCGTTCCCAGGAAACGGGCTGCGGACCTTGGAAGGTTCCTGGGAGCTGGACGCAAAGCTGGAAGCCACGGTAGAAACTCGGGACCACACCCCGATCCCGGTTGGGGCGGGGCAGGGCGAGGCAGCGGGCTGGCTGGGGTGGGGCTCCGGGGCGGCTCCGCCCGTGCTCCGCTCCCCGCCCCCGGCGACCCCGCCAGACACCCCGGGGAGGCTAGGAGGCCAGCGGTGCCGCCTCCGTACGGAAAAGGGGCCCAGTTCCCGCGCCGCATCCCCGGCCCCCGCGCCCCCTAGGTGCTGAGCGCCCAGCCCCGCGCTGCCGGGTAGGGTCTCACGGGCGAGCGGGCGAATGGGAAGAGTCGAGGCCGCAGAGCAAGGTCTTTGAGAGGTCGGCCCTCGGCCCTCTCTGTCGGCGTCGCCACAGGCCTCGTCCCGGGCAGGGGTCTCTCCTCTCACGCTTCCAGCCCGAAGGGGGCCTCGGGCGGGGCGCTGATGGGCGAGTGCGTGGGGCCGAGGCTCTGCGGGCGCAGGGGCGACAGGAGCGCGCCCTCTCCTCTGGCCCGCCGCAGCGCAAATGGCCGGCGCCCGCCCACCCGGCGCTCACTAACGCCCAAGCTGGATTCAGTCACCTGCCGGCGGCTTCGGGACAGCCCGGAGCCTCGCCTTGAAAAGGGGGAAGCAGGGATGATCAAGATCGCTGTGCGTCAGAGACAAGCTCGGACTGAGGGGAGGTGGGGAGCAAGGACTACCGGGTCGTCCCAGGATCCTGTTGGGGCCTCTGGAGAACATACTACGCGGAGCTTGGTCCTTTGTGAGAGCACGGTAATGGAGGCCCAGCTGTCACCACTCCTGGGCTCTGATTTTGGTCCCCTGGGGCTCTTCATCGAGGCTGGCTGCCAGAGTCTTCTTGGACTGGAGCCCTCAAGTTTCCAGAAGGGACAGCCCATGGTCCGGTAACAGAGGGAAGGAGGAAGGGAGGAGGAGTTTGCCGCCCAGTTCTGGCAGGGTAACCAGAGCAGGGACCAGTCTGCTCGTGTCCAGGCTTAAGGCCCCTCTGCTGTTGTGTGAGCTAGCCTGGGCCTGCAGTGGGAGTCCTGGGGTTCCTGAGGCAGATGTGATTGACAGGCTGAAGGGCCCAACTCTTTGGAGATTTTGTACAAGTGTGTTTGCTTCTCCAGGCCCTGGTTAAGAGGTGGGAGACGTTTCTGCCTCATTTTTTGTAGCCTCCAGTCTACAGGGAGAGGGGCTTCCTACCCCCTTGGAACCTCAGTTTCCTTATGTGTAATAAGACCATATGTCTAGATGTGCCAGGACAGCTCTGATTTATGCCTATTAGTCCAGTAGAATTGTTAATAGTGTTTCCCTTTCCTTTCAAAAGAATCCTTCTTTGAACAATATTTCCTGTGGTCATTGTCTTACTTAGCTTAGATTTCAGCCTCCCCTGTCCCCCAATAAAAAATCAAAGCCCGAGATAAGAATTTATGTGGAGATCATTTATTTATAGTAGTGATCCCAAGGAAAGGAGTGAAGGACTAGGGAGAGTGAACAGGGAAGGAGGTAAGGCTGACACAAGACTGTGTAATTGAGCTGGTCATTGGTACTGACCAGGATCAGTGACAGTGATGTGCTGTGACATTAGAGCTTGAGACCAAAGGAAAAAATTAGTAATAACTGATCGTATCTTAAAATTTTGATGTTTTGTTCATCATGGATTTTTATATTGGTTTTGATTTTTAAAAATACTATGTTAAAATATTATTTATCTTGATTATTGAATTTCTTGGCACCCCCTTAAATTTTGCACCTGAGGCAAGTGCCTCACTCTTTTCACTTGCCTTAGCTTTTTCCCAACCCTAATTGCTGTGGGTAATTGGGATTTGATCCAGCTGGGACCTTCTAAAGAGCGTTAGAGAATGAAGAGGCATTTGTTTACTAGTTCTGGCTCCACTGGTCGACTCCCCTGCACTTTCAAGGTGTACATGTGTGAGAGCCAGCAGGTACCACTTCACAAAACTGTTTGCCATAGCCCATGAGTATATGTAAGTCCATACCTTGAACCACTTCGCCTGCCATACAAAATGAATGCCCAAGTACACTGCTTATAGCTGGACCATTGGGAGGATTTCCCTTCACCATTGTCCTTTAGGGCCACTCCTAAGTGGGGCTATGTTGCAGTAAACAATCCATTTTTTGGCTGATAGCACCTGTGAGACAGGGCTGAGTATTTTTTTCCCTCTATCAGTTGATTATAGAGAAACACCCCCATAAGACCATAGGTTTGAGTTGAGGGAGAAGTGTTGGTATAGCTGAGGTGTAGGTGTCATGGAGTCTGAGCCTTCTGTTCATTAACTAACCTGAACTGTATGGACCTGCTCAATCCTGATCCTGACTCTACCATTTCTCTTATATGATGGATTGCTTATGTGCTTGCTTAATCTTATGACTGGATAGAATTTGACAATACCTAGCTCTTACTGGATATTTCTAGTTGCATAGACCCTTGATGTCCCATTGTCAGGTATAGCCAAATAGCTGCTTTTCAAAAGGCCAATAGCTCCCTGCTACAGAAGGCATGACCTTGCTCTGGCACCCTAGAGATCTTACTGAAACTCTTTTATTATGGCTTATCAGAGACTCTACCCAGCATCCTTATCACCATGAACATCTCTAGCAGCATTGATTCTGCTGGGTCATGTGGACCAAATGGCAGGGAACCTTGTACTATTGTTAGACACATGGTAGAGCTCTCTCTTGCTCTGGGCTTCACTCAAAGGTGGGAGCCTTCCAAGGCACCCATTAAATGGGTTAGAGTAGTATTCTCACCAAGCACTATGTCTTTTTATTAGTGGTAGAGGGTACAGGGTACAACAACTTGCCTTTACCTTACAGAGGATGGCCTGGCATGCTTCAGACTACTGGATCCCTAATAACTTCACCAATTGGCTTCAAAATCATATGGAATGAAAGAAGTGGGTGAGGATATAGATGAAATCAGATTGACCATAATATTGGTCCTAGGGGTTCATTTTACTACTTTGTCAACTTTTATATACATTTAACTCACTCTGGAACAAAAAGGTAAAAAAACCTTCACCAGCATGGAAGGCCCTCAATCATACTTTTTATCTCCCATCTTCTGGTATGAATGTGTCTTACTAGGACATCTGCTCACTAGGTTATGATATATTAGCATTATGTCATCAGTACAGTGGACCATCATGATGTTCTATGGACTATCAAGACAAAGTCACTAAATACTATATTGTGACAGAGAGCCGGAGAATTAACATAACCTAAGGGCAAGACAGTGGTATGTACTGCTATTCATCCCACATAAAAACAAACAGCTTTTGATCCTCCATACTGAAGGGTATAAAGAAGAAAACCTTTGATGTTGGTGCTAATCTCTGTAATTCCTCCAAGGAGGTGGTTTTACTTCTGATATAATAAATTGGTCAAAAATGTGGGTGTGTTAGAGGCTTCTGTTTGGTCCTTCCTACCATAATTGCTCTTATTTAATAGGACAGGGAGTAAATGTTAGAGTCTTGCCAGCTGCTAAGTGTATCTCTCCTAGTTATGCACTTAGGGACCAGGGAACTACTAAAGATCCAGTGTGGATCTTTAAGTCCATTAGACTTGCTTGCAGGAGAACTCCATTTACCACCTGGCTTTCATGAGCCCCCAGTATAACTGGGGGACCCTAATGGTGCTTCCTGTCCGTTGGTATCAGGGCCAGCTCATACTCTGTATCCAACAGCTCTTGACAGCTCTGGGTCTTTCCCTTTCCTCAGGCCAGAGTTACTGGGGTTAAAGGCCACTGCTATGGACTGAATTGCACCCCCCCCCCCAAATTAATATGTTAAAGCCCTAACCTCCAGTGTGGAAGTATGGTTGGAGATGGAGCCTTTCGGAAATAATTAGGTTTAGATAAGATCATGAGGGTGGGGTTTTCATGATGGGATAGTGCCCTTATGGGAAGGGGCACTAGAGAGATATCTACAAGCCAGGAAAAAGACTCTCACCAGGAACTGAATTGGCCAGCACTTGATCTTGGACTTTCCAGCCTCCAGAATTGTGAGAAATAAATTTCTATTGTTTAAGCCACCCAGTCTGTGGTATTTTGTTATAGCAGCCTGAGTAGTCTGAGATAGCCACAGATCCCTTACAGGGAAAGATTGGGGAAGTAATTATCATAAATACTTTTAGCAGTATAGGAGGGTTCTTCCTTAAAGAGACTTGGCCTCCTTTTCAATTAATAGGCTCTGAGCTCATGAACTGGCCTGGATCTGGGAAATTTATGAGGAAATACTATTTTCCATTGTAGCAGTTGTCATCAGCCTTCTGATCACTAGCTCTTACTTTTGGGGGTGAGGTTGTTATACAAGTCAAGTAATAGTCATCTGCCCATTTATTTAACTCCTAGGAAAAGCATGGTGTATTAGCCATCACCACAGATCCCATGGGTTGAAGCCCTCTGGTTGTCCCTTTGGTCTGTAATTACATCCACCCTGCCTCTGTTGTTTAAGTGTCACCATCCAGCCTCTGCTATTCTAGAATCCTACCATCCCCACTAACATTAGAGATCCGCACCTGTGCATTTTGTATTGCCTTAGTGAAGAGAGTGTCTGATGAACTTGGCTTGGGAATATAATCTGGTGATAGGTTCTCTGGTCTTGCATGTTAAAAACAATCTAACATTCTCACTCCCCTGGGCCTTCTGACTCCTTTGATACTGTCAAGAAAGTTCTGGCATTTCCACCTCATTTCCATAGGCCATAATTGTATCCAAGTACTGAAGAGCCATCTCAGAAGCATATGAAGATGGTTTTATGTATCCTTGCTTGGATGTTAAACCCAGCGTAATGAGAGAATGCTTCCAGGTTAATAAATTCCCACATATGTTACCCCTGTTCCTACCAGAACATAGGTCCTGTCATTTTTTCAATATATATGCTATTTTCTTGTGGATCAGGGACTGTATTTCCCCGCTTAGGCTATGCTGAAACCTAACTCTAGTATAGAGACCATGAGGGGAGGTAAGGAGGATCCGGAGGAGGATAGGCGTCACCTCTGGAGCCGCTTGCCTTAGGAGGAGTCTTGGCAGGGATTCCAGGCAAGGAGAGGCTACTCTCCTGTAGTATGGGGAAGAGAGCTGCTGCTGCTGGCCTTGAAGGTTTAGGGGAATCCAGGAATTAAAAATTCTCAATTAACTGACCCAAATGTCCCTGTTCCATGTTCCAGGGTTCTGTGTATTTTGTATCAGGGCCATGACTTTGTCATAGACCTAACAAAGCTATGCATGCAGCCTTTTGTTGTGGCTCTCCTACCCTTATAGTTAAATCAATTAAATAAGCCCTGGGTTTGATTTCCAACACAGTCTGTCCTGTGGCTGCAGGAGATAAAGGTCTCTTTAAAAGCTTCTATGGAGGCCTCCTGGCTTTCACAGTGTACCTTGAGTTTAGAGTTGGCTGACCTGGGACTATCATTTTCTTTTTTCAAGGCTGCTAAAGCACTTAGCAAAAGCCAGTCAAGGCCATCATCCTTATAATCACCATTGTCCTCATATGTTCTATGTGCCATAACCAGGGTTTCTCAATCTTGGCACTATTGAAATTCTGAGCTAGATTATTCTTTCTTGTGAGGGGCTGTCCTGTGTATTTTAGGATGTTTAGCAGCATCTCTGGCCTCTACCTATTAGATGCCATAGTACACTCTCCTAGTGGTACCAGACATTTAGCAGTGTCTCCAGACATTGCTAAATGTCCCCTGGGAGATAAAATAGCCCCTGATTAAAAAGCACTGACACAAGCCAATGCTTCACTTTCCCCTTGCATCTCTTTCTAATTTCTAATCATAGGAGTTCTGGTAAATGATGCTACTGCATGTTGGTATTATTACCATCCTACTTACTAACAGTAATGGGGTCCTTATCTCTGTTTGAAAGGGGACTGTTCCAGTTCTAGAATCCCTTCCTTGCAAGTCTGCCTTCTAGACTGCCTTCTATTTGGGAATGACTCTAAGGGAACAGGACTAAGGGATGATGGAGAGTAAAACAGAGAAGAAGAAAAGCAAGTACAAAGGTACAGAGTAGGGTTGTTTACAGCTGTGGGGACCTGGGGGAATGTGTCTCAGAAATGTCTAAGATTCAGAAGTAGGCAACATTTATCCATAGGTTCCCGCCCTTCTTTGGTTCAGGTGTGGGTGTTAACCCCCCAGTACTTCCAGATTGCACACCCATGCATGTTGAGCAGGTTTCTATATGTGTTCCATGCCTCAGCTTCTGAGGAGTCCAGGAGAGAAAGTGAGAAGTAAGCAGCACAGCTGAGATTGGGATACCCCAGAGAAGCTGGTTGCTATATCAGTGGCTGGTTGCTATAAACAGTGTGCCTGGAATATCTGAAGTTGTGAGCTTGAGGTGTCCTATGTGGTCATCCTACTTATATATGACTACGGAGGATGCAGCCTGTGCTGCCCTTCACTGGGTGCTGCCCAGGAACATGAGAAGGCTAGACCCTGGCAGCCTCATTTATAGGTTCAAACCCTGCCTCTGCTCCTTCTGACCAAAAGGGCCTGGAGTCAACTATGTGGGGCGGGTGGATCCATGGGCCACCCCCTGGCACCCAGGCAATCTGCTCCAACCCAGACACCTGCCATGTGAACACTAAACCAGTGGTTGGGAAAGGCAGATGGATGAGATTGGAAAGGTTGGCAGAGGATAGACCATACTTGACCTAAAAAATTCTTAATTAAAAAAATTTAATTAATTAATTTTTATTGAAGTGTAGTTGATTTACAATATTGTGTTAGTTTCAGGTGTACAGCACGGTGATCCAGATATATGTATCTCTATATCTCCATATATATATATATATATACTATATATTTTTAGATTTATATTTTAAAATATATATGTATTTCAGTTATATATATATATTTTTTCAGATTCTTTTCCCTTGTAGGTTATTACAAAATATTGAGTATAGTTCCATGTGCTGTACAAACCTAAGTGGAGTCACAGTAGGACAGTCAGTTTAAGATTGAGCCTGTAGGGGAAGAACCATCCCTTGGCTGGGCCTCTGAGCTCTATCCTCCCAGACCAATTCCAGTGGGACTGGGTGAGACTACCAAAAGAGGGCGGGGGCAGTTTGGAAGGGATCTACTATTAGGCATTGCAAACAACCCAAGGCACTCTTGAGAATGAGCATTTGGAGAAGAAAGGAGAAGCTGGGCCAGAAGCTTGAGGAGGCTGGTGCCTCAGGGATAGGCAGGGGAGTGGACAGGAACACAGACTGAGAAGGCACTGCATGAAGTAGGAGGGGGAGGTGGTGAGGAGTCAGAACAGCCCATTTAGCTCAGGGATCCGAACCTGACCCCAGGCCCAAGTCAGGCAGGTGTGGGGGTGGGTTCGTGCAAGCCAGAGTTTATGAACAGGTGCTATGGGCACCAGCCTTGTCTACACCCAGACCCAAAGCTTCAGGGGTCACCTGGACTCAGCTCATCTTCCACTGTTCCATGCTCCATGGAGGAGCCTGGCCCTATGTGAAGAGCTGGTGCATCTGAGCTGCACTCTGGGCTGTCTAGGGACCTTGACAAGCAGAGGTAAGTCAGCACCCTTCAGAAGTGGCCTGGCAAGAGTCACCAGGCCATTGGTAGGACAGGCAATGTTCTCTAGGGAAGATGCATACTTGCGATTGCCCTGGGTGTTCTTGCCATGGAGATAGCTAACCAGCGTGTGACCTGGGCAAGTTTCTCAACCTTTCTAAGCTCATCCATGAAGTGAGGATAATAACTGTACTTCCTTTCAGGTTTATGTGAAGATGAAAGAAGAGTAATATCAGTTCACTAAGGACTTGAAGATGAAGACCTGGGACGTATTAGCTCCTGTGATATTTCTTACCCAATTTGCATCCTCTGAGACTTCCTCTGAGTCTGTAACTGTGCTCTGGCTTCCCATGAAATGTGCCTTTAGGCCAAGAATACCCTGGAGAGAAGCCAAGTGTCCTTCCACTGCTGCCTATATTGGTAAAGGAGCTGGTGTATGGTGTGGTGCTTCAGCCTCTGAGCTTCGCTAACCCAGTCAGACTGGGGAGACAGACCTGCTCACAGGGCTGGTCAGTCAGGTCTCTGAGCCCACATGGCTGAGGCCAACCCCAGACCCTGTAGGAACAGGTAAGGCCTCTGGCAGCCTGTCCTGGGATTTCTAGCCTCTGCCTTCAGCCACAGATGGTCCACATCAGACAGGAGCAAAGATAAAATTTGGTTTCCAAGTACAGTTTCCTACTTGTGGTAGAGGGGGCACAGAAGGACAGTCCTTGCTTATTAGAGACCCCTTTACTACCCTCATTTCTTTTTAGACTTCCACCTCTTTTCAGAGGTGCTAAGGACTATTTTGTGGGAAAATTTTGAACGTTATGTGAGAAAATGATAAACCAGGAAATTACCCAGAGTTGTAGGAAGCAAATCAGGGGTTAGCGTGGGGACTAAAGTCAAGAAGCTGTTACCCTGGGTAAGAATGAGCCCCAGGATGGAGCTGCAGTGCAGATAAGCTGGGCAGGGAGACCCACAGGTGGAGGAGGAGGCAGGGCACTCCCTGAGTGGTCAGCGGGACTCTCTGGGCCCATAGCCCAGGCTTCTGGGCATCACAGTGCAGGTCACAACACCCCTAACTCAGCTGTTCATGGGCCGTTACCCCAGGGCCAGGCTGCTGTGCCACCAAGAGGGTCTGAGTCCTTGGCCGGGAAGGGAGGGCTGGCTTGAAGCAGCATCTGGGTTTCTCCTGCCCTCACCCCTTTCCTTGGTTCTCAAGGTGGAAGGTGGGAGAATAAAACTTATCACACAGAGAACCAGAAAGAAGGACTCAGTTTTCATTTCTAGCTCCTTGGAGGGTCAAGGAAGCCTGTAAGAGTCTGGAAAAAGATCTTGAGGAAGCTGAATTTACAGATCAGCACAACTGCAATTATGGGGGCCTGAGGCAGGGCTGTCAGCAAATTTCAGCAGGGACTGCACCTCATGGGGCCTTGTGGGCTGGGTTCAGGAGTTTAGACTTTGTCCTAAGAGCAGTGGGGAGCCATGGAAGCTTTAATAGACAAGAGTGGCATAGTCAGATTTGCATTTTAAAAATCTTTCTTTGCCGTTGGGTGGAGAAAGGATTGAGGGGCCAGATGGGAGACAGGAAGGCCAGTCAGGAGGCTGTTACAGGGGCCAGGCAGGAGAATGTAGGGGCCTGAACTGGGGCTGGAGCTATGGAGGCAGAGGGAAGTGGGCTAGTTAGGGATTAGTCAGGGATGAATGCAGTCATGCCTACGAACTGGTCTCCTTGCTTCCACCTTTGCCCCTTACAGTCTATTCTCCATACAGCAGACACAGTCATCCTGGTTAAAACATAAAAGCCCAGGTCATGCCACTCCTCTGGCTTCTCCTCTCCGAGTAAAAGCCAAAGTCCTTCCTGAGGCTTACAAGGTCAACGTGGCCAGTCTTCCCACCCCCACGTCTCTCTGAGCTCATATACGTCTACTGGCACCTCACTTACACAACTCCAGACATTTCTTCACTGCTCTTAGAACAGGCAAGCACATGTCTCCTCCTCCCTGCCCCGTCCAGGGCCTCTATGTTCCCTGCTCCCTTGGCCTGAAATGCAGTTTGCCCAGATATCCACACAGATGCTCCCTCACTCCTTATTTTCTACTGTAATATCCTATTTATTTCCGTTAGGCACTGCTTATCATCTGTGCTTTTTAAATATGTTTGTTCAAAATGTCTCCTAGTATGTAGCACAATGCCTGGAACATAGTAGATTCTTAATAAATAATTAGTTGAATGAATGAGTTGAGGTTGAGGTTGAGGATGCAGAAGTGAGGCAATTGCCCTCTAGGCCTTACCTCCTCTTGAGGGTTTAGGCAGTATGCCAGCAGAAACTAGGAGAGCAAGGTGAGGAGGAAAGTGGTAAGAGGCAGGGACGCCCAAGGTATGTGTGTGTGAGAGAGAGGGTAGGTGCTGGCCCCAGGGCCCCTGCACCTCTCCGTGCCTGAACTGAGATCTGGGCAGGATGGTGGTAGGTCTGGGCCAGGCTCTGACCAAGGAGATAACAGGCTGTGTCAGAAGCACCAGGAAGGAATGGAAGGGGTAGGATGGAGGGCATGTGGATGGGAACTACTACTGATTTTGCCTGGGGATGGGCCGGCCAAGGCTTTGCTCTAGGGGAGGGGACAGTGGAGCTGGGCCTTAAAAAGTGAGTAGGAGTTTGCTGAATGAAGAAGAAAGAATAAAGGCATTTCGAGCTTGAGAAAAGGTCTGAAGGTATGAAAAGCCAGGATTGCTCAAAGAATGGTGAACAGTCTGGTGTAGCAGAGGAAGTAAGAACGCACAGTCGGTCAGCAACCCGCAGTCCAAGAGGTCTTAAATGGTAGGCCTACAATTGATCGGTCAGGGGCTCTATCCTGAGGGCCTTGGGGCCATGTTGGCCAGGGGAGGGGGTCCATGAAGCAAGGGAATAAGAGAATTCTCCAGCTGTCCTGAAATGGACCCCAGAAATGCTTAGGAGGCAGAACCCCAGACACAGTGATGGGTAGGATGGGATGGCTGGGGAGAAGGTGTAGAGGATGATGTCCAAGTCTCTGGTTTGAAGGCCCCTGAGGTGAAGACGTGAGAGAGGGGCAGGTTTCGGGACAATAACGAGGGGTCGGTCTGGGGCAGGTGGGCTGGGATCTCTGAATTAGGGACCCTAGATCTGTGTCTCCTCCTGGAGATTCGGCTGCCCCGTCTCAGGACTGGGACCCTGGGTCACAAAGACCCTGTTCCACAGCTTGTCCCAAGGTTTTCATGGTCCAGCACATTTGGGGTCAGTCAGGGCCCCTGGGCAAAGAAGGTAGTTGGGGGACTGGGCAGAGCCTGGGCCTTGAAGCAGGGAAGACTGGCAGCTCTGGCGCCACTCCTCTTGCCTACTGCCCACCCCCGCCCCTCCCCGCAGGATGCCTACCTTGGCAAGTGTTGATCTGGTTGTGAAACCGTGTACAAGCCCCTGTGTCCTTGTCTTTTGAAGTAAAAGGCTGACTCAAGGGTTAGTGATTGGGAAATGTGAAGATGTAGAAACAAAGAATAGCTGTTGGGCTGGGGAAATGGTAAAAATTAGACTATAAATCTGTCACATGGCAGAATCACCGAACTCCCAGTTCCCTGAAAGATATAAAGGCCTGACACACATTACTAAGCTGTTTTTATAGGAAGCAGCCCCCCTCCCACCAGATGAAAACTGCTGACCCCAAGAACATAGACCCTAGACTGGTTAAAGCCAGAAGGTTGATGATGCTTGAAACTTCACCTTATGCCAACCAGTCTGAGAACTGTCCACAAGCTGATAATGCCCTGTTCCTTGAACACTATAAAACTCTTCACTACCCCCTCCAAGGTGGGTCACACAGTCTCAAGGGCATTAGCTCACTGTGGCCCCCTTTGCCTGGCAAAGCAATAAAAGCTATTCTTCTCTACTTCACCCCAAAACTCTGTTTCCGAGTTTCTATTCAGCACTGGTGAACAGAGGCTGAGTCTCCACAACAGTTGCTGAAGCTTTGCTTGATCTTGATCTTGATGGTACCTAGGTAACTGGAGGACCCCTCAATTGGGGTGGGTAGGCCCTGTGTGGGGAGGTGGTGACTGTGGGATTAAGGCGAGTAAGGGTGCCTGCTGGGAGTGGGGAGCCAGGTTTCGGCAGGTTTGAGTCTGGCAGAGGGGTGGGGGCCTGTGCCTGAGGCTACAGGATTTTTTCACTGGAGATCCTAAGCCTAATAGCTTCCCCCACTGCGGGCCAATCCTCTGCTCACCGTATGAGCGGGTGGTGCCTGACCTTGTCTGCAGACTGCATGGGCCTGCAGGACCAGGGCGCAAGACTCCAGCCACTCACTTCTCAGAGGACACTTGCACACTGCCCTGTGCTCCTTGAGGGAGGGGAGGGGTGGGGTCCGTGGGAGGAGCCTTGGAAGAAATTCCTAGGAACAAATTAAAGCAGGAACACAAGATCTATAAGAAGAAAATGGAAATAAAAATATACCAGGGTACTACACTCTGTCAATGAAAAAAGTTAATCAATAGTCAACCTAAGAGAGAAATGAAATATTTTATTGAGGCCAAACTGAGGATTATAGCCCAGGAGACAGTCTGAGAGCACTCTGAGAACTGTTCGTAGAGGTAGGTGGGGAGGTCAGTATATATGTGATTTTGGTTAAGTGGATACTAGCAATCCAGCTCACATCTCAGTAGAAGGTTGCTTCTAGCCATGAGCAACAGACATCTTAGTTAATGGTTTTAGTGCTTTTCTCCGTATGGGACGATGTAAGAATCAAGGTTCTTAAAAATTTCTCCTGAAAATATCTAACTCTCTGAAGGCCTGTTCTGCCACTTTTCCCAGAACACAGAGTACCTCATCCTGATCTTTGCCTTGAATTCTTTTCAGGGTCTACTGTAGGTCAGTGACTGCAGTGGCTAATGACTTGATTCTTGTAGAACTGGATGGTGGGCAACATTCTTTATTTTACAATCCCTTCCCTTTCGGTCTTAATTTCAACCAAGGTTTGGGGGCCATTTCATGACCAATTTGTCCCATGGCACTAGGAATGTTCATTCCCAGGTCAGTCAAGGATTTCATTGATAGGCCACTCAATGTGCTATTACTGGACTAGGCCCTGTTAACAGTAACCAAAGGCCTCTGGACTGCCTATCTCACTAGTCTGTTATGGTCCAGGAAATGGTTCCCTCTTGTTGCTTCTTCACATATCTAGAGTTACACTATCACACTCATTGATCTTATAGAACTATATATTTGGTCAGTCATTTCAAGTTGCCTAATCATCATTAATTTTATCTGAGGCTCAGTCACACATTTGGTAATGCAAGAAACAATAATCTGGCAAAATAGGCAGAATATAAGAAATATATCAAGTAACATTAATAAGGTCATAAGTAAGTATTTAAGCTAAGAACTTCCACTAGGTGGGGCCCAGTATTTACCCAGGTCGTCTGACCAGTCTATTCTGCACCAATCGCTATCTTTAAGGGAAGTTATATACTGGCATTGTACATAAAGTTCACCAAAGATGTAGGCACATACAAGGCAAGTGGTGGTGTGTCATCATGACCCCTTACAGGATTGAGAAAGGAATGTTACCTTCTAAGAGTTACATGGCTGGCACCAGGAGAAAAATTGATGTTTATGGTTGAGGAGGTATTTCTGCCATTGGGGAGGTCTAGTTAACGCACATGGCAGCTGCGCAGTGCACACTAGGGGGAGGGAGGAGGCTAAAGGGCAGAGAAAAAGTTTTATATTTAAATTTTTTTTGGTCTTGCCTTAAAATCTGAATTTTTATTTCATCAACCTGAATAAATGCAGAATAAGCACAGATCACAGTATTCTCTGGGAGGAAAGGACTCTAGCCAGTTCTCCCCAAGTGAGTCTCTAGAACCAGGGCAACCCCAGTCACGGTTCAAAGGGGTTTGTTGTCTGTTTTTCCAGAGCCTGTTACTGAGTCTAAATCTCTGGACAATTGGAAATGTATGAGAATAACCTTGGCAATGTTAGAACTTGTAAATGAAGAACAAGGAGGAGAGATTAGCACGTTAAACTCTTTAAGAGGTAATAATTAAATCAATATGATAGTTTCAATAATAAAATATTTCAGTGGAATAGGGTCCAGTAACAAAGATTCTTGCAAAAATATGAAAAGTTCCTATCTATCATTGAGAAGTTAATCCTCAGAAAAATGAGTGAAGGGTTTAGAGGAATTCTTGGAGGGAGAAGACCATTTTGTTCCATGTTCATTCAGCACCCACCAGCAAACACAACAAATGTTTGTTGAATGAATGCTCATCCCTGGTAATCAGAGACATGCAAATTAAAGTAACTACATATCGCATTTTACTTATCAGATTGGGAAAAATGAAAAATAAAAACCTGGTAATACCCTGTGTTGCAAGAGCGTGAGGAAATGAGCACTGTCATGTGCTGATGGTGAGAGTGTGAATTGGTAATGTTGCCGAAATATCGGCTTCCCTGTGCACCAATGCCGAACAGAAATACAGAGACAGAGATTTTGGAGGAAGAGAGAGATGGCTTTATTTTTCTTCCATGCAGAAGGGAAGACAGAGCAGGCAGTGCCTCAAGAACTGTGCCCCTCTGTCCTAGGGAATTACAGGGGGTCTTATAGGTGGAACCCGCAGTCCAGGGTAAGCGAAAGGATCAAAGTGGTGAATGTCTTGCATTCTTCTTCTTGCAATATTTTAAAAGTTACTGCTGGCGTCAGGCAGCCTGGTAATTGGGTCTGTTCATCTCTGGGTTATCGGCCTGCGACCTTCTTTCTGAAATGTAAACAGCTAAGAGGGGTGATTTGCTGCAAGAGAATGCAGCAAGAGTAAGTGCCAGGTGCAGGGTACAATTCATATGGAATCAGAGAGTAATTAGTTTTGCTTAGCTTTGTGAAGGACAAGTCTAGCTACAAGTGTTTGTTAGTAGTAACAGCTAAAGTATAACCAAGATTGCTTAATTCTTTCAGGCCTGTTTATGCTGTTTCCCCAGGCTGCTCATTGTTTCTTATTTTCCTTGTTTATCAGAAGAGTCTCATTTCTATTTTTGCTGCAACAGTAACAGTCTTTTGTGGTTTGTGATAGTACAAAACTGAATATAGCACAACCGTCCATTACTTGGGGCTCACTAAATAAACGAGGCTGCTCCCTCTTCCGAGCAACCTAAGGAGAGGGTAGATCCACGTGACCCGGAGTCCAAGATGCGTCATCGAGTGCGAACAGCCACAATTCACCAACTCTGCTACCACTTATATTTTTTAAAAGTGCGAGTCTCTACAGGAGTGTGCAACCGAGCTGTGAAAGGCCAGGCTTCCGAGAAGGAGTGGCGTGTACTCTGGAGGCGAGTGTTCTTTTCTTTCTACTAAAATCTTACACACACACACACACACACACACACACACGCCCTGCGCGCTCCCTGGTGGGGAGAGTGGGAAAGGAGAAAGAAGGAAAGAATACATTGGGGGGGGCGGGGGCGGGGGGATCGGAGAGGACGGGAAGAAACCCGGAAGAAAGAAATGCTGAGATTGCCGGGAGGCAGATACCGCCCCCAGCCAAACCGGTTATCTCCCCAGTCCTATCCCCCGCGGGGCAGTCCCTCCTGCGGCTGCTAGGGGCCGCCCGCGCTCGTGCTGGTGCCCACACGGGGCCTTTGCTGCCTGTGCTCGCCTTTGACATATCTTTGCACACAGTTCCTCACCCTGTAGAGCTCTTCCCTCCCTCATCCCTTAGTTCTCAGCTGACACCTTCCCTGACTCCATCCAGCTCAAACCCTTTGGCATGACGTCCCCTTCTAGCACCTCAGACCTCGCTTCCCTATTAACAGCACTGCCCTTGTGATTCATGTCTACCATCCACCCAGGCTGTGGCTTCCTTGAAGGCAGCACAGTACCTGTCTTGCTCCCCCTTGCACCCAGTGCCTAAGAAAATGCTTGGCACCTGAACAGGTGTAGCACTCGAGAGCCATGGCCTGTGCTGGAGGGAGGCAGGCCAGGGCACCGACACGGTTGAGGCCAAGCAGAGGGAGTTTATTAGAGAGGCAGGGCGCAAACATATTTACACGGGTGCGCGGGGACATTAAAAAAAGCAGAGGCGGGGACGGGAGGTTCCGGGAGCGGCTCAGACGAGTTCCACCTTGGCATTGGGGTACACCGCCACCACGTCGTAGCCCTCAGGCGGCTTGACGCGCGCCTTGGCGTGGCTTTCGCAGTAGAGCCGGTCGTCCAGAAAGAAGTAACCGCGCTGCTTGAGGTTCAGGCCGCAGTCGCTGCACATGAAGCACTCGGGGTGGTAGAGCTTGTCTCGCGCCTTGACGATGGTACCCCTGATGGGTGATCGGAGAGGACAGCGTCAGGGGCTAACCGATCCGAGAGCACGCCCCCACTAAGAGCCTCGGGCGGGGTCAGGGGACCACGGGGTTGGGGGGCGGGTGGGGAAGACAGGGGAGGTACTCACACGATGCCGTGGCCGCAGCGCGTGCACTCCGGCAGCCCCTGCAGGCCGCTCAGCGGAGCGCCTAGCTTGCCCGCCGTGGGCTTGAGGTTCCGGGGGCCGCCAGGCCCGGGCCGTTCCCCTGAAAGCCAGAGCACGATTGGCAAGAGCCCGGTGCGGAGGTCAGAAAAGGGAAAAACTTCATTTCTGCGGAGTGTGGGGCTGGGCCCTGCTTTCGTAGCCATCGGCACAGAGACTGGGACGGGGGTTGGAAGCGCGACAGGGGTTGGGCGGGAATGAGAAAGCCCGGGCGCAGCGAGGTGTGTGGGAGCGCGCTGAGGACACGGGGGAGGGGCTAATGGCCGGGAGGCCGGACGTGGGGTCGCAAAGGCGTGGCTTGGTCTGGTTGGGGGCGCGGAGTTCGGTACCTCAGGGAGCGGGGAAGGCGGGTGAGGTAAAATCTTACCGCCCTCGCCGGCCTCTAGCATGCCCTGCAAGTAGCGGAAGGAGCCTGACTGCTTGGGCTCCGCAGCCGTGGGCTCGGCCGACTCCCGAAGCATCCTGTACACCTCTGAGCCCAGGTCTACTCCGCAGTCGCGGCTCCGCGAAAGGCCTCTGGCCAGGTCAGTGCTGGGCGAAAGAAGATGCACTAAGGGACAGGGTTGCAGTACCAGCCTTCACTCTGCCAGCTCAAGGGTCTGGTGAGGTTTCATGAGTCAGAAGGCAATCAGCTGAGACCCAAGGATCAAGTGTTAAGGGTCAGGATGGGACCTGGTGTGAGATTTAAGGGATCGGGGATTAGGATGGGATCTGGGTATGGCATCAAAGATTATGCCTCTGTACTACCTGTGGGGTGGAGACACGTGCAGGGTGCCCATCTGGGCCAGTAAAGTAGCCTCACTGCTGCTGCCATTGTGAGGGACTGGGAGGCGAGGTGACTGCCCATAAGGAGATCCCAGGCCTGGCCTGCCATCTTCCGGCCCAAGCCCCGTGGCTGAGGGCCACCTGCTTGTCGCTGGACTGCCATCCTAGGAGAGAGAGGAGCCTGAGGCACTGGGAGACCCTCTGGGGTAGGACCTCTGGCCATTCCTTGTACACCCACCCCTGCCCTGCTATGCCAAGCCTTCTTGGGTGTTGGCTGGCTACTCTTGCTCGGGCATCTCTCGGCTATGGTGCCCGGTCAGGGAAGGGGTTTGTGGGGAAAGGCTGAGCCTTGGGCCTGGTTCAATCCCTGCAGAAATGAGAAATGCTCATGGAAAGTCAGACACAAAAACCTGAGTCCCTGAGACTTAACGTTGGCTCATGAGCCCTGTGGTGGTTCTGACTACCAGTGCCCATGGGGGACAGTGTTGGGGCAGGACCATCCCAAGAAGCTTTTTAAGGCCAGCATGTCTGGTTCTGAGTGTGTGGCTTCCTTGCAGAGGTGGTCCTGATAACAAAGTCTTCTTCCCTGTCAGAACTGTGCTGGGTACTGGATGGGCCCATGGCTGGGAATGCAAAAAAGGAATTCCTGTTCTGCAGCCAGGAAGGGTCATCAATCATTGTGTCCCAAGACCCTTTAGTGGGAGCAGGCTGAGGTTTAAAGGTACCGTTGTGAGGTCAGCCCCCTCCAGGCCTCTATTTTTTCCCCCATTTCCTGCTTCCCAGGCCAAAATAGGTGGCCTTCTGTAGACATAGCAGATAGGGGCAAAGGCTTGGCCAGGGCTCAAAGCTCCCCACACCACCACCCCACAGCCAGCCTGATGCCCACGGCTGAAACATTTGAGGAGGAATGCCCTGAAAATGCCTCCTCAGTCCATGAGAAGAGGTCAGTCTCTCTGCAGGCGTGGTTTCTGAATGGGGACTTCAGATCTTTGTCCCTGCAGAGTCCAGGGCCATGTTGCCCCTCGCTTGCAGGCACACAAGCCTGCCCTCAGCAGTGTGATAACAGGCATGCACACTCTCACAAATACATTTACAGACATACCCATGCATGAAGGCAACACATAGGCACCAGCCAGTCCTCCACCTACATACACCTAATCACACAGACACAGTTACATATACTCGGAGCCAGTGCTGGTCATGCTGGGAATGACCATGGTGACCTCCATGACACAGTTGGTGGCCAGAGCAGCCTGACTTTAGGGTGGGCCCCAAGAGCCCAGGCCATGAAGGTGTTCTCAGCCTCAGTCTGGGAGGTGACATGTAAATTGTTCCTCCCCTCTACAGTGTGAACAGGGATGCTAGGTGGGGAGGAAAGGACGCCTACCCTAGAGGGAAAGAGCAAGCCTTGGACTCGGTCAGCCTCCAGCTGGGGCACAGTTCAGCCTGCAAGTCTTTGCCCAAGCTGCTGCTTTCTACAGGCTCTGAGCTGGGCAGGGGCGTGAGGAATGGGCAGACTAGCAGCTGAGTGACTGAATAGGGGTGGTGTCCCAACTTCTCCCACCCCAACAGACAAAGGAGAGAGGGTCTCTCACTGCCCAGGTGGGCCCCCATCAACGAGGCAACAGCAGCAGAAAAACCCTTAGCCTTAGCCTCTGAGAAACCTGAGCACTCTCACACATGTGTCTGCAGGGCAGGCAGGCCGGGGCTGGCCTGGCCTCTAATGGGGACCAGATGGGCCATGGGCCGTGGGGGCAGGGCTGGGCCCCGTACAGAAGAGGCTTCAACAGGAAGGGGGAGCTGGAGGGACCTGGAGGGAGGAAGCCCTCACTGACCCCCACCCAGCAGGTTGTGGGAGTTTATTGCAGGGTCATCAGAGCCACTGCCCCTCCCACGGCCACCCATGCAGCAGCCTCTCTAGGTCTGAACTCAGTGGTTAGGACACACGTGGTGACCTCAGTGTTGGTTTGAGTCTCAGCTCTATCACTCGTTCACTGAGCAAGTTACATCACCTCTCTGAACCTCAGTTTCTTCATCTGTGAAATGGGGATGATGGTTTCTATATCATAAGTTCCTCGTGGAGATAAAATGAGACAGTTGCATACAAAGCACTTAGCATAGTGCCTGGCACACATCCATTGTTGGATGAATGGCTGTCATGGGCATTCCTGAACCCCCATTCCTGGATTTCCCTTCTCCATGGTGTGCCTGGTACCATGTGTTCCCCATGTCTGAGTACCCGCCAGCTGCCGACTTGGTTGTTGAAGCCTCAGTGGGCTAGTCAGCAGCATGGGGGTAACTGCTAGCTTGCTCATCAGCTCCAGCATGACTGTGGTCAGAATCTGGGACACTCCATGAAGAACCTAGTGGCAAGATGGGAATAAAGACACAGACCTACTAGAGAATGGACTTGAGGATATGGGGAGGGGGAGGGGTGAGATGTGACAGGGTGAGAGAGTGTCATGGACATATATACACTACCAAATGTAGAATGGATAGCTGGTGGGAAGCAGCCGCATAGCACAGGGAGATCAGCTCGGTGCTTTGTGACCACCTAGAGGGGTGGGATAGGGAGGGTGGGAGGGGGGGAGATGCAAGAGGGAAGAGATATGGCAACATATGTATATGTGTAGCTGATTCACTTTGTTGTAAAGCAGAAGCTAGCACACCATTGTAGAGCAATTGTACTTCAATAAAGATGTTTAAAAAAAAAAAAAAAAAAAGAATCTGGGACACTCAACTTAGACAGAGGTGGGCACTAAATCCAGGTGAGCAGGTGGCACCTCCCAGAGGCCAAGCTCCAGCTCCCTGCTGGTCTGGAGAGGACAGGCTGAGTCCTGCACTGCCTGCTGCACCTGGCTTGCCTTAACCCATCACCTGGTTCTCAGTTCAAATGCCACCCTCTCCGGGAAACCTTTCCTGATCACCATCCTTCCTCCACTCTGGGCTGTGTTTCCACGTGAGGCCTGAGAGAAGGAGTCTCCAATGACCCTACATGGAAGGTGGGCCTGAAGCCCCAGTTGGTGACAGCCAGGGTACCTTGTGCTGGTCTTAGGGCCAGCTGTGGTCTTCCCCTCCTGTGATGGCTCCACCTGGGCCCACCACCCTCCCCCCTGCAGGTAGAGGGTGGGAGCAGTATGGAGACAATGGGCCCTGTATCTGTGTTCCTGAGGACACGGCCCTACAGGGACTGGGTGGGGGTGTTTCTGTCCCCCCCCCCATGGAGCTCATGACCTTTTAAGTACAAAAGGGGGGCCGCACCTGAGGGGCTGCCCTGTTGCTTGTGGAAAATCCCCCTGCTTCCAGCCTGAGCCCCCAGCAGCCTGGCCCTTGAGGAGGTCAGTGAGGGAAAGTGTGGGACAGAGGGAGCTGTTCTCCCGCCCCCAGCCCCACTGGCCCAGAGCCTCTCCTGGAGGACTCAACAGACCTGAGCTTCATATTCCAAAGCTCAGGCCCCCTTGTCCTATCCATCTTGGCGCTTACACATGAGAGCTGGGCTCACACATGAGCTGGGGGCCTGTACTAAGCTATTCCCATTTTGCCCATGTCAAGTCTGGGTGATTTGTCTATGCCCCCCAGCCCCTGTCCCCATTGGTCCATGGAACTACCAGAGCAAGCTTCTGAGACCCAGGTGTGGCCACAAATCTCTTGAAGAACAGCTGAGGTGCTGGGTAGAGGAAACCGAGAGCCTCTCTGTGCCCTCAGCCGTCACCTCTGCCCCCTGCCACCCCTGGGACTTTTTTCTCTGAACCTACGGTGCACAATCTCACCTCTGGGCCTTTGTATGTGCTTCACTTTGTATGTGGCACACTTCTCTCCATGCCCCTTTGCCTCCCTTATTCTTCCAGACCCTCAGGTCTTGGCTTGGATACCCCCTCTTCCAGGGAGCCCTCTCTGACCCCTTGAGTCATATACCTACTCTGGACTCCTTTGACCCCTGGCTTCTGCCATCCCAGAACTGCTAGGTGCCTCTCCCCTTCCAGAATGGGCATATGGTAAGCACCTGGCCTCAGGGATGCCAGCAAAAGCAAGGTAGGGAACAAATGTCAGAGAAAGATGGGGACTGGGATAGGGGGTGAGGGAGAGGCCATGGCAAATCACTCCCTCTGGTACAGCAAATCCTCCATGGAGAGAGAGTGGATATGAGCAGGCCCAGGGGGCCATGGTCCCACATGCTGGGTCCCAAGTTCTGGCTCCATCATAGACCAGTCGAGTCTCCGCCTTGCCCAAACTCAGTGGCCCAGAAATAACGAGTTCACTCTGGGTACCTCAGCTTTGCCCACTTGGCCACCCCTCAAGCCCATGGCAAAATGAGGCCCTAAAGCAGCCTGGCTCCACCTCACTCTCCTTGAGGACAGCACCATAGCTGTGACTCTTGTCATACACAGAAAGGTGACTGAGCAGACAGGCCTGCAGCCTGAGGTCTGCTAGCTGCAATCACAGAATGGCCAGGAGAAAACTTCAGTCTTGGATAAGGCAAGGCAGTGCCTTATATTCTAAGGTTGGCTCTGGCCAGGTAGGTGCCCAAGGCTGGGATGAGACAGAAGAGTGCCCCATAGCCTGAGGTCACTCCACAGCCTATGGCTGTCCCCCACCCCTCCCCCAAGCCTGGTGACTTCCTCCTGATCTGGCAACACTGGGCGACGGAGTGAAACCCAGCTGGGTAGGTGGTAGCCCTGAGCCAAGGCCTGGCCCAGTCCCTGCCCACCACAGGCACTATTGTCCCAGAATCCAGGACTGCTTAGAGTACTGGCAGAGCCCACAGCAGGTACCCGTCACCTTGGGAGCACCTGATGGGGCATGGACAGAGCCCAGAGAAGTCTTCTGCTTCAGTCTCTGACCTGGGCATCTGAGAACCACAGTGAGGACATCCAATGCAGTTAAACCCGTGGACAAGGCCCGGCCTCTCTGCCCTGGGCTTGCTCTGAGCTAGGCCAGGCCAGGCCAGGCCAGGTGGTATACGTACATACCTGGGCCTCGGGATCGATGTGGATCCTGTGTGCCTGAGCCTTGTTGTCCTCTTGGGTATTGGGCCAGCTCCTGCCTTCAGGCCTGTGGCAGGAATTAGGATGGTCAGAAATCTCTGCTTACTAGCCCACCATGCCTGGGAACTAGGACCAAGAAGCGCTGGGGTCTGGGCCCAGGGCCACCCAGGACCAGGCTTGGTACCCTGCATGGATAAGGATACTACCCCAACTCTTTCCCCTGCACCAGAATGCTGGCCTTCGTGGCAAGGAGACACAACTCTAGATCTGCCACTCACCCGGGGTAGGCTGTGTGCCCCTTCTCCACCAGCTGCTCCTTCCCCCTCTGGTCTGGTTCCTAGAAAGGAAGCCCTGCAGCTTCCCCACCTTTCCACCCTCTCTGTGGCCTACAGAAGCTCAGCATAAAGAGGGCCAAACTCGTGGCGGAGCAAGCCAGGCCTTCACGTTGATCAGCTAGGAGCCCATCCACTCATCCCGCTTCCATTCACAGCCTCTGACGGGGCCTGGGAGTCAGGCATCCGTGGGCCTAGGAAAAGTGGAATGGAGGCTCTGAGGGGTGCACCTCCCCTCCTGCTGCCGCTGGCAGAGTCATCACCAATGTCTGCCCAGCCCAGATGGGAAACAGGCCATTAGGAAATTCCTGCTTCGCCATAGAAACCAAAAGCCAAACACCACTCAGGAGGGAGAAAAACATCATAAACCTGCCATAAGCGGGGGCAGGCGGGGCTGAGAGGCTACAGGCCTGGGGCCCAGTCCTGCCACTGAGTAGTCCTGTGAGAAGGTAGGCCAGGAGGGTGTGTGGACCCCGGATTAGCAGGTGGGTGTGAGGCTGGTTACACCGAAGGGGAATAATGTCCCCACTCTGCCCCACAGGGCTTCCTGGGTCTTCTCAGGGGTCTTACCACTGGGCTAGCAGCTCAACCCTGCCCCTCTCCCCCGACTCAGCAGAGGATTTTAACAATCTGATTACACGTGTAGTCCACACTCACTCTGCTCTTCCTCACATTGCCCATTCCTTGGTCCCCTGCAGGCTACCTCTCTTCTCCACAGCCTTTCACAGGCCTGTGGCACCAAGGCTCTGCTGTTCCACCCCCCACTGGCATCTGGCTCCAGCCCCCTCACCCAGGCTCCCAACTGACTGCCCTAACTCACAGCTCTAACTATGGTCTCTATGCACTCAGAACTCTGCTGGAATAAACCTAGGACAGCTTGTGTGGCTATTTGGCCTTATACTTCCTTGAAGTCCTGCCCAGAATAGAAGTACAAGCCTGATGTCTGAAGATCAGAGGGTACAAAGTACCCAGAGCCATCAGAGTGGCCCAAAGGCATAAGATTGGAATGAGAGGCTTATTCATGTGTCAACCTCCACCCCCAGGTCTCCACACTTAAGGCCGAGCAGGTAGTTCCATCTGCCATCTTTAAGCTCACCAAAGGGTGGGCTGTACAAATCCATCTTGTATCCCATGTAATAGGTGACAGGGACCTCGCCAGAGGCCCCAGGGTTGCAGCTGATGCCAGGAAGGTCCTGGACCTACAGAACATGCCCAGAAATTGTGGGCTAGCTTGGATTGCTGGATACCTGGCTCTGAGTTCCGGACAGAGTAAGCATAGCGGGGAAGCTGGGCCTTTACTTCACTTTTCATCCTGTGGAGAAGTCTGTGGAGGATTACAGCCCTCTGTACGCAAGAGGGCAGGTAGGGAAGCTGGCCTAGGTAGAGCTCTGAGAGTGCTGGCACAGAGTAGCTCCCTCCAAGCAGCTCACCAGGCCAATCTTCCACAGACCCCATGTTGGGGGTGGTCTTTGGGGGCTCAGGCATAAGTCCTGGCACAACAGGCAGGATAGAGAGCAGGGTCAGAGGCCTTGCAGGTGAGAAAGCACCCAGGAGAAGAGATGCTGGCCCAGAAGATCAAGGTGGCCCCTGTGTCTTGATCCCCCAGAATCTGCATGTGTGAGAATTAGGGATAGGGGGGCTGGGGGACAGGACACCAGGTTTTCACCCTGACTGAGCAGACCCTGTATGTCATCCTCACTCAATCCCAGATCCCCCATTTTGAAGTTGAGGAAGCTAAGGGCTCTGATATTAAATCACTAGGACAACACAGTTCTCCAGTGCAGAGCTGGGACTGGAACCCAGATCTGTGATAGGAGAGAGTGTGCTCTCACCTGCTCCATGGCCAGGCAGCATCTGGGGGCTAAAATACCCAGTGTGGAACAGGTCAGTGGACCCCTGGCTCCATCCATGCCTGGCTTGGAACAAATGGCCAGGGAAGGAAGGAAGGAAGGAAGGGGGACCTCCACCCTGCCCCCACCCTGCTACCCTCCCCTGACATCATTCCCTCTGTGGACCTCCTGAATCAGGCCCCCTGTGAGCCTTCCCTGCCCCTTGTCCCACTACTACCAGGGCTTCCCTTATTCAGCCATGCAGAGTCAAGGCCAGAGGTGAATTAGGGCCCAGGAACCCAGCCAAGTTGGGTGGCCTCAGAGGCCCCTCGTGGGCAGAGCAGTGCTGATGCTTCCCCCAGCCAGCCTGTACCTCGGTCTCAGAGAGGGTGATGAATGTGATCCTGCTTTATGGAGAAGGAAACCCAGGCTCACAGAGGTCATCTGGTGAGCCTAAGAGCCCAAAGAGTCTGGAAGAGGGCCAGCTCTGCTGAACTCCCAGGACAGGGCCTCCTCACTGCGGGCCAGGTGGAGTGTACAAGGCCCTGGACTTGCAGCTGGGCCCACTCAGCGCTGAGAGCAGAGTCAGGGGTCCTGACTTCAACACGGACCCGGGCCAGACATAAATGGGGCTACTTCAGAAGGCTTCCCACCATGTTTAATGGCTCTGAGCCGATGGATTACCCCATGCCCTGCTGGCTCTAAGGCCTGGTTAGCTGTGTTGTGGTTTGGGGAGGATTCGCCTACACACATCCACATGGGGTCGTGGAAAGTCGCTGTTAACAGTAAACGTGGCAGAGCTGAGCAGTTATGTCTGACTTCCCTGGATCTAGGCAAGACAGGGGGAGGGAGATCCCGCCCAGCCCGGACCCAGCCGACTGCTATCAGCCTGAGCAAGGCTGGAGATGCCCCAGGTAGACCTTCCATCCTGGAGCACGTCCAGGGCACAGATGGGGCTTGGTGACCCCCCCAATCCTCCCCTTCCTGATGGGCAGTATAGCACTACACAGTCCACGGCATCCAGATTTAAGCAGGGCAGAGGTTTGGGCCATAGTGGGGACAGCTGAGGCGGGGCAGCTGTGGGGCTGGCAGAAGTGGTCAGCAGTCAAGCAGAAGGAATGGAGTCTTTGGGAGTGAGAGAGACCTGAGGTCAAATCTTGCTTCCCCATTGCTCTGCTGTGTGACTTGAAGCACCCTCCAAACTTTCTGAGTCTCAGTTGTCTCACGTGTAAAGTGGAGACTATATTAGGTTTTACCTTATCGAGTTGGTTTGACAGTTAAACAAGGTGTTGAACGATAAAATTCTTTGAACTGGTCATCAAGCTGGTCACTCATGGGTGGGAAAAGGACTGAAATCACACACACCTCACCCCCGGTTTGAGGCTACTCAAGGTCTTAGTTCAGCCCTGATTTTGGGCTGCCTACCCCCTGCCATAAGTCCCCCAACATAGTTCCAGCCATAGGTTAAATGGGGGCTTCTTCCTCTTTTAAGCCACCTGCATCTCCAAACAGTGCCTGTCAAACCCCTGTGAAAGTGCTGCTCCATAGGAATGGGGTGCCAGGGAGCTGAAGCAGAGAGGCTGTGTGAGGCCCAGCTCACCCAGGATGCTGGCCACCCAGAACTGAGCCTCCCCTGATTCACCCGCATCATCCTGGCCCAGCCTGCCCTGTGCGTACCTGCTCACGGAGAGTGTGAGGTGGTCATGGCAGCCCTTGATGCGGTTCTGCGCCTCCAGGTGTGTCATGAGCTCTGTGCTCTCACCATTGATGGCCTGGATCAGGTCTCCAGGGCACAGGGCAGCCAGGGCAGCCTTGCTGCCAGCATGGACCTGTGGATGGACAAGCCAGATGGCTGGACATTGGTCATTATGTGGCCTTGCTGCAGGCTCTGTTCTAGACCCCTTCCAACCTCAGAACCGGGCCAGTGTAGCCCTGCTACCAATGTGACCTGTGGGTGGGCAAGTTGAGTTCCCACATGGCTTTGCTGCAGCCTCTGCTCTAAACAAGCCCAACTCTAGCACCTGGAGGTCTGGTGAGGTATGAGGGCATATGAGAGGGGCTTCCTCTGGGCTGGGACAAATGGGATGTCACTCTTGCAGCCTGCATACATGCAAGGGACACAGAAGGATATGTGTTCTCCAGAAGATACAAAGCATGGACATGTCACATGTACCCTGTATTGCCCCACCCAGACAGACCACATAGTAGCCCCTTGACCTGACATTCAAACCCTTAGTGACCTTTTTTCCTCTCATCCCCACCCCTCCGCATTTACCTCCACACACCCACACTCTATCCAGACCATCTGAACGTCAAGGGGGTACTCACGGGTACCAGATAGCTCTCACCTCCGCACTTCTACAGATGCTGTTCCCTCTACCTGGAACACACTTTCCTTTGACCCCAAACCCTAATTACCAGCTTACGCCTCCTCATCCTTCAGGTCTCAGGCTCTCAGCAGAGGCCATTTCTCCTGGAAGCCTCTCCTCTGGGGTCCCACAGTACCCTGTGGACCCCCTTTACCACTCTGCTCCCCTAACATTGTTAGTGCCTCATTCTGTGCTGTCACCACCCCAGGCAAGTCGAGGGCCATCTGCTTTTAGCTGCCAGCCTGCACTCCCGGGTCACAATTTCACCTCCCCTTCCTCTGGAGGACAGGCACTCAGGCCACCCCAGTGCCACTGTTGACCCCAGAGGGTCAAGCAGTGTCCACATCTGGAGCCTCCTACAATGCTGGTCCCTTGACATGTGCCACATGAGGTTGGGAATAGGCTCACAGGAGGCCTAAGTAAGCAGCCTCGGGGAGGAATTCAGGCAAAAGGACATCCTTTACCCTGTCCCTGGTCCCAGCACAGCCTTTGGAAAGAGACTTTAGGGACCCTCATTCCTCCCAGCCTCTCAAGCTGTGGCTCAAGAGCTGTCAGTGGCACTGTCCCTGTTGGGGTGGGAGCTCCTGGAGGCCTGGCCAGGCTCAGCTGAGCCAGTTCTCTGTAGTGAGTGGACAAAGCTGAGGTGCCGGCAGCTCCTTGGCTGGAGTCCTGGTGTGGGTACTGCCAAGCAACCTGCCCTGAAATAGGCTGCCCCAAGGAATGTTCTTCTGGAGCATGCTACCCTCAGCCAACCAGCCCACCATTAATGTTCCCTTGTAGGGCATGGGCACCTACACAGGCCTGTCTTCCCAGGGAAGGCACCCACTTGGCACCATCCCACCCTCCCCCCAAGGCCCTGCTCTAGGCCCCCTTTCCTACACGATACCTGCTCTGTGACATGGCCTGGGCTCAGTGTTTTAGCCATAACTAGCTCATGGCAACCTCTCAACCACCTGATGAGACAGAGGCTGTTCTCATCCCTATTTTCAGATGAAGAAAGAGAGGTTTTGGGGATGGGGCGCTTTGCCCCAGTCCCCATGCTGGAGAGGAGTCTTCTTCCTCGGGGGGGTGGCTAGCTGCAGGATGACTCAGCCAGCACAAGGGGTGCATTCAGGCCCCTGTGGGTGGAGGAAGTTCTCGAAAGCAGGGGTGGCTGGGACTCTGCCAGCTCCGCTAGCTTGGGAGTTCTGGTCAGAGAGGGCGTGAGGCCAGGAAACCGTGACTCTTCCAACTGCCTTTACATGCATTGTTTCATTAGTCCTCAAGGCAAGCCTATTTCCTAGATGAGGAAACCAAGGTCCAGAGAAGTACAGGACACTCAACTGATAAACGGCGGAGTTAGGATTTCAGTCCAGACCAACCGATTCCAAATCCTATGCTCTTAACCAGTGTGCTTTTCTGCAAAAGGGAGTGAGGGGAGAGAGAGTGTCCCAAGTAGAAGGATCAGCATGTGTAATGGCTCATCTGGGAGTGAAAGTAAAAGCAGGTTCCTGTGGCAACAATATCACCAAAATATCAGTGAGGAGAGAGTGGAAGAGATGAAATCAGAGGAAAAAGCAGGGACCAGACCTACAGGCCTTATAGGCCCAGGCGAGAGGATTCTAAACAGGGAAGTCGCAGGACAGAGTTGAATTCAGGCTGATCCTTCTGGCTGCTGACTGCGGGATAAACAGACAGAAGGAAGAGAGAGGGGTGTGGTGAAGTCAGCTGGGAGGCTGGGGCGTGAACCAGCCCCTTCACCTATAGCAGCTACATTTAAAGCCCCTGTGTCACTCCACCTGGCCTAGATGCAAAAAGCCCCTACAGGGCGCTGGGCATACAGTTGGTGGTGTTCATTCCAGGCACTAGTTTCTAGGGACCTGGTAGCAACAACCCATTAGGATTCCAAGGCCAGCGGTCACTATAGTTTGTGAGGAAGGAGCCCTGGGCAATGTTTGGGGGGGCTCCCAGAGGCTTTGTGGGCTGAGGTTGCATAGTCCCAGCTCTGCCAGGCAGCCAGCCTCCTCTCTGAGTGTGGCTGTCTCCACTGGGTGGGGGAAGTCCCGTAAGCATGGGAGGGGTCGGGTCTTGAACCCCCTCGGTGAGGACACTCCCACATATCATCAGTGTCTGTAGACCTGCCCTTGAGGTACCTGCTGGGCAAGCTGTGGCCTGTGCCTCCTCAGCCCTGTAAATCTCCCCAGATCCCACCCAAACCCAGGCTCAGCCATCCTGGCTCCTCAGGCCTTAGCTGCTGCTCTGTGACTTTGGGGGGACAAGGCAGGGGTGTTCTTCCTGGTAAACCCTTTCCAGCCTGTCTGCCTACCAGCGGCCTGCATCCCGATTAGCTCCAAACAAGGCCGCCGCTGTTGCTGCCACTGTGACGTGTGGAGGCCTTTCCTCTGCGGGCAGGCAGCCGCGTGGGCAACAGATGTCTCTGCTCCCTGCTGCCTGCGGCCGTCAGCCGCTGCCACTGAGCCTGTCAGCGGCCTCACGCCCAGGGTGCCTGGCCCGCCGGCTGGCCTAGCACCCCCAACAGCCTGCCTCGGTGGACACACAGCATGACACTCACTGGCAGACACAGATGTGCGCGCTCTCTCTCTCTCTCTCTCTCACACACACACACACAGGCCCCCAGCAGGGCTCTCTCAGGGAAGTGGGAGATGAAAGGCTCCCGGATGTGTTGAAGGCCCACCTCACTCAGCCCCAGGGACCTGGTGGCCATGGGGTGAGGGCAGATGTGGGAATCCTCCCAGGACAGCTGGGCCTGCCTGTCACCCTGGCCCCCAGAAACGGGATTCCATGATTCCATGCTCCACCAGGTGCCCACCCCTTCCCCTAAACTGGAAAGAAGACTCTGAAAGCCCAGCCAGCTTGGTCCAGCCCCCATGGCGAGAGGTGGCCAAAGGGTGGGGGGAAGGTGCTCTCAGTTCCCCCGATACAGGGCCCCGAAGACCAGAGCAGCCTGTATGGGGTCAAGGGATGGCCCCAGGTCCCCTTCTCTCTTCCCTTCAGACTGGGAGCCCCCAAGGGCAGGGCCTGGGTTCTCTCCTCTTCTGTCCCCTAGGCTGGGACCCCCAGGGGCAGTGTCTGAGTCCCCTCTTCTGGCCCTTCAAATATGGGACCCCAAGGCTGGGCCAGGACCCTGTCTTTCCCAGTTTGGGCACCCCCTCTGACAGGGCCCGAGTCATGTCCTCTGTTCCTCTGTCCTCCTCAAATTAGCCACCGCCCGGGGCGGTGCCCCCTCCTCCTCCTCCTCTGCCTAAACCTGGGGCAGTGCATGGCCATAGAAACTTGAGGAACTGGGCGGAGGTTATCCTGGCCCCTGGCCTTGTGTGTCTTGTGGCGAGGGGGTCTCACAACTGCATAGTCAAGTCTCCCTTTCCCCTGGAAGCCAAAAATTCCTCCTGGTCACTTCCCCTTAGGACAAGTGAGGTCATGGATGAGAGACTGACCAAAACCAGAGTGGGGAACTGGATGGATCTTTCTTTCTTCAGTTTCAGAGAGGACCCCAGACCTCCTTGGGATCACCCAGCTCTACTAGCAGGGACCCTTGATAAGCGAAGGAGTCTCTCAAGTCATTTCGCTCGAAATTTTCAGGCTGGGTTCAGTCGAAGCAGCATCTCTGGGCCTCTGGAGATCAGTCCAGATCTCTGGCCCATGACTTTGGCCTGCAGTGAATCCCCCAAAATGAGGCCAGCAGGGAGGCTGGTTTGTGAACTCTTGGGGGGAATCCTTCAAGGGATAAGGGCAGGTAGGCCCAGCGGGAGGAGGAGGAGGCTGTGGCGACGCTGCCCAGCCTGGAAGCCTCCTCTACAGCCTGTGGGTCACCGAGGCCAACCCTTGGCCTTCGAGCCTCCAGGACGTCGGGGATCCGGGTCCCGGGTGGACTGTAAGGACCGGGTCTCAGATTCAGGACCTCCCCGCCGCCCTGTGGCCGCTGGACTCACCCGCGAGATGGTGAGGGGTACGCTGAAGTCCCGGCCGCCCACCAGGCGGAAGCCCCAGGGCGAAGGGCCGCGCAGGGTCACCGAGTGGGGCATCGCGAGCCGGAGCTGCAGCCGGAGCTTGAGCCGGACACTGAGGAGCCGCCGCCGTCGCCGCCGCCGCCGCTTGGACGCCGCGCCCCGCCCCTGGCCCGGCCGCCCCCGTGCCCCCCTTCGCCCGGCCCCCGCCCCTGCTCCCCGCGCGCCGGGATTGGCCCCGCGGCCGACCCGACCCTCCCACTTCGGGGGGCTCAGAGGACCCGCCCCTCAGCCCCGGCCGCCTGCAGCCCGGCACCCCCGCCAGGTTCTCAGAGACCCGGGACTGGAACGGCCCCGACGTCCGAGATCCTGCCCGGGCCTCCGCTCTGCGGGCCGCGGACCGGAGCCCGGCTGTGGAAGCTCAAGCCTGGCCCTTTGAAGTCGCTTCTACGGGGCGGCGCCCCAGCCCGGGGAAGGATGGGGGGCAGGGGCAGCCCAGATGGGGGATGGGGCCGTGCCTTGCTCCGAAACCTCCTCAAGGTCCTGGCAGGCAAACCTGCGATCCCACCCCTCAGTGCGAGGAGTCCTCTGAACAGCGAGCGAGCACTGATGGGGAGCTCTGGGCCTGAGCAGGCCTGGGCCAGTGTCACAGACCCAGGATGACAGTGGGCAGTGCCAAGTATGGGAGCAGGAACAAAAAAGTACCCAGCCTCATTTGGAGAGGTCAGGAAGGCTCTCTGAAAGAGGTGACCGCTGACTTGAGTTTAGAAGCAAGGTGCCCTGTCTTGTCCTTCCAGGTGTCATTGCTTCCCCAGGACACTCAGGCCTTCTCCAGCTGCTCTGTCCTTCCAGGCCTTATCCCTGCGTGCATGACCCCCTTCCCTCCTCCCTTGCAAGGAGCTTTGTTTCCCCAGGCTACCTAGAAAAGGAGCAGCTAGGGTAGCTGGGGTCTTGGCTGTGCCACGTTGGAGGGGTGTGAAGTACTTGAGGGGAGTGGAATTTGGGGCAGCCCTTCTCTTGGGACCCTCCCTAGTCTTCTCTCCACTCTCAACCATTGTCCTCCAGGGACAGCCTTTGCAGGTGCCATGGCCTAGCCGGGGCCCCACTTACCACTCTCAGACCCTCCTGGACACTTTGGTCTGGCTACATCAGGGCAGTACTATCTGTCGTTACAGACCCTGAGGGGCCCCTAATTTAGCCATTCTTGTTAACCCTGTGTGCCCTCTTGTCCAAGTTCTGTTAAGGATGCTGCCCTTGGGATGCTAACAGGTTATGGGGTAAGGTGTCTGTGGGATCTGTAACACCTCAAGAAGGAGGACACTTGAGAGGCACAAACTTAGGGTAGTCCAAGGAAGTGCGGGTGCCCTTCAGGGTGGAATATGGATGCCTCTCTGGGAGACGGGGTGCTGCTGTCTGTTCAGCTGGCAGAGAAACATGAGTGGTGTGTGTGGCAGTGGTGTGTGTGTGGGAGGATGTATATGGGTGTGTGTGTGTGTGTATGTATACATATCCAGGGAGTGCCAGCCATTGGGCTCTCAATACTGTGAGGGAGAAGGTTTCTGCTCAGCTCTGTACAGACTTAGGCTCAACAGGGACCGAGTGGAAGGGCCAGTAAGAGAGTTGGCTGCTGGATGGTCTCTTGGGGACCCTTAGGCCAGAGGTGCCCCAGGACTTGGACCCCACTGAATGATGTGAAGATTGGGGGCAACTATCACTATCACTGACTGTCCGAGGATTAAGTGCACAGCATGGCTGGGTGGTCAGAAACCTCATCGGGACTCCAAGAGCCATGGTGAATGAAAATGGTGCAGAGCTTTGCTGTGGGGAGGGGGACCTCAGGAGTCTGTGGAAGTTCCTGCCCAAGGCATCCCATAGTGGATTCCTGAAACTCTTCCTTAGACGTTGCTTCCTTCTCCCAACTTACACACCCCCAGGGACTGCCAACCCCGCCACCCACCATCATGAAATCCCTTCATTACCTTCCTGTTTACTTCCATTTGGGGGGGAGTGTATCACCCCCTTGCAGAAGTGGTCCTCCCGAGTATGACTTTCCTAGCCCTTCAGCATCTGGGCTGTGTAATCCATCTCTGAAGGCTTCTCGCACAGGGTTGAAGACAGGGGTGTGGTGGGGAGTGGCTCTTCTAGAATCAGGTGTATAAACTTTCCCCATTTCATTGAGCAGTTTCTGGGGTAGTTCCAGGGTCCATGCCAGTCATCCCCCACAGTGGGTCCTTGATGGCATCCCTGTCTTGAGAGGACATCAGAGGCCCACTTCTGACAGCACCCTCCCACAGGACACAGGCCTGGACAAGAATGTGCTCCTGGAGACTGGAAGCAGCCCTTCTTAGGGGCCACACTGTAGGCTCACTCCTGAGATACCCTGCATCCTGGACAGCAGGTTAGACAAGCTGCTACCAATGCATCCCAAATACTCCCTCCAGGAAACTCTCAGAATTTCCTTTTCACGCTTAATGCCCTTGTTCCTGGGGGACTGCTGTATTGCTGAATCTCTATCATGCTGGAGCACCAGGTCATGGGACAATTTACAGGGTCTGGGAGCCTTCTCCAAGGTGGGGATGGTGGTGGCTGAGTCACGCCTCACCTCTGCCCTAATGGCCTTCACTTGTTCACTGCACACCCCACCAGGCATCTGTGCTGCTGAGTATAACCAGACTGCTCATTTCATGCATTCTTTATTCATTCAACAAAAACGTATTGAGTGCTTTCCATATGCCATGGCCTATGCCTGCCCAGGGCTGTGGTAGAGGCATCCATGGGGACAAGGACTGTGTCTATCTTATTTATTTATGTTTCCCAGCACCCACAGAGAGGTGGCACACAGAGGGTGTTCAAAAACATTTGTTAGTAACAATATTATTACCGTTATGGGAATTATTATCACAGCTCACCCCCCAGCCACAGCCCAGAGAGAGGCAGGGAGGGCATGAGGGGGCCCAGGAGGGGGAAGACTTCTGCTCCTGCTGCCTTGGAGGCACACTTAGTGGCCCTGTCGTTCAAGGGAGCCCCAAGTAGCTCAGGGCACTATGCCGAGGTCTGCTGTGTGTGGCCAGGTCTGTCCAAGGTCAGGAGAAACTACAATGCTTTTTCCCCAATGGACTGGCAGGCTCCAGCAGGAACAGATGCCCTTGGGAGATGCCCTTGGGACTGAGCCCAGGGTGAGCGGGAGGGAAGGGCCAGAACAAGAACAACCTCAGGCTGAGGTTGAGGCCAACCCAGGGGACCATCCAGAGTTGGAAGCAGCCCTGGGTGGAGTGTGTAGTGAAGCTGATGGAGCAGCCCTTTATACCTTCCTGTGAGGTACCAGGGGCTGGCCAGAGAGCTCAGACCCTAACCTGCCCTGTCCTGGCCCCATGGCCACAGGTCTCTGGGTAGAATCTGCTCCATTCAGGCCAATACATCCTTCCTTCAAGGCCGAGTTCTCTCCCTTCAGTCAATAGCCTGGATTCCAAGGGATCTGAATCTTGATGGGGCATTTCCTTTTCATGGGATGCCCACTCCTCAGTACTGGCCACTCCAGGGCCCAGTGGGTAGCCAAAGAAGAACCTGAGAAGTCCCCATTTCAGTGTGGTCTAATGTGGCCTAATGTGGCCCGACTCCAGGTCCCATGGCCTCTGGCCTCCTTGGGGTCTGCTCTCCAAGAGGCCTGCTGGTCAAAGCTAGGAACCTGTGAGTCTGTAGGGTGGAGAGGACAGCAGTCTGTGGCAGGGCTGGATGGGGAGGGGCTATGTGGGCCTTCTGCAGGGCCAGGGCTTGGCGCCACAGTGGTAGGGAGCAAGGCAGGCCTAGGCAAGGTTTGAGGGGCTCTGAAAGGGGTGAAGGCAGCCAAGGGCATCGGCACCAGGCGACATCCAAAAGGAAGGTCTGGGGTGGTGTAGCTTTTGGGCCGGCTGAGGATCTGATGCCCCACATATCCTGGGATGACAAGGCTAGTCAAGGAGGCAATAAAGCTGGCCTTTGAGCTGTGTTTGGTGCAGCAGAACACAGGGGAGGGCATGCCTGTGACAAAGGGAGTTTCCCAGCTCTAGTTTTGTGCCATTCGATCCCTCAACAAACTCTTATTGAGTGCCTGCTGTGTGTCTAGCCTAGACCTGATTCGCTAGACTTGGAGGTGTGGTGGGGACTCCCCACTCTGCCGCACCTCCTCTGGGGGCTGAGAGGCTAGAGGCTCTAGAGAGAACCAGTCTCTGAAGGTCCAAACAGGGACAAAGCCAATTCTGACAATTGGAGCCTAGTTACTGGCCCAGAGCCAGATTCCAGGGCGGACACGAAAGCAGAACCAATTCTCATCAGGAAACCGAGCCTTGGAAAGGGTGAGTGTCCAACCCAAGCTCACATAGCTTCTAAGCAGTTGATCAGGGGTTTAGACCCTGCATTGGTGACATTGCCATGCCCCTTGCACCAGGGACTAGACGTGTCTCAGTCATACCTGCAATCCCCAATAGCATCCCTGTCAGACCTGCTTTGTCTCTGTTTTTACGGAGAAAACCCATCTGCTCTGGGACCCAACAAAGGGACTGCCACGCAGCAGGGCGGGGCACGTTTACCCAGCTGGGCCCAGGGAGGCCCTGGCCCTGAGGCCTGGGGGTGGAGGGTGTTGGGAAGAGTAGAGGGAAGCAGCAGACAGGTGGGAGAGCCAGGGGCAGCTCAGCCCAGCCCAGGCAGGGAAGTGACAGAACAGGCTGTTGGAGGTGGCGGTGAGGCCCATGTAATTGAGGGCTGTGCTACTGGGGCCTCAGGAAAGCAGCTTACAAAGCCACCATGGTCTCAGCCCCTGCCTCAAGGACACCCCCATCTTACCCTCCCTCCTACTTCTCATTCAGGCCAGAGGGTGCAGGCAGCCTGCCCTAGATCACCCAGCCTCTCCTAGCACCAAATGCCTCAGTTCTACCTGTAGCCCCAAAATAGAAGTCCAATGCAGGGGTTCTCAAGTTTCCAGCGTCCCCTGAGAGTTGAAGGCTTCTATCAGCCAGCCACACTGGTCCCTGTGCAGAGAAAGTACCTCCTTTTACAAATCAGCTTCTCCAGGCGGAACAGCAGAGGGATCAGGGAGCAACTGCACTGTTCATTTTGTTCCCTGGACGCTCTTGGCCCTGGCCCGATCATCACCATGCTCTAGCATAAGCAAGACTATTCCCTCTGCAGCTCAGGGGGAGAGACATGGCTGTCAGGTGCAGGTAAGGCTCTACCAAAGGTGCAGGCATGACAGAGAGGAAACAAGCATGGGAAGCAGCCCAGGAATCTAATCACTGGGGCTCCTGAGACACACACCTCTACTCGTCTGTCAGCTTGGGACTTGCTCCCTGGGCCTGGACTCCTGGCACGGCTTAGCTCTACCCCAATCCACACATCCACAGACACTCACATTTGGCAGTGATCTGGCCAGGATACTCTGTTCTCCTGGCTGAGGACCTTCCTCCTCTTCCTGACCATTAGAGCTGACACCCAGGCCACTCAGGGAGAGCAGGAGAAGTCCTGGCCACTTCCATATTTCTAAGCTCTCAGTGAAATAAAAATGGAAAAAATGTGAAAATAGTGTTTTAAGAATCATGGCATATGTTATTTATGCTTTGGTCATTTATTCAACAAATATTTTTGAGAGCCTCCTATAGGTCAGGCATTGTTTTAAGCCTATCAAACAATTGAATGTCTGTAACACACATAAAAATGTATAACCTCATTTGGAGATAACTTCAAAGATTTAAATTCCAGTCTTCCTAGTCCTTCTCCTCGAGATGAACCTTAACAGCCCCTACCCCTCGTAATTTTCTTACCGGTATAGATTTGGCCTCTGTCCCCATCTACCCAAGAGTCTTGGGGACCACAGTGAGATTGGTGGAGGCCGCGAAGCCTTCCTCAGGAGTCCAGCAAGCATGGCCCTGTTTCCAGCCTGTCTTCCCAGCTGCATCCTTTCTATGTCTAAGGGCCACCCACCTCACTACAGCACCAGCAACTTTAGGCACTGGCTGGTCTTGGTGAAATGCCCTGCCCTGTGGAGCGCAGCACTGCCAAGTCGTGCCTGTGGTGCCTCTAGTGGCTGAGTCACAGGCTGGCAGGGACTGTTCAGGCTGACTTCACCTCCGGGCCTGGCTATGGGACACCCCAGCTGTGGCCACCTGGTGTGAGCCTGACCGCCCCGGTTGCTGGGAGAGTGGGGCAGAGCTGTGCCCGCAGAGTGCAGCAGTCACCAGCTGGCCCCAGGGTGTGGGAAACCAGGTGCAGGGGGCCACGGGGATTAGAGCAGAAAGAGCCAGATACAGGCCTGGAAGGGTGAAGCTGGGTTGAGGCTTCTCCAGGCCCATGGGGTGAATGGACTGGAGCAGGACCCATGAATGAGCCTCAGGTCCTGGGTGGCTATTTTTTGGCTCCCAAGAATCTTCAAAAAAATCCTTTCCCACTTACTTTCCCTCCCCAGGCTAGGTCCATAGCTGTGCAGACCCAGGCTCAGCAGTGGGAAGTGGGCAGAGCCCTCAGTGTTGGGGGCTGAGCTCCTCACACCCCACATCTCTTATACCCGCCCACAGTGGAAAGAGTGTATATGTGATGTGAACCCCCGCTGAGAGGACACAGGATCAGATTGTTTGCTGCCTGTGAGATCATTGTATTTCCAGGAAGGTAGGCTTGCCAAAGAACGGGGGAGGTGGGGCTGGGGGGTGTAGAGGGCTGCCTCTCCCACACAAGAAGCCAGGATTGCTCGCAGAGAATGTATAATGAGCGTTCTGTGTGCTGAGAGTTAAGCAAGAACCGCCTCATCTCAGGGAAGACAAAGGGAAAATGGCAGGTCTGGACTAGACATGCACTGAGTGTTGAAATGGACCCTGCCCAGAACTCTGGAACCAGCAGGCCCTGAGAGGTAGCTGTGTCTAGCATTAAAACAAGTGACCACAAAGAGCTGTGACGTTGGGCATTCAAGCATGAAGCATTGTTGGCCCAGATAAGGAACACAAGCATTCTCCCTCTGAGAACGGTGGTGCTCCAGGGCCAGCGCAAGATGGAGAGCTTCCACAATTATTGTTAAGCTCTATTTATTATCCTAACACCAAGGCAGCCCCCTGCAGAGAAAATGGCAGATCCATCTAATTTGTGAATATAACAAAGTGGCTTCCGTAGTATGATAAAATAGTTATCAACTTGGGGATTTTTTTCTAGGATTGCAAGCTTGATTTAACATTATAAAATCCACTGATTAATAGATTAAAGAGAGAAAAAGGAACACTGTGATCATCTCAAAAGGCATTTGATAAAATTCACCAGCCATTCACAGTAAACAGTTAGAAAATCATGAAGAGAAGGAAACGTTAACACTTTAAATAACATACACTAGAAACCAAAAGACAATATTGGACTTAAGACTCTAAAATTCCCATTAATGTCAGGATCCAAACAATGTCCCTTTTGCTACTACTGTGCGGTGTTGTTTTGGAGGTCCTTACTAGGACGATAAGGTGGAAAAAAAGAAATAATGGATAAGTAAAAAAAATAAGTAATGGAAAAAGTCACAAGGGTCATTTTTGGCAGATGTTATTGTGGTTGTGCCTTCATAAAATCCAGGAGAATCAATTGAAAAACTACTATGACTAGTAGAGGGATCTAGTCAGAGGGAGCAGAATAAGGTATATTCGTATACGTATACAGGTTTTAATAGCTTTTAAAAGTATTAAGTCACAAGGCAGAGGAAAAGTGGATATAATAGGAGCTTCAAAAAAGCATTAGCTTTCTAGGTGAAAACTGATTTACTAACTTGCTTCTTCCCGTACTTGGATCATCCATAGCTAGTTAACAGCTGGGGTAGAGAACTTCAGTTTGTATCTGCCGGTGAAATTACTTCTTAAATTCCAGTTTTCTCCCATTAATTTTTTTTAGAAATTAATGCAGTTTACAGAAAAGCTTCCGTATACATTATTTGTATAGTAGGCAAATCTAAAACTATGAGGAATTAAAATCTTTAGGACAGTCCTTTTAAAGAGGTGTGAATATTAATAGTTCACTATGCTAGTTAACTTTGTCTTCTGTTTGAAACTATCGGGCGGGGGGTGGTGGCGGTGGATGACTGGATGATATAAAGCCACTTCTTCGTGGACAGGTATTTCTTTTGCAAATACCGTAAGTAGACTCTTGTTTGATAATCAAGGATGGCAAAGTTGACCTAAGTTCTTCTAAAACTTGATTAGGATTGAGCCCTAAACACAGCTGTGTTAATGTAGCTGTTTTCAAAAGGAAATGGAAATTAAAAGTGTAAAACATGAAAAAAAAAAAAAAGTATTAAGTCACAACTAATTAAAAAATATGATGTAAACAATTTACCATTCACAATAACAGTGACACATGAGAAATACCTAGAAACTGACTTAGGGCACATGGAAGGCATATAAGTTTTGCTCTAGGATAAATAGAAAAGAAGACAAAATAAATAGAGGCATATGTCATGTTCCTGGAAGACTCAATATGTTACATTTAGTTAATTGATAAATTCAAAGTAATTCTAATCAAAATTTATTTGGGTGGGGGGAATTGGCAAGATGATTCTAAGATCAACTGGAAGGGTAAATATGGACAAAAGCCAGAGATTTGCCCTATAGGCATTAAAATATGTGATAAAGCTGAAGAAATTGAGTGTGGTGCAGCATAGGAAAAGACAAATATATCAATGGAACAAGACAGCTCATAGCATGTGGTAAAGGATACATCTTAATTCAGAGGATAAATAGTAGTTTATTCAATAAATCATGTTGGAGTCATTTATTATCTATACAAAAAGTATGGTTATAATCCTGTATACTATATACTTCTCCATACTATAAAATGACTTCCAAACTGATTCACAAATTATGTTTCAGTTTTTCTGATCTGAGTATTCTTATAAATTATTCATATACTTAAACACAAAACAGGGCTGGTAGAAATTATAGATAACTATTTTATAATATCCTTTTCATCAAGATAAATACTTTAAATATGCCTTTCTGTTATATATAGATAAAAAAAAGTCAAAGCAATATACTGCAAACTATTGATAGTTATTGCTGGTGACAGTGTTTTGCGACATTTACATTTTCCAGGTTATGTATTTCTACAGTGTTTTAATTTTATATAAATAAATTTGTATTGTATTTATAACTAGAAAGATGAAGATAATAAAATGAAAAATAAAGAAGAAAAGGATAAATTTTGCTTCTTAGACAGTGTAAAAGCCTTACAATAATATACTTCCATTTACCCCTCCCTTCCTTTTTACTATGTTGTTGTACATTTACTTCTACAAATGTCGTAAACTCCATAATGAAGAGTTGTTATTTTTGCTTTAAACAGTCAGTTGTCTCTTAAATAATTTAGGAAACAAGAAAACATATTTTATATTTACTTATTACAAGTCTGTTCCCTAGTTTAGAGCCAAATTTCCGTCAGGTATCATTTCCCTTCAGCCTTAAGAACTTCTTTTAACATTTGTTTTTTTTTTTAAAAAGTATTTATTTATTTGGTTGCGCCAGGTCTTAGTTGCGGCAGGTGGGCTCCTTAGTTGTGACATGCATGTGGTCTCTAGTTCCCTGACCAGGGATCGAACCCGGGCCCCCTACATTGGGAGCGTGGAGCCTTATCCACTGCGCCACCAGGGAAGTCCCCTCCTTTAACATTTCTGATAGTGCAGGTCCACTGGTGATGAATTCTCTCAGCTTTTTTTTACCTGAAAATATTTTTATTTCTCATTTCTTTTTTAAAGATAATTTCTCTGGACATAGAATTCTAGGTTGCTTTTAATAGCATATTTAATATGTACTATATCATCTTATGTGTCCATGTTTTCTGGCTTACATTACTTCTGATGACTCGTAAATGTTCATTCTTATCATTGCTCCTCTTGATGTAACGTGTTTGTGCTCTTTCACTGTTTTTAAGATGTTCTCTTTGGTTTTAAGATATTTGATTATGTGCCTGGATGTGGTTTCTTTTGTGTTTATCCCGCCTGGGATTTTATTATCCTAAGCTTTGGGGGATGATGAGTTAATAATTTTTAAAATCAAATCTAGAATTTCAGTTACTATTCTTTTGAAGTTTTGCTGCAATCTCTTTCTCTCCTTTCCTTCTGGGGCTTCAGTTCTATGTATACTAGTCTGCTTGATACTGTTTCCAGGTCACTTCACCGAGGCTCTATTCACATTTTTTCAGTCCTTTTTCTTTCTATGTTTCCATTTAGATGGTTTCTATTGACTTAACTTCAGGTTTGCTGAACTTTTCTTCTGCAGTGTCCAGTCTGCTCTTAAGACCACCTGGTAAATTTTTCATTTTATATATTATATTTTTCAGTTCTAGAATCTCCGTTTAGTTCTTTTTTACAGTTTCCATTTCTCTGCTGAGATGGCTCATCTGTTCATTTATTATGTCCCTCTTACTACTCAAAATTCTTTTTTTTTTTAACATCTTTATTGGAGTATAATTGCTTTACAATGGTGTGTTAGTTTCTGCTTTATAACAAAGTGAATCAGTTATACATATACATATGTTCCCATATCTCTTCCCTCTTGCATCTCCCTCCTTCCCACCCTCCCTATCCCACCCCTCTAGGTGGTCACAAAGCACCGAGCTGATCTCCCCGTGCTATGTGGTTGCTTCCCACTAGCTATCTATTTTACGTTTGGTAGTGTATATATGTCCATGCCACTCTCTCACTTTGTCACAGCTTACCCTTCCCCCTCCCCCAAAATTCTTGAACATATTTATAATAGGTGTTTTAAAGTCCTTATCTGCTAATTCCAATATCTGTGTTATCTCTGAATCTGTTTCTATTCATTATTGTTTCTCTTGGTTATAGATCACATTTTCCTGCTTCTTCATATGTCTGGTAATATTTGATTGTATGTTGGGAATTGTGGACAATACATTGTTGAGAGTCTGGATTTTGCTCTTCTTTATAGAGTGTTGAGTTTGTTCCATTTAGCAGTAAATCTACTAGAGGCTTAATGTGATCCCGTTGAGGCTTTGTTAGAACAGGTGTAAAACTAACGCATTTTGTATGGCTAGAGTAGCCCTATTCCTAAGGTACGGACTTTCTAAGATTTTAATTAAATGCTCAGGGTGTTCAGCAAGGTCTTTCCACTCTGACCAGAACAGGTCAGCACTGTGTTAACTCTGGAATCCCCATTTAGTTCACAGACTCAGAGTTTTTATCCATCAGGCCTCAAAGATTCTTTCCTTGCACATGTACAACTTAGACAAAGCCTCAAGAGTGCATCTATGCAGATCTTCAAAAGAAAAATTGAGAGAGGATTAACCAAGATGGCGGAGTAGAAGGACGTGCTCTCACTCCCTCTTGCGAGAACACCAGAATCACAACTGGCTGCTGGACAATCATCGACAGGAGGACACTGGACTTCACCAAGGAGGATACCCCACGTCCAAGGACAGAGGAGAAGCCACAGTTAGACAGTAGGAGGGGCGCAATCAGAGTAAAATCAAATCCCATAACTGCTGGGTGGGTGACTCACAGACTGGCGAGCACTTATACCACAGAAGTCCACCCACTGGAGTGAAAGTTCTGAGCCCCACGTCAGGCTTCCCAACCTGGGGGTCCGGCAACGGGAGGAGGAATTCATAGAGAATCAGACTTTGAAGCCTAGTGGGAATTGATTGCAGAACTTCGACAGGACTGGGGGAAACAGAGAACCCACTCTTGGAGGGCGTACACAAAATAGTGTGTGCATCGGGACCCAGGGGAAGGAGCAGTGACCCTGGGGGAGACTGAACCAGACATAACTGCTGGTGTTGGGGGGTCTCCTGCAGAGGCGGGGGCTGGCTCTGTTTCACCGTGGGGACAAGGACACTGGCAGCGGAGGTTCTGGGAAGTACTCCTTGGCGTGAGCCCTCCCAGAGTCTGCCATTAGCCCCACCAAAGAGCCCGGGTAGGCTCCAGTGTTGGGTTGCCTCAGGCAAAACAACCAACAGGGAGGGAACCCAGCCCCACCCATCAACAGTCAAGTGGATTAAAGTTTTACAGAGCTCTGACCGCCACAGCAACAGTCAGCTCTACCCACCTCCAGAGCCTCCCATCAAGCCTCTTAGATAGCCTCAACCACCAGAGGGCAGACAGCAGAAGCAAGAAAAACTACAGTCCTGCAGCCTGTGGAACAGAAACCACATTTACAGAAAGATAGACAAGATGAAAAGGCAGAGGGCTATATACCAGATGAAGGAACAAGAAAAAACCCCAGAAAAACAACTAAATGAAGTGGAGATAGGCAACCTTCCAGAAAAAGAATTCAGAATAATGATAGTGAAGATGATCCAGGACCTTGGAATAAGAATGGAGGCAAAGATTGAGAAGATGCAAGAAATGATTAACAAAGACCTAGAAGAATTAAAGAACAAACAAACAGAGATGACCAATACAATAACTGAAATGAAAACTACACTAGAAGGAATCAATAGTAGAATAACTGAGGCAGAAGAACGGATAAGTGACCTGGAAGACAGAATGGTGGAATTCACTGCTGCAGAACAGACTAAAGAAAAAAGAGTGAAAAGAAATGAAGACAGCCTAAGAGACCTCTGGGACAACATTAAACGCAACAACATTCGTATTATAGGGGTCCCAGAAGGAGAAGAGAGAGAGAAAGGACCAGAGAAAATATTTGAAGAGATTATAGTCGAAAACTTCCCTAACATGGGAAAGGAAATAGCCACCCAAGTCCAGGAAGCGCAGAGAGTCCCATACAGGATAAACCCAAGGAGAAGCACGCCGAGACACATAGTAATCAAAGTGGCAAAAATTAAAGACAAAGAAAAATTATTGAAAGCAGCAAGGGAAAAACGACAAATAACATACAAGGGAACTCCCATAAGGTTAACAGCTGATTTCTCAGCAGAAACTCTACAAGCCAGAAGGGACTGGCATGATATACTTAAAGTGATGAAAGGGAAGAACCTACAACCAAGATTACTCTACCCGGCAAGGATCTCATTTAGATTTGATGGAGAAATCAAAAGCTTTACAGACAAGCAAAAGCTAAGAGAATTCAGCACCACCAAACCAGCTCTACAACAAATGTTAAAGGAACTTCTCTAAGTGGGGAACACAAGAGAAGAAAAGGACCTACAAAAACAAACCCAAAACAATTAAGAAAATGGTCATAGGAACATACATATCGATAATTACCTTAAACGTGAATGGATTAAATGCTCCAGCCAAAAGACACAGGCTTGCTGAATGGATACAAAAACAAGACCCATATATATGCTGTCTACAAGAGACCCACTTTAGACCTAGGGACACATACAGACTGAAAGTGAGGGGATGGAAAAAGATATTCCATGCAAATGGAAATCAAAAGAAAGCTGGAGTAGCTATACTCATATCAGATAAAATAGACTTTAAAATAAAGAATGTTACAAGAGACAAGGAAGGACACTACATAATGATCAAGGGATCAATCCAAGAAGAAGATATAACAATTATAAATATATATGCACCCAACATAGGAGCACCTCATTACATAAGGCAATTGCTAACAGCTATAAAAGAGGAAATTGATAGTAACACAATAATAGTGGGGGACTTTAACACCTCACTTACCCCAATGGACAGATCATCCAAAATGAAAATAAATAAGGAAACAGAAGCTTTAAATGACACAATAGACCAGATAGATTTAATTGATATTTATAGGACATTCCATCCAAAAACAGCAGATTACACGTTCTTCTCAAGTGCGCACGGAACATTCTCCAGGATAGATCACATCTTGGGTCACAAATCAAGCCTCAGTAAATTCAAGAAAATTGAAATCATATCAAGCATCTTTTCTGACCACAACGCTATGAGATTAGAAATGAATTACAGGGGAAAAAGCGTAAAAAACACAAACACATGGAGGCTAAACAATACGTTACTAAATAACCAAGAGATTACTGAAGAAATCAAAGAGGAAATCAAAAAATACCTAGAGACAAATGACAATGAAAACACGACAACCCAAAACCTATGGGATGCTGCAAAAGCAGTTCTAAGAGGGAAGTTTATAGCTATACAAGCCTATCTAAAGAAACAAGAAAAATCTCAAGTAAACAATCTAACCTTACACCTAAAGAAACTAGAGAAAGAAGAACAAACAAAACCCAAAGTTAGCAGAAGGAAAGAAATCATAAAGATCAGAGCGGAAATAAATGAAATAGAAACAAAGAAAACAATAGCAAAGATCAATAAAACTAAAAGCTGGTTCTTTGAGAAGATAAACAAAATTGATAGGCCATTAGCCAGACTCATCAAGAAAAAGAGGGAGAGGACTCAAATCAATAAAATCAGAAATGAAAAAGGAGAAGTTACAACAGACACTGCAGAAATACAAAGCATCCTAAGAGACTACTACAAGCAACTTTATGCCAATAAAATGGACAACCTGGAAGAAATGGACAAATTCTTAGAAAGGTATAACCTTCCAAGACTGAACCAGGAAGAAGCAGAAAATATGAACAGACCAATCACAAGTAATGAAATTGAAACTGTGATTAAAAATCTTCCAACAAACAAAAGTCCAGGACCAGATGGCTTCACAGGTGAATTCTATCAAACATTTAGAGAAGAGCTAACACCTATCCTTCTCAAACTCTTCCAAAAAATTGCAGAGGAAGGAACACTCCCAAACTCATTCTATGAGGCCACCATCACCCTGATACCAAAACCAGACAAAGACACTACAAAAAAAGAAAATTACAGACCAATATCACTGATGAATATAGATGCAAAAATCCTCAACAAAATACTAGCAAACAGAATCCAACAACACATTAAAAGGATCATACACCACGATCAAGTGGGATTTATCCCAGGGATGCAAGGATTCTTCAATATACGCAAATCAATCAATGTGATACACCATATTAACAAATTGAAGAATAAAAACCATATGATCATCTCAATAGATGCAGAAAAAGCTTTTGACAAAATTCAACACCCATTTATGATAAAAACTCTCCAGAAAGTGGGCATAGAGGGAACCTACCTCAACCTAATAAAGGCCATATATGACAAACCCACAGCAAATATCATTCTCAACGGTGAAAAACTGAAAGCATTTCCTCTAAGATCAGGAACGAGACAAGGATGTCCACTCTCACCACTATTATTCAACATAGTTCTGGAAGTCCTAGCCACGGCAATCAGAGAAGAAAAAGAAATAAAAGGAATACAAATTGGAAAAGAAGAAGTAAAACTGTCACTGTTTGCAGATGACATGATACTATACATAGAGAATCCTAAAACTGCCACCAGAAAACTGCTAGAGCTAATTAATGAATATGGTAAAGTTGCAGGATACAAAATTAATGCACAGAAATCTCTTGCATTCCTATACACTAATGGTGAAAAATCTGAAAGAGAAATTATGGAAACACTCCCATTTACCATTGCAACAAAAAGAATAAAATACCTAGGAATAAACCTACCTAGGGAGACAAAAGACCTGTATGCAGAAAACTATAAGACACTGATGAAAGAAATTAAAGATGATACCAACAGATGGAGAGATATACCATGTTCTTGGATTGGAAGAATCAACATTGTGAAAATGACTATACTACCCAAAGCAATCTACAGATTCAATGCAATCCCTATCAAATTACCAATGGCATTTTTTACGGAGCTAGAAAAAATCATCTTAAAATTTGTATGGAGACACAAAAGACCCCGAATAGCCAAAGCAGTCTTGAGGGAAAAAAACGGAGCTGGAGGAATCAGACTCCCTGACTTCAGACTATACTACAAAGCTACAGTAATCAAGACAATATGGTACTGGCACAAAAACAGAAACATAGATCAATGGAACAAGATAGAAAGCCCAGAGATAAACCCACGCACCTATGGTCAACTAATCTATGACAAAGGAGGCAAAGATATACGATGGAGAAAAGACAGTCTCTTCAATAAGTGGTGCTGGGAAAACTGGACAGCTACATGTAAAAGAATGAAATTAGAATACTCCCTAACACCATACACAAAAATAAACTCAAAATGGATTACAGACCTAAATGTAAGACTGGACACTATAAAACTCTTAGAGGAAAACATAGGAAGAACACTCTTTGACATAAATCACAGCAAGATCTTTTTTGATCCACCTCCTAGAGTAATGGAAATAAAAACAAAAATAAACAAATGGGACCTAATGAAACTTCAAAGCTTTTGCACAGCAAAGGAAACCATAAACAAGACGAAAAGACAACCCTCAGAATGGGAGAAAATATTTGCAAACGAATCAACGGACAAAGGATTAATCTCCAAAATATATAAACAGCTCATTCAGCTCAATATTAAAGAAACAAACACCCCAATCCAAAAATGGGCAGAAGACCTAAATAGACATTTCTCCAAAGAAGACATACAGACGGCCACGAAGCACATGAAAAGATGCTCAACATCACTAATTATTAGAGAAATGCAGATCAAAACTACAATGAGGTATCACCTCACACCAGTTAGAATGGGCATCATCAGAAAATCTACAAACAACAAATGCTGGAGAGGGTGTGGAGAAAAGGGAACCCTCTTGCACTGTTGGTGGGAATGTAAATTGATACAGCCACTATGGAGAACAATATGGAGGTTCCTTAAAAAACTAAAACTAGAATTACCATATGACCCAGCAATCCCACTACTGGGCATATACCCAGAGAAAACCGTAATTCAAAAAGACACATGCACCCGAATGTTCATTGCAGCACTATTTACAATAGCCAGGTCATGGAAGCAACCTAAATGCCCGTCAACAGACGAATGGATAAAGAAGATGTGGTACATATATACAATGGAATATTACTCAGCCATAAAAAGGAACAAAATTGAGTCATTTGTTGAGACGTGGATGGATCTAGAGACTGTCATACAGAGTGAAGTAAGTCAAAAAGAGAAAAACAAATATCGTATATTAACGCATGTATGTGGAACCTAGAAAAATGGTACAGATGAGCCGGTTTGCAGGGCAGAAGATGAGACACAGATGTAGAGAACAGACATATGGACACCAAGGGGGGAAAACTGCGGTGGGGCGGGGATAGTGGTGTGCTGAATTGGGCGATTGGGATTGACATGTATACACTGATGTGTATAAAATGGATGACTAATAAGAACCTGCAGTATAAACAAACAAACAAAACAACTAATACTAAACTTTCATTCGGTTATTTGTATGGAAATATGTTAATATAAATGTTTCAGACATTACATGAAATTTCTAAAAATCTTATATGTTCTGGTATAATGTTATAAGTCATAACCCTAGTTATTACTTTAAAATGTATATCTCAGAAATAACTAATTTTCTTGTCAACTGCATTATTATGAACTTTCATCAAATCTTTAACCGTGGTCATTTTTAAGTCTTTTGTCATTTACAGACAGTTCTGGGTGTACTCTGATGCTTTTGTAAATATGTTCCTATAAAAGGGTTTCATCTTCAGGAAATTCATGGAAAAGACTCTGACAAGTACAGGTTTCTGGTACCTGACTGTACTGCTGAACTGAATGAATAAGCATTTTCAGAACTCTAATGAAAAACTGAGGAGCTCATAAAAGTGCTAACAAAAGATCAAGATGAAAAAAAAAATTAATTACATGGGACTGAGTGAACTGATGAGGATGAGTATAATTTTTGTGACTTTCTGGTTGAATTTAAAAAAAGAAAAAATCCCACAAGAACTCAGAGGCAAAGAATATACAAATCAATTTTCACTGCAAAGTAAAGGAGCTGTTACAGTGGAGGATTACTGGACTGAATGTCAATATTATGACATAGTATGAGTGTGTTTCATGTTTGGTAATTGCAATCATTGTTGCTTTTGTTGTGGTCATCCATGTACAATGCTTGGTGTCAGTCTATTTATCTCTTGTAAAAATAAAATACAGTGTGTGTAAAAAAAAAAAAAAAAGAGTGCATCTATGCAGATTTCTAGAGTTCCTTCTCCATGCAGCTCCCTCCTCTTTAATACCCTGCCCCAAAAGTTCAGCCACCTCAGTATCCTCTATCTCTGATCTCTGTTTCCTTTACTCAGGGAGACCATTGCTCTGTTTGGGCTCCACTTCCCTCTGCCATAGTTTGGAAAATGCCCTAGGCAAAGAATTTTAGTGAATGTGGAATTCACTTCATGTGTTTCCTTTCTCTCAAGGATGAAGTCTATTTGATGTCCAGTGCCTGTAATCAGTTGCTATAAATGTTTTATCTAGCTTTATAGTTGTTTAGGTGGAGAAGTAAGTCTATTACCAATTACTCACCCATGGTTGTAATCCAATAAAATTTTAAAAGAAGAAAGGAAGAGAAAGGAAAATAGGGAGCCGTAATTCAGAATGTGGATCTGATATCACAGGTGTCTAAGAATATAAGCTGGAGCTGAAAGCAGCTGGGCCAGTGGGGCCTATCCCTTTCCAGTATTTTCTAATCTGGCATCAGAATTGGACTAAATAAAACTTCCAGTTCTGGCCATGGTGGTAGGTTGTATCAGACTAATACTCTTGCCAAAAACATTTATGAAAATTGGACAAAACATAAAGAACAACTATTTGAGGGCATTGGAGAACAACCAACACAGGTTAAGAATTGAAGGATTATGATCCTTGAGAAAGGGAATAATGTGTAGTGAGTTCCACACTTACCCTGGCTTTTTCTGGGGGCATTTCCCACATTGTTGCATGGAACAACGGGAACTCTCATACATTGCTGCTGGGAGAGTAATTTTGTGCAACCATCTAGAAAAATGGTTGGAAGTAACTACTATAGCTAAATATATGCATATCCTATGACCTAGCAATTCAACTCCTGGGTTTATATTCTACATAAATGAATGTTTATTTCCACTAAGAAATAAGAATGTATGCTAAGAATATACATGTGCAAACATATACAAAGCAGCTTTATTTAAAATAAGTAAAAACTGGAAACAATCCAAATGTTCACCTACAATAGAATGGATAAATTGTGATATATTCAAACTCTGGAATACCACACAGCAATGAAATAGAATGATGTACCACCAAAAGCAGCAAGGTGGATTGCTATTACAACCATAATGTTGAGTTTAAGAAGCAGACATAAAAGTATATAGTGTATATGTTCACTTTTATAAAATTCAAAATCTGTCAAAAATAATCAAAGGAGAAAGAAGAAAGAATAGTAGTCAACTTTGGGAGATTTTATTGACTATCACGGAGTACAAGGGAACCTTTTGATATTGCAGAAATAGTCTATATCTTGATCTAGGTGATGCTTATATGAATTTATATATATTCAAAACACATTGAGCTATATATTAAGATATGTATAGTTTTCTGTATGTTAATTATATCTTAATAAGAAGTTTTTAAACAAAAGTTTAAAATGGCACTGGCTGCCCATGCCATCCCACCCCTGCTAGTAGGGGTCTGTGAAGTTCAAGCAGGAGATACTAGCTTTCCAGTGGGTGGAATGAGGCCCTGCCTGGCCACCACAGGCTTCCATGTGAATTAGTCATCCTCTGCCCCAGCCTTTTAATTTTTTTATTTTTGGGCACACCACGTGGCTTGTGGGATCTTAGTTCCCTGACCAGGGATTGAACCGGGCCTTCGGGAGTGAGAGTACAGAGTCCTAACTGCTGGACCGCCAGGGAATTCCCCCACCCCCCCACCCCAGCCTTTTTTCCTTCTGTCTCCCAGACCTCCAATACTCCCCCTGGCTGACTACTCAGGGAGACCCAAACCCCACTCCCTTACCTGACCACTCAGCATGTGAGATGCCCCTTCTGCAGGTTCCCTCAACCCCTAGGATTCATTGTCAGTTTCCTGTCTGTGTCCTTGGCCCCCCTCAAAAAAAAAAAAGCTTTAGCTCTGTCAGACGCCTTTGTCAGACTCATCTCTGTATCTATGTCCCTGGGCACCTAGGCCTGGGCACAGAGAAGGTGTCAGCAAATATTTATTGACATGAGTAAGTGAGGGTGTAGAAGGCTTCTGAGTCCTCGGGCTGAGTGATCCAATGTGAATGCCCTTCTAGAGCAGATGGGCTTGGCTGCCCTTCAGTATAGCCAGGACAGCTCAAAGACAGTCCTGAGGCTAGGTAGGTCACTGAGCCAGGCCCTCAAGTGTAGGCTGCAGGCAACTTCCCCAAAGTCCATTTCCTCCCTCTGGCTGACCATTTCTTGGTACTCCCCATTGGTTGAATCCAATCAAAAGTCACACGGCAGGAGCACCTGTTGATGTCATCCATATGGGTAGGCAGCCAGGAGCACAGAGAAAGGGAAGGGAGAGAGACAGGGATCTGAGGGAGCAAGCAGAAGCCATCCAACACAGATGATGTCTGCGAAGTGTTAGGTTACACCTGGTACAGGGAAAACGCTCCCTCCATTAGCTGCCCTATTACAGAAGCACTTGGAGCATCAGGGGAACCCAGATGAGGACTGCCCATTCCTTCTCCTCTGGCCCCTCTCTTTAAAGGAATTATCTCAACACGATCCATGATATTCTAGGTACGTTCAGAGTCCTGTCAGTGGCCTCCCCCATCTCCTTACCTAACTTCACTGCACTACTGGACCTTGATTTTTCTTTAGGCCTATTGGCTCCTATGGCCTGAGTCTCCCCCAAGGCTGCAAGTCAACTTAACTGGCTGTGAAGGGCCTTGTTCACCCATGGCTGAATAAGGGGTTTGGGACCCTCCCAACATCCTCCCTGCCTTTCCCACCGTTGGAGGTCCCAGCATTGGAGGCATTCCTTATGGCCTGGTAAACATCTCTATCTGCCCCAGTTGCTCATGATTATGCAGTTCTAGGCAAGGGTCCCAGTTAAACCTTGGCAGCTTGGAGGGGTAGAGCATGGGATCAAGAACTGAGGAACTTTTTGAGCAAGGCTGGGACTGCTCCTTTAACTGGGTGGCCCATGGCGGGCTCCAGGCACCCTCTGCTGGCCATCCTCATTTTTGCAGATGCAGCTCTCTGGTCAGGACCAGAGCAGCAGAATTCTCCCAAAAGGTTTTGAGGCCCCATGCGTCTTAGCCCAGGGACACAGATAACTGCTATTGTCCTGGGATGGAGTAAAGATAAAATCCCAGGTTTTGATGAAGGCAGGGGGTCAGCCTGGCCTAGAGATGTTGGGTGACTGTTGGGATGAGAGAATAACGCTTGCTTCCAAGACTGTTGACGCATGATAGTGTCTGATGGCTAGACACTGTGGGAAAGCCATGTCTCCACCTTCACCACCTGGATCACTCACTCTTCAGCCAGGGAGATACCCTGTCCAAGTCATCCCTGATCCCCTTGGGTGTGTGATTCCTGCAGATGATGGAAGTGGACATCTTTCTGTTTCCAAGCCTCAGCTGAGTGGTTCAAGGTCAGGGATAAGGTCAGATTCTGTTTCAAAGTTAGTATTAAGTTGTGAGACAGAGTCAAGTTTAAGGGCAGAGCCAGAGTACAGATCACAGAACCTCCTCCTCATGTGAGAGGCCAAGTTCCACAGGCTTGTGCATGCCTGCACATCCCTGTGTGCATGTGTGCATGTGTGTGTGCACCTGCGTGTCCAGTAGGTAAAGATTCTCCTACCAAAGGCTGTGGCCAAGTCATTCTGTCTTTCAGCACTAGAGGCACAGGGATCATAAAGCTTCTCACAGGTTCGTGCAAATGATGGAGACAGGAAAAAATGTAGAAAACTACAAAAAAGAAAATGTAAATACTAAATGCCAGCAAATATAACATTATGTCATGGAAACTAGTTAACTGTGACTCAGCCATGTTCTTACTGGGGAAGTATAAACTGTACTTATATGAGATGTGGATGTACTGGAGTGTGTTTGATGTGGTGTGTGGTAGTCAAGGCCTCCAGAGGAATGAGTGCCTTGGCCTCCCTGTGGTGGGTCAGAGTCCTGGGCAGTGTCCCTCGGGCAGAGGACAGGGCCCACCAGTAAGTTCAGATGACTGTGTCTACTCAAGGGGCTTGGGGAGAGTCAGAGCCACAACCAGAGCTGGTACAGGCAGGATAGTTGAGGACAGGAGAGAGTCTGCAGGAGTTGAGGTCCTTAAGGCCTTATCCAAAAGGGTGACTCAGGACTCAGGATCCTATGATTATGTGGTGGTAGATGTACCAAATCATATGGTGATTTTTACAAATCAGCAAAGAATACCCCATTTGCAATTCACTTTATTTCCATCTACTGGTAAGTTGTAATGAATAATCAAATCTACAATGTCTGTGATGTGAATGGAGCCCCAGGCTTGTGCAGCACAGAATCTGCACAACTTGACTAGGCTAGGGTCACTCATGGATGGATATCCATCTCATTCCAGAAAGGATATAAGGGGCCTTAGAAACATGCAGCACTAGCGCAGAAGTACATTCATTTAAAAATAAGAGCGGGGGGACTTCCCTGGGGGCGCAGTGGTTGGGAATCCACCTGCCAATGCAGGGGACACGGGTTCGAACCCTGGTCCGGGAAGATCCCACATGCCACGGAGCAACTAAGCCCGTGCACCACAACTACTGAGCCTGCACTCTAGAGCCCGCAAGCCACAACTACTGAGCCTGCGTGCCACAACTACTGAAGCCGGCACGCCTAGAGCCTGTGCTCCACAACAAGAGAAGCCACTGCAATGAGAAGCCCACGCACTGCAGCGAAGAGTGGCCCCTGCTCGCTGCAACTAGAGAAAGCCCGTGCGCAGCAACGAAGACCAAATGCAGCCAAAAATAAATAAATAAATATATAAAAAATAATTAATTAATTAATTAATTAAAAACAGGAGGGGCAAATGAAGCACAGGGAGAGGAAGGGTGACGTTAATAAGTTAGTGCCAAGACCATCATTAACTGGATGGTTACCTTGTTGTAGAAGGAGCCTCACGACTGAGGAAACCAGACGCTGTGATTAGGATTCCATGTCAGTCTAAAACTCCAAAGGGTGCTGGTGTGTTCTCTGGGGGTAACCAACTTGCTCCCCATTCTTGTGTTTTCTGAGGGCTGCCACTGATTTCCTTTAGCAGGGCCTGCTTTGCAACGGCAGGGCTGAGGGAGCCAAGGGTGAAAAGATCTCATTCCAGATGTGAAGTAGGGCCTCATCCTGAAGAGGGAGCGCAGAATGGGGAGCAGAGCATTCAGTAAATATTTGTTGAATAAATGAATGAACATAGCCTTCCTGTTTTACCTCCTTATGAATTCTTAAATCTGCCCCCTTCTTTCTCTATGCATTGCCATTCCCTACTTCAGATCACCATCAGCTGTCATGCAGACTTTGCACCAGCCCCATCCCCAGTCGCTTCCAGGCTCTGCTCCTCCTTCTCCCCCTTCCCCGTCAGTAGGCAGACAGGGTGCTCTTCCTAGATCCCAAATGGGATCCTGCTCCTCCCTAGCTTTCACTCGGGGATGGCTGCTCCCTGCCTTCAGCATCACATCCAAATCCATTTTTGGGGGCCCACGAAGGGTGATCTGCCCCGGGACCTCTGCAGCCTCACCTCTCGTTTCTCCTCTACCCTCTGCTATACTGGCTTCCTGACATTTTGACAAGGCCTGAAAAAAATAGTAAAACCACTGAACTTTCGGCCTTTTAAACAGTAGCTAAGTCAGAGGTCCAATAACTATCCCCACTCTCACCTCATCCTCACCCATCCCTAATCCTTACCCAGCCCAAGGCTGGGGGAGGAGGGACGGGGATGGGAGTGGGGGTGGCATGAGCATCTGTGTTGTAATAATAATAATTTTAAAAAACATATTCACGGGGCTTCCCTGGTGGCGCAGTGGTTGAGAATCTGCCTGCCAATGCAGGGCACACGGGTTCAAGCCCTGGTCTGGGAAGATCCCACATGCCGCGGAGCAACTAGGCCCGTGAGCCACAGCTACTGAGCCTGCGCGTCTGGAGCTTGTGCTCCGCAACAAGAGAGGCCGCGATGGTGAGAGGCCCGCGCACCGCGATTAAGAGTGGCCCCCACTTGCCGCAACTGGAGAAAGCCCTCGAACAGAAACGAAGACCCAACACAGCCATAAATATAAAAATAAATAAATAAAATTAAAAAAAAAAAAGTTACACTGTATGCATTAAAATATCAAGATTTGTAAGCACCATACCTAGCTAACTCCTGGCCCTCTGGGTATTTGCACCAGCCCAGAAGCTCCTTGCTCAAGATGGAAGTGGGGAGAGTGTGGTGAGGAGGGAAGCCGAAGCCTAAGCCCACTGGCTCAACCCTGAGGGCCTGTCCTGGACCTGCTGCATAATTATGGCTCCCAGAGGCCCTGGATGCCTCTCTCCACCCTGTAATGACAGCCTAGCTTGTGCTGGCTCTGCTTGGGCTGCAGGGGTCCGTGGGGGAGGCAGCTGGGAGGGGACTTGTTGGCATTCTATCAGGCCTGCTTCATCTTTTGCATGCACCAGGTGGGCACTCTGTGGGGACCCACTTGGCCATGTCCAGGGCTGGCATTGCAGGCTCCTGGGGTTTCTGCCAGATTCTCTGTCTCTACCCCAGGGTCCTACACCAGGCTGTAAGACCAGACTACCTGGCAAGGCCCTATTTCTGAACCAGTGAGGCCACCACTAGGTGGCCCCACTCAAGCTGCACCCTCTCTCACTGGCCTTGAGTCAAAAGTGCTGGTCAATTGGGACACATCCAGTCTTTTCTTGGTCCCTAAAGGAGGAACCTGGAGGGGAGGGTCGGTCTCAAAGTCCAGTGGACAGCTCTATGCTGATGGCGCTGAAAGGTACAGATGTGTATGTCTAATACCCTCTGCGGCCTTCGTTAATCCCGGGAGCCCTGCTCTGGGGAATCCCATGGAGGGACCAGGTGCTCATAAACCCTGGCCAGGCTTCCAGCTGCTGTGGTAGTTGCCAGGCCCTGAAAGTGCCATCAGCAGTCAGGGAGGCCTCAGTGTCAGGCAGTGGAAGTTGTCCCTTCCCCTTCTCCAGGGCAGGGATCACAGGTGAGTTGGGGAAGGCAGGAGCAGGGCAAGCTGAGGATGCCTCTGTTTAGAGGGGAAGCCTGCACCACACCTGCCCTCCCATTTATCCAGTTACCTGTCCATCCGGCACAGATTTTTTTGCCATCCTTTTCTGGAGAGATACTAGGTCCTTCTCCTGGGATGAGGGTGGCGGGCAGACAAGTCTAGCCTGCTTTGAGGAGCCATTGGCCAGGGCTGTCACTTAGGGACAGCGTGGGGCTAGGGCTTCATTTGGCAATGCCCCTGGCCAGGCTGGGGTCAATGGTGGCAGTGCATACCTGATCTTGAGCCTGGGAAGGGTCTCTAAGACTGGGACTAGGCAGGTAGCACCTTCTGTCACCAGTTGGAAATGGCTGGGCGTTTCCCTCCCTGGGTAAGTTTGCTTTGTGGGCCTCTGTTCACCTGCCAGTTTTCCCCACTAGACAGAGCCCCTTTGATCTTCATGTTCCCTGAATCCCCAGCCAGGGCCTCAACTGGTGCCCGGCAAATGTTTGTGGAATGAATGCATGAATGAATAGGATAGAGCCATTACCAGAAGGGAGGTGTGACTTTATTTACACAGTAGATTTGCGGGAAAGGAGTGTGACATGGCTGCTCAAGATGGCTGTTGATTTATTAAGTGACCCAAAATGGGTGTGCTTAGTGAGGCCTGCTGGAGGCCACATTAGTGGGGGATGTTCATTCATTCATTCATTCATTCATTTATTCATGTATTTTTCTTCCCCACTCTCTCTCTAGGTCCTGGCTTCCAGGCCCTATGCTAGAGCTGGAGACATAGTGGTAAACAGGACAGAAGCAGCCCCCATTCCCAGGAAGGCAAAGTGGTGAAGGAAGTAGACATGAGAGTCAGATAGCTTGCATGAAATTCATCCACGCGGAGTTATGGGGACTATGCAGGGACCTGGCTCAGGCTTGGTCCGAAGGGAAAACCTTTTGGAGTGTTCCAGACAGGAAGAATGACACAGTCAGGGAACTGAAAAATGCCTCAGGTGCTGGAGCATCAAGTTTGAGGCCACACATGATAAGAGAGGCCATCAGGGCTGTATAAAGGGGATTGGCAGCCTTGGTGAGATCTGTGTCTATCCTTGTGGCAGGGACACCTTTGAGAGGTTTTATGTATGGAAATGACATGATCAGAATCACACTGTTAAAATATCACTCTGCCTGTGGCGTGGAATAAGGCTGGAAGGAGCTGAGTGGAAGCTGTGGGCCAGGATGGACCGTCCAGGTAAGAGATGGTGGTGTCCTGAATTTGAGCTGTGGCTACAGGAATGGAGAGCAGTAAATGGATTGAGTGATCTACCAGGTAAGATCTACAGTGGGGGAATGTGGTGGGGAAGAAAATGGAAATGACCAGGAGATGTTGATTCTGCTTCCTGAGATATGGGAAATGCTGGGGTGGAAGGAAGTGTGGGCGGTGTGAGGTAGAGTGTGGGGAGATAATGAGTTCACCCATCAAGTGGCCTCAAAGAAAAGGCTATGTGGGTCTGGAGTGGGCCTGGGCTGGAGATTCAGAACTAAGAGCCAAGGATTTATAAGGGGCCCAGGAGCCCCTGGAGGGCATGAGGGCATGTCAAGTGTAGTAGGTTGAATTGTGGCCCTGAAAAGATATGTCCATGTCCTAATACCTGGACACTGTGGATGTGACCTTATTTAGAAAGAGGAATTTTGCAGATGTAATTTAAGTTAAGGATCATGAGGTGAGATCATCCTGATTACCCAGGTGAGTCCTAAGTCCAATAAGTATCCTTATAAGAGACAGAAGAGGAATAGAAGCAGACACTGAGGAATGAGTGGGGTCCAGGACTCTGAGGCCCTGTGGAGGCTTTAGTCAGAACTTTGGCTATGGTTATGTGGAGCAAGGCATTAAGGAGACACTCATCCCTTCATATAATCATGAAATATTTATTGAGCCCAGTTCTGTGGTAGTTGCTGAGCATGTCATGATGGACAAAACACACATTGTTTACGTACTCCCAGGCCAGTGGTGTGTGTGTGGGGGGGAGGGGGGGCAGACATGAATCAAACAATCATTCAACTGTATCAACTGTAGCAAGTGTTAGGAAGCATGTAGGACATGAGAGGCTGTTATAGGAGATTTTGACCTGGCCAGGGAAGCGAGGAAATTCCCTCTGGGAGGATCTGAAGGATTTAATTGGGGAGGAGAGACATTTTCCTAGACAGAAAGAACAGCATGTGAAAAGGCCTGGGAGTGGAATAGGGAGGGAGAATGGCCAGTTAGAGGGACTGGAGGGGAAGGTCAGTGTGGCTAGAGGAGTGAGCAGGGACCAAACCATGCCGGGCCTTACAGGCCACTTTCAGGATTTTTCCTAAGAACAATGCAATTTACTAAGCTGAGAGTGATGGGTTCAGATCTGCATTCTGAGGAGGTCACTGTGGTTGCCGTGTGGAAGAGAGACGGGAGGAAGTAAGAATGGAGGGGGACAGCCAGCCGGGAAACTGTTGCAATCATTCAAGTGAAAGAGGATGGAGAGAAATGAATGAATTAGAGAGGGATTTAGGTGGTAGAACTGAATGGATGTGGGATATGGAAGGACAGGGTTTGGGGGCGGGGCAGAGGGAAGTGCTGAGGGTGATTCCCAGGCTTCTGGTTAGGTAACTGGTGGTGGTGCAGGGGGCCGGGTGGCTCCCTCAGTGAAGTAGGGAATGTGAGAGGTATGGGGGTGGGGGAAGGGGAGAGAGCATGAACTCAGTGTTGGGCACGTTGTGATTGAGGTGCCTGTGGACACTCAGCGGAGATGTAGACTCAGCAGCCAGTCATACGCGTCTGGAGCTCAGGAGTCAGGGCAAGGGTAGAGAAGAGAGAAATTTGTGTCATCTGTGTATAGGAAGAAATTATAGAAAGAGGAGAGGAAAGTAGAGCGCCTAGACCTGAACTCTGAGGAACCACCAACCTTTACCGACTAATGGGCAGAGAGGGAAAGGAGGGTGAGCTGGGGGCGAAGATGCCTGGGCAGAGGCGGCCAGAGAGGATAGTGGCAACCAAGGGAAATGAGTGTTCAAGGGAGACAGTGGCCAAACACTGCTGGGTGTGAGGTGCTGCTGGGGGCTTTGGCAGATGAGGACTGAAGAGTGGCTGTTGAATTTAGACTTGGAGGTTATAGAGAGTTTGTTGAGATCTGGTTTGGTCTTGTCGGGGGGCCAGAAGGCCCACTGCAGGGTTCTGAGGGGTGGGAGCAAAGTGAGGACAGACTGCTCTTTCGGGGAATTTTGCTGTGATTGGAAGGAGAGAGACACTGCAATAGGGGTCTAATGAGGGTTTTGTTTCCATACTAGAGACCTGAAAATATTTACAGGTCAAGGGATGGATCCATTTGGGGAGAGGAGGTTTAACATTCAAGTGAGAGAAGGGATGATCCACAGGGCAAGCTCCTGAGAAGGGGGAGAGGATGGGAGGACCTGGGCAGACAGAGGGAGACTCCTGCAGCATAACAGGATGTAGCAGAGGCAGGAAGATTTCTGTTTGATTTTAGTTGAGCTCTGGGGAGGTCAGCTGGTGGCTGAGGAAGGGCGGAACAGTGGCTCATTCCGTGTTTTATGTGTCTTGTGTGTATTTTTCTGTGTGTTCATGCCTTCCCCAGGTCTGGGCTGCCAGCCTGGATGGTGTGCCATGGGGAATATCCCCACACTGGACTGGGCGGAGGCTGAGCACCTCCCACTCTGGCCTAGCTCTCTGATGAGATTCTCAGACACTGTTTCCCCTCATTCATGACCAGGAAGTTTCACAGAACAGGCGTGGGAACCTGCTTGGCGGCCAGGGCCTCCTCTAGCCCAGGCTGAGATTTGCAGCATCCCTGCCTTCACTCCCTCCGACCCTGGATTGGCTGAAGGAAGTGCCCACTGTTTTTGGCCCATGTTGTATGTAAGGGCTTGGGGAAAACGAACGTTGGCTCCACGGTGCCCCACTTCCCCCCGTCTTTGATACGCTCCCTTCTCATCAACCCTTTCACCCACACATACATCCCCAGGAGGAGTGTCGGATCCAGGAGCTGGGGACAGTCAGCATCCCTTTGGGAGCTTGGCCCTGGGGGTGGATGCCAGGTCTCCAGTCTTCTTCAGGTCCTTCTCCACTGTCCCCATCCCTGATAATCCAGCTCCTGGGCCGGGTGACCCCACCCCCTGTAACATGATGGTGGTGATGATGGGGAGGCGGCAGTAGGAGCCGTGTATACAGCAGGACCACCGAGGAAATGGGCATGAGCTGGGGCCAGGGTAGCTGGCCAGCATCCAGGGATGCTCCGCCCGACAGCACCGGCTTCAGGATAGGGTCGTGGGCCCCTCTCCAGCCGCCCAGGGGCCGGGGAGGAGGGCGGGCCGAGTCCCACAGGTGCGAGCGCCAAGGAGACGCCGCGTACGTGCGGAGAGCGGCGGGCGGCATGAAGGGCGCGGGCGGCCGGCCCCAGGCCCGCTCCCGGCTCCCGCGCGGCCGGGCGGCCTCGGCCTTCCCGGGGGTCGCTGGCTGTGGTAGTGACCCCTGGCCGACGCTGTCTGGGCGCGGAGCCAGGGGCCGCGAGCGGGGGAGCGGGGGGCGGGGCGGGAGGTGGGGACGTGGCTGCAGCTCAAGCGGGCGGAGCCCGGCGACGGCGGGAGGTGGAGCCGCCGAGGGAGGAGGGGCCGAGTGGGCTGGGTGCCGCCGCGGGAGGTTCTGGAAACGCCGGGAGCGGCGCGTGTCCGGGTGAGCGTACCGCGCGCCCGGCCCCCGGATCCGCCGCGGGGCTCAGGCGCGGGCCAGGGTCGCCGGTTCGAGCCTTCTGCCCGCGCGGGGCTGGGAGCTGGGGAGCGGGGGTCGCGCCGTCCGGGCCGCAGCCCCGCGCCCTCCGCTCTGTTTCTACACCCCTGTGGGTTCCTGTCCCGCCGCCGCGTCCCCTCCCCGAGCTCAGGGTGGTGAGGTCAGCCGCGCCCTTCCTGCCGGTCCCCTCGGGGCGGCCGGACTTGGCGGGCAGCGTGGCCGCCCCGCCTGTAAGGCTCCCGGGAAGGGGCGGCCTGGCCCGAGGGCTGCCAGAGGTTGGAGGCTGTGGCAGGGGCGCCGGGCAGGCCCTGAGGGGCCGCTTAGTGTTAGGGAGGTCCACCATCCTGCCTCCACAGGGCTGGGAGTCTGCGGCCTTGGCCCCGCTTGCTGCGCATTAAGACAGGCTGTTGGATGAGAAAGTTTTGTTTTTGTTTTTCTTTTTTCCCCCTCCAGACATCCTTTTCTAACCTGCATGGTTTTGCTTCAGCAGGCGCGGAGACTTGTAACTAGTTAATTAATTCAACAAACGGACCCTTCTGCGTATCAGAAACTGCAAGGAGTTGCTAGCCCAGTGGGGCAGGCGGACTGGAAGACCAGGAAAGGCCAGGCCCCGGGCAGTGTGGTGAGTGCTGTGCTGGGAGGGAGCACCGGACTGTGGGTACTTGGTAGAGGACAGGATGCTTCAAGCCAGAGGGCTTCCTGGAGGAGGTGACCCATGAGCTGGAGTGGTCAGATGAAGGCAGAAGAAAGAGTAAGCCGGACAGAGGAACAGCGTGTGTGAGTGGAAGCAGACCTGGGCACTCTAGTGGAAGCAAGGTGATGGGGGAAGGGACACTTTAGGGAATAGCTGCCCATGGACCCTGTCCAAAGAGCTTCAAGTGAGAGGACAGTGCCTGGTATTGTGCCCTGTATGTGGAGGATGCTCAGTGAACCCTTGCAGCATAAACATGGATCAGCATAAACCCTCCTTCTTCAGGGCAGAGGCCCCTGGCCTCTGTTTTCTAATCTGACACCTTTAAGGTGGCGTAGAAGAACATCAGAGTCCCTCCCAAGGCTGAGACTGGTGTCTTCCGCTGTAGAGTGACACCTAAGGCTTGTGCTGCTTGATGTAATCCATCTGAAGCTCAGCAACCTCAGTGCTTTTGCAGGAGATCCTGGCCCTGAGAGCAGGAGTTGGGGAACATTGCTTTGTAGCTTAGGGCATTCTCAAATGTCCCTGATTTTGCAGAGATCCACTGTCCACCTAAGAATTTATAGAATGGTTTTGCAAGCTGCTGCCCGTATCACATCTGGGATAGCAGGTTCCATGATTTAGTTCTCTGTTAAATGAACCATAGTTTCCTTTGGCTTGTGCTTAAACAGCCCCTGAAGCTTCCAGGGTGCAGTCTCTCATTTTATTCTGGGCCTCAAGGGCCAGCCTCTCTGTTCAGTTCTCCCTACTCATAAGATGTTTGGGCTTTGAATCCTTTTATCCTTGGGTCTCATTTGTAGACGGCCAAGCCCACGCACTGTGTGGCCCAGCCAAGGAAGCCACGTAGCAGAGTTGGAGTGTGTTGGCTGGGGACCTCATCCCAGAGATGCTGTCATACTGGGCCACCCTAGTTTTCTGAGAGGTCAGCAGGCAGACGTGGTGGCGACTGAGCATTGTCTGTGGCTTGTGATAGGCCCTTCTACCCTGTCCAATGCTCTGAAATGGGTGTGCCCAGAAGAGTGCCTGCTTTGTCACTGGTTTAGCCTGGCCACAGCCAATCTCTGTTCATTCCTGGAGTACCTCCTGTGTGCTGGGCTTCTGCTTAAAGTGTACTTGGGGCTGGAATGAGGGAGGAGGGAAAGGAGGCAGTGGCGGTGGCACTGTCCTTGCCCATGGGTGGCTCACAGTCTCTCTGAGATTGCTGCTTCACGCTGGCAGGTGGTCATGTGCCAGGGAGGAGCTCAGAGTGTCAGTGCTCATGAGAAGGAGAGACTGCATGGGTGCAGCCCTGAGGAATGAGTGGGGTGAGCGAATCTGGGGTCTGCTCATTTCCTGAGAGAACCTCCCCTTTTGACTCTGCCCTCCCACATCCTTGGGAGGGTCTGAGACTGGATGTAAGACCTTGGCCAGTGTGTGGCCACGCTGGCTGTAGTGTGCATTGGGCTGGCCGGTGTGTCCCTGGCTCCTGGGATCTCTCAAGAGTTTAATTCTATGCAGATGGAAGTTGGCAGGAGATGCTGTGATGCAGGCACGTGCAAGCCCAGACAGGGTGCTGGAGTAAAGGTTAAGCTTTGAAAACATTGCTCGAGTCTAGCAATTTGAACTTTTGAAGTGCACCAGGATGGGACATCAGTCTGTTCTTGAGCAGAGAGGGCTGGTGGCTCCTGTGGTCTCTGGGGTTTGAGCTGGAGATGTGGAATGAGGGATATAGTTTTTATTCTCAGAAGGAGCAGAGGAGCATGAAAAGTCTGGATTAGAGACCGAGGAGACCTAGGTCTTGGAGACCTAGGAGAGAGTGTTTGTTCAAGTGGCGTCATTGCAGGGCAGAGGATTAAATGTTTGGGTAATGAGTTCCCCAGCTCAAATAGGATCACAGACCAGCATCTGCTCTAGACCTGATCACAGACCACCATCTGCTCTAGACCTTTCATGAAGTGCTTGCTGAAACATAGCCTGCTCTGTACCCGGCACTCCTGAGGGCCCAGGGTGTGGCTGCGATCCTGAGGCCTGGTACTTGTAGGAACTCAGAGTGAGCAGGTCAGAGACATAGAAATACGTGAGATTCTAGAGTATTGGTCCAGTCACCTGTTTTTGCCAGAGAACTTTCCTTCCTTGGTGAGAGTTAGAGCCAGTGATTGACCAGTTTCCAGAGTTATTCCCTGATGGTCAGTATGTTGCATTACGCCTGACTCCACCCTCTGCTGAATCTCTTAACACTCCTGGGACATGGAGTGTTAAGAGATTCAATTTCTGTCTTGTTTTCATCTTCACTGTCCCCTAGACTGGACCGTCTTTCTCTCCAGGGATCAGCTGGGAAGCTGGCTGCTTCAGGTCTATTGCCGTTCCTCTAGTACCCTTGGTGCTCATGACTGGTATAAGTTGTGCCTGGTGCTAGGCTGCCCACTGACATCTGTCATCTTATTCAGTCTTCAAAACAGCCCTATGATATGCAGATTCTAATATTTTCACTGTTAAATAGATGGGAAACCTGAGGCTCAAAGAGACCCTGTAACTTGTCTAAGGTCCCAAAGCCTGGAAGTGATTGTGGAGCTAAGCTTTAATTCTGGGGCTCTCTGACCCCAGGGTGGGTGTGCCTGCCTACTAGACTGTACTGTCTTGCCCTGAGCTGGGCCATTTGGTCATTTGTGAGTGCTGTGATGTCTGGGCAGGAGTGACTGCTCACTTGAACTTGAGGCACCATGTTTTTGTCTTCTGGGTCCATGTTGCTGTCTGCCTTCTGGTGGGATCCAGCCACGGATGTCATGAGGCTGCTTTGTGAACCACAATAAAGTCCTTGACCTGGGCAGGCCTGTTCTGCTAGGCCAAAGTGTGGCTCCTCCTTCTGGGAAGTCCTTGTGCTATAAGACAACAGATGTTACTGAGTAGGATTGAAGGCAGCAATATATAGTAGAAAGTATGTTTTGGATTTGAGTCTGGGCTCTGCCAGTAATTTCCTGTAGCATGTGAGGTGCGCAGGAAACTCTCAGCCTCAGTTATGTATCTTATATATCTATATCTGAAATGGAGATGGTTATCTAGTTTACAAGGTGTTGGTGAGGATTAGATGGTAGAAATGAAAGATTTTTGGAAAAATGAATAGTGGTTATCTTAGCCTAGAAAACAGAGCCCAAGTCAGAGCTTACGTACTTAACGCTTTGTTAGAAGGTACAGTTGCGGAGTAGCAAGGGTAAGGGAAAATAAAAGTGAGGTCGAGAAGGAGGCGAAGCAAATACAAGGTGGTGCTTTAGCAAGCTGGCCAGTCTGCACAGAGATACACTAGTTGCTCAGCCATGCAGGACATCTCTGGGTGAGCTCTACAGAAGCTCCGTGCTGCAGAACAGTTTCTCAGTGAAGGCCTGGAGAGGGAATTTATCTGCTGACATCCTCTTGTTTCTGTCCTTCATTGGTCACAGTTGCCCTAGGAGGAGTTAATTCCCCCATGCTCACTCCTCAGTTGCACTCCCAGGGCCCTCCAGCAGCCCCTGGGGAGGTCAGCGTGGTGCTTCGCTGGAGTCTGGAAGTAGCAGGAGGAGTCAGAGATTTGGGGCCTGCACAGTCTCCTTCACTGGGTCTGAGGCAGAGCAAGTGGCCCACGGCCCAGGAGGCAGGTGAGGCCAAGAGAGTACAAGGTGGTATGTCAGATTCATCCAGTATAGTGGTGTGTGGATTTTATTCTTTCCTGTAGTTCCTTATAAGGTAGTCTTACCTGGACTGCCAAGTCTTTGCCAAGACTGATTGAAAACCCAGCTGGCTTTTGAATGTTGATTTGTACAGCCTTTTCTGCTACTTAATTGTCTAGTTACTGAAGCAGGAGACTTTGTGGTTTTGATGGTACCCACGTGGGAAGTACAAGTCAACATGTCCAGGTACTGGATAGAGAAACTACAGTCAGCCCTCCATATCCACAGATGTAAAACCTGTGGATACAGAAGGCTGACTGTACTACACCTATTATATAAGGAACTTGAGCATCTGTGGATGTTGCTATCTGCGGGGCCTCCTGGAACCAATCCCTTGTGGATACTGAGGGACAACTGGATAAGGATAGGTATGCATGAACATCTAGGCTTTGTTAGGTTCTCAGTGAAGGAGAATGTTTTTCATGTGATGTGGTAGTTGAAGGTATGAAACCTGGAGTCATGAGATGGGGCTGGGGAGGGCAGTAGGGCCAGGTCACACAGAGTCAAAAAGGCCCTTAGGGCTAAGTAATTTGGACTTTGTCCTGAGAGTAGTGGAGAGCCTTCGGAGGGTTCTTAGGGAGAAAGAGACCAAACGAGGGGCTGTAGTAAGCTGTGATGGCTATTTTGTAGAGCAGAGGTGGGAGGGAGGCCACGTAAGATGAGAGACCAATGCAGGTAGTGGCCAGTATAGCTGCAAGAGGGACTTAGGGGTGGCTCAGATCAGGGTGATGATTGAGGCATGACATCAGGTAGGGAGAGTAGAGTGCCTCCCATCCTTCCCTGGGGTGCCAGTGAGAGCAGCTTATGGGCCCAAATGGACATCCATGTACATAGGTGGCAGGGCCTCCTGGAGCCTCTGTTGAACTCTTCCTGGGTTGAGCACGCAGGTCCTCTTGGCTCTGCCATTCAGAGTTGGCCACGCTACTGGGAGGCAAGGCCGCTGCAGGGAGCCCTGTTCAGGCTCATTTTGCCCCTTCATAGAAGGCAGGCAGCCTCTTGTTCAGAGCTAAGCCAGACAAATACATTGTTAAAACTCAAGCTGTTGCATTTGGGTTGCAGCTGGGAGCTTGGCAGAGGTTCCTGCCTGATGAGGTAAGGGGAGAAGCTAAGGACGCTGCTGGTTTGCAGTTGGAAACATCTTTTCATGGTCATTTGGCCAGGTTGTAAACGTCCTTTCCAAAGAGCGGGCTTGCTAAGGCATGTGATTGTATGTCTTGGAATTGTCCTGTGCTTAGAAATAGTGCTGGTCGCCTGGTGGGTGATTATTGTCACTGGGGTGTTGGCAGGCTTTGGAGGACCTCCCCGTGGGGGTCCAAACTCAGGCTGCTGGGCCACTTTGGAGTCCGTTTGAGAGGGCCTGCTTTGTTTTCTTTTCATTTTAAATATGAAATATATTTTAAATTTCCCATAGAACTCCTTGTAGAAAGATTAGGAAATACAAGTAAACATAAAGAGAAAAATAAAATTATTTCACCAAGATACAACTAGATTTATGACTCTCCGCTTGCATATATATGCAGGTATGTAAATTTCCATATATAAAAATTTTTCCTTATAAAAATGAAATCATAGAGTATATATTGTTTGGGAGCCTGCTTTTCTCACTTAACAGGATGCTTTGATCTTCTCTCAATGTTAATGTGCACACAGTGTCCATTCTTACACAATCCATAACAATCCACTGTTTGGAAGAAATGTAACATCTTCTGTTGTTACAGTTTCCTGGAATGAACAAGTCTGTGGTGAGGGTTTTTTTTTTTTGCTGTTGTTGTTGGGCCAGACTTTGCTCTAAACTTGGGATGCAGCTCAGATAAAACTCACTATTGGTTTTCTGTTCAGACTTGGTGATACTTTATTTTCATAAAGGGGGCCTCAGTGTTGCCCATTTCTAGGCCTATTCAGCATGGATTTCTGAGGCTTCCTGGAGGGCTTTTGACAGCACTGGACACTGGTGGGGGCACTGGGCAGTCATACATGCTCCCACTTATTCTGTCATAAGCAAGCTCTGGGTATAGGTATGAGATGGGATGGGGGGCATGTAGGTGGTTGGCTTTTCCCATACTGTGGCACACAGTCTTTCTTGGAGACTGCCTCCTCCCAGCCTGACCCTGATTAGATGGCCTTTTGTACACCTAATACAAATTAGTGTTCGGGGACTCAGGATCAGGGGAAATGGGCTGGGAATCTAGTGTACCTTTGCCTGGGGTGGCAGTGTTGATCGTGGCGGTCTGGGGGCTGCGTGGGAGCGCCTAACTCTCTGGACCAGCAGGGTTGTTATCCCCCTCCTCCATCAGAGCAGGACTTCGTAGGCTCTTGGTCAGCCCAGAATCCCATCTGTGATTCTTTGGGCTCTGCCTCCAGGCTGGGATTCGTCGATAGGCTCAGTCTAAGCCAGATAGCACATTCCAGAGAAATGACAGCTGGTATTCATGTAATGAAGGAACTTGGCTGCTTTTCCCTGAGTGCTGTAAGGCATGAACCATGGGCAGTATCACCAGGGTGACTTGAAAGGAACAGAGAGGCTTCTCCCTCCCTTAAATTTGTTACCTGATCTCTGAATGGGCATGCCACTGCAACTGCTCACGGAACAGGGGACAAACGCTGGTGCCCCCCAACTTCCAACCGTGTTTGGTCTGGTCTCCTGCCTGGGCACTGCTCTCCCATCACCCCAGCCTGATGGGTAGTTGGCTGATTCCTCATTGTCCACAGATACAGCCTCCTGGCTCTGGGTTTTTACTGTTCCCTCCCTACACACATACAGAAGGTGTTCTCCTGAGCGGATGAAGCCTCTTGAAGTACAAGGAGCAGACCCTAACCCTGTGAATGGGTCTTACGTAAGCAAGAAAAGAGGCCTTCTGGAATCCCGGAGTGGAGATGTGGTATGCTGAGGCCTGGGAGCAGATTTGTGGCTGGCAAAAAGGGGATCTGGGCTTTACCTTGGGGCTAGGCTGGGCCGTCTCACCTCTTCTCGGTGACTTGCTTTCATCTGCTGCCCTAACTTTATAATGGATCCCTTAGCCCATACTCCCTACCCTGCAGTAGGTTGTGGGCTGAAGGATCTTGTTCTGTGTATCTCTGGGCCCCTGACACCTAGGGTATTGATGGGCATGATGTCAGCTCTGCAGGCATTTGGCAGGGGATGAACAAATGGGGACACTCACTTATTCTCTCCTCTTCCTCATATAGGAACCCGTTTGAGGGTGGGGGTCGTGGTTGGGCTTCTCTGAGCCTAATCTGGAACCACAGTGGATTGGAATTTCTTCTGAAAGGGTGAGGTGAGGAATGGTGGGCGTGACTGTGCATCTAATCATCGCAGGCAAAAAACTGCTGATCTGGCGTTAGTCAGCTCAGACTTAAGAATTCTGTCAGATAAGGCTTACATTTTGGAGAGAAAGCATTTGTATTTCCTTTATATTCCTTGTTTTCTCTCAGTAAATTTCCAGTGGGGCTTGGCTGAAGTAGAGCAGGAAGAGGAGGGACTGACAGAACTGGGGCTTACGTGGGTGCTGTTCCTTCAGCGTGCTCCAGGCTGCATGGCTGAGCTGGGAGATGATGTCCAAAGCTTCCATTGTGTACTTGGGTCCACTGCCAGTGGGGCTTGCCCCATGGTGTGCCTGCTGCCTTCAGAGCTGGGTCTGGCTATTTCTAGGCTGATGAGAAGACAGCAGCTGGCCTCTTACTCATGTCAGCAACCCAGCCTGGCCTAAGGTTTTGCCCCTGTGTGGCTGATTCATTTTTGTATCCCGAGTGCCTAGCTCAGTGCCTGGCATATGTGGGTCTTTAGTAAATATTTGCAAATGGTGATTCTCCATGAGGACAGTGTCTTCCAAGGAGCTCACTACAGGAAGAGCAGCGTCTGCCCAGTCTGCTCTAACTGTGGCCAGGTGCAGACCAGCAGGGAGCAGTTTGATTTCTCTTCTGGCTCACCATCTGCTGTACACCTTATTTTGGGTGTGGGTCCCCTGGGGCATATTGTGTCAAGTTCTCTTTCTGTCATTGTCTCTCCTGTACTTTCAGTCTTCTTGTGGGCAGGGACTGTGTGTTACATCTGGGTCCTCAGCACCTGGCACTGTCCTCGCACCTGTGTTGGAAGGAAAGACAGAAACAGAGAAGAGGTCTGGGCCAGAATCTTGAACTGACAGACTATTAGACCCAGAGGTGACTGTCGTCCACGGCCCCTGCCTCCATTCAGCCTTCCCGTATTGTCAGTTGTTACCAGAAGTCGAGAGGCAGAGTCTCTCCCAAGGGCACTTGGCCTCCCGGAGCAGGGGACAGAATTAAGCATACATCTCTGGTTCTATACCCTGGCATCTTTCCACTGGTGGTCCTGAATATCTTCCCTGGCTTCTGTGTGTTAGGTCAGGATTTTGGCATGTTTGAATGTGTGTATATATGTTACCGTTGTTGATCTAATGACTACTATCACTGAATGCCTTGCAGACACTGCCCTCTGTGACCATGAAGCTCTGGGTATGCATGTTGCTGGTGGCCTGGTTTGGTGTCCTGGGCTGTGTGCAGGCTGAATTCTTTACTTCTATTGGTATGTGCCAACAGGACTATTGTCTACCTGAGCAATCCTTGACTCATGTGCCAGGGGATGTCACTGCCTGAGGCCTGTTCTCATTCAGGGTGGGATGGCCTCATCCACTAGTTTTGACCAGATCTGGGGAGAGCTCCTGTTTCCCCCTGTGAGCCCTGATGACCTGGATGTCCTTCCTGGGAGCCAGCTGTCTCAGCTGAGCCTCCACCCTGGGTAGTGGAGGCTGCTCCTGGGCTGCCTGGCATTTCTGACCAACTTTCTCCTGGACTGGAGAGTAGTTCTGAGCAGAGAAGCCCCCAGGATGTCTATGTCCCAGTAACATGACCCAACTGGGTGGCAGTGGGAGAATGAGATTTGGGGTTTCTTCCTTAAGGTGTCCTCAGTGCACTTAACATTCCCTTGGACCCTCTGCCTCTCTCTTCCTGAAGCTAGGGGCCAGGACCATACGAATGTCTAGGTCTCCTTTAACTCTAGGGCCCCATGATCCCGAGAGAGTTGATATGCCCTTGGCCCAGGGGGCTTGCCTCTGCTGATGTTTTGTGCCCCAAGGTCGGGAGCTGGATGTCCCTCATCCATTTCTTACTGGCCCTTTTTTCTCTCCCTTGCAGGGCACATGACAGACCTGATTTATGCAGAGAAGGACCTGGTGCTGTCCCTGAAGGAGTACATCTTGGTGGAGGAAGCCAAGCTCTCCAAGATTAAGAGGTGTCTAATGTCCTAAATCCCTACACCCACCCTGAGCCAGCCCTCCTCCCCCACCACCCCCACCCCGGAACCCATCCTGGGTGCCCATAAGAGGAAGCCCGTGAGGGGGCAATGTGGGGCTGGCCTGGAGGTTACTTCATGCCAGTCCCCCAGAGTAGCTAAGTATGTGGGCTAAGGACTCACTGCTTTTTCCTTTTTAAATAGAGACCCCCTGAATCTCACCAGGAAAATTACTGTAGGTCAAGATCCATGTGTTAACCTTCCTTTTTCTCTGGTTCCACAGCTGGGCCAACAAAATGGAAGCCCTGACCAGCAAGTCAGCTGCTGACCCTGAAGGCTACCTGTCCCACCCTGTGAATGCCTATAAACTGGTGAAGCGGCTAAACACAGACTGGCCTGCGCTGGAGGACCTTGTCCTGCAGAACTCAGCTGCAGGTGAGGGACAGTGAGCAGGTGGTTGGGTGAGCCAGTATGTCTGTGTGCTGGCACCTGGGGAGTGTGGGTCTGAGCCTGTCCTGGGTCGGGGTGTTGGTGTGCACGTGCAGTGTGTGAACATGCAGCCTGCCAGTCCGGTGGCGCTCATCTCTGTGGGGACCTGGCAGTTGTCTGTCCTTGCTTTTAATATGTTATAATAATCAGTTCTTGGGGATTCCCTAGCGGTCCAGTGGTTAGGACTCCGAGCTTCCACTGCAGGGGGCACGGGTTTGATCCCTGGTCGGGAACTAAGATCCTGCATGCTGTGCTACGTGGTCAAAAAAAAAAAAAAAAAAAGCAGTTCTTGCCTTTTCCTAGTGTTTTTGGGTCCCTTTTTTTTTTTGGTAGTGACTTTTTTCTAATTACGCTTTAGTAATACATATTTATAGAAACATTGGAAAACACAAAAACAATCATATAAGAAAATTACAGTTCTTAATCCAATTGCCTAGTGATAATCACTGTTAAAATTCTAGTCTTTTTACACATGTATATACATTTAAAAAAATGGAATCATACGTATATATTGTGGAATGCAAACTTATTTGCTTTGAGGGACCAAATGAATTAACAAGAGTAAGATAAGTGGGCTAAGTGGTGGGACCAGTGCAAGCTGGGGAGCACGGGCCTCATCTAAATTTATTCCCATTCATATCTTTTAGAAAGAAAACATTATCTGTTGGCAGATTTGTGACATAAGCATATACTGTTTTCCTGAATTTTTCAGCTTCTCTATATGTCCTTTAAATGTTCTTCTGCAACATGGTTTTAATGGCTGGACAGTAATATGTCATACTGGTGTAGTGTAAAACTGGTCAAGTCAGTGGATGTGGAATTGTTTCCAGATTATCAGCAATCTTACACATATCTTTATGCCCATCTCTGATTATTTTCTTATGATAAATTCCTATAAGTGGGATTTGCAGGTTAGAGTATGAACTTATTTAAAGCTTTAACTGTGCTTAGTCTTTTACTATGGTAGTACTTTCTATGCTCTAATATTTTCCTCTTAGCAGGAGATGGTGGGGCAGCCTGGAGGTGGGCCCTTCTGATTCCAGCCTTGAGCCCAGCCCCGCTGGACTCAACTGTCTCTTCTCCCTGAGTTGGAAGTGCTGATTAACTTCAGACTCGTCGTCGTCTCTCGGGCTGAAGCATTTTAGCCCTTAATGGCCAGACTGGGCTGGGCTTGGCTGGGAGCAGGGTGGCCTCTGGGCAGGGATTGGTGAGCTCAGCCGGGCGGAGCTGTGCCCAGTGAGCTCACTGCCTCCAGAAGCCACGGCTGCCTTTCCCAGACCCTGCCTCCCAGCCTGAGCCTGTAGCTCAGAACTGGCTGTCCTGCCTGCAGTGCCGGAGAATAAGCCTGCCCATATGATCTTCTGTTCTCAAGTCTTGTTCTTCATACCCATCCCCCACCGTCAACATCTGGTTCCTCTGGAAAACCTTATAATTACCCGGAGGGAGACAGGACAGCCCCAGACAGCAATACGTTGTTTTCACCTCTTTCTTTCAGAGTTCTTTCCCCTGAAATGGGGAGAGGGGGAGGCAGGGAGACATGCTAACAATGTGGCTTTTTCTGGAAGCATTTTTTTCCCCTGGATTGTAAACTCATAGAGTCCCTGACCATGCAGCCGTGAGGAAGACAGGGTTGCAGCATCTTGGTCCCTGGGTCCCCAGGCAGGGCTAGAAGTGGGTGTTTGAGCCTGAGGTCATGAGAGTAGGTGGCTATGGGTCCTGCTGCTCTGGGGAAGAGGCCAGAGAAGAAATGGCCTTGGACCTCCCCTTCTAATTCTCAGCTTATGAGCACAACTGAAGCCCCTGAATCAGCATGGGAGGGCCTGGCCTCCACCTGGAGTCCTGAGATTGCAAGAGGTGTATATCTTGCTTTACAACTAGGGCTTGGAGTCCCCAAACAGCTTCCTTGGGTGCTTCTGTGCTCAGGGGCTCTCCCATGCTCCAGGCTGTGGTCTTGAGTACCACAATTGGGGAACTCATGCCCTGAGCTCATTGTGGGTCTGAGTGGTAGGAGTGCCCTAGTAAGCAGAGCAAGGCCCAGTGTGGTCTCTCAGGGGAACCATGCCGGGCTTGTGCAGCCCCATCTCAATACTGGCCTTGGTCAGATGATTCTCCAGTCCCTAATCTTGGCGTGGGGACAGCACCAAACACCTCCAGGACTGTCATCATCACCTTTCTGGATGATAAGGGCCAGTGGTCAGTAATGAGTGGCCAGCTGGGCTCTCTGAGTTGACCACTTCTGTCCCTTGGGCTCTTCAACCTGAGATGTAGGCTAGGAGTCTGTGATTACCTGGCCAGGCTAATAATCCTAGATCAAGGTTTTCCATGTGATTTGTTTTCCACTGAGTGGTCAGCATGTCCTCCCTGAGTCCTTTCCTGTGTCCCTGTCAGTTACCCTCACTGTCCTCTTTTCCTTCTATCTCCACGCCAAGACTCTCAGATTCCCACGTGTTAATTAGTGTGAGGGGGCCTTTCTCTTCATTTCCAAATGAGCAGCACAGGCAGTTGGTACAGTGAGGAATAAGAAAGGGGAGGTCTCCCTGGACTGGAACCATCAAGGAGGGCTTCCTGGAGGAAGGGGAAACAGCCTTTGAGGGAAGGGGCAGGGAGATTGCACTAGCCAGAGACCCTCCGGTGGGTGCCTGTCTGGTTCCAGGTGGAATTCTGTCCCTGGATCAGGGTAACCTTTTGTTCTCACTCTCTCCTTTGGAAGGCTTTATTGCCAACCTGTCAGTGCAGCGACAGTTCTTTCCCACTGATGAAGATGAAACAGGAGCCGCCAAGGCCTTGATGAGACTTCAGGACACGTACAAACTGGACCCAGACACAATTTCCAAAGGGGAGCTTCCAGGTAACTCACCACTCCAGGCAAAGCCTGTTCAGCATGTGTGTTGGCTGTGGTGTATGGACAAGGATGGAGCCACTGCTGACTCATGGTCTCTACGCTCAGGCTCACCACGACCTCTGGCTGTAGTTCTTTCTTAGGTTTCCAGTTGGTGTCAGTCCTCTATTCCCATGACAGCTGTCTCCCCTCAGCCCCTGCCCCACCACCTCCCTCCAGTATTAGCCCAGGCCTGTCCTCTCTCAGCTCAGAGAATGCCGAGGTTGCTGCTCAGGACCGGACCTCCTTGGTCTCTGTCCCCAGGGCACCACTCAGGTCTGCATCCACACCCACTTCTATTCCCCACCCTCCGATTTCTTCTTGCCTAAGACTGATCTCTGGACTCATTGCCCCATGTCCTGTGTGCCCTCAGTTACAGTCTCTGCCCCTGTTCATTCTGTGTCCACCTCTGTGGACTCTTCCCCCTGAGCTCACACACATGCTCTGTTCTTGCTTATCTTACAAACCCCTCCCTCAGGATCCAAGGCCCTTTTGAGTCTCTGCTGCTGACTGATCTCTTCTCCCTCCTGGCTAGGCAGCTGGAGAGTCATACACACTCTTTCTCTACTTCCTTGGTTCCTATGTCCTCCTGAACACACACAGTCTGGTGTCTTTCCCCCCCATTGGCCAATCCTGCCCCTGCAAGGTCACCAGTGGCCACTTGGCTGGTAAAGCCAGTAGACAGGTTTCAGGCAGAATGTTCTTTAGCTTTTCAGCAGCATTTGGCACATTGATTGCCCCATTCTTCCTGATAGTCTCCCTCCTTTGAATTCTGGGACACTGGTCTTGGCTGTTTCTCTTTTGGCTCCTCTCTCTCTCTCATTTTTTTATAGGCCCCTTTTCAATTCAGTTGTCTGCCTCAGTATGTTTATAAGAAGACGTGTTGGGGTTTGGTGGCTATTAAAGGCCAATAAACCCAGGGATTCAGTTAGACTCCATTAGAACTTGGATGCCACCTCACCCGTGGGGACCCTGTAGGAGGCACAGCAGAGGGAATCACGGTGAGGGGGAGGGATGCACTGTGTTGTTGGCTGGTCAGGGCCTGGAGCCTTGGAACTGAAGAGTCCAGTGAGCCAACAGGAAGGAGTGTAGACTTCTCCTTAATCCTCACTCAGTCAGGTTCTGGACCAAGCCAGGCCTTGAGGCCAGAGAGAGAAGGTGGCTTGGGGCACCTGCAGGATCTCTTCACCCTGTAGCTGTGAGAATGGTTGGTGGGAGGAGAGAGCCAGGCATTGACCTTTTACATTCAGTTAACAGACCCATGCATATCCTGAAGGGGAAATGAGGGGTGGACGGGAGTTGTTCCCCAGGATGCCATCCCTACCTGGTGTCTCCCTAAGCACCTTCTCCAAGTGAGCCCAGCCATTTCCATCACTTGAGGTATCACCTGTACATGGATGACATCCAGATCTGTGTTCCCTGTCAAGGCTTGTCTCCTGAGCTTTCGACCAGTGCAGGCAAATGGCTGTGGGACATCTCTACTTGGATGTTCCATGGGCTTCTTAAAATTCACATGTCCCAAACTGAAATCCTCATCCCTTTTTGAACCGTCTACTGTCCTTCCTCCTTACGTCAGCAAAAAGCACTCCATCCACTGGCTGCTCTGGGTTCTACCTCCCTACAATGTCTTTTGTACTTGGAGGCCCTGACTCCAGCCTCATGGTCACTTCTTTCTCAACTGGATTATTGAAATATTATTCTAACTTATTGTATACCTCCAGCTCACTCCTTAAAATCATCCTCCACGTGGTCTTAAGCACATATCTTTTTACATGAGTTCCTGATCACAATGTTTAACTTTTAGGGCTAAACCAAATTCCTCTTAATGTGTGGTCTTTGTGGTCCTGTGTGGCACCATCTCCTTGGCTTCCTTGTCTGTTGTACTAAGCTTTGCCACTGCTCAGCTTCTTTGTTCATCCCACAACCTCTGCAGGAATACCTTTACCCCCTTCAGCTGGGTTTCATCACGTGTGATTGCCCTTCAGCCCTCAGCTCTGCTGGCATTCTCCAGGGAGCACTCTCTAGGGAGCAGACTTTCAAGTTGGCTTCTGGGAAGGATGCTGAGTGTCTGGGAGCCATTCTTGACCTTCTTGGTATCTGTGAGACATGTTGATAATAGCTACTGATTATTACCACTCTGGGGAATTATAGGAGACATTTTCATATGTCGTCTTGTTGAATTGTTGGCGCAAGTCCTCTAAAACTGATGGTATTATCTCTATTTAGAGATAAGGGACTAAGAATCAGAGAGGCTACGTAACTTGTCCATAGTCACACAGTTGTGGGGTGCCATAGTTAGGCCCACACAGACCCTGTTTTGTCCGGCTCACTCAGCTGTGTTATACTGCCTCCATCAGTGTTCAGTTCCTCGGCCTACAGAGCCAGAGATCTGTGGAGGTACGTGGAGAGTGAACAGGGACTCAAGGACCTCCCCACCCCAATCTGTGGTCTGCCTACTAACTCTGTCTTGTGTTTACTCTCCCCATTTTCCTTTCCCACATTGTCTGTTCCTGAGCCATCATGGTGAGCAACCCTTGGTCTCTGAAGCAGCCAACACATTGCAGCAGGGGTTTCATCCTGGACATCTTGGACATCAGGCAGCAAGAGCCTGCTCTGAGGCAACTCTCCCATGTCAGCCATGCCTAGGCTGCTCTTAACGGGGTTGTAGGGAAACTCCCTTGGTTTCCAGGGAGAGTCACAGCCTAAACCCTGCATCTCCCCATAGCTTACACACCACATCTCCTTTTTGACTTGAAACTCTCTTCATGGTCACTTTGCAGCGCTGAGCCAACAGCAGATGACCTGTGGTCACAGGACCTGCTGAATTGATCTTCATTAAGGGCCCCACCACCTAGTGGTCAATGCTGGCACTGCAGTCTTATCTCTTGGTCTCCCTTGGCATCTGTCACATCACTCCTGCTTCTTCTGTTTCTTTCTCAGTGTTATTCACTCTGTCCTTTCTGTATAGGTGGTCTCTGGGGCCCTGGCCTCAGCCACCTTCTCTACTCTTTCCTGACACTATTTCTGGAAGCGATTATCTTCATCCATGGCTTTACCTGCCACCTAAGTTCTGTTTTTTTATATTTAACTTATTTTTCTGACTTTCAGTCTCAAATGGCCAGCTGCCTCATAGACATCTGCCATGTGGCTCACAGGACCTTTATACTCTCCTGAACACTATTTCTTGGGCTTCCTCGGCTCTTCCATAACAAAGGACCCTTCGCACTTGGGGAGTCTGAGGTTAGGAGATAGGCTGTGCACCGCAGCCCGAGGCAGGGCCAGCCTGGCTGTGCTTTCCGTACTAATGGCCCTTGGAGGTGTGTGGTCTGAAATCCTGGTAGGGCTCTGCTGGGATGATGCCCCCCCACCCAGGGACCCAGGCTCCCTCAATGGGGGAATCTTTCTCCCTAACCCAGAGGCTGCTTGAACCTGACTATTTGCGTCTCCTGCTGCAGGAACCAAGTACCAGGCAGTGCTGAGTGTGGACGACTGCTTTGGGATGGGCCGCTCGGCCTACAATGAAGGAGACTATTACCACACAGTGCTGTGGATGGAACAGGTGCTGAAGCAGCTCGATGCAGGGGAGGAGGCCACCACATCCAAGGCCCAGGTGCTGGACTATCTGAGCTATGCCGTCTTCCAGTTGGGTGACCTGCACCGTGCCCTGGAGCTCACCCGCCGACTGCTCTCCCTTGGTAAGGAAGTTCTAGGGGAAGGTCAGATGCAGAGGGGGAGGTAGCAGGGGAACTGGTCACCCTGCTGGCCACTACCTGGCTGCTCTCCAGGGACTGAGCCAGTCTGACCTGCCGCCTAGCCACTGACTAATGCTTTGCTGCTTTCAGGCCCAGTCCAGCTGCCAGCTAGCTCTTTACCCACTGAAGTTCTGGCCTTAGCCCTTGCCCAATCACTGATGGATACACTCAGGCCTATGGCACCTGTGGCCCTACACATGGATTCCTATTCCATTTCCAAATAGGAATCCAGTGCTGCAATGCATCTGCTGCTATGTAGGGTGGAGCCTATACTGCGTCAGGAGTAGCTCGAGAGGCAAGCTGTATTTCAGGATTGCTGCAGTGACAGTGACCTGACCTGTTAGAGGCCTGAGGTCTAACTGGTGGACTTGCCATGGCTTTGGTGATTTCAGTTGTCCTGTGGTGTTAGACTGAAGGGGATCAAAAGCACTGTGTCTTAAGAACCCATTTGTTCCACCTGTTACTAATATATGGGATATCATAGTCTGAGATTTCACAGACCAGCAAAGACTTCCTTTCGCTGCTCCTTTTCATGGGCCTTGGGTCTGAGGCAAGCTAGTGTGAATGTCTGTAAGACGGATGTGGGAAGAGAGCTTTTTGGACTCTGTTGTGTTAGTAAGAGCCTTGTACAGGGAGTCAGGACACCTGGATTCCTCTTCTGAATAACCTAAGCTTAGTCTCTAACATCTTTGGGCCACAGTTTCCTCATCTGAGGGGTAGCACAGTAATCCTGCCAAGCTTGCTCCTTCTTGTTGTGAGGCCCACAGGACAAAGCTGTGGGAGTGTCATGTGGCCCTTCTTGCCGCCGGTGTTTCAGCCTGCCTTCTAGCTGTGGCCAGCATGTGGTGTGGTCACCAGTAGTGGATGTACTCCAGGGGACGGCTGTAACTAGCACACAGCCACGTGGGGAGGAGGAGGCAGAACTCTGGCCTGCTTCTCTGGACCTGTGTCCTTGGGACTTCCAGGGAGTTCCGGAGGAGAGCCGCGTCGGTGGCTAAGCGTTCCCCGCGCCCTGCTCTTGTTGCTCCTTGCTCATCTCTGACCAGAGTAGGGAGAACCTCTGTTGGCCTTTCCTCTACGACCAGCGAACCCTGCTTAGGTGCTGTGGAAGGCAGAATGCTGCGTGCGAGTGAGCTGCTGGGAGAGAAAACCACTTACAGAATAATTTCTCTAAATGACCTAACAGATGTTTGTGGTTTCCTTTTCCTTCTTGTTCTTTGCTTTTTCTAGACCCGAGCCATGAACGAGCTGGAGGGAATCTGCGCTACTTTGAACGGTTGTTGGAGGAAGAAAGAGAAAAGATGTTATTGAATCACACAGAAGCTGAGCTAGCACCCCAGGAAGGCATATATGAGAGGCCTGTGGACTACCTGCCCGAGAGGGATATCTACGAGAGCCTCTGTCGTGGGGAGGGTGTCAAACTGGTGAGACACGTGGATGGGTCAGGGCCCAGGCTGTGGACCTAGACTTTGGCTCTGGACAGGCAGATCTGAGGAAGATGTTCCTCTGTCTGTAGGTCGTTTTCTCAATTCTTGGTAGCATCTGCTGAGGCTGACATGTGGGTGTGCTCTGAGGTATAGGACAGGAGACTTGTCTTCCCTGAGGTCCCAGGCAGAGTTTTAATCCTCTAAGTTATTACTGAGCTCCCCTCCCCACCCCAACAGGCCAACTTCTACTTGACTCACTATTCTGAAGAAAGCCATGAGTGTGAATGTGCCTTGGGCCCCCACGGAAGTCATGATCTCTAGCAAAGACAAGGCAGTTGCTAGAGCTTGGTATGGGGTATCATTGGCCTTTGAGAGCCCTGGGACCCCAGTGCTTCCTCAAGGAGGCTCAGGTGTGAGACAGTCTCTCGGTCTTCTCCATGCCCATGTCTGCTTGGCTCCCACTGGCTCCTCTGTCTAGAAAGACTTCTCCCCAGCCCTAGCCCTCCTGACCTACTCACATCTCTGTGAGAGGGGCCAGGGATTACACCCTGCCACAGGACTTGTCAACATGAGGTATTCTTGGGAGAGAAGAAACATTGCATGATTTGTGGGGTATCGTTTCATGCCAGTCAAACTGAGGGGCTTTTGTTTTCTTCTCTGGTGAGACGGGAGGGAGCGGCTGCTGGACATGGGGTGTGAGGCCAGTGTCTGCAGCCAGCTAGCCTGGGACTGAGGGTTAGGACTCACTCAGTTCAGGGCTTGTTGCTCTGTGCTCCCCAGACACCCCGAAGGCAGAAGAGGCTGTTCTGTAGGTACCACCATGGCAACGGGACACCACAGCTGCTCATCGCCCCTTTCAAAGAGGAGGATGAGTGGGACAGTCCACACATCGTCAGGTACTACGATGTCATGTCTGACGAGGAAATCGAGAGGATCAAGGAAATTGCAAAACCCAAAGTAGGTGACTCTGCAGTTCCTTCTTGGGCCACTCACTCCTGGTACCATGGGGCAGTTTAGTTGCTTACGCGGCTGGCCTTTGCTTATGTCTTGCATGAGTCCACTGTCGGGTACTAAGGTACTACAGACTCAATTTGACCTTGAGGGTTCATAGTCCAGTGGGAAGAAAATTGAGGGAACCAATGTGGACAGACAAGGGCTGTGATAGAAGGGCACACTGGAAGCAGGGCAAGCCCACAGTGAGAAGTGTCACCTCACCGTGTTGGGGACTGGTCTTTGGGCTAGTTTTTAGGAAGTTATGCCTTGGGGCGCTGCCAAGCTGGGTCCTGTGGGTCTCCTGATTAGGATTGCAAAGAAGTGATTGACTTGGAGGAGCACGAACATCTCTACAGTATTGAGTCTTCTCATCTAAGAGCACTCTGGGTCTCTCTATTTATTCATATCTTTAAAATTTTTCTTCACCTAAGCCCTGCACTTTTCTTGTTAAATTTATTCCTAGGCAGTGTTTTTTTTTTTGTTATTGTAACTTCACAAAAAACTGTTTCTTTCATCATTATGTTTTTACTGGTTACATTATTAAATTAGTTTACTATTATGTACTAAACTATTGATTGTAAAAATATATTTCATAGTAGTAGCTAATGTTTACTGAGTTGTGAAATGTGGCAGGCCCTGGTTTTGTTTTTTTGATGAATTTATTTATTTTATTTTATTTTTGGCTGCGTTGGGTCTTCGTTGCTCTGTGCGGGCTTTCTCTAGTTGTGGTGAGCGGGGGCTACTCTGTTGCAGTGCACGGTCTTCTCATTGCGGTGGCTTCTCTTGCTGCGGAACGTGGGCTCTAGGCGCGTGGGCTTCAGTAGTTGTGGCATGCGGGCTCAGTATTTGTGGCTCACGGGCTCTAGAGCGCAGGCTCAGTAGTTGTGGCATACGGGCTTAGTTGCTCTGCAGCATGTGGGATCTTCCCGGACCAGGGCTCAAACCCGTGTCCCCTGCATTGGCAGGTGGATTCTTAACCACTGTACCACCAGGGAAGTCCCGGCAGGCCCTGTTCTAAGTCCTTAACATATGTTAACTGCTATGTCTATTTAGCAGGCTCTGTCATCATCTTCATTTTACCTGCAAGGAAACAGATGTGGTGCAGATCACAGCTACTTGTTGAACTCACTTATTCTTCATTTGGTTTTTAGCTAATTATCTTGGGTTGTCCAGATAGTATTAGCATCTGCAAATAAGAAAAATTTTGTTTTCTCCATCCTAATAGTTATAGTTCTTTTGTTTTTGTTGTCTTGTTGAACTGCCCAGAGCTTCTAGAGCATTTTTACAATAGGAATCTTTGTCTTGTTCCTGAATTTCATGGAAATTCTTTTGGTATTTCATTGCTAAGTATGCAGTTGGCTGTTGGTTTTGTATATATTCATCATGTTATAAAATTATTCTTCTATTTCTAGTTCATAAAAGATTTTCTCCTTTTTGACATCTTTCAAAGGGAACTACTTTCTGCCATATCCCCATCCTTCTCCTATCCCTGGTGATTAGAAGGGAGGATTTAGCTGGAGATCCTCTATTGCTCTGCTCCTAATAGAATTGTAGAGGCCAGGAGGCCCAGCACTCCTGGAGAGATCTAAAATAGGTTCCTATCCTAGGCCCTGGACTGTATCTTGGAACAACCTTGGCTTGAGATACTAGGACATGTACGGCTCAGAGTCAGTTCTTAGTGTCACTGATGTCGCTGAGGGAGGGTCTAGCCAGTGTGTGTGGAGAATGGGGACCAGAGACCCCCCCCGCCCCCCCGCTTCCATTCCCCGGACCAGCTCCAGATTCCTCCAGGAAAGAAAACTGCTTTCTTGGCTGTCAGGTGAGAGAGGCACTGTTGTGCCATAACCTCCTGAGAGAGTTCTCCCTTGTCTCTCCGACCAAAGCACTAAAACATCTCTGTGTGTGTGTGTGTTCATGTTGGGTGCATGTGTGCACATGGGTGTGGCTGGGCAGTGTGGGCAGGGAGGAGCGTGTTGGGAAAATCTGTCTTTGAACAGAAGCCATGTGAAGAGCCAGACATGTTGGCTATTACAAGCTGACCTCTCCTTTCCGGAGCCTGTGAGGGACAGATGCTATGCTGGCTTTGAAGTAGGGCCCATGAGCTTAACGTGGCCTGTGGGGAACTCCTGGCAGCTGCCTGTGGGTCTCTGGTCTGCTTTCAAAATAGCCCTGTCTATCCCTGGGAGCAGAGCCCCAGCTGCCCAGAGCCTCTCTGTGGGTGTCAGGCCAGTGCTGCGGCTCACATGTTTGGATGGGGTCTAGCTGCAGCTGCAGTTGTCATCAGGAAAGGACCGTAGATACGATCTCAGGGAAGCTCTCTGCTCTGGGTGCAGTGCCATCTTACCAGAATGTGCTGCAGCAGCTCGTGTCCAGGTTGGTTGATCTCACCTCCTGGCCAGTGTTCTAGTCCATCCACCCCCTCCATCCCTTCTGCCACCTCTTGCCCTGACCTCTCCCTTACATCCTCACTGGCCTCCTCCTTCCTGCTTTGATGCCTCCTTAGCCAACCCTCCATGATGTCTCCACAGTGATCCTTCTTACATTCAGATTGTGGTGTCCCTCCCCTGCATAAAGCCTTCCCTGCTTCTCATTGGTCATAGGTTGCATCCAGCCCAACCCCCACTTACCTCCTCAGCCTATTCTCATCTCTTTGCTCTCAGTTCTAACCCACAGTCATAGTGCCACATCCATTTTCACCTCTGGGCCTCTGCATCACTGTTCTTTCCCTGTTCCTGTAATGTTCTCCCACCTGGCTAACTCCTACTTACCCTTCAAATCTCAGCTAGGTGGTCCCCCCTGTAGGAAACCATTCTTGACCCTGTAGACTGAGCTCCCACAGACATTGAGCTTCCCCTCTCCCAGCACCTACCATGCTGTGCTGTGATTACCCAGCTAGTTTTCTGGCTTCCCCACTTGACTGAGTTGTATGAGGGCAGGGGCCATGTCTTGGTCACCTAGCAGTGACAGGCACATGGTAAGCACTCAATAGGACAGTCCACAGCCGAAGCACTGGGGGCTGGCTCCAGGCAGCAGGTCCTTCCTGGGAGTATCACTGCACCAGTCTGTGGAGACTGGGGGGATACGAGGTAGGTGAGGTGGTGTGTGTGTGTGTGTATGTGTGTATGAGCGAGTATGTGGAGGTGGCTTCCAGGCAGCAGTTTACTTATTGCACCTTGTAGATTCCTTTCCTATTCTATCATCTGACCTTGCAGGCCTCCCAAGGGAGTGAAAACTGTGCCTTCTCTTTTTGTTCCTTGCAGCAGTGGGAGGCCAGCCTGGGCTGGTGCAGTAGGAGAGTGTTTGGGTAGGTTTCTGGGCAGAGAAGGCTGCCGAGGTTCAGAAGGACAGTGTAGTTGACCACGTTGAGAGGCACATGAAAGATTGAGGCTCAGGGATGGCAGCACAGTCTGAATGTGGTAGGAGCAGCCAAATGCAGGAAGGTGTGGTGGGTGGGCCTGGTGAGAAAGGGGCTGTCCAGGCAGATGGGCAGATGGACAAAGCAGACTCCATAGGCATAGTTCTGCAGACAGCATGGACCTGGGAGGGAGCAGGGGCAGGCAGCAGCCAAGCAGGGTAGTGGCCAGGGTCTGATAGAGCAGGAATTTGGAGGCCCCAGACCACTGCCCTGGCCTGGCTTGCAGGATCATGGGGCCTTGGCTAGAGCCACTGACTGCAGAGCTCCTTCCCGCACTGGCCTGATTGGCAGATCAGGTCCCAGTCTCTTCAAGAAAATACTCAAGGCAAAGAATGATAAGTCTGCCCTTTCTTCCTGCCTTCCAGCTTGCACGAGCCACTGTTCGTGATCCCAAGACAGGTGTTCTCACTGTTGCCAGCTACAGAGTTTCCAAAAGGTTAGCAAAGGTGATGGTGGTGGCGGGGTGGCTGCTCACGCCCCAACTCCTGGGCCTCCCAGTTCCTATTGAAGGGAGGGTGGCTTGGCTTGTCCTCCCTGCTGGCACCTCCCCTACATGGAGCACTCACCCTGTGCTGCCTGTTAGTGCTGGCCCTGATGCTGGGGAGAGAGTGCAGAACCTCATCTAAACCTGCCTTCCCCACCTTCCTTTCTCTCCCTCTTGTTTTGGCTTAGCTCCTGGCTGGAGGAGGATGACGACCCTGTTGTGGCTCGGGTGAATCTTCGGATGCAGCACATCACAGGCCTAACAGTAAAGACTGCAGAATTGTTGCAGGTATGGCTTGTTCCTGGGACCCTGGAGTTGGGAAGGGAGTATTTCTAGCTAGATGGTCTTCCAGGGTGCTCAGGGCCAGGCATAGGGAGGCTTGCCCAATAAACTGTAGGACTGCAGGATGCTGTGAGTATGGAGTGACCTCGTGTTGGGAAGCCAGAATTAAGTATGCCCACTGACATTCAACAATTAGCATTCAACAAATGTCAACTGAACGTCTTCTGGGTGCCCAGGTATCATACTAGGAGCTAGGGATCATTGGTGGGCATGGCAGGCCCATTTATGTCTTCTTCACTACAGAAGCTGAAATCCTGAGTTGTTTCAGGGACACCTCTAAGAGCTATAAATATCTTCATAGGTCATGGTTCTGAGTCATAGTCAAATGCACTTGGAGGTGAAGTGTTCTGTAATACATTGGTAGCATTGAGAGACCTGGACTGGCTGGCCGGTGAAGGTGGAATGCTCCTTTCTAAGTACCCCCGTGGGACCCTGGCTTCCTGCTTTTGATTTCAGAGGTGATTGTGAAGAAACATGGTAGCACCATGCTGAAAATTTTGGGTAAAGCTCCTACTAATGTGTTGTCTGTTCTGTTGAGTTCAAATCAGTACTGGCCACGCTCCCTTCTGAACATCCCAACTTCTGGGTTCTGCTGTAAAATGACGACCTGAGACACTGCCAGAGAAGATTCCCTGGCATTTTTCTTGAGTCCCCTGGATCTGTCTGTTTGGCCAGTTTCCGTGTATTTAAGGATATCACACTTTACCTGATCAACCATGGCTCTTCAGTAGAATATTGAACTGAGATCACTTGGAAAAGATCCTCTGAGCTTTTGCCTGGACACATCCAAGCAAATCAGCACTCATTTTTCCCCCCTTAGCTGTGTCAGCAATCAAAACCAATATTGAAGGTCATCCTTATCAATTTATGTGAAGTCCACCAGAGTTTTTAAAAACATGCTGATTATCTTACAGTCCTGTGAAATTTTAATATAATTTTTTCATTTCAACTCAATTTAGTGTTGAGTTTGTAAGCCTAATTTTTAGGTAAGTTCTGCAGACAAGCACGTCAAGAGAGGACTTCTGCCACATCTCCCACTTTCCTCTTATGTGTGAGAACACCACCATTTCAAGAGCGATAGGGGCTCTGCACGCCCTGGGTGCATCCCTGTTGGCTTAGTTGTGATTCATATCTTCCTGGAGCAGCTTTGTTGTTGTTGTTAAGACATCTACCACTGCATATCAGAGCCAGTGTTAGGACTGTTGTGGCCCTTACTGAGGATGATGTTCTTCTTGGTTGCTGATTCCGTACCCTGGACCAAGAGGCTGAAAAGAGTGTACAGGACCTGTGCCCCTGTTGCTCTCCTGGCTGGCTTCCTGGCTGCACCCTCTGAACCCTATCTCACATGCAACCCCAGAAGACAGCAGCTTCGTGCTTGGACTGGCTTCTCTGCCACAACCCTGGCTTCATCTTAACTGACATCTTGTCATGTTGTAACTCAATTGATGAATGGGATCTGAATGCCGCAACTCCAGTGGAGGGGCTTTTATGGTCAGGGCTCTTCTGGAAGACCTGGACCACAGCTGCCAGGAGGTTGAGACACCATTTTTGTTTGCTTTCATTCTCTAGGAACTGTCTTGGCATTTTCTTTGCCAGCCAGCATTGTTGAAAGCTTTGATCCTACCTGGTCTGAGGATAGGAACCTGGGTTTCAGTACCTGTCTCTCTGTGCTCATTCCACATTCCACGCAGTGTGATACATGCCTAGGCACCAGCAACAGCCTTCTCACCAGAGTCCCTACAGGCTTCTGGAAAGGAACTGGTTTTTATGCTATCTATTGACACTCTTTCATCTGTAGTTGATGTGTTTGCTATAGAATATTTGGAAGAAAGGGCAAAAGAGGCTTTCTTTTGAATTGGATGAGGGCCTAAGAGTGGAAGAGATGCTACATTGCCAGAATTCTTGAAGATTGAAGACACTTCTGACTAGATGTCTCAGCCTCATCAAATAAGTGATTTCTAACCATTTTTTCCCCTTCATTCTGACTGCAGTATCATAAATACCCACATTTTTCAAAGGACTGATTCTTCTACTTTTGTAACAAATGAATACCTCCTCCCAGGAATCAGTTTTGATGTACAGTTGCTTGTTATTAAAGGTATGGGTCTGTGGCCTGGAGTTTTCCCAGATGGTGATTCTGATGGCTGCACATCCAGAAGTTCCCGTGACTGTTGTACTATTTGGGGACAGTATTAAAATAGTATAGGTACAATAGCTTTAGCACCATGATCAAATGTGATTCCCAAAACTGTTAAAAGATGAGCCAGCTGTTGACAATACAGCTTCTTTCATTACCCCCAGGTAGTGAAAGTTTAAGCACTCCATCCAACAAGTGGGAGTGTTGGAAAATGCAGTCATACCCTGCTGCTCCAGCAACAAGCAGCAACTGAATTTTCCTGAGTGCACTGGCAAATTGATCACAGTCATGTTTAAAATTTTCTTCAAGTTCTCGACTATAGTGGATCCAAAGAAAAAGCATTTGTAATGTCACTTCATCAACTGCTCTAGAACTTCCCTCCTTAGATGAACCTCCAGGCTTAGGGTCACCTGCCGACGTCCTTGCACTAGACCTCCTTGCACTGTTGATAGGATTTCTAGCTATTTTTGGTGTGGGAATCTTTTTTTTTTTTTAATTTAAAAAAAAATAAATTTATTTATTTATTTTTGGCCTCATTGGGTCTTCGTTGCTGGGCACGGGCTTTTTCTCTAGTTGCTGCGAGCAGGGGCTACTCTTCGTTGCGGTGCGCAGGCTTCTCATTGCGGTGGCTTCCCTTGTTGCGGAGCACGGGCTCTAGGCGCGCGGGCTCAGTAGTTGTGGCGCACGGGCTTAGTTGCGGCGCACGGGCTTAGTTGCTCCGCGGCATGTGGGATCTTCCCTGACCAGGGCTCAAACCCGTGGCCCCTGCATCGGCAGGCGGATTCTTAACCACTGCACCACCAGGGAAGCTGCTGGTATGGGAATCTTGAAGGCTAAAGCAGTATATGACAGCATATTTTCTCACTTGATTCTGATTCTTCATATCAACATTTTTATTTTTTTGGACACTGAAAAATTATGCTGCCGAAAATCCACATTTCATCACATTCGATAAATACTGTTTTCTACTCCAAGAGGAGGATTTTCTCTCTTGTAAAGCTCATGCTTCCTCTCTCTCCCTCATGTCCATGGGTCACCATTATTGCCAGTTTTGCAGCATCTTTCACCTGTTAGAATCGCCAAAACGGATATACAAAATCAATTTTCTGAGGACTAATAGTTGAACTCCAAAGGTGTTTATGGTTTCATTAAGACACAGTAGCCAAGTGTTCCCAGATGGACATTGGTGGTACCATTTGGTACATCAGCTTTCATGTCAGATTCTGTATTTTGTCTTGAACTTCATCTCTCATCTAGCTACTGAAGCTAAAATAACCATTGTGATTTCGGACTTATATTGTGCTGATAAACTGTTCATAAAGGCATTTATGATTTCTAATCTAATTAGTGACACCTGAGGTGGCTCAGGCCCTATTCCAGGTCCAGGCTCCCACGGGGGGCACTGAGGTAGAGCAGCAGTTTTGGTTCCCCTGCAGCCAGCCGCCCATTCCCTGCTGCTTCACTTGGATGCAGAATTACTCTGTGCAGTGTACCACTGTGAGATGGAGTGGGATTTGTTTGTCCTATTCAGCCTGACCAAGAAGAGCTTCTGGGGCATGGTGACAGAGGTGGCAGGAGCACTGCCAGGCACTGAGTAGCTTCCAAACTAGCATTAAAAAAAACCCCAATCCTGAGTTTGTTGTTGGCATTCTTCTGGATTACCATCTCATTATCTTCCAAATAATCAGGGCCCAGGCCGGGGCCTGCCTCAAGGAGGGCTCCCTCTGCTGCTGTCCAAGTGTCCCTGAAGGGCTGGAGCTTCTCCACAGTGGCCATCTGCAGCTTGCCCATCTTTTCCTTTTTGAGAAACCACATTTGTGCTGCACCCTTCCTCTTGGACACAGCTGTAGACCTGTTTGCAGCATTTGTTCTGCCCATACTGGGAGGGGATAGTTACCCTCCTTAGAGAGGCTGCTCTTGGGGGTTCTGGTTGTTACCTAGGGAAATGGGCTGCTTCAGGGTGGTTCATGCTGCTAACAAAGTCCAATGCTGTTATTTCCCACCAGGTTGCTAATTATGGAATGGGAGGACAGTATGAGCCACACTTTGACTTCTCTAGGGTAAGGCCCAAATCACAGGTGCTTTCAAGGGCTCTGCTGTAGCTGGTTTGAGAAGGCTGGAGCTTTCAGGAGCACTGTGGCCTTCACATCAGGCCCCCCTGCCTCACCAGGGCCCCCTCTTTGTTGCTGGAGAAGCCCAAGTCCAGAGCCAAGTGCAGCTCGGCTGTTTCCCCTGTGAGGTCAGGAGTGGTCCCCCTGGCCCAAGCCTGCCGTTCTTTGCCCTGACTCTAAAGCAGAGGACCTCACTAGGTCTCTGTGAAAGCTGTTCCTGCCCCCCTCCCCCATGCCTGGCCAGGGTTTCCTTTGCAGCCTTGGCCCCTGGTCCAGGCCAATATATGGAATACACACTTAGTACCTTCCCTTGACCTTTTTGGCCCCAGTCCTGTGGGTGGCGGGTGAAGTCAGTTGCAAACTCGGGTGAAAGTTGTTGTCTATTGCAGCGACCTTTTGACAGCGGCCTCAAAACGGAGGGAAATAGGTTAGCGACGTTTCTTAACTATGTAAGTATTGGGTACAGGCCCACTGTTTACTCTCACTTAATTTTATAGAAGGATGAGCAAGATGCTTTCAAGCGTTTAGGGACGGGGAATCGTGTGGCCACGTTCTTAAACTACGTGAGTATGACGCGTGCAGCGTATGGGCCTTAAGGGGAGCCTGGGTCCAGAGTGCTCTCTTATATCCACTCCTGTCAGAGCTGATAACACCAGCTGTTGCTTGATGGCGGGGCCCTTCTGGCCCTCAGCGCCCGTCTTGGCTGGAGTAGAGAGTTGCCCTTTGTTCCCATTTGTGTGCTTCCCCCAACCCCTGTGACTTTTATATCCCTGGCTCCTATTTGATGGCCCAGAGCTAGTCTGGACTTTTGGGATGGGTGTCCTGGAGGGTTCCCTGCTTGGCAGCAGAGTGAGGAGGTAGCCTGGAAGTGCTCTTAGATGAAGCTGCCTTCGTTTCCCCAGAGCTCAGTGGCCTGCCTGCCTGCCACCTGCTGCCTGTACTCCAGCCACAGGCTCTTGGGTTTACCTCTCACACAAGGAAGAGTTTCCTCTCCCCTCTGCTGAGAGAGCCAGGTCTAGAGAGGCATAGAAGCTGTCAAGTAACTTAGAGACAGAAGCCTGTGTGCACTTTTCCCTTTGGTGTCTCATTTAAGTATTTATCGTGTGGTTATTATGTGCTGGGGACTGCCGTGAACATGCTGGTGAGCAGGACAGCATGTGTGGTCTCTCTTGGGCTTACGGTCCTAATATGAAAGACTTAACTTTTAAACATAGGAGAGGTAATTGTTTAGTTACCATAGTGATAAGTGCTTTGAAGAAGTAGTGCAGTGTTGGGGTTCAGAGAAGGCCTACCTTGGGAAGTAACATGTCCGCTGAGACTTGAAGATTGAGTGGAAATTAGTTGGTGGAACATGATTTCTGGTAGAGAAGAGAATGTGTGGAGACCTGGAAGAGGGAAGGAGATTGGGATGTTGGAAAAAGAGAAAAAGGGTTGTGTGTCTCAGAGATAGTGCATTAATCGGGGGTGGCTAGAGGGAGAGGCTGGTGAGACTGCCAGGACCTTCAGGTTCTAGAAAAGAGCCTGGATTTGATCCCCACTCTGGTGGGAAGCCATCAGGGGTTTTCATCTTATTCATTTACCATACGTCTGTTGGGTGCCTTTCAGTCTGTCTGGTATGTGTCCTGTGGAAATATTTTAGCTCCACGTTTGATTACATTACAGGCAAAAAACTTGAAGTAAGAGACAGACGAGAAAGTAGTGGTGCTTTGGGCATGAGCTGAGGCACGCTCTGTGGGCATGAGTGCAGCCTTGCTACTGTGGATATTGTGTTCCATTTAGTTTGAGGTTTTACTGTGGGAGAAAGCAGGCCCTCTGGAGACACAGTGCCCTAGCTGGCCCTGGGGAAGGTAGCTGTTCTGGGAAGGTGAGGGTCTGATTAGAGCTGCACGTTACTCAAGCCAGAGAAACAGAATCCATAGTTGGGACCATAGATGGTGTTAGAAGCTGCAGGGAGCTCCTGGTCAGGGCAGCTCACAGGGCATAGTGGCTTAGGCAAGGGCCGGCCTGGATGAGGATAAAGGGGGTGGGGGTCAGTCAGGCATTTTCCCAGTACAGACTCAGATTTTTCCCACTTGAGGGCAGCCAGGATATGGGTATCCTGCAGGCCTACATCCCTCCATGGCATGGAGACTGTCCTGATGAACCACACAGATTAAGCAGGGTTTAGGGAGGGGCATGGTGTGGGAAGAGCCTTTCTTGGCCAAAAGGCTGGTGGTGGAGTTGCTCATGCTCAGAGGAGGGCGATCTGCATACTTTGTCATGTCCTTGGTGGCTCAGTTGCTCTGAGAGCATTGAGTAGAAGGGCCAAGCTCTATCCTTGTATTCCCAGATGAGTGATGTGGAAGCTGGTGGTGCCACTGTCTTTCCTGATCTGGGGGCTGCACTTTGGCCTAAGAAGGTAAGTTCTGGTTCTTGTGGGTCAAAAGTTGAAGTGCAGGACTCAGACCTCATCCATGTCTCCTAGTCCCATTCTGTGGCCTGCTTGACTATCACTTTGAGGGGCCTTAGCCCCTTCCTGCCTGAACCCTGACCTGTGGTCTCAGCTTCCATCTGGGGAGATGGGATGGAGAGGGAAGTCCCTTCAGGGCCAGGTGGGATTCCAAACATCCACGCTACCGTGAAGGGTAGGTGCTTTTTGGGGAGCTTCTCTACACTGGAGTCCCAAAGCCCTGTGCCCCTGGACATGGGAAGGTGAGGGTGTTTCTGCTTAGGGAGGGCTCTTTGGTACTCGGGGTCAGATCCTTGAGCCCAGTATCTAAGGGTGTTGTATGACAGGCCTTCTCTTTCCAGGGCACGGCTGTATTCTGGTACAACCTCCTGCGGAGTGGGGAAGGTGACTACCGAACAAGACATGCTGCCTGCCCCGTGCTTGTGGGCTGCAAGTGGGGTGAGTGGCTTAAGGTGTGGTGTTGGCCTCTGGGCTCTAGTGGTCAGCCTGAGACTCTGAGCTGGGAGACAATTGCTGCTAAACTTTCACAAAGCCAAGACTGTCTCCCTTTTTGAGATTTTGTTTTTTGTTTTAGTTTCTTCTTGCTAACTGGTAGTCCCACCCAGCCATGTTGCTGTCCACTCAGCTGGTTATGTGCCAAGACAGCTGGTTGGGAACACTCTCAGAGATGCCTAGAGAGCTAAGGAAGCCCCAAGGAAGAATAGCTACATAAGCATCGTAGGTCCAGGATGGCTCCCCAGAAAAGTGGACTCTGGCAAGGGTTCTGAGGTTGCAGTGGGGGAGAACTGGAAACAGAGAGGAGAGGGTGTCCCAGGCAAGCAAAACCCACGTGGAACAAGGCACAGGCTAAAACCAGCATCATAGGTGTGGGGGCTGCCTGCCTTTGTCTTCTGCTCAAGGGGAGGCCTGTGGCACAGGGGCCAAGAGATGAGACTCACGGCTGGGACCAAACTGTGGAGGCTAAAAGTTGAGCTTTGTTCTGGAAGCAGCTGTGGTGAGTCATGGAGAGGCTTGAAGCAGGATGTGACAGGAAGTGATCACAAAGAGATGATTTTATAGCCCTCTTGGAGAGTTATGGGGATAGAGAGTGATAGGTTCAGAGAAAATTAAGCAAATGAAAAAGAAAATGAGAAAAGAAAAAAGTTGTACAAGAAAGCAAATATAAGTACAGTTGACCCTTGAACAAAGCAGAGGAGGAGCTTCAAGATGGCAGAAGAGTAAGATGTGGAGATCACCTTCCTCCCCACAAATACATCAGAAATACATCTATATGTGGAACAACCCCTACAGAACACCTACTGAACGCTGGCAGAAGAACTCAGACCTCCCAAAACGCAAGAAACTCCCCACGTACCTGGGTAGGGCAAAAGAAAAAAGAAAAAACAGAGACGAAGGAAGAGGGACGGGACCTGCACCAGTGGGAGGGAGCCGTGAAGGAGAAAAGGTTTCCACACAGTAGGAAGGCCCTTCGTGGGTGGTGGAGGGGGGAAGCTTCGGAGCCATGGAGGAGAGCGCAGCAACAGGGGTGCGGAGGGCAAAGCAGAGAGATTCCCGCATGGAGGATCGATGCCGGCCAGCACTCACCAGCCCGAGAGGCGTGTCTGCTCACCCGCCGGGGGGTGGGGGGGTGGGGGTTGGGAGCTGAGGCTCGGGCTTCGGGGGTCAGACCCCAGGGAGAGGACTGGGGTTGGCTGCATGAACACAGCCTGAAGGGGGTTAGTGCGCCACAGCTAGCCGGGAGGGAATCCGGGAAAAGGTCTGGAGCTGCCGAAGAGGCAAGAGACTTTTTCTTGCCTCTTTGTTTAGCGGTGGGCGAGGAGAGGGGATTAAGAGCGCTGCTTAAAGGAGCTCCAGAGACGGGCGCGAGCTGCGGCTATCAGTGCGGACCCCAGAGACGGGCATGGGACACTAAGGCTGCTACTGCAGCCACCAAAAAGCCTGTGTGCAAGCACAGGTCACTATCCACACTCCCCTCCCGGGAGCCTGTGCAGCCCGCCACTGCCAGGGTCCCGTGATCCAGGGACAACTTCCCCGGGAGAACACACAGCATGCCTCATGCTTGTGCAACGTCACGCTGGCCTCTGCCGCCACAGGCTCGCCCCGCATTCCGTACCCTTACCTCCCCCTGGCCTGGGTGAGCCAGAGCCCCCTAATCAGCTGCTATGTTAACCCCATCCTGTCTGAATGGGGAACAGATGCCCTCAGGCGACCTACACGCAAAGGCAGCGCCCAATCCAAAGCTGAACCCCAGGAGCTGTGCGAACAATGAAGAGAAAGGGAAATCTCTCCCAGCAGCCTCAGGAGCAGTGGATTAAATCTGCACAATCAACTTGATGTACCCTGCATCTGTGGAATACCTGAATAGACAACGAATCATCCCAAATTGAGGCGGTGGACTTTGGGAGCAACGATATATATATATTTTTCCTTTTTCTCTTTTTGTGAGTGTGTATGTGTATGCTTCTGTGTGTGATTTTGTCTGTATAGCTTTGCTTTTACCATTTGTCCTAGGATTCTGTCTGTTGGTTTTTGGTTTTTTTTTTTAGTATAGTTTTTAGCGCTTTTTATCATTGGTGGATTTGTTTTTTGGTTTGGTTGCTCTCTTCTTTCTTTCTTTTTTATTACTTTTTAAATTTTTAAAAAATTTTAATAATTATTTTTTATTTTAATAACTTTATTCTGTTTTATTATTATTATTATTTTCTTTCTTTCTTTTTTTCTCCCCTTTATTCTGAGCTGTGTGGATGACAGTGTCTTCGTGCTCTGGCCGGGCATCAGGCCTGTGCCTCTGAGGTGGGAGAACTGAGTTCAGGACATTGGTCCACCAGTGACCTCCCAGCTCCACGTAATATCAAACGGTGAAAATCTCCCAGAAATCTCCGTCTCAACACCAAGACCCAGCTCCACTAAACGACCAGCAGGCTCCAGTGCTGGACACCCTATGCCAAACAACCAGCAAGACAGGAACACAACCCCACCCATTAGCAGAGATGCTGCCTAAAATCATAATAAGGTCACAGACACCGCAAAACACACCACCAGACGCGGACCTGCCCACCAGAAAGACAAGATCCAGCCTCATCCACCAGAACATAGGCACTAGTCCTCTCCACCAGGAAGCCTACACAACCCACTGAACCAACCTTAGCCGCTGGGGGCAGACACCAAAAACAACAGGAACTACGAACCTACAGCCTGCGAAAAGGAGACCCCAAACACAGTAAGTTAAGCAAAATGAGAAGAAAGAGAAACACACAGCAGATGAAGGAGCAAGGTAAAAACCCACCAGACCAAACAAATGAAGAGGAAATAGGCAGTCTACCTGAAAAAGAATTCAGACTAATGATAGTAAAGATGACCCAAAATCTTGGAAATAGAATGTAGAAAGTACAAGAAACGTTTAACAAGGACCTAGAAGAACTAAAGAGCAAACAAACGATGAACAACACAAGAAATGAAATTAAAAACTCTCTAGGATGAATCAATAGTAGAATAACTGAGGCAGAAGAACGGATAAGTGACCTGGAAGATAAAATAGTGGAAATAACTACTGCAGAGCAGAATAAAAAATAAGAATGAAAAGAATTGAGGACAGTCTCAGAGACCTCTGAGACCTCTGGGACAACATTAAATGCACTGACATTCGAATTATAGGGGTCCCAGAAGAAGAAGAGAAAAAGAAAGGGACTGAGAATATAATTGAAGAGATTATAGTTGAAAACTTCCCTAATATGGGAAAGGAAATAGTTAATCAAGTCCAGGAAGCGCAGAGAGTCCCATATAGGATAAATCCAAGAAGAAACACGCCAAGACACATATTAATCAAACTATCAAAAATTAAATACAAAGAAAAAATATTAAAAGCAGCAAGGGAAAAACAACAAATAACATACAAGGGAATCCCCATAAGGTTAACAGCTGCTCTTTCAGCAGAAACTCTGCAAGCCAGAAGGGAGTGGCAGGACATATTTAAAGTGATGAAAGGGAAAAATCTACAACCAAGATTACCCAGCAAAGATCTCATCAGATTTGACGGAGAAATTAAAACCTTTACAGACAAGCAAAAGCTAAGAGAATTCAGCACCACCAAACCAGCTTTACAACAAATGCTAAAGGAACTTCTCTAGGTGGGAAACACAAGAGAAGGAAAAGACCTACAATAACAAACCCAAAACAATTAAGAAAATAGTAATAGGAACATACATATTGATAATTACCTTAAATGTAAATGGATTAAATGCCCCAACCAAAAGACATAGACTGGCTGAATGGATACAAAAACAAGACCCATATATATGCTGTCTACAGGAGACCCACTTCAGACCTAGGGACACATACAGACTGAAAGTGAGGGGATGGAAAAAGATATTCCATGCAAATGGAAATCAAAAGAAAGCTGGAGTAGCAATTCTCATACCAGACAAAATAGACTTTAAAACAAAGAGACAAAGAAGGACACTACATAATGATCAAGGGCTTGATCCAAGAAGAAGATATAACAATTGTAAATATTTATGCACCCAACATAGGAGCACCTCAATACATAAGGCAAATACTAACAGCCATAAAAGGGGAAGTCAACAGTAACACAATCATAGTAGGGGACTTTAACACCCCACTTTCACCAATGGACAGATCATCCAAAATGAAAATAAATAAGGAAACACAAGCTTTAAATGATACATTAAACAAGATGGACTTAGTTGATATTTATAGGCCATTCCATCCAAAAACAACAGAATACACTTTCTTAAGTGCTCATGGAACATTCTCCAGGATAGATCATATCTTGGGTCACAAATCAAGCCTTGGTAAATTTAAGAAAATTGAAATCATATCAAGTATCTTTTCCCACCACAACGCTCTGAGACTAGATATCAATTACAGGAAAAAAATCTGCAAAAAATACAAACACATGGAGGCTAAGCAATACACTACTTAATAACCAAGAGATCACTGAAGATATCAAAGAGGAAATAAAAAAATGCCTAGAAACAAATGACAATGAAAACATGACGACCCAAAACCTGTGGGATGCAGCAAAAGCAGTTCTAAGAGGGAAGTTTATAGCAATACAATCCTACCTTAAGAAACAAGAAACATCTCAAATAAACAACCTAACCTTTCACCTAAAGCAGTTAGAGAAAGAAGAACAAAAAAACCCTAAAGTTAGCAGAAGGAAAGAAATCATAAATATCAGATCAGAAATAAATGAAAAAGAAATGAAGGAAACAGTAGCAAAGATCAATAAAACTAAAAGCTTGTTCTTTGAGAAGATAAACAAAATTGATAAACCATTAGCCAGACTCATCAAGAAAAAAAGGGAGAAGACTCAAATCAATAGAATTAGAAATGAAAAAGGAGAAGTAACAATGGACACTGTGAAATACAAAGGATCATGAGAGATTACTACAAGCAACTATATGCCAATAAAATGGACAACCTGGAAGAAATGGACAAATTCTTAGAAAAGCACAACCTTCCGAGACTGAACCAGGAAGAAATGGAAAATATAAACAGACCGATCACAAGCACTGAAATTTAAACTGTGATTAAAAATCTTCCAAAAAACAGAAGCCCAGGACCAGATGGCTTCACAGGCAAATTCTCTCAAACATTTAGAGAAGAACTAACACCTATCCTTCTCAAACTCTTCCAAAATATAACAGAGGGAGGAACACTCCCTAACTCATTCTGCAAGGCCACCATCACCCTGATACCAAAACCAGACGAAGATGTCACAGAGAAAACTACAGGCCAATAGCACTGATGAACATAGATGCAAAAATCCTCAACAAAATACTAGCAAACGGGATCCAACAGCACATTAAAAGGATCATACACCATGATCAAGTGGGGTTTTTCCCAAGAATGCAAGGATTCTTCAATATACATGAATCAATCAATGGGATACACCATATTAACAAGTTGAAGAATAAAAACCATTTGATCATCTCAATAGATGCAGAAACAGCTTTTGACAAAATTCAACACCCATTTATGATAAAAACCCTCCAGAAAGTAGGCATAGAGGGAGCTTACCTCAACATAATAAAGGCCATATATGACAAACCCACAGCCAACATTGTCCTCAATGGTGAAAAACTGAAACCATTTCTACTAAGATCAGGAACAAGACAAGGCTGCCCACATTCACCACTATTATTCAACATTGTTTTGGAAGTTTTAGTCACAGCAATCAGAGAAAAAAAAGAAATAAAAGGAATCCAAATCGGAAAAGAAGAAGTAAAACTGTCACCGTTTGCAGATGACATGATACTATACATAGAGAATCCTAAAGATGCTACCAGAAAACTACTAGAGCTAATCAATGAATTTGGTAAAGTAGCAGGATACAAAATTAATGCACAGAATCTCTTGCATTCCTATACACTAATGATGAAAAACCTGAAAGTGAAATTAAGGAAACACTACCATTTACCACTGCAACAAAAAGAATAAAATACCTAGGAATAAACCTACTTAGGGAGACAAAAGACCTGTATGCAGAAAACTATAAGACACTGATGAAAGAAATTAAAGGTGATACAAATAGATGGAGAGATATACCATGTGCTTGGAATGGAAGAATCAACATTGTGAAAATGACTATACTACCCAAAGCAATCTATGTATTCAATGCAATCCCTATCAAACTACCACTGGCATTTTTCACAGAACTAGAACAAAAAATTTCACAATTTGTATGGAAACACAAAAGACCCCGAATAGCCAAAGCAATCTTGAGAAAGAAAAATGGAGCTGGAGGAATCAGGCTCCCTGACTTCAGACTATACTACAAAGCTACAGTAATCAAGACAGTATGGTACTGGCACAAAAACAGAAATATAGATCAATGGACCAGGATAGAAAGCCCAGAAATAAACCTCCGCACATATGGTCACCTTATTTTTGATAAAGGAGGCAAGAATATACAACGGAGAAAAGACAGCCTCTTCAATAAGTGGTGCTGGGAAAACTGGACAGCTACATGTAAAAGAATGAAATTAGAACACTTCCTAACACCATACACAAAAATAAACTCAAAATGGATTAAAGACCTAAATGTAAGGCCAGATACCATCAAACTCTTAGAGGAAAACATAGGAAGAACACTCTTTTACATAAATCACAGCAAGATCCTTTTCGACCCAGCTCCTAGAGAAATGGAAATAAAAACAAAAATAAATAAGACCTAGTGAAACTTAAAAGCTTTTGCACAGCAAAGGAAACCATAAACAAGATGAAAACACAACCCTCAGCGTGGGAGAAAATATTTGCAAATGAAGCAACTGACAAAGGATTAATCTCCAAAATTTACAAGCAGCTCAATATCAAAAAAAACGAACAACCCAATCTATAAATGGGCAGAAGACCTAAATAGACATTTCTCCAAAGAAGATATACAGATTGCTAACAAACACATGAAAGAATGCTCAACATCATTAATCATTAGAGAAATGGAAATCAAAACTACAATGAGATATCATGTCATTACCAGTCAGAATGGCCATCATCAAAAAATCTACAAACAATAAATGCTGGAGGGGGTGTGGAGAAAAGGGAACCCTCTTGCACTGTTGGTGGGAATGTAAATTGATACAGCCACTATGGAGAACAGTGTGGAGTTTCCTTAAAAAAGTAAAAATAGAACTACCATACGACCCAGCAATCCCACTACTGGGCATATACCCTGAGAAAACCATAATTCAAAAAGAGTCATGTATCACAATGTTCATTGCAGCTCTACTTACAATAGCCAGGACATGGAAACAACCTAAGTGTCCATCGACAGATGAATGGATAAAGAAGATGTGGCACATATATACAGTGGAATATTAGCCATAAAAAGAAACGAAACTGAGTTATTTGTAATGAGGTGGATGGACCCAGAGTCTGTCATACAGAGTGAAGTAAATCAGAAAGAGAAAAACAAATAATGTATGCTAACATATATATGGAATCTTAAAAAAAAAAAAAAGTGGTCATGAGGAACCTAGGGGCAGGATGGCAATAAAGATGCAGACCTACTGGAGAATGGACTTGAGACCACGGGGAGGGGGAATGGTAAGCTGGGACAAAGTGAGAGAGTGGCATGGACATATATACACTACCAAATGTAAAACCGATAGCTGGTGGGAAGCAGCCACATAGCACAGGGAGATCAGCTCGGTGCTTTGTGACCACCTAGGGTGTGGGATAGGGAGGGTGGGAGGGAGGGAGATGCAAAAGGGAAGAGATTTGGGGATATGCGTATATGTATAGCTGATTCACTTTGTTATAAAGCAGAAACTAACACACCATTGTAAAGCAGTTATACTCCAATAAAGATGTTTTAAAAAAAACCAAAAAAAACAAAGCAGGGGTTAGGGGTGGTGACCCTCTACACAGCTGAAAATCCGTGTCTAATTTATAGTTGGCCCTCCATATGCACGGTTTCTGCATTTGCAAGTTCAGCCAAGTGCGGATCATGTAGTACTGTAGTATTTACTACTGGAAAAAATCCGCATATAAGTGGACTCACTCAGTTCAAACGTGTTGTTCAAGGGTGAGCTGTATCATCTATTCGGTAGTTCAAGTGTGAGTAATATTTACATGACATAATAATGTAAGTACTGAATATTAAGTTAACTAGAACTTGTGATTTAACTATATTGGGGGATGGGAGGGGGATCTATGTATTTTAAGAGTGGTGTAAAAAATTCCAAATCTCCATCTTCCATGGTGGACTATCAACATATAAGATCTAAAGTTGGAAGTCAAGAAATAACATTATGTTTTAGAAAAATGAGGATAAATATCAGAAGAAACAAAAGAGTTGAATGTTAGAGGAAGTGGGGATTGGTGTTGGGAAGGGGTAGGTAGGAGATTGCTATTTATCATTATAAGCCTTGTAGAACAATTTGATTTTTTCAACTAAGTACGTGTATTACTTACAAAAATTAGTTATTATAAATTGTATTTTAAAAGTACTATGACTTGATTAGTACATTAAAAGCAATTTGTTTTTTCATTCATTATGAAAGAGTCTATGGTGAGAAGTGAAATTGTGGTTTGTGAGCATTTAAGACACAACTTTAGGTGATAGTGCTAGCATCAGCTCTGCTCCTCTGCTACCCACAGAACACAAGATTGATCTGCTGGCCCAGAGCTTCTGAGGTTGACATCCAGGCTCTCCACAATCCTGACAGGCTTCCTCGTCTCTTACCTCTGAGTTGCCACCCACCACATCCCAGTAATACCAAGCTTGTTGGGGTCCTTGACACATACCAGCGTGGATCATGCCTTGATGTCTTTCTCATCCTGTTCCCACTTCCTAGACCCCCTTGGTATAGGAACCACCTGTTCTGTCCATCTTCTTCACTGGATAACTCCTATTCAGCTCTATGTCCCAGCCCTGGGGTTTCCTCTTCCCCCACATGGTTAGATGCCCTTTGGCTCTGTTTCCATGGCAACCTGCACACATATATCTTATGTCACTGACAGAGTTTTGTACAATTATCTCTCTTCCTTACCAGCTCATAAGCAACTTGATACCCGAAACCAAGTCTTACTCATGTCTGATTCCCAGGCCCAGTGTAGGAGTCATCAACAAGGAATCATTAATTTTGGCTGCTGAACCAACAGGATTGTAACATACTTTCTATCTGTTCACAGTCTCCAATAAGTGGTTCCATGAACGAGGACAGGAGTTCTTGAGGCCATGTGGATCAACAGAAGTTGACTGACATCCTTTTCTGCCCTTCACCTCCCTGGCCCCACAGCCCATGTTGTCTTCAAGTTCAACGTGACAGACCCCCTCTACTTTCCAGCCCTTGTCAGGCGGGTCTTTGGAGGCGTGAATGTTTGTCTGGAGCAGAGAAGGTCCTGGGGAAGGTCCTGGGTGACTTGGGTGACCTGGGTCCCAGCCTCACCAGTCAGCTATCTCTGGCCGCAAGGGTAGGGTAGGTAGAGTCAGGTGGTCTAGCACCTAGCAAGGTGCTTTTGTACCTCAGATGCTTTAGGTGTGAGATGTTTCAGTGAACCAAAGTTCTGATACCTTGTTTACATGCTTGTTTTTATGGAATTTCTATTAATGTGGCTTTAACCAAAAAATAAAATGTCCCTGCCAGAAGCCTTAAAGAGCCTTATTTGGAGTATTTTTTTAAGACGGGGAGCTTTTACCAAGTTCACCATTTCCTATGCATCTTCTCTGTACAGGCAGAATCTAGGTAATGAATACTTGAGTGGCAAACCCTGATGTTAGGTTCTAGACCAGGTTTCAACACTTATTTTTTCTCTAAGCTTCAGTGTCCTTTCTGCAAAGTAAGGGAGACAGTCCCTCCTTGCATCTCAGAGAACATAGAGATCATATATGTCCATGATTGTGATGCTGTTATAATTTGAAATTTCTAACTTTAATATTTTGAGATATACACACAGAATTGTTTGTGATACATAGATGTACAGTTTAAAGAATATGAAGGTGAGCACGAGCACCCATGTCACCATCACCTGGGTTAGAGATTATTTTCAAATTTACACCTCAGGACCTCCTATGAGTCCCTCCATGATCACATTTCTGACCTTCCCCCAGTACCTCGGTGGTAACCATTGTCTAGTGATTTGTGGTAGTCATGCCTTTGCTTTTCTTTGTAGTTTTACTATATGTGTCTATATCCCTAAATAAATAGTAATAAAAAATAATAAATAAAAATTTTATTTTAGATAAAATTTATTTAAAAATAAAAGTTTTATTACTAAATAAATAGTAATAAAAAATAAATTAAAATTTTGTTTTCCCTTACTTTGAACTTTTTGTAATGGAATCAGAGTATATTTTGGGGGGTGTTTGGCTTCATTTATTTGACAGTTGTTTCTAGGATTCATTCATGTTACTGTGCAGCTGTAGTTTATGTTAACTCGTGTAGTTCAGTTCTGTTAGTGGATTTGGTAGGACAGCACCATATTATAGCTGATATACTGTTGATAGACATTTGAGTTGGTTTCAGTCTTTTATATTATGAATAAGGCTGCCGTTGCATTTTTATACGTGATTTCTGGTGCAAATAAACACATTTCTGTAGAATATATTTCTAGAAGTGGAAATGCTGAGTCTAAGTAAGTGTGTCTTCAACTTTACCATATAATGTATTCCAGAGTGGTTATGCACATTGTCACCAGGAGTAAATAAGGGTTCTTGTTATCCCAGCCTTCTCCAATATCTGGTATTATCATACTTCTGCATTTTAGCTAGCTTGTTATGTGTATAGTGTTATCTATTTTAACATGATTATTAATGACATTGAACACCTTTTTGTTCATTAGTCTTTAGGTTTCATCTTTGTTAAAGTCTTACTAATTCACAGGAATTTTTAATATATTAGGGACACAAGCTCTTTGTTGGTTACATGCTTTGCAAATATCTTTTTTCTAGTTTGTCTTTTCACTACTAGTTCTGTCTTTTGATGAACAAAAGTTCTTAATTTCTGTGTCAAATTTATCAAGCTTTTCCTTTTTGATTTATGGTTTTTATGTCTTAAGAAATTCTTCTGTATCCCAAGATTATGAAGATATTTCTTATATTCTTTTCTAAAATCATTATAGTCATGTCTTTTACATTTGTATCTTTAATACACCTAGGTTTTATTTTTTATGTGAGGTGCAAGGGTCTACTTAAAAAGATTCTTTTTACATATTTTATTAGGATAGGCTAGGCTAATGCTAGAGTAATAAAATAATCCCTAAATATCAGTGGCTTGATGTATAAAACTGTCTCTCATGCAAAAAATCACTGGCTCTAGGGCAACTGTTACCTATCTACTGCCATGCAATCTCCCTCTAGTGCCTTCCACCATCAGAACCTAACAGGAAGCCAGCTAGTAAGAGAATCTGAGAAATACAGAGTTGCAACTCCAGTATAACAGCAGAGTATAGAAAGATGAGTTTAGAGCTGAGAAACAACAAAAATTACTGGCAAGCTAGGTGGGTTTGTTTGTTTGTTTTTGGTCCTGTTTGAGATTCTTTGGGCTTCTTGAATCTATGCAGTAGTGTCTTTAATCAGTTTGGGATAATTATTCAATCCTTTTCTCTTTCAATATTTTCTGCATTCCTTCTGGAACTCTGGTTAAATGTAAATTAGAGTATATTGGACTATTCTTATCTCTTAAGCTGTCTTTCATATTTTTAATATCTATGTATGTTTTTGGGTAATTTTTACAACTGTCTTCTTATATACTAATTCATTTCTATTAAATGTATCTAGGAGTTTTTTTTTTCTTTTTAAACCACTTTAAAGATGTAATTCCATTCTTTTCTGTCTTTATACTATTTCTGTTGAAAATTCAGGGATCTTGTCATTTTGTTGCTCTTTTGAAAGTAATTTCCCCCACACCCCCTCCCTACTATCTGATTTTTAAGATTTTTCTTTGTTCTGGTTTTCACTAGTTTTACTATGATGTACCTAGTGTGAGTTTCTCTTTTTATTTTCTGGCCTGGCATTTACAGAGCTTCTGGAATTTGTGGGTTGATGTCTTTGATCAGTTTTGAAAGTTTCTCAAACATTATTCAAATATTGTTTGTCTCATTTTCTGTCTCTCCTCTCTTTCTGGGGTCCCAGTAATCTGGATTTTCATTGTGTTTCATTATGTCTCCTTTTCTGTATCTTCCATTCTTTTTCCCCCTTGTGCTTCAGACTGTTTTCTATTAATCTGTCTTCTAATTCATTCATCTATTTTTCAGTTCTAGAATGTCTTTTCAATTTTTTTAATAGATTCTAATTCTCTGGGGAATTTACCTTTTGTTTTCTCCATGTTTTTCTTTAACTAATGAATCAGTTATTTTAAAATTCTTGTCTGATAACTCCATGATTTAGATTTTCTATGTATCTCTTTCTATTGTCTTTTTTTTCCTGTGGTTTCTGGTCATTTGGTCCATTCTGTTGGTATGCCTGATAATTTTTGATTGAATGCTGGACACTGTGTATGACAAATTATAGAGGCTCTGGATGGTGATAACCTCCTACACCACTCTCCTACTAGTCAGAGTGAGGATTGATCACCTTAATCCAGTCAGGGCCTGGGCTGACTTAATTAAGGCTGGGTTGCAGTTTTCTTCAGACACTACCTCTGGTTTACCCTTGTTATCCCCTGTCAGGGAGGGGAAAATTTCCCCCTCTGCTCCTCTTGAGTTCTTGTGGCTGGTATAATAATAAAATTGATACAAGACAGATTAACAGGAGAAAAAAACATTTTAAATCATGCATACAGAGGTCTCATAGAAATGGGATCTAAGAAGTGGCCAAAGCAGGCAGCTTTTATACCTTTTAGACAAAGAAACAATAAAGTTGTGAAGCACTGGCAGGACAAAGAAACGTAAGTTTTGGGTGCTCAATTAATAAAAAATCTAAACAGAATTTGGACTTAGGGTCCAAATTAGTAATTAGGGTCCAAAAATAAGTAACAAGATTTATGCAGACTCCTCAGTCTGAATTCCCTAACTCTGGTGATAAGGGTGTCCTTCTACCTCCAGATGCAAGGAGGGCACCTTTTACATGAGAGATTTATTTCCTGCTTTCAGGGAGACAGAAAGGAGGGTCAGAGTGTCCCCCTTGTGATGTCTATTTCTTAAGTAACTTTGATTCAAAATAATCAATATGCCATTGAGGTACGTTTTGGGGTGGCCTACCCTGGGCCCCAATACCGCCTTACAGGATGTAGTCCACCAGGGAGTTTTTAGTTGACAGCCTAGAGTGTTCCCTGGATCTGTCTCACTGGCAGTTCTACACTTTTAATCCTTGTATCCTCAGTATCTAGACACTGCGCCCCAAATACATTTTTTTCCCAGATGTTTTCTGCTTAGCTTCTTAATCTTCCATTGTGCATGGCTTCAGATTTCAGAAAATGTCCTAATGGGTAAACAGTCTGAATGGTTTACTAAGTTTCACACCCCTCCCTCCTATTCAATATGCTAAAAAAATTAGTCTTATTTTTGTCTTTCAGTGCCCTTTGAGACCACCAAGACCTCTGCTGGTTTCTCTGTCTCTTAGCAGTTGCCCGTTGCTTGGGTCCTTTATCTGGATCCTCAGTCTCTTATGCTATGCCTAGAATCAGTAAATGATCAAAGGATAAAAGAGGCCAGACTTTTGTCTCACCCACCTGAGATTCATCCTTCCCCAGGATCTTGATGCTCAAGCCCTTTTTGCTTCAGCAGTCTGTTGATATCTTCAGATTTTTAAGAGATTTATCCAGCTTTCATGGTTGTTTTTGACATGAAAGTTGATCTACCATAAGCTATTCCATCTTAGCTAGGAGTAGAATTCTCTTATATGAGTTTTTGAAATTAATTTTCATGTGAAATGAAATACAGATATCATTTGCCTTTGATATCTTCCTTTGTTATCTGGTATAATAAGATGTTCCACATTCATCTTAAACATTTCCTGCATTAAGCATGGAAATCAGCCATTAAGGAATCTGTTATGTGTTGTTGCCTTCCTGTCAATCCCTGTGTGGTCCTGGAAACAAACAGAAGATAACCTTAGAGATACGGCATTGTTTTCAGTAATCTTTATTAACCTTCTTAGCTAAGTATTAACATGTTCACTATGGCACCAAAGAGTTGGAACATTTCAGTGTGCGTGCGTTTGGTAGTGCGCTAGGAATGTTGCAGTCTGTTATTTCAAACTCATAACTCTTTAGAACAGATACAGAAGAAGCTGAAGGTCAGAAAGGTTAGATAATGTATCTGAGGTCACATGAGGTCTCATTGCTGGTTAGTGAAAGGCTTGGAAATCAGACCCTGATCTGGCAGCTTCCCAAAGCCTTTGACCTAAAAAAAGTTAATTTATATTTTTATTCATTCAACAGTTATTAAAGATTTGACGTGGTAGCAAAGATAAATACTCCCTTTACCTTTAAATAATTCTGGGTAATGGAAGAGATTCATAAATAGATGTGTAAAGTTTGAGAGGTTTGATAACAGAGAACCTAGTGCTTGAGTAGCACAGGAGAGTGAGGTCTCATTTAACGAGGGAGTTGGCACCACAATAGATCTGGGTCTTGAAGCATAAATAGAAATTTTTTTCCTCTGTCATGCCAGTTTAAAATACATGCACATGGCTTAAAAAATAAGGAACAGAAGAGCTTACCATGAATAATGCTTTCCCACCCTACTCTCTCCTCCTCTAGTCCCCCTTGTTAGAGGAACTTTTTCAATTGTCTTTGATTGTTCTGACTATAAAGCATATATTTACAAAGTGCTGTCTCTTGATTTTTCCACTTCAGAAATTTGAGAGACGATCATCTAGCTTTATTCACTATCCTACATTACATCTTCCCCCTCCCTTTGTCACTTTTTGATAGTTATAGTCCTTTCTTCTTTGCCTGGTAACACAAACATCTTTTTTGTTCTGTAAGCCTAAGGTAACATCTCTGACATTTTAGTAGGTGAGCTAAAGATCTAGTGTTTGACCAAACAACTGGTCACCATAGTCTAGCCAAGTTAACATATAAAATTAGCTTTCGCATGCCTTTTTACCTTCCAACTTCTGTCAGTTATACTTTGGACACTTTTAATATCCAGGATAAGTTGAGTTTAGAAGTTGGAAAACCAAAAACTATGTATGTATCTTAATTTAATTGAACTTATAGTCAGTATAATGTTGATGTAGCTATCATAAAAAGGAATCTATGCCTTATTTGTCTAATAAAATTCAAAACAAATTTACAATGTGTATTAGTTTGCTAGGGCTGTCAAAACAAAATATCACAGACTGGGTGGTTTAAAACAAATTTATTTTCTCACAGTTCTGGAGGCTAGAAGTCCAAGATGAAGGTGTCAGGAAGTTTGGTTTCTTCTGAGGCCTTTCTCCTTGGCTTGCAGATAGTCACTTTCTCACTGTGTCTTCACATGGTCACCCCTCAATGTGTTGTGTCCAAATCTCCTCTTATAAGGACACCAGTTATATTGGATTAGGGCCCACCCATATGACCTCATTTTACCTTAATTACCTCTTTAAGGCCCTAATTCCATATACAGTTGCATTTCAAGGAACTAGGTGTCAGGACTTCAACATATGAATTTCAGGGAGGTACATAATGCTGCTAGGAAATTATATTAGATCTGAAACATCATTGGGAATAAAAGAGGCCAAATACTTTCCCTTACTTTTTGTATATCAGATGTAGCCCATCATGAACAAGTGTGTCAGATTTTTAAGTATGTTTGCATTAAGAATATCATAACAGGGACTTCCCTGGTGGTCCAGTGGTTAGGAATCTGACTTCCAATGCAGGGGATGCAGGTTCGATCCCTGGTCGGGGAACTAAGATCTCACATGCCCCAGGGCAACCAAGCCCGCACACTCTAGAGCCCACGCACCACAACTAGAGAGCCTGTGCGCTGCAACTACTGAGCCCACACGTCTTCTGGAGCCCATGCGCCACAACTAGCAAGAAGCCCGTGTACCGCAACGAAAGATGCCGCATGCCGCAACGATGATCCTGCGTGCCACAATTAAGACCCGATGCAGCCAAATAAGTAAATATTAAAAAGAAAGACTATAATAAAAGAAATTTTGATTTTATTGAAGAGATTAAGGGATATGAGCTATCTTATGAAATGAAACTTTTAATAAAATATCTTTGAGGCCAGAGTTATGTTAATGGAACAAATATTGCAGGTGTGTATATAGGGTATATAAGCCATTATTTCCCCAAAAAATGATTACGCCAAATTTGTGCCTTGCTCAGCTCATAATTTAATGTGCAAAAAGACTGCTTTCAGTGACTTCAAATATAACCTTTTTAGTACTGTACAGAAGATATAGATATATTGCTAGATATAGATAGATATATATAAAATTCATTGAGCAGTTAGAATATTATGACTGTTCTAAAAACTACATTAAAACACAAATACTAATCCTGAGGGGCATCAAGATCAAATGCAAGCAAGGCACTTCATACAAATTAAAGATGTTTGTCAAATGTTAAAAGATAATGACATCAAATGACAAAATACAACATGCTGAAACATAAAGCATCATTGTGCAAATAGATTACAAATTTTTATGCAACTTATATGTTTGGGATGATATTCTGAACTAAGAAAAAGTTTTAAAAAAATCACTACTATATACAAAGCTGCATGCTTAACAGAAGTCCTATCCCTTTACTTATAACAAATGAAAGCAAGTAACTGAAAGTATGTTTGATTAATGTTAAACTTTAGCAAGAGGTATGAATATACTTCCTGAATTTGAAAACGAAAAGAAATTGGGAATGTCCAAATTATTGGATGAGTCTATCAATTATAATAAAAAAAGTGTTTATCAAACAGAAATTAAAGAGATTATAGCTATCCTAGATGTGGACTTACCAAGTGAAGTGTCTTCAGATATTCTGAATTTTTACCTGGAGAAAAGTTATTTTCTATGAATACATCTGATTTACAAAAAGCAGCCTGTTAAATAGTCTGATAATTTAAATACTATGGACATTTCACCTGAAGTAGTTTTAAGCAGCATACAATAGCAATGATTTGTAATATCAAATCAGCATTGTGTTTGGATCCTCTAAAACTGATTCACAAATTTTTCTTAGCGCAATCTTATACAAACTTGGAAGTGGTCTAGGTAATTTTATTCTAAATACCAGTCACAGTGGCATCCTATAAAAGAAGTTTCAGTAAACTGAAGCTAATTTAAGATGACTTAAGATTGCACTTGGTCAAGAGAGGTAAATTTTGAAATTTTTACTGACGAGTTTGCCTCCACTAAAACCAGGAAAATAGAACATAGTAATTTTTATTTTTGGTATAAATAAAATACTTAAAAATAATGTGAATTTTAATATACCAATCTTTTCAATTTTGCAATATTTTCAACTAATTTACTACGTTGGGAACACTAACAATTAAACTACACAAAAACATGTATGAGGGGCACGTGATTTCTTCTGTCTCAGGCTCTAATATGGCTTGGCATAGCACCCTACTTAAGTTTCCAAACCTAGCATCTGAACTCCAACATCAGGGTTGCCAGATTTAACAAACAAAAATACAGGGCACCCCCTTAAACTTTAATTTCAGATAAACAACGAATAATTTTGCATGAGAGGTATTAAAAAATTATTCGTTGCGTATCCGAACGTCAAATTTAACTGACATCCTGTATATTATCTTCCCACCCTAAATCATTCCCATCCTAATCATCATTATTTTACGTGGGCGAGAAAGCTGCCTGCCTGTTTCTGGGTCCACCAAGGCCGCCTCGTCACCCTGACCGTTGGTTATGCAGAGGTGACTGGGGCTCGTAGGGGCAGTCGCCTGGCTTCGAGTCGCGCTGAGCGGCCTGTAGGCACGTCCAATCCCTCCAGGTAGGGAGAACCCCGCGCCCTCACCCTCACGGAGGGCGAGCGGCTGGCGAAGGCGGAGAGCACCTTCCGGTTCCCACCACCCTCCCTCCCCTATGCCTGCGCTCCAGCACACTGGCCTCCTCAGGCCTTTGTGCTTGCTGGTCCGTCTGCCTGGAATGTTCTTCCCGCAGGTAGTCAGAGAGTTTCTGTCCTCATTCCCTTACGACTGACCAAATCCCACCTTCTCAGGCACCTCATCAGACAGGCCTTTCAAGACTTCCGTGAAGATCTGCGTCATTTCCCTCCCCCCCCCCCCCCCCCCGCTCTGCTTTCTTCATAGCACACACCGCCACCGTTAAATGACAAACTTATTTGTGTATTAGGTTTTAACCCAACTCGAATAGAAGCCCCCTAAGGGAAGGAGTTGTGTCTTCCCGCTTCTCTGTCCCCAGCGCCCGAAACAGTGCTTGACCACCTGCAGCCCTCCCTCAAGCGGCGAAAAAGCGCGGCCTTCCGGAGGGAGCTAAGTACCCGGATGGGGCTGGCCTGTGAACAGCCTTGGTAAGGGGGGGGGGGCTTGTGGTGGCAGTCTGCAGGAAGGGCCGGGCCAGGGGTTTCCCGAAAGGCTTTGGGCGTGTGGCGCGTGATCCCAGAGGTGAGGCGGTGAGAGCTGGTCTTGCGGGCCGCGAGGGGAAGGTAGTTTCTGTAGTCACTCTGGTTTAGGGCTTCTGGCCCGCCCGTCTGTTCAGGCCAGTCCTGTCGGAGCAGGCCCTCAGGGCCAGGTTGGTCCTGCGTTGGCCTGTGGGGCTGTGTCCCTGTGAGGGGGCGCTCACAGCGCAGGTGGCGTGGAGTACGCGCCCTGAGGGAGGGCTGGGGAGTGCCCAGCGCTGTCTGGGACATCGTTTACGAGGCTGAGGCCACTTTGAAGAGGTTTTTTTAAACTTCTGTGAAGATTTTTTTATTCCTCTAAAGTCGGGGAAATTTTTTTGTGTGTGAAGTGTTTGGGGGTTAAGAGAATAAGTGGAAGGAAAAGGCCACGGGTATTTGGCAAACCCGAAGCTTCGTGTTTTAAAGGAACTTTTCGGTGTGTTTCTGAAAGTGCTTTTATAATATGGGGGATAAGCAAACCCCCAGGTGGTCTCTTGTCCCTGACAGTACTCTCTTCTCTGAAAAGTCAGCCTCTTTCTTTCCCTTGCTTCATGAATTTGCAGCCACTGGGCCTCGCTGAAGTCATAACCAAAACCTCTGATGGGATCACAGCTGTCCTCTTGTCTGTCTTCTTGATTCATTGGCAAGCTACTTAAAACTATATACTGTACTGTCTTTTCACCTCCCATTCTTTATTTTTTGGCATAGTAAATCTACCACAACTAATTCCCTGAAATTGTTTGTTGAAGTGTTCAGGGTCCTCCTAGTGGCCAAACTCAGTAGACACTTCTGACTTTTTTTCAGTGAAGGAAAAATAGCTTCATGATTCTTGATTTTTCTTTCTTTCCCAGCCTCCCTTGCTCGCTTCTCTTCATTGGGCCACATTTCTCCTGTGTATGTTCCCCAGTCCATGTTTCCTTTTCGCAATACTATACCGTAGGAGGAGGGATCTTATTTACTCAGTGCTGTAACAGTCGTTTATGTGCTTATGATTTATTAAACTGTGCTCAAATCTTTCTCTTGAATTCTGTTCTAGACCCTTATGTCCAGCTTCCTAGTGGACATATCTAACTGGACCTCGCACATAAGTCTGGAATGGATGTCACAAATTATGCAGTGAATGATCATAAATAGGGCCTAAGGTGGAAAAAAAATACAGTTATAGTGACTATTAACTTTTGGGGTGACAGACCCTCTTGCGAATATTATGAAATTGAGGACTTTCTCCCTAAAAAGGTGCACAGTAATTTTTGCCTGTGGTTTCAGAACTTCCCAGACCTGCTACAGTTCAAGAACTCAGATTTTGAGTTAGGGTTTCCTCAAGTGATGATAAAATGAGAAAGTGTGTTTTCATAGATATACATCGGATTTAGAGCTTTTCCATGAGAATACATTGTATTCCATTCTCCATTGACCAATAACTCAAATTAATCCATCAGACTTATTTATAGAAACTTGGTCTTTAGAAGTAGAATGAAGAATGAAAAGCCTGGAGCCCAAAGAAGAGCATTTCTGATTAATTATGTAGATTTTGTGTATCACAGGCCAAATGGGATCTACCTTAGCCTGGTCAGAGATCAGGGTCTGCTGCAGACCTTTCAGAAAGTGCTTGCTAGTGAGAGTGTAGCCTGCTCCTCTCCTCTGAGTACAGGTCTGAGGCCTGGAGCTTGGCAAAAGCCCTGAGTAAGGAGGCAAGAATGATAGAGGTGCATGAGAGTTCAGGTTTGTTGTTGTTGTTTTAGCAGAACCTTCCTTTGATGATTCATAGGGCCAGTGATAAGTGGTTTCTCAGTTCCAGAGTTATTCCCTTGATGGTCAGTGAGTGCTACTTTGAGACTGACCCCACTCTCTCCTGAATTAAATCTATTTCATCTCTTTTGTTCTTGTGCCAATAGTCTACTTAATATGTTTTTTTTTTAATAGAGATGAGATCTAAGGAAACATTAGCCACTTTAAAACAAAAACAAAAACCTTCTCTTGGCTTCCATGGGAAGCCAAACCAATTGTCTTCTGCTTTTTCTTCTATCTCTTTGACTACAGCTACTCAACTCTCCCCTGGCCCTTCCTTGTCAGTCCTTAGTTATGGCCCAGAGTTTCTTTATGGCCCTTTTGCTTTCCCCTGAAGGCTCATGATTTCCAAATACTGCCTATGTATTGACAACTCTTGAATCTTTAATTCTAGCTTTTATCACTTTCCAGCTAGCAGCTATAGCTCTGCTTAAAGGGCCCACAAGTTCTTCCATGTTAATATATCCCAAACCAGATTCATTATACTTCCCTTAAGTGGTTCCTATTTCTGTTTTGCCTGTCTCTGTGAATGGCAAAAATAACTGATCACTTCTCTAGCTACAAACTCCTGTGAGATCCCAGATTACATCTTCTTTCTCCACTGCTCTTCATAACTAACCATGTGAACTTTCTAACTTTCATTGTTCTTTTTTTTTTACTGCACCAGCAAATTGATGATTTGTTTCCATTTTGTTTTTAGTATTTACAGTAACCTTGGAGTTTAGGTATGTACTTCCCATTTTTACCCATGGGAAAATAGCCTTAGTTTTTAGGTTATTAATTACATAAAGAACATGTATGTACATATTACTGCTAAACAATTTAGGCAAAACAGAAATAGAGCAAAATGTTACAGTGTTTCCTCCCTCCATTTTCCTCCTATCTCTAATGCAGTGGGTTTTTTTTTTTTTTTTTTTAGTATTTATTGGTTTATTCTATTGCTCACTCTGAAGTCTCTTCCAGGGTTCTTACAGTGTGGTCCACAGTAACTTGTTTTTCTTTTTCTTTTTTTTTTTTTTACAGTTATTTTATTTTTTTATTTTATTGGAGTATAATTGCCTTACAATGTTGTGTTAGTTTCTGCTGTACAATGAAGTGAATCAGCTATATGTATACCTATATCCCCTCCCTCTTGGACCTCCCTCCCACCTCCACCCCCATCCCACCCATCTTGGTCGGCACAGAGCACCGAGCTGAGCTCCCTGTGCTATAAAGCAGGTTCTCACTAGCTTTCTATTTTACACATGGTAGTGTATTTATGTCAAATCTAATCTGCCAATTCATCCTACCCTCCCCTTCCCCCCTGTGTCCACATATCCGTTCTCTACGTCTACGTCTCTATTCCTGTCCTGCAAATAGGTTCATCTGTACCATTTTTATAGATTCCACGTATATGCATTAATATACGATATTTGTTTTTCTCTTTCTGGCTTACTTCACTCTGTATGGTAGACTCTAGGTCCATCCACATCTCTACAAATGACCCAATTTCATTCCTTTTTATGGCTGAGTAATATTCCATTGTATATATATACCACATCTTTTTTATCCATTCATCTGTTGGACATTTAGGTTGTTTCCATGTCCTGGCTATTGTAAATAGTGCTGCAATGAACATTGGGGTACATGTGTCCTTTTGAATTATGGTTTTCTCAGGGTATTTGCCCAGTAGTGGGATTGCTGGGTCATGGTAGTTCTGTTTTTAGTTTTTTAAGGAACCTCCATACTGTTCTCCATAGTGGCTGTATCAATTTACATTCCCACCAACAGTGCAAAAGGGTTCTCTTTCAACTGGACACTATTTGCCCCACAGGGAACATTTGGCAAGGTCTGAAGATAATTTTGATTATCATTACTGAGAGGATACTATCGGCATCTAGAGGATAAAAGCTAGGGATACTTCTAAATATCTGCAGTGTGTAACCCCAACAATAAAGAATTATCGGGTCCCAAATGTCAGTGGTGCTGAGGTTGAGAAACACTCTTCTAGAGGTAATCATTATATATTTATCTATAACTACACTGTCCAAACTGTAGACACTAGCCACATGAGGCTGTTTAAATTGAAAGTAATTCAAATTAAATTAAAAATCAGTTCCACAGTTGTATTAACTACATTTTAAGTGTTCAACAGCCACATGTGGCTACTGAATTGAACAGTAGATTATAGAACATTTCCATTATTGCAGTAAGTTTTATTGAACAGTGCCTCAGGTATATATCATGCAAATAAATTATCTGTTTTACATAAATAGAATCATATTAAACATTGTTCTACAGTTTACTTTTGTTAGTAATATGTCTTGAAGATTTTTCTTTTATTTATTTATTATTTATTTTTGACTGCGTTGGGTCTTCGTTGCTGCGCATGGGCTTCCTCTAGTTGCGGCGAGCGGGGGCTCCTTTTCATTGTGGTGTGTGGGCTTCTCATTGCAGTGGCTTCTCTTGTTGCGGAGCATGGGCTCTAGGCGCGTGGGCTTCAGTAGTTGTGGCACGTGGGCTCAGTAGTTGTGGCTCGTGGGCTCTAGAGCACAGGCTCAGTAGTTGTGGCACACAGGCTTAGTTGCTCTGCGGCATGTGGGATCTTCCCGGACTAGGGCTCCAACCCGTGTCTCCTGCATTGGCAGGCGGATTCTTAACCACTGCGCCACCAGGGAAGTCCAAGATTTTTCTGTTCTTTGTATATACAACTAAATATTTAAATGTAGTGATCTTGTGAGATAGTTCAATTTTATAATTTAGCAATATAATTTTACCTTTTTAAAAGTTTATGTTCATGAACTCAATACACTATGTATTCTATTAGGTCTAGTTTATTTTATTCAGTGTTACGTTTTTAAGATATATCCATGTTATTTTTGTGTATCTTGTGTAGTTTGTGTAGTTCATTCCTTTTAAGTACTCTGTGGTATTCAATTGGATAGAAACTGTGGTATACCGTAGTTTCTTTATCTGTGCTACTATTGATGGACATTTGAGTTTCTTCCACTTTAGGGATATGATGAACTCTGGTATGAATATTCTTTTTTTTTTTTAAAGGAAGTTCTTTTTTATTTTTAATTTAATTTTTACTTTATATTGGAGTATAGTTGATTTACAGTGTTGTGTTAGTTTCAGGTGTACAGCAAAGTGATTCTGTTATACATATACATATACCCATTCTTTTTCAGATTCATTTCCCATATAGGTTATTACAGAATATTGAGTAGAGTTTCCTTTGCTAAACAGTATGTCCTTGTTGATTATCTCTTTTATGTATAGTAGTGCATATATGTTAATCCCAAACTCCTAATTTATCCCTCCCCCCCACCTTTCCCCTTTGGTAACCATAAGTTTGTTTTCGATGTCTGCGAGTCCGTTTCTGTTTTGTAAAGAAGTTCATTTGTATCATTTTTCAGATTCCACATATAAGTGATATCATGTGTTATTTGTTGTTGTCTGACTTCACTTAGTGTGATAATCTCTAGGTCTGTCCATGTTGTTGCAAATAGCATTATTTTATTGTTTTTTTTTATGGGTGAGCAATATTCCATTCTCTCTCTGTCTCTCTCTACATATATATATGCCACATCTTCTTTATACATTTCTCTGTCAGTGGACATTTAGGTTGCTTCCATGTCTTGGCTGTTGTACATAGTGCTGCAATGAACATTGGGGTGCATGTATGTTTTTTTTGTTTTGTTTTAAATTTATTTATTTATTTATTTGGTTGCGCCAGGTCTTAGTTGCGGCAGGCGGGCTCCTTAGTTGTGGCACGTGGGCTCCTTAGTTGTGGCATGCAAACTGTTAGTTGTGGCATGTATGTGGGATCTAGTTCCCTGACCAGGGATTGAACCTGGGCCCCCTGCACTGGGAGCGTGGAGTCTTATCCACTGGGACACCTGGGAAGTCTCGCATGTATCTTTTTGAATTATGGTTTTTTTCCTGGGTATATGCCCAAGAGTGGGATTGCTGGATCACATGGTAACACTTTATTTATTTATTTATTTATTTATTTATTTATTATTTATGGCTGCACTGCACAGCATGCAGAATCCTAGTTCCCTGACCAGGGATTGGACCAGCGCCCCCTGCAGTGGAAGCATGGAGTCTTAACCACTGGACCGCAGGGAAGTCCCTCTATTTTTAGTTTTTTAAGGAACCTCCATGCTGTTCTCCGTAGTGGCTGTACCAATTTATATTCCCACCAGCAGTGTAGGAGAGTTCTCTTTTCTCCACACCCTGTCCAGCATTTATTGATTGTAGATTTTTTTTTCACATCTTTATTGGAGTATAAATGCTTTACAATGTTGTGTTAGTTTCTGCTGTACAACAAAGTGAAATCAGTTATATGTATACATATATCCCCATATCCCCTCCCTCTTGAGCCTCCCTCCCACTCTCCCTATTCCATCCCTCTAGGTCATCACAAAGCATCAAGTTGATCTCCTTGTGCTATGCAGCAGCTTCCCACTAGCCATCCATTTTACATTTGGTTGTTGTTTATAGACTTTTTGATGATGGCCATTCTAACCAGTGTGAGGTGATACCTCATTGTAGTTTTGATTTGCATTTCTCTAATAATTAGCGATATTGAGCATCTTCTCATGTGCTTTTTGGCCACCTGTATGTCTTCTTTGGAGAAATGTCTCTTTAGGTCTTCTGCCCATTTTTTGATTGGGTTGTTTGTTTTTTTGATATTGAGCTGCATGAGCTGTTTGTATATTTTGGAGATTAATCCCTTGTCAGTCACTTCATTTGCAAATATTTTCTCCCATTCTCTGGGTTGTCTTTTCCTTTTGTTTATGGTTTCCTTTGCTGTGTAAAAGCTTTTAAGTTTAATTAGGTCCCATTTGTGTTTTTTTTGTTTTTGTTTTCATTAGTCTAGGAGGTGGATCAAAAAAGATATTGCTGTGATTTAGGTCAGAGAGTGTTCTGCCTATGTTTTCCTCTAAGAGTTTTATAGTATCCGGCCTTACATTTAAGTCCTTGATCCATTTTGAGTTTATTTTTGTTTATGGTGTTAGAGAATGTTCTAATTTCATTCTTTTACATGTAGCTGTCCAGTTTTCCCAGCACCACTTATTGAAGAGACTGTCTTTTCTCCATTGTATAGTCTTGCCTCCTTTATCATAAATTAGGTGACCGTATGTGTGTGGGTTTATTTCTGGGCTTTCTATCCTGTTCCATTGATCTATATTTCTGTCTCTGTGCCAGTGCCATACTGTTTTGATGACTGTAGCTTTGTAGTATAGTCTGAAGTCAGGGAGCCTGATTCCTCCAGCTCCATTTTTCTTTCTCAGGATTGCTTTGGCTCTGGTAAATATTCTTGTACTTGTTTCTTGTACACATATTTCTATTCAGTTCATGGGAATGAAATTACTATTTATTTCATGGAAATTGAATTACTGGGTCATCAAAATTTATTAGATTATGCCACTTTCTCAAAACAGTTGTATTTTCACTTCACCAGCCATGTGATTGCACTGCAATCCTTACCAATATTTTGTATTTGTATGACTCTTAAATTTCAGACCTTCTGGTGGTGTGTAGTTGTATCGTGGTTTTATTTTGCATTTCTCTGATTATGAATGGTACTGAACACCTTTCATATATTTATTGGCCATATGGATATCTCCTTTTATGAGTTCTTTTTGAATCTCTAGCCCACTTAACATTGAGTTGTTTTTCTTATTTGTAGGAATACTTCATATATTCTGGATACAAGGTTTTTATTGGTAGTCTATGTTGCAAAAATATTCTTTGGCTTTAGTGGCTTGCCTTTTCTCTCTCTTTCGATGGTGACCTTTTTGTTTTTTTGGAAGAGAAATACCAAGGTTTCTTCCTAAAATCATTCAGCAACAGTAAAATAACAATGAGAAACTGCTTTCAGTTTAAGTGAGTTTAGTTCCTCAGTTCTACAGTTTATAATCACTTTAATATAATCTAAAAAGAAAAAAAAATATTTCTATAAATCATGGTCAGTGTAAAAATTAGTTAAACCTTCTCTATTCTCTTACATTGTGTTCCAAGTTTGGAGATAGCCACCAGTAAATTGTCAACAAATGTCAATACATGGCCATACCACTTAAATGTTTAGAGCATTGGGTTCTTCCAAACAGTAGGAAAGACCTTGTCTTATCTACTTTATAGAGTTTGTTGGATGCTACATCAGTACTAGTTAATACTTAGAACATGATTATTCACTTTTTAAGCTCTTCATATCCTGGTTAGACAGTAAGATACCTGACTCCACCCCTTAACTCTGTGACCTAAGGCAAGTTAACTTAATGATGCTGTGCATTAATTTCCTTAGCTATGAAAGTTGGTTAACATATCAATTCCATAACTTTGTTGTTACAGTGAGTAGTCTATTGTTGAGATAGAACAACTGAGAGAATTTATGAACAAAAGGACTAAACAGATGATTTAGTTTTCCTAATTGGTCAGCTTAAGGGGGAGAGTTATAAGGACTGTAGAGTTCTAGATGATATTATAGCATACCTCAAAGAGACAGCCACTTACCCCCTGGTTAGATGTTCTTCCTGAAGTATTTCTTGGGGCTGGGGGCAGGTGAGGATGCAGTCATGAGCCTGACCTCAAGTTACTAATAGGGAAATGAGTGGTCTTCCCATTTATTTCAGGGGGCTAAGCATAAATGTCCTTTAGGGGAGACTTCCCTTGTCCTTCAGGTAATATAAGCCTTTCAACTTCATTCTTTTTCAAGATTTCTCAAAATTTTTCAAATTTTTGGTTATTCTGGTGTGAAATGTGAAATAAACTGGAGTCACTTATGTCAAGGAATTTTTTAATGGAGAAAGGAGGTCATTAAGGAGGTAAACTTTACCTACGTCCTCACCAAGTGGAACCGAACTTTTGAACTGGGCCAAACCACAAATATTCCAAGGACTCTGCAAGAACACCTGCAGCTTGTCACAGTAATGAACTTTTACTTGCTTCTAGTGATAGTCTTAGCACTCAATCATACTTAGCCAAGACTAACTTCTGCCTCCAACTCCAATTACATTTGTTTGTAATGCAAACCTTCTTTGTCTGCCTTTAAAAACCCCTGACTTTTACTCCCTAGTGGGGCACTGGGTTGCTACCCAAATCTGTATGCCCCATATTGCAATTCTTTGATCCCCAATAGATGCTTCTTGCTTGATTATTGCCTCCTAGGTTTGTTTGGGTTGACACTGGGTGCCTTGCATTTCCATATGAATTTTAGAATCAGCTTGGCAATTTCTGCAAAGATGCCAGCTGAGATTTCAGTAGGGATTGTATTGAATCTTTGAATCAGTTTGGGGAGTATTGCCAACTTAATGTTAAGTCTTCCAGTCCACAAACATGGAATTTTTTTCATACATTTAAAGTTTTAAAAATTTCTCTCAGCAGTGTTTTGTAGTTTGCAATGTATAAGTCTTATACTTTTGTTAAATTTGATTCTATGTAGTATATTCTTCTTGATGCTATTGTTAATGGAATTTTCTTAGTTCCATTTTTTTTATGTTCATTGTTAAGATATATAAATATAATTGATTTTGATATGTTGATTTTATACCCTGTCACCTTGCTGAACTTTTCCATTAGTTCCAGTAGTTTTCTTGTGAATTCCTTGGATTTTCTACCTGTAGTCTGTAAATGATGGTTTCATGTCTTCTTTTCTAATTTTAAAAAATTGTCTTATTGCTCTGGCTAGAACTTCTAGTACAGTGTCGAACAGAAGTGGCAAGAGTAGACATCCTTACTTTGTCCCTGTTCTTAGCGGGAAAGCATTTGATCTTTCACCATTAAATATGATGTTAGCTATGAGAGTTTCACACATGTCTTTATCAGGTTAAAGAAGTTCTTTTCTATTTATGTTTTGTTGAGGGTTTTTTTTTAAGTCATGAATGAGTGTTGAATTATGTCAAATGCTTTTTCTGCATCTGTTGAGGGGATCGTGTTTTTTGTCTTTTATTCTAGATAGTATCATACATTAATTGAATGTTAAACAACATTATATTCTTATATATTATATTCTTATATTAAGTAAGATAAATCTCACTTAATCGTGGTGTTTAAATCCTTTCTACATATTGCTGGATTTGGTTTGCTAATAGTTTAGGATTTCCATGAGGCTTCTCTAGTTTTCTTTTCATATGATGTCTTTGTCTGGCTTTGGTATCTGGGTAATATTGACATTATATATTTAGCTGGGAAGTGTTCTCTGTTTTCTGAGAGGGCTTGTGAAGGATTAGTGTTATTTTTTAGTTAAGTGTTTGATAGAATTCACCAGCATTCACCATCTGGGCCTGGATATTTCTCTGTGGTAATATTTTAAATTACTAATTCAATATCTTTAGTTGTTATAGATCTATTTAGATTTTGTGTACCTTCTTGAGTTTGTTTTGGTAATTGTACCTTTCTGGGAATTTTTCTCTTTCATCTAAGTTGTTTGCTTTGTTGGCATAAAGATGTTTATAATATTCCCTTATAATTTTTTAAGTTTCTGTAGGGTTGATACTGCTGTTGTCTGTTTCATTACTTTATTCCTTTATTTATTTGTCTGTTTATTTATTTATTTATTTTTTTAAGCCTCTTTATTGTTATCGGGTTTTTTTGTTTTGTTTTGTTTTTAAATTTACTTATTTATTTATTTATTTTTGGCTGTGTTGGGTCTTCGTTTCTGTGCGAGGGCTTTCTCTAGTTGTGGCAAGCGGGGGCCACACTTCATCGCGGTGCGCAGGCCTCTCACTATCGCGGCCTCTCTTGTTGCGGAGCACAGGCTCCAGACGCGCAGGCTCAGTACTTGTGGCTCACGGGCCCAGTTGCTCCACGGCATGTGGGATCTTCCCAGACCAGGGCTCGAACCCGTGTCCCCTGCATTGGCAGGCAGATTCTCAACCACTGCGCCACCAGGGAAGCCCCCCTGTCTGTTTATTTTTAAGTTTTCTCTTTTTTCCTTGTTATTCGATCTAAAAGTTTGTTAATTTTGTTCATCTTTTCAAATAAACAGTATTTGGCTTCCTTTATTTTCTCTATTGTTTTTATGTTTTTTATTTCATTCATTTCTGTTCTTATCCTTATTATTTCATTCCTCTACTTGCTTTAATTAGTTTAATCAAAGCAAGTTTCTTAAGGTGGAAACTTAGGTTATTGATTTGAGACCTTTGTTTTCTGATATAGGCATTTAAAGCTATACGTTTCCTTCTAAATATTGCTTTAAGCTGCAGCCCATAGATTTTTACATACTGTAGTTTTGTTTTTACTCAGTTCAAAATGTTTTCTAATTTCTGCTGCAAATTCTTCTTTGACCTATGGGTTATTGAGAAGTCTGTTGTTCAATTTCCAAATATTTGAGGATGTCTAGGATTTCTTGCAGTTTTTTATTTTTAATTTTATTCCATGTGATTGTAGAATGTATGATTTAAATCTTTAAAAATTCATTGAAACTTATTTTATGACCTAGCATATGATCTATCCTGGAGAATGTTTTATGTGAACTTAAAAGGTATGTGTATTCTGATGTTATTTGGTGTAGTATTCTATAGATGTCAGGTCAAGTTGGTTGATATTGTAGGGGAAGCAAAACTTTATATCTACTCTCTTAGGGCCTAGGTCTGGGCCTGAGAACTAAATTGATATGACAGATTAACAGGAGAAAAACATGTAGAATTTAAAATGTACATGGGAGTCCCCATAGGAAAATGAAAATCCCCAAAATGGATAGGCCCAAGTGCTTATATACTAGGTTGAACAAAGAGTAGCAAATGTGGAAAACTGACTAAAATACATGGGGATACTAAATGAAGTTGAGTTATTTTAACAAGGTCTGTTTGTACAGATTTCTCTTGTCCTCTGCTCCCAATCTCTGGGGATTAGAATGTTGCTTTCATCCTGGTATTCAGAGGACATCTTTCACATAAGTTTTATCTCCTGCTTTCCAGGAGAAAAGAGGAGGTCAGAGTGCCCTACTTGCACTTGCTGTTTTTCTAGTGTCTTTAGCTCAAAATAATTCTTATGCCAAAGTAACATAAGGGTGCCATATTAAGGTGCCATATTCTGCCACTCCAGTAATATCGTTCAAGTCTTCTGTATTCTTACTGATTTTTTGTGTAGTTGTTCTATCAATATGGTTGCTGTTTGCATGGTATATCTTTTACCTCCCTTTACTTTTAAATTTTCTTAGATTATTTTAATTTAAAGTGTGTTTTTGTATGTAGTATGTATTTAGATCTTGTTTTATTTACTCAAACTGGAAAACTCTGTGTTTTGCTAAGAGAAATCAAAAGTGATGGAGAATCTTCAGGCAGGAGGATTTCAGATAGGATGTTCAGGGAAGACCTCTTTGTGAAGGTGATATATAAACTGAGACCTAAAGATTGGAAGGAATCAGAGTGTAAAGAAAGGAGGGGAAATAGCATTGTAGGTAAAGGGAACAGATTCTGAGTTGTAAGAGAGCTTGACGTTTTGAATAACTGAAAAAGAAGGCTGGTACATAGGGAGCCAGGAGACTGTGGGGGCAGATGAGGTTAGAGTGCTAAAAAAGAGCAAGCTCATATAGAGTCTTGAAGACTGTGATCGGGAATTTGTATTTTATCCAAAATATTTAAATATTTGAACAAGAGAAGAAACTTGATCCAAATTATGTGTAGTAAGTCTGAATCTAAAGCCTGGTAAGCAAGAAATAACATATGCTGAAAATTTTCATTAATTCAAATTAAATATGATTTACAGCCTCTTTCCTGCTGTGCTGGTGAGAAATTTACTGTCAGTCACTATGGGAGTTCTGTTCTTTGCAAAGTTCCCATCAAAGTGTAGCAGCCTAACAAGGTCCACAGAAAATAGAAGGAAGCCTTCCAACTTTGACTTTGTCCTGGTCATTGCTGATAGTATATGGATGTTTGCTGACATCCACAGTGTTTCCTTAAAAGATGACAGTTTTCTGCTTGTGTGCCACATTGGGGTTCAGGAATCTGTGGAGGCTGAGAATCCTGCTACTCCTTTTGGTGTACCATAGAACCATCATTTCTGAGGCCTAATTCTTTCTTAGAGATGCTGCATGTGAGTGTAGTATTCAGTTCTCTTAACTAGACTTTTGTCTTTTTTCTCTCTCTACTGACCTTTTTTTCTGTTTTGAGAAGTTGCTCAGTTTCTCTTGTTCTCGTTAAAAGCTCTGAGCATGGTCTCACTTAGAGTTTTACAAGACAGGAGCAACAGTTATTTCTGATTATCTTCTTTTATGAAGAAAAATAAAACAGCCTAAGGGGATAGAGAGGAATGGAGTCTGGTATTTATGGAGATAAGGGGGAGTCCTCTCTTAGTAGAGTCCTGAATGCAATAAAGAAGAAGAGCATTTAAGTCAGAAGGAATAATAAATATAAATTACCTGGAGATGGAGAATAGTTGGTGCTTTTGAGGAACAGTAGAGGTCAGGCCACTGTGGCTGGAGTCACAAGCAAGGGTGGGGAGGTTTAGCAGATGAAGTAGGCAGATACCAGAGCATGGAGGACCTTGCAGGCTGGGGCAAGGACGACAGGATTTTACTGTGAGTGAGACCATAGAGGATCAATCACTTCTGGTTGCTCTGTGAAGAATAGGCTGTAGAGGTGGCAAGATAGAAGAAAGCCCTGCTAAGAGACTACTGCATTCATTCAGGAAAGAGGTTATATAGTAGCTTGGATGAGAGTGGTTGTGATGAAAGTAATGAGAAATGATTGCATTTGATATACATTTTGAAGGTAGAGATGACAGGGTATGGTAATGGATCTCGTGTTTGTTATGAAAGCAAAAAGGAAGTCAAAGATGACTCCATGGCTTTTTGGTTGAATGGGTTGAATGGTGTGCCAATTACTGAGATGGGGAGTGAATGAAATAATATTTATAAAGCATATATTCTGATACCAGGTACAAAGTACTCAGTAAATAGACTTTAAAAACATTAGACCTGTGCCCTATATTCTGAATGCTTTGTTACCTTGGTAAGGTAATTATCTTTTCCTAGACTCAATTTCAAACAGTGGTAACGATTCAATAAATGTTAGCTATCCGTAAGAGAATGGGAACAAGGCTAAGCAGTTACAGAAGAAGTCTTCTGCCATAGGAAGGATGTACAGCATTGGTATTTGAGCTGTGCCATCAGTGTGTTGTAGGATGCTCCTTTGAGTGCTGCTTAGCTGGATCCTTGCTCTATCACTATCAACTGATTTATTTATTTATTTGTTTACTATCTACTGATTTTTTTTTAACATCTTTATTGGAGTATAATTGCTTTACAATGGTGTGTTAGTTTCTACTGTTTAACAAAGTGAATCAGCTATATGCATTCGTATATCCCCATATCCCCTCCCTCTTGCGTCTCCCTCCCACCCTCCCTATCCCACCCCTCTAGGTGGTCACAAAATCCCGAGCTGATCTCCCTGTGCTATGTGGCTGCTTCCCACTAGCTATTTTACATATGGTAACGTATATATGTCCATGCCACTCTCTCACTTCGTCCCAGCTTACCCTTCCCTCTCCCCGTGTCCTCAAGTCCATTCTCTACGTCTGCATCTTTGTTCCTGTCCTGCCCCTAGGTTCTTCAGAACCTTTTTTTTTTAGACTCCATATATATGCGTTAGCATACGGTATTTTTTTTTTTTAACATCTTTATTGGAGTATAATTGCTTTATAATGGTGTGTTAGTTTCTGCTTTATCACAAAGTGAATCAGTTATACATATACATATGTTCCCATATCTCTTCCCTCTTGCGTCTGCCTCCCTCCCACCCTCCCTATCCCAGCATACGGTATTTGTTTTTCTCTTTCTGACTTACTTCACTCTGTATGAGAGACTCTAGGTCCATCCACCTCACTACAAATAACTCAGTTTCTCAACTGATTTTATAAAAACAGTATTTTGTAAATTGTCTTTACAAATTTGACCATAGGGACCCAACCCATAGGACCCAACCCACAGGGACAGAAATTCCATTAGCTGGTTCTGACACTCTCCTGGCTTCAGCCTTGTTTTAAAATTTTGGTCCAAAGCACTAGATACTAGATTTGGAAATTGTCTGCTTAGGTGTTATTTGAGGTAGCTATGGCATGGTGGTTAAGAACATGAACTTTAGGGACTTCCATGGCAGTCCAGTGGTTGACTTCGCCTTCCAATGCAGGGGGTGTGGGTTTGATCCCAGTCGGGGAGCTGAGATCCCACATGCCTCGCAGCCAAAAAACCAAAACATAAAACAGAAGCAGTATTGCAACAAATTCAATAAAGACTTTAAAAATGGTCCACATCAAAAAAAAGTTAAAAAAAAAAGGAACATGAACTTTAAAGCCTGAATGCTTGATTTTGACACTTTATTAGCTATGTGATCTTGGGCAGGTTACTTAATCTCACTATGCGCAATTTCCACAAATATTAAATGGTGAAAAGAGTTCCTACCCTCAGAATTGTTGTGAGGATTAAATGAGTTTACACATGATGATATGTAGGAGAGTGGTAACCACTCAATAAATGTTAGCTATTATTATTATTAAAAGGATAGAGAAGGAAAAGTAGACCAAGGGCAGAGTTTGGGCAAACATAGCAACATAAAAAAAGCAGACACTTTTTATGTTTTATGTTTATGAAACAATGATGGCTGTAGTTATCTTTAATGGAATGATGGCTGTGTGCCAGTCACATTAAATCTATTATTTAATCCTCATTACACTAACCACATACAGAGTAAAATCAGAACTTCAAACATAAATAAACTTTCCCAAGACATCACAGCTAGTAAACGGGTAAACTATCATACACCAGAGTTACCACAATATATACCTATATTGTATTTCTTCTTTGAGGCAGGATTTGGTAAATATCATAGACCTTCTTTGAAGCTAGAGGTGGCCTTAAAGATCATGATATCCAGATATACCATTTTACTGATGAAGAAATTTGTCCTTTGAAAAGTGAATAATTGATCTGTGTTTCCTGAGTCTAAATGTTCAGCTTTTTTGTTATGTGCTCACTTATGTTCTTGTTTATTCTCCCAATGGGATCTGAAACTTTCCAGGACATGCTCCTCTCCATTTGACCTTAAGGACCAAATTTAAATAAAGACAGCTGAGTAATCTGTGAATCTAGAATTATACCTTGTCTGTTCGAGCTTATTTTTCTTGTTGAGCTCTGCCATTTTTGAAGGCTATAGACTTTTAACCAGCTAATAGTTTGGACTTGGCTTTTTAATGAATTGTGTGCACAGCTTTTTTTTTTTTTTTTTATAAATTTATTTATTTATTTATATTTATTTTTGGCTGTGTTGGGTCTTCGTTTCTGTGCGAGGGCTTTCTCCAGTTGCGGCGAGCGGGGGCCACTCTTCATTGCGGTGCGCGGGCCTCTCACCGTCGCGGCCTCTCCCGTTGCGGAGCACAGGCTCCAGACGCGCAGGCTCAGTAGTTGTGGCTCACGGGATTAGTCGCTCCGCGGCATGTGGGATCTTCCCAGACCAGGGCTCGAACCCGTGTCCCCTGCATTAGCAGGCAGATTCTTAACCACTGCGCCACCAGGGAAGCCCTGTGTGCTCAGCTCTGATCATTTTATTTCTAAACTGAACTGTTTAGTTTCAAGTATCATAGCATGCTTAACTTATGGTTCCCAGCAGCCAGCTTATATTGATCATCCTGGCATTAAAAAACTCCTTGACCTACGTTTAGTTACTTCCCAACTGGTTGCTTCCCTCTAGTGCTTGGTTTCCTGAAGAGCATATAATCAGATAGTTTCCTTTTAGCTTTCACAGTGTAAGTCAATTACTGTGGTTTCTGTTGTGTGTGTTTGCACATGTGCATGCATTTGTATTAGTCTCCTCACGTTAGTCACTCTTTTTTCTAACTGTAGTGGTCTAATGAATGTTACTAAATGCCTTGCAGATGCTGACCTCTGGAATCATGAAACTCCAAACCTCCACGCTAGTGATGGCCTTGTTTGGTTTTCTGGGCTGCACAAGGGCTGACATCTTCACATCTTGGTATGGGCCAGGCAAGGTCGTATTCTCCACAAATGATTCTTAGTTCCCAGCATCAGGTGTGGCCCACTTGTTCTCTATCAGGGTGGAAAAGTCTCACCCACATGTTTTTAGTTATAACTAGGGGACAGTGAGAAAGGAGTTTCCAGAAATTAATACTTTTCATTTTGGAGGTCATTAAGGGACTGGACCTCACATAGCCCAAAGGTTTTTTTCTGGGAAACATGTGTTTATGGTGTGTATCCTTTTTGTGAGGTCTAGATATTCTCAGGACCTTTAGGAATGTTCAGATACTTTTCGTGGAATGTCAGTGATTGTGGGTAGTGTATATTGTATGGCCTGAGAATCCAGTCTGCTCTTTTCTTCCTCACCTGAAATTTCAGAGTTCATTCCTATGTATTGAAGTGGTTTTATCCTCCAGGGTTTCCATGCCCCACATGATAAGATTACCTATAGGGTGAAAGGATGAGATAAAGGTCCTTTCCTGATGACATAGTTCACTGTATGGGCAAAGTGTTGAACATCCCACTGGGAGTGCCTTTCTCTCTTTCTTGAAGCCAAAGGCTAGAACATTGTGACCATCAGATCTCCTTTAGCTCTTCAACTCAGTGATGCAGAAAGAGCTGACTCTCTCCTGGCCCAGGGGACCTGCCTTTCATTGGAGCTTTTGTCCCAGTGAAGCAAGCTGGGAAGCCACTTGTCCAGTTCCAATGGTCCCTTTCTTCTATCCCCTTGTAGGGCTCATGGCTAACTTGATTTCTGTGGAAGAACAACTGGTCCAGGCTCTGAAATAATATATTGTTTTGGATGAAGCCAAACTGTCTGATGAAAAGGTAAAGATAATTCATTATTCCCACAGTCAGTCTAGGACCTTGCCCTTTTCTCACTCTCCAGACATAGAAATTGACATGAATATGATCCTCTAGTGTGCCTAGTGTGCCATTCCTAGTAAACGGAAATCTTCTCTGAAGGGACACACCACTTTAAATCCAGGCCACACAGGCCCTGCTGAACATGAGTTCACAATTCTAAATTCCAAAACCCATTCACTATAAGTGTCAGCAGAAACAATAGAAAACAAAATTAAAATTAGACCCCCAAGAACTTTTGAGATAATAGAGACTTGTAAGATAACTATATTTAAAATAATTAAACATACAAAAAATGAAATAGAAAACGTTAGAAAGCAACCAAATTCATCAGGTCGTGCAGATTTGAAAAGAACCAAATATATATATATATATATATATTTTTTTTTTTTTTTTTAAATAAATAAATTTATTTTATTTATTTTTGGGTGTGTTGGGTCGTCGTTTCTGTGCGAGGGCTTTCTCTAGTTGTGGCGAGCGGGGGCCACTCTTCATCGCGGTGCCCAGGCCTTCTCACTGTCGCGGCCTCTCTTGTTGCGGAGCACAGGCTCCAGACGCGCAGGCTCGGTAGTTGTGGCTCACGGGCCTAGTTGCTCCACGGCATGTGGGATCTTCCCAGACCAGGGCTCGAACCTGTGTCCCCTGCATTGGCAGGCAGATTCTCAACCACTGCGCCACCAGGGAAGCCCTCTTTTTTTTTTTTAAATAAATTTATTTGTTTAGTTTTGGCTGTGTTGGGTCTTCGTTGCTGTGCGTGGGCTTTCTCTAGTTGCAGCGAGTGGGGACTACTCTTCGTTGCGGTGCGTGGGCTTCTCATTGCGGTGGCTTCCCTTTTTGTGGAGCACGGGCTCTAGGTGCGTGGACTTCAGTAGTTGTGGCACACAGGCTCAGTAGTGGCTCACAGGCTCTAGAGTGCAGGCTCAGTAGTTGTGGTGCATGGGCTTAGTTGCTCCGCGGCACGTGGGATCTTCGCGGACCAGGGCTTGAATCTGTGTCCTCTGCATTGGCAGGAGGATTCTTAACCACTGTGCCACCAAGAATGTCCCCAAATATATATTCTAAAAGTAAAAAAGCAGTTCTTGAAATTGAAAGTTCACCGGATGGGTTAAATAACATGTACTGGTTATTAAGCTATCCAAGAGACATCTTGGATCCAAACTTACCCTTCTATATTCTGCTTTGGTCCTGGAGCTAGGACTTGGCAAACTACATTTCTCCTTTATTAATTGGCTTCCTGTCAGTTTCTACCAACTGGAAGGCACTAAAGGTAGAATGAAATGTAGTAGGAAGAAGAAATGACCTGTACTCTTCCTGTTTTGCTTGCTGTTCCTGTGAATGTCAATCCATGAATAGTTGTAAACTTCAGCATTGGTAGGTGTTCCCAGTTTTTTCCCAGTCTCCTAGAAGCAGTCTTATTTTGTGTTCATAGATAGCAGTTTCATGAAGTCAGTGCTCTTTCTTCAAAGGCTTGAGTCTCAGACCTTTGGTGCCCCCCTCTGCAGCTCTAGAAATAGTCAGACAGCATCATCCTCTTCAGAAATCTGTGTTATAACTCTGCAGGGTCCCTAGGTTTAAACCACGGTCCTCCTTATACCTCTTCCCTTGTTCCCCTAGCTGTAGGGATGGGAGCTGCTTCTGCAGTTACTATCACTGTGTTATTTCAGTGTTCCTTTTCTGTCTTTTCATTCCCTGTAGTGAGTTCTCTTTGATTTAATTGTGTGGTTTCACAGCAGATACACAGCAGATTAGGCCAGCTAAAGAAAGAATAGGTATCCTGGAAGATTGCCTGGAGAAGTCAACCAGACATAAAAAGCCACATATTGTATGATTCCATTTATATGAAATGTTTAGAGTAGGCAAATACATAGATACGGGTATTAGATTAGGGGTTGCCTAGGGCTGGGCGGCAGGAAAGACATTGGGGAGTGACTTCTAATGAGTATAGCGTTTCTTTATGGGGAGATGAAAATGTTCTGCAATCAGTGGTAATGTACAATTCTGTGAATATTCTAAAAATTAATCGTACATGTTAAACAGATTAATTTTCTGGTATGTAAATTATATATCAATAAAGCTATTATTTTAAAAAGTGAGTTCACTCAGTTTTACATATAAGACAAAAGATCGATCCCCAATTATGGTGAATGAGAGAGCCCATTTACTTCATCAAGGCAAATACGTTGACCAAAGAACATTTCAATGAAGGATTCCATCAATTCTTGAATTTCCTGGTCAAGATAGAACTGGTTGGCTAGCAAGAAAAAGCTGTAATTTTTCAGAAATTTACCTTTTGTTCCTTAGATGCTCTACTGTTTTTAATAAGCATTAAAAATAACATTGTAGAAATAAATCTGAATATAATAGTAATTACAAGAAATGTAAATGCATTAAACTTAGCAATTAAAAGAGAAATAGTCACTTACTATTCAGCAAATACTCACGAAGTGTATACTTTATGCCAGGCCCTATTGTAAACACTTGGGACATCAGTGAGTAAAACAGACAAGGATTCCCATTCTCAGAAACTAACGTTCTAGCTAAGGGAAAGAGACAATACAATATACTGGATAAGTATGTTATATAGTATGTTAAAATATAACAAGTGCTATGAACAAAGAAGAAAAATAGAATAAGGTAAGCAAGACTGAAGGTGCTAGGAAGCTACGAGTTAACTGATACATTCTCAGATTCAGTAAAAAAATTTTAGCTATATTATGTTTACAAAAGAGACAGAAAACCCAAGAATACAGAAAGGTTGAACAGTAAAAGAATTGTAAAATATACTCCAGGCAATTATTAAAGCCAGTATGGCAAATTAATATCAGACAAAATGACCTTTAAGGCAAATAATGATATTAGGGATACTGAATTTGTTTGGGTGTATTATAATATAGTATACAAATACTAAAACAAATATTTATAAAATTGCTGGGAAGAATTGATAAAGCCATAATTATTGTGAGATATTTTAACATACATACACAGTCCTTGATAGATCAAGCAAATAAAAACACATTAAAGTAGTCGATGATTTTAATAATACAGTCAGTAAGCTTGGTATGATGAGCGCATATAGAATCTTGCATGCTCATTTCAAGTGCATATAGAACATAAACAAAAAAAATTCCTTACACACTAGATTATAAGATAAACTTCAGCTTTAAGAATAGGTATCAGACAGACCATGTTCTCCAATCACCATTCCGTGAAGTTAGAAAGTAACAAAAATAACTTTTAAAAGTTCATGTTTAAAAAAAAATATATTTTTATTATATATATAATAAAATAAAGTAAAATATATAATGAATATATATAATGAATCGGTAATGATATCATCATAGAAATTAGAAAATATTTAATGGAATAACTATAATGAAAATATTATATATCAAATCTTGAGGGATGCGTCTAGATTGTCTTGGAGGGATATTTATAGCCTTAGATGCCTAAATTCCAAAGGGAGAAAGGCTGGAATTAATGAGGTAAGCTTTGTTAAGGTAAGTGAAAATTCTGCGTTGTATTTTAAGCCTCAAAAACTGCCATCACTTTATTTTTTAATTGTAAAATTGGTTTTACAAGGATGAGTGTCTCATCTATGTTCTGAATGTTAAGAGAATCTTTACAATTATTTTAAACAATTTTGTTGATTAGCACATGAAGACATAATGCCTTGATTGTCAAGAATAATGTCTGACAATGTCTGACAAATATAGTTTACGTCTTTAATGACGTAAACTATACCCTTTCCAAACATATACCCCTTCTACAGGAATTATTTTAAAAATCTTCCTTTCCTATAGCAAACCCTTATAGTCTCAAAGTTATAAATTAAACATATTTTGGAATTATTAAAACAAACCTTTCAACATGACTCAGAAACTTGATTACATATAATGACAAGATAAAAAATAAGTATACATGTAAGTTAAACTGTGTAAGAATAGACATTAAAGATTTGGTAACCTTTTCTTTATCGATCAAACTAGTTGTAATTGTAACATGGCTTGTCTTTTCAGAATACCTTTAAGAGTCTCCTATGCTTTCAAAGTTCATTCAAGTTGTTAACTGAGGCTTGCCAACCCCTGACTTCATTTAAACTTTTCTACACAAATTGAGTTAGCAACTATGGGGCTTACAGTTTTCTGTTTCCACAGTGTGCCAGTCAAAGAGTTAGAAAAATAACAGGGGAAACCCCCGAGAAAGTAGAAGAAAGGAAACAATTCAGATAAAGCAGAAATTAGTGAAGTTAGAAAAAAAAAGGTGCAATTTAGAGAATCATCAAAACCAGAAGCTGGTAATGTTTGTAAATATTAACAAGATAATCAATCCTCTGGCTGGGATGGTCAAGAAAAAAAGAAAGAAAAAATACAAATAAACAATATTAGAAGTAAAAATTGGGACATAACTATATATACCGTGAGGTTAAAAATGAATGTACAACGTGATTCACGTGATTCAGAAATGGGCAGAGGAATTGAATAGACATTTCTCCAAAAACGAGACGCAAATGGCCAACACGCATCTGAAAGTACACTCAGCATCACAAGTCATTAGGGAAATGCTAATCAAAACCACAATGAGATACCACATCACACCTGTTAGGATGGCTAGTATCAAAAAGAAACAAAGCCAGAAAACAATCAGAAAATAACAAATATTGGCAAGGATATGAAGAAATTGGAACCCTTGTGCACTGTTGGTGGGAATGTAAAATGACGCTGATCCTGTGGAAAAAAATATGGCGATGCCTCAGAAAATTTAAAATAGAATTACCATATGATCTAGCAATTCTACGTCCGGTGTATATCCAAAAGAATTGGAGGCAGAGTCTCCAGGACTTATTTGTACACCTGTGTTTATAACAGTATTAGTCACAACAGTCAAAAAGTGGAAGCAAACCAAGTGTCCATCTACAGATGAATGGGTAAACACAATGTGGTATAGACATACAATGGAATTTCATTCAGCCTTGAAGAGGAAGGAAATTCTGGTACATGCTACAATGTGGATGAACCTTAAGGATATTATGCTAAGTGAAGTAAGCCAATCATAAGAAGACTAATACTATATGGTTCCATTTATATTAGGTATTTAGAGTAGTCAAATTCATAGAAATAGAAAGTGGAATGGTGGTTGACGGGGGCTGCCGGGAGAGGGGAAAAGGGGGAGTTGTTGGTTAGTAGGTAAAGAGTTTAAGTTTTGCAAGATGTAAAAGTTCTGGAGATTGGTTGCGCAGCAGTGAATATATTTAACACTGCTGAACTGTACACTTAAAAATATTTAAGATGGTAAATTTTATAAGTATTTTAGCACAGTTAAAATTTTTTAATTAATAAATATTAATAATTTAAAAATTATGAACAACTGTATGCTAATTTGAAAAGTTAAATGAAATGGACAATACCTTAGAAAAATGTAAATTACCAAAACTGAAAACATGAATAGATCTATAATTATTAAAGACATTAATTCAAAAGTTTAATACTAGGCTTCCCTGGTGGCACAGTGGTTAAGAATCCGCCTGCCAATGCAGGGGGCATGGGTTTGAGCCCTGGTCCGGGAAGATCCCACATGCCACAGAGCAACTAAGCCCGTGCGCCACAACTACTGAGCCTGCGCTTGAGAGCCTGTGAGCCACAACTGCTGAGCCCGCGTGCCTAGAGCCCGTGCTCCACAACAAGAGAAGCTGCTGCAATGAGAAGACTGCGCACTGCAAAGAAGAGTAGCCCCTGCTCGCCACAACTTAGAGAAAGCCCGCACGCAGCAACGAAGACCCAACACAGCCAAAAATAAATGATAAAAAAAAAAATCTTATCTATGAAGTTTAATACTGCCCAAAAAAGATAAAACCACTGTTGCTTTGGTTCCCACATTCTTCTCTGACTGACCTCAGCCCTTCTCATCTCTGCTAGTGAGAGCAGTGAGGGAAGAGTTCATGGATCAGCGTGTTGGATCCTGTGTCCCTTCTCTATGTGGTCCCAGCCACTTGGAGCTTTAAATCCCATTGCTTCCCTCTACCCACCCTCTGCTTCAGTCAGTCTAATCTCTTCAGTCTTTCCTCATAGTCTCTGTTTTGAAACTGTCTGTATAGCTTCTGCTTGGAAGCCTGGCTTTTCATTTATTTTTCCAGTTGTCCATTATTAGGGTCCATTTAAAATCTCAGCTGATCAAGGGCTTGATAAGACTCTAGGAGGCTGTCCTACTAGCCTAACCCTTGATGGTTCATGCTCAAAAAGTGTGGATTTGACATTTCACATGCTTACTTTGAAATTGCTCATTTTGCCCTGTCCTGTTTTGGGTTTTACCCATTGTCACCTGTTCGATGTATTCCCCCTGGTGTCATGGGTGAGACGTGGATAGTTAGGGCGTGAGTCCAGGGTTCTTGAGGGTGGGGGAGAAGGGGACAGTTACTCTGCTAAGAATGCTCACCTCTTCAGCTACGCTGCTGATGACCAGACTCCCTTCCAGGCTCTCTGTCTGCTTGTTGCTTCCCTGGGGTTCTGATTACACCCTGGAAGCCTAGTTCACAGCATGTTTCCTGCACTATGTACTCAGCTATCTGACCTATTAAGATATATGGATAGTTTCCTGGCTATCTTAAGTTTCTTGTTTCTCAGATAAGGTTGGTTGAGACGTATTTTTGGAACAATGTCAATGGTTTCATCACCCCTCCTCCATTTAATCATGTATTCAACATGCAGCAAATATTTAGTGAGTAATTATCATGTGCCAGACACTGTTTTTGGAGCTAGACTACAGCAGTAAAAAACAAATAATTCTAGCCCCAGTAGCAAGGGGTGACAAAACAAACAAACAAACATAGAAGTAAATTATTTGCTATTGTAGAAGGTGTAAAGAATCATGGAAAAAAAAAGTGTAACAGGGTAAAGGGTATCTGGAGTGCTGGAAGTAGGGACTATTTATACTACTACATAGGATGGGCAATGTAGTCCTCATCAAGGAAGTGATATTTAAGCCAAACAGTGATGTGAGGAAGATAGCCAGATGGCTGTACAAGGAAGGAATATTCTAGGTATGAAGAACATCTACAGCGAAGGTCCTAAAGGAGGAGTTTGTCTGGTGGGTTTAAGGAGTAGTGGAAAGCCAGAATGAGGAAGGCATAGAGTAAGCAAGGGGGAGAGTAGTAGAAGATGAGGTCAACAAGGGAGTGAAGGGCCAGATTATGTAGGACCTTGTAAACCATGGAGACTAATTTTTACTGAGTGAAAGTGGGAGTTTTTGGAAGAGTTTGATCAGAGGAGTAACATGGTCTACTCTTATTTTGAAAGGATCTCTCTGGCTCCTATATTGAGAATAGATTGACCTGTTAGGAAAGTTATTGGAAAGATCTAACTAAGAGAACATGGTGGCTTGGACCAGAGTGGTCATGGAGGAGTTGGTGAGAAGTTGTCATATCCTAGGGTAATTTTGAAGGTAGAACCATTGTTATTTCATGATGGAGTAGAGAGGGAAAGAAAGAGAGAAAATGAGAGTGAATCTAGTTTTTAGCCTTAAGAGCTGGAAGAATAGAGTTGTTAACTGAGACAGGGAAGGCAGTGAGTGGGTGGAGCATGTTTGGGGGCAAAGTTCAGCTGTTGAATTTGAGTTACCTATTATACTTCTAAGTAGAGATGTCAAAGTCATACATTAATGTTGTAAACAAAATTAAGACTATACAAAAATTTTTAGTTAGAGATGCTTTTGGCAGACAATAATAGCTTAAACAATGAGGAAAATGTAATTTCACATATAAAAAGAAATCCCAAGATCAGGCAGTTTTAGGGCTGGTTGATTGAGAGGCTCAATCACGTTATGAACTCAGGTTCTTTTCATCTCTTCTGTTAATGTATCTGCTTCTCCTCAGTTTAGCTCTCTTTAATTAACATGTCTTTAATAATTTTAGGTATCATATTTAGAGACAGCACAATAACCAGCTAAAGAGCTATTTTTTACTTTTATTTATAACACTGAAGAAACCTTTTCTGATGTCTCCCAGTAAACTTATATCTCATTGGCCTAAATTGCATTAGTTGCCCATGCTGAAACAAATCACTAGCGAGGGGAATAGGACCATCATGATTAATTTAGATTACTCAGTACATGATCAGTGGACGGCCCCAGCTTTCCTTGAAGCATTTTGTATGTTGAGGGGGTTGGATACCTGAACAGAGTTATTTTCATGGGAAACTAGAAGATGATTATCAACATGAGAGCAGAGTTGGCAACCAACATGACACTTGTAGCAATAAAGAAGTAAAAACCACCTGTAATCTACCTGATAAAAATAAACATGATGTCTATATGTTTACAGGCTTTCTTTTTCTTACATACACTGGCATAAAAATATATACAGGTACACCTCAGAGATATTGTGGGTTTTGTTCCAGACCACTGCAGTAAAGCAAATATTGCAATAAAGTGAGTCACATGAATTTTTTGGTATCCCAGCGCATATAAGTTATGTTTATACTATACTGTAGTCTATTAAGTGTGCAATGGCATTATATCTAAAAAACAATGTACATACCTTAATTAAAAAATACTTTATTGCTGAAAAGTGCTAACCATCATGACAACACAGAGTTGCCACAAACTTTCAATTTGCAAAAACACAGTGTGAATGCAGGGAAGCAAAACACAATAAAATAAGGTATGCTTGTATTTCTTTTAACCAAATTTAGTTAAATTAAGTTTTAACCAAAATTGTATCATAACATCTACTATTTTATAACATGGTTTGCTAGCTAATGCCTTTCTGTTAGTAAATATGGATTTCATCATGATTTTAATGGTACACTATTATGTAGCTGCATCATAATTAATAAAGTTCCTCCTGTTGAACATTTTGAATATTTGGAAAAACGCTTCAGTGAACAGTGTTTGTTAGTCTTACATGTTTGCACACTTCCTCGTTGTAATGTCATACAAATGAAATTGCTGAATCCTAAACTTGTAGGGTTCTCCTTCAGAAAGATTATTATCTAGCTGACTGTGGATGTACTTATCATCTTTCCTAACCTGTTCAACCAGATATTGCTGATATGTTTGTTGATCTGTGAGGCAGTTATAGCTTAGTGATTAAAAGCATTGGTTTGGGAGTTACACCTACCTGGGCTTATATCCTGACTATTATTTATCAATTGTATGACTTTGGGAAGACATATGACTTAACTTTTCTGAGCTGGTTTTATCTGTATAGTTGGATAGGGGAGGTGTTAATACTTGATTTATGGGATAGTTGGGAAGATTAATGGAGATAATTTTTAAATTCCTTATTCTAGGGCCTGGTATATAGTAAAGTCATAGTATTTGAGAGATGCATTTTAAATTTAAGATAAAATCTCTTAATTTTGATTAATTAGTCTTATCGTCTCATTTTTCCCCCCGACAAATCCCATAGCTGGGCTGAGAAGAGAGATGCACTGAACCTTGTAATCCCTGAAGATAAGGAAGACTTGGGAAAATTAGTGGATGTGTACAGGGTGCTGAAGCATCTAAATAAGGTTTGGTCATTAGTGGAGAGCTTTGTCCTTCAGGACCCATCCATTGGTGAGCTGGCTTTGTGTGTGTGTGCATGTGCACATGTGGGTGTATACACGTGTGTATGTGAACTTTCTCTCATATTTCTGAATTTCTTTCTGAGCTTGTGAGGGTACTTGAGAATAATGTGTTCCTTGAAAGTTTATTAGATCTTACAAATAAAACTTTTATTTTAGGGATTTTTTTTAGAGACAGGTATTTGATGTATTTTTATTTCATAAATGTTTATTGGTCTATTTAAGCTTTGTGTTTCTTCTTGTACCCACTTTTGCCACTTTGTCTTTTCTAGGTTTTAGAATTTATTGGCCTATATTTGTTCATATTTATTCCTTTATGATATTAGATATCCTTTGCATTGTTGATTATTTTTATTCTTATCTCACTATTTAATTTATATCTTTTATTCTTGACCATTTTGACTATTTAAAAAATGTTTTTAAAGAATCAGCTTTTGGTTTTATTTTTTTCTGTTCTTTATTGTGGTAAAATATGCATAACATAATATTTATCATTTTAACCACTTGTGAGTGTACAATTCAGTGGCATTAATTAATTCACAAGATAGTGTTGTACCCATCAGCACTATCTGTCTCAAAACTTTTTCTTTTGTTATCTCCAACATAAACTATGTAACCATTAAACAATAACTCTCCCTTCTCCTCTTCCACGAGCCCCTGGTAACTGCTATTCTGCTTTCTGTTTCTGTGAGTTTGCCTATTCTAGGTAGCTCATGTAAAAGCAATATTTGATCTCTGTGTTTGGCTTAAGTCAATAAGCATGTTTTTGAGGTCCATCCATGTTGTAGCATATATCAAAATTTTATTATCTTTTATGGCTGAATAGTATTCTATTGTGTGTATGTGCCACATTTTGTTTATCCCTTCATCTGTTGATGGATACTTGAGCTGTTTCCACCTTTTGGCTGTTGTGAATAATGCTGCTATGAATATTGGTCTACTGATACCTGTTCGAGTCCCTTCTTTTGGTTCCTTTGGATGTATACCTAGGAGTTGTATTGCTGGTTCATGTGGTAGTTGTATGTTTAACTTCTTGAGAAATCGAGAACTGTTTTCCACGGTGGCTGCATCATTTTACTTTCCCACCAGCAATGCATGAGGGTTCCTATTTCTCCACATCCTTGCCAACACTTCTTATTTTCCATTTTTAAAAATTATACCCATCCTATTAGGCGTGAAGTGGTATCTCATTGTGGTTTTGATTTGCATTTCCTTAATGACTAATGATACTGAGTATCTTTTCATGTGCTTATTGAGCATTTGTATCTTTTGTATCTTATTGGGCATCTTCTTTGGAGAAATGTCTACTCAAGTCTCTTGCCCATTTTTTAAAAAATTTAATTTAATTAATTAATTTATTTATTTTAGGCTGCGTTGGGTCTTCGATGCTGCATGTGGGCTTTCTCTAGTTGTGGTGAACGGGGGCTACTCTTTGTTGCAGTGCGCGGGCTTCTTATTGCAGTGGCTTCTCTTGTTGCGGAGCACGGGCTCTAGGCGCGCGGGCTTCAACAGTTGTTTGCACGCGGGCTCAGTAGTTGTGGCTCGTGGGCTATAGAGCACAGGCTCAGTAGTTGTGGCACACGGGCTTCATTGCTCTGTGGCATGTGGGATCTTCCCCGACCCAGGCTCGAACCCATGTCCCCTGCATTGGCAGGTGGATTCTTAACCACTGCACCACCAGGGAAGCCCATTGCCCGTTTTTTAATTGGGTTGTTTTGTTGTTGAATTTTAGGAGTTCTTTATCTTTTCTGAATATTAATTCCTTATCAGGTATGATTTTTAAATATTTTCTCACAATCAGTAGGTTGTTTTTTCACCTTCTAGTATTCTTTGGTGCTCAAAAGTTCTTCATTTTAATGAAGTTGGGTTTTTTTTGTTGCCTGTCATTTGGTCATATTGTTGCCAAATCCGGTGTTATGAAGATTTTCCCCAGTGTTTTTTCCTAAAAGTTTATAGTTTTTGCTCTTAAGTGTAGATCTTTGACTAAACTTAATGGATTAAACTAAATGGATTTCAAGTTAATTTTTGTATATGACATAAGGTAAAGGTCCAATTTCATTCTTTTTCATGTGGATATCCAGTTTTCCCAACACCGTTCATTTTTAAGAGAGTTCTTTCCTCATTAAATGATCACATCATTTTTGTTGGAAATCAGTTGACAGTACATGTGAGGGTTTATTTCTGGGCTTTCTATACTATTCTCTTGGTTTATATGTGTGTCCTTTGGCCAGTTACATACTTAAAAAATTTTTTTGATAGTGGTGAAATACATATAACATAAAATTTACCGTCTTAACCATTTTTAAGCATACAGTTCAGTAGTGTTACATACACTTCACGTTTGTGCCACCAATCTCCAGAAATATTTTTATTTTGTAAAAGTGAAACTCTATACTCCATTTCCCCTTTCTCTTTTCCCCTGGCAACCACTCTTCTACTCTAGGTCTCTATGATTTGACTACTCTAGGTACTTTATATACATGGAATCATACAGTATTAGTCTGTTTTTGTAACTGGCTTATTTCACTTAGCAGTTGTCCTCAAAGTTCACCCACATTGTAGCATATGTCAGAATTTCCATCTTTTTTAAGACTGAATAATATTACATTGTATGTATATACCACATTGTGTTTATCCATTCATCTGTCTTTGGATACTTGGATTGCTTCCAACTTTTGACTTTTGTGATTAATGCTGCTATGAATATAAGTGTACAAATAAATCTTTGAGACCCTGCCTCCAATTCTTTTGGGTATATATATCCAGAATTGGACTTGCTGGATCATATGGTAGTTCTATTTTTAATTTTTGAGAACTGCTATCCTCTTTTCTGTATTGATTGTACCATTTTACATTCCCCCCAACAGTACACAAGAGTTTCAATATCTCCAAATCCTCATCATCACTAGGTTTTTGGTTTTGGTTTTGTTTTTTTGATATCAGCCATCCTGGGTATATATATATAATGGGTATAAGGTGGTATCTCATTGTGGTTTTGGTTTACATTTCCTTAATGATTAGAGATATAGAGCATCTTTTCATGTGCTTATTAGCTATTTGCATATCTTCTTTGGGCAAATGTCTATTTACGTCCTTTGCACATTTTTAAAACTCAGTTTTTTTTGGTTGTTGTTGTTCTTTCATACTCTTTAATTGCTGTAGTGGCTTTGTAGTAAGTTTTGAAGTCAGGAAGTGTGAGTCCTCCAACTTTATTCATGTTTTCAAGACTGGCTATTTGGGATCCCTTACAATTCTAGGTGAATCTGAGGATCAGCTTTTCCATTTCTGCAAGAAAGGCTATAGGAATTTTGGTAGGGATTGCATTGAACCTGTAGATTGTTTTGGGTATAGTATTGACAGATGAACAGTGGCTTAAGTCTTCCTATCCCTTCCATTTATTTAGGTCTTTTAAAATTTCTTTTAGCAATTCTTTGTAGTTTTCATTATACAAGCCTTTCACCTCCTTGGTTAGATTTATTCCTAAGTATTTAATTCTTTTATATGCTATTATAAAAGGAATTGCTTTCTTAATATTCTTTGCAGATTGTTCATTGCTGGTGTACAGAAACACAACTTTTTGTGTATTTATCTTGTACCCAGCAACTTTGCGGTTAGTTTATTAGTATGAGTAGCTTTCTTGTGGATTTTTTTGAGATTTTGTATATATAGAATCATGCTATCTGTGAATAGAGATTGTTTTACTTCTTCCTTTCCAATATAGATGCCTTTTATTTCTTTTGTTGTCTAATGGCTCTGGCTAGAACTTCCAGTACAGTGTTGAATAGTAGTGGTGAAAATGGGCATCCTTGTCTTGTTCTGGATCTTCGGGGGAACGCTTTCAGTCTTTTGCCAATGAGTATGATGCTAACTGTGAGTTTTTCATGAATGCTCTTCATCGTGTTCAGGAATTTTTCCCTCTATTCCTAGTTTTATATGAGATTTTTTTTGTCATAAAAGGGTGTTGGGTTATGTCTAATGAGAATCCTGCATCAATTGAGATGATCAAGTGGTTTTTTCCGCCTTTTTCTATTAATGTGATATATTGCATTGATACACTTTCTTTTTTTTTTTTTTAAATAAATTTATTTATTTATTTATTTATTTTTGGCTGCGTTGGGTCTTCATTGCTGTGCGCGGGCTTTCTCTAGTTGCAGCGAGCAGGGGCTACTCTTCGTCGTGGTGTGTGGGTTTCTCATTGCGGTATCTTCTCTTGTTGCGGAGCACGGACTCTAGGTGCGCGGGCTTGAGTAGTTGCGGTACGCGGGCTTAGGAGTTGTGGCTCGCAGGCTCTAGAGCGCAAGCTCAGTAGCTGTGGCACATGTGGCACATGGGCTTAGTTGCTCCGCAGCATGTGAGATCTTCCCAGACCAGGGCTCTAATCCATGTCCCCTGCATTGGCAGACGGATTCTTAACCACTGCACCACCAAGGAAGCCTGATCCACTTTCTTATGTTGAACTACCCTCGCATTCAGGGGATAAATCCCACTTGGCCATGGTGCATGATCCTTTTAATATGCTCCTGGCTTTTATTTGCTAATATTTTGTTGAGTTTTTACATCTATATTTATAAGGGATATTGGTTTTTAATTTTCTTCTTGTAATGTCTTTATCTGCCTTTGGTATCAGGGCAATACTGGCTTCCTAGAATGAAATAGGAAGTGTTCCCTTCTGTTCAATTTTTTGGAAGAACTTGAAAAGGATTGGTATTAATTCTTCTTTAAATATTTGGTAAAATTCAACAGTGAAGCTATCTGGTCCAGGACTTTAGTTCTTGGGGAGGTTTTTGATTACTGCTTCAATCTTTTTGCTTGTTAGAGGTCTATTGAGATTTACTATTTCTTCTTGAGTCAGTTTAGTTAATTTATGTGTTTCAAGGAATTTGTGCCTTTCTTCTAACTTATCTAATTTGTTGGTATACAGTTGTTCATGTAATTGTCTTATATTCTTTTTATTGCTGAAGGTTGGTAGTTATGTCCCCACATTCATTTCTGATTTTGGCTATTTGTGTCCTGTCTCTTGTTTTCATTGTCAGCCTATCTGTAGGTTTGTCAGTTCTGTTCATCTTTTCAAAGAGCCAACTTTGGTTTTATTGATTTTTCCTGTTGTTTTTCTGTTCTGTGTTTTGTGTATCTCTGGTCTATCTTTATTAGTTCCTTCTTTCTGCTATCTTTGGGTTTAGTTTGTTCTTCTTTTTCTGGTTCCTTAAGTTGTAAAGTTAGGTTGTTGGTTTGAGTTCTTTCTTCTTTTCTCACATAAGCATTTACAGCTCTAAATTTCCCTCTTACCACTGCTCTCGCTGCATCCCATAAGTGTTGGTATGTTGTGTTTTTATTTTCATTTGTCACTAAGTATTTTTAAATTTCGCTTTTGATTTGTTCTTTCACCAATTGGTTAACACTTTGTTGTTAATTTCTCCATATTTGTGAATTATCCAGTTTTCCTTCTGTTATTTATTTCTAACTCAGTCTTCTTCTAGTCAGGGAAGATGCTTTGTATGATATCTAGCTTTTAAAATGTGTTGTGACTTATTTTGTGCCCTAACATATGAGATAGCTTGGAGAATGTCCAATATACACTTGAGAAGAATGTGCACTTAAAAAGAGTATTCTGCTGTTGTTGGATGGATTGTTCTTTATATGTCTCTTAGGTCTAGTTGACTTGTTGTGTTGGTCAAGTCCTCTGTTTGCTTATTCATCTTCTGTCTGGTTGAGCTATCCATTATTGAAAGTAGAGTATTGAAGTCTCCAACTATTTCTGTAGAACTATTTATTTTGCCCTTCTGTTTTGTGAATTTTTACTTCATGTATTTTGAGGATCTGTTACATGGTGTGTAAATGTTTTAATTGTTACATCTTCTTGCTGTATTGACCGTTTCATTTATATATAATGTCCTTGTTAGTCTGTTCTAAACTTTTCAGATTTAAAGTCTATTTTTTTCTGCTTGCTTATACCTGCTTTTAACCCTTCTTCTAGTATATTTTTTCATTTCAGTTATTGTACTTTTCAACTCCATAATTTCTTTTTGGCTCCTTTTTTTTTTTTCTTTAACACCTTTATTAGAGTATGATTGCTTTACAATGTTCTCTTAGTTTCTGCTGTATAACAAAGTGAATCAGCTGTTTGTATACATAAATCCCCATATCCCCTCCCTCTTGTGTCTCCCTCCCACCTCCCTATCCCACCCCTCTAGGTGGTCACAAAGCACCGAGCTGATCTTGCCAGGTGATGCAGCTGCTTCCCACTAGCTATCTATTTTACATTTGGTAGTGTATATATGTTACTGCTACTCTCACTTTGTCCCACCTTACCATTCCCTCTCCCCATGTCCGCAAGTCCATTCTCTGTGTCTGTGTCCTTATTCCTGTCCTGACCCTAGGTTCATCAGAACCATTTTTTTCTTTTTAGATTCCATATGTGTGTGTTAGCACACGGTATTTGTTTTCCTCTTTCTGACTTCAGTGTGTATGACAGACTCTAGGTCCATCCACCTCACTACAAATAACTCAATTGCGTTTCTTTTTATGGCTGAGTAATATTCCATTGTATATATGTGCCACATCTTCTTTATCCATTCATCTGTCGATGGACACTTAGGTTACTTCCATGTCCTGGCTGTTGTAAATAGTGCTGCAGTGATCATTGTGGTACATGACTCTTTTTGAATTATGGTTTTCTCAGGGTATATGCCCAATAGTGGGATTGCTGGGTCATATGGTAGTTCTATTTTTAGTTTCCTAAGGAACCTCCATACTGTTCTCCATAGTGGCTGTATCAATTTACATTCCCACCAACAGTGCAAGAGGGTTCCCTTTTCTCCACACCCTCTCCAGCATTTATTGTTTGCAGATCTTTTGATGGTAGCCATTCTGACCAGTGTCGGGTGATACCTCATTGTAGTTTTGATTTTTCATTTCTCTAATGATTAGTGATGTTGTGCATCCTTTCATGTGTTTGTTTGCAATCTGTATATCTTCTTTGGAGGAATGTATATTTAGGTCTTGCCCATTTTTGGATTGGGTTGTTTGTTTTTTTGATATTGAGCTGCATCAGCTGTTTGTATATTTTGGAGATTAATCCTTTGTCAGTTGCTTCATTTGCAAATATTTTCTCCCATTCTGAGGGTTGTCTTTTCATCTTGTTTATGGTTTCCTTTTCTGTGCAAAAGCTTTGAAGTTTCATTAGGTCCCATTTGTTTATTTTTGTTATTTCCATTTCTCTAGGAGGTGGGTCAAAAAGGATCTTGCTGTGATTTATGTAAAAGAGTGTTCTTCCTATGTTTTCCTTTAAGAGTTTTATAATGTCTGGCCTTACATTTAGGTCTTTAATTCATTTTGAGTTTATTTTTGTGTATGGTGTTAGGAAGTGTTCTAATTTCATTCTTTTACATATAGCTGTCCAGTTTTCCCAGCACCACTTATTGAAGAGGCTATCTTTTCTCCATTGTATATTCTTGCCTCCTTTATCTAAGATAAGGTGACCATATGTGCGTGGGTTTATCTGTGGGCTTTCTATCCTGTATCATTGATCTATATGTCTATATTTGTGCCAGTACCATACTGTCTTGATTACTGTAGCTTTGTAGTATAGTCTGAAGTCAGGCAGTCTGATTCCTCCAGCTCCGTTTTCTTCCCTCAAGATGAACAGACATATTATTTGTATGTCTCCATACAAATTCTAAGATTTTTTTGTTCTAGTTCTGTAAAAAATGCCATTGGTAACTTGATAGGGATTGCATTGAATCTGTAGATTGCTTTGGGTAGTATAGTCATTTTCACAATTTTGATTCTTCCAATCCAAGAACGTGGTATATCTTTCCATCTGTTGGTATCATCTTTAATTTCTTTCATCAGTGTCTTATAGTTTTCTGCATACAGGTCTTTTGTCTCCCTAGGTATTTTATTATTTTGTTGCAGTGGTAAATGGGAGTGTTTCCTTAATTTCTCTTTCAGATTTTTCATCATTAGTGTATAAGAGTGCAAGAGATTTCTGTGCGTTAATTTTGTATCCTGCAACTTTACCAAATTCGTTGATTAGCTCTAGTAGTTTTCTGGTAGCATCTTTAGGTTTCCCTGTGTATAGTATCATTGTCATCTGCAAACAGTGACAGCTTTACTTCTTTTCCGATTTGGATTCCTTTTATTTCTTTTTCTTCTCTGATTGCTGTGGCTAAAACTTACAAAACTATGTTGAATAATAGTGGTGAGAGTGGGCATCCTTGTCTTGTTCCTGATTTTAGAAGAAATGCTTTCAGTTTTTCACCATGGAGTATGATCTTTGCTGGGGGTTTGTCATATATGGCCTTTATTATGTTGAGGTAAGTTCCCGCTATGCCTATTTTCTGGAGGGTTTTTATCATAAATGGGTGTTGAATTTTGTCGAAACTTTTTTGAGTCTATTGAGATTATCATATGGTTTTTATCCTTCAGTTTGTTAATATGGTGTATTACCTTGATTGATTTGCATATATTGAAGAATCCCTGCATTCCTGGGATAAACCCCACTTGATCATGGTGTATGATCCTTTTAATGTGCTGTTGGATTCTGTTTGCTAGTATTTTGTTGAAGATTTTTGCATCTATGTTCATCAGTGATATTGGTCTGTAGTTTTTTTTTTGTGACATCTTTGTCTGGTTTTGATATCAGGGTGATGGTGGCCTTGTAGAATGAGTTTGGGAGTGTTCCTCCCTCTGCTATATTTTGGAACAGTTTGAGAAGGATAGGAGTTAGCTCTTCTCTAAATGTTTGATAAAATTCGCCTGTGAAGCCATCTGGTCCTGGGCTTTTGTTTGTTGGAAGATTTTTAATCACAGTTTCAATTTCAGTGCTTGTGATCGGTCTGTTTATATTTTCTATTTCTTCCTGGTTCAGTCTCGGACAGTTGTCCTTTTCTGAGAATTTGTCCATTTCTTCCAGGTTGTCCATTTTATTGGCATATTGTTGCTTGTAGTAATCTCTCATGATCCTTTGTATTTCTGCAGTGTCAGTTGTTACTTCTCCTTTTTCATTTCTAATTCTGTTGATTTGAGTCCTCTCCCATTTTTTCTTGATGAGTCTGGCAAATAGTTTATCAATTTTGTTTATCTTCTCAAGGAACCAGCTTTTATTTTTATTGATCTTTGCTATTGTTTTCTTCGTTTCTATTTCATTTATTTCTGATCTGATCTTTATGATTTCTTTCCTTCTGCTAACTTTGGGGTTTTTTTGTTCTTTCTCTCATTGCTTTAGGTGTAAGTTTAGGTTGTTTATTTGAGATTTTTCTTGCTTCTTGAGGTAGGATTGTAGTGCTATAAACTTCCCTCTTAGAACTGCTTTTGCTGCATCTCATAGGTTTTTGGGTCATTGTGTTTTCATTGTCATTTGTTTCTAGGTATTTTTTGATTTCCTCTTTGATTTCTTCAGTGATCTCTTGGTTAGTTAGTAGCGTATTGTTTAGCCTCCGTGTGTGTATTTTTTACAGTTTTTTTCCTGTAATTGATATCTAGTCTCATAGCGTTGTGATTGGAAAAGATACTTGATATGATTTCAATTTTCTTAAGTTTACCAAGGCTTGATTTGTGACCCAAGATATGATCTATCCTGGAGAATGTTCCATGAGCCCTTGAGAAGAAAGTGTATTCTGTTGTTTTTGGATGGAATGTCCTATCAATATCAATTGAGTCCATCTTTTTTACTGTGTCATTTAAAGCTTGTATTTCCTTATTTATTTTCATTTTGGATGATCTGTTCATTGGTGAAAGTGGGGTGTTAAAGTCCCCTGTGATTTTTGTGTTACTGTTGATTTCCCCTTTTATGGCTGTTAGCATTTGCCTTATGTATTGAGGTGCGCCTATGTTGGGTGCATAAATATTTACAATTGTTTTATCTTCTTCTTGGATTGATCCCTTGATCATTATGTAGTGTCCTTCTTTGTCTCCTGTAATAGTCTTTATTTCGAAGTCTATTTTGTCTGATATGAGAATTGCTACTCCAGCTTTCTTTTGATTTCCATTTGCATGGAATATCTTTTTCCATCCCCTCACTTTCAGTCTGTATGGGTCCCTTGGTCTGAAGTGGGTCTCTTGTAGACAGCATATATACAGTTCTTGTTTTTGTAACCATTCAGCCAGTCTATGTCTTTTGGTTGGAGCATTTAATCCATTTACATTTAAGTTAATTATTGATATGTATGTTCCTATTACCATTTTCTTAATTGTTTTGGGTTTGTTATTGTGGGTCTTTTCCTTCTCTTATGTTTCCTGCCTAGAGAGGCTTCTTTAACATTTGTTGTAAAGGTGGTTTGGTGGTGCTGCATTCTCTTAACTTTTGCTTGTCTGTAAAGGTTTTAATTTCTCCGTCAAATCTGAATGAGATCCTTGCTGGGTAGAGTAATCTTGGTTGTAGGTTTTAATCTGTCATCACTTGAAATATGTCCTGCCACTCCCTTCTGGCTTGCAGAGTTTCTGCTGGAAGATCAGCTGTTAACCTTATGGGGATTCCCTTGTATGTTATTTGTTGCTTTTCCCTTGCTGATTTGAATATTTTTTCTTTGTATTTAATTTTTAGCAGTTGATTAATATGTGTCTTGGCGTGTTTCTCCTTGAATTTATACTGTATGGGACTCTCTGTGCTTCCTGGACTTGATTGACTATTTCCTTTCCTGTGTTAGGGAAGTTTTTAACTATAATCTCTTCAAATATTTTCTCAGACCATTTCTTTTTCTCTTCCTCTTCTGGAACCCCTATAATTCGAATGTTGGTGCATTTAATGTTGTCCCAGAGGTCTCTGAGACTGTCCTCAATTCTTTTCTTTCTTTTTTCTTTATTCTGCTCTGTGGTAGTTACATCCACTCTTTTGTCTTCTAGGTCACTTATCCGTTGTTCTGCCTCAGTTATTCTGCTGTTGATTCCTTCTAGAGAATTTTTAATTTCATTTATTGTGTTGTTCATCATTGTTTGTTTGCTCTTTAGTTCTTCTAGGTCCTTGTGAAATGTTTCTTGTATTTTCTCCATTCTATTTCCAAGATTTTGGATCATCTTTACTGTCATTACTCTGAATTCTTTTTCAGGTAGACTGCCTGTTTCCTCTTCATTTGTTTGGTCTGGTGGGTTTTTACCTTGCTTCTTCATCTGCTGTGTGTTTCTCTGTCTTCTCATTTTGCTTAACATACTGTTTGGGGTCTCCTTTTTGCAGGCTGCAGGTTCATAGTTCCCGTTGTTTTTGGTGTCTGCCACCAGTAGGTAAGGTTGGATAAGTGGGTTGTGTAGGCTTCCTGGTGGAGGGGACTGGTGCCTGTGTTCTGGTGGGTGGGGCTGAATCTTTTCTTTCTGATGGGCAGGGCTGTGTCCGGTGGTAGTTTTGGGGTTTCTGTGAACTTAGTTTGATTTTAGCCAGCCTCTCTGCTAATGGGTGGGGTTGTGTTCCTGTCTTGCTTGTTGTTTGGCATGGGACGTCCAGCACTGGAGCCTGCTGGCTGTTGGGTGGTGCTGGGTCTTATCGTTGAGATGGAGATCTCTACGAGAGCTCTCGCAGATTGATATTACGTGTGGCCGGGAAGTCTCTGGTGGTCCAGTTTCCTGAACTTGGCTCTCCCACCTCAGAGGCTCAGGCCTGACACCAGGCCAGAGCAGCAAGACCCTGTCAGCCACATGGCTCAGAAGAGAAAGGAGAAAAAAAGAAAGAAAAACAATAAGTAAAGAATAAAACAATTAAAATTAAAAAATAATTATTAAAATAAAAAAACAAAAAAGTAATAATAAAGAAAAAAAGAAGAGAGCAACCAAACCAATAAACAAATCCACCAATGATAACAAGCGCTAAAAACTATACTATGATAAACATAAAAATCAGAAACAAGTCAGTCGCAGGCAGCAAATGTCAAGTCTGCAGTTGCTCCGAAAGTCCACCACCTCAATTTTGGGTTGATTCGTTGTCTGTTCAGGTATTCCACAGATGCAGCGTACCTCAAGTTGATTGTGGGGATTTAATCTGCTGCTCCTGAGGCTGCATGGAGAAATTTCCCTTTCTCTTCGTTGTTCTCATAGCTCCTGGGGTTCAGCTTTGGTTTTGGCCCTCCCTCTGCGTGTAGGTTGCCCTCAGGCTTCTGTTCTGGCCCAGACAGGATGGGTTAAAGCAGCGGCTGACTGGGGGGCTCTAGTTCACTCATGCCTGGGGGAGGGATGGGTATCGTAGTTATAATTGGAATGCGGGGTTAGCCTGTGGCGGCAGAGGCCAGCGTGATGTTGTTGCAACAGCCTGAGGCGCTACGTGTGTTGTCCCTGGATCAAGGGACCCTGGCAGTGGTGGGCTGCACAGGTTCCGGGGGGTGGTGGGTGGGGGCATGTGGATAGTGACCTGTGCTTACACATAGGATTCTTGGTGGCTGCAGCAGCAGCATTAGCGTTTCATGCCTGTCTCTGGGGTCTGAGCTGATAGCTGTGGCTCGTGCCCATCTCTGGAGCTCATTTAGGCGGTGCTCTGCTTTCTGTGGGCAGACAGGGAAGGAATCCCCTCTCCTCGTGCACCCCGAAACAATGGTCTCTTGCCTCTTAGACAGGTCCAGAGTTTTTCCCGGACTCCCTCCCGGCTAGCTGTGGCGCACTAGCCCCCTTCAGGCTGTATTCACGCATCCAACCCCAGTCCTCTCCCTGGGATCTGATCTCTGAAGCCCGAGCCTCAGCTCCCAGCCCACATCCGCCATGGTGGGTGAGCAGACAAGCCTCTCAGGCTGGTGAGTGCTGGCCGGCATCGATCCTCTGTGCGATAATCTCTCCGCTTTGCCCTCTGCACCCCTGTTGCTGTCTCCTCCGTGGCTCCAAAGCTTCCCCCCTGGCCCACCCTCTGGCTACGCCAGTGAAGGGGCTTCCTAGTGTGTGGAAACTTTTCCTCCTTCATAGCTCCCTCCCAGAGGTGCAGGTCCTGTCCCTTTTCTTTCGTATCTGTTTTTTCTTTTTTCTTTTGCCCTACACAGGTACGTGGGGAGTTTCTTGCCTTTTGGGAAGTCTGAGGTCTTCTGCCAGCATTCAGTAGGTGTTCTGTAGGAGTTGTTCCACATGTAGATGTATTTTTGTTGTATTTGTGGGGAGGAAGGTGATCTCCACGTCTTACTCCTCTGCCATCTTGAAGGTCCCCTCTTTTTGGCTCCTTTTTATAATATTTGTCTCTTTACTGATACTCTCCTTGTGCTCATAACATTATTTCTTACCTTTGTTCATGCCTTCCTGTAGCTCTTTAAGCATCTTAAAGAGAGTTTTAGTCTAATGGGTCTGATATGTGGGTTTCCTCAGGTACAGTTTCTGTTGATTTTGTTCTTTTGAATGGGCTATACTTCCCTGTTTCTTTGTATGCCTTCTGGTTTTTTCCCCTTGTTCAAAACTGGATATTTGAATGTTATAATTTGGTAATTCTGGAAATAGGATTCAACCCCTTCCCCAGGGTTAGCAGATTTTGTTGTTATTATTACAGGGTATCTCTTTGCTGGGGAGTAGCCTAAGATGACAGCTTAAGTTCTCATGGTCTTTTCTGAGCCTACATCATTCCCTGGCCATGCACAGTGGCTTTCTGAATTCCCCCACATATGTGGTTGGTTTTGAATGTCCATAAAAATAGGTGTGGTTCTTTTAAATCTCCTGGAAGTTGCTTTAGCTGGTGGAGATTGGAACAATGACAGCCAGCCTCTGTACCTGGAGGACAAGGTTTTTATTATCCCCTCTGGCTTCAGCTGTGCCAGAAATGTGGGTTGCTATCCCCTCTACCACCTGACATAGGGATGGGTAGCTGCAACTCTACTGAGGTCTGAAATCAATGATATCAACTGTGGTTTACCAGCCAAGCTTTCCCCCAGAAGCTGCAAATTTTCATTTATATTTCAGAGTTCCATAACAGTCACTTCAGACAATTTCTGTCAGTGCAATTATTGTCTAGGTGGAGAGAGAGAGATTCCTGGCTCTTCTTACTCTGCTGTCTTCCCTGATACCAATCCAGGCTCTGTTTGTTTTTCTTCATTCTTTTTTTTCCTCTCTGTTCCTCACACTGATTAATCTCATTTGACCTGTCTTCGAATTCAGTGATTCTTTTTTCTGCCAATTCACATCTGCTGGTGAGCCCCTCTAGTAAATTTTGTGTTACAGTTCTTGTATTTTTCAACCCCAGAATTTCCATTTGGTTCTCTTTTGTACTTTTCCTCTCTTTATTAGTATTCTCTCTTTGGTGAGACATCATGATTATTCTTTTATTTAATTTATTAGACATGATTGCCCTTAATTCTTGGAAAATATTTATAATAGTTGATTTAAAGTCTTATTTATGGGTTTCCAGACTGCTTTTCTTCTGTGTAAAAATTGTACTTTCGTGTTTCTTTGCATGTCTTGTATTTTTGAGGTATGAGAACTTGACATTTTAAGTAATGTAATATGGGAAATCTAGAAATCAGATTCCCCCTCGTCTCACTCCCAGGGTTTGTTGTTGTTGATCCTGTTTGCTTAATGACTTTCACAGTATAATTCTGTAATGTATGTGTTCTTTGTCTTGTGTGGCCACTTAAGTCTCTGCTTGGTTAGTTGGTCAGCTAATTTTTGGACAGAGATTTTCCTAATCATCTTGAGCCAAAAGTCTCTCAGCCTTTGCTGAGGGACTCTGTGTGGGTGTCAGGGCATACTTTAAATATTCTGGCACAGAGTTTACAACTCTGCCTGAACTTTCATATCCTGCTGGTACCGAGACTCAAGGACAGAGAGAAGTGAGAGATTAGGGCCTTCTTAGGTCTTTCCTGGGAGTGTACACTGCACTGTACATGTGTGTGGCATTCTAGAGTCCTAAGACTGTGTCAAAGCTTTTCAAAGCTCTCTGGGGACATCTTATTCCCCAGTTTTTCCTTTATGATAAGGGCTCTGATGGGAAAAGTGGACAACATGCAAGAACAGATGGGTAACGTAAGCAGAGAGATGGAAACTCTAAGAAAGATTTAAAAGGAATGCTGGGGGGGGGATAAATTGGGAGATTGGGATTGACATATACAACACTACTATATATAAAATAGATAACTAATAAGAACGTACTGTATAGCAGAGGGAACTCTACTCAATACTCTGTAATGATATATATGGGAATAGAATCTAAAAAAGAGTGGATATATGTATATGTATAATGGATTCATTTTGCTGTACAGCAGAAACTAACACAACAGTGTAAATCAACTGTACTCCAATAAAAATTAATTTAAATAAAGGAAATGCTAGAAATAAAAAAATGCTCTAACAGAAATGAAGAGTTGTGTCACACAGTCTTAGTTGCTCCGCGGCATGTGGGATCATCCTGGACCAGGGATCAAACCCATGTCCTCTGCATTGGCAGGCAGATTCTTAACCACTGCGCCACCAGGGAAGTACCTTACCTCACTTTTGAAGGTTAATTTCACTGGATACAGCATTCTAGGTGGATGGTTTTTTCTTTTCAACACTTTTTTCTTTGTCTTTGATTTTGTGCAATTTGAATGTGAAATGCCTAGGTGCAGAGTTTTTGTTATTTTTCTTGCTTGGTGTTCTTGGAGCTTGTTGGATCTGTGGTTTGGTGTTTGTCATTAATTTTGGAAAATTCTAAGCCATTCTTACTTCAAATATTTCTTCTGTTCCTTTCTCTCTTTCTTCTCCTTCTGGTATTTCCATTATACACGATACATCTTTTGTAACTTTCTCATAATTCTTGGATATTCTGTTCTGTTTTTAACATTATTTTTCTCTTTTCTTTTCAGCTTGGGAAGTTTCTATTAACATATCTTCAAGCTCACCATTTCTTTCCTCATTCCTGTCTAGCATGCTGATAAGCCCATCAGCATGGGCAGCAACAAAGACCCAACACAGCCAAAAGTAAATAAATAAATCTATATAAAAAAAAAGTGAGGTAAAATAAAGACTTTCTCAGACAAAAATTGAGGGAGTTTGTTGCTGGTAGACCTACCTTGAAAGGAATGTTAAGAGAGGTTGTTCAGAGAGAAGTAAAATGGTATGTGTCAGAAACTTGGGTCTCTATAACAAAAGGAAGTGTTCGATAAATAATAAAGAAGATAATAGTTAGTTCAAAATAATAATAGCAAAAATGTATTTGATGATTATAGTTAATGCACAAATCAAATGAATGACAGCAATGTTATAAGGGATAGGAGGAAAAATCAAGAATACTCTGTTATAAGGTACATGCACTACCCAAGAAGCAGTACAGTGTTACGTGCAAGTGGACTTAGATTCATTGTAAATGTATATTGCAAACTCTAGGGCAACCCCTGAAAGTTTTTAAGAAGTTGATATTCAATTGGGAATAGAAAATTATATAAATTATATAAAACGCTCAATTAAAACCAGAGAAGGGAGAAAGAGTAGAAGACAAAGAAACAAAGAACAAGAGTAATGAATAGAATAATGAATATGGTATATCTTAATCCAACTATATTAATAATCACTTTAAATGTGAATGGTCAAAATTCACCAATTAAAGGACAGACTATCAAAGTGGATTAAAAGAACAACAAGACCTAACCATATGTTATCTACAAGAAACCCATTCTAAATACAAAGGCAAATATATATATATATATTTAATGTTTTTATTTATTTATTTATGTATTTAATTTATTTATTTTTGGCTGCGTTGGGTCTTTGTTTCTGCGCATGGGCTTTCTCTAGTTGCGGTGAGCAGGGGCTACTCTTCTTTGCGCGGTGTGCTGGCTTCTCATTGCGGTAGCTTCTCTTGTTGTGGAGCATGGGCTCTAGGCGCCCGGCCTTCAGTAGTTGTGGCACACAGACTCAGCAGTTGTGGTTTGCGGGCTCTAGAGCGCAGGCTCAGTAGTTGTGGCACACGGGCTTAGTTGCTCCGCAGCATTTGGGATCTTCCTGGACCAGGGCTCGAACCCGTGTCCCCTGCATTGGCAGGTGGAGTCTTAACCACTGTGCCACCAGGGGAGCCCAAAGGCAAATATATTTTAATGTAACAAGATGGAGGAATTATACTAAGCTAACACTAATCAAAAGAAAGCTGAATAGCTATATTAATTTCAGACAAAATGGATTTTGGAGCAAAGAAAATTATCAGAGATAAAGAGAGATCATTATATATACTAAAGGAGTTTATTCTCCAAGAAGACATAACAAACCTGAATGTATATGCTCCTAACTGCATAAAATCAAAATACATGAAGCAAAAACTGTTAGAACTGAAAGTAAAAATAGGAAAATCTACTATAATTGTCAGAGACTTCAACATTCCCCTATCAGTAATTCACAGATGCAGCAGGTAGAAAATCAGTAATGATATAGTTGAACTGAACACCATCAGTCAACTGGATCTAATTGGCATTTATAGAATGCTTCATCCAACAAGGGCAGCATACATACTCTTCTCAAACTCACATGGTACATTCACCAAGATAGTCCACATCTTGAGACATAAAACACATCTTAACAAATTTGAAAAAATAATAAGACATACAAAAGTATGTTCTCAGACCACAACAGAGTTAAACTAGAAATCAACAACAGAAAGACAACTGGAAAATTCCAAAGTATTTGGAGATTAAACAACATACTTCTAAATAAAATATAAATCAAAGAAAAAGTCTCAAGAGGAATTTAGAAATTTTGATCTAATGAAAATGAAAATATTACAATGTATCAAAATTTGATGCAGCAGAAGCAGTGCTTAGAGGAAAGTTTATAGCATTCAATACATATGTATTGGAAAAGAAGAAAGGTCTAAAAGCAGTAATCCAAGCTTCTACCCTAGGGAACTAGAAAAAGAAGAGCAAATTAAGTCAAAAGTAAGCAGAAGAAAAGAAATAATAAAAATTAGAGCATAGGGAATTCCCTGGCATTCCAGTGGTTAGGACTCTGCGTTTTCACTGCCAAGGGCCTGGCTTCAGTCCCTGGTCAGGGAACTAAGATCCTGCAAGCTGAGTGGCACAGCCAAAAAAAAAAAAAAAAAAAGAGCAGAAATCAATGAAATTGAAAACAAGAAAACAATAGAGAAAATCAACAAAGTCAAAAGCTGGTTATTTGGAAAGGTGAATGACATTGATAAGCTTCTTGAAGAAAAAAGAGAGAAGACACAAATTACTAATATCAGAAATGAAAGAGGGGCCATCAGTAGTGATCCCATGGACAGTAAATGGATAATAAGGGGAATGTTATGAACAATTCATGCCTACAAATTTGATAACTTAGATGAAATGCATCAGTTTTTTGAAAGACTCAATCTACCAAAAATCACACAAGGAGAAAATAGATAATCTGAATAGGCCTGTAGGTATTAAGGAAATTGAATCAGTAATTAATAACCTTTGAAAACAGAAAACACCAGGCCTAGATGGGTTTACTGGTGAATTCTACCAAACATTTGAAGAAGAAATAATACAAATTCTGTATAGTATCTTCTAGAAGATAGAAGCAGAAGAAATACTTCCTGACTTATTTTATGAGGCCAGCATTATTCCAATTTCCAAATCATAAGAAGGCATTACAAGAAAAGAAAACTACAAACCAATATCTATCATGAACAATGCAAAAATGTTAAACATTGGCAGATCAAATTCAACAATGTAGAAAAAGAATTATACACCACGACCAAGTGAGATTTATTTCAAGAATGCAGGACTGGTTCAGCACTCAAAAATCAATTAATGTAATCCACTACATCAATAGGTTAAGAAGAAAAATGATATTGTATCAACAGATGCAGAAAAAACGTTTGACAAAATTCAACACTCATTTATGATTAAAAAAAACTGTTATGAAAACTAGGGATACAGAGAAACTTTCTCAATTTGATAAAGAACATCTACAAAAAACCTACAGGTAACATCATACTGGTGAGAAGTTAGATCCTTTCCCCACCTAAGACCAAGAACAAGACAAGGATGTCCTCTCTCACCACTCCTATTCAACATGTACTAGAAGTCCTAGCTAATGCAGTAAGACAAGAAAAGAAATAAAAATTATAAAGATTGGGAAGGAAGAAATAAAATGTCTTTATTTGCAGTGGAAAATTCCAAATAATCCACAAAAACTTCTAGAACTAATGATTATAGTAAGGTTGCAGTATTTAAGGCTAATATACAAAAGTCAATTGTTTTCCTATATACCAGCAATGAACAATTGGAATTAGAAATTAAAAAACACAACACCATTTATATTAGCATACACAAAAAGAAATGCTTAGATGTAAATCTAACAAAATATGTGCAAAATTTATGTGAAGAAAACTATAAGACTCTGAGGAAAGAAATTGAAGAATATATAAATCAGTGAGGAGAATGCTATGTTCATGGATAGGAAGACTCAGTTTTTTAAGATGTCTGTTATTTCCAAATTGATCTATAATAGGTCCAACACAATCCAAATCCTTTTTGATGTTGACAAATTGGTTCTAAAGTTTATTTGGAGCAGCAGAAGTCCCAGCACAGCCAAGTCAAAATTGAAGGTGGAAACAAAGTTGGAGGACTGACGCTACTTGTCTTTAAGATTTAATATAAAGCTACAATAAACAGGACAGTGTGGTACTGGTGAAAGAATAGACAGTGGAACAGAATAGAGAGCTCAGAAATAGAATAAATATAATTAACTGATCTTTGAAAATGAGCAAAGGCAATTTAACAGAGAAAGAATAGTTTTTTCAACAAATGATGGTGGAACAACTAGATGTCTACATGCCAAAAAAAATGAGTTGAGAATACTCTCTTCTGTTACCCAAAAGAGTTTTTATAGGATTGAATTATTTCTTTTTTAAAAATTATTTATTTATTTATTTGACTGCACCAGGTCTTAGTTGTGGCATGTGGAATCTAGTTCTCTGACCAGGGATAGAACCTGGGCCCCCTGCATTGGGAGCGCAGAGTCCGAACCACTGGACCACCAAGGAAGTCCTGAATTATTTCTTCTTAAATATTTGGTAAGTTCTTTTGTGTGTGTGTGAAAGTTTTAAATTACAAATTAAATTTCTTCAATAAATATTGGTCTTCTCAGAATTTTCTTTAGTTTACTCAGTTTTTATAATTTGTGTTCTTCAAGGGATTTGTACATTTTATCTAAACTGTCATATTTCTTGATATAAAGTTGCTTGTAATATTTTCACTGTATTTTTTTTTTTTTTTAGAGGATATCATGGCCAGCTGATTTTTTTTTTTTTAATTTATGGCTGTGTTGGGTCTTCGTTTCTGTGCGAGGGCTTTCTCTAGTTGCGGCAAGTGGGGGCCACTCTTCATCGCGGTGCGCAGGCCTTCTCACTGTCGCGGCCTCTCTTGTTGCGGAGCACAGGCTCCAGACGCGCAGGCTCAGCAATTGTGGCTCACGGGCCCAGCTGCTCCACGGCATGTGGGATCTTCCCAGACCAGGGCTCGAACCCGTGTCCGCTGCACTGGCAGGCAGATTCTCAACCACTGCGCCACCAGTGAAGCCCCCTTCACTGTATATTTAAAGTGCTTTTCTTATGGACAGGTGGGCAGAAAAATGTTACCATGGCAGGTCTGAGACTACTGTCTTAGAAAGCCCTGCTTGCAAAGTTGACCTTTGAGTGGCATCTGGAACTTGGATTTTAGGAATGTTCGTCCCACCATTCTCTAACTGATAGTCGTGGCTCACTGTGCCTAAACTCTATAAACAGTTTATACTGAATGCCTGCTATCCTTCTGGGATTCTGGAATTTTGCTATGTGCTAGGCAGAGTGTGTAAACAACCAGCCTCTAATAAAAACCTGTGGCATTGAGTCTCTAAGGAGCTTCTTTGGTACGCAACATTTTCATACGTTTTGTCACAGTTTATTTCTGAAGAATTAAGTGCTTCCTGTGTGACTCCACTGGGAGGGAACTCTTGGAAATTTGCACCTGGTGTCCTTCAAACTTCGCTCCATCTTCCTTTTTTCTTTGCTGATTCTGCTTTGTATTCTTTCACTGTAAGTCATATCCACGAATACAACTATATGTCAAGATGTGGATCTTCCTAGTGAGTCACTGAACCTGTAGATCGTTTTGGGATCCTCAGTGCAACAGCATGGAGTTGGGCTCCTCTTTTTTATCCAGTCTCATTATCTCTGCCTTTTAATTGAGATGTTTAGACCATTTACATTAATTTAAGTATCTAAATAGTTTGGTTTAAATCAACCATCTTGCTCTTCTATCTTTTCAATATCTCAATGATTCCTTTTCTCCTTTTGGATTTGCAGAGTATTTTGCCTCATTTTGGATTTACAGAGTATTTTTATTATTCCATTTTATCTGCACCATTGGTTTATTAGCTCTAATTTTTTTTTTTAATTTGTGTAATGTTTGCTTTGGGGTTTACAGTATGCATATTTAACTTACTGTATAAAGGCCTTTACATATTATTATGCCTCTTTACTAAATGTAAAAACTTTATAACACTGTGCCTCCATTTTCTCCTTCTCTTCCTTTTTGCTATTGTAGTAATACATTTTTCTTGGACATATATTATGAACCAAACAGTACCTTGCTATTATTTTCCTTTAAACAGTCAATTGTTTTTTTTAAAGAAATTAAATAATGAGGAAGCATCTTTTTATATATATAAAATAATAATATAAATATTTTATATTTTATAATTACCATTTCCAGCACTCTATTCCTTTGTGTATATGCAGATTTCCATCTGGTATAATTTTCTTTCTGCCCAAGGAACTCTCTTTAATTTTCTTGTTATGGAGATCTGGTGATAAGTATTTAACTTTTATTTGTCTTAAAACTCTTTGTTTCAGTTTTATTTTTTAAAGATATTTTCATGAAGTATAAAATACTCCATTGGCTTATTTTCTTTCAGCAATTTAAAGATGTCATTTCATTTTCTTCTGGCTGATACTTTCATATTTTCAGTAAGATATCTGATGTCATCTTGTTAGCGCAAGTTCGTGTGCCCAACGCAGTGAGGCCAAACAAACCAAAACGTCGGAGTTTGGAGCAGAGAAAGGTTTATTGCAGGGCCATGCAAGGAGACAGGTGGCTCACGCCCTAAAAACCCCGAGCTGCGGAAGGCAAAGAATTTTTAAAAGCCAGGTGAGGGAGTGGGGTCGCAGGATAAGTGATCAGCTCGTGCATAATTCTCCGATTGGCTGATGATGAGGGAACAGGGTGGTGTCACAGGGGGTTAACTTTATCAGTCCTTAGGCTCCAGGAGGCCTGGGGCTACGTGCTCATGGTCATCAAGTAGTTAACATCTTGTATTTGGTGGGGGAGTTTTCACATCTTTAAAGCAACTCAGGAAATGTGCATCAAATACTGTTATCTAGGTACTTCAGAGGAGCTAAAGCAGAGGATATGGGGGAACGCGTGTCCTGGGAAGGCCCCATAGGGTCCTGCTCGGTTACAATTTTGTCTTTGTTCCTCTGGACATAATGATTTCATCTCCATATCTGTTTTTTTTAATAATTTGGTTATGATGTGCCTTAGTGTTTTTTTTTTTGGTTCTTGTGCATGTGTTTATCATAGTTGGGTTCCTTGAGCCTCTGAAATCTATGCATTTATAGTTGTTTTTTTTTAAATTAATTAACTTATTTATTTTTGGCTGTGTTGGGTGTTCGTTGTTGCGTGCGGGCTTTCTCTAGTTGCGGAGAGCGGGGGCTACTCTTCGTTGCGGTGCGCAGGCTTCTCATTGTGGTGGCTTCTCTTGTCGCGGAGCACAGGCTCTAGGCGCATGGGCTTCAGTAGTTGTGGCACAGGGGCTTAGTTGCTCTGTGGCACGTGGGATCTTCCTGGACCAGGGCCCAAATCCGTGTCCCCTGCATCGGTGGGCAGATTCTTAACCACTGCGCCACCAGGGAAGCCCTATAGTTTTTATCATTTAAAAAAATTTTAGCTATCGCTCTTTAAACACTTTTTTTTTCAGTTCTCCTACTCTTTCTCTTCTCTTTCTGGGAATTTGACTGCATATATATTAGCCTGCTTTATATTGTCCCACAGATCACTGAGGTTTTGTTCCTATATTTTCAGTGTTTTTTGTTTGTTTGTTTTTAAATCTCTCTTTTTATATCTGGATTGTTCTGTCACTGTTTTCTCATTCACTGATCTTTTCTTTTGCTAATCCCTCATAGTGATAATTTTACTTCAGATATCATATTTTTGATCTTTAGAAGTTCCGCTTAGTTCTTTTTAAATAATATTTACTTCTTATATTCAGGTTTTTCTTTATATCTTTGTACTTATAATATTTATAATAACTATTTTAAAGTCCTTGTTTAGTAGTTTATAATCTATCGTTGTTGGGTCTATTTCTACTGATTGATTTTTCCCTGATTATGTGCTTTCTTCACATTGTTGCAGGAAAGAATTCAAGAGCGAGCCATAGTAAAGTGAAAGGTTTATTCAGGGACATACATACTCCACAGACAGAGTGTGGGCCATCTTGGAAGGTGAGAGAGGCCCCAGGGTATGGGGTTGTCAGTTTTTATAGGGGTGGGTAATTTCGTAGGCTAATGAGTGGGAGGAGTATTCCAGGTATTTTGGGGAAGGGGTAGGGATTTCCAGGAATTGGGCCACCGCCCACTTTTTGACCTTTATGGTCAGCCTTGGAACTGTCATGGCACCTGTGGGTGTGTCACTTAGCTTGCTGATGTGTTACAATGAGTGTATACTGAGGCTCAAGGCCTAGTGGAAGTTGACTTGTACCTATTTGGTTCTAATCAGTTTATGTTGTGTCCTCGGGCTATGTAATTCTTTTAAAGGTTGTGCCCTGCCCCCTTCCTGTCTCAATATGTCTGGTAATTTTTGTTGGGTGCCAGAATTGTGAATTTTACCTTGAATTTTGTGATATTCTTCATAGAATGTTTTATTTTATTCTAGCAAGTATTTAAATTACAGCTCAGTTTTATCCCTTTGAAGCTTGCTTTTAACTTCTGTTATGGTGAATCTAGAGTTGTCTGTATTCTGTGGCTTAACTCCTCTTGCAAGACCTGTTTTTAGTGGGATCTCTAGTGAGTGCCCTGTATATTCAGCATAGTTTCCCCATTTTGATGGTGGGAAGTCAAAATGGATTCCCTGCCTTGTGTAAATGATGAGAATTGTTTGGATTTAAGTTTCTTGATAATTATTCTTTCCTCTACAGTATTTCTTTGTCTAGCTTTTGGATTTTCACCTAATGCAAGTACAGAATAGTATTCAGCCAAAGAATAAAGGAGACCCATTTTTAGATTTCAGGATCTTTTGTGTGTGTGTATGGTTCCCTCTTCTTTGGTACTCTGTTCTGCAGTTTCTTATTGCCTTGACATCCCCAATCCCTGATCTATGTCTCTTCAATTAAAGTATATCACTGAACTCTGTTTGGGTTACCCCTCCTACAGTGATGTTAAGAATTTGTCTCCAGGCAGAAAGATGGGGCTGTCATAGGGTTCTCCTTATCTCTTTCACTTTTAGGGATCAGTCCTTCTCTGCTCTGCTTTTTGTCCAGTTTGATTTATTTTGTCCAGTTTTCTAGTTGTTCGTGGTGAGAGGGAAAAGTCTTGTAGCACTTAATATTTGTGGGCTGAAGCAGAAGACAGAATATTATTTATTTTGATTTTCTAAGTCTAGTATAATGAATTATTATGAGTTTCTTTTAAAAAAATCTTTCTGGAGACATTCATTTTCCTGTTCCAAATAGACCTTATTCATTCTTTAGCCCTACTTCAAGCATGCCAAAATTCAAGGAATTTTGCCTCAGAACTTTTGTTGTTCTGGTGTCCAGTGTGGGTGATGGACAGGCTGATACCAGTCTGATTCTCCCTTCTTTGTAGAATACCTATTTTTTTTCCCTCTCTTGCAAGGTCTTATCTTTATCCTTGGGCTGAGATTTCAGAATGGTATTTTGAATATTGAGAGATTTTTGTTTGTTAGTTTCATTTTCTCAGATTGACACTTAGTGAGTGCATTCAATATAAGAGATTGTGTTTTTCTTTAGCACTGGAAAACTGTATTGTCTTTCTGATAATTTCTTCCCTTGTATTTTCTCTCTTCTCCCTTTCTGGAAGTTACATTACTTGGATGGGGGAATCTCCTGCATTGATCCTATTTTTCTCATATTTTTTCATTTCTTTGCCTATTTTTTATACTTCCTAGAACTGGCAATTTCACTTTGAATTTTATTTTTCAGCAGTCATTTTGAACTTCTAAAATCTTTTTTATTTTTATGATCATTGTTCTTTTTACATAGCGTTTTACATTTGTGTTTTCGTTGTACTATCTATCAACTTAAATATCTCTAAGTGTTATTTAATAGTTTTAAGGAAATTTATATCTATTCCCATTATTATGTGTTTTATCCAGGAACCTTTTTTCTCCATTTTTGTATTATGGATTCTGATGTTGGAGGCTTTCATTATATGCCTGGTGAATTTTTTTATCATCTGTTCATATCAGAGGCGATTGGTATCAGAGCGGTTAAGTTGAGGGAGAAAACTAAAAACCTCTGGAAAATACTGAAAATGTGAGCAGAATGTTTATTCTGGTAGAATTTGGCTTAGCTGTTGGGCAGGGAGCTGATCATACTCTAGGAAGCATCAAAATGCCAGTATATCTGGTCTTTTCCATGGAGCTATTCAGTTCCTTATAGAAGAACACTCTGATTTTTTTAAACAGCTTTATTGAGGAACTATTTGCATACCATAAAATTCATTCATTTTAGGTGTACAATTAAATGGTTTTTGGAAAATTTAAGTTGAGTATGGAGCTTACGTCTAGTATCTTCCTTCTCTTAAGGAATATAGCCTCCAAGTCAGTTTACATTAATTTCTATCCAATGCCTTCAAATAATTGTTTTATTGGTTCTGTTCATATTTTATAGTTGCTTTTGGTGGGAAAGTTACTTCACTGTAAGCTGCTTTATCATGGCCAAAACCAGAAGTCCCAATCTGTTGAGTTTTTAGTTCAGTTATTGTATATTTCATTTTGGGTAGTGTTTGTTTGGCACCTTCTCGGAATTTTATCATATTTCAAGTCCCTATTCCATTTCTTCAGATATAGTAAATATATTTTTTCATATTCCACATCATATAATTCTAACATCTGAATTTTTATGAGATTGATTCTGCTTTTTTTTTTTCCTACTGAGAACTATTTGCTTTCCTTGGAATTTTATCTATGGAAATTCTTTGAGATCTGCTTGAAAGTGAGTTCCTCTAGAAACAATTTACATTTGCATTAGTAAGCTACCTTGCACACTGCCAATGACTTATTTTAAGGATATTCTAGAAGTCTGTGACAGAATCTTATCAATTTTTTTCAATTCCAGGAGTTGTTTTAGAGCATCACTGTACAATAAAACCTTCTGTGATGATGGAAATATTCTGTATCTGCACTATCCAACATGGTAGTCACTAGCCAAATCTGGCTACTGAACATTTGAAATGTAATTTAATTAGTATGACTGAGGGACTGAATTTTTAATTTTATTTAATTTTAATAAATTTACATTTTAATAGCCACATGTGGTCAGTAGTTACTGTATTGGAGCATAGTTGTAGAAAGTCACTGCCCCAGCACCCCTATTCCCACTATTTCCAGATGATTTCAGTTTTGTGTAAAGTAGATTACATTGAGGTCTGATAGTATGCTCTGGTCTGTTCTTTACTTGATTTCCTTTTAACTTCATGTGTATCTTTTTTTCTCTCTCCTTTGCTTTTTGCCTCTCTGGTGTGTAGAAGGGTTTACCTCCAGGCTCACATCACTGCGCAGGTTTTTCCCTACAGAGGAGGATGTGACTGGGGCTGCTAAGGCCCTGCTGCTTCTTCAACGCACATACAAACTGGATCTGAAGGATCTTTCCAAGGGAGCCCTGCCAGGTAAGCAATATCCATGGGTTCCCTTTGTGAACATTTGCTTTAGGGCTGCTTTTCTTGCATTTAGAATTTGTTATTTTTTCCTGTAGGACTTGAGAAATATGGAGGAAGAAGCTACTTTTTGCCTTTTAGAATATCACTCATGTGGCTATGAGGTGTTCTGGGAACTCTGGGCCTTTCATGGGACTCTAGGAGGTGAAAACCAGGAAGACTTCATGTTCTAGGAAGCTGAGATCTGATTTTAAGAAATGCAAGAGAAATTGAACAGTTATGCTTGTGTGGATTTGGTATAATAGGCAGATAACTTTCAGAACCCTGCTTCGTCAAATATAGCCTTTATTGGTGTCTCATTCTTGTATTATCTTAGATCAGAACCTGCCCAGATCTCCTGATTCATACTTATTCCCCCCATCCCACGCTACCCTTTTAAAAAAATTGTATTCCCACAAATAAGGTGGTCTGTGGGAGTTCATTTCAGTGTCTTCTATGGGACTAAACCCCTTACCTTCCCAAACATAGTTCCAAAAATAATTTGATCATTTTCTGAAGCATGTACTCAGAGATAAAATATGAAAGGAAACAACTTAAGGCTGTGTATTTGGATAGTGGGAATGGAGTGGGTGAATGATCTCTTTATTGACCTCAGTGACCACCCTTTGTGTCCTTTATCAGGAATATCGTTGTTCTTCTTGCTTCTAGGAACCAAGTATCATTCTACCCTGAGTGTTGGTGATTGCTTCAGGCTGGACCAGACAGCCCACAGCATCAGTGACTTTCACCGCTCAATGCTTTGGATGCAACAGGCACTGAAGCAACTGAATGCAGGAGAGCACAGCACTATCTCCCAGATCCAAGTCCTGGACTATCTTAGTAATGTCAGCTTCCAACTTGGGGACCTGTACAGGGCAGTGGACTTCACCCATCAGCTGCTTTCTCTTGGTAAGACTCTTGGGAGCTAGGAAAGCAAGTAATTTGCTCTGTGTCGGCTTGCTCCTTCACCCCACTTACCAACTGACCCCCTTCCCCTGGCTTTGGGTGGAATATTCCACAGAGTTCTTGTGACTCAGTTGTTGTAGGCAGGGAAGGCTAGAGTATGTATGGTAACAAATAAACTCCCTAATCTTCAAGACAAAAAGGGATAAAATTTTAGTTTTCGTCCATGAAAAGTCCTCTGCAGGTTAGGTGGCTCCTCTAAATGTTGACTCAAGAATTTAAGATTTTTTTCTAGGGAATTTCCTTGCAGTCCAGTGGTTAGGACTCTGCACTTCCACTGCAGGGGGCCCGGGTTCGATCCCTGGTGGGGGAACTAAGATCCTACAAGCTGTGTGGCGTGGCCAAAAAAAAAAAAACAATTTAGATTTTTTTCTACTCCCAAATGACTCTGCTATTTTGGAGTCCCTTCATGCTAGCCATGTGAGGGATTTCATGATACATGTTACAGGCCAGGACTGTAAGTGGCATCCATCACTTCTATCCACATTCTGTTGGCAGAGCTATCATGGCCCCAGTCTCATTTCAAGGAAGGTTGGAAAATGTAAAGTTTCTCTTTCCAGGAACATGAAGTAGATTGGTGAACAGCTAGTTAATCTTGATACAGTAGTGGAAATTCACTAAGGAGGTCTGTGTTACAGTGAAAACTTCTTTGTGTTTTGGTATGGTCATAATCAGTTAAATGCATTGTCTTCTTGAAGACATGGTTGCTAGGGCCTTCTCGTTTTTTCAGGCCCTCTATGCTAGTTTAGGTCTCATGATAAAGTAATCATTTTCTGATGCATGAATTTAGCAATAAAATATGAAAGGAAACAACTGAAGAAAGTGGCTACCTTTGGACATGGGAATGGAAAGGGGGTGTGGGAATAGGTGGTTCCATTTTTTTAAATTAAGTTTTCAATAAGTATTTGAATTTAAAATATAGGCATGTATAAATTTGATAGAGGTAAGTTATAGGAGGTAAAAGAAAAAACTCCATTGGGACATGTCGACTGAAAAAAAACGCACAACCTAAAAGTTGAGAGTTATATGTTTTATTCAGTGGACATTCTTAGGACTTCAAGCCTGGGAGACAGCCTCTCAGATAAACGCTGAGAAAACTGTTTCAAAGAGGAAGGGGGAGAAGCCAGGGTATATAGGAGTTTTTGCAATGACACCATGTAGTTGGAACAAGAAGCTACTGGTTTTTTGTTTTTTGTTTTTTTGTTTTGGCTGTGCCGCATGGCTTGTGGGATCTTAGTTCCCCGACCAGGTATTGAACCCGGGCCCATGGCAGTGAAAGCACCAAGTCCTAACCACCGGACTGCCAGGGAATTCCCAAGAAGCTACTGTTAATAAAAGAAAACTAGATATTTCAGGTTAAGGAATTCAGTGCTTTTTACGTATGGAAAGATGAAAGAGTCTGGGCTCACTGAAATCATTCCTTTGATATGCACCTCAGCTATCTGGGGCCAGTATCCTGTGTTTTCTCATCCTGAGTTTCCTCAGGCTGCACCATCGAGGGTGGCTGCAGTCTAATGGCTGCTAGATGGTCAGCATTCCTTGTTTCACCTTCCGAGGTGACCGCAACCACTGATGACTGCGACATCCTTTGGCAGGCAATATTTTATTCCTCAGACATAATCTGTCTTTAAGTAAGAGGGCTCACAACTGAGGCATTCTCTGTTCTGATAAATCTGTTCTGACATTCTCTTCCCCTCTACAAGTTCCATTTGTTCCATAGTAGCCTGTGATTCCCTTCACCATAGAAGTTTATTATGTTTTATTTTAATGGTTCATTTACATCTGTATTGCCGTTATTAAATTGTTTCCCCCAATAAGCTGTCGACTGAAAAAAAAATGCACATCCTAAAAGTTGAGAGTTAGTTTTATTCGGCAGACATTCTTAGGACTTGGAGCCCGGGAGACAGCATCTCAGATAGTGCTGAGAAAACTGTTCTGAGGAGAAGAGGGAGCCAGGATATATAGGAGTTTTTGCAACAAAGGGCAGGTAGTCGCAATGTCAAAAGATTATTGTTAATCAAAGAAAACCAGGTATTTCAAGTTAAGGAATTTAGCGCTTTTCTGTGTATGGGAAGATGCAAGAGTCTGGGCTCCCTGAAATCATTCCTTTGATATGCACCTCAGCTATCTAGGGCCAGTATCCTGTGTTTTCTCATCCTGAGTTTTCTCACGCTGCACCCTCAGGGGTAGCTGCAGTCTGATGACTAGTAGATGGCAGGCATTCTTTGTTTCCTTCCTGAGTTCCCTCAGGGCTCATCTTTGGGGTGGCTGTAATGTGATGGCTTGACAGCTGCAACATCCTTTGTTTACTGATGGCAGGCAATATTTTATTTCTCAAAGCAAGGACTGATTTTTACCATTTTTGCATTTTCAAGCTCCAGTGTAGTGCTAAACACTTAGTTTGATCTGTATTGAATGAATGTGATATTGTGACTTACAGTAAGAACTGTGTATTTGGGTTCGTCCCAGTTCCTGGCACAAAGCTCATAAAACCCTTGGAATTTCCTAAGCGATGAGAGATATAAAGGTCTCTTTGTTGTGTTAATGAGGTGACTTTTAGGAAACGTCTAGGTAACCTAAGGATGAGAGCTAGTTGCCAGGGGACCCAGCCTTGTGATTTGAAAGTTGAAACTTCCCTGACCTTCAGGGAAGAGGAGAGGGGCTGGAGGTTAAATTGACCACCAGTGGCCAATGATTTAATCAAACATACCTATGTGATGAAGCCTTCATAACAACCCAAAGGACAGGGCTCAGAGAGCTTCCAGGTTGGTGAACACATGGACATGCTGGGAGAGTGGCAAGACCAGAGAGTGTGGAAGCTCCATGCCCCTTGCCACATACTTTGCCTTATGCATATCTTTTATCTGGCTGTTCCTAAATTATAAACTGGTAATCTAGTTAGTAAAATGTTTCTCTGAGTTCTGTGAGCTGCTCTAGCAAATTAATCGAATCCACAGAGAGGGTCATAGGAGCCTCCAATCTACAGCCAGTAGGTTAGAAGCACCAATTGGCCACTGAAGTGGGGGGAGGGGTAGGAGACAGTCTTGTAGGACTGAGCCCTCAAGCTATGGAATCTTGACACTGTCTCCAGGTGGATAGTGCCAGAATTGAGTTAAATTGTAGGACACCTAGCTGCTGTCAGAGAATTGCTTGGTCATGTCGGAAAACTCGTAAATTGGAATCAGTGTCAGCATCTTAACAAATAATTGGAATTACTGGAGGAAGAAAGGATTAACTAAAGAATTAGAGGAATTGATTATGTTTGTTCTCTGTGGCCCTTAGAGTTAGCCCTAGAACACATGAGAAGAATATGCAGACAGATATACTTGGGTTCTGTTTGAGGAGAAACTTAATTGCCAAAAAGTGGAAGGAGCTCCTTGACAGGTGGTGTATTCCCTTTCTTTTCAGGGAGATGTTCTGGCATAAAGACTACCAACAGATGGGGATATTACAGAGCCATTTTATTGTTACTAAATTCAGCAAACTTATCGAGATCTGTTACATGCTAGATGCTGTACTAGGCAAAAAAGTTAAATATGCGTGGCCTATTCCCAGAATACCTTAAGATTAATTGGGGATGGTAGTGGTAGATTAGACTTGTAAACAGATGAAGTCAATGGATTGTAGAAAGTAACATGATAGAGGTTCACAGCACTGTGAGAGCTTAGTGAAAGATACTTCAATTCTGGATTCATAATCACTCTAGGATGACCAAAAGGCTACATGTAATTTGACTGTAATATGTTTTCTTTTGAAAAGGGCATTTACATTATCCTAACACACCTGTTTTATATTCATAACCTTGGTAAGATTTCACACTCTTAGGCTTTGCTGCCCTGACTCAGGTTAGGAAAATCTTTCTTGTTTTGACATTATTGCCAGAGCTCTTTCATTGACTGGCTAGCGTGGGAGTGTCCTTCATGACTGATATGTGAGATAAGCTTTGTAAATTGTTTTGAGTATTTTGGTAAGAGCCTTAGAGTTAGACATCTGGGCTCTAGTTCTTATTTGCCCTTTTCTTTCTATATGGTCTTGACCTAGGTTCCTTGTTTTTGTGGGTTTTTTTTTTAATTTATTTTTATTTTTGGCGGCATTGGGTCTTCGTTGCTGTGCACAGGCTTTCTCTAGTTGCAGCGAGCAGGGGCTACTCTTTGTTGCAGTGCGCGGGCTTCTCATTGCAGTGGCTTCTCTTGTTGCAGAGCATGGGCTCTGGGTGCACAGGCTTCAGTAGTTGTGGCATGCAGGCTCAGTGGTTGTAGCTTGCAGGCTCTAGAATGCAGGCTCAGTAGTCGTGGCACACGGGCTTAATTGCTCCGCGGCATGTGGGATCTTGCCGGACCAGGGCTCGAACCCGTGTCCCCTGTGTTTGCAGGTGGATTCTTAACCACTGCACCACCAGGGAAGTCCAGGTTCCTTGTCTATTCTGTGTCTTGATATTCATATCTGAGGAATGGGGACCAAAATGCTTCTCTCTTGGATATTGTGAGGGCCCATAAGATGATGAGACTTGTGGAAGTTATCTGGGAAGATATAAGTTATCTGGGACTCTAGTGTACATTCTAACTATAGTCAGTACATGGTATATAACATTGTAATAAAAACACATTGGGAAGCAAATGTGCTCAGCACAAAAGTGAGTTGTGAGTGTGAGGCAGGATCCCTGGTTGCCTGTCTGTGCTAGCACCCTTGGGACTGGTGAGTGAGGCACGGTGGGGTGGATTTTCTCCATCCCAGTTTTTGTTTCTCTCTCAATGCTAATTCTGGACAGTTCTAATTCCATACAGGTTTATCAGCGTATTTTAAAGAAGAAGAATTGCAGAGCTTCCCTGAATGATCTCCCTGATTATTAACTGTTTGCTTTCCTCTGTCCAGATTCCTCTCACGAACAAGCCTGGCTGAATCTGCTGTACTTTGTGAAGTTGTTAGAGGAAGAAAGGGCAAGACAGCTTGGGAATGGGGCATCAGAGAGCAAGCAGGAGACATTGAACAATGCCCCCTCGGGATACCCTGGATCATATGCAAACCCACGAGGTCTATGAGAGCCTCTGCCGTGGAGAGGGTATCAAACTCGCAAGATGAGAAAGGGAGTCATTGGGGTTGTAAGGGTTGCTTAGGGTCCTTGGGAGACCTTCAGATCACCTGGCAATATGAGTACTGGGGACTCTGGGCTTTGGGAGGCCAGATTTGGTTGAGAAGATATTCTAGTCCTTGAACCTGCCCCTTGAATGCACCACTGGGTCTTTTTCAGTCTTATAATTATATTGAACACATTTTAATTGATGGCTAATTAGGTGTTAGGCATTAAGACCATTATGAATATTATTTATTCAATCATTTTTTACTATGTGCCAACGGAAGAAATTAAGCAAAAATGAATAATATATGGCCCTGTTATGGAAATGTGTAGTTTATTAAAGGAAAATTTAAAATATAAACAAGTAACTTTAATACAGTAGTGGTATGTGCAAGATTTGGTAGCAACACACAACAAAAGGTTATTAACTCTAGGACAAAGAGCGATAGGGTTCACGGGTAAAAGACTCCTCAACTAGATTACCATGTGGACAATGTAAGAGAAGTTTTACTCTGAGATCACACCATGAACAAGTGTACAGTGAGAAAAATTATTCTGTATTTTGGAAACAGCAAACATTTTTTGTATTAGTGGAGCATGAAATTTGAGAAAAGAAGCTATAATGTTCAGAATTTTAATATAGGCAGACTCATATCATGGAGGGCCAGGTGGATCATGAGTAGATCTTGGACTTTACTTTGTTAGACAGTGTCTTTCAAAATTTAACGTGCATGGGAATCACCTGGGATGTTGTTAAAATGCGGACTCTGATTCAGTAATAGTGGTGTAGAACCTGAGATTTTTGTATTTCTAACCATGTCCCAACTGATGCTGGTGCTGCTGGTCCATGGGCCACAGCATGAGAAGCAAGGCTACAGAGAACGGACCATTAAAGGGTTCAATCAGGGGAGTGAGCTGATCACCCCTGGACATTATGGGAAGTTGGGTGGAAGAAAAAGACTGTTTTTTCCAAACCCACATAAGGTGAATTGTCACTGTTTTTTAAGTCCAGTATAAGAGTGACTTACCTCTAAGGGCTTGTAGATGTGAGAAGGGATGTTCCTGAAAGAGAAAGCATTGAATGATTTGTGTTCCATTTATGCTGACCAAGAAAAGGGCTTTTGTTTCCTTTCTGAGGGGAGAGGGAGGAGGTGGGCCTAAGGAGTGAGGCTAGCACCTGCAGGCAAAGGAGCCTGGGACTTAGGTCAGGGCTTGTTGCTCTGTGCTTCCCAGACACCACAGAAGCGGAAGAGGCTTTTCTGTAGGTACCACTATGGCAATAGGACACCACAGCTGGTCATCACCCCCTTCAAAGATGAGGATGAGTGGGACAGCCCACATATTGTCAGGTACCACGATGTCATGTCTGACAAGGAAATCAGAAAGATCAAGGAGATTGCAAAACCCAGAGTAAGTTCTCATTTGGTACTGAACACATTTCCCTCTGTTACCTCCTGGGACTTACCTTGCTGTCATTATTCGGGGACACTTAAGGGAAAAGCTGATAGCAGATTGCCTTTTTTTAAAAAAATTTTTTTTATTTTTTTTAGAGCAGTTTTAGGTTTATAATAAAATTGAGAGGGAGGTGCAGTGATTTCCCATATACCCCCTGCCCCGACACATACATAGATTGCCTCCCTCTGTCAACAACACTCATCAGAATGGTACATTTTCACTAAGGATAAACCTATATTGATTGACACATCATAATCTCCCAAATTCCGTAGTTTACCTTAGGGTTCACTCTTGATGTTGTACTTTCTATGGGTTTGGACAAATGTGTAATGACATATATCAATCATTATAATCTCATACAGAGCAGTTTCACTGTCCTAAAAGTCCTCTGTGTTCTGACTATGCATCTCTGCCCTGACTCTCCCCCACAACCACTGATGTTTATATTGTTTCCATAGCTTTGCTTTTTCTTGAATATCATCTAGTTGGAATCATATGGTATGTAGCCATCTCAGATTGGCTTCTTTTACTAATATCCATTTAAGGTTCCTCCATGTCTTTTCATGGCTTCGTAGCTTATTTCGTTTTAGTGCTGAATAATATTTTGTTGTCTGAATGTGTTACAGTTTATTTATCTGTTCACGTACTAAAGGACATCTTGGTTGCTTCCAAGTTTTGGCAGTTATGAATAAAGATGCTGTAAACATCCATGTACAGGTTTTTGTGTGGACAGACGTTTTCAGCTCCTTTGGGTAAATACCAAGGAGTGTGATTGCTGGATTTTATATTGAGTAAGTTTAGTTTTGTAAGAAATAACCACACTGTCTTCCAAAGTATCTGTACCATTTTGCGTTCGCACCAGCAATGGATGAGAGTTCCTGTTGCTCCACATCCTTGTCAGCATTTGGTATTGTCAGTGTCTTGGATTTTGGCCATTCTAATAAGTATGTGATGGTATTTCATTGTTTTAATTCACAGTTCTCTGGTAACATATGATGTGGAATATCTTTTCATATGCTTGCCATCTGTATATCTCTTTGGTGAGGTGTCTTAAGATCTTTGGTCCGTTTTTTAATCGGGTTACTTGTTTTCTTACTGTTGCATTTTATGAGTTCATTGTATATTTTGGATAACAGTCCTCTATTAAATGTGTCTTTTGCAAATGTTTTCTCCCAGTCTGTGACTTGTTTTCTCATTCTCTTTGTATTGTCTTTCTCAGAGCAGAGTTTTTAATTTTAATGAAGTCCACCTTATCAGTCATTTCTTTCATGGATCATGTCTTTGTTGTTCTATTTAAAAAGACATTACCATACCCAAGGTCACCAAGATTTTCTCCCATGTTGTCTTCTAGTTTTATAGTTTTGTGTTTTACATTGAAGTCTGTGATCCATTTTGAGTTACATTGAGTGAAGGGTGTAAGGTCTAGATTTATTTTTTTTGCATGTGCATGTCTAGTTGTTCCATCACCATGTTTTCAGAGACTTTTTGCTCCATTGTGTTGCCTTTGCTCCTTTGTCAAATATCAGTTGATTATATTTATGGGGGCCTATTTCTAGGCTCTCTGTTCTGTTCCATTTATCTGTTTGTCTGTTCTTTCACTAATACCACACTGTCTTGATTACTGTAGTTTTATAGTAAGTTTTGGAATCGGGTGTTATCAGTCCTCCACCTTTGTTCTTCTCCTTTAATATTGTGTTGTCTGTTCTGGATCTTTTGCCTCTCCATATAAACTTTAGGATCATTTTGTTGATATCCACAAAATAACTTGCTAGGATTTTGATTAGGATTGCATTGAATCTATAGATTAATTTAGGATGAACTGACATCTTGACAATACTAAGTCTTCTTATCTATGAACATGGGATCTCTATTTATTTAGTTCTGCTTTGATATCTCTCTTCAGAGTTTTATAGTTTTCTTCTTGTATATATATTTTTAGTTAGTTTTTATGCCTAAGTATTTCAGCAAAAGTCTTTATGATCTGGTCCTCCAAGACCTCTCAGAAGAAATGTATATCAGTATATATTATCTGTTAATTTAGTGTCTCAGGAGATTTTTCTTTAAAAAACCTGTTTAAATTTTGTTTACTCATTTGTAAAGTTTTATTTTAGTTTTTAATTTTAATTATATGTGGCTTTTAAAAGTGGTTAAATGAATGAATTATGTAGCAGATTGCAAATGTTTACCTCATGAAAAGCATACCTATTTGTGACCAAATGGAGGAAACCTTTTCTGCTCTTTGCATGGAAATCCTGTGTCAGCTTCAGAGATCCCCAAGGATAAAACTTATCATCTATTCATCCTTAGTAAAATCTGTGGTATTTTTTGTTTGTTTGTTTGTTTGTTGACATCTGGAGAAGAATTATTTCTTCACGTTCTAGATGATAGATGACAAGCTCAATGGAGGCAATTTTTCTTCCTGAAACAGTTTCATTAGTTTCTTTATCACAATTATTGGTTATCCTTTAATAATTAGAAAGGATCTTCTTGCTCTTTCTTTTTGTATTCTTATAGGGATATAATCTTTATATCCAGCAGGAGATCTTACTTGTCAATATTTTATTTGTATATTTTCTCTTTTCTACATATTAGATAATGTCTGTTGGTATACCTCCAACCTCAGCGATTCTGCCTCTGTCATCTCCATTTCCATGTTAAGTGCATCTAGTGAAGTTTTAAATTCAGATATTGTATTTTTCAGTTCTAAAATTTTTTCTTTTTTGTTTTTTTTTTGCCCATGCTGCATGGCATGCAGGATCTTAGTTCCCTGACCAGGGATCAAACCCAGGCCCTTGGCAGTGAGAGCACAGAGTCCTAACCAGTGGACCACCAGGGAATTCCTAGTTCTAAAATTTTCAGAAGACTCTTTACTCTTATTATTATTGACTGAGATTTCTTTTCTTCTCTTAAATTGCAAGTATTATTTTTCTTTACATCCTTGAATATGGTTTTAATAACTGCTTGAATATCTTTATCTGCAAATTCCAACATCTGTTTCATCTTTGGGTTGGTTTTGTTTCTGTCTTTTCTCTAGAGAATAGGTCACATGTTCCTGGTTCTTCATATGTCAAGTAATTTTTTTATTATTATATCCTGGCTTCTGCGAATATAATGATGTTGGGACTCTAGATTCTATTATAGTCCTTTGAAGAATGTTGTTGCTGTTTTATTGAGATATAATTGACATATAGCGTTGTGTTAGTTTTAGGTGTATAACATAATGATTTAATATATGTATATATTACGAAATGATTACCACAATAACTTTAGTTAACATCCATCACCTTAAATAGTTACAGTTTTTTTTTTTGCGATGAGAACTGTTAAGATTTATTCTTGGGACTTCCGTGGTGGTCCAGTGGTTAACTATCTGCCTTCCAGTGCAGGGGACCTGGGTTTGATCCCTGGTTGGGAAACTAAGATCCCACATGCCGCGGGGCAACTAAGCCCGTGTGGCACAACTACTGAGCCCCCATGCTCTACAGCCCACACGCTCTACAGCCCGTGCCACAACTAGAGAGAATCCTGCGTGCCACAACGAGGAACCCACATGCCATAATGAAGGATCCCATGTGCCACAACTAAGACCCGACACAGCCAAATAAATAACTATTGAAAAAAAAGATTTATTCTCTTAACAATTTTCAAATATACAATACAGTATTGTTAACTATAGTCACCATGCTGTACATTACATCCCCAGGATTTATTTATCTTATAACTGGAAGTTTGTGCCTTTTGACCACCTTCACCCACCTCCTCTCTCCACCTCTGGCAACCATCAACCTGTTCTTTGTATTTATAATATCAGTTGTTGTTGCTGTTCTTTTTTTTTTTTAGATTTCACATGTAAGTGGGATCATACAGTATTTGTCTTTCTATGTCTAACTTATTTCATTTAGCATAATGCCCTTAAGATCCATACATATTTTTGCAGAAGGCAATATTTCCTTCTTTTTTATGGCTGGATAATATTCCATTGTATATATGAATACCACATTTTCTTTATCCGTTCATCTGTCAGTGGGCATTTAAGTTGTTTCCATGTCTTGACTATTGTAAATAATGCTGGAATGAACATGGGGATGCAGATATATTTTCAAGATTGTGATTTCTTTTCCATTGGATAAATACATATAATTACAGGATCAAGTACACAGGCATATAATTACAGGATCATATGGTAGTTCTATTTTTTAAATTTTGAGGAATCGCCATACTGTTTTCCATAGTGGCTGCGCCAATTTACATTCTTACCAACAGAGCACAGGTTTCCACATCCTCACCAATACTTGTTATTTCTTGTCTTTTAGATAAAAGCTATTGTAGCAAATGTGAGGTTGTATCTCATTGTGGTTTTGATTTGCATTTCCATGATGATTAATGATGATGAGCACCTTTTCATATACCTGTTGGCCACTTTTATATCATCTTTGGAAAAATGTCTATTCAGATCCTCTGCTCATTCTTTAATTGGATTTTTTTTTCTTTCTGTAGAATTATATGAGTTCTTTATATAATTTGGATTTGTCCCCTTATCAGATAAATGATTTCCAAATATTTTCTCCCATTCCATAGGTTGCCTTTTCATTTTGTTGATGGTTCTTTTGCTATACAGGAACTTCTTAGTTTGATACAGTCCCACTTGTTAATTTTTTATTTTGTTGCTTTCACTTTGGTGTCAAATCCAAAATATTGCCAAGGTCAGTGTCAAGGAGCTTACCCTCTATGTTTTCTTGTAGGAATTTTATGGTTTCAGGTCTTATGTTCAAGTCTAATCCATTATGAGTTGATTTTTTTTGTATGGTTTGAGATAGTGGTCTAATTTCATTCTTTTGTATGTGGCTGTCCAGTTTTTACAATACCATTTATTGAGGAGACTATCCTTTTCCCATTGTATATTCTTGGCTCCTTTGTTGTGAATTAATTGACCACCTATGCATAGGTTTATTTCTGGGCTTTCTCTTCTGTTCCATTGATCTGTGTGTCTGTTTTTATGCCAATACCATACTGTTTTGTGACTTTAGGTTTATAATATAGTTTGAGATCAGGAAGCATGATGCCTTCAGCTTTGTTCTTTTTTTCTCAAGATTGTTTTGCCTATTCAGGGTCTTTTGTGGTTCCATGCAAATTTTAGGATTTTTTTGTTCCATTTATGTGAAAAATGCCGTTGCAACTTTGATAGGGATTGCATTGAATCTGTAGATTGCTTTTGGTAGTATGGACATTTTAGCGATATTATTTCTTCCAATCCATGAGCCCAGAATATCTTTCCATTTATTTGTGTCTTCTTCAGTTTCGTTCATCATATAGTTTACACCATACAGTTCTTTCACTTCCTTGGTTAAATTTTTTCCTACATATTTTGTTTTTTGATGAAATGGGATTGTTTTCCTAATTTCTCTTTCTGATAGTTTGTTATTAGTAAATAGAAATGCAATTGATTTTTGTATATTGATTTTTATATCCTGCAACTACTGCGTTTGTTTATTAGTTCACAGTTTTTGGTGGGGTTTTTAGAGTTTTCTGTATAAGATCATGGCATCTGCTGCCAAAGCAGTCTTGAGGAAAAAGAACAAAGCTGGAGGCCTAACCCTCCCACTCTTCAGACAATACTACAAAGCTATAGTAATCAAAACAGAGTGGTGTTGGCACAGAAACAGACATATCAATCAATGGAACAGAATAGAGAGCCCAGAAGTAAAGCCGTACACCTACGGTCGATTGAGCTTCGACAAAGGAGGCAAGAATATACAGTGGAGAAAAGACAGTCTCTTCAGCAAGTGGGGTTGGGAAAGCTGGACAGCTGCATGTAAATCAATGAAATTAGAACACTCCCTCATACCATACACAAAAATAAACTCAGAATGCCTCAAAGGCTTAAATATAAGATGTGACACCATAAAACTCTTAGAAGAGAACACAAGCAAAACATTCCCTGTGCCCAGTCTCTCGGCTTCTTGGCGGTAGCTGTCTCTTCGGCCTTTTACTTAATTTCCAGGACTTGAATTTACCGCCATGTCCTCTGAAGAAGGGAAGCTCTTCGTGGGAGGGCTCAACTTCAACACTGATGAGCAGGCTCTGGAAGACCACTTCAGCAGCTTTGGACCTATTTCTGAGGTGGTTGTTGTCAAGGACCGGGAGACTCAGCGATCCCGGGGTTTTGGCTTCATCACCTTCACCAATCCAGAGCATGCCTCAGATGCCATGAGAGCCATGAATGGAGAGTCTCTGGACGGTCATCAGATCCGTGTAGACCACGCGGGCAAGTCGGCCCGGGGAACAAGAGGGGGTGCCTTTGGGGCCTATGGGCATGGTCGCAGCTACTCTAGAGGTGGTGGGGACCAGGGCTATGGAAGTGGCAGGTATGACAGCCGACCTGGAGGATATGGATATGGATATGGAAGGTCCAGAGACTATGGCGGCAGAAGCCAGGGTGGTTATGACCGCTACTCAGGAGGAAATTACAGGGATAATTATGACAACTGAGATGAGGCATGCACACCTAATGTAGATACACAAGGAATAAAACTTCTTCTGATCCAGGACCATCCCTCCAAATGGCTGTATTTATAAAGATTTTTGGAGCTGCACTGAAACATCTGTTTTAGTTACATCAACTTTTTTTTTTTGAGTAGAGCTCCCAAGGTAGCTTGTTAAAAGACCTTTCAGAAAGTTCCATGTGTTTTTTAAAATTTTTCTCCCATTTAAAGACAAATTCTGAGACATTTGTGGAGTCTGGATATTTTTTCCTTTTTTACCAGTTTTTTAGTTCGGGCTCTCAGGAATGTTGGTTCTGGCAAAAAATGTTTGGCCAGACTGATTTTTTTAAATAATGTGCATCTAGGAACATTTTAAACACCTGTACACAATGTTTAATCGTGATTAGGAAGCAATTTCTGACTGTAACTATAAGAAATGAAGAACATGATTACTTAGAGGTGTTTTTTACTCCAGATCTCTGCCTTGATTATATAGAAGTTTCTTAAAAATATTTGTGTGTCATTTTTTTTTTAATACTGGAAGAAAAAAATATTCTGTTGTGTTTCATGTAGCGTTTAGGATGTCTTTCACCGAGTTGATTAAAAAGATGAAATCTGAAAACAAAAACAAAAACAAAAACAAACAAACAAAAAAAACATTCCCTGTTATAAATCGTAGCAATGTTTTCTTAGGTCAGTCTCCCAAGGCAATAGAAATAAAAGCAAAAATAAACAAATGGGACTTAATCAAACTTACAAGCTTTTGCATGGCAAAGGAAACCATCAACAAAATGAAAAGACAACCTATGGATTGGGAGAAAATATTTACAAATGATGTGACTGACAAGGGATTAACTTCCAAGATATACAAACAGCTCATACAACTCAATAACAAAAAAACCAGACAACCCAATCAAAAAAATGGGCAGAAGACCTAAATAGACATTTCTCCAAGGAAAACATACAAACGGCCAACAGGCACATGAAAAGATGTTCAACATCACTAATTATTAGAGAAATGCAAATCAAAACTACAATGAGGTATCACCTCACACTGGTCAGAATGGCCATCATCAGAAAGTCTATAAATAATAAATGCTGGAATGGGTGTGAAGAAAAGGGAACGCTCCTACACTGTTGGTGGGAATGTAAATTGGTGCAGCCACTACGGAAAACAGTATGGAGTTCCTTAAAAAACTAAAATAGAGTTGCCACATGATCTAGTCATCCCACTTCTGCGGATATATCCAGAAAAGATGAAAACTCAAATTCAAAAAGGTACATGCACCCCAGTGTTCATATCAGCACTATTTACAATAGCCAAGACATGGAAGCAGCCTAAATGTTCATTGACAGATAATGGATAAAGAAGGTGTGATATGTGTGTACACGCACACACACACACACATGCACACACACACAAACAATGGAATAATACTCAGCCATAAAAAAGAATAAAATAATGCCATTTGCAGCAACATGTATGGACCTAGAGATTATCATACTAAGTGAAGTAAGACAAAGGCAAATATCATATGATATCACTTATGTGTAGAATCTAAAATATGATACAAATGAACTTATTTACAAAACAGAAACAGACATGGGAAACAAATTTATGTTTACTGAAGGGAAACAGGGAGAGAGATAAATTAGGAGTTTGGGATTAACAGATAGAAATTACTATATATAAAATAAACAACAAGATTCTGTATAGCACAGGAAACTATTCAATATCTTGTAATAAACTATAATGGAAAAGAATATGAAAAAGAAAAAAATATGTATACATATATAACTGAATATATGTATAATTGAATCAGTTCGCTGTACACCAGAAACTAACACAGCATTGTAAATTAATTATACTTCAGTGAAAAAAAAAGATCATGGCATCTGCAAATAGAGATAGTTTTACTTCTTCCTTTCCAATTTGGCTGCCTTTCATTTCTTTTTGTTGCCTAATTGCTCTGGCTAGGACTTCTAGTGCTATATTGAATAAAAGTGATGAGAATGGGCATACTTGTCTTGTTCCTGATCACAGAAGAAAATCATTATGAGTTTTTCGCCATTGAGTATGATGTTAGTTGTGGGCTTGGCATATATGGCCTTTTTTATGTTGAAGCATGTTTCATCTATACTCACTTGTTGAGAGTTTTTTTTTTTAATTTAATTTATTTATTTATTTATTTATTTATTTAGGGCTGCATTGGGTCTTTGTTGCTGCACATGGGCTTTCTCTAGTTGGGGTGAGTGGGGGCTACTCTTCGTTGCAGTTCACGGGCTTCTCATTGTGGTGGCTTCTCTTGTTGCGAAGCATGGGCTCTAGGCATGCGGGCTTCAATAGTTGTGGCACGCAGGCTCAGTAGTGGTGGCGCATGGGCTTAGTTGCTCCATGGCCTGTGGGATCCTCCAGGACCAGGCCTTGAACCCATGTCCCCTGCATTGCAGGTGGATTCTTAACCACTGCGCCACCGGGGAAGTCCGTTGAGAATTTTTGATCATGAATGGATGTTGAATTTTCTCAGATGGTTTTTCTGCATGTGTTGAAATGATCATATGATTTTTTCCCTTTATTTTTTTAATGTGGTGTATCACATTGAATAATTTCCAAGTGTTTGACCATCCTTGCATTCCAGGGATAAATCCCACTTGATCATGGATTGTGATCTTTTTAATGTATTGTAGAATTTGGTTTGCTAATAGTTTGTTGAGGATTTTTGCATTTGTGTTCATCAAGGATATTGGTCTGTGCTTTTCTTTTCTTGTAGTTTTTTTGGTCTGGTTTTGGTATCAGTGTAATGCTGGGATAGTAAAATGAGTTTGGAAGTATTCCCTCCTCTTAAAATTTTTGGAAGAGTTTGAGAAGGATTGTTACTAATTTTTCTTTAATGTGTGGTTGAATTTACCAGTGAAGCCCTGTGGTCCTGGACTTTCTGTTGGGAGGTTTTGAATGACTGATTCAGTCTCCTTCCTAGTAATTGCTCTATTCAGATTTTCTGTGTCTTCTTGATTCACTCTTGGTAGGTTGTATGTTTCTAGGGACTTATCCATTTCTTCCAGGTTGGCCCAATTTGTTGGTGTAGAGCTGTTCAAAGTAGTTTCTCAAGGTTCTTTGTATTTCTGTTGTATCAGTTGTAACACTTCCTCTTTCATTTATGATTTTGAGTCTTCTCTTTTTCTTGGTGAGTCTACTTAAAGGTTTATCTATTTTGTTTATCTTTTCAAAAAACCAGCTCTTAGTTTTATTGACTTTTTCTATTGTCTTTTTAGTCTCTATTTCATTTGTTTCCCCTTGATCTTTGTTATTTTTTTCCTTCTACTGACTTTGGGCTTCATTTGTTCCTTTTTCTAGTTCCTTGAGGTATATATAATGAGGTTGTTTGCGTTCTCTCTTGTTAATTAATTTATGCTTTTATTGCTATGAGCTTTCCTCTTAGAACTGCTTTTGCTTCATCCTTTAAGTTTTGGTATGTTCATTTTATTTCCCTCAAGATCTTTTTGGTTGATTTCTTCTTTGATCCATTGGTTATTCAGCAGTGTGTTGCTTAGTCTGTGCATATTTGTGAATTTTCCAGTTTGCTTCTTGTTATTGATTTCTAGTTTCATACTGTTGTGGTTGGAAAAAAGGATGTTTTCCTTGAAGAGTTTTACAGTGTCTGGTTTTACATTTAAGTCTTTAATCCATTTGGAGTTTATTTTTGCATATGGTGTTAGGTAGTGTTCTAATTTCATTCTTTTACGTGTAGCTGTCCAGTTTTCCCAGCACCACTGAGTGAAGAGGCTGTCTTTTCTCCATTGTATGTTCTTGCCTCCTTTGTCGTAAATTAGGTGCCCATATGTGCGTGCATTTAACTCTGGGCATTCTATCCTGTACCATTGATCTATATTTCTATTTTTCTGCCAGTACCATACTGTCTTGATTACTGTAGCTGGTATGGTTTGAAGTCGGAGAGCCTGATTCCTCCAACTTCATTTTTCTTTCTCAAGATTGCGTTGGCTGTTTGGGGTCTTTTGTGTTTCCATACAAATTGTAAAAATTTTTGTTCTTATTCTGTGAAGAATGCCATTGGTAGTTTGATAGGGATTGCATTGAATCTGTAGATTGCTTTGGGTAGTATAGTCATTTTCACAATATTGATTCTTCCAATCCAAGAACATGGTATATTTCTCCATCTGTTTATGTCATCCTTGATTTCTTTCATCAGTGTTTTATAGTTTTCTTAGTACACGTCTTTTGCCTCCTTAGGTAGGTTTATTCCTAGGTATTTTATTCTTTTTGTTGCAGTGGTAAATGGGATTGTTTCCTTAATTTCTCTTTCTGATTTCTTGTTGTTGGTGTATAGGAATGCCAGAGATTTTTGTGCATTAATTTTGTATCCTGCAACCTTACCAAATTCATTGATTAGTTCTAGTAGTTTTCTGGTGGCATCTTTAGGATTTTCTATGTATAGTATCATGTCATCGGAAAAACAGTGACAGTTTTACTTCTTCTTTCCCAATTTGTATTCCTTTTATTTCTTTTTCTTGTCTGATTGCTGTGGCTAGGACTTCCAAAACTGTGTTGAATAAGAGTGGCGAGAGTGGATATCCTTGTCTTGTTCCTGATCTTAGTGGAAATGCTTTCAGTTTTTCACCCTAGAGTATGATGCTTGCTGTGGGTTTGTCATATATGGCCTTTATTATGTTGAGGTAGGTTCCCTCTATGCCCATTTTCTGGAGAGTTTTTATTATAAATGGGTGTTGAATTTTGTCAAAAGCTTTTTCTGCATCTATTGAGATGATCATATGGTTTTTATTTTTCCATTTGTTAATATGGTGTATCACATTGATTGATTTGCATATATTGAAGAATCCTTGCATCCCTGGGATAAATCCCACTTGATCAGAGTGTATGATCCTTTTAATGTGCTGTTGGATTGTTTGCTAGTATTTTGTTCAGGATTTTTGCATCTATATTCATCAGTGATATTGGCCTATAATTTTCTTTTTTTGTGATATCTTTTTCTGGTTTTGGTATCAGGGTGATGGTGGCTTTGTAGAATGAATTTGGGAGTGTTTCTCCCTCTGCAGTTTTTTGGAAGAGTTTGAGAAGGATTGATGTTAGCTCTTCTCTAAATGTTTGATAGAATTCGCCTGTGAAGCCATCTGGTCCTGGACTTTTGTCTGTTGGAAGATTTTTAATTATGGTTTCAATTTCATTACTTGTGATAGGTCTGTTTATATTTTCTAATTTTTCCTGGTTCAATCTTGGAAAATTGTACCTTTCCAAGAATTTGTCCATTTCTTCGTGGTTGTCCATTTTATTGGCATATAGTTGTTTGTGGTAGGCTCTTATAATCCTTTGTATTTCTGCAGTGTCAGTTGTGATTTCTCCTTTTTCATTTCTAATTATATTGATTTGCATCCTCTCCCTTTTTTTCTTGATGAGTCTGGCTTAGGGTTTATCAATTTTGTTTGTCTTCTCAAAGAACCAGCTTTTAGTTTTATTGATCTTTGCTATTGTTGTTTTTGTTTCTATTTCGTTTATTTCTGCTCTGATCTTTATGATTTCTTTCCTTCTACTGACTTTGGGTTTTCTTTGTTCTTCTTTCTCTAGTTGTTTTAAGTGAAGGGTTAGATTGTTTATCTGAGATTTTTCTTGTTTCTTGAGGTGATATTAAATTGCTATAAACTTTTCTCTTAGAACTGCTTTTGCTGCGTCCCATAGGTTTTGGGTCATCATGTTTTCATTGTCATTTGCTTCTATGTATTTTTTAATTTCTTCTTTGATTTCTTCAGTGATCTCTTGGTTATTTAGTAGTGCACTGTTTTGCCTCCATGTATTTGTGTTTTTTACAGTTTTTTTCCTGTAATTGATTTCCAATCTCATAGCGTTGTGGTCAGAAAAGATGCTTGATATGATTTCAATTTTCTTAAATTTTCTGAGGCTTGATCTGTGGCCTAAGATGTGATCTCTCCTGTAGAATGTTCCTTGTGCACTTGAGAAGAAATTGTATTCTTCCACTTTTGGGTGGAATGTTCTATAAATACCAATTAAATCTATCTGGTCTAGTGTGTCATTTAAAGCTTGTGTTTCCTTATTTATTTTCATTTTGGATGATCTGTCCCTTGGTGTAAATGGGGTGTTAAAGTCCCTACTATCATTGTGTTACTGTTAATTTCTCCTTTCATGGTTGTTAGCATTTGCCTTATGTATTGAGATGCTCCTGTGTTGGGTGCATAAACATTTATAATTGTTATATCTTCTTCTTGGATTGATCCCTTGATCATTATGTAGTGTCCTTCCTTATCCCTTGTAACAGTCTTTATTTTAAAGTCTGTTTTATCTGATGTGAGTATTGCTAATCCAGCTTTCTTTTGATTTCCGTTTGCATGGAATATCTTTTTCCATCCCTTCACTTTCCGTCTGTATGTGTCCCTAGGTCTGAAGTGGGTCTATTGTAGACAGCATATATATGGGTCTTGTTTTTGTATCCATTCAGCCACTCTGTGTCTTTTGGTTGGGGCATTTAATCCATTTACATTCAAGGTTATTATCGATATGTATGTTCCTATTACCATTTTCTTAATTGTTTTGGATTTGTTTTTGTAGGTCCTTTTCTTCTCTTGTGTTTCCCACCTAGAGAAGTTTCTTTGGCATTTGTTGTAAAGCTGGTTTGGTGGTGCTGAATTCTCTTAGCTTTTGCTTGTCTGAAAAGCTTTTAACTTCTCCATCAAATCTGAATGAGATCCTTGCTGGATAGAGTAATCTTGGTTCTAGGTTTTTCTCTTTCATCACTTTAAGTATATCCTGCCACTCCCTTCTGACCTGCAGAGTTTCCGCTGAAAAATCAGATGATAACCTTTTGGGGATTCCTTTGTATGTTAGTTTTTGTTTTTCCCTTGCTGCTTTTAGTATTTTTTCTTCGAATTTAATTTTTGTTAGTTTGATTAATATGTGTCTTTCCGAGGGTTTATCCTGTATGGGATTCTCTCCGCTTCCTGGACTTGGGTGACTATTTCCTTTCCCATGTTAAGGAAGTTTTTGACTATAACCTCTTCAAGTATTTTCTCAGACCCTTTCTTTTTCTCTTCTTCTTCTGGGACCCCTATAATTTGAATATTGGTGCATCTAGTGTTGTCCCAGATGTCTCTGAGATTGTCTTCAATTCTTTTCATTCTTTTTTCTTTATTCTGCTCCTTGGCAGTTATTTCCACCATTTTGTCTTCTGGCTCACTTACTCATTCTTCTGCCTCAGTTATTCTGTTATTGATTCCTTCTAGTGTATTTTTCATTTCAGTTATTGTGTTGTTCATCTCTGTTTGTTTGTTCTTTAGTTCTTCTAGATCTTTGTTAAACATTTCTTGTATTTTCTCAATCCGTGCCTCCATTCTATTTCCGAGATTCTGGATCATCTTTACTATCATTACTCTGAATTCTTTTTGAGGTAGATTGCCTATTTCCTCTTCATTTATTTGGCCTTCTAGGTTTTTACCTTGCTCCTTCATCTGTGACATATTTTTTTGCCATCTAATTATTTTTTTATTTTTATTTTTATGAGTGGGATTGTGTTCCTGTCTTACTGGCTGTTTGGCCTGAGGCTTCCAACACTGGAGTTTGTAGGCTATTGGGTAGAGCTGGGTCTTGGTGCTGAGATGAGGAACTCCGTGAGACCGCACTCTGATGAATATTCCCTGGGGTCTGAGGTTCTCTGTTAGTCCAGTGGTTCGGACTTGGAGCTCCCACGACAGGAGCTTTGGCCCGACCCCGGCTCGTGAACCAAGATCCTGCAAGATGTGTGGGGCGGAAAAAAAAAAAAAAGGAACAATAACAAAGTAAAAAATAAAATTAGACTAGGAAACTAACAGATATGTTAGAAAGAATATACAAATAAAAATATGATGAATCAGCAACCGGAATGTACATCAGTACCTCAATAGTGAAAAAGAGGGTGAGGGAAAAGAAAAACATAATAAAAACGTGGAAAAAGCCTTGGCTGTGGAGGGCGGGGCCTAAGCAAGTGTGAGGTTTGGGGGGGTGGGGCCTATGCTTAGGACCCACAGGGCTGGAAAAGGCCCTAGGGGCTGTGGGGGTGGGGCTTAGGCTCAAGGAACAGAAGGGGCCCAGGCGTGCCCCCCCACCCCTGGTCTCATAGGGCAGAGGACCTCACCTGGGAGCGCAGCAGGCTTTCTGGGCTTGAGTGGGCAGAGCAATCGCCCTCCTCTCTTCTCCTGCTCCTCCGGTCTGGGAGGGGCCCTCCCGCCTGCCTCTCCTGATCTCCCTGGCCTCCCTCCTATGCCCCCAAGGACCCATGTGCCCTGAAGGGGGCTTTGGAGGGCAGGGAACTGGCCTGGGAGCTCAGCAGGCTCCCCAGGCCTGAGTGGGGGGGGCAGTCGCCCTCCACTCCTCTCCCGCTCTTCCCGGAGAGTCTCTCCTGCCTGCCTCTCCTGATCTGCCTGGCGTCAGGGGTGCCAATCTTGTGTTGCCTCCACTTCTCCTTCTTCCTCAGTCCCCCTACATCCTACCAGTTCACTTTGGGGTTCCTCCCAGCTCCTTGGGCCTCAGAGTCCCCCACGAGTGGCCGGCAGGTGCCCTTGTTGTGGGGAGACGCTAACTTCACGTCTTCCCACACTGCCATCTTGACTCCACCTCCCTTTATGACCATTATTTTTAACTCTTTATCAGGTAAACCACTTATCGCCATTTCATTAAGGTCTTTTTCTGAGGTTTTGTCTTGTTTCTTCAGTTGGAACATATTCCTCTCTTTCTTCATTTTCCTTGACTCTCTGTGTTGGTTTGTATGCAATAGATAAAGAAACCCCTCTTCCAGTCTTAAAGGACTGGTCTTGTGTAGGAGATGAACCTTGTCATTAAACCCTGCCCTTGCTCTTAGTTTTCTCTCAAACGTTTGTAATTGTTCAAGCAGCCTGATTTGTTCTTAGTGGCTTCCAGTAGTTGAGGGTATGCCAAGATCTGTTAGTGTCCAAAGGAAGGATATCAGTCAGCACCTAGATGCAGGCTGAGTGTAAGCTGGACCCTCTGGCAGCAGCTTTTAAAGTATGCAAATATACCTGTTTCAGGTGAATACTGGGCAATGGGTGTTTTGGTCTGCTCCCTCTGCACTGTGGCCTGGCGTGATAGCCAGTTAAGAACTGTTTCTTTGTTTGCTCCCTTCCTCTTGAAGAAATCATGAACACAAGCTCCACTGGCCACCAAACCAGGTGTTCAAGAGTCATGCCCTGGGCTGCACCCACAAGATCTGGGGTGCCAGAGATATACACAAACTCTTTCTGGGAAATACCAGTGACCTGGAGCAAGGCAGAGGGAGAGTGTGAAGATAGTACCTGCTGATGACCTCCCTGGTCTCTGGAGAGTATTGGCATCGGCCCCTTGATGTGTGTTAAGTTAGAAGCCTGCCCCTAAGGCTGCAGCTGTCAAAATAAGCAAATCATCCTCTTTCACCAAGAAGACTGGTTTCAGTCTGCTGCCTCTGCTGGGCCCTGGGGGATTAGGTATGGTGAGTCCATGCGAGCCCTTTAAAAACTGTCTCTTTATTTGCCATATAGTCTTATAGATCTCACAGATGCAAGCACTGTTGGCTTTCAAAGCTAGATGTTTTGGGGTCCCTTCTCTCAGGTGGATGTCTTAAAAGTTTGGGTGCTGGATGTGGGGTCCAAACCCATTGCCCCTCAGGGAGAAGCTGAGAGTTGTGAGTTCCCTCCTGGTTGTGTGCCACCTTGCCAGGGTTGGGGTTTATGGTGAGATTTGTGTCTCAGCCTCTCTTACCATTATTTATTTATTTATTTATTTATTTTTATTTTTATTTATTTATTTTTTAAATGCAACTGTTTTTTTATTTTCATTTTTTTATCTTTTTAACTTCTTTATTGGAGTCTTACCATTTTTTAAATTGAGGTTTAGTTGATTTACAATATTAGTTTCAGTTGTACAACATAGTGATCCAAAATTTTTATAGATTATACTCCATTTATAGTTATTACAAAATATTGGCTATATTCCCTGTGCTGTACAATATATCCTTGTAGCTTATTTATTTTTTACATAGTAGTTTGTAGCTCTTAATCCCCTACTCCTATTTTGCCTCTCCCCCTTCCCTCTCCCACTTATAACCACTAGTTTGTTCTCTATATCTGTGAGTTTGCTCTCTCTTACCATTTTTCAAAATTTCATTTATTTATTTATTTATTTTTTTGTCATGCCGTGTGGCTTGCAGGATCTTAATTCCCTGACCAGGGAGCGAACTTGTGCCCCTGCAGTGGAAGCGCAGAGTCGTAACCACTGGACTGCAAGGGAATTCCCCTTCTCGTACCATTTTTTTTTTATTGGGGTATAGTTGTTTTACGATGTGTTAGTTTCTAACTCTTACCATTTATGATGTGGATTTTTTCTTGTTCACCTGATGTGTAGGAGTCACTCATCCTCTGGATTTGTTTCAGAGGAAATTTTTCTATATGTAGCTATAGATTTGGTGTGTCCATAGGAGGAGGTGAGTTCAGGAGCCTCCTATGCCACCATCTTGAGAGAGGTAGCCTGTTTTTGTTTTTAATAACAGGCAGTTAACTTGGTTGGACACAAACAGCAAACTTTTTTGTGCTGTTCAGTTCTTATACTTGGCTGAGATGCTTACAGTCTCACCTACGTATGCTTTGTTTAGAGGTCTGCAAGAGATTCAGGCAGAGCTTATATGTAGCGTTTGAAAGTCCCTCTCTTTCTCTCACATTGTTGTGATTCACTCTTCACTTTTTAGCACCTATGGTTGCCTCTGTAATGTGGTGCTTCAGGTTATAAAAACTTTGGATTTTTTGTCAGACTGTGCTATGTCACGTGTGGTCATCCAAGGCTTACAGCCATTGAAAAAATGGGAAACCACCTGCACCATTCCTGTCTTTTAAGGATCGACTGCCATTCATAATCTACCTGTTTTGTTTACTCTGCAGTGCCTTCCAGTAATTATTTTTCATATTTTGTCCAGAGTTTATAGTTATCTGGGTGAGGGTCAGTCTGTTAGGAGTTATATTCAGCTATATTAAAAAGTCTCTTATTTTTAATAAAAATAATTATATTTATCTATGTAAATAAGTACTTTATTCATATGATTGATGTATTTGGTCTCAGTTTTGACATACTATTTTAGATTAATTTACTGTATTCATCATTTTCTGTTTGCTTGTTTTACTAGGATATATCTTAGAATTGGCCATTTTAGGTCAAATCCATTCTTTCATTTTTCTTTTTTTAAGGATCCAGTGAAACCTACATTACTCTTCTTTGTCAGTCTTTTATATTTATCACTGTCTCTCATCCTGTTTACCTTTATCTTCATCTTCCTTCATTTTCTTTATTTTACTTTTCTCATTCTGTCCTCTCTCTTAGTACACCTTGGTCGTATTTCTATCTTCCATGGGGACCTTATAATAGTCTTCATTTCTGAGATAATTTTATTGGGTTTTTTTTAATAGCTTTTCTGAATATGATCAGTTTCTATTTCACATCTTCTTTTGTTGTCTGTATCCATTCTGAGCTTTTCAGTTTCTGAATTGTGATGTTCTTTCATAGCCACGCTTGCTTACTTGATTATATTTAATTAATGTTACAGTATTTTGTTAATTTTCTTCTGTTTCTTGGCTGGGGCTTGGTTGTTTTGTGTTTTCAACTCCTGAAAAGTTTTGATTTTCATTTTCTTTTTCTGTTGTAACTTGTATGGATGCTGAGTTCTTTTTTATTTTTCTTGTTGGTGTTTATTTTTGGTGTGTTTTCCTAGACCATTGATCTCATGTTAAATGTTTCCTCTTCTATTCCTACAGTGAAATGCAGTTTCTTTAATTAATAGTACTTTTTTTTGGTCTTTCTCCTCTGAATTATTTCTTAATTTATAATTTTATTGGACCCCTTGCTTTTAGCCACTTCTTCTCTTTGCCACCAAACCTATGAGAGCCATCTCACTCTCTAAGAGTCCTCCTTCACCCAAGAAATAGTGCCTTCCCTATGCTGTAACCTGTGATTCAGTACAGTTTCCAAGCTCTTGTGTTTAAAATATCCAGAAGGCAGTGCTGTGATCCACTAAGTTTCAGATTTTTCTCTCAGCATTTCCCTACTCAGAGTAGGTCCTTTCCCTCTGGAAGGAAGACCCTGGATGACATTATATGGTGTTTACCATTAATATTGTTTCACCACCATTAAGACCATACTACACTTTTCACTCTTTCTGCAGCCTCAGATTCTTTGCTTAGATATCTCTGGAACACTCTGCTGACATCTGGTGTTTATTTTCCCACTAACAAGAAAATTGAAATTTGTAGTATCTCTGTTTCCAAGTTACATTGTAGGCATAGGTAATGGGTGATTTTTGTTTTCTTTCCTTATTGGTGGTTTTCAGGAAGCTCTGTGGAGGGAATTGCATTTAGAAGGATATCTTTATTCTGTGACACCCTCTTACTATTAAAATAATCAATGTTACCAACCTGGACTTCAGAATTTTTTTAGCTGTTTGAATTTCCTTTTCTTTTTAGTGAGTGACATATAATAGGGATGAATGTTAAGAATAGTTGAAAAGAACTGCTGCCACTTTTCATATAAATATTCTTTCTCAGTATTCACTTGACCCTTACTAGATCATCCCACACGGCAGTGCCTTCTTTGAAAATAATCAAGGAATAGAAGAGGCCAAATAATGAAACAAAAATTTATATCAGTTATAGTGTCCTGCTTTACAAACATTTTTATTCAGAGCATCCCAACAAGGGCCAAAAATACCCCATTTCTAAATGCTATACTTCACACTTATCAGAGATATGATACAGGAAACCCTACTGTGAGTTAATGAGTGTCTTGGTTAACCTAGAGGAGGCTTCACTGAGACAGTATTTCATGTTGTTTCTTATTTTGATGACCTAAAAGTTTTTACATCTGGGGAGAATACACCATAGTAAAATTTTATGTGTATGAACAGTAGGCCTTTCTTTTGAATAGTGGGGGGAAGGACTATTTGAAAAGAGAAATTGAGCAAAGCTATGAAAGAGTATATATAGAATTTGAGTATCTGGAAGTCGATTCCTGTGTATTTCTGCTAAAATTGTGCATACCTTAGCGGTACGCAGACCCTAATTTGAAGACCACTACCCTAGTGAAACACTTGAACATGTGGACAAGGAGATGTAATAGAAAGGCTTTTACAAATCTGAATGTTCATCAAAGGAAAATGGATAAATGATTTATGACATATGCATACAATCCATTACTTAGCCTTAGTGAAAATTAGTGAACTAAAAAAAAACTACGTTTCTCATGCATCTCTCAAAAAACTTAACACTAAGTCAAAAAGCAAGTTATAGAAGGTTATGTTGAGTATGATACAATTTATATAAAGTTTCAATACATGGAAAACAATACTATTTATATTCACTTTTTAATACATTAATAGTAAATGTATAAAAACATGTTCCAGGATAAAGAAACACTAATAATTTTAGGATAGTGATTTTTGGGGGGGAGCTGTAGAGGAGAATTAGGTTAGGAAGGGCTATATTGGGGGTTTCAGTTTTATCTGTAATGTTTTGTTTATTTTTAAAGAGGTTCCATAGTAAATAAATATATAAGTTGGGAATTACATTAGGCTCCGTATAATAGAGTCATAGTGACTTAGGCTTTATTCTTTCATATAAACAGACTTAAAGAGAAAGATAGTCTAACATCATTTTGGTAGCTGCACAATATCATCAGGGACCTGGATCCTTCTTTCTGTTTCATCTTTTATAGTGCATGGCTTTCTTCCTAATGTCACAAGATGGCTCCTGGAGCTATACCTGGGTTTGAGACCAGAAGCAGTTAGAAAGGGGAAGGGCCCTAAAAGAGTCTGCCCCAACTATCTGCCCCACCCCCTTTATTTATTTTTTAAAATTTATTTATTTATTTATTTATTTATTTTATGGCTGTGTTGGGTCTTCGTTTCTGTGCGAGGACTTTCTCTAGTTGCGGCAGGTGGGGGCCACTCTTCATCGCGGTGCGCGGGCCTCTCACTATCGCGGCCTCTCTTGTTGCGGAGCACAGGCTCCAGACGCGCAGGCTCAGTAATTGTGGCTCACGGGCCTAGTTGCTCCGCGGCATGTGGGATCTTCCCAGACCAGGGCTCGAACCCGTGTCCCCTGCATTGGCAGGCGGATTCTCAACCACTGTGCCACCAGGGAAGCCCCACCCCCTTTATTGAGCTTACAAATAACAACAACTTTTGCTTACAAATAATTTTACAGACTGTAATCAGGTTCACACGAGGATAGAAGTGAAATGAGAAGGTATAATCTTTTTTCTGGGCACATTGGTATCTTAAAAAAAATCAGGATTATCTTATTAGTGAAAAAAGAGAGAAAGCCTTTCATATAGGTATTGTGTAGGTAGGTAGTCTCTGCCTCCCCTGACCAATGCCAAGATTTGGCAGGCCTGAGTTAGGGGTACCTATGAATTTGCTGTATTATTCTTCACAGTTCTGTGTATGCTTTAAATAGTTCAGAATAAGTTTTTAAAATAATAAATGAATTAGTTAATGATAGTTCTATCTCTAGGGTCTCTGGACATAAGCAGATAGTTAGGGGTGAAGTGAGACTATATTCATTCTCAGATTTTATTTCCTAGATGAAACGATCCAGAGTCTTTAGTATCACTTCACCTTCTGTCCAGTCATCCAAAGCGAGAGTCAGCCAAAGGTAATCTGGGCATGGGGTGGTTTGGCATCTCTCCCAGTCACCCTACTCGTATATTTGAGATTTCTCTGACCTGTGTGTTCACTTCGTGTCTCTCCATTTGTTTACTGTTTGTCTCTCACACTGTCCTTAGCTGTGACTCTGTGTGCATACTTCCATGTGGGCTTATAGTGTGTATGTGTGTATATGTGTGGTTTGTGTTTGTTTATGGACCCTAAGAGTGATTTTGTTCTAGCTTAAATTATACACTCATTTTTATCATGGTTTGACCAGTTTTGAGTTTTACTTAAAATTTTAGGAGATCTTGTTATATCACAAAAAAAGCACAGGACGAAAATCTTGAAGACTTGAGTTATAGTCCTAGCTCTGCCACTTACTGACTCTATAAACTCAGATACTATACCTCCTCAGTATTGTCCCAGTATTGTTGTTACCACATCAGAGGGTTGGAAGGGATGAGTTCCAAGGGCCCTGTGAATGCTGACATTGTGGGGATTCTGAACGTCCCCATATGACATTTCTGAGCCAGAAATGACAGTTGTGACACAGTGTCCAGAGACAAGAGGAATGATCTCCAAACCCTCCAACTTCCCCACCTCCTTTTCTACCCCATCTTTTTCTCCTGACTCACATTGGTCCACTTTTCTGCTTTCCCCATGCCCTTGTCGTCCACCTGATTTTCTCCAGTGTATTTCTGACAGACGAGGAAGACCCTGTGATTGGCCAAGTGAATCGCAGGATTCAGCTCATCACTGGGCTGTCAGATGAAACAGCTGAATTTTTCCAGGTATGAGGTATCTGAGTGAGGAATCTGTGTCCTGTCCCCCTTTCTTGCCCTTTCTAATCTGGCAGTTGAGCCATAGTTACCTCTACCCTGAAGCTTTCCATTCTCTAGCCTGAGGACACTGGCCTTGAAATGTTGTGAGCCCCACTTCCATGCCCCTTCCCACAGAAACCTACCCAGTCTGATTTTTGTTTGCCTCTTTCTCTGGGCACAAATGGCCTAGGGTTTAAGAGCATAGAGCTCAGGAATCAAAAAGCCTGGGTAAGAATTCAAGCTTTGGGACTTCCCTGGTGGCACAGTGGTTGGGAATCTGCCTGCCAATGCAGGGGACACGGGTTCGATCCCTGGTCTGGGAAGATCCCTCATGCCACGAAGCAGCTAAGCCCGTGAGCCACAACTATTGAGCCTGAGCTCTAGAGCCCACGAGCCACAGCTACTGAAGCCCACGCACCGAGAGCCCATGCTCCTCAATAAGAGAAGCCACCACAATGAGAAGCCTGCGCACCGCGACAAAGAGTAGCTCCCGCTCGCCGCAACTAGAGAAAGCCCGCGTGCAGCAACAAAGACCCAAAGCAGCCAAAAATAAATAAATAAATTTATTAAAAAAAAAAAAAAGAATTCAAGCTTTGCTACTTTCTATCTGTGTCACCTTGGGTAAGTTCCATATTCTGTCTGTTCCTTAGTTTCCTGGTCTAGGTGCAGGTGGTAGATAAGCTGCTTATTGTCTTCATTTAGGAGCACGCTTGGGAATGCAGAGTTCCTAGGCTGGCTTAGAGGCTGTCCACCTAGCTAACCTTGTATTTTTTTTTTTTTTTTTTTTACTGCCAGGTTGCTGATTATGGCATTGGAGGATACTATGACCCTCATATGGATTATTTTTTGGTAAGGGCAAAATATCATTCCTTTGGGCTGTGTTTCAAGTGGCAGGAAAAGGTCACAGCTCACAAAGGTTTGGCTTCTAGCTCAGGGACTTCTAAATTCTCAAGGATAAATCTTTGGGGATTGTTTTAAAATTAGGAGAGAAAACAGATTTTATTGTCTTCTGGTGTGGTGCCGCCTCCACCAGGCACCTGGAATTGAGATGAATTCTTGGGGTAAAAAGTGATGGAGAGAGACCTACACAGAGTCCTTTGCTCCCACCTGTGTCCCCACTTGTGCTAGGAGGTTCCTCTGTCTCTCTCTTCAGGCAGACCTCACTCCTCAGTTGATAGGAGGAGCACTTGAGTCTATTGCTCTGAGCTCCAGTACTTCAGCCTAGCACAAGCCCCTAGTGTGGCTGAGCCAGACACAGAGAGAAGATAGATATTTGTGCTTTGGGAATGACAAGCTGAATCAGCAAACAAAACAACAAATGTTTCTTTAGCACCTTTGATGTGCTGGTTACTCTCCTAGGAACTAGGGTTAGGAAGGCAAAGAAAACAATTCCCATTCTCATACAGAGGCCATGGTTTTTTGAGAGTCATACATATGAAGAGCTGCTTTCAAAGTTATAGTAAGTGCTATGAAGGAGGTATGTATACAGTGGTCCTGGGATCCAGTGAACAGGCATGCAGCCTGAATGTTCAAAGGAGGCTTCCTGCAAGAGCTTAGGTGTAAGCTAAGATTGTTCCTTTAAACCTGTCCCTTCATGAGAAGGTGTCCCTAGAATCAAAGCCCTCTCACTGCTGCCAGAATGTAGTCTGAAAGTAGCTGTCTCTACAGTCAAGATTGACCCACTGGTTACAGGAATCTGGGAAACCATGTTCTTGGCATTGCAGGAATACCTTTTGCTGAGAAACCACATAGAGCTTGAAAGCAAAAGCCGACCTGTTCCTATGGATAAGACCTCTTTGTGATTCCACTCTGAAATGTTCCTGACTTAGCCAGTTCTAGGATCAAATGTTTTCTAGAGTGGTATGCATTCCTTCTTAGTCATCTTTTCTGACCCACTTCCTTTGTTGAGTTTTCTGTCTCCACCATGGAAAAATAAGTGGATTGGATTGGTGGTCTGTTCTTTGAATACAACAATTGGTTCCTGTATGTGCCCTTTCTGCCTGGGTTCCAGTCTCACCTGCCTGTATGTCCATGTCCATCCCTGAGGGGCAGGGTGACCTCCATTTGGCTGTGACGCATTTCGCATTCTCACATCATATCCTTAATTATAATAGTTGGGAAAGCAACTGTTGTTCACGCTTCTTAACTAGTTAAGGCTAAGACCTGCGTATTCACTTTCACCTAAATTTCATAGGGATTTGACAATGAGCCTTTGGAGCTTCATGAGACAGGGAATCGTGTGGCCACATTCACGAGCTATGTTAGCATGGTCAGTACTGGATTGCCCCCTAGACACACTAAGCATGGGCTAGAAGGGTCACTACTGAACAAAACAGTGAGGATTTGGATCCAGGAATTTGTATTTTTTAAAATGCTGCAGTAGATTCTAGTGATCAACTGGTATAGGAACTACCTTCACTTAGTGTTAAAAGTAGAAGGGGAAAGAGGGAAAGGGAAGAGTTATAGAATCACCTGGGGGATTTCTTTATATTACACAGCACCTCTTCATTCTGTTACTCCTTACGTTGTCAGTCTCTTCATTGGGGAGTAAAGATCTAGAACCGTTTATTTTGCCAATCAGGTGTGATTTCCTCCTCTGGACTAGGGCTAATTTTTTAATTCTTAAAATAATTATTTGATTTTTAAGCTAATTTTTAAAATAAGCAATGAGGAAAAAAACCCTCAGTATTCCTAGATACATACAATAGGCATTTTTCTACTGTCTTTCCTTCTCTACCCAAAGTTGTATCAAATAATATGCAGATATTATCACACTGCTTTTAAGGTATCTTAATTCCAAAGTTATAGCCGATTTAGACCCCACTTTCGTGGGGGACAGTCCCAGAGACTTTTGCTCATAACTAATGACTGATTCAAAAGGGAAAGACTTCTGACTCATTCTTATTCATTCCTTTTGGAAGGAAGTGATTGTCAGTATTGAAATTCTGCTATACCCAATTTGAGGCTGGTACAATATGAAGATCCTTCTCTGTTCTTTTAATCATCACTTATTAAGCAAAAAAAAAAAAAAAAAAAAAAAAGCTTGATTTGGACAAAGTTTTCTTTCAGGAATTTTTTGAGTATGACTTGTTCTGTTTGTTGCAATGAGTAATTATAACTTAGAAAATGGACATGGGTGTTCTACTTTAGTATAATGGGCAGTAGTCACAATGTGTAAATACCCTGTTTTTGCCAAGATAAAATAAGAAAAATCATTAATTACAAAATGAGTGTAAGGCCTTTTAGGACTATTGTTCTAGGTACAGATTATCAACAGCAATTATCCCCACATCTTTTCTCCAGCATGAACATTGGAGCAGTGCCTTTATGGTACGTTAAGAAGCATTGGTAGAGGATTTAGAAGAGAAGGTGGTAAAGAAATGTAGTTTGAGTTTTCTTGTGAATTAACTATGTTCCTAGCCCTCCCAGTCTTTGCTGCTGCCATGATATTTGGGAGTTTTCTGTTCGCTTCTCTAATAATTGCACAGACAAGAGGTGGTAGGTATAGTATTTAAAGTTGATATTAAGTATAGTTCACTTTCTTTGCCTTCTGCATATGGCTTCAGTGCTGCTTACCACATTCTTAGAACAGTTGCAGTATTTGTTATTTACTTTTATATCGATGATTCAGTGGAAAGAGCAGGGACTTTAATACCCCCAAACCAAGATTCTGATGCTGAATCTGCTAGAAACTAGCTGCATATATTTGGCAGGTTATTCCCTTTAGATTTTTTGTCCCCATTGGCTTATTGGTCAGTTAAAGGTATTGAAATAACCTGTCCCTAATTTCTAATCTAGTTTTGTTAGTCTCTGCAACAGTCAATTAGAAAATATTTATTGGCACCTACAATGTATCAGGCATTGTTCTTAGGTGCTGAGGATGTTGCAGTGAATAGAACCACCAAAGTGTCTGCCCTTGTGAAGATTAAATTCAAGTGGTGGAATTGAACAATAAATAAGAAAATTAAAAATCAATAAATAACATGAATACACATTTTAGAAGTCTTACGAAGGAATTATAATGGTGTAAAGAAAAATATCTGTGTTGGAAGATTTTGTTGATCAGGGAGAACCTCTTTTAAGGAGGTGATATTGGAATGATAATGAGCCAGCTGTGTGAAAGATCTGGAAGATGAGTATTCTAGGCAAAAAGAATAGCAAGTGCAAAGGCTTTGAGACAGAGAAAAACTTGGCAAAAAAAAATATTTTGGAAGTAGCCCTTTCAATTTCAGCCACCATTTTCCTAGTTACAGGAATCTAATCTCAGACAATCCTGATCTCTCAACCCTTAGATATGGCAGTTGTTTCAGTGTTTCAAAGAGACTTGCATAGTAACAAAGCATTGGGGCATGCTCATTTGGACCTTGAGTCATTGTCATGTTACTACACAGGAAAAATGAAGGTGTTCTTCATTCCTCTGTCAGGCTTGTACCTCCGCTGGAGTAGGTGGTACTCCTGTTAGTCTGACCCAAACCCTCATCCTTGGGGAGTCTGAGCCCCTGTTTACCATTATCTTTTGAGGCCATGAATGATACACTTGTCCATTTACTATTAAAATTTGACGGTTCCAAGAAACCCTCCAGTGGATCACCTGAGCACCATATTCTTCCCTATCTTTATTACGTAACAGCAACACTGTCTCCTCTTGATGATCAGGGTCAGTGACCCCTGTCAGTAAAGTGACTCCTTTTATTGCTTCCTAGTCTCTTGGCATAAAGTGCTTGAAGTGACAGTGCAGTAGGCATAGCTTAAATTTCAGTAGGATTCTCTTTATCCCCTAGTAGAACTTTCTATTCTGGTAACCAGGTCCTGTGGAGTAGTTCTGTCCAATAGAACATTCTGCAGTAATGGAAATGTTTAGTATTTGTGCTATTTATTATGGTAGCCACTTTCTTGTGTGGCTGTTGAGCACTTGAAATGTGACTGGTACAACTAAAGAAATTAATTTTTAATTTAATTTAATTACATTTGAATGTAAACAGCCACACATAGTTAGTGGCTACCTTATTGGGTAGTGTAGCTCTAGACCCACAGAGCCTATAAATGTAGAGATAGGAAACAGAAATTCTCCAAGGGGGTCACTCTGAGTGGCATTAAGTGGAGCCATTCCTATTTCCACCCCAGGGTTCCCAGACCCATGTATTCTATATATTATAGTTGTCGATTTGGGGTTGTAGAATACATCCTGGAAGATACCCTTGTCTTTACAGAGTATAATTATAGTGTTCAAGCTAACACCTTACTGGAGTGTTCAAGAGATCATTCCTCTACTGTATCAGGCTACCATTTTCTGGGTGGTAGACTGTGTGATAGGACCAGTTGACCCTTTGATCATAGCTAGATTGTAAAAATTCAGGGTCCTGCCACATTGGTGAAGTCTTTAAATATCCAGTAGTTGGTCCAGAGCAGCATATCCCATTATCTGCCCCTACCTGTTTACCAGCTAAAACAGAAGTTGGCCAACTTTAAATGGGTCCTATAGCAGGAAAGTTAGAAATGGAGTATTTGTGGTAGAAATTGAGTGTTTAACCTTGGAATGTCAAGTGATTATGCAACAAAGCTGCCCGTTGAGTTCATGTCTGTCAGACCCACCACGTCATAAGACGGGACAGGCCCAGCAGTAGGACCTTTATGATAGGCTTTTCCATTTATGTGAACAAGGAAGTTGAAATTTTGATAGGGATTGCACTGAACCTGTAGATTATTTGCATAGTAGTGCTGTGTTAGCAGTATAGTCTTCCAATTCACGAATAGAGGGTGTCTTTCCATTTATTTAGAAGTGGAAAATAGCTGAGATTGATTCATGAATGGGTTAGCTCAAAATATGGGTGCAAATTGAAAATATATTGCTACTGGAAATGGTCCAGAAATGCAGTGTTTTGGAAATCCTCCTAATGATCAGAGCTGTGAGTGGTTCACATTGTGTGTGAAAAGAGATGTGGCCCAAGGTAAGCATAAACACAGACTCATGCCAATTTTACATGTCACAGGCACCCCATCCCTACCTCCCACCTTGAACCAGCATCCTTAGGATCCAGACCCAATAATTAGATCCTGATGGAATATGTTGACTAGGTCCTATAGCTTCTTCAGTGTATAGTCTGATTTTCCCTTATTAGGCCCACTACTTCTTTAGTCAGGTTATATTGTAACTTGACTTTAGTTATTGGTATAGTGACCAGAAGGAGAGATGAAAGTAGATCCTGAGGGGTGTGCACATGGTTTTACAAGGCTGAGACCTCTCTATCATCTTCAAAAATGGGGTAGATCTAACCTTTTTAAAAATTTATCTTTTTATTGAGATGTAATTTACATACCATAAATTTCACCTTTTTAAAGTATATAATTCAGTGGTTTTAGTGTATTGAACAACAAGGTGGTGCAACCATCATTAATCTAATTCCAGAATGTCTCCATCACCCCTAAAACAAACCCTGTGTCCTTTAGCAGCCATTCCCCATTTCCCCCCTCTCACCCACCGTCCCAGTCCCTGGAAAGCATTAATCTATTTACTGCCTGTGTAGATTTGTTTATTCTGGACATTTCATACAAATAGAATCGTATAAAATGTGGTCTTTTGTGTCTGGCTTCTTTCACTTAATGTTTTCAAGGTTCATCCATGTTGTAGCATGTATTAGTATTTCATTACTTTTTAGAGCTAAATAATATGCCATTGTACAGATATGCCACATTTTGTTTATCCATTTGTCAGTTGATGAACATTTGAGTTGTTTCCACTTTCTGATTATTGTAAATAATGCTACTGTGAACATTTGTGTACAAATTTTGGGGTGAACAGATATTTTCAATTCTCTTGGTTATCCTAGGAGTAGAATTACTGGATCATATGGTAACTCTGTGTTTAACTTTTGTAGAAACTGTTACACTGTTTCCTACAGTGGCTGCACCATTTTACTTTCCCACCAGCAATGTATGACAGTTCCCATTTCTTCACACCCTTGTAAACACTTATTATTTTCTGCTTTTTTATTATTATAGTCATCCTATGGTGTGTGATGTGTTATCTTCTTGTGGCTTATATTTGCATTTGCATAATGACTAATGATGTTGAACATCTTTTTGTGTTTTTATTGGCCATTTCTTTATCTTCTTTGGAGAAATACCTATTTAAATCCTTTGTCCATTTTAAAATGAGGTTGTCTTTTTATTGAGATGTAAGATATGTATTCTTTTTTATATCCTGGATACTAGATCTTTATCAGATATATAACTTGAAAATATTTCTCCCATTCTGTGGTTTTCCTTGATGGTGTCCTTCAATGCACAGAAGTTTTTAATGTTAATGAAGTCCTGTTAATCTTTTCTTTTCCCTTTGGTTGCTTATAATTCATATGTCACATCTAAGAAACCATTGCATGATCCAAGGTCACAAAAATTACACCTGTGTTTTCTCTTAAGAGTTTTATAATTTTAGCTCTTACATTTAAGTTTGATACATTTTGAGTCCTTTTTTTTTTTTTTTGGTCCATGCCATGCAGATTGTGGGATCTCAGTTCCCCAACCAGGGACTGAACCCGGGCCACGGCAGTGAAAGCCTGGAATCTTAACCACTAGGCCACCAGGGAACTCCCTGTGTTAATTTTTATTTATGGTGTGAGCTATGGGTCCAACTTCATTCTTTTGCACTTAGATTTCCATATGTCCCAGCACCATTTGTTGAAAAGATTGTTCTTTCCTTACTGTATTGTCTTGGCATCCATGTCAAAAATCATTTGACATACATATCTGGGTTTATTTCTGGAGTAAAAATTCTATACCATTGACCTATATGTCTGTCCTTATGCCAGTATCATACAATTTTCATTAATGTAGTTTTATTTTAAGTTTTGAAATCAGTGAATGAGTACTTCAGCTTTATTTTTCTTTTCCAAGATTTTTGGCTATTCTGGGTCCCTTGCATTTCCACAGGAACTTTAGGATAGGCTTTTCCATTTATGTGAACCAGGGAGTTAGAATTTTGATGAGGATTGCACTGAACCTGTAAATTATTAGGATAGTATTGCCATATTAGCAATATAGTCTTCCAATTCATGAACATGGGGTGTCTTTCCATTTATTTAGGTCTTCTTTACTTTCCCTCAGTAGTGCTTTGTAGTTTTCAGTATACAAGTCTTACACTTCTTTGTGTGTGTGCAGTTTCTAGTTCAGAATTTTTAAAAAATTTCAGTATACTTGATTTACAGTGTTGTGTTAGTTGTATGTGTATACCAAAGTAATTCAGTTATTTATATATATTTAATATATATTCTTTTTTATAAATTTATTTATTTTACTTATTTATTTATTTTTATTTTTTTATACAGCAGGTTCTTATTAGTCATCAGTTTTATACACATCAGTGTATACATGTCAATCCCAATCGCCCAATTCATCACACCCCCATACCCCCGCTGCTTCCCCCCCTTGGAGTCCATACGTTTGTTCTCTACATCTGTGTCTCAATTTCTGCCCTGCAAACCAGTTCATCTGTACCATTTTTCTAGGTTCCACATATATGCGTTAATATACGATATTTGTTTTTCTCTTTCTGACTTACTTCACTCTGTATGACAGTCTCTAGATGCATCCATGTCTCTACAAATGACCCAGTTTCATTCCTTTTTATGGCTGAGTAATATTCCATTGTATATATGTACCACATCTTTATCCATTCGTCTGTCGATGGGCATTTAGGTTGCTTCCATGACCTGGCTATTGTAAATAGTGCTGCAGTGAACATTGGGGTGCATGTATCTTTTTGAATTATGGTTTTCTCTGGATAAGTGCCCAGTAGTGGGATGGCTGGATCATATGGTAATTCTATTTTTAGTTTTTTAAGGACCCTCCATACTGTTCTCCATAGTGGCTGTATCAATTTACATTCCCACCAACAGTGCAAGAGGGTTCCCTTTTCTCCACACCCTCTCCAGCATTTGTTGTTTGTAGATTTTCTTATCATGCCCATTCTAACTGGTGTGAGGTGATATCTCATTGTAGTTTTGATTTGCATTTCTCTAATAGTGATGTTGAACAGCTTTTCATGTGCTTCTTAGCTACCTGTATATCTTCTTTGGAGAAATGTCCATTAGGTCTTCTGCCCTTTTTCTTTTTTTTTTTAGCATTTGTATATTTTATTTTATTTATTTGTTTTTGGCTGCGTTGGGTCTTCGTTGCTGAACGCGGGCTTTCTCTAGTTGCGGCGAGCGGGGGCTACTCTTCGTTGCGATGCGTGGGCTTCTCATTGCAGTGACTTCTCTTGTTGTGGAGCACAGGCTCTAGGTGCGCGGCTTCAGTAGTTGTGGCTCGCAGGCTCTAGAGCACGGGCTCAGTAGTTCTGGTGCACGGGCTTAGTTGCTCCGTGGCATGTGGGATCTTTCCGGACCAGGGCTCGAACCCATGTCCCCTGCATTGGCAGGTGGATTCTTAATCACTGCGCCACCAGGGAAGTCCCTATAATATGTATTATTTTTCAGGCTCTTTTCCATTATAAGTTATTACAAGATATTGAATGTAGTTCTCTGTGCTGTATAGTAGGTCCTTGTTGTTTATCTATTTTATACATTGTAGTGTGTATCTGTTAGTCCCAAACTCCTAATTTATCCCTGCCTACCCCTGCCACTTTCCCCTCTGATAAACATAAGTCTGTTTTCCATGTCTGTGAGTCTACTTCTGTTTTGTAAATAAGTTCATTTGTATCATTTTTTTATATTCCACATGTGAGATCATATGATATTTGACTTTCTCTGTCTGACTTACTTTACTCAGTATGATAATCTCTACGTCCATTCCTGTTGCTGCAAATGGCAAAATTTTGTTCTTTTTTATGGCTGAGTAATATTCCATTGTATGTACATATAGCATGTCTTCTTGATCCATTCATCTGTTGATGGACATTTAGGTTGCTTCCATGTCTTGGCTATTGTAAATCGTGCTGCTGTGAACACTGGGGTACATGTATCTTTTCAAGTTAGAGTTTTCATCTTTTCCGGATATATACCCAGGAGTGGGATTGCTGGATCATATGGTAACTCTTTTTTAGTTTTTTGAGGAAACTCCATACTGTTCTCCATAGTGGCTGCATGAATTTATATTGCTACCAGCAGTGTAGGAGGGTTCCCTTTTCTCCACATCCTCTCCAGCATTTATTATTTGTAGATTTTTTGTGATGGTCATTCCGACTGGTGTGAGGTGATACCTCATTGTAGTTTTGATTTGCATTTCTCTAATAATTAGCAATGTTGAGCATCTTTTCATGTGCCTCTTGGCCATCTGTATGTCTTCTTTGGAGAAATGTCTATTAGGTATCTGCCCTTTTTTTTTTTTTTAGCATTTGTATATTTTATTTTATTTATTTACTTTTTAACATCTTTATTGGAGTATAATTGCTTTACAATGGTGTGTTAGTTTCTGCTTTATAACAAAGTGAATCAGCTATACACATACATATATCCCCATATCTCCTCCCTCTTGCATCTCCCTCCCACCCTCCCTATCCCACCCCTCTAGGAGGACACAAAGCACCATTGGTTGTTTTTGTTTTGTTTTGTTTTTTAAATTGAACTCTATGAGCTATTGGTATACAGTATTTTGGAAATTAATCCCTTGTCTGTCGCATCATTTGCAAATATTTTCTCCCATTCTGTAGGTTGTCCCTTCATTTTGTTTATGATTTCCTTTGCTGTGCAAAAGCTTTTAAGTTTAATTAGGTCCCGTTTGCTTATTTTTGGTTTTATTTCCATTACTCTAGAAGATGGATCCAAAAAATATTGTTGTGATTTATGTCAAAGAGTGCCTATGTTTTCCTCTAGGAGTTTTATAGTATCTGGTCTTACATTTAGGTCTTTAATTCATTTTGAGTTTATTTTTGTGTATGGTATTAGAGAATGTTCAATTTCATTCTTTTACATGTAGCTGTCTAGTTTTCCCAACACCACTTATTGAAGAGACTATCTTTTCTCCATTGTATATTCTTGCCTCCTTTGTCGTAGATTAATTGACCATAAGTGCATGAGTTTATTTCTGGGCTCTGTATTCTGTTCCATTGATATATGTGCCTTTTTTTGTGTGTGTGCCAGGACCATACTGTTTTGATTACTGTAGCTTTGTAGTATAGTCTGAAGTCAGGGAGCCTGATTCTTCCAGCTCCGTTTTTCTTTTTCAACATTGTTTTGGCAGTTCAGGGTCTTTTGTGTTTCTGTACAAATTTTTTAATTATTTGTTCTAGTTCTGTGAAAAATGCCATTGGTAATTTGATACGCATTGCATTGAATCTATAGATTGTCTTGGGCAATATGGTAATTTTAATACTATTGATTCTTCCAATACATGAACACAGTATATCTTTCCATCTGTTTGTGTCACCTTCAGTTTCTTTCATCAGCATCTTATAGTTCTTGGAGTACAGGTCTTTTGCCTCCTGAGATAGTTTTATTCCTAGGTTGGTTTTTTTTTTCATTTGATGAGGTGGTAAATGGGACTGTTTCCTTAATTTCTCTTTCTGATATTTCATTGTTAGTGAATAGAATAGTTTTATTCCTAGGTTGTTGTTTTTTTTCATTTGATGAGGTGGTAAATGGGACTGTTTCCTTAACTTCTCTTTCTGAGATTTCATTGTTAGTGAATAGAAATGCAACAGATTTCTGTATATTAATTTTGTATCCTGCAACTTTACCAAATTCATTGATGGACTCTAGTATTTTTCTGGTGGCATCTTTAGGATTTTCTTTGTATAGCATCATGTCATCTGCAAACAGTGACAGTTTTACTTCTTCCTTGCCAATTTGTATTCCTTTTAATTTTTTTTCTTGTCTGAATTCTGTGGCTAGGACTTCCAAAGCTATGTTGAATAAAAATGGCAAGAGTGGGCATCCTTGTCTTGTTCCTGCTCACTGTTGAGTGTGATGTTAGCTGTGGGTTTGTCACATATGGCCTTTATTATGTTGAGGTGTGTTCCCTCTGTGCCCACTTTCTGGAGAGTTTTATCATAAATGGATGTTGAATTTTATCAAAAGCTTTTTCTGCATCTATTGAGATGATCATATGGTGTTTATTTTTCAGTTTGTTAATGTGGTGTATCACATTGATTGATTTGTAGATACTGAAAAATCCTTGCATCCCTGGGATAAATCCTACTTGATTATGGTTCATGATCTTTTTAATGTATTGTTGGATTTGGTTTGCTAGTATTTTTTTTTTTTTTGGTTTGCTAGTGTTTTGTTGAGGATTTTTGCATCTATGTTCATCAGTGATATTGATGTGTAATTTACTTTTTTTATGATATCTTTGTCTGGTGTTGGTATCAGGGTGATGGTGGCCTCTTAGAATGAGTTTGGAAGTGTTTGTTTCTCTCTAGATTTTTGGAATAGTTTCAGAAGGATAGGTGTTAACTCTTCTCTAAATGTTTGGTAAAATTCTCCTGTGAAGCCATCTGGTACTAGAGTTTTGTTTGTTGAGAGTTTTAAAATTACTGATTCAATTTCAGTACTGGTAATTGGTCTGTTCATATTTTCTATTTCTTCCTGCTCAGTCTTGGGAGATTTTACCTTTCTGAGAATTTGTTCTATAAAATAGATAACTAATAAGAACCTGCTTTATAGCACTGGGCAGTATAGTACTCTGAACTCTTTCTCAGGTAGATTGCTTATCTCCACTTCATTTAGTTCTTCTTCTGGGGTTTTATCTTGTTCTTCATCTGAAATATATTCTTCTGCTGCCTCATTTTGTATAAGTTGCTCTTTGTATTTCTAAGTATGTGGAGGTTAGTTATATTTCTCAACCTTGGAGAAGTGGCCTTCTGTAGGAGACTTCCTATGCACTCCAGCAGTGTACTCCCCTCTCATCACCTAAGCTGTATGCTCTAGGGGTTCCTTCTCTTGTGGTGGGCTGACTATGTGGGTGGTCTGGTAGGCTTGGTTGGCCCCTTGTCTGATTGGTTGCCAGGCCCTGCCTTTATGGATACTACTGACTGCTCTTTAGTGGGGCCTGGTCAAAAGGCAACTGGTTGTAGAACTCTAGGGGGCCTTGGAGCTAGTAGTGGCTCAGTGGTGGGTGGAGTCAGGGTCTCGAAGAGTCTGGAGCTGTTGCTCACCCACTGGCAGGTGAAGCCGGATCCTGGGGTTAGTGCTGGACTACTCTCAGGCAGAGCTGGTTCCTGGAGTCTGGCTGCAGGGCCTAGTAATCCCAGAGCTCATTTCAGATTGTTGAGCGAGGAGGGTGCTGTTCCTGACACAGGTGGGTATGTGGTCTGAGGTGTCCTGAAGGTTGCATTGGCCTTCTGGTGGGCAGGGCCAGGGCCCAGTTGGTCCTAGAGTAGAGTCTGGCTTGCTGTTGGCGAGCTCAGTCTGCAGGGTGTGGAATTGTAATTTTCAGCTTCTTGTGTCTGCTCACTGATGAGTGAGGATGGTCTAGAGGCTAGTGCAGGCTTCCTTGTGGGATGGGCCAGTACCTGCCCATTGGTGGGCAGAGCTAGGTCTTGGCCCTGTGGTGGGCAAGGTCATGTGTAGTGGTGTGTCTGGAGTCAGCTGTGCACTCAGGAAAGTCTTTGGGCAGCCTGTCTGCTGATGGATGGGTCTGTGTCCCTGCCCACTTAGTTGTTTGGCCTGGGGTGTCCCAGCACTGGTGCTTGCCTCCTGTTGGGTGGGGCCAGGTCTTGGCACTGATGAGTCAAGATGGCAGCCTCCAGCAGCACTGTTCATGCGTTTGAATGTTCCCCAATATGTCTGCCATCAATGCCTAGGTCCCCAGGGTGAGCTGCAGCCAGCCCCCACCTCTCCCGGAGACTCTCTAAGACCAGCAGTTAGGTCTGGCCCAGGGTCATATCAAATTATTGCTATTGCCCTGGGTCCTGGTGTCTGTGGGGTTTTGTGTACACCCTTTAAGAGTGAAGTCTCTATTTAAGCCCTGCTGGACTTTAAAGCCAAATGCTCTGGGGGCTTGTCTTTCTGGAGCCAGACTCCCAGGCTGGGGAGCCTGACGTGGGGCTCAGAATTCTCTTTCCTGTGGAAAAACCTCTGCAGTATACTTATTCTCCAGTCTGTGGGTCTCCCACCTGTGGGGTATGGGATTTGATTATATCACGAGCCCACCCCTTCTGCCTGTCTCATTGTGCTTCCTTCTTTATGTCTTTAGTTGTAGAAGATCTTTTCTGGTCAGTTGCAGTCTTCTTCATCTGTGGTTGTTCTACAGATAGTTGTGATTTTGGTGTGCTCATGAGAGGAGGTGAGCTCAGGGTCTTTCTACTCTGCCATCTTGGCTGCTCAATCTTGCACTTCTTTTGTTAAATTTATTCCTAATTATTTTATTTTTTCTGGTGCTATTGTAAATTGAATGGTTTTCTTAATTTCCTTTTCATATTGTTGATTGATAGTATATAGAAATACAGCTGATTTTTGTATTTTGGTAATGTTTCATACAATCTTGCTAAACTCACTTATTAGCTCTAATAGGTTTTTTCTGTGGATTCCTTGGGTTATTCTATATCTTATATACCCGATCATGTCATCTGCAAATAGAGATAGTTTTACTTATTCCTTTCCAATGTGCATATCTTTTATTTCTTTTCCTTGCCTAATTGTTCTGGCTAGAGCCTCCACTACAATGTGGAATAGAAGCAGCAAGAGCAGACATTGTTATCTTGTTTCTAATCATAGAGGGAAAGCTTTATGTCTTTCACTATGAAGTATGATATTCCTTAAAATGTTTTTGCAGATGCCCTTTATCATGAGGAAGACTCTTTTATAGCTAATTTGTTGGGGGTTTTTAAAAATGTATTTTGTCAAATGCTTTTTCTGTATCTATTGAGATGATCATTTGGTTTTTGTCTTTCATTCTATTACTGTGGTATATTACGTTGACTGATGTTTGTCTCTTGAATTAACCCTGTGTTCCTGGCATAATACCTGTTTGTCATGGTGCATAATCCTTTTCATATGCTGCTGAATTCAGTTTGCTAGTATTTTGTTGATTTTTGCGTCTATATACATAAGGAATATTGGTCTGTAGATTTCTTTTTTTGTTATATCTTAGTCTGGTTTTGGTATCAGGGTAATACTGGCCTCAAAGAATTCTTAGGAAGTGTTCCCTCCTCTTCTATCTTTTAGCTCAAAAAGAAAGTTATTCATTTCTCTTAAAATTTTGGTAGAGGGAATTCCTTGGTGGTCCAGTGGTTAGGATTCTGTGCTTCCACTGTAGGGGGCATAGGTTCAATCCCTGGTCAGGGAATTAAGATCCCACAAGCCGTGTGGCATGGCTAAAAAAAAAAAAAAAAAAAAATTGGTAGAATTTACCAGTGAAGTCATCCTGGTATGGGCTTGTTTGTGGGAAGCTTTTGATTACTTATTCAATCTCTTTATTATAGGTATACACTGATTTTATATTTCATCTTGAGTCAGTTTTAGTCAGTTATTTGTTTCTAGGAATTTTTTCATTTGTATAGATTATCTAATTTGTTGGCATATAATTTTACATAGTATTCCCTTTTAAAACTTGTTATTTCTGTAAGTTCAGTAGTAATGTCCTCTTTTTCATTCCTGATTTTAGTAATTTGAGTCTTCATTCTTTTTGTTTTTGGTGGGTATAGCTGAAATTTTGTCATTTTTGTTGTTTTCAAAGACCAACTTCTGTCTTTTTTCTTTCTCTGTGTTGTTTTTTCTATACTCTGTTCCATTTTTGTTTGCTCTAGCCTTTATCATTCCTTCATTTTACTTGCTTTGGGTTTACTTTGCTCTTCTTTTTCTAGTTTCATAAGATGGAAGATTAGACTGTTGATTTATGATATTTTTTCTTTTTTATTATAGGCATTTACAGGTAAATTTCCCTCTCAATACTGCTTTAGCTGCTTTCCATAAATTTTGATATGCAATGTTTTCATTTTCATTAATCTCAAAATATTTTCTTATTTCCCTTTTTGTTTCTTCTTTTGCCCATTGGTTATTTTGGAATGTGTTAATAAGTTCCACATATTTTTGAATATCCCAAATTTTCTTTGTTATTTATTTCTAATTTTCTTTCTTCATGATCATAGAGCATACTTTGTGTGATTTCAGTCTTTTATGAATTAAGTCCTTTCAAGTTTATTGAGATTTGTTTTATGGCCAAACATGTGGTCTATTATGGGGAATGTCTCATGTGTATTTGAGAAGAATGTATAATCCAGTGTTGATGGAGTGTTAATCTGAACTAGATTGTTATAAGATGGAGTGGAGTGCTTTATAGATGTTTGCCAGGTCTGTTTGGCTTATAGTGTTGTTCAAGGCTTCTATTTCATTACTTGCCTTTTATCCCTTATGGAAAGTCAGGTATTGAAGTATCCAACTCTTATTGTTGGATTTTTATATTCTCCCTTCAGTTATGCCAGTTTTTGCTTCATGTATTGGAGGCTTTATTTTTAGATGCATTTATGAATTTAATTGTTATGTCCTTCTGGTAGATGATTGACTCTTTTATCATTTTAACATACCCTTCTTAGTCTCAGTAACAAGTTTTGTCCTGAAGTCTGTTTTATCTGATTTTACTATAGCCATTCCAGCTCTCTTTTGGGTACTGTTTGCATGGTATATCTTTTTAAACCTGTTTACTTTTCACCTGTTTGTGACTTTGAATTTTAACTGTGTCTCTTATAGATAACATATAAATTAGAATATGTTATGTTAGCTATCCTGCCAATCTCTGCCTTTTAAGTGGAGAGTTTAATCTATTTATGTTTAATGTAGTTACTGATAAGGTAGTATTTACATCTGTATTTTGCCATTTATTTTCTGTATATTTCATGTCTTTTTTTTTTAACATCTTTATTGGAGTATAATTGCTTTACAATGGTGTGTTAGTTTCTGCTTTATAACCAAAAAAGCTATACATATACATATATCCCCATATCTCCTCCCTCTTGCGTCTCCCTCCCACCCTCCCTATCCCACACCTCTAGGTGGTCACAAAGCACTGGGCTGATCTCCCTGTGCTATGCAGCTGCTTCCCACTAGCTTTCTGTTTTACATTTGGTAGTATATATAAGTCCATGCCACTCTCCCACTTTGTCCCAGCTTACCCTTCCCCCTCCCCGTGTCCTCAAGTCCATTCTCTATGTCGGTGTCTTTACTCCTGTCCTGCCCCTAGGTTCTTCAGAACCTTTTTTTTTAGATTCCGTATATATGTGTTAGCATACGGTATTTATTTTTCTCTTTCTGACTTACTTCACTCTGTATGACAGTCTCTAGGTCCATCCACCTCACTACAAATAACTCAATTTCATTTCTTTTTATGGCTGAGTAATATTCCATTGTATATATGTGCCACATCTTCTTTATCCATTCATCTGTAGATGGACACTTAGGTTGCTTCCATGTCCTGGCTATTGTAAATAGAACTGCAGTGAACATTGTGGTTCATGACTCTTTTTGAATTATGGTTTTCTCAGGGTATATGCCCAGTAGTTGGATTACTGGGCTGTATGGTAGTTCTATTTTTAGTTTTTAAAGGAACCTCCATATACTGTTCTCCATAGTGGCTGTATTAATTTACATTCCCACCACAGTGCAAGAGGGTTCCCTTTCTCCACACCCTCTCCAGCATTTATTGTTTGTAGATTTTTTGATGATGGCCATTCTGACCGGTGTGAGGTGATACCTCATTGTAGTTTTGATTTCCATTTCTCTAATGATTAGTGATGTTGAGCATTCTTTCATGTGTTTGTTGGCAACCTGTGTATCTTCTTTGGAGAAATGTCTACTTAGGTGTTCTGCCCATTTTTGGATTGGGTTGTTTTTTTTTTGATATTGAGCTGCATGAGCTGCTTGTAAATTTTAGAGATTAATCCTTTGTCAGTTGCTTCATTTGCAAATATTTTCTCCCATTCTGAGGGTTGTCTTTTCGTCTTGTTTATGGTTTCCTTTGCTGTGCAAAAGCTTTGAAGTTTCATTAGGTCCCATTTGTTTATTTTTGTTTTTATTTCCATTTCTCTAGGAGGTGGGTCATAAAGGATCTTGCTGTGATTGATGTCATAGAGTGTTCTTCCTATGTTTTCCTCTAAGAGTTTTATAGTGTCTGGCCTTACATTTAGGTCTCTAATCCATTTTGGTTTATTTTTGTGTGTGGTGTTAGGGAGTGTTCTAATTTCATTCTTTTACATGTAGCTGTCCAGTTTTCCCAGCACCACTTATTGAAGAGGCTGTCTTTTCTCCGTTGTATATTCTTTCCTCCTTTATCATAGATTAGGTGACCATAGGTGCGTGAGTTTGTCTCTGGACTTTCTATCCTGTTCCATTGATCAATATTCCTGTTTTTGTGCCAGTACCATACTGTCTTGATTACTGTAGCTTTGTAGTATAGTCTGAAGTCACAGAACCTGATTCCTCCAACTCCGTTTTTCTTTCTCAAGGTTGCTTTGGCTATTTGGAGTCTTTTGTGTTTCCATTCAGATTGTAAAATTTTTTTGTTCTAATTCTGTGAAAATTGCTATTGGTAATTTGATAGGGATTGCCTTGAATCTATAGATTACTTTGGGTAGTATAGTCATTTTGACAATATTGATTCTTCCAATCCAAGAACATGGTATATCTCTCCATCTTTTTTTTGTCATCTTTGATTTCTTTCATTGCTATCCTACAGTTTTCTGAGTACAGGTCTTTTGCCTCCTTAGGTAGGTTTATTCCTAGGTATTTTATTCTTTTTGACGCGATGGTAAATGGGATTGTTTCCTTAATTTCTCTTTCTGATCTTTCGTTGTTAGTTTATAGAAATGTAAGAGATTTCTGTGTATTAATTTTGTATGCTGCTACTTTACCAAATGCATTGATGAGCTCTAGTAGTTTCCTGGTAGCATCTTTAGGAATTTCTATGTATAGTATCATGTCATCTGCAAACAGTGACAGTTTTACTTCTTCTTTTCCAATTTGGATTCCTTTTATTTCTTCTTCTTCTCTGATTGCTGTCGCTAGGACTTCCAAAACTATTGAATAAAAGTGGAAAGAGTGGACATCCTTGTCTTGTTCCTGATCCTAGAGGAAGTGCTTTCAGGTTTTCACCATTGAGAATGATGTTTGCTGTGGTTTTGTCACTTATGGCCTTTATTATGTTGAGGTATGTTTATGCTCACTTTCTGGAGTGTTTTTTTTTTTTTTTATCATAAATGGGTGTTGAATTTTGTCAAAAGCTTTTTCTGCGTGTATTGAGAGGATCATATGGTTTTTATTCTTCAGATTGTTAATGTGGTGTATCACATTGATTGAATTACTTATGCTGAAGAATCCTTGCATCCCTGGGATAAAGCCCACTTGATCATGGTGTATGGTCCTTTGAATGTGTCGTCAGATTCTGTTTGCTAGTATTTTGTTGAGGATTTTTGCGTCTATGTTCATCAGTGATATTGGCCTGTAATTTTCTTTTTCATGTGTGATATCTTTGTCTGGTTTTGGTATCAGGGGTAATGTTGGCCTCATAGAATGAGCTTGGGAGTGTTCCTTCCTTTGCAATTTTTTGGAAGAGTTTCAGAAGAGTAGGTGTTAACTCTTCTCTAAATGTTTGATAGAATTCGCCTGTGAAGCCATCTATTCCTGGACTTTTGTTTGTTGGAAGTTTTTTAATCACAGTTTCAATTTCAGTACTTGTGATTGGTCTGTTCATATTTTCTATTGCTTCCTGGTTCAGTCTTGGAAGGTTGTACCTTTCTAAGAATTTGTCCATTTCTTCTAGGTTGTCCATTTTATTGTATAGTTGCTCGTAGTAGTCTTTTATGATCCTTTGTATTTCTGTGGTGTGCATTTTAATTTCTTTTTCATTTCTAATTTTATTGATTTGAATCCTCTCCCTTTTTTTCTTGATGAGTCTGGTAAAGGTTTATCAATTTTATTTATCTTCTCAAAGAGCCAGCTTTTAGTTTTATTAATCTTTGCTGTTGTTTTCTTCATCTGTATGTCATTTTTTTCTGCTCTGATCTTGATGGTTTCTTTCCTTCTACTAACTTTAGGTTTTGTTTGATCTTCTTTCTCTAGGGCTTTCAGTATAAGGTTAGGTTGTTTATTTGAGTTTTTCTTGTTTACTGAGGTAAGATTGTATTGCTGTAAACTTCCCTCTTAGAACTGCTTTTGCTGCATCCTGTAGGTTTTCAGTTGTCGTGTTTTCATTGTCATTTGTCTCTAGGTATTTTTTGATTTCCTCTTTGATTTCTTCAGTGACCCATTGGTTGTTTAGTAACATATTGCTTAGCCTTCACGTGTTTGTGTTTTTTACAGTTTTTTCTCTGTAATTGATTTCTAATCTCATAGTTTTGTGGTCAGAAAAGATGCTTGACATGATTTCAGTTTTCTTAAATTTACCGAGGCTTGATTTGTGGCCCAAGATGGGATCTATCCTGGAGAATGTTCCATGTGCACTTGAGAAGAAAGTGTATTCTGCTGCTTTTGGATGGAATGTCCTGTAGATACCAATTAAGTCTATCTGGTCTAATATGTCATTTAAGGCCTGTGTTTTCTTACTAATTTTCTATCTGGATGATCTGTCCATTGGTGTAAGTGGGGTGTTAAAGTCCCCCACTATTGTGTTACTATCGATTTCCTCTTTTTATGGCTGTTAACATTTGCCTTATATATTGAGGTGCTTCTATGTTGGGTGCATATATATTTACAATTGTTATATCTTTTTGAATTGGTCCCTTGATTATTATGTAGTGTCCTTCCTTGTCTCTTGTAACAGTTTTTATTTTAAAGTCTAATTTGTCTGATATGAGTATTGCTACTCCAGCTTTCTTTTGATTTCCATTTGCATGGAATATCTTTTTCCATCCCCTCACTTTCAGTCTGTATGGGTCCCTAGGTCTGAAGTGGGTCTCTTGTAGACAGCATATATATGGGTCTTGTTTTTGTATCCATTCAGCCAGTTTATGTCTTTTGCTTGGAGCATTTAATCCATTTACATTTAAGGTAATTATGGATAAGTATATTCCTATTGCCATTTTCTTAATTGTTTGGGGTTTGTTTTTGTATGTCGTTTTTCTTCCCTTCCTCTTTTGCTCTCTTCTCTTGTGGTTTGATGACCATCTTTAGTGTTGTGTTTGGGTTGCTTTTTCTTTTTTGTGTGTGTATCTATTGTAGTCTTTGCTGTTCCCATGAGGTTTTGATATAGCAGTCTATATATGTGTGAGGTTGTTTTAAGTTGCTGGTCTCTTTCCCGCTTAGAGAAGTTCCTTTAGCAATCGTTGTAAAGCTGGTTTGGTGGTGCTGAATTCTCTTAGCTTTTGCTTGTCTGTAAGGCTTTTGATTTCTCCATTGAATCTGAATGAGAGCCTTGCTGGGTAGAGTATTCTTGGTTGTAGGTTTTTCCCTTTTATCACTTTAAATATATCATGCCACTCCCTTCTGGCCTGCAGAGTTCCTGCTGAAAAATCAGCTATAACTTTAAGGGCAGTCCCTTGTATGTTATTTGTTGCTTTTCTCTTGTTGCTTTTAATATTTTTCTTTGTCTTTAATTTTTTTCAGTTTGATTAATATGTGTTTCGGCATGTTCCTCCTTGGGTTCTTCCTGTATGGGATTCTCTATGCTTCTTGGACTTGACTGAGTGTTTTCTTTATCATGTTAGGGAAGCTATCATGCCCTCAAATATTTTCTCAGGCCCTTTCTCTTTCTCTTCTCCTTTAGCACCCCTATAATGTGAATGTTGTTGCATTTATTACTGTCCCAGAGGTCTCTGAGACTGCCGTCATTTCTTTTCGTTCTTTTTTCTTTGTTCTGTGGCAGTGATTTCCACCACTCTGTCTTCCAGCTCACTTATTCGTTCTTCTGCCTCAGTTATTCTGCTATTAATTTCTTCTACTGTATTTTTCATTTCAGTTATTGTATTGTTCATCTCTGTTTTGTTTTGGTTTTTTGGCTGCACTGGGTCTTCATTGTTGCACATGGGCTTTCTCTAGTTGCAGTGAGTGGGGGCTACCCTTCGTTGAGGTGCATGGGCTTCTTATTGCGGTGGCTTCTCTTCTTGCAGAGCACAGGCTCTAGGCACATGGGCTTCAGTTGCAGCACGCGGGCTCAGTAGTTGCGGCACACGGGCCCTAGAGCGAGCAGGCTTCAGTAGTTGCAGTACGTGGGCTCAGTAGTTGTGGCGCACAGGCTGTAGAGTGTAGAGTGTAGAGTGTGTGGACTTCAGTAGCTGTAGCGTGTGTGGACTTCAGTAGTTGTAGCGTGCAGGCTCAGTAGTTGTGGCTCGCAGGCTCTAGAGCGCAGGCTCAGTAGTTGTGGAGCATGGGCTTAGTTGCTCTGCAGCATGTGGGATCTTCCCAGACCAGGAATCGAACCCGTGTCCGCTGCATTGACGGGTGGATTCTTAACCTCTGGACCACCAGGGAAGTCCCTTTTCTGTTTGTTTGTTCTTTAAATCTTCTAGCTCCTCGTTAAATATTTCTTGTATTCCCGATCTGTGCCTCCATCCTTTTCCTGAGATTTTGGATCATCTTTACTATCATTACCCTGAATTCTTTTTCAGGTAGATTGCCTACCTCCTTTTCATTGCGTTGTTTTTGTGGGTTTTTATCTTGTTCCTTCATTTGCAACATATTTCTCTGTCATTTCATTTTGTCTAACTTTCTGTGTTTGTGGTCTCCCTTCCACTGGCTGCAGGATTGTAGTTTCTCTTGTTTCTGGTGTCTGCCCCCTGGTGGATGAGGTTGGTCCAGGGGCCTGTGCAGGCCTCCTGGTGGGAGAGACTGGTGCCTATCATCTGGTGGGTGGAGCTGGGTCTTGTCCCTCTGATAAGCAGTGCCATGTCAAGGGGTGTGTTTTGATGTGGCTCTTAGCTCAGTACAACTTTAGACAGCCTGTCTTCTGATGGGTGGGGCTGTGTTCCTATCTTGGTAGTTGTTTCACCTGAGGCTTTCCAGCACTAGAGCCTGCAGGTTGTTGGGTGCGGCAGGGTCTCACTGCCAAAATGCGAACCTCCAGGAGAGCACACTGTGATCAGTATTCCCTGAGGCTTCCACTACCGGTGTCCTTGCCCTCACAATGAGCTATGATCAACCTTTGCTTCCCCAGGAGACCCTCCAAGACCCCTAGATAGGTGTAGCCCAGGTTCCTGTGGAGGTACTGCTTTGTGCTGGGTCCCAGTACATGTGAGACCTTTTATGTGCCTTCCAAGAGTGGAGTCTCTGTTTCCCCCAGCCCTGTGGAGCTCCTGCACTCAAGCCCTGCTGGCCTTCAAGGCTAAATGCCCTGCGGGTTCTTCCACCCAATGCCAGACCCTCAGACTGTTTTGGAGGGCTGTATTATGTGGGAACATCCCTGTGTAGACTGTGTGGGTTTAATATTTTTTGGTGTGACGGTTGTTTTTAGTACAGATGTCTGCCAGCTCTCTCCTTAGTGTATGCCTGCCATCATCCGCTTTATAGGAAGTATGACTGGTGTTGTGCTGACCAGAGCCTGCACTGGAAATTGAGCAGGGCCTCCCCTTTGCTCTGTGGTTGTCACTGCCCTGTCAGAGGCAGGGTCTGCTCCCTAGTTATTGGAGTAGAGGCCCCAAGATCTGTTTCTTAGCTGTGTTTCTGATCTGCAGTGCTAGGTAGGTGGAATTAGAGCACTCCCACTGGGAGGGCAGCCACTGAGTATTCCTCCTCTGGAGCTGTTCACCTGTGGGTATGCTCTGTTGTGTCACCTTTCACCCGTTGTGCAAGCTGTCAGACTACACTGTTGTTGGCACTGCTCTCGGCACCACCTTAACTGTGGGTATGTCGGCAATTGGCCTTGGCGTCTCTCAGGCATTGTTTTCACCAGGCCACCAGCGTAGATCCACTGACATCAGGTCCCAGGATTGCAGTAATCATGGATCTGGACCCGTTATGGGAGAAATGGGGGCAGCTCAGACTCTGGCCTGGCCCAACCCCCATGTGTATGTGCCCACAAAGTCTACAGCTGCTAAAGCCAGACCCGTCTTGGCTGCAGGAGCACTCATCCATTCAGATGTTCTATAGGTGCTGAGTTTCCAAAGCCAGTTGTGGGGTTTTCAGTTTGCAGTTTGTGCAGCTGCAAGGAGAGATTTCAGCTCTTCTTTCTTAGTTGCGTAGTCCCTGGGGCTCAGCTGTGGTTTCAGCTCCATCTCTGCATGTGGGCCACCCACAGGGGTCTGCTTCAGAGGCTGCCACGGAGCACACGAGCCCGCCTCAGCGAGGAGGGGGCTGCGGCAGTGACTGTGGTCATGGGAGCCCTGGTGGGGATGGGGCACATGGGGTAGTCAGCAGCTGCAGGCGCAAAAGAGCTGGCCCCTGAAGGGGCCCTTCCTAGTGCCTGGCTGCAGGCACAAGAGATCTGGCCCCGGTGGCGACGGGGCACATGGGGGAGTTGGCCAGTTCAAGAGAGCTGGCCCCGGCAGGGTCCCTTCCTAGTGCCTGGCTGCAGGCATGAGAAGAGAGCCAGCCCCAGCAGAGGCCCTTCCTAGTGCCCTGCCACAGGTGCGAGAGAGCCGGCCCCAGTGGCGATAGGGCGTGTGGGGAAACCGGCCAGTGCAAGAGAGCTGGCCCTGGCAGGGACCCTTCCTAGTGCCGAAGGAGACAGGGGCCAGCGTGTGAGGAGAGAGGCTGCAATGGCAGCCCCGCCCCTTGTGCGTCACTCAACTGTGGCGATTTGCTTCTTTGGCGGTCCGAGTTTCCTTCACAAGAATTCCTGGTTGCGGATTTCCTCACTCCCATCCCTTCAGGCTGTCTCCTCGCAGCCAACAGCAGTCCTCTCCCTGGGTTTGCTCTCCAAACCGCACGTTCCAGCACCCAACCCCTGTCCACACCAGCGGACACACGTCTTGGGCTGGGGCACGCAGGGCTTTGGCAAGGACCATCTGCATAGGTCTCAGTCTGTCCTGCCTGCCATAGACTGGTTGCTGTACTCTCCTCCGATAGCCCCTGAAGCTCCCCTTCTGTCCCAACTGATCTCCCTGCTGGTGAGAGGGCTTCCCCGAATGCAGGAACCTCTGCTGTCCTTCAACACCCCCCCACCAGGGGCATATATCCCATCCCACTTCCTCTCCTCTTTTCCCTTCTTAGTTTCATCCTACCTGGTTACATGGGGATCTTTCATGTTTTTTTAGGTGTCCGAGGTCCTCTGCTAGTGTTCAGCCAGTGCTCTGTGAGAATTGTTCCATTTGTAGATGTAGTCTTTTTTAAAAAAAAGATATTTATTTATTTATTTTTGGTTGCATTGGGTCTTCGTTGATGCACGCGGGCTTTCTCTAGTTGCGGTGAGTGGGGGCTACTCTTCATTGTGGTGCATTGTCTTTGTTGTGGAGCACGGGCTCTAGGCCTGCAGGCTTCAGTAGTTGTGGCACACGGGCTCAGTAGTTGTGGCTTGCAGGCTCTAGAGTGCAGGCTTAGTAGTTGTGGCACATGGGCTTAGTTGCTCCGTGGCACGTGGTATCTTCCCAGACCAGGGCTCGAACCCATGTCCCCTGCCATCGACAGGCAGAGTCTTAACCACTGTGCCATCAGGGGAGTCCCTGTAAGTGTATTCTTGATGTATTTGTGGGGAGAGATGAACTCCACGTCCTCCTACTCCTCCACCCTCTTGACTCCTCTATTAATTTCTAATTTATTGTGACCAGAAAATATAGTCTATCTGTTTTCAGTCTTTTAATATTTCTTGAGATTTATTTAATGATCCTGCAATGGTTTGGAAATATTCAAAGGGAACTTAGAAAAAATGTATATTGTATAGCATTAGGAGTAATTTTCTGTATATGTCAATTAGGTTATGTTTGTAAATCATGTTCATATATTCTGTATCCTTACTGATCTTTTTGGTCTGCTTTTTCAGTAAGTTACTGACATGTTTGTTAAGCTCTCCCACTATGACTGTGGATTTCACTGGTTTTTATTGTATTTCAATTAATTTTTGCTTTATATATATTTGAGGTTATGGTACTAGGTACATACAAATTTAGAATTCTTAAATCTTCCACATGAACTAAACTTTTATCATTTTGATACATTTATTTTTATCTTCAGTAGCAATTTTTATCTTAAGGTTTACCTTATTTGATATTTGTATGGATTCTTCAGATTTCTAAGCTAGTGTTTGCATTGTGGATCATTTTACATTCTTTTACTTTAAACTCTTCTGTTATGTCTCTTATTAACGGTATATAGTTGGATTTGTCTCTTATTAACAGTATATAGTCTTATATTTTGCATTTTGTCCACTTTCAATTAACTTAATTATTAATATATTTGGGTTTTAATCTACCATTTTCCTAAGTGCTTTCTTTTTTTCCCCATCTGTTCATGTTGCTTTTTTTTTCTCCTTGCCATCTTTTAACTTTTGTTATTCCATCTTTTTATTCTACTAACTTGGAAGTTATAAACTTGTACTGGTCTTTAAGTGGTTATCCTAGAAAGTATGACATACATTTTTGATTTATCATCTTCTGATATTACTTGTTACTTTTACCTCTTCCTGGGTAATGCAAGGACCATAGGATGCTTTCAATTTGTGTATTCCTCTCTCAATGTATATCCATTGTTATCTTACTTTTTAGCTTCTCTTTTGAGACTATTTTAGTTTTATAGAAGAGTTACAAAAATAGTACAGAGCATTCTGATTTATAGCTTTCTGTTATGATAACATCTTACATAACTATTAGATGGTTTTTAAAACAAAGACATTGACCTCGATGCAATACTATTAACAAAAACAGAAGAATTTGTTCATATGTTTTTCACTTAATGTCCTTTTGCTGTTCCAGGATCCAGTACAGGGTACCACATGTCAGTTATTTGTCATATCTCTTTAGCTTCCTCCAGTCTGTGATATTTCCTCAGTCATTCCTTATCCTTCACAACCTTGACAATTTTGAATAATCCTAGTTAGTTATTTTGTCAAGTGCCCTTTATTTTGGGTCTGTCTCCTGTTTTCTCATGATGAGATTGAGGTTATGCATTATTGGGAAGAATCTTACAGAGAGAGGTGTTGTCTTCTTATTGCTCCATATCAGGGAGTACATGTTGTCAATATGTATTACTGGGGAGGTAAACCCTGATCATTTTGTTAAGATGGTGTCTGTTTCTCTTTGTAATTACTAAATATCTTTGTGGGAGATACTTTGAGACTATGCAGATATCTTATTCCTGTTTAAACTTTCACCTGCTAATTGAAGTGTCCCTTGGTAGATCTTCTCTATAAGAGTTATTACTGTGGTGTTCTAATGGTGGTTTTCTGTTTCCCTCATTTCTTCTTCATTTATTAATTGGAATTCTTATATAGGAACATTAGTTTCTTCTTTCTCATTTATTTTCTTATTCCATTATTTCTGTATATCACCATGAACTCATAGCTATTTATTTCATTCTCTGTGCTCTACTCCAATATTTTTGTTATATATTTTGTTGCTCAAGTTCTTCTTCAAACTTTGTCCATTTGAAACTTTTTCAGATTGTCTCCTATGCCCTTTCAACATACCCCCAATTTTTCAGTACTTTGTTTCTTTCTGGCACCAAAAGGTAATCCAGGCTCATCTTATCTTTTCCCTGCCTCAGCTCTGGAATCAATCCATTCTCCTAGGAGCTATGGTTCTTTTAATTGGAGAATGGTATTTAGAAACCAAGATATGAGAACTAAGCATACTCTTTGCTACTGGGTTGTCACCACTCCTAAGCCTTTTCAGTTACTAGTGCTAGGAAATAAATGTATACTAACCCATGCATACACATGCATCTGTATTTATTTTTCTGTCTACACATCTTTATATAAAAAAACATGAGTCTGTATTAATAACTCCAGTTGTAGTCTAGCACCACAGGGTTCACACTAGCTCTCCGCCTTGCCTAATTCTACCTTCTCTCTCCAACAGTAAGAAACCCGACTCTTACTACCTACAATATGTTTATTTGTTCAACTCTAGTATACAAATAAAATAGTTTCAGAGTTGTTAACCCAAACTCCTTTGAGAAACAAATTTTACCAACCGTACTACAGTATTTGTATACAGTTCTTTTTATCTTCAGCCTTACAGGATCCAGTCAAAACATTGTTTTCTAGAATTACTTGGGTCAGCTCCTTTCTTCCCAGTTTCTTTCAATACAGTTATATCATTCATTTGTAATACAGTTCGTAAGTAAACCATAAATGTAAGTGTCACTAATTTAGATTAATTTGTTTATAGTCTGAATTTCATTTTCCTTCCCATATCCTGGTTGTTGTTTTAAAATTTCGTACAGTAAAATTTATTTTTTGTAGTGTACAGTTCTTTGATATTTGATAAATGCGTAGGGTCATGTATCCACTACCTTTCCATAGAACAGTTCCATCACCCCAACAATTCCCTGATCACTCCCCTCCAGGGTCAACCGTTCTTCCCGACCTCAGTCATTGTTGGCAACCACTGATTCTGTTTTCCATCCCTATACTTTTACCTTTTCCAGAGGTTTATGTAAATGGAGTCATACAGAATGTACTCTTTTGAGTCTGGCTTCTTTTGCTTAGCAAAATGCATTTGATATTCATCCATGTTGTATCAAGAGTTTGTTACTTTTAATTAATGAGTAGTATTCCATTGTATGGATGTACCACAATTTGTATATTACTGATAATTCACTGGTTGAAGGGAATATGGTTTGTTTCTGGTTTTTATGTGATTATGAATAAAGCCACAATAAATATTTGCATGCAGGTTTTGTGTGAACATATGTTTTCATCTCTTAGGTATATACCAATGAGCAGGATTACTGGGTCATATTATCAGTGTTGTATATTTATTTTTTTTAAATCTGCCCAAATTCTTTTCCAAAATGATTTTGCATTCCCGCAAGCAACATAAAAGAATTCTAGTCGTTCCACATCCTTAGAATTCTAGTTGTTCCACTTAGTATTATCATTTTATTTAAGCCATTATAGGTATGTAGTGGTCTCAATTTCCATTTTCTTAGTGTTTAATAATATTGGATATTTTTCATGTGCTTGTTTGCCTTCTGTATATTTTCTTTAATGAAATGTCTATTCAGCTACTTTGCCCATTTAAAAATTAGGTTGTTTATTTTATTATCAAGTTTATAGATTTCTTTATGCATTTTGGTTACAAGTTTTTATCATGTATGTGTTTTATGAGTGTTTTTACCCAATATGTACCTTGTCCAATATATCATTTTATTATGGATCATGATTTTTGTGTTAGATTATCTAAGAAGTTTTTGCCTGATCAAAGGTCACAAAAAGTTTCCCCTATATTTCTCTCTAGAAATTTTATAATTTTAGATTTTACATTTATGTCTATAGTTGTGGCTCGCGGGCTTAGTTGCTCCACGGCATGTGGGATCTTCCCGGACCAGGGCTTGAACTCATGTCCCCTGCATTAGCAGGTGGATTCTTAACCCCTGTGCCACCAGGGAAGCCCTCCATTAATCTTTGTGTTTATACTTCCACTTATAACCCAATGTCATGATTACTGTAGCTTTTAGTAAGTCTTTGGAATCAGGAAATGTGAGTACTCCAATGATGTTCTGTTTTGTCAAAATTGTCATAGCTAGCTTAACTGTTTTGTTTTGTTTTCCATATAAAATATAGAACCAGCTTATTGATTTCCAGAAACAAAATTGTGATGAGATTTTGTGTGTGTATGTGGTAAAATATACATGACATTTACCATTTTAACCATTTAAAAAGTGTACAATTCACTGACATTCAGTACATTCATAATGTTGTGCAACCACCACCATTATCTTTTTCCAGAACATTTTTATCAATGCAAAAGGAAATCCTGTACACATTAAGTAGTCACTCCTCATTTCCCCTTCCTCCCAGCCCCTGGCAACTACTACTGTGCTTTCTGTCTCTATGGATTTGCCTATTCTGGTAAGTTTACATAAAGCGAATGATACAGTGTATACCTTTTGTATCTCACTTCTTTCACTTAGCATAATGTTTTCAAAATTCATCCATGTTGCAGCATGTATCAGTACTTCATTCCTTTTTTTGGCTGAATAATATATCATTGTATGATACAGTGGGTTGAATAGTGGCTCCAAAAACGATATGCCATGTCTTAACTCCCAGAACCTGTGAATGTTACCTTATTTGGAAAAAAGGATCTTTGCAGATACAATTAAACTGAGAGTCTCAAGACGAGAACATCCTGGATTATTCAGTGAGTCCTAAATCCAATGACAACTGTCCTTATAAGAGACAGAAGAGGATAAGACGCAGAAAAGCACAGGACCATGTAAAGACAGAGGCAGAGATTGGAGTGATGAAGCCAACAAAGCCAAGGGATCCCTAGAGCCAGCAAAAGCTGGAAAAAGCAAGGAAGAATTCTTCCCTATAGCCTTTGGAGGGAGTGTAGTCCCCTGACACCTTAATTTTAAACATCACGCTTCCAGGATTGTGAGGGAATAAATTTCTGTTGTTTTAAGCTACCCAGTTTATGATAATTTGTTATGCCAGTACTAGAAAACTAATACATATGGATATATGTATTACATTTTATTTATTTACATATTTATTACATTTTATTACATTCATTTATCCATTCATGAGTTTTAAAAAAATTTTATTGGAGCATAGTTGATTTACAATGTTGTGTTAGTTTCAGGTGTACAGCAAAGTGATTCAGTTATACATGTACATGTATTCATTCTTCTTCAGATTCTTTTCCCAGATAGGTTATTACAGAATATTGAGTAGAGTTCCCGTGCTATACAGTAGGTCCTTGTTGATTATCTGTTTTGTATATAGTAGTGTGTGTATATTAATCCCAACCTCCTGATTTATCCCTCCCCCCGATGTTTCCCCTTTGGTAACCATAAGTTTGTTTTCCATATCAGTAAGTCTGTTTCTGTTTTGTAAATAAGTTCATTTGTATCATTTTTTAAAATTAGATTCCACATATGAGTGATATCATATGATATTTGCCTTTCTCTGTCCGACTTACTTCACTTAGTATGATAATCTCTAGGTGCATCCATGTTGCTGCAAATGGCAAAATTTTGTTCTTTTTTATGGTTGAGTAATATTCCATTGTATATATGTACCACATCTTCTTTATCCATTCCTCTGTCAATGGACATTTAGGTTGCTTCTGTGTCTTGGCTATTGTAAATAGTGCTGCAGTGTACATTGGGGTATATGTATATTTTCGAATTATGGTTTTCTCCAGATACATGCCCAGGAGTAGGATTGCTGGATCATATGATAGCTCTATTTTTAGTTTTTTAAGGAACCTCCATACTGTTCTTCATAGTGGTTGTACCAATTTACATTCCCACCAACAGCATAGGATGGTTTCCTTTTCTCCACACCATCTCCAGCATTTATTGTTTGTAGACTTTTTGATGATGACCATTCTGACCAATGTGAGGTGATACCTCATTGTCATTTTGATTTGCATTTCTCTAATAATTAGCAATGTTGAGCATCTTTTCATGTGCCTCTTGGCCATCTGTAAGTCTTCTTTGGAGAAATGTCTGTTTAGGTCTTCTGCCCATTTTTTTGATTACGTTGTCTGGTTTTTTTTTGATATTAAGCTCTATGAGCTGTTTGTATACTTTGGAGATTAATCCCTTGTCGGTCACTTTGTTTGCAAATATTTTCTCCCATTCTGTGGATTGTCTTTTCATTTTGTTGATGGTTTCCTTTGCTGTGCAAAAGCTTGTAAGTTTAATTAGGTCCCATTTGTTTATTTTTGTTTTTATTTTCATTCCTCTAGGAGGTGGATCAAAAAAGATATTGCTGTGATTTACATCAAAGAGTGTTCTGCCTATGTTTACCTATTAAGAGTTTTATAGCATCCAACCTTACATTTAGGTCTTGGATCCATTTTGAGTTTATTTTTGTGTATGGTGTTAGAGAATGTTCTAATTTCATTCTTTTACATGTAGCTGTCCAGTTTTCCCAGTACCACTTATTGAAGAGACTGTCTTTTCTCCATTGTGTAGTCTTGCCTCCTTTGTCATACGTTAATTGACCATAGGTGCATGGGTTTATTTCTGGACTTTCTATCTTGTTCCATTGATCAATATTTCTGTTTTTGTGCCAGTACCATACTGTTTCGATTACTATAGCTTTGTAGTATAGTCTGAAGTCAGGGAGCCTGATTCCTCCAGCTCTGTTTTTCTTTCTCAGGATTGCTTTGACTATTCGGGGTTATCCCTTCATGAGTTGTTGGACACTTGGATTGTTCCTCACTTTTTTACTATTGTTAATAGTGCTGTTATGAACATTTATGTGCAAAGTTTTGTTTAATCACCTGTTTTCAATTCTTTGTTTATATACCCAGGAGTGGAATTGCTGAGTCATATGGTAATTCTATGTTTAACTTTTTTAGGAACACCAAACTATTTTCTATAATAGCTGCCCCATTTTACATTCCAATTTCTCCACATTCTTGTGAACACTTGTTATTTTCCTATTTACTAAATATGTAGCCTTCCTAGTGGTTGTGAAGTGGTATCTCATTGTGGTTTTGATTTGTATTTCAGTAATGGATAATGGTGTTGAACCTCTTCTCATGTGTTTACTGGCCATTTGTATATCCTTTAGAGATATGTCTATTCAAATCCTTTGCCCATTTTTTTTTTTTAATTTTTGGCTGCACTGGGTCTTTGTAGCTGCATGCAGGCTTTCTCTAGTTGCAGTGAGTGGGGGCTACTCTTCATTGTGGTGTGCGGGCTTCTCATGGCAGTGGCTTCTCTTGTTTTGGAGCACGGGCTCTAGGCATGCAGGCTTCAGTAGTTGCAGCACGTGGGCTCAGTAGTTGTGGTGCGCAGGCTCTAGAGGACGCAGGCTTCAGTAGTTGGGCATGTGGGCTCAGTAGTTGCAGCTTGCAGGCTCTAGAGCATGGGCTCAGTAGTTGTGGCGCACAGGCTTAGTTGCTCTGTGGCTTGTGTGATCTTCCCAGACCAGGGATCAAACCCGTATCCCCTCCATTGGCAGTCAGATTCTTAACCACTGGACCACAAGGGAAGTCCCTTTACCCATTTTTCAGTTGGGTTATTTGTCTTTTTATTGTTGAGTTGTAAGAGTTCTTTATATATTCTGCATACTAGACCCATATCAGATAATATGATTTGCTTTCTCCCATTCTGTGGGTTGTCTTCTTTCTTGATGGTGTCCTTTGAAGCACAAATGCTTTTAAATTTTGATGAAGTCCATTTTATCAGCTTTTTACTTTGGTTGCTTGTGCTTTAGGTGTCATACCTACCCAAAGTCATGAAGACTTACATCAGTGTTTTCTTCTAAGAGTTTTATGGTTTTAGCGCTTACGTTTAGGCTTTTGATCCATCTTGAGTTAATTTTGTATGTAAGGTAAGGGTTCAACTTCATTCTTTTGCATGTGGATATCTAATTATCCCAGCACTATTTGTTGAAAAGACTGTTCTTTCTGCATTTAATTGCCTTCACACTGTTGTCAAAAATCAGTTGACCACAGATGTATGGATTCATTTCTGGACTCTCAGTTCTATTCCATTGATCTATATGTCTATGCTTATGCCAGTATCACACTGCTTTAATGGTAAGTAGCTTTTTATTAAGTTTTGAAATCAATAAATGTGAGTTCTTCAACTCATTTTGAATATTGTTTTGGCTATTTGTGTTACCTTGAAATTCTATATGAATTTTAGGATCAGCTGTTCAGTTTATGCAAAAAGGCCATTGGGATTTTGATTGGGATTGAACTGAATCTGTAGATTTCTTTGGGGAGTATTGCCTTCCTAATAATATTTTATTTCAATCCATGAACAAGAGATGTCTTTCAACTTATTTGTCTTTTTTTTGTTGCACCAGGTCTTAGTTGCAGCAGGTGGGCTCCTTAGTTGTGGCTCACCAGCTCCTTTACTTGCAGCACGTGTGCTCCTTAGTTGCAGCCGGTGGTATCCTTAGTTGTAGCTCGAGGGCTCCTTAGTTGTGGCTCAACGGCTCCTTAGTTGCAGCTTGTGGGCTCCTTAGTTGTGACATGCGAACTCTTAGTTGCAACATGCATGTGGGACCTAATTCCCTGACCAGGGATTGAACCCGTGTCCCCTGCGTTGGGAGGTGGATTCTTAACCACTGCACCACCAGGGACGTCCCAATCAATGTATTTAAGTCTTCTTTAATATCTTTCAGCAATGGTTTGTAGTTTTCAGTGTACAAATCTTGTACTTTTGTGATTAAATTTATTCCTCAGTATTTTATTCTTTTTCTATTTTAAATGGCATTATTTCCTTAATTTTCTTTCAGATATTCATTGCTAGTGTATAGAAATACAACTAAGGACTTCCCTGGTGGCACAGTGGATAAGTCTCCACACTCCCAATGCAGGGGGTCTGGGTTCGATCCCTGGTAAGGGAACTAGATCCCACATGCATGCCGCAACTAAGAGTTTGCATGCCACAACTAAGGAGCCCACTTGCTGCAACTAAGGAGCCCGGGAGCCACAACTAAGGAGCCCACCTGCTGCAACTAAGGCCTGGTACAACCAAATAAATGAATAAATAAATATTAAAAAGAAAAAAAAGAAATCTAGCCTAAAAAAAGAGAAAGAAATACAACTAGTTTTTGTGTGTGCTTGGATTTTGATTGGGATTGCATTGAATCTGTAGGTCAATTGAGGGAGAATTAACATCTTAACAATATTGAGCCTTATAATCCATGAACACAGCCTCCATTATGTAAGTCTTTGATTTCTTTTTATCAGATTTTTTTGTTATTGTAGTTTTCAGCATACAGAACCTTTACATATTTTGTTACATTTATGCCTAAATACTTCATGTTTTTGTGCTATTATAAATGGTACCCTTTTTTGAATTCCGTTTTCCAGTTGTTCCTTGATAGTATATAGAAATACAATTAATTTTTTATTTTGACTTTTTATCCTGTGACCTTGCTTAACTATTAGTTCATTCTAGTAACTATGTTAAAATTGCTTCAGAATTTTTTATGTAGACAAGCATGTCTACAAATAGAGACAGTTTTATTTCTTTATTTCCAATCTGTAGGCCTTTTATTTCACTTTCTTACCTTATTGCACTGGCTATGACCTAGAGTATGATAGTGAATAGGAATGGTGAAGGCAAATCTTTGTCTCACTTTCAGTCTTAGGGAGAAGCATTCAGTTTTTAATCATTAAATATGATATAAGCTAAAAATTTTATGCAGATGATTTTTGTCAGGTTATGAGTATTTCTTTCTCTTCCTAGTTTGCTGACAGTATCATAAATGGAGGTTGAATTTGTTAAATGCTTTTTCTTTAACTACTGACATAATCAGTCATACAGCATTTTTCTTCTTTAGTCTGTTGATGTCATGAATTATTTACATTAAATCAGTTTTAAATGTTGAACTCACTTTGCATTCCTTGGATGAACCCCACTTAGTCATGATGTTGTCCTTTTGATATATTGATGGGTTCTATTTGCTAATATTTTGTTGTAGATTTTTGTGTCTAAGTTCATGGGAATGTTGGTCTGCAGTTTTCTTTTCCTATAGTGTTTTTCTCTGGTTTTGTTATCAGGGTAATTCTGACCTCATAAAATAAGTTGGAAAGTGTTCCCTTCTATTCTTTTTTCCAGAAGAATTTGTGTAGAATTTCTAGTATTTCTTCCTTAAATGTTTGGTAGAATCCACCAATGAACCCATTTGTGCCCAGGATTTTCTTTGCTGGAATACAGTTTAATAAGTGTAGAATTATTCAGGTTGTTTATTTTTTCTTGCATGAGCTTTTGGTAGTTTGTGGAGTTTTTCCACTTCATCCAAGTTGAATTTATTGATATCAGAGTGGTCTATAGTGATAGCCCTTCTTTCATCCTTGATAATAGGTAATTTGTATCTTCTTATTTTCAATATCAGTCTGACTAGAAGGTTGTGTTTTATTGATCTTTTTCAAGAAAATTAACTTTTGGTTTCATGGGTTGTCTCTATTGTTTCTGTTTCCAGTTTCATTGATTTCTGCCCTTACCAAATAATTCCCTTCCTTCTGCTTGCTTTGCATTTAATTTGCTCTTTTTCTGTACTCTAACAAAGGTTAGATTGTTGATTGGAAACTTTTCTTCTATTCTAATATAAACATTAATGGCAAACAATTCCTTGTAAGCACTGCTTTGGCTGTATCATGCAAAAAATTTAATAAGACTTTTTATATTGGCATAATTTTAGATTCATAGAACAGTTGCAAAGATAGTACAAAGAGTTACCATGTGTATAATTTCACCCATTTTCCCCTAATGCTAACAACCTATACAGCCATGGTATATTTTTCAAAACTAAGAAATTAACATTGGTATATTAATATTAAGATCCAGACTTTATTCAGATTTCACCATCTTTTCTTCTAATGTCCTTTTTCTGTTCCAGGACCCAATCCAGGGTACCACAGTGCATTTAGTCACCATGTCTTCTTCATTTATTGCTTCCTTGTTTTCAGTGGCATTAAAAACTTTAAAGCATACTGGTCAAGTATTTAATAGGATGGCCATCAACTTAGGTTTGTCTGTTTTCTTGTGCTTAGACTGAAGTTATGGGTTTTGGAGCAGAATGTGCTCTTCTTATTGTATCATTTTAGAGAAACATGACATCAACATTACTTATTATTGGTGACAAATCTTGATCATTTGGTCATGGTTGTCACATAAATTTTAATATGTTACGTTTTCATTTAAATTCAATTCAAAATGTTTCTGATTTCCTTTATGACTTCCACTTTGACTCATGAGTTATTTACAAGCATGTTGCTTAATTACCAAATGTTTGGGGATTTTCCACATATATTTCTATTTTTTACTTCTAACTCTATTCTGTCATAGTCAAGAGACATACTCTGTATGATTTTCGTTTTAAATTTGTTCAGGATTGTTTTATGGCAAAGAATTATGGTATACTTGGTGAATGTTTCATGTGCACTTGAAAAGAATGTGTATTTTGTTGTTGTTGGGCTGAGTGTACTATTAACATCAACTAGGTTAAGTTGGTTGATAGTGTTGTTTAGATTTTCTATATCCTTACTTATTTTGTTTGTTCTATTACTGAGGAGTGTTGAAGTCTAACTACAAACGTGGATCCTGTCTGTTTCCACTCAGTTCTGTCAGTTTTTGCTTCATGTGTTTTGAAACTCTTTGTTAGGTGTATACATAATTAAGATTATCTTCTTGGTTAATTTACCCCTTTTTCATCATATAATGTCCCTCTTGTACCAAGTATTATTTCTTCTTCTGAAGTCTATTTTGTCTGGTATTAATATAGTCACTCCAGCTGTCTTTTAATTGTGTCTTAATAGTATATCATTTTCCCATCATTCTACTTTTTAAAAATGAATAGTTTATTATTTAGAGAAATTTTAGGTTTACAGAAAAACTGAGCAGAAAATATAGTCTTCCCATTTACCTCCTTCCCCCCTCAAAGACACAGTTTCTACTACTATTAACATCTTGCCTTAGTGTGATACATTTGTTGCAGTTCATCAGCAAATATTGATACATTATTATTAACTAATGCCCATAGTTTACAATAGCGTTCACTCTTGGTCTTCTACAGTTCTGTGGGTTTTTACAAATATGTAATGACATGCACCTACCATTACTGTATCATACTGAATAGTTTAACAGCCCTAATCTAATAATGCCCTGTGCTCCACCTATTCATTCATTCCTCCTCCCTCCTTGAACTTTTGGCCACCATTGATCTTTTCACTATCTCCATGGTTTTGCCTTTTCTAGAATGTCATATAATTGGAGTCATACATTATGTAGCCTTTTCATATTGGCTTCCTTCACTTAGCAATATGCATTTTAGATTCCTCCATGTCTTTTCATGGCTTGATGGCTCATTTCTTTATATTGATAAATAATATTTTGTTATATGGATATACCACAGTTTGTTTATTCACCTATTGAAGGACATCTTGGATGCTTCCAGGTTTTGACAATTATGAATAAAGCTGCTGTAAACATTTATGTGCAGGTTTTGTGTGGACATAAGTGTTCAGCTCACTTGGGTAAATACCCAGGAGCACAATTTCTGGGTCCTATGGTAAAACTATGTTTAGCTTTGTAAGAAACTGCCAAACCATCTTCCCAAGTGACTGTTCCATTTTTCATTCCCACTAGCAATAAATAAGAGTTCTTGTTGTTCCATGTTCTCATTAGCATTTGGTGTTGGTGGTGGTTTGGTTTTTCAGCATTCTAATAGGTGTCAGTATTTAGTATCTCATTGTTTTAATTTGTAATTCCCTAATGACATATAATGTTGAGCATCTTTTCATGCTTACTTGCCTTCTATATATCTTCTTTGATGAGGTGTTCAGATACTTTGCCCATTTTTTAATTGGGTTGTTTGTTTTCTTGTTGAGTTTTAAGAGTTCTTTGTATATTTTGGATAACAGTTCTTTATCACATATTTATTTTGCACATATTTTTCCCCAGTCTGAGGCTTGTCTTTCGTTCTCTTGCCATTGTTTTACTTTTAACCTATCTTTGATTCTATTTTATTTTTTTGTTAAATAAATTTATTTATTTATTTTTGGCTGCGTTGGGTCTTCCTTGCTGCGTGCAGGCTTTCTCTAGTTGTGTCAAGTGGGGGCTACTCTTCGTTGCAGTGCACGGGCTTCTCATTGCAGTGGCTTCTCTTGTTGCAGAGCATGGGCTCTGGGTGCACAGGCTTCAGTAGTTGTGGCACATGGGCTCAGTAGTTGTGGCTCGCGGGCTCTGGAGCACAGGCTCAGTGGTTGTGGTGCACGGGTTTAGTTGCTCCGTGGCATGTGGGATCTTCCCAGACCAGGGCTCGAACCTGTGTCCCCTGCATTGGCAGGCAGATTCTTAACCACTGTGCCACCAGGGAAGTCCCTCTATCTTTAATTTTAAAGTAGGTTTATTGTACACAGCATGTAATTGTCTTGCTTTTGACAATTTGACAATCTCTGTTGTTTGTGTGTTTAGACAATTTATATTTAATATAATTATGATAGAGTTGGATTAAAATCTACCATTTTTCTAGTTGATTCCTATTAGTTCCATCTGTTCTTTGTTCTTTTTTTTCCTCTTTTTCTGCCTACTTTTGGACTGACTTTTTTATTATTCTATTTTATCTCCATTATTGGCTTATTATTTGTACAACTTTTTAACAAATTTTAGTGATCCTAGAGTTCATAATATACTTCTTTTAATTAACTAAAATCATTCTTTGAGTAATACTGTACTACTTCATGTATAGTTTAAGAACCTTATAGTAATATTTCCATTTTCTTTCTCCCAATTTTGTGCCATAGTTGTCATACATTTTACTTTATTGTATGCTATAATTCCATAATACTTTGCTATTACTTCTGCTTTAAATAGTCAATTATCTTTTAGGACATTTAAAATACGAAAAAATATCTTTTATGTTTATCTTCATTTATTCTTTCCCAGACACCTTTATTTCTTTGTGTAGATCTAAGTTTTTTAGGGCAGAACTGTGGATAGTAAATGGTCAACTTTTATTTATTTGAAAAGATGTTTCATACTTCTCATTTCCAGTCCGGCATATAAGGAACTTAGAAGTTGCCATTTCATCCTAACAACAATAAAAGATGAACACACTAAAAAATCAACAACTCTGCTTAGATCCATCAGAGAAGTGAGGTCACAGGGCAAACCTCTGCACCATAAATTGGAATAACACAGGTAGATAGAATCACAACTTACTATAGCAGAAATCTACCTCCATGAGAATGAGTACTGGGATAGAAAAATCTTAACTGTGATTAACAAGTTCCTAGAGGCTCAGCGTGGACAAGATTGAGACATAAAAAAAACTCCAGGAGATCCTAGTCATCAGAAGGCTCTCACACTTTCCTGAGCTTTACCTCCAGGAACCCTGCCAGGTTCTCACAGTGAAGATCACAGAAAAATCCTCTCACACTTAAGGCAGGGGTAGAGAAAAAGGAACCATTTTGAATTATGCCAGAGCATTCTGTTCTTAACAAGGCCTGCTCTCAGGAGAATCTATTTTACCAGAGCTGGGGTTTTATCAGGGCCTAACTAACCTGGGGAGGGGGAATACCCAACTCCAGCTGTCTCTAGCCTTCCATGTGGGGGAAGGGAAATACCAACTGCAACACCTTCCAGCCATCCTCTCCCGCCTAAGGGGGGAAAAAACTGAGAAGCATTGGTGAAGCTGACAGTCCACAGGCACAGGATCACCAAAAGACTGACACCTAATCATGGGATTATAACATGCTTCCACTCTCTCCTTACCACTGCATTACTAAAGGCCTACTCACCGCGGTTCCTTTTACCCAATACATCATGTCCTTCTTTCAACAAAAGACTATCAGTATACTAGAAGGGGGGAAAAAAACCAGTTTGACGAGACAGAGCAAACATCAGAACCAGACCCAGATATGGCAGGGATGTTGGACTTATCAGACCATAAATTTAAAACAACTGTGATTAATATGTAAAGGGCTCTAAAGGAAAAAATGGAAAACACACAAGACCAGATGAGTAATAAAAGCAGAGAGATGGAAACTCTAAGAAAGAATCGAAAATGCTAGAAGTAAAAAATACTGTAAAAGAAATCAAGAATACCTTTGATAGGCTCATCAGGGTACTGGACACAGACAAGGAAAGAAACAGTGAGCTTGCAGGTATGTCAATAGAAATTTCCCAAAATGAAAAGCAAAGGGGAAAAGGCCTTTAAAAATAATGGAATATCCAGGAACTGTGGGACAACTACAAAAGGTGTAAAAAACACATTATCAGAGTCCAAAAGAAGAAAGAGAGAAAGGAGCAGAAGAAATATATGAAGGAGTAATGACTAAGAACTTCCTCAAATTAATTTCAGACACCAAACCATAGATCCAGGATACTCAGAGAATGACAAGCATGATAAATACTAAAAATACCCTACACTTAGGCATATCATATTCAAACTGTAGAAAATCAAAGGTAAAGAAAAAAATCTTGAAAGAAGTCAGAGGAAAAAATAACTTACCGGAAGTGGTATAGTATTATTTGAAAGTGGACTTGGATTAATTGTAAATGTATATTGCAAACTCTAGAGTAACCACTAAGAAAAGGTTTTTTTTAAAGCAGTATATCAATTATACCTCAATAAAACTGTAAAAAATTTTAACTGATATGCTAAGAAAGGAGAGAAAATGGAATTATATAAAATCCTCAATTAAAACCGCAAAAGGCAGAAAAGAGTGGAAGACAAGAACAGGAACAAAGAACAAGGGCAACAAATGGAAAATAGTAACAAATATAGTAGGTATTAATCAAACTATGTCAGTAATGACTTTACAGCTACCTTGGGAGACAGTTTGGCAGTTTCTTAAAAATATAAACATTGTCTTACTGTATCATCCAGCAATCATAACTCATCGGTATTTACCTAAATGAGTTAAACCTTATATTCACACAAAAGCCTGCACACGAACGTTTATAGCAACTTTACGCATAATTGCCAAAACTTGGAAGCAACCAAGATGTCCTTTAGTAGGTGAATTGATAAACTGTGGTGCATCCAGACAATGGACTATTACTCAGGGCCAGAAAGAAATGAGCTATCAAGTCATGAAAAGACATGGAGGCATCTTAAATGCATATTGCTAAGCAAACAAGCCAAACTGAAAAGGCTACATAATGTATGACTGCAACTACATGGAATTCAGGGAAAGTCAAAACTTACAGAGACAGTAAGAAGATCAGTAGTTGCTAGGGGTTGGGGGAAGGAGGGATGAATAGGCAGAGCACAGTGGGTTTTTAGGGCAGTGAACTATTCAGCATGATACTGTAATGGTGGATACATATCATTATATATTTGTCCAAACCCATAGAATGTACAGCACCAAGAGTGAACCCTAATGTAATCTATGGACTTTAGGTGATAATGATGTGTCAATTTAGGTCCTTCGATTTTTGCACATGTGAAAAATTGCAATGTAAAAAAATTTTGCACCACTGTGGTACAAGATGTCAGTAGTGGGAGAGGTGTGCATGTGTAAGGGCAGGGAATGTCTAGGAACTCTCTGTACTTTCTGGTCAATTTTGCTGTGAACCCAAAACTGCTCTAAAAAAATAGTCTATTTTCTGGAACGTTTTTTTTTTTTTCCTTCAATTTAAAAGACTGTTTCATTGGGTGTTAAATCCTGGTTGACAGCTTTTTTTCTTTCAACACTTTGAAGATCTCACTCCATTGTTTTCTGGATTACATAATTTATGAATATGTCTGCTATAATTTTTAATCTTTGTTTTTCTGTGTGTAATGTTTCTTTTTTGTCTTGCTGCCTTCAAGATTTTTCTCTTTGTCTTTGGTTTTCAGCAGTTTGAATATGGTATGTCTAAGTGTGATTTTTGGGGAGGTAGTATTTATCCTGCTTGTGATTTCTGAGCTTCTTGTATCTCTAGTTTATATTTTTCATTGTTTTCTGAAAATTCTTGCCTAACCTATCTTTAAATGTTTCTCTTTTTTTTTCTTTAATTGTATTTCTTCCTTCTAGGATTCTTATTACACATATATTAGACCACTTGATATTGTCTCATAGCTCCTGGATTCTCTGTTCTGGTTTTTTACACACCTTTTTCTCTTTGTGTTTACATTTGAGTAATTTCTATTGCCCTATCTTCAGGTTCCGTGATTCTTTCCTTGGCTGTGTTGAGTCTACAATGAGCCTGTCAAAGGCATTCTTCAGCTGTCTTATTGTATTTTTTATTTCTAGAATTTCCATAGTGTAATATCATGATGTAAATATGATTTTTTTTCTGGAAGTATGCACATTTCTTCTTTTCCTAAGCCATTAGTGTGGAGAGTTGAGTCAATTTAGTTAGTATGTGACCTGGGTTTGAGATCACTTTTGGTTGTTATATTTGCCTTCAGTGTACTTTCAGCTTCAAAACATTTTGCTTAGGTAAGGGCTAAGTTTCCAGAAGTTTTGTTTTGTTTTTTAGATATTCCTGCTTCACCTGCAGTTTTGAGACTTCCCAGTGGACTTGCACCTCAGAAGGATTTTCTTGATGCACTCTTGCCCCTCCCCAGCAGTAATCTTCTTTCGCCTGGTATTCATGCTTGCTAGCCTAGTGGTGGAGACCAGTGGGGATCCTGTGTTGTCCTGGTCCAGCCTTAGTTATAGACAGTTTGCAAACTCTATTGCCCTATGGGATGTCAGGAAATTATCTGGCCCCAGATCTTTAGAAGTGTTATACCATTTTGGGAGAGGCATTAGACTATCTCCTGCCCAAGATCCACCAAAGATACAAGGAAGAGTTTTGAATGTCATGGAGAAGAGGGTCAAGATCACTGAGAAAGCTCCAGGGACAGGAATAGTCTTCTTGTGAGCACCCAGTGAAGGTCTTTGGAGAAGAGATGTGAGAGGTGTGAATTTCCCTTGTGTCTGTGACTCCCAGGAGTCCCATACTCTCACATAACCCATACTTTGCCTTTAGCAATTTATTTAAAAGTTTTATGTGAATTCTTCTTATCTTCTTCTGTGGTACCCAGTGTTTCATCCTTTTGTGTTCTGCCACAGGTGAACATGTGCTCTTTGATTGCTCTATGACTCAGATCTCTGATGGATTCAGGAAAAGTTACCGTTTTGTAGTTTATCCGGTTATTGTTGTTGTTGTTGTTAGGGTGTGAGCAGTACTCTTCCCAGTTTTCTCCATCCTGGAATTCTTCTTTGTGTTTTGAGGAATTTTTTCCCTAATCCATTCCATATGTATTTAATATGTAGCATGATAATTGATGTTTCCTTTCATTTACTTGCAATTTTGATTCCCTCTTTGACTTACAGTTATTTAGATAGTGACTTAAAAAAAATTTTTTTTTAATATTTATTTATTTATTTATTTGGCTGCGCCAGGACTTAGTTGTGGCATGCGGGATCTTTGTTGCAGCATGTGGGATCTTCATTTGCAGCATGCAGGATCTTCAGTTGCAGCATGAGGGATCTTTTAGTTGCAACATGCAGGATCTTTAGTTGAGGCATGCGAACTCTTAGTTGCAGCATGTGAACTCTTAGGTGCGGCATGCAGGATCTAGTTCCCTGACCAGGGATCGAAACTGGGCCCCCTGCATTGGGAGTGCAGAGTCTTAGCCACTGGACCACTAGGGAAGTCCCTAGATAGTGACTTTTAAAAGTCACTATCATTCTTATGACTTTTTGGCCACAATGTATATTCAATATTTATAGGCTATAGTGTTTAATATCTCTATTAAGCCAAGTTTATTAATTATTAATAATAGTCAAGTTCTCTATATCTTTATTTACTTGATCTGTTAGAGCGAAAGACGTATGTTAAGGTATCCATTATGACAATAGCTTTACACATTTTTTTTTTAATTACCTTTCTTTCTTCCTGGCTGTTTTAGTTATTTTGTAAGCTGTTTTTCAGCCCAGGAATATTCATGAATGTCTTCGTTTTGGAATATCATAACAAAATAACCCTCTGATTTCATTTAGTTGTTTTTTTCTATTACAACTTCTGATTTCTTCTTGTTTCATGTATCTTTGGCCGTCTCTTTATTTTTAATCTGTTTTGTCCATATCCACTGAAAACTCAAGGGCATGTTTACTGTCCTCCCTTCCCTAGACTACTGATATAGGTTTCTCATTGGTCTCCTTGCTTCTCCTTTTACCTTACTATAATCCATTCTCCACTCAGCAGCCAGAGTAATAATTTTCCAGCTGAAAGCTCTCCTGTGGCTTCTCTCACACTTACACTTTTTACTATGGCTTATGTTATGTAATCTACACCAGCCTACCTCTCCAACCTCATCTCATCCGACTCTCCCCTTTGCTCCCTATGCTCTAGCCATGCTGGCTTTATTTCGTTTCCTAAACCATGCCGTGTTTTTACTTCAGGGCTTTTACACAAGGTAGTTTCTCTACCTAGAAGGCTTCTTACCATGACTAATGCCCCCTTTTCCTTCAGGACTAAGTGCATTTGTCACCTCAGAGAATTCTCCCTGACTACTCAATCTAAAGTAGCCATTCTGTCACCAAGTCACTCTATTATGTTGCTTTATTTTTTTTCTTTAAAGCATTTACTAATATCTGAAATATTTCTAATCATTTATCTGTGGGACTCAGTGAGAGTGGGTACTTTGTGTGAGCTGTTTTCTGTTATATCCCTGGCACCTGTAACCCTGTATATCTCAGGGAGTTTTCTTCAGCTATTTCTTTAGGTCTTCATTTAATCAGTTTTCTCCTTCTAAAATTTCTTTTGTACTCACTTACCTTGTCTGGAGTTTTCTCCCAGATGTCATAATTTTCTTCTTTTTATGTGTTTCCTTGAATTTCTCAGAATTTCTTTTTAAGTTTGCTCACTAATACACTGATTCTGTTTTCTGTAGTACCTAGTTCTTATGTTTACTGCTTCCATTGAGATATAAAATCTGCAATTCTGTAATCACATTTTTTTTCTCTCTGCACTTTTTTCTCTAATTATATTGTTCCTCTTGATGCAGTGTCCTTTTGGAATTTGTTGGAAAAGTTATCCCTCAGGTTGGGTCACTTCTTTTGAACCGCTAAATTTTTTTTGTTTTCAATTTTTTATTTTTTTATACAGTAGGTTCTTATTACTTATCCATTTTATACATATTAGTATATATATGTCAATCCCAATCTCCCAATTCATCACACCACCAACCCCCGCTGCTTTCCCCCTTGGTGTCCATACATTTGTTCTCTACATCTGTGTCTCAATTTCTGCCCTGCACACCGGTTCATCTGTACCATTTTTCTAGGTTCCACATATATGCATTAATATACGATATTTGTTTTTCTCTTTCTGACTTACTTCACTCTGTATGACAGTCTCTAGATCCATCCACGTCTCAACAAATGACCCAATATCGTTCCTTTGTATGGCTGAGTAATATTCCATTGTATATATGTACCACATCTTCTTTATCCATTCGTCTGTCGATGGGCATTTAGGTTGCTTCCATGACCTGGCTATTATAAACAGTGCTGCAATGAACATTGGGGTGCATGTGTCTTTTTGAATTATGGTTTTCTCTGGGTATATGCCCAGTAGTGGGATTGCTGGATCATATGGTAATTCTATTTTTAGTTTTTTACGGAACCTCCATACTGTTCTCCATAGTGGCTATATCAATTTACATTCCCATCAACAGTGCAAGAGTGTTCCCTTTTCTCCACACCCTCTCCAGCATTTGTTGTTTGTAGATTTTCTGATGATGCCCGTTCTAACTGGTGTGAGGTGGTACCTCATTGTAGTTTTGATTCGCATTTCTCTAATAATTAATGATGTTGAGCAGCTTTTCATGTGCTTCTTGGCCATCTATGTCTTCTTAGGAGAAATGTCTATTTAGGTCTTCTGCCCATTTTTGGATTGGGTTGTTTGTTTTTTTAATATTGAGCTGCATGAGCTGTTTATATGTTTTGGAGATTAATCCTTTGTCAGTTGATTCGTTTGCAAACATTTTCTCCCATTCTGAGGGTTGTCTTTTCGTCTTGTTTATGGTTTCCTTTGCTGTGCAAAAGCTGTGAAGTTTCATTAGGTCCCATTTGTTTAATTTTGTTTTTATTTCCATTACTCTAGGAGGTGGATCAAAAAAGATCTTGCTGTGATTTATGTCAAAGAGTGTTCTTCCTACGTTTTCCTCCAAGAGTTTTATAGTGTCTAGTCTTACATTTAGGTCTCTAATCCATTTTGAGTTTATTTTTGTGTATGGTGTTAGGGAGTGTTCTAATTTCATTCTCTTACATGTAGCTGTCCAGTTTTCCCAGCACCACTTACTGAAGAGACTGTCTCTTCTCCATTGTATATCCTTGCCTCCTTTGTCATAGATTAGTTGACCATAGGTACGTGGATTGATCTCTGGGCTTTCTATCTTGTTCCATTGATCTATGTTTCTGTTTTTGTGCCAGTACCATATTGTCTTGATTACTGTAGCTTTGTAGTATAGTCTGAAGTCAGGGAGTCTGATTCCTCCAGCTCCGTTTTTTTCCCTCAAGACTGCTTTGGCTCTTCAGGATCTTTTGTGTCTCCATACAAATTTTAAGATTTTTTGTTCTAGTTCTGTAAAAAATGCCATTGGTAATTTGATAGGGATTGCATTGAATCTGTAGATTGCTTTGGGTAGTATAATCATTATCACAATATTGAGTCTTCCAGTCCAAGAACATGGTATATCTCTCCATCTGTTGGTATCATCTTTAATTTCTTTTATCAGTGTCTTTTAGTTTTCTGCATACAGGTCTTTTGTCTCCCTAGGTAGGTTTATTCCTAGGTATTTTATTGTTGCAATGGTAAATGGGAGTGTTTCCTTAATTTCTCTTTCAGATTTTTCATCATTAGTGTATAGGAATGCAAGAGATTTCTGTGCATTACTTTTGTATCCTGCAACTTTACCAAATTCAGTGATTAGCTCTAGTAGTTTTCTGGTGGCATCTTTAGGATTCTCTATGTATAGTATCATGTCATCTGCAAACAGTGACAGTTTCACTTCTTCTTTTCCAATTTGTATTCCTTTTATTTCTTTTTCTTCTCTGATTGCCATGGCTAGGACTTCCAAAACTATGTTGAATACTAGCGGTGAGAGTGGACATCTTTGTCTTGTTCCTGATCTTAGAGGAAGTGCTCTCAGTTTTTCACCATTGAGAATGATGTTTGCTGTGGGTTGGTTGTATATGGCCTTTATTATGTTGAGGTAGGTTCCCTCTATGCCCACTTTCTGGAGAGTTTTTATCATAAACGGGTGTTGAATTTTGTCAAAAGCTTTTTCTGCATCTATTGAGATGATCATATGGTTTTTATTCTTCAATTTGTTAATATGGTGTATCACATTGATTGATTTGCATATATTGAAGAATCCTTGCATCCCTGGGATAATCCCACTTGATCATGGTGTATGATCCTTTTAATGTGTTGTTTGATTCTGTGTGCTAGTATTTTGTTGAGGATTTTTGCATCTATATTCATCAGTGATATTGGTCTGTAATTTTCTTTTTTTGTAGTATCTTTTTCTGGTTTTGGTATCAGGGTGATGGTGGCCTCATAGAATGAGTTTGGGAGTGTTCCTTCCTCTGCAATTTTTTGGAAGAGTTTGAGAAAGATGGGTGTTAGCTCTTCTCTAAATGTTTGATAGAATTCACCTGTGAAGCCATCTGGTCCTGGACTTTTGTTTGTTGGAAGATTTTTAATCACAGTTTCCATTTCATTACTTGTGATTGGTCTGTTCATATTTTCTATTTCTTCCTGGTTCAGTCTTGGAAGGTTATATCTTTCTAAGAATTTGTCCATTTCTTCCAGGTTGTCCATTTTATTGGCATAGAGTTGCTTGTAGTAGTCTCTTAGGATGCTTTGTATTTCTGTGGTGTCTGTTGTAACTTCTCCTTTTTCATTTCTAATTTTATTGTTTTGAGTCCTCTCCCTCTTTTTCTTGATGAGTCTGGCTAATGGTTTAACAATTTTGTTTATGTTCTCAAAGAACCAGCTTTTAGTTTTATTGATCTTTGCTATTGTTTTCTTTGTTTCCATTTCATTTATTTCTGCTCTGATCTTTATGATTTCTTTCCTTCTGCTAACTTTGGGTTTTGTTTTTTCTTCTTTCTCTAGTTCTTTTAGGTGTAAGGTTAGATTGTTTATTTGAGATTTTTCTTGTTCCTTGATGTAGGCTTATATAGCTATAAACTTCCATCTTAGAACTGTTTTTGCTTCATCCCCTAGGTTTTGGATCGTCGTGTTTTCATGGTCATCTGTCTCTAGGTATTTTTGGATTTCCTCTTTGATTTCTTCAGTGATCTCTTGATTATTTAGTAACGTATTGTTTAGCCTCCATGTGTTTGTGTTTTTTACGTTTTTTTCCCCTGTAATTCATTTCTAATCTCATAGCGTCGTGGTCAGAAAAGATGCTTGATATGATTTCAATTTTCTTAAATTTACTGAGGCTTGATTTGTGACCCAAGATGTCATCTATCCTGGAGAATGTTCCGTGTGCACTTGAGAAGAAAGTGTAATCTGCTGGTTTTGGATGGAATGTCTTATAAATATCAATTAAATCTATCTAGTCTTTTGTGTCATTTAAAGCTTCTGCTCCCTTATTTATTTTCGTTTTGGATGATCTGTCCATTGGTGTAAGTGAGGTGTTAAAGTCTCCCACTATTATTGTGTTACTGTAGATTTCCTGTTTTATAGCTGTTAGCAGTTGCCTTATGTATTGAGGTGCGCCTATGTTGGGTGCATATATATTTATAATTGTTATATCTTCTTCTTGGATTGATCCCTTGATCATTATGTAGTGTCCTTCCTTGTCTCTTTTAATAGTCTTGATTTTAAAGTCTATTTTATGTGATATGAGTATTGCTACTCCAGCTTTCTTTTGATTTCCATTTGCATGGAATATCTTTTTCCATCCCCTCACTTTCAGTCTATATGTGTCCCTAGGTCTGAAGTGGGTCTGTTGTAGACAGCATATATATGGGTCTTGTTTTTGTATCCATTCAGCAAGCCTGTGTCTCTTGGTTGGAGATTTAATCCATTCACGTTTAAGGTAATTATCGATATGTGTGTTCCTATTACCATTTTCTTAATTGTAATGGGTTTGTTTTTGTAGGTCCTTTTCTTCTCTTGTGTTTACCACTTAGAGAAGTTCCTTTAGCATTTGTTGTAGAGCTGGTTTGGTGGTGCTGAATTCTCTTAGCTTTTGCTTGTCTGTAGAGCGTTTGATTTCTCTGTCGAATCTGAATGAGATCCTTGCCAGGTAGAGTAATGTTGGTTGTAGGTTCTTCCCTTTCATCACTTTAAATATGTCATGGCACTACCTTCTGGCTTGTAGAGTTTCTGCTGAGAAATCAGCTCTTAACTTTATGGGAGTTCACTTGTATGTTATTTGTCATTTTTCCCTTGTTGCTTTCAATAATTTTTCTTTGTCTTTAATTTTTGTCAATTTGATTATTGTTTGTCTCGACGTGTTTCTCCTTGGGTTTATCCTGCCTGGGACTCTCTGCACTTCCTGAACTTGGGTGGCTATTTCCTTTCCCATGTTAGGGAAGTTTTCGACTATAATCTCTTCATATATTTTCTCGGGTCCTTTCTCTCTCTCTTCTCCTTCTGGGACCCCTATAATGTGAATGTTGTTGCATTTAATGTTGTCCCAGAGGTCTCTTAGGCTGTCTTCATTTCTTTTCATTCTTTTTTCTTTATTCTGTTCCGTGGCAGTGAATTCCACCATTCTGTCTTCCAGTTCACTTATCCATTCTTCTGCCTCAGTTATTCTGCTATTGATTCCTTCTAGGGTATTTTTCATTTCAGTTATTGTATTGTTCATCTCTGTTTGTTCTTTAATTCTTCGAGGTGTTTGTTCTTTAATTCTTCTAGGTCTTTGTTAAATATTTCTTGCATCTTCTCGATCCTTGCCTCCATTCTTTACCGGCGTCCTGGATCATCTTCACTATCATTATTCTGAATTCTTTTTTGGAAGGTTGCCCATCTCCACTTCATTTAGTTGTTTTTCTGGGGTTTTATCTTGTTGCTTCATCTGGTACATAGCCCTCTGCCTTTTCATCTTGTCTATCTTTCTGTGAGTGTGGTTTCTGTTCCTCAGGCTGCAGGATTATAGTTCTTCTCGCTTCTGCTGTCTGCCCTCTGGTGGATCTAAATTTTTTTTGTTTGTCTCACATTTTGATTTATTTGTTTACTTTTCATTACGGAGGGAGACCTGAGTTTGCCCAGTACTAGGAGTTGAGATGACTTTGCCATAGATTGTATCTATCCTCCTTTAATGCTTTCAGGCTTCTGAGATGAGCAAGAGCATTATGGGCAGTGAAGTTGTGGTAAAGGGAAGAGTCAGGTCTGATATGGGGAATAGTCTTTTTCATCAAAGGGAGACTCTCTAGCCTTGGAGAATCAGAGGAATTGGGAACTGGTTTAGCTGTATGTGAAGATGGGATAAATGTACTAATAAAATAGAACCACCTCTCAGTTATCTGTATTGACTCTGGCAGAAACATCTAGCATGGCTCCTGGCACAGAGTTAATACTCAGAATATGTTTGTTGAAATGAACCAGAGCACACTGAGTGATTGCTGTATGCCTGGCTCTGTGCTGGGTGCTGTGGGAAATTCAGAGACGATAATCCCATTCCTGCAGTGGGCTTTATCTGGTAAGAATTAATAGCCATTTGAAGAGTTAAAAAACAAAGGAAGAAATTTCTCAGTAAATATAGGTGTGTTAAAAGAAGGGAGAGGTCCCTTTGAACTGGTTAGTTGGATAAGTCTTCCAGAATGGGACAATATTAGCTGGGTCTTAAAGTGGTTGGAAAAAGGAAGGATGTGGTTAGGGTGAACTGGCTTGTGGGAGTAGCTGATATAAAGGTGATATAGAGGCCTTAATCAGCATGATGTGCGTGGGAGAAGTAAAAGGATCAATTCGTCTGGAACAGACAGGATGTGGGTATAGAGTAAATAGGCCCTGGCCCCATGAGCCTGAGCCTTGATTGCTAAGTGTAGGATTTTAGCCTTTACCTTGTGGCTGCTGGAAGGTGTTAGAGGCCTTGAGCCAGGAAGAAAGAACTATGGTTAGAACTGCTTGAGGAAGCTCCATCGGTACATTTCCATTGGTGTGAGATGATCAGGATGTAAGATGTCTCCTCTTGTTTTTCCTCCTTTCACCTCATCTGTCTCTTCTCTGTTTCTTTTCTTTCTCCAACCTGCATCAGTCTCCTGGGATATTCCCTGGAGTGACTTCTGATTCCTACCATCTCCAAAACAGTAACAAGATCAGCACCACACTCTTTACTTGCTAGTAGCTGCTGCAATCAGGGCTGCGGGTAGTATGCCAGATATGGCAGAGATGTTAGAGTTTTCCAGAGGGAAGTTCTGCATCCTGAACGCTGAGCTGGGAGCATACAAAATGGATGTTATATTCTTGTCACATGGCTTATGAAAATTGGCCTTAAGAAAAGAAATAACAAATGGAAGGAAGTTATTGTCACTCCGTGGCTTGGGGATGGATGGGGAGGAGGGAGTACTGGGTTCACCAATTGTCTGAGCTTCTAAGAGTTTTTGTACATCTGAAGAACTGCTTTGCCTAAAAGGCCCAGGAGACTATATAGTCTAATGGTTAGAAAGTTGACGCATCTCTCAACCCATCACTCTGCCTCCTGTGTCACTCCCTATGGATGACAGGGAAGTCCAGTCCCAGCACTGTGTCCAACCTGGTGCTTCCTTTGGCCACTTGCCAAAGTGGGCTTCTCACTAATGGGAATGCAGATGAAGATTTCACCCAGATATCATTAGGATTACACTGTTCTACCATTCTGAGTTTGTTACGCCTGTTCCACATCTCTCAATTTTACTAATATACTCCCTTTCCTAGGGTTTTTCTGAAAACATCACTTGGTCAAGGTTTTTTTGTGTGAGCAGCAGATGCTTGAGAAGATTTGAGGTACTGCAGCTGTTCTTTGCTGTCATGGCACTTGCTCCGAGCTTCATCCATCATAAGGGCTTTGTGTCTCATGTGTTTCATAGTGTTTTCTGTACCAATCTCCACTGTGCATCTCCTACCCTTTGGCAAACTATGCGCCAAACAAATAGGACAGATTCAGCCTAGAACTGTGCTGTCCAGTACAATAGCTACTAGCCATATATGGCTATTTAATTGAATGTAGCTAATTAATTAAAATTAAATAATATATGGACTTCCCTGGTGGCGCAGTAGCTAAGAATCCGCCTGCCAATGCAGGGTACACAGGTTCAAGCCCTGGTCCGGGAAGATCCCACATGCCGTGGAGCAACTAAGCCCGTGCACCACAACTACTGAGCCTGCACTCTAGAGCCTGTGAGCCACAACTACTGAGCCCACGTGCCAAAACTACTGAACCCCCTGCGTCTAGAGCCCGTGCTCCGCAACAAGAGAAGCCACCACAATGAGAAGCCCATGCACGCAACGAAGAGTAGCCCCCGTAGCCCCTGCTCGCCACAACTAGAGAAAGCCCGCACGTGGCAACGAAGACCCAATACAGCCCAAAATAAATAAATAAATAAATTTTTAAAATAAAAAATTAAATTAAATAATATAAAAAATTATCAATTGCCTTAACCATATTTCAAGTGTTTGATGGCCACATATGGCTTGTGGCTCCTATATTGGACAGTGCATACAGATACATAATTCTCATCATCACAGAACATTCTGTTGGAATGCTGGTCTAGAATACTATAGCCAAATTCCAGCAGGACTGTCCAGGTAGATGTAGGTACTCCAAGGCAGGTTCAAGTTCTTCATTGCCACTATGTGAAGCAGATGTACCTACCTCTTCATTATTCCAGTTGTCCATCTGGTAACTATTAGATTAGACACACACACACACTCTCGCTCGTTAATTCTTACAGACTGGATATTCTAAACCCATAAGAAAGAAGAGAAGCATTTTCCAAATTGCTCCATAATTTTTCTTACCCACGATATGGTTAATACCTCATGTTATTATGCAAGGAGGTCCTTCTTTTTCACTGTGTGCCCCTTTGGGCCTGTCATGTGGAAGAAAATAAGCCCATTTTTGAACTTCTCTCCTTTAGTGTCAGGCCACTCGGCTCTAAAAGGATGCAATAGAAGCTCTTCTTATTCATTCCTTTTTAAGAGCCTGATGAAGTGCTCTCTACCTCCCAGTCTCTGCTGAGGCTCTGGAGGTAGAGACCGGGAGTCTCAGCATTGGGAAGGTCTTCTTAGATGCTGTAGTCTTTTGTCATTTCACACCTTAACCTCAAAGGAAGCCCTTTTTCCTGGGATGGAGCACTTTAGTTCCCACAACTCTTCTCTGAAGTCACTGTAGAGTGGGTGGAGGGAGATGAAGGCGATGCTTTGGTCTGAACTTTTTGACTAACCTTAGGAGTGGATCTGTTAAAACCAGAGGGTTTTTTTCTTTACCACACCACCCCCAGGATTCCATTTCCTGCACATGTGGCATCAGCACCTCTAGGTATCTTGGCCCAGGCCTTTGGACCATGCCTTGGGAGGGCTCTACCCTCTGCACTGAGCTCCATTTGTACCTCTCCAGTGGAAACAATGACTTTCTTTGCCCTGACCTGGTAGGAAGGCTCTTTCCTCTTGGTTAACCAAAGTGGGAATTAGGATTACTGCCTCTGTGGGTAAAAGACATTTTGCATGTTGGAGAAAGAGGTAGGTAGTGGTTTCATCTGCCACTACTGCCCATGGATGTGACTAGAACCTCCTCCTGATGCAGAACCCTGCCTCTTCCATTGGCCCTTTCCCACTCCTATACTATTTTGACTTTCTACGCACCCTTTTTCTAACCCTGATGCCATCCTAGACCATTTTTTTCTGTCCCTCCTCTTGCCCCAGTTCTAGCCACTGCCCTGGACTCAAGGTCAGTTGAAGGGAACAGTCTCTCAAAATCTGGGCAAAGATCTTTGGGGGTGGGGTGCTGCTGGGATGCACGGTGAGGACGTGAGGAGAGGCACACATAATCTGAATGCTGGTATTTGCCTGACAGGGCTGGATCATCCATGGCCTTCGTCGCTGTCTTTGAACTTCTTTCATAAGAGGAACCTTTATCTTCTGGCCCCCTGGCTATCCAGTACTTTATACCTGCCCCCCATTCCCTATTTGAGGACATTCAACTGTGCTGCAGGAGAGAGCTGGCCCATGCCCCCACCTTCAGGGGCCAGGGAGATCCATGAGCCTGGCAATGAGGCCTAGGCAGAGACATGGCAGGTGAACAGAGACATCTGGAGTCTAGTCACTCATGGACCGCAGGGACCCCTGCAGAAGAATCAGGCTCCAAACTTTAGCCTTTGCTTGGCCAACTCCTAATGATTTTATAAAAAATAGTTTTGTCTTTTAATTACCCAAGTGATGTACGAATACATTCTCCTCTTGTAACATCTAGAGGAGAATGTTATCTTCCTGTAAAAAAAAGAAAGCAGTTCAGCCTGACAAGTATAAAATTGTAAAGCTAAATAAAGTGCCCTTTGACTGTCTCACCTGATCCTAATCCCCTCTCCCAGTTCCCACAAGTAACCACAGTTCTCAGTTAGGTGTATATCCTTCCAGATCTTTTTTTATACATTTATTTACTGACCCTGTATATCTATAAAAAAAAATAGATAGGGTTCTTTTGTGGTTTTCTGCTTTTCTTTACTTCTCTCTCTCTTTCATAAATGATGTACTATACCTATCACTCTGCAGTTATCAGTCAGTGATATATTAGAGATCACTCTGGGTTGGTTCAAAGAGAGCATGTGCATTTTGGAATTGCTGCACAGTATTCTCTAGCATGAACATACCTCAGTTTATTTATTCATCTCTGGTTGACGGAAATTTTATGCATCTGCAGAATTTCACTATTACACACGAGCTGCAATGAATATTCTTGTATATGCTTCATTAAGCACACAAGCAAGCATCTTTCCTGGTAGATACAACATAAGAAATTACAGACTCATGGGAATATATATATTTACATTTAGTAGAGTCTGTCAACTTGTTCTCTAGAGAAAAGTTAGATCCACTAACATTACATACCTACGAAGCCTGTTAAAACCATTGTCTTCATAGTATCAAATGTCACATACAGAATTTCTGACTGTTTATTTCTTATGTTCCTTAGTGATGCTAAACATCTCTTTATATATTTAGTGGGCATTTCTGTTTCGTCTTCTGTTAGTTACCTGTTCATATCCTTTTCCTATTAAGTTAAGATTTTTTTTAATAAATTTATTTATTTTATTTATTTTATTTTTGGCTGTGTTGGCTCTTCGTTGCTGCGCGCAGGCTTTCTCTAGTTGCGGTGTGCGGGCTTCTCATTGCGGTGGCTTCTCTTGTTGCGGAGCACGGGCTCTAGGTGCACAGGCTTCAGTAGTTGTGGCTCGCGGGTTCTAGAGCACAGGCTCAGTAGTTGTGGTGCATGGGCTCAGCTGCTCTGCGGCATGTGGGATCTTCCTGGACCAGGGCTCAAACCCGTGTCCCCTGCATGGGCAGGCAGATTCTTAACCACTGTGCCACCAGGGAAGCCCAGAGTTGTTAAGATTTTACTTGTTAACTTTTTGATACTCCTTTTATACTCTGGATATTAATTCTTTGTCTATTATAAGTGTTACAAATGTTTCCTCTCAGTGTTTCACTTGTCTTTCATTTTATAGTATCTTTTATTATACTAAAGTCTTTGATTTTGATGGAGTAAGATGATCGATTTTTAAAGGGACTTGATATTTTGTGTGGTCTTATTTAAAAAGTCTTCTTCTCCCCTCAAGGTCATAAACATATTATTGTATATTTTTCTCCTATGTCTATTCTTTATATTTAGGTCTTTAATATCTCTGAATTTATTTTGTGAATAGTATGAGGAGGACTCTATCAATAGCTTAATTTTTCGTCGTAGGTGATAATTTTGTAGAAGCTTTGTTGATTGTCTTCCCAGTACTTATCCTGCCCTCCTCCCTTGCTAACGGCATTCTGAATTTCCCAGATATGTAGTTTGTGTGGGATTGATCTCACCCTCACCTCTTAAAGTGGCATAAGGCAATCAGTGCATCCCATCCCCCTGGCTACAGGGCATGAATGGTTCAGGTGGGTTAATGACCCTTTGGGCGCCAAGATACACGAAATAATATTTGCTGGGAGCTTCTGAGAAAGAGGCTTTTCTTCTATATTGGCTCAGTTGCCACTGACAATTATCTTACTCCCACAAGGGAAGCTAATCTTAGGATGAACCAATACAGTAGAAGACAAAGAAGAGAAATCAGGTTCTTGATGACATCATTGATCTGCTGGACCAATCCTGTTCTGAAATCCAGCCTACCTCTGGACATTTCTTTTACATGAGCCAGTACATTTTCTTTATTATTTAAGCCAGTTCGAGTTAAGTTTTACTTAAAACTAGAAGTATTTCTAACCTATTTAGTCACAGTTGTCTCAATACTGTTCATTGAAAGATTCATCTGTTTCACACTTACATGAAAGACCACTTGTGGTAGACTCAGGTTTGCTTACTGAAAGACCAAGAGTATACATGAACAGAAAGCTCCAAGACTTGGGACTTCCCTGGTGGTACAGTGGTTAAGAATCCACCTGCCAATGCAGGGGACACGGGTTCGAGCCCTGGTCCGGGAAGATCCCACATGCCGTGGAGCAACTGGGCCTGTGTGCCACAACTACTGAGCCTGCACTCTAGAGCCCGTGAGCCACAACTACTGAGCACGTGTGCCACAGCTACTGAAGCCCGCACACCTAGAGACCGTACTCCACAACAAGAGAAGCCACCACAGTGAGAAGCCCACACACTGCAACGAAGAGTAGCCCCCGCTCGCCGCAACTAGAGAAAGCCCGCACGCAGCAACAAAGACCCAACGCAGCCAAAAAGTAATTAATTAATTAATTTAAAAGAAAACGCCAAGACTCTATAGCTAGGTAAGGATAGGTTGCCCAAAAAACTGGCAACAAGAATTTTCAAGACCTAGAATATACATATTAGGACTCTGTGATGTGGCTTACTGAAGAGCAGAATTATTGCTTTATTTGGTAGTATGAGCTGGAGGGATTGCAAAAGGCAGTAAGTGCTCTTCTGGGCTCTTCTGACCTGGTGGATATGTCATTCTCTGCAGTCTGCCAAGACCATGAACTTGGGGGTTGCCTTTGTGAGAAAGCAAGAAACCTCCACATGCATCCTCATCTCACTAATATCCTTTGTGCTACTAATTAGTAACTACTTCAGGAGTTAACCAAAATAAAACCAACCTTAAAGAGGGTCCAAGTCAGTATTATCACTCATCTCTGAATCTAGACTTCATCTTGTCTCCATAAATCCCATAAATATGTGGGTCTGTTTTCTGGACTCTTAATTCTGAGTTACTGATTTGTTTATTCATTTAGGTACCAGTACCACGCAGTCTTAATTCCTTTTGCTTTATGACATATTTTGAAATTATATACTGCAAATCTTCCACCATAGTTCTTCTACAGAATGATCTCAAATATTCTCCCTTGTGAATTTTAGAATCAATCTGTCAGGATCCATGAGACTTTATGTAGGGATTTTGATTTTAATAGAATTAGGATGGAATTTATAGACTAATTGGAGGAGAACTCACTTTTGTGGTATTTGGGAAAGCTGCTAATTTTTTGTTTATTGATCTTATATCTGGCCACATTGTTCAGCTCCTGGGCTTTCTGTGTAAAGTCTCACATCATCAAGAGGTAATATAGTATAGCGATTAAGAGTACAGAGTCTGAAGTCAGACTTTCTGGGTTTAAATTCTGGCTCTGCCGTTTACCAGCCAAGCACCTCAGCATCTCTGTTAGTTTCCTCATCTGTAAAAATGGCTTCTATACTAATACCTACCTCATAAGGTGGTTGTTAGGATTAAGAGTTAAATGAGATACATTTAATATAAAGCAAGCAGTGGTAATAATCATCATCATTTATTTTAAAATAACAAGTTTATCTGTTTTTTTAATCCTCATATGTGTTTTTCTTATCTTAATGCACTGGCTAGGACTTCAATACAGTATTGCATAGTAGCATGGGTATCAGGTATTGTTGTCTTGTTCCTGACTTTAATGGAATTTCTTCTAATGTTTCACTATTAAAATATATTTGCTATAGATTTCTGGTATAATCCTTGGTCTTATTAAGGATGCTTCCTGGTGGTCCTAGTATACGAAGAATTGGCTGAAGCAGTGAGTGAAGGCCAAGCCCTGAGCACTAGGCCAACCTTGCTCGCAGCCTATTAGGCATAAAGTACCCAGGGCTACAAGAGAAGAAGAGACAAGGCTGCAGATGCTTAAAGCAGGCCAGACACCCGCCTTCCTCTGTTGGAGAGTCCCATGCTTAGAAGGGGCATGATGGAGATATGCTTGGGCTGTGCATGTAGTAGTCTGTCTGTAGCAATAATGAAGGCTCTGGCCTGTGTATACAAGACATATGGGGGGTATGTACCTGTGTGCATGGGTGCACATGCATGCTCATGCTGGTCCTGGTTCCTGCAGCCTCATGGGCCCTGCTTAGCCATCGTTTCTGCAGTAGAGGGAGAGGGGCTCCTGACTGCTGTACCTCTTTTGGATTGTCATAGTTTTCTGTGTACAGTACCCTTATTTCACCTGCCCCACCCCCTAGAGGCAGTCAGGGTGATGACTGAAGCATCAGAACTGTGGTTTCTGTAACAGGAAGTGATTTAGATGCTGAAAGCTAATTTTAGATGAGTTGATATGGGGTTTTCAAAGAATGTTTCAGGGGTGGTTTCAGGCTCAAGGCTCAGCCTCCAGCTCCTCTCATCTACGAGGGGCTGGCAGTTTCCTACTGTCATTGTCATTGTCTAGCTGCGTGAGCTCATGCCCAGCTGGTCAGCACTCTTGGGTGGAAAGCCAGGGCTGGTTTTCCCTGGATTCCAGCCTGCCTGAGTCATTGTTTTTGGCCTTGACCTCAAGGCAGACTCAGCATAGGCTGGCTCTAGGCCAGGCTGACACAGGGCCTTTTATCCCTGGCAAGAACTGCCTGGAGGCTCTGAGGGTCCTGTCAGGACAGGACTCCCATCCAGGCTGAGGCATGGGCCAGTGATGAGATGAGGCTTTTGGGCCAAGAGAAGTGTCATCTTGGATGGCAGGCATTTAGTGGGGCATCTTCTCCAGGTCAGCACTTTCTCGAGCTTCCTAGAAGGGAGGACACTCGGACCCATGATAGCTACACTAGAGATTCCATCACTGCTTCAGACCTGGAGGTTGGGACTCCTGCTAGTAGCAACAGACACAAAAGCAGAATAGGCACAGAACTTTCAGAGAGTCCTGTCTTCTTAGAGCTAAAGCCCCACTGGTTGGCACCCTCAGAGCTGAATGGTTTCCGTCTCTGCCAAGGCCTGAACACAGGAAATAGGAGACAGGGGCTGTATGCTTACCTCCACAAGGGTCTACAAAGCCCATTTTCATCTGCTGTCTTGTACCCTAGGGCTTCCACAGCAACCCCTGTAGCAGAGAATGCTGCCCCCATTCTAAAAGAAGACGGGCTTCACTGTGCTAAGAGAGATGGCCCAGGGTTACACAGTTAGTGTGGGTGGCATCAGAGCCAGGTTATGTGCTGACCCTGGCACCATACTGCCAATGGGATGCCCAACATTCAGGGAGGGAGCGCTGCATGTCTGATCCAGGCAGCAGCCAGCCATGAGCCCCCGCCACAAACCTGGGGCCTCTCGAAAGCTGAAGGAAGCATAATTAAAGTCTCTGCCAGTGCCTAATCTACCCCTTGCCCTGCTTTTGTGTGAGGTGTAGCCTGGAAGATGGGGCCAGGCCTTTAGGCCTTGGTTGGTACACAAGAGGAGACACTCTTGCCCCAGAGAGGCCTGTAGACAGGCTTTCTGGGGGCAAAGAGCAGGAAGCCTTCTCTTTGGCCTCCATAGTCAGTCAGTCCCCTGAGGAGGATCAAGGAGGGCAGGACAGAGCCAGGGCTGGGCTCAGACCTAGAGATGATGAGAGTATTCTCACAAAAGCTCCAGTGTTTGCAGCGTATTGACACAGTTTGATGGTATGAGCTAAGGCCTGCTTTGAGAGTTCCATAGAAGGTGTCTTTGACCTATTTTCAAGGGCTGTGGTGGCAGGAGGAATTTTTGGCCACATCATAAAGAGTTTTGTGGCCACCTCTGATAGACCAAGCTCAGGAAGTTGTAATTTTCCACAATTAGCTTATTAGTCACCAAGATAATCCTTGCCCCAGCTCCTGGCTCCTGCTCCTCTGTGAGAGGCTGACAGGGATGGCGCTCCAGTGTGGCAGCCCTGCCTCCTCAGGTTAGGCCTCAGCAGCAGGCCAGGAGCCCTGGAGGCCTTGAGCACTGAGGTTGGACCGTCTGTGTGCCTTGTTTGTGGAGCTTCTGCACAGCCAACTTCTTGAACACTTTGTCCTCCTCAGGAGATTTAGTTTGGGCAAGAAATCCTTTACGATCTCAATGAAGGGATGTGGGTAGAGAGTAGATCCCAGAAAATCCACTCAAAGGAAGACCCTTGTACTCTGTGGTATCAGTAACTGTGAGGGCCCAATCTATGACCTTTCTGGGGCATTTTCATTTTAAGAAAAGAGAAAGTCTTAAGCCAAGGAATACATTAATGGAGGCTTTCATAAAACACTTTCAGGAAACTATATAGTGTTCAGAGCTCCTTGCCCATTAGAAAGATGGGGCTGTGTGGTGTTCACACTTGGATCCCCAGGGTGGACCTCACTCAGGGAGACAGAATTAGGCGAAGGCTACCCCTCTGTGGGAGTTTTGCCTACTCAGCCCCTTCTTCGAAACTACTGGGTTGCCTCATCACAGCTCCTGGACTCCACCATTTGCCTCTGAGGGACATTTCTGCTCCTGGAGTTGGTGGAGCACTGCCAGGCTGAGGGCTGAGGAGAGCTGGCCCCTGAACCTTGCCCCCAAAGCCATGGGGATAGTCTTGCATCTCGGTTGCCAGCTGGTGGCATTTTCCAAGTGGAAAGGGGTGGAGTGGGGGTCCCCTCTGGCCTCTAGGCAGGCCTCTCCTCCTCGAGCTTACAGCTGGCTCCAGCTTGTCCTCTGTGATGATCTCTCAGTCGGGACATGTGTGTGGTGGATAGGAACACAGGGAAGCAGGAGTTGCTGCCTTTGAGGCAGGCAGAGTGGGATGCGGCTGGAGGAACTAGGCTTTTCCTGGTCTTATTTCTATCAGAAATAGTCTTAATGTGGCAAAAGGAATTTGTTTGTTGGTTTGTTTGCTTGCTTGCTTGTTTGAAAGTACCCTTCTTTTTTGGAAGTCTTGGCTGCTGCCTCAGTTCTGGTGGGACCAAGGATTGGCCCAGTGTCCCAGATGTTTGGGAGCCTCCAAGGCCCTTTTACATGCCTGTGAAGTGACACAACCCATCTACCCACCTTACCCGGGCTCCTGGTGCTGATGTAGGTTAGAGGAGGGGACCGAGAAATAACTTAGCCTCCAAGCTTTGGACTGCCTTCTTAGAGTGTACAGTCTTCTTGGGGGAGAGAATTCAGGAAGAGGATGGCCTGCTATACATGGGAAGTGGGAGCAGCAAACAAGCTGCCACATCCTGGGCAGGTTTAGAGGGAGGCTTGTCAGGCAAATGGTGGTTCACGTACAAACTACAGACAACAAATCGAGAGGACAAGTGGGTAGAAGTGAGGTGGTCACTCTGCCCTCAGAAAAACAGGAGTCCAAGTTCATAAGGAAGTGACTCTTTTAAATACACAGGTGGGCCAGCCCCAGACATTACTCTAACCTTTCACAGACATCCTTTTCACAGTGTTTCTCATATTCCACCTTAATCAACTGATGCCTTTTGGGGTGACTCAGGGCCACTGCTCAGGCTGGCCATTGTGTGTTGAATCTAGGCGAGGGTACAGTTACAGCTGGAGGTGGGCCCAGCTCTGAATGGGCACCAACCCCTAAAAAGTCCCCAGATTGTCCTGTAAGCAAAAGTCCCATAGTCAGTTTGCTTTTGGATCCTTTACCTCCTCCTTTCTGAGAGACATTTGGTAGAAAAAGCCTGATTTTTAGAGTCCAAGGGACCTGGCTCCAACTCCTAACTCAGCCACCTACTAGTTGCCAGACCTTAGGTAGTTTACTAACTCTTCATTTTGCCCCGGTTCATTATTCATTCATTCAGCATATATTGCTTGAGCATCTTCTGTGTACCAGGTACTCGTTTAGGTACTTGGGAGTCACCAATAGAGGAAACAGAGAAGTATTCCTGCCTTTAGAAATGTGTATCATAGCATGAGAGGCAGAAAATAAACAACAAGCTTGATAACATGTTAGAAGGTGATAAGTGCTACAGGAAAAACAAAATAGAGCAAGATAAGGGGGATTTGGGGTGCTGGGAGTGCTGGTAGAAGGGGCTGCAGTCTCAAATAGGGTGGGCAGGGCAGATCTCTTTGAGAAAATAACATCTTTGAGAAAATAACATCTGAGCAAAGACTTGAAAGTGGTTGAAGGAGTTTGGCTATTCCAGACAGAGAGAAGAACCAGTGCAAAGGCCCTGAGGCTGTTGTGTTCAAGGAACAGCAAGGGAGCTGGCAGGGCAGGAGCAGCATGAGTGAGGGGGTGGGGCACTGGGGAAGAGTCAAAGAGGTAATGGAAAGATGAAGGGGCAGATGACGTTGGGCTTTGTAGGCCATTGTGGGAACTTTGGCTTTTGCTCTGATAAAACGCAGAGCCACTGGAGAGTTTTGAAGAGTCCCACAATCTAACCTAGATTGTAACAAGATCACTCTGGCTGCTGAGTTGAGAATAGACTATAAAGCAGAGCACAGGTAGAAGCAGGGAAATTAGCCAGGCGTTTACTGAGGTATATTTTAGGCAGAAGATAATAGTGGCTTGAACCATCATGGGTGCAGTGGAGATGGTAAGAAATGTTGGACTCTCAATGTATTTTGAAAGGAGAGCCATCAGGATTTGCTGATGGATTAGATGTAGAATATAAGAGAGAGAGCAGAGTCAATGTTGACTCCAAGGGTTTTACTCTGGGCAGGTGGAAAGAAGGACTTGACATTGCCTGAGATAAGGAAGGCTACAGTAGGGCAGGTTTGAAGGGGAAGATCAGGAGTTCAGTTTCAAACATGTAAAGTGGGATAATGTTATCCACTTCACAGGGCTGTAGTGAGGATTAAATAAGATAATATGTGAAAGTTCTTAGCACTCACACATAGCTAACTCTCAGTAAACGTCACTTTCCCTTTTCCTTTCTCATACAGGTAGGTGAAGCGTGAGCAATTAGGGGTCCTCTAAGCCAATTTGACTAATTGCTTTTCTGTAGAAATAATGAGCAGATGTCAAAACAGTCTCCTCCCCAGTGGTTTTCTCACCCTTCAGAAAACTTTCACTGTTGCTAACAGGGTCTTTCAATTTGTCAAAGGTTTCTTGGCAATGTTGACACACCAACGTGATGATGAGCTTCTGCATCAGTGGCACCTTGGTGCCCTGGCAGCCTCTCATCTGTGTGCTCATCATTTCCACGTCAGTCACTCTGCAGGTGTCAGCTGAGCAAGAGGCAAGACCTTCTCATCACAGTGAGCAGAGATTAAGGGAAGGAGTTTCTCCAGAAGCTACACTTTTTATTATCAAAAGAGAGTTAGCTGACATAACATTAGGTCACAACTTTCTCTTAGCTCTTTGAATCATTTGTCTCTGAATAAAGTTGCTGGCATGTGGCACATTGCAGTTGCTGAATGAACAAAACAAAAAGGTTATAACATGTATTGTAAGACATTTTTTTCACAAAGGGTATGAATGTGTACTTGACTCTATGAATAAGGAAAGAGAGGTTGAAGGATGTTAACCAAAGAGCCATCTCTGGATATGGGATGCTTTTTGCTTTACTTGTTTGGATTTGTGTGTGTGTGTGTGTGTGTGTGTGTGAGACAGTATTTTTTATTTTTTTTTTTGGCTGCATTGGGTCTTTGTTGCTGTGCGCGGGCTTCCTCTAGTTGCGGTGAGCAGGGGCTACTCTTCGCTGCGGTGCGCGGGCTTCTCATTGCAGTGGCTTCTCTTGTTGCAGAGCATGGGCTCTAGGTGCCCAGGCTTCAGGAGTTGTGGTTCACAGGCTCTGGAGCACAGGCTCAGTAGTTGTGGCGTACGGGCTTTAGTTGCTCCATGGCATTTGGGATCTTCCTGGACCAGGGCTCGAACCCATGTCCCCTGCATTGGCAGGCAGATTCTTAACCACTGTGCCACCGGGGAAGCCCCCTTGTTTGGATTTTTAACAATAAATTTATATCATTATTAAGACAATAGAGTAATTTTTAAGAAGTCTGTGAAATGTTCAAGTAAGATTTGTGTGGTACCCATGTGATGGATAGGCTTTCTCATGAGGTGTTTTCAGTGGTGACATTTGCTTCATCTGAGGGACAGCCTGACCCTGCTGTAACGCAGTGGGACTGGCCAAGCAAGGGCACATGAGATGGCGACAGCTTAGGAAAAGAGATAACCTTCCCCAGAAGTGCCCAAACTTCCCTCTTCCATTGAGGTTGGTGACTGCCCAGACCCAGATCCGTGCTCACTCTCACTCACCTACACACTTGGAGAGAGCCTTTGCTCCAGGCAGAAATGTATGAACAACTCTACACTGGTTGATAGTGTGAGGGCTCCAGGTACATATGAAACATCTTTGACAGCTTCAGAATAACAAAATCTTCACGTCCAGAAGTTCTATTTGAGGGCCGCTGATAGGACTGGCATATATGAGAACAATAATCTTATTCTTATTCTCTTTAAATTCTGGATATTTGGTTTGTGGGCACCTGCCAGTGTTGCCACTTGGTGTTGGCAAGTGAATCCCCAATATACAGGCTTCTTTGGCCTGTAAAATAGTTCAAGGGACAGGCTAAGTTCCCATATGGTTTCTCAAGAAAGCTATCAAATAGTGCAGAAGCAGAGTGTTTGAGTACCTGCCTTTGGAGACTTGGGGTCCTCTAGATTGGAAGCCCATATCCAACAGTGTTCCCCTAAGCTCATTCTTAGAGTCCAGAGTAGTCCAGTTCCTGAAAATGACTCAATTCTCATACTCTCTGACCTTTGGAATCCCACTGCAGAGTGCCAAACTGGTGAGGGGGAATATCACTGAACGGGTCACAGATACCCGACCTCCGCCTCCCCGTGCCTGCCCCGCACTGAGGTGTGCTGATGGGAGTGACTTCAGTGACCACTTTTGCCCCAACACTGAATGCCCCCGTGGGGCCTCTGCCTCAAACCTGATATTGCCATTTATGCTGCAGCTGTCTCTGTTTCTGCCCCCTTCATCTCGACACCCCAGCCCTCCTGCTTTGGGATCTTTGGGACTTGGATGCTGAGTAGATATCCTCTCCTTGGTGGTGAGCAACAGTGTGAGCAGGTAGTAAGCAACAAGCCTCTGCTGACCGCTGACTATTCTTCCTCTGGCAGCCATCCTCCCCTGGCCCTGTGTTGCTAACCTCTGTCTTACACTCCTCTCTGCTCTCCCATGGCCAGGAGGTCAGAAGCTGCTCCAGATGGGGAGGATGCCAGCTGAGATGCCTGATGACCAACATGCTAGAGCTGCAGTGGGCATCACTCTCTGGGTGTCAGCCTGGATCGTGGCCAAAGTGCTGAGTGGCGGGCAGTCAATAGGCAGCAGCTGTGACATCCACGCTTGAAAGTTCCAGGAGTTTGAGGTACAGGAACATCAGGAAGAAGGGTACTTGCTACATTTCAAGTCCAGTTTCTCATATGACCAGAATCAGGGTGCCCTGAGAGTGAGGACAGAGCCTGCTGGGTCAGGCCCCACACTCCCTCACAATCTGTCCCCACCTCCTTCTGGATACTCTGGCTCTGTCCAAGGGCATTCAGCAGAGGCCTCCAAGAGGCCAGGCCAGTTGAGGAGCAGAGGGCGGGAAAGTTGAGGCAAGTGGTATCCACCTGCCAGGCCAGGCCACTGAGCACTGCACCCTGCCTCCCTCCTGTGCTCTGTCTTCTGTTCCCTATTCCCTGTGACCCCTTTCCTGACCCGTCTTCCCCCTTGTTACCCCCACTGTCCAGATCAGTTCATCATCTCTGGCAACCTCCTCACTGATCCCCCTTCCAATGCTTTTGGCCAGTACAGTAGCATGAGTGATCCTTTAAAAATGTAAATCCAGCTCCTTTTTGTCAGGTCTCAGCCAAATGTCTCCTCAGAAAGGCTCCCATTGATCACTCCAAAGATTCCATGCCATCATCTCTTTTATTATCTTCGTTGCTCTTATCTCTGACATTATCTGGGGAATTCTTTTGTTTACTGCTATACTATCTCCCCCACCAGAATGTAAGTACCAAGAGAGCAGACAATCTTGTCTTATTTCCCACTTGTCCCCAGTGCCCAGGACAGTGCATATGCAGCAGGTAGGTACTCAATAAGTATTTATTTGTTGAATGAATCAATCAGTCCATTCATCATTCTATCCATCCTTCAGAAGAACTCACATTCCAGTCACTAGGTTGTTTGATAGTCCTTAGAGTGACCTGGGTGCTTAGTGGAGAGGAGAGAGCCTCTCCTTGGTGGCGAGCAAGGCACGAGCCTGCTATGACTCCAGGAGATGAGGCAAGGACCTCTTAGCAGGGTGGCAGTCAGCCAGTGGTAGGCCACATGTCTCTTTAAAAGCAGCAGGAAGCCAGGCTCTGAGATAAGAAGCATGACTGCCAGTGTGATAAAGGTGGGGAGAGGGCCAGAGAGCAGAGAGGTAAGGCTGCTCCGTGGGGATGCCCAGGCCTCTGCGGCTGGCCGGCCAGCACCACACATTTCCTGTGGGGAACAAGGAGAGGAGATCCCCTCTGAAGGCCCTGGAGCTGGGGCTGCCCCAGGTGCCTCACCCTTGTCCTTACTGAGGTGGCTGAGATACAAGGCTGCTATCCCTCATATCTGCCATTCATGGACACTTGGGGGCCTGCCCTAGGGCAGGTGTTGGACCTGTGTGCTCTCAACTGCCCTGGCTCCATGGGCTCCTCTGTGTTTTAGTCTCTCTGTTGGTAAAATGGTTCCACCACACTGGTGGTTGTGAAGAGTCTGGGTCATCTAGGAGGAAGTTCTCGGTGGGTACTGGGGGCTGAAGGCTCAAGGAGGAGTGAGGCTGTAGAAGACTGAGATGTGAGGTATAAGTGGGAGCTCGGGGTGCTAGATGGGCCATAAGCCTCACGCTGAGTGTCCTGAAGCAGGCAGGGGGCAGACACTTAGAGGACCCAGGTCCAGCTGGCATCCTGATGCTACATAGCCAAGACCTGCCATCCCTCTCAGTATCTTATCCTGACTGGTTCATGCTGAGTGGCAGAGAGGGTAATGGAAGAACACCTGAAGGAGTCTTGGAGACTAGGGTCCAAGTCTTGTCTTTGCTGCTCTGGGGCTTTATAGCTCTCAACAAATTATTTCTCTGCTTGCAGCTTCAGTTACGCCATCTGTGAAAGAGGGGTGTCATGGTCTCACATGATTGTGGTGAGCCTTAAAGAAATGATGTAACTCATTCCAGTGACTCTATGGACTTCAGCTCCCCACTCCTACAGAGTCATCTTCTGGGGTGCAGATGGTAGGGGAATGTGTGGACAGAAAACCGCTGTCCTGACTCAGTGGCTTGCTCCACCCTGACCTCTGGCCCAGATTCTGGAGGCCTTAGTCAAGGGGTGGGGGCCAGAGCTGGGCTTTCCCTGTAGGTTCCGTGGGACAGAAGCACTGTATCTCACTGGAAGACCCTCAAAACTGCTGGATATAGCCCTGCCTAAGAAGAGCTCGGAATGGACAGGCGGACCAGTTGGACCCGCCTCCTGGGGAAACCCAGGGATTAGCTGGCACCTGGACCTGAGTGCAGTTCCTGTCCATCCTGCTCCAGCAAGGCTCTGGGGGAAGCTTGAGAAAGGAAGCTAGGGTGACCCACAGGCCGAGGGCTGCTCTACCTGAATCCTGCTCAACATCCAACCTGTTAAAAGAGCCCAGCCTCAAGGGCCTGAACTATCTAGGCCTCTTCCACTCACATCACCTCCTCATTCCCCATCGCCCCCTCACCCCAGCTGCCCCAAGGCCCTGCTAGTAGATGCCACCTCACCCTGCACTGACCTGCTCTCTCCAGGGTCAGGGAAGTTTTCTGACCTCTTGGTCTTCGCTGCCTCCATGATGCCACCACTCCTGGCTCCCTCCCTCCTCTCTTTTCAGTCCCTAGCGGCTCTTCTGCAGTTGCCTCCTCCTCTGCCTACATTCTAGGTTTGCAAGTTACTTGGGGCTCGGTCCTCTCTCTCCTTGTCTACATAAGTGTCTCAAACTTTGATCTAAGGGCTAAATGAGGACCTGTACCCTCCAACTAGGGCCCCTATCTTTTCTTAATATACTACCCCTAAACAGCACCTCAGACTCATGGTATTCCCCAGACACACTTCTGCATGCCCTTCTCTGGGGAGAAATTCCACCATTTTGGAACCGCACTAACTGTGAGCTACTGGGCCCAGAATTCTCCTGTCTGGCTTCAGCCTCCACCCTAGTATTAGCTAATCCCTGCCATGCTTCTCACCAGGACTTCTGCCATGAAGGAAAGGCTCTCTCTTACGCATCCCATCACAGGCATGTTCTTTCCTACCCCTTTACCACCTGGCAGATGACTCCTCCTCCTCCCTTCAAAGACTGCCCTGGGACTACCTGCCCAAGAAACTATACCCAACGCCCCAGCTCCCTGACCCAGATGGGGCTCAATCTGCTCATTGCCTGATGGGTGTCCCTGGTACCTGAAGGCTGAGGCGCAGTGAGTACTCCCTGGCTGCCGGTGAGGACCCACCCCTTCACAGTTGTCTGTGAAGCACAGACAGTCTCTGGCACAAGGTAATAGTGCAGCTGTTAATACTTCTACTCCTGTTGGAAGAGAGTGCATTAGCTGGTGCAATTTATCAGCTGTTTGAGAAACACAGGGGAATTAGTTACTCCAAGGATAATGGAATTGGGTAACTATTGCTAAGTTTAACTGTTTCTCAGGAAAAGATAATGAAAAGCTTAGAGCAAATTTGGATAAAAGTTTATGGATTTGAGATCACTGTCCAAGGATGCAGTATTTAAAACTGTGGCAAGGACTCCAGGAGATGATGCAAATACACCATTAGAATGGTTCCTAGAAACATGGAAAAATAAGTGAGATAGGCATGTTAGAATTGCTGTGGCAGACTGTGGAGGAAGTGGGCGTGCAGGAGTGAGGTACTAAGTATGATTGGAAAACCCACCCAAGGGCCCCAAAGATATCAAAACAGTAAAGAGTGTGCTGGAAAGAAAGGCACCAGCCTCACTAAGAAGTAAAGCAGTGGTTGTCCTCAATAGGTCAGGACTGACAGTAGGAGATATTGTCACAGAACTGAGCTCACTGAGAGTAGTACTGCTCATTCTGTACAATCAAAAGAAAGCAGTCAAGGATGATGAGCCTAGTCATCCCAATCACAAGTCCCTTGCTAAGTTTCCAGACCAGAACCAGTTTTCAGACTCAGAATGCATTGATTGAAGAAGAAGCCAGATCTCCAGAAGGAAGGATCCCGTAATACCACAGCAAGTGTGCATGATAATGATTTCCCTAGCCCTTCCCCAAGGGAACCTGTGGCCATTTATTTGGATAACTGTAGATACCGGGAAAAGAATACACAAGCATTTCAAGGACTATGAAACACAGGATTTGAGTTGAAATTATTCTCTAGAGACCTGAAATAACACCCTCTTGTTAGAGTTGGGAGCATATGTAGTTCAGATAATAAATAGATTCTTGGTCTGAATCCTGCTCATAGCAGGCCCTCTAGGTCCACACACTCACCGGGTGATATAATCAGATAAACATACTTCATGGCTAGCATAATCTTCTATATTGGGTCCTTGGCCTATGTGGTAAGAGCTATCATAGTGAGGAAAGCCAAGTGGAAACCTTAAAAACTTCTCCCTATTCCAGCCAAAATAGTAAATCAAAAACAATATTACATTCCAGAGGTGATGGCAGAAATTAGTGCCACCATTAAAGACCTAAAGGAAGTCCATTGTATCTTCTTTAATTTACCAATAAAACTCAGATACACCCTAGAAGATGGCAGTGGGCTACTACCAATTCAGCAAATAGTAGCCACAGTTGCAGCCACTGTGCCTGCCAGGTGTTCTATCTTTGCTGCAGTAGATTAACATGACCTCAGGCATACAGTGTGTGGACACTGATCTGGTGACTCCATTCTTTTCTACCCCTATTAGAAATAGTTTGCATTTACTTGGAAGAAACAACAGTATAAATTTCCAGGGTTAGGTTATCACTCCTTCCTGCAGAACATCACACTGGTCTACTCTATCAATAATGTTATGCTATATATACAATGGAATATTACTCAGCCATAAAGAGAAACGAAATTGAGTTATTTGTAGTGAGGTGGATGGACCTAGAGTCTGTCATACAGAATGAAGTAAGTCAGAAAGAGAAAAACAAATACCCTATGCTAACACATAAGTATGGAATCTAAAAAAAAAAATGGTTCTGATGAACATAGGGGCAGGACAGGAATAAAGACACAGACAGAGAGAATGGACTTGAGGACACGGGGAGGGGGAATGGTAAGCTGGGACGAAGTGAGAGAGTAGCATTGACATATATACACTACCAAATGTAAAATAGATAGCTAGTGGGAAGCAGCTGCATGGCACAGGGAGATCAGCTCGGTGCTTTGTGACCACCTAGAGGGGTGGGATAAGGAGGGTGGGAGGGAGACACAAGAGGGAGGGGATATGGGGATATATGTATGCATATAGCTGATTCACTTTGTTATACAGCAGAAACTAACACAACACTGTAAAGCAGTTATACTCCAATAAGGATGTTAAAAAATAATAATGTTATGCTGATCAGACACGATGATCAAGAAGTGACTAACACATTGATGGCCATGACAAGGTACACGTACTCCAGAAGATAACTCCTATGAAGATTCAGAGCCTGCCACATCAGTAAAGTTTTTAGGGATCCAGTGGTCTAGAGCGTGTCAGGAAATTTCCTCTGAAGTATAGGACAAATGACTACATGTTGTACTTCTCACCATGAAGAAGGAAGCACCATGTTTGGTAGGCCTCTTAGGGTTATGGATGTAACCTATTGTGCACCTGGGAATATTACTGTGACCCATATACCTGGCAGTAACACAAAGACCTGCCACCTTTGAGTGGGGCCCCAGATAGGAAAGGACTCTGCAGTGTTTTCAGGCTATAGTACAAGTAACCCTGCTATTTGGACCATATGAATCATCAGATCCTGTGGTTTTTAAAGATATCAGTAGTGGGAGAATACATTGTGTCCCTGAGGTTATGGAACAAAGCCATAGCATTTTCCTTGAGGAATTATACATCTTTTGAAAAACAGCTCCTGTTATTCTCCTGAGCCCTGATGGATCTGGAGGGCCTGACTGAGAAAGTCAGGCAAGCCTAGCAACAACCCATCATAAAATGGAAGTTGTACATTGGGAATCAAGTATGAGCAGGATTGGAGGGCACAAGTAAGCTTCACAAACAAGTAAGCCAGGACTTCATGTGTCTGCTTCTGTGGCACCAGAGCCTCTCACACCTATGGACACATGGGTGATCCCCTAGGGCCAGCTGATGGAGGAGGTAAAAGCCCAAACTTGGTTTACAAATAGATCAGTATGTGAGTCAAGCCAGAAATGGTTAGTTACTATACTACAGCTCCACTCAGGGGTGACCTTGAAAGACAATATTGAGAAAAAATCCGATGGGCTAGAGCTTCAGGTGGTATACCTGGCCATTGACTTTGTGTAGAAAGGTTGTCTGAAATTAAAATATATATGGACTCAAGGGCAGTGGCAAATGGCTTGGCTGGCTGCTCAGGGACCTGGAATGAGAAAGACTAGAAGACCTGGGACAAGGATGTCTAGTACAGAGGCATGCAATGGAGGGACGTTAGTGGCGTGAAGTATGAAGAACTTCATGTTGCACGTTAATGCCCACCAGGAAGCATACCACAATGTAAGAGGTACAATAATCGGGTAAACACAATGACTCTACCAGCTAATATCATCCAGCTTCTGTCATTGTACCCCAGTGCTGGCTCAGTGGGTACATGAATGGAGTAGCCATGGGGACAGGGATGCAGGCTATACATAAACCCAATACCATGAGCTCTTACCACAGTTGATTTAGCTGTCGCCATTGTCAAATGTCTAGCCTGCCAGCAACAAAGACCAACTTTGAGCTCCAGATACAGTACCGTGAGTCAGAGAGATCAACAGGCCACTTGGTTGCTAATTGACTACGTGGCCCTCTAAAACCCTGGAAGGGCAAGTGATTCTTTTTGACAAAAATAAATACACATTCCAGGAATGGGTTTGCCTTTCCTATCTACAGGGCCTTAGCCAAATCACTATTCAAGGGCTTTCAGAGTATTTGATCCACTAGCATAGGATCTCATATAGTATGTCAAACCAAGAGATCCACTTTATGGCAAAGAAGGAGTAAGTCCATGACTGTAGGGACCACTGATCATATCACATACTGCACCATCTAGGAGCTGCCGACCCGATAGAATGTTGTGCAACAGCTTCTTGGAGGCATAGTTGAAGCGCCAGCTTAGGAGTGGTACTTTACAAGGATGATAAGCCATCCTCCAAGACACAGTTCTCACTATGAGTGAAAGACCCTTATATGGATTCAAGTCCCAATAGATATAATACAAAGGTCTGAGAACCAAGAGACAGAAGCAGGAATGGCCCATTTTACCATCACCCAGTGACCCACTTGGGAAATTTGTGCTTTCCATCCCTGCAACTCTGGACTCTGTAGGTTTAGAGATCCTGCTTCCCCAGTAAGGAACACTTCCACCTGAGACCACAGCAAGAGTCCCATTAAACTATAAGCCAAGACTGTTGCCAGGGAATTTTGCCTCCATTTGTCCAGAGACCAATAGAAAAGAAGTACTCTTGGCAGGGGTACCTAAGCCTGATCTTCAGGAGGAGTAAAGGGTACCGCTGCACAGTGCTACACAGTGGGATCCACTTGAGTGCCTCTCTCGTACTCCTTCCCCCCAATTTTGACAGTAAAGGGACAAGTGCAGAAACCCCAGGCTAAAATCGAATCAGATCAGGAATTAGATCCTCAGGGATGAGGGACTGGGTTATGCCACTGGGGAAGCCATCAAGATGAGTATATGCTCAGTGCTAACTGAGGGAATCTGCAATAGATAGAAGAGGAGGAGATGAGTGCTAACTGTGGCCCTGAGATCAACTACAACAGCAGGGACTGTAGTTCATCTCGCTAATCTTTCTCTTCTAAGCTTCCTTCAAGAAGAGAAGCACATCAGAATCATTGGTGACTCAGCCTGGCTTGAGAGAGCCCATTGCTAAGTTTTTGCCAACCAGTTTTCAAGCCATTACAAACTTCAAATTGCCTTAGTGGGAGTATTTACACAATGACAATTTACAAACGTTCAAATCAAGGTTTGGCCTTTTCTTTTTTAAGAGCCAGTTGTTAAACATGTAACGGCACACACAGCACTAAAATCCTGGAGGAGCTGCTCACAGAACCTATGGGAAGTGGTTATATGAAGAAGTGGATCCAAACAGTTCAAGGGGTGGACTGTGGTAGATGTAATGGTGTGCTATCCAGAACACCCTTCAGGAGTCAAAGGCTTATTCCCCCCGCTTAGGAGTTCTGCTGGAAGGCACCTCTTGGCAGGCATCCCCTCTCTTTGGGGATTTCCTTGGGTGAAAAACATTGCCATGCCCCCTTCCAGGGACAGCCTACATCTAATTACTGATGAATATCAAGGAATAAGGTTTAACCTCCTCACCCCAAATTAGGAAAACTCTGAGGGATCATCCCAGCTCTAGAACTCTCCTTTGGCTCAGCTGAGACTTTTGTTGTGACTGCATTGGATCCAGCTTCTCCCTCTGTTCAATCCTGCCCCCTCCCTCCCCTCCCCTCCCCTCCCCTCCCCTTCCCTTCCATGAACAATCCTACATGCCAATCTCTGTCTCAGTGTCTTCATCCCAGGGACCCAACCTGAGGCAGGCAGCCAGGTCATGGTTTCAGCACAAAGGTCCCTTCAAGGTAGGAAAGTCTTACCCCTTCCCAGGGGTTCTTGGACTCTACAGACACAGAGCTGAGTGTGTCCAAGTCAGCCTCAGTCTCTCTAACTATGAAAGAAGCTAATCTTTCCATTCTTGTCTGGCCTGGAGTCTCTCCCCTTGGCCAAGACCTTTTAGGTCCTCAGGTCTCTGGGCCCTGGAGGTCATGGAGGTGAAGAGAAGTTGGCCAGTGGAGCTAAGCATCCTCTGATAACCACAGGAGCACTGGACTGCAGCCTCTACCTGGTTCTGTCCACTGTGCCCACAGAGTCTGGACTCACAGTGGCTCCTAATAAGACCTTTTCCAGGACAAGCAGTTCCACTGTGCTGTGAGTAGGAGGCCTCAGGAGGGATATGGGGGAGCTGTTCCTGCCCCACAAGGTTTGGAAGGGGGCATGTGACAGGGGTATGAATTGATTCTTGAGTCTGGCCCTGTTGCTGAGTCTGTTCACCGGCGCCAAATAGAAACATGGAGACAGATTTTTGGGTGAAGTAGAAAAGAATAGTTTTATTGCTTTGCCAGGCAAAGGGGACCACAGTGGGCTAATGCCCTCAAAACTGTGTGTCCCGCCCTGGAACGGGTAGTGAGGAGTCTTACAGTGTTCCAGGAGCAGGGCATGATCAGCTCGTGGGCATTCTTCTGATTGGTTGGTGGTGAGGTAATCGGGAGTCAGCATCATCAGCCTTCTGGTTCCAAGTGGTCTGGGGTCTACGTGCTTGTGGGCAGCACACAGTTAACTTCTTCCACCTGGTGGGGGTTTCAGGATCTGCAAAACAGCTCAAAGGACATGGCTCAGAATATTATCTATAGCCCTTGAGGAAGAACTAAAGGTCCTTGACTTTGTTTAATGGCTAAAGTATTATTATTTTGTCTTGCTTGACTGTTTTCCTTTCTTTCTGTATTTTCTCACTTCTCTGATAAAATTTATTCTTTGACTAAAGTTTTTCTACAGACAAAAGGCAGGTGGAGGACATGGGTGGGGGGTCTATTCTGGGAAGGCCTCATAGGGTCCTGCTCGGTTACAGTTCCAGGGACAGTGAGGGCCACAGCTTGTTCCATTCCTGAGGATCAGGGGGAATTGTGGCCCTGGAAAGAGTCCCTCGAAGTCTCTGATTGCAGTGCCAAGAGAGAGAAACTCCAAAAACCTCTAGGGCTGAGCTCAGGGCAGAACTGCCACCTCTCACCCTGACCACAGCAGCAGCTGTTTTTGTCTTTACCTGCTGGGACTCTAAGTCTGTTCATCTGCCTGTATGTCTGTCAGTCTGTCACTGCAACTGTCGCCAGGTGGTCTTTCCATCTGTCCCTTCCAAGCTTTGCCTGAATCTGTTAGCGTCAGGGTCTGTCCATCTCTTGTTGTCAGGAACTTCAGTCTGTGTCTCTCTGTTTGTCTGTCACTGTCATGGGCCTGTTCTGTCTGTCTGCCTGTGACTCCTGGACTTTCCAACTGGCCGACACCAAGGAAAGATGCTCCTTCCTACCACGGAGGTTCATGATAACTAGGGGACCCAGGCCCACAGCCATGCCTAGTGTTTTTGTTTGGTCTGGAGCCCAAGCCTGTCTCTCTCTGTCCCTAAGCATCAAAGGTGTGGGAGCCTTTGGTGTGACTGTGGCTCAGGGCATGGCCTGAGACTCTTGCAGCTTCCTTTGATTTCTGCCTGGGTTCCAAAACTGGTTGGTATGCATTTCCAGGGGTTGGACCTGTGAGAGGAGGTGTTAGGGTCTGAGTCACAGGTCTTCTATGAATCTAGGCTGGGCACAGCCCCGCCTCTGGCTTTGAGGAGGGCTAGAGCTTCTGTTTCAGTTGAAGACCTGGGAGGACCTACAGCAGCTTCCCTACGGAGATCCCAGTAGGAGAAGGGACCTAAGGGTTGTGGGGGTCAGTTGGGAAGACCATCCTGGGTGTGGGGGGATGGGCAAGACTATGAGTTATCATGTAGTTTCTGAGTCGAAGCTGTGGCTCCAGCAACAGTTGCTGTTTCCCTGGCCTCCACTCCCGGCACATGAAATGACCACACACTTATCCAGCCCTGCTGGCGCAATAGGCCTGGGCGGGAGTCAGGGCCTCCACCGGGACAACTCGGGGCTGCCCCAGGCTCTGGGCAGGAGGAAGTATGACACATTGCCAGGGAGCTGGGCTTCCCTCCCTTCTCTTGCTTCCTTTGAGATAGTTTCTAAATCCGTTAAGTGGGAGAGGGAGCAGGCAGCTATGCTGATGTTGGGTTCTCAGCTCCACTGCCTCCTGGGTGACCCAAGGTCATCCTCTTGGCTCATCTCTCAGATGCTGTTGTTGATAAGGATAATGATAACAACATCCCTGGTTGTGTATGGAGTACCTTATAGCCTGGTGCTGATCTTTGCCCCATAGAGCATTTTCTAAACTTTGGGAAATTCATGCTGCCTTTCCATCCTGACTTCCATAAAACCTGTAAGTATTTCTATTAATCAGAGGTGAGAAGAGGCTCACTTTCCTCAGACTCTGGAACACAGTCACTGCTGGCACCTATGCAGTGAGTGGTCCTCCGCAGACCTGGGGGATAGAGCTGTAGTTCAGAGCAGAGACCTCACAGTCCCCCAACAGATGATAGTGCTCCCCTAAGGCCTAGAAGGTAGCCAGGCAAGCCCCAGAATAAATGTTGAGGAGGAGGACGCCCCAGTAGAGGACGTGTCCACCTCCCACTGGACACTGGTCTGTCCCACTGGGAGGAAAATGTCAGCCATTTGACTGGGATGCATTCCAAGCACAGGGGCCTGGGGATGGTAGGAGAGCTGCAGCTGGTTCCTCTTCCTGGAGCCCAGGGCTGTGGTGCAGGAAACAGAGAGCTACGAGCAGTGAGGCTGGAGGGGTCTCCGGGACTGTGGGGCCAGAATGGCAGAGCAGGGTCTTCGACCAGACCAAAGGGCCTGGAGCTCATACTGAGCCAGCAGGCAGCCCATATGGGACACAGCCAGACTAATGCACTAAAATGTAAGCACCTCAAGTGTTGGGTTCTTTGCGGAGCCTGGCATAGTTCTTGACACTTTGTAGGACTCAGTAAATATTTGTTGAGTGAATTAATAGGTGCATGAATCCATCTGGCTGCCTGGGGAGTGAAGCAGGAGGGACCTGTCTAGAGACAAGTGCCCATGGGACAATCGTGGTAGACGTCTGCGTGGGAGAGGTGGGGTGGGCCAGGCAAGGCTGTAGGATAGAGAGAAGTGGAAAGATTTGAAAGGGGCAAGGAAGGTGAAAGCACCAGGACATGGCAGGAGACTGGAGACTGACTAGGGAACTGAGACCCCGAGAGGACCCCAAGCTGAGCTCCTTGACCTGGTCTCTCTCCTAGGACAGTGGTACATAACAGTTTCTTCAGGCCTCCCAGAGGCTGTGGGGCCAGAGACTTGTGGATGAGGGCTGCGCTCCACAGTGCACTGGCAAGACAACATCCACACCCAAGTCAGATCGGGCCCTTCTTGAGCTAACTGCCCCAAGGAGACACTGGAGATGCTGGAAGTAGAGGCAGCCCACCCACAGCCATGACAGCATGGGCAACTGGAGAGCAATTAACTGGCTAACTTCTGCTCTTCTCAGTGCACGTGCTTCACTGCAGCCTGCCCAAGCCAAGCCCCACAAGGACAGGCCCCACAACCCTATGAGCAAGGGCTGACCTCGGACCAGGCTTAGTCGGATTTGGGTTTTGTTTCCCAACAATTGGCTTGTCAGAATGTTGATGGTTGGGCGAGACTGAACAATGTAAAGGAGAATTTCCAGTAATGATGAGAATGTTTGGGAAATAGCTTCAGACCATGAGAAGGAAGAGGAGAGATCCAGTGTCTGATGGACAAGCAGTATCTACAGAAGGCAGGAAAATCCACAACAATGTTGTTTATAAAAGACTTCCTTGCAAAAATGTTTGGCAGTACCAACTAAGCTAAAATATGTATACCCTATGACCCAGTAATTCCACACCATTCCCAGCATTTCCAACAGAAATGCGTACATATGCTCACCAAAATATTAGTACAAGAGTGTTCATAGTAGCTTTTTTAATATTAGCCAGGAAGCAGAAACAGCCAAAATATCTATCAGCAGTAGAATGAGAAAATATATCTGGGATGCAATGGAATACTGTACAGAAACAGAAAGGAACAGACTACAGCTACGTGCAACAACCAGAAAGAATTGCACAGATATAATACTGAACAAAAGAAGTCAGACATAAAAGAGAGCACAGCCTATGATCCCCCTTAAATGAAGTTCAAGAATGGGCAAAACTACTTTATGGTGATAAGAGGTTGGAAAGGTGGCTATACTTGGGGGAGTGGATACTGACAAGGAGCGAGAGAGCACAGGAAGCCTTTGGGGTGCTGGAAAATGTTCTATACCTTGCTCTGGATGCTGGTTATATCAGCATACACATACATAAAAGTTCACTGAACTGTACACTTAAGATTTGTGTACTTTACTGTACAATAACTCAATTTTTAAAAAGTAAAATAATTTTAAAAGGTTCTTTTCTGCCTCTAGAAGAACTGCAGGATCTTGAAGGAAATGCCAGCCTTCGCCTTGGGTGAGGACCCAGGAGCTGTGTTTGAAGGCAGAACTTAGGGAGTTTGTACTCATCTTTCTTTGAATTTGAGAAAAAGAAAAGGGAGATAAAATTTTGATTAATCATTTCCAGGTTGAAAGAACAGGTCTGGGCCAGAGATAACATCAGTGGCAGCAACATGAAACTGTTTCACTGTTGTTATCTCAAACCACAATGAAAAATAACTTGTGAAGCTGCATCTTTACTGGCAGCCATAACTCGGGGTCTCCTCATAGGAGGGAAATTGGTCAGTCTTTTCCGAGGGCAAGGTCTGTGCCCAGCAGCCCTTCTGAGGGCCTAGAAAGGGGGCTTCTGTGGAACCAGTTCTGAGGATTCTGTCTGGCTCACCTTACTGTCCTGAGGAAGTCCTGGGCCTCTCTGGGCATTGGGGCAGAGAGCTGCCAGCACTGACAGTAGGTGAGGTGGCCCTTCCTCATCCCCAGCTCCCATCTTGTGGGCTGGCCCTGCTCTGCAGACCTCGATGCCATGAGCATTCTGGCCTCCCCTCTCCTCAGAGGAATAGGGCCAGTATCAGGGTGCTGTCAGCAGAGCTCTGACCTAGGCCTCGGGCAGCAGGGCCCTGCATCTGTCTGGGCCTCCTTGTGTCAGGCCGATCTGGGGCTGGGGCCTTTCTGCCCCTGCCACAACCCCATTTCACAGATAAGAAAACTGAGCCCCAAGAGACCTACATGCCAGATTTCTTATTTGTGAAGCCCATGTAACAAGGTGGGAGGGTCCAGAGGAGGAGCTTCTGGATCTACAACAACCAGCCTTGTGCATTCAACACAAATAGCAGCTTGCTCAGAAGCCCAGGTTGGCACAGTATGCGCCTGGTCCATGCAGCCCCTGCCTTCCACTGAAGGTTTGGATTGTAGGAAGCTGTTTAGATCGTGGGGTAATCCCAGTCACCTCTAATAAACTGTGCAAATGATTAGGGTTAGGGTTCGAATTGAGGGTGGGGGTCAGAGCTTGGTAGCCCAGTGTGGCAGCCCTTCAGGACCTGAGTGACTGGCGGATTTCCCACAGGCAGGGCCCCGTGCTTTGGGGGTGTGAGGGTGTTAGTAGTCAGGGAGGAGCTGTTATGGCAACGAGACACTGGAGGCTGTTGTGAGGGGCTTAGCGGGTCAGGGGAGGGGCTTTGAAGTCAGAGTTCTTTGCTGGTTTAGATGAAGCTGGGGGTTTGGAAATGTCCCTGGCCCCCATGGGCCCCCCCACCGGGTCCAGGTCCCCCACTGTGCCAAGTCCTCTGTGAGTAGTCTGAAATCTCCCATTCTCCTGAGCCATTTACTAGGGCTGACCATTCTGTGGCCACAGTGAGTCCTCGGGGGGTGGCGGTGGGGATGAACTAGACTTCGAGCTCCCCAGGAGCTGTAGTAGAGACCGAAGGAGGGAGGGCCTTGGACCTTTGGATCAGGCATGGATGGGTGCTGAGTGAGGCTGGGGAGGGGTGTCTGGGAAAGGATCTGACTTGAGTTTTGAAGGACACAGGGAGAAGGGGAGCAATAACAATCTGGCATTGGCATTGATGGGGCCCCTACTGTGTGTCCACTGGCACTGGAAGTACAGTGGAGGGGCAGATGAGGTGGGGTTCCCACTCGCCTTCTTGAGCGTCCCTTCCTGAGAGACCCCTGGCCCTCTAGGTCAGGAGCCCTGGTATGGGGCCATCAACCCCAGCCCCCTGCCCCTTCCAGTGTATCAAGGCCCCAGAGAGAGTGGACACTATCATGACTCTTACCAGCATTTCCACACCCTAGCTTTATTAAAGCAGCAAGTGCTGATGTATCAGTTACAGAAATATTTCCTCAAGCACACCCCCATCATTACCCACCCTCAGCCTCATCTGCTGACCCAGGGCCAGCAAACTCTTACCCCACCCTGGCTGTAAATTGTTCCTGCGGCTCCTCCAGTCCCATTTACTGAAACTCTAGGGCACCAGGACGTGAGAGGATGAGGTCTCAGAGGATGCCCTTGGTCCTTTTACAAGATTTCCATCCCTCTATAGATATGACAACGCTCTGTAAGGCTTCTTTGAACTTTGAGAAATTACTTGTCTCAGTAGTACAGTTCTTGTGTGGTTCTGTTGACTAAATAAGAAATACATATTTATCTTCTTAGCAGAAAAAAATAAAAGCAAATTCTGTTCTGCCAGCCATAAGCGCCCTGTAAGACCCCCCCTCATCCCCTAGGAGGTAACTCAGGCAGGCCCTCCCCATCTGTCTTAGGGAGGGCACTGGGGACCATCTGGTGGTAGTGGAGCCCCAGGTCTGAGGACCATCCATAGCTCTGGGGAGAGACCCAGCAGGGTGTGGGGAGGTCTCGTGGCTTCCCAGGACAGGGACATGAGGACACACAGGGCGGGAGGACACAGCAGACAAAGAGCAAGGTGGGCAAAGAAAGCAGGGCACCTCAGTTGTTTCCCCGCAACAGGTGCCCCTAAGGCACTTCCCATCGCCACATTGTGGGCTCCCAGTGGAGCTCCTTAGCCCAGAAGGGGCCCCAAGGGCAGGGCAAACCGGAGCCAGTTTAGACTGGCCGCCCAACTGGGGTTGGCCTTTCCCTTTCCCCAGGCTGAGTCCACAACCAGCCCTGCTGTGACCTGTTGCACAGTGACCCCTGTGCATAGGGGCTTGGTAGAGAGCATGACGGAAACCTCTGGAACGACACCTGAATCCCCACTCCCCTAAGCCTCAGCCCCTGTCAGTGAGTGAACTTCTTTTGGATCAGAAAGTAGTACCTGAAGCCTCACATGTGACAGGTGGGGGCCATAAGAAGCCCTTTGCCCCACTGGGCCTCTGGCTGTGGTGGCAAGAGAAAAGATGTCTCAGGTTCCCCTAAGAGCAAACAGCTACTTACTTTCAGCTTTGGGCAGATTTTGGTGAGTTCTTGCATGTCCTTTTCTATGTGGTAATCGTTGTTATATTTCATAGAGATTTCATTCAGGGTGGAGATGAAGCCCTCTCTAAACTTCCCATAGCAGAGCTCCTAAAACAGTGTTGGGGGCATTGAGTTGGTGGTGGTGCCCAGCAAACCATCAGCTGACCCTCAACCTCATCCATCCCTGGTTACCCTGGCCAGATGGAGCCCTGGACTCAAATTCAGGCCCTACCCTGAGTCTCCCACAGGAGACCCATGGGCCCTGTGAGCTTTGCAGCGGGTATCTGGTCTCCCCCCAGGCACAGGGCTGCTCTGGGACGGTGATCAGAGAGCCCGGCAAAACCTGGCCGCTGGTTCATCTGCTGGCTGAGCCGGAGACTTGATCTTCAAACTCCCAGTTTTCTCCTGAGATTTCTTGACCCAACAACTTTTGTTCTTGTCTCTGCCCTGGGTGATCCCTTTCCAATGTGGTCAGAAATGACCATGGGGTGACTGCTCCTTACCTCACTGGTGTTCTGGGGCCTTTTGAAGAACCCTAGAAGTGGGAAAAGTTGGTTAGAAACCCAAAGGGCCACTGAGAGCAAAGTGATGTTTGATGAAGACCCAGACTTACGTTGTATGTTATGTTGTCAGCCATGAGTTCTTCCTGAATCTCGGCACAGACTGCTGTGTGATTGTCCTGGAGAGACACGCTGGCTATCTTCATTGGGGTGGAATGGCTTTCCAAGCCCCAGGAGCACGTACAGGTACATGGTATGACTTGAGGGTGGCTCCAAGCTAATCTGAGCCCTGGGCTTGATAGCATTTCTGTGGGGAGAGGCACCTATATACAAGAGTCTAAGGAAATGCTAAATCTCTTATCAGTTTATATGGAAGACAGAGAGGATCTACCTTATCTCTGGGCAAGATGTGTTTTTCATGCATTTTCTATGACTACAGCATACTTAGTGGATTCTTGTCTTTGCTGAAATTCAGGCTTTGTCTAAGAATTTTTATTCATGATCACATCTGAAGTCATGACCTTTCCGCCTGTGTGTGGGGCAGGTCTTTGGCCAGGACTGGCGCTGTCTGCAGGTGAGATAGCCAGAGCAGAGGGAGCAAGTAGGATGGAGAAAGAGCCAGGCAGGAGCTAGAACTGCACCAAACGAGCTTCCCCGGGCCCACCCATCAAGGTAAAGGCTGGCCCTGCTGCCCACTTGACACTTGGGGACACACCCTCTTCCTCACAGACCCCAGGAGGGACACAGGAGAAGAGGTTCAGGAACAAGTCCTCCAGCCCCATTGGCAAAGCAAGGAGAGGAAGGAGAGCTACTATTTTCTCAGCCTGAAGGCCGTGGATTTGGGGGGGAAATGCCTAATTACATGCAACACTTCATGTAAAAACAAAAAGTAGCTCCCAAAAATGCCACACTAGAGCCATGTACCAACAAATTATGAACTTACATTCTGACTCTCAAAGATTAAGAGCACTCATCTTGGGGAAAGTTTGGTAAATATACTGAGCTCTGACCCCTGTGGTTTGGTTTCTTTTTCCCTGAACAGCTAGTCTATCTGCTGGTTCACCTTGGGAGTGGCTGAAGCCCTGAGTGTGAGGGACAGGGCATGGCCACAGGGTCCAGGCCTCTGAAGGCACAGGTGTTTTGCCCATTCAACCAGTGACCAGCCACGCCCAGGAACCCCCCGTCTGCCCAGGAAGGGTGATGCCCCTTTTCTGGAGAAAGATTCCCACTGTCTGGGTTACTTGGACTTCCAGGTGAACCTGGAAACCTCTCTCTGGGGTGGGAACCTTTGAGCATCCAGGGAAGCATGTCCAGATGTGCAGAATGTTACACCCAGGAGGGCTGTCACCTCCCCTGTGCTCTGACAGCACTGCCTATCCAGTTGTGCCTGATCTGCTGCAGGCCCCTGTTCCCTGCCCCAACTCCCACCTTCCTCCCCTCCCTGACCTGGGTAGAGGAGAGCACCTTGAGCATTCACTCATGGTAGAAAACAAACTGAAAAACTGCACAAATAAGAACAGATTTTTAATAATTTATTATTATGGTAAAACATCTTGAATAAATATGGGGTATGAAATTAAATAAATAAATAAATATTAAAATACATAAATATATAAATAAATATTACTGATCCCTGCCAGTGTAAAACATCTCCTGTTTCCCCTACCACACCCGTATCAGGGTCAACATGGCCCACAGCAAGTCTGTGTTGCCTACAGCCCTGGCCCACCCTGTGGTCCCTCCAGGGTGAAGATCCTGAGTTTTGTTTGGCTCTTTGTGGATGGGAGGGCAGTGATCTGTGAGGTAAGCTCCCAGGCTGGCTTCTGGCTGGTCTGGCCTGCTTCACTTCTGGACTGCCTCCCAGCAGTCAAAGGGGATGGTAAAAAGAAAACCCTTCAGATTCTCTTTGAAACTTTTAAAGGTGATAGTCTGGGTTTCACAGGAAATTTCCTTAAGAAAGAAAAGAAAAAAAAAACTTGAGTCCAGGCATGAGTAGGCAATATGGGGGAAGCATCAGCATGTTTCTGTGCTGCCTCTTAGAACTCAGAGGCCAGAAGGCCTGTCTGGGGCCCACCTGCTGACTTGGGTCAGGTGACATGCTGCCACCCATGTGTCACCCAAAAGGCGCACAGCTCTGCCAATGGCAGCCGGGGCCAGGGGCCTGATAAAGTGCAAGCCGGAGGCTGGTCTGCTGGGCAGCTGGGCCACTGCCTCTTTGGTCCCAGGCCAGGGCACAGCAGTTGGGCCCAGGCCGTCTCTAGGAGCCCAGAAGGGGCAGGAGTCAAGGCCACAGGCCTCACTGTTTTCCCACAGGAAAGGAATGTTTGGGGCCTTTTTCCATTTCAGGTAAGCTTTCCTCCTTGCTCCCATGCAATCCAGGCATCCCAGGAGGGGGCAGGGAAAAGTCCTTTTAGGAGGTGGCACTTGGGCCCCAGAGCTTCCTCTGGGCCTTAGGCAGGTCTTGAGTTTCCTTGTATTTGCCTCACCTCTGACCTCATTAATGGTAATGATAAAGATAGTAGCAGCTCCCGCTAGGGAGTGCCGTAAGCTCTCGAGTCCAGGGCTTTAACTCCTAGAGTTGCTCCCTCTCAGGAGGGGCTAGTCATTACAAATCTGTTGACTCAGAAACCCTTTGGGGTCGTGAACACCCACAGACAAAGGTCTCTCCCCAACCATTCCTCCACCCTCCTAGAATGAGACCTTCCCGCTTGGGGACCTGATGTGGGCACTCACCTGGGTGGGGGGGCAGTGCTGCTTGTAGTGGCTGGCCATCATGGTCAAGGGGCCCTCGAGGCTGGTGAGGCTGCCCCGCAAGCCCTGCTTGTACAGCTCCAGGCGAGTCTGCAGGCATGTCGGCTCCTGGGGGAAATGTCCATTCTTTGGTGAGCAGTGGCCAAGTGTGCTCTGGTAGGCACAGGATATCCTCCCCATCACTCCTTCCTGTTCTCATCCCTATCTCCCAAGAGCAGGGCCTGGGAGGGGCATAGGATTATTCCTGACTAATCTCAGGCTGGACCTGGTTATACACACTGCCCTGTCCCCCGTCCACTGCAGGCACGAGTCTGACTCGTCCTCGCCACTCAGCTCAGGCCATTCCCAGCCAGCACAGCCACATTCCCTTGGCCTGGCATCTCAAGAGGGTCCCAGTCCCCAGAAAAAAGAGATCACTGTCCTCCCAGCATTCAGGGGGAAGGAGGAGGGGGGCCTCGCCCAGACCTGCTGTGTGAGCAAAGTTTGTTCCTGAAACCCTTCTGTGCCCGTCAGTAGCCAGCACCGTGTCCACAGGGCTTGGTCTCAGGCCACAGTGAGTGCCCCAAGCCCACATCCCTGTCTCATGACATAACCCCCACTTACCCACCTGTCCCCTGGTGACCCCTAGCCCCTTGAATGCTAGACCTGTCTGTGGCTGGTCAGCTAATAAAGGAGCTCACGTGACTGCCACAGGGGCAAAGCCAGTGGCCTCCTGCGCAACCCTCCTTCTGGCAGCCAGCTGACTGGAGAGAGAGTGGACAACCCTGTGACAGTCCATCTAAAATGGAGTCACTCCCCAGGGCCGAGGCCTTTGAGAAGTTGTGTCAGAGAGGTATCTTACCTGGGAGTCAAACATTTCAGAGATGACTTCTGTTGTTTCTTTCTGTAGAAAAGGAAAATGTTGTGTTATCAAGCTGACAGGCATGGCAGGTCCAGGCCAGCGAGGTGACCCAGGCATGGCCTGTGCTCCCTCCCTCACTCACCATCACAGCAGCAGAGTCTTTACTGTGGTTCAGAATGCTCAGGGCCTCCTTGATGGCATCCACATGCTGCCAGGGCCGGGTGGCAGTGCTGGGTGGGTGGGTGGGTGCGGAGGTGCTGCAGACCACGGTGCTCAGGAGAAGCAGGTTCTGCAGCCACATCCTCCTTAGGACTTTAGCCTTTCTCTCTGAGCACTGGGCTCACTGGCAAAAGAGCTCTTATATACACAGTTAGAGGAAATGATTAATGGTGACCACAAAACACCAGGGAGGCGGGGGAACTACCTGAACTGTGGAATCTCCTGGCCCTTATCAGCTACACATGGAAAGGTGAGCCTTTCCCCCAGGTGGTCAGCCTTGGGGGTTTTCATTAATGAGTCTTTCCAAGAATTGGCAGCCCACCTGCCCACCTTCTTGAGCTTCTCCAGCCCTCCTGGGCAGTCTGACCTGCCAAGTCTTCCCCCTCCCTCTGAGGGGCCTCTGGGCACAGCTTGGACTTCCTGGCCTGAAGTGGCTGGGGGGCGGGGTCTGGGAGACATTGAATCGAGCTTCTACTCCCGCCCCCCCTCCCCGGCTTCCCATCCTGCCTGTTATCCCAAGAGGCCTTTGGGCCGGCTGTGCCACACTGGGGCCCATTCCAACTCCAGCCTCCCCTTCTCTTCCTAGAGCCCGTAGCTGTGGCCACAGTGAGATATGAGTGTGAGGAGGACTCTCACAGTCCTGCCCCACTGTCCACCTAGGCAGATTCCAGCCAAATGACATAGTCCTGCGACAGCTCACCTCATCTCCCACCAAGGACCCAGAGCAGTCGGCAAGCTGTTCCCAGCCAGGAACCTCTGCCCCACAGCCCCTGTGAGCTGAGGGAATGACAACCATGTGCAAGTCCAGCCAGCAAGATTCCAGAACGTTACTCCATGGTAAGATCTCATCTAACAGCAACAATCCTGGTTTACACAGCCATATTCAGTTCCCAAGCTGCAGAGGTGAGTTGGGGCTCTCAGTGGGGGTGGGTCAGGGTTCTGAGTTCAAATCCTGCCTCCGCAACTCCACCTTGCTGAGTGACTCTTCCCTTGAGTTACGTGAACCTCGCTTCCCTCTGCAGGGCAGACTGTCCCCTCTGAGGTGGGCACTGTGCTGCTAGCTACAGCCTCTGGCAGGCATTAGGCACCAACAGGGTCATGGCTGCATCCACAGAAGGTACAGGGGACAATGGCTTTTCAACCAAGGTCTTCTGGGCTTAGCTTCCTACGTGGCCCCTGCCGCAGCCCACCTCCAGCTCCAGAGGCCTCCCTCTGGAACAGGAACTGCTTCTGGAAAAGTCACAGGCTCTTGAGGGGCTGACAAGTGTTTGATTTTCACAATGGACTTTGGAGAGCACAGCAAGAGTTGGTGTTTACTTCCCCATGCCGTGAGTTTTGTGGTCGAAGGGGTATGGGTCCACACACTTAACGTTTCTGAGTGTCTGTGTGCCAGGGTGGTTGATGTCTGTACTTAGAGATGTGTCAGGAGGGGAGGATGTTTTACATGAGGTGCATCTGTGTGAGCCCCCATGCCTCCGCAGGTGCCCTTCTGATACAGGAGAAGCTCCCCACACTGGGAGCTTCTGGGCCCCAGAGGGTGATTTAACCTAGATTGATGGAGTCAGACATAAGCGAGGACATGCTGCTGAGCCCAAGTGGACAGCCCTGGGAAGCAGGTAGAGCTCATGGTCTGAGTACTGTGGCCCAAGCTTGCAGCCCTGGCAAGTTTCACTGCATAGCAGGAGGGCTGTTGCTCTTGTACAGGGAAGCCAGGCCTTAGTCCTCCAAACCCCACTGGAGTCCCTGCCAGGATCTGGGGCACACCGTGAGGCCAGCCCTACCCTTCTGAGCCTGATGGGACATTCCTAGGTGGCCAGGCTGGGGGTGAGAGAGTGGCGTGTCAAGGCCCTGGCCCTCCCTCTACCTTTTCCATGAAACCTCTGCTCAGCCCCTACCAGGAAGCACTCAGGGGGGAACAGAGGGTCAAGGACACTGGGTGAAGATGCCACACAGAGTGGAGGTCTGTGTCAGATAGTGCCCTGGAGGCTGTGTGGTGGAGGATGGGGGCCACAGGCTATATGGAGACTGGCCCAGACACTGGCCATCACTCCCCTCTCATCCTTTCTTTCCACCAGGGAGACAGAGGTGGGAAGAGGGAGGCACCCTGTCAGCCAAAACAGAAAATATCCCCTTATGCAGCCCAGAACTTCCTTGTTAGGGAGTTGTTACCTACAAAGGGGGCCTTCACCTCCTCGCGCAGATAAACTAACTGGGACCCAGAGGTGGAAGTAACAATCCACAGTCATGCAGTGAGAAGTGGCAAAGCTTGAAGGCAGGCTCCAGCCCTGCATCCAACACAAAGGCAGCTGCTGTGCCCCCAGCACTGCACAGGGGACTTGGCACACCCTCGCTAAGACGCGGCCTGAGGGAGTAGGATGAGTGTGTGTTTAGGGAGAGGGAGTTATGAGTTGATGGCCCCAGGGCTGGGAGGAGAGATCCCCAAGGACCCCTTCCGGTCATCCCAGAGACTTTGTGGGCCACCTCCCTCCCCTTCCCCACAGTTCACTGACCCCTTTATCACTACTCCTGCTGGGCCCTCAGTCTGAGTCCTGGGAGGGGGACTGTCACCCTTGTGAGGGGCTGGGGGGCCTTTGGGGGAGGTGCTGGAAGGAGGTAGGGGGCTCTCTCCAGGTACATAACAGGGAGCTCAGGGCTCAAGGCCAGGGCCCTCTGGGACCTGAAGAACAGAACTGGAAACAAGAGACACACCTGCCCAAACAGGGCTGCAGGGAGAGTCCGAGGGAGCCCTGACACTTCAGAAAAGTCCTGAAGGAAGGTCGTTCCAGACCCAACCATCTTGCCCAGAATAGAAAGCTTGCATCTGCAACCTTGACTGGCCCATCAGCTCCAGAGGGACTGGTGAGGGAGCTGGGCCAGGTTCCCCAGGCTCCCACCCAGCACCTTTGCCTGGACTCCAGCCCCAAACATAGAGGGCAGTGAGGGGCATCCTCAGGACTTTGGAAGTAGTAAAGGCTTCTGGTAATGATTTCTCTTCCTTTTAATTTGTAATGAAGCCTCCAGTGGGTTTTTTTTGTCCCAAGGAGGCAGATAAAGGCAGCAGCCCCTTCTAGCTATTTGATGACACTCCTAGCTGGGGATGAGCTTAAGGGACAGAGATTCACAGGTGGCGAATGCATTTCCAGCCCTGGAGGAAGTCCTCTGGGCGGGTGGGAGGCATAGGTTGGGGGAGGGCAGGCTGGTGCACACCCACCCTTGGAGTGTCATTTCCTGAGTGTACAGTTGTTGTATCCTGGGAAACAGCAAGGAAGCTCCAAGAACCAAGGAGTGAAGTGAAAAAGGACATCTCATTATCCTTGGCCCCGCCTTAAAGTTGGCATCCCTGGGCACTACCCGAGGCCTGGCTCGCTCTGTGCAGTGCTCTGGTGCCGGGAACTTCCTCTTCACCAATGACTTCCATATGTCTTGTGCCATGACTTCTCTCTGACCTTTGGGCCCATGTGGCCACAACTGAGTCTTCTGAAGTTCCCCTGGCCTCTCAAACTTGTCACATCCAGTCCAGTCTGGACTGGCTCCCCAAACCTCTCTGATACCTTGGGTCTTCCCCATCACAGCAAATGGCCTTGCTGTCCGCCCAGCTGCCTGAACCAGAACCCCGATGTCAGAGTTCCTCATTCACCTCCTACCCCCAACCCACACACCCAGTGAGTCCCCTCAAGGCCTTCTCTTAACTTGCTTCACTCTCATTTCATGACCGCCCCCTCCTGGCTGTTCATTCTCTGTGCACATCTTGGTTGGTACCCTTAACACTGTGCCCATGAGTCTGGGCCTCGTCCTCCCTACCCCCTACCCAACATGAGCACCAGAAGTGAGCTCTGAGTGCAGGGGGCTGTGAGGTCGGCCACACCTCCAGCTCCCTGGAAGCTGGGCTATATGGATGTAGAATCCACACACAGATGGTTGGGGGTTAACCACCCTCAGGTCCTCCCAGACCAATCAGGACTCGCCAGTGCCAGGGGTCTGGGGATACCCAGAGAGCAGGACAAGAATTGCTCTTCTGGACAGCCTGGCCTTTTTGAGGTGCATCTCTGGAGACTTAGAGGAGATGCAGGAAGGCTCCAACTGGAGCTGCAACCACAAAGGTCAAAGATGTAGCTTTGTGTGTATGGTATGGCCTGAGGTGACCAGAAACCCCTCTCAGGAAGGACGAGCCATTCACTGGGTTCTCCTGAGGGTGATGCAGGACCCCATGAGCCCTGAATCTGGGTGGTGGTTGGGCTCTTCACCTCACCACATCTGTCCAGAAAGATGCAATCTAGGGCTGCAGCTGGGCAAAGGGTAGCTATCCCTGAAAATTCCAGTAAGGCTGAGTCCTCTGCCCAGTTTGGGCTTTAGAAATCTCCCGAAGTGGTGGGGAGAGGAGAAGAAAGGTTGAAGCACTACCTCCTCCCTGGGAGGATTCCCCCACAAAGTTTCCTGGGACAAGCAACAATTTCCTCTGTGAGGCAGCGATAATTAAACCCATTGTACAGATGAGGGAGTTGAGGATCAGGGAGAAGGAACTTTCTTGGGCTACCCAGGGATCAGCGGTGGAGAGTCCATGCCTGAGACAGAGAGATGCCTGGACGGCAGGCTCTGCTGGGGAAATTGTGCCTTTGGCTCCCAGGACTTCCCGGGGACAGTAACAGGACACTCTAGCTTCCCTGCCCACATCTGGAGGAGTCTCCCTTTACAGCTGCCCTGAGGGGGACATCCCTCTGCTGGTCTACCCAGGTGGCCAGCATTTCCTGGCTTTCTGATCCCTGAGATAGAAGACATCAGGGGAGCAGGAACAGATACGGGTTCAAATCCCATCTCTGTCATCAGTGATAGTGTGCACTGGGTGGGCCACTGGTCTCCTGGTCCTCAGGTTCCCTAGGGAAGACAAGGGGTGGCAGGCCCAGGGAGGGTGAGATCAGCTGAGATGCCTGTGCAGAGGTCCCATGGGATGTGAGAAACTCTAAGGCCCATTTCCTTCCCCTTCATAACTTCCCCTGTGAAAAAGATTCCAGGGAAGCCACGAGCCCCTAATTTCCCCCAGAGTCTGTGGGAGGGACACCCATAGGAAACCCCTTCCAGAGGGTTTTCTCCTGACCCTGTGGGAAACGTGCCAAAAAGGAGTCACACTGCCCATCTAGGTCCTCACCCCACCCTCGCCTTAGCTCACCCGCTCGATGTTATCCCTGTCACTTTCCATGCCATGCAATCTAGGAATGCCTGCCCATGTCATGGCCTCAGCCCTGATGTCATCTTTCCAGAAGAAATATGTGTGGCTCCCCACAAACCTCACTGCCAAACCCATGGACTCCTATCCTTCGCGTGCCAACTTCAATGCCCATAGGCCACCCTGCTGGTGTGGACCTCTCCTTGTGGCTCCTGCTCCTCCTTTCCTACTCTCCCAGGACCACTGGCCACTGGCCAGTCTCTCAACCAGCTATCATGCCTCTGGCCCCTCAACACTGCTGTCCTGGCCTTCAGCTCTTCTTCCCGAATAACACTCTGTGGCCTTAGCCATCACGTGAACGGGGACTGCTCCCAGTCTGTCTCCTACACACGTAGCCTCTGAACCGTCGAACCCTCCTGTGGGCCCTTAGACCCTGCAGACCTGCTTTTTCATCCCCTGGGTCCTCACCTTGGACACATGGACAGTAGTTCCAACTCTTCTCGCTTACACTCCACAGCACACTTTGTAACCTGCCTCCTCTTCACCATACCTGTTCCTAAAACTCTCTGCCTGTCTGTGCCCCAAACATTCTCCCCCTGTCCTATCCTCCTCCTCCTTCCGACAGCCTGACTTGCCCACCTGACTCTACTTGCCCTTTCAGCAAGCACTGGGAGGCAGCATCTCCCAGGAAAGGAATCTGGCCCCTGGGACCACCAAGCTGGGACAAGTTGTTCCTTGAGATTCCTCAGCTCTGAATCCCCCCCATCCCAGCCTGGACCATACAATGGGAGGGTCCACTGCTCCCCTACAAGACTGAAAGTCTTCAGGGCCAGATGGAGGGCCAGTGGGAGGGTCCCATCCTCCTCCTCCCCAGCACAGGGCTTGGTGCAGATAGGAAAAGTTTGTTGACTAATTGTCTGAGCTGTGACAACTCATTTCCAGGAGGAAAGTCACCTTCCATCTCAGAGAGGCCACACCAGCTCTCTGCCTCCCTGGCCACAAGCTTAGCTGGTAGAGGCTTCTGGTAAGGGTAGATTTAGGTTTCCTGTGCAGACCTTTCCCCAGTACCCCAACACTGCCCCACACCCAGCCCCAGGAGGCAAACTCTGCCAGGCAGTCTGGGTATTCAAGGTCAGCAGACTGGAAATGACTCAGTCAAACGGATTTTCCTGGAAAGAGCCAGCTGACAACACGGCTACAGAGCACTTTCCTCCCTAGTCCTGCCCCCTGTCCTGGGTAGGAGGAGGTGGCCCTGCCAAGGGCCCAGGGCCTTGCCTTGTAGGAAAAAGCAGCCATTGAGTCTGGCCCTCAGCCTGGGGAGAGCGGAGTCACATTTATTGGATGCTCACTGATGTGGGGTGGGCTTGGCCAAAGTGTTTCCCCCACCCCCATTCAAGGCTCAGAGCCCCTCTGAGGGATCCATTGTTTTATTACCGTGCTCAAGGGAGCCCTGGTCCTTTTCCCCATAGGGGTCAGGACAGACGCAGCACAAGGAGAAGGAGCACCCTACCACCATCACCCCCGGATGTGGACCCTCACTGCCAGCACTCTGCCACCAGTGCCCCACTACCAGGTGCTCTTACAACCCCGTGCTTCCCACCTGGGCACAGGTACGGGCACAGCCACACTCCTTTCCTGGCAGAGCTCCCCTCAGAGGTACACATCTTCACTGTCACAGTCTGCTGTCCCTGGCTGCACCACTTCATCTCTGGCATGGCCCATGTGGTGCCCTCCAGGGCAGGGTGAGTGGAGACACTCGCCCACTGTCTGCTGAAGGAAGTCCCAGGGGCGGCATGGTCAAGGGTGCCATGGTCAAGGGCGCCTGTCTGAGGAGGAGGCGAGAAGGCCTCAGGCCAGGATTCTGTGGACCCTGGGGAGTAGGGAGGGCTCCTGGAGGGCCACAGCGTGAGCCAAGGCTGGAGGTGGAATTTGAGTCTGGAATCTCTGAGGAGCTGGTAGGAGAGAGGAAGCCTTGACTACCAGTCAAGGCAGGGTGTGGCTGTGAGCCAGTAGGTCTCTCTCTCAGAAACTCCATGAGGAGTTTCCCATGGGGATGGGAACGAGCCTGGATCTAAGCCCAGTGTGCGTGCGTATGTGGCGGGTGCTGGGTAGGAGAAGTGACAAATGTGCATGTAGAGGATTTTGGCAATAAACATGTGGTGGTTCAATGAATGGAGGATGGAGCTGAGGCACCACAGCTGTGCTGTGTGCCCCTGGAGCTGAAACCAGGAGGTCTTGGAGCCAGTAGGTACCTCTGGAGGCCTGGGTCCAGTCAAGGAGGAGACCCCAGGTGGGCCCTAAACCAGACTTAAAGGGCTCCTGTGCTTCAGTGGGCATTGGCCAAAGCACTGTGGCTTCAGGATTCAGAGGCTCTGGAGTCATATTCTCTGTGCCTCATTTTTTTTCATATGTAAAATGAAGGCAGTCATAGACTTCATCTGGTCATTGAGGGGATTCTGAGTCCCTTCGCCTGATCCATCATCCCCTCCATGAGCCTGACCTGAGGTTTTCAAGGAGAAAATTGAGGCCCCAGCCCATGGTGAGAACTCACTCAACCCTCCACTCTGGCCCACACAACCTCTGCCTCTCCCTCCCTCCCTCCCTCCCACCATGGCCCCAGGGATCCCGCTCTGCTTGGCTGGCCCCTCTTTCCTCCAGCTTCTCTCCCTCTGCCCTGGCTTTTTCCTTTTGGCATTAAAAACAGTGATGTGGCCCCATCCTATCCCTCCCCCTCCATACACCCCCGACTCCTCAGGCATGGTTGTCTAGTCTTGCTGTCTCCACAGTGTCCAGGCCAGGCTGGGCTAGGCTAGGCAAAGAGAGGGAGGAATGGCGAGGGACCAGGCCCAGAGGTGCCTGGGGCTCCCTGACCAAGGGAGCTCTGGGGGACTTGTCTCTATCTGGCCACCCGGCACCCACACTGTGGCCCTATAAACTGCCTAAACTCTCCTGTGACCCCCAACTCACCCTATGCTCTTAGACCTCCACACCCTTACTCCCTGGTGCCATCTGCCTGACATCCTTCTCTGCACCTCTGGCTGCCTGATGAACTCCTACTCCTTTATCAAGCTCCCTATGCATTACCTCCTGAGAGAAGCACCTCTGACGAGATCCACACCCATCCATCCATCGCTCTGTATGTCATAACCCCTACCACACCATCCTGGGCCAACTGGGCATGGCCAAGAGGCCCCCGGAGGCCTGACTCAGTGTCTCCCCAGTCCCCTTCCCCAGCCTGGGTAAGCCGTGGAGGGTCCTCAGGGTGTTTGCTGAACTCAGTCAAATGCAGATTCAAGGCCAGGGTGGGAGGAGCAGAACCCCTTCCTGGAGCAAGAGGATTCGCACCATGGAGGGAGGTGGGCAATGCCTCTCTGAGTTCTCTCCTCAGGCGTTTGCCTTCCTGGCAATTTCTCTTTGCTTTATTTTTCTGTATTTCAAAGTTTATCAGTAAAGTGCATCTATGCTCTCTCATATTGCCCTCGCAGTAAAAAAAAACTATAATTTTAAAAAATTGAAGTATAGTTGATTTACAGTGTTTCAGATGACAGCAGAGTTATTCAGTTTTAGTTTTATATATATATATATATTTTTTCTTCTTCTTCAGATTCTTTTCTATAATATTTTTTAAATTAAAAAATAAAATTCCTGGTTGAGGTTATCTACTTTCCTGCTGAAGAAGCACCTTGGATTTGGGAAGGTGGGAACTTTGGCCTTCACTTGGACATTGTGGGACTTATGATGGGGCTTTGGTGCCCCCTTGTGGCAACTGGACCTATAGACCTGGCACTAAGGACAGTCTGGGCAGGCTCTGAGAAAAGACCTGCAAGAGAGACTCAAGCACCCCAGGGCCTCTCGTTGGGTCATGGAGTCATCAGCCCTCTCCCTGAAGGCAGATGGACATGATGTGAAAATACCCTAATTTGACTGGGAACTGACCACCTGTTGGTTCTGGGCCCCAGGACCAGGGCTGTGCTTGGGCCTGGTTGTGTTAGACCCAGGCAGGGTCTGAGGTTTGGGGTCAAGGATGATCCTGAGTGTGCTGGGCTCATGTTCGTCCCACTTCAACCTGAAGCAGGCTGGACTGCTGTACAAGAAGGGCGAGGAAGAGCCCCCAGGAAATCTGAAAAGGCCCACCCCCTTCTCAAGCATGTCACCTCCACCCAGGTCCTGCCTAAGCTGACTTCACACTCCATGTCCTCTGATCTTTCTGCACCAAGTCTGTGTTGTCCGACCTGACCACTGACCCCCACCTCCTGCAGTCATTCGCCACTAACACAGGTTGCGGTTTTGGTTTTTTGGTTTTTTTTTTTTTTCTTTTTTTTTTTTCTTAACACAAATGGTAGATAGTTTCACACTGTTTTACATCTTTCTTTTTTCCCATTCTTAACCATGAAGTAGTTAATTTTATAACAAAATATACAGATATAAAGTGAGGGAGGTAGATAGCTAGACAAATACATAAATGTGCCTATAGTCAGAAACCAGATAGCATCCACTTCATAAGTATGTTATTTAACAAATTATCTATTAAAGGACATATAGATTGTTATTATAAAACATATATCAATAGAGTAATAATTCTCATATATACACACGTATGTATATAACAAATAATCACAAGGTATGCCTATCACATTTAAGTAGATAATAGCTTACCTTTCAAAGAGTTTGAAAAATTTACACTTTCATCAAGAATAAATGAGAATGTCTCTTTTCTACAGTATATTCATTTTTAAACACAAGGTAATTCTAAGTAATATTTTTAAAATAAAATGTGAACAATTAAAATACAGCATTTAAAAAACTCTGGTATGTAGACAATAAGAAAAAAAGAAAAAAATGTGTACACTATGACAATTTCATGGGTTTTTTTTTTTTTTCAGGAAAAAATATATACACACCAATGTAGGTTCTGAATTTTTATGAAGCCTGAGGAGGGAAGGGAGAGAAACTGAGGGAGAATTGTGGGCTCTTCCTTCTGTTCCATGAGTGCTGTCAGCACATTTCAGTCTCCAGGCACTGGCTGTTATTCCCTCTGTCCAGAGTTCTTTCCTCCCTGATTGCTGCATGGCTGGCACTTTCTTGTCATTCAGGTTTCAACCTATATGTCCCCTCCTCAGAAAGACCTTCCCAGGCCATTCAATCTAAAGCAAGCTCCCTGGACACCTTCCATCTGTCTAGTCACTGCCATATTCCCAGTGTCCAGTAGAGGGCCTGACACATAGGTGTTCAGCACCCAAAGCTCTTATGGGACTTCTGAGGAGTCAGAGAGGATGACATTACTCCTTAGCATGGTGACAGAGGAAAGTTTGCTCTGCCTCTTCTCCCCTGAACCCCCAGACTGGAGGAAGTGCACCTGGGCAGGGTGCAGGGGAACCAGAGAGGGAGGCACTCAGAGCTAAAGGGTCAGTGGGACCCCAACGGTCAGGTGGCAGACTGAAGCCACATTCAGTGATGCCCCAGTCTCCATCATTCAGGTCAGTCTGTGCCACCTCAGGGCCACACTGGCTGTCCTTCCAGTGGGTCCCTGCCTACCCACCTGTTGCAGAGAAGAGCTCTGTCCTGGAGTAGTGTGGATAACCCGGAGGTATGCGACATTTGAGCTGGTCTTTTTTTCCTCCAGGTATTCATTTTTTCTTTTTCAGTAGGATTCCAAATCCCCCTAAGCACAGACACTTTATAGTAAATTTTTTTTAAAAAATGAATTACTGCACACATTTTCGCATCCTTTATAAGATACAGGAGACTGTTTCTGTCTGACTTGTCTTTATTATGTTATTCCTGGTCTACTTTAATAAGAAAGATTTCAGTCTGATCTAATTCAAAATCTACATTACACCTTCTCTTTCTCTACCTTCATTCATCCCTTTAATGACTAGGCATTAGAAAACGTGCTGGAAAAGGGCTCTTTAAATAATCAGAGTGTTACTTGTTACTTCAGGTAGTTAACAGCTTCTTTAAATGAACCTGGGCGTGTTGAGTCAGGATCAGGGCATGCGAGGCTGAGGTTACAGTGTGGGTAAAGGTTTAGAGGTAGGAAGCAAGGTGTGTGGTTCCTCTAGGAAGCCACAGTGCTTCTGTTACCTGGAGCATCGAGGAGGTAGGTAGCTGTGGGAGAAAGGAAATAGAAGCACTGGGTGGAACCAGGCCTTTTATGCTACCCTAATGATCTGGATAAGGTCCAGAAGACCCTGAGGACTGGAAAATTAAGTATAAACCAACCTGGTCATATTTGCATTTTCTAAAACTAAATCTGGCTCCCCAGTGGACCACAGATTGCCAGCGTGTGGGTTCCAGGCCCATCTGGTGGTAGGGAGGTGTGTTAAATCATCAGGCAAGAGAGTTACTAAGACCTGAGTAAAATTGAGACACTAGCAACAAAGCATTTGTTCAGAGAGTGTGGTTTATTTTCACAGATGTATAGAAACCAGTTTAAAACCTGAGATACAAATGAACATGCCCCCAAGTCCCCATCTTGAGTCTTGTTCGGAAGGAGCAGGACATGGCTCCTCTGCTAAAATAAATACCCTTCACATGGCACAAGGTAATAAATAAATACATAAATAAATAGTCTCAATAGAATAAAAATGAGAATAATCACAGAAGGACAAATGGGGGCTGCACATTCCAGGAATTAGATAATTAACAATTAATCTGACTCCACAGGAGAAAATGAAATTCTTCCAGTCCCGGATTATGCGAGAGACATCGAAGAAACTTAGGACAATCTGCTGTTACTGACGTTCCGAGGCTCCAGAGAGGGAGCTGAGCTTCGGACTTCAGACGTTAGGGCTCTATGTGTTCTTACAATTCAGAGAGTCTCTAATGGCAGACAGATATTCCTTCAATTTCTCCTGGAAATCACCCAAGTTATCCTTCTCAATAAGGGTTGGCTCTTCCTGTGAAGAAACCAAGAAGGTGGCATTAGATGGAGCCAGGTTGGAAGGTGGATGACAGGCTGGAGTCAGGTCATGGCTGAGGGCATCACCTGCAGGGACATCTAGGGGGCAACTTACCGTGGACATGGCTGTGGGCAGGATTGGCTGGATTTCCTGTGGGAAGAGACCGAAGCAGACAGTCAGAGACTTGCCTGGAAAAGGAGCAGGACCTGCTACCCTCCTCCCCAGAGGCAGGGCAGGGCCAAGGCAGGGATCCCAAAACCCTTGACAGCTTCACCTACCTTAAGATTTTTCGTGATTTTCGAATCCTCTCCAAGGGAATTTGTGGCAAATGTCAGGAATTCTTCCAGGTTTGGCCTCCGGAGGCTTGTTTTCTAAGGGGACAAAGAATTCATGTAAACGGGGAAAGGTTGGAGAGTGTCCTTCCCATGGCTGGGCTGAAGTCATCCCCACAGTTTTCCAAGCCTGCTTTCAGGGACGTCCCTGGACAATCCCCTCCTTGTCCCCTTCTTGCCCCAAGTGGGTCCCTGAACTGCTCGGAAAGGCCCAGGCCTAGAGGTGAGTGCATGCCCCAGGCAAGCCTTATGTCACCCACATCCCGAGCCCCTGGCTCCTGTGAGCTGCATGAAGGGCCTGGGTGGATCTTTCTGCACTTGGGGAGAAAAAAATTCCCAAAACAGGCTCTAAAAAGGCAGAGGGTTGGCCAAGGGAAATATTTGCAGCAAGAGGCCTTGACTGAATTAAGGGCTCCTAGAAATCAGGAAGACAGTCACAGAGGCTCCAGCATGGAAACAGGTGCAGTGTGTGAACAGTGAGTGCGTAAGAGAGGGGGAATACAAATGGCCGATAAACTCAGGAGAGATTCCACCTCTTGTTTGACCCAAGAAATGCCATGCAAGCAAAGGTGAGATAACCACTTTAGGAAAAATAACTATAAATGATGATAACTAGGGCTGGTCAGAGTTGAAAATATGACAATTATTCAAGGAAAAGGAAGGAAGCAAGCACGATCCTGAGGGAAATTTTAGTCTGCCAGCCCAGAGGATGCTCCACTGAAAACTGAGCTTAAGGCCTTTGATATTGTTCACCTAGAACTGCCTTTTTATTTTGTAATTAAAAAAAAATCATTTTCATTATTATAGCCATGACTGGGGAGATGTATTGAGCAGCTGCTAAGCACCAGACACTGGTCTGGGAACTTGACGCACAGTGTGCATTTAATCCTCACAACAACCCCACTGAGATAGGTGCTGTTAACCCTATTTACAGATGAAAACACCGAAGCTAGTCAAGGTGGAGTGACATGCCTGAGGTCACCCAGGCAGGAGGTGAATGGGGACCCACCCAAGTGCACCCACGTGCGGGGCTGAACTCTTACCATCAGCCTCCTCTTCTCGTTTGAGTTCAAGGAGTCCTGTAGGGGCAGAGGGAGAGAGCCCATGAGTCCTGTTGGCCTGAGGCACCTGCCAGCCCTTCCCTGCCCCTTGCCAACCTTATCCCAGCTACTCACTTCTGAAGCCACAGGTAGCTTGTCTAGCTCATTTGTAATTTCCCGGATCAGGTTGAGTTCATAGCATTGTTGAGTTCCTGGTGTCTTGACCGTTGCCCCTTGTGCTTGAGGGGCTTGGAGTGCGAGCAGGAACAGGAGCCGATGCAGGATGGGGAGGCTGCTCATGTTTGGGCTGCCAGGATGGATTCTGTCTTGTCCGGGCCCTTCGTGGCGTTCTGAAGTGTCTGAGACAGCAGCCGTCTTTTATGCAGCGTGCCCATGCCGCGGGGGTGTGGCGGGCGGGCGGGCTTCGGAAGAATCTTTATCTGACATGGAACCTCCATAGCAAACCACAGACTTATTCATCACTTTTTAGTACTCAAAATCAGTGAAACTTGGAAAAAAAAATTACAGGGTATCTCCTCATCTTGCCAAGGAGGCTAAGAGACAGGCAGGTCACTGGGCAGAGTGGGGACAGGTAACAGGACCTCTCTGACAGGGGAGTGGCCCCCTGACTCTGAGCTCCCTTGAGCCTCCTGCCCAGTGGGACCTGGTCCTGCCATCCCCTGGACAGCCCTGACCCTCTGCTGCCCGCCCCATCTGGCACTGCCTGGTTCTGCATGGGTGGCAGGTGAAGGCCCAATGGAACAGGCAAGAGTTTGTCTGGCAGCCGGTCACATGGCTAACCATCCCCCTGTGGGCCCGTCCACTGAGAGCACATCTCTTGATACCCACTCCTAACGCTGAATTACTGGTGTTAAAGCCCCCAGTGGTTTGCCTCCCGGGCTTTGGGCAGCTTCTCCTCTACACTCTCTGTTCCTGGCGGGTCGCAGATGGAGCTCAGGCACCAGACGCCCATTCTCTTATTGGTGTGATAACAGCACAGCCCAACTCTACCCTGTGCTGTGGGATGTTAGCCCCTGGTGGAGGCCTGGCTGCAGGCCCTGGGCAGTGCCTCTGGTAGCACAGAGGAGCTGGGCTCAGGGGCCCGTTGATGGGGGCCCTTGAGGAAGATGTCACTGGGAAGTAGGAGGAAGGGGCTGGCCTGGGGAGGTTTAGGTGGTGGGATTGACATGGTCTGAAGGGCGAGGGAAAGGAAGAGAGGTTTCATGCTGGGCCTCTGGTGATGGGGTCCAGTGACCAAAGGAGAGAGTTGTGTCTCAGGGGTCTGGATCCCAGTCTGTGCTGAAGTGTGATTTGGCAGATGCAGGCCAGAAGGAAGGGTTTGCTGAACAGGGCAGAGGGCAGGGATAGACCATGGGGGTGTCCACAAAGGACCAGAGAAGCAGCAGCCAGATGGGAAGCAGGCAAACTAGGAGGGTGGGGGGCCTAGAGGGCAGCCCCTGAAGGAAGAGATAAACTGCTGCCCCATGGGGCATGTCAGGCCCTGACGCAGGCCCAGGGCAGGGGGTGTTGGTAAACGGATAAGTGTAACAGGGACGTGGGGAAGAGACCTTTGAGATGATTGGGGCTGTGGTGGGGGGGGGGGGAGAAGAGAGACAGGATGGAAATGCCAGGGGCTGGGGTGCAGTGTGATGTGATCCGTGTGGGGAGATGAAGGATAGGAGGTTATGCTGAGGCGGGGGAATTTGGGTGTTTTCAGGCTTCTGAGCAGAAGGAGATCTGGTGAAGACAAGGACCAAGATGTGGTTGCAGCAGAGGCAGGTGAAGAGGCTGTGGTGCAAGGAAATGTCATGAGAATAATGCCTGTGGCCGATATACGTGGCTCCTAGCTCAGCCCTTGGGTCTGGGCCCAGAGCATCCTCAAAAAGCAAGGGGAGTGTCTCAAAGGCATGAGTGAAATGAGGCAACAGAAACAAGTAGGGAGCCTTAGGACTGGGTACCCACTGAGAACAATTCATTCAACAAACTTTTACGAAGCACTTGCTTTGTGCAGGCACTGTGAATAAAGCAGACACAGTTCCTCTCCTTAAGAGATGCACCCTCTTGTGGGCAGAGACAGACATAAAGCCTTCCTACTCAGCTTGGACCTCGGACCTGCAGCTTCAGCATCAGCTGGGGGCTTGTGTGAAGTGCAGACCCTCAGACTTCACCCCAGACTTTCTGATTCAAAAATTGCCTTTTGACCAGGTCCTCAGGTGATTCACATGACATTTAAGAAGCTCTGATTTAATTGCCAAGATATAGAAGCAACCTAAGTGTCCATCAACAGATGAATGGATAAAGAAAATGTGGTACATATATATACCCAGTGGAATGTTACTCAGCCACGAAAAAGAATGACATTTTGCCATTTGCAACAGCATGGATGGACATGGAGGACATTACGCTACGTGAAATAAGTCAAACAGAGAAAGATATACTGTATCGTATTACTCATATGTGGAATCTAAAAAAATACAACAAACTAGTGAATATAACAAAAAGGAAGCAGACTAACAAATATAGAGAACAAACTAGTGGTTAGCCGTGAGGAGAGAAAAGGGGGGAGGGGCAATATAGAAGTAGGGGAGTAAGAGGTACAAACTATGAGGTATAAAATAAGCTACAAGGATATGTTGTGCAACATGGGGAATATAGCCAATATTTTATAATAACTATAAATGAGTGTAACTTTTAAATTTTGTGAATCACTGTACTGTACACCTATAACTTATATAATATTGTACATTAACTATATTTCAACTTTAAAGTGTGGAAGAAAAATAAGAATTAAAAAAAAAAGTTCCGATTTAAAGTATTCAGCTCAGGCAGGGGCGGGGGTTCATGTCCCAGAGACCCAGGGCTGCTTAAATACTCAACTGTGGTTTGGTATTACATTCTATATAAGAGTTTTGGGACCTGTGCACACACACAAAGAATGTGATTTCTTGTAGAGAAAAACCTCTTTTTTATGTAAATGAGCTTTTTGAGGGAATTTTAAAGCTATGGAGGCTGAACATTCCTGCAAGCCTTCTTAAACAGTCCTGACTTCATGTTGTATTGTAGCAAAGAAAAATTCTGAGTAGTGTTATTGTAAATCTTGACCTTTGTAGTTTGCCTCTTGTTTTAAAAATAGTTATAAAGTCTATGAAAGGAGGAGGCTTAGGCTTCATGCTAGGAGCACTGGAAGCATTGTGGGGTTTTCAGCCAGGGACAGGTATGGTCCCTGGAAGATTTGGGTCCCAGGAAGCCCAGTCTAGCTACTGTGGGGAGAATGGCTGGGAAGAATCAGTACAGCAGGTTGGCCAGTGAGGAGGCGGGGAAGTTCTCTGGACCACAGATAGTGGGAAGGCTGGAGCTGGTTGATTCTGGTGGGGATGGAGAAAACCAGATGCAGGTAAAGACTCTATCAGCTAACTTCCACTGCCGGGCACAGAGTTCTTTTTATGGGTTAATTCATTTAATCCTCACAATGAGCCTGAGGCGGGGACGATTATCATCCCCATTTTACAGAAGAGGAAACTGAGGTTCAGAGAGGTTGAGTTCATGCAGCTAGGAAGCAACATCGCCCAGGGCTGAATGCAAGCAAGTCTGTCTGACCCCAGAGGCTGAGCACCCACCATGACAGCACTGGAAAGTGACAAATTAGGAGGTGATGCCGGGTGGCGGGAGGGGGACAATAGGGTAAGGATAAGATGTGGCCACTGGGATTATTGACAAGGAGGCCACTGGAGCCTCTGGGAGAGCAGTTTTAGTGTATGGTGGGGGCAGAAACCGGTGGCAGTGGGCTGAGGAGTGAAGGAGGGTGAGACAGAGAGGGCAGGCAGCTCTTCGAAGATCTATTCTGAAGAGAAGGAGAGAAAGGCAGCTAGAGGAGTCAAGGAGTCAGAGAAGGATCTTTCCAGGCAGGGAAACTCGAGTATCTCTCTGCTGGAGATGAGCTGGGACTAGGTGAGAGACCTGGATGTTGGGCCAGTGCAGTGAGTGCCTGAGGGGGATGGTCACAGGGAGGGCTCCCAACATCAGGTATCACACGCCCACATGAGCAGAGAGCTCAGGGGAGGGCTGCCTGGGTGGGCCCAGTCTGGGAAGGTGCAGTGGGTTTGGTGGCAGGAGGGGACAATGGCTTCTGTGTTCCCTGGGAAATAGGAGGCCAAGTCAGCCATTGAAGAACGGAGGGTGGCATGGTCGGGGAATGTGAGCTGACTGCCAGGGATGACCTTGAGGGCTGGCATCCAGGGGTCAGAGGGTGAAGAGGTTGGGACAATCCAAGGCTTCGCTGGGCTAGAGTGTAGAAAGGCAGGCCCCTGAGGCAGGGTGAAGGGGCCATGGGAGGAGGCCATGAAGGGCTGGGAAGGGAGCAAGGATGGCGCATTTGTGCGAGGAACAGAGTCGCATTCCTCCAAGCAAATGTGATTCAGAAGGGCTGCCCAGCTGCCCCTGTGGAGGACAGGTGGGAACCTTCCACAGAGCTTCTGCAGCTTCTCAGGGGAAGCAGGCGGAGCCTGGGCCTCCTCCAGGAGTCTCCTTTGAGGTTTGCCTTGACTCTAAAGAAGCTGCTTCAGGTGAAATCACAGGAACCCTCCTTTCCTTCCCTGCAGGCACAGTCCTGCCTGACCCCCTGGGAGAGGCCTGGCCCCCTGTAAGAAAGTGATCTCACCCCAGGCACCTGCATCAACCCAGCCCAGGGAAAGCTTCCTCCACTGGCTGGCTGATTGTGATCACGAAGGGAAATGAGCTAAGGGTGCCCCGCCCTGGGCAGGCACAAGGGAGGCCCTGCTAGAGCTGGGGCAGGAGAGCCAGCCCAGAACTGCTGCCTGGGGTCTGCAGGAAGAGACCCTGTGGGTTTCAGAGTGGGTCCTTGGGCCCCGTCCTACAGACCCCTGCAGGCCTGGCTTGGTCCCGCCTGTTGCCCAGATACATTCAGAGTGGGGCACAGTGTCCGAGGTCCTGGCCGCTGGGGCCCATTCATCCAGAGGTTCACTCCTGCTGCTTCCTGTCACTCACCCCCATAGGCCTGGTGGAGTTTCTGGGTGCCTACCACTGGCAGGGACCCAGGGCTCTGTCATCATGACTAGCTCCTCTGTCACCCTCTCCATGGCATCATGTGTCAGATTTAGTTTCCCCATGACCTCACTTGCACTTCCGCTGGTGGCCCTGACCACACCGCCTGGTTTTGTCAATACAGGAGGCAGCTCAGGGCTCCTGGCTGGCCAAGCAGTGTCATCAGTTTCACGTGTCCACCTGAGCAGAGAGTGCAGGAAGGAGCCTTCTGGGAGGGCTCAGATGGAGAGGACCGGCTTCCTGTCCCACCCAGCTCTGTACTCCTTCCCTGGGGCCTGTACAACCTCAACCTCTGCACCCTCAGCATTCTATCCCATGCTGCAGGGATGCGGCCTCCTTGGGGCACATCTGTGCCGAGTGGACCTCCTCCCCAAGCTCAGTCTAATAGAGAAGACAGATGGAGAAGCACAGTTTAGGATGATAAGCCTGGTGGGGTCTGGGGTGGGGTAGGAAAGGGAAGCCCAGAAGTGGGGCAGCCTCTCCCATCTGGACTGTGGGGGAGGACTGGAGGAAGGGACAGCTAACATCTCAGGGATGGTCTGGAGCCAGGCAAGTCGCAGAGGAAGTGCTCCCAAGTAGATCTGGGTTTGGGGATGCAGATGTTCTGTCTGTTGACCTCAACCCTACTAGCCACTGCTCCAGTATCCAGGGAACTGGGGGTGGCCATGTCATTCTTGTTATTAATGTATAGGCATTTGGTGCCTGTCACTCTCTTGTTGCTCACCTGGAACACAAAGACTTGTGACATGCATTCATTCCTACTGTGTTCATTATATTTATCTCAGACAAAACCAGGAGCCAGGGGAGGGACAGGCATATAGGGCCCTCAGCCCAACAGTCCCCATTCTCAAAGAAGCTGCCCCAAAACTGTGAGGTGACATGTTGGGACTTAAATGCTAGTAACACAGTGTTCCAGGCTCTTAAAAAATATAGTTGACCCTTGAACAACATGGGTTTGAACTGTGTGGTTCCACTTATACATGGATTTTTTTTTAATAAATATATTGGAAAAAATTTGGAGATTTCCAACAATTTGAAAAAATTGACAGATGAGCTGTGGAGCCTAGAAATATTGAAGATATTAAGAAAAAGGTATGTCACAAATGCATAAAATATATGTGGATACTAGTCTATCCTTACGTAGGCATAAAGTGAGTGACATTTAATATAAAATTAATAATGTGTTAGTTTTCTTACTGTTTTATAACTTTGCTTTCAAAGAATCGCATTATGCTACAGTATGCCTCTCTCTCATAATTGGAGAAATTTCGTATCAGCATATCGTCACAGATTGGTGGTTTTTAAAAAATGTAACAGTGTTTCCAATACTGTATTATGAATATGACTGTAATACAGTATGCCATGACAGTTGTATAACGATTTATTCATTAGTGTATAGGCTAGGCTACCATGAAGCAATCCTGTTGATTACACTGGGCTACAATAAAGCAATCATATTGCTGCTTCTTCATTATCAATGCGTGAATCTTTATACCTGTAAAAAAGTAGGAATTTCTTTTTCGTATTATCTTTTCATTTTTGATGTCTACTGTTAGTAATACACGTAACATCGACAGTGTTTGGTATCACAGAAGACAGCATTGTTGTAGGTACTGACAGGCAGACAATTCATCTTAGAAACACAACATAAACTTGTGGAATCAATAAATACAGTACAGTACTGGAAATGTATTTTCTCTTCCTTATGATTTTCTTAACATTTTTTTCTCTAGGTTACTTCATTGTAAGAATACAGTATATAGTACATACACAAAATAAGTGTTAACTGACTGTTTATGTTATCAGTAAGGCTTCTGGTCAGCAGTAGCCTATTAGTAGTAAAGTTTTTGAGGAGTCAAAAGTTACATGTGGATTTTCAACTGTGGGGATGTCGGTGCCCCTAATCCCTGTGTTGGTCAAGGGTCAAGTGTACCCTTCTACGTGTTTGAGGCTTCACACAGATTGTTAACCACATAGAAGATGTTCCCAGGCAGAATCTTGTCTGCCTCTCAGGCAGAGAGTGGGAGGCCTGTGAGGATGGTGGCAGAGAGTCGGAGCTGTCAGAGGGCAATAGGACCAGATCCCAGCCGGGAAGAGGCACAGATAGGCCTGGGCGAACTCAGAGCCAGGCTGCCCTCTCACCTGTGCCCATTCTGTCCGGTGGGCAGTGGCTCTTATCTTCCTTGGTAAGGTGAAGTGAAAACCTTTGAGGGAATTCCCCGGTGGTCCAGTGGTTAGGCCTCCGCGCTTTCACTACTGAGGGCACAGATTTGATCACTGGTCAGGGAACTAAGATCCTGCAAGACTTGCAGCCAAAAAAAAAAAAGAAAAGAAAGAAAGAAATGCTTTGAGAACAGTTTTTCAAGTTTTACTGATCTTGAGTACCAGAAAATGACGCATAGGTTGATTTGTTTGTCATGGAGGTTCTATATCAGAAAAGGGTATCAGCCCGTCTGGGGCTTCTTCACACACCCCACCATCACCCCATCTCCCAACCTCCCCCCAACTCCCCTCGGCCTTTAAGAGAAGCCAGGCCTTTTCAGATTTCCATAGGATCAGGGAGGACCACAGTCGATCCCAGCAGCCCAGAGATGTGGGGATCCCTCTGCCTCCTGCTTCCTCATCTTCCTTCCCTTCAGTCTCCCAAACCCCCGGCCCTTAGGGACCCCCTGAAACCAGCCCCAGGCCTGCTGCTACTGGTACATCCTCTCTGAAATCCAGAATAACCTGACGATCACCTCTGTGAGTAGCTGGGGCCATGCTGGGCATGGGACAGGGACAGCCTGGCTCAACCTCAGGCCAGTGGCACTCATGGCTTCTCCCTTCTCCCCTGCAGGAATCTAAACACTTTGATCAGTGGCACATGCTGAAGGTGAGCACCGAAGCTGAGGGCCCACTGTCTCCTTGCTGGTGACTGCCGTCGTGTTGCTGGTCACTGCTCTAGGCTTGGGTGCACTGGGGTCAGGCGCACCTGGATGGTCTCCTCTGAGTCTTAACTCTTTACCTGGCATATTAATGGGTCTCGCCTGAGTCTTAATCTTTACCTGGCATCTTAATGGCAGATACGTCCATCACCCTATTCTTTGTCTCATGTGGGGTTGTGTCGTAGATGTGTTTTCCCAAGTGTGGGAGTTCTAAACTTTTGTTTTAGCCAAGCTGGCTTCCTTCCCTTTGGGTTCTTCTCTGGCAGCTGGTTCAAGAAGGGTTCTCCATTCACCCAATCCCCTTCCCCAGGCCACCTGGAGCCAGGAGGTGGGATGGGCCCTGCCTTGACTGGCCTTTGCCAGAACATGCTGTGACCACCTCAGGTGTGTGCCCTTAGGGCAGCTGGGTTCTTCCTGGGGTTGGAGTCAGGACAGAGCTGGTGAGCTGGCGGGCTGCGGGAGAGGGTGGAGGGCTCTGCTGAAGACCTCTCCAGAAAGGAGGCATCAGGGATGACAGACAAGGCCACGAGGAGGACAGCCCCTCCCCAGCCCTGCCTCACACACTCTTGGTCCCTGCAGAGAAAAGCCCATCTGAAGTCTAACTTGGCTCCCTTCTGGAACGCCTTAGAGAAGTTTGTCAGTATCTTTAATGTGTCTTTAACCATCAGTAAAAATCTGAAGTAGCATGAGGTATGTGAGGCTGGGGAGGGTCCCTCCGGCACCGGGGTCTCCACGTCCCCAGAAGAGTCCACTCCAGGTCAGAGTGAGTGACCTTGTCTTGCCCTTTCCCAAACAGGAGCAGATTTTCTGCCCCCGTTTCCCAGTTCCTACCCCCTCCTCTGCGACCAACCCCTCCGGGGCTGGGGGTAGAGCTGCCACCCAATACCTGCTTAGTCACAGAGGCCCCTCACTGCCTTCCTGGCTTCCCCCAAAGGCTGACTGGCTTCTCTTGTCTGTGGTCCACAGGAACTCCTGCAAACCCTGACCATCCCCAAGACCACATCCCAGGTAAGCTGCCAACCAGGCTGGGGCGCCCACTGCCCCGACTGAGCATGGCACCTGCCATACACCTTCCACCTTTCCCACACCTGACCCAAATTTGTGATTTCCTCAAAGGGAGTAGAACACATCCTAGCAAGAGATTTTAACGAGTTCTTGAGGAAGTTGAGTATCTTCCTGAAAACCCTGGATGATGCCCTGGAGTCCTTACCGAGCTGCCCACTAACTCTCACAACCTTGTGTAGAGTCCCCGAGTCCAGGCCTTTGCCCTCCCAGGGAGCAGAGCTGGGCTCAGGTCCCGGGTCTCAGTCCTCCTCCTTGATATTCCAGTTACTGCTCTGCTCTGTCCCGGATCTCAGCTGCTGAACATCTGGCTTCTGAACCAGGCTGCTCAAGTTTGGTCTCAGGGTTACCAACAATTGTGTCATAAGTTTATGTAGCAGTTTATTTATTTTTTATCTACCCTATTGTGGAGTTATTTATCTTAATAATGGAGGCCTCTAAGGAGCCTCTGAGCAGAGCTTACAGGAGGTGAGACACCATTTTCATTTGTATCTCAGATTTCAAAGGGGTTCCTTCTCCTCTGGGAAAAATAATCGCTTTGTAAAGAGTCACTTTGTGCCCAGTGTTGCATTTCTAGAGGTTTCTTCATCTGACTTGAGTCTGGATCATGATTCCCACACTCTGCAGTTAATTTCATTAATGCTGCGGGGTTGATTCCTCTTGGGATTCTATCTTTGAGTGTTTCCCTAGTATTTCCCTGTCCTATGCCCTGAGCAGGCTCACCCAGACCCAGCTCCTTCTCCGTGGCTTGGTCGCCACCATCGGCCTCACCCTCCTGCTCATCTCTCTCTCCCCACTGCCTGCATCTGCTTCCTAGTACCTCCCTGCTCCGTCCACTTCTCATCATTCCCATGGGCACCCACATCCTGACCCAGGCCTGGCTGCCTGAGTTCCCACCACAGCTCCCAGGCTGGCCTCCAACCCTATTTCCCACAGCTGTCAGAGCGGCCTTTCTGGACACCTCTCTGCTCATATCACCCCTGCTTTGTCCTCCAGTGGTCAACCTACTTGGACCAGGCCCCAAGAGAAATATAGCCTAGTTTTCGTCCTAAGGAAATCCCCACTGAGGATCCACAGGGCTCCTTCCAGACGAGGAAACAAGTGGTCCTTGTCAGTTTGGGATCCTGGCCCCCTAAATTCCCCTCACCTCTATTTAAATAGGCCTTCGATTCTCCCTCACCCCTCTTGCCATCCTCCACCTCCTGGGAGCCATACCCAGGGGTCTACAGGATAAGAAGAGTATAGCCCACACCACACAATATGAAATGTGCTTGTTCTTTATTGGGTGGGCCAAAAAGTGTCTTCGTTTTTTTAAGTAAAAATAAGACACATTTTTCATTTTCACCAAGAACTTTATTGAACAATGTATTCACCCTTTTGTTCCACTACATTCTGCCATTTTTCAGGCAATTTCATAATTCCATCTTCCCAAAACTTTTTATCTTTTTGAGCAAAGAAGTGTTCCAGGTGCCTTTTACAGTCTTCCAAGGAATGGAGATTTTTTCCATTACAAGAATTTTGTAAAGACCAAAATAACTGGAAATCGAAGGTACAATGTCTGGTGAATACGGTGGATGAATCAGAACTTCCCAGCCAAGCTGTAACAGTTTTTGCCTGGTCATCAAAGAAACATGCGGTCTTGCGTTATCCTGATGGAAGATTATGCGTTTTCTGTTGACTAATTCTGGACGCTTTTCGTCGAGTGCCGCTTTCAGTTGCTCTAAGTGGGAGCAGTACTTGGAATTAATTGTTTGGTTTTCCGGAAGGAGCTCATAAGAGAAGACTCCCTTCCAATCCCACCATATATACATCACCTTCTTTGGATGAAGACCGACCCTTTGGTGTAGTTGGTGTTGGTTCATTTCACTTGCCCATGATTTATTCTGTTCCACATTATTGTACAGTATCCACTTTTCATCACCCGTCAAAATTTGTTTTAAAAATGGAACATTTTCATTACGTTTCAGTAGAGAATCACATGCAGAAATACAGTCAAGAAGGTTTTTTTCCGCTTAACTTACGTGGAACCCAAACATCAAAGCGATTCACATAACCAAGCTGGTGCAAATGATTTTCAGTGCTTGATTTGGATATTTTGAGTATGTGGGCTATCTCCAAAGTGATATGACGTTGATTGTTCTCAATTATTGTTTCGATGTGATCGCTATCAACTTCAACTGGTCTACCCAACCGTGGAGCATCGTCCAGCAAGAAATCTCCAGCATGAAACTTTGCAAACCACTTTTGACACGTTCGATCAGTCACAGCACCTTCTCCATACACTGAACAAATCTCTTTGTGTGTTTCAGTTGCGTTTTTACCTTTCTTGAAATAATAAAGCATAATATGGCGAAAATGTTGCTTTTCTCTTCCATCTTCAATATTAAAATGGCTACACAAAAATTCACCAATTTTGATAAGTCTTTTTTTAAATGCACGCTGATATGACAGCTGTCACATACAATCTAACAAAATTGTATCGAATGAAGTTAAAGACAACTAAGTGCCACTAGAGCCATCTTATGGAAAAAATCGAATGAACCCTTTGGCCCACCCAATAATTGTACTGGCCTCTCTAATTCTAATGGTTGGTTTCTTTTTTTTTTTTTTTTTTTTTTTGGCCATGCCACGCAGCATACAGGATCTTAGTTCCACGACTAGGGATCAAGCCAGGGCCCCCGGCAGTGGAAGCATGAAGTCCTAACCACTGGACCACCAGGGAATTCCCTAATGGTTGTTTTCTTAACTGAAATTTCATTAGTTCCTCACTTTGAAACATCTAGTCTTTAGTTATATATCAATGTTCATAGCAGCTATGTTAATCTGTATGGGCTGCTTTAACAAAATACCATAGACAGGGTAGCTAATAAACGACAGAAATTTATTTCTCACAGTTCTGGAGGCTGGAAAGTCCAAGATCAAGATGCTGGCAGATTTGGTGTCTGATGAGGGGCTGTTTCTTGGTTTATAGACGGCTGTCTTTTCGCTATAACCTCACATGGAAGAAGAGACAAGGGAGCTCTCCGTGGTTTCTTTTATAAGGGCACGAATCCCATTCATGTAGTCTCTGCCCTCATGGCCTAATCACCTTCAAAGGCCCCACCTCCAAATACCATCACTTTGGGGATTAGATTTCAACATATGAATTTTGGAGGGACAAAAACCTTCAGTCTACAGTAGCAGCTGTATTCACAATAGCCAAAAGTGGAAACAAGCCAAGTGTCCATCAATAGATGAATGGATAAACAAAATATGGCAAATACATACAATGGAATATTATTCAGCCTTAATAAAGGGAGGGAATTCTGATACATGCTACAACATGGATGAAGCTTGAAGACACTGTGCTAAGTGAAATAAGCCAGACACAAAAGGACAAATATTGCACTCTGCTTATGTGAGGCACTTCAAGTAGTCAAATTCATGGAGACAGAATGTAGAATGGTGGTTGCCAGGGGCTGAGGGGAGGGGGAAATGAGGAGTTATCCTTTAATAGGTACAGAGTTTCAGTTTGGGGAGATGGAAGAGGAGATGGATGGTGGTGATGGTTGCACAACAATATGAATGCACTTAATGCTGCTGAACTGTACACTTAAAAATGATTTAAATGGTAAATTTTATGTTATGTATATTTTACTCCTAAAAAAAAATCTAGTCTAGATGTTTTCTCAGTTGACCTGGGACTCTTCTTGAGGTTTCCTATTGCTCAGATCTCTCAGTGTAGCGACAGGGCCCTCAGAGCACCAATCCCAGGGTTCTCTCCACCCTGATCCCTGGACCTTCTTCAGCTGGGGGTCCTTGGCTCCTCACCCTCTGGTGAATGCCTCTTCATCTTGAGACTCAATTCATGGTCACCTCTGTGTGGCCCTCCCAGCTTCCTCACCCACCCAGAGAGCAATGTCTGCCCTCCTGTATGGCTCGGTTTTACCTGCAGTTCTCTCTGTTGATGAGAGCATGTGTACTAGGCCCAGAGGTTTCCGTGGTGAGCCACATCGGCTTCCTCCTGTGCCCTAGGAGCCCTGGGTGGGGGATAGGGGACTAGTCTGGGAGTCCTGTGAGAATAAACATTCTGGGCTTGAACACCAGGCAGTCAGGGTAGCAAGCAGGTGGAAGCACCACGTGAAGATGGCTCTAGTGGCTGGAAACCTATTGCTTATGGCAGGATCTGGCACAGCCCCAGGCTGTATACTTTGATGTTTGGGAATGTCTGCTAAGTAGATTTAGATCTGCCATGGAGTTTGCTCAGGGTGGAGGAAGAGAGGCTGGTGGAAAAGGCAATGAATTGTTCTACCATCTTGCCAAACTCTCTTCATTCTAAAAGTTTTTCTAATTCTCTTTGGTTTTCCAGACTTGAAAATTTTTTACCATCTGGTAGACATAAATAATATCTCATTGTGCTTTAAATCTGCCTTGTGCTGGCTACTAATGAGGTTGAGAACTTTTTCATAGGTTTATCAACCATTTGGATTTCCTCTAATGTGAAGCATCTGTCCAACCTTTTGCTCTGGGATTGTCTGCAACTTTCTTATTTGTAGGATTTCTTTAAATATTCTATATACTAACGCTCTGTGGATTGCATATGCTGCATATATCTTCTCCCACTCTGTTTCTTGTCATTCCATGGTATCTTTTGAGGAAATGAAGTTCTTTAGTAATTTCTTACTTCCCTACCTCAAGGCCATGAGGTTTTCTCATATACTACATAAAAACTTTATAGTTTTGCTTTTCACATTGATGTGTTTAATTGACACGGGATAGTATAAGGTAGGGCTCTGGTTTGTTTCCATATTAATACTCATTTTTCCCAGCACCATTTTGAGAAGGCTGTCCTTTCCCTGTTGAATTGCGTTACTATCACAATCGTATTTCAAGGGTTCATTTATATGTGGGTATGGGTCTCTTTCTGGGCTCTCTTTTCTCTTCCATTGGTCTGTTTGTCTCTTTTTGAACCAATATCACACTGTTTTAAATTTTATAATTCATCTTTATTATAATGTATAATATATCTGGTAGAGCAAATTTTCCCACCTGTCCTTTTTCTTCAAGAGTGTCTTGGCTAGGGGCTTCCCTGGTGGCGCAGTGGTTGGGAATCCACCTGCCAATGCAGGGGACACGGGTTCGAACCCTGGTCCGGGAAGATCCCACATGCCACGGAGCAACTAAGCCCGTGCACCACAACTACTGAGCCTGCACTCTAGAGCCCGCAAGCCACAACTACTGAGCCTGCGTGCCACAACTACTGAAGCCCACGTGCCTAGAGCCTGTGCTCTGCAACAAGAGAAGCCACTGCAATGAGAAGCCTGCACACCGCAATAAAGAGTAGCCCCCGCTCGCTGCAGCTAGAGAAAGCCCATGCGTGGCAACGAAGTCCCAACACAGCCAAAAATAAATAAATAAAATAAATTTTAAAAAAAATCTTAAAAAAAAAAAACAAGAGTGTCTTGGCTATTCTTTATCCACGTCAATTTTAAATCAGCCTGTCAGTTTCTCCCCTCACCCCACCCCACCCCCCAAAATGCTGGGAGTTTGGGATTGTATTGATTCTATATATCAATTTAAGTAAAATGGTATCCTTTAAAATATTAAGACATAATCCATGGACATAGTATATCCTTTTTTTATTTCTTTAATGTCTCTCAATAAAGTTTAAAATTTTCTCAGTAGAGAACTTTTACATCCTTTGTTAGATTTATTCTTAGGAAGTTGGTATTTTGGTGTAATATTAATAATGATATATTTTTTAAAATTCACATTAATAAGTTTTTTCTGGTATAGAGAAATATAATTTATATAGATTGATTTTGTATCCAGCAAATTTATAAACTCTCTTATCACTATTAAAACTTTACCTATAGATATTTTTGAACTTTATACATATACAAGTAAACCATCTGTGAATAACGGCATTTTGCTTCTACTTTTCTTATTTTTATATCTTTTATTTATTTTTCTTGCTTTACTATACAGGCTAGGACATCCTGTGCAGAGTTAAATAGAAGTAGTGGTATCATGCATCATTGTCTTGTTACAGTTCTCAAAGGGAAAGATTCAATCGTTTTACTATTAAGTATGTTTCTTCTAAGTTTATTGCACATATCCCTTATCAGATTAAGGAAGTTCCCTCTATTCCTAGGTTTGCTGAGAGTTTTTTTTTTTTTTAATCATGAATGGATGTTAATTGTACCAAAATTTTTTCCACATATATTGAGATGATCCTGTGTTTTCTTCTTTAATCTGTTAATGTGGTGAATCACATTATTTTTAGAGTTAAAATAATCTGTATTCTGAAAAAGCCCAACATGGTTATCATATATTATTACCATTTTTATGTATTGCTAGTTTGTGTGTCCTAATATTTTTTAGGATTTTTGCATCTATGTTTATGAGTGAGATTGAGGGGAACATATGTCCTGTTTTGCTTGGGACAACCCCAGTTAATACTTGTCATCCTGATATCATTATTAATAGCAGTTTCTTTCACTCTCAAAAGTGCCCTGGTTTGGATGATAAAGCATATCATTATTCTAGTGAGAATGCCTTCTCATATTGTCTGTCCAGTTTTGGTATCACAGCAGTGTTTCCTCATTTTACAGTCTCTGGAGGAGGTTGTATAAGATTGGAACTATGTATTCCTTGAAAATTTTGGAAGAATTCACTTTTGAACCCATTCGGGGTCATAGTTTCCTTACTGAATCCATTATTTTATAGGTTGTAGAATTATTCATGTTTTCTATTTCTCCTTGAGTCAATTTTGAGGTTATAATTTTATCTTAATTTGTTGATTTTTTTCTAAATTTTGTTAGCATATGGCTTTTCAAATTATGCTACTATCTTTTTAATGTCTGCAACATTAGCAATGATGGTCCTGATATTGGTTATTAATTCTTCTCTCTACTTTTTTTTTTTATTATTTCACTAGAGGTTTGTTAATTGTTTTAGGTTTTTCAAAAAGCCAGCTTTGAGCTTCGTTGATCCTTTCTAGCATATGCTCATTTTCTATTTCATTACTGTTTGCTCTTTATTATTTCCTTTCATACATTTTCTTTGGGTTTATATTTTGTTCTTCATCACATTTCTTGATGTGGATGCTTAACTTGTTACTTTTCACTCTTTACTTATTTCTAATATATGTACTTAAGGCTCTAAACCAAATAATTTTTCTGTAAAAGACCAAATAGTGTATATATATATATATATATATATATATATATATATTTTTTTTTTTTTTTTTTTTTTTTTTTTTTTTTTTTTTTTTTTTGGGCTGCATTGGGTCTTCGTTGCTGGGTGCAGGGTTTCTCTAGTTGTGGTGAGCAGGGGCTACTCTTCGCTGCGGTGCATGGGCTTCTCATTGTGGTGGCTTCTCATTGCGGAGCACGGGCTCTAGGCGCGCAGGCTTCAGTAGTTGCGGCGCACAGGCTCAGTAGTTGTGGCTCGCAGCCTCTAGAGTGCAGGCTCAGTAGTTGTGGCACATGGGCTTAGTTGCTCTACGGCACGTGGGATCTTACCAGACCAGGGCTCAAACCCGTGTCCCCTGCATTGGCAGGCGGATTCTTAACCACTGTGCCACCAGGGAAGTCCCAGTAAATATTTTGACAGATCTCTGTCAAAACTACTCAGTTCTGCCATAATAGCACGAAGTCAGCAACAGGCAATAAATAAACAAATGGAAGTAACTGAGTTCCAATAAAATTTTATTTACAGAATAAGGCTGTGGCCTGGATTTGGTCCATTGGCTGGATTTTGCCAACCCCTGCTCTAAAATTTGCCCTATTTACTGCTTTAGCAACATCTCATGGATTTTGGTAAGTTATATTTTGTATTTCATTATCCAGTTCAAATATTTTCTAATTTCCATTTTGAATTCTTCTTTGACATGTGGGCTATTTTTGAAGTGTATTTCTTAATATCCAAGTATTTGGGGATTTCTAGTTTTCTTTCTTTTTTTTTCCTACTAATTTCTTCTTACTTGTTTTGTGGTCAGAGACTATGCTCTATATCAGTGCTGCTCAATAGAAATATAATGCAAGCTACATATGTAATTAAAAGTTTTCTAGTAGCCACATTTAAAAAAGTAAAAAGAAGCAGGTGGAAATTAATTTTAATAATGTGTTTTATCTAACCTCATATATCCAAAATAGTATCAACATGTAATCAATATAAAAATAATTAATGCCATATTTTAGATTTTTTTTCATACTAAGTCTTCAAAATACAGTGTATATGTTACACATACAGCACATCATAATTAGGACTAGCCACATATAAAGTCCTCAGCATGTGCCTAGTGGTTACCATATTGGATAGTGTAGCTCTAGATGATGTCACCCTTGGAAATCTGTTAAGACTTACTTTATGGTTTAATATATAGTCAGTTTTTATAAATGTTCCATGTGTATTTGAAAAGATTCTGTATTCTTTAGTTAATGAATAAAGCATTTTATACACAGTGCATTCATCAAAATTGGTTGGGACATTTTCTTACTGTGTTGTTCAAGTCTTTGTATCCTTACTGAATTTTTGGAATTTTTGGTTGTTATTCTGTCAATCACAGAGAAAATCTTCCACCATGATTGTGAATTTGTCTAATCATCCTTATAGTTCTGTTTCCTTTACATATTTTGAAGTTATGCATATAATATTTAAATTGTATACTCTTGAGTTGAGCAGTTCATTGTTATAAAGTGACAATGAATTTTAAAATCCTTTTGTTTCTAAAAGGATGTTTGTCTTAAAGTCAATTTTGTCTTACTTCACTTTCTTTTGTTATAGCTTGCATGGTATATCTTTCTTCAGTCTTCTGCTTTCAACTTCTCTTACACTTTAGATATGTCTCTCCTTTTGGTTTTTTTTTTTGGCCGCGCCATGTGGCATGTGGGATCCAAGTTCCCTGACCAGGGATAAAACCCGTGCCCCCTGCAGTGGGAGCTTGGAGTCTCAACCACTGGACCCGCAGGGAAGTCCCACTCCTTTTCCTTTTTAATCTAGTCAGACAGCCTTTATCTTTTACTTGGAATGTTTCATTGTTTTTAATTCGAATGTAATATTACTGTCATATTTTGGATAAATTTTATCATCTTACATAGTGACTTTCATTTTTCTTGCCTGTTCTATTTATTTATTTTTGTTCTTTTGGATTAGTTTTTTTGGGTTTGGTTTTTTTTTTTTTTTTTGATCATTTTTTTCATCTCTACTAGTTTGGAAAACCTCTAGCTAAACCAAACAAGGGAGTACCCTTCTACACTGAGATCCCTTAAATCCCTCTGGCCAAACTTAAGGAAGGGACAGGACTTTGGCTCCCCCTACCCCGAACACTCCCCTCCACCAGCCCAGGAAACCTTTATCGAGTTGGGCAAGAGACCTGGCACTAAATCATCTTGCAGTTGTTCCCTGTGTCCTGAGTCCCTTAAGAGTCTGAGCTTTTGAAAGTTTAAAGCCTTTTCTGTGTTTCTCAGGTAACATCCATCCTTGGAAGTCCTATGTGCTTCATATTCCATCTGCAGGAATTGGGGAAGCATTGTGGGGCAACATAATTTACTGGGAAAACACAACTAGCTTAATATTTGCCAGTGTTCTCCTTTTATGTAATTGTCATCAAGTCTTCCTTCCTTGATTTCTTGGGAAATACGGGAAGTTAATAAGGAAAGCAAGAGCCTAGGGACCACAAGTGACAAGGAGGGGGACTGAGGTCTGGGTGGCAGTTCTGTTCTCTCCCCAGCCTCATCTCTCCTTTTTTTCTGCTCCAGTGTGTGCTGTGAGCCCACTACCCAATAAGGCTACCCTAAAGAGAGCACTGCTGGAGGCCTTGCTCCCTCTGAAGCACATGGGCATTCAGGTCTAGTGATTTCACTCTCGTGCTCCTCAAAATGCTTCAGAGTTTCTCTGTTGCCTGGTGCCCAAGGCCATGGCTTCTCGTTCCTCCAGCCTCCTCTCCCATCACTCCCCTTGCCCCTGCAGCTCATGCTCCTTTCCCTCCCGTCCAGGCCTGTACTCACTTGTTCTTGCACTCAGGAACGAATGCTGGTGTCCTCCCCTCCCCCACCCCTACCTTCCCACACCTCCCTCCTCTTGCTCTCTCAGGGTTCAGCTCAGACACTTCTTCCTCCAGGGAACCTCCACGGCTGGGTCAGACACCTACTCTAGGCTCAGAAAGCCCCTGTGCTTCCTCAGTGGATTGAAGACTTTATTCTCCTTTTCTTTTTTTTTTTGCCACTCCGCGCAGCTTGTGGGATCTTATTTCCCTGACCAGGGATCAAACCTGCGCCCTTGGCCGTGAAATCACGGAGTCCTAACCACTGGACCACCTCTTTTAATGGCCATTTGTCCACCTTTCTCACTACACTATGAAGACTGTGTCTTCTTTCCTCTTACAGTCTCAGCACCTAGCTCAGTGCCTAGATGACAGCAGTCCTATCATAAATTCTTGTTGACTGACTGACTGGTTAAATGTCTTCTTTCCTTTCTCTCTGTTCTCTTTCTCTCTCTCTCCCTCCTTCCTTCATGACTTGTTCATTCATGTCTTTTGCCCATTTTTCCACTGACATCTCAAGTATTTTCCTTGTAAGAGCTTTCCATATTAGCAACACTTTGTATGTAATATTTGTGGAAAATATTTTCTCCAGAATGTTAAGTACTTGTTAATGTAATTCAAGGTGATTTTTCACACATAGAAGTTTTAAATTTGTCTGCTAGCAAATCAACTGGCCTTTTTTGGGTTACTTTTGGGGGAATATTGTGTAGTGGGTGACATGAGGGAGCCTTCTGGAGTACTGGAAATGTCCCAGATCCTGATCTGAGTGTTGCTTACAGAAGTGTATACATATATAAAAATTCACTGAATTGTACACGTAATACCTGTACCTATTATTACATGTAAGGTATAACTCAGAAGTTTAAAAATCCATTTACCATTTTATTTGTGATTTTTTTCACTGACTTTTTTGAAAGCAGTTTTATTTAGATACAACTGACATGCAATAAACTGCACATTTTAAAATTGTACAATTTGATAAGTTTTAACATATGAAGGCAAGTGTAAAAGCATAACCACAATTAAGATCATGAACATATGCATCACTCCAAAAAGTTTCCTCATTCTCCTTTGTAATCTCTTCCTCCTACCCATTCACCACTATATGCTTTACATTTTCTAGAATTTTATGTAAATGGAATCATACAGTATGTTGTCATTTTTGTCTGGCTTCTTTTAGTCAGCATAATTATTTTGAGAGTCACCTGTGCAGTTGCATGTATCAATAGTACCTTCCTTTTTTTAATGATTTTTTATTGAAGTATAGCTAATTTACAATGTTGTTTTAGTTTAAAGCATACAGCAAAGTGATTCAGTTTTATATGGCTTTTTCAGATTCTTTTCCATTATAGGTTATTACAAGATATTGAGTATAGTTCCCTGTGCTAAACAGGAGGTCTTTGCTGTTTACCTATTTTATATATAGTAGGGTGTATATGTTAATCTCAAACTCCTAATTTATCTCTGCCCTACTCCCCGCTACCTCCTTTGGTAACCATATATTTGTTTTCTATGTCTGTGAGTCTATTTCTGTTCTGTAAATAAGTTCATTTGTATCATTTTTTAAGATTCTACGTATAAATGATATCATATGATATTTGTCTTTGTCTGACTTACTTCACTTAATATGATAATCTCTAGGTCCATCCATGTTGCTGCAAATGTATAGTACCTTCCTTTTTATTGCTGAGTAGTGCTTCATTGTGTGGCTGGTCCATAATTTGTTTAAACATTTATCTAGCCATGAAAATGTGGGTTGTTTCCAGTTTGGGAGCTACTACGCATAAACTGCTATCATTCAAGTACAAGTCCTTATGTGGATATATACTTTGATTTCTCTTGGATGAATTCTTTCATTGCTTTTTGTTCTTAGAAAATCCTCTCCCACCAAATGAGAGGATATATATTTTTTCTTCTATTTTTTTTTTAACATTTCATTTTAAGCAGCTGGAATTAATTTTGTTGGGTAGTGTGAGGTAGGGCTTTTAACAGGCTTTTTTTCCCCCCAAATAGCCATTTTGTCCATCACCATTTAATGAAGAATTGATTCCTTCCTCCTTGATTTATAGTATGTAATTCCCCTCCCCACTGTAATTACAGGAATTGGGACAATTGCAGGAAATGCCCTTTCCCACACACATCCAGGCCCCTACAATATCCCTCAGTTATTTCTGAGTATCCCCAGAGCATATCTTATGGTCACAAAACTCACGCTGATGAAGTTCACACACTTGCTCAGATATTAGAATCATTCACACCCAGGTTCAACTCTCCACTGATGATTGGCAGGAGATTTGGGCATCTGTCCCATTCATGCAGTGATCCAGACATTGACAGAGTGGGCAGACAGGAGTGAGCCACGGTGAGGATGGCAAAGCCAACCCATGTGGCCACCCTTTTAGCCATAACCACTTCCTTCCTGCTTTACTTTGCAGAATGAGGCTGGTAAGAATCTTGGTTGTAGATGATGGGAGCCTTGAATGCCAGCCTGAAGGCTTTAATTTACTGATTCCTGCTCTGCACACAATCCTTGGCTGAGTGCTGAGGATATAGAGATTTCTTATCTTTAGGCCCTGCCCTCGAGGAGCTCACCAACAAGTAAACAGACAACTATGGTTCCTTCCTTCCTTCATTCATTCCACTAACATATTTTGATCACCAGCTAAATGCCAGACATTCTTCTGAGGGCTTAGGATACATAAGTGAAAGATCCCTGCCCTCGTGAATCTTGGCAGGGAGAAAGACAATACAACAATAAGGTCCTAATAAAAAGTATATGGTACATTAGAAGGTGATAAATGCTTTGGAAAAAGTAGAGCAGAGTAAGGGATCTGGGAATGGGTGAGAAGAGGAGGGAGAGATAATGAATTAAAATACGGTGGCCAAGGCGGCCCTTGGGGAACTTGGTGGCAGCCTCCTTGAGAACACAATGTGATGCTGAGGTCGTGGGAGCAAAGAGAAGTGCCTCCACCCAGCTGGTGGGGTTGATGGAGGGCTTCCAGGAAGAAGGCCCTGTGAACTGATTCTTGAAGGATAAGATGGGAAGTCAGCCGACAGGAGGGAAGATGGCAGGGAAAGGAGGAAGCAGCATGGGCAACAGTGACAGAGAGAGTGGCCCAGTGGAGCACCACAGACATGCTCTAGCTGGAGGGCAGGGTCGGATGAGGGAGAGGTGTCCATCTTGGAGCCAGTGGGGGCTTGAGTGAAGCTCTCAGCCCAGGGTGGCAGACCACAGGCAGCCCCTCAGTATGTGCGTCTGCGCCCACTGCTTAGTGGATTGGTGATTTTTTCCAGAGCATGGAGCTGGAGTGGTGGGGAGCTCTGCCGCACCTGTGCTGAGTGCAGATCTGCCCAGAGCTCTCTGGTCCCTCAGAGCCAGAGCTGCCGCTCCCGGAGTTATCAAACGGGCTGTCACTAGGCACGCCCTGCTCTTAGAGCACCCACTTTGGGAAAGGTGGGGGTGGGGGCAGTGTGCCTGGCCCTGGGTCTCTGTAGCTAGTCTGGCAGGGCAGCCACTGAGACTGCAGCTGTGGCTTCTGATCTCAGAAGGAGGCAGGAAGCTGTGGCCGAGGCCCCAGCGACATTTGCTTCTCTAAAAGGAGAAAGGAAGTATGTGCCAGGAAACGTGTGCAGCAGCCCCTCCTTGGCCTGGGCCTGAGTGGCCTCAGTCCGGCTGAGTCCTGGATGTGACCCAAGGCCTTGTGATGGCAGCAGTGCCCACTCCCTCCTAGATAGCACTGCCTGCCCTCGGAACGGCAATGGTCAAGGTGGTCGCTGACACCAGGGACTCTGGGCCCCAGCAGTAGTGGAATCTGTGACCAAAGGCCTCAGGGTGACTGGAGACCTCCCCACACACACCCCGCCCCAAGGCCTCTCTGGGCTGGGGCTTCCTGTGACTGCAGCCGCAGAGGTTTCTTGGGCCCCTTTTCTCTGACGCTTTTTCCATAGAACAGCTAGGAACTAATGTGAACCACCATCTGGAGCCCAGGTCTCTGAAAGCCTCACGGATTCTCCCCTGGGCCCTGTCAACTGCCTCCACACCCCCGCTCTGCCCAGAAGCCGGGTGGAGGACTCGGGGCTTCCACTGCAGTGGGACACAGCGTCCTACATTAGCAAGGCCTCAACAGTCTGCTGCTTCTTTGACGGCCACAAACATTGCTGAGATTCACAATCTGTCCAAATGCAATGAATGTTAGGTCTTAGGATACAATAATGAAGAAGACTGGGCCCGCCATCAAGGAGCTACCAGGAGAGGGAGAGAGACAGACAATAAAGAAGTGAACACATGCACAAAAAAAGACAATTTCAGACAGTGATGAGTGTCATTAATAAAAATAAAACAAGGCACTGTGATAGAGTCTGACTGGGTGAGCACCATGAGGTGGCGTCCTCAGGCAAGGCCTCCTGAGGAGGGGACATCTGAGTCCACACCTGAGTGACAAGAGAGAAGCAACCACAGGAAGAAGTGGGGATATAGAAGAGCAGTGCCAAGGCCTTCCATGGGAGTACAGGGAGACTTTGAGGAAGAGGAAACCAGTGTAGTTGGGGAGGGGGCAGTGGAAGGGGATGAGTCAATAAGGTAGGCAGGGCTAGATCCCATACAGTCGTTAGGCCTGGTAAGGACTCTGAATTCTATTCCAAGTTGGAGGATTTTAAAGCAGGCTTATGATGTAATCTAATTTTAGGTTTTTTAAAGATTCATCTGGCTGCTGTGAGAGAGTAGACAGCAGTGGGACAAGAGTAGGAGAGAATGGATTCTCCATATATTTTGAAAGCAGAACTGAAAGAGTTGCTGACAGACAGACACAGGGTGTGAGAGTATAAAAGGAGTCAGGGATGAGTTGGAAGATTTGGGCTGAACCATTGAATGGATTGGGGTGCCATGAACTGAAATGGGGAAGACCACAGAAAAGTAGGTTGATAGGGTGGTAGGGACATGAGAGTTCTGTGTTTACTCTCATATGTTCATGATGCTCCAGTTGGAGAGTAACAGAAAGTACAAGTCAAACTGGCCTAAACATCAAGTGGAATGTATTGACTCTGATAACTGAAAAGTCCAGAATTCAAGCATGTTTTCATCCATGGATCCTTAACCTGGCTTTGTCCTCAATCTGGCTTCCCTCAGTGGGATAAAATGACTGTATCGTTTCAGTCTCAACACCCACCAGAAGAAGAAGCTTCTACTGCCTAACCATTAAACAAAATTTCTAAACTTTTGTTCTATTTGATTGGATCAATTTAGATCACCAATCACTGTGGCAAATGGGAATGGGGTTATATTAATTGTCTTCACCAATCAGAGACCATCCCTGGAGGTGTGGACAGGAATATCTGCTTACAAAAGGGGGAGGAACAGAATAGATGCTGGGAAAGCAGCCCTAAGGTCCACAGAGCCACGGTTCATTAGAGATGCCACTTAGATGTACAACAGGAACTACCAAGGGGAAAGCTGGATGTAGGAGTCCGAAGCTCAGGAGAGAGGTCAGAGTGGGAAATAAACACTTGTCATTGGTGTATAGATAGTACTTACAGCATGAGCCTAGAAGAGGATACCTGAGGAGTATAAATGCAAATCTGAGAGTTCATCCCTGGGGCATGCCAACATTTAGAGGAAGGACTCTTCTAAAGAGAAGCCAGCAAAGGGAGAACAAAGGAGCAGCCAGTGAGATAGAAGGAAAGCCTGGGGAATGTGTAATCATGGACTTAAGAGAGGAAAATATTCAGGAGAATGTTTTCCTTCAGCTGAGTTGAAAGCTGCTGAGCAAAAAAGCAAGATGAGAACAGAGACATGGATCCAACATGGTGCTCATCAATGACCTTGACAAGTGACACCTCAGGGACAGACTATGAGGTGAGGAAGTGGAATAGTGAATATAGATGACTCTTTCAAGGAGTTTGGCTGTCAATGGGGAAGAAAAAAGGTATGACATCTGGGAGGGTCATGAAATCAAGTAAAACTTAGGTCATCATGGCTGGATTCAGTGCCCACGTGGTCCACGGAGCTGTGGTCCAAGGGGAGCAGCCTGACTACAGGACAGTCATTTTCTTCTCTGTTCTGGGATGAACTTGGACTCAGAGCAGCCCTGGGCTAGGAGCCCCTCCTTGCCCCTCAGACCACTTGGTGTTAGAGCATGCAGCCTACCACATTGTGACTACCCACATCCACCTCCTCTCAACACACCAGGCTTGCACAGGGGTGAGCAGAGTGAAGTAAAGGACTAAGCCCTATTCACTGTGGCATCAGCACAGTGGAAAGCACAGGAGGAAAGTCCTGGGTTCTGACAAAAATGACTGATAGGGAGTTGGGAGGGGTGGGCAGCAGTGCAGCTGGGACTGGACAGAAATGAAAGTGAAGGATGAGGGACAGTAGAGGTCCAATGGCCAGCATGGTGGGAAGAACAGCATGAGTGCTGGAAAGTCATGAGGCCCTGTTTGTGTGGGATGTATACGGGTAAGGGCGATGAAAGGGGAGAACCAGGGTCGCAGAAGTTATTGACTGGAAGGGGAGGGCAGGAGCAGGGTCCTAAAAGTGCAGGTCATCCTGGAGGCTGCCCTAAGATGATGGTGGTACCTGGCCTGGGAGAAGCCCTATAAACTGGTCTAAGCTGTCGCATGTGCCATGATAATGTTTTGAAGTATTAACCTCCTTCTGAGCTTTGTTTCTTAGCTCATGCTACAAAGAGGAAATACCAAACTCCACCGCAGAGCTTCATTCACACCAGTGAAAGAAGCCACGTGAGGGATGGTCAGCATGCAAAGACCATCACTCTAATTCCCAGGGGCAAGATCTATCCATGGCTGACTCTGGGACCTCAGGTCTCTTGGGAAGAGAGACTTGGCTTGGACGTGGCTGGATTGATTGTCATTGGAATGACAGGGGGGACATCTATAACAGCTCAGGGTGTGGGCAAGAATCTTGGCCACCATTGCCTGGACACTAGAAGGAGCCCAAAAGTGACAACATTTGGTAAATGAAAGTGAACAAGTGATCAAATGAGTGATCAACTCTGAAACCCAATTTCCAAAAAGGCAGCAGAGATTCAAGAAAGAAAAAGCCAGGTTAGGAAGGATTGAGTCAAATCAGTGAGCAACCTCTCTGTCCTCAGGGGAGGCTTGGGCCTCAGCCATGCCTGGGCATGAGAGGACACTGACTCATGGGAAAGACACCGTAATCAGGATCAATGTGATTTTGTGGGGGAGGATATTAGATAAACACCTATAAGATGTTCCTTTGCCTGGACTTTTCTTTCCTCCCACTGTTCACCCTGTGTTATCTGGAGCCCACACCCACTTCCGCTCGTGCGGTCCTTCCCCTGCATCCCCTCACTCCATCCCCAGAGCAGCCAGCCCACGCCTACCCAGCCTGTCTTCTCTACAGCCACCGCCTGCATAGGTCCCACTCACATTCTTTGAAAAGAGATGACATTTTTTAATTTTCATTCTGGCTACAAATGTAATATACGTTCATGACAAACAATTTGGAAAACTCAGAAAAGTACCAAAAAGAGTACAAAAACCACCCTCAATCCCAAACTTTCTCTCTTGACACATCATTTTGTGTCTTTTTTGACTCCCTTATATAAAGGGAGATGTGGTTATAAACCACATCTTCCTTTTTTTTTTTTTTAGTTGGAACCATGCTTAGAGTCCGGTTTATAAATTTTATAATGGAATGGAAGCTTTCATGAGAGTAAGAACGTTATCTTGTTCATTGCTGTTCAGTGGCACCTGGGAGTCGCTCAATAAATATTTGTCAGAAGAGTGGATTTTACAGCTTGTTTTCACTTAATGCCATGTGACCATTTTCTGGCATTATTATGTATTCTCTTACGCCCTTATTTTTAATGGCTGCATGGTATTTTATCCTATGTGTATATAATAATTTTTAAAATATAACCCACTATTGGTAAATATTGAAGTTGCCACAAATATTTTATGCTATAGGTAATATCAGGCTGAACATCTTTGACTATTCATATATAGCTATTGCTACACATTACTTTCAGAAGATAGATTCCTAGAAGTGCAATTGCTGGATTGAATGTGCTTACTTAAAACTTCTATACATTTGTCTAATTGCCCTGCCACCCCAAAAGGCTGATCCAAACACATGTCCTCAACCCTTTTCAGTGGAATCTATTACCATGTTTTAAACTTTGATAATTAATAGTAAAGATGTACCTTATTTTTACTGAATTTTTCTTTGATTACTTGTGAGATTGGCTAATTTTTATGTTTACAAGCTATTTGTATTTTTTTTCTTTTCTGTATTGCTTAGTCATCTTCTTGCCCCTTATTCTTTTCAGGGTGTGTTTTTTCTAATTGATTTGTAAGAGCTCCTCATATAATAAATATTTTTGAGTTGCAAAATTAAAAAATTTCATGTAGTATTTTTGTTTAGTGTTTGAGCTTTCTAGTAAATTGATCTATTTCTGTGCCACAGATTTAATTTTTGTGTGATTCATTATATTATTTATTGTGGCATTTATTATTGTGGCAGTATTTTTTGTTTTTTTTGGTTGCACCAGGTCTTAGTTGCGGCACATGGACTCCTTAGTTGCAGCAGGCAGGCTCCTTAGCTGTGGCATGTGAACTCTTAGTTGCGGCATGCATGTGGGATCTAGTTCCCTCACCAGGGATCGAACCCAGGCTCCCTGCTTTGGGAGCGTGGAGTTTTATCCACTGCGCCACCAGGGAAGTCCCTAATTTTTTTTTCGTTATTTTTTTTTATTAGTTTTCCATTTTATACATATTAGTGTATATATGTCAATGCCAATCTCCCAATTCATCCCACCACCACCTGTCCCTAATTTTTAGTATTATTATACTTTAAAAAATGTCTCAGCCAGTATTGTACATGAATATTCTTCAAATTCAATTTAAACCCATTTTGTTAAGTTTAAAAATTAACACAAGAGATTAATTAAATGAGATTGCATTAAATGTAAATAAAACTTTGGGGAGAATTGATATCTTTGTAATATTTAGTATTTTAATCCAGGAATATCATTCATCTCTTCATTCATTGGAGTCTTCTTGCTCTTCATCTAGGTCCTGAACATGTCTTGTTTACTCCCATTTTCTATTTTTTTCTTTGTTGCTTTTGTAAAGGAAATATTTCCCTGTATATTTTCTGTTACATTTGTTTTCATATTTAATAAATATTCAATCACCTTACAAACACTCCTGGGTAGTACAAAAGTTTTTAGTTGCTTCTTTTGGAGTTTCTACCCTCTAGGTGCTCACTTTTGGTCTTTCCTCCTTCTCTCTTCCATCTACAGGTGGAGGAAGAACTAAGTTTGAGTACCTCAAACCAGAGGACAGATCAACATGGACTCCTGTCCTCAGAGGAATATGGATGATCTTCCCCCAAGGGGATCATTTGTGCTTGCCTTGGAAAGATGAGTCTGATCTGGATAGATGTCTAGGGTGAGACAGGACGGACACGGTTTGCCCAGCCAAGGAACCACGGAATCAGGTCTCCTGGGAGGAGCAAAAACCAGGTGAAGCAGAGAGCGCATGGTGGGGAGTTGTGGGTAATACAGCTGGAGGTTCAGTAGAATCTGGTTACGGGCATTTGGAGCTAGCTGGAGGCCCTGAATTCCTGCTCTGGCAGGAAGACCTGCCCTTGAGGAACATGGTGATGGGAATGGGAGAGCCCAAGGAAGAAGAGGAGCTGAATGTGTATATGATGTTGGGCAGGTCTGTGGAAGGGGGCCAGAGGGAGCAGAGGTGCCTGGAAGGAGGACCAGTCTGCCAATCTCCTTCTTCCTTCAAGTGCCAATGCCTGCTCTCACCACCTGAGGACATCCTTCCTGAGCCTTTCCAAGGGCATAGTTTAGAGGTCCATCCTCCCCACTCCCATAAGGCCCATGCTAACTTTGGCACAAAAAAATGCTGCCCCTAGGGCAAATTGTTTCTAATTCTCCGCCTGAACAGGTCTTGTTGGTATTTACAACTGCTTCATGATTTCTCTTTCATTCTGAAATCCTACAACACCCGGCTTGTATTGAGTGTCTCCTGAATGCCAGATGACTGAGCACATACCAGCATAAGTACTGAGTGGAGGAGGTGGCAGGTGGCAGGCCTCTCTTGGGTGGAGAGGGTGGCCTTGTGGGTTTCAGTCTGATGCTCCCACAGGTGAGCATCACCTCCCTCACTCTTTACCCCACGTTCTCTGGGAATTCACCTTGTGAAACTGTCCTCTCTTCAGTATACGCTTGGGCCCAGCATGTCCATCCTGGGTGTTTTACGTTCCATTACCTTTTCCTTGTTTGGGAGCTTTCATTCTGCAGATTAAAAAGATTTTTTGGAAATTATTTTGAGTGAGGTTGGAGTTGTACAGCACATGTATGCAGGATGAACTGGTATTTTGGGTGGATTCCCTGCTGTATGTCATCACTGAGAGCTTGTGGTTCCCCCCAGTGTTTCTATGAATGCACAGGATATTCTCTTTCCTTCTCTCTGGGGTATTCCCCACACAAACCACAGTGAGGCTTTAATAGCTTTAGGGATGACAGCAAAGACTCGGGTTACTAGGGTTATACTTGCCATCTTTTCCCACTAGAAAGTAGATTGGCTCCTGAATTCAAGTCTCCTCTTCCCAAGAAATTAACTTTTTTAAAAATTTTTTTTATAAAGACAGTGAAATAGAGAGAAAGTCTTTATTTATTTATTTATTTATTTATGGCTGTGTTGGGTCTTCGTTTCTGTGCGAGGACTCTCTCTAGTTGTGGCAAGCGGGGGCCACTCTTCATCGCGGTGCGCGGGCCTCTCGCTATCGCGGCCTCTCTTGTCGCGGAGCACAGGCTCCAGACATGCAGGCTCAGTAATTGTGGCTCACGGGCCCAGTTGCACCGCGGCATGTGGGATCTTCCCAGACCAGGGCTCGAACCCGCGTCCCCTGCATTGGCAGGCAGATTCTCAACCACTGCGCCACCAGGGAAGCCCAGAAATTAACTCTTGCTTTTCTTTTTTACATAGGAAATCCTCTATTCCTAATTTTAAGAGATTTTATTGAGAAAAGATGTTGAATTGTAGTGGATTCCTCTTTAGTATGATTTTTGCCAATTTTCCTGTTAATAGGTATAAAGGAAAGAACATGGGCTTGGGAGTTGGATGGCTTTGGACAAACCTCAGGCTAGCTGTGGGATCTTAGGCAAGTTACTTCAGCTCTCTAAGCCTCAATATCCTCATCTGCAAAATGAGGTATTTTAGTACAAATGATAGCAAGCAGTAATAACCTACCCAAGCCATCTAAAGATTGATTAGAGGTCACTAAAGATTGATTAGAGGTCACTGGGAAGTACCTCACATGCTCCAAACACAGGAATGCAGCTGGGCCTCCAGGGCACACTGGAATCAGGGATGCAGCCACAGTTGGAAATGCAGGTCACCAGAAGTTCAGAATCTAGCATGGACTGGCTAAAAAATCTTTCCCTGGGGATTTGTTTTGAGATGCAACATAGTTGAGCCTGAGCCCTCTTCTGGTCTTGTTTTTCTCACTGACTTCCCTCACCCCTCACTGGCCCATAGAGAACTCAACAATGAATTTCTCTCTGTTTCTCATCTCTGCTTCTCTGGGTGTATTTGCTTCATTTTTCATGTTTTCTGCAGATGTGCACTCTCTGCAGAAAAGGACTAAAATTCCAATTCCAAATTTCCAGGGAAGAACTACAATGGGTCCAGCTATTGTTCCAGTTATTGGTCATTTTGACCAATCATTAGTGACCAGGGTACAGAGTCACCTGTGTGAACATGGCAGCCCCCATTGTAAAGCTATGGATGGATTGAAGGTCATAGTGAGAGCAACATTTCCTAAAGAAGCTGCTGCAGAGATAATCCTAGCATCCTTATATCTTAGAGTTGCTGAGGGTAGAATATGAGCTCATTGTGTAATTACACCTGGATGATGCTCAACAAATCTTTAGGTACTGCCCTGACTGCATGTTCCATATCAGCCTGGCACATGGGAGATAGATTCTATTTTATGTTAGTGGAAATTCAAGTTACATATTTAATCATCAGTTAAAATTTTATTTAGGATTTTTTTGGTGCCCATATTTATATCTGATATTGGCCTATTTTTAAAAAATATTTATTTATTTATTTTTATTTATTTTGGCTGCGCCAGGTCTTAGTTGCAGCACGCGGGATCTTTGTTGCAGCATGCGGGATCTTTAGTTGCGGCATGCATGTGTGATCTAGTTGCCGACCAGGGATCAAACCCAGGCCCCCTGCATTGGGAGCACAGGGTCTTACCCACTGGACCACCAGGGAAGTCCCTGGCCTATCTATTTTTTTTTTAAATTTATTATTATTTTTTAATTGAAGTACAGTTGATGTACAATATTATAAAGTAAAATGTGTACAATATAGTAATTCACAATTTTTAAAGTTTATACTCCATTTATAGTTATTACAAAATATTGGCTATATTCCCCGTGTTGTACAATATATTCTTGTAGCTTATTTTATAGCTAGTAGTTTGTACCTCTTAATCCCTTACCCCTGTATTTCCCCTCCCCCTTCCCTCTCCCCACTAGTAACCACTAGTTTGTTCTCTATATCTGTGAGTCTGCTTCTGTTTTGTGATATTCACTAGAGGCCTATCTGTTTTTAATTGTTTAAAAGTTTGAGGTCACATCAACTTTTGGAATTCTGTCTGTATTTACTTCATAAATTGAATTAGATGACAAATAATGTTTTTATATGGTTTCAGATACTTTATATAATATAGTGATTATTTATGTCTTCAAATTAAATAAAATTCTCCTTAGAGGGTAATGGATAGCACATTAGACTGGGAGTCAGACTGTCCATGTTTTGGTCTTTGTCTTAATTTTCTGTGTGACCTCGAGCAAGTCCCTGCCCCTCCCTGGGCCTCTGTGGGATTAGGGAGGATGGGACAGCTGGCTCAGATGTGTTGAGCTCCCACTTAGGTGGTTCTTCTGGGGAGTCAGCCACTGGTCCTTGGGGTTGTTTCTTTTGGCAGGCCCCTTCTGCACCTTTCTGGTGCCTTCTAGCAGATTTCTAGCCAGTAGTTTTTTCCCCACCTATTTTTTTTTTTTTAATTGGCGTATAATTGCTTTACAATGTTGTGTTTGTTTCCGCTGTACGACAAAGTGAATCAGCTATATGCATACCTATATCCCCTCCCACTTGGACCTCCCTCCCACCCCCCATCCCCATCCCACCCAGCTAGGTCATCACAGAGCACTGAGCTGAGCTCCCTGTGCTGTACAGCAGGTTCCCACTAGCTATCTGTTTTACACACGGTAGTGTATATATGTCAGTCCTAATCTTTGAAGTGCTTTGTGTTGTGCTCTTGTTTCTCTCCTGGCCCAGAGGGTGCCCTCTCAAAGCACTGTTTTTTGTTATCTGTGGGTCTGAGCCCATGTGGGCAGTGTCTTGGGCATTGATTTTTTGGTTCCCTGTTATAAGCTCTGAGACTGGGAAGCAGCCTGACTCCCTCCAGGAGATGTACCATCCTGTTCTGAAAATTCACTTCTCCTTTGACTTCCCAGCACTGGCCCCTCCTCGAGAGCTCCTCCTTCCACCACCTCTAAAAATGTCTGCCTCTGTCCACCTCCTACCCTCTATAACATCTTCCTGGGTTGCCATGAGTCACTCTTAAGGTCCTCATGGCCACCTCCAGGCCTGACCATGTGGACTTCTAATGGCCACCAGAGAAGGGGAGGACTGGGGCAGATGCCAAGAGACCACAGGTCAGGATGTGAGGAGTCCAGTAGCACTGACCCTCTACTCACACCTTGTAATTCATGCCATGTAGGAGGGGACATCATTCTGATTTCTGTCATGATCTTCCCATGACATGCTTCTCCCTCTCAAACACCCCAACCCTTTCTGAACCAAGAGAGAGCTCTGGAAATACTTCTTTTTATAATAGATTTTTTTCTTGTTGCAAAAATGTCTATTCATTGTAGCAAATTTGGAAAATACAGGTAAATTCAAAGAAGAGAAAAAAAAAACCCTTATAATCTGACCACTCAGTGATAATCACTATTAACCTTTCTTCCATTTTTTCCCATGAATGTATAAATGCTTTTAAACATAATTGGAATCATACTGAATATATTGTTTTATAACCTGCATTTTTCAACTGGCCACATGCCACAAACATCTCTCTGTGTTATTGTGCAGTCTTCTGCATCATCATTTTTTTTAATAATGTATTTTATTTTATTTATTTATTATTTTAAAATTTTATTTATTTATTTATTTTTGGCTGCGTTAGGTTTTCATTGCTGCATGGGGGCTTTCTCTAGTTGTGGCGAGCGGGGGCTACTCTTCGTTGTGGTGCGCGGGCTTTTCATTGCGGTGGCTTCTCTTGTTGTGGAACATGGGCTCTAGGCGCGCAGGCTTCAGTAGTTGTGGCACGCAGGCTCAGTAGTTGTGGCTCGCGGGCTCTAGAGCGCAGGCTCAGTAGTTGTGGTTCATGGGCTTAGTTGCTCCGCGGCATGTGGGATCTTCCGGACCAGGGCTCGAACCCGTGTCCCCTGCATTGGCAGGCGGATTCTTGCTTCTGCCTTGTTTCAGCAAGATGGAGCCCACATGTAGGACTCTCTCCCACTCATCGTTGGCTTTTGAATCAAAGGCTCATGAGGGTTCATCTCACCGGTACAGTCTAAGTCACTTATCTACCTGTTCCTGCAAGGGAGGCTGGAAAAGGAAGTTTTCTGGATTCTACCTTGGGAAGGAGGTACTTACAATGTGTATACAATCAAAATATCAAAATATAGGAGAGTGTTCAAAAATGTTGGCAAGCTCAAATAACAGAGGGTCCATCACTATCAGAGAAGCATGGCCCAGATGTCCTAGCTGCAGGAAAACCTGGGCCCAAAGTGGCTGAGTCCATCCTTGACTGGCTCTTAAGGTCACTAGCAGGTTGGACATAGAGTGGACATGAGGCCTTGCAGAACAGAAAGTTGCCACTTGCTCAGGGCTGCACAGCATGACAACATCAGAGCCAGGACTGGGAGTGCTGTCCTATGCCCCACTTTGATGCCTGGCAAGATTTAGAGCCCAACTCAAATATTTTCCTCCTCCAGGAGATCTCCCCTGGGTTGAATGTGTGTCATCACGTTCACCACCCTGGACTGCTGTTACTGCTGCTTCCTATTTGTCTCTCCTGCCCCTGCAGTGCCCAGGAGGGGGCCAGGCACATTATTAGTAAACATGAGCTGAATGAATGAATGAACAAATAAGAGTCTGGAGGCCAGAAGTGCTGTGTGACCTGAGGCAGATGCTCTCACCTCTAGACTTCAGTCTCCTGTTCTGTTGAGTGGGATAATGTTCTCTGCATTCTTTGGGTCAGGCCCTGTGCCAGGGCTGAAAACATGATCAGGATCATGCTTGCCTGCCCTCTCAGAGATGCTGATCTGGGAGGAGATGGCATGAACAGTGCTGACCACTACTGTGGGTGACCTTGCTAAAAAAGAGAAATCCAAGGGTCCTCCAGCCTGGCCTAGGTATCTCTGGGCCCTGGATTCCCTCCTGTTGGGTTCCATGGCTGCCACACCCATGCAGGGTCACAACTGCCCAGGCTCACAAATGGTGCATAGGTGGAAAACCACAGAGCAGGAAGGAGATCTCTGAAGCCCAGGATAGGAAAGAACAAAACCCCTTACCTAGTGATAGGAACAGGCCTAGAGAGGAGAGGTCTTCCTGGTCTTCCTTCCCCATTCCTCAGGGAGGTACCAAGCCACGCTCAGTGAAAAAAAAGGAAAATAATATGTTAAGCTGTAATATGTCACAGCTTCAGTACAGGTTTTTGAATTAAAGTGTTCACAAGTAGCAGAGATAGCTGTAGGAATAGTAACTGGATGCGACATCCTGCAGGAGGCCACACTAAATGTGTCCCATGACATCATTCTGGAGAGGAGGCTGCCAGGAGTCACGCAAGGACCTGGAGCACTTCTGCAGCTGAGTGCTGCAGAGGAAGGCTGGGCCTGGGGCTTGAGGCATGGCTCCTGGGCCACTTGCTATGCGAAGAAATGCTTTGTTGGCTCCCTGACCTAGGAGAAGTTATCTGTCCACCTCTCTAAGATAATCTGATATGGGGACATACCTTCTTTCTGCCCAGCCTTCTGGTTTCCCCTGAGTTTCCTCCTGAGTACCAGAAGGTCTTTAGTTAATCTGCTGCTAGTGGGAGTAAAGGGATGGGATTCTGACAGCCATATGACACTCTCTTGGAGGATTCCTGCCAAGCTTGGAGCATGAGAGATTCCGAAGTCCCTGCCAGGCTGTCTGAGTTCAGCAGAAGCAGCTCTCCTAGGAGTCCAGATTCTACGATGGGGAAGAAGGTGGAAGTGCCTATTATAAACACAGGAAGCGTCTCAGAGGTATATACCTGCACACTTGCATCCACAAGGTGTACATAGAGAGGCTGGGCACACATGTCATGTATTGGTACTACAGGCACAGGCCCCTACACAAACTCACACCCTAGCTGCTGAGCTGTGAGCGCACATGCACACAGGGAAGGTGGCCTCTGCTGGGTCTGAAGAGACCTTTGGCCCTTCCACCCTCCACTGCCTGACCTCTGCTCTCTGATTTCCTAACCTTTTCTTCCTGGGTCAGCTAATGCCTGGCCTGGGAGGGCTGCTTATAGACAGGGTTAGGCTGCCTGAGCACTGTCCTCGGTGCTGGAGACCTGGTGGTACATGCATATTTGAGAACAAGAAAGAGTATTGGAGGAGGTGACCTTGAAATCCAGGTGTATGTGTCTACGGGAACCCACCAAAATAACTACACTCATTCTCCCAGAAGAATGTGCAACTGGACTTCCTCCTTTCAATCCCAGACACTGAAACAGAAGGTGTCCAGCTGAAACCAAGTCTGCCTGAAACTGAGTTCCCTTACTGAGTTTATGATTATCTCTCTATCCAAAACTTTATCCCCTTTCTTGTCCCCTCTGATCTCAATCCTCTGCTAACTGAACAGTAATCAACCAGTCAGATGACTATGATGTCAGTAACGTCATTAATGTACTAAAATTGCTATTATAGATACCATCACTAATGTACAAACACAGGTTGTTTCTCCAGGGCAAGATGAGCTAACAGACCCTGAGTCGTGGACCACCTGGCAAGAGAATCATAAATCAGAGGCATCCTGACTCATGAAACTAGGATTAAGAAATGTCACAAGATGATGATTAATTCCAGCCTCTTTGTCCTTCCCCTTTAAAAAAAAACCCTAACTCAAAGACCAGGTTGGAGTGGATTTGAGGCTTATCTTCCACTCTCTTGCTTAGCACTGTGCAATAAATGCTGTACTTTCCTTTACCACAACCTGGTGTCAGTAGATTGGTTTTGCTGAGCATTAGGCGAGTAGCCCGGGGTTTAGTTAAGTTACAATTTTTACAACCACAAAAGGACCACCATCCATCCCATGTAGACATCTCACCCACGGCACATTGGCCCCTGGCCAGTGGTGGCTCTCAGATCCTGTCTAGCAGCTGCCTGAATGCTTCTGTCTCATGGAGAGCCCCGAGGGCTTTCTGCTGACTGGGCATTGTTGGCTGATGGAGCTCTCAATTATGTGGTGAAAGACACAAGTCACGGGCTTGTTGAGAGGTCTCTGGCAAGTAGCGGAGCTCATATGTGACAACAGCAGGGTATTCTTCTCTGTTGCATTTGTCTTCATCTTTGGTAGGGCATTGGTTGAGATTTTCCCTTTTGAATTAGGGAACTGTGACCCCGAGAGACCGCTTTGCATTGGTTTGTTTGTTTGCTTGATATTTGACAACGCTGGCCGTGAACAGCTAATAATAGGTAATCAGAGCTCTTTTCCATCTTGTAGCCCCCTAGGGTGTATTTTACAGAATTGGGAAATTTTAGTTATGCATCTATGAAAAGAAAAAAATTGTATTTTATTGTAACACTGCTTGACTTCAGTACTCCTTAAAATCAGGAGAACAATGGCCCCTAATGGCTCTCTAAATTATAATGCCGTCTATCAACTAGAACTGTTTTGTAAAAGGGAAGGAAAATGTGATGAAATTCCTTATATGTAGGCTTTTATGCTATTGTATTGAAGTGAGCCTTTGGGAACTGGTTTGGATTTGAGCCTTTCGGAACTGGTTTGACTTATCTTATGTACGTGTGTGAGTGTATATTTGTGTTGAAGGAGGTGCACTATTTTAGTTGACAGACATGGGCAACAAAAGTTCAGTTCCTAAAAATAGCCCTTTATGACGCATCCTATGAAATTGGATCACCTTTATTTATGGTTCTGTGACTAAAGTCAAACTTATACTGGTAACACCACATGGTCACAATATTCTTTAGGCTCTGGAGAAAAATGACCAAGACAAGGCTCATTTAACAATCCAAAACTGGTTTTGCTGGCTTGATAAAACATCTTTTCAGAACTTTTACCCTAAGGGAACAAGTCCTTCTAGGGGGAAATTGCTTTTCTCTCCCTGTGCCTTTGAGATGTAAATGTTCTAACAGGCTCTCAGGAACTCACCTTTATCTTATCTAGACCATCTCCAATTCTTGAGACTGAAGAAAAAAAGGGAAAAGAGGCCTTTTAAAACTTATTCCAACTGTTATTTATAAACTAGAGAGTTTTATATTGTAATACCTGATTCATTACTAAGTTTTAAAATGAAGCGATGAAATCTCTGGTTGTGTCTGTCTATATGTTTATGTGTGCATTATAAATATATGTCTTTATATTTGGATGGTCTTACCAAAAAAAATTTTTTTAACATCTTTATTGAAGTATAATTGCTTTACAATGGTGTGTTAGTTTCTGCTTTGTAACAAAGCGAATCAGCTATATATATACATATATCCCCATGTCTCCTCCTTCTTGCATCTCCCTCCCACCCTCCCTATCTCACCCTTCTAGGTGGGTACAAAGCACGGAGCTGATCTCCCTATGCTATGCAGCTGCTTCCCACTAGCTATCTATTTTACATTTGGTGATGTATATATGTCCATGCCACTCTCTCACTTTGTCCCAGCTTCCCCTTCCCCTTCCCCGTGTCCTCATGTCCATTCTCTATGTCTGCGTCTTTATTCCTGTCCTGCCGCTAGGTTCTTCAGAACCTTTTTTTTTTTTTGGATTCCATATATATGTGTTAGCATACGGTATTTGTTTTTCTCTTTCTGGCTTACTTCACTCTGTATGACAGTCTCTAGGTCCATCCACCTCACTACAAATAACTCAAATTTCATTTCTTTTTATGGCTGAGTAATATTCCATTGTATATATGTGCCACATCTTCTTTATCCATTCATCTGTTGACAGACTCTTGGTTGCTTCCATGTCCTGGAAATAGAGGCTATTGTAAATAGAGCTGCAGTGAACATTGTGGTACATGACCCTTTCTGAATTATGGTTCTCTCAGGGTATATGCCCAGTAGTGGGATTACTGGGTCGTATGGTAGTTCTATTTTTAGCTTTATAAGGAACCTCCATACTGTTCTCCATAGTGGCTGTATCAATTTACATTCCCACCAACATTGCAAGACAGTTCCCTTTTCTCCACACCCTCTCCAGCATTTATTGTTTGTAGATTTTTTGATGATGGCCATTCTGACTGGTGTGAGGTGATACCTCATTGTAGTTTTGATTTGCATTTCTCTAATGATTGGTGATGTTGAGCAGCCTTTCATGTGTTTGTTGGCAGTCTGTATATCTTCTTTGGAGAAATGTCTGTTTAGGTCTTCTGCCCATTTTTGGATTGGGTTGTTTGTTTTTTTGATGTTGAGCTGCACGAGCTGCTTGTAAATTTTGGAGATTAATCCTTTGTCAGTTGCTTCATTTGCAAATATTTTCTCCCATTCTGAGGGTTGTCTTTTCGTCTTGTTTATGTTTTCCTTTGCTGTGCAAAAGCTTTTAAGTTTCATTACATCCCATTTGTTTATTTTTGATTTTATTTCCATTTCTCTAGAAGGTGGGTCAAAAAGGATCTTGCTGTGATTGATGTCATAGACTGTTCTGCCTATGTTTTCCTCTAAGAGTTTGATAGTGTCTGGCCTTACATTTATGTCTTTAATCCATTTTGAGTTTATTTTTGTGTATGGTGTTAGGGAGTGTTCTAATTCCATTCTTTTACGTGTAGCTGTCCAGTTTTCCCAGCACCACTTATTGAAGAGGCTTTCTTTTCTCCATTGTATATTCTTGCCTCCTTTACCAAAGATAAAGTGACCATATGTGCGTGGGTTTATCTCTGGGCTTTCTATCCTGTTCCATTGATCTATATTTCTGTTTATGTGCCAGTACCATATTGTCTTGATTACTGTAGCTTTGTAGTATAGTCTGAAGTCAGGGAGTCTGATTCCTCCAGCTCTGTTTTTCTTTCTCAAGATTGCTTTGGCTATTCGGGGTCTTTTGTGTTTCCATACAAATTGTGAAATTCTTTGTTCTAGTTCTGTGAAAAATGCCATTGGTAGTTTGATAGGGATTGCATTGAATCTGTAGATTGCTTTGGGTAGTATAGTCATTTTCACAGTGTTGATTCTTCCAATCCAAGAACATGGTATATCTCTCCATCTGTTTCCATCATCTTTAATTTCTTTCATCAGTGTCTTATAGTTTTCTGCATACAGGTCTTTTTTCTCCTTAGGTAGGTTTATTCCTAGGTATTTTATTCTTTTTGTTGCAATGGTAAATGGGAGTGTTTTCTTAATTTCTCTTTCAGGTTTTTCATCATTGGTGTATAGGAATGCAAGAGATTTCTGTACATTAATTTTGTATCCTGCTACTTTACCAAATTGATTGATTAGCTCTAGTAGTTTTCTGGTAGCATCTTTAGGATTCTCTACGTATAGTATCATGTCATCTGCAAACAGTGACAGCTTTACTTCTTCTTTTCTGATTTGGATTCCTTTTATTTCTTTTTCTTCTCTGATTGCTGTGGCTAAAACTTCCAGAACTATGTTGAATAATAGTGGTGAGAGTGGGCAGCCTTGTCTTGTTCCTGATCTTAGTGGAAGTGGTTTCAGTTTTTCACCGGCTGTGGGTTTGTCATATATGGCCTTTATTATGTTGAGGTAAATTCCCTCTATGCCTACTTTCTGGAGGGTTTTTATCATTAATGGGTGTTAAATTTTGTCAAAAGCTTTTTCTGCATCTATAGAGATGACCGTATGGTTTTTCTCCTTCAATTTGTTAATATGGTGTATCACATTGATTGATTTGTGTATATTGAAGAATCCTTGCATTCCTGGGATAAACCCCACTTGGTCATGGTGTATTATCCTTTTAATGTGCTGTTGGATTCTGTTTGCTAGTATTTTGTTGAGGATTTTTGCATCTATGTTCATCAGTGATACTGGCCTGTAGTTTTCTTTCTTTGTGACATCTTTGTCTGGTTTTGGTATCAGGGTGATGGTGACCTCGTAGAATGATTTTGGGAGTGTTCCTCCCTCTGCTATATTGTGGAAGAGTTTGAGAAGGATAGGTGTTAGCTCTTCTCTAAATGTTTGATAGAATTCACCTGTGAAGCCATCTGGTCCTGGGCTTTTGTTTGTTGGAAGATTTTTAATCACAGTCTCAATTTCAGTGCTTGTGATTGTCTGTTTATATTTTCTATTTCTTCCTGGTTCAGTCTCGGAAGGTTGTGCTTTTCTAAGAATTTGTCCAATTCTTCCAGGTTGTCCATTTTATTGGCATAGAGTTGCTTGTAGTAATCTCTCATGATCCTTTGTATTTCTGCAGTGTCAGTTGTTATGTCTCCTTTTTCATTTCTAATTCTATTGATTTGAGTCTTCTCCCTTTTTTTCTTGATGAGTCTGGCTAATGGTTTATCAATTTTGTTTATCTTCTCAAAGAACAAGCTTTTAGTTTTATTGATCTTTGCTATTGATTCCTTCATTTCTTTTTCATTTATTTCTGATCTGATCTTTATGATTTCTTTCCTTCTGATAACTTTGGGGTTTTTTTGTTCTTTCTCTAATTGCCTTAGGTGTAAGGTTAGGTTGTTTATTTGAGATGTTTCTTGCTTCTTGAGGTAGGATTGTATTGCTCTAAACTTCCCTCTTAGAACTGCTTTTGCTACATCCCATAGGTTTTGGGTCATCATGTTTTCATTGTCATTTGTTTCTAGGTATTTTTTCATTTCCTCTTTGATTTCTTCAGTGATCTCTTGGTTATTTAGTAGTGTATTGTTCAGCCCCTATGTATTTGTATTTTTTACAGATTTTTTCCTGTAATTGATATCTAGTGTCATAGCATTGTGGTTGGAAAAGATTCTTGATATGATTTCAATTTTCTTAAATTTACCAAGGCTTGATTTGTGACCCAAGATATAATCTATCCTGGAGAATGTTCCATGAGCACTTGAGAAGAAAGTGTATTCTCTTGTTTTTGGATGGAATGTCCTATAAATATCAATTAAGTCCATCTTGTTTAATGTATCATTTAAAGCTTGTGTTTCCTTATTTATTTTCCTTTTGCATGATCTGTCCATTGGTGAAAGTGGGGTGTTAAAGTCTCCTACAATGATAGTGTTATTGTCGATTTCTCCTTTTATGGCTGTTAGCATTTGCCTTATGTGTTGAGGTGCTCCTATGTTGGGAGCGTAAAAATTTACAATTGTTATATCTTCTTCTTGGACTGATCATTATGTAGTGTCCTTCTTTGTCTCTTGTAATAATCTTGATTTTAAAGTCTATTTTGTCTGATATGAGAATTGCTACTCCAGCTTTCTTCTGATTTCCATTTGCATGGTATAACTTTTTCCATCCCCTCACTTTCAGTCTGTATGTGTCCCTCAGTCTGAAGTGGGTCTCTTGTAGACAGCATATATACGGGTCTTGTTTTTGTATCCATTCAGCCAGTCTATGTCTTTTGGTTGGAGCATTTAATCCATTTACATTTAAGGTAGTTATCAATATGTATGTTCCTATTACCATTTTCTTAATTGTTTGGGGATTGTTATTGTAGGTCTTATCCTACTCTTGTGTTTCTTGCCTAGAGAAGTTCCTTTAGCATTTGTTGTAAAGCTGGTTTGGTGGTGCTGAATTCTGTTAGCTTTTGCTTGTCTGTAAAGGTTTTAATTTCTCTGTCAAATCTGAATGAGATCCTTGCTGGGTATAGTAATCTTGGTTGTAGGTTTTTCCCTTTCATCACTTTAAATATGTCCTGCCACTACCTTCTGGCCTGCAGAGTTTCTGCTGAAAGAGCAGCTGTTAACCTTATGGGGATTCCCTTGTATGTTATTTGTTGTTTTTCCCTTGCTGCTTTTAATATTTTTTCTTTGTATTTAATTTTTGATAGTTTGATTAATATGTGTCTTGGCATGTTTCTCCTTGGATTTATCCTGTATGGGACTCTGTGCGGTTCCTGGACTTGATTGACTATTTCCTTTCCCATATTAGGGAATTTTTCAACTATAATCTCCTCAATTATATTCTCAGTCCCTTTCTTTTTCTCTTCTTCTTCTGGGACCCCTAGAATTCAAATATTGGTGCGTTTAATGTTGTCCCAGAGGTCTCTGAGACTGTTCTCAATTATTTTCATTCTTTTTTTTATTCTGCTCTGTGGTAGTTATTTCCAGTATTTTATCTTCCAGGTCACTTATCCGTTCTTCTCCCTCAGTTATTCTGCTATTGATTCCTTCTAGAGAGTTTTAAATTTCATTTATTGTGTTGTTCATCATTGTTTGTTTTCTCTTTAGTTCTTCTAGGTCCTTGTTAAATGTTTCTTGTATTTTCTCCATTCTATTTCCAAGATTTTGGATCACCTTTACTATCATTACTCTGAATTCTTTTTCAAGTAGACTGCCTATTTCCTCTTCATTTATTTGGTATGGTGGGTTTTTACCTTGCTTCTTCATCTGCTGTGTGTTTGTCTGTCTTCTCATTTTGCTTAACTTACTGTGTTTGGGGTTTCCTTTTTGCAGGCTGCAGGTTCATAGTTCCCGTTGTTTCTGGTCTCTGCCCCCAGTGGCTAAGTTTGGTTCAGTGGGTTGTGTAGGCTTCCTGGTGGAGGGGACTGGTGCCTGTGTTCTGGTGGATGAGGCTGGATCTTGTCTTTCTGGTGGTAGGACCGTGTCCGGTGGTGTGTTTTGGGGTATCTGTGACCTTATTATGATTTTAGGCAGCCTCTCTGTTAATGGTTGGGGTTGTGTTCCTGTCTTGCTAGCTGTTTAGCATAGGGTGTCCGGCACTGTAGCTTGCTGGTTGTTGAGTGGAGCTGGGTCTTAGCATTGAGATGGAGATCTCTGGGAGAGATTTCACCATTTGATATTATGTGGAGCTGGGAGGTCTCTGGTAGACCAATGTCCTGAACTCAGCTCTCCCACCTCAGAGGCACAGGCCTGACACCCGGCCAGAGCATGAAGACCCTGCCAGCCAAACGGCTCAGAAGAAAATGGAGAAAAAAAGAAAGAAAGAAAGAAAAATAAATAAATAAAATATTAAAAAAAAATTTTAAGTAATAAAAAAAGAAAAAAGAAAGAAAGGAAGAAAGAAGAGAGCAACCAAACCAAAACACAAATCCACCATTGATAACAAGCGCTAAAAACTATACTAAAAAAAAAATATATATATATGGACAGACAGAACCCTAGGACAAATGGTAAAAGCAAAGCTATACAGACAAAATCACACAAAGAAGCATACACATACACACAAAAAGAGAAAAAGAAAAAAAATATATATATCTATATATTTTTAAAAAATGGAAGAGAGCAACCAAATCAATAAACAAATCTACCAATGATAATAAATTCTAAATACTAAACTAAGATAAACATGAGACCAGAAACTAATTAGATGCAGAAAGCAAACCCCAAGTCTACAGTTGCTCCCAAACTCCACCACCTCAATTTTGGGATGATTTGTTGTCTATTCAGGTATCCCAGAGATGCAGGGTACATCAAGTTGATTGTGGAGAGTTAATCCGCTGCTCCTGAGGCTGATGGGAGAAATTTCCCTTTCTCTTCTTTGTTCACACAGCTCCTGGGGTTCAGCTTTGGATTTGGCCCCGTCTCTGCATGTATGTCGCCTGAGGGCATCTGTTCCTGCCTGGACAGGATGGGGTTAAAGTAGCAGCTGTTTCCGGGGCTCTGGCTCACTGGGGCCGGGGGTAGGGAGGGGTACGGAATGCGGGGCAAGACTTCGGTGGCAGAGGCCAGCATGATGTTGCAACAGCCTGAGGCGCACCCCAGGGAAGTTGTCCCTGGATCACGGGATCCTGGCAGTGGTGGGCTGCACAGGCTCCTGGGAGGGGAGGTGTGGATAGTGACCTGTGCTTGCACACAGGCTTCCTGGTGGCTGCAGCAGCAGCCTTAGCGTCTCCTGCCCATCTCTGGTGTCCAAGCTGATAGCTGCGGCTCGCGCCTCTCTCTGGAGCTCGTTTAGGTGATGCTCTGAATCCCCCCTCCTCGCGCAGCCTGAAACAATGGTCTCTTGCCTCTTAGGCAGCTCCAGACTTTTTCCCGGACTCCCTCCCGGCTAGCTGTGGTGCACTAGGCCCCTTCAGGCTGTGTTCACACCACCAACCCCAGTCCTTTCCCTGGGATCTGACCTCCGAAGCCGGAGCCTCAGCTCCCAGCCCCCACCCGCCCTGGTGGGTGAACAGACAAGCCTCTTGGGCTGGTGAGTGCTGAGTGGCACTGATCCTCCGTGCGGGAATCTCTCCACTTTGCCCTCTGCACTCCTGTTGCTGCGATCTCCTCTGTGGCTCTGAAGCTTCCCCCTCCCGCCCAGCCCTCGTCTCCACCCACGAAGGGGCTTCCTAGTGTGTGGAAACTTTTCCTCCTTCACAGCTCCCTCCCAGAGGTGCAGGTCCCGTCCCTATTCTTTTGTCTCTGTTTTTTCTTTTTTGTTTTGCCCTACCCAGGTACGTGGGGAGTTTCTTGCCTTTTGGGAAGTCTGAGGTCTTCTGCCAGCGTTCAGTAGGTGTTCTACAGGAGTTGTGCCACATGTAGATGTATTTCTGATGTATTTGTGGGGAGGAAGGTGATCTCCAAGTCTTACTCCTCTGCCATCTTGAAGGTCTCAGTCGTACCAAAATTAATTTCTAAATAGCTCTATTTAATCGGCTTAAAGGAAGTTGAGTGCATACATAATTCCCAGAAATATAAAAGTAACTAACCCCAGTGAATTTCAGGTTTACATGAACTGGGAAATATTTCATATTAAATTAATATTTGGTATTAAAGTTAGTTTAAGTGTACTGGTTTAATTAATACAGATATGTCGGGACTTCCCTGGTGGTCCAGTGGCTAAGACTCCATGCTCCCAATGCAGGGGACTCGAGTTCGATCCCTGGGTAGGGAACTATATCCCACATGCCACAACTAAGAGTTCTCATGCTGCAACTAAAGATCCCACATGCTGCCAGGAAGATCTCGCATGCAGCAACGAAGATCCCGTGTACAGCAATTAAGACCTGGCATAGCCAAATAAATACATAAATAAATATTAAAAGAAAATACAGACATGTCTTTAGAGCCATCAACATTAAGTATAATACTTTTATCGTACCTAGGTTTACTAGATGTCAAATAAGATCTTATTATATCTGTTACAAAATTTGTCAGCAAAAAAAATAATAACTTGGTATAATGAAATTTTTATAAGTCAATTAAATATAAATTAAATATAAATGAGATAAAAGCTTTTAGGTAAACTCTTCAAGGATAATTATGTTTTAGGAATGTCTGCTTAAAAACAGTCTCTCCAGCTTTTGGCTGCTTGAAACTCTAAAGTTTTGCTAAATTAAGTGATGAAAGTTTTCAAAATATCTAGGTCATTCCCAAATAAAATAAGATACTGGAACATTAATTGCTGAACATAGGCTTCCTTTTACAGAGACAATAAAGATATTTAGAACTATTAATAAATATGTTTAGTGTCACACCAAGACATTTTTGGAAAGTAAGCACATGTTTTTAGAAATTACAAATAATATTTATAAGTTTGCCAATCTACAGAATGCTAATGTAAGACAGTTCATAATTGCTTACTTCTTAGTTTTCACTAGAAATTAAGGTTTTTAAGAGTTGAGAATTCTAATTATATATGTAATTAAAACTAAAAATTAATAAGGAAAACATCTTTGTATGCAAGGAAAAAGGTATGAGGAATGGAAAGGCATCTTGTTAAGGGAAAATAATTTTGTCTGAAATCTGGTTATTTCTAAACAGGAGAGAAAATAAAGGACAAATTAATATAGATATAGAAAGTTGTAGAAGATTTGCAAGAGGAAAAAAAAATCTTTAGAAAGGAATTCGAGTCTCTCCCATCAGGAAACTTACACAAGCCTCTTAGATAGCCTCATCCACCAGAGGGCAGACAGCAGAAGCAAGAAGAACTACAATCCTGCGGCCTGTGGAACAAAAACCATACACAGAAAGATAAACAAGATGAAAAGGCAGAGGGCTATGTACCAGATGAAGGAACAAGATAAAACCCCAGGAAAACAACTAAAGGAAATGGAGCTAGGCAATCTTCCAGAAAAAGAATTCAGAATAATGATAGTGAAGATGATCCAGGACCTCAGAAAAAGAGTGGAGGCAAAGATTGAGAAGATGCAAGAAATGTTTAACAAAGATCTAGAAGAATTAAAGAACAAACAAACAGAGATGAACAATACAATAACTGAATGAAAAATACACTAGAAGGAATCAATAGCAGAACAACTGAGGCAGAAGAACAGATAAGTGACCTGGAAGACAGAATGGTGGGATTCACGGCTGCAGAACAGAATAAAGAAAAAAGAATGAAAAGAAATGAAAACAGCCTAAGAGACCTCTGGGACAACATTAGACGCAACAACATTCGCATTATAGGGGTCCCAGAAGGAAGAGAGAGAGAGAAAGGACCCGAGAAAATATTTGAAGAGATTATAGTCGAAAACTTCCCTAACATGGGAAAAGAAATAGTCACCCAAGTCCAGGAAGTGCAGAGAGTCCCATACAGGATAAACCCAAGGAGAAACATGCTGAGACACAGAGTAATCAAATTGGCAAAAATTAAAGACAAAGAAAATTGTTGAAAGCAGCAAGGGAAAAACGACAAATAACATACAAGGGAACTCCCATAAGGTTAACAGCTGATTTCTCAGCAGAAACTCTACAAGCCAGAAGGGAGTGGCATGATATACTTAAAGTGATGAAAGGGAAGAACCTACAACCAAGATTACTCTACCCAGCAAGGATCTCATTCAGATTCGATGGAGAAATCAAAAGCTTTACAGACAAGCAAAAGCTAAGAGAATTCAGCACCACCAAACCAGCTCTACAACAAATGCTAAAGGAACTTCTCTAAGTGGGAAACACAAGAGAAGAAAAGGACCTGCAAAAACAAACCCAAAACAATTAAGAAAATGGTAGTAGGAACGTACATATCGATAATTACCTTAAATGTGAATGGATTAAATGCTCCAACCAAAAGACACAGGCTTGCTGAATGGATACAAAAACAAGACCCATATATATGCTGTCTACAAGAGACCCACTTCAGACCTAGGGACACATACAGAGTGAAAGTGAGGGGATGGAAAAAGATATTCCATGCAAATGGAAATCAAAAGAAAGCTGGAGTAGCAATACTCATATCAGATAAAATAGACTTTAAAATAAAGAATGTTACAAGAGACAAGGAAGGACACTATGTAATGATCAAGGGATGAATCCAAGAAGAAGATATAACAATTATAAATGCTTATGCACCCAACACAGGAGCACCTTAATACATAAGTCAACTGCTAACAGCTCTAAAAGAGGAAGTCGACAGTAACAGAATAATAGTGGGGGAGTTTAACACCTCACTTACAGCAATGGACAGATCATCCAAACAGAAAATTAATAAGGAAACACAAGCTTTAAATGACACAATAGACCAGATAGATTTAATTGATATTTATAGGACATTCCATCCAAAAACAGCAGATTACACTTTCTTCTCAAGTGCGCACGGAACATTCTCCAGGATAGATGACATCTTGGGTCACAAATCAAGCCTCGGTAAATTTAAGAAAATTGAAATCATATCAGGCATCTTTTCTGACCACAGTGCTATGAGATTAGAAATGAATTACAGGGAAAAAAACATAAAAAACACAAACACATGGAAGCTAAACAATACGTTACTAAATAACCAAGAGATCACTGAAGAAATCAAAGAGGAAATCAAAAAATACTTAGAGACAGATGACAATGAAAACATGACGATCCAAAACCTATGGGATGCAGCAAAAGCAGTTCTAAGAGGAAAGTTTATAGCTATACAAGCCGACCTCAAGAAACAAGAAAAATCTCAAATAAACAATCTAACATTACACCTAAAGGAACTAGAGAAAGAAGAAAAAACAAAACCCAAAGTTAGCAGAAGGAAAGAAATCATAAAGATCAGAGCAGAAATAAATGAAATAGAAACAAAGAATACAATAGCAAAGATCAATAAAACTAAAAGCTGCTTCTTTGAGAAGATAAACAAAATTGATAAACCATTAGCCAGACTCATCAAGAAAAAGAGGGAGAGGACTCAAATCAATAAAATTAGAAATGAAAAAGGAGAAGTTACAATGGACACCACAGAGATACAAAGCATCCTAAGAGTACTACAAGCAATTCTACGCCAATAAAATGGACAACCTGGAAGAAATGGACAAATTCTTAGAAAGGTGTAGCCTTCCAAGACTGAACCACGAAGAAATAGAAAATATGAACAGACCAATCACAAGTAATGGAATTGAAACTGTGATTAAAAATCTTCCAACAAACAAAAGTCCAGTACCAGATAGCTTCACAGGTGAATTCTATCAAACATTTAGAGAAGAGCTAACACCCATCCTTCTCAAACTCTTCCAAAAAATTGCAGAGGAAGGACCACTCCCAAACTCATTCTATGAGGCCACCATCACCCTGATACCAAAACCAGACAAAGATACTACAAAAAAAGAAAATTACAGACCAACCTCACTGATGAATATAGTTGCAAAAATCCTCAACAGAATACTAGCAAACAGAATCCAACAGCACATTAGAAGGATCATACACCATGATCAAGTGGGATTTATCCCAGGGATGCAAGGATTCTTCAATATATGCAAATCAATCAATGTGATACACCATATTAACAAATTGAAGAAGAAAAACCATATGATCATCTCAATAGATGCAGAAAAAGCTTTTGACAAAATTCAACACCCATTTATGATAAAAACTCTCCAGAATGTGGGCATAGAGGGAAACTACCTCAACATAATAAAGGCCCTATATGACATACCCACAGCAAACATCATTCTCAATGGTGAAAAACTGAAGGCACTTCCTCCAAGATCAGGAACAAGACAAGGATGTCCACTCTCACCACTATTATTCAACATAGTTTTGGAAGTCCTAGCCATGGCAATCAGAGAAGAGAAAGAAATAAAAGGAATACAAATTGGAAAAGAAGAAGTAAAACTGTCATTGTTTGCAGATGACATGATACTATACATAGAGAATCCTAAAGATGCCACCAGAAAACTACTAGAGCTAATCAATGAATTTGGTAAGGTTGCAGGATACAAAATTAATGCACAGAAATCTCTTGCATTCCTATACACTAATGATGAAAAATCTGAAAGGGAAATTAAGGAAACACTCCCATTTACCATTGCAACAAAAAGCATAAAATACCTAGGAATAAACCTACCTAAGGAGACAAAAGACCTGTATGCAGAAAACTATAAGACACTGAGGAAAGAAATTAAAGATGATACCAACAGATGGAGAGATATACCATGTTCTTGGATTGGAAGAATCAATATTGTGAAAATGACTATACTACACAAAGCAATCTACAGGTTCAATGCAATCCCCATCAAATTACCAATGGCATTTTTTACAGAACTAGAACAAAAAGTCTTAAAATTTGTGTGGAGACACAAAAGACCCCGAATAGCCAAAGCAGTCTTGGGGGGAAAAAACGGAGCTGGAGGAATCAGGCTCCCTGACTTCAGACTATACTACAAAGCTTCAGTAATCAAGACAATATGGTACTGGCACAAAAGCAGAAATATAGATCAATGGAACAGGATAGAAAGCCCAGAGATAAACCCACACACCAATGGTCAACTAATCTATGACAAAGGAGGCAAGGATATACAATGGAGAAGAGACAGTCTCTTCAGTAAGTGGTGCTGGGAAAACTGGACAGCTACATGTAAAATAATGAAATTAGAACACTCCCTAACACCATACACAAAAATAAACTCAAAATGGATTAGAGACCTAAAAAGAAGACCGGGCACTATAAAACTCTTAGAGGAAAACATAGGAAGAACACTCTTTGACATAAATCACAGCAAGATATTTTTTGATCTACCTCCTAAGGTAATGGAAATAAAAACACAAATAGACAAATGGGACCTAATGAAACTTAAAAGCTTTTGCACAGCAAAGGAAACCATAAACAAGACGAAAAGACAACCCTCAGAACGGGAGAAAATATTTGCAAACGAATCATCAGACAAAGGATTAATCTCCAAAATATATAAACAGATCATGCAGCTCAATATTAAAAAAACAAACAACTCAATCCAAAAATGGATAGAAGACCTAAATAGACATTTCTCCAACAAAGACATACAGATGGCCAAGAAGCACATGAGAAGCTGCTCAACATCACTAATTATTAGAAAAATGCAAATCAAAACTACAATGAGGTATCACCTCACACCAGTTAGAATGGGCATCATCAGAAAATCTACAAACAACAAATGCTGGAGAGGGTGTGGAGAAAAGGGAACCCTCTTGCACTGTTTTGGGTACTGTAAATTGATACAGCCACTATGGAGAACAGTATGGAGGTTCCTTACAGAACTAAAAATAGCACTACCATATGACCCAGCAATCCCACTACTGGGCATATATCCAGAGAAAACCATAATTCAAAAAGACACATGCACCCCAATGTTCATTGCTGCACTATTTACAATAGCCAGGTCATGGAAGCAACCTAAATGCCCATTGACAGACGAATGGATGAAGAAGTTGTGGTACATATATACAATGGAATATTACTCAGCCATAAAAAGGAACAAAATTGGGTCATTTGTAGAGACGTGGATGCATCTAGAGACTGTCATACGGAGTGAAATAAGTTAGAAAGAGAAAAACAAATATCGTATATTAACGCATATATGTGGAACTTAGAAAAATGGTACAGACGAACCCGTTTGCAGGGCAGAATTAGAGACACAGATGTAGAGAACAAACCTATGGAAACCAAGGGGGGAAAGTGGTGGGGGGGGTGGTGTGATGAACTGGGAGATTGGGATTGACATGTATACACTGATGTGTATAAAATGGATGACTAATAAGAAAATAAAATACATAAAAGTTGAGTGGAAATATAAAGAAAATTCCTAGAAAAAAAAAAGGAATTCTGTATGTGGTCAGGTGTAACTAAAATCAGAATGAATTTGAGTAAATCAATATTAATATTAAAAGTAAGATGGTGAAAAACCTGAATTTGGTTTCTCTCTGTCAAGAGAACAAAGGGTTTTTGTTCTTTTTTTTTTTAATATTGAGCTGCTTTTGGTAACAGATTATAAGTTTCTTTACAAGCTTTTAAGAAATTTGTTGTAACTTTTTGTATTTGCTTTTGATATCTTTTATTGTCAGTTTGGTTAAGTAAATAAGTACTGTTTCACAGTGACCTATGACCCTATTTGACCAAGTGTTTTGAAACTTTTTGATATTTTTGACAAATTTCCCAAAGGTCAAATTCTAATTAAAGTTCATTTGACCTCTAGCTAACTTTGAGTTTTCCAAAGGGCCCCTGAAGAACCTCAGAGAGAGATGTTAAACTAACTAGGATTATTTGGTATTTTAAATTACATGGGCAGCATTGCCAAAGAGTGATAAACATTCTCAGGTTATACTGTATGGGTAAATATTGTTAATATAGATATGTTAGAAATTATATGGAATTCCTAAAAAATCTGGTATGCCCTAATAAAACGCTATCAGTCATAATTCTAGTTATTATCTTACAATGTTGTCTGTCATAGCAGTAACCAAGTTTCTTTGTCAGTTGCATTGTAATAAGATCTTTAATGATGCCTTTTGAAGATTTTTGTCATTTATAGATAGTTATTATTGTACTATGATGCTTTTGCAAAAAATGCCTCATCTTCAAGAAGATTCATAGAAAGTACAGGTTTCTGATATCTTGCAGATTATGCCACTGAACTGGGTAAGAAAAAAGAATCCTGATGGCTGCATAAAACTGTTAAGAAAAAGGATCCGTTACATAGGGCTGAGTGAACTGGAGAATATGGTTTTTATCTGAAATATTACTGACTTTTAATCTGTGTTTTCCAGACATAAGTAAAACTTTCCCCTTAAGCTAATTATGACTTCCAGCAGCTTGATAAATTACACCTTCATAAGCAGAACTGAAACATTTATCTTTTCTCTCTACCTGATCCCTCCAGAAATTGTAAACTCTTAGGTTTCCAGCAGCCTTATCAGGTGAATAAGGAAGATTATCTCCTGACAGGTGCAGGAATCTCAAGGTATTTGGGGGGCCTCAAGAAGAGAAGAATTCACCCAAATCTATAGATATCGCAAGCAGAATCTGTGATAAGCCCTTGGCTGGCATGGCTTTCCTGGCCTTGAGAGTCCTTTTAAAAAGTTCAATCTGAGATTCCTTATGAAAAGTTCCAGCACAGCTGATTTAAAAGAGCCTATATGATCAATTACACTTTTGTAAATAATCAGGCCAAGTTTACTAAAACCAGACTTATTTTGCAAACAAATTAGTCTTTTTTTTTTTTCTATTTCTTTAATTTATTTATTTATTACTTTTTTGGGCTGTGTTGGGTCTTCGTTGCTGCACGCGGGCTTTCTCTAGTTGCGGCGGGCGAGCGGGGGCTACTCTTCGTTGTGGTGCGCGGGCTTCTCATTGCGATGGCTTCTCTGGTTGTAGGAGCACGGGCTCTAGGGGCGCAGGCTTCGGTAGTTGCAGCACGCAGGCTCAGTAGTTGTGGCTCGTGGGCTCTAGAGCACAGGCTCAGTAGTTGTGGTGCACGGGCTTAGTTGCTCCACAGCATGTGGGATCTTCCCGGACCAGGGCACGAACCTGTGTCCCCTGCACTGGCAGGCAGATTCTTAACCAGTGCGCCACCAGGGAAGCCCGACAAATTAGTCTTAATTTGGCTATATTTGGTAGAAATGAGGGTAATTTTAGAGGGAAAAAGATTATGTTCCAGTGGATATTAAATTCTAGTTTTGTTAGTTGAGAACTGTATTTACTGCCTAAGACTCACTTCCCAGATAACTCCTTGTTATTATAGTACATTATTGTAAAGTTTAATTGAATTATTAAAAGGACACTCTAAATTTGTTTCTGAAGCTTATCACAGCAGTCTATCTTTGGATGAAGATCAGATGCCCCATGACCTGCAACCAGGAAATTATTCATCCTGGAAAAGGCATCAGTTAAAGGACTGTCTCTAACCTAGATGAAAAGAGCCTTATTAGGTACTCTTAAGTAGCTCTTGCACAGCAAAACTGAAAGGAATTGACTCTTGAATTCAGATTTCCCACTTAAGAAGGGTGTCTTCACTGGACTGGCCTATAGAAAGGACTACTGACCGCAAATGACACCCACATCAAGATGAGAAGGAGAAGAAGATGACAGCAGTGGTAGACTGTTGGCCCAAGAATCTAGACCAGGTCTGTAAGACCCATCTTACTAATTCAATTGAACTGTTTACCAAATGTTTGTCTCCTATCAAAATTGAAAGTTATTGTTTTACTTCTAACCATACTGTTGCCCCAATGTTCAGGATAGGAGGAAAATTCTCTAGTGAAGTTATCAGAGTATAACTGCTCATGACATGTATCACTGCTTGCTTTAAGTCTTCTGCTAAAAGCACATGTACAATATTTGTGTGACAATTTGGTGTAATGGATAAAATGTATATCCTATAAAATGTTTCCCCATAATCAGACCTCTGAACTTGTTCACTATGTCTGATTAGTTTTCACCCAATGTAGATAACTAGGCATATCTCTCTCTCTACGCATATATAGAGATAGATAGATAGATAGATAGATAGATATAGTAGATATAGATATCTATATAGATATAGGTATAGATATATATAAACAGAAAGGAGGTCTAGCACTGAGGGACATGATGGATTCAGGGAGGCAGCAATCATCTTGGCATCACAGGACAAATATTTTGATCTATCGAAAGATTTGCAAACAAAAGGGTAAATGATCAAAGAAATTTTCACATATTGAGGTCTAGGAAAGTCATTCTGGCTTATACATCATTTAAATTAGACTGGAACAGCCTATTCTGTGGCTTATTGAACATACATTGTATTACATCTGCTTTAACCATTAAGGAAAAAATTGCATTTAGAAATCAAAATAGAGTAACTGTGGTTCAGACATCCCAAATAGAGCTGGGTGCCCATGGTTTCAGACTTGTTCCTATATTACTGAGGACTTGAATTTTCTGAACTGTATCAGACTCAAGAACACCACCAGCTGTTCTCAATATCTGCTAGCAGCCCTCAACTGAAGCCTTATGGTCTCAAGGTGACTATGAAATCTTGATCTTACTTTAGGAATATTAGTAACAAATGAGACAGCTTTAGCCTCCCAGCAGAAGGCATTAGATTCTTTAGCCAGACTAGTACTAGACAATAAAATTGCTTTAGAATAGATTTTAGCAGAAAAAGGAAACATATGTGTAGTAGTTAATAGCTCCTGTTATGTATATGTTAATACCACATCAGAAGTTAAAACCTACTTACACAGAATTAGGAAACTGGCTACCTGGCTACAAGTCTCCCCATTAGTGCCAGGTCCAGGCTGGTTTTCAGGCTTATTCTCCTGAATTCCTCAGGGAATGAGATCTATTTTTCCAAGGTTTATTAAAGTTTGGGTTGTCACTCCTCCTCTTACTTCTAATTGGTTAGCTGATTATAAAATGTGCTATACAGGGAGATCAGCTCGGTGTTTTGTGACCACCTAGAGGGGTGGGATAGGGAGGATGGGAGGGAGACACAAGAGGGAGGAGATATGGGGATATATGTATATATATAGCTGATTCACTTTGTTATAAAGCAGAAACTAACACACCATTGTAAAGCAATTATACTCCAATAAAGATGTTTTTAAAAATAAATAAATAAAATGTGCTATAAGCTGTTGCACCAAAATGGTGGACCAGGGGACTAAAATTTAATCACATAAGTCTCAGGTCTAAGACCTGGAGCTCGGAAACATGTCCTACTTGGTATGCAATGTTTCCATTCCCCAAATTGAGGCAGGACTATGCCCCATTTCAGCAGGAAATAGAATAGTCATCACTCTGTTCCCTCAAAGATTTGGGGGAAAGTTAAAACAGGAGTGGGGATTGATGCCGAAAGCTCAACTTCTCTGTACACCGGTGCCAAATCGAATCTGAGAGACAGAGTTTTTGGTGATGTAGAAAAGGATAGCTTTGTTACTTTGCCAGGCAAAGGGGGACGCAGCGGGCTCCTGCCTCGAAAAACTGTGTGTCCCAACCCAGGATGATTTGATGAGGAGTTTTATGACAATACTTCCCAAGGGTGGGGTTGCTGACAAGATTAGGATGTGTGCTGTCTCAGATGGCCAGGTCTCCTAATCTTGACTCAGGTGGTTTAGTGGCTGCTCCTCCCTTGATTAGCAACTGTTCGAATCTGCCCTTTGGAACTCCGGGAAGGTCACGGAGGCTGGAGTCTTGCCTACAAGAAATGGGGGACAAAAAGAAACCTCTGTGCCTGGGAGCCCCACAGGGCCCTGCTCAGTTTCAGGATTGAAGCCAAGTCCCCCTAAAATTGAGTTCCTTTACTGAGTTTATGATTAATATCTCTACCCAAAACTTTATCCCCTTTCTTGTCCCCTCTGACCTCAATCCTCTGCTAACTAAACAGTAATCAACCAGAATCAGATGACTAAAATTGCTGTTGTTGATAACATTATTAACGTACTAAAAGCTATTAGAGATATCATCATTAATATACAAACTCAGGTTTTTTCTCCAGGGCAAGATGAGCTAACAGACTGCAAGCCATGGACCACCTGGCCAGAGCATCATAAACCAGGGACATCCTGACTTTCAAAACTACAATGAAGAAATGTCACAAGATGATTAATTCCAGCCTGTTTGTTCTTAAAAAAAATCCTAACTCAAAGACCAAGTTGAAGTGTATCTGAGGTTTATCTTCCACTCCCTTGCTTGGAGCACTGCGATAAACACTACTTTCCTTCACCAAAACCTGGTGTCAGTAGGTTAGCTTTGCTGTGCCTCAGGCGGGATGAGTTCAGTTTGGTAACACAACCGCTCAGCTAGCAGTGTGGCGACCTGTGACCGTGGGTGCCTATGTGGCCATTCATTTTAGCTACTAGGGGCCTCTTGAGACCTCATGTGCCACATAAGATTGTGTGTGAAGACCAGGATTGCCTGTGTTCTGGTGAAGCACCTGTGATTCCATGTGGCTTCCTGTGACTTCATGTGACCCTGTGTGGCAGCCTGTTACCACATGGAGCCTCCTGTGACCTTGGGTGGCCTCAGATCCAATCTTCCCAGAAGGAGAGATCTGAGGTCCCCAGAGAATATGGGCACTATCCGGCGTAGCTGCCCCTTTTCCAGATCCTAAATAGACCCTCACCGCCCTCTCTCCTCTTTGGCTTGCAGACCTGACACCCAGAGGCTCCTGGTGTCTGCAAACTGGGGTCCTAGGGGGCGTTAGCGTCAGCGGGAACCGACCCACCGACAAGTGTGCCTCCTAGAACAGGTGACCGCGACCTCGCTGCCACCCGAGCCCGCCCAGCCATAAAAGCCAGCGTCGCGCTGGGTAGGGGTAAGGGTCGCGCGTTGGTGGGGTGCGCGCGGCGTCGCGCTCCTGCGCTCGTCGCCCGTGCGGCCCTCTCCTGCCGGTTTCCCCAGAACTCCGGGTCGTGACGTTAGGCGGGGCGGAGAGGGCCGGTCGGCTCTGCAGCCTGGCCCCTCCCCCGCCCAGGGCCTCGGCGGTTCCCACGCGGCTGTGAGCGTGCGGAGCGCCCGGACCTGGACCGCGGCGGGGCTGGAAGGGGGCTGGAAGGGGGCTGGAAGGGGGCTCCGGTGCAGAGCGGGCGCGTGGCGCCCTCCCCCTCCAGCCAAGACTCCGCAGCCGCGCGCGGAGGCGGGGCGCTGCGGAGCCGGGGGGTGGGGTGGGGCGGGGGCTAAAAATACCCGGCGGCAGCGGCTGCGCGGCTTCTGCTGGGGCTGCGGGGCTGTGGGCCGGGGAGGCCGTGCCGGGCCCATCTGGGTCCCGCTGACCGACATGCTGACCTTCTTCGTCGTGTCGGGGGGCTCCCTCTGGCTGTTCTCGGGTAAGTCTCCCCCCTCTCCCCGTCCTCTTCTGTGACCCTCATCCCTGGCACGCTGTGGGGTCTTGGTCCTGGGCGGGGGGTGATCCCCCAGCCCCGGCTGCCGAGCCATCCTTTCAGGACTACCCTGGGCCACCCAGGTCTCCCTCTTCCAAATTCTGGCGGGCTCCGGGCCGCGTTTGGGAAGTGCCTGTGTCAGTGAAAATGAGGGGCCTTGCTCTCCGCGACCTCACAACAACTTCCCTCCGGTTCTCGACTCCCCCCGCCCCTTATGGTGAGGACCATCCGCTGAGCAGACTAGGCCCTGAGCCCACTCGTCCCCCAAGGCCAAGTCCAGGGACAGACAGTTCATCCTTGTCCATCTCCAGGATGCAGACCCTGAGGATGTTGGACCCCGAGGTCCCACAGCAGGTCAAGGACATGACCGGGACTGACCTGGGGCTTCCTGATCCTGGTGAGAGGGCCTCCTCACAACCCCTCCTGCCCACCCTTCAGCCGGAATACACGATTTCTGTAAAGCAGGGTTCACCTGGCTCCTTAGCTATGCCCATGGCTTGTGTCCCCACCCTGCCAGCGCCCACCTCTCCACCTCACAGGAGTCAGCCTCTCACCCCTGCATCCTCTCAAGAAACCTTGAGGACACCCTCTGAATCCCTGCCCAATGCTCTTACCCCCTCCCCACACAGAACCTGGGCTCCCACCCCAGAAGCAGTCATTCACCGGTTTTGCTGCCTACACCAGCCACTCCCCTCTGTGAGTGTTGGGTTCCTCTAGGTTATGATACCACTAAAGGGTCTCCACCCACCCCCACCCATACCCCCATGTGCAGATTCAGTCTCATAATGTATGTGAAGTGCTCGAACCTTAAACTGGCTTTAAGCTGGACCTGGCCCAGAGCAAGTGCTTTATGAATGTTAGTTTTATTATTATTTCATGCTCAAACAGCATCATCAGAGGAGGTAGTAAGGTTCTTTCTGAGCTGAAGAAGGGGAGGAAGGCGACCCTTTTGAAATCCTTAACTGAAACTTTGCCTGTGTTATTTAATATTCACAGCAAATCCTAGGAGGTTGGTGGTGCTCTTTTTTTACTGAGGTTCATAGGTTAATTGACTTGCCCAATGTCACACGGATAATATCTGACAGATTAGGATTTGATCTGAGTTTTAATTGATTCATCATTGCTAAGTGCTTCCTGGTATCAAGCTTGAACCTAGAGGGTCGGTAGGCCAGGTAATGGTGGGCATCCCCTGACACCATTGCCCTGAGTCAGGCCACAGAGACACCTCCCCTGAGCTGGGGAGAGAGTGAGGCCTCCCTAATCCCCTCAGCTGCCTAAGCTCCTTCTGTCTGCCGTGTCTGAGGACAAGCCGTGCAGGGGCACTCTGGGCCTGATGTGCTCATCCAACAGGCAGGGTTGGAGCTAGAGCTAGGGTTAAGGATAAAGGGCAGAAGTTATCAAAATAATGGTAATGATGATGATGATGATAGTAACAGCCACCATTTATTGCTTGGATGATGGTCTCAGAGCCTTTTCCCTGTGCCAGGACCCCTTTGCCCTACCCTTAGGAGGCCCCCACCCAGCCATGGTAGCCATGGTAGCCAAGGGTAGCTCTCTGGAGCCTTGGTCTTCTGTGGCTACAGGGAAGTGCCTGGGGGCTACAGAGCCACACGTGGCAGGAGTCATCAGCCTCTGAGAAAAAAAGTCCTTGCAGTGCGGGATGCTTGTCTGAAAGTGGGATTCAGCAGATGCCAACTCAGACTGGTCTTCTGTCCTGCTTCGGCGTGGAGTGTTTCCCAAAGCGGTCAGGCGCCTCCTAGAATGGGGAAGCTGCCTCAGTGAAAGACTGTTCAGGGGCCTCAGAATGGTCAAGCAGGGTGACTCTTGGTACAGGTGACAGCTTCTTCCCTGGAGACCAAGTTTCTCAGTGGGTACAGGAAATTCCTCAAAGATGCCATACTTGGTGTAAGAGTGAGACACAGAGGCTGGTGTGTGGTACCCACTTCAGACACATTGTGGCATTCCCAGATCATGTCCACCTTGCTTGGGACTTTGCCTGGACCCCAGCCTTTCTTTGAGGGCAGAGAGGACACCTAGGCTAACACTGAGAACACATTCTGCCTTGTAATCGCCAGGGTCTCATGGCAGCTGCCAAATCTCTCTGGCTCAGTTAGAAATAGGAGAGGCACCCTGAAGTGATATTACTCTTTGTAGATTTATGTGCCGTTTGCCACCCAATCCAGCCCTAGGGAGACAAGGGAAGGGTAGAGGGGAGCCACGTGGAGGAGGAACTGATTATATGGGGGAAGCAGCCATGTGCTCTGAGCCTTAGGAGAGCTAGGGCTGTATTTGTCCTGTTCCCTGCTGAAGCCAGCCCAGATCCCACCTGTGTGTTGAGTAATAAACAAGGAAACAAAATAGATCCAATGTGGTGAGTCAGATGCTGTGCCTGGCCCAGGAAAACATGGTCTCAGTGCTGTGAGCACTCAGAGGACTATGGGAGCAATGGATTGGCACTTCTGCCTGCCCATATGGCACCCTTGTACATAGTAGAAAGAGGCTCCCCTCCTGGTGGATGAATTTCTAGGCTGATGCAGCCCTGTGTCCTTCTGCGGTGTCCAGTCTGTGCCACCATATACCCGACCATTGGTGATGTCTGAGTGGACTTTTGCAGCATATAGGGGTGTTTTGTCAGAGTCAGGTAGGCCAAACCCCAGGTAGAGAAAATCAGGCCAGCAAAAGTGTGCAGGAAGAACTGTGGTGGGAGGCGGATCTTTAGGGTCTTGTGCCTCAGGAGCCTAGCTTGTAGGAGAGGATGGAGTCGGGATGGAGTCTGGATGGGAGGGGATTCTAGAGAAGAGGGTTTTATTTAGGGGGGCAGAGGAGCCCTCGATTTAGCTGCAGTGGCCAGGCTGAGCCAGAAGGAGGAGGGTGGAGGCTGGGAGAGCAGTGGGAGGCTGTTGTGATGTTATGGATGAGAATAACTGTGGCCCAAGGATGGCCCAGTTGAGGCTGGGTTCCAGGAAGGGGAAGGTAGGAGGCCCTAGTTGTGACCCTTGGGGGAATGGGGGCTGGCCCTGGTGGCAGAGATTGGTGTGGCAGCAACCTGGCTGTAGGTGTCCAGGGCAGGTGCAGACTTGCACAACCTAGCTCAGCCCAGCCCCATCAGATTCTCCCCACACCCCTGCTCCCATTAGGGTGGAGGACTGGTGTGAGGTCTGGGGCCATCCCAGGGCACCCAAGAAGGCAGCCAGGGCCCTGACAGATGGTGGGGCACCAGGCAGAACATCTGAGGGCACGCCTCACAAAAGAAGGCCTGGATTTGCACATGGTGCACCACTGTGTGGGAGAATTCATACCTCAGTGCCTTCTCTCCCTCCCTGGCCCGTGGTAGGATACAGGGATGCTCCCAGTGAGAGCACAGTGACACCAGGGGGCGGCAGAACCCAGCCATTCTGCTCTCTGGCTGGTTTTCTGTTCCTTGTGATTACAGGGGCTCTTGGGTTGACCTTCAGAAGGCCGAACTTGGCTCAGCTACAGCCCCAGATGGGACCCAGGACTGTCCCCCACACACAGCATGCAGGATAAGTGAGCATGAGGAGTTTGCAAAAAGAGGCCTAAGTTACAGGCATTGGTGTAACAGAAGCTGCAGTGTGTAACTAGCCAGTGCCTGGCACGTAGTAGGCACTCAGATATTCGTTGAATGAAGTACTTTTTGGGGGGGAGCAGTGTTTTCATGGGGGAAGTGTTGTTGCAAGCATGCTGACTTGACTGCTGTTGCCCTGAGCACCCATCACGTGTCCAGCACCATGTTCTACAGTTCCCCAAGCTTTCCTTTAATCTTACCCACAACACTGTGGTGCTGTTAGCCCATTTAATAGATGCGGCACAAAGACACAAGGAGGTTCAGTGGTGAAGCAACTCCTGAGAGCTATGAGTCAGACCACATGCTCAGACTCCAGGCCAAGGAGGGACCCGGAGGATCAGGCAGGATCAGGTAGGGCCTGAGCCCCTCCAGCAGGCTAGTCAGTGAGCACAGACAAGGGAGCAGTCCTTGGACGGGGAGGGTTTAAAGAGAAGACAGGTGTAAAGAGCAAAGAGCGGGGGCTGGCACATAGGAAAGGGCTTACTGAATGTTAGCTAAAGTTGTAACACCTTGAGCTAAGCCTTCCTCAAAGGAGGTGCAGGATTCGGATGTGCAGAAAGGGGGTAGGGAAAGAAAAGGCGTTCCAGGCAGAGGGATCTGTGTGAGAAAAGATTGGGAAGATGGATCAATGAGAGTTAGGGACAGACTCTGCTCAGCCAGCGAGGTCTCCAGGGCTGGCCTCTGCGGGCACTAGAAGGCCAGGCCAGGCAGCACAGGCTTCATTCTGTGTGGTAGCTGCATCAAGGACATACGGCCCAAACTGGGCATGTGGATGGCCAAGGTGACACTGTCCCTGTACCCCTCAAGCCGCATGCATCTCCTGGTGGCACACGTGCCACTGAACTACAGTCTTTTGCCTCCTCTACTATCCCTATGATCTCCTTGAGGGCAGAGCCAGGGTGTCTCCTTCCTGTGCCCAAGCCAGGGCTGGCACACAGTGTACATCAGTGTTGATTGCATAAATGAATGATATGAAGAATTCCCTGAGAATAATTTATCTTAATAATGAGGTGTTTTCTCACTACAAGTCCATTGGCTGACAACAGACCTTGAGTGTTCTCCTACTGGGTGCCAGGCTCTATGCCTAGCTGGGGGATATCACCAATATGGTAGAAGCTGTAGGGGAAAGCAGGTGTGAACTCCTTGCAGGCAGAGCCAGATCAGCCTTCAGTGGAGAACCCAGAACAGAAGGAGGTGCTCCAGAAGTGTTTGCTGAATTAACAAGTGAGTGAATGACCACACTCGCAGCCGTGGTGTGACGGGTTTCATAGAAGATAGTCTTCTCTGAGGATGAGATTCTGTTGTTTCCTTAGAGCTCCAAGTTTCCAGTCTCCCAGTAGGCTGGGAACTCCGGCCAAGCAGAGCTGAAAGGAGGCCCTAGTCAAGGTCCTCAGCTCACTGGATGATCGGGTGTGATGGCCCCATTCCTGCGTTGGCCTGGCCAGAGTCCCCACTAACCACCCATTGGGCCCCAGGAGGGAAGCACTGTTAGTGAGATGCTACTTTGGGCCCTTGGGGTTGGCCTTCAGGTGAGGCCCAGGGGTGGTCCCACATAATTAATTGCTCAGCCGCTCCAGGAGCCCATAGTTGGTGTGGTCATTCTCAGACCCAGTTACTTTGCGTGGCTCCTGATTCATGTGAGGCTTGGGATCTGTGACAGGCAGAAGTAGGAGGATGGGAAATGGGCTTGGACAGATTCTGAGCCAAGCTGAGCTATCTGTTCAGAAGCCCAATCTGTAATCTCAGAGCCTGAAAGATTTCAAATCCCAAGAAGTCCCATCTGTGTCTGTTTACCAGCTCTTCCTGGAAAACTTTCCTCTCCTGACAGCTACTCCGGGGAGTAGGGGTGCCTGGGGGTGTCCATGGAGAGTTGGGGGTGGCTAGCTTCTGATTTGTCATCTGCTCATTCAGGCCTGCATTGTGAGGTAACTGTTTCCTGGAGCTTTAGAATGGGAAGCCAGGCCTGGATGGTGCCAGTGAGGTAACAATCAGCATCTGTTCCCAGACCCTGGGGTAAGCAAATCTGGGTTGGCACCTGTTAGGGCCAGGAACAGACCTAGTGATTGATGGCTATTGGAGGAATGGAGAGAGAGGACAGGCAGGCCCAGGTTGAGTGGGCAGCTCTGGGACAGAGCCCACTAATCAACACCGGCAACACTGCCTTACTCCCAGGGTACCACAGCTTGACCTACCAGCACAGGAGGTAGATAATCGGAGACTGAGCAGGACTTGTCCTGCTGCAGAGCCCTGTTTTTACCACTAGTGTGTTTTCCCTGTTTGTTTGTTTCTCTAGATTGTTCTGGTGGCTGAAGAGTCCCCAGTGGGGTTCCTCCTGACCACACACCCTTGCCCCAGCCTTGGCTATAAACCATTCTGGGCACTGACTGTAGGTCCTGCCACATAGACAGGAGGGCTACTGGGAGGGACAGTAAGGTCAACCAGAGAGTAGACAGCAAGGCCAACTGGAGGCCACACAGCAAGGACAGAGACGGGGATGGGAAGGTAGCCAGAGCTGGGACAAAGTGGGCAGCAAGATGGGATGTGGGCCCGCCAGTGAGATGGGACAGGGAGGTTGGCCAGAGGCTGATGGTGAGGCCCTAGAGACCAATAAGAGGAAAGCAGTTATCAGCATGTAGAAGGGGGCCTCAGGGAGGACCCATCTAGGCCTGCAGTGACCCCTTGACTTTGTTTATTTAATTTATTTATTTTTGGCTGCGTTGGGTCTTCCCTGCTGCGCAGGCTTTCTCTAGTTGTGGAGAGTGGCGGGCTACTCTTCGTTGCAGTGCACGGGCTTCTCATTGTGGTGGCTTCTCTTGTTGCAGAGCAGGGGCTCTAGGCATGCAGGCTTCAGTAGTTGTGGCTCATGGGCTCTAGAGTGCAGGCTCAGTAGTTGTGGCGCATGGGCTTAGTTGCTCCGTGGCATGTGGGATCTTCCCGGACCAGGGATCGAACCTGTGACCCCTGCATTGGCAGGTGGATTCTTAACCACTGCGCCACCAGGGAAGTCCCCCTCTTGACTTTGGAAGGAGCAGTGTTTCTGGCCCTTCTTCTGTGTCCCCTAGCTGCATGAAGCCACCTAGACACCAGGACCCTGCTTAGTGGTGGAGAATGTACCTTCCCGCAGATAGATTGGATGTGCTTCTCTGGGGGACACCTTCGACTCACCCATACTCAGCCCCCACCCTGCCTGCAGACTGCCTCCCCCTCAGCCTGGCTCTGCCTGGGGTGGTGGAGAGAAAGGGAGGGTGCCCTTCCCCTGGCCAGTGGGCCGTTGGGAGATTTGGGTACATGTGTCCCTGATCTCCTTGCCACAGGTCAGACAGCAGGGAAAGCTGTGACCTGTGAAGACCCCTTTTCCATCTGGACTGACATTTCTTTTCTCTTTCTCCTCTACCTCCTGATTCTCCTCCCTGGGGCAGCCCCATGAACCCTCCCAGAGACATGCCTGGCCTCTGGGCTTTATGGGCATATTGTGTGGCCCCAGCTGACAGTAGGAGGACCTGAGGAGGGAGGCAGCAGAGCATGGTCATCAAAGATGGGCATTTTCTCTGGGCTGAGAGGCTGACGGGGCCTGTTTCCTTTGGATTGCAGGAGATCTGTGGAGCATCTACAAACCCTCCTATTGGTTCAGAATCAGCTCCCAGGTGGTTTTGTCCTAGATTTCCTCTCAGGCTAAATGATCATACGTGTGATTGAGATCTTGCTGTGTCATTGTCTCCTGTTAATGGGAGTCTGAGTAGCAGCCATGCTTCATAGGTTAGAAGCTTTGTGCTGTACACATAGATTAGCCTCACCTGTGTTTGTCCTGTCTCTATGTGGGAGAATAGTGCCTAGAGTGTGCACTATTTTGTGCCTGGTTTCTTCACTCAGTATCATCCACGGTGCTATGTGTAATGAGGAAATTTGCAACAATACATTCCAAAAAAATGTGGAAAATGAAGGCAACACTGTGAGTTGTTCAAGACGAATGACTCCTTTATTCTGAGATCATGTTGTTCCATCTATCTTGCAATAAAATATGCTGGCAGTTTGGTTGGGTTTTTGTTTTGTTATTGATACATTTGTTTAAAAAATAAGTAGATAGATATAGATACAGACATTTATATATTTGTGCCATGGTTAATGGACAGCTCCTGGTGACCCTAGGGTGTCAGAAGAGCAGCATTTCTGGCCTCTGAATGTCTGAACAAGATTGAAGTCTGACCTTTTCGTGGAGCCTCTGTGGGGGATGGAGTCCAAGCTCTGGAGCGTGATTGTGCACACTGGGCTCTGGGTCACAAACCCCACCCACAGCTCGCGGGCACCTGTGGCAGCAGCACTCTGGGCAGCAGGCGGAGAGTACATGTGACCTCCATTCTTCAAAGTCCTGTCAGTGCACTGCAAGGGCTTTTGTTTACTGTCACATTTTTCTTCCCATTTCTTTGTCCACATTTACCATCAACACCATGAGAATTGCCGGAAGTTCCCTCATTCAAAAAGGTTGCTACCTGAGGCCCAGTCATTACTATTTCTGAAAAGGACAAAACAACAGAGCCTCAGAATGGGCCGATCCCATTTCTTGGTCCCGCCCACCCTGACCTGACGCAGTGCTTTCTTTGCGCAGCGGCCGCAGAGGCCTCCCTCCAGCTCCCTCTGGAAAGGTGGTGGGTTCAGTGAGAATCCAAGAGATGGGTGCTCTCAGTGAGTCGGTGTGAACAACGTCCAGCAACCTTCCCGGGCCAGCCAGGGCCTCGTTTTGCTTTGGTCTGAAAGAGATTTTTGTTTTCCGGTGAGAACAGCCCCAGCCTGGCCGGGTGCCAGAGGCAGCGGCAGGAATACAAACACTTTCATGTGACAGACCCGGGTGGAGAGGTGTGGGCCTGCCAGCAGTGGGCCCTCCCCTGCCGCTGCTCCTCGGGAGGCGGTGATTTGCATATTCCCCATTCACCCTGGCCTTGAAAAGGAGGCCTGCGTTCTCAGTCCTCCGGACCAGCTGAGGGCTGGGCTGCTTGAGCCTGGTTTTAACTCTGTGGATGCCACCGGATCTCACTGGCCAACAGCAGGTCTTGATGGCTGGAGGGTGGTGAAAGGCAGCAGCTGCTGTGTGGCCCTGGCCTCCAGAGGGATGATTCAGGAGGTGGCAGGGTCCCACTGACCAGCACAGACTTCTGCTGAGCGGAGTGAGGGTCAGATTTGTTTCTCCTTGTGCCATTCAGAAGAGGAACTTGGTCAAAGTATGAGGAAGCCAGAAAATTAAGCTGTTTATCAGAGTCCCAGAAAATTTGCCTTTAACCAAAAGCAAAACTCCCTTTTCTCTGCTCATTGTCATTCCTGCAAAATAACAGTGACCCCTGGAATGGTGGGTATAGGCGCCTTATTGGCTTCTGGCTGCAGCAGGGGTCCCTTTGGCTGGGATCTGGAAGGACAGCTTGCCTGGGACACTTTGGCATCCTAAAACCCCAAGGTGCTAGGTCAGGTGAGTGGGTGGGCCCTGTTAGCTTGTGGCTGGGACTTCAAAAGCATAAGGCTATATATAGTACAAATCACCATCTTTTTCCCTCTGCAGCTAAATGCTATCTTCCCAGCCTCGCTGCCTCCTTCCCAGGAGCCCCAGCATCTAGTAGGCTCTTTCTAGGACTCTGTCCCCTTCTCAGAACCCTCCTTCCCGCCCTGTTCCTGATCTCCTTGCTCCCCCTCCCTGATTGAGGATATGTCTTAGGTTCTGTCTTGTGAATCTCCCCTCCGCCCCCCCCCCCACCGGCAGGATGTCCCCAGTTGCTCCTGAGGGAACAAGTGGGCAAAAGCAAATCCCTCTGTTGCTCCCCCCACCTCAACGAACCGCATCTCAACAGAGCCTCCTCCCTCCTGCAAGGTGCTTCCCCCTCGCTGGAGGTGGTTACATCCTGTTTCCCCTGTACCCTGGCCACCTGCGGTTGAGCTCTGACAGCATGGCCCTGCCTGGAGCAGCCCATGTTCTCTTTCTGAGCTTGAGCCTGTAGGGTTTGCATTGTGTCCTCAGTTTGGGCCAGTGATGGAAATGGATCACTGCTCCTGAGGCCAGGACACTGGTCGCCCTAACCTAGACGGGCTGGGAGGGGAAAGGATCATGTTGCAGCCACAGGATTTGGCTTCCTACACAGTGGGGCCTGGCCAGGGGGTGTCCTCTGCTTGTGTAGCGCTCATTGGCCCTTGCCACTGTCCCTAGGGTTCTGCCTGCCATCCCAGGGCTTGGTGTGGAAGGAAGGACGATGAGGCCGAGGCTCATCCACACCGTCAGTCCTAGTCTTCGTCCCCTGGAAATATTTCTAAAGGGAGCGTTGCCACTGTCATAACCTGTGCTGTCCCTCCTCGTTCTGAGAATTTTGTCAGGCCTGATTTGTGGTAAGGACAACTTTTATCTCAGAGCTCGTGAAAGACACTGTGTTTCTCTTTGCTCCTCTGCTCTCAAGGCTATTTGTATTTTTAAGTGTCTGAAAGAATTGTTTGAGCCTGGCTTCCTGGTGCTGTTGTCAGGACTGTGGGCCTATGTTCCCTGACCAGGGCTTAGGGTGAGTGAGATTCTTGAGAGGTGCTGGCCTGAGGATGGGGGCGGACGTTGCTGGGGGCTGCTTCCCACCCCCAGTGAATTGCTGAAGGGAGGCATGTTCACGGTGGGTTCGGCCTATTGAGACAGGGGCCCTGTGCAGTGGTCAGGCACAGCCAACTTTAGTTAGGCCTTTCTACATTCAAGAGGCCTAAGTAAACCTTCAGAGCTATAATCAGGCTCCTCAGGGAGGTTCGGCAGGCGAGCCACCCTGTAACCCAGCAACCCTGAATCCTGGGCCCGTCTCTCTTGGGGGAACATGCTGTGGGTCTCACCTGGCAATTCCCAGCTCGGGGAGGCCCTTGACCCCATGTCTGCCCCAGTCGTCTGTAGTTCTGTGACTCTAATTAAAACCCAGGAGGAAGGTGGAGAGAAAGCCCCTCTCACAGCACAGACAAGCGTGAATCCCTGTTTGGACGGGGTGGGGACCAGCTGAGTGTGGGCTGCTGTGTTTGCATCTCTACAGATCAGGGTCACACAGGTGTGATGGTGAGATTTGTGCTTTTCCTAACCTAGTGCCTGGGCCACACACGTCCTGGGGTAGCACTGCTGGGCCGTGACTCTCTGCCTCTGGCACCCTGTGTGGTTTTCCGTCAGCCAGGACCTTGGTTGTGTCCACTGGATTTTCTGCCCCAGAAGCTGCCCTGAGAAGCGTTAAAGGAGGCTTTCGTCTTAGTTAACAACGTCTCTGAAAATGTACAGAGAAAAGTAAGGGTCCTGCCAAGAAGTAAGGAAAAGGGGCTTTGGGGGCTGAAGGTTGGTCCTCAGGCATTTGTGCATTTTAAAGCTTCCTCCAGGTGTGTTGCCGGAGGCTGGGGCCTGGGGGCCCAGGCAAGCTTTTGCCAAGTTCCAGGTTAGAGCTGCTGAGGCAGGAAACTCTCTGCGTAGCCCGCCCGCCCCAGGTGGTGGGGTGGGCAGTGGAAGCCCTATCAGCCCCAGGGAAAGTGTTGCAAGGCCTGCGGGCTCTAGAGTTTCCAGGCAGGTTATGAACACAGCTCTCGAGAGGGAGCTCAGAGTGCTGGGCCGAGACCTGGGGCGGTCTTGCTGCAGAGGAGGTGGATGGCGTTGGGCAGACAGCGGCCCTGTCCTGGAAGACTCGGAAGCACTGGTTGTGAGTAGGGCCTGGGAGTGGTGAGCTGGGTCCTGCGGGCTGGACCTGCCTTTTACTCTCCATGTGCCTGCTGTGAGCCCAGCCACACCCTGGCCTTGGAAGTAGGAGTCAAAAAAGGCCATACGCGATCACCACCCGAACTCCTCACCCAGTGGAGAAATCTTGCAGGAGTGAGACCCTGGGTGTCCTGGGACCTCACTGTCCCAGTCTGTCTGCCAGAGGCGTTGAGGGAGTTTGGGGCTCAGCTTTGGTTCCAACAGGCCTGGGTGTGGATTCTGGCTCCAGGATGGCCATCCCCCTGGCAAGCCAGGAAAGCGTCTCTCAGGGCAGGCTTTAAGGAGGGGCTGGTGTGCTGCCCTGGGGTCTTGTGGGGGAGCTTAGCCATTATCTTCTACCTGCTGACCCTGGTGCTTGGTATGGAGTGTCCCCACTGCCCAGAGCATCTCTGAGCAGATGTTTTATCTGGGACTGTGCCTAATCTCCTTCTTCTCCCCGAGTAGACTGGTTGTGACCTTGTGGGGTGGGGGTGGAGGCAGCCCCTGGAAGGTGCTGGAGGAGATTCCTGGGCAATGGTGCAGGCTGCCCGGTGCAGGCCGCCCTCGGCACCGGGGATCTGGCCTCTCCACGCCCACTTCCACCATTCCCACCACCCCTACCGCTCGTGCGGCCTGCAGGTCCCCAGCCCACGGTTGAGGGCCTGGCCCTTAATCACTGCCACAGATAGATGTGTAAGAAGACTTTGTCCTTAAGCAACCCTTCTGACGAACTCCTCTCCAGGACTGAAGACAGGGTAGGGGTGGGGAGAAGCAGAGGGGTGTGAACTGAGGCTCTTGCAACCTGGCAGAGTTGGGGTTAAGGCTGGGTTGTTTGCCTCTGAGCTGATCTGAGCCAGCACTGCCCCATGTGCAGATGCAGGGGAGGGGCAGCGAGGGGCCTGGAGGGGCCAGTGGCTCCCCATAGAGCTGTTCTGTGCCCGGGTCCCTGCCAGACCTGCTGCCACAGCTGCCAGGGAGCCTCTGCCACCACTGCTAGAGCCTCTACCACCAGCCGGCTTCTCAGAGCAGGCATTCGTTGCCATCGGCTGTCCCCAGGAGGGCAGACTTGGGGCAGGGCCTTCGCCACTTTTGAGCTTTGATCAAGATGTGGTAAGCTCTATCCCTAAGCCCCACACATCCTTTATAAAGGGAGGCTGGTACTAGTGGGACCAGCTCAGCTGCCTCCCCAGTGCCAGGAGCCTGCTGGAAAGGTAGGGTGTGAATGCATGTAATTTTGCAAGTTGTCTTTGAGCCCTTTTGGCTGGCAGAGACAGAGTAACTGCTTCAGCTAACTTCTATTTACTGAATGTCTCCCTTACTGCATGCCTGGTACCTTATTCTCTGTCCATGAGATTTTTGAGATGAGGCCAGAGGGGTAAAGTGACTTGTCCAAGGTCATACAGCTGTCAAGAGTATGAGTCAGGATTTGGACCCAGGTCAGTCCAGCACCAGAACTCCCCTTTGGGCCCTTTCCCTGGCTTGTTTGCTGGGGCCCCTGGCCCCTGGGAGGTTATGATTTCATTTCAGAGCTCTTCATTGGGAGTTAAGGAGGTTCTTTAATGATCTGCTGGCTTGCCTTGTGCTTCCTGTTTCTGAAGCCCTCAGAAGTTTGCATAGACCCAGAACCCCATTGCAAGGACCCCCACCTGCCTCCAGGCTGATACAGAGCGAAGCTGGTGTGATTCTAAGGGGAGGAAAGAATCTGAGGATCATGGAGGGTCTCAGTGCCAGCATGATGAGTTTGAATTTTTGTCCTAAGGTAGGAGGGAGCCAGGTAAGGTTTTTGAGCAGCGGCATGATATGGTTATGTCTGTGTATCAGGAATTTAACTTTGGTATCAGTGTAAACACTGATTAGAGCAAGGAGACCTGTGAGGAGACTGGTGTGGGAGTCTGGACAGCACTTGATGGTGGCTGGACCAGGCCAGGCCAGGGGGGTGGAGAGGAGTGGTCAGGTTTGGAAGGTGTTTAGGAAGTAGTCCTGATAGAACCATCTTGCTAGATCGTGAAGGTCTAGAGTCAGGAAGCTGGACCAGCAGAGGGCTCTTGGAGTGGAGCCATGGGTCTCAGGGCCATCTCCACTGGAAATGTGCCCTGGGGCTCTGCTTCTGCCCCCTTGAAGTCAAAATACTTCTGACCAGGGCCCCCTTCCTCCCATTCTCTCCCTTCCTGGGTTTTGACAACTATGCCTCTCACTACCCACCTTCCATGTGCCCTGAATCAGCAGAAGACAGGGCAAGGTGGGGAAGTCCCACTCCCCCCAGCCTGTGCCACCACTTGGTATTCTGAACTGGTCTATGCCCAAGGAGAAGGCATAGGATGTGCTAGAGGAGAGGAGGCTAGTTGATGCTGAGGGCTGGGTCCCACTGCCAGGTGAATATTTACAAACACTCACAGCCGCTCCCTTGGCAACACCAGCACCACTGATTCCTTTGGGTGCTGTCCCCCTCCCCCCTGCCCCCCCGTGCCCCATGCTGCTGCAACCAAGAGAGCCTCCTGGGGGCATGGAAGGAGGCAGCCATGGCTGGGACCCCAGGGACAGAGAAAGAGAGGAGGTCAGAAGAGGCCAAGGCCCTGTGAAATAATGAGATAAGACCAGACTCCCAGGCCCAGGCTCTGCTCCGCCCCAAGCCAGAGGCCTGGTGGCACAGGCTGGCTCTGAGGTCCATGTCCTCAGAGGACCTGAATTTGCAGCTCTCCACTCCAGTGGCTCCCGGCGGTCTGAAGGGCATCTCACGGTATGTGCAAGCACCCGTGACTGTCTGAGGTTGGCAAGCCTGTAAGAATGACACCCTCTGGTTGCTGCCCAGCCAGGAAGGGGCACAAGCTCAGCCTTAGGACTAGAGGAGCTGCAGTCACTTCAGACGCCTCCTTAGGGGTGGGCACCTAAATAGAAGCCTGAGGAGGAGTGGGTGGCCAAGCCCTTTTCCCGCCACCCTCCAGCGTCCTAGGCGAGTGGGCTTCCTGGAAGAGAACCCAGCCATGGGAAGATGGCAAGTTCATAATGTGAGGCCAGGAGGGAGCCCACCTGTGGTGTGTGCGTGCTGAAGAGCAAGTGACTGGCCTGAATGGCTGATCCCTGCTTACGGGCTCTGGTGGCCCCTACCCCCTGCAACCTGCCTGGGCTCTTCTGAGCAGGCCTGAAGGTGGTTTTCTGTGGGTTCAGCACTACTGCAGAGGAGAGCATGGGTTTGGGTATGGATGGTCCAGTATAGGCAAGGGTTAGGGTTGCGATGCAACACAAGGCAGTGGTTTGAGAGGCCATAGTCGTCTGAGGCTCGAGTCCTGGCTCCCCTGCTCGCTCACTGTGCCCCTGTGAATAGCAGGTAACTTCTTCAGTGGAGTCTCTATGTCCTCACCTTATAATGAGTACATGGAGCTGTCATGAGGATTGAGCAGTGCAGTGTGTAGGCATGGGCTCCCACATACTAGCAATTCAGGAAGTTTAGGCAAATTCTCTTCTCCCCTCTCTTGGAAACTGTGATACTTTGGTGATGGCCGAAAGCTCTGCACATCTGGGAAACCAGCCTCAGACTTGTGGCACTGACCCTTGTACACGATTTCATGGGCTCAAGACTTTATTTCCTGAGAGAATATTTAGTTTGCTAAGTGCTCCATGGTCTCCCTCAGCTCCAGCCTTTGCATATTTGCTTCCCTCTGCTTGGGACACCCTTTACTCTTTCTCCTTGAGTCTCAGCGTCAATACCACTTCCTGCCAGAAGCCTGCCCTGACTCTCTGTACCTGAGTTGGGCATCTTCTCTGGTTCCCCATGCCTGATCACAGCCCAAACTGCACTCACGGCACTGCCCACTGCCTCATGTATTTCCCCTTTAAGATTGTGGGCAGGCCCACATCTGGCTTGTCCCAGTGCCCAGCACTGAGCTAGCTCAGAGCAGAGGCCATATGAGGGTCTGCTAGGTGAATGGGTAGGTGGATGGGTGGGTGGGTGGATGGCATGGCCATTCTTGTCTGTGCTCTGTGACAACCCCAGCATTGCAACCAGTGCCCACTTTTGGCTGTAGCTTAGGGCCTGTGAGCAACTGCCAAGGGCCAGGGACTGGTGGTAGTAAGGCATCCTTCCGGGGTTTTCTCTAAAACTTTTGGGACCACATACTTGAGCCTCAGAGCTGAGCCGGGACTTCTTGGGCCTTGGCTTCCTAGCCCATGGAGTCAGTTCAGTCCATTAGAGGAAACCTCATTCAGCTCTCAGAGCTCACACCAGGAGCTGGTGGGCATATCTAGATTTTCCACTATGTAGTGAGTCATTTATCTGATGCTCCTGGCTGTGACTTAGTCTGCCATTTGCAGCTTAAGGAAGTAAATCTCCCAGGAAAGCCAGCTGGCCTCCTGCCAAGGGTCCTCCCCAGAGCAGTTTTCCTTGGTGAATTCACTGCGGTCCATAGCCTGCTCTCTGCTGATGCAGAACCTTAATTTGACCAGTATGCCAGGAGCGGTTTGTTCCTGTGGGATGGCCTCAAAACTGATCCAGTTCAAGAAGGCTGCTGGTAAGACTGGATTTCCGGCTCAGGGACTCAGTGAGAATGCTCTGGCTGGCTGGGGGCTCACTTCTCTCACCCAGAGCCTGTAGGTGGTTGATGAGCGTTCCCCGGACTCAGACAGCCTGTCATGCCATCCGTAGAGCATAAACTCCTGTGGGTCCATACTACCTGGGTTCGGCCACCTCTGTCCAGTGGTTATTCCTGCCTGGGCTGAGCAGCCTCCTTGGTCTGACAAGCATACCTCTAGCCATCTCTTTAGTCCCAGCGTGCCTCCAGCTATGCCAGATCCAGCATGAGGAGCTTTACATGCCTGAGTGATAATGTCCCCATTTTAAAGATGGGGAAGAAGAGGTCTAAAGAAGTGGGGTATGCTCAACCTAGCATAGCTCACAAGTGAAGGAGAAGGGACTTGAACTCTGGAGCTTTGCCTGCTTTCTCTACAATGGCTTTGCACAGCATTGACCTTATTTTTGGTGTGGTGATGTTACAGTTCAGCACAAATGCCACTTATTGGGAGTTCAGCAGATCTCTCTTCTCTTAGGGGTCAAGCGATTGCTGTTTGGCTCATATCCCGTGGCTGCAGAGTAGCTGTTGTTGGGTTTCTCATTCTTTCCCAAGAAGGGAAACAACAGCCATGCACCCAAAGGTGGGGGGTGGAAGGCCAGTGACTGTCAGCCTGGAGCCCACACAATCCTCATTGCGCTGGCAGACCTATAGGTGTCGTACAGCACTTCCAGCTTTAGGCCCTTCAGGTGGACAGTAACACCAAGAAGGCCCCAGTGGGGATAAAGTATCCAACGGGCCCTCCCTGGCTACCTTCCTCAGTCCTGGGCGAAGTGCAGACCCCTGAGCCCAGCTGGCCATATGTCTGTTCTTAGCAGCTAACAGGAGGACATGGTAGCACTTGGAGACTTCCCTCTTTGAACCAAATTCAGTCACCAGTGCTTCTCACAGAAAAGCTCCCCCTGCCCACCTCAGGGCATCCTCCATGTGCCCCTGTAGGCCCACTGTGTCCACTTGGACTGCAGTGGGTGAGCGTGGCACCCAGACCACCATATGCAATGTCACGAGGGATTCTCGTTACCCCTAGGAGTGCACACAGCACTTTGCTGAGCCCTTTCTCTCCGAGCCTTCATTCCTTTCCCTTCCCACCAGCTTAACTCCTGCTCCCCTCTGGCACCTCCTTTTTCCTCTGGACATTAGCAGATGGGATCCCAGGGAGGACGGCACAGGCCTAGTTAATGGTGGGACCAGCTCTTCTTCTTGGGTCTTGGTCTGTGGTGGTGCAGAGCTGCAGTGCAGTCTGGGGTCAGAGAGCAGTGCCCGGACCTCTCCCTGGCTGCTCTTGGGAACTCTGCTATTCCTCAGAAAGATGGCCCCAGCATCACCTCTGGCACTGGCAGGCCTTTGGCTACAACTTTTCTTCAAGGAGACCCCATGGTGGGCCAGGATGTGGGCCTAAGGGGACTCTGCTGTGTGTCATCCCCTGGACCCTTGTCAGGTAGGTCATTGTCCTCAGATCTTGAGGGCAGGAAGTGTCTGTCAGGGCTGGTCTGTGGGCTCTGCCACCTTGCTTTCTCTGGGTCCCTTAGGGTGAGAGCCTGGTGCTGGCAGCTTTGAGGTGGAGTGGAAGGAGTTTGCATCCCTTCACCCCCAGTCGTTCTGGGCACTGTGCTAGGCACACCTGCCGCCCCTCTGTCCAGTCCACGTCGCAGGAGCAAGGATAAGCAAAATGCTGTGACCACACAGGAGAGGCAGTACACCCGGGCCCTAAGGCTCAGGAGGTGTTAACTCCAGAGCTGTCAGAGCATGCTCTACTCCTCAAAGATGTGGAAGTACGTGTCAGGCAGGGCCCAGGGCCTGAGTGTATGTTTCTCAGGAAAACTGGGCCGGATGTCTGACTGTCAGGTATGACTGCTAAGGGCTCTCTGGCCTGTCACCGGGAAAGGCCCTTCCAGGCGCCCAGCTTTCAGGATACACTGTGTTGCACCAGGAGGCTGTATACCCTAACTCGCTCGAGGCCTGGCCAAGATCAGTGTGTTGCCTGTGACGCAAGACAAGTGGGAGGAGAGGCCCAGGACTGCTCCCTTGCCTCCTGTCAGGGCTCCTCCTTCACCTGCCTCTTGTTTCCTGCAGAGTACATCCTCTCGCTTCTGGAGAAGATGCAGACTCAGGAGATCCTGAGGATGCTGCGGCTGCCCGAGCTGGGCGACTTGGGCCAGTTTTTCCGCAGCCTCTCAGCCACCACCCTCGTGAGTATGGGTGCGCTGGCTGCCATCCTCGCCTACTGGTTCACTCACCGGCCAAAGGCCTTGCAACCGCCGTGCAATCTCCTGATGCAGTCAGAGGAGGTGGAGGTGAGCAGGGTGTGAGCAGTTGGGCTGTGGGAAGTAGTAGGTGGGGGACAGGCATCTTGAAGGAAGAAGCCAAACTTGTGGCTTATTTGACCTCAAATGGCCCAGAGAATCTCCCTTTCTCCCGGCAGCCAGCCAGAAAGCCCAGAAGTGGCCCTGGGCAGGCTCTCCTACTAGATGCTCCTTCTGCCTCTCCCAGTAACTGAAGCCTGGGCAGAGACTGACCTTGGCTTTGCCCCGGGCCTCTGGTTTGCCTGCTTCTTGGGTAGGGTGCCTTGGCCTACAGTTGCCTCAGTAGGCGGTCTAAGCATGTGCTCAAGGGGCTGCCAGGTAAATTCCCTCCCAGATTCTCCCTGTGCCCAACCCTGGTCTGGAGCTGGGACCCAGAGCTGAGCCCACCCAGGGCCCTGCCCTCCCAGAGCACACGGACTCACAGGTAGAGCCACTGAGGGAAGAAGGGATGGTGGCCCAGCCTGGACAAGGGTGTTCCAGGCTCTGTCTAGAAGGACCAGTCAGATTTCTTTCTTAAGTTTATGGAGTTTATTTTGCCTTTTAAAAAAACTTTAATTCTATTTATTTTGAATAGATAGTATAGTCACACAGTTCAAAAGCAACCAAAGGACATAGACTGAAAAGCTTCCACCTTCTTCACCTTGCCTCTAAGTTCTCTTCCCCTGAGAACTGTGTTAGCAGTTGTCCACAAGCAAATGTATAGATGTCTGCCCACCTTTTAAAATGATAGCATACCACATACACTGTGCAGCACCTTGCTTTTGCTCTCGATGGTATGTTGTGCAGGTACCGATCAAAAGCATGACAGAGTTTGGCCTGGTAGGAGAGGGCTCAGGTCGAGATAGGGCTGGGATCTTTAGGGCATTTTTCCAGCAGAGGGAATGATGTGTGCAGAGGTGAGAGTGTGTGATAACACACCTGGTGGCTTTGGGAAATGGCGATTCATATAGTGTGGCTGGGAGGTGGAGAGGGGCTGCGGATGCGTCAGTAGCCTGTGGTTACCAGCAGCCGTGGGTTTGCAGGCTGGCCGTGCCTCTTACTAGCATGATGGTCCTCGGCAGTTTCTTAGCTCTCTGAGCCTCAGTTTCCTCATGTGTCAAGTGGGCAATAAAAAGAGTATCTGCTTCTTAAAGTTATGGTAAGGATTTGGTGAGATGATGCAGAGAAAGCACTAAGATGTATCATTTTTGGTAAGCTTACAGTTACAACTCATCTGGAGAGGCCAGGAAGGACAAAGCCCCATTAACTGGGCAGGGACCCTTGGGGATGGACAGCCTGGATTTATTTGAGGCTTTCAGTAGTAGGAGAGACAGGGCCAGTTTTTGCTGTGGCTTTGGCAGGGGCAGGCATGAGGAGGCAATGGGGGCTTCTGGGCTGGAGGTGACAGTGGTCTGGATGGGGTCAGGTTGAGCGCCACAGAGTGAGTCGCCTCACGGGTCTGGCTGGGAGGACAGGGCATGGACACAGCTAAGGCCTCCCTTCCTGGGGAGGATGGAGCCCTCCCTTGCTTCATCCCCCAGGAGTGTAGGAATCTGGAGTGACTGTAGTGAAGGAGGAAATGAGATGAGAGAGGTAAGAGGGGCCCAGATCATAGAGGGCCTGGTAGCATTTACTCTGTGTGCTACACGGTAGGAAACAATTCATATCATGTCATTCACCCTGGCTTAAAATCCTTCCCTGCTCCCCGTTGTCCTCAACCTAAAGCTCAGACTCCTCACCTTGATATGCAGCCTCTCTGGCCTCCTCCATTTACCACTTGGAGTGGCATGAATTGCCTACAGTCTCCCAGGTGCCTCCTGCCCCATGTGTTTGCACTCCCTGTTGCCTCTGGTGAAACCGCCATTCCTTGTTCCTCATTCTTCCCAGTAAACCCTTTTGTTTTTTAAAAAATTTTTTTTCTATTTCTTTCTTTATTTAATTAATTTATTTATTTTGGCTGTGTTGGGTCTTTGTTGCTGCGCGGGGGCTTTCTCTAGTTGCGGCAAGCGGGGGCCACTCTTCGTTGCAGTGCGCGGGCTTCTCATTGCGGTGGCTGCTCTTGTTGCAGAGCACAGGCTCTAGGCGCGCGGGCTTCAGTAGTTGTGGTGCACAGGCTCAGTAGTTGTGGCTTGCGGGCTCTAGAGTGCAGGCTCAGTAGTTGTGGCGCACAGGCTTAGTTGCTCGGCGGCATGTGGGATCTTCCTGGCCCAGGGCTCGAACCCGTGTCCCCTGCATTGGCAGGCGGATTCTTAACCACTGCGCCATCAGGGAAGCCCCCTCTTTGTATCCTTCAAAACCCAGCTCAGCAGCCACTCTCTGACATACCTGCCCACTGAGCCCCTTCTGTCCCTGGCACACAGTCTCTTGCTGTCTCATTTCTGTCCCCCTGAGTGCTAACCAGGTCTGAGTGTATCTGTCCCCAGATTCCCACACAGGTCCTGCATGGGCCTGGTGCTCAGGAAGCACTGACCAAACAGAACTTTCCACTGCAGAACAGCTGAGTGCTGCCTGTGGTTTTGAGTTTGGCTGTTGGCTCTGTGGCTGTCACATTTTTCCTCAGACCTGATGTTCCAAGAGGTAGCGGACCATGGGCCAGCCCAGTGCAGCCCAAATAGTGCTCAGAGAAGAGGTGGAGCCGTGATACTGGAGAGTTCTGGGTTTCGGGAGCCTGAGGAGGGGTGGCATGTGGAAGGGAAAGAGACAGGAGAAGCCCAGCTCCTTTCCCCCGCCCCCAGCACAGATGGTGTTTGCTACAGTCCCACTCTGGATCCATACCACCGAGGGCCTGGGCATCTACTATGCCATTCCCTCCACCGCCTTCTAGGCCTCTTTTCCCAGCCAGTCCTCAAACTCATCACACTGTTATGTGAATGATGGATGGCAGCCTTCTTAGCTAAAGACGGCTCCCAAATGATTCTTAACCTACGTGCATAGCAGCAACACCTTGGCAGGTTGGTCCTGATGCAAGGGGCAGCCTGACTCTAGCCAATACTCCCCATTCTGCTGTATGAGTGAACCACGGGTGTGTATGAACAGTAACTGAAGATTCTGGGCATTTAGTGTATGCTGCCTGGTGTGTGGGTGCTGTGTGTGTGCATGTGTGTGGGAGACCAGTGTACTGGGCCCCTGGGCATGAGCCACCTGTGTTTGAGTGTGGATGCATACAGGTCCAGTGTGTACAAGCCACGTGTACATGAATGTGTGTAGAGTTTGTGTGTGTACAGCCCAGGTGTGTGTAGGCCATGTGTGTGAGTGCACACAGAGTGTGTCCCAGCTCCAACTATGTGGCCCGGGTGTGTATCCAAGCCATGTACAGCCTGGTGCATGCTGGTGCCCTCTCCTGATACCCCTGCCTGCCTGCATCAGCCAGCTTCTCTGGCCTGTGCTTGGCTCATAGGACAGTGGTGGGGCCCGGCGATCCGTGATAGGGGATGGCCCTCAACTGCTCACCCACTACTATGACGATGCCAGGACCATGTACGAGGTGTTCCGCCGCGGACTTAGCATCTCAGGTGAGAGGGGCCATGGGGGTGTGGAAGGGCTGTGGCAGGGGTTGAGCAGGTGCAAGGGTGTGGGTGAGCAAGCATGGTTCCAGGGGTATGGCAGGTGAGTCACGCCCAGGTCCAGAGGAGAGAAGCCATTCTTGGCCCTCCTGCCACCCAGTCAGACGAGTAGCTGCATTATGAGGCCAAAGGGCTGACCTCAGCTTTATTACAGCCCTGAGAACTGCTGACCTTAAGCTGTCTCTTTGCTCATATTCTATATCTCCTATTGGCAGCCCCTCGTGAGCCTTGAACTCGCAGGCTACTAGCTGGCATGGTTCTGAACCTGAGCCTCCGAGATGTCTGGGTGACCCATGGCGTGGGGTGAAGGGAGTTGTCACAGAGAGGCAAAATGCCACCTCTGCCCAGTGGCCCCCAGGTCTCCATGTCCTCTTGGGGCTGCATCACACAGGTCATTGTGGAAACTAGTGCTGTGTCAGTTCCCATTCCTGGGCCTTCCTGATCTCCCTGGGGAGATGCCATGCTTGTGTACTTTAGGCCTTCTTGGACTTCAGCAGGTTAGACAGGCAGCTGGGGAGCAGTTCACTTGGCCCATGGACCGCCTCCCAGGATGGGATATTCATCCAGGTGTCTGATGGGCAGGTTCAGTGGCTCCCACACCCTGCCCTCCTCCCTGGCACAAGGCCTGCTTATCTCTGTGTAGGGAATGGACCCTGTCTTGGCTTCAGGAATCCCAAGCAGCCTTATCAGTGGCTGTCCTACCAGGAGGTGAGTAATAGAAGACAGGCCCCACCCTGTCTACCCACACAGACCTGGCACTTGGGGGGGGGCTTGTGGGCATCCCGGAGGCTCTCAGAGAGTCATTTTTTTTCCTTGCCTGGACTGTCTGCCAAACTCCTGGCAGCAACCTCTCAGGACTTCCAGCATCACTGGGTAGGGAGTTGGGGAGCTCCCTCAGACCATAGAAATCCCACCTGGGGATCTCCCTTCCCTGCTGAAGAGTCCTTGCTTTCCCATCACTGCCCCATGTTTGTGTGCAGGTGGCCGACAGGGCTGAATTTCTAGGGTCTGGACTTCTCCAGCACAATTGTAAACCATGTACAGATCAGTTTATCGGCGTTTTTGCACAAAATCGACCAGAGGTGAGCACCTGCCTTAACTGGTTTTAGAGGCATCAGTGGAACACAAGCTTGGGTACCGTAGAACAGCCCTGCTCCCGCTGTCTGTAGGGCCTGGGACAAGAGGAAAACTGGAGATCCTTGGTCCATGCCATCCCCCACTCCCTTGGCTCTGTCCCTCATCAGGGATGGACATTCCAGCCAAGTTCCATCTACACCCTACCTAGCTGTCCAAACAGTGGCTCCCTGAGCCATGGGGGAAGAAGGACCTGGGGAAGAAGGCCATGCAAACCCCGGAGGTGGGCCTGGGGTTATTTGGAGTCCCGTAATTCCCTGGGGCAAACAGGTCTAGAAGACCGTGGGGGAGCAGGCTCAACGGGTCAGCTTTATGGATCCCTTGCCTTGTGCGGAGTGCTCTCGGCACAGGACCCCGATCAGGGAGCCCCGTGCCTAAGGCCTGAGGGCAGTGCAGCCCTGCTGTCTGCTCTGTGCTCCCCCTTCCCCCCAACCTGTGTGTCTCCACAGTGGATCATCGTGGAGCTTGCCTGCTACACATACTCTATGGTGGTGGTCCCGCTCTATGACACCCTGGGCCCGGGGGCAATCCGCTACATCATCGACACAGGTGAGCCCACTGCCCCCTCCTGCCCCTGGCAGCCAGCCTCACCTCCTCCTCCCAGCCCTTTTCAGCTTATGCTGATTGTTTGACACTAATAGGTACTTTGCTTCCGCTCTCAGAGAACGCTGGGGGCTTCCACTTTGGCCCTTGAGTTGGCTTCCTGAGTCCAGCTGTCCCCAGTTGGACTTCACCCAAAGGCTCCTTCCACAGGGTAGGGCTGCCAAGAAGGAGCCTCTGTACCAGCCTCCACGTAGGCTGCCAACCCTCTGAGTTCACTTCAGCTTGAGGAAGATGCTGGGGGGTGGTAAATATCTCAAGCAGACCAGGGATGATGGGGGCTGAGCCTGAAGAAAAGGAATGCTTGGAACCTACCCCGGGAGATTCCCTGGTCTTCTGCCCTTGGCTCCATCCAGGCTCTGTGCACTTTCCTCTGGACACAATACATGTCCCACATGGCCTGTCGTACATATTTATTTACACACAAGCTTATCATGTGGCACACACAGCCCATGGTTCCACTGCCTGGCATGTGCTGCCCACAGTCACAGCCTGTGCCCGCACAGCCTGACTCTCCTTGGTGGTCCCTGCAGCCGACATCAGCACTGTGATCGTGGATAAACCTCAGAAAGCCGTGGTTCTGCTGGAGCACGTGGAGAGGACGGAGACACCAGGGCTCAAACTGATCATCCTCATGGAACCATTCGAGGAAGCTTTGAAAGACAGAGGGCAAGACTGCGGGGTGGTCATTAAGTCCATGCAGGCTGTGGAGGTGAGGGTCTTCTTCTGGGCTGTTTCCTGGCCACAGCTGGTTGGCCACTGAGCCAGAGCTGCCGGTTATCTGCCCGTCTTATGCCCTAGGATGGATGTCTTGGGCCATCAGGGTGTGTCAGGGTTCAAAGAGGGCAGGCTTCACAAGGGCTGGTGGTGGGTAGTGGGGTTGGTACCCACAGGCATCCTCTTCGAGATGGGCTCAGGTATTTGGCACAGTTAGTGACACGGGCACCAACAGGTAGATGGTGGTGCCAGCCTGCCCCAGAGCTACCCCCACAGCCTCCGGAACCTCCTCATTTCCAGCTAACAGCCAGCCTGTCTGAGCCTGAGGACTGTAGTAAACTTGAGGTCCAGAAGTCTTGGAGAGGTTCTTGCAGTTGTGTCCCAGACCCCCAGCAGCCAGCAGAACCAATTTTCCTTTGCATGGCCTCCCCAGAGACATTAGGCTGGTGGCAGCTTATGGCCTGCTGGAGTGACCCAGGACATCCTCTGGGGCCTCAGGCCTTTTGCTCAGTAGCAGCTGACCCCCACTGTGCCTTCCTGGATCTAGGCCTGTGGGCCCTCCATTTCTCCTCCTGTCTCCCTGTCTGCTCTTAAATGTACCCACAAAGGCATGGAGGGCCTGTGCCCCTCCATGGCTTTAGGGGCCACACCTAAGCTGGCAGCCCCCATCTGCCCCTCCAGCCCTGACCACTTAGTTGCAAGCCCAGGCCACCTAGCCACTGTGTCTTGAGCATGCGTCTAGACGTGCCGTGGGCCCCTCAGGCTGTCTCCCCCTTGTGCATGTGCACAGTGCTTAGCCTCTTCCTAGGCCCCAGGCCGCTGTCTGTGATGTGTGGGTGGCCAAGGCCTGGATGTGTATCTGAGGAGAGACCGCTGAGGTGGTGTCTCTGCGCGGGCCACGTCTGGGCAGGGAGTCTGGGACTCTGGGCTTGGCGCGGAAACGAGGCATACTGTGCTGAGTTTATTTTGATTGATTAGAACTTTCGAGCATTTAAAAACTGTTTTCCTCTTCCAGGACTGTGGTCAGCGGAATCACCACGTTCCTGTGGTAAGCTCATCTGCCAGCAGGTTTTGACTGAGCACTGCGGTGTCCAGGGCACGTCCTCACAGACTCCCTCGCTGTGCACAAGGCTCGGTAGAGGGGCCAGAGTAGCAGCCCCGTGTTAATAAGCAACTCAGGAAATGTCCCCTTGGGGCACCCAGGACAACCTGGAACAGGAGTCAGACATTTGGGAGGGAGAAAAAAGGGCAGCCAATCCTGGACACCCTTGGGTCTCCAGTAACTTTTTCTTTGGGAGGTCTTATGTCTTCCCTTTCGATGTAGCAATCTCTCCGGAGGATGGGATGGACAGGAGCAGCAACAGACTCGGAAGTGGACCCCTTGTGGCGTCCGCTGTCTTTGTGCATCTTTGCTCTCTGAACTTTTCTGTGTGTTGTCCCCGAGTGATCCTCCCTGGGCTCGAGTCACCAGGGAAGGTCACAGCCCCTGGGAGGGCCTTGTAGGGGCTGTGAGCTTTCTAACCAGGCCTCTCGCCTCCAGCTCCCTCTGCAGCTCAGCTCTTCCCGCTCCCTTCACCAGCCTGTGAGCTTTCTCACACACAGGCCTTAGCAGGTCAATCCCTGCTTCCCAGGGCCCTTCGCCGTGAGTAGCCCCTGGTGTGTCCCCACCTCCACACACAGCCTTAGAGAGCTGCTCTCTGGCCCCGCAGCATGCCGCCTCTTGTGCCTCTGACAGTGCCCAGGCTGGTTCCTCTCCCAGAATGCCCACCGTCACTTCATCTGGAGAGCTCTTGCTTGTCCTTCAGTCTCAACTCATGTCACCTCCTCCGGGAAGCCATCCTCTACATGCAAGTGGTCATGGTGGGCTCCTCCTGGTGACCCCAGGACTATGTGCACAGTGCCAGGGCAAGGGCCTGATGCAGAGCAATCTTAGTGACAGAGTGGGCAGCTCAGTTCTTGGGTTACATTTTCTGTTCCCAAGCCTAAACCCAGACACGGGAGAAAGTGGGAAGGAAGGAGGAAGTGGGTCACATTCCCTAGAACGGTGAGATCTTTGATAGAGGCCTAGGTATGGCCACTGCAACCCAATCCCATTAGAATTCAGCTCAGACTCAAGTAGGCGAGGCAGCAGGAGCAGGTGTGAGGTTGGTGGGACAGATCGACGTCCATGTCCGGTTAGGTTTCCTTGGTTTTTCTTCCTCTTTCCTGGGGACTTGCCTGCTCACCTTTCCAATGACAGCATGCAGGGCCATGCACACGTGCCGACACATGCCGGCACCCTCACACAGTGCACACACGGGGGTGTGCACAGAGGGGCTGGCTGGGGAGGGGCCCAGGCTGGGCACACTGGGTCTCTTTAACACACTCCTCTTCTCACCTCTGCAGCCCCCGAAACCCAGTGACCTCTCCATTGTGTGTTTCACAAGCGGCACGACAGGTAAGCAGAGGCTCCTAGCCCACCAGCCAGGGCCGCCTGCACCCTTCCCTGGCAGCTTTGGCAGGGTGACTGAGACACCTCCGGCGCCCTCTGTGGGATGGGCTGAGCCTTGTCCTGTGCCTGGCTCCAGACGCTGGGTCCTTCCTGCTGCTCCCAGTGGCCAACGCGAGGCAGCATGGGGCGGCTGGACGTGAATGGACAGTGTGGACTGGGGGTGTCTGGGAGAGTGGGTGCTACAGACTTCCTGGAGCTGGGGCCAGAGGTGGGCTGGGCAGCTGGGTCACGTCATTACTCTGAGGAGGGGCTCTCGCTCCTCTGCTTTCCTGCCCCTGCCTGGACTTTGTGTCAGGGACTGGGGAGGGAGTGTGGAATTTGGTGTCTGAGAGCCTGGTTTTGAGTCCCACCTCCACCACTTGCTGGGGGGCCATGAGCCGGTCCCTTAACCTCCCTGCCACCACTGTCCCCAGTTTCTTTCTTTCTTTCTTTCTTTTTTTAATATTTATTTATTTGACTGTGCCGGATCTTAGTTGCAGCACAGGGGATCTTTAGTTGCAGCATGAGGGATCTAGTTCCCTGACCAGGGATAGAGCCTGGGCCCCCTGCATTGGGAGCACGGAGTCTTAACTGCTGGACCACCAGGGAAGTCCCTGTCCCCAATTTCTTACCTGGGTGGTTAAAGGTGCCAAGTTGGAGGTGGGAAAGTGTGTGAAAGGGCAGTGCAGATGATCTGGGGCAAGATCATCTGCACAGATGATCTATGCCGTGGGCAAGGCTGTCAGGGAGAGGAAATGACGCGGTCCATGCCCAGTGCTGACAGAGGAACACGTGCATCAGTGTCAGTGCGAACAGCCAAGGAAGGCTTCCTGGGGGAGGCAGAACGCACCTGAGGACCATGGTTACAGGCACAGTACTTTGCAGCCTGCAGTGGCCCGTTCACCCTATCACTGTGTCACTGGGGCCTCAGCACGACCTGTGAGGCAGGCGGGGTGGGGACTGTCCAAGGGGGCACCAGCAGCAATTGGAGGCAGAGGGCTTGTGCCCTGTTCTCCCATTTCACAGCCCAGTGCTCTCCCCACTGCTGCCTCTCCATCTCATCTTATGACTCGGGAAGTCACTTGCCCTTGGCCTGAAGGGGCAAGAAGGTTCCAGCCTCTTTTCCAGACCTAGGGCTGGACTACCTTGATGATAGATCTTGATGGGCAGTGACCTGGGGCTCCCCACGCCTTCCACAGATGGAGCCTCCAAAGCAGTTGGCAGATCCTTGACCAGCCCCGCAGGCAGGATAATCCTTGTGGGTAGATCACGATAAACATGACGTTATTGAATCAAAGTGGGTTTTTGCCATTAACTCAAGTGGGTCTGAGAATTATTTCCACCTGACTGCTAAACCCTGTCAGAAGAGAAATAACACAGCCTTTGCTCTCCAGGAGCTGACATCCAGAGCCAGCCCAGAATTCAAAAATGCCCTTCAGGTTTATGTTGCTTTTTGTCAGGAGTTTCACAATGTGAAATTTTGGTGACATGTCCCTCCACCCTGGGTTTGGGGGCAGGTCACTACTGTGGCCTTTCGCTTTGGACCCTTGCTGTTCAAGAGTGCCCCCTGGCTTTTAACTGAGTCAGTTAGTCACAGCTGCTGCCCCTGTATCTGGAAAAGAACTTGATGATGCAGAAATGTGTTGTTGCCTAGCTGCAGAGGGCAGGCCTCATGTCCAGTGCTTTTTCAGACCATGGAGTCACAATTGGAAGCTGAGCCATCCTGCCCAGGCTCTATATGGTGGAAGCAGAATGTAGGGAGGCTAGAAAACAGGTTGTGATTTGGTGCCCAAACCTCCCACTCCAGAGGTGTGGCTGGTGCCAGGGCAGAGCTGGTGGAGTGAGCAGGCCTCTTCCCTGATGTTACCCTGCCTGGCTACACATGTAGATTTCCTTGGCATTAGCCTAAGCCTGTGCTGTGCCTCTGGTAGCCATCCTCTTGTCCAGCACATCACAGCTGCGGATACAGCTTCCCTTCCATGATAAGTGTCCTGGCCTCAGCTTCGTCAAGAGCCACATCGTTCTTTCAATGAGGAAAGATGGAAAATATGATCTGAATCTGACATTTGAATCATGATTCTGGTGGAATCATTCTGGGAAGATTTTTCTCTTGATGTGTGATGGAAACATCTGTGGAAATTCCCAGAATAAGTCAGTGCTTTGGAGCCACTAGTCAGGCCAAGAAGGCCCTGGAGGAGGTGAGAGCTTGGGGTTTGTCTGTACTCAGGGATGGCTAATGGGTGGATGCGTGGTTGGTTGTTCGTTTCAGAATAACCATCAGCTGGACTGAAATTGAACTGCCCTCTGCAAATAAAAGATAATTTGTGGGTATAACGTAGCCCAGTTTGGGGACTTGGGCCCCATGAATGATAGTTCAGATGTATCTTTATGCATTCATGTGCTACGCTCCCTTCCCAGGGAAGAAAATACAGTGGTCTTTTATTTTATTATTTATTTATTTATTTACTTAATATATTTTTGGCTGCATTGGGTCTTAGTTGAGGCGTGCGGGATCTTTCGTTTTGGTGCGCAGTCTCCTCTTTAGTTGTGGCGTGCAGGTTTTCTCTTCTCTAGTTGTGGCGCGCAGGCTCCAGGGCACGTGGGCTCTGGAGTTTGCGGCACGCGGGCTCTAGTTGAGGCGCGCGAGCGAGCTCAGTAGTTGTGGCACGTGGGCTTAGTTGCCCCACGGCATGTGGGATTGAACCCACGTCCCCTGCATTGTAAGGCAGATTCTTTACCACTGGACCACCAGGGAAGTCCCTACAGTGGTCTTTTAAAACATATCCTTCTTAGTCTATGGGTTTTTAGCATTCTTTTTCTAATTTATGTAGATTCATTCATTCAGCTCATTTATTGAGCATCCACTATGCGTCAGACCTAGTGTTGGAGACTGAGGACACAGGGATGGACAAGGCACGGCCCTGCCCTCATGAGCACACAGCTCATGTCATGAGGCAGTTCACTGCCTCGAGGGTCTGCATCCCAGGGTGCATGGGGTGCTAGGCCACCAAGAGGTCAGGACAGCGGGACAGAAAGGATTCCAAATCTAAGCAGAGTCTTGAAGGATTGGCAGCTGGAGGAGAAGAGGAGGAAGGGCATTCTCAGCAGAGGGAACAGCACGTGCAGAGGGCCAGCAGCAAGAAAGAAAATGTTTCTTTGAGGGAGTCGACTGAGGAAAAGAGACCTCTGGTTGCAGGGCCTGGGAATCCTGACAGGAGAGGAATGATGGGGGTAGGAGTTCCAAATAAAGGCTGAGCAGGAGCAGCCAGAGAGGCTAGAGGAGAATAGAACCTGTCAGCATTGTCGATGGCTAAGCTGTACCCATAGGATGCTGCCACAAAAACACCTGCTGGTGCTCCTGGGACAGGGGAGGTTGGAAGCAGAAACTGATTATGGTGGACTGAGGAGTGGATGGGAGGTAAGGATGTCAACTCAGCAAGTGTGGACAATTCTTTCAAGAAGCTTGGCTCTGTCACCAAAAGGCATGCTCCATAATGTTCCCAGCAACGCGATTTGAAAAGTCAAAGTCTGGAAGCAACTCAAATGCCCCTTCAGCAATAGAATGGTATATCTACAAATAGAAAATTATATACCTTAATGCTGAGCGAAAGAAAAAAGGCACAAAATATTGTATGATTTCTTTTATATAAAATTACAAAACACGATAAAGGATTCTCTGGTTTTAGAAGTCAGGACCATGGTTGCCTTCCAGGATATTGGTGTCCTGGAATGCTGATGATGTTCTGTTTCTTGATCTGGGTACTAGTTGCCCAGGTAAGTTCACTTTGAAAAAAACTCTGCTGAGCTGTATACTTTTTTGGGCACTTTTCCATATGTATGTTATACTGTAAGAGAGAGTTTATTAAAAAAAAAATGATTAGCTGTGAAGGGATGACAGAGAGCAAGACTGGCAGCCGGTGGAGGCCGTGGGGTTGAGGGAGGGTGGGGATTTTGTTGTTTTCCTGGAAATACCTGAAAGTGTTTCTCAGAGTTTGAGAGAGAGCCACTGATGGAGAAAGGGAGGTGAAGCTCAATGGAGCAAAGCCCGCAAAGCTTTGGTTTGGGTTGGGGGAGAGAGGAGCCTTCCAAGTACCATGAAGAGATGCCTACCTGGGAGAAGAAGGGAGGAAGAAAGGATTCTGGGAGGCCAGGAGGATGGGGGACCTCCTCTGTGGAGATGGAGTCAGGGTCCTGGCCTGAGGGTGAGAGGCCTCATGAATGGACCAGAGTCTCAGGGGGCGCCGTGTGACAGTTTCTGTGAGGAGCGCCTCTCCTGGGCTGGAGACTGTGAGCCTCAGGGGTCACATTGTGAGGGGAGTGGAAAAGATGGGCAGCTGGATTGGCTTGGTGGGGTTATTAGAGTGGGGTGTTCCAGAGGAAGCCTGGGGGCTGAAGCACTCGGCAGGAGAGCGGCTGGGGTGAGGGACACGGGAGTCCAGCTTGGGAGGGAGGGATGAGAGGGAGGGGAGGTGAGGGAGGGTCAGGTGTCTGGAGTCATATGAAAGGGTCTCAGCATGAGGGAGCTGGCCGGGTCAGTTCTTAGTGGTGGCAGTGGGGCTGGGAGGCAGAGGAGGAGGTGGAGGCCACTGGAACCAGAGCATCTCTTCTGTTCCAGTTGAGGATGCCCAGGGAAGCCCAGTCATTTAGCTGAGTATGTAAATGCCCATCAGCCCTACAGCTGTGGCTGCTCAGGTGGGCTTTCTGGGAAAATGCTTACCGTGACCTATGCATTTTACACCATTCCGTTCAAGACTTGTGTGATCACATACATAAAACAACATCGTGACACTCCTGCTATGCAACTTTAGGAGAATTTCTTAACGTCTCTCAAGCCTCAGTTTCCTTGGATATTAAATGAATACATCTAATACCTATAGCATAGGGTTGTTCCAAGAAATAACTGAGCTGCCATGTATGAAATGCCTAGCACAGTGCCCACATTGGTGTTCAGTAATTGGCTGCTGTGATAGCTATTATTTGTATTCTTGCTAGTCCTCAAGTTTGATGTTTAAAAAAATGGTGGATATGGCATCGATGAAAGTAACACTCAATCCTAAAAAAGATTTGGGAACCCCTAGCAGGGACATGAACACTCTATCTGCATTATACAACTTCCAAAGCTTTTCTGTCACTCGTGTCTTTTATAACCCACCTTTGTGTGAAAGCGGAAACAAGCAGCCAGGGAGCCCTCAGCCAGAGGACCCAACACTGCTCCCAGCGCCCCTCCCACCCCCTCCTACAGGAGAGACCTTGAGCTCACTTCACCCCACATCTGCTCCTACTTGGAACCAACATCCATCCAGGGCAGATCTTCACCCAGTGAAATGCCCTCCTGCATATCAGCCATGGGTGCCCCACCCAGGAACACTGGCTGAAGCCAAAATGCTGTTTGCAGAATCTGAAACTAGGGGAGTTTTTTTCTTTCGGTAGCTGAAGAGAAAGTGAAGTGCAAGGATGGCGAGTTTATGAGTGGAAGTTGGGAAATGGACCATAGGTCTCATTCTGCTGAGACATCAGGGCCTGGCTAGCAGCACCTCTCACTGACGTTGCACCAGAATAGGAGAGAACCAGAGGACACGTCAGTTCTGCAACTTTGATGGCACGTAGGTCTAGCTAGGAATGCTTAGTCTGTTCTTCCACATGAGCAGCTTGGAAAAATTACCATATCATGTTTAAAACAAATGCTACCAGAGGTATGTTCTTGTCCTGAATCAGAGAAGTAGGTAGAGCCTTTCTGAAGGCTCATCTCTCACCTCCCAACTCAGACCTTGAAGTCTTCTCCCAGGATTTGTTGTCAACGTGCACCTCTCCTTTATCCTTTGGGACCACATCTAGAGATGACTTGAGGAAATGATTTGAACATTTCTGGGAATATTTAAAAATTCTGTAACTCACTAGAAGTTTATAGAATTTCATTTATATCCACAAGAAAACATTTGTTTCTAAAAGGTGTAAGCTTTTCTCATCATGTTGGAGAGGAAAAGCGCTTGTCTAACTAAGCAGAATTGAATAACTACTACCATTGTGTGTGTTCTGGCCTGAAATGAGTGGAGGCTTTAGAAATTTTTCATCAATGAAGACAAGTTTCTCTAGAAATTCTCAAACCATCCCCCCTGAGATTATATTAGGTGTAAGTCGGCCAACCTAGCAGATCTAAAGCTGTATAGCACAAGACCATATTTTGTGACAGTTCTGATTTCATACTTAGTATTTTGGGGGTGTTCCTTAGAAAATTCCAGAATTTGGGAATCCATGGGTGAAAATTTCTGGGTGATACTCTCAGAATAGTTTGTGGACCCAGGGACTCTGTGGGATTTGTACATAGGAGACAATTCAGGGATATTTCCTAGCATGGGCCTGGGTTTTAGGAAAGATGCTGGGATGAAAGAAGGACAAGCAGTGAAATAAAGTGCATGGATCTTCTTTTCAAAAGGAGGATATTTTAATAGCTACCTATTAGAAAATATAATTTTTAAAATCCTGTAACTTTCTGTGTCCCCAGAATCGCCTCTGCGATTTGCAATATGGGTGTAGGTGCCTGAGCACATGTTAAAGCCCTGCCTACCACACACCTCAGTCAGACAGAGATGGTGCCATTACTGATGCTCATTTCTGACAAATAGGTCACCAGTAGGTTGAGCATAAAGGCCTCACGGGGTATAATTATGAGAGCAACTTTATTTTTGTCTCCATCTTTTAAACTTATTCTTTTAAACTTGCTTGGTGGGGATAGCTCTTTGTCTGCCCCTGGATAAAACTTAGGCATCTCATGCCTTATCTGGTCCCTCTCAGGTGAGTCCCATGGGGAATGTAAGTCACAAACACAATCTTAATTCAGAATTCCAACTGTTGGTCCAAAATATGAGTCTGTCCACTTCACTGCGACTTCCCTCCTCAGCCAGGGCTGGCTGCAGGCTTGGTGGGGAAGGCATGAGATCATGCCTTCCTCTCTTCCCGTCTGGTGTTCCTCCTCCTCCTCCTCCAGCTTGCTAATGAAGGTTTCTGCCCTCTCCCACCAGATGGAAGTAGAGAGGGAGAATGATTTTGGGCAAGTTTACAATTCAATCTCCGTTTCATGGACACTTTGAGGAGTTCTTCTCCTGAGGCAGGCAGTGCCCTTCCTTTGGTTGTCTGCTCCCCACTTCACATCAGCTTCTGTCTCTGATATACACTGTATCGCTCCCCCCTGATTTTGGGGGGAAACCAGCCTGCAGATAAGATTCCTTTTTTTTTTTTTAAATGTCTTTATTGGAGTATAACTGCTTTACAATGGTGTGTTAGTTTCTGCTTTATAACAAAGTGTATCAGCTATACATATACATATATCCCCATATCTCTTTCCTCGTGCATCTCCCTCCCTCCCACCCTCCCTATCCCACCCCTCTAGGTGGTCACAAAGCACCTAGCTGATCTCCCTGTGCTATGTGGCTGCTTCCCACTAGCTATCGGTTTTACATTTGGTAGTGTATATATGTCCATGCCACTCTCTCACTTTGTCCCAGCTTACCCTTCTCCCTCCCCGTGTCTTTATTCCTGTGCTGCCACTAGGTTCTTCATGACTTTTTTTTTTTTTTTTAGATTCCATATATATGTGTTAGCATACGGTATTTGTTTTTCTCTTTTGAACTTACTTCACTCTGTATGACAGACTCTAGGTCCATCCACCTCACTCCAAATAACTCAATTTCATTTCTTTTTATGGCTGAGTAATATTCCATTGTATATATGTGCCACATCTTCTTTATCCATTCATCTGTTGATGGACACTTAGGTTGCTTCCATGTCCTGGTTATTGTAAATAGTGCTTCAATGAACATTGTGGTACATGACTCTTTTTGAATTATGATTTTCTCAGGGTATATGCCCAGTAGTGGGATCGCTGGGTCATATGGTAGTGCTATTTTTAGTTTTTTAAGGAACCTCCGTACTGTTCTCCATAGTGGCTGTATCAATTTACATTCCTACCAACAGTGCAGGAGGGTTCCCTTTTCTCCACACCCTCTCTAGCATTTATTGTTTGTAGATTTTTTGATGATGGCCATTCGGACCGGTGTGAGGTGATAGCTCATTGTAGTTTTGATTTGCATTTCTCTAATGATTAATGATGTTGAGCATTCTTTCATATGTTTGTTGGCATTCTGTATATCTTCTTTGGAAAAATGTCTGTTTAGGTCTTCTGCCCATTTTTGGATTGGGTTGTTTGTTTTTTTGATATTGAGCTGCGTGAGCTGCTTGTGAATTTTGGAGATTAATCTTTTGTCCATTGCTTCATTTGCAAATATTTTCTCCCATTCTGAGGGTTGTCTTTTTGTCTTGTTTATGGTGTCCTTGCTGTGAAAAAGCTTTTAAGTTTCATTAGGTCCCATTTGTTTATTTTTGTTTTTATTTGCATTTCTCTAGGAGGTGGGTCAAAAAGGATCTTGCTGTGATTTATGTCATAGAGTGTTCTGCCTATGTTTTCCTCTAAGAGTTTTATAGTGTCCGGTCTTACATTTGGGTCTCGAATCCATTTTGAGTTTATTTTTGTGTATGGTGTTAGGGAGTGTTCTAATTTCATTCTTTTACATGTAGCTGTCCAGTTTTCCCAGCACCACTTATTGAAGAGGCTGTCTTTTGTCCATTGTATACTCATGCCTCCTTTATCAAAGATAAGGTGATCGTATGTGTGTGGGTTTATCTCTGGGCTTTCTATCCTGTTCCATTGATCTATATTTCTGTTTTTGTGCCAGTACCATACTGTCTTGATTACTGTAGCTTTGTAGTATAGTCTGAAGTCTGGAAGCCTGATTCCTCCAGCTCTGTTTTTCTTTCTCAAGATTGCTTTGGCTATTCAGGGGCTTTTGTGTTTCCATACAAATTGTGAAATTTTTTGTTCTAGTTCTGTGAAAAATGCCATTGGTAGTTTGATAGGGATTGCACTGAATCTGTAGATTGCTTTGGGTAGTAGAGTCATTTTCACAGTGTTGATTCTTCCAATCCAAGAACATGGTATATCTCTCCATCTATTTGTATCATCTTTAATTTCTTTCCTCAGTGTCTTATAGTTTTCTGCATACAGGTCTTTTTTCTCCTTAGGTAGGTTTATTCCTAGGTATTTTATTCTTTTTGCTGCAATGGTAAATGGGAGTGTTCCGTAATTTCACTTTCAGATTTTTCGTTGTTAGTGTATAGAAATGCAAGAGATTTCTGTACATTAATTTTGTATCCTGCTACTTTACGAAATTCATTGATTAGCTCTAGTAGTTCTCTGGTATCATCTTTAGGATTCTCTATGTATAGTATCATGTCATCTGCAAACAGTGACAGCTTTACTTCTTCTTTTCCAATTTGGATTCCTTTTATTTCTTTTTCTTCTCTGATTGCTGTGGCTAAAACTTCCAAAACAATGTTGAATAATAGTGGTGAGAGTGGGCAGCCTTGTCTTGTTCCTGATCTTAGTGGAAATGGTTTCAGTTTTTAACCACTGTGGATGATGTCGACCGTGGGTTTGTCATATATGGCCTTTATTATGTTGAGGTAGGTTCCCTCTATGCCTACTTTCTATAGGGTTTTTATCATAAATGGGTGTTGAATTTTGTCGAAAGATTTTTCTGCATCTATTGAGAGGATCATATGGTTTTTATTCTTCAGTTTGTTAATATGGTGTATCACATTGATTGATTTGCATATATTGAAGAATCCTTGCATTCCTGGGATAAACCCCACTTGATCATGGTGTATGATCCTTTTAATGTGCTGTTGGATTCTGTTTGCTAGTATTTTGTTGAGGATTTTTGCATCTGTGTTCATCAGTGATACTGGCCTGTAGTTTTCTTTCTTTGTGACATCTTTGTCTGGTTTTGGTATCAGGGTGATGGTGGCCTCGTAGAATGAGTTTGGGAGTGTTCCTCCCTCTGCTATATTTTGGAAGAGTTTGAGAAGGATAGGTGTTAGCTCTTCTCTAAATGTTTGATAGAATTCGCCTATGAGGCCATCTGGTCCTGGGCTTTTGTTTGTTGGAAGATTTTTAATCACAGTTTCAATTTCCGTGCTTGTGATTGGTCTGTTCATATTTTCTGTTTCTTCCTGGTTCAGTCTTGGAAGGTTGTGCTTTTCTAAGAATTTGTCCCTTTCTTCCAGGTTGTCCATTTTATTGGCATATAGTTGCTTGTAGTAATCTCTCATGATCCTTTGTATTTCTGCAGTGTCAGTTGTTACTTCTCCTTTTTCATTTCTAATTCTATTGATTTGAGTCTTCTCCCTTTTTTTCTTGATGAGTCTGGCTAATGGTTTATCAATTTTGTTTATCTTCTTAAAGAACCAGCTTTTAGTTTTATTGATCTTTGCTATTGTTTCCTTCAAGATTCCTTTTTAACACACCATTCCCACCACCACCTAATGTTCCTTCTGCAGACTCCATATCCAGTTTCTGGGATTTTTTTATTATTTTTTATTATTATTATTTTTTTTGCAGCCACGGCCTTCTTCACCTTTCTTCTTGGGACCCCCCCCCAACCCCCCCCAGCCCAAGCTGTAGGGAACATGATTGGGGTTTTGAAGCAATCTCATTAGCGGCTGAGTTAGCTTGGGTTTCAGATTGGAGATGGGAGAGAGGACCCCTCATTTCTCCCCTTTTGATGGGCTATAGCACTCAGCATAGCTCTCTCTCCGAAGAAATCCTTCTCACAAATTCTTTCTCATTCATTCATGTTCTTATGGAGGTGAAATTCACATGGCATAAAATTAAACATTTTAAAGTGAAAAATTCAGTGGCATTTACTATAATACTCTCTTAACCTCAACTCAGCCCTTTTATTAACCTCTTTCTGGGTGAGGGTTGCAAAGTTAACATTTTGGTTTATTTGATATTTCTTGGGTAAATTCTGCACATGGTCTGGCCCCTTACTTTTGGAGTTTCACAGCTGTTGTATCTTCTGCCTCAGTGGAAACTTCTAATTTAATGTCTTTTGTACATGGCTGTGTCCTTAGACATTATAGAGCCCTATGAGGTGGGTGTCATTGTCCCTATTTTATAGGTTAGGAAACTGAGAGAGGAAAAACGACTTGCCAGTGTTACACTGGCAATGAGAGGCAAGGCCAGGATTTGAACCTGCTCAGATCTGTCCAGCAGCAGCAGCAGTGTTGTATCCACGTTGACATGAAATGATGGCCAACAGCCTCCCTCCACAGCCTGCTGTGCCTTCTGTCCCCACCTGGTCTCTGTCCTCTGAGCCATCCTAGCAGCCCCGGGCTTCCTCATGAGCAACAGTGAAAGGTCGTGTCAAGACAAAGCAAGAATATCCATGTCCCATCTCTGCCAGTGAGCAGGCAGGAGGGCTGCCCCAGCAGTCTGGACCTCCAGCCTGGCCTGAGCTGGGGCCTTTCCAGGTGCTGGATGCAGCAAGGAAGTCCTCTGCCAGCACAGTTGACTGCTGGATTCTGGACACTAGAACTGCTCAGGCCCAGAGAGTGGCATAGGTTACTGGGTATATGTATAAGGAGACTGGAGGCCAAGAGCCTGTGCTCCTTGAGGAAGGCAGAAGGGAAGGTGCAGGCCAACCCATCAGGCCTGAGGCACTCCTTGAGGCACTTGAGGTGACTCCAAGCTGTGTCACCTGCCTTCTGGTCTCAAGCACCTGGGAGCCTCAAGATGGGCTTCAAGTGTCTACAGAATGAAGGTCCCTGACACAGCATTCATCTGCCTGGGACTCTGAAGGCGGCTGTGGACGAAGGCCAGAGGTTTGCGTGGACAGCTCTGGGTGTCTGGGACTGGTGACTCCAGTGCTGTTCTCAAGGAGTGGCCCTTGAGCTTCCCACTAATTCTCCTTCTTGCTCTCTCCTTTCAGGGAACCCAAAAGGTGCGATGCTCACCCATGGGAACGTGGTGGCTGATTTCTCAGGCTTTCTGAAAGTGACAGAGGTGAATAAAGTAGACTCACCAATGCAGGTGTCTCTCAAGGACACCCTCAAGCCTCAGAGGTTTTTTGGGTTTTCTTTTTTTTCCCTGATACAATCTGGGCTGCCTTTCACAGGCAGGAGTTTCTGTTCTCATTAGAGCAACCTCACTTTCACAGACACTTCTAACCCCAAACACTGAAATGATCCATACCTGGTAAATATTCAGTTGATTTCTGAGAGTGCTCAGATCCCAGAAAGAAAAATGTGGAAACCTATTTTTCATTTTTAACTTCAAAAATTAAGATACCTGTGGTTTTATGTATACCTTTATTTAAAAGTAATCCTTAATAACTTGTTTTTCCAAGTAGGTCAGGGTTTAATTCAGTCATTTTGTGTTTAAGGACTACTAGAGTCTGAGAAACAATGGCAACTGCTAATTTTTAAGGCTGTACTTAAAAATGGTAAATCTAAAATCAAAAAAGCTTGATAACTTGGCCTGACAAAAGCACGTTAGCACTTTTTAACCGGCTAAGAAAGAAGGACCTTTTTCCACAAGTGGTGAGTATCTGAATGTCCTACACTTTCCTTAAGGAGAAAGGAATGTACCTTTTCCTATAAATTAAGCTTTGTCTCTACTGTGGAGAAAATCGCTATCCACATTTATGCCAGATGGTATTATGGAGCATATGCCCATTTGTTATATATTTTGGTGGAAAACTGTGAGACACTGTTGGTAGCTGAGCCCAGACCAGGAGCCATGAGCAAGGTTCCCTGGGCTTGTCCAAACTCGTCCAAAAGCCAGCCCAGGAGACTGAAGACCTCTGTAAAAGGGCGGAGAGCAGGGAAGTCAGCCAAGGAGAGCTCATCCCTGAATGGGGCCCCCTGGCCAGGGCAGCCCCTGTCCCTGAGGTCAGACCCATCCTGGAGAGTGGGGTCCCTCTTGGCCATCTGCTTTAAGGCCATGTTCCCAGGCTGTAGCTTATGAGGCCTGGTTCCTCCCACCACGCCTCTGTCCGGGGCACGTACCCCAGCCCCAGTAGGCATAGACCTAGGGTTCTCTTGGCCCCTTTCTCTCGAAGGAGGACCAGAAAGTGCCAACAGGCTGAGACCCTCTGAATCGCTGTCCGGGTGGCCCAGGAAAGCTGGTGAAGTGGGGCCTGAGGCAGATCCTGCAGCTGTGGGGAGGGAGAGGCATGCCGGTCTGGCGCGAAGACTGAACGAGGTGCAGGCCCTCCCAGCGGAGACTTCCCTGCGGAGCTCGACTCTGCTGGTTTATGTGTGCTTCAGTTGGCTCTTTGCTTCTGCAGATAACCTAGACCCACTGGCGCTTCTGCCTAACACTCCGCTTCCTACACTGCCCTGTCTCTCTGTCTCTCTCTCTTTTCTTTCTGCGCCTCCCATCTTCCTCTCTCTCCTCTCTCTCTCACTTTTCTCTCGCTGTCATCTCACCTCTCTCTCTGTCTCCCCTTCCCCACTGCCCTTCCCCTCTTCATGTTTGCCCCTCCAGGTCATTTTCTCTTTATTGTTTTATGACTCTCTTGTCGTCTTCCTGTCAGTGTTTCTTTCCTTTCTGTCTCCCATGCCCGGCACCTGCAGAAAGTGATCTTTCCGAGACAGGACGATGTGCTCATCTCCTTCCTGCCTCTGGCTCACATGTTTGAGAGAGTCATCCAGGTAAGACGCCCGCCTGACTGACCGGGCCTTGCCTGGGCTCCTTCTGTTTTCTTACAGAGTCAGTGGGCTCCCACTTGTGCGGATGTGCACATTTCCTATTTGCCTTTAGCACACATGTTTGAGCGAATGGTGCAGGTAAGGCCCTGGCTTCAGGGAGGCACAGTCTGAGCCCAGAACCCAGAACCCTAGCAGGGTGTCACGCTTGTCACTGGCAGCATGAAGTAGAAGTAAACTGGCCTGTCCTCAGAAGGTGCCACAGGGGTCAGAGGGGTCAGAGGACCTTGGACCCCCTGATCTGTCCCTCCTGTGAGCACTGCTCCAGGGAGGACCCAGGCCTGCTTGTCTTACCTGTGGACACACCTTGGCTGAGAAAGGCCCCAGCTGCTCAGAGAGCATTGCAGCTCTGCAGAAGTGCTTTACCATTCAAGCTCTGTACAGTATGGCTCCATTTATGGCCCAAACACCTATATTCTGTAACTTTCATCACTCACTAAACTCCTAAAAAAGAAAACAAGACAGTAAAGTTGAAAGGGGAGTCAAACTATCATGGCCCCTCAGGCTGTGGATGGGACTGGTGTTATGGTTGGACCTAGGACAGGCCTTGTGGGGACACAGAGAGAATGGAGGAGTCCTCATGAGGTTGTGGGGACAAAGAATTATCCGTGTGTGTCACTTAAGGGACCAGCCTGTGCATAAACTATCTCCTAAGCCTCTCCCGTTTTGCCTTGGGGGAGGTCTGGTATACTAGGGCGTGCTTTCAAGCTTTCTAGACCTGGATTCGAATGCCAGCAATTACTGTGAACTAGTTTTGGGACTCTAGGCAAATCCCTTTCTTTACCTCTGTGACCTTTGCATTCCTCATCTGTAAAACAGAGATTAGAAATTCTGTTTCCCGTATAGAATTGCTCTGAGCATGACAGAAAGGAGCCCCTGGCATAATCTTAGTCCCATTAGCAACCAGCCAGGCTCTGCCTTGGCCTCCCACCGCCAACATTAGCAGCACCTCCAGTACTTGTGGGCACTGCATACCCTTCCAGAGTTGCCGAGGTATCCCTGGGGAAGACCACAGGTGCTCTGAGGCCTGGAGCGGACACACCGATAGGGTGTTGTACAGCTCAGAGACTGAGTCCCCAGGGAGGCCCCTGTCCAGGCTTTGGGAGTAAGCATGAAGGGGCAGGCACCAGTGAGACTGGCTGCTCTGGCATCTCCCAAAGGCTCAGGATTCCACCCTGTTTCCTGCTTCTTCTCTCCATGTCTGAGTGGGACTTGGTGGGGAGGGTGTGTGTGTGTGGGGGGGGGGGTGTCACCTCTGATGGCTTTCTTCAGTGTCCCAAGGCAGCAGCCAGAGCTGGGTGAGGGCGTCACAGGCACCCTCGATGTGGGGCAGAGCTTTGGACAGCTCTGGATTACAGCCAGGAGTGACCGCCCTGAGGGACTCCTCCCTTCCTGTCCACTTCTTCCAGTCTGTCGTCTACTGCCACGGAGGGCGCGTCGGCTTCTTCCAGGGAGACATCCGCCTCCTCTCAGATGACATGAAGGCTCTGTGTCCCACCATCTTCCCTGTGGTCCCACGACTACTGAACCGCATGTACGACAAGGTGAGCCCCGCGGGGAGTCTCTGGCCAGGCTGAGCAGCTGCATATCTGCTTGTTTGGACAGAGGTTGGAGCCCCAGGCAGGCTTTCTACACCTCCAGCCCCAGGTCCTGGAAGTTGCCTCTTCTCTTGTATTCCCTGACTCTCACCCCTCCTTCTCCTGTTTTCTTCCTATTCTCCAAAACCCTGGTTGGGAGATTTTGGGGGGAGGGCTTCTTTCCCAGCAACGTGCCTGGGCCTTGGTAGCGTTAACCTTTAGCTGGATGTCACACATTCAGTGACCTTCTGCAGGGGCAGAAATAGAGTGTGGCTTCTCTGCTGGCCAATCTAGGCCTTCTTCCTGGGGGTGTGTCTAGAGGTGGGACCTGCAGTCTTTACAGCTGTTTCCAACTTCTGTTCCTCAGATCTTCAGCCAGGCAGACACATCATTAAAGCGCTGGCTCCTGGAATTTGCAGCAAAGCGTAAACAGGCTGAGGTCCGGAGTGGAATCATCAGGAATGATAGTATCTGGGATGAACTCTTCTTTCATAAGATTCAGGTAAGAAAATGAACAAGTGATGATAGAGTGGCACCCAAGTGTCCAATGGGTGACCTTACAGAAGAATTAGAGAAGTTCATCCCAGTGGTGTGTAATCTTATAAAATAGTAACTTTTTGCTAATGAAATCAAAGCTTAAGCTACCACTGAAATTTTAAAGGACCCAGTTTCGTTCATTGCAGATGTGTTATATTTGCCAAAGGCAACCAGCAAGAAGGACTCCTGGAAAGTAAGTTCCTTGACCTCTGTAGGCAGTAGGGCAGCTTTGCCCTTGGGTAGTCAGGTTCACCAAGGAGCTCTTGGGGCTCGAAGATTCTCTTGCCCCTCCCTGTAGCCTTGGCCACAGTGGCTTCCCAGTAGCACAAGCTTCTAGCCAGATGACCAAGAATCTTCCTTTCCCTCCGTGTTTCCCATCTCTTCAGCCTCTCCTAAACCAAGCTGTTTATGAATTACTCATTCCTGTCTCCTCACTAAAGTTTTAAAGCTCTGCATTACTCAAAGAATTTGTAGTTAATTTGTACCAGTACTCATTTTTCCTTACTACTCTATTTTTAGCTATGAAAATTAATATTTAAAATCTCTTGGCTCAACTTGCAGAAACAAAGTGTTTAAAAAATTCTTTGACCTCTGCAGTGCATAGTAAATAGCTCATGGCATTGATTTAGAAGTGAAAAAAGGCCATGCCATTAAGGTGGAAGTGGGAAGAAATTGTCCTCAGTAATTGTTTTGGATGCTTGCAAATGATGGGAGAGTGAGGGAACAGCTGTGTATTTTCAGAAAGGGAGAACCAAAATTACAGAATGCCACACAGATTAATGGCCCTTATCTCAAAACACATAAAAGAGTTGGCCATATTGTGGGTTGGATTGCAAAGCTGATTGGGCTGATTCATTTGGAAGGAGAAGGGGGCTTCCTCAGCTCATGTGTTGTACAGCCTCAGGCTGCCTCTCTGATCCCAACCCTAGGGTCCAGGTAGGGGACAGCTGTTGAACGTTGATGTTAGGTGAGGCCCAGGTGAGCTACACTCCACTTGCCACAGCACAGACTCTGGCAGGTTCTTCTCTCTTCCCACAGGCCGGTCTTGGTGGGTGTGTGCGGATGATTGTTACTGGAGCGGCCCCCGCATCACCAACGGTTCTGGGATTCCTCCGGGCGGCTCTGGGGTGCCAGGTATTTCCTTTATGTGGCCTTCCCTGGGGGCAGTGGGGTGAGTGTTAGGACAGGGCAGGAAACCCATTATACCCTGTACTGTACAGAGAAATATTCTGGGGGCAAGATGTTTGTGGGATAAAATCTCCCTTCTCTGAAGATGTAAAAAGCCCAGGGTCACTGAAAGCCAAGATAGCCTTGTGACATTGTGGAAAGCCCAGGTGTGTATCCACTCTGGGAGAAAACTGTATATGGATCATCAGTGTGCTGCAGAACCTGTCTCACACCTGTACCAGCATCTCTGCACTCTCCAGCCTGCAGACTATTTCCCAGCCCAGAGAAGGAGCACAAGGGAGGGGGATAAAAGTTCATTTGTGTGTTTTTATTTGATTCAGTAGGTTTTGTCATTGCTAAAATAATTTATTCCTTTATTTATCCATTCAATTAATGTTTTTCAGGTTCCTACTTATGCAGACTATAGTAACATAGTTGTGACTGGTGGGTTTTAAGTAAAGTAGGCACATCTATTTCATAAATGTGCATGCTTAAAATTTTATGCTTTAGAAGCCATGGGCTTCTTGGGAATTCCCTGGCGGTCCAGTGGTTAGGACTTAGTGCTTTCACTGCCATGGGCTCAATCCCTGGTTGGGGAACTAAGATCCTGCAAGCCGCCAAAAAAAAAAAAAACAAGGAAGGAAAAAAGAAGCCATGGGCTTCTTCTTACATTGACCTCCTGTTCTACACCAACATGAGCTGACCGCTCCTAAAGGCAGCTCTCCCACATGGTCTATTCATGCGAGCACATGGGGCTCTGAAGGGGAATATCTTACAGAGACAAAACCTTTATTGGATTTTAAAATGTTTGTCTTTAATACATATTATTCAAATTAGAAATAGAGTCAGTGGTTGAAAATAGGTTAGAAGTCTTTATCCTAAACCACATAACCTTATCTATTAAGTGTCTGTGGTTAAAAATAACATTTCTTCCAAGCAGAGTAGCTACACCTGTGTAGCTGTTGTCTGTGTTCAGTTTCTCCTGAAGGTACCTACTTCCAGAGCACCTCCCCTCCCACTGTCCCCAGCATGGAGCAGCCAGATGCTCCGTGAGAGGTTAGCTGGCTGAAAAGGGCAGCCAGCTATCTGCAGGCAGGTGTGCGCCTACAGTATGGTTTCTGTGTTTTGCTTGAAGGTTTATGAAGGTTATGGCCAAACTGAGTGCACAGCTGGATGTACCTTCACTACACCCGGGGACTGGACATCAGGTAGGATTGGCTGGAGATGTGGGAATGAGTTAGAACAGCAGGCTCTAAAACTTCCTCATGGAAAGTATATTTACATGGGCACTTAGGAAACAGCAGAAGAAACAGAAGAAAAACAATGATGGTGGTTTTGTCTGTGTTGTGGCATTATGGATCTGTTTTTTTTTTTGTTACATATTTTTGTATTTCCTACTATTTTTTGTATTTTCCTATTTCTTTTATAAATAAATAGAAGTCATGTTAAAAAAAAGTAATAGATCACAAAATACAGCTCCAGGTAGAAAAATGCCTATGATATCAATATATTGGATTTTATAGTTTCTAAATATCACAGAGTCTTGCTTACAATCATTTCAGAATGAAGGAAGCAGGCTGTGAATTGGATATGATTTAGGAAGGAGAGGCAAGTTTATAGCAGCCAGTGCGCTGTTCCTTGAAGAGCCATTTCAGAGGCTCTTTGGAACTTTGGTCTCCTGTGATAGCAACATCTAAAAGGCAGTGGCAGCCTCAGAAAGGAGCAGCTACTATCCACACCCTCATTCTGAAGGGACCTATCTTTCAGGGCAAGGAGGAAGCGGTAGGTAGCCCATGTATTGGCTGTCACTAAATTTAGACCAAATACAATCATCTGGAAAACTCTCAGCAAAAGAATTCTTCAGGATACCAACTTCCTCTGTGAGCCTGGAGCCACCCTTCACGCTTAAGTTTGCTCAACTACAAACTAGAAAACTTGCGATGATGTGCACAGAAAAGAAATATGCTTAGTAGTGCAATACTATTTTCAGAGCACCTTGAGGTAGTCAGCAGAAACATGATAGGTGGATTCTAAATTGAAATCACATTTGGCGAAGTCAGGTACAGAAGTTTTATCTCCTTAAACTCTAGCTGAATAAAGCCTAGCTTGTATGTGAAGTTTTTGATCTCCCTACCACTGGCAACTTTACTACACGGACCATTTTCTGAGGTCCTGGCTCATTAACTTTTTTCTTGTTACCGCGATCATATTTACTGATCATTTACATGTATACCCTTCCTTTGGACACTTTCTTCCCTCTTATGATGTCCTACATTTTCCTATGTGAGGCTTTTGAGGTTTTACCTTTTTTATGCATCCTTACCATAAAAACTTGCAAAGGTTATTGAGTATGAGAGGATCGGTATCTTTGTACAATATTGTAAAAGATTTGGCGGTCTCTCATTTAAAAGAGAAATGAAAGTGTCACAGCCTGCTTTTTGTTTACATGGCTCACTTTATTTCAGGACCTTGGCCAGCACCTGCTTAAAAATCCTGCGCCTTGGCCAGTGAATTGTGTAACAACCACAATTACTAGAAAATGACTTAGATGTAGTTTTGTGGTTGGAGTATATAAGACCAAGAAAATTTGAAGTCTTATTTGGGGGGGCGGGGTGGCGAGTTGCCTCATCCTTGTTTTCCATTTCAGCAGTCTGGTGACTGGAAGAAAAAGCAATAATGACTGTATTTTATGATCCCCAAACCAAAACATATGATCTAATGATGGGGAAAGTGTTTTAATATAAAAAATCCTGACTATGTGGTTGGTGTGGGTATGAGCCTCCCCAGAGACCCTGTAGAGGTTGACTCTGGGCCATGTAAGCCTGACCGGCTGTTTAAGAATCAGATGTAAAACAAAGGCCCAGCTGAGGTTGGCCTCTCCTTTCTCCAGAACTTTGTTTTATCATCAATGCTTGCTTGTGACAAACGCCCATGTAAAGGTGTATTGCTTTCCATCCACGATTCCCCACTTTGACCACTTGAGGGGTTTCACATGGCGTGGAGCATCTTCAGTGCTGAAATTGATCTGAACACTGACAAATGCACATTGTTCTGGTGTTCTAGGACACGTAGGAGCACCTCTGCCCTGCAATCATATCAAGCTCGTCGATGTCAAGGAACTGAACTATTGGACCAGCAAAGGAGAAGGAGAGGTAAACTTGAGCGTTTAGCCATTCATGTTTGTGGATGCTCTACATGTAGCGAGTAAAAGAAAAAAAAAATGGAAATGGAATTGTTCTCCTTTCACCCTATGTGTAAAGTCACTTTATATTATTGATTAATTTGACTCAACTGAATTGAGCATTTTCTCTCCTGTTTATGAAGTAACCAACCCTCAAGGCTGGGACTGGGCTGGTCCAAAACAAGATTTGGAATTCGCAGACTGTTTTAAAAATCCGTTTTTTTCTTAACTGGCACAGCTTGTTGCTGTGTATCTGTGCAGGCAGAAACACGACCATTTGCAAATAGGCCAGACGGGGTAGATGGAGCTGGCCTGTGCTTGTTCATTCCATGGGAGTAGATAGGAAAGCTGAGTGTCTGGTCATGAAGCAGGGGGCTCAAGCACCTCTGGTAGAATCAGCCAGCTTTCAGTATCTGATGAGACCCCATCCAGTGTCACAAAGCAGCGCATACCGAAGGCCGCAGTGTTCCTGAGGAAGAAGGGACGGCAGAGAGGTAGTTGGAGAGGGCACTGCTTGAGAGAAGGCAGGAGACAGTTGAGAACGCTGGCGGCTATTCCTGTCCTCTGTTTCCATCACTGTAGTTTCCACAGTGGATTTCCTGAGGGATAGTGTACATTTTTCTACACATGCCTCGTGACAGCCTCATATCAGGATTCCTTATGCTGTGGGCTGAGAGAAACTGGGTGTTTGTCCCTACAGATATGTGTGAGAGGACCAAATGTGTTCAAAGGTTACTTGAAAGATCCGGAGAGGACAAAGGAGGCCCTGGACGACGATGGCTGGCTTCACACTGGAGACATTGGGAAGTGGCTGCCAGTATGTATGTTTGGAACCGTAGGCCTCCACACATGTTGGTGGTGGGGGTGTGTATAATCTGATTCACTCTGAGGCAGGAGTCTTTATATCCACCCTGACAAGTAATCATTCCAGAATACCTCTGGGAAATGGGAGGTTCTTCCTTACCTCGCCTCCAGAGCCTCCTCCTGCATCCTCCTGATGAAGGTGACAGGGATCTTTTGGGAGCGTAGAACTGGAGTTTGAGGCCTACCCCCTACCCTTAAGAGGTTTCCAGGAAGAGATCTGACAGTGTTCTGGAATCCGATGGGTGAAGTACAAGGAGCACAGGGCTCGTAACTCTGGGAGATCTGAGAAAGGCAGGGCCTGGGAGCCCATGGACACTGGCCGCCAGCTGAGAGGTGGCACTGAGCAGTGTGAAGAGCTTGGAGCTGGGCAGGAGGATGCTGGCGTTCCTTTGTCTCTGCTAGAAGCTGCTCTTGGGACCTTGAGCAAAGCTTCATCCCTCTCTGGGGCTCCGTATTGACTCAGTTATAGAATAAGAAAGTAAGGCTACATGGCATTCTTTAGCGGTGGCCCCCAACTTTTAGCCAAAATCAGTAATGGTGCCTCATTCTGTCATTTGTAAAATAGAGGTAATAACATTGCTTACCTCTATGGTCGTTGTTGTAAGGAACAAATGAGATTATACCTGTAAAGCCCTTAGCACAATACCTGGCACACAGGAGATGCTTAGATGGAAACTATGACCAGAAAAAAACTATGTCACTGAAACCAAGAGCCTCCACCTGTAGCAGCCCACCCCAGGAAACCTTTCCTGTGTCTCTGGGAAATTGCTATGATTTTGGGTGGAGTTCTGAGATGTTGAATTTATCAGACAGGTGAATGATGTTGAGCCCTCCAGGGGTCCTCTGGGCCGGTGAGCTGACTTGCCCCTGCTTGGAACTGTGCGTTTCACTTTGAGAAACCCTCACTCTTGCAGCAGACATGGATGTATCCCTGGGCCAGGGACTATGCTCAGGGGAGAGACACATCTTTAGACAGTTCCCAGCCCAGTGTGATGGGCATGAGATGAGGGCCATGCTCACCTAGGGGAGAAGGACAAGCACCTACTGGCTCTGAGTCTCAGGATTTAAGTCGTGTTCCAAGAGGAGAGGGGAGAGTGGGAAGGACAGTCAGGGCAGGAGTAATAGCATGTGCTAAGTAGAGAGACCCTAGAGGTGTGAGGCAAGGAATTCTAACTGAGGACCCGCAGGTGTGGAGGAGGGAGGCTGGAGAAGCAGCAGGGCCCTGGACACTGGCAGAGGGTAGATTGTCCCATCAGCTAACGAAGCCTAGGCTTCAGCCTTCACTTGCATAGGCCCCTTTCAAGGCTCTGCACTTCATTTTATATTATTTTTCTTAAAGGTGGGGGTCTCAAAACTGGGAAAAACTTGAAGTCCCACAAAACTCTGGATCTGCCACTGATGCTCTGTAACTTGGATGAAACCACCCACCTTGCAGGGTGTTGTGAGAAGCAAGTAAATTGATTCATGTGAAGCACCTAGTGCTGTGCCTGAACTCAGAGCCCAAGGCAGTAGGCAGGCAGTCTGTGGGAGTCAGTTTTTTAAATTATTACTATTTTGAAATAGTATTAGATAGATCAAGGAAAAGGTCTAAGTTTCTGATCCAGAAAGACCTGATTTAAGTCCTGGTTCTCCCACCTCCTAGCTGTGTGGCCTTGGAGGAGTTAACTGACCTCTCTAATACTCACCTTCACCATTTATGAAATGGAGGTGATGACACCCAGCTCATGGGGTGCCACGAGGACCAAAGAAGCCAGTGTAGGGAAAGACCCTGATGTCCAGCCTGGATTTTGAGCAAAACAAGGCCTGCTTGTTTTTCTCTTCTGGCGGGACTACCCTAGTTCTGATGATTGAACAGATAGAGCAGGGCCAGAGTGTGTGCACACGTTCAGTAAGGAAGTGGTTTTGATGGAGGAGGAGGTGGCTGTGAGAAGGATTTATGAGTGAGGACAGATGAGCCTGACTGCTGCAAGTCCCAGGAGAGGCCAATGGCAAGGCCATCTCCAGGTTTGGGGCTTGGGGAATGGGACAGGCTTGAGGAGGAGAAGGATGAGCTTCCTTTAGGGCATGTTGCATCGTGCAGGGAAAAAGGCCTGGTTTTTGTAGCGTTTGGAGGATAGTGAGGTTTTGCGTCTGGGGCTCAGTGAAGAGCTCTGGCTGGAAGCTCAGACATATGCAGGAGTGGCCACTTAGGAGATAAATGGTGGTCACCTCAAGGAGCATCATCAGTGAAGGTGAGGAAGTTGCAACATTCAAGGAGAGAGCCAAAGGAGAGAGACCCGCCTATTCACCTTGGAAATTCAAAAAGATTGAAGGGAGTCAGGGAGGTGAGTGGGGGTCCTCGAGGCCAGGGGCACAAGCACTCACTGCCCAAGGGGTGCCCTGCCTGCTGCAGAGGTCCTGGAGGGAGAGGGCTCCTAATGCCACCTGGGGTCCTCTGCCAGAGCTGTGCTATGTGCTGAAGGATGGAGAGGCTGCTCTTTGGGAGTGGTGGCCTAAGCATGGTTCAAGGGGGAGAATCTGAAGATGCTGCTGAGAAAAGGGACAGCTGGAGCGAGGGCCTGGGTGAGAGGAGCACTGATGGGAAGGTGGGTGGCCTTCTGAGGAGGAGGGCACCTGTTGCTGGACACCAGGGTGGCAGGGGTGGGAGGGGGAGTAGGGCACATGGTGAGGGGACAGGACAGTGGGCACTCAGGGGGCCCAGCAGAGTTTGAGAGCCATCCACCCTTGTGCACGGCGTCCCTCTCCAGCCGCGTAGTGCCTCCATGAGAGCAGAGATGTCAGGTGCACGAGCAGATCCGGTGGGGCTTGCAGGGTGAGACCGGGGTTTGGGGAGGTGAGGGGCTATGGCACTAATGAGTGAGGGGCTCAGGCTTGGGAATGCCGCCATTTTACGAAGCCGCTTGTCCAATTCCACAGGCTGGAACTCTTAAAATTATTGATCGGAAGAAGCACATATTTAAACTTGCTCAGGGAGAATATATTGCACCCGAGATGATTGAGAACATCTACATCCGGAGCGAGCCTATTGCACAAGTGTATGTCCATGGGGACAGCTTAAAGGTGAGTCCCCTAGGCCTCAGCCCTCCCACACGTACTTTGGGCCTGATGAGTGCTTTGGGAATGATTTCCTAAGTAACTGGTATTTGATTAAAGTGATGAACATTAATTTCCAATCAGATACTGGTATTCTCCGGCGTATAGGATCATGAGAGAAAATGCCTTTCTAAGGGAGAAATCTTAATTGCTTATAGTCTGGTAAATTGCAGTTAGGTAAATAGGTTGCTTAAAGCAGTAGTAATAACATTCCCACTACTTTTAACTTATGCTCCGTCTACTTCCAAGAGGAATTTTGAGGTAATATGCTGAAGCAAGATTCAGGGTTTCTGCTGTTTTGATTTTGAAATACACATAAGAACCTTACAGATAAATAGGTATTGCAAATAATGATACTGATGATATATCTTAATATATTAAGCTAATGTGCTAATATAGTACAGGATTAAATTATTTGAAGAGGATTTATATTTATTCTGCTTTCTGGTATCATTTAGATCTGAAGTCAGAAAGATCACTGTGAATATATTCTGTGCTATCATTGGATTTATGTAATTAAAGACTATTAAATTATTTTTTAAGAAAGTGCTTTAAAAATTAAAGTGGTGTTCTTAAAGAATGAGGACCATACTAATGAATCAATTTCAAAATGGTCTGGAAATCCTTAGAAATGTATGTGTTTTGGATTATAGAGTTGGTTGATTAGTATCCTAAAGATGTACTCATTTAAGATTGGCATGAGAATCAAAGGTACATACAGGACTAACCTTACTGATTCCTAATCTTCTTAAGCTTATTTTTTATTAATTAATTTTTTACGAAGTTAGGGAAATATATCAGAAATATTCAAGAATATTTCTGTCAAGAATGTGTGATATGTTGGTGGAAATGTTTCATAACATAAACGTATACATATTTTTAGAAAAGAGTGGAGTCTGAGAACACCAAGAGATTAGTTTTAACGCTGGACCACAAATAACCACTTTAAAAGCTTTTGTCATAACTGTGTTTTCCTTTGGTGGGATCACAGGCCTTTTTGGTGGGCATTGTCGTGCCCGACCCGGAAGTCATGCCCTCTTGGGCCCAGAAGAGAGGAATAGAAGGGACGTATGCAGAGCTCTGCACAAATAAGGTCTGTACCTTGGGGCTGTTCCCCAAAAGACTGCTGGACCTTCTGTGATACTGCATAATGAGAGGACATACAAAAACAGTAGCCCAAGTGAAATTTGAACCTATAGGGAAATTTCTAACTTTATTTTATAAATGGTAGGAATCCTAAACCAGAGGTTTGTCTTTTGTCATTGTTGTAGAAGGAGCTCATATCTCTTCTTAGAACACTTGATAAACTATTGAATTTTCCAGCCAGGAGACATCAGAGAAAGCTTGTCCAGCCCTGTTGTTTTGCAGCTTGCAGGAGAGTCCAGAGAGGGAGGCGGCTTGCCCAAAGCCACACAGCTGGTTAACAGCAGTGTCAGATGTGAGAATAGGCCTTCTGACTCACTGGCCCTGCTCTCTCCTAATGTGAGGTAGCTTTTATATCTACTGGGTTTAGAGAGACAGTCATGGAATTGAAAAAGGAGCACAGTTCTCCCTGCTTAGAACATTTGCCGCTCACACCTTCCAGAAACCTTCTCCTGGCACATGTACAATCCTATGGAAGACGATCTCTGTGCCCTGACTCAGCATCGGCCCCTCAGTCACATGATCTGTTTCTTAGCAGCAACCATGAACCCTAGAGCTCCCACCAGGCCCTGGGCTCTTCTGGGGGTGACAGGGCCCCTGAGATCACTAGGCTGACCAGAGGTCTGCTTTAAAAAACAAAATTGAGTGGTCCCTTAGCCTGTTGTTGGACACTCCTTAGGCCATGCGGGCACTTACTTGCCAGATGATGGGTGGTGATTGGCTTGCTGCCAGGGAGCGTCAGCCCCAGTTGGGGGTTTGAAGGGTGGGGGGAGTGTTGGTATGATTGCCAGTTGTACTTTGCTCACAACTCATTGATTCTTCTATCTCCATTTTGAAATGTGTTTTTGCCTTGTAATTTTACCTATATGGTTCAATTCAGGAGCTGAAGAAAGCCATTTTGGAAGATATGGTGAGGTTAGGAAAAGAAAGTGGACTCCATTCTTTTGAACAGGTAACTGTTACCTTCTCCATACTTGTTACTGCCCTTTATGCAGGGATGAGAATTAAAGTAACCAACAGTGACCCTGACCTAGATTCCCTATCCTCCACGCTGTGGCCTGCAGGCAGGCTGTGTACCAGCGGACCCCTGAAGGCCTGTTCTAAGCTGACTTTGCAGCAGCCTGCATCCTGACTAAAATCGGTCGTAGGCTGAGTGAGACTGTGCTCATTGTCCTCAGAATCACAGATGTTCATAAAGCTGAAATATTACCCTAGCCGTAACTGGTAGAGCATGTCTACATGGTGTGTCTCCAAGCTGCGTGCAGTATTCAAGACCAGAGTCCTGTCTTATTTTTATTTTTATGGGGACTGTCTTCTTGGCTGCAGCAAGCAAGCTTACTTGCTAGGACATCAGAAAGATTGCACTCCTGGGGCCAGTGATCTGTCAGCCCAGCATGCCCTGCACAAAGAGGAGGAAACAAAGAGTGTGTTGGGAGTGGACACAGCAGACCTCTAAGACTTTCCGTCTTTGCAAGGTTGGGGTTCTTTTTTGTAACTGAGTTTATAAGCATACTTGGTCCTACTTACACATGCCATTTATAATCCTCTTTAGTCACAAATTCAGAAAGAAAAATTCTTCAAACAGAAAAATATTAATATGCTGATTTTTAAAAATTTCCTAGTATATATTTAATATAATTGTTTTCCATAAAATGGTTCTCCAACAGTGTCCCCAAATATAGTATTAAGGATCTGCAAGGTTTATGAGAATTTTAAATTTTATATGTTCTTTTTTTTTTTTTAATATAAATTTATTTATTTATTTATTTTTGGCTGTGTTGGGTCTTCATTGCTGCGCATGGGGTTTCTCTAGTTGTGGCGAGTGGGAGCTACTCTTTGTTGTGGTATGCGGGCTTCTCACTGCAGTGGCTTCTCTTGTTGCGGAGCACGGGCTCTAGGGCACTTGGGCTTCAGTAGTTGTGGCACACGGGCTCAGTAGTTGTGGCTTGCGGGCTTAGTTGCTCCGCGGCATGTGGGATCTTCCCAGACCAGGGCTTGAACCCGTGTCTCCTGCATTGGCAGGCAGATTCTCAACTACTGCGCCACTAGGGAAGCCCCTTTATATATGTTCATTTTGATGTTAACCTAAAAACATTTTTTAACCGGTTTTAAGTATAAACTCTTACAGCAGTTGTTTGACAATTAGAAAACATTTCCACAGATTAAGACTTTTAATTTATTAAGTTTCAAACTGAGGAAATCTAAATATAGTTTCAGGGTTTGAGGGAATTGTTTTTCTTTTGAAATGGATCTTTACGTTAATCTAGCTTGAGAGAAACTGCTTTACCCTCATCTGTCAGTGTGTTTTAGGGCAAATAAGGCCTGGATGAATAAATCCTTATTTTAAAAAATTATAAAATCTGAGGCATTCAGGCAAGTCATATTTATCTTTCTGAATGCAAGGTCAGTTCTGGCATGATAATTAAATTTCTAAATTTGCAAAAGCTGACTTCATTGCTCTTCCATTACGGGGAGCTGTGTGACTGTAGATGTGATCCTGTAGAGCAGGCGCCACAAATGAGTGGTTGGAGACCTGGTTGATCTGGGCTCCCTATTACCTGAATGGATGGCTGTAAGGGCGCTGGGGACGCCCTGGGGATCCTGCGGATACCCTTGTGATTCCCAAGGCTTGCATGCCCCCTGCTGGATGTGGGCTGCGTGACCTGCCTCCGAGCAGGTGGAGAATTGTAACAGATTCCTCTCCTTGGAAAAGACTACCACTCTTAAGCTCATGTTTAAAAGAAACCTTTGGTTAAGGTTCCAGTGTTAACCATTGCTCAAGTTAGAGCTTTTACTGAGAGGAGACGTATTCTTGACTTTCCATACGCCTTAAGCAAAGTTTCTGCTCTAATAATCGGCCCTCGCCATGGTAACCTCAAATACAGAGAAGTCACGTGGCATCCCAAAGGGCTGAGTTTTATTGCCAAGGCTGTTACCTCTTCATTTTCTCTGTTCTCATTCTCCTCTTTGTTGGTGTGTGCTCCTAGTTGTGTTCTAAAGCTCAACATAAATTACTTGAGTTAATCCATAATCTATTGTCAGCTAGTCCTTTTCCCTTTTCCTCAAAAAGGAATGATCAATTAAGGCTTAATGCTAATTTTTTACCCCCCCGCCCCCCCCAAATAGATATCCAAGCCCAAGGCTTAAATCATTCAACAGAAGCTTTAGGAGTTCAGACTTCCTGGGCAGCGTTGATCTGAATGAAACTTTGAATTCGATGAAAAATTAATGTAATTTAATTTCCAGAAACAGACAATTCCTAGAACTAGGCCAACCATTATCAATTTATGGAGATTTAATGAGTAGAAAAGAAGCATTTAAAATAACTGTTATCAATAATTAAAATATGTAGGTTCTTGGGAAGTATCTGAGCATACTTAACTGTGATTTAACCATTGTTTTGACATTTCTATGCCTTATTAGTTTGCATAGGCATATAAAATACAAACTGAACTTTGAAACCTGATAGTTTTCAAATTCTGACTGCAAAGCCCTTGCTAAATATATTTTACTGTATTTCTTGTCATTGAAATGAATACTTACCTAATCAATTTACCTTTAAATCAGAGATGAATTGAGCATTTCCCTAATTAATTTAAAATTTTAAAACTTCTCTTGTCCTAAATTATTCACTCTGTGTTTATTATCTGCAAGCAATATTGTGTGTTAAAGTGTTTCACAGAGTAATACCATTGAAAGATTTTAAATACTCTGGTTTTTTTTCAGAATGATGAAAATTTCTGTGCTTTAATGAGTTGGCATACATTGACACTTTTGAGGCATTATATTCTAATATAATATTTAAATGTTATAGTATCTTTAAATTAAAAAAAAACAAACAACTATAGAATCACTTTTCTGTGACAAGAGTGTAGTTTCAGAAAGGGAGGTAACATTAAGCATCTCCTTCCTGCTTTCCTCAACAAAAACTTTGCTTATTGCAAACTGGAAAACAAGTTTTATGTTGTGTTAGGCATAAAGGGAGACTAAAGACTCTCGTTCCTTTTTTCCCCCATAATTCAACAGTTTGGTTTTATTAGAAAATATGTAATTATTTATAAAAAATGAAAATTGGTTTTACCATTGGTTTACTTCTGAAAAAAAAACTAACTATAGGTTTGGGACCCACAGTTAAGGTCAGTTAAAGAGCTGTTTTGACTCATTTTTTTCCCACTTACTGATTAGACTTTTAGTCACTGGAGCAATTTGTATAGGTATTTTCATGGAAGAATTTAAATAGACCCAGGGCTGTAGGTCAGACTGGAGCAGGGACTGGCAGTAGTGCCGCTCTGATCTGCTCACTAAGTGGCTGAAAGGTGAGCTGAGTGCCATATTGCTTGGCTTCCCGCAAGGCTGTATTTAATTGTGTTTCCTCTCCTCAAGCAGAGACTATGTTGTAGAGAGCCACATTGAACTGCAGATGCCCCAGTCAGCACTTTAGGCTTGCTACAGGTTGCTGGTTTGACAGATACTCAGAATCTACCAGCTGATGCAGTTCTTTCTTCCTAAGATCATAGTGTTTTCTTTTACATTCTACTTACCATCTAAATAGTGTATGTAGCTCTCCCTATGAGAGTCATCTTCCCTGTACTGTATTGTTTGAAGCTTCTGCTTGTCACTGCTGGATTTTCAAAGGTGTTCTCCCAAGTCCCTGTACTGAACATAGACTCTTGTCTCAATTACACATGTTCTCCACATGCTGTTAGGAATGCAGATGAGCTGAAACCCAGGCTGCCAGGACACTTGTAGAAATTGTATCTTGGCATTAGCATCTCCTATAAAATTATATGATTAATTTCATTTACAGAAGAAGGTGGATAGATTGTTTACACTTGCCAGAAGTCTTTATGTGATACTGTTTTCTATCAGAAAGGAACTTTAAAAAAAAAAAAATTAAGGATATTAGCACTGCCAGTTTTTCAGTTTTTCATTTCATGGAGGTAAACATGAGTTACTAAGTTAAATCACTGTATCTAGGATTAAGTTTGATTTGGATTTTGTTCATATTTTCTTCAAGCTAGCTAGTTTTGTTATCAAATGGTGATTTCTGAACTTGAGTAGCAGAACTTAGATGTCATCTTATATGCACCTTATGAGCATGTACAAAACATAAGAGCAGTGCTGCTCTGGTAGGTTTGGGGCTTGAGCCAGAGCCTGTCTTCCACCTCCCACCCCTCAACCCAGCCCCCTCACTCATCCCTCCCCCACCCCGCCTCCAATGCACTTCTGCCTCTCCCCCACCTCATCCCACCTGTGTCTGTCTACACTCCACCTTCACACCCATCTCCACCTCCACACCCACCCCCAGCAGAGGCCACTGCAGAACCCCTAGCTCTCAGTGCACTGTGGTCTGAAAACGTCTCCCTTGGGACCTGTTTCCAGTGAATTTTGGATCCCCTAGGATGATTTATGTTTGATCAAAACAAATTAGGAAAAAAGTATATTCCAGAGGGTACAAAAACTGGCAGCCCTATTCCTTACCAAATCCTTGCTTCTTTGAGCATCAAAGACACTGAGATAATTTTCTTTTTTTTTTTTTTATTATTTTGCCATGAAAAAAATTCAGAAAAATTTTATTTTATATTGGAGTTGAGAGAATTTTCAAACAAAACACTTTTTACAAGAACCTTAACAAATTTTGAAACATTCGATAATGCCTCTTTTTAGCCAAAAGCCTCAGATTTCCAGTTATTTATACTGGATATCCAAGTAGAAATCCTTTCAGTATGTAAGGTAAAGTTGAGGCGGCTACCTATTATGCTAGCTTTAATTTTAGCCTAAAGTCCAGTCCTCCCCTTCCCACCACACACGAATCCCTTAAAATGCTATTCTTTTTATAGCAAAAGTGAATCCTTCATTTGAACAAATTTCTAAGAGACAAAGATGAATCTCATTTATTAATGCTGTGCTCATTTGAAAATTATCACATTTAAAAATTATAAGCATGGGTTTAAAAAATGCCAGAATTTGTTAGAATTTTTCTTAAAAACTTTTTAAGAAGTAGAAAGTGTAGCTGTTTTAGGGGTCTTCTTTGTATATTGAGTCTTTGATCTGAAAAATCAGTGAATGCAATGGAGAATTTTCTGAGGAAAGACTTCTTTGTTATATCACAATACCCACCTGCCAGGACACTAGACTGTTAGCATCAGAGATTTGGAAAACAATCACTGACATGTTGAATTTTTTGCAACTATTTGCATACATTGATTTTTTCCAATTTTTAAATTTTTGGTGGTTAAATACACATAACATAAAATTTACCATCTTAACCATTTTTTACGTGTGCAGTTCAGTGGCATTAATACATTCATAATGTTGTACAACCATCACCACCATCCATCTCTGTAACTCTTTTCATTTTGTAGAATGAAACTCTGTACCCCTTGAACAATAACTCCCAATTCCCTCCCTCCCCTCAGCCTCCAGAAACCACCATTTTACTTTCCGTCTCTATGACTTTGACTACTCTAAGTACTTGCGTTTTTGTGACTGGCTTATTTCACTTAGCCTAACGCCCTCAAAGTTCATCCATGTTGTAGCATGTGTCAGAATTTCCTTACTTTATATAAATAATATTCCATTGTATGTCTATGCCACATTTTGCCTATCCATTCATCTGCTGATGGACATTTGGGTTGCTTCCCTGTTTTAGCTATTGTGAATAATGCTGCTATGAACATGGATGTACAAATATCTCTTTGAGATCCTGCTTTCAATTCTTTTGGGTATATATTCCAGTTTCTCTATATCCTCACCAACACTTGTTATTTTCTGTTTCTTGGATATAGCCAGCCTAATGGGTGTGAGGTGGTACATAGACTGATTTTTGAAATAAGTCATTTCCTGATTGTATCCATTGATTTTAATTAACAATTCTCATATGACAGTAGCATATGACACAGTAACCTTTCACTCTTGTTCTCCTGGCTTCTGTAACCCACACCCCAGTTCCTTTCTACTCCTCAAGAAACTCCTTCTCTGTCTCAAGCCCAGGCTGAAGCTGTGTCCTACATACTAATACTAATATATCCAATGTCCAAAAACCACTTGGATGCCTCAGAAGCATTTCAAACTTGACATGAATACTTGATCTTCCTGCCTCCAAGGAACCTTTCTGCTCCTCCTATAGTTTTTCTGCTCAAGCAGAAATCTGGAGCCAGTCTTAAAATCTCTTTCTCTGCCAATTACCCAAACCAATTGTAAGTCCTGTCCTTTCTACTCCCCAAATCTATTTCCATCTCCACAGCCAACTTTATAGCCTAAATCACCATCAATCTTGCCTTTTGGCTGGTCTTCCAGCTTCCACTTTTACCTCATTTCAATCCTCTCTTAACAGGGTAATCTTTCCAAAGATGCATTCTAGTACTGTCTCTCACTGATTAAAAATTGTTTAAAGAATTATGTCCAAAATCCCTACCTTGGCATATTGATCCTTTGTAATTTGGCCCCAGCCTATCTCCCCAGCCCCATCTCTTTCTTCGTCTTTATTTGTATCACCTGCTGCAGCCTATACTTGTGATGTCCCAAGTGTGTTTTGGCACATGTTGCCTCTGGCTAGAGCCATATAACAGCCTCTCCCTTCCCCTTGCTATCTTCATCTGGCCAAAGCCTACTTATCCTCCAGAGTTCAACTCAAGCATCCCTTTTCAATGAATCCTGCTCCAGAGACTGGGTTAGGTGCTATATCAGAAAGGCATTCAGCTCTAAAAGAAAACCCTCAGGGTCTTAAACACATAGGGTGTGTTTTTGTGGTGTTCTCACATAAGAAGTCCAAAGATAAGCAGTCCAAGGCAGGTACAGGTCCTCAAAGACCTAGGCTCTGCCTGTCTTTCCACTCTCCCTTCTTAGTATGTTGGCTTATCACTTTATGTGGCTGCTACAGCTTTAGACATTGTCCATATTCAAGGAACGAAAAAAAGAGGGTAGAAATAGGTATGTCTGAACCTTTTATTAGGAAAGCAAAAACTTTCCCTTCTCACTAGCCACAGATGGATCTTATGACTACCACTTAGCCGCAAGGGAGCCTGGGAAATCAGGACATAGGATTGTCATAGTTCACATAGACCATTTTGGCCCCAAACAAAACCTGGGTTTTATTAGCATGGAAGATAGGGAGTGATATTGGGAAAGCAACTGACAACTGCTCGTCCCTATAGTAGTATTATCATACTGCAGCATCCCTCATTAGATTGTAAGCTCCATGTGTGCAGAGATTGTGTCTTGTTCTTTGTATCCCTGGTGCCTTACACTATACCTGACACATGGCAGTTGCTCAATAAATGCCAATTAAGCAAAACAACAAGTGAAAATATATATGTATTTAGCACATATATTTTGAGTTAATTTTTTTTTTTTGAATTTATTTATTTATTTATTTATTTTTGGCTGTGTTGGGTCTTCGTTTCTGTGCGAGGGCTTTCTCTAGTTGCGGCAAGCGGGGGCCACTCTTCATCGCGGTGCGCAGGCCTCTCACTATCGCGGCCTCTCTTGTTGCGGAGCATAGGCTCCAGACGCGCAGGCTCAGTAGTTGTGGCTCACGGGGCCCAGTTGCTCCGCGGCATGTGGGATCTTCCCAGACCAGGGCTCGAACCCGTGTCCCCTGCATTGGCAGGCGGATTCTCAACCACTGCACCACCAGGGAAGCCCTTGAGTTAATTTTTTAAAGTCTATATATAGCAATTCATTTGCTATTTAATAATATGGATCTGTTGTCTCAACAAAATAATCGAATGTAGACCCAGTTGTCAGTCAGGATACAATTTCTTAGAGACACTGTCACTCCAGGATTCAGCTCAAGCCCAGATCATAAAATTCTGGTTGAACTGACAGTCACCCTTTTCAGCTGGAATCCCACGTGGGAGGAGACTGCCCAGGCCCTCCCAGGTTAGTTCATCTATCTCTCTGGTCCCCCATTCAGCCTTGCAAAGAGACTTTGCATGAGGAGGCCTGGAATCTGCCTCATGGAAATAGGCAACACGAACACTAAGTCTGATCCCTCCATTCCTCCTTCCAATAATGTGATCACATTTTCTGGCAGAACTTTTTTTTTAACGCAGACTCGTCATGCCCCCTCCTAGACTTTATATTTCTCCTGTGAATGGCACCACTGTCCATGCAGCCCTCCAAGCCAGAAACCTGGAAGTCCTCAAGGCTGCCTCCTTCTTTATTACATCCTGCCCATTTATCTCTGAATCGCTCTTAGAACTGCTTACTTGTCTCTGTCTCTGCCACTTCTGTAGGTGCAGGCCCTTATCTTCTTCTCTCCTGTGAATTGGTCAGGTCCTTCTGATTGGTTTCCCTGCTTCTAGTCTTAACATTCTTAAAAGCCATCTTCACATTTCTCTTGGAGAGATCTTTATAAATTGTATATTCAGCCATGTCATTGCCCTGTATAAAAATCTCCTACTGTCTTCCTCTATAAACTGCCCCATCTACCACTTCAGCTTCATCTCTCACCCGCTTTGCCTCCTACTTTATGTAACTACAACAGAAATCACTTGGATTTCCTTTTTCATACTCTGCCATTTCTCACTCCCGTAGCTTTGTTCATAGGGTTGCCTCTGCCTGGAATGCCCTTCTCCACCCACCTCTCCTCCTTTGCTGGTTAACTCTTACTCGTTTTTTAACACTCACCTGATTTGAGAAGGCTTCCCTGACTGCTCCTCTCTCTTCCCTACCATAACTGAGTTAGGTGCCCTTCATCCTGTGTATACCGCATTGTCTAATAATTGCCCGGTGTGTCTGCTCTACTGGATGCCAGTGTGCACTCCCTGAGGGCAGGGGCACTCATGATCCCTCTTTGTGTCCTCAGTGCCTGGCACAGAGTAAGGAACTATCTCATTTCTGTTGACTGGCTAAATGGAGGAGTAAGAAGGAAAAAAGGTGGCTTTCAGACATATCAAATAGGCTGAAATGTTATTAGGATAACTCTGACTTTTAAATAGGCATAGTGTTTTTATATCAATATTTCTATTCCCATATGCCTGTCTACTTTTATCATGTATGCTATGAATGCTGTGTTATATTCCTGATAAAGATGTATTCTGCATTTGGTTTTTAGGTTAAAGCCATTCACATCCACTCTGATATGTTCTCAGTTCAAAATGGCTTGCTGACACCAACACTAAAGGCTAAGAGACCTGAGCTGAGAGAGTACTTCAGAAAACAAATAGAAGAGCTTTACTCAATCTCCATGTGAAGTTCAAGGGAAGTTCTTCTCAGTATAATGGACAATGTAGCAATATTATAGTTATTTTTTGAAAGTAACGTGTCAGAATGATGCAGCTGAAAATGAAAAGCACGTGACCTTATGACTGAGCCCCTTCCTGTCCCAAGAGGTCTTTAACAATATTTTCTCTCTCATCACCGAGTACACTTTATTTTTATTACAATGATATTGTAGTAAGCTGCTAAAAATACCACAAATGGCATTGTAAAAATGAAGACTTTTCTCAAGAACTGTGTACCACTAAAAGTAATATATTCTCAGTGTTCACAGAACTTCTATTAAACATAAAGGAAAAACATAACTGATATATTGTACTTAATTATTTGTGCAATAGTAACCAGGTACAGCAAATATCTAGGCAATGTGGACTACCTCATTCAATAACTGATGGTCAAAATCACAATTAAATCAGACTTAAAAAATTAAAACTAATACAGAATCATTCTGAAACAAAACATGATAGCTCACATTCTACATAACTTCAGATTCTTTAAACATAACAATCCTCATTGACGTGAAAAAATTCTCTCCAATTTTTACTTTTATTTATGAAGAATGCAAATTCAAGTATTCTTAAAACAAATGTATTTACATAACATTTTACAAAGATCTTTCAATACATTTTCGTATTTATTAAGCTCATTCAAATATTAAGGAGCTACCTAGAAAAAATGTAATGTACAACTACTTCAAGGATAGTATGTGTATATTCATGGATGTCTTACCACATGAATTATAAAAGATGTCTGTTTGACTCTGCAATGAATGGACCTTTAGGGAAGACTTGGGAGAAGAAACCCAGAATTATTTCTCAGGGTGGGCAGCAATTAATGTACTGATGTTCCTTGCTGGGTTCTTCCAGTCTTCCCATTCTCAATGTGTCCATGCCAGGCCTGGGAAACCCATATGGCAATAATTCTGAACAGCTTCACTTTCTTCCAGTAAGAGATTATCAAGGCAGAATGTAGGGAGGGGAGGATGTTATTTCCAAATGAAATAATTTTTCAACGACATAAGTTTGAAGAACCTCTTCAAAATACCCCTAGAAAACTATTTACGTCCATCATAGATAAATATCTCCTTGGGAAATAATTTCATGCATAGAATCTCTAAACCCTTCTAAGCTTACCCATGAAAACCTCCTTTCTTGGCATTATGTGTTTAAATACTTCTTGCACCTGGGTGCCAACAATGTCATATAATTAAAGCCCAGCATGGACAGCAATTAAGTTCCAAGCTACAGACTGCATCTACAGAAGAAACTGTCCCTAGGAAAGTGTTTTCTTCTGTAGAGACAGGACTCTGAAAGCAGAGATGGGGGCAGTATTCACAGTCCAGAAGCTCCTTTCCCCTGGAGCAAATCCAAACTGTCAATAAATGCTGTCGGTTAGAAACTGCATAATCACACAGGCTTACTAGATGAATCTGCACCAGTGGTTATACACTTATATTTCAGTCTTCACAAAAGTGGACGACCACAGCTTCATTTGATGTATTTATCCAATCTTTTACATATTCCTTTGCTGGATTCTCTCTGCAGTCCCACTACTTGCACTTATAGATTTGACTTTTAGTAGATGACCTAGTTCTGTGCACATTAATTTTTAAAGGCATTTCTAAATAAACAAATACTAAAAGTGTCCAAGGCCACATCTATTATACATAGCATTAATTTTTTTATATTTAATATATATTTGACTAATTAAAAGAGAAAATCATTACCTGAATTGGATATTCGTACTATTTTAAAGGCAAGTAGCTTCACATCTTGAGGAAAATGAACCTCTTTCCCATTGTCCTTCCGCTCAACTAAATTTCATATTTGTCTTTGCTTCCAAAGGATTTTAGACAATGAAATTATAAGCAAATAATTAAAAATTTTTGATTACATTTATACCTAATAATAGTTAGAGATAATTGATTATGGATAACTTAAGATTTCTTCTCTTTCTCACTTTAAAGATCTTATGTTTCTATTTGCCTTCCTGATCCGTGTGAAAATCATCACACTTGGGCATATAAATAGGTTCTGGCAGATGTGCTGAGAAAAGTAAACAGTGGGCCCTAAATATATTGCATGTACATTTATTTTTTCCTGTGTTTAACTCTACTGAATTTTTTAATAAAGGAGAAATGAAACAATATGTGTTAACGGAAAAAAATCCTTCTTGCTTCAGATTTTCCAACTTTATTTTGAGGGGGAAAAGTTTGTATTTCTCTTAAACCAATGTAGAAAAAGGCTATGTGCTTAAGACATTTACATTCATAGTGGACATCAGATCCGATTTAAGTCTAGAGGTATAACGGAGATCAATTACTTAACATAAACATGTCCTTAAATGTTTGGCCTTTTATCTCTTTCTCATTTAAATGTGTTAGTAATTCTTACATTTTACAAACTAATCTTGTTGTCTATAAAGATATAAAATAGAATATACACCAATTTTTTTTTCCTTTTGCCATAAAAGACATCTTTGTATTGTGATTCTCCTCCAGGTGAGAGAGGCAACTGACCAGGTATGTGCAGGCCTAGCTTCACATATTAGGAACTCACGAACTCAGGAGTCTAAGGAATAAACATACCTAGTCTCCCTCACATGAGCAAGTCAACCTTTCATTCTAAATTTAGGTAAAACTGTGCAGCATGAGAAAAAATAGGATTTTTCATTGCAATTTTTATAGTCAGGTAATGTTTTAGCAACTTGAAGTCAGCACTTAATTTGATTGTATTACCCATCAAAGAACCTCTGATCTTTTATTTTTCTGTGGTAAAGGGAATGAATTATTCTTTAGTTTCCAAATGTATAAAGCACAAATGTGATATAGTTACTTAGAATACAAAATACTATGAAATGAATGTAAAGAATGGAAAAATGTATTTTTGCATGAAAACAGACCACTTACAAACCTGCTTCATATCTCAGGAAAAAAAGAATGAAAAATCATATATAAAATTGATAAACTATATGAGCTAAGTTGCTGTATTTTCTTGCCTATTTCTATTTTAAGGAAGCATATACATGATCCTGGTAGTCTGAATTTTCTCTCAAGTATGCTACACAGTCCTTTCTGTGAATCTACAGTTAACTGCAGTAAGAATGGAATTAGCATTCAAGTGAGGACAAAGCCCTAATGAGAAACTCTTCAGTTAGAACACATGAATGGTTATAACCCAGAGGCAATAGATATATACTACCTGGAACACAAGCATTTCTAAACTTGGTCCCAAACAAAAGGTTTTCATGAGGTGACAGTGGCTTTTAAACATTCATTTGACTGATAATTTTTATTTTCCTTGTTAAGTCATTGCAAAAATTGCATGGAGGGCAATGGATATTTTTTCAAGAACTGCTTATTCTACTTTCAATTTTTAAAAATTGAGATTAAAAAATTACCTTTTAAATATGCATAAAAGTATTTTAACTGTAATTATATTTTTAGTTGCTTTGTTATAGTAGCATGCATATCAAATATAAAATGCATTTATGAAAACATTTGTAAAAAATAAAGATTTTTTGTTTCTCAAAGTTGCTTATAATTACTATTTTATAATATTTATTTAGCATAATCCCCTGATGTTAGTATATTTGGTGATCATAGATCATAGTGCTTATGGTAAACACTGTATCAAGCTATATCACTAGTCAGCATACTCTACGTCCTCTATAAGGGTCCCCAAACTCTAAAGACTTATGGCCCCCCCAGAGAAGCTATCCTTTTCCTTGCACATATGCTATTACCAAATGTGTCCTGGATTTGCTTCATTTTTATATTTTTAAAAGAACAAAAAATTGTATTCAAATTTTCCATCATGATGGTCCTTAAACAGTATTTCCATAATGTCTTTTACCCATACACAGCGGTACACTTTCTTAAAATTGTACATTCTGCCATGTCTAAATTATGCAGATTCTGCCATATATTTGCTACCATCTACTCCTCTCTATTTTCACAGCTTTTAGTGTAGTTGGGGCCACTCTCATCTCTTGTCTGGAATATTACACTGCTTTTAAAATTAGTCTTCCTGTTTCCACCCCAGCTTCCTCAAATTTCACCATCCACATTTCAGTCAGGGGGATCTTTCTAAATTGAAAATCTGGTCGTGCCACTCTCCTGCTTAATACTCCACAGTTTCCAGGATAAAGTTCAGACTCCCTGGTTCAGCACACAAGGCCCAGCATCTCTTCTCCGGCCCTTCCTCCATAGAGTCTTGGCTCTAATCATACCAACTACTTTTTGCAGTGCCCTAAAAGCATCATGCTTTTAGGTCCCCTTTTCATAGAATACCCTTTCCTTTAATCCCCCTAATTCCTATCATTCATATCTTAAAACTCAGTTCAACTATGCTTTTCTCTAAGAAGCTTCCCACATGGTTGCATGGTTGATTGTCCCTTTGCCCCACTCTCACTAAGACTGTGAGTTGCCTGGGGTTGCAGAAGGTCTGGCCCATAGTGGATGCTCAAGAAATGTCTATTGAATGAAAATCCCCTTGGCCCTTTTACATATGTTGCATAGCATTAAGACTGCAATACCTAAAGATACTTTTCATCTATCACTGTGATTTTTTTTCCAATCCTGTCAACTAAGCAAAAATAAGCCGATTTTCAGTTAGACCCTAAAGCCTATGGATGGTACCACAAATGAAGCCTCTTGGGGCTGGGGGGTGGGGGAGTCACTCGATAAGAAAACGGTATTCAGAAAGATTTCCTCTGGGCTCCAGGGAATCCTAAACCCATGAACTGGCTGTTTTCCCAAAAGCTTTCTTCAGAAATCTCTTAAAAATTTGGATTTTCTTTTCCCATGGAAGTTAGCATCTCCATGACTGTTCCAATCTAGTCAAAACCATCACACGACTGAACTGAAACATTGAAAGCAGAATTCTGAGTGTAGATATGGAAGCAATACAACACGGAAATGGAAGATGTTCAATTTAACACTCATGGCTGAATGCTTGCACTGGCATTTGTGTATTTGAGGACGGAGTGGAGGGAGACAGATGATTGAGTTGAGATATCTCTGCCCTACCTCACCCTTTTGTAGGGGACATATTTCATTCCCCTTTTATAGGCTGGGTATGTGAAACTTTAAATTGCAAGTCTGTATGTAGTCCCTTCCCCTCCCCTTGCTACTTAGGGCCTCGAGCTCTTTTCCTTGTTCCCCCCATCCCTTTCCCAGCCATGTGTTAGGAGGAATGGGAGCATGGCAAGCACACTAGCCAAATGTCAGGAGATCCATGCCACCTAGGTCAACCACCTGTCATAATGAGCCTCCTACGTTGTGGTTTGCTCAGCTTCGAATTGAGGGGACAGCAAGATCATCTCTAAGGACCCTTTTGGCTCAAGAAATCACACCAAAGGTTATTTCCAGTTTTGAAACCCTAGGCATTAACTCCCATAGACCTTTACTTGATGGCACTTCAGTGAATGTAATTCAGTATAGTGACAGTTCTAGAGAATAGGGCCACCAAAGGGCAGATCAACTTTTGCTTTAAGCTGTTTTCCTTTTTCAATGTTTCTTCCATTTCTAGGTCTAGGGCATCCCAGGATCTATACCTCCCAAAGGTCATTTAAGAACTCCAAGTTTTTTTTTCACAACATTCTCCAAAGGGCGAGAAGGGAGCCTGGAGACCTGGCTTGTAAACTAGAGACTGCCTGTCAGCATATTATGGATGTGACTAAAGAGACGATGTTGAAATATGATAATTGCTTTATACTGCAACAAAATTGTGAGATCCTTGATTGAAGAACCATTTCTAATTCACTTCTGTATCCCCAGGACCTACCACAATGCCTAACACAGAGTAAGGTGCTAAGTAAGTAGTGATTCAGTGACTCAAAGCACTATATCTAATCAGGTAAGAATGCCTACCCTCTGTTCTTTACAAAGTTAAGTTTAATGATTAATTAGTGATTAAGTTTTAATTATTAATAAGTGACTTTCTATGAGCAGATTTTGAATAAAAAATTCAGTGATTTTATTATGAAAATATTGTGGCTGTATGTGTGCTATATTTACACACAATATTGGAGCATCACAGAAAAAGTCTTTGTTTTTCTAATTTCATCTGTACAAACAGCATTTTTTTTTTATGTTATTTTATTTATTTATTTTTGGCTGCGTTGGGTCTTCGTGGCTGCGCGCGGGCTTTCTCTAGTTGCGGAGAGTGGGGGGCTACTCTTCGTTGCGGTGCGCGGGCTTCTCACTGCGGTGGCTTCTCTTGTTGTGGAGCACGGGCTCTAGGCGAGTGGGCTTCAGAAGCTGTGGCACACAGGCTTAGTTGCTCCGCAGCATGTGGGATCTTCCCGGACCAGAGTTCAAACCCGTGTCCCCTGCATTGGTAGGCGGATTCTTAACCACTGCGCCACCAGGGAAGTCCCCAAACAGCATTTTTTAATGTTGTGAAATGACATTTTTTAAAATAAGAAGATGGTTATGATATGCACAATATGTTTATCAGATGCAGCCAGATGGTTCAACCTGGGTGTATGGAGAGAATGAATGGTCATTCCTATGTTACTCCCTTTGGGCAGAGCATAAGGGCTGAGCCTCAGGGCACTAGGAGGGCATCCCTTGTGGAACTCACTACCTTAACCACAAGGCTGCCCAGAGATGTCCAGGAGGTAGCTTCTAGGCAGGGGCTAAGGGATTCTGCTTGTCCCTGAGAAGAAACCTCCTGGAACCTAAGCTCTTCTAATGCTTGGTTAGACTCTCAAGTACCATGCCCCCCACCCCCCGCCCTGAGTAAATTGGCGGCCCCACGGACTGAAGTTGATTGCTCAGGAGGACACTCCCCGTCACCATAACGTGCTTTCATTCCTCTCTGACCTTCCTGCACTGAGTCAGGCTGACCCCCAGCTAGACTCCATGTGCTTAGAGACTTCAAACTCCATTACCATGGCCTTCCTGGTAACGTTGCTAAGGAGAGCGGCCCACAGGCATCAGTACCAGGTGTTGGGCCCATCAGACTAATGAGAAAATGAAAAGCAAAAGAACCACCTCCTGGACGAGGAAAAGTCTTTTTCCATGAATTTTCCCTTCAGCAAGAGGCGAGGGCCTGCACCTAGAGTACAAGGTCCAGGCCCCCGGTCCACCACCAAGTTCCCTGGCGCTGCGCCTCCAGGAGGGCGGGGCGCCGCCACTTCACTGTGTCTTCCCAGAAGCCACCGCGCGACTCCTCGGAGATAAAAAGGCGGGAGTGAGGCGGCGTTTCCAGACCAGCGTGGGGGTCGGCGCTGTGGGCGTGTTGTTTTCTTCTCACCGCTTTCATTCCTCTCGGGCTGCCCCGCAGGCCAGGCCTGGACGCTGGTTCCCTCCGGCGTAGCTCGGCTCCTCAGGAAGAAGACGAGACAGGCCGTCGAGGGCCAAGAGCCCTCCGAGGCCTGGCGGTGGGGTGGCAATGTGGTCACTACGGGTCTATACCCGCAAAAAGCGGGCTGGCCATAGGCTCAACCTAACCCCAACGCCAGATCTAGGTGCACCGGCTAAGACGGAGGACCCGTCAGGGCCCGGCCGGAAGCTCTCTGCCCACTGTAAGCGCCGCGGGGCTGGCCTACGGAGTGGGACGCGGGGTGGGCTGGGCCTCAGCCCCAGGGAGCTCCGAGGCCCGCGGGCAGGCCTCCAAGGCTTTTGCCCTGAAGCGTGTCACCCTCTCTTAGGCCTGAAAAGAAGTGGCAAAACGCGTGGTTTGCAGAGAATCAGGGAGAAATCAGAGCGGAGTCGGCTGGGAGGTAGCAGCTGTGGGCCACGGAGGTGCGTATCCACAAGTAACAGCCCCATGCCTCTGGCCACCTCAAAATTTCAATCCTGATTTTCTCCTAATAGCCTCTCATTCTAAGAGTCAGTGAAGAAAATAGTGTGTTCTGATTTCACTGTTCTCCGAACACAGAGCCAGAAATTTGACTTAGGAAAGAGATACAGTGGGGAAAAAAAAAAAAAAAAAAAAGGAAGTTTTACCAAGTTGCCTAAAAGCAAGTGAGAGAAAACCTCCGGGAAAGCATTCGTGGCATCAATTGGTTATTGATACAATTCACCTACTGTGTTCCTTACTTCTTGTTAATTATGTCCCCACAGAGCTTTTCAGATTATAACAGTGTGAATAGTGATCAGGGACGTGGAGAGCCAAGTCCAGACGGTGCAAACTAATTGTGTTGTTTGTTTGTTAGCACTCAGTTAAGAGGTACAGGAGAGAAAAGCCTGCATGAAAATAGCACTAGTGAAGAAGCCCAGGATGAGAAGATTGCTCCATTGAGTGTATGTATGTTTCTCCTATGGTCCTTGGATAAGCTTAGGGTAGAGACCAGTGGTACCTGATGTACCTCCGGATGAAAGTATAATATGGTCTTTGTTCTATAGAGACTACATAGCTTTTTAGTGTTTTTATAAACGTTGATGCTGTATCTTCAGACAGGGCCTTGAATTAATGATTCTGGTAGACTCATAGCCATGCATTTTTGTTTTTTCTTTCCTTTGACAAAAATTTAAGAAATATTCATTACTGGCTAATTTTCTGTGTGACAGATATAAAGTGTTTCTTAGTAATTCTCTAATGTTTGGTAGCACTTAAACATTTCAAAGCCATTTTCATGTTTTCTCATTTGACTTTGCATTAACAGTTAGAAACAGAGGATTCATTATCATTAGAATATTATATAACTTCCTGATCTACTGTATTTAATGTGGATTCTGTACAGTATTTTAAAGATGTGTAGCAGTAGTTTGGAGAAACTCAGATTTTCAAAATTGCTTGTGACTCATCTGACATTAGCATTAAATTGGATAGTCATAATCCACCGTTTTGGCTTGCATATTTCTCTTTGACATGTTTTTTGGGGGAGGGCAGTTTTAACAAAAGGCATTTTTTTTAAAAGGCTTTTCCCCAGATTTAAACAGTGTTAAGTGTCCCTAATAGATTATTCAGACTATGCAAAAAAACGTTTAAGCAGTTTCTTTTAAGTTTTGTATTTTTCCTTCCATTCCTTTTTTTCTGTGCCTTTAAAAAATTTTTTTACAAATTATCTTATTGTGTAAATTCCTCTAACATTAAGTAATCTTCAAAAATGTGGTTTTTAGTGTCTGCATAGTGCTTTGTCTTATACATAAGTATACTATAATTTGTATAACTATTTTTCTGTGGTTGGGGGATTGAGATTGTTTCTAAGGTTTTGCTGTTTTAGATATCAGTAGATATCCTACCACAGAAATTTTTTGTGTGTACCTCAGATTGTTATCCTAAGACAAATACGTTGCAGTGGGTCAAGGGTTGGATTATATTTAAAGTTTTGATTCATGTTGGCCAGTTGGCACCATCTTATCTGAAACTTAAAATATCTATCTATCTACCTATCGATAGATATTTGATAGATGAAAAGTAGCATGTTGTTTTACTTTCCATTTCTTTGAATGCTAGTAAAGTTGATTTATTTCTCATTTTATTGGCCATTTGTGTGATTTTTTGGTGAAATACTTATTCATTATATATTGAAGATTGTTGTACTTTTACACACACGTTACAAATATTGCCACATTTGTTTGCCTTTAATTTTATTTTTGGTATTTTAGACTTATTTATCAATCATTTTCTTTTGATTTATTTTGCTTTCATATTTAGAGGGAAAAAATTCTTTCCTACTTAGGGTATCAGAAAAATATTCATCTTCATTTTCTAGTTGCTGGTTTATTCCACAATAGTTAGTTGACTAGTATATTGTTGACTCCCTAGATATGTCCATAATATTATATTTTAAGATTTAATATTAAATACCAAACTACATCTGTATCAATAAGCTGAAAGAATGTATTACATATGAAACTGATACACAAAGTTGATATTAGTTTTGCATTTTCGAAATAACCAAATCAATGTGTTATAATATTATAATATAAAAATATTCCATCTCATAATTTGTATTATATCTTTAATTCTTATTTCATATAGGAGTCAGTGACAGATGACCTCCAGGTTGATAGTAGTTTATCAAATAGTGAACGAGTATCAGGTAAGACTGGCAACGTGAACTTCTTCAACTTGCTTTCTTACAAGCATAAGCATCCATTTGTATCTCTGCCTTATCTTCCCATCTCAGTGGAAGAGATGTCTTTCTCCTCGTCCAAGTTGAATCCTTCGGCCTGTGCTGTAGACTTCATCCTCAAAGCCTTCAAGCACACACCAGTAAATTATAATTGAGATAAGTGCTACAAAAGTGAGGTTAACTTGAGTTAACTGAATTTAGTTGAAGAGATTAGGGAAGACTTCCATGAGGGAATGGCAATTTAATTGCGATTTGAAGAAAAGAGCTTAACTATAAAGAGAGGTGAATAAAGAGAAATCCAGGCAGAGGGAACAGCATGTGTAAAGACCCTAACGTGGGACTGAGCATTTTGTGTTCAGTGAGCTGAAAGAAGGCCAGTGTGGCTAAAGTAGAGAGGAGGAAGTGTGATAATAAGACAAGGTTGGACAGACTGAGGCTTTGCATAGCCTTATAGGCCATGCCAAAGATACTGATGTTTACCTTTGGAGCATCAGAAGCCGCTGAAGTTTTTTCAATAGGGAATGATATGATCATATTAGCTACAGTATGGAAAAAAGTAGGAGTAGATGTAAATAGACCAGTTGGGAGGCTATTGCAGTAGTTAAGGGGAGGAATGATGGCTCTTTGTACTATGGGATGACATTGGAAATGGAAGGAAGTGGGCATATCTTATGGCTGTTGTAGGAAATGAAATTGACAGAATTTGGCAAATGAAGAGTGAAGAAGATGGAGGTATCAAAGATGACACGTGTTTCTGGCTTGCATAACTGAGTATAAGGTGGTAGCAGTCACTGAAAAAACCTTGTTTGAGGGAAAGATCATAAATTCTCTTTTTAATATATTAAGTTATGGGTGTGTTTAAGATAGACATCTTAGAAGTAGTAATGTCAAATAGGCAGTTGAATATGGAGGGCTACTCATAGGAGTTTGGTGTAATTGAAGTTATTTTTGAAAACAAGAAAGGATGCCATTACCACACCAGAAATACTGAGGAATTCTTAAAAACAGATGAGATCCAGCTGATGAATATATGAAGAGCAGAGAAAAACCACTGCAGAGGTAAGAATAGCTCTGGAGATACACTTAACTCAAAACACTTGGTCAATAAATGCAAAACACTGTAATAGATGGGACCCTGAAGGAGTTGTCAAGGTGGTGGATTAAGCACTACATTCTGGCACTGTATGACCTGTCTCCCTTCTCATCCCCTTCTTACATTGGAAACACTGGCAGCTCCCAGTGCCTGCTGCCAGGTCAAAACCCTAGGAATTTCTGCCAAGCAAAGTGAACTAAGTCTTCACTTTGGCTCCTTAGGGTCAATGTTGGAGCTGGAGTGAGAAGCAGAAGGGAGTCTGAAGTAACCCCAGATTGCCACACAGAGAGCAGAGGGGCAAAAAAGTTAAAAATATAGATTATGCTTATGGTTGTTAAGCCCAGGAAAAAGAAACATTGTGGCTCTCTGAAGTGGGAATTCTGATATAAGAGACTTCCAATGTGGATACTAGCCAAATAGGGCAGTGTCCCCATGTAACCTACAATACCTGGAAAATACAGGAGGACATCCCCACCTAGACCGTAAGTTCCAAGAATGTCTCATCACTCTTCTAAAATCTCCAGAGGTAGGTTGTTGTTTCAGAATTTATACTCTGTGCCATACAAACAGATTCTCAAATAGAGATATGAACAGACAATCAGAAACAGTCAATTCTTTGAAGAAAATCAGTGCCATGGAAGAGAGGCCACAAATGCAACAAACAAAAGAATTAACACCTGAGGGAAATGGTAGAAAACTTTAAATATCTCTTTAGAGACAAGAGGCCATTGAATCCATAATATAACAGGCTGCTATAAAAAAAATTATAGTCCCTGGAAACTAAAAATATCATCAAATTTTAGAACAATAAATTAACCTAATATTGAGATGTAGTCAGCTGAAAATTAAATTAGCTAGCTAGAAAATAGAATAGAGGAATTTTCTTAAAATATAGCGCAAAAGAACATGGGAGGTGCTCAACAAATGCTTTTCCCTCCTTCTTCTCCCCTCTTTGCCTGGTTAACTTCTGCTAGTTCTTCAAAAATAGATTCGGGTGCTATCTGTACTGGGAAGCCTCTCCTGACTGCTGTTCTCTCTTTCTAGATGAGTTGTTCTATCGTGGTAATTCTATGGCACTGCCATAGGACTCAGAACAGCAGTATAATTGTTTTTGTTCCTCTAGGCCCTAAAGCTATTGAAAATAAGCACTACCTTTTATCTTCCTATTCCATTCTTGGGACATAAAATAGTTTGAAATGCTTGTTGAATGAGTTTTCTACTCTATTTAGAGGAAATAAACAATTTTACCATAATCAGTATTTTTTAAAATTGTAGTTTAAATATATGATAAATGTCCTTGGTTACTAGCTTTATCAAATTGATGTGTGAAAGGTCTGAGGAAACAGAAAATAGACTGTCTCTAATTAACAAACTGGTTGTATTCTGAGTTCATTTGTTGATTGATATTTGAGACCTAGAATACTTTATACTATAATAAAATATAAATGGTTAGGTTTTGAGCAGCCCACAGAATTCTATTTAACATATAATTAATTGTTTTAATTCTGTCTTGGAATCTAGTAATTTTGCAATATGATTAAAATTAACTCAGGATTTCATATTTAATATGGAGGATTGAACATATACGTTTACTTCTCCCTTCTGAAACCTCACTAAAATACCAATAAAGGCATTAAAAAAGGCATGAATCCACAACATAGAGAAAAAGAGACCTCAGCTGACAAGAGATAACCAGCAAAAGTTTGGAATCTGGAAGGTAGATGAATAAATTATAATAGGCCTAACAGACAGAAAAAAAAAAAAAAAGGCTGAAACCTAGATACCTAGAACAAACCAAGAAGCAAACTGAGGCAGGCTGAAGTTTCAGAAATTAGAGGCATCACATACTCCTGAAGGAATAGGTAGAGTTAATGTTGAAAATAGGATTTTTGGAAATCTTTAAAAGTAGCAATTAGATGCTGTGATCCCTTCCCCAACACTATGTAGCCAGGCAGCTACTCTTTTTCCCACCATGGCAGTCCAGAGACATTGAAGCAAAGGGTCTGGACACAGGGATGCTCAGTACTGCTGAGGGCAGAGGTGCTGTATTGAAAACTAGCAGTGGGAGGTGGTGGGAGGAGGAGGGAAGGGAATTAACTAAAGTCTGTTTACTTACCCCAGACTCCTTACCCCACTCAGGAAAATACACCCCAGTTAAGGGACTGGAGGATTCCTCTTTTGGAGAAGACCTGTTTTCTGGCAGTAATGACCTGGTCCCTGTCCAAATACCCTTCAGTAAAGCCCACTACTTTCCTAAACCCCACTTATGAATCCAGAGTTTCCAACTGCTATTTAGTTGCCTCATTCTTTTTTTTTTTTTTTTTTTTAGTATTTATTTATTTATTTATTTTTGGCTGCATTGGGTCTTCGTGGCTGTGCATGGGCTTTCTCTAGTTGGCGGCGAGCGGGGGCTACTCTTCGTTGCGGTGCGTGAGCTTCTCATTGCGGTAGCTTCTCGTTGCGGAACACTGGCTCTAGGCGTGCGGGCTTCAGTAGTTGTGGCTCGCAGGCTCTAGAGCGCAGGCTCAGTAGTTGTGGCGCACGGGCTTAATTACTACGCGGCATGTGGGACCTTCCCGGACCAGGGCTCAAACCCATGTCCCCTGCATTGGCAGGCAGATTCTTAACCACTGTGCCACCAGGGGAGTCCTAGTGCCTCATTCTTAAACATTCAAGAATTACCAGGCATTTAAAGAAAATATTTAAAATAAAAGTTAGATACCAAATAAAAAGAAACTTGAAGGACACAGACAATGCAAAGAATAAAACTTCTAAGCCATATTTTCATTATTATCCTCAGGATGATGAAAAAGTGTGTCCATGAAACAAGTGCAGGCTACTATAAAAAGGAGCATTCAGAGAACAAAAAGAATTCTTAAAAAATAGTAACATGGAATTAGGAAAACATTCTATGAAGGCTTGGGTGATGAATTTAAGGAAATATTCTAAAAGTTGAACAGACATTAAAGAGAAGATAAAAGATAGAAATAGTGGTGACCCAACTCTATGAGTATACTAAAAAAACACCGAATTGTATACCTTAAAAGATTGGGATTTATGGAATATGAATTGTATTTCAATAAAGCTGCTATTTTAAAAAGAAAAATAATTATAAGCTAAGTCTAGGCATTCTAACATCTGAAAAATAGTAGTTCCAGATATTATAAAGTAAACAGGGAATTATTAAACACATAAAACTAGAAATTTTTCTAGAATTAAAAATGGTTATGAGTGTACATATTGAAAGAGCGCACCAACTGCCCATCACAATGAATGAAAAAGACCCACACCAAGGCACAACGTTATGTAATTTAAAAATCCTCAGGATAAAGAGAGAAATCCTTCAGTTTTCCAGAGACAGGGTAGATTCCCACCCAAAATTTGTTTCCAATTTCAAGGTTAATGATGCCACTCATATACCAGGAGGGTATGGAAAGGTTTATTACTGATATAATGAAGCCTTCTAGAGAGGAGGGTGTCTCCTGAGCAGGACTGAAAATGACTTGAGAGAGCAGGGAAAGGAGACTGTGTTGGGGTTTTTTGGTGGTTAGAGGGTGGGGCTGGGGTGAGGTTTTAACTTGCTGGCATTGCCAGAAGGTGGAGCACCAGGGCTTATCAGCTTGTACAGATATGAGGCAGAAGGGGAACATGGAGCAGTGAGGTTTAAATCTGTCAAACACATTTTTGCAATCAGTTTTTTAAATATACTGGTCTAGAATTCTGTACTCAGCTAAACAATCACTCAAGTGTGAAGATAGTATAAAGAAATTTTTTAGACAGGTCTTCCATGCATCTTTTCTCAGGAAATGAAGAAGATACTCCAGCAAAACCAGAAAGTAAATCAATAAAGAAGAAATCATGAGATCCAGAAGTCAGAGGCTCTAATACATAAAATATGTGAAAGAATTTCTTAGGATCATGGTAAAGGGAAATCCTGGGAAGACATGTGTGCAGCATGTCTAGAGGATAACCAGTCCAAATTTGAGCAAGTGTATTGAGATCTCCAGTAGCAATATTTTTTTAAAAAAAGAGAAAAAAAAAGGAGGAAAGAAAGAGGAGGAGAGAGAGAGAGGCAGGGAAGGAGGAAGGAAGGAAAGCAAAGAAAAGAAAAAGAAAAGAACTGATAGATAACCTGGCATTTAAAAAAAATTGTTGAGAGGAAATTTACACTTTTGCAAAAAGTTGGGATGAAATGGGTACTTAGAAAACTAATTAAAAATTAGGTTATCAATAACTCAAAGGAAAAACAAAAACTTGTAGCAAAAAGGTGATATAAATAATATAGCTCATAGTACATGGCTCATCTCTAAATATATTTAAGCAGTCATAATGATAGAATCATTGAATACATTTAATTTAAAAATATAAAGGAAGATATTAAAAGAAACAATAGAGTTAATAGGGTTGAAAGCGGTTGTTTCATTATGATGGGGGTTATGAAACAAGAGGTTTTTGATAAAAGCCTTTAGAACTATTTGACTTTTTTAAATGTATGGTATAATTTGATATAAATGTAATTTTAAATGCATTTACATTTCTAACTTGTGACACCAGAAACAACCTTCTACTGTTATAATCAGGAACATTTGTTTATTCTTTTCTCTACCAAACTACCTAGATGGTGAGTACAGGGCTTTCCTAATTTCCAAGCCTGGCTTGAGTTCTGGGGTTTGGTGGAATGGTTAGCTCTCCTGAGAGTGGTATTCATGGAATTTTGAGAGGTGGAAGGCACGAGAGATGTAGCAACATGTCGGTGAGAAGGATGAAGACAGTGAGAAAAGTAAAAAGTAGCAAGGACAGGGAAGGACACTCTAGGGCAGCTGAAACAGGGGAAGCAAAAGATACTTAGAGGCATAACTTACCTCTGACGTCTGAAGAGGTGAAGAAGGATGGTAGCTTGAGTCAGTCAATTTAAGTGTTGCACTGGTGGCTGGAGGAGGTGGCCAGGTAGGAAACAATTGTCAACTTTAAGGAGGGGGTTGGAGTGGAAGAGAAGGGTGTGGTGAGGTCAAAATGGGAAGGATAAAGAGTTAGTTGTCTCAGGTAGGTAATGGATGAGCAGAGATAGGTATAGATAGGGCAGGGTAGAAGATAATGGGTTTTCAGAGTAATGCTCTCCTTTCATGCCTTACCCCACACCCCGCAAGTTTCTATTAGCGTTGACCTCTGTTTTATCATGTGGGAAGTGTTTGATAAATGCTGGCTGACTATAGCAGAGTATATTTTCCCTTTCCTTACTAAATCTTCTGGTTCTTCAAATAAATACTAAGTTCTATCCCTGTCATTTATTAGAAAGGTTTTCATTCTAGTCTACTCTCACAGGGATGACTTTAAGACCTCCGATTCTGGGAGATTTTCTGTTCAGATATTTACCCCAATTTCCTACTGAGATATTTGTTTTCTTATTACTGAGTTTTCGGAGTCCTTTATATTTTGGATTCCAGTCCATTTACAAATGTTTTCTCTTAATCTATGGCTTGTCTTCTCACCTTAACCATCTCTTTCAAATAAAAGGTTTAAAATTTGATGAAGTCCAGTTGTTTTATGAATCATCCTTTTAGTGTTATATCAAAGAAATCTTTGCCTAACTCATTGTCATGAAGATTTTCTCCTCTGCTTTTTCTAGAAGTTTTGTAGTTTTAGGATTTGCATTTAGAATCATGATGCATTTAGAGTTAATTTTTTATATGATGGAAGGTATGAATGCAAGTTGTTTTGTTTTGCTTTTGCATATGGATATCCAGTTCCAACATAATTTGTTTAAAAGAATATCCTTTCTCCACTGACTTGCCTTTGCATCTTGGTCAAAAATCAGTTCCTCTTATATGTGTGAGTCTATTTCTGGGCTCTCTGTTCAGTTCCTTTGGTCTATGTTCCTTTGAGTCTATGTTTATGCTCATTGTTTTTTATATGGAATAAGTAGAATCACCGTTTCTTCTTCTCAGCTAGTTAGCTTACAGTTATTGGGTTACTTATATATAAAACTTGCATTTAAAAAATTAGGTATACATTTTATTTATTTATATTTATTTTTTACTGAAGTATAGTTGATAAAACTTGCATTTTTGAGCCAAGAATTATAACTGAACCAAAGTAGGGAAGGAATAAGTTATAAAACTTTGAAAAACAATGGAAAAGGTTTATAGTACATTTTCTCCATATCAAAAACAGAATTATTTTCTCAGATTGAAGTACAATTTAAGATTGTGTACAATAATATGCCTTTTCAGTTGTATGTGTAATTTTACATTATTAGTATACAACTGCATGTACATTTCTACAACTTTGAATTCTTAGGATTTTGAATCTGTTTACTATTGAAACATTTTACCCTTTTTGTTTGTTTGTTTATTCTACAGGACTAAGTTTACAGCATGATATTTCTAGCTCTCTTCTAAGTTACTCAATCACAGACTCTTATACAGAATACAAGAGTTTTGAAGAGAGTTTAAGTAGCTTCCCATCGCCTGAACTCTTCAGAGGATCAGATTATTTAGGTGAGAAAATAATTTCAACCTTAATTTGCTCTACTATAGAAATTGCTCCTTTGTCCACAAATCCTGCAATGAATAACGTTCCTTTTGAGGAGGTATACTTATCTTCCACCAAAACCTTCTTCTGCCTACTATCCGTTGTGTTCCATGCTCAGTCACATAGGACTATAGATCAAAAGCCCTCAGATCAGGGAAAGATGAAGAGATTAGCATTTACATGTAATACATATCCAGTTAGTAAGCAGTTTTGCACATAACATATGTATACTTGTTCTCTTGAACTATGGGCTATCTTTTATTTCCTGTACTTCTCTTACTTTTCGATAACTAAAAGGTTGACTAGACCATCTCCCTGTCTGAATTTTTTCTACAAATTAACAGTTACATTTACTATATGTATAATTAAGAGCCTTTGGTTAATGATGCAGATTGAACACATGCCTTCCTCCACAACTTTGTGCAATGGCTTTTTAAAAAAGGCATAAGCACATAAGAGTAAAGAGAATGGGAAAGAATAAAGCATAAAGTTTGGAGAGCTAGAGACCAAATGGTCTGATAAAGCAGAATTGAAAAAACTGAGTCCTAAATCAACAATGGGAACACCCCAGAAACAAGTTAGTTTGTACAATACCATAGTATCCCAGAAAAGTTTTCAATGTGGCTTGTAAAATACTTGTAAAAAGCTGTGTCCGAAACACAGAAGATGTGGTGACTTCTCCTTTCCTACTCAAATGGAGTCTGGAGATTTATTCTTTGGAGTGTTTTGAAACAGAGGGACTCTGGACTGGAGGATACTAGGCACTGTTAATAGCAGGGATACCATGGTATTTTGAAATGTTAGTCCCAATTACTCATTCCCCTGTAGTAGTAGTATATAGCCATACCCTTGTCATAGCCTCATAGTGGGTGAAGTGTACTTTCTCACTCTTTTGCTTTGGAGTTGACCATATGACTTACTTTGGGCAATAGGATATCAGTGAGTGAAACATAAACAAACTTTTGATATGTGCATACGTGATTGGGCTTGTCCTCTTATCCTTTTGCCATCGTGAGACGAATACAGATCTTCTTCCACTTACGATGGAAGAAACTGTAAGTTGAACCATTGTAAGTCAGGGACCATATGTATATCCTAATTAGCTTTTACCTCTCCTGTGGGACTCCAGAATAAGAGATACAGAGCAGGATAGCCCCAGGCAGACTGCAGACTTCAGAGAGCTGCCCCAGCTGATCACCAGACCCATATAATCTAAAGCAGAGCTGCTTGAGCCAAACAGTAGACATGAATATAAGAAATAAATGCTTTCATTTTATGCTACTGGCATTTCAGTGTTATTTATTATACAGAAAAAGCCAACTGCTTCAGATACTGTAGTGACTGCAGAAAGGGGGAATTAAATGCAAGTGTACATTCCAAATTGTGGGACTTGCTCACCCAGTGCCTATTCTCATCCTAACCCAACAGCTCATTACTCTGTTCAGCTTCCAGAATGCTAGCACCCAGAATTGAAACTTTCAGGCAAGAGAATGGAAGGTTTTTTCCTGAGAAATCTGAGCAACCCTAAAGAAAGTATCTAAAGATACTGGCCTCAGTAGTCCTTCAATGAAACTGACAAGAACCCTACAGTGAAGCTGTGTATGTGACAAGCCCCAACTAAGCCACAGAGATCCCACTTAGCCATTTAGGGCCCCCTCTTAAATATGAGCAGAGAGCCAAGGACAACTAGACTTCTGAGAAAACCCTCTAACATAAAACAGAGAGATCAGAACAAAGCAAAATATGGTAGTGAGTCAGTAAGGTGTTGGAATAGGAAACCCTAGACCTGCCTTCCCCCAGGGACACACCAATTCAACAATACATGGACTAATTCCCTTTGTGAGAAATCTAAAAACTAGTTGAGGGGCTCCTGCACCCCAGGCAAGCTTGAGACCAGTCACATCAAAGGCAGTAGGAAGGACTTCCCTGGTGGCACGGTAGTTAAGAATCCACTTGCCAATGCAGGGGACACGGGTTTGATCCCTGGTCTGGGAAGATCCCACATGCCATGGAACAACTAAGCCCGTGTGCCACAAGTACTGAGCCTATGCTCTAGAGCCTGCAAGCCACAACTACTGAAGCCCGCACACCTAGAACCTATGCTCAGCAACAAGAGAAGCCACCACAATGAGAAGCCCGTGCACCACAACGAAGAAGAGTAGCCCCCACTCGATGCAACTGGAGAAACCTGCGCGCTGCAACAAAGACCCAACGCAGCCCTCCCCAACCCAGAGAAGCCAGTAGGAAAATTCAAGACACCCTTTCACCATAATTCACACCCCCAGCACAGGTTGGCAGGAAACCTTCAGCTCCCAGCTTCTCCCTAGGGAGGGAGGGAAGGGACTGAAGCATGTGTCAAAAGTTCTCAATTTTCTGGGAATGGTCAAAGAATTGCCTACTATCTTATCTGCCTCAGAGGGCTGATGGGACCTGACATACTCTAGAAGTCTGATGGGTGCTGAAGCAAAGATAGTATTTTGTCCCAGCATAAAAACATTCACTAGATCCCAGCTTCTCTCTAGGGTGGGAAAGAGTTGGACTGTGTCCAACATTTCCGGGGGCTGCTCAAAGTAATAGTTTTTGTCTCATCTGTCTTGGAGCACTGATGGGACTTGGTGTATTCTAGATTCCTCATGGGCACTAAGAACAAAGACTATGGTTTGAACTGGAAAGAAGGTTTGAGAGGATCCCAGAATCTCTGGTTGGGAAGATTGGTGAAGGTCTTCTGTACGAGGCCTATCTGTGAAGACTGGGAGAGGTGGCTGTTTTTTCTAATGTGCAGATACCAACACAAATCATTAAAGAAAAAGAAACAGGGAAACATGGTCCAAAAAATGGGAATAAGATAAAGCTCTAGAAACTGACCCTAATTAAATGGAAATATATGAACTACCTGACAGAGAATTCAAAATAATTGTCATAAAGATGTTCAACAAATGTTCATAAAGAGCTCAGGAGAACAATGCACGGAAAAAGTGAGAATTTTAAGAAAGAGATAGGAAAAAAAGTTAACCAAAAAGAAATCTTAGAGCTGAGAAAAACAGTAAATGAATTAAAAAAACCCAGTAAAAGAGATTGGACTAGATCAAGCGGAAGAAAGAATCGGCAAACTCAGAGATAAGTCGTTTGAAATTATCCAGTCAGAGGAGCAAAAAGGAAAAAATATAAAAGAATGAAGAAAATTTGAGATTTCTGTTAAGAAAACAGATCAGTATATGGATTGTGGGAGTCCCATAGGGAAAAGGGAGGTAGGAAGGGAGGGAAAGAGAAAGGGCCAGAAGGCTTTTTCACAGAAATGGTGGCTGTAAACTTCCTAAGTCTGGGGAAGGAAATGTACATCCAGACCTAGGAACCCCAACAAACCTCAAATAAGATGAACCAAAGAAATTCACATGGGTGCACATAATCAAATTGTCAAAAGTCAAAGACAAAAAGAGAATTTTGAAAGCAGCAACTAAAAAAGCGACTTGATATGTACAAGGGGACCCCATTAGACTATCAGTGGATTTCTCAGGAGAAACCTTGCAGGCAAGAAGGGAGTGGAATTTTATAGACAAAGTGCTGAAAGAAAAAAACTGTCAACCAACAATACTCTAACCAGCAAAGCTGTCCTTAAGAAATGAAGAGAAGATAAAGAATTTTCCAGACAAACAAAAGCTGAAGGAGTTAATCATCACTAGACCTGCCTTACAAGAAATGCTAGAGGGAGTTTTTCAAGTTGAAACAAAGGACTCTAAAACAGCAACATAAAAGCATATGAAAGTATAAAACTCACTGGTAAGTATATAGACAAATATACTAATACTATAACAGTGACATATAAATCACTTTTAATTCTAGTATAAAAGTTAAATGACAAAAGTATTAAATATAACTATAAAAATATGTTAATGGATATACCATATAAAAGGATGTAAATTGTAACATCAGTATTGCAAAGTGTGTTTGAGGGGTGAAGTAAAAGTGTAGAGTTTTTGTTAAATTGTTATCAGCTTAAAGTAGACCGTTTAAACTATGTTTTGTGTAAGCCCCATGGTAACTACACACACAAAAAATGCCTATAGAGGAGACACAAAAGAAAAATAGAAAGGAGTCAAAGCATATCAACATAAAAGAATCAGTGAAAGACAAAGGAACATGGCAAGAGAGGAAAGAGAGGCAAAAGAACTACAAAACAAAACAATTAACAAAATTGTAATAGTCCTTCTCTATCAGTAATTACTGTAACTATAAATGGATTAAACCCAATCAAAAGACAAAGAGTGGCTGAATAGATTGAAAAAAAATCCAACCATATGCTGTCTACAAAAGACTCATTTTAGATTTAAGGACACACATGGACTGAAAGTAAATGGGTGGGGAAAGATACTCCATGCAAATGGTGACCAGAAGAGAGCAGGTGGGGCTATACTTATATCAGATAAAAATAAACTTTAAGTCAATAACTATTATAAGAGACAAAGAAGGACATTATATAATTATATAAGGGTCAATTCATCAGGAACATGTAACAATTATGAATAAATATTCACCCAACATCAGAGCCCATAACATATGAGGCAAACACTGACGGAAATGAAGGTAGGAATAGGCATCAATACAATCATAGTAGGAGACTTCAGTACCCCCACTTGTAATAATGGATAGAACATTTGGACAGAAAATCAACACTTAACTGATTTCAAAGTATCAATATATTGCAAAGCTACAATAAATATAACATTATAGTACTGGCAATACAGACATATAGATCAGTAGGACGGAATAGAGGGCCCAGAACTAAATCCATAAATATATGGTCACCTGATCTTTGACAAGAGTGCCAAGGATACACAATGTGGGAGAAATAGTCTCTTCAACAAATGATGTTGGCAAAACTGGGTATCCACATACAAAAGAATGAAATTGGACCCTTACCTTATATCATACAGAAAAGTCAACTCAAAATGTAGTAAGGACTTAAATGTGAGAACAGCAACTGTAAAACTCCTAGAAGAAAACATAGGGGAAAATCTTCATGACAATTGGTCTTGGCAGTTATTTATGTGACACCAAAAGCACAGGCAACAAAAGCAAAATTAGACAAGTGGGCCTTGATAAAACTAAAAAGCTTCTGCACAGAAGAAGAAACAATCAACAGGGTGAAAAGGCAACCTATAAAAAGGGAGAAAATATTTGCAAACCACATATCTGATAAGGGATTAATATCCAAAATATATTGGAAACTCCCACAATTCAAAAGGAAAAAAAATCCAAATAACCTGATGAAAAAATGACAAAGAACTTGAATAGACATTTCCCCCAAAGAAGACATTCGCATTGCCAACAGGTATATGGAAAGATCACTAACCATTAGGGAAATGCAAATCAAGACCATAGTGAGATATCACCTCACAACTCTTAGTATGGTTATTATTAAAAAAAAAAAAAAGTGTTGGCAAGGATATGGAGAAATTGGACGCCCTTGTTTGTACACTGTTAATGGGAATGTAAAATAGTGAAGCTGCAATGGAACACCGTATGGCAGTTACTCAAAAAATTAGAAGTAGAACTACCATATATGATCCAGCAATCCCACTTCTGGGTATTTATTCAAACTAATTGCAGTCAGGATCTAGAAGATATATTTGCACTCCCGTGTTCATTGCAGCCTTTTTCACAATAACCCAATGTGGAAACAACCTAAGTGACCATTGAGGGATGAATGGAGAAAGAAAATAAAGGTATATGCATACAATGGAATATTATTCAGCCTTAAAAAAGAAGGAATATCGGGATATATGTATATGTATAGCTGATTCACTTTGTTATAAAGCAGAAACTAACACACCATTGTAAAGCAATTATACTCCAATAAAGATGTTAAAAAAAGAAAAAAGGATATCCTGCTATGTGCAACACTATAGAAGAACTTTGAGGACACTATGGTAAGTGAAATAAGCCAGTCACAGGAAGAAAAATACTATATGATTCCACCTGTATGAGATATCTAAAGAAGTCAAATTCATAGAAGTAGAGAGTAGAATGTTGGTTGCCAGGGCCCTGGAAGAAAGGAATGTGGGGAGTTGCTATTCAACAGGTATAGTTTCAGTTATGCAAGATGAATAAGTTCTAGAAATCTGCACAGCACTGTGCCTACAGTTAACAATACTCTATTGCACTCTTACAAATTTGAGGGTATGTCTCATGTTAAGTGTTCCCACCATAATAAAATTAAAAATAAGAGAAGAAACCAAGCAGAAATAGGAATACACGGAAGATACTGGGGAAAAAAAACTTCACTGAGATAAAAATGTGTATATTGCATCCATTGAATAGGAATAGGACGCTGTGAAAAAAAAAAGAGGGGGTGAATATTCAGAGAACAAATTAAATGCAGTAGCAGAATGGAAAACTCAATAGAAGGATTAGAAGATAAGTTGAGATTTCCCAGAAAAAAAAAAAAGGAGGAAAACACAAAAAATGGAGAAAAAAGGTAAGTTAGAGAAGCAATATATGAAATCTAATATCATATAATAAGAGTTCCAGAAAAAGATAATGAAATAAACAGAAGGAAGAAAATTATCAAAGATACAATTCCAGAACACTTTCTAGAGCTAAAGAATATGATTTCTGGGTTAAAAGGGCCATACTGTGCCTAGCACAATAGATGAAAAACACCAGGACAAAACATTATGAAATTTCAGAACATCTGAGGATGGAATAAACAGAATGGATTTATACAATTTGGTAGAGTTTAGGATTAAATAGATGAAAAATATGGAGAAAACTAAACAAACAAGACTTTTATTGACTCCAGGAAAAACAAAAGGTGGTCATGGTATACCACAAGAGTAAAAACTAGGATTTTTATGGCAATTTATCATCATAATGTCTACATTGAATATTGGCCTAACTAAATATGTGATATAATAATATGAGGACCATGGGAAAAGTGGGGAAAAGGAAATAAGAGTATTAGGGCACTGCGATAGCCCAAAGATTACTTAATATCCTGATGCCGTCAAGGCTTGTCTTTTTTTCTCTGTCTCACCCAAACTTTCTTCAATTACCATAGCTTGGTATGGGCTGGGGTCCTAAGTTGAGGAGAAAAAGGTAATCTGCCACTTGTGTGCTGTTGTTCAAAATTTTGTGCCATTTCTCCCTGCTTTTTTAGATTGGGAGTGTCCCATGTTGGAAGAAAACATGCTATGTAAGAATTCCACTCTTTTGGACACCAGTAAAGCAGTACCGATAGAGAAGGCACTACAGTTTTCAAACCTCTCTGCAATTTTAGGTAAGTTTCACATTCTTTTTCCTCATGTCACAAGGGGAAACCCTTGTCTCTATTGGAAAAGCAAAGTATTTTTTCTTTTGAATGATTTCTAAGCTAAATTCATTGATTAGGATTACCTTTGGCTACACATCATATCTGACTAATAGTAAGTAGCTTAAGTACATATGGGTTTACTTTTTAAAAACATTTATTTTGAATTTTAGACTTGCAGAAAAGTTGCAAAAGTAATACTAAGGGTTCCCATATACCTTCCATCCAGCTTTCTGAAATATTATCTTATACAACCGTAATACAATGGTGATAATCAGGAAATTAACGTTGGTATTAAACTGTTAACTAAACTACAGACCTTATTCACGTTTCACCAGTTTTTCCACTAACGTCTTTTCTTCTGTTTCAGGATCCTATCTAGGATACTACATTGCATTAGATTGTTATTTCTCCCTTAGTCTACTGAGGTCTGTGACAGATCCTCAGTGTTTGTCTTTCATAAGCTTGATACTTTTGAAGATTACTGATCAGTTATTTTGTAGAATGTCCCTCAGCTTGAATTTGTCTAGTGTTTTCTCATGATTGGAAAGAGATTATGCAATTTTTGATAAGAACACCACAGAAATGATGTTGTATTAAGGAATTCTTAATGTCAGTACATATATCTTATTACTGGTGATGTTAAACTTCACTTGATTAAGGTGGTATCTGCTGGTTTTCTCCACTGTAAAGTTACTAGTTTCCCTCTGTAGTTAATAAATACCTAGAAAAAGATAGTTTGAGACTCCATAAGTCCTGTTTCTCCTCAAACTTTCATTCACTGGTATTACCATTCATCAGAAGAACTTGATTGCCACAGTTCTTACTGTGGTGTTCATCTCATGGTGATTTTCTACTTCACTCTTTCCTGTTACATTTATTAATTGGAATTCTGTTGTAAAATAACTGCCTATTTTCTGCCATTTATTTATTCAATTATTTCTATCAGAATGGACTCATGCATATTTATTTTATTTTATGGGTTAAAATCCATTCCTCCCTCCCTCCCTCCCTTCTTTCTTCCTTCCTTTATTCTACTATACACACAAAGAAGCTTGAGAATTGTTAACCCAGATCCCTGTGAGAAATACATTTACTAAGTAGATTACTACAGCATTTATGTACAGTTCTGTTTGTCTTCAGCATTACAGCATCCAATCAACATACTCTTTTCCAAAGTTAGGTAGGTTAGTTCTTTTCCTCTCCCCTTTCAGTGAAATTGTTATTCACTTGTTATATAGTTAGATTCCTTTGGTAGTATTGGATTCAGTTTTTGATCCCCCTTTTCCTGTTTGATTTTGTTTATTTATTCAAGGAGGGGGGCTGTGTGAAGGTATGTGAAACATTACTATGGTTCTAAGAGTGATTGCTATACAAAAAAATATTCTCAGAAAAGTATTGCTTTCTCTTTCTTCTACTGCTACTGTGATCCCTTTCCCCTCTTCTTTCTACCCGGTTTCCACCCACCCCTTATAGGTAAGCAGTCTCTTTAGTTTATGCTTTATCTTTCTTGTGTTTCTTTTACACAAATGAACAAAGCCCTATGTATTTTCTTTCTTTTTTAAATTGAGGTGTAGTTGATTTACAGTATTGTGTTAGTTTCAGGTATACAGCAAGGTGATTCAGTTATATATATATATGTATTTTTCAGATTTTTTCCATTTTATATTACTGCAAGATATTGAATATAATTAATTTCCTGTGCTATACAGTAAATCCTTGTTATCGATACTTATCTATTTTATGTATAGTAGTTTGTATCTGTTAATCCCATACTCCTAATTTGTCCCTCCCCCCTTCCCTTTACCCTTTTGTAAACATGTTTGTTTTCTATGTCTGTGAGTCTGTTTCTGTTTTGTATATAGATTCATTTGTATTATTTTTTAGATACCACATGTAAGTGATATCATATATTTGTCTTTCTCTGTCTGATTTACTTCACTAAATATAATATTCTCTAGGTCCATCCATGTTGCTGCACATGGCAATATTCCATTCTTTTTATGGCTAATATTCTATTATATATATATGTGATATACATATCACATCTTCTTAAGCTAGTCCTGTATTGATGGGCACTTGGGTTGTTTCCATGTCTTGACTGTTGTAAATAGTTGCACTGTGAACATTGGGGTGCATGTATCTTTTTGAATTAGAGTTTTCATCTTTTCTGGATATATACCCAGGAGTGGGATTGCAGGATCATATGGTAGCTCAATTCTAAGTTTTTTGAGGAACCTCCATACTGTTTTCCCTAGTGGCTGTGCCAGTTTACATTCCCACCAGCAGTGTAGGAGGGTTCATTTTCTCCACAGCCTCTCCAGCATTTTTATTTTTTTTTTGGTATACTTTTTCATGACAGCCATTCTGACAGGTGTGAGGTAATACCTCATTTGGTTTTGATTTGCATTTCTCTAATAATTAGCAGTGTTGAGCATCTTTTCATTTGCCTGTTAGCCATCTGTATGTCTTCTTTGCAGAAATGTCTATTTAGGTCTTCTGCCCATTTTTTGATTGAGTTGTTTGCTTTTCAATATTGAGTTGCATGACCTGTTTGTCTATATTGGATATTAACCCCTTGTCAGTTGCATCATTTGCTAGTATTTTCTTCCATTCTGTAGGTTGTCTTTTCGTTTTGTTGATGGTTTCCTTTGCTGTGCAAAAGCTTTTAAGTTTAATTAGGTCCGATTTGTTTATTTTTGCTTTGATTTCTTTTGCTTTGGGAGACTGATCTTCGAAGATACTGCTATGATTTATGTCCAAGAATGTTTTTCCTGTGTTCTCTTCTAGGAGCTTTATGGTGTCATGTCTTATTTAGGTCTTAAACCATTTTGAGTTTATTTTTGTATATGGTGTGAGGGAGTGTTCTAATTTCACTGATTTACATGTAGCTATCCAGCTTTCCCAGCACCATTTGCTGAAGAGACTGCCTTTTCTCCATTGTATATATTCTTGCCTGCTTTATTGTAGATTAATTGACCATAGGTGCGTGGGTTTAGTTCTGGGCTCTCTGTTCTCTTCCATTGATCTATATGTCTGTCTTTGTGTCAATACCATGCTGTTTGGATTACTGTAGTATTGTCTGAAGTCTGGAAGGGTTATGCCTCCTGCTTTGTTCTTTTTTCTGAGGACTGCTTTGGCAGTCTGGGTCTTCTGTGGTTCCATATGAATTTTCAAATTATTCGTTCTTGTTCTGTGAAATATGTCAGATATTTCGATAGGGATTGCATTAAATCTATGGATTTCTTTGGGTCGTATGGCTATTTTAACAATATTAATTCTTCCAATCCAAAAGCATGGAATATCTTTCTATTTCTTTGAATCACCTTCAGTTTCCTTAATCAGTGTTTTATAGTTTTCAGCAAATAGGTCTTTCACCTCCTTGCTTAAGTTTATTCTTAGGTATTTTATTTTTGATGTGATTTTAAACAGGATTTTTTTTTACTTTCTCTTTCAGATATTTCATTGTTAGTGTAAAGAAATGCAACAGATTTGTGTATATTAATCTTGTATCCTGCTACCTTGCTGAATTCATTTATTAGTTCTGGTAGTTTTTGTGTGGAGACTTTAGGGTTCTTATATAGAGTATCATGTCATCTGCAAATAATGACAATTTTACCTCTTCCCTTCCATTTGGATATCTTTTTGAAGAATTCTTTTTTTATTGAAGTACAGCTGATTTACAGTGTTGTGCCAATCTCTGCTGTACAACCAAGTGACTCAGTTACACACATATATATTGATACATTCTTTTCCATTATGATTTATCCCAGGAGATTGGATATAGTTCCCTGTGCTACACAGTAGGACCTCGTTGTTTATCGATTCTAAGTGTAAGAGTTTGCATCTACCAACCCCAGATTCCCAGTCTATCTCTCTCCCTCTCCCCCTCCCCCTTGGCAACCACAAGTCTGAGTCTTTCTCTGTTTTGTAGATAGGTTCATTTGTGCCATATTTTAGATTCCACATATAAGTGCTATCATATGGTATTTGTCTTTCTCTTTCTGACTTACTTCACTTAGTATGATAATCTCTAGGTCCATCCACGTTGCTGCAAATGGCATTATTTTGTTCTTTTTTTTTTTTAATTTTAATTATTTATTTATTTATTTTTGTCTGTGTTGGGTCTTCGTTTCTGTGCGAGGGCTTTCTCTAGTTGCAGCGAGCGGGGGCCACTCTTCATCGCGGTGCGCGGGCCTCTCACTATCGCGGCCTCTCTTGTTGCAGAGCACAGGCTCCAGACGCGCAGGCTCAGTAGTTGTGGTGCACGGGCTTAGTTGCTCCGCGGCATGTGGGATCTTCCCAGACCACGGCTCAAACCCGTGTCCCCTGCATTGACAGGCAGATTCTCAACCACTGCGCCACCAGGGAAGCCCCTATTTTGTTCTTTTTTATGGCTGAGTAGTAGTCCATTGTATATATGTACCACATTTTCTTTATGCATTCATCTGTCTATGGACATTTAGGTTGTTTCCATGTTTTGGCTATTGGGAATAGTGCTGCTCTGAACATAGGGGTACATGTCTTTTTGAATTATGGTTTTGTCCAAGTATATGCCCAGGAGTGGGATTGGTAGATCATATGGTAATTCTGTTTTTAGTTTTCTGAGGAGCATCCATACTGTTTTCCATAATGGCTGCACCAACTTACGTTCCCACCAACAGTGTAGGAGGGTTCCCTTTTCCATTTGGATACCTTTTATTTCTTTTTCTTGTCTGATGGATGTGACTCAGACTTCCAGTGCTATGTTGAGTAGAAGTGCCAAGAGTAGGCATCCTTGTCTTATTCCTGAATTTAGTGGGAAGGCTTTCAGCTCTGCACCGTTGAGTATTATGTTGTCTGTGGGCTTGTCACAACTGGCTTTTATTATGTTGAGAAATGTTCCCTGTATACCCACTTTGGTGAAGGTTTTTATCATGAGTGGATGTTGAATTTTATCAAATGCTTTTTCTGCGTCTATTGAGATGATCACGTGGTTTTTGTCTTTCCTTTTGTTAACGTGATGTTACATTGATTGATATGCATATGTCAAACCATCCTTGCGACCCTGGATTGAATCCAGCTTAATCATAGTGTATGATCCTTTTTTTGTACTGTTGGTTTTGGCTTGCTCATATTTTATTGAGGATTTCTGCATCTATATTCATCAACGATATTGGCCCGTGATTTTCTTTTTTTGTAATATCTTTGTCTGGTTTTTTTTTTTTATCAGGGTGATGGTGGTCTCATAGAATGAATTTGGGAGTATTCCCTCCTCTTCAATTTTTTGGAATAGTTTGAGAAGGACTGGTATTAGTTATTTGTATGTTTGGTAGAACTCCCCAGGGAAGCCATCCAGTCCTGAACTTTAGTTTGCAAGGAATTTTTTAAATTACAGATTCTAGTTCATTTCTAGTGATTGATCTGTTCAAATGATCTGTTTCTCCTTAACTCAGTTTTAGCAGGCTGTTTGTTTCTAGAAACTTGTCCATTTCTTCTTGGTTGTGCAGTATGTTGGCTTATATCTGTTCATAGTATGCTTTTTTTAAAAAATTTCTGTGGCATCAGTTGTTATTTCTCCTCTTTCATTTCTTTTCTTGTTTATTTGGGTCCTCTCTTTTCTTCTTGGTAAGACTGGCTAGAGGTTTGTGGATTTTGTTTATGTTTTCAAAAAATAAGCTTTTGGTTTTATTGATCTTTTCTATTTTTTTTGATGTCTTATTTATTTCCTCTCTGATCCTTATAATTTCCTTTCTTCTCCTGACTTCGGGTTTTATTTGTTCTTCCTTTTCTTAATCTTTTAACTAGTAGGTTAGGTTGTTTGAGATTTTTCCTGTTTCTTGAGGAAAGCCTGTATTGCTGTGAACATCCTTAGAATTGCTTTTGCTGTGTCCCATAGATTTTGTATGGTTGTGTTTTCATTTTCTTTGTTTCAAGGTATTTTCTGATTTCTTCTTTGATTTCAACATTGACCCATTGTTTTTTTTAGTAGCATGTTGTTTAGTCTCCATGTATTTTTGTTCTTTTCCTGTTTTTCCTTCTGTGGTTGATTTCTAGTTTCATACCATTGTGGTCAGAAAAGATGCTTGAAATAATTTCTGTCCTCTTAAATTTGTTGCGGCTTGTTTTGTGACCTATTATGTGGTCTATTCTGGAGACCATTCCATGCACACTTGAGAAGAATGTATATTTTGGGTTTTTTTGGATGTGGTGTCCTATAGATATCAATTAAGTTCAATTGGTCTATTGTGTCATTTAGGACCTCTGTTGACTTTTTGATATTCTGTCTGGGTGATCTCTCCATTGATGTCACTGGGGTGTTAAAGTCTCCTACTATTACTGTATTATTATACATTTCTCCCTTTATGTCAGTTAGTATTTGCTTTATATATTTAGGTTCCCCTATATTGGATACATATATGTAAATGAGTATAATATCTTCTTCTTGTATTGATCCCTTTATCATTGTATAATGCCCTTCTTTGTCTTTCCTTATGTCTTTTGTTTTAAAGTCTTTTTTGTCTGAGTATTGCTACCCCCACTTTCTAGTCATTTGTGTTTGCATGAAATATCTTTTTCCATCTCCTCACTTTCAGTCTGTGTGTTTCTTTTGCCCCGAACTGAGACTCTTTTAGGCAGCATATTGTAGGTTCTTGTTTTTTATCCAATCTGCCACTCTGTGTCTTTTGATAGGAGCATTCAGTACATTGACCTTTTTTTTTTTTAGTTTTTTTTTGTTGTTGTTTTTTTATACAGCAGGTTCTTATTAGTCATCAATTTTATACACATCAGTGTATACATGTCAATTCCAATCTCCCAGTTCAGCACACCACAATCCCCACAACCCCCGTGGTTCTCCCCACTTGGTGTCCATACGTTTGTTCTCTACATCTGTGTCTCAACTTCTGCCATGCAAACCGGCTCGTCTGTACCATTTTTATAGGTTCCACATACATGTGTTAATATACAATATTTGTTTTTCTCTTTCTGACTTACTTCACTCTGTATGACAGTCTCTAGATCCATCCACGTCTCAACAAATGACTCAGTTTCGTTCCTTTTTATGGCTAAATAATATTCCATTGTATATATGTACCACATCTTCTTGATCCTTTCATCTGTCGATGGGCATTTAGGTTACTTCCATGACCTGGCTATTGTAAATAGTGCTGCAGTGAACATTGGGGTGCATGTGTCTTTGAATTATGGTTTTCTCTGGGTATATGCCCAGTAGTGGGATTGCTGGGTCATATGGTAGTGCTATTTTTAGTTTTTTAAGGAACCTCCATACTGTTCTCCATAGTGACTGTATCAATTTACATTCCCACCAACAGTGCAAGAGTGTTCCCTTTTCTCCACACCCTCTCCAGCATTTGTTGTTTGTAGATTTTCTGATGATGCCCGTTCTAACTGGTGTGAGGTGATACCTCATTGTAGTTTTGATTTGCATTTCTCTAATAATTAGTGATGTTGAGCAGCTTTTCATGTGCTTCTTGGCCATCTGTATGTCTTCTTTGGAGAAATGTCTATTTAGATCTTCTGCCCATTTTTGGATTGGGTTGTTTGTTTTTTTAATATTGAGCTGCATGAGCTGTTTATATATTTTGGAGATTAATCCTTTGTCCGTTGATTCGTTTGCAAATATTTTCTCCCATTCTGAGGGTTGTCTTTTCGTCTTGTTCATGGTTTCCTTTGCTGTGCAAAAGCTTTGAAGTTTCATTAGGTCCCATTTGTTTTTATTTCCATTACTCTAGGAGGTGGATCAAAAAAGATCTTGCTGTGATTTATGTCAAAGAGTGTTCTTCCTATGTTTTCCTCTAAGAGTTTTATAGTGTCTGGTCTTACATTTAGGTCTCGAATCCATTTTGAGTTTATTTTTGTGTATGGTGTTAGGGAGTGTTCTAATTTCATTCTCTTACATGTAGCTGTCCACTTTTTCCAGCACCACTTATTGAAGAGACTGTCTTTTCTCCATTGTATATCCTTGCCTCCTTTGTCATAGATTAGTTGACCATAGGTGCATGGGTTTATCTCTGGGCTTTCTATCTTGTTCCATTAATCTATATTTCTGTTTTTGTGCCAGTACCATATTGTCTTGATTACTGTAGCTTTGTAGTATAGTCTGAAGTCAGGGAGTCTGATTCCTCCAGCTCCGTTTTTTCCCTCAACACTGCTTTGGCTATTCGGGGTCTTTTTTGTCTCCATACAAATTTTAAGATTATTTGTTCTAGTTCCATAAGAAATGCCATTGGTAATTTGATAGGGGTTGCATTGAATCTGTAGATTGCTTTGGGTAGTATAGTCATTTTCACAATATTGATTCTTCCAATCCAAGAACATGGTATATCTCTCCATCTGTTGGTATCATCTTTAATTTCTTTCATCAGTGTCCTAAAGTTTTCTGCATACAGGTCTTTTGTCTCCCTAGGTAGGTTTATTCCTAGTTATTTTATTCTTTTTGTTGCAGTGGTAAATGGGAGTGTTTCCTTAATTTCCCTTTCAGATTTTTCATCATTAGTGTATAGGAATGCAAGAGATTTCTGTGCATTAATTTTGTATCCTGCAACCTTACCAAATTCACTGATTAGCTCTAGTAGTTTTCTGGTGGTATTTTTAGGATTCTCTATGTATAGTATCATGTCATCTGCAAACAGTGACAGTTTTACTTCTTCTTTTCTGATTTGTATTCCTTTTATTTCTTTTTCTTCTCTGATTGCCGTGGCTAGGACTTCCAAAACAATGTTGAATAATAGTGGTGAGAGTGGACATCCTTGTCTTGTTCCTGATCTCAGAGGAGATGCTTTCAGTTTTTCACCATTGAGAATGATGTTTGCTGTGGGTTTGTCGTATATGGCCTTTATTATGTTGAGGTAGGTTCCCTCTATGCCCACATTCTGGAGAGTTTTTATCATAAATGGGTGTTGAATTTTGTCAAAAGCTTTTTCTGCATCTATTGAGATGATCATATGGTTTTTCTTCTTCAATTTGTTAATATGGTGTATCACATTGATTGATTTGCATATATTGAAGAATCCTTGCATCCCTGGGATAAATCCCACTTGATCATGGTGTATGATCCTTTTAATGTGCTGTTGGATTCTGTTTGCTAGTATTTTGTTGAGGATTTTTGCAACTATATTCATCAGTGAGATTGGTCTGTAATTTTCTTTTTTTGTAGTATCTTTGTCTGGCTTTGGTATCAGGGTGATGGTGGCCTCATAGAATGAGTTTGGGAGTGTTCCTTCCTCTGCAATTTTTTGGAAGAGTTTGAGAAAGATGGGTGTTAGCTCTTCTCTAAATGTTTGATAGAATTCACCTGTGAAGACATCTGGTCCTGGACTTTTGTTTGTTGGAAGATTTTTAATCACAGTTTCAATTTCATTACTTGTGATTGGTCTGTTCATATTTTCTATTTCTTCCTGGTTCAGTCTTGGAAGGTTATACCTTTCTAAGAATTTGTCCATTTCTTCGAGGTTGTCCATTTTATTGGCATAGAGTTGCTTATAGTAGTCTCTTAGGATGCTTTGTATTTCTGTGGTGTCTGTTGTAACTTCTCCTTTTTCATTTCTAATTTTATTGATTTGAGTCCTCTCCTTCTTTTTCTTGATGAGTCTGGCTAATGGTTTATCAATATTGTTTATCTTCTCAAAGAACTCCCTTTTAGTTTTATTGATCTTTGCTATTGTTTTCTTTGTTTCTATTTCATTTATTTCTGCTCTGATCTTTATGATTTCTTTCCTTCTGCTAACTTTGGGTTTTGTTTTTTCTTCTTTCTCTAGTTCCTTTAGGTGTAACGTTAGATTATTTGAGATTTTTCTTGTTTCTTGATGTAGGCTGGTATAGATATAAACTTCCCTCTTAGAACTGCTTTTGCTGCATCCCATAGGTTTTGGATCGTCGTGTTTTCATTGTCATCTGTCTCTAGGTATTTTTTGATATCCTCTTTGATTTCTTCAGTGATCTCTTGGTTATTTAGTAACGTATTGTTTAGCCTCCATATGTTTGTGTTTTTTATGTTTTTTTCCCTGTAATTCATTTCTAATCTCATAGCGTTGTGGTCAGAAAAGATGCTTGATATGATTTCAATTTTCTTAAATTTACTGAGGCTTGATTTGTGACCTAAGATGTCATCTATCCTGGAGAATGTTCCGTGCGCACTTGAGAAGAAAGTGTAATCTGCTGTTTTTGGATGGAATGTCCTATAAATATCAATTAAATCTATCTGGTCTATTGTGTCATTTAAAGCTTGTGTTTCCTTATTACTTTTCTGTTTGGATGATCTGTCGATTGGTGTAAGTGAGGTGTTAAAGTCCCCCACTATTATTGTGTTACTGTCGATTTCCTCTTTTATAGCTGTTAGCAGTTGCCTTATGTATTGAAGTGCTCCTATGTTGGGTGCATATATATTTTTAATTGTTATATCTTCTTCTTGGATTGATCCCTTGATCATTATGTAGTGTCCTTCCTTGTCTCTTGTAACATTCTTTATTTTAAAGTCTATTTTATCTGATATGAGTATTGCTACTCCAGCTTTCTTTTGATTTCCATTTGCATGGAATATCTTTTTCCATCCCCGCACTTTCAGTCTGTATGTGTCCCTAGGTCTGAAGTGGGTCTGTTGTAGACAGCATATATATGGGTCTTGTTTTTGTATCCATTCAGCGAGCCTGTGTCTTTTGGTTGGAGCATTTAATCCATTCACGTTTAAGGTAATTATCGATATGTATGTTCCTATGACCATTTCCTAATTGTTTTGGGTTTGTTTTTGTAGGTCCTTTTCTTCTCTTGTGCTTCCCACTCAGAGAAGTTCCTTTAGCAGTTGTTGTAGAGCTGGTTTGGTGGTGCTGAATTCTCTTAGCTTTTGCTTGTCTGTGAAGCTTTTGATTTCTCCATCGAATCTGAATGAGATCCTTGTTGGGTAGAGTAATCTTGGTTGTAGGTTCTTCCCTTTCACCACTTTAAGTATATCATGCCATTCTCTTCTGGCTTGTAGAGTTTCTGCTGAGAAATCATCTGTTAACCCTATGGGAGTTCCCTTGTATGTTATTTGTCGTTTTTCCCTTGCTGCTTTTAATAATTTTTCTTTGTCTTTAATTTTTCCCGATTTCATTACTATGTGTCTCGGCCTGTTTCTCCTTGGGTTTATCCTGTATGGGACTCTCTGCACTTTCTGGACTTGGGTGGCTCTTTCCTTTCCCATGTTAGGGAAGTTTTCAACTATAATCTCTTCAAATATTTTCTCTGGTCCTTTCTCTCTCTCTTCTCCTTCTGGGACCCCTATAATGCGAATGTTGGTGCATTTAATGTTGTCCCAGACGTCTCTTAGGCTGTCTTCATTTCTCTTCATTCTTTTTTCTTTATTCTGTTCTGCAGCAGTGAATTCCACCATTCTGTCTTCCAGGTCACTTTTCCGTTCTTCTGCCTCAGTTATTCTACTATTGATTCCTTCTAGTGTAGTTTTCATTTCAGTTATTGTATGGTTCATCTCTATTTGTTTGTTCTTTAATTCTTCTAGGTCTTTGTTAAACATTTCTTGCATCTTCTCGATCTTTGCCTCCATTCTTTTTCCGAGGTCCTGGATCATCTTCACTATCATTATTCTGAATTCTTTTTCTGGAAGGTTGCCTATCTCCACTTTATTTAGTTGTTTTTCTGGGGTTTTATCTTGTTCCTTCATCTGGTACATAGCCCTCTGCCTTTTCATCTTGTCTATCTTTCTGTGAATGTGGTTTTTGTTCCACAGGCTGCAGGATTGTAGTTCTTCTTGCTTCTGCTCTCTGCCCTCTGGTGGTTGAGGCTATCTAAGAGGCTTGATGGGAGGGACTGGTGGTGGGTAGAGCTGACTGTTGTTCTGGTGGGCAGAGCTCAGTAAATCTGTAATCCACTTGACTGTTGATGAGTCGGGCTGGGTTCCCTCCCTGTTGGTTGTTTGGCCTGAGGCAACCCAACACTGGAGCCTACCTGGGCTCTTTGGTGGGGCTAATGTCAGACTCTGGGAGGGCTCACACCAAGGAGTACTTCCCAGAACTTCTGCTGCCAGTGTCCTTGTCCCCACAGTGAGCCACAGCCACCACCCTCTCTGCAGGAGACCCTCGAACACTAGCAGGTAGGTCTGGTTCAGTCTCCCCTGGGGTCACTGCTCCTTCCCCTGGGTCCCAGTGCACACACTACATTGTGTGTGCCCTCCAAGAGTGGAGTCTCTGTTTCCCCCAATCCTGTCGAAGTCCTGCAATCAAATCCCACTAGGCTTCAAAGTCTGATTCTCTAGGAATTCCTCATCCCGTTGCCCGACCCCCAGGTTGGGAAGCCCGATGTGGGGCTCAGAACCTTCACTCCAGTGGGTGGACTTCTGTGGTATAAGTGTTCTCCAGTCTGTGAATCACCCACCCAGCAGTTATGGGATTTGATTTTACTGTGATTGCGCCCCTCCTACCATCTCATTGTGGCTTCTCCTTTGTCTTTGGATGTGGGGTATCTTTTTTGGTGAGTTCCAGTGTCTTCCTGTCAATGCTTGTCCAGCAGCTAGTTGTGATTCTGGTGTTCTTGTAGGAGGGAGTGAAAGCACGTCCTTCTACTCCACCATCTTGGTTCCTCCCTTCCAAAAAAAATCTCATTGACCTTTAAAGTAAGTATTGATAGGTATGTACTTACTGCCATTTTAAGTTTTGTTTTCCAGTTGTGTTTGTAGTTCTTCTATGTTTATTTCTTCTTCTTTTTGTTTTTCCTTTTGTGGTTTGATGGTTTTCTTTTGCAGTATGCTTGAGTTCCTTTCTTTTTGGTTTTTGTGTATCTTTTGTGTGTTTTAGATTTGTGGTTACCCTGGATTACAAGTATGTTGACCGATAATGATATGTACTTGCTTTAGACTGATAGTCGTAGAAGTTCAAGCACATACTAAAAGCTCTACATTTTATACTACCCTCCCCCACATTTTGTGATTTTGATGTCCTATTTTACATCTTCATGCTTATCCTTTTGCTGTTAATTGTAGTTATAATCATTTTTACAATTTTTTTGATTGTTTACTCTATGTACTGGCTTATTTAAGTGATCATCAATCCTTTTATATATTTGCCTTTCCTATTGTGATTTTTCCCATTCCTATAGACCTTGCTTCTTCTCTATTTATTTTTATTTTATTTTTTAAGATAAATTTATTTATTTATTTATTTATTTTTGGCTGTGTTGGGTCTTCGTTGCTGTGTGCGGGCTTTCTCTAGTTGCGGCAAGTGGGGGCTATTCTTCATTATGGTGCACGGGCTTCTCATTGCAGTGGCTTCTCTTGTTCTGGAGTGTGGGCTCTAGGCACGCAGGCTTCAGGAGTTGTGGCTCGTGGGCTCTAGAGCGCAGGCTCAGTAGTTGTGGTGCATGGGCTTAGTTGCTCAGCGACATGTGGGATCTTCCCAGACCAGGGATCTAACCAGTGTCCCCTGCATTGGCAGACAGATTCTTAACCACTGCACCAACAGGGAAGTCCCACTTCTTCTCTATTTAGAAAAGACCTTTCAATATTTCTTTTAGGGTAAGTGTAGTACTGTTGAATACTTTTAGGTATTGCTTGTCTGAGAAATTCTTTATCTTTCCTTCTATTCTAAATGGTAATCTTGCTGATAGGGTATCCTAGGTTGCTGGTTTTTCTCTTTTGGGACTTTGAATATATCATGCCACTCCATTATGGCCTGCAAAGTTTCTGCAGATAAATCAGCTGATAGCTTTATGGGGGTTCCCTTGTAACTGACTCTGTTTTTCTCTTGCTGCCTTTAGAATCCTCTCTTTAACTTTTGCCATTTTAATTATGATATATCTTGGTGTAGCTCTGTCTGGGTTCATCTTGTTTGGCACCCTCTGTGCTTCCTGTACCTGGATATCTGTTTCCTTCTTTAGGTTTGGGAAGTTTTCAGCCATAATTTCTTCAAATACATTTTCCATCCATCTCTCTTTTTCTCCCTCTATAACCCATATTATGTGCAGGTTGGCATGTTTTATAATATCCCATACATCTCATATGTTGCTTTCATTTTTTTTTATTCATTTGTCTTTCTATCTGCTGTTCTGATTGGGTGATTTCTATTATTCTATCTTCCAGATCACTTATTTGTTCTACTGTGTCATTTAGCTTGCTATTCATTGCTTCTAGATTGGTTTTTATCTTGGTAATTGAATTGTCCATTTTTGATTGGTTCATTTTTATAATTTCTAGTTCCTTGTTACAGTGATCTGCATTTCTATCAATAATCTTTCTTAATTATGTTAGCCTTTTTATTACCACCTTTTTGAGTTCAAGGTCTAGTAGACTGGTGAGCTCTGTTTCATTGTTTTTTTCTTACAGAGGATCTTTGTTCTTTTAATTCGGAGTAGTTCCTCTGACTTTTCATTTACTTAACTTTGTCTCTGTTAATTTAAGAGAAACAGTTATCTACTATGGTCTTGAAAGGGTGGTTTTATGTGGGAGCATCCTGGTGCAGGCTGTGTGTGTCCAGTGTTTTGGTGCAAAGGCTGGTTTTGGTATAGACACCAGCCATGTCTTTCCTCAGGTTTTGCTGGCTGTTATCCCCTTGATAGGGGGTGTGGTTCATGCTAGAGTATCTAGAGCCTATGCAGAATGTGAGGCAGGGCTTCCTCTCTGCTCAGTGGCTGTCACCACTTTGTCAGAGGCAGGTCTGCTCCCCAGTTGTTGGATTAGAAGCTCTGAGGGTTGGGTCTGATCAGGCTCTGTTGCCCTTGAGTCTGTCCCCTGCCCCAAAGCCAGTGAGGCTTGTTCAGTCACAGAGGACCTGTGTGCCACCTGAGTAGGCATCTGTGATTCTGCTCAGAAGCTGCTTAGGTTCGCGTCCCTTTCTCTGTTGTATTTGTCCCAGATATGGTGCAAGGCTGTGGTGTGACATAGGCTGGGGCTGGCGGTCAGGGCATTGTGGATATAGGAACTGAGGTGGCTGTGCTTCCTCCTGAGATCTGGGCTGCCTCTGTGTCAGACCTCTCCCAAGACCTGCCTGCTCCAGATCTACCACTAAGGTGTGGTGTGGAATAGGTGGAGCCGGGGCACTCTCACTGGGAGCCAAACCACCACCTATTCCTGAGCGTGCTGACAATGGCCTCCATGGCTCCACCCAGATCACACTCCAGGCCCTCTGGGTGGTCTCTGCGTAGCTAGATGGAGCCCTCTCCCAGAGCCTATGTGCTCAAAGTTCAGGGCTTAACCACTGCACACTCTTTTGATGCCACCCTATGCGCACGCTGACAGTACCCACCACAGCTCCACCCGGATCACACCCCAGGCACCCTGGTCTGTCTCTGGGTAGCTAGATCAAGTCTTTGCCCAGAACCTATGCCAGGCTGCAGTGTGGAGTGAGTGGGGCTGGGGTACTTGCCCCTTTGGGTTGGGAAGTGCCATGAGGTTCTCTTTGCCCTGATTGTTAGCAAGCCAGAATGTGTGTACTCCTTAAGGTAGAGTCTAGGCTTTTCCAGCCCTTCTGTCTGTCTCAGCAGATTTCCCAGCAGGCCAGGGTGCTTGTCTCCTGTGCACAGGACCCAAGGACTGTGATGCCCAGGTTGGGCTTGACTTGCTTGCTCCCCAGGGTGAGGGTCCACCCATGTGGACCTTTTCTTCCTTACAGATCTCTCCCAGGGGCACAGGTCCTGACCCAATGCCTTTTTTTCCCATCTCACCTGGTTATGTGGAGATCTGTCTCACAGCTTTGGTTGTATAGGAGTTTTTCTGCCAGTTTCCAGTTAGTTTTCCATGAGAATTATTCTACATGTATATGTATTTTTGATGTGTTTGCTGTGGGAGGTGAGTTCCACATTCTCCTATTCTGCCATCTTGGTTACCCTCCCCTGAATTATATTTCTAATAGATTGTTTTTTTCCTTTCTTAGGTACCTCTTCAGAAGACTATCAGAAATGCCATAGAAAAGTGTAAGAACTAACATTTTAAAAGTTGTTGTGCTTTTAAAACTTTGTGTACTAATAGTTATATAGCAAGTATGATTGGTAACCCACAAATTCAGGTGTTTGTTTATTCAGTATTTGTTGAGGACTCACTGTATACCAGAACTGTTCTGATTGCTGGAGGTATATTTGCTATCTATCCATCTGTCTGTCTGTCTATCTATCTAATTGCTGTAGTGAACAAAATTGATTATAAACAAAATCTCTGCCTTCTTTGAGTCCACATTCTAGTTGGAGGAGATGGACAATAAATAAATAAGCAAGTAAATTTATACCATGCTATATGGTAATGAATGCTATGGAGAAAAATAAAAAAAAATAGGGGACTAGGGAGTATTGGGATAGAGATTTGCTCTTTTAAGTAGTGTGGTCTGAGACTCACCATTGAAAAGGCAGCATTTGAGCAGAGACCTAAAGAAGGAGACAGAGCAAGCTGTGTAACTCATTGGAGAAAAGAGCATTCCAGGTGGAGGGAATAGCTGGAGCCATGCCCTGAGGCAAGAAGGCCTGGGCTCCTGGTGTGAAGTGAGGGAGGAGGAGTGAGGTAAGAGAGAAAGTGAGAGAAGAAGCAAGAGGCCAGATCATATAAGGCATTTTAGTCAAATATAAGTGAATTGGAAGGCCTTTGAAGGGTTTAGAAGGATGATATGATACGACTTATGTTTTAAAAGAATCATGCTAGCTGCTGTGTTGAGAATAGACTATGATGAGGCAAGGAATTAGGGAAATTATAGTTAGGAAGCTACTGCCCTAATCTGGGCAAGAAATATTGGGAGTATGGACCAGAGTGGCAAGAGGGGAGATAGTGAGAGGTACGATTTTGGATATATTTTGAAAGCAGAACTAAGAGGATCCACTGAAGGACTGAGTGGTGAAGTATGAAAGCAGTCAAGGCTAACACCATGGTTTTGGCTTGAGCAACTGGAAGGATGGAGTTGCCATTTATTAAGATGGGGAAGACTGAGGAGAAACATATTACCAGGGGCAGATGAGTTAGGCTTAGGGCATGTAGACTGAAGGGTAAGGTATGTGAGAGAGATGTTCAAGGAGGTGGTCACATTCTGGATCATGAATACCTTAAGAGCTGGTATTTTTATTTTTTCCTGAATATGATGAGAGCCTATGAAAGATTTTCAGTAGGACTGTAAAATATAATGATTTTTAAAAAATTTTGTTTATTTATTTTTGGCTGCGTTGGGTCTTCATTGCGGCGCGCGGGCTTTCTCTAGTTGCGGCGAGTGGGGGCTACTCCTCCTTGCGGTGCACAGGCTTCTCATTGCAATGGCTTCTCTTGTTGCAGAGCACGGGCTCTAGGTGCGTGGGCTTCAGTAGTTGTGGCACCTGGGCTCAGTAGTTGTGGCTCATGGGCTCTAGAGCGCAGGCTCAGTAGTTATGGCACACGGGCTTAGTTGCTCTGTGGCATGTGGGATCTTCCCAGACCAGGGCTCGAACCCGTGTCCCCTGCATTGGCAGGCAGATTCCCAACCGGTGAGCCACCAGGAAAGCCCCATATAATGATTTTTTTAACACCTAATCTTCAAAGGTTGAAAGAACTTACACAAAATTCATACAAGTTTAAAAACAAAGTCAGGAGACACCATCAAGAAAGTGGAAAGACAGTATACACAATGGGAGAAAATATTTGCAAATCATATATCTAATAAGGGAATTGTATGCAGAGTATGTAAAGAACTCTTACAACTCAACAATAAAAGGACAAATAACCTGATTTAAAAATGGACAAAGCATCTGAACAGGTATTTCTCCATAGAAGATAAACAAATGGCCAATAAGCACATGAAAAGATACTAAATATCATTATCCATTCAGGAAATGCAAATCAACTTCATTGAGATACCACTTCACATGCCCTGGGATGGTTATAATCAAAGAGACAGATAACAAGTATTGTTTTGGATGTGGAGAAGTTGGAACTCTCATACATGGCTGATGAGAATTTTAAATAGTGAAGGTGCTTTGGAAAATAGTTTGGCAGTTCCTCCAAATGTTACATGTGACCCAGCAATTCAGTCCTAGTTTTGCATACCTAAGAGAAATGAAAACTATGTGTACACAAAAACTTGTACATGAATGTTCACAGCAAGTTTATTCATAACAGCCAAAAAGCCAAAAGAAACAATCCAAATATCCATCTACTGATGAATAGATAAATAAAATATGGTATACCCGTAATGGGATGTTATTCAACAACAAAAAGAAGTGAAATTCTGATATGCACTACAACATGGGTGAACCCTGTAAATATTATGCTAACTGAAAGAAGCCAGTCATATAAGACCACATATTTTATGGTTTCATTCATATAAGATAGCAAGAATAGACAAATCTATAGAGACAGAAAGCAGATTAATGATTGCCTAAGACTGGGAGGTTTGGGAAGAAATGAGAATTGACTGCTAGTGGGTACAGGGTTTCTTTTTGGGGTGATGAAAATGTTCTAAAATTGACTGTGATGGTGGTTGCACAACTCTCTGAATATACTAAAAACCATTGAATTACACACTCTAAATTGGTAAATTATATGGTATGTGAATTATATCAATAAATCTGTTAAAAAAGACAAAGTTAGGACCAAGGAAACCAAGGAGATATAATTTTTAATAGGCGATATAGATATAACCAGATTTTTTTTTTTTACCAGAATTAAATGGTAGACAGTACAATGTGGTCTTCTTTGATGAGGATCTATAGTATTGGTACTTTGTGTTGCTGAGTGTGTGGGGGCAAGGACTGATAAACTGCTGAGCGAAAATTTCTGTGGAATTTTTAATTACCCAACCAAAATTCTTGCCAATCATCCTACCTCTTCACAAACATATGCATCATATTTCTGTCTTGTGCAATCACTCTTGCAGCAAAGAAGAAGATGGATTAGGAGTGATTAGATTGAAGGGATGACTATCGTGGCATTCCAAGTGAGGCATGATTAGGACCTGAACTTTAGTGGCAAGGATTGCTTAGAAGGAAAACTTGAGAACAATTCAAGAGTGATAATCAACTGTTGTTAATGATTGGTTGGTTAAGAGAGGAAGATGGAGTCTGTGATGACCCTCAGCCCTCTGACTTAGGAAATAGGATGAATGAAGACTCATTCACTACGTGAAGGAACACAAATAGAAAAGAGTGAGTTGGAGTGACAGGTCTGGAAAACACTGAAATACCTACAGCACTTTGAAGTGGAGATATCTAGCAGGCATTTGTATATCCCAGCCTGGAAAGCAAGGGAAAGGTTCTGGGCTGAAAGCATAGTTGTTCCCTTGGGAAAGTGTGTAGAGTGAGAAAAGAATAGTTTTAGTGTGATGGGCTCCTTATAGTTATGCTTGCATCTAAATGATGAGAAATTTCTGAAGAAAAGAAAATCAATGACTATTATTCTTGGGTGAATTATTCTTCCTTGGTGAGCAACAGCGAAAATTCTAAGGCTAAATTATTAAGAAAATATAGCTTTATTGATTTATTTTTTTAAATAACTGATCTAAACTTCTCACGGGCTTTGATCACCTTTCTCCCCTGTTTAGCAGGGAAATGATGAGTTAAAGTTATTAATGCCATCCAGTTACTTCCAGGTAAAAGTCTCTTTTGGGTAGAAGCTGAGTCTTTCAGATTTTCTCCCACTCCGTATTCCTGAGGATGATCATACCTCTTGATTTGCCTGGGACAGTCCCAGTATGTGCCTGCTGTTCTCACATAATCTTTTATAGAGCTCCCTTTTACTCTCAGAAAGGTCCCAGTTTGGACAAATCGTCACCCTAAATATAGGTGTATAGGCCAGAGGTGGGGGAGGGGTGAAGCTGGGTCTTGAGGGTGTCTGGGATCCACAAGTTGTCTCTGAATTTTTACTAATTTGTGCTGCAGGTTTCAAGACTAGTTCATACCTGGGCTGGACTCTACTGATAAAGTCATTGATGAACGTACAGCCGTATTTTGGGCCTGAAGTCCTCCATTGCTGATTTTTCCTCACCTTAGCTTTTATTGCCGCCCCAAGCCCCTTAAGTCTCATTGAAGTCCTCCATCCAGACTTTGACTTAGTTGCCTTTCTACAACCTTCGTGGTAAACTCACCTAGACACGACAGCCCTATGCCAGGTATTTTGGTTCTAAATTTGACCACCTTCTCTGCATTGCCTTTGGGATGTGGAACCTTGAGAACTAGTTTACAGTATACAGGAACTAAGGGACTCTTTAGGAGGGCTGAGGCCTCCTCTCTGCCTGAGTATCCCAAGCTCTTATTTTTATGTTGAGTTTCCACCTTGTGTGGATGTTTTCTCCTAGAGTTCTAAACAGGGAGTTTGGCACATGCCCTCTACTTTGGGCTTTCTCTTCACCTCTTCTAATGTCATCATCACACCTATTACCCCCACCTCCAGATTTTGGGCTTGAAGGAGAGAAGTCAGTCCCCATTGTTTAACTGCTTGTTTCCTAAGCCTCTGTCCCCTTTATCTTTCCAATAAACCTTTCAGCTGGAAGGTGTAGAGGGGGGAATCTATCTTAGGTCACATGAGTTCTTATAGTAAAACTCTGTAGTTCATGTAAAACTCTGTGGTTCTGTCCACAAGCCTTAATCTATATATGTTAATAGGACCTTGAAGAATGTAGCAGGATGTTAAATGTGCTTTCATGTAGTCTTAGAGTTTGGACAGTGACCTTAATAGATGAGAACAAAATAAAAATGACAATTACCCCATCCCCTATTCTGTGTAGAACCATCTATGTAGAATTTGTAATAAGTGAGATCAAAACCTAATTCTTTCAACATTAGACCATCACCAATCTCTAAGCTATTTAAGAAAAGACGAAGAATGCACTGAGAGGATGAAATGATCAAGAATGTTTATTTCTTTGATAAGAGTTATTGGTGTCATATGCAAGGAAAGGGGGAAACTTCTCCCTCACCTCAACACAAGAGAGAAGCTCCCAGAGATCCATTTGGAAAGTTCAACATATGTTCCCTGGAATTTGGTTTCTGACTCACACCTGGTAAAGCTAAAAGCAAGAAGGTCTGTTAGATGCTTTGGAATGGCTGATAAAGAGGACACTAGAAATACTTTCAGAGTTTGGCACAGCAAAGATTTGTGCATATTGCCCAGACGTCAGACATTGATCCCACAGAAGGGATCATCTTGAAAGGGATCATGCCCAATACGACTTCCTGGAAAGGACAAAATAAACTTGACTGAAAGAGACTGGAAATTCTACCATCAAATGCAAAAGCTGAGGACATCATAAAGAGCAAGTGAGAGAGCCCCAGAGATAGGGAAATCTTATCACCGAACCCTTCAAAATACTTCAGGTTTGGGCTTCCCTGGTGGCGCAGTGGTTAAGAATCTGCCTGCCAATGCAGGGGACACAGGTTTGAGCCCTGGTCCAGGAAGATCCCCCATGCCGCGGAGCAACTAGGCCCGTGCGCCACAATTACTGAGCCCATGCTCTAGAGCCTGCAAGCCACAACTACTGAAGCCTGCACGCCTAGAGCCTGTGCTCCGCAACAAGAGAAGCCACCGCAGTGAGAGGCCCACGCACCACAACGAAGAGTAGCCCCCACTCGCTGCAACTAGAGAAAGCCCGCGCACAGCAACAAAGACCCAACGCAGCCAAAAATAAAATAAATAAATTTATTTAAAAAAAACTACTTCAGGTTTGAAAGAGTCAGCATTTGGTTATCTGTCATGCCCAAAGGGCACCAAGGACATATTATAATAGTATCAGTTAAGATCAGGAAAGACCTTTCCTACAGTTCCTTCCTGCTACTCCAATGTCAAAGGATCCTAAAGAGTAGTTAACGAATGGGGAAGGAAAAAGAGCAAGAAATAGAGAAAAAAAACAGCGATGGTTGCTTTCCTCACTGCAGGTTATGAGTCTAAATCAGACCTAAGTTGGGAAAAGGAAGAGGTTTAAGTTGGATAATAAGAGTTTAGTGTTGTGATATTATGCTGGGCTTTTTATTACCTAAAAATGACTATTTATTGGCCAGAGAATACCACAAAAGCAACAGAATAAACCTGAAAGGGGCAAGAAAGCACTATTTTGACAAGATGAATTTATTTTTTTGTATCTGATTCTTTTTTTCCAATATTTTTTATTGAAGTATAGTTGATTTACAATGTTGTGTTAATTTCTGCTGTGCAGCAAAGTGATTCTGTTATACATATATATACATTCTTTTTAAAATATTCTCTTCCATTATGGTTTATCATAGGATACTGAATATAGTTCTCTGTGCTATACAGTAGGACCTTGTTGTTTATACATTCTATATATAAAAGCTTACATCTGCTAACCCCAACCTCCCACTCCATCCCTCCCCCAATCCTCTCCCCCTTGGCAACCACCAGTCTGTTCTCTATGTCTGTCATTCTGTTTCTGTTTCATAGATAGGTTCATTTGTGTCATATTTTAGATTCCATGTATAAGTGATATAATATGGTATTTGTCTTTCTCTTTCTGACTTACTTCACTTAGTATGATAATCTCTAGTTGCATCCATGTTGCTGCAAATAGCATTATTTTGTTCTTTTTTATGACTGAGTAGTATTCCATTGTATATATGTACCACATCTTATTTATCTGTTCATCTACTGATGGACATTTAGATTGTTTCCATGTCTTGGCTATTGTGAATAGTGCTGCTATGAACATGGGGGTGCATGTGTCTTTCTGAATTATAGTTTTTAACAGGTTGAATTTAAAGGGGAAATATGAAGGAATAAAATACTTTTTTGCTTACTGAGTTCAACTTTTCACTAAAGCAGTAATAGGAATTTAAAAATCATCTCCTCACATTTAGTTTTCAACTCCACTCTCTTGCTGGGGACTCAGAAATTCCACTTTGGTGGTCAGAGGCTGAGCTTTGATTCTTTTGTATTCCTCTTGTAATAGCTAATCCTCTTTTACAAATTTGGATAGGATTGGGGGCAGTCTCATTTGTGAAAGTATAAAATAGAAAAGAATATTAATTTTTTTTAAGTATTATCTCTAATGTTACTTGAGATCCTTACCACAAGAATCCTGGAAAACAAGGGACTTCCCAGGTGGTCCAGTGGGTAAGACTCCACGCTCCCAGTACAGGGGGCCCAGGTTCGATACCTGGTTGGGGAACTAGATGCCACATGTATGCCACAACTAGGAGTCATGCTGCAACTAAGAGTCCGCATGCCTCAACTAAGAAGTCCACATGCTGCAACGAAAAAAAAAGATCCTGCATGCCGCAAAGAAGATCCTGCATGCCGCAACTAAAACCCAGCACAGCCAAAATAAATAAATAAATTTAAAAATATTTTCTTTAAAAAAGTAATGAGATATCATTTCTTAAAAAAAAAAAAAGAATCCTGGAAAACAAGATTGCTATTCCTTTTCCATAAATGAGATAATCAAGACTCAAGACAGGTAAAGTAACTTTCCCAAGGCCACTGAAGTGTAAGTAGCAGAACTGAGCTTTAAATCAAGGTCTGTCTGATTCTAAATACTATGCTTTGTCCTCTACACATATTGTCTCACACTGATGAATGTATAAGTATATTGCCCTTTATTATGAAACTATTTGTTCATATAGATATGTTAGCATTTTTTCTAACTAGCTTTATTTTTTCTATAGGATAATTGATTGCATAGAAATGTCTTTAAGTATTATTTGAGTATTCTCAAAAGTTACTGAAAGAGTAAAAGAATCCCATTAATTTGTTCTTATTCTAGTATGATGATGTTAGCAGACCAAAGTATTTCTCCAAAACCAAAGAGTACTTCAAATTCAGAATCAGGTAATTAGTAATGAAACTAATCATTTTTATAATCCTCTATTTATTTATTTTTAACATCTTTATTGGAGTATAATTGCTTTACAGTGTTGTGTTAGTTTCTGCTGTATAACAAAATGAATCAGCTATATGCATACATGTATTGCCACATCCCCTCCCTCTTGTGTCTCCCTCCCACCCTCCTTATCTGACCCCTCTAGGTGGTGGCAAAGCACCGAGCTGATCTCCCTGTGCCATGCAGCTGCTTCCCAGTAGCTATCTGTTTTACATTTGGTAGTGTATATATGTCAATGCTACTGTCTCACTTCGTCCCTGCTTACCCTTCCCCCTCCCCATTCCTCAAGTCCATTCTCTACATCTGTGTCTTTATGCCTGTCCTGCCCCTAGGTTCATCAGAACCATTTTTTTTTAGAATCCATATATATGTGTTAGCATAGGGTATTTGTTTTTCTCTTTCTGACTTATTTCACTCTGTATGACAGACTCTAGGTCCATCCACCTCACTACAAATAACTCAATTTCATTTCTTTTTATGGCTGAGTAATATTCCATTGTATATATGTGCCACATCTTCTTTATCCATTCATCTGTCGTTGGACACTTAGGTTGCTTCTATATCCTGGCTATTGTAAATACAGCTGCAATGAGCATTGTGGTACGTGACTCTTTCTGAATTATGGTTTTCTCAGGGTATATGCCCAGTAGTGGGATTGGTGGGTCATATGGTAGTTCTATTTTTAGTTTTTTAAGGAACCTCCATACTGTTCTCCATAGTGGCTGTATCAATTTACATTCCCACCAACAGTGCAAGGGGGTTCCCTTTTCTCCACACTCTCTGCAGCATTTATTGTTTGTAGATTTTTTGTTGATGGCCATTCTGACTGGTGTGAGGTGATACCTCATTGTAGTTTTGATTTGCATTTCTCTAATGATTAGTGATGTTGAGCATCTTTTCATATGTTTGTTGGCAATCTGTATATCTGCTTTGGAGAAATGTCTGTTTAGGTCTTCTGCCCATTTTTGGATTGGGTTCTTTGTTTTTTTGATATTGAGCTGCATGAGATGTTGTATATTTTGAGATTAATCCTTTGTCAGTTGCTTCATTTGCAAATATTTTCTCCCATCTGAGGGTTGTCTTTGAGTCATGTTTATGGTTTCCTTTACTGTGCAAACACTTTTAAGTTTCATTAGGTCCCATTTGTTTATTTTTGTTTTTATTTCCATTTCTCTAGGAGGTGGGTCAAAAAGGATCTTGCTGTGATTTATGTCATAGAGTGTTCTGCCTATGTTTTCCTCTAAGAGTTTTATAGTGTCCGGTCTTACATTTGGGTCTCGAATCCATTTTGAGTTTATTTTTGTGTATGGTGTTAGGGAGTGTTCTAATTTCATTCTTTTACATGTAGCTGTCCAGTTTTCCCAGCACCACTTATTGAAGAGGCTGTCTTTTGTCCATTGTATACTCATGCCTCCTTTATCAAAGATAAGGTGATCGTATGTGCGTGGGTTTATCTCTGGGCTTTCTATCTTGTTCCATTGATCTATATTTCTGTTTTTGTGCCTGTACCATATGGTCTTGATTACTGTAGCTTTGTAGTATAGTCTGAAGTCTGGGAGCCTGATTCCTCCAGCTCTGTTTTTCTTTCTCAAGATTGTTTTGGCTATTCGGGGTCTTTTGTGTTTCCATACAAATTGTGCAATTTTTTGTTCTAGTTCTGTGAAAAATGCCAGTGGTAGTTTGATAGGGATTGCACTGAATCTGTAGATTGCTTTGGGTAGTATAGTCATTTTCACAGTGTTGATTCTTCCAATCCAAGAACATGGTATATCTCTCCATCTGTTTGTATCATCTTTAATTTCTTTCCTCAGTGTCTTATAGTTTTCTGCATACAGGTCTTTTTTCTCCTTAGGTAGGTTTATTCCTAGGTATTTTATTCATTTTGTTGCAATGGTAAATGATCTTTGCTATTGTTTCCTTCATTTCTTTTTCATTTATTTCTGATCTGATCTTTATGATTTCTTTCCTTCTGCTAACTTTGGGGTTTTTTTGTTCTTCTTTCTCTAACTGCTTTAGGTGTTAGGTTAGGTTGTTTGAGATTTTTCTTGTTTTTTGAGGTAGGATTTTATTACTATAAACTTCCCTCTTAGAATTGCTTTTGCTGTATCCCATAGGTTTTGGGTCATCGTGTTTTCATTGTCATTTGTTTCTAGGTATTTTTTGATTTCCCCTTTGATTTCTTCAGTGATCTCTTGGTTATTTAGTAGTGTATTGTTTAGCCTCCATGTGTTTGTATTTTTTACAGGTTTTTTCCTGTAATAGATATGTAGTCTCATAGCATTGTGGTCGGAAAAGATACTTGATACGATTTCAATTTTCTTCAATTTACCAAGGCTTGATTTGTGACCCAAGATATGATCTATCCTGGAGAATATTCCATGAGCACTTGAGAAGAAAGTGTATTCTGTTGTTTTTGGATGGAATGTCCTATAAATATCAATTACGTCCATCTTGTTTAATGTATCATTTAAAGCTTGTGTTTCCTTATTTATTTTCATTTTGGATGATCTGTCCATTGGTGAAAGTGGGGTGTTAAAGTCCCCTACTATGATTGTGTTACTGTCAATTTCCCCTTTTATGGCTGTTAGCATTTGCCTTATGTATTGAGGTGCTCCTATGTTGGGTGCATAAATATTTACAATTGTTATATCTTCTTCTTGGATTGATCCGTTGATCATTATGTAGTGTCCTCCTTTGTCTCTTGTAATAGTCTTTATTTTAAGGTCTATTCTGTCTGATACGAGAATTGCTACTCCAGCTTTCTTGTAATTTCCATTTGCATGGAACATCTTTTTCCATCCCCTCACTTTCAGTCTGTATGTGTCCCTAGGTCTGAAGTGAGGGTCTTGTAGACAGCATATATACTGGTCTTGTTTCTGTATCCATTCAGCCAGTCTATGTCTTTTGTTTGGAGCATTTAATCCATTTGCATTTAAGGTGATTATCGAAATGTATGTTCCTATTACCATTTTGTTAATTGTTTTGGGTTTGTTTTTGTAGGTCTTTTCCTTCTCTTGTGTTTCCCGCCTAGAGAAGTTCCTTTAGCATTTGTTGTAAAGCTGGTTTGGTGGTGCTGAATTCTCTTAACTTTCGCTTATCTGTAAAGGTTTTAATTTCTCCATCAAATCTGAATGAGATCCTTGCTGGGTAGAGTAATCTTGGTTGTAGGTTTTTCCCTTTCATCACTTTAAATATGTCCTGCCACTCCCTTATGGCTTGCAGAGTTTCTGCTGAAAAATCAGCTGTTAACCTTATGGGGATTCCCTTGTATGTTATTTGTTCCTTTTCCCTTGCTGCTTTTAATATTTTTACTTTCTACTTAATTTTTGATAGTTTGATTAATATGTGTCTTGGCATGTTTCTCCTTGGATTTATCCTGTATGGGACTCTCTGCGCTTCCTGGAATTGATTAACTATTTCCTTTCTCATGTTAGGGAAGTTTTCGACTATAATCTCTTCAAATATTTTCTCAGGCCCCTTTTTTTCTCTTCTTCTTTGGGACCCCTATAATTCGAATGTTGGTGTGTTTAGTGTTGTCCCAGAGGTCTCTGAGTCTGTCCTCAATTGTTTTCATTCTTCTTTCTTTATTCTGCTCCCTGGCAGTTATTTCCACCATATTATCTTCCAGCTCACTTATCTGTTCTTCTCCCTCAGTTATTCTGTTATTGATTCCTTCTAGAGTATTTTTAATTTCTGTAATTGTGTTCTTTATCACTGTTTGTTTGCTCTTTAGTTCTTCTAGATCCTTGTTAAATGTTTCTTGTATTTTCTCCATTCTGTGTCCGAGATTTTGGATCATCTTTACTATCATTACTCTGAATTCTTTTTCAGGTAGGTTGCCTATTTCGCCTTCATTTATTTGGTCTTGTAGGTTTTTACCTTGCTCCTTTGTCTGTAACATTTTTTTGTTGCTTCATTTTTTTTTTTTTTTTTTTGATGTGTGGTGCTGTATTCCTGTCTTACTGGTTGTTTGGCCTGAGACGTCCAGAACTGGAGTTTGCAGGCAATTGGATAGAGCTGGGTCTTGGTGCTGAGATGAGGATCTCCGGGAGGCCTCACTCTGATTAATATTCCCTGGGATTTGAGGTTTCTCTGTTAGTCCAGTGGTTTCGACTTGGAACTCCCACCACAGGAGCTCGGGCCTGACCTCCAGCTTGGGAACCAAGATCCCACAAGCTTCGTGGCATGGTAAAAAAAAAATAATAAGAAGAAAAAGACAAAAAAAGGAGCAGTACAATATCAAAGAATAAAAAAACAAAGTAAAATTAGAAAGATGAAAAATATATTAGGAAAAATAAAACTATAATTGAAACATCTGCAACAAGGTAAAATAAAACCACAACAGAAAAAAGAAAAAAAAAAGGGGTGGGGTGGGGGAACAAGCCAGAAGGAGAGATCATGAGTCGCTGGGGGTTCCTCCGTCCCCTTAGGTGTCCATGGTCCCCCACTGGTGCCTGCTAGGTACCCTAGTTGTGAGGAGCTGCGAATTTTGTTTCCTCCTAGTACACCATCTTGACCCTGACTCCCTCTGTTTATTTTTGTCAGAGTGCTGCAGTATATGTTAAGAAAACTGGTAGCCCAGGAAATTGAGTGCTTTTTAGTGTGGTTGTATTTAAGAAATGAAGATATGTGAGGTTAGGTCTTAACTATTCCCACAACACCCATCATTAATTCATTTAATAAACATTTACTGAGTATGTATTCTGTACTAGGCATTACTATATATACCGATAGGGAGTGATGTATTTTCCCTGACCTTGTAAATTTCAGTCGTAAGAGAGGAAGATAATCAGTAAACAGATGCATTGGAGTTATGTGTGATGGTTGAAAAATAAAAGAATCAACAAAGTGCCTTGCATTTTGGGCCCTCTATTATTTAGTTTACTATTAGAATAAACTTAGCAAGACCTTTACAACCTTATTAACATCTATTGTATTTCAGATTTCTATTTTCTTTATTTCCTGCAACAAGTTTTATAGCATCTGTTTGGGGATTAATTTAAAGAATTGCTTGCTTTGCTCCTCATGGGTATAAATGTTTGTATGAACTGAAAAAAAAGAGTTTTTTGGTGTTGTCTTCACTTTAAGCGGTTGTCTTAATGAGCATTTAGAAAATGCCAGGTATTATGTTAGGAAGTGTGGGTATAAAAATGCTTAAGATGGTTTCTGTTGTAAGGGAAATGAATCTAGTGATAAAAACTAAACTTGTAAAAGGACACATCCTTGGAAAGAGTAGCACCTACTACCTTGGAGGGGGAGCATTAGAAGGAAGATTTGCTTTATAGATCACAATTAAGGAACTTGTGAACAAGGGAAGAAAGATATGAAAGGGAAAGTTGGTAAGGGTATCAAAAACAATCATGATTTTATCTAGTTCTTGCCAGATTTTGGCTGTGGAAAATATTATTTATAAAGCCTGATAGTAAGGCAGAATATTGATTCTGTAATTATGTATGCTTGTGTATTCTTACTTTTATGTGGTTGATTGAGTTAAAATTTCAAATTAAATAAATTACATCTTGCTCTAGAGTTATTTTTTACACATTCCTTAATTCAGCAAATCCAAGTTTGTTCCAGTTGTTTGTCAGGCTCTTTACTAACTGTTAGGAAACCAAGAAATGGCTATATTCCTGCCCTCAAGGGTTCATAGTCTAGTAATAGAAACAAACAAACAAGAAATTACTTCTCAGACATCTCCTGCTCAGTCTTCTTTGCAATCTTATCTACTGCTATTAGCTATTAAATGTGGGAGTTCTTAAAGGCTGATTCCTAGATTTTAATCTCTGTTCAGTCTACCCCCTGATATGTATAAGTGTCCTATAAAAGGCAGGGCTTCCAGATTTTCCATTCTAGACTCTCCTCTGAGGTAAAACTCTTATATGTAGCTGCCTTCTGGACATCTCCGCTTGGATGTTTCAGAGACACCTTATCTCATCATTTGTTAATTCCACTCATTCAACGAATATTTATTAAGCACCTACAGTGTAACACAAACTGTTTTAGTTGCTGGGGAACATGACAAATTTCTTGCCCTAACAGAGTTTATGTTATAGTGGAGAACGAAAGAAAATAAACAGATAAAAACAGATAAACAAATACATATATCACAATGCCAAAAATAAGAGTAATGAGGGAAAGTAAAGAAGGGTAAAAACAGAGTGTGTGACTAGGAATGCTGTTTTAGACAGGCTAATCAGGATAGGCCTCTCTGAGGAGTTCACATCTGGACAGAGCTTGAATGAAGTGAGAGAGTGGGCCATGTGAAAATCTGATGGCAGAGCATGCCAGGCATAAGGGAATCACAAGTGAAAAGGCCACGAGATGGGAATGTTTAGCATGTTGGAAGAAGAGAAAAGAGGTTAGTGTGACTGGAGCAAGATGAGGAAATAAAAATGAATGGTTGAAATTGTAGTCGGTGAGCAAGTGGTATAATGTAGTCTCATATGCCATCTCAAAGAGTAGGGATTTTTTTCTAAATGTGTTGATAAGTGCATCTTAGAGCAGAGGAATGAGATGATCAGGTACATATTTTAGAATTATCACTCTGGCTACTATGTGGAGAATAGACTAAGGGGTAAGAGTGGAAGCAAGGAAACCTTGTCAAATAAACTATTGCAATGGTCAGATAATGGTGTTTGAGACTAAAGTGATAACAGTGGTCTGATTTGGAATATATTTTAAAGGCGGATGGGCCAGGATTTTCTGATTAGGCTGGTTGTTGGGTAAGAGAGAAAAGTCAAGAATGACTCTTAAATTATTGGTTTGAGCAACTAGATGAATGGTGGTATCATTTCTTGAGATAGGAACATTGTAGGGCAGAGCAAGTTAGGAAAATAATTAAGAGTTTTGGTTTGCACATACTAAATTTGATCTGTCAGCTCATGTACATAATGTTACATGAAAGAATGCAAACACAAACAGGTATATACTCATTTATTTTATATATATATGTGCAGTTCAAGAACAGATAAGACTTATTCTGGCTGACAGAAGTCAGAATAGTGGTAATCTTTAAAAAGGGGGTGCTGACTGGGAAAAAACATATAGGAAATTTCTGGGGTGTTGGAAATATTTTATGTCTTGATCTGGGTGATAATTATATGGACGAATACATGTAAATATAAGATTTATTCCCATTACTGTACATATGGAGTACCTTAAGAAAATATTAAAACAGTAAGAGGCTTTTTAACCTTCAGCTGGAGATGTCGTGAAAGCAGTTTGTGACACAAGAGTCCGGAGTTCAGGGCAGAGACTGGGGCTGCAGATAAATATTTAGAGTCAAGTATAGATGTTTTGAAGCCGTTAGAGTATGAGTCACTTAGGAAGAGAAAAGAAATAGAAAAGAGACGTATAAAAAGAATGTAAATGGAACACTTCAACATTTAGAAACAGCTATAACAAAAGTTTCCAAGAGATCAAATAACAGAAGGGTTGATGACTGAGAATTGTTACAACCAAGACCTAACCTAGTCTTCCTCCTTCAGTGTCCTCCATCTCAACAAATGTAGCTTAATAAACCAAAGCATGGGATCATCCTCAACACCTTCCTGTTTGTCATTTCTCTCTCTAATCTATTACCAAATCTTAGTACTAATTTTATCTTTTAAAGAACTCTCAAACCTACAGCTTCTCTCTACATTGGGAGATGAAGATGAGAGGAATGATTAGCCTCAAAGTTTGCCAGATTTAGCAAATAAAGATACACAATGCCCAGTGAAATTAGAATTCAGAAAAGCAGCAAATAATTTTTTAATATAATTATGTCATAAACATTGCCTAGGCTGTACTATTACACAGAAAATACTAAATAAACTAAATAAAATAAACTAAAAAGAATTTGTAATTCATCTGAAATTCACATTTAAGTGGGCATCCTATGTTTAATCTCTGCAATGAGGCTGGAAATATGTAAGCGATACAGGGATTATAAAAATAGGATTTTGTATGCCAATTTAAGGAGCTTAAGTTTTAACTTGAGGGCAGTGGAAAGCCTTTAAAGAGTGTTAAGCAGATGATATTAGATTTGTATTTTAGGTATACAGTGTGGATAGTGGACTGCAGAGGGAGGTGATTTGAAAGGCTATTGGGATCTATGTAGCAGGAAAGGGTTTGGGGTACAGATAAAGTTTTTGGTAAGATGAAAGAGGTCTGAGTATGTTTTAAATGCTGGTAGAAAAGTTGGAGTAGAAAGGGATAGACTGAAAATACAGGATAGTAGAAATGGAAGGATAATTAATGAAGAATTCTAATCACATGCAACTTTCTCTACTAATTGAAAGGTAAATATTTTATATACAGTTTATTTACTCCTGTGAAACCTGGAGCTCTTGAGATAAAGGTATTTTTAAGAATTCTTTCTCCTATCTGTAGCAAGTCAGGTTGTTCAACATACATTAAGTTTTTCTTCTAAAACTATTACAAAATCATAGTCATTAAAATCCATTCTTTCCTCAAATTTGAGTTCTCTTTTCTGTACTTAGAGTTAATGACAGGTTAAATAATTAAAATACTAAAGTATATTTTTATTATAGATAATGCATCTTGTGGAGTTTTACTTGCTGAGAAAAATTACCCTTCAACCCCTCAAAAAACAAAGAAAAAAGCAAGTATTGAAGCAGAATAACCTTATAAACCATAAATTTCATTAATATGGGACATACTATTTTCTTTTAAACACTTTTATAGGAATTATTTTTCAGCTATTTAAGCCAATAATGGAAAACATTTTTGGAGCTTAGCAATTAGATTGCATTATTGTTGCATGAATATATACTCTATATAAAGTTAATGAAAGAGGACTAAAACTTAAAAATTTTCCAATTTCCTTAAATTGGATGTCTATTAATAATTAATTTAAAGTGAAAATATCACATTTGCTTTGTAGCCAGAACAGTGTTCTATGCTAAGGAACTGTAAATCAGTACATTAGACCTGGAATCTAGAGGTCTTTGGGGAGGAATTCAGACTTGATTTTGTATATAACAGGAGCTACTATCTGAGTGGCTACTCAGTGTAAAGTATTATTCTAAGCACTTTTCATTAATTATATATATGTTTTTTATAGCATTCCTCTCAGGTAAGTTTTTCATTTGTTTTATTTTTTAGCTATTTTATAGCTGAGAAAAATGAGGTTTATATATTAACCAATATGCTTGAGGAGCTTGTGACAAGTCTTTCTCAATCTAAAACCTGTACTTTTTCCACTATACCGTATGGTCACTATATACTTTGGGGAGCAAATTGAAAGAGGGCAAGAGTGTCAGCAAGAAGATTCATTAATAGAAAGTTGCACAGATTTTTTTGGGAGACTGTGGTGGCTTTAACTAGGATGTTTTGTAGGAGAGATGGAAAAATATGCGTGGATTGAAGATAATTTTGCCTATAGAGTTTATGGATTGGACATAGACGATGAAAGAGTGAGAGGTGTCAATAAAAGCTTGTAGGTTTGTGTCTTAAGCAGCTTTGATGGATAAAGGTGCTATATAATGTGATAGGAAAGGCAGGAGATCTGAAGGCACATAAAGATGAAAATGTTGGAAGGGCCATTGGCTGTAAGTTTCCAGGTCAGGAAAACAGAACAGGAGTATACAATATTATAGATATTTTAAAATTCATGGTAATGGGTGAAATCACCTGGGAAAGAGTATCTAGAGAGTAAGGAAGAAAAGGGGGTCCAGGATCAATTCTTGAAAAACTCTACAGTCACATGGAAAAGGAAAAGTGGGCAGAGAGAACAGGGAAAATAAACAGCATATGGTATCATAGAAGGTAAAGGAGGAGAGCTTTTGCTCCTAAGAGGGAGAGTGGCCAACTATGCTGAGTGCTGCTTGGAGGTCTAGTGTTATAAAGAATTTTGAAAAATTGGAGGACTTCCAGTTTCTGGTCCAACATGAAAGGAGCTTAGAAGTCACTACTCTGTCCTAACAACAAGTAGAAACCTGAACAAACTTAAAAATAAGCAACTCTTTATAGATCTGTCAAAGAAGTAAGGTCACATGGTAAACTGCTACACCAAAATATGGAAAGACAGACAGGTGGATACAGAGAATAATGACTTACCAGAGCAGAAACACATGAACAGAAACCTCCCTGTGAACCAGTGCTGGGGTGGGAAACCCAAAAGTGTGATTGATGAATTGCTGAAGGCTCAGTGTGGACAACTCTGAAAGTTAAAAACTCAAGAGGGACCCAGTCATCAGAGGAACCTCCACACTTTTGTGAGTTTTACCTGCAGAAACTCTACCAGATCCTCACCGTGAATATCAGAGAAGAATACCCTCATGCTTCTGGTAGTGGAAAGGGAAAAGGAACCATTTTGAAATACATCAAAATATTCTGTTCTTCTTAACAAAGCCTGCCCTCAACAGAAAGTGTTTTACAATAGCCTAACTTGCTGGGGTTTTATCAGAGCCTAACCTACCTGGGGAGGGGAAGTACCTGATTCCAGCCAGCTCTCCCCTTCCAAGTGGAGGAAGGAAATTATTCAATTCCAGCTCCCTCTAGCCTTCCACATGGGCGAATGGAAGTACCCGATTACTACAAGATGGTCCTTTCTAGCCATTCTGTCTCAACTCAAGGGGGGAAAAAACTGAGAAGAACCGGTGATGTTTGCAGTCCAGGGGCACAGGCTCAATAAAAGACTGAGACCTAATCATAGAACTGTAGAATGCTTCCCCATCCCTACAATTTATCAGTGCATTACTAAAGACATATTCACCACAGTTGCTATTACCCAGTACATCATGTCCACATTTTAGCAAAAAATTACAAGCCATACTAAAGGGCAAAAATTACTGTTTAAAGAGGCTGAATAAGCATCAGAGCTAGAGTCAGATGTGGTGGTAGTGTTAGAATGATCAGACCAGAAATGTAAAATAAATATGATTAATATGCTAAGGCAGTTATAGGAAAAAGTAGACAACATGCAATATAAGCAGAGAGATGGAAATTCTAAGAAATAATCAAAGAAGTGCTAGAGATCAAAAACACTATAGCAGGAATGAAGAATGCCTTTGATGGACTCAGTAGTAGAATAGACACAGCTGAGGAAAGAATATCTGAGTTTGAGGACATGACAATAGAAACTTCCCAAACTGAAAAGAAAAGAGAAAAAAGGACTAAAAAAAAAAAAAAAAGAACTGTGGGACAACTACAAAAGGTGTGACATATACATAGTTAGAATTCCAGATGGAAAGAAACAGAGAAGGGAACAGAAGCAACATTTGAAACAATAATGACTAAAAATTTTCCCAAATTAAAATGTCAGACATTAAACCACAGATCCAGGAAATTAAGAGAATACAAAGCAGGATAAATGCCCCCAAAACTACATATAGAAATATCATATTTGAACATCAGAAAATCAAACAAAGAAAATATCTTGAAAGAAGCCAGAAGGAAAAACACCTTACCTATAGAAGAGCAAAGATAAGATTTACAGACCTCTCCTCAGAAACCATTCAAGCAAGAAGAGAGTGAAGTGAAATATTTAAAGTATTGAGAGAAGACAACCACCAACTAGAATTCAGTACCCTGTGAAGTTATCCTTCAAAAGTGGAGGAGAAATACATACTTTCTCAGACAAACAAAAATTGAGGGAATTTGTTGCCAGTAGGCCTGCCTTGTAAGAACTATTTAAAGTTCTTCAGGGAGAAGGAAAATAACATGTCAGTATAGGTTTATCTAGCTTAACAAATGTACCACTGTGGTGTAGTGTGTCAATAGTAGGGGAGGTTGTGCATGATTGGGCACAAAGGGGTATATGGGAACTCTGTACATTCAGCTGAGTTTTGCTGTGAACCTCAAACTGCTGTAAAATATGAAGTTTGTTAATTTTTTAAAAGTCAATTGCATTTAGGATCAAGAAGGAAATTGATGACTTTGGCAAGAATAATTTTAGTGGACTAGTAAGGAAACTAGATTGGAATAGGTTAAAGAGTTATAGAAATTGAGGAAGTATAAAATATATGAAGAAGCAAATTGGGACATAAACAATATAAAATGTGTGTGTGGAAGGGAAAGTAAATGTGTAAAACTTTTTAATGCAATTGAAGTTAATTTGTTTTCAGCTTAAAGTAGACTATTATAAGATGTATTATGAATGCCTTAGGTAATCAAAAAGCAAAAATCTGTGAGAGATACACAGTGATAAAGAGAAAAGAATCAAAGCATACCACTAGAAAAAAAACATCAATTCACAAAGAAAGACAGCAATAGAGGAAGAAAGGAACAAAGGAACTGTAAGATAATCAGAAAGCAATTAACAAAATGGTGATAGTCCTTACTATCAATAAGTCTGCACCTCTCAGTAATTATTCTAAATGTAAATGTTTTAAATTCTTCATTTAAAAGATATAGAGCAGCTAAATGAAAAAAAAAATAACAATATGCTGTCTACTAGAGACCCACTTAAGCTTTAAGGACACTAAGGCTGAAAGTGAAGGGATGGACAAAGTTATTCCATACCAATAGAAACCCAAATAGAACAAAGGTAGCTATACTTATATGAGACAAAATAGATTTTTAAGTCAAAAGCTGTAATAAGAGACAAAGAATGCCATTATATAATGATAAAGGGGTCAGTTCATCAAGAGGATATAACAATTGTAAGTATATACTCACTGAATTTTGAAGCACCGAAGTATATTAAACAATTATTAACAGATCTAAAAGCAGAAATAGGCAGCAGTGCAATAAGAGTAAGGGACTTCAATACCTGACTTTCAAAAATGGATAAATTATCCAGACTGAAAATCAATGAGGAAATAATGGACTTGAACTACACTTCAGACTAAATGCACCTAACAGACATATATAGAACATTCCACCCAACAACGGTAGAATCCACATTCTTCTCAAGTGCACAGGAAACATGCTCCAGAATAGATCATATGTTAGGTCACAAAACAAGTCTTTAACAAACTTAATAAGATTGAAATTATATCAAGTATATTTTCTGGCTGCAATGGTATAAAACTAAAACTCAACAATAAGAGCAAAGCTGGAAAACTCAAATATTTGGAAATTAAACAACATACTTTTGAAAAACCGATGAGTCAAAGAATAAATCAAAAGAGCTATTAAAAATATCTTGAGACAAATGAAAATGGAAACACAACATACCAAAACTTATGGGATACATCAAAAGCATCCTTACAAGAGAAGTTTATAGTGATAAACACCTACATTAAGAAAAATTAAGACCTCAAGTAACAGCCTAATCTTATACTTAAGGGAACTAGAAAAAGAAGAACAAACTAAGTCCAAAGTTAGCAGCAGGAAGAAAATTAAAATATTAGAGCAGAAATAAATGAAATAGAAACTAGAGAGACAATAAAAATGATTAACTAAACTAAGAGTTGGTTTCATTAAAAGATAAACCATTGAGAAACTTCTATCTAGACTAAGAAAAAAAGAGAGGTGACTCAAATTAATAAATTATAAATGAAAGAGGAGACATTACAACTGATACCACAGAAATGCAGAGGGTCATAACAGACTTCTATGAATAATTATATATCAACAAATTTGATAACTTAGAAGATATGGATAAATTCCTAGAAATGTACAACTTACCAAGACCGAATCACAAAGTAAGAGGGAATCTGAACAGACCAATAATAGCCAAGGAGATTAAATCAGTAATTAAAAATTTCCCAGCAAATAAAAGGAACCAGCTAGCTTCACTGGTGCATTCTACCAAACGTTTAAAGAAGAATTAATATGAGTCTTTCTCAAACTCTTCCAAAAAGTTGAAGAGGAGCACTTCCAAACTCATTTCTGAGGCCAGCATTACCATGGTTACTAAATTCAGATCAGGGCATTGAAAGAAAATTACAGGCCAATATCTCCACTGAACATAGATGTAAAAATCCTCACCAAAATGCCATCAAACCAAATTTAAGGACACATTAAAAGGACCATATACCATTATCAAGTGAGATTTATCCCTGGGACTCAAGGATGGTTCAACATAGGGAAATCAATTCATGTGATACACCACATTAACAGAATGAAGGGTAAAAACCATATGATCATTTCAATAGATGTTGAAAAAGAATTTGACAAAATTCAACATCCTTTCATGATGAAAACTCTCATTAAATTAGGTATAGAAGGAATGTACCTCATCATAATAAAGGCCATATATGACAAACACATAGCTAACATCATAGTCAGTGGTGAAAAGTTCAAAGCCCTTCCTTTAAGATCAAGAATAAGAAAAGGATGCCCACTCTTGCCACTTCTATTCAACATAATATTGGAAGTCCTAGCCAGAGCAATTAGGCAAGAAAAAGAAATAAAAGGCATCCAATTAAGAAAGGAAGAAGTGAAATTGTCTCTGTTTACAGATGACTTGATCCAAATTGAAAACCATAAAGACTCCACCAAAAACCTTTAGAACTAATAAACAAATTCAATAAAATTGTAGGATACAAAATCAACATACAAAAATCTGTTTCATTTCTATACACTAACAAAAAACTATCTGAAAGAGAAATTAGAAGGCAATCCTGTGAGATAATAGAAAAAATATATATACTGGTCTCTGCCCCCAGTTTCTGGCACAGAACTCCTAAACCCTTGTAATTTCCTAAGTGTAAGAATGCTAGGAGCATCTCTTTGTTTTAATATTTGGTCTTTGACCTCATTCCTGACACAGGACTCCTACAACCTTGTAAATTCCTAAGTGATAAGAGTACTAGTGGATATTTTGTTTTAATGAAGCAACTCTGGATGGGCTTCTGGATGGCTCCGGTATAGGGACTGGTCACCAGAAAGACGAAGCCATGATTAGAAGCTTGGAATTTTCAGCCCACAGCCTCCCCTTCTCCAGAGAGGGGTGAGGGGCTGGAAATGAAGTTAATAATTGATCATGGCTATGTGAGGAAACTTCATAAAAGTCCCAATAGTAGAGGGTACGGAGAGCTTCCAGGTGGAGCACAGAAGCTCCTGTACTTGGAACTCTCCCAGACCTCACCTTATGTGTTTTTTTATCTGGCTGTTCATATATATCCTTTAATAAATTGGTAAATGTAAGTAAGTGTTTCCCTCAGTTCTGCGAGCTGCCCTAGCAAATTAATCAAACCTGAGGTGGGGGTGATGGGAACCTCTGATTTGTATCCAAATCAGACAGAAGTTGTGGGTAACCTACTACTCACGATTGTCATCTGAAGTAGGATGGGAGCAGTCTTGTGAGACTGAGCCCTTAACCTGTGGGATCTGACACTATCCCCAAGAAGATAGTGTTAGAATTGAGTTGAACTGTAGGCTGCCTAGCTAGCGTTGTAGAGAATTGCTTGGTGTGGGGAAACCCCCACACACATTTGGTGACCAGACTGTGCGGGTTTTGTGTGAGTAGTAAAGTAGACTCACAGGAGAAAGACTCATAAGAGGTAAAACAGGTTTTTCCTTTTAAAATCCCATTTACAGTAGCATCAAAAACAACAAAATACTTAGAGATAAATTTAACCAAGAAAGTAAAAGACCTGTACACTGAAAACTGTAAGACATTGATGAAAGTAATTGAAAAAGATAGAAATAAATGGAAAGATATCCCGTATTCTTGGATTGGAAGAATTTGTGTTGTGAAAATGTCCATACTATCCAAAGTGATCAACAGATTCAGTGCAATCCCTATCAAAATTCCAATGGCATTTTTCACAGAAATAGAAAAACTATTCTAAAATTTGTATCGAACCATAATAGAACCGAAATAGCTAAAGCAATCTTGAGAAAGAAAAAAGCTGGAGACATCACATTTCTTGTTTTCAATTTATATTACAAAACTATAGAAATGAAAACAGTATGGTACTGGCATAAAAAGAGGCACATAGACCAGTAGAGAGCACACACACAAACCTACACACATATAGCCAATTGATTTTTGACAAGGGTGCCAAGAACATAAAATGGGGAAAGGATAGTCTCTTCAATAAATGGTAATAGGGAAACTGGATATCCACATGCAAAGGAATGAAACTGGAACCCCATCTTACATTAGTCACAAAAATTAACTCGAAATGGATTCAAGACTTACATATAAGACCTGAAACCCTAAAACTCCAAGAAGAAAACGTAGGGAAAAAGCTTGACATGGGTCTTGGCAATGATTTCTTTGATAAGACACCAAAGGAACACACAACAAAAGCTAAAATAAACAAGTGGGACTACATCAAACTAAAGAAGTTCTGCATAGAAAGGGAACAGTCAGTAAATTTAAAAGGTAACCTACAGAACGAGTGAAAATATTTGCAAATCACATATCTTCTAAGGGGTTAATATCCAAAATATATAAAGAACCTATATAACTCAAGAGCAAAAAGCAAATAATTCAATTTTTAAATGGACAAAGTACCTGAATACACATTTTCCCAAAGAGCATATACAGGTGGTCGATAGGTACATGAAAATGTGCTCAGTATCACTAATCATAAGGGAAATGCAAATCAAAACCACAATGAGATATCACCTTGAACATGTTAGGATGGCTGTTATCAAAAAGCCAAAGCTAACAAATGTTGACAATGATGTGGAGAAAAGGGAACACTTATACACTGTTGGCGGGAATGTAAATTGGTACAACCATTATGGACAACCATATAACAGTTCCTCAAAAAATTAAAAATAGAACTACCATGTAATCCAGCAATCTCACTCCCAGGTATGTATCCAAAGGAAGTGAAATAAGTATCTCGAGGAGTTATCTGCACTCCCATGTTCATTGCAGCATTATTCACAATAACGAAGATATGGAAACAACCTAAATGTCCTTCACTGGATGAATGGATAAAGAAAATGTGATATAGATGTAGAAAATGGCATATTATTCAGCCATAAAAAGAAGGAAATCTTGCCATTTGCGACAATCTGTATGAACCTGTAGGGCATTATGCTAAGTGAAATAAACCAGAGAAAGATAAATACTGTATGGTATTGCTTATATGTGGGGAAAAAAAGCCAATTTCATTACAGAGAATAGAACAGTGGTTGCCAGGGTCTGGGGGATGAGGAAATGGTGAGATGTAGGTTAAACAGTACAGACTTTCAGTTATAAGAAAAATAAGTTCTGAGGGTCTGACATTAGCATGGTGACAATAGTTAATAATATGGTATTGTATATTTTAAAAGTTGCTGAAAATATATTTTAAGCTTTCTCACAATGCACACTCCACAAATGTTAACTATGTGAGGTGATGGATATGTTAATTATCTTGATCTTGGTAGTCATTCCACAATGTATATGTATATCAAATTATCACTTGTATGCTTTAAATATATATATTATTATATTTGTCAATTATTCCTCAATAAAGGTGGGAAAAAAAGAAAAAAATAAAGTAAGAAAGTAATGATTATCTATAGAGATTAACTCTGATGGGAAATAGGGGAAATGAACAGTAACTAGAGGGAGAGGCAGGGTCAGAGGAAATTTATTCTGTTTTGTTTTAAAGATGGGATATGTGGGGTCATTTCTGAGGCCTAATGGGAATAATAGAAGGAAAGAAGAGGGAATAGCTGAATGTAACTCAGTAGGCAACTGGAGCTCCCTGTGACCTAGAGATCTAGTTGAAGTTGACCTGAATTTCACTTTTTTAACCTAAAACAATGAAGAATCTTCCACATACTTCTATGTTTTCTTTTCCATGCTTCTTTGCTTCCTCCTGGTTACATTTCCCTTTCCTGTTTCCATGCATGCTGTCTCAGTTTCATACTCCATCATCTCTCTCTCTCTCTCTCTCTCTCTCACACACACACACACACACACATCTTTCTATACAAATCAAGCATCTTATAATTTGTGTGTCACATGTTACATTAAATGCCATTTCTTATGCTCTTGCATGTTCTGCCCCTTCTCAAAAGCTGTGTTCCTAAGTTTCTCTTCCTGACTATAGCTTTACCATTTCTGGGATGCTGGTCTATGAGAACTTCCTTATATTATTTTGAAGAAGATATACAGATGGCCAATAAGTACATGAAAAGATGCTCAATATCCTTAGTCATTAGGGAAATGCAAATCAAAACCACAATGAGGTATGACTTCATATCCACTAGGATGACTATAATCAAAAAGACAGATAAGGGAATTCCATGGTGGTCCAGTGGTCAGGACTCGGCACTTTCACTGCTGTGGCCCGGGTTCATTCCCTGGTCGGGGAGCTATAATTCTGCAAGCTGCACAGTACGGCCAAAAAAAAAAACAAGACAATAATAAATGTTGGTGATGATGTGGGAAAATGAGAACCTTCAAACATTGTGGTGTGAATGTAAAATAGTACAGCTGATTTGTAAAATAATTTGGCAGTTCTTCAAAATTTTAAATGTGGAGTTACCATAGGACTCAGCAATTCTACTGTTAGGTTTATACCCAGGAGAAATAAAAGCATACATCCTTACGAAAACTTATACATGAATGTTCTTGACAGCATTTATTCACAACAGGCAAAAAGTGGAAACAACACCAGTGTCCATCCTGGTGAATGGGTAAAGAAAATGTTGTATATCCATACAATAGAATATTATTTGGCAATAAGAACCAATGAAGCACTGATACATGCTACAACTTGGATGAACCTTGAAAAAACTATGCACTGTGAAATAAGCCAGTCACAAAAGGCTGCATATTATATGACTCCATTTATAAGAAGTGTCCAGGATAGGCAAATATATAAAGACAGCCATAGATTAGTAGTTACTTAGGGCTGATGGGGATGGAATGGAGATTGACTGCTAATGGTTATGGGGTTTCTTTTAGTGGGGACAAAAATGTTCTAAAATAGGCTGTGGTGATGATTGTACAACCCTGTGAATGTATTAAAAACCATTGAATTTTACTCTTTAAATGGGTGAATTTTATGGTGAGTTATATCTCAATAAAGCTATTTAAAAAAAAAAAAAACAGCTTCCCTATACTATTATATGGAGGAGAGAAGTCCTTGAAAAGATGAGGAAGGATGAGATACAGAATACCAGTGGAGGAACTGGCATTTAAAAGAGGAGGGAGATTTCTCTTGTGGTATACTTGTAGATATAGTGGTAGCAGGGCGGGTATTGTACTTAGAAGGACCCCATGCTTCATTTAATGCTCTGTTTTCACCATCTTGACATTTTAAATAGCTTTTAAACATTGGGGCCCCACAATTTTATTTTGCACTGGGCCCCCAAAATTATGAGTCTCGAGTGAGTAGTTGGATGCTGTTTGATGTCTTTTATTGTTGCAGGGAAGGGTGAGCCAAAGATGTCAGTTGCAGATGGTAGAAGGAAGGAGGCTAGAGGTTTAAGGAAAATTGGGTGATTTTGAAATAGTCATGAGAAACTAGAGAAGTGTAGAAGAGGTGCCAATCTGTGGCTACTCCTTTTGAGTTTGTGGTGCTGTTGGTATGCCACATTGTATAATTTTCTCCAACACTTAATTGCACTGGCGGTACAGTGGATATTGATGTTAGGGTTCATCAGGCTGGGGATTTGTCAGGCATCTGTGATAGGAGGAGAAAGCGATAAGAAAGTAGTTATAATGATGGTTGGTGGTAGATAAGGAAGGAATAAGACAGGAGAAAGATCATGGATGAGATAACATTGTAGGATCAGTAAATTGGAGATTTCAATGACAGGGAAGTTTATTTCCTGAAGATAATTGTGCAGGGGTTGGACAAATATAGGAAGCTATTTGAATTGATTGATTCTCTAGTTTCTATTGATGGCAAGGGCTAAGTTTGATCATAGAGTGAATGAAATGCCATGAGGGGAAAAGGTTATTGGAAATGCAGAGATCAAGCAACTTAGAGACCAGTTGGTTGGCTGGGTCATCCCCTTGGATGATGAAATTGCTGAGAATGATGACAGGAGTGAGAGAAAAGGCTGTATGCAAGGTGTGAAATCTTCAGTGAAAGAAAGGAGTTAATAGATGACAGTAAGTACCTCATTCTTTGCTCCATACCTTTGTTCTTTCTTTGCTTGGACTATATTAATACATTATACCTCTTCTACTTCCCTCCCCTCCCCTTTCTTTATCATCCTCTTTATCCCCTTACCCTCAACTCAAAATCTTGTCATTCTCAAATTGCATTCTCCTCAGTTATGTTGAATATATTTAAACTTTGAATATTATTATACTTTATTTATTTATTTTAATTAATTTATTTATTTATTTTTGGCCGTGTTGGGTCTTCGTTGCTGCGCACGGGCTTTCTTTAGTTGCAGTGAGCAGGGGCTACTCTTCGTTGCAGTGCGCAGGCTTCTCATTGCGGTGGCTTGTCTTTGTTGCGTAGCACGGGCTCTAGGCACGTGGGCTTCAGTAGTTGTGGCACACGGACTCAGTAGTTGTGGCTCGCGGGCTCTAGAGCACAGGCTCAGTAGTTGTAGCGCACGGGCTTAGCTGCTCCACGGCATGTGGGATCTTCCTGGACCAGGGCTCGAACCCATGTCCCCTGCATTGGCAGGTGGATTCTTAACCACCAGGGAAGTCACTGAATATTATTATAAACACATCTTGAAAGCATAAGACAAGTCACATAACTTAGGAGAAGCAGTCACTGAACAGTTTTCAGTGCAGGGACTAGTTGGTAAAGCAATACACTTTCTTGTAGTTGCAGCTTCCTGATGTCTTAGAAAGGACTTTTTGTTTCTTAAATGAAGATTATTGCATAATAAAGATTTTTATATAAATATATTTAATATTTTCTCTAAAATTTAGTTTTAAATAGTGACAAATAAATAGATCTTATTATCATTATTCTTTTCACAGAATACTGTTTGGGAGATGTTACCTTAAATGTGGTAGGACAATTTTTTGAGCTGAGTATATTTCAGACTATTTTGTCTTTCAACAGATTTTTTTTACTTAAATATATTAAAATCCATACTTTTTTTAAAAATTAATTTTGTAAGTGAAATAGGGAGCATTTTCTTTCCTTTTTTTAAAAAATTTTATTTATTTATTTTATTTATGGCTGTGTTGGGTCTTCGTTTCTGTGCGAGGGCTTTCTCTAGTTGTGGCAAGCGGGGGCCACTCTTCATCGCGGTGTGCGGGCCTCTCACTATCGCGGCCTCTCTTGTTGGGGAGCACAGGCTCCAGACGCGCAGGCTCAGTAATTGTGGCTCACGGGCCCAGTTGCTCCGCGGCATGTGGGATCTTCCCAGACCAGGGCTCGAACCCGTGTCCCCTGCATTGGCAGGCAGACTCTCAACCACTGCGCCACCAGGGAAGCCCCTAAAATCCTTACTTTTTTTAAAAAAAAACTTTTATCTTTAAGTTTAAAACTTTCTTTCAAGTTGAGGGGATTATAGATAGAAATATATATCCCATTTTAATTATAACAATTATAACACACATATATATAAAACAATAAAAATAGGACATTTGAGAGATGATACAAATGTTTTTATAGCAATGTGAAATGTGTTTTATGATTCTGAATTTGTTTCAGCTTGAAAAAGATCCTGAACCTAGAGATACAAATTTTCAAACAACATTAAGCTCTCATCACCTAAATATCAAGGTTCCATCATCTCACCAGAGGTCTGTTGTAGAGAGCAGTGCAGGTAGATCAGTTGCTAAAGTTCTGCTGCCTCAGCCCCTCAAGCCTGCGTTGGTAAGCACTGGCCTTTTATTAACTAATTCTTGAAAAGACTATAAAAAGAAAATGTACTTATTAGGAAAATTTAGGTATTCATTAATGTCTTAGCAAATCTAGGAAAAAATGCAGAGAATCTATATACTTACAGCTATATACAGGCAGATGTTTTTTAAATGGATTGACTGTTGACAATTGTGTCACTTGAGACCACTGGGAAGAGATTATTCCGGCAGAATTAAGAGTTCAAGTGGCATATTGGAGGGGGTAATACCTGAGAAAGGAAAGCAGGGAGGAAGGAAGATTGGGCTGGAATAGCCTCAGTCTTCAATGCAGATCTGACAAAGGCTCTCCCAGTGGAGAGGTCTGGAGCAAAGATTGTCCATTACAGGAATATTATGTTGGGCTGCTATGCTTAGATACTGGCTGAGGCTCGCCCAAGAAGATGATGGCCTCAACCTAAAAGCTGGAGCAGATTCTAAAGGTGTTGCAGCTGGGCACTATCAGCTAACTGCACTCCCTGCAGTGGAACAGCATGTATTATTTGTAACCTTTGCATGGCAATTCCTAGGGTAGAATAATCCCTATTGTTCAGATGAACAAATTAAAAGATTATATAGGTAATAAATTAGAGAACTAACATATTTAGTGTACTAGGTAAATATACCTATAATTTTTTTTGATAAAATCTTCCTAATAAATATTCCAGATTATGTCTTGAACAACTAGTTTAAGAGATTTTAAGCCAGAAAGAAAGAGTTCAAGAAAGAAAAGACGAAAGAAAGAAAAAAGAAACCTAACACAACTTCCCTGTGATGTTCAGGTTTTATGAGTTTGGGTTCCAGGCTTGGCAGCATATAATGACTCCTATTCAAAGAGATATATCATTTTTACCACATAGAGTTCTCTTGAAAGTTGTTTGACCTAGCTCAAGCCAAAAAATTCTTTAGTTTCCTGTCTAGTGTTTTAAAATTTAATTAGCATATTAAAATTTTATTACTATGACATATGATCTAGTATACTATTAAAATTTTGTTTGTACTGTATTAAGGTATTTTATTTCTTTCTGCTATTCAATTCCCTATTTCACAAAATACTGATAGAACACACCTTCCAGTACTTCTGATAAGAAAAGCAGAGGCCTGTTAACAAGTACTCCGTCTTCACAAACAGCTGGTTTAATGGTGAGTGTTATTAGCATTTCGCACTTGTAGTATCTATTTTCTGGCTCCCTGTTCTTCCCATTATTCTACTTCTCTTAGACCAGGGGAATATCGCACAAAGACAATAATGTCTGTAATTTCTGTTGCATAAACATACTTTTACTGGAAGTACTCTATATACTGCTATACATGAAAGAAAGATTTCTTTCTTCTTTAAAAAATTTTTTTTATTGTGGCAAAATATATATAACATAAAATTTACCATTTTAACCATTTTTAAATGTACAGTTCAAGTACATTCACATTATTGTGCAACCATCACCACCAACCATACTGAGAAATTTTTCATCTTGCAAAACTGAAATTTCATACCCATTAAACAATAACTCCCCATTCCTTCCTCCCCCAGTCCCTTGTTACCACCATTCTACTTTCTGTCTCTATGAATCTGACTGTTCTAGGTACTTCATATAAATGGAATCATACAGTATTTGTCTTTTTTGTGACTGACTTATTTCACTTAGCATGATGTCTTCAAGGATTATCCATGTTGTAGCATGTGTCAGAATTTACTTCCTTTCTAAAGGCTAAATAATATTACATTGTATGAATATACCACATTTTGTTTATCCATTCTTCTGTCTATGGGCATTTAGTTGCTTCCATCTTTTGGCTATTGTGAATAATGCTGCTATGAACATGGGTGTAAAAATATCTCTTTGTGACCCTGCTTTCAATTCTTTTGGGTATATTACTTGAAGTGGAATTGCTAGATTCTATAGTAATTCTCTTTTTACCTTTTTGAGGAGCCACCATACTGTTTTCCATGTCGGTTTCACTATTTTACATTCCCACCACAATTTACAAAGGTTACAATTTCTCTACATCCTTGCTAACACTTGTTATTTTCTGTGTTTTTTAAAAAATAATAGATGTGAGATGGTATCTCCTTGTGTTTTTTTTTTTAACATCTTTATTGGAGTATAATTGCTTTACAATGGTGTGCTAGCCTCTGCTCTACAACAAAGTGAATCAGCCATACATATACACACATCTCCATATCTCTTCCCTCTTGCATCTCCCTCCCTCCCACCCTCCCAATCCCACCCCTCTAGGTGGTCACAAAGCACCGAGCTGATCTCCCTGTGCTATGCAGCTGCTTCCCACTAGCTATCGGTTTTACATTTGGTAGTGTATATATGTCCATGCCACTCTCTCACTTTGGGCCAGCTTACGCTTCCCCCTCCCCGTATCCTCAAGTCCATTCTCTAGTAGGTCTGCATCTTTATTCCCGTCTTGCCCCTAGGTTCTTCATGACAAGTTTTTTTTTTTTTTTTAGATTCCATATATATGTGTTAGCATACGGTATTTGTTTTTCTCTTTCTGACTTACTTCACTCTGTATGGCAGACTCTAGGTCCATCCACCTCACTACAAATAACTCAATTTCGTTTCTTTTTATGGCTGAGTAATATTCCATTGTATATATGTGCCACATCTTCTTTATCCATTCATCTGTTGATGGACACTTAGGTTGCTTCCATGTCCTGGCTATTGTAAATAGAGCTGCAATGAACATTGTGGTACATGACTCTTTTTGAATTATGGTTTTCTCAGGGTATATGCCCAGTAGTGGGATTGCTGGGTCGTATGGTAGTTCTATTTTTAGTTTTTTAAGGAACCTCCATACTGTTCTCCATAGTGGCTGTATCAATTTACATTCCCACCAACAGTGCAAGAGTGTTCCCTTTTCTCCACACCCTCTCCAGCATTTATTGTTTCTAGATTTTTTGATGATGGCCATTCTGACTGGTGTGAGATGATATCTCATTGTAGTTTTGATTTGCATTTCTCTAATGATTAATGATGTTGAGCATCCTTTCATGTGTCTGTTGGCAATCTGTATATCTTCTTTGGAGAAATGTCTATTTAGGTCTTGTGCCCATTTTTGGATTGGGTTGTTTGTTTTTTTGTTATTGAGCTGCATGAGCTGCTTGTAAATCTTGGAGATTAATCCTTTGTCAGTTGCTTCATTTGCAAATATTTTCTCCCATTCTGAGGGTTGTCTTTTGGTCTTGTTTATGGTTTCCTTTGCTGTGCAAATGCTTTTAAGTTTCATTAGGTCCCATTTGTTTATTTATGTTTTTATTTCCATTTCTCTAGGAGGTGGGTCAAAAAGAATCTTGCTGTGATTTATGTCATAGAGTGTTCTGCCTATGTTTTCCTCTAAGAGTTTGATAGTGTCTGGCCTTACACTTAGGTCTTTAATCCATTTTGAGTTTATTTTTGTGTGTGGTGTTAGGGAGTGTTCTAGTTTCATTCTTTTACATGTAGCTGTCCAGTTTTCCCAGCACCACTTATTGAAGAGGCTATCTTTTCCCCACTGTATATTCTTGCCTCCTTTATCAAAGATAAGATGACCATATGTGCGTGGGTTTATCTCTGGGCTTTCCATCCTGTTCCATTGATCTATATTTCTGTTTTTGTGCCAGTACCATACTGTCTTGATTACTGTAGCTTTGTAGTATAGTCTGAAGTCAGGGAGCCTGATTCCTCCAGCTCCTGTTTTTCTTTCTCAAGATTGCTTTGGCTATTCGGAGTCTTTTGTGTTTCCATACAAATTGTGCAATTTTTTGTTCTAGTTCTGTGAAAAATGCCAGTGGTAGTTTGATAGGGATTGCACTGAATCTGTAGATTGCTTTGGGTAGTATAGTCATTTTCACAATGTTGATTCTTCCAATCCAAGAACATGGTATATCTCTCTGTCTGTTTGTATCATCTTTAATTTCCTTCATCAGTGTCTTATAATTTTCTGCATGCAGGTCTTTTTTCTCCTTAGGTAGGTTTATTCCTAGATATTTTATTTTTTTTGTTGCAATGGTAAATGGGAGTGTTTTCTTAATTTCACTTTCAGATTTTTCATCATGGGTGTATAGGAATGCAAGAGATTTCTGTGCATTAATTTTGTATCCTGCTACTTTACGAAATTCATTGATTAGCTCTAGTAGTTTTCTGGTAACATCTTTAGGATTCTCTATGTATAGAATCATGTCATCTGCAAACAGTGACAGCTTTACTTCTTCTTTTCCAATTTGGATTCCTTTTATTTCTTTTTCTTCTCTGATTGCTATGGCTAAAACTTCCAAAACTATGTTGAATGATAGTGGTGAGAGTGGGCAACCCTGTCTTGTTCCTGATCTTAGTGGAAATGGTTTCAGTTTTTCACCATTGAGGACGATGTTGGCTGTGGGTTTGTCATATATGGCCTTTATTATGTTGAGGTAAGTTCCCTCTATGCCTACTTTCTGCAGGGCTTTTATCATAAATGGGTTTTGAAGTTTGTCGAAAGCTTTCTCTGCATCTATTGAGATGATCATATGGTTTTTCTCCTTCAGTTTGTTAATATGTTGTATCACATTGATTGATTTGCATATATTGAAGAATCCTTGCATTCCTGGGATAAACCCACTTGATCATGGTGTATGATCCTTTTAATGTGCTGTTGGATTCTGTTTGCTAGTGTTTTTTTGTTTTTGTTTTTTAAAGTTTAATTTTTATTTATTTATTTATTTATTTATGGCTGTGTTGGGTCTTTGTTTCTGTGCGAGGGCTTTCTCTAGTTGTGGCAAGTGGGGGCCACTCTTCATCGCGGTGCACGGGCCTCTCATTTTCACGGCCTCTCTTGTTGCGGAGCACAGGCTCCAGACGCACAGGCTCAGTAATTGTGGCTCATGGGCCTAGTTGCTCTGCGGCATGTGGGATCTTCCCAGACCAGGACTCGAACCCGTGTCCCCTGCATTGGCAGGCAGATTCTCAACCACTGTGCCACCAGGGAAGCCCTGTTTGCTAGTATTTTGTTGAGGATTTTTGCATCTATGTTCATCAGTGATATTGGCCTGTAGTTTTCTTTCTTTGTGACATCTTTGTCTGGTTTTGGTATCAGGGTGATGGTGGCCTCATAGAATGAGTTGGGGAGTGTTCCTTCCTCTGCTATATTTTGGAAGAGTTTCAGAAGGACAGATGTTAGCTCTTCTCTAAATGTTTGATAGAATTCGCCTGTGAAGCCATCTGGTCCTGAGCTCTTTTTTGTTGGAAGATTTTTAATCACAGTTTCACTTTAAGTGCTTGTGATTGGTCTGTTCATATTTCCTGTTTCTTCCTGGTTCACTTTTGGAAGGTTGTGCATTTCTAAGAATTTGTCCATTTCTTCCAGGTTTTCCGTTTTATTGGCATATAGTTGCTTGTAGTAATCTCTCATGATCCTTTGTATTTCTGCAGTGTCAGTTGTTACTTCTCCTTTTTCATTTCTAATTCTGTTGATTTGAGTCTTCTCCCTTTTTTTCTTGATGAGTCTGGCTAATGGTTTATCAATTTTGTTTATCTTCTCAAAGAACAAGCTTTTAGTTTTATTGATCTTTGCTATTGATTCCTTCATTTCTTTTTCATTTATTTCTGATCTGATATTTATGATTTCTTTACTTCTGCTAACTTTGGGGTTTTTTTTGTTCTTCTTTCTCTTTTTGCTTTAGGTGTAAGGTTAGGTTGTTTATTTGAGATGTTTCTTGTTTCTTAAGGTAGGATTGTATTGCTATAAACTTCCCTCTTAGAACTGCTTTTGCGGCATCGCATATGTTTTGGGTCATCGTGTTTTCATTGTCATTTGTTTCTAGGTATTTTTTGATTTCCTCTTTGATTTCCTCAGTGATCTCTTGGTTATTAAGTAGTGTATTGTTTAGCTTCCATGTGTTTGTATTTTTTACAGATTTTTTCCTGTAATTGATATCTAGTCTCATAGCGTTGTGGTCGGAAAAGATACTTGATACGATTTCAATTTTCTTAAATTTACCAAGGCTTGATTTGTGACCCAAGGTATGATCTCTGCTGGAGAAGGTTCCATGAGCACTTGAGAAGAAAGTGTCTTCTGTTGTTTTTGGATGGAATGTCCTATAAATATGAATTAAGTCCATCTTGTTTAATGTATCATTTAAAGCTTGTGTTTCCTTATTTGTTTTCGTTTTGGATGATCTGTCCATTGGTGAAAGTGGGGTGTTAAAGTCCCCTACTATGATTGTGTTACTGTCGATTTCCCCTTTTATGGCTGTTAATATTTGCCTTATGTATTGAGGTGCTCCTATGTTGGGTGCATAAATATTTAAAATTGTTATATCTTCTTCTTGGATTGATCCCTTGATCGTTATGTAGTGTCCTTCTTTGTCTCTTGTAATAATCTTGATTTTAAAGTCTATTTTGTCTGATATGAGAATTGCTACTCCAGCTTTCTTTTGATTTCCATTTGCATGAAATATCTTTTTCCCTCCCCTCACTTTCACTCTGTATGTGTCCCTAGGTCTGAAGTGGGTCTGTTGTAGACAGCATATATACGGGTCTTGTTTCTGTATCCATTCAGCCAGTCTATGTCTTTTGGTTGGAGCCTTTAATCCATTTACATTTAAGGTAGTTATCGATATGTATATTCCTATTACCATTTTCTAAATTGTTTTGGGTTTGTTATTGTAGGTGTTTTTCTTCCCTTGTGTTTCCTGCCTAGAGAAGTTCCTTTAGCATTTGTTGTAAAGCTGGTTTGGTGGTGCTGAATTCTCTTAGCTTTTGCTTGTCTGTAAAGGTTTTGGTTTCTCCATCAAATCTAAATGAGATCCTTGCTGGGTAGAGTAATCTATTTTGTAGGTTTTTCCCTTTCATCACTTTAAATATGTCCTGCCACTCCCTTCTGGCTTGCAGAGTTTCTGCTGAAAGATCAGCTGTTAACCTTATGGGGATTCCCTTGTGCATTATTTTTTGTTTTTCCCTTGCTGCTTTTAATATTTTTTCTTTGTATTTAATTTTTGATAGTTTGATTAATATGTGTCTTGGCGTGTTTTTCCTTGGATTTATCCTGTATGGGACTCTCTGTGCTTCCTGGACTTGATTAACTATTTCCTTTCCCATATTAGGGAAGTTTTCAACTATAATCTCTTCACATATTTTCTCAGTCCCTTTCTTTTTCTCTTCGTCTTCTGGGACCCCTATAATTCGAATGCTGGTGTGTTTAATGTTGTCCCAGAGGTCTCTGAGACTGTCCTCAATTCTTTTCATTCTCTTTTCTTTATTCTGCTCTGCAGTAGTTATTTCCACTATTTTATTTTCCAGGTCACTTATCCGTTCTTCTCCCTCAGTTATTCTGCTATTGATCCCTTCTAGAGAATTTTTAATTTCATTTATTGTGCTGTTCATCACTGTTTGTTTGCTCTTTAGTTCTTCTAGGTCCTTGTTAAACATTTCTTGTATTTTCTCCATTCTATTTCCAAGATTTTGGATCATCTTTACTTTCATTATTCTGAATTCTTTTTCAGGTAGACTGCCTATTTCCTCTTCATTTGTTAGGTCTGGTGGGTTTTTACCTTGCTCCTTCATCTGCTGTGTGTTTCTCTCTCTTCTCATTTTGCTTAACTTACTGTGTTTGGGGTCTCGTTTTCGCAGGCTGCAGGCTCGTAGTTCCCGTTGTTTTTGGTGTCTGCCCCCAGTGGCCAAGGTTGGTTCAGTGGGTTGTGTAAGCTTCCTGGTTGAGGGGACTAGTGCCTGTGTTCTGGTGGATGAGGCTGGATCTTGTCTTTCTGGTGGGCAGGTACACGTCTGGTGGTGTGTTTTGGGGTGTCTGTGGCCTTATTATGATTTTAGGCAGCCTCTCTGCTAATGGATGGGGTTGTGTTCCTGTCTTGCTAGTTGTTTGGCATAGGGTGTCCAGCACTGTAGCTTGCTGGTCGTTGAGTGGAGCTGGGTCTTGCCGTTGAGATGGAGATCTCTGGGAGATTTTCACCGTTTGATATTACGTGGAGCTGGGAGGTCTCTTGTGGACCAGTGTCCTGAACTTGGCTCTCCCACCTCAGAGGCACAGCCCTGACGCCTGGCTGGAGCACCAAGAGCCTGTCATACACACGGCTCAGACCAGGTACGTGGGGAGTTTCTTGCCTTTTGGGAGGTCTGAGTTCTTCTGCCAGAGTTCAGTAGGTGTTCTGTAGGAGTTGTTCCACATGTAGATGTATTTCTGATGTATTTGTGGGGAGGAAGGTGATCTCCACGTCTTACTCCTCTGCCTTCTTGAAGCTCCTCTCTCTCCTTGTGGTTTTGATTTGTATTTCCCTAATGGCTTGTGATGTTGAGCATCTTTTCATATGCTTATTGGCCATTTTTATATCTTCTTTTGAGAAATGTCTTTTCAAGTTCTTTGCCCATTTAAAAAATCAGGTTGTTTATTTTTTTGTTGTTCAATTGTAGGAGTTCTTTATATATTCTAGATATTAACCCCTTATCAGATACATGATTTGCAAATATTTTCTCCCATTTTGTGGGTTACCTTTTCATTCTGTTGATAGTGTCCTTTGATGCAGAAAAATTTTTAATTTTTATGTAGTCCAGTTTATCTTTTGTTGTTGTTTTTGTTGCCTTTGCTTTTGTGTCATATCCAAGAATTCATTATTAAATGCAGTGTCATGAATGTTTCTCCCTGTGTTTTCTTCTAAGAATCTATAATTTAGCTCTTACCCAGCCAGGGTTCTTCTTAGGTTCAATTAAACAGCAGGTATACAGCTTGCAAGCAGAGCAGGATCAGATGTTCCTCTTTAGCAGGAGCAGTCCTCACAGAAGTCCATGTAGTAGCTTACGTAGCAGTCTGGGGACAGCTCAGATACAAGGAGATGAGATCCAGTATCTTTTGTAATAACACATAGGCGTAGCTTCCAGGGTCCCCACAAGGGATATGCCTAATTACAAGAGTCAGGGAAGACCAAAATATGGTGCCTTTTCTAGTATTTATTTACTTATAGTGCATGTATAGTTCCTCCCAGTCCAGATGCAATTTCTCAATCAGATACCATTTTTACCCTAAGCAATGTTACCTAGTAATACAGTTGACATTCTTACCTTTATTCTAGTGGAACAGAGCTGGAGAGTTAAACAAAGATCACTTTTTCAAGATGGGGAAAAGGTGTCTGTGAACACTCTGCTCATAATCTTTCCAGTGTTCTAAAGATTAATACTTTTTCCAGAAAATGACTTCCATTTTTTATTCATTTTTGTTTTATATTTTGGGTTAAAATGTATATATGAGAAATAAGTGTTTAAAAATGAGTTTTTCCCCCTACAAAACTAATCTATTGGCTATTTTGTAAATACCGACATCTTTTTAAAATTAAGCTATAATTCACATTTTATAAAATTCACCTTGCTAAAGTGTGAATTCAGTGACTTTTAGTATACTCAGAAGGTTTTGCAGCCATTACCCCCTAATTTAGGAACATTTTTAGGAACATTTTTTTATCACCCCCTTAGCAGTCACTTACCATTCCCCCCATCTCACCCTTCAGCTCCTGGAAATTACTAATCTACTTTCTGTGTCTTCAGGTTTGCTTATTAATAAGTGGCCATTTCATATAAATTGTATCATACAGTACGTGGCCTTTTGTGTCTAGCTGCTTTCACTTATATTTTCAAGATTCATCCATGTTACAGCATTTATCAGTACCTTGTTCCTTATTTATGGCTGAATAATATCCCATTATAAGGATATACCACATTTTATTTTCTAATTCATCAGTTTATGGGCATTTGGATGAATAATAGTGCTATGAGTGTTCGTGTACAAGTCTTTGTATGGATATATGTTTTCCTATAAGTGGAAGAAGAATTAATCGGTTACATGGTACCTGTATGTTTAATACTTTTTTTGTGGTGGACTTTTAAAAACAGCTTTATTGAGGTACAGTTCACCTATTTAGAGTATAAATTTCAGCATTTTTTAGTATATTCACAAATATGTGCCATTATCACCCCAGTCAATTTTAGAACATTTTTATCACCTCAAAAACAAACCCTGTACCCTTTAACCATTACTATTATCCCCTTAATCCTCCATCCCACTATCTGGCCCCAAGAAACCACTAATCCACTTTCCATCTCAGTAGATTTCCTGGACATTTTATATGAATAAAATCATATAATATGTAGTCTTTTGTGACTAACTTCTTTTACTTAGCATAATGTTTTCAGGGTATCAGTACTTCTTTCCTTTTCATGGCCAAACAATATTCTATTGTGTTCATGGCCATTTGGGTTATTTCTGCCTTTGGACTATTATGAATAAAGCTGCCATAAACATTCAGGTACAAGCTTTTGTGTGGATATATGTTTTCATTTCTCTTGAGTATATACCTAGAAGTAAAATTGAAGGGTTATATGGTAACTCTATGGTTGATCATTAGAGGAATTGATAGACTGTTTTCCAAAGTGGTTGAATAGTTTTACATTCCCAGCAGCAGTGTATGAGTGTTCTGATTTGTCTATATTCTTACCAACACTTACTATCATCCATCTTTTGGGGTGTGAAGTTGTATCTCATTGTGATTTTGTAATGGAGCTTATTGGCCCTTTGTATATCTTCTTTGGAGAAATGTCTACTCAGATCCTTTGCTCATTTAAAAGTTAGGTTATTTGTCTTTTTATTGTTGAGTTGTAAGTGTTCTTTATATGTTCTAGATACTAGACCCTTACCAGATAAATGATTTTCAAATATTTTCTCCCATTCTGTAGGTAAATACCAGTGTCTTTTAATAAATAAAAATACTTTTGAGAACACTTAATGGCTTAACACTTTAAGGTCTACATTTTGTTACCAAATGAGTCTGAGACTAATTGCCCTTTGGTTCTTCTACACCAAATGAGGCATATAGATTCCCCTCAATTCCAAGCTGTCATTCCTTGGCTGACTACACTGAAAGGAGGCCAGTTGACTCAAGGACTTCTGGAGATTTTCATTTTCTAGGGCCTCACTTTAATGTGACCTTCCTAACACTGTTTCAAGATACACATTGATAGGCCTGAAGTTGTTCTGTCCTCCTACAAGGAAGAGGAGCTAGGCAAGGGCAGACGCCCCCCACTCCCTACCCAGCACAGTTGATAATTCATTTTGGGCACACATACATGTGGTGTAGCCTAGGTTCAGGCCAGATCTAGTCTGATCTGGATAGTCAACACGGCAAAGCTTCTTGGAATCCCAAACTAAAGAGTATGGATCATGACTTTGGTTTTAAATATTTTGAATTTGATGTAGAAATATGTGGTGATTTAAGTAACCTGATAATGATATGGTTATGGTGCTCAGGAAAGAGATAGAGATTTAAAAATCTCTAGTGTACAATTGGTAGGCAAAAAGAAGGCAAGGGTAGAACACTGGGGAAGGCTGACAGTTAAGGGAAGAGCAGGAGAAATTATTCCATGAGGTGTAGTTGCTGGGTAGGTGAATTTCATTTAGTAGGCACTTAATATATATAAATTAAATTGTACTTTAGCAAATGAAAATTCCTATTTAAAAAATAATTTTAAAGCTAAAGAGCCTTGTATTCTTCTTTATAGATTCACTTGTTCCCAGTTAAATGTGCATCTTTTGAAGAAGTATTTGTAAATATCAGCAATTATATTAATTCAGATAAAATTATTCATATGTCAAGTTCACAAGAAAATCATTCTATTGAGAGAGTAGTTCTGCTTTCCTTTAATTAAAAATATTGTTTTTGCAACATTGAGCTTCTACAAAAGAGTAATATATTCTTTTATAGATTGATTTGTCCTCAGTGCAAAAAACATCTTTTGAAGAACTGTTTCCAAATGTCAGCAATTATGTTAATTCAAATGAAATTGTTCCTGTGTCAACTTTGCAAGAAAATTCTTCAAATGAGGTAGTATTTTCACATTTTCCTTCATTTACTAAAAGAAATAATTACTGTTATATTGGATACTTTGTATATGAGATACTTTAAGAGATCTGTAACTCAGTTGAGGCTAACATCATCTACATGTGGAGTCAGCTATCAGATATAATTCCAAATAAAGGATATTAGGCTGCCACAGCCAAAACACTTTGCATCATCAGAACCTAGGGATATTAAACAACTAGAGGAAATAGTATTATCCTACTTGAATCCAAAACTCAGTTTTTGTGTGTGCATATAAATTGTAGACATCAACCTAGTTGTGTTAGAATGAATATATGGAAGTACTATGATCCACTAATAAAACTCATAACTCTAAGGGCCATGGGGGGTGGGGTGGGAGTAAAGAAAGAGGATGATCAGAAAAAGAGAGAAGAACAGAAGAGAGAGAGGGAGAGAGAAAGAGACAGAAAGAAGGGGAGAGAGGGCAGACAAGAGAGAGATAAAGAATAAGACAAGAAAGAGGCAGAGAGAAAAAGAAATTAAAAGGCAGAACTTAGGGATGGGTAGTGGTTCATTGCAGCTAGACCTTTTCACTGTGACCCTGGAGTGAAGGTGGGGATGCAGGTGGTGAGGAGAAAGCTGGAGATGAGATTGTAGAGATCAACAGGGGCCAGTATCAAAGAGCATCTTACAATCCATGTTAAGGAATTTGGATTTTTTCTCGAGGGGGGGCTGGTAAGGAATTGTAAACAGGAGATATCAAATGTTCTTGTATAAAGTTTATTTTGGCTCCAGGAGTGGAGAACAGGTTGTAAAAGGCTGAGACTAGAGGCAACTTGAGGGATAATCTCCAGAGAAAGAGAGTAAGAGAAAGAAAGAATATAGGGTAAGAGGCTTAAGGATAGTAAAAATAGTTTGAAATAGGAGTTTGGGGGAATGAAAGAATTAGGGAAACCAAGATTATAGCCCATTGTTGAGATCCCAGTTGAAACTGAGAACTATTGCTTTTTAAAAAAACATTATTGAGGTATAATATAATTGACATGCAATAAACTGCACATATTTAATGTGTGCAATTTAAAAGTTTTCACGTATGTAAGCACCTTTGAAACAACCACCACAATCAAGATAGGGAATATATCCATCACCAAAATTTCCTCCTACCATTTTATAATTTCTTTCTTTCTGCCCCACCCTCTGCTCCCTAAGCAACTACTGATCTAGTACTGTCATTATAGATTGGATTTTGGAGTCACGAGAGGGGGGGGGAGGGGAAGAGGGGGAGGGGGGAGAGGGGGAGAGGGGGAGAGAGGGAGAGAGGGAGAGAGAGTTTTTTGATCTGGCTTCTTTTACTCAGCATAATTATTTTGAGATTCAGCCATGTTGTTGAGTGTATCAATAGTTTGTTCCTTTTTATTGCTAAGTAGTATTCCATTGCATGGTATACCATAATTTATTTAACCATTCACCTATTTATGGACATTCAGATTGTTTAACTGCTGGGAACATTTGTGTACAAGTATTTGTATTGACAAAGAATCTCTCCTTTATCAAACTTGAGTTAAGCTACTCTGAGCCCTCTTCTCAACTTGGCCTTGACCTTGGGCTTCCGTGTCCATCCTTGAATACAGTTTTAGCAAGAATTCTGCTATGTCAGTTTAGAGAGAGTCCCCCACCCCGATACCTGATCACCCTGGCTGCCTTTAGCAGCCTGGCCTATTAAGTCTAATTCGGTTCTTGGACCCAATTTCAACGAGTGTGTGATGGGGAAGGTTTTCCCACACCTCCAACAAGCGATGCTCCAGGCACCAGCTGGGTATCATAGATTTCAACCCAATTCTGACACTGTCTACCCAGAGATAGCATCAGATTCCGCAGGTAAAGGACTCCGTCCCACAGGAACACCTTCCACTTCAGACACCAATTGCAAGCCCAGGTTATTACCTGTGTTTCTGACAGACTGGCTACAAATTGGAGGTTCCTGTGACCCCGTTCTTGGACTTCAGACTCCAGTCACAAGTCCAGGTTGTTCCATTTACTTCTGACTTACTGGCTATAAATCAGAGGTTCTCACATCCCTCTCCTTGGGTTTGATTAATTTTCTAGAGCATCTCACAGAACTCAGAAAAACATTTTACTTACTAAATTACTGGTTTATTATAAAAGGATATAATTCAGGAACAGCCAGATAGAACACATGCATAGGGCAAGGTATGAGGAAAGGGTGCAGAGCTTCCATGCTTTTTCTTGGAGTGCCATTCTCCCCGAATCTCACCAACCCAGAAGCTGTTTGAACCCTGTACTTTTGGAGTTTTATGGAGGCTTCATTACACAGGCATGGTTGATTAAATCAATGGTCATTGGTGATTCATTCAACCTCTAGCTCCTCTCTCTTCCCTTATGAGGAGAGGTTATGGTGTGGGCCTGAAATTTCCAACCCTGTAATCACATAGCTGGTTTCCCTGGCAACGAGCCCCATCCTTTTTTTTCTTTTTAAATTAATTAACTTATTTATTTATTTTTTGGCTGCGTTGGGTCTTTGTTGCTGCACGCGGGCTTTCTCTAGTTGTGGTGAGCGGGGGCTACTCTGTGGCGGTGCACGGTCTTCTCATTGCGGTGGCTTCTCTTGCTGCGGAGCATGGGCTCTAGGCACGTGGGCTTCAGTAGTTGTGGCACGCGGGCTCAGTATTTGTGGCTCATGGGCTCTAGAGTGCAGGCTCAGTAGTTGTGGCGTACGGGCTTAGTTGCTCTGCAGCATGTGGGATCTTCCCGGACCAGGGCTCAAACCCGTGTCCCCTGCATTGGCAGGCGGATTCTTAACCACTGCACCACCAGGGAAGTCCCTCATCCTTAAGTGCAGTTCAAAAGTCACTTTATTAATGTAACAAAAGATACCTCATTGCTCTCATCACTTAGAAAATTCCAAGGGTTTTAGGAGCTCTATGCCAGAAATGGGGGCAAAGATCAAATATATATTTCCTATCATAAATCATAGTATCACAGATCAGTTTAGCAAGAATCCCCGTACCCTTGATATCTCCTCATAGCAGTTTTCCATCCTCTGATGCCTTCACTCCCTTCATTGGCTATAAATCCCCAGCTGTCTTTGCTGTATTTGGAGTTGGACCCAATCTCTCTCTGCTGTTTCAGTACCCCTATTACAATAGTTTTGAATAAATTCTTCTTTATTGTTTTAACAAGTATCAGAATATACTTTCGTTTACAGTATGGATGTATATTTTCTTTCCTCTTGGGTAGATATCTAAGAGTGGAAATTGCCAAGCTGTTTTCCAAAGTGGTTATACCATATCTTATATTTCCACTAGCAGTGTTTGAAACATGTAGTTGCTTGTGAAACGGTGTCATTTGAAGAACATAAATTTTTAACTTCAACGAAGTCCAACTTGTCAGTTTTTTAATAGGGTGTGCCTTTGTTGTCATATCTAAGAAATTTTTGCCTAACCCAAGGTCACAAAGATATTCTATGTTTTCTTTTTTTTAAAATAAATTTATTTATTTATTTATTTATTTTTGGCTATGTTGGGTCTTCATTGCTACACGCAGGCTTTCTCTAGTTGCGGCGAGTGGGAGCTACTCTTCGTTGCAGTGCACGGGCTTCTCACTGTGGTGGCTTCTCTTGTTGTGGAGTACGGGCTCTAGGCGCACGGGCTTCAGTAGTTGTGGCTTGCGGGCTCTAGAGCGCAGGCTCAGTAGTTGTGGTGCACAGGCCCAGGTGCTCTGCAGCATGTGGGATCTTCCCAGACCAGGGATCGAACCCATGTCCCCTGCATTGGCAGGCAGATTCTTAACCACTGCGCCACCAGGGAAGTCTGATCTATGTTTTCTTCTAGAAGTTTTATAGTTTAAAGTTTTACACTTATGCCTATGAATTAATTTTATTATATGATGTAAGGTATGGATTCAAGTTCATTTTTTTGCATATTGACATTCAGTTATTCTAGCACCATTTGTGGAAATGCTATCCTTTCTTCACTGTATTGCCTTTGCATCTTTGCTGAAAAACAGTTATCCCTATACATGTATGGGTTTGTGTCTGGATTCTCTATATTGTTCCATTCATCTACTTGTCTACCTTTATGCCAATACTATGCAGTATTGAATAATGTGGCACTATAGTAATTCTGGAAATCAGATAGTGTTACCCCTCTAACTTTGTTATTCTTTTTCAGTTGTTTTGGCTATTCTAGGTCCTTTGCATTTCTATATGCATTTTAGGATCAGCTTGTCAATTTCTACAAAAAAAAAAACCAAAACAAAACCCTGACAGGGTTTTGATTAAGATTGCATTGAATCTGTAGATTAATTTGAGGGTAATTGACATCATAACAAGATTGAGTTTCCCATCTTAAGAAAAAGGTGTATCTGTCCATTTTTTAGGTGTTCTTCAATATCTCTCCGAAATATTTTGTAATTTTTATTGTACAGGTCATTATTCCCACCTGATGTTATTATTTCTCACCTGATTTCAGTATTTCATATTTTTGATGCTATTAATTTCAATTTCTCCCTATTCATTGCTAGCATATAGAAATACACATTTTTTTTGTATTTGATTATTATATTAGTCTTCTTGGGCTGCCATAACAAAATACCATAGACTGGGGGGTATTAAACAACAGAAGTTTATTTTTTCCCAGTTCTGGAGGCCAGGAAGTCCAAGACCAAAGTGCTGGCCTATTCAGTTCCTGATAGGGCTCTTTTCCTCGCTTGTAGATGGCCACCATCTTGCTATGACTTCACATGGTCTTTTCTCTCTTTGCACAAAGAAAGAGAGGGCTCTGGTGTTTCTTCCTTTTCTTATGAGGGCACCAGACCTCTCAGATTTGGGCCTCACCCTTATGAACTCATATCACCCTCTCATAGACCCTATCTCCAAATACAGTCTCGTTGAGGGTTATGACTTCAACATATGAATTTTGTAGGGACACAAACACTCAGTTCATAACAAAGGCACTGTAACTTGCTGGTCTTAATTATTAGCTCTAGTAGTTTCTTCCCCTAAAGGTTCCATTAGACCATGAGCGATTATGTCATCTGTGAATAAAAAACAGTTTTACTTCTTCCTTTCCAATATGGATGCCTTTTTTTCCTTGCATAATTACATTGGCTCCATCCTCCTGTACAATGTTGAGAGAGAGCAGTAGGGAGAGCAGACATCCTTGCAGTAGTTCACTATTAAGTATGATATTATCTGTAGGTTTTTCTTAGGTTGAGGAAGTTTCCTTCTATTGCTAATATGCATGAAAGGGTTTATCAGGAATAGATGTTGGATTTTTGCCAAAGGTACTTCTTGTGTCTTTTAAGGTGATCATAGGGTTTTTCTTTTTCAGCTTGTTAATATGGTGAATTGATGATGATTGTGAATTGAATATAATATAATTGAATATAATATATTGATTGATGTTATGTTAAATCAACTCTGCATCCTAGGATAAACCCTACTTGGTTGTGGTGTATTTTTCTTTTTATATATTTTTGGATTTGATTTGCTTAAATTTTTGCATCATTGTTCATGAGGGTCTGTACTTTTATTTTCTTTTGATGTGTATGTCTGGTTTTGGTATCAGAGTAATGATAACCTCATAGAACAAGTCGGGAAGTATTCCTTCCTCTTCGATTTTCTGGAAAAGAGAGTATTATTTTTGCCTTAAATGTTGGGTGGAATTCACTATTGAAGCCATCTAGGCCTGGAATTTTCTTTGTTGGAAGGAAATAAACTATAGTTACAACCTCTTTAGGGCTATTCAACTTATCTCTTTCTTCTTGAGTGAACTTTGGTAGTTTGTGTATTTCAAGGAATTTGTCCATTTTCTGTAAACTTATTCATTTATTATCAAATATTTATAATATTTTCTTATTATTCTTTAATATATTGGCATCTGTAGTAATGTAATCTTTCTCATTCCTGATATTGATAATTTGTGTCTTCTCTCTTTTTTTTTCCCCCTGAACAATCTGGTTTCTGCTCTAATATTTTCTTTAGTCTGCTTACTTTGGGTTTAATTAGCTCTTCTTTTTTTACTTTCTTAAGATGGAAGCTGAGGTCATTGATATGAGACCTTTCTTCTTTTCTAATATAGGTTTTAATGCTACAGGTTTCCTTCAACTACTGCTTTAGCAGCAACCCACAAGTTTTGACATGCTGCGTTTTCATTTTCATGCACTTCTAATACTTTCCACTTTCCCTATTTATTTATTCTTTGATCCATGGGCTGTTTAGAAGTGTGCTATTACCCAAATATCTGAAAAATTTCCAGAGATATTTCTGTTACAGATTTCTAATTTCATTCCATTGTGGTCTGAGACCATACTTTATATGCCTAGAATCCTTTTAAATTTGTTGAGACATGTTTTATAACCAATATGGTTTATTTTGGTGAATGTTCTGTGTGTACTTTAGCATAATGTGTATTCTGCTTTTGTTGGGTAAAGTGGTCTATAAATGTCAATCAGGTCAGATTGATTGGTAATGATGTTCAAGTTGACTATATCCTTGCTAATTTTTTGCCTACTTGGTCTATTGATTATTAAGAGGTATTGAAATCTCGTACTATAATGGTAGATTTCTCTATTTCTCCTTTTAGTCCTATTCTTTTTTGTTTCACATATTTTGAAGCTCTGTTACTAGGTGTATAAACATTTACAGTGTTTAGGATTGTTATGTCTTCTTGATTAATTCACCCCTTTATCATGAAAGACCTTATTTATCCCTGGTAATATTCTTTGCATAGAAATCTCCCTTGTCTGATATTAATATAGCTACTCCAGCTTTCTTTTGACTGTTGTTAGCATGGTGTATATATTTGCATCTTTTTACTTTAAAAAAATTTGTAGAGAAGTCTTAGTTTTATAGCAAAATTGAGAGGAAGGTTCAGTGATCTCTCACATACTCACTACTCCCACACATGCATAGCCATAACCATTATCAACATCATTCACCAGAATGGTACATTTTTTTACCAAGAATAAGCCTACTTTGACATATCATAATCACTCAAATCCATAGTTTAAATTAGACTTCAATCTTGGTGTTGTACATTCTGTGGGTTTGGACAAAAGTATAATGATATTACAGGCATACCTCAGAGATATTGCAGGTTCAGTTCCAGACCACAGCAATAAAGTGAATATCACAATAAAGTGAGTTACACAAGTATTTTGGTTTCAAAAAACTTGCATATAAAATTATATGCATATAAAATTATATTTATACTATACTGTAGTTGTTTAAGTGTGTAGCAGCATTAAATCAAAAAAAATCTTAATTAAAAAATACTTTATTGCTAAAAAATGCCAAAACAATTATAATAGTAACATCAAAGTTCACTGATCGCTAATGACCATAACAAATATAATAATGAAAACATTTGAAATATGTGTGAATTACCCAAATGTGACACAGAAACATGAAGTGAGCAAATGCTGTTGGAAAAATGGCACCAGTAGACTTGCTGAACACAGGGTTGCCACAAAACTTCAATTTGTAAAAAAATACAGTATGTGCAAAGTGCAATAAAGCAGAGAGCAATAAAACAAGGTATGCCTAGACTTATAATATTGTATAGAGTATTTTCACTGCCCTAAATATCCTCTATGCTCTACCTATCCATCTCCCCTCACCTACCCCGGACAATCATTGATCTTTTAATTTAATTATCTCCATAGTTTTGCCTTTTCCAAAATGTCATATAGTTGGAAACATACAGTATGTAGCTTTTTCAGTTTGGCTCCTTTCACTTAGTAATGTGCATTTTAGGTTCCTCCATGTCTTTTCAAGACTTAATAGCTCATTTCTTTTTAACACTGAATGATATTCCATTGTCTGGATGTTTATTTATCCACTCACCTACAGAAAGACATCTTGTTGCTTCCAGGTTTTAGCAATTATGAATAAAAGCTGCTGTAAGTATCCATGTGCAGATTTGTGTGTAGACATAAGTTTTCAACTGATTTGGATAAATACCACGGAGTGAAATTGCTAGATCAAATGGTAAGAGTATGTTTAGTTTTGTAAGAAACCACCAAACTATCCTACAAAACGGCTATACCATTTTGCAGGCCCACCAGCAAAGAATGAGAGTTCATCTTGCTCCACATCTTCACCAACATTTACTGTTTTCAGTGTTTTGGGGTTTGGCCATTCTAGTAGGTGTGCAGTGGCATCTCATTGTTGTTTTAATTTGCATATCCCTGATGTGAAAATATGATATGGAGCATCCTTTCCTATGCTTACTTGCCAGCTGTGTATCTTCTTTGGTGAGGTGTCTGTTAAGCTGTTTGGCCCATTTTTTAATTGTGGTGTTTGTTTTCTTATTGTTGAGTTAACAGCTCTTTGTATATTTGGGGGATTTTTGTTTTGTTTTGTTTTTTATTTATTTATTTTATTTATTTATTTATTTATTTGGCTGTGTCTGGTCTTAGTTGAGGCATGTGAGCTCTTCGTTGTGGCGTGTGGGCTTCTCTCTAGTTGTGGTGCGTAGGCTCTAGAGCACACAGGCTCAGTAGTTGCAGCACACGGGCTCTCTAGTTGTGGTGCACGGGCTCCAGAGCGCGCAGGCTCAGTAGTTGCAGCGCATGGGCTCTAGAGCATGCAGGCTTAGTTGCCCCGCGGCATGTGGGATCTTAGTTCTCCAACCAGGGATCATTAGTCCCCTGCATTGGAAGGTGGATTCTTAACCACTGGACCATCAGGGAAGTCCCTCTTTGTATATTTTGAATAACAGTCCTTTATCAGATGTACCTTTTACAAATATTTTCTCCCAATTTGTGGCTTTTCTTCTAATTCTCTTGATACTCCCTTTTGCAAAGCAGAAGTTTTAAATTTTAAGTAAATCTGGCTTATCAATTATTTCTTTCATGGATCATGTCTTTGATGTCATATCTAAAAAAGCATCACCATACCCAAGTTCATCTAGGTTTTCTCCTATGTTAACTTTTAGGAGTTTCATAGTTTTGCATTTTACGTTTAGACCTGTGATCCATTTTGAGTTAATTTTGGTGAAGGTTGTAAGGTCTGTGTATAAATTCATTTTTTTTGTATGTGGATGTCCATTGTTCCAGCACCATTTGTTGAATAGAGTATTTTGCTTCATTGTATTTCCTTTGCTCCTTTGTCAAAGATCAGTTGAGTATATATGAGGGTCTATTTCTGGGTTCTCTCTTCTGTTCCGTTGATCTATTTGTCCACTTTTTTGCCAATATCACACTCTCTTGATTACTTTAACTTTATAATAAGTCTTAAAGTTGGATAGTGTCTGTCCTCTGACTTTGTTCTTCTCCTTCAATATTGTGTTCTCTAATCTGGGTCTTTTGCCTTTCCATATAAACTTTAGAATCAGTTTTTCAATATCCACAAAATTACTTGGTGAGATTTTTATTGGGATTGCACTGAATCTGTAGATTAATTTGGGATGAACTGCCATTTTGACAATATTGAGTTGTCTTATCTATGACCATGAAATATATCTCCATTTATTTCATCCTTTTTTGATGTCTTTAATCAGAGTTTTATAGTTTTTCTCATATAGATCTTGTGCATATTTTGTTAGATTTATACCTAAATAATTCATTTTGGGGGGTGCTAATATAAATGGTAATGTGTTTTTAATTTCAAATTCCAATTGTCCATTGTTGGTATATAGGAAAGCAATTGACTTTTGTATATTAACCTTGTATCCTGCAACCTTGCTATAATTGCTTACTAGCTCCAGGAGTTTTTTTGTTGTTGTTGTTGTTGACTCTTTTGGATTTTCTGCATAGACAATCATGTCATCTGCAAATAACAACAGCTTTATGCCTTCTTTACACTCTGAATATCTTTATTTCCTTTCTTGCCTTCTTGAATTAGCAAAGACTTCCAGTACAATGTTGAAAAACAGTGGTGAGAGGGGACATCCTTGTCTTATACCTGATCTTAGTGGGAAAGTTTCAAGTTTTTCACCATTAAATATGATGTTAGCTGTAGGTGTTTTTTAATAGATGTTCTTTAGCAAGTTGAAGAAGTTCCCCTCTATTCCTAGTTTACTGAGAGTTTTTAATCATAAATGAGTATTGTATTTTGTCAATGCTTTTTCTGCATCTATTGATATGATCATGTGGTTTTTATTCCTTAGCCTGTTAATGTGATAGATTGCATTAATTGATTTTTAAATGATGAGCCAACCTTGCATACCTGGGTTAAATCCCACTTGATCTTGGTGTATAATTCTTTTTCATACATTGTTGCATTTGATTTGTTAATATTTTGCTGAGGATTTTACATCTATGTTCATGAGAGATATTGGTCTATAGTTTTCTTACTTGTAATGTCTTTTTTTAGTGTTAGTATTAGGATTATGCTGGCCTTGGAGAATAAGTTAGGAAGTGTCCCCTCTGCTTCTGTCCTCTGATAAAGATTGTAGAGAATTGGTGTAATTCATTCCTTAAATGTTTGGTGGAATTCACCATTGAACTCATCTGGGCCTGGTGCTTTCTGTTTTGGAAGGTTATTCATTATTGATTCAATATCTTTAATAGATATAGGGCTATCCACGTTGTCTTTTTTTTGAGTGCAGTCTGGAAGATTGTGCCTTTCAAGGAACTGGTCCATTTCATGTAAGTTATCAAAGGTGTAGGCATAAAGTTGTTCATAGTATTCTTTTATCATCCTTTAAAATTTTGTGGGCTCTATTGTAGTATTGTCTTCTCTTTCATTTCTGATAGTAATAATTTGGGTCATTTCTCCTTTTTTTCCTAGTTAGCCTGTATAGAGGCTTGTCAATTTTATTGACCTCTTCAAAGAACCAGCTTTTGTTTTTGTTTGTTTTCTCTATTGGTTTTCTCTTTTGAATTTCATTGGTTTTTGCTCTAATTCTTATTATTTCTTTTCTTCTGCTTACTTTGGATTTAATTTGCTCTTTTTTTTTTCTGTTTTCCTAGGTGCAAACATAGATTCTTTATTTTAGGTCTTTCTTCTTTTCTGATATGAATATTCAATGCTATCAATTTCCCTCTAAGCACTGCTTTTGCTGTATCCCACAAAGTTTCATAGGTTGTGTTTTCATTTTCATTTAGTTCAAAATGGTTTAAAATATATCTTGAGATTTCTTCTTTGACCCATGTTATTGTTATTGTTATTTATCTCTAAGTATTAATCTCTAAGTATTTGGGGGTTTTCCAGCTGTCTTTCTGTTACTGATTTCTAGTTTCATTCCATTGTGGCCTGTTAGCACATACTGTATGATTTCTATTATTTTAGACTTGTTAGGATATCTTTTGTTGCCTAGAATGTGATTTTTCTTGGTGAACATTCCATGTGAGCTTGATAAAAATGTGTAATCTGCTGTTGTTGGATGAAATAGTCTGTAGATGCCCAATGTATCCAGTTGATTGATGGTGCTGTTGAGTTCGACTATGTCTCCACTTGTTTTCTGCCTGCTGGATCTATTTCAGAGACAGAGGGTTTTAAAGTCTCCAGGTACTATAGTGGATTTATCCATTTCTCCTTTCTGTTCTATCCATTTTTGCCTCATATAGATGCTCTGTTGTTAGGTACATACACATTAAGAATTTTTATGTCTTCATGAAGAATTGACTTACTTATCATTATGTAATGCCCTGCTCTACCCCTTATAACTTTCCTTACTTTGGAGTCTGCTCTATCTAATATTAATATAGCTACTCCCACTTTCTTTTGATTAGTGTTAGCATGTTATATCTTTCTCCATTTACTTTTTCTTTTAAATTTTTGCTGGAATATAGTTGATTTACAAGTTGTTATTCAATAGTTTCAGGTGTACAACAAAGTGAATCTGTTATACGTATACATATATCCACTCGTTTTTAGATTTTTTTCCTATATAGGCCATTACAGAATACTGAGTAGAGTTCCCTGGGCTATACAGTAGGTCCTTAATAGTTATCTATTTTATATATATTACTGTGTATATGTCAATCCCAATCTTCCAATTTATCCCTCCCCCGCATACCCTCTGGTAACCGTAAGTTTTTATTTTCTACATCTGTAACTATATTTCTGTTTTGTAGATAAGTTCATTTGTACCCTTTTTTTTAAGATTCCACATATAAGTAATATCATATGATATTTGTCTTTCTCTGACTTACTTCACTCAGTATGACAATCTCTAGGTTCATCTTGTTGCTGCAAATGGCATTACAGTATTTCATTCTTTTATGGCTAAGTAATATTCCATTGTATATATGTACCACAACTTCTTTATCCAATTCCGCTGCTGATGGACGTTTAGGTTGCTTCCATGTCCTGGCTATTGTAAGTAATGCTGCAATGAACACTGGGGTGCATGTATCTTTTCAAATGATGGTTTTCTCTGGATATATGTCCAGGAGTGGGATTGCTGAATCATATATTAGCACTATTTTCAGTTTTTTAAGGAACCTCCATACTGTTCTCCATAGTGGCTGTACCAGTTTACATTCCCACCAACAGTGTAGGAGGGTCCCCTTTTCTCCACAGCCTCTCCAGCATTTATGGTTTGTAGATTTTTTGATGATGGCCATTCTGACTGGTGTGAGGTGATACTTCATTGTAGTTTTGATTTGCATTTCTCTAATAATTAGTGATGAGCATCTTTTCATGTGATTTTTAACCGTCTGTATGTCTTCTTTGGAGAAATGTCTATTTAGATCTTCCACCCAGTTTTTGATTGGATTGTTTGATTTTTTTTGATACTGAGCTGCATGAGCTGTTTGTATATTTTGGAGATTAATCCCTTGTCGGTCGCTTCGTTTGCAAATATTTTCTTCCATTCTCAGGGTTGTCTTTTCGTTTTGTTGACGGTTTTTTTTTTGCTGTGCAAAAGCTTTTAAGTTTAATAAGATCCCATTTGTTTATTTTTGTTTTTATTTTCATTACTCTAGGAGGTGGATTGAAAAAGATCTTGCTGCAATTTATGTCAGAGAGTGTTCTGCCTAAGTTTTCCTCTAAGAGTTTTATAGTATTCAGCCTTAACATTTAGGTCTTTAATCCATTTTGAGTTTATTTTTGTGTATGGTGTTAGGGAGTGTTCTAATTTCATTCTTTTACATGTAGCTGTCCAGTTTTCCTAGCACCACTTATTGAAGAGACTGTCTCTTCTCCATTGTATATTCTTGCCTCCTTTGTCATAGATTAGGTAGCCATAGGTGCATGGGTTTATCTCTGGACTTTCTATCCTATTCTGTTGATATATATTTCTGTTTTTGTGCCAGTTCCATACTGTTTGGTTACTGTAGCTTTGTATTATGGTATAGTCTTAATTCAGGGACTTCCTCCAGCTCTGTTTTTCTTTCTCAGTATTGCTTTGGCTATTCGTGCCCTTTTGTGTTTCCATACAGATCATAAAAATTTTTTTCTAATTCTGTGAAAAATGCCATTAGTAATTTCATAGGGATTGCACTGAAATGTAGATTGCTTTGGATAGTATAGTCATTTTCACAATATTGATTCTTCCAATCCAAGAACATGTTACATCTCTTCATCTGTTTGTGTCATCTTTGATTTCTTTCATCAGTATCTTATAGTTTTTTGAGTACAGGTCTTTTGCCTCCTTAGGTAGGTTTATTCCTAGGTATTTTATTCTTTTTGATGCAATGGTAAATGGGATTGTTTCCTTGATTTCTCTTTCTGATCTTTCATTGTAGGTGTATAGGAATGCAAGAGATTTCTGTGTATTAATTTTGTATCCTGCAACTTTACCAAATTCATTGATGAGCTCTAGTAGTTTTATGGTAGCATCTTTAAGGTTTTCTATGTGTAGTATCATGTCATCTGCAAACAGTGACAGTTTTACTTCTTCTTTTCTGATTTGTATTCCTTTTATTTCTTTTTCTTCTCTGATTGCCGTGGCTAGGACTTCCAAAACTATGTTGAATAATAGTGGTGAGAGTGGACATCCTTGTCTTGTTCCTGATCTTAGAGGAAATTCTTTCAGCTTTTCACCACTGAGAATGATGTTTGCTGTGGGTTTGTCGTATATGGCCTTTATTATGTTGAAGTATCTATGCCCACTTTCTGGAGAATTTTTATCATAAATGGGTGTTGAATTTCGTCAAAAGCTTTTTCCACATCTATTGAAATGATCATATCATTTTTATTCTTCAGTTTGTTGATGTGGTGCATCACACTGATTGATTTGCAGATATTGAAAAATCCTTGCATCCCTGGGATAAATCCCACTTGATCATGGTGTATGATCCTTTTAATGTGTTGTTGGAATCTGTTTGCTAGTATTTTGTTGAGGATTTTTGCATCTATGTTCATCAGTGATATTGGCCTGTAATTTTCTTTTTTGTGATACCTTTGTCTGGTTTTGGTACCAGGGTGGTGGTGACCTCGTAGAATGAGCTTGGGAGTGTTCCTTCCTCTACAACTTTTTGGAAGAGTTTCAGAAGGGTAGGTGTTAACTCTTCTCTAAATGTTTGATAGAATTCACCTGTGAAGCCATCTGGTCCTGGACTTTTGTTTGTTGGAAGTTTTTTAGTCACAGTTTCAAATTCAGTACTTGTGATTGGTCTGTTCATATTTTCTATTTCTTCCTGGTTTAGTCTTGGAAGGTTGTATCTCTCTAAGAATTTGTCCATTTCTTCAAGGTTGTCCATTTTATTGGTGTATAGTTGCTTGTAGTAGTCTTTTATGATCCTTTGTATTTCTGTGGTGTCTGTTGTAACTTCTCCTTTTTCATTTCTAATTTTATTGATTTCCTCTCCCTTTTTTTCCTTGATGAGTCTAGCTAAAGGTTTATCAATTTTGTTTATCTTCTCAAAGAAGCAGCTTTTAGTTTCAGTGATCTTTGTTATTATTTTCTTTGCCTGTATTTTATTTATTTCTGCTCTGATCTTTATGATTTCTTTCCTTCTGCTAATCCGGGTTTTGTTTGCTCTTGTTTCTTTAGTTACTTTAGGTGTAAGGATAGGTTGCTTATTTGAGATTTTTCTTGTTTTTTGAGGTAAGATGTATTACTATAAAGTTCCCTCTTAGAACTGCTTTTGCTGCATCCCATAGGTTTTGGATTGTCATGTGCTCATTGTCATTTGTCTCTAGGTAGTTTTTGATTTCCTCTTTGATTTCTTCAGTGATCCATTGATTATTTAGTAACATACTTTTTAGCCTCCACATGTTTGTGTTTTTTACAGTTTTTTTCCTGTAATTGATTTCTAATCTCACAGCGTTGTGAGATGTGTTGATATGACTTCAGTTTTCGTAAATTTACCGAGGCTTGATTTGTGGCCCAAGGTTAGATCTATCCTGGAGAATGTTCTGTGTGCAATTGAGAAGAATGTATATTCTGCTGCTTTCGGATGGAATGTCCTATAAATATCAATTAGGTCTGTCTGGTCTAATCTGTCATTTAAGGCTTGTGTTTCCTTACTAATTTTCTGTCTGAATGATCTGTCCATTGGTGTAAGTGGGGTGTTAAATTCCCCCACTATTATTGTGTTACTATCGATTTCCCCTTTTATGGCTGTTAGCATGTCCCTTATATATTGAGCATGTCCCTTATATATTGAGGTGCTCCTATGTTGGGTACATATATATTTACAATTATTATATCTTCTTCTCAGATTGGTCCCTTGATCATTGTGTCGTGTCCTTCCTTGTCTCTTGTAATAGTCTTTAAAGTGTATTTTGTCTGATATGAGTATTGCTACTCCAGCTTTCTTTTGATTTCCACTTACATGGAATATCTTTTTCCACCCCCTCACTTTCAGTCTGTATGTGGGTCTCTTGTAAACAGTGGGTCTTATTTTTGTATCCATTTAGCCAGTTGTCTTTTGGTTGGAACATTTAATCCATTTACATTTAAGGTAACTATCCATATGTATGTTCCTATTGCCATTTTCTTAATTGTTTTGGGTTTGTTTCTGTAGGTCTTTTTTCTTCCGTTCCTCTTTTGTTGTCTTCTCTTGTGTTTCCTGCCTAGAGAAGGTCCTTTAGCATTTGTTGTACTGCTGGTTTGGTGATGCTGAATTCTCTTAACTTTTGCTTGTCTGTAAAGCTCTTAATTTCTCTGTTGAATCTGAATGAGAGTCTTGCTGGGTAGAGTATTCTTGTTGTAGGTTTTTCCCTTTTATCACTTTAAATATATCATGCCACTCCCTTTTGGCCTGCTGAGTTTCTGCTGGAAAATCAGCTGATAACCTTATGGGGATTCCCTAGTATGTTATTTGTTGCTTTTTTCTTGCTGCTTTTAATATTTTTTCCTTGTATTTAATTTTTGTTTAAGTTAGATTAATAAGCGTTTCTGTGTGTTTCTCCGTGGGTTTCTCCTGTATGGGACTCTCTGTGCTTCCTGGCCTTGGGTTACTATTTCCTTTCCCATGTTAGGGAAGTTTTCAATTATAATCTCTTCAAATATTTTCTCAGTCCCTTCTCTTTCTCTTCTTCTTCTGGGACCCCTATCATTTGAATGTTGATGCATTTAATGTTGTCCCAGAGGTCTCTGAGACTGTCCTCATTTCTTTTCATTCTTTTTTTCTTTATTCTGTTCTGCGGTAGTGATTTCACCATTCTATCTTCCAGCTCACTTATCTGTTCTTCTGCCTCAGTTATTCTGCTATTGCTATTGATTCCTTCTAGTGTATTTTTCATTTCAGTTATGATATTGTTCATCACTGTTTCTTTGTTCTTTAGTTCTTCTAGGTCCTTGTTAAACATTTCTTGTATCTTCTTGATCTGTGCCTCCTTTCCTTTTCCAAGATCTTGGATCATCTTTACTATTGTTACTGTGAATTCTTTTTGAGGTAGATTGCCTATCTCCTCTTCATTTAGTTCATCTTACAGGTTTTTACCTTGTTCCTTCATCTGCAGCATATTTCTCTGTCTCACTTTGTTTAACTTTCCGTGTCTGTGGTCTGCTTTTCGCAGGCTGCAGGGTAATAGTTCCTCTTGCTTCCGTTGCCTGCCCCCTGCTGGGTGAGGTTAGTCCAGGGGCTTTTGTAGGCTTCCTGGTGGGAGGGACTGGTGCCTGCCTTCTGGTGGGTGGAGCTGGCTCTTGTCCCTCTGGTGGGCAGGGCCATGTCAAAGGGTGTGTATTGGGGTGTCTGTGAGCTTAGTATGACTTTAGGCAGCCTGTCTGCTGATGGGATGGGTGGGGCTGTATTCCTCTCTTGCTGGTTGTTTGCCTGAGGCGTTCCAGCATTGGAGCTCACAGGCTGTTAGGCGGGGCTGAGTCTTGGTGCCGAGATGGGGACCTTCAGGAGCGCTCACACCAATTAATATTCCCTGGGGCTGGGAATTCCCTGGCAGTCTACAGCCAGGACTTGGTGCTCCCATCGCAGGGGCTCAGGTTCGACCCCCAGCCGGGAACCAAGACCCCAAGCTGTGCGGCATGGCCAAAAAAAAAAAAGAGAGACCACAAAACAAGACAGACAAACAAAACCCAAAACAAACCATAAAAACAAAACAAACAAAAAAACCCGAAGAAAACAAAAAACAAGAAAACAACCAACCAAACAAAAACCCAAAAACACAACTAAAAAAAACCAAAAATCAAAAAACAAAGAAAACAACAAACAAAAACAACCAAAAAAACAGAACCCCCCCCCAAAATCGAAACAAAAACATACAAGAAATAAAAAGAATAAAATAATAGAAAAATAAAAAATGCTTTTAAAAAATTTAAGAACAATAAAAATAAAAAATAAAACAACAACAAAATTTCCCTGGGGTCTCTGCTACCAGTGTTCTTGCCCCCATGGTGAGCTACAGCCAACTCCCGCCTCCCCAGGAGACCCTCCAAGACCTTGAGGAAGGTCTATGGACCTGCTGTGGGCACTGTGGGGGCAGCTCAAACTCTGACCTGCCCCAACTCCCATGTGTACTTGCCCGCGAAGTCCACAGCTGCTGAAGCTAGACCCGTCTCAGTTGTGGGAGCACTCATTGTTCATTCAGATGTTCTACAGGTACTGGGTTTACCAGCTGATTGCAGGGGTTTAATCCACAGCTTGTGCAGCTGCAAGGAGAGATTTCAGTTATTCATTAGTCACACAGTCCCTGGGGCTCAGCTTTGGTTTTGGCCCCACCTCTGCTTATGGGCCACCCTCAGGCATCTGCTCCCTGCCCAGGCAAGAGGGGGCGAAGGCAGCAACTGAGGGCGCTCTGGCCTATTTCAGTGGGAGGGGGTGGGGCAGCAACTGACTGGGGCATGCTCGCTCACTTAGGTGGGAGGGGCAGGAGGCGGTGGCCAACTGGGTCACCAGCAAGTGCGCTTGCTCCAGCGGGATCCGCTCCTAGTGCCTGTGGAGGCAGGGGCTGGTGTGTGAGGAGAGGCTGTGATGGCGGCTCCGCCCTTCACACATCACTGAAAATAGCACCTCGTTTCTATGGCAGTCCGAGCTTCTTCCAGGAGCATTCTTGGTTGCAGAGCTCCTCACTGCCATCCCCTCAGGCTGTCTCCATGCAGTCAACAGCAGTCCTCTCCCCAGGTCCACTCTCCAAACCCCACATTCCAGCACCCAACCCCTGTCAGCACTGGTGGACACCCATCTTAGGCTGGGGCATGCAGAGCTGTGGCACAGACCATTTGTGTAAGTCTTGCTCTGTTCTGCCTGCCACAGACAAGTTGCTGCACTTTCCTCCAGTAGCCCCTGAAGCTCCCCTTCTATCTCAGCTGATCTCCCTGCTGGTGAGGGGGCTTCTCCAGGTGTGGGAACTTCTCCTCTCCTTCAGCTCCCCCGCAGTGGTGTGGGTTCCATCCTGTTTCCTCTTTTCTTTTTCTTCCTTTACTCTCTTTTGTCCTACCTGGTTATTTGGGGATCTTTTCTTGTCCTTTTAGGTGTCCGAGGTCCTTTACTAGTGTTCAGCAGGTTCTCTATGCTAATTGTTCCATTTGTAGATGTATTCTTGATGTATTTGTGGGGAGAGGTGAGCTCCAGGTCCTTCTATTCTGCCATATTTACCTCATCACATCTCTCCGTTTACTTTTAATCTATGTGTGTCTTTATATTTAAAGTGTTTGTCTTGTAGCCAACATATAGTTGTGTTGTGGTTTTTGATGCATTCTGACCATCTCTGTCTTTAAATTGGTGCATTTAGGCCGTTGACATTCAAAGTGATTAGTGATATAATTGGATAAATATCTAGCATATTTGCTACTGTTTTTCTGTTTGTTGCCCTGTTCTTTGTTCCTATTTTTGTCTTCCTCATTTTTTCTGCCTTTTGCAGTTTTAATTGAGCATATTGCATGATTCTGTTTTCTCTTCTTTCTTAGCACATTAGTTATACTTCTTTTTTACTTTTTTTAGTGGTTACCCTGGTGTTTTCAGTATACATTTACAGCTGATCCAAGTTCACTTTTAAATAACACTATCCACTTCACAGGTAGTACAAGTACCTTATAATAACAAAATAATCCTAATTCATTTTCCCCATCCCTTATATCATTGTTGTCATTCATTTCATTATACATAAGCATTTGTACATTTACACCTAAGATATTTACATAAGTGTTCATAATTGAATATATTATTGCTATTATTATTTTGAACAAACTGTTATCTGTTAGATCAATTAATAATTGTTTTTTAATTAATTGTTTATTTTAATTGACAATTGATTTTTCAATTAAAAAGATAAAAGTTTTAATTTATCTTCACTTATTTATTCTCCATTGCTCTTTCTTTCTTTATGTAGATCCAAGTTTCTGATCTATATCATTTTCCTTCTTCCTGAGGAAATTGTATTAATATTTCTTTCAAAGCAGGCCTACTGGCAACAAATTCCCTCAATTTTTGTTTGTCTGAGAAAGTCTGTATTTCTCCTTCACTTTTGAAGGATAATTTCACAGAGTACTGAATTCTAGGTTTGTTTGTTTTTCTGTCAACACTTTAAATATTTCACTTCATTCTTCTCTTTCCTGAATGATTTCTGAGGAGAGGTCTGTAAATCTTATCTTAGCTCTTCTATAGGTAAGGTGTTTTCCCCTCTGGTTTCTTTCAAGATATTTTCTTTCTGTTTGATTTTCTCATGTTCACATCTGATATGCTTATATATAGTTTTTTGAGCATTTATCCTGCTTTGTATTCTCTTAGATTCCTGGATCTGTGATTTGATGTCTGACATTAATTTAGGAAAATTCTTAGTTATCATTGCTTCAAATGTTGTTTCTGTTCCTTCTCCTTCTGGAATTCCAATTATGTATATGTCACTCCTTTTGTAGTTGTCCCACAATTCTTAGCATTCTATTATGGTTTTTTCAGTCTTTTTTCTCTTAGCTTTTCAGTTTGGGAAGTTTCTATTGTACTATCTTCAGACTCAAATATTCTTTCCTCAGCTGTGTCTAGTCTAATAATGAGTCCATCAAAGGCATTCTTCGTTAGAAAATGCAGGCAGTCCAGTGGTTAAGACTTTGCCTTCCAGTGCAGGGGTTGCGGGTTCAATCCCTGGTCAGGGAGCTAAGAGCCCACATGCCTCGGGGCCAAAAAAACAAAACATAAAAAACCCCCCAAAAAACAGAAGCAGTATTGTAACAAATTCAATAAAGACTTTGAAAATATCCACGTCAAAAAAAATCTTAAAAAAAAAAAAGAAAATGCAGACAAGGTATCTTCCTTTCTGTCTGGTGGGGAAGAGAGACACAAGAGGAAAATTACAACTCTGACAAGTACTACAAAGGGAGCGGTACATGGTACTATGAGAACCTACGAGAGGGGCACTTGGCCTGGTTGAGAAGGTAATGGAAAGCTTTTCTAAGGAACTAAAAGTTGATGTTAGGTCTTAATGATAAATAAAAGTAGTCTAGGCAAGGAAGGTTAGGAAGGGTGTTTCAAGACCACTTGGTGTAAAGCCCTAAATCCTTATATCAAGACTATAAGGGCCTGAGGGAATGCTGTCATGACTGGAGTGGTGAAAACAAGTGGGAGGATGATACAAGATAAGGCTGAATGGTGAGAAGAAGCTGGTCAATTTAGAGTTTTGAACACCATTTTATTGATTTTGATCTTTATGATTTTGTTATAATTAAAATTTAGTAACTCAAAATTTCTTTTAAATTTGTCATTTAGAGTCAAATTTGATCTGCTAATAAATTGTCGGTATAGTTCAATAAAAATATATATCTCAAAATTCAAAAATTCAGTAACTTTGCTGTGTTTTTATTGTATTTGTGTTTTTTATAAATTTATTTATTCATTTATTATTTATTTTTGGCCGCATTGGGTCTTCTCACAGTGCTGCACGTGGCTTTCTCTAGTTGCGGCGAGCGGGGGCTACTCTTTGTTGCAGTCCGCAGGCTTCTCACTGCGGTGGCTTCTCTTGTTGTGGAGCTCAGGCTCTAGGCACGCGGGCTTCAGTAGTTGTGGCACGTGGGCTCAGTAGTGGTGGCGCATGAGCTTAGCTGCTCTGTGGCATGTGGGATCTTCCTGGACCAGGGCTCGAACCCATGTCCCCTGCATCGGCAAGCGGATTCTTAACCACTGCGCCACCAGGGAAGCCCTTTATTGTATTTGTTTTTAGGATTACCTTTTATTTATAACAAGTATTAATAATTGTCCATTCATGAAAATAATGCACATTTTCCTCTTGTTTGTTTGTTTATATTTATTTTAGTTTTATTGTGATAAGAACGCTTACATGAGATCTACCCTTTTAACAGATTTTTATAGATTATTGTCTATAGGCACAATATTATACAGCAGGTCTCTAGAACTTATTCATTTTGCATCACTGAAATTTTATATCCATTGATTAGCAACTCCTTCCCCCCCCACCCTGCCCCAGTTTCTGGCAAGCACAATTCTGTTCTTTGCTATTTTTTTTAAAAGGGCAACAAATGTTAACGAAGTTGCGGAGATATTGGAACCCTTGTACACTGTTGGTGGAAATGCAGAAATGGTGCAGTTGCTATGGAAAGCAGCGTGGAGGTTTCTTTAAAAATTAAAAATAGAACTACTGTATGATCCAGCAATCCCACTTATGGGTATTTATCCAAAGAATTGAAATCAGTATATCAAAGAACTGTTAGCACTCCAGGTTCATTGCAGCACTATTCACAATAGCCAAAATGTGGAAACAGCCTAAATCTCCCATTGACAGATGGATAGATTTTTTTTTTAAATGTGGTGTACAGTGGAACATTATTCAGCATTTAAAAAAGAAGGAAATCCTGAGATACAGGATAACATGAATAAACCTAGAGAACATTATGCTAAGAGAAATAAGCCATTCACAGAAGGACAAATACTTCTTATTTTTTAAATTTATTATTATTTATTTTCTTTAATTGTTTTTTTTGGCTGTGTCGGGTCTTAGTTGTGGCATGCAGGATCTTTCGTTGTGGGGCTCAGTCTCTTCATTGTGGCACGCAGGCTTCTCTCTGGTTGTGGCGTGCAGGTTTTCTCTCTCTAGTTGTGGTGCATGGGCTCCAGGGCACGTGAGCTCTGTAGTTGTGGTGCACGGGCTCCAGAGTGTGTGGACTCTGTAGTTTGTGGCATGCGGGCTCTCTCGTTGAGGTGTGTGAGCTCAGTAGCTGTGGTGCATGGGCTTAGTTGCCCTGCAGCATGTGGGATCTTAGTTCCCTGACCAGGGATTGAACCTGCCTTCCCCTGCATTGGAAGGCAGATTCTTTAACACTGGACCACCAGGGAAGTCACAAGGACAAATACTTCTTGATTCCACTTATATGAGGTATATAAAATAGTTTCCTTTTAAAATTAAATTAAAAGTTAGTTAATTTAAAGAAAATATTAATAGTAAAATTGCTGTGTAGATATGACAAAAGAAATAAGATCGTATGGAATAAACTTTGAGATCAGTGCTTTAGAGAGTAATTTGGAGGAAGTGGGGAGCTAGGAGACAAAACCTGCAGAAGTGCTGTTCATGATGAAATTCAACTGGTCTAGATGTTTTCATATAAATTTTAAAATTATCTTGGTGTGTATCCCATAGCCTACTGCTGCTCAATTTGTTCATGCCATTAATTCTAGGTTTAGAGTTTTCCTGGGGTGCTTTTGGGAAGAACAACACAAACTTACCTCTGATTTTTCTTTTTTGGTCTTGTTGAGATATAATTGACATAAAATATTGTGTAATTTAAGGGTACAATGTGATAATTTCATACATGTATATGCTGCTATTATGTGTGTGTGTGTATACATACCCCACAATAAGGTTAATTAACATATCCTTCCCCTCACACAGTTACCATTTAGTTTTTTGTTGTTGTTATGGTGAGAACATTAAAACTATGTTCTCATACCAACGTTCAAGTATACTATAGTTGTCATGCTGTACCTTACTTAGATCCCTGGGATTTATTCATCTTATAACTAAAAGTTTGGATCCCTTGACCATCATCTCCCCATTTCCTCCACCCCTCAGCTCCTGGCAACCATCATTCTACTCTGTTTCTGAGTTTGATGTTTTTAGATTCCACATATAGGTGAGTTCATACAGTTTTTGTCTTTCGCTGTCTTACTTCACTTAGCATTATGCTCTTGAGGCTTATGTATATTGTTACAAATGGCAGAATTTCCTTCTTTTTATGGCTGAATAGTATTCCATTGTGTGTGTGTGTGTGTGTGTGTGTGTGTATATATATATATATATATATATATATATATATATATATATATGTAGTTTCATTCTTTTTAATATATAATCAATAAACTATCTTGATCCAGAAGCTTCACCTTTAAACTTTTCAGAAGTCTACTTTAACATGTTATTCATTCTCAGGGTAAAACACTATCATTTGAGTCGCTGCATTTAAAATGATGATTTTAGTATACCTTTCCCTCCTAACTAAAATATTTGCATTCAGTTTTGTAGCTAAATTTACAGTTATTAACAGGTATCATGTTTCAGTATTTGGCACCCCTTGTCTTATATCAGGAGCCTCCCTTTTTTGAGTTCTTAAGTTTCATTTATTTCTTAGGTGAGGTGTGTCTAAAGACAAGACTTTCGTGAAGAATACAGTGACACATTTTTAGAGCTTTTATTATTTGAAAATCTCTTTATCCATATGAAGGAAGGATGAGTTAGGTATAAAAATCCTTTGCTATGCAAAAGCTTTTAAATTTAATTAGGTCCTGTTTGTTTATTTTTGCTTCTATTTCCTTTATTTTAGGAGACCGAGTCAAAAAAAAATTTCTAAGATTTATGTCAAAGAGTGTTCCACCTATGTTTTCTTCTAGGATTTTTATGGTTTCCAGTCTTACATTTAGGTCTTTAATCCATTTTGAGTTTATTTTGTGTATGGTGTTAGAGAATGTTCTAACCTTATTCTTTTACATGTAGCTGTCCAGTTTTCCCAGTTTACTATTTTTTGTTGAAGAGACTTTTTTCTTTATTGTATATTCTTGTGTCCTTTGTTGTAGATTAATTGACCATAAGTGCATGGGTTTATTTCTGGGCTCTCTATTCAGTTCCATTGATCTGTGTGTCTGTTTTTGTGCCAGTACTATGCTGTTTTGATTACTGTAGCTTTGTAGTACAGTCTGAAGTCAGGGGGGGTGGCTTCTCCAGCTCTGTTCTTCTCTCAAGATTATTTTGGCAGTTTGGGGTCTTTTATGTTTACATACAAAATTTTAAAATTATTTCTTCTAGTTCTGTGAAAAATGCCATTGGTACTTTGATAGGGATTGCATTGAATCTGTAGATTGCCCTGGGCAGCGTTGTCATTTTAACAATACTAATTCTTCTAGTTCACAAACATGGTATCTCTCTCCATCTGTTTCTGTTGTCTTCAGTTTCTTTCATCATATCTTATAGTTTTTTGGGTATAGGTTTTTTACCTCCTTAGGTAGGTTTATTCCTAGGTATTTTACTCTTTTTGATGCAATGGTAAATGTCCTCTTTCTGATAGTTTGTTGTTAGTATGTAGAAATGCAACAGATTTCTGTATTTTAATATTGTATCCTGCACCTTTACCAAATTCATTGATGAGCTCTAGTAGTTTTTTGGTGGCATCTTTAGGATTTTCTATGTATAGTATCATGTCATTTGCAAACAGTGGCAGTTTTATTTCTTCCTTTCCAATTTGGATCCCTTCTATTTCTTCTTCTTGTCTGAGTGCTGTGGCTAGGACTTCCAATACTATGTTAAATAAAATTGGCGAGAGTGGGCATCTTTGTCTTGTTCCTGATCTTAGAGGAAATGCTTTCAGGTTTTCACTGTTGAGTATGATGTTAGCTGTGTGTTTGTCATATATCTTAAGTTGAGGTGTGTTCTGTCTATGCTTACTTTCTGGAGAGTTTTTATCATAAATTGTCTTTGAATTTTGTCAAAATCTTTTTCTGCATCTATTGAGATGGTCGTATGTTTTTTATTCTTTAGGTTGTTAATGTGGTGTATCACATTGATTGATTTGTGGGTATTGAAAAATTCTTGCATTCCCTGGGATAAATTCCGCTTGATCATGGTGTATGGTCCTTTTATTGTATTGTTGGTATTCAATTTGCTAATATTTTGTTGAAGATATTTGCATCTATGCTCATCAGTGATATTGGCTTGTAATTGTTTGTGTGTGTGTGTGTGGTATCTTTGTCTCGTTTTAGTATCAGGGTGATGCTGGCCTTGAATGAGTTTGTCAGCATTCCTTCCTCTGCAATTTTTTGTAGTAGTTTGTGAAGGATAGGTGTTAATTCTTCTGTACATGTTTGGTAGAACTCACCTGTGAAGCCATCTGGTCTTGGACTTTTGTTTGTTGGGAGTTTTAAAAGTACTGATTCAACTTCATTACTGGCAATTGGTGTGTTCATATTTTCCATTTCTTCCTGGCTCAGTCTTGGGAGATTGTACATTTCTAAGAATTTGTCCATTTCTTCTATATTGTCCATTTTATTGGCATATAATTGTACTTAATTGTCTCTTAGGATCCTTTGTATTTCTGTGGTATCAGTTATAACTTCTCTTTCATTTCTGATTTTATTGATTTGGGCCCTCTCATTTTTTCTTGATGAGTCTGGCTAAAGGTTTATCAATTTTGTGTATATTTTCAAAGAACTAGCCATTAGTTTCATTGATCTTTTTTATTGTTTTCTTTTTCTCTATTTCATTTATTTCTGCTCTGATCTTTATGATTTATTTCCTTCTACTAACTTTGGGTTTTGTCTGTTCTTCTTTTTCTAGTTCCTTTAGGTTTAAGTTTAGGTTATTTATTTGAGATTTTTCTTGTTTCCTGAGATAAGCTTGTATTGCTATAAATTTCCCTCTTAGAACTGCTTTTGCTGCATCCCACAGATTTTGAATCATTGTGTTTTTTTTTTTTATTTGTTTCCAGGTATTGTTTTAATTTACTCTTTGATTTCTTCAGTGGTCCATTGGTTGTTTTATAGCATATTGTTATCCTCAATGTGTTTGTGTTTTTTGCAGTTTTCTTTTCTTGCAGTTGATTTCTAGTCTCATACCATTGTGCTCAGAAAAGATAATTTATATTGTTTCAATTTTCTTAAATTTCCAGAGGCTTGTTTTGTGGCCTAGCATGTGGTCTATCCTGAAGAGTGTTGCATGTGCTCTTCAAAAGACTGTATTGTGCTGCTTTTGGATGAAGTGTTCTATATATATATATATATATACATATATATATATATATATATATATATATATATATATATACACACACACACACACACACAAAGTCCCTCTGGTATAACTTGTCATTTAAGGCTGGTGTTTCTTCCTCATTGCCTGGATTGAAGAGGAGAGGTTTATTTCTCTGTGTATATGTATTTACCTCCTAGGTAAGGACTCTAGTTAGCTTTGCTTGGATCACATGCCTGCTTCATGGACCAATTGTCATTGCCAGGGAAATGTCAAATTATAATTGGCCAACCCTAGGTCACTTGCCCACATTTTTAGTCAGAAAGCAAGGTTATAACCCCAAAGAAGATGAGAAGCTTGCTGAGCAGACAAAACAATAGCTATCAGAGCCCACTATAATTATTTTTTGTTTCTTTAGTGTTGAGAAGACCAGCCTAGTTTATTTTCCTTTACAGACAACTTGTTTATTTTTCTACCTGGTAACTTGTTAGCAGAAAACATCTTTCTTTTCTTCTTTTTTTTCTTTTCATAGGTTTGTTTATTTATTTATTTATTTTTGGCTGTGTTGAGTCCTTGTTGCTGCGCATGGGCTTTCTCTAGTTGTGGCGAGCAGGGGCCACTCTTTATTGTGGTGCGCAGTCTTCTCACTGCGGTGGCTTCTTTTGTTGCAGAGCATGGGCTCTAGGCGCATGGGCTTCAGTAGTTGTGGCATGCAGGCTTCAGTAGTTGTGGTTCGCGGGCTCTAGAGCGCAGGCTCAGTAGTTGTGGCACACGGGCTTAGTTTCTCTGTGGCATGTGGGATCTTCCCGGCTCCAGGCTCGAACCCATGTCCCCTGCATTGGCAGGTGGATTCTTAACCACTGTGCCACCAGGCAAGCCCAGAAAACATCTTTCTTTGGAAGATATACTTTAATGTCATTCTTTTTGATTGGAGGAGGGAACAATTCTGTATGGTATATTTGAGAGTTGCTAAGAGAGTAGATTGTAAAAGATCTCATCCCAAGGGAAAAACAGCTCTTTTGCAAATACATGAGGTGATGGATAATAACTAAACTTACTGTGATAATCAATTCACAATATATACATATGTCAAGTCATTATGCTGTACACCTTAAACTCATACAGTGTTATATGGCAACTATATCTCATTAAAAGTGGAAGGAAAAAAGGGGGAGAGGGACTTTAGGAATATGTTGAACCCTTTCATTCCTCTCATATAATTTCTTTTTTAGCTCAAACATTTTCTAGTGTATCTCTGATTATGGCTTAATTTCATTTATTCTCTGTTCTAATACAAATAATCTTTATTTTAACTTTTTTGTTGTTTTCTGTATTGATCTATCTTTTCTCTTATTGTTTGCCTCTTTTGGTCCTTTTCCTCTATATTTTGATAGCACTTTCCAAGTTTTTCCTTCAAAATACTGGAAATCAGGGACTTCCCTGGTGGTCCAGTGGGTAAGACTCCGCGCTCCCAATGCAGGGGGCCCAGGTTTGATCCCTGGTCAAGGAACTAGATCCCGCATGCATGCCACAACTCAGAGTCTGCATGCCGCAACTAAGAGTCCACGTGCCGCAACTAAGAAGTCCACATGCCACAACTAAGAAGAAGTCTGCATGCTACAACTAAAACATCCAGCATGCTGCAACAAAGATCCCACGTGATGCAACTAAGACCTGGTGTAGCCAAAATAAATAAACAGATATTAAAAAAAAATACTGGAAATCAAAGCAACCTTAAATATCAGTTACATATATAGAAGATTTTCATTCTGGAAATGCACTGAGTCTTTGAGTTGGGAAAAGGTTTATCTTCAAAATACTTAATGGTTCAAGCAGCGGTACAGAGCACCAGTTTATCAAAATGGATGTTGGCCCAGTCAATCAACCTCGGACTATAAACAACTAATACAGATAGGAACCTCAGGTGAATGTCAGCCCTGGAGTCAGATGGTGGATGACAGAGGAAAGATTTTCCTTTTTTTCCCCCCAGGTACTCTGAAAATGGACGTTTTATGAGACTGAGACTTAATAAGTTTTTCTCCAATTCAGTTTCGTAAATCTTAAAATCAATGGAGGTTCTACCCTATTTATGGTATTTGGTAAACTATGACCACTTTTCCTTGTTTTTTCTGGAGTAAATACTTATCTTGTTTACTTGTTGTATTAGTTCCCTAGAGCTCCAGTAAAAAAGTACCATAAGCTAGGTGGCTTCTTGAAAGAACAGAAATTTATTCTTTCACAGTTCTGGAAGCTAGTCTCAAATCAAGGTGTTGGCAGGGCCATATTCCCTTTGAAGCCTCTAGGGGAGGATCCTTCCTTCCCTCTTCTGGCTTCTCTTAGCCCCAGGTATTTATTGGTTTGTGGCAGCATATCTCCAATCTCTGCCTCTATCTTTATATGGCTGTCTATGTGTTTCTGTGTCTTCTTGTGGCATTCTCCATGTGTGTTTTGTGTCCAAATTTTCCTCTTCTTTGAAGGATAGCAGTCATACTGGATTAAGGCCCACTTCTAATGACCTCATCTTGATTAAATCTGCAAAGACCCTATTTTCAAATTAGGTCACCTTCACAAGTATTGAGGGTTAGGACTTCAACATGTCTTTGTTTGGGAGGCCACAATTCAACCCATAACTTGTTTTCTTGTTTTTCTGTCTAATCAATCTTAAACTCTTTGCCAGTTATCCATGTGGCCCCTCAAGATTTTCAGTTTCATCAAGTTTTCTATGAATTTCAACTATGCCATGTTGCCATTATGCCTGGGGCATAGTTATCTTCCTAGGATCTCTCTATACAATGATCCTAAGAATTTACTTTGCCTCTCTCCTGTTTCTTCTATCCTGTGGCTTTCTCTTTCTGCCTTATTTTGGTGGAAGTGATCATCCATTAGCCTCCTGAGAAAGTGAACATGGTATAGAAATTGTTAGAGATTGAAAATCTTGTTATTCCATCCTCACATATGATTGGTAGTTTAAGCTGGTTGGGGAATTCTAGGTTGGAAATAATTTTCTTTTCTAGCATAATTCTATTATAGTTCTGGTTTCCAGTATTATTTTGAGAATAATTCTTGTTCCTAGCCTTTTATTAATGAACAGTTTTTCCTCTGTGGAGGTTAGAAGGATCTTCTCCTTATCCTCAGTGTCTTGAAATTTCATGATCATGTTCCTTAGTATAGGTTTTTGTCCATGTATTATGCTAGAACATGGTGGATTCTTTTAAACTGGAAGCATAAACACTTTGGTTTGGGGACTTTTTTTCATATTATCTCATTGATAATCTTCCCTCTGTTCTTTCTCTTTTTTCTGGAACATCTATTATTTGCATACTGGACTTCCTGTACCAGCCCTCTCAATTTCTTATCTTTAAAATAATCTCTTTATCCTTTTGTTCTACTTTCTGGGAGATTCCCTCAGTTTTATCTTACACATCTTATATTGAAGATTTTGCATTAATGCTATAATATTTGTAATGCACAAGAGCTCCTTTTTGTTCTCTGGATGTCACTTTATAATATCATACTTGTTTCATGGTGGCCATATCTTGTAATGTTAATTAGCAAATGTTGATGTTTTCTTTTACTACTGTAGTCTCTGTTTCCTCCAAGATGTATCCTTCCTTCTTTAATTTTCTTCTTTTGCCCTCTTTTCCCCTCTTCTTTCCTCCCCTCCCCTCTGTTCTTCTCTTCTCCCTCCCTCCCTCCTTCTCTCCCTCCTTTCCTCCCTCCCCTTCTTCCTTCCATCCTTCTTTCTCTCTCTCTCTCTTTCTATCTTTCTTTCTCTCTTTCTCTCTCTACTCATATTTAAGATTGTGGATCTAAAAAGCTGATTGGACACCCTAGTTCCTGGGTGGAGCTTGTCAACTGTGAAATTCATTGTAGGGTGATTTTGCTGAGCCTTTTACTTGTATCAGCAACATTAGCTCTTTCCTTTTGGACTGCAGAGAGCAAAGTCTTTCAATCTCTTGCCTGGAGGATAAAAGCCTCTTAGGGTTGGGAGTCTCAGCACCACTTTTGTGATGAATTGGGAGATTGGGATTGACACATATACACTAATATGTATAAAATGGATAACTAATAAGAACCTGCTGTCTAAAAAAATAAATAAAATAAAATTCAAAGAAAAAGACAGAAAAATAGAAGCAATCTGAAAGATTAGATTAAGCTGGTAATCTACTTTCCTTCTTGTCCCAAATTTCTTTTTTTTTAAATAAATAAATAAATACATTTATTTATTTTATATATATTTTTATTTTTGGCTGAGTTGGGTCTTTGTTGCTGTGTGTGGGTTTTTCTCTAGTTGTGGCAAGCAGGGGCTACTCTTTGTTGCAGTGCGTGGGCTTCTCATTGCGGTGGCTTCTCTTGTGGAGCATGGGCTCTAGGTGCGTGGGCTTCAGTAGTTGTGGCACACGGGCTCAGTAGTTGTGGCTCACGGGCTCTAGAGCACATGCTCAGTAGTTGTGGCTCATGGGCTCTAGAGCGCAGGCTCAGTAGTTGTGGCACACGGGGTTAGTTGCTCCGCGGCATGTGGGATCTTCCTGGACCAGGGCTCGAACCCACGCCCCATGCATTGGCAGGTGGATTTTTAACCACTGCACCACCAGGGAAGCCCAGCGCCTCTTATTTTTAGTACAGTACCTCCCACTTCAACTTCTGGAAATTCCTTAGAGAGGAAACCATCTGTTATACCTTTTTCATAGACAAATCCTACAGTCTTTTGATTGAGTTGGAGAAGAGCAGTTACAAGAAGTAGGAGAGTAGGTCTGGGAATTCGACTGCCTTCTCTTTATATAAATATAGCATTCATAAAAGAGTACGTGTATGAAAAAATAGATGAACACCCTTGTGCTCTCCTACCATGCGGACAATTAAATAGAACATTACAAATATCGCCCCCCCCCAAAACCCGAGGAGTCTCACTATGATTCCATTAACCCTCTCCCATAAGTAATGACTGTCCTGAGATTTGTGCCATTCATTCCTCTACTTTTATTTTTATTACTAACATCTTTACTAAATCTTTCATTCCATGAGCGTTATATATTTCCTGATTTATTTAAGTGTTCCTCAGTATTTTTCAATAAAGTTTTATTATTTTAACCAGAATGACCTTGTATTTTTTTTGTTAAACATATTCCTATGTACATTATAGTATTTGATGTTGTGGTAAATTATGTCTTTTTATAATTTCATTTTTAACTTTTTGTTTATAGAGTATAGAAATACAAATGACTTGTATATACTTAGCAGAACCAGAACCCTGTTAAATCTTATTAATGCTAATATATGTATATGGATTCTTTTGGATTTCTATGTAGACAATCATATCATCTGTGAATAATAACAGTTTTGTTTTTTCCTTGAGAATTGTCCCTTATTGTCCTGGATAAGACCTCCAGTATAACATATTTCTTATTTGAGATCTTAAGGGAAATTGTTTAAAAGGTTTCACTGTTGCAGCGGAGTCAAGATGGCATACTAGGAGGACGCGGAATTCGTGTCTCCTCACAACTAGGGTACCTACCAGGCACCCGTGGGGGACCACAGACACCTAAAGGGACAGGAGGAAACCCCAGTGACCGGGTAGGATGTGGGGCGTGGGGGGAGTGAAGGGGGAGGAGAAGTGGAGGTGGGGCAGGACTGGCACCCCTCAGGGGCGGCTGGGGGAGGGGAAGGGATCCCATGCCCGAAGGGGGAAATTTGGGAACCACTGGGAGGGCAGAGGATCAAAAGGGAGCGTGGCCAGGGTTCCACGTGGACCCCTAAGAACCTGCTGAAATCCCGGGCCTGATCCTCTGCCCACCTAGGCCCCCTCCAGCTGCGGGGGTCCTGAGGGAGTGGGAGGGAGGGAAGGCGGAGCAAAAGTAAAGGGCAGACCTCCAGGATGGCACCCCTGAGGGGTGGCTGGGGGAGGGAAGGAGTCCCTACACCCAGCAGTACCCACCCACTGTTGGGGTCCAGCAGCAATGGGGGAGACCCTGGGGAGACAGTGGGAGAGGGGTGCGAAGGAACGGAAGGGAACAGGGCCAGTGCTTTCCCTGTCTGAGAAGCCTGTTGGACTCCCAGGCCTAATCCTCTGCCCTCAGAGCCTCCCTCCTGCTGAGCAGAGACCAAGCCCCGCCCCTACACCCCCACCCAGAGCCCTACCTCCAAACTCTGGAACCCCACACTCCAGAAGCCGTCCTTTGGACTTGCTGCCTCTCCCCTTCCGCACAGCTCCTAAGCAGAGGACCGCCCCACACTTGAACGTCACCTGCCTAGGCCCCACCCCAGGCTCAAACGTCACCACCCTACCCACCTAGGTCCTTCCCCACACTAAACCCCGCCCCTGCCTAAGTTCCACCCCCTGTCTAAACTCTGCCCCCATAGCCAAGGCTCTTTTTTTCTTTTTCCTTTTCTTTTTTTCCTCTTTTAGTTTGGGGTGCTGTTTTACCTTGTTTTATTGTTTGGGGTGCTGTTTTACCTTGTTCTATTTTGGTGTTTTCTCGTTTTTTTTTTTTTAATAAATTTATTTATTTATTTATGGCTGCATTGGGTCTTCGTTGCTGTGAGTGGGCTTTCTCTAGTTGCGGCGAGTGGGGGCTACTCTTTGTTGTGGTGTGTGAGCTTCTCATTGCAGTGACTTCTCTTGTTGTGGAGCGTGGGCTCTAGGTACGTGGGCCTCAGTAGTTGCGGTGCACAGGCTCAGTAGTTGTGGCACATGGGCTTAGTTGCTCCGCGGCATGTGGAATCTTCCCAGACCAGGGATCGAACCCATGTCTCCTGCATTGGCAGGTGGATTCTTAACCACTGCACCACCATGGAAGCCCTATTTTACCTTGTTGATTCATTGTTGTTGATTCTTTATATTTTTATTTTTCCTAATAAATCTTTTATTTTTCTAATTTTATTTTATCTTTATACTTTGTTAGTGATCTCTCCTTTTGGCTTGTTGCCCCCCTCCCCTTTTTTTCTTTTTCTTGCTGTGGTTTTATTTTACCTTGTTGCAGTTGTTTCAATTACAGTTTTATTTTTCCTAATATATTCTTTATCGTTCTAATTTTATTTTGTTTTTTATTCTTTGATATTTTACTGCTCCATTTTTTCTTTCTTTCTTCCTTTTTTTTTTTTCTTTTTTTTTTAGTGTGCCACGAACCTTGCGGGATCTTGGTTCCCAGGGCGGAGGTTGGGCCCGAGCTCCTGTGGTGGGAGCTCTGAGTCCAAACTGCTGGACTAACAGGGAACCTCAGACTCCAGGGAGTATCAATCGGAGTGAGGCCTCCTGGAGGTCCTCATCTCAGCACCAAGACCCAGCTCTGTCTAACTGCCTGCAAACTCCAGTGCTGGATGTCACAGGCCAAACAACCAGTAAGACAGGCATACAGCACCACCCATTAAAAAAAAAAAATTGAAACGACAAAAAAATATGTTACAGTCGAAGGAGCAAGGTAAAAACCTACAAGACCAAATAAATGAAGGCGAAATAGGCAAACTACCTGAAAAAGAATTCAGAGTAATGATAGTAAAGATGATCCAAAATCTCGGAAACAGAATGGAGAAAATACAAGAAACATTTAACAAGGATCTAGAAGAACTAAAGAGCAAAAAAACAGTGATGAACAACAAAATTACTGAAATTAAAAATACTCTAGAAGGAATCAATAACAGAATAACTGAGGCAGAAGAACTGATAAGTGAGCTGGAAGATAAAATGGCGGAAATAACTGCCAGGGAGCAAAATAAAGAAAAAAGAATGAAAAGAATTGAGGACAGTCTCAGAGACCTCTGGGACAACATTAAGTGCACCAGCATTCGAATTATAGGGGCCCCAGAAGAGGAAGAGAAAAAGAAAGGGTCTGAGAAAATATTTGAAGAGATTATAGTAGAAAACGTCCCTAACATGGGAAAAGAAATAGTCAATCAAGTCCAGGAAGCACAGAGAGTACCATACAGGAGAAACCCAAAGAGAAACACGCCGAGACACATATTAATCAAACTATCAAAAATTAAATACAAAGAAAAAATATGAAAAGCAACAAGGGAAAAGGAACAAATAACATACAAAGGAATCCCCATAAGGTTAACAGCTGATTTTTCAGCAGAAACTCTGCAAGCCAGAAGGGAGTGGCAGGACATATTTAAAGTGATGAAAGGGAAAAACCTACAACCAAGATTACTCTACCCAGCAAGGATCTCATTCAGATTCGAGGGAGAAATTAAAACCTTTACAGATAAGCGAAAGATAAGAGAATTCAGCACCACCAAACCAGCTTTACAACAAATGCTAAAGGAACTTGTCTAGGCAGGAGACACAAGAGAAGGAAAAGACCTACAATAACAAACCAAAAACAATTAAGAAAATGGTAATAGGAACATATGTATCGATAATTACCTTACATGTAAATGGATTAAATGCTCCAACCAAAAGACATAGACTGGCTGAATGGATTCAAAAACAAGACCCGTATATATGCTGTCTATAAGAGACCCACTTCAGACCAAGGGACACATACAGACTGAAAGTGAGGGGATGGAAATAGATATTCCATACAAATGGAAATCAAAAGAAAGCTGGAGTAGCAATACTCAGACAGAATACACTTGAAAATAAAGACTATTACAAGAGACAAAGAATGACTACATAGTCATTCTGTAGTATGTAGTCATACTACATAGTGATCAAGGGATCAATCCCAGAAGAAGATATGACAATTGTAAATATTTATGCACCCAACATAGGAGCACCTCAATACATAAGGCAGATGCTAACAGCCATAAAAGGGGAAATCGACAGTAACACAATCATAGTAGGGGACTTTAACACGCCACTCTCACCAATGGACAGATCATCCAAAATGAAAATAAATAAGGAAACACAAGCTTTAAATGATACATTAAACAAGATGGACGTAATTGATATTTATAGGACATTCCATCCAAACACAACAGAATACACTTTCTTCTCAAGTGCTCATGGAACATTCTTCAGGATAGATCATATCTTGGGTCACAAATCAAGCCTTGGTAAATTGAAGAAAATTGAAATCGTATCAAGTATCTTTTCTGACCACAATGCTATGAGACTACATATCTATTACAGGAAAAAATCTGTAAAAAATACAAACACACAGAAGCTAAACAATACATTACTAAGTAACCAAGAGATCACTGAAGAAATCAAAGGGGAAATCAAAAAATACCTAGAAACAAATGACAATGAAAACACGATGACCCAAAACCTATGGGATGCAGCAGAAGCAATTCTAAGAGGAAAGTTTATAGCAATACAGTCCTATCTCAAGAAACAAGAAAAATCTCAAACAACCTAACCTTACACCTAAAGCAGTTAGAGAAAGAAGAACAAAAAAACCCCAAAGTTAGCAGAAGGAAAGAAATCATAAAGATCAGATCAGAAATAAATGAAAAAGAAATGAAGGTAACAGTAGCAAAGATCAATAAAACTAAAAGCTTGTTCTTTGAGAAGATAAACAAAATTGATTAACCATTAGCCAGACTCACCAAGAAAAAAAGGGGGAAGACTCAAATCAACAGAATTAGAAATGAAAAAGGAGAAGTAACAACTGACACTGCAGAAATACAAAGGATCATGAGAGAATACTACCAGCAACTATATGCCAATAAAATGGACAACCTGGAAGAAATGGACAAATTCTTAGAAAAGCACAACCTTCCAAGACTGAACCAGGAGGAAATAGAAAATATAAGCAGATCAATCACAAGCACTGAAATTGAAACTGTGATTAAAAATATTCCAACAAACAAAAGCCTAGGACCAGATGGCTTCACAGGCAAATTCTATCAAAGATTTAGAGAACACCTAACACCTATCCTTCTTAAACTCTTCCAAAATATATCCCAAACTCATTCTACGAGACCACCATCACCCTGACACCAAAACCAGACAAAGATGTCACAGAGATAGAAAACTACAGGCCAGTATCACTGATGAACATAGATGCAAAAATCCTCAACAAAATACTAGCAAACAATCCAACAGCACATTAAAAGGATCATACACCATGATCAAGTGGGATTTATCCCAGGAATGCAAAGATTCTTCAATATACGCAAATCAATTATTGTGATACACCATATTAACAAACAGAAGGATAAAAACCATATGATCATCGCAATAGATGCAGAAAAAGCTTTTGACAAAATTCAACGTCAATTTATGATAAAAACTCTCCAGAAAGTAGGCATAAAGGGAACCTACCTCAACGTAATAAAGGCCGTATATGACAACCGCACAGTCGACATTGTTCTCTGTGGTGAAAAACTGAAACCATTTCCTCGAAGATCAGGAACAAGACAAGGTTGCCCACTCTCACCACTATTATTCAACAGAGTTTTGGAAGTTTTACCCACAGCAGTCAGAGAAGAAAAAGAAATAAAAGGAATCCGAATTGGAAAAGAAGAAGTAAAACTGTCACTGTTTGCAATGACATGATACTATACATAGAAAATCCTAAAGATGCTACCAGAAAACTACTAGAGCTAATCAATCAATTTGGTAAAGTTGCAGGATACAAAATTAATACACAGAAATCTCTTGCATTCCTATACACTAATGATGAAATATCTGAAAGAGAAATTAAGGAAACACTCCCATTTACCATTGCAACAAAAAGAATAAAATACCTGGGAATAAACCTACCTAAGGAAAAAAAGACCTGTATGCAAAAAACTATAAGATACTGAGGAAAGAAATTAAAGATGATACAAACAGATGGAGTGATATACTATGTTCTCGGATTGGAAGAATCAACACTGTGAAAATGACTATACTACCCAAAGCATACAGATTCAGTGCAATCCCCGTCAAACTACCAATGGCATTTTTCACAGAACTAGAGCAAAAAATTTCACAATTTGTATGGAAACACAAAAGACCCCGAATAGCCAAAACAATCTTGAGAAAGAAAAACAGAGCTGGAGGAATCAGGCTCCCAGACTTCAGACTATACTACAAAGCTACAGTAATCAAGACAGTATGGTACTGGCACAAAAACAGAAATATAGAGCAATGGAACAGGATAGAAAGTCCAGAGATAAACCCACGCACGTATGATCACCTTATCTTTGATAAAGGAGGCAAGAGTATACAGTGGAGAAAGACAGCCTCTGCAATAAGTGGTGCTGGGAAAACTGGACAGCTACATGTAAAAGAATGAAATTAGAACACTTCCTAACACCATACACAAAAATAAACTCAAAATGGATTAAATACCTAAATGTAAGGCCAGACACTATCAAACTCTTAGAGGAAAACATAGGCAGAACACTCTATGACATAAAGCACAGCAAGATCCTTTTGACCCACCTCCTGGAGAAATGGAAATAAAAAGAAAAATAAACAAATGGGACCTAATGAAACTTAAATGCTTTTGCACAGTAAAGGAAACCATTAACAAGATGAAAAGGGAACCCTCAGAATGGGAGAAAATATTTGCAAACGAAGCAACTGACAAAGGATTAATTTCCAAAATATACAAGTAGCTCATGCAGCTCAATATCAAAAAAACAAACAACCCAATCCAAAAATGGGCCGAAGACCTAAATAGTCATTTCTCCAAAGCAGATATACAGATTTCCAACAAAGGTATGAAAAGATGCTCAACATCACTAATCATTAGAAAAATGCAAATCAAAACTATAATGAGGTATCACCTCACACCAGTCAGAATGGCCATCATCAAAATATCTACAAACAATAAATGCTGGAGAGGTTGTGGAGAAGAGGGAACCCTCCTGCAATGTTGGTGGGAATGTAAATTGATACAGCCACTATGGAGGTTCCTTAAAAAACTAAAAATAGAACTACCATATGACCCACCAATCCCACTACTGGGTATATACCCTGAGGAAACCATAATTCAGAAAGAGTCATGTACCACAATGTTCATTGCAGCACTATTTACAATAGCCAGGACATGGAAGCAACCTAAGTGTCCAACGACAGATGAATGAATAAAGAAGATGTGGCACATATATACAATGGAATATTACTCAGCCATAAAAAGAAATGAAATTGAGTTATTTGTAGTGAGGTAGATGGACCTAGGTTCTGTCATACAGAGTGAAGTTAGTCAGAAATAGAAAAACAAATACCATATGCTAAAACATATATATGGAATCTTAAAAAAAAATGGTTCTGATGGACCTAGGGGCAGGACAGGGATAAAGACACAGACATAGAGAATTGACTTGAGGACACAGGAGGGGATAAGTTAAGCTGGGATGAAGTGAGAGAGTAGCACTGACATATATACACTACCAAATGTAAAATAGCTAGTGGGAAGCAGCTGCATGGCACAGGGAGATCAGCTCGGTGCTTTGCCACCACCTAGAGGGGTCAGATAAGGAGGGTGGGAGGGAGACACAAGAGGGAGGGGATATGGTGATATATGTATGCATATAGCTGAACCAGTTTGTTATACAGCAGTAACTAACACAACACTGTAAAGCAATTATACTCCAATAAAGATGTAAAAAAAAAAGTTTCACTGTTAAGCTTAAAGCTTGTGCAACTTATTTTATAGATAACTTGTACTAAGCCGGATAACCTGTGGTAAGAAACAAGTAAAAACATTTTAGCAGCTGAAAGAATAAAGATTCATTTCTTGATCATGCTATACGTCCATTGGGTTGGCTTAGGGCCTTGCTCATAGAGCAGCCTGCATCTTGAATATTGCTAGAAATTATGCCAGTAAAAAAAAAAGAAAACTCTGGAATGTCTTCTTACATTGGCAATTAAATATTCTGGCCTGGAAATGACATTCATTACTTCTGCTCAAAACTCATTGGCCAGAAATACTCACGTGTCCTTACTGAATCAGAAGGGGAATAGGAGGTGCATCTTCTCCACGAAAAATAAAAAGTCTTTGAGAAACAATACTCAGGACTACCAACATCCTTTACTAGGTTGAGAACCTCCCCTTATTTCTAGTTTGCTATGATGTGAATATGATTTTTATTAAAATTTTTTTCTGCATCTATTGGGTACATACTTCTGTGTTGAGAGCGATTTTTCTCTCTGCTCTTTGATGCTATCATTCCACTGTCTTCTCTCTTACATACTGCTGTTGGGACTCTTCTATTAGCCTAATTGTCATTTCCTTATATATTATATGTATGCAGGAAAGGGTTAGATCATCAGGCCTGCACTTTCCCAAGGTCCTCAGGCCTATCCTGTGGTGAGGCTCCTGGGAGATGACCTCTGAGCCCTTGGAGTATCCTGATAACTGTTTTTGTATGTTCTGAGCCAGGCCAGATAGTTTATGCTAACAAGTTATTTATGGTAATCACCTGTTTTTGTTGCCTGAGGCTTTGGGCCACCTTGTATCAGTTTGACCTCTGGGGGACTGGGGTCTGAGTAGCTGAGGTCAGTCATGCAGGCACTGCATGCTTATGTGACTGACTCCAAATAGAAACCCTGATGCCAAGGCTCACTGAGCTTCCCTGGTTGGCAGTACTTTGCACATGGGAGAAATAAGTGTTCTCCATGTGACTTCAACTAGGAGTGGACAACTGGAGGCTTATCCTCCTGAATTCAGTTCTGTATGCCTTTTCTTCTGGACTCCACCCTATGTGCCTTCTCCTTTTGCTGATTTTATCTTATTTTAATTTTTAAAAGTAATTAATTGTTTGTATTGAAGTAGAGTTGATTTAAAATATTATACTATTTTCAGTTGTATAGATAGTGATTCAGTATTTTTGCAGACTGTACCCCATTATAAGTTATTGTAAAATAATGGCTATAATCCCTGTGCTCTACAATATATCCTTGTTGCTAATCTATTTTATACATAGTAGTTTTTATCTGTTACTCCAGTCCCCCTAATTTGTCCCTCTCCCCTGCCATCTCCACTTTGATAACCACAAGTTTGTTTTCTATATCTGTGAGTCTATTTCTGTTTTGTATATATATTTAATTGCATTATTATTTTTTTAGATTCCACATGTAAGAGATGTCATAAAGTATTTGTCTTTGTCTGACTTATTTCATGAAGTATAATATTCTCTAGGTCCATCCATATTGCTGCAAATGACAGAATTTCATTCTTTTTTATGGCTAATGGTTCATTTTATATATATATGTATATATATATATATTGCATCTTCTTTATCCATTTATCTGTCGATGGACACTTGGGGTGCTTACATGTCTTAGGTATTGTAAATAGTGCTGCTGTGAACATTGTGGTGCATGTATCTTTTCAAATTAGTGTTTTCATTTTTTCTGCACATATACCCAGGAATGGAATTGCTGGATCAAATGGTAGTTAATTTTTTTTTTTTTTGAGGAACCTCCATACTGTTTTCCATAATGGCCGCACCAATTTACATTCCCACCAACAGTGCACAAGGGTTCCCTTTTCTCCACATCCTCTCCAACATTTGTTTTTTGTAGACTTTCTGATGATAGCCATTCTGACAGATGTGAGGTGATATCTCGTTGTTGTTTCAATTTACATTTCTTTAATAATTAGCGAGGATGAGCATCTTTTCATATGCCTGTTAGCCATCTGTATGTCTTCTTTGGAAAAATGTCTATTTAGGTCTTCTAGCCATTTTTTGATTGGGTTGTTTGTTTTTATTGATATTGAGTTTTATGAGCTGTTTATATATTTTGGATATTAACCCCTTGTTGGTCATATCATTTGCAAATATTTTCTCCCATTCTGTAGGTTGTATTTTCATTTTGTTTATGGTTTCCTTTACTATGCAAAAGCTTTTAAGTTTACTTAGGCCCCATTAGTTTATTTTTGCTTCTATTTCTTTGCCTTAGGAGACAGATTCAAAAAATATTGCCACTATTTATGTAAAAGAGTGTTCTACCTTTGTTTTCTTCTAGGAGTTTTATGGTTTCTGGTCTTGTATTTAGGTCTTTAATCCATTTTGTAATTTTGTATTTTTGTAAACAGTGTTAGAAAATGTTCTAATTTCATTCTTTTACTTGTAGCTGTTCATTTTCCCCCAGAACCACTTGTTGAAGAGATTGTCTTTTCTCCACTGTATATTCTTGTGTCCTTTGTCATAGATTAATTGACCATAGTTGTGCAGGTTTATTTCTGGGCTTTTTATTCTGTTCCATTGATCTATGTGTCTGTTTTTGTGCCACTACTCTGCTGTTTTGATTACTGTAACTTTGTAGTATAGTCTGAAGTCTGGAAGGGTTATACCTCCAGCTTTGTTCTTTTTTCTCAAGATTATTTTGGCAACTCAGGGTCTTTTTGTTGTTCCATATGACTTTTAGGACTATTTGTTCTAGTTATGTGAAAAATGTCATGTTTATTTTGATAGGAATTGCATTAAATCTGTAGATTGATTTGGGTAGTATGGCCATTTTAAAAATATTAATTCTTCCAATCCAAGAGCACAGGATATCTTTTCATTTCTTTGTATCATCTTCAGTTTCTTTCATCAGTGTTTTATAGTTTTTATAGAGTATAGGTCTTTCATCTCCTTGGTTAATTTTGTTCCTAGTAATTTTATTCTCTTCTATGTGTGTTTAAACAGGATTGTTTTTGTTTTTTTTACTTTCTTTCCATTATTTCATTATTAGTGTATAGAAATGCAACAGATTTCTGTATATTAATCTCATGTCATGCAACTTTACTAAATTCATTTATTATTGCTAATAATTTTGGTGTGGAGACCTCAGGATTTTCTATACAAAGTATCGTATTACCTCTTCGCTTCCAATTTGGATACATTTTCTTTGTTTTTCTTACCTTATTGCTGTGGCTAGGCCTTCCATTACTATGTTAAATAGAATTGGTGGGAGTGGGCATCTTCATGTTATTTCTGATTTTAGAGGAAAGACTTTCAGCTTTTCACCATTGAGTATGATATTAGCTGTGGGCTTGTTGTAAATGGCTTTTATTAAGTTGAGATATGTTCCCTCTGTACCCACTTTGATGAAAGTTTTTATCACGAATGGATGTTGAATTTTGTCAAATGCTTTTCTGCGTCTATGAGATGATCGTGTGATTTTTATCTTTCCTTTTGTTATTGTGGTGTATCACACTGATTGATTTACGAATGTTGAACTGTCCTTGTGACCCTAGAATAAATCCAACTTGATCATGTATATGATCCTTTTTATATATTGCTGGATTTGGTTTGCTGATATTTTGTTGAGGATTTTTGCATCTATATTCATCAAAGATATTGGCCTATAATTTTCTTTTTTTTGTAGTGTCTTTGTCTGCTTTTGGTATCAGGGCAATGGTGGCCTTATAGAATGAATTGAGAGTGTTCTTTCCTCTTCAATTTTTGGAATAGTTTGAGAAGGATAGGTATTAATTCTTTTTTATATGTTTGGTAGAATTCCCTTGTGAAGCTCTCTGGTCCTGGACTTTTGTTTGCTGGGAGTTTTTTTTAAATTACAGATTCTATTTCACTTCTAGTGATTGGTCTGTTTAAATTATTTGTAGCTTTTTGGTTCAGTCTTGGCAGGTTGTATGCTTCTATAAATTTGTCAGTTTCTTCCAGGTTGTCCAATTTGTGGGCATGCTAACTGTTCATAGTATTATCTTATGATTTTGGGGGGATATTTCTTTGTTGTCAGTTGTTATTTCTCCTCTTTCATTAATTATTATTATTATTATTATTATTATTTTCATTCATTAATTATTTTGAGTCCTCTCTTTTTTCTTCTTGATGAACCTGGCTAAAAGTCTATCAATTTTTAAATCTTTTTAAAAAAAACAGTTCTTGGTTTTATTGATCTTTTCTATTGTTTTTTATCTCTATTTTACTTATTTCCTCTCTAATCTTTATCCTTCCTTCTGCTGACTTTGGACTTTGTTTGTTCTTCTTTGTCTAATTCTTTAGAGTGGAATGTTAGGTTGTTTATTTGAGATTTTTCTTGTTTCTTGAAGAAGGCTGTATTGCTATAAACTTCCCTCTTAGAAATGTTTTTGCTGCATCTCATAGATTTTGGGAACTTTTTTTTCCATTTCTTTTGTCTTGAGGTATTTTTTGGTTTACTCTTCAATTTCATCATAGACTCATTGGTTTTTTAGTATCATGTTGTTTAGTCTCCACACGTTTGTTCTTTTCCCATTTTTCCTTCTGTAGTTGATTTCTATTTACATACCATTGTGGTTGGAAAAAAATGCATGATATAATTCCTATCCCCTTAAATTTGTTGAGGCTTGTTTTGTGGCCCAGTATGTGATTTATCCTGGAGCACTTTCTATGTGCACTTGAAAAGAATGTGTATTCTGCTGTTTTTGGATTTAATGTCCTATAGATACGTATTAAGTACAACCAGTCCATTGGGTTCTTTAAGATGACTGTTTCTTTATTGATTTTCTGTCTGGATGATCTGTCTGTTGATGCCAGTGGGGTGTTAATGTACCCTACTATTATTGTATTATTGCTAATTTCTCTCTTTATGTCTGTTAGTATTTGCTCTGTATATGTAGTTGCTCCTGTATGGGTGCATATATGTTAATGAGTATAATATTCTCTTCTTGTATTGATTCCTTTATCATTGTGAATGATAATCTTCATCTTTGTTATAGCCTTTGTTTTAAAATCTATTTTGTTTGATATGAGTATTGCTACCCCCACATTCTTGTTGTTTTTGTTTACATGAAATATATTTTCTATCCCCTCACTTTCAGTTTGTGTGTGTCTTTAGCCCTGAAGTGAGCCTCATAGGCAGCATATTGAAGAGTCTTTTTTAATCCAGTCATCCACGCTATGTCTTTTGGTTGGAGCCTTTAGTCCATTGACACATAAAGTAATTATTGTAGATATGTACTTATGCCATTTTATTACTTTTTTCCAGTTGGTTTTTGTAGTTGTTCTCTGTTGATGTCTTCCTCTTTTTGTTTCTACCATTGTGGTTTGATGATTTTCTTTAGTAGTGTACTTGGGTACATTTCTTTTTGATTTTTCTTTATCTACTGTAGGTTTCTGATTTGTGGTTACCATAGAAATAATATTGACCCATGATTATATCTACTTGTTTTAAACTTGTATTCATTTAAGTTCAAACACATTCTAAAAGATCTCCATTTTTTACTCCCCTACCCAACATTTTGTGTTTTTGATGTCATATTTTACATCTTCATGCTTATCCTTTTGCTGGTAATTGTAGTTGTAGTTGCTCTTACAATATTTTGTCTTTTAATCTGCACAGTGGTTTACTTAAGTAATCTTCAATCCTTACTATATACCTGCCTTTCCTAGTGGAATTTTCTCTTTCCTCTAGATTCTTACTTCTTTTCCATTTAGAGACCTTTCAACATTTCTTTTAGGGTAGGTTTAATATTGATGAATTCTTATAGTTTTTCCTTGTTTGAGAAGCTCTTTATCTCTCCTTCTATTCTAAATGATAATCTTACTGCATAGAGTACCCTTGGTTGTAGGTTTTTCCCTTTTAGGACTTTGAAAATATAATGCTGCTCCCTTCTGGCCTGCAAAGTTTCTGCAGAAAAATCAGGGGATACTGAAAAGGGGATTCCCTTGTATATGACTCTTTGTTTTTCTCTTGCTGCCTTTGGAATTCTCTCTTTATCTTTAACTTTTGCCATTTTAAGTATGACGTGTCCTGCTATGGGTCTGTTTGGGTTCATCTTGTTTGGAACCCTCTGTGCTTCCTGTACCTGGATATATGTTTCCTTCTCTAGATTTGTGAAGTTTTCAGCCTTAATTTCTTCAAATACATTTTCAGTCCCCTTTTCTCTCACTTCTCCTTCTGGAAACCCTATAATGTGAATGTTGTCACACTTAATATTATCCTAAAGATTTCATAGATTGCTTTTTTTTTTTCATTTGTGTTTCTTTCTGCTGTTCTGATTGGATGATTTACATTATTTTATCTTCCAGGTCACTTATGCATTCTTCTGTATCACTTAGTCTGCTATTCATTCCTTCTAGTGTGTTTTTTTATTTCAACTATTGAATTTTTCATTTCTGATGAGGTCTTTTTTATATTTTCTCTTTCGTTGTTAAAATGATCAGTGTTTAGATCAATTATTTTTCCTAGTTCAGTTAACATTTTTATTACCAATGATTTGAATTCTTTATCTGGTAAATTGCTTATTTTTGTTTGTTTGTTTGTTTGTTTTTCAGGGTTTTTTCCCTTGCTCTTTCAATTGAGGGCAGTTTCTCTGCCTTTTTGTTTTACTTAACTTTCTCTGCCTCTTTGAATTTAAATCAAACAGTAGCCTGTTACGGTCTTGAAGGGGTGTTCTTACATGGGAGTTTCCCTTTGTAGACTGTATGTGCTCAATGCCTTTGGTGGGAGGGATGGATTTGATGTGGACACCAGTCACGCCTTTCTCCAGTGTTGCTGGCAGCTATCACCTTGGAGGAGGTGGGGCTGGAGATGGAGGGGCTAGAACTTGCACAGGCTGTGAGGCAGGATTTCCTCTCTGCTGCATGGCTGTCACAACCCAGTCACAGCGGGTTCTGATCCCAAGCTGCTGGAGTAGAAGCCCTGAGGGTTGGGCTCATTCTGGCTCTGTTTTTAATTGTTTTTCCTTCTCCCTGCACCAGGACCTTTGCCCCAAAGGAGGGCTTGTGTGCCTACAGAAGTCCAATGCTCTGCCTGTGTTCGTCACATTTTTTCCCAGGTCGTGGCTGCTCCAGATATAGACCTGTGGTGTGGCATGGAGTGAGCCACACTCAGCTTGGGCTGGGGTATACAGCGAGGTGGTCACGGGGAAACCCAGTGGCTGTGCTGTTGTCAGAAGTCTGGGCTGCTTCTGGGGCGCTGCTTGAGTAAACGCCAGCAGTCACCACGGCTGCTCTACCTTGGCTCTGCCCCAGAACCGGGTCACCTCTGCATCCCAAGGTCGAGTCTTTTCCCCTGAGGTGCTGCCCTAGATTCAGTGCCACGCTGTGGCATGGAGTGAGCTGTGCCGGGGCGTTCACTTCACTCATGTTGGGGAGTGCTGTGAGGTGGTTGCTGGAAACCCAGCAGCTGCTGGGGCAGACCTCTGTCTTCCCTGCCTGGGGGCAAGGCAGTACCTGTGCACTCCTCATGAGTGAAGTCCAGGTTTCTTCAACCTTTCTGTCTCTCCCAGTGGTTCTCCAACCAGCCAAAGGGCTGAATGAGTAGATTCTCCCAAGAAAACTCTGGTACTGTTCAGTATTAGAAGGATGGAAAATGAATGCTGGGCAGGAAAATTGCAGATGTCCACTTCAGAGGATGATATGAATTTTACATTTGAAGAGATTTCTATATAATCTTTATTTAAAATAGGAGCCCTTCATAAATATGTATCTCTACTTCTGAGTTCTAAGAGACAAGATATGTCATGTTTGAAAGATACGGTATTTCTTTATTCTAGAGATGGTCTGCTTGACGGGATATTGTCTAAATTAACTGACAATCCCTATCAAATTACCAGTAGCGTTTTTCACAGCCCCTTTGGTACTTACTTTCTTGTTGTTATAATGAAATTATATGAGGATGTGAAATGTATTTTGTCCATCATTTCTGCTTAAAACTATTCTGAGCTGAATCTTGAAGAACAACTCTGACACTGACCTTGACCCTGATCATTTATTTTGTTGCTCTTATTTGATGAGAATCCTATGGACCTAAATTGGGGATCTCATCCTCCTAAGATTTGTATCTGTTTCTACTACAAGTGTAGCTAGGGTTGAGTATCAATCTGGGACCATTTTGGCCCCCTTTAACAATTCTGGTTTTGTGTCACAATCTCAGGTTCAGCATTCCTTTCTTCCTGTTGGCCCATTTACGGTGTCCTGTTCTGAGCCAGTCACTGTGTCTAGTGGCATGGAATACATTGATTGGCTAGGCTGGGTCTTGTGACCTTGTTGGTGCTCAGAAGTGTTATCAGTGGTGCTGGGAAAACTGCACAGCTACATGTAAAAGAATGAAATTAGAACATTCTCTAACACCATGCACAAAAATAGACTCAAAATGGATTAAAGACCTAAATGTAAGACCAGATAGTATAAAATTCCTAGAGTAAAACATAAGCAGGATACTTTTTGACATAGTCGCAGTAATATCTTTTTGGATCCGTCTCCTAGAGTAATGGAAATAAGAACAAAAATAAACAAATGGTATCTAATTAAACTTAAAAGCTTTTGCACAGCAAAGGAAACCATAAACAAAACGAAGAGACACCCTACAGAATGGGAGAAAGTATTTGCAAACAATGCAACCGACAAGGGATTAATCTCCAAAATATACAAACAGCTCATGCAGCTTAGTATCAAAAAACCAAACAACCCAATCAAAAAATGGGCAGAATACCTAAATAAACATTTCTCCAAAGAAGACATACAGATGGCCAAAAACCACATGAAAAGATGCTCAACATTGCTAATTAGAGAAATGCAAATCTAAACTACAATGGAACCCTCCTACACTGTTGCTGGGAATGTAAATTGGTACAGCCACTATGGAGAACATTATGGAGTTTCCTTTAAAAACTAAAAATAGAGCTACCATATGATGCTACAATTCCACTCCTGGGCATATATCTAGAGAAAACTATAATTCGAAAAGGTACATGCACCCCAGTGCTCATTGCAGCACTATTTACAGTAGCCAAGACATGGAAGCAACTTAAATGTCCATCGACAGATGAATAAAGAAGATGTGGTATATTTATACAATGGAATATTACTCAGCCGTAAAAAAAGAATGAAATAATGCCATTTGCAGCAATATGGATGGACCTAGAGATTATCATACTAAGTGAAGTAAGCCAGACAAAGACAAATATATGATGTCGCTTATATGTGGAATCTAAAAAAACCAATATAAATGAACTTATTTACAAAACAGAAAGAGACTCACAGACGTAGAAAACAAACATATGGTTACCAAAGGGTAAAGGGGGGTGGGGGGAGGGATAAATTAGGAGGTTGGGATTAATATATGCACACTACTATATATAAAATAGATAACCAGCAAGGACCTACTGAATAGTACAGGGAACTATACTCAGTGTTTTATAATAACCTATAAGGGAAAAGAATCTGAAAAGATATATATAACTGAATCATCACTGCACTGTATACCTGAAACTAACACGATATTGTAAATCAGCTATACTTCAATGTAAAAAAAAGTTATAAAGGTAACCACTAGAAAGACTAAACGTTAGTGCTATGGGGGAAGGGATGTAAAGTGGTATAAAAAGGTGATTTAATCCATCAATTATAGAAGAAATAAATATTCCTCATAAAATTTCAAAAAAAATTAACTGAGTTGGGAAATCAAGGAAATCTAGTTTGACTTAAATTTATATATATGTTTTAACTCAGTAAATCCTCTAAACTTTCTCTCCCACTTTGGAGTGCTTGAATCTCAACTCATTACTTTCTCTCTGTTTTTAAATAAGTTATCCAACCTCTCTGAACATAAGTTTCCTTGTTTTACAAATGGGAGTAATATAATCTGCTTTGCTGGTTCTTGTGAATATTAAATAAGCAAATGTTTTAAAACCAATTACCTAGTGTCTGGAGTGAAATAAGCATTTTATAGATGCTTTCTATTGTTAATATCTATGAAATATATGGATATTGAGACTATTTGCCTTTGAAATAAAATAAAACAATCTATAGATATAGTACCTGGAAAAATTATACAATATCTGTTTTCTTTTGCAGTTTCCTTCAAATACATCAGAAATATGTTGTATTATTAAAGCATCACCAGGAACTAGACAAGTGGAAAGTAAAGCTGTTATTGTAAGGAAGAAGAAATATTCTCCTCCTAAAGATACTCCTCAAGGTACTGTAGTATGAATGCAGAACCTACTTTTTGGAAGACACCAAACATTTTTTAATTGTAAATTCCTTATGTATACAGGAAGTTCAATTATAGATTGTATTCTGAGAGTTCTGGCATAAAGTGGAAATGGTAAAATTATTAAAAACTTGGTCAGGTTTCAGAACCTGAGCAAAATAGTTTTTTGTAAGTCAGATACTTCATCTCTTGAAAAATTAGGTTATGCCATTGGTTTAAAGTGTGTTTATCTAGGATACTTCGTCTTACAACTATCTGAAATTTAGTGTTGTTGGGTTTCGTATTTAGTAGATATTTCATTTTTAAAGATATGGAGGTATTTTTGCATTCACTTAACATTGGTTGAGCACTTCCTCTGTGAAAGGCACCTTATTATAACTTCTTTATTTCTCACTATTACTTTATGATGACAGGATGTATACTCTGTCCTCATTTAATATATTAAGAATCTGAGGCTTAAAGTATTATAGTATGAAATTTGTCTAAGATCACACTGCTTCCAAGTGGTGGAGAGGAATTCAATCTTTAAAGGCTTCTAAATGCCAAGTTTAGGTTTTTCTGTACTTCTCTCACTGCATATCAGGCAGAATGTCTAATTACTCAATGGAGCTTGGGCACCTTTGAAAGGTAAGCAGGCAGTGAAGCAATTGAAACTTAATAGGTTATGTATAACTTGATCCTTGTCCCCATTTCCTCCACAGAATGTGCCCTGAGCACTCCTGAAGTCCACAGAGATCTTCTTATTTTTCTCTAAGTTCCTTGACTACTTAATTCAATGACACTCATTTGACACTTAATAATGTACTACTACCTGACATAATTTACAATGCTGACTTTTCATATTCTTTAGGTTATGAATTTTTAAAGGACAGAAACCACATACTAGACTTCTTTCTATGTCTATCTCTGATAGCTTTTTTAGCATAGTGGTAGGGAATAGTAGATGCCGTATCAGTCAGGATTCTACCGAAGAAACAGAACTAGTAGGACATATATAGCCACAATATATGTATATGTATACAAAGAGATTTATTTCGGAGAATTGACTTATGCAATTGGAGGGTCTGGCTGAAAACTCTAGGGCAGGCTGGAAACTCTTGGGCAGGAGCTAATGATACAATCAGTCCTCAGGAGGAATTTTTCTTCTTCAGAGAAACCTCAGTTTTGCTCTTAAGGTCTTTCAGTTGATTGGATGAGGCCTACCTACATTATCAAGGATAATTTCCTTTACTTAAAGTTAGTTATTACATATGTTAGCCGAACCTACAAAATACCTTCACAGCAACACCAAGATTAGTATTTAATTTAATTGGGTAATGTTGCCTAGCCAAGTTGACGCATACAACTAACCATCACAGTCCACTCCATGTCAATATGCATTCATACACATTTCCTTAAACCATATTTAATCTCCAAATAAAGACAATAACAAAGTCATACTTCTGCCTAACATAATACAACTGCTGTACACAAAACTGAAAATGTGCTAACTCCTTCCCCAGAAGAGGATGGGTGATGTTTGTTCTTCTCCTTGATATCATATAACTTATATACTATGATATAAAGTTAACTGATATTAATACAACTTATGTTATATGATATGGGCATGAGAGAGGGAAGAAAACAAAGATATTTGCTTGACTAGTCATGTGATCATAACGGGTATTTATAACTACCTTCCTCCACTACCCATTCCATATTCCCTCTCCCCTCAGTAAGCACCTCAGCTGGTTGTGGTTCTTTAACTGGTCAGGTGACACAACCCTCATTTCTGAAGGGCCCGTGCTGTTAGTAGTCCTGCTTAGATTGGGTTATTGTAGTTTTCCTTTGACCTTAATCACGGGGCATGTTAGTACTAAGAGATGCTCTAAATGATCTCCTGTGTTCCAGACATACTCTTCCTTACCTCCATCATGGAGTAGTAGTCCAGTTTCCCCTTGGTAGTCAGGATCAATCACCCCAGCCAGCACAGTAAGTTCCTTCTTTGCCTGTTGACTCAGAGGCATGAGAAGCTCAAAGTGGCCAGGTGGCTGTCTTAATTTCTAGTTCAGTGGAGTCATTGTTGTGACTCCTGCATTACTCCCTTTGGAACTAAGACCTCTAGACCTGCAGAGCATAAAGTCATGGCAAAAGGAGGCAAAAATTTTGCTAGTGGGTCACCAGGGGTAGTATTGAATAGTCTCACTTCCATTTCTACCACTTGACTCCTGGGCCTGTGAATCCTGGCTATGGGAGAAACGGTACCATGTATTGGATGCTGATTCAGAGCATACACAACCTTCTGCAGAACCTTGCCTCAGCCCTGCAAGGTATTGCCACCTAGTTGGTGCTGTAACTGAGTATTCCAAAGGCCTTTCCACCATTCTGTCAAGCCAGCTGTTTCAGAATGGTGGGGAACATGGTAAGACCAGTGAATTCCATGAGCTTGGGTCTATTGCCAAACTACTTTTGCTGTGAAGTGAGTTCCGTAATCAGAAACAATGTTGTGGGATACCATGATGGTGGATAGGGCATTCCATAAATCTTTGGTTGGTGATTTTTAGCAGAAGCATTATGTGCAGGGAAGGCAAATCCATATCCAGAGTAATTGTCTATTCCAGTAAGAATAAAATGCTGCCCTGATCATGATGGAAGCGGACCAATGTAATCAACCTCTTGCCACCAGGTAGCTGGCTGACCACTCCAGGGAATGGTGCCATATCAGAGACCAACTAGATGTTGGTCTCTGCTGCTGACATATTGGGTACTCAGCAGTGGCTGTAGCCAGGTTGACTTTGGTGAGTGGAAGTCTGTTTTGCTGAGACCATGCATAACCTCCATCCCTGCCACTATGGCCACTTTGTTCATTGGCTTATTGGGTGATGACAGGGGTGGCTGGGGAAAGAAGCTAACTGGTATCCACATAACAGGTCATCTTATCCACTTGATTATGAAAATTTTCCTCTGCTTAGATAACCCTTTGGTGAGCGTTCATGTGGGACACATATATCATCATGTTTTTTGCGCATTCAGAGAGTTCTATCCACATGCCTCTTCCCATATTTTCTTGTTACCAGTTTTCAAATCATGTGCCTTCTGAGTCCCTGACCATCTAGCCAGACTATTGGTCACAGCCCATGAATCAGTATATAATCACACATCTGGCCATTTCTCCTTCCACCAAAGTGAACAACCAAATGTACTGCTTGAAGTTCTGCCCACTTGAAGTATATCCCTTCACCAGTTTCCTTCAGGGATGTCCCAGAAAGAAGCTGTAGGTGCTATAGCTGTCCACTTTCAGGTGGTGTCTGCATATCTTGCAGAACCATCTGTAAACAAAGCCTTAGCTTTCTTTTCCTCAGTCACCTGACCGTAGAGAACTCCCCATGATGCCATTAAAGTAGGCAGGGAGAGAGAAGATAATGTACCAGGAGTAGGGGCCACGGGCATTTGGGCCACTTCCTCATATAACTTACTTGTGCCTTCAGGGCCTGCTTGAGCTCAGTCTCATATATACTGTTTCCATTTGCTAACAGAGTGCTGCTCTTCACAGCCAACTTTATGGCTTGGTGCATCAGACAACACACAATTCATGATGGGTATCTCAGCTCTCATTGTAACTTCGTGGCCCATGGTTAAATATTCAATCTCTACTAAGACCTAGTAGCAGAGCAAAAGCTATTTCTTAAAAAGAGAGTAATTACTCTCTTGGCAGCGCTTTGCTCCAAAATCCTCAGGGCCTATACTGTGATTATTCACCTACAAGCTCCAAACAGCATCTCTTTCTGCCACTGACATTTCAAGCACCATTGGATCTGCTGGATTATATGGTACAAGTGGCACGGTAGCCTGGACCTTTTGCAGAGCCTTCTCTTTGTTCTGAGACTCCCTCAAAACCAGCAACTTTTTAGGTCACTTCGTAAGTGGGCTGGAGTAGTACACACAAATGAGGAAATATGTTGACTCCAAAATCTAAAATGGCCCACTAGATGTTGTCTCCTTTTTGGTTGTAGGAGGGGCCAGATGCAACAACTTATCCTTTACCTTATAAGGCATATCTCTCATACCACTGGAACCCTAGAAGTTTCACTGAGATGGAAAGAGTCCCAGCAATTCCATTTCCCTGGACCCTAAAGACCCAGCAATTCCACTTCCAGTCTGTTTTGCTGAGACCATGCATAACCTCCATCCCTGCCATCATGGCCACTTTGTTCATTGGCTTATTGGGTGATGACAGGGGTGGCTGACATATATATGACACTGTATATATATATATATATATATATATATATATATATATATATATATACAGTATATCCACTATATTGGGTACATTTGTTGAACATAAGATATATACTAGCATGTTCATAGCAGCACTGTTGGTAATAGCTTCAAACTGGAAACTATCCAAATATGCCCATCAACAGTAGTAGAATGGACAAATAAACTGTGGTATATTCATTCATTAGGGTGCTATATAGCAGTGAGAATCAACAGTATATAGTTACTTGCAACAATATTGATGAGTCCCACATAAGAAGCCAAACACAATAGAGTACATTTAATATTACTTATATTTAGTACAAAACTAGGCAAACTAAACTATGATGGAAATCACCACAGTGGATGTCCTTGTTGGGGAGCGGGTATTAACTGGAAAGCGTTATAAGAGGGAATTCTAGGGTACTGGTAGTGTTCGGTTTCATTATCTGGATGCTGGTTACATGGGTGTGTTAAGTTTCTGAAGACCCAACAAGCTGTATAGTACACATATGTGTACTTTTCTGTGTGTATGTTATACTTCAGTAAAATGATAAAAATAAAAATAAACTTCTCTTAATTTGACCTTTTTGGCCTATCATATTAATTTATGACAGCAGGTAATGTCACAATTCTGGGTTTAATTATTCAACAAATCAAAACTAAGTTGTATCTAGGAAGTTCTTTTGAGTGTTCAGACCAAAATTATTATTATTATTATTATATTATTTTCTTATACAAAAAGATAAAACTTGAAACAGTTCTAGATTTTTCCTCCTATTCTGTTGGGGTGTGGCTGCTTCTTCACACAGGGGAAAATACTACATTCACATCAGTTTATTTGAGGACCCAGTGCAGAGTTCAAGCAGCAAAACCCCAACTTAGCAGATCTAATTTCAAACTTGACACTCATTTCTAAAATTACCACAGTAAAAAGGAACAAAGATCCACGGCAAATGAATGAACTGTGATACAATGTTCTCTCCAAAATGTCTTCATTTTGCAGCTGTAATTACATGGATGTCTGCTTTAGGCCATTTTAGATGTGTGCGGGTATATAATATATATATGTGTGTGTGTATTTCATATATATACACATATATATATGTGGATGTGTGTGTGTGTGTGTGTGTATGTATATATATATATATATATATATATATATATATATATATATATATATATATGTCAGCACACTTTTCAAATCCAGACAGGGTAACAGCAACAGCTTAACTCTGTGTGTGTGTGTATATATATATATATTTTTTTTAAACATGATACTTTAGTATAACTTTTGTTAATTCAGTAGTACAATCTATTTCTGTTCTACAGAATTTTTATTTTATAGCTACAAGGGTGAAAAGTGACCTATTACATTTACATCTCACATATCCTGGCATACAAACAGTACTTACTGAATTTGAGCCAAAAACTAGAAGTCTTTAGTTTTAGCACTTGAAGAGCTTCTTCACTTCTACAGTCTTAAATCATATCCTAGTCACATTTCCAGAGTTTTCAAATGATTCATCATTGTAAACCGCGAGAAACAGGTGAATCCAAACTTTTAATTACAGTTTTATATACAAGTTAGATAACGCAGCTCAAAAAGACTTTGCTATCCACCCTAAACCCAACACACACATTCTCCACTAAGTTATTAGACAAGTCTTAGGGTTTTCCTTCTTCCCTTACAAATAATACACACATTTAGAAGGAGCTGGTAAAACTGATACATAAGATGGCAAATGAGAGGTGACATCTGTTGGTTCCAAAATTGGTCCTGCAAATGTTGTACTCTGCTGTGTTCTTTAACTGTGTGTCTGTTACATGCAGAAGCTCTTCACAAGAACTGACATCAAACTCAATGTAAGTTAAATTTACAGTACTGTATGAAGTTCTTCAGATTCAAGGATAAATGTGAAAAAAATATTAACACGTGAAAAATTCAGCCTTTCATGCTACCGTTAAGACCATGTCAAATTCATAAGCAGATTCTTTGGTACAGTTGAAAAACGGCATTGTGTGGATTTGTGGCGTGGAACTGAAATATAGAAGTATGTTTCTCATCTGCGGTAATCCTCACCCCCAATTCTCAAGTACCACCCAATTTTCTTTGCATTTTTACACAATTCTGGGAAAAAAAAAAAAGGGAGGAAAAAGACGCTGGCATTGTAACAATTCCTCCCCTCACAGGAGGTCTTCACGCTCTCAGATGAGGTCTCCTGAGACTCTCTGTATGGTCACTGGCTCTCAGATGGCCTTTGACAATGACTTGGACACTTTCCAAATCAAATCCCAGATGTTGCCTAACTTTTCCTACTCTCATCTCTGTCATTGCTGGTAAAATTACGATGAGCGCGTTTTTCCCTTATGGAGAAATCAGATCAAAATTTTTAGTTTAATTCACAGAGAGCCCCCTGATGCCTGTTGAACTAGTTGTGCCACCTCCTGTCTTCTTCCTAGGCTCTCACCTCATATAGCAGCCTCCTTATTTAAGTAATTCCCTTTCAACCTCTGGGCACTTGTCTCTGTCTTTCCTTCAGTAAAAATAGCAAAGCCCCAAGCTAACTGCGAGCATGTTATTTTAAACATGTAGCAGGCTATTTTTAGTCCTGGCATTTAACAGTTTAGCTAGTTTGGCAGTAATCTAATCAGGACTACAGAGTGAAGCTCACTTTTGATGGTCTAGGACCCCTGTTCAGTATGCTGCTTGTTTATTAAAAACTGGCACTATGCTGATTAAAGAAAAAAATTGGTGAAAGTAAACCACTAGAGGAGTCCAAAAGAGATGTGGTAGAGGAGGTGATGTGGGTAAGTAGAGATCTGAGAATGGTGACAGACAGACAGATAGAAGAGGCCTTAGAAAACATCCAGTCCAAGGTTTCTCATTGTGTGGTTCTCTGACCACCTGTACCAGAATCACTGCAGACCTGGTAAATTACAATCTCTAGAGATATGGCACAAGAATCTACAATTTGATGAGCTTTCAGAGTGATCCCAGTAAGCACTAAAATTTGAGAACCATATAATAATCTAGTTTATTTTGCTCATTTTGCATATAACAAAAATGACCTGGCCATATTGATAAGTGACTTGCCCAAGTTCACATAGCTAATTACTGGTAGAATCAGAACTAGAACTTAGTTTTCCTGGTTCTAAGTTTGACTGGGTAGCTGTCAAATAGGGAATGTGGGGTAGAGTAGATAGGGCTCTGAGTTTCTCAGCTCATCCAGACAGAGCAGTTTTGATTCTCTTTGCTTTACACATTGGACTTCTATATTCTCTTTAAACAGAGACTTAATTTTTTTTTTTTGTGCCAAGAAGAGGGTTGGACAATCATTGCTTCTGTACCTCTTACAGTTACAGCAATGGATGTCTAATTTATTGGTACTTTAATTCAGCCAACAAGCATGCATTAGGCACTGCATTATTAGCTAGGGATAGGAGTAAAGCCTTTGCTCTCTGGGGCTCACAGATTAGTGATGAGGTAGACCTCACAGTCTTCTCTATAAGGTGATAAGTTAGAAGTGGAGCAAAGCACTCTAGATGCCCAGGAGAGGATGCTTTTAACTTTGAAGTGTCAGAGAAGACTTCCAAGCTAACAGTACATTTTGGAAAATCAGACAAAACCTGTAGCTATCCTTATAGTAAGATTTTTATTTTCATCTCCAGAAGAGATGATAAGTGGTGTGTTATAAATTCATATCTTAAGCTAGTAGAATAACAGCCTTTACCTGGGTACATATATATCTTTAGTGAGAGTTTGAGTTTTTAGATAATAATAGCAGGCAGAAGTATCACACAGAAATATGATAAAGTGTTGTGCTCATACCACATGGGGAATTTATAAATAATGCAAATTCCAGGGTCATTGCTTCAGCAGTCTGATTCAGGATTTCTGGGGATTGAGAACCAGTGTAACCTAAAAATGTTTATTGGTATAATTGCCAGGGTTTAGTGACTGCTTAGGTACTGGTACAGCGTAGTGAGAGAGAAGGACAGTTAGAGGATGACTCCTAGGTCTCTAGTATTGTAAAGTTTTAGAAATGATGTGCTCTAGGTGATGTCAGGGGAAAATATAGGGCATGGCCCTGGATGTATATATGAAGGCAGAGGAGGGATAGGGGAGACTACATAGTTGGGTGGGTTGACTGCCACTTGGAAAGTTACTCAAAAATTGGTATGGAGAAGATGACTGTGGCCCAGTTTCCAAAGTCTTTAATAAATGAGCAGATAGTATCTGAGGTCAGTGAAGACAACAATAAGGAGGAGTAGAGGGTAGAATAGCCAATACTTCCCAAACTTTAATTTACTTGTGAACTGATTGAGGATCTTGTTAAAAATGGAGATTTTGATTCAACAGGTCTGGAATGGAGCCCAAGATTCTACATTTCTAATCAATTCCTAGGTGACATTGAAGTTACTGGTCCATGGACCACACTTTGAATACCAAAGATATAGGTCTCTGGTGTTCCAACAGCTGCACATCAGACTTTCCTGGATATTTGAGTCCCTTGTCCAGAGGTTCTGTTCTAATTGGTATGGAGTATAGCCTGGATATCAGGATTTTTAAAAGCTCGGATAACTCTATGGTGCAGCAGAGTTTGAGAACCTATTGATATAGGCTGATTAGGCTAGCGGGTGAGGTATATCGTAGTATGAAAGTGGCAATGGGAATAGGTAAAGCTGACTCCACTCTGGATCTTGTGGTACAAGATATTGGGGGAGGGGGGAAGGCCCCAGAATCCTGTATTGGAAAGAACCTGGGTTCACCTACAACAAAGGGTAGGAGAATGAAAAGGAGAGATGGGTAGGAAAATGTGAGGAGGTTCTGACTAGGTGGTGGCTGAGGAGGACTGGGATGAGAAGCACAACTGGATCCATTCCACCAGGTTACAAGGCTGGAGTTAGTGACCTGTGATGGCCACTAACAGCTGTCTTTGCTGGGCTTTCCATTGGAATGTTATTGAGCAGGTCTCTTTGTGTCTCCAAAGAGAAGAGAAGCGTCTTCAGCATGTCCAGGAAGGAGTGAGGCAGCTACTCCATTTTTTTTTTTTTTTTAATGACCTCTGGATTTGTTTCCTAAGGCTCGATGGAGTGAAACTAGAGTTGCTTGGACATCAAGCGTTCTCTCCCCCAGGGACTAGTTATTAATAACTATTGAACACCTGCTTGTGATGCATATGAAATAATCTATTGTTATTTTTTTCTCCAGATATTATAATAAAAACAAGCGGCAGGATGTAGCAGCTGTGGCTGAATTTTCACTACTTTGAAGACTTGAATGTGAAGTCAAAGTCTGTGAAGCAGAATGTCTGCCTAAAATTACATGAAATTCAAAAATCAAAATTCTCTGATTATTTGTGATATATCCTGATGTTGAAATTCTGTTGAGTCTTATAAACTACTTTTAATGAGCTGAGAAAGAATCTTCTGCCTGCTTCTTAAATATATGTATTTGTATTATAAAATAACAAATAGCTTATATTAGAAGACTGTACACTAAATAGATGACTTCAGCTATTTATAAAGACCCAACACCAGGATACTAGGTAACTTCATTTGATGGTTTTTTCCCAAGTTTATCCTGTGTATGGATTAAAGGTAGTAAAATTGTTGTTGCTTATATTACGAGCTATTTTTAACAGAACTTAATTGAAACCACATGAGTGAGAGACCTAATTCCAGGTCTGACTGAAAGAAACTCTATACTTAAGGTTTGCTGAAGCAGGGAATGTATAATACGTACAATCAATCACACACTAAGTATTTAATATATTACCTCATCCCCAAACAACCTTCTTTAGCTAATACTACCTATCTGTAGGATTTTTTTTGGGCGGGGGGTAATACAGCTTATTGTGGCATCTTGGAAATGCCCTTCCTAAAAAGGAACAATCCTGTTGTCAGTGAACACAGTGTATAACGTTGAGATTTTAACTCTGTTGGTTTTACTAATGTTATTAGACATAAAAGTAAATGAAGCAAATTTTCAAAGCTCCTTTAATATGAAAGAAAATTGTAAAATTGAAGAATTAACTGAGGTTACATAACCCATATAGTACTCATTTCTAAATAGGAGTCCCATGAAAATATTCTTGTAAACGATTTGACAAGGTCTTAAGCCACTAACAAAACTATTTGTGATTTCAGTTCCACATTTTAATCTGGAGGTGAAATATGGGAAAGTTGTTAGGAAATGAAGAGATCATTAATGATGGATGTTAGAACCAAATTTAGACCTGAATTCTAAATCAGTACTCAGCTAAGTCAGCAACTCCTGTGGTAGTTTTAAAGCAGAAGTGTGATAAGCAGTGGGGGAAGAAGAAATGGAATAGAAGGCCTATTACCTGCCTTCAAGGAGTTTATAATCCAAGGGGGAGGAGTGAGAATGAGAACGAAGTATTTGATAGTTTCTAAACAGGTGGTAGGTTCTTGTGAGAAAAAATGATACCTGATTCTTAGACTGGGCCTAGTGGGGCTGGAGGAAATAACATTTGATAGTTCCATATTGCTGATAAGAAAAATATAGCTATCTTAGAAAGATAAATACTTGGCCAGGCTGATGTGATTTAGAAAGCGAGAGAGCCAGGATGTGAAAGTAGGACTATGTGAGTCCCATATTTTTATCAGCTGGAGCACAGGGAAAGGTGGGAGGGAGGAAGGAGTTGCAATTGGAGTTCAAGGCTTAGTGGTAGAGGACATAACTTCGATTATGATTAAGAGGAAGGAAAGTAGAATAAGCCTGCTTGCTGTCTGGTGGACGTTAGAAGTTCCAAGAGGATTCCTGTTGGCAAATCCTAGAAGAAGGTTATACTCTTAACTTTACATTGGTGGGTAGGCCTCAGACGTCTTTCAGTGAACCTGCCTGGAAGACCATCAGAAAGGACCATCTCTTTCTGGGGAGAGGGTCTCCATAGTTTTCATCATATTTTCAAAGTGGTCTGTGATTTTTAAAAAGTTAATGGGACTGGATCCCTTTACTTTAGCATATAACTAATTACATTTCATTTTTAAGCACTTAAAATTATATTTTCAAATTACACTTCGTGAAAAAAAATCTCAGGTCATAAGTGTGAAAATCCAGTTAAAAATTCATGAAAGGCCAGGCATGATGCCGTTTCCATTTAAAAAATTTTAACTGGAGTTTTTTTTTGCTTTTCCCAGGTGTAATTCATCATGGTTTGTTCAGTTATGAATAGCCTCTTTATCTCATATTGTGTATACAGCATATGTGTTTATATGAAGGGTGTGGTGCCCAGACTTTCCAGATAGATGTTATCTTCAACCTCTCCTGCTCTACTGTTGCTTTCTAACCTGCATTTTAAAATGTTGAATCATCTTATATCTTAAATACTCCCTTGATTCCATATGTTCTTCTACCTACCCAATAATTCTTTACCTGTTTACATCCACGCTTCCTAAAAAGAGTGCTTTCTGCTTTCTCACTGATTCCCTCACTACTCAGCCCTTTCTCCTCTTCCTTCCCCTGCCCCAACACACATAAAGTCTGGTTTCAGCTCTGATCCTTCACTGACACTGGTCCCCTCAAGGCTACAAGCAACTATTTTGATGCTAATCTAAGGAGTATTTTTCAGTTCTTGTCTTACCCAACCTTTCCCAGCTAATGATGTTGTCGACTATTACTCTCCTCTTGAAAGCATCCAGTAAGGAATGACCTCTCTGAAACATTATTCTCCAGTCTTTCATCTCATCTATAGCTCTTTCTCTTCCATTTCTCCTGAAGGCTCATTTTCCTCTGTCTAGTCTTTAAATTTTGTTGTTTCTTTGGGTTCTATTCTAGGGCTTCTTCTTATATTACACAGTCTCCCTGGGTGATGTCATCTACCACTGCCATCAGTTATCATCTCTGTTCAGTTGACCCCAAATCTTTGTCAGTAACTGCCATAGATATTGGTAGTGGAGATGTGTGGTGACTGGCCCTGTATCTGTCCCCTAAAAGGTTTGCTGTCTTTCCTTGTATTCCCACAGCATCCTGTACTTGCCCACGTCATAGCATTTATCACAATGTACTGTAATTGCCTTTCAAATTCTACTTTTTCTCCCTTAGATTGTAAGCTTCTTGAGTGCAGGAACTACATCTTGTTCATCACTGTATTTCTGTTCCCCTCTACCTCCATTGTAATTGGATTTTGAGTTTCCAGGTTACATGGTTTAGGTGGGATTGATCCCACCCTTAGTTCCAGGGGTGGGCCTTTAATGGTTTAAGTCAATTAACATGGCCCTCCTAACTCAGGCACAGTGATTGGTTCAGGAATGGGTGCAAGGCCTAAAATAATCTATTGGATTAAATCTCAGAGCTTTTTCTGGGAATGCTGGGATACAGACATTTTACTTTTCCTCTTGGATTTTTATCTGAAAGGATTTTACCTGAAAGGAGAGCTTCTGGCAGCCATCTTGTGTCCACAAATGGAGGCCCTGCCTGGGAATGGAGTTCATACAGAGAAATTAGAGCTGGGATAGAGAAACTGGGTTCTTGATGTCATTGTTGCAGTCTCTGGATGCAGCTGTACCTGAACTGCGCTCTACTTGAGCTCCACTTATGCGAGCCAATCAATTTTTTGTTTTTTTTGCTTAGGCTAGTTTAATTTGGGTTTTCTATCATGTGCAACACAGAACATCCTGATTGATGGACTCACACAAGACCTTTCTAGAGTTCTAAGTCTGTGTAGCCAAATGCTTACTTGTCATCACTGCAGGGATTCTCATGGTATCTCATATTCAACATATCCCAAACTCAACTTACCTCCCCCTTGAAGCAGTTCTTTCTCCTATCATCTGTTTCAGTGTTATATATCTTCATCTAGCCAAGTTACCTGAGCCAGAAATTTGCCGTCACCCATGACTCCTCTCTTTCTCTTACTTTCCCACAGGCAGTCAGTCATGAAGTCCTGTTGATTTTGAATCCTAAAAGCCCTCAGTATTTTCCATACCCCTCCATTCCCATGGCTATTCTCTGAGTTCATGTCAGTACTTTCTTGCCTGGCTTAGAATGAAAGCCTCTTCACTAGTTTCTCAATCATTATTCTTGTACCTTATAGTCAGCTTTCCACAATGTATCCAGAGAGCTTTCTAAAATGCTCATCTGATCATGTTTTCTGCTTAAAATCCCTCAATAGCTCCCCATATCCTCTGGATAAAGTCTTATCTTTTAAGTGATTTTTACAGTTTTCTCTTTTTTTTTTAAAGATTTATTTTATTATTTATTTATTTATTTAATTTATTTTTGGCTGCATTGGGTCTTAGTTGCAGCATGTGGGCTCTTCGTTGTGGTGCACAGGCTTCTCTCCAGTTGTGGCGTGGGGGTTTTCTCTCTGTAGTTGTGGCGTGCGGGCTCCAGAGCACGTGGGCTCTGTAGTTTGAGGCACGCAAGCTCTCTAGTTGAGGCGCGCGAGCTCAGTAGTTGTGGTGTGCAGGCTTGGTTGCCCCACAGCATGTGGAATCTTAGTTCCCTGACCAGGGATCAAACCCGCGTCCCCTGCATTGTAAGGCGGATTCTTTACCACTGGACCACCAGGGAAGTCCCTTACATAGTTTTCTTAATCCAGTTCAATTTTACCATTAGATTATATTGTAGGTCACTGAATTTTTATATTCTCTTTTGCCTCCATCAGGCAGATGGAATGTGCTGCTCCATCTGCCTGAAACACACTTTCCATGCCCACATCCTCTTTTCTTTAGCATATCCCATTTTAATTCCTATTTATTTCACCCTTCAGAAAACTCCCCGTAATTCCCCCAAAAGGTTAGTTGCTTTTCCTTGTTTTCCCCTAGCATCCTGTACTTGCCACATCATAGCATTTATCATAATGTAACACCATGTAATTGCCTGTCAAATTCTGTTTTTTCTCTCTAGGCTGTAAGGTCCTTGAGTGCAGGAACTACATCTTGTCCATCATTGTATTTCCAGGTTCTAGCACAGTTCCCAGACACATAGTAAACATATTAAGTGTTTGAAAAATATTTGTTGAAAGAATGTTTGTCATAGAAGTGTGCCATTATTCTTGCATACTTCTAATAGAATTCAAGATGAGGATTTCAAGCCAATTTTATATTGAAGATAAAAGTTTGATTCTTTAAAAGCACTTATCACAATCTGTAATAACTTGTTTACTTGTTGGTTTCTTAAGGGCGAAGGCTGTACCTGTCTTGTACATTATTGCATTCTGGAACATAGCAGGTATTTGATTTCAGCATCTCTATTAGATTATTTCTCTTAGCATATGAAATTCTCTAATATCTTCCATCTCAAAAAAAAAAAGGGGGGGGGAGGACAATTTTCCCTCCTCCCGTCTCCTCTCAATCCTCATTTTTCTGCTCCTTATCTCAGCAAAACAGAGTAGTTGTCTATACTTGCTTTACCACTCCCTCCCTACTCTTTCTTTTTTAGTCCACTCCATTCAGGCTTTTGCTCACCCTTCCATTGAAACTGTTCTTGTCAAGATGTCCATGTTGACAAATCTAATGGACACTTAGATTTTCAGTAACATTCAACACAGTTGACCCCTTCCTCCTTTTTGGGTTATTTTCTTCTCTTGTCTTGCTACTACTGCTCATGCTCATCCTTCTTTCCTGGATCCTTCTCTTCAAGACTTGTAAGTGTTGCCTTCTTTGAATATTAGTGCTGGACTCTCTTCTGTATTATACACATTCTTTCATTTAAAAAATTTTTTTAAAAAATTAATTATTTTTGGCTGCGTTGGGTCTTCGTTGCTGTGCGCGGGCTTTCTCTAGTTGCGGCGAGTGGGGGTACTCTTCGTTGCGGTGCGTGGGCTTCTCATTGCAGTGGCTTCTCTTGCTGCAGAGCATGGGCTCTAGGCACACGGGCTTCAGTAGTTGTGGCACATGGGCTCAGTAGTTGTGGCTTGCAGGCTCAGTAGTTGTGGCGCACGGGCTTAGTTGCTCCGCGGCATGTGGGATCTTCCCGGACCAGGGCTCAAACCCGTGTCCCCTGCAGTGGCAGGTGGATTCTTAACCACTACGCCACCAGGGAAGTCCCATACACATTCTTTCTAGGTAAACTCACTCATTCTATTATTTTATTTTATTTTATTTTATTTATTTATTTTTTTAAAATTTTTTATTTATTTTTTATTTTTTTTATTTTTTTAATGCTATCCTTGTCTGCTTACATTCTTTTTATGTATGTATGTATGTATGGCTGTGTTGGGTCTTCGTTTCTGTGCGAGGGCTTTCTTTAGTTGTGGCAAGCGGGGGCCACTCTTCATCGCGGTGAGCGGGCCTCTAACTATCGTGGCCTCTCGTTGCCGAGCACAGGCTCCAGACGCGCAGGCTCAGTAATTGTGGCTCACGGGCCGAGTTGCTCCGCGGCATGTGGGATCTTCCCAGACCAGGGCTCGAACCCGCGTGCCCTGCATTGGCAGGCAGATTCTCAACCACTGCGCCACCAGGGAAGCCCATTCTATTATTTTAAATTCTGTGTGTTAGCTGATGCCTACTGAATTTCTCTTCAATCCTGGCTTCTCCTCATATATTCTACTCAGAATCTCCACGTGGATATCTAATAGCCAATTCAAACTTAATATATCCAAACTTAATATGCTTGATTTTCCTCTTCAAACCTGTACTTTCCCTGGTCTTTCCATCAGGAAATGACTTCCATTTGGTTGCTCAAGGCAAAAATGTAGGAGTCAATCCTTAGTTTTCCCTTCTTTCACTCCTACTACAAATCGTGTTAGTTCTATCTTCAAAATAGTTAGCCAACATCAGCTCTTGCCTAAAATACATGGTAGACTCCTATATGGTTTCTCTCCTTCCATTCTTATTCTTTTATAATCCCTTCTCCACAGAGCAACCAATCTTCTAAAATCATAAATTCTATCATGTCCCTCTCCTGTTTTAAACTCCTACAATAGTTCCCATCACAATGTAACCTCCTTCCCATGATTTACAAGGTTCTACATAATCTGGCTCCTTGTACCTTTCTAGCCACATCTCAAACATCTTCCCCCTCCCACAGTGTGTTCAGCTGTTTTGGCCTCCTTTTTCTTCTTCAAACAGGAGAAACCCATTCCTGCCTCAGTCTTTGTACTTTTTCTTCTCTCTACTAGAATGTTCTTTACCATCATCTTCCCGTCACGGGTTCCTTTTCATTCTTTAGACCTCAGTTCAAATCCCGCATCTTTGGAGAGGACTTTCCTGACCACTCTATCTAAATTTGGCTCCACCAGTTGTACTATTAACTCTTTCTTTCCTAGCTTTTAGGACTACTTGCAAACATCTTGTTTACTTTGCCTCTTCCCACTAAGAACTAAGTTTCTGAGAGTAGGAATAGACTACCAGAACAGAGTCTGAGACCTTTGAGGGACTCAAGAAATATTTGTTGAATAAATGATTGTTTGTTTTCTGTTGCCTCAAACCACTGCCATTCCCTTATTATATAGCAGTAAATCATCGGTTGGCTTAAGAGTTTTTAAAACTGAGGTACCGTCATGAGTCCATCTAAGTGCCATTTAGGAAGTTTTACTTTATCATCTTGATTCTGACTATCTTGTTCTGAGATGTTATCAATGAAAATTTAATTTGTTTCAGGAAAATTTAGCACAATTGAGGTTGTGCTTATTAGCATGGTGGTTAAGGGAGCAAGATTCCAGTTTTATTGCCACCTTTTGCTATATTTGATAACTGGAAAATGGCTGTAGTGAGAAGTGCCCCTGTCTTCTATGTTATTGGAATCAGTTGGACAGAGCCCCAAAGGCTGTTGGGGTTTGTGGGGAGGCTTAATCTTCTACTCCTGAGTGAAAGTGTAGGCCTTATGTCTAATTTTCTAACCCAACAGTTCCACATTCATATAACATTAATGAATAATTATTTTCTTTCTCACATTTCCTCCTTGCTCCTAAACTTAAAGAGGCTACTTTAAGACACCTCAGCTTCTTTGTGGGAAGAGGTAGTGTTAAGTAAAAGGGGAAAAAAAGATAATATACACTGTATTGAACTTGAAAATATTTTCATTTTAATCTGCATAATTAGGTATAGTTATATGTCCTCTTTTATGACAAACTTGTATCATTTCAGTGCTGAGTCTATAATTTGAGTATTACACAACAACATAAAGGAAATGTGATGAATGATAGCAAGTAAATTTTGTTTTTTTGTGTACCTTTCAAGTATAAGATAAAATGAGACCACAGAAATGAAACCTTTACATGATTAGAGAAGACTAATACAAAGTATCTCTTATGCAAGTCCTAATGTTCTTTCCCTTACTATTAATATCTATAATTATCCATGAAGTAACTTTTTGCCAAGATGAAAGCACACAAGATTACTGTATTTAGAAACTTCATTCTGAGGGGACCTGGAACTACTCTTCTCTGTGCCAGCCATGGAGCGGCCATGATTCCTCCTTGTGTCTTTGGTCCAATATAGACAGGCTTGAGCCCGTTTCCACTTGCACTCATTTAGTGGTACTTGCTAGTGTCAAAACAAAACTTCCCCAAATGGTCGCTTCATTAATTGACTTATAGGATGTGCGTTTTCTCACTTTAAGAAATTTCAGACTTCATTTTTTGTTTACAAAATTCCATTCTGCATTCATATTTTGTGAGAAAAATATACATAGCTATTTTGCCTCATTAGAAATCTTTCAGCGTTTGGCGCCAGAGAATTATCTTAAGTTTATAGGCGATACAGTCTTGCTATTTTGACCTTGTATTGCTCAGTAATTCTGGAGCTTGGGCAATGTACGGAGCAACTCTGAATGACTCTTTAACCTGAGCACCTCAAATGTCACCTCCTCAGAGAGACCTCCCCCACTCATTTCATTGTTTCTCATTCACAACACTGGTAGTTTCAAACTACCTTTTTTTTACTTATTTACTGTTTCCTCATATAGAAAGTTAGCCCTTTTTTGTTTTGGATCCCCAGTGCCTAGACCAGGGACACTTAAACATTGTGGAAGGAATAAATTCTTAATCACCTATAAATAGTGCTTTAAAAATTCTTGTAACATTGAAACTCAACAACACGTTGTTACATGACCACTGAAATTCTCCGAGATATATACTCTGCCTATTACTTTTCTTTTTTCTATATAAGACCACTTATTTTATAGCATAAACTCTAGATGCAAATCAGTGGGAGCTGGTAGCCACTTAGAGACAATTTGATTTGTATGCCTTATTAAGTGAAATTCTCAAAAAAGTATTTTAATCTAACCTTCCAAACCACATACCAGTAATTTCCAGACATTCATATCTGTCAGAGAATTGCGTCCCATGGTACAAAATTCCTCCTGCTGGAGGGGCAGTAGGTGAATGAGTAGGGGAACTGAAGATCTGTAAGACCAATTTGATCCAAACCCTGATAAATTTTGGTTCCCTGGGTTTAAGTAGACTGTACGGTCATTTATGAGCAATGTTTTTCTTTGGAAAGGGTTTTCCGCCTATTAAACTCATTTGTTCACAATTCCACAGTTCCTCTCTCTCTCCATACCTAGACACTGAGTGTAAATCCTGAGCCTCCTATGGCTAGCTCTTCCAAGGGGCTAATTCCCGGTGTGTCAGGGTTCGAGGCGCAAGTGGGAAACACCGAGGGCCGCTGCCCGCAGTGCCTGGCCGAGGCCGTCTCTGCCGGGAGGCATGGCTGCGGGGAGTGTCTTGGCAGGTCCTCCACCAGACCCGTGAGCCAGCCCCGCTCAGTCAAGCTCTGAGCCCAAACCTCTCGCGGCCCAGCGTGGGCGGGCCTGTGGTCCGGGGCTTAAAGTCCAGCCCGTGCCGCGGCCCCACGGGTACGCTCGCGCACCTGGTCTGCTCCGGGGACCGCCGGACTCCGCCAAGCGCGGACGGAGGCGCGAAGCCACAGAGACTGAGGGGGGGACGGCGGAGGAGGGGCGATTGCTAGTGGGGCCCTGAACTTCTCTCTTTGTCGTGGGTGCGGGAAGCGGAAGGCTTCTACACTCCAAAGTCCCTGGCGTCGTCTCCGCGGCATCCTGCTGTAGCCTCAGGTAGCAACTAACAGCGTCACGGAGAAGGACCGGGACCGGAGCACGTTGCTCCTTCAGGTCCCCAGCCACCCCAGTTTCCCGCCCCTCCCCTCCGCTCATGCCCCGCCCCGTGAGCTGCCACGTGAGGACATCCTCTGGCCAGCCTATGGGCGCCAGCTCCGCCCCACGGCCCCGCCTTGCACCCTGCTCCGCGCGCCGCCACGTGATGCGGCTCACCGCCAGCCAATGGACGCCGGCCTTGCCTCGCGCCCCGCCCCGCGCGCCGTGGCCGTTTGAAGTGACTAATTTCTGTCATATGACTGAGGCGCCTATGGGGGTGGCGGGGCAGCTCTAGGCGCGGGGGCCTGGCGAGTACCTTGTGGAGCGACCCCGGCCTGGCCGTGGCCATCATGGCCCCTACGCTGTTCCAGAAGCTCTTCAGCAAGAGGAGCGGTCTGGGCGCGCCCGGTCGGGACGCGAGGGACCCGGATTGCGCGTTCAGGTAGGTCGCTGCAGGGCTAGGGGCGAGCGGCGAGGGGCGCGGAGCCGATGGCCTAGTGGGCTTCGGCTTCCAGAGGCGCTGGGGCTTTCGGTGCTTACGCTTGAGCGGCAGCGTCGCCCCGGGACCGGGATCAGGGCCGCGGTCGGGAGGGGCCGGGCAGCTGCAGACCTGCGCTGGAGGGTTCGAGCGAGGTCCTCTCTCGCCCACCCCTCTCTCCCACGGTTGCCCCTTCCCCCTAGTCCGGGTCTGTTTGTTTACGTCCTGCTCGGCAGCCACGCGCTGCTCTGCCCCTCCGGACCCAGCATCGCGGCCTGAGCTTAGGGTCCACACGCCTTCCTGGCGACGCGTAGAGTTGGGCGCGGGCTGGATTGGACCTCTACCGCCGTCCTCCGGGCCGAAAAGTTCTCCCCTCCTCCCCGCGGCCAGTCGTCCTCTGGGTGCTCCATTCCAACTTGGTTGCTGTTGTGGAGAGAGCCGCACGTTTTGGCCAACCTTCGGAGTAGAGAACGCTGGAGGAGCGTGTAGGCAAGCTGCTGTTCTTTCAGGTTTCTTGTAAACCTAAATTGGAGGTGTGCAGATACCGGACCCAGTGGCCTTAATGTTGGCGAAGGAGAAATGTGAAACCTAAGAGGTTGTGGTTATTACTGACCAGAATAAAGCTGCGCTGAATCAAATGAAGCATGGCCGTAGAATTGACCATCCCCTTGGAACTGTTACTAAAAACGCGTTTTTAAAAATTGAGAACGATAGCAACATATTTTGTGGTATTACAGGCTTTGTTAGTTTTTGGTTACAGTACCTGTTGCTGATAGAAAAACTTAAAAATTGTAAGACAATAGAATATAAACCTGAATTCTAGGTAAAATTTAGTTTCGAAGCTGCATTTGAAGAAGGGATTATGTCTTTCAAACAGCCTTCATACTTGTTGCCGTGTGGAAACTTGTAAATGTAACTAGGCTAAATGTCAAATATCACTCAAACCTGGTAGGATAGCGTAGAGCCCAGTTGTACAGTAGTAGTAGGAAGAGATGAGTATCTGTTAAATTTTGCAATAGCCAGAGTCTGAAATGAGTGTACCACACTGGTTGAAAAGGTTTTGATAATCTTAAAATTATTCACTCTGTCTCGCTAATGCAGGTCCCATTAGTAAACATTCAGTAACTTGTGGAATTGAAGTACTAAATGGAAAGAAATTTGACTTTTAGAGGAAGAAAAATCTCAGTGGTGAACATCTTGGAACAGTACTTAGTAAAAGTTATCTAGCTTTTGGTCTTTTCTACTGGGAAATAAATGTCTTGCCATGCTTATCTAATGACTTTAAAGATTTCTTTAGTGTTTTTCTTTTGAAAAATGAAAGTGCAGTGTAGATAGTACTACATTGAGCCATCCAGTAAATCAAGGGTTAGTAGAAAGCAAGTTCAGGAGGGAAATTAAAAAGGTGACATTTGAATAGGTTTTCTATTTCTGGGTAAAGATTTACTTTGGGGTACCCAAGTTTCCAAGCATCTCAAGTTATTCTTGTGAAAAAAAGTTTATTTTTTTAAAATGTAAACTCTACTATATGTTTATGTAATACTACTTTAGAGTTGCCAAAGCACTTTCTCATCAGTTATCTCATGTGATGTTTCACAACAACCGTGTGAGATAGGGCAAGTAGCAGTATAGATAACTACATGATTCTTTTTATGTGTAAGAATTATGTGTAAGCACAATAACTGCAGTACAAGATGGAAAAATGCGTAGAAGTGTACATGTGAGGAAATGAAAACTGGGTAGTGTCACACACTTAGTAACTTGCAAATTTAATCAACCCAATCTTTTTTTTTTAACACCTTCATTGAGCTATAATTTACAAACAATAAAATTGAGCCATTTGAAGTCTATAGTTATATGAATTTTGTTACATGTATACAGTTGTGTACCCACCACCCCAATGAAGTTTTAAAACACTCCATCATCCAAAAAATTCCCTCATGCCCCTTTGCTATCATTTCTTAATGCCTTCTCACCCAGGGCAATCACTGATTTGCTTTTGTCTAATGACAGAAGCATTGACTTTTCTAGAATTTCATATAAATGTAATCATACTGTTTCTAGTCTTTTGTGTCTGGCTGTTTTAACTCAGAGTGATGATTTTGAGATTCATCCATGTTGTTGCATTTATCTGTAGTTCGTTCCATTTTTTTGCTGAATAGTGTTCCATTGTATGGGTATACCACAGTTTATCCATTCACTGGTTGGCAGACTTTTGGGTTGTTTTCAGATTTGGGCTGTAATAACAATGCTGCTGTGAACATTTGTGAACAAATCTTTATGCGGAAATACATTTTCATTTCTCTTGGAGTGGGATTGCTGGGTCATATGCTAAGTGTATGCTTAACTTTTTAAAAAAATTGCCAAACTTTTCTAAAGTAGTTGTACCATTTGTATTCCCACTAGTAGTGTATGAAGTTACAGTTGCTCCAGATTCTCTCCAAATCCAGATATTGTTAGTCTGATTTTTTAAATTAAAAAATTTTTTTGTATTGTAAAAAACACCTAACATAAAATATACTATGTTAACCATATTGGAGTCTCTTTAAAAATTTATTTTTATTTTTATTTATTTATTTAAAAAATTTTTTATTGAAGTATAGTTGATTTACAATGTTGTGTTAGTTTCAGGTGTACAACAAAGTGAATCTGTTATACATATATTAATACATATATCCACTCTTTTTTAGATTCATTTCCCATACTAATGGGTATAGTGGTATCTTGTGTAGTTTTAATTTGCATTTCCCAAATAATAAACGGTGTTTAGCATCTTTTTATGTAACTCATGTTTTTGAGTAGACTAAAATTTAGTTTTTATTCCAGTATACCATGGTTTCCTTCCTAGAATACTTTTTTGGTTTTGTTTTGTTTTAGTCAGTGTAAGTTGTTAAATAAGGCTTGGACACAGCCATTGGCAACTAACTATAGCTCAGCCTGTAAGAGTCAGTTCCTAGAGTAAACAATATACGAGGCCCAATAGTCATAAGCCATAATAGGGCTCTTGGGTAGGAAAGACCTGAAATAGAGAAGCCTTAGGAGCTTTTCAATATTGTTTTTCATGGTTACTCCACTGAAAAAGATGGTCAGGGATTACCCTCTTCCATTCAGTCTGAAGTCCCTTACCTTATAGGTTTCTGTTGCTTCGTCCTATCTAAGCTTCTTGAGCTGGAGGTAAGTGTGTAGGGTATCACAGGGAGAATATTATTTTAATCATATATAGAACTAAAACAGTAATTTGTTTTAATCTTTTAAAGAATTTGGGAAAGACAGGGAAGATACTGCTTTATGTTTTCTCCATCAGGCCACTTTTCCAGGGGAAGTAAGAATTAAGTGTAAGTCTAATAACTGCAGTACATATACAATGATTGCTTTAAAAATAAAATTTTCTTCATCTAAAAATGATGTTAATAATGGCAACTGTGCAGGGTTGTCATGAGGTATATTAGTGAAGGTAACACTAAACTGCGTTGTGTTAATAAATAAAGTCTCAAAAAAAAAGTTCTTGAAAGAAGCCTAATTTGACGAAGAAGATTGTTTTAGAGTTATATATCTGTAGGACATAATTCATGTTTTGTTCAAAAAACAATTTCTGTCTTTTTATTTTATTCCTAATACATGAACGTTTGCTTTTTGTCTGTATCAGTTAACAACCTCTTAACTAGTCTTTCTGTCATCACTCTTGCCTTTCTCCAAACTATTCTCAACAGTTCATCCTTTAAAAAAATGCTAATTCTGATCATGATCAGCAGGCAAAATGGTATAGAATTTAAAATCTCCACAACACAGAGTTATTTTAAGGATTCAAAGAGATAAGTCATGTTGAGCAGTTAATGCAGTGCTTTATAGTGCATGGCTTTCACAACCAGAAGTTGTTGTTACTGTGATGATCTCATGCTTATGTATAAAACCATTCAGTTTAGGACCAAACTCCTTAACATAGCCTGTGGTGGTGTAGCTTCTGTGAAGTCTCTAGTCTTGACCTTTTAATTTTTTTTAATAAGGTCATTTTTTTAACGTAGCCATTAATCTATTATTATCTCTTATATTATCTACTAATATTATATATCTAGGGACTTCCCTGGTGGCGCAGTGGTTAAAAATCCGCCTGCCAATGCAGGGGACACGGGTTCGATCCCTGGTCCGGGAAGATCCCACGTGCCGCGGAGCAACTAAGCCCGTGTGCCACAACTACTGAGCCTGCGCTCTAGAACCCGCGAGTCACAACTACTGAGCCCGCGTACCACAACTACTGAAACCCACGTGCCTGGAGCCTGTGCTCTGCAACAAGAGAAGCCACTGCAATGAGAAGCCAGCGCACCACAACAAAGAGTAGCCCCCGCCTGCTGCAACTAGAGAAAGCCTGTGCGCAGCAACGAAGACCCAATGCAGCCAAAAAAAAAAAATATATATATATATATATATTATTAGTTTATATATCTATTATCTACTAGTCTATATTCAAATTTTCTCAGTTGTCTCAGGATGTCTTTTTACAGTAGGTTTGTTTGAATCAGTCTGCATATTGAATTTGCCGTTATGTGTCTTAAGTAATTTTTATTCTACAACGGCCTCTCCTGCTCCCTTTTAAAAATAGCATTTGTTGTTTTTAAACTGGGTCATTTTTCCTATGAAATTTCCCACATTGTCTATTTGCCTGTTTGCTCTCTAATGGTTTCCTTTAATTCACTGGTTCCCAGCAATCTCTGTTTTAACAAGACCCTCCAGGTGATTCTGAATGCTCAAGTTTGAGAACCACTGCTATAACTTATTCTCTCTTTCCTGAAAACTGGTGGTTAGATACTTTACTAGATTCAGGTTCAGTTTTTTTTTTAATTAAAATATTCCACAGATTTTGCAGTATACTTCGTATCCATACGTAATGTCTGGTTGTCCCATTTTTTAGTGCTGCTAAGATTGATTAGTGGTTTCAGGTGGTATCAGCTTTATTCTTCCATTATAAAGTTCACCCTTCACTAATGGTTTTAGCGTCTTTTGTTGATTATTGCCTGAATCCATTATCTTTTTAGGGGATGCAAATGGTAATATTCTGATTGTTTAATTCTTTCTGCATTTATTTTCTGGAAGAACTTTCTCTTACTACTTATTTGGTTATTTGCTACAGGAAAGTCAGCATCCAAGTTTATCACTTTTCAGAATAATTTATGATGAGTTCAATGAAGGTTTTCATTTTAATTATCATTTTTTAGTATTACCATCACCTCTTGGATTTTAATGTGTTTTAATCCATTACAGTCAAATTGTCCCATATTTAGCCAGTGGAAGACTTTTCAAGTTGACTTCTGTGCCCTTTGACATGATCTGATCTCATTAATCTTTGATAACTTGTTGCTTTCTTCTGGCCTTGTCTTAATCTAATCCCCTTCCTTTTCTATGATTTTATCACCTTGGATTTGTTTTAGGTTTTGGGATGTGCCATGCTGTGCTGTTCTTTGTTTTTGGCATAGTTTTATATACCTTTTTGTTCAGCTTTTTGTAGTGATCGTCTGGGCTTATCCTAATTATTCTTTCTCCAGGAAGCCATTTCTGATATCTCCCTGAGTTTGGTTTCACTGTAATTTTCTTCCATAGGTTTCTGTATTTCCTTCTGTGACATCTATCACAGCTGTCATTACTTGTCCACACCTCTATTCTTTGCTTGCTTGAGAGCCCTCTTCAACTTCAAGGTGTATTTTGGAGTTAGAACCTTGTAAGCCACATGATGGGTTGTTTGTGGGGAACAAATGCCTAGGTTTCTGTCTGGAGCAGCTAGGTAGACGCTGTTTTTGAAGGAGAGACTATGATACTGTGGAGGCCTATCTTGAACACCTCATCAAAAGTAGCAGCTCTCTCCCCTATTCTCTGTCAGAGCACACTGTTTATATCCTTCATAGGTCTTTTTGCAACTTATCATCTCTCTCCCTCAAGTTCACATTTTGAGTCAGTGTATACAGCACAGTGCCTGAGCCTGTGCTCAGTAAATATTTGTAGAATGAATATATTAAATAATTTTAAGGGCAGAAAGAGTCAGAGGTTCTGTTTTGGACATCTGGTCTAGTGTTAATTGCTAATGAGATATTTATTTGTCAGTTTAATAAAGTAAATCTGGAGTTCACAGTAGAGCTTGGGCCTGGAGATAATGAACTTGGGCTTATGGTCAATGGTCAATATTAAAACTAAGGGAATGGGTGAGATAATCTAGGAAAAGGATGTATATAGGTAGAGAATTGGAAAGAACAGGTTTTGTCCTGAGGAAATCTAAAATGTACAGATGTGGGGGAGGAAAGTCTACAAAGAAAGAATGGCCAGAGAGTTAGGGGGAAGGCCAGTGGTGTGTGGCGTTAGGAAAGCTCAGAAAGGGAAGTGTTTAAAAAATGATGGAGTGATAAATTGTTTTGTATGCTGGTTGCTGATAGGTCTTACGAGATCAAAAACAGAAAAGTATAGTTGGAGTTGTCAAGTTGGAGATAACTGGTGATCTTAATGGTTTTGTTTTTTTTTTTTTGGGGGGGGGAAAGAGTGAGATGTGTATTCAATGAAAAGGGAGGAAATGGCTTCACTGCTAAAGCTTTCTATTTCTGTAGGGGAAGCAATCTGTAGTGCTGCGTTATCTTTTCACTTTCAGTATTCTGATTTTATGTCACATTTTGAGCTTCTGAAGTTCTTAAAGGCTAGCTTCTCAATATTATCAATGTTTGTAAGAATCATACTTAAGAAGTTTTTTGTAATGTGATTTTTAAACATTTGTTCATTCACAAGTTTTTTTTAATTAAGAAAAAACACCCCTTCATAAATTGTACCTTTTAATCTTATATTAGAGATAGAAGTTATAATATTCTTTACAGAGAATCCTGTGAGAGCGTATCTTTCTTATTAAAGTGAGAAGCTGAGAATTTTAAGTTAATTTCATGTTAATGAAATCAATATTTGGTTCTAAGAGTCTAATTTTGCAATAAGAAATGCAAATATTTTGGTTTTTTTTAAAACATCTTTATTGGAGTATAATTGCTTTGCAATGGTGTGTTAGTTTCTGCTTTATAACAAAGTGAATCAGCTATACATATACGTGTATCCCCATATCTCCTCCCTCTTGCGTCTCCCTCCCACCCTCCCTCTCCCACCCCTCTAGGTGGTCACAAAGCACCGAGCTGATCTCCCTGTGCTATGTGGCTGCTTCCCACTAGCTAGCTGTTTTACATTTGGTAGTGTATATATGTCCATGCCACTCTCTCACTTCGTCCCAGCTTTTTATTGTTAATTTGATTTGCTTTTCCATTTCTAAGTAGTGGTATTAGATTTGTTTTTTGGAACCATGTTTATTGAAAGAAAATAGCTTACTAAAAAATGCAGCTTTAATATTCAACTTATAAAACTTGGACCTCATTTCTTACTAATATAATAACTATTGTCTTAAATCTTGATGAGTTTAAGTTATCTTTTAGGAGAGACTTGTTTAAAAAAAAAACTCCCCCATGTAAAACATAACAGTATCTTCTTTATTTTTTTTATTATATTTTTTAATTTTAATTTTTTATTTTAATTTTTATTTTTTTCACATTTTTATTGGAGTATAATTGCTTTACAATGGTGTGTTAGTTTCTGCTTTATAACAGAGTGAATCAGTTATACATATACATATATCCCCATATCTCTTCCCTCTTGCATCTCCCTCCCTCCCACCCTCCCTATCCCACCCTTTTAGCTGGTCACAAAGCACCGAGCTGATCTCCCTGTGCTATGCTATGTGACTGCTTTCCACTAGCTAGCCATTTTACATTTGGTAGTGTATATATGTCCATATATACACTACCACTCTTTCACTTTGTCCCAGCTTATCCTTCCCCCTCCCTGTGTAGAATCTTCTTTATTAAAAGGAGTCCTAAACTAGTCTTACACAATCTTATTTCTGTTCCTGGCACTACCATTCTCTTAGTCTACCAAGTTGAAAGTTAGAGAATCATCTTTTACTCTTTCCTCTAATTGCCTCATTTGGTCATTTGTTAAGTCCTATTGATTCAAATTCTGCAACATCTTAGTTCTTTTTCATTTTCCACTGCCATCATCTCATTTAGACCTTTAATGCTTTTCATAAAAATTTGCCATAACTTTCCCACTTCGTGTGTGTTCCCCTCTATACTATCCTGCTAAATTGACTTTCTTAAACCATAATTCTGATCAATTCACTCAGAAATCTCCTTTGACTCCCTGTTGCTTAATAGAGGATTGCTCTGTGCCAAGCACTGCTCTAAGTGCTCTACACATATTAATTCATTTAATTCTCACAATAGATTTATTATAAAGTAGGTCTGATTATCCCTATTTTATAGATGAGAGAATAGAGGCACAGAGAAGTTAAGGACCTTGTCCCAGGTCACACATTTAGTAAGTGATATGATTAAGATATAAATTCAGACATTTGAGTTCCAGAGCCTTTTTTTAAACGAAGTCCAAACTCCTCAGCTTGTCATGTCAGCCTCCTCTAGAGTTGTAGCTTACTGTAATGGACCTGGGTTCAGATCCCTGCCCCAGTGGTTCCTGTATATATAACCTTGGGAAGCAGTATCATGTCGTCATTAAAGCTGCTGTGGTGTATGCATGTCACAGTGGGGGAGTGGATGCTGAAGAGATTGTCCATTGTACCTACCATCTTAGAGTTGTTTTGAGGATTAAATGGCATGGTAGTCTCTCAAATGTTAAAATTCCTTCCCACACTCCCTCATCCCTCAGTTTATTCTTTCCAGTCTTCCTTCTAATTTTTCCTCTAGCTGTGGGCTCTGAATCAGACTACTTGGTGTTTCTTGAGAATATTCTGGTTCATGTTTGCGCACTGCTTGAAATTACATGGCTACAACACATCTTTCTTAAGGCTACAATAGAAACCATGTTTTCCCATCAAGGCAGTTATTTTCTTGGGTTGTAATTGCTTCTTTATGGACCTATATACTTCACTAGACTGTAGGTTCCATAGGGCACAACCACGGTCTAACTTGTTTAGTGCTGTATTCCTGGTGTTTGACTCACAGAAGGCATTCAGTAAATAGTTGAATGAGTGAATGAATAAAAATAGTCACTGATTGAAAAAATTTTAATTCCTTTAACCCAGGATGTTTCTGTTTTGGGTTATTTGTCTAAAGTAGTTATTCCTCTGTACTTTGAGCACATTTTTCTTTGACATTAATGTTTACCAATTTAAAGGAAAATTTCATTGTTATTTTGATCTTTTTAAGATAGCGAGAATGGTCTGATTTTCCAGAAATAGGTTAGATTCTCTATTTATATCTCTTGTAACACCTCGTACTTCCCCTTCCTACCATTTTTCACGTTCAGAATATGTGTGTGTGTATGTGTGTGTACACAGAGTCTTCTCTGACGTACTCAGTATATGCTGAATGGATAAAAGAATGAGTAAATGAACTCATTCTTTTATCCATTGAGTAATGTATTCTTTTTGGTAGTGGGAGTTTATTTCAAGAACACAAGAGGTTTTGAGGTACCATGGAATTTCTTTTCCATTTGAGCATACTAGGTCCTTAGACCTTCTGATTGTTAAGCAGACCTTATGGGGAAATGGAGCAACAATTTAACCTGGCTCTTTGGGGACACAGCCAGAGCTCTAGGGATCTGCTTCCTTGTACTCACATTGCCCAGTATATAGTATCCCTTGACACAACGGCATTTTATCCCAAGTCACCCCAGAGAGATTACTCTGTAGTGTAATCCTAATAGAGTGGCAGAGTTGGTTTCAAGGGCATGTGGGTTTCAGTTTATACTGTTATGATCCCATTTGTAGGATGCAGCTGTCAGGCTCTTTGCAGCTTTTTGGCCTGCTTTCCCACCCTGTTGTGGTCTTTTATATAATTTTTAAAGTTTTCCATTTATATCAAGAAACTACAGATTGTGACGTTAATGAGAAGGTGAATGAAATCGAGTAGTGATATGATTCCCACAAATAGGGATTTTGTATTAAGTTTTATATTAATTTCTATTAATTCCTAATTACTTTAGAATATAAAACATATATACTATACATTTATAGAATGCAGAAATGTAATAAATATTATTTGTGAATAATCAAAGAAATACCTGAACATAGTTTAAACATTAGACGATAAAACCCCACGTTAGTGCACCTGCTATGACATAAGTGGCTCCTGGACCCTTGGAACTTCTGACTGGCTAGCTAGACAAGCTTTTTACTTGTGAATCTGACTCTAAATTTATGTGTTGAATTTTTTGCCCCCAGCCCAACAACATTATGGCAGGAATTTACTTAGAGTAAGTTCCTCCAACCCAGTCCTGAACCTAGATGCAACTGCTTTTTTAATTGTTTGGTGTTTAAGTATTTGCTTTTATATTTATAAATAATATGAATAGACTGTTTTATAAAAAATGTATTCATCTTAGACATCAATTTCTTGTATTGGCAAAGATTTAGGTCGTAAACATGCACACATATACACACACTCATGCATACCCTTCCCTTTCTTCTTCATTCTTCCAATATTACAATTTTTGGTTAGTTTAGATAATCAAGGTTAACTATATTATTGTATTATAAATGTTTACTGCTGAGCTAAATATATTTTATGTTTTATTGTTCTTTTTTTTACTTATCTCTTGGAGTTAATTGCCTTTTTTTCTTTTTCTTATTTTGGTTTGCCCTGTTTTCTTTGAAATCTTTAGCTAAGTATTACAGCTCCATAAAATACCTCTCAAAACAACTTGTCTCTCTTAGTTAAACCTAGTCGATAATTGATTTTTTTTTTTTTAATATTTATTTATTTGACTGTGCCAGGTCTTAGTTGTGGTCTGTGGGGTCTTTGGGGATCTTCAGTTGTGGCATGCAGGATCCTAAGTTGTGGCATGTGGACTCTTAGTTGCGGCATGTGGGATCTAGTTCCCTGACCGGGGCGAACCTGGGCCCCCTGCATTGGGAGTGTGGAGTCTTAACCACTGGACCACAAGGGAAGTCCCTAGATAATTGATAATTAATATTTTTTCCTCCTGGATATGTCCATCTTGGAACCATCTGCCCTTCTCTGGCTCTAGTTTGGACTGCTTGCCCTGTAGGTCTGCTCCACAGCAACGTGATGAGCCTTCCTTTGCCTTCCTCCTGGAAATTCCTTTGATCTTTAAAAGTTAGAATCTCCTGTAGACTGGCTTCCATGACTTCTTCGTTTTTGGATTGTTCCCTTGTTTTGGTGCTGCCTATCCCTCTTGGAGCTTCCTGAGAATGATTGCTTGAGATAAATTTTTTGAGACTTAGCACGTGTGAAAAAGTGTTCATTCTATTTTTATGTTTGGTTGGCAATCTAGTAGATACAGAGTTCTATGTTGAGAATCATTTTAACTCAGAAATTTGAAGGTATTGCTCCCTTGTCTTCTGTCTTCCAATATTGCTACTGAAAAGGCTGGAGCTGTAACTCTCAGCCCCCAGGAAGCTTTTGGAATTTTCTGTTTTCTCTTTGTTCTGAAACTTCACAGTGATGTACCTGTACCTTTGTTTTTTAAAAAAATTCATTGGTTTATACTTGATGGGACTTTCAATCTGGAGACGCCCTGAGGCTGGTGCAACTCTGACAAGTTTCCCAAGAAAATAAATATTTGTTATGTATAAGGGGTGGGTTAAGAGAGAGGATGAAGGCCATTTTGACATCCTGTGGAGGATATGCTTTTTGTTCCTTTGTCTCTCCTTTACCTTCCAAAGGGCCTTACATTTCCAAGGCCTTTGCTTCTCAGGGGCTCTGAGGAGATGAATCCTTTGGTTGCTCCTAGACATATATTGACATTTAGGTTGTAGCTGCTTATGTTTTTGAAAAGTTAGTTGCCACTTTTCATCTTTCAAATGTTTATTGAGGTCTCTTTATGCTTGAAATTTTTCCTCTCATATTCTCTTTGTCTTAAATATATATGTATATATGTATATATTTGAGTGCGTGTGTGTATATATATGTATACACACACACACACATTTCACTTACGGTCATTTGAATGGGATTTGAATGTATCAGTGCACCAGTGCTTAACCTGGATTTCCTAAAAAAGTTTTAAACTTATGAAATATTTCAAACCAAAAAGTAAAGAGAATGTTATAACACTACCCATCTTTAACAGTTATCAACATTTTGTTTCTTTTTGTTTGTTTCATTCTCTCTTCCCCCAACTTATTTTAAATATTAATACTATTATTTGTTGTTGTTAGAATATTTTAAAGTAAACTCCAAAAATCCTGTCATTTCACTCATGAATACTTGAGTATGAATCTCTAAACGATTACTATTATCCCTGAAAATGAACAGTGATTCCTTAATTTTTAATACTCAGTCCGTGTTCAGTTTCCCCTGATTGTCTCAGAAATGTCTTTTTAGAGTTTGAAGTTGGATTCTAATTTGTCTGTAGAATATTGCATATTTGGATTTGGATCTAATTTCATCTTCACTGTGTCCTTTACCTTGTTCCTCTCTCCACCTTATTTTCTTTAAATTGGGAGTTAGATCTCAGACTTGATTGGATTTAGGTGCAAGGTTTTGTTTTGTTTCTGTTTCCTGTTTGTTTTGTATTGTTTCCTGAGACTACTTCGTAGGTACGCTGTGTACTTCTTACTGCATTTTATCAGGAAGCACATAACCTCTGGTTGTCCCACTTTAAGTGGTGCTAAGGTTGATCAGCAGGTTCAGGTGGTGTGAGCCTGATTCCTCCATTTTAAAGTTGCCCATCAACTGTTCACCTAATGGATTTAGCTTCTATTTATGCTGATTATTAGATTATTTCAGTGATTCTCAAAGTTTAGTATGCATCAGAATCTCTTGGAGAGCCAGTGAAATTTTTGTAAACAATAGATGGCCCTTGGAAATTTGAGGACTGATGTTGATGTTTGAGTGCCGAAGTGGTTCTTTGTACCACAACTGTAGCTGTGATCTTCAGTTTTAGAAGCTTCTAATAAAGCTAGTTAATATAGGCTGTATCACTCATTTCTTGTGCTTGTATCTAGCAAACGTGTCTGCTATTTTTTAAAAAATATATAACAGCTTCATTAGATATAATTTACACTTTATATAAATTATAAATTTATAATTCACCCGCTTAAAGTGTGTAATTCAGTTGTTTTTAGTTTATTCACAAAGTTATGCCACCATCACCACAATCAGTATTAGAATTTTTTTTTTTTTTTGGCCGTGCTGCATGGCTTGTGGGGTCTTAGTTCCCCGACCAGTGACCAAACTTAAAGTGTGTAATTCAGTTGTTTTTAGTTTATTCACAAAGTTATGCCACCATCACAATCAATATTAGGATTTTTTTTTTTTTTGACTATGCTGCATGGCTTGTGAGATCTTAGTTCCCTGACCAGTGATCAAACCCGGGCCTCCTGTAGTGGAAGAGCGGAGTCCCAACCACTGGACTGCCAGGGACTTCCCAATATTAGAACATTATCACTGGAAAAGAAACCCTGTACCCATTAGCAGTAATTCTCAATTACCCTACCCACTACAACCCACATTCCCCCAGCCTTAGACAACCACTAATCTGCTTTCTGTCTCTGTAGATTTGCCTGTTCTGGACATTTCATATAAATGAAAGTGTACAATATATGGTCTTTTGTGACTGGGTTCTTTTACTTAGCATGTGTTTTTAAAGTTCATTCATGTTATAGCATGTATCAGTACTTCAGTTCTTTATATTGATGAATAATATCTCATTGTATGGGTATATCATATTTGTCCGTTCATCAGTTAATAGACATTTGGGTTGTTTCCACTTTTTGGCTGGCTATTATGAATAATTCTGCTGTGAACTTTTGTGTACAAGTTTTCATGTGAACGTGTTTTCATTTCTCTTGGGCATGTATTAGGAATGGAATTGTTGGGTCATACAGTAACTCCATGTGTAAAATTTTGAAGAACTGCCATTCTGTTTTCCAAAGAATCCACTTACATAGCTTTGTGCTGCTGAGACAAAATATCAACCTAGAATTGATATCTAGTGAGACTTGTTTGAGAGTCTAACATATATATATATATATGTGACAAACAAAAGGTGAGGGAATACCACTAATAGAAAAATGTTTGCAATGCAAGAGTAAATGGCTAGGATGAACAACAAGGTTGTACTGTATAGCACAAGGAACTATATCCAGTCTACTGGGATAAACCATAATGGAAAAGAACATTAAAAAAAGAATGTATATATGTGTAAAGCTGAGTCACTTTGCTGTACAGCAGAGATTGGCACAACATTGTAAATCAACTGTACTTCAATTAAAAAAATAAATGGTAAGGAAAAAGAAACGGACAGTATAAAATGAGACACGTGGGTAAATCTACACAGATATTGGTAGTATAAAAACAACAGACATGTCAAACAGAGCTTAAATATTGGAAAATAGTACTATGCGAGAGGGTAGTTGAGATGGAGAAAATGAAGTAGAATTAAAACATTCTGTGATTCTAGGGGGCTTCCCTGGTGGCACAGTGGTTAGGAATCCACCTGCCAATGCAGGGAACATGGGTTTGAGCCCTGGTCCGGGAAGATCCCACATGCCACTGAGCACCTGGGCCTGTGCGCCATAACTGCTGAGCCTGCACTTTGGAGCCTGTGAGCCGCAACTGCTGAGCCTGTGTGCCACAGCTGCTGAAGCCCGCGTGCCTGGAGCCCGTGCTCTGCAGCAGGACAAGCCACCGCAATGAGAGGCCCGTGCACCGTGGCGAAGAGTAGCCCCCGCTCGCCTCAACTGAAGAGGGCCCGCGCGCAGCAACAAAGACCCAACGCAGCCAAAAATAAATTAATTAATTAAAAAAAATAAAACATTCTATGGTTCTTTTATCTTTTGAGGATGAAGATATTAAAGTATAAAGTATGCATGTTAAAATTTCAAGGTTACATGGTAAATTGAAGTATGTAACTTCCAAATTAATAGAAGAAATGGAACGTAGAAAAAAAATGTATGAAAGGATAGGAAAAGAAACAAGTCACAGAACAAGTGCAAAAAAAGAGAATAACGTACTAGTGGAAATAAATTCCAGCATGTTATAAGGATCGTATTAAGTGAAGGCAGACTAAATAATGCAGTTAAGACAAAGATTTGATAGGCTGGAAAAAAATTAAATTCAGCTGTATGCTACTGTTTAAGATATATACCCAAGTACACCAATACAGAAAGATTGAAATCAAAAAGATGGAAAAAGATGCCTAGAAAACCAGAAGAAAGCTGGCGTAGCTCCAGTCATACCAGATAAAATAGAGTTTAAGACACAGAAATTATTAGTGATAAATACAATAATAAAAGGTTAATTTACCAAGAAGTTTTGATATGCTTTGAAAATATGTAAAGCAGAAATTGTCAAGGAGAAATGCATACACTTACTATAGTAGGTGAGTTTTAACATACCTGTCCTAATTATTGAAGGCCAAGTAGAAAAAAAATTATTAAGAATAAAAAATTTTAAAAACACAGTCAACACTTACTTGATTTAATGGACATATAGAAATCTGCAATTGGAAGTTGGAGGTAACACATTCTTTTCTAACATTTATAGAACAGTTATGGAAACAACTTATGAATCAAAGGAGAAGAAATCCTAAATGGAATTTTAAAATAATTAGAAGTGAATTGTAATAAATGCCATATTACAAAACTTGGGAAGTAGCTAAAACCTCACTGACAGTAAATTTATAATTTTTACATAAGAGGGAAGGTTCAAAGTTTAATGAGTTGAATGTTCAACTGCCCCTTCTAGGGCTAGCTAATTCCTAGAGATAGCAAAGGACTCCTCCAGAAGTGTGCCTTTCATGTGCAAACCAACCAATCCTCCTTTGGTTGTACCCTCCAACTACCTCCTGTGTTGAGCTCTTACCCTCCTGGGCCACTACTTCCCTGCTCTAGTCACCCCAGGGCCAGGTACCAGCCAACTAGGGGCAGTTTCTGTACCATGGAGACCACTGAAATTATTCAAACTAGCCAATCCTAAACCTGCTTAGCTTGTTTACTTTGCCATTCCTTCCTGTGAAAACCACAATAAAGGTTCTTGCCCCATTTTCCTCCCATTCCTTCTGCCTCCTGATGTACCCTGGTGCTTCCCCATTTGGCCTGTTGTTGTCTGGCATTCTTCCTAATTCCAGGGAATTGTGAGTATAAATTTCTTCCTTCATGGCAGTTATTTCCATGTCTGTGTCTTACCATACCTGATTAAAACAAATCCTGGGTTCATTTTAAAATCAGTATAGTTTTATGAGTTTGGACAAATGTATACAGCTGTGTAACAGCCACTACAGTCAAGATGTAGAACTTTGTATAACCCTCAAAAGTTCCCTTGTACCCCTTTGTAGTCAGTAACCAATCCCTGCTCACCCTGCCCCCAGACAATTTCTGATCTGCTTTCTGTCACTACAGATTAATTTTGCATATCCTAAAATTTCATGTAAATGAAATCCTACACTATGTAGTCTTTTGTATCTGGTTTCTTTCACTAAGCAGAATGTTTTTGAGATTCATCCATGTTTCTGCTTATTTCAGTAGCTCATTGCTTTTTATTCCATTATAGTACTCCAGTATCCCATTATATCAATATACTAAAATTTGTTTATCCATGTACCAGTTGATGAATATTTGGATTACTTCTGGCTTGTGGGGTCTATTATGTATAAAGCTGCTATGAACATTCATGTATAAGTCTTTGTATGAACATGTTTTTGTTTCTCTTGGGTAGATACCTAGGAGTGGAATTGCTGGTTTGTAAGCAAGTGTATATTTAACCTAATAAGAAATCACCAAACTGTTTTCCAGAGTGCTTGCACCAGTTTACTTTCTCACTAAAAATGTGTATGATAATTCCAGTTATCATCAGCACTTGTGGGTGTGTAGTGGCATCTCACTGTAGTTTAATTTGCCTTTCCTTTATGCCTGGTGATGTTGAGCATATTTTTTGGTGTTTATTGGCTGTTCATATGTATTCTTTTGTAAAATGTCCAATTATTTTGTCCATTTAAAAATTGAAGTACTTCTTATTATGGGTTGTAAGACTTCTTTATGTATTCTGGATAAAAATTCTTTGTTAGCTTATTTTCTCCAATCTCTGGTTTGCATCTGTTTTTTAGTGGTATCTTTCAAAGATCAGAAGCCTTAAATTTGGTGAAGTTTCTAGTTTATTATATTTTAAAGATTTTATATATATGTTTTTGTGTGTGTGTTCTAAAGAATTTTTGCCCTACTCTAAGGTCAAGAAGATTTTCTCCTGTTTTCTTTTATAAATTTTATAGTTTTTGAGGTTTTATGTTTAGGTCTATGACTTAGAGTTAATTTTTACATATGGGGTGAGCTCAATATTTTCCATACGAGTATCTAGCTTATCCAGCACCATCTGTGGAGATGCTTTCTTTTGATTTTTGCTTAATTACCATGTGTTAACATGTCTTTCTCTTGTATTGATACATTCTGGTTCAGAAGAAATTTCCCAATAAACAATAATAAATGCTATCTATCATATACTTGAAATAGTGTAGTATAAGATTATGCATGTTTTTGAAATGTAGAAAGATAAATAAATTATTACAATAAAGAGATTTTATTGTAATAATCAGCCAAAGCACAATGCCCTTTTACATAATGTGCTTCGTAAATAAGAATGTTTACTTTGGGCCTTAGTCTTAGCTGTACATAAAAACTGAAAATATTTTTATTCAGCTATTCTAAGCAGTCTAGGGAGTGAAAAGTAGTAGAAGACTGCTTTTAGTAGAATTTCCAACTCCAAGAAATGTTGAATCCAGTGGCAGAGATTCTGTGTATATCTAAAAAGAGAACACATATTTGGTAACATGTCAGAAAAGGAATGACCTTTATTTTCTAATTTGCTGATGTGTACCTTAGAATCACCTGTGGATTGCTTTAAAAAGCCTTCAGGTTGCCCTACTTGGAATTAATTCTCAATCTTCTAGGATGTTGGGCAGGTGATTGTTTTGGTTTGTTTTGAAGCTCTCCAACATGATTTTGATGTACAGCCCAAGTTATCAATCCCTGATTATGCTCCATTTTCTCATTTGACCTCTCAGTCATCCTGTGAGACAAGTAGTGTTAGCTCAGTTTCGCACATGAGGAAGATGAAGCTTAATGTGGTTATATACCTTCCTCCACAAGGGATATAAACAAGAAAATTAACAGAAGACACTTAAAAAATGATCTTTAAACATTTTGAGTGATGCTTAACCTCAGTAATTAAAAAATACAAATCAAGATGTCATGTCTATAATTCACTAAGCTGTCAGTCTAACAAAGGTTAAAAAGAATGATACATTGTTATGGTAAAAGAGTGGTGAAGCAAGCCCTATTTTATGGTTGTGGAGTATATATGGGTACAACTATTTTGGAGAGCATCAGTTGTGTAAAAGTGATCATGTAAGCATATTCTGATGTTTATTAAAGCATTATTTGAAGTTGTTTCCAGTTTAAGTTGTTACTGTGACCATAATTAGGAGATTGATTAAATAAGTTATGGTATATACATTGGAACACTGGGTAGCTATGTAATAGAATATGATAATTCTGTATTCCCTGGCTGTTTGTACATACTTATAGGAAAAAGTCTAGATGGAAACAGAAAAGTGTTGAGAGTGGTTAGGTCTGAGAAGGATTGGTAGGATGGGTTTTTCATATTTTATACCTGTTTGTTGTTTGTATTCACCTGGCAATAAGGTCTGTTGCTTCTGTAATTTTAAAAAGATATAAATGTGAAAAATGTAACTTGGTCAAGATCAACACAACTGGCAAGTGGCATAGCTGGGACTTGGAGTTCTCAGACTCCAAAGGAGAAATTTTTCAGAGAAATATTAACCCATGTGATAATGAATTTTAACTGATTTGTAGTAGCAAAGCATTAAAATTTTTTTTGTTTTTAAAATTTACATACAATATAGTTCCCTTTTTGTAGTATAAAGTCCTATGAATTCTTTTTAAAACAAACTTTTTATGGAAGAATAGCATACTTAAGAAAAGTGTCCACATTTTAACCATTCAGCTCAATGAATTTACACATGTTGCCAGGTAACTGGTACCCAGTTCAAGAAACAGAACATTGCTTGTGTTTCTGAAGTCCTCCTCATGACCCTTTCAATCCCCACTCTCCTGACTTCAAACACCAGGGATTAATTTAACCTGATGTTGAGCTTTATATAAATGGAACCATACATATGCTCCTTTCTTTGTCTGGCTTCTTTTTTGCTCAACATTATGTTTGTGTTTATCCATATAGTGTATGTAGTCTAGTTTGTTTTCATTGCTGTAGGCCAGGATTTCTCAGATGTGGCCCTGTTAACATTCTTTGTTATGGGGGAGGCTCTTCTGTGCATCAAAGGATGTTTCCCAGCATCCCTGACCCCAACCACAAGATGTCAGTAGCACGCCCCCCCAGTTATGACAACCTAAAATGTCTCCAGATGTTGCTGAATGTCCCCTGGGGAGGCGGGCAGAGTCTGGTTGAGAACTACTGAAGTACAGTATTCCTTTGAGTATGCCACAATTTATTTACCCAGGCTACTGTGTTGATGGATATTTGGATCATTTCCAGTTTGAAGCTGTAAAGAATAATGTTGCTATGAACATTTTTGTACAGGTTTTTTTGGGAAGATATATCCACATTTTTGTTGAATATGTATGTTGGATTGAATTTATAGATTATAAGATACGTGTATGTTCAGCTTTGTTAGATTTTGCCACATTATTTTCCAAAGTGGTTGTACTAATTTTTACTTTACCAGTCATGTATGAGAATTCCATTTTTCCACATTCTCATGAGGCTTAAATTTGAACTATGATATTTTGAAGTTTAGGGCCTGAGTTTTCTTCTTTTTTGTGTACCCACTGGTTGGCACAGTAAGTGACACACAGAAGATGCCAGTTGCTGAGTGAATGAAAGCATGAGTTCTGGCCCTCTGCTCCAATGTCCTGTGATCTGGATGACATATAGCTCAGTTCTGGCATTTGGGAAGCAGTTACCCATCAGAGTTGCTCTTTCCTATGTTGATGACAAGGTCTCCCTCCCCACCATCACCAACAGCTTATGGTCTCCAGACAAGGCCATATTTTCACATTCTTGGTGAGTTTCATGAACTGACAACTGTCAAAGCCAAATGTCAGTAACTGTGATATCAAAGGTTTACTGAAATTGTTTTTAAGCTTTGTCATTTAAACAAGACTTTCTGGTCAAATGAGAATCTGTTTTTCCTTTTATACTGTGACTGTATTTTCAGAGGGATGGAACTCTTTTTTTTTTTTTTTTTTTTTTTAAGTGATTGTTTTTAATGGTTCCACGTGTTCTGCATATACCGTAAATGCTAAGTATGTTGAAGGCAGTTACTATGCCCTCCCAGCTTTTTGGAAGCACATGTCGCTACCACTGTATCATCATCATCATTTTCATTACCACCATCATTAGTGTCATCATGTTGCTTCTGTATGAAGCTTCATATATGTGTATATGTATATAGTTTACTGAGGTGAAATTCATATAACATAAAATTAACCATTTTAAAGTGAACAATTCAGTAGCATTTAGTGCATTCATAGTATTGTGCAATCATCACCTCTGTCTACTTTTAAGTAGTTCCAAACATTTCCACGACTCCAAAGCAAACCCTTTATCCATTAAACAGTTTCTGCTTCCCTTCCCCCTTAACCCCTGGCAACCACCAATCTGTTGTCTGTCTCTGTGGATTCATCTATGTTGGATATTTCATATCAGTAGCATCATATGATATGACCTTTAATGTCTGGCTTCTTTCACTTAGCATAATGTATTCAAGGTTCATCCATGCTATAACATGTTTCATTGCTTTTTTATGGCTGAATAATATTGCATTGTATGTACATACCACAGTTTGTTTATCCATTCACTTGTTGATGGACATTTAGGCTTTTTCCACTTCTTGGCGATTGTGAATAGTGCTGGTAAGAACATATACATGTATTTATTTTCATTCCTAACACACGACTAGATTATTGCAACCACCACCACTGATACTGAACAATTCCAGTGCCCCAAAGAATTCCCTTGTGCTGCTCCCCTGCAGTCAGACCCTCCCTCCCTTCTAACTGTTGGCAACCACTGATAGTGGATTTATAGCAGTAAGAAATCTAAGTAATATCTCAACTATGTAGTCTGGCTTTCCTTAAGTATATAATGGATATCTGAAAAGTTAAATTTTTAGAATTAGAGACAATGTTTTAGAAGCCGGAGATTAGAAATACTTTTTATGTGTTTACTAAATTCACTTTTTCCAACTTGTTAATTATGATGAGGAGTAAATAAAAATTACTAGCATAAAACTCTGCACTTACCTAGAGAGCAGAGCTAACTATAAAGAGTGCTATCTTAAAATGTTTTATAAATTCAATATGAAATTATTAGATTAGATAGGTTTTTGTGTTGTTTTAGTGAACTGTTTCTTATCCTTACCGTTTTGTTTTGTTTTGTTTGTGTACAAAAGATGTCTTGGGATTTTGTTTTCTTCCCATCAAATCTTCAGTTAAATATACACTGATATGTTTTACATGTTAATTTTAAAAGCTCAGAGGAAAGATTATTCAGCTTTCTGAAAACATAGCATGCACAATAAAATAACTGTTTGCCGGAGGAGGGGGAAAAAGCCCTGTTGTCTTCTAGTACCAGTTGGTATTACGTAGGTTTGTTTGGTGTCTCATGTCGTATTTATAGTAGTTCGGAGCTGGAACTAAGTACTAAACAAACACTAATGTTCCACTGTAGCTTAACTATGCATTAGAGTCTTTCTTTGATCATAATTATTTTTACTTGTGCATATACTTCTATGAAACTAGGAACTTCTGAGAAACTGACAACTTGCTTGAATCCAGTCCATTTCTGTGTACCTTAATACAGAAGCAATATGTAGCACATTTAAATTTACTTACTTGTTTAGATGATACTTATAAAAGCTTTATAATTTTATGAATAAGTTATGAATTAATAGAAGATACTTAATGATCTTCAGTAGTTAACTGAGAGAGATCATGAGGAAACATTTATCAGTACTGTTTGTCTGGCTGTAGAAGCTTCTCAGACTCCTCCTTCCTCTCAAGAAAAGAGCTTTTGTTGGATTCTGAAAATGACTATACTACCCAAAGCAATCTACAGATTCATTGCAATCCCTATCAAACTACCAATGGCATTTTTCACAGAACTAGAACAAAGAATTTCACAATTTGTATGGAAACACAAAAGATTCCAAACAGCCAAAGCAATCTTGAGAAAGAAAAATGGAGCAGGAGGAATCAGGCTCCCTGACTTCAGACTATACAACAAAGCTACAGTAATCAAGACAGTATGGTACTGGCACAAAAACAGAAATATAGATCAATGGAACAGGATAGAAAACCCATGCACATATGGTCACCTTATCTTTGATAAAAGAGGCAAGAATATACAGTGGAGAAAAGACAGCCTCTTCAATAAGTGGTGCTGGGAGAACTGGACAGCTACATGTAAAAGAATGAAATTAGAACACTCCCTAACACCACACACAAAAATAAACTCAAAATGGATTAAAGACCTAAATGTAAGGCCAGACACTATAAAACTCTTAGAGGAAAACATAGGCAGAACACTCTATGACATAAATCACAGCAAGATCCTTTTTGACCCACCTCCTAGAGGATGGAAATAAAAACAAAATACACAAATGGGACCTAATGAAACTTAAAAGATTTTGCACAGCAAAGGAAACCATAAAAAAGACTCAAAGACACCCCTCAGAATGGGAGGAGGTATTTGCAAATGAGGCAACTGACAAAGGATTAATCTCCAAAATATACAAGCAGCTCATGCAGCTCAATATCAAAAAAACAAACAACCCAATCCAAAAAATGGGCGGAAGACCTAAACAGACATTTCTCCAAAGAAGATATACAGATTGCCAACAAACACATGAAAGGATGCTCAACATCACTAATCATTAGAGAAATGCAAATCAAAACTACAATGAGGTATCACCTCACACCAGTCAGAATGGCCATTATCAAAAAATCTAGAAACAATAAATGCTGGAGAGGGTGTGGAGAAAAGGGAACCGTCTTGCACTGTTGGTGGGAATGTAAATTGATACAGCCACTATGGAGAACAGTATGGAGGTTCCTTAAAAAACTTAGAACTACCATATGACCCAGCAATCCCACCACTGGGCATATACCCTGAGAAAACCGTAATTCAAAAAGAGTCATGAACCACAGTGTTCGTTGCAGATCTATTTATAGTAGCCAGGACATGGAAGCAACCCCATCGACAGATAAATGGCTAAAGAAGATGTGGCACATATATACAATGGATATTACTCAGCCATAAGAAGAAATGAAATTGAGTTATTTGTAGTGAGGTAGATGGACCTAGGTTCTGTCATACAGAGTGAAGTAAGTCAGAGAAAAACAAATACCGTATGCTAACACATATATATGGAATCTAAAAAAAAAAAAAAAAAACGTTCTGAAGAACCTAGGAGCAGGACAGGAATAAAGACGCAGATGTAGAGAATGGACTTGAGGACACGGGGAGGGGGAGGGGTAAGCTGGGACAAAGTGATAGAATGACATGGACATATGTACACTACGAAATGTAAAATAGATAACTAGTGGGAAGCAGCCACATAGCACAGGGAGATCAGCTCGGTGCTTTGTGTCCACCTAGAGGGGTGGGATAAGGAGGGTGGGAGGGAGACGCAAGGGGAAGGAGATATGGGGATATATATATATGTATAGCTGATTCACTTTGTTATAAAGCAGAAACTAACACACCATTGTAAAGCAATTACACTCCAATAAAGATGTTTAAAAAAAAAAAGTGCTTTTGTTGGGAGGAATCACAAATCTGATGGCGGTATTTCTTAAAATTTTTCAAGTATATATTAAATTTTCTAGAGCTCTAAGAATTTGCAACTGTTTAAAAATCATATCACTAGATAATTTTAATTTTGCATTTATTCTTTTCTTGGTATTTGTTATCTGACTTTGCTTACCTCCTTCAACATGCAGACCTATGCTTTGGGATGCTTTCATTTTATACTGGGAAGTGACGTTTATTAGTTGGCTTCATTACTCCTTCACAGTAAAAAAGGAGTGTGAATGAATTTTACATAAAATTCTTATATAACATAATTTTACATAACAATGGAAAAGTATGAAATTAAAAAAAAGATATCAGGTGCATGGCTTTCAAAGTTGATATTGAAGTTAGAGCTCTTAAAAATCTATCACTTAAGACTTATTCAGTGTTACTTTTTTAGAGGAAACATGAGTTGTCTCTGATAAACTGCCTTTACACTATTTGTAAAATAAAGACTATCTTGACTTTGTTTTAAAAATGCAAAGGAGCTAAAAAATTGACTTCAAACATATATTGGGGCTTCCCTGGTGGTGCAGTGGTTAAGAATCTGCCTGCCAATGCAGGGGACACGGGTTCGAGCCCTGGTCCGGGAAGATCCCACATACCGCAGAGCAACTAAGCCCATGCGCCACAACTACTGAGCTTGTGCTCTAGAGCCCGCGAGCCACAACTGAGCCTGCATGCCACAACTACTGAAGCCCGTGCGCCTAGAGCCCGTGCTCCACAACAAGAGAAACCACTGCAATGAGAAGCCCGCACACCGCAACGAAGAGTAGCCCCCGCTCACCACAACTAGAGAAAGCCCTCGTGCAGCAACGAAGACCCAACACAGCCAAAAATAAATAAATAAATAAATAAAAACCAAAAACATATATTGGTTCATTCATTTGGTAAGCACATTTTGTGCACTTTTTTTTTTTGAAATGCCAGACATGGTGCTGGGCCTATGGAAAACAATGAGATTCTCTAGGACAGGGATTCTTAATCATTTTTCCTGCCAAGTATCCCTTTGGCAGCTTGGGAAGGCTTATAGATCTCTCCTTAGAAGGATGTTTATAAACACATAAAACAAAAAACATAGGATTATAAAGGAAACTCATATTGAAGTAGTTGTCAAAATGTTAAGTTTGTGAGATAGTAACATTCTGCATATTAACTCATTAAATATTGAGAGCTATTATCGGATCTAGTAAGTATGGTACTTTTGAAATAATGAGGGTAAACAATTTTTCTACGCTATCTGCATCAACTGTAGTGTGTTGGGACTATCTGTGATTCCTCTTGATGATCAAAGTTATAGGAACTACTAATACCATTGAGGTTTGTTGCCTACGTTTTAATGGAAGGTAATGCTAAATTGTGGTTAGAGTTAGTGAAAGTAAATATGCCATTTTTTCCTCTATCCAAGTTCCTTTTGCACACCGAACCACAGATCCCCTGTGGGTTAGTAAACTTGACTTTAAGACTCCTCCTTTAGGAGCTCTTAGTTTAGGCTGTGAAACTGATTCTTGAATAGGTAGTTAAAGCTGAAATCTGAGCAGGGATTTTGTCTCATCCATCTTTGTATTTTCATAATCCCACAATGACAAGTAAGTGTTAATTAAGCAGATGACTGTAATATGCTCTAATAGAGCTATGTAAATAATTCTGAACGTGCATAAGGGAACGTTACCTCTGTTTAGCGATTGCCTCTGATTTTGTTAGAGGAGGTGGCACTGAGCTGCATCCTAAATTTGGGATACCCTGAATTTTCAGGTTGAATGAAGTAAGGGAGGGGTGCTTATAGTTGAGGCATGCTCATAGGCATAGCCTAAGGAAAGACTATGGCAAATTTAGTGATTATTGAGTTTTGGGATATGCGTATAAGGGAATGGCAGGAAATGAGAAGTTGGGATCATGCTGGAGCTCACATTATAAGCAGAGTTTTGTGTATACTAGGCATCTGGGAACTAGTGGTGTGTATAATGTGATCAGCTTTGTGTTTTAGGATGTAATCTCAGATGGCATTGTGACAGACAGATGGGACAGAATGGAGAGAGACTGGAAGCAGATGCCAGTAAAGGCACTATTTTATTTGTTACAGGTTAGAGAAGGTAGGTCATAACAGTAGCAGAAGGATGGGAAAGGAGATGCTATATATCTGGGAGAAAAGGATTCAGTGTTTGGATATGGAATGTGAAGGAGAAGTTGTGGCTGAATCTACTCTGTTGGGAGACTGGGACATGGGTGATGGTAGTGCCATTAACCAAGGTAAGGAATACAAGAGGGAATAGTAGGCATGGTGGAGAAGATAAGGAAGTTTAGCTGTACTTAATAAGGTTGAGCTACCTTGAGATTCAGGTAGAGGTTTCTCAGGCAGATAGTTGGGGCTAGAGATAGAGATTTTGAAATCTTTAAATCAGTGCATTACAATCATCTGTTAATTTTTTTTAAGGTTTGTTTTATTGAGATACAATTTACACGTATTAAAATTCTGTTTTTTAGGTTTGTAGTTTTTTTTTAAAATTTATTAATTTATTTATTTATGGCTGTGCTGGGTCTTCGTTTCTATGCGAGGGCTTTCTCTAGTTGCGGCGAGCGGGGGCCACTCTTCATCGCGGTGCGCGGGCCTCTCACTGTCGCGGCCTCTCTTGTTGCGGAGCACAGGCTCCAGACACGCAGGCTCAGTAGTTGTGGCTCACGGGCCCAGTTGCTCTGCGGCATGTGGGATCTTCCCAGACCAGGGCTCGAACCCGTGTCCCCTGCATTGGCAGGCAGATTCTCAACCACTGCGCCACCAGGGAAGCCCCCTGTAGTTTTTTTTAGGTTTGACAAATGTATAGTCATATAATCACCACCACAATTGAGATATAGAACATTTCTGTCACATCAAAAAGTTCCCTTGTACCCCTTTTGTAGTTATTCTCCCCTCCTCCACATCCAGTTCCTGACAACCAACCATTCATCTGATTTTTGTCCCTGTAGTTTTGTTCTTTTCAGAATGTCATATAAATGAAGCCATATATTATGTAGCCTTTTGTATCAGGTCCTTTCACTTAATGTAAGTGCTCTTGTGATTCATTTGTGTTATTGCATGTAGTAGTAGTTTGTTTTCGTTGCTGAGTAGTATTGCACTATGTGTGTGAAGGTTTTTAAAAAACACGTATACCTGGGCTCCAAATACTGTATCTGAATTCAGAAAGATAGCTAGAAAATGGTAATGTGTTGGAAACTGGATGAGATGAGAGTATCGGGGAATAGAGTGCAAGGAGGTGACAGTGTCAAATGTGCACATTCAGAGGTTGAATAGGGCATTAAAGAGGCTGTGCTTAGGTAACTTTTTCAACATTGGTTTAGAAGGGAAGGAAATGTGGCAGTAACATAACATGGAGATTTTTAGAGATAAATGGGTGGAAGAAACAAACTAGAGTTATAAGAAAAAGGCAATATTGAACAAGAGACCAGAAGGGGTGGAATCAACTCTGTAGACTTGGAGAGGAAGAGGAACATCTTTCCTTTTAAGGTAAAAGGGAAGGTGATAGGATTGGGCTCTGTTACCATGATGGGGGAATGGTTATTTTTGAAAATTTGTGACCATTGATATGAAAGGAAATAAAGAGTCATTAATAGTTTTGTAGTAATGGAATGACCTGATGAATCATTATACTCCTGGAAGGTGAGTCTGGAATGAGTTGGAACAGGAGAGCCTACAGTTAAAAAAATGGCTATATCTACATATGACATCTTGAGGGCTTGGACTTTTAGGATTGTCGTGAGAAATGAAAGTGTAGATACTAGAGATATTTAATTTTGTGTGTGTGTGGTTTAGAGGGTATTTTGAGAATTGTTAGCAGTTTAAACTATTAGCTAAAAAATTATTTGAAGGAAGATTGAATGACCTAATGGAATTGGTGTCATTGAGATGATGCTTAATTTTCCAAGCATTTGCTTTTATTATATGTGCCTGTAGAATCACCACTGTGATTCTGAATTAACTTGTTTTAGTTCTTATTTGTGAATAATCCATAGCACAGTGACTCCTCTAAAACCTGTTTCTGTATTTTAGACAGCCTCTCAATTTTCAAGGATTAACTTTAGGCTGATAAGGAAAAATGAATACTTTTAATTTTTCCTTTTTGAGAATTCATAATACTTTAATATGATGATTGAGTGATGTTTGCTCTCTTTTAGATAACCTCTTGATTCTAAGTCCAGAAGCATTTTGCGAAATAGAAGACCATTCAGAACAATGGCCTTCAGGTTGATTATTAAATATATAAAATTCCAGCAGGCTGCTTTTAACACTTCTGTTTCTTCTATAACTTAGAAGTTAAACTTACTGACAAGCTACTAGCTAAAAAAAGGATGGTACGAGGTTTATCTGTGTATTTTGTTCAGTTCTTCATATCCTCAAAAATGCTGAGATTTTCTCAACCTAAAAATAGATAAAAACCTGTTAGTGTGGAGATCATTTTAGAAGTGGAGGGGATGACAGAGAAAGAAACAAAAAAAGACTTTACTGTTTTTTACTGACAGTAGAAGCTGTCAGTTCTCTGCTGCTGATTTTCAAAATCGTATCTCTGTCCCTGACTTTCTAGCGGAGATACATCCAGCCACACATTTTAGCTTCCTTTAGGACATCTTCATTTTGACATCCCGCCAGTGCCTTAGGATAATTACAAAATCAAATTGTTTAGGCTTCTTATTTCTACCACTTATTTGAGGAATAGTTAACACTGTCTTAGTACCACATTTAATTATTCACTGAATGTTTTTGATTTTTGCTCTCTCAAATCCTTTTTTGGCTATTGCCCTTACCATCATCCTTGGTCCAGTCCTGGTAATTTCAGGCTGGTTCTCTCTGTTACTATTATTATTTTTTAATTAATCAATTAATTTACTTTTGGCTGCGTTGGGTCTTCGTTGCTGCACGAGGGCTTTTTCTAGTTGTGGTGAGCGGGGGCTACTCTTTGTTGCGGTGCGCGGGCTTCTCATTGCCGTGGCTTCTCTTGTTGCGGAGCACGGGCTCTAGGAGCGTGGGCTTCAGTAGTTTCAGCACGCGGGCTCAGTAGTTGTGGCTCACAGGCTCTAGAGCGTAGGCTCAGTAGTTGTGGCGCACAGGCTTAGTTGCTCCTCGGCATGTGGGATCTTCCCGGACCAGGGCCGGAACCTGTGTCCCCTGCGTTGGCAGGCGGATTCTTAACCACTGCGCCACCAGGGAAGTCCTCTGTTATTTTTCAGTAGCACCTATACTGTGTTACTCCCTTGCTAAAGAATATGTGATGTTCATGGTTTTTGGGGTTTTGTTTTTTTGCGCATACCTGGACGTTTTAGAATTCTTGTATGTGAAAATTTCATTGGGTGAATTCTACCTCTCCATTCTTATTTTCCAAATCTGTATACAACCTTTGGGTTTAGTAAGCCAGTGAACCTGCTGCATATATATTACTCTTATCTTGCAAGGCCTAGTCAGTGCTGTGCCTGCCTCCTCATATCACAGTACCCCCTCAAGTGTAGAAATTTCTGAAGAATTTAGGATATATCATATATTGTAATACTTCATCATATAACAATTAATATTTTAGTACATACCCTATCTTCTTAGGTTATCTTCTTTTCCAGGGCTGGGATGGCCATTTTTACCTCTACAAAAGCCAGTTTTGGCTTTTATGTATAATAATAATAAACGTAGATACTTGCAATGCTAATATTTCTGGAAGCATAGAATAAAAATATGTATTTTTATATCTTAAACTTATTGTTGTACCTGGCACAAAATAGGTCCCTAGTTTAGGTGTGTTCAATGAGTAAAATGCAATTAATTAATCAGTTAATAGTCACTTTTTATTGTATATTTATAATATGCCATGCATTGTTCTGTATGCTTCATACATATTAAATTTCTCTAAATCCTTACAACAATTGCATGAAATAAGTATTGTTATTTACATTAATAGTTGTAGTATTTAACGATACAGCTAATAAATGACTGAACTTGGACTTGTACCTTGGTCTTTCTGTTTTAAAACCACTTAATTGCTATACTCCTTCCCATAAAATGTGTTAATGTGAATTTATGTTTCTAAGATTTCTAAATTTATGTTAGGCATCCTAAGACACTCTCATATTTAAGTGCATGGTCGTAAATATGAAGCTTACTCTGTAAATTTACAGTCCTGAAATATAGCATAGTGATCTGTCCTGTACATTGCACTCTTAATAAAAACTCTGAATTGACAAAAATTAGAGGGCAGTGTATACCCATCATAACTTCAAAATTGGAAGTGGTCTTCTAGGGATTCTGATCGTAGAAAGGGAAAACAACTTGCCTAAGAAGTGAGGCTCAAACCCAGACTATGTAACTGTGTATTGAGGTGTAAGCGAAGGTTTATAACAGAGACTGCAAGGTACAGTAAAGTAAGATAAAATGATCTCTCTCTCACATATTAATTAAAAAAAAACAAGAAGTAGGTAGGTAATTCTTGGCCTGTAGACAGTGCAGTTGCATGAAGTCATTTAATGATCCAAACTAGTAGGTGTGCTAGGTCAGCTCTGCCATGTTTATCATGTGGTTTCCCTTTCTGAGTCCAAGGGGGCTGCACTAATTGTTGCTGTTTCCCAGCTATCAGGAAGGGGCAAGGAGCGAAGAAGGAAAGCAGTTTGTATTTAGGGAGATGGCCTAGAAGTTGCACATGCTAGTTCCTCTTGTAGTCCATTAACTTGAATTTAGTAATGTGGTCATGCTGAGATGCAAGGGAAGCTGGAAAATGTAGTCTCTAGCTACGTAACCATGTGCCTCTGAAAACTCTAGTAGTTCTATTATTAAAAGGAAAGGAGGGGCTTCCCTGGTGGCGCAGTGGTTGAGAATCTGCCTGCCAATGCAGGGGACACGGGTTCGAGCCCTGGTCTGGGAAGATCCCACATGCCGCGGAGCAACTGGGCCCGTGAGCCACAACTACTGAGCCTGCACGTCTGGAGCCTGTGCTCCGCAGCAAGAGAGGCCGCGACAGTGAGAGGCCCCTGCACCGCGATGAAGAGTGGCCCCCACTCGCCGCAAGTAGAGAAAGCCCTTGCACAGAAACGAAGACCCAACACAGCCAAAAATAAATAGATAAATAAATTTAAAACAAAGAAAAAAGGAAAGGAGGACAAAACCCTAGGGAACAGTTGGTAGTCTTAACCTACAGTCTTAGTTTTCAATATGAATGACTGTAGAGATTTTAGGATATAATGGTGAAACCCTAATAGTGTCCAATAACAATGATAGGGCTAAATGTGGGGCATTCGCTAGATAATGAGTAAGAGGTAAATTAGAGGTGTGCCAGGCAACAGCAGTGGTTCATTAGGCCACTCTGTGATGTTTCAGTTTTCCAATACAAAGGCTTTTCAGTTGAAAAAGCAAGATTATGATGGGGAGATATGGTAGAAGTACGGATTCAAGATTGGAAAGCACAGCCAGGAGGTTGTCTTGAAGGTATAGGATCTAGGAAAATGTAGTTGTTAGTAAAGGGAACATTGACGTGTCAGGCTGCAGAAAGTCTGGTTTAGCCAGAAGGCTTCTGCACTGGAATGAATGAACTAGAGAGCTTGAGTAACTGGAGGGACAGGGTAGGATGGAAACAGTTATTTATTCTACAACTGAACAGAAAGATTTTTTGGGGGATTAATTAGTGTCTTTTTAAAAAAATTTTATTTCTTTTTGGCTGCATTGGGTCTTCATTGCTGCGCGCGGGCTTTCTCTAGTTGCAGCAAGCGGGGGCTACTCTTCATTGTGGTGTGCGGGCTTCTCATTGCGGTGGCTTCTCTTGTTGTGGAGCACAGGCTTTAGGTGCACAGGCTTCAGTAGTTGCAGCATATGGGCTCAGTAGTTGTGGTGCGTGGGCTCTAGGGTGTGCAGGCTTCAGTAGTTGTGGCTCGCAGGCTCAGTAGTTTTGGCTCGCAGGCTCTAGGGCGCTCAGGCTTCAGTAGTTGTGGCGTGAGGGCTCAGTAGTTTTGGCTCGCAGGCTCTAGGGCGCTCAGGCTTCAGTAGTTGTGGCGTGAGGGCTCAGTAGTTTTGACTCGCAGGCTCTAGGGCACTCAGGCTTCAGTAGTTGTGGCTTGCGGGCTCTAGAGCGCAGGCTCAGTAGTTGTGGTGCACAGGCTTAGTTGCTCCACAGCATGTGGGATCTTCCCGGACCAGGGATCAAACCCGTGTCCCCCGCCTGTGCAGGCGGATTCTTAACCACTGCACTACCAGGGAAGTCCCAGTGTCTTTTTTTTAATTGAAGTATAGTTGGTTCATGATATTTTAGTTTTTGGTATAGAACAGTGATTCAGTATTTTTTATAGATTATACTCCATTTAAAGTTAATACAAAATAATGGCTATATTTCCCTGTGCTGTACAATATATCCTTATTGCTTATTTATTTTATACATAGTAGTTTGTATCTCTTAATCCCTTATCCTTATCTTGCCCTTCATCCCTTCCCTCTCCCCACTGGTAACCACTAGTTTTTTCTCTATATCTGTGAGTGTGTTTCTATTTTGTTATTTTCATTGTTTGTTTTATTTTTTTATGTTCCACATATTAGTGGTAACAGAGTATTTGTCTTTCTCTGTCTGACTTATTTCACTATCCACATTGTTGCAAATGGCAGAAATCCATTATTTTTTATGGCTGAATAATATTCCTGTGTGTGTGTGTGTGTGTGTGTGTGTGTATGTATCACATCTTTATCCATTCATCTTTTTTGATGGACACTTAGGTTGCTTCCATATTTTGGCTATTGTAAATGTTGCTGCTATAAACATTGGGACACATGTATCTTTTTGAATTAGTGTTTTCATTTTCTTTGGATATATGCCCAGGAGTGGGATTGCTGGATCATATGGTAGTTTTCTTAAACATTTTTTTTTGAAGTTTTTTGGGGAACCGCCATACTGTTTTCCATAGTGGCTGCACCAATTTACATTACCCACTTTTTGCTTTTGTTTTTTAATGATACTGGACAAAAGAGGACTACTTCTGTCTTTGTATTGCAGGCTGTATCCCCATTGACAGATAGACATTGTACTTTGTGAATACATTTTCTTTATTGTGTTGGGGGTGCCCAAGACCACCCCAGGTTCATTGATTCACTGGAAGAACTCACAGGGCTCAGCATATAGTCAAACTCAGAGCTAAAGTTTATTACAGTGAAAGGATACAAAGCTTATACACATCAGCAAAGGAAAAGGCACACGGAGCAGGGTCCAGAGAGAACCAGGTGCAAACTTCCAAGTACCCCTTCCCAGTGGAGTCTCACAGGATGCATTTAAATTCTTCAGCAGTGATGTGCTATTTATTGGGGACTGATCAGATAGTGCCCAAAGTTTTTATTAGATACTGGTCATGTAGAAATCTCTGACCAGCATGTACCAAAATCCAGACTCCCAGAAGAAATGCAGGTATTCAGCATAAACCATATTTTGTACAGTTGTTCAGTTATAGTAAGCCACACTTATCACTTAGAGGAAGTTTCGTATCAGTGTAGAAAACTGTTTACCAGTCAAGTTCCCAGATGCCAGCTAAAGGCCAATCTTACAAGCAGGCCTTTCTCAGGATCGCAGACTTAGGCTTGCCATGTTAACTCCTTTCTGCACGCTCTTCTCTGGCTTTATTCATGCTGGTTTTCTAGGTTTCTTGTAGAATGAATGCCATGTCCCCAAGTAGGCAAAGCCAGAAGTAATAATTTATAAATTGCTTTCTTGTATATTATCTTATTTGATTCTTCCCACAACTCTTGATTGAGGTTGGTAGAGGAAAGAAATTTTATTAACCAATTTATGGGTAAGCACATAGGACCTTAAATAAGGAGCTTAAATGATGTCCAAAGCTGGTAAAAGTTGGAGGCCAGGTTATGTGAGTTCCAAATATTTTAAAAACTCTTTAAAAAAATATTTATGAATTTAAATTTGATCAACACTGAAAGGGAAAGTTAAAGGAAAAGAAGGGACATTTAAAGTTAAACGTTCTGTTAGCTTCACATAAAATCTCCCTAGTATTTATGTCTGGGACCCCTCTCCCCCAATTTTAGAAAAGGAAAAGAGGATTGTATAGTCAGTTTATATTATGTTTAGAATAATTATTCTCTCTTTTAAGGATAAAGAGTTGGGAGGGAATACTGAATGCATTATCCCCCTGAAATGACAAGTAGGTACTGAGATATTTTTTCATTCTCATTAAAAAAAAAATACTAAACTAAAATCCTATTTCATGTTTTGTTAACATTAAACTGATTTCAAGATAAAAAAAAATTCATGAGAGTTCATTCAAACATTAGTTTTTAGTTTTGATCTATTGACAGGCTACTAAATGTCAACCATAGAATACAGCTATGCACAAGAGAAGTATGGTCCCATCCTCACAGAGCTTATGGTCCAGTAGAAATGGAGACAATAAATAGGCAATTACGACAGTAGTCTCTTCAGTGCCAGAATGGAGGATGTACAGAGTGTCAGTTTAGAGCTCTATTGAGGTAGAGAGAGGAATGCTATGGAGGCACATGGGAAGGGAACCTATTCCAGATGTAGGGTGGAGGATTGGAATGACGAGGAAGGCTTCTTGTGGGAAGTAACATATGAGCTGAGACCTGAAAAATGAGCCAGGCTAATAGGGGAGGACAGAAAAAAGTGTGCTAGACCAAAGAAAAAGCACAATGAAGAAGCTTGAAGTGAAAACGTTGCATTTAAAGAACTGATTGAAGTGGATATGACAGGAGGTGGGAGGAGAGAATAGGTAAGAGCCAAATCTATTAAGAAGTTAGATCTTTATCCAGAGAGCAATGAGGTATTAACCAGGAATTTTTAAGTTAAGTGAGTGACATGTTAAGATTTTCCCACTTTAGGTACACTGTGGAGAATAAATTGGAGGAAAGCAGGAGAGACTGGGAGACTAATTTAAGCAGTGAGATAGTATGGTAGCTCACACTAGGATGGTGGCAGTGTGATAATGGTCGTGATCGGACTCAAGACATTTAGGAGATAGAATAAACAGGACTTGGTGACCTCTGGATTTTTGGTTGAGTATCTAGGTGAATGGAGACTTTTGTAGGTTGACGTTAGAGAAGTAAACTTTTAATTAATTCAGCTATTGGCTTTCCTCTTTTTTTTCCTGTTTTGGAACACGTCCTTTTTCTTCCATTGTTTCTTAGTGTTATGGTACTTTGCTAGTTTTTGAGCTAGTGGACATCAGACTTTTCTCTGGCTAGTTCTTTTCTATCCTGAAACTTTTCAGTGAAAAAACACATCATGTTCTGCCATAAGATTATGAAGGTTATCAAGTTATTTTGTATTTCTTGGAGCAGAGTCTGATGGTGTACATGTTCTTTTGAACCTTGTTTTCTTCATGTAATAATTACCTTGGAGATCTTTATATACAGCTCTGTCTTACACTTTTAAAGGCTTACACAGTGTTCCACTGAATGAAGGTACTGCAATTCCTGCAAGTCTCTTATTGATGGGCATTTTAGTTGTTTTTATTTTTTCCCCTTAATACATTTAGTGCTGCAGCAAATATGCTTATATCTGATTATATTAAACCCAGATTTGTATCACAAGTCTGTCATGAATGAGCCCTGAAATGTTGGATCTGTAAATTTATTCAATTTACTTTTATGTCTTTATGCAGCTTCTAACTTAAATAATCAAAGATGGATTTTTTTGGTTCTGAAGAACGTAGGGGCAGGACAGGAATAAAGACGCAGATGTAGAGAATGGACTTGAGGACACGGGGAGGGGGAAGGATAAGCTGGGATGAAGTGAGAGAGTGGCATGGACATATATACACTATCAAATGTAAAATAGATAGCTAGTGGGAAGCAGCCACATAGCACAGGGAGATCAACTCAGTGCTTTGTGACCACCTAGAGGGATGGGATAGGGAGGGTGGGAGGGAGACGCAAGAGGGAAGAGATATGGGGATATATGTATATGTATAGCTGATTCACTTTGTTATAAAGCAGAAACTAACACACCATTGTAAAGCAATTATACTCCAATAAAGATGTTAAAAAAAAAAGATAGATTTTTAAAAATAGACTTACGTTTTAAGTGAAATAAGTCAGACAGAAAAAGGCAAATACTGTATGATATCATTTCTGGGTGGAATCTAAAAAATAATACAAATGAATCTATTTACAAAACAGAAACAGACTCACAGACATAGAAGAACAAACTTATGGTTACCAAAGGGGAAGGGTGGGGAGGATAAATTAGGAGTATGGAATTAACAGATACACACTACTGTAAAATAGATAAGCAACAAGGATTTACTGTATAGCACAGGGAGCTATATTCAATATCTTATAATAACCTATAATGGAAAATAATTTGAAAAAATATATAAATATTACTGAAAAAAACAAACAAGTTTTTAGAGCAATTTTAGGTCCCAGCAAAATTGAATGGAAGGTACAGAAATTTCCCATATATCCCCTGCTCCCCACACATGAAAGATGGATTTTAAAAGTTTCTGCCTAATGAATTGTGGTGAAGCTCTAGAACCACTGTGGCAGATTTTATATATCTTTAACAAGTAGCAGGACTATTAGAATTAATTATAAAGTATTACAATTAAAATAAAGTTATAGTTTTTATAACTAGGACAAGAAGGCATTGTACTTGGAAGAGATACTTCTAGTAACAGTGTCAGTAATTCACCAAATGTTTATTGAAATCTTGATCTGTGTGACAGTGTTTTAAGTGTTGAGATAAAACACTCTCCCTATACTAATCACAGAGATAGTCCTGTCTTATAGATGAGAAATCTGAGGACTAGAGAAGTTAAGACACTTTTCTAAGATCACAGTCAGTATGTGGCAGAGTTGGGATTTAAATCCAAGTTTGGCTGATTGAGAGCCCATTCTGTTTATGTCCTGTTGGGTGTGGAGAATGATTCTTGGTTTTAGCATATTGTCTGTTAGGATTTGGTTTAATAGCCCATTATATTAAGGCAATTCTGTTACTTACTGCATTTGTCACATCAGCATAATAAACAGATGCACCCTCTGTTTTTTCTGGAAGAATATGCTGATATATGTTAAAATGCAAAAACCCAGAGAAAGACAGTGTTTTTAAAGCAAGCTGAAATGTTTCTATTTCATGAACCAACCAAGTAATGTAACTTGATAGATGTATTGAAGTTTATAAATTCAAAGGTAGTATTTTGTGTTAGACTTGTCTATGTGAATTCAACGTAGAGTTCAGATTTGTGAACCAATTTTCATATTGACCTTTCTGGGTCCTGTGATCATTAGGGCCTGCTTTTTAGTTGTGTGTCATCTGGGTAGAACACAAGCTTGTGGCTTTTAAGAATGTGTGTGTGTGTGTACTTGTTTGAAATGACAGAGTTGGGACACAGGGAAGTTGAGAAAGGCGCTATTCTGTTTTCTTGTTTATTAGATGAACCTGAGTTCCTCAAAGATGGGGGTTGTTGAAGAGTTGGGTTCTAGCTATGGTTGCCTGAGTACTGTGCCTAGGACCTGCCCTTGTTGAGTTAAAGAACCCTTAAAACAAGTTGGCATTCCTAGTCTGTACCACTTGCCAGGACGGCACTTGGTTTATAGAATACTCAGGTTGATTTTCTTTAATCATATATTTTTAGTAGAAGAGATAAAAGAATTGAAAAGTAGTCAGTCATAATTTGTTTCTGTAAAAATCCCAGATTCTTCGGTGAAACAAAAGCACAGGATGTCACTTATGAAATGGTAGGACTGGATAGATGGACCTCTTGCAAAAAATAGATTTTGTTATTGGCAGTAGATTTCTTAAAAGCTCCCAGTGTCCCATGGTCCTGTTGCTAGGATTAAGCCTTTTTGCATTGCAGCATGGAGAGGCTTTTATTTGAGTTAAATTCAGGCTTCTTGGCATGTCACCTGACAGTCTTGTGGTTTCAGATGAATATGGTTCATTGCTATTATTAACCTGGGTTGGCATTTGTACATAACTGGAGTTTTTAGGGATTTTGAAAAGCAGAATTGCTTAAGAGAAATAGAGATGCTACTAACATACAGCTTAAGATTTTATTTTCAAATGTTGTTAATGTCAAAATCAGCCCAAATCTAGTTATAAATTTAGTAATGTAACCATTTTAATGCTGCGATTTTAGATAGACTTATTTTATGAATAATTGATTAAAATTATGGTTATAAATTTAATTAGAAGGGCTTGAGAATGTTTTGAGCAGGTGGTACTCATTATTTTAAAGTCTCTAATTTATAAATACTACATTTTAGTCCTTGGCGTTATGTGTCTTACTCTCTGTCATTTACTGCTCTTCTTTCTCATGTTTACGTAGGAACGCTCACTACAGCTATTTGAAGAGCAGTGTACTTTTGTTTATCTCATATACATATTTATAAATAAAATTTAAATTGAAAACTTGACATTGTATTAGTCAGCTTATTGATCATAATCCAGTTATTTTATAGTTGATGTTATTCTTTAATTTTACTGATATAGACCTGAATTTATCTGGTAGTATTTTTGATGCTCTTGTAAACATCTTAATTGTGTGTCCCCACACATTTATGACTAGAATTAAATGATTTGAATTAGTAGTGAATTTAGACTAAGGTACATTGATTTTATATTTTAAATAAATCCTACTATGAAAGTAGGATTAAAAATATTTAAAAATACTTTTTCAATATGTGTAACCCAGTTGAACAACATGGATACTGGCTCTCAATTGTGTTAGCTCGTTTTAACATTCTTCCAGTGTTTCACTGCAGTTTAAGTTCTCAGGTATGTAGAATTAATGTCAGAAAGTTAAAAACCACATAGGTCAGGTGTACTTCAGTTGGGCCTAGGTGTTGCTGAAAAATACTAAGTAAAATATGATAGCAGATATGATACATGGTATCCTCTCATGGTATGGAAATTTGCTGTTGCTGAGGTTCCATTTCACAAAGAATTCATGTTATAGATTGTCACTTTTTCTTCTCTGAAATACGTTATGTAAATTTTACTTTGTGCATATTATTTTATACATGTTAGATTATGGGATAAGTATAAATGGATTTGGGGATTTTACCTAATGCTGGTAATAATTTATATTTTTATCTTACGGTATTTTTTCACATGTATTACCTAATTTGATTAAATGAAGATAGTAATCCTATAGCCAAGTAGCTGACTATACTTGTCATAGAAATGTAAATGACAGTCATTAGGATTTCATTAATATTCTGGGTATAATTGAACTTAGTATGACTGAAAATAAACATATTAAAGATTAACTAGTCTTGGGACTTCCCTGGTGGTCCAGTGGTTAAGACTCCACGTTCCCAATATAGGGGGCCTGGGTTCGATCTCTGGTTGGGGAACTAAGAATCCCACATGCCACAACTAGAGAGCCCACGCACCGCAACTGCTGAGCCCACATGCTCTAGAGCCTGGGTGCCACAACTAGAGAAGCCCGCATGCCACAACTAGAGAAGCCCGCGCACTGCAATGAAGACCCAGTGCAGCCTAAATAAATAAATAAATACAAATTTAAAAAATAAAGATTAACTAGTTTTATTATAATATTTAGTTTACTAAAATGTAGTTGGAGAAGAATCATTAGATGTTAGCAGCCTATATGAAAATCATGATTTTTCTGAGAAGAAAAAGACCTAAATTGATCCTTGAATTCTTTGGAACTGAGATTAACAAATAAATCATGGGATTATTTTTCAGTCAGGTTAGAGGATTATGATTCCTTAGATAGAGAAATAATTACTCTACATAAAGTCTATAATGTAGGCTTCCAGCATTAAAATGGTATCTCCTGAAATAGTCACTCATTCACTCATTTGTTCAGTGAATTAATTGAAGTTCTGTTATATTGCTATCTCTCTCAGCTTCTCACTATTGATAGTGAGAAGATATTGAAACATGATAAGCCAAAACAAAATATAAACTAAAATGATTAACAAGTTGTTAATCTGGGGGGAATTTCCACTGTTTACAAAATCAGTTAAATTATATTGAAAACAAAATTGGTGCAATAACAGCACCTTGTCACTGGTGATCCTATCTACCTAAGAAAATTAATTATTTTAAGCACTTCTTTAGTTGTGTGATTCCTAGCAGAAATGCAGTAATACTCTGAATAGTGATCAATATTTTCCATTCTTTAAAAACTTTCTATAATGTAACGTTTACTTGTATTTTATGTCCTATAATTTTCTATATATGGTTCCTCTAATTTTGTATATATTCTGACATTAGGTCTTTCAACCCTTGAGTTGGGGTAGAATTATCATATTGGGTACTTAACTCTACAAAAACATTGAGTACTGTCTATAAACTGAGTAAGCAGTTGTCTGATGCATATGTAATTCACGTGTATATATGTTCTTTTATTAATACTATATTGAATTTGTAGTAGCTTTCAGTCATATTTTCTCAGTTACTGGATGCTAAAATTTTTTTAACATTAAAAAGGTGTCCTTTTACTAGAATGATTGGGAATTGCTGATATAGACCATATGTTCACAATGATTGTTTTTTTAAATGCACAGTAAATATATCAAAAGGAAAATAAGAAGTTCTCTTATCTGATACAGTTGGGACTTAGAGTTTAGTGGAAAAGTCAGTTGAAGTGAGGAATTTATTGTATACATTGTAACATTTTATTTTCAGCTTAAAGCATGTAAATATGCATTCGTTTGCCAGTCCTTTGCTGGTCAGTGTGTTTTACAGAGGGAATAGTGAATGTTATTTCTCCATCATGGGACCAAAAAATTAAAATGTTATCTAAAGTAAAAAAGCATTGTAAGACTTATATACTTTGCTTTCAGGAGATGTATTTAAACATTGGCTAGTTAGCAGCAGATTTTTCTAAAGCAAAATCTGTCTGCAGGTTTTAAAAAACTCAGATCACTTTCCCCATGTACAGAAAATGTTTCTCCAGTTGGCTCTGGTACTTTTGGCTCTGGTGCTTTGAGGTTCTGATGGTGACCAGTTCTTGGCATGTCGGTGTTAGGTTGGGAAAGCTTTTTGCTTGTCACTTGTAGCCTAATTTAGCATTCTTCCTTCTCTATCTCCCTCCAACCATTGTTTCCTTCCTTCCCCAGTAATTTATCCTTTATCAAATTCAAAATGTTTTCCAGTACTGAGGCAATTAATCTATCAATACATGCATAGCTTTTGAAACTGGGCTGCTCTCTCCATTTCTCGCAAGAGGACAGGTTGTTAATGTTTTCTCAGAGTTGGTCTGCATCATCTTGCATGTTTCCATTTCACTGAGACACCAGTGATGGATAAGGCTCAGGAGAGAACAACTAACATAGTGCCAGGTACATAGTAGGCACTGTACAAATAATTATTGAATGAATGAAGTTAAAATCCATAGGTGTGCTGAATATACTGTTTAGTAAGATTATTCAAGTCGAAGTGAAAATGTCTTATTTAGGTAATGTGTTGAGATACAAACTAGTGTTTAGTCTGGTGTTTCTCAGTCTTTTTTTTTTTTTACATTATCCTGCTAGAGAGCATTTTTTAGACATTTTTTCCCTTAATTGCCACCCTCTCCCCTTGAACTTTTAATACCACAGATATATTGTGTATTTTCTTACATATTATGGCCTTTTGGAGGGCCACACCCATTGTAACACCCAAGTTTGGTTTTGGTCTTCTTTCCCCCTTCTCCCCCCATTAACCAAATTTGCTTCTTTGGAAGCCATCTTGCTCTCATTGAGAATGCATGATTTAGCTTTAATTTCATAGCCAGTAACATGTATTATAGAAATTCATATGGTCTTCTGAGTTGCTCTGTCATTGTGTAAAGGGAGATGTCTATTCCAGCATGTTTATTTTTCATTAACATTCTTTGAAGTTGTCAGATAAAAGACATACAGAGCAGATAAGCTGACATAAATTATAAATAACATCTGTGTAGAGTCTTAAAATAATTTGTGGTTCATCACTGAACAGTTTTCTTACTAATGTTTAAATTAATATTATGCTGAGTACAATAGCTTAATACTGAGGATAGCTTTGCTGTAGTATATAGACAGTTTTTGTGAATGGTTATAGTGTGCTTACCACTGTTAATGATTAGGCTTAATTATGTCTTCAGTTAAATTCTGATAAAAAGAGGAAATGTGGGCTTCCCTGGTGGTGCAGTGGTTGAGAATCCGCCTGCCAATGCAGGGGACATGGGTTCGAGCCCTGGTCTGGGAAGATCCCACATGCCGCGGAGCAACTGGGCCTGTGAGCCACAACTACTGAGCCTGCGCGTCTGGAGCCTGTGCTCCGCAACAAGAGAGGCTGCGATAGTGAGAGGCCCGCGCACCACGATGAAGAGTGGCCCCCGCTTGCCACAACTAGAGAAAGCCCTTGCACAGAAACGAAGACCCAACACAGCCAAAAACAAACAAACAAACAAACAAATAAATAAATAAATAAATTTATTTTAAAAAGAGGAAATGCAATGAAGTGGAAAATATGGTGAATTAGATGTCAGAGTTTGGCTTCTAGTTAATAAAGGATCATTCTAAAGTCTTTGATTTTCCATGTCTTAGTTGTTGTAAATAGTGCTGCTATGAATATTGGGGTGCATGTATCTTTTTGAATTAGAGTTTTTGGGTTTTTTTTCCAGATATATACCCAGGAGAGTGGGATTGTTGGATTATATGGTGGCTCTATTTTTAGGCTTTTAAGGAACCTCCATAAATGTTTTCCATAGTGGCTGTACCAGTTGACATTGCCACCAACAGGGTAGGAGGGTTCCCTTTTCTGCACACCCTCTCCAGTGTTTATTTTTTGTAGACTTTTTGATGGTAGCCATTCTAACCTGTGTGAGGTGATACCTCATTGTTGTTTGATTTACATTTCTCTAATAATTAGTGAAGGTGAGCATCTTTTCATCTGTATGTCTTCTTTTTTTACATTTTCCCTGTAAATTTATTTAATTTAATTTTTATTTTTTTATTTTATTGGAGTATAGTTGATTTACAATGTTATATTAGTTTCAGGTGTACAGCAAAGTGATTCAGTTGTACATATACATGTATTCATTATTTTTCAGATTCTTTTCTCATATAGGTTATCACAGAATATTGAGTAGAGTTCCCTGTGCTATACAGTAGGTCCTTGTTGCTTATCTGTCTTGTATATAGTAGTGTGTGTATGTTAATCCCAAGCTCCTGATATTTCCCTCCCCCCCATGTTTCCCCTTTGGTAACCATAAGTTTGTTTTTGATATCTGTAAATTTGCTTCTATTTTGTGAATAAGTTCACTTGTATCATTTTTAAAAATCAGATTCCAACATATGAGTGATATCATATGTTATTTGTCTTTCTTTGTCTGACTTAGATCACTTAGTATGGTAATCTCTAGGTCCATCCATGTTGCTGCAATGTATGTCTTCCTTGAAGAAATGTCTATTTAGGTCTTCTGCCCATTTATTATTTATTTATTTTTATTATTGTTTTTATTTTTGGCTGAGTTGGTCATTCGTTGCTGCGCGCGGGCTTTCTCTAGTTGCGGTGAGCGGGGGCTACTCTTCGTTGCGGTGTGTGGGCTTCTCATTGCAGTGGCTTCTCTTGTTGCGGAGCATGGGCTCTAGGCGCACGGGCTTCAGTAGTTGTGGCACATGGGCTTAGTTGCTCTGTGGCATGTGGGATCTTCCAGGACCAGGGCTTGAACTCGTGTCCCTTGCATTGGCAGGCAGATTCTTAACCACTGCGCCACCAGGGAAGCCCAAAAAGCACACATTTTTTAAGTGTATAATTTGATTAATTTTGAAAAATGTGTACCTTTGTTTAACTAAAACCCCAGTAAATATATAGAACATTTCAGTCACTCCATTAAGTTCCTTCATATACCTTTCTAGTCCATTCCCTTCATACCCTGCCCCTGCCCAAGCACTGCTTTGGTTTCTATCACCATAGATTAGTTTTACCTGGTCTAGAACTACATATAAATAGAATTACCAATATGTATGCTTTTGTGTCTGGATTTTTTTCACTCAACATTCTTTCAGAATTCACCTATGTTATGACTAGTAGTTCATTCCTTGTTATTTCTGCGTAGTATTTCGATGTAGAATGCATCATAGCTTGTTTATCCATTCTCCCATTGATGGTCATTTGGGTGTTCCCAGGTTTTTGCTATTAGGAATAAAGCTGCAAGAAGCATTTTTATGAAAGTCTTTGAACATATATTTTCATTTCTACTGGATAAGTATCTATGAAAAGAATTGCTGGGTCATAGCTGCCAAATAATTTTCTAAAATGGTTGTACCCTTTTATACTCCTACTAACGATGTATAAGATTCCACATGCTTCATATTCTTACCAACAACTAATGTTATTAGTCTTTTGTGGAAGGGTTTTAATTTGCATTTATCTGATGATTAATACTGTTAGCATCTTCTCCATGTGCTTTGTTCCTTCACCATTTATATATCTCCTTATGTGAAATGCCCAAGCCTTTCACCCATTTTAAAATTGGGCGAATGGTTTGTCTTATTGCTTTGTAGGAGTTCTTTGTATAGGCTGTTTACAAGTCCTTCGTCATTTATGTACATTGCAAATATTTTCTTCCAGTTTATGACTTGCCTTTTAAAAAAATTTTGCCTTTTGATGTGCAAGTTTTAAATTTTAATGAAGTCCAATTTATCAATTTTTCTTTTATGCTTAATAACTTTTGTGTCTTTTTTAAGAACTCTTTGTACTCCATGATTGTATAGATACTCTGTGTTTCTTTCTAGAAGCTTTATAATTTAAGCTTTTACATATAATCTTATTTTGAGTTAACAGAGAATACTTTACAAATGCTTAGATAAGTTCAGGAGCAAAGCATTCTAACTTTGTTATTATTGTTGAGATAAATTTCACATACTGTAAAATTCACCTGTGTATAGTATACAGTTCAGTGGTTTTTTAGTATAGTCACAGAGTTATGCAGCCGTAACTGCTATCTAATTCCAGAACATTTCATCATCCCACATGCTTATGAAGTAAGTCAGACAGAGAAGGACAAATATTGTATGATATCACTTATATGTGTAAATAAAACATACTAGTGAATATAACAAAAAGAAACAGACTCACAGATACAGAGAACAAACTAGTGGTTACCAGTGGGGAAAGGGGAGAATTTCCAAGAAATCTTACGTTTCCTAGTCAACATATTTTCTTTTGCCACAGAGACTGCTCACTTTTTACTCTCTACTGTCCCCTCATTTTACAACCTATCCTTTATTTTCCTTCACCTACTTCACAAAGAATATAGGACTCTTAGACATGAGTCCCCTCATCCTTACCTTCGTATCTATAAATCTTTCTGTATCCATGTCCATCTTTGCTTCCTTTCTGTCCTAGCAAAGGGGTTATCATTTCTTCTGAGGTTAACCCTTTCATCTGTACTCTGTATCCTATCCTCATCCACTTCCTTAGACGCCTTACTTTGTCAGCCACCATCTCCCTTCCACCTCACATTCTTTGTCATCAATATGTAAACATGTTCAGATGTGTCCTTTTTAATAGCAAAATAGCTGTCACTCTATTTCATGATTCCTTTTCTTTTTCTCTTTCCTTGACATTTGTCTTAAACTCACTATTTACTCTCATTTAGTCCTCAATTCTCTGCAGTTTGACCCCTGTACTCTATCCTTAGAACTGTCCTTGTCATGGTCACCAGTGACTTCTTTGTTTCTAAAGCTAGTGGATGCTTTTTAGTAGCAATTGTGGTATTTCTTCTTCCTCTCTAAAGTCCTCCTCTTTCTTGGTTTCTTTGAGACCAGCTTCCTGATTTTAATTCCATATCAGTCTGTCCTTTTATAGTTTCCTTTGCATAACATCAAAGCACAGTTTAGTAAAAGCTGTTCAGGGGGTTGCAAATCATTGTGGTCTAAGGATGAATCTCTGGTTTAGCTTGAATGTCTAGGATAAGTCTTTCATCAATTCATAGACATTTGCTAAGGATTAAATACAGGAAAACTAAAATTGTATTTGCTGTCAAGATTTGGGATGAAGATGTGTTATGTTGCCAGTTATGGATTTTTTAACATGCATCGATAGGGTTAGGGTTAACGTTCTCTTAAGGAAATGAAGGAACGCAATCAAAAGCTGTGACCGATGAATTGTGAGGAATTGACCATTCAGCCTAACAACAGACAGCTCCTGGAACGACAGTGCTCTTCTTTCTTGGCAACTGTCCTACATGTTGTAGTGCCTTCAGTTCACCAGATTAGTATCTCCATCATACAATTCATTGTTTTCTCTCTTTCCCTCTCCTCCTCATCTCACTCACTCCATTAGTCTTTTTAATTGTGAAATATAATGTACACAAAACAAATGCAGTGGACTTTCTTTTTTTTCCCTTTGGGTACTGTATCTGTGTAAACATTATCAAGTCAAAAAATAGAACATCCTCAGTGCCCCAGTCCTCCTGGTATAACCCCCACCACCCTCACCTAACTCCCAGATATAGCCACTCTCCAAACTTTTGAAGCCATCATTTCCTTTGTTTTGCTTATAGTTTTAAAAACTAAATATTCATCCCTTGATAAAACTTTACCTGATTTAAATCTTCCTATAAATGGCAAAATACAGTAACTATGTTTATGGGTGTCATTGTGTGTCATTGTCTAATTTCTTTTGTTCACAGTCCATTTATGTTTTTGCCTGTAGCTGAAGTTCATTCATTATGTTCGTTGTGTGGTGTTTCATAGTATGAATATTTACCCATTTGGTTGGTAAGTGTATGAATAGTGTCCAGTTTTCAGCTATTATGAACAGTGCTGCTGTGAACATTCTTGTATAATGGCATACTTTTCTGGAATGGAATTGCTGGGTCAACTTCATTTTTACTAGATTTGTCTAATTAGTGTACATATTTAAAAAACTATTCTCTAAAGAGATTATACCATTTTCACTCACACCAACTATATATGAGTATTTCTACCCCATTTTGTTGTTCATCACTTTTTTACTTGTTTTTGTTTTATAAGGAATTAGCTACTGTTATTTAAACTGAAAACTGTTTCTGTTTTTTCATTTTGATATTAAAGTAACAAAAGTATTTAAAAATCTGGGTTAGCCTTATGCCATCTGAGTCCATGCCAGGAAATTAATATGTATTTTCATTATATTAAATGTACTTACATATTTTTATTGTTAGCTATTTTTAGATTCATGTGAGATGACTATATTTCATATACACTGAGTGATACTTGCCACAGATTTTATTCTTTCTTTTTAATCTAAAATGTCATAGCTGTGTAAATTTTCAGCCCTAAACTAAATGGTGAAACTAAATGGTGGTATTTTATATAAAGTTCTTCTGTGTTATCTTGAGCAGTAGTACAACTTTGGGTTTCATTATATAGGTTTTATTTCTAAGAGTTTATGTGGAATATTTATTAAAGTAATTCTAATGAATCTTTATTTTTCTTTAAAGTTGGCCTTTGCCAGAGTTTGATCCAAGCCAAATTCGACTAATTGTATATCAAGACTGTGAAAGACGAGGGAGAAATGTCTTGTTTGACTCCAGTGTTAAGAGAAAAAATGAGGACATATCAGTATCGGTGAGCATCATTATTGATTTGGTTGAAATTTAATGTCAGATATTTTAATTCAAGAAGGAATGAGTAAGATTTCAGTTATGGTACTTTTATTTGTCAGTACAAAACATTTTTACCATGTTATTAAAATTTAAATCACTGATTTTGAGAATTTTTAAAGGAAAAAACATTTGCCTTATTTGCATTGGTCTAGTACCAGAGAAAATTTTAGTTTAACATGTATTTACTTATATACTTGTATTATGAGATGTGGCTAGAGCTACAGGGTTTGTTAAAGTGGATCTGGTACAAATCTCTCATCTTATGATTGTGGAAAGTGTGACCTAGAGAGGTGAAATTATTTGTCTGAAGGTACAAAGCAAGTTAAATCTGTAGCCCTTAGTTCATCGTATTTTCCCATACTATACAGCAGTAGCAAGAACATCTATTCTGTTGACTTTGAACATCATATTTTGAAATATTTTATGACTAGTTTAGCAGTAACAAATGGCCATTCACTTGGTCATCCAAGAAAACCCAAGTGATTGCTGTTGTTTTGCTGCTGCTGCTTCTATTAAACTTTCAGATGTAAAGACTCTCCATCGCCTGGATCTATAATCTGGAAATGGAAGCCTGGAATTGTGTTTTCTCTCCTTCCCTAAACTGACAGTTTTCACTAACATTTCAGTAAACAACTAGAATTGACTTTTAATAGACAAAAAGTTATTTTTTAATAGACAAACTATTTATTTTTCGAGACTTGGGAGTTTGTACTTGAGATTTTGTGTTCTTAGAAAAATTTGATACATTGGATGTGGTCTGTTGTCTTACTTATAATGGCATCCTCATCATCTACTTAGGTGGCATATAATAAGCACTTGCCTAATTTTTGAGTTATTTTGATTGTCAGGTTTTATGATGTTCTTCTGATTAGTAACACATTTCTTAATTTTCTGGAGATTGTGCTTTGTTTAGATTTCTTAGCCATTCTCTGGACACGTTTTTCAATCTGACAAGAAAAAAAAATTGCAAAATTTTCTTAAAGTATTGTTTGGTTGTGCAAATGACTAAGTATCTACAGAGCACTAGGCTCTTGGAGATTTAGCAGTCTCTACCCTCTTGGTGCTTGCAATTAGACATTCTTAGGGAGGTGAACATTGAACAAACAAATAAATAATTCCAAATTGTGATTGGGTACCGTGAAAGAAACACACAGAATTCTTATGAGATTCCACAGGAAGGAACCCATTTTTTATCAGTTTGGTTGTAGGGGTATTAGGAAAGTCTCACTGAGGAAGTGACATTCAACCTGAGATCTCAAGAAATTGAAGGCATGGTATAGGGGATGAGTATTCCTTTAAGCAGGACCAGCAAATGCAGTCTACAGGGTGACTTAGGAGCTTAGTGAATTAAAGGATCTAAAAGAAGGCCAGTTTGGCTGGAAGGATAGTAAAGTAGTATGTAAAGTAGCTAGAGATGAAATTGGAGAGAGATGGAACAGGAGCCAGAATATTCAGGGCCTCATAGGTCTCTGGGTTAGAAGTGTAGACTATATTCTAAATGTAGTGGGAAGCCATTGAAGGGATGTGGTTTATGTTTCAAAAAATCACTTGGGTAGAGAGTCCAGAAATAAACTCACACATACGTGGTCAGTTAACTTACAACAAAGGAGCCAAGGAATATGTAATGGGATAGGACAGTCTCTTCAATAAATGATGTTGGAAAAACTGGACAGCCACATGCAAAAGAATGAAACTAGACCGCTCTTTAACACCATACACAAAAACTGACTCAAAATGGATTAAAGACTTGAACATAAGACCTGAAACCATAAAGCTCCTAGAATAAAACATAGGCAGTAAACTACTTGACACTGGTCTTTGCAATGATTTTCTTGGATGTGAGACCAGAAGCAAAGGCAACAAAATAAAAAATTAACAAGTGAGACTACATCAAACTAAAACAGTTCTGCACAGCAAGGGAAACCATCAACAAAATGAAAAGGCAGCCTACCAAGTTGAGAAAATATTTGTAAATCATGTATTGGGTAAGGGGTTAATATCTGAAATATATGAAGAACTCATACAACTCAATAGCAAAAAACAAACAATCTAATTGAAAAGTGGGCAGAAGATCTGAATGGACAGTTTCCAAAGAAGACATACAGTTGGCCAACAGGTACATGAAGAGGTGCTCAGCATCACTAATCATCAGGGAAATGCAAATAAGAACTGCAATTATGTATCACCTTACAGTTGTTAGAATGGCTATTACCAAAAAGACAAGAAATGACGAATGTTGGTAAGGGTGTGGAGAAAAGAGAACCCTTGTGCACTATCTGTGGGAATGTAATTGATGTAGCCACAATGGAGAACAGTATGGAGAGTCCTCAAAAAATTGAAAATAGAATTGCGATATGATCCAGCAGCTCCACTACTGGGTATTTATCCGGAGAAAATAAAAACACTAACTTGAAAAGATCTATGCACTCCAGTGTTCACTGCAGCATTATTTATAATAGCCAAGACATGGATGCAACCTAAGTGCCCATTGATGAATGAATGGATAAAAAAAAAAATACATATAATTCAGCCATAAAAAAGGAGACCTTGCTGTTTTTGACAACATGGATAGACCTTGAGGGCATTATGCTAAGTGAAATGAGTCAGACACAGAAAGACAAATACTGTATGATCTCACTTATACGTGGAATCTAAAAAAAACTGAACTCGTAGATACAGAGAACAGATAGGTGGTTGCCAGAGGCAGGTGTGGGGAGTGGGGAAAATGGGTGAAGGGGGTAAAAAGTACAGGTTTCCATACAGGTTTCCAGTTATAAAATAAATAAGTCATGGGAATGTAATGTACATGTGGTCACTATAATTAATAATACTGTATTGTATATTTGAAAGTTGCTAAAAGAGTAGATCTTAAAAGATCTCATAACAAGGAAAAAGTTTTTTTGTAACTATGCATAGTGATGGATGTTAAGTAGACATTATGAAGATCATTTCATAATATATATTACAAATACTGCATCATTATGTCATATATCTGAAATGAATATAATGCTGTTGTCACTTATGTGTCAGTTTTTAAAAAATAGTGAAAAAATCACCTTGTTACTTAGAGAATGGTTGGATGTGGGGGGATGAGGGAGAAGGAAGCGTTTGGTGAATTCAATGTTTTGGTTTGAATAGCTGAGTGGTGAGATGCCTAAGAGTCATAGAATTGTAGATGGTCAAGCAGACAGTTGAAATCTAAGGCTAGCTGCAAATGTGATAAGCATGTTTTTTTTTGTATTTAGACTGCTAATAGCGCAGCAGAACTTGGCTAAGACTGACAGGTTGACAATCAATACTCTCTTGATTATTTCTTTAGCAAATATTTATTGAAGTTTTTTTGTGTGCTTGATGATGTTCCATTGAATTGCAGCATATAACTTCTCCTTTACTATTTCTCTTGATGCTATTCATTGTGTTTCTTTAGCATTCTTCCCTTTTGTCTTAAACAGCCTTGTGAGTCTCGTGTCATGCTGTTTCTTGAACCCTTTCTGCCCACCTTTTCTGAAATGATGCTTCATTAGTCTCATTAGTCTTCTCTCCATCTGATATCTCCTTCTTCCCTCTGTTAGCTTTTTTTCTTTGCCTGCAAATCTTCACAAAGCCTCTTTACCCAACACCAACAAAATAATTATCCTTTTACTTTCTCCTTTATTTATATGCCCTTCTGTCTTTTTCTGTCTCTGTCTTTTTTGTCCTTCTCAGTCTTCCTTCTCAGTGTTTGTTGGTGTCTCTTAGTCTCTCTGCCTCACTCTCTCTCCAGCTCTCCTCAGTGTCTCAGCTCAATCTCTCCTTTGTATCTCTTAGTCTCTTCTCTGTGTCTCTTAGCCTCTCAGTAGTAATCTGTCTACCAGCTCTAAGCTCATACCATCCACTCATTCCTCAGTCTTCTGAAATTTTCCTGTAAGCCTGCTTCTTCTTTTTCAAACTTTCCTCTAGACTCATCAGTGACTAGAAATCAAACAGCCTTGAATATTTCCAGGCTCAGTTGTTTTATATATAGTCATATTACGTGCTATCTTCCTAGATGAAGATTTATCTTCTTTCACGGTTTATTGTATCACAACTTTATGAATCCTTTCTGATTCCTCTTTTCTGCTACATCAGAATTCTCATAGTCCTTTGTTTATAGTCTTTCATAGACCTTCTATATCATAGCTGTATTTCTCATAGTCCTTTGTTTATAGTCTTTCATAGACTTCTATATTGGAGCTGTATTTGTGTGTTTATTTGTTATTAAATTGCAAAAAAAAGTAAAAAATTTGTCTGTTATTCACCTTTGTTTCCTAAACGGCACACTGCCTCACACATGGTAAATACTCCGGACATATTTTGATCAGCTTTAATTAAAAGTTAGGAAGTTTATTATCAAAATCCTGTAAATACTTTAATGAAGATTTTATGTGTTCCTTTTGAACACTACAGAACACATGGTTTTTTCCCAAATTGTGAGCTGTTGGAATCATTAAGTGATTTTTTTCATCTACTTTACTGTACTTATACCCTTGGAACATCAAATCATGTCAGTTCTATATAGGCAAAGAGGGACTGTGTGATGTAAATGATCATTTTAAACTTCCTACACAATATTTTGGGTCCATACATAATGATGAGATAGTTTAGGCATTAGCAGTTTCCTGAATATTGTCTTACAATGCTGAAATAAAATTATATTAATCAATGTATAGCTTTCTCAGAACATTTATTTTCCAACTCTGTTATACTCTGTGAAAAATGACTCTTGAACATTCAGTGATTTTAATCAAGAAACTTCTCTCTTTTGTAAAAGTTTATTTTTATTTTTTTACTTTTGATCCTCAGAGCTTATTCATCATCTAGTTGAAATGTAAAAATTATTGAGATGTGGTTTCTTTGAACACTGATATAGCCAAATGGATCAAGTGTGATTTGATCATATGATACTATCTTTATCTTGCACATTGTTTCTGTGTTAACAATAATCCATTAACAATAATCCAGCGCGTGTGTTCCGAGTGAAGTTACATCGTCACTCACATGTTTCAGCCTTCATTGGTTATATACAAGAATAAAGTTGTACATCAGCAGATTCAAATAACTTTGGAAAGGTGAATATAAATTTTAATGTGTTAGAGTTTTGTACTCTCAGAAGCATTGTACAAGTGCCAGTAGTTGATTCATAATTGTGATATCAGATTTGGAACATAGGATTTGGTTAGGTAATTGAATCTATATAAAAGTTAATATACAGAAATCAGTAAACTCAGTATATACAAATAACTTCCAATTGGAAGTATGAAGGAAGCTAAGGCTCCATTTAAAATAGCAATTTTGTGGGATAGGGAGGGTGGGAGAGAGACGCAAGAGGGAGGCGATATGGGGATATATGTATATGTATAGCTGATTCACTATGTTATAAAGCAGAAACTAACACACCATTGTAAAGCAATTATACTCCAATAAAGATGTTAAAAAAAAAAAAAAAGAAAGAGCATGGGGGCTTCTAAGTAAAAAAGGACAAGTGCTTTAAGCATTTGGGAACTCAATAAAATTAATTTTTTTTTAGCACCTTAAAAAAATAAATAAAATAGCAATTAAAAAAAATGCCTTTTCATAAACTTAACAAAATCTATATGTTTAGAACTTTAAAAATCTCCTGAGGTACATAAAAGCTTACTTGAGCAAATGAAAAGGCAAGATATATTTTTGGGTAATACTCAGTGTCATAAAGTTGTCCATTCTCTGTAAGTTGCTTTGTAAAATAATGCTATCTCCATAAAAATGCCAACCTTATTGTTATTATTATTATTATTATTTTTGGTGGGTGGTGGTATCTGGAATTAGATAGCAGATTCTAAAGTTCAAATGGAAAGAAATTAGCAATAATAGGTTGGAAAACTGAAAAAGAAAGAGTAGTGAGGTTGAGTAAGTTCTACCAGATTTGAAAAATATACTCTAAAGTCTCAATAATTAAAAGACTATATTATTGGAACATAAATAGATCAATAGACTAATGGAATGAAATAGAGGATCAGAAGTAGATCTAAATACATACAGGAATTTAATATATGATAAAGGCATCATCTTAAATCAGTAGGGTAAAGATTAATAAATGGTATTGAGATAATTAGCCAATTATAAGAAAGATAAACTTAGATTCATATCTCAAGTATATCAAACATTTAAATGTAAAAAAAATAAAACTATGACATTACAAAAAGATAACATGAGTTCCTATGTATATGTGGAGTGGAAAACACCTTTTAGCTATTGCTCAAAATGCAGAAGCCATAAAGTTAAACGACTTACACATTTGACAACCAAATAAAAAAAGAAACGGAAATAACTTGGATGGTGAGCAAAACAAAGCAAAAGCAAACAAACAAAAAAGAAAAAAACTGCCATGAAGAAAATTAGAAGATAAATGATACCCTGGGAAAACATTTTTATAGGATATAAAACCAGCTGGTAATCTTTCTATATAAAGAATTCCTAGAAATCAAGACAGGAGAACCATTCAGTAGAAAATTAGGTGAAGGATAAGACCAGGGAGTTCACATACGGATGGCCATTACACATTTAATAAGATTCTTCCTCTCATTCATAATAAGGAAATGAAAATTAAAACTATGTTGTGATTTTAGTTCTTTCCTTTTAGATTGGCAAAAACCCAAATGTTGCATGACAGTACTTTGCTGTTAAAGTGAGGGAGTGAAATGACATCCTTGGAGGGGTAGTCTGGCAGTATCTACCAAAATTATATGTATTTATGTTTTGACCCAGCAGTTCCACTGGCAGGGTTATTAACAGATGACTGGTTAAATAAGCTATAGTATATTCACACACTGGAATACTGTGTAGCTGTATTTTTTTTAAAAAAAGAATGAGGAAGATTTCTAAAGATAGATGAAAAGATTCTCTATGATACTAGTGGAAAATAAAGCAACGGCAGAACTGAATCGCTTTTTCTGTAAGAGAAAAGGAAAAGGAATATGCTTATATTTGAAAACAGAAATACTGGAAGGATAATAGTAAACCAATAAAAATGATTTTACTTATTGGCAATGTGTGGAGTGGGGAAAAGGGTAGTTAAAGAGTGGGATCTAGATTTCTTTGTGTCGATGAAAATTCAATTAACAATTAAGCTAAGAAGAAATAAAGATAATTTTATTTGAGCCAAATTGAGGATTGTAACGTGAGAGACAGATTTTCAGAAGCTCTGAGAATTATTCCACTGGTCAGGAGTTAGAGAGGCGTACGTTTTTGAGAGAAAGAATCATGTATCATATTGACAAGTTAAAATTATAAATAAAGTTCATCAGAGTTTTTTTAGTCAGGTATGCACATACAGAATGAGCCTTTAGTCAGTGTGACCCCCTGTACAGGATGGGAACGGAATATTAATTTTAAAAATTACAATGCTGGCATTAGAAGAAAGAGACTGTTTTTCTCAAAGTTGATTACATCCTCCTACCTTGAGGGGATCTGGTTAATGTATAATGCAGACGCACATTGAACATTGGGAAAGGCATGTTATGTGCATTTCAATTCTGACTTAGTTTGATTGTCCTGTTGTAGAGATTTTAGATCTATAAGACATTGTGCATAGAAGTGTACATAAAAGCTGTGAGACACACACACACACACACACACACACACACACACACACACACACACACACACACACACCTTTCTCTGTACAGTGTCTTTTCTCTTTCCCATTCTTAAGTTACGGCTGTTTTGAAACCAAGCAGCAACAACTTTGTTGGAAGATGGTCTAGTGAGGGGACATGGCACAGTAAACACTGGCCTTCTAGGAGCAGAAATTATGCTTCAGTCCTGGAATTGATACATGTTTGTCCCTTTCTTCCCTCTAGCAAATTGCTTCTTGTTTCAGAGATCGGACATATATAGTTACCTCAGCCTGGAATGTCTTTCTAGCCCTCCCATTCTTCTTCTTACAGTGAACTTAACTTCTATGCTTTTTTGTAGTCCCAGTTTAAATATCATTTCTGATCTGCCTAGACTAAGTTAAGTTCTTTCTTGGACAGTTCACATAAACATCATTGCTCCTTAATCTCTTCATCTGTAAAATGGGGATAATAATAGTACTTACTTCATAGAGTTGTTGTGAGGAATAAAAGAGTAAATATATGTAAAACAGAAGAGTACCTGACCAGATACTAGGTGCTATGTGAGTTAACTGTTGCTATCATTATTACTTTTATTAGACATATTTGAAATAATGTATGTAATTATACTAATTTGTCTATTTGTTAAATATCTCCTTCTCCTGTTAGATTGTTAGTTCCATGAGGAAAAGAACTGTTTTATTCACTTCTTTTCCCTAGTGCTTGGTACACATAGTACTCAGTTACTTTTGTTGACTGATAAATGGTGGTTTGCAATAGTAGATAAGTCAGGCCAGCTGGGTTTTAAAGAATGAACATACTGGTAACTGTGGTAAAGCATTGCAATGTTTTTAGGAGTATCAGAGAACTTGGTGGATTGCAACTTTGGTAGTTGTGAGCAGTGAAAGCTCTAGAACCTGTTTGGGAGAGAGAGGAGAACAAGAGGAATAAAGCAAAAAAATTTTTTTTATTAATTAATTTTTATTGGCATATAGTTGCTTTACAATGTTGTGTTAGCTTCTACTGCACAGCAAAATGAATCAGCCATGCATATACATATATCCCCTCCCTTTTGGTTTTCCCTCCCATTTAGGATACCACAGTGCATTAAGTAGAGTTCCCTGTGCTATACAGTATGTTCCCATCAGCTGTCTATTTTATACATAGTATCAATAGTGCAATAGTGTATATGTGTCAATCCCAGTCTCCCAATTCCTCCCACCCCACCCCTTTCCCCCTTGGTATCCATACATCCATACATTTGTTCTCTATGTCTGTGTCTCTATTTCTAAAGCAAAAAATTGAAATACATTCTTCTTCCGTGCTAGACAATACAGCCTTCTGGTCCTAAGCTCAGCTATTATTAAAAATGTAACTGTCCAATACATGGATGCATTCTCATTTCAAAAGATTAAACTTACATATATATGAACGTACATTGAAATATGTCTCATTTGCATTTCTCTTCCGATTCCTGCATCTCCCGTTTTTTTCCATTAAAATATGTTACTTACATTAGCTTGTAATGGGTATATTGTTATATTTAAATCAATTTATAAATATTTTAAAATTCCTCAATTTTAATTTCTAATATGGGAAAATATTGATACATATATCACACATAAACAAAATGCCTTTGGGATCCTAAATAATTTTTAAGAGCATGAATAGGTTTTTGAGATCAAATAATTTGAAAACTGCTGCAGTATATAATTAAGTCCTAACAATGAACATTGTGTAGACCATTGTAATATAGAAAAATTCCCATGATTTAATAATTTTGGTGAGAAAAGTACAGTTAAAAAATGCCACAAATATTATTATAGTTATGAGACAAAGAATAGAAAACAGTACTGGAGAAAATAAAGTAAAATGCAGATAGTCATTATATTAAGGTTATGTTATTTTGAATTATTTCATCCTTGGTTTTTCCAAAGGTTTTTATGCTATAATTTATATATGGTGGAAAATCTGTTAAAATATGAATGGGAATAATGTCTCCATTTCAGAAGCTCTGTAGTGATGCTCAAGTTAAAGTCTTTGGGAAATGCTGCCAACTGAAACCTGGAGGAGACAGTTCTTCCTCTTTAGATAGTTCCATGACTTCATCTTCTGATGTAAAAGACCAGTGTCCTAAGTACCAGGTAAGATCACTGATGTCTTTTATTCATTCACAAGTATTTTTGAGTACCTACAATGTGTTGTATACCATCCTAGGGACTGAGGATGTAACAGGGACTAGTGCTTACCCTCCTGGAGCTTACAGTATAGCTGGGGAGACAGATAATTAAATAGGTAAGTTTATGAACTTTGATAAATCTTAGGATAGGGGAAGCATAGAGAGCTTTGGGCACAGGTAGCAGGGGCATTTTCTCCTTTTTATTTCCATTTCATATTTTTTAGGCTACCAGAATAATTTCTTATTTTATATACTTTTTAATTATTGAAATATGAAGATAAATATAATACAGGTCAGCTGTAGTATGAAATTAAAATATGGCTGAAGTATATGTTATCAGAAATGTACATTTTCATGTTTCAAAATTAATGTGGCTGTTCTTTTAAAATACGGAATTAACCAATCATTTGACTAAATAGGAACTTCTCGATAAACTTGTTACATTGTTATATTTTACATAGGATCAGTACTTGGTTTCAAATAAGCAAATGTCATGTAATGTGAATTTATTTGTGTCATTCAAGCTTGCATGAATGAATCACAGGTATTTTACATTTAGCAGTACCAAAATAGAATCCTGGACCTTTAAATTATTTATAATTATGTAATTGTGTTTGGATAGAAACTAACCCTTATACCATATCAACATGACAGTATATGTGGAAGAGCTTCGAAGTTATAAAAGTCCAGATGTTAGGACTACCTACATAGTATGTAGTCCTAATATCTACATAGTTCTGCCTGCCCTCCTCTATTCCTCTTCCATCTTAAGCATGTTACCCTAACGAGTTCCTAATAGTGCTGTGCTATGTAGGATCATTATACTTATGCCAATTTACAAGTTTTCCAATTTGATCAACTGTACAAACTTGCCTTTCTTCCTAATGTTATGCAGTTAAATAGTATTAGCAAATGGATCCAGACTGTAGAAACCCTGAAGCAGTGAGTGATTATAATTCTCATTTTGCATCAAAAATCCCTAGAGTTTTTTTTAAGTACAGGTTCCCAGGTTATATGTCTAGATATTCTGGTAGTAGGTTCATTATGGTCTTGGAAATCTGCTTTTTTAGCAAGAAGACATTGAATTATTACAGCATATAGTTCACTACACTTGATAAAGTGTTATTTCAGGTAACTAGAACATTATTTTTGATTTACGGGATATTACAGATTATTGCTTTCAGCAATGAGTACTTACAAAGAATTGAACTTTTAAATAAGAGCCTTTTTAAAAAAGCATTAAAGATAATAGCATTTTCTTAATTATATTCTTCATTATAGATTATGTCACATTAAAATATATAACATGTCAATGACATTCATGATAACTATTTGGTATGTATTAGAGCAGGCAGAGAGAACCTTTAATAGCAAAGTATGTGGTTTCATAAAATTTATACACCAATTTATTTTTACTGTATTTTGCCTTCTGAGAATTCTTTTCTAATTATAATATTAAAATGTTTAAATGACTTGATATTTAAATTTGTGTAGCTTGTTTAATATAAGAAATATTATTTTTAGTCAAAATAAGAATGGAGTTAGATGCATTGTAACAAAAATGAGCTTGTAAGAGAAGGTTCTCATTTCTGTCATTATCCAGAAGCAGTTTAGGTTGCCAATTAAGATTGGTATTGTTGATCTTAAAAGAAAAATAAACTACTTTATCATTTAGAAAATTATTCTACTCTGTTTCTAAAATGTTCGTAATACCTAGACTTCTGGAAGTAAAAATTTTGTCTTAACTAAATCCCAAGAATAAATGAGTTGCTTCTTGTAGTAACCTAGGTATATCAGAAGTGATTTTTTCTTAAAAAATAACTTTGTGCCTTTATTAAAACAAAATTAAGACTATAGCACTGAGAAAGAAAAAACAATATGTCAATGTATTAAAAAACTAATATGAACATAGTATGTATAATGAAATGGATTGCTATTTGAAGATGTTCTTTTTAAGGAAGGTGACAAAATGTAAATATATAGATTTTTTTTAACCCAAGGCAGGTAGTAAACAAGCAAAGGAGTAAAAGAGAATCACATTATAAAAAGAAAAATAGTATGTAGATGTATTCCCTGGCTTTCACTTGTAAAATGGGGGTCCTCATCACTTTATTGTTATCTTCAGAAGAATCTTTTAAGTATTTTTGAAAACTCCTAATTCTTGATTTCCCATGGTAGAATGGCATAGTGAAATTTGCATAATCCTCATTTACTATCTTAGATAGTTTTTTGGTCATCTTTCTCATCAGTTTTATTATGTTAATTGTATTGGTTAGGAATTGCATTGGGATATCCTATGAAACAGTGGCTTAAACAAATTAGGGATTGGTTTCTTCACATGACAAGTCTGGAGAGAGGCCATCTAGGCACGATAATGTATGGGCTTCAAGATGGCCTCAGAGACCAAGGCTTCCTTATCTTTCTACTTAGCCAGAGTTACTGTGTACATACTTGTTGCCTTGTCGTCCTCTTATGGTGTCTTCATCTTCAGTGATTTCCATTTATATTCCATTGACCAGGACTGTGTTGAATGCATGTAAATGGATAGTTCTGAAAGCTACCACTCCAACCACTGGTTTAACTCTTTGAATATAGAGACCAACTCGAAATCCCCTATCTGCAAGGGAGGCTCTGAAATGCAGTTTTTTTCATTTGGGCACATTGCTTCCTTGAAACAAATTAGACTTCAAAAAATAAGGAATAAGATATTTGGTGGTTAACTAGTTATATTTGCCACAGTATATAAATAGTAACCAAATGGATGAGTCAACTTTTAGATTTTTTTGACTCCTATGAGGACAATTAAAGAATAATGGAAAAGAATAACTTTTTAAATCAGAATTCTTTAGAAACAAGACATTCTAATGCTTAAGTCTTTTTTAAAAAAATGCAAAATATGTCCAAGTTACCCCTTTTGCGAATGCTTCTTTTTGCACAATAGGAGTGGTAAAATCTGTTCAGCATGTTCAGTGAATTCTACTTCTTGTTATCTGTCCTGGAGAAGCATTGCATATGCATAAGATGTGGCTAAGAATGTTTATTTGAGTGTTATTTGTAATAGCAAAAAACAGGAAGTAACTTAAATGCCTGTCAGTAAGGGGAACAGGCTTGATAAACTGATATTTTCATATAGGAGAATACTATGCAGCTCTTAAAAGGAATCTATGTATAACAATATGCTTAGATCTATAAGGCATTGTGAAATGAAGAAAATCAAGCTGCAGAACAGTGTATACAATGTAAAATCATTTAAAAAAACATTATGTAGAATACAGCAAAGGAATTTTTAATAAAAATCAGTTTTTGAAATAGGTTTTAAATTCTGCAATTTTATTAATGTTGTGCTTACTGTTTAGGGTTCTCGATGCTCTTCTGATGCCAATATGCTTGGAGAGATGATGTTTGGCTCAGTAGCAATGAGCTACAAAGGCTCCACCTTAAAGATTCATCAGATCCGGTGAGGGATTTTCTGATTTTTCTTAATGAATCCATTTTAGAATGTTTAATTTTTTAAAGATGGGAGAATTTCATATAGTCTTCACTCAGATTGAGCATGTCAGATACTAAGTTTATGATGTTTTATGGGTTTAATGCTACATCGTGGCTGTTGTAACTATGCTGTGACATCTCTATGACTTAAACATTTTTATTTGTAATAAATTGGAAAGGTCCTTGTGTTTCAGTTTCGATCTCTCTCTGTCCCTCTCTTTTGCTTCCTAGTTCCCCTCCACAGCTTATGCTCAGCAAAGTTTTTACTGCACGGACTGGCAGCAGCATCTGTGGAAGTCTCAATACGTAAGTAGTTATGGATGAAGGGAGAAATTAATTCTTTAAGATTTGCAAAGGATGAAAACTAATAAGCTGCTTTCAGGATTGCAGCATAAATTCAGATTTTATTCCATCCCTTAAGTTTGAAAGTTTATGGAGGCCAGATTTTTTCCCCCAGCTTTGTTGAGATATGATTGACATACGCCATTATGTAAGTTTGAAGTATATGGCGTGTTGATTTGATACATTTATATATTGCAAAGTGATTACCACCATAGCCTTAGCTGCTACCATCCTGTCACATAATTACCATTTCTTTTTTGTGGTGAGAATATTTAAGATTTACTCTGTTAGCAACTTTCAAGATATAATGCAGTATTATTAGCTATAATTAGCTTGCTGTATATTAGACACCCAGAACTTGTTAATCTTATAACTAGAAGTTTGTACCCTTTGACCATTTTATCCCCATTTCCCCTACTCCCAGTCCCTGGTAACCATCACTCTGCTCTCTGCATCTCTGAGTTTGGCTTTTTAATTTTTTTTAAATTAAATTAAAAAAATTTTTTAATTTATTTATTTTTTGGCTGTGCTTCGCGGCTTGCAGGATCTTAGTTTGCCAATCAGGGATTGAACCCGTGCCCCCTGCGGTGGAAGCACAGAGTCCTAACCACTGGACCGCCAGGGAATTGGCTTTTTTAGATTCCACATATAAGTGATAGCGTACAGCATTTGCCTTTCTCGGTCTGACTTACTTCACTTAGAATAATGCCCTGAAGGACCAAAGTTGTTGCAAATGGCAGGACTTCCTCTTTTTTTCTTTTCATGGCTGAATAATATCCACTGTCTATATATATACATGACAGTCTTTTTTTATCCATTCATCTGTTGACAGACACTTGGGTGTGGCTGTATTCCAGTAAAACTTTATTTAGAGAAACAGGCAGCAGACTTAATTTCACCCTCAGGGTGTAGTTTGCCAACCCCTGATTTAAATGATTAGTTGGTTTATAGTACTAATAGGGAAACTTAAAACTTAAAAAAAAATAATGTTTTACACTTAAAATTTGAGGTATACAAAGAATTGCCATTAAGAGCATAAAACGAATTTGGAATTTATTTTTTTCTCCTCCCACTTAGGCTGCAAGACAGTCTTGAATTCATCAATCAGGACAACAGTACATTAAAGGCTGATAATAACACAGTTATTAATGGACTACTTGGAAATATAGGTAAAACGGTTTTATACGTTTTAAAAATGTTCTTAATAGTGTAGATAATAATGTTCTTAATAATGTTAGAAGAACAAAGAATTTTGAATACTAGAAGTGGAAAAGGGATTTAAATCGCAAGTATGTGTAATATTTGTATTATTTGAAAAATGTAGTTTTCATATATTTGAACATAATGTTTATTTTGTACCTGAAAAAAGAGAACTGCTGAAGAAATACCTAATTTGTTTTTTGGTTTTAATTTCGATGCATCTTTGAAAAGTACTTTTGTTGATGTAAAAAGCCCTTACTAGCTCTCTTGAATATTTCAGCTGAGGGAGACAGGTATTATACTTTCTCCCTTTTCTTTTCCCTAACCATAGAGTAATTTTAAAATGGTGCTTGTTTTTTTGACCTGTAATTCAGATGAGCAGATTTTCAAATTTGATGTTTCTTAAGAGATTTATTAAAATAGCAGCTTATTTAGTAATTTGGTTAGTTTATTGTTTGTTATTTAAGTTCAACATTTCAAAGTGACAAACTATTTCTAAAATTTCTGGTCCTTTGTTTTATCTTAGAAAGATCAAATAAATTACTGCTGACCATATTTCCAGTGCATAATGAACTGTAGTGTATTAGAGAGTGGACAGCAGTTAGAATAGGATGAATGTATGCTAACACATATATATGGAATCTTAAAAAAAAAAAAAAAAAAAGAATTTGGTTCTGAAGAACCTAGGGGCAGGACAGGAATAAAGACACAGATGTAGAGAATGGACTTGAGGATGCGGGGAGGGGGATGGGTAAACTGGGACGAAGTGAGAGAGTGGCATGGACATATATACATCACCAAATGTAAAATAGATAGCTAGTGGGAAGCAACCACATAGCACAGGGAGATCAGCTCGGTGCCTTGTGACCACCTAGAGGGGTGGGATAGGGAGGATGGGAGGGAGACACAAGAGGGAGGCGATATGGGGATATATGTATATGTATAGCTGATTCACTTTGTTATAAAGCAGAAACTAACACACCATTGTAAAGCAATTATACTCCAATAAAGATGTTTAAAAAAAAAAAAGAATAGGATGAATGTTTCACTCATTCCCTGTTTAGTGGAAATTTTTATTTGTAATTAATTTTTATAAATATCAGTTATACATATTAGTAGAAAACAGTTTTTTCTCCCACCTTTAACAGTATAGCATCCTATTATTTTTTATAATTCATGTTCATTCAGATAGCAGCTATTTATTAAGTACCTACTATGGGCTAGTTGCAGTGTCAGACATGTGTTTTAGAAAGCGTGCATTTTATAGAAAAATAGAAGTTCTACTTTTTCTTAACTTGATTAGTTCATTCATTTTAATAAAGTAAAAATGTGACAGAAATAAGTCTTTTTTTCTTTATAATTTGACACTTTTCAAAGCTAAAGGGGCTTATTAAAAGCTGTTTATTTTAATAATACAAATCCATTATCATGTATAAAGTACACTATAGTTGCTAGATATACTCAACTTCTCTGGTTTAACAGGGAATAGGAAATTAATGCATTTAACAAAGCACAGACTTTGTTATGAACGGCTTTTTCTTGCACATTCTTAATTGTGAATCAAGGATATTTGAGCACCATTTCTTATTTTCTTTAAACTTCCAATTAATCAACAAGTACTTATCGAGCACTTATTATATGCCAGGCACTCTGCTAGGCCCTGAGAATACAGTGGTGAACCAGACACAGTTCCTGCCTCAACAGATTTTTAGTTAGTGAAAGTCAGACAAGCAATACAATACAGTATACAATTACAGTATACTGTAGTTAATTTTTGGACAAGACTAAGAGCGTGATGTGATAGAAATGAGGAGGAACACCCAGTTCAGTCTTGGAGTATCACAAAAGGCTTTCTTAAAGAAGTGAGCCTAAACTTGAAGAATTAGCCTGACAGTTGGGAAGAGAAATGTTCTAGGAAAAAGCAGTAGCATGTGCACAGACCTAAGTGCAAGAGATCATTGAGTGTGGAAAGAATGTGAACAAATCAATGTGGGTGGAGCACAGTGTGGATATAAGTAAAGGAAGTGAAAGGAAATAAAGAAGTGAGCAAGAGCCAGATCATGAAGGGCATTGTGGGTTACACTGAGGAATTTGGACTTATGCTTTGGGTAAGCAGTTGGGTACCAGTGAGGGTGTGTTACTTTGGGTCTTCCTCCTGGTTTTTAACAGGTGCCAAGACAGGTTTAAACATGCAAGGATTTTATTATTACTAGGTGAGAGAAATGAAGAGGGAGCTGGGAAGGGTTCAGAAAGCCCTCAGATTGTGGTGCAAGTTTGACCTTGAGTGAAAGAGAGGAATAAAAGCTTGAGTGGACATCTTCCAGCCTGCCATATAGTCCAAGGAAGGTTTGATAAGGCTGTGGATGAGTCTTTGAGTCAGAGTTGATTGTCAGAAGTGACCCATGTCTTGCCAACATGGGCCTGCCTTACTATAGCTGCTGTGTTCAGTCATTGGCTAGGCACAGCCTGTGGGATATGTGGCCCTGCACAAACATGGCAGTGAATTTAAGAACACAGCAGCTGGGGTGCTTGGCCAATTGCAGTTCTTATAGCTGGAGAGTTTTGTGGTGCATTCTCAAGGCAACAACAGAAGAGTTTTCACAATATAGAAACATGATCAGATCAGATTTGTACCTGCAAAAGAATATTCTAATTGCTGTAGGAATAGATTCAGATGAGCCAGTGGGATTGAGAAAACACCCATATTAGAAGGCTGCTTATGATAGTCCAAGTGACAGATAATGGGGACATAGAGTAAAATTGTGTCCTTAAGGATAAAGAGTTGTTGAGAACTTTGTTGGGAGAAATAGAGTAGACAGGACTTGGTAATTAGGTAGAAGAGGTGAGGGGAGAGGGGGAGTCAGGGATGGCACTGAGCTATCGGGTTGTGTAATTGCATGGATATTGGTTCCATTCACTGGGAGGAACATGAGAAATTGGGAGTTGATGATTTTAGGTTTAGGCATGTCGAATTGGAAGTATTGGTAGGATATCCAAGTGAAGATATCCACTGTAGTTAGTTAGAGAGAGAGATGTATTCTGGTGGTAGCTGCTGTAAGATAATGAACGTATAATAATTTTAAAACAATAGAGGTTTTTTCTCAAAATTTTCCTCAAAGCAGTGTTTTAGAGGTCCAGTCTCCTTCCTTCTTGGAGATCTACCTTCTTTACAATATGGGCTCCAAGGTTGTGCTCACCTGCACAAAGCCAGTGGAAAGAGATTGAGTATGGAGAAGGCACATTCCCTTCAAAACCACCTCAACCTGACAGTGATATACATCACTTTTGCTCACATTCCATTGGTGGTAACTAATCATACAGCTTCACCTGTATATAAGGAGGTTTGAGAAATATGGTCCCTAGCTGGCCAGCTGCTTCCCACAGACTACTTGATGTTATGAAAGGGAGAACACAATCCTTTTTTAGATTGTTAGCTGTTTCTACCATGGATTTGAGAATTATTATCATATAAATGATAATTGAAAGCATAAGAATGAATGAGAAGGAAATATTGTTGAGGATAGAACCCTGGGGATGCTGGCTTTAAAGATGGAGTAGGGGAAGAGAATCACATAAAGGAGACTAAGAAAAAAAAACTTAGTGTGTGTTATCATGAGAACTGAGGGAAAAAAGTTCAAAGTGTAATGTAGTCAGCATCAAATATGATGTAAGGTAGTGTAAGATAGTATGGAGTGCATTAAGTAACAGGAAGGCTTTTGGTGGTGGCCTATGTGAGTAGTTTCAGTGGGGAGAATAGAAGCCAAAGTTGAGGAAAGACTCAGAGGTTAGTCTTCTTTTCTAAGATGTAAGCAGACATCCTCAAACTTCTTGGTTTCAGGACCCTTTTACACACATAGAAATTATTGAGGACCACAGAGAGCTTTTGTGTGTGTAGGTTACATTTATTGATATATACTGTATTAGAAATTAAAATTCAGAAAATTTTTAAAATATTTACTTAGTAACTCATTAAAAATAACACTAATAACCCTTTTTATGTTAATATAAATAACATATGTTTTGAAATAACTATATTTTCCAAGACAAGAAAACTTAGAGTGGCATTGTTTTACATTTTTGCAAAACTTTTTATTGTCTGGCTTAATAGAAACAGCTGGATTCTCATATCTTCTTCTGCATTCAGTCTTTTGTAATATGTTGTTTTGGTTGAAGTGTGTTAAGAAAATATAGTTTCACATAGATATGTAGCTAGAAAAAGGAATGTCCTCAAGAACCCCTTGAAAGGGTTGCAGGGTCCCCTTAGGGGGTCCTTGGACCACATTTTAAGAACTACTGAACTATAGGATTAGATATATGGGGAGAAGGTAGAAGAGTTCTGACTGTATTTAAATGTTGATGGAAAAGGAGGTTATAAGGAGGATGAGGTTGGAGATAGAGGTGATACTGGTAAAGTGGAAGGGCCTAGCTGACTTAGAAGAATTAGCTTTGGAAGGGAGGGAGGGAGGTACCTCTCAGGATTTTTCACAGATAGTCCCTGCACATAAAGGGGACTTGAATAATCTTACCTGTTATTACTGCTCAGGCAGGAAGGAGGCAGGATGAAAGTTGATTAAGTTTGGAGATTAAGTTTGGAGATTAAGTTTGGAGACAGCATGGTAGGAGAAGGAGAGTTCCCATATGGTGATTCTTCATGTGTACACACATATACATATGCATACTGTACGAGACAAAGTCATATGCTGAGAGTAAGAAGAGGTGATAGGGAAGGAGATTAAAGAGAGCAGGTAAGTTTTGAGGTAACTAGGAAAAAATGAAGAAAGAACTGAACAATGAAAATGGAAGGTTTGCTGCACATGCACTATAATTATAGAAACTCTTGTTATAGAAAAATACCTATTAGCAATTTGAAAAATACATTTGTCACTTTTTAAAACAGAAAAGTCCCCAGTTCTATCCTAGATAAACCTGCTAGATGGCTATTTAGGCCATCTTGATGAAGCATAACTAACAAGTAACTCAGCTGCTTGCTTCCAGGCTGGAATGTTACCCTCTCTGGGTCTTCAGACTCATCTTCTCTTGGTCAAGTGTGTGGCAGCTACTTATCTTGGGCAGCTGGGAGTCTGGTCCTGACAGGCTGCATTGGCTTTCCTGCTTCCATAGTGGCTGACCTCTGCTCTAGGAACTTTGGTTTCTTCTGTTACTTTATAATTTACCACTAGTTTAGAAAAACCAATTTCATACTTATTTGTCAGTAGACCCCTTTTCTTTATTTGCTCTTTGTTTTATTTTGTGTTCTGTTTTTTCAGCCAAGTGCTTAGGTGGTTTTCTTCTTAACTGTAGTTGCACAATATTGTAATCTTAAAACTGACTTTTTAAAAGATAAATTTATTTGGCAAATGTCAAATTATATAGATAACATTACTGTGCTTTTTTGAATCTTTAAAAACATTGTTTTAGATGAGAAAGGATTGAACATTTTACCTTGTATAGTGGAAGCTTATTTTTATTATTTATGTTTTATTTTTATTATTATATGTGGACTTATTAGTAAATTGTTATGTTGACATAAGCCATGACCAGAGGGAAACCATCCTGTTTCAAAAATAGGAAGCCAGCTTGAATTATTCTTACTTGTTTAAAGGTTTCCATCCATATCTGTTGGTCTGCTTTTGTACTTCCTTACCTCACCTTTTATTCCTGACGCATTGTGGCTTCTCTAACAGCCCTCTTTCATATGTATTTTACGTTTCTGCCATGTAGGTCTTTCACAGTTCTGCAGCCCCAGGCGGGCATTCTCTGAACAGGGTCCGCTCCGCCTGATCAGGAGCGCCTCTTTCTTTGCAGGTTTGCCATGTGCTGTGTGGGTAGACTAGTTGGTGTGCCCCAGCGTCTAGAATTCATAGTTAAGCTGTGGAAACAAGAGAGTAGAGAAATGCAGGTGGGGAAGGTGTAGTTGAGAAAACATTGCTTAGGAAGTTTAAGAACTTAATATCTTTCTACTGAATATGTTCTTAAAGTTTCCAGAAACTAAGTTATCAGTGGAATTGACATTTTCATGAAATTTCAGTTTGTCATTTCTTATTTTGTTATGTAATAATGATTTTAACTTTAGAATCCTAAACCAAAATATAGTATGAACATTATTTCTTATAATACCAGTGGAATTTCTAATGTGACACTATCTTGTTTCCATGGCTGAGTAGCTTCTGTATCATGGGTCATCAATCGCAGAAAATATCCTATCTTACTATTATTGTAAAATTTCAGATCTACACTATTCCATAAGAATGATTTCTCTTGGAGCTAAAATTTAGATGAACAAGCACCATTATATTCTGTAAAAGGCATATATGACTATGTTTGTTTACATCATTAAATAGATGATTATAGAGTATGTTCATGCTTCTGTATCCAGGAAGTTGTATCCAACTTCTTGTTTTAATTAATATTTATTTTTCTTACAAATGTAAGATACAAACAATGTATATATATTATAGAAAATTTGGAAAATATGAAAAATAGGCAAATATATTAGTCATCTTGTCAACTGGGAATCACCTTCTTAGTTTTTTTGTTTGTTTTAAAACAAAATTGGGGTTATACTGTTCAGCTTTCTTAAAATTTTTATTATGGAGAATTTTTAAACATACATTTTTATAGGCAGAATAGCAGACAACCATCATATACCAGTCACTTAGCCCCAGCAACCATCATTCTTACTGGTCAGTAGATTGCCTTTTTTTCATTTAGCAGTATATTGTGAATATATTCATATATCATTGAATATGCTTCTAAAATACTTATTTTAGTCATCCCTTGCTTCTTTAGGTATTACACCATAGATTATTTCATATTATATGTCAAATCTTCAGAGAGATCTCAAAGCTTGTTCAACTGAGTAATAGCTCTTGGTGTTGGGTTTGTGCCATGCTGTTGAAAAAAATAAAGGAATGCAATGAGATGAGCATGATTTAGTTTGCTACATAAAAGGAACAACATCAACCTGAATTTGATGTATTTTATAAGCACTGTATTTTATAAGTCACAGTTTTGTCTTGATTCGCAGTTCACAGCAACCCAATGGACATGCCTGGAAGAGAGCTGAATGAGGACAGAGACAGTGGCATAGCACGCTCTGGTAATGACAGGTTCATGTATTAATCCAATTTTTGATGAGATCACTGTTAGCTGACATTGATTTCCTTTTTTATCTTTGCTTTTATCATCCAGTTTTATGTGCACAGTTTGTTAGTATTGATATTAGCCTTACAAGAGGATGGTAGAAACAGCAGGGATAAATGTTTTAAATTAAAAATTTTTCATGTTTAATAGTAAATGTGCCTGGTGGAGCATGGCCTGGATGAATACACGCTGGCTTAGGCTTAGCCAGTATAAGAAAAATAATATTGCTCAAGAGACTGCTTAGATAGCATAGTAGAAAAAACACATTTGCTTATATCTGTTTTCTCCTAACTAGGGTTTAAAGTGTCAGACTGTCTCTTGCCCAGAGAAGCTTAGGCATTTTGAGCCAGTGTTATACATATTTCTTTGAAGTACGTACTCTTCCAAAATTTGACAAAGTTTTATTGAAACATTGTGAGGATTAAAAAGAAAAAAAAAAAAAAAACCCAGATTCTATCTTTAAAGAGCACAGCTTCTAATGAGAGAATAGCCAGGAAAATCATCTGTCATAGTTTATTGTTTGAGGTGTTCTGTGATAGTCCTGTACAGAGGTTCAGAAAAACGGCACCTAACTTAGTCTGGGCAAGGGGCAGGGTGTGAGTAAAGCTTTACAGAGTGTTGATACTTAAATAGGAGTTATCTGGCCAAAGGCATGAAAGAAGGATATTTCAGTTAAAAGGAAAAGTGTCAGGGCTCAGAGATCAGCATAAGAGAAAGATGGAGTACTCTTAGGTTTGAATTATCGTTAGGTATGAGAAACTTTATCCACTGTGATTATCTGTATGTGTTGTCACATTGCATGGCTCTGCTATCTAAATTGTTCACAAGTCAGTTTTGAGTCTAGATGGAGACTCCAAACTTCCCATATATTGTAATCCCTAGTTATGCGTGAGAAATTTCAAGAAAATTTTTCAGATACCTGGACTCTACTCTTGAAGATTCTTGATTTACCCTAGAGAAATGCTAGGCATCTGTATTTGAGGAACAAAAAATGAAAAACTCAACCACCGATTCTGATGGACAGCTAGAGTTAAGAACCACTACTCTAATAGGAGAAGTCTCATCTTTCAAATAATCTCACCCTTCTTTTCTAATTGAGTTATTTTTGTTCTTAGGGACTAATCTAGAGTGTATTTCTCTTAATACTGTTTGCATCTATGTAATCTAGAGATTTAGTTTTCTCTTCTGTGGCAGGAATTTAATTTTCATTATTTATCCAAGATTTCAGAAGTGATAAATTAATGTCTCTATACTTCATTTTCTTCATCTGTAAATTGAAGGGCCTGGCAAGACTGATATGTAAAGCTTCTTCAAGCCATTGAATTTATATATGCTGTTTAAGTTAATTGTGTATTTTCTTCCTTTTTCTGATTGGGTTACTTTTAATACCAGAATTTGATAAAACAAAGCTTTTCCAAATTTAGAGTAACATTTGATTTCTCACAGAAGCCGTACCCAGATTAGTTATACATGCCTAATCTTAGACTACAAAGTTTTATACTACTAATTGATAAAATGTGGTATTTTCAAGAAAGTAGTCCAGAATTAATTCATTGGCGGCCCAGATGTTTGCATGGCACATAGAGCTCTCCCCTTTACCGTTGAATTTGTCAAGAGAATTCAAATGAACATATTTTCATAATGATAATCTCTTAGTTTTCAGTCCCGGTGTCCAAAATAATATATCATCTGGCATGTATCTTTTTATAGATGATAATAATACTTCCCTTTTGATTACTTTACAAATTTTCAGTGTGTGTTTATAATGATGAAAATGGGAATCTAAAATATTTCTAAACAAAAGCAAGCCCTTGAGGTCTTTTTCTCTCTAGATTAAGTGGGGAGAAGGAGAGAATCCCCCCAAAAAAGAAAGGATTTTAGCTTTTGATACCCCAGGCAGGAAACAGAGCTTTTGGGTTGCAGAGAAGGGTTTTCAGAAGAGAATAATTTCCACAGTTAGGGGATTGCAGCACTTATAATCAGAGTGGACTCTATTGGGATGTGTTTGTTCCAGAGAGCAATGTTCCAGAGAGCAATCTATAGGATTTACTCTTTCTTGGAGCTTGATAGGTATAGTCATGACTCTTGGTAAAAGTACCCAAGCATTCAGAGGTGGCTACCTATGCACAAGTGATCCATGAGTACTTCTTTTTTTTTTTTTGGCTGCCACGCAGCACGTGGCATCTTGGTTCCCCGACCAGGGATCGAACCTGTGCCCCCTGCATTGGAATCGTGGAGTCTTAACCACTGGACCGCCCCGGAAGTCCCTCCATGAGTACTTTTAAATGACGTTTTAAATGGCATTCAAACACTTATTTTCAAATATAGCTTTTGTTCTTAAAATCCAGCTGCTGCATTGAAATTGAACCGCATCGTATTTAATTTAAGGACTAAGGATTCAGCTAAGCTAGGAGACAGTGTCATGGCCAAAGGAATAAAGCTTTATTTCAAAGTAGCATTTTCATCTGGGGTGGGGTGGGGAAGGTAAGGATGTCAAAAGGGGATTGTATCAGGGTCTCTTGCCAACTTACTTTTAATATGTGATTTTTTTCTGGGACCTTGCTCCAACAATGATGTATTTTTTTAAATGGAAATTTTAGAGCCTCATTCAGCAAAATGGAAAATTTGAGTCACCACTCTTAAATTTGTTAAAAAGAAATCTGTTCTTGTTTTTAGTAATTATTAACTTATACATTATACTTGTTCTTACTCTGACTTGACAGCATCTCTCAGCAGCTTGCTTATTACACCATTTCCCTCTCCAAACTCCTCACTTACCCGAAGTTGTGCCAGCAGCTACCAGCGACGCTGGCGACGTAGCCAAACAACAAGTTTGGAGAATGGGGTGTTTCCTAGATGGTACGTTGGGACTTTTAATTTACCACAAGATTGAATAGTTCCTTAAACACAATTGTGTATGTTAAGAGCCTGGACTTGTATTTTGTATTTTTAAAGTCTGGAACTGGAAACTTTTAAAGTGTACTACATTTTTAAAAATTGTGGTTAAGTTATGCATAACATACAGTTTACTATTTTAACCATTATTAGCTGTATAGTTCAGTGGCATTAAGTACCTTCACATTGTTGTGCAGCCATAGCCATTCACGTCTAGAACTTTTTTTTTTTTTAAATTAATTAATTTATTTATTTTGGGCTGTGTTGGGTCTTCGTTTCTGTGCAAGGGCTTTCTCTAGTTGTGGCAAGCGGGGGCCACTCTTCATCGTGGTGCACGGGCCTCTCACTATCGCGACCTCTCTTGTTGCGGAGCACAAGCTCCAGACGCGCAGGCTCAGTAGTTGTGGCTCACGGGCCTAGTTGCTCCGCGGCATGTGGGATCTTCCCAGACCAGGGCTCGAACCCGTGTCCCCTGCATTAGCAGGCAGATTCTCAACCACTGCGCCACCAGGGAAGCCCCAGAACTTTTTTATCTCCACAAAATGAACCTTTTTACACATTAAGCAATAATTCCCCATTCCTCCCTCCCCTTAGCTCCTGGGAACTACTATGCTATTTTTTTCTCTGTAAATTTGACTGCTCTACATACCTCATATAAGTCAAATCATAGAATATTTATCCTTTTATGTCTGCCTTATTCCACTTAGCATGCCTTCAGGGTTCATCCATGTTGTAACACGTATCAGAATTTCATTTTTTTTTTTATGACTAACATTCCATTGTATTCCATTGTATATACATATACATTCCATTGTATATACATTTTGTTTATCCACTCATCTGTCCTTGGACATTTGGATTGCTTCCACCTTTTGGCTGTGGTGAATATGCTGATATGAACGTGAGTCTACAAATACCTTTCAAGTCTCCGCTTTCAATTCTTTTGGTTATATGCCCAGAAGTGGAATTTCTGGATCATATCATAATTCTCTGTTGAAGTTTTTGAGGAACTGCCATACTCTTCACCACAGTGGCTGTACCATTTTACTTTCATTCCCACTAGAAATGGCCAGGGTGTTTTTTTTTTTTTTGGCCACGCTGCATATCTTAGTTCCCCGACCAGGGATTGAACACGTGTCCCCTGCACTGGAAGCGTGGAGTACTAACAACTGTACCACTAAGAAATTTCCCCCACTAGAACTGCACAAGAGTTCTAATTTCTCCACATCCTCACCAGTAGTTAATTTCCTTTTTTTTTTTTTTTTTAATAATAACCATCCTTATGGGTGTGAAGTGGTATCTCCTTGTAGTTTTGATTTGCATTTACCTGATGGCTAGTGATGTTGAGCATGTTTTTTTTTTTTTCAATTTTTTAAAATAAATAATTAATTAATTAATTTTTTTGGTTGTGTTGGGTCTTCGTTTCTGTGCGAGGGCTTTCTCTAGTCGCGGCAAGCGGAGGCCACTCTTTATCGCGGTGCGCGGGCCTCTCACTATCGCGGCCTCTCTTGTTGAGGAGCACAGGCTCCAGACGCGCAGGCTCAGTAGTTGTGGCTGATGGGCCCAGTTGCTCTGCGGCATGTGGGATCTTCCCAGACCAGGGCTCGAACCCGTGTCCCCTGCATTGGCAGGCGGATTCTCAACCAGTGCACCACCAGGGAAGCCCTGTTTTTATTTTCTTATTGGCCATACGTATGTTTTCTTTGGAGATAGTCTATTCAAGTGTTTTACCCATTTTTTAATCAGGTGTTTTTTTTGGTGGTTGTTGTTGAATTGTAGGAGTTCTTTATATATTTCTGGATATGCATCCCTTATCAGATATATGCTTTGCAAATATTTTGTCCCATTTGATTAGCTGCCCATTTATTCTGTTGATAGTTTCTTTTGATACACAGCAGTTTTTCATTTTTATGTAGCCCAATTTATCTATTTTTTTCTTTTGTTGCCTTTACCTTTGGTGTCATATCCAAGAAATCATTGCCATATCCAGTGTCATGAGGCTTTTACCCTATGTTTTCTTCTAAGGGTTTTATAGTTTTAACTCTTCTGTTTTGGTCTTTGATCCATTTACTGCATGTTTCGATATTTCATTTTTCATGTTTCTATTTTGGCAAGTTAATTCATTCTTGAAAGATTTTTTTTTAGTCTGTGTTAATTACAGCTAAAGATGATGAAGCTTCTTGTTTCCTTTTTTATTCACTCCCTTTATTCCTTCACCTTTGATTTTATTCCTGGAATCTAAAGGGGAGATAAGTAGATTCTAGAACAGTGAAGAGATTATATCAGACTCTGTCTATAAACCTTAAAATTCAGGCTCTTTTAGGTTGGTTATACATTGGGATTATCTACTTTTTTAGTGACTTCTAATTGAACAAAAATGTTTCCAATCTGACTCTCTATTAAAATTTCTTACAAAAATATGAGTATAAAGGAATAGCCAGTAGATTTCTCAAAGAGATACACAATTGGTATGAATTTTTAGATTTACGTGATAAAACACTGGAAGACCTTTAGCTTGCCTACATTTAATTAGCAAGGAGATTGAATTGTGAATTTAATTATTTTTATATATTTTTAAAATGAAAAACCATTTATTTTTAAGGTCTATAGAAGAAAGCTTTAATCTGTCAGAGGAGAGCTGTGGCCCTAACCCAGGGATTGTGAGGAAAAAGAAGATTGCAATTGGGGTAATCTTTTCATTATCCAAAGATGAAGATGAAAGTAACAAATTTAATGAATTCTTTTTTTCACATTTTCCTCTGTTTGAAAGCCACATGAACAAATTAAAGAGTGCAATAGAACAGGTAAGCATAGTCATGTTTATGGTTTGTTTATATTTTTTATTTTATTTTCCTTTGAATCTTATTCTCTTGCTTAAGCATTGTGTTTATTCATTTGGCAGAAAAATTAACAGAATCTGTGCAGGTACCCTACAAAGTGATCTGAGAGATGCAAAGTAGACTTCAGCTCCTTTTAAGAAGCCTACTACCTAAAAAAAAGATGTAAGGTCATTTATCCATTCAATAAATAAGTATTTGAGGGCCTAGAATGTGGCAGGCACTATTCTAGCAACTGAGGATAAGATGTGAAAAAAAGCAACACTCCTGACCTCATGGCATAGAAAATAAACAAATGAATATATAAGATTTTAGATGGTAATAAGTGCCGTGGAGAAAAATAAAACAGAAAGGTTTTTAAGGAATGCTGGATGGAAGGATTACAAATTTTTATAGGATAGTCAAGAAAGCTCCTGATAAAATGACATATGGTCCAGAGATACGGAGGAAGTCAGCTGTAACCATCTGAGAGAAGAATGCTCCAGGAGGGGCAAAGGAGTAAGCCTGATGCTTGAGCGTCAGTAAGGAGGAGTAAGGAGGCCAAAGTGGCTAAGTTAGAAATAGGACCAGATCATATAGGACCTTATAGGATACCATGGTATGAGCATTGGCATTTACTCTTAAGAAAGATGGGAAACCATTGGAGTGTTTTGAGCAGGGAAATGACATTCATGAGAATCACTCTTACTGCTGATGGAGAATAGATTTCTAGGGGCGAAGGTGGATGCTTTGGGATCAGTTACAAGGCTGTTGAAGTAATTCAGGTGAGAGATGGTGGATACTTAAAGCACTTTCGTGATGGAATTGGTGACAAGTGGTTGGATTCTGGATATTTTTGAAAATAGAGCTAAGGAGATTAGCTGATGGACCAAATTGGGGTTAAGAGAAAGAATAATAGAGATTCACTGGGGATTTTTCTTTTGAGCAGTAAGAAGGATGGAATTGCCAGTACTAAAATGGGAAAACTACAAATGGAACAGGTTTGGTGGAGGAAGATCAGCAGTTTGTTTGCAGTGCCTCCTGGACATCCAAGTTGTTGTGAGTCTAGAGTTTAGGGGAAAGGTCCAGGCTGGACAGTCACCAGTGTATAGATGGTATTTTAAGCCAAGAAACTGACTGAGGAGAGAAGAGAGGAGAGGAGATCCTAGGCCTGATTTGTAGAGCGTTTCAGTAGTTACAATTTGAGGAGTTGAGAACCAGCAGGGGAGACTGAGGATTGGCCATTCAAGTAGGAGGAAAAATAAGAGAGAGTGCTTTTTGGGGTGAGCCAGGTGAAGAAAGTAGTTTAAGAAGGTAGGAGTGATCAGTTGTGTCAAATGCTGCTGATAGTGCATGTAATAAATTGATGTAAAGTAAGAAAATTGTGAATATACGATAGAACATAAAGATAACTAAAAAAGAAGGAAAATCAAAGTTTTTTAGGAGTTCATAGGGAAGAAAAATGACTTCCTACTGGGAAGATGTTTCGTTTGAACTGCATCTTAAAGGATGTGTAGGATTTTTTAAACATAAAGTTTTGAAAAATGGATATTGCAGAATAACAAGAAAAATTGATATCCTTGTCGCCCAAAGGTAACTCATTAACATTTTGCTGAAAGTCTTACCCAGGCCTTTTCTGTGCGTATTGTACTTTTACTTGATTGGGACTGTGCTGTGTTCATGCTGTTTTAATTAGGTGCCCATTTTGAAAAATTCATCATTGTTAACATACACATTTCTCATTTTAAATGGTTCTTGAATATACTTTAGTGGCTTTCCTCCATTTAAGTAACTTTTTTATTAGGTCATTTCTGCTTTTTCACAGTTATAGCTACACTGCAGTTAACGTCTTGGTGAATTTTCCAGATTATATTTTATAAGAGATTCCTATAAGTTGAACTATCAGTGGGTGTAACTAAAGTTCTTAATCCCTGTGACAATATGCAGAAAGGAAAAGATACAAAGAGGAGTAGTGAGTGGTATGGCTGGCAGAGTTAATGGTGACCAGATCACAGAGAGTCTAGAATGCTTGCCAGAATTTTTGACTTTGTTAGGCTGTCTTCAAATTGTACTCTAGGAACGTTATTTTGGCAGTATGTTTAAAAGAGACTAGGAAAAGAGACTAGAGTTGCAAGACCAATTAGAATGTTCTAGAAAGCAGAGGATGCATTTCAGTAACTCATTAGTGTCTGAGGATCATCTGCCTCTAGAGAAGACACTATATTAGTTATTTACATTAAATCTGTTAAAAAGACAAATAGATCATTAGCAGTACCTTTTTACTGAGCAGATGAGTAAAGTCCATTTTCGTTTACTTTTTCAGAAGTTCAGCACTGGTGACATTTTCTACAGTTTGCTGCTGTCTCTTTTTGTAGTCTGTTGTTGCCAAAGTCAGTACGTGGAATATTAAGCTGTGGCTGAACTGACATTTCAGTTACTGGGAGAAGTGTTTAAACTTTGTATAAAACTTGAAATATTCAGGCACTATAGAACTCATTAAACATTACTTTTTAAATGTTTTGTTCATTCTACAACCTAAAATGCACATTGCAGTACTTAGAGTTGTGTGGATATTTGTTCAAGTTTAACATCTCATTTCTTAATAAAGCTGAAAGATAAAGCTGAGTGAATACTTTCATATAAATGAATAGAACTTAAGTTAGAACGTTCTGTAGTTGGTAAGTAATCATAGAATATAGTAAACACTGAACCATCCAAATAAGTTATGTTCTAGGGCCAGTTTTCAAACTATCACTTACTTATTTTTTTAATGAAAATCTATGGATTCTGTTTCTGAGCACTGCGGGAATTATTTCAAAGTCTGCGCTACCTTTTGAGATCTATAATGTAAAATTTTTTATTGTTAGTAAAATTAAGGAAGAATACTGCTCGATTCTAGCTAAAGAATATTTACTTCTTTATAGATTGGGAGTCTCTCAGCAGTTAGTGAAAACATAAAGTTAACTGTCACTTTTACCCTATTGAAGCTTTTGGATGAACATGAACGATTCTGGCCTGAAGTAGTCTAACATTTTCTTAAATATATGTTTAAACATTTTAAAAATAATGTGTAATTACATAAGTAATGCATAATTACATTCTTTTTGAAAAAGTTTAAAAAATTTCAAAGTTCTTTATGATATCCATATTCTAATCCTGATCCCCTTTTTGTCTACCTAAAGCAGGACTTCTCAACTTCGGCTAAATATGTTTTTAAGAAAGCAAATATTACTAATAACTTGATACATCTTTCAGTAGCATCTTTATATTTTAGATTTTAAAAAAGGATTTAGTTAACAGAACCATTATTTATGAAATATTAGTGAAACCCAGGAGCTGTTGTTACTGACGTATCATTTTATGATCTGTTTGGGAGAAAAAAGTTTTATGTAACCCAGAAACTGTCAATATCATCCTCGTTGTGTGTTGACATTCTGTGGTTTGACAGTTAAGTAAGAGGCTTGCCATTGGAAAAATTTGAATTTTATTATACTCATTAAGTGACCAAAGGTGCAAAAAGAAAAAAAAAAAGAAAGCCACTAGAAATATGTGTGCCTTCTTTATGTATATCTAGTTAAGAATGATGGGTAGAATGTTGTGGAAATATGTGACTTTGTCTTTTACTTTTTTTCCCCCCATATTTTGCCCATGATCAGTATAAGAATTAACTATTTGATTACTTTCAAGGCTATGAAAATGAGCCGGAGATCAGCTGATGCCAGTCAGAGGAGTTTGGCATATAATCGAATAGTTGATGCCCTAAATGAATTCAGGTACATATTCTCCAGCTTTTCATAATATAGCACTGTTTCGCAGTGTACACTGGAAAATTTATTTATTTTTTTAACTTATTCTAATAAACTTTAATTCTTTAAATTTCTCTGTCCCATAGTCAAATGAGGGTGTAATTCAGTGGGCCATTGACTCCTTTGTTATTAAATATAAAAGTGCTTGGAATTCAAGCACACTTGGGAGGATCAGTGGTATGGTTTCTAGCACTGGACCACTAGACAAGCAGATATGACCAGAAGAGACCCTTGTTTTAGCAGAAATGTGCTTGGTCTTTTGTTGGGCTCCTAGATGTAAGGGCTGGTTAAGTGTTATTTAACCAGTGATGGTAATCACATGTTCTTAGATACGTGGAATACAAAGATACATGGATATAGGGAATATGAACTTGATGTTCCATATAACTCTGTTGCTTAATCCTTTCTTTAGCAGTATTTTCTGACACAACAAAGCTTGGAGCCTGAAGCTCCAGCAAGTGCTGTAACTGCACTCTGATTATGGCAAGGAAACATACTACGTATGAACTTATGTTGGGAATCACGCTAAGTGACTGATGTGTTTCTGTCTCAAAGAGATTCATTTCAGTTTTACTTCATCCTCTCATCCTCTCAGTCTTTCCTCCTTTAGACTGGAGAAATAGTATAACACTTAGCACAAGAACTCAGACTTCAGTATCTGACAGACAGACCTGTGGGCTAACCCTGGCTCTGCCTTTTACTACCCCTAATGACCTTGGGCAGATTTGTTAGCATTTTTGACCCTTAGTTTTCTAATGTAATACCTGTGAATTCAATTTAGTAATAATCTAATAGATTGTTGTAAAGATAGAATGAGATAATGTATGTAAAGTGATTAGCAGAAGGCCCAACATTAGTGCGACCGCTGTTTTCTATGACAAATATAACCTACAGCAGTGCTTCTTAAAAGTCATTCACAGCTCTCCTTCACAGTATTGACAAATCTGCATATCATCTATGCCATTTTAATTTGATGTTTTCTCTTTAAATTGACCCTATTTTATACCTAAATAAGTATATTTCAGAATGTGTGCATCATTACCCTAAATGGGGAATCAACCTTCTTTGCTGTAATAAGCAAGTTGTAAAAATGAATGCATAATAATTAAAATCTAAAATATGTATCTGTGTACCACCTAAGGTTTATTATCACCAGTAGTCCATGTACCTCACTTTTGTTCATTGGCTCGTGTTGTATGGCCCCTTATTGGGTTAGGGGTCTTCTGGATTGTTTGTTTAAATATGAACTGTTACATTTTGAAGTGAAAGCCTATTTTAGCCTGTGATATTGCAGGATTGCTACTGTGAAACTGTAGGCATGTCATGTATATACTTTTTTTTTTTTAATGGAAATGACTAAGGAGTTGTGTATTTAGTAAATTTGATAATAAGAGAACTCATGTTTGTTTTCAACTTTGATCCTTTTTTATTCTTCATTTTTCTCTTTTTGTGTTAAACCACAGTGAAAGTAAATCTGGTTTTTTAAACCTCTCTCAAAAGGAGAGATTTCATTGCCTCAGCCATATTCTAGAATCTTTGAATTTATGATAAAATAACTTATTTTCCTAAATAAAAGGTATGTTTTATAGAAGTGTTCTGTATGATTTTTGAGATGGAATTATAGGTAACCATTAAATAGAAATTGTATGGTAAAAATAACCTAAATTAGTATGGAATATTTCATCATGTTTTTAATTTATTTCAATTGAAAAAGTTTACTTGGCAATTCCCTGATGGTCCAGTGGTTAGGACTCTAAGGTTTCACTGCCGAGGGTGCGGGTTCGATCCCTGGTTGGGGAACTAAGATCCTGCAAGTTGCACGACATGGCCAAAAAGTTTTTTTTTTAATTTAAAAAAAAGAAAAAGTTTACTTTATGACTGTTGCATAATATTCATTGGCTGGATTCAGTTATTGAGAAGGAGAAGATTTTCTAGTCATCTGTTATTCACCATAATTTTTAGGATAAAAGACATTAAATGTGAGTTTTTAAATCTTGTGCAGTAAACACAGTGGTTAGAGGAAATGTACAGAAAAACACATTAGAGAATTAAATTTCAGCCTCTATTATTTCTTTTTTTGTCTTGCAAATAATTTGTACTGGTGAAAATTATGTTAGAGCTAACATTTTCTGCCATATATTTTTGTTAACATATTCATTTTAGGCCTTTCTTAAGTTATCAAATGAAGCATGCTAACAAACAATACAGTATTTAAAAATTTTTTTTTATTGTGGTAAAAGTAAAACAACATTAAATTTAACATTTAACCATTTTTAAGTGTACAGTTCAGCAGTGTTAATACATTCACATTGTGTAACAAATCTCTATAACTTTTTCATCTTACAACATTAAAACTATAAACACTAAACACTAGTTTAGTAATATAGTATTTTTAATCAGTCTGTTTCTTTAGTTCATCAGCATCTTCAGTCTTTATATATGAATTATGTGTGAAGTTATTCATAATTTCATTTGTTCATACCTTAAGAATTCAGGTTATTACATTTCTGGTGCCATTCATGATTAAATCAAGTTTTATATACATAAATGTTTCTTATAGATGAAGTATAGAGGAAATGAAGTACATTCCCTCAATATTTCTAGAGGGAATTTCAAACAAATTTAATGAGCTGACTTTACTTGGCTGTCTATATTATCTTCATAACTTCTCAATTCATACAGACCTCTTTGTATGTTTCTAAAAGCTTTCATGTGAAAGCTCAAAATTTGATCATTTTATGAACATACGATTATATAAATAATTTTATGTCAGGATATTTGCTTAAAATGAGAATTTCTTTGAGGTGTTTTGTTTTTTGGCCGCACCCTGCGCATGTGGGATCTTAGTTCCCCGACCAGGAATCGAACCCGCGCCCCCTGCATTGGAAGCATGGAGTCTTAACCACTGGACTGCCAGGGACGTCCCAAGGTGTATTTTTAAAAATTAATTTTAAGATACTTTTTGTATGATTCAAGAGGTAAATTATACTGAGTTGCTTAAAGCAAATGTTAATGATTTAGGCTGCATTCGATACATTTTCTATCAATAGATTTGATATTTCAGTAAGTGTTCTACAGTTAAAGAAAAAGAGGGGCACATTAGGCTCAACATAAGTGCTTTTCTATTTTATCTATGTTGAATAAAGTTACTGAGACCAGGTTAATAGGTAGGTGAGAGAACTCCAGCCAGCACACATTTTACTTGGCCTCTTTTGTTTTTTACAAACATTTGAACATTTAGGCCTTTAAGCCAGACAAGCTCTCTCTAGTTTGCTATAAGCTCTATCTCTGCCAGTTGTATGAACCCATATATCATATAATTTTGTAGCTTCCTGGCCACTGAGCATTATTAAAATTTAAACTTCTGTTTTAGGGGTTGGTGATTTATATCCACTAATCTAGACCCAATTCTCTTTTAGTCTGTAAATTCAGTCTGATTCTCTTCCATTTTCTGAAATTATCCATGTTTGTGTCTTTGGAGCAAGCCCAATACAGGCTGAATAATGAACACTCTTCTGGAGTGTTGGGAACGGGAATGAAAAACAACAAAACAAACCATGAACAAAATGGTAGATTTGGAGACGTGGCTATCTGTTATATCCTCTATTTCTTGGCCACTCTGTATTATTAATTAAGAGTGTAAATAGCTTAATTTCACATATATGTGTATGTACATATACATATGTAGATATATATGTGTATACACACATTTAATTAATAGATTTAATTCTAACAGTGTCAGAGTTACAGAATAATTGAGCTAACAGTTCAGAAAGTTTTTGCATATAGCTCTCTCTCCACTGCCCATAGTTTCACTGATTATTACCATATTTCATTAGTGTGGTATATTTGTTACAATTAATGAACCAATATTGATACATTATTATTAACTAAAATCCGTAGTCTGCATTGAGTTCCATTCTTTGTATTGTACAGTTGAATGGGTTTTGAAAAATGCATAATGTCATGTTTCACCATTACTGTATCAGACAGAATAGTTTCACCACTCTGAAAGTTGCCTGTGCTTCACCTATCTATTCTTTCTCCCTTCCCACCAAACCCATTGGCTACTGATCTCTGTCTATAATTTTGCCTGTTTCAGAATGTTATATTCTGGGAATCATATGGTATGTAACCCTTTTAGACTGTTTCTTTGACTTAGCTATATGCAATTAAGATTCTTCTATGTCTTTTTTTGCAGCTTATGGCTCATTTATATAAAAAAATTCACTGTGTAATATTCCACTGTGTGGATGTACCGCAGTTTGTCCATTTACCTCAATTGAAGGACATCTTCTTGATTGCTAGTTTTTGGTGATTATGAATAATGCTTCTCTAAACATTCATGTGCGGGGTTTTTTATGGACTTAAGTTTTCAGTTCAACTGAGTCAATACCTAGGAGCATAATTGCTAGATGTTCACAGAAGACTGTGTTTGGATTTGTAAGAAACTGCCAACTGTCTTCTAAAGTGACTGTATGATTTTGCATTCCCACTAGCAGTTAGAGTTACTGTTGTTCCATATCCTTGTCAGCATTTGATATTGTCAGGTTTTGTTTTGGTTTTTTTTAGCCATACTAATAGATGGGTAACAGTATTTCATTGTTTTAATTTGCAGTTTCCTAATGACATATGAGGTTGAGCATCTTTTCAAATACTTATTTGCAATCTATATATCTTTTTGGGTGAGATATCTGTTCAATCTTTCATCCATTTTTAACTTGGTTTGTTGCTTTTCTTATTGTTCAGTTTTTAGTTTTTTTTTGTATATTTTGGATATCAATCCTTTATCAGATACGTGTTTTGCAATCACTTTCTCCTAGTCTGTAGCTTGTCTTTTCATTCTTGTAATATTTTCACAGAGCAGAGTTTTAAATTTTAATGAAGTCCAACTTAACAATTTTCTTTTTTTCCCTGAATAGTGCCTTTGGTGTTTTATCTAAAATCTCATTACCAAACACAAGATCATTAAGGTTTTTCGCATGTTATGCTCTAGAAGTTTTATGATTTTGCATTTACATTTAGGTCTGTTATCCATTTTGATTTTTTTTTTTTTTGGTGAAAGCTGTAAAGTCTTTGTCTAGGTGCATATTTTTGCATATGAATGTCCACTTGTTCCAGCATCATTTGTTGAAAAGACTATCTTTGCTCCATGTATTGCTTTTGCTCCTTTATCAAATATCAGTTGAGTGTATTTCTGGGGCTCTGTTTTTGAGCTCTCTGTTTTGTTTCATTGATCTAGTTGTCTATTCTTTCAGCAGTACCACACTGTCTTGATTACTGTATCTTTATAATAATTCTTTTTTTATATAAATTTATTTATTTTATTTATTTATTTTTGTCTGCACTGGGTCTTCATTGCTGCGTGTGGGCTTTCTCTAGTTGTGGCGAGTGGGGGCTACTCTTTGTTGCAGTGCACAGGCTTCTCATTGCAGTGGCTTCTCTTGTTGCGGAGCACAGGCTCTAGGTGCGTGGACTTCAGTAGTTGTGGCACACGGGCTCAGTAGTTGTGGCTTGCGGGCTCTAGAGCGCAGGCTCGGTAGTTGTGGCACACAGGCTTAGTTGTTCCATGGAATGTGGGATCTTCCCAGACCAGGGCTTGAACCTGTGTCCCCTGCATTGGCAGGCGGATTCTTAACCACTGCACCACCAGGGAAGCCCCCATCTTTATAATAATTCTTGAAGTCAGATAATGTGAGTCCTCCAAGTTTTTTCTTTTCCTTCAGTGTTGTGTTGACTGTTCTGGATCATTTGCCTCTCCAAACTTTAAAATCAGTTTGTTGATATCCACAAAATAACTTACGGGATTTTGATTGAGATTGCATTGAATCTGTAGATTAAACTGGGAAAAATTGACATCTTAGCAATAGCAAGACTTCCTGTCCATGAACATGGAATAGCTTGCTGTTTATTTATATCTTCTTTGATTTCTTTAATCAGAGTTTTGTAATTTTCCTCCTATAGATCTTGTACATTTTTAAAAGATTTATACCTAAATATTTCAGGTTTTTCTTTTTTTTTTTTTTTGGTTAATATTAATGATACTGTGTTTATAATTTCAAACTTGAACTGTTCATTGATGGTATATAAGAATGCAATTGACTTTTGTATATTAACCTTATGTCCTGCAACCTTATATAACTGCCTCTTTATTCCAGGAGTTTTATGGTCACTTCTTTCAGATTTTCTGAATAAAGCAATCATAAGCAAGCATGGCATCTGAGAATAGAGATAGATTTATGTCTTCCTTCCTAATCTGTATACCTTTTATTTCTTTTTCCTGCCTTGTTGCATTAGCAAGGGCTTCTAGTACGATGTAGGAAAGCAATGGTGAGAAGGTTCATCCTTGCCTTTTACCAGATCTGAGTGAGAAAGCTTCAAGTTTCTCACCATTAAGTATGAAGTTAGGTTTCTTATAGATACACTTTATCAAGTTAAAGAAGTTCCCTCTTTATTCCTGGTTTGCTGAGAGTTATTAATTATTGATTCAATTTTTAAAATAGGTATAGGACTATTCAGGTTATCTATTTCTTCTTGTGTGAGTTTTGGTAGTTTGTGTCCTTCAGGGAATTGGTCTGGTCCATCTAAGTCATCAAATTTGCAAGCATAGAGTTGTTCATATTACTTCTTAATTATCCTTTTAATGTCCATAGATCAGTAGTGATGGATCCCTCTTTTATTTCTAATATTAGTAATTTTTGTCATTTCTCTTTTTTGCTTGGTTATCTTGGATAGAAATTTATCAATTTTCAAAGAATCTTTGATCTTTTCAAAGAACCAGATTTTGTTTTATTTATTTTTTGTCTATTGATTTTGTCTTTAATTTCAATGATTTCTTTATCTAATTTTTATTTCTTTTCTCCTACTTGCTTTAGTTTTATGTTACTCATCTTTCTCTAGTTTCCTAAAGTTAAAGCTTAGATTATTGCTTTCAGATCTTTCTTTTTCCCTAATCTATGCATTCAGTGCTATGAATTTCCCTCTAAGCACTGCTTTTGCTGGATCCCACAAATTTTGTTAAGTTGAATGAAAATTTAATTCAAATTATTTTAAAATTTTTCTTGAGATTTCTTCTTTGACCCTTATGTTATGCAGAAATGTATTGTTAAAATCTCCAAGTATTTGGAGCTTTCCCATGTATCTTTCTTCTTTTTCTTTTTTACTTTTTATTTTATATTGGAGTAGAGTTGATTAACAATGTTGTGTTAGTTTCAGGTGAACAGCAAAGTGATTCAGTTATACATATAAATGTATCTGTTCTTTTTCAGGTTCTTTTTCCATTTAGTCTATTACAGAGTGTAGAGCAGAGTTCCCTGTGCTATAGAATAGGTCCTTGTAGGTTATCTGTTTTAAATATAGCACTGTGTACATGTCAATCCCAAACTTCCACTCTGTCCTTCCCCCACACCCTTACCCCATGGTAACAAGTTCATTCTCTAAGTCTGTGAGTCTGTTTCTGTTTTGTAAATAAGTTTTGTATCTCGTGTGTATATATATATATATATATAATTTTTTTTTTAGATTCCGCATATAAGCGATATCATATGATACTTGTCTTTCTCTGTCTGACTTACTTCACTTAGTATGATAATCTCCAGGTCCATCCATGTTGATGCAAATGGCATTATTTCATTCTTTTTTATGACTGAGTAATATTCCACTGTGTATATATACCTCATCTTCTTTATCCATTCCTCTGTCGATGGACATTTAAGTTGTTTCCATGTCTTGACTATTGTAAATAGTGCTGTAATGGGCATTGGGATGCATGTACCTTTCGAAGCATGTTTTTCTCCAGATATATGTCCAGGAGTGGGGTTGCTGGATCATATGATAGCTCTGTTTTTAGTTTCTTAAGGAACCTCCATAGCAGCTGCACCAATTTACATTTGCACCAACAGTGTAGGAGGGTTCCCTTTTCTCCACACCCTCTCCAGCATTTATTGTTTGTAGACTTTTTGATGATGGCCATTCTGACTGGTGTGAGGTTATACCTCATTGTACTTTTGATCTGCATTTCTCTAATAATTAGCGATGTTGAGCATCTTTTCATGTGCCTCTTGGCCATCGGTATGTCTTCTTTGGAGAAATGTCTGTTCAAGCCTTCTGCCCATTTTTTTATTGGGTTGTTTCTTTTTTGTGATATTGAGCTGCATGATCTGTTTGTAAATTTTGGAGATTAATCCTTTGTCAGTCACATCATTTGCAAATATTATCTCCCATTCTGTGGGTTGTCTTTGTGTTTTGTTTATGGCTTCCTTTGCTGTGTAAAAGCTTTTGAGTTTGATTAGGTTCCATTTGTTTATTTTTGTTTTTATTTCTCTTAGTAGGAGACAGATTGTAAAAGTTATTGCTGTGATTTATGTCAAAGAGTGTTCTGCCTATATTTTCCTCTAAGAGTTTTATAGTATCTGGTCTTACATCCATTTTGAGTTTATTTTTGTGTATAGTGTTAAATAATGTTCTAATTTCATGCTTTTACATGTAGTTGTCCAGTTTTCCTGGCACCATTTATTGAAGAGACTGTCTTTTCTCCATTGTACAGTTTTGCCTCCTTTGTCATAGATTAATTGACCATAGGTACATGGGTTTATTTCTGGGCTTTCTGTTCTGTTACATTGATCTATATTTCTGTTTTTGTGCCAGTACCATACTGTTTTGATTACTGTAGCTTTGTAGTATAGTCTGAAGTCAGGGAGCCTGATTCCTGCAGCTCTGTTTTTCTTTCTCAAATTTTCTTTGGCCTATTCAGCATCTTTCGTGTCTTCATACAGATTTTAAGATTTTTTTTCTAGTTATGTGAAAAATGTCACTGGTAATTTGATAGGGATTGCATTGAATCTGTAGATTGCCTTGGATAGTATAGTCATTTTGAAAATATTGATTCTTCCAATCCAAGAACATGGTATACCTTCCCATCTGTTTGTGTCATCTTCGATTTCTTTCATCAGTGTCTTATAGTTTTCACAGTACAGGTCTTTTGTCTTCTCCGGTAGGTTTATTCCTAGGTATTTTATTCTTTTTGATGCAATGGTAAATGGGATTGTTTCCTTAATTTCTCTTTCTGATCTTTCGTTGTTAGTGTATAGGAATGCAAAAGATTTCTGTGCATTAATTTTGTATCCTGCAGCTTTGCTAAATTCATTGATGAGCTCCGGTAGTTTTCTGGTAGCATCTTTAGGATTTTCTATGTATAATATCACATCATCTGCAGACAGTGACAGTTTTACTTCTTCTTTTCTAGTTTGGATTCCCTTTATTTCTTTTTCTTCTCTGATTGCCATGGCTAGGACTTCCAAAACTACGTTGAATAAAAGTGGCAACAGTCAGCATCCCTGTCTTGTTCCTGATCTTACAGGAAATGCTTTCAGCTTTTCACCCTTGAGTATGATGTTACCTGTAGGTTTGTCATATATGGCCTTTATTATGTTGAGGTATGCTCCCTCTGTGCCCACTTTCTGGAGAGTTTTTATCATAAATGGGTGTTGAGTTTTGTCAAAAGCTTTTTCTGTATCTATTGAGATGATTATATCGTTTTTATTCTTCAATTTGTTGATGCGGTGTATCACGCTGATTGATTTGTGGATATTGAAAAATCCTTGCATCCTTGGGATAAATCCCACTTGATCATAGTGTATGATCCTTTTAATGTGTTGTTGGATTTGGTTTGCTAGTATTTTGTTGAGGATTTTTCCGTCTATGTTCATTAGTGATATTGGCCTGTAATCTTCTTTCTTGGTGTTACCTTTGTCTGGTTTATGGCATCAGGGTGATGGTGGCCTCATGGAATGAGTTTGGGAGTGTTCCTTCCTCTGAGATTTTTTGGAATAGTTTCAGAAGGATAGGTGTTACCTCTTCTCTAAATGTTTGATAGAATTCGCCTGTGAAACCATCTGGTCCTGTATTGTATATTTGAAAGTTGCTAAGATTGTAGATCTTAAAAGTTTTCATCACGAGAAAAATTTTTTTTTGTTACTCTGTGAAGTGCTAAATGTAAAAACTAAACTTACTGTGGTAATCATTTCACAAAGTATACATATATCAAGTCATTGTGTTGTACATCTTAAAGTAATACCATATCAATGTCAATTATATCTCAGTAAAGTTGAAAAAAACTCAACTATATGTTAGTGATTTTCTTCCTGCTGGATATGTCATTTTCTGATAGAGAAAGCTGAAGTTTCTAAGTATAATAGTGTATTTGCCTGTCAGTATTTTTTTCTCCCAATTTTATTGAGATATAGTTGGCATAAAGCACACTGTATAAGTTTACGGTGTACAGCATAATTATTTGACTTATATACATCATGAAATGAGTATCACAGTAAGCTTAGTGAACAACATCTCCCGTAGATAACAAAATTACAGAAATTTAAAAAAATATTTTTCTTGCGATGAGAACTCAGGACTTACTCTCTTAACCACTTTAATGTATAACATACAGCAGTGTTAATTATATTTGTCTTGTATGTTATATCTTCAGTACTTATTTATCTTGTAACTGGAAGTTTGTAGTACCTTTTGACTGCCTTCATTCAAGTCCGTCTCCTCCCTGACACCTTACGTTATGTCATTGCTCTCTTCTTAAGTGCATTCGTGTTAAGGTTTGTTATCTTCAATTATTGTCAGGATGGATGTCAAGGAGCTCGCCCCTTTGTTTTGTTTTAGGAGCTTTATGGTTTCAGGTCTTGCGTTCAAGTCTTTAATCCATTTTGAGTTGATTTTTGTTTGTGGTGTAAGATAAGGGTCCAGTCGTTTTTTACATATGGTTGTCCAGTTTTCCTAGAACCATTTATTGAAGAGGCTATCCTATCTATATTGTATGTTTTTGGCTCCTCTGTCATAAATTAATTGACCATATGTATGCATGCGTTTATTTCTGGGCTCTCTATTCTGTTCCATTGATTTACGTGTCTGTTTTTATTCCAATACCATACAGTTTTGATTATTATAGCTTTGTAATATAGTTCGAAATCAGGAGGCATGATGCCTCTTCTTTCTCAAGATTGCTTTGACCATTCAGGGTTTTATGTGGTTCCATACAAGTTTTAGGATTGTTTGTTCTATTTTTGTGAAAAATGCCATTGGAATTTTGTTAGGGATTGCATTAAATCTGTAGATTGCTTTGGATAATATGAATGTGGTTTTTTTGTTGTTGTTTTTTTTAAAATATGGAATGCCTCATGAATTCATGTGTCATGCTTGAGCAGGGGCCATGCTAATATTCTCTGTATCATTCTAATTTTATTATATGTGCTGCCGAAGTGAGCATGAACATGGTTTAATTCAAGTTGTTCAGTTGACTTTGGACTGGAATTATTATAAATATATGTTTCAAACAATTCTTTTTGCTTATTTGCCTGAAAGAGTCCTGCAACATTTTTTTGAGTGTCGCATTTTGCAGTATTACAAGGCACTGAGTCTTTGCCCTTGCACTTTGAGCTGTGTCATACATTATTGGATTAGTTTCTTTTCTGCGGTCACAAGCTTTGTGGCAAAAGGCCAAGAGTCTGTATTTGAGCTCTGAGGAAACTCTGTCATCATAGATCCAGCTGAGGTTACCAGGATAGTAAACATTGTCATGAGACTCATTCCTGGTAGAATACTGATCTTGCTCTTAGGTATACCCAGCATTTTGATTTATGAATTTTTTGAGTTAAATACCTATGAGGTAATTGCTATGATATAAGGTAGTATGAATGGCCTAGCCTTAAAATTTTAATATTGCCTGGAATTTACAACATGTATGAGTTATAAAATCATTGTAGGGAATTCCCTGGTGGTCCAGTGGTTAAGAGTCTGTGCTCTCACTGACAAGGGCCCAGGTTGGAACCCTGGTCAGGGTAAAAAGATCCCGCATGCTGCGCCGCACAGCCAAAAAAAAACCAAAAAACATTGTAAAAGTATATTCTGATTGTATACCTTCCTTTTTGTATTAGTTTATTTTACTTCAGTCGCTGTGAAAATCTGAAAAACTATATAAATTAGTTAGGCATCCTTGCAATATTTTAAACGTACTTTATAAACTTTTATAGTTTTTATTTAAGAAGTCTATTTGTAGAAGTACTTTAACATGTACAGTTGATCCTCATTGTTTACAGATTCTGTATATGTGAAGTCACCTGCTTGTTAAAACTTATTTATAAACCTAAAATATACTTACAGTGATTTTATGATCGTTTGTGGACATATGCAGAGAAGTGAAAATTTTGAGTGCCCTGACACACGTTTCCAGATGAGGTCAAACAAGACAGTGCTCTGCCTTTTTGTTTCAGCTCTCATTCTGTAAACAAGTGTCCTTTTCATGATCTATGTAGTGCCACTTTTTTTTAGGTGTTTTTTGCTTTTTGTTAGTGATTTTGCAATGAAAATTGGCCCTTGAAGACATTTTTCCAATGAAGACATACAGATGGACAAGAGGCACATGAAAAGATGCTTAACACCACTAATTATTAGAGAAATTCAAATCGAAAGAGCATTGAGGTACTACCTCACACTGGTCAGAATGGCCATCATTAAAAAGTCTACAAATAACAAATGCTGGAGAGGATGTGGAGAAAAGGGAACCCTCCTACACTGTTGGTGGGAATGTAAATTGGTGCACCCACTATGGAAAACAGTATGAAGGTTCTTTGAAAAAGTCAAAATAGAATTGCCGTATGATCCAGGAATCCCAATCCTGGGCACATATCCAGAGAAAACTCTAATTTTGAAAAGATACATGTATCCCAATGTTCATAGCTGCACTATTCACAATAGCCAAGACGTGGAAACAACCTAAATGTCCATTGACAGATGAACGGATGAAGAAGATGTGGTACATATATACAATGGAATAGTACTCAGCCATAAAAAAGAATGAAATAATGTCATTTGCAGCAACATGGATGCAATAGAGATTATCATACTAAGTGAAGTAAGTCAGAAAGAGAAAGACAAATACCATGTGATAATCACTTATATGTGGAGTCTGAAATATGACACAGATGAATTTATTTACAAAACAGAAACACACTCACAGACATAGAAAACAAACTTATGGTTACCAAAGGGGAAAGGGGGAGGGGAGGGATAAAATTAGGAGTTTGGGATTAGTAGATACACACTACTATATAAAAAATAGGTAAACAACAAGGGCCTACTGTTATATCCCAGGAAACTGTATTCAATATTGTGTGCCAGAATGGAAAAGAATATATATATATTTAAAATGGAATCACTTTGCTGTATACTAGAAACTAGCACAACATTGTAAATCAAGTATACTTCAATTAAAAAAAAATTGTGCACAAGCATAGTGTTGAAATTCTGTCTGATGTTTCTAAGTGCAAGAAGGTTGTGATGTGCCTTACAGAGAAAAATACATGTGTTAGGTGAGCTTTGTTAAGGCATGAGTCATAGTGCTGTTGGATGTGAATTCATTATTAACAAATTAACAGAATATTAAATAAAGTGTCTTTAAACAAAAAGTCACATAAAACAAGATTATGTATTGATGGATTGACAAAAATGTTGTGACCAGAGACTCACAGGAACCTAACTCTGTATTTCCCTCAGGAACAGTGATTCACAGTTCACTAATTCAGTGTTCGTGTTGACTTTATAGAACATTACTGCAAATAATGAGAGGCTATCATACTTAATTTTTAAATTAAGTGTTTATTTATATCTAGCAGTTAGGTAATTTTTAAAGTATGTGATTATTTGAAACCAGATGATTAATGAATTTTGTGTAGTTGAGAAGAGGAAGGACATGTAGACGCAAGTCCTGAGACCTAGAGAAGTAAGAAGTATGTTTAGTTAGCATTGCTGCCTGGCAGAGGTGAAGTACTTGGATTTTTACTTAGGCTTCATGCATATCAGTGAAAACTAAATCATGTCAACAGTTTCCTTCCAACTGAAGGAGTCTTCCATTCTGTAGGGACAGACCAAGAAAAATAAAGGGTCAGATGACTGAAAATACTTGCCCTTCTTACCATTCATGGGTAGGGAATAACCATTAAAGGGGGAAGAGAGCAAGCATCATTACTTCTACGTTGTTAATGACAACACAGAGTTGTATATAGTGAGAAGCACTATTGCGTAATTAATTTTTTTGCCTTCTTTGCACTTGATACACTCCAAGGTCATGGTACATATTTTTAAACAGCAAAACACTATAAAGCTAATGTCCTCAGTGGCCCACTATACTAATGTTAGTGATATGACTCTGGCCCATGACACATAGACTTGCAGTAGACAATATTATACTGAAGAAACTCATGGAAAATGAATTGATCAGCTTGTTCATTTAATCAAAAAGTTTATTTTATTCAAAAGTACATTCACGTGGTTAAGAAGCAAAAAAAATATATACTGACAGTTCTAATAATGAAAAATAAATGAGCCCTGTCCTACCTCTCCCATCCCCATTCTTACTGCTGAAGAACATTCTCTTTTAACTCTTAAATATTCCTTTTGTTATTTACCTCCATATTATTAAATAATATACCTAGTGTAGCTATTTCTTGATTTATCAATTGTAGAACATATTTATCTCCTGCCATAAATTCATACCTGATCCTTGGTCCTTTTAGCCTTTTAGTATAGTTTTAGCACTATCTTGTCTTTCAACTTTGGTAAATTATCTGTATTCTCTGATAATTTATTTTCCTCTATTTTCTCTCTCTTCAATATATTTTGTTAGAAACTGACACTCCTGGATTGATCTTCTATGTCTCTTTTCTTTCATGTTTTTCTTCTCTTTTTCCGACTTTATTATTTTCTATTTCCTCTAGAGTCATTTTGTGTGTGTGTGTTTCTATCTTTCTGTTTGTGTCCCTCTTTCCTTGGAGGCTTTCTCTATATATCAATATTTTGGTTGCCCATTAAGAGTGAGAGTGAGGGCTTCCCTGGTGGCGCAGTGGTTGAGAATCTGCCTGCCAATTCAGGGGACACGGGTTCTAGCCGTGTTCTGGGAGGATCCCACATGCCGCGGAGCAGCTAGGCCCGTGAGCCACAACTACTGAGCCTGCACGACTGGAGCCTGTGCTCCACAACGAGAGGCCGCGATAGTGAGAGGCCCACGCACCGCGATGAAGAGTGGCCCCCGCTTGCCACAACTAGAGAAAGCCCTCGCACAGAAACGAAGACCCAACACAGCCAAAAATAAATAAATAAATAAATAAATATTTAAAATAATACAGACATTTAAAAAAAAAAAAAGAGAGTGAGGCACCAAAATACAGGTTGGGGTGCAGATTGGAGAACCTCACTTTAGAGCAGTGTTGCTCAACTTTTTTTCATTTTCACTGCCTGAAGGAGCATACTTAAACATTTTCCCCTATAATTGCTGCCGCTTCCATGGAATTTTAATACCACAAGATTTACTGTATATCTGTTTGTGTACTGTGAAAGATTCAAATATCAGGGAGGGTTTGGGCATGTCATTTCTCTGGCCTGGTCAGTTGCTACATCTGCTCTCCTATCTTTAGGTATTCTGCGGGAAAATGGGGTGGAGGGTAGGGGGTCACCAACCATTTATGGCCCTTGAATTAGTCTCTTAGTTTATAGTCTAACTGCTGCCCTCCTTTTTACCAGGCACTTTTGAGTCTTTAGACTCTTCTTGCTTCAGTGGGGTAAATTAGCTCCTCTCTGTACATTACCACCCCATGAGCACCATAACCCATTATCTTCCTCTACCCTAGTACTTCAGTTAACATTCTTCTCTGTGTTTTGTCTTCTAGAATTTTATTAAATCTGTAATTTTAATTTTCACTAAAGTTCCTCTTCAGTTCTATTTGTTGTAGTGATTCATTTGTTTTTAAATCATTAAGTAGTGTTCATTTGGGGCATCAGAACTGAAAGGGGATAAACATTTGTGCTCAGTTTTCCATCCTATCTGGACATCTTTAATAGTCTTTAAAAAATAAGCCTTTTCAATATCGCTAGTTTATATTCATCATACTTTTCTCTGTAAGATACCTGTAATTTTTTTCCATTCATTTATAAGTTCTCAGCAGTTATTTTATGCCCTACTAAAAATTCATTAATGTGACCTGTATTTGTCACTTTTATTTATGGTAATGTATCATGTTCATATTGGGTTGAGATTTAATAAAACTTGTACAAGCAACAGAATTCTTTTCCTTTTTTGAATTCTGGGTATTAGAAAATTTTACTGAGGTAGGTATCAGAGCTTTGTGGAGATCTCAGAGAACTTTCTAGAGCTGTACTCTCTAATACAGTAGCCATTAGCCACATGTGGTTATTTAAATTAATTTAATTACAACTAAATAAAATTTTAAATCCATTTCCCCTGGCCACATTTCAGGTATTCAGTAATCACATATGGCTAGTGGCTACCATGTTGGACAGCACAGATATAGAACATTCCTATCATTGCTAAAAGTTCTGTTAGACAGCACTATTCTAGAGAGTAGAAAGTAGGACACCATTCTGTAGCTTCTAAGAGATCGACTAGTTTCTTAAGCCCCAACTTTGCAGGAGTTGCTTAGTGTGGTGAGTGTATAGGACTTTGCTGAACAGATATTAATGTAAAAGGAAAAGAATTGACATCTTAAAGGTATCCTTTAAAGCTGTTAGTAAAGAGTGCAAGTCACAAGACTAGCTATTATCTAAATAAATGCAGGAGACGGCCAGAAAAGCACTGTGATAACTGCAATAATCCTCTTTTGTGTTGATTCAAGGGAAAACTTCAGAAAATTGAGAGAGAGTCATATAGCATGCATATATATTGTCCTCGTCATTCTTCAGAACTTTACTAAGGAGTCTCAGCATAGGCAATAAAATGATGCTGATAAACTATTGTTGTGAGTGGGTATTATCCATAAGCTATTAGCCCACTTAATATTTTTGTTTTCTATGTTGTTGATTATTTGCAATATATTTAGGTATAGCTTATAACCTTGGAAACGTAGAACTGGAAAGGGTCTAGAAATTACCTAGTCCTTTCCTTTCATTTTACAGGTAAGGGAAGCTGATGCTTAAAGTAGGGAAATAACTTACCCAAAGGCACACAGCCTTTGAGGGCAGAGCCAGCACCAGAACCAACACATTTTGAGGTCATGTATAAAACCTTTCCCTTGGTACTATGCTGATGACAAAGAAAGACTTGATTCATTGTCTTTCTCAAAAGCTTTAATAATCTAGATGTGAGACCCAAGCCAGCAACATTATTATTAAGAGTATGTCTGGGAACTATGAATTTTATAATGTGTTTTCGTCTTTTTAGAACAACAATTTGTAATCTTTACACAATGCCACGAATTGGAGAGCCTGTCTGGCTTACAATGATGTCGGGGACTCCAGAAAAGAACCAGCTTTGCCATCGTTTCATGAAGGAGTTCACTTTTCTAATGGAAAATGCTTCCAAAAATCAGTATGGCCCGCCCTCCCTCCCTCCCTTCCTTCCCTCCCTCCCTTCTTTCCCTTAACTATCTTAGCTATTGTTTACTATAACTAGATATCTAGATTGTGATCAAGTTCAAGTACAAAGGTGAAAGAATTAATCATTATCTTTGGAATTATTTCATATTATTAATGAGCAGGACAGAATTATAAAAGATAACTAAGATAATTACAAGACAGGGTATGGAAGAAGACCAAAGAACCTTATGAATGAGAAACAGTAAAAATGTCTTTAATTGTGTGTTAAATTAAAATTCCTGACATCTTACAGAACTCTCTGAGGCTTCCCATTTTTCGTGAATTGTATCCATGAATGCGGTTTCATTCTATAGAAAAGAAGTTTAAAAATATATAGGGAAGTGCCAGGATTCCAATAATACATTTTTAGTGTGGTACTTTATCATATTGTTTTCTTCTAATCATCAAATTCTTAGAATCCAGATGAGTAATTTGGGTGTTTTTATTCTCTTTGATGGTAAACAAAGTTTTCTTATACTTTCCTTCATTTTCCTTTTCAGTAATTTGGATATGTATAGACTTCTGGTTGATTCATTAATATATGTGTATTTTAAACACTGAAAAGAATCCATAGCTTCTCAAGTAAAATGGCATTTTTGTTTTTTTAATTATGAGTAGAAATAGCTCCTTGTGAATGCTGTATTTATTTTAAGGATTTTTCTTTTAACTCCTACCCAACCAAAAAAATTTATTAACTTTTGTTTTCATCCTGGTGATATACCTATCCTTCCTTCTATCCTCTCCTTTTTTATGATGTTTGGCCATATACCCTCTCTGCTTTATTCTGTCACTGCATTTTGCTTGAGGTTTTATGAAAGCAGATTAGAATCTGATAGGATGAATTTTGTTTTCAGATTCTTGCCAGCACTCATTACTGCAGTTCTGACCAATCATCTTGCCTGGGTTCCAACAGTCATGCCAAATGGACAACCACCTATAAAAATATTTTTAGAAAAACATTCCTCTCAGAGTGTGGACATGTTGGCAAAGACTCATCCGTATAACCCACTTTGGGCACAACTGGGTATGTATTCTGAAAACCCTTACATTTATGCATTATACTTAGACTTTTGTGTAACTGTCTGGAGTTATTTTATAGCAAAAATAAATAGAGAAAAATTAAGTGCTCTCTTTTCCCCCTTCCTTTCTAGAGCATTTCTTCCTTACTTGTCATTTCATAACTGCTAAATTGTCTTATCCCCATCTTATGTTTACTATCATTCCTTATAGATAGAGACCTGCAGCTGGAACAAAAGGAGCAGGATGATGGCTGGTTTATTAGTAACTTCAGGGTCTTCAGGGTGTTTTGTGTTAGGTACTTTGCCTAGAAAGAATGAATCAACAAAGTCACCTATGATCGCTAGAATAAATGTTTAACTGAGAAGCAGTCATTGAGGTTTCCATTGTTCCACCTTTGTTTGTTGAGTAATTTTTGAAAATCTTTCTCTTAGTGCTTGGTACCCCACTAAATAAATGGGTAACAGGAGAGAGGGGTTAGTTGATGAGTTGACAGTCATTAGGAAGTCAGTGTAGCATGGTGCTTAAATTTAAGCATAGGCTGTGGAGTCAGGCAGACCATGTTTGAATCACAGTTTCCCTATTTATAAAGTGGGGATAATAGTAAATAGTACAGGGAGTTCCCTGGTGGTTTAGTGGTTAGCATTGGGTGCTTTCACTGCCTTGGCCCGGGTTCAGTCCCTGGTTGGGGAACTGAGATCCCACAAGCTCTGCAGTGTGGCCGAAAAATAAAATAAAATAAATAGTAAATACTTCATAATGTGAAAAGTAAATGAGATACTGTGAGAACAGTGCTTAGGACAGTGGCTGGTAAATGTAGTTGCTGTTACTCCTACTCTTAGTCTATTGCTGTTTGGTGATGGGGGGAGGAGTATGGTGAGAACATTTTGGTGACCTGGTAGAAACTTAAACTTCCCTTAGGTGGTTATGGTGAGTGAGCTTGCCAGGCAGATTGTAATGTGGCTTATTAATTCATATAACCAACCAACCTCCCTCTCTCATTCCTACTCTTTCTATTTCTTCTCTCCCTCCCTCCTTTTCCTCCCTCCTTTTGCTTTCCATATATATTTTGATATATATGTCAAAATGTATATGCCTCTGAAACCATCACCAAAATCAAGATGGTGAACATATTCATCACTACAAAAGTTTCCTCATGCCCTTTGTAATCCCCCCCTCCTATTCCTCCCTACTCTGCCTGTTCACTGTTCCTTATACTCAGGTAGCCACTGGTCTGCTTTCTGTCACTGTAGATTAGTTTGTATTTTCTAGACCTTTATATAGATGGAATCATACACTAAGTGCTTTTGTTTCGTCTGAGTTCTTTCATTCAACATAATTATTTTGAGATTCACCTATGTTGTATGTATTAATAGTTCATTCCTTTTTAATGCTAAGTAGTATTTCATTGTATGAATATTAACTTACCTTTTTTCAAACCGAGTAATTCAGTAGTTTTTTTTTTAAATTTGAACATTTCAAATCTGTTTTCAATTCTACAGTCATTTATTGAATGCACAATATATCTAAGGCTCTGTGCAAAGAACCCTGGAGGGTATAAAGATGAATGATATCTAGTCCTTGCCTTTAAGAAGTGACAGTCTTATACTGTAGGTAAAGTATATGTGGACAGTAATGATAATTCAAATAGGAACTGTAAGAAATGAAAAGTTCAGTGGGAGTTCAATTAGGGAAGTTTACTTTTGTCCAAGGGAGGATGCTTGGGTGGGAAACTTTGGACTGGCAGAGATACAGAGGGAAGGGAAAGTACATAGCATGAGTAAAGGGGTCTAGGTGTTAAAAGTGCTGAGCACATTCACGGGTCCAGTTTAAGTGGGACTTTGGGTGAATAAAGATGAAATAGGGAAACTATCAGAAGATAACCTGGAAAAGTGAGGTGGAACCAGTCATGAAAGACTCATTTATCATACCAAAGCAATTTCAATTTGTTTGGTTGTTAGTGGAAACCTTGGGAGTAGTTTTGAACAGTGGCATGATGGTACTAGAGCCAGTTTCTTAGCCAGAGGAGAAAATTTATCATAGTACAGTCTGTAGTATATTATTTGAGACCTATTTATGTTTGTTCCTTTAAAAAGTGTGGGGTTCTTATAAAGTAAAAATAGAGATTCTTTAAATGTGTATACTGACAACTTGCAAAACTTGAATTAAATCCCCCTCCTCCTTTTTTAAATGTAATGGCTGTTCATGTGTCATATGGATAACAGAAGTGAAAATGAATCACAAGGCTAAATGTGTTGCCCTTTTGGGTCTATCCTGAGTACCCAACCCTCTAGGGAATAGAATGGAAAGGAAAATGGGCTTTTAAAAACACGGGAGCTAATGTGAGGTCCTTGGTAGGGCAGCAACAGGTGAAGTTCAGGAATATGATTTAAATCAAGGAAGGTTAAGTGTGTGATGTGACTACTTCAGCTCTGTTCCATTTCACTACTACTCCTTTCCTCTCCTTGGTCCCCAGCAGATGTGCTTTTGCACATAATACTTCAGTCAGTACTTCTCCACCCATATAAAGTGCTCTGCAAGGGGACTGGCACAGAGCATGTTCTTGGTGACTTTCACAACTGACTGTTTGCTTGTGGTTTCAGCACCTTATTAGCAGCTGCTTAAGGAGGAAGGTGGAAAGCCCATCCATTCACCTTTCTCTTTGGTTAAGACCATTCATCTCATCCTAGTCCTGAATAATCACTCACCTATTAAGGAACCAAGAGTAAAATCTGAACTACACCTCATAAAATAATAGTAGGTTTCTGATAATTGAAAATAGCCTGCTTAGTATGAGTAGAGGATGTGTCCATTAACTGATTTTTCCATTTCAGGAGACTTGTATGGCGCTATTGGCTCTCCTGTACGGTTAGCAAGGACTGTGGTAGTTGGTAAACGACAAGACATGGTCCAGAGGCTGCTTTATTTTCTTACTTACTTCATAAGATGCTCTGAACTTCAAGAAACCCATCTTTTAGAAAATGGAGACGATGAAGCCATTGTTATGCCAGGCACAGTAATTACTACCACTTTAGAGAAAGGTGAAATCGAAGAATCTGAGTATGTGCTTATCACAATGCATAGAAACAAAAACAGTTTGCTCTTTAAAGAGTCAGAAGAAACAAGGACTCCTAATTGTAACTGTAAATATTGCAGTCGTCCACTCCTTGGGCAAAATATAGAGAATGTTTTGCGACAAGAGAGAGAAGATATGCAAAACAGCTCTAAGGAGCTGCTAGGAAATTCAAACGAGTGCCGAATGATTTCTCCTTCTTCTGACTGCCAAGAAGAAAATGCTGTTGATGTTAAACAGTGCAGAGATAGATTAAGAACTTGCCTTGACACCAAGTTAGAAACAGTTGTTTGCACAGGATCTGCTCCAGTGGACAGATGTGCATTGTCAAAGTCAAGCTTAGAGCCTGCAGAGGAATCATGGCAGAGTGAGGAATTGCTAGATTCAGGTAATCACACAGGTAAAGTGTTCAGATCCACAGGAATGGTTGTGGAAAAAAAACCTCCAGATAAACTTGTGACAGCTGCATTTTCTTGTGAGGCAACCCAGACAAAGGTTACTTTCTTGATTGGGGATTCTATGTCACCCGACTCAGATACTGAACTCCGGAGTCAGGCAGTAGTGGATCAGATTACCAGGCATCACACCAAATCACCGAAGGAAGAAAGAGGGGCTGTTGATCAGCATCAAGAAACTGCACAAACAACTAAATCTGGAGAGCCTGATATACCGAACATGGTATCTGGAGAACCCTGTGAACTTCCCTGCTGGAATCATTCAGACCCCGAAAGCATGAGCTTATTTGATGAATATTTTAATGATGATTCAATTGAAACCAGGACTATTGATGATATTCCAGTTAAAACAAGTACAGACAGTAAAGAACACTGCTGTATGTTAGAGTTTTCAAAAAGATTTTATACAAAAAATAGCAAACAGAACAATGAATTTTGCAAATGTGTAGGAACAGTTCACCAAGATTCATGTAAAACCTGCTTTCCTCAGCAAGACCAAAGAGATACACTCTCCATTCTTGTCCCCCATGGGGATAAAGAGAGTTCAGAGAAAAAAGTTGCTGTGGGAGCTGAATGGGACATTCCAAGAAATGAAAGTTCAGATAGTGCCCTTGGGGATAGTGAAAGTGAAGATACAGGTCATGATGTGACTAGACAAGTAAGCAGTTATTATGGAGGAGAGCAAGAAGATTGGGCAGAAGAAGATGAGATACCTTTTCCTGGGTAAGTACGAAGTTTTAGCCTTTTATAGAACCTATAAAGATATGTACCATTCTTCTGTTTAGCTCATCTCTGAAAGTTGGTAGTAGCTAATATAAAAGAAGAGACCATTGTTCTGGACAAATACTCTTTTATTATCACGTGCTCCTACTTAAAAGAAAGATTAAAGGCTAAGCCCCACAGGTACCCCAGAAAAGCTTTGTGAAGGCATTAGAGAAAAGTTATGTTGGTGTGTGGGAGATTGCTTACTGCCTAGGAGTTTTCATTTAGCAGTGAGTTATGCTGCCCAGAAAGGACCTGTGCTGAGCCTGGCAACTAGGGAGAGGTAATCACTGAGAGAAGGTAGGAAATAGCTGTTAGAAATAAGTTTGGAAATAAGAGGAAAGTATAGAATGGATACTCTTGGTCAAGAATACAAGGAAAAGATTCATACATGAGAAGTGTTATATACCAAGCTTTGGGTTTGTGAGTTATTTATACTTTGTTTTGGATGGTGGTTTCCATAATTTGATTGTATTAAGAATGTGTTACATACACAAGGGACAGCATTCCTAAAGTCTGTTATGAAAGATTTATGTTCACCTCATTACAGAGTTGTCCATCAGACCCTTTTTTGGATAGGAAGGAGTATTTTGTGGTCTCATTGAGCCCTTAAGCCAGTTTTTATTTAAGAATGATTTTACTATTAGTATATTTTGTAAAGAATGGTGGTACTGGAAATGTGGACTAGTAGAGTCCAATTTTTTGTGTGTGTGTTGGTAAAATATATTTATTACTGATTAGGTATGCCTTCTTTCGGAACTTTTCTTGCAGGTCAAAGTTAATTGAAGTGAGTGCTGTTCAGCCCAATATTGCCAACTTTGGGAGGTCCTTGCTGGGTGGCTACTGCTCTTCTTATGTGCCTGACTTTGTTCTTCAAGGAATTGGGAATGATGAGAGGCTCCGTCAGTGTTTAGTGTCAGATTTGTCTCATGCTGTGCAGGTAAGTGACCTTCACTGCTCTTAAATTTATTTAGGACGAACTCTGTTAACCAGTAGAACCCAAAATTGCCTTATTTTTGGTCACACTTCAGTGTGTAATACAATTGTTGTTCTCTAAATCCTTTATGTGTAATAACCTGCATGTTTGTACCTGTCATTGTGAAAGCAAGTAGAGAGTTCCAGGAATCTATCAAATTGGAAATCAGAAAATACTGTATGTATTCATAGATGTTCATCACTAGGTTCTTTATAATATCAAAATATTGCAAATGCTTAAATGTGAATGGAATTAATTTTCATTGCTGGTATATAGTACAATTGATTTTTGTATATTGCTGTTGTATCCTGCCACTTTGATGAGCTCTTTTATTAGTTCTCATAGTTTTTTTGTGTGGATTCTTTAAGATTTTCTACATACAGGCTCATGTTACCTTCCTTTCCAGTCTGGGTGCCTCTTTTTCTTTTTCTTGCCTGATCGTACAGGCTAGAACCTTCAGTACAATGTTGCACTGAAGTGCTGATAGTGGACATCCTTGTCTTGTTCCTTTTCTTAGGGGGAAAACATTGAGCCTTTAATTATTAAGCATGATGTTAGCTGTTAGATTCTTATAAGATGCTCTTTATCAGGTGGATAAAGTTCCCTTCTATTCCTAGTATTTTGAGTTTTCTGTCCCCCACGCCCTTAAATCATGAATGAGTGTGGGGTTTTGTCAAATACTTTTTCTGTGTCTATTGAAATGATCATGTGAGTTTTTCTTCTTTAAACTGTTAATGTGATAGATTACATTGATCGATTTTTAGATGTTAATCCAATCCTTGTATTCCTAGGGGGGAAAAACCCACTTGGTCATGGTATATAGTACTCATATAGCATACGAGTTGACTTCTGTGTATGGTGTAAGATAGTGGTCCAGTTTCATTCTTTTGCAATGTGGCTGTTCAGTTTTGTTTTTTTTTAAATTTATTAATTAATTTATTTATTTTTGGCTGTGTTGGGTCTTCGTTGCTGCCCACGGGCTTTCTCTAGTTGTGGCGAGCGGAGGCTACTCTTTGTTGCAGTGCGCGGGCTCCTCATTGCAGTGGCTTCTCTTGTTGCGGAGCACGGGCTCTAGGCGCGCAGGCTTCAGTAGCTGCAGCACACAGGCTCAGTAGTTGTGGCTCACAGGCTCTAGAGTGCAGGCTCAGTAGTTGTGGTGCAAGGGCTTAGGTGCTCCACGGCATGTGGGATCTTCCCAGACCAGGGCTCAAACCCGTGTCCCCTGCATTGGCAGGCGGCTTCTTAACCACTGTGCCACAAGGGAAGTCCTTGTTCAGTTTTTTAAGCACCATTTATTGAAGAAACTGTCCTTCCTCCATTGTATATTCTTGGGTCCTTTGTCATAAGTTAATTGAGCATATATACATGGGTTTATTTCTGTGTTCTCTATTCTCTGTTGCTCAACTTTTAAAACAACTTTTCTTCGTTTTATTGTTATAAATAACACTGATACTCTTGCTGTGTTTTATGAATTTAAGATGATTTCTTTAGACTAGATTCCCAGAAATGAAGTTACTGGCCAGTTTTTAAGCTTAGAAGTATTTTCATGTTCTTGTTGCATGTTTTGTAGTTTCTTCTCCAAAAGACAATACTAGTTTGAACAGCAGTTTGTAATGTCCCTAAAACCTGTTCCCTTTACAACATTGGGGTTCGCTCTCTTCTTTTAAAAAAAAGATAACTGAAGAAAACTGGCTAGTTTTGAGGAAGGTACACTGAAGTTGATTTGGTGCATTTTGAATTTAAAAGTGCATTCTGCAAGGCCATGTTTGAATGCCTAGAAGGCAACTGAAAAAATCAGGTTTTGTAATGTGGTGGAGATCTAGGAGTATCTGCTAGAGAGGAGATACTTAAAGGTTTGGGAGTTTATGTATTGAGATTCTGGAAATGCCTGGGAGAGAAAAAGGGCTGGTAGGATTGTGGATACATTCGTATTGTAGAAGTTACGGAACTCAGAGAAAAAGGTTTAAAAAAAATTAAGCTTTAGATTCACTGAATTTAGATTCATATGAGTTCCCATTCATATACTTTAGATTCATATGAATTCCCATTCATATACTTCCTATTTTGTGACTCGGAAGTATTTGAGGCTGGATACAAACTTAGTATTGTGGAGGAGACTACTATAATATGTCAGTTGAGAATATGCCCCCATGGGGTGTAGGCTGTTTTTTCCAGAAGTTGATGATGAAGCAAAAGGACTGAAATTGGTTAAATTGAACTTTTATCCAGTTAGGACATTGCTTATAATAATCCATTGTGTGAAAACAAGCAATTTCAGAATGAATGACTGGCACTGCCCCCTTTTTTCTTTAACAACTCCTAAAATGAGTTTGATTTGGATTATTTCTAATCTCAGACTTGGGATTTAGACCCTTCTTTCTTGGGAAACTACTGATGTGGGCTCATTTTCCTTTTTCTTACCAAAAAAATAGCTTTTAAAATCTTAGCCACGTGACTTTTGATTGAGGAGCTATAAAGTTAATTTCTAAAGTGGTTTTTAACCCTTGAAAATAAAAGGGGTATTTCATAGCAGTTTCCCCATTATCGGTTTAGACATTTTCTTGTGAGGATAGTAGATGAACACCCATCATAATTCTGATCTCCTAAAGATGCCCACTGCTTTTGAAAGTAGTATCTTCCTTTAACTGTTTTCCACTTTAATTATTTGATCATATCTCCTGTATTATTTTTCTTCTATAACCACAGAGGTAGTTATGTTAAATATATATTCACTATTGTTTCTTAAAAAAGTAAGATATACCTTACATCTTTAGGTGTATATACCATTTCCAAAATTATGTTTCAGTAATGAAGTTGATGAATAGAAAAATGTTATATCCTTGCTAAGAGTTGAATAAGAAATATTTAAGTACGATTTTATAAAAACAAATATAAAGTTTAGAATTCCATGGAAAGTCTTCACAATGTATCTTTCCACGCTTCTTACTTGCCATTCTCTTCTTCCCCACTTCTCAGTATCATTTTTCACAAATTTGGTTACATCCATCTACTTCTATCTTCGAGTCTTCTCATGATATTTCCTCTTACAGAATTATCCATATTCCTCTCCCATTTTTTGCTAGGAATCCTATTCATCCTATTCAGTGTCATATCCCTATGTCCCTTCCACTGTGTAACTCCCGGTCACACAGAACCCACTCTTGCCCTCCTCTGGTACCGCAGCACTTGGTTACTATTTCGTCTATTACACAAGTATTTTCATAGCCACGTGTATTTCTTTTTATCTCCCTCATAAGACTGTGAGCTCCCTTCTCTTTGTTTCCTTAGCATTGAGCAAAAAGCTCTATTCAAAGTGGTTATTAACTGGGCAAAGGGATATCCTTTGGGGGTGCCAAACTTGGGTTTATACAGGAGTAAACTTAACATTCTTGCTATGAAATTTTAATAACAATAAAAGTTATAAAGGAAAAAGGCCACTGGGTTCAAGATTGTAGTTTATATTTCAGTCTTATTGCTGTTAATTCATTTGTCCAGTGGTGAAGAAATCCTTACCTTTCCAAATACAAAAAAAATTAAAGTATTGAGCATCTCTTTCTTATGGTGGTGCTGTGTACTTAATTGTCATTTTTGGTCTTTGTGTGTAAACCGTGGGAAACCAAGGGCACAGCCATATGCCTGTGGTCCTTTTATCTGTATATGTGAGTTAAAAATTTTTTTTTCACTATGTGTTAAATTTTCTAATTAGAAAAGTATCCTTTAGGTGAATGCTTCTGATAGAAATTTAAACAATATATACAAAGCAAAAGGTAAAAATCCTTCTTCATACTCTTAATATTCCATACTTCTTCACAAAGATCTTTATGATAGTTTGATTTGAGTATTTTCATTCTTTTTTCTATACATATGCATTTAGATATAGATCTGAATTTTTTTTAAAATTATTTTAAAAAATATATTTATTTATTTATTTTGGCTGTGGTGGGTCTTAGTTGTGGCATTCGGATTCTTAGCTGCAGCATGCATGCGACATCTAGTTCCCCGACCAGGGATCAAACCCAGGTCCCCTGCATTGGGAGCGCAGAGTCTTACCCACTGGACCACTAGGGAAGTCCCCTGTATTTTTAAAAACATAATTGGGGTATAATGGGTATGTGTGTGTGTGTGTGTGTAGTGACTTTTTTTTTTTTTTTTTCCCATTTAACCATGTATCCTGGAAAGACATGTTAGTACCTGTTGATTTGTCTCCGTTTTAACTGTTACATCCATACTCTGGATATACATCTGTAAAACAGAAAAAACCTGGCATACGTAGCCAGGAAGGGATAATCAAGGGATAGCCTCTGAGGTGCTCAAGGAAATTAATGCCTGACTGGATGGGGTAGTTAGCACAGAACCTTATCATTGACTTCTTCATGTGAATTTATTTCCTACCGATTTTTAAAATATTTAGCTCTTCCAAGGTAAAAACATTTTCTTTCAGTTGCCTGGCACATAGTTGGCACTCAGTAAATTTGTTGAATGAATGAATGATCAAAATACTGGTGACATTCAAGTTCTGGATTAAAGAATACAAAGTTCTGGTAATGAATCTCTACCTATGATGACTTCTGAAAGATATCTCAGGGTATTTGTTATTGAGTTACTTTACTATTTCACTCTTCACTATCAAGGATTCTTTGGCAGTAGCTCTCAGAATTTCATATTCTTTTATTCTGTTTTTGTCTAGTATCTCTTCCTTGCCCATCCCATTAACATTATCTTTGAAAACTTTATTTATCATAAGATGATGTCTTCTTTTTTTCCCCAGCATCCAGTATTGGATGAACCAATAGCAGAAGCTGTCTGTATTATAGCAGATATGGATAAATGGACTGTTCAAGTGGCCAGTAGCCAGAGACGAATGACAGATAATAAATTGGGAAAGGAAGTGTTGGTTTCCAGTCTTGTTTCCAATTTGCTTCATTCCACTCTTCAGCTTTATAAGCATAACTTGTCTCCAAATTTTGTAAGTATCTGTAAGGCTTGAATTACTGTGAGCACTGTGATAGCTAACTTAACCCTATTGTTATGTATGTGCCTACATTGAATACTACTGTTAGCTTCATCATTGTTTTCCTGAAAGAAGGTGTTATGGACTGAATGTTTGTGTTCCCCTAAAATCCATATGTTGAAGCAATAACTCCCCAGTGTGATGGCCTTTGGGAGTTAATTAGGGTTAGATTAGATCATTAGAGTGGGGCCTTCATGATGGGATTAGTGGCCTTATAAGAAGAGGAAGAGAGAGATTGTGCTCTCTCTACCATGTGAGGACGCAGGAAGAAGGTAGCCATCTACTAGCCAGGAAGAGAGTTCTCACTGACACTCAGCCATGCTGGCACCCTGATCTGATCTCAGACTTCCAGTCTCCAGAAAATAATTTTCTGTTATTTAAGCCATTGAGTCTCTGGTACTTTGTTGTTGCAGCCCAAGCTGACTAAGACAGAAAGGGATGTGTATGTGTCTATATAGTCTGTGATTTCAGCAGCCAGAATTTAGTGCCTTACTTAGTATCATGTGAGGTATGGCCATGCAACATCCCTAAGCTCTGTGCAGAATGCCAGTGAATTCTATATCCTCATTGTTGTGTTAGGACTTTGGATGATCGCTCTTTATAACACTGGTAACCTCTTACTGAAGACACCATTTCCAACTTTCAAGATTCTTTCCTTTTCTTGTTAGGAGAACTATAATATAGCATAGTTAAAAACCTTTGTAGATCAACATGACAAAGGCCATATATGACAAACCCACAGCTGACATTATACTTAGTGGTAAAAGACTAAAAGTTTTACCCCTAAGAACAGGGACAAGACATGGATGCTCACCTTTACCACTTTTATTCAACATAGTATTGGAAGTTCGTAGCGAGAGCAGTTAGGCAAGAAAAAGAAACAAAAAGCATCCAAATTGGAAAGGAAGAAGTGAAATTATCTCTGCTTGCAAATATGATCTTATATGTAGAAAACTTAAAGATTCCACCAAAAAAACCCTGATAGAGCTAATAGATGAATTCGGCAAAGATGCAAGATAAATCAGCATGCAAAGATAGTTGCATTCCCATAAGCTAGGAATGAACAATCTTGAAGAGGAAATTAAGAAAGCACTTACAATAGCATTAAAAGAATAAATTACTTAGGAATAAATTTAACCAAGGAGGCAAAAGATTTGTACACTGAAAACTACAAAGCATCTCTGAAAGAAATTAAAGACATAAATAAATGAAAGACATCTCATATTCACGGTTTGGAAGACTTAGTATTATTAAGATGATAGTACTGAGATGAAGTTGGAGGACTCACACCTCCTAATTTTAAAACTTACTACAAAGTGACAGTAATCAAAACAGTGTGGTACTAGCATAAGGACAGACATAAAGACGAATAGAATATAGTATCTCCAAAATAAACCCTCACATATATGGTCAATTGGTTTTTGACAAGGAAGCCAAGACTGTTCAAAGGGGAAAGGAGTCTTTTCAACAAATCATGCTGAGAAAACTGGATATATACATACAAAAGAATGAAGTTGAACCCTTACTTTCTGCCATATACGAAAATGAACTCAAGCTTAAATCTAAACTTAAACCTAAGCTTAAGTACTAAAACTATAAAACTCTTTAAAGAAATCGTAGGGGATAATTTTCATGATATTGGATTTAGCAGTGATTCCTTGGAAGTGGCATCAAAAGCACAGGCAATAAAGGGAAAAATAGATAAATTGGGACTTCACCAAACTTAAAAACTTCTGTGTATCAAAGGACACTATCAACAGAGTGAAAAGACAGTTGACAGAACAGGAGAAAATATTTGCTAATCATATATCTGAAAAGAGATTGATATCCAGAATACATAGAGAACTCCTACAATTCAACAACAGCAAAGAAACAACTCAAGAATAGCCAAAACCATCTTGAGAAAGAAAAACGGAGCTGGAGGAATCAGGCTCCCTGACTTCAGACTATGCTACAAAGCTACAGTAATCAAGACAGCATGGTACTGGCACAAAAACAGAAATATAGATCAATGGAACAGGATAGAAAGCCCAGAGATAAACCCATGCACATATGGTCACCTTATCTTTGATAAAGGAGGCAAGAATATACAATGGAGAAAAGACAGCCTCTTCAATAAGTGGTGCTGGGAAAACTGGACAGCTCCATGTAAAAGAATGAAATTAGAACACTCCCTAACACCATACACAAAAATAAACTCCAAATGGATTAAACTCAAAATGTAAGGCCAGACACTATAAAACTCTTAGAGAAAAACATAAGCAGAACACTCTATGACATAAATCACAGCAAGATCCTTTTTGACCCACCTCCTAGAAAAATGGAAATAAAAACAAAAATAAACAAATGGGACCTAATGAAACCTAAAAGCTTTTGCACAGCAAGGGAAACCATCAACAAGACAAAAAGACAACCCTCAGAATGGGCGAAAATATTTGCAAATGAAGCAACTGACAAAAGATTAATCTCCAAAATTTACAAGCAGCTCATGCAGCTCAATATCAAAGAAACAAACAACCCAATCCAAAAATGGGCAGAAGACCTAAGTAGACATTTCTCCAAAGAAGATATACAGATTGCCAACAAACATGAAAGAATGCTCAACATCACTAATCATTAGAGAAATGCAAATCAAAACTACAATGAGATATCATCTCACACCGGTCAGAATGGCCATCATCAAAAAATCTAGAAACAATAAATGCTGGAGAGGGTGTGGAGAAAAGGGAACGCTCTTGCACTGTTGGTGGGAATGTAAATTGATACAGCCACTATGGAGAACAGTATGGAGGTTCCTTATAAAACTACAAATAGAACTACCATACAACCCAGCAATCCCACTATTGGGCATATACCCTGAGAAAACCATAATTCAAAAAGAGTCATGTACCACAATGTTCATTGCAACTCTATTTACAATAGCCAGGACATGGAAGCAACCTAAGTGTCCATCAACAGATGAATGGATAAAGAAGATGTGGCACATATATACAATGGAATATTACTCAGCCATAAAAAGAAACGAAATTGAGTTCTTTGTAGTGAGGTGGATAGACCTAGAGTCTGTCATACAGAGTGAAGTAAGTCAGAAAGAGAAAAACAAATACCATATGCTAACACATATATATGGAATCTAAGAAAAAAAAAAAAAAGGTCATGAAGAACCTAGGGGTAAGACGGGAATAAAGACACAGACCTACTGGAGAATGGACTTGAGGATATGGAGAGGGGGAAGGGGAAGCTGTGACAAAGTGAGAGAGTGGCATGGACATATATACACTACCAAACGTAAAATAGATAGCTAGTGGGAAGCAGCTGCATAGCACAAGGAGATCAGCTCAGTGGTTTGTAACCACCTAGAGGGGTGGGATAGGGAGGGTGGGAGGGAGACGCAAGAGAGAGGAGATATGGGGATATATGTATATGTATAGCTGATTCACTTTGTTATAAAGCAGAAACTAACACACCATTGTGAAGCAATTATACTCCAATAAAGATGTTAAAAAAAAAAGAAACAACTCAAAAAATAGGCAGAGGACTTGAGTAGACATTTCTCTAAAGAAGATATACGAATAGTCAATAAGCACATGAGAGAGTGTTCAACATCCATTAGTCATTAGGAAAATGCAAATCAAAACCACAGTGGGATACCACTTCACACCAATAAGGATGGGTTTGATCAAACAAACCCTGAAAATAACAAGTATTGGATGTGGAGAAATTGGAACCCTTGTGCGTTGCTGGTGGGAATCTAAAATGCTGCAGCTGCTGTGGAAAACAGTTTGGCAGTTCCTCAAAAAGTTTAACATTGCATTGTCATGTGGTCCAGCAAGTCTTCTTCTAGGTTTATAATCAAAATAACTGAAAGCAGCAACTGGGACAATTGTATGGTAATGTTCACAGCAGTATTAACTTGCAGTAGACAAAATTGGAAACAACTCGTGTCCATCAACAAATGACGTGTAATACATAGAATGGAATACTTCAGCCATAAAGAGGAATGAAATTCTTTTTTTTTTTTTTTTTTTAATATACATATTACCAGGCCTGTCCCTGGCGGGTCTTAGTTTTATTTTATTTTATTTTTCTTCACATCTTTATTGGAGTATAAATGCTTTACAATGTTGTGTTAGTTTCTGTTGTACAACAAAGTGAATCAGCTATATGTATACGTATATCCCCATATCCCGTCAGAAAGAGAAAAACAAATACCGTATGCTAATGCATATATATGGAATTTTAAAAAGTGGTACCAATGAACCTAGTGGCAGGGCAGGAATAAAGATGCAGATATAGAGAACGGACTTGAGGGCACGGGGGCATGGGGGAAGGGGAAGCTGGGATGAAGTGAGAGAGTAGCACTGACATATATACACTACCAAATGTAAAATGGATGGCTAGTGGGAAGCTGCTGCATAGCACAGGGAGATCAGCTCGGTGCTTTGTGACGACCTAGAGGAATGAAATTCTGATACATGATACAACATGGATGGAACGTTACAGTAAGTGAAATAAGCAAAATACAAAAGGACAGATATTGTGTGGTCCCACTTACATTAGGTATCTAGAATAGGCACATTCATAGAAACAGAAAGTAGATAGAGGTTACCAGGGGTGGTGGGAAGGAGGGCATGAAGGGTTACTGTATACTGGGTACAGAGTTCCTATTTGTGATAATGAAAAGAAGTTCTGGACGTGGATAGTGATGATGGTGCACAGCATTGCGAATGTACTTAAATGCCATTGAATTGTATACCTAAAAATGGGTAGTGTGGTAAATTTTGTGTGTGTGTGTGTGTGTGTATATATATATGGATGAATTTTATTATAAACATATTTCATAGAATTTTTTTCACTTAAGGTATTTTCAGCCTACATGAGCATTATACCACAAAATATACACCACAAAACAATGTATGCCAAGAAATACATTCAATTGTTTTTTCTGAAGAAAAAGAAAATGTGTTTTTTTTAGAAGCTTTAACAGCAGCTGGTTTTCATTGGGAAGAAATACTGTGCAAGAATTTAGTGTTTTACAACCGGCACCTCTTGCTTTTTCCTCATACATATATGTCATCCAGTCACATGAAAAATCACCTATTTTAGTGAATTGACAAAGTCAATTGACAATAAACAAAATGTATATGTTTTAGTTTTTAATATTCCAGCTTAGAAACATTTCTAGTAAGACCTATAGAGCATTCTCTATGAGCTGTTGCAAAGTTTTTTTCCTTTGCTCTTCACAGGAGAATGCAGCCTTTCTAATTTAAATACATTTGTAATGTATTAATTTGAGTGTTTTATTTATCAAATTTGGAATAAAAACTTATTTTTTAAAGTTCTGGATATGGGTAGTGGTGATACTTGCACAACATTTTGAATGTACTTAATGCCTCTCAGTTGAACACTTAAGTGTTTAAAATGGTAACTTTTATATGTAAAATAGTAAATTTTATCCTATGTGTAATATACCACATTAAAAAAATAACTGTAGAATCTAAATCTTTGATATGAGCTAGAGAAAGTTTACACTCCTTTAGCTAAAATTGCATGCTTTAAAAATGTGCTCCAGAGGGCAGACAGCAGAAGCAAGAAGAACTACAATCCTGCAGCCTGTGGAACAAACACCACATTCACAGAAAGATAGACAAGATGAAAAGTCAGAGGGCTATGTACCAGATGAAGGAACAAGATAAAACCCCAGAAAAACAACTAAATGAAGTGGAGATAGACCACCTTTCAGAAAAAGAATTCAGAATAATGATAGTGAAGATGATCCAGGACCTCGGAAAAAGAATGGAGGCAGAGATCTAGAAGATGCAAGAAGTGTTTAACAAAGACCTAGAAGAATTAAAGAACAAACAAATAGAGATGAACCATACAATAACTGAAATGAAAAATACACTAGAAGGAATCAATAGCAGAATAACTGAGGCAGAAGAATGGATAAGTGACCTGGAAGACAGAATGGTGGAATTCACTGCTGCAGAACAGAATAAAGAAAAAAGAATGAAAAGAAATGAAGACAGCCTAAGAGACCTCTGGGACAACATTAGACACAACAACATTTGCATTATAGGGGTCCCAGAAGGAGAAGAGAGAGAGAAAGGACTCGAGAAAATAATTGAAGAGATTATAGTCGAAAACTTCCCTAAAATGGGAAAGGAAATAGCCACCCAAGTCCAGGAAGCACAGAGAGTTCCACACAGGATAAACCCAAGGAGAGACACGCTGAGACACATAGTAGTGAAATTGGGAAAAATTAAAGACAAAGAAAAATTATTAAAAGCAGCAAGGGAAAAACGACAAATAACATACAAGGGATCTCCCATAAGGTTAAGAGCTGATTTCTCAGCAGAAACTCTACAAGCCAGAAGGGAGTGGCATGACATGTTAAAAGTGATGAAAGGGAAGAACCTACAACCAAGATTACCCAGCAAGGATCTCATTCAGATTCGATGGAGAAATCAAAAGCTTTACAGACAAGCAAAAGCTAAGAGAATTCAGCACCACCAAACCAGCTCTACAACAAATGCTAAAGGAACTTCTCTAAGTGGGAAACACAAGAGAAGAAAAGGACCTACAAAAACAAACCCAAAACAATTAAGAAAATGGTAGTAGGAACATACATATCAATAATTACCTTAAATGTGAATGGATTAAATGCTCCAACCAAAAGACACAGGCTCGCTGAATGTATACAAAAACAAGACCCATATATATGCTGTCTATAAGGGACCCACTTCAGACCTAGGGACACATACAGACTGAAAGTGAGGGGATGGAAAAAGATATTCCATGCAAATGGAAATCAAAAGAAAGCTTGAGTAGCAATACTCATATGAGATAAAATAGACTTTAAAATAAAGAATGTTACAAGAGACAGGGAAGGACACTACATAATGATCAAGGGATCAATCCAAGAAGAAGATATAACAATTATAAATATATATGCACCCAACATAGGAGCACTTCAATACATAAGGCAACTGCTAACAGCTATAAAAGAGGTAATCGACAGTAACACAGTAATAGTGGGGGACTTTAACACCTCACTTACACCAATGGACAGATCATCCAAACAGAAAATTAATAAGAAAACACGAGCTTTAAATGACACAGTAGACCAGATACATTTAATTGATATTTATAGGACATTCCATCCAAAAACAACAGAATACACTTTCTTCTCAAGTGCGCCCGGAACATTCTCCAGGATAGATCACGTGTTGGGTCACAAATCAAGCCTTAGTAAATTTAAGAAAATTGAAATCATATCAAGCATCTTTTCTGACCACATTGCTATGAGATTAGAAATCAGTTACAGGGAAAAAAATGTAAAAAACACAAACACTTGAAGGCTAAACAATACCTTACTAAATAACCAAGAGATCACTGAAGAAATCAAAGAGGAAATCAAAAAATACCTAGAGACAAATGACAATGACAACACGACGATCCAAAACCTATGGGATGCAGCAAAAGCAGTTCTAAGAGGGAAGTTTATAGCTATACAAGCCTACCTCAAGAAACAAGAAAAATCTCAAACAATCTAACCTTACACCTAAAAGAACTAGAGAAAGAAGAACAAACAAAACCCAAAGTTAGTAGAAGGAAAGAAATCATAAAGATCAGAGCAGAAATAAATGAAATAGAAACAGAAAACAATAGCAAAGATCAATAAAACTAAAAGGTGGTTCTTTGAGAAGATAAACAAAATTGATAAACCATTAGCCAGACTCATCAAGAAAAAGAGGGAGAGGACTGAAATCAATAAAATTAGAAAGGAAAAAGAAGTTACAACAGACACCGCAGAAATACAAAGCATCCTAAGAGACTACTACAAGCAACTCTATGCCAATAAAATGGACAACCTCGAAGAAATGGACCAATTCTTAGAAAGGTATAACATCCCAAGACTGAGCCAAGAAGAAATAGAAAATATGAACAGACCAATCACAAGTAATGAAATTGAAACTGTGATTAAAAATCTTCTAACAAACAAAAGTCCAGTACCAGATGGCTTCACAGGTGAATTCTATCAAACATTTGGAGAAGAGCTAACACCCATCCTTCTCAAGTTCTTCCAAAAAATTGCAGAGGAAGGAACACTCCCAAACTCATTCTATGGGGCCACCATCACCCTGACAGCAAAACCAGACAAAGATACTACAAAATAAAATTACAGACCAATATCACTGATGAATATAGATGCAAAAATCCTCAACAAAATACTAGCAAACAGAATCCAACAACACATTAAAAGGATCATATAGGGCTTCCCTGGTGGCACAGTGGTTGAGAATCTGCCTGCTAATGCAGGGGACACGGGTTCGAGCCCTGGTCTGGGAAAATCCCACATGCCGTGGAGCAACTAGGCCCGTGAGCCACAATTACTGAGCCTGCACGTTTGGAGCCTGTGCTCTGCAACGAGAGGCCACGATAGTGAGAGGCCCGCACACTGCGATGAAGAGTGGCCCCTGCTTGCCGCAACTAGAGAAAGCCGTCGCACAGAAACGAAGACCCAACACAGCCAAAAATAAATAAACAAACAAACAAATGAATAAATTTTTAAAAAAATAAAAAGAAAACTTAAAAAAAAAAAAAGGATCATATACCATGAGGAAGTGGGATTTACCCCAGGAATGTAACGATTCTCCAATATACGCAAATCAATCAATGTGATACACCATATTAACAAATTGAAGAATATGATCAAACCATATGATCAAACCATATGATCATCTCAATAGATGCAGAAAAAGCTTTTGACAAAATTCAACACCCATTTATGACAAAAACTCTCCAGAAAGTTAGCATAGAGGGAACCTACCTCAACATAATAAAGGCCATATATGACAAACCCACAGCCAACATCATTCTCAATGGTGAAAAACTCAAAGCATTTCCTCTAAGATGAGGAACAAGACAAGGAAGTCCAATCTCACCACTGTTTTTCAACATAGTTTTGGAAGTCCTAGCCACGGCAATCAGAGAAGAAAAAGAAATAAAAGGAATACAAACTGGAAAAGAAGAAGTAAAACTGTCACTGCAGATGACATGATACTATACATAGAGAATCCTAAAGATGCCACCAGAAAACTACTAGAGCTAATCAATGAATTTGGTAAAGTTGCAGGATACAAAATTAATGCACAGAAGTCTCTTGCATTTCTGTACACTAGTGATGAAAAATCTGAAAGAGAAATTAAGGAAACACTCCCATTTACCATTGCAACAGAAAGAATAAAATACCTAGGAATAAACCTACCTAGGGAGACAAAAGACTTGTATGCAGAAAACTATAAGACACTGGTGAGAGAAATTAAAGATGATACAAACAGACGGAGATATATACCATGTCCTTTGACTGGAAGAATCAATATTGTGAAAATGACTGTACTACCCAAAGCAATCTATAGATTCAGTGCAATCCCTATCAAATTAGCAATGGCATTTTTTTATAGAACTAGAACAAAAAATCTTAAAATTTGTATGGAGACACAAAAGACCCTGAATAGCTGAAGCAGTCTTGAGGGAAAAAAACGGAGCTGGAGGAATCAGGCTTCCAGACTTCAGACTATACTACAAAGCTACAGTAATCAAGACAATATGGTACTGGCACAAAAACAGAAATATAGATCCAAGGAACAGGATAGAAAGCCCAGAGATAAACCCACGCACCTATGGTCAACTAATCTATGACAAAGGAGGCAAGGATATACAATGGAGAAAAGACAGTCTCTTCAGTAAGTGGTGCTGGGAGAACTGGACAGCTCCATGTAAAAGAATGAAATTAGAACACTCCCTAACACCATACACAAAAATACACTCAAAATGGATTTGAGACCTAAATGTAAGACTGGATACTATAAAACTCTTAGAGGAAAACATAGGAAGAACACTTTTTGACATAAACCACAGCAAGATATTTTTTGACCCACCTCCTAGAGTAAGAAATGAAAACAGAAATAAACAAATGGGACTTTATTAAGCTTAATAGGTTTTCCACAGCAAAGGAAACTACGAACGATGAAAAGACAACCCTCAGAACGGCAGAAAATATTTGCAGATGAATCAACGGACAAAGGATTAATCTCCAAAATATATAAACTGCTCATGCAGCTCAACGTTAATGAAACAACCCAATCCAAAAATGGGCAGAAGACCTAAATAGACATTTCTCCAAAGAAAGCCAAGAAGCACATGAAAAGCTGCTCAACATCACTAATTATTAGAGAAATGCAAATCAAAGCTACAATGAGGTATCACCTCACACCAGTTAGAATGGGCATCATCAGAAAATCTACAAACAAATGCTCGAGAGGGTGTGGAGAAAAGGGAACCCTCTGGCAGTGTTGGTGGGAATGTAAATTGATACAGTGGCGGGGGGTGGGGGGTGGGGGGTGGGGGTGGGATGAATTGGGAGACTGGGACTGACAGATATACACTAATATGTATAGAATGGATAACTAATAAGAACCTGCTGTATAAAAAATAAATAAAATAAAATTCTAAAAATGTGCTCCAAATTTTAGTTTATGTTGGAATACATAAATAGAATTGTCAAAACATGATGCTTTGGAATTTGCATTACTTAAGAGTTGTGCATTTTCTGACTTGATTCTTGTTTCCCTCCTAACTGCAGTGTGTAATGCATCTTGAAGACCGGTTACAGGAGCTATACTTCAAGAGCAAAATGCTGTCTGAGTACCTGAGGGGGCAGATGCGTGTTCATGTCAAGGAGCTGGGAGTGGTTTTAGGGTATGTTCCTGATTCCTTTTCCGGCTTTGCTCTCTTGTTGCACTGTGTTTATTTAGGCAAGGAATATTCCTCAGAATTGCCTTTTTTCTTTTTCAGTTTTTTGTTTTGTTAGAAGCTGTATACTGTTATCATCTGGATTGTTCTATACCAGCGGTCCCCAACCTTTTTGGCACCAGAGACCGGTTTCGTGGAAGACAATTTTTCCACCAACGGGGTGTGGGGAATGGCTTAGGCAGTAATGCGAGTGATGGGGAGCGGCTCATGAAGCTTCGCTCGCTTGCCCCGCCGCTCACCTCCTGCTGTGCGACCTGGTTCCTAACAGGCCACAGACTAGTACCAGTCCACGGCCCGGGGGTTGGGGACCCCTGTTGTATACAATATAAAAGCAGAACCCTGTCCTACACTGATCTGAAATGCACTGTCCCTTGTGCAATTACAGTAGGTTGAGAATGTAGTCGAATAAAAATGAATTAAAGTCTAAATTTTTGCATTAGAAAAAAATAAGTAAGTATTCGTTTTTATGTATTAAATATGTTGTAAACTCATCATTCCCAGCATCTGCCCGGCCATCCAAATGATCTGATTGAAGTAATGGCACTCTATGGATGATGGCATATTATCTACATATTTTTACTCCTTCCCCATTATCTATATATTATGTCTTTATACTCTGAAGTTATTCCTGTGAAGAAGCTAGTTATCTAAAATGCTAACTGAAGGACAAACAGGAAATTGGCGAGAGGCATAGTATAGCCCCTTTCATTATGTTCTGTGGTCACTTTCCCTATGTTCTATGTCCACTTTTTGTGTGTGTGTGTGAAAATTATTTCTTGAAATGCTAGTTGAATAAATTAAAACAAGCTAGAACTTATGTCTAATTCAGCTCTTATGAAGGGAGCAAGAGCCAACATCGAGTTGCTACTGTATGTCTGAAACCAAATTAAATTCTTTCATTAATGTTATTGCTTATTATCCAGATTGGAAATAGATGATTCTCTGCATGTAATGCCTTTATTTTTAGAAAATTTAAACTAATTTTTAAAGTAATGTCATATAATGAAAGTTTCAGTGCATTTTGGCATAAAGTGAAAAGTAAGTTGTATCGTCTTTTCCTCAACTTCCAGTCCTCAATCAAACACAGTTAATGGATTGTTTCTTCTTACAAAATTTTTAAATGTGTAGGGTTAAAAATATAAATTAGTTTGTACTCTATATATCTTTGTGCAGCTTGCCTTTTAATGTATCTTGAATGTTTGTTCATTTAAGCACATACCACACATACTGATCTATATCATTTTTTTTTTCATAAATTTATTTATTTATTTATTTTTGGCTGTGTTGGGTCTTCGTTTCTGTGCGAGGGCTTTCTCTAGTTGCGGCGAGTGGGGGCCACTCTTCATCGTGGTGCGCGGGCCTCTCACTGTCGTGGCCTCTCCCGTTGCGGAGCACAGGCTCCAGACATGCAGGCTCAGTAGTTGTGGCTCACGGGCCTAGTTGCTCCGTGGCATGTGGGATCTTCCCAGACCAGGGCTCGAACCCGTGTCCCCTGCATTAGCAGGCAGATTCTCAACCACTGCGCCACCAGGGAAGCCCTATATCATTTTTAATGGCTGTATTGCATTCCATTATATGGTGGAATTTATTTTCAGTTTTTTGCTGTTACAAATCAATGCTGGAATAAATATAAACCTTTGAGGTTTTAGGATAAATTCTTTGATGTAGAATTTTTGAATTAAAGGGCATATGTGTTTAAATTGTTGATATTTTGACAGGTAATAGTAAATGCTATCCAGAAAGTACCAGAATAAATTTTCACAAACAGTGGGAAGCACACTCTTCTTACTGCTATTTATTACCAAACTTTTTAATCTTTGCCGAGCTACTAGCTGAAAAATGAAATCTGATTTTATTCAGATTTATTCTCTAACCAGGAGTGTGTCTACATAACTTATTTTGATATTGGCCATTTTTCTTTTCCTATAAGTTATTTGTGGTAGGTTGTATTTTTAAGAGGCTTCCATTATGTCTTCCCAGTAAATCTTATTATAGAAACATTTGTATCCAAAACAATATGGCTGCACACTATTATTCTGTTATTATACTATATAATATTTCTTTTTTTAAAAATAAATTTCTTTATTTTATTTTTGGCTGCGTTGGGTCTTCGTTGCTGGGCGCGTGCTTTCTCTAGTTTCAGCAAGTGGGGGTACTCTTCATTGTGGTGAGCGGGCTTCTCATTACGGTGGCTTCTCTTTGTTGTGGAGCACGGGCTCTAGGCACGCAGGCTTCAGTAGTTGTGGCACGGGGGCTCAGTAGTTGTGGTGCACGGGCTTAGTTGCTCCGCAGTATGTGGGATCTTCCCGGACCACGGCTCGAACCTGTGTCCCCTGCATTGGCAGGTGGCTTCTTAACCACTGCGCCACCAGTGAAGTCCCTATATAGTATTTCTTAGACATTGTCCCTTGCCCTGATGCATGGTCCATCAGCAGATGAGTGAGATGGTTTCCTGCATTCGTGACTTTGTTACTGTTGGGTTTCAGAGACATTCTTTTTTAAAAATCTTTAGTTATGGTTTTTACTTACTGAAAAATTTCTAATTTTCATTGTCTTCAGTTCTCTTACCCTTTTCCTTTTGGCCAGGGTGGCCAAGCTCCTTGAGTGGAGATGTATAGTGACTTTAATAGATAGCAGTCATTGCTTGTAGGAGTAAACCTGAACTGAGATTTTTTTTTTTTTATTTCAGGATTGAATCCAGTGATCTTCCTCTTCTGGCTGCTGTAGCAAGCACTCACTCTCCATATGTTGCTCAGATACTACTTTAACAGAAAGGCTGTTGGAAATTAACTTTGGTGGAAAGTTAAGTAGAAACCAAGGAAGCAGTCACAACATGCATTTATGGCAATTTTTTTTCTCTGTCAGACCTTCATCTGAATGAGTCAGTCACCTGGGTGGGTATTCTGCATTGCAGTGCATATTGTGTCATCACTGGATGGCTTTTTCATTTTGATTGGACTTCTGGATGGTGGCAGATTTTTAACCAAGTGAAACTAAAAACAGCATTTGGGGGGAAAGCATTTGAAGAAGCCAAAGTGTAACTTCGACGTTTCTACAAAATGAATAACATCGAGGAATTTCATTATGATCACTACAGTGTTGCCACAACCCATAAGTAGGAGGAATGGATATCTCATGATTAAATGGCTCAGACAGAGTCATTTCATTAGTTTTAATTCTTTATTTCTAAGGTACAAAGATCTATGGAACTTTATTTGTGTTTTTTTGTTTTTCAATTCAAAATAGCTAATTTCTGGGTATTTCTCAAAGTATTTTAAACAGCTTGTTAATTAGAATAAACAGAATAAAGCATATAAATCTGTGTTATGTTATCAACCCAAGTGTACATATGTATCTATTTTTTAAAAAAGCAGAGGTAGAAATACAAGATTGGTAAACATGTCTTTTTAAAAAATATATTTTCAACTAGGATTAATTGTATATAATGTTGAAATATTACTTTCTGGTGATTTTTCTGTTTCACACACCCTAAAATATAAGTAAAGCCAATCTTTTTTTAAGGCTGAGGAATATAGATTCCCAAAATAAGAATACTACTTTATACCATTTGTTTTGTTTATAAGTATAAGCTAATTCTTATAAATGTTAATATTTACGTATTTGCATTTAATTTAATAAATTAAAATTAGGATTAAAAATTGCACCAAAGCATTGGCAGAAATAATACTATTTTCTTTAAAAGTGCTCAGGTAGCCGAGGCCCTTGGTTTCGGTATCAGCCCTTCTTGAACCCATAGGAACTGAATATTTGTTTCACTGCTTCATAATATTCAATTTACACTAAAAGAACTCATTAACTCTTAAGATTATTTTTTTTCTCTAATAGCTCCTCTCTTCCAAAAGCTAATTTTTTTTCAAAGATTTCAACTTTTCAGTTGTTATTGTTTTTGTATATATCGTAGAGTGTTGCTTGTGAGAAAGGCTAATATGGAACCAAACTCTTGTAAGTAATGTAAATAGAAAGATGGGTAGATAAAGTTTTCATTATGCTCTACTACCTCAGTTTACTTGAAATACTACATTATAGTTTATCCTTTACTTATCTGGTCTAAGATGCTTTTAATGCTAGAAGTGAAGCTGGTTTCTGCTTTCATGAACTATTTTCATCATAATTAGTTGATTAGCTTAAAACAGAAAACCACTTGCTCATTCTGTTTCTAGGTACATTTTGTCTATAATGCATCTGTTCTTGCTATTTAAGTTTTCAATAATTAAGAAAGATTTCTGTGGTTTATTTAGTCTTTGACCTTGAATTTATAGCATTGGGTCACATTTTGTCTTACTCTAATCTCCAGCTAGACTAAGAAGAAATGGTTATTTTAATGGAATGTAAACCTGAAATTGGTGTGCTTGCAATCGCTTTGGCCCCTGTGTCCTATCAGCTGGTCCCAGTTAGTACCAGAGTCTTCCATGGATGACTTGCTGTCAAAGAGTGTTTATGGATATATTTTCGTTAGCTTAATTTTTTTAGTCTATTCATTAATGAAGTTCTTCTCTCATCTGTTGTTTGGAATTTTATGAATCAATCTCTTTAGCAGAATTCAGAATATAGAAAAGATCATCTGTGGCCACTGTACATTTTTTTTTTTTAATTGTAGTTCAGGATATGTAGCAGGTAGACAGTGTCTTTTTTGTGTGTGTTATTGTTTAAATTAATCATTGAACTATTCACAGTCCTATCTATTTGAAATCTCTAATAAATTACCATTTAGGAAATCTACTCTTCAATAAATGGATGGCTCATGCTACTGTAATTCTTAAAACTAAGCTTTGCTTGAACGGAAAAGGCCTATAGTTTCTTATAGAATCATCAATCCTTATAGGATTCCTGAGCTTTATAATTTGCAATCCTTCTGTAATTTCTGCTCCTTCGTCATAGTCATTCTTGCATTACACAAAGCCCAAGGAATGAGCTGCTACTTCTTTAAAGTGTGATCATTATGATGAATGTGAAAAGAATTTTTGGCTTGTTCAAGATAATTTTTTTCAACTTCTTATGGTACAGATAGATATATGTTACACATTTTAAAAACCTGTTTGTTGCAACAGGAGATGAAAAAGGGATCTTTTACATTATAGATTTAAAACTAATTTTTCCTGTATATAAACTAATTGGTTTGATTTTAAATATTCCTGGCTTTTATTAATATGTCTTAATTTTGAGTTTGAAAATGTTAAGTGCAATAAACATACTAGCACAGATTTCATTTTGTTGCAATTGGCATACACTGGGGATGATCACTTTAAAAAAAAAACAGATTTTACACAATGCCTACTTCTGGTAGATGTCTTATGAGATTGCTATGCTTTAAGTTATTTAGATGGTGGGAGATGTAAAATGTAAATACTTGTTCCTTGTTCTGTATACATTTCTCAAATGTACGCCTGTATTATAATAACCTCCCAGTTCTAGGGGATATTTGTGCAATAAATACACATGTCAATTTGATGGATGATTTTGGTCTTTCTTTCACATTTAATAAGGTATATGTAACATGGATTCTGGTGCCGGCCCACCTGGATTGTTTTCCCAAATGTGACACTTCTAGACATGTGACCTTGTTCATAATGTCCTTCTCTAATCCTAAATTTCTGTATTGGTAATTTAGTAGAATCTACTTTATGAGGTTGTTGTGAGAGTCAAGTGAAATAAAGAATGTCAAGAATTTATCTCAATGCTTGGCACACTCCAAATGCTCAGTAATTTTGGGGTGCTATGTATGGTTGCTAGGTAATCTGTCCAGCCTTTGCTGTACAGCTCCCATCTATTTTATTTTGGGGGAAATTTAACATTTATTCTTTATTTTTTTTAGTTTTGGCTGTGTTGGGTCTTCGTTGCTGCGCGCGGGCTTTCTCTGGTTGCGGCGAGGGTGGCTACTCTTCGTTGCGGTGCACGGGCTTCTCATTGCGGTGGCTTCTCCTGTTGCGGAGCATGGGTTCTAGGCGTGGGCTTCAGTAGTTGCAGCACGCGGGCTCAGTAGTTGTGGCATGCAGGCCCTAGAGCACGCGGGCTTCAGTAGTTGCAGCACGTGGGCTCAGTAGTTGTGGCTTGCAGGCTCTAGAGTGCAGGCTCAGTAGTTGCGGCGCACGGGCTTAGTTGCTCCGCAGCATGTGGGGTATTCCCGGACCAGGGCTCAAACCCGTGTCCCCTGCATTGACAGGCGGATTCTTCACCATTGCGCCACCAGGGAAGTCCTAATATATATTCTTTTGAGTTAAAATGTAGTAACCAAAAAATATGGTATATTCTTACATTTGACCTAATCTTCACAATGACAAATTGAAATTTTCTTTAAATGCTTTTGTGAAAACAAACTGAATATCAATCATTTAAAACTAGAAGAAGCCATGTAAACTTGTCAAGAACACTGTATCTAATTAAAATTACTACTGACTTTATTATTTTATTTATTTATTTTTGGCTGCATTGGGTCTTTGTTGATGTGCATGGGCTATCTCTAGTTGCAACAAGTAGGGGCTACTATTCGTTGAGGTGCGCGGGCTTCTCATTGCCTTGAGAAGGCAATGAGAAGTGGCTTCTCTTGTGCGGAGCATGGGCTCTAGGCGTGCAGGCTTCAGTAGTTGTAGCACGTGGGCTCAGTAGTTGTAGCTCGTAGGCTCTAGAGTGCAGGCTCAGTAGTTGTGGCGCACGGGCTTAGTTGCTCCGCGGCATGTGGGATCTTCCCAGACCAGGACTTGAACCCGTGTCCCCTGCATTGGCAGGCAGATTCTTAACCACTGCGCCACTAGGGAAGCCCCTGACTTTAAAATTAAACAAAAAATTGGCCTGTTGGTTTGGGTTCTAATCCTGTTCTGTTCATGGATTTGCATGTCCCTCTGAGCAAGTCTGTCGTCTTCATCTGCATTGTAGGAAAGTCACCTCTTCTATCGGTCCTTAGCGCCTGCTCTGCAGCAGTGATTCAACCCTGAGTAGGCTGTTGGGAAGCTGCCTTACTCAGGTTGGGTTGATTTGGGCGGAGTTACGCCAGGAGGCAGGATTAGGCCAGGGGCTTTTTGCAGTGCCTGTTTTCATATTATTTTACATTTATCACTCTTACATTTGACTGAAGAGACTAAGTGCACTGTTTTAAAGCACAAAGGAAGTATCAAGTATTTGGGAAGCATTTATCAGATAGTTTAGAGGTTTATAATACCTGTGTTTATATGTGCTGTTCTCTGATAAAAATTTAAAGAAATCTTGCAACATTTCTGAGAAGCATAGATTCTGCTAATGAGAAACTGAAATACAGGGAATTTAATCTGAGGTCGTATAGTCTTTCCTGTCTCAGAATGTTTCCAACTAGGATGTGATGACAGATGTGTTGTAAAGATACCTGAGATTTCTTTGTTTGTCTTTGCCATTGTAGGAGGTGTAGGGGTGGGATGGCAAGTGGGACCAAACATGAGCTGAAGGTGCACTGGGGGCTGGGGAATTGTAACTCTGAGTGAGAAGGACTTAGGCAGATAGAAAAGGGGGAAGTTGGAGACTGTAATGCTTCCTGTCGTTGCTTTATAGTGCAGACTGTAGACTTGGCCATGTTTGCTGTAGATTTAAGATTTGAAACTTCCCTAAAGAAAAGAAAATACAGGCAATCCAAAAGAGAGTTTTAAAGAATTTTCTTTTAAATTTTTTAAAAGAAATTTTTAGAAAGATTTTTAAATGGATGAAATTTCCATCCATTATTTTTTCAGGAGAACTCTGGTCTTAAAGCATATGCTCGGGTCAGGGGCTTCTTTCTTGCCAACACCCCAGGATTTGGTCCCCTTATAACGTTTCCTTTAAAAGGGACTCTCCTTTTCATAAAAGTATGAGCCTAGACCTATCCCTTCATCAGGTTGCAGACAGCTCTCTGCCCAGGTTAGCACTATCTGATTAGACCTCCCCTAGGTATAACTGTATTTAAGGAGAGTATTAAGTTGAAGAGGCTGGAGACTCCTTCCTTTCCAAGTGGCCATTGTAACAAGGACAGTCCCAAAACATGTCTTTATATTCACCTCAACACTCAAAGTAAAATTATTGATAAAAGCAGTGTTACCTAAATTGTCTCAAAGGGAATAACATTGTTTACGTCTTGTGTAAATATAAAGAAGATATTATTTCCTCAAGAAACTTGTGATGCCACTTTTGTGTCGTACATTTGGTTCATCACTCACAAGTCAATACCCTTCACTGTGTTGGAATTAAGATGGGTCAGACTAGTCCAAAACCTGAGTTAGTTTAAAGTAGTTTTCAAACCTGGTTGCATATTAGGAACACCTAGATAGTGTTTGGAAAGTATTAATTCCTAGACCCCACCCTCAAAGATTCTTATTCAGTGATAGAAACCTTCTGGATTTGGGCCAGCAAGTGCTCTTAGTTTTCAACTAGTAGTGACTCAGTTTCCCAGCATACCCGAAATCTGAATTCCTTACTCCATTCCAGGTGCTATTAAAACCAGTGCTCTTAACTTCAGTCTTTTGATGGTTTGCTGTTGTTCTGCAAAGATGGCCATATGATTGTGTGTGCCTAATGAGTATTCAGTTTTGCATAATAGAATAGTTGTCTAGCCAGATATCTTTCTTTGCCATTGGAAAGCAATCAAGTGTCTATCTTCTTAACAGCAAAATCCCCTCTTAATCACTTAGTCCTAGATAGATCAATTTGTTCATTTAGCAAATATTGATTGAGCACCTGTTACGTGCTGGGCATGGGTCTGGGTGCCAGGGATAAGTCAGTAAACAACACAAACTTTCTCATGAAGTTTACATATTTCCTGCTGGTGGAGGAGATAGACCAAGATATTATGCTGTCAGGTTATGGTAAGTATAATGACAAAAATTAAGGTAGGGTAAGTAGTTAAGCTTTTTTTTTTAAAGACTTAACCATCTTTTTATTTTCCTATAATTTAGTAAATTACTTGCATTCAGAACCATTACTTTTTTGTTTCAGATATATGTTAATGTTGGTGAATCCTATCGTAGAGGTTGGCTTTTCTCTGAAAATAGCTATTAGAGCTCTCACTGTCTCCTCACTTTTTTCAGCATACCAAAGTACAATACAGGATAGCAAAGGACAAGATAGATTTTGGAAATATGCTTAAATTTAGGTGTGTATAGTTACTGTGGATATTAATATACTGTTTTTACTGTTGCTGTCTTATAAGGTCTATATTAATAAGTTACTTTTATAGACTTAATTTTTTCTTGTCAAGTATTATATAAAATTAATAAATGTACACTAATGTAACCATCACTTAGGTCAAGAGGTAAATCATTTTCAGTAATTCAGGATCTCCACCCCTCCTCCATGTGCCCTATCCTGATCATAATACTCTCCCTTCTCATTTTTGTAAATTCCAACCTGATTTTCGTGAACATTTCCTTGCTCTCTTTTAATAGTTTTACTTTTGTGTATGCATCCCTAAGTGATATACTTTAGTTTTGCTTGTTTGAACTTTGTGTAATTATACCCCATATTTTGTTTTGCTTTTTTTCTATCAACATGTTGGCGATTCATTCATGTGCTATGTAGGTGGTATTTCACTGAATGAATATACAGCAATTTACCCATTCTATAGTTGATGGACAATTGGGTTATTTCCAATTTTTGGCTAATATGAACAGTGACCATTTTTGGTCATCTTTTCTGGGTATTCTTTAGGACATATGTCAAGGAGTGGGCTTGCTGTCAAAAGGTATGTTAAGTTTCAGCTTTACTAGATACTTCTTTTTTTTCTAACTGGTTTCCCAATAGACACTTAACTGGCAGTTTGTGAGAGTTCCTGTTGCTCCACATCTTCATGAATACTTAAATGTGTTTCTTAATAGTTCTAATGAAAAAAAAAAAAAGCAGTAAAGGAAAAAAAACCTATCCAATTCTTCAAATTTGAATGTATGCTTTAGAGAAATCACTTCCTAGAGGTAAAGTAATAGAAATAATAAAGAGTGCCTGGATTGTGCAGGCAACATCCTAAATGCTTCACATAAATTATCTCATGTAATCTTAAGAAAATTCCAAAGCAATAGGTCTTTTACTATTCCAATTTTACGGTTAAGGAAACTTAAGTTCAGAAATATCAAATAACTAAGTCATTTAACTAGAAATGGCCTATTAAAGACACAAATACAGATGTTTGCCCCTAAAGTCCAAGCTCGTGGTCATCATGCTTTAATGCCTTTTCCCTCTTTTCAAAATGTTGATGTGGCTTTGGAAACATGCTTCAAAAATGGAAGGGATAACCTTTGTGATCTTACACAGACTTTTGAGAGGATATGTTTATACACAAAAAAATGACGAAAGTGCCAGTGTCACAATTGTGATCAACTGAAAATTTCTTTCCAGAGTGGCTGAGTCATAACTTCCCTGGTAAGGTTTTTGTCCTATACTTAAAAACGAAATGTGCTAATATTATGTTGTAAACTTCAAGTTTGGGCAAGGTGAATGACCAACGGAAAACAAAACCCTTATTAACATCAGCCATCATTACTAGGTCCCTGAAACGGTGAATGTTGCAGCCTGAACTCTCCTTTCCCTTTTGTTACTCTAAAATATAATTTTCTTATTACCATGTCATTAAAAATATGAATAACGTCATAATCTTAAATCGCTTCGAGTTATTTAGTGAACCATGCCAATTGCTGTAAGAAATACTAAGATGTATTCAGTGGAAAGGACATGCTTATGAGGCTCCAAAGTAAGGAACTGTGTAACCTGTACGGCTTATCTGTACGCTGACATAGGACTGTTTAGAACGATGGATTCTGGAATTCTGTCAGTGACCTTAAGGCAGAAACAGCCTCTGCAGGTGTGTGGCTGCCGCAGAGAGTAGTCGAGATGTTTTTCTTACCAAGGGACTAGTAAATAAACGTTAATTTGCCTTATTCGGCCTGTTGGGAAACAGACTAGTATGTAAAGTGTAGTGAGAGAGCGGTCACTCCTGAGCCAGGCAACCCTAAGGCCCGCTGCCTGAGAAGGGGTTGAGCGGAGGGAAGGCTGTCCTGGGCATTGGTTACGTGAACGTAGTCTAGACTGACTTCGCGAACCAGCAGTAACTCTTGAGCTGGCTGCAGGCACGGTGGCTGCCCACCCCTGCTCAAGGCCACGAATCTTCGGTTCCTCTGCCCTGATGTCAGGGCGTCCGTCTTGGACAAGGCAGGTACTTCTCGGCGGGCCCCTTCCACAAGAGATTCGTTTTATTAGAAGACAGGGAAGAGAAGGTATGAACTTCCTCGTTTGCCGAATGGCCGCTTCGACTTCCGCACGTTCTCCAAGGGAGCGGTGTCGGAGATGCAGAGCTGGAGCTCCGCCCCGGGCTTGGCCATGCCCTGAGCTTCCGTATTTTGGCACAATCAGAACTCTCCACCCAGAACACCTGCCGCACGGGTTCGATCCCCAACAAGCTATTCTCGTTCAGTCGGTCACAGCGCGTTTTCAGCCCCTCCACCGGAAGCTGGAGTGGCGGAAACCCCAACTCCGAGGCGGATCCCGTGACGGGCTTGGGTGAGGTCTCGCGACGTTTCTTCAAATCTCACGAAGAAGGGTTGGAGGAGGCTTCACTGCACCACCCCAGTTTTTACGTCATTGCAGAGTCACGCCCTTAGGCGCCCGTTTGCGCGCTTGCGCTTGCTGCGCACGCGCACTCGCCTTTCCTCCGCCCCCGCGCGGGCTTCCCTCTGGCCAGTCGCGCGTGGGCTGAGGCCCTGGGCGGGTGGTGCGAAGGCTTGTTTGCCAAAGCGCGGTCCCCGCCGCAGTGCGGAGCTCCCTTCTTCAGGGGAGGGGGAAAAGGGTGTAGCCCCCCCCCCTACCTAGGGTGAATGGGCTGTCGCGTGGGCTGCTAAGGGCAGGCTGGGGAGCACGGGGGCCGGGGCCGCGACCATGAACTCACCCGTGGACCCCGGAGCTAGGCAGGCGCTGAAGAAGAAGCCGCCCGAGCGGACGCCCGAGGTAAGGCCAGCCGGCCCGGCGCGCCTCCCGCTGTCCAACGGACAGCATCCCTCTGTCGGTCCGAAACTTGCGGCGACTGTCCCCTTGCCAGAGCGTCGCACCTGCTGCCAAGGTATCTGTTCTCTGAGTCCCCGGCCCTGACCCAGGCCCTTGTCGCTGGCGGGTGACGACCGTCTTTCCTGCTCGCTGTGCCGCCTTCCCCGCACACCCGTCCTTGCCGGTGATTTCCCAGTGTTTTCGATAAAAAAGCACCATTACTAAATCGTATTTTCTCAGGGTAAAATGTGGGTCTCGGACTGAGATTGTCCCGTAGGTAGGTAGACTATGAAAAATTGTAAGTGAACTATAACAGCCGTGTTATTAAGAAATAACTTCTCTTAAAGTTCTTTGAAATACTGTTCAGTTGCCTAAAGAAAAAGTTTTCAAGATCAGTTTAAAAGTTTGCATCCAGTCAGATGATGAATTCTGGTGGAGAATTATGCGTATCTGAAGATCAGTTCTGGGGAGGTCGTTTTTCAGACTGTGTCACTGGGAAATGTTACAGTATTTTGTGCTTGGATCCAAAACCTGCTGTATTGAGTTAAATGATTTTCACTTGAGCTGAAGGCTGGGGTTCGGGCAAATAACTAAAACCTGTTAACCTTGGCAGTCCCTATAGGCTTAAATTGGGGGTGGGGGGGAAGGTTTTCCTTGATTTGGAGAAGTTTCCATAATAAGTGGTATGTTTCCTAAACCAAAAAGCAAAAACTAACAACAATGTGAATGGATTGTTGGATTGTCTTGTGTGTAATTGCAATAAATACAATGAAGTGCTTTGGTTAGTTCTTCCTAAGTCACTTTTGTGTTTTTCAGATTTATAATGTTTTGCATAGTAAGTCTCAGTAATTTGGGCTGACCTTTTGTGACATGATATTAGTCAAGCTGTAATTGTAGCTACTGGGTCAAACTTTCTTATTGGAAATCCTGATCTTTGCATATAAACAAAGCAAATTCTACCACTTTCCACGGCCCTCTTTTTGAGACCTGCATTTGTAATCCCATGTGTCTTAATTTCCCTCTGATAATTCTTGAGGTCATTGTGAGTTAATTGAAAGCATTCACTTTGAACAGGTGAATCTACCATAGTTTTTATATCATTAGAAAGTATCATACAAGGCTTACAATGTATAATGTAGGTTTTACTTTTAAATATTACTTATGATAAAATCACATTTTAATGGGAAGATCCTAATTTTCTTTAATAACAGAATTACCTACTTTGAAATTGCTTATTTTTGAGCCTTAGGAAATTTTCTAAACTGTTCACAAAGTTATGTTGGCCAGTGTGTGCTGTGTAAGTACTTTATCTTGTTTTACTGGGACAGCAGCGTTGTTTAAGGAAATGCTAAACAACTGCCCACAGTACACAGACTGGAGCTCTGACATCTAGCAGCATAACTTGTTAACTGCTTGAATCACTGGCAGTGCTTTTTAAACTTTTATTGGTTGATTGATTGATTGATTGATTGCCACGCCACGCAGCTTGTGGGATCTTAGTTCCCCCACCAGGGATTGAACCCGGGCCCTTGGCAGTGAAAGCGTGGAGTCCTAACTCCTGGACCGCCAGGGATGTCCCATCATTGGCAGTGCTTTTGAATGAGTGTAGAATTTGTTCGGGGTACAGAAGTATCAATAAAGAAGTGATAAATTGAATCCTAGTGTTAAGCTATTTGTGATAAATAATTTGATGAAATTCTCACAGGGTCATGCCTGCTTTCGGAAGATCCTTATTCTTTTTAGTGGCTCTTAAGGGTCTATTATAAATATATTCACTCAACAATTATTTGTTGAAAGCTTACCAGTTCAGGGCGCTATTTTGTGCACTAGGATGTATCAGTGAACAAAACAGGCATGCCCTATTGGTGTTTACATTCTAACAGAAGGGGGAGGGGAGTAGGCAGATAAATATAATAAACAAGTATGTTACATAATATGTTAGCTGATAATTGCTAGTTAAAGAAAGAGCAGGATAAAGGAATTGGAAGTAAGGGACAAGGACTGGGTGCAATTTAAGGTAGTCGGTGTCCTGGTTGAGATGAATTTTGATTAAAGTCTTGATTCATGTGATAGAGTTAGCCATGGGGATATATGGGGAAATAGCTTTCCAAGTAGGATAGTCATTGCAAAAGTTCTAAGATGAGAATGTGTCTGGTGCATTCAAGGAATAGCAAGGAGCTCTGAGTGACTGGAGAAGAGTGGTAAGAGATGAAGTCAGAGAGGTGATAGTGGTGGTGTAGGATGGAGCTTATCATGCAGGACTTTCTAAATTGTAAATTCTTTGACTTTTACTTTGAGTGAAAGAGGGTTTTATTTTCCACCAAAATGTTTTGAAGCAGAGGAACGATGTTATCCTAGTTTTTAAAGCATCCCCTGGCTGCTTGCTGGATTGAGAATAAACTGTGTGGGAGCAGGGGTAGAAAGAAACAGGAACATCAGTTAGAGGTTATCACATTAAAGCAGGGAAGAGATCATAACTCAGACTAAAGTGATAGTAATGCTGGTGGTGAGTAGTAGTCAATTATGGAAACAGGATTTAGCCAACAGGATTTGCTAATGGATTAGATTGTGCTTTGAGGAAAAGAAAAGAATCGAACATGATTTCAAGGTTTTTGGCCTGAATAACTGGAGTGTTGGAGTTACCATTGAAGAGAGTTTGATCTGCCATCAAAGAGACTGGGAAAGCTGCAGGAGGAGTAGTTTTGGGGAGGGGAGTGGATCAGAAATTCAGTTTTGAACATGTCACATTTGAAATGTCTGTTAGAAATGTCAGGTAAGGAGTTGCATATACAATTTGTAATTATTTCTAAAGAGAAGGCTGGGTTGGAAATAGAAATTTTATAGTTATTAGCTTACAGATAATGTTGAAAGTCATGAGACTAGATGAAATTACCGAAGTAGTGAGTGTACATGGGAATAGAAGAGGACCAAAGACAGTGCCCTGGGGCACTTGATCACTACAAGGTCAGGGGAGAAGAGCAGAAACCAGCAAAGGAGAAGGCATGGGAGCAAACAGTGCAGGAGAAGAAAAACTAGGATAGAGTGGTGCTGTCCTGGAAGCTAAGCCAATAAAGTGTGTAATAGAAGGGGATAAAGCATTCATTCAGCTTATTTTTCCTTGAATATGTACTGGGCACAAAGCATTATGAAAAAATATACAAATAGATAAGAATCAGTGTCTTATAATTTTGTAATCAGATTTTTGCATCATATAATTAATGAATAAAGAACTCTTCTGTTTGTTTCTGGGACAAAATTAATGGTTCTTTTATTTTGACCCATGTGTTGTCCTTACATATCAACTCAAGCATAATCCTAGTGAGCCAGACACTGAGAATGGAAACTTTTGTAAAGTATGCCATTTAGAACTGTGTTCTAACACAGTTTTTACTTTTCTGGCCATTTCTCCTACTGTGTAGATTCACCTTCCACAGCACATTGTCTTTCCTGAGCTAGTTCTCTGATTTCCTTTCCCACCTTACAAAGATCTTTTTTTTTTTTTTAACGGAAAATTTTAGATTTAAATACTCTGTGGGAAGCTAAGTGCTCTAAAGCAACAAAAGCTGTTAAGGTACTTATTTTGAGTCATCATGCCAAAATTAAAGATGCCACAGTCAAAACTGAGACCTTGAATTTGGCTTTTTCTCAACTCAGTCCATATTCAATGCCATTCTTTCTCTGTAATCTTTCTTTTTTACCTCGGAGTGAACACCTTATTTCTCTTATATTTCTGTCTCTAAGTGCTTAATACCATGTTTTGTGCATGTTAAATGATCAATAAATATGTTAAACAGAACAAAATTTAGAATTAATTTTGTAAAGTCCTCAAGTTAAAAAGATAATACTTCTGTTCATTAGAATTGCTGATTTTGTACATCCTGGGTGGTCTCATTCTGCACCGTGACTTCAGTTAATTTTTATAGGCTGACACCTAGGTCTGTATAGCGCGTGTTACCCCCTTCCATGTGCTTCAGATTCATATATCTAACCACTAAATTGTCCTCCAGGTTCTTCAGTCATTAGTCTCAAATTGAAACCATCATCATTCCTCCTCTTTAATATTCTGCTGGTGACTGCCCCAGTTGCTCAATCCAGAAATTAGTGTTTTTACTCTTGATTCCGCCTGCTGTCTTCCTCTCTATATCTAACTGGTCACTAAACCTTGTTTGATTTTACATCTTGAATCTCTCTCTACCTCTTCCTATCCAGCTGTGCTACCCTAGTTCACACTTTTATCGTTTCACCCCTGAATTTTTGCTTGAGTCTTTTTATTTATTGTCATATTATTGCTAGAGTGATCTTTCTAATACTCGGATCTGATCATCTTCTATTCTTGCTCAGAATTTAATTATTTCCCACTGCCTAGATAGGTTAGCAATATAAGTTATCATCCAGATCATTTTTGAGAATTAAAAGAGGTGGATTAATATTTATACCAGGAAAACAGATTAAAGGACTGTCTCCAGCAAATTGAGATGTATGGTTACCTCATGCAGATGATAACATTAATTTATTCATTCAGTTAACAGATGATATGTTAGGCACAATACTAAAAGCCAAGGTTGTAGAGAGAAATTGGACATGGTCCCTATTCCTCAGTGACTTAGGAGACAGATGTGAAAACAGTAGAATGTTAAGGTTACTAGTGACGAAGGTATGGATAGGGCACTTTACAACTGCAAGTGGGGAAAGGACAGGCTTCTTGGAGGAGCCTTAAATTAAAGGTTAGATGTCGTGAATAGCTGTCTGGATGATATCCAGAAGGGAGGTCATTCCAGGCAGAGAGCAGCAGGAGCAAAGGCACTAATGGTTACAAGCCAGGTACATTTGTAGAACAAGAAGCCAGTCTGTAAGACTAGAGTATGCATTCCCAGTGGGGATGATGTCATCCCCAAAGGGACAAAAATTGGGTCTTTTGGGGGGAGTGAAAAAAAAATCTTAGATATTACTATGGTTTGTGTAGTAATATCTACACAAAACTCATCCCTACCTGACAAAGTCTTATTCCTTAATATTTAATTGGAGACGGGGTGGCAATTATGAGAAATACTCTTTGGAGGGATGTGATAATGAAAAAAGGTTGCAAAACACTGGGCTAGTGTATGGGGTGTTTGTGTGTGTAAGGGGATGGTACATGGTGGTGGATGTTAAATGTTGAAGCTGGGTATAATAGCAGGATTGGATCATTTCAGGGATTTGGACTGGATGTTGTAAATAAAGGAGAACTATTGGAGGGTTTAAAGCCCAGAAATAAGATCAGTTTTACAAAGATTACTCTGTCGGCATTGTTGAAGAGGTAGGGGGGGCAGGGGGTCGGTCGGGAAGAGCACAGGCCGGCTACCTTAGAGGCAGGGTGGTTTACAGTAGGATGAACAGATAACATTTTGTCCAAACCATGATATTTTTCTGTGTGAAAGCCAAGACTGTTAATGATTATATCAGGATAACCGGGAAATCAGGAGATACAGATCTGGTTATAGGAAACAAATGCAGTAGTTCAGGAGTGAGATAAGGTAGCAGAATATTTGATAGTGGAATAGTGAGGAAGTAAAATTGGCCCAACATGGTCACTGGTTGAAACGGGAATTTGTACATCCCACCAGAGTTTTGTTTTGTTTTGTTTTTTTAAACTTTGAAATTGACTGTAATACACATACAGTAAAGTCCGCATGCTTTTAAGTATAAGCTAGCTTAATTTTCACAAATATATTTAGCTACCATCCAAATCATGATATAGAATATTACCAGCACTCCAGAAACTCCCCCTTTGCCCCTCCCAATCAGTACCCTTTCCCAAAGGAAACTGTTCTGACATCTTTCACCATAAATTTGTTCTGCCTGTTTTTGAATTTCATTTGAGTGGAATCATACAGTGTGTATTCTTTACAGCAACCAAGAGGACTATGAAACTATCTTGGTTCTTTGCGTTTTATCTCTGGACTGGACTTTGAAGCTTCTCTCTTGGCTTTCCTTGATCTTCATGTACTTATCCTTTTTTATACCGTGACTCACCTACCCTTTTGGATTGGCCACCTCATTCTGTCCAAGCCTACTCTTGCGGTAACTGCCTCAAACCCCAGATGCTGCACTTGAGGCAAAGATATACTCTGTCCTTATATTCTTCTCAAGTGTCTGCAATAGCTCTGGGGCAAATCTGGCAAAACTTTTCTGTCTTTTGCTTGTTGGGACAGACTTGGGTTGGGTCTGTTCAGAGTAAAGCAGAAGTTCAGATAATTTATGAATTTCTCATTTGGGTAACTGTGTATAAGAGTACGTTATTAAAGAGCAGAATTAGGGTAGAAAGAGAATTCAGTTTTGGAAAGGGTTTGAGACTCTCTACAGGAGACACAGATAGAGATGTTCAGTAAGCATTTGGAGCTTCAGGTCAAACCAGGTTATGGGTCTGAGTTGGTCTGAGAGTCTACAGCATATGGGTCATAGGTGAAGTCATGGGATTGGTGGGAATACTCAGTGAGAAAACTAAGTGAGAATAGAAGGGCAGACCCTTTGGGTGCTCTAATATTAAAGGGATGGGGGAAGGAAAAGAAAACTGCCTAAGAGAATGAAAAGAAATTGTTTATAGAGGTAGAAGGAGAACAGAAGAGTGGTGTTACAGGAGGACATTTCAGAAAGAAATCCCTAATCATTAATATCAGGTACTATAGAGAGTTCAAGAAAGGTGAGGACTCATAAATTCTTCGGGTTGCGTCCATCAGAATGATTTCAGTGGACTGAATACAGAGCCTGACTGCAGTGGATTAAAGTGAGAATCAGACCCAAGAAAGTGAAGGCAGCAAGTGTACTGTTTGTGAGTTTGGCTCTGAGGGGAATGGGAAAGATGTAAAGTCCTCCATTATCTTCTGCCTAGCACTCTAGCCTTATCACCCCCCACCCCCAAACACATGCATTTTAAACTACTTATATAAATATCCTAACACAGTACTTTTTTAAAAAAAAATTTTTATTGGAGTAAAGTTGCTTTACAGTGTTGTGTTTCTGCTGTATAGCAAAGTGAATCAGTTATATGTATACATATATCCCCTCTGTTTTAGATTTCCTTCCCATTTAGGTGACCACAGAGTATTGGGTAGAGTTCCCAGTGCTATATAGTAGGTTCTCATTAGTTATCTATTTTATACATAGTAGTGTATGTATGCCAATCCCAATCTCCCAGTTCATCCTACCCTCCCCCTTCCCCCCCTTGGTATCCACAAGTTTGTTCTCTACATCCGTGTCTCTACTTCTGCTTTGCAAATAAGTTCATCTGTACCATTTTTCTAGATTCCACATATAAGCGATATTATACGATATTTGTTTTTCTCTTTCTGACTTACTCTGTATGACAGTCTCTAGGTCTATCCACGTCTCTGGAAATGGCACTATTTCGTTCCTTTTTATGGCTGAGTAATATTCCATTGTATATATGTACCACATCTTCTGTATCTTTTTGAATTATGGTTTTCTCTGGGTATATGCCCAGGAGTGGGATTGCTGGGTAATATGGTAGTTCTATTTTTAGTTTTTGAGGAGCCGCCATACTGTTCTCCATAGTGGCTGTACCAATTTACATTACCACCAACGGTGTAGAAGGGTTCCCTTTTCTCTACACCCTCTCCAGCATTTATTATTTGTAGATTTTTTGATGATGGCCATTCTGCCTGGTGTGAGGTGATACCTCATAGTAGTTTAGATCAATGGAACAGGATAGAAAGTCCAGAGATAAACCCACGCACCTATGGTCACCTAATTTATGACACAGGAGGCAAGAATATACAATGGAGAAAAGACAGTCTCTTCTATAAGTCGTGCTGGGAAAACTGGACAGCTACATGTAAAAGTATGAAATTAGAACACTCTCTAACACAAACTTAAAATGGATTAAAGACCCAAATGTAAGGCCGGACACTATAAAACTCTTAGAGGAAAACATAGGCAGAACATTCTTTGACATAAATCGCAGCAAGATCTTTTTGACCCACCTCCTAGAGTAATGAAAATTAAAAAAAAATAAATGGGACCTAATTAAACTTAAAAGCTTTTTCACAGCAAAGGAAACTATAAACAAAATGAAAAGACAATCCTCAGAATAGGAGAAAATATTCGCAAACGAAGAGACCGACAAGGGAATAATCTCCAAAATACACAAACAGCTCATGCAGCGCAATATCAAAAAACAACCCACTGAAAAAATGGGCGGAAGACCTAAATAGACATTTCTCCAAAGAAGACATAGAGATGGCCAACAAACACATGAAAAGATGCTCAATATCACTAATTATTAGAGAAATGTAAATATCCTAACACAGTACTTTTCAACCTGGGCTACATATGTTTTTCAACCTGGGGAATTTTTTTTAATGCCCAGGCCCACCCTTCATTTCTTGAATTAGAACCTTCTGGAATCGAGTGTCAAGCGTTGGTATTTATAGAAGGCTCCTTAAGTAATTCTGATATATAGACAGAGATTAGAAGCATTGTCCATTGTGCCATATTCTCCTTTCTGTGTGCTTTATATAGGGTGGGAAAGTGTTTAGGGCCCTGGAATTTGGATTTGGACAAGCCTACTTGAGATCTGGGCTCTAGCACTGAGAATTTGAGTGACCCTAGGAAAGTTACCTAACTTTAAGATTGAATATCTTTGGGGGATTGTTACGTGGACTGAATGAGATAATATATGTAAGTATTTATTTAGCAAAGTGCCAATCATAATGAGCACTCAATAAATGTAGCCATACATATTAGTTTGCTATTTCCTTTGTCTAGAACACCATCCTCTCACTTGACAAATCCAGACTCCTCACTGAAATCTCATCTCCCACTCCTTCTCTGTGTCCCTTCCTCTGCCATAGCAATTACTGTACTGTGTTATGATTACTAGCATGTTTGTCTCTCTGGCTGGACTGTAAGCTCCTTGAAGACAGTGACTATATCCTTATCTCCCAGTTTCCATCATGCAATACTTGTTACATAGTAGGTAGCCAAATATTTGTAGCGTAAATGACTTTAAAGAGAAAAGGAATCTGAAAAATACTGTTCCCCTGTTTTTCTAGTTGTGATTTTTGTTGGTCTGATACTTGAAGTGCTGGGGAAAAAAAGACTGATGAAGTTTGGCACAATGGCAAAATTTGCCATGAATATCCTCTTATTAAAATATGAATAATGTACAATTACCATAAAGAAACTATGTGTTTTACCTGGCAGTTCTTCAGAGACAATTCAGATAGAGGAACTTAAGTCATACCTTGAAACAGGAACTTCTTTTTTATATGGCTTTGAAACACATTTCCAGTTTTAACTGCAATGCCAGTTTTAACTTTTCATGTGTTTTTAACCAGGTGGCTTAAAACTTTTGCTGGGCAAATATTTCACGCTCAGCTAGATGTTACTGTAATTGCCTATTTACAATCCAGAAAAGGGTTTTGTTAAAAAACAAACAAACAAAAAAAAGTAGCTTATTTTTGTTACCAAAAGTTAAAGAGGGAACTTGGACTGAAAGAATGTAAACTTTAGTATTCTTATAATTATTTGTTACTCTATTTCAGAATTTAGAATAATGGTTTTTAAGTGTACACTTGTAGAGATTTTTTCTGAATTGGCGAAAGAGCACCATTGTACTTGGAGTCGTTTTTGAGTGAGTCACTGTGTGCATCCTTGAGGGTGGCAGAACAAAGATTCTGTTGTGCTTTTCTACAGCAGATGCACATTCAGAGGGTTCCTTGGAAAATAAGAGAACTTATTTATGCTTCTGGGCCCCTCTGACCTTCATTTGTAAGCTAAACTGTATAGAAAGGGAGTACTAGATCTGGATGGGGCCTTTATTAGACAGTTCTTTTGCATGACACCTCATTTTACATGTATTGGAGATTCCCAACTTGAGAAAAAAAACTGTGGCGATTCAGGAGTTTAGACACCATAAAATCTTGTTTTTGAGAGATGAGCTTCCCTGAGAGGGAATTTTGCAAAGAGGAGGAGCAGCCAGGCATGGTGAAATTGACTGACAAAGTCATGTTCTTTGAAAGGGATGTAGGATTGTGAGCTCTGTAACATTGTAGTTATCCTTTGGCTTTACCTTGAACTGGGCTGTTTAAACTGAGGTCTCACTGTAAATAAAAACTGAATGAGCCACTTCATTAAGAACTTGAGGTTATGGAGGCATAAGCAGCCCCCATTTGATGTTCACTACTACCAGACATTCTCCACTACTTTGCCCCAAACTGAAATTTTGGCAGCCCTAGGGCTTCTGGCTTTGACATGTGGCAGAGGCAGTGGGACTTGTTGGACAGGACACTTAGTACATAGCAGAAGTAGCACACCACCTAGCATGTATTTGTGAACGTATGTATATGTAGCTTTTCCAAAAATACTTTAGCTGATGGTTCAAGAGCTAGTGAAATGGGTTGCATACAGATAAAGGAACTGAACTTGAGAGAGGTAAAATGTCTTGCTCAAGGTCACATGATTCATCAGTCACTTCCTCAGTCCAGTAGTGCCCCACTGCTTTCTCTTTATCAGTGAACTTTAGGTTACATTTTAAGCTTTGAATTGTGTTTTTTTACTGACATCTATATAGAGGCCTAATATTTTCTTAAATAAATGCCTCTCATTTAATCGTGACTGTACTATATGAAGTATAATACCTTAAGGTGCCTGTGTCAGTTTAATGGAAGTTTATAATTCTCAAGTTTTATGTAGAATGAAAACAGGTGTGCTTGATATGTGATTTTTTTTTTTTTTTTTTATACCATTCTGTTTTATAACTTGTTTTCAGAGGATGGTAGCCTATTCTAGTTTGGTTTCTTAAAAGCATTCTTTTAATATGAGAAGGCTTCATCATAGTATATTTTTTAGAAAAGAGTTTATAAGTATCACAAGTGGCAACTGAAGTTTGGATTGCTTATGAGCTCCTTAAATGACTCTCTGAGGCAGAGTTGAATGCATACTTTTTTTGTGGAAGACTGCCTGATGAATGTTTGTGTGGTAAATATTTTTAAAGTCCTGTTTTTAAGTGCCAGGGATAAAAGATTAAAGTTCTTAGGGGAGGAGATGGGCAAGTACACAGACAAAATACAGCCTGGTTAAGTACTGTGATAGTTGCACATATCAGGTGCTCAGGAGTTTTGTAGGAGGGCTGTTGGGAGAGAGGAGTAAAGGGTAGGCAGGTGTCATTCAAATTGTTTTAGAAAAGGGAACCCTGACATGAGTATAGATTTGAATATATAAAAGTTAGGTGAAGAAGGAACAATGTGTTTGCTGAAAAGGGAACAGCATTTTCCAAGGCCACAAGATGAGCTTGGTATGAACATGCAAGTTGCCCGCGTAGCTGGAACATTGGGACAAGAATAAGTAGTAAAATAGGTGAGGCTGCAGGCATGGTCAGGATCCAGAACATGAAGGACTGTGTTCTCCTTGTTAAGGAGTTTGTATTTTCTTTTTAGAAAGATCACTCTGGCAGCACTCTGAAGAATGGATTACAGGGGGCCAGACTAGAGGCAAGAAGGCTGTTTTCTGTTACCCAGTAAGAAATAATCCCTAAATTGCTCCAGTTGAGATGGTGAGCAGAGATGTTTAGAAAGTAGGATTGATAGATTTCTTACCAGAGCCATTGAAGGTGAGTACTGTCACCTAAATCAGGGAACCGAGGAGCAAGACACAGCTAGGGGTACAGATAATCAGTTTAACTTTGGATATTTGCACTTGAGATGCTGAGGGGTCACGCAGGTGAAAGTGTTCAGTGTGCAGTAGAAAGTGTAGGTTGTTTATTACTTCTCCATTTATTAGCTGGTATTATGTACAGAAGAACTTTCCCCACTTGCCCCTCTCCTCCTTCTCTAAAAAAAAAAAAAAAAATCACTGAATTCAAGGATTATTTTTGTATTTTTAATATTGTCATTATTCTTTTTGATTCTTAGGTTGCCCCAAATTTAGCCACTAGGAGCCCTTTCTAAGTCAGCTCCTGTGTCCTTTTGGCATGACCCAGTCGTCTTTAAGTAATACCTTACTTTCTGGCCCCAAAAGGTGTTCCAGGCTTTTACTTTCCTTGCCCTACTACTGAAATCAGCCGTTTATGGGCTTGGCCAAAAAGTTCATTCGGTGTTTTCCGTAAGATGGCTCGCTTAGTTGTCTTTATTTTCATGTGAAACAATTTTGTTAGATTGTATTGTGATAGCTGTCATGTCAGTGTGCATTTTAAAAAAAACATCAAAATTGGTGAATTTTTGTGTAGCCATTTTAATATTGAAGATGGAAGAAAAAAGCGACTTTTTTGGCATATTATGCTTTATTATTTAAAGAAAGGTAAAAACGCAACTGAAACACAAAAAAAGATTTGTGCAGTGTATGGAGAAGGTGCTGTGGCTGATCGAACATGTCAAAAGTGGTTTGCGAAGTTTGGTGCTGGAGGTTTCTTGCTGGACGATGCTCCACGGTCAGGTAGACCAATTGAAGTTGATAGCGATCAAATCGAGACATTAATTGACAACAATCAACGTTATACCATGCTGGAGATAGCCGACATATTCAAGATATCCAAATCTTAAGCGTTGAAAATCATTTGCACCAGCTTGGTTATGTGAATCACTTTGATGTTCCACATATAAGTTAAGCGAAAAAAATCTTCTTGACTGTATTACCGCATGCGATTCTCTACTTAAACATAATGAAAACGTTCCGTTTTTAAAACAAATTGTGACGGGAGATGAAAAGCGGATACTGTACAATAATGTGGAGCAGAAGAGATCGTGGGGCAAGCTAAATGAACCACCACCAACCACACCAGAGGCCGATCTTCATCCAAAGAAGGTGATGTTGTGCATATGGTGGGGTTGGAAGGGAGTCCTCTCTTATGAGCTCCTTCCGGGAAACCAGATGATTAATTCCAACAAGTACTGCTCCCAGTTAGACCAACTGAAAGCGGCACTCGGCGAAAAGCGTCCAGAATTAGTCAACAGAAAACACATTATCTTCCATCAGGATACCGCGAGACTACATGATTTTTTTTATGACCAGGTAAGAACTGTTATAGCTTGGCTGGGAAGTTCTGATTCATCCGCCGTATTCACCAGACATGGCACCTTCAGATTTCCATTTATTTCGGTCTTTACAAAATTCTCTTAATGGAAAAAATTTCCATTCCCTGGAAGACTGTAAAAGGCACCTGGAACAGTTCTTTGCTCAAAAAGATAAAAAGTTTTGGGAAGATGGAATTATGAAGTTGCCTGAAAAATGGCAGAAGGCAGTGGAACAAAACAGTGAATACATAGTTCAACAAAGTTCTTGGTGAAAATGAAAAATGTGTATTTTATTTTTACTTAAAAGCCGAAGGAACTTTTGGCCAACCGAATATCTGAGGAACCTGGGTTCCTTTTAGTAGGAAATGGTATTTAGAATCCATGGTCTGGGCTCCAGGTGTGGTAAGTGTTATATAGCCCTTTATTGCCATTTTGCAGAATATATTTACACCTTCACGGATGATAAAACCAATGGAATGGAATTCTATGTTTAATGTATGGGCTTGTTAACTTGGAGATATTGTTGAAAATCTTTAAAATAGCTTTAATTGTCTGCTGAATATAATTTAACCTTTGTTTTGTAATTTTATAATACACATTTGTTACCATGTGACAGTGTCCATGCTACACATTTAATAGGTATTTTTTTTTATGTTTAAAAGGAAGCAGTTTATCATTCCTATTGTACAAAAAATAAATGTTAAGCAAATTATCCAATGTTACATGGTTAGTAACTGATAGAGGCAGAATTTGAAACCACAGCTGTCTCCACAGTCCAAGTTTTTAACCACATTGTTAGGCTGAAGGCAGCCTAACGATAATTTGGGGAAGATGCTTCAGCATAAGTTTTGATTATACAACTACAGCTGCAGAATATGTATATCTTGGGATTGAATCTGTACTAACCATAGAGATCCATCCTGAGAGTTTTTTTATTGTTAAAATTGCTGGGATAACGAGTAAAATATCTTGGTTAATGAGTGTTTGAGATACTTGATGTTGTATTGAAAGTTGTATGTGATGATTTAAGCATATCATAGATAAGAAATAAACTGGCTTTAGACTTTGAGAAACAAAAAATTCAGAATTGCTCTAAGCATTCCACTTTGAGTTTTCCAAGTTTTGGTTGGTTTTATAAGCATGTGTAGAGCAACAGTCAGCCGAATTGAGAGATGGAGTTGCTGAGAGAAGCGTACTGCTTGGTACAGTGTTGACGAAGGGGATAGAAATCCCAAAGTGCTTAATTAGAAGTGTATACTTAGCAGAATTATTAATTCCTCATACATACAGAGCTGCAAATATGAATTGAATATTTCATTTAACAGTGAAATTGAAAAGTCGTAGAACATGCCTACAGTGAATGCATTAGGTATGGATCATTTGAAGGGCAGTTTGTAGGATGGCAGTGGTCTCACCCACCTCAGCTTGCCCACCTTCACTCATGTAGCTGACTGGCTGAGAGGGTATGGCTGATATGTTTTAGGAAGCGCTGAGTCATCACCGCTTCCTCACCTTCTTTTTGCCCAAGTGGAACTTATTATTTTTATTCCCTAATCCTGAGTTGATATTTGTTCTTCTAATACCCCTGGATAATTTCTGCAGTATTTTGTAGTTACAGAACCAGTGGCTGATCTAGGTGTTACTGATCTGGACTGTCATAAATTCTGAGTTTTTTCATCTTCCTCATGATTTCCCTCTTTCACGTTGAGTAGAGCAGCTTTCAAGTGCACACTAAGTAATTAAAAACACTTTGAATATAGCATTTAAATTTTTTATTACCAAGAAATATCTGTAAGACTTCCAGTCTGCCTCTGTCAGCGTTGTTTGTTTGTTTGTTTGTTTTGGCTTTCTATAATAGCTTTTATTGATCTTGGACATACCAAAAGCCTAACAGATAGTGCAGTACCTTTAGCCTGTCTCAGAGATAATTGATACAGAAACCACAAGAAACCCCTTTCTTTTTTTTTTTCCAGGCAGGAATTAACACTTTATTTTTTTTTTTTAACATCTTTATTGGAGTATAATTGCTTTACGATGGTGTGTTAGTTTCTGCTGTATAACAGAGTGAATCAGCTGTACATATACATATATCCCCATATCCCCTCCCTCTTGCATCTCCCTCCCACCTTCCCTATCCCACCCCTCTAGGTGGTCACAAAGCACCGAGCTGATCTCCCTGTGCTATGTGGCTGCTTCCCATTAGCTATCTGTTTTACATTTGGTAGTGTATATATATCCATGCCACTCTCTCGCTTCGTCCCAGCTTACCCTTCCCCCTCCCCGTGTCCTGAAGTCCATTCTCTATGTCTGTGTCTTTATTCCTGTCCTGCCCATAGGTTCTTCAGAACCATTTTTTTTTTTTTTAAGATTCCATATATATGTGTTAGCATATGGTATTTGTTTTTCTTTTTCTGACTTACTTCACTCTGTATGACAGTCTCTAGGTCCATCCACCTCACTACAAATAACTCAGTTTCGAAGAAACCCCTTTCTAAGACCAGCATTACACAGTCAACAACTATCAATACTTGCTGTCCTGTGTAAACCAAAACCATAACCACTCACATCATATGAGAGAATTAATCAGTTTGCTACTACAACCATCCTTTGTTCTGGGAGATTATTTTCTGTCCTTCCATAAATGCTTAACATCTTGTGACCCTAAAACCAGGTGCACTGGAGGGACCAGGATTTACTAGACATCTCAGTGCTTGTGTTCCTCCTCATTAATAGGTTATCAGCCAGATAACCCAAGTGGCATAGATCCTACCAATAAGCCACTTGTTCTAAACTTTCTCTGCATCAGAACCATCTGTAGGGCTCATTAAACCACAGATAGCTAGGTCCTACTCCCAGCGATTCTAATTCACTAGGTCTGGGATGGAATCTGAGAATTTGCATTTTTGCCAAGTTCCCAAGTGATGCTGATGGTGCTACTATAAGGGTCTTTCGGGGTTGTTACTTACATGTAGCGGAACCCAATTCTGGTCAATTTAAAGAAAAGGAATTTATTAAAAGGATAGTGGGTAGCTACAGAATTGTTGGGAGTGCTGGAGAAATAGACTTGGGGCTAGACAACTATGATCCATACTCCTTATCACATATTTGGTAAAGATACTACTGCTGCTAGCACTGAACACAGTGGATACCACAACTTGCACTGCTGAACATCTATACTGTACACTGCATGTGTTCACAGACCCTTCAACCACTAGCTGCCAAAGTGGATTCCGGATAGTTCTTGCTTCTTGGTATCACTAGATGAACAGTTTATGATGAGTATATGTGATTGGTAGTGCCTGGATCATTTGCCTGTGCCATAGTTTTATGGAAGGTTGGAAAAGTGAAAATCTGATATACTCAGTTTCCACCAAAACTCATAAGTTGAGGTATTTGCTAAAGAGGTGTTTATTCATGGCTTGACTTCTTTGTTAGATATTTTTGACCATATGCATTAGGAGTTGACAGAGTATTGCCTGGGAACCAAATTAGCCTACCAACTATTTTGTAAATAAAGGTTTATTGGAATGTGCCCACACCATTCATTTACTTTTTTTTTTTTTTTTTTTGGTTGTTTTCATGCTACAAAGGCAAAGTGGATTAGTACTTGTGACAAAAACCATATGACCCAGAAAACCTAGAATATTTATTATCTGACCCTTTATAGAAAAAATTCGCCAACCCCGGATAGGAGTAATCCTAATACTTCTATTCAAATCCATGCGGTCACCATTTATAGATGCTGTTGGAGAACTGCGTGTAATATGGCCAAATTGTCAAAGATTGGAGACAAATAAAGGGCAAACTTTTAGCTAATTTGAAGGACTTTTAGAATCTAAAGTTCATCAACTTTGTCAGACTTTCTTCAGGCAGAGAACTGGAGAACCATGTGTATATTTCAAAACTTGTAAATTATGTTCTCACTTAGACTTTAAAATTGAAAAGTGAATTCCTAATTCTTTGTCAGCTATTGATGGCATCATCAGTGGTGTACCAGAGATGTCCTCTGACTTGAAAACAGAGGAAATGATATGACATAATTCAGTTGAGGATCTCAGGAAATTCTGGGACTCCTGGACTCTAGCCTACCCTCATTGGGCAGGTCAAGTTATGGACTTCTAATTCTGTTTGCCATGACATAACCTTTCCAGTTTTCAGACCTTGTTTGCCACTAAAACAAAATTGTCTTGACGTTAGAAAATAACAAGCACATTTCCATGGGATAGGCATTTTGTGGGTGTCTGACCAGGTTATGATGACTTTTAATTCAAAGGACGGGGCCCCAGCAGCTGTGTTTGTAGAATATGACTACACCTACCAACTACTGTTTTGGAAGTTCTAGCTCATGCATTAAAGCTAGGGGAAAAAAAAAAAAAACGTACATACATAGATTGGGGAGGAAATACTAGTGTTCTTGTTCACAGGAGATGTTATTGTATATGTAGAAAATCCAAAAGAATCTACAGACTATGAAATTTATTAAGGTTTATAGTATACATCTTAAACTTATCACAATCAACCTTCAAGTGATATTATACTATTTCTTATATAAGAACCTTACAATATTATACTTCCATTTTTACCTCCTGGCCTTTGTGCTGTTGTGATGCATTTTACTTGTACACATAAATAAACCTCATAATACATTGTTGTCATTGTTGCTGTTTCTTTAAATAGTCAATTGTCTTTTAAATAATTAGAAAAAAGATTTATATTTACCCATGTAGTTACCATTTCCAGTTTTCTTCATTCCTTTGTGTAGCTCCAGATTTCCATATTGTATCGTGTTCCTCTTTTATGAATGACTTTTAACATTTTTTTGTAGAGCAGGTGTGCTGGTGATTGACTGACTCAACCTTTGTATATATGAAAAATATTTTGCCTTCCTCTTTGAAAGTATTTTGACCGGGAATAGTATTCTAGATTGATAGTTTTTTTCTTTTGTGACTTTAAAGGTGTTACTACAGTGTTGTCTGGATTGCATTGTTTCTGACTAGAAGTGTTCTGTATTCTAATGATCCCGCTGTGTAATTTATCTTCTTTCTCTAGCTGCTTTTATAATTTTATCATTTTTTAAGCAATTTGATTATGATCTTTGCTGTTGTTTATTTTATATTTCTTGTGCTTGAGTTTTGTTGAGCTTCATGGATGTGCAAGTTTATAGTTTTTATCAAATATGGAAGATTTTCCACTATTCTCCAAATTGTTTTTTTGTTCTTTGTCTTCTTCACAGTGACTCCAGTTATACTTCTGTTAGGCCTGCTTGAAGTTGATGCCTATCTCACTGTTCACATTTTTGTGCTCTGTTCATATTTTTTTCCATCTTTTCTCCCTGTGTTTTATTTATTTATATTTTTAAATTGAAGTATAGTTGATTTACAATATTATACAGTGTTAGATCATACATACAACATAGCAATTCAGTATTTTTGTAGATTATACTCCATTTAAAGTTATTATAAAATATTGGCTGTATTCCCTGTGCTGTACATTGCATCTTTGTATCTTATTTATTTTATATTTACTAGTTTGTACCTTTTAATCTCCTACCCCTATCTTGCCTCTCTCCCCACTGGTAACAACTAGTTTGTTCTCTGTATCCATGAGTCTGTTTCTGTTTTGTTATATGTATTCATTTGTTTTACTTTTTAGATTCCACATGTGATAACATGCAGTATTTGTCTTTCTCTGTCTGATTTATTTCACTAAGAATAATACCCTCCAGGTCCATCCATGTTGTTACAAATGGCAAAATTTCATTCCTTTTCATGGCTGAGCAGTATTCCATTGTGTGTGTGCGAGCGCACACATACGTACACATACTACGTCTTCTTTATCCATTCATCTGTTGATGGACACTTAGTTGCTTCCGTATCTTGGCTGTTGTAAATAATGCTGCTGTGAACATTGGGTGCATGTACCTCTTTGAATTAGTGTTTTAATTTTCTTCAGATGTATACCTAGAAGTGGAATTGCTGGATCTTATGGTAGTTCTATTTTTAGTTTTTGAAGGAACCTCCATACTGTTTTCCATAGTGGCTGCACCAATTTATATTCCCTTTCCTTACTAGGGCTCCCTTTTCCCCACATCCTTGCCAAGATTTGTTATTTGTGATCTTTCTGCTGATAGCTGTTCTGACAGGAGCGAGGTGGTATATAATTATGGTTTTGATTTGCATTTCTCTGATGATTAGTGATGTTGAGCATCTTTTCATATGCCTCTTGGCCATCTGTATATCTTCTTTGGAAGAATGTGTTTCATGTCTTTTTCTTCTGCCCATTTTCTCATTGAGTTGTTTCTTTGATACTGAATTATATGAGCTGTTTATATATTTTGGATATTAATTCCTTGTTGGTCATATCATTTGTAGATATTTTCTCTCATTCAGCAGTCAATTGTCTTTTTGTTTTGTCGATGGTTTCCTTTGCTGTGCAAAAGCTCTTATGTCTAATTAGGTCCCATTTGTTTATTTTTGCTTTTGTTTCTGTTGCCTTAGGATACAAAAAAAAATATTGCTGTGATTTATGTCAGAGTGTTCTGCCTATGTCCTCTTCTAGGAGTTTATGGTTTCAGGTCTTACAGTTAGGTCTTTAATCCATTTTGAGTTTATTTTTGTATATGGTGTGAGGAGATGTCCTAATCTCATTCTTTTACATGTAGCTGTCCAGTTTTCCCAGCATGGCTTACTGAAGAGATTGTCTTTTCCCCATTGAATATTCTTGTCCCCTTTGACTTAGATTAATTGGCCATAGGTATGTGGGTTTATTTTTGGGCTCTCTATTCCATTTCATTGATCTATGTGTCCTTTTTTTGAGCCAGTATCATCCTGTTTTGATTACTGTTACTTTGTAGTATAGTCTGAAGTGAGGGAGCATGATACCTCAAGCTTTGTTCTTTTTTCTCAAGGTTGCTTTGGCTATTCAGGTTCTTTTGTGGTTCCATATAAGTTTTAGGATTATTTGTTCTAGTTCTGTGAAAAATGTCATGGGTATTTTGATAGGGATTGTATTAAATCTGTAGATTGCTTTGGGCAGTATGGACATTTTAACAATATTAATTCTTCCAGTCCATGAGCACAGGATATCTTTCCATTTCTTTGTATCATCTTCAGTTTCCTTTATCAGTGTTTTATAGTTTTCAGCATATGGGTCTTTCACCTCCTTGGTCAAGTTTATTCCTAGATTTTATTCTTTTCATGCAGTTTCAAATGCAGTTGTTTTCTTGCTTTCTCTTTCTGATAGTTCATTATTATTAGTGTATAGAAAAGCCACAGATTTCTGTATATTAATCTTATATTCTGCAACTTTATTGAATTCATTTATTTTAATAGTTTTTTTGGTGGAAATTTTATAGAGTTTTCTATGTAAAATATGACATCATCTGCAGATAGTGACAGTTTTTCTTCTCTTCCAATTTAGATGCCTTTTATGTCTTTTTTTCTTGTCTGATTGCTGTGACTAGGACTTCCAATACTATGTTAAATACAAGTGGCAGGAATCGGCATCCTTGTCCCAAGTTTCCAAGGTTCGAGAGCAGAAGTCCTGAAGGTTAGGTCTGAGCTGGTTCCATTTTCTCTAAGTGTGTGCTCCCCGCCAGCAACCTCGGCATTTTTGCCCCAGAGGGTAGCAGTACTGGACCATGAGAGGCTAGAGTGGGCAGTCGATGTGGGTCAAGGTGCACACTGGGGCAGTCCCAGCACACTGGAGTTGCAGACTGCTTTTGATCTGTTGTCCCCACGAATGCCAGTAATGGTTGCCCTCACCCCATTCAGATGCAGTGCTGGGTCTGAGCTGGCTCTGTCTGCCACAGCTGTCTACTCTACTTGGCTATGGCAGCCTTCACCCTAGTGGGGAGCTGTGCCATGGAGCAAGAGCGGCTGAAGCGGCCCTCAGCATGAGCCAGGGTGCACGTTTGGACAGATGCAGGAAGCCAGCTAGAGTACCTGGCATTTTCAGTTGCTTTCTCCACCCTGTTTTGAGAGAAACCAAGCACGTGGGTGCTCTTCACTAGCAACATCTAGATTTCTCACAGCCCCCCTGCTAGTCCCACTGGTCTTCAAGTCAGCCAAGAGGACTTATCTTTCTGATGTTGGACCCCAGGGCTGAGTTTCCTAATATGTGGTTCACACCCCTCACTGTTTGGGGAGGGTCCCTGAGCCCATGCAGTCCCCCTCCTTTGCTGTGTCCCCTCCTAGGGGCACAGGTCCTCACCTGATTGCTTCTCCTCTTTTCTTACCTGATTTCATGTGGATTTTTCATTACAGCCTTGGTTGTGTAAGAGCCTTTCTGCCAGTCTCCAGTTTGTTTTCAGTGAGAGTTGCTCCACATGTACAATAGATGTATTTTTGATGTGTTCATTGGGGGAAGTGAGCTCTGAATCCTCCTACTCCACCATCTTGATCTCCTTCCTCCATGTATTTTATTTTTTATTTCTATTTTTGTGTCTTTAAGTTTTTAAATCTTTTCTTCTACAATGTCTTAATGTGCCACTTATCCCATCCAGTGTATTTTACATCTGAGTGTTGTTTTCATCTCTGGAATTTTTTTTAGTGCCCCTTCTAATATAGTTAATCTTTTCTATATTTCCTTGAACATATGGAATATAGTTTTAATAAGTTTTTAAATGTCTTTTTGTACTAATTGTGTTATCTGGTAATTACTGAGTTGGTTTTGATTTTTTCTCTCCTCCTTATGAGTCATTTTTCCTGTTTTTTTTCATGCCTGGTGATTTTTAATGGAGTACCAGAGATGGTGAATTTTACTTTTTTATGTGCTGGGTATATTTTATTTCCTGTAAATATTCTTCTGGGACACAGGTAATTTGGAAATCATATGACCCTTTGGGGCTCTTTTTTGAGCTATGCTACGTAGCACCAGAGTAGCATTTAGTGCAGTGTTAATTTTGCCCAGTACTGAATCCAAAGGCTTTTGAGTACTCTACTAAATGCGTTCTGAATTATGAGATTTTTTCCACTCTCCCTGGTGGGAATAGTAACTCTTCTGGTCCCTGTGTGAGTTTTGGGTGTTGTTGCCTTTAATCCAAGAAGTTTAAACCTCAGAACTGTTGATGTTTTGGCCCAGAGAATGCTTTATTCTGGGGCCTTGTCTTGGGCATCATAGGATATTTAACAGCATCTCTGGCTTATAGTCACGTGATGCTGGTAGTGCCCCGCCTTCCCCTCTGAAAATTATGACAACCCCAAATGTCTCAAGATATCACTATGTCACCCAGGGGGCAAAATCAGTCTTGATTGAGGACCACTACTCTAATCCTTTCAGATGGTTCTTTCCCTGAGTTCAGGTATTTCTTCATGTACATGGAAAGATCAGTACTCAACCTAGACTCAAGTGAGACCCTCTGTAGGTTTTCAGAACATTCATTCTTTCTGTGTAGTATGCACTCTCTCTGTCCAGCTCTGCAAACTTGAGGTACCTTCTACTCTGCAGGTGGCCAGCTACTTCTTCTCAAGATACCACCAGGCAGTAAGGTATGATAATTATATGAATCACCTCATTCGTTTCCCGTCTCTCAAATGTCACTGTCTTTTTTTCGTAATGCCTTATCTCTTGAAAAATGTTGTTTCATTTATTTATTATGATTTTTTAGTTGTTTTAGATGGAAGGTAAGTCCAATCCCTCTTATTCCATCTTGAATGAAAGCTGAAGTCTCAAAAGTTTGTCTTTTACTTTGGAAGGTATGTTTTGTAATGCTCCTGACCACTGCACCCCCGAAAACATTAAAGTGGCAGGTCTTTGAGCCCTCATAGAGTTAATATCTCACTTCCAGGAGTTCAAGTGTGTTACCCAAGACTCCAGGGTACCAGCCACTCCTTGCTCATTCTCTTGTTCATTCTGTTCAGTCAGCAAAATACATATGTAATGTGTCAGGTGGTCTAGATGGTTTCAGGTTATATTATGGTAGAGACTGAGAAAGTTGAAATAGCCCTTAGGCAAAACTGTAAGTTAATATTGTCCTGCACGACTGCCAACTGTTTCTTGTACTTTTTACTTTAGTAACTGGAATGGAAAAGAATACATTCACCAAATCAATACCTGAAGCTTAATTAATCATTCCTTCAACAATATTACCTCTGGGACTTGCAGCTGTGCCCAGAGCTAAAATTTGGTTAAGTCTATGACAGTCTGTAGTCATTTTTTAGGATCTGTCTGATTTTTGCAGATGATGCATGAGAAGGACTGTCACCCCTGCATACTTTTAAGCCTTTACTGGCGGCCCTAGTCTTTGCTTCTTTGCCTCTTTGGAAAAGCAATATTGTCTTTTATTTACTATCTTGTTCTGGGGAATGGGGCAGTTTCAGAGGTTTCCACTTGGCTTTTTCCACTATGACAGCTTTTACCACATAGGTTCCTTTGTGGGAGTTATTCTAACTGCCAGATAAATAAATTCTAGTTATAAACTTGGGGAGTGGAGAGAGACAAGACTATTAGGTGGGTCTGCAGGCTCAGTGAGCTCACTATGAGCCAGACTTTTTCCAGGACTCTGTTTCTGACCTCAGCTCAGAAAGTTTTGGCTAGGAGGTTGTTTCTTTTGCCCCACAGAACCTCGACTTGGATCATTCTCTTAGTTCCATTCAGCTGGTAGCTGGTCTGGTCTAAGAAGGAATCACGTATCCGGTTCTTTGGTGCTGTTTCATGTGGCCTTTCTCTTTCAATGAGGCTATTTTGGGCTTCCTCACAACATTGGTGCTCTCAGGGTATTTGAATCTTAGAAGTTACACGACCTCACTTCTGGCACATTCTTTGGGTCAGAACAAATCACAGGACCAACCCAGATTCATGCGGAGGGCACCTAGATTCCTACTTTTGATGAGGGAGTGACAAGGTCTCATTGCAAAAGAGCATATGGGATAAGACATATCATTGTAGCCCTCTTTGGAAGTACAGTTTATCATATCACTGCTCCATCTGTTGTCTTATTGAATTTTATAGACCTTTTTTAGGTCTATAGACTCATTTGCTGTGGTTTCCTCTTTTAATCTATTCATCTTTTTTTTTTTTTTATATATATACTTAAAAATCTTTTTCCCTCTTATTTTGGTAAGGATTTAGCAGAGGTGTGTGTGGTCATTGAATCCATCATGGTTAATTGGCAGTTGTAAGCTTTGGAATCAGAGATTATTGCTTTTTTTCTTAGAGCTTCCTTGTTGTCTTAGTAGCATATTGGGGAAAACAGTTGTCTTTTCTTTTTTTCTCTCTGTCATTTGATAATTCTCTTGTCTAGTTATATATCAAAGAGAGTAGTGTTTGGGAGCAGTCTGCCCTGGTATAAAGGCATTACTCCTTGTAAGAGAATAAGGAGGTAAATGTTATGTAGAGAATTTATGCTTCTTTATAATCACTGTGCACCAACATTCTGTGGTAAAATACTCTTTTCTGTCAGGAATGTTCCCTGCTTCCACATTTTCCTTTTGCTATGCCATTGCTCTTAGCTGAGGTTATACTATACTACTATACTTTATTAACTTGGGTTTATTAATATCTAATTATCTGAATGAGGGCTAGAGAAATGTTCCCGAGTTCTTTCAGAGAGTGAACAATAGCATTGTCCCATTGGATGTCAGTTTTGTTTAGTGGTAGATTAATACCACCTTGAATCTGTTTAAAAAGAGGGTTTTTTTAGAAAATCATATTTTAAGAGGAATATTGACAAACAGAATCATCTCCAGAGGAGATCAGTTAGGATGCTTAAAGATCTGGAACCTGCAAATATTTAGACTTCGTTATCTGGAGGAAAAAAAAAAAGACTTAAAAGAAGATAGGATAACTGTTTTCAAATATTTGGAGGTCACTAAATAAGAAAGATTGCATCTGTTTAGAAATGAAATAGACTTTTATATGAAGTAATGAGTTCTTGATTTCTGCGTTGTTTGAGTAGAGGTTGTCAGCCATACTGAGGAGGGGTTCCTGTGTGAGTTGAGGGAACTCTTCTAAACCTTTTCAGATCTATTGTAATTCAGAGATTTTGTGACTCTTCTGTAGTTAACAGTTGTGTCATAAATGGTTGTTTGCTTAAAATCAGAATTGTGGGATATCGTATTTTAAAAAGTATATTTGAAAATTAATCTAAAATCTTTTCTGTTCTACAGGACTTAAATACTATTTATTCTTATCTTCATGGAATGGAAATATTATCAAATCTCAGGGAACATCAGCTTAGGTAAGTGTGATGCTGTGTTTAAGAGCATGTGCTAAGGGGTTATTCAAATGAGTTTGGATAGATAGTTGCAGGGACCAAATCATTTAGGGGCTTTTTATAGGATATGCAAAGAAATTGGCCTTTCTCATTCCAGTTTTTCTTAGCCCTGAGACTTTGAGCAAGTCTAAACATCTATGCTGCAGTTTTGTCTTCCATAAAATAGGGATAAAAAGATTACCTTTGTTACAGCATTTTGAAGATTAAATGAGAATATTTAAAGCAAAGTGCAGTGCTCAGTATGTGCTAGCTAGTGAAAACAGAACTTTCTCTTTGTAGTTTGTATTGATATTTATTGTATCAAATGCTTGAGATGGGCATGGTATGATGTAGTGTTATATTAAAGTGGAAGGAGCAAGACTATCGATTCGGCATAAGCTCCTATGGACAGTACCCGTAAACTTTCTGAACCTCATTTTTCTTTTTTTTTTGAACCTCATTTTTCTATTCTGTAAAATGAGTTTTCTCTCCTGCTACCTTGTATCATTGTGATTATATTTGTAAAAATACTTTTGAGTGCTATAAGCACTAACTATTATAACTTTGCATAATATTTTAATTAAACTGTGTTTTTCTTCCATGACCAGCTTACTCATCACTTTTTCTGGCTATTTAAGTTTCTGGCTGTGGACCAGATTCTAAATATAACTGTTTGGAATTTATTATTTTCTGTTTTCTGTGTAACATAATTTAGATATTAGTATATGTCAAATAAGTGTATCAAGAAGAAAGAAAAAACTAGGGCATTAGTAGAAAAGTATTTTTAAATGCAAGCAAATTTATATTTATTCAACAGATTTGTGTGTGTGTGTGATCATATATTTAAACTCTAGTGAAAAATTTAGTGATAGATCTGATCATTTTCTGTTGTAATTATAACAATTTTTGAAACAATTCAAATAAAATAATTTAAAAAATTTTTACTTTTTAAAAAATATGTTAGATTAATGTCTGCAAGAGCACGCTATGAGAGATACAGTGGCAATCAAGTTCTTTTTTGGTAAGTATTTCCATAATTAGCTTAAATTAATGTTTAAAATTTAGATTGTTAGCATTGAAATTCATTTGATTCTGGAACAGTTTCTGTAGAGGAGATTGAAACATATTCCTAAACTGTGAAATATAATATACATAGAGCTCACAGAAGGTGTACAGTGCAACGAAGTTTAATAAATATATACACCTGTGTAACTACTATGCAGTGAATATGTAGAACATATCAGCTCTTCAGAAGGCTCTAGTCAACTGTCTTGGAAAGGTAATCTAGTTCTGATGTCTGTCACCTTAAATTAGTTTTGTCTCTGTGAATTTCATATAGATAAAAATCTTTTGGTCAGGCTTTTTATACTTCACAGATGTTGGAGATTCTTCCATGTTTTTGCATTCATTCTTTTTCAGTTCTTTACAGTATACAGTTATGTGAAAATAACATAATTTGTTTATCCTTCCCACTATTAATAAATATTAGGGTTGTTTCCAGTTTTTCCCTATCATGAATAGTAAGTTTCTATGAATAGTTTATTCCTGTGTTTTTGTACCTCTATTTACTCATTCTTCTTGGGAATATTCTTAGGAATAAAAGCATTGGAAATGCACATGCTCAAATTTAGGAGATTCTTTTTTTTTTTATAAATTTGTTTATTTTATTTACTTAGTTTTGGCTGCGTTGGGTCTTCGTGTCTGAGTGCAGGCCCTCTCTAGTTGCAGCAAGCAGGGGCTACTCTTCGTTGCAAGGGTGTGTGGGCTTCTCATTGTGGTGGCCTCTCTTGTTGTGGAGCACGGGCTCTAGATGCGCGGGCTTCAGTAGTTGTGGCTCATTGTCTCTAGAGCGCAGGCCCAGTAGCTGTGGCGCACGGGCTTAGTTGCTCCGCAGCATGTGGGATCTTGCTGGACCAGGGATCGAATCCGTGTCGCCTTCATTGGCAGGCGGACTTTCAACCACTGTGCCACTAGGGAAGTCCCAGGAGATTGTAACATTAGAATCTAAAATATGTATTTCATTTTATCTATTGATTTTGTTTTTTGTTTTCCTGCTTACTAATGATGATGAATGATTTTCATGTTTTTATAGGCTATTTGGTTAGCTCTTTTATGAGCTCCTGATTCAAGTTTTTGACCATTTTTTAGTTGGGCTATCTTATTTCTATTGATTTGTAGAAAATTTTTATGAATTCTCTATCTAAGTCCTTTGTTGGGTACATAAGTTGTGAATATCTTCTCCCACTGTGTGGCTTGCTTTTTTTTACTCTATTAGTGGCATCTTTTGAAGAAAAGAAATTTCTTACTTTCTCAATTTTTCTGCTTGTGATTAGTGCTTCTCATGTCCTGTTTAAAAGAACAAAATCTTTCCCTTCCTCAAGATTATGAAGATATTCTTCTCTGTTTTTCTTCCAAAAATTTTGGCAACAGTGATCTCTCTTATTATTTATATGCAGCTAGTATAGAGAAATGGTATTAAGTTCAGTGTTTCATTGCACACTGTGTTTGTCATTATTTCTAAGTATTTACTGGATTCATATGGCTTTTAATAGCTTTATTTGTTCATTTGTTGATTCATTCACTTACTATTAAATGTTTGTCTGCTATACATTATGCTTAGCCTGGTGTAGAGTGGTGGGAAGACACAGGATTTGTCCTTATGAGTTTATTGTATAGTGGGGGAGAGAAAGTTAATTAAAATAGCTACACATATTTAAGTGCTATCAAGGAAAAGTATAGATTTATAGATAAGTGGAACAGAATTTAGAACCCAGAAATAAACCATTATATTTATAAACAGTTTCTGTGTGTTTTTTTTTTAATGGCCTTGTAGCTATGTAGCTAAGATGTGCACACAATGTGGGTCTAACACAACTGAGTATTAAAAAGGAACCACCAGTGAACAGTTTATTTTTGATGAAGGTACTAAAGCATTTCAATTGGGAAAGCATAGTTTTTTCAACAAATGGTGCTCGGTTGATTGAGTATTTATATGCAAAAACTTAATTTAGATTCTTATCTTACACCACACACAAAAATTAATGAGATATTCACTTTACACCCATTAGAATAGCTACAGTTGCAGGCGTGTGAAATGGGTAAAGGGGATCACTTGTATGGTAATGGATGGAAACTAAATTTTTGATAGTGAGCGTGCTATAGGGTATACAGAAGTAGAAATATAATGTTGTACATATGAAACATATGTTGTAAACCAGTGTTACTTCAATTAAAAATATATTTTAAAAAGTAGCTGCAGTCAAGGGTAAAAAAGATGTGGCACATATATACAATGGAATATTGCTCAGCCATAAAAAGAAACGAAATTGAGTTATTTGTAGTGAGGTGGATGGACCTAGAGTCTGTCGTACAGAGTGAAGTAAGTCAGAAAGAGAAAAACAAATACTGTATGCTAACACATATATATGGAATCTAAAAAAAAAAAAAAAAAGGTCCTGAAGAACCTAGAGGCAGGACAGGAATAAAGACACAGATGTAGAGAATGGACTTGAGGACATGGGGAGGGGGAAGGGTAAGCTGGGACGAAGTGAGAGAGTGGCATGGACATGTATACACTACCAAATGTAAAATAAATAGCTAGTGGGAAGCAGCCGCATAGCACAGGGAGATCAGCTCGGTGCTTTGTGTCCACCTAGAGTGGTGGATAGGGACGGTGAGAGATGCCAGAGGGAGGAGATATGGGGAAATATGTTAATTCACATTGTTATAAAGCGGAAACTAACACACCATTGTAAAGCAATTATACTCCAATAAAGATGTTGAAAAAAAGAAGTATCTGCAGTCTAAAAGCTAGACATAACAAGTGTTGGTGAGGATATGGTGACACCTGGAATCGTCATATATTTGTGGTGCAGATGTAAGTATAGCCACTTTAGGAAACGGTTTGGCAGTTTCGTAAAATTTTACCATATGACCCAGTAATTCCACTTTTATATATTTACCCAAGAGAAATGAAAACACGTGCAGAGACTGCACATAGATGTTCTTAGTAGCACTATTCATACTAGCCTAAAACTCGAAATAATTAAATTGTTCAGTGTATGGATAGATAAAATGCTCTGCATCTATATAGTGGAATACTATTTGGCAGTAAAAGGGAATAAAATGCTGCTACACACTACAACATGGACAAACCTCAAACATATTATGCTAAATGGAAGAAGCAAGATAGAAACATCACATATTACATGATTCCATTTATACGAACTGTCCAGGAAAGACAAATCTATAGAGACAGAGCAGGTTATTGATTACCTGGGGCAGGGATAGACTGCAAACAAGGCATAAGAGATCTCTTTGTGGTGATGTTTGCACAGTTCTTTTCAATATCATAAAAGTCATTGAATTGTGCACTTAAAATGAGTGAATTTGTGGTATATTGATTATACCTCAGTTAAGCTGTTTAAAAATTAATACAAAGAGTTACCCAAATCTATATTTGGCTAATCATAAACAAAGGAATTTCTAAAAAATGAATGTGGAAGTTAATTAAGTAAAGAGTTTAAATTCAAAGATTAGTGGAAGCAGAGAAAAGAATGTGTATAGTTGACCTTAACTGGGAAGCAGCATGATAGGAAGAGTGAAAATAAACCACTATGTTCAGTGCCACGAGCAGAGAGGAAGAAACAGGAAGAGAGGGGTGTGGAGAGCCAGGTGGAGGCCACCTTAATAGTTTTTGTTCTTTATTTTAGGAGCAGTGTGAAGCCTTTGAAAGGAGTAAGATCTGACAAGATTAAATTTGCCACTCTTCTCTAGGCTAGATTATTAGATTCATTTGCTTGCAAAGAGGAAGGAGATAGCATGGCCACATGTTAAAAGACTTTCACTTTCCTTGTGTTTACTCATCAGATGCATTGCCAAACTGTGCTCTGAGAGTGAAATTCTCTGCAAGGTTTGAACAGTTTCTGATTCGTGAGTTGGCATGGCTCTCTTGGTGGTAGGAGTGAATTTCAGGATTTTTCCTCTGTTTATAGTAGACTTTACTGACAACTTTGTGACTGTTTCAGCAAAGTGAGATAAAAATTAGAGGCTTATGGTAGCATCCAATCATAACTTTCTTCTGTCTTGATTTTGGGCAGAATTTTCTTTTACTGATTTTATTCCTTCTTGTACAAAAGTCATGTTTCAAAAGAATTAGAAAGTAGAATTTCCAAACAAAGAACCTTAAGTAGGAGATTTTCAGCCATTTGTATCTTCCTTCTGTGAAGATGGAAGGGATGGATATAAAGAACTTTAAAGTATCTTCTGGAAACTTGATGATACTTTTTTCTTATGGTAGGCAATAGGATTCACCCAGAAACCTCACCCTGGGTGCTATGTAGAGTGGTTTGGAGGCTTAGTTTTCTGAGTGGAGGATGGTACTATTCATGGAGAATGAAAAAAATGAAGCTTGAAAGAAATGATAGGTAGATTTTGAACATGTTGCGGTTGAGTTGTGTGTTAGATATACAAGCTAACATGTCAAGTTGATAGCCAGATAGATATACATTTCTCCAGCTCAGAGGAAATGTTTGTTTTATAAAATTAGAATTGTCTACATATTGGAATTAATTGAAGTTTTAGGTATGGTAAATTAAAAATACTTGAGAGAAAGAGAAAAAGATTAGATTATAAAGTAACATCTAACAAGGTTCTCGGTTTCCATTGGAGATTTAACTGAACTAAAAATGATGATGGACTTAAGTCATCTGGTATTATTTTATCCCTCAAACACACATAAAGTGAAAGATTGGGTAGGCATTTAATGTATTTCTGTCAGAATAAAATTTAAGAGAAAGAGGTAGATCCAAATTATAGTTGAACGTGAAGATGGAACATTGATAAACTTGTGAATTCCGAACAGTATTGTCTTTAATATACAATAAACTCGTAATATACATAAAAGTTATCAGAAATAGAATTTTTTAATATGCACATGTAGTACAATATTTAAGTTAATCTTCATCAAATGTGGTGATCCAGTACACAAAAATGAGGAATGGGAAGTTACTGATATAAATTAATAAGATAGAGCTAATAAACATACATTTCTGAAGCCTATATCTTAAGCTAGTGATTATGTAAGATATGAACATGATCTGTATGAAACCTTAGGCAACAGGCAAAATTTCCAAGGAGAGTTAATTTTTAATGATTTATGATATTATTAGAATATTTTTCATGTTTTGTATTTTGTACTGAATCCATATACATGTGAATGTGTGTATTTATTTACTCATCTATTTACTTGTTCGTTTAAACAGTTCAGAAACTATTGCCAGATGTTGGTATATCCTGCTTTCTGGATCTGTGCTTATGAAAGACTCCATGGTTTTGCCTCCTTGCAGGTATGTTTACATTTGCTGCTTAGTGTATGTGGTAGGCAAAGTTACATTACAACTAGTTATTTTATTTCTTATGTTAAACTATTTTTATGTAGATGTGTATTTTCTCTTAGTAGGTGATACATTTTAGAAATGTTCTTGCTTTTTGGTACTATTTGAAGTACTTGGCAGGAATCAACTGATATTTCATATTTCTTGGGGGTATAATCTATAGTTTACACCGTGGCATATTATACTGCTATTTGATCTTTAGTTGTATGTGAGATTTGATCTCATTTATCTGATGGTTTTGCATTCATTGCTGTTAGTTATAGGGAGGCAATATATCTTTATAGTTAAGAAATCGGTTTTTAGAGTAATGGGAACTAGGCTAGTATCCTGATTTTGTCACTTATTAGTTTTATGACTTTGGACAAATTATAGTTTTCTTGTATGTAAGAGGATAATAATAGAACCTATTTAAGTGCCTTATGAGGTTATAGCAAGCTACTACTCAAAATTCTCAATGGAACTCTGTAAAAGTTGACATTCTAGAGCCAGACTGCTTGAGTTCATGTCTTTGCTCTACTCTATAATACTTCTTGGGCAAATTACTTAATCCCCTTGTGCCTCGGTTTCCTCATTTGTAAAATAGGGACAATAATAGGATGTATTTCATAGGCCAGCTTTGAGTAATAAATGAGTTTATATATACAGAGGGAGAGAGTTCTTAGAACAGTGCCTGGCTGTTACAAGTAATTGTTAATTATCACCATCAGAATTATTAGGTAAAAGAAGAGTGGTTGGAAAGATGATCAGATATAGTATTCTTAGAGAATTTGGTCTGTTAGTAATTCTTAAGATTTTGGGGCCTCAAATTATAATTTGGTAAAAATGTAATTTTTTGGTGACTTTTTCCCAATAATATTGAGAAGAGATTTTTAGGCTTTTAAGGTAAGACTTCTAATTGCAGCTAAATTAATTTAGTTGCAAAACTATTAAATTTAAGTGTCAAGGTACATTCTACTTGACATCTCAGTTTTGATGCCATTTTTAAAGCCACGTCTTTATTCTCGAAACTTTATATCTTCAACTTTTGGTTAAATGAAATCTGTACTTCTTGATTAGTAGTATAAAACATATTGTTGACTGTTTTTACAAATAAAATACATAATAGTTCTTGGTTATTTAAGCCTTTTGGGTATTGTTCCTTTCCACTGTGTTTCTGAAAGTCACTTTAGTGATTTGTAATGAGTTAGCTACTGACACAGAATAAGCTGGGTTGATACTACAGTTATATTTTAAGATTATTAGTATTGTTCTTTTGAATATTTTATCACCCTTTTCTGCTATTAGGAATAGTCAAGGACTTTATGTAGCCATTAATCAACCACAATAATTCACCATGAGTTTGTGATCAAGACAATGAAGTTTATCTTTTAAATAATTGATAGTATGAGTTTTTTTTTTTGTTTTTTTGTTTTTTCTTTTTTTGAGCTGTACCACTCAGCTTGTGGGATCTTAGTTCCCCAACCAGGGATTGAACCTGGGCCCACGGCAGTGAAAGCACCAAGTCCTAACAACTGGACTGCCAGGGAACTCCTGATAGTATGAGATTTTAAAACAAAGTCATGGAATGCTTTAATGTAACCATCATGAACTTCACAGCAAACATGATTGTAGAAGTCTATTTAATCGTTATTTAGAGAGCAGTTCCTAGGTAGGAGATTTATATTTTGTGTTTGAGAGATACTTGTAATAGGTTATTGTTAGGATTAAATGAGTCAATACAAATAAAATACGTAGAATAATGCTTAGCATATATTAAGCATCAAATAATTTTTGGCTTCTGTTCATTATAATAGTGTTGGGATATGATCATTATGGTAATCAACAGATATGAGCACTACCTAGAATAAGAGAAGGAATAGTAGTAGTTTTCTAGGTTATAAAAATACAGCCTATTTCTCTAGATATTAAGGTATTTGTTACTCCCTTATCAGTGAGTAGACAGAAACCACACAGTAATTTGAACAGGGACAGTTTAAAGAATTATTAACTACTTTAAGAAGTTAGGTACTAAGAAGGATAAAGGAACTAAGGGAGAGTACCCAAGGAAGGAACAAACTTGAAAGGGGAGCCCTCTCCCCAAAACTGAAATTCAGAACTTGTTGGTGAATATGTTACTTGTAGCCCAATAGCTAATGGAGAAGTTCACTTGGTTGCCCTGGGCCAGAGCTGTCCACAGTTACTGAGTCAAGGCTGGCAGGAAGAGATCCTCTGACCAGGACCGGTAAGCAATAAAATCCTCCCTCACCCCCACCCGGCCCAGGGTGCAGGTGGGCCCTGAGGCTGGAGATAGGACCTCCCTTTGCTTTACACACACATACCCGGCAGAGCAAAGAATACTTTCCTACTGCGGTGTCCCTGTACTAGCACCCTTTACTGACAGAGCTTTAACATTTCCAGCTGGCCAAAGGAGAATCTTGACTAAATCCAGATGCTTTATTACAAAGTAAATTTGAAACTGAGAGCAAATACATTTGAACTTGAGAGGCAATAAATAAATGGTACAGTCCACTCTCTTGGTTACTCAGTTTTCATTCTGAACACATTTGAGCTTCCATCCAACTCTGTTTCCACCTAACAAGATGTAGCTATCGTTCATATAAGTAAAGAAGTTCCTACTCTCTCCCCAAAATAAGGAGATGCACAGTCCCAACAATCATTACTCGCTGTTAATTATATATTCCATCACAGTACTCTGAATATTCTATTAACTACAAACTACTTTGTAAAGTTCACCTCCAACAACTTATATATAAAATAAGTATGGGGAAGAGAGGGAAGAAGAAAATGGTTAACATTTACACAACTCCAGACATACACACAATATATAGTCCTTGTTTCTGTAACTGGTCACAAGCCTGTAGTTCGTATCTCTCGCTTCCTTTTTTTCACCACCCATTCAGTGCTTCCGCCCTCAGCCAGAATTTCAGCTGTTCTGCATTCTTTACCTGATGATGGGTACAAAACTTTCATTTCTGAAGGATCCTTAATTATCCTGCCCACCCCACCCCACGTCTTTTGGTTGCCGTAAGTTTTCCATTAACCTTTAACAGCGGACTTGAAAGTACTACAAGGAGCCTAAATGAACCCCCTGGGCTTCAGATGTAGTTCTCCTGGTCCCCATTGTATGCAGCAACTCAGTTTCTCCTTGGTGATTGGGATCAATCACTCAGGCCAGTAGAATGACCCCTTTTCCTGCCTTTTGGTTCAGCGGCCAGGTGGAAGTCTCTAATTCAGTGGAACCGTTGCTGTGTTTCCATAGCTAGACATAATCTAAGACTAAGAATCAAAACCAGCAGAGCTCACAGTTTTAGGGAGGGGAAGTAAAAATTCTGTGAATGAGTTATTAAGTATAACAGTGAGAAGAGCCACTTCTGTTTCCACGCCTTGAATATCAGACCCGTGTATTCTGGCTACTGGGGGAGACAAACCATTGCTGTACTTCTGCTGCTGCAAAATGAGTACCTTGATTGAAAATGATGCTGTCTAGAGTGCCGAGGCAATAGATAGGCATTTTGTGAGCCTGTGGATAGTGGTGCTGACAGAAGCATTATGGGCAGGAAAGGCAGATCATTTCCAGAATATGTTCCTGTTCCAGTGGGGACAAATATAGTCCTTCTCCATGATAGAAAAGGTCCAGTGTAAATAATCTGCGTCTGGGTGACTGAATAGTCCTCCTGAAGAATGCTTCCATATCAGAGACTCAGTATTGGTTTCTGCTGTTGACAGATTAGGTACCCAGCAGTAGCATTGGTAGTTGAGCTGCTGCATATTTTCCATCTCTGTCACAATAGCCACTTCATTTGTGGGCCCATTGAACAAGCACTGACTGGGGAGAAAGAGTTTGATTGACATCTGTAGAGCATGTTATTTTGTTTACCTCTACAGTGGATGCCCTTTGTGCATTCACAGGGGACACAGGTATCTTCAAAGTCTGTATCCATTTTGAAAGAAGTCCTTCCATATACCTCTTCCCAGACTTCCTTGTTACCAGTCTTCCAGTCCTTTTCCTTCCAAGTCTCTGACTATTCAACCAAACCATTAGTAACTGCCCCCATGAATGTTTAGATATTGATCTAATAATTCTGGCCTCTCTCAATCCAGATAAAATGGACAACCAAATGTACTGCTTGAAGTTCTATTCCCTAGAAGGATTTTCCTTCACTACCTTCCTTCAGGGTCACCTTTGAGTGGGGCTGTCCACTTTGGGGTAGTACTAGCATGTTGTGCAGACTCATCTGTGAAACAGGCTCAAGTTTTTTCTTCTTCAGTCACCTGGTCATAAGGGACTCCCCGGGTGGGCATAGGCACAGATTGAGGTGGAGGAGACAAGGCAACAGGAATTGGTGTTGAAGGAGTCTGAGCCACCTGCTCATGCAACTTATTCTGGACCTGGGTAAACTTGATCTCTTATATACCATATTTATTTGATAATAGATTGCTACTGCTCATGCCCAACCCTTATGGCTAGGAATGCAGTTCATGATAGGAAGTTCAGGCTGCATAGTCACCTGATGTCCCATGGTTAGGCATTCAGCCTCTACCAACGCCCAGTAGCAAGCCAGAAATTGTTTCTGGAAAGTAGAATGTTATTTGCAGAAGAGAGCATGGATATTTCAGAAATTCTAGAGACCTGCACTGTCATTCTCATATTAGTGCTTGTCGGACACTCCCTAGAATATCACTATTTGCTGTGAACACTAAATAATCCATCATTGGATATGCTGGATCATAAGGCCCAAGTAGTAGAGTGGCTTCTACTGTGTCCTGAACTTGCAGCAGCCTTATGGGCAACTCTGAAGATGGGTCAAAGTAGCACACTTTATGTGTTACCTCCAGAATCCAAGAAAACTAACCAAAAATTGTGCTTCTCCTTTTGTGCTAGATGGTATGAGGTGCAGCAACTTGTATTTCACCTTGTAGGTGATATGTTGTCATGCCCCAAATTATGGAACTCCCAGAAATTTGACTGAGGGGGCAGGTCCTTGAATTTTTATAGCATTTATCACCTAAACTCTAGTTTGCATATATTTTAATGATGCATCTAAAGTGCAGCCCCTTATCTTGTAATGAAGTTTTATATGTAATTTAAACCAATAAAATATATTTTACAGTTTACAATAAACAAAGGAGAAAAGGAATAAATCAAATCTGAAATATCATTGTCTTTCTTTTGAAGCGAATTTAGTTTTTTCTAGAATTGAGTCCATTTTCTATTTGTCACCGTAAATTTTCAGTGTAGCTCAAGAAAACAAGGACTTCATTACCGTGATTTTTATTTTTATTTATTTATTTTTTAAAATAAATTTATTTTTTTTATTTTTGGCTGCGTTGGGTCTTCGTTGCTGTGCGCGGACTTTCTCTAGTTGTGGTGAGCGGGGGCTACTCTTCGTTGTGGTGCGTGGGCTTCTCATTGCGATGGCTTCTTTTGTTGTGGAGCATGGGCTCTAGGCGCCCGGGCTTCAGTAGTTGTGGCATGCGGGCTCAGTAGTTGTGGCTCACGGGCCCTAGAGCGCAGGCTCAGTAGTTGTGGCGCACGGGCTTATTTGCTCCGTGTTATGTGGGATCTTCCCAGACCAGGGCTCGAACCCGTGTCCCCTGCATTGGCAGGCAGCTTCTTAACCATTGCGCCACCAGGGAAGTCCCATACTGTGATTTTTAAATAAAATTTAATGTGTGTACTCATTGAAACATTCATTTATGCAGCAAATAAGCATTGATCGTCATCTCCATGTAAGACACTGGCATTAAGAGAAAAAGACTGACTTAACTTGGCGGAATGGGATGACTGCTTTGTTTAAAAGGGCCCTTGTTGTGTGACACGAGAAGAAAACTATTGGGGAGGCAACTGTGGAAATGGATTCTACAGATAAGCAGGATTAGGTCGGCAAAGAAGGAGGGAACAGGTATTTCAGTCAGAATATCTCAAGCACTGAGAGATTAATTCATTTAGAAAATATTTATTGAGTGCCTGCATGTGTCAGGCACTCTCCTAGTCATTGAGGTTGGGAAGGGTTAATCACCTTTCACCAGCACTGTAAATAGCATTGTCCTTTTTCTAAAGACGTAATTTTTAGAATAATTTATTTTTGACAAAGTAATGAATTTGTACTGTTTGAAAGTCAAAACAGTATAGCAAGGGGAGGGGCAAGATGACGGAAGAGTAAGACGCGGAGATCACCTTCCTCCCCACAGATACATGAGAAATACATCTACACGTGGAACTGCTCCTACAGAACACCCACTGAACGCTGGCAGAAGACGTCAGACCTCCCAAAAGGCAAGAAAATCCCCACGTACTTGGGTAGGGCAAAAGAAAAAAGAAATAACAGAGACAAAAGAATAGGGACGGGACCTGCACCAGTGGGAGGGAGCTGTGAAGGAGGAAAGGTTTCCACACACTAGGAAGCCCCTTCGTGGGCAGAGACTGCGGGTAGCAGAGGGGGGAAGCTTCGGAGCCACGGAGGAGAGCGCAGCCACGTTGGTGCGGAGGGCAAAGCGGAGATTCCCGCACAGAGGAGCGGTGCCGACCAGCACTCACCAGCCCGAGAGGCTTGTCTGCTCAGCCGCCGGGGCGGGCGGGGCCTGGGAGCCGGGGCTCGGGCTTCGGTGCTAGCCGGGAGGCAGTCCGGGAAAAAGACTGCGGCTGCCAAAGAGGCAAGAGAATTTTTCTTGCCTCTTTGTTTCGCGGCGCGCAAGGAGAGGGGATTCAGAGCGCCGCCTAAACGAGCTCCAGAGACGGGCGCGAGCCGCGGCTATCAGCGCGGATCCCACAGCAACAGGGACGCAGAGGGAAAAACGGAGAGATTCCCGCACAGAGGCTCGGCGCCGAGCAGCACTCACCAGCCCGAGAGGCTTGTCTGCTCACCCGCCGGGGCGGGCGGGGGCTGGGAGCTGAGGCGCGGGCTTCGGTCGGATCCCAGGGAGAGGACTGGGGTTGGCTGCGTGAACACAGCCTGAAGGGTCTAGCGCACCACAACTAGCCGGGAGGGTGCACGAGAAAAAGTCTGCAGCTGCCGAAGAGGCAGGAGACTTTTTCTTGCCTCTTTGTTTCGCGGCGTGCAAGGAGAGGGGATTCAGAGCGCCACTTAAACGAACTCCAGAGACGGGCGCGAGCCGCGGCTATCAGCGCGGACCCCAGAGACGGGCATGAGACGCTAAGGCTGCTGCTGCCGCCACCAAACAGCCTGTGGGCGAGCACAGGTCATTCTCCACACCGCCCCTCCCGGGAGCCTGTGCAGCCCGCCACGGCCAGGCTCCCGTAATCCGGGGACAACTTCCCCGGGAGAGCGCACGGCGCGCCTCAGGCTGCTGCAACGTCACGCCGGCTTCTGCCGCCGCAGGCTCGCCCCGCCTCCTCCGTACCGCTCCCTCCCCCCGGCCTGACTGAGCCAGAGCCCCCGAATCAGCTGCTCCTTTAACCCCGTTCTGTCTGGGCGGGGAACAGACGCCCTCAGGGGACCTACATGCAGAGGCGGGTCCAAATCCAAAGCTGAACCCCGGGAGCTGTACGAACAAAGAAGAGAAAGGGAAATCTCTCCCAGCAGCCTCAGAAGCAGCGGATTAAAGCTCCACAAACAACTTGATGTGCCTGCATCTGTTGAATACCTGAATAGACAACGAATCATCCCAAATTTAGGAGATGGACTTTGGGAGCAGGATATATTAACTTTTCCCCTTTTCCTTTTTTTTGTGAGTGTAGATGTGTATGCTTCTGGGTGAGATTTTGTCTGTATAGCTTTGCTCTCACCGTTAGTCCTAGGGTTAGGTCTGTCCGTTTTTTTTTGTTTTTTTTTTTTTTTTTTTTTGGCTTAAAAATTTTTTTTTTCCCTAATAAATGTTTTCTTAATAATTTTTTCCTTATTTTCTATTTTTAAAAAAAATTTTTAATAAGTTTTTTCATATTTTTTATTTTAAAAAATTAAAAAATTTTTTTTCTTAATAAATTTTTTCTAAATAATTTTTTTCTTATTTTTAGTATAAAAAATTAATAAATCTATTTTTAAAAATTAAAAAAAATTTTTTTTTCTTAATAAATTTACTCTTAATAATTTTTTTCTTATTTTTTATTATAATTGCTTTATTTTATTTTATTTTATCCTCTTTTTTTCTTTCTTTCCATTTTTTCTCCCTTTTATTCTGAGCCGTGTGGATGAAAGGCTCTTGGTGCTCCAGCCAGGCATCAGGGCTGTGCCTCTGAGGTGGGAGAGCCAACTTCAGGACACTGGTCCACAAGAGACCTCCCAGCTCCACGTAATACCAAACGGCGAAAATCTCTCACAGATCTCCATCTCAACATCAAGACCCAGCTTCACTCAACGACCAGCAAGCTACAGTGCTGGACACCCTATGCCAAACAACTAGCAAGAGAGGAACACAGCCCCATCCATTAACAGAGAGGCTGCCTAAAATCATAATAAGGCCACAGACACCCCAAAACACACCACCAGACGTGGACGAACCCACCAGAAAGACAACATCCAGCCTCATCCACCAGAACACAGGCACTAGTTCCCTCCACCAGGAAACTTACACAACCCACTGAACCAACCTTAGCCACTGGGGACAGATACCAAAAACAACGGGAACTACGAACCTGCAGCCTGTGAAAAGGAGACCCCAAACACAGTAAGATAAGCAAAATGAGAAGACAGAAAAACACACAGCAGATGAAGGAGCAGGGTCAAAACACACCAGACCTAACAAATGAAGAGGAAATAGGTAGTCTACCTGAAAAAGAATTCAGAATAATGATAGTAAGGATGATCCAAAGTCTTGGAAATAGAATAGACAAAATGCAAGAAACATTTAACAAGGACGTAGAAGAACTAAAGAGGAACCAAGAAACGATGACAAGCACAATAAATGAAATTAAAAATACTCTAGATGGGATCAATAGCAGAATAACTGAGGCAGAAGAACGGATAAGTGACCTGGAAGATAAAATGGTGGAAATAACTACTGCAGACCAGAATAAAGAAAAAAGAATGAAAAGAACTGAGGACAGTCTCAGAGACCTCTGGGACAACATTAAACGCACCAACATTCGAATTATAGGGGTCCCAGAAGAAGAAGAGAAAAAGAAAGGGACTGAAAATATTTGAAGAGATTATAGTTGAAAACTTCCCTAATATGGGAAAGGAAATAGTTAATCAAGTCCTGGAAGCACAGAGAGTCCCATACAGGATAAATCCAAGGAGAAACACACCAAGACACATATTAATCAAACTATCAAAAATTAAATATAAAGAAAACATATTAAAAGCAGCAAGGGAAAAACAACAGATAACACACAAGGGCATCCCCATAAGGTTAACAGCTGATCTTTCAGCAGAAACGCTGCAAGCCAGAAGGGAGTGGCAGGATATACTTAAAGTGATGAAGGAGAAAAACCTACAACCAAGATTACTCTACCCAGCAAGGATCTCATTCAGATTTGATGGAGAAATTAAAACCTTTACAGACAAGCAAAAGCTGAGAGAGTTCAGCACCACCAAACCAGCTTTACAACAAATGCTAAAGGAACTTCTCTAGGCAAGAAACACAAGAGAAGGAAAACACCTACAATAACAAACCCAAAACATTTAAGAAAATGGGAATAGGAACATACATATCGATAATTACCTTAAATGTAAATGGATTAAATGCTCCCACCAAAAGACACAGAGTGGCTGAATGGATACAAAAACAAGACCCATATATATGCTGTCTACAAGAGACCCACTTCAGACCTAGAGACACATACAGACTGAAAGTGAGGGGATGGAAAAAGATATTCCATGCAAATGGAAATCAGAAGAAAGCTGGAGTAGCAATTCTCATATCAGACAAAATAGACTTTAAAATAAAGACAATTACAAGAGACAAAGACGGACACTATATAATGATCAAGGGATCGATCCAAGAGGAAGGTATAACAATTGTAAATATTTATGCACCCAACATAGGAGCACCTCAATACATAAGGCAAATACTAACAGCCATAAAAGGGGAAATCGACAGTAACACAATCATAGTAGGGGACTTTAACACCCCACTTTCACCAATGGACAGATCATCCAAAATGAAAATAAATAAGGAAACACAAGCTTTAAATGATACATTAAACAAGATGGACTTAATTGATATTTATAGGACATTCCACCCAAAAACAACAGAATACACATTTTTCTCAAGTGCTCATGGAACATTCTCCAGGATAGATCATATCTTGGGTCACAAATCAAGCCTTGGTAAATTTAAGAAAATTGAAATCGTATCAAGTATCTTTTCCGACCACAACGCTATGAGACTAGATATCAATTACAGGAAAAGATCTGTAAAAAATACAAACACATGGAGGCTACACAATACACTACTTAATAACGAAGTGATCACTGAAGAAATCAAAGGGGAAATCAAAAAATACCTAGAAACAAATGACAATGGAGACACGACGATCCAAAACCTATGGGATGCAGCAAAAGCAGTTCTAAGAGGGAAGTTTATAGCAATACAAGCCTACATCAAGAAACAGGAAACATCTCGAATAAACAACCTAACCTTGCACCTAAAGCAATTAGAGAAAGAAGAACAAAAAAACCCCAAAGCTAGCAGAAGGAAAGAAATCATAAAGATCAGATCAGAAATAAATGAAAAAGAAATGAAGGAAACAATAGCAAAAATCAATGAAACTAAAAGCTGGTTCTTTGAGAAGATAAACAAAATTGATAAACCATTAGCCAGACTCATCAAGAGAAAAAAGGAGAAGACTCAAATTAATAGAATTAGAAATGAAAAAGGAGAAGTAACCACTGACACTGCAGAAATACAAACGATCATAAGAGATTACTACAAGCAACTCTATGCTAATAAAATGGACAACCTGGAAGAAATGGACAGATTCTTAGAAATGCACAACCTGCCGAGACTGAACCAGGAAGAAATAGAAAATATGAACAGACCAATCACAAGCACTGAAATTGAAACTGTGATTAAAAATCTTCCAACACACAAAAGCCCAGGACCAGATGGCTTCACAGGCGAATTCTATCAAACATTTAGAGAAGAGCTAACACCTATCCTTCTCAAACTCTTCCAAAATATTGCAGAGGGAGGAACACTCCCCAACTCATTCTACGAGGCCACCATCACCCTGATACCAAAACCAGGCAAAGATGTCACAAAGAAAGAAAACTACAGGCCAATATCACTGATGAACATAGATGCAAAAATCCTCAACAAAATACTAGCAAACAGAATCCAACAGCACATTAAAAGGATCATACACCATGATCAAGTGGGGTTTATTCCAGGAATGCAAGGATTCTTCAATATACGCAAATCAATCAACGTGATACATCATATTAACAAATTGAAGGAGAAAAACCATATGATCATCTCAATAGATGCAGAGAAAGCTTTCGACAAAATTCAACACCCATTTATGATAAAAGTCCTGCAGAAAGTAGGCATAGAGGGAACTTTCCTCAACATAATAAAGGCCGTATATGACAAACCCACAGCCAACATTGTCCTCAGTGGTGAAAAACTGAAACCATTTCCACTAAGATCAGGAACAAGACAAGGTTGCCCACTCTCACCACTATTATTCAACATAGTTTTGGAAGTGTTAGCCACAGCAATCAGAGACGAAAAAGAAATAAAAGGAATCCAAATCGGAAAAGAAGAAGTAAAGCTGTCACTGTTTGCAGATGACATGATACTATACATAGAGAATCCAAAAGATGCTACCAGAAAACTACTAGAGCTAATCAATGAATTTGGTAAAGTAGCAGGATACAAAATTAATGCACAGAAATCTCTTGCATTCCTGTATACTAATGATGAAAAATCTGAAAGTGAAATTAAGAAAACACTCCCGTTTACCATTGCAACAAAAAGAATAAAATACCTAGGAATAAACCTACCTAAGGAGACAAAAGACCTGTATGCAGAAAATTATAGGACACTGATGAAAGAAATTAAAGATGATACAAATAGATGGAGAGATATACCATGTTCTTGGATTGGAAGAATCAACATTGTGAAAATGACTCTGCTACCCAAAGCAATCTACAGATTCAATGCAATCCCTATCAAACTACCACTGGCATTTTTCACAGAACTAGAACAAAAAATTTCACAATTTGTATGGAAACACAAAAGACCCCGAATAGCCAAAGCAATCTTGAGAACGAAAAATGGAGCTGGAGGAATCAGGCTCCCTGACTTCAGACTATATTACAAAGCTACAGTAATCAAGACAGTTTGGTACTGGCACAAAAACAGAAATATAGATCAATGGAACAGGATAGAAAGCCCAGAGATAAGCCCACGCACATATGGTCACCTTATCTTTGATAAAGGAGGCAAGCATATACAGTGGAGAAAAGACAGCCTCTTCAATAAGTGGTGCTGGGAAAATTGGACAGGTACATGTAAAAGTATGAAATTAGAACACTCCCTAACACCATACACAAAAATAAACTCAAAATGGATTAAAGACCTAAGTGTAAGGCCAGACACTATCAAACTCTTAGAGGAAAACATAGGCAGAACACTGTATGACATAAGTCACAGCAAGATCCTTTTTGACCCAGGTCCTAGAGAAATGGAAATAAAAACACAAATAAACAAATGGGACCTAATGAAACTTAAAAGCTTTTGCACAGCAAAGGAAACCATAAACAAGACCAAAAGACAACCCTCAGAATGGGAGAAAATATTTGCAAATGAAGCAACGGACAAAGGATTAATCTCCAAGATTTACAAGCAGCTCATGCAGCTCAATAACAAAAAAACAAACAACCCAATCCAAAAATGGGCAGAAGACCTAAATAGACATTTCTCCAAAGAAGAGATACAGATTGCCAACAGACACATGAAAGAATGCTCAACATCATTAATCATTAGAGAAATGCAAATCAAAACTACAATGAGGTATCATCTCACACCGGTCAGAATGGCCATCATCAAAAAATCTAGAAACAATAAATGCTGGAGAGGGTGTGGAGAAAAGGGAACACTCTTGCACTGTTGGTGGGAATGTAAATTGATACAGCCACTATGGAGAACAGTATGGAGGTTCCTTAAAAAACTAAAAATAGAACTACCATATGACCCAGCAATCCCACTACTGGGCATATACCCTGAGAAAACCATAATTCAGAAAGAGTCATGTACCAAAATATTCATTGCAGCTCTGTTTACAATAGCCAGGACATGGAAGCAACCTAGGTGTCCATCATTGGATGAATGGATAAAGAAGATGTGGCACATATATACAATGGAATATTACTCAGCCATAAAAAGAAATGAAATGGAGGTGTTTGTAATGAGGTGGATGGAGTTAGAGTCTGTCATACAGAGTGAAGTAAGTCAGAAAGAGAAAAACAAATACAGTATGCTAACACATATATATGGAATCTAAGGGAAAAAAAAAAAAAAAAAAAGAGGTCATGAAGAACCTAGTGGCAAGATGGGAATAAAGACACAGACCTACTAGAGAATGGACTTGAGGATATGGGGAGGGGGAGGGGTGAGATGTGACAGGGTGAGAGAGTGTCATGGACATATATACACTACCAAATGTAAAATAGATAACTAGTGGGAAGCAGCCGCATAGCACAGGGAGATCAGCTCGGTGCTTTGTGACCACCTAGAGGGGTGGGATAGGGAGGGTGGGAGGGAGGGAGATGCAAGAGGGAAGAGATATGGCAACATATGTATATGTGTAACTGATTCACTTTGTTGTAAAGCAGAAGCTAGCACACCATTGTAAAGCAATTATACTTCAATAAAGATGTTTAAAAAAAAAAAAAATCACACACACACAAAAAAAAAAACAGTATAGCAAGTTGTACTTTAAGAAGTATTATTCCCACTTTTATTATTATCCACGCCATTCAACCCACCTGTGTAGAAAGCTAACCACTTTTATTAATGTCTTACATATCTTTCTAGATTTTTTAAATATATGTGAACAAAAACAAATACATAATCTTATTTTTCCTATTTCTGACCCAAATAGGAACTTTTTTCAGTAGTTTTAACTCCTTTATTGTGAAATAAATGGGGAAAAGTGCAGATAACCTAAATGTACATGTTAATGAATTATTATAAGTTGAACATTTGCCTAATCACTACTCTCAGGTCAAGAAATTGAAATTTGTCAGCACCCTGGAAGGATCCTTGCTTGTCGTTTCTCAAATCAGCTCTCTTGCTTTCCCCCCAAAGATCATCATTTTCTATTTGCAAATGAAGCAACTGACAAAGGATTAATCTCCAAGATTTACAAGCAGCTCAATAACAAAAAAACGAGCAACCCAATCCAAAAATGGGCAGAAGACCTAAATAGACATTTCTCCAAAGAAGATATACAGATTGCCAACAAACACATGAAAGAATGCTCAACATCATTAATCATTAGAGAAATGCAGATCAAAACTACAATGAGATATCATCTCACACCAGTCAGAATGGCCATCATCAAAAAATCTAGAAACAATAAATGCTGGAGAGGGTGTGGAGAAAAGGGAACCCTCTTGCACTGTTGGTGGGAATGTAAATTGATACAGCCACTATGGAGAACAGTATGGAGGTTCCTTAAAAAACTAAAAATAGAACTACCATACGACCCAGCAATCCCACTACTGGGCATATATCCTAAGAAAACCGTAATTCAAAAAGAGTCATGTACCAAAATGTTCATTGCAGCTTTATTTACAATAGCCAGGACATGGAAGCAACCTAAATGTCCATCATCGGATGAATGGATAAAGAAGATGTGGCACATATATACAATGGAATATTACTCAGCCATAAAAAGAAACGAAATGGAGTTATTTGTAGTGAGGTGGATGGAGTTAGAGTCTGTCATACAGAGTGAAGTAAGTCAGAAAGAGAAAAACAAATACCGTATGCTAACACATATATATGGAATCTAAGGGAAAAAAAAAAAAGGTCATGAAGATCCTAGTGGCAAGACAGGAATAAAGACACAGACCTACTAGAGAATGGACTTGAGGATACGGGGAGGGGGAAGGGTAAGATGTGACAAAGTGAGAGTGTGGCATGGACATATATACACTACCAAACATAAAATAGATAGCTAGTGGGAACCAACCGCATAGCACAGGGAGATCAGCTCGGTGCTTTGTGACCACCTAGAGGGGTGGGATAGGGAGGGTGGGAGGGAGGGAGATGCAAGAGGGAAGAGAGATGGGAACATATGTATGTGTATAACTGATTCACTTTGTTATAAAGCAGAAGCTAACACACCATTGTAAAGCAATTATACTCCAATAAAGATGTTAAAAAAAAAAAAGGTCATCATTTTCCTAAATTTTAATCAATCTTGAATAGCTATAGAATTTTAGACTGAGGATATGTACTGTAGTTTAGTTTTGGTTACTTTTGAACTTAATAGGAATATACTCTTCCATTCTTTTTATATGCCTTCTTTAGCCTAATGTTATGTTTATGAGATTCATCTGTGTTATGCATGTAGTTAGTTCATTCTCATAGAAGAGTATTTCATTTTTTCCATAGTTGAGGGCTATTAAAAGTAAAGCAGCTGTGAACATTCTTGTACATTACATGCACATGTTACATTTCTGTAGGTATACCTATCAGAAAATTGTTGGCTTACAAGATGTGCCTGTTTTCAGCTTTAATTGTTCATTGCAGGTTGTATTCCAAAGTGGATGTACCAATGTATACACCCAGGAGCAGTGCATGAGAATTCCTATTGTTCCACATCCTCAACAACACTTAGTATTGTCATTCTTTTTATTTTTTTTGACTGCTTAATTTCAGTTATTCTGTTGAGTGTGTGTGTGTGTGTGTGTGCGTGTATGTGTGTATATCTTAGTTTTGCTTTGCATATTACTGCTTGTTGATGAATGAGTACATTTTCATTTAAATAACCTCTTTTGTAAAGTGCTTCTTCAAGTCTGTTCCTCATTTTTCTAATGCACTGTGTTTTTGTTATTGAGATGTGGACATTCTTTGTGTATTCTGAATAAAAATTCTTGCTTGGTTATTTTTATTGCACATATCTTTTCCCCACTCTGTGCCTTGTATTATTTATTCTTTTAGTAATGTCTTTGGATGAGCACAAGTTCTTAACTCTAAATAGAGCAATTCAGTCTTTTCCTTTTTGTCTTCTTTGCTTAAAAAATATTTCTGTAGCTGAGGTCATTAAGGTATTTTCCTTTTTTACTTTCTAGAATTTTTCTCGTTTTCCTTTCACATTTAGACCTGTAGTCTACTTAGAATTGGTTTTTGAGTATGGCATAGTGTTGCATGATTTTCCATGTGAATTCCTGTATGTTCTTCTCCCACTCTTACCCAGTGCCACCTTTTTCAAAAATCAAATATCCACATATTTGTGTGCCTATTTCTGTGCTCCTATTCCATTAGGTTTTGTTTATCCTGCTTGAATACCACACTGTTGTAATTATCATAGCTTTATAATGTGTCTTGAAGTTTAATAGAGAAACGGTTAGTGAGAAACTGCTGAACTGTGTTTCACAGTGGTTGTACCATTTTAGACTCCTACCAGCAATGGATAAGAGTTCTGTTCTATTTTTACGTAGTCATCAACATGTGGTGTCCTCAGTGTTAGTTTAGCTATTCTAGTCACTGTGAAGTAGTTTTAATTTTCATTTTCCTGCTGAATAATGATATTGAGCAATTTTCCTTGTGCTTATTGGCCATTGCTTCCCCTATATTCTTTTGTGAAGTATCTCTTTAAGTTTGTGTGTGTGTGTGTGCGCGCGCGCATGCGTGTGCCTGTTTTAAGGTTGAGATATTAGTCTTTATTATTATTTTGTAGAAATCTTGAATACATTCATGATGCAAGCTGACAGGTGTTGCATGCATTTTTATCTCATTTGATTTGCATTTTCAGTTTCTTAAGTCTGTCCTATTTAACAACTTTATTAAGGTATAATTGACATAAACTAAACTGCACATATTTAAAGTTATAATTTGATAAGTTTGACATATGTATACACCCATAAAACTACCAATAAAGAGAGTGAACATGTCCAGCCCCCTCACAATTTCCTCAGGCCTCTTTGTAAACCTTGCTCATCCTTCCTTGCTCTGTCCGTTCATCCCCAGAGATCACTGAATCACTGATATTTTTTGGGGGGTGGGGGGTCACTATAAATCAGTTTACATTTTTTAGAATTTTATATAAGGTGAAGCATATAATACGTACTCTTTTCTTCTCTGGTTTCTTACACTCAATAAAATCATGTTGATGTTTGTCCATGTTACGATATCAATATTTAACTTTTATTGCAGTATCCTTTTTTTTGGATATATCACTATCCGTTTAGCATTCAACTACTGGTGGACATTTAGGTTTTATCCTATTTTTAAGTAGTGTTGCTATGAACATTTGTGTCCAAGTCTTTATATGGACATATGCTTCCATTTCTCTTGAGTAAATTTTTAGGAATGGAATAGCTGGGTTAGAAGTCTTCATGTGGACACATACTTTGATTTATTTTGAGTATATACCTAGGAATAGGTAGTAATGTAGTGGATGTTTAACCTTTTAAGAAAGTTCCATACTCTTTTCCAAAGTTGTTGTGCCACTTTATACTCCCACCAGCAGTGCATGAGAGTTGCAGCTGTTCTGCATCATATCCTTACTAACACTGGGTAAGGTCAGTATTTTTAAATTAACATATCCTAATTTGTATGTGGTGATATCTGATTGTGATTTAAATTTTCATTTTCCTAAAGACTAATGATGGTGGGCATCTTTTCATGTGCTTATTTGTCAATCATATATCTTTTGTGAAGTGTCCTTTTGAATCTTGCCCTTTTGGGGAAGGGTGGCTTGCGTGGCGGGGGGGGTGTGTGTGGGGGGATTGGCAGAGTTGTTTAATTTCTTATTTTTGAGTTTCAGAAGTTCTTTATATATGCCGTATACAAGTCCTTTAACAGGTGTGTAACTTGCAAATATTTTCTGCCAATCTGTGGATTTTGTTTTTCAAAGTGCTGAAGAACTTAATTTTGATGAAGTGCGGTTTATCAAGTTTTTTTTTTTTTCTTTAATGAACTGTGCTTTTGTTGTATGTGAGAAATCTTTTATTAACCCAAGGTCACTAAGAATTATCTTCTACAATTTCTTCTGCAAGTTCTATAGTTTTAGATTTTACTATAATCTGTTTAGGTCTGTGATCTACTTAGAGCTAGTTTTTTTACATGGTGTGATATATGGGTCTAATTTCAGTTTTTTACCTATGCATATTCAATTAGTCCAGCAATATTTGTTGACAAAACTATCCTTTCTCTGAATTACCTTTGCATATTTGTTAAAAGTTTTTTTTTTTGGTGTGAACTCTTTTTTTTTTCTTTGAATTTTTGAATTTTATTTACTTTTTTATACAGCAGGTTCTTATTAGTTATCCATTTTATACATATTAGTGTATATATGTCAATCCCAATCTCCCAGTTCATCCCACCACCAACACCACCCCCACGCCACTTTCCCCCGTTGGTGTCCATACGTTTGTTCTCTACATCTGTGTCTCTATTTCTGCCCTGCAAACCGGTGAGCTCAACTTTTTATTTTATATTTGTTTAAATTTAGTTGATTTATTTTTCTACCTGGTGCCAGTACCACATTATCCTGACAACTGTAGCTTTATCATAAATCACAAAATAAGGTAGTATGGGTCCTCCAACTTCGCCAAGTTGTTTTGGTTACTGTAGGTTTTTTATAATTCCATATGAATTTTGGAATCAGTTTGTTAATTAAAAAAAAAAAGCCTGGGATTTTGTTTGGGAATGCATTGAATCTTTAGACCAGTTTGGGTAATGTTGACATTTTAACAGTCACCTCTTGAACCATGAACAATGTGCATCACTCTTATTAACTTAGGTCTTCTTAAATTTCTCACAGCAATGTTTTGTAGTATTCAGTGTTCAGGTGTTGCATATGTTGATCTTATATTTTGTATCCTTACTAAATTCACATATGAGTTCCAGTAGCTGTTTTATAGGTTTTTAGGATTTTCTAAATAAGTGATTTTGTCATCTGTGAATAGACAGTTTTGCTTCTTTTTTTTCCTGATGTGAATGCCTGCCCCCTCTCCCCCACCTGTTTTCCTGCCTTGTTGCACTGGGAAGAAACTACAGTACAATGTTGAAGAGACATAGTAAAAGTAGACATCTTTTACTTGTTCTCAGTCCAAAAGGGGAGTTGGTGATGGAAAGGTGGAAACATTGAGTTTTTCACCAAGTATAATCATAACTCTAAATTTTTCGTAGATGTCCTTTGTCTAGTTGCCTGTTTGTAATCTCTACTTTCCTGCACCCTCATCATTAGGCAACCACTGCTCTGCTTTCTGGCATATAGATCAGTTTACGTTTCCTACTATTTTATATAATTGGAATAATATGTTGTATAGTTTTTTATAGCTAAGATTTTTCACTTAGCATAATGTTTTGGGGATTCCTTCATGTTGCTCTGTATATCAGTAGCTCATTTTGTAAATTTGCTCTGTGTATTCCATTGTGTGGATATACCACAAGGTATTTATCCATTCATCTATTGAAAGACATGAAGTTTGTTTCCAATTTTTGGCTGTTACAAATAAAGCACCTGTGAACATTTATGTACAAATCTTTGTATGAAAAGGTGCTTTTGTTTTTCTTAAGTAAATACCTAGGAGTACAGTGGCTGAGTTGTATCGTAGATATGTTTAACTTTTTAAAAAAACTGCCAGAATGTTTTGTTGAGTGGTTTTATCATTTACGTTCCCACTACCAGTTTTTGAGAATTCCATTTGCTCAGCATCCTCTTCAACACTTGATATGATGGTCAGTCTTTTAATTTTAGCTATTCTGGTGTATATGTAATGGGATCTCATTTTGGTGTAAATTTTCATTTCCATGATAACTAATCATATTTAGCATTTTTGCATGTAGTTATTGACCATTCATGTATCTTTTGTGGAAAGTTGACTCAATTCTTTTGAGGTGGTCTTTTTATTTTTGAGTTATATTAGTTATTTATATATCATACATAAAAGTTCTTTGTGAGTTATGTGTATTGCAGATATTTTTCCCAGATTGTGTCTTGCCTTTTTATTTTTCAGTGGTAACTTCTTTAAGTGTGATAAAGTCCAGAGGATGATTTTTTTCCTTTTATTTGAAGTACTTATGTGTTTTAACTAATTTTTGCCTACTCCAAGTTTGTAAATATTCTCTTTTGTATATTCGTAGTTTTTTTTTTTTTTTTAAGAGTTTTATTTATTTATTTTTGGTTGCATTGGGTCTTTGTTGCTGAGTGTGGGCTTTCTCTAGTTGCATCAAGTGGGGGCTACTCTTCGTTGTGGTGCACGGGCTTCTCATTGCAGTGGCTTCTCTTGTTGCGGAGCACAGGCTCTAGGTGCGTGGGCTTCAGTAGTTGTGGCATGCAGGCTCAGTAGTTGTGGCTCATGGGCTCTAGAGCACAGGCTCAGTAGTTGTGGCGCACGGGCTTAGTTCCTCCACGGCATGTGGGATCTTCCCGGACCAGGGATCGAACCCGTCTGCATCTCCCTGCATTGGCAGGCGGATTCTTAACCGCTGCATCACGAGGGAAGTCCCAGACAATTTTCTTAAAATAGCTTTACTGGTGTATAATTTACATAACATAAAATTCACCCATCATAAGTTTACAGTTTAATACTTTATAATTAATGTATACATTGGTGCACCACAGTTTTAGAAGACTTCCATTACCTGAAAAAGTTCCTCATGCTCTTTTGCAGTTAATCTGATACACTTTCTGTCTCAATATCTACCTCCTGCAAATATTTAAAAGTGGTATTTTGTTTTGACTTTTTTCACTTAGCATAATGTTTTTGAGGTTCATCCCTGTTTTAGCCCATAACAGCTGTAGCTTTTCCTTTTTTAAAAATTGTTAAATTGTATTTTATTCTATAAAGTTTCACATTTTGTCTAGCCATTCATGAGAAGATGAAAATTTTGAAAATTTTTATTGTTTTATTTTAGGGGCTTTTATGAATAATGCTGCTATAAAGATTCACATACAAGTCTTTACATGGGCTGTGTATTTTTGTTTCTTTTGTAGATATCCAGGAGTGGAATTGCTGTGTCATATAAATATATATTTAAGTTTTGAGGAAAGGGGCATATTGCTTAAAAGATGACTATTATTTTACATACTGACGAGGAACATATCATGGATCTAGTTTTCTACATCCTCTCCATCACTTGATATTGACAGTCTTTTGATTATTACCATTCTAGTATGTGTTTAACAGTACCTCAGTGATTTTAACTTGCGTTTCAGTAGTGACTAGTACGGTTGAGGATATTTTCATGTGCTTATTAAGCATTCCTATACCTCTGTTGAAATGTCTGTTCAAAGTGTTTCTCCATTTTTCATTTATATTGTCTGTCTTATCAAGTTGTAGGAATTTATATGCTTTGGATACAAGTTTTTTATGAGATGTATGATTTTTAATTGTGTTTTTTTTGTCTTATCAAGTTTTAAGAACTTAGTTGTTTTGGATACAAGTTCTTTATCAGATATATGATTTGTGTATATTTTCTTTTTTCTGTGGCTTGTCTTTTCCTTTTCTTCATAGTATCTTTTGAAGCACAAATGTTTTACATTTTGATGAAATCCAATTTATTGTTTTTTCTTTTGAGGATTGAGGTTTTGGTGTCATATCTAAGAAATCTTTGTTTAACCTAATCTCACAATTATTTTTTCTTATGATTCTTTTCTAGAAGGTTTTCAGTTTCAGCTGTTATATTTTGGCCTGTGTCTATTATAACTTCATTTTTGGTTTTGTTTTTGTTTCTGTTTGTTTTTGTTTTTGCTTAAGGATAGCCAGTTGACCCAGTGCCATTTGATGAAAACGCATTGAATTGCCTCGGTACCTTTGTTTAAAATCAGTAGACCATATATATGTTTGTTTGTTTATTCTGAACTAATATTTACTCTGTTCCATTTAACTATTTTTCTATCTTGGTACCAATCTGCTGTCTTAATTATTGTGGCTTGTTGTAAGTTGTCAAATCAGTATTGTAAGTCTCACAACTTTGTTCATTTTTAGAATGGTTTTGATTATTTTAGATCCTTTGTTTTTCCATATAGATATAAGGATCTGCTTGTTGATTTATAAATCCTGATGGGATTTTCATAAAAAATGATTTATTGTTTATTTCAAAATAGGCTGTGTTTTTTACAGCAATTTTAGGTTTACAGCATGGAACAGAAGGTATGGAGATTTTTCACATACTCTGTCCCTACTCATGCATAGCCTACACCATTACGAACTTCTCTCACCAAAGTGGTATATTTGTTATGGTTGATGAACCTGCATTGCCATATCATTATCACCCAAAGTACATAGTTTATGTTAGGGTTCACTCTTGGTATTGTACATTCTGTGTGTTTGGACAAATATATTTCTGCCATTATATTGGGTTGGCCAAAAGTTTCATTCATTTTTTTCCCATAAGATGGCTCTAGTAGCACTTAGTTGTCTTAAACTTCATTCGAAGCAATTTTGTTAGATTCTGTGTGACAGCTGTCATATCAGTGTGCATTTTTAAAAAACTTATCAAAATGGTGAATTTTTGTGCAGCCATTTTAATATTGAAGATGGAAGAAAAAAGCAACATTTTTTGTCATATTATGCTTTATTATTTCAAGAAAGGTAAAAACACAACTGAAACACACAAAAAGATTTGTGCAGTGTTTGGAGGAAGTGCTGTGACTGATTGAACATGTCAAAAGTGGTTTGTGAAGTTTGATGCTGGAGATTCCTTGCTAGATGATGCTCCATGGTCAGGTAGACCAGTTGAAGTTGATAGTGATCAAATCGAGACATTAATTGAGAACAGTCAACATTATACCACACAGGAGATCGCCAACATATTCAAAATATCCAAATCAAGTGTTGAAAATCATTTGCACCAGCTTAGTTATGTTAATCGCTTTGATGTTTGGGTTCCACATAAGCAAAAAAAACCTTCTTGACTGTATTTCTGCATGTGATTCTCTACTTAAACGTAATGAAAACGTTCCATTTTTAAAACAAATTGTGATGGGAGATGAAAAGTGGATACTGTACAATAATGTGGAACAGAAGAGATCGTGAGGCAAACGAAATGAACCACCACCAACCACACCAAAGGCCAGTCTTCATCCAAAGAAGGTGATGTTGTGTATATGGTGGGATTGGAAAGGAGTCGTCCTCTATTACGAGCTCCTTCTGGAAAACCAAACGATTAATTCCAACTAGTACTGCTCCCAATTAGACCAACTGAAAGCAGCACTCGACGAAAAGTGTCCAGAATTAGTCAACAGAAAACGCATAATCTTCCATCAGGATACCACAAGACCACATGTTTTTTTTATGACCAGGCAAGAACTGTTACAGCTTGGCGGAGAAGTTCTGATTCATCCGCCGCATTCACCAGACATGGCACCTTCTGATTTCCATTTATTTCGGTCTTTACAAAATTCTCTTAATGGAAAAAATTTCCATTCCCTGGAAGACTGTAAAAGGCACCTGGAACAGTTCTTTGCTCAAAAAGATAAAAAATTTTGGGAAGATGGAATTATGAAGTTGCCTGAAAAATGTGAGAAGGTAGTGGAACAAAACAGTGAATACGTTGTTCAATAAAGTTTTTGGCGAGAATGAAAAATGTGTCTTTTATTTTTACTTAAAAGCTGAAGGCACTTTTTGACCAACCCAATAGTATCATACAGAGTAGTTTCCCAGCCCTAAAATTCCTCTGAGTTCTACCTGTTAATTCCTCCCTTCCGCCAACCCCTGGCAACCACTGCTTTTTATTGTATTCATAGTTTTGCATTTTCCACAGTGTCATATAGTTGAAATCATACCCGTATGTAGTGTTTTTAGATTGGGTTCTTTCACTTAGAAATATACCTATAAGTTTCCTCCATGTCTTTTCATAGCTTAACAGCTCATTTCTTTTAGCACTGAATAATAGTCTGTCATCTGACTGTACCATAGTTTATTTATCCATTCACATGCTGAAGGATATCTTGGTTACTTCCGAGTTTTTGCAGTTATGAATAAAGTTGCTGAAACATACAGGTGCAAGTGTTTCTGTGGACATAAATTTTCAACTCCTTTGGGTAAATACCCAGGGAACATACTTACTGAATCATGTGGTAAGAATATTTTTAGTTGTGTAAGAAATTGCCAAGCTGTCTTCCAAAGTGGCTGTACCATTTTGCATTGTTAGCAGCAGTGAATGAGAGTTCTTGTTGCTCCACATCCTTGCCAGCATTTGGTATTGTCAGTGTTCTGGATTTTGGCCATTCTCATAAGGCGTAGTGGTATCTTGTTGCTTTAATTTGCACTTCCCTAATGACATATGATAAGGAACATTATTTCATGTGCTTACTTGTCATTTGTATATCTTCTTTGGTGGAGTGTCTGTTAAGGTCTTTGGCCCATTTTTTAATTATGTTGTTTGTTTTCTTATTGTTGTTTTAAGAGTTATTTGTATATTTTATATAACAGTCCTTTACAGTAAGTCCCCTACATATGAATGAGTTCTGGTCCAAGAGTGCATTCGTAAGTCCAATTTGTTCTTAAGTCCAACAAAGTTAGCCTAGGTACCCAACTAACACAATCAGCTATATAGTACTGTACTGTAATAGGTTTATAATACTTTTCACACAAATAATACATACAAGTCAAACACAAAAAATAAACATTTTTAATCTTACAGTACAGTACCTTGAAAAGTACAGTAGTACAGTACAACAGCTGGTGCTTCTTAGCAGTACCAGCTACATCACTGCTGCTTTTACACTTGCTTCTGGGCATCCTGGGCTTGAAATAAAGATACTGTACTACTGTACTCTATACATACTGTACAGTAAAGTACACAAAAGCACAGCCACTTGTAGAGGATGCACGCACGTGAAAGTGTATGCCAGACAGGTGAACTAACTTACGTGATTGGACATGCAAACACACGTTCGCATCTTTGAAAGTTCACAACTTGACGGTCCATACGTAGGGAGACTTATTGTATCAGAATTACCTTTTCAAATATTTTCTCCCAGTCTGTGGCTTGTCTGATTCTTTTAACTATGTCTTTTGTAGAGCAGAAGTTTTTAATTTTAATGAAGTTCAGCTTCTCTATTACTACTTTATGTATCATGCCTTTAGTATTGTAGTTACAAAAGTCATTGCTATAGCCAGAGTCATCTAGGTTTTCTCCTGTGTTATCTTCTAGAATTTTATAGTTTTGCGTTTTCCATTTAGGTCTGTGGTCCATTTTGAGTTAATTTTTGTGAAGTGTGTGTCTAAATTATTTTTTTACATGTGGATATCCAGTTGTTTCAGCATCATTTGTTAAAAAAGACTAACTTTGCTCCAGTGTGCTGCCTTTGCTCCTTTGTCGAAGATCAGTTGACTATATTTATTGAGGTCTATTCCTGGGCTCCCTATTCTGTTCCATTTATGTATTTATTTTTTCACCATTACCACACTGTCTTGATTACTATAGCTTTGTGGTAAATCTAGAAGTCTGGTAACATCAGCCCTTTGATTTTGTTCTTCTCTTTCAATGTTGTGTTGACTATTTATCCACAAAATAACTTTCTGGAATTCTGACTGGGATTGTGTTAGGTCTATAAATCAAGTGGGAAGTACTGATGTGTTCACAACATTGAGTCTTCCTGTCCATGAACGTGGACTATCTCTTCATTTATTTAGTTCTTTGATATTTTTTATCAGAGGTTTGTAATTTTCGTCATACAGATTTTATGTAGATTTTGTTAGATTTTTACCATAGTACAGTTGACCCTTGGAGAACACTGGTTTGAACTACACAGGTCCACTTACACGTAGATACTTTTCACTAAATTCTACAGTACTACAGGATTCGAGGTTGGTTGCATTAGCAGATGTGGAACTGCCGATATGGAGGGCTGACTGTAAAATTATACTCAGATTTTTGACTGAGGAAGGTTTGGCACCCCTAACCCCTGCGTTGTTCAAGGGTCAACTATTTCATTTTTGGGGGATACTAATGCAGATGGCATTGTGTTTTTTTATTTCAAATTTTACATGTTCTTGCTGGTATATAGGAAAGCAGTTAACTTTTGTATATTAACCTTGTATCCTGCAACCTTGCTATAATGACTTATTAGTTTTATGAGTTTTCTTGGTCAGTTTTTTCATGTTTTCTCCATAGATGATCATGTCATCTGAGAACAAGGACAGTTTTATGTCTTCCTTCCCATCTGTATACCTTTTATTTCCTTATCTTATTATATTAGCTAGGACTTCCAATACCATCTTGAAAGCAGTGGTTGAGAGGGAACATCATTACTAAGTTCCTGTTCTTGGTAAAGCATTGAGTTTCTCACCATTAAGTGGGATACTAGCTGTTGGTGCTTTGTTGATAGTTGTTATCAAGTTGAGGAAGTTCCCCTCCATTCCTAGTTTATTGAGAGTTTTATCATGAATGGATGTTACTTATGGAATGGGAAGGAAGAAATAAAACTGCCTTTACCAGTTTCTGTATGTAGAAAACTTTAAGGACCTACAAACTTAACTACTAGAACTTAGAGTATATCAGGGTCACAGGATATAAGATCAATGTATAAAAACCAATTGTATTTCTTTATACTAGCAATGAATAAAATGAAATTAAGGAAACAGTGCCATTCAGAATAGCATCAAAAAGAAAAAATATTAAGTAATTTAACAATTAATTAAAATTTAATTAATTTTATAAAGTGTAAAACTTATACAGTAAGTCCCCTACATACGAACGAGTTCCATTCTGAGAGCATGTTTGTAAGTCCAATTTGTTTGTTAAGTCCAACAAAATTAGCCTAGGTACCCAACTAACACAGTCAGCTATATAGTACTGTACTGTAATAGGTTTATAATACTTTTCACACAAATAATACACAAACAACACAAAAAATAAAGAAAACATTTTTTAAAATTATTTATTTATTTATTTTATTTTTGGCTGTGTTGGGTCTTCGTTTCTGTGCGAGGGCTTTCTCTAGTTGCGGCAAGTGGGGGCCACTCTTCATCACGGTGCGCGGGCCTCTCACTATCGCGGCCTCTCTTGTTGCGGAGCACAGGCTCCAGATGCGCAGGCTCAGTAATTGTGGCTCACAGGCGTAGTTGCTCCGCAACATGTGGGATCTTCCCAGACCAGGGCTCGAACCCATGTCCCCTGCACTGGCAGGCAGATTCTCAACCACTGCGCCACCAGGGAAGCCCAGGAAAACATTTTTAATCTTACAGTACAGTACCTTGAAAAGTACAACAGTACAGTACCAGTTACATCACTGCTGCTTTTACGCCTACTTCCGGACATCCTAGGCTTGAAATAAAGATACTGTACTACTGTACTTTATACAGTACTATACAGTAAAGTACACAAAAGCACAACCACTTGTAGAGGATGCATGCACATGACAGTGTATGCCAGGCATGTAAACTAACTTATGTGATTGGACATGCAAACCCATGTTCCCATCTTTGAAATTTCACAACTTGAAGGTTTGTACATAGAGGACTTACTGTACAATGAAAAATGTAAAATATTACTAAGTGAAATTAAAGAAGATATAAATATATGTAGAAACAATCCATGTTCATACACTGGAAGATGAAATATTGTTAAGTGCAAGTCTCCCCAAATTAATCTGTAGATTCAAAATATTACTGGACTTCCAGTTTCCACTAGGCCATGTAAGAATCTTGGAAATTGCCACTCCGTCCTAATAACAAGTAAAAAGTTGAACTGAAAAATCAGTAACCTTTCTTAGATCCATAAGGGAAGTGAGGTAACAAGGGCAAACTGCTGTCCCCAAATTAGAATGACAGACAAATACAGAAAATCAAAATTTAAAGCAGCAGTCTCTGAGGGAGCTAGTGCCAGGGTAGGGAAAATTGAACTGTAATTGATGAACTGCTGGAAGCTCAGTATAGACTACTCAGAGTTAAAAAATCCAGGAAGACACAGTCATTGAAGGGATCTCCACACTTTGAGTTTTACCTCACGGATCTCTAGCAAGTTCTCATGGTGAATAACAGAGAAAAAGCCCATGTGCTCCTGGCAGGGGGAAGGAAAAAGGAACCATTTTGAAATATGCCACAGCATTCTTCTTAAGCATGTCTGCTGTTAGGAGAAACTATTCCATCAGAGCCTAACAGACCTGCAGAAAGGGAAATACCCAACTCATGTTGGCTCTAGCTTTTCGTATGGAGAAAGGGAAGTAACTCAGCGCTAGCCCACTCTAGCAATCCTGTCCCCCCTAAAAGAAGGAAAACAACTGAGAAACGTGTGAAGTTCACAATCCACAGGCAAAGGCTCACTAAAAGAATGAGATGTAATCATAGAACTGTAAAATGCTTCCCCTTCCCTCACACTTTACTGGCATATGACTAAAGGCCTAATTACAGCAGTTCTTTTTATCCAGTACATCATGTCTGACTAGCAAGAAAAAATTACAAGGACTTCTGAAGGGCAAAAAACACAGTTGGAAGAGACAGAGCAAACATAAGAACCAGATTGAGATATGGTAGAAATGAATAAAAAGGATTGCACACCGTAACCAAGTGGGATTTAACTCAGGTATACAAGGCTGGTTCAACAATCAAAAATCAGTTAATCCATCACATCAACGGACTAAAGAAAAATCACATAATCATATCAACAGTTATGGCTGAGATTTGAAAACTCTACTCTCAGTAAGTGATAGAATTGCTAGACTGAAAAATTAATAAAGATAAAACTTAAATATTATCAACCACTTTGATCTTATACGTAATTTTTTTTAGACTTAAGAGATCATTCTCCAATATAGAGCATATTCTAGGCCATAAAACAAGTCTCAGTAAATTAAAAAGGATTGAAGTCATACAGAGTTTGTCCTCTGAGTATGTTGCAGTTGAATTATAAATATCAGAGCAGAATGTGGGAATTGAAACAGTGCCTTTGTAAATGACCCATAGGTCGGGGAAGAGTTGACAACAGAAATTAGAAAATATTTCGAAATGAATGAAGATGAACATGCATCGTAATTGATGGAATTCAACTGAAGGACCTTAGAGGGAAATTTATAGCACTTTTATGAGAAATGTATGGTCTCAATTCAATCATCTTAAGTTTCCAGCTTAACAATAAGAATAACCAAGTAAACTCAAAGTGAACAGAAGTAAAGTTTGAGTGGAGATCAGTGAAATAAAAAACAGAAAAACAGTAGAGGGAAATCAATGAAATGAAAAGCTAGTTCTTTGAAAAGATCAACAAAATTGTTAAAACCTTGAGTTAGACTGATCTTTTAAAAAAGAAGACACAGATTATTAAAATCAGGCATTGAAAGGGGATATTACCATCCTACAGAAATTAAAAGTATTGTTAGGGGATTTTATGAGCCAGCGTATACCAACAAATTGGGCAAATCTTAAAAAGATTACTGTAAATGCACTCAAAAAGAATTAGAAACTTTGAATATACTTATAAAAAGTAAATAAATTAATAAATTAATAATTATATATATTCCCACAAAGAAATGCCTAGGCCCAGATGGCTTTACTGCTTGTGTTTTTCAAATATTTAATGAAGAAATAGGGGAAGAAGGAACATTCTCAATCTCTTTTATGAGTACAGTATTGTCCTGATGATGTAGTATCATAAGAAAACTGCAAATTGTTATTTCTCCTGAATATACATGCAGAAATCATTAACAGAATAACAGCAAATCAAATCCAGGAATATATTAAAAGTATTAGACATTGTGACCAACTTGGGTTTATCCTAGGAGTGCAAGGAATTTTAAAATCCATAAAACAATTAATGCAGTATTCTCCATTAGTAAAGAAAATAGACAAAAACTACATGATCTTTTCAGTAAACAGAAAAAAAGATTGATAAAACCCAAAACCCATTCATGATAAAATTTTTAAAATATTAGATATGTGGAAGGAAGCTTCCTAACGCTTGTCTAGGACATGTACAAAAAGTCTGTTGCGATGAGAATTTTATAATTTCCATTGTTTCATTTATATTCTCTGATCCATATCTAATTTTTGTTTATGGTGTTAAGATCTTCCTTTTTTTCTGTATTGATATCTGGTTGTTTTATCACCATTTATAGAAAATAATATCTTTTCCCCCATTGAATTCCCTTGGCACTTTTGTCAAAAAATCAGTTGAACTTGTATATATGGGTCTGATTTTGTTTTCTCTCCTGTTTTATTGATCTATAAGTTAATCTGATGCCATACTATCTTGAGTATTCTAGCTTTATAAAAGTATATCTTGAAATGTAAAATATTCCACCTTTGTTCTTGTTTTCCAGAATTGGTTTAGCTATTTTAGGTCTTTTACATTTTTATGTAAATAGAATCATGGTGTCAGTTTCTCTAAGGCAACTGGTTGATTATATTGAATTTGTGGAACATTTCAGTCCATAAACAGGATATATCTTATTTTATTTGGGACATCTTTAATTTTCTTGGCAATGTTTTATAGTGTTTTAGTTGGCAGTTTTGTACAGGTCTTGTGCATGTTTTGGTAAATTTATCTCAAGTTTTCTGTGTTTTTATTCTGCCTTTAATGGAATTAAAAGATATTTCAGATTGTTCATTGCTAACATACAGTAAAAGGGTTGACTTTTGGATATTAAGCTTGTATCCTTCAATCTTGGTAAATTCACTTATTTCTTTTCTTTTAATACTTTATTTTGTTTTATTTTGGCCACGCCATGCTGCTTGCAGGATCTTAGTTCCCTGACCAGGGATCAACGCAGGCCACAGCAGTGAAAGCACCAAGTCCTAACCACTGGACTGCCAGGGAATTCCCTAAAAGCAGAATGTATAGAATTTACTTAATATACAATCATGTCATCTCCATTGCAGCTTTTCTCATGCCTTTCTTGTGTAAATTATTGTACCAGGAACTCAAATAGTTGATGAGGGAGTGTGTTTCTTTCTTTTTTTTAAAAAAATATTTATTTATTTATTTGGCTGCTTCGGGTCTTAGTTGTGGCACACGGGTTTCTCCAGTTGAGGTGCAGGGGCTCAGTAGTTGTGGTGCGCAGGCTCTAGTTGTGGTGCGCAAGGGAGTGTTTCTTTATATCAGTACTCTAGCTGATAAATTCAGTAGGAATATGGTATTTGTTTTTCTCTTTCTGACTTCACTCTGTATGACAGGCTCTAGGTCCATCCATCTCACTGCAAATAACCCAATTTCATTTCTTTTTATGGCTGAGTAATATTCCATTGTATATATGTGCCACATCATCTTTATCCATTCATCTGTCGATGGACACTTAGGTTGCTTCCATGTCCTGGCTATTGTAAAAAGTGCTGCAGTGAACATTGTGGTACATGACTCTTTTTGAATTACGGTTTTCTCCAGGTATATATCCAGTAGTGGGATTGCTAGGTCATATGGTAGTTCTCTTTTTAGTTTTTTAAGGAACCTCCATACTGTATGCTAACACATATATATGGAGTCAAAAAAAAAATGGTTCTGAAGAACCTAGGGGCAGGACAGGAATAAAAACACAGATGTAGAGAATGGACTTGAGGACATGGGGAGGGGGAAGGGTAAGCTGGGACGAAGTGAGAGAGTGGCATGGACATATATACACTACCAAATGTATAATAGATAGCTAGTGGGAAGCAGCTGCATAGCACAGGGAGAGCAGCTCGGTGCTTTGGCCACTTAGAGAGGTGGGATAGGGAGGGTGGGAGGGAGACGCAAGAGGGAGGAGATATGGGGATATATGTATATGTATAGCTGATTCACTTTGTTGTACAGCAGAAACTAACATACCATTGTAAAGCAATTATACTCCAATAAAGACGTTAAGAAAAAATTCAGTAGGAATGATTAGAATTATAAAATTATAATTTTAGAATTATAAAATGCGTTTTTCAATAACCCCTAATAACACTTAGGTCTAGTCACTGATGAAAAATGGATGCTAAAACTAATAGGTGGAAAATTGAGAGGAAACTTTATAATGGGCATATCAAGTTGACACTGTCTGAAACCACTCACGATTTTTTTTTTATTTATTTATTTTTGACTGCGTTGGATTTTCGTTGCTGTGCGCAGGCTTTCTCTAGTTGTGGCCAGTGGGGGCTACTCTTTGTTGTGGTGCGCGGGCTTCTCATTGCGGTGGCTTCTCTTGTTATGGAGCATGGGCTCTAAGCGCCCGGGCTTCAGTAGTTGTGGCACGCGGGCTCAGTAGTTGTGGCTCGCAGGCTCTAGAGTGCAGGCTCAGTAGTTGTAGTGCACGGGCCTAGTTGCTCCGCAGCATGTGGGATTTTCCTGGACCAGGGCTCGAACCTGTGTCCCCTGCATTGGCAGGTGGATTCTTAACCACTGAGCCATCAGGGAAGCCCAACGATTTTTAACACTACTAAAAAATGGGACAACCAGACATTGTGTCTACATATGTGATGTGGTACAACATTCCATTAGGTCTTTTTTTTTTTTTTTTAAGCTTCTGTTTCTCTGTTGTATTCATGTTTATCTCTAGTTTCTTAAACATTTGGAGCATACTTAGAAATAGCTGTTCCAGTGTTCTTGTCTGTTGATTCCCTCACTGCTGACAGCTCTGGTTCTGTTTTTATTGATTGGTTTTTCTTTGGCTGTGGATCATATATTCCTATTTGCATGCCTGTTTTTTGTTTTGCTTTACTGGATGTTGGACTTTGCAACTTTTATGTTGCTGGGTTCCAGCTTTTGTTGTATTTCTTTAGTGTAGTATTAGGCTTTCTTCTGACATGTAGTTTAGCTAATTGGAATCCATTTTGAGTCTTAATACTTGTTTGAATGAGTCCAGCACTTCCTTAATGTAGGACTAATTTATCACAGTACAAAGGAAATGGATTTCTGAAGATTCCACCCAATGCTCCATGTATTATGTGGTCTTTCCACTGTGGCTAGTATTTGTATTTTTCTCACGTTTTCATATTATTCACCCAAAGATTCAATGGAACCTTTCTGAAGATCACCAGAGCACATATGTGCACTCATGCATGCACTCTCGTGCACATTCTTGTTCTTTCTGTCTCTCTTCCTCTCTCTCTCTGCTGCTCCCTCCTTTCCTTTATCCTGCCCTATAAATGTTAAAGATCTTTCCTCCATCACCCGCACCCCAAAACTGTCTCTGTCTCTTCAATTCAGTGAGATTGGCAGGCTCTGTCAGGTTTCTCCCTTCTTGCATTGTGGCCTAGAGATTGCCTGTACTTAGTAAAATTGGGATATTGTAGGGGTCATCTTAGTTTTTAAATTCCCTCTCTAAGGAATCACATCCCTGTCCTGCCTGCTTTCCAAAGTCTTGAAACTGTTGTTTAATATGTTTTGTCTGATTTTCCAGTTTTTTCACGTAGGCGAGTAAATCCAGTCCCTGTTATTCCATCTTGAATGAAAGCAAACTTTTGCAAATTTCCTTTTCATTGTTTTATGTATTAGATGAGGTAGGAATATTTTGGGGAAAATACAAAAATAATACAGGCTACTGCTTAAGAAAAAACGGCAGTGACTTTTTTGTTATGTTCAAAAGTAAGTTCATTTGGATTTTGATTAGAATTTGGCTATAAACTAGTATTTGTATGTAACCTTACACTTTGTGGAGAATTGACATTTTTATAATATTGAGTTTCTTTGTAAGTGTATGTTATATCACTTCTTTTATTAAGCCCTATTTTCAGTCCATCAATAAAATTGTGTAGTTGTTTTTTATAAATGACTTCTGTATTTCTTTATTAAGTTTATTCTTTATAGTTTTGCTTGTGTTATTGGAATTTTAAAATTATTTTTGTAATAATATTAATATATTTTATAATTAGCCATGGTACTTAATTTCCATTTTGTAATATTTTAGAGTGCTTTTATAATTTCTTTTATGTACTCTGCATATTAAGTATGTTAACCTTTTGTGTCTCTAGTATTTTTTTCATATCCCACCTTTTAAAAAATTCAGTTTGTCTTTTAAAATGAAAACATCAATTTTTTCCTTTATGAGTGCTTTCTTTTTTGATTTGCTTAGAAATCTTTCTCTCAGACAAATAACATAAAAATACTCAAATTTTCTTTTAGTACTACTGCAGTTTTAATTTTTTCCAAAGAGCTAGCCAGTGGCTCCAACACTGTTTTTTAAAAATAAACCACTTCTATATCTCACTACATTTTTTAGTATATTCAAGTGTAGATATTTTTAAAGTTTTTTTTATATCTGTTATCTAATATCACTCTCAAAAATTTACTTTTTAAAAATATTCCATAAAAATTGTGGCTTCACTCTTTAGTAGGTGTGGTTTTACCTGAATTCAACACATATTAATAGATGTTCAAAATTTGAGATTAGGCAGATATCTTTTATAATCAGTTTTAGAGACTAGTTAAAGGCAGAATTTTTAAAATAATTATCGCACAACTGTGTATTGAGACCACTTATATCTTGGCAAGTAAAAGGAAGTTTTTGTTTTTTTTTTTTAAAAATCTTATTAGTATACCTGATAGGATCAGAATTTCTTGGTTAACATGTAGGTTTTTTGGTTCATTTTTTCTATATTGATGCATTTTATTTATAACCTTTGCTAAAGAAATTATTTTTCTGTTTTTATAGTTTTGGTAAGCAGTTTGGAGGAAAAAGAGGATGTGATTGTCTTGTATTAGAGCCTTCAGAAATGATTGTGGTAAGAATTTTAAAGAATGCTGGAATTGTTTTTTGATATGCTTCATTTTCAACTTTAAATGTAGTAGACTTTTAAACACTCAAGGAGGTTCCATTACTGTGACTTTTTAAATATTTTACTAAGTAGCATCAAACTATATACCAAGTTTGATACATTTTCATCTACTTTAAAGTTTTTTCTGATCCTTGAAAGGGATGCAATTATATACAAAATGTTGCAAATTTGGTAATTTCTTTTACTACTTCTATCAGAAAATCTAAGTAAGAGCTCTGAAAGGGGACCCTGATTTTCCTATTCAATTTAGTTAATAATCTTTGAGCATCCATGTTCTGTACCCTGGACTTGAGGGAAAGAGGTAGAAAAAAAGAGATACAATTATATCCAAGTAAGAAATGGTTTAGATTTTAATAGTTTTACTTTAAGAGTGTATTTAAGGAATAATTCTTTACTTTTTCCTGAGAAAACTAGGTAGTTGATGTAACTATAGAAAATAAGACTTTTTTCCCTTACCATTTGAAGAATCCAGAACACAGCACCCTTTTGCCTTGTTCTGAGATGACCGTACTAGAAAATAGTTAATACTGAATGGACTCTTTGTCCTACTAGCATCTCATGTAAATGATCATGTCATCTGATTTGATTTAAACTTGAGAAACGAGGTTGAATTCTTAATGAAGTCTTTTAATATCAGGGCTCAAAACTAAACCACTTTTCCATTTCATGGTGTTACAGTCAGATTGACATCTTCAGGTAGATTCTGTTTTCTCTTCCCCAAACTGGGTCATCTACGTTATCGTGAGCTTAGTGTCCTAAATTTCATATAAACCACTGGATTTTAAGCTCCTAAAAGGCAAAGATTATTTCTTATTCTGTTTGTGTCTTCTATAGTATTGCAGAGTGCTATCTGCATAGTAAATATTCAGTTAATGTTATTTGTTTTCAAGTTTGTTCAAGGCTTAGACTATGTATTGTTTTACATTTATTTTCTTTAAGTGTTGGTATACATGGCGTATCTGTTAAGGTCTCAGAACCCTTTCCTCTAAATAAATGCATTGAGGGACATGGCAAGAAAACTGCCTCAGGCAGTACTGTTTTCTCAGTTATTTGTCAGTTGATGTATTTTATATTTCTCATACTTTATGGGAAAAAAATAGTGCTTTTGCCATAGTGTTCTCATATACAGTTGACCCTTAAACAACATGAATTTGAACTGCTCAGTACACTTACATTCAGGTATTTTTCAGTAGTAAATACTACAGTATACACAGTCTGTGGTTGGTTGAATCTATGAATACAGAGGGCGGACTATAAATTATGCGTGGATTAAGCTCCATCCGCCTTGTACATTGTTTTTTTGTCTTGTTTCATTGTGGTAAAATACACTTAACATGAAATTTACCATTTTAGCCATTTTTAAATGTACAGTTTAAGATATTAAGTTAATTACTAAATTTATTAACAATTAAATTAATTTTCCTTTTAGATTAAAGGGAGGAGTTGTACTTTTCTTGCCCCGAACCGGGAGTTAGCCTTTTCTGTCTCTAAAGCAGTATTTAGGAACCAAGATCTGGCAGCCAGCTGTTTTCATTGCTCCAGGTGCTTCATTGCTTGTAGGGCCTTTCACTGAACAGAGCTAGAAAATATACATGTGAGTGTATGTATACACGTACATACACACTTATATATACACCTCTGTATTTATTTCTTTATATCTGTGTACCTGTGTTTAAAATCTAGAGTTTATTCTGTTTTTCTCATTTTGCTTATTTGTACCTCCTTTTACTAACAGTGAGAAACTTGGTTTCCATCATCATCAAAGCATTTACTTACACCTAAGAGTTTTAAAATTGCTTGCTCATAACAATGTAGAAAGCACTACTAGCTAGAGTATTAACATACACATATACACATATTTTAAGTGTACAATTTATTGATATTACAAATGTATGCCACTTATAACCTACCTCTATCAAAATATGAAATATTTCCATCACCTACCTTATAAAGTAAGGAAATATTCAGAGAATTATAGGGACCTGGCAAAAGGACAGAGGAACCAGATTGAAGGGACTCCCATTGGCCAAATCTGGGACAGTTTGAGAATCCAAATAAAAATGTATAGTGATTGATGGTACCCTACTGTATAGTAAAGAATTTGTTAATTTCTAATGATATGAATGAATGAAAAGGAAGAGTTCTTCTTGATAGTTAAATGCCAACTAATAAGTCTAGAAGGAATGATTAAGTTAGAAAATCGTTGATGAATGCCAAAACTTGTGACTAATGTTTGTTGAGAAACAGGATACTTAACGTAGTCTCATTGTATCTCCCCACAAATCATTTATGAAAGGAAAAATTACCAAATTTCTGATGGGGAAACGTGGAGGAAACCACTATAACAAAAATTATTGCTACCACCATCAATATAGGCATAAAGTGATACACTACTCCTGATATGATGCACTGAGGAGGGCAGAACATCACCTCTGAGATATATTCCTACCAGAAATGCCTGCCTGGAGCTAATCGGTAGTAAATAGCAGACAAACCAAATGGAAGACATTCTAAAAATTGAGGTCCTATACTCTTTAAATATCCCAGTGTCAAGAAACATCACAAAAAGACTGAGGAACTGTTTCATATTAAAGGAGAAAAAAAAGAGATGTAACTAAATACAGTGCTTTTCATCATGCATTAAATCTTGGAGGCAGGAGAGGGGAGTAACTATAAATGATAATGTTGGCACAGTTGGTGAAATTTGAACATGGACTGTGGTTTAGATAATATTGAATTTACTGATTTTGATTATTGTACTGGGGTTATGTAAGACAAAATTCTTGTTCTTAGGAAATACATGTTGACATATTTTAGGGTCAAGAATCACTCTCCAATTTATACCCAAATGTTTTGGAAAAAAAAAGTATGTGTATATATAAAATTTTTTAAATCACCCCAAATAATCACATCAAGTGTATATATTTATGATTGGTAATTTTTAAATTCCAAAATAGTATTTTATTGATGATCAGCATAGTTAAAAATGCTTTATGAGTTATAGGAGAAAATAATCTAAAATAATTTTAAGATTTTTGTTCCTGAAGTTTCTGAGGATTTTGTTTTTATTCCACCATATTGATGAATCTTGATTTTTTTTTTCAGTTTTTCACTATTATTACATCCTTTGAAATGCAAAATTATACTGAACATTTTGTAACAGCATAAATCTTGGATACCAAAGTGTATTTTTTAGGTGAAATTATTTAGAACTCATAAAAATGCTTGGTCCAAGTATACATATGTTTATAAGTAATGTTTACTATTTTGATAAGTTCTATCAAATACTTTTATTACGTATGTCTACAAATTTGAGTAACCACTGGTGATTGGGAACGCCTGTTTCTAAACACCTTGCTCATCACCTGATAGGTTAGTCATCTTAATCTGACACATTATAATGAAATCTCATTTTAAATTACCTGTGCATGTTCTCATATGCTTTATGGAGGGTTTATTTTTCTTATTATTATCCGTGTCTCTTGCCCATTTTTCTACTTGGATTATTCCTTATTTGTTCATGAGAGCTTTTTATTACTAGGTAAATGACCCCTTTTGTTATAAGAAGCTGTTTATCATTTTTTAACTTTAGTCTGAAGTAAATTTTATGTCAGTTATAATTTTTTTTTAATCTGTTGAGTTTTTTTCCTCTTACAACTTTTTGAAGTCATGCTTATTAGAAAGACCTTCCCATGACAAGATTATTGAACTTTTAAAATCTGTATTGCTTTATAGAATTTTATTAGTTCATTGTTTTAATTAAACTTTTAAATCTTTCTTCTTCTGGGTAGCTGAAGACAGTGGTAACCACTTAACTACCTGTCTCCCAATATTTCCTCTAAAAACAGTGTAGAACTACAAGAAGGGTATAAGAAATCTATGCACAAACCATGCTCACAGCATAACTTGAAGACAGAGGATGCTCAAACTTGAAAATAATTGTAAATAAAAAGAGAGACATCACCATTTCCAAGCATGTTATATCTCACACTCCATCTCTACTCCCAGCCCTTATCAAGGGTTTGTGATGAGCAAAGGCCAACCAAGCAGATCTGTAGAAAACACAGAAAATGGAAGCTAGCAAATGGACCTAGGGTTGACCTGTACTGTTGGAAAGACTAATTCCACGCTAAGTTTAAAATTAAATATGTGTGTGTGTACGTATGCATATGATAGATCAGAACAGAGACTACAGTGAAGTTTTTTAATATTATGAATAATTTTCAGAGTAGTCATCTAAAATGCGTAGCTTCAGGGTTAAGACAAAAGGTAAAAAGGAAACAAGCTCTCTTTGGCAGTTAAGTGGTGAAGAAGCAGCACATGGGTAAGTTTTAGGTGCCTACAAGCCAAAGTGTACACAAAATCAAAGTCTTACAACCTCTCCTTCCACTGGCAAAACAAAAAGAAAAAAATATCTTAAAACATCTGGACTTGAAAGTATTTGCCAAAAGAGGTGCTGTTAAACTAGGAATTTTGTAAGCCATCCGAATACCACAAAAAGGTAAAAAGGGGAACTTGATAAATCCATATGTAGGTATTATAAAAATAAAAGAAAATGAAAATTATTGCATGTCAACTGAGAAAAAAATTCCTCCCCACCCGAGAAAAACCATCATGCAGATGAAGAGTGTGGCCACACGCCAGAGTTAAATATATTCAGTCAACCAATTGAGGACTTTGAAAAACAAAAACAAAAAATATGTAGAATCAGTAATTTAAAACCAGGAAAAGAAAATCCGTCCCCCCCCCCAAAAAAAAGGAGTAAAAAGAATATGAACTTAGTAAAGGAATGGAAAACAAAGAAAAAAAATATTTTAGTAATAAATAAATTATAAGGTCCCCCGGGGGGAATAGAGTCAAATGAAAATTTAATAAGGTGCATTGAAGAAAAGCAGGTAAAGAACCAAGTGAATGAAAATGACACAAGAATGAAGTAAAAGTGTCAGAATTACTGTGTTATATACTTGAAAGTCACTAAGAGAACAGATCTTAAACCATCTCACTGCAAAAATGGTAACTGTGACGTGATGGAGATGTTAGCTAAAGCTATGGTGGTAATCATCTTGTAATATGTAAATGTATCAACACTGTTGTACACTTTAAGCTTATACATTGTTCTATGCAGTCTTAAAGCTAGAAAACGTGTCAGAGAAAATAGTGGAAATTAAAGACAGGCAATGGAGGGATAACATTCATAATTTTAGAGTCCCAAGAAAGAAAAATCAGTGAAAAAGAACTAATATTTAAAGCTATATTCAAAGAAAATTCTCCAGAAATTGAAAAAGATTCACATCTATACATTGAAAGGGTCCACTGGATCCTGGGGAAAGATAAAAAATCCTTATGCTTCCAAGCAAAAACATTACATAACTTCTAAAGGCAAAAGAACTGCACTGGTTCAGACATTTTAAATTTCACTGAGGCAGCCAAAGCAAGGCAACAGTGGAGCAGCATTTAAAAAAAAACTCCAAGATAAAGTATGAACCAAAGTTTTTATATTCAGCCACATTCTTTTAGATATCAAGGTTGAGGAAAAACAGCTTTCAGTATGTAAGTTTTTAGGGAATTGGGTACTCTTGAGCTGTTTTTTAAGGAATCTACTGGAGGATATTTTATCCAGTTGAGAGATAACTGGGAATACCTCAGCAAAAGAAGTGAAGACGAGCATTTAAAATACATGGATGTACTGCTAAGACTAAAACAAAGGTAGGGATGTGAGGGGAAGACTACTGGACATACGTTATATGTTGTGACAAAGTAGAAATAATACAAATAAAAAAGGAAAAGGGAGAGTGAAATAGGAAAAAATAATCTTACTGATCATTGTCTGTTGCATAAACAAAAGGGAAGAGAGTTAAAATACCAATAAAAACTGCTAAATTAGATAATATCCAGTCTAACATTTGATTTTACTATATTTAAAAGCTAACAGTTTACTAGTTATTTCATGGATGTTGGCAGAAGACACGAGACCAAAACATGTCTTGGGTCAGAGACAGAGAATTTCATTACTCATGGTATAGTGAGCAGCATAATAATTAACATTTCTGTAGGTTCCCCTTGTTCCCTAGGTCTTGTGTAGGTTATGCTGGATGGCCCAGGTGGATGCCTCGCATATAGTAGGTTTGCACTGCAGCTAAGAAACACTGAACTTGGTGAATAAATATGGTGCTTTTATAGTAAGCAGGCTTTTTCTTTTTCCAGTAGGAAATGTTACTTCATCCTTCAAGATTGCTTGCTACAAACACAGCTCTGAGAAATGGCCCACATAATGAGTGGTTAGGATTTTCATTCTTGGCAAACCCAGCAAAATGTGTAGAAACACAAGAGGCCCAACGAAGATTCTTTGCCAACACATAGTAAAAGGGTAATGATAAGACAGGTGGGCAGTAACAGGTATTGGCAAGGGTGTATAGAAATCAGTCTTCATACATTGCTGGTAGAAATGTAAAATGGTGAAACCACTTTGGAGAATAGTTTGACAACTCCTCAAACAGTTAAAAATAGAATTACCATTGACCCATCAAGTATATACCCAAGAGAATTGAAAACATTCGTTCACATAAAATCTTGAACACTAATGTTCATAGCATTATTTATAATAGCTAGAAAAGTGGAAAAAAAACAAATATTCATCACCTTGATAAGTGAATAGACAAAATGTTATATGTGCACATGATGCAATATTATTCTGTGGTAAAAAGAAATCAAATATACATTCTTTTTCATACTCTTTTTCCATTATGGTTTATCACAGGATATTGAATATAGTTCCCTGCACTGTACAATAGGACCTTGTTGTTTATCCATTCTATATATACCAGTTTACATCTGCTAATCCCAAACACCCAATCCATCCCTCTCCCACCACCTCCCCCTTGGCAACCACCAGTCTATTCTCTACGTCTGCAATTCTGTTTCTGTTTCATAGATAAGTTCATTTGTGTCGTATTGTAGATTCCACATATAAATGATATATAGTAGTATTTGTCTTTCTATTTCTGACTTACTTCACTTAGTATGATAATCTCTATTTGCATCCATGTTGCTGCAAATGGCATTATTTTGTTCTTTTTTATGGCTGAGTAGTATTCCATTGTATATACGTACCACATCTTCTTTATCCATTCATCTGTCAGTGGACATTAGGTTGCTTTCATGTCTTAGCTATTGTGAATAGTGCTGCTATGAACACAGGGATGTCTGTGTCTTTTTGAATTATAGTTTTGTCTGGATAGATACCCAGGAGTGGGATTGCTGGATCATATGGTAATTCTGTATTTAATTTTCTGAGGAACATCCATGCTGTTTTCCACAGTGGCTACACCAACTTACATTCCCACCAACAGTGCAGGAGGGCTCCCCTTTCTCCACACCCTCTCCAGAATTTGTTATTTGTAGACTTTTTAATGATGGCCATTCTGACTGGTGTGAGGTGGTACCTCATTGTAGTTTTGATTTGCATTTCTCTAATAATTAGCAATGTTGAGCATCTTTTCATGTGCCTGTTGGCCATCTGTATGTCTTCTTTGGAGAAATATCTCTTTAGGTCTTCCTCCCATTTCTCTCTTTTTTTAATTTTTTATTTATTTATTTATTTTTTAACATCTTTATTGGAGTATAATTGCTTTACAATGGTGTGTTAGTTTCTGCTTTATAACAAAGTGTATCAGTTATACACATACATATGTTCCCATATCTCTTCCGTCTTGCATCTCCCTCCCTCCCACCCTCCCTATCCCACCCCTCTAGGTGGTCACAGAGCACAGAGCTGATCTCCCTGTGCTATGCGGTTGCTTCCCACTAGCTATCTATTTTACGTTTGGTAGTGTATATATGTCCATGCCACTCTCTCACTTTGTCACAGCTTACCCTTCCCCCTCCCCATATCCTCAAGTCCATTCTCGAGTAGGTCTGTGTCTTTATTCCCATCTTGCCCCTAGGTTCTTCATGACCTTTTTTTTTTTTTTTTTCTTACATTCCATATATATGTGTTAGCATACTGTATTTGTTTTTCTCTTTCTGACTTACTTCACTGTGTATGACAGACTCTGACTCCATCCACCTCACTACAAATAACTCCCATTTCATTTCTTTTTATGCCTGAGTAATATTCCATTGTATATATGTGCCACATCTTCTTTATCCATTCATCCGATAATGAACACTTAGGTTGCTTCCATGTCCTGGCTATTGTAAATAGAGCTGCAATGAACATTGTGGTACATGACTCTTTTTGAATTATGGTTTTCTCAGGGTATATGCCCAGTAGTGGGATTGCTGGGTCGTATGGTAGTTCTATTTTTAGTTTATTAAGGAACCTCCATACTGTTCTCCATAGTGGCTGTATCAATTTACATTCCCACCCACAGTGCAAGAGGGTTCCCTTTTCTCCACACCCTCTCCAACATTTATTGTCTGTAGATTTTTTTTTTAAACATCTTTATTGAAGTATAATTGCTTTACAATGGTGTGTTAGTTTCTGCTTTATAACAAAGTGAATCAGTTATACATATACATATGTTCCCATATCTCTTCCCTCTTGCATCTCCCTCCCTCCCACCCTCCCTATCCCACCCCCCCTATCCCACCCCTCTAGGTGGTTACAAAGCACCGAGCTGATCTCCCTGTGCTATGCGGCTGCTTCCCACTAGCTAGCTATTTTACATTTGGTAGTGTATATATGTCCATGACACTCTCTCACCCTGTCACATCTCACCCCTCCCCCTCCCCATATCCTCAAGTCCATTCTCTAGTAGGTCTGTGTCTTTATTCCCGTCTTGCCACTAGGTTCTTCATGACCTTTTTTTTTTTTTTCCTTAGATTCCATATATATGTGTTAGCATACTGTATTTGTTTTTCTCTTTCTGACTTACTTCACTGTATATGACAGACTCTAACTCCATCCACCTCATTACAAATACCTCCATTTCATTTTTTTTTATGGCTGAGTAATATTCCATTGTATATATGTGCCACATCTTCTTTATCCATTCATCCGATGATGGACACCTAGGTTGCTTCCATGTCCTGGCTATTGTAAACAGAGCTGCAATGAATATTTTGGTACATGACTCTTTCTGAATTATGGTTTTCTCAGGGTATATGCCCAGTAGTGGGATTGCTGGGTCGTATGGTAGTTCTATTTTTAGTTTTTTAAGGAACCTCCATACTGTTCTCCATAGTGGCTGTATCAATTTACATTCCCACCAACAGTGCAAGAGTGTTCCCTTTTCTCCACACCCTCTCCAGCATTTATTGTTTCTAGATTTTTTGATGATGGCCATTCTGACTGGTGTGAGGTGATACCTCATTGTAGTTTTGATTTGCATTTCTCTAATGATTAGTGATGTTGAGCATTCTTTCATGTATTTGTTGGCAATCTGTATATCTTCTTTGGAGAAATGTCTATTTAGATCTTCTGCCCATTTTTGGATTGGGTTGTTTGTTTTTTTGTTATTGAGCTGCATGAGCTGCTTGTAAATCTTGGAGATTAATCCTTTGTCCGTTGCTTCATTTGCAAATATTTTCTCCCATTCTGAGGGTTGTCTTTTGGTCTTGTTTATGGTTTCCTTTGCTGTGCAAAAGCTTTGAAGTTTCATTAGGTCCCATTTGTTTATTTTTGTTTTTATTTCCATTTTTCTAGGAGGTGGGTCAAAAAGGATCTTGCTGTGATTTATGTCATAGAGTGTTCTGCTTATGTTTTTCTCTAAGAGTTTTATAGTGTCTGGCCTTACATTTTGAGTTTAATCCATTTGGAGTTTATTTTTGTGTATGGTGTTAGGGAGTGTTCTAATTTCATTCTTTTACATGGAGCTGTCCAGTTTTCCCAGCACCACTTATTGAAGAGGCTGTCTTTTCTCCATTGTATATTCTTGCCTCCTTTATCAAAGATAAGGTGACCATATGTGCATGGGTTTATCTCTGGGCTTTCTATCCTGTTCCATTGATCTATGTTTCTGTTTTTGTGCCAGTACCATACTGTCTTGATTACTGTAGCTTTGTAGTATAGTCTGAAGTCAGGGAGCCTGATTCCTCCAGCTCCATTTTTTGTTCTCAAGGTTGCTTTGGCTATTCGGGGTCTTTTGTGTTTCCATACAAATTGTGAAATTTTTGGTTCTAGTTCTGTGAAAAATGCCAGTGGTAGTTTGATAGGGATTGCATTGAATCTGTAGATTGCTTTGGGTAGTAGAGTCATTTTCACAATGTTTATTCTTCCAATCCAAGAACATGGTATATCTCTCCATCTATTTATATCATCTTTAATTTCTTTCATCAGTGTCTTATAATTTTCTGCATGCAGGTCTTTTGTCTCCTTAGGTAGGTTTATTCCTAGATATTTTATTCTTTTTGTTGCAGTGGTAAATGGGAGTGTTTTCTTAATTTCACTTTCAGATTTTTCACCATTAGTGTATAGGAATGCAAGAGATTTCTGTGCATTAATTTTGTATCCTGCTACTTTACCAAATTCATTGATTAGCTCTAGTAGTTTTCTGGTAGCATCTTTAGGATTCTCTATGTATAGTATCATGTCATCTGCAAACAGTGACAGCTTTACTTCTTCTTTTCCAATTTGGATTCCTTTTATTTCTTTTTCTTCTCTGATTGCTGTGGCTAAAACTTCCAAAACTATGTTGAATAATAGTGGTGAGAGTGGGCAACCTTGTCTTGTTCCTGATCTTAGTGGAAATGGTTTCAGTTTTTCACCACTGAGGACAATGTTGGCTGTGGGTTTCTCATATAAGGCCATTATTATGTTGAGGAAAGTTCCCTCTATGCCTACTTTCTGCAGGGCTTTTATCATAAATGGGTGTTGAATTTTGTCGAAAGCTTTTTCTGCATCTATTGAGATGATCATATGGTATTTCTCCTTCAATTTGTTAATATGGTGTATCACGTTGATTGATTTGCATATATTGAAGAATCCTTGCATTCCTGGAATAAACCCCACTTGATCATGGTGTATGATCCTTTTAATGTGGTGTTGGATTCTGTTTGCTAGTATTTTGTTGAGGATTTTTGCATCTATGTTCATCAGTGATATTGGCCTCTAGTTTTCTTTCTTTGTGACATCTTTGTCTGGTTTTGGTATTAGGGTGATGGTGGCCTCGTAGAATGAGTTGGGGAGTGTTCCTCCCTCTGCAATATTTTGGAAGAGTTTGAGAAGGATAGGTGTTAGCTCTTCTCTAAATGTTTGATAGAATTCGCCTGTGAAGCCATCTGGTCCTGGGCTTTTGTGTGTTGGAAGATTTTTAATCACAGTTTCAATTTCATTACTTGTGATTGGTCTGTTCATATTTTCTATTTCTTCCTGGTTCAGTCTCGGCAGGTTGTGCATTCCTAAGAACTTGTCCATTTCTTCCAGGTTGTCCATTTTATTGGCATAGAGTTGCTTGTAGTAATCTCTCATGATCGTTTGTATTTCTGCAGTGTCAGTTGTTACTTCTCCTTTTTCATTTCTAATTCTATTGATTTGAGTCTTCTCCCGTTTTTTCTTGATGAGTCTGGCTAATGGTTTATCAATTTTGTTTATCTTCTCAAAGAACCAGCTTTTAGTTTTATTGATCTTTGCTATTGTTTCCTTCATTTCTTTTTCATTTATTTCTGATCTGATCTTTATGATTTGTTTCCTTCTGCTAACTTTGGGGTTTTTTTGTTCTTCTTTCTCTAATTGCTTTAGGTGCAACCGCCCATTTATCGATGGGGTGTTTTTTTTGTTGTCGAGTTGTATGAGCTGTTTGTATATTTTGGAAATTAATCCCCTGTCAGTCACATCACTTGCATATATTTTCTCCCATTCTGTATGTTGTCTTTTCGTTTTGTTTATGGTTTCCTTTGGTGTGCAAAAGCTTGTAAATTTGATTAGGTCCCAGTTGTTTATTTTCATTTTGATTTCTATTGCCTTGGGAGACTGAGAGTGAAAAGGTCTTATCTCTGTGTAATTGGAGTCACAGAAGGACAGGAGAGAATGACCGTATTATTAGAAGAGGTAAGAGAATTTTCCAGAAGTAAAAAGATGTCAACTCACAGATTTTATAGTTGGCCAAAAAGTTCATTCAGGTTTTTCCGTATGATGTTACAAACTCAAAGCAGGATAAACACAAAGAAACTTAATGCATAAGCACATCATAGTAAAAGTACTGAGAACCAAAAGTAATGGGAAAGTCATAAAACTAGTAAGACAGAAAAAAAACCATTACTTCTAAAGGAGCAACAGTAAAACACAGCGGCAATTTTACCTTCATTAGTTAAGGAATTTAAAGATTTTCACACAAAAGCTAAGAAAAATTTTCATCAGTAGACCAGTACTCAGTTTACTAAAAGAACTTTTCAGGCAGGAGAGGATCTCAGATGGAAGCACAGAGATGTGGAACAAAGGACAGTGGAAAGAATAAATATATGGGTTTATCTAAATACATGTTGACTACAGGCACACTTTGTTTTATTGCACCTTGCAAATACTTTTTTTTTTTTTTTTTAACAAATCAAAGGTTTGTAGCAACTCTTCATCAAGCAAGTCTGTTGGTGCCATTATTATTATATTTGTTACAGTGATCTTTGATGTTACTATTATAATTGTTTTGATGCATCATGAACCACACCCATTTAAGACGGTCGGTAAATGTTGTGTGTGTTTTGACTGCTCCACTGACTGGCTGCTCCCCCATCTCTCTTCCTATCCCCAGGCTTCCCTATTCCCTGAGACACAACAATATTGAAATTAGGCTAGTTAATAACTCTACAATGGCCTCTAAGTGCTCAAGTGAAAGGAAGAGTTGCACATCTCTCAATTTAAATCAAAAGCTAGAAATGATTAAGCTTAGTGAGGAAGGCATGTTGAAAGCTGAGATAGGCTGAAAGGTAGGCCTCTTGTGCCAAACACTTAACCAAGTTGTGATTGCAAAGGATATGTTTTCGAAGGAAATTAAAAGTGTTACGCCAGTGAACACATGAATGGTAAGGAAGTGAAACAGCTTTATTGCCCAAAGGGTGAAAGTTTTAGTGGTCTGGATTAGAATATAAAACCAGCCACGACATTCCCTTAAGCCAAAACCCAATCTAGTGCAAGGTCCTAACGGTGTTCAATTCTGTGAAGGCTGAAAGAAGTGAGAAAGCTGCAGAAGATAAGTTTGAAGCTAGCGGAGGTTGGTTCCTGAGGTTTAAGGAAACAGCACTCTGCCTAATAGACATATAGAGAACACTACATTCATCAATAGTAGAATACATCTGCTGTTCAAGTGCACATGGAATATTTTTAAAAGTTGACCATAGGCGGGACATAAAGCTCAAAAAAGAAAAGATTTTAAATTTTACAATTTATAGTTTTTAACCACCATGGAATTAATTTTAAAAAAACAATTACAAAAACACAACTGGGACAAAATACAGCTTTTGAAATTCAGGAGTATACGTTAAATCACTTGTCAAAGAAGAGTCACTATGAAAATGAGAAAATATTTTGAACTGAATGAAGATGGCATATCAAAACATGAAATTCATTTTAAGCCTTTCTTGCTGAGCAATTTAAGCCTTAATGCTGTTAGAATGAAAGGCTGACATTAGATGAGTTAAGTATCCACATCAGGAAATTAGAAAGCAGCAAACTATACCAACAGAAATTAGAAGCCAAGCAATAATAAAGATAAATATAAAAATCAGTGGCATGTCAAGCAAACTTAAGAAGAATCAGCAAAGGCAAAAGTTTGTTCTCAGAAAAGAATAATAAAATTGATAAATCCCTGCCAAAAATAATCAAGAACAAAACAGATACTACATAACCAATGTTAGGAGTGAGAAAGGATACAGTACTCTATGGATCTAATGAACTTTAAAAAAAGTAACAAAAGAAAGGATATTATGAAAATTTTAAACAAATAAGTTTGAGATTTTAGAGAGTCAAATTCCTTGAAATACACAGCTTACCAAAACTGGCACACACCCTCACACAAACAAAATCTGCATAATCCAATATATAGAAAGAAAGTGAACCTGTAATTACAGACCTTCCATTTAGAAATTCAGACCCACATGGTTTCACTGGTGAATTTTTCCAAACATTTGAAGAAGAAATACATAAAGTCTAACTGGAAACAGAGAAAAAAAAATTGAATATGTTCCCTTAATGAGCCCAGTTTAATTTTTTTTTATTGAGATACTAGTGACATATAACATTGTGTAAGAGCCCAGTTTAATTTTGAGAGCAAAGCGTAACAAGGATATTACCCAAAAGCAGTATTACAGGTCATTTTTTAAATGAAAATAGATTTTAAAATCTTCAAATATTAGGAAATCAAATCCAAGTGATATATAAAGAGGATAAAATATCATGACAAAGTTGAATTTATTTCCATAGTTGCAAGATTGTTTTAGTATTTGAAAATCAGTATGATTCATTATATATATATATTTTTATATAAATTTATTTATTTATTTTTGGCTGTGTTGGGTCTTTGCTGCTGCGCGCAGGCTTTCTCTAGTTGTGGCGAGCGGGGGGCTACTCTTCGTTGCAGTGCGCGGGCTTCTCATTGTGGTGGCCTCTCTCGCTGCAGAGCACGGGCTCTAGGCGTGCAGGCTTCAGCAGTTGTGGCACGTGGGCTCAGCAGCCGTGGCCTCCGGGCTCCAGAGCACAGGCTCAGCAGCTGTGGCACACGGGCTCAGTCGCTTCGCAGCATGTGGGATCCTCCCGGACCAAGGATCGAACCTGTATCGCCTGCATTGGCAGGCGGACTCTCAACCACTGCGCCACCAGGGAAGCCCTGATTCATTATATTAATATAATTAGAGAAAGAGGTCAGATGATCATCTCTATAGATACAAAAAAAAGCATTTGATAATACTCAAAACCCATTCATGAGGATTTTTAAAACTTTCAGCAAGCTAGGAAAAGAGGGAAACTTTCATAATCTTATTAAAGGTATCTGCACAAACCTTACAATAAACATTGAAAACCTTTTCCTGGCATTCGGGAATATGTCAAAGCTCACTCCAAACCCAATGTCTAAAAAGTCCTATATAGTGCATTTAGGCAAGGAGAAAAAGATAGATGAGAAATGAAAATATAAAACTGTCACAAATGATGTGATTTGCATATAGAAAATCCAAAAGTAACTACATGTGAACTTTTAGAATTAATAAGAAATCATTTCAGCAGGGTCACTCGGTACTTGTTCATATACAGAAATCAATTGTATTTATATTTATGAACAACAAAATGTTAGAAAAATAAAATTTAGTAAGCAAACCATTTATAAATGTCAAAAACATCCATATACATCAGAATAAATCTAACAAAAGTTATAGGAGACCCCTACACAGAAAACCATAAAACATTTTTGAACTCTTCCTCAGCTCTAGATCAGTTGAAAGAATCAATATTTTTAAGATATAAATTGTCTCCAAATTGATAAAAAAATTAAGTGTAATCCCCATGAAAATCCCAGCAGATTTTCTTATGGAGATCAAGAAATTGACCTGTGACATAAATAAATGTCATATAAGAGAATATATTTACAATAACTACGTAAAATACTTTAGCATAAACTTAACAAATTTGCAAAGACATTGTTTTTAAATGCTCTGCAAAAATATAAAATGCAGCTTGAACAAAAACTGAGATATGTTCTCACCTAAGGAGTTATCATCATAAAGGTATTCATTTTCCTTAGATTATCTTGTGAATTTAATGAGATTCCCATGAAAAATACCATCAGAATGGTTGTTGTTTTGTGCCTAATACATTTGGAACAGTAAAAGAGCAACAAGAGCCCGAAAAAACCTGAGAATGATGAGCTGCTTAGTGGAGCTAAGTAAAGTTTTTAAATACTTAAAATAATTCAAAAAGGAGAAAAATATAATCTCTTTTAAAAAAAGTGAATTTATTATATGTAAAATTGTTGGTTTAATTCCCAGGAGTTTTTATTTCTGGTGACTTTAAGAACAATTTTTTTAAAAATTTATTTATTTATTTATTTTTTGGCTGTGTTGGGTCTTCGTTGCAGTGCGGTGGCTTCTCTTGTTGCGGAACACAGGCTCTAGGTGTGCGGGCTTCAGTAGTTGTGGTTCATGGGCTCAGTAGTTGTGGCTCTCAGGCTCTAGAGTGCAGGCTCAGTAGCTGTGGCTCATGAGCTTAGTTGCTTTGCGGCATGTGGGATCTTCCCGGACCAGGGATCGAATCCATGTTCCCTGCATTGGCAGGCAGATTCTTAACCACTGCGCCACCAGGGGAGCCCTCTGGTGACTTTAAAAGACAATATTTTGTCTTTGCATTTTTAATGGGGTATCTCATGAGGACAGAAAGGGTCAGTAGTTTCATTTTTAGTAGTAATGACAGTATTTTAAAAGTTCTATGTAGATATGTGTGTGTGTGTGGAGACACATTACATATACTTACATGTATGTAACTTATGATAATTAATATATACTTACATATATAATCTTATATATCTAAATCATTAGGAACCGATTATGTAGTATCAGGATGTTGGTGGTAATGTTGATACTGTTAAAGCTATTATATATGTATATGTAACATACATGTGTATAGATAACCGAAGTGTATAAAGAGAAATTTTTTGTTATTAAGATACATTTAATTTAATTGGATGTAATTAAATTTAATTTACAATGATTATAATTAATATAATGTAGTTAATAATATATGTATATATTATTGTCATTAGGAATCATTTTTCCCCACTATAAAAGAAAAAGAGTTGTACAAAATAAAAGATATTAAGTAAAACTCTAGTCCAAAATTTGAATAGGATATGTCAGCATTTGTCTTAAAAATATTTCCCAAGTTGGTTCACTTTATGAAAAAAATGTATTTCTTAGGGCTATTCATTGTAAAAGCTTAGAAGCAGCAACAAAAAAGTAGTTTTAGTGATTACTAGTGTTTATAAGAGCCCAGATTATGGTGAGTAAATACTATTTCCCCACTAAAATGATATAAGCCTCCATAAAATAATAGCTTACATCACATGTGGAGCAGGACATGTATTAGACTAGGATTTCTTGTGTCAGAAAGCAAAGAAATATCAAAAAACTATTGGGAGTCTCTCAGAAGTTCATGACTGAAAACGGTATCTTGAGTATCAGAAAGTAATGTTAAAAATTTTTATCAACAAAGGTTACTGAAATTGATTAAAAACTTTTTTTCTGCCTTTGTTACAGAGATCTGTGCCCTTTTCTCCTTTGCTCTCTTAATATGATTTATATTAATAGATTTTTATAATATTAAACTACCCTTACATTCCCAGTAAATGCTCAGCCTGAGTTATTTGTTATATTTTTGAGTTCCTAGGGTTAATTTGATAATTGAGTTTAGGATTCTTGCATTCATTATTTCTTAGTGAGATGTTAGCTTGTAATTTAAGTTCTAGTACTCTTTTGTCATCTTTGTATCTGGATTCTGTGGGCCTCAGTACTTGGAGGCTGTTAACTAACTCTTTTTCTGCATTTGGTATAAGATTTTTTTTTTAACCTGAGAAGATTCTTCCGTTTACATTCTTTGTGATTTCTGACAGGTTTGGATTTACTTTTACTTTTTGGATTTACTTTTATGTGCTTTGTATATATTCTACTTTTTTTTCCTCTTGTTATTTTTACTTTCTATATATAAGATAGTAAGTTCTTTTTTTCCACTCTCAACTCCCTCCCCCAGTACTCCCTTAGATACTGTATTTGGTCTATTCTTTTCTTGCTAATTCCAGGTTACTTAAAAATAACCGAAGTTAATAAGTAGTAAAGTTGATAAAAGTTTAATGCTGACCACTACATCCAAATGTAATTGCTCTTGACCAGTATTTTAGTTCTACTTACTTATTCCACAAATTTTGTCTTACTTTATTGTTTTATGCAGTTGTTATTTGCTCAGATTTAACCATGTATTTAGCATTTCTTTGCTTTTAGTTATTTCTTGGATTTGAGACCTTACTTATGGGACCATTTGTGTTATATCTGAGGCACACTCTTTAAATTTTTCTTTAATAAAGGGGTTTTGTTGGTAAACATTTCAACTGGGTGTATTGTTCTTTTTCTTAATTTTCCCTGAAAATAGCTTTATTTTGTATTATTCTTAAGGATTGTTTTGCTATGAATGCAATTTTAGGAGAAAAATCCTTTTTTTTCTTAGCAGTCAGTACATTCTGTTTTGTGGCATCTGTTGTTTTTTGAGAAGTCAGTTATTAATTTAATGCCCTTCCTTTATAGCTGATCTGTCGTTTCCTTCTGGCTGCGTTGAAAGTCTTCTCTTTATCTTTTCTGTGTGGATTTGTAGTTGTAGTTTTTAAGTATCCTGATTTGGATTTGTTGGAGAGCTTTGGGCTGTCTTTTTTTTTTAAACTAAAAAAATCTCATTTTCTCTTTGGACATTGTCTTCATTTTTCTATTATCATTTTCTTGAACTTTGTTTAAATATATGTTAAATATTTTCAGCTTATTCTCTATATTTCTTTTTTCTTAATATATTTATTTATTTTATTTTTGAGGGCTGCGTTGGGTCTTCGTTGCTGCGCATGGACTTTCTCTAGTTGTGGTGAGCGGGGCTACTCTTCATTGTGGTACGTGGGCCTCTCATTGTGGTGGCTTCTCTTGTTGCGGAGCGTGGGCTGTAGGCACGCAGGCTTCAGTAGTTGTGGCTTGCGGGCTCTAGAGCGCAGTCTCAGTAGCTGGGGCGCATGGGCTTAGTTGCTCCAAGGCATGTGGAATCTTCCCAGACCAGGGCTCGAACCCATGTCCCCTGCATTGGCAGGCGGATTCTTAACCAATGCACCACCAGGGAATTCCTATTCTCTATATTTCTGAAGATTTTTTTCTTGTTTTTCATCTCATCCTGACTTTGTGGTACATACTCTTTTATTTTTTTTAGCTCTGTTTTCCCAATTCACTAATCCTCTTTTTAGTTATATCTTAATACACCATTTAATTCCTTCATTTTTCTTTTTTACTTTCTCTCTCTTCCTCTCTCCCTTCTCTCCTCTTTCACTTTGGGTAATTTCTGTTGACCTATGTTTAAGTTCATTGATTCTTAACTTGATTGTATCCGGTCTGCTGATGAGCTTATCAAAGGCATTCTTCATCTTTAGTACCATGTTTTTTGTTTCTGACATTTTCACTTTACTCTAATACTTTTCTTATGTCTGCTCCATCTGTCTAGTTATATTGTCCACCTTTTCTGCTGAACCATTACCGTATTATAGTTGTTTTAAATTCTGTCTGATATTCATCTGGGTCATCTTTTAATTTTCAGAGATTGCTCTGTTGATTGCTTTGTCTCTTGGCAGTGGATTGGGTTTTTTTTTTTTAATCCTTTTTATTTTTATGTGAGTCGTTATTTTGTATTTGATACTAGATATTGTATGTAGAGCAATAAAGACAGAGGGTAGACAGTGTTTAGGCCTGGAGATGAACACACCTCTTCTGCTAGAATTGAGTTAGGTTTGGATTTTTGTTGTTGTTATTGTTACCTTCAGCACACCATCAAATTCCTCTAGTGTTACTTTGTGCTTAGGGGTGGGACTGGTTTTTTGGAAGGTTTTTCTAAGTGTTCCTGTTCCACCCTCAGTTTTAGGCCTTCTCTGTGCTCTTGTGTTTCAGACAGGATATATTTCCATGTTCTCATCCCTCTTTCGAAGGTAGATGGCTCTTTCTTGTTACTCTCTATTTGCTAGCCTGGCAGTGGGGAGGGAGGGCACTTGGGGAGGAATTTTTTTTTTTTTTGTCCTGGTGAATCCTTACCTGTTTGGTTGCTATTTATAATCTCTGGCTCATTTTCAAGTTTCTTTTTGTTTAAAGTTTTTTTTTTATTATTATAGCTTTATATTTTCTGATACTTCCAATATTGGAATATTTGCAGGTGTGATTCTGCTACCTTTTTTCTGTCCATTATTGCTCATTATGTCTCTCGTGATTGGGTTTTGTTGTTGTTGGGGTTTTTGGTTTTTTGTTTTTGGGTTTTTGTTTTTTTTTTTTTTGGTATATTTGTACATGACTTCATATGTGTTGAACTTTGGGTGTGGGAATTCCTTGAGGTTTGGGTTAAAGTTGCATTCTTGCAAAGAGGTTTTAGATTTGTTTTTGCCAGTTGCATGTGTGTTTTTAGTCCTGAACTTCTTTAAATTTTTTTATGCGATTAAGGTATTATGAATTAAAACTACAGACCTGCATGAAGGATGGCTTCTGTTTTGAATTTCCTCCACCCCCAGCAGTCCTTTTCTCAGTGCTAAGCAAGTTTTCTTCCTCTCCCTTCTGCAGGATGGGCTTAAACCTTGCAGTGAGGGTGTAGCTCTTTGGAATGAGTAAGTCTCCTTTGGATTCCCTGCCTTTGCTGGATTCTCTATTTTATTTCCTATCTCTCTCGTTCCCTACAACCATCAAAGTGGAAGGTCTTGTCTCTAAAGTTGAGAAATCATCTGGTAGAGTGGGGCTTTGTTGCTATCCTACTTCCTGGCATTTTGCTTTCACTTCTTTCTTTGCATTTGGATTCCTTACTTTTCTGCCATTTCAGTATGTTTATGAGGTTTCATTTTTAAAATTTAACCTCACATTTCAGTTGTAATCAGCGGGAGCTTTACTAAGGGTGCTTAATCCTTTATCCATTGTTTGGTTTTTCCTTTCATTTGGTACTTTTCCCCACATTTTTTTTTTTTTTTAAACCCAGATTTATAGAATTGCCATTACATGATGCTATCTTTTCTTTTTTTTTTTTAATTTAATTTAATTTAATTTATTTATTTTTGTCTGTGTTGGGTCTTCGTTTCTGTGCGAGGGCTTTCTCTAGTTGCGGCAAGCGGGGGCCACTCTTCATCGCGGTGCGCAGGCCTTACACTATCGCGGCCTCTCTTGTTGCGGAGAACAGGCTCCAGACGCGCAGGCTCAGTAATTGTGGCTCACGGGCCCAGTTGCTCTGTGGCATGTGGGATCTTCCCAGACCAGGGCTCAAACCCGTGTCCCCTGCATTAGCAGGCAGATTCTCAACCACTACGCCACCAGGGAAGCCCTCCCCACATTTTTAAGGCTAGAAACTCCTTTCCTAAATTTAATTTACTACTGTTTCTATTTTGAAAAACCTTTATTGTTTAAATCTCTGCTTTTTCTCAATAAATGGTAGCTGTTGAAAGATCTAAGAATATGGATATGATACTGGAATTTTACCTAAAGTAAATAATCTAGTTCATCCTGTGGGATAGGGCAGTATGAAGGAGATGAACTTCTTAGTCACACTTGGTTTTTTTTTTTTAAATATTCATTCATTCATTCATTTATTTATTTTTGGCTGCACCGGGTCTTAGTTGTGGCAGGTGGGATCTTCGTTGCAGCATGTGGGATCTTTAGTTGCGGCTTGCATGCGGGATCTAGTTCCCCAACCAAGGATTGAACCTGGGCCCCCTGCATTGAGAGTGCAGAGTCTTAGCCACTGGACCACCAGGGAAGTCCCCACACTTGGTTTTTGAATTGTTACTCACCCACTTCTGTGAAATACTTAAGTTTTGTGAGGCTCTGCACCATCCGTTAACACAGAAAGAGTAGCTATGTTGTGAGCCTTAAAGGACATAAGTAATAGTTTCTGGTACTTGGCCTAGCGTAGTGATTTAGAAAATACAATGGTTCTCCCATCATTTTTTAGAAAACGAAATTGAATCTAAAGGAGGTGACATGTATTTGCTACCTATACAAAATTCTGTAGTTTTAAGTTGGAAATCAAGCCCCTGTCTCTTCTGGATTTTACTTTTCAGAAGAGTAATATTCAGTAACTTATTCTGCCTGCCTGTATATTTCTTGAGTATCTTATACATACTTCCAACGGCTTAAGATATTTGGGGAGAAAGAAAGAATTTAATGTAATGCCCATTTTGGCAAATGTTTTGAATAAGTGAACAAAGATGAATGTAAATACAATGCACTTGCTATACTAGGGAGCTTGTAGTGAGGTAAGCTTATCTAATAATTATGGCCAGTATGCTTAGTGCTATAGAAGGGGTAGCACCTACCTCTTGAGGCAGAAGTAGGGTTGTTTGAACTGGGTCATGAGGTATGTGTAGGATGCTGAGATGTTAGCAAAGGAGGAATGGGCTTTTAGGCAGAAATAACGCATATGTATGTAAAGGCCTGAAGGCAGTCCTGTTTATGAGAAGTCCAGGTTGTGTGCACACAGTAAAGCAGTCAAAAGGAATGTCTCTTGTGGTTATGGAAGAGATGGCAGTTGAGATGTGTCTTAAATGATTGGTAGTGTTTCAGCATATGAAGATAACATGGACAGGATAACAGAAATTGAGGAAATAAGTAGTTACTTAGCAGAATGTAAGTTATTTATGTATAGGGACCCATGAATAGTCACATTGACTTGGCTGCCACTTACTCTTGAACTCTCAAACCTACAGAACAGCTTAGACATCAACTCTTTCTGAGAAATCATCAGGAAGTTTTGCATATCTCATTAGAGCTTTTATGTGAGAGGATTTTTTGTGGGGAGGAGGATATGGGAGCAGTTTTTCCAGGCTTCCATGTATAAGATAAAGTGATAAAAATATTTTGGGAATGGAGCATGTATGACTTGGAATATCAAATATAATAGTTTAAAATTTATTTGGTAGCCATTAGAGGTCCATTGTAGCATTTTGAACAGGAGACCTGACATAATGATGATTTATCTGACCGTGCCGGATGGAATTGGAGAGGAACATGACAGAAGCAGCAAGTTCAGGACTGAAGTGATTAAGACTTGAATTAAAGAATGGTGGTAATGGGAATGAAAGAAAAGGCATTGTGAAAGGGATTTCTAAACAAAGATTTGACAGGTTCTAAGAAATGATTGAAGATAAGATATGGAAGACAAGCAGGGGAATTGGAAATGTTGGAATTTCATACTTGGGTGACTAGGAAATTTTTGGTATCAGCAAGAGATATGACATTAGCAGGAAAAGTAGTTGAGGGAGAAAGCTGAAATTACCATTTGTTATTTATTGGATGTGAGGTTAATTATAAAGTCTACTTTAGAGCATGTCAATATTCCTTTGTAAAAGTAATTTCTAAAAATTATGGTATACTCTGTCATTAGATAGGAAAGGTAGTCTTTTTTTTCTTCTAGTTTTATTGAGATATAATTTACATACAGCACTGTATCAGTTTAAGGCATAATGGTTTGACTTACATACATCATGAAGTGATAAATCACAGTAAGTTTAGTGACCAACAGTCATCTCATATAGATAGAAAATTAAAGAAATAGAAAAAAATTATTTTTCTTGTGATGAGAACGCTTAGGATTTGCTCTCTTAACAACTTTCATATATAACATATAACAGTGTTAATTATATTTATCATGTTGACATTACATCCCTAGTACTTATTTGTCTTATAACTGGAAGTTTGTACCTTCTGACTGCCTTCATCCAATTCCTGCTCCCCTCAGCCCCCGCCTCTGGGAACCATAAATCTGATCTCTTTTTCTATAAGTTTCTTTGTTTTTGAAGTGTAATGGACCCAGAACACTATGTTAGTTCCTTTTACCCAAAGTAGTGATTTGGTATTTCTATACATTTCAAAATGATCACCACAATAAGTCCAGTTACCATCTGTCATCATACAAAGATACTGATATTACATAACTATTGACTATATTCCTCACGCTGTATATTTCATATCCACGACTCATTTATTTTACAGCTGGAAGTTTGTACCTGTTAATCTCCCTCACCTATTTCTTTCCTCCCCCTACCCCCCTCCCCTGGCAATGTAGTCTTGTATCAGTAGCATAAGTTTTGGAAACAGGCCTGTATGCCAGGTCACCTTTAATAAATATCACTGTTGTGAGACTGAAAAGTCACTGATCTTTTTGGATTTTACTTTGTTCGTGTATAAACTAGTAATAGTAATACCTGATTACAGGGCTGTTGTGTAAACTAAATAGTATAATATATATCCATGCTGTCCTATTTTAAGCCCTCAATAAATGTTAGTTTTCCCTTCTTCCTTAGAAGATGCCAGCCTTATTTATTCTTGACTATTTTCACACATTAAGATGGACATCAAAGAATAATGCATAAAGCATTTTTGTTTCACTGTTTAGCAATTCACTGAAGTCATAACCATGATTGTTTGCTAAATAAAATATGTGTATAATCACGGAGTTTGTAATTAGACTAACTCAGAAGTTGTAATTATTGAATGTGTAGGTGTAGTTAGCAGCCTTCATTTCTGGTAAATGACTTTACTTAGAGGATGTATGTTTTATGTGAGCAAGAGAGACTATTTCCTGGAAGGAAACTGTGGTCTCCAGATCTTTATAATAACGTCACCTTTAGTCTTTTTGAAGTCATGAGCATTGTCCTATACAGACTGTTTTCTTGAGGCAGTTTCTTGCAAGTAGTAAATGAAGCCTCCTTATGTGCCTGTTAAAACTCCATAGACTGTCAGTAATATGGAAAAATTGGATGTTTAATCAGGAATGTGAACATGTGTTTCAGGTAGAGAATTCCAAAGATAATGAAGATAGTATTCTACAAAGAGAAATTCCTGCCAGACAGTCTCGACGAAGGTTTCGGAAAATTAACTGTAAAGGAGAACGCCAAACTATAACTGATGATGTGGACATTAACAGCTATCTTTCTGTGAGTATATTTAGGAACATTTCATGGGTATTTCTTAGTTCATATGCAGTATACTTAATTTACATATATATATATTTTTTAACATCTTTATTGGAGTATAATTGCTTTACAATGGTGTGTTAGTTTCTGCTTTATAACAAAGTGAATCAGCTATACATATACTTATATCCCCATATCTCCTCCCTCTTGCTTCTCCCTCCCATCCGCCTTATCCCATCTCTCTAGGTGGTCACAAAGCACTGAGCTGATCTCCCTGTGCTATGTGGCTACTTCCCACTAGCTATCTGTTTTACATTTGGTATTGTATATATGTCCATGCCACTCTCTCACTTCATCCCAGCATACCCTTCCCCCCTCCCCGTGTCCTCAAGTCCATTCTCTATGTCTGCTTCTTTATTCCTGTCCTACACCTAGGTTCTTCAGAACCTTTTTTTTTTTTTTAACATTCCATATATATGTGTTAGCATATGGTATTTGTTTTTCTCTTTCTGACTTACTTCACTCTGTATGACAGACTCTAACTCCATCCACCTCACTACAAATACCTCCATTTCGTTTCTTTTTATGGCTGAGTAATATTCCATTGTATATATGTGCCACATCTTCTTTATCCATTCATCCGATGATGGACACTTAGGTTACTTCCATGTCCTGGCTATTGTAAATAGAGCTGCAATGAACATTGTGGTACATGACCTTTTTGAATTATGGTTTTCTCAGGGTGTATGCCCAGTAGTGGGATTGCTGGGTCGTATGGTAGTTCTATTTTTAGTTTATTAAGGAACCTCCATACTGTTCTCCATAGTGGCTGTATCAATTTACATTCCCACCAACAGTGCAAGACGGTTCCCTTTTCTCCACACCCTCTCCAGCATTTATTGTTTCTAGATTTTTTGATGATGGCCATTCTGACCAGTGTGAGATGATATCTCATTGTAGTTTTGATTTGCATTTCTCTAATGATTAATGATGTTGAGCATTCTTTCATGTGTTTGTTGGCAATCTGTATATCTTCTTTGGAGAAATGTCTATTTAGATCTTCTGCCCATTTTTGGATTGGGTTGTTTGTTTTTTTGATATTGAGCTTCATGAGCTGCTTGTAAATTTTGGAGATTAATCCTTTGTCAGTTGCTTCATTTGCAAACATTTTCTCCCATTCTGAGGGTTGTCTTTTCATCTTGTTTATGTTTTCCTTTGCTGTGCAAAAGCTTTTAGGTTTCATTAGGTCCCATTAGTTTATTTTTGTTTTTATTTCCATTTCTCTAGGAGGTGGGTCAAAAAGGATCTTGCTGTGATTTATGTCATAGAGTGTTTTGCCTGTGTTTTCCTCTAAGAGTTTGATAGTGTCTGGCCTTACATTTAGGTCTTTAATCCATTTTGAGTTTATTTTTGTGTATGGTGTTAGGGAGTGTTCTGATTTCATTCTTTTACATGTACCTGTCCAGTTTTCCCAGCAGCACTTATTGAGGAGGCTGTCTTTTCTCCACTGTATGTTCATGCATCCTTTATCAAAGATAAGGCAATCATATGTGTGTGGGTTTATCTCTGGACTTTCTATCCTGTTCCATTGATCTATGTTTATGTTTTTGTGCCAGTGCCATACTGTCTTGATTACCGTAGCTTTGTAGTATATTCTGAAGTCTGGGAGCCTGATTCCTCCAGCTCCATTTTTCTTTCTCAAGATTGCTTTAGCTACTCGGGGTCTTTTGTGTTTCCATACAAACTGAAATTTTTTGTTCTAGTTCTGTGAAAAATGCCAGTGGTAGTTTGATAGGGATTGCATTGAATCTGTAGATTGCTTTGGGTAGTATAGTCCTTTTCACAATGTTGATTCCTCCAATCCAAGAACATGGTATATCTCTCCATCCGTTTGTATCATCTTTAATTTCTTTCATCAGTATCTTATAGTTTTCTGCATACAGGTCTTTTTTCTCCTTAGGTAGGTTTATTCCTAGATATTTTATTCTTTTTGTTGCAGTGTTAAATGGGAGTGTTTCCTTAATTTCTGTTACAGATTTTTCATCATTAGTGTATAGGAATGCAAGAGATTTCTGTGCATTAATTTTGTATCCTGCTACTTTACCAGATTCATTGATTAGCTGTAGTAGTTTTCTGGTAGCATCTTTAGGATTCTCTGTGTATAGTATCACGTCATCTGCAAACAGTGACAGCTTTACTTCTTCTTTTCCAATTTGGATTCCTTTTATTTCTTTTTCTTCTCTGATTGCTGTGCCTAAAACTTCCAAACGTATGTTTAATAATAGTGGTGAGAGTGGAAAACCTTGTGTTGTTCCTGATCTTAGAGGCAGTAGTTTCAGTTTTTCACCATTGAAAACGATGTTGGCTGTGGGTTTGTCATATATGGCCTTTATTATGTTGAGGTAAGTTCCCTCTATGCCTGCTTTCTGGATGGTTTTTATCATAAATTGGTGTTGAATTTTGTCAAAAGCTTTTTCTGCATCTATTGAGATGATCATATGGTTTTTCTCCTTCAATTTATTAATATGGTGTATCACATTGATTGATTTGCATATATTGAAGAATCCTTGCATTCTGGGATAAACCCCACTTGATCATGGTGTATGATTCTTTTAATGTGCTGTTGGATTCCGTTTGCTAGTATTTTGTTGAGGATTTTTACGTCTGTGTTCATCAGTGATATTGGCCTGTAGTTTTCTTTCTTTGTGACATCTTTGTCTGGTTTGGCTATCAGGGTGATGGTGGCCTCATAGAATGAGTTTGGGAGTGTTCCTCCCTCTGCTATATTTTGGAAGAGTTTGAGAAGGATAGCTGTTAACTCTTCTCTAAATGTTTGATAGAATTTGCCTGTGAAGTCATCTGGTTCTGGGCTTTTGTTTGTTGGAAGATTTTTAATTACAGTCTCAATTTCAGTGCTTGTGATTGGTCTGCTTATATTTTGTTTCTTCTTGGTTCAGTCTCAGAAGGTTGTGCATTTCTAAGAGTTTGTCCATTTCTTCCAGGTTGTCCATTTTATTGGCATAGAGTTGCTTGTAGTAATCTCATGATCTTTTGTATTTCTGCAGTGTCCGTTGTTACTTCTCCTTTTTCATTGCTAATTCTGTTGATTTGGGTCTTCTGCCTTTTTTTCTTGATGAGTCTGGCTAATGGTTTATCAATTTTTTTAATCTTCTCAAAGAACCAGCTTTTAGTTTTATTGATCTTTGCTATTTTTTCCTGCATTTCTTTTTCATTTATTTCTGATCTGATCTTTATGATTTCTCTCCTTCTGCTAACTTTGGGGTTTTTTGTTCTTCTTTCTCTAATTGCTTTAGGTGTAAGGTTAGGTTGTTTATTTGAGATATTTCTTGTTTCTTAAGGTAGGATTGTATTGCTATAAAGTTCCCTCTTAGAACTGCTTTTGCTGCATCCCATAGGTTTTGGGTTGTCGTGTTTTCATTGTCATTTGTTTCTAGGTATTTTTTAATTTCCTCCTTGATTCCTTCAGTGATCTCTTGGTTATTTAGTGTATTGTTTAGCCTCCATGTGTTTATAGTTTTTACAGGTTTTTTCCTGCAGTTGATATCTAGTCTCATAGCGTTGTGGTCGGAAAAGATACTTGATACGATTTCAATTTTCTTCAATTTACCAAGGCTTGATTTGTGACCCAAGATATGATCTATCCTGGAGAATGTTCCATGAGCACTTGAGAAGAAAGTGTATTCTGTTGTTTTTGGATGGAATGTCCTATAAATATCAATTAAGTCCATCTTGCTTAATGTATCATTTAAAGCTTGTGTTTCCTTATTTATTTTCCTTTTGCATGATCTGTCCATTGGTGAAAGTGGGGTGTTAAAGTCCCCTACTATGATTGTGTTACTGTCGATTTCCCCTTTTATGGCTGTTAGCATTTGCCTTATGTATTGAGGTGCTCCTATGTTGGGAGCATAAAAATTTACAATTGTTCTATCTTCTTCTTGGATTGATCATTATGTAGTGTCCTCCTTTTTTCTTGTAATAGTCGTGATTTTAAAGTCTATTTTGTCTGATATGAGAATTGCTACTCCAGCTTTCTTTTGATTTCCATTTGCATGGACTGTCTTTTTCCATCCCCTCACTTTTGGTCTGTACGTGTCCCTAGGTCTGAAGTGGGTCTCTTGTAGGCAGCATATATACGGGTCTTGTTTCTTTGTCCATTCAGCCAGTCTGTGTCTTTTGGTTGGAGCATTTAATCCATTTACATTTAAGGCAGTTATTGATCTGTATGTTCCTATTACCATTTTCTAAATTGTTTTGGGTTTGTTATTGTAGGTGTTTTTCTTCTCTTGTGTTTCCTGCCTAGAGAAGTTCCATTAGCATTTGTTGTAAAGCTGGTTTGGTGATGCTGAATTCTCTTAACTTTTGATTGTCTGTAAATGTTTTAATTTCTCCTTCAAACCTGAATGAGATCCTTGCTGGGTAGAGTCATCTTGGTTGTAGGTTTTTCCCTTTCATCACTTTAAATATGTCCTGCCACTCCCTTCTGGATTGCAGAATTTCTGCTGAAAGATCAGCTGTTAACCTTATGGGGATTCCCTTGTATGTTATTTGTTGTTTTTCCCTTGCTGCTTTTAATATTTTTGCTTTTCATTTAATTTTTGATAGTTTGATTAATATGTGTCTTGGCGTGTTTCTCCTTGGATTTATCCTGTGTGGGACTCTCTGTGCTTCCTGGACTTGATTGACTATTTCCTTTCCCATATTAGGGAAGTTTTCAAGTATAATATCTTCAAGTATTTTCTCAGTCCCTTTCTTTTTCTCTTCGTCTTCTGGGACCCCTATAATTCGAATGTTAGTGCGTTTAATGTTGTCCCAGAGGTCTCTGAGACTGTCCTCAATTCTTTTCATTCTTTTTTTTTTATTGTGCTCTGTGGTAGTTATTTCCACTGTTTTATCTTGCAGGTCACTTATCTGTTCTTCTGCCTCAGTTATTCTGCTATTAATCCCTTCTAGAGAATTTTTAATTTCATTTGTTGTGTTGTTCATCATTGTTTGTTTGCTCTTTAGTTCTTTTAGGTCCTTGTTAAATGTTTCTTGTATTTTCTCCATTCTAGTTCCAAGATTTTGGATCATCTTTACTTTCATTATTCTGAATTCTTTTTCAGGTAGACTGCCTATTTCCTCTTCATTTGTTTGGTCTGGGGGGTTTTTACCTTGCACCTTCGTCTGCCGTGTGTTTCTCTATCTTCTCATTTTGCTTAACTTACTGTGTTTGTGGTCTCCTTTTTGCATGTTGCAGGTTTGTAGTTCCCATTTTTTTTGGTGTCTGCTCCCAGTGGCTAAGGTTGGTTCAGTGGGTTGTGTAGGCTTCCTGGTGGAGGGGACTGGTGCCTGTTTTCTGGTGGTTGTGGCTGGATCTTGTCTTTCTGGTGTGCAGGACCACATCCGGTGCTGTGTTTTGGGGTGTCTTGACCTTATTATGATTTTAGACAGCCTCTCTGCTAATGGGTGGGGTTGTGTTCCTGTCTTGCTAGTTGTTTGGCATAGGCTGTCCAGCACTGTAGCTTGCTGGTGGTTGAGTGGAGCTGGGTGTTAACGTTGAGATGGAGTACTCTGGGAGACCTTTCACCATTTGACATTATGTGGAGCTGGGAGGTCTCTGGTGGACCAATGTCCTGAACTCGGCTCTCCCACCTCAGAGGCACAGTCCTGACACCTGGCTGGAGCACCAAGACCCTGTCAGCCACACGGCTCAGAAGAATAGGGAGAAAAATAGAAAGAAAGAATGAAAAAAATAAAATAAAGTTATTAAAATAAAAATTTAAAAGTAATTGAAAAAAAAAGAAGGGAACAAAGAAGAGAGCAACCAAACTGAAAAACAAATCCAACAATGATAGCAAGCGCTAAAAACTATACTAAAAAAAGGACGGATAGACAGAACCCTGGGAAAAATGGTAAAAGCAAAGCTATAGAGACAAAATCACACAAAGAAGCATGCACATACACACTCACAAAAAGAGAAAAAGGAAAAAAATATATATATCTTTTGGGAAGTCTGAGGTCTTCTGCCTGCGTTCAGTAGGTGTTCTGTAGGAGTTGTTCCACATGTAGATGTATTTCTCATGTATTTGTGGGGAGGGAGGTGATCTCCACGTCCTACTCCTCCGCTATCTTGACGGTCTCCTACATATATTCTTGATAATATCAGCACTTGGGGCTCTACATGTAAAATCTGGGGCAGGTAAATATATCTATATAATTTTTTAAAATGCTTCTGCTATGTTGAGTTGGGTAGAAATACTCTTACCAGTGCAGGATTTGTTTTTGTTTAAATGGTGTAAAAGAATTTTCTTAATGTATCTTTTTAGACATACTTGTGGATTTTCTTAGTTTTTTTGTTACTTGAATGGTATATGTATATATTTGAGTCCTGAGGACCCAGGAAATAGACTCATTGGGAGCTTTTCTTCTCTTATGCGGTAAGGCATACAAAAGAAATAAAAATATGTCAGTTCTTCCCTTGAGGTGTGGGACAGTGATACTTACTGTGTGCCAGTGCAGAAATATATCCAAGTGTTAAAGGTACGTTTTCACATGCAAATATTGAAAAAGAAGATGATGAAATAAATAACTTTCGTGATACCGGAAGAAACATGAGCTTTTTCTTCAGTAGTCTTTTTTTTTTTTTTTCACACACACACTTATTTTATTTTTACAAGGGATAAACTGACACAAAGCATTGTAAATGGATGACCACAACAAAAGCAACAATGATTGCAATTACCAAACACGAAACACACTCATACTATGTCATAATATTGACATTAAGTCCAGTAATCCTCCACTGTAACAGCTCCTTTACTTTGCAGTGAAAATTGATTTGTATATTTTTTGCCTCTGAGTCCTTGTGGGATTTTTTTTTTTTTATTCAAACAGAAAGTCACAAAAATTATAATCATCCTCATCAGTTCACTCAGTCCCATGTAATTAATTTTTTTTTTTCATCTTGATCTTTTGTTAGCACTTTTATGAATTCATCAGTTTTCCATTAGAGTTCTGAAAAAGCTTATTCATTCAGTTCAGCAGTATGGTCAGTTACCAGAAACCTGTACTTGTCAGAGTGTTTTCCATGAATTCCTTGAAGATGAAACCCTTTTATAGGAACATTTTTGCGAAAGCATCAGAGTACACCCAGAACTGTCTGTAAATGACAAAAGACTTAAAAATGACCACGGTTAAAGATTTGATTAAAGTTCATAATAATGCAGTTGACAAGGAAATTTATTTATTTCTGAGATATACATTTTAAAGTAATAACTAGAATTATGACTTATAACATTATACCAGAACATAGAAGATTTTTAGAAATTTCATGTAATGTCTGAAACATTTATATTAACATATTTCCATACAAATAACCCAAAGAAAGTTTAGTATTGTGTTTTTTGTTTGTTTTTTTATACTGCAGGTTCTTATTAGTCACCAATTTTATACACATCAGTGTATACATGTCAATCCCAATCGCCCAATTCAGCACACCACCATCCCCACCCCACTGTGGTTTTCCCCCTTGGTGTCCATACGTTTGTTCTCTACATCTGTGTCTCAACTTCTGCCCTGCAAACCGGTTCATCTGTACCATTTTTCTAGGTTCCACGTACATGCGTTAATATATGATATTTGTTTTTCTCTTTCTGACTTACCTCACTCTGTATGACAGTCTCTAGATCCATCCACGTCTCAACAAATGACTCAATTTCGTTCTTTTTTTATGGCTGAGTAATATTCCATTGTATATATGTACTACAACTTCTTTATCCATTCGTCTGTCGATGGGCATTTAGGTTGCTTCCATGACCTGGCTATTGTAAATAGTGCTGCAGTGAACATTGGGGTGCATGTGTCTTTTAGAATTATGGTTTTCTCTCGGTATATGCCCAGTAGTGGGATTGCTGGATCATATGGTAATTCTATTTTTAGTTTTTTAAGGAACCTCCATACTGTTCTCCATAGTGGCTGTATCAATTTACATTCCCACCAACAGTGCAAGAGGGTTCCCTTTTCTCCACACCCTCTCCAGCATTTGTTGTTTGTAGATTTTCTGATGACGCCCATTCTAACTAGTGTGAGGTGATACCTCATTGTAGTTTTGATTTGCATTTCTCTAATAATTAGTGATGTTGAGCATCTTTTCATGTGCTGCTTGGCCATCTGTATGTCTTCTTTGGAGAAATGTCTATTTAGGTCTTCTGCCTCTTCAGAAGTCTTTAATTTTGTAATTCAACTACTGAGAAGTAGTTGAATCAAGAAGTAAGGATTAAAAAAAAAAAAAAAAGAAGTAAGGATAGGCTAAGAAAGAATAAATCCAGGTGTATTTTATAAGTTTTCAAAGGAGTCATGATCCCCCAAAATATAAAAACAGTCTAGAGATTGATGGCAGCCAAATTCCCAAGGGTGTGTTTAGTTCTGTTGTTTGTCAGAAACAGAAATTCATTCATTCCATGTTAGGAATAAGGAGGATTATTTAGGGAGTTGTTTGTATTAGAATAAGTGTTAAAATTAAGCAGCTCTAAGGAGTTAGTTACATTTGCCTAATTTCATTGATTGAGCACATTCTGTGTCTGACATTAAACAATAACATATGATATGATCCTCAAATTTTTAATTACATAAAGTTCATTTCCTGTTTTTATTACTTAATGATTTCTTTTTTTATTTTTTGGCCATGCTACGAGGCTTGTGGGATCTTAGTTCCCCGGCCCCGGATTGAACCCAGGCCAATGGCAGTGAAAGTGCAGAGTCTTAACCACTGGAGTGTCAGGGAATTCCCACTTTTTCTTTTTAATATAGTAAATTTCCCTGTCACTAATTAATTTAAGCTAATTTAAGTTTTAATTTAAGTTTTGCCTTATTACACAAATGAGACTTGTCAATTTTTGAAAAACTAAAAGTTGGTTAGTTCCATCACTCAGGTATGTAACCACTGATGACATTTTGTATATTCTTGGATAAAACGGTTTTCAACATTTAGGTAGACGTGAGCTTTTTGGCTAACTTCATAAAGCTTAAATATATGATCTGATTTGTAACTTTTTTTTTTTTTTTTAATATTTATTTATTCATTTTTGGCTGCATTGGGTCTTAGTTGAGGCACCCGGGATCTTTCGTTGTGGCGCAATGGGCTCGTCATTGCATCGCACGGGCTTCTCTCTCTAGTTGTGGCACAGGCTCAGTAGTTGCTGCGCACAAGCTTAGTTGCCCCGCGGCATGTGGAATCTTAGTTCCCCAACCAGGGATAGAACCGGCATCCCCTGTGTTGCAGGGCAGATTCTTAACCACTGGACCACCAGGGAAGTCCCTGATTTGTAACTTTTAAAAACTTATGTATATAATGTGAACATCTTTGAATGTTACTTTTTTTTTAACAACATTATTCTCAATAGTGTTTTGGTATTCCATTGTAATAATTGCCATAATTTATTTACTCAGTTCCCAATATTTGGTCATGTAGATTTTCCTAGTTTTTTGTTATTTTTTTAAAATAAAGTGCTAAGTAATTTTGTGGTTATATATGCCCTTATCTTGGTTTCTTTAGAAAAAATTCTAAGTTGAATTGCTTAATTAAAGTATCTTTAATTGTACTATTTTGTTCTCCTTGTATGAGGCAGAATGCATAGTTTGTGTGTGTGTATTGATTACTTGCTTACTCTAGTCTCAACTGTAGTGTGTTCTTTTCTCAAATTTTTTTACCGTCACATCGTGAAGTCTAGACAGATTCCGTATTTTCGCTTGGTAGCTGTGGGTTGTCCTCTCTAGGATATACTGGTTTCCTGACTGGACCAGAAAGCAGTAGGCACACTGCTTGGTATTCTGTCCATTTGATGACTCTAAGTGTGGCATTTTCACATGTAAAGGCTTGTTTAGCTAGTTTTAAGTGGTTATCTTACTGAATACTGTCAGAGATTTGGCAGCTCATGGGAAGGGGAGAACTAAGTTGATTCCACTTAGACAAAACTGACTTTTTAACTATTAGACTGTGTTAGAGAATGATATTTGGTCATGTTACTTGCATATGCTATTTCTTAAAGTAATAGGGTTTTGTTTTTTTTTTTTCTAAAAGGGATATGTTTCAGGCAACTTAGAAAATGCAGCATTAAGACGTTTTACTTTACTTTTAAATGGAACCTATGCATCTGGCCAAATTTCTACATATTGATAGTTGATCTAGATAAGGTAGTATAGCAAAAATCTTTTTCCTTTTTTCATTTATTTTATACTATGTTAGTTTCAGGTGTACAGCAAAGTGATTCAGTTATTTTTTTCAGATTATATTCCATTATAGGTTATTACAAGATCGTGAGTATAATTCCCTGTGCTATACAGTAAATCCTTGTTGCTTATCTATTTTATGTAGAGTAGTTGTATCTGTTATTCATACTGCTAATTTGTTCCTCCCTTGACCCAGGGCCCCAGCCCCTTTGGTAACCTTAAATTTGTTTTCTATGTCTGTGAGTCTGTTTCTCTTTTGCCTATAGATTCATTTGTATTATTTTTAGATTCCACATATAAGTGATATCATTTAATATTTGTCTTTCTCTGACTTACTTCACTTAGTATAATATTCTTTAGGTCCATCCCTGTTGCTGCAAATAGCAATACTTCATTCCTTTTTATGACTGAGTAATATTTTCTTTTATATATATATATCTATCTATCTCACATCTTCTTAACCAGTCATCTGTGGATGGCTCCTTGGGTTGTTTCCATGTCTTGGCTATTGTAAGTAGTGCTGCTGTGAACATTAGGGTGCATATATCTTTTAAAATTAGAGTTTTTGTCCTTTCTAGATATATGCCCAGGAGTGGGATTTCAGGATCATATGGTAGCTCTATTTTTAGTTTTTTAAGGAACCTCCATATTGTTTTCCATAGTGGCTGCACCAATTTACATGCCCACCAACTGCGTACTAGGGTTCCCTTTTCTCTACACCCTCTCCAGCATTTATTATTTGTAGACTTTTTCAGGATAGCCATTCTGACTAGTGTGAGGTGATACTTCATTGTAGTTGGTTTTTTTTTTTCTTTTTCTATTTCTTTATCTATTTTATTTATTCTTTTTGGCTGTGTTGGGTCTTTGTTGCTGCATGTGGGCTTTCTCTAGTTGCAGCAAGTGGGGCCTACCCTTTGCTGTGGTGCACGGGCTTCTCATTGTGCTGGCTTCTCTAGTGGAGTACAGGCCCTAGGTGCTCGGGCTTCCGTAGTTGCAGCATGCGAGCTCAGTAGTTGTGGCTTGCAGGCTCTAGAGCATAGGCTCAGTAGTTGTGGCGCATGGGCTTAGTTGCTCTGCGGCATGTGGGATCTTCCCGGACCAGGGCACAAACCTGTGTCCCCTGCATTGACAGGCGGATTCTTAACCACTGCGCCACCAGGGAAGCCCTTCATTGTAGTTTTGATTTGCATTTCTCTAATAATCAGCAATGTTGAGCATCTTTTCATGTGCCTGTTGGCCATCTGTATGTCTTGTTTGGAGAAATATCTGTCCAGGTCTTCTGCCCATGTTTTGATTTTTTTTTTTTTCCCCTCATACTGAGTTATATGAGCTGTTTGTATATTTTGGACATTAACCCCTTGTTGGTCACATCATTTGCAGATATTTTTCTCCCATTCCGTAGGTTGTCTTTTTGTTTTGTTGATGGCTTCCTTTGCTGTGCAAAAGCTTTTGTGTTTAATTAGGTTTCATTTGTTTATTTTTGCTTTTATTTCTTTTGCCTTTGGAGTTTGATCTAAGTAAATACTGCTATGATTATGTCACAGAATGTTCTGCCTATATTCTCTTCTGGGAGTTTCATGGTGTCATGTCTTATATCAAGGTCTTTAAACCATTTTGAGTGTATTTTTGTGTATGATGTGAGGGAGTGTTCTGATTTCACTGATATACTTGTAGCTATCCAGCTTTTCTCTTCGCCTCTTGCTGAAGAGACTGTCTTTTCTCCATTGTATATTCTTGCCTCCTTTATTGTAGATTAATTGACCATAGGTGTGTGGGTTTATTTCCGGGCACTCAGTTCTGTTCCATTGATCTATATGTCTCTCTTTGTGCCAACACCATGCTGTTTTTATTACTGCAGCTTTGTAGGATAGTCTGAAGTCTGGAAGGATTATGCCTCCAGCTTTGTTCTTTTTCCTCAGGATTGCTTTGGCATTTTGGGTCTTCTTTGGTTCCATATAAATTTTAGGATTATTTGTTCTTGTTCTGTGAAAAATGTCATAGGTATTTTGATAGGGATTGCATTAAATCTGTAGATTGCCTTGGATAGTATGGCCATTTTAACAGTATTAGTTCTTCCAATCTAAGAGCATGGGATATCTTTCCATTTCTTTGTATCATCTTCAGTTTTCTTTGTCAGTGTTGTATAGTTTTCAGTGTATATGTCTTTCACCTCCTTGGTTAAGTCTTAGGTATTTTACTTTTTTTGACACGATTTTAAACAGGATTTTTTTTTTTAACTTTCTGATATTTCATTATTAGCATAAAGAAATGCAACAGATTTCTGTATGTTAATCTTGTATCCTGCTACCTTGCCGAATTCATTTATTAGTTCTAATAGGGTTTGTGTGTGGAGAGTTTAGGGTTCTTTATAGAGAGTATCATGTCATCGGCAAAGAGTGACAGTTTTACCTCTTTCCTTCCAATTTGGATACATTTTATTTCTTTTTCTTGTCTCATTGCTGTGGCTAGGACTTCCAGTAGTATGTTGACGAGAAGGGGTGAGTGGGCATCCTTGTCTTATTCTGAACTTAGTGGGAAGGCTTTCAGCTCTTCATCGTTGAGTATGATGTTGTCTGTGGGTTTGTTGTAAATGGCTTTTATTATGTTGATATATTCCATCTATACCCACTTCGGTGAGTTTTTTCATGAATGGATGTTGAATTTTGTCAAATGCTTTTTCTGCATCAATTGAGATGATCATGTGGTTTTTGTCTCTCCTTTTTTTAATGTGGTGTATCGCATTGATTGATTTGTGTGTGTTGAATCATCCTTGAAACCCTGGAATGAATCCAACTTGATCGTTGTGTATGATCCTTTTTATGTATTGTTGGATTTGGTTTGCTAATATTTTGTTGAGGATTCTTACATCTGTATTCATCAAAGATATTGGCCTGTAATTTTCTTTTTTTGTGGCGTCTGTATCTGGTTTTGAATCAGCATGATGGTGGCTTAATACAGTGAATTTGGGCATGTTCCTTCCTCTTCTGTTTTGGAATAGTTAGAGAAGGATGGGTATAAGTTCTAGTAGCAGAAATCTTAAGTAGTACTTGTGAAAGCATGCAGTAGATAATTGGTTTTATGACTACTATAAGGATCTTTCTTTCATTCTACTGTCTTGTTTTTGTTTTTGTTTTTTTCATTTTTGGCTGCATTGGGTCTTCATTGCTGTGCACGGGCTTCTCCTTGCGGTGGCTTCTCTTGTTGCAGAGCACGGGTTCTAGGCGTGCGGGCTTCAGTAGTTGTGGCTCATGGGCTCCTTAGTTGTGGCTTGTGGGCTCTAGAGTGCAGGGTCAGTAGTTGTGGCGCACGGGCTTAGTTGCTCCGTGGCATGTAAGATCTTCCCGGACCAGGGCTCGAACCTGTGTCTCCTGCATTGGCAGGTGGATTCTTAACCACTGCACCACCAGGGAAGTCCCTCATTCTACTGTCAGCAGTTCAGAGAGATCAGGAGAATCATTACTTTAGATAGCAGTGGAAATCTGACATTTTCTTTTGTCATTTGGAAACCATCATCAACTTTTTCTTGCTAGAATGCTGAAAGTCAAAAATTCTTAAAGATGTACAGAATATTTCGTTAATGTAGTTTTCTTTATCTAAATTATTATTAATCCAAACCTGTACATCAAGATTTTGTGAACAGTAAAATTTTTGCATGTGTTTCAGAGTTACTTTCTAAGTGAATGCCTAGAACGATTGAAAAAATGATTTATTCTTATGAAATATTTTCATAGTTTTGTCATATACATTGCTTTGTATAAAGATGAGAACCACTGTCTTAATGTGAAAGGTTTTTTTTTTTATTGTTAAAAAGAGCAGTTCTACTGTATAACAGTAATAACATTCTTGAAACTCCTTTGGGTATTGCTCTCAGAGTTGGCAACAGATTTAAATGTCTTTGAATATTCTCTGTGATTTCAGAGTTTTGATCTTTGGGGAGGATGTATTTGATATTTCAAAATAGCATAAAGGTGATTGGGAGCAATATTCAGTGAATAGGATGGGTAATTAAGCCAAGTAAAAATAGTCTAGTATTTAGATGAGCCATCTGTCTAAATCCTTCCTTCACTTACTCTGTGATTGGGACATTTCACCTTAACAATCAGTGCTTTGGTTGCTTTACCTCTAAAAATGAGGATGGTAATATTGCGTCTGCCTGCCTTCCATGATGGTTGCTGATAGAACATGTGTGCACACTCAGGGTCTAATCAGTTAATGATATCTATAGGCTCTTCCACTCAAATGTTTGTGCCCTCCTCTCAATTTCCCCATGTCATTTCCTTAGTGTTCACTGCCATTCTTTTTAGAAATGTTGTAGTAGCATCTCCCACACTCCCAGCCAGCTTTCATTGTAAAAGCAATATTTTTTCATTTTAAGAACTTTGGAGAATTTTTTTAAATTGAAAAGTGTTATATAATCTCTACATTTAAAAATATCTGCTTAATCATTTTATTTGATTTTAAGATTTGTGTTTCTCTTCTCTCTGATGTCTCTACTCCTAGCCTTATTCCTTACATCTTCCCCTATCCGCTGCCTCCAGCTAATTCATTCATTTTACTTCTATCAGTCCTAAAAGAATCTTTTAACAATGTTATTTCTTTTAAGCTCTTAAATCTTTTCATTGCCAAACACCACCTATCAGAAATTCTAATGATCTGGCATATTTATCTGGCATATAGTTTAAACCAGTTCTGTCCAATAGAACTTTCTACAATGATGGAAATGTTTTATATCTGTGGTTTCCAAATGATAGTAACCAGCCACACGTGGCTACTGGAATTCCACACGTGGAATTTTTAATATTGGTATATACATAAGGTTAAATGGTAAAAATAAGCCAGGACCAGTAAGGGGGAAGTGTTTTGGTTTCACAAAGGTCAGCACTTAAAATGTGGCTGGTATGACTAAGGATTTTAATTTAAAATTAAAAATTTTAATTTAAATAATTTACATCAACTCATGGGAGGAATCTATGATTTTTTCTTGCTAGGGTTAGGTACACATCTCTACATTCCTGTAATATCCCACGCATATACCTGTGACTATTCGTTATATTACATTGTAATTTTTTATTCAAATGTCTGTCTCTCTCATCAGAGTGTACATGCCTTGAAAATGTGAACCATCATCCATATATCCTCAGAGCATATCGCCTGTTAAAGAAGATAGAGTGCCTGTTTTTTAATAAGCTTGTTTAGGTTCTTGTATAACTTTGGGCAAGTTGTGTGACATTTCTAAGTTTGTTTTATATATATAAAAGGCTCTGCTCGGTGTTTGGTGCCTTGAAAAAACATCCAGTAATGTCAGCAGCTTCTATTCCTGTTGTTGTTATTGAAAATACTCAAAAAAACCTTTGTTCCTGTTGCTAACAAAATAATTTTATTATTTATCTATTTCTGGTTGTAAAACGTGTTTACCACAATATGTGTATATGTTAAGATAATTGAAAAATGTAAGCTAAACAATCAGACAAAGGGAGAATAAAGGTAGGAATGATAAAATCAAGCAGGCAACAATCAGGGAACTATGCCCTTCCCAATTTTCTTGTAGCCTATACTCAAAATGGCTCACTTTAAACAAAGCAGTTTCTTTGTTCAACCCTACAAGATAGAGTGGTTATAAAATGTATATGAAAGTCACTGAATGAGTTGCTTTACTATATATAATAATAAGTGACTAGAAACCAGTTAAATGATGACAGGAGATGTCTGCCAGAAACTGATGACTGGTTTTGGGATTATTGCCTTGAAGACCTTCTTTCTTTTAGTAATTAGCAAGGTCAGTACTTTAGCTCAGGTGTCTTAAAATGTAGTTTGCAAAACAGTCTACAGGGCATGGGTAGAAAATAGTAGAGGTTATATGTACTGTTATCCTTTTAAGTTTCTGTGGATTTTTGTGTGTATTTCATAATGAACACAAAATACTTTTGCTGGTAGTACATGTATTAATTTATAAATAAATTATGTATCTTAGAAATACAGCTCAGAAATATTTAGTTTTTAAAGTATTGAGATTATATGATATATAAATCCCTTTGTCATCTGGCCCCCGTCTACCTGTTCACCCTTCTGGCCCCATAATTTTGTTGGTTGTCCCTTCCTTTGGTTCTTCTCTGTCCCTGGAAGGTTCTTGCAGGCTTCTTTACCTAATATAATTCTGTCCTTTGATGATTCAATTTGAATCTTAACTTGCTATTTGCTCCTTTTATCCAGAATGGTCTCCTGCCATGTCCTCCTGACAAAGTCCTGCTCAGCTCCTAAGAGTCCATTCATCCATGAACTCTTTGGAGAAGCCTCCCCTAACATTTCCTGTTTGTAGAGTGCTCTTCTCATTGATCCCATAAGATGTTACACATACTTACATGCAGTGTGCTCATATAATCATACTCTGTTCTGAAGATAGCAGAAAACAAAATTAGCAATTTACTTAAGAATTTCTTAAATGTCTGTATTTTTTATAGAAAGTTGATTTGTGTTTTAAATAGCCTACAGTGGTGAACATTTTTCATATGTAGTGCGTTGAATTTTTAATATTGGTATATACATAAGGTTAAATGGTAAAAATAAGCCAGGACCAGTAAGGGGGAAGTGTTTTGGTTTCACAAAGGTCAGGCAACAAGTATGCCTTTATTTAACTTGAAATGCATCTCTAGATTATCAGATAACATTCATCCTTGGTCATTTTATAGAAACATTATTGATCCAAATATAAATCTGGGCATTCTTTAAAGGTTTAAAAAATATTGTTGGTGTTTAGGTACTTCAGTTATAAAGTTATAGTTCTTCTCATTGATTTCTTTCTTCTTCTGCTATATTTTTGAACAACAGACAGCCTGGGTGTTTGATGTGCTGTTATTGGCTCTTAATTAGATCCCACATTCCTCAGTAGACTAAATCTTAATTTTTTTTTCTTGTTCCTTATGTCACCTATGGTGCTTTTTTACATTCTCAAGCACAGGATAATCTACTACCCTTCTTCCTCTTTTTCTCCATCATAGCACCTGCACAGAAGTGGAGCCAGCCAACTCTTCCTAAGGGACACCTGGAAAGAGGGATTTCCATGGCAGCATCATGGGTCATGATTTTAAATTTGGAGGGCTTCCTTTTGCTCACCCTTCTTTACATGTATTCTTCCTACACAGTTCATTGTTCTGGCGTAGTATGGCAGGTGGTGAGCATGGTGTGACACTCTAGAATCTACTGTTTCATTTTAGGCTCACAAATTACTAATGCAACAAGCATCTCTTTCTCTTTGCTTCTTCTGTGATTGTGCCTTATGTTCCCTGCTCTCCTCCAGCGCTCCATGTTTTGTTTGGATTTAGAGCGTACAGAGAGAGATTAAGACGTTTGTCCGTACAGCTGAGTAAGAATTCAAGTGTGGTTGCCGAGATCACCTGATGGGTCGTGTCTTAGTCTGTTCAGGCTGCTGTAACAAAGTACCACAGACCAAGTGGCTTGTAAACAACAGAACTTTTATTTCTCACAGTTCTGGAGACTAGAAGGCCAAGATCATGGTACCAGCAGCCAGCATGCCTCAGGTTCTGGTAAAGGCCCTCTTCTGGATTGTAGACTGCTTACCTCTTGCTGTCTGCTCACATGGTGGAAAGGGCTAGGGAGCTCTGTGGAGCCTCTTTTATAAGGGCACTAATCCCAGTCATGAGAGCTCCTTCCTTATGACCTGATCACCTTCCATAGGCCCCACCTTCTAATACCATCACCTTGGGGATTAGAATTTCAACATATGAATTTTGCAGGAACACAGACCTTCATAGCAGCATCTCAACATTTGTCTCAGGACAACCCATTTGGACTTCCAAAGAAACTAGGTGCAAATAAGTTAAATCCTTGATATGGGCAGGTTTATAAGAGCCAGATTCCTCAGTTTGATGTGATAGAGTAGACATTAAACTAGGAATCAGATGATACATGTTCCTTTTCTATTTCAAGTGCTAATTTGCAATGTTAAGGAATATTTAAGACCCTCAGTCCCTGCATCATGTGGGGGAATTGAACTAGCTACCAAGTCCCTTTTAACTGTGGACTGCCAACCCCCTGCTGTGTCCACATGGTAGAACAGGGCTAGGAAGCTCTCTGGGGCATTTTTTATATGGGCATTAATCCCAGTTCCAGAGCCCTCATGACCTAATCACCTCCCAAAGGCCCCACCTCCTAATACCATCATTTTGCAGATTAGATGTTAACATAGGAATTTTGGGGGTGGGGGGGGACACAAACCTTCAGACCATAGCAGACCACCAGTGAGCAAATAATTTAAACATTTATTCAAGTCAAAATGGAGGAGGTGTATACACTTCTGTTGCATATATTATCAGAATTTCAAGTTTGGACTGCTAAAGTCATAGTCACTGATTGATACACCGTCAACAGTGTGAACTTTATTTGTGCACTTGATGGATCCTGATTATTTTTAATTATATTTTGTGTCTGATAAATACTTGTAGAATGAAAGGATGAGTGAGTAAACAATCTTCTATCACTTCTAAAGTAAAGAAGATTGTGTATCTGGAACCTTTGCCAATCTTATTTGTGTATAAGACAGTGAGTGTTGATCAGACTGCTACTGAGAAATTTGGAGCCCAGCCTCTGAGAATCTGCAGCTTTTCAGTATTGCTTGTCCTCTCACCCTATTTATAAGCCATAGTGCTCTGGACAGATATGTTCTTTATTGTGCTTTATTCCTTAAAAACAGAAGAAAACTTTTCTCCTTTTATTCATGTGTGTCTAGCGTCTCCTGGGAGAAATCTTCTCATTTGTCTTCTGGGAAATAATTTAGAATTCTTAATAGAAGGTTCTTGTACCTAGTTACAGGGTCATGAGTCTGCAAATGGACAGAGAAAAAGCAAAGGGGTATAATTGTAAACAATCTAAGTAGGACAAATGCCTGCCTAGAGCAGATTAAAAAAATTTTTGTGTGTGAAAAAAAACGTTCCTTATAGTAATGTAGAAAAATATAGAAGAATATTAAGAAGGAAATGCTGTAATCCTCAAAACCAGAGATAGCTAATGTGGCTAGTGATTTTTAAATGCATGTATCTCGATTAAATCATTGAGATCTTTTTTAATTTAGATAATGCTGAATATTTATTTATCCTGCCTTTCTACTTCTCATGCAATTAAATTTTCCCCTGAACGTTATTTTTAATATTAATATTATAACAAAGTATTCTCATGCAGTTTCCAGTTTATCTCCTATTACAACTTGTATGAATATATCTGTATGTGACTTTGATTTTTTTCCTTAAGATTGATCCCTAGGGTGTGAAAATTATTTTTCATAAGGGTATGAAAATTATTTTTAAGGCTCTACATAAGTACTGCTAACTTCTGAGTTGTCATCTTTAAAAATTGTTTTTATCATTCACTCTGTGTGAGCTTCAGCAGTGTTGGGAAGAGGGCAGGGGCATGCCCTCTGGTTGTCTGGGACGATTCTCCCTCGCTTAAAGGTGACACTGATTCATATTGGTCTGCCCAGAGAACCAGAATCGGAAAGATTTTTATCATACGTGAAACACTTTACAGAAAGCTCTTTTGAAGATCGTTTGAAACAACTCTGATACTAATGTATATACCAGTGGCCTAAGACAGTGATTTTTGAGAGCATTCCAGTTGGAAGGGGAATAACTACTCAAACATTTCAAACAGATTAATGCTGATTGTTATGCCTTTTGATTTGGTTTGTTATCTGTTCAGTAACTAGGCATTTAGCTTTTATAGTACTAGAAAATGCAGTATTTAAAATCAGAGAAGTGATACAAAGGTAATCTCTAATATAATCCAGGAATTTACAGATGGAGACAGTATTCTCAATAGTTTAATTTTTTTAGTGAGGTTTCTTTTTTCAGTCATGTTTATATATAGATGCAGGTATTTATTTTAATTATTGGGCAAATCTTGTTTTTTTGTAGAAAATAATACATTATATTAAAACTACATTAACTTTGCATATAGTATGTAGCATACTTGACTGCTTACTATATATGCAAAGTGTATTTTTTTGTTTGTGTGTGAGTGAAAAATGCTTGCTACAACTGCACTGTGTAGTGGAAAGTAGAAGCATGGTGGTGCCTTTTTATTGTTGCTTCGGTTTCACTGATTCTAATTATAGAAGCTTACATCACCTTAGTTGATGATGAAGGCTTCCCTCTTTCTCTTTGCTTTTTCTTCCTCCATCACTCCCTAAGGAAGGATCATATTTCATAGTGCATATGTGTCCCACTGGTGGCTCTGATAAGGTTTTCAACAGCGTGGTGCTGATCATTTAGTGGACATAGATGACAGTGTGCTGAAGCACACTGTTTCTTACAGAATAGGAGGAGAGTGTTGGTAGTCTGGCTTTCTTCAGAAAGGCTGAGAAATAGATAGGATGCAGTTTGAAAGCAGGAATTCCTGAGGGGCACCAGTAATTAGAGTTAACCATGTCTGGTAACTACAGAGATTCATTTCAGATGTTCAAGTTAAGCAAGGGGCAGGAGGGGGGCAGGGAGTAGGAAAGCTTACTGTGATCCTTTAAAAGGGCTTGTATGTTACCTCAGATATTATGGTAGTGTCATTTATTCATTCATTTTCCAAAAGGATTAAAGTGTTTTTACTATATAAATCAGTACATGTAACAGTTTATATTTTAAAGGCCAAATGCTTACAGCTAAAACACAGAAATGAGTGGCCTGTTTGTTTTATTTTGTAAAACTACATAATTTTTCTTTGGTCTTCACCTCCTTCTGAGTTTGGCTTCTCTACATTGTGATTATAGTATTTCACTGTGCAGATGGGGAATAAAGTGTATGACTGTGCCTGAGATTACTATAAACCTGGTTTTTGTTAATGTTGGTTTTTTGTTTTTCATAACGTCTAGAGTGTAAATTCTTTGATAACTTACCTTTATCCATGATTACCTTTTTTTCTCCTTTTCAGTGTTGTTACCTATTGACATAAAAGGTATATTTATAGGTTAGTAACTATTAGAGCCTCATATTTGGCTTTCTATACAATATGATTTCAAATGTTCTGCTTCGTATTTTTGTTTAGAAATAGTTTATATAGTTAATGTATTTTATATTAGTTTATACAGTTTATAATGTGTACATAAAATATGAATATATAAAATAATGTAATTATTAACTATATAGCATTTACATTTTTATAAGACTATTTTATAATGGTTTGAAGTTTTGTAAATGCATACCTTGATTGCTTTATTTGGTAGTAGTTTGAAAGACCTTTTTAAAGCTAAAGATTTCATCAGTGTGGCTTAGCATCATGGCATTTCATATGCAGGGGAAATGTATTCTTAAATGGTTATCCTGTGGTTACGATTCCTAGACAATGTGTAGATCAGGGCATTCTCCCTTTCTGCAGTTACTTCATTTGAATTGGTGAGGTAATGGAATGAGATCATGATAAAATTTTTAAAGTAATAGAAGTGAAAAATCATTTATTCACCTAATCATATATTTTAGTTATTTGATAAATTACTGACTTTTCAAAAGGTGTTTATAGTTTTATTCAGTAACTGAGAGTAAGTCATTCTTACTGAAGAAACAGTGTGATATAGTGTATCATCAGAGTGGTGGTGGGTTCACATGCTGAATATAGAATTTGGCCTGTTTGTTTCTTTCATGGTATTGTTGCACAGGGAGATTTTTCATGCCAGGCTCACCGTACAGTTCCTAGAATGGCAGATACTATGAGATGATTGGTAGAACAAGGAAAAGGATGATGTCATCTTCACTTCCAGGCCAAACTAAAGGAAAAGAGAGTTGTTCCTTTATTGAGCTGGTGTTTACTACAGTTGTTCTAACATATGGTATTAGTGGATTGCATTTCATACACAGGGCAGAGTGTTTTTTAAAGTAGTTAAGAGATGGCTGTCTCCCTTGCTCAGCTTGAAGTCCTTCTTTGTGTGCTATCAGCGTGATTTATAAAAAGGGGGAAAGGTGCCCTTTAGGGTTTTGCCTTTTGATTTGGTTGTAATTTATCCTGTTGGTTCTGTACATGAATATAATTACTGTCTTGCGTTGAAACTGAAATGTTTTTCAGTCACATTAATGTTTACATACAGGATATCTTTTAGAAATTTATCTTTAGGAAATGTTTGGCTTCATTTACATACAAGGTGCCTACTATCGTTTTTCTATTTTTAAAAATGAGTGTTAAAATTAGATTTTAGTTAATTTATTCTTAAATACTTAACATTTTGTTGAAATTCCAACTCATAGGTTATTTATATTAATTGAGTTGAAAAAATACATCGGTGCTTGAAAATCAACCTGTACATAATTTCCATGTTTTAGGGTTAGAAAACTGGAGTCATGTTTATTTGTTAAATTTAGTTTTATATTTAAATGTAAATTTTGTGTGTTCTTTTGAAATTTTTTTAGAAAACAAATAATTCTTAAGTTTTATGGAAACCCAGATTCATAAATGGTCACTTATTGTGAAAGTATGACTTGTCTTTATTCAGAATAACACCTAGTTTTACTAAAGTCAGTTCTAGTCTTATCAGTAGCAGCGTAGTTCAGATTGGCAGCATAGTGTTGTTCAGAAAGTGACTTACAGTTTGCTCAGGGGTATTGAAGAACTCTGTTTGTTTGCTTATTTGTTTGTTTTTGGCTAGTAACAAGGTGTTCATCTCTTTGACAGTAAAGTCCTTTGTAATAACACCTGTCTCTCAGGTAATAATTTCTCCTCTTATGTTGCACACCTCTTCCCTCAAAATGGTGGTAGGTAAATAAAGCAAGATAGTTCAGTTACTTTGATTTATTCATTGATGTTATTCTCATAATTTTGCTGCCTGGAGGGGTATTAACTGTATTTTACCATTGGAAACTGTGTCTTACTTTGGCCATTGGGAGGCACCATTGCAACCTTTAGTGCAAACTCTTTGTGGTAGTATCTGCACTAGATGCCTTGTGGCAGAATCTTGAAGAATAGGGTGGGTACTAGAGGAGTTGTGTTTTCAGATTGGAGAAGGTGTGGCAAGAATTAAATTTTTTCTATAATTTTTATAGAAAAATATTTCCTTTTAGTCCAAGCTCAGTTTGGAAGCAGGTTGAATGATTTTCTTTTCTGATTCCTTCTGAGTTTTACTTGCTTCTGGTCTCTTTCTAGGAATTTAGCATTGGGCTGTAGGAAAGTACCATATTGCATATTCTTCCTCAGAGGGGTTGGTGAATGCCGCACGTCAGCTCTTGTGCCTGTGATTTTTTTTTTTCAGCTTTTCCTTTGGAAAATGAAATTCTGTTCCATTTAAATGTACTATTTACATACAAATCTTAGTACCAATTTTGATATTTTTAATGTTAATTTAGAGTGGTCTTGAAGGTTATACCTTTCAGAACAGTTATTTGATAAATAGGAAGTTTTGCAAGCAGAATACATATGTGACATCTGAGAACTAGGCTGCCTTCTGTATTTGCAATGCAAGAGTATCTTACCAGAGCTAATTATTTTCCCTTGGGAGGACAATACTGTGTTAAATTTGAATAGTAATATGGCTTCCCAAATCTGCGTATCAATGCACAGAATTAAAAATCAAAATGGATTTTTAAGACTGAAACAGAGAGATGCTTTAGCCATTTTTTTCTTACAGAATTTAGCTTGCTGCAACGTTTCACGGAAGGGTGTGTGTGTGTTTTCAATAAATTGCTCTTTGGGCTACATCTGCAGATACAGTAGCCAATTGATCTAATGCAGTTTCTGAAGGCTTTCTATACAGGTGATGTCATCCTTTTAGCTCTATTCTCCTCCCACTCTCTTTCCTTCTTATTAGATATTTCATCTTACTGCAGAGCATAGAATCAATAGGAGCTTCTCCTTAGGGAGCTGCTGTGAAACAGGCAAGGACAGTAGGAATTAAAACACTAACATACAGTCTTGCTTTAGCAGAAGATGTAGTGTTTTTGTACCATATCATATATAAATTTTCAACCAGAAAGCCAGACTTAGATCCACAGTACTATCTACTGATGCATTAGAACAAGGAGCAATGCTGCAGAGCAGTAAATAGTGCATGTGAAAAGAGAAATTCTTCATTTTGGAGATTCTCAAGCATTCTACAGGACAAACCTGTTAGAGCATATATCTTCTAACTACCACTTGCTCAATGGTTGATTTTTTTTTTTTTTTTAAACCTCTGGTGGTTAACAATATAAAGAAGAAACTTTGATCTTAAGGATACAGTGTTCTGGTTTGCTTCTGATGCAGAAGAATTACTGCAGTGCTTACTCTACAGAATGAAATAAGTTGAAGAAGAGACAAAGCTGTCTTTGGAAAGGTTTCTCAGAATCAAGCAACACGGATTTGGTGCATGTTGCCTTATTTGCTTTGATTGATACAGTATTAACTGTTCAGTTACCACTGTGCATGTCTGTGCCAGGTGCCTGAGGAAGGATGTGTCTGTTATGTTTTGAGCCAGAAATCTAAACATCTTGATTTACTGTGATTTGCTTGTTAAAAGTGAACATTTTGATGAAAAGTATTCCAGTTATTTAGAAGCTAAATTCTAAGCTATTGAAAGCTCCTGATATCAGTTTGAAAGGGATTTGGAGAAGCTGTCTTTACACTGCAATTTACACTGCAAATGGTATATGATTTATAAGAAAGAAACTTAAAAGAATTTTGTCAACATACTCATCGGTGTGGCTCTGTTTTGAAAAGGAAACTATCCTTTGCAGCTCAGGAAATGGCTTTTCTTGTTCGCTGTTATGCCAATTGTCTTCAGCCATGGGCCTCCAAAGTAAGTAATTATTTTCTTTGAGATTGATATAATCCACCTGTTACATTTAAATTCTACCTATTGTGAATTGTAAATGAGCTGTATTGTACTATTATATTTTCCAAACTTTAAAAAAATAAGAACTACAAAGCAGTCTAAACTCATTCTCATGGCCATTTTGTTTTTCAACTTAAAGGAATCTCTAAAATATTCTAATATACCTCTAAGAGGATTTGAAAAATACTTTCTTAATTAATCTGTAGACTTAAAATGCAATGCATTTGAAGTATACTGTTTTCAGACTGAATCATCATTTGTTTATGCCTATTTCTGTACTTCTCTGTGATCATACTCTAACTTGAATGTATTGTATTTCCTCATTTCCTTAAAGGGTTGATGTATTTGGCTATGTTAGTCTAATTTATAGTCTGTGTTATACAACATTTTTCACGGATATGGTACTATCAAATTGTTGAATTGTATTATTTTACGAAGACTGGGTAAGAATTCTTAAGCAGTCAAATAATATGAAGAATACTCATTATGAAAAGTAATTACATGAAAATATTTTAATAATGATCTTAATTATTTTCAAAATAGTAGTAAGTGAACCATTAGTAGCTTGGGATTGTTTAAGATCATATATTATACTTGTCATTTTAAAGCAAACATATTAACTCACAAAAAAGTAAAATGCTACACAGCAGGATTTGCTAGGTTTTAGGAAAGTATACAGTGTAATTTAATAAATTATATTGTTCATAGTAGGTCTCTAAGTGTTTTAGTAAACACTTTAATTGTAACAATGACTGTTAAGATTGCTTTATGGTTCTGTTGAATTAGAGACAGGCACAATAGAAGCATCTCTTAGGATGATCTGAAATCATGTCTTTGTTTAAAGGTTGTCCTATTGATGGTGACTAAGGAAGAAATACTATGGTAGCATCATGGTGTAATGTTTTATCTGAAAGATAGCTCGTTGGATATCTCTCTTAAAGGCAGCTTCTGGAAGGACATTTAAATTCACTGTCCATTTGGCAAAGAGCTGATTGAAATGTAAAGAGATGGAAAGATGCCTAGGTACACAGTTCATTTGTACTATTATCTGGTAAGGCATGGATGGTCTCTTTAGTGCATATGCCACCTGTGGGGCCCATGCATTGCTGAGGCTTGGCACTGAGGTTTAAAATGACACAGAAGGGAAATGGATGAGACCAGGTGAAAAAGATTCAAACAAAAGAATGAGATATAGGGGTTATTCTTCAGAATACCTACAAAAAATAGCCTTTTGGGGTACTGGTAACCAACTTTCAATGTAAGATTTAAAAAGTATAGAAGAGGCAAAGAGGATTTTAAAGATTAGATTGTAAGGTTTCATTAAATGACACCAAATATTATCTGAACAGGATTTCGTGATAGGTACTTTACTATGTAAATTAAGTGTTTATGATAGAGTACATTTCTCCTATCGCCCCCCCCCCCACCCGCCCCAACTCTTATGTTATTATTGATGGAATATTAACTGGATTGTGATTAAACACATTAAACTTGTGGTTAAGTTTTCATACTTGCTACTTTGGGTTTTCTAATACATTTTACTCATTTTTATTAATTCATGTATTTTGCCCATTCTGCTACTCAGATTCAGTACTTCTGAGTTGATTTATTTTCTTGATCAAATAAATAGTTCTAGCAAAAATGTTCAAAATGCTTTCCTTTATATTTACCCTTCAAATATTTGCTTATTTGTATATAAAATAATAAATCTAAAGTCTTTTTCCCTTTAGCATTATTTGCTTTGTTTTGTTTTATTTTTTATCCTTGATACCATAAAGTTTTACCATGGATTATCTAATTTTTTGTTTTGTTTTCTTTCCCCTTTTTGGCACTTGAAAGTCTTTCTCAAGCTGAAGATTCCCGTTTGTCTTCAGTTGTGGGAAATTTATTATTTTTTGAAAACTGCAACTCTTTTTTTCTCTTGTCACTCCATATGTTGGAACTCTAGATCTATCCATAATGTCTCTCAACATTTGTTTTGTACTTTATTCTCACTCTTTGCATTCCCAGTTTGATATTCTAGCTCATTAACTAATTCTCCACTTGTGACTAATTTCTGTCCTGCTATTTACCTTTTAAATTTCTAAATTTAATTATTATGTTATTGATTTCTGAAATCTCTTAAGTGATGCTTTTTTACAACCACCCTTGTTTAATAACTTGTTTTCATTTTGTGGATGCTATTCTTTTTTCCTGATTGTCTTATCAGCTCTTTCTTCAAGTTCAAATTTTTCTTAGTTGAGTTTTTTTGTTGTTTTCTTTCAGGGGTTTGACTTTTCTTGATTGATTCTTATTTGAGAGCTCATCGTCTGGTCAGTTACAGTTGCTTGCCCCAAGTGACGGTCTACTAGATGGAGGAGGCATTACTACTGTGGCTTCCATCTTCCTTAGGTAGCTCCTACAGTCACTGGTCTAGGAAGTGCTTCCATTCTCACTTTTATACACAGCTAAATCTATAGGTTATTTCTTGACCCTTCCCTAGCTTTACCTATCTGCAACATTTGACACAGTTGATCACTTCCTCCTTATTGACATTCTTTCTTCAGAGTAAAAGTCAACCATGACTTGCCAGACAGTATGTGATCTCTCTTCCCCTCATCTTCCCCTATACTCCTCCTTGTTACACTACTCCAACTACTCTGGTTTCCTTGTGTGTCCTCAAACTTGTCAGGCACTCTTAAACTGATTTCCTATTTTCTCAAGAATTCTATTTGCACTTTTAACAAACCCACTGTTAAGTGCAAATATTGATTGAACACTGCTCTGTGGTTTTAAAAATGTTAAAAAGTGGGGAGAAATATGTGTCTTAGAGTTTAAAAAAAAACTCTAATATTTATTGAGTGATTTAACAGTGCTCCCCCCCGCCCCATCCTCATCTTTCAGTAAAAATAATGAGTTAGGAATGCAATTTCACATGCCTCAGGCACAGTGCTGCTGTATATATGCAAGGCTGCTATGATTAGTTATAGCTGTTTCCTTTAGGGCTTTTGGGAAATTTAGACTATTTCCATTAAACAGGCTCCAGACTGCTTTGGGAGCCTTAGGATCTATTTTTAACCCTCTCTCTCACTGTCAGCTGACACTTCTTTGATGTCACTCTGTCTAGCCCTAGAAAGTACTTTATAATTCTGGTGGCTTGCTTTTAATTTCATAAGGCCTCCATCTTCTTGTGCCTTGACGAATGTTTCCTGTCTCCCATATGTATGATTTTCTTGCATTTCATCTTCTATGCTTCCAGAGTAATATGTTCTAAAGGTATATTTCTTATAGTCATTTTCTTGCTTAAAACTCTTTAGTAGGTCTTTTCTAAGACAGGGAATCTAAGCATCCCAAAATGCTATGTCTGGCCCTTCATCTCTTGTGTCTTCCTATAGTTTACATCTCTACCTGAGCTACACTGGTTTGCTTACTGTTTCCTGAACGCATCATGCTCATTCAAGTCTCTGGCCGAATATTGTTCAACAGAAATACAATGTGAATTACATATGTAATTTTAAACCTTCTGGTAGCTTTATTTTTTTAAAAAACTTTATAAGGTGAAATTAATGTAATAATATATCCAGTAGAGTTTTTAAAATATGTAATAAAAATAGAGTAATTATTAGTGAGATACTTCCTTTTTTTGTTTGTTTTTACTGAATTCCAATTTGCATTGTATACTTACAGTATGCCTCAATTTGACTAGCCACACTTCAAGTGCTCAGTAGCCATGTGTGACTTAGGGCTACCACATTGGACATTGTGATTCTGGGTCTTTGTCAGGAGTCTTCAGTACATTTGGTCTGCTCTCTACCCCTAGTGAGAATGAGATCTTTCTCTCTAAGTTGCATTTGTTATTTTATTTGTTACTTATTCTAATTTTTTTTATATCTTTATTGGAGTATAATTGCTTTAAAATGTGGTGTTAGTTTCTGCTGTACAACAAAGTGAATCAGCTATATGTATACATATATCCCCATATCCCCTCCCTCTTGAGCATCCCTCCCACCCTCCCTATCCCACCCCTCTAGGTCTTCACAAAGCATCATGCTGATCTCCCTGTGCTATGCAGCAGCTTCCCACTAGCCATCCGTTTTACATTTGGTAGTGTACATATGTCACTGCTACACTCTCACTTCGTCCCAGCTTCCCCTTACCCCACCGCGTCCTCGAGTCCATTCTCTACGTCTGCGTCTTTATTCCTGCCCTGCCACTAGGTTCATGAGTACGGTTTCTTAGATTCCATATATGTGCGTTAGCATACGGTATTTGTTTTTCTCTTTCTGACTTACTTCACTCTGTATGACAGACTCTAGGTCCATCCACCTCACTACAAATAACTCAGTTTCGTTTCTTTTTCTGGCTGAGTAATATTCCATTGTATATATGTGCCACATCTTCTTTATCCATTCATCTGTTGATAGACATTTAGGTTGCTTCCATGTCCTGGTTACTGTAAGTAGTGCTGCAGTGAACATTGTGGTACATGTATCTTTTTGAATTATTTAATTGTTTTTTAAAATCTCCCAAAACCCATGATATCTATCACTATTATGACTAGCACCAGGTATACAGTAAGTGCTCTTTATTAAGTAACTGGGAAATTAGACCACCAAGCTTGTTAGAAATTTATTTATATATATAGTTAATGAGTATGTGTTTATGAAATGTCTTACTGTGAGTAGCATACAGGAACTTACAGACTTTGTAATGTGCCCAAGAATCATCTTTATTCTTTGATAGTTTTAAGGTTAATGGATAAGTGACTTCTGGATAGGCACAGTTCCTCTGTATCAGGTAGCTACGCTTTAAAAAGAAAGTTCTAACAATGCAGTTTGGAATTTAATAGTGAACTTTGAGGAATGCTGTTCTGTTGGGGAATTGTGTAGTTTTTAAACATTATTTTTAGGGTTAATAATAGATATTATTTCATACTTTAGAGCCCTTTGAATAACCTTCATTTAAATGAAATAATGCTTGGGTATGAATTATAAGGGGCAAAAAGTTTCAGATAGCAAACTTATTAAAGGGTACATTTCCCTACTATCATTCTTAGTTTTGGCAGGTTATTCTTGAAGACTAAGTTTTTAAATATGAATTAGAATCTTGAACATTTGTGTAATATTACACTTATGCTATACATGCCTGCATTCATGCCAATTTAGGTTGAAGGAGATCTCTGCCACTGCTCCCCCCCAAACTAATTGTCCTATAAATGTTTCTTGGATAGATGGATGGGATTGTCCCAAAGCATTATTTCTTGCATTGACAGGATGTTAATAGGAATATTGGAGGAAAAGAAGTTTTGAATATGCTGGGTGAAACAGATTTCTTTTTTGTGGGACTTCTTGGACCCTCCATAAATATGCTTATGCTTGTTGTAAAGAGTTAAGGGGGCATATGGTATAGCATTATTTGCTAATTTATTCAGCCATCAACCACCCCCCCCACCCCAATATATCCACGAGTTTTGTCTTCTGAAACAGTATTCTGGCATATACAGTTTAGGAAATGCTACTCACCCTGAAATACTGAATGTGTCTGTGCTAAGACTTCATCTGTTCAGATATCCATGGAAACCCTCTGAGCAACAGTGACAGTGTTCAGAAGTCAAATATTCACTCAGTTTTTCTCTTTTTTTTGAATAAATTTATTTTATTTATTTTTGGCTGCGTTGGGTCTTTGTTGCTGTGCATGGGCTTTCTCTAGTTGCGGCGAGCAGGGCTACTCTTCGTTGCGGTGTGCGGGCTTCTCATTGCGATGGCTTCTCTTGTTGCGGAGCACAGGATCTAGGCTCACGGGCTTCAGTAGTTGTGGCACACAGGCTCAGTAGATGTGGCTAGCGGGCTCTAGAGCTCAGGCTTAGTAGTTGTGGCGTGTGGGCTTAGTTGCTCCACAGCATGTGGGATCTTCCCGGACCAGGGCTGGAACCCGTGTCCCCTGCATTGGCAGGCGGATTCTTAACCACTGCGCCACCAGGGAAGTCCCCCACTCAGTTGTTCTTAATGAGCAGGTGTTGTATGTGGGGTAGGCATCACTATGGTAGGCTTTCATTAGGTAGTAAAAGTGAAATATAAATTACATAACAATATATTTATGTTTATATATATATAATATACAATGGGAATATAAAGAGTGTGAGTGCTGCATTCAAAGGAGTGAAGTGAAAACGCACTCCTTTTTCACTTCCCATTCATTTCTCAGCTTCCTTATGTTGGGAGTTTTTGTTGTTAATCTAATTTTATATCACTTTCTACTCTGTTTCCAATGCTTATAAGGTAAATGTTCATTGTTGGTTCTAGTTTAAATCAAGTGTATCAGTATTTGTCATGTTCTCACAAGGCATTCTAATAAAACTCATCTTTGGATCTTAATATTTTCAACATTATAAAAAGTCAGAATGTATACTGTGTGTATAGCAACCCCTAGTTGCTAAGGGGTACAGAATTTCAGCACATTCCAGTGTTTGTGGACACTTTTAAATGGGAAGGAAGAAAATTGCCCTCACATACATGTGTATATATTTGTTTTCAGTTCTGAAATTTTTCAAATAGTTTATTTTTAGAAGTAATAGGGGAATTCTTTCTCGATATGGAAGTATAACATCTCAGCTAGATATTGCAAATAAAGCTAAAATTCCGTTTGGACCACCAGCCCCGATCTTTCACCTTCACTATAGAGTGCTACTGTTGGTTATCTAGTGTATGTTCCTCCAAGTTTTTTCCCCCAAACCTAGATAAATATATACCCAGAAAATACGTGGTATTATTTTTATGTTTTTTTAAAAAATGAGTCACATCTTTCACATTTATCACGAAACTTGGTTTTTCAATTAGTAAATCTGAGAGAACTATCCAGGTTTGAACATACAGATCTGTTTTATACCTTGAACTGTTGCATTGTATTCCATAATGAGCTATATAACAATTTAGCTATTCTCCCTGCGATACTTGTTTATCTTTTAAACTATTACAAACATTATAATGAATGTCCCTGTACATTCCCCCTTATACACCTGTATGCTTCTTTAGGGTAGGTACCCAAAGAGGAGTTGTTGAGTCATAAGGTTTATATATTTTAAATGTAATAAATCTTACATTTGCTCCCTCAGAGTGGCTACTCCCCAAATCACTGTCCAGAGTAGCTGTATCAATTCATAACTCCCTTTAGCAATTTATAAAAGTATTGTTTTCCTCCATTGCCTTGCCCATATTTGTATTATGAAATTTTCTTTTTGCCAGTCTGATGGGGAAAAAAGTTATTTGTATTAATTTTTATTTCTGTGATTGCTGGCAATGTTTAGCAATCTCTTCCAGCCATTTTTTTCTCCTGCTGCTATTACTTAAGTGGCCCCATGTTAAGATGGCAGAGCCAAGAGACCAAAGCAGCCTGGATATCTGAGTCTCTGCATGTGAAACAGTTGCCCCAAAGAGTTGCCTGGACCTATAGGGTACTTCGAGTCGGCGAAATCCACACTTTGCTGGGTTAAGCCTGTGTGAGACATACAGTGTTGATCTTATGTCACTGCCCTTCCCAGAAACCTACAGTAGTTCTCTATTGCAGGAATCAATTTCAAAATACCTAGCTTAACATTTTTTATTACATTCTTCCTCTTCTTAATACATCTCTTTCCCTTTACATGTATACATAGTCTTCAAGAAACTATGTACTTTCATAATCTGTGTCTGTATTTAAGCCATTAGCCTTCCCAGCCTCCAAATAAAACTTTGACACTAGTTTTCATGGATAGGTGAACTCCAACAGAGCTCAGAAGTTCAGGTATAGGAAATGGGTTCGGAAAATAGGAAATTTTGCCAGACCTGGTAGGCTGGAAGATGATGGGGTAAGTGAATTGAGGTTGCTGATGAAAAGTCAGCTATTAAATCCTGGCTGGGGTCAGGAAAGGAAAAAGGGCAGATGAGCTGAAAGACAGTGGAGAAGTTTTAAGAAATCAAGAATTCCTATTGGAAGGAAATCTTTTCCTTTATGTTTTCTTTGTTTTAAAGAAAATAGTAAGTACTGGGTGTTACAAACTCCCAACTTAATATCAGGAAACAACTTCGTAGGAAAGAACAACAGATTTATAGTCAGGCAGCCTAGGTTTTAGATTTCAATACCCCTGCTTCCTAGCTATGTGACCATGGGCAACCTTTATAACTTCTCTGGGTGTTGGTTTCCTAATCTATAAATCGGGTAAAATAATAACATCTACCTATTAATTCATTTAATTGGAGGAGCAACCCTAGCCCTAATAAGCATTAGTCCTACTACAGCGTTCATTACTTTTATCATTCTTATTTTACTCACTATTCTTGAATTTGCAGTAGCCCTTACTCAAATTAGATAATCCATATAAAAAGCATGTAGAAGGATATATTTGCTGTAGTATACCTATTTGGTAAATATAGTGAGCACTCAGACGTTAGTTTCAATTATCATCATCATTATTCCCATCAGATAGCTAGGTTGAGGGGATTCCTATATGAAGATCTAAGTTTTCTTCATGACTTAGGAAGCAGATCTATATGCTTATAACTCTTTGTGTTCTCTCCACTATTAGACTGAGCTCCTTGATGGTAGGACCCATCTGTTTTCATCTTTGCTAGCAGAGTTCCTGGCATAAAGTAGAGTATAGCAGAGAGTACTGAAATCAGGTGAACCTGGGTTTGCATTTCAACTCCACTGCTTACGTGAGTGTGAGATGTAGGGCAAGTTGCTTAGTCTAATTGCCTCAGTTCCTCATCAGTAAGGTAGGGATGATAATAATAACGCTTGCCATTTAGGCTCTAGTAAGGATGACGATTACTCAGTACGTTGTAAGTATCATTACCAAGCCAGTTTATAGATATGCTCTTGTGCCTTTGGTTCACTGTGTTACTTTTATGGTTGACCTCCTTTTCCTTGGTCTTACCTCTGTAGGAATCTTGGAATATAAAATATCTTCCTCATCCCAACACCTATTTCATTACTAGATGAGATTTTTTTCTTTGTATCTAAACAGTAGACGCTGTAAGAGGAACATCTTTGAGCTGGAACATACTCCTCTATCTTCTGTATTATGGAAACCAGTTATTGGTAGCTCTTTGATTTTCTGCTTCCTTTTTTAGTACTCATAATAGAGCTATAAAATGGCCTCTAAGCATGGCTTTAGCTTATTCCACAGGTTTTGATATATAGCATTTTAATTTTTATTCTGTTTAAATATTTTCTAATTTCCAGTGTGACTTCATTGACCTGTGGGCTATTTAGAGGTTTCTTTTATAATTTCCCAAATACATAATAGTTTTCTAGTTATCTTTTTATTACTTATTTCTACCTTATTTGCACTGTAATCATAGGATATTCACTGTGTAATTTTAACCTTTTGAATTTTGTCGAGACCTGCCTTACTATCAGTGTTTATAAATGTTTATGTATATACCCTAAAATAATGTATTCTATAGTTTTTTTTAAAATAAATTTATTTATTTTATTTATTTATTTTTGGCTGTATTGGGTCTTCGTTGCTGCGCATGGGCTTTCTCTAGTTTTGGCGAGCGGGGGCTACTCTTTGTTGCACTGCACGTGCTTCTCATGCGGTGGCTTCTCGTTGTGGAGCACGGGCTCTAGGCGTGCGGACTCGGTAGTTGTGGCTCACGGGACCTAGAGCACAGGCTCAGTAGTTGTGACGCACGGACTTAGTTGCTCCACGGCATGTGGGATCTTCCCGGACCAGGGATTGAACCCATGTCCCCTGCATTGGCAGGCGGATTCTCAACCACTGTGCCACAAGAGAAGCCCAAGAATGTATTCTCTAGTTGTTGATTGCAGTGTTCTGTGTGTTGATATATACACTTCAGGTTATATTTGTTAATTATGTTCATATCTTCTGTATCTTTACTTTTTTTTATTTGCTTATTCTGTCCCTGAGAGATGGGTGGTAAAAGTTTCGTGGCATAATTGTAGATTCATCTAGTTCTTCTTTTATTGTTGTCATTTTTTTACCTAATACAGTTTGAGGCTGTGTTACTAGGTGCAAATCTATTTAGTGTTGAACTTTTTATCATTATGAAATGTCCCCTTTTGCGTCTATTAATGCTTTTACCTCAAAGTCTACTTCATCTGACATTAATATAACTACATAAGCTTTCTTTTGGTTTGTGTTACTATTTTATATAGTCAATATTCATGTTGATTTACTTACATATTTCTGATTTTCATTGGTTTTCCTTCTTTCCTTCATCTAGAAGCTTTCATTTGGAAATGAAATCATTTTCTGTCTCCCAGTGGATTTTCTTCACTGTAGATCTGCCATGGGAGTATTTCTCTTCATTTTTGTTTCTCTGAAAATGACTGTTTTGCCCATTTTGAGGACTGTTTTTACTGGGTGTAGAATTCTAGCTCTTAGAGATAACACTCCATTGTCTTCTGGCTTCCAGGTTGAGAAGTCAGCCATCAGTTTAATTTTGCTCTTGTCAAAGCAATCTCTTTTTTTCCAGACTGCTCTTAAGATTTTCTCTTTGTTTCTTTCTCCAACACTTCTACCCTGGTGTGCATAGGTATGGGTTGGCTTTTATTTATCTTGCTGGTAATTCTTAAAGCTACTTGGTCTGTGACTTTGTATTTTTTGTTAACTTTGAAAAATGCTTAGCCATCATTTCTATGCCTTAAGTACTCTTCTGTTTCTATGACTCCGGTTATTCAGATGTTACCTTCTCACTGTATATCCTTTGGCTCTTGGCCCTTCTCTCCTAGCTTCATTCTTTTTACTCTCCATGCTTCATTCTAGATATTTTTTCAGACCAATGTTTATTTTTCTGTTTTTTCTTAGCTCTGTCAAATTTGTTACTGAATCCATCTGTTGACTTTCTATTTTTTAAAATTTTTATTTATTTATTTTTAACACCTTTATTGGAGTATAACTGCTTTACAATGGTGTGTTAGTTTCTGCTTTATAACGAAGTGAATCAACTATACATATACATATATCCCTATATCTCCTCCCTGTTGCATCTCCCTCCCACCCTCCCTATCCCACCCCTCTAGGTGGTCACAAAGCACCTAGCTGATCTCCCTGTGCTATGCAGCTGCTTCCCACTAACTATCTGTTTTACAGTTGGTAGTGTATATGTGTCCATGCCACTCTCTCACTTCGTCCCAGCATACCCTTCCCCCTCCCCATGTCCTCAAGTCCATTCTCTACGTCTGCATCTTTATTCCTGTCCTGCCCCTAGGTTCTTCAGAACCATTTCCTTTTTTTAAAAAAATTCCATATATATGTGTTAGCATACGGTATTTGTTTTTCTCTTTCTGACTTACTTCACTCTATATGACAGACTCTAGGTCCATCCACCTCACTACAAATAACTCAATTTCGTTTCTTTTTATGGCTGAGTAATATTCCATTGTATATATGTGCCACATCTTCTTTATCCATTCATCTGTTGATGGACACTTAGGTTGCTTCCATGTCCTGGCTATTGTAAATAGAGCTGCAGTGAACATTGTGGTACATGACTCTTTTTGAATTATGGTTTTCTCAGGGTATATGCCCAATAGTGGGATTGCTGGGTCATAAGGTAGTTCTATTTTTAGTTTTTTAAGGAACCCTCCATACTGTTCTCCATAGTGACTGTATCAATTTACATTCCCACCAACAGTGCAGGAGGGTTCCCTTTTCTCCACACCCTCTGCAGCATTTATTGTTTGTAGATTTTTTGATGATAGCCATTCTGACTGGTGTGAGGTGATACCTCATTGTAGTTTTGATGTACATTTCTCTAATGATTAGTGATGTTGAGCATTCTTTCATGTGTTTGTTGGCAATCTGTATATCTTCTTTGGAGAAATGTCTATTTAGATCTTCTGCCCATTTTTGGGTTGGGTTGTTTGTTTTTTTTTATATTGAGCTGCATGAGCCGCTTGTATATTTTGGAGATTAATCCTTTGTCAGTTGTTTTGCTTGCAAATATTTTCTCCCATTCTGAGGGTTGTCTTTTGGTCTTGTTTATGGTTTCCTTTGCTGTGCAAAAGCTTTTAAGTTTCATTAGGTCCCATTTGTTTATTTTGCTTTTATTTCCATTTCTGTAGGAAGTGGGTCAAAAAAGATCTTGCTGTTATTTATGTCAAAGAGTGTTCTTCCTATGTTTTTTCCTCTAAGAGTTGTATAGTGTCTGGCCTTACATTTAGGTCTTTAATCCATTTTGAGTTTATTTTTGTGTATGGTGTTAGGGAGTGTTCTAACTTCATTCTTTTACATGTAGCTGTCCAGTGTTCCCAGCACCACTTATTGAAGAGGCTGTCTTTTCTCCATTGTATATTCTTGCCTCCTTTATCAAAGATGAGGTGACCATATGAGCATGAGTTTATCTCTGGGCTTTCTATCTTGTTTTTTTGCTAAAATTCTTAGTGTTGTCTTTCTCTGTGTATGTCATGATCGATAAACTGGACCAAATATGGCCAGTGAGCTGTATGACCTCTGAGCTAAGAATGATTTTTACATTTTTAAAAGGTTGTTTAAAAAAAGTTTCAAAGAAAAAAAAAGTAATACCACAGAGATTGTATGTGGCCTGCAAAAGCCTAAAGTGTATACTCTTTGGTCCTCTGAGGAAAATGTTTTCCAACCGCTGGTATGTATTAAATACAGTTATTTTAGAATCTGTATCTGATAACTCCATTTTTTGGAAGTTTTTCTTCACTGGTTTCTAGAGTTTATTATTTCCCTTAGTTTTCATGAATGCCATCTTGTCTCCTAATGTGCTTGGTTTTATTTGAGCAATGGATATTGTGTATGAAATTTTTCTTTAGTATTTTGAGGCCTAGGATGATTTGTTTTTTTTCTGTGGTGAAGTTTTGTGTTTGCTTTCAGTAGCTGACTGGAAGCATTAGTAATCCTGTATAACTTTAATCCACAATCAGGGATTGAGATGATTCTAAAATGAGCATCAGTTTACTTTTGGATCACACTTATTTACTAGGGTATAATGTACTTTCCAGGGTCCAAATCCAAAGCATGGCCCTTCCATGCTAGGCCTTGGAATATAACTTTTGTCTCTCTAACCAGGGGCTATCAGAAGTGCTTCTCAACCTGTTTGCCTCCTTTTTAGGAATCAGAAAATACTCTTAAGAGAAAAGCACCTTCAAGGATCAGATTGTGTGTGTTACTGTTTTTCTGTATATCTGAGTTACAGGATTCATCTGAATTACCTATTCCAGCAGGGGAAGTTTGTGATATAGTTTTTTTCGTGTAAATTTTTATAATTACCATGACTTCCTCTTGAGATAATATAATTCAGGCTTGGACGTTTTCTCCTTTAGAGTATATTTAGTTTCCACTGTTATGTATGTGTTTCTATAACATTTTCCTGTAATAAAGTAATGAGAAACCCTGCTCTAAAAAGTAAATAGATTTCTCTCAGTAGTCCTGAATAGTTGGTTGCAGAGAAATTATTTGGAAAATACATCATCATATTGCCTTTGTAAAATTTTCTCTCACCGCTTTGGAGCACAATGGTTTGTATCTTGTCTCAACTCCTGTAGCATTTATTTTGTAAAATTTTTTAAAGTTTTATGGTGTAAATTATATTGTACAACTTGTATCGCTGACCATATTAAAGATGAGGTGGTGGAATCATTTCCTTCTGTATCTCTTGTATCCCTATACCTACCATAGACATTCATTAAATAATTATGATTACTAACAAATTTTTTAGGGGCCAACTATAAGCTAATACAATATTAAATGAAAAGAGGCTTACTAAATTTTTGGAATGTTGAATGCAGTCAGCTGTTACTTTTCTTAAGTCTTGGTGCCAGATGCTGTACTTTAATCCAAGATTTTGCTGTTTTGTTCTGGAATTAGCAGCCATTTTGTGTTAGTGAGGTGTGTGTGTGTGAGAGAGAGAGAGAGAGGGAGGGAGGGAGGGAGGGAGGGAGGGAGCATTCCTACCTTTTACGGTAGCAACAGCTGATATTTTTATTTGAGGAAAGGCCAGTTTTTTCCTCTGAAATACCATTACTCATGGTAATGTCTTTTGAAAACTGCTAAGTGGGCTTCCACTGTAGGCTTGCCTAACAGTCAGAATGCTGATTTGGTTCTTATCACTTTCTAAGATTTTTCCCAAGAATGGAGAATTTAGATTAGAAATTAGGTTGCACAGAAATGTACATAAAACAAAATGTTGTTGCAGAAGTTACAGTGTGTCAAGAACTCTTTAGAGGTAATGCTTGATATTTAGATTATCTTAAATTATTTTTCTTTTTCAGCTTCCAGCCGATCTTACCAAGATGCACATTGCAGACAACCCTCATCCACAGGTGACTCATGTGTCTTCTAGTCAGTCTGGTTGTAGCATTGCCAGTGACTCTGGGAGCAGCAGTTTATCAGATATCTATCAGGTAATACGTTAGGAGTTTGTTTGCTGTGCATATGGCTTTTTTTATTCTGCCGAATACCTTGTGCTTGTGCCTTAGGTGTTCATGTATCTTTTAACTAGGGTGTGAAATTCAGACATAAGGTCTTTGAGAAAATATGCTTTGTTTACTGCGTCAAATTTACAAGCCTAATGAAAGAGGTGATCTGTCTTTTGAGAGTGATTAAATATGGTCCAGCAGTGCATGAATATAGTGTTCTTTTTAATTTCTTTTATCCAAGTGAATCTATATTAATATATAATATTTGCTTGCATTAGAAAATGTTTCTTGAAACAACTGAACTTAAATTTATAAAAAGGCAATTTTTATTATATTCAATAGTTGATTAGTTAAGTCTTCTATAAGTAAAGTCATGAAGAAGATTAGACTTGCCTTTGTATTGTAAAGACTTAAATTTTCCAGTGGCCACACTTAAAAATTAAAAGGAAACAGGTAAAATTAATTTTAATAATATATTTTATTTAGCACAGTATATTCAAATATTATTTCAACATGTAATCAGTGTTTAAAAATTATGAATGAGTTATTTTTTCATACTTAGTCTTCAAAAGGCAAAGTTTAATATTAACTTATGGCACATCTCAATTCAGACAAGACACATTTCAAGTACCACATGCGGCTAGTGGCTACCATAGAGTACTGATTTGTTGAAATAGAATCATTGTTGTCTGAGGAAAACAGTTTAGACTGTGGTTCTGTTGAGTTGCACGGATTTAGCTGTTTTATGAAAATCAGCATTCTTCTGTTAAGGGAAGTTTGCAGGCAGGTGCAAAATGGAAAAAAGCCTCCATTTTTGGTTTATGTGAGGCTTTTTTCTACCAAGATTGTTGCTGTGGACATGCCATCTAAATCCCCCTGTTTGGCATTTTATAGTAGAGAGAACAGGAATTCTCCCTCTTCACCATTTTATAGTAGATAGAACAGGGAATTTTTAAAAAGTAAAGTTAAAAACAGTGCAGTGGTTCTGGGGCCACTTACTGTGTTCATGGAGTTGTTGGGCTTCATGCATTCTACCCCTCCCCAAAAGAAGTATCTTGTGGATTAAGTTTGAGTTGTTGCATACCTAAAAGTCAAAGTACAGCTGTGCTTCTCTGGACTCTTGTGTTTTTCCTAGGGAAGAACACTAAGGAAGATTGACCCTGGATTAATGAAGTTCAGGGATGTGGCTTTAGATTTTTCTCAAGATAAGTGGGAATGTCTGGACCTTGCACAGAGAGACCATAAAGCAGAGATGTGATGTTGATGAACTATAGGTACCTGAACTCACTAGTATATCCATCTCTAAGCCAGATGTGATCACCTTTTTGGAGCAAGGAGCAGAGCCCCCGATGGTTGTAAGAAAAGGGACAAGAGGATAGTGCAGAGATTGAGGTTCAAGGTCACTTGGAAAGGCCGTGCTTTACACTGAACTAATAGATGGGCTGTACACAGTGGGGTCCTGTATCTTTGGCAAGATCCTGGAGGAGCTTCTGAAGAATTGCTTTTATATTAGCATCCACAGGATGTTCACCTACTGGATGACCCACCTGAAGCTGGGGCTCGAGCCTACCTGCTGGTATGGTTGGAGGTCTTCTCCTGTAGGACCATGACCATGTATGTGGCTGCCCTGCTCCAACCTTTTGTATGTTTTCCTTCCTCAGTAACACTTTCCACAGTTCATTCTACCTTTTAAGAGATTCATTTTAACATAGCATAACATGTGGACAGGTATCCTTGCCAGCTTTCCTGCACATCAAAAAAGTCCCTTCATTACAAAATAAACAAGATACCTTTTCATACCCCCAGAAACCTGAAGGTTACCATTGGCCCTCCTCCCCTGATCATCATAATTCACTGCTAAGTCATATCAGTTCTGCTTTCTATGTCATTGTGTTTGTGTGTTTGTATGTATATGTTTGATGCTGAGATGTAATTTACAAATAATAAAATTTACCCTCTTTAGTATAGCTTACATGAAGACATAGAATATTTCTATCACCTCAAAAAGGAGTTTGTATGCTCCTTTTCAGTCAGTTCCTTCTCCTTATCCCCAGCTGCTGGCAGCCACCGATCTGTTTTCTGCCCTTTTGGTTTTACGTTTTCCAGAAGGTCACATAAATGAAAACATATAGTTAAAAGATGATGCTGTGAAATGTGTCAGCTAACCAACAAGATAAAATAAGTTTTAATGAATTTAGGGAGAGTAAACAGATGAGCAAAAACAATGAAATTCAAGAACCAAAACAGAAATTCAGAAATTTAAAGGAGAAAACTATTATAATACTAAAGTCAAATATGCAAAAATGTAAGATAAACTCTTTTAAGTGCAGCCAAAGAAGGTAAAAGTCCCCAAACTCAGACTTTGGTTAAGCCTAGGACACTAGCCAAAGGATGTAAACAGCATAAAGGTTAAAACAAAACAAACATACAAAGATAAAAGCAGAAGGAAAAGAAATCAGAATCTTAAAGTAAATAAATACATACGTATTTGTCTTATACTATATACATGGAATGTATATATGAATTCAAGACATGTGTTACCAAATAGTAACAGTTTTTCTGCTGATGGTAGGCTTGTGGGTAGTTTTTATTATGTTCCTTCAGATTGTCTTATGTTTTTCTCAATGGACATTATTATTTCTACATTTAAAAAATTTTAAAGAGGACATAAATAGAGTGTATAGTTAAAAATAAAAGTTGAATAAAATTGTGGGAAAGGATTAAAGGAATTATTACTAGAAGGTAAAAGGAATATGAACAGAATAATAATAGACTGATAAACTATATCTCCTATAATGTAGAATTTCTACACCTACAATTTAAAAAATTAAAAAAACAAAAACTATGGATAAGGTAAATAATACCAGCTAAATTGTGTGTGTGTATCCAGTTGGGTCCTCAGGACTAAAGGAAAGAGAAGAAGAGAGCTTAGAGTTAAATATCAATACTGGACCTTCAGTCTCTCCCTTAACCTCAGGCCTCCTTTTAGTACTAGTGAAAGCTGTGAATATACTCTTTGGTTAACAGACATTTGGTCCACACCAAAAGGTCATTGGTGTTTGATCTTGTCCCAGACCATTTGGCATGGACCAAATATGCTCATGGACATTTTGGACAGGACCAAACATCCTTCAAGGCACCTTTTAGCTACAGATGTACGTTGCCAGTGTATATACCTTGGCCAGCAACATTTGAAGTAGTTTTCCTGGTTATCCAAATTTCAACATTTGAGAGGTTTTAAAAGTGAATACCTAACCCAGTCATGGCCTATAATAGTATAAGCAGAGCCTTACAAAATATGCGAGTACATTTAACCCTTGAACAAAATAGGTTTGAACTGAACGGGTCCACTTATATGTGGATTTTTTCCCCAATAAATACATACTACAGTACTACACGTACAGAACCGCACGTACAGAGGGCTGACTATAAAGTTATATGTGGATTTTCAACTGTGGGGGGGAAGGGGGTTGGTATCACTAACACCAATGGTTTTCAAGGGTGAACTGTATTTTTAATTTGGAGGATTGGAGGGGAAAGAGAAGAGAGACATCCTAACAGCAGTTTGTAACAGGAATATCGTTTACAGTACCATTTTATGTGGCCAAATGTATGACTATGCTCCTATGTATTTCCTTCTTGAGAGCTTTCATGTGTTCTGGTTTAAAAGTAAAAGTTCTTGGATCTCAAAGTTCAAAATAAAGCATTTATCACAGTTTAGAAAAAATGCAAGTAATTGTTTCAGTATGAATATGTTTCTAATCAGATTAGCTTAAAATTTAGCTAAGAGTATGCATTAAGATGTTAGAATGTTCTTGGATAGAATATTTTATGTATCTTCAAAGAATACTTAAGAGAAATAAGGAGTTTGCTTTCTGGATTCCTTTTCCAAGAGCTGGAGGATTGTAAAATGTAAAATGTTAATTATTGAACCTAAAGCACTTGTCTTTTCATTAACTTATTTTTAAATAACCTGAGGTACCCATTCATCCCCCACCTATCTTTTTTGGTTTCTATATAGGAAGTAAATGTGATCCTAAAAATCCCACCTCATGGCAGCATGATTCCTTAACTCAGAGCTCTACTGCCAATCTCTCCAAAACTCTGGTGCCATGTTTCCACCAGGATGTTCTTTTGATACTTCAACTAGCTTTGTCCTGCTACATGTTTTCTTCCACTTGTCTTTAACATTTCTGTTAAGAATATCATGTCTCCTAGTCAAAGTCTCAGTTATCTTTGCCTATTTCCATTTTTTAAACTTCTGCTTTCATTACAAGAAGAATGACTTTCCTTCCCTTTAAAAATCTTCAGTGCTTCACCATTATCTAATTTACACTTTTCATTTCAAATTTATATTCAAATTCCAAGCCTTTCATTTCTAACCATAATCTGCAAATCTGGTTTTATATTCCACTGTTTCCCACTTAACACATTCTAGATTCTGGTCCATGACAAATACATATGCTATTCCCTGAATGTGTTTGTCTTTTCCTAGCCCTGTTTTGGTAATGCTGTTCTTCCTGCAGCTCCACCTGGATGACATTTTTGTATTGCCTCTCACATGTGAGAACCTACAGCAGTTTTTCTGTGGCTCTTACCACTTTTTTTCAGTATGCTTTTTAGTGTGGTTACTTTCAAACTTGATCTTTTTCGTCATCATGGTAAATTTGTAGTGTGCAGAGTTTGTTTCTTCCTTTTGTTATCTCACGCTGAGTTAAGCACAGTGTTGGCACTTAGGAAGCAATCTAGAATTTTTTTTAGTTGCATTACATTTGAAAGTAGAAATCAATATTTCCAGGGAAAATGCAGAGGATCACTACTAACTAATTGATGATCCAGAGCAAGGGAGGCATTACTTTGACCACCTGCCCTGTTGTAGAGATAATGGAATGGGCCAGCCTGGACAGCATTATTGTGAAGGATTAATTTCACAGGGTTCTTGCCGTGACTCGAAAGACAGAGAGGAAGCATAAGGACTAAGTGATCCATGAAAAAGGTTGAATGAAATATTAAAAATGGGAATTCAGAAAAGATAAGCACTGAAAGTCTAAGATTCTGGCTTAATATTTGCTCTAAATTTGAGAATGTGGCTTCTATAAGCTTGTATAACTTCTCATTCTACCCTGTAGTTCCCCTCATCATACCTTCATGTTTATGTAGATGCAAACAGGAAAAGGAAATCCGCTGGTGGTTTATTTGGAGAAGGCCAAGTCAACAGAAAATCACCTCAGACTGTCTGCCTCACCAAATTATATTTACACATATACACAGAGACACATTCATACTGTGGGAAAAGAAAAATGCAAGAAGTTTAATACTTGTCTTGTTAGCCCTTTCACCAACATACTTTTTTTTTTTCTGGGCTTAATCCATTTTTCATAATCTTTCTGAGGGTCTGCTGTATTCCAACTGCTGTGATAAAATAGTTGAAAGGCCAGGGCTCCAATCTTTTTCGAACCCTACCTTAATGAATGTGGCATATCTTTCGACCTACTTTTTTCTAACAACTTTGATATTATGTGAGTCTCTGAGGCTCTGTTAAATTTTCTTTTTGGCTTTTTTCCTCTCTTCAGTTTGGGTAGTTTTTATTGCCCTTCTTCAAGTTTACTCTTCTTACAGTTTACATTTCTTTATTGGTATTTCCCATTTTACCCTTAATTATGTTTGTACTTTCTTTTGAATCTGCTTATAATAAATGTCAAAAATTCATGTCTCCTAATTTCATCATTCCTGCATCTCTTTATATTGATTGATTGGTTTATCTCCTGATTATGGGTCACATTTCCATGCTTCTTCATCTGTCTAGTAATTTTATATTGTATGCTGGACATTGTGGATACTACATTTAAAAAAAATCTTACCTAGTTATTAAAGAAACGTTTTTCCTAGGAACTGCATCCTCAGCAGCATCATATAGTGACTACCAGTCCTGGTGGTCCTCATATCTACCTTTACCTTAAAGACCTGGCTTGCCTTTGTTTAGTCAAGGATTTATATATATATTTTTTAATTTTATTTATTTATTTATTTATGGTTGCGTTGGGTCTTCGTTGCTGCTTGCAAGCTTTCTCTAGTTGCAACAAGTGGGGGTTACTCTTCGTTGCAGCGCAGGGCTCCCCATCGTGGTGGCTTCTCTTGTTGCGGAGTACGGGCTCTAGGCGTGTGGGCTTCAGTAGGTGTGGCACATGGGCTCAGTAGTTGTGGCTCTCGGGCTCTAGAGCACAGGCTCAGTAGTTGTGGTGCATGGGCTTAGTTGCTCCGCGGCATGTGGGATCTTCCCAGACCAGGGCTGGAACCCGTGTGCCCTGCATTGGCAGGCGGATTCTTAACCACTGCGCCACCAGGGAAGCCCTGGTCAAGGATTTAGACCTTGGACTCTATGTAGCACATTTTATTTACTTTTTTTAAAATTACAAAATCCTTTTTAATTTTTTAGCATGTTTCTGGCCACTCTTTCATATTTTTATTTATTTATTTTTTTAAAGCTGTACATATTTTAAATTTATTTATTTATTTATTTTAGGCTGCATTGGGTCTTCGTTGCTGTGCGCGGGCTTTCTCTAGTTGCAGTGAGTGGGGACTACTCTTTGTTGCAGTGTGCGGGCTTCTCATTGTGGTGGCGTCTCTTGTTGCGGAGCACAGGCTTTTGGTGCACGGGCTTCAGTAGTTGTGGCATGCGGTCTCAGTAGTTGTGGCTTGCGGGCTCTAGAGCGCAGGCTCAGTAGTTGTGGCGCACAGGCTTAGTTGTTCCATAGCATGTGGGATCTTCCCGGACCACGGCTCGAACCCGTGTCCCCTGCATTGGCAGGCAGATTCTTAACCACTGTGCCACCAGGGAAGTCCCCATATTTTTATTCTTAATTCTTATTTTACCACCTTACCCCGTTTGTAGACTCTTAACATTTTAGCAGTTGAGTATGTTCTCTTAACTAATTCTATTCATCCTTTTTCTTTTATCCTACTTTGAAAAAAGTACAGGTAAAAGAGGACAATGGTAAGAAGAGATTATATTCTTTCCTTTGCAGATAGCCTTAGAAAGTTCCTAAAAGGGTTCTTTTAATAGTCATCTCCCAGTCGCTACCCATGATTTTCATTCTACCTAGAGTTATTTTCTTAAAATATCTTCACTTTTCATGCAGATGACAGTAAGCCTTCCCCATTATCCACATAACTGAATTGCATCTTGCCTTTTTTTTTAAAATTTTTATTGCAGTATAGTTGCTTTACAATGTTGTGTTAGTTTCTACTGTACAGCAAAGTGAATCAGCTATACGTATACATATATCCCCTCTTTTTTGGATTTCCTTCCCATTTAGGTCACCGCAGAGCACTGAGTAGAGTTCCCTGTGCTATATACAGTAGGTTCTCATAGTTATCTATTTTATACATAGTATCAATAGTGTATATATGTCAGTCCCAGTCTCCCAATTCATCCCACCCCCACCCCCCTTTGCATCTTGCCTTTTTTTATGTTGTGAGTTATCCATCTTTTTATCAGACATAATCTAAAAGGTAAGAATGAGACTAGGTTGAAATAGTCTTGGTCAGGGAATGAAAACCTGAGATTGAGATGAGGACAGGGTAGTTTAAAAACTCAGATTTAAGGTAGATTGTCCTTAAAATTTGATAAAAGAGAAAAAGGCTGTTATTCCAGAGGTGAGCATCTATATTCTGAAAAATTAACTTGTGTAAAAAATATTGCTTCAATGTTTTTTAACACTCATTTCTTAGATTAAAATCAGCGTTTGTAGATCAGTTGGGTTTCGGAAAAGTCATTTTAGTATCTACACATTTAAATTAAAACTACTTATCTTCGAAAAGAGATTGTAACTTGTTAGCAAGTTTTTAGTTCCAAAGGTATATTATTCAGAAATGCACTCTGCTTACACCCTAAAGTTTCTTAACCAAAAAATAACTCGGGAGAGCATGCTAGTCATAAGATAGGATTGCCCCTATAAGATCCTTAAGAGCCAGCTTATCTAATCTTAAAGATTTCAAGTTGGGTGTTTAATCTAGTTTGTTAACTATTGATTAAAGCTGTTACTTAAAGCTGTGCAGAAGTCCAAAGGAAGTATAGAACATGGTCTTACAAAACAAATCAGAACTCTTTCAGTTGCAGGTATCAGAGCCTTAACTTGAATTAACTAAAGCCAGAACAGATACGTTATTGACCCCCAGAGAAAGCAGAGGCAGCTCTGGCCTCAAGGAACCTGGATGCTTGCAAGTGTGTCTGCCCCTGTTTGCCTGTCTCTCTAGTCCTTTGACTCCTTGTTGCTTGATTGCTCTTCCTCCCTCTCTCTCTGTGACACTTTCTGTCACAGGTCATCTTTGTTGCACATGCTGTGCTCTTTCCATCTCTGCCCTGCATGATATATTTTTGTTTTTTTGCTTTGTTGCTCTGCGTCTGTCTGTCTCGATCTCTTTCTGTGTCTGCTCTCTTGTTCAATGTCCTTCCTCCGCATTCCCCTGCCCCTTTCTCTGCCAGTTGATTCCATTTTCTCCCACCACAGAAAGGCATTCCCATGTGGCTGTAGGCTGTTCTGCGTCACATTCTTCCAATTCATCAACCAAAGGAGAAAGGATGCTCTGCCCTCCAGCTCCAGTTATAAAAATCCAGAGGAAAGGACTTTCTCCCTTAGCTTCCCTAGCCAGGAACAGGGCACTGTTTCCCTTTGAAACCTCTGCGTTAAGTTGGAGAGGAACATCAACTCCCTAAAAGAAGGAAGAGCCTCTTCTGGGCAGACAAAATAGTAAATGTTCAACACAAGAGATGAGACTTAAATATTGAATGAAGGTTCCATAGTTTTCAATAATCCTCATATATGAGTGCTTATTTATTATGAAATTTCTGTACGTTCTACTCATTTTTTTTCCGTATCTGCTTCAGTATTCATGCTTTTTCATTTATTATAATATGAATCAACTGAGTATGATATTTAGAAATATTGCCTAATAATCCACTTCAGGACAATTTTATTTTGTCCTGAAGTACAAAAAGTAAAAAATACAAAGTACAAAAAGTAAATAAATAATTTTATTTTATTTGTTGTTTTCTATGAGTAACATTTAAATTCACCGTTTTAAAAAAATCTGCTAGTTCTTTTACAAGTATCTGAGACTAGTATGTTTGCAGAGTTCAGGTTGTAAGTATAAGGTTATTTTTTTAAGATTGCTTAGAGCAGTGGTCCCCAACCTTTTTGGCACCAGGGACTGGTTTCTTGGAAGACAGTTTTTCCACAGTCGGGGGTGGGGGGGTTGGGGATGGATCAGGTGGAAATGCAAGCGATGGGGGGGGCGGCAGCTCACCTCCTGCTGTGCAGCCTGGTTCCTAACAGGCCAGGGACCAGAACCCGTCTGCGGCCCGGGGGTTGGGGACCCCTGGTAGAGTAACCTTGGCTCTTCTTTGCTTACTGTTAGATTCAACAATAAAGTATTGGAAAGAGATAAGTATTTGTTCAATCCTTCACAGTTGTTGAATTTTAGCACTTTTCAGTACTACTCTTTACCTGTTTTATACTTCTGTTCTTAATTTACATGACTGTCTACACTACTAGACTCTAAACCTAGTGCTGAAAGAATAATACCTTATTTATAACACCCAGCATATACTAACAAGGTACTCCTAAAATGATTGTTGGTAAACTGTCTTTCTCTTTCTTGCACTTAATATTTTAGGAAATGTACTTTTAAGGAATACAAGTGTTTGTTGGAAAGCAGGTATTAATACATTTAGTGATGTTTGAGTCTCTTGACCATTTTATACATACTGGCCCAGATTTGTCAATTTAGATGTCACACTGAAATGATGACTTGTATTTTGGGCAGAGAGAAACGTTATATAAATAAGTAGCATTTTGTTTTTGATACAGCATACAGTGTTGCCTAATTCTTGATAATATTTGGTGGGAAGGGTAGTTTTGCTTCATTCAGATTGTGACATATAATTTTTATAACATGAAATGGTAAGTGATCAAGATTTCTTTCTGTAGGCTACGGAAAGTGAGGTAGGAGATGTAGATTTAACACGTCTTCCAGAAGGACCTGTTGATTCTGAAGATGAAGAAGAGGAAGATGAAGAGATTGATCGAACAGATCCACTGCAGGGGCGAGATCTTGTTCGAGAATGTCTTGAAAAAGAACCTGCAGACAAAACTGATGATGACATTGGTAAGAAATACATCTGTTCACAATAGGAATTTTATAGTTCAATTTATATATAGTTACCTATTGGTGCATAACAAATTACCCCCAAGAAGGTTTTGTGGGTCAAGAATTCAGGAGCAGCCTACCTGAGTCGTTCTGGCTCATTGTCTCTCATGAGGTTGTAGTCAGAATGTGGCAGGGCTTACAGTCACTGGGCTAAGCTGGAGGATCTGCTTCCAAGGTGGCTGCTCACATGGCTTTTGGCATAGAACCTCAGTTCCTCTCCACACGGGCTTCTCCAGAGGTTGTTTAAGTGTCCTCACAACATGGCAGTTGGTTTCCCCCAAAGCCAGTAATTCAGGGGAGAATAAGGCAGATGCCATAGTATCTTTTATGATCTGGCCTCAGGAATGATACATCATTGCTTCTTCCCAATTCTGTTTGTCATACAGAGCAACCCTCATGCAGTATGGGAGGGGACTGCACGAGGACGTGAATATCAAGAGGCAAGAATTGTTTAGGGCCGTCTTTGAGGCTAGCTGCCCCAATATTAGAGCTTGTTTTGGAGGTTCTAGCAATGGAACGCAGCTGCTCATATATCCTTAAGCAAAGGACAGTACTCCTTTCTCAGGGAAGGTTCTCCTCTATCATATCAGGACAGGTTGTCCTCTTTGACTAAGTGTACAGCTTCAGGACGGATGCATGTGTGGAGTGGTGAAGGGAGGAAGGGGACACCTGCCTAGACAGCCAGATCACCTGAATCAACACTGGCCATCATTAGGGTGATGGATGTTGCAGCCAGATAGTCCTCACATTCTGGCTGCCCCAATTTATAAAACAATAGCTTTGATTGCAGTAAAGTGATTTCCCCCTCCATGTCCATAAGACATGTAAAGCACAGTGTGTCAGTGTTCAATGTCTATGAATTCAAAAAAATTTCAAATGTTATCAAAAATCATAGTTTTGCCTCTAGCTTGAAAAAATAATGTATGTGTATATTTTTTGGTTCAAATTTTATGAATTTTCCTTTAATTTCTTATAGAACTACTTACTGTACTTTGGAGTTTGAGTAGTACTAAAGATGCTAATGTTATCTTTAAGGACAAAGATTACTTAGTGGTGTTATATATTATGATTCAATTAAGATTTTATCCTAGATTTCCCTTTTATAAGAGTCATACTGCTGTGATTCAAGTCAGAAGATACTGCTACTAATAATTATAATCTATGGGAGTAAAGATCAATACGTTTGAACATTCCTTGCCATGCTAATAACATATAATATAGTTATGCATCCTACAGTTGAGACTCATGTTGTGAATGCTATCTGGACAGCAACTGTAAGTGCATTTATAGTGATAAAGAATTGTACACTATGCTGTTTTCACAAGGCTTTCTTAAAAATTGAAATATGGTTAACTTCCAGTTATCTGTGGATAGATAGCACCTTATAGTTTCTTCTATTTCAGCCTTAGCTGACTGCTTAAATGTTTTTTTCCTTTATCTTTATTGCTCATGTATCTATACCAGGGAATGGCCTGAGGCAGGTACTCAAACATTTGTTGGTTAAATTAAAGAGAGTTACCTTGTAGTTGCTTTGACAAATCTTAAACTAGTATTCACATTTGTTGTCCCTAATTTAATTACTTATTGACATTTATTAATAACTGTTTAAAAACTCTAGCCCAGAAAGAAACAGACAAAAGCCTTTTTCACTAATTATTAGATCAAAGGACATCACTAAAGGTAACCACCATGGAATAGCATCTCGTGCTAGGAAAATTAACTAAACTCTTCAGCCTCATCTGAATCTGTGTTGTTTCCTGGTTCTCTCTGGAGGTTGTGAATTCTGGTGTCTTCCATTATGCCTGTATTTTCATGTGAGTCTGAATATATCTGTTAACCAAATAACTGAATTTTTTTTAAGCAACAGTCATCTTGTATCTTGGTTTCTCTAGTTTAGCAGCATGAATTCCTAAATTGATTAGAAAATTGGGTATTGGATTCTAGATTTTATTGTATCTTTAAACTGTAGTCCTTGATGGTCACTAAACTAGAATTTCTGTTTTTTAACAGAACAATTACTGGAGTTTATGCACCAGCTTCCTGCTTTTGCAAACATGACCATGTCTGTAAGGAGAGAACTCTGCTCAGTGATGATTTTTGAAGTGGTGGAGCAGGCTGGAGCTATTATTCTTGAAGATGGGCAAGAGGTAGGTTAGCAAATAGATGTTACACATTACTTGGTTATAGCAGCTAATTTTTAGAATAATTTTCATAAACTTGTGTAGATCTTGACTTTTAAAATTTATACAATTTTTTAAATGACTGCTGAGTTTGGGGTAGTTATAATTTCTGAAAAGATAAGTTTTGTTTTGTTTTTGCTTTATTTTGTCTTAATTTTGATTTCCTGGCAATGGACCTTGCACAGAATAGATGTTCAGTAATTAATATTCATTGGACCAAATCTGTTTTTACTTCTCAAATTAAATTGTAAGACTTTTAAAAATTTTTCTTAATTATTGTTCTTTGTTTTGTTTATTAATTTATTTTTTTCTTATTAGTCATCCATTTTATACACATCAGTGTATACATGTCAGTAATTATTGTTATATTAGTATATTTATAACATTATTATTAAAATGTTTTTCAAGTATATAATCTCCTTATCCCTTTTTTACATTATACAGTTTTTTTAAAATGAAGGAAATGTATTGGTACCTGTGCCTCCTAGTAGACTGCTGTCAGTTGAGGCATTTATGTGGCAATTCTATTTTCAAAAATGCTTGGATGGCAACTTGCGGATGGGCGGAGGGAGGTTTCAGAGGAATTGAAAAGTGTTACTGCTGTTAGGTAGCACTTTTTTCTTATCGAACTGATAAAAATTAATGGTGAGATGTCAGTCAGTGCACATTGTCATATACTGCTAGTAGGAACATAAACAGTATTTCTGGAAAATCATTTAGAAATTTTTAACATGGGCTTCAAAGTATTAACAGCCTCTAACGCATTATTCCCCTTTTGAATGTCTCTCCTCCAGACACAGTATAAAACTCAAAGAGTTATGCCAAAAGATATTCATTGCAGGATATATATAATAGTAAAAATTGGAAATGACCAAAATATATCCCCCCAAAAAAACAGTGGTTAACTAAATTATTATATAGCCACAGGTTATAATATTATATAGGTTTTCAAGTTATTTTAAAATTTGATAGATATCTTTGAGGGCAGGGGCCTTAGCTCTAGCTTTGTCTACATGCTTTCTCCCTGTATCCTAGAAATCGTTTGGCACATAGGGTATACTAAAAAAAAGTTTGATGAACAAATGAATATAGTATTAAATTTTTTTAAAAGGACAGGATAGTCTAAATAGTTCAACAGTATGAAATAATATAAACATGGGAGAGAAATACTAAACTTTTGATGACAACTGTATAAATAGTGGGGTTTTGAATAACTTTACTTTTCCACAAATTTTGTCTTCTTTTAATATTCCACAGTTCTGTCAGCAAAAATTTGTTGTGTGCCTACTTTGTGCTAGGTACACAGTGAGGATAGTGGTGGAAAAACCCAACACAGCCCCTGTCCTCAAGTAATTTGTGTAATCCACAAATTCCACAATGAGTGTATTTTATATTTGAAATAACTAAAAAAAAGAAACACAGTTTTGAAAAAATATTTCTTGTTGCCAATGATTCTCCTTCAGAACTGATAATCCAGATTTCCCTTAAATCACATTAAAACTGATTCACATTAAAATTGAAAGTTTAGGCTAATAAAAGGGATACCACATGAGAACAAGTAGTCTTTCACTGATATACAATAGGCCTTAGAATATGTCTCCTTAGAGCATTAAATACTTTGGTATAAATTGAGAGCAGTATTTTCTTAACATTAGGAGAAATTTTCAATATTTTTTAAGATATGCCTTAAAATTCAGGCTTTTAATAGTTTTTCTGAATTAATCACTAGCTCCCTTTTTTTTTCTTTCTTTTGAATGTTTGCTATGTGCCAGACACTATTCTAATCACTTGGTTTGTATTAAACTCATTTTTAATGGACACAAAAGTCCTGTGATAGGTAATGTTGTTATGCCCATTTTAGCAGTAAAGAAACTGAAGCCTAGGGAGGTTAAATAACTTGCCCAGAGTCACTCAGCTAGTCAGTGGCAGATTCTGGAGTCAAATTCCAAGAGCTGGTGGTCTTTTTTTTTTTGTATTAATGGGACTGTGCCGTTTGTAGCCTTTTTTTTAATTATTATTTTATTTTATTTATTTTATTTTTGGCCGCGTTGGGTTTTCGTTGCTGCACGCGGGCTTTCTCTAGTTGCAGTGCGCGGGCTTCTTATTGCAGTGGCTTCTCTTGTTGTGGAGCACGGGCTCTAGGCGCATGGGCTTCAGTAGTGGTGGCTCGTGGGCTCTAAAGCGCAGGCTCAGTAGTTGTGGCTCACGGGCTTAGTTGCTCCGCGGCATGTGGGATCTTCCCGGACCAGGGCTCGAACCCATAGTCCCCTGCATTAGCAGGCGGATTCTTAGCCACTGCGCCACCAGGGAAGCCCAGAGCTGGTGGTCTTAACCGTAACAGTTACTGAGAGTCCCTGATTTCATTTGGTGACTAAAAGAAGAAAGAGTAAAATAAACTTTAGTGGGTGGCTTAACAGGAATAGGGTGTTACTGACAGAGTATTAAGTAATATAATCAGATCTTCTTTTTTCTTTTTTAAATTATACGAGTTCTATATATTGATTATTTTTCAAAGTTAACATGTAATCCTCTTTTCCCAAAGGTTCTTAAAACCTATCTTTTTCTCTATAGCTTGACTCATGGTATGTTATTTTAAACGGCACTGTAGAAATTAGTCATCCAGATGGAAAAGTTGAAAATCTCTTTATGGGAAATAGTTTTGGAATTACACCCACTCTGGATAAGCAGTACATGCATGGAGTTGTTAGGACTAAAGTAGACGATTGTCAGGTAAGCTTATCTCTGCTCGTGTACTTTTGTTTCTTGATTTTAAATGGCTGAGCTTTTTTTTCCTTCCCCAAAATAAAATAGCTTGATTTGAGAATTGGGAGTTTGAAAAGCTCACAGTTAATAAAGGAAACTAGATTTTATATCGGACTCAAATATTTGTGGAATGAACAAACTATACATATTTTAAAGAGAATACATCTAATAAATGTTGGTTTGTTAAATTTCTATCTGATATTAGCCAGCTCAGTCTCTTTTTTGTTTTTTTTAAATAGAGGGAGAAATAGGAACTTCTGAGTTGTTTGTTTCTAACTTACTCCTGCTTCATGTTTTCTTTGCATAGTGTCAGTTTTGAGAGAAGTAGATGCTCACTTCTCCTTTTAGAGCAGAATTCAAATGGATTTAATTTCTTTGGTCTCTTTGTGCATGAATTATTTATTTTATCTTGATTTTTGTTAAGGAATGAAGGGGTGAAGTAAAAACTTATGCCACTTGAGTTCTCACCTTTGTGCTCTGCCTTGGTGCATAGTGATATATTTATGTATTATAGGTTCATTAATTGTCCCCATGTTGTTCTCGGACAGTTTGTCTGCATAGCCCAGCAGGATTATTGGAGAATTTTAAATCATGTGGAAAAAAATACCCATAAAGTTGAGGAAGAGGGAGAAATTGTTATGGTACATGAGCACCGTGAACTAGATCGCAGTGGAACCAGGAAAGGACACATTGTAATCAAGGTGGGTATTTTTTACTTATTTTTCTTGTTATTGATAGAATAAAGCTTTCATCTTGCTTAAAAGATTTTGAACCACTTTTTGAGTAGTGCAAGATAATTCATTAACTTTGGGATCTAGTGTAAATAAATGTGTTAATTCTTTTGACTTTTTCTAAGTTGGCTTTTACACATTTTATTGAGGAAGGGTAACATTGCCATTTAATATCAGTATGGAAGGATATTATTTAGACTATACCAGTCAAAATTTTCCTTCTCAAATTTATTGTATGATCCATTGATAATGGGAGTTAATTTCATCAAAGACAGCAATATTTAGAAACAAAACAGAAATTGAAAGGACCAACCATAAATGCATAAAGAATCCTAGATGAGTGCTTACTAGATCTCTGTGGCATTGAAATAGACATTAACTTCTCTGAACCTCAATTTTCTTATCTGAAAATGGGGATGCTATGGCAGGGCTTTATTAGGGCTAAATGTGGCAAATCAAAAGCCTTAGCATGCTATAGAGTCTGAGTATTACTACCCATACTGTTTTCCCTTCTCTAATTCCCTCTCTCCCCTATTCCTTGCCCCTTTGCCTTCCACTCTCCCATCTCCCTGTCTCTTTAATGACATGTAGATGTAAAATAGAGCAATTCTAGTTGCAAGAGAGGAAGTAAATGCATGACCTTTTTTTCTTTTCAAGCAAGTCTTGGTTGCAAAATAAGTATATGTGTTGTTTTTCTTTATAAGTGCAGAAGCTTATTTAACAATAAGAGGGACTGGTGTCAGATAAGATATTCCTCAGGAGTCAGGCTATTCCTCAGCACTGTCTTTTTCTTTTCCTAATTTGATAAGCGTAAGCTTTCTATGCAGAAAAAAATGAGTATATATGTGGACTGCCATATACTATCTTTTTATGAAGGCTCATGGTGAGCCTTATATTTTTATAATTTCTTTTTTCTTTTTCTTTTTTTACAAACTTATTTATTTATTTTGGCTGCATTGGGTCTTTGTTGCTGCACGCGTGCTTTTCTCTAGTTGTGGCGAGCAGGGGCTACTCTTCGTTGTGGTGCGCAGACTTCTCATTGCGGTGGCTTCTCTTATTGTGGAGCACGGGCTCTAGGCGCATGGGCTTCAGTAGTTGTGGCACGCGGGCTCAGTAGTTGTGGCTTGCAGGCTGTAGAGCGCAGGCTCAGTAGTTGTGGCGCATGGGCTTAGTTGCTCCGCAGCATGTGGGATCTTCCTGGACCAGGGCTCAAACCTGTGTCCCCTACATTGGCAGGTGGATTCTTAACCACTGTGCCACCAGGGAAGCCCTGTAATTTCAAACTTACAGAGGAGTTGCAAGAACAGTACAGAGATTGACTGACTCAGATTCCCCAACTGTTAACATTTCACTGCATTTTCTCCATTATCATCAGTCTTTTTCAACCGTTTGAGAGCAATCTGCAAATGTGATGCCTCCTCACTCCTAAATGTTTCATTGTGTATTTCCTAAAAGCAAGAACAGTCTCCTGTATAAACACCATAGAAACCTTCAAGTTAGGAAATGTACATTGATAAAGTAAAACCATTCAATCCACAGACGATATTTAGATTTTCACCAACTATCCCAACAATGGCTCTTTTTTCCTTTTTGGTTCAGAATCTCATCCAGGCACACAGTTGCATTTAGTTGTCATGTCACTTAAGTCTCTGCCAGGAACAGTCTTTCCCTATTCATCTTCTCAGCAGTTTTTGTTTTTTGTTTTTTTTTCAGTCATCAGTTTTATACATATCAGTGTATACATGTCAATCCCAATCGCCCAATTCAGCACACCACCATCCCCACCCCACCGCGGTTTTCCCCCTTTGGTGTCCATATGTCTGTTCTCTACATCTGTGTTTCAGCTTCTGCCCTGCAAACCAGTTCATCTGTACCATTTTTCTAGGTTCCACATACATGCATTAATATACAATATTTGTTTTTCTCTTTCTGACTTACTTCACTCTGTATGACAGTCTCTAGATCCATCCACGTCTCAACAAATGACTCAATTTCGTTCCTTTTTATGGCTGAGTAATATTCCATTGTATATATGTACCACAACTTCTTTATCCATTCGTCTGTTGACGGGCATTTAGGTTGCTTCCATGACCTGGCTATTGTAAATAGTGCTGCAATGAACATTCGGGTGCATGTGTCTTTTTGAATTACGGTTTTCTCTGGGTATATGCCCAGTAGTGGGATTGCTGGGTCATATGGTAATTCTATTTTTAGTTTTTTAAGGAACCTCCATATTGTTCTCCATAGTGGCTGTATCAATTTACATTCCCACCAACAGTGCAAGAGGGTTCCCTTTTCTCCACACCCTCTCCAGCATTTGTTGTTTGTAGATTTTCTGATGATGCCCATTCTAACTGGTGTGAGGTGATACCTCATTGTAGTTTTGATTTGCATTTCTCTAATAATTAGTGATGTTACAGCAAAGGAAACCATAAACAAGACCAAAAGACAACCCTCAGAATGGGAGAAAATATTTGCAAATGAAGCAACGGACAAAGGATTAATCTCCAAAATTTACAAGCAGCTCATGCAGCTCAATAACAAAAAAACAAACAACCCAATCCAAAAATGGGCAGAAGACCTAGATAGACATTTCTCCAAAGAAGATATACAGATTGCCAACAAACACATGAAAGAATGCTCAACATCATTAATCATTAGAGAAATGCAAATCAAAACTACAATGATATATCACCTCACACCAGTCAGAATGGCCATCATCAAAAAATCTAGAAACAATAAATGCTGGAGAGGGTGTGGAGAAAAGGGAACACTCTTGCACTGTTGGTGGGAATGTAAATTGATACAGCCACTATGGAGAACAGTATGGAGGTTCCTTAAAAAACTAAAAACAGAACTACCACACGACCCAGCAATCCCACTACTGGGCATATACCCTGAGAAAACCATAATTCAAAAGGAGTTATGTACCAAAATGTTCATTGCAGCTCTATTTACAATAGCCAGGACATGGAAGCAACCTAAGTGTCCATCATCGGATGAATGGATAAAGAAGATGTGGCACATATATACAATGGAATATTACTCAGCCATAAAAAGAAACGAAATGGAGGTATTTGTAGTGAGGTGGATGGAGTTAGAGTCTGTCATACAGAGTGAAGTAAGTCAGAAAGAGAAAAACAAATACAGTATGCTAACACATATATATGGAATCTAAGGGAAAAAAAAAAAGGTCATGAAGAACCTAGTGGCAAGACGGGAATAAAGACACAGACCTACTAGAGAATGGACTTGAGGATATGGGGAGGGGGAAGGGTAAGATGTGACAGGGTGAGAGAGTGGCATGGACATATATACACTACCAAATGTAAAATAGATAGCTAGTGGGAAGCAGCCGCATAGCACAGGGAGATCAGCTTGGTGCTTTGTGACCACCTAGTGGGGTGGGATAGGGAGGGTGGGAGGGAGGGAGACGCAAGAGGGAAGAGATATGGGAACATATGTATATGTATAACTGATTCACTTTGTTATAAAGCAGAAACTAACACACCATTGTAAAGCAATTATACTCCAATAAAGATGTTAAAAATAAATAAATAAATAAATTCTCATCACCTATTTGGAAAAATATATATATATATACAGATATAGGTATCAAAAGAACAAAATAAATATCATCTACGATCCCAGAGGGGGGGGGAAATAATTAATGATGTTGAGCATCTTTTCATGTGCTTCTTGGCCATCTGTATGTCTTCTTTGGAGAAATGTCTATTTAGGTCTTCTGCCCATTTTTGGATTGGGTTGTTTGTTTCTTTAATATTGAGCTGAATGAGCTGTTTATATATTTTGGAGATTAATCCTTTGTCTGTTGATTCGTTTGCAAATATTTTCTCCCATTCTGAGGGTTGTCTTTTCGTCTTGTTTATGGTTTCCTTTGCTGTGCAAAAGCTTTTAGGTTTCATTAGGTCCCATTTGTTTATTTTTGTTTTTATTTCCATTACTCTAGGAGGTGGATCAAAAAAGATCTTGCTGTGATTTATGTCAAAGAGTGTTCTTCCTATGTTTTCCTCTAAGAGTTTTATAGTGTCCGGTCTTACATTTAGGTCTCGAATCCATTTTGATTTTATTTTTGTGTATGGTGTTAGGGAGTGTTCTATTTTCATTCTCTTACATGTAGCTGTCCACTTTTTCCAGCACCACTTATTGAAGAGACTGTCTTTTCTCCATTGTATATCCTTGCCTCCTTTGTCATAGATTAGTTGACCATAGGTGCGTGGATTTATCTCTGGGCTTTCTATCTTGTTCCATTGATCTATGTTTCTGTTTTTGTGCCAGTACCATATTGTCTTGATTACTGTAGCTTTGTAGTATAGTCTGAAGTCAGGGAGTCTTGATTCCTCCAGCTCTGTTTTTTTCCCTCAAGACTGCTTTGGCTATTCAGGGTCTTTTGTGTCTCCATACAAATTTTAAGATGATTTGTTCTAGTTCCGTAAAAAATGCCATTGGTAATTTGATAGGGATTGCATTGAATCTGTAGATTGCCTTGGGTAGTATAGTCATTTTCACAATATTGGTTCTTCCAATCCAAGAACGTGGTATATCTCTCCATCTGTTGGTATCATCTTTAATTTCTTTCATCAGTGTCTTATAGTTTTCTGCATACAGGTCTTTTGTCTCCCTAGGTAGGTTTATTCCTAGGTATTTTATGCTTTTTGTTGCAATGGTAAATGGGAGTGTTTCCCTAATTTCTCTTTCAGATTTTTCATCGTTAGTGTATAGGAATGCAAGAGATTTCTGTGCATTAATTTTGTATCCTGCAACTTTACCAAATTCATTGATTAGCTCTAGTAGTTTTCTGGTGGCATTTTTAGGATTCTCTATGTATAGTATCATGTCATGTGCAAACAGTGACAGTTTTACTTCTTCTTTTCCAATTTGGATTCCTTCTATTTCTTTTTCTTCTCTGATTGCCGTGGCTAGGACTTCCAAAACTATGTTAAATAATAGTGGTGAGAGTGGACATTCTTGTCTCGTTCCTGATCTTAGAGGAAATGCTTTCAGTTTTTCACCGTTGAGAATGATGTTTGCTGTGGGTTTGTCGTATATGGTGTTTATTATGTTGAGGTAGGTTCCCTCTATGCCCACTTTCTGGAGAGTTTTTATCATAAATGGGTGTTGAATTTTGTCAAAAGCTTTTTCTGCATCTATTGAGATGATCATATGGTCTTTATTCTTCAATTTGTTAATATGGTGTATCACATTGATTGATTTGCGTATATTGAAGAATCCTTGCATCCCTGGGATAAATCCCACTTGATCGTGGTGTATGATCCTTTTAATGTGTTGTTGGATTCTGTTTGCTAGTATTTTGTTGAGGATTTTTGCATCTATATTCATCAGTGATATTGGTCTGTAATTTTCTTTTTTTGTAGTATCTTTGTCTGGTTTTGGTATCAGGGTGATGGTGGCCTCATAGAATGAGTTTGGGAGTGTTCCTTCCTCTGCAATTTTTTGGAAGAGTTTGAGAAGGATGGGTGTTAGCTCTTCTCTAAATGTTTGATAGAATTCACCTGTGAAGCCATCTGGTCCTGGACTTTTGTTTGTTGGAAGATTTCTAATCACAGTTTCAATTTCATTACTTGTGATTGGTCTGTTCATATTTTCTATTTCTTCCTGGTTCAGTCTTGGAAGGTTATACCTTTCTAAAAATTTGCCCATTTCTTCGAGGTTGTCCATTTTATTGGCATAGAGTTGCTTGTAGTAGTCTCTTAGGATGCTTTGTATTTCTGCGGTGTCTGTTGTTAACTTCTCCTTTTTCATTTCTAATTTTATTGATTTGAGTCCTCTCCCTCTTTTTCTTGATGAGTCTGGCTAATGGCTTATCAATTTTGTTTATCTTCCCAAAGAACCAGCTTTTAGTTTTATTGATCTTTGCTATTGTTTTCTTTGTTTCTATTTCATTTATTTCTGCTCTGATCTTTATGATTTCTTTCCTTCTGCTAACTTTGGGTTTTGTTTGTTCTTCTTTCTCTAGTTCCTTTAGGTGTAAGGTTAGATTGTTTATTTGAGATTTTTCTTATTTCTTGAGGTAGGCTTGTATAGCTATAAACTTCCCTCTTAGAACTGCTTTTGCTGCATCCCATAGGTTTTGGATCGTCGTGTTTTCATTGTCATTTGTCTCTAGGTATTTTTTGATTTCCTCTTTGATTTCTTCAGTGATCTCTTGGTTATTTAGTAACGTATTGTTTAGCCTCCATGTGTTTGTGTTTTTTATGTTTTATTCCCTGTAAATCATTTCTAATCTCATAGCGTTGTGGTCAGAAAAGGTGCTTGATATGATTTCAATTTTTTTAAATTTACTGAGGCTTGATTTGTGACCCAAGATGTGATCTATCCTGGAGATGTTCCGTGCGCACTTGAGAAGAAAGTGTAATCTGCTGTTTTTGGATGGAATGTCCTATAAATATCAATTAAATCTATCTGGTCTGTTGTGTCATTTAAAGCTCCTGTTTCCTTATTTATTTTCATTTTGGATGATCTGTCCATTGGTGTAAGTGAGGTGTTAAAGTCCCCCACTATCATTGTGTTACTGTCGACTTCCTCTTTTACAGCTGTTAGCAGTTGCTTTATGTATTGAGGTGCTCCTATGTTGGGTGCATATATATTTATAATTGTTATCTCTTTTTCTTGGATTGATCCCTTGATCATTATGTAGTGTCCTTCCTTGTCTCTTGTAACATTCTTTATTTTAAAGTCTATTTTATCTGATACGAGTATAGCTACTCCAGCTTTCTTTTGATTTCCATTTGCATGGAATATCTTCTTCCATCCCCTCACTTTCAGTCTGTATGTGTCCCTAGGTCTGAAGTGGGTCTCTTGTAGACAGCATATATATGGGTCTTGTTTTTGTATCCATTCAGCAAGCCTGTGTCTTTTGGTTGGAGCATTTAATCCATTCATGTTTAAGGTAATTATCGATATGTATGTTCCTATGACCATTTCCTAATTGTTTTGGGTTTGTTTTTGTAGGTCCTTTTCTTCTCTTGTGTTTCCCACTTAGAGAAGTTCCTTTAGCATTTGTTGTAGAGCTGGTTTGGTGGTGCTGAATTCTCTTAGCTTTTGCTTGTCTGTGAAGCTTTTGATTTCTCCATCGAATCTGAATGAGATCCTTGCCAGGTAGAGTAATCTTGGTTGTAGGTTCTTCCCTTTCATCACTTTAAGTATATCTTGCCACTCCCTTCTGGCTTGTAGAGTTTCTGCTGAGAAATCAGCTGTTAACCTTATGGGAGTTCCCTTGTATTTTATTTGTCATTTTTCCCTTGCTGCTTTCAATAATTTTTCTTTGTCTTTAATTTTTGCCAATTTGATTAGTATGTGTCTCGGTGTGTTTCTCCTTGGGTTTATCCTGTATGGGACTCGCTGCGCTTCCTGGACTTGGGTGGCTATTTCCTTTCCCATGTTAGGGAAGTTTTCGACTATAATCTCTTCAGATATTTTCTCTGGTCCTTTCTCTCTCTCTTCTCCTTCTGGGACCCCTATAATGCGAATGTTGTTGTGTTTAACTTTGTCCCAGAGGTCTCTTAGGCTGTCTTCATTTCTTTTCATTCTTTTTTCTTTAGTCTGTTCCGCAGAAGTGAATTCCACCATTCTGTCTTCCAGGTCACTTATCCGTTCTTCTGCCTCAGTTATCCTGCTATTGATTCCTTCTAGTGTAGTTTTCATTTCAGTTATTGTATTGTTCATCTCTGTTTGTTCTTTAATTCTTTTAGGTCTTTGTTAAACATTCTTGCATCTTCTCGATCTTTGCCTCCTTTCTTATTCCGAGGTCCTGGATCATCTTCACTATTATTATTCTGAATTCTTTTTCTGGAAGGTTGCCTATCTCCACTTCATTTAGTTGTTTTTCTGGGGTTTTATCTTGTTCCTTCACCTGGTATATAGCCCTCTGCCTTTTCATCTTGTCTATCCTTCTGTGAATGTGGTTTTTGTTCCACAGGCTGCAGGACTGTAGTTTTTCTTGCTTCTGCTGTCTGCCCTCTGGTGGTTGAGGCTATCTAAGAGGCTTGATGGGAGGCCCTGGTGGTGGGTAGAGCTGACTGTTGCTGTCCATATGCCATCTTTTTTTCTTTTCCTCTGTGCTCAGTCTAGTTCCACTTGCTCATAGGGGGCCGCGTTCGGAGGCCTCGTGCCCTGCACTTTAGACCAGACTTTCTCGTAGGAAATGCCAACGCCGACACCTCAGCTCGAGGGGCGGTGCGCAGAAGCGCTGCCCACGGTACCCAATTCCTCTTAGCAGTTTTAAGGAATACAGCCCTTATAGTCTGTAGTATGACCCTCAGACGAGATCTATTCGGTGTTGCCTCACGCCCAGACTACAGTCATGCTTTCCAGGCAGGAATTCCACAGAAATAATGTTGTGCTCTTCTCAGTGCATTATTTCAGGGAGCATACAATGACAACCTATCTCACCACCAGTGAAGTTAACCTTAATCACCCGGTCCTCTTGGTGTCTGTCTGTCAAGTTACTTTACTTAAAGCCACCATTTTACCCTTTGTAATTGATGAGCATTTGGAGCATTGATGTTCTGGGATAGTGTCAGTATGTCTTACAAACCTCTATCCACCAGTCTTTACTTCGATTGACTACTCCTGCCTGTAATGGTGATTTTCTATTTCCATTATTTCTTCTACATTTATTGTCATTCTACTGTAAGAATGGCATTCTCCCCTCTTTAATTATATTGTTATGGTCTCATGTATTGTATTCCCTTACCATCAGTGTTGTTCTGATCGTCAGATTGTCCCAGATTTGGCCAGTGGAACTCTCTTAAGGCTGATTCCTGTATCCTTTTGACATGTCCCCATCATTTTTTGAGAGCTTCATTATTATCTGGCAAAACGAGATGTTCCAGGCTCATCTTTTACTGCCCCTGCTTTGGAATCAGAAATTTCTCCGGAGAGCCCTGGATCCTTCTAGTAGAGAACAACATTAAAAAACCAGGATCTGGGCACTCTGTTCACTGCTACTGTGGTGTCATTGCTTCTAGAACTTTTCCTCAGACAGAGGTAGGAAATATATGTATTTATTTACTATAAATTCATACATACCTATATCTTCTTATATCTATCTATCTATTGATAACAGTCAAGAGTTCATACCAGTACTCCCAGTTCCAGTACTATACCACAAAGTTTTTGGTAGCCTTTTCCTTCCCCTACTTGTAAATACTTTATCCAACAGTGGCTCTTGTTATGCTCTGTATATTTACTTATTTGCTCATCATAACCAACCTCTACCATGCCAGCCATCTCCTTCACCTGCCCACTCTGCGTACCCTGTCACCCAGCATCCACCGTATTGGATGCTAGTGAGCAGTTTGGTAACATGCCACTGCATGACAATGGGACTTGTCTTTTTTTTTTTTTTTAAGATTTATTTATTATTTATTTATTTTATTTATTTTTGGCTGCGTTGGGTCTTAATTGCGGCAAGTGGTATCTTCGTGTGGTGCACGGGCCTCTCTCTAGTTGTGGCGTGCGGGTTTTCTCTTCTCTAGTTGTGGCGCACAGGCTCCAGGGTGCGTGGGCTCTGTAGTTGTGGTGCACGGGTTCCAGAGTGCGTGGGCTCTGTCGTTTGTGGCACGCGGGCTCTCTAGCTGAGGTGTGCAAGCTCAGTAGTTGTGGTGCACAGGCTTAGTTGCCCCGCAGCATATGGGATCTTAATTCCCTAACCAGGGATCAAACCCGAGTCCCCTGCATTGTAAGGTGGATTCTTTACCACTGAACCACCAGGGAAGTCCCAGGGACTTGTCTTTAAATACAGTTTTGAATATATGGCCTAGTCTCCGCAGAGATCCTGCCTCAGTGATTTAGCTAATCAGAATAATGGCCTTTCTTTAACATGTTGATCATTTCCACCCCTTACTTAGCTATATATGATCTAAGAACCGCATTTAAGTGACCTCAGATTGTGATTTGCCTTAATGATAGACCCAATTTGGTATTCTTGGAGTGTTTTGGAGGGTGGGAGAAGAATAAGAATGACCTGTGGTTGTCTTGTCCCTTAAATAGGTAATTCGAAGAGCCTTTCCTCTGACTTCCTTCTAGAGAAATGATTTACATACCTTATTAGCAGTGGGGTACCCTTTTTTATTTTTTAATAAATTCTTAAATAAGAACATTGTTAGTATTAATCTGTGTTTGCTATGCAATAATTCTGGCCAGTGAAATTCTTTGGATGAATACAACAAATTGAAATTTGAGGTTATGGGCAACAGTTGGTTTTTATATTTGGCTTAACATCTGGTTTATTTCTGTATTTGTTTTGTGTACCCATTTTTGAAAATGCTGCTAAAGTAATAAAGTTTAACATTGATTCAGAAGCTCAAGAAGGAGCAGTAGGTAAATGTTGTTTGCATTCCTTTTTATAAATTGGGAAACAGGCAAGCAGTTAAACTCTGAGTTAATGTAAAAACTATTTATAGAACTTCTGGTTCCTCTGGTGAGCTAGAATGGAGAAACCATAGAAGAGGAAAACCTCTGTTCCAGGAAGTAACAACAATAAAACAAGCTATCTTGAGCTGCTATGTTGTTCCTATAGCCTGGGACAGAAGAGAATTTAAGGATGATTAAATTTGGAAGAAAACTTTATTTATTTACTTCTTTAATTTAACTCTTACCTCTTCCTTCTCTTTACTCGCGACAGTCATTACATTATCCCCGCGTTCCTATGATGAAATGCCAATAAAAACAGCTATGGCCGAGTAAATGCTGTTGTGCATGTTTATTCCTCTGCCTTTTCTCTCTCTAAACCTCTGGGTGATGGTGGACTGCAACCTAGAGAGACTACCTACTCCCAGTGCTGAGGGTTTTAAAGGTGAAACTTTACTTCAAGGACTTTGTAATAGAGTGGCTACAAAAGGAAGTAATCAATAGGAGTTCTTTGGTTCCTGAGCTACTTGTTTATTTTCTAATTCTTCCTATATTTTTCTTTTTTAGGCAACACCTGAGCGTCTCATCATGCATTTAATAGAAGAGCATTCCATTGTGGACCCAACTTATATAGAAGATTTCCTATTAACTTACAGAACATTTCTTGAAAGTCCTTTGGATGTTGGGACCAAACTATTGGAATGGTTTAAAATTGACAGCTTAAGGGATAAGGTTGGTTTTATAATTATAAAAGGCATGAAAGTGATTTTAACTTTTAAATTTTATTCCCCCAAAACCTTTTGCAATTGACAAGTTAAATGTTTATTTTGATAAGATTCAATTCGCCTAAAAAGTTAGTGAATCAGTATAGACATATCTCTGCTTGGTTACTTTTATGACAGAATAACATGTTAAAAGTGGATATTTTGCCTTTTAAAAGGCAAAAACTGAAAGCGGGCTGTGGTGTAGCTATAAATTCAGAAGATGGATGATAATATTTTTCCACTTTATCAAAATACTTGGTGGTTACTGAGGAGATCAATAAAACATTTAAAAGTCATTTAATAGTTTAGAAAGAATATTCACCAAGTAAATTTTTTCAAGAGGGCTTAGAAACAATCTAAATAGAACTAGAAATACATTGATTTTTGAGTTAAAGACTTTATAATCATTTTAAAACAGTTTATCTTTTTGACCTTAATTTATCACTGCTGTAACTTATTTTAATCTAGCTTTGAGTTTTGTTGGGGTTTTTTTTTGCATTAAACATTGTTTGCTGTTTTAAATAGATTATCTTACCTTATTTTATGGGGTGTTTGTACTTCTCATGGAAAGAATAGTGATACCTCAGCTACTGGTACATTACTACCAGTAAACTACCTCAGTAACAGGTAGGAAGTTAGTCATTTTAAGAAAAATAAAAGTAGGACCATAATAATTGCCTGGTGTATCTTTCTGAGTTATACTTTAAGGGAAATAAGTTAGATGTAGTTGGACTGTGGAATTCTATCGTCTAGGAAACTCAAGTGTCCAAAACTACAGGCTTGCCTTCCCCCTGATTTTTAAATTATATATAGTTACTTAGGTTGCTGAGGAAATAAAGGCATGCTAGAGAATAAACAAAAATATGATTTAGGGACAACTAAATATTCATGTGTAAAAGAATGAAGTTTGACCTTTATACCATATTCAGTATTAACTCAAAATGGATCAGAGACCTAATATTAGAGCTAAAATTATAATACTCTTCAAAGAAAAGAAGGGGTGAAAAAAAAATCATGACCTTGGATTAGGCAATGGTTTCTTAGGTATGATACCCAAAGCACAACCTTGAACAATGGAAAAAATAGATATATTGAACTTCATCAAAATTAAAACCTTTTCTACATTAAAGGTACTATCAGGAAAAACAGGACAACACATGGAATAGGAGAATATATTTGCAAATCATATGTCTGATAAGGGTCTAGTATCCAGAATGTATAAAGAACTCTTACAACTCAACACCAAAAAGACAATACAATTTAAAATGGACAAAGGACTTGAATAGACATTTCTCCCAAGAAGATATGTAAATGGCCAGCAATCACATGAAAAAGATGTTCAATGTCATTAGTCAGGGAAATTGCAAATCAAAACCACAGTGATGGTTTTGATCACTTCACACCCACTAAGATGACTTAAAAAAAGGAAAGGAAATAACAAGCATTTTAAGGGTGTTGATGTGGAGAAAATGGAATTCCCATACATTGCTTATAGTAATGTAAAATGGTGTAGCTGCTGTGGAAAACAGCTTAGCGGTTCTTCAAAAAGTTAAACATAGAATTACTGTGTAACCCAGTAGTTCTACTCCTGAAGGATATATCCAAAAGAGCTAATAGGTGTGCAAACAAAAGTTTGTAAGCAGTGTTCATAGCAGCATTATTGATGATGGCCAAAAAGTGGAAACAACCCAAATGTCCAACTGATGAATGGATAAACAAAATATGGTATACCATATAATGAAATATTATTCAGCCATTAAAAAAAAATGAAATACTGATACATGCTGCAACATGCATAAACCTTGAAAATATTATGGTAAGACAAAGAAGCCAGTCATAAAAGATCACATATTGTATGAGGTATCCAGGTAGACAAATCACAGAGACAGAAAAGCAAGTAAGTAGTGGATGTTAGGGGCTGGAAGGAGGGCAGAATGGGAGGTGACTGCTTATTGGGAATGGGGTTTTCTTTTGGGGTGATGAAAATGTTCTAGAACTAGTAGTGGGGATGGTTGTACACAATTGTGAATGTGCTAAATGCCACTGAATTGTACACTTTAAAGTGGTTAAAATGGTGGATTTTATGTGTATTTTACCACAATTTTCAAAGTATATGACTTAAATTACTTATATTGTTAGGCAATTTTTTTTTCCTTTTTTTTTTTTTTTTAGATTTTGGAAGATTCTCTGGCTTATTTCTTTTGATCTTATTTTGGCTCCTGTGTCTTTTCTTAATATTCAGAAGCTTTTTATTATTATTAATATTTATCGGAGTGTAGTTGCTTTACAGTGTTGTGTTTCTGCTGTACAGCAAAGTGAATCAGGTATACATATACATATACCCCCTCTTTTTTGGATTTCCTTTGCATTTAGGTCACCACAAAGCACTGAGTAGAGTTCCCTGTAGACACATTATTTAATTCAACCTCCATTTGTTAGTTTTTAACTTTTCTGTTAATCTGTGGCACAAAGTAATAAATCAGTTCACAACTTTGAAAATACACAGTATTTACGAAGGAAGTTTCAGATTTTTATTATAATTTTGGTGAAACATGTTCTCAGCTAAAGAAACACTTTTGACATTTGCCTGCTCTTGGAGGCTTGTGTTTTAAGATACTGTCCAAAATATACATCCCATGTACTTCTTACATGTTAGTATACAGCCTTGTTTTTTCAGTAAAGGCAGAGTGTTGGCTTTCTCTGTTACTTGTGTACGTAAGGAAGCAAAAGCTCAAACTAAAACATGCCTCTCTGTTAGAATGAGCCTTTTGTGTGTGAGCAGGTGGGCAAAGGGATTAGCCATAAAGCTCAATTCCCCCTCGGTTTAAGACATGCTTTTGGAACCTACTTTTGCAGAAAGAATGCCTCTCGTATAATCGTATGCTGCCTGTTCCATGTTTCCGCAGGTAACACGGATTGTATTATTATGGGTAAATAATCATTTTAATGATTTTGAAGGTGATCCTGCTATGACTCGATTTCTGGAGGAATTTGAAAAAAATCTGGAAGATACAGTAAGGCTCAGAAGAATTTTATCTTCTTCAGAGTTTAGGGATTCTTACCAACCTCCCACCCCACCCCCGAAGAATAGCAACTCACAACAGCTTTCATCTTCTCCTGTGTCTTGATTGCCTGTTCTGAGAACTTCCAAATCTGTATTCTAGACTTCTGTTCATCCTCTGCTACTTCCGCCCAAAGAAAAATCATGCTTCTTCCACAGTCTTCACTGATTTAGGCATACAAATACACATACTTTATCAGATCTACTTTAGACTTTGTCTCCCTTCTGCATGTGATTTCACTTGTTCTTAATATACAACACCTACGATTAATACCCTCAAGGTCTTCTTAACTTTCATGGTAGCTATTTATAAATCCATTTTGTTCTCCCTATTAGATATAAAACTTTGAACTGCAACTGGGTTGTCTGCTCCAAGAAACTTGAAATTTTAGGAAGTAAATAATAATGCAGCTCAGGAGTCAGATTGCCTGAATTAACATTCAGACTTCACCACTTGGTGGATATGTGAACTTGGACAAGTTGTCCAACCTTATATGCCTCAGTTGTCTTATTTTATAGACAGTAGCCTCTAGATTGTTGAGATTGTTGTGAGGATTTTAGTGAGTTAATAAACATAAGAATCTGCCAGCAAAACCTGGCACATAGCAAATTTTCAAGAACCATTGTTATTACTCATATAGTACAAGTGGATTAAGTTGAATAAAGAGGGGGAAATTGGCAGATTTTTTTGTCCCTTTCCTTACCTCTTGGTTCCTTGTAACCTTTTCAGCAGCACATCTGCTCTATGTGAAATGGGGGGAATGAACAGGGAACTTGATTAAGAGGCCCATAGAGGCTCTTCCAGTGCTGGCTATGTAAATATTCAAGGGGCTTATGGAAAATAGAAACTGCCTTACAATCATGGGATTTTTTTCCCCAGTAATCCAGTCAGTCATCAAGTATTTATTGAATTCTACTTTATACTCCAAGCTGTTATATAGGATCACAACAGGTGTAAGACTTGGTTCCTACCCTGAAAAAAATTTAGCTTCTTGTTATAGACATGAGATTTACTTAGTACACTATTTGAGAATAGTTAAATATTAAACTGATATTAGAACCTGAAAGTTAGAATATTACTAAGTTTAAGGAAGATCTAAAATAATATAAGAATAATATTTCTAGAGGAGATGGAGACTTGAATGTGTCTTTGAATGTTAGACAATGTTGGGAAGGTGGTTCAAGTCCTTTAAGGTTTTAAATAAGGGTTTAAAAAGACTCTGGTTTTATGTAACAGCCAGGAGATAAGCAAGATGGTAATAACAGATTATGTATTAGTAAGGTTCAGAAAATGAAGAAGAAATTTTTTTTGTCATCCCTCTCTAAATGAGACATCACTTTGAAATCTTTTCTAACCTTTTCTAGGAACTTTAAAAAAATCATATTAAGAGATCTTATTCTTGAGAGTGCTCTAGGGTGGAATGTTTCCCTACTTCAGTTTTATTTACCCTTATTTATATGTTCTTTATTTCCTCTATATTTTAAATATAGCTCTAATTCTAATAATTTTAGGTGATTGTTAAAAGCCTATAGGAATAAATATATATATTTATATATACCTTACCCCTTTCTACTTTCTAGAAAATGAATGGTCATCTCCGGTTATTGAATATTGCCTGTGCTGCAAAGGCTAAGTGGAGACAGGTTGTACTGCAAAAGGCTTCCCGGGAGTCCCCTCTGCATTTCAGCCTAAATGGAGGAAGTGAGAAGGCATTTGGTATTTTTGTTGAAGGTGTAGAACCTGGTAGCAAAGCTGCTGATGCAGGACTGAAACGTGGTGATCAGGTAAGTAAATAACAACCACTTAAAGCCTTTTTATAAGTAATAGGTGTGCTACTTTTTTCCTCATCTGATATTTCTTCAAGTAAGCATGGTAAATTTCAGGAAGTATTTTTTAAGCTTCTTTTTAGAGGTAGTATTTTTTAAATCGTTTATTTTAAAAATGTCTTTGTCATATATCCATTACTTTTAATGGTAAATTTGATATAGTACGTCCAGAAACAGCATGGTAGTCTGGCCATTATCGACCTGAATGGTCCTGCACATTCTCCAAGGATTAGGAAGCTCTATCAGTTGGCAACTTCACAGTATTCCAGAAAGATCCATATGAGAATTAGCACCCTACCCTTGCATGTTGTAAAGGAGTAAGCACTTCTATCCTTACTCTAAGTGGCCTAAGATTACCATAAATGATGGTTTTGGTTTAAATAATGTTCATATGGTAACAGAACTACATCCATAAGCAGAGTGAGCTGGCTGAAGGACTAGGAAAAGGAAGGAGACACTGGGAGTAAGTTGATAGGGATTTATTCTCTCCATGTAGGCATTAGTTAACTATAGAACAATATATTTCAAAAATGAGATTACGGACAGCCTTTTTACTAAAAAATAAAATTCCTAGACCCACCTCAGTCTTAGTAATCATATTAATCACATTCTGCAGAGATGAAGACTGGAAATCTGTATTTTGAACAAAGCTCTCTAGATAATTCTCATGCACACCAAAGAGTCTAGATAATTCTCATGTACACCAAAGAGTGGTTTCTCATCTAGCTGAATCACTTGGGAAGCTGAATTTGTTCCACTTAAAAATTTTGGTTTGTTCACACATTCATTTAGAATGTGACTTTATTTTACTTTTACCAAACCATACTGTCATTTTTTTAAATTAAGAGGGCATTCACAGGGACTTCCGTGGTGGTTCAGTGGGTAAGAGTCCGTGCTTCCACTGCAGCGGGCACAGGTTCGATCCCTGGTCAAGGAACTAAGATCCCGCATGCCACGAGGCCAAAAAAAAGAGGGCATTCACATTATGAAAAGGTCTACACTTCAGGACAGTGGCTCTCAACCAGCAGTAATTTTGTCACCCAGGAGACATTTGTTGATGTCTGGAGTTATTTTTGATTGTCATGACTTGGGAATTACTACTGGCATCTAGTGGATAGAGGCCAGGGATACTGCTAAAGAGCCTACAACACCCCGTGACAAAGCAGCCACCACAACAGAGTTATCCAGAACAAATATTAATAGTGCAAGGGGTTAAGAAACTCTCACATAATAAGTAAAACGTATATCGTAATAAAATATTTTAAAATTTAAAAAATGATGTAATTGTAGAAAAGAAACTCTGATATAAAGTTTTAACGATACCCTTCTTCCCCTAAGGGAGTTTTATAGAATAGAGATTTCTGGACCTTCCTCAGACTACTCATTAAGAATATCTAGTAGCAAGGAACCTGGAGTCATTATATTTATTGTTCTAGTATTTTTTGGTAAACATATTTAAGAATCTCGTTCTTCACAGGAAGAAAAAAAAAAAGAAAAATCCAGTGGTTTCATTCCTGACAGAGGAGAGAAATTTATCATGTTTTTACTTCTTCCCTCAGTCCTCCCAAGTATGGTTGAAATTATCTGAGATTTTAGATCTAGATTATAAGTCATTTTTTAACATTATGGATGTTCTCTTTTAAGAGTACTTTGACATTTGCATTAAGTTTCATAAGCTTATTATTAACAATCATTTAGATATTTGCACCTGCCTTACTGATTTCATTGATCACCTCCACTTCATCTATGCCAGTATGTCCCCATTATTTTATCTCACGATTGTCTTCTAGTACTTCTAGTACCTTGTCTAGTACTTTTTTCAAAAAGGGTAAATGAGTACTATAACTTGGTGTCCTTACATGTCTTGATGATACTTTTTTGTTCAGTGGAGTGTAAAAATCTTTTATCACAGTCATTCTTCCCTCAGAACATTGAAGTCACAGAAAAGTATCACATCACTTAGTGTGGCCCAAAAGAAGTCCAAACCATCCTTTATTTTTCTTTTCTAGGTACCTCTGGTTCTCCTCCTCCCCCCACCACCACCAACCCCCACGGTGATCCTTATAGAGTGTTTGTTCTAAGTCTTTGGAATTCAGAATTTTCATGGGATCTTTTTTTAAAAAAAAAATCTATTTATTTATTTATTTTTTTGCCTGGTACTAGATGATCCATTTCAGTATGTAGACTGAAGACTTTTTTGAACTCTGGGGATTTTACTTCTGTGATTTTTTTTTTTTCTTTTTCTTTTCCTAATATTTTGTTTCTCACTCTTTTTTATCCTTTTGAAATCTTTGTGTCAATCCTTGAGATCTGTCCTCTGTGCTGCCTTTTTTTCTCATTGTGTTTATCTCTTTATCCTTTTTCCTTGGAATTAGTACTTTTGAATAAGCTTCCTGATGATTCTGAGGTGCAGCCAAGTTTGTGAAGCCCTGATGTGAGTGATCAGCAGTGTCAAATGGAACAAGACCCCATCACAGTTGTGCTTGTTGCTTTTTGACTGCCTGATTCAGTCAGCGGCAGGAAATGATATTAGATGCATTTAAAGTACCACTTTTAAATGAATTTATCTCTCTTTCAAATGCAGTAAATTTGCATTTAGAATACTTCACTAAAATTTGTACATACACACACAGGTGATAATTTTTATGAGCTGATCTGACACAATTAAAAATTTTCCTTCATATATAAAACATTACGTTTTTAAAAAATTTTTTTCTAGTATGATCCCAGAGGGAATGAACTTTAAAAAAAACGTTTATAGTAGAGATTTAGGAAAATACCACAATACAGAGAAAAAAAATTAGATAGTAACTCCACTACTCACAGAGATAACCATTGTTCACACATAGGTGCATTTTATTTAAGTTTTATTTTTTCACCATTAAACTTAAGATTGCAGAAATAACTAATACTGTTTTTGTCTTAATTTGTATTTTTCAAACACTTTTCTCAAGATAATGGAAGTAAATGGACAAAACTTTGAGAATATAACGTTTGTGAAGGCCCTTGAAATTTTGAGGAATAATACTCATCTTGCACTTACTGTAAAGACCAACATTTTTGGTGAGTTTTGTTGTCAAAAACTATCTGAGCCCTTTTGCTTGTTGATACAAAAGAAAAAAATCACTACAGTGAAAGGGAGGAAAGTAAAAATACTTAAAACATGTTTCTATCTAAGCTTTTTGAACATTTTTAGTATCTTTAGTGCTGAGATAATAGTGTTCTGTACTCTAGAATTTTTATTTGTATTTAATTATTTTGAAATCTTAGTTTTAAAATAGGTGTACAACTACACTTAGTCATTTATGAAATGTCTACTGAGTATCTATTATGTACTGTAATTTGCCTGGGGATACTGAATGAAACTTAGATTGATCTGAATGAAACTGAGAAGTCATAGTCAGGCTTTTTTTCTCCCTGCTAATGTGCACATCAGTCTACTTCTAATGTTTTAGCTAGCTTTCTGAAATAATAATATGAATGCCAGATTAGCTGTTTCATGGAAATAAATTCAGTAAAACATCGAATTAATTAATCAGTGAATTGCCGATTTTTAATAACAGTATACCTTTCTTTGTAAAAATATTGATTACTGTTCCTATAGTATGTTTTGATCATGTTACTATTTGAATGAAGCAAGGACTAAGCTTGTACTTTCAACTTAATCTACTATTCGGGTTTTTTTTTTTTTTTAACTTTTGGAAGACTGTGACTTAGTTTGATTAGATTTCATAGGATTTTCTCTGAAATTCTGAGAAGGGCAACAGTAAAAAAAAAAGTGTAGCAATTAAAAACTATCAAAGAAAATTTAAGAGTCCTTATAAAGTAGGAAGGAAAAAAATTTCTCTACATCATTTAGGTTGAAATTTGAGGAATAAGAGTTGCATTTTAAAACTGTGCCTATGGAAAAGGAAGTGTGTGTGTGTGTGTGTGTGTGTGTGTGTTTTCCCCCCACTTTGGCTCCTCCTTATCCTGCACTTAGTCATAATGAAAAATGAAACATTTGGTGTTTTTCCTCTTTTCACTTGAGTCCCTTTCACTGAATTACATCATGCTAAATCTGGCATATAATAGTCTATTGGCAATTTCCAAATATTATATAAGTTTAGCATAGAATAAGTAAACCTTAACAGTTTTTGGATTTCCTAGACTTTGGACTAGTATCTAGAAATATCAACTTTTGAGTTAAAATAAAAGGATTCTGATTTTGAAAAATATGAAAGCAGAGGTTGCTCTGACACTTAAAGCATATTGTTTAGTCTCTCTATTCAGTTTCTCCAGCTCTGTTTCATAGGGTTCTTTTTTTTTTTATTATTTTTTGGCTGCGGTGGGTCTTCATTGCTGTGCATGGGCTTTCTCTAGTTGCGGCAAGCAGGGGCTACTCTTCGTTGCGGTGCACAGGCTTCTCATTGCAGTGGCTTCTCGTTGTGGAACACAGGCTCTAGGTGTGCAGGCTTCAGTAGTTGTGGCACGTGGGCTCAGAAGTTGTGGCTCGCGGCCTCTAGAGCGCAGGCTCAGTAGTTGTGGCACACGGGCTTAGTTGCTCTGCGGCATGTGTGATCTTCCCGAACCAGGGCTCGAACCTACATCCCCTGCATTGGCAGGCGGATTCTTAACCAGTGCGCCACCAGGGAAGTCCTCGTAGGGTACTTATAAGCATCAGTACCTTTAAACTTTTTTTGTTCCTGGCACATAATAATTACTAACTAGTATCAAATGTGGTTGTGTATAAAAACATAGAGGTAGTATAATGTAGTGGTTAACAACATGGACCCTGGGAGACAAAATTGATCTGAAGGCTGCAAGAAGAAGAGAAACCACAACCTCTGAACTCTTTGGATGGTGAGAAACAATTGCCCAACAGAACCCTAGATTGGATGTTGCAGAGTGTGGGAGTTACGTGGTGCTACAGAAGGGGGCCCGTACCCTCAAGACCTCCTTCCTTGCCCCAGCCAGAGTGTAATCAGCCAACATTCTCCTCATGCAAAAAACACCAAAGAGTATCTCAAAGACATATTAGTAGAAAATTTGTTGAAATGGAGCATTTTAGTCTGGATGTGGTGCCTGGAATAAAGTCCCAGTAACTCTGGCATTATCATGAAGCAAAGTTGAGCAGTTAGGTCATCCTGCATGGAATTCACAGTCAAAACACCTACAAAAAGGCAAGCTGTGACCAGAAAACAGATTTGTTTAGATGATACTAGGTACTTGGTCATTTTGTGTTAATTAGAACTGACAGCAAGGGATCACCAGTTATAAGAGAACCAGGATTATTGAGGGGTGATGGTAAAGAACCTAGTAAGTGAGCTTACAGATTTTGGAGAAAATAGTTAATTTGAGGAGGAGAAGAAAACCATTTCTAGAACTCTGCACAGAGAGATTTAAAAATTCATTCCTTAAAACAAGAACAGGATATTTGGAAAAAAGACAGTCACTGAGAAAAATACCTCTTGGGGTTATTTTAAATATGCAAAGACATATTTTAGTAGAAAAGACAGAAACATTCAGTAGAAGGAGTAGGTAACTTGAGAAAATCAACTTTATAGAGCAAAAAAAGACAAAATGCAATTGAGCACTATTCCAAGAGATCTAAAAGAAAATGTGAAGAAGAAAGTATTTAGGAAACAATGGCAGGGGCCATTCCAGAATGAAAGAAAGATGTGACTCCCAATTCAAAGCACCACCTATAATCTGAGCAAAATTAGTTTAAAAAACTTGTCTTCTATTTCTAGTATTGACTGAGAACAACTAAAGGAGCTGGCTAGTGAAGAGCTACCTGCCATTGAACAGAGAAGTTAGACCTTAAAGAGGTAAACTGGAGCCATATCTGCCCTGGAGCATTTACCAGTACAGAAAAAACAACTGAGAGACTGAGCTTTTTTTGGCAATAGGCTCCCAGGAAAAGTTGAAAGAGTTGGAATCCTGCACTTGTTAAAATCACAAACTCTGGATGTGTCAAATCCCTTACCACTCATCCTGAGACTGTACCCCCCAAAGGATGTTTTTTTCCCCAGGGCTATTTTCCCATCCATAGAGTGTAGCTGAGAGAAGGAGCTGCTGAGAGAAGGTTCGTAGCGTAGAGCCTACTAAAGGCCAGAACACTCTAGCATAACAACATTTGTTCCTGATTGAGAACTTGAGTATCTAACTCTGAAGAGAATGTGGACTGTACTCTAGGCAACTCAGAAGAACCTCAAGTTTTGACCTGGCCCTAGGTCTCCAGTACCTGGCAAAAGAAAATAGAAATCCTCTTTAGAAGATGCTAGCAGCAGCCTATTATTTGTAAAAGTAAGTTTCCAAATACGGAGTCAAACAATCAAACATTGTGAGGCCCTCTTAAAAATCATTTTAAGCCAGAACCAACAGAAACAGAACCGTAGGAGCTCCAGAATATCAAACACAGACTTTAAGGTGCTATTTGATATGTCCTTATGTCCCTGAAGATAAAAAGCAAATTAAGGATTCTAGTTCTGGTCAAGATGGAGTAAACAACATGCTACCCTTCATTTCCCACTGAACTCAACAATAAAACCTAAACAAAAATCATGATCCATCTATTTGAGAACTCAGAGAATTCAAAGTACCACCACCAGAAGTGAATTTACCATTTTTTTTCACTCCAGTATCCCCTGGACTGGACTCAAGGCAACATGAAACCTAGATGTGAATATTATGGTGCAGACCTAGAAGGACCCTGAAGCAGCCTGACTTAAGGAATGGGAAAGGAAACTCCTAAAGCTCAGACAGAGGGGGAATTCCCACAGATTTTTTTTTTTTTCACTCTTGTTTTCTCCATATTCTCAGGCCCCAGCCTCCAAGCAATCCAGTGGCATTGACTGAGAAAATGTTCCTCACCCTTTAGTGAAGCAGTGGCTCCAAGAAAACAAAGCCAATGTCACTGCTTTTTTCCCCCACTCTCTCTGTCCCCCTCTACTTGGCCCCTAAGGCACTGCAGTGGACAGTTTTCCTCTAGAGGTCCGAAAAAGGGGGCCTAAGGAACTAGAAAGTACCAGGTTGATAACTAAGATGGAGAAAACAACCCCATAAAGTTGTTTATGAAATCCTGGACTCACCCCCATCCTGTAGGTGCGTGAATCTGATCGTATTTAGCATATCATAGACTTTGAGAACTGGCCCAAGCAGACCTCTACTCAGGTCCCAGACTGACCACTAGGTGGTACAAAGTGGACAGATCTGTATAGCACTGCAGAGGCTTTGAAAATTGAACACTGGAACCACAATCTGCAGAAGGCTAAACAAAAATACCAGCATTTCCCATAGGATGCAAATACGACTCAGAGCAATTTTAACTGTAACAAGGATTCGTCACAGTTTTCTTTGTATTTATTTTGTATGGGGTTTGCTCAGCATTTGAATTTGTGCATTGTTGTTTGCTTATCAGTTTTCAAAATTTCATGGCCATTATTAATTACTACTGCCCCTTTTTCTTTCCCTCCCATGTGGGAAATCAGTTACTTATATGTTAGAAGATTTGCATCCCATCTATCTCTTACATTCTGTTCTATTCTTTCCAATTTTTTCTTTCTTTCAGTTTGGGTATTTTGTAATGACCTGTGTTTAAGAAAGTAATCCTATTTTCTGCTGTATCCAGTCTACTGATAAATGCATGCACTGAATTTAATTTTAGATATTTTTCAGTTCTGGAATATCCACTTGAATCTCCAGTCCTCTGTTGCACTTCTTCATCTTTTTCTTCATCTTTTCATCCATTATATCTCTTTTCCTCTATGTTCTTTAATATATTTGTAATGGTTGTTATAAAGTCCTTGTGTATTAACTCTAACATTTGGATTATCTTTTATTCTATTTTTCCCTCTGGCTATTTTCTTTCTTTGTGAGTCTTAAAATTTTTAGTGTATGCTGTACTTTGTATACAAAGGAACCTTAGTAGTGAAATTAGTATTTTCTCACAGATAGGATTTGCCATTTCCTCTGTTTAATCACATAGGGTAAGGGGAAGTGAGCTGGGTCAGGCTGGGTTACAGAATTACTTAGACTGTGTCCATTGGTTTCAAGTTGAGAGACTTGTCATGTGCTTAATGTAGGCCCCTCCTCTAATGGAACTTTGTCTCTAACAACTGAGAGATTGTGGGAAATTTGACTCTGCTTATTCAGCCTTGTCCTCCTACCTCCTCCCCCACCTCCAATCTCTTGATTCAGAATCTGGTACCTTTCTGTCTCCTTTTTTTTTAAGTTTTTCCCTTCAGAGATTTTGAGCTTAGCTCTTTAGCCTCCCACCCCGAGCAGATAAATCTGTTGTGTGTTTGTTGGAAGTCTCTCCCTGTTGTGTGACTTTGTCTCCTGAGTACCACGAGAGTCTAAGAAATTTCCAGCCTCATGCCTTGTCTTACTAATAGAGATATCTCATGAAGAAAAGTGACACTGCTTTGGTGCCTCTCTGTATTCCAGTTTTCTTGCCAGTACTCGCAGCCATCAAAACTTCTCTTTCCTCTAGTAGAGTCCTTCTACCTGAGCCTCACCTTTTGTTTATATTTAGATTCAGCAATGTCCCCAGAGAAGAAAACAGCTGGCAATCTCAGTTTACCCTCTTCCTGCTCGGGAGTTTTTATTCATCCATTCCTCTTACTTTTCACAACTTTCTAACATCTTTAAAAATCCCACCACTCAGATAATTTTATTATTAGCATTTTAATTGTTTAATAAAAGTAATACATGCATGTTTTGCAAATTACAGTACTAAAGAAAGACACCCAGTGGGACCATATTGTGTACAATATTCTATACTTTTCCACAGCAGTTCATACAGGTTTACTTCTTGTGTAATTGTTATTGCATCGAATTCCATCACACTATTATCATAATCTATTGATCTGATGTCATATTGATGGATGTTTTAGGTTGTTTATAGTTTTTGCTATTTACAATGATGTAATAATCCTTTGTACTTATCTTTTATGTTTATATAGATATAGCTATAAGATAAATTCCTCAGAGTGGAATTACTTTTATAGTTACTGTGGTTTTACTTTCTAAAAGTTTCCCCAGTCTATGTACACTTCATTCATCAATGTATAAGAATGCCTCTGCAGTGGGTATAATCAACTTCACAGTTCCTGATATACAGTCTTTAATAATGAAGGAAGTTGAGCACTTTTCTTATGTGCTAACATTTCTTCTTTATGAACAGTCTTCATTTGTCCATTTTTATGTTGAGTTATTCATCTTTTATTGATTTGTTTGAATGCCTTATAAATAAATAACAGTATCTCTTGGTCCTAAGGGTTGCAAATTTTTTCCCCAGTTGTCTTTTGACTTTCCTTGTTTGTTCATTTGTTTTGGGTTGTGTGTGTAAATACACATACACACATACATATATGTAGAGAGAGAAATCTTTAATCTTTGTGTAGTCAAATTTATTAAACATTTCTTTTATTAATTCTTGGACACCTTCATTTTTGGTTCATATATTATATCTGATATTGATGTTTAATGGTATTGTAATTACATTTGCTTACCGACATTAATTTTTGTCCCTCACTATTTTTTTTTAGTTTAACACAATCATTTCTTTATCTACAAATCACAAGCTCTGCAGATTTTTACTTATATACACAAGTCCAGTGAAGATATAAACTACTTTTTACACTCTTGAGTCACCTTACATACACACTGCAGCCAGGGATATCTGCTGCCCAGAGATTTCCTGTTGCTCTTAACAGAAAATTCAGACACCTTACCATAGCATTATCAAGCCCTTTCTCTACCTTGTTCTTCAGTCATCTTCATTTTCTTGAATTTTCCTTCTACCACAGGTACTTTAAACTTGAGATTTCCTCTACCTAGAATTAATCCTTCTTCTCCCTTTGCCTAGTTAAAATCAACTCACTGTACTGATCTCTTCTTAACACAGTGACTTAATGAAGGACAATTTTCCCTTTCTTGCTCTCTTAACTAGTTCCTCACGTTATGTTCTCTCTGTACCATGTATCTTTGACTGACTATGTTTCACAACAGGAGGAAACCGCAAACATCTAGCATAGTGCTTGACATGTTCATAGGTCAGTAAATATTTTTTGAATTGGTGAGTATCTTGATTTTAGCTCAAAAAAGCATTTTTATTTTTACCACGTGGCTTAAAATAAAGTGAAATTTTTTAAGACGACTGAAAAGAATTTACTGTATTTTAATCAAGCAAGGTATCTTTGAAAGGTGACTCCCAAAGATTTCTGTTATCTTGAAGACAGAAACTGTGCTTTTCATAAGCTTGCCTGGATCTAGGCAAAGAGATTGCTGGAAAGGCAAATGCCCCACTGTGCTTGTACTTTCCTTAAGGATGAAGTATAACTCAACCAGACTTAGGATTGATAGAAAGTTATCTATAAATGCTTGGTTTTTTACTTCAGACCGCTGTAGTGAATGCTTAGTGGCTTTCACTCTACTGAATTAAGTCTCACAGATGTTACCTTGAGGAAATTGTCATATATTACAAAATTTAGTACTATTTATTTCTGGTAAAAGCAGGTCCAGCAGAGCTCTTCCCATTTTGTTGATGGCTAAATTTTACAGAACAGGGCCTGACTTATAGTACTTATATCTCATCTCAAATGATGAGGGTTAACATATAAATAGTAGAATCTAATTATCTATTTCTATAAAATCTGGGTTGATTAGCAATTATACTGCTTATTACCTAAATAGGAACCTTGGGCTTTTGAAACATGCTGGCAATCTGCCTGCTTCATTTCTGTTTTCCCCAGTGAATTTCTTTTATCACTATTGGACAACATCATAAGTACAGTCAGGTATAAAAGCTGAAAAATGGATATAGCTGATTAATAAAGGGTGAGTATAAATTTCATAATGAAATGAGTTTTAATGAATGAGGCTGTGAAAGGCCCAGTGATAGAAAGCAACTATGTTTATTTTTAAAATTTGTTGTGGATATAAAAACTTTCTAATGAGAAGAAAAGAAATGACAGTTTTATTTATTTATTTCCACAGTGTTCAAAGAGTTACTTACTAGGACCGAACAAGAGAAATCTGGTGTTCCTCATATTCCCAAAATTGCTGAAAAGAAAAGTAATCGCCACTCAATCCAGGATGTACCAGGAGATATTGAACAGACATCACAGGAGAAAGGAAACAAGAAAATAAAAGCAAATACTGTTTCAGGTGGAAGAAACAAAATCAGGAAAATTTTGGATAAAACACGATTTAGTATATTGCCTCCAAAACTGTTTAGGTAGGTAACAGCAATCTTAGTCATGTAGGCATTTTCCTATTGACCGTAAAGATTTTTGTGGGCAAAGGGAAGTTTTGGGTCAGTTTTGTTTTTTATACAACTGTTGCATCATAAAATCTACAAGCAATCCATAAATAAGTAAGAGTAAATTCTAAATGTCTCCTCATCACTTCCAAGAAGTTACCATTGTTAGATTATGTATTCTTCCATTAGCCTTGTTTTGAATTTTAGAAAAGATTGCTCGTTTTATTTTATGAAATCTTTTTTTGTATATTTTTGGTCCAGTATCAGTCCCTTGATCTACAAATTTGGACACCTTAAAACTTGGGACATATTCACTGATACTATTTTTTTGCTTTCTTTAAAAAATTTATTTTTTTATTTTATTTATTTTTGGCTGCATTGGGTCTTTGTTGTTGCGTGTGGGCTTTCTCTAGTTGCGACGAGCGGGGGCTACTCTTTGTTGCAGTGCGCGGGCTTCTCATTGCGGTGGCTTCTCTTGTTGTGGAGCACGGGCTCTAGGCACGCAGGCTTCAGTAGTTGTGGCATGCGGGCTCAGTAGTTGTGGCTCGCGAGCTCTAGAGTGCACGCTCAGTAGTTGTGGTGCACGGGCTTTGTTGCTCCGTGGCATGTGGGATCTTCCCGGACCAGGGCTCGAACCCATGTTTCCTGCATTGGTTGGTGGATTCTTAACCACTGTGCCACCAGGGAAGCCCTATTTTTTTGCCTTTTAAATCATCTTTCTCTTATTGCACTATTTATTCCTTCTTGAATTCTAAAGCTGACCTTTTCAATCAAATTTATTTCTATTTTCAAAATGAAATATCACCAAAACTTAGTAAAACTTCAGGAACTTAAATGCAAATTAAAGCCTGTAAAATACTGATAAAATGAATACAGGGTCATGACTTGGAATTACTCTAGTATATATTATACCTGTGTATATTTTATATTATCTACTTTCTAAAGTAATCACAAACGTTCTAATCAAATACAGTACTTACCACATAGTAGTCACTCAGTATTTGTTGAATTAAGACAATGAATCAGTGGGGGAAAAAAAAAAAGAAAGCATATTCAAAGAAAATACTTAATTTGGGGCTCCTGAGAGTTTTTGGCACTGTTCCAGATGTTAATTATAGAGCTGGAAAGAGGTAGTCCCTGCCTTTAAGGAATTCATAGCAGGAACCCGTTATTCTTCACACATTTATTATAAAATAGGCACAATATCCAGAGACAGAAATATTGGAAGTAGAACAAGTTTCTTGCCCTGCAAGAGTTGATCATCTAAAAGGGAAAACTAGGCAAGTGGTCCATTACAGGGTGATAAATGTTTTGATGTGTACAAAGGCAGGAGCAAGCTTGGTAGGTTTGAGTAGACTGTGTTTCTCAGTGCACACCTAAAGATGAAGCATGATAGATAGGTAAGTGAAGGATTTTGAATATTATGCTAAAGATATGGATTTCACCATGTCATAATAGGGAGCCATCAAAGGCATATGATGTGGTAAGATTTGTGGTAAGATCTTTTAGGAAGATCTCTCTTTTAGCTGTGTTAGTGATTTGGGGTTGAAGGTGGAGCACAATGTAGCAGTAATAGCAAGGCAATTAATTAGAAGGCAACTTGGAACAAGGTGAATGTCAGCTCTCATCTTTTAATTAAAGATCTCAAGAATTTCCTGATGAGAAAATGCTCTTCTTCATGAGTTTTTATTTTCAATTCAGGGAAACACGTGTATTCTTCATTTAATTTGGGGCTCACAGGGGATTGAAACATCCTGAGCTGTATGCATAATGTCTCTCGTTTCTAGAAAGTTTATTACTCATTCCTTTTTGAGTGAACTGTTCTCCTTGAGGTTTATAAAATATCATAACTTTAAAATAGCAAGATTCTTTTAATATAGAGCATACTGTAGTACGACAGCAGCATGGCAAACACTGTAAGAATAAGCTTCTTCTCACAAATGAGAATTGAATAAGGAAAATATTAGAGGGACCAGCCCACACTGAAGAGATTGGGGACAGTTTTGGATGACAGGAAGGCTGCATGAAGGCACTGAGGAAAAGAGAAAGGAATGGAGGACCAGAAGGCAGAAGAGAGTTCACAGGGGGAGTTCCTCAGGAGGTAATGCTCTGAGTTCCATTTCCAGAAAACCTTGGGTGTTTGGTCTGGAATACATGTATCTCCTTTAACAGGGTCTCATTTTGAACACATTGTGGCACAGTTGTGACACGTGTGTCATGAAAAGCCAGAGAACACTGTGATTGCAACTAACTTTAGCTTGTTTGTGTCACATTTCACCCAGCTATATTCAAGTGTCAGGCACCTAAATCAACATCTCATCTCTATAATGTTTCCTTCAGGAAGTGGAAATTGGTTACTCCAGTTGGATTCTATCTTTGCTTACACCAGGAGCAATTAAATTTTCAAGCATTATTTCTTTATATTAGGACCTCCCAAAATGAAAGATCTAATAAAAATCGTTTTACTTAAACTCAGAGGGATTTTTTTGTTGTTGTTGTTGTTAGCAAGCATTTATTGTCTCCTTTGTGCCAGCAGGAGGCTGTTGGCTGTGAATACAAATATGAATAAAATGCTGCCCTTTGGGAGTTAATATTAAACTGGTTATCTCTTCTAAACATAATGCTAATAATTTTATAAATTATATTTTATATAAATAATTATATAAATATCCCCCAAAACAAATTATTTTACGGTTTTCTACTGGACCCTATTTTACAGAGAGAACGAATTTGTCATTTTACAATTCAGGCTGGCTACTTTGCATTTTTGAGAATGTGTGTTATTTCTTTGCACTAAATCATTACAAATTAATTCAGACAATCCCTTTTGCTACACACACACACACACACATATCACTAGAAGTTCAGTAGAAAAACAGGCAGAGAACATGAATCAGATGTTCTGAATCAGTAATAATCAAGGATAAGGAATTTCCTGGCCGTTCAGTGGTTAGGACTCAGCGCTTTCACTGCCATGGGCCCGGCTTCAATCCCTGGATGGGGAACTAAGATCCCGCAAGCTGTGCAGCAAGGCCAAAAATTAAAATAATAATAATAATCAAGGGTACACAGTTTTAAATGGAATATTGTTTGTTTCACCACAGGTTGTTAGAATAGTCAGTTTCTGAATTGATAACGCAAGAGAGATAATAAGCTCAGATTGCTGTGGGAACATAAAATGATGCAACCTTTCTATAAAGCATTTGGGCTTTTTTTTTTAGTAAGAGCTTTAAAAATGTTCATAGCTTTGATTCAGTAATTCAATATCTGATAATAATTAGATGAAGATTTATATACAGATGTTCTTAGTAATATTATTCATAATAAAACAAAATTGGAAAACCCTAAATGTCCAGTTGCAAAAGACTGGTTAAATAAATTGTGCTATTTACCACGAAATGACTAGAAGGAAGAAGGTTGATTGTGGTTTTCTCTAAGTAGCTTTATAGGTAAATTTTCCATTTCTTGCTTGCTTGCTCGTTTTTTGTATTTAAAAAATTTTTTGGTTTGAATATTTTTTAATTGAGAAAAATTTTTTATGAGTTTAATTCCACAATTTCTTGATGGCTCCTATGTGTCAGGACTCTTTGGAAGGGGCACTTGGCTCTGCCTTTTGCAGCACCCACTTTAAGAGTAGGGCATGAGTTGTCATAGAAATACTGTAAGAGAGAATGTCCACATCTGTGAGAGGAGTAAAGAAAATGAATGTAAGGAAGGAACAGATAGTTGAGATAAGAATAGGTAATTCCCCAAACCCCTAACCGTGACATAATTTTAAAATGAAAGAATACTCCTGAAAATTAGAAGTGAAAAAAAAAAAAAAAGCTAATTGATTTTGAATAACATCTGTAAATTAAGACATAGCAATGTGGATTTTCTTGACCTGGAAATATTTCACAATTCAGGAAATCTGAATCATACCTTTTGTTTTCTTTCATCATGGATTGTCTAAGTATATAATTCATTGTAACAGTCCCAGAAGTAGACTGCCTTGTTTGCTTATTAGGAATTAGTTTTTTCTTTCCATTTCTTGTCAGCATTCTTTCCTTGTTTGCTTTTAATATTGGGATTATTTTTTATTTGCATATTGATGATATTTATGTAGCCTTTTTAGTTTCATGTAATGAAACTAAAATATACTTTTATTCTAAGTAAATTCAGTATCAGGAATTATTGAGGAATTTTTTAAAACTATCTTGTTTCTGTTAGTGCATCACCTTGTTAGAAGACTGTTTTGGTAAGAAATGACATAATTATTTGCAAATAGGCTTTATAAATTCAGCTTCCAAGCAAGCATGGATATTTTGTCAGTTAGATTCTATTTCATTAATGTCATAGCAGGGGTTGTACATAACATTAGTATAGTTTTCATTTATATATGTTCTCACCTTAATTACCATGAATATGTAACCAGCTTTATATTATTTTAACTGTGCAGTGTCATAGCTATTGTTTATTAAAAAGCAGAGGTAATGCTAAATAACATCAGTAAGAGAAGTAAAGACTTTTAGTATTTCATGCACTTCTGAGTCTCTATAGTAAATTCCAGATTATTGCAAGTGACAGCCAATTCTCTTTAATAGAAAATTGTAACTTTTTAACATTGTTAAGGTTGTTTCGACTTTGGTTGTTAGTAGGACCAGATAATCTTTTTAACAGTTTGCTTCCTTGGATTTATTTACCTGACTCTCTGTGTCCAAAAACTAACTGGCAGGTTTGTTTTCAGAAATCAAAGAAAGACTTGTATTTTTAAAAATCTTTATTTTTTATGTAATATGAATTGTTGCCAAAATACTTACAAAGCTGTAAATAAAATATGTGTGAAAGCCCCCCCTCCTTTTTTTCTCTTACCTAATCTTAAAACATTTAGTGCTGATCTTTAGGAATACACACCTAATTATAAGGAACCGGGACTTCCCTAGCAGTCCAGTGGTTAAGACTTCGCCTTCCAATGCAGGGAGTGTGGGTTCGATCCCTGGTCGGGGAATTAAGATCCCCCATGCCTCTCGGCCAAAACACCAAAACATAAAACAGAAGCAATATTGTAACAAATTCAATAAAGACTTTAAAAATGGTCCACATCAAAAAAATCTTTAAAAAAATTATAAGGAACCAACTTAACATAAATAAAAATTTCTTGTCAAATAAAATATTCCCTTTGCTTTATCTGTAAGATTAGACTGCATTCTCTCCCCCAGGAAAGCGTTTCCTCTTTCTGTAGTGCCTTTACCTGTTGTACCCACCCTGCCCTCCTCTGTTTCTCAGTGTGAATTGTGTAAAATCCTTCCTAGGTATGTATTATTCTATTTGTTTTTTAATATATATAAATTTATTTTATTTTTGGCTGTGTTGGGTCTTCATTGCTGCACGCGGGCTTTCTCTAGTTGCGGCGAGCGGGGCTACTCTTCGTTGCAGTGTACAGGCTTCTCATTGCAGTGGCTTCTCTTGTTGTGGAGCACAGGCTGTAGGCACGCGGGCTTCAGTAGTTGTGGCTCGCGGGCTCTAGACTGCATGCTCAGTAGTTGTGGCGCATGGGCTTAGTTGCTCCACAGAATGTGGGATCTTCCCAGACCAGGGCTGGAGCCCGTGTCCCCTGCATTGGCAGGCGGATTCTTAACCACTGTGCCACCAGCGAAGTCCCTGTATTATTCTATTTTAATTTCAGTAAAAGTACTACTATCTTCTTAAAAGTAGGAATCCTGTTTTTCTCTGTGCCAAAATGCTCACCTACATTACCTAATTTAATGTTTGCCATAGTCCTGGGGGATCAATAGTATTATTCACAATTTTGGAGGTAACCAAGGTTCAGAAACAGAAAGAAATTTCCCTGAGGTCACACAGCTAATAACCCAGGTCTGTCTGACATAGCTTGCTCTTGACACACTTATCTTTGCTTTCTTCCATGTCTTCATGCTTCTCCCTGACTTCTCTCTCTCTGTCTTGTCCTGGCTCTCATCCTTGTCTGGCTCCTAACAGTCCTTTAGCTGTTTATTTAACAGTCCTCTAAACTCCATCTTACATAGTTTCCTAATCTGCTTGCATCCTATTTTTAACTCCTAACATATTCAGGAAGTATCCCATATCACTCAGACCTTATCAATCCATCGCAAGATAATAGGTAAGTATTCTGTGATAACTGTTTGTATATGTAGCAAATACTGGGTAGAATGCTACATTGAAAAAAATATAGATGGGAATTAATATTAACCCAAAGCATTGGTTTTAACCAGTTAAAACCAATGCTTAGAACTAAGTGGTATTTTGGTTGTTGATGCTGACGGAAGTCTTCATTGCTGTCCTTTGTTTGTATAGGACTGTTTTGCTTATCCTGTGTTTTATAGAACTTTTGGGGATATCTAAACCTTAAGTGACAGGGTTACATTTATTTGTTGTTATTTTTTCTCTTAAATGGTTTTAGAATTGCCTACTTAACACCTCTAAAATATTTTAAAGAAAATATTTGCTTAAATATGACCATTTAATTGATACTTGTTTTTGAAACCTTTACAGGCAGTTAACTTTCGATGACTTGCTTTCTGCTTTGGTTTTGATGTTCTTACCTAGGGAACAGCCAAATAACTAGACTTGAGAGATCACACAAGAAATAATATACCCTTAGAATAAACTAGCGACTGTAAAATTCTTTTTCTTCTATTTTCATTTTTGGTCCTCTTTTTCCTTCTCCTTTCTATTTGTCACAAATTGCTCTTGTTTGTTGCTGTTTTCTATGTTGTCTTCCTGTTTTCTTTTCTCTGTACTTGCTGGTTTGAGCAGTTCCCAGGTTACTCATATGTTTAAAGACCTGTCTTATTTTGTCACTTGAACCTGGCCCCATTGTTTTCTACAACCTGCCATATTTTTGGCTTGGGTTCACACCCAACTCCATCCTTTGCCTAGAAGGTTGCCAAGCTTTTCCGCCAAGAGGATGAACCTTGCTGTAGCCCTGTGCATTGTTGGGTATATATATTAGTGTCTAATGAAACTGGCAGACCTCAAGGACTCCCCACTCAGGTTCATTTTCTCTACCAAAACCAGCAGAAACTAAATATGAAATACAAACATTTCTCTATGATGTACATTCCACCCTTGAACAATGCAGGGGTTAATTCATGTAAAATTTATAGTTGGCCCTACATGTCTGTGGTTCCTCACATCTGCAGATTCAACCAACCACGGACCGTGTAGTACTGTAGTATTTACTCCTATTGAGAAATATTCGTGCATAAGTGGACCTGCTTAGTTCAACCTGCGTTGTTCAAGGGTCAACTGTAGTAGAATTACCTAGATGTGTAAGTTAAATTTTATTTGAGTGTAATTGTTAAAAAACATTTTATTGCCATTTTCATTATTACACTTGTCCTATTTTTTAAATTGCTGTACTATTTTAAAATCATTACTTTGAATTGGTCCTATATGCCTTAGTGCACAGGGAACAGAAATGTACACTATTAAGACCCCTCAAATACTTTAAAGTGATATATTACATTCTTTTGAAGTGATGTAGGCCTGAGCCAGTCACAGGACGACAGCATTGTGGGAACGAGACACTGTAGGCACAGTTTGGCCATAATGCCTATCCCTGGAACACTCTCATCCAGCAGCCCTGATCTCCTGCAGCCTACCACCAGCATGTTGGATTTTTCTAATCCCTCAGGTAATTTTTGTTTATTTTATTCAGCCATGTTGGTACCAGATAGATAAATAGGTGGTTGAGCCTTGTGCAACAAATACTGGATTTGCTTGCAGTCCTCTTTTCTCACCTCTATATTTTGACTTAAATGCAAAAAAGCTAAAGAGAACATTATGTCGTTTTGTCTAAACTGGAGTGGTGGTACTTCCGATATGAAAGAGAAGTACATTATCTGTTGGTAACCCTAATCAGAGCAATGGAATGAAAGCAGAGATACTTCTTCTCAGTCAAGAAACATGTTACCCAGAATATGGAAAGGAATAAGACAGATTATTTTAGTCTAAGTTGTCTCACTTACCTTCCTCTGTGATGTACAGAAATGTGTTAGTAGTTTTCTAGAAACACTGATTTTTCTCTCCACCACCTGAAGCTAAAGTTGTTTTTGTTATATACAGTATTGTTAATTAAAGTACTATATCATCTTTTTCATTGGTGTTCAGACTTTCATTGTGGGACATCGTTTATTTTTCTGCATCTGTTTACGCTCAGAGGCAGAAATTGTCATATAACTATGTAACTTCAAAGGAACACTTTGAAGAATTATTTATATATCCACCATTTGAATGGATTTGAGATGGCTTTAAGTAAAAGACACATACAGTTAAAAACTGAAATATATACTTGGGTCCAAGGAGAGGAGGGAAAAAAACACCTCTACAAAAATGTGTCCATTTGCTTAATCTTTTGTTAGGTTTTCTGTTACATGCAGCTAAGCCCATTTCTACTTGATAAAATTGTCAAAAGTTTGTAAGCCAAATTTCTTGCTGTGGTAAGTGAGAGCTTTCATAAACTCACCACTACTTATATCTCCAGTCTCAGGTTTCAACATTTTAACCAATCCATTCTCCAAATTTTATAACAATATAAAAGGTGCTCTTATAAAATTAAAAAAAAAAAAAAAAGCTCTACAAAGATGGGCATAGTTGTGATTCAGCTTCAGTTTTGATGCTAAATCTCTACAGCTAGTGGGAAAAGGGAAGAACTCAATTATTATTCTCAATATTAGGAGGAAGTATAAATGTAGTAGTAAAGTTTATGTTTTAATACAGCAACATAAATTTAAAATGTAAGGCATAACATAAAAACACAGTAGAAAGTTGTTCTGCACATTGTTTCTTCCTTTTTATTTCAGTTGCTTCTTCCCCTCTTTAGAGAGATTCCTAAACCCAATAAATCTGTCTTTGACACACCCTACCCTCTACGTGACTACCAGTGTTCTTTCTAGAGTGAAGGTTTCGATGAGTCGTTACTTGACTTAGAAATTTCTAGTGATTTCTATTAGTTCTGGGTTCAGTCATGAGATAGAAACCACTCCATGTGTTTAATATCAGAAATTGTTACCGAGTATAAAGTAAAGTGTTCTACGTAAAAAGGTAAAAAAGCAAGCACTAAGGCATCACAGGAAACTGCAAACTGGATTCAGCTTCTGGCACTTGAAAGAAATGCCACTACCAGGGTGAAGGAGTGTTGCTTGAGTGATACTAGAGCCAAATACCCGCAAGTAAGAACATAAAGCAGCAAGTCTCTTCTTCCTCTAACCTTGCAGTCTACCTCTGGTGCCCTTTTTTGGCAGAACCTAAGAGGGAGACAGTTGGCAAAGAAAAAATGTGGTTTGCAGAGTCTCAGCCCCATTGTGGCAGGGCAGCGTGGGTTTGGAGCCTAAAGATAATAACTTAATAACTGTTGGTATCCAATTTTCACAGCATAATTATCAACCCCTTTTCTAGCCTCCTGTTCTGCCATTCTCCCCACTGTTACCTCTTCTGTCTTTCCTGAGTATGGCATGTACCTTCAGAACTCTCTTTGCCCATATTGTCTGCCAGCTTTGGTGTTTTCTCCCTGCATATCCCATGAAATGTTTCTTATTCCTCAATGCTGAACTCAGTTGTCACCTCATCTGGGAATCCCAGGTCCCTCTGACGCAGAATCAGTATCTCTTTTTCCAGAAATCTCTAGCACATTTTCATTGTCTCTCTTACATTGCTTGTCATGTGGTAGCATGGGAATTTATTTCTGTGTCTGTGTGTGTGTGTGTTCCACAGCAGTACTTCTTACACTATGTTCACAAATAAAATATTTAAGCACTACAAAAGCACAAACTAAATATGCATCTGTACTTTAATAAGACAAGTATTTAGGGATATATGATTTATAGATTGATTGACTTATGATTATTGATTTACGGCTGTATTTTTGCCACTGGCATATTTAGAAGTGTGGCTGGGTTGCGGGGTGGGTAAGGGATGGGTAGAAGGGAGAGGAGAGAGAGAAGAAGTTGGGGATTTAGCTGGGGGAGCGAAAGGAAGAGAGAGGTTGGAATTACTAAAATTCAGAAACTGTAAGCCCCATGGCACTGAAATTCTTATCTCTGAAGAGGATGTACTACTCAACTTGATTTCAGATTGATTGCATAATTTCTCAACGAAAACATGTTGAAAGGGCTGAAGATGCCCTTTTAAAATCTATTCAGAGAAGGTCAGTCTGCAAAGCTCAGTATGCAGCCTTTGTCCATATCAGCAATATAAATGAACACATACAAGATAGGAATTTAACTTAAAATTATATTTTTAAACCCCCAAATGAGCAACTTTACGAAAGGTCTTCTGCCGTGCTATTTGTATTTATGTTGAATAAAATATTTATTACCAATTAATTCCAAATTCAGCTCCGTAAATCATATATGGCAGCACTGAATTTCAGATTAGCTGTGTACATCACATATGTATATTGTAGTACATGTGTGACATCAGCCAAGTTTGACTTTTATCAGTCTACATCTCAGTTATGTTTTTGCTGCATGTTTTAAATTGTTATTAGAAAGTAAGGACAAAGGTACAGAACTGTTTAATAGTTTGCTTTTTGATTGCTGACTTTTTTATGGTTTTGCTTTGTTTTTGCTGCCTACAGCTGTTGGTTTTTACTGTAAGTATCTTGAAGACTATGGTATTTTATTGCTTATGTTTGTGTGCAGTATTTTACTATATTTTTAAAAGTCAAATAATACAGAATTGAATGAAATAGAAAGCAGAACTTTTCTATACACTTACAAGGTTGCCAGTGTAAACTGGCATGTATTCTTTCAGTCATTTTCTTTGAATATATATGTTTTTATACTCATAGAATTAGAGTATACATGCTATTCTGTAACTTGTGAAAAGTGTTTTCAGAATTTTTGGACTTAATGTGAGATGAGGCCTAAAAGAAGAATTCAGAGTGTAGCTAAAAGGATTTTAAAACTGAATTTTTTTTTCTGAGTCTTCATATGGAACTTTTTGCTTACTCTTTTTTATTTAATAGCACAAACTTTTTATTTGACTTCGTTAATATTTAGTAAACTTCAAATTCTTTTTGCATTGCAAGTATTTTAACTAATTTTTAATTGTAAAAGGAACATATATTAAAGTTTTTATTTGCAGAGGGAGGATAAAATATAAAAGTCTCCGCTTTCCAGAATTAACAATTGTTCATTTACTCCTGTATCTTTCCAGAAATTTCAGAGCACATAAAATGTGTGTATCGTTTCCTTCACCCCAAATGATATAATTTTTTTCCACTTAGCCCATTTCACTTAGCAATGTACCGTAAATACCTTTCTGTATCAGAATGTATTCTACCACAATTTTCTGAACATCTGATAACGTTGTTTAACCAGTCCCCTTTTAGTGGATGTTTACAGTGTTGCCTAAACCTCTGTGTTTACATATCTTTACATGTTGTAGGTTTGCATTATTAATATATTTTTAATTTTGTCAAGAATTTTGTGGAAATTTGTTTTCTTTCTTGTTATATAAGTATCTACGAAATATTATCTGTTTTGCCTCTTGGCCTGCAGAACTTAAAATATTTGCTGTTTGACCCTTTGTAGAACAAGTTTGCCAATTCTTAATCCATACCATTATACCACTATCCTGTGTTTGCTTTGTGAACTTTTCACTATACAGATTGTCTTATTTACTTGATTATTGTGTGTCTTTCCTTGAACCACCGCTTACTCTCTTGAATATAAGCAAATCTCTGCAAGCAGAGACTTTGTCAATCTCATTTATTACTTCATCTTCATCACCTAGAACACTGATGATGTATAACTGGCACTCCATAAATATTTGTACAGTGATTAACAATTTAAAGCAGAATGAAGAGGCAGTCTTCTGCTTTTGTTAAATGATCATGTTAAATACCTAAAAAGTTCTTCTATTTTTAGTGTAATCTCAGGGTCAAAACATGTATCCTTCACTTATCTCATTTTTTAATTTTATTTATGAGAGATAGTTAACACTCTAGAAATTTTGCCCTTGGGTTGGAAGTCCAGGTATCTGAATTTCAGTTCTTGAATTCATTTACCTATTACGTAAGAATTTTATTATGGAATATGAATCATAAGACTGATAAATGCTATACTGCTTCAAGATTCTTTTTAAAATGTCTGTTTTGCTTACAGGATTATATTTTTATGTGCATTCTAGCTTTGTGCCTAAAATTTGAAATGTTTAGATCATTTTTTTCTTCTTGATTCAACTTTATTCTAACTTCATATTTACCATTCATCTAAGCAATTAACATTTGAGTGTCTGCCATGTGCCAAGTATTATGTTTGGCATGTATGATGTTCTCCTGCTAACACACATGTTTGTAAAGAAAATATATGGAAAAAGCAATTCTAAAATGGAAAAAGAGGTAGCAATTCTAAAATGGAAAAAGAGGTTTACATTGACACTGATATCTGCACGGAGAAATTTTTTCCTCCAGTGTCTCACAAATGGTTTTCCAATTTGGCATTTATTATCTTGGTGAATTCACCAGGTTTAGGTTATGGAGTACCGTTTGGATAATTCCATTTGCAGGTCTGATCTAGAGCTACCCATTTATGATGCCTGAATCCCACTTATATGACTATATGACAGTTTGTCCTTTGCATGTGAAACAAGTGGTTTTAACAGAGTATGAATTTAACAGAGTGTAACAGAGTACAGTGTTTAGCAGGATACACAAGATACAGACATCTGTTCCTTCCCAGATGTTATAGTATGTTAGCAGCAAGAGAAATGTATGCAAATTTCCAACCTGTCTTTGTGAATAAATTTCTCTGAAGAAATTAATAAAAGGGATCAGAACATCTCCCCATTCCTTCCAGGTCAGCCAGCTCTGCTGGCTGAGGCTCAGCCCCCAAAGACCTAGTAAACAAATCCAACTCTAGAGTCCTGGACTCTAGAGACCTATTTTTGTGAAGAGGGTAGGAACAATACAGATAATAATAGTAGTTGTTTGACACCTTTTATAGAGTTAAAAGGGATAATGAAACTATTCTGTCCAGTATCTTTCTTTTGGAAAACTGAAATTTCCAACTTCTTGCATTTTCTAGCCCAGAGTAGAGAAGCATCTCGTTCACATGGATTAAGACCCTACATTATGCCTTGTAGACTTAGAAACCTGATAATGTCAGCAACATGCCGAGGATTGACTCATTTGCAAAGAAATGGGAACAAGAGGTGTTTGGTGACTCAGATCTTTGCCTACCTTAAGAACAGGCAGTTTGGTGCGTGCATCTTACGAAGGGGACCTGAATAGATGAAGTATTCTGCTTCCAATTTGACAGTAGACCCAGAACATTCAAAATATCTGTTGGCTAAGAATCCTTCCTGGAATTGTATTCATGTATATTCAGTTGACTCTTCCAGTCCTGGGAGTCAGTCTCTGTCTTTTTGTGTCCTCAGCCTCACTGCATACTTTATTCTGTGAAATTATTTCCTCCCACATCTATTTCATTATTCTTCTCTTTCCTTTAGCTAGGATTATACCTCAGGTGGTTTTGAGACAAATTTGTAATTTTTCTTTTCCTCTTAATCTTATAATGTATACAATGCTAAGAAGGAGGTAATGCTAGGCAAAGAATATACCATTACTTGAGCCACCAAAATATCCCCAGCCCACCCCCACTACACACATGACAAAAATACCCACAATAATACATTTTTCCTGATTTAAAATGAAAGAAATTTTTGTAACGATTTATTATCATAAGGAAAAATTTAACAGTTTTTCATGTTGTTAAATCACTTTTCACTTAATTATTTTTAATTATGTAGTAAATTATATAATAAAAATGTAATTATGTTAAAAAATTAACCCACTGTTGTCATATTGATCATTGTTCAGGACGTTTTAGCCAATGCCATATAAGAAGAAAAAGAAATATGATAGAGTAAGAGGGAAAAATACCATTATTTACATGTACATAATATATGAACATTTATCTTAAAGTAGGACTTATTTACTGACAGCAGAAATCACAAAGGCAAAGACTGAGATTTAACCACATGAATATTTAAAATTTTCCTGTGTTAAAGTATATAAATATAAAATCTGGGAAGACATTTGCCACTTTATAGTAGTATGTAGTAGTAGTATGTATAGTATAGTATGTGTTGGTATTTAGTATAATTCAATAGGAAAAAGCATGAAGAATACCAAAAGGTATTTTTAAAAAGGAATAATAATGGTTCATTAAACCAGTGAGTCTCACCAGTAACCAAAGAAGTGAAATATAAAATAATGACACATTTTTGGAGGGCAGAAATGCAATAGGTCTTTCAAAATGGAAAAAAAAGTTTTAATAGTTTTGATAAGAGTGTGACTAAAATTGCTCTCTTTATACCCTAGGATGATAAAATATTATAACTGTCCTGGAGAACAGTTCAGAAGTATATTTCAAAAACCTTAACAATATGCATGCCCTCTAACTCAGCATTTCTCTTTTTTTGGATTTTCCCTGAGGAAATAATCAGCTTGCCTGCAAAGGTTTATCTACAGGGAGAGTTTGGGGTGGGGGCAATTATTTATCATAATGTTACTTATAATAAATGAAAGTGATATGCAAGGTAAATGTCTGTGATTAAGGGTTTGGATCATTTCAAATTATAAAATACATATTGTGAAGTCCTATGCCTCCATTAAAAAATGTTTTGTTGAAGAATATTTAATGGCATAAAAATGTTTATAATAAAGATTTCGTGGCTTCCAAATCGTATGCATAGTATGACTCTGATATTTCTCTTTTTCTTGGTGTTTTCCTGTGAACATATGTTAATATTTTGTCATCTGAAAAGATACATTTATTTATTAATAAATGCAGCAATGATTTCTCTTAACCTCCTGAAATAGAAATGTGTATATTACTGTTTAGAGAGATCATTGTCTTCCAAATTATTTTTTGAAGAGTTTAAAAGCCATTTTCTGGAAAATAACAGGACATATTTTTTTATTTATACAGATATTCCTGATCAAGTTATAAGAGTTTTCAAAGCAGATCAACAAAGTTGCTACATTATCATCTGTAAAGACACTACAGCTAAAGAAGTTGTTTGTCAAGCTATTCATGAATTTGGTTTGACTGGTGCATCTGACACATATTCTCTCTGTGAAGTTTCTGTTACTCCTGAGGGTGTCATAAAACAGCGAAGACTTCCGGACCAATTCTCCAAATTAGCTGATAGAATTCAGCTCAATGGAAGGTGAATGTGCTTATTAATGAATGTACTTATTTCTACATGTGTTTTTGAAGATTCCATGTTAAAAGAGGTACTTTAAGTAGGAACATCATGTTTTTAGGTCCACTGAGTTCTCTCTAAAATTAACATGTATTTCTCTTTTTTTAGCTTTCTGTTGTCTCCGTAATTATGTATAATAGAATCTTAGAGTGTTAGCACTCATAAGTGCTACCCAAAAGTGGGCGAAAGAAAGGGAGGATAGTGTTCTAAAATATTTTAGCCCTCCTGCTAAAATGAAGTCTTACAACCACTGGTATAGTCCAATCCCTGTTTTTTAGAGGGGGAAACTAGATGGTCCATATCTTTATATGTATCTGAGTGTATATATGTTAATTTATAAATTTGCTTTTTAAATGACCAGTATGTACTTTGGGCAGAAGAAGTCATAGTTTTCATAATTCTTTTTCTTAGTAGTTTTCCTTTTATGAATATACAGGAAAACTTTTAAAAAATGTTTTTAATGTGCTCTGAAAATTATTTGATCAACTAGAAGATAGTTTTAGTACTACATTTGTTCTTTACTCTGGTGATTTTCTATGACAATAATGCAATCTTTTTAGTGAGCCCAGATTCATATGTAGGATGAGATCCTTGGAAACCTTAACATGACTATCCATCATGGTTGCTGTTAAGAAAGAGTGGGTTAATGCTGCTTTGCTGGCTTTACATAGTGGTTAAGAGCATGGACCCTGGAGCCAGACTGCCCAAATTCAAATCTCTGGTCTGGCTATGTGACCTTGAGCAAGTTATTTAGTTTCTCTGTGCCTGAATTTTCTCTTCATACAGTGGGATGATAATAATGGAACCTACCTCAGGGGAATGTTAGGAGAATTAAATGAGTTAATAAGCATAACATACTTTAAATGTTAGATATAATTTTATTATCTATAGTATGAGTTTCAACACTTATTTATGGTAATCTCTTAGGCATGTGAACAGTTTAAAGGCAGAAGAAAAAGAAATATAGTTCCTTGACAAAACATAGATGGACACAAACTTAGGCTTAGATCAAGTTGTATGTTAGAAAAGAATGAAGTAAAAATTGCATGTGATACAATATGTAACCTCTTCTGCAGCAACAGCCCTGCATATTTCCCAATTGTGAATTCTTTACTTAACCCATCTCTTAGCTTTTAAGTGCCATAAAATTGTTCATCTAAAAAGGTGAAAGGCAAATGAAGATCTTTTTTATGGTTACTGGTCAGTGCCATTTGCTGGAATGAGGTTTTGGATTTATCAAGGGATAAATCAGTAGTGGAAGAGTTTCCCTCCTTTATGGGTTTTATTCTTCTTTGCTTCTCTCGGAAATTTAGAGTTAAGAAGGAAATGAGTGCAGCAACAACTTCTGAGTAGAGATGTGAATAGTCTTGATTCAGGAGATTATTCATGCTGTCCATGAACAAGTATTTGTATAGTACCTATTATGTGTCCTATATCCTTATAGAGCCCTCACAAAGCTTTTGTTCTCAAGAATATACACATGATTCTTCACACGTCATGTGAGTAGTTTCTTAAAATGATTAAGTTCACAGCATAATCAACATTATTTTTACACTTTAAAATAATAGATTTTAAATGGCGGAATAAGAGGAAAACTTCAAAGTCTTATTTAAAATATTAATTTTCCATTTTATCTTTTTTTAAAATATTTATTTATTTATTATTTAGTTGCACTGGGTCTTAGCTGCAGGAGGCAGCCTCCTTAGTTGCGGCATGTGGGATCTAGTTCCCTGACCAGGGATCGAACCCATGGCCCCTGCATTGGGAGCGCAGAGCCTTAGCCACTGTGCCACCAGGGAAGTCCCTCCGTCTTATCTTTAAATTAATATTCTGCTGACATTTCTGGCAAAAAGTTATTAACAGTATAATATTTTGACAACAGTGATAAAGAGGGAAAGTGTTCTTATAAATGTGAAATCACTTATAAAAACAATTTTTTTCCTTTTAGGTATTATTTAAAAAATAACATGGAAACAGAAACCCTGTGTTCGGATGAAGATGCTCAAGAACTAATTAAGGAAAGCCAACTATCCATGCTGCAGCTCAGTACTATTGAGGTGGCCACTCAGCTGTCAATGAGGGACTTTGATTTATTTCGTAATATTGAGCCTACTGAATATATTGATGACCTTTTTAAGTTAAATTCAAAAACAGGAAATACTCACTTGAAAGAATTTGAAGATATTGTAAACCAAGAGACATTCTGGGTGGCCTCAGAGATTTTAACTGAATCAAATCAGCTCAAACGAATGAAGATTATTAAACATTTTATTAAAATTGCACTTCATTGTCGAGAATGTAAGAACTTCAATTCCATGTTTGCAATAATAAGGTAAATTTGTACAAATATTTCTTTATGGTTTTGTCATGATACTGGACATGAAGCTGATTTTCTTCTTAGGTATTAAATGGCTAGGAGAAGAAAAGTTCAATTAATATGTGTTTATATAAATATTGTTAGATTTAATATATTTTCCATTCTGGTGAGACTGGTTTTTTTCTCTTTTTGTTTCTTCCATCTTTCAGTCACTTAAACATTTTTTTGGTAAGTATAGGTGATTGCCTTCCCAATTTTCTTCCTTTCTCCCCCTTTGAGGTATTATACCCTCTTGGATGTATGCCCAATAGCTGTCTTTATCATCAGACTTCTGTGCAACAGGCAGTACCTGCCTCACCATGATTTGACACTGAAAAATTAACGCACTAAAAATTAATGTTATTAATGCACTAACTCACAATTGCTATTTTGAAGTGACAACAGCAGCAACAGTAATAACAGCAGCCATTTGGTGACCTCTTCCTGTTTCCCACAGACTATACAAGGTATCAGTGAATGTGTTGCCACTCAGACAAAAGCTGGGCCATAAGAATTGTAAAAATCCTTCAAAGTTTATAAGCCCAGGAAGTGTGGATGGTTACATGAGCTCCTGGGAATCTTCTTCCTTCTCTTCACTTTTTATGAGAATCTAGGTCTAGGTAATTTATTTTCTGACCCTCATCCAGCACAATGCTGACCAACAGAGGGATTCCTCTTAAAGCAAGTCTGATTTTAATGGTGGAGGGTAGTGGTAGTTTGGTCTATTTATAAGGCCATGTGCTTGTATATGGCAGCATAATAGCTACCTTAACTAATCCCATCTATGCACACCCTCCAAAAAATTAATTATGATTTGTTCCTAATACATGAGATAAAATTAGAATCTTTATAGGAACTTTTTAACCATAAATCTGTCACGGTAATAGGAAACTCCTTTATGAAATTTACCAGTGGATGCAATTGAACTAGGCACTGTGGAGGAAGTATTGAATAGAGATTAATAGAGTGACCTTTAGAATCAACTGCACCTGTATTTGAATCTTGCCTCTCACGTGTCAAGGGAATACTGAAGACCAGTTTCTTATCTGTGAAATTCAGGAATTACACCACCTACCTCACAGGTTTTAACAGCTGGGTCTAAAACAAGAGAACAGAGATGCCATTGATAAACTCGTAGAAGGCTAGAAATTGAAACTATTTGTATAGGAAGCACGGAGTGAAGAATCTGAGAGTTATAGGCTCAGTTTCAGAGTATTCCATTAAAAAAAAAAAAAATTGATTGACACCAGAAGAGAGCTCTGTGTCCAAAGAAAATGGTAAAGGGCTAAAAACCATACCTTAGAGACCATCCTCAGGGTGGAGGTAAAGAAGAGAGTCCAGCCAAAGAAATAGAGGATCAATACAAGAAACAGTAGGAGAGCACAATTTTGATTGTGTCATTAAAGCCAAGGAAATAGAATGATTTGAGAGAGGGAGATAGACAGCAACCCCAAGCTGGGCATAAGAAAGGCCTGAGATTTGGTTAGGAGGCTTTGGTTTGGTTAGGAGGTTTGTTTTGTTATGAAGAACATTTTATTATATACATTTTTGATAGTTCATGTAAAGTTAATTGCTTTGTATTCTTACATTTTATATTAAAATACATTACAGAATATAAAGGATATATTGACTTTTCAGCAGAGATGACACAGGCAAATCAATCACTTATGGCTGGAATTAAATAGCATATTTTATTTATTTCTCTTTTTTTAAGTCTAGCCAAAGGTTTGTCAGTTTTGTTTATTATTTCAGAAAACCTGTTCTTAGTTTCATTGATCTTTTCTATTGTTTTTCTGGTCTCTTATTTATTTCTGCTTGGATTTTTGTTATTTCCCAAAGGGCTTAGTTTCTTCTTTTTCTAGTTCTGGTTACATATGTTAGGTAATTTATTTGAGGTCTTTCTTAATATAATTATTTATCATTATAAACTTCTGTCTTGGAACTGCTTTTGAAACATCCACCGAATTTTGGTATGTTGTATATCCATTTTCCTTTGTTTAGAGGCATTTTTTAATTTCCCCTCTGATTTCTTTGACCCATTGGTTGTTCAGGGGTGTGTTGCTTAATTTCCATATATTTTTAGATTTTCCATTTTTCCTCTTGCTGTTTCACACACTCTGGTCAGAAAAGATACTTGGTATGATTTGGGTCTTCTTAAATTTGCTAAGACTTGTTTTGTGGCTTACATGACCTGTCCTGGAAGATGTTCTGTGCATGCTTGAGAAGAACGTGTATTCTGCTGATGTTGGATGGAATGTCCTGTATATATGTGTTAGGTCCATTGATCTAAAGTATGGTTCAAGTCCAACATTTCCTTGTTGACTTTTTGTCTGGGTGATTGATCCATTGCTAAAAGTGGGGTATTGAAGTCCCCTGCTATTACTGTATTGGTTTTTTTTCTCCCTTCAGATCTGTTGGTGTTTGCTTAATATACTTAGGTGCTGTGCTGTTGGGTGCATACATATTTACAATTGTTATGTCTTCTTGCTGAGTTGACCCCTTTATCATTATATAATGACCTTCTTTGTCTCTTATTACCATTTTTGACTTAAAGTCTATTTTGTCTGACATAAATAACACTATTCTCTTTTGGTTTCCACTTGCATGGAATATCTTTTTCCATCCATTCACTTTGAGCCTGTCTGTATCCTTTAGGCTGAGTTGAGTAGGATCTGGGATATATAGTGGGATCTTGTTTTTTTTATTCACCAGTAACTGTGCCATTGGATTGGAAAATTCAGTCCATTTACCTTTAGAGTAATTATTGATATGTAAGGACTTAACCACTGCCATCTAATTGTTTTCTGGACGTTTTATAATTCCCTTGTTAACTTTCTGACTCTGTTGCTGTGTTCCTTTGTGAATTGGTGCTTTTCCATGGTGGTATGCTCTGATTCCCTTTTCATCTTTTGTGAGTCCACTATAGGTTTTTGCTTTGTGGTTACCATGAGACTTACATGAAGCATCTTATAGATATAACAGTCTATTTGACACTGATAAAATTTCAGTCACAAACAAAACTCTACCCCCTCTTTTATGTTTTTAATGTCACAGTTTACCTTTTATATTGTGTATTCATTCACAAATTGTAGTAGCTAGAGTTATTTTTGACACTCTTGTCCTTTAACCTTTATACTCTAGTTAACATGCCACCATATTTAAGTGTTGAGAGTTTTTTAAATTTAACTGTATACTTACCTTTATCAGAGTGTTGTATATTTTTATATGTTTTCATGTTACTAGTTAGCATCATTTCATTTCACTTGAAGAACTTCTTTTAGCATTTCTTATAAGGCAGATCTAGTGATGGTGAATTTCTCAGCTCTTGTTTTTCTGGGAAAGTCCTCCATTTCTCTAGGATAACTTTGCCAGATAGAGTACTCTTGACTGTTAGACCACTCTCTCCTGGCCTGTAAGGTTTCTGCTAAGAAATCTGCTGATAGCCTAATGGGGTTTCCTTTGTAAGTTACAATCTTTTTTTCTCTTGCTGCCTTTATTATAATGTGTCTTGGAGAAAGTTGTTTTAGATTGAAATAATGGGGTGACCAATTAGCTTCATGAGCTTGGGTGTCTAGATCTCTTGCCAGGCTTGGGAAGTTCTCAGCCATACTTCTTTAAATAGTCTTTTTGCCCCCTTTTCCCTCACTTCTCCCTCTGGAACTCCAGTGGTTTGTATATTGGGGTTTTTTTTTTGATGGTTTCCCAACTTTCTTCATTCTTTTTTCTCCTCAGACTGAGTTATTTCAAAGTTCCTGTCCTCTATCTCATTGATTTTTCCTTCTCTTTGGTCTGCTGGATGTTGATGCTCTCTACTGCATGTTTTCATTTCATTCACTGAATTCTTTGGCTCCAGAATATTCATTTGGTTCTTTCTTGTGATGTCTATATCTTTGTTAAGTTTCTCATTTGTATCATATATTGTTTTCCTGATTTTGTTGAATTGTCTTTGCTTTCTTATAGCTGATTGAGTTTTCCTAGAACACCTATTTTGAATTCTTTGTTAGGTAAATTATAGATCGCCATGTCTTTGGGTTTGATTACTGGAAGATTATTGTGAACTTTTGGTGATGTCGTGTTTCCTTCATTTTTCATGTTACTTGGAGTTTTGCATTGCTCTTTTTGCATTTGAAATAGCATTCACCTTCTCTGAGTTTTATGAGTTGCCTTCAGGATAAAAAACCTTTCATCATTCTTGATATATTGATAGATTCTGAGGCTTTCTCAGGCATTGTGTGGATACATCTGCTCCATGCTTCTTTTCCCTCTTGTGGCAGAATTCTGAAGCTTGTATGTCTTCTCTGTATCCTAGGATGTACTGTGTCAGCTGCTGATAGCGTCTCTTTTGTTTTCCTAAAGGTAGTGCTACAGCTCAGGTTTGTGGTTTCTTCTTTGCCCACAGACTCTGGCCTGTTTCCTGTGTGTGTTTCCTCTCTACCAGAGGTTTCTCTTGGGACCTTGCACAGGGAGCCAGTAGCAGAGTGGGGGGAGGTGTGGGTTTGTGCATGGTGAGCTGCAGGTGCTCTTGGGTACGTTGGGTTTACAAGTGAGGTTTTCCCTGTGGCTCCTGGATGGGCTTCCTGTTGGAATCCAGAAGCATTTAGCAGGAACCGCATCCCTTTAATACCTCTTGGAATCTTATATGCTGCTCTTCTGATCTGTTCCCTCCCCCCAGTCATGGAGCTCCCACTTTAGTGCTCTGGATGCTACAAGACAGAATGAGTGTCTTTGGCAGCATCCTACACTGCTAGGGCAGCCAAGCATTCACTCACTGGCTCTCCCTTTCCCCTGTGGGAGAAATCATGGGCCGTCTAGTTTAGGCTTAAGCTGTGGTTTCCTTGATGCCAGCAAAGTCAAGCTATTTCTATTCCAGTGCATCTGCACTCTTTTTTTCTGTTCTGTTATACTCCAACAGAGTGCTTGAACTTCTCCTCTGGAAACCTGGACTTCACAAAGGCTCTCATGTCTGTAACTGACCACCCAAGTCAGTGTTCTCCATGTGTTCCCAGACCACAGCTAAGAGGGGCCAGAACCATTTCATAGTCTCCTGTAGGTTCCACAGCCAGTACCCAAATCTGCCTGCTTGTTACCCAGTACACCAGTGGGTGAGGCTTCTCTCAGGTCCCTTGGTCTGTGATTCTGGGCCTCACAACTCCCACAGAGGCACTACTTACTGTTGGATAGATGCTGAATTTTTGTTGTTGGGGCAGGGGGTAAAATGAGGGTTGTCTTATGACAGTATAATGCAGACATCACTCTCTCCAGTCATCTCCTGGTTGAAGTTTGTTTTCTAGTCATTTCTTGCACAAGGGCTTATGGGAATTATATATCCTGAGCATATTCAGAGTGTTTTTCTGTTGCCTTTGAACTTCAGTGTCAGTTTATCTGCCTTTAAAATTCTTGTCTAACATGTAATTTCTTGGGAACCTCATAGATAATGGCTCTACAACTAGCATTTTATATAGCTGTTCAAGTTTCTGAGTTTACTCTCCATATTATTTCCTTATCTCTGAAGTCATTTACCTTTACATGGGTGTTTCCACATCTCATTTAGTTCTGTATCAAGTTCTCTGGAACTGTGGTACCTATTCTATAGATTCAGTTCTTTTGTTTCTGAATAGTTTTCTCAAAGTGTACTTTTGAATATTTTTTCAGTTCCATTATTTTCGTTTCCTTCTTCAGGGATACCAATTATATATATTTTAGATCTCCTTTGTCTTCCATATCCATTATTTTCTCTCTTGTTCTTTTCAACTCTGTCCATTTCCATTGATTGCTTTTGTTAATCCTTTCTTTTAAGTCACTTGCCCAAGGTTTTAGCAGTGTCTTTTTTTTCTTTATGTAGGTTCCAGTGTTGCCTTCATTTCTCTGTTGTTTGCATTTTTTTCTTCCATTCTTTTCTAAACTTTACTTAACTTTTTTATCAACTTATATATTTTTTCCCTAAACTCTTATATCACTGCATTACTCTTTGTTTACTTTATTAGTTCATTTGAAATCATGGCTAGAGTCATTAGTCCCAGTTTTTATTGTATTGTTGGAACATTTTCCTGCTTTATGATCTTTAAGTCTTTGCTTTTCCTTGTAGCAGCATGTTATAGCTCTGGCATTCATTCCTTCTTTTTGAATGACATGAGTTTTCCTATACCATCTATCTGCAGGAGATTCATGTGGGAGAAAAGCCAGGGCAGTGTCCCAGGCTAGCAGAAATAGAGCTTGTATGTGAATTGTTTTACCCTTTACTTCTCTCCAGCAAATGAAAATTGGCAGTTTTATGGCTGCTTAAACTCAGTTTCTCCCTTCTTTCTTGTGTCACTGTTAAATTCCTTCTTGCCAAGATGTTATATCACTGTGTGTACTGTGTTAATCTTACTTTCCCTGACACTCTCTGGTAAAGAACAGAGTCCAGCCCTCTCCTAATTCTGTCAGCCTATGGACTCTGTTGTGTTGTTCCAAATAGGGGATTCCTGGTTTGCCTTCTGGGTGAGTTCCCTGCTTCAGAGAGCTGTGCTTTACCAGCTTTCATTGACATCTTCAGCTGCAGGCATTCTTTTTCAGCATTTTGCATACTCAAAGTTGACCTTGACTATTTTTTGACAGCCTTTCTAATGTGTTTAGGAATTACAGATATCTCTTAGTTTTGGTGGAGATGAAATTTGCATTCCTGTTATTCATCCTTGTAGTTGTTTGGGATGATTTCTGAGAAGCAGAGGGAACAAAGATACCTTAACTCCACACTTTAAAATCAGAAGTCAAGAGAACATTTTAAATACCATAGTATTGGTAAAAGTCAGGTGGCTGAGAACAAAAGAGGGATTAACTGGTAAGAAAATTGCACTATTCATTCAGCAGCATACCTATGAGATGGTAGTATAGAGGTAAGGGATAGGGAGGAGGAGTTGTAGCCTAATTGGCATGCATTATTTTTAAAGTTAGGACTATCTGAGTTTGTTTAAAATCCTATAGAGAGGAGACATTGAATATATGAAGACCTGAGGGACAACAGGATTAGAATCTAGGGATATGGAAGTATTGGAATCAGGGACATGAGTGGCCAAAATCTCAAGGAAAGGTTTTCAGCCCCAGAACTTGCCTTGCTTCTTATATAACGCTTGTTATTACTTACACCACTTTCAAATAGATAATGTGTCCATAAAGTTATTTCTAAGCAAATAACAAAACATTGTGATACTTGAAGTTTATTTTTAAGTGAAATGCCTATTTTATGGAATTACTATATTTGTGATTTACATGCAGACTACAAAATAAAGGCTATTGGTATACAACCGTAGGCAAGTAATGTAGTTCCTTTGAAGGAAGTTTTCCTTAAGATCAAGGAGTCCCTTTTATTTATTTATTTTTCATGGTTCTCCTGTTTATTTCAACACGTTGAAATTTGTCCCTGCTTATTTTACCTTTATTAGAAAAGATTGGTTTATACACTTTCCTGACCTGAGTCCTTTCTCTCCCACAAGTCCCTTTCTAATGTTTTTATTCTCATCTTCGGCAGTGGCTTGAACCTGGCATCTGTAGCACGACTCAGAGGTACTTGGGAAAAGTTACCAAGCAAATATGAGAAACACCTCCAAGATCTACAAGACCTTTTTGATCCATCTAGAAACATGGCAAAATATAGAAATATTCTTAGTAGTCAAAGCATGCAGCCTCCAATTATTCCACTCTTCCCCGTTGTCAAGAAAGATATGACTTTTCTACATGAAGGTATTTAAAAGTTATTTGAAAATTAGCATATTTAGCTTCAGCTAATTCTCCATAATTGTGATGTATTTAATGTATTTTCCAGTCTATTGATTAAAAGTCACTAAAGCTTTACCCAGTTAAATGCAGCAAATCTTAGGAACCAAAACCCACATTATTGACAAGAACAAATGTAGGTGTTTACCCAATGCATTCAAATTTAAAGTTGACTTACAACCAAAATCAGACTTTTTGATCTTATTTATTGTTTTGTTTAGTAATATTTTTCCTTCCAACTTCGTTTTTTAATTACTAAACACATACAGAAAAGTACCCAGAACAAGTGAACAACTCAATGAATTATGACAAAGCAAACACCCATGCAACCAACATCCAGTCAAAGAAAGAAAATATTGCCTACCTCCCAGCACCCCCACTCACACCCTTTCCTAGTTACCACCTTCATCTTCCCCAAAGATAACTAGGGTCTTGACTTCTAATACTGTGGTTTAGTTTCACCTGTTCTTGAACTTTATATAATCACAGAGTATGTTTATTTTTTTAGTTTTGGTTTGGCTTCTGGATTATTTTGGTCAACATTAGACTTGTGAGATGAGATTCTTCCATGTTGGTTTGGCTTCTGGATTATTTTGGTCAACATTAGACTTGTGAGATGAGATTCTTCCGTGTTTTTGAGTGTAACTGTACTTCATTTTCAAAACTATTTAGCATTCATTCCATTACATAAATGCAATACAGTGGATTCATCCAATCCATTGATGAGCATTTGATAGTTTCCACTGTTTACGAATAATGCTGCTATGAATATTCTTTCACATATCTCGTAGTGCACGTGCATTTTTGTTCAGTATAATTCACAGTGAAATTTATGGGTCCTGATATTCATATAATCAACTTTGGAAAGTAGTTTGAGGTTAATCTACTAAAGTGGAACACTGGCAGTGTTGCTAGCGTTCTTGTTGTTCCTCATTCTCACCAACACCTGGTAAATTGATTCTTTTTATTTTTACCCATTCCAGTAGCTATGTAATTGTATCTTGATGTGGTTTAGTTTGCATTTCTCTGATTACTAATGAGGCTGAACACCCTTTTGTATATTTATTCGTCCTCTTTTGACAATTATCAGTTCAGTGTCTTGCTTATTTTTTATAAGGTTCTGTTTTTCTAGTATACTTTTTAAGAATTTTGTGTAAGTCCTGTATATAGTATGACTTGCCTTTTGACTCTCTTAAGGATGTCTTTTGATGAACAGCAAGTTCTTAGTTTTAAAAACCTAATTTATTAACCCTTTGCCATGTGGTTTATCTGCAATCCCCTTAATTGATTTTTGTGAGTGGTATTTTTCCTCCATTAACTTGCTAACTATACAGTGTTTTACTAATTTTCTAGTGTTACACTAGACATTATATTGGGTTGGCCAAAAAGTTTGTTCGGTTTTTTCTGTAAGATGGCTCTAGTAGCTCTTAGTTGTCTTTCACTTCATTCGAAACAATTTTGTTAGATTGTATCGTGACAGCTGTCATGTCAACGTGCATTTTTCAAAAACTTATCAAAATTGGTGGATTTTTGTGTAGCCATTTTAATATTGAAGATGGAAGAAAAACAACATTTTCGGCATATTATACTTTATTATTTAAAGAAACGTAAAAATGAAACTGAAACGCACAAAAGGATTTGTGCGGTGTATGGAGAAGGTGCTGTGACTGCTCGAACGTGTCAAAAGTGGTTTGCAAAGTTATGTGCTGGAGATTTCTCACTGGACATTGCTCCACGGTCGGGTAGACCAGTTGAAGTTGATAGCAATCAAGTTGAAACTTTAATTGACAACAATCAACGTTATACCACGCTGGAGATAGCCAACATACTCAAAATACGCAAATCAAGCATTGAAAATCATTTGCACCAGCTTGGTATGTTAATTGCTTTGATGTTTGGGTTCCACATAAGTTAAGCAAAAAAAACCTTCTTGACCATATTTCTGCATGTGATTCTATACTTAAACGTAACAAAAACGTTTCGTTTTTAAAACAAATTGTGACAGGTGATGAAAAGTGGATACTGCACAATAATGTGGAACAGAAGAGATCGTGGGGCAAGTGAAATGAACCACCACCAACCACACCAAAGGCCATTCTTCATCCTAAGAAAGTGATGGATGTTGTGTATATGGTGGGACTGGAAGGGAGTGAGTCTTCTATTATGAACTCCTTCCGGAAAACCAAATGATTAATTCCAACAAGTACTGCTCCCAGTTAGACCAACTGAAAGCGGCACTCGACCTAAAGTGTTCAGAATTAGTCAACAGAAAATGCATAATCTTCTATCAGGATAACGGAAGACCGCATGTTTCTTTTATGACCAGGCAAGAACTGTTACAGCTTGGCTGGGTAGTTCTGATTCATCCGCCATATTCACCAGAGATTGCACTTTCGGATTTCCATTTATTTCGGTCTTTACAAAATTCTCTTAATGGAAAAAATTTCCATTTCCTGGAAGACTGTAAAAGGCACCTGTAACAGTTCTTTTCTCAAAATGATAAAAAATTTTGGGAAGATGGAATTATGAAGTTACCTGGAAAATGGCAGAAGGTAGTGGAACAAAAAGGTGAATATGTTGTTCAATAAAGTTCTTGGTGAAGATGAAAAATGTCTTTTAGTTTTACTTAAAAACCAAAGGAACTTTTTGGCCAACCCAATATATTTATACTTGTTGATATTAATTCAGGTAATATTCATTAGTACTTTTCTGTGTGTCAGGCAGTGCAAGACGTTAGACCATTTAAATTCCCATTTACTCACCTCCCGACTTATATACAGTTGTTTCCATGCCTTTAAATGCCACACGATACTAGTGTTGTTTTTGTATTGTTTTGTTTGTTATTGTACTTTACTGTGTAAAGTCAGTATTTATTTAGCTTTACCTGCATGATGATATGGTTACTGTTCCTGCATTTCAAAGTTTTCATATGGTTGGGGTTTTTTTCTCCTGTAGAACACTGATTATTATTCCCTTATGCGCAAGTCTACTGGTGATGAAATCTCTTACTTTTTGTTTATTTGAAAAATGTCTTTAATATTCATTCTTAAGGCATAACTTTGGTTGGCACTTACCTTTCAACATTTTGAGGTAACAAAACTGTCTCCTGGCTTCCATTGTTATTGTTGAGAAATCAAGTGTCAGTCTTATTCGTTGTTCCTTTGACAATAATCTACCCTTTTTCTAATAGCTGCTTTATAATTTTCTCTTCTCTCTATCTCTGTTTTTCTCTAGTTTTGCTATGATGTGACTAGGTGCAGCATTTGGTTTTCTCTGACCTGGATATTTTTATTCATTCTGGAATTTTCTCCCAGCTTAGTGTCCTATTTTTTAATTATTTCTTCAACTATGTCTAATTTACTGTTAAATTCAGCAGCAAATTCCTTATTTCAGTTATTGGTTTTTTTTTCCCAGTTTTACAATTTAAATTCATTTTTTATCTTCATGTTCTCTGCCAAAGTTCTCAGTGTTGTTTTTTATAACCTTGCACATATTTACCAGTTACTATTATGTTTGTCTCCAATAACTCCATAATCTAGATCCTTTATGAGTCTGTTGTCTTTTTTTTTTTTTTTTTCCCTTGCATTTCAATCATGTTGAATTTTCTCCTGATGTACCTGGTTATTTTTGACCAAATGGATGTTGTGTATAAAGAAATTACAGAAATAATCTAGGGTTTCAGACAATATTACATTCCTCCAGAGAGAATTAAAGCTTGCTTCTACCAGGCAGCTAGGGGTGCTAGCAATCCAGAAATCACATAAACCATTTTCATATTTCGAGATAATTTAACACTGAACTTTTATCCCAGTCTACATTTAGTTTATCTTTAGTCTGAGGATATATATAGGCCTTCAAAATCCCAACCCAAAACACTGAAGATTTATCTAGACTTAAGTTTTTCTTCTCTAACTTCAAAGGTCATGGTGGCACTACTCAGTTTTTCAGCTCATCATCCCCTTTTCTGAAATCAGCAGATGCTGGGTCAAGCACTGGGAAATGCTAAACTTGCCACAGATCTTCATTATTGCTTCAGATCTTCACAGCCTTGATAGTTTTTTGATGACTTAAAACATTTTTTTTCTATTTTTGTCCAACTTTTCTAACTATTCTTAGCAGGTGTGTTGTGCCAATTAACTAGTTGTACTGCCCCCACTTTCATTATCACTCCTTTTTCATAAGAAAATATTATTATAGGCTTCAAGTATATTTTTCTGACATGCTCCCTCAAAACATGTTTATGTGACTTGAAAGTATTTTTGGTTATCATTTGTTTTCAACTCATGTTGAGACCCTGAACAATTTATATGTCCAGTGGATAGGTGCCATTAACTACAAAAAGGGAGCCCACCATGTGTTCCAGACCCATGTGGTTCTCAAACTTGGCTTCAGGGACTTGGAATTCCACAGACACATCAGGGGCTACGTGGAAAATAAATAGGGTCACACCAACTGTTAAAGACAGGTGTGAAAAAAACACAGTTAGATTACCCTTTGAACATATAATTTTTTGCCTTGTGGTTTGAACGGGGTAAGCCAACATATGGGCTAAGTCTGGTCTCATTCCTGTTCTCGTCAAAGAAAAGTAGACCATTTTGAGAGGTGTATGAGTTTTTTCCCTCAGAGAACTACTTAGTGAAACAGAAACAAAAACCATGGAACTTATGAACAAGCAAATTTGTGTTTAATGATTAAAGTCATGATTGTAAATTCAAATTCTGGGGAAGAGAAGATGCATGGCAGACTAGAAGATGTCTACTCCTCCGAGCCAGCCACCTCTTAATTTTAACTAGTTATTACCACTTGGAAAACAGACCTATCAATACTATTATTTAATCCCCCACCTACCCACCCTGCTTTTTTTCTTCGAGAGAAGTCAGAAATTCTTGTTTTCTTGGGATGTCTTCCACTTCTTAAGTGTTGACAGCTCATTTTACAATTTTTTTAAGTATCGTAAACCATAGGAACCTTACTGGATTAGTTAAGCCAAAGGTCACTCTTTGTGACCTCTGGCTAAAACCTAAGTTTTCAAGTGCTCTACTCTGCTGCCCAAAAAAAGATGCACGTACCTGCCTAAGAGTGGGCTGAGCATCTGCAGAATTAGATTTGAGGAGCTGTACTTTTTACTAGGTGTGCCTACAGCATAATGAAATGGCTTTTAGAAGCTATGCGCAGTTTCTCACTTTCCAATAATCATAATCATTACTTCCGTAGGAATAGAATTTCTCCCATTAGCTCATTCCCTGGGAGCAGGATTAAACCATCTATGGGTTTATCAGTTCTTGAAAACAAAAGTGACAGTTTGAAAAAGAAGGTTCTGATTTGTGCCTCCAACAATAATAACTTGACTTCTGCTACCTTTATATAGATATTTTAATTTTGGAAGTTAAAAAAAATTACTTTTATTCTATAGGAAATGATTCCAAAGTAGATGGTTTAGTAAATTTTGAGAAGCTCAGAATGATTGCCAAGGAAATTCGTCAGGTTGTTCGAATGACTTCTGCTAACATGGACCCAGCTATGATGTTCCGACAGAGGTATGTCATTGAAGTGTGTAAGTGTTACAGAGTGGCACTGAGCATGATATAATATTTTTCATTTATTGACCATCTGCCATTTGTTACGCAGTGTACTAAGTGCTTTACAGATGTCACTCTCAAGTAATCGTTTGTCACTATAACCTTTAAAGGTTGGTAGTAGTATTGGCCTGCCTTTTACATATGAAGAAACCGAAGCTCAGAGCAGTTAGGTAATGTGTCCAGGATTACATAAATTGCTGAGATTTGAACCCTAGTTCTCTATTACTTTTTTGAGTACATGGATAGTTCTGTATTGTTATTGTTAATTAAAATGTCATCTAACTTAAATGTAAGTAAGTTGCTGATCTTCACTGAAGTTATCACAGAGGACAGATGCTTTCATCTGGTTTCTAACCAAATGTATTAAGTATTAGTCTTTTATTTTTATTGAATATTTTTAAAGTTCTATTTCTACCTAAGTTCTACTTTATTCTTCTAAAATATATTCCTTGGTCTCAAGTCATGGTACTGCTGTTTATTTGTATGTAAATTCTTTAACGCAGTTTAGAAAGTGCAAATTTAAGGATGCTCCATCTTTAATAAAAATGAAAGTATTATTTGTATTCAATATTAACCTGATCTTCTAAGAATGCTTTTTAAATTCATTTTTAATGTAATAACAAATGCCTCCTCAAATTATATAAAACATAAAGGATGTTGTCAAGCTGTTCCCAGTAATTTTTGTAATTTTTAGGGTAAAAAGATATTAGGGTTTTAATTTTTGGTCTGATTTTCTTCTGGGCCTTTGTGTATAGCTTCAGTACCTAAGAGCTTTAAAAATGAAATGTTTACCCAGGCAGATACAATTCTTGTGGCTTGAAAGAAATATAGCCTACTAAGGAAACAAAAATACTTGGTTCTTTAAAAGTTAGAGATGGAGTTTTTGTAACCAAACAGAATCAATGTGTGTCAGGATTGGTTTTTTTATTTTTGTTTTGTTTTGTCTAAATCACTGTTCAGGAGTCTTTGTTTTTGTAAGTAGTTGACCTGATCGTTGCTCTAGTGTAGGAATTCTCAAAGTATGGAGGAAGGGGTATATCATATCTCCTCTTCCCAACCCATCCCACTTCTGTCCCTGAGAATCACTACATGTAATGAGGGGTGTCATTGCTCAGCAGTGTAGAAGCAGAAAACAGTAAAAACCAGGGACCAAAGCAGACCTGGAGGATTTGTTTGCTTCTTTGTTTTTAAGTTTTTGTTTTTGTTATATGTCCCTGTACAGTGGCCCCACCACTCCCTGTTGTCTTACACAGACATCCATCTACTCATGTATTTTAGCACCCTCGTTCCTCAAGACGATAATGACTTTGTGAGCCAGACCAGTTGATAATATTTTAAGTACCAACAATGCCTCGGAAATGAGCAAAGGAGGAAGAAACTGAGGATGAAATCAGTAAACATGGCTGTTTCCTTGGGAATGGCCTAGGCTAGAGTAGAATGCAGTATAGGAAAAAATAAAACATAATTAGATTAGACTGAAGTTTTCCTGAATCAATTGTATTTGTCAGCTAGTACTGAAATGTACTAGCTTTCTTTAAGCAAGTAATTGTCCAGTTTGGTGGTGTATAATATCTTGTGTAGACAAAGTAACCCCTTTTATTTTAACAGTCGTCAGTGTGCTAACTGAAAAACAGAATTTTGGGCTGGCCAGAGCTGGAGCTTATTGGATACAAGCCAGGGATATAATGAGACCAGTCGGGATTGGGGGGAAGGGGCAAAAAAATAAATGAGAATAAAAATTTTAAAAAGAATCTTGATTCAGCCCAATTGTAGTGTAAGGAGATACAAGATCATAAAGATTTTGATGATATATTTATACTTACATTTTAAGTTGGATTTGCTGGTCAAAATTTCTTGTTAATACACATTGTAAGAGAAATTTCTGCACTTAAAAAAGAAATTATAAATCTTTGTTTCTTGTAACTTCATCCTTGCTTAAATGTATGGCTCAAAAATCCTTTTTAAAAAAAATGTTCAAAAGATCATATTCCTTAATTTAAGGTTTCCCTGAAAACTTTGAATTCAAAATTCATAGTTAGTAAATGTTTTCCCTTAAGCTTCTTATTAACATAAACCTCTAAATGAATTAGGTATTAAAAATTGGTCTAAAAGCATACTTTTAAATATTGTGGAGTTTTTTGGCCTTCAGTACATATCATAATTCATTTTACCCCCTTGTATTCCATTAAAGTCATTTTACTGTTAAGCTACCATTTTTTTCTAGTAAAATTTTTCTGTTCTGTCTCCATAGTTTCTCTGACTCACGACTGTTGTCTTTTTTCTGTGCTTTCCTATTCAAACACATGCTTCAATGTTTGTGGCTCTTGCTTACAGGAAGAAGAGGTGGCGGAGTCTGGGGTAAGTGTAGAGATGAATGCAACTGGAATGAAGGTTGTGCAACTGTTAACATATACTGCATCCTTTTCATTAATGCACGCACGTAAAATAGCATGTGTTCTATTAACCCTGTCAACCTACATTCCTGACAAATGCCTTTTGCTAACAAGGTTAAAATAGTGTTAGAACTAGCTTTTTTTCCCTTTACTTTTCCATTGTTGACATCCCGTAAGTCCCTTTTAGATTTTATTTAGCAGGGTCAGTTAGATGATGATGACGATAGCATATATTTGTTGTGTGCTTCCTATGTGCCATATACTTCTCTGTGCACTTTATATGAATTATTTAATTCTCCAGCCACTCTGTGAAATAGATAATGTTTTTCCCATGGTACAGATGGGGAAGATAGAGTTGCCCAAATTCCTAGAGCTCACTAATGGTGGATTCTGATTCACTAATGGTGGTAGTCTGATTCCAGAGTCCACACTATTTTCTTTTATTCACATGCCATATTTTATAAAAATAAATGTTTAAGTGTATTAAAATGGGTAAAAGGGTTGTTTATAAAGGTTACATTTTTCTATCAGTTTTCCAAAAGGGTGTAGCCTTTATCCAAACTATACTGTAATATTGAGTTAGTAAATAATTGAAATAGAGGATGATTTTAATTGTTCAGATCCACTAATACCATGAGACATATAGCATTGAGTTTTAAATTCCTACCACTTTTAATTAAGGACTCCCTTATCTCTCTTAAAACTGAAATAGAATCAGAACTAACAACACCTTTTGTTGTTCAAGTAGGTTCAGATCTCTGCTTACAGATCTGTAATAGATAGCTAGGTATCCATGTAGAATCATAGAATGTTTGGGATCTTATAAATCATCTATCTGGTCCTTTCATTTTTAGTTGAAGAAAAAGATGGGTTTTGTGGATGAAGGGATTAAATAAGAAGAAATTTGCTCTTTTAAGATTATAGTGAATCATGAAGTTAGATGCTTTTATATTACATATAAGAAGGATTTTTTGTGAGCCACTTATTTTGAGTCTTGTCTTATTTGTGGTCTTTTGTTTTCTGTTGAAGCTTGGTGAACTTGAATTTCCTTCTGCTTTCTTCCTTCTCTGTGTTTCTCATGTGTTTTCTTCTATACTTTACATTTATGTCTTGATCTTTTCTGGTTCTTCTCATTGAAGATAGAAATTGATTGCTAACGTTACTGTTATGAAGAAGAATACTTGAACAGTATGTCTTAGTGGGGATTTTGGGCTGTTTGAATGACTTATGTAACACATTCACTGTTTATTCAGCTTTTGGGTTGCTTTGTATGATGTTTGCAGGCACTAGGTATTTTTGTTTTTACATCAAAGCATTTTGAAAGTAGCTTAGAAGACATTGTCATTTATCATGATATTTTCACTTATTAAAATTTTGTATGTATCCTAGATTTCTGGACACTTTTTTATATCAACTTACATAAAATTATTAAGTACTTGTATTCAACTTTGCTCCTAAATGTTGGGACTTGATTTTACTGCATTTCTTTGAATCTGAGACATCATCAGTTGTTGGGACCACTGTTGTTTTATGTACCACGAAGAAAAATCACTGCAGTACCTTCTTAACACTGAGAATTTTTTAACTTTATACTTGTTAAAAGAGCTCTTATATAAACTTAGGTATGTGTTTTTATCACATAACACCTTTTTGCATTCATAAAAAAGAAAATATGAAATATAAATTGGTTTAGGTCTTTCTAAAACTTCTTCGTATTTAGAATATGAATTTTCTGAATCACTTTTAGAGTTACTAGTTTCTGGGGTTTTTTTCCCTTACACAGTATTGCCTTTTGTGCCATCAAATATGTTGGTAATGCCACACTTCTTAAAACAAGCCATAAAAGAACAAAAAGCTGCTGGTGCTGGGCTCTTAGGTTGGCTTTGCAGATATTTAGGGCTAATATCCTTTTGACACCTGCTTTGGGAATGTTGTTGAACTTGTTAGATTCACTACATCCTTATAATCATTTGGTTCCTGGAGGTTAAGGGAGTAATTCACTAATGCCATTGGATTTTTTCCAAACCACTCTGCAAGTTTAGGAGTTTCTGCATATGTAAGTAGCAACAACCACATCACAGTTTCTGCCTGACCAGTAGCAATTGAAAGTTGCCATCAAATGTAAGACACACTCTTTTAAAGATCTTAAAATTGCAAAAGAAAAGTAACATTTTTTACAACTTTATTTCACTTAATTTACAATGAAAACATTAGGATTTTAGTTGTCTGTTTTAAACGGGGTATGTGAGCATGGAAAAAAACAAATTGTTGTATGGTTGTGGTCTGTGTATTTAGAATATCTTTGGGTAATTGGGAGGCTAACTTAGAAGATCCATAGATATCTTTATTATTTTAGAATGGCAACTGCCTTTAAAATAAAAATTGTCTAGAACCTTGTGTTTGCTATCCTTGTTACAAAGGACAAATAGCATTGCAGTTCCTGTTTTCCAGTGGTTCTAGATGTGGTTATTGTAGAAAGAAGTCTGCCGAAAAGAGTACAGTTGGATGTGAAGCTATAGCTTGTTTCAATTGTAGTCATTCCTACCCAGCTTGTAGTTTCATCACATTTAGAGGCATTGCAAAAGAAAGATCCCGTATCCCCAATCCAGAAGCCACATATTGCCTAACCATTTCATATGTGAGTGGAAGCATTGAGTAGCTTTTTATTGCATTTCTGATCTCTGACTATATTGAACTGAGTATAAATGGCGTTATTTTTCTTACCGGTTGTTCTATTTGAATTTTGGCCAAAATCTGGTTACTGGTAAAATCGGTGAGCATGCTCGGAGTGGGCCAGCTATATACAGGAATGGTGATGGCGATAGCATGTCCAAAGCATCACATAGAAGCAAAGCTGCTCTAGAAAACTCCCCTGCTGAAGAATCCTGGTGCAGAGATCTGGCTCAGGGTGGACTTGTCCTGAACTAGGCTCTTGCCATATCTTCAGAGTGTGGATGGCCATAGGGCCAAAGGAATGCTTATACTTGTCACAGTTGTGCCATGGGTTGCAAAGGCACCAAACACAGGTCTGATGGAATTTGTTGCTTTGCGGGGAATTGTTAACTTATTCTTTTGAATTCTGAACTTTGCTGAATCTGAAAACTCAGAACATTGCCATATGTGCCATATTACTTTGCATTAATGCTCTTCATCTTTTAACTCATTTGCATCAGCATGCAGTTGCATTAACAGAACAGAATTCTTTTAATCTTCAATCTGCCATACTTAATTCTCATCTTTACAGCCCCTTATTGTGATCTCCATCTTCTTACAGGTCACTGAGTCAAGGCAGCACAAATTCAAACATGCTGGATGTTCAGGGAGGTGCTCACAAAAAAAAGGCACGCCGTAGCTCTCTGCTTAATGCTAAGAAGCTGTACGAAGATGCCCAAATGGCAAGGAAAGTGAAGCAATATCTTTCCAGTCTGGATGTAGAAACAGATGAGGAGAAGTTCCAGATGATGTCATTGCAATGGGAGCCTGCATATGGTACCTGTAAGTATAAGTTTTCACTTACGTGACACTAAACAGCACAACAAAATAGAAATTTATTGCTCTAGTATTATCCTGAAGTCCCAAGAAAATTAACTTTCACTCACAAAAGTTTACTGACATACCTCAAGCATCATGTGATCATGTTAATCAGATACTGAATTCTCATCCATTCCTGATGATTACTCTGTGCAAGAAATGGAGTGATATAGTTCTTTAAAAAGCATTTTAAAGTCTTCTGATAAAAACTGAAACATTATAGAGGCACCCTTCTCTTTGAGAATGTTCTTATCTTCATCCCTAAATGAAGAGTAAAATAAGTGAAAAATTTCTCTTTCCTAAAAATTTTACAGATAATATCATTTACCAACTGAAAAAATACAATAAATTTAATTAATATACTGTTAGAGATAATAGGTGTATTATAGGCATCAGTAAATAAGGTAAAACAAGAAAAATTAGACATATTCTAATATTTATAAATAGAAAATACGATGAACAAAATAGAGCCTACTCTCAATACTGTTTTTTTTTAATTAAGTACAGACAATAGAATGTATGTGTCTCTGGGTCAAGGAAATCATGAGTTGTAAAAGCAGAGATCAAAGATGGTAAAATATATTGTGTTTGTTATAACAACAAAATAAGATGATTGTACTTCCATTATAAGTGAGTATTATCTATTTATATATATGATTAAATATTACACCAGTAAAAATCCCAATATGATGTATAGAACTTGATTAAATGTTGACAGAATATATGAGGGGAAGGTTCAGTTTTTCTATTTCTGTGTTCCTAATTGATAGGGGGAAATTGTAATTATCATGGGTTGACCCTGAAATTGATAAATGATATAGTATTTACATAGTAATCGAAAAAGTATGTCAATAGAGTAGAAAAGATGAAATGGAAATACAACCAAGTATTGATTTTAAAATTCAGATTCACAGTGAATTTTAAAATGTAGGGTAATGAGCCATTCAGTAAGTGTTGTTATAAAAACAGTATCTTGAACACTTTTACCAATAGGAAAATGAATGGGGTATGATGAAAAGAACACCTACTAAAGGATGGAGACAGAGTTTGGGTCTCATTTATTACCATTTGAACAAGTTTCTCTTCATCTTAGATCTCTTCTGTTTTCCTAAATGTAAAACTCAAGCAAGTATTGGTACTATGTTTTATCTCAGATTCTTTCTACATCAAACCTATTAAATTAAGAGAAAGAAATAAAATAGTGAAAGCTAACAATTACTGAGCGCTCTCTATATGCCAGCAACCGTGCTAAACACTTTTATAAACATTGCCATTTACTCCTCCTCACGCAGTCTGTGAGGTGTCCAGTATTGGGATTGTGCAGCATGTATTACAATGGAAAAAGAACTCAGATACCAAAACACTGGAGAATAGTTAAGTACACTGCTTCCTTATCAATACAAAGGATGATAGATATATGGTTGTTAAAAATAATAAATGTATATAGACTTGGAAAGTATCTGGAAAAATTTCTTACCACCTGGTGGGATATCAAGAAGTGTCTGCAATGAGAAAATGGTACATGTCAAAAGTAAAGACTGAAAAAGTATATAGAATCTTCAAATTTTATTCATGTTTTAAAGTTCAAAGCCATATACACATTTATTAAATATCTCTGACGCTGCTTTGAATGATCATCAAAATTATTTTTTCCCAAGTAATGCAATATAGACTTCATCATCTTATGGTTACTGAATGCAATTTATTATTCCTGCTTTTGTCTGATAAAAGGTTGTTCATTTTATCTTTTGTTTTCACTATCTGCTTTTCTTTGTTCCCTAAATATGATTTGGGATATTCAGAAGCATAGAAACCTTTTGTATGCTTTGCTCATTGTTAAAATTTTGAGGCCTAGGGACTTCCCTGATGGTCCAGTGGTTAAGACTCTGTGCTCCCAATGCCGGGGGCCTGGGTTCGATCCCTGGTTAGGGAAGTAGATTCCACATGCATGCCGCAACTAATGCCGCAATGAAGATCCTGCACACCGCAACAAAGATCCTACACGCAACAACGAAGATCCCGTATGCTGCAACTAAGACCCGGCACAGCCAAATAACTAATTACTTAATTAAAAAACTTTTTTGACTCCTAGAAAGATCCCACATACCAACCTCTGCGTTCTCTCTCTCCTCCCCACACCATGCATTCACACACACCTGCGATACCTTTCTCCTCTCACACCCACCCTAGACTTATCTACTTCTTTTTTCATAACACTAAATGGTGTCTCACTACCATTGATTTTAATACTGATTTAAAATGAGAAAACCTGTCTTTCTTAAACTAAAAGTTAAACTGTTTTGTGAAAATTTAATTCAATTCATGTTCCTTTATTTTAGTTTGAGAGTCTTTGATTTGTATTGCATGATTGATTTTTAAATGTTTAAATAAATTCCAAACCCAAACAATAGTTGATTGCCAAACATTATAGAATTTGGTTCTTCATAATAAGTATATATGTGTGAGTTTTGGCACTCACCTATGACCTTTTTTATATTCAAAGTAGTCTCTTGATTTTTTTCTTTGTACTATGGCAACTATTAAAATAAGATGTCAATACGGAATTGATTAGTGTTGGGGGGGAAAATGTTTCATGGCTCTAACCAAAAGTTGGTAACATCTTGGATTCAGTCAGTTGATGCGCTACTGCCTGTTACCCCCAGGAGCACTTTGCTTTGACTTTCTGAGATATTCCCTAATTCTTATCACCCAAAATATTCTCTAGGTTCTGATAATAAAAGCATAGTAGCTAACTATTGTAGCTGTGCTGGGACAGGTTAAACATTTTTATCTTGGTGTTTAAAACAAAAATATCATTGAGTATTGAGGTTGGACCTGCATCAAAACCACCCTGAATAACTGCCTGAAGAATTAAAAGTACTAAAAATACTACCTGAAGGAAGAAGTTTTTTTCTTTGGACTATGGTGTTGATTTTATACAGAGGAGGCAGCTTTTTGTTTCTTAAGTCAGAGTTCTTAGTTTTTAATTCTGATGTTCATCTTCAAGTATACTAACCATCTACTTATAAATATCTCTGGTATTCCTATGTATAGCTGTTGAAATAATTTCACTTATTCAACAACTACCTGTTAAGCCTCTGTTTTCTATCCATCACTGGACACACAGGGATATAGTAGTGAACAAAGTAAACAGTCCTTACAATCACGTTAGTTATAGCCTTGGGGGGGGAAGAGACATTAATTGATTAATCTCACAGACAGTTGTATCGTTACAGTTATCAGTGCTGTGAAGGAAGGATACAGGATGCCTTGAGAACATAAAACGGGATCTAATCTAGTAGCTGCAGAGTGTGGGTTATTAGGGAAGCTGGATCATGCAGGGTCTAATAGACCTTGTTTTAGGGATTTGTGTCTTTATCCTGAGAGCAGTGGCAAGTCATCTAAAAGTTTGTGTAGGGCATTTGGAGAAGGAAAGTGGCATGATAGGGCTTCCCTGGTGGCGCAGTGGTTAAGAATCCGCCTGTCAATGCAGGGGACACGGGTTCGAGCCCTGGTCCGGGAAGATCCCACATGCTGCGGAACAACTAAGCACACGCGCCACAACTACTGAGCCTGTGCTCTAGAGCCCTCAAGCCACAACTACTGAGCCCGCATGCCACAACCACTGAAGCCCACGTGCCTAGAGCCCATGCTCTGCAACAAGAGAAGCCACCGCAGTGAGAAGCCCACGCACCGCAACGAACAGTAGTCCCCCCAGCTCGCCGCAACTAGAGAAAGCCCGCATGCAGCAACGAAGACCCAACGCAGCCAAAAATAAGTAAAATAAATTTTAAAAAGAAAATGGCGTGATCAGATTTTCATGATGGAAGAGTCATTGCACTCTTGTATGGAGAATGACTTGAAGGCATGCTGGAATTGATACAGTGAGGGGAGTATTTCAGTAGTATAAATGAGAAGATGCTAGCTCTTTGGGTTCCAAGTGCTTCGGGGCTTTGGTGCGCACATGGCCAAGTTCAGGAACCACACCATGAACAGCAAATCCCATACGTGGCACAGAAATGGCATCAAGAAACCCTGATCACAAAGCTTTGAATCTCTGAAGGGGGTGGACTCCAAGTTCCTGAGGAACATTAGGTTTGCCAAGAGGCACGACAAGAAGTACCTGAGGAAGATGCTGGCCAAAAACACCAAGGCCATGAGTGTACCTGCCAAGGCTATATAGGCTCTTATAAAGCCCAAGGAGGTCAAGCCCAGATTCCAAAGGGCAGCAGCCACAAGCTCAGTTGACTTGACTACATCGCTCACCCCAAGCTCAGGGAAATGTGCTCATTCCCACATCACCAAGGGTCTCAGGCTCTGCTGGCCAGAGGCCAAGGCTCAAATCAGGGCACAGGATGCAGCTGCGACTCTGGCTCTGGCTCCCAAAGGTGGCCTAGGCACCCACAAAGGCTCTTCTGTCTGCCGATATGAAGACAGAAGGACTGATGTGACCCCTGGGGTGTTGTCTGCATGGGACGGGTGTCATCCTGTGTTATTTGTAGAAATAAACCTGAGGCAGGATCTGTCAAAAAAAATAATACAGATGAGAGGATGTTAACTTGGCCGTTAGGATGATGGTGCAGATGGAGCTAATTAAGTCTGTTATCTTAATTTAGGGAGTAAAAGTAACTTAATTCTACAAAATTTTTGAAATAACATAATACATGAAATTTTTGTTAGGAAAATTAATCTTTTTTGTGTTAAAAATAGGTGGTTTTAATGAGCCGTGTACTATTGTCAGTGGTAATAACCTTGCCTTAAAAAGTGCAGAATTATGTATTTCTTACTCTCTTCTATTAGTGACCAAGAATCTAAGTGAGAAAAGATCAGTCAAGTCATCAGAAATGTCTCCAGTGCCTGTGAGGTCAGCTGGCCAAGCAGCTAAAGCCCATTTGCATCAGCCCCACAGAGTGAGCCAGGTGCTTCAGGTGCCAGCTGTAAATTTGCACCCCATCAGGAAGAAGGGACAAGCAAAAGACCCTGCCACACTGAGTGAGTATTCACAGTCAATATTGCATTCATTTAATTGAAATTTTCAGGCGAGTTAGAATGGAAAATAATTACAAATGTAAATGCTTTGGAGATCAGCTATTGTAGTTTGTGTAATGTAATCAGCACTCATGAGTCAAAAAATGCTTCATTTTGCCTATAGGCGCCTAATGCTTCATTTTGCTGTATTCGATGACTGCATGCATATTTTAAATGCTGATGTTGGAATTCCTGTAATCATATCAGCCAGAAACGTATAGCAGTATATTTGGGTACCAAGGGCTTACTGCATTTAGTGGTGCATTTACTCAATTATCTAATGCAGATGCAGCCTATGAAATTGCTGCATCTAAAAATAATGAAATTGCTTCTTTCTAAAAAAGACGGTTTGTTGGTTTTTCATTAATGACCACTTCTGAAAACCTAGCTTGGGGACAAGAAGCAAGTGTAAAATGTGTAAGTATAGACCATGCTTTTTTTCCTCTTTTAGGCCATGTAGATGTTGTCCAAATTACTTTCATTTGTTGTTTTAACAGTATCACTATTTTAGCTTTCAAATGGGAAGCTAGATTAGATTTGATCCCTAACATTATTATTTAGTTCATACATTATACATAGGACATATTCAGTAGAACCTTGTGAATTTAATTTGATATTGTTTTGAAATCCAAAGTTGAATAAGAAATGCCCCTTCCTTTGCCAGATTTTCAGTCTGGTGTTACAGACATTCACACAAATAGATAACTTCAGTATATGTAATGTGTTCACTATTATGCCAGGAGCATGTACATAACATATAAAAGAACAAAAGAGGGAGGGCTTTTAGGGTAGACAGAGGTAAGATAGTGCTCCAGAGAAGGCCTTTTGGAGATAACACCTAAGCAGAGTCTTAAAGGTTGATTAGGAAGGAGGTAATTAGGCAAAAATTCCAGAGAAGTTGCTTCAGGCAGAGGAAGAATTTGATATCTAAAGGAGCTACAGGCGGTTTGCTGCCTCTGAGTACAAAGCTGTAGAGTGTTGAGAGACAATAATAATTAATGCTAACACTTATGGAGCACTTACTGAATGCCAGACACGGTTCTAAGTGTTTTACTAACTTTATATATTATGTTCATTTAATCTTCATAATAACCCTAAAGATAGATAATACTCTTATTCTACACAGGAACATAGAAGGTCTAAGTAACTTACACACCACGAGTAAGAGATGGAGCTGGGAGTTGAGCCCAGGTTAACTGGCTCAAAATCCTTACTTTTAACACAGTACTAAACAGTGTCCCACGATGAAGAGAAGTAAAGTCATAGACATGCCAAAATTATAACATGACATGCTAGAGGAAAGTTGTCAGTGGGTAGCTATTAAAGCAGTTTGAGCAAGGCAAGATTATGGTCCAGTTTATGTTGGAGGAGGTCTATAGTAGGAAGGGCTGTGAGATTGGAGATAGGGAGTCTTAGTGGAAGGCTGATGTAGCAACGGGAAGTTGCCCAGAGCCTGATCTAGTTTGGTGTCTGTGGAAATGAGTAGAGAATTGGATGCAAAATGGGTGAAGTTGATTTTGTGGTAGGAGTGAGACATGGGACAAGTCTAGCTCTGATTTCTTACTTGGATGTCATCACTTGAGAGGCAGTGTTATTTGTACCAGGTAGCCCTCTTCCCTCTTGCTCTAATATGACTATTATTTATGTGATAAATATATTTATATTAAAATGGCACTTAATTAAGAGTAGTGTTTGTATACTGTGTTTTAAATTTTTTCAGTATCAAAGGGCTGCTTGTTACTATGCTGAGTACTCATCAAAGTTGGGCTTACTTTACTGGTTAAAAACAGTGTCAATACCTCTTTGACATTTTTTTCGAGAGGATGTATATAAAAATACCAGTGTGTTTGAAAGCATTGCTGCGTTTGACCTATGCTAAAAAGGACCAGCCATTGGACAAGAGTGATGATAGAACTTTGCAGGAATGTTTCCAGTGGGCTTCATACTATTTTTCTATAAATTCATGATTCTTTCTGTTGTCTGCTTCTTTCCTGTAGTGTGAATTTAGTGCTCTTGAAAAGGGCTGGACTGGCAGCCCTGCAGCTTCTGTGTACCCACAGCACAGATGCACCACAGGTAGTGACAGTGCCAGCACCCCTGCACTGCCCCTGCCACGTGCCTCGCCCTGACTTGGAGAGGCCACCTCTAGAGGGGAGGGAAGAGTTTGAATCCATGCCTTCTCTATTAAGATTTCCAATAAGTGTGTCAGTTGTGCGGGGTGGGACACTGTACTCAGACTGTTAAATCAATATCCCTTATGCCACAAAACAAACCAAAAAAGCTATTATAATCTGATCTGCGCTGACTGGCTGAATTTGAACAAATAACCTAGAGGTGAGAATCTCTGTATGCCATTACCCAGTCATTTAGTCCCCGTTTGTCATTTATACATTTCAGTTAACTACACTAGCCATTGTGCATCATGGCTTTAGTTATGTAGTAATTTAGGCAACTGCATCACATTGTGAAGTGATACTTATTTGCTTCTTTGATTTTATTTTTAGGTACAAGTTTACCTCAGAAAGTTTTAGGAACAACTGAAGAAATAAGTGGTAAGAAACATACAGAAGACACTATTTCTGTGGCATCATCCTTACATTCTAGTCCTCCTGCGTCTCCTCAAGGTTCCCCTCGCAAAGGTAAGATAAAATTGTTCAAGCTAGTTCTTGTTACACCAAACAACACTACGTGGCACATATTTTGCTTTTGGTCTATGGTAATAATAGAAAGTGTGAAGAAAAGTGTAGCTGGTAATACTTCCTGAATTTTCATGTTTTGGATTGTGTTATTTATATGATTTCCAGGTGTTATGCATCATGGAGTTAGGACTCCTGCATTCAAAGTGTGGTCCTTCTTTGGTGGAGGACAAGTATAGATAAGAATGAAGGCAGAACTCACAGTTGTTTTGGTCTGTACAAATTCTTGATGTTATTCAAATTACCAATTAATTCAAACAATTCTATGAAGTATTTTAAAATAAGAATGTCTTCAAGAAATTGTTTTTAACCAACTACAAGATTTAGGAAATGAAACAAATATTTAGGATGGTACATTCCTTTCTTTAGTAATGGAGTGTTACTACCTTTTACTAATCAAGATTTATAATAACCTATACAGCACCCTTGTGGATTTTTACATTTATGCTAATGTAGAACCTTTTGAATTAAAAAATCTGAAATTGCTCTTCTTTATCTATGTTTTCGTAATTCAGACGGAAGCTTTTATTTTTTGACTAGCCTGGGTAGTATGCATGTAAGATGCCATTTCATGTCAGCTGCAAATGTAGCATTCTAAATAACGTGTGTGTTTCTTACATTGGCCCTCCACATTCTCCGTGTACCCTGGCAAAAACACTCCTTAGTCATGGCATTTCACAGATGTAAAAAAATTACATCCTTGAATAAACACAGTACAGAATGGTACATGGTCAGAGGGAAGACAAGTTAACGAATTCTAGCAGGAAGGAGAAGCTTCCAGAGCTTTCCTCAGCTCCTGTGTTCTAAGTTTCCCTCACTTCTGAGGGTTCTTTTTTATTTTTGCTGACTATGTGACAGCAGAGTGGTACGGTGATGCCAGACCTTAGTTTGAATCCTGACTCTGTCCCCGGTGACGGCTGTGTTATTACAAGCAGCTGATTTATAAGGTCAGGTCTCCTGTCTATAAGATGGGTTAGGGACCACCTATTTTAGGACCTTATTTAAGGATTAAATGAAATAATATCTGTAACGCTTGAGACGTGGTGAGTGTTTAGTAAATCGGAGTTTCTCTTCTTCTTCCCTGCTGCCACTCCAGGGCAGTATAACTTCATTACTGACCCTCTTCACTTAGCTGAGACTGGCTAGAATCTTCATTCAGGTTTTACTAAGAAAAGTTTAGTAAAAATCGGATAGGACATATAAAAGTATACCTAATAGATGTGTTTGTAAAACACAGGTTTCCGTTCCTGTTGTATACAGCTCGTATATGATTCAGGAAGGCACACAGATATCTTTCATCTCTTTACTATGTGTGTATCCTATCCAGAGTACCCTTTATCAGGTCCCAAGGATTGGGGCTGGGAACAGTGCCTGTTCACACAGATGGTCCAGATGAAGAATGTCCATATGCTCTTAATGCTCTTTTGGAACATCTTTACACCCTCCAGAGGTCTCATTATAGACAGTTCTCTAACCAGGAAACTAGTTGAATTGGATTTGGTGTTTTATGGGTCAGTGTAACCTGTGGGAAGAGGTGCTAGGAACAGGAATTTCCCCATTGCTCTTATTCCAAATAAATGCATTTTAACCACTGGAATAGAGAAGTCTTTTCTCTATTGTGTCTTTCAGTATGTGGCCAACAGTTGACCATGATGTTTATAGATTTGTGAGCCTGTCATAGTCATGATCTGAATCCTTAGAAATCTGAGAAAATTCTTTTCTTCAAAACTATTTCTGCTTGTTTATTTCCATAGACAGGTTTTTGCCAGTGGTCCGTGATTGAACAAAAATGTCATTAAACTAAGAGTATGTTATTAGAATCTGTTTCTAGTTCTTGCTATACTTTTGAATAGTTCTTTGTTTTCTAACAGTTAAGAAAATAAGCCTACGTTCGCGATTTTTAAAAGGAGAATTTAAACAAGAAAGAACTGAAAAAGTGAGACATCAAGAGGCCTTAACCTTTATCTTCCCCAGTGCTTCAGGCAGGCAACCTCTCTGCCTTGTAGAGAAAATAGGATCAGAAACTGTGCTTTATAAATACATCTATTGTATATACTATTTATATGTCCTATCTGATTTTTGCTAAGCTTTTTCTTAGTAGAATCTGCCTGAAAATTCTAGACATAGTTACTTTTGAGAAATAATTCTGGTTATTTGATACTCTTGTCATATTTTGGCTTATGATTTTACCAGCTTGGGTTACTTTCAGCAATTTTTTATTACCAGCTTATTCTGATCAAGGTAACCTTTCTCCTGTGTTCTGTCTTGTTTATGCTATATAGTAGAATCTCCATGCATTAAAAAATATGTTGCTAGATTTCAATTTTTCAGATATTGTCAAGATGTTAGAATTTTTTAATAGTGAAATGTTATAAAACCAGGCTAATTGTGATTAATTGGAAAGAATTAATTGACCATGACAGGGTTTTTGCATCTCTCCCTCCAGTTGGCAGTATCATATCTGATCACAGCATCCTGCTGCGCCTCTCAGGGTCTTCCTCATCCCCTCCCCGTGAGTCCAGCACCAAGATCAGTGGCCACAGCTGCCCCGGAATAGGTGGGGTTTACTTGCAAAAGAAAATCCAACAGATTACCAGGAGCACAGCCAAAAGAACAGACAGGACCGAGAAGGCCACTGAGGAGAATAGAGACAGGACAAGTTGTGAGAACACAGCCAGAAAAAGAATGACATCCCCGTTTAGAAGATTTAGGGAAAGAACTCTTTCAAGGGAGAGACTAGCCAACAGCAAAAAAGAGGACGCAGATCTCAATCAAGCTACAGAAAGCTGTGAGAAAGTGAAGGATGTTGGAAGCAACATCAAAGATGAGAAAGGGAATGACATCTTCAATTCAAATAGCCGAGGCAACAGTAACACTTTAAACTGCTTCTATACGCGATTCAAGTCTAAAAGGAGAAAGACACTCTGATGAAGTTCCTTACTTAATTTTAGTGTGAAATTTGTTTTCATTTATTAATGTAAATGTAGCTTAAATTAAGTCATTTGTCAAATAAGGCTCAGACAGACAACTTATTAAAATACTATTTATGAGCATTTTATGATTAGTGTTACAGGTCCTCCAACAACAAAATCGTATCCGTTTAAAGTGCCTTATTTGTACATATGTTATTTTGCTAATGTTAGTAAACTTAATACTCTTGTTTTCTGTAGTTGGCTTTATTTCCTGCTGGTAGCAGTTGGGTCTGTGAGTGCAATAAGTAGAGGAGGCTTTTTAGGAACCAGTATTTACTTCTACATCAAATCCCCCAGTAACAATCTGATCAGAACCTTTGCCTTAGATAATTATGTTGCTATCTTATTACTGCAACTACTTTACAACTAAAGTGAAGTGTTTGGAAGGCAAGAAACTGTATCTTGTCCACATAAACTTTTTTATATCATCCACTTTTCATATATACTCTGATCAGAGGAGGGAGGAGATAGTCTAACATAGCAGGTTCAAAAACATCTGGGGAACTTGTTAAAAACTTACTGTTTCCCACTGCAGACCTTGTAAATTTGAATTGCCAGAAATAGGCCCAAGAATGTGTATTTTAATAAGCCTTCCAGGTAATTCTTAAGAGTTAATTATATTTGACAAGTACTGATCTAACAGACATAAGAATGAAATTATTTTTAAAACAGTAAAGCAAGTCTGTCCCCCAGGATAAAAGAACAATGACTTTTTCTTTTGAGGAAGAATTTTTTTTAGTTTATTTACCACATCCATTTTCTTGGTCCTCTTGAAAATTGACCGATCACTTCATGAAAGGCACTGAGAAATAGCAGTGATCCCAAGATCAGAGAACTGGGGTAGGAGTCAAGAGACTGACTTGCCTTGGCTTGTCCTGTGCCTGGCACAAAAGCCAAATGCAGATCACACATTTTCTGAGTCTTAAGTTTTGTTTTTGAAATAGTTAATGACACTAATTAATAAAGTTATTATTCAACAATTTTTTTGTAATAACTTGAGCTATATGTGAGTCTAAAGCCTATAGTTCTTCTTGAGATTTCTAGGAATGGACCCAAAGGTCATGCACCTAATCAACCTCATTCTTCTCTCAGTGAACAAGAAGATAATTGTTTACTTCTTTGAGACCTACTCCTTGCTGGGATTACTACAGCATTTTCTTTATTTCTCAACAAAAGAAGTTTGGTTATTTTTCTAACAGTTAACCAAAACAGACGATTGTGTACATTAACTATCATGCTGCAGATTTGTTTTTGGAACCTTCCACCTTACTCCATCTCCACCCCTTCATTCCAGAGAATGCTAAAGAAAATCTCTCTAGCTATATCTGCTGTGCAGTAAGTCATAGAGCAATTTAAAACAGGTAGATGCTGGGGTTTTTCATGTTACATTCTTGTAAATCTGTCAGTTCAGCTGTTTAATGTAATATTCTGCTAAATTGGTGAAGAAAAAGGAAACTAGGTATAAGAGTGAGTCCAAATCTAAAACAATTTATTTAAAAATACTAAAACAATGGCTTTTAACTTGGGGCAAGACTTCTTAGGTGACAGAAGCAAAATATCTAGGGTATTTGCAGTTTGAAAAAACAAAAATAAAATTCTTTCCCTTGAGTCCTGACTCCCCTTACATACCCCTGCCTCGAGGTGGTGTTTTGGACACTCAGGTCAGGCCTTGAAATATTTATATTAATCAAAGGGGAGGGGACATAGGGTTAAAAAGAAGTTGAGAAGTTCAAGATGTCTACTTTTTAATGTTTTGTAATATATTTAATGCCTCTTGTTTTATTAAATGCTTGTAGCTATGTGAGAGTCTGGGGCAGATTTACCTTTGAACTAGTTTTCTCAGTAATACTGGGTGTTGAGTTTCTATTTCTTGAATTTGGAATTAGATTGGTGCCGTGTGGGTAGGTAGGTGAATGGATATGTAAAGGAACATGTACAGAAAATCGGCACCATTACATCTACATAGATGGAAATTGACATTGATACTCACTTTATGTTTTGTTCTTTTTATATTTTTCTTTGTCCTCTCCCTGACCCTCCCCACTCCCGTTCCCTTGTTTTGTAGTTTGATCAATTGTCTTCTCTCATTCAGGTTATACACTTATACCATCAGCTAAATCTGACAACTTGTCTGACTCCAGCCATAGTGAGATTTCTTCACGGTCCAGCATTGTGAGCAATTGCTCTGTTGACTCCATGTCTGCAGCTCTACAGGATGAACGGTGTTCCTCCCAGGCTGTGGCAGTCCCTGAATCCACTGGAGCATTTGAAAAGACAGAGCACTCCTCAGGGATAGGAGACCATAGTCAGCCTGGCCCTGGGTAAACATCCTTGCCTGGGTTCACATCACAAAACCCTAGCCGAGTGGCCACTGCAAGCAGTGCTCCCTAATTTGAACCTAAAACCACCCCCACCAAAGGGGTAGTTGAAAGAACAGGAGAACCAAGCATGTATTCTCTATACTGAATATGCAAATAAGTACTATTTTGAAAGATATATGGGTGCTCATTTTTTAAGTGTTACTGGATTCAGGTAACTTACATCATGTATCTTTTCGATCAGTAAGAACTCAAAGTGAAGATGCTGTTGGTAGGTGGGAAGTAGTTCTTGCATTCTGGCTATAAGGTTAGAGATTGCTCAAAAAGCATGTGTAATGGGAAGTACCCTCAGTGCTATAAACGTTGTAGACAGATTGGGAGAGTAGGACTAGTCCTTGATCCTTACTCTCTATTAAAGTATGATTTGGAGAGTAAGAATTATCAGCTAGCAAAAAGTCAATTTAAAAAAAAAAAGTTAACTCTAAATTTCTATTTAGAATCAAACAAAATGGAAATCTTCAGAAAGCACTGAGAAAGTTGATTCTAAACTGATACTGTTAAATCTGGTACACTTTAATATGAAAAATTTAAGATATAGTGAAGTATTATCATCATACTTGTAAAGGTTTCTAAACTATGGTTCTCTAGACCAGGAGTCAGCAAACTTTTTCTGTAAAAGTTAGATAGTAAATATTGTAGACGTAGCTGGCTGTAAGCTCTCTGTTGCAATTGCTCAACCCTGCTGTTGTTGCCTCAAAACAGCCTTAGACAATTTGTAAACAAATGGGCATGCTGTGTCCCAATAAAACTTTATTTACAAAAACAGGTAGAGGGCTGGATTTGCCCTTGGGCTCTAGTTTGCTGATCCCTGCTCTATGTGCTCTGTACTATAAATCAGGGAGTCACAAACCTTTTGGGGGGTGGGCAGGTAAAGGCCCATTTAAAGGAGTACATATTTTAGGCTTTGCAGGCTGCATATGGTCTCTGTCTCAAAATCTTTGGAGTATTTTGTTCCATTTTGTTTAAACCCTTTAAAACGTAAAAACCATGCTTTGCTCAAGACCATAAAAAAACAGGCTGTTGGCTTGATTTGGTCCATGAAACTAAGTTTGAGAACCCTTGCTATAAGTGATAGAATTCATTTAGTAGTAGGTAACTGGGGAAGTTGCTGTTTCCTTGGTACCTCAGAGACACTGAAAAATAAAACATGGTTCCTGTAATTGAGGATTCTTAATTCTGTGTGCATGGAGAGAATCTAGTGTTGCATTATGTTGACCAAGAATGAAAATGTATACTTAATTTTATTCATTTCAAACCTCATTTTTCATAATAATTAAAGAAAAATTCTGAGGAAACCTTGTTAAGTATTTGAGTTTCTTCAGTGTATGTTTCGAGCTAAGTATTAACATTAATGTTAATGATTGATTACAGTGTCATTTTTTTCCACAAGGTTATGTTGGCATTAAACACTTGTGATGCATGTTCTATAGTCTCTTGTAGGCAGTAATACTTGCAATGGACTGAAGAAAATTTTTCCATTAAGCCAGTAAATTACTTTTAATTGTGTATCTCCAATTTTAGGTGGACACTCTCAAAGCCATCACTAATCAAGAATTTAGCTGTCTCATCTTCTATGAGCAATGACGAGATTTCTCACGAGCATATCCTTATAGAAGCAGCTGATAGTGGTCGTGGAAGTTGGACTTCCTGTTCAAGCAGCTCCCATGACAACTTCCAAAGCCTTCCAAACCCAAAAGGCTGGGATTTTTTGAACTCTTATCGACATACCCATTTGGATGGTCCCATAGCTGAAGTTGAACCCACTGACTGTGAGCCCTGTACCTGTCCTAAAGGCTGCTCTCGAACTTGTGGTCAGTGTAAAGGAAGCCTAGAGACTAATCAGATGAGGCAGAGTTGGGCTTCTTCTAGTTCTCTGTCTGATACATACGAACCAAACTATGGGACAGTTAAACGGAGAGTGTTGGAGAGCACCCCAGCTGAGTCATCTGAAGGCTTGGACCACAAGGACGGCATCGACCCCGTTTATAAAACTGTTACTTCGAGTACAGAAAAGGGCTTGATTGGTAAGTTGTGTGTTCTTTGTCATATCTGTGGCATTTAGAATTTAAGTGGTAAAGTGACCTTGGCCCAGAATTTTATTCTTGGAAAATTCCCTTCTCTTACTCTAATCTCTCTTTCCTCCTTCCACATGCAAATTATTTTCAAAAAGTTCATGATTTCTCAAGGGCTTTAGGGCAGATACTCAAGCCATTTAAAATGAAAAAGGTGACATGCAGGAATTTAATAAGGGGGACAGGTTTATATGTCTTGTTTTGCTTTTGAGATCTTTTTGGTTTTATTAAGAAAATATTATTGCATTACTATGCAGTAGTAATAAAGGGATTATTCTCTTTGCCACCTCATAAATTGTTTGGACCCTACTTGCTTTGCATACATGGTAGAAACTTTGAATCTGATACTACTTTTAAGTAGTACAAGTGGTGGAAAAAGTGTGATAAAGAAGTCCAAAACAGGGACTTCCCTGCCAGTCCAGTGGTTAAGACTCTGCGCTTCCACTGCAGGGGGCACGGGTTTCATCCCTGGTCAGGGAACTAAGATCCCACATGCTACGCAATGCAGCCAAAAAAAAAAGAAGACCCAAACATTTTTCATTATACCCTCCTAGCACATATCATGGGTGTGCCAGCTTCTGTTTGTGGATTCCATTCTAACCATGCACAGCTTTCTTGGTGTATTCTTTTAGTATTTGGCTGTCAAATACATTTTTTTCCCTTATTCTTGAGTTTATATAAGTACTTAGATATAATAGCACCTGTGGTTTTTTTCTTATGTGGAGTGACTGTACTTTGAATCAATATTATCATAATCAACTCTTTATACTATATTCGTGATGTCAATTTAAACTACTAAAAATATGAAAGACACGTGCTTTTTTTAGCATATTTATTTTTTACTTGTCAAATTTCATTATAGGTTGGATTTTTTAGTTCATTCATTTTTTTCCAAGGATTTTTTATTAAAGCCTTTTAGGTAACTGTTATATGGATATACAAGCACGTGTGTGCAAGGATGTAAAATCTTTCTCTTCTTATCCATTTGGGAAAATAGATTTAAAAAATTTTTTTTTGTTCATTTCTAGCTGACTCTGGGCAAATCACTTACATTCTTCATTCTTGTCTTCTTTTCACAACCTCTCCACCCCCTCCCCACTCCATTCTCCTCAGATGGGAATGGAAATCCTTTCTGACCTTGATACTACATGCAGATTTTACTGGTAGAGTTGTAGAAATTTCAACATCGGCAAACTTGATTCTCTAAGGGGAGAATTTAATGATCCTTTTAAATTTATTCTTCTTGTATATAGATGGTGTTTGTATTTTAAAAGTTACTTACATGATCAAGATACTCAGAGCCATTTGTCCTGTGAGTCTTGTGGATTGGTCTTAATTTCATGGAACTTCCTTTTTAACTTATTTCTGATGCTTTTTGAAGCTTTGCCTTAGACCCAGGGTGTACAAACTTAGGGCAAAAGATTTTAAGTCACCATTATTTTTCATGTCCACTGAAAATCAGAGAAACTTAATTTAAGATGGATTTCCTAAAATTATGGCTTTTCTTCTCACTTAATCATAGAGCAGAGGTTAGGAATAAGGTCTTTGAAGGAATTAGTTCCTCTTTAAAGTTGTTTATATGCCAGCACTGACGTGAAATAGCCCTTAAGTAGAGGGCCTAAACGTCATTTCTGTGAAAATCCCCCCATTTAATAGAGTATAGATATTCAGGGTGAATTCTTAAATGTCTCTGACTCATTCACCTTTGGGGCTTGTATTCCTTGAGGAATTTGTCACATACTTCTGTGATTTGTGGTCTGACCTGTGAAAGGAGGAAGCTTGTCATCAATGTCATCTCCTTCAACTGTCTCATTCTATTTAATGTTTGTAAAACCCTGTAATTTATGTATTTTAAAAACAAGTTTAAATATCATGTTTATTAAGCTTATTAAAAGTGTTTTTAACCTGCTGCCATTGTGTTCAAATATATTCATTTTGTCAGTTTTAAAGTTCTATTTTGTCATTGTAATAAGTTTCAGTATGTTTTTTTTCATTTCTTATATTTTTCATTAACATTTCCATTGCTTATTTTTCATGCCAGTGTACTGTGTCACCTCACCCAAGAAGGAGGATAGGTATAGGGAGCCACCTCCCACTCCTCCAGGATACATGGGGATTTCTTTAGCAGACCTAAAGGAAGGACCCCACCTACACCTAAAACCTCCAGATTATAGTGTGGCAGTGCAGAGGTCAAAGATGATGCATAACAGCCTCTCTAGACTGCCACCAGCTTCTCTCAGTAGCAACCCTGTGGCCTGTGTTCCATCGAAGATCATAACTCAGCCTCAGAGGCATAATTTGCAGCCATCCCATCCTAAACTAGCAGATGTGACTGACGCAGATAGCGAAGCAGATGGTATGTTGACAAACTACCTTAATGGCTCTTAAATGAATTGCGAAACACATTGAATGGTCTTTACTCTGGTATTTCACATAATCAGAAATGTCTTCTTTAACTGCTTTAGAAATCTCTGTTAAAAAAAGAAATGCCTAAATACGATGGTGTGTTTTTTGTAAATGGAGAGGGCAAGCTGATTGTATTTAATAGATAGCAGCTCAGTGTAAAAGGATAATTTTAAGAGGAGGCACTTGACATTGGTAGAGTTGTGTTTTACACTAATGCATGGACACTTGAAACTCCAAGTATCAAAATGTCAAATTATCTGAAATCATGCTGTTTGATAGAGTTCCTCTTATTAGCAGAACTCTTGACCAACTTTGCAATTTTGGCAATAAATGAATTTTATCCTTTTAAACAATCTAGTAATAAAGTGGTTAAAAAGCAGTTCTGAAATTCCAGTTGATTGTCAGCCTTCAGTGTGATCAGAACTCAAAAATGTCATTATAATAAAATCTGGCCTTTGATGGGATATTTGAGAGGATTTCTTTATTGAAATTGACTAATTTTTTAAACAGATAACTGGATTGTTAGTTGATCTTCATTAATATGCTGACCTACCGCTTAACTGTGTTTCTGTTATTTTCAGAAAATGAACAGGTTTCAGCAGTGTAGCCTTTGGATTGACCTGATTGAAGTCTACTGAAAGTCACGGAGGAAGGAGTGGGCAGAACCAACTCACAATTCTGCAGGCCGTTGCCAACAAATAGCTCGCTGCTCCTGCTGCTAACCCAGAGGTTTTATTCCCTGTACTCTGAGCAATGAGATAGCCCTGAATCATGCTTCCTTTCATTTAATCCCTGCAGATGCATAGTTTCCTCAGCTATGGATGTTGTGCCTGGATACCAGTCTTCGCTTTGCACACCAGACCTGCCTTGGGACCACAGTTACTAGAACAAATTCAAACTCGAGTCCTCCCCATATATATCACTATAGATTTTCCTTTAACATGTTATTTTTAAGATAGTAGTAGTGGTAGTATTTTCAAGCCATAGCTTGGGTTAACAGACAAATTCAGAATGTCTGCCAATACCAAGGATATTTTTATGTATTTGAAAAGTAACTTATTATTTGAAGTTTTGTGGTTTTGTTTGTATTTGGGAGCTCTTGTTAATTGATGTTCATGTTTGAGGCCATAAAACTGTCTCTGATCTGACCAAACTGAAGCCATCTTTACAGGATGGTATGTTTGATCTATACAGAGATGTAACCGTCTATAGCACCAACGAAACGTAGGGTCTCGGTTTGAGTGGAACAGGAATCCCTTTGCTGTTGAGGTGTTAGGAAGGAGAATACTGCCATCTGCTGGTCAGGATTTGGAAAGCCAAATGAAGCTACCACAGGGTCTTAGCAGTCTCTTGGGAAAAGGAAGGGGTATGATGGGGTGTGTAGCAACCCTAATTTCCAAAGAATGAAATGTTTATCTTACATAACATGTATACCAATTCTTTCTGAAGTGAAAGTCATTCTCTGTCTAACTGTAGCTATAAGTATAAATCCAGTAAATAGAGAATGAGTTCTAGACAGTTCTACTCTGTAGAAACCCATACCTAAAATTTTTCACAACTCAAATATGGAGTTTTTTTAAAGGACATGTTATCTTTGGCGGTATAGTCATGAAGATCAATTTAGCTTTATGAGGTGTTCTGCAGCACCCACCACCCAACCCCCATCTCACAGCACAAGGCTGTTTTTAATCTTCATAAACCCTGCAGCTCCCAGTTGCCTGCAGGTAAAGCTCATTAGCACACCAAGGTCTATAATTGGTTGAAAATTTTGTGGGGGAAAGAGGAGCTAGAATTATGGAAATGATTATTTCTCGGTTTTCACTTTAGGCCTTGAGAGGAAGGAGGTATATATATTTAATAGCCTGTTGGGCGTGGCACTCTTAAGTATTTAGTTAAAATTTCAGTGACTGTTTACTGGATGAGGTAGACTTTCCGCATTTAAAAAAGATTAAGTATGATGTTTTCTACATCTTAAGTTTAAATTTTTTCATTTGTTTTTTAGTGTAAAGGCAAGTGAAAGGTTAATAAACTTCTGTGACTACCAAAAAAAAATAGCCAAAGCCATTAATGTGTACTACCCAGATCAACTTGGAGCCAAAAATAGGTTTACTTCTGAATGGTTATCCATATGTGAATTTATAGGATTTCGTTGGCTTATTACTTCCTTTTGAAAAGTTTGTTCTCATTTTTTCCTAGCTCTCTCTTCCTTCTCTCTATCATCCTCCTATTTCCTTCATTTTAAAATCATAAATCAGTTCCAACTGGTAAATGGCAGTAGTCCATCTTTTCTATCAAAATGATAATTTCTTCATTTTAGGAAAAATAGCATGTCTGAAAAATTCCCATGGGCAAAAAACTGTAAATACGAAACTTAAGCCTTAGAAATTAACCCCAGGTATGTTAGAATGAGGCTAGTTGGCTCCATAGCTTTCTTGGCCCATTGAAATGGAAAGTAACCTGGATCAAAAATCCTGGTTTGAAAGTCACATTGTAAAGGTTTGATCTATAAACAGTGGTCCTGTGATCATAAAGTTTTCTTTCACTGATTTACACAATATTATTTTCATGTCCAGAGCAAAACAAAGTGAAAGATATTTTTGCTACAACCATCTTTTTATCCAGTTTGGGTATTTATTCTCACCATTTTTTATCCACTCCCCAGAAAAATGTGCTGTTTGCACAGTATCTGTTTTTTTAGCAGGTCTTTCAAACCAGATGGGAGCCTTCTCCATCATTGTCCTCAATGTTGTGGATAATATCTTGCACAGAGAGTCAGAGGCTTGTGGTTTTGGACTTGCACCTTGTAGCTGCCTTTGTTTCCTGTAGCTTGAAATGTGAGTGTTTGGATCAGCTGATCACATTGATCAAGAACTAAAGCCAAATGCTTTCTAGTTTGATATGTATTTATCCCTTAAAATATCGTGGCGTTTTGATCTTTATATTCTAATTTACGGTACATTCCTGCCTTCTCTTAATTTGTCACGTGACTAGAACAAGAGACGCCTTAACCTATACTTGCTCCAATTCAAAATGCCCATTTGTTTTTATTTTATAAATTTATAAGTATACTGAAGAGGTATGTGCCCTCATTGTACCACAACTCTGAATCTGCCAGGGCTATTGAAGCAGTAAATCCTCACTGCAAACTTTTGCCAAATAATAAGTTTCAACAAAAAAATCTCTGCATAATGAAAGATTTGGAGAATTAGTAAATCCAATATATACTTCCATAAAGGTTTATTGTAATTTAATAGAGTCTTACTTTCTCCAAATGGTTACTTGCAGTATGATATTTGGGGAGAAAAAGCCTTTAAATGGTTTTTCTTGAGGGTGATGTCGCATTGTCATCATCTGCATAACCACCTTGAGAATCTCTCCTAGGCTTGAAATGTGACAGTAATCATGGAGATATCCAAGAACAATTCTAATTTTTATAAAGTGTTTTCTCCCCTTTAAAAAGAAGGGGAGAAAGAGTTTCCTTGTATATTTAAGACTCTGATTATTATTCTGATACATACATTTCTAAAAAATGTGATATTAAAGTAGATGTATCCCTTTAGTATTACCGTAAATGCGATATAGCAAAGGGATAAATCTTCAAAAAAGTGTCACAGTACATTTTCAAATTTAAACTTGAACCCCAGTTCATCTTTAATTTCTGTTGTACTTTTTTAAGGCTTCTTTACTTTTGATACACAGAATACAGTTGTACTTAACCTTTTAAAATTGAAACGTGAGCTGATCAGCAAAGGACAAAAACAAAACTGCACAGTCATAATAATCAAATAGCAATTATACTGCACAATTCAGTGATTGTAAAGTGTCCTGTAACAAGCAATGTTTGTCTCCTATTTTTTGATACCTCTTAAACTTATGTCTTTTAGAAAGACAGTGCCTCTGTATGCTTTTTGTATTTTTATTGAGTGTAAATATTTGTTATATTTTTGGTTAAGAGAATGTAAAAGTACCATTTATTATTATCATATCTACTAATACATTGGTGGAATCAATAAAGAATCTAATTAACCTTCTCTGCACTTTATGGCTAATGTGTGGGAGCAGGTTATACCCAGTCATTCAAGAGGACCAGTCTGGGACCTGCATTGGTGTGAAGGCATTTTTTGTTTTAAGTCTCCAGAGAAATTGGAATTGTCCAATAATTATGGTTGACATTATGGTATCTGTGAAACACCTAGCTATTGTTTTGTTTAGTTTTTTAAAAGTCTATTCGACTACAAACCAAGTTTAACAGTGGCTTAAACCCTATTGGAGTGTTTTTCTTTTATAACAGAAAAGTCTACTGGCAGACTGTTAAGGGCTGGTACGGGGATTCTACAGTTCTGTTGTGGTCTCAGGGATTCTGACGTTTACACCTGAGGGCATCACCGCAGTGCTTCAAGAAGGAAAGGTTTGCAGGAAAGGTGCAAATGTGTATCCCTTTTATTAGCAAAACAACAGCTTTTCTAGAACTCCACTTGCATAATTCTGCTTACCTCCCACTAGTCAAAACTGTCACATGACCAGTGGCTGCAAGGAAACCTGGGAAATGAACTTTTTTAGCTGAGCAGTGGATGGCTCCAAATAAAAGTGGTATCCTTTTCAGTGAAGAAGGAAAGAATGGATATTGAATGGGCAGCTAGCTCGGTCTACCACAGCATGCCTACTGCCCACTCCTTCAGGAAGTGCTTTTACATGTAAGTGCAGTAATTTATTTATTGGGATCAGATCCTAGGACCCTGGCAAAGAAGGGGGAAATTCTCCTTTAGTACTCTTTTGTAAAGTTTCCCAGTCGCTCCTCTGTACCCAGAGAATATTACTCCCCTGCTAGGTAAGGCTTCTTCTACCTCCTCCCAGTTTACCCCCTCCCAACACACACACACCAAGGTTTCCTCAGGGCCACTCCTTCCCCTGATCTTCTCTCCACAGTTACTAGTTTATTCCTTTATTTCGAAAATATTAAACACAAGTGTAGTAGGTTGAATAATAACTACTTAAATATATCAAGCTCTAATCCCTGGAATTTTAAAGGTTACTGAAAAGGGTCTTTTCAGATTTAATTAAGTTAAGCATTCTGAGATGAGGCAATTACTTTGGATTCTCTGGGTGGGCCCTAAATGCTATCACAAGTGTCCTTAGAGAGGCAAAGGAAGATAACACAGAGGAGAAGGCACTCTGAAGCCGGCAGAGAGTTGTAGCCGTGGGCAGCAGAATGCTAACAGCCACCAGGAACTAGAAGATACAAGGAAGAGGTCCTTCCTTAGAGCCTCCAGAGGAAGTGCCACCCTGCCAACATCTTGATTTTGGTCTTCTTGCCTGTTGTTTCAACCACCCCATTTTTGGTAATGTGTTAACAGCAGCCCTAGGAAACTTAATACATGCTACTGTTTTTGTCTGACTTTGAGGACCCAGAACCTGCAATTAAAGGATATAGTGGTCCATAAGTACACCACGGGAACTGTGAGCCCTGTCTCACTACCTTCAAGAAGCATTTGTTAAACCAAGATAAGAGAGGTCCAGAGGCCTCCTCTCCAGCAGCCTGGTCAGCCTGTTGTTTTTCCAAGTGTTCACAGAAGGGACATTCCTATCATCCTTGCCACACTTGATATTTCTCATTTTTCTCATTTCAGGCGTTCTGGTGAGTATGTACTGGTATCTTTATGTGGTTTTAATTTTAATTTCTATAATTACTAATAATGCTAAGCATCTTTTCAAATACTGGCCATTTGGATACTGTCTTTTATGAAGTGTCTTTTTAGGTCTTTTGTTTTTTATTTGTTGCTAGAGTATTGAAATACAATTGTTTTAGAATGACTTGTATATAACAACCTTGCTCAATTCATTTATTAATCCCAACAGGTTTTAGAATCTTCTGAATTTTCTATATTCTCCTGGAAATTTTCTCCAGGCAGTGAGCAGGGGCCATGGTGTAGGGCTCACCCTTTTTTTGTTTCTTATGCTCTCAAGGATTACTGTTCTTCAGTGCCTGGTGTCCAGGGTATTAAGTGGCATTGTTTTATACATTTTGTTTAGTTTTTCAATTGTTTCAGACAGGAGGGTAAAGTGGTAGCTTCTCCATCTTGACCAGAAGCAGAAATCCACATATAAAATTTTAATAGAACTCTCTCAGTAAATGAGAGCATACACCCACATTCTCCCTGCCCCACCCCCAAATCAGTAAGGATATAGAAGATTGGAACAACACAACTAGCACACTTAATCTAATGAACCTGTATAAAACACTGAATTAACAACTGCAAGATACACATTACTTCTAGGTAATCATGGAGCATTTATCAAAGTTAACATATATATTGGGCCATAAAGAAACTATTAACAAATTTCAAAGGGTTGGACTCACATAGGGCTGTCTGCAACAGAATTAAATGAGAAATTAGTAACAAAAATTACAAAATTTGGAAGTTAAAGAATGTACCTCCCAGTAACCTGTTGGAAGGTAGAAATTATTTTGAACTGAATGAAAATAGGAATATCAAAACCTTTTGGATTTGATTAAAACGAATTGTATAGCCTTAAGTGCGTATATTAGAAAAGTAGAAAGGCTAAAAATGAATTAGCTAAACATTCTTCTCGAGAAACCAGAATAATAGCAAATTAAATTCAAATAGATGGAAGAAAATAATAGCAGAAATATGTAACATGTAAAAAAAAAAAAGGATTAGCAAAGCAGTATATTCTTTTAAAAGACTAATGCTAAACTCTTGGTGAGGATGATCAAGGAAAAAGAAAAATGGCAAAACTAACCAATGTTAGAAACATAAAACAGTCATTATTATTATAGTCATTAAAGAGATAGACACTTCGAATAATTAAAATGTGGATGAAATAAACAGAAAAACAAAACTTACCAAAACTGTAATAAGAAGGAAAATTTAGTTGTTTTATAACTGTTAAAGAAGTTGAGTCTGTCATTTAAAAAACCTTTCCATAAAGAATATTTGTCCTGGATGGCCTTATCTGTGTTATACCAAAATTTTATAGAAGTAATAACACTAATACTATATAACAAAATCTCAGCAGTAGTAGGGATCTGTTAAATAAGATCCTCATAAGAAAACACTAAAAATAAAGGAAATGATTGGTATATTTGTCTTAAAATTAAAAATATGTTCATCCAAAAAACACCGTTTAAAAGAACAAAAGGCCATAGAGTAAAATATACATATGTATGTATGTATGTGTATATATATATATATGTAAAATATATTGTAATTTATATACCCTTCAAAGCACAGGTATCCAGAATATACAAAGTACTTCTTTCCATCAAAAGAAAAAGAGCATCCAGGGCTTCCCTGGTGGCGCAGTGGTTAAGAATCCGCCTGCCAATGCAGGTGACACGGGTTCGAGCCCCGGTCTGGGAAGATCCCACATGCCGTGGAGCAGCTAAGCCCATGCGTCACAACTACTGAACCTGCGCTCTAGAGCCAGCAAACCACAACTACGGAGTCTGCGTGCTACAACTACTGAAGCCCGTGCGCCTAGAGCCCATGCTCTGCAACAAGAGACGCCACTGCAGTGAGAAGCCTGTGCATCACCACGAAGCATAGCCCCCACTCGCTGCAACTAGAGAAAGCCCGCGCGCAGCAACAAAGACCCAACGCAGCCAAAAATAAATAAATAAAATAAATAAATTTAAAAAGAAAAAAAGGAAAAAGAGCACCCAATAGAAAAATGGGTAAAAGAATTAAAGAAGCACTTCATAAAAGAGGAGAAACTGTCTAATAAACAAGAAAAGGTGCCTAATCTCATTATTAAAAACCTCTACGTAAGTTTGGATTTGATGATGAGGGAGGTGTTAGCCATGCTGCCTTCTATTTGGAGTGTGGTGGCAGATGATCAAGGGTCAAAAGCTATCTTTTGGAAGAAACAAGAACAGGGCTAAATTTGGGGGAAGCTGTCATTTAAAAATGCACTGGAACCCCCAGATGGTGCCACGCTACAGTGTGATTCTTCTGGGATCTTTGTCTTTTTTTTTCTTTAATCTTTTTTGGAGTATAATTGCTTCCCAATACTGTGTTAGTTTCTGTTGCACAACAAAGCGAATCAGCCATATGCATACACATGTCTTCATATGCCCTCCTTCTTGAGCCTCCCTCCCATCCTCCCTACCCCACCCCTCTAGGTCATCACAAAGCACTGAGCCTATCTCCCTGTGCTATGCTGCTGCTACCCACCAGCCAACTATTTTACATTCAGTAGTGTATATATGTCAACGCTTCTCTCACTTCGCCCCAGCTTCCCCCTCCCACCCCATGTCCTGAAGTCCATTCTCTATGTCTGCCTCTTTATTCTTGCCCTGCACCTAGGTTCATCAGTACCTTTTTTTTTTTTTTAAGATTCCATATATATGCGTTAGCCTACGGATATGTTTTTGGCTTTCTGACTTCACTCTACAACAGACTCTAGGTCCATCCACCTCACTACAAATAACTCAATTTCGTTTCTTTTTATGGCTGAGTAATATTTCATTGTATATATGTGCCACATCTTTATCCATTCGTCTGTTGATGGACATTTAGGTTGGTTTTGTGTCCTGGCTATTGTAAATAGTGCTTCAGTGAACATTGTGGTACATGTCTCTTTTTGAATTATGGTTTTCTCAGGGTATATGCCCAGTAGTGGGATTGCTGGGTCATATGGTAGTTCTGTTTTTAGTTTTTTAAGGAACCTCCATACTGTTTTCCATAGTGGTTGTATCAATTTACATTCCCACTAACAGTGCAAGAGGGTTCCCTTTCCCACACCCTGTCCAGCATTTATTGTTTGTAGATTTTTTGATGATGGCCATTCTGACTGGTGTGAGGTGATACCTCATTGTAGTTTTGATTTGCATTTCTCTAATGATTAGTGATGTTGAGCATCTTTTCATGTGTTTGTTGGCAATCTGTATATCTTTTTTGGAGAAATGTCTATTTAGGTCTTCTGCCCGTTTTTGGATTGGTTGTTTTTTTGATATTGAGCTGCATGAGCTGCTTGTATATTTTGGAGATTAATCCTTTGTCAGTTGCTTTGTTTGCAGATATTTTCTCCCATTCTGAGGGTTGTCTTTTCGTCTTGTTTATGGTTTCCTTTGCTTTGCAGTTAGGTCCCATTTGTTTATTTTGGTTTTTATTTCTGTTATTCTAGGAGGTGGGTCAAAAAAGATCTTGCTGTGCTTTATGTCAAAAAGTGTTTTTCCTATGTTTTCCTCTAAAAGTTTTATAGTGTCTGGTCTTACATTTAAGTCTTTTATCCATTTGGAGTTTATTTTTGTGTATGGTGTTCGGTGGTGTTCTAATTTCACTCTTTTACATGTAGCTGTCCAGTTTTCCCAGCACCACTTATTGAAGAGGCTGTCTTTTCTCTGTTGTATGTTCTTGCCTCCTTTGTCGTAAATTAGGTGGCCATATATGCATGGGTTTATCTCTGGGCGTTCTATCCTGTACCATTGATCTATATTTCTGTTTTTGTGCCAGTACCATACTGTCTTGATTACTGTAGCTTTGTGGTACAGTTTGAAGTCGGGGAGCCTGATTCCTCCAACTCCGTTTTTCTTTCTCAAGGTTGCTTAGGCTATTCTGGGTCTTTTGTGTTTCCATATGAATTGTAAGATTTTTGTTTTTACTAATTCTGTGAAGAATGCCATGGGTAGTTTGATAGGGATTGCACTGAATCTGTAGATTGCTTTGGGTAGTGTAGTCATTTTCACAATATTGATTCCAATCCAAGAACATGGTATATTTCTCCATCTGTTTATGTCATCTTTGATTTCTTTCATCAGTGTTTTATAGTTTTCTGAGTACAAATCTTTCGCCTCCTTAGGCAGGTTTTTTCCTAGGTATTTTATTCTTTTTGTTACAGTGGTAAATGGGAGTGTTTCCTTAATTTCTCTTTCTGATTTTTCATTGTTGGTGTATAAGAATGGCAGAGATTTCTGTGCATTAATTTTGTATCCTGCAGCTTTACCAAATTCATTGATTAGCTCTAGTAGTTTTCTGGTGGCATCTTTAGGATTCTCTATGTATAGCATCATGTCATCTGCAAACAGTGACAGTTTTACTTCTTCTTTTCCCATTTGTATTCCTTTTATTTCTTTTTCTTCTCTGATTGCTGTGGCTAGGACTTCCAAAACTATGTTGAATAAGAGTGGCGAGAGTGGACATCCTTGTCTTGTTCCTGATCTTAGTGGAAATGCTTTCAGTTTATCACCATTGAGTATGACGCTTGCTGTGGGTTTGTCATATATGGCCTTTATTATGTTGAGGTAGGTTCCCTCTGTGTCCATTTTCTGGAGAGTTTTTATCATAAATGGGTGTTGAATTTTGTCAAAAGCTTTTTCTGCATCTATTGAGATGATCATATGGTCTTTATTCTTCAATTTGTTTGCTTAACAAAGCAAAATTGATTTGCGTATATTGAAGAATCCTTGCATCCCTGGGATAAATCCCACTTGATCATGGTGTATGATCCTTTTAATGTGCTGTTGGATTCTGTTTGCTAGTATTTTGTTCAGGATTTTTGCATCTATGTTCATCAGTGATATTGGTCTGTAATTTTCTTTTTTGATATCTTTTTCTGGTTTTGGTATCAGGGTGATGGTGGCTTCATAGAATGAATTTGGGAGTGTTTCTCCCTCTGCAATTTTTGGAGGACTTTGAGAAGGATCAGTGTTAGCTCTTCTCTAAATGTTTGATGGAATTCGCCTGTGAACTCATCTGGTCCTGGACTTTTGTTTGTTGGAAGATTTTTAATTATGGTTTCAATTTCATTACTTGTGATAGGTCTGTTTATATTTTCTAATTCTTCCTGGTTCAGTCTTGGAAAATTGTACCTTTCCAAGAATTTGTCCATTTTTTCATGGCTGTCCATTTTATTGGCATACAGTGTTTGTAGTAGGCTCTTATAATCCTTTGTATTTCTGCAGTGTCAGTTGTGATTTCTCCTTTTTCATTTCTAATTATATTGGTTTGCATCCTCTCCCTTTTTTTCTTGGTGAGTCTGGCTAAGGGTTTATCAATTTTGTTTATCTTCTCAAAGAAACAGCTTTTAGTTTTATTGATCTTTGCTATTGTTTTCTTCATTCCTATTTCATCTATTTCTGCTCTGATCTTTATGATTTCTTTCCTTCTACTGACTTTGGGTTTTCTTTGCTCTTCTTTCTCTAGTTGTTTTAAGTGTAAGGTTAGATTGTTTATTTGAGATTTTTCTTGTTTCTTGAGGTGACATTGAATTGCTATGAACTTCATTCTTAGAACTGCTTTTGCTGCATCCCATAGGTTTTGGGTCGTTGTGTTTGCATTGTCATTTGTTTCTATGTATTTTTTAATTTCTTCTTTGATTTCTTCAGTGATCTCTTGCTTATTTAGTAGCGCACTGTTTAGCCTCCATGTATTTGTGTTTTTTACAGTTTTTTTCCTGTAATTGATTTCCAATCTCATAGCTTTGTGCTCAGAAAAGATGCTTAATACGATTTAAATTTTCTTAAACTTTCCGAGGCTTGATTTGTAATCAATCGAGGCTTGATTTGTACATCTTGATTTGACCCAAGATGTAATCTATCCTGGAGAATGTTCCATGTGCACTTGACAAGAAAGTGTGTTCTGCCATTTTTGGATGGAATGTTCTATAAATATCAAATCTATCTGGTCTATTGTGTCAGTTAAAGCTTGTGTTTCCTTATTTATTTTCTGTTTGGATGATCTGTCTGTCGGTGTAAGTGGGGTGTTAAAATCCCCTATATAATTGTGTTACTGTCAGTTTCTCCTTTCATGGTTGTTAGCATTTGCCTTATGTTATTGAGGTGCTCCTGTGTTGGGTGCATAAACATTTATAATTGTTATATCTTTTTCTTGGATTGATCCTTTGATCATTATGTAGTATCCCTCCTTATCTCTTGTAACAGTCTTTATTTTAAAGTCTATTTTATCTGACACAAGTATTGCTACTCCAGCTTTCTTTTGATTTCCATTTGCATGGAATATCTTTTTCCATCCCTTCACTTTCAGTCTCTGTGTCCCTAGGTCTGAAGTGGGTCTCTTGTAGACAGCATATATATGGGTCTTGTTTTTGTTTCCGTTCAGCCAGTCTGTGTCTTTTGGTTGGGACATTTAATCCATTTACATTCAAGGTTATTATCGATATGTATGTTCCTATTACCATTTTCTTAATTGTTTTGGGTTTGTTATTGTAGGTGTTTTTCTTCTCTTGTGTTTCCTGCTTAGAGAAGTTTCTTTAGCAATTGTTGTAAAGCTGGTTTGGTGGTGCTGAATTCTCTTAGCTTTTGCTTGTTTGAAAAGCTTTTGATTTCTCCACTGAATCTGAATGAGATCCTTGCTGGATAGAGTAATCTTGGTTGTAGGTTTTTGTCTTTCATCACATTAAGTATATCCTGACACTCCCTTCTGGCCTGAAGAGTTTCCACTGAAAAATCAGCTGATAACTTTATGGGGATTCCTTTGTATGTTGTTTTTTGTTTTTCCCTTACTGCTTTTAATATTTTTTCTTTGACTTTAATTTTTGTTTGTTTGATTAGTATGCGTCTTGGTGTGTTTTTCGTAGGGTTTATCCTATATGGGACTCTCTGTGCTTCCTGGACTTGGGTGACTATTTCCTTTCCCATGTTAGGGAAGTTTTCTACTATAATCTCTTCAAATATCTTCTCAGACCCTTTCTTTTTTTCTTTTTCTTCTGAGACCCCTATAATTCGAATGTTGGTGCGTTCAGTGTTGTCCCAGAGGTCTCTGAGATTGTCTTCAATTCTTTTCATTCTTTTTTCTTTATTCTGCTCCTCAGCAATTCCACCATTTTGTCTTCCAGCTCACTTATTCATTCTTCTGCCACAGTTATTCTGTTATTGATTCCTTCTAGTGTATTTTTCATTTCAGTTATTGTGTTGTTCATCTCTGTTTGTACTTTAGTTCTTCTAGATCTTTGTTAAACATTTCTTGTATTTTTTCATTCCATGCCTCCAAGATTCTGGATCATCTTTACTATATCATTACTCTGAATTCTTTTTCAGGTAGATTGCCTATTTCCTTTTCATTTATTTGGTCTTGTAGGTTTTTACCTTGCTCCTTCATCTGTGACATATTTTTTTGCCATCTCTTTTTTTTTTTTCTTTATGAGTGGGATTGTGTTCCTGTCTTACTGATTGTTTGGCCTGAGGCTTCCAACACTGGAGTTTGTAGGTTATTCGGTAGAGCTAGGTCTTGGTGCTGAGATGAGGAACTCCATGAGTCTTCACTGTGATGAATATTCCCTGGGGTCTGAGGTTCTCTGTTAGTCCAGTGGTTCGGACTCAGAACTCCTACTGCAGGAGCTTCGGCCCAATCCCAGCTCGTGACCCAAGATCCTGCAAGCCGCACTGGGCAGCAAAAAAATAAATAAATAACAAAGCAAAAAATAAAACTAGACTAGGAAACTAACAGATATGTTAGAAAGAGTATAAAAATAAAAATATAGATGAATCAACAACTGGAAGGTACATCAGTACCACAATAGTAAAAAAAGAGGAGAGTAAAGAGAATAAAAAAAGCAGGGAGGAAAGGCCTTGGCTGTGGAGGGTGGGGCCTAAGTAAGGGTGAGGTTTGGGCAGTGGGTAGGGCCAGTGCTCAGGACCCACAGGGCTGGAAAAGGCCTTGGGGGCTCTGGGGGTGGGGCTTAGGGTCAAGGAACAGAAGGGGCCCAGGTGTGCCTCCCACTCCTGGTCTCAGAGGGCAGGGGACTTCACTTGGGAGCCCAGCAGGCTTCCTGGGCTCGAATGGGTGGGGCAAACGCCCTCCTCTCCTCTCCTGCTCCTCTGGTCTGGGAGGCCTCCTCCCGCCTGCTTCTCCTGATCTCCTGGCCTCCCTCCTATGCCCCCAGGACCAATGCAGCCGGTGGGGGAAGGGTGGCCTTGGAGGGCAGGGGACCAGCCTGGGAGCTCAGCAGGCTCCCGGGGCCCAAGTGGTCAGGGCAATTGCCCTCTGCTCCTCTCCTGCTCCTCTGGATGGCCCTTCCCACCTGCCTCACCTGATCTCCCCGGCCTCCGTCTTATGACCCCAGGACCCACACATCCTGGAGGGGGATTTGGAGTGGGGGTATCAGCCTGGTAGATCGGCAGGCTCCCTGGTCCAAGTGGGCTGGGCAACTGCCCTCCACTCCTCTCCCACTCTTCCCGGAATGTCCCACCCGCCTGCCTCTCCTGATTTCCCCAGCCTCAGGAGCACTGATCCTGTCTGGCCTCCACTTCTCCTCCTCTCTCAGTCTCCCCACATCCTACCAGTTCACTTTGGGGTTCCTCCCATCTCCTTGGGCTTCAGAGTCCCCTACCAGTGGCTGGCAGGTGCCCTAGTTGTGAGGAGACGCTAACTCCGCATCTTCCCACACTGCCATCTTGACTCCGCCTCAGCATCTTTGTCTTTAAAAAAGGTGAGAGCAAGACTTACTGTCATTATATATATATAAAAATAAAATAGAGTTATATATTTTTGGTCACGTTGGGTCTTCATTGCTGCACACGGGATTTCTCTAGTTGCAGCAAGCGGGGGCTACTCTTCGTTGCGGTGTGCGGGCGTCTCATTGCAGTGGCTTTTCTTGTTGCAGAGCACAGGCTCTAGGCATGCGGGCTCAGTAGTTGTGGCACGCAGGCTCAGTAGTGGCTCACGGGTTCTAGAGCACAGGCTCAGTAGTTGTGGCGCATGGGCTTAGTTGCTCCGTGACATGTGGGATCTTCCTGGACCAGGGGTCGAACCCGAGTCCCCTGCATTGGCAGGTGGATTCTTAACCACTCAGCCACCAGGGAAGTCCCTATTATTATTATTATTATTATTATTTTTAATTTGGGTTGTGCAATGTGAGTTGTTAAAGTTTATACTGTGGTAATTTTATATACATACACATTGTGAAATGATAACTACAGTCAATGCACTCATCATCTCATGTAGTTACCTTTTTTTGTAGTGAGAACACTTAAGATCTACTCTCTTAACACATTTCAGGTTTACAATTATGGAAAACAGTATGGAAGTTCCTCAAAAAATTAAAAATAGAACTGCCATATGACCCAGCAACCCCACCTCTGGGTATATGTCCAAAGGAAAAGAAATCATTTTTTCAAAGAGATACCTGCCTTCTCATGTTCATTGCAGCATTATTCACAGTAGGAAGATATGCAAACAAGCTAAGTGTCCATTGATGGGTGAATGGATAAAGAAAATGTGTGTGTGTGTATACATATACATATATTTTTTGTTTCTTTTGCAAGCTCACCTTCCTCAAATTTCTTGCTAAATGATGTAATTCCTCAAAAACAAAAACAAAAACAAAGTAGAACAAGGTAATTTCTTAAAGATCTTTCCAGATATGTCTGCAGCATAGTGAAATATTTCAGAAGACTCCTCCTTCACAGAGGTAATGAAATGGAAGCATTTCCAACCAGAAAATATGGAATTTTAGACAAATTCTATTTGGATAATCTTCAGATGATAATGGTCAGTGTGGATACAGCTATTTCCTAATACAGTGTTTGTACATCTGGGCGTAGGATTTGGAACACTTGATGAGTGGTGTTTTTTTCCAGGGCTCCCAAAGGAAATCTTCCAGAAAATACAAATGGCCCAACTCTGAACAGGAATGGAAAGCAGGTAATACATATAAGAGCCAATTAAACTTCTACAGTCTACACTGAACAACATACTCCAAAGACTCCTGGCAGCTGCTCATCCTTTCTGACTACTTGGTATTTTTGATCTTCCTAACTTTGACCATTTTGGTGGGTATGTAATGGTGTTTTTCTGTTGTTTTGGTTTTCATTTCCCTTATTGTTAATGGGGTTGAGCTTTTCAGATTTGTATGAGCCATGGAATTTGCACTGTTATGAAGTGTTTTTGAGTTTATTTTTTCTTATCAATTTGTAAATATTCTTTATATGTATATATTCTAGATATGACTCCTTCATCTGTTATATCTATGGCAGATATCCTCTCTCCCTCTGTGGCTTGCTTTGTCATAGCCTTAGTGGTGTCTCTTGATGAAGGGAAGTTCTTAATTTTGAACTAGAGAAATTTATTCTTTTCCTTTATGGTTAGTGCTTTGTTTGTGATCTATTTAAGAAGTCTTTCTGTACAACATATTTGTGTTATCTTTTAGATACGTGGATGTTTTGCCTTTTAAATTTAGCTCTGAAGTATATCTGGAATAGGTTTTTGTGTATAGTGTGAGGTAGACATCAGGTTTTATTCTCAGATCTACAGATTGTTCCTGCACCATTTATTGAAAAGATAAGTCCTTTTTCCACTGCACTTTAGTGATATCAACTGTCCGTATGTATATAAGTGTATCTGGGGTCTGTGTTCTCTTTTATCAGCCTATTTGTTCTTCCATTCCCCAATACCACATTGTCTTAATTACTCTCTTATTGTAATACATGCTAATATCTGGTAGAGAAAGTTTTTTGACACTGTTCTTTTTCAAGAACGTGTTAACTATTCTTGTATCATTGCATTTCCAAATGAGTTTTACAACCAGCTTATCAATTTATATGTACACATAACAAACACACACGCACACAGAAATAAGTGTGGTTTTGAATGGGATTTTCTTACCAACTTGAAGAAAATTAACACCTTCATAAAATTTAGTCTCCCTATCTGTGAACCCAGTATATGCCTCCATTTATTTCGATTTTCTGTTGCTCTCACTGTTTCATTGTTGTGTGTTTAAGGGCTTTCATATTTCTCATATAAGATTTATTTTTAAGTGTTTTAAGTATTTTTTGTTTATTTTTTTTCTCTTGCTTTATTTTTTTAATTAATTAATTAACTAATTAATTTGGCTGCATTGGGTCTTTGTTGCTGCACGCGGGCTTTCTCTAGTTGCGGCAAGCAGGGGCTACTCTTGGTTGCGGTGCATGGGCTTCTCATTGTGGTGGCTTCTCTTGTTGCAGAGCATGGTCTCTAGGCGCGCGGGCTTCAGTAGTTGTGGCACATGGGCTCAATAGATGTGGCTCACGGGCTCTAGAGCGCAGGCTCAGTAGTTGTGGCACGTAGGCTTAGTTGCTCTGCAGCATGTGGGATCTTCCTGGACCAGGGCTTGAACCCATGTCCCCTGCATTGGCAGGCAGATTCTTAACCACTGCGCCACCAGGTAAGTCCCTCTCTTGCTTTACTGAGTTATATACTTGGCAAATGAAAATTGTGTATGTTTTATTTATTTATCTATTTATTTATTTATTTAATCCCCTTTCTTTCTCAACCAGATGTGTACAGGGGTTATCTCTAGCAGTGACTACGTATAAAAAAAAAATTGGTTTATTTATTTGGCTGCATCAGGTCTTAGCTGCGGCATGCCGGCTCTTCATTGCGGTGCACGGCTTCTCTCTAGTTGTGGTGTGTGTGCTCCAAAGTGTGTGGGCTCAGTAGTTGCTGCACGCGGGCTCCAGAACGTGTGGGCTCAATAGTTGTGGCATGCGGGCTTCTCTTTAGTTGTGGGGCTCTCTAGTTGTGGTGCGCGGGCTCTAGAGCACGTGGGCTTAGTTGCCCCGTGGCATGTGGGATCTTAGTTCCCCGACCAGGGATTGAACCTGTGTCCCCTGCATTGGAAGGCAGAGTCTTAACCACTGGACCACCAGGGAAGTCCCTGTGTATATCTTAGATGTATGTCTTAGTCCATTTGGGCTGGTGTAACAAAATGCCATAGACTGGGTGGCTTATAAACAACAAATTTCTTTGTCACAGTTCTGAAGGCTGAGAAGTCCAAGATCAAGATGCCGGCAGGTTTGGCATCTGGTGAGAACTTTTTTCCTGGTTCATAAATGGTGTGTCCTCACAGAACAGAAGGGGCGAGGGATCTCTCTGGGGCCTCTTTTATAAGGGGACTAATCCCATTCATGAGGGCTTCACCCTCATGACCTAATCACCTCCAAAGGCCATACCTTTTAATATCACCTCCAGAGATTAGGATTTCAACATACAGAATTGGGGGCGGGGGTCATAAACATTTAGTGTATAGTGTACACTATACAATGTGATGATTTGATACATGTATACATTGTGAAATGATTACCACAATTAAGCTAATTAACATATCCATCACCTCACATAGTTACAATTTATGTGTGTGGTGAGAACACTTGAGATCAACTCTTTTAGCAAATTTCAAGTATACAATACAGTATTACTAACTATAGTCACCACGGTATACAGTACCACTCCAGAACTTACTCATCCCACATAACTGAATCTTTGTACCCTTTGACCAACATCTCTTCTCTTCCCCCTGCCCCCTCAAACCCTGGCAACCACCAGATCCCACATATAAGTGAGATCATGCAATATTTTTCTATGCTTGGCTTATTTCACTCAGCATAAGATTCATGCATGTTGTCACAAATAGCAGATTTTTTTCTTTTGTAAGGCTGAATAATATTACTCTGTGTGCGTGCAGGAAAAGTATGTGCATGTGCACGTGCCCCATGGTTTTTATGCGTTCATCTGTCGACGGACACTTAGGTTGTTTTCAGATCTTGGCAGTTTTGTCAGTAATGCTGCAATGAACATGGAGATGCAGATACCTCTTCAGCCAACAGTCAGCAAGAAGCTGGAGCCCTCAGTTCTACAAGTTAATGAATTCTGCCAACAACCTGAATGAGCTTAAGTGGTTTTTTCCCTAGTTAAGCCTCCAGATTCAAGCACAGCCCAGTTGAAACCTTGACTACCCAGCCAAGCTGACCCACTGAATTTCAGACTCCTGATGCACTGAAACTGTGCTAGTTTAAAAGCTGTTGAATTTGTGGTAATTTACTGTATAGCAAAAGGTAACTAATATATCGTTTGTTAGCTGTATGAACTTGGGGAGGCTGTGTATATTCCCTGTGCCTTATTAGTTCTTTCATCCTCAAATCAGGTTAACAACAATAACCTACCCCATAGGCTATGAGGATGAAATGAGTTAATGCAAGCACAGTCCTCTGGCAATGTCCAACCCCCTAGAAATTTTCTCAGTAATTATGAGCTGTATTATCACTGCCTTTCTCTCTTTCCCTCCCTCCCTCTTTTCCCTCTTCATACCTCAGTAGTTTTTTACCCTGATTCTTCATCTCATCTCCTTTTCTAGAATTTCATTTCTTTGCCTAATATAGTCTTGGCTGGCCAACGCCTCCTTTATCTAATTGTCATTTATCGTACAACCTCAACTATTCTAAATATAATCAAGATGCTCCAAAACCAAAATGATTCCATGTAGAAAATACATTAAAGTTGTATTCTTGACTTGTTAATGAGACACAGAGCTTTCTTGTTCCCTAAACTAAAGCACACTGGAAGTCAGAACTTAAAACTGTGAGTGGAAAACTTGAGGGAAGCATATTCATAGCGATAAGAATGTGATTAAGACAACCTGAGAGGGGAGGAACCTGAAAACTCTAAAAGGCAGAGAACTCACAGAGCAGTTGGAGGCAGCAACAGGCTGCAGCTCAGGGATCGCTGAGGGTTATCACTGAACAAATGCTGGACAAGACACTCATTCTCTCTAAATTTTGATTTCTAAATTTGTTTATAATGACAATATTGTCATTAAGAGAGCCTCAAAGTCCATTCTACACTAATGAGAACAGAGTGTGTATTTTATATTTTCATACTTGAAATATGTATGATATAATATTAGAAATATGTAATACTTCAAAAAGATTTATTTAAAGTTGTTAAATAAAAGATCTCTTGTTCAACAACAACAAAATGAAAACCCACAATATTAAAATGCGCAAAGCCCTCGAATAGAAATTTTTCAAAGAGAGAAAAATGGCCAATAAGCACATGAAAAGATGCTCAACATCACTGCTCAAGAAGGAAATGCAAAAAACTACAATATACCTCACAACCATTAAGATGGCTATGCTCCAAAAAAAAAAAAAAAAAGCAAAAAAAACTAGAAAATTACAAGTGTTGTAAAGGATGTGGAGAAACTGGAACCCTGTGCACTCTTGGTGGGAATGTAAAATGGTTCCATCCCCAATGGAAAACAATATGGAGGTTCCTGAAAAAGTTGATAATGATACAACCTCTAAAAGAATTGAGAGCAGAATCTCAAAGAAAGATTTGTACACTCATGCATTATTCACAATAGCCAAGAAGTGAAAGCAACCCAAATGTTCATCGATGGATAAATACATAAATAAAATGTGGTATATATGTAAATGGAATATTATTCAACTTTAAAAAGGAAGGAAATTCTAATACATGCTACAACATGGATGAACCTTGAAAACAGATGTTATGTTAAGTGAAATAAGCCAGTAACAAAAAGGCAAATACTGCTATGATTCTGCTTGTGTGAGATGTCTAGAGTAGTCACATACATAGACACAGAAAATAGAACTGTTATTGCCAAAGGCTGGGGAGAGAAAAATGGGGAGTTGTTCAGTGTTTTGCAAGATGAAAATGTTCTGGAAGTTGGTTGCACAATAATGTAAATGTATGTAACACTAATGAAATGTGCACTCAAAAATGGTTACAATGGTAAATTTATGTTTGTGTATTTTACCACAGTTTTTTTTAAATGCCCCGCAAAAATCGAACCCAAGAAAGATTAACAAATGAAATAGTTGTGGTGGCTGCAGCTAGAGAGGGAGAGGGAAACTCATAGGCAGTAATAGAAGGTTTCAACTCCTTTGAGACCAGAAGTATGTTGAGGGCAGTTGCACATACCTAATAAACCCAAACTCCAAATGCTCTCTCCTCCTGCATCTCACCCATAAAATCCCCTAGGGCACTAGAGATCAAGTGGCTAGTCAGCACTGAGATTTGCACCAAGGGCAAAAACTCACAGGGAAACTTACCCTTAGGTTTTAACTCCAGCTTGTCAAGCACTCATTTCACTACAACCCTGGGGCTTCATCATGCTGAGGAGCTAACAAACTTGAAAGCAGTTATTTTTCTGTCATCACCAAGGTTAGATATTTAAATCCTATTTGAGCTCATGGCTTCCTTTGAGAGGCAGAGAAATAAACAAGATGGACCGAAGAACTCTTTCTGTTCCAGGAAGCGCATGCAGGGGACAGGTGTTGGGTCGTGGTCTGGAGATCTGCTGGGGACCCAGGTGCTCAGGACGGCAGGAGGTTGGGAATCCTGTGTGGACTCACTGCTTGGAGCTGAACACTGAACCTCCTTTCTGGCTTCTGACCTCCCCAAAGCCCGCAAGCCCACTGCAGCCTGGACCTCAGGGTAGGTTCTGCTGCTAGGCTGTTCCTGGCATTCTGGGTTACTGCTTATTTTCTTTTCAGTATTTTTAATTTTCCAATTAAAAAAATATTTTGTGTTGGGTCATCCTGAACCCTGTCCTGCCGACACCTTTTGGCTTAAAGAGTATGGCGTCTTCCCAGGTCTCCAGGGTCTCGAATGCAGTGTTGGGTCTGGGCTTCTGAGGAGCGGAAGGTTTGAGGCTTCAGAGCCAGGTATTCTCTCTCCATTCAGGTGACAGCGAAGGAGAGCCCGAAGTCCAGCAGAGTGGCTTAGAATCCTCTCTTTTCTGCCCTTTGTCTTTCTTCTCATCTGTAAACCTCGTCTCCTTTGAGATAGGCACTGGCAAGCAGCTGAAGGATGCGGACTTAACCCCTGTTCTTAACCCCACTCCTGCATTTTGCCCTACAAGCCTTCCTGCCTTTCCTTGTCTTGCAACAACTCCTCATTCCCTTTTTATTTTTTATTTATTTTTTTAAATAAATTTATTTATTTATTTTATATTTTATTTTTGGCTGCGTTTGGTCTTCGTTGCTGTGCGCAGGCTTTCTCTAGTTCCGGCGAGCGGGGGCTACTCTTCGTCATTGCGGTGTACAGGCTTCTCATTGCGGTGGCTTCTCTTGTTGCGGAGCACAGGCTCTAGGCCCGTGGGCTTCAGTAATTGTGGCACGCAGGCTCAGTAGTTGTGGTTCACGGGCTTAGTTGCTCCGCGGCATGTGGGATCTTCCCGGACCAGGGCTCGAACCCGTGTCCCCTGCATTGGCAGGCGGATTCTTAACCACTGCGCCACCAGGGAATTCCCCCATTCCCTTTTTAAAGGCAACTATTCCTTTCCCAATCCATGGGGTTTGGGTGGGACTGCAAGTCGCCTCATACACATGTGTGTACGTGTGTACGTGACTGCATGCAGGCCAGTGTGAGGCATTCCTTGGAATTCCTAGCATGTAGGTCAAGGCCAGCTCCTGTATGACCCCATGACATTCATCATAAACTGTAAGACTACTATGTCCAGTTATTGGCTGTTTGACCTTGAGCAGGTTATTTACCCTCTCTAATCATCTGTCCCATCATCTATGACACTGGGAGAGTAAAAGCTCTTATTATTTTTTATTTATTTATTTATTTATTTATTTATTTTTGGCTGTGTTGGGTCTTCGTTTCTGTGCGAGGCCTTTCTCTAGTTGCAGCAAGCGGGGGCCACTCTTCATCGCGGTGCACGGGCCTTTCACTGTCGCGGCCTCTCTTGTTGCGGGGCACAGGCTCCAGATGCGCAGGCTCAGTTGTTGTGGCTCACGGGCCCAGCTCTTCCACGGCACGTGAGATCTTCCCAGACCAGGGCTGGAACCCGTGTCCCCTGCATTGTCAGGCAGATTCTCAACCACTGCGCCACCAGGGAAGCCCCAAAGCTCTTATTAAATAGGATGTTTTTGAGAATGAGCCAAGCCCACGCCTAGCAGGTGACTGGTGTTTACTAAATGTCTCCTCACCTTCTCCCTCTGGTGTCCCATCTTTTCACGTAGCCCCACAGCCAGGCCCTCCTCCCTCCCACGAGGCAAGGCCTGCAGTGTTTTGGCAATCTGGAACCAAAGTCTAATGAATAAGCCAATAATTGAACCTGTACTGGAAGTTCCACTTTCTGTGTTTCTTAAAATTGGAAAGAAAATAGAGATCATACTTTTGTTAGTACTTTTACCACCTATTTCACCAGAAGCCTATGCTGCTGATTTTCTCTGTACAGTCCTTGTAAGTACTTCATTTTATGAACCACCAAGGGTGTCATTGAGCTAGACTGACATACCTGCTGTTCTCTGGTTGTTCGTTGTACCTGAGAGCTGCAGAGACTGCGAGGCAGGAGAGAGCTCTCCACAGAGGTCCCCACTACCGAGCAGAGAAAGGAGGGTGCCAGAATCAGGGAAGAGAAAGCACAGCCTGCATTCTAAAATCCAAGTCAAGAAGGTCTGTCTAATCCTAGAACACATTGTGTTTGCCACTCACTGATTTCCTAGAGTAACTGGCTGGGCTGCACTGGGGTCTCCCCTTCCTTAGTGCCAGCACGCTAGGAAAGGCCCACGTCCACGTCACAGAGTTTTTTTTGCACATGGTGTTTTTCACATGGGACACTAGATCAACATCTATGTCCGATCCTGTGTGTGGTATGAGGCTTTAATGGAAAACATAAATGGTTTTTCCGTAGATATGCATGATGCGTTTATCCCTTAAGTCCCTGCTATGTGCCAGGCACAGTGAGGGTGCTCTGTATAAAGCATTAGGCATCACCTTATTAGTGGCATCTAGCAAACAAAGACCTCGTGTGTAATGGCTGTTACAGCCTGCGTGGAACTCCTGCTGCCTACAGGAACAAATGCACCTTAGTCCTGAGGTACTGGGCAGTTGCTGACATGGCCTCTTTTGGGGTCTTTGGTTCTTGTGATGGTCATGTTCCCATGAACCTTTTTAATAAGATGTCAATCCTGAAAGCATCATTTCTGGTGGCACAGCATGTTGGGCACAAGTGGTCTCAATTAGAGTTTATCCCAAGTTTGCACTTAGGAGGAATAGAGAAAAGGATGTCAGGTGGTTGATTTGCATTTCTCAGCTGTATGTCCAAGTCTACTTGGAGGCAGTTCTCAGTGGACACTTGATTAGAATGTAAATGTCATACTTTTCTTAATGTTTCCCTTCTCTTTATTTTCCCACTCTGCTGTTGCCTTTGATCAAGTTCACCTAATCTGTTCTTTGACTTTCTAAGAATTTGACCACCCGATACACCTCACAGAAGTGGAACTGTTAACTGACCCAGGCCCTTGGACTAATCAATAGAGATTCATAAGAGGCCAGAGAATTTCAGGCAAGGCATTACTGGGGCTCACGCTGCAGCACGAGGGAGTCAAAGCAAGAAACAGACATCCTTGCCCGCTCCCCAGGAGGAAATGTTTGGGTCCTTAAATGGGATAACAGGGGCAGGTCCATGGGTTGGGCAGGAGGCAGAGCTTAGGTGGTCTGTCCATCCCCTTGGTGGTGCCGTGTGCAGGGATCATGTGCAGTACCCTGCTTTTGCTCCCGGCACCCCCAAAATGGCGGACTTGCTCACTACTGCCTCCCCACAAAGCTCGTATAGTGGTCATGATGCCCCAACTGCTCATGCATGCAGTTATTTTTAGCCACTTAGAGTTTCTTTGTACCCTTCTGCTCAAGGAGATGTTTGTCCAGGTGCAGGCACTCCAGTAGAGGATCCCAGGTCCCAGCCTACCTCAGCATCACATCCTCAAAGTTCATTCACATTGTTGGATGTGTCAGAATTTCTTTTTTAAGGCTGAATAATATTCCATTGTTAAGTATATACTGCATTTTATTTTTCCATTCAGCTGTCGATGAACACTTGAGTTATCTCTACATCTTGGCTGTTGTGAATAATGTTGCTGTAATCATGAGTGTACAAATATCTCTTTGAAACTCTGCTCTCAATTCTTTTCGATATATACCCAAAAGTAAGATCATATGGTAGTATTTTCAATTTTTTGAGGACCCTCCATAGTTTTCCATGGCATTTGCACCATTTTACATTCCCACCAACATGCACAGGGTTCCAATTTCTCCATATCCTAACACATTATTTTGTTTCTTTTGTTTTTTGTTTTTACCAAAGCCATCTTATTATGAGATGCTATCTCATTATGGTTTTGATTTGCATTTCCCTCATGATTAGTGATGTTAAGCATCTTTTTATGTGCTTATTGGCCATTTGTCTATCTTCTTTGGAGAAATGTCTATTCAAGTCCTTTGCCCACTTTTTAATTGAGCTGTTTGTTCTCTGTAATTGAGTGGTAGGCGTTCTTTGTATATGCTGGATATAACCCTTTATCAGATATAGGATTTGTAAATAATGTTCTGCCATTCTATAGGTTTCCTTTTTATTCTGTTGATTGTATTTTTTTGATGCACACAAGTTTTTAATTTTGAAGTAGTCCAGTTTTTCTCTGTTTAGTTTTGTTGCCTGTGCTTTTGGTGTCTTATCCAAAAAAGTCATTGCCATATGCACTGTCATGAAGCTTTTCCCCTGTGTTTTCTTCTAAGAGTTTCATAGTTTTAGGTCTTATGTTTATGTCTTTGATCCAATTTTTGTATATCGTTTAAAGTAATGGTCTGCTAGTCTGAATGCCTGTGCCCCCCCAAAATTGATATGTTGAAATCCTAATGCCCTATGTGATGGTGTTAGTAGGTTAGCCTTTGGAAAGTGCTTAAGTCATGGAGGCTCTGCCCTGAATGGAATTGGTGCTCTTATAAATGAGGCTCCAGAGATATCCCTTGCCTCTTGCACCATGTGAGGACACAGCAAGGTGGCACTGGCTATGAGCTAGGAAGTAGGGCCCTCACCAGAAGGCAACCATGCTGGCACCTTGATCTTCTACTTCCCAGCCTCCAGAATTATAAGAAATAAATTTCTGTTGTTTATAAGATACCCAGTCTGTGGTATTTTGTTGTAGTAGCCTAAACATACTATGACATGGTTCATCTTTATTCTTTTGTATGTGGATATCCAATTTTCCCAGCACTGTTTGTTGAAAAGACTGGCTTTAATCCATTGAGTGGTCTTAGCATCCTTGTTGAAAGTCATTTGACCAGACATAGGAAAGTTTATTTCTGGGCTTCCTATTTTAGTGGTCTATATGTCTCTTTATGACAGTACTACCCTGTTGTAATTACTGTAGATTTATATTGCTTTAAAATCAAGTATGGTACCTGCAACTTTTTCTTTTTCAACATTATTTTGACTCTTCAGAGTCCCTTGAGATTCCATATGAATGTTAGGATGGATTTTTCTATTTCTGAAAAAAATGCCACTGGGATTTTGATAGAGTGCATTAAATCTGTAGATCATTTTGGATACTACTGATATCTTAACAGTATTAAGTCTTTCAATCCATAAACAGAGGATGTCTTTTATTTGTGTCTTCTTTAATTTCTTTCACTAATGTTCTGTAGTTTTCAGCACAGAAGTCTTTTGCCTCCTTGGTTAAATTTATTCCTAAGTGTTTTATTCTTCTTGATTCTATTATAAATGGAGTCATTTTCTTAATTTCCTTTTTGGATTGTTCATTGTTAGTGTACAGAAACATAACTGATTTTTGTGTGTTGATTTTGTATCTTGCCACTTTGTTAACTTATTTGTTCTAACAGGTGTGTGTGTGAGCTGTAATCTTAAGGGCTTTCTACATATCAGATCATGTTGTGTGTGAAGCAAGGTAACTGCCTTTTAATTCTTTTTCTTGTTTAACTGCTCTGGCTAGGACCTCCAGTTACTTTGTTTAGTCAAAGTGGTAAAAGCAGACATCTGTGTCTTGTTCCTGATCTTAAAGAAAAGCTTTCAGTCTTTCATCATTGAATATGAATACCACCTGTGGGCTTTTCATATATGGTCTTCATTTTGTTTCCTTCTATCCCTAGGTTGTTGAGTGTTTTTATTGTAAAAGGGTATTGAGTTTTGTCACATTGAGATGGGATCAAATGGGTTTTTATTCACTGTCACTCTGCAAATGTGGTATACTACATTGATTGACCTTATTATATTGACCCATTCTTGCACTCCTGGAATAAATCCCACTTGGTCATCATGTGTAATCCTTTTGTTATCATGTATAATTCTTTTAATGTGCTGTTGAATTGTTTCCTATTATTTTGTTGAGGATTTTTGTATTGCTTTCCTCTTGGTGCTTTTAAGATTGTTTTTGACTTTTGATGGTTTGATTAAATCTTGGTGTGGGCCTCTTTGGATATATCCCACTTTGAGTTGTTGAGCCCCTTGTGTTTATATTCCCATTTTTCCCCTCAAATTTAGGATGTCTACAGCCACTCGCTCCCTGTACCTTTTGTGCTATGTTCTGAACGGTAGTGTGCCCTGTGGAGTTCATGTTGAAATTCTAACTCCCAAAGGTGATGCTATTACAAGGTGCAGCCTTTGGGAAGTGCTTCAGTCACAAGGATGTAACTCAAGAATGGGATTAGTGCTGGATACAGGAGACTCCAGAGAGCTCCCCAGCCCTCCCACCAGGTGAAGATATGAAAAATCTGCATCTGGCAGAGGGCCCTCACCTAACTGTTGCTGGCACCCTGATCTCAGACTTTAAGCCTCCAGAACTGTGAGAAGTAACTTTCTGTTGTTTATAAGCCACCCAAATCTGGGGTATTTTGACATAACATCCCTAACAGACTAAGCTTCTTTTCACTATTTCTGAAAAGTAAAATATTTTGGGTGTTGTTTCTGGTTTTCTTTAAAAACAATGTTTCCTGACACTGCCTGAACATGCTGCAGTCAACAAGGTGGTCCATGCACCTCATCAGAGGTGGACAGGCCCTGGGGAGCTCAAAGCACAGAGCTAGGGTCCAGGGTAAAGGATTCAGTCAGCTCAGACATTTGAAAGGCACACAGATTTTTTTTTTTTAACCTCTTTATTGGAGTATAATTGCTTTACAATGGTGTGTTAGTTTCTGCTTTATAACAAAGTGAATCAGTTATACATATACATATGTTCCCATATCTCTTCCATCTTGCATCTCCCACCCTCCCTATCCCACCCCTCTAGGGGGACACAAAGCACCTAGCTGATCTCCCTGTGCTATGCGGCTGCTTCCCACTAGCTAGCTATTTTACGTTTGGTAGTGTATATATACGTCCATGCCACTCTCTCACTTTGTCACAGCTTACCCTTCCCCCTCCCCATATCCTCAAGTCCATTCTCTAGTAGGTCTGTGTCTTTATTCCTGTCTTGCCCCTAGGTTCTTCATGACCTTTTTTTTTTCTTAGATTCCATATATATGTGGTAGCATACGGTATTTTTCCCTTTCTGACTTACTTCACTCTGTATGACAGACTCTAACTCCATCCACCTCATTACAAACACCTCCATTTCATTTCTTTTTATGGCTGAGTAATATTCCATTGTATATATGTGCCACATCTTCTTTATCCATTCATCCGATGATGGACACCTAGGTTGCTTCCATGTCCTGGCTATTGTAAACAGAGCTGCAATGAATATTCTGGTACATGACTCTTTTTGAATTATGGTTTTCTCAGGGTATATGCCCAGTAGTGGGATTGCTGGGTTGTACAGTAGTTCTATTTTTAGTTTTTTAAGGAACCTCCATACTGTTCTCCACAGTGGCTGTATCAATTTACATTCCCACCAACAGTGCAAGAGGGATCCCTTTTCTCCACACCCTCTCCAGCATTTATTGTTTCTAGATTTTTTGATGATGGCCATTCTGACTGGTGTGAGATGATATCTCATTGTAGTTTTGATTTGCATTTCTCTAATGATTAATGATGTTGAGCATTCTTTCATGTGTTTGTTGGCAGTCTGTATATCTTCTTTGGAGAAATGTCTATTTAGGTCTTCTGCCCAGTTTTGGATTGGGTTGTTTGTTTTTTTTGATATTGAGCTGCATGAGCTGCTTGTAAATTTTGGAGATTAATCCTTTGTCAGTTGCTTCATTTGCAAATATTTTCTCCCATTCTGAGGGTTGTCTTTTGGTCTTGTTTATGGTTTCCTTTGCTGTGCAAAAGCTTTTAAGTTTCATTAGGTCCCATTTGTTTATTTTTATTTCCATTTCTCTAGGAGGTGGGTCAAAAAGGATCTTGCTGTGATTTATGTCATAGAGTGTTCTGCCTATGTTTTCCTCTAAGAGTTTGATAGTGTCTGGCCTTACATTTAGGTCCCTTACATTTAGATCTTTAATCCATTTTGAGTTTATTTTTGTGTATGGTGTTAGGGAGTGTTCTAATTTCATACTTTTACATGTACCTGTCCAGTTTTCCCAGCACCACTTATTGAAGAGGCTGTCTTTTCTCCACTGTATATTCTTGCCTCCTTTATCAAAGATAAGGTGACCATATCTGCGTGGGTTTATCTCTGGGCTTTCTATCCTGTTCCATTGATCTATATTTCTGTTTTTGTGCCAGTACCATACTGTCTTGATTACTGTAGCTTTGTAGTATAGTCTGAAGTCAGGGAGTCTGATTCCTCCTGCTCCCTTTGGCTATTCGGGGTCTTTTGTGTTTCCATACAAATTGTGAAATTTTTTGTTCTAGCTCTGTGAAAAATGCCAGTGGTAGTTTGATAGGGATTCCACTGAATCTGTAGATTGCTTTGGGTAGTAGAGTCATTTTCAGAGTGTTGATTCTTCCAATCCAAGAACATGGTATATCTCTCCACCTATTTGTATCATCTTTAATTTCTTTCATCAGTGTCTTATAATTTTCTGCATACAGGTCTTTTGTCTCCTTAGGTAGGTTTATTCCTAGATATTTTATTCTTTTTGTTGCAATGGTAAATGGGAGTGTTTTCTTAATTTCACTTCCAGATTTTTCATCATTAGTGTATAGGAATGCCAGAGATTTCTGGCACACAGATCTTTAAAAGATGGATGTGTTTAGATGGCTTCAATTAGGAACATTAAGAAAAAGGTAACTAGTGGCTTCCCTGGTGGTGCAGTGGTTAAGAATCCACCTGCCAATGCAGGGGACACAGGTTTGAGCCCTGGTCCAGGAAGATCCCACATGCTGCAGAGCAACTAAGCCTGTGCACCACAACTACTGAGCCTGTGCTCTGGAGCCTGTGAGCTACAACTACTGAGACTGCATGCTACAACTACTGAAGCCTGTGCACCTAAAGCCCATGCTCTGCGATAAGAGAAGCCACTGTGATAGAAGCCTGTGCACTGCAATGAAGAGTAGCCCCTGCTCACTGCAACTAGAGAAAGCCTGTGCCCAGCAATGAAGACCCAACACAGCCAAAAATAAATTTAAAAAGAAAAAGGTAACTAACTAGGTCAAGCTCTGGAGATTTTTAAAGAAGTATCTTACTTGCTGCTTCTGTAAAGGAGCAAAAACAAAAGTAAAAACCAGTGCCTAGGAATTCAGTGTATTCACCTATCTAAAGCTGGTGAACAGAGGAGGTTTAGTGAGGAGTAAATGCTCTAGTTGTTAACAACTCTGGAGCTTGGATTTACAGAGGAGAAAATTTGGGGTTAGAATTGACACTGTTTTTACTCTCTTGCCCTTATCTTTCAGTGAGACTAAAATCATCCTTTCTTTGGTACCAAAACCACCACTCTTGTAGTAATTGTGAAGTCCCAGATCAAACATTTGGATCTTCTTACTCTGGAAGTATTTTTTTTTTTTTCTTTTGGACATCAAAGGCAGATCAGCTAGAACACTATCAAGATGATGCAATTGAGAGGATAAGGGTAGGGTCAAAAGGAGCCCAGAGGCTGCTTGTATCTGGTAAAAGCATTTAAAAAACCCACAACAAAACCCTCATCTCAGAAACATCCTGAATACTCAAAGTTTAGGTGCTAAAATATTAAATGATTAACATGAGTCATTTAATGGTTTAAGTTCTCTTATTGGACCAGTCTAGATGGAAGACAGTAGTAAGCTGAAGGTAAAAATTTCAATTGCTTTCTTACTAGTCTGCTGAAAGTATCTTTTAAGCACAGGGTATACATGAATTTTGTAGATGTTTGCATTTTCACAATTTTAGCAAATTTCAGTCTATGTCTCTGACACTTTAAAATAGATTTGTCCTACTTTTTTGTGCCTTTTACACATATCCTTTAAAAACATATACTTGAAATAGAGCTCCTAATTAATATACAACATGAGTTTCTTCACATACTTTCATCTTAACCCAATTTCCCTTTAGAGCCCTTGGCCATGAGCTGAGGACAAAGGTTATTGAAACATTTTGAGATATTGTTTCCTGATACTTTTCTCATTAACTTTTCTATTTTAGAATACTGTGTGGCAATTCTCATGATACAGCCAAACCTAACTAACTGACCTATTCTCAGTACCTGACCAATGCATTAAAGAAAGAAAGAAAGATTCTCTAACAAACAAACAGGATCTGGTGAGTACATAGATCTTTGTTCTAAATCAGTGTTTGTTTCCCAGCTGTGGCACTGTGACATCTCTCTCTTGTGAGGGCTGATATTTAGTGGCCTCCCAGGGGTGTTAACAGCACCCCTTCCTTAGTTTCTGACTGACTGACTGACAGACGACACCAAAAATATCTCCAGACATTTTTCAAATGTTCCCTGGGGAACAAAACTGCCCCTGATGGGAACCAATGATGTCCTATTTTAGGAGCAAACTGCCCATACATTCTGTGATGATGGACATATTCTATGACTGACTGAGGAACAGAATTCTTACTTTTATTTACTTATTTAAATCCTACATACACTGTAAGGACAAATTGCTTCTGCAAGGAGAATTGAATGAATTGGGGTTGGATACCTTTGTTAAAAAAATTGGGGATATTTATATATTTTTAGTTTCTTCCTACTTTTAAATGTTTGGAAGTAGGACTTTTTAGGTTCATTCTGTCTAGGCATTTATTAATTAAATTATAAGGTGATTACAAGTTTAGAAATTTTCAAAACATATAACTCAAAATCTAAGAAAGAAAGGCTAAAAAGGTGATATTAAATATCTCCTTGAAAGAAAGGAATTAACCAAACCAGGATTGAAAAACATTTATTGAAACAAAATCAAATACTTACTTACTTTCTTTTTATTATCTACAAGCCAACAAACACTGAACTTACTTTATTCAAGAATGAACACAATGTACAAAAAAAGTATGCTTATATTATAAAAATATGTCAATTTTATCTCCTGGGTGCTGAGCAGAAGTCATTTTAAACAAAAGGCAAACTTGCTCTCTATAATAGAACTGCTATAATTTAATAACAAAAGTGAAAGCTAATATATACTCACAAAGTATCTTTCTTTAAAGGCCCACTGATAATGCTGCATTGGAAAGCTGAACCCAGTCACCACAGTTCACATTTCCAACCTACGCTCACGGGCACCACTTTTTTACAGAATGCATGTCATTAGTTAACAGTTGTTAGCATGTATTTCAGCAAAGTATTAACAGTCAATCATATTTAGTTAGCTTCAATTTTCACACATTGTTATGGGGAGCAAATGACCTCCCAAGATTTACAAACCCACTTATCCAGGTGGGACCTGCTAACTAACTAACTCCCTAAAAAAAAAAAAAAATCTGTGTCCAAGGTTAGCATCTTAAAATTGGTGGTAATTTTACTTCTTTTGAATAATTACTGGCACCTTCCTGGGCATGTGTTCTTGCACACAGTGTGGCTACTTGTGCCTGTCAAGTCAGTGGCAGCTGCAGAACAGTTAGTTAGAGGCTGAAGAGTGCAGCCTTTGGCTTACCATGGAGACATGCTCCAGTGCTCACTGGAGTATTTGGTCCTTGGAGAATCAGGAAAGTGAGAGATTGGGAAAAAGGGACCATGGCTCCCTGTATTGTTCCAGGAGTTACACAGTTAGTTAGTTATAAAATCTGTACTAATTTTTAAAGTCAGACTAGAAGTAGACTACATAGCATCCAGCACTGACAAGGCCAAACAAAATCCATCCCTTAAAGAGCTTGCACACTGCAGTGCCCTGTCTCTGGATGAACAGAAAGACAGTGGTACTCAGGCAAAATCCAGAATGCAGTATCATCAACACAATTAATGACATCAGATGAATTCAAGTTCAGAAGTTATTAAACTGAAAAATGCCTATTTTGACTGTTAAGCATAAATGTTTTTCCTTGACAGAGTCTCTGGGATTGACACCTATGAAGACTCAAATTGCAGAAATATAAGGACTGAGTATTCTAGTGCCTGCTGTACTGGGTAAATTAAATCCAAAAGAACTGGGGGAAGAAATGCTTCCATGTTTTGCCTATATAAACCCAATATTTATTTCGTTACCTGTTTGTTTAACAAGAACTTGTGAAGAGAAATGATCTCTCTTCCTTTATGCAATTACCTAATTCCTTATTTATGCAATTACCTAATTCCTTATAGCTTTCTAAGTCAGTTTTCAATTAAGCCCTATTTCCTACATGAACTGTTATTCCTACCAAATGTAAAACTGTTACATAGGGCTGAACTGGACATAATTTAAACATTTTCATGAAAAAACAAACCACTAATTTGGCTTATGGGGAAGGAGAAGCATTTACAGAAATACAATTTGTGAAGAATAAATAAACATATTTTGGAACCTGAGCCAAAGGTTTCTCACCAATACCTTAATAAGTCACCATGCAGGTTGTTTTCACAGGCAACAACACAGCCAGGTCAACTGTTGCTCCTGGCAACTTCCATTGCCCCAAAATATGTGGAAGATGGAGAGGCCAATGACTGAAATCCACAGTTAGGAACACAGGCCAAAAGCTCAACAAACTGCTACTGGAAGCAACTGGATACCATAATATTAAACATAAACAAGTGAAAACAGACTGAGCACACAAAGAAATGAACAAAGATCATGATGCTCAGAGTCAGACCCAATGAGGGTATTCCCACACACACACACAGATACATAACCATACCTCTTTACAATCCCAGGCCCTTGCTCTCAAATAAATATATTGAACATTTACAACAGAATGAATGCCTTATGAATGCAAGCTTTTCTTTTATAACTCTAAATAAAAGTCATACTTCTAAAATAAGCTACAAATTGCCTTTTTTTGTGAAACTGATGTGACTTGGTGCCACAGCTAACCTCTCTCTAATAGCAGCAGTATCATCAGCCCATGGCAGCAAGGAAATGTTCATTTCTGGCATCCCATGGGCTCCCATACAAGCAACTTCATAAAACATGCACATACTACTCTGCTGAAGTTTCAAATGAATAGAAATCATCATTGTGCTTATGGGTCTCATACCTTCCAAAATAAATATACATAAATGGTGACAAATTAAAATAGCAGTTCTTTGCTTACCAATAAAATCATAAGGCAGAGGGGTTGGAGGTGGAAAGAGAAAATTGTTAAAAATGCGGGAAAAAATGCAAAACAGTGCTAGCATTCACAAAAAAGATCATGCTAAAATCACATCCATATTCATAAAAATCAATCATTAAGCCACAATCCAAAGAACTCTGTCCATGAGTCCAAAGGCATGCATGCCAGCTGAAGGAAATGCAGGATTCTTCTGACAATAGTTTCTTCAGAGCAGAACAGTAACGTGTCACTGGAGTAATCACAACAGGGTGAACAAGACGCCATCACACTTTTTTGCAATTGAAAAGAAAAGCAATCACAATAAAAAAAATTAAACAACAGTGGAAACAAAACATAGAAATTCACAACCTATAAAACCAAAGAATAATCCAAATGATTTTTACCCTTTAGGGGTTCATGCCTCTTAATAGTTGTCTTTTTAATTTGAAAAGTTTATAATGAAAGGTTTATCCATAATGGTATTAAATATAAAATCACTACACATGGGATTTCGTGCAGTATCAATACTCAGTAACTTCACTCATGTTTAAAGGACACATAAGATACATCTTGTCACTAGAATCTCAGTCAAAGCCTCCCCCAAAACAAGATGTCTTAAAGCATTTAAAGTTTCTCATAAGGAAAACAACCACCTGAAACTAATATTCAAAATGCAGTAACTGCCTAAGGTCATCACTTGCCCAACTAAGGTATTTTCACCTTTTCTAGTAAGTTCACAATTTTTTAAAAAGAACAAGATATTTATTTTTTAACCCCAAGGATGAAACTAAGGCTGTCTATGTCATCAGCTGTTAGTGGCCATGTATGATCTGAACTTCCAGCCTGTGTTCTGAGGTACTCACTGGAGGAGGGATCCGGGGCTATCCTGCCTTCGTGTCCACAAGCTGCATCTGCACATTGGCAGCCATGCCACCTCCGTAGCCTCCCTTGGACTGCATCTGGTTCTGAATGGAGCTAACCTGCAACAAGACAAGAACAGAACCAGTCAGGAACTAGGGCCACTGCAAGTAAGCAACTCTTGCCTAATATTTTAGCTGGGCTGCTTTTCCCAAAAGGGTACCTTTTATAGAAGAAAAAATACCTTTTATAGACTTAAACTTGTTCTCATTAAGGCAAAATGCTGAAGCTAGTGACCAAAGCATTTTTTTTTTTGCCACAACTCCCTCTCCACCCATCCCCCCACTCCTGCAACTTTCTCCACTTGGCAATTACAAAAAACAAGTTTTGTAATTCACAAGGCACTTGGCTACATTTCAAAAGCAGTTAAAAGGATACAGATGAACTCAACTTTGTTCCTCAACCACCTTAATTTACGAACACCTCACATATATAATCACCTCAATTACCTGGATTAGAATCAGATTCAAAAATAAATATGAATCAAACTGAACCAAAGATAAACTTTAAAAGTGCATGTGGGACTTCACTGGTGGCACAGTGATTAAGAATCTGCCTGCCAGTGCAGGGGACACAGGTTCAAGCCCTGGTCCGGGAAGATCCCACATGCCGCGGAGCAACTAAGCCCATGCGCCACAACTACTGAGCCTGCGTGCCACAACTACTGGAGCCCATGCTGCAACAAGAGAAGCCACCGCAATGAGAAGCCTGTGTACTGCAATGAAGAGTAGCCCCCACTCGCCACAACTAGAGAAAGCCCACGTGCAGCAACGAAGACCCAACGCAGCCAAAAATACATAAATGAATAAATAAAAAAAAAAAAGTCCATGTGGTAAAATTTACATACTTAATACAGTCTTAGTATAGTCTGATAAAGTGGAAAGGAGTATAAGAATCCAAAGACTTGGAATATTCAAAGCAAGCTTAGCCAGAGGCCACACCTGAGGAGACAAGTTTGCATATTTAAAGATTGTGAGTAGTACACCCTTTTCTCATATGAGCCCAGGGTGGAATCATCATTCTCTCCAGCTTTTATCACATGGTTAGAGCCCCTGAACTTTGACTCATCTTCTACCTGAGCCTGCAAACAGCCCTTAACAGCCCTCAGAGAACAGGCTGGTCTCAGGTTTACAGGATGGCTTCAAAATATGACATCATGTAACCCTCACAACAACGCCAGGAGGAAGCAGTAAAGAGTGAACCTGTGAAACGCGAGGCATCCTATCCTCAACCCTGATAAAGGCAGAACTCCAGGCCTGTGCACTCATCTTCTCTACCTGCAACCTTGCTGAGTGGCCCCAGGAGTGCCATATACTCTCCAGGACTTCATTAATCAACCTTCTAAAAAAAAAAACAAACCATAATTTTACATGTACCAATGAAGTTTCCTTGGAATAGGACATAAAACTGGTGCAGTTAAAAGCAAGCAATTGCCAAGCAACCAGCAAGAGAGAAACACAGATCCACCCGTCAGCAGACACGGTGCCTAAAGTCATACTGAGCTCACAGCCACCTATAAACACACCCCTTGACACAGCCCTGCCCACCAGAAGGATAAGACCCAGCTCTACCCACCAGCAGGAAGGCACCAGTCCCTCCCACCAGGAAACCTCCAGAAGCCTGAGGACCACTCTCACCCACCAGAGGGCAGACACCAGAAGCAAGAGGAGCTATGATCCTCCAGCCGGCATAAAGGAGTCGACAAAGAAAGACAAAATGAGATGGCAGAGAAATATGTTTCAGACGAAGGAACAAGATAAAAACCCACAAGAACAACTAAATGAAGAGGAGGTAAGCAGCCTACCTGAAAAAGAATTTAGAGTAATGATAGTAAAGATGACCCAAAATCTTGGAAAAAGAATGGAGACACAGACTGAGAAGTTACAAGAAATGTTTAACAAAGAGCTAGATGATATAATGAACAAATAAAGATGAACAATACAATAACTGCAATAAAAAATACACTAGAAGGAATCAACAGCAGAATGACTGAGGGAGAAAAATAAGTGAGCTGGAAGACAGAATGTTGGAAATCACTGCAACGGAACAGAACAAAGAAAAAAGAATGAAAAGAAATGAGGACAGTCTCAGAGACCTCTGGGAAACATTAAAACACACCAACATTGGCATTATAAGGGTGCAAGAAGAGAGAAAGGGCCCAAGATAATATCTGAAGAGATTATACCCGAAAACTTCCCTAACACGAGAAAGGAAATACTCACTCAAGTCCAGGAAGCACAGAGAGTCCCATAAAAGATGACCCCAAGGAGGAACGCACCAACATGCATATTAATCAAACTGATAAAAATTAAAGACAAAGAAAAAATTTTAAAAGCACCAAGGGAAAAGCAACAAATAACATACAAGGGAACCCCCATAAGGTTATCAGGTGATTTTTCAGTATAAACTCTGCAGGCCAGAAGGAAGTGGCACAAATATATTTAAAGTGATGAAAGGGAAAAACCTACAACCAAGAATACTCTACGCACCAAGGCTCTCATTTAGATTTGATGGAGAAATCAAAAGCTTTACAGGGGCCTCCCTGGTGGCACAGTGGTTAAGAATCTGCCTGCCAATGCAGGGGACATGGGTTCGATCCCACATGCCACGGAGCAACTAAGCCTGTGTGCCACAACTACTGAAGCCCACATGCCTAGAGCCCGTGCTCCACAACAAGAGAAGCCACTGCAACGAGAAGCCCGCACACTGCAACCAAGAGTAGCCCCTGCTTGCCACAACTAGAGAAACACAGCGCGTGGCAACGAAGACCCAACACAGCCAAAAAAAAAAGGCTTTACACACAAGCAAAAACTAAGAGAATTTAGCACCACCAAACCAGCATTACAACAAATCTGAAAAGAACATCTCTAGGTGGAAAATAAGAGGCCACAACTAGACTCGGGGAAGTTCACTGGCAGAAGCAAACATAAAGTAAAGGTAGGAAATCTTCCACACACAAATATAATATCAAAACCAGCAATCATAAGCAGAGTACAGATGCAGGATATTAGAAATGCATTTGAAATGAAGATATCAACAACTTAAAACAATCTTGTACATACATAGACTACTATAGCAAAACCTCATGGGAACCACAAACGAAGAATCTAGAATAGCTACCCACACACACAAAAAAGCAATCCAAACACATCACTAAAGATAAGACATCAAGGGACTCCCCTGGTGGACCAGTGGTTAAGACTCTGCACTTCCATTGCAGGGGGCACAAGTTCAATCCCTGGTCTGGGAACTAAGATCCTGCGTGTGTTGCTCAGCATGGACCCCCCCCACCAAAAAAAAAAAAAAAAAAAGAGAGAGAGAGAAAGAAAAAAAAATAGACATCAAATCACAAGAGAATAAAAGAGGAAGGGAAGAAAAATGACCTTAAGAAATAAATCCAGATGAAAAAAATAGCAAGAACATACATATCAATAATTACCTTAATGTTAACGGATTAAATGCTCCAACCAAAAGACATAGACTGGCTGAAACGAAAACAAGACCCATATATTTCCTGTCTACAAGAGACACACTTCAGATCTAGCGACACATGCAGAGTAAAAGTGAGAGGATGGAAAAAGGTATTCCATACAAATGGAAATCAAAAGAAAACTGGAGTAGCAATACTCCTATCAGGCACAATAAACTTTAAAATAAGGATTGTTACAAGACAAAGAAGGACACTACATAATGATCAAGGGATCAATACAAGAAGATATAACAATTATAAACATATATACACCCAACATAGGAGCACCTCAATACATAAGGCAAATGCTAACAGCTATAAAAGAGGAAATCGACAGTAGCACCATAATAGTGGGGAACTTTAACACCTCACTTACACCAATGGACAGATCATCCAGACAGAAAATTAATAAGGAAACAAAAGCTTTAAATGACACAATAGGCCAGATAGATTTCATTGATATTTATAGGACATTCCATCCAAAAACAGCAGATATACTTTCTTCTCAAAGGCACACAGAGCATTCTCCAGGATAGATCACATCTTGAGTCAAAAATCAAGCCTCGGTAAATTTCTGAAAATTGAGATCATACCAAGCATCATCTCTGACCACAGCGCTATGGGATTAGAAACTACAGGGAAAAAACTGTAAAAAAAAACAAAACCCCACAAACACATGGAGGCTAAACAATGGTACTAAACAACCAATGGATCACTGAAAAAAATCAAAGAAGAAATCAAAAAATACCTCAAGACAAATGACAATGAAAACACGATGGTCCAAAGTTTTGGGCATGCAGCAAAAGCACTTCCAAGAGGAAAGTTTATAGCAGTACAATCGTACCTCAGGAAGCAAGAAAAATCTCAAATAAACAACCCAACCTTACACCTAAAACAACTAGAGAAAGAACAACAAACAAAACCCAAGGTTAGTAGAAGGAAAGAAATCATAAAGATCAGAGCAGAAATAAATGAAACAGAGACAAACAAAACAATAGCAAAGATCAATAAAACTAAAAGCTGGTTCTTTGGAAAGATAAACAAAATTAATAAACCTTTGGCCAGACTCACCAAGAAAAAAGGGAGAGGACTCAAATCAATAAAATTAGAAATGAAAAAGGAGAGTTACAACAGACACCACAGAAATACAAAGGATCATAAGTTGACTACAAACAACTATATGCCAATAAAATGGACAAGCTAGAAGAAATGGACAAACTCTTACAAAGGTACAATCTTCCAAGACTGAACCAGGAAGAAACAGAAAATATGAATAGACCAATCACAAGTACTGAAATTGAAACACTGATTAAAAACTTCCAACAAGCAAAAAGTCCAGGACCAGATGGCTTCACAGGCGAATGCTATCAAACATATAGAGAAGAATTAACACCTACTCTCCTGAAACTCTTCCAAAAAATTACAGAGAAAGGAACACTCCCAAGCTCCTTCTATGAGACCAACATTACCCTGATACTGAAACTAGACAAAGACACCACACACAAAAAAGAAAATTACAGTCCAATATCACCGATGAACAGAGATGCAAAGATACTCAAAGTACTAGCAACCTGAATCCAACAATATATTAAAAGGATCATACATGATGATCAAGTGGGATTTATCCCAGGGATGCAAGAATTCTTCAATATCTTCAAATCAATCAGTGTGCTACACCACAGTAATAAACTGAAGAATGAAAACCAAGTGATCATCTCAATAGATACAGAAAAAGCTTCTGAGAAAATTCAACACCGATTTATGATAAAAGCTCTTCAGCAAGTGGGAATAGAGGGAACCTACCTCAACATAATACAGGACATATATGACACACCCACAGCTAACATCATTCTCAACAGTGAAAACCTGAAAGCGTTCCCTCTAAGATCAGGAACAAGACAAGGATGTCCACTGTCACCACTTTCATTCAACACAGTTTTGGAAGTCCTAGCCCACAGCAATCAGAGAAGAAAAAGAAATAAAAGGAATCCAAACTGGAAAAGAAGAAGTAAAACTGTCACTGTTTGCAGATGACATGATACTATACATAGAGAATCCTAAAGATGCTACCAGAAAACTATTTGAGCTCATAAATGAATTTGGTAAAGTAGCAGGATACCAAATTAATGCACAGAAATCTCTTGCATTCCTATACACTAATGATAAAAAATCTGGAAGAGAAATTAAGGAAACACTCCCATTTACCATTGCAACAAAAAGAATAAAATACCTAGGAATAAATCTACCTAAGGAGACAAAAGACCTGTATGCAGAAAACTATAAGACACTGATGAAAGAAAGTAAAGATGATACAAACAGATGGAGAGATACCATGTGCTTGGATTGGAAGAATCAATATTGTGAAAATGACCATACTACCCAAGGCAATCTACAGATTCAATGCAATCCCTATCAAATTACCAATGGCGTTTTTCAGAGAACTAGAACAAAAAATTATTAAAGACACACAAGACCCCAAGTAATCAAAGCAATCCTGAGAAAGAAAAATGGAGCTGGAGAAATCAGGCTCCCTGACTTGAGACTAACTACAAAGTAACAGTAATCAAAATAGTATGGTAATGGCACAGAAACAGAAATAGAGATCAGTGGAACAGGATAGAAAGCCCAGAAATAAACTCACAAATCTATGGTCACCTAATCTATAACAAAGGAGGCAAGAAAGCTACAGTAATCAAGACAGTATGGTACTGGCACAAAAGCCAGTATAGATCAATGGTACAGGATAGAATGCCCAGAAATAAACCCAAGCACATATGGTCACTTAATTTACGACAAGGGAGGCAAGAACATACAATGGAGAAAGGACAGCCTCTTCAATAACTGGTGCTGCAAAAACTGGACAACTACATGTAAAAGAATGAAATTAGAACACTCCCTAACACCATACACAAAAATAAACTCCAAATGGATTAAAGACCTAAATGTAAGACCAGACACTATAAAACTCTTAGAGGAAAACATAGCAAAAACACTCTTTGACATAAACCACAGCAAGAACTTTTTTGACTCACCTCCTAGAGTTAATTAACAGAAATAAAAACCAAAATACATAAATGGGACTTAATTGAACTTAAAAGCTTTTGCACAGCAAAGGAAACGATAAACAAGATGAAAAGCCAACCCTCAGAATGGGAGAAAATATTTGCAAATGAAACAACAAAGGATTAATCTCCAAAATATACAAACAGCTCATGGAGCTCAATATCAAAAAAACAAACAATTCAGTTAAAAAATGGGTGGAAGACCTAAAAAGACATTTCACCAAGGAAGACATACAGATGGCAAAGAGGCACATGAAAAGATGCTCAACATCACTAATTATTAGAGAAATGCAAATCAAAACTACAATTAGGTATCACCTCATACTGGTCAGAATGGCCATTATCAAAAAAGCTAGAAGGGGGCTTCCCTGGTGGCGCAGTGGTTGAGAATCTGCCTGCTAATGCAGGGGACACGGGTTCGAGCCCTGGTCTGGGAAGATCCCACATGCCGCGGAGCAACTGGGCCTGTGAGCCACAACTGCTGAGCCTGCACGTCTGGAGCCTGTGCCCCGCAACGGGAGGGGCCACGATAGTGAGAGGCCCCCACACCACGATGAAGAGTGGCCCCCGCCTGCCGCAACTAGAGAAAGCCCTCGCACGAAATGAAGACCCAACACAGCTAAAAAATAAATAAATAAATAAATAAAGTAGCTATTAATTAAAAAAAAAAAAAAAAAGCTAGAAGGAATAAATGCTGGAAAGGGTGTGGTGAAAAGGAAACCCTCCTGCACTATTGGTGGAAATGTAAATTGATACAACCACTATGGAAAACAGTATGGAGGTTCCTTAAAAAACTAAAAATAGAACTACCATATGACCCAGGAATCCCACTACTGGGCATATACCCTGAGAAAACCATAATTCAAAGAGACATGTACCACAATGTTCACTGAAGCACTATTTACAATAGCCAAGACATGGAACCAACCTAAATGTCCATCGACAGATGAATGGATAAAGAAGATGTGGCACATATATACAATGGAATATTACTCAGCCAGAAAAAGAAATGAAACTGAGTTATTTGTAGTGAGGTGGATGGACCTGAAGTCTGTCATACAGACAAAAGATAAGTCAGAAAGAGAAAAACAAATACTGTATCCTGACTCATATATATGGAATCTAAAAAAAACAAAAGATGGTACTGATGAACCTAGTTGCAGGGCAGGAATAAAGAGTAGACACAGAGAATGGACTTGAGGACACGGGGTGGGAGGGGGAAGCTGGGGCGAAGTGAGAGTAGCATCGACATATATACACTACCAAATGTAAAACAGTTAGCTAGTGGGATGCAGCAGCATAGCACAGGGAGATAAGCTTGGTGCTCTGCAATGACCTAGAGGGGTGGGATAGGGAGGATGGGAGGGAGATGCAAGAGGGAGGGGCTATGGGGACATAGGTATGCATATGGCTAATTCACTTTGGTGTACAAGAGGAACTAACACAGTACTGTGAAGCAATTATATTCCAATAAAGATCTATTAAAAAAAAAAAGAATACACAATGGAGAAAAGACAGTCTCTTCAATAAGCAATGCTGGGAAAAACGGAGAGCTACATGTAACAGAAGTAAATTAGAACACTCTCTAACACCTTACACGAAAATCAACACGAAATGGATCAAAGACCTAAATGCAAGGCCTGACACTATAAAACTCTGAGAAGAAAACATAGGCAGAACACTCCCTGACATAAATTGCAGCAATATCTTTTTGGATCCACCTTCTAGAGTAATGATAATTAAAACAAAAATAAACAAATGGGACCTAAGGACACTTAAAAGCTTCTGCACAGCAAAAGAAACCATAAACAAAACAAAAAGACAACCCACACAATGAGAGAAAATATTTGCAAATGAAGCGACCAACAAGGGATTAATTTTCAAAATATACAAACGGCTCATACAGCTGAATATCAAAAAACCAAAAACCCATTCAAACAATGGGCAAGGAAGCAAGAAGAACTACAATCCTGCAGCCTGTGGAACAAAAAACCACATTCACAGAAAGAGAGACAAGATGAAAAGGCAGAGGGCTATGTACCAGATGAAGGAACAAGATAAAACCCCAGAAAAACAACTAAATGAAGTGGAGATAGGCAACCTTCCAGAAAAAGAATTCAGAATGATAGTGAAGATGATCCAGGACCTCAGAAAAACAATGGAGGCAAAGATCGAGAAGATGCAAGAAATGTTTAACAAAGGCCTAGAAGAATTAAAGAACAAACAAACAGAGATGAACAATACAATAACTGAAATGAAAACTACACTAGAAGGAATCAATAGCAGAATAACTGAGGCAGAAGAACGGATAAGTGACCTGGAAGACAGAATGGTGGAATTCACTGCTGTGGAACAGACTAAAGAAAAAAGAATGAAAAGAAATGAAGACAGCCTGAGAGACCTCTGGGACAACATTAAACGCAACAACATTCGCATTATAGAGGTCCCAGAAGGAGAAGAGACAGAGAAAGGACCAGAGAAAATATCTGAAGAGATTATAGTCGAAAACTTCCCTAACATGGGAAAGGAAATAGCCACCCAAGTCCAGGAAGCGCAGCGCGTCCCATACAGGATAAACCCAAGGAGAAACACGCCGAGACACACAGTAATCAAATTGGCAAAAATTAAAGACAAAGAAAAATTATTGAAAGCAGCAAGGGAGAAACGACAAATAACATACAAGGGAACTCCCATAAGGTTAACAACTGATTTCTCAGCAGAAACTCTACAAGCCAGAAGGGAGTGGCATGATATACTTAAAGTGATGAAAGGGAAGAACCTACAACCAAGATTATTCTACCCGGCAAGGATCTCATTCAGATTCGATGCAAAAATCAAAAGCTCTACAGACAAGAAAAAGCTAAGAGAATTCAGCACCACCAAACCAGCTCTACAACAAATGCTAAAGGAACTTCTCTAAGTGGGAAACACAAGAGAAGAAAAGGATCTACAAAAACAAACCCAAAACAATTAAGAAAATGGTCATAGGAACATACGTATCGATAATTACCTTAAACATGAGTGGATTAAATGCTCCAACCAAAAGACACAGGCTTGCTGAATGGATACAAAAACAAGACCCATCTATATGCTATCTACAAGAGACCCACTTCAGACCTAGGGACACATACAGACTAAAAGTGAGGGGATGGAAAAAGATATTCCATGCAAATGGAAATTCAGAGAAAGTTGGAGAAGCTATACTCATATCAGATAAAATAAGACTTTAAAATAAAGAATGTTACAAGAGACAAGAAAGGACACTACATAATGATCAAGGGATCAATCCAAGAATAAGACATAACAATTATAAATATATATGCTCCCAACATAAGAGCACCTCAATACATAAGGCAACTGCTAACACCTATAAAAGAGGAAATCGACAGTAACACAATAATAGTGGGGGACTTTACACCTCACTTACACTAATGGACAAATCATCCAAAATGAAAATAAATAAGGAAACAAAAGCTTTAAATGACACAATCGACCAGATAGATTTAATTGATATCTATAGGACATTCCATCCAAACACAGCAGATTACACTTTCTTCTCAAGTGCGCATGGAACATTCTCCAGGATAGATCACATCTTGGGTCACAAATTAAGCCTCAGTAAATTTAAGAAAATTGAAATCATATCAAGCATCTTTTCTGACCACAACCTTATGAGATTAGAAATGAATTACAGGGAAAAAAACGTAAAAAACACAAACACATGGAGGCTAAACAATACGTTACTAAATAACCAAGTGTCACTGAAGAAATCAAAGAGGAAATCAAAAAATACCTAGAGACAAATGACAATGAAAACACGATGATCCAAAACCTATGGGATGCAGCAAAAGCAGTTCTAAGAGGGAAGTTGATAGCTATACAAGCCTACCTAAGGAAACAAGAAAAATCTCAAGTAAACAATCTAACGTTACACCTAAAGGAACTAGAGAAAGAAAACAAACAAAACCCACAGTTAGTAGAAGGAAAGAAATCATAAAGATCAGAGCAGAAATAAATGAAATAGAAACAAAGAAAACAATAGCAAAGATCAATAAAACTAAAAACTGGTTCTGAGAAGATAAGCAAATTTGATAAACCATTAGCCAGACTCATCAAGAAAAAGAGGGAGAGAACTCAAATCAATAAAATTAGAAATGAAAAAGGAGAAGTTACAACAGACACCACAGAATACAAAGCATCCTAAGAGACTACTACAAGCAACTCTATGCCAATAAAATGGACAACCTGGAAGAAATGGACAAATTCTTAGAAAGGTATAACCTTCCAAGACTGAACCAGGAAGAAAAAGAAAATATGAACAGACCAATCACAAGTAATGAAATGGAAACTGTGATTAAAAATCTTCCAACAAACAAAAGTCCAGGACCAGATGGCTTCACAGGTGAATTCTATCAAAAGTTTAGAGAAGAGCTAACACCCATCCTTCTCAAACTCTTCCAAAAAATTGCAGAGGAAGGAACACTCCCAAACTCATTCTATGAGGCCACCGTCACCCTGATACCAAAACCAGACAAAGATACTACAAAAAAAGAAAATTACAGACCAATATCACTGATGAATATAGATGCAAAAATCCTCAACAAAATACTAGCAAACAGAATCCAACAACACATTAAAAGGATCGTACACCACGATCAAGTGGGATTTATCCCAGGGATGCAAGGATTCTTCAATATACGCAAATCAATCAATGTTTACACCATATTAACAAATTGAAGAATAAAAACCATATGATCATCTCAATAGATGCAGAAAAAGCTTTTGACAATTCATCACCCATTTATGATAAAAACTCTCCAGAAAGTGGGCACAGAGGGAACCTACCTCAACATAATAAAGGCCATATATGACAAACCCACAGCAAACATCATTCTCAATGGTGAAAAACTGAAAGCATTTCCTCTAAGATCACGAATGAGACACGGATGTCCACTCTCACCACTATTATTCAACATAGTTTTGGAAGTCCTAGCCACGGCAATCAGAGAAGAAAAAGAAATAAAAGGAATACAAATTGGAAAAGAAGAAGTAAAACTGTCACTGTTTGCACATGACATGATACTATACATAGAGAACCCTAAAAATGCCACCAGAAAACTATTTGAGCTAATCAATGAATTTGGTAAATTTGCAGGATACAAAATTAATACACAGAAATCTCTTGCATTCCTATACACTAATGATGAAAAATCTGAAAGAGAAATTATGGAAACACTCCCATTTACCATTCCAAGAAAAAGAATAAAATACCTAGGAATAAACCTACCTAGGGAAACAAAAGACCTGTATGCAGAAAACTATAAGACACTGATGAAAGAAATTAAAGATGATACCAACAGATGGAGAGATATACCATGCTCTTGGATTAGAAGAATCAATATTGTGAAAATGACTATACTACCCAAAGCAATCTACAGATTTAATGCAATCCCTATCAAATTACCAATGGCATTTTTTACGGAACTAGAACAAATCATCTTAAAATTTGTATGGAGACACAAAAGACCCCGAATAGCCAAAGCAGTCTTGAGGGAAAAAAACGGAGCTGGAGGAATCAGACTCCCTGACTTCAGACTATACTACAAAGCTACAGTAATCAAGACAATATGGTACTGGCACAAAAACAGAAACACAGATCAATGGAACAAGATAGAAAGCCCAGAGATAAACCCACGCACCTATGGTCAACTAATCTATGACAAAGGAGGCAAAGATATATAATGGAGAAAAGACAGTCTCTTCAATAAGTGGTGCTGGCAAAACTGTACGGCTACATGTAAGAGAATGAAATTAGAACACTCCCTAACACCATACACAAAAATAAACTCAAAATGGATTAGAGACCTAAATGTAAGACTGGACACTATAAAATTCTTAGAGGAAAACACAGGAAGAACACTCTTTGACATAAATCACAGCAAGATCTTCTTTGATCCACCTCCTAGAGAAATGGAAATAAAAACAAAAATAAACAAATGGGACCTAATGAAACTTAAAAGCTTTTGCACAGCAAAGGAAACCATAAACAAGACCAAAAGACAACCCTCAGAAAGGGAGAAAATATTTGCAAATGAAGCAACTGACAAAGGATTAATCTCCAAAATTTACAAGCAGCTCATGCAGCTCAATATCAAAAAAACAAACAACGCAATCCAAAAATGGGCAGAAGACCTAAACAGACATTTCTCCAAAGAAGACATACAGATGGCCAAGAAGCACATGAAAAGCTGCTCAACATCACTAATTATTAGAGAAATGCAAATCAAAACTACAATGAGGTATCACCTCACACCAGTTAGAATGGGCATCAGAAAATCTACAAACAACAAATACTGGAGAGGGTGTGGAGAAAACGGAACCCTCTTGCACTGTTGGTGGGAATGTAAATTGATACAGCCACTATGGAGAACAGTATGGAGGTTCCTTAAAAAACTAAAAATAGAACTACCATACGACCCAGCAATCCCACTACTGGGCATATACCCTGAGAAAACCATAATTCTAAAAGACACATGCACCCCAATGTTCACTGCAGCACTATTTACAATAGCCAGGTCATGGAAGCAACCTAAATGCCCATCGACAGACGAATGGATAAAGAAGTTGTAGTACATATATACAATGGAATATTACTCAGCCATAAAAAAGAACGAAATTGAGTCATTTGTTGAGACATGGATGGATCTAGAGACTGTCATACAGAGTGAAGTAAGTCAGAAAGAGAAAAACAAATATCGTATATTAACGCATGTATGTGGAACCTAGAAAAATGGTACAGACGAACCGGTCTGCAGGGCAGAAATAGATACACAGATGTAGAGAACAAACGTATGGACACCAAGGGGGGAAAACTGTGGTGGGGTGGGGATGGTGGTGTGCTGAATTGGGCGATTGGGATTGACATGTATACACTGATGTGTATAAAATTGATGACTAATAAGAACCTGCAGTATAAAAAAACAAACAAACAAAAAAAAACAACTAATACTAAACTTTCTTTGGGTTATTTGTATGGAAATATGTTAATATAAATGTTTCACACATTACATGAAATTTCTAAAAATCTTATATGTTCCGGTATAATGTTATAAGTCATAATTCTAGTTATTACTTTAAAATGTATATCTCAGAAATAAATAAATTTCCTTGTCAACTGCATTATTATGAACTTTCATCAAATCTTTAACCGTGGTCATTTTTAAGTCTTTTGTCATTTACAGACAGTTCTGGGTGTACTCTGATGCTTTCGCAAAAATGTTCCTATAAAAGGGTTTCATCTTCAAGGAATTCATGGAAAAGACTCTGACAAGTACAGGTTTCTGGTAACTGACTATACTGCTGAACTGAATGAATAAGCATTTTCAGAACTCTAATGGAAAACTGATGAATTCATCAAAGTGCTAACAAAAGATCAAGATGAAAAAAAAAATTAATTACATGGGACTGAGTGAACTGATGAAGATGATTATAATTTTTGTGACTTTCTGTTTGAATAAAAAAAATAAAATAAAATGGGCAAAAGATCTAAATAGACATTTCTCCAAAGAAGACATACAGATGGCCAAAAAGCACAAGAAAGATGCTCAACATCACTAATTATCAGAGAAAAGCAAATCAAAATTACAATGAGGTATCACCTCACACCGGTCAGAATGGCCATCATCAAAACTTCTACAAACAGTAAATGCTGGAGAGGGTGTGGGAAAAAGGGAACCCTCCTACACTGTTGGTGGGAATGTAAATTGGTACAACCACTATGGAGAACAGTATGAGGTTCCTTAAAAAACTAAAAACAGAACTACCATATCCAGCAATCCCACTCCTGGGCATACATCTGAAGAAAACTATAATATTTACAAAAGAATACATGCACCCCTATGTTCATAGCAGCACTATTTACAATAGCCAAGACATGGAAGCAACCTAAATGTCATCCCAAATTATTTACAAAACAGAAAGAGTCACAGATGTAGAAAACAATCTTATGATTACCAGGGAGGATGGGGTGGTACGAGGGATAAATTGGGAGACTGGGCTCGACATATACACTAGTATATATAAAATAGATAACTAATAAGGACCTACTGCATAGCACAGGGAACTCAATACTCTGTAATGGCCAATACAGGAACAGAGTCTAAAAGAGTGGATATATGTATATATATATATAACTGATTCATTTTGCTGTACACCTGAAACTAACACAACAGTGTAAATCAACTATACTCCAATAAAAATAAGATAAAATAAATTTTTTAATAAAATAAAAAAGAATGAAATAACGCCATTCACAGCAACATGGATGGACCTAGAGATTATCATACTAAGTGAAGTAAGTCAGACAAAGACAGATATCATATGCTATCACTCATGTAGAATCTAATTTTAAAAAAAGAAAGAAACAAATGAACTTATTTACAAAACAGAAACAGACTTACAGATATCGAAAACAAACTTATGGTTACCAAAGGGGAAACATGGTGGGGGGAGGGATAAATCAGTAGTTTGGGATGAACACACACACTACTATATATAAGACAGATAACCAAAAAGGACCTAATATATAGCCCAGGGAACTCTACTCAATATTTTGTGATAACCTATATGAGAAAAAAATCTAAAAAAGAATGAATACATGTGTTTGTGTATCTGCTGTACACCTGAAACACCACATTGTAAATCAACTATGTTCCAACAACAAAAGAATCCAAAGACTTGGATTGAAATCCAAACTTCTTTATTAATATTGTAACTCTGGGTGAACTATTTATCCTCCGTGCATATCAGGCTTCTTATCTGTAAAATGATTAAAGATGATAACCTTTCCTAACCACATTACAGGGCTACTTTCTAGTAGACTGTGAGATATATAAATGCTCGGGTATTTTCTCTTTTTTCCTGGCCGTGATGCATGGCATGCAGAATCTTAGTTCCCGGATCAGGGATCGAACCTGTGACCCGTGCAGTGGAAGCACAGAGTGTTAACCACTGGACGGCCAGGGAAGTCCCGCTGGGATGTTTTCTTACTTTGCCAAAACAAAGTCACAAAGTTACCTGCGAACTGTGAAGAGTTCTTAGTGTATCCTATCTTAGTTCATAGCAATTAGAAGCATTTTGGAAGCAGAGAACGAGCGAATCAAGCTAGACTGCTAAAAAAAGGGGCAACAGGAAGGTTTGGGATATGACAGCCTAACAGTCAAGGGTGAGAGCACTGGCAGTCTGGTGTAATGCACAGAAACAGCTCAAAGGGCCCTTCACATTTCTAGGACCCCGGGAGGTGAGAGGGGGGTGGGAGCACCATCCATTCATTAATCTACTTATCAAATACTTAATCACAGAAAACATGATGTATCGATACAAGGTGTCTTTTCATAGATGATCCTCAGTCAGTTTGTTTAAAGAAAGTAATAAGACTGGTCTAAGTTATTTTTGGAGTAAGACAGGTTTAAATGTATTCTAATTGAAGAGAATAGCAAAATATAAAATGCATGGCTTATTTAGGTCCAATATGGTTAAAGTGAGAACATGTGATTGGCTCTTAAATGGGTAAATTTTTACTCATTTACTGAAAAATTCATGTATGTGGAACTAACTCCAATGATATCACATAATGATGTACTGTAATATCTATATTCACATTACTCAAATGGCTACTTTAGGTAAGAATATAAAAAAAAAAAAGAGGGACTTCCCTGGTGGCGCAGTGGTTAAGAATCCGCCTGCCCATGCAGGGGACCTGGGTTTGAGCCCTGGTCCGGGAAGATCCCACATGCCGCGGAGCAACTAAGCCCATGCACCACAACTACTGAAGCCCCTGTGCCTAGAGCCCGTGCTCCACAACAAGAGAAGCCACCGCAATGAGAAGCCTGCGCACCACAACGAAGAGTAGCCCCCGCTCGCCGCAACTAGAGAAAGCCCACACGCAGCAACAAAGACCCAACACAGCCAAAAATAAATAAATAAAATTTAAAAATTTTAATAAGTAAATAAATAAAACTAAAACCTATAGGTCTATTTAAGCAAACTTGCTCAGTCTGCGAAGCTTATGGCCATAAGCTATCAGTTCATTTTCTGCTCCTCTGTGGTAACACTGTTTTGTGGCACAAACTTGATTTTACCCTGGTACCAAATAATTTCCCACCTAACACGACATGTTAGGTTTTATAGGTATCTTAGGCCTATTTACAACGACATCTTTATATTTTTACATGGTACTTTCATAACGCCATACAAATTCTAAGAAAAATAAAAATCTGTTTTTCTTCCAAAAGTCAATTCTTCAATTTCAAACAAAAGGACTTGGATTTTCTAGTAAGTAACCCTCAGCATTGAGATGACATGTATTATTGTGACTGTGGATATGCATTATTTTAACACAATAAAGTTATATTATTAAAAGAGTCATAGAACCTTTTCCAGCAATAAGTTAGTATGAAAAGTAGTCTTGGGAAGAACAGTGTATTTACAGGAAAAAAGAAACCAGTCATCTGACCATTCAGTAGTCCAGCGTGGCCTCTGCCTCTTTCATATGCATCGAGCCATGTTCCTATTACTGTTGCTCAGAAAGAGAAACTATTTCTTTGTAGAGACAACAAACTAATACGTAATATAGGCAATGAGTACAAACAGCCTTTGGAAGACAGGTTTGGTTCTGAAGAGCCAGAACACCTCATAAGAAATCTACTTCAGTAACCAGAGGAGGCTGTCTGGAGACTGCAGGGCAGAACCTCTACAACAGCTGAGGGCCCGTCTTGATGCTGCAGCTCAGTCAGCCCTGCAGGGGACAGTCCTCAAACTCTACCTAACTTGATGGCAAACAAGAGTCATGTACATCAATGACAGGCTTTTCATAGAGACAAAATACCAGATAGAAATCTTGAAGGAAATTCTGAAATGTGCATAAACGAGATTTTAAACGTTAACTAAGTACTATGAACTAAGAACTTAATTTGTCCTATACAGTTAAATTTTTAAGAACGGAAGTGGGGAAGAAGATGTGTTGATGAGAAAGAAATTAAAATTAATCAGATATAATAAATTTGAAACCATTCATTCTATTTATATATGCCACAATGACCTTAATATTAACAAAAGTCATAGGGTCCCATTTGGTCTCTTCACTCCACATTAATCCAGGAAACAAAGCTACTGAATTGTATTTTAACAGAAATCTGACACCTCTTACATTTCCACAAAAGCAGTTCAGTGTACTTTTCCTACAGATTTAAAACAAACAAGCTGTTTCCTTTCCAGGAAGCTACAAATGTCATCCCTTTGCTTACCTAGTAACTGTAGTGACAAACTTGTTTGCTGTATCCAGGATACTCATCTACCTACTTTATAAGTCTCTGTTCTTTTGTTAAGTCTTCTGTTAACGCTGTCCAATAAGTGAGCATACAATGCAGCATAATTTTGTGTTTATAAAAGCTTTATTGACTTTCTGGTTCTAAACACTTGAGGGATCATTTAGACAACTCAGTGTACTTTAGATTTGGGGGATAACATAGTGGCAGAGCCCTGATAAAAACCCTCTACTGGTTTCTATTATACTGCTCTCTATTTTCCCTTAGATGAAAATTAAGGAGTAAGAGTTCAGCTGAGTAAATTTAAAGTGTCTCCTGAAATTCACCGAAACCTCTATAAAAGGCAGCAAATATATACAAATTCTAATCCTCTGCTAAGTGTGTGAGAACTTATGTTACAGTAATAAATAAATAACAAGCATTCTAATATCAGGTAAAGCCTAATATTTTATAAGGGAAATGCAATAAATACATCTGTAAAAGGCAACTAACTGAACTTAAGAGATTAAATATTACTAAAAAGCTGACCTCCAAGTCGCTTTGGTGGCAGGGGGCATGACAATCCATGGGATAGTACCTTCCTTTCTGAATTCAAATCCTTTAAAAGTTTTAAAGTACTTATTCGGAAGAAAGGTAGCTACAAAGAGTTTAGTACAAATAGAAAAACAGATGACTTGGCAAACTACCTAAGAGATTAATTTTTCATTGTTCATTTTCTTCTCTTTGATGCTCACATTAAGTGTGTATGTTCAATGTCTATAATTCACTGGGCACAGTGCCGTCATTAAGAATGTATGTACCTGTTACACAGGTACACATGACTATGCCTGGAGGCCCCACCTGTATGTTCCACCCACGTACTTACAGAATTCACCCCACTGAACAGGTCTCCTGACCCCACGTGAGCCGTGTGCACAAAGTTTGTGGGCTCTCCAATCATACTTCGGTCAATCCGCCGGCGCCTTTTCTAAAATATAAGGAATAACGTGTTGAGAAAATGATCTTGTTAACAAAAACTTATTCTGGTAGATTTAGATACTATGCACAAATGACTTCGTATAATAATATTTTTGCCCAGGACACAAAAATACCTAAATCTTGGTATCACCACAATCACCTCTTATGATGAGATCCCCCAGAGAAATATATGCACAAAAAAATGATTGGTAAAGTAAAATAATAGGTTATTATTTAGAACTTAAAATAGATTTATTTGGTCTGACTTCGGCCATCCACATATTTGTATAATAACCATTTAAGTTTTATTCTTTTAAAAAGTGAGACAAATGTAAAATTATCATCTGTAACCATCATTCTTAGCAAAGAAGACAGTGTGACTTAAGTGCAGCATTCCAGTTTTAAACAAAATATTCTAGCTCGCATCATTAACAGACTGATGCTATTTTGATGGTTGTTACTGAGATTATACCCAACTACCCTTCACCCGGAAGGAATCTGTCAGCTGTCTGTGCAGGGGAGGTTTGGCTCTAGCCCATTCACTGATTTCTGGCCTATTCTGGCCGCGAACGAAACCCTGTCCAAGCAGCCACCCAGGCTGCAGCTTACTGCCTCTTCCTCATTTCTGACGCCCACTTCCCAGCAGCTTCCCAGGAACTTCAGCCACAGGCTGCAATCCTTGTTCTACCAATGTGCCCTCCGCCTCACTAGACACTTCCTTACCCTGCTGCTGTGTTAAACTGACCATCTGAGATTTTTCCACAGAAGAAGGTTATCATCAGACCCGAGTGTTCCATGGCTCCTTAGATACTGTGATCAACTGAGAGGGGCCACGGGCACAGCTGGCTTACTGTCCTAATACCATCTCTGCGTATCCCCATTTTCTTCCCTTTCAACAGAATACTTCTCCTGAAATTGCCATCTGCATCAAAACTAAGGCAAGTTACAAAGTTGTTGGATTAGGTTAGGTTGCCTCTGAACATAGTATTTTATGTCTCCATCTACTGAAATGTTGCTATGCTCCTGATAAATCCTAAAAACTTATCCAGACAGACCCAGGTGACAGCTCCTCAGGATTAGAACATGATTTTCTACAAAGCCACAAAAGTGGAGTTCATACATTAATTTTAGAAGCTAGTATATATTGTTTTACTGCCCTCTAGCTTTTATTGCCACGGATTAGAATCCCAAAAGAAGCCTGTTGTTTTCCCTTGAAGTATTATTTATGTTCATCCTCAGAGTTGAACAGTGACTCTGGACTATCTCCAAGTTTGTTGGTTTTCCCTTCCAGTGTTCTGTATGGCATATGGAGGTCCCTCTCTATCTGAACACGGGTTTTACTATAGCTTAGTAAAGTTTTCTTGTATTATTTCTTTGATATTGCTCCTTGTGTTCTTTTTTGCTATTTCCAGAGCTTCTGTTATGTGGACATCTGAATGTGTCTTTGTGTGTCTAAGGGGGGTGGGGGGGAGGGGACGGAGGGAGGGAGAGCGTGTGTGTGTCTGTGTGTATGCATGTGTGTGTGTATAGTGTGTGTGTATAATCTTCCTAGTTTCTTCCATTATTTGTTTCCTCTTTATAGTTTCACTGAATTAGAAGATAATGCCACTTCATCCTCTTTAGGAATCACAACTGTTTTCGTACAGTCCAGAGAGGAAATATTTTAAGCCTGCAGGCCATACAGTCTCTGTCAAAGCTCTGGCTCCACTCTGTCATCACAGTGTGTAAGCAGCCACAGACAACGTGAGAACAAATGAGTATAGCTGTGTTCCAGTAAACATTTATGCACAAAAAAGGGTGGCAGGTGACATCATGGCCCATAAGTTCTGGTTTGCTGACCCCAGCTCTAGATCAGTAATTTTTTTTCAGTGGTAGATACATTATTATTTTTCTCCAATTATGATTATGTTTTGGAAGCTCTTTGCTACGCAATATTTTTAATCTCTTTGAGAATTTGTATTACATGTTTTCCTTTTTTTCCTATCAAAGACGCTTGACTGAATGAATTATAGTCTATAACACCCAGGAGTAAAATATTCATTCCTGTACTCCTCCAAATTTAGTTACTTCAAGCTCCTTTTTGAAGGGTTAAGAAATTCAATCCGTCCTTTGGGGCAGTGTCCCATAGTGTTGTATAAAAATTTCAGGTTAAAATGGTGTCAGTAAGCCAAGGAAGGGTCTAGATCCTTTGTCTATGCTCTTCAATTTTCTGTTTCTTAGCACAACACGCCAATTTCCTGCTCTCTTTTCCTTACATGGTGCTACTTAAGGAGGCTCACACAGATTCCCTGCCCCTAACCACAGACTTGTCACCCACAGCCACCCTTTGATGTGGGAGGCCAAGTGCCACCAATGCAGGATAGTCTCTTCCACCCTGTTTCCCATTTTTTTCCCAAGACTCTTGAGTTTGTCTATTTCTACCCACCCCATTCAAAATACTTCCCTTCATACTATTCTCATCTGCGATGATACAGCCCAAGTCCCTAAATGAGCCTTGAGAAGCAATGCTACCTTCTCTTTTCTAGGATTAAGGTAGGGAAAAGACGATGCTAACAGTAGTTCTGTGCCTGTTTTCTTCTTGGTAACACACTGTTACATTACCATTAAATTTGTCTTGTTAGAAAACTATGTTTCTCAAAGCACATCCAAGTGTATCTTCACCAGCAGAGGACATGAATTTTCTTGACACCTGAGTAGGACAAATTGTTGGGGTTTCTTCCACAGTACGCCCCCTGATGTACTGAAGGAGAAGGAGGCTTCCAGGGTCTTGGCACACCCCAGACTGAGCAGAAAAGGGTAGACGTCTACAGATGAAGACAAAGGACGGCAGTTATGTTCCATGGTCTCATGGCGTCTGCCGGACTGCAGACTTCCCCGAAGGCCTTGTGAGGCTAGCTTGCAGGGGCAACAGCTCCCGAGGTACAGATGGTGCCACCTGGCTCAGCCAGAGGGTCTGCTGAAGCAGGTGATGGACTGGCCTATTTCAGAGAATAAGATCTACTTCCAGGCCTCTGGATCTACTTCCAGATCGTCCCTTGCCCTGTGAACACACAGGACTTCTAACAGTTCTGAATCCACATCATTTCCTCTGGAAGGGTGTGTCTGGGGCTTAGCAGATGGCTACACCTGGCCCACGAATCCACATTAAGGGATTTATTCTAACAGTTGAATTATTGCAGGAAGATGCTGGGAGAGAGGAGTCACCATGGAGCACTCAGGCCACCAGCCATCTCACCCAGAAATGTTTCTTGAAAGATTAATGAATGGATGTGCTTGTAGGTCGATATGCTTCTGAAAGAGGCATATTAATATACACTTATAAACATAACACTGAATAATGAGGGAGGATGTTCAAAAGGAGACAACTAAACTGGTTCAGAAGAGACTACTCTCCCAGTGAGAAGCAAAGGACAGGAAGACACCGACTTCCTTCCATCATCGCAATTGTGTTAGGTAATTAATTTATAATCTGAAAATAATGACTACTTTTCAACTTAAACTTTACTGAGTTGGGAATGAGACTTTTCCTTTAGTACTGAAAGGGTTCTTCATGCCATCTACTCTAACCTTGATTGTAGGGTAAGAAAGTAGAAGTTTTCTGTCTTTCCTTCTTTGAGGCTAGAAGGAGCACAACTTTTAAAGCAGGGGAATAACGTGATCAAAATGGTTTTTAAAAGGCATAATAGCTACAGATGGAAAGCAGGTTGGAGGGGTCCAAAAGAAAAGTTATTATAGTAATGTTGGTGAAAGGAGATTACTTGCATTCAACTAACAGCAGCATAAATGGAACGTGTACAGATTCAAGCTGTGTTCAGTGGGTAAAATCAAAAGCATCTGGTTGTTGACTGGATTTGAGAATTGAGAGGTAACAGTTAAGAAAGATGCACAGGGGCTTCCATGGTGGCGCAGTGGTTGAGAATCTGCCTGCCAATGCAGGGGACACGGGTTCGAGCCCTGGTCTGGGAAGATCCCACATGCCGCGGAGCAACTAGGCCCGTGAGCCACAACTACTGAGCCTGCGCGTCTGAAGCCTGTGCTCCGCAACAAGAGAGGCCGCGATAGTGAGAGGCCCGTGCACCACAATGAAGAGTGGCCCCCGCTTGCCGCAACTAGAGAAAGCCCTCGCACAGAAACGAAGACCCAACACAGCCAAAAAAAAAAAAAAAAAAACTTAATGTTTAAAAAAAAAAAAGAAAGATGCACAGATTTCAGATCTGAATAGAGTGTACTCGATTTACTGGATTAGATAATACTGGAAGAGGGTCAGTCTTTAGGAAGAAGATGAAAGATTCTGTTGTTCAAGACACACCGAATCTGAGACATCTATGAGACATTCAAGTGAGGTTATCAAGAGGGCAAGTTGAATACACAGATATAGGATTCTGAAAAGGGCTAAACTAGAGATAGGAAATTGAGAGTCACCAGAATAAAGCTGTCCGAGTTAATGAGACTTCCTAGGAAGAAAAGTGCACAGAGGAACTCTATATAAGGTTGGTCAGGAAAACAAGCCATTAAAGGAGGCCAAAAAGGAACAGCCTAAAAGTTAGGAGGAAAGTCAGATGTGACTCCTTCAAAGTGTGAAGGAGGGGTTAGGCAATAATCTGCAAGCTGGTGGGAGGTCAGGTGAAGAGAAACATGTTTCCTGGATTCAGCAACATGAAGTGAGCACCTTGGTGATGCTGTGCCAGCACAGTGACAGGAGTTCCAGACATCAGCGGGGGAGTGAGGGGCATCCAGGAGGTGGGGAAATGGAGAACTCCAACACAGACACGTGGACAAAGTATGGCCTCTGAACAGGAGAAGACAGACAGCTGTAGCTCAAGGGAGAAGAGGAAATGAGGACAGATTGAATTTTTTCCCTTAAAGATGAGAAAGACTTGACTACGCTTAATTTCTGATGAGGCAAATCAGAAAAGACAGAGACAGAAGGTAAAGAAAAATAAAGATTATCAATATTACAAGCCTTCCAGAGAAGGTAGGAGGGATAGGATCCAGACACAGGCCGAGGTCTCCTTTAGACTTCTGTTATAACTTTCTTAATCAAAAACCTGGATTCTAAGTATAATTAAATATTTTAAGATACAAAAATGTAATATTTTTCAGACACAAGGTAGACACTTAAAGAACAGCCCACTTTTCTGGTATGCTGTACTGAGAGCACAGGGTACAGACGAGATTTAAATCGTGGGCAAACAAGGGGAATTCCAGAGTCAGGCCTCTGCAGAGAAAAACAGGAAACGGTGCACTCCACTCTGATACGTATTAACTGCTGTCAGTAGCACAGTCACAGTTTTTCCTGGAAACATACTTTATTCTTCTTGATTCCTTATAGGGAACTTTACTAAAACTGTTGACCATCTGAATAATTCTTGCCATCCTTAAAATATTAACTGTTATTCTGCATAAGGCCAAAGACTAGAGGTACACAAAAATGAGCAGTTGTATTACAGTGAAGGGGATTAGGGAAAATGTCTCTTCCCATTTAATGTATGTCAAATTATGCCTCACTGAAGCTGTTTAAATCTTAGCGTTACATACTAAAAACTTGTTCAATGAAATGTGATATCCAGAATTTGCTTTTAATTATCCAGTGGAGGGGGGGGGTTAATAGGTGAAACAAGATGGTCCCCCCATCAATACCTACTGAAGCTGGGGACTACACACACGGGCAGGTGGCGGGCCAAGGTGGGAGGGGGTCCTCTTCTTTCCCTAATAAGTTTTTAAAAATAAGTTTTAAAAAAGATATGCTAATTCATTTATTTTCCTCCTAGTCTTACAACTTTACATAAAAACTTATGCACTGTGTACTAGTAAAAATGCCGTGACACAAATATGAATAAACATTTACTTTCATGTCTGATTTCCATCAGAATGTAATCTTGTCCTCATTCTTTCAGATGCTTTACAATTCTAAAATTCTCTACCCACTTCCTGTCTTCCTCCCCAAACTATAGAAGATACATGCGAAGTTTTTCAGAAATACACTGCAGAGCTACCTCATCAGTATAAGGCTAGCTACAGTATCCATTTAGTTTAACACTGCTCTTTATATGCTTCATTCATGCAGTCCCATCACATGTTCCTTCTTTGAAAATAAAAATTACTAGGCAAATATTTATTTTAAAAACCTGGAATGTAAAATTTACAGAAAGGATTATTCTGAGATTATTCTTCCAAAAGACCCCTCTTCTCTGGTTTCACACTCATATCTGGCTACCACCTCCATCCCTCTGCTTCTGTGTATCTCGTGTATGGTGGCCTTCTCCAATACATCCTAGGTTCCCTTTCTTTCCTCTCCCATGTCTTCACCTTATTAACTCTATGCTGATTGACTAGTAAGTCTATTTTCTCCTTTCTGGGCATTAGACTACACATCCAACTGCTTACCGGACATGTCCATGTGAATGTTGAGAGGATACTCAAATTTCCTATGTCCACAACTGAACATATAATCTTATTTCTGTAATCTATTCTTTCTCTTCGTGCCCCATTTTGGTGAACAACACTTCCACCAGTACTTCAAGCCAGGTTTGAGGACTGTCCCTCACTCCTCCTCCTTCCTCATACTATCACAGCACATCAGCATCACATCCTGTGGATTCTACCCTTTCACTCTCTCCATCCCCAAGTCACTGCCATAGCCGTACTTGCAGTCCCTACCGCCTTCCACCTACATCACTGTAGTAGCCTCCTAACTAATTTGCTTCGAGCTTTACAACATTCCTTCCCCTCCCAATATTCTTTGCCCTGGATTTAGATATACCTTTCTAAAGTACAAAACTGATGTTAATCACCACTTTAAAATCCCTCAACAGCTTTCCAAAACTTGCAGGCTAAATTCAAAATCCCAAAGCCTATGAAATCCTGTTTCTCTCTCTAGCCTCCTCTTTTAATACTTTCTTGCATTCTAAGCTTTCATCTGCTACTTGAAATTCCCTAAATATGCTATGATCTCGCTCTCTCTCACTTCTCTGCCCTTGACCTGAAAAGGATCCTTCCTACTGCTCTTGACTAACTCAAGCCTCATACCCTCTGCTCTGAGGTTAGATGCCCCTCCTCTCTGCTCCCAGAGAACCTTGTGTTCACCTCCACCAAAGTAAAATTTACATCTCACACCAAACTGAAACTGTCCACTGGATGGCACATGTGCTCCTATATGGAGAGGGCATAAAAATGTTAGCTCACAAGGACCAGCGCCATACAGAGCACAAAGCAATTCATCAACACACGTTTTTTAAATGAATACATTTATGAATATATAAACATTACAGTCACATTGTTTTTAAGGCTTAACTTTTTAAACATTTTTTGTAGCAATATAAATGTTCCATCTCCCTCACATTTCTACAATATTGATCAAATATAGCTTCTAGGAAAACAGTGATTACTTAATCACTTAAAAGTTGAAACTTCCTCTAAGACTTTCTCTGGGCACCTTCGTGTGCAAACACATGCCACCGAGGAGCAATTTAAGGCCAGATCCCACAGGGTAACAGGAGGCCTAAGGTAAAAGCACAGGTGGAACAGCCTCAGGTCCTTCTAGAAATGGAGGTAAAATGTAAATAAAGAACAAAATGGTCTGCCATCCGGAGCAGGGGAAAAAAGCTAGTGCTTTCGGGCTACAAGACAGCAATCACTTATGCCAATGTGGACTAAGTATTTGAAAGGTTGAAAGAGAGTGATATACTACTGACTTAACTTTGTGACCTGGAGAGAGAAAGCTGAGAGAGTATAACCACATCCCCTACTTATGAATATATCAAATAAACCCACAATTCCCAGACTGTGTCAAGTAGCTGGCAAACATCAAGGGACCCCATGTGGTATTTTCAATTTGAGGGAAACACAATGATACTCAACATGAAGTAGACTGGGACCCGGGCCCCTTTGCTGCAGTGCTTGCACCTGGACACACCTCTTCTCAAGCAACAGAATACAAAGAAACTGTATGGGACTAAAAATAACTGCCTGCATGCCCAGTTGGGGCAAATTCCAAACAAAAGATAAAAAGAGACCAGAACACCCAACTGCCACCTCTTTCGAAGAGCCCAGAGCAAAAGCAGGGGGTCAGAACTTCCCTGGTGGTGCAGCCTGCCAATGCAGGGGACACGGGTTTGATCCCTGGTCCGGGGAGATCCCACATGCCGCGGAGCAACTAAGCCCGTGCGCCACAACTTCTGAGCCTGCGCTCTAGAGCCCACAAGCCACGACTGCTGACGCCGACGCGCCTGGAGCCCATGCTCTGCAATGGGAGAGGCCACCACAATGAGAAGCCCACGCACCGCAGCGAATAGTAGCCCCCGCTCGCTGCAACTAGAGAAAGCCCGTGTGCAGAAACAAAGACCCAATGCAGCCATACATACATACACACATAGATAAATAAGTTAATTAATTTATAAAAAAGCAGGGGGTCAGGAGCAAAAGCAGGGTACTGCGCATGCCCCCTGCACACAACACCACCTAAGGGGTGGGCAAACCACCTAAGCCGGCCCTCCAGCCCAACCCCTACCTTCATGCCATATAAGGAACAAGCTTGCCCTGCCTCAGGGAGTGAGCAAGCAAGGGTACCTGTTGTTTGTTCCCCCTCACCTCCCCGCTACAGCTGGGGTTCCAATAAAGCCTTGCCTGAATTTGTCTGGCCCCTGGTCAATTTCTATTGATTAAGAAGGCCAAGAACCCTGGTCGGTAACAAACATACGTACAATACTGTGTGAACTAACTCAAGATAATTCAAAATTTCAATCTTAGAGAACACACTCTTTTCAACAACATATCTTTGCAAAGCACAGTTTTTCAGTGCCTGCTGTGTAAAAAGCCCAAGTATTGTACAAAAGTCAGTACAGAACTGGAGAAGAGGCTGGTGGTGTTCAGTCTGATCCTACAGTTTGAGGAGTTGTGTAAAGCCTAATAGGCACACATATCCCATAGGTAATCGAGGTTATTTGGGACAGAAATAAAAATTTATTTTTTCTTTCTATATATGTGTATTATTTTTTCAAATGGTGACTCAGTTTTTAGAACATAAATACTAAGTTGTTTAGACCAAACTAGTTAATAAATAAATCTTTAAAGCATTTCTCTTGGCCTGGGAACACCATGAAAAAAATTACTGAAGTGTTAAGGGCAACAAACACAGAAGTTTGGGAGTCTCTGAAATACGCTAATTTTTTGAAATACTGAGAGTATAACTAGGCACTGGGCATTTCTTAAAAAAACTAACTTTCTATACTATGCCACTGACAGTGTTCCCCTAAGTACATGAGCTGCTTTCAAACTGCATCCTATCATCCATCCAGTTCATACAACAGGGGGGGAAAAATGACTAACAAAAGCTGTAATAACATAAAAATAGATTTGATTTTTTTTTATAGTAAAGGAAAAGGATTTTCCTAGTGAGTCTTACACAAAAAATGAAAGCAATAGTTATGGCTGCAATGTCAACAAACTACGTGAAATGCCGTCACCCAAACCCCTTCCCACGTGGCACTGCCTATTCATCCCTTAAGACTCACCTCAAACATAACCTTCTGAGTTGAGGCTGCTGGGTATTCCTTGGTTTAGGCATTTAGAGCACAAGGCTCATTATTTCAATTATAACACTTAAAAATACTGTATTATAATTTATCTGCCCACAGTTTGATTTTCCTACCATGCTAAGAGTTCTTCTATGACCACAGCTGTGCCTGACACATTGGACAATAAATGGCTGCTGAATGAATAAAAGGATTTTAAAGAAACAATGCCAGCTCAGTCCTCTAAAAACTGTTTGTCTTATCCAATATTATGACCAAATATTTCTCAAGGACCTATTACATATGGAAGATGTAAAAAAAATGTATATATATATGATGTCAATTCTAGTGGATTTCATATTTCTGCAAAAAAAAAATTACTTACTTGTTTTATTTTTCTGCTTTACAGTAATGCTATCTACCATAGAGTAGTTCTACTGTCATCATTGTTCTAGCTTTTATACGGGGTGACATCTCAAGAGCAAGCTTTACTGTATATCAGAATCACTGCAGGGGTTTGTTAGAACACAGGCTGCTGACCTTCTTGCAGAATTTCAAATCCACCAGGTTTGGGGCAGGTCCAGGAATGTTCATGGCTAACAGGACACCAAGTGATAATGATAGCTCAATGGTTTAGAAATACTGGTGCTGAAGATTTACAGCTGAATATTTTAAAACAATGGGTAATTCTTAAGAGTCTTACTACATTCCAGGCATATTTCCAATCACTTTAAATACAGGAACACATTTGATAATACCTTGAAAAGCAGTGTGTGACGTTTTAATATTCCCTTCGAATCTAAGAAACTCTGGCAAACTCTCACTTGGATTCTCTTGACTATTGCTCACGTTCCTACCTTATATTCACATTTGTTAATCTCTTGAACTCCCTGAATAATATTTTACACCTTTTGTGTGTGTTTTTAAATTATTTGGAGAGCCATTAGGCTGAATGGTTTTTCTCATTAAGAACAAACAACTCTACAACAACCAGGCCACCAAAGAATGTTTTTTAATCAATAGTTTTCATCAAAAAGAAGAGCCTATTCACTGTAGCAAACAAAGAAATACTTCTCAACCAGCTATCACCCCAGGGCTCAGTGCACAGACAGTAGTCAGACATGCCTATCTCCCCATGTCTTTCCCTGGAAGAGGTCTATTTGCACATTTTAAAAGCTACTTCCTGAGGGTCAAGCTTCTAATTTAGCACACACACAGAGACAGACTAAGATACTGCCCAGAAAGGAGGCCACTGGGCACCATCTCCACGTTTTTCCTCTTGCCCATTCCAGGCTACCCAGCATACTGCTTTTGCAGCTGCCTCCCAGGGGTGACACTTTTTGACTGCCTGGCTTTGGTGGCCAGCAGGGCTTCAGGTCACAGGTCCCACAGCACAAAAACAATCAACCAGTTCTTAACTAGCTACCCCCCAACAGCTCAGTGCAGAGAGAAAAGAGAGATATACCTAGCTCCCAGCATTTCGGTGAAAGGGGTCTACTTGCATAGTTTAAAAGATGCTGCCTGAGGGTCTGACTTCCAGTCAGCCTGCATCTAGGTGCTGAATGAGATCCTCCCCTTTGGACACTGATAGGTTTTGGCACACCCTCAACAACAAAGAGGTGGCTTTGGACAATCACAAGGTTTCAGAGACAACCAAGACCTTGGGCCAGGCTGAATGATAAGGTTCAACTCCTACACATGACCAGTATGTCACACCTGGCAGAGGTGGCTGTTTTATATAATGCACAGAAACCAGCACAGAGAGCCCAGGAAAATGAAGAAACAGAGGAACATGTTCCAAACAAAAGAACAAAATAAAACTCCAAAAATAGACCTTAATAAAATGGAGGATAGATCATATGTTAAGCCACAGTTTAAGTCTTAATAAATTTAAAAAGACTGAGGTCATATCAAGCATCTTTTCTGACCACAATGGTATGAAATGAGAAATCAATTACAAGAAAAAAAAGTGGAAAACCCACTTAAAAAACATGCTACTAAATAACCAATAGGTCACAGAAGAAATTACAAGGGAAATCAAAAAAACATTTTGAGAAAAGTAAAAATGGATATATTACATACCAATCTTATGGGATGCAGCAAAGGCAGTACTAAGAGGGAAGTTCATAGCAATAACCAACTACATTAACAACAACAAAGAGCTCAAATAAATAATGTAACTTTTTACCTCAAGGAATTAGAAAAGGAGTGAACTAAACCCAAAGTTAGTAGAAGGAAGAAAATAACAAAGATCAAAGTGGAAATAAATGAAAAAGAAACTAAAAGACAATAGAAAAGATTAACAAAACAGAGAGCTACTTTTTTAAAAGATAAAACAGAAAAACCTTTAGACTTACCAAAAAAAGAGAATTCAAATTAAATTAGAAAAGAGGAGACATTACAAGTGATACTACAGAAATACAAAGAATCACAAAGACTACTATGAACAGTTACATGCCAAAAAACTGGACAACCTAGAAGAAACAGATAACTTCCTAGAAATATACAAACCTACCAAGACTAAACCATGAAGAAATAGAAAATCTAAACAGACCAATAACAAGTAAGGAGACTGAATCAGTGATCAAAAACCTCTCAACAAACTATAGGACCACATGGCTTCACTGGTGAATTCTACCAAACATTTAAAAAGAATTAATACCAATCCTTCTCAAATTCTTCCAAAAAAATCAAAGAGTACACTTCCAAACTCATTTTACGAGGCCAGCATAACCCTGATACGAGAACCATACAAGGTCAGTAAAGGAAAGAAATTACAGGCCAATAATCCTGATGAACAAAGATGCAAAAATTCTCAAGAAAATCTTAAGAAATTGAATTCAACAGTACAATAAAAGGATCATACACCATGATCAAGTGGGATTTATTACAGAGATAGAAGGATGGTATACCACATTAACAAAATGAAGGATAAAAGTCACATGATCTCAAAGAAGCAGAAAAAGCATTTGGCAAAATTCAACATCCATTTGATAAAAACTCTCAACAAAGTGGGTATAGGGAGATCGTACTTCAACATAAAAGACTGCACAGATATATCTCATTTCATTGCGCTTTGCTTTACTGTACCCCACAGATATTGCGTTTTTTTACAAATTGAAGGTTTGTGGCAACTGTGCATTGAGCAAATCCATTGGCACCATTTTGCCAACAATATTTGCTCACTTTGTGTTTCTGTCATATTTTGATAATTCTCACAATATTTCAATTTTTTCCACTATTATCATACTTGTTATGGTGATCTTTGATATGACTATTGCAAAAACATCACGACTTGCTGAAGGCTCAGATGATGGTTAGCATTTTTTTTATCAGTAAAGCATTTTAAAATTAAGATACGTATTTTTCCTTAGACATAATGCTATTGCACACTTAACAGACTACAGTATAATATTAATATAACTTTTATATATATTGGGAAACCATAAAATTCACTTGACTCTCTATTGCAATATTTGCTTTAGTGTGGTGGTCTGTAACTGGACCCACAATATCTCCAAGGTATGCCTGTATATGACAAGTCCACAGCTAACATGAACTCAATGCTGATAAGCTGAAAGCTTTTCCTCTAAGATCAGAAACAAGACAAAGATGCCCACTCTCACCACTTCTTTTCAATATATTGAAAATCCTAGCCAGAGCAATCAGGCAAGAAAAAAAAAAAAAAAGGCATCCAAACTGGGAAGGAAAATGTAAAACGGTCTCTATTTGCAGATGACATGATATTACATATAGAAAATCCTAAAGACTCCACCAAAAAACTGTTAGAACTAATAAGCAAATTGAAATTCAAGAATGAAATTGAATGGTGGAATGGAACAATGGAAAAGACAGTCTCTTCAATAAATGGTGTTGGGAAAACTGAACAGCCACATGCAAAAGAATGCAACTGGACCAAAATCTTACACCATACCCCAAAATCAATTCAAAATGGATTAAAGACTTGAATGCAAGACTTCAAGCCATAAAACTCTAGAAGAAAACGCAGGGATAAGCTCCTTGATATCACTCTTGGCAATGATTTTTTGGATTTGATACCAAAAGCAAAGGCAAAGCAAAAATCAGTAAGTTGGACTACATGAAATAAAAATTTTTTGCACAGCAAAGAAAACTAATGCAGTGAAAAGGCAACCTACAGCTACAGAATGGGAGAAAATATTTGCAAATAATATATTTGATAAGGAGTTAATATCCAAAATATATAAAGAACTTATACAACTCAGTAGTTAAAAACAAAAACAAAACAACCCAATTAAAAATGGGCACAACTGAATAGATATTTTCCCAAAGGTGACATATGGATGACCAACAAGTACATGTAAAGATGCTCGATATCACTAATTAGCAGAGAAATGCAAAACAAAACCAAAATGAGATATCACCTCAGACCTGTTAGAATAGCTATTATCAAAAAGACAAGAGATAGCATATGTTGGTCAGAATGTGGAGAAAAGGAAACCCTTGTGCACTGCTGGTGGGAATATAAATTGGTGCAGTTGTTATGAATAACAGTACAGAGGTCCATCAAAAAATTAAAAACAGAACTACCATATGATCTAGCAATTCCTCTTCTGGGTATACAGTCAAAGGAAATGAAATTGCTATCTCAGAGAAACATGCATCCTCCTGTTCTTGCAGCACATTTACAATAGCCAAGACATGGAAACCACCTAAGTGTCCATCAATGGCTGAATAGATAATGAAAATGTGATGTGTGTGTGTGTGTCCACATAAGTATATATAGACAGATATATGCATACACAGATAGATGTGTGTGTATCTATATATACACAATAGAATTTTATTCAGCCATAAAAAAAAAGATGGAAATACTGCCATCCGTGACAACACTGATGAACGTGGAGGGCATTATGCTAAGTGAAATAAGTTAGAAAAGAAAAGACAAATACTGTACCATCTCACTTTTATCTGAAATCTGAAAAAACCTAACTCACAGAAACAGAGAACAGACTAGTGGCAGCCAGAGGCAGGGGGTGAGGGGTAGGGGGTGGAGGTGGTAGAAATGGGTAAAGGGGATCAAAAGGTACATACTTCCAATTATAAGGTAAGTAAGTTCTGGGGATATAAGGTACAGCATGGTGACTACTGTTAGCAATACAGTCTTGTATATTTGATTATTGCCAAGAGTAAATCTTAAAAGTTGTCATGAGAAGAAAAAAATTTTTTAACCATATGGGGTGATGAGTTAACTAAACTTACTGTGGTAAGCATTTCACAGTATATTCATATATCAGATCATTATGTTGTACTCCTTAAACTAACACAATGCTATATGTTAATTATATCTCAATAAAACTGAGGTGGGAGGGAAAACCTACTCCTACTTACAGACTGGAGTTAGTGAAATAAATTTCAGGTCCCTCATTCCCTCATATGATCTACTTCTCACCATTTTCATTCCTTACCTCTGGGCTCTACCAAGATTTCTATTCAATATAACAAATCACAAGTGTGAGTCATGGTTTTATTCCAGTAATGACTGGATAAATCCTAAGCATACCAGGATGATTACACAGAGGTCATATATCTATTTACAGGTATCAGTGATGATTTGAGCTACTAAATTCACTATCTCCTATCTGTGTCCATGAACTCCTTTACTGCTGAGTCTGACCAACTTTGGAGGTAATATTATATAAATTACATTATCTTATACTCTACAAATAGTAAGCAAAACATTAAAATAGAGCAACAAAACTTAAAAAAAAACCATTAGACATAATAAGGTAACTGTGGGAAAAAGATATTATTACCATGACTTTATACAAAAATGATTCAGAGGATTTTATGAACTATTAATATTTAATGAGTTATGATATAGTGCTCAAAATGATACATAGCACTTATAATTTGGGGGGGAGGATGAAAACCATATGAATAGACTGCATAATACAGGAGGCCTCTACCTTTCACTCATTATCTTTATACAAAGTTTACTTACTATGGCACAAAAGTCAAAAGATAACTGAAGCTAACTGCTTATAGACCCTAGCTTCACTGGAATTCTGCTAAAGGTGTATATAACTAGCATTAAGTCTTAAGCCTTCTTTCACTTTTTTCACTTTGGTTATTCTATCAATGTTTACTTCAGCATTTGCTAAAGAGATTCAAGTTTCTGACATTCAAATCTTATCATTTCCCAAAAGGTGAAGGTTTGTGTAATTCACATATCCTTAGTTTTCAATTTATTTTACTGATTTGGATTAACTTTTTTTTTTTTTTAACACCTAAACAGTAGCTTAGGATATTCTAGACCGACAACAAGTAATCTTTTAAAATTGTTCTTAAAGGCTTTGAAGCAGCTTTATAACATTTTTACCAGAGTAGTCAATATATATTCAGGCTAAGTGACATTTTATTTCTATCCTTCTGTATAAATAGGCATAAATCTTTATTGTGGACATACACCATTTCTTTCTACATACTTTGTTCTAGAAGCAGCAACCCACTTCCTTTCCTTTGGGGAAATCACCTCTTCCTGACCCCAACCATATGATTTTGATAGGTTGCCAACCACAGTAGTCGACAACCCTGACCATGGGGTGTGCACATGACACAAACTGGGCCCAGAATCCTTCCCTGGGAAGGACTAAGGGAGATGTCCTTTCTTCCTCATGGTGGTTAAACTGAGATGATGAACCTGGAGCTGAGGTCAATCATGGAAAAAATACCCACCTCTAGTCAGAAAGTGCAAAGAATCAAGAAAGAGACAGAGTTGAGAATCTTTACAGTGTCCCAGGTCCTGGATACAGATGTAGAAGAAGCCAGATCCAGCTTTCCCATGGGTAGTAATATGAGCTGATAATACCACCTATGGAAGTCTGGTTTCTAAGATCTTAACCAAAAATCTATGATTAATATGTCAGGATTAATATTAATCATTGAATAGTAAGACAAATGGAAGAGAAACAAGGAGTAGACTGCAAAGATCTAAGAAAAAAAAATCTGCCCTTCAATAACTGAGTAGCCTACTTTGGATTCCAAATTCTCATATTTAGGTCAAACTTCAGAAAATAATAAACCTTTTCAGTATGCCAACTTGTACTGTATGAAGATACACTCTGGGAACAATAAGTGATAATTCTACTTCTCTGGTTTCTAGAGTGTGGTGCACTCACTGGAATGCCAGCAGTGGCCCTCAGGTGAAAAGGCTTATATAAGGAGGCAATTCTATAAAAGATGAGAGCCACATCATAGATCACCACAGAGAAATCCAAACACCCAAGCAGAGTTACAAGCAGGGACTTAGATCTAAGTCAAAGTACAGAAAGGCAAGGCATTTCATACTGGAAATATTTATAAATAGGTGGGTTGCTGGTAACACACTTAAAATTCAATCCTAAGTGCAGTGCTGTCTTTATTTTGCCCTTTAGAGTTTAGTAGATAAGTAGCCTTTTCCCACTTAGTATAAGTTTCAAAGTTGGTAACAGATGAGAAGTTCACAGGAGGCCCCAACATTTGTTTTTTATAAGGAATCTCTAAGCAAGTTTATAGTGATCTTTTCAAGGGCAAAATTGCCAAATGCAAAACTGAAGGAACTAGCCATTCTCATCTCTCAGTGAGAAACCTGAAGTGAACACAGGGATTTCCTTTTCTCTATTTAAAGTTAGTATCTTGTTTAAGTCACATATTGCAAGTATGAAAACTGAAATACAAAATAGGCTTAAAACTAACCTGAAATAGCTTCTCTAAGTACTAATGATATATTTTTCAATGCTTTTGCATGTTAAACCCTTCACACTAGAGATTTCTGCTACCACACGTCCACTTGAGATTGTTTCTGTACCCTGTATATACATGCATATGTGTGTGAGCTAACTTCAGGAAATCACTGTATACTGAACAAAGAAAATGTGGTATAATACAATGGTCTACACTGATATTATTGCAGTGAGACCTAAATTGGACTTCTCACCTCTGGAACTAAAGACAATAAATTTGTGTTGTTTAAGGCACTAAACTTGGAAAATCTGTCACTGGCAGCCACAGGACACTAATGTACCTAGGGAAAGCATATTACTTGCCAAGGTCCCACAGCTAACTAAAGCAGGTCTGGGAGTCTTCCTTGTCCACTGTCTTTCCTTTACACCACCATATATACAGTTATTCTAAAATAGATACCTTTGTGTTTCAAAAAGAGTTACATAATTCCCCCTAACATTTAATACATAAAATAGAAAGAGAAAAATCAAATGCTTATATTAACTTTTTGTAAATATTGTTCACAATCAAGCCAAGCAATGTTCTACAGTTAATTTTTCTTGTACTACATTTTGTGTTGAATTGCTTCTTTTTGTTTGCTTAACTGCCTATGAAACTAACATTAATTGTTGCAACACCATCCACAAATTTCTTGAGGTACAACTGGTTAAACAGCTAAACAACTAATCCATATAGTCTGAAATGTCACTAAATGGAATAGGTATTTTTCACTCAACTGGCCTTCAACCAAAACACTTAACGCTGTTTTTTAGTTCAGGGAAATGTTCCTGTATTATTATTGGGTTGTCCAAAAAGTTTGTTTGGGTTTTTCTGTAAGATGTTACAAAAACCCCTAACTTTTTGGCAAACACTTTGATAATTTATTCTCCTCCAATGCCTCTTTCTTCTACTTTGTGAAACTCTAATTAGGCGGATTTTGAACCTTCAGGATTGATCATCTAATTTTCTTAGCTTTCCCCTTCTACTTTCCATCTATTTCTTTGTTTTACTTTGTTTTTACTCTCTATTTCTTTGTTTTACTTTGTTTACAGATTTATCTTCCAGCCCTTCCACTGGACTTCTGTATCTCAGCTATATCATTTCCAAACACTATTTCTTCTTCTCAATTTGTTCTTTCTGTCTCCCTTCCTGTGTAGGCACACTTTTCTTATTTAATGGGTCCAATATCTTAATCATCTGAGGAATATTTACAGTTTTTATTGCTTTATTTTAGTTCTTTTCTATTCCCTGTATCATCTATTTCCTCTGAGTTCTTTCATTCGGTTAATTTCTTTTAGCTTTCCTCATGCCTGATGATCACCGACCATCCAAATGAGGCTTAGTACACATGGGTCAGGCATGCTGAATGGTGGGTTCAAGGACAGGTGAGAAGATGGTGAAACTGGCTTTTTCCTTGGGGAGCCCACAACCACAGAAATCACCAGGTCTCTGCATAGCCGGTCAGCTCTCTAGAGAACGATCTGCTGCAGGCCAGCCTGAGCAGTTCAAGCCTAGTTGCAGGCCTTCCAAGAGCAAGGCAGTTAAGACTCTGGTTTGCTTCTGGTCAGTATGCCCCTGTGCAGGCAACTGGGTGTGGCTATGTTCTGCAAATTCCAAATCTATCATCTGTGTTTTATTATCTTTCATCCATGCTTATGTTTTCTCTGCATTCTTTTCCTTTGTGGGTTTTACCCCTTTTTGTTTTTTAAACTCCTTTAATGTCATGCAAAGTGGGGTTTCAGGAGGGAGGAGACTGTACATGTGTGCTCAGTCCAACATCCTCTCTACGTTACACACCTGGATCTCTCTTCCTGGTAATTGAAAACCAAACCAAACCAAACCAAAATACTTCTGGTAAGAAACCAATTTTTCAAGCTTTGAAGGTCCAGTTCATTTCAAATAGAATGTGCTTGAAAATAACCAACGGAGATTTAAAACACAACAAAACAAAATAAAATCAACCATTATTTAAAATGAGAGGAAACTGCAATTTGTCAACTAAACATTCATAAGAGCACTTACTGCATGCCAGGCACTATGCTAAGGGCTTAACATAAATTACCTTATTTAATATACTTTATTATCTACTTTAATATATTTAAGCCTATTAGATAGGTGTCATTATTCCTATTTGCAGAGGTTTAATTAATCTGCTCAAGGTCACATAGTAAATAAGCATTGGCATTGCAATTCAAACCCTTATTTGAACAACTCTTAAGCTCATAGAAAACCAGATCTCCTATGAAGAGGGTAGAAAAAAGGGAAAAACTTGTTTGGTTTTTCATAACTACCCATAACTCTGGGGCTCATAAAAATGAGATCAGGGCTTCCCTGGTGGCGCAGTGGTTGAGAGTCTGCCTGCCAATGCAGGGGACACGGGTTCGAGCCATGGTCTGGGAAGATCCCACATGCCGCGGAGCGACTAGGCCCGTGAGCCACAATTGCTGAGCCTGCGCGTCTGGAGCCTGTGCTCCGCAACAAGAGAGGCCACGATAGTGAGAGGCCCGCGCACCGCGATGAAGAGTGGCCCCCGCTTGCCGCAACTAGAGAAAGCCCTCACACAGAAACGAAGACCCAACACAGCCAAAAATAAATAAATAAATAAATAAATAAAATTAAAAAAAAAAAAAAATGAGATCAATTTCCGACAGCTAAGCACTACTGAAAGCCACATTTGTCTTATGTTTCTTAGTAACTTTATCTTTTTTTTTTTTTTTAACATCTTTATTGGAGTATAATTGCTTTACAATGGTGTGTTAGTTTCTGCTTTATAACAAAGTGAATCAGCTATACATACTTTATCTGTTCTTAAGGTCAGTGAGAAATGACATCTAGTAACTTCTTTATTTAATGTATGGGAGATTCTGTTTAATTATCCTATATGCATGACTGACAGCTAATACTATTTCCAGTATCTTAATGATTTTTGAATCCATGCATATGTGCATAACGGAGACATGCAGAAGGATTTGTGCATGTTAAGATTCCAGTGAGGACATCACCCAACTGCTACTCAGGTAGACACTCCAAGAACAAATAAAACAAAACCAAAATCAAAACCACAAAAAACAGAGTGATGGGGGTGTGTGTGTGTGTTAGAATGGCAGGCATTTATATCATTAAGTTAATATGTATGAAAGCATTCAAACTAAGATCTGTAAAAATGGCAGATAATAATTAACATTTACTGGCAAGAATTTTTTTTTTTTTTAATTTGGCTGTGCCTCGCAGCTTGTAGGATCTTAGTTCCCTGAGCAGTGAAGGCGCCGAGTTCTAACCACTGGACCGCCAGGGAATTCCCAAGAACCTTTTAAAATGTTGAAACACTGCTGGTTTCACCATAACTTATCAAAACTAGTGATGTATTTTTGCATAGTCTTATAATTCAATTGCATATCCAATGTGTGTATACATGTCCATTTGGGTAAAATTTATTGAAACACATACTAGAGAAAACTAGTCTTAAAATGCCAAGGCTTTGCTATTAACTTACTAGCCTTAACTTAGTTTACTAGTTCACTTAATAGTTTCCAAATCTGTGTGTGAGTGATGCATCTGACTAGATGTTTGCTTAGATGCCTTTAAGACTATAATTTTATTATTGTATGAAAATTATTTTCAGTTCACAAATGAAAACAGCTAACAAATGACAAACCAAAACAAAGCAGAACAAATGATGTCTCACCTGCTAAAATAGAGGAGTATAAGCATAAAAAATAGCTCTTCAAGGAACTAAAAGAAAGGTCAATCTACAAAAGTAATTGGAACATGAGCACTAGAAATATCTAAAAAATCAGAAGAATTTTTACTATGTACAGATGTGATAAGAGACCAAGCTTTACTCAGTACTTAAAGGAGATAGAGCTGAGATCTTAGAATCTGTCTTGCATATGCAAGCTAACAAAATTGATCTGTAATATTTTCTACCCATTATAAACATGTTTAAGGCAGAGAAAGATGGAAGAACAGAATGGTTTTTATCATGTGTTTATATCACAGATGAACAGACTCTGAAGTGCCTCTAAAAATGTCCTATATAGTATTGACTTCATAATTATTAAAATACTACTATAGTATTAGGTCCCAGAAATTATCTAAATTCTAACTGCTCTTTAATCACAGATTACATAAAGTTTACATAAACATTTTATTCTTCTACAACCGTGAATAGTTTATTAACTAGACTTTACCTGCCTGGTACTGATTTCCTTTCTTTCTTTTGCCTTCTGATTTTTAAAATAATAAAATTGAGATCCTTAACTTTCCCTCCTATTTGTATATACCAAGGCCATGTGAGAATCAGGACCCAAACCACTAACTCTGGACAAATAAAGGCTTAATCCTCTTTATCCTTGCTGTTTCTATGTTTATAAAACCCAAGAATCAGTAAAACAAAACAATGCAAAGGTTCATGCTATTGGTATTTCAGAAGCACCTTAATTTTAGCCATTTTAAGAATTCAATGCCTTATGAAAAGATGCAGACTTTCACATCATTTACACAAATAACAGAACATGTAAATGAAGAAAGTGTTTTCTAAATAAACATGACAATCTCCCAGATGCATAGGTGAGATGACTTGAAAACAAAAGCTCTTTTAAGAAATGTTTCAGGATTCATGTAAGCTGTCAGTTAATAGGAGCTCACACTGGCTACTTAACATGACCTCATAAATGAGGAACATTTTCTTTAGGAAGATATAGACAGTATTTTCTAATGAGCATATAGAAAAAAAATTAAGTTAGGACTTATCTGCCATATAAATATATATTTTTAAAAACTATTTGACCACAATGTTTTTTTCTCTTCCTGCTCATCAAAAACAATTTTCCCTGCGTTTCTGTCCCTTTTTTTCCCAGTGGTAATTATTTTTATCACAATAAAGATAAGATAATCCTGTTTCTCAACTCCAGAGCTCCATGCTCTGACTTGTTCTGTATTCAATGGTCTCCAATGTGGGAAATGCTCACCTGGGGGGTGTTCAAAATGATCTGCTGGAATGTGAGAGGAAAATACTAGACCTTCTATTTTTACTTTTCATCTTTTCTTAAATTAAGTTCTACTAATACTTTGTGTATAGGATGACATAGATGCCTGGTGGCTTCTGAATGCATTTATTTCTATAATAGTTACCAGAAACAGAGTAAACAAAAAGCACTGAATTAGATTAATGCTTAATCATACTTGAAACTAAATACAAGAATGAAAGCTGCTATAGTATAATGTCTTAACTTCATGGGCTTCAATTTATCTAAATGTGTTTTTCTGTACTCTCAAAGAACTCGTCTTATGGTATAATACAAACGGAATGCGCTGATGAACAAAAGTGTGGAGGAGCTGAATTGGAGAATTTTATTTCAAGAAATCTCTGACTTGTGTACAATCCTGAAGCTCACAACCTGGAAGTTTAAAAAAATCAGGTTACTTTTCACTCTCATTAAATTAAAATGCAAGGGTAAACATTTCCTCTCGGACTGATAAAAACTGAGTCTGAAAACATCATGCATTTGATGAGGCTATGTAACAACGGTTGGTAACTCAAACTGCTGGTAGGAACACAAACTGGTAACACCAAATTTAAAACAATGTTGTCTTGCATGGTAAAAGCTAATGTCCTTAGCCTTTAGAACCAATCATTTCACTCCTAGGTATATACCCTAGAGAACCTCAAGCATGTGTTCACCAGGCAACACATACACAAAGGCACGAAAGAGCATCATTCGTAATAGTCCCATACTGGGAACAACTCAGAATTTCAAAAGGACTATATGGATGTACATGGTGTAGTCATACAACAAAACGTTCAAGAAAAGTGGAAATGAAGTTCAGTTACCTGCCTCAATACGGATTAATCTTATAAATTTAGCATTGAATTAAAGAAGAAAACACAATTATATCCACTGGAACTCCACTCAAAGTTAAAACAGGTAAATTAACCTATACTGCTCAGGGCATATACAAATGGCAAAATCATAAAACACAATAAGGAAGTGATCACCATAAAAAAGCAGGGCAGTGGCTCCTCCAGGTGTTGGAGCAGGGATGTAAATGTAAAGAATGCTAGGGGGCTTCTGGGGTGTTGGCAATGCTCCATGTCTTAACTTGGGTAATATTTGCTTCATAATATGTTTCATAACTATTTATCATATAGTACATTTATATATAAAACAAACTTTTAAAGTACTTTTTTGGTATGATAATGGTATTGTGGTTATGTTAAACATGAATCATTATCTCTTAGAGATAAATACTGCCATATTTATGTATAAAATGAAATAATGCTTGGAATTTGGCTTCAAAATAATACAGAAAAGAGCAAAGTAGATGCACTGAGATGAACAAGATCAGATAAGAACTGATATTGTTGAAGCTGAGTGTATGAGGTTCAGTATACAACTGTCTACTTTTGAATTATTATTTTTGCTGATGTCACTTTTTAAGTAGCTATAAATGGCAGCCACCACATGGCTTGCTAAGAAATAGCTTGTTTTATTTTGACGTATATATTTAAAAACTCCAATCTAAACTGAATAAAGATCAATTTAATAAAAGCATTAAAGAAAACAATTTCCTCTCTGACATTTACAAACTTATAAAAGCATTCTAGTTTCTGAAGATAAATGGCTTTCTACTGCCATCTCACCCCCTCCCCCAGCTTGAACTCATACAGAATGCTATGGACACTAACTTACCAGCACTTCCTGACTGTGCTATCAGCACAAAACAGGGTAGGAACACCAAAATCCTTATGCCAAGAGCCTTTCTAGTTTGTCTTCAAGCTCATGTATACAAATTGAAACTTTCTCCTCAGGTATAAGCAGCTTACTGTCTCTATGAAGAAATCCAGTAGCCACTCCTGAGGCAGGACAGGCAGTTCCAGTGAATAAGATAATCTTGGTAATTTCTAGGTTTAGCAATACAGTTAAGACATTTGAATCAGTCCTCTACACTGCCTTTCTACAAAGTAGGGATATTTTTCATTTCTCCACTGATAAGGGTAATTTTCTATTTCTATTACATAAATTCATCTACTAAATGTTTTGAGATGATTGTGGTTACATAATGTGTTTTTCTGTGTAATTAAACAAATCAAGAGCATGCACATTTACGTTTCCAGAAAAAGGAAAAATGACAACGTATCTATCATACTCACACCTCATTTAGGGTGTGTGGAAATGTGATTCCTAAAAAAAGGAAGTTCTACATGAATCTATGCCATCTGAGGTCCTTATCGCATGGTACTGATGGAAATGCACCACACTTGAGCAAACACTCTTGTTTGACATAAATCCCCTGAAATTATAGAATGCCCTCACCTAGAGTTTCCTCTAGCCACCTTTCATAGAACTGTTGGTTCATACTCTCAGGCTGCAGTAATAGCTTTCATGCTTTTCATGTCTAAGGTCTAAGGTCTTCTAGCAACCCCTGTCTACTGACCCATTCCATCCCCTTCCAATTCTTCACCCATTTCCCTCGAAGAAACCTTAGACTCTCTAAAACATGGAGCACAGTGCCCTTCCTTTGTTTTTTTTATATGGCAGTTACCACATCATCACTTAAAGACACACACCCCTACTATTATGGATTAGAACTGCACATCAGAACAACAACAAAAATGAAGAAAAGTCACTGCAGGAAATCAACAATCTTATTGCAGAACACACTACACACATGATTGCAGACTGCTGAGGAGGACTCACTGGCTGGGAGTGTAGGAAGGAGAAGGTAACTCACTGGCCTACAGGATGCAGTCTGGTGAGGCAGTGCTAACTCTCAGTCTGGGCATACAGTAACATTCAACATTCAAACTACTGGGAAAAGGATATGTTCTTCACTTGAAAGAACAAAACCATTCAATGATTTCCCATTTCACAAAGTGTAAAAATCAGTCTTTCCCCAGCCTGGAAGGCCATACATGACCTGGACCTTAACTATGTCTGACCTCATTTCCCACCACTGTAGCCCTGGCTCACAGCCACTCTGCCCTCTTTGACATTCCTCGTACACATACAACCTTTGCACTTCCAGAACTCTTCTACTCGCAAGTCCTTCTACATAAGCATGTGCCTTACTTCCTTAAATCTTAGCTTAAATATCACTTCATCAGAGAGGCGTTTCCTGTACACCCTTCATATTCCCATTTCTCCTCCTCTTTTTTCTACTTTCTTTTTCCTTAGAGCAGTTACCATCACCTGATATCACAGACACCTATTTATTCACTAAATATCTCCTCCACTAGAATGAGAGCCATGAAGCAGAAACAGTGTCTGTTTTGCTCACTGTTATTTCATCAGTACCTGGCTCACTGTGGAAATACCAGAGTGTTAATACATGACAACTGGGCATAGGTGTCTAATTAAAATAACACATTTCAGAGACAAACAGCATTACAAAACATCAGTACCATGTGGGGAAACACTATATGGGGAAAGTATGTAATATGACTAGAAAAGGGGGAGGTTGTAAATCAATATGCATTGTTTTTGAGGATACCTTAGAAGTTTCTTACCTTAATTGTGGTGATGGCAACGAGTGTATACGTATGTCCAAACTCGCCAGATTGTATATGTATGTCCAAACTCACCAGTTTGTATACATTAATTATGTTCAATTTTTTGGTATACCAATTATAACTCAATAAAGCTGGGGGAAAAAATGTCCACCAGCACGCTAATGCACAACAGTTAAGTAGGTAAAGAATTCACTACAGTCCTGTAAACAGCTGATAAATCTTTTCATTTTTTAAAAAATTAAGTTGCAAGACAGCTACAATCCAATTTAAAAATTCCAACCTTAGCACTACCTAGCAACAACAACCGCAGCATTTACACTACAGTCAACTTAAAAGGTTTAGATTACTATGGCTCCAAAAATTGGGACTCTATTTTACTCTGTATTATATACTGTGCTAAAACGAAAGAGTAGGAAGAAAAAATATGATTCTTATGCTACTACTCAGAAAAATGCATTCTAAGTTCTTCCCAATATTGGGTTGTTCCTTTTCCACACATGGAATGTGCAAGAGCAGGGGGTGGTAAAGAAAGAGTGGGAGAGTTGGCACACAGCACTCAATTTTGGTACATACTTTTAGAAAACTTTAGAGATGACCAAGCAGCTTTCAAATAAGACACTCTTGATACTGTCTAATAGAGCTGCAAGGATATGTTTTTGTAGACTGTAAACACACATACAATTATTAGTGCATCCTTTAAATGTTTTTTCCTCATGCCAACAAGCAAGCTGTTCTTCTACGATAGTAACCACACAGCCCTGTTAAGTTTTGTGTCATTTTTCTCAGCAAGTCAAAATGCTATTCTTGTGGAATATTTCATACAATTATGTATTATTAAACAATAACACCATACAGACATGTTATATGTGCACAAAAAACTCAAACTGCAAATCCTTTGTGTATCAGAAAATGTAGTTCTAACGTCTCATAATTCTAAAGCCTTATGCTCCCACTCTTTAAATTCCTAACCTCTGCCATTCTAGTTTGAGTATACCTGTATCACATACTGGAACAGGATACATTTTTATTACAAACATTATGCATGCTGGCAATAAACAAATCCACCTTAAAAAATATGGAAATATGACTTCTGGTTTCCTGTCTGACACGTAAGGAGCTTAGAAGATGTCATGCCCATCCACACAATCAAAAAGTTGAACAAACTGAAAACCAACAACTGTTCTTAGATCCTTTAGAGAACTGAGATCACAGAGCAAACTGTTGCCTCCAGGATTGGAGACATAGGCAAATACAGAAAATCACAATGTCCTAGAGCAGAAACCTCCAGTCAGTGCAGGACCAATGTAGGAAAACAAACTGTAATTGGTGAATTGCTGGAGGATGAGTGTAGACAGCTGGAGAGTTAAAAAACTCCAGGGGTGCCCAGTCTTAGGAAGGTGTGAACTAGATTTAGTCAGTTAATTCCACAGGACGGAACATAGCAAAAGTGATGGGATATCACAAAGATTCTGACTTCCATCCTGCTTGCCCTCTTGCTCATACTAATGAAAGCCAGTCGCCACATTGTGAGCTGTGCTATGGAGAGACCTGTGGAGCAAGAAACAGGGAGGCCTCCAGCCAACAGCCAGCAAGGAACTGAGGCACTTTTTCCAACTAAGACTCTTGTTAGGATTCAGAGAGGAACTGAACCCTTCCAACAACCACTTTAGTGAGATAGAAAGCTGGTCCTCTCCGTATTGAACCCCGAGATAATTACAGCCCCAGCTGACATCTTAACTGTAGCCTTAGAAAGATCCTAAGTCAGTGCTTGGATTCCTGACCACAGAATCTGTGAGATAATAAAAATCTGTTTTAAGCCACTATGACTTAGATGAACTTGCATCATCTTAGGTAACTAATACTTCATCCAATCCAATCTCTGTATTCTCAGTGAGCTAATGGAAATCAGGAGAGGTTTGATACCTTGCCTGAACTCTTGAGACTCAGAACAGACCAGAAGCTAGGCCCTGGTTGGGGTTCTCTCGGTGATTTACAATGCCTTTCTGCAATTTGGCGGTATGGAAATTTGCCTGGCCTGTTCTTCTTAACAAAGCCTACCCTCAAAAGAAACTATTTTACCAGAGCCTAACTGACTAGGGTTTTACCAGAAACTAACCAACTTTGGGGAAGGGAAATATCCAACTCCAGCCTCCTCTAGCCTTTCTGTCTCAACTGAGGAGTAAAAACCAAAACTGAGAAGCACTTATATAGGTCACAGCCCAGGGGCACAGGCTCACTGAAAGACTGAAACCTAACCACAGCAGTATATAATGCTTCCCCACGCCCAACATCTTACCAATACATCAACAGGGCTCCTGTGCAACAGGGAAATATAACTGAAAGAACTGGACATCTCAGACCTTACTTAAGGAGAAGTCTCTAGGGAAACCAAAGACAACAGGGCACAAAAACAAGGACACCAAAGGAAATTTTATCCTGTGACACCTACAACTACAGCAAACAGTAAATAAAGCCTAACCCCCACTCAGATAAACATAAAAATTCATACTACAGGCCTATTTCCCTCAGTTCCTTTTACCCAGAGTATTATCACATATGACTTTCAACAAAAATTACAAGGCATACTAAAAACAATATGGCGACAGGATTCAAGTATTCTATAATCTTTAAAAACTGTTGAAAATGTAATCATTGATAATATATATCATAGATGATAAATTATACACAATAACTTAAATGCACAGGTAAACGTGTTCACTAAAATAAACATTCATTTTATGCTTAAGTAAATTTGAACCTTTCCCATTAAAGTCAGGAGAAGCAAGAATGTTTAGCCATCACTGACACTATTCAGCATTATACTGGAGGTCTTAGTCAGTGCAGTAAGATATTAATAGGGAAAAAAGTATATGTATCAGAATTAAGACTGAAAAAAAATGTCACTATATGGAGAAATTTAGGAAATATAAAATGTTCAGTATGGTGTCTGGATAAAAATTAGTATATAAAAATTATTAGTTGCCTATACGCTAGTTAAAAAAAAAATCGAACTAGGAAATGTAACAGCAAAACAATATAATTCAGAATAGCAACAAAAATCCATAAAAAATCTAGAAAAAACCTAGCAAAAAATGTGCAGAACCTACATGATGAAAATTTTAAGCTTACTAAAAGAACATGAAAAGGTCTGTATAAATGAAGATGTATGCCATGTTTCTCAATGGCATTACTCAAAATTTTATAGATGTCAATTCTCATCCAATTACATTCTAGATTCAATGCAATCCTAAAGTAAACACCTACAGGATTTAAAAGATGCATTATGAAATATCTCAAAGAAAAAATATAAAAAATAACATAATAAAGACCCATGTTACAACAATCCAGCTTAAAAATAAGACATTACCAATACAGTTTAAAAAGAAGAACTATGTACTAAGTAACTGCAGCAATTAAAACAGTACAGTAACTGCACAGGTGTAAACATATGTAACCAAAAGAACAGGACAGATTTCAGGAACAGTCTCTTTAAATATATGAAAATGTAGTATATAATAAAGGTGACATTTCATATCACTAATAAAAAGACTGGCTATTTAATAAACTGTTTTTAAATAGCTGATTAACATGAAAGAAAAGTTAGACTCCTACCTCATGCCTCACAGATCAAAGAGCTAAATGTAAAAAACAATATTATAAAAGTAGTAAAAGGGAAGATGGTGGAGCAGATATCAGCAGGAATCTGTATCCCCACCACAACAATTGTACTGGCAGAATCTGTCTGCTGTTATCTATTCTGAAACTAGAGTCTATTCAAGGATTGCAACTTCCAGGGGAAAATGTGGAAGGTAAACTGCAGTTAATTTCAGTCAGCATTAGCTCTTAGCACAGTAGTAACTACCTGCCCAGCCCCGTAGCTGTGTTCTTCGCATATACTATACACAGCTTGTGGGAGCCACGATGAGCAAAAAGGACCATGTCCTCCAAATATCTCTGCTTCTGATCACAGAGGAGCAATGGACAAGGAGGTGGGCAGCGACTGTTGCAAGCTCCTCCCTCTCTGGCTGAAGTGACTTCCAGAGGATTTAAAAAGCCACGCCCTTGCTTTTCCTCCCCGCCCCAATTTTTCATTTTTTCCCCTTTCCAGAGCCAGACATTAAAGACTAGGACATTCAAAAACAATTGCATATACAACAAGGGCAATTACAAAGTGACCATGTATGACCAGGGAAAGGCTCAGAAAAGATCTGAAGAGACCTTAGGATTACACCTCATTCTTCCTTTTATGTTGTTACAAATGTAAGCAAAACAGAATAAAATAGAAATTCATTTATTCTGCCAGTCAGACAGCAAACCAGCTAGCATGTATAGCTACATTCTCCAAGGTATTAGATTTGATCCTGAAGATACAAAGTAAATATACTCAGGGCCCCTAAAGAATTCAAAACATGGTGGGAAAGACTATAGTACAGTTAAGTTACTATGCAAGAAGTTCCATCCTATCACAGAAAAATGAACTAAAAGAGCCGGTGGAAATACACATGAGGTATTATCTAAGTCAGGGGAAAGCTGGCGAAGATTTCATAGAGTTGACATTTGATCTAGGCATCTTAAAGGATGAAGAGAAAATTGGACGTGGAGGGCAGAATTTTCACAGAGGTAACAAAATGTGCACAGGTTAGAAGGGATAAAAGTGGGGCAGGTACCAAGAAGAAGTCAGCCAAGACTACTTACTATGCATATGACTTTGGGCAAAAAACTGAACCTATTTCAACTGAAAAATAAGGATAACGGTATCTTCCTCAGAGAGCTGCTGTGAGGCAAATGAGATGGTAAATCGAGAAGGATGTGAGGCAACCTAGCTATGACATCTTCCACCACTGATTTCCAAAGCTGACTTGGCTGTTCTACCTCAGATTGTCTCCCTCTCCTCTCATGGCTCCTCCAGAAGCTGGTCTACTTGGTAGAAGAGCATAACCTTCTCAATCATATACAATGGTCTAGCACAGTTCCTCACACATGGCATTTACTCAAAACACATTTACTTTTTTTTTTTTCTTCCTCCTTTCTTTAACCAGATGTTCAGAATTCCACTGACAGGCCTTAGAACTGCCCTGCAATCACTGCTGGGGTCCTGATTCTCAACTTGAGAACCAGCATTATGTTTAATAAGCACCCCACCCACTCTGTACATGTATTACTTCATACTTACAGGTTGAGGCTGTTCTGCAATACAGCAGTTGAAACACAACCAGAATTCACTCATGCTTACAGTCCAAGTTATAAATGAGCACCAATGAAGTTTCCAAATCTCAACTCAGGAAGCTTCACAAAGCAGGCTTCTCAATATGATAAATGTCCAAAGATGCCAAAATAATAACTTTATTACTTCTCTGTGTTTTTGTTCCTGGAAGTCAAGTATCTTATATAGTCAATCTAACAAAGAAAAGGTCAGACTGTTTCCTTTCTTTGCTTCTGATTCTACAGAGACTCGTTTCTGAACCACCAGGAAAGGTATAAAAATTGTTGTCTTGACTCAGGACCTTAACAGGTAGTCTAGAAAAAAAGAAGAAAAGAAAAGAAGTTACTTTACTTATCTTACCCTTAGAAGCTTTTATTTCTTAAATCTGTGATAAAATTAAGACTATTTCCCCAAAAAGTAAACACTGAAAAAAAAAAAACAAGATTTTAATAAACTGATATTCATTCAATAAAAAAATATTTGAGTACTTTCTCAGTGTCAGGTATTAGGAATACAGCAGTTGAAAGGAGACAGTAATCCTTGCCTTCATAGAGCACTCTATTTTATGACTGTAAAAGCTTTCCCCAAAGCCATGACTCTAAACCTTGTAAGACATAAATGACAGTTATTTTTATATTTGTATAGAAGATCTTCAGTGAAGATTAATGCATATATGTTCAATGTCACAAATATGGGTAATAAGGCATGAATTTAGGACCCTGATTCTACACAGTCCAGAGGACATGTCCTCCAACATACTAGAGGACAATGACATGTTAAGATCTAAACATATGTTCAAAGAGGAAGATAAGAAGGAAGAAAATGTACATTCTTGCCACAGTAAAATTCAGAACCTGGAATGCTTATTTTCAAGGAGAGGTGAACATTTCTTATGTCACCCAAACTCTTAAACAAAGAAGTAGCAGTCTTGCAATTGGCTCTGTCCAATGAATTGGGTAAATACTATGAAGGTTTGTAAGCTCAAAAGAATTGTATGTTTCATTTACTTCCTTAGCGAGAATGTAAGAGCAAAGGGTTAAATTCACAACATCATGAATATTATTTCAGGGCTATTTACTTAACAAGCTTAATTCCTCCCTGAATCAAAGACCATGGCCATTAAAATATCATTGTGAAATCTCTTTTAACCAATTTTATGAAAACAAATATGCCTTTGTTTGAAACTGAAAATTCCTTATGCTCATCACTGCTGATGCAGCACATACAAACGTGAATTACTCTGTTTCAAATCTACTGGATTTGAAATCTGAGGTTTTAAAATCTATTATTTGATTTACTCCATCATCATATTTTCTCATCTACATATAGAGCTAGGCAATTTCCTTTTTATTTGTAATTTACCTTTGCCAGAAACCACCTTCAAATACTAATTTTACATGCTAAAGTGTTTTATTTTCTTCTATTTTTAACTGAGTATACATTCCTTCTGTTTAACACTTAAAAGCAGTAGATGACTTCCGTATTTACAATCAACATTTTTGCAGATTCAAATTTCCTTCCTATTTAGAGTAAAGCTGTTCCTTATTTTACAAATTTCAAAATATACATTTTCCCATTCCCATGTACTACTCTGAAAATGACATTCACAATATTTCCTCTTTCTTAATATTTAGTTGAAGAATGACTCTTTAAAGTACAATAATTTGTGCTTCTATTTGTGGAGATAAGACAGAAAGGATACTTAAGAATATCGACCTAGGTAATAGATATGATGAAATACATTTTCAAACCAAGGGGATGTTTGCAACTCCACAGGTTTTTATTTGTTAAGTAAACATATAAATCTAAAAATGTTTCAAACATGCCTTGGAATATCATACCAATACACTTTTTCCATTTTCTTGCTTTTCTAAACAAAATTCCTTTTTAGAATTTTTTTCAAATGTATATATACTTAAAACACATTTATACATAAACACGTTATAGAGAAGTACTGAATCTGTCACAAAAAGTTTCAACACTACCACTAATAATAAATATATTAACAGGTACTTTCACTTCTTGAGCTCAAAGTTGCTTAAATCATGTCCATTTTGAAAACCTTACTTTAAAAAAAAAAATCTTAAGATAACAAAAGAAGTGTCACTTTGCAACAACATCAACAACTAAACTTGGCTTTAAACACAGCTCAGCACATTCCACACATAAATGAGGGGTCAAACTGGGCTACAGCACCAGAGAGTATTTCACGAACTCATAGTTTCATTAGACATAAGATTTTAGAAAAGCTTAAGTGAACTGTCAGGCCACTTAGTGACTGGCAGAGATTCCTTGCATTAAAAGTTCAGTCTCTTGACTTTTAAAGAGATTGGCATGAGTAAAAAAGTGTAGTAGTATTCTCTGGTCAAAAGTATAACCTCCTCAGTCCCCTCCCCTCCTCCTCACTTCCCACACCTACAAATGCTGCAGATATAAGCTTTATACTTGTGGGAACAGTTTTGCTGCTGACAATATGAAAAATTTATGTCCCAACATCGTACCCACAAATTAATAAACTTGTTTAGGTCAACTTCCAAAGAAACAACAATAAAGCCATGATTTGAAAAACAAGGCAATGAGGCATACCTTTTAAGACAAATAATTTCTTCCCTTTTTTTTTTTAATGTGGAATACTTTAACTCAGTTGAGGTATTGAGCATGCTCAGTTTGTGTGAAACAGAATCAGATGTTTAGAATTTAGACTTTGATATAAGAGATGTGTGGCAGTTGTTAGTACTACACTAATTTTTAGCAATGTTAACTTGGGCAAGTGACAAGCTCTATCATTAGTTATAAAAAATGGAATGCTTCACTGCCAATGTCACAGGTCTGAAATGAGGGCTAAATTAGGATATACATAAGGGCACTGCATATATCATAAAGAGCTATACTGATACAAGATGCTCTTTTATTTGTTATCAAAATTAAAGTAGCTAATAGCAGAATGAAGTAGCAAAAATAATTAATTTGTAATAGCTGTAAATTTTTAGGAAACAGCCTAAAAGTCTATTCAAAAAAAAAAAAAAAAAAAAAGAATAAAAATTTTTAAAAATGAACTGAGACAACCTACGGAATGGGAGAAAATATTTGCAAACACTGCAACCCACAAGGGCTTAATTGCCAAAATATACAAACAGCTCATACAACTCAACAACAAAAAAAAAACAAACAACTCAATTGAAAAATGGGCAGAGGACCTAAAGAGACATTTCTCCAAAGAAGAAATACAGGTGGTCAATAAGCACATGAAAAGATGCTCAACATCGCTCATTATTAGAGAAATGCAAATCAAAACTACAATGAGGTACCACCTCACACGGGTCAGAATGGTCTACAAAGAACTAAAAAGTCTACAAAGAACAAAGGCTGGAGAGGGTGTGGAGAAAAGGGAACCCTCCTACACTGTGGGTGGGAATGTAAATTGGTACAGACACTATGGAAAACAGTATGGAGGGTCCTCAGAAAACTAAAAATACAATTACCGTATGATCCAGCAATCCGACTCCTGGGCATATACCCAGACAAAACTATAATTCAAAAAGATACATGCACCCCTATGTTCATAGCAGCACTATTTACAATAGCCAACACTTGGAAACAACCTAAATGTCCATCAACAAATGAATGGATAAAGAAGATGTGGTATATATATACAATGGAATACTACTCAGCCATAAAAAAGAACAAAATAATGCCATCTGCAACAACATGGATGCAAGTAACGATTATCATAGTAAGTGAAGTAAGTCAGAAAGAGCAAGACAAATACCATATGATATCATTTATATGTGGAATCTAACATATGACACAAATGAACTTACCTATGAAACAGAATCATGGACATAGAGAATAGACTGTGGTTGCCAAGGGGGTGGGGGGCAGGAGGGGGATGAACTGGTATTTGGGGTTAGTAGATGCAAACTATTACATATAGAATGGATAAACAACAAGGTCCTACTGTATAGCACAGAGAACTATATTCAATATCCTATGATAAACCATAATGGAAAAGAATATGAAAACGAATGTGTATGTCTGTAACTGAGTCACTTCGCTATACAGCAGAAATTAACACATTATAAATCAACCATACTTCAATTAAAAATTTTTTTAAAAAAAAGAATAAACAAATAGGGACTTCCCTGGTGGTGCAGTGGTTAAGACTCCACACTCCCAATGCAGGGAACTAGATCCCACATGCATGTTGCAACTAAGAGTTCGCACGCCACAACTAAGGAGCACACGTGCCGCAACTAAGACCCGGCACAACCAAATAAATATATATATATATAAAAAAAAGAGTAAACAGATAGCATTTTAAACTGAAAAAAAATGAATGGTGCTCCATTCATACAAAAGAACACTATACAAAATGAAAATGAATGGTAGTTTCATCCAACACACTGGACAATTCTCAGTGCCATGTTATTGAGGGAAAGAAGGCACAAAACAATATACATGGAATGATTTCCTTTATACGAATTTCAAAAACAAGTTCAACTAAACTATTTTGTTTAGAGATGCATATAGAAGTATAAAAGTAAAGCAAGAAAATTATAACAGAAGTCAGGAAAGTTGTTAGGGCTGAGGGCAGGAATTAAGAATTAGGAAGAGATGCGTAAGAGCTCCTGGAACACTGACAATATTCTGCCTCTTGACTTAAGTGGTAGTTAGTTACACAGGTACTTGCTTTATAATTTTGTATTAAATAGTACATTTATGGTCTATGCAATTTTTTATATATCTTTAAATAATAACAATTTAAATAATATATAAGTAAAAGAAGCAAATACTAACAATTTCAAGTTGTTTGTAACAGAGTGATGGAAATGCAAAATACAATGTCAAGTAAAAATGAACACCCTTTGCTAGAGACTTTGAAAGACCTGGTAAAATTTGGGAGGTTTGAGTGGGGAAAGGGGTGATGAGGTCTGAAGTTCTACAAGATGCCAAAGAGATTTCCAACAGAAATGCAAAAATTACTAATCAATGACCAAGTCTGAATTCTCAGTAAAGCTTATTCATAGCTGCACCAGCACTAAATCTGTCCCAACCTAGTTAAAATCATTCTTTGATATTGACTTGTGGTACAAGATCCTATTGGAAAAGAAAAAACAAAAATACAAAAACCAACCCATTCTGAAAAGAGCTTTCAAACTACATACTTATCACAGACCTACTTTTCTGTGGCTAATCAAAGTTCAGTCAAGCCACTGTTCCCTGAACTCAGTTATAAAAGGCACAGACAGGGGCACATGCAACTACTGAAATAAGAGGGTTAGTTTTTTTTCTTAGAATGACTGCTTATGTGTTAGTCTTTCCCACAGTTTCGTGTTAATGTAATCACATGGTACTTTTTTTTTTAAGATCTGGCTTTTTAAATTCAGCATGTTTTTGAGATTTACCATGATGCCTCTATTAGCTAATTCACATAGATTTCCATTGTGTAGACACAGCACAATTTAACTTCATATTTAGTATTTCCAGTTTTTGGCTGTTAAAAATAATGCTGCTATGAATTAGTGTATACAAATATCCATGTAAACAGAAATTTTCATTTCTCCTGAGTAAATATTTAGAAAGAGAAATGCTGAGTCATATTTTAAGTATAATTTTAACTTTATAAGAAACTGTTTACCAGTTTTCCAAATCAGTTGTGCCATTTTGCATTTGTACCAGCAATGTATGAGAGTTCCAGCTGTTCCACATCCTACCAACACTTTGTATCGTCAATCTTGTTACTTTTAGTCATTCTAGTGGGTATGAAGTACTACCTTGCTGTGGTTTTAATTTGCACTTTCCTGATAACTAATGGTATTTAGTCTTTTCATGTGCTTGCTAGCCATTCGTATTATCTTCTTTGGTTAAGTATATTCACATCTTTTGCCCATTTTTTAATTTAGTTGCCTTATTCAGTTGTGTTCCTTACATATTCTGGAGCAGGCCCTTTGTCTTGTAAGTGTATTGTGAAGATTTTTTCCTGGTCTTTGTCTTTCCATTTTTTAAAAAATAGCACCTTTCGGAACTTCCCTGGTGGTCCATTGGTAGAGAATCCGCCTTTCAATGCAGGGGACGTGGGTTTGATCCCTGGTCAGGGAACTAAGACCCCACATGCCACAGGGCAACTAAGCCCGTGCACTACAACTACAGAGCCCACACGCCCTGGAGTCTGCGTGTCACAACTAGAGAGAAAACCCGTGTGCCACAACTAGAAAGATGCCTGCGCACTGGAACAAAAGATCCCACATGCCTCAACGAAGATCCTTCGTGCGGCAACTAAGACCCGACACAGCCAAATAAATAACTATTTTAAAAAATAGCATCTTTCAAAGAGTTTAAGTTTTTTAATTTAACAAAATCTAGTTTATCTATTTCATCTTTTATGATTTGTGTTTTGTGTTCTAAGAAATTTCTGCATATCCTCCAAACATAGCTTTCCTTGGATTATTTTTTCTTCTAGAACTTTTAGTTTTTACTTTTCAGTCTATAATCAATTTTTAGTTATTTCTGGTGGTATAAAGTAAAGGTCAAAGATTCCTTTTTTACATGGATAGCCCATTGTTCCAGCTCATCTGCTGAAGGATATCTCTTTGCCTATTGACTTGATTTGGCACTTTTCACTGAAAATCATGTAACTGTAGGTTTGTGTCCATTTCTGGGCTGATTATTACACTGGTTTATGCCTATACTAGAACCAGACTATCTTGACTGCTATACTTTTTTTATTATTACTATTTTACTTTTTTTTTTGGCTGTGTTGGGTCTTAGTTGTGGCATGCGGGGATCTTCGTTGCGGCATGCGGGATCTTTCATTGGGGTGCACGGGCTCTTTGTCGTGGCATGCAGGCTTCTCTCTAGTTGTGGTGCATGGGCTCCAGAGCGTGCAGGCTCAGTAGTTGCGGCGTGCGGGCTTAGCTGCCCTGCGCAGCATGTGGGATCTTAGTTCCCAGACCAGGGATCAAACCCGCGTCTCCTACACTGGAAGGCGGATTCTTAACCACTGGACCACCAGGGAAGTCCCTTGACTGCTATACTTTTATACTAAGACTTGAAGTCAGGTAGTGATAAGTCTTCCAAATTATTCTTTTCCAAGGTTACTTTGGATTGTCTAGATGCTTTGCATTTCCATATGCATTTGAGAATCAATTTGTCAGTTTCTACAAAAAAGCCTCCTCTGAATCTGATTAGGATTCCATTTATTTTGACAATTATTTGGAGATTTACATTTTAACAATAGAGTATCTAACCCATTAACATGGCACATCCAATAGTCTGTAGTTCTCAGTGTACAGGTTTTCTATGTATTTTGTTGCATCGTTTTTGTTTTTTAACTTTGTTTACAGCTTTCATATGAAAGCTTTTTTTTTTTTTTTTTGGCTGTGCTGCGTGGCTTGCAGGATCTCAGTTCCCCGACCAGGGATGGAACCTGGGGCTATGGCAGTGAAAGCGCCGAGTCCTACCCACTAGACTGCCAGGGAACTTCCCATATGAAAGCTTTAAAGTCTTATGTAGTCAAACATCAATTTCCATTACAGATTAGGTGGTTTATCTTACTTTGGACAAATTTTCATCATGGACCGGGGGTTTCTTTTACTTATCCCAGGATTATAAACCTATCATCCCACATAGTTTCATTTAGGTTTACTTTATAAATTAACTTGGACATTACTATTTTATGGGTATAGTTAGGTAACATTTTCACGGTCTACTCAGGCTTTTTCTTTCTAACATCCTCCTTTTCGCCTTAATTAAAAACTCAAGTACTTAATGCCAAACATATACATATGTAGGGGAGAGATTCTTATATTGGCTCAAACCTGAAAGAGTTTGCAACACGGAGCAAAGTAATAACATAAGAAAACTACTGTCCCCTTCTCTAATGCCCACACTTCTCCCCCCTGTATGAGACTGAATACCATATTTCCTCTCTTTAACAATAAATCCTCCTTTTCCTTTCCTGCTACTTTCCTTCTTTCTTTTTTCCAGTTTCTCTCTCTCCCTTTTTCTTTCTCCCTTTTCCATGTCTTCATCCACTCTCCTTAAACCCTTTGTTAGTTATGTAGAGTTAGAAACAATTTTGTGACACATAGTAGATTCTCAATTTATTAGTTCATGGATTGAAAGTTATCTTAATACTCTGAACTTTTCTCCTGCTTCTAGGTAGATATTTACACCCACCTGCTAATGAACATCTCATGTGGTCTCCTTGTTCATTTAAACACATTATTTTTAACACTAAATTTACATATCTGTGTCTGCGTTACCTTTCTTGGTGGGTGGCACCACCATGCAATGTTTACCAAGCAACACATACTCAAATTCTAACCCACTACCTGCAGTTCTGTGAATAAAACCATACTGTAAAATGTTTTCTTATATGTAAACGAGCCTTTACTGTTATTCAAAAATTAATACAAGCACAAAGATTTTTAAAAATTGATACATAATAAAAAGCTATTTAAAATGGCAAATCACACCTATCCCTCTCCATCTGTTAGTGGCAGTCATTTTTAACTTATCAAGGTATTTCTTTTGATATTTATGAGTAAAATGACAATTGCTATTTCTTGTTATTTTTAGATAATTTAAACTGATGTTCTGTTAAAACAGATAAGGATACGTCTTTTTTTTAATCACTGCCTACCCTCAAACTCCCTTTCACTATCGTCATCAGTGATAATTAATTTTTGGTTGGATCAATACTCAATGTTTGTTATTATAATTGCCACTGATGAAACAAGTAACCTATTTGAATTAGCTATCCTTTCTTGAATAATCTTTTGTTTTCCTGAGGTTAATAGCACCCGAGAATTTGTGTTTGCTTAGTTTTTCTATGTACCTATACCAGAACTGCAAAACACTTTAATTAGACCTGTAAAAGACCTGTAATTTCCAAATACCCGAACATGTCAGTAAATGTACTGACTCAAATTTTCTTTTGGTTTCTTCACAGAACTTCCTAGCCTCTTACTTCAATCTTTACTAGCTGCTCTCAAGGCATGCTCCTTCGGTTCCTTTCCTACATTGATGTCCTGTTTCTGAGGATCACCTCTTCCTTTTTTCATCCTCCTCAGCTTATTTTGTAAAATCACACATTCCACTAGCTTATTAAGAAAGGGTACACGGAAGAAAAATGTTTTAAATGCTTGCATTTGACATTTGATTGACCATTTGGTTAAATATAGAATACCAAGTTAAAGATCTTTTCCTCAGGATTTTAAAGGCATTGTTTCACTGTTTACTACCTTCAAGAGTTGCTGCTGAGAAGTCTGGTGGCATTTTATTTTTGTTTCCTTTCTGGTGATGTATTTCTCCCTTCTCTGAAAGGTTTAAAGATTTTTCTCTTTACTTTTGGAATTCTCAAATTTCACAGAGACATAACTTGGTTTGGTCCTTTTTCATTCATTGTGCTGGGGACTGGATGAGCTCTTTCAAACTGAAGAAAAATATTAGTACCTATACCACATGGTTGTTGTGAGAATTACACAAAATACTTATACTTAGCATATGTAAGTGTAAATAATGTTGATGATTACTAATATTTACTCACATTTACCAATTCCTTTGATCACCATTTTTTCTTGCCTCTCAATTCTTCCTTTAAAGTTCCGTTTCCTTCTTCATAAAGTGCTTACTTTAAGAGTTTTTCTTAATAGTACATCCTTTTTAATATTGAGCTACAAGTAGTTAGCTTCACAGTTGTTTCTCTAAAATTGTGGGGGTTTTTTTCAATTTAATTTTGAAATAACTTATAGAAGAGTTGGTAAAACAGAATAGAAATGTCCCATGTACCCTTCACTCAGATACACTAACTATTAACACAAGGTCTGTATTTTGCCCTTAGTCTTGCATGACAGGTTTTTCTTCTTTTTTTAAATTAATTTTTATTGGGATATAGTTGCTTTGCATGACAGTTTAGCTAAGTACAGAATTCTTGGTTGACAGTGTTTTCCTTCAGTCCTTTTTTTTTTTTTGATGTGGACCATTTTTTAAAGTTTTTATTGAATTTGTTACAATATTGCTTCTGTTTTATGTTTCTGGTTTTTTTGGCCCGACGAGGCATGTGGGATCTTAGCTCCTTGACCAGGGCGGAAGGCGAAGTCTTAACCACTGGACTCCCAGGGAAGTCCCTCCTTCACTCCTTTACAGATGTTATTCTGACCACTACTGCTGCTGATGAGAAGTCAACTGTCAATCTAATTTTCGGTCCTTTGAATGTAAATTTGTTTTTTCTCTATGGATGCTTTGAAGACTGTCTTTGCATTTGCCTCCAATTTCACTGACTCTCTAGCTTCAGATTCGTTTTTATTTACGTATGATTCTTTCACCTGTTTCTACTATTTAACTTTTGCTATTAATATTTTCCCCCAAATGATGACTTTCATTTCAATAATCACAATTTTCCTTTTAATTAATTTTATTTGGTTCTTTTCAAAATTTATTTACTTCAGTGTCTTAGTTTTTCATTTAGACACTTCAAATAGACTTATTTTATAGTGTTTTTCTGACTATTCTGGTAAAGCCCAGTGCTCCCTGGTTGAGGAGCAATCCCTGAAGAGCAGTATGCACTTTCTAGTGCTTAGAAACCCATAAGATGAAGTATACAAGTTCAAGTATATGTTTTAATTTATTTTCTTGGCTTGGGATTCTTATATCACATGGATAGTACACATTCATAATACACCCTGGTATCTAGATGCAAGCTTGGAAAGACAGTAATAATGCAGTGATTTAGAACCTAGACTCTGAAACTAGAGAGCCTAAGTTCGAAACCTGCATTCCTCCACTCACTGGATGGATGACCTTGAGCAAATTACTTAACCTCTGTGTGTCTCAGATTGCAATTCTATAAAATGGAGTTTATAACTATCTACCTCAAAGGTGTATGTGAGGATTAAATGAGTAAACTTAAATTGCTTAGAATAGTGCTTAGTACACAGTAAGTTTAAAAATATAAATAAATAAATAAGTTTTTCTTGTTAGTATCATCATCATCATCATCTTCACTATTACATCAATTTTTTTTTTCTCTCCACCCAGAGAACTGAGCAGAGACAAGTCTCCTTGATGCTTACCTAGGCAGGTGGACAAAGATTCTTCTAGTCAGTCTTCCTTTCTTAAACGAAGTAGCACACATACAAAACCACATGAGTCTGTTTATTATAATGTATATTTATTTAAGAGGGCAAGTGAAGCAGGAGCAGTATAAGGTAGTCTATGACACACGGTAAGACTAACAACAGAGGGTTTTCAGTAGATAGTTGGAAAAGTAATTCTAGCTTACTTATTAATTGTAAAAGAAAAAATACATTCATATAATAAACTGTAGTCAGGTTTTTCTCTTAGTATATAGAAGGCTATGTATATCAAAGGATTAAACTTTTAGAAGGGAATGCGTACCATACCTATTTACTGCCTGAACAGGCTGCCTGGTCTGTTTTGCAAAAGGAGGAGGGGAGGTAACTAAAAGGCTTAAAGAATGAGAAGTATGTGTAATCCATGCTTCCTGGTCCAGCATGGAATCCCAAACCATCACCTGGGAATATGACAGTTGATTAGTACAAAGTACAATCTGGGTGTGGAACAAGGTGAGGAGGAGAACAAGCTTTGATACTGTGTTTCAGATTCATCCCCCAAGAGGAAGAATATGACAGTGATTTACATTTGATTGCTACTTGCTTTGTGACTATTGCCTTAGGACTTTTTGTTAACTTGATATTTTCCTCGGAAAAAAATGATATATTTTCGGCAGCCAATGATTTTTTTGGCTGGGAGAAACTTTTACAAGATTAATTTGCTATGGCAACAGAACTATGTCATGCCAAAGAGTTCTTTTAGGAGCTTCCCTGGTGGCGCAGTGGTTAAGAATCCGCCTGCCAATGCAGGGGACACGGGTTCGAGCCCTGGTCCGGGAAGATCCCACATGCTGCGGAGCAACTAAGCCCGTGCACCACAACTACTGAGCCTGCGCTCTAGAGCCCGGGAGCCACAACTACTGAAGCTCGCGTGCCTAGAGCCTGTGCTCCGCAACAAGAGAAGCCACCGCAATGAGAAGCCCGTGCACCACAACAAAGAGTAGCCCCCGCTCGCCACAACTACAGAAAGCCCACACCCAGCAACGAAGACCCAACGCAGCCAAAAATAAATAAAATAAACAAATTAAAAAAAAAAAAGAGTTCTCTTAGTTGTTTCAAATTCCTCCGCCCCAACACTGCCACAAAAATTAACATCAAATTGTGTTATCCAAGTGTCTATCATACCTTCACAAGAGATGACTTACGTTATTAGGTTATCAAGTTTTTTCTCAAGCCAAACACCTAGCACAAACAAAAAAGCCACATACAATGCATAATACTTATATATTTATTACCATTGGCAAATTAAAAATGAGCAATGACAATACAATACCTGTGACAAATGTACGTCCACCACTAAAGACTAGTCAGAGTACCAATTTATGTACAGCTTTGGAGCTCTCAAACTTACCGTAAATTATTGTTTCTTTCCACAGCTGTTTTGGTGTCCGTATGCTTATCCTTAAGACTAAACAGGTTTCCCTATTCTTAGGGTAGAGGAGTAAAGGAAACTAACGCAGAAAAAACAAACCCTAAATAAAGTTACATGAGAGTGGAGTGACAAGTTGGAAAAATTCTGAAAGATTTCAACAAATACACTGTCATTAAATTTACTACAAATAAAACCTATCAAACTAAATCAAACTCATTACAAATACAAACCACTGGAACCCTAAGAAAATCAATAATGGTAACTGGACTATTGCTTCAGGTACTAAGATAAAATTTACATTTTAAAAGAGCCAAAAAGATTTAAAAAAAAAATCTACAGACGTACAAAACTGTTTCCACAGGTTTAAAAAAAAATTCTAGAAAATATCATACTGAAAACCTTTGAGAATTTTTCAGAGAAAACAAGAACAAAATTACATCAATGCTATCAATTACAAATAGGTACATGATATTTTGACCTGTGTTCTAAGGCGCACACAGGAGAAATATGCTGCCCTTAGTCAGAATGAGTCTGTGTTTCTCCAAAAGAAGAATCACTAAGCTCTTTAGTGAAACATACTACAGGCAGATTGAACTCATGGACTCTTAAAATAATAGAAAAATGCAAGTGTCAAACGGGAAAACTTGCTGTTATTTTATATTTTAAAACAGTGTCCTTAGGAATACCTTAAGTGCAGTTCTATAATTATTATTATTTTTTTTAATCTTTTTTTTTTTTAATTTTATTTATTTATTTATTTATTTATGGCTGTGTTGGGTCCTCGTTTCTGTGCGAAGGCTTTCTCTAGTTGCGGCGAGCGGGGGCCACTCTTCATCGCGGTGCACGGGCCTCTCACTGTCGCGGCCTCTCGTTGCGGAGCACAGGCTCCAGACGCGCAGGCTCAGTAATTGTGGCTCACGGGCCTAGTTGCTCCGCGGCATGTGGGATCTTCCCAGATCAGGGCTTGAACCCGTGTCCCCTGCATTGGCAGGCAGATTCTCAACCACTGCGCCACCAGGGAAGCCCCTCTATAATTATTTTTAAAAACAGGGTACAATGACATTCCAAAAAGTTAAAATGAGGTATTTTGGATACTGACTTTAGGAGTCAAGATGGTGGTGTGGGAAGAGGCAGAGTTAGCGTCTCCCCACAACTAGGGCGCCTGCCGGCCGCTGGTGAGGAACTCTAACCTCCAAGGAGATGGGAGGAACCCCAGAGTGAACCGGTAGGATGTAAGTGGACCAAGGTGGAGGAGAAGTGGAGGCCAGGCAAGATCGGCGCCCCTGAGGCCAGGGAGACCAGGAGAAGCAGGCGAGAGGGGCCCTCCACGAGGAGCAGGAGAGGAACAGAGGGCAACTTCCCTGTCCACCCAGGCCCAGGGAGCTGGCTGAGCTCCAAGGCCGATGCCCTGCCCTCCAAGGATCCCCCCGCTGCCCCCTCACCCCGTTCACCCCACCCTGCGCACATTAGTCTTGGGGGCATAGGAGGGAGGCCAGGGAGATCAAGAGAGGCAGGCGGCAGGGGCCCTGCCAGACCCCAGACCAGAGAGCAGGAGAGGAGAGGAGGGCATCTGCCCTGCCCACTCGAGCCCAGGAAACCTTCTGGGCTCCCAGGTGAGGTCCCCTTCCCTCTGAGACCAGGGGTGGGGGTCACGCCTGGGCGCCTTCTGTTCCTTGAGCCTAAGCCCCATTCCCCACAGCCCTCAGGGCCTTTTCCAGCCCTGTGGGTCATGAGCACTGGGCCCGCCCAGCGCCCAAACTTAGCCCTTGCTTAGGCCCCGCCCTCCACAGTCAAGGTCTTCCCCTCCAAGTTTTTTTTTTCCTTTTCCTTCCTCTTTTTTTACTATTGTGGTATTGATGTACCTTCCAGTTGTTAATTCATCTATATTTTTATTTTTACATTCTTTCTAACATATCTGTTAGTTTCCTAGTCTTACTGTATTTTTTACTTTGCAGGATCTTGATTTGCAAGCCCAGGGTCAGGCGGAAGCTCCTGCGGTGGGAGCTCCGAGTCCGAACCACTGGACTAACAGAGAACCTCAGACCCCAGGGAATATTCATTGGAGTGAGGTCTCACAGAGTTCCTCATCTTAGCACCAAGACCCAGCTATACCCAATAGCTTACAAACTCCAGTGTTGGAAGCCTCAGGCCAAAAAACCAGTAAAAAAAACAGGAACACAATCCCACTCATAAAGAAAAAAAAAAAACGAGAGGGCAAAAAAATATGTCACACATGAAGGAGCAAGGTAAAAACCTACAAGACCAGAAAATGAAGAGTAAATAGGGAATCTACCTGAAAAAGAATTCAGAGTAATGACAGTAAAGATAATCCAGAATCTTGCAAATAGAATGGAAGCGCGGATTGAGAAAATACAAGAAATGTTTAACAAACATCTAGAAGAACTAAAGATCAAACAAACAGATATGAACAACACAATAACTGAAATGAAAAACACACTAGAAGGAATCAATAACAGAATAATGGAGGCAGAAGAACAAATAAGTGAGCTGGAAGACAAAATGGTGGAAATAACTGCCGAGAATCAGAATAAAGAAAAAAGAATGAAAAGAATTGAAGACAATCTCAGAGACCTCTGGGACAACACTAAACGCACCAACATTCGAATTATACGGGTCCCAGAAGAAGAAGAGAAAAAGAAAGGATCTGAGAAAATATTTGAAGAGATTATAGTGGAAAACTTCCCTAATATGGGAAAGGAAACAGTCACCCAAGTTCAGGAAGCACAGAGTCCCATACAGGATAAACCCTACGAAAAACACACCAAGACACATATTAATCAAACTAACAAAAATTAAATTCAAACAAAAAATATTAAAAGCAGCAAGGGAAAAACAAAAAATAACATACAAAGGAATCCCCTAAGGTTATCAGCTGATTTTACATTGGAATCTCTGCAGGCCAGAAAAGAATGGCAGGATATACTTACAGTGATGAAAGAGAAACACCTACAACCAAGATTACTCTATCCAGCAAGGATCTCATTCAGATTCGATGGGGAAGTCCAAAGCTTTTCAGACAAACAAAAGCTAAGAGAATTCAGCACCACAAAACCAGCTTTACAACAAATGCTAAAGAAACTTGTCTAAGCGGAAAACACAAGAGAAGAAAAAGACACGCAAAAACAAACCCAAAACAATTAAGAAAATGGTAATAGGAATATACATATCAATAATACTTTGAATGTAAATGGATTAAATGCCCCAACCAAAAGACAGAGACTGGATAAATGGATACAAAGTCAAGACCCATATATATGCTGTCTACAAGACACCCACTTCAGACCTAGGGACACATACAGACTGAAAGCGAAGGGATGGAAAAAGATATTCCATACAAATGGAAATCAAAAGAAAGCTGGTGTAGCAATACTCGTATCAGATAAAACAGACTTTAAAATAAAGATTGTTACAAGAGATAAGGAGGGATACTACATAATGATCAGAAGATCAATCCAAGAAAAAGATATAACAATTATAAATGTTTATGCACCCAACATAGGAGCACCTCAATATATAAGGTAAATGCTAACAACCATGAAAGGAGAAATTGACAGTAACACAATAATAGTAGGGGACTTTAACACCACACTTACACCAATGGACAGATCATCCAAACAGAAAATAAAAAAGGAAACACAAGCTTTACATGAAACAATAGACCAGATAGATTTAATTGATATTTATAGAACATGCCACCCAAACGTGGCAGAATACACTTTCTTCTCAAGTGCACAAGGAACATTCTCCAGGATAAGATCACATCTTGGGTCACAAATCAAGCCTCAGAAAATTTAAGAAAACTGAAATCGTATCAAGCATCTTTTCTGAACCACAACGCTGTGAGACTGGAAATCAATTACAGGAAAAAAACGGTAAAAAACACAAAAACATGGAGGCTAAACAGTGCACTACTAAATAACCAAGAGATGACTGAAGAAATCAAGAAGAAATAAAAAAATACACAGAAACAAATGACAATGAAAACACGACGACCCAAAACCTATGAGACACAGCAAAAGCAGTTCTAAGAATGAAGTTTATAGCAATTCAATCCCACCTGAAGAAACAAGAAAAATCTCAAGTAAACAAACTAACCCTACACTTAAAACAACTAGAGAAAGAAGAACAAAGAAAACCCAAAGTCACTAGAAGGAAAGAAATCATAAAGATCAGAGCAGAAATAAATGAAATAGAAATGAAGAAAACAATAGCAAAGATCAATAAAACTAAAAGCTGGTTCTTTGAGAAGATAAACAAAATTGATAAACTCTTAGCCAGACTCATCAAGAAAAAAAGGGAGAGGACGCAAAACAATAAAATTAGAAATGAAAAAGGAGAAATCACAACTGACGCTGCAGAAATACAACGGATTATAAGAGACTACCTCAAGCAATTATATGCCAATAAAATGGACAACCTGGAGGAAATGGACAAATTCTTCAAAAGGTACAATTTTCCAAGACTGAACCAGGAAGAATTAGAAAATATAAACAGACCTATCACAAGTAATGAAATTGAAACCATAATTAAAAATCTTCCAACAGGAGGAGGAACCACGGAGTAGAAGAACGTGCTCTCACTCCCTCTTGGGAGAACACCAGAATCACAACTAGCTGCTGGACAATAATCGATAGGAAGACACTGGAACTCACCAAAAAAGATACCCCACATCCAAAGACAAAGGAAAAGCCACGATGAGACGGTAGGAGGGGCGCAATCACAGTAAAATCAAATCCCATAACTGCTGGGTGGGTGACTCACAGACTGGAGAACACTTATACCAGAGAAGTCCACCCACTGAAGTGAAGGTTCTGAGCTCCACGTCAGGCTTCCCAACCTGGGGGTCCGGCAACAGGAGGAGGAATTCCTAGAGAATCAGACTTTGAAACCTAGTGGGAATTGATTGCAGGATTTCGACGGGACTGGGGGAAACAGAGCCTCCACTCTTGGGAGGGCACACACAATGTAGTGTGAGCATCGGGACTCAGGGGAAGGACCAGTGACCCCAGGGGAGACCTAACCAGACCTACCTGCTAGTGTTGGAGGGTCTCCTGCAGAGGCTGGGGGGGGTGGGGAGCCAGGTGGGTGTGTGGCTCACCGTGGGGACAAGGACACTGGCAGCAGAAGTTCTGGGAGGTACTCCTTGGCATGAGCCCTCCCAGACTCTGTCATTAGCCCCACCAAAGAGCCCAGGTAGGCTCCAGTGTTGGGTTGCCTCAGGCCAAACAACCAACAGGGAGGGAACCCAGCCCCACCCATCAACAGTCAAGCGGATTACAGTTTTACTGAACTCGGCACACCAGAGCAACAGTCAGCTCTACCCACCACCAGTCCCTCCCATCAAGCCTATTAGATAGCCTCATCCACCAGAGGGCAGAGAGCATAAGCAAGAAGAACTACAATCCTGCAGCCTGTGGGACAAAAACCACATTCACAGAAAGACAGACAAGATGAAAAGGCAGAGGGCTATGTACTAGATGAAGAAACACGATAAAACCCCAGAAAAACAACTAAATGAAGTGGAGACAGGCAACCTTCCAGAAAAACAATTCATAATAATGATAGTGAAGATGATCCAGGACCTCGGAAAAACAATGGAGGCAAAGATCGAGAAGATGCAAGAAATGTTTAACAAAGGCCTGGAAGAATTAAAGAACAAACAAACAGAGATGAACAATACAATAACTGAAATGAAAACTACACTAGAAGGAATCAATAGCAGAATAACTGAGGAAGAAGAACAGTAAGTGACCTGGAAGACAGAATGGTGGAATTCACTGCTGCGGAACAGAACAAAGAAAAAAGAATGAAAAGAAATGAAGACAGCCTAAGAGACCTCGGGGACAATATTAAATGCTACAACATTTGCTTTATAGCGGTCCCAGAAGGAGAAGAGAGAGAGAAAGGACCCGAGAAAATATTTGAAGAGATTATAGTTGAAAACTTCCCTAACATGGGAAAGGAAATAGCCACCCAAGTCCAGGAAGCGCAGCACGTCCCATACAGGATAAACCCAAGGAGAAACACGCCGAGACACATAGTAATCAAACTGGTAAAAATTAAAGACAAAGAAAAATTATTGAAAGCAGCAAGGGAAAAACGACCAACAACATACAAGGGAACTCCCATAAGGTTAACAGCTGATTTCTCAGCAGAAACTCTACAAGCCAGAAGGGAGTGGCATGATATACTTAAAGTGATGAAAGGGAAGAACCTATAACCAAGATTACTCTACCCGGCAAGGATCTCATTCAGATTCGATGGAGAAATCAAAAGCTTTACAGACAAGCAAAAGCCAAGAGAATTCAGCACCACCAAACCAGCTGTACAACAAATGCTAAAGGAACTTCTCTAAGTGGGAAACACAAAAGAAAAGGACCCACAAAAACAAACCCAAAACAAGTAAGAAAATGGTCATAGGAACATACATATTGATAATTACCTTAAACGTGAATGGATTAAATGCTCCAACCAAAAGACGCAGGCTTGCTGAATGGATACAAAAACAAGACCCATATATATACTGTCTACAAGAGACCCACTTCAGACCTAGGACACATACAGACTGAAAGTGAGGGGATGGAAAAAGATAGTCAATGCAAATGGAAATCAAAAGAAAGCTGGAGTAGCTATACTCATATCAGATAAAATAGACTTTAAAATAAAGAATGTTACAAGAGACAAGAAAGGACACTACATAATGATCAAGGGATCAATCCAAGAATAAGACATAACAATTATAAATATATATGCTCCCAACATAGGAGCACCTCAATACATAAGGCAACTGCTAACAGCTATAAAAGAGGAAATCGACACTAACACAATAACAGTGGGGGACTTTAACACCTCACTTACACCAATGGACAGATCATCCAAAATGAAAATAAATAAGGAAACAGAAGCTTTAAATAACACAATAGACCAGATAGATTTGATATTTATAGGACATTCCATCCAAAAACAGCAGATTACACTTTCTTCTCAAGTGCGCATGGAACATTCTCCAGGATATATCACATCTTGGGTCACAAATCAAGCCTCAGTAAATTTAAGAAAATTGAAATCATATCAAGCATCTCTTCTGACCACAACGCTATGAGACTGGAAATCAATTACAGGGAAAAAACCGTAAAAAACACAAACACATGGAGGCTAAACAATACGTTACTAAATAACCAAAAGATCACTGAAGAAATCAAAGAGGAAATCAAAAAATACCTAGAGACAAATGACAATGAAAATACGAAGATCCAAAACCTATGGGATGCAGCAAAAGCAGTTCTAAGAGGGAAGTTGATAGCAGTACAAGCCTACCTCAAGAAACAAGAAAAATCTCAAGTAAACAATCTAACCTTACACCTAAAGGAACTAGAGAAAGAAGAACAAACAAAACCCAAAGTTAGCAGAAGGAAAGAAATCATAAAGATCAGAGCAGAAAAAAATAAAATAGAAACAAAGAAGCAAAGATCAATAAAACTAAAAGCTGGTTCTTTGAGAGGATGAACAAAATTGATAAACCATTAGCCAGACTCATCAAGAAAAACAGGGAGAGGACTCAAATCAATAAAACTAGAAATGAAAAAGGAGAAGTTACAACAGACACGGCAGAAATACAAAGCATCCTAAGAGACTACTACAAGCAACTCTATGCCAATAAAATGGACAACCTGGAAGAAATGGACAAAGGTACAACCTTCCAAGACTGAACCAGGAAGAAACAGAAAATATGAACAGACCTATCACAAGTAATGAAATTGAAACTGTGATTAAAAATCTTCCAACAAACAAAAGTCCAGGACCAGATGGCTTCACAGGTGAATTCTATCAAACATTTAGAGAAGAGCTAACACCCAACGTTCTCAAACTCTTCCAAAAAACTGCAGAAGGAGAAACACTCCCAAATTCATTCTACGAGGCCACCGTCACCCTGATACCAAAACCAGAAAAAGATTTCACAAAAAGGAAAATTATAGACCAATATCACTGCTGAACACAGACGCAAAAATCCTGAACAAAATACTAGCAAACAGAATCTAACAGCACATTAAAAGGGTCATACACCATGATCAAGTGGGATTTACCCCAGGGTTGCAAGGATTCTTCAATATATGCAAATCAATCAATGTGATACACAACATTAACAAATTAAGGAATAAAAACCATATGATCATCTCAATAGATGCAGAAAAAGCTTTTGACAAAATTCAACACCCATTTATGATAAAAACTCTCCAGAAAATGGGCACACCCAATGGTGAAAAGCTGAAAGCATTTCCAGTAGGATCAGGAACAAGACAAGGATGTCCACTCTCTCCAATCTTATTCAACATAGTTTTGGAAGTCCTAGCCACAGCAGACAATAAAAAGAAATAAAAGGAATACAAATTGGAAAAGAAGAAGTAAAACTGTCACTATTTGTCAATGACATGATACTATCCTAAAGATGCCACCAGAAAACTACTAAAACTAATCAATGAATTTGGTAAGGTTTCAGGATACAAAATTAATACACTGAAATCTCTGGCATTCCTATTCACCAACAATGAAAAATCAGAAAGAGAAATTAAGGAAACACTCCCATTTACCACCGCAACAAAAAGAATAAAATACCTAGGAATAAACCTGCCTAAGGAGGTGAAAAACTTGTACTCAGAAAACTATAAAACACTGATGAAAGAAATCAAACATAACATAAACAGATGGAGAAATATACCATGTTTTTGGATTGGAAGAATCAATATTGTGAAAATGACTATACTACCCAAAGCAACCTAGAGATTCGATGCAATCCCTATCAAACTACCAGTGGCATTCTTCACAGAATTAGAACAAAATATCTTACAACTCATATGGAAACACAAAAGACCCCGAATAGTCAAAACAATCTTGAGAAAGAAAAATGGAGTTGGAGGAATCAGGCTCCCTGACTTCTAACTATTATACCACAAAGCTACAGTAATCAAGACAGTATGGTACTGGCACAAAAACAGAAATATAGATCAATGGTACAGGATACAATGCACAGAGATAAACCCACACACATACGGGCACCTAATTTGCGACAAAGGAGGCAAGAACATACAATGGAGAAAAGACAGCCTCTTCAGTAAGTGCTGCTGGGAAAACTGGACAGCTACGTGTAAAAGAATGAAATTAGAACACTCCCTAACACCATACACAAAAATAAACTCCAACTGGATTAAAGACTTAAATGTAAGACCAGACACTATAAAACTTTTAGAGGAAAACACAGGAAAAACACTCCTTGACATAAACCACAGCAAGATCTTTTTTGACCCACTTCCTAGAGTAACAGAAATAAAAACAAAAATAAACAAATGGGACTTAAACTTTAAAGTTTTTGACAGCAAAGGAAACCATAAACAAGACAAAAAGACAACACTCAGAATGGGAGAAAATATTTGCAAATGAAACAACAGACAAAGGATTAATCTCTAAAATATACAAACAGCTCATGGAGCTCAATATCAAAAAAACAAACAATCCAGTTAAAAAATGGGCGGAAGACCTAAATAGACATTTCACAAAGGAAGACATACAGATGGCCAAGAGGGACATGAAAAGATGCTCAACATCACTAAATGCAAATCAAAACCACAATGAGGTATCACCTCACACCACTCAGAATGGCCATTATGAAAAAAGCTAGAAACAATAAATGCTGGAGAGGGTGTGGTGAAAAGGGAACCCTCCTGCACTGCTGGTGGGAATGTAAATTGATACAGCCTCTATGGAGAACAGTATGGAGGTTCCTTAGAAAACTAAAAATAGAACTACCGTATGACCCAGCAATCCCACTACTGGGCATATACCCTGAGAAAACCATAATTCAAAAAGAGACATGCACTACAATGTTCAGTACAGCACTACTTACAATAGCCAGGACATGGAAGCAACCTAAGTGTCATCGACAGATGAATGGATAAAGAAGATGTGGCACATACATACAATGGAATATTACTCAGCCATAAAAAGAAACGAAACTGAGTTATTTGTAGTGAGGTAGACGGACCTAGAGTCTGTCCTACAGAGTGAAGTCAGTAAAAGAAAAACAAATACCGTATGCTAACGCATATATATGGAATCTAAAAACAAAAACAAAAACAAAAACAAATGGTACTGACGAACCTAGCTGCAGGGCAGAAATAAAGAGGTAGACATAGAGAATGGACTTGATGACATGGGGTGGGAGGGCGAAGCTGGGGCGACGTTGAGAGTAGCATCGACATATATACACTACTGAATGTAAAATAGTTGGCTGGTGGGAAGCAGCAGCATAGCACAGGGAGATCGGTTCAGTGCTTTGCGATGACCTAGAGGGGTGGGATAGGGAGGATGGGAGGGAGGCTCAAGAGGGAGGGGATATGGGGACGTATGTATGCACATGGCTGATTTGCTTTGTTATGCAACAGAAACTAACATGGTATCATGAAGTAATTATACTCCAATAAAGATCTATTAAAAAATTAAAAAATAAAATAAAATGAGGTAGTTTCATATTTTAAATGATCTTCAAAATATCTTGAGAAAATTATTTAAATAAATCTGCGATTCTCCTTGCTTAGCCCACACATAAACTTTTAAAGAATAAGATGTATTTTTAACTAAAATTTTAAAAATTGACTTAGAATTTAAATGAACCAATACAGAGTATCCAGATTATATAAATAAGACTTGAAAGGCCTTGAAAGCATTCATAGACTTGACTATGGACCAGTTAGTGCTGTGACAACTGTTAAAGAAAAAGTTAAAAAATGTATCTACGTGGGATTCCAGTTGGTGGTTTAAATAGCTTTTTTGGTTGCTTAGAGAAAATAATGTAAGGAAAAAATACTTCTCTATCATCTTTTATCTTCCAGCTCCAGAATGAAATTTAATGTATTTCTATAAAAAGTGTTAACAATTTACATGTAAACATAAATACAGCAATGTTTTAAAATAGGTTATCTTATAGTATGCTAATCTCAAAGATAACAGTCAAATAAATTCAACTTGGGGACAACACAACACCTCAACACAAAGAAAATATATAATACTTGTGTCTTATCTATTGAAAAAGAGTCTTCTATTGCTATATTAAACTTTAAGTGCAGTGTATCAATTAGGAAATTAAAAAGTACATCCACATTTAGCTTCCTTTTTGGTATTTCTTTCCTCAAATTAAATCAGGAAATCAATAATCCTTTCTGATACTACCTCTTAACTGGATAAAAGGAACAAACTTCAGCATATACCTGAATGCAAGATTTCACCATACAGGGATACATGTATTATATACAGCTGACCACTGAACAGTGCAGTGGGTTAGGGGGTTGAGACCCTTCCTATGGTAGAATATCCGGGTATAACCTTAGAGTCGGCCCTCTGTATACACAGTTCCACATTTACAGATTCAATCAACCATGGATTGTGTAGGACATATTTATTGGGAAAAAATATCCGCATATAAGTGGACCCAAGCTATTTAAACCCATGATGTTCAAGGGTCAACTGTACACATGTATGTATTTGACAGATATTGTTGAGCAATCACTATGCACTAGGCCCTGTGAATATGATAATGATCAAGAGAGAGTGGTTCAAACAAAACTGAACGCTTTAAAAAATTTATTACTCACTAACTAGGCTAAATATAAATATGTAATAAGCACCAAAATGCAGGGTCACCTTCTACTTCAAGAGGTAATTCACTTTTGGATTTCATTCAGTTAAGTCCCAGGACTCTGACAAGGAGAGCTAGGCATCCAAGTAGTCCACAGTTGGGGCATATTCACTAAGGTCCTGATGTAGAAATCTTACTATTCCCGTATGTTTCAGCCCCTGATGGAGTCAGATAAGATTAAAAAAATCTCAGTTATACAGATGATTAACTGTAGATTGCTCAAGGTTCAATGAGAAAGCTAAGCTCTATTTAAGAGGAAAAGTGAATCACCAGAATGCCTGCATATGTGGCAATGAAAGCAAATAGAATGCAATTGAACACAGGAATTCACCAAAAAGTTAACATTTTTGTGCTGTATCACACACTGGGTTTTCAGTAATTCTTTACAGAGAAAAATACAGTGACAAAAATCTCCTATTTGGACACGCTGATGGAACATTTTTTCCTACAACTGTGTAAGTCTCCACAACTTCATCTTCCAACAGGATGGGGCTCTGCCTCACTTCTATCACACAGTCCAGATGCTCTTTTATGAATACCCATCACCATGCTAGACAGGCCATTATGTTCCAAAATTTGGACTGCCTCTGAAATAGTAGCCACCCAAATCACAACTGTTACACCATGCTATTTTTAGCAGGGATATGTAAAAAGAAAACTAGAGTTGGGACCACATATTCCTTACAGACTTGAGGAACTGAAGGCATTCAACCTGGCTACCATTTCAACCATCCAAGATTGTGTGCCACCTACAAAACGCCTGAGATGAATCAGACCATAAGATAGCCATGTGCTGTATTACACAGGAGGTACCTACCAGGCATTACAGAAATAACTATGGTTGTTCTTTAGTACAAATGTGACTACTTATTTAAGTATAATGTAGGTAACTAAATAATAGATTTTTTAAATGTTCAAACCTTTTTGAATCACCTTATAAAGTAAGAATCTTAAACAATAATGGGGGAAAAAGTTTTTAAATGTGGTTTAAAACAGGATCTTCATTTTCATATTCAAAGGAAAGCTTGTAATAATGGAAAATTTTGATAATGATGTTATGATGATGAAAATACTAACAGAAACAGAAAATACTAACCACTCAACAAAGAACGTGAACTAGACAAGCAACAAGGATATACTGTACAGCACAGGGAAATACAACTTTATTTTGTAATAACTTTAAATGAAGTATAAGCTATAAAAATACTGAATCACTATTTTGTACACCGGAAACTAACATAATATTGTTAATTAAGAGGGAGTTCCCTGGTGCCCTAGTGGATATGATTCCGGGCTTTCACTGCCATGGCCCAGGTTTAATCCCTGGTCGGGGAACTGAGATCCCACAAGCTGTGCGGCTCGGCCAAAAAAAAAAAAGATCGTCAATCAACTGTACTTCAATTTTTTAAAAAATAAAAGAACATGGACTATTTCTGGTGCATAAACTTAAATCATAGCAGGTCACATGAGAAATTCAGTATTTTGGATTTTCCAGTCTATTTTTGTTTTATATATTAAAAAAAAAATCAGTGATGACAGAAAACTTCCCTAAATTGTAAACCCCTGATAAGGGAAAAAAAAATTTGAGCACTAGTCACATATTACTCTACATACTTTGACAAATACTATCTGATTTCTACAATCCTAAGAGGTAAGCACTATCCTTACTTTGGAAATAAAGAAACCACAGCTCAGACATATTAATAACTTAACGGCAGACCATTTTCTCTATATTCTTTTTTTAAGGTCTAGTTCAATGTTACCTTAAATTACAATTATTTATGACATACTGTTTCTTGTAAGCTCCATCAAGGCAGACTCCATCCAAATTATTATATCTCTTATAGCACTTAACATGGTAACTTGTCCCAGTATTTGCAAAAAAAAAAAAAAAAAAAAAAGAAAGAAAAAGAAAACAATGAATTAAAACTAGATTCTACCATTTATTAGCTAAGTGGCATTAGTCTATAACCTTTCTGAATTAAAGTTTTCTCTTATAAGGATTTTACCAACATTGCAGGATTACTGTAAGGTACGGTTGGTTTCTCTACCTCCACACTACTGTCTTTTTGGGCCAGGTAATTCTTTTTGGGGGGGGGTGCGGGGGGGGATGGATACTGTCCTGTGCACTGTAGGATATTTAGCAACATCTCTAGCTGCTATCTAGTAAATGCCAGTAGCACCCCTCCCCACCAGCTGTGACAACCAGAAGTGTCTCCTGTCAAAATGATGTGTCAAATACTCCTGGAGATCAGGGTATACAAGAACCACTGCTCTAGGTAAGAGCATTATAAGAATGAATTGAAAAAGAACTATGTCATTTCCTCTACTCTAGAAAATCCCCTTGAGATGGAAGAAGGGCAAGATTTCCTGAGCCAAGCCTCTAATGATAATACTCCTAAAAGCAACAATCAGCAGCACAAAATTCTAATAACCTTACGTGGTCTAGTAAAGATGGCCACAAATTCTTCGTTATTCCTCCAAATGAGAAAGAAATCCTCTACCTTAAATTCAGATGACTTTGATGACTTCTTTAACCAAAAGAATGAAGCTGAAGTCATGATCTGGAACTGATGAGGTGACAAAAACCCCTGTACCTTGTGCTCAGAAGCCCAACTACCCAAGACTGCCATGCTGGAAAGACCACAAGTGTAGGCACACAGGTTAACAGTCCCAGCTGAGCCTGGCCTTCCAGCCTCCTTAACCAGAGCGACAGACATGCGAATAAAGCTGCCTAGGATTCTCCAGTCCAGACCACCTGCTAGCTAAGACTAAACAATGACCTTTGTCCATGCCTCATGTAAGAGAAAACTTGCCAAGACCTGCTCAAATTCCTGATCCTCAAAATTGAGAGATTTAATTAAAATAGTTGTCATTTTAAACCACTAAGGTTTTAGGTAGTTTGTTTTCACATAATTTGTATGCATACACTTTTCGATTAAAGATTTTCATGTGTTTTAATGAAAATCTTTGTATAACTATCTTTATTGGCTCAAATGAGGTCATCTAATTCCTATCAAGTGATAAACTATCATGGGCTACTGGTCCCATCCACCAAAATAAAGCCCTGAGGAAAAAAGAAGTAAGTCTAGATTCCAGGAACAACAAAAAGAATCAAAAACTGATGGGGATAAATCTGCACTGAATTTGTGTGAATAGACACTGGTAACCTTCAGTCAGGAGCAAAGGGCGGCAGGAGTCAAAAGACAGATTGCCTAAAAGCTTTTTTTAGTCTGCCCTTATCTTTCCCTTGACTACCCCTTTATCAGAAATTAGCAGAACAGCTCAGATCTTTGTCAGCAGGATAAAATCAGGACAGCACAAAAGGCCTGGGAGGGGAAAGTTCATGAAAACAGGTACAAACTGACTACCCTGTGGTCATTTACTCTTCCCAGTCCTTCTCCCCTCAAAATAAACCTACAGAGCTGGTGGTAAATTATAATACAAGGAAACTACCTCTTAAAATTAGTATTACTTATTTCTAAGAGTTTAAAAAAACAAACCCTGATCAGAAGTTGCCTGATGCAGTAGAAGCCAACAGAAGAACATAACAGCAATTCAGTGCCAGGGAGCTGTTTGACCTGAGACTCAAGCCCTCCCTCTCTTAAACTCACCTGGACCCACACAAACTAAGATCTGGCTGTTGGCCATTCCCTAATCCACATTATTAGACTAAGTGGATTAATACCCCCTCTCAAAGAATCATTAGCTCGTTAGCTAAAATAAAGAAACATCTGGAGCATAAAACTACTATAAAAGACAGGCAACACATCAAACAACCCACGCCGTCTGATACAGAATTAGTGAATTAGATGATCCAAGAATGTACACCCAGGGACCAAGGGGAGATATTAGTACTACAAAATCACAACAAGAAACTGTGAAAAAGAATCAAGTGGAAATACTGAGTATAAAAAGAAGAGGGAAAAAAATAATAAAACATTTCAAGAAAAAATAAACATATTAATAATGAGAATAAATTTCCCAGAATTACAGAGGGAAGAAATCAAGATTTAAGTGCTCCAAGAGCCAAACATATAAGAAAAAAACCTCATTCCTAGAAATATTAAGAATACTGTGTAAATTGATACTACTTTTAGAAAGTTTTCAAAATTTTTACATGTAATGCAGTAGTATCACTTTTGGAAATCGAAAGTAATCCTGAGTAATCCAGAAGAAAACAAAATACCTATATGCGCAAAAATGTTTTATTGCAATACTTATTATGGTAAGAGGGAAAACCCCAGACACAACCTAAATATCTAACAACCAAGTAATAATTAACGGTTTAATATTATTATTATAGAGCCATTGACATAGTGTTGAAAAGAGAGTATGTTTAACAAATTTTATGATTTGAGGGGATCTAAAAAAATCCAACCAACATGAGAAATTTACACTAAAACTCCTACGAGCATTTAATTTTTTAATTATTAAAACTTAAAAGTTTGTTTTTAAAAATCTGACAAACTCGGTAGCTTGTGTTTTTGTAAGTCTAGACTTCATCAAGAAATAGCCAACGACAATTATGTTTTAGATATAATTTACAGAAACATTAGCTTCCAAGAGTATTTATGGTATTTTTATACTAAAGGAAAATATAACGTAGCTACTCTTTATTGAGTGAGCAGCTTATGGCAGCTTTCGGACTTTATAAATAATAAAATATGGTATGGAAAATTTCAGCATCCACTATGCCAAAGAAAGTACTGGTCTTATTTCTACTAAGTGCTTTATATTTTTATCATTTTCATTAGCTCAGCTCCACATGAGACCACTGTCTCCCTTGATTTCTGGAAGGCTGCCCCAATTCTTCTCTCCCAGGCCCTGTTGCCAGGGTTGCAGCTGCACAACCAATTCTTACTAAAATATAAGTCTTTGAAATGCAGGTCTATGGAAAGGGACATAAAGGATTTCGTTATCTTTTCTCAAAACTCACAATGAGGATTATACCCCCACCCTTCCCCAGGCACACCACCACTTAGCACCCTTCTCCATCAACTCACACACCACATATAATAAATGCAGCAGCTCCGTCTTAAATACTCAAATAACAAGTCATAAAGGAGTAAAACTGCATAATAACCAACATAATGTCTAGCAAAAATTATTTTAGAATGACTTCTAATACCTATGATGTAATTATTTCAAAATGACTTCTAGTGCATATGATGTAATCATAGGCGGACACTCATACAATGAGAGTAATAACACTTCTAAGCACTACTACTAAATACTTCTAAAGAATAAACATTTGCAAGACAATACACACTTATGTGATAATTTCAGAAATTTCAAGTTAAGAAAAAAACTGTAAGTAATTTACTCAAAATGTAAAATACTTTACAAGCTATTAATTTTGTTGTACAACTACTCATACCTCTAAAATTTTCTTGTAAAAGGAGAAAAAAACTGAAGGACAGTTTACACTCCTTTTCCATTTCTTACTAGAATCTCATGTACTTTCGTTCTCTGGACAAAATCCCCTGCTTAAACATTGCTTGACTGTACTCTATGACTGAATTCATCTTAGGAGAAAAGTTAACACAAAACTGTCAAGATCATGAAGGTAAAACTATTTTCAATTAAAAGAATAAAGAGTGGTCAAATAGTCTGTTGCAAAGTAAAAATGACAAGTTTTTTTTTTATTAAAACGTAGTATTTTTAATGCTGATACATCATTGGAATTCTTGTAACATGCAGAATCTTCAAATTTTAACTATGTTAGAGAAAAGAATTAAAGTTAGTAAAATTCACTGGGGTTAATTAAGTATAGCCTAGTCTGTTCCCTGGGTGATTCATTCATGGTTAAATAGAAGAAAAAAATAGGGGAGGCAGAGTGAAGGATACTAACCCTTGAGGATCTCATTATACCACACACACCTGAAGTTATAGCAACAAATCATACTGATAAATAGTTCTAAAAAGTGACCACTTGTTGCATTTTTAATGATTGAACTGAAATAATTAAGTTAAATGTACCAGATAAACTTTTTTAAGTATACAAGAAGTACATTATAATGATTATAAAGCTTGTTAAAAATGTCGATTGAGATCACCTCACATCAGTTATCATAGCTACTACCAAAAAAATAAAACAGGGGCTTCCCTGGTGGCACAGTGGTTGAGAATCTGCCTGCTAATGCAGGGGACACGGGTTCGAGCCCTGGTCTGGGAAGATCCCACATGCCGCAGAGCAACTAGGCCCGTGAGCCACAACTACTGAGCCTGCGCGTCTGGAGCCTGTGCTCCGCAACAAGCGAGGCCGCGATAGTGAGAGGCCCGTGCACCGCGATTAAGTGTGGCCCTCACTTGCCGCAACTAGAGAAAGCCCTCGCACAGAAACGAAGACCCAACACAGCCAAAAATATAAATTAATTAATTAATTAATTTAAAACAAAACAGTAACAATGTTGATGAGGATGTGAAGAAATTGGAACCCTTGTGCACTGTTGGTAAAACTGTAAAATAGTGCAACTCCTATGGTAAACAACATGGAGGTTCCTCAAAAATTTAAAAATAATTCTATCATATGATCTAGCACTCTCACTTCTGGCCATATATCCAGTAGAATTGAAGGCAGGGTCTGGAAGAATATTTGTACACCCATGTTGCTAGCAGCACTATTCACATAAGCCAAGAGGTAGATCAAGCCAAATGTCCATGAGGCAATGAGCAGATAAACAAAATGTGATATACACATACAAAGCAGTATTATTGTGATATATATGTACGATGGAGTCTCTCAAAGGAAGGAAATCCTATCACATGCTATTAACATAGATGAACCTTGAGGACATTATGCTAGGTAAAATAAACCAGTCACAGAAAGACAAATACTGTATGATTCCACTTATAAGAAGTGTAAAGTAGTCAAAGTCTATTTTTTTTTTTTTTTTTGGACACACCACGTGGCTTGCAGGATCTTAGTTCTCAGACCAGGAATTGAACCCGGGCCCTCAGCAGTGAAAGCGTGGAGTCCCAACCTAAAGTAGTCAAATTCACAGGAAACAAAGTAGAATGGTAGTTACCAGGGGCTGGCAATAGGAGAAAAAAGGGAGTTGTTCTTTAATGGGTATAGAGTTTTCAGTTTTGCAAGATGAAAAAGTTATGGAGATCTGTTTCACAACAATGTGAATATACTTAGCACTACTGAACTACATACTTAAAACTGGTTAAGATGGCAAGTTCTATGTTACATGTTTACTACAATAAAAAAAAATTTTTAAATGTAATTAGAGGTCTCATCCTTAGAGATTCCATGAGTTAGTAAAGATGAAAAACAGAATGAATCTGTTTTTGTTTTTTTTTAAACCAAGTACCACATATTTTTTTTTTTCACACACACTGTATTTTATTTTTACAAGAGATAAATAGACTGACACCAAGCATTGTACATGGATGACCACAACAAAAGCAACAATGATTGCAATTACCAAACATGAAACACACTCATACTATGTCATAATATTGACATTCAGTCCAGTAATCCTCCACTGCAACAGCTCCTTTACTTTGCAGTGAAAATTGATTTGTATATTCTTTGCCTCTGAGTTCTTGTGGGATTTTTTCTTTTTTTAAATTCAACCAGAAAGTCACAAAAATTATACTCATCCTCATCAGTTCACTCAGTCCCATGTAATTAATTTTTTTTTTTCATCTTGATCTTTTGTTAGCACTTTTATGAGTTCATCAGTTTTTCATTAGAGTTCTGAAAATGCTTATTCATTCAGTTCAGCAGTACAGTCAGGTACCAGAAACCTGTACTTGTCAGAGTCTTTTCGATGAATTTCCTGAAGATGAAACCCTTTTATAGGAACATATTAACAAAAGCATCAGAGTACACCCAGAACTGTCTGTAAATGACAAAAGACTTAAAAATGACCACGGTTAAAGATTTGATGAAAGTTCATAATAATGCAGTTGACAAGAAAATTAGTTATTTCTGAGATATACATTTTAAAGTAATAACTAGGATTATGACTTATAACATTATACCAGAACATATAAGATTTTTAGAAATTTCATGTAATGTCTGAAACATTTATATTAACATATTTCCATACAAATAACCGAATGAAAGTTTAGTATTAGTTGTTTTGTTTGTTTGTTTATACTGCAGGTTCTTATTAGTCATCAATTTTATACACATCAGTGTATACATGTCAATCCCAATTGCCCAATTCAGCACACCACTATCCCCACCCCACCGCAGTTTTCCCCCCTTGGTGTCCACATGTCTGTTCTCTACATCTGTGTCTCAACTTCTGCCCTGCAAACCGGCTCATCTGTACCATTTTTCTAGGTTCCACATACATGCGTTAATATACAATATTTGTTTTTCTCTTTCTGACTTACTTCACTCTGTATGACAGTCTCTAGATTCATCCACGTCTCAACAAATGACTCAATTTCGTTCCTTTTTATGGCTGAGTAATATTCCATTGTATATATGTACCACTTCTTCTTTATCCATTCGTCTGTTGATGGGCATTTAGGTTGCTTCCATGACCTGGCTATTGTAAATAGTGCTGCAATGAACATTCGGGTGCATGTGTCTTTTTGAATTACGGTTTTCTCTGGGTATATGCCCAGTAGTAGGATTGCTGGGTCATATGGTAATTCTATTTTTAGTTTTTTAAGGAACCTCCATATTGTTCTCCATAGTGGCTGTATCAATTTACATTCCCACCAACAGTGCAAGAGGGTTCCCTTTTCTCCACACCCTCTCCAGCATTTGTTGTTTGTAGATTTTCTGATGATGCCCATTCTAATTGGTGTGAGGTGATACCTCATTGTAGTTTTGATTTGCATTTCTCTAATAATTAGTGATGTTGAGCATCTTTTCATGTGCTTCTTGGCCGTCTGTATGTCTTCTTTGGAGAAATGTCTATTTAGGTCTTCTGCCCATTTTTGGATTGGGGTGTTTGTTTCTTTAATATTGAGCTGAATGAGCTGTTTATATATTTTGGAGATTAATCCTTTGTCCGTTGATTCGTTTGCAAATATTTTCTCCCATTCTGAGGGTTGTCTTTTCGTCTTGTTTATGGTTTCCTTTGCTGTGCAAAAGCTTTGAAGTTTCATTAGGTCCCATTTGTTTATTTTTGTTTTTATTTCCATTACTGTAGGAGGTGGATCAAAAAAGATCTTGCTGTGATTTATGTCAAAGAGTGTTCTTCCTATGTTTTCCTCTAAGAGTTTTATAGTGTCCAGTCTTACATTTAGGTCTGTAATCCATTTTGAGTTTATTTTTGTGTATGGTGTTAGGGAGTATTCTAATTTCATTCTTTTACATGTAGCTGTCCAGTTTTCCCAGCACCACTTATTGAAGAGACTGTCTTTTCTCCATCGTATATCTTTGCCTCCTTTGTCATAGATTAGTTGACCATAGGTGCGTGGGTTTATCTCTGGGCTTTCTATCTTGTTCCATTGATCTATGTTTCTGTTTTTGTGCCAGTACCATATTGTCTTGATTACTGTAGCTTTGTAGTATAGTCTGAAGTCAGGGAGTCTGATTCCTCCAGCTCCGTTTTTTTCCCTCAAGACTGCTTTGGCTATTCGGGGTCTTTTGTGTCTCCATACAAATTTTAAGATGATTTTTTCTAGCTCCGTAAAAAATGCCATTGGTAATTTGATAGGGATTGCATTGAATCTGTAGATTGCTTTGGGTAGTATAGTCATTTTCACAATGTTGATTCTTCCAATCCAAGAACATGGTATATCTCTCCATCTCCAAGTACCACATATTAATTTGGGTTTTTTATTTGTTTGTTTTGCTCAGACAGGTAGGTAATATACCACCATGGTGTAAAACTCAAAAGAAACAAGAGTAAATCACAAGTAAATCTTCTTGTCATCATTATCCTTAGCCACCCAATTCTCCTCCGAAGACACAGCCACCAATATTAGCTTCTGGTATAGCCTTTCACAGGAATTCTAATAATATATGAGAATGTAAGTATGTATTTTTTTCTTTTTAAAATATTTTCACGTGACCACATACATGTTTTGGCACCTTGCTTTTTCACTTAACACTTTATCTTGGAAATCAGGCACTATCAGTAACTTTTTAAAAACTACTTCCCTCAATTTGAAAGGCTGTATTTTACCATATGGGTATAACTCATCACCAATAAGTGGGAAGTTGGGTTGCTTGTAATCTTTTACTACTACAAACATGCCACAAGGAATAATCTTGTAAATTCACAAATGTGGGATATGATGAAGCAGGATTTATCTGTAGGATAAATTCCAAGAAGTGAAACTGATGGATCAAAGGGTTTATACATTTTAATTTTTGGTAGGCATTTTAAGTTTCGACAGGTATTTTCCAAATCTTCTTCTAAGAGAATGTACACACTTACACTCCCACTAACAACGCACTAGAATATCTGTATTACCAATCCTAAAAAGCTTCCCTAACTCCAGAAATTTAAAGGGAAAAAAAACTATCTTCCTTCCCTGAAGTAGAGCATTAAAAAACCCCACCATTTCATGTAAATATACTGAGTTGCATAAAATTAAAACCTACGAGTTTGAGTAAGTCCCAGCTGCAAGAAATGAACTGTAGCCTAAGAAAAGCACTCATCCTAGCAATGGCCAGCTCAGTCTTGGCAGGCGCACTATGGACCTAGGCCTCTACCAGTCTCAAATTTCTTTGCCCAGAAACCCATTCTTATTCTATAGTTTTTGACCCAAATAGCTTTACTCATATCAGCACCACAGTTACGATTTTTAACCAAATTACCTTAACTGGCCTGAGACAGTAATTGTTTCCATTTAGGTGGATAAATCTCTAATTCTGGGAAAGTATAGAAATCAATCAGTATTAATACTTATGTGCTATTTAATATATTTATAATAACATTATGGTACTCTATGCTCTACTAAGATATTTGAAAGACAAGAAAATTTAATATACTAAATTTATAAGTTTAATTTATTAAACTTTTAAGAATTATTTAAGTTTTAGAAAGATTTGTTTGCTCTACTGGTAATCTGCCTTGTTAACTGCTTGAAGTATTTGCGGGAATCAGAGAAAAGTAACTTTAAGTTAGAATGTCTAAGGATGTTAAATAATTAGGCATGAAAGTGTTGGTCAATATTTAAGAAGTAGTATTTACTCTTCCCTATCGGGCATTAAAACCCAATGACAATATAGACAGCACTGAACTTTTTTAGTGAGTTGTACAGATCAACTTTTTTTTTAGGTCAACCGTTTTTTAAGAGAACTACAGAAATAGAGAACCACAGGAATATGGTCTTGGACAGAAAATGTCTATATCTACCTTAAGATCAACACATTTCATTTAATTTAATATCATTTCCTATAAGCATTTTTCAGCGAACATGTGTACTAAAGGCATTCACAGATATTAATAGACAGTAATAATAAATGAAAATAGGCATCCTGCATGTGACTACTTTTCAAAGAAGAAATGGCTTCTTTTATAAAAGGATGTCTTCTGTTCATAAAGCACAAAACAAATAGTGCATTTTCCCATGCTGCCAGAAAATACTTCTTAATCAAAACCAAAGGATGGCTGCTTTTATAATTTCCTCATGGAAATCATGGCCTTTATAGTAAGGACACAGAGCAACAGCTACAATAAATTCCAGCTGCTGTGGCAAGACTTATTATACTATACTAGCAGCTAAATGGCCCAACATTAAGGCCACCAGCAACCAAAAAACTGGAGATTTAATATCAAGTTCCATTCCCTTACACTAAAAAAATTAATCAGACTTTCAACAATATTTTCTAGCTATCGATAAAGACAAATCTTTTGGATCCTATTGCCAAAACTGAAGAGCTAATGCTATTAATCTAATCCCTCAAAATCACCCAAGCTCCCTCTTTATCAATATTTACAAGTTAGAATAGGAGAAACTCAGAGCCATTCAGGGTCATCGTTTAAATGACTATTCCATTCAACCTCTGCAGTTTAATAATTTTCTATAATGTGCACATTTCCTCTTTCTTTCACATTTGATGAACAAATTATTCCTCATGAGTGTGTGTGTGTGTGTGTGTGTGTATGTGTTTAATACCTAAACCCACCTGACAGTTTTAAGTAGGCTGGTACCTACAGCAAGATGCTATCAAATCAGAATGAAAATGGTAGGATTAGCAATCAGCCACATGAACAAAAAATCAGGAAACTACAACTTTTTAATACTGAACATATATTTTCTGGATTTTTTTCCCTCCATAAAATTGATATAACATTTTCCTATCACTAGTCAAAACATATGCTATCAAGATGCCTCACTAATCAGATAATCATAAAAATTAACTTATTCAACATATATTCATTGAGCTCCTATTATATGCTAGGCCCACATAAATTAAACATCTAAAAAATAGTATATAAATGTAAGTCAGCGAATTATGAAGTAAAATAAACATATTTTTAAAGGTATAAAAATGAATTTACCAAAGATGTAAGAAGTTTAAAGACTACCAGAGATTAAAATTGAAATACAGGGACTTCCCTGGTGGTCCAGTGGTTAAGAATCCATCTTGCAATGCAGGGGACACCAGTTCGATCGCTGGTCGGGGAACTAAGATCCCACATGCTGTGGGGAAACTAAGCCCAAGTGCCACAACTAGAGAGCCTGCATGCCACAGCTACAGAGCCCATGCGCTCTGAGCCCACACACAACTAAAGAGAAGCCTGCGCACCTCAACGAAGATACTGCGTGCCACAACTAACACCCAACGCAGCCAATAAATAAATAATTTTTTTTTAAATTGTAATACAGTATAAGTAGATAGAACTAATTGATCAATTTTTAATTCTGAGCAGTTATGACATGGCAACAATTAACACTTTAAAATCTGGTCCTCACATGTTAAAACAGAATTTTAAAAAATTCTTAATAAAACAAGTAAATTGATCTCTTTTATTTTTTTTTAGTGAGCTTGCCTTTTGTTTTTTTCAGCTGCGTTGGGTCTTCGTTGCTGCACGCGGGCTTCCTCTAGTTGTGGCATGTGGGGGCTACTCTTCGTTGTGGTGCATGGGCTTCTCATTGTGGTGGCTTGCTCTAGGTGCACAAGCTTCAGTAGTTGCGGTGCACAGGCTTCAGTAGTTGCCGCGCACAGGCTTCAGTAGTTGCCGCACACAGGCTCAGTAGTTGCCGCACACAGGCTCAGCAGTTGCAGCACGCGGGCCCTAGAGCATGCGGGCTTCAGTAGTTGAGGCTCAGGGGCTCAGTAGTTGTGGCTCGCAGGCTTTAGAGCGCAGGCTCAGTAGTTGTGGTGCATGGGCTTAGTTGCTCTGCAACATGTCGGATCTTCCTGGACTAGGGATCGAACCTGTGTCCCGTGCACTGGCAGGCAGATTCTTAACCAGTGCGCCACCAGGGAAGTCCTGATCTCTTTTACATTTGATTTTAAGAAAAACCAAAAGGCTGGCTTCATGCTCAGTGGTAAAACATTATACCCACTCCAATTATGTAAGCATTTTGTGAAACATTAGAGGCATTAAATTAATGAACAAGACAAGATGCTCATTGTAATCACAATGTTCTACAAGCTCTAGCCAATGCAGCTGGTAAGTGAACCAATACAAGGTATAAAATCTGGAAAGGATAAAGCAAAATTACATTTAGTTACAAATAAGGACTGCATTCCCAGAAAAGCTAAGTGAATCAAATGCAAGACTATAAGAAATACTAAGTGAATTTAATTAAGTTAACTGATTAAACTTAACAGAAAGTAATAACCTTCCTAATGTTAGCAATAAACAGGAGTTTAAGCTGTAAGAGCACAATGAAGAGGCAGCAGAGCAGTGGTTAAGGGCACTGACCTCAGATTCAAACAGATATGGGTTGAAATCTCAATTTCTACTACTTCCTAGCTGTATGAACCTTGATAAAGTCACCTAATGTCTTTAATTTTCTCAAGTGTAAAAATGAATATAATTTATTAAACAGTTAAGATGATGCTGAAAAGTATACAGAGCCTGCCATTTAGTAATTGAACTAATATAAGGCATTATTATTTGCATTATTAATAATAGAAAGCCTCTCGTCCCTTCCCTAAGTAAAAAGAGGTATTACGTTAAGCATACACATACCATGTAAACCTTTCTGAAATCCAGAGAAGGGTGAAATTCCAAAATATATCTGGCCCCAAGATTTGGAACAAGGGATTGTGGTCCTGTACCTTTCTAATGGCTTCTTACGGAAAAAACAATAATAACTTATACTACTTTTTTAGAAAGTCAGCCAGAACCCAGGTTCCGCACAACTATTTGTTTTACAGTTCCAGGGTGCCAAGGGTTCAGTAGGCATCTCCACCAAAGAGTCAAATCAGTATCGATGACAGATACTCCTTTTCTTCTAGAACCAAACCTCAGTTAATACAAACCTATTCATTAGGGTTGTTCACGTACTGTTACCCTCTTCCAATTAACATTAAGCTCCATTAGTAATGGCACAGACTACGTATTTGTTTACCACCTTAACTCTTGTACTTAATACCTGAACCTTAAATAAATCAATGAAAGGACTGCATTATCTGCCACCTTGCACACCTGTATCAGAGACATACTTGCCTAATTCGCAATTCTAGTCTTAGCAAGTCCCTTCAGTTATCATTACATGGTATAGAATGGGTGATGATAAGGATGTATCAGTTATGATGTTTTGGAATTTACTGGCTCAGGTAACTGAAAAGTCCAGGTATACTATCTTCAGGGAAGACGTGATCCAGCATCTCAAGAGGTGATCAGGGTGTGTTTTTGCTCTGCTCTACTCCTTCCCTGTTGGCTTCTTACTCAACTGACTTTCCTTTCATGGTCGGAAGATGGCTGCCAGGTTGAAATTCAGCAGAAAAAAAAGTACCTTTATCCTGGCATTTCTAGTAATGTCCTAAGATCATTCTGATTGATTTGGCTTAGATCATATGTCTGCCATGGCTGTCTTAGGTTAAGACACATGCTTCATTCCTACAAACTCTTCATAATATACATGAAATAAAATACATTAAAGCTGACCTTGGTGATTTGAACTTCTTATATTACTAAATAACGGCATTATTGAATTCAAACTAATGGATCAAGCAAATCATACAACTTTCCCTATCTTCTTAAAAAGTTATTCCCCCCATTTAATCACAACCCAACATGAAAAAATAAAAAAGTAAATTCTTCCCTGAATGTAAATCATTTTGAAGGATTCAGAATGTATTACCAGATTACAATAAAGGTTTATGATATTCCTTAACAAAACTGAAAGCAACATTATAAATTTTCAGGAAGAAAACAAAGTTCTTATCCCACTTTTTCAAGATTATAATAGCAGAATCTAAAGAAAAGATGGACAAGTACATGGACGTCTTGAGTTGGGGGGGTGGGGAAGGGTGGTGTTACAGAGCTTTAAAATAGAATCAACTAAATAATCCATCCTGCGACTCAAGACTCCTCAAAGACATTAGATTCATCACCAACCCTCTCTCCCCTACCCCCGTACACAACACTAGGTCCTAAGAACAAAACAGAGATGCACACTTTAGGGAGTCTTTTTGTCAGTGTGCATTCCAAAGCCAAATACAAATTATTTCTCGATTATTATGTTCCTACTATCCATGTCCCTCATTCCTATAACTAGCACAAAAAAGAGAAGGTAAATGATTCCATTTTTATAACAGAGAAGGCAACAAAATCTATGAGATTAAAAGCCAATACTCAAATATACAGGAGAGGAGCTGATTTTCATGGTAAAGTTGAATAAAAACAAATAGCAAATCGTAGAATTAACCAATTGAAAATGTGTTACACACAAGTCATCTTAAATCAAAAGCCAAACTTCATTCATAATCCTAGAGGAAAGCAGTGTGGTCAAAGAAAGGAATGTGCATTAAAAGAATCTCTATAATTTTTCAAATCTATGAATTGATTTTTCAAATCCTCTACTGTTCAAATAATTCAATTCACTAAATGGGCAATGATGGCTTTTTAAGAAGACAGAACTAGTAGACATAGCAGGGATATAAACATAGCCCTTGACATCACAAAGTTTATAATGGGCTACAAAGGCAATATACACAAACATTACTGGACAGCTCAAAACATAATGAAGTACAAATGCCAGTGGGTAATCAGAGAGAGGAGGATCAAGTGAACTGGGATGATTTCCACAACAAGTAACAGAAAATCTAAAGGCAAAACTGCCTAAACAATAAGAAAATTTATTATCTCACATAATAAGGAATCTACAGTGAAGGTGGTTCTAGGAATAGTGAATGTGGCTCCAGTTCTACTTCTCTGGAATTCTCTTCCCTCTGCCCACCTTTAGGTAAGGGAATCACCTTCAGGCTGGTAGCAAGATAGCTATAGCAGTTCCAGATGTCACATCCAGATAAAACAAGCTCTACGGGAAGGACCATCTCTTTTCTTCTTTCTCAAAAGCAAGAAAACTTTTCCCAAGAGCCTCTTGCAGACTTTCCTTTTATTTCCCATTGGCCGAAACTGGATCTCATGCCCATTCCTAAAACAATCACTTCCAATGGCAATGAGACCTACCATAACCAAGATTAGAATGGATGCTAGTAACTATCATGACCATCACTTTAGTGATGGTTGAATATATCAAGGAAGACAGGCCTTGGAGGATGGTATTACTTGGACTAGGGTAAAAAAAAAGATAGAAACACATAGGCAAAGGAAGGGATGTGTCTAACTGAAGAAAGTCGAACTGCAATCACACATTAAACACACTTTTAGGGATAAAGAATTCTTTTAAACTGTGCTGGAGTCATCTTCTGTTAACACAAAAATTAACTTACTATTCAACAGTCGGTAAATGCTAAGCATGCAGGAGTTGCTGTCCTCTCTTTAAGGGAAGGATTTAGGATAATTACCAGTGGGGATAGTCAGACTCACCACTCACTCCTTGTCTATAGAGCTATCTCTGGGTTGAGAACATTCCATAATACAGATGCCTGTAGACTCACTGTCAGTATAAGTTGTTCCTTGAAGGTTTCTTCTCATTTGGGTCCGAGGTTTTACTCAAAAATCCACACACTCACAACTGGCCCTATCTGCAAATGAAAGCATGCAATTAGGAGGCAAAATGCTGCAGGGAGCAATTCCTTCCTCCCCCACCCACCTATAATTAACTGATCCGCATGAAAACTGAACTTAAAACACCAGATTCACCAAGCCCCATGTTCAAACTAAGCAACTCGCATTTCAAAGGTTGTAATGTGCTCATTACACAGTCACCACCCGTTTCCCAGCATGTAAATTTATTGTCGTGTCCACAGTATACCAGGTGCAACTCTTACGCACCGAGCAAAATCCAACACACATTTATGTTTGGTGGCAGCACACAGGACTGGTCTGCACAGCGTGTTAAAGGAGAGCTGCCTACAGTTACAAATTAGAAGACTTAACATAAAAATCAAAATATCTGACCTCTCTTAAAAAAAAACAGAAGATCTGGCAATACTGGACCCACCTTCCCACCTGGTAACAATCTGTTGGATTGACCAGCAGCTAATCCTTCAGATGGGATATGGGCTTTGCAGTTCTCCACAGATGTCATCACTCTCTTACATTATAAACCCAACTCGCAGTTATCTGTCTGGAGTCTGTTTGCATCTCAGCTTGCAAACTCTGCTATATATTTATAATAGCTCATGGGAAACATTTATTACTGTCAAAGCCAAGCCTGTTTTTCTGCCTTATGGATATAATATAGCATAGGAATAACCACACTGGCTTTGGAGTCACAGGGCCCTAGGTTTGAGATCTAATTCTGCAAATAACTAGTTGTGTGATCTTAGGCCTATTTTTAACCTAAGATGTATTTCTTCACTTACAATCCTTCGAATAAACATATAAGCACTTAACAAAGCCAACAAACAACAGGCCTAAAACCCAACATGTCAAGGCTGAACTGATGATCCCAAATCCATTGCTTTCTCAGTCTTCCTCATTTCAGTAAATTGGACTGGGATCCATGCAGTTTGTGCTGAAACCTCTAAGTCCTTATCATACACGCTCCCTCATCCTCCCGAAAACATCACCGAAGTGGTTGATTCTCTAAATATATAATGTGAACTGATTCTTAGAATCCCATAAAAACCATAAAAACAAACAGCAATTCCTCCCTCAGAATTACCTTCCTGAAACTGCCTATAAATTCAACTATTTAAATAATGACAGTTTGAAATTTCAAAGTTCCATATTAGAAGGAATACTAGTATTTCATAAAAAGAAAACATTGGGGATGCCACATATCAAAGTGATGCATTACATTTTGTAAGCTTACACATTTCTTCACATCTAAGCTGACAATGAACTAGGACGTTATGCTTAATCCGAAAATGTAATTAAGAAAACTGAAGGATGACCAAAACTAATGAGTGAGTTTAGGAAGGTTGCAGGATACAAAAATCAATACTCAAAAATCAATTCTTTTTCTATAGAACACTTGTTCACTTACCCTACAACCCAGCCATTCCATTCCTAGGTGTTTACCTAAGAAAAATGAAAGTTTATGTCCACAAAAGCAGCTTTATTTTTGTAAGAGCCAAAAACTAGAAACAACTCAACTGTCCACCAACAGATGAGTGGATACACAAAATGTGGTAAAGCCATTCAATGCATTACTACTTGCAACAAAAAATAATACTGGGACTTCCTTGGTGGTCCAGTGGGTAAGACTCCACGCTCCCAATGCAGGGGGCCGGGTTCAATCCCTGGTCGGGGAACTAGATCCTGCATGCAAGCCACAACTAAGAAGTCCACATGCTGCAACTACAAGCCCACATGCCACAACCAAGACCCGGGGCAGCAAAAATAAATACACATTTTTAAAAAATAATAATATTATACACTCATTAACATGGATGAATCTCAAAATCATTATGCTGAGAAGCCATATCAAGAGTATACACTGTAGAATCCATTTACTTAAATTCTAGAATCTTGAGTGATGGAAAGCAGTTCAGCTGATTGCCTGGGAACAGGGTAAGTGGCCAAGAGAAGAGGAAGAGCCTATAAATGGCTAAAAAGCAACTTCTGGGGGTGACAGATATTTTCATTACATTAAATGTGGTGATAGTATCACAGGCATATATATGTCACAATTTATCAACCTACTCACTTTCAGTATGTGCAGTTAATTTTAAGTTTAAAACAAAGTAATTCACTGCATATTAATAACTGGTAGCAAGACTGATTAATATGAAAAGCAGAACCCCTTTAATGCGTTAAGTTTTGAAAATCATGGCCACATGTACACCTAAAACTAACATAACATTGTTAATCAGCTATTCTCCAGTATAAAATTTAAATTCTTTAAAAGAAGATTTTAAAAAAAAGAAAGAAAATTATGGCCACAATCTTTCTCTCTTCAGAAAATAACTCTTTCAAAAGTATGTCTCATGCGTGTAAATCAATTAAGTTAGAACACATCCTCACACTATAAACAAAAATAAACTCAAAATGGCTTAAAGACTTAAATATAAGACAAGACACCAAAAACTCCTAGAAGAGAACATAGGCAAAACATTCTGACATAAATCATACCAAGGTGTTCTTAGGTCAGGCTCCCAAGGCAATAGAAATAAAAGCAAAAATAAACAAATGGGACCTAACCAAGCTTATAAGCTTTTGCACAGCAAAGGAAACCATAAACAAAACAAAAAGACAACCTGCAGACTGGGAGAAAATATTTGCAAATGATGTGAGTAATAAGGGCTTAATTTCCAAAATATACCAACAGCTCATACAACTCAATAACAAAAAAGCAACCCAATCGAAAAATGGGTAGAAGACCTAAATAGACATTTCTCCAAAGAAGACATACAGATGGGCAAAAAGCACATGAAAAGATGCTCAACATCGCTCATTATTAGAGAAATGCAAATCAAAACTACAACGAGGTACCACCTCACACAGGTCAGAATGGCCATCATTAAAAAGTCTACAAATAACAAATGCTGGAAAGCGTTTGGAGAAAAGGGAGCCCTCCTACACTGTTGGTGGGAATATAAATTGGTGCAGCCACTATGGAAAAGAGTATGAAGGTGCCTCAAAAAACTAAAAATAGAGCTGCCACATGATCCAGCAATCCCACTCCTGGGCATATACCCAGACAAAACTATAATGCGAAAAGATACATGCACCCCTATGTTCATAGCAGCACTATTTACAATAGTCAAGACATGGAAACAACCTAAATGTCCATCAACAGATCAATGGATAAAGAAGATGTGGTGGGGCTTCCCTGGTGGCGCAGTGGTTGAGAATCTGCCTGCCAATGCAGGGGACACAGGTTCGAGCCCTGGTCTGGGAAGATGCCACATGCCGCGGAGCAGCTGGGCCCATGAGCCACAATTACTGAGCCTGCGCGTCTGGAGCCTGTGCTCTGCAACAAGAGAGGCCGCGATAGTGAGAGGCCCGTGCACTGCAATGAAGAGTAGCCCCCGCTTGCCACAACTAGAGAAAGCCCTCGCACAGAAACGAAGACCCAACACAGCCATAAATAAATAAATGAATGAATGAATGAATGAATGAATGGTTAAAAGAAGATGTGGTGTATGTATATATATAATGGGATATTAGCCATAAAAAAGAATGAAATAATGCCATTTGCAGCAACATGGATGGACCCAGAGATTACCATACTAAACAAAGTCAGAACGAGAAAGACAAATACCATGATATCACTTATATGTGCAATCTAAAATACAACACAAATGAACATATCTACAAAAAAGAAAGAGACTCGCAGATACAGAGAACAGACTTGTGGTTGCCAATGGGGCGGGAGGGTGGGGGAGGGAAATACTGGGAGTTTGGGATTAGCAGATGCAAACTATTATACATAGGATGGATAAACAACAAGGTCCTACTGTACAGCACAGGGAACTGTAGTCAATATCCTGTGATAAACCATAATGGAAAAGAATATGAAAAAGAATAGATATATGTGTGTAACTAAATCACTACTGTACAGTAGAAATTAACACATTATAAATCAACTATACTTCACTAAATTTTTGTTTAAAAGTATAATATCTCAATGCTAAAGATCAAAAACATAATTACTGATCACAAAGAAAATATGCGTCAAAAATAGCACTCTAACTAACCTAGTATAATATGGCATGGGCAAAAAGGAAAAGTGGTAAATTTCAACGTTATTCATTCAATTGTAGTCCACAAAGCACGTCAGTCTTTCATCACATTGGTAGCAATTAGATTAAAAGATATCAAGGCATTTCACTGTCAACCCAAAAGACATTTTAATATATCATTTGATATATTGGCATTCATCTGGGTATCACTACTAAAATGTACTTCAGATTCTGCTTAGAATTAATGAAGTCATGAAATAAGATTCAATTTACTTGTTAAATGCTGGCATGGCTTGGTGCTTTTGTACCATATTAAATGCCACCTCTAACCCCATCCACCCGTTATTTGTATTGAAGAGACAGAGCAAACTGCATTACTTCCTGAGCTGAACTTAACCATTAAATTTCAGACAGCATCAAAACTGCGTACTCCCATCTCCACCCAGAGATTTCTATTCTCCAAGTTAACCAGTCTCAGTTCCACTGTACTGCTATGAAAAAAAAGGCTGAATCTTCAAAGAAATGAGTTAACAGTGCTACCTTTCAATACCTTTAACGGCTGTCACAGAGAAAAATCATATTAGTTCTGCATCATCCCAAATGGCAGAACTAGAGTGAATGAGTAGGGGCTATATGTTCTATCTGAGGCACTGCTGCCTAAAGGTGGAATGTCCTGCCTTGGGATACCTATCATCAGAGGCTGGGATATTAAGACAGTGATTCAAAAGTCCCAAAGACAATAAAATAAAATAAATAAAATAAAGTTTTAAACGCTTAAAAAAAAAGTCCCACGGACAGTTGCTTTAGTTCAAGTTTATGATTTCTTCCAATCCTCAGATCACCTTATGAACTTAAAAGTAAAATCTATTCTTAAATGCCCAAATCCACTGCAATTCGAAAGTCTGCAGTTTAAGCTGATCAAACTAATAAGAAGCTAAATTACTCTAATTTTTTTAAACTTTTTATTACTCTAATTTAGAAAGAAAAATGTGCTAAATACGTGTCCCATTTCCTTGCTCATTTAATGTCAAATACCAATTCCTTTTTCTTCCCAAAGAAATATACATCTAACAGGGATAAAGATCTGTAAGAAATCTAGTTCAATGTCCTCATTTTACAGACTCAGAAAGGTAAAGAAATTTGCCCCAAATCTCATAACTGATCAGTATAATGCCTATTAGCACTGCAATAAATCACTGCCATTTATTTCCTCTGTAAGTACACTGTAAACAAATGCATATGACCATTCTCTTAGGTTAAGTGAAGGAAGGAAGCAAGCAAGAAAGCAAGCAAGAAAGAAAATAGGCTCTGGAATCAAACTGTCTAAGTTTGAATACTGGCTCTGCCACTTGTTAGATGTGTTGACTTTAGGCAACTTATTCACCATGCTTCACTTTCCTAAGCTGTAAAATGGGTATAATTCCTAAGGCTATTTTGAGGTTTAAATTAGGTTAATACATGTAAAATGCCTGAAACATGGTCTGGCACAGAGTAAGCCATCAGGAGTGTGAACATCAGAAGGGGAATGGGGTTTAAAATACGATATAACATTATGAGACTAATTTTCTCAGCAAGTCAGAGGACATTTTAAAATACATATACAGGGACTTCCCTGATGGTCCAGTGGTAAAGAATCCACCTTACAATGCAGGGGATGCGGGTTCAATCCCTGGTCAGGGAACTAATATCCCACATGCCACGGGGCAACTAAGCCCGCATGCCACAACTACTGAGCTCACGCACCTCAACTAGAGAGCCCAAGTGCCACCAACTACAGAGCCCACGTGCCTCAACTACAGAGCCCACGTGCCCTGGAGCCTGTGCGTCACAACTGGAGAAGAGAAAACCCGTGCGCCACAACTAGAGAAGAGAAAACCCACATGCCACAACTAAAGGGAAGCCCGCGCGCTGCAACGAAAAAGTTTAGGATATAATAACTTTTAAAACGACTTTGAAGACTAACAAATATTTGGTTTCTGATTTATACATAAGGAAAAGGGAAAGGCAAGGGAGAATTTTAAAGTTTTAAAGTTTCCTAATGTTTCACAGAATTGTAATGGCTATGAGTACAAGAAGAAAAACTACTGAGAACAATGGGGTGAAAAAAAAGACTGTCCTCTCTGCTGTACCTTGAGGTTAAACTGATCTGGAAAGGAAGCTATTTTCTCAGGAGTGAGAATAAAACTGCAAAAAGAATATAAGGTATTCTTATTTTTTAAAAAGCACATAAAATGTCTAAATTAGTAACTCACTGTCATGTTTAACTCATTACTACTTACAATGCCCATACTCCCATTTTACAATATTTAGAGAGAAAAAAAATTATTTTCACTAAAACATCCGCTTTAATAAATATGTTGCACTCTTCAGTATGATTTTATTCAGGGAGATGGGATGGTTTTTTCTCCCCATAAGAAAAACTTTTATAGTAAGAGTTTTTAAAAATAAACTAAACTTGTATCTTTCTATACAACTTTCCAAAACACTTCTACATATATGAAACGCTGTAACAGGGAAGCAGCTTAAACTGGAAAGCCTGTTATGGGTTGAATTGTGTCCCATTCTCTCTCCCACCCCCCAAGAAAAGATATGTTGAAGTCCTAACCCCCCAGGACATCTGAATGTGACCTTATTTGGAAATAGGGTTGTTGCATTTATTAGTTAAAATGAGGTCATACTGGAGTAGGGTGGGCCCCTAAATCCAATATGATCAGTGTCGTTATGAGAAGCTGGCATTGTGAAGAAGACAGAGAGACAAACAGAGAAAACCACATTATGACAAATCAGAGATTGGATTATGCACCTGCAAGCCTAGGAATGCCGAGGATTGCCAGCAAACCACCAGAAGCTAGGGAGAGGCAAGGAAGGATTCTGCTACAGGTTTCAGGAGGAACATGGCCCTGCTGACACCCTGATTTTGGACTTCTAGCCTCCAGAACTATGAGGCAAGTTTCTGTGGTACTTCATTATAGAAGCCCTACGAAATGAATACAGCTTCCATTTGATTAGAAGAGTGAAAAAAGTCAGACAAATCTAAATGCTACAGTCATGATCACTACAACCCACTACCCAAACAAAACAGGATTTTGGCCTTGCTCTGGAACAGTCACTGTCAACAAGGTCTCCAGCTCATCAGAAGTGAGTCCATGTTTCTATTAACTATCCCATTTATTCACTACCTAGGCTAGACGGCTATCTAGGCCACTAGGTTTTATAAATGTATGTGCTTTTCCATCATTTTCTAATTGGACAGTTTTCCACGTTATTTTACATCTTACTTACTTATTTTGACTATGTCGTAACACATAGTAAAATGGGATATAAAGTGTTTCATCCTCACTCCCTGTCCACAAATCACCCTTCACTCCGAAGACAACCATTATTAACAGTTTTTTTAATGTATCTTTCCACTGAGATTCCATGCATTTAGGAAAATATATCATATATGTGATAGACATCAATGGTAACATATTCTGTGTATCATTCTGCACCTTGTTTCTATCACTTCACCAATCTTTGGAGATCATTCTGTATATGTAGGACTTATTTGTTGTACAGCATTTCACTATATAGATGCATAATATATTCAACCAATCTCACAGAGATGGATATCTAGGTTGCTGCCAGTATTTATCTTTATCACAAATGATGCTGTAACGGCTTTTTATCGTCTTCATTGAGTCCTTTCTTTGCCATCCTATTTAAAACTGCAATCCCCTGTTCCCTAGCCTGGCAGTCCCCATCTTGCTCCCATGCTTTATTTTTCCTCACAGTGCTTTAAATTTTTTTGGCATTCTATATATACATTACTCACTTATTACTTTTCTTCACCAGTAAGAACATAGGGTTTTATGAAGAGACAGATTTTTGTTTTCGTTTGCAGCCGAACGCCTAATTCCTGAGTGCCTGGCATATAGTGAGAGCAGTTAAGTATTTATTGAATAACTCAACGCCTTTATTTAATCCCACAAAAGAAAAATATACATGATAACTAAAAAGTACAATACATCTTCCCCTTCAAGGCAACATAAGCCATATTTCCCAAACTGATCAGTAATTTGTCCTTTTTATTTTGTATTAATTTTCTATATTGTGTCAAATGAGATTGTTACATTTTAGTTTGATCCAGATTTGATATACCCTGTGAACCCTCGAGTGCCTCAATTTAATTTAGCCTATTTGACCAAGGATAATGTTTCCTGGTCCTTCAGAATATTAACCCAAATAGCAGGTACTTAACTGAGTCTCTGCTTCCTTATACGTAGTGGCCCTCCTACACTGACAATGTCATTAACATGCAATTTCTCCTACCAGCTGTGCTTTTTCAGTCATGAGAGAGTGACTCAGTATGGTATTATTTCTGATAAATACAGAGGGGGCTGAAATTTCAACTTACCTTGAGAAAGTACATGTTTCATTTGTCCCAACTGCCTTCATAAGGAATTAAGATGTGGTAAATTGTGTAATTCTCTTGCAGAGAAATCAGTCTGCATTTCAACTGGGCCCTGGCACACTAGGGCCTAAAAGTAAAACAGTCACTGACAAATTGTTCATTGGGGATGGGCAGGTGGGAATACTTTAAAGAAAAATAAGAAAAGGAAAATAGGTTCTTACTCATTTTTAGATTATTAAAATCTGACAAGTCTGGGGACTTCCCTGGTGGTCCAGCGGTTAAGAATCTGCCTTCCGATGCGGGAGACATGGGTTCAATCCCTGGTCGGGGAACTGGGATTCCACGTACCGCGGGGCAACTAAGCCCGCATGCCGCAACCACAGAGCCCACGTACTCTGGAGCCCACGTGCCGCAACTACAGAGCCCACGTACTCTGGAGCCCACGTGCCGCAACTACAGAGCCCACACGCTCTGAAGTCCGCACCACAACTACAGAGAAGCCTGCGTGCCACAACGAAGAGCCCGCACACCGCAACGAAAGATCCGCGTGCCGCAACTGAGACCCAATACAGCCAAAAAAATAAATACTTAAAAAAAAGAAACTGACAAGTCTGCAACTTGTACTATAAAAATCTCTATGTGTTCAACTATTCAACATTCAAATTTATAAGTATATATATTATTATTATTCAGTATGAAGATCTCCATTTTAAAGAAGCTTGATAGTCAATAGTTTGTTCCAAGAGAACATGGCAGACTGATTTCCTAACAACTTTAATTCTACCCATTTCTGCACAAGTACAACCAACCATGTCTGCGACCAAAAGCCAAATAACCCCTAAACTTAGCAAAGGAATCATTAGCAAGATTCATGGGTACTAGGTCATGTTTATTACAAGAGCACTTTGTAGGGTTCTTTGTGCTTAAGAGCAGAAGGGAAAAGATGATATGTGAAACTGCAAGATGGGACTTCCCTGGTGGCCCAGTGGCTAGGACTCTGCACTCCCAATGCAGGGCGCCCAGGTTCAATCCCTGGTCAGGGAACTAGATCCCACATGTCCCAACTAAGGGTTTGCATGCCACAACTAAAACATGCCATAACTAAAACATGCCGCAACTAAAGATCCCGCACACAGCAATGAAGATCCTGCATGCCACAAATAAGACCCGGCATAGATAGATAGATAGATAGGTACACAGATACATAGATAAAAAAATAATTTTTAAAAATGTTAAATTCTGTTAAAAAAGAAACTGCAAGATAACTTAGATGTAAATGACAATCTTGATCTTACATGCATTTCGAAATTGGATTACTGAAAAAGATAATACTTCACATTTTTTTAAAACAGTTATGGGCATATAACAATAATTTGGAGACTTTTTAAATGAAAAAATAAGTGTGCTGGACTGCTTATGAAGGCTTTCCCCACACCCAAAAGTCTTTATATTGATCCATGTTTCCTTCTAACATGTTTAAGGTTTTCTTTATTATACTCGACTCTGGAAAACCAAAAATTCATCTTGGTGTCAAGTATGAGGTAAAGATCATTTTCCTTTTTTTTCTAATTCTTCTATTTTAATAATCACTTCCATAAGGCTCTGATTACTACGTTCACTGGTTCATGGACTACTGTAAAAACCACTCTGTTTCATCATAAAGTCAGTTATAAATTTGTCAAACAAAGCTTTCAAGGCAAAATTTAAAAGTAAATGAGATAGGGACTTCCCTGGTGGTGCTGTGGTTAAGAATCCGCCTGCCGATGCAAGGGACATGGGTTCGAGCCCTGGTCTGGGAAGATCCCACATGCTGCGGAGCAACTAAGCCCGTGTGCCACAACTACTGAGCCCGTGTGCCTAGAGCCCGTGCTCCACAACAAGAGAAGCCACCGCAATGAGAAGCCCGCGCACCACAACGAAGAGTAGCCCCCGCTCGCCGCAACTAGAGAAAGCCCGCGCACAGCAATGAAGACCCAATGCAGCCAAAAATAAATAAATAAATTTATTTAAAAAAAAAAAAAGTAAATGACATAATTTACTTTGAAGGATAAATGCACAATACCAATTAAAGCAGAAGATATGCTGCTCCCCTAACTCAAGGGTCTTCAACCCAGTGTAAGGTTTGATATTTTGCAGGAGGTACTTGGGTCTGGACAGTTTCAGGAAATCAACTTCCAGATCTCTAACTTCCTCCTGTACTCTTTTCTAAAACTGATGGGCATCATTCATTCTCTTTTTCTACCTTCCCTTTCACAATAGCTCTTATACATTATAGAAGAAAGTCATACTTCTAACTCATCTCAAAGCTTAGTAAGGTACTTGGCTTCAAGAAATCTCCAGTGCACCAAAGGGATAACTGGGAGGATGAGGAGGAATCTCATGTAAGCAAAGCACGAAATACTGAAACTAACTCATGGCAAGACTCCTTACCTAATGAACCAATTAATGTTTGAATTCCGAAGTGAAAGTAGTTAGTCCAGTGGTTGTTCAATGCAGACGTTGTCATTTTAGAATTAAAAAAAAAGGGACTTGCCTGGTGGTGCGGTGATTAAGAATCCGCCTACCAATGCAGGGGACATGGGTTTGATCCCTGGTTCAGGAAGATCCCACATGCCTCAGAGCAACTACACCTGTGCGCCACAACTACTGAGCCCGTGCACCAAAACTACTAAAGCCTGTGCTCCGCAACAAGAGAAGCCACGAAAAGCCCACGCACCACAAAAAAGAGTAGCCCCCCCTCGCCACAGCTAGAGAAAGCCCACGCGCAGCAACGAAGACCCAACGCAGCCACAAAAAAAAAAAAAAAAAAAAGAAAAACCTGAAAAAGAAGAAAGATCATTTCTGACAAGAAAACATACCGAATCTAGCTGGTTGACAATGAGAACTAACAAGTTCTATAGCAACATTTTCCTGTAAAGTGAATAAGCAGAACCCACAGGGTCAGGGTTTTTGGCAAGTAGTGTTTATTTCTTGCAATGAACTCTGACACATACAGTATTTCAAGTTCAAAATATGCACTGCCTAATTTCTTCACAGAATTGGAACAAAAATTTTTACAATTTGTATGGAAACACAAAAGACCCCAAGTAGCCAAAACAATCTTGAGAAAGAAAAACGGCGCTGGAGGAATCAGGCTCCCTGACTTCAGACTATACTACAAAGCTACAGAAATCAAAACAGTATGGTACCAGTATAAAGACAAAATATAGATCAACAGAACAGGATAGAAACTCCAGAAATAAGCCCAAGCACCTATGGTCACCTAATCTACGACAAAGGAGGCAAGAATACACAATGGAGAAAAGAAAGTCTCTTCAATAAGTGGTGCTGGGAAAACTGGACAGCTACATGTAAAAGAATGAAATTACAACACTCCTTAATACCGTACACAAAAATAAACTCGAAGTGGATTAAAGACCTAAATATAAGGCCGGATACTATGAACCTGTTGAGAGGAAAACATACGCAGAATACTCTGACATAAACCACAGCAAGATCTTTTTTGATCCATCTCCTAAAGTAATGAAAATAAAAACAAAAATAAACAAATGGGACCTAATTAAACTTAAAAGCTTTTGCACAGCAAAGGAAACCATAAACAAAACAAAAAGACAACCCACAGAATGGGAGAAAATATTTGCAAATGAAGTAACCGATAAGGGATTAATCTCCAAAATATACAAAGAGCTCATGCAGCTCAATATGAAAAAAACAAACAACCCAATCAAAAAATGGGCAGAAATGTCCAAAGATAAATGCATAAAGAAGATGCAGCACATATATATATAACGGAATATTACTCAACCATAAAAAGGAACGAAATTGAGTTATTTGCAGTGAGGTGGATGGACCTAGAATCTGTCATACAGAGTGAAGTGAATCAGAAACAGAAAAACAAATACCGAATACTAACACACATATATGGAATCTAAAAAACCAGTACTGATGAACCTAGTGGGAAGGCAGGAATAAAGACGCAGATGTAGACCACAGACTTGAGGACACAGTGGGGGAAGGGGAAGTTGGGACGAACTGAGAGAGTAGCATTCACATACATAACTACCAGATGTAAAATGGATGGCTAGTGGGAAGTTGGTGCATAGCACAAGGAGATCAGCTCAGTGCTTTGTGACCACCTAGAGGGGTGGGATAGGGAGGATGGGAGGAAGGCTCAAGAGGGAGGGGGCAACTTCCCTGGTGGCACAGTGGTTAAGAATCCACCTACCAATGCAGGGGACATGGGTTCAGGCCCTGGTCCAGGAAGATCCCACATGCCACGGAGCAACTAAGCCCATGCGCCACAACTACTGAGCCTGTGCTCTAGAGCCCGTGAGCTGCAACTACTGAGCCTGCATGCCATAACCACTGAAGCCTGCGCACCTAGAGCCCGTGCTCCACAACAAGAGAAGCCACCAAAATGAGAAGCCCACACACCGCAGCAAAGAGTAGCCCCCGCTCACTGCAACTAGAGAAAGCTCGCGCACAGCAACAAAGACGCAATGCAACCAAAAATAAATAAATAAATAAATAAATTTCTAAAAAAAGGAGGAGAGAATATGGGGATATATGTATACTTATACCGATTCACTGTGCTGTACACCAGAAACTAACATGACGTTGTAAAGCAATTATACTTCAAAAAAGATTAAAAAAGAAAATAAGGATGGGATGCAGGGAAGGCTTTGAGAATAAACAAATGAACAAACAAAAAAAGAGGCAGAAGATCTAAACAGACATTTCTCCAAAGAAGACATAGAGATGGCCAAAAAGCACATGAAAAGATACTCAACAGAAACTAACACAACATTGTAAAGCAACTATACTCCAAAAAATATTAAAAAAAAAAAAAAGATAAGGATGGGATGCAGGGAAAGCTTTGAGAATAAACAAACAAACAAACAAAATGGCAGAAGATCTAAATAGACATTCCTCCATAGAAGACATACAGATGGCCAAAAAGCACATGAAAAGATGTTCAACATCACTAATTATTAAAGAAATGCAAATCAAAACTACAATGAGGTACCACCTCACACAGGTCAGAATGGCCCTCATCAAAATATCTACAAACAACAAGTGCTGGAGAGGGTGTGGAGAAAAGGGAACCCTCCTACACTGTTGGTGGGAATGTAAATTAGTATAGCCACTATAGAGAACAGTATGGAGATTTCTTAAAAAACTAAAAATAGAGAGCAGACAGCAGAAGCAAGAAGAACTACAATCTTGCAGCCTGTGGAACAAAAACCACATTCACAGATAGACAAGATGAAAAGGCAGAGGACTATGTACCAGATGAAGGAATAAGATAAAACCCCAGAAAAACAACTAAATGAAGTGGAGATAGGCAACCTTCCAGAAAAAGAATTCAGAATAATGATAGTGAAGATGATCCAGGACCTCGGAAAAAGAATGGAGGCAAAGATCAAGAAGATGCAAGAAATGTTTAACAAAGACCTAAAGAATTAAAGAACAAACAAACGGAGATGGGGACTTCCCTGGTGGCATAGTGGTTAAGAATCCGCCTGCCAATGCAGGGCACATGGGTTCAAGCCCTAGTCCGGGAAGATCCCACATGCTGTGGAGCAAATAAGCCGTGTGCCACAACTACTGAGCCTGCGCTCTAGAGCCCGTGAGCCACAACTACTGAGCCCACATGCCACAACTACTGAAGCCTGCGCGCCTAGAGCCCGTACTCCGCAACAAAGAGAAGCCACCGCAATAAGAAGCCTGTGCACCGCAACGAAGAATAGCCCCCACTCGCCACAACTAGAGAAAGCCCACACTCAGAAATGAAGACCCAACACAGCCAAAAATAAATAAATAAATTTATTATTAAAAAACAAAAAAAGAGACGAACGATAACTGAAATGAAAACTACACTAGAAGGAATCAACAGCAGAATAACTGAGGCAGAAGAATGGATAAGTGACCTGGAAAACAGAATGGCGGAATTCACTGCTGCGGAACAGAATAAAGAAAAAAGAATGAAAAGACATGAAGACAACCTAAGAGACCGGTGGGACAACGTTAAACGCAACAAAATTCGCATTACAGGGGTCCCAGAAGGAGAAAAGAGAGAGAAAGGACCTGAGAAAATATTTGAAGAGATTGCAGTCAAAAACTTCCCTAACATGGGAAAGGAAATAGCAACCGAAGTCCAGGAAGCGCAGAGAGTCCCAGGCAGGATAAACCCAAGGAGAAACACGCCGAGACACATAGTAATCAAATTAACAAAAATAAAGACAAAGAAAAATTATTAAAAGCAACAAAGGAAAAATGACAAATAACATACAAGGGAACTCCCAAAAGGTTAACAGCTGATTTACCAGCAGAAACTCTACAAGCCAGAAAGCAGTGGCACGATATATTTAAAGAGATGAAAGGGAAGAACCTACAACCAAGATTACTCTACCCGGCAAAGATCTCATTCAGATTCGATGGAGAAATCAAAAGCTTTACAGACAAGCAAAAGCTAAGAGAACTCAGCACCACCAAACCAGCTCTACAACAAATGCTAAAGGAACTTCTCTAAGTGGGAAACACAAGAGAAGAAAAGGACTTACAAAGACAAACCCAAAACAATTAAGAAAATGGTCATAGGAACATACATATCGATAATTATCTTAAATGTGAATGGATTAAATGCTCCAACCAAAAGACACCAGCTCACTGAATGGATACAAAAACAAGATCCATATATATGCTATCTACAAAAAACCCACTTCACACCTAGGGACACATACACACTGAAAGTGAGTGGATGGAAAAAGATATTCCGTGCAAATGGAAATCAAAAGAAAGCTGGAGTAGCAATACTAATATCAGATAAAATAGACTTTAAAATAAAGAATGTTACAAGAGACAAGGAAGGACACTACATAATGATCAAGGGATCAATCCAAAAAAAAGATATAACAATTATAAATATATATGCACCCAACATAGGAGCGCCTCAATACAAAAGGCAACTGCTAACAGCTATAAAAGAGGAAACCGACAGTAACACAATAATAGTGGGGGCCTTTAACACCTCACTTACACCAATGGACAAATCCTCCAAAATGAAAATAAATAAGGAAACAGAAGCTTTAAATGACACAAAAGACCAGATAAATTTAGTTGATATTTATAGGACATTCCATCCAAAAACAGCAGATTACACTTTCTTCTCAAATGCAAACGGAACATTCTCCAGGATAGATCATATCTTAGGTCACAAATCAAGCCTCAGTAAATTTAAGAAAATTGAAATCATATCAAGCATCTTTTCTGACCACAACACTATGAGATTAGAAATGAACTGCAGGGAAAAAAACGTAAAAAACACAAACACATGGAGGCTAAACAATACGTTGCTAAATAACCAAGAGATCACTGAAGAAATCAAAGAGGAAATCAAAAAATACCTAGAGACAAATGACAATGAAAACACGAAGATCCAAAACCTATGGAATGCAGCAAAAGAAGTTTTAAGAGGAAAGTTTATAGCTATACAAGCCTACCTAAAGAAACAAGAAAAATCTCAAATAAACAATCTAACCTTACACCTAAAGGAACTAGAGAAAGAAGAACAAACAAAACCCAAAGTTAGTAGTAGGAAAGAAACCATAAAGATCACAGCAGAAATAAATGAAATAGAAACAAAGAAAACAATAGCAAAGATCAATAAAACTAAAAGCTGGTTCTTTGAGAACATAAACAAAATTGATAAACCATTAGCCAGACTCATCAAGAAAAAGAGGGTTAGGACTCAAATCAATAAAATTAGAAATGAAAAAGGAGAAGTTACAACAGACACCGGAGAAATACAAAGCATCCTAAGAGACTACTACAAGCAACCCTATGCCAATAAAATGGACAACCTGGAACAAATGGACAAATTCTTAGAAAGGTACAACCTTCCAAGACTGAGGCAGGAAGAAAAAGAAAATATGAACAGACCAATCACAAGTAATGAAATTGAAACTGTGATTAAAAATCTTCCAACAAACAGAAGTCCAGGACCAGATGGCTTCACAGGTGAATTCTATCAAACAGTTAGAGAATAGCTAACACCCATCCTTCTCAAACTCTTCCAAAAAATTGCAGAGGAAGGAACACTCCCAAACTCATTCTGTGAGGCCACCATCACCCTGATACCAAAACCAAAGATACTACAAAAAAAGAAAATTACAGACCAATATCACTGATGAATATAGATGCAAAAATCCTCAACAAAATACTAGCAAACAGAATCCAACAACACATTAAAAGGATCATAAACCACGATCAAGTGGGATTTATCCCAGGGATGCAAGGATTCTTCAATATACGCAAATCAATCAATGTGATACACCATATTAACAAATTGAAGAAAAAAAACCATATGATCATCTCAATAGATGCAGAAAAAGCTTTTGACAAAATTCAGCACTCATTTCTGATAAAAACACTTCAGGGCTTCCCTGGTGGCGCAGTGGTTGAGAATCTGCCTGCCAATGCAGGGGACACGGGTTCGAGCCCTGGTCTGGGAGGATCCCACATGCCGCGGAGCAACTGGGCCCGTGAGCCACAACTGCTGAGCCTGCGCGTCTGGAGCCTGTGCTCCGCAACGGGAGGCCGCGATAGTGAGAGGCCTGCGCACCGCGATGAAGAGTGGCCCCCGCTTGCCGCGGCTGGAGAGGGCCCTCGCACAGAAACGAAGACCCAACACAGCTAAAAATAAATAAATAATTAAAATCCCTAAAAAAAAAAAAAAAAACACTTCAGAGAGTGGGCATAGAGGGAACCTATCTCAATATAATAAAGGCCATATACAACAAACCCACAGCAAAGATCATTCTCAATGGTGAAAAACTGAAAGCATTTCCTCTAAGATCAGGAACAAGACAAGGATGTCCACTCTCACCACTATTATTCAACATAGTTTTGGAAGTCCTAGCCATGGCAATCAGAGAACAAAAAGAAACAAAAGGAATACAAATTGGAAAAGAAGTAAAACTGTCACTGCAGACGACATGATACTATACATAGAGAACCCTAAAAATGCCACCAGAAAACTACTAGAGCTAATCAATGAATTTGGTAAAGTTGCAGGATACAAATTAATGCACAGAAATCTCTTGCTTTCCTATACACTAATGATGAAAAATCCAAAAGAGAAATTAAGGAAACACTCCCATTTACCATTGCAACAAAAAGAATAAAATACCTAGGGAGACAAAAGACCTGTATGCAAAAAACTGTAAGACACTGATGAAAGAAATTAAAGATGATACCAACAGATGCAGAGATATACCATGTTCTTGGATTGGAAGAATCAATACTGTGAAAATGACTGTACTACCCAAAGCAATGTACAGATTCAATGCAATCCCTTTCAAATTACCAATGGCATTTTTTACGGAAAATCTTAAAATTTGTATGGAGACACAAAAGACCCCGAATAGCCAAAGCAGTCTTGAGGGAAAAAAACAGAGCTGGAGGAATTAGACTCCCTGACTTCAGACTCTACTACAAAGCTACAGTAATCAAGACAATATGGTACTGGCACAAAAACAGAAGCACAGATCAATGGAACAAGATAGAAAGCCCAGAGATAAACCCACGCACCTATGGTCAACTAATCTAGGACAAAGGAGGCAAGGATATACAATGGAGAAAACACAGTCTCTTCAATAAGCGGTGCTGTGAAAACTGGACAGCTACATGTAAAAGAATGAAATTCGAACACTCCCTAACACCATACACAAAAATAAACTCAAAATGGATTAGAGACCTAAATGTAAGACTGGACACTATAAAACTCTTGGAGGAAAACATAGGAAGAACACTCTTTGACATAAATCACAGCAAGATCTTTTTTGATCCACTTCCTAGAGTAATGGAAATAAAAACAAAAATAAACAAATGGGACCTAATGAAACTTCAAAGCTTTTGCACAGCAAAGGAAACCATAAACAAGACGAAAAGACAACCCTGCGAATGGGTGAAAATATTTGCAAACGAATCAACGGACAAAGGATTAATCTCCAAAATATATAAACAGCTCATTCAGCTCAATATTAAAGAAACAACCCAATCCAGAAATGGGCAGAAGACCTAAACATACATTTCTCCAAAGAAGACATACAGATGGCCAAGGAGCACATGAAAAGCTGCTCAACATCACTATTAGAGAAATGCAAATCAAAACTACAATGAGGTATCTATCACCTCACACCAGTTAGAATGGGCATCATCAGAAAATCCACAAACAACAAATGCTGGAGAGGGTGTGGAGAAAAGGGAACCCTCTTGCACTGTTGGTGGGAATGTAAATTGATATAGCCACTATGGAGAACAGTATGGAGGTTCCTTAAAAAACTAAAAATAGAATTACCATATGATCTAGCAATCCCACTACTGGGCATATACCCAGAGAAAACCATAATTCAAAAAGACACGTGCACCCCAATGTTCCTTGCAGCACTATTTACAATATCCAGGAAATGAAAGCAAGCTAAATGTCCTTTCACAGAGGAACAAAGAAGATGTGGTATATATACACAATGGAATATTACTCAGCCATAAAAAAGAATGAAATAATGTCATTTCCAGCAACATGGATGAACCCAGAGATTGTCATAATGAGTGAACTAAGTCAGACAGAGAAGGACAAATACCGTATAATAGTGCTTGTATGTGGAATCTTAAAAAATGGTACAAATGAACTTATTTACAAAATGGAAATCGAGTCGCAGATGTAGAAAACAAACTTATGATTACCGGGGGGGGGGGGGGAAGTGGGGGGTGGGGGATAAATTGGGAGATTGGGATTGACATATACACACTACTATATATAAAATGGATAGCTAATAAGGACCTACTGTATAGCACAGGGAACTCTTCTCAATACCCTGTAATGACCAATATAGAAAAAGAATTTAAAAAAGAGTGGATATGTGTATAACTGATTCACTTTGCTGCACAGAAAAAACTAACACAATGTGAATCAACTATACTCCAACAGAAAATAATTTTTAATGCAGTGCCTATAATTATCTTTCCCCTCTCCATTTTAGAAGTAAAATTCACAAGAATCAGAGTTATTCCACACTACAGTTATGAATTAAAAATTTGATGTAATTATGAAGCATTAAAAGTTCTTGTAACAGTAGTCGGAAATGCTATTTATAACATAATTATTGGCTCAACATAAAATAGCAACATTCCTAACAGTGAATGACATTGATTTTCTTGGCTGAATAAACTTACATCAGTTAACATACACAGCTATAGCTATGGTCATTTTTTCTAATGTTTCTTTTACTCTGATAATAAAAGAAATATACGCTTGTGAAAAGTATGAAAAATACAGAAAATTTTTAAAAATTTGATAATCACCATCTCCCAAAGCTACATACACTGAATAACAGCTGTACATGTACAACCTTGTACCTACTTTAGCACTCTGACAATCACTTCCCCCTGAAACTCTCCAAAATAAATTACTAATAGATAGTACATGAGATGTACTTAATTTAACCCTTCCTCTTTACTAAAAAATTAAGTAATTTTCAATTTTTCTTCAATATAAATAATGCTTCAGTGAACATTTTTGGATAGAAAGCTTTTTTTCACGAGAAAAGATACATGGTCAATCCATACAAAGGAATACTATTCAGCTACAAAAAGGAAGGAGTACTTACACATGTTAAAACATGGCTGAACCTTGACACACTAAATGAAAGAAGCCAGTTATAAAAGGCTACATATTTCCTATACTGTTGGTGGAAATGTAAAATGGTGCAATCACTTTGAAAAACAGTTTAGCAATACCTCAAAATGTTAAACATCAAGTTATCTTGTAACCCAGCAATTCTACTCCTAAGTATATACCTAAATCAAAACATACATCGACACAAAGTTGTATATAAATGTTCATGGCGCCATTATTCATAATAGCCAAAATGTGGAAACAACCCAAATATCCATTAATTGATGAATGGATTAACAAAATGTGGTATATATCCAGACAAATGAATAACATTCAGCCGTAACAGAAAATGAAGTCCTGATAAATGGTACAAGAGATGAACCTGGAAACATTATGCTAAGTGAAAAAAGCCACTCACAAAAGGCCACATATTGTATGATCTCATTTATATAAAATGTCCAAATGAGGCAAACCCAGAAAGACAGAAAACTGATTAGTGGTTGCCAGGCACTGGGAGGAAAGGAGGAATGGGGAATGACTGCTAATTTCTTTTGGGGATGATGAAAATATTCTAAAATTAAATAGTGGTGATACTTGCACAGAACTGATTATATGCTTTAAAAAGGTGAATTATGATTTATGAATTACAATTCTGACACCAACTGTGACATGCAGAACACACCAACACCAAGCAATTCTCCAACACCAACTGGGGGTCTTATAATTCAACTCAATTCTGACAATATGTACCTAGAGATAACATCACATCCCATAAGTTAAGGGCTCAGTCCTACAAGACTTCTCCCCTACCCCTTTCAGAAGTCAATCATAAACCCAGGTTGTCACCTGTGCTTCTGAGGGTCCCACGAAGCTCTTCTCAGGTTCGATTAATTTGCCAGATCGACTCACAAAATTCTGAGAAACATTTCACTTACTAGACTACTAGTTTATTTATAAAAGGACATAATTCAAGAACAGTCACGTGATGCACAGGGCAAGTAATGGGGAAAGGGACACAGGGTTTCCATGCTCTGAGCACTCCACTCACCCAGCACCTCCACATGTTCACCACCCAAGATGCTCTCCAAACCCTATCTTTTTAGGTTTTTGTGGAGGTTTCATTACATGGGAATTGATTGATTAAATCATGGCGTTGGTGATTCAACCTCCAGCCCATCTTTCCTCTTCAGGTCAGAGGGGTGAGGCTGAAAGTTCTAACCCTCTAACCACTCTTTTGGTTTCCTGGCAACCAGCCCCCAACCATACAAGCTTTCCAAAGTCGTTCATTAACATAACAAAAGACACCTTTACTGCTCTCACTGATAAAATCCCAAGGGTTTTGGGAGCTCTGTGCCAGAAACAGGGACTAAAACCAAATAAATATTTCTTATTACAAGTCACACTATCTCAATAAAGCTGTTACAAAAAAAGGAAAATAACATCCTCCCTCAAAAAAAAAAATAAAGTGGGGGGTTGGGGGGGAAGGTTACTTCTTTAAGGAATACTCCTGCAGGCAGAAATACTACTCTTTGATATATGCCAAACTGCTTTCACAAAGGGTTCTACAGAGTTATACTCTCTCCAGTAATGTATTGATATTTAGTACCTATGTCGCTGTACTCAGGTGAAAGAGCACCATTTCCTAAATCTTAAATCTGATAAGAGAAACTTGCTATTGATTATTATTAAAGTTGAACACTTTTTCCCTATTCTAGTCATATTTTTCTTTTGCAAAGGGCCAGCTGGTCAGCTGTTAGCCTTTAACATAAACATCTTTATGCCTGCAGTTGTTAACACACAAATGCTTCTATTTCTCATTAAACAGAGAAACTACTTTCTTACCATTCTGGCCAGCAGTAATGAACTCATCCTGAGTTCTACTTCAACTTTTAACTTTAAAACTTTCCTTGAGGTCAAAATACTTTTTTAAAAAGCTGCAATAACCACTCTCCCCCTCAAACAGGCAGATTAAAAGGACACTACAATATTAGTCCACCTGGGTTACATATATTTCCAGTTTCCTGACTGCAATTCACTTTTAAGCTAATTGCCCCAAATGACTTGCAGAGATATTTTCAAACAATATGGCGCAGTAAAAAGGAAAAACAGTTATTAACACCTTCTACAGGCCAAGTACTTAATGTGTGCTTCATAACAAACCTATTACCCTCAGTTAATCTAAAAAGAAAATAAAAGTCATCAAGGGTAAGATCCTGCCATACAGCAGATACACAGCAAAATTAGGGATCAACTAAGGTACACCTAATTCTAAAGTCCACATTCTTTCCACCACTTTACAGTGCTTCCGAAGCTCACTGACTCTGAATGTCAGACAAGACTTTGAACACTAGTTCTGCCATTTATGATGTGACTATTTCTAAGCTTCTTTAGTGTGTATGTACCATTTTTACAAAAACAGAGTCATTATTCAAAAAATAAATATACAAATGGGAGGCTTAAAAATTCACTGTAAAATGAAACTGTTCTTTAAAATACCAGTTTTTTAAAGAGCAAGATGTATGGAATAATTCTAAACACTTTTCTTGAATTTATATCAAGATTCACTACACCTTCCAACAAGCAGAAGCTCTTGCATATCCATTTACAAACATGTGATCACTCGGTGAAAAACATTTTTTAGGGGCTGACTGCCAGTCTCCACTTTAGCCAAACGAATGCATCATTTCTCAGTAGAAAAAAGCCACATCAACTACACTGCTTTTTATTCTCCTGTACCACATGAGAAATGTTTTCGGCAATATATGCACCATCCAGGAAGTAGCACTGCGGGGTAACAGAAATGGCTACTTTCGCTACCTACCTAAGAGATAATGACTGCAGGACCTGGTGAGCAAGCAGTAATACAACACAGAACAGGACAAGGTCAAGAAGAATAAAAACAAAGCAAGAAATCGTTTACCCTAGGTAACGGATACCACTGTGGTCAAGGAAAAGTCAGTTAAATTACACAACTCTTACAGGACCCTTGATTAGCTTAAAAAACTGCTACTTTAAGACCCAAACATCTAGTTGACAAGATTGGGACTGATTTCCAAAGGATACTATACACCAGTAACAATTCCACAAGGATTTTCAAATTCATGAAACAAAAAAAAACTCAAATATTAAAACAAGAATACTTATACTAAAATTTTCTTTTTCCAAGAACTCCCACACTTTTCATATAAAAAGGGCAGCATTATCTAATAAAACTAACATAATTTAGATAGATGGAGCCCTTCAATAAAATACATTTTTCTTTTAAAATTATTTTAATATTAAAGCATCAATAGGACTTGGGGCAGACCAAAAAATAGGAACTTACCTACAGCCCCCTAATTTACTCTAGGGCTATTATTAAAATAATTCTACTGTACACAGAATCATGTACTGTTTTCCTTAGCAGGTATAATACAATCAGGCTATTGTACAATAGTAAGAGTGTTCTTAAGAAAAAAATTACTGCTGAAGTAATTCTTGTCGAGGTAACTTTCCACATTCTACTCTCCATAAACACCACTGTTTTTAATCACAACTTTGCTTACAGCTTTACAATGTATCAACAAAATTTCCACTTTGTAAGATCCTTTCAAACTGAAATAATAAAATAATGCTTTTATGATCACAGTATTTGGTAAAGTGAGATGTTGTAGAATAGTATGTGTACTAAGATCTTGCTTTTGTGGAAAAATGTTCAGATTTATCTGGAAGGACACATCAAAAATTACTAGTGGTTATCTTAGGATTATGGAAGTGCTTTTTTCTTTAGCTTATATGTGTATTCTGATGTTCTGAATTAAACACAACTTATTCATTTTTTAGTGCTTGTGCATAAGACACAGGACAATCTGAGTTAAAGAAACCTGTGTGCCATATTTTATTCAATATTACCAATTCAAATTCACATATTCAGAGTTAACATGATGCAAATGTTGCTCAAGAAATGTTAGTGAAATCTCCTCAGCCAACAAGGTTCAGTTTTTAAACAATAAATTCCCTCAGACAGGAAAATGGTGCTTCTAAGAAAGAAGTAACTTCATGTCTGTTTTTAAAACTGAGGTGTAAGGGTGGAAAATGGCTTGGAATGCCCAGGTGACCATAGATAGGGAAGACCATAGGGAAAAACTAATGATACTAACACCTGAGAAACAAGACAAATCATTTCATTGATTTGGAGATACTGATTTATAGAAGAAATCACGGAGCAGCAAGTAAATAATCAGATAGTAAGTAAACACTTAAAGGATGATAAATGGCCAAAGGAAAAAAAGAAAAAGCCAAGAAAAAACTGAACACACATGTATCTATGTAAATCATTCTGAAAAGCATATCAAAAAAAATTATCTAACAATTTATAACTCAAATTCAATCAGCTCTGGTTTCTTCACCAGAAAAAGAACATCTTTCAATGGGCTTAGCACTTAATTGCAGAGCCAAGAACACCCTTAAAGATGTCTCAAGCAGATGTGTCTGCTTTGAAATGAACTAGTTAAAAATTCGGTATATCGCTAAGCAATTAATATACAAACATATAAATAGACAATCTTTACATATTAAATCAATCTAGAAAAACACACAAGGTAAAAAAGCACTGAGGTAATTTTATGGACTCCCACGAAGAAATTATCTTTAAACCAAAATAAGTAACTCCACTAAGTTAAACCATAAGAAATTGCCAATATTCAAGCATTTTTTAATCTATAAAAGCAGCAACTTCATATGGTCCCACTCTGTGGTCTGATGATCAATATTTAACAACCACCTCTCTGGAAAAAAGGCCCTGGTTTGTAGCTTTTGCCAATTCCCATGTTGTAAATAGGCCCATTGTAGCCAGTTTCAAGCTGTCAACACACCATCACTGAACGTGGAGCTGGAGAGATGCACACAATCAGTTCACCAGCTCCAACACACCACTGGTTCCACCTAATAGTCTGATCTCATCCTTTCTAAAACAAGCTTTCGCCCGAATTATCCAGTTTCCTACTTATGCTGCTAAGAAAGCAAAACAGCAGTGGGGGGCGGGGGCTATTTTAAACTGAGCAGTAAAGAAATGAGTCGATATTTAAGCTGAGATCTGAAAGATAAGAGGCCAACCTTGCTAAGATTTGGGGAAGACTATTTCAGACAGAGGAAACAACGAGTGTAAAAGCCTTAACAGGGCAAGAACAAGCATGGCATGTTTGAGAAAATGAATGCTAATGTGGCTAGAACTTAGTGAGCAAAGATGAAATACTCCTGAGAGGCTGTCAGGGCCATATCATATACACAGAGTGTGAGACTGTATTTTCTGGATGAGTACAGTTTGTATTTTACTGAGTGGACTTAGTCTGTATTTTACTCTGAGTGGATTGGAAACAATTTCATATAGTAGTCTGATAAATGTTAAATGAATGAATGCATACTTTAAAGCATTATTTTAATGACCCCTTATGAGACTTAAGTCAAAGCCTATTAATTTTATTAACTTTTCTCAATATAATCGCTCTGGTTACTTCACAATCTATGTAGAACATTATGAAATTAAGGAAGAGTAAGTATGATAGGTCTCAAACTATGAATATAGCGGAAATAAATGTAGTGGCAGGACCACACATCAGTTCAGAAATATTATCTTATTAATCCAAGATGGTTATTTCATACATGAAATGCTAACATATGAATTCAGGTAGGTCAATGTCAAATTCTAATGAAGATGACCTAATTAGTCTACAAAGTGTAGAATGATAAATTCAATACTGTAGGAAAACATTTGCTTGCATGTCATCTGAAACGACACTACATAGTATGTAAGTAAACTTTTAAAAAATTATAATAGCCATCTGTTTTCATATTAAAAATTATATTTTAATTTCATACTTTAACGTGAAAGAAAAATAAAATATCAAGTCTGATTTATAGATATTATTGTTTAGGAGTTATAGTAACAAGCATATACAAGTTAACTTATATTTACATATTACAAAAACTGAGAAGATACATACAAACACATACATGTCCACACCTCTGTGATCATGAAAATTAAGCCCACATTATGGCCACATAAAGGTCCATCAGACAAGACAATCAAGATATAAATTACTACATATTGGGGCTTCCCTGGTGGCGCAGTGGTTGAGAATCTGCCTGCCAATGCAGGGGACACAGGTTCGAGCCCTGGTCTGGGAGGATCCCACATGCCGCGGAGCAACTAGGCCCGTGAGCCACAATTACTGAGCCTGCGCGTCTGGAGCCTGTGCTCCGCAACAAGAGAGGCTGCGATAGTGAGAGGCCCGCGCACCGCGACGAAGTGTGGCCCCCACTTGCCGCAACTAGAGAAAGCCCTCGCACAGAAACGAAGACCCAACACAGCCATAAATAAATAAATTTTAAAAAAAAATTACTACATATTACACAAAAACAGGGAAGGGACTTCCCTGGTGGTCCAGTGGTGAAGAATCCGCCTTCCAATGCAGGGTACGCAGGTTCAATCCCTGGTTGGGGAACTAAGATCCCACACGCCGTGGGACAACTAAGCCCATGCGCCACAACTACTGAGCTTGCACACCTCAACAGGAGAGCCAGCGTGCCTACACGAGCACACACACTCTGGAGCCTGCGCCACAGCTACAGAGAGAAAAATCCGCATGCCACAACTAGAGAGAAGCCTGCTTGCCACAATGAAAGATTCCGCATGCTGCAACTAAGACCTGACGCAGCCAAAAAAAAAAAAAAAAACACAAAGAAAAAAAATTTTTAATGTCATTTGAAAAAAAAAAACAGGGAAATGTTTAGACTGGTTTATGGAGAATAATTTATGCTTGCACATAAAAAATTATTCATTCAGGAACTTCTAAGCCACCTATTTCAATAATTTATTTAAAGGATATCTTTCAACCAACACGAAATGAGACCTATAACTCAGAAAAAAAAAAATTTTTTTTTAAATCTTGTCTCAGCAGAATGAAATACTTAAAGTCTGCATATTATTAATTTCTCTTGCACTTTCATTTCCTACCTAAATACCAGTTAAGCTGAAGTTCAAATATATTCCATTTTTTTCATTTAAGAGCACAAATATGCATATAATAAATATTACTCAATAGACTTGTATACATTAATGTAGCTAGCTGCTACTTTACCACAGAACTACAATAATTGTGCTGATATAGGCCCCCCTCTCTTTTGAGGGAGGAATAAACAGGCAGTGCAGTACTGAAAGGACAAGGTACAGTAACAAATTTTTGTACCCTAAACATCCCTCCCTCAAACTATGAGATTTCTGTTTGAGCGTTCTACAAAAAAACAAAAAATGCTAAGAATATCGCCAGGTACACTACTTTCTTGGTAATGGCAACTGCCTTTCTTTAATGAAAGGAGTTTGGCAATTGAAAAGCAATTAAGTTTTGGTTTTGAATCTCATTTGAACCCACACCCCTGATAAAAAAAGGTAAGTGCAGTCCAACTTGCAGTGTCTACACCCATGTAAATCAACAAGACTTAGAACTCAAGAAACAAAGCCTAAAGAGAAATATGGGGCAAGACAAAAAAAAAAATTTTTTTAAGTGGCACCCTACTTCCAAATCAGGCTTTCCTTTTCTTTATTCCATTTACCTTACCTCTCTTCATTCCTTTCTCACCTCCTCTGTCCTTTACCATTTTTCTGTGTATTCTCACTTTCTATACACAAAAATTGATTTCAAACTTACCATTTTCTCTTGTATCTAAATTTGTTTTTACTTCTTATGGGACTATATGGTTTTAGGTGAAATACTTTTAACTGAAATACTTTTAGTTACAAAAACATACACATAAGCTGTTATCAAAGACATGAATAACAAGCAGCCATTTATTTAGCAAATGTGAGCACTCACCATGTGCAGAATACTGGGGATTTTGAAGTGAAAACAACAAAGCTCTTTCCCTAGGGACATTAAAGCAAGACTGTACCCAGCAGGTACAAGGTACGTGCCTGGTATGGGATAAGCCAAGGAGAAACGAGTAGGACATGTAATCAGAGAGGCCAGCCACACAGATGATGGAGGGCCTGGTAGGCACTGTTATATTCTGGCATTTACTCAAAATGATACGAAAAACCACCAAAGAGTTTTGAACACAGGAGTAAAATAATCGGACTTTCATTTCAAAAGGACTGCCCTGGTTCCTGTGCTGAGAACAGAGAAGAGCAGAAGCAAGACGGAGACCAGAAAGGAGATGACTAAAATAACAACAGGCAAGAGAGGATGGCTGCACAGCGGGGGCGGGGGGGCAGCAGTTGAAGACAGCAAGCTGTGGTCATATTTATTCTTAAAGTAGATTTTAAGGTAAATAAAGGACATACTTTCATGATACATTATTTTGAATTACATGTGAATGTGTGAGAAAGAGGAATCAAGAGTGTCTAAAAAGTTACAGTCAGAGAAACAAAGATGGAGTTGACATTTAATAAAATGAGGCAAACTGGAATAGGAACAATCCTTGGGGTGGGGGAAGGAGGAAGGAAGATGAGGAGTTCAGTGCTGGCAGGTTAAATTTGGGATGTCTAATTGAAAATGTTGACTAGGCAGCTGGGTATATAAGTCTGAAGGTTAGGAAAGAGATCCAGGAGAGAGATAACATTTTTAGTTTGAAATATATGATAATTCTAGCTAGAGAATAGGATGAGATCACAGGAGACTATGTATAAATACAGAAGAGGTCTAAACATAGAGCTCAGGACACTGCCTTACTTTTCAGAAGCTGGGGCAACAAAAAGGAACCAGCAAAAGAAACTGAAAATAAGCAGAAGTGCCCCAGAAACAAAGGAAAGAAAGGTTTCAAAGAAAAGAAAATTACCAACCACTTCAAATGCTTCTGCTGCTACATCCAGTGAGATGAGGATTGAGAACTGGCTGGGGAATTTGTCACCAAGGAGGTCACTAGTAAGCAATCTCACAAGAGCTGTTAATGTAGCATGGAGGAGAAAAGAAACCAATTGCAGTGGATCCAAGGCAGAGAGGGAGTACTGGTGACCACAAATAACAACTCATGAAGAACAGTAGCTGAAGTGCAGCTTCAGTGCAGTGGTAAAGAACCCACCTTCCAATGCAGGGGACGCGGGTTCGATCCCTGGTCAGGGAACTAAGATCCCACCTGCCGCAGGGCAAATAAGCCCACGCACCACAACTACTGAGCTCGCGCGCCTCAACTAGAGCCCTCTTGCCGCAAACTACACCCACTAGAGCCCACGTGCCCTGGAGCCTGCGCATCACGACTAGAGAAGAGAAAACCCACACGCCACAACCAGAGAGAAGCCCGCGTGTCACAATGATGAGCCCACGCGCCACAACGAAAGATCCCGCAGGCCGCAACTAAGACCTGATGCAGCCAAAAAATAAATAAAATAAATAAATATTAAAAAAAAAAAAGATGGAAGATATTTCAGCATATCTATATGCTGATAGGAATAATCCAATACAAATGGGAAACACTGATGAGGCAGTTCATTGGAAGGCAGGAGAATGGGATGAATCCTGAGGCAAAGCAAAGTCCCTGACAGGAGGGGGACAGAACCAAGGGTGAGAGAGGTGATGGTCATAGCACAGTAGGAAATGCATAGAGTCTGGGTACAGATGCGAGGAGACATACAGAAGTTTTCTCCTGATTGCTTTCATTTTTAATATACAGGAAACAAGGTCATCAGCTGAAAATGAAGAAAAGAGAAGAGGCACTAGAAGTTTGAGGAGAGGTGTAAAATTGTCATTTAGGGGACTGGCAGAGTGATTCAACCAGGGACTGATTGATACTATGATTAAAGGACTGTGGACAGCACGAAGGACCCTCCTTGGCCGACACGAAAGGAGAACAGGTCAGCACAGGTGTGTCTTCCTCAATTCACGCTCAACTGCCAGGTATTGGCTAGATTGGATGAAGAACTGGATTCGGGGGGTTGGTGGTTACCAAGTAAGTACATGAAGGGAGAGGTGCTAAACTGAGGCTTTATAAAAGGGAGAAATTTTAACAGTGGACTATGGATTCAAAGCAGGATAATCAAGCGAGGAAATGGAGGAAGGGGGTGTTGGGACGCTAAAAAAGGGAGTAGCAGCAACGGATAGTACAACAGGTCCCAGACACAGAAGTACAGTTCAGGTGGGGTGCCTGACAGAAGGAACTGGAAAGATAGGAAACTGAAACCCTGATGGAATGCTTGAAACTGTGTTCTGTGAAATAATCTTAATAAAGTACAGGCAGGTCTGGTTAAAATGTAACAGAACTACCTTAAAGAGTAAAGCAAAACCTCTGCCAGGCACACTGAGCCTGCACATGAGGGCAACTAGAAGGCTAAGGGACTGGAGAAGAATTATATCACAGGAATTACAGCTGGAGGTTCCCAGACATGGAATCCCCAAGAAAACCATTTCCAGCGTTCCTCCAGAGTCAGCTTTAAACAACCTGTCCAACTCAGAAGGCACAGCTGCCAGATCACAATAGGAGGAGCCACATTAAAACCATACCTTTTCCCCCAATCCTCTTTCCCCACTGAACTGGACCCTGGACAGGTGAATCTGACAGCATACTAAAGAGGAGCTGGCAAAGTAAAAAGAAAGCCTCTCAGGACTCTTCCTCCAAAGTAGGCTTCTTGCTCTGAAGCAGTTCTGAGCTACGAAAAAAAAGTTCTATATTGTGTACGAGTTTGAACACATTATTATTCTGAACTGCACCTTCTAATGACTAAAATAAGACTATTACTGACAAAAGAGCAGAAGACTTTTTACCCCTAGAAAAGTTATCTGGTCTTCCTAAGAGCTGGAAAGTCAGGGAAAGACAATCTACAGGGAGGCTTTGAAGGTACACTGAGAGAAAGCAAGCTGTCTTCCCCTTAAACCCTTATCAAGTCCCATCCATTTCAGTTCCACAAACATCCATGGGCTCCCACTATCTATTAGGTGCTAAATATACACAATGCTGAATATACAAAAAATTCATTTTTGCTTTATTGAGCAAAAAAGTGAAAGTAGATTAAGTCGAATGAAACAAAATGATTTTGGTTTAGTACGAGATGCTTACAAAAATTCAATCCTAAAGATTTAATAAGAAATCTTAGTTTTCTCCTTTTCTTGGAATTGTTTTCGTATTTTTCTAACTTTGTGAATTACAAGCTTAAACACATTTAAAATCAATACTTATTTGTTAATAAATTATAAGACTAAATAAAAAGTCTTATCATGAACTTCTAAGTGAGTAAGCTACAAAATGGAAATAGTGCTCATCATTCCGTCATTTTCAAACACACCTAAATTTAACATAGAGTTATCTAATGCTTTCTAGGAAAAAGAGGGAGTTTGTTTTACTATAATCCATTTTGACTAAAATAGGTTTGCAGGTATTTTACAGTGTCATGATAAAGAAAACTCATTACCAAATTTTTTGGCTTTCAGTTCAAAAACTCCCTTTGGATGGGGTCCCAGAGCAGTTTCAGCTAAGTCTTCCTCTATTCATTATTTGTTAGTATTATAGAAAGGTTCAAGTATACTTAAGCTTTGAACTGAGGTAGCAGAATGCATAAAGTTAATAATTAATAAGCTAAATTCCAAGTTTTTCCAGGTAGTATGAAAAAAAAATCAGAATAAATGCCCTCACCTAACTATTAAGGGTAAGTACACGTCTCCCTCTGAGACAGATCTAAAACTTTATTTATTAACATTTAACATTCAATAAATGTTAAAATATTACTTTCATGAGAACTCAGATTAAGAACACTGAAATAGATGAAAACTAATATGCATTTGCAACTGAGAGAAAAGTCTTATGAAGCCTTAACAAAATATCCCAGACTCATCCTAAAGCAGATGAGAAATCTAAACACTTTCATGATAAAGAGAGATAACTGGGACATAAAAACATAATAGAAACCTATCTTACTGAGTAAATGTGAGAAATCAGTTTAAAGCATTTTACAAATGTTAATTAACAGTCTTTCACAATCTATACAGGCAATATGGGCACAGCTACAATATGTCATACCAGTATCATTCTTAATCACTTTATTAATTACATCTGATAAAGGACACACTTTCTAAATTATTCTAAAGGATATTACAACAAAAAAAGACAACCAGCCCCAACAATAAACACACATACCCTGATGAAGAAAGCATAAACACACTTCGAATATTCCCACAATTATAAAATGGAATGATCCTCGAATTTATTCAGCCTTAAAACATTATGAACTACTCCAAGGTAGGAATAATGCCTTAAAAACACGGTATTTTTTTAAAGTACAAAAAAAAAAAAGTCATTACAGGTTCTAATTTCTTGGAAAAATTACTTTAACATGTCTTGACGCTGTTGACTGTCAAAAACCCTGATGAAATTCTTACCCAAATAAAATATGCCAAGCACTTTTTATTCAACATATAAGGCTTACATTGTTCTAATCATCACTATTACATGTTATTAGCTTTCTCATCAACAACAGACTACAAGGAACACACAGGTGTACACTATCAAATCACTCTTCCTACAAGAAATATATATTTAAAGAAAAACTATCACAACTCTCTACTACTAAAATTTAAGGGATTACTTTCCTTATTCATAGGAACCATAAAAAACTATTAGCCAGTAAGTGTAAAAATCTTTCTTTTTTTAATGACATTTTGCAGTTTATTTTTATTTTATTTATTTATCTTTGGCTGTGTTGGGTCTTCGTTGCTGCACGCAGGCTTTCTCTAGTTGCGAGGAGCCGGGGGGTGGGGGGCTACTCTTCGTTGTGGTGCGCGGGCTTCTCAATGCAGCGGCTTCTTTTGCTGCGGAGCCCGGGATCTAGGGCACGGGCTTCAGTCGCTGCGGCACGTGGGCTCAGTAGTTGTGGCTCCCGGGCTCTAGAGTGCAGGCTCAGTAGTTGTGGCGCACGGGCTTAGTTGCCCGCGGCATGTGGGATCTTCCCGGACCATGGCTCAAACCCGTGTCTCCTGAATTGGCAGACAGATTCTTAACCACTGCACCACCCAGGAAGCCCTAAAAATCTTAAAGTTCTATTTGAATGCACACATCATCTTCAACAATGCATAAGCTGTTAACAGGTCAAAAGTGTCCACCTAAATTCAAAAGTTAGGGGCTTCCCTGGTTACACAGTGGTTAGGAATCCACCTGCCAATGCAGGGGACACAGGTTCAAGCCCTGGTCCGGGAAGATCCCACATGCCATGGAGCAACTAAGCCTGTGCGCCACAACTACTGAGCCTGCGTGCTACAACTACTGAAGCCCGCGTGCCTGGAGTCCGTGCTCCGCAACAAGAGAAGCCACGACAATGAGAAGCCCGCGCACTGCAATGAAGAGTAGCCCCCACTCGCCACAACTAGAGAAAGCCCGTGCGCAGCAACAAAGACCCAATGCAGCCAAAAATAAATTAAATAAATAAATTTATACATTCAAAAGTTATCTGTACAAAAATTATTAATCTAACAATACATTATTCTGTAATGATCAAGACTGACTTTGGAGCGCATTAATTTGGACTTCTGAAGAATCCAAATAAGTACTTTTTATCATATGTAAATAAGATAAAAACAGACAACACAACCTTAGGTTCAGAATTAATAAGTGCAATACTACAAATCATCCTCTTTTTAGTAAGCAGTTTTACCACAGTTTTAATACTAGAGGTAAAATTCAAATATGGAACTACAAATCATTACTAACAGTTCTTCACTTCTCAGTACTATCAAGTCAATATTCTATTTGTAAATGATGAATAAAAGGCCAAAATAAAATTTCTGAAAAGGTGCTTTATTTAAAAACACTTCTTATAGAAAAGGAATCCACTGTTTCTCCTAGATTTTTAACAACAGAACATGTTGTACAGCAAAGATTATTTACAGAAAACAGAACCAGAAGTACATTACTTTTGAATAAATACACTGTACCAAAAACATCTAATATGGGAGAGAGAATAAAAATACTAGTTTGTTAAACTTCTTCCTCTCTTCATTAAAAATAAAAGATTTTATTAAACCGACAATATGAAAATGTAACCCAATGATCTTAGCCCTATAAAGTTACTTATTAACCTTTAAATAGACTGTTATGGATCTACACTTCCTGCTGTTCACCTGCCATCTTTCCCAATTTTAAATAGGCACTAGGGGTATAAGACAGTCTGTCCTTGCAACATCCATAATGAGGAAAGAACCTCACGCTCAGGTTAAGAAAAAGATAATTGTGGGTTTTGTTTGCCCCTAGGAAATCAGCAGCCAGCACAAGTGCCAGCATATAATAGGTGCTTAATGAATATCTGCTGAGTAAGTGGTGAGGTTTAATTATATCACTGCAACATTAGCTTTCCTTTTTCCCTTAAAGTTCCCCCTTGCTCAAAAAGCAACTCAAGACCATGCCAGAGTCCCTCAAAAGCACATAAACTTCTTTATTCATAATGAAATGGAAAGCAGGGTCTCAAAAGAACCAAACAGAATACAAGCACCTCTTCTTTATCTTCTCCATTCTTTCAAAAGAAAATTAGATCAATATGGTTGATTTTTAAGAAACATCAAAATGTCTACCAACTTTCCTCAAAATGAGAAATTCCAAATGCATTTTCTATGCTCCTAATATTGAAAATAACTGATTTTTCAACAGTATGTGTATGTTGTGTGAAAACAAAAATCAAGCATATAAGCCAAAATAACGTGTTTGCCAATTTTTTCTTTAACTTGAATCGAGAGGGTACGTGCCTAAATTGTACTAGATATGAGATCAGCTTTCTCTGACGTTTCAAGATTCATTTTTTCATTCAAGTATTTTATTGAGCATCTACTATACGTCAGGCCCTTTAACAAAACGTTAATTTTGCAAACTGAACATTAGCATCAAATTCCCCTTCAAAAGCTTATCACTCAAAATAAGAGCAGCTAAAGAGGAATCTCAGTGTTGTTTCATGTACACATGAAGTCAGCCCATCGAGGCTCCTTTTCACCTATTAATGCGGCATCAGCGAGCCGCTAACTACCACACCCGTTACCAAAAATCACAACTAAAGCAGCAAGCGCTGGGTAAAACAACCTGTAAGAGTAGGACGAGTTCCTCCTCCGAGGTGGTCAGGGCTTTCTCTCCGGGGCCCAAAGTACCGCGGCGAGACCCGCGTGCGGAACGCGCCGGACGCCCCAGGCAAGAGTCCGGCTCCCGAGCCGGCGGTCCCCGCCCCTCCGAAACTCACCTGGAGGACCCGGGCCCTCTCCGCCTGCCCCTAGCGCCACCCTCCCGACTTCCAGACGGGCAAAGTTGGGGGGGAGGGGGCTCTTCATTTCCATTTTACAACGGGGGGGCGGTGGGCTCTCTCAGCCGCCCGCCTGTCTTGAATCCGGAACAGAGTATGTAACCATTTTCCAGAAGGAATGGAAGGAAAACCAAAGGCAGGGTCCGCATGAGGACCTCGCCCAGACCTGAAAATGGAGCCGCAGGCTCAGCCCACAGACCGCAGCGCGCAGCGGGCAGGGCAGGGCCGCACTCGCCCCGAAGCCCTAGGTGGCGGGGTTTAGGGGCTTCGGGCCCCCGCCCAAGGGGCCCCGAGAGCAAGGTGGGAGGCCTGGAGCGCGACCCCGGCGGGAGATGCACTCACCATAGTCTTTGTCTCCGCCGCTCGCTGCAGCCGCGGCCGCTCTCGGGGCCGGCTCCGCGGCTGCTGTCCCCCAACGCCCGCAGCTGCGCTCCCCGGCGCGCTCGCCGCTTCCTGGCCCCTCCCTCCACGCCCTGGCTCGCGCGCAGGCGGGGCAAGAGGCGGCGCGCGCTCCGGGAGCAGCGGGAGGGCCGCGCCGCCGCACAGCTGCCGCCACGCCGGCCCCGCCCCGTACCCTGCCTTGGGGATGGACTCTGCCCCGCACCTCAGCGACGCGCACTGCCCGCGAGCTCCGCGGGCTAGAAACCCCTTCCCCGGCGAGAAGAAGGCAGAGAGCTGGGGTTGGAGTCCGCGCGGGAAAGAACGCGCCGGAAGATGGCGATCGGGGCTGGGTGGGAACGTTCGGGAGCCCCTCCCCACTCTCAGCCCGGCAGCCGGCAGCAAAAGCTCGCGCCCCCTCCCCAGACGGCGCCTGCGCTGGAAGTGGGAACGCTCCCAGGCGGGCGAGGGTCGTGGCTGAGCCCTGGGACCGGCTGTCTCTCAGTAGTAGTTGAGAGATAGATGCCCTGAAATCACCAAACCACCCTCCCCCTTTTTTTAAATGGAAACATCAGAATTGTTGAATCCGTCATTACCTGGCTTAAGGCTGAGAACACCCACCTGGCATTTGAAATGTGTGAAATTACTCGTCTACTGGATCTCTGAGCCCTTACCTGTATATTTTATATATCCCAGAAATCAGAAACACTTAAAAGTGCCCTTATCTAGCAGTCGACCCTCCACCAAAATGCCTACAATACTTGGAATATAATATAGTACGTCTTCCCCGTCTTGATTGATTATATTAGTGCAACATTAGCTTTCTTTTCCCCCTAAATTTAGAGTTAGGTCTCCCTTGCTCAAAAAGCAACTCAAAACCATGCCACAGTCCTTCTAGTTAGTTACTCAGGTCAAAAACTTTGGAGTCATCCTTGGCTGCTCTCATTCTCTCCTCTGCACCTCCAATCTGTCAAGCACGTCGGTTGGTTGTGCCCTCAAAATAAACCAGAATCAGACCACTTCTCACCTGCATCACTTTCATCTGCTCTGGCCTCGAGTATACTTCGGTGGCCTACTAAATGGTCTAGCTGCCCACCATTAAGGCAGTCTATTATCAAAACAACAATCAGAATATCCTCCTACAAAAAAAGTCAGCTCCTGTCTCATCCGGTCAAAATCTTCCATTGCCTCCCCATTTCCTAAACTGTAAAAGCTAAGGTCCTTAGAGTCTGTCATACGGAATGAAGGAAGTCAGAAAGAGAAAAACAAATACCTTATGCTAACACATATATATGGAATCTAAAAAAAAAAAAAAAAAGTGGTTCTGAAGAACCTAGGGGCAGGACAGGAATAAAGACGCAGACATAGAGAATGGACTTGAGGACATGGGGAGGGGGAAGGACAAGCTGGGACGAAGTGAGAGAGTGGCATGGACATATATACACTACCAGTTGTAAAATAGATAGCCAGTGGGAAGCAGCCGCATAGCACAGGGAGATCAGCTCGGTGCTTTGTGACCACCTAGAGGGGTGGGATAGGGAGGGTGGGAGGGAGACACAAGAGGGAGGAGATATGGGGATGTATGTATACGTATAGCTGATTCACTTTGTTATACAGCAGAAACTAACACACCATTGTAAAGCAATTATACTCCAATAAAGATGTTAAAAAAAAAAAAAAAGGTCTTTACAGTTTCTACAAAGCCCTTGGATTTGCCTTTTGCTTTACTCCCTGACTCCAGTTGCTTGTATACTCCAGACAGGGACTTTGTCAGAGTTTTTTCTCTGCCGGTAACATTCTTCCCTGGTGTCCACCTTCACCTCTTTTAACTCCTTGATCAAATCTTACCTTGACAATGATGCTCAGCCTGACCACGCTATTTAAAATTGTAACCACCCCAAACCCAACTCTCAGTCCTTCCTAACTTGCTTTTTCTTTTCTTCCCATGACACTTAAAACCTTGCAAAAATCTTTATAATTTATCTGTTGTATATTTATCTTTTAATGTCTGTCTTCCCCAATAGAAGATGGGATTTTGTGTTTTGTTCAACTGATGTATCCCAACTGCCTAGAGTAAATGAAAAAAATTTTAAGTCTCCTAGGTAATAAAAAGTGCAAAGCAACAAAAAATGACCAATTTTTTATTTTAAACTTCCTCTTGGTTCCAATTTCTATCAGTTAACCATAAGATCCCTATCTACATCATAACATAAGCATTTTGATTTTCTGGTTACTCTGAGTATAGTGATAACTTGACATTCACTGCAGTTTTTCTAACCATTGCTATCATGGTATTCTATTTCACCGAAGAAGACAAACATGATAAATTAGAGAAAACTTTCTGGTGTAAAACTCAAAAGCATTTTAATGCTAAAAATGTCCATATCCTATGATAAACCACAATGGAAGAATATAAAAAAAAGAATGTCTCTATATCTATAACTGAGTCACTTTGCTGCACAGTCAAGATTGGCACAGCATTGTAAATCAACTCTACTTCAATAAAAAGAAAAAAAAATTTTTTTAAAGTCCTATGACAAAAAAACCCCAGAAAATTTCTGAACTTGATAAATATATTTGTAATCCTTCCTTTGAATTACAAATGTAGTCATCTTGTGTGAATGCCTTAAGTAATAACATTTCCTATCATTTATTCATAAAAGTATTCATTACGTAAACATTTATTTCCAGATTTTTCATATTTTGTTTATAACACATCACGTGATTGAATACCTTAATAATATCTAATTTCAGTTGCTATAGCTATTCCTACATACCTCTTGCCAGTAGGAAAAAAAAAGTCAATTAAGAAGACAATTCCATTCAATCAATGATACGTTTTGTATGAAAGTCTGTGTGCATATAATTATTTGTTCAGTATAATATTTATAGCATAGTCTCTTTACATACTTAATTTATCCTTTCTGATTTAAAACTATTTAAGGTTACAGATGATCCCTTACAATCTGGATTATTTTTATATAAAATTCAATAGACTGCTTTTATTTAATTTTATATAAAATTATTTTTATATAAAATTCAATAGACTGCTTTTATTTCTTAAAACTATTAACTATATATTTCATTAATGTAAAAATATGGTTTGTGGGACTTCCCTGGTGGTGCAGTGGTTAAGAATCCACCTGCCAATGCAGTGGACATGGGTTCGAGCCCTGGTCCAGGAAGATCCCACATGCCGCGGAGCAACTAAGCCCGTGCGCCACAACTACTGAGCCTGCACTCTAGAGCCTGCGAGCCACAACCACTGAGCCCGTATCCCACAACTACTGAAGCCCGTGCGCCTAGAGCCTGTGCTCCGCAGCAACACAAGCCACCGCATTGAGAAAAGCCCATGCACCACAACAAAGAGTAGCCCTCGCTCGCCACAACTAGAGAAAGCCCGCGCGCAGCAACAAAGACCCAACACAGCCAAAAATAAATAAATTTAACAACTAAAAAAAGGAATAAAAAATACGGTTTGTAATTAATAATTACAATAATTGTAATAATACCACATAATAATTTTTCTGGAGTCAATATTATGATGTGTCCGTACTGTCCTTAAAATTGTTACCAAGTAAAAACTTATCTCAAAAGGACAGAGTAGAAAATAGTCACTGTTCATAATTCAACCACATACTGCTAAAGTTAAATGCAACTGTTACAGTACAAAATAAAATGTCTTGCACCTTACTAGCCCATAAACAAGAGAACGATCTCAACAAAACTAACATGGTATATTTGTAACTTAACAAATGGAAACATTAACTAACACCAAGGACAACAGCAAACAATGTGTTGGTCTAACCAACTGCTATCACTACTCATGAGCCCACACAGCTATCACACTTGCCTGATTATGCAATCTCTTACTTAGTTAAGTTTTCCTTTAAAATGTTTACAGCAAATGGATTTTTCCTAAAAGTATACTATTATTTTTTTAACTACTTTCCAAAATTCAGTACCAGCTACATATCACATATAGGGGAGATGGTGTATAGGGTCAGAGTCTGGAGTTCAAACTCTGATGCAGAATTAGCTGGGTGACCCTGACCAAGGTTCTTAATCTTTCTAAATCTGTCTTTTCTTTTCATTTAATGGGACCATAGCAGTACTTATCTCCAAGAGTTGTTGGAAGAAATCAATGAGAGAACTCAAGCAGAGTTCTTAGCCCTGGGCCTGGCACATGCTCAGTGCTGGTAAATGCTAGCTATTATCATTACACAAGCATATAATTAAGCTCATTGCCCTATATTTGTAATACTGAGAAAATGGCTCATAATAGGCCCCAAATGGGATTGTTTGAATTCTACATCAAGATAGTATTATATGCAATTAAATGAACATTTTTAAAACAGCACTAACATTTCTTCTACCACCACTATGTGCCAGGCACAGTTCTAGGCAACAAAGGAAGCTAAGAGAAATAAGGCCCAGACCTAGAATGCCTTTACAGTTAAATGAAAAGTGACATACAGTTAGCAAATAGCTGCTCTCAAAGTAGAATGACCGTACTTCCTTGTTTGTCAGGGACACTTCTTGTCCTGGCTTAATAGTTATTTGTGCCCACTTTCGTTCTCAGTATGTCCAGGTTTGGATGATAAGTATGTGTAAATTGCTTGGGGTTCAGAGAAGGAACACTAAGCTTCGTGTAAAGCTAAAGAGACTTAAATTGCTCTTTGAAAGGAACATCTAAATTGGCCTAGTGGACCAAAAGAGGGAGGAAAGGCAGAGGGAAGATTTCATTTTTACTGTTCTGAGTCAAAACTACAAAGCTTTTCCATACTTGTTAACAAACTTAGTAAATCCCCTTGACCAATGTTATATGAATTAGTTTGAGGACTTTGTATTTTTTCCTGAAGATATATCAGGGACACTCCAAGACACAAACAATACAACATGAATTCATTTATTTATACAACAAATATCTATTGAGCATCTACTATGTATATGTGGTCTGTCTTCGGTGTGATAGAGAATACAAAAAAAATTTACAAGACAGAATTAAGCAACGCAAGATCTAGTAGCAAACAACAAATGTCTTAGCTAATTAGTCAACAAGATAATCAGACACAGCACACAAAGTGTGATTTGGGGAGACTGAGAAAAATCAGGAAACACAGGGAACTTATTGAGAAAGGAGAAAATGCCTCAGAGGAGAACCACAGTCCATGGCCCTTCTGTGACTGAAGCAGCCCAAGGTAGGAGAGGAACCTAAGTCAAACTCTGCTTTACACTCTTACCCAGAGCTGACCCTTGCTGCTCATCAAACCACAAATATTCATTGAATGCCTGCTGTTTGCCAGGTAGCATACCAAATGCTGTGGGAAAACTTAGTATAAAGCATGGTCTTTGTCCTTAATGAAATGTCACACAGCAACATTCAAATAATTAGACACAGTAGCCTTATGAGTGCAGTTGAGGGGATCACTGAGGTCTGTATTGGTTTCTTAGAGGGAGAGGAATTTGAGGTGGGTCTCTGGGAAGAAGAAAGTGGGGTCTGTGTTTTCTGAACTGTGGCTTGCACATCTCTGGTGGTATGGGGGATGACTTTAGGTAGCACACTGAAGAGGGGTGGGGATGGGAAGGAAGAGGCAAAGTAGTTTGGGGTACATGCAGCTCGCCGAGCTTCAACACGTGGCCTGTAATATAATTGCATTGTAGCCCCTTAGCTCAAAACACAATACACAAAAACAAACAGAAAAAGAGTTAGGAATTGTAATAAAAATGCCCCTGGGGACAATCAGAGAGGAAGAAAGGAGCCTTCTGAGAATCACTCTGCTATGTCAGGTTAGAGACCACAAGTGACTAAGAATTTTTCTTTCCTTTTTTTTTTTGTCTTTTACAGTTAACACCTATATATGGCAGGTAATTCAGATTTTCCACATATGATATTGATAGAAGTTTCCTTTATACATTTGTTAAGGTTAAAAATATGATTCAGCTAAAAGAAATCTCTCAAGTAAACAACAGAGGCAATAAAGAGAAAGGGGATGTGGCACTTTAGGGAACACAAAGCTTGGTGAGCAAAGGTTCGGTAATTGGCACATTAAAGGTGTATTCCCAGGGAGAGCAAGAGCCACAATGGATTTTGAGCTGAGTATTGGGAGACTGGCATGCAAGTGTGGGGAAAGAAAGGGTTCAAAAGGCAGGTAACCTAGAGGCAGTGAAGTCTGCTACAGGCAGGGGAGGGCGCTGCTCTTGCACACTGAGGAAGCTCCTTGGCCCAGAGGAGCCAGCAGAACTGGCCCCAGTGGCCTGTTAGGAAGCCATTCAGGGGGACCCCCATCTCTATGGTTTATCAGGGCTCCAGCAATACAGGACATGGAGGCTCCAACATACCTCAAAGTGCCTGGACATCGCTTCCCTTAAAACAGGTGGGACAGATACGTTACACCTCCTCCTAGCACAGAGATCTACATATGGCTTTCAGAAAGAAAGTATATGATGATTAAAATTGGGGGGTAAAGTTGAAGGGAAGGTGGCAAGTCAGGAACCTTCACATCCATCCTCCACTTCTCCTCCAGTAAGTGTTACTGTCTAATCATGATTCAGCTCTTGCTTTTGTCCCTATGACTAGCTAAGCTAAGCAGCTGGGAAGACTCTGATAGCTTGCTTTCTGCCACTGTCTCTGTGGTGGTGTACATGCCCTGTATAATCCCCAGGACTGTAGCAGGCAGAGAGCTGAAAATGCACCACCCACTCCCCAATATCCCATTCCCTAAACCCTGGAACCTGTAAACAGAATGAGATATCATTCCCACAATTATGTTATGTCATAACTGACCTTAAAATAAGATTATCTGGGTGCCCCTGATCCCATTACCTGAGCCCTTAAAAGCAGAGAGTTTTCTATAAATGGGGGCAGAAAGAGAAGCCAGAGAGATTCAAAGCACGAAACAGATTCAATTTGCCATTGCTGGCATGAAGATGGGAAATGGGGCACGTGACAAGGAATACATCCAGGTTCTAGAAGCAGAGAGTAGCCCCTGGCTGTCAGTCAGCAAGGAAGCAGAAACCTAAGTCCTATACCCATAAGGAACTGAATTCTGCCAACAACAAAAATGTGCTTTGAAACAGATTTTTCCCCCCCAAAGTATCGAGATGAGAACTCAAACTTGCAGGCATCTTGATTTCAGCCATGTGATACTGTGAGCAGAGAATTCAGCAAAGCCATGCTGGACTTCTGACCTACGGATAATATGAGCTAATAAATGGGTGTTGTTGTTGTTGTTGTTTTAACATCTCTATTGGAGTATAATTGCTTTACAATGGTGTGTTAGTTTCTGCTGTACAACAAAGTGAATCAGCTATACATATACATATATCCCCATACCCCTCCCGCTTGCGTCTCCCTCCCACCCCGCTAGGTGGTCACAAAGCACTGAGCTGATCTCCCTGTGCTATGTGGCTGCTTCCCACTAGCTATCTATTTTACATTTGGTAGTGTATATATGTCCATGCCACTCTCTCACTTCGTCCCAGCTTATCCTTCCTCCTCCCCGTGTCCTCAAGTCCATTCTCTACGTCTGCGTCTTTATTCTTGTCCTACCCCTAGGTTCTTCAGAACCTTTTTTTTTTTTAGATTCCATATATATGTGTTAGCATACGGTATATGTTAATGGGTGTTGTTTTAAGCCACCAATGGTAATTTGTTACAAGGCAATAGAAAACTAACACAACCCTGTCACTGAATTAACCCTTCTCTAGATAGGCCTCTAGCCTCAAGAGTGTATGAGCTGCCACTCTATTGTCAATCCACAGACAAATGGATCAATTCTCAGGCATTAGTAAATAAGTCTGGGTCATTTATGATTATAGGAGGAGGGGAATCATGGGAAAAGATTGGAATTCCTGTTAATTTGGCTTGTGAGGGACTTACGTTATTTTCATTTGGGTAAAAAAGGAAATATGAGCCTATTTTGAAGTAACAGGCTGGTGAGACTTCATGATCGTGGGTGTTATTAGAATTTCAGGGACTTCTCTGGTGGCACAGTGGTGAAGACTCCGCGCTCCAAATGCAGGGGGCCCGGGTTCGATCCCTGGTCTGGGAACTAGATCCCACATGCATGCCGCAACTAAGAGTTCACATGCCACAACTAAGGAGCCTGCCTGCCACAACTAAGACCCAACACAATCAAATAAATAGATATAAAAATTTAAAAATTTCAGGTAGCATAAGGCAAAGGAAAGACAGAGGAAAGAAAGTGTTCTTCAGCAAAAAGAGAATGATCTCTAGTGACAAGTGGATATGAGTGTGTTTTGCAGATTGCTAGCTGTCTGATCATGGACTTGTAGGAAATTTTCTTATCCTTTATGAATGCCAGACTACCTGTCTTAAAATAGGGAAAATAACTATCTAATAAGATTTTGGGAGAATTAAATGAAATAGTTCATGTAAAATCTCAGTGCCTGCAGCACAGTAGACTATCGATAGTTTATCTCCATTACTAGAGTGGAATATTTTTTCACAACACCTTTGCAATGTTTCTATGGTAAAAGTAACTAAATTATAGCATATAGCAAACCAATGCTATCCTACAGAAATATAATGCATGCCACACTTGTACTTTAAAATTTTCTAGTAGTCACATGAAAAGAAGTAAAAATATGAAACTAATAGCACATTTCAATTCAGTATACCATGTTTCAAGTGCTCAATAGCAACATGTAGCTAGTGACTATAGTGTTAGATGGCTCAGTACTAGACCTCTATCTAAATAAATACTTCAATCAATTCTCCTTTACTCTTCGTTAATTCTAAAATAAACAGGTGATCAGTATATAATTATAGATGTATGAGAACACACATGCACACACATTACCCTCTGGCACATACCAAACCCAGATGATTTGGGGTTTTGTTTTTGTTGTTATTTTACCATCAGTTCTTAGTTACAATGAGTCACACTTGAATCAGAGGAGCAGGGTGTAAGTGGTACGTGGGTTTCTAATTTTAAATTCGAAAACATACCACACATCAGAGCTACACAGTCAAACTAAAGTAATACCGGACAATCATGATAGCTAGGTTAGAACAAAAACCTATCTCGCACAAAAGAATACTCATTGATTTTTAAAGTAACTTTAGGAAAAGATTATATATTTATTTCCTTTGCTTGCTCTTTGAAGACATTGGAGTAGACTTTTGGATTCTACAAAAGCTTGTTTTTTCTCTTTCTAAGTCATTATCTCCATTATGTGAGAATGAGGGCTAAAGCAAATCAGAACTATAGAAAATAGGAGCAATGCACAGCAGCCACTAAGGACTCACACAAAATGTGTGACACTTCTACTAGGATCTTCAAAGATGATTCAGACAGTGATCTTGTCCATAGAGTGGATATACAGAAAAATATAGGAGACATCCAAACATGTATAACACAAGGCAGAACACTGAAAGAGAATGAGAGATACCAAAAAGCATACCACAAGTATTTGTAAGAACAGAATTCGTTTCGGTGGGGATTAGGGAGGGTTTCCTAGAAAAGTATCCTTTGTGAGAGGTTTTAAAGAATGTTCTTTAAATGATGGTTAATAGGGCTCAATTCAACAGATATTTGTTTTCTACCTACTGTGCAGCAGGCCCCATTGTAGGCAGTGGGGATTCAGTAATGGAAGTCTGCGCTTAAGCTGTGGATGGGGGTGAAGAATGGTGAAAGACAAGTAAAACCAGCAATACAGCTCTTTCTGGATTCCAACCACTTTTTCCACCTTACGTTACCTCTGACATCCCTCTGCCTCTGAAGTCTTCTGAGGGTCTGCCTCTTGTACCCACAAATGACTTCTTATCTCTTCTCTGTTTCTGACCTTTCATCTAGAATATGACTCTTGGTCTTACCTCGTTCTCAGATCAGCCTGGTTGTAGGATCAGGGTTTCATTCTTTGACCCCTACCCTGCAGCCACATGCACACTCTGCCCACCCCCTGTTCCAGCTCTAGCTTTAGTCAGGAAGCTACAGAATCAAGAAGCTGCCACCACAGCTTCAGGCTCCAGCATTACTCTGGTATAAAGAGGAAGTTGGGCACAGTTTACTAAGTATTATCATAGAGATAGTTCTAGTGGAGAACATTTGACCCAGCCTGTGAAGATCCAGAAAGGATTCCAAAAAGAGCAGATGCTTGAGAGGAATTATCCAAGAATGAAAGGAAGGATGAGATTTTTTGGCATAGAAGAACCACATGTATGAAATCAGGAAGAGGTGAGAGTGTGATGCTCTTAGGGAACTAGAGAATGAGTGCCAGTCAGAGAAGGGTCCTGTGGGCAGGGAGAGGAAATGATTCTGGACCTGCAGAAAGAGACTACATCATGTTAAGGAGTTTGGATTTATTTAGAAGATGATAAAAAGTAGAGCAGAAAGACAAAATGCATTAATGATGATGCTTTAAAAGAATAAAGTTTATATATGTGGACATATCATCAATGTATCATACATAACTTTTGAACTTAAAGATATTCTTGTTTTGGGCTTCCCTGGTGGCGCAGTGGTTGAGAATCTGCCTGCTAATGCAGGGGACACGGGTTCGAGCCCTGGTTTGGGAAGATCCCACATGCCGCAGAGCAGCTAGGCCCGTGAGCCACGATTACTGAGCCTGCGCATCTGGAGCCTGTGCTCCGCAACAAGAGAGGCCGTGATAGTGAGAGAGGCCCGCGCACCGCGATGAAGAGTGGCCCCCGCCTGCTGCAACTAGAGAAAGCCCTCGCACAGAAACGAAGACCCAACACAGCCATAAATAAATAAATAAATAAATAAAAATTAAAAAAAAAAAAAGATATTCTTGTTTTGGTAACTTCCTTGATAAGCTCCATGTAGCATTCACTCATAAAGGGTAGTATGTGAAAACCTGAAATGGAATTACCGTACCTACATGATTATTTCAAGCTTATCTGTTTGCTTTTAATAATAAATCATCAGTATTGTGGAGGTTGATTACTTTCTGGTTAATTTTCCATTAATCTGAACAGCTTTTACTATTAACTATGTTTCTCTCCTTATGAATAATAATTGCACACACATGAAATTCAGTGGTCAATGTCAATTCCATGAGTCACTCTGCTATTCGTGTATTATCTCCTAGACGTTTTTTTCTTTTTTCTCTTCTATCACAATATAGAATTGCATATTCTATTCCACTAAAAAGTAGGTTAAATACAAATAGAAAAAGTATGAGAATCTCTTAAAAGAGAATGGTACCTTGAAAGAGAAAGGAAATTAACCTATTTGGGTGGGGGGAAATGTTAACTTCTTAGCCATTTGTCAAGTTCATGGGAATTTCCTAAATGGGGGAAACATGAAAGTTTTTTTTTTAATTTTTTAAAAGTTTTTCTAATTTTTTTTTTTTATTATTTGGTTGCACTGGGTCTTAGTTGTGGCTCCAGGGCTCCTTAGTTGTGGCTCCAGGGCTCCTTAGTTGCAGCACATGGGCTCTTTAGTTGTGGCATGCAAACTCTCAGTTGTGGCATGCATGTGGGATCTGGTTCCTTGACCAGGGATTGAACCTGGGCCCCCTGCATTGGGAGTACGGAGTCTTATCCACTGAGCCACCAGGGAAGTCCCGTAAGTTTTTTTAAAAAAATAGTTACCTTTAATAAAAAGAGTGATCTCCGCTGTGATTTCTTGGTTTAGAAAAGTGAAAGAAACTCAAAGGGGTTAATTACAGCTTCCTGCTCCAGGCAAGACCTGCCCAACATATTCTTTTGCTCACCAAAATTATTCAGTTCTATTTTTATATTCCATTAACTGATAAATTTTAAATCAATAAGAAAGATATACAGGGCTTCCCTAGTGCAGCAGTGGTTAAGAATGTGCCTGCCAATGCAAGAAGGGACACAGGTTCGAGCCCTGGCCTGGGAAGATCCCACATGCCGTGGAGAAACTAAGCCCATGCGCCACAACTACTGAGCCTGAGCTCTAGAGCCCGCAAGCCACAACTACTGAGCTCACGTGCCACAACTACTGAAGCCTATGCGCCTAGAGCCTATGCTCCACAACAAGAGAAGCCACGACAATGAGAAGCCCGCGCAGCACAATGAAGAGTAGCGCCCTCTCACTGCAACTAGAGAGAGCCTGCACACAGCAACAAAGACCCAACACAGCCAAAAATAAATAAATAAATAAATATATTTATTAAAAAAAAAGAAAGATATACAGAATATTAAAATAAGTCATCTATTTGTTAAGAATTCTGATAAGCAGCTATAATATTATTTTTTCACTTTGTTTTTACATAGTTTTAGGCATCTCTACATATTCTTTAAAAGTGCATTTCTAAAATTAACAGACTTTTTTTTAGTAGTTTTAGGTTTATAGAAAAATTGACTGGAAAGTACAGAGTTCCCATGTAGCCCTCATCCCCCACCCCCCAGTTTCCCCATTATTAACAACTTGCATTAGTGTGGCATAATTGTTATGAATGATATTTTTTTCAACAAAGTTTTAAACTTTCCTCCAAAGAGTTCTTGGATGTCTTATGTTAGATTTACTCCTAGACACTTGATATTCTCTAATATTACTATAAATAGTTTCTTCTCTTTAATTATATTTCCAGTTGTTTGCTGCTAGTAGTATTGATATATAGGAATGCAACTCACTTTTGTCTTACATAGGACATTTTGTTAATTTTAGGTTATTTTGGGTTGTCTACGTAAACAATCATATCAACTGCAAATATTGACCGTTTTGTTTCCTCTTTGCCAATCCATATGCCTCCATGCTACTGAGGACCACCAGTGTAAGGTTTTATAGAAAAAATGATAGGGGAATCTTTGTCTTATTCTTGTTTTTAAAGGGAATGCTTCTAATATTTTCCCACTTAGAATGATGTTTGCTTTAGGTTATCTATAGTATTCTAATCAAGTTAAGGAAGATGAGAAAGTAGATCCAACATATATATAATTGGTATCCTCAAAGATACAAACCCTTCCCCCACAAAATGACCATCCTAACTATTTAAAAACATAAATCAAGAAAACTTTTTCTCCAGATAAAAGTTAACTTGACTATTATGAATCAAATAATATGAGACATATCCTAGCAAAAAAGTTATTGAGAATCAAAGAAAAAGAAAGAAAACTTTGGTTTGCCAGATAAAAGTTTAAGGCACAATAACTGTGTCTCAGATTTCCCCACAGCCCTGATTACAAGTCAGTAAAATAATGTCCTCAAGAACTCAAAGTCCTCATGGAAAGAAAGTGTGAGTCAAGAATTTTATGCCCAGTAAATTGCTTTTCAGGTATAAAAGCAATAGAAGTACAATTCTGAATATGGAAGAATTTAGAGAATATAATACCCATGTTCTTCTTGAACAAACTACTTGAGGATTTACTTTCAGTCACCTGAGAAGTAAATGAAACCATGGCAAAAGGACAAAGTATGCAATACTGAATTCATTTGACGGTGAGAATAGAACATAAAAGCTTTGTGGTTAAAGAACAAAATGTAAATGTCATAAATTCTGATGTTAAAGGAATACTACTTCTAACAAAAGTTGGGACAGGAAGGAAAAAAGGTAAAGACTCAAGCAATATATTTAAGAAAATTCATCTAGCATTGGGGTTTTTTAAAAAATGTATCCAGATGATTCTAACAGGCAGCTAAATTTAGGAACCACTATGTACTATGGGAATAATGATAGTTACTCTCCTTTTCAAGTCTCAATTGTCCACAGTAAGTACACCAAACACTCTTGATTTCTACCAGTCTCAGGGCTGCTGAACAAGGAGACAGCAGTGTGTAACAATCCGTATATTAAATCTCGTATGAGAAAACTATTTTGTTTTCCTTCTTGGTGTGAGATGTTATTTTAGTATACAATCTTGGCAAGAACAGGCTGTTCTTGACTACGAATCTGGCCAATTGTTATAGAAGTCACCAACAAGAGTTACAATGAATAAATCCAATCAGTATGCCCTGTACCTGGCACATCCATATCAATCATGGAGACTGACAAAAGAATAGTAAGCACAGTAAGGACCAAAAAATAAATTAGAAAACAAACAAACAAAAACCCAGAGATAACCACCTGTAAGCTCTGGTATCCAGCAAATTTAAGAATGCCTTTGGGGTCTCCTCTTGCAGGAAGAGGAGTTGGGGACTAACTAATCCTTGTCCTTTCTTTCCTGTTCCCATAATTTTCTTACTCCGTTCCGGGTTTTCCCATCAGCTTATTTGCTTGTCTGTGGTTTTGCTCCACAGAAGTAGCAAAATCCATTCCAGATATTTGTATCAGCCTATCAGGCTGGCTGCAATTTGGAGCCATCGGTAGTCAATTTCTTTTACATTTTCTTTGTGTATTATAGGAACAACTCCGGCTGTCCCTTATCATGTCGTGGTCCACTCCCTGGTGTACTGGACCTGGACTTTTTATCATTATGCAGTGTTTCCCTATCTCTAGTAGTACTTTTTGTTTTAAAGCCTGATATTAAAGCTACATCAGCTTTCATTTGGTTAGTATTTGTATGATCTAACTTTCCCCATTCTTTTGCTTTCAACTACAAGATCTCTGCTCAAAACAATGGGAGTCTACTGAATTCTAATTTAATAGCTATTTGGGTCAGTACATTGAATCCATCATTCCATTGTTTTCTGACTTCCGTTGTTGTTGGGATCCAACTGTGGCTCCTGTAAAGGTTATACACTTCAGGTGTGAACTTTGGCAGCAGACAATTCAGAACAACTGTTCCTAGATCAAAATCCACTTTCTCATGGGCTGAAATTATAAGCCTGCTGAGCTAAACCAGAAAAACAAATATGGTAGAAATGACTAAGTTCTGAGATCAGAATCGGCACATAATTTGTGCAGCTCTGTGCAAAATGAAAATGCAGGACTTTTTGTTAAAAAATTATTTAAAAAATTTATTTCATTTATTTATTTATTTGGGACACGCTGCACGGCTTGCGGGATCTTAATTCCTCAATGAGGTATCGAACCTCTTCAGTGGAAGCACAGAGTCCTAACCACTGGACTGCCAGGGAATTCCCCCAAAATTATTAAGACCATCAAGACAGTGGTAGCAGGACACTAAACCAAGTTTAGGGTCCTTCTGAACACGGGGCCTGTGTGACTGCACAGGCTGCACACCCATGAAACTGGTACTGTGTGAGATAGACTCTGCTTGTTGAGCTGATCTATTACTTTTCTGCACAAATGGAGCCATGTGTGCCATTTGGACTTGAGTGAAATTCAAAGAAGAAAGCTGATCGAAAGAAATGAGTCATAAAACTTTAGAGAGCAATCAATAACCTTCTTGCAAACATACATAGACTTCTCTAGAAAGAATACACAAGTGAATTCTTACAATTCTCAGCTATTGCTTTCAGAAGACAACTTACTCTAATTATAATAAACAAGCAGAAATGTCAAAGAAGTGAAGAGACTCATTTTTGCTCATTTACTACAACTATTACCACTTAGTAGAAGGTAGTACTGAGGCAGAAGGAAAAAATATTCCGGAATTCAATTCTGTTTTCTAAACATTTTCCCATAGCTACCACCCATCCTTTAGATTTCACTGTGGAAATAATAACTTAGATGAAAACAAGTATATACCAGTGAGTTAATAATAGTTGTGTGATATACACATGGAAGGGTATTAAGCTACATTGCAATATGGATATCTAATAAGATATCATGCTTTCATTAGGTTGGAAAAATGAACAGCAATAGTATATTCATTCATTCAACAATTGTTTAATGAGTGCCTACTACATGTCAAGTAGAGAATAGTAAAAAAAAAAACACTGTATATATATATACATATATACATGTAGGTATGTAAATGTATGTATCAGATATTAGTATAATAAGAAAAAAAAAGTGGTTAAAAGGAATAGGAAGCAAAGAGGGGTTGAATTTTTAAAGGGGTGATGGTCAAGGCAGATTTTACTGGGAAGATGACATTTGAGGAAATGTTTGAAGTAGATGCAGGTATTATGAGAATTTTGAGTGTGTTTGTGGATATGAAGAGACTGAAGATAAAGGAGAAGAGATAAATGATGGAAGATGGTCTGGGAGGTGATAAGGCGGTGGGATCAAGGGACATAGGTTAAGGGATTGGCCCTGAAAAGGGAAAGACAATTCATTTTCTGAGATCAGAGAAAGTGACCTAAAAATGAATTCAGAGTAAAAGGGAATTGTAAATTATTGACTTTTGTACAGAGTTAAGGTGATATTATCAACCTTAATCCTATGAGACATAAGACAAAGGTCAAGGAAATAGTGGTGATATTAGTAGAGAAAAGAAAGTGCATAAGATAGAAATGTAAGAATATAATTTGAGAGCTGAAGTATAGAATAAGGAAAAATGAGCTTATTTAGGATAATAAAGGCAAAGACAGTGTTTAATGAATTATTAACATCACAGCTTATAAAGGAAGCATCATGCAAAATAAGACCATAATTTTATAATCTTAAGAAAAACAGAGAGTTCCCTGGTGGCCTAGTAGTTAGGATTCGGCGCTTTTACTGCTGTGTTTATGAAAGAATGAATGAATGAGTGAAAGGATAAAATTAAAAAGTAGTTTAGATTCTGAGCGAAGACAGGACATAATAAAAATCCATAACATGGATTTTGAAATTCAGAAAAATGTTGTATAAAACGTAGAGAAATGTTTAAAATCTGTAACTAAAGCAATGACCTGTGGAAGGATTTCCCCTCTGAGCAGAAACACTGTCAAATCAGAGAAGAGTCAAGGAAGTTTACTCTGAGCAGGACTCTGGGATAAAGATCCCACTCCCCAGCTGAGAAAACAAAACAAAGCTAAGCCTCTCTCTTGGATATGGAATCTGAATTTATTCTACCCTTATAGTTAGGGAACTCCCTGCTGAGACATTAATATTAACACTGGAGCTGGACCCCAGTGAAAAACACCTAGGGTGCCTGGCAGTAGCAAACCCCAAACCACTCTAAGGGATGCTTCTGCAACAATGGTCACATGAATTTTGCACTCAACGTTCACAATAAAAAATGACAAAAAACATGCAGTTAGATTACAGTTCACAAAAACATAATAAACAGGAGGATAAGCAACCTCAAGAACTTAGTTATAGAAAAATATTTCTGCAAAATTATCTTTCAAAGTATTTTTAAATTAAATAAAATTAATTTTTAAAGAATTAATAATAATAGTAAAGAATTTTTAAAGAATAAAGATTAAAGAAAAAACAGGAACCAAAATTACAGGATAATACATATGAAAAAGAATGGGTAATTTTGATTTAAAAAAATACAATTTCTAGAAATGAAAAACAGTCATTTGAATTGAAAAATTCAATCAATTTACTATTACTGCTGTTATTAAATTACAGATTACACACAGCTGAACCAAAATAGCAAAATGGATGATGGAGAAAATTATTCAAAATATATTATTCAGTGATAAAAGAATGCAAAATAAGAATGGGAGATTAAGACACATGAAGGATAGACTGAAAGGCCCAATATAGTCTGACAAGTGTTTTAGATAGAATAGAAGGAATACAGGAGAGGCTATACATGAAAACATAGTGGATGAGATTTTCCAGAAATGATGAAATAAATAAATTTCCAAATCAGAGGAGACTGGTGAAGAATAATAAAAGTAAATCCATATCTAGACACATAACAGTGATATTACAAAACATATACATTAAAAGGAAACTTTTATGGCAATCTTGAGAAGAAATGGTTACTACAAAATATCTCAGATAAAAAGAAAATCTGAAAGGCAATGGAAGAACAGTATCATTGACAAAAGATATATCAGGAGCAACTACAGAAACCAGAAAGCAAAGAATAATACTTTCAAAGTCTTGAAGATAAATAACTGTCAGAAGAGAATTCTACATCAAGTGAAACTATTATTCACAAATGAAAGAGAAATAAAGACATTTTAGACAAGCCAGTTAAGGAAATGTGCCTCTCACAGACCCTCAGAGAAAGAACTTTCTTAACAAAAAGAAAATTGAACTAAGGAAGAGTGACATGCAAGAAATAACAGTTATCACAGGACTGGAAAATGCTGACCTAAGAAAACAACAAAAATGACTAATTTGGGTGTTTAAAATAAGGTGATTACCCCTCCCTCCCCCCCAAAAAAAAACTGGTGTTATTTTTTTGAGAACTAGATAAACCTATTTGAAAGTGTATATGGAAAAATAAGCCAAAATAGTTGGTAAAATTATGAAATAGAAAAGTAATGAGTGGGAACTCGCTCTACAAGACATTCAAACGTTGTTATAGAGATAGCAGAATAATGTGATACTGACAAGTCAGTGGAGCAGAACAGAAAGCACAGAAACTATTGTATCATATGTTGGATTTTAGTACATGACAAAGGTAGCACTTCAAGTCTTGTGGAAAAGCTAGATTAAGCAATTAGTGTGTTAGAATAACTGGTAGCTATTGGGGAAAAAAATAAATTTAATATCTATCTACCTAAAACCCCACAGAAAAATAAAACTTAATTGAATCAAAGATTTAAATGTAAATAAATAAACTATAAAAATGCTATACGAAAATATGGAAGAATACTTATTAAAAATCTTGAAGTAGACGAGACTTTTCTAAGTGACAAAAAACCCAGAAACTGTAAAAGAAAATACTGATTTAAAAAAATACCTAGGGCTTCCCTGGTGGCGCAGTGGTTGAGAATCTGTCTGCCAATGCAGGGGACACGGGTTCGAGCCCTGGTCTGGGAAGATCCCACATGCCGCGGAGCAACTAGGCCCGTGAGCCACAATTATTGAGCCTGCGCGTCTGGAGCCTGTGCTCCACAACAAGAGAGGCCACGATAGTGAGAGGCCCGCGCACCATGATGAAGAGTGGCCCCCACTTGCCGCAACAAGAGAAAGCCCTCGCACAGAAACGAAGACCCAATGCAGCCATAAATAAATAAATAAATAAAAATTAAAAAAAAAAAAAAGAAAAATATCCCCCAGGAATCTGAAAACAAAGACTAGATTCCAAAATAATTACTGTGAATGTACAGGGACCATAGCTCTTTAAAAAAAAAAAAAAACCTAAACAAAGTTAAAAGACAAATGATGATCTGGGAAAAAATACTTGCAATTCATATCATAAACAAAAGAAAACCCAACAATTCTACAGGAAAATGGGCATAGGATGTGAACTGACAGTTCACACAGAAGGAAATACCAATGGATCTTAATATATGAAAAGATACAAAAAGACTTTTGACTTGAGTCATAATAAAAGAAATGCAACTTGAAACTCCAATAAGATGGATTGTTTACCTTTTGATTGGTAAACAACAAAAGAGTTTCTAACACATTGTTAACAAGGGCATAGAGAAATGTTTTTTTAAATTTTATTCATTCATTCATTCCTTTATTTATTTCTGGTTAAAATGTACTTAATGAACCTGAAGGTGATTTGATGAGGAAATGTTGATTGCTGCTTCAAATAGACCCCATAATTTCATTTACTTAACACACAGAAGTGTAATTTTTGTACATGAAATAGTCCAGTGCAGAATTTCCTAGTGATGGGAGCAAGGGAGGAGAAAGGGAGGTGTAGGGATGGAGGTCTAATCCATGAAGTCACTGAGGGACCTAGGTTGACAGTAATTCTGTTTCTTCAGCAAGTGGCTTTCCAAATTGCCCTGAGTACTGACATCCAGCCAAAAAAAGCAGAAAGAACATGGAGAAGAGTGCATGGGAAATGTCTCAGCCAACTTGTGCTACTCTAACAAAATACTATAGACTGGGTGACTTTGGCGGCAAAATTTTTTTTCTCATAGTTCTAGAAGCTGGGAAGTCTGAGATCAAGATGATGCCAACATGGTTGGGCTCTGATGAGAGCCCTCTTCTGGATTCCAAATGGCTTACTTCTGGTATGGCAGAAAAAGAAGGAGCTAGCTCTCTGGCCTCTTGTTGTAAGGGCATTAATCTCATTCATGAGGGCTCCACCCTCATGACCTAGTCACCTCCCAAAGGCTCCACCTCCAAATACCACTGCATTGAGACTAGGGTTTCAACATATGAATCTTGGGTGTTTACAAACATTCAGTTCATAATAGGACGTTTTAATGGGGCATCATAGGAAGACAATGAAACGCCTTTGGAGACGAATTTATTGAAATTAAAATACACATGCCTGTTGTTGCATGCCCTTTGAGGAATTTATACTACAGATATACACATGTGCAAAATGAGGTCTATACAAATATGCTCACCACAATATTGTTTTTAGTAGCAAAAACATTAAACAACCTAAACTTCCAAAGTAGGTGATTGGTTAAATACATTATGATACGTGCATCTAATGGCTATTATAAGAATTACAAAGCCATTATACTATTATATACTTATATATGTAGTATAAAATATATATTTATATTATAATTATATAAATTATTACAAGGAGTGAGGGAGCTCTATATGTACTGATATGAAGTAATTTCAAAGAAATACTTTTAGATTAAAAAAACAACATGTAGAACAGTGTGGGTCATATGCTACCATTTACATGAGAAAGAAAAAATATGTACATACCTTATATGCTTGTATATGCATATACTGCTTCTGGACAGATATACAATAAACTGATACTAATGGTTGCCTCTGGGGAGGGGGCCTTGAAGACAACGGACAGAGATGGGAATAAATCTTACACTGTACAGCTTTTTGTAGCTTTCAAAAAAATTTTTTTTCACTATGTACAACCTAGTCAAAACATAAAATACTTAAAAATATACCAAAATATCAGAGAATAATAATATGAAAGATCATGGGAGTTAGGAAGAAAGGTAGTTATGAGAATGAATCAGGAAGAGGGTAGACACCTTTTTAAACCTGAGATAATTTAAAGACATGTATGCAGGATAAAATTCTAAGGTAACTGCTAAGAATGGATATAAAATGTACAATTCTAAAATAGAATAAGGGTAAAGAAAAAATTAATTCAGCAGAAGGCAAAAAGGAAGAAACAAATAAAAGGCACAAAATAGGACTGGCAGTAATGAACTCAAATATATCAGAAATCACAATGAGTGTGAGCTGATGAAACTCACAAGCAAAAGGACAAGGTAACTTCAGATAGGCTCCTTTAGATTGAGCAGCCTGCCAATCACCAAAGATGTGAGAAAGGTCATGTTAAGATCATTCAATCCCAGCCAAATTAGCCCAGACCAGAATAGACCATCCAGCTAACCCACAGAATCAAAACAATAATATATGTTGAGCCACTATGTTTTGCAGCAAAAGTTAATTGGTAGAGTTGGGACTTCAAAAATTATAATAAAATACTTGCAACAGTTTTATGCTATTAAATTTTGAAAACCTGTAAAAAAGACAACTTTTTTGAAAAAGATTAACTCCAGAAACAGATTCAAAAAGAGAGTGAAACTATGAACAAACATAAACCATTAATCTAAAATATACCCTCATTTAAAGCACTAGGTTTAGAGTTTACGTTAGATTTTTAAAAAACCAAACTTCAGTAACAGTTAATTTCCAGAGAATTAAAAAGTAGGGAAAAGATACAACCTGGTATAACTGGTGTAACTTTGCTATAAAATTATACAAGAAGAGTATGGAGAAAGAAAAATTAAAGGTCAATCCTGCTGATAAACATGGATGAAAAAGTCCTACACAAAATATTATCAAATAAAATCTAGCATATATATACAGATAACATATATACACATATAAAACTATCATGACAAAGTAGATATTACAGCAAGAATGCAAAGCAGATTCAACAATGAGAAAATCTTGAACCTAATTAATTCATTACTGTCCTCATTAAAAGATTCAAAAAAGAAAAGCCATTTTATCATCTTATTAGGTACAGAAAAAGAAAACTCTTAGAAGACTATATAAATGGACAGAAACTTTCCTAATCTGAATAAGGACATTGTGCAGCTTTTTGACTTTTAGCTGTCAGCTTCATTCCTGCACTTGCGTTTTCTCTTCTCTATCACAGGGGGCTGGAAGCCTGACAACTGTATTTCCCGTGCTCCCTTGCTGTGGTTTGGTTAGATTCTGCCAATGGGAGACAATGGTGAGGATTTAAAAGGTGGCAAAGGGAGAGAAGCCATTTGTTTCCTTCTGTTTCTGGCTCTAGTAGCAGGAGCAGCTGTAGCAGCTGTACCCCAGCTGCCCCGAAGCACAGCATTCTTGGGCTCTGAGTTAACAGCACTTTCACCTTTTTGCTCCTTAACCTTTCCAACAATTTTGTAATTAGTTCCCTATGTTAGCTTCCCTCTGACATACCTAATTGGTTTGTGTTTTTCAAACTGGTTAGTAACTGATATAGGTATCCACCAGACTCTGCAACAAATACCATTATCAGTGATGATTAGGGAAGAAGGAGAGAGGGAGATGGAGGAGGGGGAGCGTGAGCGCTCTCTGGTGTCTCTTCCTATATGGGAAACTGATCTTACAGGATCAGGGACCCGCCCTTATAACTTCATTCAACCTCAATAACTTCCTTAGACGGTCCTCTCTAAATACAGCCACACCAGGGGTTAGGGCCTCAATATGAATTTGAGGGGGGGACACAAACATTCTGTCCATAACAACGATATATACCCTGAAAAAGGGCAAGGAGCTAGGCTGTTTGTGTTTGCACTCTAAATCTGAGGTATTCTTAATTACCTTTAGAGCCAAGTGTCCTTTATTGCAGGGAATAGAGCCTTTGATTAACTCAGATAAAGGATGTAAGTCTCACAGAAACCAAAGACCAAAGCCAAAATTCCAATGGACTTCATGGGAACTAGAAAGCCACCAGGGACCAAGGCCACTCTATGTTTACAGTCTATGGGGCAGATTCTTTATATGGTGCTGTAGGTCAGGCAGACAATAAAAGATATGTCTAATATGGTTATTAACCATGAGGTTGGTTATGTACCTCTAACAAATATTCCACTCGTCCATACGTTTACTATATTAGTAAAATAGTGGTTGCTATTGTTAATTCTAAAATTTCCTTTTCCAAACTTCTTTGTAGCACCTTTAATTCTAGGATTCTAGAAATTGGCGAACTATACCATATTTGAAAGACACGAGATTTTAATAACCCAAATAAACAGAATTTTTCACTTTTAAACTTGGTAAGAAAAGTTGCCAATGGAGACAAATACGAAAGTACAAAATAATATCAAATTCTATAAATTTATGTTCAATTTTAGTTTTTACAAAGCAAATGTATTCAACCTGACAACGAGTCATGAGCTACCAAATAAAGAAGTTAGATATCATAACTATAAAGGCTTACTTCTTTTTAAGACCACATCTTGTAAAGGGATCTTCTTTAAAAATACTATGGGGCTTCCCTGGTGGCGCAGTGGTTAAGAATCCGCCTGCCAATGCAGGGGACATGGGTTCGAGCCCTGGCCCGGGAAGATCCCACATGCTGCGGAGCAGCTAAGCCCGTGTGCCTAGAGCCTCTTCTCTGCAATAAGAGAAGCCACCGCAATGAGAAGCCTGCGCACCGCAACGAAGAATAGCCCCCGCTTGCCGTAACTAGAGACAGCCCACGCGCAGCAACGAAGACCCAACGCAGCCAAAAATTAAAAAAAAAAAAAAAAAATACCATGAATGTTACTGATGGTAATGGTGTCCCTTACGATTGGCCAGCTCCTGAACTGACTGATTTTCTATTTGCAGCCAGAATAGTGTTAGTATCCCAGGTAGCTTTAAAGTGGTTTGCGTAACTGTATCAGTCAGGGTTTGATTAGACAAGCAAACCAGTAAGAATATCTATTTGGTAGGTAGAGGTGAGCTTGTGGTGACTTCCATTTGGCCTTTCCTACTACAATAGTTTTTTTTCCAAGAGTAAAGCAACCAATGTGGGGGCTATTCCAACTGTGCAAGCCAGAACTGGAGAAATAACCATCGGGTGAATTCAAGAGCCTACTGAACTTGCAGTGAAGTGGACTGGAGCCAAAATTCCAATAAACACCTGACCTTTGTAAGCCCCTACTCTGACTGATGGACCATAATGGTGCTTTGGTTCTCTAGGAATTAGTGCCAGTTCAGAGCCAACGTCCCACAATTTCCACAGAGTTTGGTTTTTCCACCTTCCTCAATGCATACCACCCTAGTAAATGACTGCAGGTCACTTAGCATAAGTTTAGGAGCAAGATTTACAGTATATATTTTGGGCTGTGTATTAGGGTTGTTCCTCAGGGGAACCTGGTCTCCCCTTTATTTAAAAGGCTCTGGGTCTGTGAATTGGCTCAAGTCTGGTAATTGGTTCAGGAGCCAAGAGTTTTGTATTCTGTGATTCAAGTCAGACTTCGGCTCATCAGACCTAGCGTTTCCTGCTTATGCAAATCATATTAAATATAAATGATACTAACTTACTATGCTAAAGTAAGATTTCAGTACATTGCTTATCTAATTCTGACCTAGGGACGGCCACAAGCAATTAGCCAACACCAAAGATCTCTATGGGTCAACTCGTTCTGATTACCACTTTGGCTTTGCTGTCTGTTACATTAACCGAACCCACCTTGTCTTTGGCAATTAAGCATTGCCATTTTGTCCTTTTCACCACAGGAGCCTATGATCCTTTGGTTCCAGGGTTTAGTGAACAACCAAGCCAACTCCAAGAGTGGAAAGCCACTCTTAGTTTCTTGGCCTAACATATCAGATCCAGAATTTCTGCTTTGTACACCCAAATCAATACATTTAGCCTGATCCTACTTTACATTCTTTCCACCCTGATCCAACACTCTTAGGATCCCAAACATATTTTATCAGTCAAAATTAGCAAAATCTCACTATTCTTTTGGTGCATTTGGTTCCTTCTTGTAGGTCATTTTGTAACTGACCTCCCGAGGCCTGCCAGGATTTAAGTCTATTTCAAGTTTGAGAAACGATGAGGGATGGTGGGGATAGGTCCTGAAGAGGCTTTGTCTCCTGCAAAGCCACTCTCTCAGGTTCTTCAGGCAAGGGGAGACTGACCTTCTCATGCAGAAAGAAGGGCTACTTCTACTGGAATAGAAGGAATAGCAAAATTTAAAGGTCATGGGCCAAGCTTCATTCACATCTGCCCATAAAGTCCCCATATCAATTTTCAAAGTCCCTCTTCTTCCCAATCAATGCCCTAACTTGAACAAAAAAGACCTTATGGAATGGTAAATTCAATTTGCCTTGTAATTCAATCACCCGCAGGATTAGCCTTTTGTTTGTTTTTCAGAAAAATTTCAGAAACTTTGCTACTGCATGAGATAGAGTTTCTTTTACGGCAGTCATAAACAAGTTTGTAATTCTGAACGTCCCTAGAATTCCCTGGCTTGTGGAAACAAATAAAGTCACCTTAATATTGAAGACTGAATTCCACTAGTTTGAAAGCTCTCACATACATAACTAAAACCTTGGGCCTCTTTTGAGGTTTCTCTCTTACAGACATATCTCTGGTGTTTTTGGAGGTTGTCACATAGTGTCACAAAGCATGCATGGCCACTGTGCGTGGCACTGCTTTCACTTGGCTCTGGGCCACCACTCCATACTCCCAGCAGACTGTTGCTGGAGCTGGCACCACAGCCCTACTCTGAATTGCCGCTCTGTGCTCCACCTAAGCCACTGTTGACACAGGGGCTGCTACTTTACACTCTGTGCCTGCCATGCCTGTCATAGCTGCTTCACCTGGACCCCCATTCCCTCTCCCTCAGGCCTGCTGTTTATGCTGGCGCTGCTGCCCAAGGTAACTCTCTTGGCCTTTCCACATGGGCTGCTGCTGGCTCAGCTGCTGTCACTCTACCTGGATGCTACTTCTGGGTGCCTTGCTGCTCTGTCCTACTCCATTGCCAGACCTTCTGCTTTGCCTCCTGCTTCTGCTGTGGTCACCCTATCCTTTGCAGCCAGTCAACATCCCTCACTGTCATCACCAATCTGCCTTAGGCTGCTAGCATTCACCTTTTATAAAATGGGTAGAGAAACAGTTTCCTCTTCTCTGTGTTCTGTCCTCTTATAGAATTCCACCTCAGAGCTGCTTGGGGCCTGAGCTGTTACATAGTTTAAGGAGTCTTCAGTATTATCCACACATGCTCCTGTCCTCATAGGTTCATGCTGGCAATTAGGACAGCAGTAGAGCTTGTGGGGAGGTTGAGTCAGAGGCACTGCACTACACCCAGAAATCCTCTTGAAATCTCAGGTCTTATTACTGAGTTTAGTTTATTGTGCTAGGCTTCTTTCCTTGAGATTGTGCCAGGTTTCTTACAGGAGCTGCATAATCTACTTCTCTTTTACCCAGTTTTCTACTCAGTTTGAATTCCAATCACGAACACAGTTCAAATGCTTGTCCTAGAAGATGCCAGTGAACACAAACAGATCCAGTGATGTGTGAAGGCCTCACTACACATTAGAATATAAAGGATAGTCACTCCACTGTAGGATTTAAAAACTCTCATTTGGCTTTATCAGAGGGAAATAACTTCATTTCATACATGGATATGTGTGTATGTTTGTGTGTACATGTATCAACAATTATCTGTCAGATACATATATTGTGACAGATGCTCCAAGTATATCTATGAGCAAAACAAAGACCTTTGTCTTCAAAGTGCTTACATTTAGTGGGAAGACAGAAAAAAAATAACAAATACAATAAACAAATATAATATGTGCTAGTAGCTGATGACTGCAGAAAAAATGTAACAATAGAACAGGGTAAGGATAATCTGAAGTGTCAGTGGTATGTGTGTGCACGTGTGTGAGTGTGTGCCTGCATGCATGGGCACAGTTGTAGTAGTAAACCAGATGGTTAGGGCAAGTCTCATTGAGAAGGTTCCCTCACTGAGGGAAGACAAGAAGGGAAGAAAGTTAGCTAAGGAGAAGAACATTTCAGGGAGAGGGCACAGCCAGGGCAAAGTCCTAACCCAAGAGTGTGCATGGTGTAATGGAGTAACAGCAAGGAAGCTGTTGAAGGGGACTGAAGCTGAGTGAAAGGGAGAGTAAAAAGAGACAAGGTCAGAGAGATAATGGGATACCAGGTTAAGTTGGACCTTGAACCTGTTGTAAAGGTTTTCACTTTAACTCTGACTAAAATGGGAAGTTTTTGGAGGACTTTGAGCAGACAAATTATATGACCTGTCTTACATTTTTTAAAGCTCTGGCTTCTAACTATGAGGTTTAGGTTAGAGGAAGAGGGACAGTGAAGAGGTTATGAGGTTAGTCCAAATGAGAGAGGATGGTGGCTCAGACCAAGGTAGTAACTGAAGGGGTGATGAGTACTCAGATTCTGGTAATATTTGAAGGGAGAGTCACATAGGATTTCCCAAGAAATTGGATGTGAGAGATAGAGAGGAGTCAAAGCTAACTCTAAGATTTTTTACCTGAGCAGATGGAAGGAAGGAGCTGTTACGAACTTTCAAGATGCCAAGATAGGGAACACTGCAGGTGGGCCAAGTTTAAAGAGTAAGGTCCGGAGTTCTGCTGGAGACCTGTAAAGTATGAGATGCCTATTAGACATTCAAGGAGATGTTCAATAGGCAGTTGGATATTCAACTCAGGATTCAAGAGGGAGAACTGGGCTGAAGAGAGACATTTGGGAGTTGTCAGAAAAGAGGTTTACATTTACAGCCCAGAGACCAGATGAGATCATCAAGGTAGTGAGTTTGGATAGAGAAGAAAGGGCCCAAGGCTGAGCCTGGGGCACTCCAACATTAAAAGTTAAAGAGAAGACATCAAGTCAGTCAAAGACTGAGAAGAAATAGCCAGGGAGACAGGAGGAAAACTAAAAGAGTGTGGTATCCTGGAAGTCAAAAGAAAGTACAGGCTTCCCTGGTGGCGCAGTGGTTGAGAATCTGCCTGCCAATGCAGGGGACGCGGGTTCGAGCCCTGGTCTGGGAAGATCCCACATGCCGCGGAGCAGCTGGGCCCGTGAGCCACAATTACTGAGCCTGCGCGTCTGGAGCCTGTGCTCCGCAACGAGAGCCTGCGATAACGAGAGGCCTGCGCACCGCGATGAAGAGTGGCCCCCGCTCTCTGCAACTAGAGAAAGCCCTTGCACAGAAACACAGAAACCCAACACAGCCATAAATAAATTAATTAATTAATTAATTAATTTTTTTAAAAAGTACATCAAAGAGGAGGGAGTGATCAATGTCATAAAATGCTGCTGGTCAGGCAAGATGAGGACTGAAAATTGACCAATGGAATGATCAATATGAGGTCACTTGATGGCCTTGACAAGAACAATTTTGGTAGAGTAGTGTAGGCAAAAGCTTCACTGAATTTGGTTCAACAGAGGTGGAAAGGGAAAAATTAGAATCTACAAATGGCTATTAAGGAGTTTAACTGTAAAGAAATTGGACAGTAGAGGGAGGGAAAAGTAGGTCAAAAGGAGTTTTTTGTTCATTTTATTAAAGACAGTAAAAATAATAGCGCCCTTGTAGGCTGATGGAAATGATTTAGTAGAGAGTTTAGAAAAGTTGATTACAGGGCCTAGGGAACAGGAACTACTGGAGCAATGTCTTTTATTGGGTGAGAGGGAATAGGACCTCAGTGTCTAAGTTGAGGGACTGGCTTTAAACAGAGCACGAATAGCTCATCTATGGTAACAAGCCGCTGTGGGGGAGATTTTGCTTTATGTAGAAAATGGCATTTTAAAATCTGGTTTATAATATTGGTCATAAGAGAGCAGAGGGTTTGTCAGATCAATGGAAAGTCAGCTTTCCAAGTTGGCAGCTGTGCCCCTACACATCCTCCCCCAGTAGTCATCCGGCACACACATGCCCAATCCCAAGGGGTGGTCCAGGCCCCAGGCATATTTAGGGAAGGCCAAAGAAAGGGGTCTTTATGGTGGTCACTGACATTCAATTCTGGTTTGAAGATGCTCCTGATTTGATTAAAACATCAGGTGGGAATAGAGGAAAGAAACACTTATGTTTTACCGTCAATTGAATTCCATTTAGGACTAGAAAGGAAGAAAAAAGAAACAGTTTTCTATTTTAAGTAAACGGATAGGGTGATGATGAGTCAATAAATTAGCTAAGAAACAGTGCTAGGAAGGAGAGAAAATAATCTGCTATTTTAAGAAAATGGATGGAGTGACAATGATTTCATTACATTAGCTAAGAAACCAGTCAGCGCTCATTGTACGTTTCAGGGGGAGAGGCCTGAAGACTTGAATCTTGGACAAATCTAGAAGCTTGGCAGCAAGCAGAGTAAGAAGCCAAGACTGGATAAGCAGTAGGATGAAGGTAGAAAATGACATTGCAATCTGGATTTGTCTTTCTGAGGGAACTGCTGAGAATGGTATGGAGAAGTTAAGGGTGCCATGTCCCACACTCATGTCCTCCTCTGCTTCCACGCCAGTCACTTGTCACTCTGTTAAAGAAGTCTGCTGAAGTACAAGATCTGGACAAGAAGCAGATAGTGTATCATCTGAGACCAAAACAGGATTGCAGAGTACTCATCTACAACAAATAGTAGAAATGCAAATACAAGTGCAGTGATGTGTGAGTCTTCACCTGCATTCGTTTTGTTTAAAATTTCATTTAGCAGTAGCTCTGTTTTCTTTGATTCACTGTCGCTATCAAATAATGCCAATAATAGCTAACATATTAAGAACTTACAATGTGCCAGGCACTGTTCTAAGTAGTTAAAATGTATTTATTTAGGGACTCCCCTGGTGGTCCAGTGGCTAAAACTCCTCGCTCCCAATGCAGGGGGCCTGGGTTCAATCCCTGGTCAGGGAACTAGATCCCACATGCCACAACTAAGAGTTTGCATGCCGCAACTAAAGATCCCGCATGCTGCAACAAAGACCTGGTGCAGCCAAATAAATAAATAAATATTTTTTAAAAACGTATTTAATTAATTTCAAGCAGGGACTATTATTCTCCCTTTACAAATGAGGAAGCTGACGCACAGAGAGGTTAGATAACCTGACTCTGCACACAAAGCTAGTGGCTAAGTTGGGAGACAATCCAGGCAGTCTAGTGACAAAAGCCAATGTTCCTACCTACTCTGGAATAGTCTCATCTCAGGACTTGGGGACTTCTGGATTGCTAAGAACTTCTTACTGACTTTGGGTGTTTGTGAAAAAATCTGTTTTATCTTTGCATTATGAGAATCTATTTCAATATTAAAATTTGATTGAGTGGAAATTTCTTGTCTTCACAGAGATTTTAAAGTAGAAAAACTTAGCTCCTCTTTCTTATGAATCCAAACAATTTCTGGGAGCACTCATCCATGTGAGCATTATGTAATGATGAGTCAGAGCTGTTTGAAAGGTTTGGGGAGTGATACATTATTTATACTGCTAATTATCACACTAAAATTATGAATTTGCACAATGTTTATTGTGAATATTCTTCAGGTGCAGTTTAGTTATTCAAATTATTTCTGACTTTATGTATACATATGAATCAATGCTAACTTGCCATGTTCTTTTCAGTACCCGTATTTACCAATTAATAAAATATTAAAATTTACACAATTCACCTATGGAAAACAGCTGATGGCAAGTGGGAAAAAAGAGGGCTAGTAGAGAAAAAAATGAGAAAGAATAGTTCATTTTTGCAAGTAAGTAAAAACATTTTCCTCTTTATTTTATAAATTGTAGAGGTGGAAAAATGAAACAAAGAAGTCAGAGGATATTCTGTTAGGCATGAAGCTCTTCCACCCTGTAACAGAAGTAGTTCATGAAAGCTTCATCCTCTGGAGAAAGAGTGGGTATTCTGGGACTGCTTCTTGTTGTTGTTTTTCCCACAGATAGTGTGCTCACACAAGGGAATATTACACTGTAAATTCTGAGGGTACGGTCACATTTCTCACTTCCTGTATATTTGCATAGTATCCGGTGCTTTGCATAGGAAAGGGTGTTATTAATAAATATTGATTTGGCTGGGTATGATGATTAATTTTATGTGTCAACCTGATTGGCTAAAGGATGCCCAGGGCTTCCCTGGTGGTGCAGTGGTTGAGAACCCGCCTGCCAATGCAGGGAACACGGCTTCAAGCCCTGGTCCGGGAAGATCCCACATGCCGCGGAGCAACTAAGGCCGTGTGCCACAACTACTGAGCCTGCGCTCTAGAGCCTGCGTGCCACAACTACTGAAGCCCGTGTGCCTAGAGCCCCTGCTCCACAACAAGAGAAGCCACCGCAATGAGAAACCCGCGCACCGCAAAGAAAAGTAGCCCCCGCTCGCCACAACTAGAGAAAAGCCTGCGTGCAGCAACGAAGACCCAACGCAGCCAAAAATAAATAAATTAATAAATTAATTTTTTAAAAAAAGGATGCCCAGATAGTTGGTAAGACCTTATTTCTGGGTGTTTCTGTGAGGGTGTCTCCAGAAGAGATTAGCATTTGAATCAGTAGAGTGAGTAAAGAAGATCTTCCTTACCAATGTGGTGGGCATGAACAGAACAAAAAGTGGAGGAATGACGAATTTGCTCTGTTTGAGCTGAGACATCCATCTTCTCCTGCTCTCAGACATGGGCGCTCCTGGTCCTCAGGCTGTCAGACTCAGATCAGGGCTGACACCACATGGCTCTGCCACTCCCACTCCTATTCTTAGGACTTTGGACTGGGACTGACTCCATGTCACCAGCTTTCCTGGTTCTCCAGCTTGGAGATGGCAGATCGTGGGACTTGGCCTCCATAACTGGCACGAGCCAATTCCTATATTAAGTATAAAGATTTATAGATATTGGTCTGTTTCTCCAGAATACCCTAACTAATTTACACAGAATAGATAAGCAAAACATTTAGTCTCAGGTGAGGTACTCCTGGAAACATTTCAACCTTGGAGACACACAAACAAGTGTGTATAACTTGGAGATTAAAGTCAAGTACACATAGGCACTGATAATGTAGAACTGTGCTCTAGCAATCAGGCATAGCACATGTTTCACAAAATGCCACTTCAAGAATGGCTTGTCCTGAGCAAAATATCAATAACAGTTCTGTCCTGATTTACTGTGTGATCTTAAATAATTTATTATCTTCTGTCATTCTACCTCATTTTCTACATCTATAATAAGATGTCCTATCAAGGTGCCATAAAGTCACATTAGCTAAATGTGCTATTGCAGATGAAGTGTTACATGCTGCTTGCTTGGAAATATATTCTGAAAGTCAAAAGTATTTTTTAAACAGGTTATTCCTAAAACAAATGACATAATTAAGTGCAAGTGTGTGATCAGAGCATTATGTGCTGACAGATAACATTTATAGAAATTCAATACTTTAAAGTAATTCCTGTACCAACCATTACTCAGCCATATTGATATAAAATGCAGAGAAATTAGAGTGATCATAAACAGAATTAATCAAGACCTTATTCCAATAAACAACTACATCACATTTGCTGTGGCCACCCACAACTTTTCTTTTCCTGCATTGTGTGTGTATCAAAGCCACAACATGATGTGTTTGCAAATGACATTTACAGCAGCTCAAGTTCTGTATACAGTAGTTAATGACCCATCTCAAAGAATTCTATTTTTCAGCCTTATTGGTTCACTATTGTGGAGGGAAGTAATAAAGCTCTACAGTTCCTGGAAAAAATGGTCAGACTTTATTTTTAGTGTAAAGGGTCAGAATTTCATTCTTCAGAAAGGGATACTGAGGTACATTCAGAATTAGCAACAAATATAAGCTGCTATCAATCAGGGAGCTTCCTGGTACCAGACTGAATTAAATGGTAATTGGATTATTTTACAATCTTGAAATATAACAGGATTATGAGCTTACCACTTACTGGTATAATGTATACCATTATTAATATCAACAATTTCTTTTATTTTTCAAATATGTTATGTTCAAGTCACTATGCCAAGATCACAAGGGCTAACAATGTAACATATATTGTATTTTTTTTTTAAATAAAAACTTTCATTGGCCAAGATGGTGGAGTAGGAAGACCCTGAGCTCACCTCCTCTCATGGGCATACCAAAATTACAACTATTCACAGAGCAACTATTGATGAGAAAGACTGGAATCTAGCAGAAAAGATCTTCTACATCTAAAGTTATAAAGAAGGAACCATAACAAGATGTGGCGGGGGTGGGCAGAGATGCAGTATAGTCAAGACCCATTCCCTGAGTGGCCAACCAACAAATAGGAGGATAATTACAATTGCAGAGGTTTCCCTCAAGGATTGAGTGGTCCAAGAAACACATAGGGCTCCCCAGCCCAGAGGTCCTGCACCAGGAAGACAGATCCCCAGAACGTTTGGCTTTGAAGGTCAATGGGGCTTACATTCAGGACACCCAAGGGGCTGCAGGGATTAGAGACTGCACTCTTAAAGGATGCACACAAAATCTCACAAGCTCCGGGAGCCAGGGCAGAAGCAGTAATTCGAAAGGAGACTGGGTCAGATTGACCTGCTGATCTTGGAGAGTCTCCCGGAGAGACAAGGAGGCAACTGGAGCTCACCCTGAGGTCACAGACACTGGTGGCAGCCATTTTGGGGAGCTTGTTCTACCACGTGGACACTGGTGCTGGTGAGTGCCATTTTAGAATCTTCCCTCTAGCTTATTAGCTTCAGGACCTGGCCCTGCCCACCAGCCTCTGGACACCATATGGGAACACCTCAGGCCAAGCAACTAGACACAGGCCCACCCACCATGAGGCAGGTTGCTTTAAGACTCCCTGAGCCCACAACAAGCCTGGGACACAGCCCTGTCCACCAGAGGGCCCACGACCTGGCCTTACACACCAGTGGACAGGCACAAGCCCCAGGAACCCCAGGGCCCTGCAGCCAGAGACCTTGGGGCCCAGCTCTGCCTACCAGGGCATTAGCCCTGGAACCCCGGGCCTCGGCTCCATCCACCAGTGGGCCCTGAAGTCAGACAGCCATGGACCCAGCTCCACCCACTACTGGCAGGCACCAGCCCCAGGATTTCCTGGACTCAGGCCCCATCCACCAGCAGGCAGACACTAGCCCCAGGAACGCCACAGCCCCACAGCCTTCTGTGGCAGGACCCAGCCCACCCTCAAGAGGCCAACATCAGCTCTGAGACACCTTGGGCCCCTCACCCAGCTGCCCCAAGATCTGGTATCACTCACCAGCCGGTGACACAAACTTCAGGACACCCTGGACCCTGCAGCCAACTGTGTCAGGAACTTGCCCAGCCCACCAGTGGGCCAAAACCAGCTCTAGGACCCCCAGGACCCTGAAGCCAGAGATCCAGGGGCCTGGGTCCACCCACCACTGAGCCAGCACTAGCCCCAGAACTCCATGGGCCTTTTAGTGTCTCATGCATTTCTACTTGTTTATGTTTTGTGTAGTTCTAAAAGGGAAGTTTATAGTGACACAAGCCCACCTCAGGAAACAAGAAAAATCTCAAATAAACAACCTAACCTTATACCTAAAGGAACTAGAAGAACAAACAAAACCCAAAGTTAGAGAAGGAAAAAGATAATAAAGATCAGAGCAGAAATAAATGAAAGAGACTAAAAAAAGAAACATAGAAAAGATCAATGAAACTAAAAGTTGGTTCTTTGAAAAGATAAACAAAATTGATAAACTTTTAGCCAGCCTCATTAAGAAAAAAAGAGGGCCCAAATCAATAGAATAAGAAATGTAAAAGGAAAAGTTACATTGACACCACAGAAATACAAAGGATCGTGAGAGGTTAGTAAATAAATAAAATGGACAACCTAGGACAAATTCCTAGAAATGTACAACCTTGTAAGACTGAACCAGGAAGATATAGAAAATATGAACAGACCAATTACCAGTAATGAAACTGAATCAGTAATTGAAAAACTCCCAATCAACAAAAGTTCAGAACCAGAAGGCTTCACAGGTGAATTCTACCAAACATTTAGTATTAACACCTATTCTTCTCAAACTATTCCAAAAAATTGCAGAGGAAGGAACAGTTCCAAATTCATTCTACAAGGCCAGCATCACCCTGATACCAAAACTAGACAAAGATATCACAAAAAGAAAATTACAAGCCATTGACTTCAGACTATACTACAAAGCTACAATAATCAAAACAGTGTGGTACTGACACAAAAACAGACACACAGATCAATGGTCAGAATAGAGAGCTCAGAAATCAACCCGTGCACTTATGGTCAATTAATCTACAGCAAAGGAGATAAGAATATACAATGAAGAAAATACAGTCACTTTAATAAGAAGTGCTGGGAAAACTGGACAGCTACATGTAGTATAATGAAATTAGGACATTTTCTCACACCATATACAAAAATAAACTCAAAATGGATTAAACACTTATATGTAAGACCAAAACCCATAAAACTCATAGAAGAAAACATAGGTGGAACACTGACATAAATTGTAGCAAGATGTTTTTGGATCTGTCTCCTAAGGAAAAAGAAATAAAAGCAAAAATAAACCAATGGGACCTAATTAAATTTAAAAGTTTTTGCACAGCAAAGGAAACCATCGACAAAACGAAAAGACAACCTACTGAATGGGAGAAAATATTTGCAAATGATATGACCTATAAGGAATTAATATCCAAAATATAGAAACAGCTCATATAACTCAACATCAAAAAAACAAACAACTGGAATAAAAAATGGGCAGAAGATCTGAATAGATTTTTTTCAAAGAAGACATACAAATGGCCAACAGGCACATGAAAAGGTGCTTGACATAATTAATCATCAGAGAAATGCAAATCAAAACCACATTGAGGTATCACTTCACACCTGTCAGAATGGCTATCATCAAGGGACTTCCCTGGTGGTCCAGTGGCTAACACTCCACACTCCCAATGCAGGGGGCCAGGGTTTGATCCCTGGTCAGGGAACGAGATCCCACGTGCCGCAACTAAAGATCCTGCATGCTGCAACTAAAAAGATCCCGCATGCCACAACTAAAGATCCCACATGCTGCAACGAAGATCCTGCAGGCAGCAACGGAGATCCCGTGTACCAAAACTAAGACCCGGTGCAGTCAAATAAATAAAATAAATAAATATTTTTTTAAAAAAGGAAAAAAAAATGGCTATCATCAAAAAGATGACAAATAACATGTTCGCATGGATGTGGAGAAAAGGGAACCCTTATACACTGTTGGTAGGATGTAAATTGGCACAGCATCTATGAAAAATAGTATGGAGATTCCTCCAAAAACTAAAATCCAGGGATGATAAATGATTTGCTCAAAGGCCCAATTTTCACTGACAGAGCTATGACTAGAACCCAGGACCCTGTTCCCTCTTTGGTAGCCTTATCTCCAGGTGACATTAGACATTTATTGAATGAATAATGACCCCACACATTAACTCACTTTAAATCTCAACTCATAATTAGCTCTTTTCTAATGGACTTGCTATCTTCTTTTGGTCTGAATAGGTAACAAATTGTCCCTGGGGTACTTACTTCCCAGAAGAGAAACACCCAGCTTTACAATTCTGCCTCTCTTGCTCAAGCAGTTTGAGCTAATTACAGAAGAGCCTTATTTGGTGTAGTGGGTTCTGTGCAACTACCCAGACGTCCCCTTCAGGAGGCATTCATTTCCCTAGCTCCTGGGGCTGTGCACAGCTACTGTTCTTTCTAGGAGTTGTCGCACTGAAGGAAGCTGCCTCACTAAGGTTTTGTCTCTTCCCTGGGGTTGCCCCACCTTCAATGACTGTTGATATCAATGAACAAAAGTCCAGTCCCCTTCCCGCAGTTCAGAATAATTCTGAAAGCCATTTCAGCTCCAGGCCTCCTCTGCAGCTGCATCACAGTTCAACAACTCCCTCTGCCCAATCTCGCTTCTCACTCCCTCACAGAGGTTATTCCTGACTGCACTCCTGCAACCATATCTCTGTCTCCAAGTCCGTTTCTCTGGAAATCTTACCTAAAACAGTAACCCTTTCACTCTGTTGCCAGAGTAAAAGATAACAGGAGAGAAAAATGCTACAAAAGGAGTTTGTGGCAGAAAGCTTAAGATTTCCCCAAACTTCTCCTGCCTCACAAAATCCTTTTTTATTCCAATTTATATATTTTAAATGATGTTAGGTATGAGTTATTTTATATGTTTACTTCTTTCAAGAGATTAAAAGCACATTATCTTATATATTTATTATATTTTACAAACCACTTTCTCATAAATTATATATATATTTTTTTAATTATTAGCACCTTATTTATTTATTTATTTATTTATTTATTTATTTTGGCTGTGTTGGGTCTTCGCCTCTGTGCGAGGGCTTCCTCTAGTTGCGGCAAGCGGGGGCCACTCTTCATCGCGGTGCGCGGGCCTCTCACTATCGTGGCCTCTCTTGTTGCGGAGCACAGGCTCCAGACGCGCAGGCTCAGGAGTTGTGGCTCACGGGCCTAGCCGCTCCGCGGCATGCGGGATCCTCCCAGACCAGGGCTCGAACCCGTGTCCCCTGCATTAGCAGGCAGATTCTCAACCACTGCACCACCAGGGAAGCCCTACTTTATGTTCTTAAAGCTCTAATTCCTGTGTAGCACTAATTACACTATAATTGCCTACTTTCTGAGAGTCTTTCCTGCTAGACTGTCTTGTCTTTGATTCTCTAGCACCTATATCACAATCCACAACTCCATATGGGATCCTCAGTGAATTAACAATTGCTCTTCAAGATATACTTACAATAAAAAACTACAGAACACATGAGGAAAGACTACGTCATGAACAAATAGAATATTCTGAAAGAGTATAAAATTAACTTTAAATGATGAAAGATATAAAAGATATAAAGAACACAAAACTGTGAAAAAGGAACAGAGAGAGAACGAGAGAGACAGAGAGACAGAGAGAGAGAATATGGGTCTACCCCTCTAGCCCTGAGCTCTCTCTTCTGGTCAGTTGCTAACCATTCTTCAGTTCTTTCACCAATACTACACTTTAAAAAAAATCATTATGGCTTTGTAGTATTTTTTAAACAGCTTTATTGAGTTATGATTGAAATATAGTAAACTACACACATTACAAACATACATACACCCATGAAACCATCACCACAATCAAGATAATGAAAATATCCATCACCCTTTAAAATTTCCTCATGCACATTTTCAGTCCCTCCCTCCACCCATCTCCCTGCTCTCATCCCCTGGCAACCACTGATCTGCTTTCAGTCACTATGAATTAATTTGTATTTTATAGAACTTTATAGAAAAGGAATCATAAAATATGTACTTGTCTTTGTCTGGTTTCTTTCACTCAGGATAAGTATCTTGAGATGCATCTATGTTGTTGTTTGCAGCAACAGTTCATTTCTTTTTATTCATGAGAAGTATTCCATTGTACAGACATACCAATTTGGTTATTCCTTCATCTGCTGATGGATATTTGGGTTGTTTCCAGTTTGCGGCCATTACAAATAAAGCTGCTATAACTAAGTCTTTTTTCAAAAATTGAGATGTAATTGACATTCAACATTATACCAGTATCACGCACACAACATAATGATTTGATGTTTGTATATATTGCCAAATGATCACCATATTAAGTCTACACACAGTTGCAAATCTTTTTTTCTTGTGATGAGAACTTTTAAGATATATTCTCTTAGCAACTTTCAAATATATAATACAATATTATTAACTATAGTCACCATGCTGTACGTTACAAACCCATGGTTTATTTATTTTACAACTGGAAGTTTGTACCTTTTGATTCCCTTCACCCATTTCTCCCACCCCTCAAACCCTGCCTTCAGCAAACACCCATTACTATGAGTTTGGGTTTTTTGTTTGTTTTGTTTTCTTCTTAGATTCCACGTCTAAGTGAGAGCATCTGTTATTTGTCTTTCTCCGTTTGACTTAGCAGACAAGGTCCACCTATGTTGTCATAAACGGCAAGATTTCCTTTTTTTATGGCTGAATGATATTGCATTGTATTATATGCATACACACACAAATACATATATACAGACACATACAACATTTTCCTTATCCAGTCATTCATTAAAAGACACTTTGGTTGCTTCCATGTCTTGGCTATGGTAAATAATGCTGCAATGAACATAGGGGTGCATATATTTTTTCCAGTTAGCATTTTCATTTCCTTCAGATAAACACCCAGAAGAATTGCTGGATGACATGCTAGGCCGATTTTTAAAAAATTATATACATTTCAACATTATACAGCATTATACTTCAATGCTGTATCTGTATACACTACAAAGTGAGCACTACCACAAATTTAGTTACCATCCATCACCATACAGTTGGCCCGTTCACCATTTCACCCACTGGCAACCCCTCCCCCTCTGGCAACCACTAATCTAATCTCTGTATCTATGAATTTGATTTTGCTTTATTTTCTTTGTTTTTTTAAGGTTCCACATATGAGTGAAATTATAAGCGTTTTGTCTTTCTCCATCTGACTTATTTCAATTAGCATAATACCTTCAAGGTCCTTCCATGTTGTTCAAATGGCAGGATTTCATACTTTTCTATGGCTTAGTATTCCATTGTGTATATATGTCACATCTTTATCCATTCACCCACTGATGGACACTTAGGTTGTTTCCATATCTTGGCTATTATAAATAATGGTGCAGTGAATATAGGGGTGCATATACCTTTTCAAATTAGTGTTCCCATGTTCTTCAGATAAATACCCAGAAGTGGAGTAGTTGGGTCATACAGTTGTACTATTTTTAATTTTTTGAGGATCCTCCATACTGTTTTCCATAGTGGTTCCACCAATTTACATTCCCACTAACAGTGAACAAGAGCTCCCTTTTCTCCACATGCTAGCCAACACTTGCTATTTCTTGTCTTTTTGCTAACAGCCATTCTAACAGGTGTGAGATGATAGCTCACTGTGGTTTTGATTTGCATTACCCTGATGATTAGTGATGCTGAACGTCTTTTCGGTAATTCCCTGGCGGTCCAATCGTTAGGACAACGCACTTTCACAGCTGAGGGCCCGGGTTTGATCCCTGGTTGAGGAACTATGATCCCACAAGCTGTGTGGCGTGGCCAAAAAAAAAAAACATCTTTTCATGTACCTGTTGGCCATCTGAATGTCTTCTTTGGAAAAATGTCTATTCAGATCCTCTGCCCCTTTTAAAATTAGATTTTTTTTGCTATTCAGTTATATGAGTTCTTTATATACCTTGGATATTAACTCTTTATCAGATATATTATTTGCAAATATTTTCTCTCTTTCTGGAAGTTGCCTTTTCATTTTGTTGATGATTTCCTTTGCTGTGTAATATAAACATGTAAGTCTTTGTGCTTTCACTTCCCTTAGGTAAATACCTAGGAGTGGGAAGTCTGGATTATAAAGGAAGTATATGTTTAACTTTGTAAGAAATGGCTGAATAGTCTTCCAAAGTTGTTCTGTCATTTTACATTTCTCTCAGTAATGAATGAGGATTTCAGTTCCTTTACATCCTTGCCAAGACTTGGTATGTTCAGTCATTCTAATCTTAGCTATTATAATAGGTATGTAGTAGTATCTCATTATGATTTTAATTTGTAATGACTAATGATGCTGAGATCTTTTTATGTGCTTATTTTCCATTTGTACATATATAGTTTTTCCATTTATATATTTTTTGAAAAAGTATCTACTCAAATATTAAAAAATTGTTTTTTGTTTTCTTATGATTAAAAGTTCTTTATATTTTCTGGATAACAAGTTTTTTTTTAATATCAGTTTATGATTTTTAATATATTCTCCCGGTCTGTGGCTCATCCTCTCATTCTCTTAACAATTATCTTTTATAGAAGAGCAAAGGTTTTTAATTTTGACAAAGTCCAGTTTATTAATTTTTTCTTGTATGTATTGTGCTTTTGGTGTCATATCTTAGAAATCTTTGTCTAACCCAAAGTCACAAAGATTTTCTCCTGTTACTTCAAGAAGTTTTACAGTTTGAGGCTTTGTATTTAGATCTATGATTGATTTTGAGATAATTTTTGTATATGGTGTCAAGCATGGACCAAAGTTCCATTTTTTTGCATATGGATATCTAATTTTATTCTTTTGTCATAGCTGATTTAGCTATTTAAGGACCTTTATTATTCCTCATAAATTTTTGAGTAAGTTTTATCAGTTCCTTATAAAAATCCTACTGCAATTTTAACTGTGATTACAACAAATTTAAAGATCTGGGAATAATCAACAAGAGTATGTTTCTCCAATTATTTCACTGAAACTGTCTTGCCAAAGTCACCAAAGTCAGCTCCACGTTGCCCTTCCTAGTGGAATTTTAATTATGATCGCAATGCAGTCACTCCCTCTCAACGAAACACTTTTTTTACTTGGCTTCTAAGACTCTACACACCAGGGGTCAACAAGCTTTTTCTGCAAGGGGGCCAGATAGCAATTTTGGGCTTTGTGGATCATACAGTTTCTGCTGAAATTACTCAACTATGCCACTGTAGTATGAAAGCAGCCATAGAGAATATGTAAATGAATAAGTGTGGTAGTGTTCCAATAATAGTTTATTTACAAAAAAAGACAGTGGGTCAGATTTGGCCCCTGTGAGCCATAGTTTGCCAACTTCTGTTCTACATTCTCCTTGTTTTCATTCTATCTTATCGGAAACTTCTTTGTCTCTTGTGCTTGTTGTTTCTTATCTCTTTAACTTTTAACATTGGAGTGCCACAAAAGACTCAATCATGGACTTTTCTTCTTCTCTATGTCAATTTCTTAGTGATTTCATCCAATGTCATGACTATAAGTATTTTATCTATATTAATGGCTCCCAAATTTACATCTCCAGCCCAGACCACTTCCTGAACTTCAGATCTTAGTCCAGTGTCTTATTAACATCTCCACTTGGATACCTTCTAGATATTTCAATTAATACATGCCCAAAACGAAATGCCTGATCTTTTTTCACAAATCTAGTCTGTTTTCACCATTACAATTGATGGCAACAATATCCTTCCACCTGCATAGGCCAAAACCCTTGGGAATCATCCCTGACTCTTTTCTTTTCCTCTCACCTCAGATTCAATCCATCAGGAAACCCAGGAGCTGTATCAAAATATACCCATAATTTTGCCACTTCTCACCACCATCACTGCTGCCACTCTGGTATAAGCCACTATCATCTCTTACCTAGAATAACGCAAGAAACTTCTAGTTAGTATCCTTGCATTCATCCTTGCCACCATGGTCTATTCTCAACACAACAGCCAGAATGATGTCTTTAAAACTTAAAATCAGATCATATCACTCCTCTTCCCAAAACCATCTAATGGTTCTGCATTTTATTAAGAGTAAAAACCACAGTCCTTATAATAGCCTACGTAACCTGGCATCTACTCTCTGCCTCCTTCTACCATATCATTTCCATGACTTTTTTTAAAAAAAAATTTATTTATTTGGTTGCACCAAGTCTTAGTTGCAGCAGGCGGGCTCCTTAGTTGTGGCATGTGAACTCTTAGTTGTGGCATGCATGTGGGATCTAGTTCCCTGAGCAGGGATCAAATCCAGGTCCCCTACTTTGGGAGCGCGGAGCCTTATCCACTAAGCCACCAGGGAAATCCCTCATTTCTATGACTCTGTCTCCTACTACTCTCCCCCTAAAATCACTTTGCTCCTGTCACTTGGTTCTCCTCAAACATAGCAGACAAGAACCTGTCTCAGGAACACTGCATTAGCAGTTTGCTCTGCTTGGAAAGCTCTTCCCTTAGGTATCTGCATGGCTAGATCCCTCAGATCCTTCGTCTTTGCTCAACTATCACTTCCTTAGTGAGACCTTCCCTGATCGCAGGACTTAAAATTGCAACACCCTGTTCTTCCTAGCTTTCCTATTTCCCTTTTCTACCTTATCTTTCTCCACATTACTTATCACCTTCTTATTTACTTTTTAATTTTGTTTATTATCTGTCTCTCACCTACAGAAAGTTAAGTTCCCCCAGGGCAGTGAATTAGTGAGAATCCTAAAAGGAAATAGATGATGTACTTAAAATACATGTTTGAGGAAGATTTATTTATAAAGAGTCTCTTTACAAAACTGTGCATGTAAAGGAACTCACATGGATAGTAGCAGATGAGATGTTGCTGCCCCAGATCTGAAGATGGGAGGGAAGCTCTTATCCAAACTGGAAGGAAAGAACTGTACAGAGGTCACCGTGAGAGATACTTTGAGGGACAATGCCAGCATGAGGCAATCTCTCAGGGATAGAGCCAGGAAAAAAAATACCTGCCTTCACTCTCTTCCCTCCTTCTGATCTCCGGCCAGGGTCCCCCACTGGCCGAACCAACCAAAAGTCAGAGGGTACAAGAGCCACTTGAGCTGATTCATATAGGTTAGTCTTCCCACAGAAGGCTGAGAGCAGCATCAAGAAGGGCTGAGAGTGTATCTAAAATCACAAGCAGAAGATGAGGCAGGCATTTTTGTTACTTTGGTTCATGGCTGTATCCTACTTGTAGTAGGTCTATAATAAACATGTGTCTAGGTCTTTGTTCAAAAAAGAGGGAATGACCAATTATGCAATTGCTACTGATAGGGTGAATAAAGTAAGAAATGAGAATTGACCTTGGGACTTACCAAGTAAAGGTCAATAGTAACTGGGACAAGAAGGGTTTTAGTGGAGTGGTTGGGATTAAATTCTGATTGGGGTCTGTATAAGAGAGAATGGGGACAGAAGTGGAGACAGTAAATATAGAAACCTCTTAGAACAAAGAAGAGCAGAAAAATGGTGCTGAAGCTCAAGGGGGGGAGCTGGGGTTCAAGAAAGTTTTTTTTTTTGATGGGAAATATTTCAGAATGTTGAATGCTGTTGAGAACAATCTAGTGGAGAGAGGGAAAAAGATATTTGGCAGAGGAGGGGGACAACTGTAGGAGCAAAGTCTTTGAATAGCTAAGAGGGTTAGACTGCTTCCAATATATAGTAACTTGGGATATGATCAAAGTAGCTTTACATGTTATCAGGAAAAGAACGGGCCATTCAATAAATGATGGTGAAGCAAACTGTTAACTCATTAAAAAAAATAAAATTAGATCCCTCTCTCATGTCATAAATAAAAATAAATTCTAGATTATGTAAAGGCCCAAACATAAAAAGCAAAACTTCAACATTCAGAGGAAAATGTACTAGAGTATCTTTATGATTTGGAGTAGAAAGAATTTCTTAAAAAGCTATAAAGGCAAAATTAATAAAGGAAAAGTTTTTTTTAATGAATATGATAAAAATAAAGTCCCAAACTACAGGTTTATCATAAACAGAATTGAAAGACAAGTCACATATTGGAAAAAGGCAATTGTACCACAGATAACCAACACAGGATTAATATCAAGAGTATATAAAGGATCAGTAAGAAAAAACCAGACAACCCAATAGAGAAAAGTGAACAAAGGATATCAATACACATTCATAATGGAAAACTGTAATGACCATAAGCATGACAAGATGATCTACCTCACCAGTAATCCAGAAATGCAAATTAAAACAATGTGATACCTTTTCATATCCATGAGTTTGACAAAAATGAGAAAAGTTATACATAACAATAACAGTGAGGATATGGTGAAAAGGGACCTCTCACACAGGGTTGATTGGGGTATAAATTGGTACAGTTACTTTAAAGAACAAGTAAAAAATTCCTGGAAAACTAGAATATGTACATACCCTATGCCTCAACAGTTCTGCTTCTTGGTATATACCTAGATAAACTTTTACATGGGTGCAAGAATCCATGTGCTAGTGTTTTCAGTAAATTCGTGTGCAATATCAAAAAAATGAAACAATACTATTATTTATCAAGAGACATGGATAAATAAACTACCTTATTCTTACAATGGAATAAGACATAAAAGTGAAAGACCTAGATATTTATCCAACAGTATAGATAAACCTCAGAACCTAATGTGTGATGAAAAGTAAGTTGCAGAATATATGGAGCATAACACCATTCACTTGCATTTTAAAGCCACAGAACAATACAATATATTGTTTGGAACACATACACGTTTGATAAAAGTATAAAAACAAGTACGGGAGTGATATCCACTGACTATAAAATAGTGATTATCCCTGAAATGAGACAAGAAAATAAAAAGGGAGGTAGGACTTCAGCTTTACAGGATTTTATGACTTAAAAGGAAGGAGATTTTTGTTAAACAAATATGGCAAAATGTAACATCTGTCAAATGTGGGAATTAGGTTTACGAGTGTCTGATGTACCAGTTGCTGATATTTGAAACATTTTATAATTTAAAATTTTACATAAAAATCACTAGTAGCTTAGGTATTATTGTCCTTTAAAAATTATAAAACATTTAAACATGCAGGAGTTATCAGAATAAAAGTCCTCAAGTTACTAGTCCCCTTCCCCAAATCTCATTTTTCTCCCAGACTAATTATTAACATTTAGCATGCATTACTTCTATGTATTTATATACACATATGCATATATGTGTACAAAAATAGTTGTTTTGTATCTAAGTGGATTCAAAGAGTATATATATTCTGTGACGTGCTTCTTTCACTTGACATGTATATATATACATATATATATATTCTACATCATACTTTTCATCTTCTGCATAATATCCCAGAGTATGAATGAGCCATATCTTCTTTCATTGTTCCCCTAAATTTGGAAATTTAGGCTGTTTAAACAATACTGTAGAAATTTCTGTACATATACCTGAGGTGTACATTTATTACTATTCTTGTGAGCCACTGGGATACAGACTGAATAGTATGTTTATTTTAAATTTTGATGTCAATTTCCCTTTCAAAAAGGCCCTATAACTTACATTCCTTCCTGAAATATATGAGAGTGCCCATTTTCTCACATGTGTATCACCTTTACATATACTGGATATGACCAGTTTCTTTAACTTTTGCAACTTTGATGAAGAAAAATGTTTCCTTTGTTTTAATCTACATTTCTTTGATCACTAAATGGGTTAGTATTTCTTCTTTTATGAATTTCTTATTTATATCATTTGCCCATTTTCCCATTGAGTTGCCTTTTGCTGAGTCACAGGAACATCTTATATCGTAACTATTTTAATTATTACATCAGTGGCAAATTTTTCTAAACTTTATTTATAGTAGCTTTCACAGAATACAGAAGTTTTATATTTTTATGTACACATATCTGTGAATCTGTTGGGATCTTGATAGATTACATTTTAAAGAACTGTCATCTCTACAATTTTCAACTGTCCCATCTAGGAACACAGTATGTCTTTCATTTTTAAGTTTTACAGTTTTTTTAAAAAGTTGCTTCCTATTTTACAGTTTCGTTTGCTATTATACACAGGATCTTTTCTCCATTTCATTTTTGATAGGTTACTCCTGATATATAGTAAAGTTACATTAATTTTGTATTCATCTACTTTCACTTTAGAAAATTCTGCTTAAGGACTGGAATTTTCACTTCTTTGTTGACCTATGGCTTTGTGTTTACAGTGAAATGATTGGTTTTGTCAATGAGTGTAGAAATTCTACCTATTCTTATTATTGTGTGCTTTTTGGACATTGTACTGATGTTAAAATATGCAACTGAAGGCGGGCTTCCCTGGTGGTGCAGTGGTTGAGAATCTGCCTGCTAATGCAGGGGACATGGGTTCGAGCCCTGGTCTGGGAAGATCCCACATGCCGCGGAGCAACTAGGCCCGTGAGCCACAACTCCTGAGCCTGCGCGTCTGGAGCCTGTGCTCCGCAACAAGAGAGGCCACGATAGTGAGAGGCCCGTGCACCGTGATGAAGAGTGGCCCCCGCTTGCCACAACTAGAGAAAGCCCTCGCACAGAAACAAAGACCCAACACAACCAAAAATAAATTAATTAATTAATTAATTAAAAATATGCAACTGAAGGCAAAATGAGGACCAACTTAAATACAATTATACTCAAATCTTAATTTCAATGTTCTGAATTAGATGTTATGCAAACTATCTCTCATATTTCCTTTAGCTTCAAATCTTTAGTGAAGGATTCTTCCCCACATATGCTTACCAAATCTAAGTCTCCTGGCATACACCCTTTCTGACTTCTGCCAAAAGACTGTTTTACAAAGTCCTGCTGGGCCTCTGAGCCTAGATATCTGCAATTAGAATTTGCACCCACCCACTTTCACTGGGTTTCAATAGTCAAAGTGAAATGTTAGATGTGGGTAATTCCCTCTGGGAACATGGGAAGCTTTTTTTTAACTAACTAAAAAAGATTTAATTAAATTTGACATTGTACCACAGAGAAGTCAGGCACTTAGATAATCATCATTCTCAAAATTTACTCTCTAGAATACTGACAATCTTTGTTTCACAACAGGCCAAGAACTCATAAATTGTTTTAACTGATCTAATAAAACTATTAAATACTGTTAAAATTAATTTGAAATATAAATATATGCTCTTTAAGGATAGGGTGCCAAATCTTTCAAAATTTTATGACAGTGAAACCTATTGTTGATATCCTGGTGTATTACATAGGAACTGTATTGCATAGTCTTAAGGCACAAAATCACTATATATATATACTTATATATATATACACATATGTAATACATATACATATATAGTATATATCTTAAAATGTCTAACGTACTAGCTTCAATAAAATAAACATCTGAATGATTATTTTTTATTTTATGTAACATGTTAGTTATTAATCTCTATTGCTCCTAATGATAACTAGATTGTAAAAAAAAAAGAACTATTTTTTGATGAGATATTTAAATTAACATGAGTGAAGAATGGAACAAGGGAATTCAGGTTAAAGAAAAAAAACCAGAAACTTCTAAAAATGTTAAATAATATTAAAACAATTAAAATATATATTAAATTTAAACTATTTTAGCCAACTTTCCTCAAAAGATATAATATAGACACTTACTGAAATAATAGTAAGTCAGATTATTTACCAGTGATTGTGTCATGACGACCTTTAGCATTTTCTTACAAGGGCAAATTTCAAATCTGAAACAACGCTTATGTAGGTATAATTTCCATACACACAATAAGAAACAGGCATGAGAGATAAAAAAAAAATTATGTAGCAAATCTTTTGACCTATGTAATCCATTTCACAGACTACTAATCTCCAAAGTATTAGGAGGCATTAAGGGTAGTCTCTGGTTTACTGTTAAGTATACTATGTCTAAGCAATTTTGATAATTTTTTTATCTACTAAAATTAAATTATTTTAAAACATGACATTTTATATTGAGCATGGCAATACCAGTATGTTTGCCAACAAACAAAGCTTGCATTGAGAATCTTGTAAAAATTAAAAACCCTGTGTCATCATCAAATGGGAGAACTGACCAGTGAATGGAAGAGAACACACTGCTCACGGAGAAAATAGAATGGTAAAGATGCACAGATAAAAGAGAAACAAGAAGAATATTAAACACAGTTTTATAGTTCCTACCATTAGATGGTAGAATGCCAAGCTGTTCTGTGATACTGTCAATCTTGTCAGGGATGAAAAATGTTGGAGGAAAAAAAAAAAAAAAGCCATTTAGATCTTACTGATTAAAATGAAGAGGATGCAGCCATATATTACATTTTCACAATAAGGTCTAGCTGTGGTCTAAGTACAGCTAATTCTACTAAGCCTATATTATATAGTTTGATCAAGGGCCACTATTTCCTTAAAAAATTAGAATTTCTTTATTCCACAGTTATCTTACGTGATTTTGACATTTTATTCATCTATCTTCAGAAGACCGATTAAAAATTTTCTTTTAGGAACAGAGATATACTCTATCTCTAAAAGGAAACTGTATAATTATTTGTTAGCTACAGGAATAATTTCAGTGCTTTAGGAACAAAGGCTGCCTTCTGTGGAAAGCTGGCACACACTGTGATTTTTAGACCAATTTAATCTTTTCGGGACTAAACGTTAACTTAATCTAATAATTTTAATCTAATAGTTTCATTTCACATGGGAAGAAAACCCACCAACCTGTTAAAACACTTCATTCTCAAATAGCTATGATAAAACCAAAATACTCATTAAGGTCAAACAGAAGTGAATATGATATACCTCCCTAAGCATTTATTTCACTTTATACAGTTTGATTTTCAGTGAAAATGAAACGTCTTCTTACCTAATGTTCTTTAGAAATACTTAACTATGTTCTGCAGTTTTCAGCAATGTTCTTTCAACGTGAAACTTAATTATGAAACTATACTTTAATGCACTCAATTTCAATATGCCATTTCAGAGAAAAATACTTGCATTTCCAGGAGTTTAGCCAGAGTTATATATTTTAAAATTAAAAATGATAAAGACAATTTTATTCTAGAAAAATTCATTGCTTCTGAGTTGGTGCATCACAATATGGCACATTTTCTATAAGAAGGTCTTTCCTAGGGACCAATTCTGAAAGAAAAACAAGAAGAATATTTAACATCATTAAAATTAAAATTAAATGCAAATACACTCATTTCCCCCTAAAATTTGTAACAGTAAATTATCTAGTTTTAAAATAAATCTTCCCAGTGATATTTTATTTCGGTTAACTTCTAAGGTGGCATTCCTGATTTTAAATGGAGATAGTTAATAGGACTCTCATTTCAGATTATACAAAAACATACATGACCAACTTAACCATTTACCATTGATTTATTAAATATAACTAAATAACTGACTAGAATTCAGCTAAAGCACACTGTCAGTAGCAGATTACAGATTAATGATAATTAAAACCATCAACTGGGGACTTCCCTGGTGGCGCAGTGGTTAAGAATCTGCCTGCCAATGCAGGGGACACGGCTTTGAGCCCTGGTCCAGGAAGATCTCACATGCCGTGGAGCAATTAAGTCCGTGCACCGCAACTACTGAGCCTGCGCTCGTTCTAGAACCCACGAGCCACAACTACTGAGCCCACCCGCCTAGAGCCCGTGCTCTGCAACAAGAAAAGCCACCGCAGTGAGAAGCCTGTGCACTGCAACGAAGAGCAGCCCCCCTTCTCCGCAACTAGAGGAAGCCTGAGCACAGCAACAAAGACCCAACAGAGCCAAAAATAAATAAATAAATAAATTAATTAATTAATTAAAACCATCAACTGGAAAATTAGTTCATGCTACCAACTATATAAAAAGCAAGACCACTTTCCTAATTTAAAGATTTCAGTGACTTCCCTGGCGGTCCAGTGGTTAGGACTCCGCGCTTCCACTGCAGGGCGCCTGGGTTCGATCCCTGGTTGGGGAACTAAGATCCTGCATGCGATTTCAAATTTTACAGAACAGTGGTTCTCAACTGGAGGTGTTCTGGGTGGTCACACCAACTTAAGAATGCTACTGGAATTTAGAGAGGAGGAGCCAGGGATGTGTGGGATAGTCTGTGTAGTGCAGACTATCTGTTCAAAATGACAATAGGGCCCCACTGAGAAACACTGTTCAACAACAAGAACAACAACAACAAATGCTGAGTCCTAGGGAAGACATCCTGCTGGAGTCAACTGAGGTAAAGCTCTTAAAACAAAGTTTTTAGAAGAGCAGAATCCAGGTGAACTGTCTTGATCAAAAAATGCTCACACCAAATTCTATGAAATAACTTGCCTATATTCTTCAAAAAGAACAAGGTCATGAAAGACAAAGAAAGACTAAGGAACTGCTCCAGATTAAGGAAGACTAAAAACATATACATACTACTACATGTAACGGTAGATGGCTCATAGGGACCTGCTGTGTAGCTCGGGGAGCTCTTCTCAATACTCTATAATGACATGTATGGGAGGGGAATGTAAAGAAGAGCGGATATATATGTATGTGTGGCCAATTCACTTTGCTGTACAGTGGAAACTAACACAACATTGTAGATGAACTATACTTCAATAAAAAGGAGAAAAAGAAGCCTAATACAATGGCATATATAATCATCAATTCTAGAACTTGGAATTTCAGATCATTCTGATCTTAACCCAGTGTCTTTCCAAACTGAATATTGGCTAAGACTGGGCCATACTAATGAATAACACTTTCTCCTTATCTAGAAGTGAGTTGTAAGAACCACTGCAATTGTGCTGTTCCATCCACGTGCTTGCTTATCCCACAGTTCCCGCACAATATTTTTTTTCAAAAGACATGGAGAATGTTGTTGTATAATAGAAGAAATAAATAGAACATTCTCAAGTGACTGGTTTATTCATTTTAGGAGAGAGTATGTATAATGAAATGCATTTTTGCTCAGAAATGAAAAGGGTCCTCTCTGCTATTGTCAAACTTGTTTTTATAAACTCCTATTTTATATTTTATTTGGGTATATCAATCTTGAGTACTTTATTGTCAGGTCATCATTGGTAAACCCCTTCCCTATGACAGTACAGTGTGTACTCAATTTTGGAGTGTGGAAAATACATGTACTTGTTTTGTACCTGTAGTTTGGATATATAATTGACATCTTTGTGCTTTGGTGTTTCAAAAATTTTAAGGCTGTAATGAGGAGTCACATTTACAATCATCAATATATTCTCTACAATGAATATGTTCCCTTAATTAAATCACGATGCTGGAAACACAAACACACACACACACACACACACAAAAACATGATGATCAAATGCGATCTGTGTGACCCTCAACTGGACCCTAGACCAGAGATCCAATCCATTTTTTTTTTCTTCTGCTATAAAGGGCACTCTTAGGACAAACGGAAAAATTTGAATAACAGAATTGAATCAATGTTAATATACTGATTTTGATAATTATACTGTTGTTATATAAGAGAAGGTCTTTGCAAATTTAGGAAATACACCATATAGTATTTTTAAGAAATACACACTGAAGTATTTCTCCAGATCTAAACCCAAGTGGGCTGTTATGATCTGAAAAATGCTCATTTGGGGGAAAAAGTACATTATGCCTGCATTTACCTTCAGAAAGTTCAAGAAAAAAATGAGGGAGAGATAATAAAGCAAATGTGGTAAAATGTTAGCATTTGTAGAATCTGGATAAAGGAAATTCGCATATTCTTCAACTTTTCTTGCACCTTTTCTGTAAATTTGAATCATTAAAAAATGTTTTAGAGATATTACTAAAACGAATTCAAAAGGAAAACTGAACTTCTAACAAAAAAATAAGTGACCTGACTAAAGATAATGCTCTTATGAGCCACATGGTAAATCTGGCTTACTGAAATGAAAACCAGTTAAATAAGTATTATTTAACCATTTTTTATATCTCACTTGCTGTTACCAAATCTTTGGAGGTTTCACCAGAGAGCAAATTATAGTTTAGGTTTTAACTTATTAACAATGGCAGTAAATTGTTTCACTTATCAAACATACATGTGCTTATTTTTTGCTAGACATTACATCAAGAAATGAAGTTACAGAGATAAATATATAATAGTCTCTTAAGTACAGCACGGTGACTTTAGTTAATAATACTGTACTGCATACTTGAAAGTTGCTAATAGAATCTTAAAAGTCCTCATCACAAGAAAAAAAATTTTTTTAACTATGTATGGGGACAGATTAACTAGACTTACTGTGGTGATCATTTAAAAATATATATAAATAGAGAGGACAGACAGCAGAAGCAAGAGTAACTACAATCCTGCAGCCGGTGGAACAAAAACCACATTCACAGAAAGACACACAAGATGAAAAGGCAGAGGGCTATGTACCAGATGAAGGAACAAGATAAAACCCCAGAAAAACAACTAAATGAAGTAGAGATAGGAAACCTTCCAGAAAAGGAATTCAGAATAATGATAGTAAAGATGATCCAGGACCTTGGAAAAAGAATGGAGGCAAAGATTGAGAAGATTCAAGAAATGTTTAACAAAGACATACAAGAATTAAAGAACAAACATGTAGAAGAATTAAAGAACAAACAAACAGAGATGAACAATACAATAACTGAAATGAAAAATACACTGGAAGAAATCAACAGCAGGATAACTGAGGCAGAAGAACAGATAAGTGACCTGGAAGACAGAATGGTGGGATTCACTGCTGCAGAACAGAATAAAGAAAAAAGAATGAAAAGAAATGAAGACAGCCTAAGAGACCTCTGGGACAACGTTAAACACAACAACATTCACATTATAGGGGTCCCAGAAGGGGAAGAGAGAGAGAAAGGACCTGAGAAAATATTTGAATAGATTGTAGTCGAAAACTTCCATAACATGGGAAAGGAAATAGCCACCCAAGTCCAGGAAGCACAGACAGTCCCAGGCAGGATAAACCCAAGGAGAAACATGCCAAGACACATAGTAATCAAACTGACAAAAATTAAAGACAAAGTATTGAAAGCAACAAGGGAAAAATGACAAATAACATACAAGGGAACTCCCATAAGGTTAATAGCTGATTTCTCAGCAGAAACTCTACAAGCTAGAAGGGAGTGGCATGATATACTTAAAGTGATGAAAGGGAAAAACCTACAAACAAGATTAGTCTACCCGGCAAGGATCTCATTCAGATTCGATGGAGAAATCAAAAGCTTTACAGACAAGCAAAAGCTAAGAGAATTCAGCACCACCAAACCAGCTTTACAACAAATGCTAAAGGAACTACTCTAAGTGGGAAACACAAGAGAAGAAAAGGACTTACAAAAACAAACCCATAACAATTAAGAAAATGGTAATAGGAACACACATATCGATAATTACCTTAAATGTGAATGGATTAAATGCTCCAACCAAAAGACACAGGCTTGCTGAATGGATACAAAAACAAGACCCATATATATGCTGTCTACAAGAGACCCACTTCACACCTAAGGACACATACACACTGAAAGTGAGTGGATGGAAAAAGATAGTCAATGCAAATGGAAATCAAAAGAAAGCTGGAGTAGCAATACTCATACCAGATAAAATAGACTTTAAAATAAAGAATGTTACAAGAGACAAAGAAGGACACTACGTAGTGATCAAGGGATCAAGCCAAGAAGATATAACAATTATAAATATATATGCACCCAACATGGGAGCACCTCAATACATAAGGCAACTGCTAACAGCTATAAAAGGGGAAATCAACAGTAACACAGTAATAGTGGGGGACTTTAACACCTCACTTACACCAATGGACAGATCCTCCAAACAGAAAATTAGTAAGGAAACACAAGCTTTAAATGACACAATAGACCAGATAGATTTAATTGATATTTATAGGACATTCCATCCAGAAACAGCAGATTACACTTTTTTTCTCAAGTGCACATGGAACATTCTCCAGGACAGATCACATCTTGGGTCACAAATCAAGCCTCAGTAAATTTAAGAAAACTGAAATCATACCGAGCATCTTTTCTGACCACAACACTATGAGATCAGAAATCAATTACAGGGAAAAAAACGTTAAAAACACAAACACATAGAGGCTAAACAATACGTTACTAAATAACCAAGAGATCATTGAAGAAATCACAGGAAATCAAAAAATACTTAGAGACAAATGACAACAAAAACACGACGATTCAAAACCTATGGGATGCAGCAAAAGCAGTTCTAAGAGGGAAGTTTATAGCAGTATAAAGCCTACCTCAAGAAACAAGAAAAATCTCAAATAAACCATCTAACCTTACACCTAAAGGAACTAGAGAAAGAAAACAAACAAAACCCACAGTTAGTAGAAGGAAAGAAATCATAAAGATCAGAGCAGAAATAAATGAAATAGAAACAAAGAAAACAATAGCAAAGATCAATAAAACTAAAAACTGGTTCTGAGAAGGTAAGCAAAATTGATAAACCATTAGCCAGACTCATCAAGAAAAAGAGGGATAGGACTCAAATCAATAAAATTAGAAATGAAAAAGAAGAAGTTACAACAGACACGGCAGAAATACAAAGCATCCTAAGAGACTACTACAAGCAACTCTATGCCAATAAAATGGACAACCTGGAAGAAATGGACAAATTCTTAGAAAGGTATAACCTTCCAAGACTGAACCAGGAAGAAATAGAAAATATGAACAGACCAATCACAGGTAATGAAATGGAAACTGTGATTAAAAATCTTCCAACAAACAAAAGTCCAGGACCAGATGGCTTCACAGGTGAATTCTATCAAACATTTAGAGAAGAGCTAACACCCATTCTTCTCAAACTCTTCCAAAAAATTGCAGAGGAAGGAACACTCCCAAACTCATTCTATGAGGCCATCATCACCCTGACACCAAAACCAGACAAAAATACTACAAAAAAAAGAAAATTACTGACCAATATCACTGATGAATATAGATGCAAAAATCCTCAACAAAATACTAGCAAACAGAATCCAACAACAAGTTAAAAGGATCAAAAAATATATATATATAAATAAATATAGAATCATTATGTTGTATACTTGAAACTAGTATAGTGTTATATGTCAACTATACCTCAATTAAAAAAAAAGTCTCCTCAGCTTCAAACAGTTCACAAGCTAGTGGAAAAGACAGATTAACCAAAAGTCCAACAAATAATGGTTTAAGTAAGAGATTTAATTTTCTCACATATCAAGAAATATAGATTAAGGCAACCCTAGGCTACTGCAGGTCCTTAGTACCACCAAGGACCCAGGCTCTTCTTTTTTTTCCTGTTCTGCTACTCTTCATGTATGGTTTCTGTCTTCACTGCTGCTGTCACATCACATCTGCATTCCAGGCAGGAAGAGGGGAAAAGGGCGAAAAGGAGAGTGCTAGCTCCGTCTATGCCTTTTAACAGGAAAACAATAGCTTTACTGGAAGCAACATTCAGTAGACAGCTGCTTACACTGACCAGAAAGGTGTCACATGGTCTGAGATATCACTTTTTTGTCTCCCCTATCACACTGTACTCTGAACACAATTTTTCAGTTAGTGAGAAAGAAAGGATATTGGAGAGGTAACAACCCATCCACCCTTTTAGCTACACAACATGAATATGCACCCTTCTTCCGATATATAGAATACTACATCCATTTACTACTTGACCCCTAAGATCTCATCCATGTTCAAATCAAGGATCTCTAGCTGATGTGCTAGCCTTTCCATTAGGTCCAGCTGTGGCTCACATGGTAGATACCTACTGGAGCATAGTAAAGAATAAACAGGATACAGCAATAAAAACCTGGAATGGAAAACACATGGCAGTTACTGCTCTGCAGCAAATCCTAAATTCTAAATCCTTCTGGACAGAGGAGCAAAAGCTCCTTGCTTTTGGCAGAGTAATAAACTCTAGTCAGCCAAACTGGCAACACCTAATCCTGTTTTCTGGGAGACCCAAAGACCCTCTATTGTCCACTGTCCTTCAAGGCTTCTGGTCTGTCCTCTGGGGGATCCAGATGTGGGGATATTACAAAAAATGCCCTTCTTTGAGGCTCTGAAGCTTTCATAATCCACTTCCTCTTGATACGAGTTAAGGGACCCAGGGATGGCCCTAAGAGTGGAAGAGAGCTAGCCAAACTTGGGGTTTCTTGGCAATACAATTTATTCAAAAATTTTATAACTTCAAATCTATTCTTTTCCAGTCATTTCCATGTGCAAGTAGCCACAGGCAAACATCTTGACACAGTTACTAAGCATGAAGATTTTCATTCTCTGGTTATGGTCTCTATGCTGTCCCATCTCCTTAACTCTTAGCTTAATGGACACTTCTTAACACAATGAAAAACCATAGGCTCCAGTGAGTAAATGCATCATATATCTGTTCTTTGTCTGGCAAATGGGAAAGCTTGGGGCACTGATCTTATATTAGAGCTAAGAGACCCCCTGCTTGTATTGGCTTTAGTTTTAGTGGATAGGAGCAGCTGGCATTTTTAGGTCTGCAAGGCTCTAAATTATAGGACCCTCAATCAGATTCCAGGTTGTAGCAAGAAGTGTCCCTTCACAAAGTAGTACTTCTTTCCATCTTTGCTTTGAAGACTGACTAGCTTAACCTGCATTAATCCTCTTTTTCAATATTTTGCTGAAAGCAGGAAGAAATAACGAGCACACACTGACATTCGAATTATATCCCTTATTGCTGTAGCTGTACTCCCAAAAAACAGTAAGTGGCACTAACCTTACGTTCACTACTACATAACAAGAGCCACCAGCTTAAGGCCTGTAATGGTCAGGTCCATGTTAACAACACTCCCCTCTACCCCTGTCTTCCATTCAACTAATTTCACATTCTAGGTTGTGTAATTTTCAGTATCTCACTTCTGACAACAACTTCTGTTGTTCTTAGTTATAAGTAACAGAAGCTGACTCTGGCTAATGAGGCAGAAAAGGTATTCATTAACAGTTTATTGGTCTAACTCAAGGAATTATTGTGAAGGCTTAAGAATCAGGCAGGCTTGAGGCTAAGCTTCCAGGAACAATGTCCAAAGACATACCATAGAACTGGCCTGATGACGAAAACTGCTGCTGCCTATGGAGCACTAGAAATAACTATCACTATTTCTACCCTCATGGAGCACAACATGCTATACTTCGGATGTTGCCAGAAACTCAACTTTACTACATCTGTTCCTGCTACCACACCAATGACACTTCTGGATCAGTAACTTGACTCTGCAACCACTGATGCTAACTCTTGCCAGCAAAATGAGTTCTGTGCCAAGCCTCTTTTCTCAAGCTCACTTCTGAATACAGTACAGGTAGTGTGCTGCACCTATGTTAAATACATGTGCCTGAGCTGCAAAGGAAACTGAGGAAATGAATATTCTAGATCCTATCCTGGGAATTTAGAACTCATAGAGATGGAAATTCCTGAAGTAAGACAAGGACATTCAAAAAGTGGTAAATAACCAGAAAAACTGTCAGATATTCATTACTCTATCCCTTCACACAATTTATCTTATTATGCAATCTTTGAAATCAGAAGGCATCCTACAATTGAATTTTTCTATATTCATTAATTGCTAATACTTTAATTACGCCAAACATATTACAGGTATATTTACATGCAGTATACTATTTTTCACTGTGATTATTTTATTGATTATAAAATTCCTAACCTTGCTCTCTATATTAGATATCAAAGTACCAAAACAACATTAGTTTAGGAAGTTGTCAAATCTCAACAAGGAACCATACTAAGATCGTGATTTATTTCCTGTATTTTAGGCCCCTGAAAAAGCTGATCTCTTATGGTCATATTAAATGTATCATTTAAAAATTAATTTCTTAAAATAAACATGTTTTAACTCAATTATGGCCCCAAATCAAAATTTAGGTCAAGATTTAAAAAAATAAATAAAAGAACAGAAGAGGAAGGTACACGTCCAAACTCATTTTATGAGTCTAGCATTAGCCTAATACTAAAACCAAACAAGCACACTATAAGAAAATTACAGGCCAATGTCCCAGTTGAACATAGATGCAAAAACCCTCAACAAAATGGTAGCAAACTGAATTCAACAATACATTAGAAGGATCATATACCATGATCAAGTGGCATTTATTCCAGAGATGCAAGGATTTTTCAATATCAGCAAATAAATGTGATACACCACATCAATAAAATGAAGGATAAAAATCATATGATCATGTAATAAATGCCAAAAAAGCATTTGACAAAATTCAACATCTGTTTATGACAAAAACCTCTCAACAAAGTGAGTACAGAGGGAATATACCTCAACATAATGAAGGCCATATATGAGAAGCCTACAGCTAACATCATACTCAATGGTGAAAACCTGAAAGCTTTCCCTCTAAGATCAGGAACAAGACAAGGATGCCTACCCACTACTTTCATTCAATATAATTTTGCAAGTCCTAGCCAGAGCAACCAGGCAAGAAAAAGAAATACAGGCATCCAAATTGGAAAGAAGTAAAACTGTCACTGTTTGAACATGACATGACATTATATAAAGAAAATCCTAAAGATTCCACCAAGAAACTGTTAGAACTAATAAAAAAATTCAGTAAAGTTGTAGGATACAAAAGCAATACAAAAAAATCTGTTGCATTTCTATACACTAATAATGAATGGAATAAACATCAGAAAGAGAAATTAAGAAAAAAATCCTATTAACAATTGCATACAAATGAATAAAATATCTAGGAATATATTTAACCAAGGAGGGAGAGACTGGTACCCTGAAAACTATAAGACACTGATGAAAGAAACTGAAAACACAAATAAATGGAAAGATATTGTGTCCTCATGGATTGGAAGAATTAATATTATCATTAAAATGTCCATACTACCAAAAGCAATCTACACATTCAATGCAATTCTTATCAACATTTCAATGGCGTTTTTCACAGAAACAGAACAAACAATCCTAAAATTTGTAACATGAAAGACCCTGAATAGCCAAAACAATCTTGAAAAAGAAGAACAAGGCTGGCAACATCACACTTCCTCATTTCAAACTATACTACAAATCTATAACAATCAAAACAGTATGGTATTGGCATAAAAGAAAAACAACACACAACAACCACCAAAAATGGAACACATAGACACAGAGAAAAGATTTGTGGTTGTCAGAGGTAGGATGGGGGTGTGTGTGTGAAACGGGTGAGGCTGGTCAAAAGGTACAAACTTCCAGTTATAAGACAGATAAGCTCTGGTGATGCAATGTACAGCATGGTAACTATAGTTAAAAATACTGTATTGTACACTACAAAGCTACAGTAATCAAAACAGTGTGGTATTGGCACAAAAACAAACATGGATCCATGGAACAGAATAGAGAGCCCAGAAATAAACCCATATATCTATGGTCAAATCTTTGACAAAAGAAGCAAGAATATACAATGGAAAACAGTCTCTTCAGAAAGTGGTGCTGGGAAAGTTGGACAGGTGCATGTAAATCAATGAAGTTAGAACACACCCTCACACCACACACAAAAAATAAACTTCAAATGTCTTAAAGACTTAGACATAAGACATGACACCATAAAACTCCTGAAAGAGAACAGAGGCAAAACATTCTCTGACATAGATCATATCAATGTTTTCTTAGGTCAGCCTCCTAAGGCAATAGAAATAAAAGCAAAAATAAACAAATGGGACCTAATCAAAGTTACAAGCTTTTGTACAGCAAAGGAAACCATAAACAAAATGAAAAGACAATCTACAGACCGGGAGAAAATATCTGCAAATGATATGACTGACAAGGGCTTAATTTCCAAAATATACCAACAGTTCATAAAACTCAACAATAAAAAAACAACCCAATTGAAAAATGGGCAGAAGACCTAAATAGACATTTCTCCAAAGAAGACATACAGATGACCAATAGGCACATGAAAAGATACTCAACATCACTAATTATTAGAGAAATGCAAATCAAAACTACAGTGAGGTACCACCTCACACCAGTCAGAAGAGCCATCATGAAAAAATTTACAAATAACAAATGCTGGAGAGGGTGTGGAAAAAAGGGAACCCTCCTACTTGTTGGTAGGAATGTAAATTGGTGCAGCCACTACAGAAAACAGTATGAAGGTGCCTCAAAAAACTAAAAATAGACTGGGTCGCTCGCCTGAGAGTTGCGGCGGCACCTGCTGCAGTCGCCGCATCTCTGAGCATGGCTGACGGCAGGCCCAAGCCCCCCAAGCCCGCCAACAAGACGCCCCCCAAGTCCCCAGGGGACCCCACGAAGGACAAGGCAGAGAAGAGGCTGTCACTAGAGTCGGAGGGCGCCAGTGAAGGGGCAGCCACTACGGGCCCAGAGCCCAGCGCCCTGGAGGAGGCCTTCCGGAGGTTTACGGTGCACTGGTACACCAGGGCCACCTGTAAGGAGATGCATGGCAAGAACTGGTCCAAGCTGTGCAGGGACTGCCAGGTGATCGATGGCAGGAACATGACCGTCACCGACACAGACATCGTCTTCAGCAAGATCAAGGGCAAGTCCTGCAGGACCATCACATTTGACCAGTTCAAGGAAGCTCTGGAGGAGCTGGCCAAGAAGAGATTCAAAGACAAGAGCGGTGAGGAGGCTGCCCGAGAGGTGCACAGGCTCACTGAGGGCAAGGCCCCCATCATCTCGGGGGTGACAAAAGCCATCTCCTTGCTCACCGTGTCGCGGCTCACGGACACCACCAAGTTCACGGGCTCCCACAAGGAGCGCTTCGACCCGTCCGGAAGGGGCAAGGGCAGGGCGGGCCGCGTGGACCTGGTGGACGAGTCGGGCTACGTGCCGGGCTACAAGCACGTGGGCACCTACGACCAGAAGGTGCAGGGGGGCAAGTAGCCGGCGGGGCCTTCTCCTGTCGCCCGGTCCCTGCCCCCCCCCCCCCCCCACCGCCTCACACTTCGTTACATTCCTGTGCTTGCAGGCAGAACTCGGACCCAGGCCTGGGCGGCCGCGGAGGCACCAGGCCTCCCTCCCCCGCGGGCCCGCACTCCCCTCGACCCCAGCTTTGGCCCCGACTCACCTTTCCTAACACAACTGCCTCGTCCCTGCAGGAAGTGGGCAGATGACCCTTTCCAAAGTGTCTCCCAGGGCCAGACCATACCGGCCACTGGTTTGCAGCAAATGGAGTGTTTTAAAGGAGCTGGTGGGCAGACACAGTCTGGGGAGTGCTGACCCGCAAACGCCAAGGCACCAACCAGCAGCACCGATAAGGCAGAGTCCCGGACACGGCGCCGCAGTGCCCGGAGAGCACCACGCAGGTATGAGAGGCAGGGCACACAGTGCACGCTTGCACACCCACGCACACATGCACGCACACACATGCACCCATGCCTGCACCTACGCACAGACGCACCCACACGCACTAAGCACCCACGACGCACGCACACGCACACACGCAGCTACGCACGCACCCACGCACGCACCCACACGCGCTCAGGCACACAAACCGAGGACCAGGTCTGCGCTGGTGGCGGGCGCCGAGCTGAGGGTTGCTGTGCAAGGGAAGAAGCCTCTGTCGAAGTGACTCGAAGTGTGACGTCACAAGATTTCAAAATGGAAACTAAGGGCAATTCATTTCGCTTCTCTGAGAAAAAATAGGAAACAGTGATGCATGTTTATTCTCAGAACGGCTCAGGGAAGGCTCAGAATATTCTGTCTCTGTGACTCCCTCCCAGCGGCCCCTGTCTCCCGGCCCCGAGCGGGGAAGACCCCCGGGGGCCCTGGACTAGAGGCTGCGGGTGGCCCGCTGGCTCTCTCCTTGCTCCCCCGGCCGCTGTGGTTCCTCTGGCCTCTCTGGAGCCTCCGTGAGCGGCCTTCCCTGTCCTCCCCGCCCTGGAGTGCAGAAACCGCAGGGCAGGGCCAGGCCAGGGGAGGGCCAGAGGCCAGCAGCATCTGCGGGGTTTGGTTTCTCTGAGAGACCAGAGGTGGGGCCTCCTGCTGTCACAGTGGGCCCTTGGCAATGTGTCCCTTTGCATGGACATGGCCACAGCCTGGCGGGTAACCTTCTGGGCTCTGTGGTCCTGGTTTCGGTCCTGGGGGAAGCCCATGGCAGCCCCTGGGGAATGCTCCCCAGGAATCCAACTGCCCTGCCGCTATCTGTCCTGTGTCCAGGGCAGCAGGCCGGTTAGGGGCACCCCTCCATGGACACACGGCCTGGCCCACGGCACAGGTGGCTGTGAGAAAGGCCAGCACTGCCATGGCAGGCACGTTGGTCACGGCTGGACTTGGGAGACCCCGCCCACCCACACGAAGGGGCTCAGGCCAGCGCTCCCAGCCAACACGGCCACTCGCACGGGGCTCCCCCTGGGATGGTAGTGGCCTCTGCGGGCAGCTTCATCCTGAGACCTTGGCACCTCACCACACTATCACCCAGGAAGTGATGGAGCACAGGTGTCCGGGGTCACTGCAAGGATGTGAATCGCTGCTGTCTAGAAAGTTCCTAAAACTTGGGGATCCGAAGCTGCCCGGCCAGGCCCGCAATCCACCACCAGGAAACTGAGGACCGAGGGCTGGGGGAAAGCAGGCAGGACACCGACCCCCGCCCTGGGCTCCTCTCCTCCCTCCAGAGGCAAGAGTCACCTGGGGAATCGCGTCTGCAGAGAACTCTGAACGTGCAGAGTGTTTCTGAGCGCTAAGTTGATCACAGATGGGAAAGCCCGTGTTCCAGGGCCGGCCGGTTCCCCTCCGTGGACTCGGGACAGGACTCCTCCCCAGACCCATCCTCTACCCAGACGCTGCAGGTCTCTGCCTGCCCGACAGCCCGGCACCCCACCCCCCCACCCAGCCGTCCCGCAGCAGGACCCTGGAGTCCAGCCCTCCCAGCCGGTCAGGGGCTGGCCTGCCCGGGAGCACACGGGAGGTGGTCTGAGCAGAAGAAACCACGCCAGTGGCGTCCTGGGACGCTTCCTCACGCTGCCCCCCACTCCGGGGCCGGCCTGCGGGGCCGACACCACCCGCTGCAGGAAACCATCTTCCCGATGGTTACAGCAGCACCTCCTCCTTGGGTTAAGGAAAGTCAAGTGCACACAGCTGCCCCCGTGGCCATCCCTGCCTCAGCCCCGCACTTGCGGGCTCCCGAGCTGCCGAGGCCGAGGTGTCTGGGTGGGTCTCAGGTGTCCCCAGCCCGCCTGAGGCTTCTTTCCCGAAGTGTAGCTCTGGGGGCACATCTCCCGCTCAGGGCAGGAGGAAGCAGTGGCCCCCTCCCCGTCGGCTCTATCACGGCATCTGTGTGTAGCCCAAACACAGCACATTGCTCGGGCTCCAAGCTCTGCACAGACACACGTGCCTCCCTCAGGCTCCGGACGCTGTGGACACACAGGCAGGTGTGCATCTTCACTGCATGTTCTATGCAATACCCATTCGCTTCTACCAACTGCGGTTAACTAGAAACTACATGTCTCTCTGTGAACGAAGGAAACTGCACAGCAAGCCCGCCAGGAAGCAGGGACCCGTGGTCAGGGCGCACCATGCTGACTGCGCCGAGCGCCGGGACAGCAGAGCGAGCGTTTGAGAACACTGATCGCGCCACAGTACTTATTTATTTCTATTTAATGCTCTAGGATAAGCAACTAGGTGGTGGTCAGTTCACCAAAACTGACATTCAAATTACCTAAGTTTAAAATATTATAGGAAGAGATCTATATTTATACTGGAGTATTTTTACACCTCGAATATCCTCAGTCTTAAGGTTTGAGGCCGATGAAAATTACAGTCAGGAAGAGGCACGCGGAGCTCCAGCGGCATCGCCTCCTGTCTAAGCTGCTCTACGTCCACGCCCCAGTGGCCGAGAGCTCAGCGCAGGCCGCAGCGTCCCTCTGAAGCACCAAGTGGACAGAGGCTCACACACCCAAAGCCTGGACCTGCTCAGCCACTGGCTGTCGTGAATCAAGTTTTAACGGCACACAGCCCCACCATGCACTGCGCAACGCCTGTGGCTGCTTCTGTGGCTACGCCGGTGGCAGGGAGAAGATAAGTCACAGATGCCATGGCCCACGAAAACTACAGCAGTCACCGCCTGGACCTTTAAGGGAGGCTGCTGGTGCTGCCTCCACCCCTGAGGACCCAGCAGGCTCCTTCCTCTGGGAGTGTTCCCACACAAGCTGGCACACCCCGTCCCACAGTGCACGCAGGTGGGGACACCGTTGTCACCTGTCCCTGCGCTCAGGTTGATAATTCAGCTGTACTGTGAAGTCACCGCAAGGTTGGAATGTCCTTAGAACTCTGACCCTGAGTAGCTTCCCTCCACTGACTGACTACTGAGCGCTCTGTGAAGTCCCGTGGCTCGGGTGTGGCCTTTGCCCATGGGCGTGTGGAGAGCATGGCTGGTGGTGGCCCCAGGCAGTCCCGGGAGGTGGTCGCCCTGCGCTTTGAGATGCTTTGGTTAACCCTCTCTCTTCCCCAAACCAAGCCAAACAACAAAGGAAACGCACATAACTCAAAGTTGAAAGGGAGCATATGCTACTAGTTTGTACTAAGGTTTTTTCAGGAAAGGGAAATAAATGTATATATAGATGCGGGGGGGGGAGCTAAAAATAGAGTTGCCATATGATCCAGCAATCCTACTCCTGGGCATATATTTGGAACTATAATATGAAAAGATACATGCACCCCTATGTTCATAGCAGCACTATTCACAATAACCAAGACATAGAAGCAACCTAAATGTTCATCAACAGATGAATGCATAAAGAAGATGTGGTATAAATACACAGTGGAATACTACTCAAACACAAAAAAGAATAAAATAATGCCATTTGCAGCAACATAGATGGATCTAGAGATTATCATACTAAGTGAAGTAAGTCAGAAAGAGAAAGACAAATACCATATGATATCACTTACATGTGGAATCTAAAATATGACATAAATAAACTTATCTAGAAACAGAAACAGACTCACGGACATAGAGAACAGACTTGTGGTTGCCAAAGGGGAGGGCCGGTATGGGAGGGATGGATTGGGAGTTTGGGATTAGCAGATGCAAACTATTATAAATAATTCTATTGGATAAACAACAAAGTCCTACTGTATAGCACAGGGAACTGTATTCAATATCCTGTAATAAACCATAATGGAAAAGAATATGAAAAAGGAATGTATATATGTATAACTGAATCACTTTGCTGTATAGCAGAAATTAACATAACATTGTAAATCAACTACTTCAATAAAATAAATTTTAAAAATACTGTATTATATACAGTGGAGGATTACTGGACTGAATGTCAATATTATGAGATAGTATGAGTGTGTTTCATGTTTGGTAATTGCAATCATTGTTGCTTTTGTTGTGGTCATCCATGTACAATGCTTGGTGTCAGTCTATTTATCTCTTGTAAAAATAAAATACAGTGTGTGTGCGTGTGTGTGTGAAAAATAAAAAATAAAAAAAATTATTAAAAAAAATACTGTATTATATATTTGAAAGATGCTAACAGTAAATCTTAAAAGTTCTCATCACAAGAAAAATATCTGTCACTGTGTATGGTCATGGATATTAACTAAAAACTTATTGTGGTAACCATTTCACTATATACACATATATGTTGTATACATAGTGAAATGATTATATATAACCATTATGTTGTACACCTAAAACTAATACAATGTTGTATGTTAACTATTTGTCAATTAAAAAAATCTTTCAATGGCATGGTTTGTAAGCGTGTGGAAATCATAGAGGCATTTAGGATATAAATAATTTATAGGACATTAAAATATTTAACTCTGCAGTTATAAAAAGTCTCTAAATATATAAAACACACAAATACAAATGAGTTTAAATAGAGAACTTGCATACAAAATTTTTTTTTATAATTAATTTTTTATTGGAGTATAGTTGCTTTACAATGTTGTTAGTTTCTACTGTACAGCAAAGTGAATCAGCTATATGTGTGTATATATATATATCCCCCCCTTTTGGATTTCCTTCCCATTTAGGTCACCGCAGAGCACTGAGTAGAGTTCCCTGAGCTATAAGGCAGGTTCTCATTAGTTATCTATTTTATACATAGTATCAATAGTGTATATATGTCAATCCCAATCTCCCAATTCATCCCACCCTCCCCCATCCCCCCTTGGTGTCCATACATTTGTTCTCTATGTCTGTGTCTCTACTTCTGTTTTGAAAATAAGATGATCTATACCATTTTTTCTAGATTCCACATATATGCGTTAATATGCAATATTTGTTTTTCTCTTTCTGACTTACTTCAACTTCACTCTGTATGACAGTCTCTAGGTCCATCCACGTCTCTACAAATGACCCAATTTTGTTCCTTTTTATGGCTGAGTAATATTCCGTTGTATATAGGTATCACGTTCTTCTTTATCCGTTCCTCTGTTGATGGACATTTAGGTTGCTCAAAATTGTTTTCTTTAAGAACCTCTTCCTGACCCACCAAGTTTGGGATTTGGAGCTCTGCCTATGTGTCTGAACAGCCCCTCTACCTCTCCTGATATGGCAGCCAAAGGACTGTGACTGAACACTTTGTTTATCTTCTAATACGGTGCTCTAAGTTCCCTAAGGACTGACCACTGTTCTATTCTTAGTGCCTAGCACAACAGGTATTGAATAAATGGTGGTTGAATCACATTTACCTGCCTTAGAATACAAACTATAAAGATAGTTTAGGGCAAAGATGAATATAAAAAACCAAAGGACAGAAGTTTAAAAACACATCTGAAATAAAGAATAGCTTCCTAGAGCTTTTTTTTTTCTCTTTCAGTACTGTTCTTTATTATTTTCCAATTAAAACAAAAACAAAAAACACCTTATTTTACAATCACTTAGGTAACACAATGCAGACAAAGAATATATTTAACCTTTTTTTCTTCAGCAATATCCACTCTGTGAAATATGGAGAAGACTCACAATATAGGCCTCTGATCTCAAAGAGCTCAAATTCTGGGGAGCTTGTTAAATATGCAGATATCCTCTGCTTTTCTGCACAAGCACACTAGCCAGAAAATACGTCTTCTTAAAGCCTCTGACCTTAAAGCACATATCTCAAAAAACTTCTTCCATCCATAGGCAGAAATGTTTATCCATCATCCTCCATCTTTACTAGTTCATCATTCATCTCACCCATGTTTGTTTTAATTCTCAGCAATATAATATTGCTCTCTGGTGACTTTGAGATCCTTTGTAGGTGGCATGAATGCTAAAATGGTTGCATTGTGGTACATCAAATCCATGGTATGAGATTATTCATCAATTTAAAACAAACAAAAAACAGCATGCTACGTGTTCTCTAAACCCTATCTAAATGGTGTGCTGCATAAAATCTTATAAAAGGATAAGAGAAAAGGAAGAAAAGCAACTGTCCAAAGGTCCAAAGTATATTGAACCACTAGGGAGAAAAATGATGATGGAACAATAAAGGCAAACTCTGGATCAGAAAGGGTATTTTTTCCTACAATTAACAAATATTCATGAATAACTATAGATAAAATAATGAGTGAGACAGTTCCAGCCCTCAGGGAGTCTAATATCTAGCACCAGAGAGAGAAATAAAGCACATACACACATCACAAAGATAATACCCAATGGCAAGCTGGGTAAATACTCTGAAGGGAGATTACAAGGTACCATGAGAGCATATGAAAGGGTATATGCTTTTTTAAAAAAAAATGTATCACACATGTTCAGAAGCATGTTCCTATTTTGTTTGTCTTACATATATGCCAGAGAGGAAGTTAAAAAAACATGGATAATGCTACTCAGAAACTAAGTAAATATATAGCCCTAAAGTCTTGAGTTTTCTTAGTACCATCTATAATCATATATTTGGTTACTGTCTATAGAATATATGTTTGATAAAGGCCAACACTGAAACCAGTTGACCAATATCCATATTAGAAAGAGGGCTTTGAAAATGTCAATAGTCAATGACAAAGCAAGTATAGAAAAATACTGAAATTAACTCATTGTTCTAAGTCATAGTTAGTTTTTACTTTTCTACAGAAAACCTAGGAAGGCTAGAATGGACCAATGATGAGACTGATATGAATTAAAAATTATGATTAATCCAAATTCATGTACCTGTGATCATACCAAAAATAAAAATACAAAAAAAGTAGGGAATAGTTGGAAAGAAAATAGTTTTCCCAATATTTTTAAGATTTTAAAAATAAGGAGTTTTTCTCAAATGATGAAATTATTATATCTATAATAAAGAATAGTGAAATTATCTTCAAGGATAAGGAAAGCACTCTTTTTTAAAAGGAAAAAATGAGAAATTATTTAGGATAAAGAGTTCTTTCTGCTAGTCGGTATTTAATTTCCACTGCAGATATTATTTAGAAGGGAGAAAAAAAGAGATGGATTTAGAATTTAGGCATACAGGTAATTACTTTTGTAGATGAAGTTTCATTTCATTATTTTCAGTTTCTATTATTTTTCATGTTGGGACTTTATCTGATCTTTTTTAGAGATACACAGTCACAACTCTATTTTCTAGCCAAGAAGAATTTTAATTCCTCTCACTTCTGTATGCCAGTACAGACATTGCTAAAATATGTGGAGGAATTTTACTTAAAGTAACTTCTTAAAACAGAGATTAAAGACTCAAATTTGTTCTATCTTAAACCCATAGGAATAAAGTAGGAAAAAAGAGACCCATATATAACTTAACAGAAAGAATGAGGCCTTTATTAAGGCAATATAGCATCAGATACTAATAATCAAGTAAGAGTCAAAATTTTCAATCTTGTGGGAAAATTAAACTATACAGAAAACCAAAAGAAAAAAAGAAATTTAAACCAATATTATCATATTTAAAACCAGGCTTCTGAAATGTAGCTATCAAATTTAGTTATCTGAAATAACCTAAATTTTTATTCATATAATAAAGATAATATTTTGCTGTGATTACCCATATAAAATTTTGGCTATAGTACACAGAAGCTCTAAAGATTATTATTAAGATTAAAGACAATGACTACAAATTTTCAATTTAGGATTAACCATGTTTATTGCCCTTAGAAATATAACTGGATCTGATAATTTCCGATAAATACTCATGAACTAAAAATAACTTTAAAAGCCCTATAGGACATATACTACTAGATATTCAGATTTACTGTAAGGCTGTAGTAATCAAGACATTATGGTTTGTGATGCAAGGACAGAAAAACAAACTAATTGAAGAGATTATAAAGTCCAGAAACAGATGCACACATATACAGTTATTTGATTTTATGATAAAGGTGACCCTACAGTGCAGCGGGGAAAGAGTGGTCTTTTCAATAAATGATGCTGGATCAACTGAATATTCAGATGTAAAAAAATAAATCTTGACTCCTATCTCATACCATATACAAAAATCAACTCTAGTTCATATAAACAACCAAATGAAAAAGACCAAACAATAAAGCTTTTGGAAGAAGCATAGGATAATCTCTTCATGACCTTGCTTGAGACAGGAAAAGATTTCTTAAACAAGACTCAGAAAAATATTAACCGTAAAGGAAAAAAGGGATTAACTGGACTACATTAAAATTAAGACCTTCTCATCAAAAGATAAAAACACCAAAACGAAAAAGCAAGACAAAAAGTAGACGATTCTTATAATACATATATCCAACAAAGGATTTATATTCAGAACATACAAAGAATTTCTTCAAATCAATAATAAAAAGGCAGATAACCTCTTAGAAAAATGGGCAAAAGACTTGAACAGCCACTTCATAAAAGAGAATATCCAAATGGCCATTAAACAACTGAAAAGGTGCTAGTCCTTCATTAATTACCAGAGAAATGCAAATTAAAATCACAATGTGATACCATTACATAACCACCAGAAACTCTAAAATTAAGAGATGCACAGTATCAAAGAGCTGGTGCGGATATAAAGCAACTGGAGTTCTCAGATACCACTGCTGCCAAGTGTAACTCAGTCTAACTACTTTGGAAAGCTGGTTAGCAGTACCTATTAAAACTGAGTAAACACATACCATATGACACAGAAGTCTCACTCATACAATATTCACAGAAATGTTGCTACACACAATGATAAAGATGAATCTCACAAATATAATATTGAGAGAAAGAAGCCAGACAAAACAGAAATCCTGTATGATTCCATTTACATAAAGTTCAAACACTTTATTATATTAGGTTAAAATTGATAGTGTTAAAAGGACAGTGGTTATACTTATGGGGAGGGGTTGACGGGAAGGGACATCAGGGCATGAGGGGGCTTTTGGGAAAGTGGTAACATTATATAACTTGATGTGGATGTTGGTTACATGATATTTCACTTGGTGAAAATTCACTGGGCTATACTATTATAAATTGTGTACTTTTCTGTTTGTATGTTGTTTGTATCTTTGCTGTTGTTTCTGTCCCCCAAAATACTTCAGGGAATGAAAACCAAATATTATGTGAAATGAGAGTCTGCTGAAGCCCCACCAGGAGTTTGGAGGTATAATGGAGGATTCTCAACTATATAACCATTTTGTATAATCCCAATTCTTCTGAATTAAAATAGTAGAATCATAGGAGAAAAGATAAAGAAATAGACATAGTCTATTTCTAGACATAGTCTACCTAGACATAGTCTAGGTAGGTGACAAATTATACTAGGAAAATTAAGAATGCCAGATAAATTTTATAAAAACAGTCACACAGGAGGCAAACTTCTGAGATATTGCAGGTTCGGTTCCAGACCACTACAATAAAGTGAGTATCTCAATACAGCAAATCACACCAATTTTTGGTTTCCTAGAGCATATAAGAGTTATGTTTACACTATACTATAGTCTATTAATGTCTAACAGCATTATGTCTAAAAAAAAATGTACTTACATTAATTTAAAAATACTTCATTGCTATAATATGCTAACCATTATCTGAGCCTTCAGCAAGTTGTAGCAGTAACATCAAAGATCACTGACCACAGATCACTATAACAAATATAGTAATAATGAAAAAGTTTGAAATACTCCAAGAATTACCAAAATGTTGCACCGAGACACCAAGTGAGCAAATGCTGTAAGAAAAATGGCACCGATAGACTTGCTTGACGCAGGGTTGCCACAAACCTTCAGTTTGTGAAAAATGCATTATCTGGAAAGTGCAATAAATTGCGGTATGCATATACTGCCTTTGTAACTGTAGTTTTGCAGTATAACCAGTGGTTAAGATTAAGAAGAAAAAATAAAAAAAAGAAAAAAAAGTCTGGTAAACAAACTTTCATAATTCAGCATTTTTAAATACAGCCTTATAAATGTGTACAATATATACCACATTGTCTGGCAAAATCAAGTTGTTTAGTAATCAGCATTAAAAGCACTGTAATTGCTCAATAGTTTAAAATACATTGCAAGCAACATTTTTCTTTAATATTACTTACTCAGCGTATTGTGGTCTGTGTGAATACCTTGTATAACAGATGTTCTGAGTATCAATTCAACATCAGAACCTATTTTTATTAGCTGTTAAGAAAACCAAAAAAAAAATAAATAAATAGACTAAATCCTCTGTTTTTTCAATGGTTCACATGAATGTACTGTTTTTGAAAACTAAAGGTTTACTACAATTCTTTTTAGGTGATACTTGCCTTTAACTTTTTTTTTTTTTAAAGAATATATTTATTTATTTATTGGCTGCATTGGGTCTTCGTTGCTGCGCACGGGCTTTCTCTAGTTGCGGCAAGCGCACAGGCTTCTCACTGCGGTGGCTTCTCTTGTTGCGGAGCACGGGCTCTAGGAGTGTGGGCTTCAGTAGTTGTGGCTGGCAGGCTCTAGAGCGCAGGCTCAGTAGTTGTGGTGCATGGGCTTAGTTGCTCCGTGGCATGTGGAACCTTCCTGGACCAGGGCTCGAACCCGTGTCCCCTGCATTGGCAGGCGGATTCTTAACCACCGTGCCACCAGGGAAGCCCCTTGCCTTTAACTTTTATTTTTGTTTTCGGCCGCACTGCACGGCATGCGGGATCTTAGTTCCCAACCAGGGAACAAACCCGTGCTCTCAGCAGTGGAAGCGTAGATTCCTAACCACTGGACCACCAGGGAATTCCCTTGCCTTTAACTTTTTGTAACCATTCCAAGCATACAGAAAGCTCAGACATGCGTATACTTTTACCTTTTATCTATCCATTCCATATTTTGTTCCAAAACAGATTTGGAGTATGTTTTGTTGTAATATATATTCTACAATGTGTTTAAAATGTGCATTTTGTTTTTTTGAGAGTGGCTGAATCTTTCTTTCACTGTAGAGTTGGATGTTCTGAACACTAGAAAGAGTACTGGATCAGGAGGCAGAATACTGGGACTCCCAACTCTGGCTCTGTCATCAAGTGTATGGCCTTGGGTTAATACCTACTCACTAAGTTTCAGAACTCATCATTGCAAAATGAAGAACTGAACTAAAACAGTGAGTCTCAAAGCTGTGGACATTGAGACCCTTTGAGGGGACCCATAAAGTCAAAATTATTTTCATAATACTAGAGCTGTCTGCATTGTTTGAGTTGTGAGCACAAGTAGAGTTTTCTCTTTGGAATACCATTTTTACTTTTATAGACAAACTCTGTTTATTCAGATTTGGGTAACTGGCAGATAGGTGAAATGAGTATGTCACTTTAAGAAAACAACTGACAGTATTTAATGGCAATGATAAAATTCAAGCTTTCAAGCAAAAATCAGAATTCTGGAGAAGCTGTATCTGTCACTGTAAGCTTGACAGCTTCCCAATACTTAAAGATTGTTCTGATGAGATGGATATTAAGATGTAATTTTAAAATATTACATATTGAACTATGTCAACATTTGGAAGATCTGCATTACTTGGTGAATCTACTTTTTCCAAATCATCAGTGCATGATGTTACAAAACATGCATGACTAAAAGATCCATTCAAAGGGAAAGATAGATTAAAATCTGTTGGTCTACTAAATGACCAACAGATTTATATGTTATACCTATCAATATTTACCATATTAGAGAAGGGCATATTGGAGAAGAATATCCTAGGAAGAAGCAACAGCATAAATGGCCTGAGATAGGAAAGTTCTTGGTAAACTGAAGCACCCTCAAAGAAGGCACTGAGATTGGAAGAGTGAGAAGTATGTGGTGAATTGAGGCAGGAAGTTAACAGGGGTCAGATGATACAGTGTTATAGGTCATGGTGGGTAGAGACTTTAGATTTTAATTTGAATGGGATGAGGAGCCATGGGGATTGTGAGTAGAGGAGTGATGGGATATGCCTTTTTTTAAAAGGCTCACTGCCTTTATAAGTATTGAGAATAGGCTGCAGGGAGTTAGGGCAGAAGCAACAAGACCCACTAGGAGGCTGTTGTAACAACCCAGTGAGAAATAATGATGGCTTGAACCAGGAAATAATAATGGGGCGAATAAGAAGTGGTTGAATTCTGGGTATATTCTGAAGGTTAAGTCAATAGGATTTGCTTCCAGATTGGACGTAAATGTGAGAGAAGGAAAGCAGTCGAAAAAGAGTGCACCGAGGGTTTTGGTCTGAGCATCAAAAGGAGGAAGCTGCCATTAATTGACATGGAGAAGGCTGTAGGAGAGCAAAGCCTCACCTCCCAACAGAGCTGAGAAGGGGCTTAGAAGGGGAGAGAAAGAAAAACAATGCGCCTCCTCACCCACTGGAGGTGCATAAACTGAGCTGAGTCTTAGGTTTAAGGCTGGAAACAAGGCTAGATGAGAAACAAGGGATTATGGGAGATCAAAGGGGATGAGCAGGATGTAGTATGTATGAGTCCTAGGAACCACCCCCGCAAAGGATAAATACACACACCCACACACATCCATTGGTCTAACAGATAACAGAGTTCCGCATTGCATCTAGCCTTTAAAGAAATTTACCACTTGTTGAGGTATGGTATCAAAGAATATTCACAATTATTTGAAAAGGCTAATATATACACCTACCCTCTTCCAACTACCTATCTGTATAAGGCTGAATTTTCTTCATATAATTCAATCTAAAAAAACATACATTGCCAGACTGAATGAGGAAGCAGGTATGAGAATTTAGCTGACTCCTGTTAAGCCAGACATTAAAGAGATTTGCAAAAATATAAAATAATGCCTTTCTTCTTACTAAATTTTTCTGAAAATATAGTTATTTTTCATAAATATTGTATTTAATAGGTAATGAGCTTATTATTTTTAAATTATTTAATCAACATATATTTTTAAAATTTCTCAGTTTTAAATCCTAATATGGTAAATATTGATAGGTATAACATATAAATAGCACTTTTTGGGGTCTTCAGTTTTTCAGAAGGTAAAGTGGTCTTGAAACCAAAAAGTTTGAGAACTGCTGGTCAAGAGGATGCCTACGATTCCTTTTGGTGCCAAGACTTCATGACAATACATGACCATGTAATTATCTAAAATCTACTAAGTATTTAATATATGCAGAGTTACAGAAAGTACAAAATATATACTTGTATATAACAAATATCTAATTTCAAGAGTGCTTAATGTGGGCTTCCCTGGTGGTGCAGTAGTTAATTAAGACTCTGCCTGCCAATGCAGGGGACATGCGTTTGAGCTCTGGTCCAGGAAGATCCCACATGCCGCGGAGCAACTAAGCCCGTGCGCCACAACTACTGAGCCTGTGCTCTAGCGCCCACGAGCCACAACTACTGAAGCCTGTGTGCCTACAGCTCATGCTCCGCAACATGAGAAGCCACCACAATGAGAAGCCCACGCACCACAACGAAGAGTAGCCCCCGCTCGCCACAACTAGAGAAAGCCCGCGCGCAACCAAAAATAAATAAATAAAATAAATAAATTTATATATATAAAAAAAAGAGTGCTTAATGTTAGTGCTCTACAAGTGAAATTAATTTGGGAGATGGTAGTTCATTTTTCCAGTTTAGTTAATATAAACAGACCTCAATTAAAAATTTTTTAAATCATGACTTCAAAATTTAAAAACACTTACAGGCATACCTCAGAGATATTGTGGGTTCAGTTCCAGACCACCACAATACAACAAATATCATAATAAAGTGAGTCATACGAATTTTTTGGTTTCCAACTGCATATAAAAGTTATGTTTACAATATACAGTAGTCTATTAAGTGTGCAACAGCATTATGTCTAAAAAAACAATGTTCGTACCTTAATTAAAAACACCTTATTACTAAAAAATGCTAACCAGCATCTGACAATGCAGGGTTGCCCCAAACCTTCAATTCGTAAAAAACACAGATTCTGTGAAGTGCAATAAAGCGAAGCACAATAAAATGAGATATACCTGTACCATATTGTTATTAATCAGTCTACCAAATAGCAAAATAGTACAAACTTCAGTATATACATTTTAACTTCTCTTCAAGTCATGACCTGATTAGAATGTAATTTTAACTTCTTTCATGAATAAAAATTACATAGTCCCTGTTTGCCCTATCATACGTTTAAGTGAAATCTCCCCCTTTTTTCTTTATGTTATAGGGAAAGAAATCCTTAGGCTATCTCATTTTGTCTCATTAGTTTATCACAGATATTTACTATTTCAAAAATAGCATTTTCTCTACTAAGTAGAAAAGTATTTGTATAAAAAAATTTTTTTTCACCATGTGGAAATTCTATTAAACATGGAAGAATTTCTCTAATTTGTACCTTCCTCTTTATCAAACCAATTCTTGGAATCTTAATTATCCCAGCAAATAATTTTCCATTTTTCATTTTCTTCCTAATGGTCCTTTCCCTACATTTATACAAAGTTAGATACAGGAACACCTAGGAAGCAGTGTTCCTTCCTAAGACAGAGACAATGTATATATATGCATATGATTTTATACAGGAAAAGAATCATTGTGCACTTTTTCAATGAACATGTACTGGGAATACTAGGGAGCTCACCGACTAGTGTTAGTAGATTGTCTTCAACTACGGCAAGTGACTAAAATGCAAATACAGAAAGCAAAGCAAGAATAGTTCATAAAGTCTGGCTGGTTAACTTCCACAGCCAGGATATGAATTAAAAAAAGAAATCTGTCTAGTTGAGCTAAATGAGTAGACGTTCCCTCTGTGTAACTCTGAGTGAGTTACCACAACACTCACTCTCCTTAGTTTCAGTCACTTGCCTTAGATGAAGATAGCATTTCTGTGAATTTCTGGGTTGGTTCAGCTGCTCTTGCTTTGATCATGGCTACACTCATGTTCTTTTCACCAGGCAACTTGCTATCTTAAGGGTGTAGGCAGATGACCCTGAGAAGGTGAGTCAAACCAAACAAGTGAAGGTTATCTATAGTTGTGATGGCTTTAACTATCAAGTAATGATTTTTATTTCATATAATCCCTCTATTTTTATCATTTCCTCTAGTTGCTAAAATTTGAGTTTTATTGTAATTGAAAAACTTAATTACTGTACCTCTTCTATTTTCTTAGGAGAAGTTTCACTTTTATTACATTTGAATTCTTCGTTTATCTTTATTCTGGCTGCTAGAAAAAGAAAAAACATGTATATAGTTATTTGCTTTTCTCTTTTTTCTTTTTTCTTTTTTAATATTTATTTATTTATTTTGGCTGCACCAGGTCTTAGTTGTAGCATGCAGGATCTTCACTGCGGCATGTGGGATCCTTTGTTGCGGCATGTGGGATCTTTAGTTGCGGCATGTGGAATTCTTAGTTGCAGCATACGGACTCTTAGTTGTGGCATGCATGTGGGATCTAGTTCCCCCGACCAGGGATCAAACTGGGGGCCCCTGCATTGGGAGCATGGAGTCTTACCCACTGGACAACCAGTGAAGTCGCTGCTTTTCTAATTTATAATTCCTGTCCCAATAATTTACATATTATCCATTATACTATGATACTATATACTATATACATATATCTACTACTTCTCTAGTAGAAAAAATAATTTTGCTCCATGTAAAACAAAGCATAAAAATAAGAAATTTATTTAAAAAGTCCTTGGAGAGCTTTTGACAGGCTGGCAAATTTGTAATTAAACCTAATACATATTTTTAGCACTCTAATACTTTTGTTTCCTGCTTTTTATTTCTAATTTCATTTTGAACCTCTAGCTATGAGATCCTAATAAATTCAAGTTAATACTTTGTTTCTGTAAATCTAAGGATTTGAATTAACATGCTTTTTTTTAAAATGGCAAAACTCAATACATACAAGCATGTTAACCCTACCCCCCCGCCAAACACACACTTAAAATGAAGATATAGCAGCAAAGGGGATATACAAATAATTTTGGGTGCCTTGACTGACAAGTAAAGTGACTGATAAATAAAACTTTTGTTCATATACCACTGAGACTTTGGCATCACTACAGCAGCGTAATTCAATATAACTGATAAATTGCCTTAGAGTGTGCTGTGAGCATTTAATGGAACAATTCATGTACAGTGCTTAGTAAATATGCAGTATTAGCTATTCTTATAATTATTTCACTTAAAAACATTTAAAACATTTAAAACTATGTTATGCTGGTGGAGATTAGCCATAAAACCTTCCTTCTATGCTCGATACATTTCAATATGTAAGGTGGGTAAGAGTTTAGGCTTTGGAGCCAGAATGTTTAGGCTAAACCCCAGCTCCATCTCTTACTAAGTATGATGTGGGGTAAATCCTTTCATATTTTGTCAGTTTTCTCATCTGAAAAAATAGAAATTATGATAGTAACTACCTCACAGGGCTGTGATAAGAATTAAATGAGGAATTTGTGTAAAGTACATATAATATGAGGCATATACTTTAATATTCAAGAAATTTTTTTCGGTAAATTACAAAAACTTGAATTCCTAGGGACAGTGGGGACACTTTATGTAGGTGGCCTCTTTTTTTTAAATGGAGGTTGAATTTTTTTTTTTTTTAATTTTTATTGGGGTATAGTTGATTTATAATGTTGTGTTAGTTTCTGTTATACAGCAAAGTGAATCAGTTATACCTATACATATATCCACTCTTTTTTAGATTCTTTTCCCATATAGGTCATTACAGAGTATTAAGAAGAGTTCCCTGTGCTATACAGTAGGTCCTTATTAGTTATCTATTTTATATATAGCAGTGTGTATATGTCAATCCCAATATCCCAATTTATCCCTCCACCTCTCCCCCAAGGTGCCCTCTTAAAGAGGTTTAGAAACTGAGTATGACCAACACAGAACCTAAGCTTTAGAGCTCTGAGTTCCGGATAAGAGACAGAAACCACTTTAAACAGTGAAATACTGAATTTGGAATCATTTGTGATAGATTCTCTTTCATAGCTGCTGTCACTTCTAGAAAGACACAAGGCATTAACAATATGGCAGTATCTGGTCCTAGAGGATGTGAAAATTTGATTATATAGCAGATAAATGAGTTTCACGGCTTGAACATAAGGCAAGTAATGGAGCACATTGAAATTCTGATCCTTTTTTTTTCCTGATTTTTTATGAAAACTCGATCTTTAAAATTTTTTCTTTGTAGATACTTCTCAAAGAAGTGTAAGGTAAACTCATCTTTATTTAAAAAAACATTAGGGGAGAGATCATGAAGGTCATTCCCCAAGATAGGTCTTGACCACCATACAGGGTCTCTTGTATTATTAGCAGCCACCTGAAGAACGGACTTGCTCCACAGGGGCAAAATATAAACTTACCTTCTAGTGCCCTAGCATCATTTTTAAAAACTTGTTGTCTGGTCCTGTGCAGTGTTTTAAAGAGCTGTAAAACCTATAAAGAAAATTAGAATTCAGACCTCAAAAGAAAAAATTTCACATTTTACATAATTACATGGATTAAACAGTATTTATTTTCTGTTTGTTTTTTAGACTATTTTTCGAAATAGCTGGTGAAAACAAAGGTTGGCCAAAATAACTTTCCCTTGATTATTTATCTTTAAATTAAAAAAAAATTAGCCTTATGTATTTACAAAAACAATACAAAATTCTTTGAAACAAAACAATACGAGAATGGTTAAAAAGTTCATGATTCCCCCTGCCAAAACTAGTTTGCTAAGGTAACCAACTTTACCAGTCTGGTATTTCTTCTTATTTTGCTTAACCTGAGAACTTCACCTGCTCTTAAAGTCATACACACATGCACACAAACTCGTGAATATACTACATCTTAGAAGAGCCCAGAGGAAGATGTTTCAGATAATTTAGGCAGGTTTAATTGTGCTTTCTCAAAAAAGAAGTGGAATGCTGAGACTTCTGAATATTCTAAGACTGTGCTAAAAAAAACCAAACCAAAAGGTATTCAATATTGTCCCCCCAATATTGCTCTTTCTTCTGTCTTCTCAATTTCAGTTATGGAAAACAATGGATTTCTCAAGCCAGAAATCTCTAGGTCATTCTTTAAATCTACCTTACTCCTCATGTAGAAACTGTAGGGATGTTTCTCTAATCTTTTGTATATTCTCCATCACCCAAAACAATTTAAGTTCAGACCTCTCCCTATCTCTTGCTTAGACTACTGACAAAGATTTGTCACTCTGCCACCATTCCCTCCTTTCCCCCAGTCCATTCACCAGATAACAATACCTAAACTTTACTAAGTGTATCCTGTGCGCTAGGCACTATTTTAAGCATTTTACATATACTAGAAAACCTAAAACATCAAAGGCAGATACCAAAACAGAAACAGAAAACAGGGAGCAGAAAACATAAAAATAAAACAAAACAAAGACTGACCAACCACAAAGAACCTTCTCAGAAACATAAATTATTACAAACATGGAATAACAACAAAAAGAAGTTACAGTAAATTTAAAAAGGAACATTCAGAAAATGCCCCCAAACTCTTGGGTATCAAAAGAGTGACAGCAAAGATTAAGTTGAGAAAAACTACCCCGAAAGTTGAATAAGAATTCAGAGATACAAAATAAGGAGAGAAAGGATAAGAAAATTAAAGGAGTAGTCTAGATGGCCCAACAGTTATATTCACAGATCTCCAACAAGACAGAACAAAGAAAACAGCCTCCATCAAGTGCTCAACACAACACCCATGAATAATCTTGGAGGGAAAAAAACAGTTCACGTATAAAAAATAGAAAATCAGAATGGTACGTGATTTCTAAATAACATCACTGTGAGAAGACAATGGTATAAAATCTTCAAGTTTTGTATAAAATGTCCAGCTTAGAACACCATACATATCCAAACTATCACCTAACTTCAATGGCAAATAAACATTTTCAGAAATGCAAAGTCTCTTATTTGCCATACGCCCTTTCTTGGAAAGCTATAGAAGATTGTGCTCCACCAAAATAAGGGGATGAATCACAAAAGAAAAAAAATGGGAATGAGGGACACAGGTGATCCAACATAGGAGAGGCAGAGATGATGGTGAAGGACAAATATAGGTCAGCATTTGTGCAGCCAGCATAGAAAGCAACTAGTCTGGACTATAGCAAAAGGCTATATTGCTCTACAAAAGATGCTGCTAGGAAAAAACGATACTAGTAGACATCAGTTTTGCTCAGAGTTTGGAAATAGCTATGTAGGAAAATGATAATAAAAACAAGACAGTTATTAACTTCAAGAAAAACTGGGACTTCCCTGGTGGTCCAGTGGTTAAGACTCCATGCTCCCAATGCAGGGGGCCTGGGTTCAATCCCTGGCCGGGCGGGGAACTAGATCCCGCATGCCGCAACTAAGAGCCTGCATGATGAAACTAAGACTTGGTGCAGCTAAGTAAATACATATTAAAAAAAAAAGACAGAAAGAAAGAAAAACTAAGACTTAGAAAAGAAAGGCAACATAATCATATATTTATATTAGAGGGCTCAGCTGTGGACAAGTTCTGTATAGTCATATTAATATCAAAGATGAAAAACTGCTTCACCAAAATCTGTATATTGAGAGGAATAGGGTGTAAGGGGGAACTTAGTCCTCAACTTTCATAGACAAAGGTCAATAAATATCCCCAAAGAGGAAAAAAAAAATCAATAGTAGTTTAAACATGTTATTTAGAAACATGGAGGTAAATATCAGAAAAAATAAGTAAAATGATTAAAAGTGCTTATATCTGGGGATCAGGAATTGGGAGTATGTAGAAGGAAGTAGACACCTACTGGTTTCTGTGTAACACTATTTGACTTCTTAAATTTTACACATTTATCCCCTTTATAAAAACTAAAAAAATTGTTTAAAAAGATAAAGGGAAAGGACACTATCAAGAAAGAGAAAAGACAACCCACAGAAGGAAAGAAAATATTTATAAATCGTATACCTGATAATGGGCTAGTATCTAGAATGTATAAAGAACTTCTACAATTCAAATAAAAAACTAATTTAAAAATAGGCAAAGGATTTGAATAGACATTTCTCAAAAGAAGACAAACAAATGGCTATTAAGGCCATGAAAAGATGCTCAACATAATTTGCCATCTGGGAAATACAAATCTAAATTTCAGTGAGGTACCACTTCATCCCAATAGTATGGCTACAGTCAAAAAAAAAAGACAGTCAATAACATGTGTAAGATGTGGAAAAACGGAAACTCTTATACATTGTTGGTGGGAATGTAAAATCCTGCAGCTGCTTTGGAAAAGTTTAGCAGTTGTTCAAAAAATTAAACATAGAGTTATCTATCATATGACCCAGCAATTCCATGCCTACGTATACAACCAAGATGAAAACATATGTTCATATAAAAACTTGTACATGACTGTGCATACTAGCATTATACAAAACAGTCAAAAAGTAGAAATAACCCAAATGTCTACCAACTCATGAATGGATAAATAAAACGTGGTGTATCTATATTGTTATGGCTTGAATTGTGTGTCCCCTCAAAAGACATGTTTAAGTCCTAATCCTCAGTACATGTAAACGTGACCTTAGTTTGGAAGTAGGGTCTTCACAGCTATAACTGAGTTAAAATGAATCATTAGAGTAGGCCCTAATCCAATATGACTAGTATCCTTAAAAGCAGAGGATAATGCCAGGTGAAGAAAGAAACACAAAGGTGTAAGACCACCATGTGAAGATGAAGGCAGAGATTGGAGTGATGCAACAGCAAGCCAAGGAACACTAAGGATTGATGGCCACCATCAGAATTTAGGAAGAAGTAAAGATTCTGCCCAGAGTTTCAGAGGGAGCATGGCTCTGCTGTCACCTTGATTTCAGACTTCTAGCCTCCAGAACTGTGAGACAATAAATTTCTGTTGTTTTAAGCCACCCAATTTGTGGTAATTTGTTAGAGCAGCCATAGGAAACTAATGCAGATTTTACTACTGGGAAGTGGGATGCTGCTGTAACAAACATCTAAAAATGTGAAATTGGCTTTGGAATTGAGTAATGTGTAGAGACTAGAAAAATTGTGAGATGTTTGATAGTAAAAGCCGAGATTGTCTTGAAAAGATCGCTGGTAGAAATAGGGACATTAAAGGTGGTAGAACATCATAGAAACCCAGGGAGTTTAATATTACAAGAGCGGTGGAAGAGGTTGCATGGGATTAAGAAAAAAGTGAGAAGTAAGTAAGCCTAATCGTTTTACATGCTATTCAGGGAAAAAACAAAGTGATTCCGTTAGTACAACAACCAGTATCCCTACTTTAAGAATTAGTATTAAGAAAAAGAAAATGTCATCATTACTGCCTTAGAGCTAATATCACCTTGGAGTTAATAAACTTTCATTAAAATGTAGACAGCTAGGTCACAGACTGTCTTCTCTTTCTAATTTACTTATATTGATTGGACAAATTCTGGCAGTATATATGGAAAGTCAAATTACTTAGCCTTTTTGCCTCAATTTTCTTGAATAATGGGCTAATTTTAAGGGTGGATGATATAATTTCTGTACTAGGTTTCACTTTAGCTGGTTAGTACTTATCTGTCTCTTCTAAGTCTGGGTTATATGCCCCTCTTGAGTACATCCACAGCAGTGGGCACTTACTACAATTACTTGCTGTGTCCTCTACTTCCTGAAAGGCTTCTCGGTCATCTTTGTATCTTCCACATGGCACAGGTGTCTTCTACACACGGCAGTTCTCACCAAAAGTGTTTTTGGAATGAATTCTATTTAATTTCATTTGTATTCAAGTTTTCCAAGCAACTTCCCACTTCGAGGATGGTCCATATGATATTTCTTCTTCATAGAATACTCTTTTCTCTATTCTCCTAGCTAGGTTCTAACAAAACTTCAGGTCTCAACTTATACTTTTATGAGGGATTTTTTTTTTTTCTTTGCATCCCTCCACACAGGTTAAATCTGAGTTATGTGCTCATAAAACACACTGTATTTTCAACAGAAATATATATCAGGGAACTTCCCTAGTGGCGCAGTGGTTAAGAATCCACCTGCCAATGCAGGGGACATGGGTTCGAGCCCTGGTCCAGGAAGATCCCACATGCCACGGAGCAACTATACCCGTACGCCAAAACTACTGAAGCCGGTGCGCTCTAGAGCCCGTGCTCCGCAACAAGAGAAGCCACTGCAATGAGAAGCCCGCGCACCGTAACGAAGAGTAGCCCCCGCTCGCCACAACTAGAGAAACCCCGCGTGCAGCAACGAAGACCCAATGCAGCCAAAAATAAAGAAAATAAAAGATAAATAAATTAAAAAAAAAAAAAAGAAATATAGATCAATGGAACAGGATAGAAAGCCCAGAGATAAACCCACATACTTATGGTCAACTAATCTATGACAAAGGAGGCAAGGATATACAATGGAGAAAACACAGTCTCTTCAATAAATGGTGCTGGGAAAACTGGACAGCTACATGTAAAAGAGTGAAATTAGAACACTACCTAACACCATACACAAAAATAAACTCAAAATGGATTAAAGACCTAAATGTAAGACCAGACACTATAAAACTCTTAGAGGAAAACATAGGCAGAACACTCTTTGACATAAATCACAGCAAGATCTTTTTTGATTCACCTCCTAGAGTAATGGAAATAAAAACAAAAATAAACAAATGGGACCTAATGAAACTTTAAAGCTTTTGCACAGCAAAGGAAACCATAAACAAGACAAAAAGACAACCCTCAGAATGGGAGAAAATATTTGCAAATGAATCAACAGACAAAGGATTAATCTCCAAAATATATAAACAGCTCATGCAGCTCAATATTAAAAAAACAAACAACCCAGTCAATAAATGGGCAGAAGACCTAAACAGACATTTCTCCAAAGAAGACATACAGATGGCCAAGAGGCACATGAAAAGCTGCTCAACATCACTAATTATTAGAGAAATGCAAATCAAAACTACAGTGAGGTATCACCTCACACCAGTCAGAATGGGCATCATCAGAAAATCTACAAACAACAAATGCTGGAGAGGGTATGGAGAAAAGGGAACCCTCTTGCACTGTTAGTGGGAATGTAAATTGATACAGCCACTATGGAGAACAGTATGGAGGTTCCTTAAAATACTAAAAATAGAATTACCATATGACCCAGCAATCCCACTACTGGGCATATACCCAGAGAAAACCATAATTCAAAAAGACACATGCACCCCAGTGTTCATTCCAGCACTATTTACAACAGCCAGGTCATGGAAGCAACCTAAGTGTCCACTGACAGATGAATGGAAAGAGAAGATGTGGTACATATATACAATGGAATATTACTCAACCATAAAAAGGAACGAAATTGGGTCATTTGTAGAGACACAGATGGACCTAGAGACTGTCTTACAGAGTGAAGTAAGTCAGAAAGAGAAAAACAAATATCGTATATTAACACATATATGTGGAACCTAGAAAAATGGTACAGATGAACCGGTTTGCAGGGCAGAAATAGAGACACAGATGTAGAGAACAAACGTATGGACACCAAGGGGGGAAAGCGGGGGGTGGGGGGGGAGATGAACTGGGAGATTGGGATTGACATGTATACACTAATATGTATAAAATAGATAACCAAAAAGAACCTGCTGTATGACAAAAAAAAAACCTCTATTTTCAATTCAAAGCACTTACTACACTTGTAATTAAGTAATTGTTTAAACTCTCCCTACCTGCCAGATTTCTGTATGAAGTTATTGTTGCTTCCACTATGCCTAGACGGTATAGGCTAAATGCTGGCTGTTAGGTGCTACTAGTAACTATTATGGACACTCAGTAAGTTTTTTGAATGAATAACCGTTTACAATTCTGTTTCTCTTGGTCCTGTGACGTATATCGAAATGTACTAAGAACAGAGTTCAGTAGTACACGAGGCACTCTTGGTGGCTCCCTGTTATTGACCAACCATTATAAGCACTGCTTTTCCTCCCTAGACTATAGCAGGCCGTTTCCCCTTTTCCATATCTCAACCAGTGACAGGGACTGGTCTCAGCCGGCCATGCTGATAATACTTAAAGTTAGGGATGGCTGGTCCCAGAGAATTGTACACTGGCCAGGAATGCGCATCAGTTTGACAAGAAATGAATCCGAGACCAGGTCCTCGGGGATGTGACCCCCCGACCCCGGCAGGGCCATCACTTCCCAAGCTCGTTCAGAATACTCAGGAATCACAGGTTTCTGCTCTGTCTCGCTAAGTGCTACTTTTGGCAAACGGTTTTGTCTGGAATCGGTTTCCTTGGTTCCTAGACGTCTGTGCACCTTCTGGTTAACTGACAAAACCTTTCACCTCATCGGATGGTTTCAGCGCAGGACTGACTTTGGGGTCTCGTACAATTCCCAACGATGTGAAATGGGCCCCTCACACAAACACTCGGTGTGGAGATGGCAAGGGGGCAGAACTCAAGTCGCCGGCATGCATCACGGACAAACATTCCGTACCCAGTAGACGAAGAAGCAGGACCACCTGTGTCGCCCTCTCTCCTCCGCACCTGCACAAACCTTCGACTGCCCTGCAGGGTCGGTCTCCGGCTCCTCAGCTGTAAAGGCCACATACTCCGTGGAGGGTCCTGAACCCCAGCTACAGAGATTCCAGACTACGTTCGCAAGGCCGCGCTCTTACCCACCCCGCCGGCATCGTACCCAACCCCTCCCCGGACCCAGTCACCTTGGCCGCCTGACCCATGGCTCGCCTCACAGCTGCGCCTACTTCCCCAGCGGTCGAGCCGCCCCGCCTCTCGGCAACCAGTCACCGCCTGGTGTGGACGGTCCAACACCCCGTAGCCACGTTCTTAACGAGCCGCAGCCAATCACCACGCAGCAGCTCCTTCGTAGCCCCGCCCCCCGTGAAGGGACAGGCGAGAGGTGTTTGCTAAGCCGGTACCCTCTGGGAAAACCGCGAGGAGCAGCCGAGCTCAATTACAGCCGAGAGGGGAACGGAAATCACCTGGACGCCATGTTAGTTAAGGGCAGCGGCACTTCCGGCCATTTCTGAGGCAACCGCCGGTGGCTGAGTGTGGATTGACACTTAACTGATGGCTTCGGCACCTTTATGTCCTTTCCTCCTGTTTGGGGGTTGGGGTTTTCTGTTAAGGAACCATTATTTTAACGTTTCCGGGTTGCAAATGTGTCCTTGCAAAAGTGCATAAATAAGAGCCAAGCCCTAACAACTATAGTAGGCGTTGACTGGAACGCTAACTCCCAAAAGCGCTATTGGTACATTATCCCACTAAATTCCTCTAGAAGGTGAGGTTGAGTTACTTGCTCAAGACCACACGATTAGCAAATGGAGGTCTGGGATATAAATGCCTATGATTAACCTGAAAGCTCAGTCTTACCCTCTACTCATCCTGCCTACTCAACTTGCCCTACTCCTTGGTTTTGCTGGTCAAGAAGTTGGAAACAGATAGTTTATTAGCAGCATCATGATCATAAACAATCATAAAGCATTTAAGTACATTTAACTTATGACCTTGCAAGCATCAAGAAAAAAATCTCAACCTGGCTCCCATCGCATAATCATGTTTTGTCTTCCCTACCCACCCCTCAGGTTAACTTTTAGGTAAAATGGACTTTTCATTAGGAATGAAAGATTTAGACCAATGGATATCCAAGACCCTTTTCCTTCTCTGTGATTTATGTCATTTTAAAGAATATTGCAAGTCATCATGAGAATAGCAAGATAATAGTCGACTTTTTAAAAATTAAAATGCATTGGATTTGCAAAAGAATGTTTAACATAAGCAATTAAACCAAATATACTGGATACTGTCTTTTATCCAGGAAACAATAAATTAGATGATCTTGTGACATTGTATAGTAGTGCCTTCTGATTGCTAATGAATGATTCAAAGATGCCTATTTTCATTTTCAGTTTAGAATCACAGCCCAATCTCCTGAACATTCATAATTTATTTTTATAATTTCTGGCTAATTAGGGTCCTGTATTCAGTTAATCAAAGCCACTTATCTGCCAATATTTCAAAGTATAGTTTCCATAGTGCCCAAAAATCAATTCAGTCCTGAAGCTTCTCTTCTCTTGAGTAAATCTGTATGGTTCCTTGAGCTGTTCCATAAAAGAGGTGACTATTCTGGTTGTTCTGGGAATATGTCTTGGTTTGTTGGCATCTCAAAGTGTGGGACCCAGAACTGAACAGGAAATTCCTACATGTTCATCATGTAAGGTCATGGAGTATGTGGTAGGCTGACTAATGGCTTACAAAACATGTCCCTATTTAAATCCTAGGAACTTTTGAATATATTATTACCATTTATGACAAAAGGGGCTTTGCAGATGTGATTAAATTAAGGATTTTAAGATGGGAAGATTATCCTGGGTTGTCTGATGGGCCCAATGTAAACACAGGATCTTTTTCTTTTTAAGATTTATTTATTATTTATTTATTTATATTTATTTTTGGCTGCGTTGGGTCTTAGTTGTGGCACCCGGGATCTTCGTTGAGGCACGCGGGATCTTTCGTTACAGCACGCGGGCTTCTCTCTAGTTGTGGCGTGCGGTTTTCCTCTTCTCTAGTTGTGGCACTCAGGCTCCAGGGCGGGTGGGCTCTGTAGTTGTGGCACACAGGATCCAGAACAAGTGGGCTCTGTAGTTTGCGGCATGCGGGCTCTCTAGTTGAGGTGCTTGAGCTCAGTAGTTGTGGCACGCCGGCCTAGCTGCCCCGCAGCACGTGGGATCCTAGTTCCCCGACCAGGGATCGAACCCGCATCCCCTGCATTGGAAGGCGGATGCTTTACCACTGGACCACCAGGGAAGTCCCAACACAAGGATCTTTATAAGTGGAAGAAGGAAGCAGAGTCAGGGAGAGGTTTGCAGATGCTCTTCTGTGGTCTTTGAAGATGGAGGAAGGGCCAGAAGCCCAGGGGCTCAGGTGGCCTCTAGAAGACAGAAAAGGCAAGGGAACCGTTCTCCCCTAGAGCCTTTAGAAGGAATGCAGCCCTGCTGACACCATGATTTTAGCCCAGTGAAACCCAATTTGGACTTCTGACTTCCAGAATGTCATCTGCTTGTGGCCCCTTCCATCTTCTAAGTCAACAGTGGAGCATCTTCAGTCTTTGACTCTCACCCCTGCTTCCATCATCATATCTCCTTGTCTGAGTCTCACTCTCCCATATCCCTCTTTCATTTAAAGGGGTCCATGTGACTACACTGGGCCCACCTGGATAATTGAGGAATCTCCCCACCTGAAGACCCTTAACTTAATCATATCTGCACATCCCCTTTACCATGTAAAGTAACATATTCACAGGCTCCAGGGATTAGGAGATGGAAATCTTCTGCCTATCATACCCACTTTGGGTGAAGCTGGTCAATAAGGATGAAATGGAAGGAAATGAAGTAGGAGAAGCAGCCATGGGCCTGATCACTTAAGAGCTTATAAGCCAAGTTTAGGATTTTATATTTAATTCTATGATGAAATGCCTTACCATCAGGAGAGTGACATCATGATTTACATTTTATAAAAATCATCTTGGCTACTGTATAGCAAATGGACTATAGTAGAAGCAGATAGGCAAACTAGGAGGCTCTTGAAGTACTCCAGGCAAGATATGATAGAGACTTGGATTAGGGTGGTGGAGTAGAGGAGGTGAGAAGTGATTAGATTCATATGTGTTGAAAATCCACAAAGAAGAGTTGATGATTGCAAGGCTTTTGGCTTGTGCAATTTGGTGAATGACATTATAGTAGATGTAAAATGCTGCAGGAAGAGGTTTTTAGATTGTTTGTTGTGAGGGAGTAAAAATAAATTTGAAGTGCCTGGTAGACATCCTACTGAAGCTGGTGAGTAGGCAGAAATATGTATCATACACCAATCTGGAATTAAGGGGTCGGGAGATAAATACTGGAGTCATTACTCTGTAGATAGCAAAGCCTCTTAGTGAAAGATGACCATATTATTTACTACCCAACCCAGTATATATTCATTTTTTAATTTTGACAATTTCAGTCTTACAGAAAAGTTGCAAGAATGATAGATAGAATTTGCAAATACCTTTCACTCAGTTTCCCCTACTGTTAACATTTTACTACAGTTGCTTTATCCTTTTCTTTTTTGGGGATCTCTTTACTGTTTGAAAGTGAGTTGCAGACACAATACCGCTATACTCCTAAACACTTCAGTAGGTTTTTTTCCTACAAAAAAATTCTCTTACATCAGTGGTTCTCAAAGTGTAGTTCCCAGGCTAGCAGCAACTGCATCACCTGGAAACTGTTAGAAACCTAAATTATAGGGCCCCACCCCAGATCAACTGATTTTGATAATTTTGCTGTATGTATGTGGGGAAATTAACAAGACTTTCAAAACTATTTCCTAATTTGTATGCATTATTTAGATTTCACCAATTGTCTCAGGAAGGTCTTTAATACTAAAAGTACTAAATGGGACACTTTTGTGATTAAAGGGGACCACTATCAATAATTTTGCCAAGGCAAAGTGGTAAAGGTATAATTTTTCATAATAAGGACACTTGGAGATTAAGTGTTAGCTAGAGAAGAGGGTGAAGAATAGAATGCATTGAGAGGCCTGGAACAGAAGGCTCACTATGAAGGAGAAATAGCATCCAGAGAGGTAGGAGAGTGAAGGCTTTTGCTGAAAAGAGGGCATGGTCAACAGTGGCAAATGTTGCCAAGGGGTCAAGTATAATGAGAACTGGAATTGCCTATAGGATTTTGTAAGTGGAGGTCCTTAGTGACCTTGACAAGAGGCAAATGGTTTCAAAAAAGAAAGATAAAGTGGACACAATGTATAGAAAACTCTTAAAAAGGAGCAAAGACATGGAGGGGTATGTGGGGTTAGGAAAGGTGTTGTTCTTTTAAGGTGGGGCATCTTACATTATGCTGATTAATGCTGGGAATAATTCTTTGCAGAACAGTCTAGGGAGGTTTACAAACTACTGATGCCTGGGTCTCTCACCCCCAGAGAGTGATTTAACTGACCTGGGGTGTGGCCAAGTTCCCGGGGACTTTTTACATGCTCCCCAAGTGATTTTAACGTGCAGTCAAGGTTGCGAACCACTGCTAGAGAAAAAAAAACGGATGCAGGAGGGCTTACTTGCTGGAGCTAAGACCTATGTAGCTGACAAATGAAGTTATCATGGTGTCTCTGCCAGCAAAAACGGCCAGTACTGCTTAGGTTATCAAATCTTTTCAGTTACAGTATCCGATTTTTCCTACAAGCGTCCATAAGTTAAGTAAAGGGCTTACTGCAGTAACAACGCTCCCCGAGAGACAAGAAAGAAAGAAAAACGACCTTGGTGCGGAACCCTCGGGCCTCCAATCAGGAACCGCCCTCCAGCTTAGTCGCGCCGAACGATTCCCCTACAGCTGCCGCGCGCCCGCAGCAGCCCAGCGCACTTCGCCAGTGCGCACGCGCACGAGCTGCCGGGAAAGAGAGCAGCGGTCCCCCCGCAGGCTTGGCCACCAGCTCCCGCCCTCTGCCAGCTCCCACGGTTCCTCCCTCCTCCCGACCTTCTCCTCGGACGGCCGCGCGGGAGGGAGGCTGAGATGGCAGATGAGATCTCTAAGGCTCAGGCCGCTCGGCCTGGTGGCGACACGATCTTCGGGAAGATCATTCGCAAGGAAATCCCAGCCAAAATCATTTATGAGGATGACCAGGTAGGCACCGGGCGCCGCCTCGCTCGTGGGCTGAGGCGGGGCAGCCGCCTGTGGACACGCGGGTTTCCCGTGGTGGGAAGGGAAGGGAAGGGAAGAGTCGGGGTGAGGGTGCGCCGCGGAGAAGGGAAGGCAGCGGGCCGCCTCGCGCGGCCTCTGCCTCGGGCCCGCAGCCAGCGGGCTGGGCCGCGGCCGCTCCGAGGCGGCCGGCCGGCGCGTGTCTGCGCTCCGGTTACGCGTTATCAGCCCGGAGCGCTGGCCAGGCCGCCGGGCGCCCGCGGGCCCGCGCTGCGGGGTCTGGGCGCTTGTTGTGCGCGCGCCGGGTCCTCGGCCTGAGCGCCCGCCTGCTCCCCGACTGCCTCAGACCTCTCCTGTGTCAGGAATCTGACAATCTCGCCCGCGCTCTGCCTGACAGGCAGAAACCCGATCGCACCCTGAACTCGGGCCCAATCTCCGCGATCTCCCGCGCACAGCCGGCCTGCCCGGGAGCTCCCGGGCGCCTGTCCCCGCCGCCTTGCGCTAGAGGGCCGGGGGCGAACGGCCTGGGGGCGGCACAGACGCGCTGGGCCTGGGCGAGGGCCGCTCGCCAACGCCACCCGGACCCACCCCCGCCGCCCATTCTCGGGCCTAGGACTCCTGAGATGAGAGTGGGCCTGCATCTAGGATTTGCTTTCCTTTGGCCCCTCCCGGGAAGAATGGTTCCTTTTATATTTTACAGGAAGCAATTTTATACCAAGGGATTAAGAATGTCGTTTTTGTTGACTTCACTCTAGGTGAAACTGTTTTAGAAAGGCCGAGTTTATTTGACTTCGAGACATCTTGTATAAAATATTTAGTGGGCGGTTATATTTATGGATCTCACATAAAGCTGGACAGGTTGGCTGATTTAGATACAAGGTTTGTGAACTTTAATAAATTAGCTGTATGAAATATGGAATATAAGGAAACATTTTATGCTACTAGTAGCGTTTTTAGATTCAGAACACCTAAGATTTAATTCCTCGAGGTGAATTTATTTAAATATCTTTATTTGTCCGTTAGGGGAGTTCTTTTGTTGTAGGTAATGTGTATTTCTTTAAAAACATTTTAAGTTTCTTTTAATAAATGATCGTTGAAATACTGACTTTTGAGCCATCAAAGTTCCAAGGTGTAACAGCATGAAGCAATCTAAATGATACAGCATTTTTGTACAGAGTACCAAGTAGAATAACTCCTGAGACAGTTAAGCTGGGATAGGTTCTATTAAACAGCTTCCACCTTCAGTAGAGAACAAGAGATTCAAAACCATTCAAGTGGTATGGAATTTGTCTAAATGTTACTTATGCTCTTCATTTCTACAAAAGAGAATAGATATATTTATTAAGTAATTGAGTAAAGTTGGAAGAAGTCGGTGTTGGTCAAATATCAGCAAATTTCTCATTACAAAAGTGATCACCGCCATAAAGGAAAAAACCCAAATTGCACAACCAGGACTCCTGACCTAGGGAAGGTGGGGACGTGAATCAAAAGATTTCCTTTAAGTGGCGCTGGGAAAGTTGGATAGCTGCATATAAATCAATTAAGTTAGAACACACCCTCACACCATGCACAAAAATAAACTCAAAATGGCTTAAATGGCTTATGTTTAAAGACTTAAACATAAGACATGACACCATAAAACTCCTAGAAGAGAACACAGGCAAAACATTCTCTGACATAAATTGTACCAATGTTTTCTTAGGTCATTCTCCCAAGGCAATAGAAATAAAAGCAAAAATAAACAAATGGGACCTAATCAAACTTACAGGCTTTTGCACAGCAAAGGAAACCATAAAAAAAAAAAAAACGAAAACCGAAAAGACAACATACGGAATGGGAGAAAATAGTTGCAAATGATATGACCCACAAGGGCTTAATTTCCAAAATATACAAACAGCTCATACAACTCAACAACAAAAAAACAAACAACCCAATGGAAAAATGGGCAGAAGAGACATTTCTCCAAAGAAGACATACAGATGGCCACAGGCACATGAAAAGATGCTCAACATCACTAATTATTAGAGAAATGCAAATCAAAACTACAATGAGATACCACCTCACACCGGTCAGAATGGCCATCATTAAAAAGTCTACAGGGCTTCCCTGGTGGCGCAGTGGTTGAGAATCTGCCTGCCAATGCAGGGGACACGGGTTCGAGCCCTGGTCTGGGAAGATCCCACATGCCGCGGAGCAACTAGGCCCATGAGCCACAATTACTGAGCCTGCGCGTCTGGAGCCTGTGCTCCGCAACAAGAGAGGCCGCGATAATGAGAGGCCCGCGCACCGCGATGAAGAGTGGCCCCCCTTTTGCCGCAACTAGAGAAAGCCCTCGCACAGAAACGAAGACCCAACACAGCCATAAATAAACAAACAAACAAACAAACAAACCCACCCACCCACCCAAAGTTTAAAAAAAAAAGTCTACAAATAAATGCTGGAGAGGGTGTGGAGAAAAGGGAACCTCCAACACTGTTGGTGGGAATGTAAATTGGTGCAGCCACTATGGAGAACAGTATGGACGTTCCTCAGAAAACTAAAAATAGAGTTACCATATGATCCAGCAATCTCACTCCTGGGCATATACCTGGACAAAACTATAATTCAAAAAGATACCATTAGACTGTAGTTCCATGAAAAGGACCAGAGGACCACACGTACTGTGTCCAATTCTGATTTCCTAGCATTTATTACAGTGTTTCCCATGGGGTTAGTGTGAAAGAATGATAAGTTTAGGCTGTAAGATTATATATGAAAACCTTGATTTTTCCCCCCTCTTATTCCAGTGTCTTGCTTTCCATGACGTTTCCCCTCAAGCACCAACACATTTTCTGGTGATACCCAAGAAACATATATCCCAGATTTCTGCAGCAGAAGATGACGATGAAGGTGTAAGTACATTTACTAACATTAATTTTCTTGTTTTTTAAATTGGGAGACTAAATTTTGACTTTAAAGTGATGTCACATTTTCATTTTCCTGAGGGCATTACTGAGAAAAATCAGAAAATCATCAGGGGTTCAATGCAATGTATAAGTAGTTTGATTTTTTAATGAGATGTAACTGACATATAACATATTAGATTTAAGTATATAACATAATGATTTGATATATGCATATACTACAAAATGATCACAGTGGGACTTCCCTGGTGGTCCAGTGGGTAAGACTCTGCGCTCCCAATGCAGGGGGCCTGGGTTCAATCCCCAGTCAGGGAACTAGATCCCACATGCCTCAGCGAAGATCCCGAGTGCTGCAACCAAGACCTGGCGTAGCCAAATAAATAAATAAATTTTTTTTTTTTCAAAAAGAAAATGATCACAGTAAGTCTTGTTTACATCCATCACCACAAATTCTTTTTTTTTTTGGATTTTAATTCCTTTATTCAAATGATCTCTGGGCTTAAATTTACAAAACAAATTTCATCTTTAGACTTTCATTTCTCCCTGAGAATTTGATAAAGAGAAAAGATGTATATTCACATTAGATGTAGTTCCATGCTTTTAGTTTTTTTAATTAGAGAACCTTACTATTTTCATTGTCTTATGCAGAACCTCTGATATGCTATGTTGAGCAATGTAATTGGACATAGTTTGGCATGGAAAATAGGAAATTAATTTTCAGCCTTTGAAATGGAGTATCTTTAGTGTTGACTGATGAGTGTATTTTCTTACCCATTTCCTAGCCTTCTGGGGTCAAAACTACACTCCCACCAACAATCCCAGAATGATGCCCAAAAGAAGTCATCACCACAAATTCTTAAACAAAAAAGGGTTCTAAGCAAGGATTAGTTGGTGAGACTCATTTTTCCTTAAGTAAGAAATAGTGTTATCGTACAGGAGAGGGTTCATTGGCTCTTCTGTTAATGCCGTTAAAGAAAAATAATTACTTGATTTTGCTAGGAGGTACTGGCCTCAATTAAAATTTTTCCTGGTGCTCTTTGTAGTAGATTATATAATTGTTCATAAATACTATTTTATTTAGGGGTACATTATATTTCTGACCTCACTGATGTTGGGCCTGGTCGTATGACTTAACTTGGCCAATGAGTACAAACAGAAGTGATACATGTCTTTTGAATAGAAACTTTAAGAGCTAGCACCCAGTTTGCCATGTTCTCTCTTGCCTCTGCCACTGTGATCATACAGAGACTGTTCTATCAGCCTGGGTTTCAAAGTGAAAAAGATGTAGAATATAGAGCCTGGTCAACTTGTGATGAAGATGTAGTAAACACAAGAAATGTATGTTTGTTGTAAACCAGATTTGGGGGTGGTTTGTTAACCACAGCATAACCAATTCTATCCCGACTGATACACTCCCCCATAACAAGCAAGCAAGGTATCTTGCCTTATTAAGAAAACTTAAGTACCACTTGGAATATGATTTAAAAATTGTTTTAATTGAGCAGATTTTTGTCTCTAATTCGTTTATTGAAATTAGTAATTAATAAATACCTAATCTTACTGGGTTTTTAATTGTAGATTATATTATATTAGGATTAAAAGTGTTTCCAAATATTTGCCCAAAGTCTGTTTCAGTTTGGCAGTTTTTTAATTTAATATTTCAGCTTGGTAGTTTGTTACATGATGACAAGAAGTTGTAAATTACCATTGCTTAAGAAACTTTTTTTTTTTTTCCAGCTTCTTGGACATTTAATGATTGTTGGCAAGAAATGTGCTGCTGATCTGGGCCTGAAGAAGGGTTATCGAATGGTGGTGAATGAAGGTTCAGATGGGGGACAGTCTGTCTATCATGTTCATCTCCATGTTCTTGGAGGTCGGCAGATGAATTGGCCTCCTGGTTAAGTGTGTTGTAGGGATCATTTTCCCTTCTCTATGCAGTGATCAGGTCTGCAAGTTCCAATATGCAAAACAATACTTTTTTTTGCCTGTGTATGGAGAGATTGCAGAAATAATTTAAAAAACCCATACGTAATAAAAGACATTGTTGCATGGTCTGAATTCTGTATTTGACTTATTTTAAAAAACATATTTGTTGGAATGTTTGAAGGTAGAGTTCATAATTTGGGAGGTTTTTGTTTTTTCTCCCCACGGAGGACTCAGCATATGTACATGGCTATAATGGTGTGAGTGATCTTTGAAGACAAATTTAAAAATTTCATAAAATTAGCTTTAGCTTTGAAATATCCTTTTAGGGTAAAATATTAGTCCAGGAGAAGATTTTCTAATCCAATTCTCTTATTTTCTAAGAAAAAAGGAGTATGTGATATGATTGATCCAGAAAATGACAGTTGTGGGTCTAGCAAAGATGCTTTTTGTCCAGCTCACGTGTTTCTCCTGGACTACTGGGGTAGTGTGGAAGGGGTGAAAGTAGATTTGTCACAGAATCTTTGATGACCATGTGAAGCCATACAATGATGTTTCCTTGTTACCTAATGCTATTTATTATAAAGACTTGAAAATATATTATTTAGAATTAACTCTCCAAATTGAAAACTCATTGTTGTGAATGTGTATGTGCACACTAGCAAAAATTTTTAGGTTATGCATGACTCTGGCTATATAGAGTTGGGGGGAAATCTCAGGGTTTGAGTTCTTATGTAGGCTGACAACAAAACTTTTTTTTTTTTGGTCTTGCCATGCACCCTAGCCTTTCTAAGTTTGTGCAGGGCAAACAGGTTTGCTTCTTTGCTTTCCTTCATGTAGGCATTTCCAGCTTCTAAAATTTAATACTTCTTGCCTGCTTTGTCTCTTCTCTCATTCTCTTTGTGTTTATGGGTTCCTTCCATTTTTAATCCCTAAGACCATTTTAGTAGATTTTGACACATTTTATTGCAAATTGTTTTTCTTCTAAATTTTTAATTTTATTAGTGACTTAAAAAATTTAGAGGGGGTGGATTAGGGAAATTGGCTGTATATGTCCTACAAGTGAGTTTTTTCCAACTGTCATTTTTTTACTTTGTTTATGGTGTTTGTTTAAAATATTTATATAGTTAATGTATCAATTTTTAATTTAGTTCATATTTTTAAGAGCCTTTCCCACCCTAGGAGGATTTATAAAAGAAATTATTCCCCTAATACTTTATGGCTTTACGTATTTTTATGACTTTTTTATGAGGGAAGTTCTGGGGCGGGGGATGAGTTTTGGAGGGATTTGTGCCACTGTATAAAATGTAATAATGAGAGAAGCATTTGTATTATATATAAGAGGGTTGAGTCTAGTTCCTTAGGCATATTAACTTTCCCATTGATTTCATCAAACTAGTGCTAATAAATCAGGTAGATAACCGCTAAGTTGTCTTGCTGATTGTGTCCGACCTTTCTGCCTAAAATCGTTCTGAGACTCAATTTTCAGTGTGTGCAGGGGGGTGGGGGGCGGTGGGGGGCGGTGGGGGGGGTGAGTATCCCACACAGCACCAGGTAATTCTCCAGATACCAGCTGGGCGTCCTACAGTTCAATTCAATTCTAACACTACCCAGACATAACATCAGATTCCACAGGTTAAGGGTTCAGCCCTACACGACTGCCATCCCCCTATCCCTCCAACTTCAGATGCCATTCACAAGCTCGGGTTGTTACCTGTACTTCTGACTGACCAGCTGGCTATAAATCACAGGTTCTCAAGACTCTTCCTCGACTTCAATTAATTTGCTAGAGTGGCTCACCGAGCTCAAACATTTTACTTACTAGATCAGTGATTTATTATAAAAGGATATAATTCAGAAGCAGCCAGATAAGAGATACATAGCACAAAGTATGGGGAAGGGCCAGGAGCTTCCATGCTTTCTTTCAGTGCACCACTCTCCCCAAATCTCCATGTATTCACCAACCTGGAATCTCTGAAAAATGCTCTTTTGGGTTTTATGGAGGCTTCACTGCCTAGGCACGATTGATTAAATCATTGGCCATTGGTAATGAATTCAACTTCCAGCCCTTTTCCCCCTCCCTGAGGTTGTTGGGTAGGGCTGAAAGTTCCAATCAAGGGGTTGATTCCCTTAGGTTACCTAAGGGTGGTCCAAAAGTCACCTCATTAACATAACAAAAGATACCTTTATCCCTCTTATCACTTAGGATAATTACAAGGGTTTTAGGAGCTCTGTGCCAGAAAGGGAGATGAAGACCAAATACGTATTTCTTACCATAAATCATAGTATCAAACTGCCTGAAACAGACTTGTGTCAGATATTCACCAAACCTCATGTGGTAGCCAGTTTCCAAGATAGCCCACAGACATCTTCTCCTAGCATCCACACCCTCGTGTAGTGGGTCACAAAGGGCTTGTGGCTTATATACCTTGTTCTCTTGGATTGCTCACTTTGGGGGAAGCCAGCTGCTATGGCCAAGGACACGCAAGCAGCCCAGTGGGAAAGCCTATGTTGGGAGGAACTGAGGCCTCCTGCCAGCAGCCAGCATTAACATGTCAGCTATGAATAAACCACCCTGGAAGTAGATCCTCCAGCTCCAGTCAAGCCTTCAGATGACCACAACCTCATGAGAGACTCCAAGGCAGAACCACCTGACTAATCTCCCAAATTCCTACCCCACAGAAATTAAGAGATAACAAAGGATTGTTTTAAGCCACTAAGTTTGGGGATAATTTGTTACATAGCAATAGATAACAAACATCCTCTTTTCCTTAGCATATAGCTAAACTACATTTCCCTGCATCCCTTCAGCTATGTGGGGGCATGTGCCTGTAGTCTGGTCAGTGAGATGTGTGAGGAACTGATGTATGCCATTTCAAGCCCCAGAAAAATCTCCCATGCTATCTATCCCCCATGCTTTCTTTTTTCCTTTGTCTTGGCAAAATGCAGAAAGGATCCAGCAGAGGACAATGAGCTGTTTGATGGAAGGAGCTTGAATCCCTGAATGAATGGGGCAGAGTTCTCATTATTCCTGACCCACATCAGAATTTGTTAAGCTGAAACAGCAGGGAAGGGGGCAGGGCACAACTTTTAAAAGAATGACATAGCCCGAGGACACGACATAAACTGATTAGAACCAATAGGTCCAAGAAGGCGGACAAGTCCACTAGACCTTAAGCCTCAGGATACGCTCATTGTAACACATCAGCAAGCTAAATGACACACTCACAGGTGCCATGACAGTTCCAAGGCTGACCATAAAGGTCAAAAAGTAGGTGCTGGCCTAATTTTTGGAAATCCCCACCCCTTCTCCAAAATAGCTGGAATACTCCTCCCACTCATTAGCCTATGAAATTACCCACCCCTATAAAAACTGACAACCCCATACCCTGAGGCCACTTTTGCCTTCTGAGATGGCCCACGCTCTGTCTGTGGAGTGTGTTTCTCTCTAAATAAATCCACTTCTTACCTATCACTTTGTCTCTCACTGAATTCTTTCTGTGACGAGACAACAAGAACCCAAGCTTTGGGCTTCCCTGGTGGCACAGTGCATAAGAATCTGCCTGCCAATGCAGGGCAAACAGGTTCGATTCCTGGTCCAGGAAGATCCCACATGCCGCGGAGCAACTAAGCCCATGCGCCACAATTACTGAGCCTGCACTCTAGAGCCCACGAGCCACAACTACTGAAGCCCACATGCCTAGAGCCCGTGCTCCTCAACAAGAGAAGCCACCACAATGAGAAGCCCGCGCACCACAACGAAGAGTAGCCCCTGCTCGCCACAGCTAGAGAAAGCCCGTGCGCAGCAACGAAGATCCAACGCAGCCCAAAATAAATAAATTAAAAAAAAAAAAAAGAACCCGAGCTTCATTAAGTCCTGAGACCAGGTGTGTGATCTCAGTTAAAAGACCCTGGGTTTGAGTCCCAATCCGGTTTTTGGCTGGGTTCTAGTCCCGGCCCATGGGTTCAAGTCCCAATCTGGATTTTGGCTGCGTTCAAGTCCCAATCTGAGTTACACGGTTTCAAAGCCACTGAGATTTCAGGGATTAGGAAACAGCAGCTAGGAATATTTACCATAATTAATACAAGGTCTATGATTCAGGAGTGGTGGAACTTACTTGTCTGCATAAGGTGGCTTGGGTTTTTAACTATCATAGCAGCCTATTTGATTGTTCTGCCCTTTGCATTACCTAGGAGGGTGAGACTGCCAGGGTAAGCAGGGTTAGAACTTGGAGTTAACAGTCGGGCTCATAAGCAGAGTGTAAGCCAGTTTCTGTAGCACAGCTTGATAGAACTGAACTGAGAGGGAGGCTAAATGGGAAATGACTCCTACCTTTAACATTAAATGTTGTAAGTTTAGACCAAAAGTGATAGATTCAGACCATTCAAGGGTCTTAATTTATCACTGAGATAATTTGCTTGAGTAAGCTACTAAGAAAATCAAAGTGGCCTTTATCCTTCATTTTAAAAAATGTTATTTTTCTCAATGTGATACACCGCATTAACAAATTAAGGAATGAAAACCATATGATCATTTCAATAGATGCAGAAAAAGCTTTTGACAAAATTCAACACCCATTTATGATAAAAACTCTCCAGAAAATGGGCATAGAGGGAACCTACATCAACATAATAAAGGCCATATATGACAAACCCACAGAAAGCATCATACTCAATAGTGAAAAACTGAAAGCATTTCCACTAAGATCAGGAGCAAGACAAGGATGTTCACTCTCGCCACTCTTATTCAACATAGATTTGGAAGTCCTAGCCACAGCAATCAGAGAAGAAAAAGAAATAAAAGGAATACAAATTGGAAAAGAAGAAGTAAAACTGTCACTATTTGCCAATGACATGATACTATACATAGAAAATCCTAAAGATGCCACCAGAAAACTACTAGAACCAATCAATGAATTTGGTAAGGTTGCAGGATACAAAATTAATGCACAGAAATCTCTGGCATTCCTATACACCAACAACGAAATATCAGAAAGAGAACTTAAGGGAACACTCCCATTTACTACTGCAACAAAAAGAATAAAATACGTAGGAATAAATCTGCCTAAGGAGGAGAAAGACTTGTACTCAGAAAACTATAAAACACTGATGAAAGAAATCAAAGATGACATAAACAGATGGAGAAATACACTATGTTCTTGGATTGGTAGAATCAATATTGTGAAAATGACTATACTACCCAAAGCAATCTACACATTCAATGCAATCCCTATCAAACTACCCATGGCATTCTTCACAGAATTAGAACAAAAAAATCTTACAATTCGTATGGAAACACAGAAGACCCCGAATAGCCAAAGCAATCTTGAGAAAGAAAAACGGAGCTGGAGGAATCAGGCTCCCAGACTTCAGACTATACTACAGAGCTACAGTAATCAATACAGTATGGTACTGGCACAAAAACCGAAATATAGATCAATGGAACAGGATAGAAAGCCCAGAGATAAACCCACACACATATGGTCACCTTATTTTTGATAAAGGAGGCAAGAATATACAATGGAGAAAAGACAGCCTCTTCAATAAGTGGTGCTCGGACAACTGGACAGCTACATGTAAAAGAATGAAATTAGAACACTCCCTAACACCATGCACAAAAATAAACTCCAAATGGATTAAGGACTTAAATGTAAGACCAGACACTATAAAACTTTTAGAGGAAAACATAGGAAAAACACTCTGACATAAATCACAGCAAGATCTTTTTTGACCCACCTCCTAGAGTAACAGAAATAAAAACAAAAATAAACAAATGGGACTTAATTAAACTTAAAAGCTTTTGCACAGCAAAGGAAACCCTAAACAAGACAAAAAGACAACCCTCAGAATGGGAGAAAATATTTGCAAATGAAACAACAGACAAAGGATTAATCTCCTAAATATACAAACAGCTCATGGAGCTCAATATCAGAAAAACAAACAATCCAGTTAAAAAATGGGTGGAAGACCTAAATAGACATTTCACCAAGGAAGACATGCAGATGGCCAAGAGGCACATGAAGAGATGCTCAACATCACTAATTATTAGAGAAATGCAAATCAAAACTACAGTGAGGTATCACCTCACACCAGTCAGAATGGCCATCATCAAAAAATCTACAAACAATAAATGCTAGAGAGGGTGTGGAGAAAAGGGAACCCTCCTACACTGTTGGTGGGGATGTAAATTGATACAGCCACTATGGAGAATAGTATGGAGGATCCTTAAAAAACCAAAAATAGAACTACCATATGACCCAGCAATCCCACTACTGGGCATATACCCTGAGAAAACCATAATTCAAAAAGAGTCATGTACCACAATGTTCACTGCAGCACTATTCACAACAGCCAGGACATGGACCTAACCTAAGTGTCTATCAATAGAGGAATGGAGAAAGAAGATGTGGTATATATATATACGATGGAATATTACTTGGCCATAAAAAAAGAACAAAATAATGCCATTTGCAGCAACATGGATGGACCTAGAGATTGTCATACTGAGTGAAGTAAGTCAGACAGAGAACGACAAATATCATATGACACCGCTTATATATGGAATATAAAAAAAGGCTACAAATGAACTTATCTACAAAACAATAATAGAGTTACAGATGTAAAATATAAACTTATGGTTACTGGGGGGTAAGGAGGGGGAGGGATAAATTGGAAGATTGGGATCGACACATACACACTACGATATACAGAATAGATAACTAATAAGGACCTACTGTATAGCACAGGGAACTCTACTCAATACTCTGTAATGGCCTATATGGGAAAAGAAGCTAAAAAAGAGGGGATATATGTATATGTATAACTGATTCACTTTGCTCTACACTTGAAAGTAACACATTGTAAATCAATTATACTCCAATAAAAATTAAAAGAAAATAGTAGTGGGTGCCATTTTAATTCCAGGTAGAGCTCCTTTTTTTTTTTTAAATTTTTTAATTTAATTTTATTTATTTTTTTATACAGCAGGTTCTTATTAGTCATCAATTTTATCCCCATCAGTGTATACATGTCAAAGCTCCTTTCTTACTGCACTCATTTCTAGGGTCCTATTACACTGACTACAACATATCTTTTCTACTCATATTATGACTTACAAAATAATAAGTAACTAAAATTTAAAAATTATGGCATGAATTTTAGTTAAAAAGAACAAAAAGCGGGGAGAGTGGCCCAGATGGCAGAGTAGGAAGACCCTGAGCTCACCTCCTCTCACAGGCACACCAAAATGACAGCTATTTACAGAGCAATTATTGATGAGAAAGACCTGGAGACTAGCAGAAAAGATCTTCTGCAACTAAAGATATAAAGAAGGAACCACAGTGAAATGGGTAGGAGGGGCAGAAATGCAGTATAGTCAAAACTCATACATACAAAACTCATACTCTTATGACCCACAAATGGGAGCATAATTACAATTGCAGAGGTTCTCCCCAAGGAGCGAGAGGTCCACCCCACATTGGGCTCCCCAGCTTCGGTCCTGGGGGTCCTGCACCAGGAAGATAAGCCCCCAGAATGTTTGGCTTTGAAAGCCAGTGGTGCTTACTTTTGGAAGAGCCAAAGGGCTGTAGGAAATAGAGAGTCCACTCTTTAAGGGTACACACAAAATCTCACATGCTCCAAGACCCAGAGCAGAGGCAGTAATTTGAAAGGTGCCTGGGTCAGACCCACCTGCTGATCTTGGAGAGCCTCCCAGAGAGACAGGAAGCAACTGGAGCTCACTCTGGGGACACAGACACTGGTAGCAGCCATTGTGGGGAATGTGTTCTACCACGAGGACACTGGTGCTGACAAGTGCCATTTTGGAGTCCTCCTAGCTTATTAGTGCCAGGACCCAGCCCTTATCACCAGCATGTTGGCACAAGTACTGGGATGCCTGAGGCCAAGCAGTTAGCCAGGCAGGGGCACAGCCTCACCCACCAGCAGATTGGCTGCCTTAGGAACCCCTGAACCCCCAGCTGCCCTGGTACCTGACCCTGCCCACCAGAGGGCCCAGGATCTGGTCCCACCCATCAGTGCGCCAGAACTAACCTCGGAACCCCAAGGCCCAAAAGCCAGTTGTTGAGACCTGGCTTTGCTCAGCAGTGGGCATAACATCAACTCTGGTACCCCCAGGGCCTTGCAGCCAGAGACCTTAGGACCCGACTCTACACACCAGTGGGCAGGCAATAGCTCCAGGACAGCCTGGGCCCAGACTCCACCTGCCAGAGGGCTGGCACCAGCCCTGGGACCCCCCAGGACCCTGCAGCCAGAGACCCTAGCCCTGCCCACTAACAGGCTATCAGCCCCAGGACCACTAAAGTACCACAATTTGCCATGTTAGAACCCAGCCTACCCACCAGCAGGCCAGCACCAGCTTCATGACCCCCAGGGCCCTATAGCCAGAGGCCTCAGGACCCAGCCCTTCCCAGCAGTGGGTAGACACGAGCCCCAGGACCACTGCAGTCCTGCACCTTGCTGTGTCAGGACACAGCCCACCTACAAGCACCCAGCACCAGCCCTGAGACGCTTGGGCCCTGGCCCTACCCACCAGCAGGACAAATCCAGCTCTGGGAAACCCTGGAGCCCTGAACCAGCTGCTCAAGATCTGGCCCCACACACCAGTGGCTGACACCAGCTCTGGTCCCCCAGGGCTCTGCAGCCAGAATCCCTGGGAACTGGCTCAACCCACCAGTGGGCCAGCACTAGCCCTGGGACCCCAAGGGCCCTGGCCCTGCCCTCCAGCAGGTTTACACCAGCTCTGAGACACCTTGGACCCCTCAGCCAGCCACCCTTGGGATTGAGCCCCACTCATCAGCGGGCCAACGCCAGCTTTGGGACACCCAAGACCCTGCAGCCAGCCATGTCAGGAACCTGTCCTGCCTACCAGCAGGTGGACACTAGATCCAGGACCCCCAGCTGCACAACCACCCACTTTAAAGTGATGAAAGGAAAAACCTCCAATCAGAAATACTCTACCCAGCAAGGCTTTCATTCAGATTTGATGGAGAGATAAAAAGTTTTACAGACAAGCAAACGCTAAAAGAGTTCAGCACCACCAAGCCAGCTTTACAAGAAATGTTAAAGGGAACTCTCTAAGCAAAAAACAAAACAAAACAAAACAAAAAAACAGGCCACAACTAGAACATGAAAATTACAGAAGGAAAAATCTCATCGATAAAAGCAAATATACAATAAAGATAGTAAATCAACCATGTATAAAGCTAGTAGGAAGGTCAAAAGACAGAAGTAGTAAAATCATCTACATTCTCAATAAGTAGTCAAGGGGTACACAAAACAAAAAGATGCAAAATATGATGTCAAAAACAGTAAAGGTGGGGAGAGTAAAAATGCAGGCTTGTTAAAATGTGTTCAGACTTAAGAGATCAGCAACTTAAAATAATCATACACTCACATATATTTCTATATATAAACCTTATGGTAAGTACAAACTAAAAATCTATATAGATACACCAAAAAGAAAGGATTCCAAACATAACACTAAAAATAGTCATCAAATCACAAGGGAAGAGAACAAAAGAAGAAGAAAGGAACAAAAAAGAAGTACAAAAACAACCCCCAAACAATTAACAGAGTGGCAATAAGTACAAAGCTATCAACAATTACTTTAAGTGTAAAGGAACTAAGTGCTCCAATCAAAAGATATAGAGTGGCTGAATGATACAAAAACAAGGCCCATATATATGCTCCTTACAAGAGACTCATTTCAGATCTAAAACATACACAGACTGGAAGTGAGAGATTGGGAAAAGGCTCTCCACGTAAATGGAAATGAAAAGAAAGCTGGGGTAGTGATATTTATATCAGACAAAATAAACTTAAAGTCTGTTTTAAAGAGACTGTGACAAGAGACAAAGAAGGATACCACATAATGATCAAGTGTCAGTCCAAGAAGAAGATATAATAATTGTAGGCAGAACTGGAGCTCTGGGCAGCACCAGCAGTGGCATAGGAGGCAGCGAGGCTGGGATGGCAGAAGCCAACCAGTGACTGCAGCAAGAGTGGCAGGGACAGAGCAGACCACAAGGAAGGCGCACAGGCAGCCAGACTGGGCCAGGACATGGGGAGAGTGGCCACTGGGAAGCAGGCAGGAGGCTGGGTGGGCAGCTGCCTAGCCGTGAAGCGACATGGTGCTGCTCAAGGAGTATCAAGTCATCTTACCTGTGGCTGTGGAAGAGTATCAAGTGGGGTAGCTGTATTCTGTGGCTGAGGTCAACAAAAGTGAAACCGGTGGTGGTAAAGGCATAGAGGTACTGGTGAATGAGCCTTATGAGAAGGACAGTGAGAAAGGCCAGTAAACACACAAGAGCTACCACTTACAGAGCAAAATGCCCACGTTTGTTCAAATGCTGGCTCCAGAGGGAGCCATGAATATACATGAAAAAGCATGGAATGCCTACCCTCCTACCCTTATTGCTGAACTGTTATTACAAATGAGTACAAGAAAGCAGACTTTCTGATTAAAATTGAAACCTGGCACAAACCATATCTTGGCACCCAGGAGAATGTGCATAAACTGGAACCTGAGGCACGGAAACATGTGGAAGCCATATATATAGACACTGCAGATCAAAACCAAGTACTTAGCAAGGATTTCAAGGTAGAGGAAGACCCAGCAAAATTTAAATCTATCAAAACAGGCTGAGAACCCTTGGGCCCCAACTGGAAGCAAGAACTTGTAAATCAGAAGGACTACCCATACATTCATACATACAAAATGGTTACTGTCAAGTTCAAGTGGTGGGGCCTGCAGAACAAAGTGGAAAACTTTATACATAAGTCAGAGAGGTGTCTGTTTACAAACTTCCACAGGCAGCTGTTCTGTTGGTTTGATAAGTGGGTTGACCTGACTATGGACAACATTCAAAGGATGGAAGAAGAGATGAAGAGATACCTGGATGAGACAAGGCAAAAGGACCCAGTGAAAGGAATGATGGCAGATGACTAAAGCCACCCCTCCTCCTTCTGCACTTTTTGCAAGACAGTGGTCAAAAGGAAGGCCCAGCAGCTCCACCCTCCCAAGTGACAGGCCATCTTCGGACATAGCCTTTCTGTGCCCATTCTTCAGACAAATTTTTATCCTTTACTGTAGCTAATTCTAGATGCCCTTTAATATTGTGAACAAATAGACCATCTGGTATTATGAAGTCCATGTGTGCCGGAGCCTGTTCCTCTGAGATGTGTGGTGTGTAGGTTGCTGTATTTACAGCTCCTCCCTCTCCAACCATTGTGTTCTCAACCTATTTCTGTGTGCCCTCCCCCACTTTATTTCCAAGTGACAATTTTAGTCTTTCAAAAAAAAAATTGTAAATATATACGCACCCAACATCAGAGCACTTAAATACATAATGCAAATATTAACAGACATAAAGGGAGAAATTGACAGTAACACAATAATAGTAGGGGACTTTAACACCCCACTTACATGAATGGACATATCATCTAGACAGAAAATCAGTAAGGAAATACTGTCCTTAAATGACATATTAGATGAGATGAACTTAATGGATATGTATAGAACATTCTGTCCAAAAGCAGTAGTATATGCATTCTTTTAAAGCATACATGGAACATTCTCCAGGATAAATCATATGCTAAGCCACAAAACAAGTCTCAGTAAACTTTAAGAAGGCTGAAATCATATCAAGCATCTTTTCCAGACACAATGCAAATACAAGAAAAAAACTGTAGGGAATTCCCTGGCAGTCAAATGGTTAGGACTCTGCGCTCTCACTGCTGAGGGCCCGGGTTTGATCCCTGGTTGGGGAACTAATATCCCACAAGCCGCGCAGCCAAAAAAAAAAAAAAGAAAGAAAGAAAAAGAAAAAACACTAACATGTAGAGACTAAATGATATGCTACTAAACAACCAATAGATTACTGAAAAAAATCAAAGAAGAAGTAAACAAATACCTGGAGATAAATGAAAATGAAAACACAATGATCCTAATCTATGGGATGCAGCAAGAGCAGTTCTAAGAGAGAAGTTTATAGTGATACAAGTCTACCTCAGGAAACAAGAGAAATCTCAAATAAACAACCTAACCCTACACTTAAAGGAACTACAGTAAGTCCCCTAGACACGAACGAGTTCCGTTCCGAGAGTGCATTCGTGAGTCTAATTTGTTTGTAAGTCCAACAAAATTAGCCTAGGTACCCAACTAACACAATAGGCTATATAGTACTGTACTGTAATAGGTTTATAATACTTTTCACACAAATAACACATAACAAACGAACTCAAAAAATAAAAAAAAACTTTAATCTTACAGTACAGTACCGTGAAAAGTACAGTACAGTACCAGCTACATCATCGCTGCTTTTACTCTTGCTTCCAGACATCCTGGGCTTGAAATAAAGATACTGTACTACTGTACTCTATAAAGTACTGTACACTAAAGTACACAAAAGCACAACCACTTATAGAGGATGCATGCATGTGACAATGTACACCAGACACACGAACTAACTTACGTGATTGGACATGTGAACGCACGTTCGCATCTTTGAAAGTCTGCAATTTGAAGGTTCGTATGTAGGGGACTTACTGTAGAAAAAAATCAAATAAAACCCAAAGTTAGTACAAGGAAAGAAATCATAAATAAAATCATAAATGAAATAGAGATGTAAAAAAACACAGAAACACCTAGAGGGGTGGGATAGGGAGGGTGGGAGGGAGATGCAAGAGGGAGGAGATTTGGGGATATATGTATATGTATAGCTGATTCACTTTGTTATAAAGCAGAAACTAACACACCATTGTAAAGCAATTATACTCCAATAAAGATATTAAAAAAAAAAAACCATAGAGCTGGTCCTTTGAAAAGATAAACAAAATTGACAAACCTTCAGCCAGACTCATCAAAAAAAAAAAAAAAAGAAAGAAAGAAAGAAAGAGGGCCCGAATCAATAAAATAAGAAATGAAAAAGGAAAAGTTACAACCAATATCACAGAAATACAAAGGATTATAAGAGATTACTATGAACAATTATACACCAATAAAATGGACAACCTAGAAGAAATGGACAAATTCCTAGAAATGTATAATCTTTTAAGACTGAATCAGGAAGAAATAGAATACATGAACAGACCAATTAGCAATAATGAAATTGTAACAGTAATAAAAATACTCCCAATAAACAAAAGTGTAGAATTAGATGGCTTCACAGGTGAATTCTATCAAATATTTTGAGAAGAGTTAATGCTTATCCTTCTCAAAATATTCCAAAAAATTGCAGAGGAAGAAATGCTTCTGAACTCATTTTATGAGGCCAGCATCACCCTGATACCAATACCACGGAAAGACATCACCAAATGACAGGACAATATCACTAGTGAACATACAAGCAAAAATCCTTAACAAAGTAATTGCAAAACAAATTCAACAATACATTAAAAGGATAGATCATACACCATGATCAAGTGGGATTTTCCAAGGGATGCAAGGATAATTCAATACCCACAAATCGATCAATGTGATACACCACATTAACAAGTGGAAGAATAAAAATCATATAATCATCTCGATACAGAAAAACTTTTTGACAGATTTCAAGATCTATTTATGATAAAGACTCTCAACAAAGTGGTTATGGAGGGAATGTTTCTCGACATAACACAGGCCATATATGACAAACCCACAGCTAACGTCATACTGAATAGTGAAAATCTGAAAGCTTTTCCTTTAAGATTAGGAACAAGACAAGGATATCCACTCTTGCCACTTTTACAACATACTATTGGAAGTCCTAGCCATAGCAATCATACAAGAAAAAAAAATAAAAGGAATCTAAATTTGAAAGGAAAAAGTTAAAGTGTCATTTTTTGAAGATAAGATGATACTATACACAGGAAATCCTAAAGATGCCACCAAAAAACTACTACAACTCATGAATGAATTTGGTAATGTTGCAGGATACAAAATTAATACACAGAAATCTGTTGGGTTTCTACATACTAACAATGAACTATCACAAAGAAAATTAAGAAAACAATCCCACTGTATCAAAAAGAATAAAATACCTAGGAGTAAATCTAACTAAAGAGGTAAAAGATCTCGACTTGGAAACTATAAGGCACTGATGAAAGAAACTGAAGATGACACAAACAAATGGAAAGATATACTGTGTTCACGAATTGGAAGAATTAATATTATTAAAATGACCATACAATTCAAGGCAATCTACAGATTCAATGCAATCTCTTTCAAAATACCAATGACATTTTTCACAGAACAAGAACAAATAATTCTAAAATGTTTTGGAAACAGAAAAGACCTTGAATAGTCAAAACAACCTTGAGAAAGAAGAACAAAGCTTCAGAGGTCTCATGCTCCCTGATTTCACACTATACTACAAAGCTACGGTAATCAAAACAGTATGGTACCAGCACAAAAACAGACACATAGATCAATGGAACAGAATAGAGAGCCCAGAAGTGAATTCACACTTTTATCGGCAACTAATCTATGACAAAGAAGGCAAGAATATACAATGGAGAAAAGACAGCTTCTTCAATAAATGGTGTTAGGAAAAATTGGACATCTCCATGCAAAAGAATCAAACTGGACTACTCTCTCACACCATGCCCAAAAATAAACTCAAAATGGATTAAAGACTTACAGGTAAAACCCGAAATCATAAAAATTCTAGAAGAAAACACAGACACTAAGCTCTTTGACACTGGTCTTAGTAATATTTTTTGGGATCTGTCTCCTCAGGCAAGGGAAACAGAAGCAAAAATAAACAAATGTGACTACATCCAACTAAAAAGCTTTTGCACAGCAAAGGAAATTATTAACAAAATGAAAAGGCTGCCTGCTGACCAGGGGAAGAGATTTGCAAGCCATATATTTGACAAGGGGTTAATATCCAAAATATACAAAGAACTCATACAACTCAACATCAAACAAACAAACAAAGTATCTGATTAAAAAATGGGCAGAGGACCTGAGTAGACATCTTCCCAAAGAAGACATAGAGATGGTCAACAGGCACATGAAAAGATGCTCAACATCACTAATGATCAGGATAAAGCAAACCAAAACTACAATGAAGTATCACCTCATACCTGTCAGAATGGCTATGATAAAAAATACAAAAAATAATAAGTGTTGGTGAGCATGTACAGAAAAGAGATCCCTGGTCCTCTGATGGTGGAAATGTAAATTGGTGTAGCAACTGTGGATAACAGTATGGACAGTCCTCAAAAAATTTAAAGTAGGGGACTTCCCTGGAGGGTCCAGTGGTTAAGACTCTGTGCTTCCACTGCAGGGGGCATGGGTTCAATCCCTGATTGGGGAACTAAGATCCCACATGCCATGTGGCATGCCCACATGTGGCATGACAAAAAAAAAAAAAAAATTAAATTAAAAAAATCACAAGTAGAACTACCATAGGATCCAGCAATTCTACTTCTGGGTATTTATCTGAAGAAAACAAAAACACTAATTTGAAAAGATATAGGTACCCTTATGTTCACTGTAGCATTATTTACAATAGACAAGATATGGAAGCAACCTAAGTGCCCACTGATAAATGAATGGATAAAGAAGATGTGGTATATATACACACAATGGAATATTTCTCAGCCATAAAAAAGAATAATATCTTGCCAGTTGTGACAACATGGATGTACCTAGAGTATATTATGCTAAATGATTGAGTCAGACAGAGAAAGACAAATAATATCTGATTTCACTTATATGTGGACTCTAAAAAAACCACAAATGAACAAACAAAACAGAAACAGAATTAGAGATACATTCAGGTGGTTGCCAGAGGGGATGAGGGTGGTGGGAGGAAAGAAATAGGTGAGGGAGATAAGAAGTACAGATTTCCAGTTGTAAAATAAATGCGTCAGGGGTATGAAATGTACAGGGTGAGTAATATAGCAAATAACTATGTAGTATCTTTCTATGTTGACAGATCGTGACTAGACTTATTGTGATCATTTTGAAATGTACAGAAGTATTGAATCATTATGTTGTGTAACAGGAAGTAACAAAGTGTTATAGGTCAATTATACTTCAAAAACAAACAAACTCATGGAAAAAGCAATCAGATTTGTGGTTAGCAGAAGCGGGATGTGGGGGGAGGGAGAATTGGATGAAGGCAATCAAAGGTACAAACTTCCAGGTACAAGACAAATAAATACTAGGGCTGTGATATACAACATGATAAATCAACACTGCTTTATGTTATATATGAAAGTTGTTGAGGGTAAATATTATGATCACAAGAAAAAATATTTTTTCTATTTCTCTAATTTTATATCTATAATATGATGGATGTTCACTAAACTTATTGCAGTAATCATTTCATGATGCGTGTAAGTCAAATCATTATGCTGTACACCTTAAACTTATATAGTGGGTATATCAATTATATTTCAATAAAACTGTAAGGAAAAAGAACAAAAAGTGGTTAAGCCTTTTCAAATATGTACTGCAAGTATGCCAACAGTTGATATCAGTTCTCTGTATATCAATCCTTTCATCCATCTATGAAGCAAACTATTTAAAAGCACCAGCTGACGATAATAATTGCTTCTTGCATTGCCTTCTATGATATACAGGATCATTTAATAAAGAGATTTTTGCCTATAATAGCTCATTAAGTTTTCTTCCTGAGCATATATATTATAATGATATCCAGTTCTATAAGCTTCTCTGAAGTAGTGTGACTTGTACATGCATTTGTTTATTCAGAGTAAATTCTGATGTTTTTATAGCCTGATTTCTTCTCTTTGTTCCATACTGAAGAGTATTTGCATTTGTCCTAGAAAAATGCAGTTGGTTTAACATGGATTTATTGTACTCTGTTTGAAAATGACCTGAAAGCTTGGATGGCTTCATGTTACTTTTTTAAAAGTCAAGATTATTGATTTATAATTTAAATACCGTAAAATCTACCTTTTTAAAAGTGTGCAGCTTGATGACTTTTGACAAATGTACATCATGTATCCATCACCACAATCAAGATATAGAATATATTAGGTTGTTTGGCCTGAGGTGACCCAACACTGGAGCCTACCCTGGCTCTTTGATGGGGCTAATGGTGGACTCTAGGAGGGCTCATGCCAAGGAGTACTTCCCAGAACTTCTGCTGCGCGTGTCCTTGTCTTCACGGTGAGACAGAGCCACCCCCTGCCTCTGCAGGAGACCCTCCAACACTAGAAGGGATGGTACAAACTGGCACAAAGGAGTTGCTCAAGAAATGGTTGAACAAGTGAATGAATGATCCCCTCTCACGTACAAGGTAGAGAGTTTCAGAGACCAATTTCCCCAGTCAAGTGTTCTAAATCTGGTCAGTGTTTTCTGTTACCCTGAGCACTGAAGAGGATTCCATGATAAGACACTAACTGTGTCAACAGATTCCTTGGGATTTTTCTACATAGGCATTCATTTCATCTGCAAGTAGAGACAGTTTTGTTTTTCCCCTTCTTATCTGTATGCCTTTTGTTTTTTTCTTGCCTTGTTGTAGTGGCTGGCACATCCAATATTATGTTGAATAAGAGTGGTGATAGAAGTCCTTGCCAGATTCTCAGTCTTACAGAGAAAATATTGTCTCTTACAGTTATTTATGTTAACTGTAGTTTTTTTTCAGATGCTTTTTATCAAGTTGAGGAAGTCCTCTATTATTTGTCATTTACTGAGAGTTTTTGTTGTGAGTGGGTATTGAATTTTGTTAAGATTTATTTTTCTGCATCAATTGATATGATGATATGGTTTTTCTCTTTTAATCTGTTGATTTGGTGAAGTACATTGATTGGTTTTGAAAAGTTTAATCAGCTTCATGTACATGAAATAAATCCCACTTGGTCATGGTGCATAAAAAAAAAAAAAAAAAAAGAATATTTTAGTCACTCCAAAGAGACTTGTCAGGAGATCATTTTATAATCCATGCAAGAGATGACGGTAGCTTGGTCCCGTATGATAGTGATGGAGCTGATGAGAAGTGATCAGATTCAGCATGCATTTTGAAGGTAAAGCTGGCAGCATTTGCCCATGGGTAAAATGCATAAGAAAGCACAGTCAGGATTTATTATTTCTCAAGATTCTATGGACCAACTTGGCAGTCTGCTGCTTTTTGCCTAGTCATGTTGCTGTGCTTTGTTTAAGGTTGGAAGGTACAAGATGATCCCACTCAGATGTCTCACAGTAGGTACTGGCAGTCAGCTGGGGTCCTTTGAGTCTCCTCTATATGGCCCTTTATTCTCCTGTAGGCTAGACCAGCTTACATGGTGGTCACATGGTAATAAACAATCTCAAACTTAGCTTAAAACAAGTACAATTTATTATTCATCATGATTTTTTGTGTTGGTTGGGCTGTTCTGCTGTTCTTACCTGGGCTTGCTCATGTAGGCTGGATGGAATGGATTCAGCTGGGAAAACTGGAATGGCTTGGCCTTTTTCCATGTTGTCTTTCACCCCAAGTTTCTTCACAGCATAATGTTCTCAAGGCAGCATTTCAAGAGGGCGAAACAGATGCTGCAAGGCCCCTTGAGGCTTAGGCTTCAGAACTCAAATAACATCACTTCCCCCACAATCCATTGGTCAAAACAAGTTAAAAGGCCAGCCTAAATTCAAGGATTTGGAGAAACAGACCTCACTTATACAAGGGAGAAGCAGAAAAGTCACATTGCAAAGGTGGGTACATACTAGGATGGGAGGAAGATATATAACCATTAATCAGTTTACTCCACTGCCGTTAGGTTGACTCGCCTACTTTCTTTCTCTCCTCCTGCCATTAAGACCAACTGCTTCTGTATCTCTTTGTGACTTGAGTTCATACTTCCTAAGAGAAGACAAGGACTCCTAAGGCATAAACTTGGGGCCAGATCCCCTCATAAGCTGCAAAATAGCCTATAAATGGCTTATCAGCTTTCACTGTGGTGAGCCAATCTGGTATCCATGGTAGCCAGTGTGTAAAGAACTCAAAGAATCTTATAAAAAGGGCCAGTGGGTGTGGCAGGTCCTCTGAAGTTTTCCTGAAGGGGTCAATACAGGCACCTTGCTTGACTGGTACAGAGCACCTGGGAAAAGATGTAGTGGGTACAAATATCAGCTTACAATGTGGTATGCAAAAATATACCTCCTTTTGATCTTCTATAACAACTTACTTTCTCTTTTGAGTCTCTGATCCATCATGATGAAAAATTCATATTCTTAGTCAGTTTAGAGTTTCTCTCTTCCATCCCTTGGTCATACCTAATTTCTGGAGGGTCTTATATAGTGTCACAACACCAGGAGGGCCTATCTAGGCTTCTTTGTCATTGGTCTCTACAGTGTTCTCAAGACTTTAGTTCTTTAGCTATCTCATTTAATCCTTATTCATTGATCCCTGTAGCCTGATATCTTTTAATAATGATGACCATGATTATGATAGTAATTATGACAGTTTTATGATAGTATTAACAGCAATTTCTATTTATTGTCTGCTATGAGAGGCAGGCACTATGCTGCTGTATATATTAAATATACTATTGATAAAAACCAAACAACTCTGTGTACATCTATTACATCCTACGGCATTTACTGAGAAATTATATGTATAATGAACACTAGTAATTACTGATGTCCACCATTTGAAACCCCCTTGAATTTAAGGGATTCCTTGTCTCCCAAAAGGGAAGTTGAAATGAAAAGACATCTAGTATTCTACCTCCTGTGCTAGCTGGGATGTAAGCCCTTGACTTAGGCTTTGCCAATCAGATGGACTCGTCTGGGATTTTGAATTTGAAACTAATGACACAAAGAAAAAAGGACAGTGGAGACTGCTTTCTGGTGTCAGTGGCAGCAGCATCCAGTTGGCAGGCACAACAGTGTCTGTGTTGCCAACTGCTGGATCCAGTATTAAATACCAGGGATGACAACAGTGCAAGCTGCAGTTAGTTCCTTTGTTCAGTGGCAGCAGTAGTGGTGCCCCAATAGACTAGCTTTTTGGTTTTATTTTTGGCTGTGGTATTATCTGCATAGGTTCTCTTGATTCTTGCCTGTTTTACCAGTTAAATCTGTGAGGTAGCCATTAAATATTGTTACAAGAAATTAAATTTTGGAGAAATTTTTACCAGGGATGGTTGTAGGCAATAGATCCTCAGGGAAGGGTGGGGTGGGGTGGGGAGACCTAAGATTAGTAACTTGGTCTGGTTTAAGATGAAGACAAGGAGAATCCAGCTAACATTAAGAAACTGGATTTTCACAGCCCATGGTAAATAGTACCAAAATACCTAAATCATTCCATGGATCACTTGTACTAAATATGCCAATTGAAGGCAAGACTTTGTACTTTCAAGTGCTACTGCCATAGGATGATATGAAGGGTAGGCAGAATTCCAGAACTATGGAGGTGCTGTGATTGCTTCTAATATTGCTGAACATCTGAGAAAGAAAGAATGACATTCTATGAGGCAACCATCACCTTGATACCAAAACCAGACAAAGATACCACAAAAAAAAGAAAATTACAGGCCAATATCACTGATGAACATAGGCACAAAAATACTCAACAAAATACTAGCAAACTGAATCCAACAATACATTAAAGGATCATACACCAGGATCAAGTGGGATTTATCCCAGGGATGCAAGGATTCTTCAATATCCACAAATCAATTAGTGTGATACACCAAATTAACTGAAGAATAAAAACCATATGATCTCATTGCAGCACTATTTACAATAGCCAAGACATGGAAGCAACCTACATGTCCATCCACAGAGGAATGGATAAAGAGGTTGTGGTACATATATACAATGGAATATTACTCGGCCATGAAAAAGAATGAAATAATGTCATTTGCAGCAACATGCTTGGACCTAGAGATTATCATACTAAGTGAAGTAAGTCAGACAGAGAAAGACAAATATCATATGCTATCACTCATATGTGGAATCTAATTTTAAAAAATGATACAAATGAACTTATTTACAAAACAGAAACAGACTTACAGATATCAAATACAAACTTATGGTTACCAAAGGCGAAATGTGGTGGGGAGGGATAAATCAGGAGCTTGGGATGAACATACATACACAACTACATATAAGATAGATAAACAAGGACCTACTGTGTAGCACAGGACACTCTATTCAATATTCTGTGATAAACTATATAAGAAAAGAATCTAAAAAACAATGAATATATGTATATGTATAACTGAATAACATTGCTGTACGCCTGAAACACAACATTGTAAATCAACTATGCTCCAATAAAATTAAATTTAAATAAAAGAGACATTGTCACTATTCTTTCTCTTATTTCCTCTTTATATGATGTATCTGTCCTGCTGTGAACAGCATCAGCAGCTCCTAAAAATAAAAGTCCAAAGGCTATTACCAGCTATGAGCTTGATAAGAGTCTTACTCTTGAGAGCAACAGTGTATCCTTTTAAAATTGTATTTTGTTACATCACATTATATTTGGCCACACAGTACAGGTCAGATTCAGGAGAGCATTTGGTAGACCGCATTTTGTCATTTAATAAAACTTTTATGGAGCACACTTTTGTTATTAAAGAAAATAAATTACGTTCCACTTCAAAATGTCTTTCTCGGAACTTTTGTTAATGCCGTGAATTTTTTTTTTTTTTGATAACTTGTTTTTTTAGGTGTGCCCTAACCTAAGTGCCACAAACTGGGTGGCCTAAAACAACAGAAATTTATTCTCTTGCAGTTCTGGAGGCCAGAAATCAAGGTGTCAGCAGGGCTGGTTCCTTCTGGAGGTTCTGAGGGAGAATCCACTCCACGCCTCTCTCCTGACTTCTGGTAGCTGTTGGCATTCCTTGGCGTTCCTTGGCTTGTAGCTGCATCACTCCAGTCTCTGCCTCCATCTTTACATGGCTCTCCCCTCTGTTTCTTTTTTTTTTTTTAATATTTATTTATTTAATTTATTTATTTTATATTTTTGGCTGCATTGGGTCTTAGTTGCGGCATGTGGGATCTTTCATTGCGGCATAGGCTCTTCATTGTGGCGCACCAGGGCTCTCTCTAGTTGTGGTGTGTGGATTTTCTCTCTCTAGTTGTGGCACGGGGCTCCAGGGCATGTAGGCTCCAGAGTGCATGGGCTCTGTAGTTGCAGCATGCAGGCTCTCTAGTTGAGGCACACAAGCTCAGTAGTTGTGGCACACAAGCTCAGTAGTTGTGGCACATAGGCTTATTTGCCCCGCGGCATGTGGGATCTTAGTTCCCCAACCAGGGATAGAACCTGTGTCCCCTGCATTGGAAGGTGGATTCTTTTTTTTTTTTAAATCAATTATTTATTACTTTTTTAAAAAAATTTATTTAATTTATTTATTTTTGGCTGCATTGGGTCTTCGTTGCTGCGCAGGCTTTCTCTAGTTGTGGTGAGCGGGGACTACTCTTTGTTGCAGTGCGCGGGCCTCCCATTGCAGTGGCTTCTCTTGTTGCAGAGCACAGGCTCTAGGTGTGCAGGCTTCAGTAGTTGTGGCACACAGGCTTAATTGCTCCACAGCATGTGGGATCTTCCCGGACCAGGGCTTGAATGTCCCCTGCATTGGCAGGCGGCCTCTTAACCACTGCACCACCAGGGAAGCCCTGGAAGGTGGATTCTTTACCACTGGACCACCAGGGAAGTCCCCCCTCTGTGTTTCTTTCTCACATCTTCCTCTGCCTTTCTCCTCTAAGAATCCCTGTCATTGGATTTAGGGCTCGCCCTAAACCCAGGATGATCTTATCTCTAGATCCTTAACTTAATTACATCTGCAAACACCCTTTTTCCTAACAAGGTCACATTCACTTAGTTCAGAGGATTAAGACTTGTTTTGGGGGACTACTGTTTTGTTTTGTTTTTTAACATCTGTACTGGAGTATAATTGCTGTACAATGGTGTGTAATGCCGTGAATTTAAAAAAAAAATCTGCTATATTAAAAAGGAATTGCATTGATTTTCTTTTCTAAAGTTCAGGAAATGTCTCATTCAAATATTTGCTTGCTATTAACTATGTTTAGGCAGAAGACAAAGGAATGAATTTTCCTCCTGTTGGAAATAATTAAGCAAGCTCTGCATGTAGTATATATTTTGCCATTTATGTTACTTTTATTCCACCAAATATGGTTATAAATGTTTTAGAGAAAGAAGATGGCTATCAGAGAAAGCTCATGTTTGCTAAATGGAGGATATAATCCTTCTTAACATCAAGACATTGTTTGTCAAGATTCAGCTATTAGGTGTATTTAGGATTCTATAATAGTTTTTGTTATTTATTCTTTTGAAATCCTAATGTAGCATTTCTCTTTGGAAGAAATGAAACATCTTGCATTGGGGTTCCCAAGAGGACCCCAAATAAATAGCACCCCTCTTCCTTGCCTGAGTTTTGGACAAATTGAGAAAATAAAACAAAGAGTAAATATAGAGGCCAACATTTTGATTACATCTTCATTATTGTTAGAGATGAGGTTGGAGGATGTGGCTCTAGCTCTGTAACCATGTGTCCTTGCAAATACTTAACCTACAATTAAGTAGATTTAACCTTGGATGGGTAAAGGGATTGTGTGGGTTAGCAGGGGAAGTGAGCCTCTTGAGGGCTTCTAAGAGGAAGAACGGCAGAGCTGAGAGTTTGCATTAGTGGTTATTCTTCACAGATTTACCAATCAGAGAAGTCACTCCACCTACCTTGGGATGGAGTGCAAAAAATGAGAAGAGCATACTTAGGAAAAAGCCCTCCTCTTGGAAGCCGGGAGTAGAAGAAAGGAATTCTATTCCTACATTCCTCGGCTTTTTGTTCTTCTAATCCATTGATTTAGTAATTAAGCCTATGGTCAATCATAGGCTGTTTTCAGTTTTGTCCCTGTTTCATAAGACTGCTCCTCCCAAACCAACCACTTCTTTTGGGCATCATTCTGGGATTGTTGGTGGGAGTGTAGTTTTGACCCCAGAAGGCTAGGAAATGGGTAAGAAAATACACTCATCAGTCAACACTAAAGATACTCCATTTCAAAGGCTGAAAATTAATTTCCTATTTTCCATGCCAAACCATGTCCAATTACATTGCTCAACACAGCATATCAGAGGTTCTGCATAAGACTGAATGAAAATAGTAAGGTTCTCTAGTAATAAAAACTCTAAAAATATGGAACTACATCTAATGTGAATATACATCTCTTCTCTTTATCAAATTCTCAGGGAGAAATGAAAGTCTAATGATGAAATTTGTTTTGTAAATTTAAGCCCAGAGATAATTTTTTTTTTTTTTTAGCCCAGAGATAATTTGAATAAAGGAATTAAAATCCAAAATCAAAATCTCTTGTTCTTGTGACTTAAAAGTCCAAAGCCTAAAATTCTTCAAGTCCAAAATCCATTCCCTCAAATTTCTTTTCCTACTTGGTTTTAGTGAGGAACTAAATGCTTGAGTGGGACTGGGGTTCCTCCTATAACTATGGTTTCAGTTGGCTCTCATGGATGGAGTATGTTTTCAGAATTCCAGAAATAATACCTGTTTAGAGGCAAGTTTCTCCTGACTCTCCCATTTTAAAAAGTTCAAAGTGTCCACAGGCCCCATCATAGCCAAAATTTAGAAGAAAAGATGTCTCTACCCCAAGAGCAGGAAATGGGAGAAAGCCAGACACCACTCTGCTTCAGCTCCAATGAACTCAGGACCTGGGAGTGGATGAGCCCTAGGGTACAGAGCTCCAAGCAGGAGAAAACCCACTGTCGAGAAAACCCACTGTCAAGGAAACCCACAATCAGTCACCCCTTACCTCTCAAAACAATGCTGCCGGTCTGTTCTTTCTCCGTTGCCTCTGTATTAATCAGAGTTCTCCAGAGAAACAGAGCCAATAGAACATATGTAGATAGATAGATAGATAGATAGACAAGAGGAGATTTATTAAAAGAATTGGCTCACCGAGGTTATGGAGGCCAAGAAGTCCCATGATCTGTCATCTGCAAGCCAGAGAACAAGGGAAGTAGGCTGTATAATTCAGTCTGAGTGCAAAGGCCTGAGAACCACGGGGCGACTGATGTAAATCCCAATGTTCAAGGCTGGAGAACCAGGAGTTCTGATATCCTAATACCCAAAGTCAGGAAAAGACAGAAATCCCAGCTCCAGTAGAGGGAGAGGGGAGAGGTAGAGGAAAAGGGAGAGAGGGAGAGAGAGGGAGAGAGGGAGAGAGAGGGAGAGAGGGGGAGAGAGGGAGAGAGGAAGAGAGAGAATTCTCCCTTCTTCCATCTTTTTGTTATATTTTCAGGCCCTGAAAAACGGATTAGCTGATAGCCGCCCTCATTCCAGAGCAAGGATCTTCTTTCCTAAGTCTACTGATTCAAATGCTAATCTCTCCTGGAAACACCCTCACAGTGCACCCCGAAATAATGTTTTTTCAGCTCTCTGGGCATCCCTTAGCTCAGTCAAGTTGACACATAGAATTAACTATCACAGCTTTCTTGGGAGAAACAGCAGAACAGGGCATTCCTTGGTTGTAATTCCCCAACTCTGAAGTTTCTAAGCAACTGCTTGAGGTCAGTTAGTCCCCACTTATTTGTCTCATACCCTCACAAGTGCAGGACTTCACTGTTAAACTAATTTTAATCCTGAGCACACCTGGACCACAGGCTGCTGGTCAAGGCTTAACAACCAGCTGGGGGTTGTTGGGGAGAAGCCCTGATTAGTAGGGTTTATTGATTTTCATGGTATAAAATCAGGGCTGATTTCAAGTTGCCAACTGAAAGTGGAGTTGAGAGATGTGCAGTAGCACAATATTATATAGAGTTTCCACCTTACAAGTACAATAGATACAAATAATCTCAAGAATACAGATAATTGCAAATTGCAGTATAATTAGGAAGTGATGACTTTTGAGTATTTATTGTTCAAAAAAACCTTTTTATTTTAAAATATAGACTCATAATAAGTTACAAAATAGCACAGGGAGCTTCTGTGTACCCATCACTCATTTCCCCCAGTAGTAATATCTTACATAATTATCAAATATTATGAAAACCAGGAAACTGAGATTTTATTGCCTTTGCTTTTTAAAAAAAATTAATTTTTCAACTTTTAATTGTGGTAAAATACATAAAACTTACTATCTTAACCATTTTTAGGTGTATAGTTCGGTAATTGCTACGTTTATGCACATCGTTGTGCAAGCAACCTCCAGAATTTTTCCCTTGCAAAACTGAAACTCTATACCCATTAAACAACTCCCCATTCCTCTTACCCCCTTACCCCTGGCAAACCACCATTCTACTTTGGTGGTTTTTTGGCGACTCTATGTACATCATTTAAGTAGAATCATGCAGTGTCTGTCTTTTTGTGTCTGGATTATTTCACTTGGCATAATGTCCTCAAGGTTCATTCATGTTGTAGGATGTGTCAGCATTTCCTTCCTTTTTAAGCCTGAATACTATTCCATTGTGTATATATACCATTGTGTATATATAAGGTTGTGTATATATACATTGTGTATATATTTTTATCCATAATCTGTTGATAGACACTTGGGTTGCTTCTACCTTTTGGCTGTTGTAAATAATGCTGCTATAAACATGAGTGTTGTCTTTGTTTTTAATATAACTTACTTAATGTAAGTTTATATAATTTAATTTTGAATAATGGCTGTATTTAAAAACTGGCTTGCAAAACTCCTGAGAAGTTAACAATCAGCTATTGAGAGCCGCTATACCAGTTCCAGCACATCAGTGGATCTGAGTCACTTCAGGCATGGGAACGGGCAGTATTTGTTCCAAGACAGCAGCAGAGGAGAAATAGAACCAGAGTGCCAATACTTCCCTTTTTGGGCTGCCTCCTGTTTGGGGCTAAAGCCACCATACCCTGTACAAACCAGTTCAAAGCACTTCCCCTATCAAGGATTTCTCACAGTTTTCCTTCTCTACATGCTTGGCGTTGATCTTGAGAGAGGGAACCAGTGTCCCTAACAGTTCAGCATCTTGTCCTTCTATGTTATCTCTACATTTTTGCAATGATGTTTTCGATAGTGAACAACAGTTTGCCCGTCTCCTTTTACAGGAGGATGATTTGTAAATGCTGTGCTCCATGCTTACTGGAGCTCTTATCTTGGAGGAGAGGATGTGTCTGTGCCTTGAGAGCACATCTTTCTTGTCATATCAATGGCATTCCAGGGGATAGACATCTTTTCACTTGTCAACAGTGATTTTCCCCTTCTAGACAACTGCCAGTCTCTAGACGGTGGGAATCATCCCTGGAGGCTTCGTGAATTGCTTTAGTTTCCCTGAATGCCTAATGAGGTTAGAGAATTTCTGCTTCCATTCCAAATTGGGAGGCTGGGGCTTAGCAAGTAATAAAGATATAACTCAAGTAGAGCAAAGAAGGCTTTATTTTATTCATGTTTTGTAGCAGAGTGTTAATTTTCCAGAAGTGTATTTTTTTTTTCCAAGTGCAGCATACAGTTAGAAGCTCTACTAGGCCACTTACATGGAACAATTATACTTTTGGTGAGTGCTTTTCATAAACCTTAGTCATGTACTTTGGGGACTCATTAAATTTCATTTAGGTGACACATTAAAAAATTCATAGATCTGATAGGGAGCTGTAATTAATCTCTATTTTTCTTCAGGGAAGAGGCTAGCAATGTAGCATTTTGTGGGGTACAAATGATAGACTAAATAGAGGGGAAAACCTCAGGAAGGCAGGTGTGCAGGACTAGCTGCTCACCCGGGTGACCCACAATGTCAGGGAGATAATGCAGCACACCCAGGCTGGGGGGGCTCACCTGAGGCTGCCCACCCAGCCAGTTGGTCTCCTTCACTTTCTTCTTCCTCTTCTTTAGGGGCTATGTGGCAGATTTGGAACAAGAGGACTTCTCTCCCCCTGTGTATTGCTTATCACTTTAGCCAATCATTTTAATAAGATTTACAAGTATGTGTTTTCCTGTACTTCTTTTGCTGATTACACAGCACACACACCCCAATGACATTTGACCATTTGGGCAGTCTTTTCACTAGTGAGTTGTAAGAGTTCTTTATATATTCTGGATACAAGTCCCTCATCAGATACGTGGTTTACAAATATTTTTTCCCATTCTGTGTGAGGTATTTTCACTCCAACATTACATTTTATCAATCTTTTAATTACTGCCAATCTGATAGGCAGAAAAGGTGTCTCACTGACTGACTTGTTTTGCATTTTCCCCAGGTTGAACATATTTTTATATAATTACTTGGTATTATTAGTGCTGCTGCTTTTTTTTTTTTTTGCTTTGTGTTTTGGCTGCGTGGAGTCTTTGCTGCTGCGTGTGGGCTTCCTCTAGTTGTGGTGAGCAGGGTCTACTCTTCCTCGCGGTGCACGGGCTTCTCATTGCAGTGGCTTCTCTTGTTGTGGAGCACGGGCTCTAGGCGCATGGGCTTCAGTAGTTGCAGCAAGTGGGCTCAGTAGTTGCGGCATGTGGGCTCTAGAGCACGCAGGCTTCAGTAGTTGTGGTGCATGGGCTCAGTAGTTGTGGTGCATGGGCTCAGTAGTTGTGGCGTGTGCGCTTAGTTGCCCCACGTCATGTGGGATCTTCCCGGACCAGGGATTGAACCCGTGTCCCCTGCATTGGCAGGCGGATTCTTAACCACTGTGCCACCAGGGAAGTCCTTATTATTAGTGCTTCTAATGTGTGTTGCCTGGTTCTGTATTTTGCCAAGTTTTGTCCGTTTTCTCCTTTTGTTTTAAAAAATCTAGCCAATAAACATTTGAATAAAATATTATTTTCTGGCCTCCCTCCTGGCTGATACACCTTCATAAAGTTCCATTTCCTAGAATGTGACACTGCAGGGAGGGCTGGTCCCCAGCTCAGCTCAGCTCCAGGTCCACGGGTTACCCATTTCTTTCCTTTTTTCCCTGAGGCAGTGCACAGGGTGCCTATACCCTGGCTCTTGTAACCATACTCCTTCCATCTCCCTACAAAGGACCCCTCCACCCCCACCCCCAGTGAACTGGGAGCCCAGGTACTAGTAGAAGGTGACAGAGTCTGGGTGGCCTCATCCTTGTGGTCCTGTGGACACCTTGCTCCATGCCCCACGCAGAGAGGTGAGCCAAATGAAGGTTCAGAGCTCGCATGGAGGCCCTCCTTGCAAAGGTCTTGCAGGGATCCAGTGATTAATAATTTTGTGACAAAAAATGCTATGCTAGGTCTTCCCTGGTGGCATAGTGGTTAAGAATCCGCCTGCCAATGCAGGGGACACGGGTTCGAGCCCTGGTCCGGGAAGATCCCACATGTCACGGAGCAACTAAGCCCGTGCGCCACAACTACTGAGCCTGCGCTCTAGAGCCCGCGAGCCACAACTACTGAAGCCCACGCACCTAGAGCCCATGCTCCTCAACAAGAGAAGCCACCGCAATGAGAAGCCCGCGCACCGCAAAGAAGAGCAGCCCCCATTCGCCGTAACTAGAGAAAGCCCGCGTGCAGCAACGAAGACCCAACATAGCCAAAAATAAATAAATAAAATAAATTTTTAAAAAATGCTATGCTAAAAATAAATGCTTTTAGTATTAACTTTTAGATTGGAAAACCCATCACAATTTCCATCTGGTTAACTTGCAGATAAACCTTTGTAATCCAGTTACAAGTTTGGAACCCTGTTCTGTCAAGTCCATGTTAATTTGATCCAGCCCTTGCATTTGTTAATTTGCAGCTGTTGTTGTAAACTGTCATATGAGCACAATCAGTCTGAAAATACATAAAATATCTTGATCTTGAGAAGCTTGCTGGTGAAATCAAGCTAAATTTAGAATGCAGTTTTCAAATATAATTTACCACAAGATTGAAGGTTTACAAATCTAAATGATGGTCATTGTTCGCCCCAAAGCAACAAAACCCCAAACTGAAACAAAACAACAAAACGAAAACACAAACAAAACCCAAAAAAGAGGCTGGAAGTGGATAGCTGGTTAGGACCAAACCATATTAGCCCCTGGGGAAGTCTCATGTCTAGATTTTAGGAACAGGATTTAGGTAAGTAGGTCAGATCAATGGGGGAAAAAACTTTGGGAAAGTTCAAGTTCATTTTTGCCTTCATATGGGACTTAATGCTAATTAACTTACCTGAAACCAAGCCTCCTTAGTAAATAATAGAATAAATAATTAAGCCTTACTGTTTTCATAATTTAGTCAGCATCATTTTTCTGACAATGTTAAAAATTAAAAATAGTACAGAGAAAACATGTAATTGTCAGATGCAGTCATAATACTTTTTGTTTATTCAGTTTTGATAGGTGTTTCTTAATCAGGATTAGTCTGGTAAATGGTTTTTCTTTAGGGCTGTAAACCACACATCTTTGTGTAAATGAAATAAAAGCTGCCCTGGGAGCTAGGATACTTGGACTCGGATTCTGAATCTCACAATAGGTTTGGGTCCTACCTACTCAGCTCAGGGTCTTCAAGGTGTCTTGTGTACCATGAAGTTCCCGGTCTCCCTCGGAAGCACTGCGTAAGGAGCAACAGAAAACACTTACATGAAGCACTTTGAAAAGTACAAAGAGCTAGTACTCATCTCATGGGTTTGTTGTGAAAATTAAACAAATTAATATTTATGTGGTGCCTGATATATAGTAATTGCTCAGTTAATGTTAATTATTATTATTGTCCCTACTTTTTATATTTAAACCCATACCATGTTTTGTACACCATCAAACAACATTTCACCTCGGGAAAATTAGAAGATAATTTGAACATTAAATTCAACTTTACAAGTGGATGAGTTAAAAAACCATCTGACATTTGCAAATCACTTTTCCTCTAAGTCATTTATATTTTATCTTTTTGCATCCAGTGACACTATGCTCAGAAAATATGAATATTTAGTGTGGATTTCTGATTAAAAGAGAAGCCTCTGTTTTTTCCTTTGTGCTCTGCTTATTTCTCTGACTAAAGGCATTTATTTTCGCTGATTCCAAGTTCTGAGCACCGTCCCCTCATGCACTTCTCAGCATTCCCACAGCAGGGCAGAGCAGGACCATAAAATGAACACTAGTCAGCCTAAGCCGTTAGAATACCTGTCTGCTGGCCTTCGCCTTATTTGATTCTGCAGTCTAATATGAGACCCTGTAAATGCTTTGTCTGAAGTTGTGCTTGTTAAATTCACAGGTCCTTCTGAAGAATTTTCATACCCTCTGAGCATTTTGTGTGTGTATATGTTCAATATACATCAGAAGGACAACAACTTAATGTTTACTCTGTAAAACTGCTTTTCATTTTGTCTGATGCATTCCTCTATGGAAGGGAACAGAAACCTAGCCTCGTGCTTGGGAGAGCCACTGTCTTTGCTGTTGTGACTGAGAGGATCCCTTTGAGAAACCATCAACTTGCTACTTCTAGAGTAATCTGTAGGTAGGACTCTGTGGAGACACTGGTAAATTAAAAAATAAAAAATAAATATAGTAAATGAGCATATACGGGCAACATTTTCCAATGACAAGTTGTAAACCCAATCATTTACTATTAACATTTTTTTTTCAATCTTGGCAATCCTTTCAGAAGAGTTCATATGAAAAATAGCATTTGCTTTGCTACCTTGCTCTCCATAAAGTCTAGGACCTTCACTGACACCAACAATATTTTACTATAGTTTAATTAATACCCACCCCCAAAGACTTTCTAATCCCTATTTTGAGCAAGTTATAGTGTGTGTATTGCATATGTGTGTGTATGCATGTGTGTGTGTGTGTGTTTATATGTTTAGGGCTTGTCTGGCAGACTTGCATACAAGTCAACAAGTGTTTGTTAAATACCATGTATTGAATACACTGCTAATACAGGGGCTTTCAAACAAGCAAAGAATATAGACTTTACAAACGTCCAGTTTGGGTTTGAGAGGTAAGACACAGGAGATAAGACTTGTTAAACAATTACTAGAATTCTAAATTTTTACCATTGAAAGTGGATAAGCACTAAGATTTTTCTAGTTCTAAAATTTTGATTCTATGATTTAGAGGACAAATAAAAAGAATATATAAGCAGGTCCAAAGTTTTATGGCATAGAACTAGTACTGCCTTAGAAGATTAACAGTAACAATAAAGATTCAAGGTTGATATTTTTGGTCCCCAAAACTCTTACTAATGATGAATTAAGGTATAAAAGGAAGAATCCTCTTATTTTTAATTCCTTTTGGAAAAAAAAGTAGCCAGAGTTTTTCTAATTTTTGTGGGCTTTTTACTAAATTCTCAACAAAAAGTACTTACGATAAAAAACTGAGTACTGTAAACCCTTCCCAATGCCTTTTAAACCCACGCACCTATGGTCAACTAATCTATGACAAAGGAGGCAAGGACATACAATGGAGAAAAGACAGTCTCTTCAATAAGTGGTGCTGGGAAAACTGGACAGCTACATGTAAAAGAATGAAATTAGAACACTCCCTAACACCATACACAAAAATAAACTCAAAATGGATTAGAGACCTAAATGTAAGACTGGACACTATAAAATTCTTGGAGGAAAACATAGGAAGAACACTCTTTGACATAAATCACAGCAAGATCTTTTTTGATCCACCTCCTAGAGTAATGGAAATAAAAACAAAAATAAACAAATGGGACCTAATGAAACTTCAAAGCTTTTGCACATCAAAGGAAACCATAAACAAGACAAAAAGACAACCCTCAGAATGGAGAAAATATTTGCAAATGAAGCAACTGACAAAGGATTAATCTCCAAAATATATAAACAGCTCATGGAGCTCAATATCAAAAAAACAAACAACCCAATCCAAAAATGGGCAGAGGACCTAAATAGACATTTCTCCAAAGAAGACATACAGATGGCCAAGAAGCACATGAAAAGCTGCTCAACATCACTAATTATTAGAGAAATGCAAATCAAAACTACAATGAGGTACCACCTCACACCAATTAGAATGGGCGTCATCAGAAAATCTACAAACAACAAATGCTGGAGAGGGTGTGGAGAAAAGGGAACCCTCTTGCACTGTTGGTGGGAATGTAAATTGATACAGCCACTATGGAGAACAGTATGGAGGTTCCTTAAATAACTAAAAATAGAATTACCATATGACCCAGCAATCCCACTACTGGGCATATACCCAGAGAAAACCATAATTCAAAAAGACACATGCACCCCAATGTTCATTGCAGCACTATTTACAATAGCCAGGTCATGGAAGCAACCTAAATGCCCATCGACAGACGAATGGATAAAGAAGAAGTGGTACATATATACAATAGAATATTACTCAGCCATAAAAAGGAACAAATTTGGGTCATTTGTCAAGGCGTGGATGGATCTAGAGACTGTCATACAGGATGAAGTAAGTCAGAAAGAGAAAAACAAATATCGTATATTAACGTATGTATGTGGAACCTAGAAAAATGGTACAGATGAACCAGTTTGCAGGGCAGAAATTGAGACACAGATGTAGAGAACAAACGTATGGACACCAAGGGGGGAAAGCGGCGGGGGGGTGGTTGTGGTGGTGTGATGAATTGGGAGACTGGGATTGACATGTATACACTGATGTGTATAAAACTGATGACTAATAAGAACCTGCTGTATAAAAAAATAAATAAAATTAAATTTTAAAAAAAGGTATATTAACTATCTTAAAAGCTAGCTTTCATTTTAACTTAATCAACAAGTTTTTTGGGGGCCACATACTGTGTGCAAGGCACAGGGAATGCAAAGACAAATAAGAATAGGCCTTACTGTTCTATATTATATGTACTGACTTTATTATATTTATTGTGATTTTTAATGCAAAGTACTAATTGTGGAGTATACTCTGCCTACTCTTCTCTCTCGGGATAACAAAAACATAGGGAATAATTTTCTTGTGTGTCCACATAAGAGAGCCACAATATCTGTGGCTTCTCAGAAGTCAGTGGCTATTCTCAGACCATAATTTCAATACTGGCAGAATCCTCTACTCAAATGACTTCCAAATCCACATCCCTAGCTTTGAACACATCTGTATTCCAGTCATAAAATCCAACCACTTAGTGGAAATGCACTGGGATATCCTGCTTACCTCAGCTGAACTTAACTATAAGTATCATCATCATCTACCCTCAACCCCACCCCTCCCAACAGACTTCTCTAATGGTGAATACCACCATAGCTGTGTTCACCTAGGGTTGAAACTTCAGAGTTATCTTAGACTCCTTCTTCTTCCTTATATCTCATGACCCGTCATTAAAGACGGTCAATTCTTACTTCACAACTCCTCTCATATTAGACTCCTTCTTTTCACTTCTGAAGTTACCACTCTAGGTTTAAGCCCTTACCACCTGTCTTATCTCCTCATTTCCAGGATCTGCCCTCTAATTTAGCCAGTCACCCATTTTTGTACCAGTCTTCTGAGAGCACTACATAGACTTCTAAAGGCATTTCTAGTTCAAAGATATTATAATTCCTTTATTCAAGAACACTTAGAATTTCCCTGTTATTTAGAAGATTAAGCCCAAATTGGCATTCAAGGATTTCCAGTCTGGTTGAAACACACATTTCCAATGATGTCCTCTGTTATGCCCACATCAGAGCCCTCTGCAGCAGGTCTGACAGTGTATTCATGCCTTAGCACTCTTCTGCACCTTGTTTATCTCTTGTTTTTTCTCTGCATTCACATGTTAATCACCTGTCCAAGTGGATCCCTGGTAACTTTTTTTTTTTTTCAATTGAATCTTCCTTTACTGCTCTATTTGCAGTCATCTCTCCCCATTGGCGCAATCAATAGCAATGTCTGTACTTATATATGGCCTTGTTGTGTGTATGACGTTTATAATTCGCCCATTAAATGGAGGCTGTCCATCACTCACTATATCCTCTATTGCAGATAAAGCAGCTCTCAGCATGTATTTGTTGATCAGCCAACTGAATGAATGATTTAGTAAATGGAGAATGAATGAAGACCTAGGCCAAACTAACTTGAAGTCAAAGTCTTGCATATGATTTTGACCACTTAAAACATCAAGAATGGCATTATGTTCTTCCCAAATGCTTTGACTGGACTGTAGTCAAGTCAGGAAGAAGATATCATCTGTTCTTCTGAAGGAAATTATAGGTTTGGGAAGTCAGTCAGGAAATTTCTGCTGGAGTGCCCAGAGGGCACTTGTAGTCATACATCCCTCTGACCCTCAAGTCTCTGAATATTCAACAAAGAATATAGAACATTCAAAGAGAGATAAGAGTTCAAGACTTGCCTTTGCCCTGCCCAGAATAAATTGAAAACCAAAAGTTTAATATCCCTGATCTTCTTCCCAGGCTTCTGGGAAATGCCTCTACCATGAAGGCACCAAGCATCCTTCTGAATTGGGTCAAGAGGTTTTGACAAAAATCCACTGACCTGTGTTGGATATTCATTATTAGAGCTGTCAGCTTCAGTATGGAATGCCTTGTCCTTAGGGCATGGCAGGTCCAAGGGCATGGCATGATCAGAATTACCTTAGATTCAAGGCTAAGAGTTATCTGCCCAGATTAGCACACCTATCAGTCCACAGAGTACATAAGGGTCTATTGAATAACTTCATAAGGGTAATGGGATTGAGAAGGAAATTGATTAACTAACTCTGTATCCTCTTTATTGACATTATTATATATCATTTAGGCTTATACATTTGTATGGCATAAGCATGATGAAATATTAAAAAGTTATTTTATTCTGTTTCATTTTTAGATTGTTTTATTGTGCTGTGGTTCCAAAAGTGAAATGACAAATTTGACCGAAGACCTTCATTCTATTACTAATCAGTTATCTGTATACATGGTTAAGATATTTCCCCTTGGCCCACTTTCCATGAGCATCACTGCTTTGATCTGTGAGGCTGTTGACCAAATAAATTGACTTGTAGAAGTTCTAATTATGCCACCTTTCTATGATTGGTTTTCTACACAGCAGGAGAAAGGGGACTTCCTCTCCCCTTCCACATTCTTGTTGTTTGGGAAGGAAAAGAGCCCTTTACTAACACTTTGATAATGCTCTAGTGTGAGGCTGGGCTTTCACAATAGTCAAAGAATACATACATGATTTCCATGTTCTCAGTAGCAGGTATTCTGATCCTGCAAATTTTCCTTGATTTTTCCTTTTCCTTCTGATTCACTGAAGATCATTGTATCTGAGCCTCTGCTTTTGCTGCTTCTTTAGAGCCCAAGCAAGAGCATTGTGTTTGCTCAGTCTCTTCCTCCAAAAATCTCCCTGAAGAACTGTACTACCTTTCCTAGTCTTGAAGGATTTCTAGGGTGCTATGATTTCTAGTGACTCTTTGTCAGTTTGAAACAGATGACTGCTTAATATCAGCACCATCATGGTGACAGAAGCACATGGAGAAATTAGTAATATTAATAAATGATTGACACATAGTATGGGGTTCTGAAGATGATTATTTTGACAAGGAACCATTCATTCATTCATTCAACAAATAATTCCTTACCACCTACTTTGTGCCAAGCACCAGTACAGTAACTGGGGATACAATGGTGAATAAAATAAGAAAATTCCTCATCTTCATGGATCTATGTTGTACTATGCAAGGCAGATTATAGGCAGGCAGACAAGTGAATAAATAACATAACTGCACACTGTATTATGTGTTATTAAGGAAATAACTCAGCATTGCAATTGGGTGGTCATGGAAGACTTCTCTGAGGAACTGACATTTATGCTGAGACTTGATGGCTGTAAAGAAGCTAGACACATGAAAAGTCAAGGAAAAGATTCCCCAAAAGATGGAACAGTAAGTGTAAGACTTTAAGGGAAAAAGTGAAACTGGATAAGTTGGAGAGTGGGTAGAATCCAAATTATGTTTACTGAACCCTGAAGGACAAGGTAGGGAGATTATTCATTATGGAACTCAAAGTAAAAATGGGAAGACCTTAAGGGGTTTAATCGGGGTTATGGTAGGAAGTGAATTTTATTTTGAAAGATCATTCTGGTTACTGTGAAGAGGTGGGAAAGGGGGAAGGTTAGAAGCAGGCCAATTAGGACATATATGTTCTGAACATCTACTGTTTGTTCCTACAGATCTACCTTATAATCTGTCCTATGTGGCTAAACAGATTATGAATTACTTCAGCAGAGTTCCCAAGCCCTCTGGCTTCAGCAGGGTTTGATCAACACTCACGTGGAGATCAGAGAATGAGATTGAGGCTAATTATTCACCTGGATTCTTTCCTGCAAGGGCTATGTTCCTCAACTAAGGTCCTTGCTCCTCTTGAGATGGCCTACTCTTTATGATTCTTTCTCCTTTTGGGTTCTGGTAACCTTTCCCTCTCCTCATCCTTTGATAACAGCTCTGATGCTGTTAGCCTGGGTTCCTGCAATCCTTTGTTTCCTTAACCCTGCATATTTGTTTGAAGAACTAGATCACCAGGGTTGGACAAATTCTTTCAGGCTAAATCATTCCTTGGGATTCCTTCTTTCACTTTGTTTCTGCCTTTTGTAGACTCCTTACTTTCTTGCCATCTCAACAACTCATTTAACATGGTGATCATTAAGTATTCAATATTATTTAGCTTTTGTAGTCATTTCATTGGAAAAGTCCTTCCAATATCTAATCAACAAGCTTGCCTTCCATTTATCCCTGTAACAGATCCAGAGTATCCTAACCATGGGATGGACACATGACACAGGCTGAGATAATCTTAGTCTCCAATCTTTCTGAGCATGTGTCCCAAGTGGAGACAATCAGAGGCCTTCCCCAGGAGTCTTCTAACCCCAGTCAAGGGGAAGAGAATTTTTTCTTCTCCTTGGATTTGAGCTGTGAGGATGTGATACCAGAGTTTCTGGCACTCATTTTCTCCTCCTGCCATGAGGCAAAAGCCTGTTTGCTATGGGAGAGGTTGAAGCCAAGCAAAGATCAGCAAAGATGAGAGATAGGCTGAGAAGAGTGATAGACATAAAAAGGGAACACTTTGGAGGTATCAGGTTACCAGTTCCAATTGCTGAGATTCTTGGAGTTGCATGAGTTCCTGCAGCTCTTCCTTTCATTCTGTGACAAATCCCAATATCCTTCCAATAAATTGCTTAAGCTATTATGGGTGAGAATCCTCTGGGACCTCAGGGCCCCAGCACTGTGGGATACTTAGGAGACAGCCCTAGAGCCACACTTTTACCAGTATGACTCTGTTGCAGACTGGCAGCTTGTGAAAATAAGCATGGGTTATCCCCTCTAATCTCAAAGGAAGACTACCCAACAACATGGCTCTCAGGCTAAGGATTTAGGATCAGAGACACTAGGTATGAGCACTGCACAGGGCTCCCAATTTGGAAGCCAAATCAAAGGCAGCTGAGGTGACACAGTCTTTACCGTGTCTTCAAAGACAATATTAAAGCTGCAGGCCATAAATGTGTCAGTTCAGAGCCTTCACCAGCATTGTATTTATTCAAAGCAACATTTAGGAGAAATTAGCTTTCTTATATTTTCTGTTGCGTTTCCAGCTGTTGCCAAAATTTTGGCAAAGTAAGATATCTTGACACATAATTGAATATTTAACATATTTTTGAAAGTGAATATAAAGAATTTCAAGATTCATTTCATTTTTTGCTTTTAGAAAAAAATAACTCACACCAGATTTTACAAAACCTTTTAAATTTTCTCAAAAAGAAATGAGAAGCACATTACATCAGTATTCATGTTCCTTTTACTTTTAAAGCTTGTCAGATTTCAGGTTTTAAACAGTTGGTAAACTGAGTCACAGTGCAATAATCAAGTTACTTACCTGACTCCCTCTTGATGTCAGGGGTTTCTCTCGTGCAGTTAGCTTCACCTGAAATGAAGTCAATAGGTGGGGATGGAGGTGTGCAGCTCTTTGTTCTCCTTGACTAACAAGCTCAATTTCCTAACAGCTTCTGAGAGACTCAGTAAACTCTCAAGACCAGTCAAAATTCTAGTCCATTTACTTCACCATTAGTGGAGTTCCTAAACTCTAACCAGGCGAAGCACATCACGTGACCTACAAGCATATGAGAAAAGTGCCTCTACTCTCAACCACTCTTTCAAAGATCAATAGGATCAAGTGAATGACAAAGCCAGCACTCAGTCTGGGACATCATCAAAGGGGCTAGATATGCAAACAGTACCTCATGGTGTCTCTCTCCCTTTCTCTTCCTCCTTTCTTCATTCTCCCACCTACCATTCTTCTCCATCTGTATTAGTTTCCTATATAAACTACCACAAACTTAGTGGCTAAAAGCGACACGAATGTATTATCTTACAGGTCAGAAGTCAAAAAATGGGCCTTGCTGGACAAAAACCAACATGTTGGCAAGGCTGCGTTCCTTCTGGAGGCTCTAGGGGCGAATATCTTTCCTTATCTTTTTCAGCTTCTACAGGTCACCTGCATTCCTTGGCTCCTGGCCTCTCCAACCATCTTCAAATCAGCAACTGCAACATTCTGACCTCTGCTTCTGTCATTACATCTCTTTCTGTGACTTTGCCAAAGAGTCTTCTGATTCTCTTTTTCACTTTTAAGGACATTCATGATTACACTGGGACCATACAGATAATCTGGGGTAATCTCCCCATCTCAAGGTTAGCTGATTAGCAACCTTAATTCCACCTGCAATCTTTTTTAATTTTTATTTTTTATATTTTGGCTGCATTGGGTCTTTGTTGCTGTGCGCGGGCTTTCTCTAGTCGCGGCGAGCGGCAGCTACTCTTCCTTGCAGTGCACGGGTTTCTCATTGCGGTGGCCTGTCTTTATTGCTGAGCACGGGTTATAGGCACACGGGCTTCAGCAGTTGTGGCTCGCGGGCTCTGGAGCGCAGGCTCAGTAGTTGTGGCGCATGGGCTTAGTTGCTCCGCGGCATGTGGGATCTTCCTGGACCAGGGCTCAAACCCATGTCCCCTGCATTGGCAGGCAGATTCTTAACCACTGTGCCACCAGGGAAGTCCCTCCACCTGCAATCTTAATCTCCCTTTTCCATGTAACCTAACAGCTTCACAGGCTCTGGGGATTAGGATATAGACACTTGGGGTGGGGTGCATTATTCTGTCTACAACAGAATACTATCTTCTTCTTAAGCCATTGCAAAGCAAAAGTACTTTTTAAAGGTAAAATAGAAGTCTAGGATGATGAAAATGTTATGAAACTAAACAGCGGTGATGGTTGCACAACTTTGCGAATATGCTAGAAAACTACTGAATTGTACACTTTAAAATTGTGCATTTTACGCCATATAGATTATATCATGATAAAAAATATGTATACAAAAATGTGTAAGTTGACTATATGGATTCTATCCACTAAGCTGTTTTATCTGTTGCTTTACTTATATATAAACAGGAAATATCACTCACAGTCACTCCTTTACCAACTTAACTCAATTCAATTTTCTCCTGAGTAGGAACAGGGTTAATGAATCCAGACATATCAATTTCAAGAAAGATTACAGAAGAGACAGATATGAAATAAAACAGGGTGTACTGGCACTTCAAGAATGTGTTTTAGATAACTTAGCCTTTCAGCCCCAGACCAACCACAGTCATACTCTAGCAGATCTTCTTATTGGGCTCTACATAATTTGGAATAATCCCCAAGTAATTGAAATATGCACATGAAAATGTCCTAGGAGGATTTATGCAGAAGTTTGAATGGTACATCCTCGTAAATATTCTGAAGTGAATAGAGACAATTATGAATCAGCTGCAGATGCATCCCAAAGTAAGCAAGTAAAAGTCCCATGTAGCCAGGGAGAATCTCAGTTGGGTTTCAATGACACTAAATCATGAAGAATATAAAAGAAGAAGAGAGCTCTAGGGGTCCTCCATCTGAGACCACAGGCTTAAATCACAGACAATCAACTAGCAAGCCTCATTCTATCTGACAACAGAGCCTCAGTAGAGATGAGAATGTTGATGCAAGGCTCCCAGGCCACAGGGATAACCATTATGTGGACCAGAGGTTTGCAAAACTTCTCTATGCTACACACCTCAAAAACCTACGTATAGAATATATGTGGATGTTTGCAGCAAGCATTCCCAGCTTCACTTCTCAAGCATCAACTTGGTTAGAAGGGAGAAGGAGTTAGAAACAGGGAGTGTGGAGATGAAGAAGGTACAATGTCAGTTAATACTGAAAACTGAACCCTTGAACTGCCATTCGTGTTGGAGTATATGCTACAATAAAACAACCAACTAGTTATCCTGGCTGTCTTCTTTATCTCTCTATTCACCTTGGGGGAAATTCAAAACTTATGCTGATGAAAATGGGATTTGTATCTATTAAAAGTACTTTTTATTCACTCTGAAAAGTGTCTTTATTCTTCAGAAAGTCTCATAACATTTATTAATCCTTCCACACTGCTGTCATAAATGACAAATCTGAGATGAACTTCCTTTTTTTGCTTTGAGTTTGCATTTAAAAGAGTATGATCCTGAAAGAGAGGTTTTAAGAATTCACAATGAACTCACTGAGTTATTTACTGCCTAACTTTTCCTTCATTCTCACCAAGGGAGCATATTTATTATATTTTCTCCCTCTGTGCATTTACATTTCTGAGAAGTTTCCAAAAATGGAAGGAAGTGGGGAATTGGTATACTTATTCTGCAGCCAGGGAGACTCTTCAGTTTTTAATAACTCATAATACCAATGGGATAGTTAAATAGAGTTTTTGGCTAGAGATTTTGTTGGTCTAGCTTGATTTTTTCAAACTGTGATCAATCCATTTCCACATTGCTCCTACAGCTGGATGTAGTTTATATTTCAAAGTCTCTGGAAACATAGGTTACAAATTTTCCAGTTTTAGATGGGGTGGGAAAACCCTTTGATGTTTTTGAGGTGAAAATTACCCATCAAAGAAGTGGAGTTAAGCACTGCGCCAGAAAAAAATTATATCCCATTTCCATACTTGGAATAAAAAGAAGAAAAACAAAACCCAAAGCCCCTGCAATTGAAAGAATACATTTTATTAATTCAACCTTCCATAGTAATTTTATCCCAATCTCTCATGGGCCCTAGGAAATGTTAAGACAACCAAACCAAAATTATCAGTAGGTTTATCATCCAAGCCATGATTTATCCACAACAAATTGTGAAACCTCAAACTGCTTCTGCATGCAGTATTTTTGCACTATTTTCCCCCAAACACCACATACACACACACACACACACACACACACACACACACACACACATCGATTGGTTAGTCTTATGGATTGCAACAAAGCTTAATGGAGTAAAATTCTCCTATGGGATACCTTGCTCTCCCACAGATTTGGACAGCATGAAATATATAATTCATCTTTTTCCCAAGCTTAAGTAGTTGGGTACCAATCTAGAGTAATTGAAATTTTGGGTTCTTGTTTAGGATCATTAACTCTACTCTTCCTTGCCCTATGAATGGGAAGAGTAGTCTCTTGTAAAGTAGTTTAAGTAAAATATGGACATTTATGCAAAATGAGTTCCTAGACTTATCAAAGCCTTATTCCTCACCCAACGGCAATTTCACGGGGCAAACACCTCCTATATTGATGGTCAAATTGTTCAGGGCTCTTTTCTTTTTTCCACCTTTTACATCCTGATGATCAAAGAAGCCTTTCTCCCTGTTGGTGCCACTGAGAACCCTGGGCACCCCTTGCAAATCACTTCCTACTACTTCCTGGGCCAACCCTGTCCTGCTTGCCTTACCGTGTGGGGCTTCCAGTCACTCTCAATTCAGCATTATTCACATTTATTGGTAGATACTTTTTCAGTAAAAGACCTCTTAGACATATACCATGTTTCAGTTTAGAGTTTTATTTTGGTTGCCTGGGGACTTGTAAAAAAATTCTGTGTCTTTTTCATCCCAGTCACACACATATATATATATATATATATATATATATATATATACATATATATATATATATATATATATATATATATATATATATATATACATATATATATATATATATATATATATATATATATATATATGCCCTGAGATTATAAAAAGAAATTTTTAGTCTCAAGTCTCCTGAACCTTTTTTAAAAAACTATTTTTTTGAATTTAATTTTATTTATTTTTTTATACAGCAGGTTATTAGTCATCCATTTTATACACATCAGTGTATACATGTCAACCCCATCGCCCAATTCAGCACACCACCATCCCCACCCCACTGCCGCTTTCCCCCCTTGGTGTCCATACGTTTGTTCTCTACATCTGTGTCTCAATTTCTGTCCTGCAAACCTGTTCATCTGTACCATTTTTCTAGGTTCCACATATATACGTTAATATACGATATTTGTTTTTCTTTCTGACTTACTTCACTCTGTATGACAGTCTCTAGATCCATCCACATCTCTACAAATGACCCAATTTCGTTCCTTTTTATGGATGAGTAATATTCCATTGTATATATGTACCACTTCTTCTTTATCCATTCGTCTGTCGATGGGCATTTTAGGCTGCTTCCATGATCTGGTTATTGTAAATAGTGCTGCAATGAACATTGGGGTGCATGTGTCTTTTTGAATTATGGTTTTCTCTGGGTATATGCCCAGTAGTGAGATTGCTGGGTCATATGGTAATTCTATTTTTAGTTATTTAAGGAACCTCCATACTGTTCTCCATAGTGGCTGTATCAATTTACATTCCCACCAACAGTGCAAGAGGGTTCCCTTTTCTCCACACCCTCTCCAGCATTAGTTGCTTGTAGATTTTCTGATGATGCCCATTCTAACTGGTGTGAGGTGATACCTCATTGTAGTTTTGATTTGCATTTCTCTAATAATTAGTGATGTTGAGCAGCTTTTCATGTGCTTCTTGGCCATCTGTATGTCTTCTTTGGAGAAATGTCTATTTAGGTCTTCTGCCCATTTTTTGATTGCGTTGTTTGTTTCTTTAATATTGAGCTGCATGAGCTGTTTATATATTTTGGTGATTAATCCTTTGTCTGTTGATTCGTTTGCACATATTTTCTCCCATTCTGAGGGTTGTCTTTTTGTCTTGTTTATGGTTTCCTTTGCTGTGCAAAAGCTTTGAAGTTTCATTAGGTCCCATTTGTTTATTTTTGTTTTTATTTCCATTACTCTAGGAGGTGGATCAAAAAAGATCTTGCTGTGATTTATGTCAAAGAGTGTTCTTCCTATGTTTTCCTCTAAGAGTTTTACAGTGTCCGGTCTTACATTTAGGTCTCTAATCCGTTTTGAGTTTATTTTTGTGTATGGTGTTAGGGAGTGTTCTAATTTCATTCTTTTACATGTAGCTGTCCAGTTTTCCCAGCACCACTTACTGAAGAGACTGTGTTTTCTCCATTGTATGTCCTTGCCTCCTTTGTCATAGATTAGTTGACCATATGTGCATGGGTTTATCTCTGGGCTTTCTATCTTGTTCCATTGATCTATGTTTCTGTTTTTGTGCCAGTACCATATTGTCTTGATTACTGTAGCTTTGTAGTATAGTCTGAAGTCAGGGAGTCTGATTCCTCCAGCTCCGTTTTTTTCCCTCAAGACTGCTTTGGCTATTCAGGGTCTTTTGTGTTTCCATACAAATTTAAAAATTTTTTGTTCTAGTTCTGTAAAAAATGCCATTGGTAATTTGATAGGGATTGCATTGAATCTGTAGATTGCTTCGGGTAGTATAGTCATTTTCACAATATTGATTCTTCCAATCCAAGAACATGGTATATTTCTCCATCTGTTTATGTCAACTTTGATTTCTTTCATCAGTGGTTTATAGTTTTCTGAGTACAACTCTTTCGCCTCCTTAGGCAGGTTTTTTCCTAGGTATTTTATTCTTTTTGTTACAGTGGTAAATGGGAGTGTTTCTTTAATTTCTCTTTCTGATTTTTCGTTGTTGGTGTATAGGAATGGCAGAGATTTCTGGGCATTAATTTTATATCCTGCCACCTTACCAAATTCATTGATTAGCTCTAGTAGTTTTCTGGTGGCATCTTTAGGATTCTCTATGTATAGTATCATGTCATCTGCAAACAGTGACAGTTTTACTTCTTCTTTTCCAATTTGTATTCCTTTTATTTCTTTTTCTTCTCTGACTGCTGTGGCTAGGACTTCCAAAACTATGTTGAATAATAGTGGTGAGAGTGGACATCCTTGTCTTGTTCCTGATCTTAGAGGAAAGATTTCAGTTTTTCGCCACTGAGAATGATGTTTGCTGTGGGTTTGTCGTATATGGCCTTTATTATGTTGAGGTAGGTTCCCTCTATGCCCACTTTCTGGAGAGTTTTTATCACAAATGGGTGTTGAATTTTGTCAAAAACTTTTTCTGCATCTATTGAGATGATCATATAGTTTTTATTCTTCAGTTTGTTAATATGGTGTATCACATTGATTGATTTGCATATATTGAAGAATCATTGCATCCCTGGGATAAATCCCACTTGATCATGGTGTATGATCCTTTTAATGTGTTGTTGGATTCTGTTTGCTAGTATTTTGTTGAGGATTTTTGCATCTATATTCATCAGTGATGTTGGTCTGTAATATTCTTTTTTTGTAGTATCTTTGTCTGGTTTTGGTATCAGGGTGATGGTGGCCTCTCAGAATGAGTTTGGGAGTGTTCCTTCCTCTGCAATTTTTTGGAGGAGTTTAAGAAGGATGGGTGTTAGCTCTTCTCTAAATGTTTGATAGAATTCACCTGTGAAGCCATCTGGTCCTGGACTTTTGTTTGCTGGAAGATTTTTAATCACAGTTTCAATTTCATTACTTGTGATTGGTCTGTTCATATTTTCTATTTCTTCCTGGTTCAGTCTTGGGAGGTTATACCTTTCTAAGAATTTGTCCATTTCTTCCAGGTTGTCCATTTTATTGGCATAGAGTTGCTTGTAGTAGTCTCTTAGGATGCTTTGTATTTCTGTGGTGTCTGTTGTAACTTCTCCTTTTTCATTTCTAGTTTTATTGATTTGAGTCCTCTCCCTCTTTTTCTTGATGAGTCTGGCTAAAGGTTTATCAATTTTGTTTACCTTCTCAAAGAACCAGCTTTTAGTTTTATTGATCTTTGCTATTGTTTTCTTTGTTTCTATTTCATTTATTTCCACTCTGATCTTTATGATTTCTTTCCTTCTGCTAACTTTGGGTTTTGCTTGTTCTTCTCTAGTTCCTTTAGGTGTAACGTTAGATTGTTTGAGATTTTTCTCGTTTCTTGAGGTAGGCTTGTATAGCTATAAACTTCCCTCTTAGAACTGCTTTTGCTGCATCCCATAGGTTTTTGGATCATCGTGTTTTCATTGTCATTTGTCTCTAGGTATTTTTTGATTTCCTCTTTGATTTCTTCAGTGACACTTGGTTATTTAGTAACGTATTGTTTAGCCTCCATGTGTTTGTGTTTTTTAAGTTTTTTTCCCTGTAACTGATTTCTAATCTCACAGTGTTGTGGTCAGAAAAGATGCTTGATATGATTTCAATTTTCTTAAACTTACTGAGGCTTGATTTGTGACCCACGATATAATCTATCCTGGAGAATGTTCCGTGCACACTTGAGAAGAAAGTGTAATCTGCTGTTTTTGGATGGAAGGTCCTATAAATATCAATTAAATCTATCTGGTCTATTGTGTCATTTAAAGCTTGTGTTTCCTTATTAATTTTCTGTTTGGATGATCTGTCCATTGGTGTAAGTGAGCTGTTAAAGTCCCCCACTATTATTGTGTTACTGTCGATTTCCTCTTTTATAGCTGTTAGCAGTTGCCTTATGTATTGAGGCGCTCCCGTGTTGGGTGCATATATATTTATAATTGTTATATCTTCTTCTTGGATTGATCCCTTGATCATTATGTAGTGTCCTTCCTTGTCTCTTGTAACATTCTTTATTTTAAAGTCTCTTTTATCTGATATGAGTATTGTTACTCCAGCTTTCTTTTGATTTCCATTTACATGGAATATCTTTTTCCATCCCCTCACTTTCGGTCTGTATGTGTCCCTAGTCTGAAGTGGGTCTCTTGTAGACAGCATATATATGGGTCTTGTTTTTGTATCCATTCAGCCAGTCTATGTCTTTTGGTTGGAGTATTTAATCCATTCACGTTTAAGGTAATTATCGATATGTATGTTTCTATGACCATTTTCTTAATTGTTTTGGGTTTGTTTTTGTAGGTCCTTTTCTTCTCTTGTGTTTCCCACTTAGAGAAGTTCCTTTAGCAGTTGTTGTAGAGCTGGTTTGGTGGTGCTGAATTCTCTTAGCTTTTGCTTGTCTGTAAAGCTTTTGATTTCTCCATCGTATCTGAATGAGATCCTTGCTGGGTTGAGTAATCTTGTTTGTAGGTTTTTCCCTTTCATCACTTTAAGTATATCATGCCTCTCCCTTCTGGCTTGTAGAGTTTCTGCTGAGAAATCAGCTGTTAACCTTATGGGAGTTCCCTTGTATATTATTTGTTGTTTTTCCCTTGCTGATTTCAATAATTTTTCTTTGTCTTTAATTTTTGCCAATTTGATTACTATGTGTCTTGGCATGTTTCTCCTTGGGTTTATCCTGTATGGGACTCTCTGCACTTCGTGGACTTGGGTGGCTATTTCCTTTCCCATGTTAGGGAAGTTTTCGACTATAATCTCTTCAAATATTTTCTCGGGTCCTTTCTCTCTCTCTTCTCCTTCTGGGACCCCTATAATGCGAATGTTGTTGCATTTAATGTTGTCCCAGAGGTCTCTTAGGCTGTCTTCATTTCTTTTCATTCTTTTTTCTTTATTCTGTTCTGCAGCAGTGAATTCCACCATTCTGTCTTCCAGGTCACTTATCCGTTCTTCTGCCTCAGTTATTCTGCTATTGACTCTTTGTAGCATATTTTTCATTTCAATTATTGTATTGTTCATCTCTGTTCATTTGTTCTTTAATTCTTCTAGGTCTTTGTTAAACATTTCTTGCATCTTCTCAATCTTTGCCTCCATTTTTTTTTCCGAGGTCCTGGATCATCTTCACTATCATTATTCTGAATTCTTTTTCTGGAAGGTTGCCTATCTCCACTTCATTTAGTTGTTTTTCTGGGGTTTTATCTTGTTCCTTCATATGGTACATAGCCCTCTGCCTTTTCATCTTGTCTATCTTTCTATGAATGTGGTTTTTGTTCCACAGGCTGCAGGATTGTAGTTCCTCTTGCTTCTGCTGTCTTCCCTCTGGTGGATGAGGCTATCTAAAAGGCTTGTCCAAGTTTCCTGATAGGGGGGACTGGTGGTGGGTAGAGCTGGCTGTTGCTCTGGTGGGCAGTGCTCAGTAAAACTGTAATCCACTTGTCTGCTGATGGGTGGGGCTGGGTCCCCTCCCTGTTGGTTGTTTGGCCTGAGTGACCCAACACTGGAGCCTACCCAGGCTCTTTGGTGGGGCTAATGGCAGACTCTGGGAGTGCTCATGCCAAGGAGTACTTCCCAGAACTTCTGCTGCCAGTGTCCTTGTCCTCACAGTGAGACAGAGCCACCCCCTGACTCTGCAGGAAACCCCCCAACACTATCAGGTAGGTCTGGTTCAGTCTCTATGGGGTCACTGCTCCTTCCCCTGGGTCCCCATGCGCACATTACTTTGTGTGTGCCCTCCAAGAGTGGAGTCTCTGTTTCCCCCAGTCCTGTCGAAGTCCTGCAATCAAATCCCGCTAGCCTGCAAAGGCTGATTCTCTAGGAGTTCCTCCTCCCATTGCCGGACCCCCAGGTAGGGAAGCCTGATGTGGGGCTCAGAACCTTCACTCCAGTGGGTGGACTTCTGTGGTATAAGTGTTGTCCATTTTGTGGGTCACCCACCCAGCAGTTATGGGATTTGATTTTATTGTGATTGTGCCCCTCCTACTGTCTCATTGTGGCTTCTCCTTTGTCTTAGGATGTGGGGTATATTTTTTGGTGAGTTCCAGTGTCTTCCTGTCAATGATTGTTCAGCAGTTAGTTGTGATTCTAGTGTTCTCACAAGAGGGAGTGAGAGCATGTCCTTCTACTCTGCCATCTTGAACTAGTCTCCTAAAAAAACTTTTAAATTATCCTTTTCTTCATCACACCCCCAAGTTTTTTTTTTTTACTTATTTTTGGCTGCACTGTGTCTTTGTTGCTGCGTGGGCTTTCTCTAGTTGCAGCGAGCGGGGGCTACTCTTTGTTGCAGTGCACGGGCTTCTCATTGCGGTGGCTTGTCTTGTTGCGGAGCACGGGCTCTAGGTGCGTGGGGTTCAGTAGTTGTGGCACGTGGGCTCAGTAGTTGTGGCATGCGGGCTCAGTAGTTGTGGCTCGCGGGCTTAGTTGTTCCACGGCATGTGGGATCTTCCTGGACCAGGGCTTGAACCCTGTCCCCTGAATTGGCAGGTGGATTCTTAACCACTGCACCACCAGGGAAGTCCCACCTCCCCCCAGTTTTATTGAGACATAATTAATATATAACACTGTATTCATTTAAAGTATATACAACCTAAGGATTTGATACATGTATTTATTGCTAAATGATTACCACAATAGGTTTAGTTAACATTCATCACCTCACATAAATTTTTTTTCTTGTGATGAGAACTTTTAAGATCTACTCTCTTAGCAACTTTAAAAAAAATGATTATCACAACAAGTTTAGTTGACATCCATTATCTCCTATAAATATAAAGGGAAGGAAAAGAAAGAAAAAAATTTTTTCCTTATGATGAGATCTCCTAGGATCTCTCAACAACTTTCATATATACCATAGAGCAGTGTTAACTATAGTTATCATGTTGTACATTATATCCCTAGTACTTATTTATGTTGTAACTGGAAGTTTGTACCTTTTCACCACCTTCATCTAATTCCTTCTCTCCCCCACCTCCCTGCTTCTGGTAACCACAAATCTGATTGTTTTTTTCTATGAGTTCGGTGTTTTAAAAAAAAATTCCACATATATGTGAGACCATATGGTATTTGTCTTTCTCTGACTTATTTCACTTAGCATAATGCCCTCAAGGTCCATCCACGTTGTTGCAAATGACAGGATTTCCTTCTTTTTTTATGGCTGAATGATATTATTTTGTGTGTGTGTGTGTGTGTGTGTGTATCACATTTTCTTTATCCATTCATCTGTTGATGGACACTTAGGTTATTTCCATGTATTGGCTATTGTAAATAATGCTGCAATGAGCATGGGGATGCACATATCTCTTTGACATAGTTATTTCATTTCCTTCATATACATATCCAGAAGTAGAAAGGCTGGATCATATGGTAATTCTATTTCTAACTTTTTGAGGAACCTCCATACTGTTTTCCATAGTGGCTGCACCAATTTACATTCCCACCAATACTGCACAAGGGTTCCCTTTTTTACACATTGTTATCTCTTGTCTTGTTGATGACAGCCATTCTAACACGAATGAGGTAATATCTTAATGTGGATTTGATTTGCATCTCCTTGATGACTAGTAATGTTGAGCAACTTTTCATGTACCTTTGGGCCATTTGTATATCTTCTTGGTAAAAATGTCTATTCAGTTCCTCTGTTCATTGTTAATTTTGCCCATTGGATTATTTATTTTTTGCTTTGAGTTGTATAACTTCTTTATTTATTTTAGATATTAGCCCCTTATCAGATATATGATTTGCAAATAATTTCCTCCCATTCCATAGGTTAACTTTTTGTTTTATGATGGTTTCCTCTGCTGTTCAGAATTGGTGTCAAATCCAAACAATCATTGCCAAGACCAAAGTCAAGGAGCTTACTCCCTGTTTTCTTTTAGCATTTTTATGGTTTTAGGTCTTATGTTCAAGTGTTTAATTGAATCTGAGTTGATTTTTGTGTATGGTATAAGAAAGTGGTCCAGCTTCATTCTTTAACATGTGGTGGTCCAATTTTCCCAGCACCATTTATTGAGGAGACTAACCTTTCCCCACTGTAAATTCTTGTCTCTTTTGTCACAAATTAACTGATCTTGTATGCATAGGTTTGTTTTTGGGCCCTCTATTCTATTCCACTGATCTATGTGTTTGTTTTTATGCCAATACAATACTGTTTTGACTACTATAGCTTTGTAGTGTAGTTTGAAATCAGGAAGTGTTATGCCTCCAGCTTTGTTCTTCTTTCTCAAGGTTGCTTTGGCTATTTGGGAACTTTTGCAGTTCCATACAAATTTTAGGATTGTTTGTTCTATTTTTGTGACAAATGCCATTGAATTTTGATAGGAATTGCATTGAATCAGTACATTGCTTTGTGTAGCATGGACATTTAAAGAATATTAATTCTTCCAATCTATGAGAATGTAATATCTTTCCATTTATTTGTGTCTTCTTTAATTTCTTTCATCAATGTACAGTTTTCAGTGTACAAGTCTTTCACTTTCTTGGTTAAATTTATTCATAGGTATTTTATTCTTTTTGATGCAGTTTTAAATAGGATTGTTTCCTTGACTTTTCTTTCTGATAGTTTGTTATTAGTGTATAGAAATACAACTGATTTTTGTAGGTTAATATTTTATTCTGCAACTTTACTGAATTCATTTATTCTAACAGTTTTTGGTGGAGTCTTTAGGGTTTTCTATATATAATATCATGTCATTTGCAATTACAGACAGTTTTCCTTCTTCCTTTTCAATTTGGATGTCTTTTATTTCCTTTTATTCCCTAATTATTTTGATTTAGGATTTCCAATGCTATGTTGAATAAAAGTGGCAAGAGTGGACATCCTTGTCTTGTTCCTGACCTTAGAGGAAAAGCTGTCAGGTTTTTACTTCTGAGTATGATGTTAGCTGTGGGCTTGTCATATATGGTCTTTATTATGTTGACGTACGTTCCTGCTATACCTACTTTGTTGAGAATTTTTATCATAAGTGGACATTGAATTCTGTCAAAAGCTTTTCCTGCATCTATTGAGATAATCATATGATTTTTATCCTTCATTTTATTGATGTGGTGTATCACATTGATTGATTTGCAGATATAGAACCATCCTTGCATTCTTGAAATAAATCCCACTTGATCATGGTGTATGATCCCTTTAATGTATTGTTGAATTCAGTTTGCTACCATTTTGTTGAGGATTTTTGCATCTCTGTTCATCAGGGATACTGGCCTGTAATTTTTTTTTTCTTCTGGGGTTCTTGTCTGGTTTTGGTATCAGGGTAATGCTGGCCTCATAAATGAATTTGGAAGTGTTCCCTCCTCTTCTATTTTTTGGAAGAGTTTGAGAAGGATTGGTATTAACTCTTCTTTGAATGTTTGGTGGAATTCACCAGTGAAGCCATCTGGTCCTGGATTTTATTTGTTGAGAGTTTTGATTACTGATTCATCTTTACTATTACCTGGTCTATTCAAATTTTCTATTTTCTATTTCTTCATGATTCAGTCTTGGTATGTTTCTAGAAATTTATCATTTCTTCTAGGTTGTCTGATTTTTTGGCCTGTAATTGTTCATAGTAGTTTCTTACGATCCTTTGTATTTCTGTGGTATCAATTGTAATGTCTTCTTTCTTTTTTTTTCTTTTAAAATACTTGCAATTTATACTAGCACTAAATTTGAATTCCTGTATAATGGATTTCTGTTTTCCCTCTTTCATCAGAATGGTGAATTTAATTCTGCATTATTACATCTAGTCAGAATCACCTGTAGCAATCAGCACATTATTAAGGACCTGGATTCAGTGCTTGCACTGGACTATGGAGACAAGCAGCTGAAACACCACAGAGAAGAGAAAAAGGAAGCAGGAAATGAGCCAGCTGGTGCTACAGAAGAACTGAGGCTCAGAAATATGCTGTATACCCAGCATTGCCTAAAGGCTAGGGACCTGGAGGGTAAGCCTCTCTGCTTTTTCACATGCCACTCTGTCTACTGCCTTTTGGTGGGCTTTCTTCTCCTCATTTTACCTTCATTGTTCCCATTCAGGATCACTTTAACCAGGTCTCACCTATCTACAAATGAAAGGCAGGACAAGGTGTGTTCATAGCTCATGTGATAATGTCTGAGCTCCCAGAACTGGTCCCGTGACCTCTGGCCCAGCTCTCCCAGGTGCTTCCACACTCAGCTCCAAGACCACACACTGTCTTTACTTGTAGACTCTAAAATAGACTCTGAAGATGTGGTACATATATGCAATGGAATACTATGCAGCCATAAAAAAGAATGAAATAATGCTTGTTACAGCAATATGGATGGACTTAGAGATTATTATACTAAGTGAAGTAAGTCAGAAAGAGAAAGACAAAAACCATATGATGTCACTTATATGTGGAATTTAAAGTATGACACAAATGAACCCATGTACAAAACAGAAGCAGACTCGCTGACAGAATAGACTTGTGGTTGACAAGGTGGGGTGGGTAGGGAGGGATGGATTGGGAGTTTGGGATTAGCAGATGCAAACTATTATGTCTAGAATGGATAAACAACAAGGTCCTACTGTATGGCACAGGGAACTATATTCAGTATCCTGTGACAAACCATAATGGAAAAGAATATGAAAAAAGAATGTATACATATGTATAACTGAATAACTTTGCTGTACAGCAGAAACTAACACAACATTGTAAATCAACTATACATCAGTAAAAAAAAGTAGACTCTGAAATGTGGAATTTCAGCTGTTCCTTGCCCTGTACAGAAACCTAATTTGTACAAACCTTATGATATTAGAGCCAAATCTTATGTGTATTCCTCCTTTGACAGCTGGCATGATGTTAAGCTATGCCAGTGGAGGGCACTGAAGTGACTCAGCTAGCATGCAGGACAACCAGCAGAGCTAACCTCCAGCAGATTCCAGGGGGCACCCAGGCAGCTATCTTTCCAGCAAGTTCCATGGGTGCACCAGATGACTTCTCTGCAAGCTCAGCAGCATTCTGCACACACGCTTTCCCATGAGTTCTGTAGACACTCCAGCCAGATTCCCAGCAAGCACCCTGTTCCGCCTGGGTGAGTGACTTCCCAGTGAGTCCCGCTGATGACCCAGTTAACTTCCCAGAAAATTCAACAGCAGCCCCTCTCCACAGGAAGCTTGCCAGTGAGTTTCTTCAGCATCCCAGCAGCCTATTTCCTACTTTCCAATCTTGGCCCACAGCTTCTCAGTGAACTCCTTTGCCATCCAGAGGGTTATAGCTGCACATTCCCCAAAGAGGTCTGAATATCAGCATTAGATGGGGAGAAGCGGAATATCCCAAATGTGTTCCTTCCTTGGGTACTCTGCCTCAGACCAAGGGGTAGTAGCTGTTCCTTATAGCTGCTATTGCTTTATTTTTAAGTTCTCTTTACCAAGGGGTAAATCTCCTGTTACTCCAATCTCCTGTTACAAGTTGATAATTCTTCCTATTAAATTTTTCCTATCTAATTACTAAATTACTCTGTTTACTGACTAGGCCCTGACTGATACAAATTCTATCATCATTTGGTTTTATAAGAACTCTGCCACTCCATTATTTTAGTTTCAAAAAGCAGGGTGCCAGTACAGACCAGGATAAACCAGTGATTCCCACATCCTCTGCTACCCCAAAAGGTTGTCACATTCCCATGCCATAATGCTACAGTAGTGTGGTCAGTCAGAACTCCATTTGAAAGAGACAATGGTCTTCAGAAAAAAAAAAAAAAGCAGGGACTCTTGGTATTAGTGAAAACTTTGAGTGTTTGCAATATCACATATTCAGAGCAAAAATAAAAAAGGAGGACCTATATTAGAATGAGTTGGCTAAAAGTGTTAGAAATCCAACTGATATTAAATTAATACTAAATTAATAAAAAAGGAGTTTATAGGAAGGATATTTGGTTTTGTCACAGTATCAAAGGAAGGGCTGTAGGAACTCATGAAGCTTCAAGGATCTCAGGAATTGGAACTGAAAACCTAATACCTCCAAAGTGCTCTTTCTTTCCCCTCTATCGTTCTTTCTCAACTCATCTCTCATCTTTGCTGGTCTTTGCTTGGCTTTAACCGCTTCCATAGCAAACAAGCTTTCGTCTCATGGCAGGGGAAAAAATGAGTACCAAAAATGCTTGGTATCACATTCTCACAGCTCAAAACCAAAGAGAGGAAAAAAAAATCCCTTTCCCCTTGGCTGGGATTAGAAAACTCCTGCGGAAGTTCTCTGATTGTCTTCACTTGGGGCACATGCTCAGCCTGGACCAATCAAGGGCCCAGAGAGACTGGAGACTAAGTCTCAGCCTCTGTTATGTGTCCATCCCATGATCATGATATTCTGGGTCTGTTTACATGGACAAATGGAAGGCAAGTTTGTTGATTAGCTATCCTAAGGACTTTCCCAATGAAATGACTGCAAAAGCTAAATAATACATAACAATCACTATGTTAAATTAGTTGCTGAGATGGCAAGAAATGAAAGAATCTACAGAAGCCAAAAAATAAAGTGAAAGAAGGAATCCTGGGGAGTGGTTTGGCCTGAAGGAATCTATTCAACCTTAGTGACTGAGAACTTTTAGTTTGATTGCTACAGCAGGTAGAAGAGACAAGGTATGTTTTTATTATAAGTTTTCCCTCAAAAAAAAGGGTGACTTGAAAATATGAGCAAGGAACAAGAGACCATAAAAATGATCTAATAGACTTGAACAAGAACCATATAGAACTTCATGTCAGAGATGGTCTGTCTAGATTTTGTTCCTTAAAGACATAAGGACAACCCTAAGCCATTACTCTGATGTGTCACTGATCTCTGGGGACTCTGAACTGAGGCTTTGGGCCCGTGACAAAACTGCCTTTCTGTGTTCTAAGTGATCCCTTTTCTGCTTTGTTTATTTACTCATTTTACAATTATGCCGGGCACCATGCCGTCTCTGCCCTTAAGAAGGTCACAGTGCAAGAAGAACTTGAGTTCACAATCAGATGATGATAATACTGGGTGACAAGTGCTGTAGCAGAAGAGTAGACGCGGAGTGAGAGGAGTTCAGGAGGAAATTCCCAAGTCCACCTGAGTAAATAGGGTGGTTCTAAGTTGTGACTTGAAGGCAGACAATTGAGGTTGGGCATCTTGGGCCATGGGAAGAGCATGTGCAAGAGCACAGAGCTTAGGAAGGAGCTGGGTGCATCTGGAGAATTTCCAGAGGCTCAGTATTACTGACTCACAGAGGGAGTGTGTCTAGGAGAGGGAGAAGAAGATACAGGGACAGCCAACAGGGACCAGGCCTAAAAGACTTTTGTCCACCATGCTTAAGAGCTGAGATTTTACCCTGTAGGGTGGGGGAGGGCATTAAAGGATTTAAATCTGGGCAGTGACATGATTGCGGCTGCAGGAAGGAGCACTCAGTAATGGTGTAGCAGCTGTTCAGACCAGGGGTGATGACGGCCTAAACCAAGGCAGCCGGGGCAGGCAGATAAACCTGAGATACTTAGGAGGTTAAATTCCCATGACTGAATAAGGCCAGTAAAAGAGAGAGGCAAGGCAAGGATGACCCTTTCATTTCTAGTTTGTGTAACTAGGTGTAGATTAAAGTGTGAAAAAAAGTTGACTTATGAAAGTGAAAGATAAATAATGGTTAGAAGAACGTAATTTTAAAACTACAGGGGACCTGGAGCAAAAAAATCCCAAAGAGGCAGAAAATAACCTAAACTGGTCAGTTGAGCACAAAGGAATGTTATTGGACAAAAGTAGAAAGGGCTGGCTTTCAGAAAGGCTCAGGGCTGGTAAAATGAGCCAAAGCAAGGAGGAAGAGGATTATCTTAGTTTCCTGGTGCCATTAAAAGCAACTGGGATGGATGCCCAGGATTCTATTTTAGCAGTTTTAGCCTCCTTTAGAGACAGAAATTTTGCTTCTTAATTCTCTAATGAGTTTTTGGTATTTTACAGAGTTATTTCTTCAAAGGAAGAGCAAAATCTGAGTTTAGCCTGTCAGGCTTACAAATGCTCTAGTTAAGACATATTAGGGCAATCAAATATGCATAGGTTAATCTCACCTATGCTGTCTCCACTATCCGTTCTTCTAGGTGGCTTAGCTTCTTGCTAAGTCTAGAGTGTCCCTACAACATGTACACTCAAATATGTGGTTTTCTAAAGAGAAGGTGGGAAAAACAGTCAGCATCTGACTGTTGCTAGGCTTGTTTACTTGCTACTCTCCCATCTCTTTCTCTGTGTCTGGCTTGAGCCATGAACCATGAAGCTGAGTCATATTTTACCATTCTTCGTCTCTGCTACTGCTCATGCTTGCAAACCTGACTTGCCCCTCTTGACCTTTCTCCTCAACCCTTTCTCTTCATCATGTTCTAGACCTTTCGTATGTACTTCCCTTGTAACCTGAGTGAATCCAAAGGCTCCATGTTGCCAATCTCAGCACTGTCACATTCAAATAATTGATCAACCAGAAGTAATTAAAATTAATTCGAATCTTCACTTATGTCTCTTGAAGAACATTAGAGGAGACTCAATTCAAAATTCACAGGACTGCGACTTCCCTGGTGGCGCAGTGGTTAAGAATCCACCTGCCAATGCAGTGGACATGGGTTCGAGCCCTGGTCCAGGAAGATCCCACATGCCGCGGAGCAACTAAGCCCGTGCGCCACAACTACTGAGCCTGCGCGCCTAGAGCCTGTGCTCGGCAACAGGAGAAGCCACCGCCATGAGAAGCCCACGCACCGCAATGAACAGTAGCCCCCACTTGCCGCAACTAGAGAAAGCCCATGCACAGCAACGAATACCCAATGCAGCCAAATAAATACATAAATAAATAAATTTATTAAAAAATAATTCACAGGACTACTTTTCAAACTAGCCACTTTCCCAGTCTTCTCACTCTCTATCTCCCTCACAGCTCTACGGATGCTTCCATGGATTAGTTTCCTGTCAGATCCTTAGTCCCCTGCCCTTACTTATTACTTGCTTCTGCCTAACAGGGCTGGGGTGGCAGGGAGGGAAGGCACATGCCAGAAGTTCCTTAGTGGGCTGGGCTGAGAGAGTCTACTGATTTTGGTTACAATACCCTTGAACTTTTAACACTTCATTGGAATTATTTATATGCTTGTCTCTATCACCTAGATCAGCAATCCTCCACAGAAGTATCCTAGCCCACTAATGTGTTGGAATCAGGCTGGAGGAAGGGCTTGGGTTATAACTATTTTTCAGGGAACTGTGCTGAACTTTTAGTCTATGCAATTATCTGGAGTGAGTGACCATAAAAATCTGGATGTACTGAGAGAGGAAAATACTAGGCAGTAAAATCTAAAAGTGTAGGGATAGTCATCATACTCATTTCTATTCTTTAGCTGTAAAAGGAACGAATAAAAGCACTTTCATCATGTAGATTGGGATTTATTTTAATGTTTTAAGCTCCAGCGGTTGTAATGTCTTAATCACAAGTTAATTGCTTTCAACTTGAAGTTATTAACACAAATTTTATGATTCACATATTCCTAAAAGGAATAAATGGGAGAACAAGAGAGAAGGCAAAGACCAATTCTAAACTCATCTAATGGATGCAGATTTGGGGGATTTTTCATTTTTTCTCTCCTGGAAAAATAATGAGTTTTACATTATCAGTCCAGATCTCATGATGCAGGATTTGCTTGAAACTCAGCCTGATATTTGCTGCTAGAGTTTTCACATAAACTTTGTATTGATTCTGTACTAAAGGATATAGAAAACTGGTTTAGGCAAATAGTGAATGTGTGCTGGACCAGTTTTCTTTTTTTAACTATGCCTTGTTATATATTATTGCCAACCTCCTTGTGCTTATGTGCTCATATAATTTTGCTCTTCCGGGTAGCATTCCATCTGATTTACCACACCTGTGAAGCTGTCTCTTTGGTGTAGGGGAAGGTAGGAGATGTAGTTTGGGTGCCAGGATATGAAAAATGTTTCTGTTAATATACTTATAAAATCAGCAAATTATATTATATATATTATATATGTATACATTATATATATAGGTGGAGAGAGAGAGAGAGAAAGAGAAAGAGAGAGAGGGAGATTTTCTCTAAATTCCAGCTCCTTTCCCCTAACATCCTTATTCATACAGCTTAGTGCCTAAAAAGCATCTTAAATGTAATTATGTGTACAACAGATTGTTAAGTTATTCCCTTCCCAGGTTACCTTTTCACAGTCTGTTCCATCCTAATAAATGGTGGCACAGCCCACTCAATTGCAAGGACCAAAAGCTAGGAGTCATCCTTGCATCCTCTCCATTTATCACCCTCTACATCCATCAGCAAATCCTTTGGGGTCTACCTCCAAAATACCTCTTGAATTTGTCCACTTCTTTCTTTGTCCAAACTACCTTTGTAATCCATCCTATATCGTCTTTTATCCAGACATCTATAATAGCTGTCTTGTTAAATAAGACAACATCACTAATGGACAATTACAGCTCAATATCTTCAAAATGATAAATGTACTCTTGTTAAGTGTAAATGATATAAATAATCAGAATTTGATCAATTGCTTATTTACTTCAAAAATAATATCTGTTTTTAATACTGCTGAAACTTATGTGACCCCTAAAATGATTTATTATGTAATCCCAAATAATGCTAATAACATAAATAAAAACTAAAAAGTAAATGTTAGGCAAAAATGACAATCTGTGGGGTGTGTGTGTGTGTGTGTGTGTGTAGGCAGTGCTGAGGGAAATATAAGAGCTAACTTTATCATATATCTGAAATTTTAGAAAAAGGTCAGAAACTGTCCCTTTAAAATAGCATAATGATCATTAAAATATGGATGATATTTAACTCCCTTTTAAAAGAGCATAGCTAATTTAAACATGTATTTGTAAGCACGATGCTGGTATAACTAGGGTGCTAAATACATCTCAGTAAGGAATCTTAGGAATATCCTGAAAATGGAGATGTCACATTCCAAATTAAGGTGGCTAACTGAACAAAGGTATCAAATTTTATTCCTCAAATGCAACTAAAAATACAGTAGGGGCTTAAAATTTTTTTATTACGTTTTTCAACTGCAAGGAATTTTAAAAAGGGATTTAAAAAATAAACTCAGAAAGACAGTGAGAACAAAAAAAGAGAAAACATACACAAAATTTTGGAAGCTGGAAAAGAGACAGATACACGGTAAGCAACTTAGCAGAGTACAGAGCTGAATACTAAGTCAATAAGAGCAAAAACTGAGAAACAATCTGATTTTCACTGCAGAATATTCAAAGACTTGGAAACTGGCAGTACAAAATACCTCTGAAATGGAGCTCAAAGGGAATGCTAAATAATACTGATTTAATGAAAATTGAATGAAAAAGATATTTCTGAACCTACTCACCATTATATGTTTCTGGGCAACTGATTCCACTCTACCCATGATAATTCAGGACTGGAGAGAGTAAACACGGGGCATCTAGCCTAGGGAACATAAGGCAAAGTTAAGGGCATTGGTGCAGTAACAAAAATAGATAGGTTAAGTGATCTTATGCAGATTGTTTACTGAGATCCCAATTTCCCTCACTCCCTAGAACTCTAATAGATAGTACTTTACCCTCCAAAGAGAAGATAAAAGCCTTATATTTAGGAAAACTGATTAGGCCAAGAGAAAATATCTAAAAATACTGTATACCAGAGTTTCTCAACAAACAACCTACCTGATCACTCTACCAAAGAAGGTTAAACTCAACAAGTTAACTCATTTGTTACAGGCTTTCAATCAGCTTTTTAAGCTTTCAGTGGAAGGACATATAAAAATAAGTCAACAGAAAGGAAAATAAAGGTAGTTTGTTGGAGACAGATGCTATGTAGTTAAAAAAAAAAAAAAAACCTACCAAAGACTTAGATGAATATACCAGGTGCATGAATTGAGAGATTCAATAATGAAAAATCTATAGGTTCAGCATAAGCTCAGTCAAAATCCAGGTAGGATTTTTTTTGGGTAGAAATTAGTGAGCTCATTCTAAAATGTATATGGAAACACAAAGGGCCAAAAATAACAAAGATACCCCTGAAGAAGGAGAATAAAACTTGAGATATTATACTTCTAGATATCAAGACTTATTGCAAAGATACAGTGAATCTAACATTCACTGTAAATATGACAGTGTGATATTAAATAAGGATTGATATATTTATATATATATATCAATGGAACAGAGTAAGGAGCTGAATAAAAAACTGAGATATAAACACATATAGAGTTATTCTACATGTCGTGTCACTCCAATGCAGTGAGAAAAGAATGGTATTTTCCCCAAACTTCAGATATATAATTGACAAACAAATGAAAAAATAATAAACCTAGACCTCTCCAATCCATATCGTATCTATTCCAGGAGTGTCTTCTTTGGCATGTCAGAGTAAGCTCCTAACAGACCAACCCTCACAGAAATTTTAGCAATGGCACAGATGCCATCATGACTAGTCAATAAGAAATCTAGAGTTACTCATGCCAATAGGTTGAGAATGATTTGTTGTCCGTCTGAAGAAGAGGCGGTATCATTAATAACTTCTGCCAGAGTTAGCGACAAGTTTCTTTCAGTCTTTTCTATTTGTAAGATGCTCACCACTGGGAACACTGCTCTGACTGCATCAGCACTGAGTCAGTAATTCTTCCAGGTAGAGTGCCAGAATAATCAGAGGTAGCCACATTTTGTAGCTCATGTCTAAGCTGGAATTTTCATCCTTGGTGATTTATAGAATTAGATTTCCGAGTATTATTCCTAAAACACATGAGGTGCTAGTCTGAGGCAAACTGGACCAGACGTTCTGGCTGTAAAGGAAGTAGTAGCCAGTAGGAGCAGAGGAAAAAAGGAGTTGTTCAAAACATGAGATGAGAATTAGGGCCTTACCTTAGCTTGGTTACATATTTGAATCTCTATTAGTCTGTTCTAAGTGACAATTTCTTGGCCCATCATTCAATGAAGGTTGCTGAATTCAGATTTAAAATTACCTCTAACTGATCAGTTGTAATAATTTGTCCTTTTTCTGAGAGGGGGTAACCATCAAAGTCATAGGTAGGTTTTTAAGGTCATTTGTTTATGTAGGTGCAAGTGGAAATGCTACTGGCTATCATTCCCTGTGTTCTCATTTGATGAGACTAGAATTGTGCAGAGGTTTTTTTATCATGGGGGTCTGGTGACGGATGGCATATCCAGCAGTCGGTAAGATTAAAAGCAGTGGCTACTGTTTGGGATAATCTAAGAATGGCATTAGAATAAGTTTGTTCTGACCTAACAGTTATCAGAAAGAGGAAAGAAAAGAGAAATAGGGTAATTATGGATGGACAACAACAGGGGTCAAATGTAATTGAGAAGGCAAAGGTATATCCAGAGCAGACACACTTGACTATGAATAGAAGAGTCCTTTGGAGCCTCTAGAAGTAGTCCCTTTGGTGTGCATTTAATGTGACAATTCCATTTGCAAAGCAAGCCTCTCCCTATTGGAGGATTGGTGTCACAAAGAAGAAAGAAATATTTTTCAGATATTTCACAAGGACTGAGAAAAAGGGAAGGTCTGTGGGTTATTTAAAATATCCACCACCTGTGTGGTATGTTTACTCCAAGGAAGAGATTGAGCAAATGTGGCAGGATTTGATGTAGAAAGAGAAGTGCTGGTATCTACCAGGTACTGATGTAGTTGACAATTTATATTTATAGTTAATTCACCTTAAATGTTTAAGGTGAAGGCAGTATATTGGGAGCTTTCTCCTTTCCCGGAGCATTCTCATTGATCTTAATTGAGGGATTTTTCTGTCTCGGTTTTCTTTTGTAAGATGGATCAATGTTTTTTATCTAGTGTTCTTTTTATTTACAATATCTACAATTGTCTTTGTTAATAGGTGGTCTGTTAGGAAGTGGGTCACCTACCTTTTTGATCTGGAAGGCCATAAGTTTATTTGGGACCTGTCTTGTTTTATTCTCAAGGCCTTTCAAAATGTCGTGCCAGTTGTAACAGCACTATTTCCCATTATAATTTCTGTTGTCTAATTAGGTCTCAGATTTCAGGTTTAATTTCATTGACAAAAATGAGAAGAAAGGTCTGCTGTTACATTGGTGCCTTCTTTAAATCCCAAATGTTGTCAGCGACATTTTCTAGTCTATCCCACAAAAACTCCTATAGTTGCATATTTTATCTTCCTCCTGGAAAATCATAGTGCAATTAATGAAATCAAATCTCTAATAGGTTACTTGACAAAGAAATACTGTTATTACAGATAAAAGAAACATTTTGAAAAATATGTATTACAAAAAACATTTTTAGAAAAATATATCATTAATTATGATTAACAAATCATTTTCTAAATTGAGGCCTCAAGAGCTTGGTCATGTGACTCATTTTCACAGAGCCTGAATACAACTGATATAACTGAACAGCTGAACATGCAAAGCTGAAGATCCAATTTTGAATCTTTAGTTTCCCAGTAAAGTACAGACACCCTGAAAATTCAATCACAGTTGCAGAACAAATGCAATGTGTGTTTCTCTCTCTTGACTACCTGTGCTATAATGCTGTCAGGTGGCATATAATTTTGAACTTAAACTGTATATTTTCAACAAAAGAATTTTAATGAAAAAATGTGCCTGAAGTCATTCCATTTTTGACTGACTATATCTAATTCAGTGTTTCCAGAAGTGTGTTTTTTAGAATACTATAACTGCAGGGTATAAATAGGTATTACAAGAAAATAGGCGAGGTGGTAAGGAGAGATGGAGATCAAACAAGTTTAGGGAAAAGCAATGTGCTAATCAATGAAAAATCATTTGGTTTTGCTTTTTCCTTTAAATATTTATCAAAGCACATCCATTATTTCAAGATGAAAACATGCAGTTTTACTTTTTTAGTGTATAAGCCATGAAAAGTCATTAAAATGTATTGACTAATGAAATTATCAGACAAGTCAATTATTCATGAAGAAGGAAATGGCTGCAAAGACGCAACGAATAATTGCTTAAGTAGTTTGTGTAGTTTAAGAAATAAAGCCACAAGGAAAACAAAACCATACTTCTCAGGATTCTCTCTCTGCAAGTGTTGAATTCTGCAAAGATTTCTAGCCTCAGGGGAATGAATCATTGCAGCTGCCTTTCTGCTTATTAGAATGGCATTTATGGTCTGATTACGCTGAAATTTTTTCATAAAGCATTGATCATGTGGTCTTTCATTTGAAAACCTGTGGGAAAACTAAATTTACATTTATACTAGATAACATTTAAGAAAAATGCATTTTAAATTTTAGGATTCAATTAATGTAACTAAATAAAAGTAAAAAAATCTTGCATTCAGAAGATGGGGTAAAGCAAGTAAAAAATTTAAGAGGGTATAAGCTAGGGCAGAAAATTAAGCATTAAAGAACAACATAAAACACTAAAAACAGGTAATGGATAGTATTATTACAAAAGTTTTAGAAGTAGTTCCTCATGGAAAATTGTTCAAATATTATTCATGATGCATTCTACACAATCAAACCTTTACCCCTACGGAAAAGAACTTATGCCTGGGTGTCAAATGAAGGGGGGCATACAACTTTTACTGGGGAGTAGAAATGAATTATAAATTGAACTGAGCTGAAGCAAAGATACTCCACTGTACGGTATATGTTCCCCTGCTACTCTCTCTTGCATCATTCCACCTGCCCTCTCCCTTATCCTTTATATATTGCTGGTGTTAAACCATGAAGCGGATTTCCTGAGTCTGCCTCCAGGTTAAGCTTTAAACTCAAGAGTGAAAGGAGGGCTTCCCTGGTGGCGCAGTGGTTGAGAATCTGCCTGCCAATGCAGGGGACACGGGTTCGAGCCCTGGTCTGGGAAGATCCCACATGCCGCGGAGCAACTAGGCCCGTGAGCCACAGTTACTGAGCCTGCGCGTCTGGAGCCTGTGCTCCGCAACAAGAGAGGCCGCGACAGTGAGAGGCCCGCGCATCGCGATGAAGAGTGGCCCCCGCCTGCTGCAACTAGAGAAAGCCCTCGCACAGAAACGAAGACCCAACACAGCCAAAAGTAAATAAATAAATTAATTAAAAAAAAAAAAAAAAGAGTGAAAGGAAAAAATCAGGGCTTATACATATATATATGCCACTACAACTAGCCAAGGTAGGAGTCCAGGTATGTGATCAAATCCCTAGCTTTAATAGGACTTTCAGGGACCCAGGTGGGTGCTGATGCTTATGAGGGAGCAGCATTCAGGGTTTCATAAATCCCAACTCCATCATCTCAGGAAAAAAGGAAGTACAAATATTTTTGACCAAATCACAAAGAATCCTGCTTGGATTGAAAAACAGCAATCCATCTGGTAATATGGAACCACAGGTAAATGAAAAAAATTTTACCTGTGTTGTGAGTCATATCCTTTATTTGAATTAAAAACGTTTATTGCCTGTAGTTTGCTAAATTTTAAAGTCTAGACTTGTGGGTCCAAAATAATTTTTTTTTTAAAGGAAGCCAGGATTCCTTTATCTCCTGTCTCCCTTGACTTCTTTTTTAAAAAATTAATTAATTAACTAATTAATTTATTTATTTATGGCTGTGTTGGGTCTTCGTTGCTGCGCACGGGCTTTCTCTAGTTGCGGTGAGCGGGGGCTACTCTTCGTTGCGGTGTGCGGGCTTCTCACTGCGTTGGCTTCTCTTGTTGCGGAGCACGGGCTCTAGGCGCGCGGGCTCAGTAGTTGTGGCTTGCAGGCTCTAGAGCGCAGGCTCAGTAGTTGTGGCGCACGGGCTTAGTTGCTCCGTGGCATGTGGGATCTTCTCGGACCAGGGCTCGAACCCATGTCCCCTGCATTGGCAGGTGGATTCTTAACCACTGTGCCACCAGGGAAGTCCCAAAATAATTTTTATGTTTGATATAACATCTAAGGACATCTGAGAACAACCAAAAGGTCTTGTGGGTTTCATATTGTCAAAGCAAAAGTTGACAAAGTTGAGCAGGCAAAGGAAAATTTAAGAAGTTATTACCAATATGGAAAGGAGACCAAAAGCTGTCTGAACTCAACTCTACTGAAATCAAGGGCAGGAGGGTTTTTAAATGCTGGGATGAGCAGAAGAACACAGGCCAGCTGTGTTTGCTAATTGACTTTACTCAAAGGAAAAAGAAACTTTCGCACATCTTTATGACAGAAAGTAGTTTTACAACTTGTATCAAAGCCATCACCAAAGTTAGGCTCCTACCCTCCCAAAGAAACTGGAAGATAGGGTCACTATCTTCATTGACAATTACATTTCAAAGGGATGGCTCCCAGGTCCTTGAGAAAGACAGTTCTGGATTGTACAACTGACAGGAGGCTTTTAAAAACTATTTACAACTTAAAGAAACAGAAAATAATTTAAAATTATTTAAATATAATTATATTTTATAACTTTAAATATATTTAAAGTTTTCTGAAGTGAATGCTCTAAGGAAAGAGAGGTCAGAGACCTGGAACCAGAAAGAACCCTGTCTAAAGACTGGCCAAGCTGAGGCGAAGGTTAAGATCATTTGGGCAGTGCCCTCTTTTGCTCAAGGGAATCCAAGTTTCCCACTGAACAACTGAGGAAAGCTAGTCCATGGAGTTCATTTCACCACATTTCTGCTGTTGAAGGCCTAGTGGAACCATCTGCTGAGCCTTGGCAGTAGAGAATATTTGCTGGATGGTACAAGCAATGAGGCATTTAACGGGGGGGGGGGGGGGGAGGATTCCTACAGAAATGCAAAGAAGGACACAGAATAGTAGTTGGAGCAGACTTTAAATCCAGTTTTGGAGACCAGAGCTCACGTAGTTCAAAAGATCCCAAGACACTGGGCTTGAAGCATATTTAGATTACAGAGTGAGGACAGCAGTGGTAATTCAATGCATTTCCTGATTTGCACTCTGAATGTTTTTGGTGATGACATAGACATCAGAGAGGTTTTGGTAGGATCATCCACGACTGTGGTTATTTTCTGCAGCAGAGAATGGAAGATGCGATAGTTCCTATGAACTTCTTGAGTGGCCCACACAGCAGCAGCTTCAGGCACAAAGTCTGCCCATACATGATCTGCTCTGGTATAAACCTCAAGTCATCCAGCTTTAGTTTGCAGGACTACTTCTAATCCTGGGGGGACAGACCAGCTATGAAGCAATACAGAATCCTAATAAAGATCTGGGCAGATTTAGTTCTCAGTGATGCCAAGTCAGGAGAGTGGGAGAAAAACTGGAAACATTAGTTTGTAGACCTGGAGTCTGATATTGAAGGAAACTGCAAAAATTTTTAATTTGATAAGAACTGATAATTTGTGCAAAATGACAGGATTGAGTGTAATGTACAGGTAGGTAACAAAACTATTTTACCTACAGAGAGGTGAATAATAGATGGAAGACAATGAACAGGACTAGAATCTAATAACTCACAAGGGCGAGCTATAGTTTTCTATTGAAACATAAAATTTCTCTCTACAGTCTAGGCTCTTTCACTCAAAGATAAGCAAAGTAAGATTATCCTCAATCACAAAATATTCTGGGACTTCCTTGATGGTGCAGTCGTTAAGAATCTGCCTGCCAATGCAGGGGACACGGGTTCGATCCCTAGTCCAGGAAGATCCCACATGCCGTGGAGCAACTAAGCCCATGCGCCACAACTACTGAGCCTGCACTCTAGAGCCCGTGAGCCACAACTACTGAGCCCACGCATCACAACTACTGAAGCCTGCATGCCTAGAGCCTGTGCTCCGCAACAAGAAAAGCCACTGCAATAAGAAGCCTGCGTACCACAAGGAAGAGTAGCCCCTGCTCGCCACAACTAGAGAAAGCCCGCGTGCAGCAACAAAGACCCGGCGCAGTGATAAATAAATAAATAAATAAATAAATAAATAAATAAATAAATAAAGTCTGGTCTCATTAGATTTGATTTATTTGTGTAGATGCAGCAAGAATGGTAATTGACTACATAGGCCTTTTAAAATTTACTTTCCTGGAAGTTTTCATAAAGAATCTCAGATTGGACTTTTAAAAGCATTGAGGCTAGAAAGCTAAGCAAAGAAACTGCCACCAGATTTCACCTGCAGTACCTATAGATTTGGGTGACTCCCTCTCTTCTTGGGGTCCTCCAAATACCCTAAGATTCCTGTGCCTGCCAGGAAGTGATCTTCCTTTCTCACTTATAAGGCTGGGCACCCTCTAAGCCAGATACCAGGCCAGTTCTCCCAAGAGAGTTTTGTAAGCATTGACTCCATAAACCCTGTTTTCTTAAACCTCTCTGGTCATATCTGATTCTATGCACATCATTCTCAAATCTGCCATTCCAGTTATATAATCAATGTTTCCAATTATGTCCTGTTACAAGGATGACAGATTCTTACTGAACCAATGAGAATATATTGCAATGAAAGTAAGTAATCTCAATAAGAGTTTCTGAATTCTGGAGCAATCAGCCAGGGAGAAAAAGATGAATGTTTCATTTCTGTTTATACGAGTGTACTCCACTAAGTTGTTATGAGTTATAGATAGATTAAGAGAAAAGAGAAAGGAGTTCCTTATATCCAGAAAACAGAACATTAAAATATCAGCAATATTCCAAACAAAACCCATAATCATCCTTCATCAGTTCATTCAGTACTATGTAATTAATTCTTTTCCTGCTTGATCATAGGTTAGCAGTCTCATGAACCCATCAGCATCTCCACTACAGTTATAGAAATTCTGACTCAGTCCAGTGGTATGGTCTCAAAGTCATTTAAGCAATGTCATCAGAAGCTTGTGTCTCAGAGTACCTGGCATAGTGTTTTCTGTGGGTCTCATAAAGAGTTTCATTTTGTTGAAGACAGTGCACTCTGACCTACAGCTAACTGATGTTTCAGGGAAACATCAGAGTAAAAAAAAAAGTTGTGGATGACATAAGATTTAAAATGGATGTGGTTAAAGATCTAATGAGAGTTCATTACAAAAATAATGCAGTTGGCAAGGTAATTTGTTTGGTGGGAATATAAATTGGTGCAGCCACTATAGAAAACAGTATGAAGGTTCCTCAAAAAATTAAATATAGAACTACCATATGATCCAGCATGCCCACTTCTGGGTATATATCCAAAGGAATTAATATCAGGATCTCAGAGAGATATCTACACTTTCATGTTCATTGTGGCATTATTCACTATAGCCTAAACACGGAAGCAAACTGAATGTCCATCAACAGATAAATAGATAAAGAAAATGGGGTCTATACATGTAATGGAATATTACTCAGCCATTAAAAACAGGAAACGCTGCCACTTGCAAATACATAAACAAAGTGGAGGACATTATGTTAAGTGAAATAAGCTAGACACAAAAGGACAAATACCACATGATACTACTTATAAAAGGAATCTAAAATAGTCAAACTCACAGAATCAGAGAGTAGAATGGTGGTTGCCAGGGGTTAAGGGGAGGGGGTATAAAGTTACAGTTATACGAAATGAATAAATCCCAGAGATCTATAATACAACATAGTGTCTATAGTTAATAATACTGTATTATATACTTAAAAATTTGCGAAGAGGGTAGGGCTTCCCTGGTGGCACAGTGGTTAAGAATCCACCTGCCAATGCAGGGGACACGGGTTCCATCCCTGGTCAGGGAAGATCCCACATGCTGTGGAGCAACTAAGCCTGCGCGCCACAACTACTGAACCTGAGCTCTAGAGCCCACGAGCCACAACTACTGAGCCCGCGTGCCACAACTATTGAAGCCTGCGTGCCTAGAGCCCATGCTCCGCAACAAGAGAAGTTACTGCAATGAGCAGCCCACGTACTGCAACAGAGAGTAGCCCCTGCTCGCCGCAACTAGAGAAAGCCCACACACAGCAACAAAGACCCAACACCGCCCAAAATAAACAGATAAATAAATTTATTAAAAACAATTTGCTAAGAGGGTAGATTTAAGTTGTGTTCTAATAATCTTCATCATAATAGTGATAATAATATCAAGAAAAATAAATAAAGAGAATGGGGGGAAACTTTTGGGGGTGATGGATATGTTTATGGCATAGATTGTGGTGACGATTTCACAGATGCGTACTTATCTCCAAACTCATCAAGTTGTATATATTAAATATGTACAGCTTTTTTGTATGTCAATCGTACCTCAATAAAATGGGTTTAAAAAAAGAAAGAAAGAAAAGTTTCTTTAGTATTTTATTTTGTGAAAAAAAAATATCAGAAGTCAAGTTTGAACACTTGGTTAAATAGGATCATGAGTCACTGAGAAAAATATTTAGCTACTTATTTAATCCAGGTGACAATAAAATATTTAAAAAGTAAATATAAGAGGTAACATGATTGTAAGAAAAACTTTAACTCTTTCAAAAATGACAAGACTTGGTTCTCTTACATAATCAATGATATGATAATGTCAACATAGTGCACAGGAAACATAATTCTATTTTTTTATAAAAGATTTAATTTTATTTTTGGCCGCGTTGGGTCTTTGTTGCTGCGTGCGGGCTTTCTCTCGTTGCGGCTCATTGCAGTGCATGGGCTTCTCATTGTGGTGGCTTCTCGTTGCGGAGCACGGGCTCTAGGTGCATGGGCTTCAGTAGTTGTGGCACGCGGGCTCAGTAGTTGTGGCGCACAGGCTCTAGAGTGCAGGCTCAGTAGTTGTGATGCACGGGCTTAGTTGCTCTGTGGTATGTGGGATGTAGGATCTTCCCGGACCAGGGATCGAACCCATGTCCCCTGCATTGGCAGGTGGATTTTTAACCACTGTGCCACCAGGGAAGTCCCACAGGGAACATAATTCTAAGACACATATTCCGTCGTGCCTTGTAAGTGGATTACTCAAAAGGTAAAGAAAAATCTTTTACAACCTCTTATTAAGAGTAGACAAATAATCCAAGGACATTTTGCCATTTTTAAAAGAGCGAAAGTCAAACTCTAGTTCTGCATCAGTATACTATTGATACTAAAGCTCATTTATAAAAACGATATAAATAAATCCACTGAGTCTGTGTTGGTAAAAAATTTTCTTAGGTCCATTTATTCATCCAGGGATATCCCAAACATATTAAAATGTTGGGGTTCTATATAAAAAAAGAGAATCACAAAATTGGAGTTCACAGAGTTGAAGATAGATACTTCCCTCCAAAAACAAAGAAGAAAGCAGATAATAATCTCTCCAATTATCACTGGAATCATGTTTCATTCCATTGCTAGGTAAGAATTTTCTTCTTCCCTGACCAAAGCAATGCTGTGCCAAGAAGTTTTAACTTCTGAGTTAGAGGAGTAAAATTCTTTGATCAAGGATACCTACTTGTTGGGGCTTCCCTGGTGGCGCAGTGGTTAAGAATCCGCCTGCCAATGCAGGGGTCACGGGTTCGAGCCCTGATCCGGGAAGATCCCACATGCCGCGGAGCAACTAAGCTCATGCGCCACAACTACTGAGCCTGCGCGGTAGAGCCTGCGAGCCACAACTACTGAGCCCACGCGCCTACAGCCCGTGCTCCACAACAAGAGAAGCCACCGCAATGAGAAGCCCGCACACCACAATGAAGAGTAGGCCCCGCTCTCCGCAACTAGAGAAAGCTCACAGGCAGCAACGAGGACCCAACGCGGCCAAAAATAAATAAATAGATAAATAAATTTATTTTTTTTAAAAAAAGGTACATACTTCTCTTTCCATCTATCCTTTTGGAAATCTAGTCACTTGTTAGCACTAATTGAGCTTTCCGTATGCCACTGCATATGACATGGTTAATCAATCCCTTCTTCAAAAAAGTTTTTTTCCCCTTGATTTTCTATTTTCCCTTCTCTCCTGGAAAGCTGCCCAAATAAGAAACTTTAGTCATTCTGGACACCTCCCTCTCCCTTATGTTTTATATTTGGTTTATGTTACTACTCTAATTCTCTCTCTGATTTGCCTTTCTATAGAGCAGAGTATTTAAGAGTGGAGACTTGAAGTCAGACAACCAAAATTTAAATCTCAGTTCCACTGTTTATTAGCTGTGTGATCTTGCGAAATAATGGTAATAATTAAAATAAGAATAGAAATAAGAATAAGGCTATGTGCCAGGCACTATTCTAAATACACATATCAACTCAATTATTACAACTTCTGAGATAGGTGCTATTACTGATCTCATTTTATAGATGAGAAAACTGAAAAACAGAGGTTAAAGAACTCAATGAAGGTCACATAAACAGTAAATGTTCAGCCAGGATTCAAAACTAGTCTGACTGAAGAGTTCATGCTTTTAACCATTTCATTTTTTGCTTTTGGCTTTCAGTTTGATATGTACCATGCAGTAAACAATAAACATCAGCACTCTTATTAATACAAGTACATGACTTTTATCAAGTTTCATCATTTCTTACTTGTACTATTGCATCAGTCTTTGCATTAGTCTCCTTGCACGTCCCCAGGTTAATTGTTCTCGCACTGCTGCCAAGGATCATCTTTAAAAAAATCCAGAATTAACCATAATACTTACCTGTATGAAAAACTTTTAATGATTTCCATTTATCTACCAAATAATATTCAAGCACAGCAAGGTGTTCAAGGGCCTTCATGGTGTTGCCCCAAATTAATTAATTTTATCATTTATTTTTTATCATTTATTTTTCCTCACTCATTCCACACTTGCCCAGCCACAACAAAAGTTTACTGGTCCACATGGATCCGTAGATTTTTACATCTTGGTGTAAGCTCAGTGTCATCAGCTCACTATGTTGAACTGATAGTAGGGTATCACCTAGGCCCAACTTGGTTTCAGTTGGTAAGCATGGGGTAAAAGGGCCTCTGGGTAAAATCTGTTATTAGTGTGGATGCCAGGTAACAGATAAGGAAGCCAGGCACATGGAGAAGAGCACTGGGGTGTCCTGGTCCCAGGTACTAGGTCTGATTCTCACAGAGATAGCAGTAAGCAGATGAAGGGGGTTTTTCACAACAGACTCAGGGCCCAACCCCTGCTGCTCTGGAACTCTGGGGATCAAGCTTAATAGCAACTTAATAGCAATACCTGGGGGCAGGTCCTGTCCCATTTCTAAATCAAATGCAGGAAATCTCCAGGCACAGAGGGAAGGCAATAGGGTAGTACATTATTCAGAACCTGGGGAGTGGGAGAAAGTTCCTTAGGCAGGTAGAGGGGTGGTCACTGAGAGGAATGTGAGGTACTCCAGAGATCCCAGGAACAGGAGAGGAGATATTGTGGCTGAGTTACAAATATTCTGCAGTTGGGCTTCGATGTGGGATGGGGAAATAGGGCACAAACCAGTGAAATATGGATACTAACGTGCCATTTGAACCCATACATGGGATTACTGAGACACTTAAGTATGTTAGTCATAATTTATTTTGTTATATACTCTGCAACTGATCTGGCGAGGCTAGTATTTTTAACATTATATTTAAGGATTACTGATCTTGGGAATTCCCTGGTGGTCCAGTGGGTAGGACTCCACGCTCCCAATGCAGGGGGCCTGGGTTCGATCCCTGGTCGGGGAACTAGATCCTGCATGCATGATGCAACTAAAACTTAGTGGATGTGAGTTGTTAGCAGTGTGTAGTGTAAGAGAAGGACTGGTAAGTAGATATTTTAAAATTCTAATCAGCCTGTTCCTTCAACCTAGTCATAAGTGGCTCTGGCCTACAATTCCCCACCTAAGACCTCAATGAATTTCATTTTATTTATTTACCAATGAAAAAGTAGATACTTCATTCTTTGTTATTTCCCCGCTGCCTTATGACATTTAATCTGGTATCACCTAATTCTGAAAGTATCAGTACAGCAGTCATTATTACTGTAATGCACTATCTGACAATATTCTGCTTATTTTGTTTCCCTGAACTGTCACCAGAGATGTCCATTAATACAAATTTTGCCACAATTGTTGAAGTAAGCTACAGATACTCATGCATCTTCTTTGAGGAGACTCTCACTCTGAATGTATGACATATGTTCCAATAAGAATAGAAAAGGAAACTAGCAAGGATGACATCTAGCCAAGGGCCAAGTCAAAACCTTTCAATTACAAAGGAAAAACATAGGAAATCATTGGAGTAATTGATTTACATCTTAAAAAGTATATTTTTAAATATTAAAAACAAATAGAAACCACAGAAGCAACTTAAAAGGTTCTTGCCTCCTACCATTTGTTCATAGTTGACTTGTAAAATAAACTTTTCAATAGTTCTGGACAAGATGTAATATGCATGGAGGGAGAACTTTTGTATGTATATATATGTGTATCAATTTTCTAAATTATAAAATGGAGATACAAATATATATCCCTAGATATTATTTCTAGTGACTTCATGTGAATAGATTTAAAAATCCAGGGCTTCCCTGGTGGCGCAGTGGTTGAGAATCTGCCTGCCAATGCAGGGGCCACGGGTTCGAGCCCTGGTCTGGGAAGATCCCGCATGCCGCGGAGCAACTAGGCCCGTGAGCCACAATTACTGAGCCTGCGCGTCTGGAGCCTGTGTTCCGCAACAAGAGAGGCCTTGACAGTGAGAGGGCCGCGCACCGCGATGAAGAGTGGCCCCCACTTGCCGCAACTAGAGAAAGCCCTCACACAGAAACGAAGACCCAACACAGCCATAAATAAATAAATTAATTAATTTAAAAAAAATTAAAAAAAAATCCAAGAGATTCCATTGGCTTAAACAATAAATACTGTTCTTAGCAAAGAAAGCACTCTTTACTTTTACATAATAACTAGTTTGATCTCACTGATGGGCTTAACACACCATCAAATCACTGCTCTGTGGGACCAAGCAGGATCCTTAAAAATTTCAGGAGCTAGTACACATAATCATAATCATGAATAGCTGGTTACCACTCCATGAAATTAAATGGTACCTAAAGCATCTAAGTTATATCATCAAGTATAGTGTATACATTTAGGAGGGACGATATGGTCTACAAATGGTCACAGGAAAATTTTTTTAAAACTTCATTAGGGAAAAAAGGAAAGGAATAAAAGGACTTTGCCTTGGGAATAAGGGGCTGTTTTGGGTTGGACTGAGCGGCTGAGCCAGGGAGGGCATGGAACTGAGTCCCTGTGGGAGCCTGAAGCCTTGCACGCCAACCCCCACCCCAGCAATGGTTGTCTGTGGTCCACAGCCTCTCCAGCCGAGGAGAAGTACCCTTCACCCAGACCTAGTAGCAGAACAGGCAGAAATAGAAAGGCATGGCCCAAACCTCACGAACCCAAGCTAAATCTTCCGGACATCAATGAGTCTAACCACAAGTGCCGTTGGTGGCCACAGTAAACCACTGCAGGCACAGAAATGATGAGACTGTGGCTGCATGAGGGAAGGGACTTAGGACTTTTTAATTCACTGTTGAATTCCCAGGTCCAAGAATAATGCCTGGCACAGAATAGGTGGTCAATAAATATTTGATAAATGAATCTCTACTTTCTACCTAATAACCAGTCTGGCCACACTGATAGGCATTCTACAACGTCTGCTTTATAAACAGTGTGTTTGGTCTGTACACACTAAACATCTGAGACATGATGATTACCCAGCAATTTCAGACACACAGACATATTGGACATGTGTTTCTTTAATTAACCTTAATACAGTGGGAAAAGGACAGTCCCTTCAATAAATCCTGTTGGGAAAACTGGACAGCCACATGCAAAAGAACGAAACTGGACCACTAACTTACACCATACACAAAAATTAACTCATAATGGATTAAAACCCATAAAACTTCTAAAAGAAAACATAGGCTGTAAGCTCTGTTTGACATTGGTCTTGGTGATACACTTTTTGGATTTGACACCAAAAGCAAAGAGCAAAAATAAAGAAGTTGGGACTATATCAAACTAAAAAGCTTCTGCACAGCAAAGGAAACCATCAACAAAATGAAAAGGCAACCTACCCAATGGGAAAAATATTTTAAAATCACATATCTGACAAGGCACTAATATCTAAAATATATAAAGAACACATACAACTCAGAAAAAAACCTGAACGATCTGATTAAAAAATGGGGAGAGGATTTGAACACACAGTTTTTTCAAAGAAAGTATACACGTGGCAAACAGGAATATGAAAAGATGCTCAACATCACTAATCATCAGGGAAATGCAAATCAAAACCATAATGAGATATCACCTCACACCTGTTATAATTGCTATCATCGAAAAGACAAGATATAACAAATGCTGCAGAGGGTGTGGAGAAAAGGGAACCCTCTTGCACTGTTGGTGGGAATGTAAATTGGTGCAGCCACTGTGGAGAACAGTATGGAGGTTCCTCAAAAAATTAGAAATAGAACTACCATACAATCTAGCAATTCCACTTCTGGAAAACACTAAATTCAAAAAGATATATGCACCCCCATGTTCACTGTAGCATTATTTACAATAGCCAAGATCTGGAAACAAGCTAAGTGTCCATTAATGGATGAATAGATAAAGAAGATGTGGTATGTATGTACACACACATAGACACACACACACACACACAATGGAATATTATTCAGGCATAAAAAAGAACAAAATCTTGCCATTTGTGACAACATGGATGGAATTATGAGGGCACTGTGCTAAATGAAATAAGTCAGACAGAGAAAGACAAATACTATATGATTTCACTTATATGTGGAGTCTAAAACAAACAAATGAACCATCAAGCTCATAGATACAGAGAACAGACTGATGGTTGCTAGAGGTGGGGTGGGGGGTGGAGCAAATGGGTGATGGGAGTCAAAAGGTGCAAAATCCCAGTTATACAGTAAATAAATCATGGGGATGTAATGCTCAGTATGGCGACTACAGTTAATAATACTGTATTGCAGGGACTTCCCTGATGGTCCAGTGGTTAAGACTCTGCGCTACCAATGAAGGGGGCCCCGGTTTGATCCCTGGTCAGGGAACTAGATCCCACATGCCGCAACAAAAGACCCTGCATGCTGCAAATAAAAAAAGACCCTGCATGCCGCAACTAAAAAAGATCCCACACACCACAACGAAGGTCCTGCGTGTCGCAACTAAGACCCAGTACAGCCAAAAAAAAAAAAAAAAGTGGTCCATTGTATAGTATGTGTATTGTATCTCAACAAAGCCTTTCAAATAAATGGATAAATGCATTAAGAGTTTTTTAAAAAAACAATACTGTATTGCATATTTGAAAGTTGCTAAGAGTCATCTTGAAAGTTCTCATCACAAGAAAAAAATTCTATCTGTGTACGGCAATGGATGTTAACTAGACTTACTGTGGTGATCATTTCATGATATCTACAAATATGGAATTAGTATGCTGTACACCTGAAACTAATATAATGTATGTCAAGTAAACCTCATTAAAAATAAAAGTTAAATAAAAAGAGATTTACTTTAGAATTTCTACAATGCATAACATAGTTTCCCCTATTTTGAACCTGAGGTACTGCATAAAAGCTCCTACAATGCTGTATGCACCTTTTTAAAAAATTGTGGTAAGAACACTTAACATGAAATATTCCCTCTTAACAAAATTTTAAGTGTACAATACGGTCTTTTAAACTATATGTACAATGTTGTACAGCAGATCTCTAGAACTAAATCATCTTGCATAACTGACATTTTATACTTGTTGAATAGCAACTTCCCACTTTCTCTCCCCCTAGGCCACGGCAGCCACAATTCTACTTGTTACTTCTATGAGTTTGGCTACTTAAGACACCTCATATAAGTGGAATCGTGCAATATTTGTCCTTTTGTGGCTGGCTTATTTCACTTAGCATAATGTCCTCCAGGTTCATTCTTATTGTTGCATATGACAGGATTTCCTTTTTATAAAAGCAATTTTGTCTTGATAGAACCTGTTCATATCTTCCGAAGTCTGTGTCTTGCCATGAGAAACTTCACTGATTTCTTAAAAGTATATTCAGTAGACTTAAATGTTTTCTTTTAATTATACTAATAATTAAATATAATGATAAATATGTTAACATTTCATAATTAACTCATATATTCTGCTAGAATGGCACGCAGCACATAAGATATAGCTTAATTAATAATCATAGGCACTGTTCACTTAGTGATACTACATATCAGATCCTAGGCTAAAAGCTATTCACACATTAAAAAATTTTTAATCCTTATGAAAATTCTATAAAGAAAATATGATTATCCTTATTTTATAGATGAAGAAACAGGCTTAAGAAAATTATACATTCAAGAAAGTACAATTTATACACAGCATTACACAAATTATATGTGATGTGCTTACACTCTAACGTACTCATCAAGTAAGACCAGGGCTGCCCAAGTGGCAGTTGTGAACCATTTGTTACAGGTCCGACATGAGATAAGCTTGTTCTGGAATGTAAATCAAATAAATCACAATTCATTTTCCCATTAATATATCAGAACTGTCAACTAGAGGGCGTCTGTTATCCTTATTATAAAAACAGAATTTTTATCTCAGTTTGTCATTGCTTTCTTCACTGAGAAAGTCCTGCTTTAAAAAAAAAAAAAAAGTTGCCATGCAGACTAAATCAGATAACACACATCAATACATTTCATAAAGTCTAGTAATATTACCTGGATTTTAGAAATGAGTTTCAAAAAAGGCCAGCTGTCGTCATGCCATACCAATTCCACAACAAGTTGTTCAAAAGCAGACAATTCATGAACTCCTCCCTGTCGACCTGAACTCCTTCAAGTGTCAAAGGAGATGATTCTGAAGAAATAATAATATTAATTCTAGGTGATGACAAAACAAAATATTTGATCACCATAAGCTAAACAGGGCATATAAATACAAACTAAATTCAAACAGAAAATCGACACTCTACACACTGAGATGTTAAAGTAACTTACACTCTGAGAGACAGGTAAATCTGGACCAAGTATTTGTTATTTCCGTTCGATCTTAAAAATTTCCAATTGAAATAAACATTTATTGGGAACAGATTGTAAAAAGAGTGTAATACAAAAGGAAATTCTAGAATGCAACGTTCGTGGGTTGTTTTTTACTCCATTTTATTAAAAATATGTTTTCAACTACAGTAAAATGAAAGCAAGCAATCCTCTGGTATTTCCTGAAATACATCCTTAGGAAAATAACCTCTTCGGATCTAGAAACTTGGCATCTTTATAAATTACCTTGCAAAATAGAAAATATTTCTCAATGATGAAATAAAAGATTATTCTTATAAATCTAAAAACAAAAAATAAAAAATAAAACAAAAAAAAGTCAGCTGAACTCTACAGTGTGCTTAGTGACATAGTCTATTTACATGGTGATGCAACTCCTTATCTGGGCAGGGACTGCTAGCCAACAGTTCATGCCCCACCAGGCGTCTGCAGGCTACTCTTTGAGTAGCACTGTACATATGGGGTATGAATAAATACCTAACACTTCAGTTTAAGCAGAGTTCAAGCTGGACTCAGAGAACATGAACGTTTGTGTGAAATGTTCAGGGTATTTTTAATCCCTTCTTGCAATCAGTCAAAAAACTAGTGTCTATTCTGTATACACAACAAACAAGGCACATAGTAGAAGGTGGGGGTGATTTTAAAAATCAGGATCCTTGCCCACTTTAGGAAGTTTGCCACATGAATGGAGAGAAAAACTAATGCCAAAAAAACCTACTTATACTTAGGCATTAATGATAAAGGCCCAATAAATGATCTGTGTAGACCACAAGAGCTCATACGTGCAGCTGGGGGAACAAGCTCTGAGGCGATCTGCCAAAGCTTCAAGGTAGAGGGAAAAATATAAGCAGATATTTTAATGACGAAACACTCATGTGGTTTGAGAAAAACGTAGAGGCAGAAAAAATCAGCACATTCCCAGGAAAATGAGGGAAAGTAATCAAGGAGAGTCAAGAATCTGAAGGAAGAGGGAGGAGTAGGCTAGGAAGGTAAACTTTCCCTCAGGGACACGAAGCGCAGATGCTTAATAAGCATATTGAGTTTCTTGAAGAAAAGCTTTTTATTGCTGAAGGCTACCTGTCTTAATAGCGAGCAGGGACGTCGGTAGGACAGTGTTTTCCATTTTTAGTATGCAAGGGTGCACTTCTTTGCATAATTCTGACTTTGCATGAATTGTCATGAATACCCTGCAGGTTTAGTTCCAGTTCAGGTTTATGTATTAAGGATGGGACATTTTATGTACGAACAACTTCTAAAAAGTCCTACCCTGGTAAATAATCCATATATTCATAGCCTATAGAAGTATCTGATCCAGAGTTTAGGCTTAAATCAAAATGGATTTTCCTAGGAAAAATTTAATAAGTAATATCCTGGGATATTCCAGAAATAATCAGTTTCCATGATATTCTCCAATTTTTATGTGGTGAGTTTAAGTTGAGAAAGCTTCTTAAAAAAAAAAATATATATATATATATATATGTGTGTATATTTATATATTTGTTACAGAAAAGAACTAACTTGAGGCAAATATTTCTTCAGTTTCCCTCCCTGTTAAGCTCTTTCCTCATACTGTTTTTATTTTTACAAAATACAACACATATGAATCCACAAACTCAAATTAGTGAAAGACAATGGCTGAATGTGAGGTTTGCTTCTTTCCATTTCAAAGTTCAAATGTTATCACTATCCTAATTCATAAAGGAACAATTCAGGGAATATTTACAATTATATCGGTATCTCCATACAATTCGTGTAGTATAAAAAAAAGCCTTAATTATTCATATTTAAACCTGTGTGACTCAAAATTATTTATTGAAAGGTTTAACAGCCTAGGTTGTTTCATGGAAAGAGGGCAATACCTGCCAGAAAATCCATTAACACGCCAATAATTTCACTAAGTTTTAGTAAGTGGTCAGGGTGAAATCAAGATGGGATATATTTGCATTTCAGCTTAGAATAATAAACTGACATTTGCTTAACATTTCCAAGTGAATTTGCACATCTTTCCCACAAGCATTTATTTTCATATTAGTTGCCTCTCATTCCCAGACATACCCTTGTGTAATTAGGGTTAATATCAAACTATGCCTGAAGAATTTGTTCAAGAGAGGTGGAGACACCAGAGGAGAACAGGAAGCCCCCAACGGATATAACCACACATGTAGTTGCGTAGAGACACCTGGCCAAAGGCACAGGTTCCTTAGTAAGGAGAATCTGAGGGCATGAGCTTGTGTCAGGTCAGGGGCAGGGAAGATTTTCAAGAGAAAACAAAGAAAGGGGAGAAAAGAGAACAGGATGACAAATTAAAATCCAGGAATCTGAGCACAGAAAGGAGAGACGGCTTTCCAGTTTTAACCAAATTTTAAGAGTTGATGGGATCAGATGAAAGAAGTCAGGACTTCTCGGGTCAATGAGATGAGTTTGCTCCTTGGAAGGGCCTGACCTTAGAGTGGGTCCTGATAGCCAGAATCTCTCACAATGGCCCTCAAATAAAGCCATGTGTGTAGTTAAAGGTATATGTACCTCCATGAGGTTTTCTGTTTGCCTGTGCCTGCATGTTTATATTCTCTCCTAAAGAAAGGACTTACTGCCTAAATTTCCGTCTTTTTTCAGCACCTTTCCATTAGTGAACTTCAGACACAAAAATAGGGTTTCAATAGGTTCCACAGGGTGGAAGTGTGGAAGGAAAGATTTTCTAATTTAGAGTTCTGAGCAAAAGCTTCATAAGGCTTATGACACTGCCTTTCTTTCTACCTTTTTGCTGTCAATTATGAGTTTTACTTTGCCTGCAGAGAAATTTTTTAATGAGCAGTTGCTTTCCTTTGGATATTCTAACACATCTGACAGCATTCTCAGTGCCCTATCATTAATTTATATTATTCACTATGTTTGCAAAGATTAAAAACCAACTCCCCAATACATTTGCAGACTGTTATATAGAATTCAATTTGAATTTAGCATTAATTAATGTGCCACTAAGCATGTTCTCTATTTTTTCTGTCACTGTATGATATTAAATCCTTTTAAATTTTTAGTTGTTCCTAGTAATTTACACTGTTTGAAAATAATATGCAGTGACATAGCAAGCAGGAGTTAAATCTACAGCTGATTTAACTCCAAATCACAATTCATTTTCCCATTAATATATGAGTTGTCAACTAGAAGGTGTCTGTTATCCTCATTATAGTAACAGAATTTCCATTACAGTGTCACAAAACTTCATAGAAAATACTTTTTGATGTGCTTAAGTCTCATTCCTTGTGAGAGAGGTCTTGTTATGTGTGGAAATAAAACTAGATACCTTAGAGATCCTGCTGTAGAGAAGAAGTTGCAATAAGAACATGATACTAAATTATTTGTTCTTAGGATGGGAAAGAATAATCGAATTGATGAATAACTTCCTAAAGTTTAACCAGAGTCTAGTATTTTTGTGTTACTTTAAATCACCTAATCTTTAAATTCAGAGCATCTGTGTGAGGCATTAATTGATAGAAGTTTTTGTGAAGGTCAATTCTAAATGAGTATTTATGACATGTGTTTATGCTTTTGCCTAGGAAATCAGTAAAGAAGTCATTTTATCTCTGTATTTTGTGAAAAGCAGTACTCAGGTGATACTGGCTCTTTTATTGCAAGAATACATGCATGCCCACACCTGAGTTTGAGAGCAAGCCGAGTAGTGGTGGCAGCGTAATATGAACAGCACCCACTTAGGCAGCTTCTTTTTCATTCCCACTGAGAAAAAGAAGAAAAAAAAAGAAGGCCTCGTGAAAGTATTTTGTCTGTTCTTTCTCAGATAAAGCAAACCATCTTTCTTTTTAAAATGACCTTCAGTTTTATAGGAGCACAAAACCATAACTGTCATAGCTAAAACTGATCAAACATGTTAAACATAATACCAAACACGTTACAGGCAAAGCAGTCAGTGTTCCATAGGTGAGGCTGAGGAAGGTATGCCAGGTATCCTATAACTCCTTCTGTAACAAAGAAGTGAAAAGATGCTGCAGCAAACAGAAAGGAATTGTTACTCAAATTTGTTCACCTGAGCCACCTGTACTAAATGTAAATTATACCATACTAGAGATCTTTATAATTATTAATCAAATGAGTACATGAATATATTTCATTAAAAACACTATTGGCAATGTAATTCCTCTAAGACATCACACTTCAGTCCAATGATTAAAATTTTGACATAGGCTCATATATTTTTCCATTACTAAAAACAAGTTACAGAAGGAGACTCTATCAAAATGCCCAATTCTTATACATAGGCATTGTTAAGTTTAAAATAGGAGTCATCTTTGTAGAACTTCCAAGATTGATTTCTAAAAGACTGAGTAAGTAAATACTCTGAATTGTACTCCTGTCTCAAGCCAAACACTACTTGCCAGCGTCCTGTAAGCAGCAACCTTTACAAAAGAAAAGAAAGAACAACAGGCATTGTTTTTATGTGATTCCTGGAAGCTTTTGCATTCACAGCCTAGAGTAATTAACTGAGGACCACATTTCTTTATAAATACAAGTAGAGAGAAGTTGGCCTGCTGGAAATTTTAAGCAATCTCAAACTCAACTTCTTCCCCAACATCAGTGCGTCGGATCTAGCTGAGACGGTAAAGGGAATGAAGGGTATACTCACACTGGATGCTTGGTATGAACTATTGGGTCAGGCCTATTGGGGCACCTAGACTGGTCAGTGTGGATGAGGCAAAACATTCAACGTGGTCAATGTGTCTGTACCAATAATGTATCCAGATCATCAGTTTGAAAATTCCTGTGTCCAGGTTTTCATATCATTATTGGGTGCTCAAATAGGCGTTGATTGAAGTTTTACCTGAGAATCCGGACCAGCAAAACCTTGGGGGGGTGGGGAAATCTCTAAATTTGAAATTAATACAGATGATTTCTTTTTTTAATTAATTAATTTATTTTGGCTTCATTGGGTCTTTGCTGCGCGCAGGCTTTCTCTGGTTGTGGTGCACGGGCTTCTCATTGCGGTGGCTTCTCTTGTTGCTGAGCACGGGCTTTAGGTGTGTGGGCTTCAGTAGTTGTGGCACGCGGGCTCTAGAGAGCAAGCTCAGTAATTGCGGCACATGGGCTTAGTTGCTCCAAGGCATGTGGGATCTTCCCGGACCAGGGCTCGAACCCGCGTCCCCTGCATTGGCAGGCGGATTCTTAACCACTGCGCCACCAGGGAAGTCCAATACAGATGATTTTAAAAAGAAATATATAACATGATAAGCATTCCTCACTAGAGCATAGGCCTGAATGCGTGACTCTGTAGATAAGAGAATTCTAGTTCATTGTACCATAGATCTGAACTAAAACCGTAATTAATTTGAACCCAGATGAAGAGAAGAGAAAGGAGCAGTGGCAGTTTAATCTCACTTTATCGTCTAATGAAAGATACTGCATTTTGTTGTTTGAGTCACGAAACACAGACACTGATTCTTGCCAGGTTTTTTCTTACTCTCGTTCCCTGTATCCCAGAATAAGGTTTTCAGTTGCCGTGTGAAAGATCACAGTTCCACAAACTCCCCTCCTCTTTGTCCTCAAGAAAGACACCTTTCTTCCTGAAACAATGCAAAGGAACCTATGCCTCCAGCAAGTATTTCTATTACATTTCAAGGACCGTGGGGGTGAAAGGTGTTTCTGTCTCTTCCAAGGTTTGGATGATGGGTCCATTAGATGGTTAGTGCAGCTTCCATCTGGCAGCAGAATTCACGGTTCCAAGTAGCACAGCATTATTACCTTTGTAGGCAAGACAATATCACAACTGGTAGAGGAATAATCACATACGTTGCCTCGTTTTACATTTGTCCAGGCATTCAGCTACACAAACTATTCCTCTTTGCTCGGTCCTAAATGACAAATAGACTGGGGAAAACACAAGAGCACAGTAAAGAAATTTATCTCAAATTACTGCAGGGAATTGAATTTGTGGCTCAACTGAAATACGTAACCGCTTCTATTTAACAGGCTATAAAGAGATATCAGATGGCATTGTGATGTATGTTCTTTGGGTCCTGAGGCATTTGAGGCCACGATTAATGGTATTGCTTTCTTGTGAATTTTCTTGCTAACACTCTGTAAATCAGAGGAGTCAAGAAGTTGGTTTCTCATCTAATAGATTTTTTTTGGTGCACTTATTTCACCTCTTGCAAAGGAACAATGACTTTTGGGGGGAAAGAAAGGAGGGAGACATCTGAATGCCAAAATTTAATAATAATAATAAGATGTGGACTGCATTTGGCCTTCAGCTAGGCCTGGTATGGGACCTGTCATTTTGTATTTAGGTATGTAATTTGGACTTAATTAAAGCAATTTCAACTAACATACATTAGAAAAGATTATTCTCCCCAAGTGGTTCTCTGATATTACTTTATTGCAAAACAGTGATGCTGATTAATGTAAACAGAACTAGAAAAAACCTTAAATAAAGATAAACTATTCTTAATTGAGGATCATAATATTCAGTAGACAATTATGACTTTTCCAGAATAATAAAAAAGTTATGGGAAATTCCCTGACGGTCCACTGGTAAAGAACATGTCTTACAACGCAGGGAACACGGGTTCGATCCCTGGTCAGGGAACTAAGATCCCACATGCGCGGGGCAACTAACCCAGGGTGCCACAACTATTGAGCTCCTGCGCCTCAACTAGAGCCCGCCTGCTGCAACTACAGAGCCTACACGCTCTGGGGCCTGCGTGCCACAGCTAAAGAGAAAACCTGCACGCCAAAACTAGAGAGAAGGCCGTGCACCACAAGGAAGAGCCCGCAAAACGCAATGAAAGATTCCTGCATGCCTCAGCAAAGATCCTGCGTGCCCCAACTAAGACCCGATGCAGCCAAAAATAAATTAAATAAATAAATAAATAATAAATCTTTAAGAAAAAGTTATGTGTAGAATTATTAAATTCAATTTATTAAAGTCACTTCCTACATCTTTCTTCAGATTTTTCAAAGCTATGATAATAGAGTTAAAAACGTCTCAAACTTCTTAAATTAAATGCGTTGTTTCAATAGAAAATGCCCTTCCTGATCTACAATTAATCTACAATCAGCAGTACTCATTTTTAATGCTTCCAAGTTTCCTTGGGTTACCTAAATTATGTATAGAATAAATATAACCGTCCTTATCTTAGTCATCTTTTACACAAGTTTTACTGTTTTGCAAAACAGCATTGAGACACTGGAAGCCTAAAATTCCGTAAAAAGATTCACTCACACTCAAACTGAAAGCAGGAAGAAGAAAAAGGAAGAGGGTGCATCAAGCTATGCTAGAAAATAAAATGTGAAATACATGATCATTTTAAGATAGCCACTACTCTAGATTTCATGATATTCTGCCATGTGGAAACATTAAAGAAACAAACAAAAAATGGATAGAAGAGGGCTTCCCTGGTGGCGCAGTGGTTGAGAATCTGCCTGCCAGTGCAGGGGACACGGGTTTGAGCCCTGGTCTGGGAAGATCCCACATGCTGCAGAGCAGCTGGGCCCATGAGCCACAATTACTGAGCCTGCGCGTCTGGAGCCTGTGCTCCGCAACAAGAGAGGCCGCGATAGTGAGAGGCCCGCGCACCGCGATGAAGAGTGGCCCCCACTTGCCGCAACTAGAGAAAGCCCTCACACAGAAACGAAGACCCAACACAGCCATAAATAAATAAATAAATAAATAAAAATTAAAATGGAGATTTCTTTAAAAAAAAAATGGATAGGAGAATTCTATATAGAACGGAAGGAAAACTAAAGATCTTAGATGAAGACTGAAAAAAAAATTAAAAAGGAATAGGAAAGTAAATGAAGGAACTGGATGAAAAGGAAGAGAAAAGTAGACAATCTGCATAAGAAAAGCAGTTGTGAAACATTCTTACTAGGATACTTCTCATCTTCCTGACTTGTCGCCTGGTTTCAAATTCAGGTATCATATAAGTGGACTGACTACTGCTTATCTGTATATTGTGCAGTGGAAAGGGAACAATGAGAAAGTGAGCAATTAATTAGAAGTAATGATTTCCAAAATGAAAAATTTAATGGAAAACAGGATAATTACATGGAACACACTTCTTAGCATGTGAAGGAAGAACTGAAACAAGGTGAAAATGTTGAGAAATACAGCATCATGAGAGAGAGAGGACATCACTTCATCATTCAGCTATTAGGAAGTCTAAAATAAAGAAGTGAGGAAAAAGAGGGAGGAAATTATCAAACAAGTAATATAAGAAAATATCTCAGAGTCATAATATTTATATTGAAAGGGTCCTTTGAGCAATGTCATCAACAAAACAATCAGTCTCAGATTAGCATCAACACCTAAAATATAGTACGTAAACAAACTGGATCTGCTAAGAAGATCAGCAACAACGGATGTGAAAAAATGAAGTGATACCTTCAGAGTGTGAAATAAAAAAGATACGTTATTTATGATTCTGTGCTCAGCCCAACTATCAATCAAGTTTGACTGTTTCATAAATTTATTTTCAGAAATGCAAGGACTCAGATTTTATCATCTATGCATTTTTTAATGAAGAAAAGACCTCAGGTGTACTCTCTGAAAATAAAAGGAAAATCAGACATTTAAATGAAATGACAGCACTGCTCAGGAGGCAAAAAAAAAGAAAAAAGAAAAAAGGGAAAAGGCAGTGTTTTTTTTTTTTTTAATGGAAAAGATAGTTTTAATATTTCATTATTAATTCTTGATTTTATGAATATCAAAACAATTCACTAACAACTTTGTGCAAGGATTAGGGTATTAACACACAAAGTATAAAGTTATTTAGAGCATAAAAATGAACAACTAGCCTAAATCACAGAGTACCTTGTAAAGAATGCTATATTGCCTACCTGGATCTAAGTGGCAGGTAGCTTCTCAGAAGTTGCTGTGATAGAAGGGAGGCCCATTTACAGTGGTCATCACAGCATCCTGTGACAACACTTGAATTAATGCATTTGTATGTAAACTTATGTATCTAATTAATTTTACTATTTGTTATAGATACTATTAAAATATTTTGCTTCTGACACACAAATATTTCATTGTTTTCAAACAGGTACAGTTGTACTGGTAGGCACTAGTTGAAGAGCAGCCTTGAATGGGTCCACGTTAGAAGAGAAAGTGAAGCTCCTAAAAGAGTATCTCCAAGAAGAAGAATGAAATGGAGTCAAACAGTTGGTAACCCCTGAAAACAGCTGGAAGATATTTGGGAAATGATAAACTCTCTCAACAAGAAAACAGAAATGTAAGAAACTCACGGTCCAAAAATGAAACAAGCTACAAAGGTAGATTTTAAATGAAAGTAATCTATTTAACCTTGATCCTAGGAACATACTCCTTTGAGGAGCAAAGGTATTAGAACCCAGAAAAGGGGATGTAACTGGAATATATTACCAATATAAAAATAAGACAATAATATAAATACTGTTCATTTGAGCTCATCCTTTAAAATCAATCTCTTCCTATGACTTTTCCATAAACAGGTAATTATGTTAACAGAGGAGAATGTGAACTGTATCAACCATAACTATATATATGACAGGTGGAGCTGAAAGAGTTGAAGATGCAATTAGGAAGGAGTGCTGAGAGGGAACGGTAGGGTGCAAGAAATAAGTTTGGCTGTGCCTAAAACTGATGGAGCAGTAAGGAGAGATATAAGCACATTATTTAAAGCTAGAAGTAGGAAAAATCAAAAATAATGTTACAACTATGAAATATTGGGAAGGGAAAAGATGACGCTCCATTTGAGTTAACCCTCATTTTTCATAGTGGAGAAGCAATAGGAAGCAACGGTCTCAAATTGATAAACCAAGAAATAGTAGTGTGTTCATATTACTTAGAGGAATGAAGGTAAATGAATACCACCCCCTGCCCCCCGCCACATACACAAACAAAACCCAGAAAATTCTGAGTGTTTACCTCCAGAGGACTAGAGCTCAGGAGAAGGGTAGAGCAGAATACTACCAAGCATCAGGTGTTTAGATTTATTATTTTATAAAAATCTTTCAATCATTTAAACACATAAAGAGAAAGGAAAGTCATTATAGGAGATTTATAAGATAAGTAGCATGACCAAATCTTTGCTGGGGAATTGGAACCAAGCAGGACCCTGCAGCACACCGTCACCCCACCCCCAACACCGGTACAAAGGCTCTCTATGTCCCCTGCCTCTTGTTTGTAGAAAAGCTGAAATCTCCCAGGCCTCCCTGAATTACAAAAGAGCAGGCTCAAGCAGTTAATGATTAGGACAACAGTGTCACAGACTCAGCGGCATTCCTGAGTTATTTTACAGATACTATAACTGCCACCAGAGGGAAAAAGCTAACTTCATGATGGTCCGACTGTAGCCGTGACATAAGCTGCTCCATCCTGAGCAGTACTGAATCTATGGCTAGCACAATTCTAAAAACTGGCCTGAAGAGAATGGGATTAACACTATTACTCATAATAATCTATACCTTTGTGGGCAGCAAAATAATTGTAGTTTGTTCTGCCCGTATATGTAAGGGGGCAACTAAAACTGTCAGCAAAGAGATGCCTCAAACCCATATCGATATCTTTCACTCTAAGACTTCAACGCCTTTTTTCAGCATGAAGCAATTACAGAAGATACAGCTTCATCCCCAATCCCATAGAAATGGAATGATATCTGACTGGGGGAATCTGTAAGCAGCTCTTTGCAGGAAACCACCCTCAGCAGAAAACCTCTTTTCCCTTGTCACTTTAGGAAAGCTGTATTGTAACTAACCTTAAACCATGCACCCCCATGCTCCACTCATGTCTGGCACAAGCACACTTTTCAAATCTTTTGATCACACAATATCTTGCCTAACCTGCTGATTCTTTCCTTAGATCAAAGAAGAAGAAATGAAGAATAAGTAATTAACAGATGATCAGATTTCTTCCCTAGCTTCCCCTTTAGTAATCTCATGAACAAACTGTGTGAACAAGATAGCATCTAAAGAAAGATCACAAGGAGTTGACAAGCCTCCACGCAGTGGGAGATGGCTACAAGTTTGGTCCTCTATCTCAATGATTAATTGAGATTACTTCTCCTTTTCCCTTTAAAAACTTTCATGGCTGAGCAGAATCTTCAGAGTTGGTTTTTGGGGGGACACGAGTCTGCTTTTCTCCCCAGATTGCCCGCATTCTGATTAAAAGCAACTTTCCTTTTGACCAATAACTGCCTCTCGGGTATTGATTTTTGAGTGGCGAGCAGCCAGACCTGAGTTTGGTAACGGAATGAGACCTTATGAAAAATGGATAATGGAGATGGACATTTTGATGGGTACAGAATTTTTGAAAGGAAGGTAGCAGGGCTAATTTTATCCTTAGTTTCTCTATAGTGAAACTGAGGTTTAGAGAGTTTAACGTGGTAATCCAAAGATTTACTGATAGTAAATAGGGAATATACTGTAGAAGTAGAACCTGATCTCCCCAATTTTAAGTACTTTATATTCTTTGAGATTCACCCTTATTCTAAGCTCTTAATATATTCATATAAAAGTTAGAGCAACATGTTCCAAATCCTTTTTTCATTCTTTTTTGGTGCTTATTTTCCTGCAAAATGCAAACTTAAAAAAATTCACTCTGGGGGCATCCCTGGTGGCGCAGTGGTTGGGAGTCTGCCTGCCAATGCAGGGGACACGGGTTCGAGCCCTGGTCTGGGAGGATCCCACATGCCGCGGAGCAACTGGGCCCGTGAGCCACAATTACTGAGCCTGCGCGTCTGGAGCCTGTGCTCCCAACAAGAGAGGCCGCGATAGTGAGAGGCCCGCGCACCGCAATGAAGAGTGACCCCGCTTGCTGCAACCAGGGAGGGCCCTCGCACAGAAACGAAGACCCAACACAGCCATAAATTAATTAATTAATTAATTAAAAAAAATATATAGACAAGATAGACAAGCATAAAAAAAAAAAATTCACTCTGCCCTTAAAGTGACTCAATTAAAACCAACTGCATAACATATATCAAGGGAAAGAAACAGTGCAATGTGGTAACATAAAATGTTCTTCCTACTGCATGTAATTGATAATCCCCTGACTCCTGCAATTCCTTACACCCCGTTGCCTTAAGAAAAAATAACAATTGCTTAATGTCTATTTAATAAAACATGGAATTTTTGCAAAGCAAAACCCAACTTTATGTTGTACGCAAGAGATATTACCTCTAATAAAGTAATTCAGAAAGCCTAAAAATAAATGGATGAACAAAGGTATAAAAGACAAATGAAAACAGTAAGAAAACGGGAGCTATTTCCTGATATCAAACAGACTAGAATTCAGACCAAAAGGTGTTAGATGTTAAAAAAAACATACAGTATGTAATACTTGTTAAAATAAAATAGAAACTAGGCTTGAAGGTCCCCCAAGCAGACAAAACAAGTTTAGCCACATATGCAAAACTCAATCTAGTTTATGCATGTGAAACTTACATAGGTTCTTGTAAGTGAATGGAAGTGAAACTTAGATTATTTCTTGTAAAGACATCTGATAATCACAAAGGAAACTTAAGTTATCTTCCTAAAATGATAGAAGAAAATCACTTGTAACCAATCCCTTGTTGTCTGGAAACCTCCATTCTAACAACCAATCACTGAGAGGTTAAACAACTTGCTCATTCTCACTTTATAAGCCATCCTGTAATAACAAGCCTCTGAGGTTCATACCACTTTCTGGTTTGAAGTCTCCCTATTCATGAACAGTTTGTTTCTTGCTCAATAAAATATCCACATCAAGTAAACCTCTCTGAATTTTCTCTTGACAAACTAAAAGCCACAATTCACAAAGAGGATACAATATTCATGAAAATCTATGTACCAGAAACACAGAAATCACATTCATAAAGCAAAAATTAAAAGGAAGTAAAGGGTAAACAGAGAGAAACCCACTAAAAAGAGGAGACACTGTCATAACTCTCAGTCCAAAACAAATCAAGTAGACAGTAAATAGGCAAGGATATACAAGACCTATACAACAGTACCAATAAGGTAAGTATTAGAATACTGTCCTCTATAAGCCCAAATAGAGAATATTCCTTCTTCTTCAACACAAATGGAACATGTACAACTATTTACCAAATATCAAGTCGTAAAGATAAGCTCAGTAAGTTCCATAAAATAAAAACAACAGAAAAAACATTCTTTGATGACAATGCAGTAAAACCAAAAATTAATAACAAAATCAGAAAATTCCTCAATATTTATTAAAGGAAGTACTGTGTGAAATAATTCTTGAGTAAAGGGGGAAATACAATCTGAAATTCCTCTGTTTCTTAAAGAGTAATAATAACATAAACATAACATAATAATAATATAAACAGAATCTAAGGGGTGAAACAGAAGAAATTAAAACAATCAGAACAGACTACACAATTTATGCAAAAAATTTAATGTCTATATAAAATAATCAGTGATTATTAGGAAAACACAATTTACTAAAATTGACTCCAATCAAGATAGACAGCTTGAGCAAACCATTTTCCATAGACGGAATAAAGTTATCAAATTTCTACCCTACAAAAAAAGCACAAGGCCCAGGAATGATTTCACAGGGAGATATCACCTAGTTTTTAAAAAACATACTTTAAACATTGTTCCAGAGGATAGAAAATGAAGAACTCCCAAATTTCTTTTATGAAGCAAGTGTAACACTAATACCTAAACTTGAGTAAGATCTCTCTCTCTCTCTCTCTCACACACACATACATACACACACACTCACACACATAACAGTAAGCACCAATAATGCATAATGAACACAATGGCTCAATAGTAGAAATCCACTAATATAATAAATTAAGAGATCTAAGGAGAAAAATGAGATAATTATCTCAAAAGATGCTTAAAGGCCTTTGAAAAAATTCAACATCTATTCCTTATGGAAACATTCAACAACAGGGAATTGATATTTCCTTATCCTGTAAAAAAAAAGAAAAAAAAGAGGTAACAATCCTGTATCATATTCTTCTTTTTTAACTGGAGACTTCTGAGGAAGGAGAAAAAATGACCCAGTCAAACTCCTTGCAAACAAGCTGACCTCCTACAAACACATTAGTGCTATTTACTAGCAGAAAGACCATGAAGAGTCCTTATCTCTAAAATACTTTTAGTAGGATAGACCTTTTAGTAGAATAATTGCTCATTTTATTGATATATCAACTCAGATATGGATTTGTAAGGCATGATTTATTGTAAAAAGTCACACAAGCTACCTAAAGGGGCACACAATTGGTATGTTCTGCTGAAATGGCTCTCTGCTCAAATAATGTTGCATACACATTGATTAAAACTTTGTATGCTAAATCCAGTCCAGAAGATATCCTTATAAGGGAGAGAAAGGACATCTGGAGTATTGTGTTGATGGTCTCAGACCATTCCAAAAAAATAACCTGTATTTTGCTATTGTCTACATTGTTTTAGTTATTAATAATTTTAGTACTGTGTAGGTTCTACACTTTGTATAGAGCATAATTTTACAGTCCTACTCTGGATGGTATCTATCCATTTAGAAAGAAGATGATGACAACAATATTGACAGGGATAGAGATAGGTATAGGAATAGAGGTGGAGGTGGAAATGGAGATTGACACGGAGCTAGGTCTAGAGACCTTATATTTAATGTCAGCTCCTTATTTAATGGGGAAACAACAGTTATTCTGACTAAAGTAAGGAACAAAGTAAGCATACCCACTATTTCCATCACTATTTAACATTGTACTTGGGGCACTGACCAGTGAAATCAAATAAGAAAAAAACAATTAGAGGAAAAAGGATTGCAAATGAAGAAGTAAACTGATCTCTTTGAAGATGATATGACATTATAACAGGAGAACTCAAAGAATCAATGGTAAATATTACTCAATAAATTCACTAAGTTAGAAGCGTGTAATATTAATATACAAAAATTAAAAGCCTTCACTTATACAATAATAATCAGAAGTTACAATAGAAGAAAAAATCCCATTTACAATATCAACAGAAAATCTTTAGGAATATACTTAACAACAAATATGTAACACTTAATGAGGAAGCCAGGAAAGAAACACTTCTGAAAGATACAAAAAATACATTCCCTGTTCTTGGACAGAAAAATTCAGTGTCATAAAAACAGCAATACTCTCTAAGCTTATATATGAATTTAATGTGATCTAAATAAAAATACCATTTTTTTCTAGATCTGGACAGATTTATTGTGATTTCATGTGTAAAAATAAACTTGAGAAAAGGAAGGCAAACTCTAGGACTAACTCTATAAGATATTAAAACAAACTAGAAATTATCTGTAATTAAAACAGTATAATACTCATACATGCATAGACTGACAGACAAATGAAAAATCCAGAAATGAACTCCAAAACATGTAGAAATTTAACATATGAAAAAGACATTATTTTAAATCACTAAAGAAAAAATAGACTTTTTAATAAATGATATGAGAAGTACTGGATAGCCACTTGGAAAAAGATAAAACTGGACGCATACTTTGCATCAAACACCAGAAAAAACTTCAAATGGATCAGAGATCTAACAGTAAAAAACTGAAAACATAAGTCTTGGAAGGAGATACATGTGATTTCATTTTTATAACATGTATGTGAGAAATCCAGATGTAGTTTTAAAAGATTGATGAATGAAACTTTAAAATAATACATTGCATGAAAAAAATTATAAGGAAGTCAAAAGACAATTGCCAAACTAGAAGAAATATTTAAAATATACCATCTGTAAAAGACTAACATCCATACATGCAGCACTCTTAAAAATAGAGAGGGAAAGAAAAAAACTTGATGAAAACTGGAAAAAGATTAACAGTTAATTATAAATACAGAAAAACAGACCTTAGATATATGAAAAAATGCTGCACTTCACCCATAATAAAAGCACATTTAAACCACACTGAAAACATTTCTCACTTATCAAATTAGCAAAAATTCAAAAGCCTGACTACACACTTTGCTGGTTAGATTGTGAAGAATCAGCACTTGCTTATATTGCTAGGGGGAGTGCAAATTATGCAATCCCTATGAAGGTGAACTTGGAAATATCTAACCAACTACATAAGTATTTATTTGTTCACTGAGAAATCCCACTATTATGACCCTACCATGATATGTAACTTCAATAATATAAAAATACTTATGTACACATTTACTAATTTTAGTGTTCTTTGCAATAGAAAAATATTGGAAACAACCTAGAAGCCCAAACATAGGAGAAAAACTATGGTACATGGAATATTATTCAGCTGTACAGAAGAATAAGAATGATCTCTAAGAACAGATACAAAGCAATTGCTGGGATATATTTTTAAGCAAAGCATGTTTGGGATATATTTTTAAGCAAAGCAAAGCAAAGCAGGTAAAAAGATCAGATTTTTTATTCTACCTTGTCTGTAAGAAAGATGTGAAAATATATATATAAAGGATTCTAAATACAATTCTTCACTAAAAGGAATCAGGACCCCTTGGAACTAATACCAGATATGAGATAGGAAATATTCAAAGTAAGCCTGAAATAATGTGTTGTAAAGAAACTAAGGAAGTGCCAAAAAACTGATGAAGAGATGTCAAAAGGACAAAGGAACTCTTTTGTAAGAGCTCTTGCTTGACAATTTGAATATTTTAAAAAACCAAAGATTAATAATAGATTATGATATGCTGAATAAAAAAATTTATGAGTCTTAGTAAGATGGGAAAGTTCTTCTTTACGGAAGAATATAAACTAATAAATGTATAAGAAATGATAAAATTATAAAATCACAGTTTTGCAACTACCAATATGATAACTGACTCAGGAAACCATCATTAATGATTGCTCAAACCACTGAATGGAAATTTGCTGAGGAACAGGTATTCACACAGCCTCAAATTAACACTGTAGAGAGTGGCCAAGATGGTAGAGTAGAAAGACCCTGAGCTCACCTCCTCTCACAAGCACACCAAAATCACAACTTTCTGCAGAACAACCATCGATGAAAAAGACCAGAATCTACCAGAAAAGATTTTCTACAACTAAAGACATAAAGAAGGAACCACAACGAGACAGGTAGGAGGGGTGGACTTGCGATATAATCGAATCCCATACCCCCAGGTGGGTGAACCACAAACTGGAGAATAATTATATTACAGAGGTTCTTCCAAAGGAGTGAGAGTTCTGAACCCTATGTTGGGCTCCCCATCTCAGGGGTCTTGTACTGGGAAGATGAGCCCCCCAGAGCATTTGGCTTTGAAGGCCAGCAGGGCTTACTTTTGAGAGCCTCACCAGACTAGGGGAATTAAAGACTTCACTCTTAAAGGGCACACACAAAATCTCATGTGCACTGGGACCCAGGGCAAAAGCAGTAATTGGATAGAAGCCTTGGCTATACCTACCTTCTAGTCTTTGGAGAGTCTCCCAGAGAGGCAAGGGACAGCTGTGGCCCTCTCTGGGGACACAGACACTGGTGGCAGCCATACTTAGGAACATTCTGTCATGTGAACATTGTTGCTGGTGGCTGCCATACTGGTTCATTAGCACCAAGACCTGCCCCACCCAACAGCCTGTAGGCACAAGTGTTGGAACACCTCAAGCTGAACAACTAATTGGGTAGGGATACAGCCCCACCCATTGGTAGACAGGCTGGCTAAAGACCTCCTGACCCCACAGCCACATCTAGACATGACCCTAGACAGAGCCCTGCCCACTAGAGGACCAAGACCCAGCTCCAACTATCAATGGGCAGGCACTGGCCCTTCCTGCCAGGAAGCCTGCAGAATCCTCTAGACCAGCCTCATACACCAGGGGGTAGACACTAGACACAAGAAAACTATGATCCTGTAGCCTGTGGACACAGCCCACCCAAAGCAGGCCAGATCCTACCTTGAGACCAGCTGGGATCTGGCCCTGTCCACTAGCAGGCCAACACAAGCTTTGGGACATCCCAGACCTCATGCCCAACTGTGTCAGGAAACCCCCCCCCGCACACACCCCCCAACAATTTTTTTTTTTTTTAATAAAAATTTTTTTTAAAAAATTATTTATTTATTTATTTATTTATGGCTGTGTTGGGTCTTCGTTTCTGTGCGAGGGCTTTCTCTGGTTGCGGCAAGCGGGGACCACTCTTCATCGCGGTGCGCGGGCCTCTCACTGTCGCGGCCCCTCTTGTTGCGGAGCACAGGCTCCAGACGCGCAGGCTCAGCAATTGTGGCTCACGGGCTTAGTCGTTCCGCGGCATGTGGGATCTTCCCAGACCAGGGCTCGAACCCATGTCCCCTGCATTGGCAGGCAGATTCTCAACCACTGCGCCACCAGGGAAGCCCCCCCCCAACAATTTAAAATGAACTCTGGGATCCCTGGGCCCTGCAGCCTGACTTCAGGGACTGGATCTGGCTGTTCTGCACCCAGCCACCTCATGACTAGGCCCTGCTAAACAGCAGCCAGCAGCATCCACACAAGGCAGAGCCTGGCAACCAACCAGGCTAAGGGCCAACCAAACCTACCAGACCACCCACATAGTCAGCCCACCACAATAGAGGCACCCACACAGCCCTCATAAGGGGAACCCCTAGAGCATATACCTGGGGTGACAAAAGGGGAGGGCACTGCTGGGATGCAAAGGACCTTTCCTAGAGAAGGCCACTTCTCCAAAGTTGAGAAACATAACTAACCTACCACATACATAAAAATATAAATAGCAACGTAGACAAAATGAGGCAGCAGAGGAATAGGTTCCAGATGAAAGAACAAGATAAACCCCAGAAGAAGGACTAAGTGATGTGGAAATAGGCAATCTACCCAAGAAAGAGTTCAGAGTAATGATCACAAAGAAAATCAAAGAACTCAGGAGAAGAATGGATGCACAGAATGAGAAGTTAGAAGTTTTAAACAAAGAGTTAGAAAACATAAAGAACAACCAAACAGAGATGAAGAACACAATGAAAAGTACACTAGAAGGAATTAAAAGCAGCCTAAATGATACAGAGGAATGGATCAGTGAGCTGGAGGACAGAGTAGTGGAAACCACTGCTGCTGAACAGAAAAAAGAATGAAAACAAATGAGGACAGTTTAAGAGACCTCTGGGACAACATCAAGCACACTAATATTCATGTTAGAGATGTCTCAGAAAAAAGAGAAAGGACCTGAGAAAATATTTGAAGACATAAAACGTGAAAACTTACCTAACCTGGGAAAGGAAACAGGCAACCAAGTCCAGGAAGCACAGAGAGTCCCATACAGAATTAACCCAAAGAGGAATACACCAAGACACACTGTAATTAAAACTGACAAAAAATAAAGATAAAGAGAGAATATTAAAAGCAGCAAGGGAAGAGCAACATATAACATACAAGGGAACTCTCATAAGGCTATCAGCTGATTTTTCAGCAGAAACTCTGCAGGCCAGAAGGGAGTAGCACAATATATTTAAAGCGATGAAAGGGAAAAACCTACAACCATGAATACTCCACCCAGCAAGGCTCTCATTCAGATCTGATGGAGAAATCAAAAGCTTTACAGACAAGCAAAAGCTAACAGAGTTCAGCACCACCAAAAAAACTTTACAATAAATGTTAAGGGAACCTCTCTAGGTGAAAAAGAAAAGGCCACAACTGGAAATAAGAAAATTACAAAATGAAAAAAACTCACTGGTAAAGGCAAACATACAGTAAAGGTTGGAAATCATCCACACACAAAGCTAGTAGGGAGGTTAAAAGATAAAAGTAGTAAAATCTTTCTATCCACAATAAGCAGTTTAGGGATATACAAAACAATTAGATGTAAAATATGATATAAAAAACAGTAATCATGAGGGGAAGAGAGTAAAATACAGGGCTTTTAAATGCATTTGAAGTTAAGACATCAGCAACTTAAAATCATATCTATCTATCTATCTAGATAGATAGATAGATAGATATTAAACTACTATATAAAAACCTCATGGTAACTGCAAACCAAAAATCTGTAATAGATATACACACAAAAAGGAAAAAGGAATCCAAGCATAACACTAAGGACAGTCATCAAATCACAAGAGAACAAAAGAAGAAAGGGAAAAAAAAACCTACAAAAGCAAATCTAAAACAATGAACAAAATGGCAAAAAGAACATACATATTGATAATTACCTTAAATGTAAACAGACTAAATGCTTCATCCAAAAGACACAGTGGCTAAATGGATACAAAAGCAAGACCTGTATATGTGCTGCCTACAAGAGACTCAATTTAGATCTAGAGACACATACAGACTGAAAGTGAGGGGCTGGGGAAAGGTATCCCATGCAAGTAGAAATCAAAAGAAAGCTGGAGTAGCAATACTCATATCAGACAAAATAGACTTTAAAATAAAGACTGTTACAAGAGACTAAGAAGGACACTACATAATGATCAAGGGATCAATCCAGGAAGAAGATACAACAATTGTAAATATATATGCACCCAACATAGGAGAACTTAATATATAAAGCAAATATTAAGGTACATAAAAGGAGAAATTGACAGTAACACAACAATAGTAGGGGACTTTTAACAGATCATCCAGACAGAAAATCAACAAGGAAACACAGGCCTTAAATAACACATTAGACAAAATGGACTTAATTGATATATATATAGAGAGAAGAGAGAGTGTTCCATCTGAAAAAAGCAGAATACACATTCTCTTCAAGTTCACATGGAACATTCTCCAGGATAGATCACACGTTAGTCCACAAAACAAGCCTTGGTAAATTTAAGAAAACTGAAATCATATCCAGCATCTTTTCTGGATACAATGTTATGAGACTAGAAATCAACTACAAGAAAAAAACCTGCAAAAACCACAAACATGAAGAGGCTAAACAATACGCTACTAAACAACCATTGGGTAACTGAAGAAGTCAGAAAGAAAAAAAAAAATGCCTAGAGAGAAATGAAAATGAAAACACAATGATCCAAAACCTACTGGATGCATCAAAAACAGTTCTAAGAGGGAAGTTTATAGTGATACTAGCTTACCTCAGGAAACAAGAAAAATCTCAAATAAAAAAGTTAACCTTACATCTAAAGGAACTAAAGAAAGAAGAACAAACAAAACCCAAAGTTAACAGAAGGCAAGAAATCATAAAGATCAGAGCAGAAATAAATGAAATAGAAACTAAAAAAACAATAGAAAAGATCACTGAAGCTAAAACCTGGTTCTTCAAAAAGATAAACAAAATTGATAAACCTTTAACCAGACTCATCACGAGAAAAAGGGAGAGGTCCCAAATCAATAAAATAAAAAAGGAAAAAGGAAAGTTACAACCAACATCATTGAAATACAAAGCTCGCAAGAGATTACTATGAGCAACTATATGCCAATAAAATTGGCAACCTAGAAGAAATGGACAAATTCTTAGAAAGGTACAACCTCCCAGGACTAAACCAGGAAGAAACAGAAAATAGGGACAGACCAATTATCAGTATTGAAATTGAATCTGTAATTTAAAAAACTCCCAACAAACAAAAATCCAGGACCAACAGCTTCACAGGTGAATTCTACCAAAACTTTAGAAAATTTAGAAAAGAGTTAACAGCTATCCTTCTGAAACTATTCCAAAAAATTGTAGAGGAAGGAACACTTCTGAACTCATTCTATGAGGCCACCATCACCCTGATACCAAAACCAGATAAAGAGATCACAAAAAAAGAAAATTAGAGACCAATCTCACTGATGAATATAGATGCAAAAATCCTCAACAAAATACTAGCAAACCAAATCCAACAATACACTAAAAGGATCATACACCATGATCAAGTGGGATTTATCCCAGGGATGAAGGATTTTTCAATATCTGCAAATCAATCAATGTGATGCACCACATTAAAAAATTGAAGAATATTCACTTTGTTATATAGCAGAAACTAACACAACATTGTAAAGCAATTATACTACAATAAAGATGTAAAAAAAAACCCCAAAAAACTGAAGAATAAAATCCATATGATCATCTCAATATATGCAGAAAAAGCTTTTGACAAAATTCAGCATCCAGGGGCTTCCCTGGTGGTGCAGTTGTTGAGAGTCTGCCTGCCAATGCAGGGGACGCGGGTTCGAGCCCTGGTCTGGAAAGATCCCACATGCTGCGGAGCAACTGGGCCCATGAGCCACAACTACTGAGCCTGCGCGTCTGGAGCCTGTGCTCCGCAATGAGAGAGGCCACGATAGTGAGAGGCCTGCGCACCGCAATGAAGAGTGGCTCCCGCTTGCCGCAACTAGAGAAAGCCCTTGCACAGAAACGAAGGCCTAACACAGCCAAAAATAAATAAATAAATAAATATTAAAAAAAAATTCAGCATCCATTTATGATAAAAACTTCAGAAGGCAGGCATAGAAGGAACATACATCAACATAATAAAGGCCATATATGACAAAACCACAGCTAACATCATACTCAATGGTGAAAAGTGGAAAGCATTCCTTCTAAGATCAGGAACAAGACAGGGTGCCCACTCTTGCCACTTTTATTCATCATAGTTTTAGAAGAGCTAGCCATAGCAATTATAGAAGAAAAAGAAAGAAAAGGAATCCAAGTTGGAAAGGAAGAGGTAAAACTGTCTCTGTGTGCAGATGACATGAAAAAATCCTAAAGATGCAACCAGAAAACTACTAGAGCTCATCAATGAATCTGGTAAATTTGCAGGATACAATATTAATATACAGATATCTGTTGCATTTCTATACACTAACAACAAACTATCAGAAAGAGAAATTAAAGAAACAATCCCATTTACCATGCATCAAAAAGAATAAAATACCTAGGAATAAACCTACCTAAGGAGGCAAAAGATCTGTATTCTGAAAACTATAAGACACTGATGAAAGAAGTTGAAGATGAAACAAACAGATGGAAAGATATTCTGTGTTCTTGGACCAGAAGAATCAATATTGTTAAAATGACCATACTACTGAAGGCGATCTACAGATTCAGTGCAATCCCTATCAAAAACTAGCGGCATTTTTTCACAGAACTGGAACAAATAATTTAAAAATTTGAATGGAAATACAAAGACTCCAAATAGACAAAACAATCTTGAGAAAGAAGACTGGAGCTGGAGGAATAACATTCCCTGACTTCAGAGTATACTACAAAGTTACAGTAATCAAAACAGCATGGTACTGACACAAAAACAGAAATATAGATCAATGAAATAGGATAGAGGGCCCAGAAATAAACCCATACACTCACTGTCAACTAATCAAAGACAAAGGAGGAAAGAATATACAATGGAGAAAAGAGTTTCTCTTCAGTAAGTGGCACTGGGAAAACTGGACAGCTACATGTAAAAGAATGAAATTGGAACATTCTCTAACACCATATACAAAAATAAACTCAAAATGGATTAAAGACTTAAATATATGACTGGATATTATAAAACTTCTAGAGGAAAACATGGGCAGAACACTCTTTGACATAAATCACAGCAATATTTTTTGGATCTGTCTTCTAGAGTAATGGAAATAAAGGCAAAAATAAACAAATGGGACCTAATTAAACTTAAAAGCTTTTGCACAGCAAAGGAAACCATCAACAAAATGAAAAGACAACCAACTGAATGGAAGAAAATATTTGCAAATGACATGACCAATAGGGATTAATATCCAACATATATATAAACAGCTCATACAACTCAGCTTCAATAAAACAAACTACCTGGTTGAAAAATGAGCAGAAGAACTGAATAGATATTTTTCCAAAGAGGAACTGCAGAGGGCCAACAGGCATATGAAAAGATGCTCAACATCGCTAATGATCAGGGAAGTGCAAATCAAAACCACAATGAGGGACTTCCCTGGTGGTCCAGCAGTTAAGACTCCGTGCTCCCAATGCAGTGGGCCCAGGTTCAATCCTTGGTCAGGAACTAGATTCCACATGCTGCAACTAAAGATCCTGCACGCGGCAATGAAGATCCCACATGCTGTAACTAAGACCTGGCACAGCCAAATAAATAAATAAATATTAAAACAAACACAAAAACAAAACCACAATGAGATATCACCTCACACCTGTCAGAATGGCCATTCACAGAAAGAACACAAATAACAATTGTTGGGGAGGATGTGGAGCAAAGGGAACCTTTGTACACTGTTGGTGGGAATGTAAATTGGTGCAGCCACTGTGGAAAACAGTATGGAAGTTTTTCAAAAAACTAAAAAGAGAACTGCCATATGATCCAGCAATTCCACTCCTAGGTATATATCTGAAAAAAACAAAACACTAATTCAAAACGATACATGCTGTTATGAACATGTCAAGATATGGAAATAACCTAAGTGTCCATCAACAGATGAATGGATAAAGAAGATGTGGTATATATACACAATGGAATACTACTCAGCCATAAAAAAGAACAAAATTTTGCCATTTGCAGCAATATGGATGGACTTGGAGGGTATAATGCCAAGTGAAATAGGTCAGACAGAGACAGATACTGTATGATATCACATGGAATCTAAAAAATACAACAAACTAGTGAGTATAACAAAAAAAAAAGCAGACTCACAGATATAAGGAACAAACTAGTGGTTACCAGTGGTTGGGGAGGGCCAATATCGGGGCAGGAGAATGGGAGCTATACTATTCGCTGTAAAATAGGATCAAGGATATATTGTACAGCATAGAAATATAGCCAATATTTTTTAATAACTATAAACGGAAGTAACTTTTCAAAATTGTACGAAAACTAAAAATGAAATAAATTTTTAAAAATTGAAAAATTTTGCATTTAAAATTATCACTGTACAACATAGAATTTATAAATTAGGAAAGTGACACTTAAAAAGTGGATGCAATGTGAAGGACATAATATCCTGTATTTGATATCTTGACAAAAATTTTTAACCTGACTCTAATTATAAGGAAACAATCAGGCAATCCAAATTATTGGAAGTTAAAAAAAAAAAAGCACTTATCTGGTCTCTTTATAATAGTCAATGTTATGAAAACAAAACAAAAGCAGTGGAACTACCTAGATTAATTTTAATTAAAGTATATGTTGTTAATAGATATTGTTGTATCAATGTTCAATTTCATTAATGTATTTTGATTATGCAAGAAAATGCCTTATTCTTAGAAAGCATTTAAGAGTTAAGTGTCATGATGTCTGCAATTTATTTTCAAATAGTTCAGTAAATGTATGTATGTAAATAGAAAAAGAGAGAGCAAATATGATAAAATTTTAACAATCAGCAAATCTAAGTGAAGGGTATGTAGGTTTAGAAATTATTCAAGATAAAATGTTGGAGGACAAAGAATTTTCCAGTGCTTTAATATTTTGAATCTTTATAACCTGCCTAATTAATGATTCTAAGGTTCCTTGTCTCCTTTTTTGTGAAATTTACTACTTGATTCATAATAAACTAACTGAAAATGTGTATGGGATATTGTTGTTAAATGGAAGTAGCAGCACAGTGTAATGGAAAGAACACTGACTGGGAAAGAGAATCTAATCCAAGCTCTGCTGAATATATTTTATGAGTTTAAACAAATTACTTCTCATCTCTGAGACTATGGCCCTACCTGTATAATGGGGAGTTTTCTAAGTTGTATTCTTAAGAATTATACAAACCAAGTCTTACTGTAATACAGGATCTTCAAGTTCCAATAACACTCTTTTATTTCACAGCAAATCAGTTCACACGCATTCTCCCTCTGTAAAGAGTTGGTTAACGAGCAGCATTTTGTCCATATAATGCTGGCTTGTAAGAATTGCTGAGTGATTAATGTAAAGGGAGAGGAGTTTTGAATGTCAGAGTGAAAGCAGAATATATTGGCTTGTAATTTTTATTTAATCTGAAGTGCACCTGTCTGGCCTACTTATTCTACTATCAATTTAATTTATTTTGTAAAACTTAGAGTTGTTCTTCAAGGCAGAAAATGTTGGGAGGAAAAATAGTTCACATTTAGGCACTTTCATGAAGTCACCATTTCTTTTCATGGTGTTATATCAGGAAATCCAACCAATACCTCTGTACGTTTCTATGGGAGGATAGGGTAGAAACTTTCAGATATCTTCAAGAAGACAAAGAATACCCTTCTGCCCACCTCATCCACCCACCCTCAGATTACTCCACCAACTTTTTACTGACGTCTGAAATGTCACAACAAGAAAAGCATTCCCTTGGCTTCACTTTTTGTCTTTCTTTACTCTTTGTTAGAATGCTAACATTATAAGGATATATAGTATGACTCCTCATCAGTTTACTCATCAGTAACAATTTAACAGGTCATTTCTTAAGAAACTCAGGGTTGAAGAGGAAGAAAGAGTCTGAGGGCATTTGGGGATGTTGGTATAAATGAGAAAAGGGAGAAAAAGCACAGATAGGACATAATGAGAGGCAATGTAGACAAACCAGTCACTCATAGCTCTGCTGTCTCAAGGCCCTTCCAGTGTGCATAAAAACAATAAGAGATGCCTGAGGGAAAAGCCAATCCACACAAGAGACAAAGCGAGGTTCTTTAACCCTGGACAACCTAGAAGAGCAGACTACTATGGTGGGAAGGTATAGGCTGTTTTTCTTTTTCATTCCAGATGGTGCCAGCCTGGGATTAGTCAAAACTGTTCTAAGACTGTTGGAAATAGACTCTACCTGTCATGAATAACCTTGAAGCACTTAAAAGCACAAAATACTATGGTAGATCTGGGTTAAAAATGTCTCCTAGTGGCATAGTCTACGTCTCTGTGCTCCAAATATTCTAAATATCCTACCAAAATATATTGGCTTCCTGAAGGCAAATGGTCCTTCTGAAGTATCCTTTACCTCCCTTCATTGGCCAAGTAGCCAGATTTTCTGGAACAACGCTCACAGGAAAGGGGGATTGGTAGGACACAATATAGATTCTAGTGGGTCCTACTGAATGACCACGTGAGTCATTCATATAATTTTAAAAAGAGTTTCATCATGATGAATCACACTTCACTGATGCTTCAAATGCCTGGAAAGAAACTATAAATGGATTCCATGTTAGGTTTCTCTGTGCAGAGACACGCTCCCAGAGCCCACTTCAAACATGCCAACAGCTAACACCCTGCAAATGTCAGAAGCCCCACCAGCTCCTCTGTTAGAAATGATCTCATTCTGTGTGGGATAGTTGGCTTGCAAACAAGAATCTAAGTTCATTCATTCTCCCTCTCTGCCCTGGCCGATGTGAGTGATCCTCGGAGAGGCATCTCAGAAGCAAGAAGGCGGTGGGGTAAAGCCGCTGTTAGAGCTGACAAGTAGTTGGACAGCTGATTATACTGGACTTGAGTGATTACAATTACAGCCTCTCTACCTCACAGGCTTTTTAATGGGTTTCAGAAAGTCAGATAATTCTGAATGCCATGGAAACTTCTCATTTGAAAGCGGCAAGGGGATATGGAAAGTTTATTTCCACTGGTCAGTGTGATTCAGTGAACTCGACATGGAACTAAAAAAGAGAAGCACTTTGGGACTAATACTAACAAAGACACAAAATTCAGATAAAAGTAGTAGAAGAAATAGATCTGGTTCTCTTTCACTTGGGTACATACAGGCAGACTCTTTCTAGAAGGCCAATTAGTAATGAATACAGAAAGAATTCTCAATATCTTTAGACTTTATTACAAATTTGTCAGCTGTAGAGGTACTACTGCCTACAAACAAATCCATTTTCTGAGTTTTGATCCATTTGATTAACTTCTTTTATATCATTTTTATGTGACTGAGTTTCTATATTCGGCCAGTTAACCATCAGCCTTTTCGTTTCATTTTTTTATCCCAAGTACATGTTTGGCACAGGTTCTGTCCTTTTAAATAAATGGAATACTAAACAGTGGATTCTGAAAGTTATTGAAAATTCATTAAGATTTTATCCTCCCCATTCATAGCATTCTTTTTGTCCAAAATTAATTCCCTGATTAAGAGGATATAACTACTTAATACTCTCCATCAATCTTCATAATAAAATTTCACTTTCTTTTTCATAGAAGAATGTATGTAAAGCAATGTAAATCATTTTAAACTTTCTCTGCTAGTCTAAGAGAAAAATAAATGACTAATAAAAGCAATCATCATGGTTCCAGGTTAAAATGGTAGATAGAAAACACACATCTAAATTCACTCCTTCCTGAAGTAGAACCGAATGGGATCTTTAAAAAAAACAAAATCCCCATATACAAACAAACAAAAAATACTCTCTCAAAGATATCAGGAAGAAAGCCACTAATTTTTGAAACTATAAAAATCAGATAAATGAATGGCCACTGACTGAGTCGATCTAATACAGCCTAACTTCTAAGCCTGCAGTGGAGAATAGCTAGAAACATACCTGACTTACACTCAAAAGGTAGGAAGCTGGCAATTCCAGGGACCTCTGGTGTTTCTGGAAATGGGAGTGAAGGGAAAACTGAGTGAATGAAAGAATAAAATAAAAATATGGTAAAAGTTGGTTGAGAATCATTTAAAACCCTAGATGTCCCTCCAGACTCTACTCCATAGAGTGAATGTACCTCCCCCACCCCAACAGAAATATGAAAGATAATTTTTCAGAAAAGTTTTAAATGGAGAATCTCTGGGCTGGGCGTACTTAGCACAGTTGTGGACCTGGGAAACTTAATAAGAACAGAGGCACTCAGGAAAGTAGTCTTTGTTCTTCTTGTTGGGCTCTGCTCTGTTCCCAGGGCATGAGACCCCCCCTCCTCCCCCCCTCACCCACCCCCCATCTCTGGACTCTATGTAATTGAGGCTTTTGTTTATTATTACAGTCTTCATTCCAACTAGAAACTGAGTTTTTAAGAAATGTTCTAAAATTTCCTAAACTCTTCCAAGGCAATAAGCTTTTAACCCCAATATATCCTATTAACTTGCAATGCTCTCACTCTAAAGAGTTTGTGGTAAAATGAAAAGATATTAAGTGAAGTAAAATTTGGGGATCAAGAAGAAAAAACAAACAGGGGCACTAAGTGGAGGATAAATAGTGACTGTTGAATGCTGGAACCACCAGCCCCACCCCCATCCTCTCCTCACCTCCCAGAACTCTGGCAGCCAAATCTCTAACATCTAGGCTGGGGGCTGGGAGATGCTTCTCTGGGACACCTGATCAACCCAGGAGGAAATTTATAAAGACATTGACATCTGGAGCTTGGCAGCTAATTATCTGTCAAGACCACCCTACTGTGAAACTATAAATCTGCAAGCCCCATTCCCATACTCACAGCATTCAATTTAAACCCTCGTTCTATAAGCCGACAAGAAAGGATCTACAAACATCTAAGGAAAGCTAACAGGAAGTTAGCAATCAAAATAAACAATCAATAAGGAAAAAAGCCACTTGGAGGACAAGAACTGCAAGGGAAAAGAAAACAAAACAAAACAAATAACTATTATTGATATCCTCCCAAATAGAAGAATGGCATCCATGATCATGTCAGGAAATAGTATTCAAAGAACAGAAAAGTAGATCTTGGAAATTAAAAACTTGATGGCAGAAATGAAAAACATCAATGGATGGGATGGAAGGTTAATTTGAGGAAGTCTCATAGAAAATAGAGCAAAAAGACAAAAAAATGAAAGGCAGGAGGGAAGGTTAAGAAAATAGGAGCAATCTAAGAGTTTCAACATCCAAAAAAATAGCAGTTCAGAAGGAAAGAACTGAGAAAACAGGAGAAAATCATCCATCAAGTAATTCAAGGCAATTTCCTAGGATTAAAGGGCATACTGAAAGGACCCATTGAACACCGAACACACTGGATAAAAATAGAACCACACTAAAATACAACACTGAGAAATTTCAGAATCTTACTGTAATAAAGATCTTAAAACCCTTGGTAAAGCGAGAAAAAAATTAATAAACCAAAAGAACTTTTTCTAGAATAACAAAGAAAATAGTAATAACCTCAAAACTCTGAAGGGAAATTATTTCCCAGCTAGAATTCCAGGTTTAATCAAACTATCCACCTACTTGAAGGGTCAAATAAAGATATTTTCAAACATGTACAAATAAAAACAATGAAATCATTTTGTGTTCCACCAAAATGAGGAAGTAGATTAAGAGAGACACAGCAGAGGACAAAGGAATCTTAGGTTGTCTTCTGAGATCCAAGCATGGATCTGAATTATTTAAGGTACAGGATGAGCTCTGTAATAAACTGGTCTCCCAAAGACAGTGGCTTTAAAAAGGCAGTAATTTATTTCTCTCCCATGTAACACCCCAAGTTGAGCAATGAAGGTTGGTGGGACATCTGTGCTTCACACAATCATACAGAGAACCTAGTTCCTTCTGTTTTGTTGCTCATCCAGATTGTTGGACTATTCTGCATATTCAAAGCTTGAGGACTTATCTAGGTGCTAGCTTGCGGAGAAAGGATGAGTATAAATCCAGAGTAAACAATTAAAGTTGTAGTTTACACACCTCACTTCCACTCTTAGACCATAAGAAAAAACTTAGTCACATGATCACATCTACCAGAAGAGAGCTTAAAAAGTATAGTTCCTAGTTATGCAATCATGTGTCCAGTTTGAATTCTCTTACTACTGAAGAAAGGAAAAGAAGATTTTGTGATATTATATAGTCTCTGTCATAGAGAACAGTCTAGATTGGATAATGTTTTTAAAACTTGTGGACAAGAGCAGAGTAACTCCCTATATCCATGGCCATCCTTCCCTCCAGAGTGAATAGACAGATATAGTGAAAATCAACAGAAACACAACTTTTATTTTTATTTTAAATTTTTTTTGAATTTAATTTTTTTATACAGCAGGTTATTAGTTATCTATTTTATACATATTAGTGTATTATATATGTCAATTGCAATCTCCCAATTCCCCCCCCCCACCCACTTTCCCCCCTTGGTGTCCATACATTTGTTCTCTACCTCTGTGTCTCTATTTCTGCCTTGCAAACCGGTTCATCTGTACCATTTTTTCTAGATTCCACACATATGCATTAATATACGATATTTGTTTTCCTCTTTCTGACTTACTTCACTCTGTATGACAGTCTTTAGGACCATCCACGTCTCTGCAAATGACCCAATTTTGTTCCTTTTTATGGCTGAGTATTTATTCCATTTATATATGTACCACATCTTCTTTATCCATTCGTCTGTTGATGTGCATTTAGGTTGCTTCCATGATCTGGTTATTGTAAACAGTGCTGCAATGAACATTGGGGTGCATGTGTCTTTTTGACTTTTTGATCTTTTCGATCTTGAAGATCTTTAGGATCTTCAATAATTATGATGTACATCAGACACTGAATGATGAAACAATACAGAACTGTGCTCCTAATATGAATGGTAACATATGAGTCTGAGTACTTCTCTCTCAACCAGCGTCTTAGCGAGACCGTTTGGGCTCTCATCAGCACAATGCAGAAGAAGATACAAATATTTCAAAATAAGAGGAATTTCCTAATTCCTAATATACATACATGTTTGTATTTGCATACATTATCTGTATTTAAGGAGCTAGTAACAGTGGTTGCTTATCAAAAGAAGAAATAATAATATTTTCACTCTTTACCGTTTTGTTTACCTTTTGAATTTATATATTATGCAATTATATCTCATCCAAGAATAAAAGAAGAATTTATATCCCATCTAAGAATAAAGTAAAATGCATTCCTTTAAAAAAATACAAATGGGAGGAGCTTCAAGATGGCAGAAGAGTAAGAAGTGGAGATCACCTTCCTCCCCACAAATACATCAGAAATACATCTACATGTGGAACAACTCCTACAGAACACCTACTGAACGCTGGCAGAAGAACTCAGGCCTCCCAAAAGGCAAGAAACTCCCCACGTACCTGGGTAGGGCAAAGGAAAAAAGAAAAAACAGAGACAAAAGAAGAGGGATGGGACCTGCACCAGTGAGAGGGAGCTGTGAAGGAGGAAAGGTTTCCACACACTAGGAAGCCCCTCCATGGGTGGAGACTGCGGGTGGCGGAGGGGGTAAGCTTCGGAGCCACGGAGGAGAGCGCAGCAACAGGGGTGCAGAGGGCAAAGCAGAGAGATTCCCGCACAGAGGATCCGTGCTGACCAGCACTCACCAGCCCGAGAGGCTTGTCTGCTCACCCGCCGGGGCGGGCGGGGGCTGGGAGCTGAGGCTCTGGCTTCGGAGGTCAGATCCCAGGGAGAGGACTGGGGTTGGCTGCGTGAACGCAGCCTGAAGGGGGCTAGTGCACCACAGCTAGCCAGGAGGGAGTCTGGGAAAAGGTCTAGAACTGCCGAAGAGGAATAAAGTTTTTCTTGCCTCTTTGTTTTGCAGTACGCGAGGAGAGGGAATTCAGAGCACCACCTAAATGAGCTCCAGAGATGGGCACGAGCCGCAGCTATCAGAGTGGAGCACAGAGACGGGCATGAGATGCTAAGGTTGCTGCTGGAGCCACCAAGAAGCCTGTGTGCAAGCACAGGTCACTATCCACAACTCTCCTCCCAGAAGACTGTGCAGCCCGCCATGGCCAGGGTCCCGTGATCCAGGGACAATTTCCCCGGGAGAACACACGGCGCGCCTCAGGCTGGTGCAATGTCATGCCGGCCTCTGCCACTGCAGGCTCACCCAGCATTCCATACCCCTCCCTCCCCCTGACCTGAGTGAGCCAGAGCCCCTTACTCAGCTGCTCCTTTAACCGCGTCCTGTCTGAGTGGGAACAGACGACCTCAGGAAACCTACAGGCAGAGGCGGGGCCAAATCCAACGCTGAACCCCAGGAGCTGTGCGAACAAAGAGAAAGGGAAATCTATCCCAGCAGCCTCAGGAGCAGCAGATTAAATCTCCACAATCAACTTGAGGTACCCTGCATCTGGGCAATACCTGACTAGACAACGAATCATCCTAAATTGAGGTGGTGAACTTTGGGAGCAACGATATACATATATATTTTTTCCTTTTTCTCTTTTTGTGAGTGTGTAGGTGTATGCTTCTGTGTGTGATTTTTGTCTGTATAGCTTTGCTTTTACCATTTGTCCTAGGGTTCTGTCTGTCCGTTATTATTATTATTACTTTTAGTAGTTTTTAGTGCTTGTTATCATTGGTGGATTTGTTTTTTGGTTTGGTTGCTCTCTTCTTTCTTTTTTTTTTTTTACTACTTAAAATTTTTTTTTATCTTTAATAATTAGCTTTTATTTTTTATTTTAATAACTTGATTTTATTTTATTTTTTCTTTCTTTTTTTTTTCTCCCTCTTATTCTGAGCCGTGTGGATAACAGGGTCTTCGTGCTCCAGCCAGGCGTCAGGACCGTGCCTCTGAGGTGGGAGAGCCGAGATCAGGACATTGGTCCACCAGAGACCTCCCAGCTCCACATAATATCAAATGGCGAAAATCTTCCAGAGATCTCAATCTCAACGCCAAAACCCAGCTCCACTCAATTACCAGCAAGCTACAGTGCTGGACACCCTACGCCAAACAACTAGCAAGACAGGAACACAACCCCACCCATTAGCAGACAGGCTGCCTAAAATCATAATAAGGTCACAGACACCCCAAAACACACCACCAGAAGTGGACCTGCCCACAAGAAAGACAAAATCCAGCCTCATCCACCAGAACACAGGCATTAGTCCCTTCCACCGGGAAGCCTACGCAACCCACTGAACCAACCTTCGCCACTGGGGGCAGACACAAAAAACAACGGGAACTACGAACCAGCAGACTGTGAAAAGGAGACCCCAAACACAGTAAGTTAAGCCAAATGAGAAGACAGAGAAACACACAGCAGATGAAGGAGCAAGGTAAAAACCCACCAGACCAAACAAATGAAGAGGAAATAGGCAGTCTACCTGAAAAAGAATTCAGAATAATGATAGTAAAGATCATCCAAAATCTTGGAAATAGAATGGAGAAAATACAAGAAACGTTTCACAAGGACCTAGAAGAACTAAAGAGCACACAAAGAATGATGGAAAACACAATAAATGAAATTAAAAATTCTCTACAAGGAAGCAATAGCAGAACAACTAAGGAAGAAGAACGGATAAGTGACCTGGAAGATAAAATAGTGGAAATAACTACTGCAGAGCAGAAAAAATAGAAAAGAATGAAAAGAATTGAGGACAGTCTCAGAGACCTCTGGGACAACGTTAGACTCACCAACATTCGAATTATAGGGGTCTCAGAAGAAGAAGAGAAAAAGAAAGGGACTGAGAAAATATTTGAAGAGATTATAGTTGAAAACTTCCCTAATATGGGAAAGGAAATAGGTAATCAAGTCCAGGAGCGCAGAGAATCCCATACAGGATAAATCCAAGGAGAAACACGCCAAGACACATATTAATGAAACTATCAAAAATTAAATACAAAGAAAAAATATTAAAAGCAGCAAGGGAAAAACAACAAATAATATACAAGGGAATCCCCATAAGGTTAAAAACTGATCTTTCAGCAGGAACTCTGCAAGCCAGGAGCGAGTGGCAGGACATATTTAAAGTGATGAAAGGGAAAGACCTACAACCAAGATTACTCTACCCAGCAAGGATCTCATTCAGATTCGATGGAGAAATTAAAACCTTTACAGACAAGCAAAAGCAAAGAGAATTCAGCACCACCAAACCAGCTTTACAACAAATGCTAAAGGAACTCCTCTAGACAGGAAACACAAGAGAAGGAAAAGACCTACAATAACAAACCCAAAACAATTAAGAAAATGGTAATAGGAACATACATATTGATAATTACCTTAAATGTAAATGGATTAAATGCTCCAACCAAAAGACATAGACTGGCTGAATGGATACAAAAACAAGATGCATATATATGCTGTCTACAAGAGACCCACTTCAGACCTAGGGACACATACAGACTGAAAATGAGGGGATGGAAAATGATATTCCATGCAAATGGAAATCAAAAGAAAGCTGGAATAGCAATTCTCATATCAGACAAAATAGACTTTAAAACAAAGACTATTACAAGAGACAAAGAAGGACACTACATAATGATCAAGGGATCAATCCAAGAAGAAGATATAACGATTGCAAATATTTATGCACCCAACATACGAGCACCTCAATACAGACGGCAAATGCTAACAGCCATAAAAGGGGAAATCAACAGTAACACAATCATAGTAGGGGACTTAAACACCCCACTTTCACCAATGGACAGATCATCCAAAATGAAAATAAATAAGGAAACACAAGCTTTAAATGATACATTAAACAAGATGGACTTCATTGATATTATAGGACATTCCATCCAAAAACAACAGAATACACTTTCTTCTCAAGTCCTCATTGAATATTGTCCAGGATAGATCATATCTTGGGTCACAAATCAAGCCTTGGTGAATTTAAGAAAATGGAAATCTTATCAAGTATCTTTTCCAACCAGAACGCTATGAGACTAGATATCAATTACAGGAAAAAATCTGTAAAAAATACAAACACATGGAGGCTAAACAATACACTACTTAATAACCAAGAGATCACTGAAGAAATCAAAGAGGAAATCAAAAAATACCTAGGAACAAATAATGAAAACACGACGACCCAAAACCTATGGATGCAGCAAAAGCAGTTCTAAGAGGGAAGTTTAGAGCAATAAAATCCTACCTTAAGAAACAAGAAACATCTCAATAAACAACCTAATCTTATACGTAAAGCAATTAGAGAAAGAAGAACAAAAATACCCCAAAGTTAGCAGAAGGAAAGAAATAATAAAGATCAGATCAGAAATAAATGAAAAAGAAATGAAGGAAACAGTAGCAAAGATCAATAAACTAAAAGCTGGTTCTTTGAAAGATAAACAAAATTGATAACCCATTAGCCAGACTCATCAAGAAAAAAAAGGGAGATGACTCAAGTCAATAGATTTAGAAATGAAAAAGGAGAAGTAACAACTGACACTGCAGAAATACAAAGGATCATGAGAGATTACTACAAGCAACTATACGCCAATAAAATGGACAACCTGGAAGAAATGGACAAATTCTTAGAAAAGCACAACCATCTGAGACTGAACCAGGAAGAAATAGAAAATATAAACAGACCAATCACAAGCACTGAAATTGAAACTGCGGTTCAAAACTGCCAGCAAACAAAAGCCCAGGACCAGATGGCTTCACAGGCGAATTCTATCAAACATTTAGAGAAGAGCTAACACCTATCCTTCTCAAACTCTTCCAAAATATAGCAGAGGGAGGAACACTCCCAAACTCATTCTATGAGGCCACCACCACCCTGATACCAAAAGCAGACAAAGATGTCACAAAGAAAGAAAACTACAGGCCAATATCACTGATGAAAAGAGATGCAAAAATCCTCAACAAAATACTAGCAAACAGAATCCAACAGCACATTAAAAGGATCATACACCATGATCAAGTGGGGTTTATCTCAGGAATACAAGGATTCTTCAATATACGCAAATCAATCAATGTGAAACACCATATTAACAAATTGAAGGATAAAAACCATATGATCATCTCAATAGATGCAGAAAAAGCTTTCCACAAAATTCAACACCGATTTATGATAAAAACCCTCCAGAAAGTAGGCAGAGAGGGACCTTACCTCAGCATAATAAAGGTCATATATGACAAACCCACAGCCACCATCATCCTCAATGGTGAAAAACTGAAACCATTTCCACTAAGATCAGGAACAAGACAAGGTTGCCCACTCTCACCACTATTATTCAACATAGTTTTGGAAGTTTTAGCCACAGCAATCAGAGAAGAATAAGAAATAAAAGAAATCCAAATCGGAAAAGAAGAAGTAAAGCTGTCACTGTTTGCAGTTGACATGATACTATACATAGAGAATCCTAAAGATGCTACCAGAAAACTACTAGAGGTAATCAATGAATTTGGTAAAGTAGCAGGATACAAAATTAATACACAGAATCTCTTGCATTCTATATGAATGATGATATACTATATACTAATGATGAAAAATCTGAAAGTGAAATTAAGGAAACACTCCCATTAACCGCTGCAAGAAAAAGAATAAAATACGTAAGAATAAATCTACCTTAGGAGACAAAAGACCTGTATGAAGAAAACTATAAGACACTGATGAAAGAAATTAAAGATGATACAAACAGATGGAGAGATATATCATGTTCATGGGTTGGAAGAATCAACATTGTGAAAATGACTATACTACCCAAAGTAATCTACAGATTCAATGCAATCCCTATCAAACTACCACTGGCATTTTTCACAGAACTAGAACAAAATATTTCACAATTTGTATGGAAACACAAAAGACCCCGAATAGCCAAAGCAATCTTGAGAAAGAAAAACGGAGCTGGAGGAATCAGGCTCCCAGACTTCAGACTATACTACAAAGCTACAGTAATCAAGACAGTATGGTACTGGCACAAAAACAGAAATATAGATCAATGGAACAGGACAGAAAGCCCAGAGATAAACCCATGCACATATGGTCACCTTATTTTTGATAAAGGAGGCAAGAATATACAATGGAGAAAAGACAGCCTCTTCAGTAAGTGGTGTTGGGAAAACTGGACAGCTACATGTAAAAGATGAAATTAGAACACTCTCTAACACCATACACAAAAATAAACTCAAAATGGATTACAGACCTAAATGTAAGGCCAGACACTATAAAACTCTTAGAGGAAAACATAGGCAGAACTCTCTATGACATAAATCACAGCAAGATCCTTTTTGACCCACCTCCTAGAGTAATGGAAATAAAAACAAACAAAACACATGGGACCTAATGAAACTTAAAAGCTTTTGCACAGCAAAGGAAACCATAAACAAGACGAAAAGACAATCCTCAAAATGGGAGAAAATATTTGCAAATGAAGCAACTGACAAAGGATTAATCTCCAAAATTTACAAGCAGCTCATGCAGCTCAATATCAAAAAACCAAGAACCCAATCCAAAAATGGGCAGAAGACCTAAATAGACATTTCTCCAAAGAAGATATACAGATTGCCAACAAACGCATGAAAGAATGCTCAACATCACTAATCATTAGAGAAATGCAAATCTAACTACAATGAGGTATTACCTCACACCAGTCAGAATGGCCATCATCAAAAAATCTACAAACAATAAATGCTGGACAGGGTGTGGAGAAAAGGGAACCCTCTTGCACTATTGGTGGGAATGTAAATTGATACAGCCACTATGGAGAACAGTATGGAGGTTCTTTAAAGAACTAAAAATAGAAGTACCATACGACCCAGCAATCCCACTACTGGGCATATACCCTGAGAAAAACATAATTCAAAAAGAGACATGCACCACAATGTTCATTGCAGCACTATTTACAATAGCCATGACATGGAAGCAACCTACGTTTCCATCGACAGATGAATGGATAAAGAAGATGTGGCACATATATACAATGGAATATTACTCAGCCATAAAAAGAAACGAAATTGAACTATTTGTAGTGAGGTGGATGGACCTAGAGTCTATCACACAGAGTGAAGTAAGTCAGAAACAGAAAAACAAATACCATATGCCAACACATATATATGGAATCTAAAAAAGAAAAAAAAAGCTTCTGATGAACCTAGGGTCAGGACAGGAATAAAGATGCAGACATAGAGAATAGGCTTGAGGACATGGGGAGGAAGAAGGGTATGCTGGGACAAAGTGAGAGAGTGGCATGGACATATATACACTACCAAATGTAAAATAGATAGCTAGTGGGAAGCAGCCGCATAGCACAGGGAGATCAACTTGGTGCTTTGTGACCACCTAGAGGGGTGGGATAGGGAGGGTGGGAGAGAGGAAGACGCAAGAGGGAAGAGATATGGGGATATATGTATATGTATAGCTCATTCACTTTGTTATAAAGCAGAAACTAACACACCATTGTAAAGCAATTATACTCCAATAAAGATGCTAAAAAAAATACAAATGCATATACCGTCTTAACCAGCAATTTCACTTCTAGGAATTTATCCTACAGATATACCAGTACAGCATTATTTATAGTTAAAACAGAAGAAAACAATCTAAATATTCAATAATAGGAGAATGATGGAATTAATTATGCACATCTACACAAGGGAATAAAATATAGCCTGAAAAAAGAATGAAAACTTCGGAAACTGACTAAAACCAAAGCAATAAATTGTGAGCAGTAACTACATGAGTGATTAAGTGGATGCAGTCTTTGGCTCTGATCAGAACTTGATTTCAAAAACATTTACAATATTACTTTGAAGAAGAAAAAGACTGTAAGACTGAAAATGCAATGGCATGACATTAAACTTAAATGACATATGAATGCATAATTGTTTGTCTTTGTGAATCAAAATCTGCTCAAAGTCACACTTCTCTTTAAAATAGTAATGGCAATTATATTGTTGCCTTGGAAAAGTATTATGATAAATCAGCAGAAACATTAGATTTGGTGTTTATGACTTGGGTTGGTGCTCAGCTCTTTCACTTCATCATTTTGTAGCCATTGCTGTAACAGACACAAAAGGTGCAAAACTTAGTGCTTACTGAGGTTGGGCTGGGAAGCAGAAGGAGAGAAGGTGTAGCACCATAGCCCATGGGGGCAATGGACTGAGTTATCATGGAAATTCAGGGTGGAAAGCCAGAAATTACAGAGATGAAAATTAGGGTTCAGGGTCAGAAAAGATACAGGATGATAAAACTTAATTCTGCAGAGACTGAGTCTCTGGCACCTGGTGTTTTCAATAGGCTCTCTGGGTACAGGCAAGCTGGCTCTATTTTGGCAAGATGCCTCCAAGGCACTGGTTGGTGTTTATATGATCTTGGAAAAGGAACCTCAATTTCCTCATCTGTGATCTGTAAATAACAACACATAACCTGAAATGATGTATGTGAAAGGACTCTTACAAATATAAAATAGTATTAATTTATTTACTACTGTTGTTGAGGGAAACAACATTGATCTAGAAAAAGAGTCACGTTCCTGTTATTAGGACTCACCCATCTCCATGTGCACAAAGCAACTGTGAAATCCTGTCTACTACTGATTTTCAGCATTTTACTGTGGTATCTTCTTTCCTAAGGCCGTGCTTCATGGTGTCCTGAAATCTTTTCTCACTCTGTCCTATGTTGAGAGTCCCCTAGAGCTTATTCCTACAATCACTTCACTGCTTGTAATGTGAGTTTTCTGTCCCAAGCTATTAATTTCACAAGACTAACCCAGAGAATGTGTAATAGGTGTAACATCTTAGGATTCTCTTGCAGGAAGGAGTGCCTGTGCAATTAGAGGGAAAGAATGGTTCTTCAAAATTGTCTGTGATGAGTCCAGCTGTAAAATTATTCCACAATTTAGTTAGAAAATCAACAGTTTATTGGCTCATGCGCTGCCTGCATTATACCAATGTACACTGTAGCCTTAGGCATTCACAATGCCTATCTATTAAATGACCATAGGTCACCTCCTTTTGTTCCTAGCAGTATGCAGATGATCTTAAATAAAGCCACATAGCTAAATGTCTGCAGCGTGTTACAAACAGACTTTAAAAATCCTAAACCTAAATGATTGTTTTGATCAGGCATCTCTTATAGATGTCTAACGTGGCAAGAAGTACCTATGCTGGATAAGTACATAGCACCTTACGGTGTGCACCCATATGAATTACTGTAATCTGAAAGAATGAACATGTTGAATAAATGAAAATTAGGTCATGAAAAAGCAAGCTTTTTTATAGTGCCATAAAATCAGGAGCAAAACAAAGAGATTTATCACTGTGGCAGAAATGGTTAATTGCTTCTCAATCCCCACTCTCCCATTCTGTTCATTTTTATCTAGGCAGCTTGCCACCCAGCCAAAAGCCTGTATTCCCCAGTTTGCCCGACTGTGTGGCAATTCCTTGCCTCAAATCTTCTATAAAATCTAACGGAGGATAAATAAATATAATATGAAAAAATTATCTGTAGGCTTACTTCTTTGATATACCAGCCTGGGAAGATGGTAAATCTTACCTTTCAGCTAAGAACCTCCCTAGCCTGACCTCTGGAGCAAGGGGTGATGGATGTTGGCAAAATAATTAAGTTTGTTTGACCTGAACATATGCATACGTGCTCATTTCTTACCACGAATCATAACCAAAAAGACAAAAAAGAGCAAACAAATCGGGAATCAGCTACGTAACTCTAATGGTGATCTTTTGCTACTACAACATACTTGTCAAAAGACACCCATGCTCTTCTGAGATCAGAGAGGAGTTAAGAAAGCATATAGGTTTAAAAAGGGTCAGAAGCAAGGTTCAGAAAACTGTATCTCCTCCTGCCAATTCTGATTTCGGATCTTATTACAGACACCAAAGTGCTTTTGTTCCTCTTGGTTCCCCAAACCTTAGTTCAGTGGCTGCCTTTGGCCGTATCCTGTGGGTGTTCCTCCCTCCTCCCCAAGTCTCCTAAGTCCTGCTTCAGGACTCCTGCAGTTCAAAAAGACACTAACTTGCTATGCAACCATATCAAGTAATGGAGTTGGACTGTCCTTAAATAATGATATGGCTTCATTTTATAAAATTGTATATTTAAGTCATAAAATCTGGATCTAGATATCACCAAATCTAAGGTCTCAGCCTTTAGGTATCAAAGTATTACTATCTTCAGTTTTACAAGTGAAGCACGGAAAGAATAAGGGACTTCTCTAAGATCACTTGACTTGTTTTCTAAGAAAAGACCAGAACCCAGGTCTCCTGTCTCCTAAAAGTTACTCTTTTTTAAACTTCATGGAAGGGGGTTACATAAGGCATATACCAAAAGAAAAAATACATTGCAGAAATTTCTTCAGTGTTACTTATCAGCAAGGGTAGTCATGGGTGTATCTGTTATACACTGTCACAAGCATGTTGTGTAACAAACTACCCACAAATTACCTGTTTTCAGTGGCTTAAAACAAGTGATTTGTTCTCACAGTTCTGCAGGTCAATTGGGATGGCTCTGCTTCTCTCTTATTCTTTTCCCAGGACCAGTGAACTAACTAAAGAATGTCCCTATCAAGATGATAACTGACGCACAAGAGGGCAAGTAAAACACATGATAACTTTTCAATGCGTCCATTGGTCAAAACAAGTTACATGCTCAATCCCAACATCACTAGGATAAGAAAACATACCCCAACTATAGTGGGAGCGGTCACTGCAAAGTAATGCGGCAAAAGATGAGGAGGCACAGTCCTCTTGGGAACTGTAGCAGCTGGAGCAGGGATGGAGGGGATGTCAAGTGAAGAGTTGGAATAGTAATCCAGTCTATCACAGCATAATGTATTGGAAGAAATTAGAGTTTTTATAAAAGTATATTATTTGCAGTCAATGCCTACCATAGACGAAGCTCACAACAAATTGTTTCACACTCTTTAAAATTCCTTTAAGTGATTACATTTTCTAGAGGAGCCAAATGTAATCCAAAACACAATTTTTTTATTTTTTTAGGATAGAATTGAAAAAAAAGACAAAGAACTTGATTGATGAAAACTGATTGCCAGCAATGTTTTTAAAGGGATCTCACTTAGAGAAGCAGATAAAATGTTTATAACTTTAAAAAAAAAGATGAAATGTGAGAAGTTGTATGAATACCAAAGAGTGTAAAAATGTCAGTTCAAGGGACTTCCCTGGTGGTCCAGTGGTTAAGAATCCGCCTTCCAATGCAGGGGACGCGGGTTTGATCCCTGGTTGGGGAACTAAGATCCCACAGGCTGCAGAGCAACTAAGCCCATTCGCTGCAACTACTGAGCCCGCGTGCTCTAGAGCCTGTGCACCACAGCTAAGGAGCTTGCATGCTGCAACTAGAGAGAAGCCCGCGCACAGCAATGAAGAGCCCACGCGCTGCAACAAAAGATCCTGCATGCCGCAACGAAGATCCCGCGTGCTGCAACTAAGACCCAAAGCAGCCAAATAAATTAAATAAATAAATAAATAAAAAAAGTCAGTTCAAGTAGAACTTCTATTAATAAAACATGTTCATCACTAAGCTCTGTGTGTGTGTGTGTGTGTGTGTGTGTGTGTGTATAAAATGGATATTGTTTTCATGCTGTGCCATCTATTTGTTAATGAAGTGTTATGACTCTTTACCAAGTAATTATTATAAGGTACCATTCACAAAAAATATTCTATCATGATACATTAAGAATTCAATTGAACAGGGGAAAAGCATAGAGGTTTTCTTTTTTTCATATTTGTTTTTTGTCAGTATTGTTGGTGAGCTCACAGGGACACTTCAATGACGAGACACACTTTTTATTTCAAAATAAACTATTCCATCTTATGGCAGTTTAAATTTCATAATGTACAGGTTCTTTTCTAAATAATACCTGATTTAAATTGGCAAGTAGCATAACTTCTTCTACAATCACAGCTTCATGATGTACTTTTGCTAAATAAATGTATTTATCATCAAACTGTGAAAAATCTGAATTTAATTTATTGTTCCATCTTGCTGGGAAAAAAAAATCTGTGTTTCTCCTCTGAAGTCAATTAGTACTTCATTTATAACCACTTGTTCAGAATATGTTAATACCAGAAAAAAATTGTCAGGTATGTTTTCATCATTTGATAAAACATTTCTTTTAAAAATTAAAAAATAAAAAGTCAGGGCTGCTCTCTTTCTCATTACTAGGTGAAGTAACACATATTAAGGAAATGAATGTTAAATTGTTTTTTAGCCAAGACATGGAAGCAACCTAACTGTCCATCAGCAGATTAATGGATAAAGAAGATATGGTATATATACACAATGGCATATTACTCAGCCATAAAAAAGAATGAAATAATGTCATTTTCAGTAACATGGATGGACTTAGAAATTATCATATTAAGTGAAGTAAGTCAGACAAAGACAAATATCATATGATATCACTTATATGTGGAATCTTAAAAAAAGGATATGAATGAACTTATTTACAGAACAGAAATAGACTCACAGACATAGAAAACAAACTTGTGGCTACCAAAGTGGAGAGTGGGGGAGGGAACTGGGTTGGAGGGAGAGAGAAGTTAGGAGTTTGGGATTAACATATACACACTACTAAATAGATAAACAACAAGGACCTACAATATAGCACACAAACTATATTTAATATCTTGTAATAATATATAATGGAAAAGAATCTGAAAAAGAATATACATGTATGTAAAACTGAATCACTTTGCTGTATACCTGAAACTAACACAACATTGTAACTCAACTATACTTCAATAAAAATTTGGTTAAAAAATTGTTTTTGATGTCCCAATTATATCAAATTTTTAGTGCTTCTGATTTTAGTGAAGAATATATTTGTAGTCATTCAGCCTTTTCCACATAGAGATTACACTGAATTTTAAGAATTGACTCATTGAGAAATTACCACTCTTTCAGATTTGATCTATGGAGGAACTCAAATAGGCTAAAAAAGGTCACAATGAAGGTCACTTACAAACTACAACAAATCAAAGTTTTCTGTCTTTTTCAGTGGCCAGTTCATCACCATCACAAGCAATCTCTCTGAAGCCCAATTTGTGAATATTTAAACTACTGCCTTTGAGTAAGGCAACCCAAACCACCTCTCTGTGGCCTCCATGATGCCCCAGTGGTTTTCATTTGGTAATTCTTTGTTCTCACAAAATAGGACACTCTCAAACATTTTTGAGGAATAATTAAATATGATTATAGAGCTTATTAGGAGTATTTACATTTGGTACATTAATTCTAAAGAATCCCAAAATATGAAGACCATTTCTGCTTGTATCTGTTATATTACAGGTACCTAATAATCCCTGGAATATAATGTGTGCTTTATAAAGATTTGTTGAATAAAATAATGAAAACAGTACTAAAGACCAGCTTGTCTCAAAATTTTAAATAATATTTTGACACTCAAAGAACATGGATTTTTCACAAATGGTCTTAATGTTTGTATAATATGAATAAAAATAGTGTAGTCTGTTATCTATGATATCAATCATGAAACCCTTAGTTTCTAAGTGGCAAATAGGCAATAAAAAATGATCAATTCACTTCCATTAATTTCTCATACATTGTTCTATCCAAATCAATGGAAAATCATCCTTATTGATTAAAGTGGCTTAAATGTTTAACAGTGCACCCATTTTTTGTTGTTCACAAAATCAAAATCTCAACATGTTCTTTATTTCACAGAGACCTAACAGTGGAAAACACAGCCTTAATGACCCCCAATTGCTTCATTGACCACCAACTATGGGATTTATTTTAATTACTATCCTCTTTATTTATGATTTTAATATAAGTGCTTCTAGTCTTTTATCTATAAATATCTTTATGGAGTAAATATAATATTGTGCACACAAATGAGCTATTGTTGCTTTTGAAATTTAAATTTAGAATGCAAATATTCACCTGTTATTAAAAACTTTAAGTCATCTTTTAATAGTACATAATAGTCAATTAGATATATTTACAAAATCCTATATATCTACTTCCTAATTATTAAGTTTATTAGGTTACTTCCATTTTAAGTCATTATATACAACACCATGATGCACAATTATACATATACTCTGGTTTTAGGCATTTCAGATTATTTTCTTAGGCTATATTCCATAAGTGAAATTATTAGGCCAAATAATAGGGAAATTTTCAAACATTTTGTTCAAATTTCCAAATTACCTTCCAAAAGAGTTTATGACAGATAATTCTCCCATTAGTTTTACATTTGAATGATAGCCTCACTTCCATCTCACTAGCATTTAGCTTAGTCTTATTCTAAAGGAGACTGTTAATTTGAAAGATGAGAAATGACATTATTTTTGCTTTAAATCTACATTTCTTTCATTACTAATGAGGTTAATTTATTTATCTTAATGATTATTTGTATATGGTAAATGTTCTATCTCTGATTATCTAATTTCCAAAAATGATTTCTTTAAATTAAAATATTCCTTCTAAAAAAATGATACAAATGAACTTATTTACAAAATAGAAACAGACTCATTGACTTAGAGAATGAATTTATGGCTACTGGGGGAAGGGTTGGGGGAGGGATAGTTAGGGAGTTTAGGATTGACATGTACACACTACTACATTTAAAATAGTTAACCAATAAGGACCTACTGTATAGCATAGGGAACTCTGCTCAGTGCTCTGTAATAACCTAAATGGGAAAAGAATTTGAATAAGAATAGATACATGTATATGTATAACTGAATCACTTTGCTGTACACCTGAAACTAACACAAGATTGTTAATCAACTATACTCCAATATAAAATTTTTTAAAAATGTAAAAAGATTAAAATATTCTAGGTCCCATTTAGTTGCCTTTCATCTGGTATAAAGAATCTCATTTCCTTCCATTTTGTGAAAATCTGGCAGTTAAATATTTACCATGTACCATTACCCTGGAAACTGGAGCCAGGTTCACTCTGGCCCTTCTGTGGCTGCACCTCTCTCTACAAGGCAAGGAGTCCATGGGGCCAAGAGGACAAAGCCTGTGCGCCCTGCCATCACAGTCCAGATGCCCAGCACCTGGAATTCCCTCTGTGAATGGCTCCAAGTCTATACCAGGGGTGGCATGGGCCCCTGCCGTAGGCTTGCCCTAGAACTGCCAATGTTAGAAACAAGTCCTGCATGGACTCTTCCATATCTACCTTTTGAGTATATTGTTCTCAACTCATTCACAAAATTAATCCCTGGAGCTTTATATGTATGTTCAGCTAGTTGCAGGGCCAAGTTATTAAACACAAGGGAATTGGAGTCAATATGGATTTGAATTCTGTCTGCGACTTATTAGCTTTGCGACTTTAAATAAGCAACTTAATGTTTCTAACTAACATAGTATTAGGATTATAGAATTACTTAATGTATACAGCGTTTGGCATATAAAGTAACTTGGTAAATTATGGTCTTCATTATGAGGAGAAAAAAATCAAGTATTAGGAAAATTATGCATTCTCTTCATCTTCTGAGTATGTATTCAGGCAGAAGATGTACTATGAACTTATGTGTATGTGTGTACGTGCCTGTGTTCACACATGTAGTCATAGAGACATAGGTTTAAACTAAAAATTGAATGTTAGAGATTGACTAAATTTGGCTTGAAAGGTGCAAAAGTAGTAAAAGCATATTCAGTCTTCTTTGTATGAAATCACAGCATGATGTATCATAAAGAGCATCAAACTCAAAATCAGCAAGTCTTATATTCACACCAGACTCTTAGGAAAGTAAACACTCTGAACTTCAAATTCCCTATCTATAAAATGACAGTAATAATCTTTCTCTGCCCACATAAAAGTATGATTTTCCATATATTTATGCTTACTTATTTTACATTTATATGAATTTATAGGTATAAATTATAAAATTTTATCCACCTTTAATATTAGTAGTAAGAGTAGTATCTACAGTAGTTACATAGTGATTATAGCAGTAGTATCTATAGTTATAGATATCTATAGTGATTATAGACAGTACTACCTATAGTAGTTCCTGTGATTGGTTTATATTCACTACTCTAGTTAGAATATTTTTACTCAAAATGTACCTATACTTGTTTTGGCTTCCCTGATGTCTTATTGAATTAGCATTAAAAATTAAATGGAAAATATATGTATTCAATGAGACAAGAAGGGATAAAGTCAGTCTGAAAATCTTTAATTTTGGCGACATGGAACTGAATTCAACTCAATCCAATCATCCAGATAGGAAAATAAATGTAATATGGCTCATTATTTCTGTGTGTGTATATATACATGTGTATAAATGTGTGTGTGTGTGTGTGTGAGAGAGAGAGAGAGAGAGAGAGAGAGAGAGAGAGAGAGAGAGAGAGAGAGAGAGCATGCCTTGCAGAAATAGTGAGAAACTAGGCATATGATTCATTCTCTGTTTAAAAAATAAAAAACTCTAGACCTCAGAAACATAAATAGAGCAATAGGTTAAAACAAATTGTAGAGAGATAAGAAAACACTGTCACTATCCAACTTAATATTAACTCTCTTGTTTTCTTAAGTATGTTGACATTTATACCTTACCACTAACAAGTAAGTACTTTGGTACCCTCTCATGTCATTTGGTCTTCTCCTTCTCATCATATTAATGATGGCTAGAATTTTACTTCTAAGTTAATTTTGGACGTATGTTTTCATTTTTGTTTCATTAATCCTAGTTCCTTTTTTTAATAAACAAAAATAACTTCTACCAAGATATTTGATCACTCTTACTTCATCTATCTTGCCTCATCTCCTAAAATTGTTTCTCTCCTATTTCTCAAAAATGCTCTTACAATGGATCTTTGTGTGACAACCCTTCTAAGGTTTTCATTTTTTAATGCTTGAGAGTATTTTCATTAAATGTCTTCATCTGAATGGTAATTTGGCTGGACATAAAGTTATAGATCAAAGTTCATTTCCTTCTTTTTTTTAAATATTTATTTTTGGCTGTGCCGGGTCTTAGTTTCGGCACGCGGGATCTTTAGTTGCAGCACACGGACTTCTTAGTTGCGGCCTGCATGTGGGTTCTAGTTCCCTCACCAGGAATCGAACCCAGGCCCCCTGCATTGGGAGCGTGGGGTCTTACCCACTGGACCACCAGGGAAGTCCCAGTTCACTTCCTTTTATACTTCAAAAATATTACTCTGTTACCTTCTTACTTCTAGTATTACTGGTGAGAAGTTCAAAGTTAACCTAAGGTTTTTTTCCTTTGTAGGTAAACCTCTCACTGACTTTACTTAGTATTCCATCTTTGATTCTGATATTCTTAAATTTCTCAATAATGTGGATTTTTTTCTTTGTATCTTCTCGATGCTGTATGAACCCATTATATCTGAAGATTATTTTTTTATTCTGGGAAATTTACTTCCATTATTTCTTCAAATATTTTCTTCTCTCCATTTTTACTTTTTTTCTTCCTTCTGAATTCTCCATTGTATCTCTTATTCCAATCCTTCATATCTCTTTAGCCTTTCCTTTTATATTTTTAAACACTTTATTATTTCCTAACGACTTCTGGAGGGTTTTCCAATCTGATTTTCCAATTCGACTAAATTGTTCTTCAGCTATATCCATCAGACATATTCATCCCACACATTAGATTCTATACTTCAAATAATTTTTCATACCGAATTTTCTATTTGGTTACTCCGTATGATACTAGTTATGTTTCATATTAATATCATCCCTTATTTCTTTAAAATTAGCATGGCTATTTTAATTTATTGGTTCATGTATTAGAATAGATTATGATGTAGTAATAAAAAATCCTAAAACCTCAGTGGTTTAACTCATGCAAAGTCCATTACAAGCCTCAGCAATGCTCCAGGGAAACAGGATGTGGTGTCTCAGAAATCCAGATAGTTGGAGGCTCCACCACCATGTAGTTGAACTGTCTGGAGCATGCAACGCATTTGGCCAACACAGCAGGGGAAAAAGAGCTCTGGAGAATCCTGTACTGGCAATTAAAAGCTTCACACTTTAGTAATAAATCATAACTTTGACTCATCAAGAAGTTGCCCAGTACTAGTCACATGATCCTGCCTAACTGCAGAGGTGGAAAAGGGCAACTCTCCTATTTACCTGGAGAGAAGAAGTTGATATGGATGAACATTACACACCACTAGAGTCCCTCTGTTCCAGTACATCTGCTTCAGATTACATATACTATTCTATTCATTGATTTGCTTTTGAGGCAGTTGAACTCCTCAGGTAAAGAGGAAGGGTCACCACTGTAATGCTTAACTTAATGTGTCAACTTGACTAGGCCATGGTACCCAGATATTTGGTCAAACATTATTCTAGAGGTTTCTGTAAAGGCAATTTTTCAAGATGAGATTAACATTTAAATCAGCAGACTTTGAGTAAAGTAGACCATAATGTGGGTGGAACTCATCCAATCAGCTGAAGGTCTTATTATAAAAAGACTGACCTCCCTATAGGAAGATGGGATTCTGTCAGTAGACAGCCTTTGGACTCGAAGTGCAACATCAACTCTTCCCTGGGTCTCCAGGCTACTCTGCAGATTATGCATTTGCTTCTACTATCAAGTAAGCCAATTCCTTAAAACTAATCTCTCTCTCTCTCTCTTCTTTCTCTCCCCCTCTCTCTCTCCCTCTCCATATACACTTATCTCCTGTGGACTTTGTTTCTCTGTTCAACCCTGACTAACACACTAATAAAGCTTGAGTCATGGACTCTCACTACCAAATGGTCATATATTTTTGTACATCTGCAAAAGTAAGATACTTGTATGCAATCAGTTAAGACTTCTGTCTCTTTCTTCTGTTTCCACTTCCATGCTAAGATACATGATTCACAGTAACTCCTGAGTACAGTTATTACTAGCTGCACCTGTGTAAAAATAGCTTCTGGGAATACTCGTTTAGTGCACTGTGCCAACTCATCCTGCATCATGACATGAAAAAGGTCGTATTGTAGTATGAGAATGTTCTTCAGTGTCCAGCACTGAGAATATAAAGGAAGTGGTTTGAAATGCACAAAGCTAAAAAATAATATGTGAAAAAATGATTCTAATCACCAGATATGGAAAATTATAAGAGAATTTGTTTTTCAATGATCCCCTAGTCAAAATGGAAGTTCTCTGTTTTTAAAAATATACTTGAAAATTCAAAATACATAATTTCAAATGCAACATACAATTTTCCTTTCTTGATACAATCATGCAAAATAGGATTGATAAGATGTCCTGTGACTATAAAGCACAAAACTATAGCAGTATCAAAAACATGTCAGTGTATGAAGTTGTATGATTTATGCATCCAGGTATCAATAAGAAAATCAAAATTGAACAATCATATTATAGAAAAGGATAAAATATATTTCTTGTTTTAAATTGTAATTATCTTTGATAATACAACTGTTGACAGATAAAGAGGTGAACAAAGAAAATAAAGAAAAAAAAGGAAAACAGTTTTATAGGAATTTGTCATCTGGTTAATTAATAGAAACACTTTTTCTAGATTTAGTGATGTTTGTGTTATCTCTCAGTTTTAAAACACATGCATCTTATTGCTATTTCTTGTGTCAGCCTAAACAAATAATCGTTTTCACACCTGATTTTGTATCTGTAATTTTGTTTTTCTGTTTTGTAAGATATAAAACCGTATAATTTTCAGGCCTCATAATCCTGGATCCACCCCTTCTCAGAGGTCTCCATCACAGATTCCCCTGTAATCCCCATGGGGCGAGACCAGAGTAGGGGCTCCCACAAAGCGATCCACAGTACTGGGGGGCTGGCTGTCCCCCTGGAGGCCCCGGAGGCTCAGGGGAAAGCTCTCTGCGTGCTAGGGTGCTAGCCTGCGGGAGGGGCAGTGCGGTCAGCCTGCAGTCACTTCTCTTACCTTGGATCGCAGCCTGTCTTGGTCTCTGTGGTGCAGAGGGGTGCTTCAGCCTCACGCCAGTGTTCTTGGATTCTCTCAATGGTGTCTTGTTCATGAATAGTTGTCAGCTGTTCTCCTGAGGGGGAGCCAAGTCAGGAACCACCTATGTCTCCATCTTGCTGACATCACTCTCCATAGGTCTCATTCTTGTGTCTGCTGAACCTATGTCTTCTTGAGGGTATCAGCTGTTCTATCTGGTTAATGGAAAATGGCACAAGATTAAACGCTGCATCAATCAGTCCAGGTGAGTTGGGGAGGTGGAGATAAGCCCCCACAGCTGAGTATCTCAGGCTCCACAGAATCCCTGGTGACCTTTTGGCTGACCCTCCAGCAGGCAGCTACTCCAATCAGAGTTTCTTTAAAGCCTTAGGTGAATCAACAGAAGCAGTTTCACTCCGGAGGCTGAAAACTGAAGAGTTTAATGGGGAAATAAGTGCTGGAGAACAGCGAGTCAGTCTATACCTATGTTAATAACTTCTTGCTGGAGCAGGCCTTTTTTTGCACTGTTGTACTACTCCCTGAATTGGCAACAGCAGCGATCCTCTGAGCTGCTGGGGAAAGGAAGGTGTTTGCAGTAAAGCTTGCAGGCCATGAGACCTGCAGAGCAAGAAAAAGGCGAGTGAAGCTTAACAAAACTTTTTATTTCAAATTTTAGCATGTATCAGATTACCTGGATGGCTTGTTTAAACATAAATAGCTAGGCTTTAGCCTAGGTTTCTGATTCAGTAGGTCTGGAATTAGCCAATAATTTGTATTTTTAAATTTGTATTTCTAATAAGCTTGAGGTGATACTGATGCTACTGGTCTTCGTAGCACACTGGAGAGCCACTGTTCTATCCCATTCTCCCGTTTTCTGCCTCTGCCTTTCCTCTGCCCCAGGCTCCTACTACCCAATTATCCTGTGCAAACTAGTCCTCAGATAGTCTTCCCTCTGCGAGGAGGGGTGGGGGGTGGGGGGAGTGTTTGTCCTCTATGAGTTCCTTAAATTTATAGTTCCTTTCGCTTCTATAATTTCTCCAGCATTCATTATGGAGGAGAGAGGCTGAAACTTATTTCATCATCTTGGCAAAACCAGAACCCACACCTCCTTCAGCCTCCTCCTGTCTGCTTAGTTTAATATTTACCTAAAGCCTTGGTGATGAGTCATCCTGGTTTTGCCAGATAAAAATAAAATAATATAAAAAATGCCTTGTTAAACCGTCTATTCCTATTCAATTAAGTAACATAAAGTACACCAATAGTGCGAAGTTGTCATCTGAAATCATGTCCAACAATAGATTGCCTCTATTACAGCAAGTTTCCTCTGGAAAACCCATTAAAATAAAAGGTCAGCTTGATGGAGAAGGAAGTGGTAAAAGATCGTGAAAAGAAAACAGAGGAATGCAAAAAGTTTCTAAAACCAGGGATTGTGAGACCAAAGCTATAGTTATATGAATTTTAGACCAAGAATTTTCAAACTGTTAAATGTTGCCTTTATGTTGGAAATAAATGTCTTCAGAAACTTGATTATGCAGCAGTATTTTAATTATATATGTAGGTTTAAAAAAATCTATTGCCATTTAAGTAACATGTATAATAAATCATAATAAAATAAAGTAATAATTTATATAGCCAATGACTCATTGTAAAGGGGCAAACTGAATTTTTTTTTTAAATGAAGGAAAACAAAGGAATAATAGAAGAAAGAAAAACTACATATTAAGTAAACTCTACAGTGAGACTGGCAACTTGTCAAAGGCAAACTATTCATTTTTATCTGAATCACACATACACACACACACAAATAATACATTTCTTGTCTGTAAGTGACTATATTTATACTCTTTGCTTTCAGGTGGAGTCCTTTGATTGCTCTAAGCATGCCTGCTATAGGATAAAGACTAAACTGTAGATGTGTACCTAAAATAAAAAAAAAATAAAAAAAGAAGTGATTTTAAACTATTAGAAACAGTACTTTCTCATGGAATTATTCTCCTGGGACCCTCTCCCTTCCTACCCCCCTACTCCAACATATAGAGGAACAGAGTACACTTTGAAAAACCCTGCTATAGCTGATGTAAAAGATCTGAAATTAACAACAGTGCAGATTTAGAAGGACGCTTTTTCTCTTTAAATTGGGAAGAGTTGAAGATAGTTTCGCAGCTCCTCAGAGGCAGCTGTTAGGAGAGCCACAAACACAGAGCTCAGTGCCTTAGCCTCGCTGCCTCATCCTGTGTTATTCTCCAAAGGAAGCCGAGGCCCCTTGTCCATGGCCCTGTTCTCTCTGCATAATGGCTGTGAAAGATGAGTGCCAAATTACAGTAATTTAGACTTTTTAACAATTTTCTGGTAGCAGACTATAATTGACATTCATCTGTGGAGTGAAGTAAGGTTAACGATTCAATCACATTTTTATTATGAAGGAATCTTACCCTGCTTAAATCTGCCAAAAAAAAAGAGGGGGGGAGTCAATATGTATTGTTTCTGCAGTGTTGTTAGTGGTCATAGTTTCTAAGGAGAGCATTGTTTAAGCCAGTCCTTCGCTCAGCATGTAAATTATTCTACCTAAGCGGTTCAAGAAAAATGAGCATGGGATGCTAAATTGCAAATTCCTTGATGCGGATTTAAGTAAAGTAAAAATCCACCCTCTGTAGTCATGACTGTGATGAATGTTTCCTTGGTACATGTCAGAATTGTTTGTCGAGACATTCCGTTGATCAGGAAATGGCTTTGCCTATCCAAAAAGCCTAATAGAGCCTTAGATCCAAAGTGAGCAGCTCTCCTGACAGTACTGGTTTTTATTAGATATATAGCTGCAATCCTCAGCCACAGTAGAAAAAAAGACAGCTTTGGAGGTACAGCAAAGTTTGGAAAGTGTGAGGGTGCCAGAGAAAAATCACTGGAAGATGTCACTTGCTTTACAACTTTCTGTGCCCACCTTCAACTTACAGGGCTCTGGGTCCTTGGCGGGAAGTCTTCTTTGTGGACTCATTTCAAAGAGTTTTCTCTGAACATGAATGCTCCAGCTCCCCATGGGGTCATGAAGCAAGAATGAATAGGCTATACATTTACCTGTATAGCTGCTGAAAACAACAACAAAGAAGCTCTTCAATGTAAAAAAAACAAACAGTACAATGCCTGCACTTAAGATGCTATACCATTTTCTACGGTATGATGTTCTGAATGCTCACGAACAATTTTGTAACAAATAACCTGCTCGTTAAAAGAGCAACTACGGATACATTTTCTTCCCAAGGCAGGAAATCTGTGAGTGGAGGGGACAGAATAGGCCCCGAGTGTACTCCTCTGTCTCTTCCTTCTGGAAAACAGAGCAGAAGCCCTCTAATGGAACTACAAACCCAGAGAAAACCAGTAACTACTGTGCGGTTCCTTCAGGGCAACGAAGCCATGTGTCAGTTGAGGATTTCTGAATACAAGTACCTTTATTCCAAAAAATTCTCAGTATTGGACTTTCTAGTGTTGTGAGAAATCAATGGGGAAATTAATTTGTGGGAAGGAACAGAGAATAGGACTTTAAAAAGAGTCAAGGTTTTGGCATCAGAGGGATTTGGGGTTTTAATCCCACAAAGACAAAGGACATTCTTGAGCCAATTCTTTCTATTCTCTGAGAATTATTTTCCTTGTCTATGAAATGAGGACTGACAAAATTTTCTCTAAGATCCATTTAAGTTTGAATATGGCACCTGAGGAATCTTCCTGTACAAAGACATAAAGTCACTAATCACACATGAAGCCATTCTCTTTTCTAACTTTGGTTTAAGATTGAGGCTGCATTTTGGTTAGGAGATCAGATCTAAGTCAGGCATACTTGTGTCTGAATACTGGCACTTCCACCTACTCAGCTGCATGATCCTGGGAAAGTTGTCAAACAGGTCTACGCCTTAGTTTCCCCACCTGAAAAATGGAGAGGAAAACAATCTGTCTTATAGGGGTGGTCGTGAGAATTAAATGTGTTAATTCAGGTGATGACTTGCAAAGTACTATGAACATGTGAATAAAGAATACAGAACATTCCACAAAATCATAGGTTTTTTTTTTTTTTTTTTAAATCACATTTTACTCTTAGAAATGCATTTACTCTCGGACTTCCCGGGTGGCACAGTGGTTAAGAATCCGCCTGCCAACGCAGGGGACATGGGTTCGAGCCCTGGTCTGGGAAGATCCCACGTGCCGTGGAGCAACTGAGCCCGTGTGCCACAACTACTGAGCCTGCACTCTAGAGCCCGTGAGCCACAACTACTGAAGCCCGCATGCCACAACTACTGAAGCCTGTGTGCCTAGAGCCCGTGCTCCTCAACAAGAGAAGCCACTGCAATGAGAAGCCCGCGCACCCCAAGAAGAATAGCCCCTGTTCGCTGCAACTAGAGAAAGCCCGCGCAGCAACAAAGACCCAATGCAGCCATAAATAAATAAAATAAATAAATTTATTAAAAAAAGAAATGCATTTACTCTCAAGGAGACCAAAGACACTGGCCCAGCGTGTTCACCTTTGCCTCTCAGCATCGATCCACATCCTTTAAGACCCTTTCAGAAAACTGTGACCATTTCAGTTTACACGACTGTTAGCAATAAGAATTGATTCGGTTCCATGAACTCTTTTCTTGCTACTATTGCTTTAGATCTTTGTTTTTGTCACCTTCACATTGAAACAGCATGGAGAAAACTATTGACTTCACTCTCTGAAACCAGAGAAGTCTGTGCTTTTTCATCGGGCATCCTTCATTTAAAAATAACTATTATTCAGCAACATTTTAATTATTCTTTTTTTTCAGGTTTCTAAGATTCTTCATATTCTGCCTATTATTTTTTAACATCTTTATTGGAGTATAACTGCTTTACAGTGTTGTGTTAGTTTCTGCTGTATAACAAAGTGAATCAGCTATATGCATAAGTATATCCCCATATCCCCTCCCTCTTGCATCTCCCTGCCACCCTCCTTATCCCATCCCTCTAGGTGGTCGCAAAGCATGGAGCTGATCTCCCTGTGCCATGCAGCTGCTTCCCACTAGCTATCTATTTTACATCTGGTAGTGTATATATGTCAATGCTACTCTCTCTCTTACTTCGTTGCAGCTTACCCTTCCCCCTCCCCGTGTCCTCAAGTCCATTCTCTACGCCTGTGTCTTTATTCCTGTTCCGCCCCTAGGTTCATCAGAAGCTTTTTTTTTTTTTTAGATTCCATATATATGTGTTAGCATACGGTATTTGTTTTTCTCTTTCTGACATATGTCACTCTGTATGACAGACTCAAGCTCCATCCACCTCAGTGCAAATAACTACATTTCAATTCTTTGTATGGCTGAGTAATATTCCATTGTATAAATGTGCCACATCTTTATCAATTCATCTGTTGATGGACACTTAGGTTGGTTCCATGTCCTGGTTATTGTAAATAGTGCTGTAATGAACATTGTGGTACATGACTCTTTTTGAATTATGGTTTTCTCAGGGTATAAGCCCAGTAGTGGGATTGCTGGGTCATATGGTAGTTCTATTTTTAGTTTTTTAAGTAACCTCCATACAGATCTCCATAGTGGCTGTACCAACTTACATTCTCACCAACAAAGCAAGAGGGTTCCCTTTTCTCCACACCCTCTCCAGCATTTATTGTTTGTAGACTTTTTGATGATGGCCGTTCTGGCTGAAGTGAGGTGACATCGCATTGTGGTTTTGATTTGCATTTCTCTAATGATTAGTGACGTTGAGCATCTTTTCATGTGTTTGTTAGCAATCTGTATATCTTCTTTGGAGAAATGTCTATTTAGGTCTTCTGCCCATTTCTGGATTGGGTTGTTTGTTTTTTTGATATTGAGCTGCATGAGCTGCTTGTAAATTTTGGAGATTAATCCTTTGTCATTTGCTTCATTTGCAAATATTTTCTCCCATTCTGAGGGCTGTCTTTTTGTCTTGTTTAAGGTTTCCTTTGCTGTGCAAAAGCTTTTAAGTTTCATTAGGTTCCATTAGTTTATTTTGTTTTTATTTCCCTTTCTCTAGGAGGTGGGTCAAAAAGGATCTTGCTGTGATATGTCATAGAGTGTTCTGCCTATGTTTTCCTCTACGAGTTTTATGGTGTCCGGTCTTACATTTAGGTCTTTAATCCATTTTGAGTTTATTTTTGTGTATGGTGTTAGGGAGTGTTCTAATTTCATTCTTTTACATGTAGCTGTCCAGTTTTCCCAGCACCACTTATTGAAGAGGCTGTCTTTTCTCCATTGTATATTCTTGCCTCCTTCATCAAAAATAAAGTGACCATATGTGCGTGGGTTTATCTCTGGGCTTTCTATCCTGTTACATTGATCTATATTTCTGTTTTTGGGCCAGTACCGTACTGTCTTGGTTACTGTAGCTTTGTAGTATAGTCTGAAGTCAGGGAGCCTGATTCCTCCAGCTCCATTTTTATTTCTCAAGATTGCTTTAGCTATTTGGGGTCTTTTGTGTTTCCATACAAATTGTGAAATTTTTTGTTCTAGTTCTGTGAAAAATGCCATTGGTAATTTGATAGTGATTGCATTGAATCTGTAGATTGCCTTGGGTAGTATGGTCATTTTCACAATATTGATTCTTCCAATCCAAGAACATGGTATCTCTCCATCAGTTTGTATCATGTTAATTTCTTTCATCAGTGTCATAGTTTTCTGCATACAGGTCTTTTGTCACCTTAAGTAGGTTTATTCCTAGGTATTTTATTCTTTTTGTTGCAGTGTTAAATGGGAGTGTTTCCTTAATTGCTCTTTCAAATTTTTCATCATCAGGGTATAGGAATGCAAGGGATTTCTGTGCATTAATTTTGTATCCTGCAACTTTACCAAATTCATTGATTAGCTCTAGTAGTTTTCTGGTGGCATCTTTAGGATTCTCTATGTATAATATCATGTCATCTGCAAACAGTGACAGTTTTACTTCTTCTTTTCCAATTTGTATTCCTTTTATTTCTTTTCCTTCTCTGCTTGCCGTGGCTAGGACTTCCAAAACTATGTTGAATAAGAGTGGTGAGAGTGGACATCCTTGTCTCATTCCTGATCTTGGAGGAAATGCTTCCAGTTTTTCACCATTGAGAATGATGTTTGCTGTGGGTTTGTCATATATGGCCTTTATTATGTTGAGGTAGGTTCCCTCTATGCCCACTTTCTGGAGAGCTTTTATCATAAATGGGTGTTGAATTTTGTCAAAAGCTTTTTCTGCATCTATTGAGATGATCATATGGTTTTTATTCTTCAATTTGTTAATATGGTGTATCATATTGATTGATTTGCGTATATTGAAGAATCCTTGCATCCCTGGGATAAATCCCACTTGATCGTGGTGTATGATCCTTTTAATGTGTTGTTGGATTCTGTTTGCTAGTATTTTGTTGAGGATTTTTGCATCTATATTCATCAGTGATATTGGTCTGTAATTTTCGTTTTTTGTAGTATCTTTGCCTGGTTTTGGCATCAGGGTGATGGTGGCCTCATAGAATGAGTTTGGGAGTGTTCCTTCCTCTGCAATTTTTTGGAAGAGTTTGAGAAGGATGGGTGTTAGCTCTTCTCTAAATGTTTGATAGAATTCACCTGTTAAGCCATCTGGTCCTGGACTTTTGTTTGTTGGAAGATTTTTAATCACAGTTTCAATTTCATTACTTGTGATTGGTCTGTTCATATTTTCTATTTCTTCCTGGTTCAGTCTTGGAAGGTTATACCTTTCTAAGAATTTGTCCATTTGTTCCAGGTTGTCCATTTTATTGGCATAGAGTTGCTTGTAGTAGTCTCTTAGGATGCTTTGTATTTCTGCGGTGTCTGTTGTAACTTCTCCTCTTTCATTTCTAATTTTATTGATTTGAGTCCTCTCCCTCTTTTTCTTGATGAGTCTGGCTAATGGCTTATCAATTTTGTTTATCTTCTCAAAGAACCACCTTTTAGTTTTATTGATCTTTGCTATTGTTTTCTTTGTTTCTATTTCATTTATTTCCGCTCTGATCTTTATGATTTCTTTCCTTCTGCTAACTTTGGGTTTTGTTTGTTCTTCTTTCTCTAGTTCCTTTAGGTGTAAGGTTAGATTGTTTACTTGAGATTTTTCTTGTTTCTTTAGGTAGGCTTGTATAGCTATAAACGTCCCTCTTAAAACTGCTTTTGCTGCATCCCATAGGTTTTGGATCATCGTGTTTTCATTGTCATCTGTCTCTAGGTATTTTTTGATTTCCTCTTTGATTTCTTCAGTGATCTCTTGGTTGTTTAGTAACATATTGTTTAGCCTCCATGTGTTTGTGTTTTTTATGTTTTTTTCCCTGTAATTCATTTCTAATCTCATAGCGTTGTGGTCAGAAAAGATGCTTGACATGATTTCAATTTTCTTAAATTTACTGAGGTTTGATTTGTGACCCAAGATGTGATCTATCCTGAAGAATGTTCCGTGCGCACTTGAGAAGAAAGTGTAATCTGCTGTTTTTGGATGGAATGTCCTATAAATATCAATTAAATCTATCTGGTCTATTGTGTCATTTAAAGCTTGTGTTTCTTTATTAATTTTCTGTTTGGATGATCTGTCCATTGGTGTAAGTGAGCCGTTAAAGTCCCCCGCTCTTACTGTGTTACTGTCGATTTCTTCTTTTATAGCTGTTAGCAGTTGCCTTATGTACTGAGGTGCTCCTATGTTGGGTGCATATATATTTATAATCGTTATATCTTCTTTTGGATTGATCCCTTGATCATTATGTAGTGTCCTTCCTTGTCTCTTGTAACATTCCTTATTTTAAAGTCTCTTTTATCTGATATGAGTATTGATACTCCAGCTTTCTTTTGATTTCCATTTACATGGAATATCTTTTTCCATCCCCTCACTTTCGGTCTGTATGTGTCCCTAGGTCTGAAGTGGGTCTCTTGTAGACAGCATATATATGGGTTTTGTTTTTGTATCCATTCAGCCAGTCTGTGTCTTTTGGTTGGAGTATTTAATCCATTCACGTTTAAGGTAATTATCGATATATATGTTCCTATTATCATTTTCTTAATTGTTTTGGGTTTGTTTTTGTAGGTGTTTTCCTTCTCTTGTGTTTCCCACTTAGAGAAGTTCCTTTAGCATTTGTTGTAGAGCTGGTTTGGTGGTGCTGAATTCTCTTAGCTTTTGCTTGTCTGTAAAGCTTTTGATTTCTCCATCAAATCTGAATGAGACCCTTCCTGGGTAGAGTAATCTTGGTTGTAGGTTCTTCCCTTTCATCACTTTAAGTATATCATGCCACTCCCTTCTGGCTTGTAGAGTTTCTGCTGAGAAATCAGCTGTTAACCTTATGGGAGTTCCCTTGTATGTTATTTGTCGTTTTTCCCTTGCTGCTTTCAATAATTTTTCTTTGTCTTTAATTTTTGCCAATTTCATTACTATGTGTCTCGGCGTGTTTCTCCTTGGGTTTATCCTGTATGGGACGTGCTGCGCTTCCTGGACTTGGGTGGCTATTTCCTTTCCCATGTTAGGGAAGTTTTCGACTATAATCTCTTCAAATATTTTCTCGGGTCCTTTCTCTCTCTCTTCTCCTTCTGGGACCCCTATAATGCGAATGTTGTTGCGCTTAATGTTGTCCCAGAGGTCTCTTAGGCTGTCTTCATTTCTTTTCATTCTTTTTTCTTTAGTCTGTTCCACAGCAGTGAATTCCACCATTCTGTCTTCCAGGTCACTTATCCGTTCTTCTGCCTCAGTTATTTTGCTATTGATTCCTTCTAGTGTAGTTTTCATTTCAGTTATTGTATTGTTCATCTCTGTTTGTTTGTTCTTTAATCCTTCTAGGTTTTTGTTAAACATTTCTTGCATCTTCTCGATCTTTGCCTGCATTCTTATTCCGAGGTCCTGGATCATCTTCACTATCATTACTCTGAATTCTTTTTCTGGAAGGTTGCCTATCTCCGCTTCATTTAGTTGTTTTTCTGGGGTTTTATCTTGTTCCTTCATCTGGTATATAGCCCTCTGCTTTTTTATCTTGTCTTTCTGTGAATGTCTGCTAGTGTTGGAGGGTCTCCTGCAGAGGCGGGGGTGGCTGTTTCACCGTGGGGACAATGACACTGGCAGCAGAAGTTCTGGGAAGTACTCCTTGGCTTGAGCCCTCCCAGAGTCCGCTTTCTAGGTATTTTTTGATTTCCTCTTTGAATTCTTCAGTGACCTCTTGGTTATTTATTAGTGTATTGTTTAGCTCCATGTGTTTGTATTTTTTACAGACTTTTTCCTGTAATTGATGTCTAGTCTCATAGTGTTGTGTTCCGAAAAGATACTTGATGCGATTTCAATTTTCTTAAATTTACCAAGGCTTGATTTGTGACCCAGGATACGATCTATCCTGGGGAATGTTCCATGAGCACTTGAGAAGAAAGTGTATTCTGTTGTTTTTGGATGGAATGTCCTATAAATATCAATTAAGTCCATCTTGTTTAATGTATCACTTAAAGCTTGTGTTTCCTTATTTGTTTTCATTTTGGATGATCTGTCCATTGGTGAAAGTGGGGTGTTAAAGTCCCCTCCTGTAACTGTGCTACTGTCGATTTCCCCTTTTACGGCTGTTAGCATTTGCTTTATGTATTGAGGTGCTCCTCTGTTGGGTGCATAAATATTTACAATTGTTATATCTTCTTCTTGGATTGATCCCTTCATCATTAGGTAGTGTCCTTCTTTGTCTCTTGTAATAGTTTTTATTTTAAAGTCTATTTTGTCTGATGAGAATGGCTACTCCAGCTTTCTTTTGATTTCCTTCTGCATGGAATATCTTTTTCCATCCCCTCACTTTCAGTCTGTATGTGTCCCTAGGTCTGAAGTGGGTCTCTTGTAGACAGCATATATACGGGTCTTGTTTTTGTATCCATTCAGCCAGTCTATGTCTTTTGGTTGGAGAATTTAATCCATTTATATTTAAGGTAATTATCGATATGTATGTTCCTATTACCCTTTTCTTAATTGTTTTGGGTTTGTTATTGTAGGTCTTTTCCTTCTCTTCTGTTTCCTGCCTAGAGAAGTTCCTTTAGCATTTGTTGTAAAGCTGGTTTGGTGGTACTGAATTCTCTTAACTTTTGCTTGTCTGTAAAGGTTTTAATTTCTCCGTCAAATCTGAATGAGATCCTTGCTGGGTAGAGTAATCTTGGTTGTAGGTTTTTCCCTTTCATCAGTTTAAATATGTCCTGCCACTTCCTTCTGGCTTGCAGAGTTTCTGCTGAAAGATCAGCTGTTAACCTCATGGGGATTCCCTTGTATGTTATTTGTTGTTTTTCCCTTGCTGCTTTTAATATTTTTTCTCTGTATTTAATTTTTGATAGTTTGATTAATATGTGTCTTGGTGTGTTTCTCTGTGGGTTTATCCTGTATGGTACTCTCTGTTCTTCCTGGACTTGACTATTTCCTTTCCCATGTTAGGGAGGTTTTCGACTATAATCTCTTCAAATATTTTCTCAGACTCTTTGTTTTTCTCCTCTTCTTCTGGGACCCCTATAATTCGAATGTTGGTGCGTTTAATGTTGTGCCAGAGGTCTCTGAGACTGTCTTTAATTCTTTTCATTCTTTTTTTCTTTATTCTGCTCCCTGGCAGTTATTTCTACCATTTTATCTTCCAGCTCACCTATCAGTTCTTCTGCCTCAGTTATTCTGTTATTGATTCCTTCTAGAGTATTTTTAATTTCAGTAATTGTGTTGTTCATCACTGTTTGTTTGCTCTTTAGGTCTTCTAGATCCTTGTTAAATGTTTCTTGTATTGTCTCCATTCTGTTTCCAAGATTTTGGATCATCTTTACTATCATTACTCTGAATTCTTTTTCAGGTAGCTTTCCTATTTCTCCTTCATTATTTGGTCTTGTAGGTTTTTACCTTGCTCCTTTGTCTGTAACAAACTTTTTTGTCATTTCTTTTTTGATGATTGGTGCTGTATTCCTGTCTTACTGGTTGTTTGGCCTGAGACATCCAGCACTGGAGTTTGCAGGCAGTTGGATAGAGCTGGGTGTTGGTGCTGAGATGAGGATCTCTGGGATGCCTCACTCTGATTGATATTCTCTGTGGTGTGAGGTTCTCTGTTAGTCCAGCTATTTGGACTCAGAGCTCTCACCACAGGAGCTTGGGACTGACCTCCGGCCTGGGAACCAAGATCCTGCAAGCTTCGGGGCATGGTAAAAAAAAAAAAAAAAAAAAGAAGATAGAAAAAAAGGAGCAGTACAATATCAAAGAATAAAAAATGAAATAAAATTAGAAAGATAAAAAATATATTAGGAAAAATAAAACTATAATTGAAACAACTGCAACAAGGTAAAATAAAACCACAACAGAAGAAAGAAAAGAAAAGGGGGGGGGGGACAAGCCAAAAGGAGAGATCACTAACAAAGTATAAAGAATAAAATAAAATTAGAAAAATAAAAGATTTACTATGAAAAATAAAAATATAAAAGAATCAACAACAATGAATCAACAAGGTAAAACAGAACCCCAATCTAAAAGAGGAAAAAAGAAAAGAAAAAAAAGCCTTGGCTATGGGGGTGGAGTTTAAGTGGGGGGTGGAACTTAGGCCGGGGCGGGGTTTAGGGTGGGTCAGGACCTAGGCAGGTGGGGGGGGTGACGTTTGAGCATGGGGTGGGGCCTAGGCTCAGGACCCACACAGCCAGAAAAGGCCTTGGCGGCAGGGCCTAGGCAGGGCGACATTCAAGCATGGGCCAGGCCCTCTGCTTAGGACCTGTGCAGAAGGGGAGAGGCAGCACATGGAAAGGAGGGCCTCTGGAGTGTGGAGTTCTGGAGTTTGGAGATAGGGCCCTGAGTGAGGGTGTGTGGGTGGGGTTTAGGCCCAGCTCATTGGAAGGGGTCTCAGAGGGGGTCTCTGAGTGCAGAGGTAGGGCCCTGGGTAGGGGTGCAGGAGCGGGGCTTGGGCTCTGTACAGCAGAAGGGAGGCTCTGAGGGCAGAGGATTAGGCCTGGGAACCCAAGAGCCTTCCCAGTGCCTAAGTGGACAGGGAAAGCACTGGCTGCGTTCCCTTCCGTTCCTCCGTGCCCAGCCCCCACCATCTCCCCCAAGGTCTCCCCCGTCCCCACTGGACCCCTAACCGTGGGTGGGTCCCGCTGGGTGTAGAACTCCTCCCCTTCCCCAGCCACCCCTCAGGGATGCCGGTCCCGGAGGTCTGGCCTTTACTTTTGCTCCCCCTTCCCTCCCTCCCACTCCCTCAGGACCCGTGCGGCTGGAGGGGGGTTTGGTGGGCAGAGAATCAGGCCCGGGACCTCAGCAGGCTCCTGGGGGCCCAAGTGGGCAGGGGAAACCTGGCCACGCTCCCTTTTGATCCTCTGCCCTCCCAATGGTTCCCCAATTTCCCCCTTCGGGTGTGGGATCCCTTCCCCTCCCCCAGCCACCCCTCAGGGGCACCACTCCCATCCCTCCTCCATTTCCCCTCCCCCTTCACTTCCCCCACACCCCACATCCTACCCAGTCGCTGGGGTTTCCTCCCGTCCCCTTAGCTGTCTGTGGTCCCCCACTGGTGCCTGGTATGTACCCTAGTTGTGAGGAGACGCAAATTCCACGTCCTCCCAGTATGCCATCTTGACTCTAAATCTGCCTATTTTTTTTTAATTGAGAAGAAAGGGGAGAAACATTTCTATAAAAAATGTTTTTTCACCAAGAAAAGGAGAGTATAAAAATGTTGGAGATATGCTGAGGGAAAGAGTAAGTCTGTGAGCAAGCCATCTAGTGTGTCAGTGAGTGAGAAGGAGAAAATTGGAAGGAGAACTATAGGCAGAGAGAAGGAAACAGATTGAGAAACCAATTTTAAGCAGAATCAACTAAAAGAAAGTAGAAGGTTTGAAAAAAATAAGAGAGTGGCAACAGAAGGAGAAAGTCTGGTGAGAAGTGAAGAATAATAAAAATTTATAGCAATTCATGTATATGACAAATTCAACCCACATTTGAATAGAAATACCAAAAGAAACACCAAAGAAGGATCTAATGGAAGGTTCTCATCACCCACATAAAATGGAGATTCTTTTCCCTAACCTTTATTTATTTAATTTTTTTGGTTGAAGTACTTTTACTCTCAAATTTCTAAAACTTACTGCCCTCTTGTGCCATTTACTCATTCCTTTTATGATTTTTATTAAGGCTAAATAATTCATTGAAATATAAACATATGTTCTCTTCATAAGTATTTCCCCCTCCTGCATCCCAGGAAGGTAGTTAGACCACCATTCAACTCATCTATAGAAATTATCTAAAGTAGTGCCCTAAGAAAATGTGCTTAGGCTTCTGTGTTTATAAGTATAACATTCCAGATACCCCAGATATCATACCCACTGAAAACAAGAAAAAATTATGGAAAATAAATATTAATCCATGTAAATTCTTCCCTGATCTGCCAAGAAACTAAGAAATAGTCAGGGGCTTTCAGCAACTGTGAAGCTGGGGAGATCCCAGCCGGGCTGAAGACCTAAGACCTCATTGTCCTCCCAGCTTTTTGACACTTCCCCAAAGCCCCTCAGTAAAATGGTCTGATCCATTTCCCCTCTCAAAAGAAAAGAAATAGTCAGGGGCCAAAAATGAAGTCAAAGAGGGAATTCATAGAGAAAAGTAAGTGCTCACCAAATGGCTTTCACGTGGAGGTGATTGCTGACCCATGGTGACTCTGAGCTTCTGTTTTGGTGCTATCACGGGAATAGTGGAACAAAGTCTAATCTTAGTTCCTACAAGATGGGAATTGAAGAGGATATCCTATACGAAGCTGGGATTTCAGAGGGCTATACCCTCAGTACAGGGGGAACTGGACATAAAAAACACATTGCAGAGGAAATCTGCCTGTCTTGATGGACAGAAAGAACAAAAAGAAATCCTCCTTGATAATGTTGATGCTGACCCGGGGTCTTGGACTCTTTAATCAATATAAATTGATAAGAGGCCAAACGAGAAATTCAGGCAAGGCTTTATGGGACTCGTGCTGCAGCACGATGGAGTAAAAACAAGAAACAGGTGCCCTTGCTCGTTTCCTGAGGAGGGGTGAGCTGGTTCCTCAAAAGGGTGAGGGTAGGGGCAGATCAGGAGGTCAGGCTGGAGGGTGGCTCAGGTGGTCTGCCCACCCCCTTGGTGGTGCTGCATGCAGGGATCATGTGCAGGACCCTGCTTTTGCTCCCGGCACCTCAGAAGTGACAATTGGTTTTTGGCCTTTTTGTATCTTATTGTTCATAATTTGCCCCAACTGTGCATTCATGTATTTTCAGTCCCTTACAGTTTCTTTGTGTTCTGTTGCTCGAAGAGACATTTGTCCAGGTGCAAGCACTCCAGTAAAGGGTCTAAGGTCCCAGGTCCCAGCCTGTCTCAATGTGAACCAAAAACTGACCCTCAGAATGGTTTATAGCAAAATGCTAAAGGGGATATCAGTAATGAACTGTTGTTATCAGCTGTTACTTTAAAAAAATCCATTATCTTGCCAAATAAAGGGAGTTATGTCAAGATTATAGAGAAGGGAGGGATAATGAAATAAAATGTTTTTGTAATTGAAATTGGAAGGGACTAAATTCAGCAACAGAGTAGTGACTGCTTGTATTCATGTGTGGGTAAAACAAAAGGAGACAGGCAGGAACTGTGCATTTTTGGAGGCACTAAAACTAATTTCATTAGTAGCTCCACAAAGACAGAGATTATAGGTTCTTACTCAAGGCCCAGTAGAAGCAAGGATGACTGAAGAGACAGCCCATTCAATTCTGAGAAGAAAAAAAGTCAACCTCTCACGATTTCTCCATGGGATGCGTAGCTACTGAGTGCCATACAGTCTTCATTCTCTCCTATTTTAACTTCCCTAAATCTGATACTCAACAGAAAAAAAATGGCACATAGGTAATCACACATTTAAAGAGCATCTCTGGAGTATCTGCTCTGAAGCTGGCACTGACATAAGCAAAGGCAACACAGAAATGAATGCGATATGCTCTGAGCCCTGGAGGAGCTCTGTATGGGAGGAAGAAGAATGGAGACTGAAGCTTTAATACAGAACAGGGAAAATGACATGCGGCAGAGGTTGGGATGGCAAAGTATAGTGGAAAATAGGAGGCAGAGCAATTAGCTTTGACGGTGAGTACTAGTGGTTGTTTCTCAGCTGAATCAGAGGAAGGTGGCCTTAGGAACAGGAGTAGAAGAGTTTGTTCATTGAGTACGAAGAAGAGAATGATATTCCGGGTAGGAGATGTGGCATGGGAAAAGGCACAAAGTCATGGAAGGATTTTGTGTGTTTTTGTGTAAAGATAAAATGTGTTACAGAGTAAATCACCAGCCAGGTTACATCAAGAGCAGATACTTTTCCAAACAAGAAGCAACTGGGCCACGGGTAGTGGTCTTGTGTGGTGTGGTCAAGTTCTCTTCCACAGCAAGGGGTGAGATTGACCACAGCTGATTCAGGGATGCCAGTAAATGCCTGGGGATTCCAAGATATGTCTGCCTGTAAAAACTGTACTATATGTTAATTTGGGAAAATCAAGAGTGGTACTTGGGGTTGCAATGCAGTGGTGCTGAGAAATTCACTTGCTGATAACACAAACACAAGTAAAGAGGACACAAGTGATGTCATTCTTATTATGGGAGGCCACTTATTTACATATGTATACAAAAAAATGTTTACATCTCAAGAAATCTGTTAAAGGCTACAAAGTAAAAACTGCACTTTTCTTACAATTTAGCTCAGGAACTAAGGTATGCATTCATTCATTGATTCATTCAACCAATATTTTTGATCATTTACTATATATCAATATCAGTCTAGGTGCTGAAGACATAGCAGTGAAGAGGAGGACACCACTGCTCACATGGCACTTATATTCCACTGGAAGAACCAAAAACTTGCAAGTCTTGATATGATTAGCTGCAGCAGTTAAACAGATATGGTATAAAAAATGTTCCAAACATGATGTGCATCAAGGTCACCTGGAGATTTTTTTCTATACACAGAGTCCCAGGTTCCAATCACTAAACACCCTGTGATTTTAAGAAGTCTCCCTGGAGACCCCTGATATGCAGTCAAGTTTAAGAAATGATAATGCAGACCATTATCCTAGGATCTGCAGAAATTAACCAAATGAACACTCACTTTTGTGAGACCAGCTGTCTAGATCAACCTAACAATTGAGCCGAGCTTACATTGGTACAAAGCAATTTAGATATACGTACAAACTGGGACTTCCCTGGCGGGCCAGTGGTTAAGACTCTGCACTTTCATTGCAGGGGGCCCGAGTTTGATCCCTGGTCAGGGAACTAAGATGCCGCATAGGTTAAAAAAAAAAATGTGTTAGATATATTTACAAAATACGACAGATATGTATTTTGTAAATATGTATATGGAGAAAATACATATTTTATACATGCCTGGATGTGTGTGTATATACTTGTGCTTGTGCACTTGTTGCAGGAATGGGGACCCCTTCCAGGGCCCAAGAGTGGGCTCTTGTCTAACACTTAGAGGAGACACACGTGCTGACAAAGCAAGAGACTTTATTGGCAAGGGGCATCCGGGCGGAGAGCAGTAGGGTAAGGGAACCCAGGAGAACTGCTCAGCCACGTGGCTCGCAGTCTTGGGTTTTATGGTAGTGGGGTTAGTTTCCGGGTTGTCTCTGGCCAATCATTCTGACTCAGTGTCCTTCCTGGTGGCTCACACATCGCTCAGCCAAGATGGGTTCCAGCGAGAAGGATTCTGGGAGGTTGGTAGGACATATGGACTGGCATCTCCTCTCTCCTTTTGACCTTTCCTGAACTATTCCGGTTGGTGGTAGCTTGTTAGTTCCATGTTCCTAACCAGGACCTCCTGTTGTAAGATCAACTCATGCAACTGTTTACTGTTGGGCCTGGCCAGGGTGGGCGGTTTTGGTCAGCGGTTCCCCTAACACAGGGGTCCCCAACCTCCGGGGCCGCGGAACGGTAGCAGTCTGCGGCCTGTTAGGAACCCGGCTGCACAGCAGGAGGTGAGCATCGGGCAAGCAAGCGAAGCTTCATCTGCTGCTCCCCCATCACTTCCACTATCGCCTGAACCATCACCCCCGCCACCCAAGTCCGTGGAAGAATTGTCTTCCAAGAAACCGGTCCCTGGTACCAAAAAGGTTGGGGACCGCTGCCATACTTGTGTATCTTTTTTGGTGTATTGTATTTGGGACTAATTAGTATTGATTCTACACAACCACACCAACATTGTACACTTTCTGCAGTATTCTATGTAGACAGTGAAGGGTGGGATACAGCAAAGTAATTTAGAGCTGATCTGTGTTAAACCTTTTAAATTTATTTATTTTAGCTTAGTGATATATGTCTTGCCTAAAGGGCTGTTCACCTCAAAAATCCCTTTACAAGTCATATGGAGTTAAGCAAACATCTCAGTGGCTTGTGCCATGTATTTCATTAGTTTATTCAGCAAGCATTTTCAATATTCATTCTGCTTAAAATAAGAACTTAAGTAATTCAACTGCAGTAGGTCATGTTAAGACCCGGTGAGAGGTGGGGTGAGGGCTGATCGTCTTCTCTCCTCTACTCCCTTTCCCAAACTCTACTCATTTATCCTAAAAGATTAACCCAATGTGTAAAAGCAGCTGTATTCTTCTTTCTTTAGGTCACTTGATGACATCATCCCCAAAGTATCTTTTTGTAAATTTAAAATGTCTACTGATTAAATTCAAGCCCCCCAGAGAATACTCCAAATTGAGAAATTTAGGTAAGAAAGATAAGTTTAACTCCTTTAGAAAATAAAATGCCTTCTGCAAATTTCTTGTATTTACTTTTTAAGATTTCCACTTACTCTATTCAGAGACTGAATTGCAAAATTTCTCCATGACAATAGAAGAAGGATTTGTATCTGAATTGTATGATACTGGAATAGATATAGACTATAACTTAAATATTTCCTTCATGGTTTTAGGAAGATGTTCATTTCAGAAACTCCTAATATCTCACTTTAATTAGTAAATAATTTATATAATAATATTCAAATAGGGTTCAACATTCTTAGAATAACATAACAGAAAACTCTCATGGCCTGTCTCAGTGATAATATTTCAGAAGCCATTGTGGCATATTTATGACTAGTAGTCAAGAAGTTGGAGATCTATATTTCTCTTAGAAGTGATGCTGGTTGGGAGAAATAAAGAATGTGTTAATGTATTATTGCTAGCGTATGGGTTAGCAATAATATAAACATTGCTTGTAGGATAGGATCAGAAGTTGGAGACAAAAGCATGACAGAGAGATGCAATTAATATGCAAGATCAAGGAAAATCTATGTTCTTTATCATCTGCCTGTTTCTCTGTGTGAAAAACAGTGGAAAAATAACTTTCATAGGAAAGATTAAAAATAACCTAAGGTGTCACTTTCAAGCAGGTTTCCAGCTGAGGTAGAAGGCCCTACCTGCCTTTCACTGCTTTATGAATCAGCGAATTTTTTCATAAGCATTTTCTCATATCTAGCAGTCAAACAACTTGAATGATTTCATGTTAGAAGCTAAGGAACCTTCTTACCTTCATTATAATACTGTTCTGTTCTATTCCTGCATTGCTTCATTACTTTAAAAAGATGGAATTTTCATTTGTTCTCTTTCTATCATAAGTGTCTCATGGGTGAAGATTCATTTCTGAAAGCAATAAAAAATTCATTTGGTTCATAAAGGAAGAACTGGTTGTTAATTATATTACCAAAGCTGTTCTTGATATGCCTTGTCCATTAAAATAAAACAGAATAGTTGAGAAACTCCCATTAAATCATTAAAGGAATTTTTTAAAGTTACCGTTTTAAAGGATTGATTTTATTATTGTGTTATTCAATATGCCTAAGCAATTGGTCCATTCTTCTAAGTCCTGAATAAATAACCCACTAAAAAATCATGGCCAAGTGGTTTTAAACTAGAAAGAGTAGCTGTTAAGTAACAAGAAAACCAAGTGAATGAATCAGGAGTTTAAAATTTTAAAAACACTGAACAAAACATCTCATAATTTTTTCTACAACATAAGCAGAAAAAACTTCTCTAATGTCTCTCCACATGTCACAAATCACAGCAAGTGTTATAACTACAGATAAAAAGTGTCAACAGAAGAATCATTCAAATATACAACAAATTTTGACTTACAAATTATTTGCTTAACAAATTACAAATTATTTTGGTTCTAAATGAAATCTTTGATATGGAACTTTATTTAGTGAATCAGTCAGATGAACTGATAGTAGAAACTCCAAATTTCTACCCAAGAAGGGTTTAGGGATTAATAAAATGGTTGTAAGGGGTCCTTGAAGCTGAGCTTGCAAAGCACTCTGCACTCCATCAAGAATTTGTGAGTTGTCCACATCAAAGAAGAAGAAATGGAAAGTTGGGGGTGGGGGTAGAGAGGTGTTAAACACACCGGTGCCCCTAGTACCCGAGGTCAGGAGAGTGGAGGTGATGTAGAAGGAAACTGAAAACAATGAAGGAAAATGAAGCAATTATGTTCTCCACATACTACATAAACTATGTGGAGATATCCTTTCAGCTTTAAGCATTCATGAGAAACTGGTCCAGCCAACAGGGGTCTTTATACAAGTTAAATTCCTTGTTCAGTTTCTTAACAATTACTGCCTCTCACCTAAAAAGAGGAAATCCTCAGGGGTCATTTGAAAGAACTATCCTGGATTTGAATTCTGTTTCTCCACTTATTATCTGTACAACTTTCTTTCTTTCTTTTTGTTTTTCGTTTGTCTGAGAAGTACTTTATTCTCCTTTCCTTTTTTTTTTAATAGATCTTTATTGGAGTTTAATTGCTTCACAATACCGTGTTAGTTTCTGTTGCACAAGAAAGCGAATCAGCCATATGCATACTCATGTCCCCGTATCCCCTCTCTCTTGAGCCTCCCTCCCATCCTCCCTATCCCACCCCTCTAGGTCATCGCAAAGCACTGAGCCTATCTCCCTGTGCTATGCTGCTGCTTCCCACCAGCCAACTATTTTTACATTCGGTAGTGTATACATGTCGATGCTACTCTCACTTTGCCCCAGCTTCGCCCTCCCACCCATGTCATCAAGTCCATTCTCTATGTCTACCTCTTTATTCCTGCCCTGCAACTAGGTTCATCAGTACCATTTTGTTTTTAGATTCCATATATATGCATTAGCATATGGTATTTGTTTTTTTTCTTTCTGACTTACTTCACTCTGTATGACAGACTCTAGTGATCCACCTCACTACAAATAACTCAATTTCATTTCTTTTTATGGCTGAGTAATATTCCATTGTAATTATGTGCCACATCTTAATCCATTCATCTGTGGATGGACATTTAGGTTGGTTCCATGTCCTGGCTATTGTAAATACTGCTGCAATGAACATTGTGGTGCATGTCTCTTTTTGAATTATGGTTTTCTCAGGGTATATGTCCAGTAGTGGGATTGCTGGGTCATATGGTAATTCTATTTTTAGTTTTTTAAAGAACCTCCATACTGTTTTCCATAGTGGTTGTATCAATTTACATTCCCACCAACAGTGAAGGAGGGTTCCCTTTTCTCCATACCCTCTCCAGCATTTATTGTTTGTAGATTTTTTGATGACGGACATTCTGACTGGCGTGAGGTGATACCTCATTATGGTTTTGATTTGCGTTTCTCTAACGAAGAGTGATGTTGAGCATTCTTTCATGTGTTTGTTGGCAATCTGTATATCTTCTTTGGATAAATGTCTATTTAGGTCTTCCGCCCATTTTTGGAGGGGTTTTTTTTTTTTGAGCTCTATGAGCTGCTTGTATATTTTGGAGATTAATCCTTTGTCAGTTGCTTCGTTTGCAAATATTTTCTCCCATTCTGAGGGTTATCTTTTCATCTTGTTTATGATTTCCTTTGCTGTGCAAAAGGTTTTAAGTTTCATTAGGTCCCATTTGTTTATTTTGGTTTTTATTTCTGTTACTCTAGGAGGTGGGTCAAAAAGGATCTTGCTGTGGTTTATGTCAAAGAGTGTTTTTCCTCTAAAAGTTTTATAGTGTCTGGTCTTACATTTAAGTCTTTAATCCATTTGGAGTTTATTTTTGTGTATGGTGTTAGGGAGTGTTCTAATTTCATTCTTTTACATGTAACTGTCCAGTTTTCCCAACACCACTTACTGAAGAGGCTGTCTTTTCTCCACTGTATGTTCTTGCTTCCTTTGTCGTAAATTAGGTGTCCATATGTACATGGGTTTACCTCTGGGCATTCTATCCTGTACCATTGATCTATAGTTCTGTTTTTGTGCCAGTACCATACTGTCTTGATTACTGTAGCTTTGTGGTACAGTTTGAAGTCAGGGAGCCTGATTCCTCCAACTCTGTTTTTCTTTCTCAAGATTGCTTTGGCTATTCAGGGTCTTTTGTGTTTCCATACGAATTGTAAGATTTTTTGTTCTAATTCTGTGAAGAATGCCATGGGTAGTTTGATAGGTATTACATTGAAATTGTAGATTGCTTTGGGTAGTATAGTTATTTTCACAATGTTGATTCTTCCAATCCAAGAACATGGTTTATTTCTCCATCTGTTTATGTCATCTTTGATTTCTTTCATCAGTGTTTTATAGTTTTCTGAGTACAAGTCTTTCTCCTCCTTAGGCAGATTTATTCATAGGTATTTTATTCTTTTTGTTGCAATGGTAAATGGGAGTGTTTCCTTAATTTCTCTTTCTGATTTTTCATTGTTGGTGTATAGGAATGCCAGGGATTTCTGTGCATTAATTTTGTATCCTGCAACCTTACCAAATTCATTGATTGGTTCTAGTAGTTTTCTGGTGGCATCTTTAGGATTTTCTATGTATAGCATCATGTCATCGGCAAATAGTGACCGTTTTACTTCTTCTTTTCCAATTTGTATTCCTTTTATTTTTTTTCTTCTCTGATTGCCGTGGCTAGGACTTCCAAAACTATGTTGAGTAAGAGTGGCGAGAGTGGACATCTTTGTCTTATTCCCGATCTTAATAGAAATGCTTTCAGTTTTTCACCACTGAGTATGGTGCTTGCTGTGGGTTTGTCATAGATGGCCTTTATTGTGTTAAGGTAGGTTCCCTCTATGCCCATATTCTGGAGAATTTTTATCGTAAATGGGTGTTGAATTTTGTTGAAAGCTTTTTCTGCATCTATTGAGATGATGAAATGGTTTTTATTCCTTAATTTGTTAATGTGGTGTATCAAATTGATTGTTTTGCATATATTGAAGAATCCTTGCATCCCTGGGATAAATCCCACTTGATCATGGTGTATGATCCTTTTAATGTGTTGTTGGATTCTGTTTCCTAGTATTTTGTTGAGGATTTTTGCGTCTACGTTCATCAGTGATATTGGTCTATAATTTTCTTTTTTTGTGATATCTTTTTCTGGTTTTGGTATCAGGGTGATGGTGGCTTTGTAGAATGAATTTGGGAGTGTTTCTCCCTCTGCAATTTTTTGGAAGAGTTTTGAGAAGGATAGGTGTTAGCTGTTCTCTAAATGTTTGACAGAATTCACCTGTGAAGCCATCTGGTCCTGGACTTTTGTTTGTTGGAAGATTTTAAATTATGGTTTCAATTTCATTACTTGTGATAGGTCTGTTTATATTTTCTAATTCTTCCTGGTTCAGTCTTGGAAAATTGTACCTTTCCAAGAATTTGTCCATTTCTTCATGGTTGTCTATTTTATTGGCATATAGTTGTTTGTATTAGTCTCTTATAATCCTTTGTATTTCTGCAGTGTCAGTTGTGATTTCTCCTTTTTCATTTCCAATTTTATCAATTTGCGTCCTCTCCCTTTTTTTCTTGATGAGTCTGGCTAAGGGTTTAATTTTGTTTATCTTCTCAAAGAACCAGCTTTTAGTTTTATTGATCTTTGCTATTGTTTTCTTCATTTCTATTTCATTTATTTCAGCTCTGATCTTTATGATTTCTTTCCTTCTACTGACTTTGGGTTTTCCTTGTTCTTCTTTCTCTAGTTGTTTTAAGTGTAGGGTTAGATTGTTTATTTGAGATTTTTCTTGTTTCTTGAGGTGAGATTGAATTGCTATAAACTTCCCTCTTAGAACTGCTTTTGTTGCATCCCATAGGTTTGGGTCGTTGTGTTTTCGTTGTCATTTGTTTCTATGTATTTTTTTATTTCTTCTTTGATTTCTTCAGTGATTTCTTGGTTATTTATTAGCACACTGTTTAGCGTCCATGTATTTGTCCCTTCATGGTTGTTAGCATTTGCCTTATGTATTGAGGTGCTCCTATGTTGGGTGCACAAACATTTATAATTGTTATGTCTTCTTCTTGGATTGATCCTTTGATCATTATGTAGTGTCCCTCCTTATCTCTTGTAACAGTCTTTATTTTAAAGTCTATTTTATCTGATACGAGTATTGCTACTGCAGCTTTCTTTTGATTTCCATTTGCATGGAATATCTTTTTCCATCCCTTCACTTTCAGTCTGTATGTGTCCCTAGGTCTGAAGTGGGTGTCTTGTAGACAGCATATATATGGGTCTTGTTTTTGTATCCATTCAGCCAGTCTGTGTCTTTTGGTTGGGGCATTTAATCCATTTACATTCAAGGTATTATCGATATGTATGTTCCTATTACCATTTTCTTAATTGTTTTGGGTTTGTTTGTGTGTGTCTTTTTCTTCCCTTTTGTTTCCCGCTTAGAGAAGTTACTTTAGCATTTGTTGTAAGGCTGGTTTGGTGGTGCTGAATTCTCTTAGCTTTTGCTTGTCTGAAAAGCTTTTGACTTCTCCATCATATCTGAATGAGATCCTTGCTGGGTAGAGTAATCTAGGTTGTAGGTTTTTATCTTTCATCACTTTAAGTATATCCTGCCACTCCCTTCTGGCCTGCAGAATTTCCACTGAAAAATCAGCTGATAACCTTAGGGGATTCCTTTGTATGTTATTTTTTGTTTTTCCCTTGCTGCTTTTAATATTTTTTCTTTGAATTTATTTTTTCTTAGTTTGATTAATATGTGTCTTGGTGTGTTTTTCCTAGGGTTTATCCTGTATGGGACTCTCTGAGCTTCCTGGACTTGGGTGATTATTTCCTTTCCCATGTTAGGGAATTTTTCCACTATAATCTCTTCAAATATTTTCTCAGTCCCTTTCTTTTTCTCTTCTTCTTCTGGGACCCCTATAATTCGAATGTTGGTGCATTTAATGTTGTCCCAGAGGTCTCTGAGATTGTCTTCAATTCTTTTCATTCTTTTATCTTTATTCTGCTCCTCGGCAGTTGTTTCTACCATTTTGTCTTCCAGCTCACTTATTCATTCTTCTGCCTCCGTTATTCTGCTATTGATTCCTTCTAGTGTATTTTTCATTTCAGTTATTGTGTTGTTCATCTCTGTTTGTTTGTTCTTTAGTTCTTCTAGATGTTTGTTAAACATTTCTTGTATTTTCTCAATCCATGCTTCCATTTTATTTCCGAGATTCTGGATCATCTTTACTGTCATTACTCTGAATTCTTTTTCAGGTAGATTGCCTATTTCATCTTCATTTATTTCGTCTTATAGGTTTTTACCTTGCTCCTTCATCTGTGACATATTTTTTTGCCATCTCATTTTTTTTTTTCTTTTTTATGAGTGGGATTGTGTTCCTGTCTTACTGGTTTTTTGGCCTGAGGTTTCCAACACTGGAGTTTATAGGCTATTGGGTAGAACTGGGTCATGGTGCTGAGATGAGGAACTCTGTGAGACCTCACTTCACTGAATATTCCCTGGGTTCTGAGGTTCTCTGTTAGCCCAGTGGTTCGGACTTGGAGCTCCCACCACAGGAGCTTCCACCCAACCCCAGGCTCGCGAATCAAGATCCCACAACCCGTGTGGTGTGGCAAAAAAAAAAAAAGAACAATAACAAAGTAAAAAATAAAATTAGACTAGGAAACTAACAGATATGTTAGAAAGAATGTAAAGATAAAAATATAGATGCATCAACAACTGGAAGGTACATCAGTACCACAATAGTAAAAAGGAGGAGGGAAAAGAAAAAAAAAAAAGTTGGGGGGGAAGGCCTTGGCTGTGGAGAGCGGGCCTTAAGCAAAGGCGAGTTTTGGGTGGTGGGTGGGGCCAATGCTCAGGACCCAAAGGGCTGGGAAAGGCCCTGGGGGCTGTGAGGGGTGGGGCTTAGGCTCAAGGAACAGAAGGGGCACAGGCGTGCCCCCCACCCCTGGTCTCAGAGGGCACGGGACCTCACCTGGGAGCCCAGCAGGCTTCCTGGGCTTGAGTGGGCGGGGCAAACGCCCTCCTCTCCTTTCCTGCTCCTCCGGTCTGGGGTCTGGAAGGGCCCCTCCTGCCTGCCTCTCCTTATCCCCCTGGCCTCCATCCTATGCCCCCAGGACCCATGCAGCCTGGAGAGGGGAAGAGGGGCCTTGGAGGGTAGGGGACCGGCCTGGGAGCTCAGCAGGCTCCCTGGCCCGAGTGGGCCAGGCGATTGCCCTCCAGTCCTCTCCCACTCTTCCCGGAGAGTCCCTCCCACCTGCCTCTCCTGATCTCTCTGGCCTCAGGGGCACTGATCTTGTCTGGCCTCCACTTCTCCTCCCCCTTCGGTCCCCTTACGTCCTACTGGTTCACTCTGGGGTTCCTCCCGTCTCCTTGGTGGTCAGAGACCCCCATCAGCGGCCGGCAGGCGCCCTAGTTGTGGGGAGACGCTAACTCCATGTCTTCCCACACTGCCATCTTGACTCCTCCCCATCTGTGCAATTTTGAACAAGTTACTTGACCTCTCTCAGATACTTTATCTTTAATTTAGAGATTTTTAATAGTCAGCTGCTAAAACGGTACATGGTACACAATAGGCACACAATAAATGTGGATGAATGGATAAGTGAATGAGTGTTTACCTTGCCTGGGTTATATAAGAGCTAAATAAGAATGTATATAAAATGCCCGACAACCTGCAAGGAGGCAAAAAGACTGATTTTTTTTCTCCTTCTCCCACACCTCCCACTCCCCACCACTGCAACCTCTCTCTTATTCTTTAATGGATCAAAGTAAAAGAAGTCAATTGTGTAAGGCAAATCTCTACTTATTTCAGCTCCTAGAGAACAGGCAACCGAGGGAGGTGGGAAGAGAAGAGATGGTGATAGAAAATCAGAAGATTCCTTCCCTTTCCTCCCTAAGTATCTCCCCACATGGAAGCAGCAAGCACAGCCATGGGCAGAGCTGCTGTCAGAAGCTTCCTTGGAGCCCAGCCTGTCCCAAACTCTAGTGCTCTCTCTTGGCAAACACTGACCAGAGGTTTGAATCCAGGATTCACCTATACCAAGGCCCACACTTAAGCATGTACCATGACCAGTGATGAGGCTGTGACTTTGTTGGTAAGGCCAGGAAATAAACTAGCAGTGGTCAACTCCTGGCTCTAGGCTTCCCTCCTCTAGCCACTCTCAAGGGTGACACCCCATGGGACCCTCAAGCCCTAAAAAATACATTCACAGATGACTCAAGCCCCTCCATAACACTTAAATCACAGGAGTATTCCTGGCCCCAGGTGACCATTAGAGACAGTCTGCTGGGAACGCCTAACTGCACCTGGCAGGATTCCGTAGTCTCTTGATAGATACTGGGCTTGCTAACGTCCTCGGAAAACCTAGTTTGAAATACATAATTATGTACCAGAGTATTTTGGCACTGTCACCAACCTTGTCTTTTTTACTGCAGCAGAATTGTGTAAACCAAGAATTAAGACTATTTTAAAATATTGGTAATTCATATTCTCCTTGACAATAGAAGGGATTAAACTCAGGTAATCAGAACCATAACCTCTTTATCAAAGACACTGTCACCTAAAGATGACACAGAGCAAAAACTGACAAAAGGTATTTTCTTTCTTTTCATGGAAATTGATAAAACAGTCTAACTCACTTCTCCACCCTTATTAAATTCACCCCCGTGAAAGTTAGGTTTTAGTGCTAGTTCCTTACCGTGGGTCAGAACTCAAAAAGAAAACTCAGCACTAAAGATTCTTGTGTCTCTGTAATATCATGAGTAGTATATTCTATCATACTGGCTGCAAGCCTATTATAAGCATACATCAAAATAATACAAATAAAAGACAACACTTCTTTACTGGAATGGGGAGTGAGCAAGTTCTGAGAGAAAGATAACTCAATATTTGAGGAAAATATTTAGCAATGAACAATATAAGACTGTAGAAAATGAAAACACAAACAAAAATGTATCTTCTATATTCCAATCCCCCTTTCCTAATTCTTTTTGTCAAACTGTTTTCTTCTCCCTCTTCCATTACATCTGTAAGTGGTTAACTGTGTTTAATCTTCTCAGAAAAACTTTGGAACAGGAGGTAAGATGCTAACATCCCCAGATCACTTACGTGTAGGCTTGCTGAAAATGGAGATGTAAAATATGTGCTCCTTAAGTCTGTTTTTCAGACCAGCAGTTTAGCCCCCCAAAAGCTTTCACATCAGACAAGCTTCAGTTTTAACCATCCATTTCCCCTTACTAGTTGTGTGGCCTTGGAAAATTTAAACTTTCTGACCCTCAACTCACCTTCTGGAAAAAAGATATGGGGAAAAATAGTGTTCTGTGAGTTTAAACTTAATATGTGTCTGGGGCTATGGAGAAAATATTTTTATATTTCAGCATAGTTAGGATTTTTTGAGCAAATTTTACTCACACTTGGCCTTGGCTAAAAGCAACCCTTGGAGCTTAATTTATAACTGACTTACACAATGAGAGAACTCCAGAGAGAGAGACTGGAGATACCCCTGGGTTACAAAGCTGGAGATCCTGGTCTTATATTTCCTCTGGAGAGATTTATTTATATTCCAACAGATTAAAGTAAGCACTCAGGATCCTTCCCATTATGTTTCCAAGGAGACTCTCTCAGGAGGCGGGGGAATAACATACGTAAGAACCCATGTTCATTTTTTGAGGATTTCTTGCTTAAAATACACTTCTTATGTACAGAGATTTAATCTATCTGGCTCTTATTATATCACCCTAAGTGTAAGAATTGGGGCACAGGGGAACCATGTGGTTGTTTGCTGTAAATAAGTGAATAATAATATGCTCTGCTCCAGAAACTTTATGTATGTATTCAGGATAATATCAATAAATATGGAATTTTTTAAACTTTAGAAAATATAAATTATCTAAAAGAGCACTTGACATGTAGTAGGTACTTAATAAATGGTAATTATTTTTTCAACTTGACTTAAAAATGTTTTTTAACCACACAGACTTATCTGAAATGTGTAGTTTCTTTTTTTTTTCCCAGTCAGGATTCCAATATTAGATTTATAGGTAACTCTCATATTAATAAAATCTGACAGTCATAAAACCGAAGCTGAAACACAATAAATTAGGAGAAATTGTTCATATTACAAATAGACTTTTCACTTCCCAAGAGAAACCTGGCATGAGTGGAGGTCATTCTTAGAAGTTAATAAAATTTCAGTTTTATTTAAAATGTCCAACATTAAAATATTCCCTTTTAGACATCCACATTTGTAATGTATTTGGAGATTATTAGCCACAGAAGCTCCAAGGAACAACAGAAACTATATGAACTACATGTACTTTTTGTTATACCAGTAGTGATGGTGGTGTATTAATCAAGTACTAGTAATAATAACTATAGCAAAAACATCAATAATTAACATTTATTAGGCACCTAATATATGCCACGCACTGCTAGTTTATATGTTTTCTTTTATGTAGGACTCAACAGCAAGCTTTTCAGTTACATGTCCTCTATTTTGCAAATGAGGGAGATGAATTTTAATGAAGTGAAGAATGAATGAATCTCTGTCCAAGATTATATAGCCATTAAGTAGCAGAGATTTTAACACAGAACTCTCTGAGGCACAGACCACACACATCACTGCTATGTGGCCTCCCAAGAGGATAATCCAGATAGAAATTTTGGTAATATTGGGGCAAAAGAGGCTGTTAGGTAGAGCTGTAGTAGGCACAGGACTCTGGTTTCCTGACATCACCTTTAAAACTAAACAACCATAGGAAGACTTACAATTACTGTAAATTATCAGAAAGAGAAAGGAAATAATCAGAATCAAAGATGGATTGTTTATGATACTTCTGAGAGAAACTCTCCAACTAACAGGTTAGTTATATGGGTACATGTACATGCTGAGACATACACATGCACACAAACCCAACCTCATACACTTTTACACACAGGTACACATATGTACACACATACACACAAGTACACATATGTACACACACATATACTCACTCAGGTACTTAACATCTGGATTTACAAGGGAAAAAACTTTCATGCCCATAAATAAAAGCAGTATCTTGCTTCAGATTCTTTTTAGGATCTAAATTTAGTTTTTAAATTTCCCTTTCTAATTCTAAGCATCTGGCCTAGGAACACCCGCCCTCAGCTCTGGTATTTGTGATCTATGTGAAGAATTTCAGTTGCTAAGTGGACACTTCTGATTTCCAGTGATGGTCCAGCTCATCCCACACTTTCAAATGATGAAGAGTGTGAGCTCTTCTGCCTTGGCTGGCTAGATGTGGGGTCAGCAGTAGATGAGGGTCCCATAGATACGAATTCCTCTCAAGATAGGACCACTCTAAGCCAAAATGACCTTATCAGACAGTTTCCCAAATTACAGATAAATGAGAATAAATCATTTAAAGAACTGTATTCTAAGAAAGGAGCTGTGTGAGGTTCAAAAGACAGAAGAATAAGGAGAAAAGGCAAGACGTTAAAAAAAACCTGGAAGAGAAGTTAGCTTACCTGAGTATCTTATCTAGAACCATCTGTTTCAAATCCTGACATTAATTTCAGTATACTCAATCAGAGACAGCAGAAAAATAGTCAGAAAGGAGCTAAAGACCATTTAATTACATCTAAACCGATGCTTTGCGAGTGACAACTTCACAAAGTTAGTAAGATATCATTAAAAAACTCTGCTTTTGTACAACTTTATTAGTGCATGAGTGGTAAAGATTTATAATCCAAAAGACGATACAAAAAGCAATCTGCATATCTGCCCTATGTATGTAAAAATGCATTTGCGAAGATAATATTCTTACCAAAAATGGAAGAAGGTGTGAGTCCAAGAACGAATTGTTCTCCAATTCCAGCTCAATTGAGAAAATCCAGTTCTCTGGCCAATCTTGATAATTGTTTATTTGTCTTGCATTCAGCTTTCTCCCAGAACTGGCTCATATGCGTATCTCTGATCTCCGGAAAAACAGAAATACAAACTGGAAAGAACCATGCAAGTTCATCTCCAGTGCATGGCTAATATCTGAACTCTCAGCTCAGTCCAGGAGAGCAGAGCATGTTTCTCCCCTTCGCACATTTTCACAAGGCTTGTTACAAGAGGCTAGCTACTAATCATGAAATGCCTAATGTGGCTGGACACATCACATAGATGCCTTCAAATCCTTGCCACAGCCCGATGAGACAGGGACTATGATTGTTCATTATAGGGAGGAAACTGAGACCGGGTTAATTGCCCAACAGTCTTCATTAGAGTGGGAGAACTTGTATTTGAAGACAACACTCTTCATTCCATTCAAGTTCCTTGGAATCTTGTAATTTTAAATACAACAAAAATGTTCATCTAAATAATAAACAGCAGCTAGAGCCTCCCAGGTTTTCTCAAATGAGTCTCTTTTTCAGAACATTCCAAAATAACCTCAAGGGTTTGATGCTTATTTAAACAGCAAGATGCTTCAGTAAAAGAAGCTAATGCTGCCAAGTAGAGTCAGATTTTCTCCAGAGCTTCTAGGTGAAGACAAATAAAGCTCTCAGAAGCATTACAGATAATGAAAATCATCAACAATTTCCTGCCTCTACTGTCTCTTGTTAATACTTTTGTCGTGCAGACTGCCCTAATCTGATTGTGGGATTTTTTTCCCCGTTGTTGCCAAGAACTATAAACACAATGGGATGTAATAAAGTGGTATTCTGGGTCTTTTATTGTCATTATTATTCTCATTTAGCTTTGGAAATTAGATTCGACTTTACTGGCTAAGAGCAGAGCTCTCCATCTTTTCACGTAAGATGTGCCAGTCAGAAATCCCCTGCCATGCCCTTCCTATTCATCAGTTTTGCAAAGGTGCCCTAGAGAAAGAGCCGTGGCAAGCAGAGAAACACCTGTAAAATGCAATAAAAAATCTTCTGAGAATGATGTTTCTCTGGGACTGAGCCACATTTACTAGGTGACAAACACACCCTTCTGGGCATTCATTTTATAGGTAAAGTATGTCCGAACGCTCAATATTCTCCCACAACCCTCACTAACTGTACCTCCCACTTGGACATTTTTAAATTTTAAACAGACAATGTCAGAATTAGCTGAATGGTCCTAGTCCTAAGGAAAGGGCCAATGCTGGGTACTTGAAAAGCAGTAAGGCATCCCCAATAGATATATAATCCACTGTTGAGCCAGGCATCCTAAATTGAATTCGAGTTTGTCCTGAATTAGCTAAATATTTTATTTAAGTTACTAAGCCTCTACTTAATTCTCTCCTGTCAAAAAGAGCTTATAATACTTCATAAGGTGATTGTGAGTATAAAATGAGATAATGTCTTTAGAGTACTTAGTATAATGCTTGTTACTTAGTGAGAATTTAGAAAAGTGTTTGGTTGGTAAGTATATGTTTGTATCTGTATATAAAATTCAGAAACATTAGCAAAATGAAAAAGGATTTCTTTGCCACCAAAACTAAGAGTTATATGGCCAAGTAAGTTTTAAAAATGTAGGTTTAAACAATGTGAAACAGATTTCTTTACTGAAGGTTTCCCAAAACTCGTATTATGCTGACATGTATTAGGAACCCACTAGAGAAAGCTGTAATTAAAAACAAAACAACAAAAAAAAACCCAGAGCTTCACGGATGCCAACCAGTCAGCTGAAAAGAGACACCCAAGTATTAAATCAACACTCAAAAAAACTGTCACTAGAGGACTTTAAGGGAGGTCAAGCCAATTTCCACCTCAATCTGAAGGAAAAAACACCAAAGGCTAGCAGAACACACTCATGAGAAAGAAGACACAACAGATTCAGAGAAAAGTGTTCTAGAGTATATTACCTAAATTGAAGCTGTCAATGCCCTGCATAATTCCACAACCCCTTTGGAAACAGCTAGTACAGAGATGTGTGACAGAGATGCCAATGTTGAGAAGTGTCTGGAATGTGTCAGTGTACACTTGGGCTCACTTTTCTCACTTAGGAAACCGACTTTCCAAATCTACTGGTGATGATGCTGTGAGTATTAAATAAGACTGAGTCTTTTTAAAAAACACCAAACTATTAGACATTGTTATATTGAATGTAAGATGGGACCACTTAGTAAGGAACAAGTGAAGATAAGGTCAGGACTTACTACCAAATCTATTGAAATAATGGAATGGGACCTTGCTACTCAAAGTGTGGTCCATGGACCAGAAGTATCAGTATTATCTGAGAACTTGCTAGAAATGTGTCTAGACTTACTGAAACATAATCTGCATTAAAAAAAAAAAAAGATACCTAGGTGATCTGGATACTCATTAAACTCTGAGAATTATTTGCACAGTAGCTTTATAGAAGGAAGCACTGAAAACTTGGCAGAAGCTGACCATAAGAAAATAAAGCTAAACATAAAACATGGTGTTAAAAAGAAATAACAGGCCCAAAATGGAGTCACTTATGCTAAGCCCCACATGAGCAAACCAAGACTTAATACCTAACCTAACTGCTGTTTCAGCCCATGCCAGGAATGTAACCTTTAACCAGTCAACTTGGAATTACCCAGTCAGCACTAGTGAGGTAATCTACCCAATAGACTCCTCCCATTCCCCTTAGGAGAGTGACCTTGCCTGAAACAACACATTCTTTGCTAATAATTTGCTTTTACACTCCCTTTCTGCCTTTGAAAGCCTTTCTTTTCCTTCAGCTTGGTGGAGAGCCCCTTTCTATTCGCTAGATGGGATGCTGCCCCATTCACGAATCATTTAATAAAGTCAAGTTGATCTTTAAATTTATTCAGTTGAATTTTTGTTGTTAACAGATTTGGTAGCAGCGATGGGATCCAAAGGGAACTTCTGATGGCATTTGGGGACAACAAGAAACACAGGTGTGGTACCCCCAACTCCTTCTTGAGTTCACTGTCTTTCCTACGATTTTCAAGGGCCATGGGTAAGTTCCTCTGGGTTCCGAGCTCCACTCTGTTGCGTTGAGCTCCCGATCTAATTGTCTTTCCAGTCCAGGGCTTAGAGGGTCAGCTTGAGCTGGCAGACAGGTCCATCTGGAATCTGGGTCCTGAGCCTTTGCTTCAGTCAGATTGGAACTTCCCCAGTTCCAGTCCACAGCCTGCATTTACTGGAGTCTGCTGGTTTAGTCCATGTTGGAAATTGCTGGTGGTGTGCACAGCCTTCTCTTGCCCAGTCCCCTAACATCTCTTGGTTATTGTTGGTTGTTAAGGTGCATGTATCTTTGTCTTGATTTGTCTAGATAAGGACTATTGTTAATGGAAATCTTGGAGGAAAAAAAAAAGCTACAAAAATTGGTGGGCACTGGTTGAATATTTGAGCTGTTAAAGCACTCACTGCTTAAAATAAGTTGGTCATGAAACAAGTTAGATTGATACTAGGTCACCTGCCAACCTCAAGAAAATTTCCACGTGAGGGACTTCCCTGGTGGCGCAGTGGTAAAGAATCTACTTGCCAATGCAAGGGACACGGGTTCGATCCCTGGTCCGGGAAGACTCCACATGCCGTGGAGCAACTAAGCCCGTGCACCACAACTACTGAGCTTGTGTTCTAGAGCCTGCAAGCCACAACTACTGAGCCCACGTGCTGCAACTACCGAAGCCTGTGTGCTCTAGGGCCCATGTGCCGCAACAAGAGAGGCCACCGCAATGAAGAGTAGCCCCCACTCACCGCAACTAGAGAAAGCCCATGCGAAGCAACGAAGACCCAACACAGCCAAAAAATAAGTAAATAAAATTTAAAAAAAAAAAGAAAAAAGAAAATTTCCATGCGAGGTAAACTGTAAAACATCACACAATTCCCAACTGTGTGGCACAACACTTTTAGGTATTAATGTGGCTCTGAGAGACCCAAAGGTTTAGCTAAAAATAATTATAATAATAATAAAATTAAAATGGGATCCTCAAAATCCAAGATGTTAAGTGTGCCACCTTCTGGCACACCTGCTTATTTTATATCTATGAACTGCAGTCCCAAAAGCTATAAATATCTACAAACATGGCAAAGTCCTACCAAAGACAACCTAGAACCAACGGCCATTATGGGAAACATACCAAATAGACAAGATCATTAACTTAACAAGTGCATTTGAAAGTATGGGTTTCCATATCAAACGGAATGGAATACCTATTTTAACTGGTAAGTAGGAACTTTCAAAAGGAAGATTCTTGAAATAGCTTTATTAAAAAAAATGTGTTGCATAAGGCTAATGAAAATTTAACACAAGATCATAAACAGAAGTGCAGCAAACCATTAGCTCTACAGCTACAAGTGCTCCAAGGCCAGACACCTAAAATAACACCTCGGCTCCCCACACTGCACTCTCCTGGGGGTTTATCAGTAAGGTGCTGGCCCAGGGATCAATGTCTCAGTTATTATCAGCTGGGACACAGGAAAAGAGTTTGTTCTCAAAGGGCTTATGCCAATTTTTTAACATCAAACTCACATGCCCTCATATCTACCCTCAAATGAGAACCCTCTTATTGGCCCCTTCCAGAGTTGATAAAACTCTGAGGGATTTTCTGGTAAATTGTTATCTTATTCCCTTAAACAGCTAAGGTAAACTAAAAATTAATGAAGAACCTTGTCAAATTCTGGACACTGGAGCTACACCCCCTACCTTAAACCTCACTTGCCTGGAGCCTGCAGATGGGATCCTCAGAAAACTGGCAGAAGCCAGCTAAGGGTAAGACTTCTTACCAGAATCAGCTCTCCTGTATCTCTGTCTGTAGTACCCAGTAGAAAGAAGAAAATAAAATATCTTTTGCACCTTCTTTGCGAATGCCTCCTTAGTCCAAGGGGTTGTTCAGTACTGCCAGAAATATTTACTGTTTGTCCCAGCTAAAAAACTACAAAGTAGCTCTGTAGTCAGAAATTGGCCAAATTGCAAAGCCTGATAGAAACATTTTTTAAAGCCTTCTCCCTTAAAGGAAAATAAAACTACACACCCAGAGGGAAAAAGAAACCTTTTAAAGACCCTGTAAAAGGATTTATGGGTGTATCAACCTATGGTATCATTTAAGTTGCAAGCCAATTCCTTGAGGAATTGAGAGAAACAGTCCTTAAAAATCTTTGCAAAACTAGAACTGCAGCTCTAGAGGCAATTCAAAGTTCACCTGTTCCTTTTTACCAACCCCCAAACCTCCTCTATTTATCTTAAAAGACTTATAACTTGCGTTCTTTCCCTGTCCCTTTGAGATGTAAATGTTAAAGTACTAACTTCAAGGAAGTAATTCTTATCAATAAAAGAAAAGGAGGGTGGGGTAAAAGTCATTTGGAACTTGGGCAAATGAGATATCTTAAGTGTACTGAAGCTATGAGGTCTCTGCATGCATCTATCTATATGTTCATATGTGTCTCCATATATGTGTTGTAATGTGTGGTATTTTCTACCTGCACATGGTATTGCCAAAATTAATCTGTAAAAGTATTTAACTGGCCTAAAGAAAATTAAATGCTTATATGAATTACATATTCATAAAATTCTTAAAAATATAATTAAAACATACCCAAATACTTTTCAGGTTCACATGATCTGAGATAAGCTTTAGTAAATAAAAGCTACCTCGTTTGTTGATTAAATAGACATGTCTTTAGAGTTATCAACATTAGAAATAATTCAGACATACAACTTTCATTCTACCTAGGCTTACTAAAAGTCAAATAAATTCATGTCATTGCTTACAAAATTTGTAAGCCAAACAAAACAAAACAAAAAACTTGGGATGATTGCTGACCTTGTCTAATGGCTCATGAAGTTTTTGTGGGAAATACAAACGTTACCGTTAAGAAGGAGTAAACTGAATAGATGTAAGTAGGGTAAAGAGTTTTTAGGTGAACTTTTCAGATAGTTTCCCCAAATCTTTTCGATAACCTGTAACCTTAAAGTTTTGCTAACTTAAATTAAATAATGGATAGTCATTAAACATATAGATCATTTCCAAATGAGATATTCATTACTCAACACAGGTTTATCTACTTTTGGCTTCCTTTTACAGAGAAACTGAAAGATATTTGGATCTATTATTAAACATTTTTTGTGGCACACTGAAAAATTAGTTATAAGAAAGAATACATTTCTAGATATTATAAAAAGTATTTATAAGTCTGACAATCCACAGAATGCTACTGTAAGCACACTTTTTTTTTTAAAGGTTGTAGAAGGTTTGTGGAAAAGGAATATTTGGAAAAAAATTTTAATGTCTGCCCACATTAAAGCTGGCTAAACTGGCTAAGATTAGACTGAATTTAATTAAGTTAAGTGAATTTTAATATCAAATAAGCTGATACAAAATTAGAATTTCTCTCTTTTAAAAGGCCAAAGGTTTCTTAAACTATTGGTCCATTCTTGATAAGAGACTGTAAAAGGTTTTTCTTTATCTTTTAAGTAATCTGCCTAGCAAAGATTTTGTTTCTTGTCAAAATAACTTCCTATGTCTTTTTCATCAGGTCTCTGATTTCTTCAGAAAGGTGAGTCTTCTCTATTAAAAGAGCTTAGGTTTTCTTTTTTACAACTACTTAACTGTCTGCATTTTCCTTCAAAGTCTTTAATTGTCTCTATGGTTAAATGAACAAATAAGTATTGTTTCACAGTGACCCATGATCCTATTTGATCAATAAAATCTTTAAAACCTTTTGATGTTTTTGATAAACTTTCCAAAAATCAAATTCTAAGTGAAGTCTTTTTGAGCTCAAACTAACTTTGGGATTTTCCAGAGGGCTCCTGGAACATCTCAAAAGATCTGTTTCTTTCTCCTTATAAAAAGGGAGATGTTAGACTAATTTGGCTTATTTGATTATATGGGAAGCACTGTCAAATAAGAAATCATACCAAGCCTTTTTTTATGGTGTACTTGTATAGTTTTATGTTATAAGTGCTCCAGAAATTATATAAAGTTCCTAAAATCTGACACGTCCTGGTATAATGTTATCATCATAATTTTAGTCACTATTTAAAAATGTCGTGTGTCACAAAAATAACCAATTTTCCTTATCAATTCCATTAAAATGAACTCTCATCAAATCTTGAACAATGGGCATTTAAAGAACCCTTTTGTCATTTACAGACAGTTACTGTTTTACTCTGATGCTTTCACAAAAGCATTCCGGTAAAAGTACTTCATCTTCAAGGAGTTCAAGGAAAGGACTTTTTGACAAGTACAGGTTTCCGATAACTTTAAGATAATAAAACTGAACTGGGTTAGAATTTCCGGAACAAATGGATTCAAGCAGAGCAAATATTAATTACTAGGGACTGAATAAAATGAGGAAGATGATGATAATTTTTTTATAATTTTTTGTCTGAAACATTGCTAGTTCCCTAGCATCTTTTTTTTTTTTTTCCAAATTTAAGGAAATCTTTTATCTTAAGCTTTCTATGACATGCAGCAATTTGGTAAAATATACTTTGGTAAACAAAGATGAAACATTTACTTTTTCTCCTTACCTGATCCCTCCCAAATTTGGAAACTCCAGAGTATTCTTTTCATGACAGTACAGTTAGTTATTTATGTTAAGTTCAATAACAATCTGTTCTCCTTGTAACAGGCTTTAGAAAAACTGACCTGGTACCTTGCTTACAAGGTTCCAGCAAAACAGTCTTAAAAAGAGCATATAAGGTCAATCACCGTTCTTGCTGCCATTATGTTAATAATCAGGCCAAGTTGAATAAAAACAAATTAGTTTTACTGTGATTATCTTTGGTAAAAATGGGGGTGATGAAATAGAGAGAAGTTATGTTTGCACCTCTGTCTATATTAAATTCTTATCCTGTTAATTGTCTTTGAGTTTTTGTTACATAAATATAAACTGAACTGGATCCTGAATTCTTCTAGTTTCCTCAAATATCCGTATACAACTCTCCAAAATAACATTTCCAAATTTCTTCCACCCTTCTAATTCGGAATCACTAATGCCCTTGAATTTCCTTGAAAGGGATGATACCGGTCCTCCTCAATACCCAGATGATGGCCAAACTTCAGGGACTCGAAACTTGGACAGACATCTTACAGCTAAAGAGAGCTCTACCTGAACTGTAAAAATGCTGGAGACCTCCAAATCAAATTGACTAGGAAAAGAAGTAGCTGACATGGAGGTATTCTGCTCCTTCACAAGACACAGGATTAAAACTTCATACTTCAACTAAATATAAAACCCTTTCTTCTTTTCTTTCCTTCATTTACTCTGACTTGGCCAGAAAAGATAATACCAACATTTGTATCTCCCAGACCACTACTAAGGCAGTTAATCTTCCAGACTGCTGGAGTTGTCATTTTAAAAAAATGGATCTATCCATGATTCTAGAGACTCCCTGGTCCATTTCCATATCTCTGGTTAACAACCCCAAACTTGGGGAATTTTGTGTTTAGGCTCTATACAAAGAAAATAATGCAAGGCAAAGGGGGCCAGAATAAAACTGCTTGTGTGGTCTACTGACCCTTAAAATTTTATGGCCTCCATGGCTGTCACCTTTCCAGTCCTGAGTCATAGATTTACATGGGAGTTATCAAGAGGCATTCATAAAAAAAAAAAAAAAAAAGAGGCATTCATGATTCAGGATTTGCTTCCATTGACAGGGTCCTACTTCCCTGGTTTGGAGTAAATGTAAATGAGGAACATCTCCTTAACTCTCGAAAGTATTGCAAAATCCACTGTTAAAGCAATAAATGACCAAAAAAATCCTTAGATTCTCTGGCCAAAGTTGTTCTTGATAATATGATAGCCCTTGATTATCTTTTAGCTGAACAAGGAGGTATATGTGCTGTGGCAAACACCACCTGCTATACATGGGTTAATATTTCTGGGCAAGTTAAATCTGTTACATAAGATCACTGAGCAAGTCATGTGGCTGAAAAAGGTGACTCCTTCAACGGGGTCTTTCTTTGACTTATTTGATTTTGATTGGTTTGGATCTTGGGGACCATGGCTTCAAACTGCATTCAGACATTGGGAATTATCCTGCTTATAAGAAACACAGTAACTTCCCTGGCACATTGTAGGCACTTAAAGGCTTTAAATGTATGCTCACAGTCACTGGCCACTAAGCAACTGATCTCCCTAAGACTGGAATATCAGAAAAAGAACAAAGAGAATGACCAACTTAAATATTCTGAACCTGAAGTTGTGGCCTGTCATTATCACACAGATTAAGCAAAACATCATGAGCTGTGAATACCACATAAAGGATCAACAAAAGCTTTGAGAACTACAGAACAGTAGCTGAGAGTGGCACTAATGCCATATATATATATATATACATATATATATGTATATATATATATGTATATATATATGTTTTAGCTTTAATTTGTGATTTACTATTGAGAAAATAACAAAAATATTTTATACAGTAAATTCACTTATCATTTATGGAGACCAGAAACAAATTGGAATAATATTTAGAAAATGTTAAAGCAAGGTAAAATAAACGAAGCAAACTAACCAACAAACAGCTTACCGATTTAAGCTGAGAGTTTTTTTTTTTTTTTAACATCTTTATTGCAGTATAATTGCTTTACAATGGTGTGTTAGTTTCTGCTTTATAACAAAGTGAATCAGCTATACATATATATATATCCCCATATCTCTTCCCTCTTGCATCTCCCTCCCTCCCACTCTCCCTATCCCACCCCTCTAGGTGGTCACAAAGCACCAAGCTGATCTGCCTGTGCTATGCACCTGCTTCCCCCTAGCTATCAGTTTTACATTTGGTAGTGTATATAAGTCCATGCCATTCTTTCACTTTGTCCCAGCTTACCCTTCCCCCTCCCCGTGTCCTCTAGTCCATTCTGTAGTAGGTCTGCATCTTAATTCTCATCCTGCCCCTAAGTTCTTCATGACAACCCTTTTTTTTTTTTAGATTCCACATATATGTTTTAGCATATGGTATTTGTTTTTCTCTTTCTGACTTCACTCTGTATGACAGACTCTAGGTCCATCCACCTCACTACAAATAACTCAATTTCGTTTCCTTTTATGGCTGAGTAATATTCCATTGTATATATGTGCCACATCTTCTTTATCCATTCATCTGTTGATGGACACTTAGGTTGCTTCCATGTCCTGGCTATTGTAAAAAGAGCTGCAATGAACATTGTGGTACATGACTCTTTTTGAATTATGGTTTTCTCAGCGTATATGTCCAGCAGTGGGATTGCTGGGTCATATGGTAGTTCTATTTTTAGTTTTATAAGGAACCTCCATACTGTCCTCCATAGTGGCTGTATCGATTTACATTCCCACCAACAGTGCAAGAGGGTTCCCTTTTCTCCACACCCTATCCAGCATTTATTGTTTGTAGATTTTCTGATGATGGTCATTCTGATTGGTGTGAGGTGATACCTCATTGTAGTTTTGATTTGCATTTCTCTAATGATTAATGATGTTGAGTATTCTTTCATATGTTTGTTGGCAATCTGTATATTTTCTTTGGAGAAATATCTATTTAGGTTTTCTGCCCATTTTTGGATTGCGTTGTTTGTTTTTTTGATATTGAGCTGCATGAGCTGCTTGTAAATTTTGGAGATTAATACTTTGTCAGTTGCTTCATTTGCAAATATTTTCTCCCATTCTGAGGGTTGTCTTTTGGTCTTGTTTATGGTTTCCTTTGCTGTGCAAAAGCTTTTGAGTTTCACCACATCCCATTTTTTATTTTTGTTTTTATTTCCATTTCTCTAGGAGGTGGGTCAAAAAGGATCTTGCTGTGATTTATGTCATACAGTGTTCTGCCCATGTTTTCCTCTAAGAGTTTTATAGTGTCTGGCTTTACATTTAGGTGTTTAATCCATTTTGAGTTTATTTTTGTGTATGGTGTTAGGGACTGTTCTAATTTCAGTCTTTTACATGTAGCTGTCCAGTTTTCCCATCACCACTTACTGAAGAGGCTGTCTTTTCTCCCTTGTATATTCTTGCCTCCTTTATCAAAAATAAGGTGACCATATGTGTGTGGGTTTATCTCTGGGCTTTCTATCCTGTTCCATTGATCTATATTTCTGTTTTTGTGCTACTACCATACTGTCTTGATTACTGTAGCTTTGTAGTATAGTCTGAAGTCAGGAGCCTGATTCCTCCAGCTCCGTTGTTTCTCAAGATTGCTTTGATTATTCGGGGTCTTTTGTGTTTCCATACAAATTGTGAAATTTTTTGTTCTAGTTCTGTGAAAAATGCCAGTGGTAGTTTGATAGGGATTGCATTGAATCTGTAGATTGCTTTGGGTAGTAGAGTCATTTTCACACTGTTGATTCTTCCAATCCAAGAACATGGTATATCTCTCCATCTGTTTGTATCATCTTTAATTTCTTTCATCAGTGTCTTATAGTTTTCTGCATACAGGTCTTTTGTCTCCTTAGGCAGGTTTATTCCCAGGTATTTGATTCTTTTTGTTGCAATGGTAAATGGGAGTGTTTCCTTAATTTCTCTTTCAGATTTTTCATCATTAGTGTATAGGAGTGCAAAAGATTTTTGTGCATTAATTTTGTATCCTGCTACTTTACCAAATTCATTGATTAGCTCTAGTAGTTTTCTGGTAGCATCTTTAGGATTCTCTGTGTATAGTATCATGTCATCTGCAAACAGTGACAGCTTTACTTCTTCTTTTCCGATTTGGATTCCTTTTATTTCTTTTTCTTCTCTGATTGCTGTGGCTAAAACTTCCAAAACAATGTTGAATAATAGTGGTGAGAGTGGGCATCCTTGTCTTGTTCCTGATCTCAGTGGAAATGGTTTCAGTTTTTCACCATTGAGGACAATGTTGGCTGTGGGTTTGTTATATATGGCCTTTATTATGTTGAGGTAAGTTCCCTCTATGCCTACTTTCTGGAGGGTTTTTATCATAAATGGGTGCTGGATTTTGTCGAAAGCTTTTTCTGCATCTATTGAGATGATCATATGGTTTTTATTCTTCAATTTGTTAATATGGTATATCACATTGATTGATTTGCATATATCGAAGAATCCTTGCATTCCTGGAATAAACCGCACTTGAGTATGGTGTATGATCCTTTTAATGTGCTGTTGGATTCTGTTTGCTAGTATTTTCTTGAGGATTTTTGCATCTATGTTCATCAGTGATATTGGCCTGTAGTTGTCTTTCTTTGTGACATCTTTGCCTGCTTTTGGTATCAGGGTGATGGTGGCCTCGTAGAATGAGTTTGGGAGTGTTCCTCCCTCTGCTGTATTTTGGAAGAGTTTGAGAAGGATAGGTGTTAGCTCTTCTCTAAATGTTTGATAGAATTCGCCTGTGAAGCCATCTGGTCCTGGTCCTGGGCTTTTGTGTGTTGGAAGATTTTTAATCACAGTTTCAATTTCATTGTTTGTGACTGGTCTGTTTATATTTTCTATTTCTTCCTGGTTCAGTCTCAGAAGGTTGTGCTTTTCTAAGAATTTGTCCATTTCTTCCAGGTTGTCCATTTTATTGGCATATAGTTGCTTGTAGTAATCCCTTATGATTCTTTGTATTTCTGCGGTGTCAGTTGTTACTTCTCCTTTTTCATTTCTAATTCTATTGATTTGAGTCTTCTCCCTTTTTTTCTTGATGAGTCTGTCTAATGGTTCATAACTTATATTTTGATTACATCTCTCCATTAAGTTGAGGGTCTGATCAAAAGGGGAAAATTGTTAAAAAGAAATAACAGGCCCAAAGTGGAGTCACTTATGCTAAGCCCCACGTGAGCAAAGCAAGACTTAATACCTAATCTAATCTAATCTAATCTAATCTAATGTAATTTTGCACGATATTAAGGATATGTGTGTTCAAAGATGTGAAACAATAGAAACTCTTAACTGTGGAAATATAAGCTTGTTCAGCCACTTTGCCAAATAGTTTAGTATTAAGCACATAAAAATTGAACATGTAAATCATGCAACAATCTCATCATTGGGTATAAAACAAAAATCAAAAGTAAAAACTCTTGGACTTTTGTAAAGAGACATGTCCAAGCACTTGATTGACTATTTCCTTTCCAATGTTAGGGAAATTTTCAACTATAATCTCTTCAAATATTTTCTCAGACTCTTTCTTTTTCTCCTCTTCTTCTGGGACCCCTAGGTCTTTGAGACTGCCCTCAATTCTTTTCATTCTTTTTTCTTTATTCTGCTCTGTGGTAGTTATTTCCACTCTTTTATCTTCCAGGTCACTTTTCTGTTCTTCTGCCTCAGTTATTCTGCTATTGATTCCTTCTAGAGAATTTTTAATTTCACTTATTGTATTGTTCATCATTGTTTGTTTACTCTTTAGTTCTTCTAGGTCCTTGTTAAACGTTTCTTGTATTTTCTCCATTCTATTTCCAAGATTTTGGATTATCTTTACTATCATTACTCTGAATTCTTTTTCAGGTAGACTGCTTATTTCCTCTTCATTTGTTTGGTCTGGTGGGTTTTTACCTTGCTCCTTCATCTGCTGCATATTTCTCTGTCTTTTCATTTGGTTTACCTTACTGTGTTTGTGGTCTCCTTTTTGCAGGCTGAAGGTTCATAGTTCCCATTGCTTTTGGTGTCTGCCTCCAGTGGTGAGGTTGGTTCAGTGGCTGTGTAGGCTTCCTGGTGGAGTGGACTGGTGCCTGTGTTCCGGTGGGTGGGGCTGCATCTTGCCTTTATGGTGGGCAGGCCTGTGTCCGGTGGTGTGTTTTGGGGTGTCTGTGAACTTAGTATGATTTTAGGCAGCCTGTCTGCTAATGGGTGGTGTTGTGTTCCTGTCTTGCTAGTTGTTTGGCATGGGGCGTCCAGCACTTGAGCTTGCTGGCCGTTTGGTGGAGCTGGGTCTTAGCATTGAGACAGAGATCTCTGGGAGAACCCTCACCAATTGATATTATGTCAGGCCAGGAGGTCTCTGGTGGTCCAATGTCCTGAACTTGGCTCTCCCACCTCGGAGGCTCAGGCGTGACACCACTTTGGAGCACCAAGACCCTATCAGCCACGTGACTCAGAAGAAAAGGGAGAAAAAAAGAAAGAAAAAGTAAAATAAAATAAAAATAAAAAATTATTAAAAGAAAAAAAAAATTAGAGAGCAACTAAACCAATAAACAAATCCACCAGTGATAACAAGCACTAAAAACTAAACTAAGATAAACATAAAAGTCAGAAACAAATCAGTCGCATACAGCAAACCCCAAGTCTACAGTTGCTCCCAAAGTCCACTGCCTCAATTTTGGGATGATTCATTGTCTATTTAGGTATTTCACAGATGCAGGGTACATCAAGTTGATTGTGGTGATAATCTGCTATTCCTGAGGCTGCACGGAGAAATTTCCCTTTCTCTTCTTTGTTCTCACAGCTCCTGGGGTTCAGCTTTGGATTTGGCCCCGCCTCTGCATGTAGATCACCCTCTGGCATCTGTTCTTTGCCCAGACAGGAGGGGGGTTAAAGGAGCAGCTGATTAGGGCACACTTGCTCACTTAGGCCAGGGAAGGGAGGGGCACGGTAGTCATAATTGGAATGTGGGCGAGCCTGCGGTGGCAGAGGCCGGCATGATGTTGCAATAGCCTGAGGTATGCCGTGTGTTCTCCCAGGGAAGTTGACCCTGGATCACGGGATCCTGGCAGTGGCTGGCTGCACAGGCTCGTGGGCAGGGGGCGGTATGTGTAGATAGTGACCTGTGCTTGCACACAGGATTCTTGGTGGCAGCAGCAGCCACGTTAGCGTTTCATGCCCGTCTCTGGGGTCTGAGCTGATAGCCACAGCTCGCGCCTGTCTGTGGAGCTAACTTAGGCAGTGCTCTGCCTTCTGTGGGTACACGGGGAAGGAATCCCCTCTCCTCGCGCACCCCGAAACAATGGTCTCTTGCCTCTTAGGCAGTTCCAGACATTTTCCTGGACTCCCTCCCGGCTAACTGTGGCGCACTAACCCCCTCAGCCTGTCTTCACGCAGCCAACCCCAGTTGTCTCCTTGGGGTCTGATCTCCGGAGCCCGAGCCTCAGCTCCCAGCCCCTACCTGCCCCGGCAGGTGAGCAGACAAGCCTCTCAGGCTGACGAGTGCTGGTCGGCACTGATCCTCTGTGTGGGAATCTCTCCGCTTTGCCCCCTGCACCCCTGTTGCTGTGTTCTCCTCCATGGCTCCAAAGCTTCCCCCCCGCCCACCTGCCATCTCCGCCAGTGAAGAGGCTTCCTAGTGTGTGGAAACTTTTCCTCCTTCACAGCTCCCTCCCAGAGGTGCAGGTCCCATCCCTATTCTTTTGTCTCTGTTTCTTCTTTTTTCTTTTGCCCTACCCAAAGAAAACGTGGGGATTTTCTTGCTTTTGGGGAAGTCTGAGGTCTTCTGGCAGCATTCAGTAGGTGTTCTGTAGGAGCTGTTCCACATGTAGATGTATTTTTGATGTATTTGTGGGGAGGAAGGTGATCTCCACATCTTACTCCCCTGCCATGTTGAAGGTCCTCCAAAAATTTTTATTTTATATTGGAGTATAGTTGATTAACAATGTTGTGTTAGTTTCAAGTGTACAGGAAAGTGATTCAGTTATACATATACATGTATCTATTATGTTTTAAATTCTTTTCCCATTTAGGTTATTTCAGAGTACTGAGCCGAGTTTCATGTGTTATACAGTTGTCCTAGTTGGTTAACTGTTTTAAATATAGCAGTGCGTACATGTCAAACCCAAACTCCCAATCTATCCCTTCCCCCGTCCCCTGTAACCATAAGTTTTTTCTCTAAGTCAGTGAGTCTGTTTCTGTTTTGTAAATAAGTCCATTCATATCATTTTTTTTAGATTCCACATATAAGTGATATCATATGATATTTGTCTTTGTCTGACTTACTTCACATAGTGGTGTGCAACTATTTTTTAAAAATTATTCTATGGGAATTCCCTGGTGGTCCTGTGGTTAGGACTCTGGGCTTTCACTCCTGAGGGCCCAGGTGCAATCCCTGGTTGCAGGGAAGTAGGATCCTGTAAGCCATGGGGTGCGACCAAAAAAAAATTGTTCTAAATAGTTCTTTACAGAAGCCATCAAAATTATTACAAGGTTATTCATTTTTTTCAATGCAATAGGACATTCATAATATACTCCTCATGAGGTATACAATTCAGTTTTACCTTGTACAGTAATTAAATTGAGTTTCTGACACTGTGAATAATTAAGTACTAGGGCATAGAAGGACAAGTGATTCAGAAGTTGACTGGAATGATTAAAAATATCACAAACTTTGGAAATGTGTTGCAAAATTTTTAAAAATAAATTTTTATTATACTTATTATAATAAAAAATGTGACAACCTAAATATTACCATGCACACTCAAAGATTCCTAAGTCTACATTCTGTTAAATATAACTGATTGGACTGTATGGGAACTGAAGAGAAATAAAACATGCCAAACTATGAAACAGATAATTATCCATCTTCTTGCTGGTTCTTAGACACATATGATATGACTGGTTGTCAATATGATTAAATAGTCACCATCTAAATTCAACCTAAAGCCTCTATTGTCTCTGTCAATATGCCGGAAAAAAATCAGATAATGTGAAAATCATTCTTTTTACTGCAAAATTTTCAATTATCAATGGAACTCTTTAAAAAAAACTAAATTGAGAAGAGTAACATATTAACCTATTAAGATTACATTATCTATTAGCCATAGAATTTAACCTTCTAATCACTGGCAAACAAGAGGCAAAGGGCAGACAAAAGTAGGGAGAGGGGAAGGGAAGAGCTGATATAAAGGACCATAGTCTGGAGCTGGGAACACTGTGCTAGGATGACCTAAATAAGGAAAACCCGGGACCACACTGCATAACCATAGGAGTCCCCATTCATATTGTAATCTATGAAACTGGTATCTGTTGGAAAATATTCTATATATTGTAAATCAGAATGTTAACTTGTCTCCTGAGCCCAACACTGGGGCCATGCCCTGGAAGATAAATTTGTAAAGAATCACACTGCGCTAATTAGTTTGGTAAAAGGAAGCATAGAAGTTAAAGATAGGAGGTTGGAAAGGCAAACGTCCCCTCTTTGCCTATGTCATGAGGCAACAGTGGCCTTCCTTCTGACCCTTCTCACTTCTATAAGGGCACTCTTGAGCTGTATCTGCAATTGAGGGTTTAGTTCTGTAAAGAATTATTGTCTCTTACTCCTGGAAGAGAACATTTAGGAGTCCTGAGGTCCAGAGTATTTAAGCAATAATCAAGTCTTCAGAACTCATTGGTTAATTGAAGCATGTATAGAAAACAAAATGAAACTACACAGACATCTGCTTTTGGCTTGATAGAGTGGCTTGTAGAAGACCATTGCTTCCACTGAGAACAATTAGAAAAACTAAACAAAATACAGAAAGAAATGATTTGAAGAATCAGAGAGATAATGAATCAACCAGGACAAGAGGATCTACATTGCAGAAAGATGAGAAGCACAGTTTCCTTCAGGCCACTTTCCTCTCAGGGGATTTGCCAGTTCTCAGAAACATGCATCAGGCTCACAGAACAATGGGTGGAAGAGAAGTCCTCAGAGTTGTAAGCAAGCTCAGGAATGTGGAGACAGAATCTGAGGTTTAGGCTGCTAAGGGAGGCAGTATGCAAGCAGGAAGTAGGCAGTCAATAGTCCTGAGATGTGATATACACACAGAAGAGTGTAGCCAAATGTCTTCTCATGACATGTGCTTATTAAGCTATGTAGGGCAAAAGGTTAAGAGGAAGGCCAAAAGCAGCTAGAAAATACAGTGAAGGTTTTGACAGTCTCAAGGTATTTAAGATATAAAAATTGGAGTTCATGACTCAGTGAAGAAAAGGTCCCTGGGGAGCACCCTAATCTCTTATTTGGAACCTAGAAGGGCTTCACCTTGGGAGCCAGGAAAGAAACAGGAAGACACATACAAAGGTTGCAAAAGATGACAAGTTGGCTCAGGTTCTCACTGGGTTGAGATAACCTGCCCCTCTGATACTAGCAAGAGGATAGGAGAATCCTCCCAGTAGGAAGAAAACATCATTCAGAGCCTCAAAATTCTCATATGCAATGCCCACATTTCTTCAAACGTTCCAAGAGCAGCAAGAAGCAGGACAAAGAAAAAAAAAGATAATAGAAACATACACAGTTGACCCAGATATTGGAGCTATCTTACTGACTTTAAGATAACTGGGATTATTAATGTATTCAAGAAAATAAATGACAAGATAAAGAGTTTCAAACGGAAACTGCAGAGCAGAAAAACAGAATGACTAAAATTTAAAACTCTATTTAATGGGTTTAACAGCAGACAAAACTCAACTCGAGAGATTTTGTGATCTGGAAGATGGGTCAGTAGAAAATATCAAAACTCAAGCACAAGATTTAAAAAAAAGAAAAAAATAGAGCATAAAAGACATATAGAACATAATACAAACTTTTAATAACATGTGATTGGAGTCCAGATGGGGAGGAGAGAGAAAATGGAGCAAAAGCAATAACTGAAAAGATTTTGCCCGAGATTTTTCCAAAATTATAAAGAGACGTCAAGTTACAGATTTAAGAAGTGGTATGACCTCATGCAGTAAGTTATATAACAACAAAAGAAATCCATCTAGACACATCATAACAAAACTGCTGGACACCAAAAATAAAGAGTTAATCTCTTCTTTTTTTTATGGAAAGGCATTTTATTTTAAACATAGCAGTGTGTACATGTCAATCCCAAACTCCCAATCTATCCCTTCCCCCCACATTTCACCCCTGGTAACCATATATTCGTTCTAAAGAGTTAATCTTAAAACCAGCCATAGAATAAAAAAAAGACATATTTCCTTCAACAGAAATGACTGAAGCCACAGGATATGGCATGATTTCTCTAAAGTGCTGAAAGAGAATAAACTGTCAACCTAGATTTCTATACAAAGCAAAAATATCTTTTAAAAGTGAATGTGAAATGAAGACATTTCCAGACAGAAAAGAATAGAGAATTTGTCAAGACTAGAAATGCACTAAAAGACATGATAAAGGGAGATCTTCAGGGAGAAGAAAATTGGTCCTGATCCCAGATGGAAACATAAGATTGTAGAAAGGAACAGAGACCAAAAAAATGCGGAAAGATACTCACAAATCTAAATGAATGCTGATCACACAAAACAATAATAATATTTGGCAGGATTTAAAATATATACAGAATTAAATTCAACAGAATAATAATTTTAAAAAGGCAGTTGTAGTAAATGGTGATAGAGGGTTCTGAGGTTGTAGTATTATTTAGGAAGTGGTAAAAATATTAATTTATATTAGATTCTAAGTAAAGGATTCATGTTGTAGCCCCTACTGTAAATAAAAAGAAATAAAAACAATACAGGTAAAGCAAAAGAAGAGTAAACAAATGTGTAACAAGAGTGGGAACTTAATACAGATAATATTTAATAAAAGCAAGGCAAAAAAAGGAATATGTAAAGGCAGAACAAGAGAAATGAAATTACTAGGCAGCAGACATACCCAAAGATACCAGTAATTACATCAATTGTAAGTCGTCTAAATGCTGTGATTAAAGAACAAAAATTTTTCAGGCCAGACTAAAAATAACTATGTGTTGCTTAAAAAGAACAACAAAAGCTAAAGGCAAAAGAAAAAAATATATAACACAAAGAGTAACTTAAAAAGCCAAATGAAAACTGTTGTAGCATTTGTAAAAATATGAAAGCAAAAGGCATTTCTAGGAATAAAGTCATTCTATAATGATAAAAGGATCAAGCCATCAGGAAGATGTAATAATTCTAAACTTTAAAACATGTAAGGCAAATTGTACCATAGTAAATCTTCAAAGAACTAAAAGCAGAAATAGACAAATATGCAAACTTAATAGGAAAGTTTAACACACCTCTCTCAGAAAGTGATAGAATAAGACAAACATCAGTAAAGATAAGATCTGTCTGAATAGTAGGATTAACAAACTTGATCTGACATATATGAAACATTACACTTGATAATGACAGAGTATACATTCCTTCCAAGTGCATTTGGAAAGCTTGTTAATATTGACAAAATGCTATGTCATAAGAAAAAAGTCACAATTTAAAATAATTGAAATAACTCAGAGTATGTTTTCTGACCACTGTGGAATCAAGCTAAAATTAATATCAAAAAAACTAAAAATTTTCCAACTACTTCTAAAAACATACTTCAAAATACTTGTCAAACACACTTTAAAATTATTAGTAAGTCAATGGGGAAGTTATAATGAAAATTAGAAAATTTTAAACTGAATAATGATGAAAATATGTCATATGACTTTTTTGGGTACAGCTAATATTATGCATAAAAAATTTATAGCACCAAATATATAACGAGAAAAAGCCTGAAAATCAATTATTTAAGTATCCTACATGAAGAAGTTTGAAAAGAAATGAAATTTTACTCAAATAGATTAAAAGAAAGGAAATAATAATTTTAAGAGCAGAAAGGAATAAAATAGAAAAAAATATATGACAGAAAAACATCAACAAAGCCACAAGTTGGTTTTTTGGAAAAGACTAATAAAATTGATAAGTTACTAGTAAGACATTTGAAAGAGAAAAAGAACACACATATTACCAAAATGAGAAATGAATCATTTCACCTGTAATGCATCATTATAGATTCTGAAAACATTAAAAGGATCAAAAGAAGATATTTATCATTAACTTTATCCACTAAATTTAAAAAATCACATGAAAAGAACAAGTTGCTTAAAAGTACAATGTACTAAACATTACACAAGAAGATATAGAAAATCAAAATTGTCCTATGTTTACTTTAAAAGTTGAATTTACAATAAAAAATAATCTTTCCATGACAAAACCTCTACTGATGGAGGTTATTAATGGTTCACCAGTAAAATTTTCCAAATATGTATAAAGAATAGGGCTAAACTTAAAGAAACTCTTCAGGGAACAGAAAAGAAAGAAGTGCTTCCTAACTCATTGTATAAAGTGAGGATAATCTTGTTACAAAAACCTGTCAAGGATATTATAGGAAAAGAAAACTAAAGGTTTCTGTTTTAAGAACACAAATGCAAAAAATTTTTAAAAAGATATCAAACTCAGCAGCAAATTAAACAAAAAATAGTATGTCACAACCAAGCAGGGTTTATTTTAGAAATGCAAAGTTGTTTTAACGTGGAAAAAAAAAATCAGCCAACACAATTTATCATCTTAACAGAACAAAGAAATATCATATGATCAATTAAACAGATAAGGAAAAAAGCACTTATAAAATTTAACATCTACCTATGACTAAAATAATTTTAAAAATTCTTAACAAACTAAGAGTAAAATGGGAATTTTCTTAAACTAATAAAGAGTGTGAACATAAAACCTACATGTAACAACAGTGGTGAAATATTAAAAGCCTTCCGTCTGAAATTGGAAGTGAGATAGAGATGCTTGATATCACGACTTTTATTAAAAATTGTGCGGGAGGTCCTAAAAAATGACATGAACTAGAAAAAGCAAAGAGTATAAGGGTTTGAAAAGAAGGATTAGGCCTGTCATAATTCACAAATTATGTATTTTCCAAGTACAAAATCCAAAAGATTTAGAATCTGGAATTAATAGGTGAACTCAGCAAGTATGCTGGATAAAATGCTAATCTAAAATATTAATTTTTTGCATGATTAGAAACAAGTAGAAAATAAAACTTTAAAAGATATACATGAAAATTCTTAAATTCTAGGAATAAATTTAATAAAAGAGGTATAAAACCTTTGCACAGAAAACTATAAAATATTACTGAGAGAAACAAATGAAGACTAAGTATATAGATTATGCATGACCATGTAATGGAAACCTTACTAACATAAGTATGTCACTTCTCCATAAACTGGTCTATAGATTCAATGCAATTTCAATCACAATCCCAGGAGGTAGTTTTATGTACATTGATAAGGTAATTCTAAGATTTAAATAAGAAATGCATAAAACAAAAACAGCTAGTATTTAAAAAGAAAATTACCTATGTTGAGTATTATTTTTAGTTTACATGGCATTATGTTTACATGGCATTATTATTGTTTGTTTATTTCTTTATTTACAACAATGGAGGGTTTAATTCCTTGCCTTCTGACCCTAACACAGGAACACAGGCATAACTGGTGAGACAAATCCAGAAGTCCTAATCTATGGGTTTACTTACTCAGAATCTGCTAACTCAATATAGGAAACATTCAGAGTGTAAACAAATGAACAAATAACATCTTTAAGGCTTCATGAAACAACCAGGGTCCTTGTCGAGAGTTGTAAATTTGTTTGGATTTTGGATCTGCCACTTAAGGGCTGCATGACAATGAGGTATCGCCTCACACTGGTCAAAATGGCCATCATCAAAAAACCTACAAACAATAAATGCTGGAGAGGGTGTGGAGAAAAGGGAATCCTCCTGCACTGTTGGTGGGAATGTAATTGATACAGCCACTATGGAGAACAGTATGGAGGTTCCTTAAAAATCTAAAAATAGAACTACCATATGACCCAGCAATCCCACTACTGGGCATATACCCTGAGAAAATCATAATTCAAAAGGACACATGTATCCCACAGTTCATTGCAGCACTATTTACAATAGCCAGGACATGGAAACAACCTAAATGTCCAATGATAGATCAATGGATCAAGAAGATGTGGTACATATATACAATGGAATATTACTCAGCCATAAAAAGGGACGAAATTGGGTCATTTGTAGAGATGTGGATGGACCTAGAGTCTGTCATACAGAGTGAAGTAAGCCAGAAAGAGAAAAACAAATATCATATATTAGTGCATATATGTGGAATCTAGAAAAATGGTATAGATCAACCTATTTGTAGGGCAGGAATAGAGATATAGATGTAGAGAACGGACATGTGGACACAGTGGGCGAAGGGGAGGGTGGGACGAACTGGGAGATTAGGTTTGATATTAATAAACTACCATGTGTAAAATAGATAGCTAGTGGGAACCTTCTGTACAGCATAGGGAACTCAGCTTGGTGCTCTGTGATGACCTAGATGGGGGGGACAGGGGTGGTGGTGGGAGGGAGGTCCAAGAGGGAGGGGATATAGGTATACATATAGCTGATTCACTTCATTGTACAGCAGAAACTAACACAACATTGTAAAGCAATTTTACTCCAATTTAAAAAAGTATCAGTAATTTAATGTTCTAGGTCTCAATTTCCTCAACAGTAAAGAAGATTTATTATTCCTCCTGGAAGAACCATTGTGAGAAAAAGATATAAGATTTTAAAAAATATAGTTTCATGACAAATAGAAGATATTCAGTGTTAATTTCCTTTCTTCCCACTTCAGATCAACACACTGACCTTGCTGTAGTTGTTGAAAATTATCAACTAAATTTCAATTCATTATCCAGGTTGGGTAGCAATTAAAGTCACAGTTCCAAGTTGGATGGAAAATGTAAAAATACCCCAAATTTGTTTCCCTTTTTTGCAAATTCTGCCAAATATTTTTTGAGTTCTTAGGGAAAGGGAAATCTGTTGCCTTTAAAATTTTATCTATTTTTCTTGGGGGTCTGAGTTTGTAGGTACATCTTTGGATCTCAGATGCTGAGTTTGAACCTTGAGAGATAATGAAACCTTGAACCAATGTGCAAAAAGTTTTGATTTTAATGTCACCACCAATCAACTGATGGTGGCTGCCTGAAGCACATATAGAAAAGGATTCTGAATCTGAACCTACCAAAAAAAGAAACAGCATCTGCTATGGGTGTGGGAGGTGGAATGGCAGCTTGCATGTCATGCTTCTGATAATCCACTCTACCTCCAAGGTATATAGCACTTTGGAATATGAGAAATTCTCTTAACGTAAAGAATGTTTTCAAGCTTCCACAGGATAGAAAAGTTGCACTTTGAAGGTTCATAAAGGAGCAAAACATATGATCACGAGAAGTTTGGGTTTCTATAAACTACAGGTTTCTATAACCTCTACGTCATAAAAAGTCCTCTTGGCAATATTTTTCAAAATTAAAAAAATCTGTGGGGCTTCCCTGGTGGCGCAGTGGTTGAGAATCTGCCTGCCAAGGCAGGGGACACGGGTTAGAGCCCTGGTCTGGGAAGATCCCACATGCCGCGGAGCAGCTGGGCCCGTGAGCCACAACTACTGAGCCTGCGCGTCTGGAGCCTGTGCTCCGCAACAGGAGAGGCCGCGATAGTGAGAGGCCCGCGCACCGCGATGAAGAGTGGCCCCCGCTTGCCGCAAGTGGAGAAAGCCCTCGCACAGAAACGAAGACCCAACGCAGCTAAAAATAAAAATAAATAAATAAATAAATAAATAAACAAAAAAACCAGCCAGTAGCTGCCATTAAAAAAAAAAAATCTGTGGATTATTTAATGGATAAAAAGTAAAGAGAGGGTGGTCTGTGCTTCCAGTGGGTGCTGTGGGAGCGAGGGCTGGCGACAGGTTAGTGGATGGCCCTGGCACCAGTAAGGGCACTGGCTGGGCCGCCTGGGCGAGCTGGAGCCTACCAGAAAGCTTAGATCCTGTGGCCAAGGGTACAGACCTTGGTGAAGTGGAGCGTGGCAGGCAGCCTGATGACAGTGACTGCCTGATGAAGAATAGCCAATAGCTGGAATGATGCAGTTTTGGAGGATCTAAAAATGGTGATGACTTCTGCTCCAACTTACAAAGGCAGTTCTGTGGCGGACCATGACCCCAAGCTTCCTTGATGAGACCACTGCCTGGATAATCAGATAACTTAAAAGAAAAAGTGGTTCCCTATATCCAGAAAATAGAACATTAAAGATGCAGCAGTGTTCTAAACAAAAACCCATACAGAGAGTGGACTTCTCTCTTTTGCCTGAACTCTACAAGGAACCGGAGCCTTGGTACCCACAGAGGCCACTTACACCCATCTGCTTCCTTGGAGAGTCCAGATGAATTTGGTTTCCTGAATACGCTTGGGGCACCTCTGGGACTTCTTACCTGCAGAAGTGGTGTAGGGATCACTCAGCACCCTTCTTAACCTGGCTTGCTGCTGTGGACTTAGTTTGGAGAATCTTGAAGTCATAAACCTGGGGCCCAGATGTAAACCTGGGTGGAAGCCGTAACCTGGGCCTCAAACGCTGGCCAAACCCCCCGATGCTGCACTCCAGAGCAGAGAAAGCAAGCGCTCAGCGCCCGCATGACTCAGACCCGACACACGGTCCTCAGGCGACTGCACCTGACGGGAAGCCCCTGACAAGAGGCCACACCTCAAGCGTCTCCAGGACCTGAAGAGAGGCGCTCCTGACAGGATGCCCGGCCCTCAGGCGACTCCGTAACAGGACGGCTGCCCAAGCCGTGTGGCTGACAGGGTCTTGGTGCTCTGGCCTGGTGTCAGGTCTGAGCTTCTGAGGTGGGAGAGCTGAGTTCAGGCCACTGGACCACAAGAGACCTCCCAGCCTCACATAATATCAATTGGCGAGAGCTCTCCAGAGATCTCTGTCTCAACGCTAAGAACCAGCTCTACCCAACAGCCAGCAAGCTCCAGTGCTGGACGCCCCATGCCAAACAACTAGCAAGACAGGAACACAACCCTATCCATTAGCAGATAGGCTGCCTAAAACCATACTAAGTTCACAGACACCCCAAAACACACCACCAGACATGGTTCTGCCGAACAGAAAGACAAGATCCAGCCATATCCACCAGAACACAGGCACCAGTCCACTCCACCAGGAAGCCTACACAACCCACTGAACCAACCTTACCCAATGGGGGTAGACACCAAATACAACAGGAACTACGAACCTGCACCTACAAAAAGGAGACCACAAACAGAGTAAGGTAAACAAAATGACAAGACAGAGAAATATGCAGCAGATGAAGGAGCAAGGTAAAAACCCACCAGACCAAACAAATGAAGAGGAAATAGGCAGTCTACCTGAAAAAGAATTCAGAGTAATGATAGTAAAGATGATCCAAAATCTTGGAAACAGAATGGAGAAAATACAAGAAACGTTTAACAAGGACCTAGAAGAACTAAAGAGCAAATAAACAATGATGAACAACACAATAAATGAAATTAAAAATTCTCCAGAAGGAATTAATAGCAGAATAACTGAGGCAGAAGAATGGATAAGTGACCTGGAAGATAAAAGAGTGGAAATAACTACCACAGAGCAGAATAAAGAAAAAAGAATGAAAAGAACTGAGGACAGTCTCAGAGACCTCTGGGACAACATTAAATGTATCAACATTCAAATTATAGGGGTCCCAGAAGAAGAAGAGAAAAAGAAAGGGTCTGAGGAAATATTTGAAGAGATTAGAGTTGAAAACTTCCCTAACATGGGAAAGGAAATAGTTAATCAAGTCCAGGAAGCGCAGAGATTCCCATATTGGATAAATACAAGGAGAAACACGCCAAAACACATATTAATCAAACTATCAAAAATTAAATACAAAGAAAAAATATTAAAAGCAGCAAAAAAACAACAAATAACATACAAGGGAATCCCCATAAGGTTAACAGCTGAACTTTCAGCAGAAACTCTGCAAGCCAGAGGGAGTGGCAGGACATATTTAAAGTGATGAAAGGGAAAAACCTACAACCAAGATTACTCTACCCAGCAAGGATCTCATTCAGATTCGACAGAGAAATTAAAACCTTTACAGACAAGCAAAAGCTAAGAGAATTCAGCACCACCAAACCAGCTTTACAACAAATGCTAAAGGAACTGCTCTAGGCAGGAAACACAAGAGAAGGAAAAGACCTACATACAAAAACAACCCCAAAACAATTAAGAAAATGGTGTTAGGAACATACATATCAATAATTGCCTTAAATGTAAATGGATTAAATGCTCCAACCAAAAGGCAGAGACTGGCTGAATGGATATAAAAACAAGACCCATATATAAGCTGTCTACAGAGAACTACTTCAAACATAGGGACACATACAGACTGAAAGTGAGGGGATGGAAAAAGATATTACATGCAAATGGAAATCAAAAGAATGCTGGAGTAGCAATTCTCATATCAGATGAAATAGACTTTAAAATGAAGAGTATTACAAGAGACAAAGAAGGACACTACATAATGAGCAAGGAATCAATCCAAGAAGAAGATATAACAATTGTAAATATTTATGCACCTAACGTAGGAGCACCTCAATACATAAGGCAAATGCTAAGAGCCATAAAAGGGGAAATCGACAGTAACACAATCATAGTAGGGGACTTTAACACCCAACTTTCACCAATGGACAGATCATCCAAAATGAAAATAAATAAGGAAACACAAGCTTTAAATGATACATTAAACAAGATGGACTTCATTGATATTTATAGGATATTCAATCCAAAAACAACAGAATACACTTTCTTCTCAAGTGCTCATGGAACATTGTCCAGAATAGATCATATCTTGGGTCACAAATCAAGCCTTGGTAAATTTAAGAAAATTGAAATCGTATCAAGTATCTTTACCGACCACAACGCTATACGACTAGATATCAATTATAGGTAAAAAACTGTAAAAAATACAAACACATTGAGGCTAAACAATACACTACTTACTAACCAAGAGATCACTGAAGAAATCAAAGAGGAAATCAAAAAATACCTAGAAACAAATGACAATGAAAACACGACGACCCAAAACCTATGGATGCAGCAAAAGCAGTTCTAAGAGGGAAGTTTATAGCAATACAATCCAACTTCAAGAAACAAGAAAAATCTCAAATAAACAACCTAAACTTACACCTAAAGCAATGAGAGAAAGAAGAGAAAAAAACCCCACAAAGTTAGTAGAAGGAAGGAAATCATAAGATCAGATCAGAAATGAAAGAAAAAGAAATGAAGGAAACAATAGCAAAGATCAATAAAACTAAAAGCTGGTTCTTTGAGAAGACAAACAATATTGATAAACCACTAGCCAGACTCATCAAGAAAAAAAAGGGAGAAGACTCAAATCAACAGAATTAGAAATGAAAAAGGAGAAGTAACAACTGACACTGCAGAAATACAAAGAATCATAAGGGATTACTACAAGCAACTATATGCCAATAAAAAGGACAACCTGGAAGAAATGGACAAATTCTTAGAAAAGCACAACCTTCCAAGACTGAACTAGGAAGAAGTAGAAAATATAAAAAGACTAATCAGAAGCACTGAAATGGAAACTGTGATTCAAAATCTTCCAACAAATAAAAGCTCAGGACCAGACGGCTTCACAGGTGAATTCAATCAAACATTTAGAGAAGAGCTAACACCTATCCTTCACAAACTCTTCCAAAATATAGCAGAGGGAGGAACAGTCCCACACTCATACTACAAGGCCACCATCACCCTGATACCAAAATCAGACAAAGATGTCACAAAGAAAGACAACTACAGGCCAATATCACTGATTAACATAGATACAAATACCCTCAACAGAATCCTACAGCACATTAAAAGGATCATACACCATGATTAAGTGGGGTTTATCCCAGGAATGCAAGGATTTTTCAATATATGCAAATCAATCAATGTGATACACCATATTAACAAATTGAAGAATAAAAACCATATGATCATCTCAATAGATGCAGAAAAAGCTTTCGACAAAATTCAACATCCGTTTATGATAAAACCCCCCCAGAAAGTAGGCATAGAGGGAACTTACCTCAACATAATAAAGGCCATATATAACAAACCCACAGCCAACATTGTTCTCAATGGTGAAAAACTGAAACCATTTCCACTGAGATCAGGAACAAGACAAGGATGCCCACTCTCACCACTATTATTCAACATTGTTTTGGAAGTTTTAGCCACAGCAATCAGAGAAGAAAAAGAAATAAAAGGAATCCAAATCGGAAAAGAAGAAGTAAAGCTGTCACTGTTTGCAGATGACATGATACTATACATAGAGAATCCTAAAGATGCTACCAGAAAACTACTAGAGCTAATCAATGAATTTGGTAAAGTAGCAGGATACAAAATTAATGCACAAAAATCTCTTGCATTCCTATACACTAATGATGAAAAATCTGAAAGAGAAATTAAGGAAACACTCCCATTTACCATTGCAACAAAAAGAATCAAATACCTGGGAATAAACCTGCCTAAGGAGACAAAAGACCTGTATGCAGAAAACTATAAGACACTGATGAAAGAAATTAAAGATGATACAAACAGATGGAGAGATATACCATGTTCTTGGATTGGAAGAATCAACAGTGTGAAAATGACAATACTACCTAAAGCAATCTACAGATTCAATGCAATCCCTATCAAACTACCACTGGCATTTTTCACAGAACTAGAACAAAAAATTTCACAATTTGTATGGAAACACAAAAGACCCCGAATAGTCAAAGCAATCTTGAGAAAGAAAAACGGAGCTGGAGGAATTAGGCTCCTGGACTTCAGACTATACTACAAAGCTACAGTATTCAAGACAGTATGGTACTGGCATAAAAACAGAAATATAGATCAATGGAACAGGATAGAAAGCCCAGAGATAAAGCCACGCACATATGGTCACCTTATTATTATTATTTTTTAAATTGAAGGCAAGCTTTTTTTTTTTTTTAATTTATTTTATTTATTTATTTATGGCTGAGTTGGGTCTTCATTTCTATTCAAGGGCTTTCTCTAGTTGTGGCAAGCGGGGGCCACTCTTCATCGTGGCACGCGGGACTCTCACTATCGCGGCCTCTCTTGTTGCGGAGCACAGGCTCCAGAGGCGCAGGCTCAGTAACTGTGGCTCACGGGCCCAGCTGCTCTGCGGCATGTGGGATCTTCCCAGACCAGGGCTCTAACCCGTGTCCCCTGCATTGGCAGGCAGACTCTCAACCACTGCACTACCAGGGAAGCCCTGGTCACCTTATTTTTGATAAAGGAGGCAAGAATATACAATGGAGAGAAGACAGCCTCTTCAATAAGTGGTGCTAGGACAACTGGACAGCTACAGGTAAAAGACTGAAATTAGAACACTCCCTAACACCATACACAAAAATAAACTCAAAATGGATTAAAGACCTAAATGTAAGGCCAGACACTATAAAACTCTTAGAGGAAAACATAGGCAGAACACTCTATGACATAAATCACAGCAAGATCCTTTTTGACCCAGCTCCTAGAGAAATGGAAATAAAAACAAAAATAAACAAATGGGACCTAATGAAACTTAAAAGCTTTTGCACAGCAAAGGAAACCATAGAGAAAAGACAGCACTTAGAATGGGAGATATATTTGCAAGTGAAGCAACTGACAATGGATTAATCTCCAAAATATATAAGCAGCTCATGCTGCTCAATATGAAAAAAGCAAACAACCCAATCCAAAAATGGGCAGAAGACCTAAATAGACATTTCTCCAAAGAAGATATACAGATTGCCAACAGACACATGAAAGAATGCTCAACATCATTAATCATTAGAGAAATGTAAATCAAAACTACAATGAGGTATCACCTCACACCAATCAGAATGACCATCATCAGAAAATCTACAAACAATAAATGCTGGACAGGGTGTGGAGAAAAGGGAACCCTCTTGCACTGTTGGTGGGAATGTAAATCAATACAGCCACTATGGAGGACAGTATGGAGGTTCCTTATAAAACTAAAAATAGAACTACCATATGACCCAGCAATCCCACTGCTGGACATATATGCTGAGAAAACCATAATTCAAAAAGAGTCACGTACCACAATGTTCATTGCAGCTCTTTTTACAATAGCCAGGACATGGAAGCAACCTAAGTGTCCATCAACAGATGAATGGATAAAGAAGATGTGGCACATATATACAATGGAATATTACTCAGCCATAAAAGGAAACGAAATTGAGTTATTTGTAGTGAGGTGGATGGACCTAGAGTCTGTCATACAGAGTTAAGTAAGTCAGAAAGAGAAAAACAAATACCATATGCTAGCACATATATATGGAATCTAAAAAAAAAAAAAAAGGTTCTGAAGAACCTAGGGGCAGAACAGGAATAAAGACGCAGAGGTAGAGAATGGACTTGAGGACACGGGCAGGGGGAAGGGTAAGCTGGGATGAAGTGAGGGAGTGGCATGGACATATATACACTACCAAATGTAAAATATATAGCTAGTGTGAAGCAGCCACATAGCACAGGGAGATCAGGTCCGTGCTTTGTGACCACCTAGAGGGGTGGGATAGGGAGGCTGGGAGGGAGACGTTATAGGGAGGGGATATGGGGATATATGTATACATATAGCTGATTTTCTCTTTTATACAGCAGAAACTAACACAACATTGTAAAGCAATTATACTCTAATAAAGATGTTTTAAAAAATGAGGTTATAGAGCATCGAGAGCACTACTAAGTATGATGGTTATTATGTAGGATACATGTACGCCAATTTTTTCACTGAACAATGTTATGATGCAGGTTTGTTTTACAATCGAGTTGGTCTCGTGCGATAGAAAATGGACAGAATGGTATCACCAGGGGTGTGTTACTGATTGTAAAGTATGCGTTTCTAAAGTTCCTACTTTCCTTCTTTTCAGTAAACAGATAAATGGTTCATTCCTATTTTGTCCAGGGTATTCACACCCTGAAAATACTGGTACTTCAAGACCAGACCTTCAGGAAGTTAACGGTGCATGCTGCATACAATCACACAAAATCAGTGGCACAGATCAAAAGAGGTCCCAAACGCCAATGTATAGAATCACGCTGTGCTACCATGCTCATCTGCATCTCCACTAGCAAGTTCCAGAAAATAAAGTAAATTAAGTCAATATGCATAGTTGATCCTTCTTTCAGGGCTCTGATTTATAAATATGAAAACTGATATCATCTTGGCTCCATGGTAAAGTGAAGAATATAATACATTTCTTCATATATTTTAGGAGTTTTTGTTTTAACACATCAGCACATTTTTACTTAGAGGTGTCTATGAAATATCTTTCTTCCCTGGTAGTTGGTAATTTGAGGCAGAATTTTTTTTAAACATTCCTCAATTTCATCAGTCCTTGCACACCAGCTTGTCCTGAACTTAAACAGAAAAGTGAATGCTGCCAAAGCTAATGAACCATGACTACAGAGAATAATTCTGCCAGAGACATAGTCAATGAACATTTGTGCAGTTTAAGTTAAGCATTCACACATCCTCTGGTTTTGGGGTGAGGGTGGAAGTAAGTCTCTGTCTTTGCTTTTGTTTCCTTTTAATCATTCTATTTCTCGCTTACACAATGAGGACCAGTTTTCAAGTGAAGAACCAGATTTAGCACAGTGGCTCAGGAGACTCAGCAAAACTTACCCAGCAAAATATCTATAATTCATGGGAACAATTTGACCTGATAAAATTCTTGGTGCCCTTATCCAGCTATAATTTCATCTGAACACATTCTATTTTAATATATCAGTTTAAACTGTAACCTCCCTATTTCATTTACTTGTTGCTGTTTTAAATGCAGCACTGCCCAGTTTCTGCACCTTAGTGCAAGGCTTCTGATTTAAAGATTATTAGCCAGGACTTTCTTTTTCTTAGATTAATAAATCATTTATAGAGATAAAATACTTTGGAGCTGAATAAGTTAATGCTCCTGAGAACTTCCAGGTATAATAACTGCTGAACTATATGCAAGACCATGTGTGAGATGGAAAGGATATATGTATGTATGATAACCTGCCTGCCCTCAGAAACCTTCTGTATGCCTGTCAAATTACATCATTACATCCAACAGTGACTCAATGAGCATTTACTATGAATAGGACATTTTACAAGACTGCATGAGATGGTCTGTCCTTGCTTTCAAGATGATTAGGATCTTTTTCCAAATAGTTTGAGATTTCCAGTGAAGTAATAATACACATAGAATATTACAAGTATTTGTGGTTCTAAATGAGTACATTAATGTACATTTTTGTCTCATCTTCTCAACTGGAAAGTTTTTTAAGGTAATGACTCTGTGATGCTCCTTTTTCATATTTCCACGGCCCAGCCTAATCCAGATAGATATTCCTTGGGGATATATATATATACCCAAGGAGCCTACATGACTGCTGTGGGATACAGACACCGAAAAGAGTTTCTTTTTCCCCAATAAAGTATGGTAAGTGCTATAATATACATGTTATCAAATACCACAGAAGGACAAGGAAAGAATAGCTCATCTGGAAAAAGTTTAAGAAATGCCAGTTGAATAAATAAATAAAAATGTTAAAGTGAAGTTGCTTGAAATTTAGGAGCTTAAATTATTAAATTTTTGTGTTTTTTATACAATTTTAAAATATTTACAGTTATTCCAAAATATTGGCTGTATTCCCCATGTTGTACAATATATCCTTGAGCCTATCTTATACCCAACAGTTTGTATCTCCCACTCCCCAACCCCTATATTGCCCCTCCCTGCCTCTCCCCACTGGTAAACACTAGGTTGTTCCATGTATCTGTGAGTCTGCTTCTTTTTTGTTATATTCACTAGTCTGTTGCATTTTTAAAATTCCATATATAAGTGATATCATACAGTATTTGTCTTTCTCTGTCTGACTTATCTCACTTAGCATAATGCCCTCCAAGTCCATCCATGTTGCTGCAAATGGCAAAATTTCATTTTTTTTTTTTAATTTGGCTGCATCTGGTCTTAGTTGCGGCATGCGGGATCTAGTTCCCTGACCAGGGATCGAACCCAGACCCGGCCCCCTGCATTGGGAGCGCAGAGTCTTAGCCACTGGACAACCAGGGAAGTCCCAGCCACCAGGGAAGTCCCTCATTCTTTTTTATGGCAATTAGTATTCCACTGAATATATATATATATATATATATATATTCCACAACTTCTTTATCTATTCATCTGTTGATGGACACTTAGGTTGCTTCCCTATCTTGGCAATTGTAAATAATGCTGCTATGAATATTGGGGTGCATGCCTCTTTTCGAATTAGTGTTTTTGGTGGGTTTTTTTGGATATATATCCAGGAGTGGAATTGCTGGGTCATATTTTTAGTTTTTTGAGAAACCTCCATATTGTTTTCCATAGTGGCTGCCCCAATATACATTCCCACCAACAGTGTAGGAGGGCTCCCTTTTCTCCACATCCTCACCAAAATTTGTTATTTGTGTTCTTTTTGATGATAGAGTATCACTTTTTATTACACCTTATGAAATAGTCTGGATATTCAAGTACCATTGCTTTTTGGAGCTAAGATTATTATTTTTATGAACACTCAAACAATTTCCTAATAGTTGTATTTTGTTTTTCTTCAACCACAATAATGATTGCTTGTCCCCAAACTGGAGAAAACATAAAGTGGAACCAAAGACAAGATCTCTGGGACATTCTTTTGAATTGGAACTTGAAGAATTTTGTGTTGGTGGCATTGCTTTAAATAGAAACGTCTAGAGAATTCTAATCAGGCATCAGTGGAGCTAACAGAGGGTGCCAATGAGGGTAGTTATCTAGTAAATATGTACTATTTATTTATTTACTATTTATTATGTGCCAGGCATTCTAGTAGACACTGGTGAAAAACAGGGAGTAATATAGTGGTTCTGGCCTCAAGAAACTCAAAATAACCTGACATATAAATGAGCAGGGAAAAAATAAACTTAAAATCTGGGCCACATTTTTCTTTGTTGTCAGGCAATCATGCCACTCTTTACTTTAAGCTATGGTTCCCGAACCATGGACTCTGGCCCAGAAGCATTAGCATCATCTGGAAACTTGTCAAAATGCAAATTATCATGTCCCAGTCTAGACTTACTGGATCATAATCTGGGAGGGTGGGGTTGGCAACAATTTGTGTTTTAACAAGTCCTCTAAATGATACTAATAATGTACACCAAAGTTTGAGAACCACTTATCTAGGCCAACTCCTTGTCTTTTCACTATAAACACCAATACTGCAACCATAACTAAAATCATGCCTTCTGAGTTACTCATTAGTTTATGTAAATAAGAAAGTGGTACAATGGTTATAAACATTAAACAGGAGCACCCAAATTTAATATTTATCCACTTAAACACCAATATTTTTCCCAATTTATGGTCCTGGTATAGTTTCTGTGGCAGGCTTTGTTTTTTCCTCACCTTCTGTAATGCTAGTCAAAGTGCTTGATGCTGGGTTAAAATATAACATTCAAAATATAAACATATATAAATCTAAAATCATTTTAAAATAGTTAAAAAAATTTCAGAGATCTCTTGCATATTGTTTGCTCATAAAATTAATTTTAGTCTAAAAGAATTATGACCATGCTACAAAACTCTGGCTTCCTGTAGACTGATAAATGTTAATATGAAGAGGAGGTAGACATAAAGAGTAGAGAGTTGACTAAATCTAAGACTATTTTCTCCACCAAAGTAAGGACTTTTTGGTGATGTCATTCTATTTCATAATCGGTAGTGGATGCAGCATCTCTGATTACTCAGACCACTTTAAAGAAGAAAAGTGGCCCTCCACTACAACTAATGAGACTTCACTTTATTTTTTGAAGTCTTTTAGGCTGTTTCATGAAATGGGTGTGCCTATTATCATTAGATGTCAATCCCACATGTCTGTCTAGCATAAATACTTGCCTTAGAGGAGAAAGGCAAGAGGCAAGATGGTGCCTGTGTGCATTTGCTGATTTCTCAGTCACAGTCATGTTGGTGAAACTAACAAGATAACTTCCTCTCTGATTTTCTTTGAGGAAGAGGTTTAAAAAAAAAAGTTAGAGATACATTAAATAGGAGAACCGCCCCCACACACACCCGCCACCATGGAACCTCATCAATTCCACCTAGGAGTTCAGAGTTGAGTACAGAAGTGAAGAATTTGAGATGAGAGATTTTGCCTTTTCTTTCTAGCTTTCTTGCTTGACACCAATTCATCAGCCATATAGAACTCTTGGCCAGGAAAGCAGGAACACAATAACTAGCCTATATAGGAATTTCACTCTATAAATATTTATTTAAGTAAGCAAAATTTAAACACATAATTTATTATAATATCTTCTACATAGGACTTCTTTATGTTCTGTGTTATTTTGCTGCATTTCCTGTCTTCTCATTTTGGGTCATTTATCTTTTTATTAAATCTCTCCACATCCAGTCCAAGAAATAAACATTTTGTAGGATATACCAATGGCAGAATCAGCTTGTTGCCTACTCAGTGGGACACCCTTCTTTCCTATAAACAGACCCCTAATTAACAAGTGGTCTCAGGGGGAGGGAGTCCCCACCCACAGTTCATGAGGATGAGTCAAAATTGGTCCATGTTAGCCATGGAAATTTCACTTGATTTGCCAGTAATTGGTCTGGAGTCAGCCCAAGACCCATTTCTAATGAGATAGAAGAGAGAGTTTGAACAATGAAGATACTCAGTACACTCAGAAGGAGAAAATGAAGCATAGTATCTACTTGATACAATTATAAAATTGAATCTGTGAGGTAAAATAATTGGCATCAGGGAACCTAGATTACATATGGCAGATCCAGGGCCATTGATTGGCTGAGAGGATCACAGAAGGCTCTCGAGAGACATACTCCTTGCAGCTTTTTCGTTCATAGATCAAACTGCCACTGGCGTGAAGTTTTGAATTAGGTTGAAGATTTCAAAATATGAAGGTGTCCCCACTGACTTCTATAGTGCTAAGCTTTTCAGGCAAAGAAATTAAAAGGACCAGTCACACTATGTACAGGACTAGAAAGCTGAGTGGTCAGGTGATGAGAAGATCTGTAGCCTATATTCTGAAGGCCTAAAATAATATCCAGGAAATTCACAATACATCCAGTCATATTAAGGCTAGAGAGTTAACATGGAAGAACTCTGGAACCTTCAGCCTATAGTCAAAGAGAAGCAATCATTTTCCTCCTATGTATTAGCCAACTCTTTTGTTCCCACCTACCCTGAACACTCAAGAAGCTGCATATTGGAAATGAATGAGTGAGACTTTCTGGAGTGAACCTGCCTGTTTAGCATCCCACAAGCACTCACCACTGTGTTGTGCTATCTTATGGATAGAGTGAAGATATCTTATGGATATCTTATGGGTAGAGTGAAGAGGTAGGGAGTGAAATCATAATCACAAACTTCATAGTAGCAGGCATTTCATCAGAAGTTGCAGTCACCCACCTGCTTAAATTTCATGAAGTAATATATTCTCTCAAACACTGATAAAAACATGGTGTCCTTGTTTTACAGAGAAGTCACAACTCTGTTTAGCAAATTTAACAAAGATCAGATAAATTCACTGATTTATGATAAACAATATAGATAGGTAATGTCTACTTTAAAAAACTTTGGCCTTTCCATTTAGAAATATTTTTTTAAAAAGTTAATTTCTCTTTCAGTACAATCACTAATTCACCAAATTAATTTTTTTTTTTTTTTGGTTTTGATTTTGGCTATACTTAACCACAGCATAAGGCAAAGAACTTATTCAAATAACACTTACTAAATATTTAATCTTCACAATTCATGACAGATATAAATATAAATACAGGAGCTTTATGACTGAGGAGTACTGAGTTTATCTTCTGAAGCCTGAAGGATCAACACATAGTATCTCCCTTAGATAAAAATCTAATCATTTTGGTTAAACTGTCCTGGAGATTTAGTTTTTTTTTTTTTTTTTTTTTAAACATCTTTATTGAAATATAATTGCTTTACAACGGTGTGTTAGTTTCTGCTTTATAACAAAGTGAATCAGTTATACATATACATATGTTCCCATATCTCTTCCCTCTTGCATCTCCCTCCCTCCCACCCTCCCTATCCCACCCCTCTAGGTGGTCACAAAGCACCGAGCTGATCTCCCTGTGCTATGCGGCTGCTTCCCACTAGCTATCTATTTTACATTTGGTAGTGTATATATGTCCATGACACTCTCTCACCCTGTCACATCTCACCCCTCCCCCTCCCCATATCCTCAAGTCCATTCTCTAGTAGGTCTGTGTCTTTATTCCCTTCTTGCCACTAGGTTCTTCATGACCTTTTTTTTTTTTTTCCTTAGATTCCATATATATGTGTTAGCATACTATATTTCTTTTTCTCTTTCTGACTTACTTCACTCTGTATGACAGACTCTAACTCCATCCACCTCATTACAAATACCTCCATTTCATTTCTTTTTATGGCTGAGTAATATTCCATTGTATATATGTGCCACATCTTCTTTATCCATTCATCCGATGATGGACACCTAGGTTGCTTCCATGTCCTGGCTATTGTAAACAGAGCTGCAATGAATATTTTGGTACATGACTCTTTCTGAATTATGGTTTTCTCAGGGTATATGCCCAGTAGTGGGATTGCTGGGTCGTATGGTAGTTCTATTTTTAGTTTTTTAAGGAACCTCCATACTGTTCTCCATAGTGGCTGTATCAATTTACATTCCCACCAACAGTGCAAGAGGGTTCCCTTTTCTCCACACCCTCTCCAGCATTTATTGTTTCTAGATTTTTTGATGATGGCCATTCTGACCGGTGTGAGATGATACCTCATTGTAGTTTTGATGTGCATTTCTCTAATGATTAATGATGTTGAGCATTCTTTCATGTGTCTGTTGGCAATCTGTATATCTTCTTCGGAGAAATGTCTATTTAGGTCTTCTGCCCATTTTTGGATTGGGTTGTTTTTTTTTTTTGTTATTGAGCTGCATGAGCTGCTTGTAAATCTTGGAGATTAATCCTTTGTCAGTTGCTTCATTTGCAAATATTTTCTCCCATTCTGAGGGTTGTCTTTTGGTCTTGTTTATGGTTTCCTTTGCTGTGCAAAAGCTTTTAAGTTTCATTAGGTCCCATTTGTTTATTTGTGTTTTTATTTCCATTTCTCTAGGAGCTGGGTCAAAAAGGATCTTGCTGTGATTTATGTCATAGAGTGTTCTGCCTATGTTTTCCTCTAAGAGTTTGATAGTGTCTGGCCTTACACTTAGGTCTTTAATCCATTTTGAGTTTATTTTTGTGTATGGTGTCAGGGAGTGTTCTAATTTCATACTTTTACATGTACCTGTCCAATTTTCCCAGCACCACTTATTGAAGAGGCTGTCTTTTCTCCACTGTATATGCTTGCCTCCTTTATCAAAGATAAGGTGACCATATGTGCGTGGGCTTATCTCTGGGCTTTCTATCCTGTTCCATTGATCTATATTTCTGTTTTGGTGCCAGTACCAAACTGTCTTGATTACTGTAGCTTTGTAATATAGTCTGAAGTCAGGGAGCCTGATTCCTCCAGCTCCGTTTTTCGTTCTCAAGATTGCTTTGGCTATTCGGGGTCTTTTGTGTTTCCATACAAATTGTGAAATTTTTTGTTCTAGTTCTGTGAAAAATGCCAGTGGTAGTTTGATAGGGATTGCATTGAATCTGTAGATTGCTTTGGGTAGTAGAGTCATTTTCACACTGTTGATTCTTCCAATCCAAGAACATGGTATATCTCTCCATCTATTTGTATCATCTTTAATTTCTTTCATCAGTGTCCTATAATTTTCTGCATACAGGTCTTTTGTCTCCTTAGGTAGGTTTATTCCTAGATATTTTATTCTTTTTGTTGCAATGGTAAACGGGAGTGTTTTCTTAATTTCACTTTCAGATTTTTCATCATTAGTGTATAGGAATGCAAGAGATTTCTGTGCATTAATTTTGTAGCTTGTTACTTTACCAAATTCATTGATTAGCTCTAGTAGTTTTCTGGTAGCATCTTTAGGATTCTCTATGTATAGTATCATGTCATCTGCAAACAGTGACAGCTTTACTTCTTCTTTTCCGATTTGGATTCCTTTTATTTCTTTTTCTTCTCTGATTGCTGTGGCTAACACTTCCAAAACTATGTTGAATAATAGTGGTGAGAGTGGGCAACCTTGTCTTGTTCCTGATCTTAGTGGAAATGGTTTCAGTTTTTCACCATTGAGGACAATGTTGGCTGTGGGTTTGTCATATATGGCCTTTATTATGTTGAGGAAAGTTCCCTCTATGCCTACTTTCTGCAGGACTTTTATCATAAATGGGTGTTGAATTTTGTCGAAAGCTTTCTCTGGATCTATTGAGATGATCATATGGTTTTTCGCCTTCATTTGTTAATATGATGTATCACGTTGATTGATTTGCATATATTGAAGAATCCTTGCATTCCTGGAATAAACCCCACTTGATCATGGTATATAATCCTTTTAATGTGCTGTTGGATTCTGTTTGCTAGTATTTTGTTGAGGATTTTTGCATCTATGTTCATCAGTGATATTGGCCTGTAGTTTTCTTTCTTTGTGACATCTTTGTCTGGTTTTGGTATCAGGGTGATGGTGGCCTCGTAGAATGACTTGGGGAGTGTTCCTCCCTCTGCAATATTTTGGAAGAGTTTGAGAAGGATAGGTGTTAGCTCTTCTCTAAATGTTTGATAGAATTCGCCTGTGAAGCCATCTGGTCCTGGGCTTTTGTTTGTTGGAAGATTTTTAATCACAGTTTCAATTTCATTACTTGTGATTGCTCTGTTCATATTTTCTATTTCTTCCTGGTTCAGTCTCGGCAGGTTGTGCATTTCTAAAATCTGTCCATTTCTTCCAGGTTGTCCATTTTATTGGCATAGAGTTGCTTATAGTAATCTCTCATGATCATTTGTATTTCTGCAGTGTCAGTGGTTACTTCTCCTTTTTCATTTCTAATTCTATTGATTTGAGTCTTCTCCCTTTTTCTCTTGATGAGTCTGGCTAATGGTTTATCAATTTTGTTTATCTTCTCAAAGAACCAGGTTTTAGTTTCATTGATTTTTGCTATTGTTTCCTTCATTTCTTTTTCATTTATTTCTGATGTGATCTTTATGATTTCTTTCCTTCTGCTAGCTTTGGGGTTTTTTTGTTCTTCTTTCTCTAATTGCTTTAGGTGCAAGGTTAGGTTGTTTATTCGAGATGTTTCCTGTTTCTTGATGTAGGCTTGTATTGCTATAAACTTCCCTCTTAGAACTGCTTTTGCTGCATCCCATAGGTTTTGGGTCGTCGTGTCTCCATTGTCATTTGTTTCTAGGTATTTTTTGATTTCCCCTTTGATTTCTTCAGTGATCACTTCGTTATTAAGTAGTGTATTGTGTAGCCTCCATGTGTTTGTATTTTTTACAGATCTTTTCCTGTAATTGATATCTAGTCTCATAGCGTTGTGGTCGGAAAAGATACTTGATACGATTTCAACTTTTTAAAATTTACCAAGGCTTGATTTGTGACCCAAGATATGATCTATCCTGGAGAATGTTCCATGAGCACTTGAGAAAAATGTGTATTCTGTTGTTTTTGGATGGAATGTCCTATAAATATCAATTAAGTCCATCTTGTTTAATGTATCATTTAAAGCTTGTGTTTCCTTATTTATTTTCATTTTGGATGATCTGTCCATTGGTGAAAGTGGGGTGTTAAAGTCCCCTACTATGATTGTGTTACTGTCGATTTCCCCTTTTATGGCTGTTACTATTTGCCTTATGTATTGAGGTGCTCCTATGTTGGGTGCATAAATATTTACAATTGTTATACCTTCCTCTTGGATCAATCCCTTGATCATTATATAGTGTCCTTCTTTGTCTCTTGTAATAGTCTTTATTTTAAAGTCTATTTTGTCTGATATGAGAATTGCTACTCCAGCTTTCTTTTGATTTTCATTTGCATGGAATATCTTTTTCCATCCCCTCACTTTCAGTCTGTATGTGTCTCTAGGTCTGAAGTGGGTCTCTTGCAGACAGCATATATATGGGTCTTGTTTTTGTATCCATTCAGCCAGTCTGTGTCTTTTGGTGGGAGCATTTAATCCATTTACATTTAAGGTAATTATCAATATGTATGTTCCTATTCCCATTTTATTAAATGTTTTGGGTTTGTTATTGTAGGTGTTTTCCTTCTCTTGTATTTCTTGCCTAGAGAAGTTCCTTTAGCATTTGTTGTAAAGCTGGTTTGGTAGTGCTGAACTATCTCAGCTTTTGCTTGTCTGTAAAGGTTTTAATTTCTCCATCAAATCTGAATGAGATCCTTGCTGGGTAGAGTAACCTTGGTTGTAGGTTTTTCTCCTTCATCACTTTAAGTATATCCTGCCACTCCCTTCTGGCTTGCAGAGTTTCTGCTGAAAGATCAGCTGTTAACCTTATGGGGATGCCCTTGTGTGTTATTTGTTGTTTTTCCCTTGCTGCTTTTAATATGTTTTCTTTATATTTAATTTTTGATAGTTTGATTAATATGTGTCTTGGTGTGTTTCTCCTTGGATTTATCCTGTATGGGACTCTCTGTGCTTCCAGGACTTGATTAACTATTTCCTTTCCCATATTAGGGAAGTTTTCAACTATAATCTCTTCAAATATTTTCTCAGTCCCTTTCTTTTTCTCTTCTTCTTCTGGGACCCCTATGATTCGAATGTTGGTGCGTTTAATGTTGTCCCAGAGGTCTCTGAGACTGTCCTCAGTTCTTTTCATTCTTTTTTCTTTATTCTGGTCTGCAGTAGTTATTTCCACTATTTTATCTTCCAGGTCACTTATCCATTCTTCTGCCTCAGTTATTCTGCTATTGATCCCGTCTAGAGTATTTTTAATTTCATTTATTGTGTTTTTCATTGTTGCTTGGTTCCTCTTTAGTTCTTCTATGTCCTTGTTAAATGTTTCTTGCATTTTGTCTATTCTATTTCCAAGATTTTGGATCATCTTTACTATCATTATTCTGAATTCTTTTTCAGGTAGACTACCTATTTCCTCTTCATTTGTTAGGTCTGGTGAGTTTTGACCCTGCTCCTTCACCTGCTGTGTGTTTTTTTGTCTTCTCATTTTGCTTATCTACTGTGTTTGGGGTCTCCTTTTCACAGGCTGCAGGTTCGTAGTTCCCGTTGTTTTTGGTATCTGTCCCCAGTGACTAAGGTTGGTTCAGTGGGTTGTGTAGGCTTCCTGGTGGAGGGGACTAGTGCCTCTGTTCTGGTGGATGAGGTTGGATCTTGTCTTCCTGGTGGGCACGTCCACATCTGGTGGTGTGTTTTGGGGTGTCTGTGGCCTTATTATGATTTTAGGCAGCCTCTCTGTTAATGGATGGGGCTGTGTTCCTGTCTTGCTAGTTGTTTGGCATAGGGTGTCCAGCACTGTAGCTTGCTGGTCGTTGAGTGAAGCTGGGTCTTGATGTTGAGATGGAGATCTCTGAGAGATTTTCGCCGTTTGGTATTACGTGGAGCTGGGAGGTCTCTTGTGGACCAGTGTCCTGAAGTTGGCTCTCCCACCTCAGAGGCACAGCCCTGATGCCTGGCTGGAGCACCAAGAGCCTTTCATCCACATGGCTCAGAATAAAAGGGAGAAAAAATAGAAAGAAAGAAAGAAAGAGGATAAAATAAAATAAAATAAAGCTATTATAATAAAAAATAAGAAAAAAATTATTAAGAATAAATTTATTAAGAAAAAAATTTTTTTAATTTTTAAAAATAGATTTATTAATTTTTTATAATAAAAAATAAGAAAAAATTATTAAGAAAAAAATTTATTAAGAAAAAAATTTTTTTAATTTTTTAAAATAAAAAATATGAAAAAACTTATTAAAAAAATTTTTTTTAATTTTTTAAAAATAGAAAATAAGGAAAAAATTATTAAGAAAACATTTATTAGGGAAAAAACAAAACAAAACAAAAACCGGACGGACCTAACCCTAGGAGTAACGGTGAGAGCAAAGCTATACAGACAAAATCTCACCCAGAAGCACACACATATACACTCACAAAAAAAGAGGGGAAAAATTAATATATCCTGCTCCCAAAGTCCACCTCCTAAATTTGGGATGATTCGTTGTCTATTCAGGTATTCAACAGATGCAGGCACATCAAGTTGTTTGTGGAGCTTTAATCCGCTGCTTCTGAGGCTGCTGGGAGAGATTTCCCTGTCTCTTCTTTGTTCGTACAGCTCCCGGGGTTCAGCTTTGGATTTGGACCCGCCTCTGCATGTAGGTCGCCTGAGGGCGTCTGTTCCCCGCCCAGACAGAACGGGGTTAAAGGAGCAGCTGATTTGCGGGCTCTGGCTCAGTCAGGCCGGGGGGAGGGAGCGGTACGGAGGAGGCGGGGCGAGCCTGCAGCGGCAGAAGGCAGCGTGACGTTGCAGCAGCCTGAGGCGCGCCCTGCGTTCTCCCGGGGAAGTTGTCCCTGCATCACGGGAGCCTGGCCGTGGTGGGCTGCACTGGATCCCGGGAGGGGTGGTGTGGAGAGTGACCTGTGCTCGCACACAGGCTTTTTGGTGGCGGCAGCAGCAGCCTTAGCGTCTCATGCCCGTCTCTGGGGTCCGCGCTGATCGCCGCGGCTCGCGCCCGTCTCTGGAGTTCGTTTAAGTGGCGCTCTGAATCCCCTCTCCTTGCGCGCCGCGAAACAAAGAGGCAAGAAAAAGTCTCTTGCCTCTTCGGCAGGTGCAGACTTTTTCTCGGGCTCCCTCCCGGCTAGCTGTGGTGCGCTAGCCCCTTCAGGCTGTGTTCATGCCGCCAACCCCAGTCCTCTCCCTGCAATCCGACCGAAGCCCAAGCCTCAGCTCCCAGCCCCCGCCCGCCCCGGCAGGTGAGCAGACAAGCCTCTCGGGCTGGTGAGTGCTGCTAGGCGCCGAGCCTCTGTGCGGGAATCTCTCCATTTTTCCCTCTGCGCCCCTGTTGCTGTGGGATCCGCGCTGATAGTCGCGGCTCGCGCCCGTCTCTGGAGCTCATTTAGGCGGCGCTCTGAATCCCCTCTCCTTGCACGCCGCGAAACAAAGAGGCAAGAAAAAGTCTCTTGCCTCTTCAGCAGCTGCAGTCTTTTTCCTGGACTCCCTCCCGGCTAGCACCGAAGCCCGAGCCTCAGCTCCCAGCCCCCGCCTGCCCCGGCGGCTGAGCAGACAAGCCTCTGGGCTGGTGAGTGCTGCTCGGCGCCGATCCTCTGTGCGGGAATCTCTCCGCTTTGCCCTCCGCACCCCTGTGGCTGCGCTCTCCTCCGTGGCTCTGAAGCTTCCCCCCTCTGCCACCCGCAGTCTCTGCCTGCGAAGGGGCTTCCTAGTGTGTGGAAACCTTTCCTCCTTCACAGCTCCCTCCCACTGGTGCAGGTCCCGCCCCTATTCTTTTGTCTCTGTTATTTCTTTTTTCTTTTGCCCTACCCAAGTACGTGGGGATTTTCTTGCCTTTTGGGAGGTCTGACGTCTTCTGCCAGCGTTCAGTGGGTGTTCTGTAGGAGCAGTTCCACGTGTAAATGTATTTCTACTGTATCCGTGAGAGGGAAGGTGATCTCCGCGTCTTACTCTTCCGCCATCTTGCCTACAACTCTCTAGTTTTAATAATGCTTAAAATTTGTCTTAAACAAAATTTTGCATATAGTCATGTCACCTTACAATATCATCTTTTCACTGTTTACCAATTCACCAAAGTCCTTTAAGTCCCATTAGAGAGAAAAAAAATCTAATGATTTATTCCTAACCTGTTGTCTTCACTGAGTTACTTCCAACAATGCCACATAGCAATAGTTAACATCAGAGAGACAGCAATTAAAGAAATGTGCATGTTCAAAAAATAATCTATTTAAAATATACAAAGAAATATTAAAACTCAACAATATGAAAACAAACAACCTGATTAAAAAATGGGTCAAAGCATATATACACTACCAAATGTAAAATAGACAGCTAGTGGGAAGCAGCCGCATAGCACAGGGAGATCAGCTCGGTGCTTTGTGACCACCTAGAGGGGTGGGATGGGGGGGTGGGATAGGGAGGGTGGGAGGGAGGGAGATGCAAGAGGGAAGAGATATGGGAACATATGTATATGTATAACTGATTCACTTTGTTATAAAGCAGAAACTAACACACCATTGTAAAGCAATTATACTCCAATAAAGATGTTTAAAAAAAAAAAATGGGTCAAAGACCTTAACAGAAATCTCACCAAAGATGATATACAGGTGGCAAATAAACATATGAAAAGATTCTCAACATCATATGCTATTGGGGAAATACAAAATTAAAACAACAATGAGATACCACTACATACCTTTTAGAATGGCTAAAATCCAGAACACAGAAACATCAAATGCTGGCAAGGATGTGGTGTAATAGAAACTCTCATTCATCGCTGGTGAGAATGCAAAATGGTACAGCCATTTTGGAGGAGAGTTCGGCAGTTTCTTACAAAGCTAAACATACTCTTACCATAGGATCCAGCAACCATGTTTCTTGGTATTTACCTAAAGGAGCTGAAGATTAATGTCTACACAAAAACCTACACATGGATATTTATAGAAGCTTTACTCATAATTGCCAAAACTTGGAAGGCAACCCAGATGTCCTTCAGTAGGTGAATGGATAAATAAACTATGGTTTATCCAACATCCAGATAATGGAATACTATTCAGCATTAAAAAGAAATGAGCTATGCCATAAAAAGACATAGCGGAACCTTGAATGAATGTTACTAATTGAAAGAAACTAATTTGAAAAGGCTATACGCAGTGTGAAATCTGTGTATAACTCTACAGTCGGCCCTCCCTATCCATGGTTTTGCACCCACGGATTCAATCAACCTTGGACTGTGTAGTACTGTAGTATGTATTTTTTGAAAAAAATCCATGTTTAGGTGGACTTGTGCAGTTCAAACCTGTGCTGTTCAAGGGTCAACTGTATATGACATTATGAAAAAGTTAAAACTGTGCAGACAGTAAAAAGATCAGTGATTGCCAGGGGTTACTGGGGAGGGAAGGATGAATAGGTGGTGCACAGAGGAATTTTAGGGCAGGGAAAATACTTGGTATGACACTATTATGGTGGATATATGTAATCAGAAGTTTTTCCAAACCCATAGAATGTACAATATCAACAGTGAACCCTAATGTAAACAATGGACTCTGGGTGATAATGATGTGTCAATGTAGGTTCTTCAACTTGTAACAAATGTACCACTCTGGTGGGGGATGTTGATCAGGGGGAAGGCTGTGCTTATGTGGGGGGTGTATGAAATATCTCTGGACCTTCTGCTCAATTTTACTGTGACCCTAAGACTGCTCTAAAAAATAAAGTCTACTAAAAAGAAAAAAACCCTCATTCAACTTGACAGTTGAGTAGCTTTCAACTGTGAAAAAGAAGCTGTTCCTGAAATTAGGATGGATTCAATCTAACTCTCCTACAAATACGTCATTTGTAATATTCTGAAGATTAGTGAATCATCCTATCAAGTCTCTGGAAATAGAAAACTGCAAAAGGCCAAGAAAGGAGACACCTTCTAGTCTTGTTCTGGGCAATACTAGTCCTCTAAGGTAGTAAGGAAAGGACAGCAAACTAAACTGGAAACATCAAGAGTTGTTCCAATTCTGGGCAAACTTACCTGGGGCTCCAGCATGCTGAGCTTCTACCATTCTCCAGTTCAAGGCTCTTCCGTGAAGAATACACTGAGTGGAACAGAGGAAACAATGCAGAAAGGAAACAACATATAACTTACATAGACTTTAGCCAAACAAAGCCAATGGGCCAAAACAATGCTACAGCCCTCAAAAATGTCTCTTGATTGGCTTTAGTGTTAAATCCACTCTTTTTCATAAAACTTAAATCCTTTCCCTCCTGGGCTAACCACTTTGTTTCTTATACAAAGGCCTCTCAAACTCCCCACCATATAGTACTTAAAAATTTGCTAAGAGGGCAGATCTTATGTTAGGTGTTTTTATCACAATTAAATAAATAAATAAATAAATAAATAAATAGGGTGGGAGGAAACTTTTGAATATGATGGATATGTCTATGGCATTGATTGTGGTGATAGTTTTATGGATGTACACTTATCTCCAAACTTATCAAGTTGTAAATATTCAATATGTACAGCTTTTTGTATGTCAATAATAAACAAATTAAAAAAAAAATCTCAGAACAAAAACTCCTCCCCAAATCTTTCAAAAGGAACTGATGGAACCACATTTAGTTCTGCCTTTCATTACCATCTATATTGCTCACAAGTAGTTTCTCATTTTAATCTCATTATCAAATGTACCAGAGTGGTACATTTGATGATTCAGTCTTTATTGAGAAGGCTGAATTCTACTTCACTAACCTCCTACTGTGTTCTTATATGACCACAATTTGATGACTGCAATAAAGCAAAGCATTCCACTGTCCTGACTATGTATCTTCATACCTTACTCTCTCTCTCAGTCTCTCCCCTCCTTCCTAATACCGTTCCTTCCTTTGTCATAATAGATTCTCCTTTAGAAAATCCTGTTTGATCAGTACAATACACTCAACTATTTTGTGTCAGCTTTATTGAGGTGTAATTTACATGCAATAGTGTACAGTTTTAAGTGTACACTGCAGTGAGTTTTGATAAATATATACAATGGTAAATGCCATTACAATCAAGATATGGAATATTTCCATCATCCCTAAAAGATCCTTCATGCCCTTTTGTGGTCAATCCACTCCCCTCACCCAAACCAGTGACAAGCACTGATCTTTCTTTCACTATACTTTTGCCTTTTCTAAAAGTTCATATAAATGGAATCATATAGCATGTGGTCTTTATGTATGGTTTCTTTCACTTAGCATAATACTTTCAAGATATGTCCATATTGTACCCATTATATGGTAAGCATATGTTTGAGATTTTAATAAACTGTCAAACTTCTCCAAGTGGCTGTATCATTTTGCACTTCCACTAGCTACATATGAGAGTTTCATTTATCCACTATCCTTGCCAAAACTTGGTATTGTTAGTCTTTTTAATGTTAACCATTCAAGTGGGTGTGCAGTGGCATCTCACTATGAGTTTAAGTCTATCATCTTGCTACTTGCTTTTTATTTGTCCCAGTTTTTCTTTGTTCCTTTCCCCCTCTGTTTCTGTCTTCTTTTGTATTTATTGATTATTGTTTGCGATACACCTCAACAAACCTCAAATGACTTCTGATCAAGGCCAATGACTTATAACTCTAGAGACATTATTCAGTCAGTGGGAACTCAGTTTATTTCATGATCCATCATCCTAAAATGGATCTGAGACCTTGACCACACGTGATCAACTTAAAGAAGAGAGGCTGGAGTTTGCATTAAGGAAAGGGTAAGGATCAGTAGAGTGGGGGTGAGCAAAGCACAAACGTGAAAACAGAGCTGCTGAAAATTCAGCTGTTTGTTTTTAGCACTATTACATAGTCTTGAAGCTGTTTCCCTTTAAGAAAACCATTTAGGCAGGAAAAGGAAAAACAATTCAATATTATTTTCAAGTGTATTCTCTGTTGATGTGATAAATTTTATTAAGGGTAGGTGAAAAGGAAATAATCTAAAATAAAATAGCTAGATCCAAAGAATGGTGCCCTGATTCTTGGTAAAATACAGTGTAAATCCAGGAATTAAATTTGTAGTATAACTGAACATGAAGAACAAGTCCCCATGAGTTGTACCTGGGGGCACAATAGCAGAAACACAGAATTTCCATACGAAAAAGAGGCCAGTAGTTGGAGACATGGTCTCTCATTCTGCTGAGATGGATCTATTTATGATCAGTGAAATGTCAATTAAGGGTTTGAGAGTGAAGCATAGAAATGAAAAAAACAAAAAAGGGAAACAGTGAATCTGCAGAAGAAGAGCAGGGAATTTTTACTCTCCACAAAGCAGGAACTAGTTTTCCAGCACTGACCATAACACATCTATAACTACCTTTCTAAATAGCTCAATTGTAGGTATGTTTATGAATAAAATTGATTATTTAGAGAACAACACAGAGAAGTTAAATGGCCATATTTATTTTCTTACAGGGTGGGAAATCATGTTATTTTACCTGGCTGTTATAGTGAATAGGTCAAAGAAATTAAGTCATAAGGACTTAAATTTCCTGGCAAGGAAAGGACTCAGCATGAGTGAGAAATACACTCAATTAAGTTTTTCTGATTCATTTCTTCCTTCGTTCCTTCTTTTCTTCCTTTCTTCCTTCCTCCCTCCCTCCCTTCCTTTCTATCACATTGTACTGGTCCTCAGTAATATGCAATTGAAAGCAAATACAGAATACGTTAAATTCAATCAAAATATGGGTGTCTGATATATGTTAAAATCAGATAATCTCTGGAAAATAGTCAATCATTTCTACTGCTTTTGCTTCTTGTCATACTCCCCTGGAGATACGTAAATTATTGATTCCATCTGGTTTATTGCTGCTTGAGTGTTTTGAAGGCAGATGTAAATAAAGCTAAGTAACTTTCCAGAAAAGCTGCACAGTAAGGTTATAAACCTGAAGTGTAATTCTCCTCTTCCAGATGCCACCTCAGACATAGAAGTTTACAAAGGGAAACATACTACAGTACCTTTTAGGGCCTGCTAAAGTGATCAGCTCAGGGGAAAATTACCAAACTACAGGTGTAATCAACTATTCTAAAATAGTCTTTCTGAATGGTAAAGTTGAGTGTGTTATAATTTTTTCTGGATTTCCCTCTCTCTCTTTTTATCTTTTATGGGGCAAGGGAAGATGGAGGTAAGTATGATAACATTGCTTCCATATAGTGTTTTTCCTTAGTCTAAGGTAGGACTGATTGTGAGGTGTTTTCCTTCTTCCTCTACTCTTCTCATTTTTTTCTTCTACCTACTATTCTTGCTCCCCTCATCTTCTGAAATGAAGTTTATCTGCCTAAATACACCATCTCCAAACTAAATGAAAAATGATGAAGAGGAAAAATCTTTTTTTAAGCCCTTGGAAGTTTACATCTGTAAATTAGTCCACAAAAGACTTATGGGTTGGGGCTTCCCTGGTGGCGCAGTGGTTGAGAATCTGCCTGCCAATGCAGGGGACACGGGTTCGAGCCCTGGTCTGGGAAGATCCCACATGCCGCGGAGCAACTAGGCCCATGAGCCACAACTACTGAGCCTGCGCGTCTGGAGCCTGTGCTCCGCAACAAGAGAGGCCGCGATAGTGAGAGGCCCGCGCACCGCGATGAAGAGTGGCCCCCACTTGCCGCAACTAGAGAAACCCCTCGCACAGAAACGAAGACCCAACACAGCCATAAATAAATAAATAAATAAATAATAATTAAAAAAAAAAAAAGACTTATGGGCAAGACTCAAATCCTACACACCTCCCAAGGTATGTGGCATCTCTCTGCTCTAATTAGATAATATACCATTTATGAATTAATGGTTTATTCATTGTTTATTGAATTAATATATTATAAATATAATTTATAACCTATTAGAAGTTGAAAACAATATTGAAATGTGGAAATAATCATCTCATTTAGTACATTTAAGGCATATCCATAGTTTCTGCACAGCCAAGCCACACAAATACCAGGTTTATGCTGAGTAATGGTCTAGGCATAATAAGTTCTGAGTATGGCTATCAGTGAGCATAAACTAGATATTGTACTCCGTAAAATAACAAAAATTATCAGATGTACTATGATAATCTAGAGAAAAAAAGCAAAGCCTTACACTTATGTTAAAGCTTTTAAGATTTCCCAGTTAGTTATTAGTAGCAATTTCCCAGGACTTTATTATGGGATATTCAGTTCCTATTCTCAGTAGTCTCCACATGTTCTAACTGTCAGCAAACCATCTTGGTGTCTCCTTGAACTATGGAATCATCTTGATTAACTGACCTCTTAGGGAAAAAATCCCAACACAGCCAAGGTGAGAAACAGCAAATGCATGTTTAGACTCATTTTGGTGTAGTTAAAAAGCCTGAGATTTAAAACCAAATGGATACAGGTTCCACTCCCAGTCTCTGTCAGTTACCACCAATGTGGTCCTAAGAAAGTCTATTAACTTCTATGGGTCTCAGTTTTCTCATCTGAAAAATGAGATTGTTGTATGGGATTGCTTTGAGTATTAAATAAGATAACGTAGGCATAGCACCTGTACAGTAGATCCTCAATTAATGATAGCTGTCTCCTTCCATTCCATTTACATTTTCAACTTCTAGGTAAAAAGATTCTTGGTCTTTAAAGATATGTGAAATCCTTCTCTTCTCTGAAAGCATTTGGCAGATAGGAGGTGCTCAGTAAATGTGAGCTCCCTGTCAACTCTTTATGTGCCTCACCAAGCTGTAGGCATCCACTGAAGCTTAGCCCCTCTCATATATTACCTGACTTCATCCACACAGCAGCTGTGAAGCAGACCAATTCTGACTTCCTCATTCGTCACTCCAGAAGCAGTGAGTCAGGCTGAAATAAATAGGGGAGTGCCTAAGTGTCTGCAAATGTGGTTTAAACAACACCCATTTCTGGGGTAGATGAACATCAAAGTACTAATGCAGGTATATATATATATATATACACACTAGAGAGAATGAAATTTTAGAATCTGTGCCCTCTTATTTTTTGCTTAAAACTCTTAGTCTGACCACAACTAGAGAGTCACCATTATAATTGTGGGTAAAGGTAGGGTTCACAAAAAATGATGTTCCTTTAATTTTTCAAGGCCAAACTTGAATGAATTGGTATATTACACTTTTTAGCAATAACAGCCAAGATTAGCAGAAAGGAATATAATTTTGCTTCTCTTATTCAGAACATTTATATGTTGTGTAACCCTATGAAGTTAAGTATCACTAGCCTCACGTACTTTGCTTTGTTTGGGTTACTCATCAAAGGATATGTGAATAAGAGTCTATTTTAAGACACTGTTTGAAATAACATTTTTAAAGGGATAATAGTTTTGAAACCAATGTATTTTTCATTCATTATAAATCCACTTCTCTATGACTCCCCACCCATTAAATGAGTAAGAGTCATTACTTCAGGAGGTTGTTGGATATTTCCTAGAACAAGTAAGTCATTACTCAACTTTGAGCTTCAAAATTAAATTATCCCTGAGTTCACAGCTAGATGATAGTCTTGAAAACCAAGATTTGCTGGGAGGAATATGTTTTCTAAATTCCAAAATCTTCTTTTTACATTCCAAGAACAAAACAAGGGTGTCAGAGCCTGGATTTCTTTTGCCTTCAGTCTCAGTACACAGAGAAGAAAGGATATCAGGAATATCCTTTTTTATAGAGTTAACTGAAGACTATTTTCAGTTAAGTCTTTGACATACAAGAAGAAGAAAACTTTCCAGTGTACAGAAGACCTTGAGAGCACTGGAGGAGATGAAATTAGGGTAACTCTGCCTGGGTCCCTGAGATGGAGCCAGATGCTCCTGGACCAAAGATGGAGGGAGAGGGAATGAGATAGCAGGAAGTGAAAAGCAGCGAGAACATATACCTCTTTTCCATTTCAAGTTATAGCCAGAAAAATGCCTCAGAGTAGACCTGAAACCATTGGATTGGCCACAGTAGAGCAGACATAATACGTGACATGTTTAGGCAGAGGTGGCACTCACACCTCTGCTGCCATGCGGATGGGGTGGTGGTGTGTGGTGGGGTTGGGGAATGATGGGGAATTTGGCAGGTAGCTAAGAATTAAGAAACGATTTGCCTTCCAGAGGTTTGGGGAGAAAAGAAATGGGGTGGAAAGCAGCTGGAGGGCTGATGGAAAATGCACTGAGTCTTAGGGGTTTAGCCATTCAAACACACACCCAACTGCTACACCCCAATCCAAAGTCAGTGAGGTCTACATGAGGTCTAGACACTTCCCCTCTTATCATTATAGTGTTACCTGATCAACACTTTGTGTCAAGAAACCTCGCAGGGAGAAAGGGAAAGATGAGGGGAAAGGTGTCCTGAAAGACTAAGCACCCTCCCCCCCAATAAAACATATTTTAAAACAAAAAAGAATGAGTAATCTTGAATGGGCTATTTTGTGGTGGAGGTGGTTTAGTGTTTGCTACTGAATGGAAATGGGGCTATTGAGCAAGATGAGGTAGTTGTATAAATTAATTAACTGCCTGCATATCTGATTTGTACCTTCCTTTTGCTACTCTTTGGAGAACTAACCAAGAAATTCTGTTTTTCCCAAAGCGCAGGCCTTGGACTGAATGAATAATCAAAAACCATTTTACAAGATTATGTAGAGTGTTGGAATTTCCAAAAATAGAAAATAGTCTTCAGTTAGCTCTAGAAAATGCTGTTGAATATTGTTCTATGCATTCATTTTAAATGTGTCTATGTGTATGTGTGTTGTGACTCTCACGTTTTGGGGCTTCATTTAGCAGAGGGGTCAAACCAAATTCATCTTTTTTTTTTTTTTTTTGGTCCCAAAGAGCCTAAAGGCATGAATATGGAGAGGCCCTAGGCATAATCAGCCTAACATCTAGATCCCCAAAGTAGCAAGCTAGGTGAGGGTTAATGTATATTCTATAGCATGAGAGCTCCAGCAAGAGAGTCCTTAAAAGAAGGCAATCTGGCAAAACCAAAACATTTATCTGTTTCAAACCCAACACTATTAATCTAAAATGAAGGTGTGTTTTAAATTCAAGATCCTGACTAAAATGTACTGAGCATTCTCAAAGGTAACCCAATAAAACCGGTAACTTAAATTGAGTTTACCCCCAAACAGACCCTGAGATAATGATTTGAGTGCAATGGTTTATTAGAGAGCTGATCCTAGCAGCACCGCTGGGGAGTGATAAAGGAAGACAGGGAATGGAAGGAAGTTCCAGAGTAAGATAATATGCAGGTGATCACTATGGGCGACTGAGGCCTAATACTACTGGGAACATCTGAGTGACAAGATCATTCCTCAGTTAGATCACCTGAAGGATGAGGAAGCTGGTATTTACTTTCCAGTTGCCTCTCTCAGTAGCTGAGGCTGTCCTGGGGGCATCAGCTCCCCAACATTCTGACCTGTCCCAAGCAGGGGTTAAGCATGCCAAAGAAAGCCCTCTAAAGGAAAGTAAAAAATACAGGCAGTAGGAAGCCATCGGTGTGTACAGGGACTGGTGAGCTAACAATGTTAATTAGGCATTTGGGCAACTCAAAATTGGAAAAGAGTAAATCAGGCATTTCCGGAAGCAACAAAAAATGTTACTAAATGAACACTAGAAGGCAGTAGTGTTTTGGTAGATTCCACACAATTTGTAACCTTGTAATATATAACTTTATCAGAATAAATTCGTTTAGCCTGTAGATTTAAGCTACCATTTTGTCTAATTATTCTTTGACATTCATTTCACTCAACTGAGTAGATCCATGTGAAGGCTGCAAAAGACAAAAAAGATTTTGAAAAAATTGACTGCTGGAATCCAAAGTCAACTGTGAAAGCTAAAAGTCTTCTCTGTATAACACTAATGATGAGGTTTAAGGTAGACCAGTTATATTTAAGAAACAAAAAGAAAGCAAATTTTAAAAATCTTTGGTTTCTTAGGTGTTTGAGATTATAGTACTGGGGAACTGTGGGTTGCATATCTTTAGAAATGAAACTCAAATTGTGGTTATTAATAATTTAAGAAATATACTTCTCCCCTCAAATCATTTAAATTAAATATACAATTATTGTTGAACATCAGTTAAAGAAGGATGCTTAATTAATCTCCACAGTGGGGCAATCTATTTGGAATAAGGAGTTCTTAAAAATGTCTTGAAGGGAAAATGGTGTGTGTGTGTGCGTGTCTTTGTGTGTGTGTGTGTGATTCTTTTTCTTCCTCTTTATCTTCCTCTTTTTTTAAATTTTTCCCAACACAAAAGAAAGATTAGTTTCAGCACTGATCTCTGGTCACAACATTATCTCTGGGGTCAGAATAGCTGTGTTTAATTTATTTCAAAGCCGGAATAAAACTAAGGTATAGAATTTACAAAAGGGAATATTTTAGAAGGTGCCAGTGGAAAGAAGGATAAGAGACAAAATCTGAAGAGATATCCAAGTAACATGCCCACACGCCTTCCCAGGAGACTGCACCAGGCATTTAGGAAACAATGACAACCAAAATGGAGAGGCTACGCATGATGAACCCCTTAGACACCAGACAAGTTCTAGACACTCCTAAAATTACATGTACAGTTCACTGTATGGAAAAGTAGCCTGTAGTTACTAGAAGGGGATGATTTACAGAAAAGTCTGGATTAATCATGCACCTTGATAACATATGCTGGAACTGACACAGGCTTATAAAAATCAGTTTTAAAATGTTAGCTAGTAAACATCTATAAACGTTATATACTTCTTTAATGCAGACACTTTAAAAAATATTTGAGCATTTTTTATAAATTTGCATTATTTAGAAAAATAATTTTATAAAATGAAACAGTAAATACATCTCCAAAACTGCCTTGAATATTGTTATATCTTTCCAACACAGGGTATTTAGCATATACTAAGCAGTATACAAAACAATTAATGAAGCGTAAGGAAATTAGCATTCAGGTCAGTGGAATGAGGGTAGTCAAAGGCCTGAAGGCCAGAAATATTTTGTCACTGAGAGAAGAATATAGGTGAACTTTATGGTAAGGAGAGCATGACTGTGACTCCTGCTATTGCTCTCAAGTTACAGCGACAAGCAGATCCAAGGTTCTACATTTAAAATAAAAACATTTAAAATTAATAGGAGTTATTTAAGGTTATTTAGCTTACATAAAAAGAAACTTGTTTACTAGCCATTAATAATCATTAAAATCAAATGATGCCAAATCAAATGATGCCAAATAATATACATGAAAATCAATATTCACTTGGAAGAAAAAATTCCTAGCAACTACTAACGTAGCAAAAAGGCCATTTACCAAGGTGTTTTTTTTTTTTTTTAAAGTCTTTATTGAATTTGTTACAATATTGCTTCTGCTTTATGTTTTGGTTTTTTGGCCACGAGGCATGTGGGATCTCAGCTCCCCGACCAGGCATCGAACCCGCACCCCCTGCATTAGAAGGCGAACTCTTAACCACTGGACTGCCAGGGAAGTCCCCATTTCCCAAGTTTTAATTCATAATTATGCCTGAATCCAATGCTACTATTTGCTAGCTAACTATGTGCCACAAGCATAGAGGCTACCCATTCTTATTTTTAGGTTACCAGTAACCTAGACTGGTTATAGACTAAACCATTATTATTGTTATTTAAATAGGAAAGCATTTATCACAGTACTGGACAGGCAGTTTCCATAAACGTTACTTTTACATAAGTCTGTTCACATTTCTATGATAAGAAAGTGTTATATGCAAAGAGATAAGGATTTGATATTGGATTCCATTTTTCATAAAATAGAGCTGCTGTTACGTTTTTTCAATTTGGGTAGGTAAGGCCAGGTTTCAACGTTTTGACTTATGGGACCTCTTCAGGAAAACTATTGTACCTGTACTATTGTACCTGTACCTGTACCTGTACTATTGAACTGCCATATCAAACTTTACATTAGCTAGAGCTCCACGAAAGTATGTTATTATTCCTCCTTCATGAAATGCTTTAACACTGACTGAACCTTTTATATTAGCATTTACAAGTATTCAGCTTTAAAAATAAGACAACTAACAATCCTTCTCAGTGATGTGGATTATTTGATATCCCTCAAATCTTTAACAATGGTTTGGGAAGTACTGTGATTCTTATGCATCAAAATGAGTCTCAATATAATTAAGACTTACTGAAAAGGTACTCATTTATTCATTGCCTAATATGTTTTAGTCTAAATTAAGCTCATAGAATAAAGCGTTATATGTGAAGACAGGGAGAGTTTCTGTCTGCAATAATCTTTGTATTGGGAAGACATATAATGAACATGTAAACAAACAAAACAAGAACACAAGGAAATTTGAGATAGTAGTGAGTGTTATAAAGGATGATGTGATAGATACCACTGGATGTTGGAGTTAGGCATATAATTCAAGACATTGCTCAGATCAAAATCATGACCAACTGTATCACCATGAACTTGAAGAACTTAATGAAATAACCAAGAATTCTGAGAAATTACTGAAAAAATAAGAGATAAAATAGAAACTGGCAAAGCTGAAAAAATAAGTGGGGAGTAAAATGAACTGAAGCCCTCATTGGAATAAATAATTCTGAAAATACATGAGATTCATAATGCACAGACTGAGAAAAGTGAACACAACAAAATTCGAATTAGGAGTTTAAAATTAGTAGACAATGTGATAGATACGGAAGATCTAATACATGTATAATTGAGTCTCCTAAGAGGGTAACTGAATTAATAGAACAAAAAAATTTAGAAATAAAAATATACATCAATAAAATTTTCTATAAATAAAAGAATAGTTGAATATATGAATTAAAAGGATTTATTTTGTCCCAGGAAAATAAACACAGAACAATCAACATTGAAACATATATGAGTAAAATTATTGGACTATAAATGAAGAAAGAACTTTCTGGATATTCAGGAAATAAAATTAGATTATTAATCAAGGCAAAAAAAAATCAGCTGGGAGTTTCAGACTGATTCAAAGCTAGATGACTTGGAGAAATACCTACATGTCTTTAGAGAACAAAGCGGGAGGGGCAACTCAAAAATTTTTTATCCTACTAATTGTCTTTTAAGTACACATTCAAGAAACCAGGAAATATAATTCCATGAGGCTTTCTAGCAAAAATTATTAGGATATTCTCTGTCACGAAGAGAGACAGCCACATTGTGTCTCTATGGCTTCCCAATTTTTAATGTTTTATTCTTACCACCTTCTATTATTTTATCACCACTAAGTAACTAAGAGTGAAGTCATTCTTACTGCTTTCTCCTTAATAATCATTCCATGTTTCTCCTAACTAAAAAATAAATGTAGAAACGATGGCAAAATGCATCCATTTTGTTGCAAGACTAAGAATAAAATAACTGTGGAGATTATAGCTCAGAAGAGAACAAATTTTTTTAACAATATTATTATTACTTAATAATCTAACGAACAACATATGGAAAAGAGAAGAAGAGAAAGTTGACAGCTTGGCAAGTGAATTGATTTCTTCTATAGAAATGTCAACAGATTTTATGCTGACAAATCAAGTAATAGAGTTTATCCATCAAGATAGACTAGCTACATGAACAACCAATCCCCAAATCTCACTGGTTTAACATAATAAAAGTTTATTTCACACTCATGCTAAATGCTAATCGTGGGTATACTGATGCTCTATTCTACATTATGTTCTCTCTGACACAGACTGACAGAGAACTACAATCTGAAACATCACCAGACTTCGTGGCAGAGGAAAGGGTCTCACGTTGGTAATGTCAGTTCTACTCACAACTCATTGGCCAGAATTCATACAAGGAATTATCAGGAAAAGCAATCCTATCACATACCCAGAATGAGAGAACTGTAATATATGGCAAAGAGCACTGATTGCTACCGTATCAAGATATAAGTATATTTAAGTGAATTAAAAATAACACCAAATTGGCTAGGAAAAAAACAATGAGGAAAAATTAGGAAGTGGAGGAGAAAAGGAGAAAATAAGAAAGATGGGAGGAAGTGGAAGTTTACTCATATTCGGGAGGTGGTGAATATTGTTTAATGAAATAGAGAAATGAATATACCATCAATCTCTACTGTCCAATAAGGTAGTCACTAGCCACATGTGAGTATTTAAATTTAACTTAAAATGAATTAATGTTAAAATTTCAGTTTCTCACTCACACTGGCCACATTTCAAGTACTTGATATCCAACATGTGGTTAGTAGCCATTGCATTGAACAGCACAGACAGAGAACATTTCGATAGTCTTAGAAAATTCTCTTTTATAATGTTGCTATTGATGTTTGTTGTTATAAATAAAAAGATATAAAGAAAACTATTATTACTCTTTCAAATTATGAGAATGAAAGTTCACATGCACAAAGCAGTCAAACCACAGCTAGATTGTAAAAGATGAAATAAAATTAAAAAACCCCAGAAGTTACAATGTAAAATATGGATAACACAACTAAGAACAAAGATACATGTCGCACCAACAAATTTGACTATAAAAATAAAAAACTCAAGTAAGATCATGTGTATAAACCCAAATATATATAAACATAAGAAATCAAAATTGCTTATATTTTTGAATGCTTATCATGGGCCAGGCAACTAATATAACCATGTAGTATATATTATCTCTTGTAATTACCATAACAAGTTACAAGGTAGGTATTGTGTTCCTTCCACCAAATTCGTATGTTGAAGCTCTAACTCCAAATACCTCAAGACATGATTGTTCTTGGAGAAAAGTTCTTTAAAGTGATGATTAAGTTAAAATGAGGCCATTAGGGTAGGGGCCTAATGCATTATGACTAGTGTCTTTATAAGAAGAAGAAGAGACGGCAGGGGCATGTGTACACAGAGGGATGACCATGTGAAGAGGCAGCAAGAGGGCAAGGAGAGCCAAGGAGAGAGGTTTCAGAGGAATCCAACCCTGTTGGCACCTTGATCTTGGCCTTCCAGTCTCCAGAAACATGAGAAAATAAATTTCTATTGTTTAAGCCACCCAGTTTGGGACATTTTGCTATGATAATCCTAGCAAACTATTACCGTAATATTAATATATATGTTTTATTATGATAAAACCAAATAATGAAATGGTAAATAATTTAACAAAGATGACAAAGCTTGAAAACAGCAGAGGCTAACTGTGAAACCAGGCTGTCTGATTCCAGATCTTGTCCTCTTAACTCTTTTGCCACAATTGGTCATGAATTTTAACATAAAGCCAGCTTCAATGAATTTCATGATTGTACAGTGGAATTAAGCAAAAAAGGATAATTAGAAAATCCCCAACTGCCTGGAAATTTAAAGATAGACTCTAAATAATTCATTGGTAAGAGAAGGATTTCAAATCAAAAATTTAAAAATACTTTGAACTGAATTATTAAGAAGATACCCAAAATGAAAACTTGTGGGATGAGACTAAAGCAGCCTTTAGAAGGAAATAGGAATCCTTAGACACTTGTATTAAGAAAGAAAAAACATTAAAAACTAATTATCTAAGCTCCCATTTCAATAAATTTTAAAAAATCCCAGTATATTAAACCTAAAAAAAGGAGAAGAGAAGAAATAACCAAGGCGAGCTGAAATCAAAACAGAGAAAATAAAGAGAAAACCAACAAAACCAGAAGCTGGTTCTTTAATATTGGTAATAAAATTGATAAACCCATAGCAAGAGTGATCAAGAAAAAGAGAGGTAATTTTATTCAAGATCATAAAAGGGGTCTATGAAATGGACAAATCCCTAAAAAAAACCTTAGTCAAATTGATTTATTACAAAAAGAACATCTGAAAAATACTAGATTACTAAAGAAATTGAATCCATTATTGAAAATCTTCCCCCGAGGAAAACCTAAGACCGATATGTCCTCACGTATGAAGTCTTCCAAACTCTTAAGGAAGAAATAACACCAATCGCACACAAACTCTTCCAGAGAACAGAAAAAGAGGAAACTCTTACCAACAATTTTTATGAAGCCAACATACCCTTCATTTAAAAATATGATAAGCACCTAATCAGAAAGGAAATTCTTTCACAAACAGTTGCAAAAATCTTGAACAGAATATTAGCAAAATGAATACATAGATATAGTAAAAGATAAAATATTCTGAACAACAGATTGTATTCCAGAATGCAAGTATAGGTTAGCATTCCAAATTCATTCTAAATAATTTACTAATAACATAATGAAGGAGGAAAGAAATACAATCAGCCCAAGAGAAGCAGAAAAAGCGTTTGACAGAATTCAACACCCACTGATGATAAAAATTTCTTTGGAAACTAACAATAAAAGGGAACTTCCCTAACTTAATGAACAATATCCATACAAAAAAATCTACAACGAACATCATAGCATCAAGATGGTGAAAATGTGCATGCTTTCTTCCTGAGATCAAATGTGAAACAATGATGCCTGCTATCATCAGTCAATACTATACTGGAGGTCCTAGCCAATATAGTAAGACAAGAGAAGTGGAAAATGGCATAAGGTTTGGAAAAGAGATATAAAGCTGTCATCATTTGCAAATGATGTAATTGTTTATGTACAAAATCCAAAATAATCTGCAGACAAAACATTAGAACTAGTAAGTGAATTTAGTGAGGTCACTGAATACAAGGTAAATATACAAAAATCAATTCTATTTGTGTTTACTAGCAATAAACAAACAGACAAGTTAGATTTAAAACTATACATATGTCTCTTACAATAGAATTTAAAAAATCAACTACCAAGGAACAAGTCTAGTGAAAATGGGAGATGCTATATTCATTTACAGATTCATTATTGTAAGGTTATCAATTCTCCCAAGTGAATCTATTATTCAACACAATCCCAAACAAAATTCCAGCAGATTTTCTAAAGAAATTGAAAAATTCTAGAAGTTAGATGGAAATACAATCATCAAAGAGTAGCTAAGACAGTCTTAAAAGGGAACAAAACTAAAGGACTTACACAATCAGGATGTATTTTATTGTATTATATAGCTATAATAGTTAAAGTATTGTGCTACTAGTAGAGGAATAAACAGAGGAACAGAATAGGGAGTCCACATAGAGATCAATACAAATATGATCACTAGATTTATGATACTGTAGAGCAGAGGCTAAGAAATTGTGACCTCTAACACACAGCATACTCAATCATAAATTCCATATGAATTGTATATCTAAAAGTGAAAGATAAAACAATAAAGCTTGTAGAAGAAAACGTGGTTGGACATACTCATGACCTTAGAATAAGCAAAGATTTTTAAAAATATGACATAAAAACAGCTAACTATAAAGAAAAAAATTTGATAAACTGGATTACATTCATATTAAGAACTTCTGTTCATAAAAAGCCATTATTAAAAGAAAAGGCAAGAAACACACTGTGGAGAAGGTATTTGCTATAGGTACATTTGACAAAACACTTCTATCCAAAATCTAAAAATAAATCAACAAGAAAACAAAACCTAGTATAAAAAAATGTACAAAACATTTGTACAAAAGTATTGCAATTTTAAAAAAGAAAATAGCTAATAACATGTAAAAAGGTGCTCAATTTCTATAGTTATCAGTAAAATGTAAATTAAAACCACAAAGAAATACTACTACATGCTCATCACCAAAATGACTAAAATTAAGAAATAAATAAGTAAAACATAATATCAAGTGTTTGTGATGATTAGGAGCATCTGGAAATCTCATTCACTGTTGGCATAATTATAATTGAAAGCCCTTGGGAAAACTAACTAGTAACATCTACTGAAGTTGAACATTTGTCTACCTTATAATTAAGCAATTCCACTGTTAGGTATCTAACAGAAATGTACACATCTATGAACCAAAATAATGTATAAAAATGTTTGTAACAGCACACTATTCAAAATAGCTGTGAAAGACCTAAATGCTGATTTACCATTAAATGGCTCCCATTGGCTTATAGTCACACAATGAAATACTGTAACAATGAGTATAAATGACCTACAATCCTACCTGCAAAGTATAGATATATCTCACAACCATATAAAGAGGAAAAATATGCCAGACACAAATGAGACTATACAGCAAAATTCCAAAATATAACGAATAGCTCCAAATCAACATGAAAAAGGCAGACAACCCAATAGAAAAATGAACAAAAGACTTGCACAGGCAATTCACAAAAGAGAATATCCAGATGGTCATCATAGAAATGCAAAGTAAACAACCAGAATGGTAAAATGAAAATGAAAGAAAATACCAAAATTTGGCAGTGGTGAGGAGAAACGAGAATTCTTATACACGGGCTGGCGAGAGTGTAAATTGGTACAACCACTGTTAGACTGTATTTTCCAAAGTTAACCTATGTAGATACAACCTGCGATCCTGCAACTTCATCCCTCGGTATATACCCTCCAGAAATATACACATAAGGCCAACAAAAGATATGTACTAGAATATCCAAGCAGCACTATTCATAATACCTCCAATTTGGAAATGTTCATAATACCAAAATGTCCATCAATAAGGAAATAGATATATTAATTATAATATTGTATATAATAGTATACCACACAATGAGGATGAGTGAATTACATCTACACATAATATAGATAAAACTAACAAACATAATATGAATAAGAGAAATCAGGCACAAAAGTGCACATATTATATAAATCCATTTATAAAAAGTTAAAAAGAAGAAAAACTAATCTGTAATATTAGAAGTCAGAGTGATGATTTCCATTGATGTCAGGGAGAGAGGGTAAGGTAGTGATTCAAAGGGGCAGACAAACACTTCTGGGTCAAGCAGTGTTTTGATTTTTAATCTGGTTGCATGAGTATATTCCCTTTGTGAAAATTCATTAAGCTGTACACTTATGATTTTTGTACATTTTAATAATATTTTAATACTTCAATAAAGTCTGCATAAAACTATAGAGGGAGAATTAAATAAAAATGGCATGTATTGGGAAGAGAAAAAGTGGCCTTAAAGGATTCTCAGGTTCTTTGATTTTAAAGACAGTTAAATTATTAACCAATATTACACTAAGTCAAGATTGCATGCTATATTCTCTAAAACCAAAACATCAAATTAGTAATATTGAAATAAAAAGCTACTAAACAAACTTATGTGGTCATACCCACACTCAGAGAATGAGATTTGAACAAGGAGGAACTGTGAAAGGAACTGATGGGCCTGTGACCATTATCACATCCCTGAGGTAAACCACAGCATCCAACACCTCCACTGCCACAAGCCCAGGGTCTCCTGTCAAGTTCTAGTCCCCCAAATCAATGCAACTTGGAGCATTTCTCCCTTATTATTTCCTCTCTAACAAAAATCCTTATCTTTAACTTTTGCAATGCTGATATATGAGGGCATGTCAAGATCCTTGGGAATAAGATCATCATGTGAAAAAAAGTGCTATTTTTTTCACCATGAACAGAACGTTGCAGACTTTATCATTAAAAACCTGTTGCATGTTTTTGTTCAGTGAACTCATCTTCCTAAAACCCTGGACCTCCTGTTTTTATTGCAGGGAAGGGTTTTGTTGTTACTGTTGTTTTTGTTTTGTTTTGTTTTTCTAAATGATATCTTCCCTGAATCTTCCTGTGACAACACATAATCAGAAGCTATTAAAGACTAATAAATTTGACTATTGCGAAAGTCAATATATTATACACAAATCTGTCCACCTACATATTTTGTACCCTGTACCTTCTGTGGAATAGACCCAAGCAAGCAACAATTTTAAAAAATAATGACCCATTAAGTAAATATTTGATTTAGGAACCTGGGGAAATAAGGATGCAGAAAAAAACAAAACAAACCATAACACCTACCTTCAAGAGCTAATAGAATGATGCGAGAGATGGTGATATATAAATAGGTAAATTATTAACCAATGTGATGAGTGCTCTGATATGGATTCAGAGAGGAGAAATTCCCCCGTTCAGGAGGAAATGTAGAATAAAGTAATTAAATCTCTTAGATAAGCATTTCAGTCAAAAAGACAGAATTACTAAATTAAGGCAGAACACACAGCAGAGGACGCTAAGTAGCATTTTAAACTTTAACTAAAATTTCAAGGGAAAAACAATATGTTTGTAAAAATGGGCCACTTCTATTATTACATTCATCATTATTCAAAGTTTGCTATAAGATGCTTTTATAATTTTCAGATTTAAAAAAACAGGAAAAGTTTTTTTTTTCAACTATCCACTCATTTATTCTTTATATTATTATTATTTTTAACATCTTTCTTGGAGTATAATTGCTTTACAATGTTGTGTTAGTTTCTGCTGTATAACAGTGAATCAACTATATGTATACATATATCCCCATATCCCCTGACTCTTGCGTCTCCCTCCCACCCTCCCTGTAACACCCCTCTAGGTGGTCACAAAGCACGGAGCTGATCTCCCTGTGCTATGCGGCTGATTCCCACTAGCTATATATTTTACATTTGGTAGTGTATATATGTCCATGCCACTCCCTAACTTCATCCCAGCTTACCCTTCCCCCTGCCCGTGTCCTCAAGTCCATTCTCTACCTCTGCATCTTTATTCCTGTCCTGCCCCTAGGTTCTTCAGAACCTTTTTTTTTTTTTTTTAGATTCCATATATATGTGCTAGCACATGGTATTTGTTTTTCTTTCTGACTTACTTCACTCTGTATGACAGACTCTAGGTCCATCCACCTCATTACAAATAACTCAATTTCATTTCTTTTTATGGCTGAGTAATATTCCACTCTATATATGTGCCACATCTTCTTTATCCATTCATCTGTCGATGGACACCTAGGTTGCTTCCATGTCCTGGCTATTGTAAATAGTGATGCAATGAACATTGTGGTACATGGCTCTTTTTGAATTATGGTTTTCTCAGGGTATATGCCCAGTAGTGGGATTGCTGGGTTGTATGGTAGTTCTATTTTTAGTTTTTTAAGGAACCTTCATACTGTTCTCCATAGTGGCTGTATCGATTTACATTCCCACCAACACTGCAAGAGGGTTCCCTTTTCTCCACACCCTGTCCAGCATTTATTGTTTGTAGACTTTTTGATGATGGCCACCCTGACTGGTGTGGTGATACCTTATTGTAGTTTTGATTTGCATTTCTCAAATGATTAGTGATGTTGAGCATCCTTTCATGTGTTTGTTGGCAATCTGTATATCTTCATTGGAGAAGTATCTTTTTAGGTCTTCTGCCCATTTTTGGATTGTGTTGTTGGTTTTTTTGATATTGAGCTGAATGAGCTGCCTGTATATTTTGGAGATTAATCCTTTGTCAGTTGCTTCGTTTGCAAATATTTTCTCCCATTCTGAGGGTTGTGTTTTCGTCTTGTTTATGGTTTCTGTTGCTGTGCAAAAGCTTTTAAGTTTCATTAGGTCCCATGTGTTTATTTTTGTTTTTATTTCCATTTCCCTACGAGGTGGGTCAAAAAGGATTTTCCTGTGATTTATGGCAAAGAGTGTTCTGCGTATGTTTTCCTCTAAGAGTTTTATAGTGTCTGGACTTACATTTAGGTCTTTAATCCATTTTGAGTTTATTTTTGTGTATGGTGTTAAGGAGTGTTCTAATTTCATTCTTTTACATGTAGCTGTCCAGTTTTCCCAGCACCACTTATTGAAGAGACAGTCTTTTCTCCATTGTATATTCTTGCCTCCTTTACCAAAGATAAGGTGACCATATGTGTGTGGGTTTATCTCTGGGCTTTCTATCCTGTTCCATTGATCTATATTTCTGTTTTTGTGCCAGTACTATACTGTCTTGATTACTGTAGCTTTGTAGTATAGTCTGAAGTCAGCAAGCCTGATTCCTCCAGCTCCATTGTTCTTTCTCAAGATTGCTTTAGCTAATCAGAGTCTTTTGTGTTTCCATACAAATTGTGAAATTTTTTGTTCTGGTTCTGTGAAAAATGCCATTGGTAGTTTGATAGGGTTTGCACTGAATCTGTAGATTGCTTTGGGTAGTATAGTCATTTTCACAATGTTGATTCTTCCAATCCAAAAACATTGTATATCTATCTGTTTGTATCATCTTTAATTTCTTTCATCAGTGTCTTATAGTTTTCTGCAAACAGGTCTTTTATCTCCTTAAGTAGGTTTATTCCTAGGTATTTTATTCTTTTTGTCGCAATGGTAAATGGCAGTGTTTCTTTAATTTCTCTTTCAGATTTTTCATCATTAGTATATAGGAATGCAGGAGATTTCTGTGCATTAATTTTGTATCCTGCTACTTTAACAAATTCATTGATTAGTTCTAGTATTTTTCTGGTAGCGTCTTTAGGATTCTTCTCTATGTATTTTATCATGTCATCTGCAAACAGTGACAGCTTTACTTCTTTTCTGACTTGGATTCCTTTTATTCCTTTTTCTTCTTTGATTGCTGTGGCTAAAATTTCCAAAACTATGTTGAATAAGAGAGGTGAGAGTGGGCATCCTTGTCTTGTTACTGATCTTAATGGAAATGGTTTCAGTTTTTCACCATTGAGAATGATGTTGGCTGTGGGTTTGTCATATATGGCTTTTATTATGTTCAGGTAGGTTCCCTCTATGCCCACTTTTTGGAGAGTTTTTATCATAAATGGGTGTTGAATTTTGTTGAAAGCTTTTTCTGCATCTATTGAGATGATCATATGGTTTTTATCCTTCAATTTGTTAATCTGGTGTATCACATTGATTGATTTGCGTATATTGAAGAATCCTTGCATCCCTGGATAAATCCCACTTGATCATGGGGTATGATCCTTTTAATGTGCTGTAGGATTCTGTTTGCTAGTATTTTGTTGAGGATTTTTGCATCTATGTTCATCAGTGATATTGGCCTGTAGTTTTCTTTCTTTGTGACATCTGTGCCTGCTTTTGGTATCAGGGTGATGGTGGCCTCGTAGAATGAGTTTGGGAGTGTTCCTCCCTCTGCTATATTTTGGAAGAGTTTGAGAAGGATAGGTGTTAGCTCTTCTCTAAATGTTTGATAGAATTCGCCTGTGAAGCCATCTGGTCCTGGGCTTTTGTTTGTTGGAAGATTTTGAATCACAGTTTCAATTTCAGCATTTGTGATTGGTCTGTTTATATTTTCTATTTCTTCCTGGTTCAGTCTGGTAAGGTTGTGCTTTTCTAAGAGTTTGTCCATTTCTTCCAGGTTGTCCATTTTATTGGCATATAGTTGCTTGTAGTAATCTCTCATGATGCTTTGTATTTCTGCAGTCAGCTGTTACTTCTCCTTTTTCATTTGTAATTCTGTGGATTTGAGTCTTCTCCCTTTTTTTCCTGATGAATCTGGCTAATGGTTTATTAATTTTGTTTATCTTCCCAAAGAACCAGCTTTTAGTTTTATTGATCTTTGCTATTGTTTTCTTCATTTCTTTTCATTTATTTCTGATCCTTATGATTTCTTTCCTTCTGCTAACTTCGGGGTTTTTTTTTGTTCTTCTTTCTCTAATGCTTTACGTGTAAGGTTAGGTTGTGTTTTTGAGCTTTTTCTTCTTTCTTGAGGCAGGACTGTATTGCTTTAAACTTCCCTCTTAGAACTGCTTTTGCTGCATCCCATAGGTTTTGGTTTTCATTGTCATTTGTTTCTAGGTGTTTATTTCCTCTTTGATTTCTTCAGTGATCTCTTGGTTATTTACTAGTGTATTGTTTAGCCTCCATGTGTTTGTATTTTTTACACTTTCTTTCCTGTAATTGATATCTAGTCTCATAGCATTGTGGTCGGAAAAGATACTTGATATGATTCCAATTTTCTTAAATTTACCAAGGCTTGATTTGTGACCCAAAATATGATCTATCCTGGAGAAGGTTCTATGAGCACTTGAGAGAAATGTATTCTGTTGTTTTTGGATGGAATGTCCTATAAATATCAACTAAGTCCATCTCATTTAATGTATCATTTAAAGCTTGTGTTTCCTTATTTTCATTTTGGATGATCTGTCCATTCATGAAAGTGGGGTGGTAAAGTCCCCTACTATGATTGTGTTACTGTCGATTTCCCCTTTTATGGCTGTTAGCATTTGCCTTATGCACTGAGGTGCTCCTAAGTTGGGTTCATAAATATTTACAATTGTTATATCTTCTTCTTGGATTGATCCCTTGATCATTATGTAGTGTCCTTCTTTGTCTTTTGTAATAGTCTTTATTTTATAGTCTATTTTGTCTGGTATGAGAATTGCTACTGCAGCTTTCTTTTGATTTCCTTTTGCATGGAATATCTTTTTCCATCCCCTCACTTTCAGTCTGTATGTGTCCCTAGGTCTGAAGTGGGTCTCTTGTAGACAGCATATATACGCATCTTGTTTCTGTATCCATTCAGCCAGTCTATGTCTTTTGGTTGGAGCATTTAATCCATTTACTTTTAAGGTAATTATCGATACGTATGTTCTTATTACCATTTTCTTAATTGTTTTGGGTTTGTTATTGTAGGTCTATTCCTTCTCTTGTGTTTCCTGCCTAGGGAAGTTCCTTTAGCATTTGTTGTAAAGCTTGTTTGGTGGTGCTGAATTCTCTTAACTTTTACTTGTCTGTAAAGGTTTTAATTTCTCTAACGAATCTGAATGAGATCCTTGCTGGGTAGGGTAATCTTGGTTGTAGGTTTTTCCCTTTCATCATTTAAAATATGTCCTGCCACTCCCTTTTGGCTTGCAGAGTTTTGCTGAAATATCATCTCTTAACCGTATGGCGGTTTCCTTGTATATTGTTTTTCCCTTGCTGTTTTTAATATTTTTTCTTTGTATTTAATTTTTGATAATTTGATTAATATGTGTCTTGGTGTGTTTCTCCTTAGATTTATCCTGTATGGGACTCTCTGTGCTTTCTGGACTATTTCCTTTCCCATATTAGGGAAGTTTTCACTATAATCTCTTCAAATATTTTCTCAGTCCCTTTCTTTTTCTCTTCTTCTTCTGGAACCCCTATAATTCAAATGTTGGTGTGTTCAATGTTGTCCCAGAGGTCTCTGAGACTGTCCTTAATTCTTTTCATTCTTTTTTCTTTATTCTGGTCTGCGGTAGTTATTTCCACTGTTTTATCTTCCAGGTCACATAACCATTCTTCTGCCTCAGTTATTCTGCTATTGATTCCTTCTAGAGAATTTTTAATTTCATTTATTGTGTTGTTCATCATTCTTCGTTTGCTCTTTAGTTCTTCTAGGTTCTTGTGAAACGTTTCTTGTATTTTCTCCATTCTATTTCCAAGATTTTGAATCATCTTTACTATCATTACTCTGAATTCTTTTTCAGGTAGTCTGCCTATTTCCTCCTCATTTGTTTGGTCTGGTGGGTTTTTACCTTGCTCTTTCATCTGCTGTGTATTTCTCTGTCTTCTCATTTTATTGAACTTACTGTGTTTGGGGTCTCCTTTTCCCAGTCTGCAGGTTCACAGTTCCTGTTTTTTTTGGTGTCTGCCCCCAGTGGGTAAGCTTGGTTCAGTGGGTTGTGTAGGCTTCCTTGTGCTGGGGACTGGTGCCTGTGTTCTGGTGGAGGAGGCTGGATCTTGTCCTTCTGGTGGGCAGGACCGTTTCCGGTGGTGTGTTTTTGGTTGTCTGTGAAATTATTATGATTTTAGGCAGCCTCTCTGTTAATGGATGGGGTTGTGTTCCCGTCCTACTAGTTGTTTGGCATGGGGTGTCCAGCACTGTAGCTTGCTGGTCATTGAGTGGAGATGGGTCTTAGTGTTGAGATGGAGCTCTCTGGGAGAGCTCTCGGCAATTGATATTACGTGGGGCCAGAAGGTTTCTCGTGGACCAATGTCCTGAACTCGGCTCTCCCACCTCAGAGGTTCAGGCCTGACACCCTGTCATAGCACCATGACCCTGTCAGCCACACAGCTCAGAAGAAAAGATAGAAAAAAAAGAAAGAAAAAAAATTTAAAAAATAAAGTTATTAAAAAAGTTATTAAAATAAAGTGTAATAAAAAAAGAAGAGAGGAACCAAACAAATCGATCAATGATAACAAGAGGTAAAAACTATACTAAGCTAAACATAAAAATCAGAAAGTAGTCAGTCGCAGACAGCAAACCCCATGTCTACAGTTGCTCCCAAAGTCCACCACCTCAGTTTTGGGATGATTCGTTGTCTATTCTGGTATTCCACAGATGCAGGGTACATCAAATTGACTGTGGAGACTTAATCCAGTGCTCCTGAGGCTGCACGGAGAAATTTCCCTTTCTCTTCTTTGTTCACACAGCTCCTGGGGTTCAGCTTTGGATTTGGCCCCAACTCTGCATGTAGATTGCCCTCTGGTGTCTGTTCTTCACCCAGACAGGAGGTGGTTAAAGGAGCAGCTGATTAGGGGGTTCTGGTTCACTCAGACTGTGGGGAGGGAGGGGTACAGAATGTGGGGTGAGTCTGCAGCGGCAGAGGATGGCATGACATTGCAACAGCCTGAGGTGCACTGTGTGTTCTCCCAGGGATGTTGTCCCTGGATCATGGGACCCTGGCAGTGCCGGGCTGCACAGGTTGCCAGGAGGGGAGGTGTGGATTGTGACCTGTGCTTGCACACAGGATTCTTGGTGGCTGCAGGAGCAGCCTTAGCGTTTCATGCCCATCTCTGGTGTCCATGCTGATAGTCATGGCTTGCACCCGTCTGTGAAGCTCGTTTAGGTGGTGTTCTGAATTTCCTCTCCTCGCTCACCCCGAAACAATGGTCTCTGGACTCTTAGACAGTTCCAGACTTTTCCCCGGACTCCCTCCTGGCTAGCTGTGGCGCACTATCCCCCTTCAGGCTGTGTTCATGCAAGCAACCGAAGTCCTCTCCCTGGGATCTGACCTCTGAAGCCCGAGCCTCAGCTCCCAGCCCCCACCTGCCCTGGCAGGTGAGCAGAGAAGCCTCTTAGGCTGGTGAGTGCTGGTCGGCACCGTTCCTCTGTGCAGGAATCTCTCCGCTTTGCCCTCTGCACCCCTGTTGCTGTGCTCTCCTCTGTGGCCCTGAAGCTTCCCCCCCGCCCACCCCCCCCATCTCCGCCAGTGAAGGGGCTTCCTACTGTGTGGACACTTTTCCTCCTTCACAGCTCCCTCCCAGAGGTGCAGGTCCCATCCCTATTCTTTTGTCTCTGTTTTTTCTTTTTTCTTTTGCCCTACCCACGTACGTGGGGAGTTTCTTGCCTTTTGGGAAGTCTGAGGTCTTCTGGCAGCGTTCAGTAGGTGTTCTGTAGGAGTTGTTCCACATGTAGATGTATTTTTGATGTATTTGTGGGGAGGAAGATGATCTCCACGTCTTACTCCTCCACCGTCTTGAAGTGTAATCAAGAGGAAAAGTTTCTACAAATTTAATTACATAAATATTTCTACCATAGTGTCAGATATTGAGCTACATATGTGATGTGATTATCATATATAAGCTGATCTTCACAATAACCCTGAAAATTAGGAATGATTACAACAGTCCCAAAGATAAGGAAACTGAGGTTCAGTGGATTTAAACTTGTTGCTCAAGGTCAAACAGCTAGCAGTTGGCAGAGTGAGAACTCAGCCCTAGACTTGTTTGTGTCTAATATATTCACCTTTTTATACTACATTATGCAGCTACCTAGAGTTCCTCAACACAGACATACACATCATTCACAAGAGAAATTAATATATCAGTGACATACTACTGAAAGAACAGCTGAAAGATGGAGGGGGGTGAAAGAAACAATCCTGTGTCCTTCATGTAACTGCCTATGCATGCAGAAAGCTCCTTAAGGTCCCATTAAGGAGTTAAAATATATGGCTTAGGTAAAGTAAATTAAAAGGGGCTATATAAATCAAGTGCAGTTAGATTCGGTGGAAATTGCATTTATTATTCTGTACACCTTGGCATGTATGATTGATGTCAATTTGATGCTATAGAGTAAAAAGTGCTGACAAGCAAGTGAATCACTTTATTAATGTGCTATAAAAGGATAAATGAAGCTTGAGAAACTTTCTTTGCACTAGACTCAGCACATTGGGAAGGCTGGCAAAGGTAAACACCTTCTTGGGATGATCTATTGCACCTCCTGCTCAGTTTTTCAAATGTAATCTTCCCTTTAGATTTCCTAGAGGTATTATTTCTCCATGTTCACAATTTCAAAACCCTTGGTCTCACTTTGACACATCTCAGAATGCTTGGCTAAGTTATAATATAATTTTTCTAGCCTACAAACCTTCCACTCATCTCTTATCCAAAGTCAGCTCTCCTGAAAGGTAGAGTCATCAGGTGTCTTCCTCAGGACTTCTAGAGAAAATACATGAGGAACTGGTATAACTTAGGAGGAACAAATCGATGTTGTCACAATGGGATTCATGGGCCCTAGGAAAATCCAGGAGCCCACCCATTCTCCAACATCACACTCCTGTGAAGCTTCTTGGCAACTAGAAATTAATTTCTATATGCTTAGAGTTTTTTTACTTTTCCAGAGTTCCTTCTCAAAATGCAAATATCAAAAATTGTTATTTAATAAAATGTATCTGGGAAAGGCTAGGAAAGAGGCAACGAAGTGACAGGGATCTATAGAAGAAATTAAAAGGCAACCCATATATAGTCCTGGACCAAGGATTAATGTCCTCTTAGGCTTTCAAAGTCCTTGTCAGTAAACTTTCCAACTTTCTCAGATCCCAGGTCAGCCTTTCCTTTTCTTGAGAATAGACTTGCTCTTCCAGGCCAGGAGAAATGGTACCCATTGAGAGGAACTGTTCCAGAGAGAGGTAGGTATGCAATGAAGTCACACATCTGAAAATAAAGTGTGAAAATCCCATCTGCTGTGTTATTTAGGACCTCAGGCCATCTTTGTGAAAATTAGAAAAAGGCGCCCTCTCTGGGTGCAGGACACACGGTTTAGCAAATAGAGAAACAGCTGGATTTCAGCTCCTACTCCCACCCTTGCCAGGAGCAATTGTGCAGTCCACACAGAAGTCGCCCAGCCATCCATAACGTTCTCTGGGATTACCGTCTCAGTTTACAAAAGACTGTTCACATGCTTGGCTAGGCTTTGTCTAGCTGTATTGATTATGTAAAATTCTAATCTTTCAGGTTAAGTTCCAAGTGCAAATTTCTGAAAGGTTAAAACTTTTTTGGTATTTCCTTACAAGTTATCTTGAAATCCCCTGAGGTAATGGACGTTTTTTGTTATTCTGTAAGAATTTTTGGTTTCATCTGTCTCCTGCTGCATACTTTGTACCTTTCATTCAATACACATGCACACACACACACAAATCCACACACCACCTAGACACACCTATACCCACTCACCCAGCCACATTCACACCCATATGTACAGACACACATACACAAGCATGTGCATGCACACACACGTGTATCCACACACTCAGCCGGCCACACACTAGTGCATAAATACATAACTCCAAGCAAAAATACACCACCCATACTCACATCCATACACATTTACCCACACTCCTAGCCACGCACACACAGGCTCACCCACATGCCCATAAAGATATTCACATACTTACACAAAGCCACATTCAAACTCTTCCTCTAATCATTGATGCCTCCTCCTGTTCACAGATATTGCACAATTACACACCAAACTCTTCATACAACGTTTCCTTTCTCACAAAGCTGCTCTCTCAAAACCATCCTTGAGACTGAGAAATACATTTATGAAAGTCTTGAACAGTTTTCTGACTTTTACTATTCCCTTATGCTTAAGCTTTTATTTGTTCAACCAAAGAATTTGAATGTCTTGAGAAACCTCTGAAAATAGGACATAGTATCTGAAAATGTACCAAAAATTAAACATTCACCAATCAATTTCACCTAAGCATTCCCAGCATTGACCAGCCAATTTGTTTACAAATTGTATCACTACCCAGAATAACTTTGAGGAGGTTTGAAGGAGGCTAGTAAATAATACTCCTGTTCCCTGCTAGATATAAGTTAACCGAGAGCCAAAGTGTTAGGCAGAGTTTATTGTAAGTGAAACTGGGTTGGGGGAGATGGCTTTGGAAAACAAGCAGGTTCCTAAAACAACCTTGTCCCGAATCAGATACTTACCCACCAGTCACTAGCAGCACTGAACAATGACAGTCCTTCCTCCACATAACCAAGAGCACCCTAGATCTCTCTACAGAGAAACAAATTGCAAGGAAGAAAGCGGTAGGCCAAGCACACCCTGTTCCTTGTTCTAAACTCACCAATGAGGGTATTCCATTCTCTTCTCATGAGGAGAAGCAAGGGGCACAGAGGGGAAGGATGTGTCTCCACATGGCAGGAGACATCAGGAGTTTCTCCCTACCACTCCTCAGTTTTTCTGTCATCTTTACCTTTTAGGCTTAAAGGAGGTTATCCAGAACCAGGGGTGGGAACAACCCCTTCCAGGGAGGGGACCAGCAGTCTATTAAAATCATCTGCTCTCACTTATTAAGACCATTTGACCATTTTTTCATCCTCCTCGGACCATATTTGAACAGTAAAAATTTCCCCCCAAAAGACACTGAAATGTTCTAGAACCACATATTAATTAAATCAACCCCGGAGCTACTTAGGAATTAATGTTGAAAATCCACTCTCTATTCTATTTCTTTATTTTTTTAAAAAGAATTATTTTACTTTTCATTCTTTTTTGTATAAATTTATTTTATTTTTAATTTATTTTTGGCTGCATTGGGTCTTCATTGCTGCGCGTGGGCTTTCTCTAGTTGTGGCAAGCGGAGTCTACTCTTCATTGCGGTGCGTGGGCTTCTCATTGCGGTGGCTTCTCTTGTTGTGGAGCATGGGCTCTAGGTGCGCGGGCTTCAGTAGTTGTGGCATGTGGGCTCAGTAGTTGTGGCTCGCAGGCTCTAGAGCGCAGGCTCAGTAGTTGTGGCGCACAGGCTTAGTTGCTCCATGGCATGTGGGATCTTCCCAGACCAGGGCTCGCACCCATGTCCCCTGCATTGGAGGCAGATTCTTAACCACTGCACCACCAGGGAAGTCCTCTATTCTATTTCTTAAGCCAAATTATTTCCAGTCTTGCCCAACATCAGCTGTTTGGCAATAAAATCAAAAGGCATAATAGAGATATAAACATAAACCCCTTCCTGAAGGAAATTAGATTCCAATGATTAAAGTCCGAAAGAAGTTGAACCTCCAAATTCTTATGTTAGTGTCCAACAAGAACATTATGAATTAAAACGCAAAGAAATTAAAGTTTTACCCAAGTTCTTACTCTGCTCAACTTCTTCTCAGTCAGGGGAGTTCCTGATGACTGGATAGAATCAGAAATTCCTCTAATAGTGAACATCTAGTGTTTCTCTGCTGGCATGAATTGTTGTTCTTTCAGTGCCCTACATCTTGCATTAGGTTACATCAGTCTTCTAATAGGTCCGACTTTTTGAGGAGTCCAATGAGTTAATAAAACACAAAAGATTCTCAGCAATAGAAAAAACACAAAAGATTCCCAGTAACTTAAAAAAAAGCCAATTCCCAGCACTTAATAAATCATCCCAGGCACAATTATGTTCTCAGTATCTGGTTATTCTTTTAAGCCAAAGATTGTAGCAGAAACTCCATGGCTTCTGAGAAAAGGAAGATAGATGGAGATCTTAGTTTCAACTTCATCAGGATACAGCTAAGTATGGCAATGACCCTGAGTTCACAATCTGTGAACTTAAATTCAACTGAGAAAAATCTTCCAGAAAAATCTAATCTGGAAAAAAAGTTCACTTATGCATACTATCTCCTTACTTGGAACAAGGCATGTGAGAGACTTTGCCTTCTTGTATAATTTAGAAAATAGCAACCATGGCTACCCCAATCATCAGATTTTACTTTTTTGTTTTTAAACATTTTTTTTTGTTTTTTTTTTAATTTGGCTGCACCATGTCTTAGTTGCGGCATGCGGAATCTTTAGTGGTGACATGTGAACTCTTAGTTGCAGCATGTGGGATCTAGTTCCTTGACCAGGGATTGAACCTGGGCCCCCTGCATTGGGAGCTCGGAGTCTTAGTCACTGGACCACCTGGGAAGTCCCCTCAGATCTTACTTCTGATGCTTTTTTTGTGTAACAGATTTATTTAAAAAAGCAAAAGTAATAAGATGTAATAAGAAGACAAGTTTAGTTTTGTGTCCTAATGTTAGTATAAAATTTGTTCAGCAGGGCTAGTTCTTACCCTGTTCTTAAATAAAACTCAGACAGATCCCATGGCTGTTCTTAGGTACTAGAAAGCATTGGGGTTACTTTAAGTGGCAAGGTTTCAATTTGAAATTTGAAATGTTCAATCTAGTGGAATAAGTCTTCTGGCTTCATTCAAGGCTAAATCTTCTCTCCTTCAGATGGAGACTTTGGCAGACAGGAAGCAGGAGAAGGAAGGTCTAGGCCTCTCCTCTCTACCCCACCTTATGATTTGAACCCTTCCTCTCCCAACTTGGTAATTACAGTTTCTCATCCGCCGAGTTCAAAACAGAGGAGAAGCGAGGGGAATGAGCAGGGAATATCTCACTTGACCGGCATTATGGAAAGATAGCTTTACCTGAAAGGAGTTAAAGTTGATGTTTTCTTTCTGAGGACTTTCCTTTGGTTACTTGGAGACCCTCCCCATTTCTGGTAGTCTCCTGTTTGCAGTTCCCTTGAACTGGCTAAACAGACTCTTTCCTCCTTCCTCAGCCCCTGGGAATCTGGAAGTCTAGTTTCAATTTCTCTGCATAGACTTGTTTGCCCCTGTCTAAGCAGACATGTGAACAACTACCTAAGATGTCCCTCCATCTCCCAGGCATGTGACCAACATCTTGTGCAAGAGACTCTAGTGCTTTCAGGCTCATTTTACATTCAGGGATATGTGGAATTTTTTCCTTGTTATTAAAATACATTTTTCATTAATTTAATCCCTACCTCTATCCTTATGGCTTTCAAATTAGTACCCCAGAGCTTCTGTCTAAGCTGCAAACGCTATTGTCAACTTTCTGCTGGACATCACCACAATAAAGCTGCTGCCTTATACTGCCCCATCGACATTCCCTGACCCAGAATCTCAGATAAAATATGCGTAAATCAAACTTGATCAACTCCAGAGATAGCCATTAGGGCTACTGTGGCTACCGTGAGAATGTGCCATCTGCAGACCTCCAGCCAACCAAGGTCCTGAGCTCTGTGCTCTCAACTCCACGGCTGCATTTGTACTGACACAGCTCTTCTCACAGGCTGCTCCCATCAATGATTGAGCACGACAAGGATACTAGGACAGGTTTCTTCTCAGAAACACAGGATTCCTCTGACAAACAACTAACTCTAAGACTCCCTGACAGTCTTGGGAGCTTTCCTTAGAAAGAAGAAGGATGTGAATTACCATCTGATGGCTCTCTCAGCCTTCCTTCCCATTTTCTCTCACAGCCATTTGCCCAAACAAAATTTGCATGTTTAATCCCATCTTGGGGTCTGCTTCTCCAGAGACCTGACTAACAAGCTTCTCACTCACACCCCTCTGCCATCTTCCTTTCCTTCTGAGGACCTGTAACACTCAACTTGCAGCCAGTCCCCAAGTGGTTGTGGTTAGTTTGGTCAATGAGTTGTGACTGGAAATGACATATGTCACCCCCAGGTTGGAATATTTACTTGCTGGTGTAAGACCCACCTTTGCTCTCTTTCCTTCTGTCACAGTAACTGGCAACTTTCCAGACTATGGCTGATCTGTCAGCTTGAGTCCCTGGGATGAAGAAAATGTGGAGCAAAAACCCCAGCCAAGCCAAAATGAGCAAGTGACAACATCAAGAAATGAAACTGCTATTTTAATCCACTGAGATTTGAGGGTTAACATTAACCCAACATAACCTAGGTCATCCTGACGGATAATCCTGTTCTCTACTTTTCTTCCTCCTCCTGTGTTGTCTCTCTTGATAAAAGGCTCTCTCAGGCACTCAGGCCTGTCATTTTTATTACATTCCTCTCCCTGTGACTCTCACCAACCACTAGATTCTATCGATTAATTCTCCAAAAGGGTTCCAACAACTGTGTGCTCTCTTTTTTTATTTCCAAAGTAGCTCTCACTGTGATTCTCATCATCTATTGCCAACTATAAAATTATATTCATATCTGGTCTCTGAATCTCCATTCACTTATTTGTGTAGCTAATCTTTTTTTTTGGCACATGGACCTGCCTTGGGTACGATGGACATTAAGTCATTCAACTAATCAGAACTGAGGCAGGAAAGACAGGGCCAGGCCCAAAGACAGTCTCCTCATGTACAGGCATTAGGTGGAAGGCAAAGCTACCTCCCTGTTTTGTACTTAATAAGGCCGTGACACATGAAGGAATGGCATTTAAAACAGAAACTCTGTAGTATCTGAGCAAGAAAATCTGACCACGAAAACCACGGAGCATGCACAATAAAAATGCACAGGTTGTTGATGACCCTGTATGACCTTCCATGTGTGGCACTTAACTAGTAAGGGAAAATTTAAGGGAAAACAGCTCTTAGAGCACATGTAAGATGGTTTCAGGAGACAAATGTGCAGGACTGGGAGCTGATGCAACCTGGTGCAATCCAGGCCACACCTCAACCACCCCCTCAATGAATATTCCACCCCTAATCAAAAAGACCCCACACATTCAAAGGGCTAAAAATAAGATTAAAAAAAGGGGGATCAACAACCCTCCAGGGTGCCCCTCACTCGCGAAGATGCCCACACTCTTATCAGAGTGTGTCCTTTCGCTCTGCCCTGAATAAACTGCTTGTTTTTTTTGCTCGTGTGTGTGTGTGTGTGTGTGTGTGTGTGTGTGTGTGTGTTTTCCTTTGTGTCTTGTGTTCCTCACCCCAATTTTTTTTTGGATGAATTAAACAAGAGCCTGGACTTTTGCTAATTAAAAAGTCTACTACTGCTAATTAAAAATTCAAATTCCTTAGGAAAGCTTTCAATACTATATCCCCAAACTAACTTCTCAACTGTGTCTGGCTCTCAACTTTACAATCTCATATATTTCAGGCAGCTTCTTCAGTGAAGAATTCAGCTTTCAGGAAAATGTGAATAGTGATCACAATCTCAGATAAAAGAATTCCATAAGTGCTAAGAGCTATAAATCCCCCCAAATACTATGTATGGGACTGATAGGATCCAGCCATCCATGGAGAGAAGTCCTCAAGGTTCTTTCCTGTAAGACTCAAGCCAAATGAGATGATAAATGATAATTTCACTTGTTAAATTATTATATATTATAAAGCAGCTATAGGGAATCTCAAAACTAGTGATCCAGGGGTCTTCCATCTTAAAATATCCCAACTGCATATATTTTCTTTATAAGAACTCCCAAAAGGAGTGTTTTAAAATATCTTCCCCTCATTCTGTTCATCAGATTTTCTAGAAGTACATACTCTTTAAGATGACGGCAAACTCATTATCAGTGACTGAGAACTAAGACCTCTCCCTTGTCATTCCGTCACTCATATATTTAATAAGAACCAAACAAATGCAAGGACAATGTCTTTTCATATTTGTATCCCAAGCAACTAGTATCCTGTACAGAATGTTCAATAAATAAATGCTAGTTATTGCTAAGCTTTGGGAACACAAGATCAATTACTCATAATGACCTTCAAATCTTTGGGAGAGACAGTGAAATAAGCATCAAATGAAAATACAAGCATTGTGCCATGAGAGCTTGGAGTAAGAAAAAAATGCATCCTAACTTTGAGAATCCAGGAAGGTTTAAAGAGAATGTTTCATTTGAGCAACACCTCCAGTTTTTACTCTAAGGGAACACAGGGAAAAGCATCGCAGAGTGAGAAGTCAGTATAGGCAGGAAAAGAAGATACAGAACTAGCTGACATGATTGGGAAACAGAAAATACAGCAGCATGCTAGATCAGAATACAGAGTGGAGCAATGGGAAATTTAGCTGGAGAGGTAACTTGTGGTCATATAATATAGAGCCTTGAACACTAAATTAAAAATGTTTGAACTTAATTTTTTAGGCAACTGAATGAATACTGTAGTAAAATAATGTAACCTAATACATTTTAGAAAGGTAATTCTGATGGCAATATCCAGGTTTACTAATATTTTAAAATGTTATCTCACAGAAGGCTAAATTTCTCTAGTGACAGTATGTTCATTATTCATTCCCTTAAAGGTACCTGAATTACACTGTACTCTCCCAGAAGATCTCTGAATGCCATTATAGGAATGAGCAGATAAGTGCATTTTTATCACATAGTCCTGTTTGGCATGCAATCTGTTTGACTTTGAGTAAAATGTTTTTATGTAAGTTAATTACTGCCAAATGATCTTAGTTCTATTCAACAGGTTTATGAGTCATTTAAAATGATTAAGGACTAAGAAACCATAAAATTGTTCTGGCTGATTAAATACTTCTAGGATAATGGTTATTGCTTTATCAACAGTTTTCCCATTGATCTGTCATTTCTATGCTCAGCAAAGTTCTCTCAAGGCCAAAGCCATTTCTTTTGGGTTGGTGAGTACCAGTGTCCTCCAGCTTTGGCAGCCTTGGTTTCTTGCTTCACTGTGATGAGCCCAGGTGTTCATAAGGCTATTTTCACGCTTTCCAGATTAATATCCTGTGGCAGTGCAGTGAAGAAGGTCCCTTTACCAATACAGTTATGCAATAAGAGTTATTAGAACTTCTTTCCACTCCAACTGGTTGTACTGCTTTGATGCCCCCCCTGAGACATACAATAAGACAGCACATATTCAAATTTGGCTTTAGTATAAAGCTGGTGTGGTCTCATAAGTATAACATATGTCTTGTTATGTAGCAACTGAAATACTATAAATAATTTGAAAAGATGGAATTTATGAACAAAAGCTACATCTACTGTTCAACATATCTACAGACAAAGAAAAGAGAATGCTAGCAGATAAGAGTAATCTACTGTAGTTTCTTAGAAGTGGAAATCATAAATCACATGAAATATTAATTATGCTCTAGCTCCATAAAAATATGGCAAAACTCCACAAAGCACAATGAACCAAAAACCTCAAAACCCATGAGTCTTTTCCACCTTTATGATGTTTCCAATAGGTAAGTATAATGTCAAAAAGAACACACCATTTTATACGAACCACATATGATCTGAATGAGAAAGTAGCATAAACCAATTCAAAGCCTCTCCATCAATGTGGCATTTAGTTTAGCAGAGAGGGTAAGGGAGTGTAATTAATTGCTTAATCATTTGCAAAAGGACATGTACTGGGATGGAAGAAATTTTGGCAACATTTCAGTATAAGACACATTAATAATGGCTATTTCAATGCCTCTTCCTCTAAAGGAACAAGACTGCCATTTTAGACCATCATCAAAAAATCTACAAACAACAAATGCTGGAGAGGGTGTGGAGAAAAGGGAACCCTCTTGCACCGTTGGTGGGAATGTAAATTGATACAGCCACTATGGAGAACAATATGGAGGTTCCTTAAAAAACTAAAAATAGAACTACCATACAACCCAGCAATCCCACTAAGGGCATATACCCTGAGAAAACCATAATTCAAAAAGAGTCATGTATCACAATGTTCATTGCAGCTCTATTTACAGTAGCCAGGACATGGAAGCAACCTAAGTGTCCATGGACAGATGAATGGATAAAGAAGATGTGGCACATATATACAATGGAATATTACTCAGCCATAAAAAGAAACGAAATTGAGTTATTTGTAGTGAGGTGGATGGACCTAGAGTCTGTCATACAGAGTGAAATAAGTCAGAAAGAGAAAAACAAATACCATATGCTAACACATATATATGGAATCTAAAAAAAAAAAAAAAGGTTCTGAAGAACCTAGGGGCAGGACGGGAATAAAGACGCAGACCTACTAGAGAATGGACTTGAGGACATGGGGAGGGGGAAGGGTAAGCTGGGACGAAGTGAAAGAATGGCATGGACTTATATACACTACTAAATGTAAAATCGATAGCTAGTGGGAATCAGCCGCATAGCACAGGGAGATCAGCTTCGTGCTTTGTGACCACCTAGAGGGGTGGGATAGGGAGGGTGGGAGGGAAGGAGACGTAAGAGGGAAGAGATAGGGGGATATATGTATATGTATAGCTGATTCACTCTGTTATAAAGCAGAAACTAACACACCATTGTAAAGCAATTATACTTCAATAAAGATGTTTAAAAAAAAAGATTAGTGCATAGGAAAAAAAAAAGACTGCCATTTTAACACTATATATGTTTATTATGATCACATGCAATTCTATTCTTGTGTATCAAAATAAAAGTATTCCTTAGTTTTGGTACGTGAACTCATGGAAATTATAGAATAATATATACAACTTTACACCAATAAGCTAGAAAAAAACTAAAGAAAATCATACATTTTATTGATGAAATTATAAGGAGAAGTAAACATATCCACAGTTACAATAAGACATTTCTCATTCCTGAAGGTAAAGCACACTTTTGTCAGTAACTGATAGATCAAGAAAAAAAGTTAAGAATATAGAAAATTTGAATATAATAAACAAAATTGACTGAGTGGACATGTATAGAATCTTATAAACAGAAACTATAAAATAAACATTTTTTTCAAGCACACATAAAACATTTAGAAAAAATACCAAATGCCAGGTCAGAAGGCATATTTCAACAAATTTCAAAGGATTGAAGTCATACATATTTCATATATGTGTTCTCTGACCAAAGTGCAGTTAAGCTAGGAATCAAAAACCAAACAGAAAAAGGTATAGTAAAAGAAAGAAAAGAAAGTCCATACATTTGGAAATGAAAAAGAAACAGACTTCTAAACAGCCCCCTTGGCTGGTTTGAAAACCAGTGGGGCTTAAGAGAGAGCTATAGGAAACTGAGACTCTGCTCTTGAAGAGCACACACAAATACCTGTTTGCTCCTGGTCCCAGTGCAAAAGCAGCAGATTGAAAACTGTGTGGTGCTCTGGCTGGCCTGCTGGGATACCCCAGCATGCCCCTAGCCCACACCAGGCTCTGGTTCCAGCTTCTCCTGCTCCTGCCCTGCTCTCCACCAAGGTGGCAAATGCCATCATGCTGGGGAGAAGCCAAAGCTTGCATTCAGCTGCTGCTCCAGACCTTCTCACCCCGGCCCCACCTCCAGCCAAGGCAGCAAATGTCACCAGGCTGTGTGAGAAGCTGCAGCTGGCACCAGGCTTAGGCTCCAGTCCCTCCGGCTCTAACCTTGCCCTTGCCAATGCCATGACATCCATCATCACAGGGGAGAAGTCCCAGCTAGAACTGGGCCCTAGCTCTAGCCCTCAGGCTCCAGCCCTCCCCCCCTCCCCCGACCAAGGCAATGTTGCCCAGTGCACTCTGAGAGAAGACTCAGCCTGTGCTTGTTCAGATCCAGCTCTCCCACCAAAGCCACTGGGCACGTGGAGACTGCAGAAAGACACCCCCAAACAAGGATATGCCTTCAAGACTGGGATAGGGAATAATTTCCCTTAATTTCATAGAGAGGTAAAACAAAATGAGACGACAAGAGTAATATGTTTCAAATGAAAGAACAGGATAAAACTGCAGGAAAAAACCCTAATGAAACAGAGGTAAGTAATTTACCTGATAAAGAATTCAAAGCAATGGTCATAAAAATGCTCACGAACTTGGTGGAAAACAGAACAACAAAGAACTAGAAAGTATTAAAGAAGAACCAATTAGAGCTGAAGAATACAATAACTGAAATGAAAAATACACTAGAAGGAATTAACAGCAGATTATATGATACAGAAAAATATAAGAGACCTATAAGACAGGATAGTGGAAATCACCTAATCAGAAGAGCAAAAAGTAAAAAACAAATTTAATGAGGATAGTTTAAGGGACCTCTGGGACAACATCAACCATACTAACACTCACATTATAGGGGTCCCAGAAGGAAGACAGAAAGAGGCAGAAAATGTATTTGATGAAATAATGGCTGAAAACTTCCCTCACCTGAAGAAGGAAGCAGATATCCAGATCCAGGAAGCACAGAGTCCCACACAAGATAAACCCAAACAGGCCCCCACCAAGATATATCATAATTAAAATCATAAAAGTTAAAGAGAGAATTTTAAAGGCAGCAAAAGAAAAAGAGTTACATTCAAGGGAACTCACCATAAGCCTATCAGCTGATTTTTCAGCAGAAAATTTTCAGGCCACGAAGGAGTGTCATGATATATTTAAAGTGCTGAAAGAAAGAAAGAAAAAAAAAAACCCTATAACCAAGGATACTCTACTTGGTAAGGTTATCATTCAGAATTGAAGGACAGAGAAAGAATGTCCCAGACGAGCGAAAGCTAAAAGAGTTCATCACCACTAAACTAGCCTTACAAGAAATGTTAAAGGGTCTTCTTTAAGTGAAAAAGAAAGGGCTATAACAAGAAATGAGTATATATGAAGGAAAAACCTAACTGGCAAAGGTAAATATACTATAAAAACAGTGGATCAACCACTTAAGCTAGTATGAAGGTTAAAAGATAAAAATTGTAAAATCAACTATAACTACAATAAACAGTTAAGGAATATACATAAAGATGTAAAATATGAACCAAAACATAAAACGTGTGGGGGGCTAAAAAAGTAGAGGTTTTAGAATGTGTTTAAAATTAAATGACTATCAGTTTGAAACAAGTTGATATAGATATATATGGACCTATAGTAACCACAAATCACAAACCAACAACAGATAAACAAAAAACAAAACAAAAAAAAAGGAACCTAAACATAACAGTAAAGAAAATCATCAGACCACAAGGGAAAAGAGACTGAAAAAAGAAGAAAAGAACAGAGAAGAGCTACAAAAACAACTAGAAAACAAGTAATAAAATGGCAATAAGTACATACCTATCAATAATCACTTTAAGTGTAAATGAACTACATGCTCCAATCAAAAGACACAGGTTAGCCAAATGCATTAAAAAAAAAAAAGACCTATCAATATGCTGCATACAAGAGACTCACTTCAGACCTGAGAGACACACACAGATGAAAGTGAAGGGATGGAAAAAAATATTCCATGCAAGCAGAAATGAAAAGAAACCTAGGGTAGCAATATTCATAGTAGATAAAATAGACCTTAAAACAAAGTCTATAACAAAAGACAAAAAAGGGCATTATGTAATGACATAGGAGTCAATCAAAGAAGAGGTTATAACATTCGTAAACATATAAGTACCTAATATAGGAGCACTTAAATATATAAAGCAAATATTAATAGACATAAAAGGAGAAATTAACTAATATAATAATAGTAGGGAACTTTAATACCCCACTTATGTCAATGGACAGATCACCCAGAAAGAAAATCAATAAAGAAACAGTGGCCTTAACTGACACGTTAAATCAGATGGACTTGATAGATATCTACAGAATACTCCATTCCCCTGAAACAGAATACACATTCTTTTCAAGTGCACATCAAACTTTCTCCAGTATAGACCACATGCTAGGCAACAAAACAAGTCTCAATAAATTTAAGAAAACTGAAATTGAATTAAGCATCTTTTCCGACCACATGGTATGAAACTAGAAATCAAGTATACAAAGAAAACTGGAAAAAAACGAACAGTTGGAGACTAAACAACATGCTACTGAAAAAAACCAATCAACCAATGAAGAAATCAAAGAGGAAATTAAAAAATAACTTGAGAAGAATGAAGATATAAACACATACTTCCAAAATCTATGGGAGAAAGCAAAAGCAGTACTACAAGGGAAGTTTATAGCGATATATAGGCCTACGCAAGAAATAAGAAAAATCTCAAATAAACAATTTAACTTTCTACCTAAAGAAATTAGAAAAAGAAGAACAAACGAAGCCCAAATTCAGCAGAAGGAAGAAAATAAGCAAGATCAGAACAGAAATAAATAAGAGACCAAAATAACAACAGAAAAGATCAATGACACTAAGAGCTGATTTTTTGAAAAGATAAAGAAAATTGATAATCATTTAGTTAGACTCATCAAAAAAAAAAAGAGAGGGAGCAAAATCAATAAAATTAGAAACAAAAGAGATTAAGTTATAAGCAATACCACAGAAATACAATCATAAGAGAACCACAAAAAGTTATACACCAACAAGTTGGACAACTTAGAAGAAATGAATAAATTCCTAGAAACATACAATCTTCTAAGACCAAATCATAAATAAATAGAAAATGTGAACAGACCAATTACTAGTAATGAAATTGAAACAGTAATTTAAAAAACTTCCAACAAACAGAAGTCCAGGACCACATGGCTTCACAAGGCAATTCTATGAAATGTTTAAAGAAGAGTTAATACCTATACTTTTCAAACGATTCCAAAAAACTGAAAAGAACACTTCCAAACTCATTCTAAGAGACCAGCATTGCCCTAATAAAAAAACCAAACAATGACACTACAAAAAAAGAAAATTACAGGCCAATATCCCTAATGAACATAGATGCAAAAATCATCAATAATATACTAGCAAACCAAATTCAACAATACATAAAAAGGATTAAACATCATGATCAAATGGGATTTATTCCAGGGATGCCAGGATAGTTCAATATGCACAAATCAATCAATGTGATACACCACATTAACAAAACAAAGGATAAAAACCACACGATTACAGATGCAGAAAAAGCATCTGACAAAATTCAATATTCATTCATGATAAAAACACTCAAGTAAGTGGGTACAGAGGGATCATACTTCAACATAACAAAGGCCATTTATGACAAACCCATAGCTAACATCATAGTCAATGGTAAAAAGCTGAAAACTTTTCCTTTATGATCAGGAACAAGACAAGGATGTGCACTCTTACCACATCTATTTAACACATATTAGAAGCTCTAACCATATAATCTGACAAGTAAAAGAAATAAAAGGCATCCAAATTGGAAGGGGAGAATTAAAACTGTCACTGTTTTCAGATGACATGATACTATACAGAAAAAACCCTAAAAATGCCACCAAAAAAACCTAGTAGAACTAATAAATGAATTCAGTAAAGTGGCAGGATACAAGATTAATATATAGAAATCTGTTGCATTTTTATACAGTAATAATGAGCTATCAGAAAGATAAATCAAGAAAACAATCCCATTTACAACTGAATCAAAAAGAATAAAATACTTAGGAATAAGTTTAACCAAGGAGGTAAAACACCTGTATTCTGCAAACTATAAGACATTGATGAAAGAAACTGAAGATGATATAAACAGTTGAAAAATATCCTGTGTTCATGGGTTGGATGCATTAATATTGTTATAATGTCAATACTACCCAAAGCAATCTACAGATTCAAAGCAATCCCTATCAACCCGTGGCATTTTTCACAGAACTAGAACAAATAATCCTAAAATTTATATAAAACTACAAAAGACCCCAAATAGTCAAAGCAATCCTGAGAAAAAAGAACAAAGCTGAAGGTATCATATCACACTCCCTCACCTGAGATGCTACAACAAAGTTAAATAGTAATCAAAACAGTATGGTACTGGCACAAAAAGAGACACATATATCAGAGAGCCCCGAAATAAACCCAAACACATGTGGTCAATTAATCCATGACAAAGGAGGCAAGAATATACAATGGTAAAACAACAGCCTCTTCAATAAGTGGTGTTGGAAAACTGGACAGCTACATGCAAAAGAATGAAACTAGAACATTTTCTCACATCATATACAAAAATAAATTCAAAATAGATTAAAAACTCAAATGTAAGACTGAAACCATAAACTCCTAGAAGAAAACATAGGCAGTACACTCTCTGACATCACTCTTAGCAATATTTTTTTGTATCTGCTTCCTCAGTTAAGGGTAACAACAAGAAAAATAAACAAATGTGACTAATCAAACTTAAAGTTTCTCCACAGCGAAGAAAACCATCAACAAAACAAAAAGCAACATACTGAATGGGAGAAGATATTTGCAAACAGTATGTCTGATAAGGGGTTAATATCCAAAATATACAAAGAACTCATACAACTCAACATCAAAAAGCAAACAGCCTAATTTAAAAATGGGAAGAGGACCTGAATTGACATTTTCCATCTGTTTTCCACAGATGGCAAACAGGAATATAAAAAGATGCTCAACGTGACTAATCATCAGGGAAACAAAATTCAAAACCATGATGAGATATTACCTCACACCTGTCAGAATGGATATCATCAAAAAGACATGAAATAACAAGTGTTGGTAAGGATGTGGATTAAAGGGAACCCTCAGGCACTGTTGGTGAGAATGTAAATTGGTATGGACACTATGGAAAACAATATAGAGGTTCCTCAAAAAAATTAAAAATAGAACCACCATATGATCCAGCAATTCCACTCCTAGGTATTTATTCAAAGAAAACAGAAACATGAATTCAAAAAGATATATGTGCCCTAATGTTCAAAGAAGCATTATTTATGATAGCTAAGATACAGAAGCAACCTAAGTGTCCATGAACAGTGTGTATACACACACACACACACACAGACACATACATACATATAATGGAATATTACTCAGCCATAAAAGAATGAAATTTTGCCATTTTTGACAACATGGAGGGTATTACACTTAGTGAAATAAGTCAGACAGAGAAAGAAAATACTCTTCACTTATATGCAGAATCTGAAAAATAAAACAGAAGAACAAATATAACAAAACAGAAGCAGACTCACAAATATGGAGAATAAAGTAGTGGTTAACAGAGGGGAGTAGTGTGTGGGGAGGGGAAAATAGTTGGAAGGGGATTAAGAGGTACAAACTAGTAGGTATAAAATAAATAAGTTACAAAGATATAATGTACACCACAGGGAATATAGTCAATATTTTATAATAATTGTGTGTGCAGTGTCATCTATAAAAATATTGAATTACTATGTTGTACACCTAAATCTAATATAATAGTGTAAGACAACTATACTTCAATTAAAAAAAAAAAAAGACTTCTAAATAACCTATGAGCCAAAAAACGAAAATAAAAAATATTTTGAACCAAATGGAATGTAGCATATAATAAAAATCTTTTTAATCAAAACTTAGGGGATATGGGTACAGTAGGGCATTTACATACTTAAATGCATATTAGAAAAGGAATAAAACTCAAACTCAGTGAGTTAAGTATTTCAAAACAATGGAACAGAAGATTAAATCCTGATAAAGTACAAGAAAAAAATGAGTAGAGATTAATGAAAGACAAAAATAAAAAAATAGAGTTAGCTAAGGCTAAAGTTGGTTCTTTGATAACACTAATAAAAGTGATAAATCCTTGTTTAGACCAATATAAAAAAAAATATAAAAAAAAGAAAATACAACTGCTATCAGATGTCTCCAACCAGTCAATTCTAAGAAATTTTTAAGGTAGAAATAATGCCAATCTTAAAAATACTTTTTGAGACAAAAGAAAATTTTTTAAATATCCAAATTATTTTATAAGGCCAGCATAAAGGAAATTATAAGAAAGGAAATTTCAAGGCCAATTTCATTCCTGAACGTAAATGCAAAAATTGCATCCAGAAATAAATGAAAAGAACAACACATGACCATATTTGACATATTTTAAAGTTTTTTCAGATCTACCCTACTTGGTACAATGGGAAAAAGTCTGCAAGGACTGTATCAATGAACTCTTCCATTAAGCTTTTGTCTGAGTTTGGCCAATGGTAAGCACTAGTCAGAGATTAGAAGAAAGAAGGAGACTAAAGCAGGTTTATCAATTTCTCAGCTTCTGTCAGGCATCCCTCTCCAATCAGCACCTCTTTCTTCTAGTTCTGTAACCACTCTCAACACTCATGCCTGCAGGCCTGGGGAGACTAAGAGGGTTGCACTATTATACTTCTTGTGGTTTCTTCATTTTCTAGTCCATAGCCTTTTAAACCACCCTTTTGCTTAAACATCTTCAAAATACTCAATTTCATTGGATCATTGCTTTCCTGCCAGGATGCAATGACAAAATAGGGATTATTCAAAGAATGCAAGGTTGACTTACTTCCCTAAAGTCAACCAATGTGTTCATACACATTACCACAATCAAGGAAAAATATCATAATATCAGTAGATGCAGAAAAAACATTTTCTCAACATCGCTTCTAATGTGTTATATATTCTAATATATATATATTCAATAAGTTAAAAGATAAAAGAAACTTCTTTAGTCAGATAAAGGATACCTACTAAAAGATCTACAGAGAACACCATTCAAAATAGTGAATGTTGAAAGTTTTCTCTCTAAATTGGGAATGAGATAAATATGCCCAATGCCATCATTATTCATCATTGTACTGGCAGTTCCAGTTAATTTAATAAGACAAGAAAAAATAAAATGTAAAAGGATTAGAAAGAAAGGAATAAAACTGTTATTATTTACACGCAATTCAGTTGTGCATGTAGAGAATTACCTAGTGAAGATGGCAGAGCAGGAAGACCCTGAGCTCACTTCCTCCCACAGGCACACCAAAATTACAGCTATTTAGAAAGCAACTATTTATTAAAGTGACCTGAAGACTACAGAAAGAATCATCTACAACTAAAGAAATAAAGAAGGAACAACAACAAGAAGAATAGGAGGGGCAGAGGCATGTATAAGTAAGACCTATACTCCCAGGTGAGTGACCCACGAATGGGAGGATTATTACAATTGCAGAAGTTCTCCCCAAAGGAGCGAGGGGTCCAAGTCCCACACTGGGGTTCCCAACCTGGGGGTCCTGCTTTGGGAAAACAAGCTCCCCAGACGTTTGGCTATGATGGCCAGTGAGGCTTACTTTTGGGAGAGCCAGAGGACTGTAGGAAATAGAGACTCTACTCTCAAAGGATGCACACAAAATCTCACATGCTCCAGGACCCAGGGCAGAAGAAGTAATTTGAAAGGAGCCTGGGTCAGACCCACCTGCTGACCTTGGAGAGTAACCTAGAGAATCAGGAGGTAATTGCAATTTACCCTCTGGGCATACACACTGGAAGCGGCCATTTTGGGGAGCGTTTTCTACAAGGACACTGGTGCTGGCAAGTGCCATTTTGGAGTCCTCACTCTAGCTTATTAGCACTGGGACCTGGACTCACCTACCAGCCTGTCAGCACCAGTGCTAGGATGACAGGCCAAGCAGCTAGACAGGTGGGGACACAGCCCTACCCACAAGCAGGCTAGCTGCCTTAGGACCCCCTGACCCCTCAGCTACTCCAGGACCTAAGTTCACCCACCAAAGGGCTCAGGACCTGGTCCCACCCACCAGTGCACCAGCACTAGCCTCAGGACCCCCAGGCTCTATAGTCAGCAGTTGGGATTTGGCCCCGCCCACCAATAGGCTGACATCAACTTTGGGATCTCAGGAGCCCTGCAGCCAATGATCCCAGGACTCAGCCATGTTAGAGTCTAGCCTTCCCACCAGCAGGTCGGTTCCAGCTTCAGGACCCTCAGTGTGCAGCAGCCAGAGACCTTGGGACGTGGTTCCACCCACCAATGAGCCAGCACTAGCCCTGGGACCCCCTGGGCCCCAGTCCAACCCACCAGTAGGTGGACACCATGCCTGGGATCCCCTGGACCCTGGCCCTGTCAACCAGCAGGCTGACACCAAGACCCGGAATGCCCCAGGGTTACAGCTCTGCCCACCAACAGGCCAAAACCAGCTTGGAGACCTTGGGCCCTTTAGCAAGGCAAAATGGGATCCAACCTCACTCATTAAAAAGTCTACGAATAACAAATGTTGGAAAGGATGCAGAGAAAAAGGAATCCTTGTACACTGTTGGGGGGAATGTGAATTCGTGCAGCCACTATGGAAAACAGTATGGAGATTCCTCAGAAAATTAAAAATAGAACTACCATATGATCTAGCAATTTCATGTCTGGGTATTTATTTGAAGAAAACAAAAACACTAATTTGGAAAAATACATGCAACCCCTATGTTCACTGCAGCATTATTTACAGTAGCCAAGATATGGAAGCAACCTACGGGTCCATCAAGAGATGAATGGATAAAGAAGGTGTGGTGTATATACATATACATATATGTATATATAGTAGAATATCAGCCATAAAAAGAATGAAATCTTGCCATTTGTGACAACATGGATAGATCTAGAGGGTTTTATGCTAAGTGAAATAAGTCAGACAGAGAAGGACAAATACTGTATGTTTTCACTTACATGAGGAATCTAAAAAACAAAACAAATGAGCAAATATAACAAAAGAGAAAGAGCATCATAGATACAGAGAGTAAACAGGTAGTTTCCAGAGGGGAAGGGGAAGGGGGTGGGGGGAGGAGAGAAATAAGTGAGGGAGATTAAGAGGTACAAACTTCCAGGTGCAAAATAAATGAGTCATGGGTAGGAAATGTACAGTAGGAAATACAGTCAATAACTAAGTAATGTATTTGTATGGTGACAGATGGTAACTAGACATATTGTGGTGATCATTTTGGAATGTATAGAAATATTGAATCGCTATGTTGTATACTAGGAACTAACACAGTGTTGTAGGTCAGTTATACTTCAAAAACAAACAAAGAAACAAACTCATAGAAAAAGAGATCAGATTAGTGGTTACCAGATGCGGGGGTTGGGAAGAGTGAGAATTGAATGAAGGCCATCAAAAGGTACAAACTTCCAGTTATAAGATAAATAAGAACTAGGGATGTAATGTACACCATGATAAATACAAGCAACACAGCTGTATGTTATACATGAAAGCTGTTAAAGAGAGTAAATCCTAAGAGTTCTCATCACAAAGATAAAATATTTTTTTCTACTTAATTCTGTATCTATATAAGATGATGGATGTTAACTAAACTTATTGTGGCAATCATTTCATGATGTATGTAAGTCAAATCATTATGCTGTACACCTTAAACTTATACAGTGCTGTATGTCAATTATAACTCAATGCAACTAGAAGAAAAAAAGCAGAAAAAATAAATATTTGCAAAAAATTGTGCAGGCAAAAATCCAAAAAGAAGCTAAAGTTAAATCATTAGAATTAATAAGTGGTAATAAAGTATTAAAATTATTAAGTGATTTTTGGAAATTTACAGGAAAAAATTCAATTTACAAAGTCAACTGCATCTCTTTATATCAGCAATAAACATTAGAAAATAAAAATATTTAAATGAATCCATTCAAAGTAGCCACAAACATTTGGATATCAAGGAATAAAACTAAGGGAAAATATAAGATTCCTATACAGAAAATTGTAAAATTGAAGAATTTTTGATGCTCAAATAATAAGTAAACAAAATGGAACTGACAAGTCCAGAATATTGAGACTCATGATTATATGGAAATGTGGTTTATGATAGAGATGACACTAGGAGACATTGGGAAAATCATGAATTGGTCAATAAAGAAAGTTTGGGCAACTGCCATTTGGAAAAATAATATGTTTAATGTTTCCTTTATTACTCCATTTACCAAATTAAATCCAGGAAGATTAAAGTCCTAAATTTTTATTTATTTTTTATTGGTATATAATTGATATATAACATTATGTTAGTTTCAGGTGTACAAAATAATGATTCAATATTTGTATATATTGCAGAATGATCACTGCAATAGGTCTAGTTAACATCCATCACCCTATATAGAGATTTTTTTCTTGTGATGAAAACTTTTATGATCTACTCTCTTAGCAACTTTCAAATATGCAATAAAATATTATTAACTATAGTCACCGTGCTGTACATTACCTCCCCAGGATTTACCAAGACCTAAATTTTAAAATAAAAGATATCAGAGATAAAGATATGCAACTGCATGTATAACCTTGGGTGAAGGAACGAAAGCCTCAAACATCTTCAAAAGCTAAAGCTAGAAAATGAGAAAGTCAGGAAGGGAACCACTGACACGTTTAACTACAATAAAATTTAAAACTTCTAAAGGGTAAAAAACAAATGACTCGTGAAATGTGAGTAATAAAGTGGGAAGTATTTCTAACATATAAAGTAGACAATATCCCCTAAAATCATTTAAAAACAAACACAACACAAACAATGGGGTATGGGTAAAGAATATAAACATATGACTCATAAAAATGTAGATACTAGTGTTCAATGAAATACATGTAAAGATATTTGACCTCAGTGACACTGAGGGAAATACACATTTTGGCTGAACTAATTTCTCTACTGTCTGAATACTGACTCTGAGGACTGCCCACTCCACCCGCCCCTCTCCTCAGTAAACCTAAGTGCACAACTCTATGAACTGCACATTTTCACACTATACACTCCCAGACCTGGCCGATGAATCTGAGAAGGGTCCCAAGCACCTTACAACCACAAAGACACTTCAAGAAGGAAGTATCCTGAAGATAAGTGACTCACAAGCTATGCCTGCCCCCAGGTACTCTCACCCGGGTATCCACAGCAAAGATGAGCCTACAGTAGTCAGAACCTACGTTCACTGCAAAGCCCTCGGAGACACTCATGAAAACCAAAGAAATGCTCCCTGCCTTTCAAACTGCAGTCTAGAATCTCCTAAGAATTTTCAGATATTCAGAAAAAACAACGAAAGCTTGGTGGGGGTTAAGGGGGCTGGAATTGCCAAATCTAAATTGCAAGAAAATTAATACCACAATTAAAGAGACATAATAGAGAAAAACAGAATAAAAGTTTAAATAAGTATAATTAATATCCTCAAAGAGACTTTCTTGCCTATGATAACAGAAACATGCTTCTCTAAAATATTTTGTTTACAGATTAAATATAAATATATAATTCTTATTAATACATATTTAGTATATTACCTATTTCATAGTTTAAATATAAATATAAATATTACATAATATAAATATATGTAATATATGTAAAATATTTAATGTATGTAGATACACATTCATACATATAGGTTCATAAATGAATGCTGAAATTTTAAAACATAAAACAATAATGAGCTAAAAAATAAGAAGAAACTTAAATAAAATATGATTTGGTGAGATGGTAGATTGAACAAAAGGACTTATTAAAAGCAATTATACTCCAATAAAGATGTTAAAAAGAAAAATGAACTGCAAAATGGCAAAAAAATGGAAAATATGTAGAAAATTTGACAGGCACAGATATGCACAAATATGCCCATTGTATCACTGTTGTAATAGTGAAAAGTTAAAAATATTCTAAATGTCCTTTACCTGTTGAATAGTTAACTAATTTATGATGCATCTATATATATGAAAGAGTGCATCCTAATATTTATTAAATATTATATATTGCATATATTATATTAAAATATTGTGCTTCCATTCTTATTATTATATATGTCACAAGAGTTATAATTATAAGTAAGCAGTGGCTTTAAAAATTTGGGTTTTTAAAAATACTTAGGTTTTTTGTTGTTGTTCCAATTTTATTGTAGTACGATTGACAAATATTGTGGTATGATTGTATATATTTAAGGTGTACACTGTGATGTTTTGATATACATATACATTGTGAAATGATTATCACAATCAAGCTAATTAACACATCTATCAGCTCACATAATTACTTTTTTTGTGAGAACACCCGAGACCTGCTATCTTAGCAAATTTCAAGTATACAATACGTAACAATAGTCACCACGCAGTGTGATAGGTCTCCAGAACTTATTCATCTTATAACTCAAATCTTATACTCTTTGACCAATATCTCCCCCTTTCCCTGCCCCACCCCCTCAACCCCTCGTAACTACCATTCAACTTTCTGTTACCATGAGTTCAACTTTTTTAGATTTGGCATATAAATGAGATCCTTTAGTATTTGTCTTTCAGTGTCTGGTCTATTTCACTTAGGTTCATCCGCGTTGTTGCAAATGGAATGGTTTCCTTATTTCTGTGGTTGAGTAATACTCCATTGTATGTGTGTGTGTACATACATATAAACACACATTTTCTTTATCCATTCTTCTATTGATAGACAGTTTGTTTCCATATCTCAGCTATTGTGAATAATGCTGTGATGAACATCGAAGTACAAATGCCTCTTCAAGATAGTGACTTTATTCCCTTTGGATAAAATCCTGGAAGTGGGATTGCTAGATGATATGGCAGTTCTATTTTTAATTTTTTGAGGAACTTCCATACTGTTTTTCTTAATGGATTACAAATGCCAACAGTGTGCAAGGGTTCCCTTTTCTCCACATCTTTGCCAATACTTGTTGTCTTGAGTTTTTGATAATAGCCATTCTAACACATGTGAGGTGATATCTCATTGTGGTTTTGATTTGCATTTTCCTGATGATTAGTGATGTTGAACATCTTTTCATATGCCTGTTGGCCATCTGGATGTCTTCTTTGGAAAAATGCCAATTCAGGTCCTCTGCCTATTTCCTAATTGGATTTTTTTTTTTTTGATACTGAGTTGAATAAGTTCTTTACCTATTTTGGATATTAAGCCCTTATATAATTTGTAAATATCTTCTCCCAATTAGTAAGTTGCCTTTCTGTTTTGTTGATGGTTTCCTTTGTTCTGCAGAAACTTTTTAGTTTGATGTAGTCTCACTTGTTTAGTTTTGCTTTTGTTGCCTGTGCTTTTGGTGTCAATTCCAAAAACTCACTGCCAAGACCAATGTCAAGGAGCTTTTCCCCTATGTTTTCTTTTAGTTTTATGGTTTCAGATCTCACATTTAATTAATTAATCTATTTGGAGTTGATTTTTGTGTATGGTATAAGATGAGCGTCCAATTTTATTCTTTGCAAATTAAGGGATTTTATCTATAAGTAGAAGGTTACAGGAACAGTTTAGGAATGTCAGGTCAAGGTACTGGTGATTCACTTAACCCTTCCCTCATGGTGGAATTATGGCCCATGCAGCTCCAGCCATTACATCCTTATTTCATGCAGCAAGAAGGAGGAAAAGGACAAAGAAAGTAGCGGCAGTATCTTTACTGAGAAAACAAAAGTTTCTCTGAAATCCCTAGAAGATAACTCTACACTCATTGGCCAGGATTGTGTCAAATGGCTATGCAAGCTGCAAAGGACAATGGTAAATATAGTTGATTTTGTGTTTTAGCTGGCTACACTTCTACTTTCAATAAAACTGGATTCTATCAGAAAGACAGGGATACTGGATACTGAGTGGGCTTCTAAGAGCCACTCAAAACTGTAAAAAAAAAAAAAAAAGAATGATAATGATGTATATAGATTAATACAATATTCTGCTGTCACAGAAATATATGGATAATATCATATGTAAAATAAAAAAACTCTTAAACTATATTTTTGTTTTTATGTGGATTTCTGTGTATTTACTCATGAAAATGTATACACAAAGGTATTGCATTTCATGTCAATTTGGGAAAAAAGTAACCAGGGGAAAAACACAAAAGAATATCCTACAAAATATCAAAGTTGGTTATAGCTGAGGGAGGAGAGCATGGATAGTTTTAAAACATTTCTTTGTGCTTTTCTGTATTTTTTCCATTTTTTTCTACACTAAGCATGTTGATTTTGGTAATTAAGAAAAAAGCAGCAAATGGATATGTATAAAGGATGGCATTAGCTAAGAGAAGTTTTATGTATCTTGAAGAGTGGGCAGCCAGAATAATTTCAGAGACTGATGATTTCTTTTAGGATTTTTCCAGTTGTTTGCTTGCCTTGTTTCATTTATTTGTTTGTTTGTTTGATTTTCAACATCAAAACTATTTCATATTGAAAGTGTTCATAAATGGGGATAGAATTTTAAAGACACCTGTTTACTTTCCGTTTTCTTTAATGAATTCACATTGATTGCCAGTGTGCCAGCTTGATTGCCGTCTCCCCAGGCACAGAAAGACAGCATTCTTTCCTGCAGAAAGTCAATATGTTATCTAAAGCTAATACTTTCTACAACTTTTTAAATTAATATTTAAAATCACAGATGCTAGTCCGAACTTGTATCATGTGGGTGTTTTCTCCCCCCACTATCTTCTTCCCGCTCCCTTCTTTAGCCTACTGTTTAATTATCAAAGAAGCAGAGGCATGATCCTGCATAGAAAATAAAATCTAATCAATCCATTTCCTCCCAAGGCTCAGCTTCTAGGATGTATCATTTTCGCTAGGCCCCTTCATTTCCAGTGCTGCTTGTTTGATCTTCAGCTTACTGGTGTCTTATTCCTCAATCAGAGACAAGAAAGTATATAAACTGAGGCTGTGGGGAGCATATCAAACATTTGATGCCCTGGAGCTGCCATCTAATTCTTACCATCTCCTTGAGGTGATTTACCTCAAAGCAGTGAATTTTGGAGGAATTTGATTTTCTTTTCTGTGATAGTGCCAACTCATACTTATTTCACTGCACTGATATGAAAAAAAAATAAGTGAATTAGTTTAAATTGAAAGAATTTTGGAATAATAAAGAGCATGAATCCAAAAGAAAAAAAAATCTTCTAATAGTATTTGTCTACAAGACACAAGAACTAATTCTGATTCTAGAATATGCAAGAATCCTAGATAATATTTTTAATTTCCTTACGTTATTCCATATTTTAAGCATTTCCTATTTTCTGGTCATCAACTATTATTAATCTAAAGGATCATCAGTTAGAAATACACTTTTATTGATTCAGGAAAATTACTTGCATTCTCAGTGAGAAGGAAGCTCCTTCCTTCTATTGGGTAGGATCTTGCCCAAAATTTTGACTCTCAAAAGTCAACTTTAAGCAGCACATTTCAAGATCAAGACTATTGGTAAGGGGTAAGAGTGGAATAACTAAAAATTTAGTCCTGATTTTTCTGGTATCTATCCTTTAAAGGGAAAAAATGAGGTATTTTTTCAATATTTCTCTGGATAAGGAGTTTCCTTGACCATAAATTTGAAGCAAAGCACACACATGTCTGCCATGTTTGACATTTCAATGAGGCCAAAGACAATAAAATAAGTATATGTATATGGTTCTAGGGGTTTTATTAGAATTCCTCTTTTTTTTGAAATTGTGAATTTCAACTCTCATTTTACCAAATTACAAGAACTAATTAATTAACTGACCTTGAAACATAGCACACTACGTGAGGGACAGAAAAAAACTGTCATTTTCAATTAAATTATACAAATACGAGGTATGTTGCCATACTGGGAAATCTAGACTAAGACAAGGGAGTACTTTAAGAACAGGCACATATTGGCTTAAGTTGTGAACAAGAAACACTTGTCTAAAAGCAAATGATTCTGTCCTAAATGAGCAACAAGATCTGCAAGGATGAGAGGGCCAACAAAAGTAACAGGGACTGTAACTTTATGGGACACAGGGAAAGTGGAACAGAATGAATGATCAGGCTGATGTGTCATTCTTCTGGGCTACAACCTGAACAGTTCATGGATGGATAAAATGGGGTTAAGGCAAGAGGAGAGGCAGTTATCACACACCACCAGATCTCAGCAGCAGAGTTGTGACATAAAGGACTTGGTGTGTCGTGAAGACTGCTAGGACACTGAAAGTTGAGATCAGAGGTGTCCCAAGGCAGAGGAAATCACAGGTCTTCCTAGAGGGTTTTTAAGATGAGAAATATAAACCTACAGTGTTCCAACTCACATCACCTCCACCTCTACCCAGTTATCCAGCCACATTCTTCAAATAATTTGCCCCATTAAAAGCAGAAGAAAAAAAAAATTAAATACGTATAGATAATCCAAAAAAAAGTAGGGAGAGAAAATAAAAATCAAGCAGGTAAAGAAAATACAATTGCAAGAACCATTGCCCGATAGATTAGGAGCTCAGACAAATAATTCTCCATGGTCTCAAATAAATTTCAAAAAACATTACCTGTCCATAAAAGAAAAGCTCACAAGAGAGACAAATGAGCTGCTAAGACAGCAGAAGACAAAAGGTGAGCTGGTTGAGCACAGGGATAAAATGAAAAAGAAATACATAAAGAGAAAAAAGATACATTAAAAACAACTGAAAGTAAGATAAAGATGACTTAAATCACATTCAGGTAGATGTTAAAAGCCTAGATGAAATTATAAATAAAGTATAATGGAAAAGAATAAGTATATAGGAATGAATATGGAGAAAGTGGTAGATTGAAGGCCACACAGAAAACCATCACATGTATAATTAGTGCTTTGAAGCAGAATTTATAATGAATGGAGCTGAAAAACCATTCAAAGACCAAAAGAAATCTTTAAAAATTTTAAATTGTAGCAAAGTATTAATCTGCATATCTAAAGAACACTCTATCTCCCAGAGGTCTCAGGAAAATTTGTTTAAAAAATGATAGATACTAAATTATATCCTGTTTGTGCCTGAGCAAAGATTTCACCTGTAGAAAAATTTACCTATAGTATATGGTCATCCAAATAGTAAAGGAAGCTATGTATAGAAGGAAAAGTCAGGTTGCTTTAGACATCTCTGTAGCTACTTCTCATGCCAAGAGTCAAGGAAGGCATATCTACAACATTTTAAGAAAATAAAGTATCATCCAATCATTTAAAACAGTGAAGTTACCCTTCAACTATAACAGCAACTGACATGTTACCAAACATACAAGAACTTAGCACACATCAAAACAATCCTCAGGAGAATAAACAAACTCCTGAAAATAAAATCCATCCAAATAAATGCTGAATCAAAATACAGGAATATGGAATGCATGAAAACAAGATTGACATCAGATTTCTCACTGACAAAGCCAAACTCAAGAAGACAAAAAAGTAATAGCTCAAAAGTTCTGAGAAGCAGTAATTCTGAACCTAGATACTTCTGTACAAATAAACTATCATTTGTGAAGGCAAAATCTCAACAATTTCAGACAAGTAAGAACTCAGTTTACTACTCACAGACTTCCTCTGAAAGAATTACCTTACAATGTATTTCAGCAAAAAGAAAAGAGAATTCATAAGGAAAAAATTGGGATGTAAAAAACAATGTTGAACAAATAAAGCAGTAAAGAATATTAATTGTCTTATTTGTTTTCAGGGAAAGATAATTGACACTGATTATAGATGGTATTCATAAAATATAAGCAGAAATATGTGTATCAGTCAGCTTTTACTAGGTAATATTGTGTTACAAACAACCTCAAACATCTCAGTCCTTTACAGAAATATTTTCCTTTTACTCAGATTCACGTGGTCTACGGATTGCTCGAAGTTGGACTTCCATTGAAAGAGCTCCATGATATAATGTTAAATGGACAAAAACCAAAATATGGAGAAATATGTATATTGTGATAAAAAGGATGTACAACAGTGCTGTACTCAAAATATAGTCTGTTGACTAGCATTACTCATCCATGATAAGTACAGAGAGCTGAGTGGCAGAAAGGAATGGGAGGAGTTTAATAATAATCTCTCAGGGTTTCAAGCCTGAAATGGAAAATCCACATTAAACAACTCTGCAGAACCGCCCCCCCCCCCCACCCCCTCACATTTTACAAAGTCTGGGCTATTAAGAGGAGAAGCTGGCTCTGTTTGGGTGAGGAGGGCGTGGAGACCGTGCAGAATCACCAACAGAAGAGGGGCAAGACTTCAGCCCAGAGTATGGCAACCTTCTTAACTAGGGGTTGGAGAGATGAAGGCTGCAACTTGGTGTTGGTTTGCAAACTCAGGAATTTCCTGGGTGAAATCTGAAACTGGTCCCTACAGATGGAGGTCAAGGGAAGATCAAAGAAAGAGGCAGAGCACTCCAGATAGGTAGGTAGCAGTTCTAATAAGCAAGGGAACTTACAAACAAGGCTTGTCTTTCGGTTGCAAGATGAGCAGAGTCAGTCACGCATACCATTCAAGTGGTCTGCATGCCACATTGCTCTCTCAAGGCTGCATCCTTGAAATTGTGCCCACTGTGAGAATGGTGGGCAGAACGTACATTTGCTCCCCTGCACAAGGACAAGGGAGGAGCCGCCAATTACTTGAGTCCAGATCGAGGGTCAACAAGCAGTCATGTGCTCTCAATGACCTCCTCCATCACTTGGGTCCCTCTGGCTCCTCAGAGCTGGCAGACACTCTGATGGGGACAGCTACATGAGTGACGATGTGGGCTGTGAACTAGGAAGCTCAGTCTTGGGCACTCCAGTGACATTCCCATGTCTGAGGCCAAGAATATGGCCTCCCTGCAGCCTCAGCTGTGCAGGGCACTGCATAACACAAGGGGCAGGCATGATGGCCAAGAGAAACAGAATAACATGCCCCTTACCTTTTTTTTTTTTAACTGAGTAAATTCTGGAACTTATTTCCATATAATGAAGGAGTGATCGGAGCCTTAAATTTTACTGATATTGGAGATATAGCAAACCCTGGCATATAGATGTTAACTCAAGATTTAATTTCATTTAGACTAATGTAAAATGAGACACATTTTAGACTGCCCGTGTCATGGAAAGATTGGCTGACTTTCTATTTGTTAGGCATAATGCTCAGCAAATTAAATTATTTAATCCTTAAGCCCTATGAGATAATCATTACCATTATCCCCATTTTATAGATGAGCAGACTGGTGCTTAGAGAGATTTGCCCCAAAATTTGCAGCTAGATTCTGGCAGAGCTAGCACAACTCAACAACTGTCAGATCTGTTAGTAACTTCTATGGGACTGGTGTAGTAGAGTGGGAACAAAATTGGCCTCAAGGTCAGAAAATGGCTTTTGGAGATTAAGTCTTGTGGTTACTATTAATACCTTGCACACAGTAAACACCTAAAACATTAATTTCCATTCTCTTTTCTATTCCTCCATTCTTTGTTGGCATACAAACCTTTGTTGGTGTACAAACCTTCCTATATTTGGAAGTCTCAGTCAAAGTTCACATATATTTTGCCATAACATATACTGCAAATGGAATTTGGAAATGAGAGGAACAGCTGTCTTAAATATCAGCTTTGGATCGCTCACTTAGGAAAATCAAAGTTTACCTTACCTTTTATCAGTGAGCAATTCCCAGTAAGTCTTGAATTCATTAACCTTCGAATAAGAGCACTTGTCAAAGTTTCTGGCTTATTAGAGGCATGTATCTAGTGCCTGCTCATAATTTTCTTGTGTTTCAGAAAGACTGAAAACCAATGGAAGGAACGTGGGCTTTGGAATTAAATGAAACAGAGCTGCAATCCTAGTTTCTTCCCTTACTAGCTATGTAACTCTGCAAAAATTATTCACCTGTGGGGGCTTCAGTTGCTTCATTGTCTCTTCATAGAATGATGTGAGAATAAAGTCAGGTAAAACATGCAAAGCACCCTGAAGAATACTAAGTGCAATGTAAGAACTCAATAGCTCAGTAAGTGGTTATTTTTATTTTAGTTCTCTCTTCTCATCTGTCAGATCAAGATGATGCTTCTGTTAAAGGGAAAGAGTTGAGATATACTTTTAAAGAGCTTCTACAAAGGAAGATTTCTTGATTAATTAATATGACAGTTTTCTTATGAATAACCCACTGCATTAGGTAATGCACATTTTTATTCCCATAAGGCACCTTTGCATGCTTCATTTCAATAACTATTTCCTGGGCATTGACTGGCCCTGTACTAGGTCCTAGGGGTTTAAAATTCCCAGAAGTTACCTCTGCTCTCAAGGAGAGGCCTCCTGAGTAGTAAGGAACTCAGTCTGATCATAAATTCCATAAGGACACACAGGGTCTTCCTTACCTCTGATGGCACCGAGCACAATGCCTGCACTGAGCTTAGGAATGTTGCCGAATTTAACTGAATTTCTGCGACGGTCCCATGTCCTCATAGCTTAACTCGAAATTTCTCCTAAAATATTACATAGTCCTTCATCTGTGACATGTAAAGATGTCTGGAATAGTTCCAGAGCTTTTTTTCTTATTTTTCTCATTTAAGCTAATGCCAGTCTTCTAGATTTAAATGTGGCATCCACGTCTCTACAAATCCTATCATCATATTCCAGAGAATCCATCTTTGCATAGACTACACAATAAAAATCAAAAAAGAAAAGGCTAAAAGCATGAGGAGGTGGAGGAGAAAGAGGATTACAATAAGAAGATACAGAAAACAAGTTCTTGGAAGAATTATCAGTGAAGAGATAATTATTATGCATTAACAGCCGACAGCTAGCATTAGTCCAAGGAAGCTGTCTGTATTCTCTAAGAACTTCAGACAATGCGGTATTCATTTATAAATTCTTGACAGCTCTTTAGATAAAGTGTGTATAAAAATTTTGCAGCAATCCATTATCTGCCTGAATGTACTTTAACTTTAGAGTTAGAATATATTTGAAATAATTTCCCCAAGTCCTAAACACACTTCCCTTCAACTATATGACCTACAGTTAGAGAATCATTAAAAGGGTTAAAATGAGTCAAAAAGTTCCTCTTTTCCTTCTTTGGCTTTCCCCTGTTCTATCTATAGATCTTTGAACAGTGTTTCTGGCTTGATCAATTGAATCTATATAATTGTTTTGAAAAATACATTCAGCCCTCAGGAAGGAACGTTTACCATCATCCTGACCAAGCTGAGGCTGTCTGAACGTGCTGAGAAATTCTGATGAGGAAATGGTACAGACCTGGGTTAACAACTAAGGGAAAGGTAGCAACGAAAGCACCTTGGTAGACAATACAAAGAGACACATTACATCTTCAAAGTTTTTCAAAGAATCCATAAACAACTGAAATTGGCTTTTTGATTTTTTATGAGATGACCCCACCAAGCCTGCTCAAGAGCAGATTGTCCAGAGTAGCCTCTTTACCAGCTGCCAGGGAATCAGTTTTACTCCCATCACCATAACCCCCAAAATGCAAAAACAAACCTCACTGATCCCAGAATCACTGTAGGTTTTTTTTTTTTTAACCTCTACCTAGTTTCTTATAAATCATGTTCTTTGATGACAGTATAGTAGTTATTGCCTTTACATTTGGATAAGCTGCAATTTTGCTTGCAGCTAACTAACTAAAATGCCTGAGTTGATCTTCAAAAGTCCCAATACAAGCAAGCACTATAAGGGCAAGTTACAGGAGGGTTTTCTCAAAAGCCAGAAAATGGTAATTCACAATCATGTAATGACAAAAAAGACTGGGTTGCTGCAAACTATGGAGCAAGCTAGTAAGGACTCAACATTTCACTTTCTGGTTTTACTTGCCTTTTTGGTTGAAAGTAAAAGCCATCAAAAGGCAAAATAAAAACAGTAGCAAGATAGTAGAATAGGGTCATCATAAGAGCAACTACCATTGGGGGAGTTGTCTTACGTTCAACTAAACATTCAGACTCACAAGACTATCACAGGCCTTCTTGGCCTCAGCCGACTCTGTAAGAGGTAGGACAGAGCCCCACTTACTAGCAGGTAAGAGCAGCATCGAGCCTCTTCTTTAGGAGGAGTCCTTGCAGCAGTCCACACAGCCACCCAGCTCCCTCAGCTCACCTCTGTAAAAGAAAAATTGTACTGGTCACTTGTGAAAAACAGCAAGCAAGACTTTATTCAAGACTACTGCAGTAGGGGAGAGAGGTTGAACGCAACTCTCCTGAAACAAAAGGTGAGAAGATTTGCAAACACTGGCGTGAGTTAAAGGGACAATACTGGCCGATCTTAGCTGGGAGGTTACTCAATGTAATTAGGCCATCTCTGTTTGTTAACTGTCCCTTGTTGCTTACTGAAGTTAGGCTCCTGACCTGCCAAAGAGAGAGGGGACAGGGGACCTATCTTTCTTGATGATTACATTTCAAAGGGAGGGCTCCTGGGTCCTTGAGAAAGACATTCCTCTGTTGTGGAAGATTTACATTTCAAAGGGGCAGAGAAAGAATTTACAGCTGCAAGTTTTCTAAGGTTAATGCTCTAAGAAAAGCGAGGTCAGGGGCCTATCATCAGGAAGAAATCTGTCAAAAGTTTAGCGAAGCTGAGGGGAGGGTTCAGGCCATCTGGGTCACCCGAAGTGATAGTGCAGGTGCAAGGGAATGAACCACACTGGTTTAAAAGCCTCCTGCCCCATGTGATCCTGGATTTCTAGAACAGTTCCATAGGTCCCCACAAGGGACATGTCTAACGGTAAGAGTCATCACATCCAGGGAGGCCCAGAGTTACGGTTCCCTATCAGATCTTTATAATTCTTCCGGTCCAGGTGCAATTTACCAATCAAAGGTCATTTTTTTCCACAAGCAATGTTTCCTAATAACGCAGTCGACACTTTATCAGGTTTTCAGAAGCGAAAAACACAAATTTGACTGGGAGTTAAATTCTTTTGTGGAAGGGGAATGAATTTTTGTTATCCTTCATTCTTAATAGGTATCATAAAAATGTTGTATTTTACCTTTTTGCTTTTTTCCTCTCAACACCCTCTCTCTAATCCTTGAAAAACACGCACATGCATGAGAATGTACACAACTACGCACACACATCTATACATGCAATCTGTCATCCTGTCCTTCACCATTCAAAGCTGGCTAAAATTCCTTCTTAGTAAAAGCTGTCTTCAGTTTAACTATTCTGTAATTCTAGTAAGTTAAGTAAGTGTGTGATGCACGTTACTGGTTATGAACACATTCTTAGTTCTCTCAGCATTCTAATTTTCTATTTCCTCTTCTTGGGTTTCTAATTCATTTATACCACCTTGGAAAGCAAGCCTCTGTGGACCCACATATTTGTGCATTGATTATAGACCCTGTCCATGCAATCTATATTTATCCAGTTAGTACTCACAATGGCCAGGCTCTCTTCCATGCATTAAATAAATATATGTCCCTTCAGTCATGGGGGTTGTCAGTTGGGAGTACAATAGACCTAATTTCCAACATAATTTGACAAAAATTGTTTCTGATATATACCTGGGTAACAAAATAGAAATTGAAAAATGAAAACCAATGAAAAATATATCCAGATGTGTTAGAGGGAAGGTTCAATATAATTGTTATAATTGTACCTTAGGTTTAATTCTGAGTCTCCCAGGTGTTAGCTAAGAAAAGCAAACAATTCTTAAAACAATCTTGAATAAAAACTTGAGCAATATATGAATGTACAAGGTAGTGAAAATAATTCTATAAACAGCTAAGTGGATAATGTCCTGATATACAGCTGTCCCATGTCTAAAGTGACCCTAGTCTAGGACCAAGAGCACCAAAAGGAGATGAATGGTATCTCCCCTTCTAATCCCTTCCCCAAAAGGAATCCATTTCAGCCAGATGAAGAGCAGGTGATGTGACACTGGATATATGTTTCAATGATGTGATGAGTGTAATGGAGTTGCTTATTGCTACTTGAGAGGAAATCTATGTATTTTGGAGACCAACAGAGCAGGTAGTAGGGTTCACATGGTTTTGCTAAGTTAAAAAAAACCCAGCAACAATTAGCTGGTGTTCTCCCACAGAAGAATGTCTATATGGAGGTACAACCCTGGAGTAATTGCATGCATGACCAAGATTTTCTTTTGGGAAAAGCTTTGGCCCTGATTTAGCATTTGATCAACCAAGTGTTCAAAGGAGTTCTCAGAAACCTGCCTCGTGGGTAATGAACCAAGAAATGGATCATGAACCAAGAAATGTTTTCATGTGGGGTGCCACCAGTCACAACGCCCCAGACGGGGTCAAACATTAATTGTTTCCCTTTGGTACATATTTCTCATCTCCATGAATTCTGGCCTTGTACACCATATATAAAAGGTATTTTTCTGATCAGAAAACTAGTTTCCTTGCAAGGCAGAGTTATTCATTATTGGCGTTTCATACTTTGAAGAATACCCGGCACAGGAAATATTTGTTTGTTCAATTCATTCTATGGAATTCTTTGTGGCAGTAGGTGGATGGCAAGGTCAGTTATCTTTTGACTTTACTCTTGGCTCATGATAGTAAACATGTACTGCAAGTACATAGCAGCAAATCTGCTCTTCTTTACGGATTGAGGGCATAGGTCCAGTGCATCTAAAAGGAGTACCAAAAATAAAGTTATAAGATAAAATTAAGGGTGAGAATAGTGCCAACAGTCATTCTTCCTTGCCCTGATTCATGTAGTGTTATAAAAATACATATTTTACAACATGCAACAACCTGGTCTTATATATTAAGGCCACAAATCTTGTCTGCTGGTTAATACTAGCAGAGCCAAACTGGGTGAAAAAAAAATTATCCTATTCCTTACATGAGCTACTAGTTTGGAATACAAAGAAATCATTTTGCATTAAAACATGGATCACAGTCACTGGAGAGGAAAGCTGATTTTGTCTGGTGGACTTGGGACAAATAAATCAAGGAATAATGTGGGAAAAAAAGACCTAGATTAGCCACAGCTGATCTCCCTCTGCAGTGAACTTAATTCATTCAGCAATGTAATTCTCAGTAACCCTTTGAAAATAGCTACTTTCATCAAAATGCGGTTCTGCATTTTATTAACTTAGTTACCTAACTTATGCAGGATAATAAAAATTATTATCTCTTAGATAAAATTGAGGAAAAACACAACAGGATTTAAGAGTCTTGTCCAAATAAAGGAAGAGGACTTTTTACTTTGAATTTTGTGGTGCTTCCATCAGTGAAGTTGTTGTATCTGCTTGATGTGTTGATTTTCCAACTTCTAATTTTTGGAAAGCCCTTATTATGCAGTAGTCATTCTGCATTGTCAGTGTTGTGCATGAATTGGAACTCCCACTGTGCTCTAAACAAGGGACTGTGGTTCATTCCTTTCCCCATGATTCTTTTCACCCTGATTAACAAACAGGAGAGAGATGGTTCCAGAAATCATTTGGTAACTTATTTGTTTATCTGTTTGTTCTACAAGTATTTGGTGAGTGCCTGCCATATACCAGACACTGTGTCATTTGCTAGGGATAAAGCAATGAATAAGACAGATATTTGTCTTTGTCTGCATGGAGCTTAGAATCCAGTGAAATGAAAGAATGAATCCTCAACCAAACATTATCAAGGTGGTGAGGGCTACATATAGGGAAGTTCGAGGCACTCTGCGCACAGGAGGGCTCCTTGAGGACGCTGACATGGAGGCTGAGCTGAGACTTGAAGGATCAGCAGAAGTTTTGAAATCATCTTATTCTGTAGTCTACATTTATGTGAAGAGACCTCATCTGAGAAAAAAATTAAATGTTTCTATTTGTCAGTTTATGCTTCTGAGTGTCCTGAACCACAGAGATGCTCTAGCATAAACAATAAAGGAACAGGGTCAGTGACTTTTTATTCAGAGGTTTAGCTCTCCTGAGGTCTCTGAGCATTTGAAATATTTGTTTTCCCTTTATTCTTGACCTAAGCTCCTTACTTTGTCTACAAAAAAGCCTAAAGTGTCACTTGTGTTTATTGAGAACTTTTTGTATTACCTCTTTCCTACAACCTCTCTTCAAGGAAAGTCAACACAGGAATTCACACCTTTGCCTTAGAACAGCAGTTCTTCACCCAAGATATAATTCAGGGAACTCATAACTTGGATGAGAAAAGAATTACTTCTTTACTTCAGTCTTAATTTTACTTCTCTAACCTCTAACTAAAATGTACCATTACTTTTGTCCCCCCCACCCCACCGCCGTATATACCATATATTGCCGATACTGTACCCCAAAGTTGTTACAAGCAGCATCCAGCAAAGACTGAGCCCCAAACCTGCCACCAGGGCTCACATTCTATAAAACCCTGGGGTCCTAGAAATCTCTAAATGCATCACCAAGCACCTGGAACTATTGAAAATGTAGCATTACTTTCATTAGGAACACAGACAACAAAGCATGAAAGTGTTGTTAGTACCTGTGACTTTATAGACCAATAGAAACAAAAGATATTTACAGTTGTTACGTATCTACAAAATTGTTTTTTTCCACTACTATTTAGAATTACAGTGGCTATTAGACCTGCCGCTAGATCATATGTGATTGTGATCTTTCTACCTACAGCTGCTCATACTGTGGGCCTGGAAAACTACATGGCACCGAGTAGTCTTGCCATCACCAAGTGGTAGCAAGTTCTCATACTAGTGACCCAGGCGTCCACACTGATCTCTGGTATTCCATATCTACAATTGTTCACTCATCAATACATAGTTGAAGATAGGTCATCCACATTGTCTGACTGGATAGTTCAAATGAGATTTCTTAACTCCCTGTAAAAACACATATCTGTTTGTAATGTGGCATAGGACTGTGGAAACAGCCTTCACTCTGATATATGTCTTTTAAAAGACTTTAACCCATCTGCATTCTAAATGTACTGTCGTGTTATTTAATGTGTTAATGAATATTCATTTTTAATATTTTGCTAATTATTCTATAATGGGTTTCCTTTATAATGTTAGGTGTATGATTCTTATTTTGTGCATTTAAGAACATTTTTATGAGAAGGAGTTTATAGGTCAAACCAAATTGGCCAAGGATTAAAAAAAGGCTAAGAAACCCTATGTTAGAGTACTGCTCTCCTGGTTACATTGCAATTATAGTACTGAAAGGAGCCCTTGTGGAGCTTCTAAAGGAGAGCAATGGCCTTACACTGGTAAAACTTGTATGCTTATGTAAAGAACACGGTAAAGGCAACCTCTTCTAACTTCTGTATAGTCATATCTCTGCCACGCCAATATGTAATCATCAGCTTGGATTTTTAAAAACATTTTTACTGAAGTATAACACACACTTAGAAATGTCCACAAATCACAAAATATAAACTATCACAAAGTGAATGCACAATAAACTGCCATCCAGGTCCAGAAACAGAACATCCTAGCACCCCAGACTTCATGTTCCATGCCCCTTCCCAATCACTACTCCTCTTCTAAGGTTACCACTCTTTCAACTTCTGATACCATAAGTTAGTTCTGGCTGTTAGTGAACTTTACATAAATGAAAACAGCTATAAGATTCAGCCATATTTACCTGTATAGCTACCGTCCATTCATTCTTGTTGCAATATAGTATTCCACTGTATGAATATACTACATTTTATTTATCTATTCTACTGTGGATGTACAATTGCATTGTTTCCAATTTTGGGACATTACAAATAATGTTCCTATGAACGTTATCACCCACGTCTTTTGGCCCATATGAGAACTACTAATTAATGGGTATGCAAAGACTCAATTTCAGTAGCTGAGTCAAACAGTTTTCTGAAATTGTTGTACCAATATATATGACCACCAGCAATGTATGAAAGTCACAGTGCTTCCACATCCTCACCAATCCTTGACAATACTTAGTGTCAACCTGCTTATTTTTAGCTATTCTGAGGTGTATCTCACGGCTGGTTTTTTTTTTTTTTCCTCAAACACCAGCTTTATTCAATCTTAATATTTTGCGTTACTTGTTTCAAATCTTTCTTTTTTTTTAGCATCTTTATTGGAGTATAAATGCTTTACAATGGTGTGTTAGTTTTCTGCTGTATAACAAAGTGAATCAGCTATACATATACATATATCCCCATATCTCCTCCCTCTTGCGTCTCCCTCCCACTCTCCTTATCCCACCCTTCTAGGTGGTCACAAAGCACTGAGCTGATCTCCCTGTGCTATACGGCTGCTTCCCACTAGCTTTCTATTTTACCCTTGGTAGTATATGTAAGTCGATGCCACTCTCACTTCATCCCAGCTTACCCTTCCCCCGCCCCGTGTCCTCAAGTCCATTCTCTACATCTGCATCTTTATTCCTGTCCTGCCCCTAGGTTCTTCAGAACCCTTTTTTTTTTTTCAGATTCCATATATGTGTTTTAGCATATGGTATTTCTTTTTCTCTTTCTGACTTACTTCACTCTGTATGACAGACTCTAGGTCCATCCACCTCACTACAAATAAATCAATTTCGTTTCTTTTTATGGCTGAGTAATATTCCATTACATATATGTGCCACATCTTCTTTATTCATTCAACTGTCGATGGACACGTAGGTTGCTTCCACGTCCTGGCTATTGTAAATAGAGCTGCAATGAACATTGTGGTACATGACTCTTTTTGAATTATGGTTTTCTCAGGGTATATGCCCAGTAGTGGGATTGCTAGGTCGTATGGAAATTCTATTTTTAGTGTTTTAAGGAACCTCCATACTGTTCTCCATAGTGGCTGTATCAGTTTACATTCCCACCAACAGTGCAAGAGGGTTCCCTTTTCTCCACACCCTCTCCAGCATTTATTGTTTGTAGACTTTTTGATGATGGCCATTCTGACTGGTGTGAGGTGATACCTCACTGTAGTTTTGATTTGCGTTTCTCTAATGATTAGAGATGTTGAGCATCCTTTCATGTGTTTCTTGGCAATCTGTATATTTTCTTTGGAGAAATCTCTATTTCGTTCTTCTGCCCATTTTGGATTTGGTTGTTTGTTTTTTTGATATTGAGCTGCATGAGCTGCTTGCAAATTCTGGAGATTAATCCTTTGTCAGTTGCTTCGTTTGCAAATATCTTCTCCCATTCTGAGGGTTGTCTTTTCATCTTGTTTGTAGTTTACTTTGCTGTGCAAAAGCTTTTGTTTCTCTAGGTCCCATTTGTTTATTTTTGTTTTTATTTCCATTTCTCTAGGAGGTGGATCAAAAAGGATCTTGCTGTGATTTATGTCATACAGTGTTGTGTCTGTTTTCCTCTAAGAGCTTTATGGTATCTGGCCTTACATTTTGAGTTTATTTTTGTATATGGTGTTAGGGAGTGTTCTAAGTTCATTCTTTTACATGTAGCTGCCCAGTTTTCCCAGCACCGCTTATTGAAGAGACTGTCTTTTCTCTATTGTATAATCTTGGCTGCTTTATCAAAGATAAGGTGACCATATGTGTGTGGGTTTATCTCTGGGCTTTCTATCCTCTTCCATTGATCTATATTTCTGTTTTTGTGCCAGCACCATATTGTCTTGATTACTGTAGCTTTGTAGTATAGTCCGAAGTCAGGGAGTCTGATTCCTCCAGCTCTGTTTTTCTTTCTCAAGATTGCTTTGGCTATTCGTGGTCTTTTGTGTTTCCATACAAATTGTAAAATTTTCTGTTCTGGTTCTGTGAAAAATGCCATTGGTAGTTTGATAGGGATTGCACTGAATCTGTAGATTGCTTTGGGTAGTATAGTCATTATCACATTGTTGATCCTTCCAATCCAAGAACATGGTATATCTCTCCATCTGTTTGCATCATCTTTAACTTCTTTCATCAGTATCTTATAGTTTTCTGCATACAGGTCTTTTGTCTCCTTAGGTAGGTGTATTTCTAGGTATTTTATTCTTTTTGTTGCAATGGTAAACGGGAGTGTTTCCTTAGTTTCTCTTTCAGATTTTTCATCACTAGTGTATAGGAATGCAAGAGATTTCTGTGCATTAATTTTGTATCCTGCTACTTTACCAAATTCATTGATTAGCTCTAGTAGTTTTCTGGTGGCATCTTTAGGATTCTCTATGTACAGTATCATGTCATCTGCAAACAGTGACAGCTTTACTTCCTCCTTTCTGATTTGGATTCCTTTTATTTCTTTTTCTTCTCTGATTGCTGTGGCTAAAACTTCCAAAACTATGTTGAATAATAGTGGTGAGAGTGGGCAACCTTGTGTTGTTCCTGATCTTAGCGGAAATGGTTTCAGTTTTTCACCATTGAGAACGATGTTGGCTGTGCGTTTGTCATATATGGCCTTTATTATGTTGAGGTAAGTTCCCTCTATGCCTACTTTCTGCAGGGTTTTTATCATAAATGGGTGTTGAATTTTGTCGAAAGATTTTCTTCATCTATTGAGATGATCATATGGTTTTGCTCCTTCAGTTTGTTAATATGGTGTATCACATTGATTGATTTGCATATATTGAAGAATCCTTGCATTCCTGGGATAAACCCCACTTTATGATGGTGTATGATCTTTTTAATGTGCTGTTGGATTCTGTTTGCTAGTATTTTGTTGAGGATTTTTGTAACTATGTTCATCAGTGATATTGGCCTGTAGATTTCTTTGTGACATCTCTGTCTATTTTTGGTATCCGGGTGATGTTGGTCTCGTAGAAGGAGTTTGGGAGTGTTCCTCCCTCTGCTATATTTTGGAAGGGTTTGAGAAGCATAGGTGTTACCTGTTCTCTAAATGTTTGATAGAATTCGCCTGTGAAGCCATCTGGTCCTGGGCTTTTGTTTGTTGGAAGATTATGAATCACCATCTCAATTTCAGTGCTTGTGATTGTCTGTTTATATGTTCTATTTCTTCCTGGTTCAGTCTTGGAAGGTTGTGCTTTTCTAAGAATTTGTCCATTTCTTCCAGGTTGTCCATTTTATTGGCATATAGTTGCTTGTAGTAATCTCTCATGATCCTTTGTATTTCTGCAGTGTCAGTTTTTACTTCTCCTTTTTCATTTCTAATTCTATTGATTTGAGTCTTCTCCCTTTTTTTCTCCTTCTTTTTTGGCTAATGGGTTATCAATTTTGTTTATCTTCTCAAAGAACCAGCTTTTAGTTTATTGATCTTTGCTATTGTTTCCTTCATTTCTTTTTCATTTATTTCTGATGTGATCTTTATGATTTCTTTCCTTCTGCTAACTTTGGGGTTTTTTTGTTCTTCTTTCTCTAATTGCTTTAGGTGTAAGGTTAGGTTGTTTATTTGAGATGTTTCTTGTTTCTTGAGGTAGGATTGCATTGCTATAAACTTGCCTCTTAGAACCGCTTTTGCTGCATCCATAGGTTTTGGGTCATCGTGTTTTCATTGTCATTTGTTTCTAGGTATTTTTTGATTTCCTCTTTGATTTCTTCAGTGATCTCTTGGTTAGTAAGTAGTGTATTGTTTAGCCTCCATGTGTTTGTATTTTTCACAGATATTTTCCTGTAATTGATATGTAATCTCATAGTGTTGTGGTCGGAAAAGATACTTGAAACAATTTCAATTTTCTTAAACTTACCAAGGCTTGATTTGTGACCCAAGATATGATCTATCATGGAGAATGTTCCATGAGCACTTGAGAAGAAAGTGTATTCTGTTGTTTTTGGATGGAATGTCCTATAAATATCAATGAAGTCCATCTTGTTTAATGTGTCATTTAAAGCCTGTGATTCCTTATTTATTTTCATTTTGGATGATCTGTCCATTGGTGAAAGTGGGGTGTTAAAGTCCCCTACTATGACTGTGTTACTGTCGATTTCCCCTTTTATGGCTGTTAGCATTTGCCTTATGTATTGAGGTGCTCCTATGTTGGGTGCATAAATATTTACAATTGTTATATCTTCTTCTAGGATTGATCCCTTGATCCTTATGTAGTGTCCATCTTTGTCTCTTGTAATAGTCTTTATTTTAAAGTCTATTTTGTCTGATATGCAAATTGCTACTCCAGCTTTCTTTTGATTTCCATTTGCATGGAATATCTTTTTCCATCCCCTCACTTTCAGTCTGTATGTGTCCCTAGGTCTGAAGTGGGTCTCTTATAGACAGCATATATATAGGTCTTGTTTATGTATTGAATCAGCCAGTCTATGTCTTTTGTTTGGAGCATTTAATCCATTTACATTTAAGGTAATTACTGATATGTATTTTCCTGTTACCATTTTCTTAATTGTTTTGGGTTTGTTATTGTAGGTCTATTCCTTCTCTTGTGCTTCCTGCCTAGAGAAGTTCCTCTAGCATTTGTTGTAAAGCTGGTTTGTTGGTGCTGAATTCTCTTAGCTTTTGCTTGTCTGTAAAGGTTTTAATTTCTCTGCTGAATCTGAATGAGATCCTAGTTGGGTAGGGTAATCTTGGTTGTAGGTTTTCCCCTTTCATCACTTTAAATATGTCCTGCCACTCCCTTCTGGCTTGCTGAGTTTCTGTTGAAAGATTAGCTGTTAACCTTACGGGGATTCCTTTGTATGTTTTTTTTTTTTTATAAATTTATTTATTTTATTTATTTTTGGCTGTGTTGGGTCTTTGTTGCTGTGCGCGGGCTTTCTCTAGTCACGGTAAGCAGGGGCAACTTTGTATGTTATTTGTTGTTTTTCCCTTTCTGCTTTTAATATTTTTTTCTTTGTATTTAATTTTTGATAGTTTGATTAATACGTGTCTTGGTGTGCTTCTCCTTGGATTTATCCTATATGGGACTCTCTGTGCTTCCTGGAATTGATTAACTATTTCCATTCCCATATTAGAGAAGTTTTCCACTATAATCTCTTCAAATGTTTTCTCAGTCCCTTTCTTTTTCTCTTCTTCTTCTGGGACCACTATAATTCGAATGTTTGTGCATTTAATGTTGTCCCAGAGGTCTCTGAGACTGTCTTCAATTCTTTTCATTCTTTTTCCTTTATTCTGCTCTGCAGTAGTTATTTCCACTATCTTATCTTCCAGGTCACTTATCTGTTCTTCTGCCTCAGTTATTCTGCTATTGATTCTTTCTAGAGAATTTTTAATTTCATTTATTGTGTTGTTCATCATTGTGTGTTTGCTCTTTGGTTCTTCTAGGTCCTTGTTAAAAGTTTTTTGTATTTTCTCCATTCTCTTTCCAAGATTTTGGATCATCTTTACTATCATTATGCTGAATTCTTTTGCAGGTAGACTGCCTATTTCCTCTTCATTTGTTTGGTCTGGTGGGTTTTTACCTTGCTCTTTCATCTGCTGTGTGTTTCTCTGTCTTCTCATTTTGCTTAACTCACTGTGTTTGGGGTCTCCTTTCACAGGCTGCAGGTTCTTAGTTCCCATTGTTTTTGGTGTCTGTCCCAGTGGGTAATGTTGGTTCAGTGCGTTGTGTAGGCTTCTGGGTGGATGGGACTAGTGCCTGTGTTCTGGTGGATGAGGCTGGATATTGTCTATCTGTTGGGCAGGACCACGTCCGGTGGTGTGTTTTGGGGTGTCTGTGACCTTATTATGATTTTAGGCAGCCTCTCTGCTAATGGGTGGGGTTGTGTTCCTGTCTTGCTAGTTGTTTGGCATAGGGTGTCCGGCACTGTGTCTTATCGGTCATTGAGTGGAGCTCGGTCTTAGCGTTGAGATGGAGATCTCTGGGTGAGCTTTCACCATTTGATATTACGTGGAGCCGGGAGGTCTCTGGTGGACCAATGTCCTGAACTTGGCTCTCCCACTTCAGAGGCAGAGGCCTGACACCTAGATGGAGCACACAGCTCAGAAGGGAGAAAAAAAGAAAGAAATAAAATAAAATAAAATAAAGTTATTAAAAGAAAAAAAAATTATTTAAAATTTTTAATAAATTAAAAAGTAATAAAGAAAAAGAGAGTAACAAACCAAAAAAGAAATCCACCAGTGATAACAAGCACTAAAAACTATACTAAAAAAACAAACAAACAAAACGGACAGACAGAACCCTAGGACAAATGGTCAAAGTGAAGCTATACAGACAAAATCACACAAAGAAGCATACACATACACACTCACAAAAAGAGAAAATGGAAAAAAATACATATATCATTGCTCCCAATGTCCACCGCCTCAATTTTGGGATGATTCATTGTCTATTCAGGTATTCCACAGATGCAGGGTACATCAAGTTGATTGTGGAGATTTAATCCACTGCTCCTGAGGCTGGTGGGAGAGATTTCCCTTTCTCTTCTTTGTTCGCACAGCTCCTGGGGTTCAGCTTTGGATTTGGCCCAGCCTCTGTGTGTAGGTTGCCTGAGGGCGTCTGTTCTTCGCTCAGACAGGACGGGGTTAAAGTAGCAGCTGATTTGGGGCTCTGGCTCACTCAGGCTGGGTGGAGGGAGGGGTATGGAATTCGGGGTGAGCCTGCAGCGGCAGAGGCCAGCGTGACATTGTACTAGCCTGAGGTGTGCTGTGTTTCCCCAGGGAAGTTGTCCCTGGATCACGGGACCCTGGCAGTGGCGGGCTGCACCGGCTCCCGGGAGGGGCAGTGTGGAGAGTGACCTGTGCTCGCACACAGGCTTTTTGGTGGCGGCAGCAGCAGCCTTAGCATCTCATGCCCGTCTCTGGGGTCCGCGCTGATAGCCACAGCTCATGCCCATCTCTGGTGATCATTTAGGCAGTGCTCTGAATCCCCTCTCCTCGCGCACCCCGAAACACTGGTCTCTTGCCTTTTCGGCAGGTCCAGACCTTTTTCCGGACTCCCTCTCAGCTAGCTGTGGTGCACTAGCCCCCTTCAGGCTGTGTTCAAGCAGCCAACCCCAGTCCTCTCCTTGGGGTCTGACCTCCAGAGCCCGAGCCTCAGCTCCCAGCCCCACCCACCCCGGCGGGTGAGCAGAGAAGCCTCTCAGGCTGGTGAGGGCTGGTAGGCACCGATCCTCCGTGCGGGAATCTCTCTGCTTTGCCCTCGCACCCCTGTTGCTGCGCTCTCCTCCGTGGCTCTGAAGCTTCCTCCCTCCGCCACCCGCAGTCTCCGCCCATGAAGTGGCTTCCTAGTGTGTGGAAACCTTTCCTCCTTCTCAGCTCCCTCCCAGAGGGGCAGGTCCCATCCCTATTCTTTTGTCTCTGTTTTTTCTTTTTTCTTTTTCCCTACCCAGGTACGTGGGGAGTTTCTTGCCTTTTGGGGAGTCTGAGATCCTCTGCTGGCGTTCAGTAGGTGTTGTATAGGAGATGTTCCACATGTAGATGTATTTCTGATGTATTTGTGGGGAGGAAGGTGATCTCCATGTCTTACTCCTCCACCATCTTGAAGTTCTCTCTCCTCATTGCTGTTTTAAGAATATTAAGTATATAAGTTCTATGAGAGAAATTTACATGCCAATTTTCTGAAAAACATGTTTCAACTTAATACAACCATCAGAGACAGGAGACAAGTTTTGCGTTAAATATATGGAAGCTTATGTAAAAATTAAGACCATTCTTCTCTTACATTTTGCGTAACTGAAAAAAAGGAAAGTAAATTACTGGGTTTCTGTCTGCTACTCTCTGAAAGGACTTAATGATAATTAAGACCCACATGATGCCTAATCCTTGGGATCTCACAGTCAGAAGGAGGATGCAGACAAATGAACAATTGTTAATAAGACAACATGATAAGAGCTGATGGAAGCACATAAGATGGCACTGATCCTGTTTCAGGAGGTCTGGAAATTGAGCTCTAAGCTTATGTCAAAGGATGAAGACACTCTATACAGGTGAACAAGTGAGGATTAGGGAACTAAAGACAAAGAGAACCATTTTTAAAAAGGCCCATCACCACCACCAACTCCCTGAGGGACTGACATAAGTCAAATAAAAAAGATGGTGACTGGAGGTATCTAAAGTGCACTAAGGTCAATAGTTCTAGAGAAGTGGCACGGGGGACACTGTTGGCAGCACAGTGGGAAGTATGCTATAAGACTGCTTAACACTTGTGTGCACAGGCGTATCACCTATTCACTCTTTCTCTACCCACATCATGCTTGGTATTGCTAGGTTCCCTGGTGCCACAGCCTAAGAAGGATAAATGGCCCAGAGGTGTCAGACCTGTAGATGCTTTGGAGCAAGCAGTGAGGCAGGATGAAGTGGGTGTCACCCCCTTCTGCCGAAAGCCAACCTGAATGAAGACATCTCAGCGGATCACAGTGTAGGTTTCTGATAATTCGACGAAAAGGTCCTCTTCTCCCTCCCCCATCCCACTGACTTTTATTTTAGCATGTGTAAACCCCTTGAAAATTAGATACAACTTCAGGACAAGAGGGGGGATAACTAAGTTGACTAAGATATAATTTCTGTCACCCAGTGGACTGGGAATTTAAAGTAGAAGCTTATTTGTTGTGGCAGAATAAAGAGTCACTTCTACTACACACTAAGTTAGGCGAGTAAGACTTGCATCTTCCACAGTTTGAGTGTATGTTCTCCTAAGTGCTTGGCAACCTATATGCGGAGTGGGTTAGATACTCTCTAGGGTTAGATATATTAAGGGAGGACAACAGGAAAGAAAGTGGGAGAACTTAGCAAGCAGTCCACAGAATCTAGACCTAATAGGAAAGAAGAGGAAAAAGAGAGAAGCTAACCTGTCAGAGAGAAGCAGGCAGGCCAGGCAGCTCTTAGAGTCCACCATGAGATTAAGGGCCAGGAGTGACAGCACTGAAAAGGGTGGCAGAAGAGAGGGTCAGAAAGCAGAATGTTTATACTGTAGGAGTTGAAAGCTTGAACTGGGGGCAGACATCTTTATTTTTAATCCAAGTTCTACCATTTACTTACTGTATGACTTTGAACAATTTACTTAAACATTGGGAGCCTCAGTTTCCCTCTCAGTAAAATGGGGGTCATTATGGTATCTACCTCACAGAGTTGAGTTCAGAATCAAATGAAACAATAAATCTAAAGGTGATAGCTTGGTGTCCTGGCACATGCTAAGTGCCTAATCCATGGCAGCTATGATAATTGGCAAAGCAGTTCCTGTTATGGAATTCAGAAGGATACAGTGTCTACACTGTGGACAAGGGCCGAGGTGGAAAGACAGTTTAAGGCTTGGGCATGGAGGAGGTCAAGAATATCGTGTTAGATGGCAATCTCTATAAATTCTGAAGTCAGTGCAGTGACATGATTTGGGGGAGAGAGGAGTTCTGTGAGCCAGATGCCAAAATGTACATCAGCCGACAGGGAGTGACCAGACAGTCAGAAACAATCATGCGGAGGAAGGTAATGAGCACCAGAGCGCAGGAATGCTTTTCAGGGAAGTGGAAGAACGGGAGTTCAGAAGTGACACTGGGGAGCCAAAAGGTGTGAGCTTCACCGCCCAGTGCCGATATAGGTGATGTGAGAAGAAGCAGCATTGACTTGAAAAAGATTCAAGAGGAATGGTCCCCAGGGAGAACCAGGTTTCAGTTAAAGCAAAAATGGGACAAAGAGTTCCAGGAAGTGGGAGAAGTGTAGTAGAATCTGCTTATTGTGGAAAAAAGCCTCAGAGGGCACCTGGAAAGGTTTGGGAGGAAGAGAAGCACAGGAGGTTGGAGTGATGGAGGGAGCCCTTAGCAGTGGCATCCATCAGAAGCTCCTACTGGACCCTACAGGATCCTATGGGTGACCTTTTAAAATACTTTTTGAAAAGACTCAGTTAGACTTCTCTGTGCTGTCAGGGTTGAAAGGGCAAAAATGCATAAATCAGAAACAGGTACACACAGATTAAAAAGAAATTTGATTCGAGAGAATCCAAAGTATTAGCAAATTAGTATATTCGATAATACTTGTTCATAACTCCCATTCTACAGCATCTTAATAAAACCCTAGAAATTTTCCTAATGAAATAACTGCAACGTTCTGTCTCAAAAGCACCAGAAAATTACCTAGGCATATCCTATTCAAGACAAGTACTAGCTGCTTTACTTGGCAAATCTCAGAAACTGTGAGGCAATGATTGGTTTTTAGGGAACCACTTTAGATACTTCACTTGCTTCAGTTTTAAAATTTGGTGTTTAGACTGTCTTTGAGCATGCCTCACATCTATTGAGAGGTCTTTGTACTGTCCAGGACATGGTCTCATCTAGTGCCCTAGACACCTTTAGGGAAACTGGAGAGATCTGCTGTCTGAAAAACACAACTGCCAAAGTCAACTCTGACTGTGGCTTTGCTTCAAATTCCAAGAGCTTTTCAAACAGTAGGGTTGATGCTGCCAATGCTAAATACTGCATGTGAAATAAAAGAAACATCCATAATTAGGGACACAAATGAAGATAAAATCACTGCGTCAGGAAAAATAAATAAAACAGTTATGGAGGAGAGTAGTGATAGGATATGTTTCCTATTTAAATTCATTGTTTTGCTGTTTCCAGGTAAACAGCACAACGGTGAGAAAGATTTGTAAGCCTCTGTGGCAGAGACAAATTTTGTTAAAAAGTAAGAAGCAGTGCAGACTTCTGTCTGCCAGGACAAGAAACGTCAGACCAGAGGAAACTCTCTTCAGCTCATTCAGACATTTGGAATAAATCACTGGTTGCCGGCTGGAAATAACTTGTTGGGAAGGATTTCCTGAGACGCTATTATTATGCTCGGAAACTCCATGTGCTGAACAAAGACAGCACTGTGGCGGAGTTCTGCTATGGATCGGTGCACTTGGGCACTGTGCTGGGATGCCAAGGGCCTTGTAGCCACTATTTGAAGTTGCAGGGGTTTCGCTCAGTGAGCGCCAGGAGCTGTTGCATTTGCACATGGTTTAGAAGAAAGAGTGTGGCAAGAACATGGAACTGGGAGTCAGGCTGAACTGCAAGTGAAACTCTATCTTGTCACTCACAATGTGTGTGACCTTAGTTGCTTACTCTCTCAGAGGTTTAGTTTCCTATATATAAACTGAGGTTAATACCTAGTGATAATTACATGAGATAAAGTATGTAAGGCATCTGGAAAAGCTCCCAGTTCTTAGAAAATACTCAGTAGTATTTATCATACAAATAAAGCTCCAGATCCATATGCTTAATGGGGAAAGGAAGAGTATATCCATTTTAAAACAACTTTGCTGTTAGTTGATCATGTATTGACACCAAGTTCAGTAGAGTTTACAAAACAGTCCTCTAATTCAGGTTCCAGCACCAAAAACCACGTGGGTATAGAGGTTCTGGAGTGGGATCCCTTAGGCTGTTCAACAAAAATTCAGGCCCTCAACCAGTCCAAGTCCCTCACACTAGACTCTGAAGCTCTCATATGACCACCATCTTCTCTAGCATCTAGAGAAACAAACCCTTCCCAAAGCGGAATTCTCTTTCTCTCTCTTCTTTACTCCTCTATTCCAAAAGCCCCATTTCTTAGCCTCCTGTAGAGGTTGTCAGTTGAATGAATCTAGTTGATTTCATTATGAATATAACCAAGTGAGAGTGGTAAAGCAGGTTCAAGAGTCCCTGGAACTTAAGGAAGTAATCAGACTTTTTAGACAATCAAGATGGACCATTTTCAGCAGTTCTCCTGTGAGTTAAAATATTTAAAGATTTCAATCTCTTCCTCAACTACAAGAGATCCTTTGCCTCCCTGGCTTCTTCCTGCCATGCTATGTATGTGTATGTTGGAAAGGGTGAGTGTTAGAGAGGAAAAAAATCACATCCTGCCATAGTCCCTTTGAGGGATTTCATGGAGCTCTTACAAGGTAGGTACAACTACCTTTTTCCTAATGGTTAAAGACTGGCTGAGGTGTTCTTCTGTGCCCTAATACCAGCAATAAGTGTAACAGGGAAGAACAAATCTGACTCCACATATTGGATCTGTTTCTTTTACTTTAACCTTTATATTCTATTGCTTTTGCTGCAAGTTAAGAATGTTGCCTATAGCCTGAAATATGCAGGATAGCCTATTTTCAAGGCTCTGATTTTTAAAGGTATAACACTTTTCCATTCATATAGAGATAAGGTGCAGAACAGAGAATAATATTTGTCTTGTTGGAGGTTTACAGGAACATCATGACCTGACCTACATGGACAGCTCCAACAGGATTTGCACACCAAGAAGTTTGCAACAACCAACCATATCCCCTCCCCTTTTAGTATAAAAGGAGCCTGAATTCTAACTTGGAGAAGATGGTTCTTTGGGACACTAGTCCACCATCTTCTCGGTCTGCTGGCTTTCAAATAAAGTTGCTATTCCTTGCCTCAATAACTTGTCTCTCGATTTATTGGCCTGTCATGCAGCGAGAAATATGAGCTTGGACTCAGTAACATAAATCTCCTGGCATGTTCAGCTCTTAAGAGGATGCGCTGTAGGATCTTCCACTTACTTCTCCACTTTGGAGTTCTTTAAAGTCTTCAAATACCAATCTCCATTACCTTGTCCAAGATATACTGGCTGGTCCCTTGGGTTCTTTTGCCACTGGCTCCTGCTCAAGCACTGTGGAGGGGGCTATCTCTGCCTTGCTGTATTGAACTTAGAGCTTTCCCACTGCTATCCAAGATCTCTTCCTAAATCTCAAACCATCATCCTACCCTCTTTTTCAGAGAGAATAGAGTGGTTTTTTTTTTTTTCTTTTTTTTTCTCATGACAGAGAAGTCAGCCTGTTAATCTGGGTATGAGTATTAACAGAAGTGTCCTATGAAGAATGGATCTTCCATTCTTCACTCCTCTAAGTGCCCCATCCCAGACCCCTGATTCATTCATAAGTGACAGGGAACTTAACCAACCCACTATAGAATATAAGGACTCTTCCAACAGTAAGCTACTTCATGCCCATCAGGAAGCCTAAATTGTGTAGCAAAATTCAGGTCTCCAGGCCATTGTTCCTGGTGTCATACTGCTTGGTTTTCTTTTTTCTGCTGCACATTGTTATGCCAACCCACAATATCCAACAACTAAGATGCCACTTGGAGTTGACTGCTGAAGTTAGAGGTATATACTAAAGTAAATTGGTCCCTTTAGTCACCTTGTTACATACCACAAACCAGAGGTTGGGTAGCGAGGGGTCCTTCTTAAACTTTGAAAAATGAGACTCCAGTGGTGGCATTTCTAGTAGCATTGTATACATGGACAGAAAATTGGTACACAGGCTTCACTGAGATGCCACTTCACAACCATTGGACCGGCAACACTGAAAAGAACTTGAACAACTATTTCAGGTATGGTTGTGAAGAAAAGGGTATTTTCATACATTAATGATATAAGTATGAACTACTACACTGTAAACATTTATTAGATAATTCAGCACCACAAAGCCAGCTTTACAACAAATGCTAAAGGAACTTCTCTAGGCAGGAAACACAAGAGAAGGAAAAGACCTACAATAACAAACCCAAAACAATTAAGAAAATGGTAATAGGAACATACATCAATAATTACCTTAAATGTAAATGGATTAAATGCCCCAAACAAAAGACACAGACTGGCTGAATGGATACAAAAACAAGATGTGTATATATACTGTCCAAAAGAGACCCACTTCAGACCTAGGGACAGATACAGACTGAAAGTGAGAGGATAGAAAAAGATATTCCATGCAAATGGAAATCAAAAGAAAGCTGGAGTAGCAATTCTCATACCAGACAAAATAGACTATAAACTAAAGACTATTACAAACGACAAAGAAAGACACTACATAATGATCAAGGGATGAATCCAAGAAGAAGATATAACAATTGTAAATATTAATGCACCCGACTTAGGAGCACCTCAATACATAAGGCAAATGCTAACAGCCATAAAAGGGGAAATCGAGAGTAACACAACCATAGTAGGGGACTTTAACACCCCATTTTCACCAATGGACAGATCATCCAAAATGAAAATAAATAAGGAAACACAAGCTGTAAATGATACATTAAACAAGATGGACTTCATTGATATTTACAGGACATTCCATCCAAAAACAACAGAATACACTTTCTTCTCAAGTGCTCATGGAACATTCTCCACGATAGATCATATCTTGGGTCACAAATCAAACCTTGGTAAATTTAAGAAAATTGAAATTGTATCAAGTATCTTTTCCAACCAGAACGCTATGAGAATACATATCAATTACAGGAAAAAAATCTGTTAAAAATAGAAACACATGGAGGCTAAACAATACACTACTTACTAACCAAGAGATCACTGAAGAAATCAAAGAGGAAATCAAAAAATATCTAGGAACAAACAATGAAAACACGATGACCCAAAACCTATGGATGCAGCAAAACCGGTTCTAAGAGGCAAGTTTATAGCAATACAATCCTACCTCAAGAAACAAGAAACATCTCAAATAAACAACCTAACCTTACACCTAAAGCAATTAGAGAAAGAAGAACAAAAAAACCCCAAAGTTAGCAGAAGGAAAGAAATCATAAAGATCACATCAGAAATAAATGAAAAAGAAATGAAGGAAACAATAGCAAAGATCAATAAAACTACAAGCTGGTTCTTTGAGAAGATAAACAAAATTGATAAACCATTAGCCAGACTCATCAAGAAAAAAAAAAGAGAAGAACTAGAACAAAAAATTTTACAATTTGTATGGAAACACAAAAGACCCCGAATAGCCAAAGCAATCTTGAGAAAGAAAAACAGAGGTGGAGGAATCAGGGTCCTGGACTTCAGACTATACTGCAAAGGTACAGTAATCAAGACAGTATGGAACTGGCCCAAAAACAGAAATATAGATCAATGGAACAGGATAGAAAGCCCAGAGATAAACCCACGCACATATGGTCACCGTATCTTTTATAAAGGAGGCAAGAATATACAATGGAGAAAAGACAGCCTCCTCAATAAATGGTTCTGGGAAAACTGGACAGCTGCATGTAAAAGAATGAAATTAAAACACTCCCTTACACCATATACAAAAATAAACTCAAAATGGATTAAAGACCTAAATGTAAGGCCAGACAGTATAAACTCTTAGAGGAAAACACAGGTAGAACACTCTATGACATAAATCACAGTAAGATCCTTTTTAACCCACCTCCTAGAGAAATGAAAATAAAAACAAAAATAAACAAGTGGGACCTAATGAAACTTAAAAGATTTGCATAGCAAAGGAAACCAAAAACAAGATGAAAAGACAACCCTCAGAATGGGAGAAAATATTTGCAAATGAAGCAACTGACAAAGGATTTATCTCCAAATGATACAAGCAGCTCATGCAGCTCAATATCAAAAAAACAAACAACCCAATCCAAAAATGGGTAGAAGAACTAAATAGACATTTCTCCAAAGAAGGTATACAGATTGCCAACAAACACATGAAAGGATGCTGAACGTCACTAATCATTAGAGAAATGCAAATCAAAACTACAATGAGGTATCACCTCACACCAATCAGAATGACCATCATCAAAATGTCTACAAACAGTAAATGCTAGAGAGGGTGTGGAGAAAAGGGAACCCTCTTGCACTGTTGGTGGGAATGTAAATTGATACAGCCACTATGGAGAACAGTATGGAGGTTCCTTAAAAAACTAAAAATAGACCCAGGAATCCCACTACTGGGCATATGCCTGGATAAAACCATAATTCAAAAAGAGTCATGTACCACAATGTTCATTTCAGCACTATTTACAATAGCCAGGACATGGAAGCAACCTAAGTGCCCATCGACAGATGATTGGATAAAGAAGATGTGGCACATATATACAATGGAATATTACTCAGCCATAAAAAGAAACGAAATTGATATATTTGTAGTGAGGTGGATGGACCTAGAATCTATCATACAGAGTGAAGTAAGTTGGAAGGAGAAAAACAAATACCGTATGCTAACACACATATATGGAATCTAAAAAAAAAAAAAAAAAAGGCTCTGAAGAACCTAGGGGCAGGACAGGAATAAAGATGCAGACATAGAGAATGGACTTGAGGACATGGGGAGGGGGAAGGTTAAGCTGGGACGAAGTAAGAGAGTGGCATGGACATATATACACTACCAAATGTAAAATAGATAGCTAGTGGGAAGCAGCCTCATAGCAAAGGGAGATCAGCTCGGTGCTTTGTGACCACCTAGAGGGGTAGGATGGGGAGGGTGGGAGGGAGACGCAAGAGGGAGGAGATATGGGGATATATGTATATGTATAGCTGATTCACTTTGTTATAAAGCAGAAACGAACACACTATTGTAAAGCAATTATACTCCAATAAAGATGTTAAAAAAAAGTACTTATAGCATTTACTCTAGTATTTCATGTCCTAAGAACCTATGCCATAGAAATAAAATATTCCATTCTGAAGGGACATTTGTAGAGGATATTTGTTATAGTATTTTTCATTTTGGACAAAAATGGAAGACAAATTTAATACTATCAGTAGGAAAATGACTGAATACATTTTTTACACCCTCTCCATGAAATACGATGCAGACATGAAAATAAATAAATTAGAGTTGTACCAAATTCACAGTTTTCCCTGAAAAAAGATGGGAAGTTGTTAAAATAGATTATTTGTGGGAAGGGGAGGCATGGGGTAACATGTTGATGTGGGAAAAACAACAAGAAAGTCAAAATAAACAGCTTATATAATCTTGATCACAGTTGTATGTAAAAATTTTTTTAAAAAATCATTATACATATGAATTATTCTACACCCACCAACGCAGACCTCACATTCAATGTCATGGCTGCAGACTCACAGGAGGGAAGGCTCAGTACTGATAAGATATGCTTGAGGCAACTCATCAAGACATTTTTGTTTATCTAGAACCTTCTTTGATCCAGGATATCTACTGAGTCCCATAAACGGCTTTACTTCTCTAGTGCTGTTCTGGAACTGTGCTTTTTCTCAATTAAAAATTGCATGTTCCCTGCATAGCTCCCAGACACAGAGCAGCAATGACCTACTTCTCAGAGCTTCCAGTGCATTCACTTGTTTCTCCCAGGGCTCCTTCAGAGTCTCGAGTACACGTGTTTTATCTAATTAGACCAGCACCTCCAAAAATCTTTAGAGTCCAACATCCCTCTTTCTCAACTAATGAAATATAACTTTGATTTAGAAAAATCCTATGAAATTTATTCCACTGAGATAAATCTGAAGGAAAACTGCCTTACCTTCCTCAGCCAAATGTAACTGCTAATATGTGCTCCCCAAAGAAAAGAGTGAAAACTGCCACTCCTCACTCCCTGGTAAAGGGTTAAGTTAGGTATAACAAATCTTACTCCTTTCTCTCAGTTTTAGAATAACCCACATTTACCAGGTACATACTAGGGTTTTGAAACACCAGTATAATATGGTTTCTTAATTCATAGATTAATGATAAGTGATCCTCTGAAGAATGATCTAGAAAATTTCATGGCATTACATTTCTATTCAGTGCTTCCCATCGTTTGCATAGCTCATGTCCCATTTATGGAGACAGGCCATCCTCCTCCTTTTTGAATTTAATTCATAACCTCATCTCCATTCCCTACTTCCAGAGTGAGCACGTGAGAAGCCGTCTCCTTTTCCTCTTTCTTCTATCTATAGCTTCATGCTAGTACATGGTTAGTATTTAGGAAAGTAGCTACACACTGCTCCTCAGTCTGTGGATGGCAAAATGGGCTGACTATCTAGAAGAGGCTCCCGCTGTGCCCAATGAGCTCACCTATTCCTAACTGGTCTGTGGAAATCTGAGCACATCATCTCATATGTGTACTTAATTACCCCAATTCCACAATTTCCTTTGGAAATTCTAGTCCACAGTATGCCCAAGATACAGGTTGATCTCTAATTTTAAAAATGTGATGTGATTGGAAACCACCGTCTAATACTACTTAGTACAACCGACTTAGTTTAAGCCTGTGGCTCCACTGGTCTTTCAAGAAATATCTTGAAACTTCTGGGCCATAATTCCAAGCAAACAGCCCAGGTAGTTTTGTAAGGTTTAATCTAACACAGCAGGGCCCTGAAAACGCTGCCTCTAGGCTAGGACCAAGTTCACTTTCCAAATGCCCCTAATTCTTCTGCAACTTTTTCAACGTTAAAAGGATTCCCCAGGTACATGCAGTATTCCATTAAATGTGTCTTTCTTACATTGGTTACAAAAACAGACCCTTATTACTGAAGGAAGCCCTGTGAGCTTGCTTAGGAATATCTCTCCCCTGCTCCCTCAAAGAAATCCAGGAGGTCCTCAATCACCACTTTCATTTCCCCATGGATGCTAATATTTCAACCTGACTCCACAACACCTTCTACACTGACCACTAAGACTTGAGCTCTTCTACCCAATTCTTGTGTGTGTGTGTGTGTGTTTTTTTGTCAATTCTTAGTAAGTAGTCTCTGCTTTTCTGCTTCTAGTCAATCTAACTGTAATAACAGGAAGACTCTGGAGGGCCCTGCTGCCTGCAGTCTGCTGACAGAGCTTGGCTGTATTAGGCTTCTGACAACATTTGATTCATCTTTATTCACTTCCTTGTACAAGTTCCCTGGGCCTTTTCTCTACTACCTTAAATAAAACCTTTTTTTTTCTAATTTCAAAAACTAGAAGTCTTATCTCACTCTGCTGGATAATGAAAATATTGGCATGCATTCTCTAAAATCCTAAGGACTTTTTCACTTTTGCCCAATAGATGGTTGAAAAAAGGTCCTCACAGTTGTTATATTTTCTATTTTCATGTTTAGGCATGAGAACAAGCATAATTTCATATGTTTACTGGCCACGATGTTTATTTTTCTCTAAGTGATTATTCAGAGACTTTGCTGATATTTCTGTTGTGTAGCCATATTTCTTACTTTGTAAATTTATTTATTTTTTAAAATTTTATTTATTTTTGGCTGTGTTGGGGCTTCGCTGCTGCACGAGGGCGTTCTCTAGTTGGGGCGAATGGGGGCTACTCTTCGTTGTGGTGCGCGGGCTTCTCATTGCGGTGGCTTCTCTTGTTGCGGAACATGGGCTCTAGGTGCACAGGCTTCAGTAGTTGTGGCATGCAGCCTCAGTAGTTGTGGCACATGGGCTCTAGAGCGCAGGCTCAGTAGTTGTGGCGCACAGGCTTAGTTGCTCTGCGGCATGTGGGATCTTCCCAGACCAGGGCTCAAACCCGTGTCCCCTGCATTGGCAGGCAGATTCTTAACCACTGCGCCACCAGGGAAGTCCCTATATTTCTTACTTTGAATGAGTATATGAATTGTTGGCCACAGTGTAGAAAAACTAGAGCAGACATACACTGATTGCTAGAGTAAAGCTGTCACAGCCATTTTGGAAAGCAGTTTGGCCATGCCGTCTAAAGTTAAAACATGAGAGTATATTATGAGCCAGCAATTCCATTCTTACAATCTGATTAGGGAAAAATCTCCCTCATGTTTTTAGGCGCTATATAAAGAATATTTATTGCAGTAGTCTTTGGTTGATAAATGTTTGGAAATTAACCAATTGTCCCTATTTGTAAAGTATAGCAAAATAAATTATTTTCTCTACATAAAGACAAAAATTAATACCTGGAATATATAAAGAACAAGTAATTCATGAATATATTATCCTTGTGAAAAACGTCATAATGCTATACACAAAACTAAATCTCTCTTTTATTACCACTCCAAATCTGAGGTCCCTCCTGAGAGGCAACCATGATTATCAACTCCCTATGCACCATGTTCATAGCCTTTTTTCCACCTTCCTACTTTTATTTTCTCTTTTCTTTTTGAATTTTAGAATTTTAATATACTCTTGATATGAATCCAATATCTGTTATAAATACTGTAAATACTTTATTCTAGTCTATTGTTTATTATATCTTTCTATCATAAAGAAGCTTCTCATTTTGACATCAGATTTATCAGCCTTTTTCTTTATGGCTTTTGGGCATTGTCTATAGAGTTTATGCTATCCCAAGTCATAAACATAGTCACATGCTTATTACAATTACTTTTATAGTTTTGGATTTTGATATAAAGTCTTTATTACATGTAGGATTTTTTTTGTGAGTAGCATGTAGTATAATCTTATTTCTTTCCTAATAGTTAACGAATTTCCTCAGAAGTACTTATTAAATAATTTATATTTTCTACAGGGATTTGAAATGCCAATTTCATAATACCATATATCCTCAAATGTGTCTGGGATAGTTCTGATGTTTTATCTTATCTCTCTAATCCATTGAATTCATAGAAACCAAATAAAGATCTCAAAATAAGCAGCAAAACATTAGCTAGATTTCAAAATCCATTCATGCAGAAAACAATCTTAAATTTTTACTAGAATAATCTCTTATTCCATATTATTCATAGTAGTCCCACTTCTCTGACTGAACTGCAAGTGATACAACAGTTTTAATCATGTCCTGCTTCTTGCAATTAGCCTATTGTACAAACACTATATATTGAACTCTATCATGAAAGACATAAGGAACCAATGAAACCGTAACACATATTAAAAAGAGTAGACTGATTACTATAAAGTAGACCAATTAAGGAGAGGTGGTTGTTTCTGTTCTACAGATGAGAAAACTGAGGTATACAAAAGTGATGGGATTTCCCCAAAGTCATATAGCAAGAAAGTGGCAGAGCATAAACTGTAACATAAGCAGTTAGTCAAAACCCATGTACTCAACCTAAGCAACTAAAGTCTAGATCCCATGTACTTAACTACTCCCTAAAGTGACTTCCAACTGGAATAAGATTAAACAGTCATGAGTCCCTAACAGTACTTTAAGTGTTCCTGCAGTGTTTATTCCAAACAAGTTTGTTTACCTACATTTCCCTATTTAGCCCTATAAGAACAATCAAGCAATTTCTGCATAACTACAATTTTAAATGTCACAGAATGTTGCTTCCAGGCAGTTAAAAATAGCCAGACAAAGAGCTTAAGAGAAACTGTTTTAAAATGTAACAGAATAATCTCTCTTATTAATGCATGATTATGCACCAAAAATTATTCCAAGACTTAGATAAAAGGATAACTTAATAATGATAAAAATTATTCTATTTCCAATATCAAGTAGATTTTCCACTTACAGTATGGCACAATTATAAAGTAATATTTTTATATACGTATCAGCACATACCTAACACCTATGGAATAATAAACTTGACCTTTGACAACTGAGATGGTGGCACTATCCATTATATAATGTGTATAAAGTAGTTAGCACAGTGCCTATCATACCCATGTCAGTCAGGATACAGTAGCTGTGATTATTATAAATCAAGTTACTCTAAAAGATAAGCAATTCAAGCTTATAAAATAGGATATGCTGTTTTTAAAAATGAAAATTGGAAAACTATAAAGTTAGAATGCAATCACCTTTCCCTTGTTTTTGTAGAAGCAATTTACTTTTTAAACTGACATGTAACATTATTTTATTTATTTATTTATTTATTTTTTAACATCTTTCTTGGAGTATAATTGCTTTACAATGGTGTGATAGTTTCTGCTGTATAACAAAGCGAATCAGTTATACTTATACATATATCCCCATATCCCCTCCCTCTTGCATCTCCCTCCCACACTCCCTATCCCACCCCTCTAGGTGGTCACAAAGCACCGAGCTGATCTCCCTGTGCTATGTGGCTGCTTCCCATTAGCTACCTATTTTACATTTGGTAGTGTATATATGTCCATGCCACTCTCTCTTTGTCCCAGTTTACCCTTCCCCCTCCCCGTGTCCTCAAGTCCATTCTCTACATCTGCGTCTTTATTCCAGTCCTGCCCCTAAGTTCTTCAGAACCATTTTTTTTTTTTTTTTTGGATTCCATATATATGTGTTACCAAATGGTATTTGTTTTTCTCTTTCTGACTTACTTCACTCTGTATGACAGACTCTAGGCCCATCCAACTCACTACAAATAACTCAGTTCCATTTCTTTTTATGGCTAATATTCCATTGTATATATGAGCCACATCCTCTTTATCCATTCATCTGTTGATGGAAACTTAGGTTGCTTCCATGTCCTGCCTATTGTAAATAGAGCTGCACTGAACATTGTGGTACATGACTCTTTTTGAATTATGGTTTTCTCTGGGTATATGCACAGTAGTGGGATTGCTGGGGCATATGGTAGTACTATTTTTAGTTTTTTAAGGAACCTCCATACTGTTCTCCATAGTGGCTATATCAATTTACATTCCCACCAACAGTGCAGGAGGGTTCCCTTTTCTCCACACCCTCTCCAGCATTTATTGTCTGTAGATTTTTTGATGATGGCCATTCTGACTGGTGTGAGATGATATCTCATTGTAGTTTTGATCTGCATTTCTCTAATGATTAATGATGTTGAGCATTCTTTCATGTGTTTGTTGGCAATCTGTATATCTTCTTTGGAGAAATGTCTATTTAGTTCTTCTGCCCATTTTTGGATTGGGTTGTTCATTTTTTTTGATATTGAGCTGCATGAGCTGCTTGTATATTTTGGAGATTAATCCACTGTCAGTTCCTTTGCTTGCAAATGTATCTCCCATTCTAAGTGCTGTCTTTTCATCTTGTTTATGGTTTCCTTTGCTGTGCAAAAGCTTTTAAGTTTCATTAGGTCCCATTTGTTTATTTTTGTTTTTGTTTCCATTTCTCTAGGAAGTGGGTCAAAAAAGGATCTTGCTGTGATTTATGTCATAGAGTGTTCTGCCTATGTTTTCCTCTAAGAGTTTTATGGTGTCTGGCCTTACATTTAGGTCTTTAATCCATTTTGAGTTTATTTTTTGTGTAGGGTTTTAGGGAGTGTTCCAATTTCATTCTTTTACATGTAGCTGGCCAGTTTTCCCAGCACTGTTTATTGAAGAGGTTGTCTTTTCTCCATTGTATATTTTTTGCCTCCTTTATCAAAGATAAGGTGACCATATGTGTGTGGGTTTATCTCTGAGCTTTCTATCCTGTTCCATTGATCTATATTTCTGTTTTTGGGCCAGTACCATACTGTCTTGATTGCTGTAGCTCTGTAGTATAGTCTGAAGTCAGTGAGCCTGATTCCTCCAGCTCCGTTTTTCTTTTTGAAGATTGCTTTGGTTATTCGGAGTCTTTTGTGTTTCCATACAAATTGTGAAATTTTTTGTTCTAGGTCTGTGAAAAATGCCAGTGGTAGTTTAATAGGGATTGCATTGAATCTGTAGATTGCTTTGGGTAGTATAGTCATTTACACAATGTTGATTTTTCCAGTGCAAGAACATGGTATATCTCTCCATCTGTTTGTATCATCTTTAATTTCTTTCATCAGTGTCTTATAGTTTTCTGCATACAGGTCTTTTGTCTCCTTAGGTAAGGGTATTCCTAGGTATTTTATTCTTTTTGTTGCAGTGGTGAATGGGAGTGTTTCCTTAATTTCTCTTTCAGATTTTTCATCATTAGTGTATAGGAATGCAAGAGATTTCTGTGCATTAATTTTGTATCCTGCTACTTTACCAAATTCATTGATTAGCTCTAGTAGTTTTCTGGTAGCATCTTTAGGATTCTCTATGTATAGTATCATGTCATCTAAATAGTGACAGCTTTACTTCTTCTTTGTCAATTTCGATTCCTTTTCTTTCTTTTTCCTCTCTGATCGCTGTGGCTAAAACTTCCAAAATTTTGTTGAATAATAGTGGTGACAGTGGGCAACCTTGTGTTGTTCCTGATCTTAGTGGAAATGGTTTTAGTTTTTCACCATTAAGAAAGATGTTGGCTGTGGGTTTGTCATATATAGCCTTTATTATGTTGAGGTAAGTTGCCTCTATGCCTACTTTCTGGAAGGTTTTTGTCAAAAATAGGTGTTGAATTTTGTCGAAAGCTTTTTCTGCATCTATTGAGTTGATCATATGGTTTTTAACCTTCAATTTGTTAACATGGTGCATCACATTGATTGATTTCCGTATACTGAAGAATCTTTGCATTCCTCGGAAAAACCCCACTTGATCATGGTGTATGATCCTTTTAATGTGCTGTTGGATTCTGTTTGTTAGTATTTTGTTGAGGATTTTTGCGTCTATATTCACCAGTGATATTGGCCTGTAGTATTCTTTTTTCGTGACAGCTTTGTCTGTTTTTGGTATCAGGGTGATGGTGGCCTCATAGAATGAGTTTGGGAGTGTTCCTACCTCTGTTATATTTTGGAAGAGTTTGAGAATGAAAGGTGTTAGCTCTTCTCTAAATGTTTGATAAAATCGCCTCTGAAGGCATCTGGTCCTGGGCTTTTGTTTGTTGGAAGATTTTGAACCGCAGTTTCAATTTCAGTGCTTGTGATTGATCTGTTTATATGTTCTATTTCTTCCTGGTTCAGTCTTGGAAGGTTGTGCTTTTCTAAGAATTTGTCCATTTCTTCCAGGTTGTCCATTTTATTGGCATATAGCTGCTTGTAGTAATCTCTCATGATCCTTTGTATTTCTGCAGTGTCAGTGTTTACTTCTCCTTTTTCATTTCTAATTCTATTGATTTGAGTTTTTCCCTTTTTTTCTTGATGAGTCTGGCTAATGGGTTATCAATTTTGTTTATCTTCTCAAAGAACCAGCTTTTAGTTTTATTGATCTTTTTGTTTCCTTCATTTTTTTTTCATTTATTTCTGATGTGATCTTTATGATTTCTTTCCTTCTGCTAACTTTGGGTTTTTATTTGTTCTTCTTTCTCTATTTGCTTTAAGGGTAAGGTTAGGTGTTTATTTGAGATGTTTCATGTTTCTTAAGGTAGGATTGTATTGCTATAAACTTCCCTGTTAGAACTGCTCTTGCTGCATCCCATAGGTTTTTGGTCATCGTGTTTTCATTGTCATTTGTTTGTAGGTATTTTTTGATTTCCTCTTTGATATTTTCAGTGATCTCTTGGTTATAAAGTAGTGTGTTGTTTAGCCTCCATGTGTTTGTATTTTTTTACAGATTTTTTCCTGTAATTGATATCTAGTCTCATAACATTGTGATTGGAAAAGATACACTTGATACAACTTCAATTTTCTTAAACTTACCAAGGCTTGATTTGTGACCCAAGATATGATGTATCCTGGAGAATATTCCATGAGCACTTGAGAAGAAAGTGTATTCTGTTGTTTTTGGAATGAATGTCCTATAAATATCAATTAAGTCCATCTTGTTTAATGTGTCATTTAAAGCTTATGTTTCCTTATTTATTTTCATTTCAGATGATCTGTCCATTGGTGAAAGTGGGGTGGTAAAGTCCCCTACTATTATTGTGTTACTGTCGATTTCCCCTTTTATGGCTATTAGCATTTGCCTTATGTAGTGAGGATCTCCTAAGTTGGGTGCATAAATATTTACAATTGTTGTATCTTCTTCTTGGATTGATCCCTTGATCATTATGCAGTGTGCTCCTTTGTCTCTTGTAATATTCTTTATTTTAAAGTCTATTTTATCTGATATGAGAATTGCTACTCCAGCTTTCTTGTGATTTCCATTTGCGTAGAATATCTTTTTCCATCCCCTCACTTTCAGTCTGTATGTGTCCCTAGGTCTGAAGTGGGTCTCTTGTAGACAGCATTTGTATGGGTCTTGTTTCTGTATCCATTCAGCCAGTCTATGTCTTTTGGTTGGAGCATTTAATCCATTTACATTTAAGGTAATTATCAATCCATATGTTCCTATTACCATTTTCTTAATTGTTTTGGCTTTGTTATTGTAGGTGTTTTCCTTCTCTTGTGTTTCCTGCCTAGAGAAGTTCCTTTAGCATTTGTTGTAAAGCTAGTTTGGTGGTACTGAATTCTCTTAACTTCTGCTTGTCTATAAAGGTTTTAATTTCTCTGTAGAATCTGAATGAGATCCTTGCTGGGTAGGGTAATCTTGGTTGTAGGTTCTTCCCTTTCATCACTTTAAATATGTCCTGCCATACTCTTCTGGCTTGCAGAGTTTCTGCTGAAAGATCAGTTGTTAACCTTATGGGGATTCCCTTGTATGTTATTTGTTGTTTTTCCTTTGCTGCTTTTAATATTTTTCACTGCATTTAATTTTTGATAGTTTGATTAATATGTGTCTTGGCGTGTTTCTCCTTGGATTTATCCAGTACGGGACTCCCTGCACTTCCTGGGCTTGATTGACTATTTCCTTTCCCATGTTAGGGAAGTTTTCAACTATAATCTTTTCAAATATTTTCTCAGTCCCTTTCTTTTTCTCTTCTTCTTCTGGGACCCCTATAATTCGAATGTTGGTACATTTAATGTTGTCTGAGAAGTCTCTGGGACTGTCCTCAATTCTTTTCATTCTTTTTTCTTTATTCTGCTCTGCAGTAGTTATTTCCACTTTTATCTTCCAGGTCACTTATCTGTTCTTCTGCCTCAGTTATTTGGCTATTGATTCTTTCTAGAGAATTTTTAATTTCATTTATTGTGTTGTTCATCATTGTGTGTTTGCTCTTTAGTTCTTCTAGGTCCTTGTTAAACGTTTCTTGTATTTTCTCCATTCTATTTCCAAGATTTTGGATCATCTTTACTATCATTACTCTGAATTGTTTTTCAGGTAGACTGCCTATTTCCTCTTCATTTGTTTGGTCTGGTGGGTTTTTACCTTGCTCTTTCATCTGCTGTGTGTTTCTCTGTCTTCTCATTTTGCTTAACTTACTGTGTTTGGGGTATCCCTCTCACAGGCTGCAGGTTCGTAGTTCCCGTTGTTTTTGTCTGCCCCCAGTGGGTAAGGTCGGTTCAGTGGGTTGTGTAGGCTTCCTGGTGGAGGGGACTGGTGCCTGTGTTCTGGTGAGTGAGGCTGAATCTTGTCTATCTGGTGGGCAGGACTGTGTCTGGTGGTGTTTCTTGGCTTGTCTGTGAACTTATTATGATTTTAGGCAGCCTCTCTGCTAATGGCTGGTGTTGTGTTCCTGTCTTGCTAGTTGTTTGGCATGGGGTGTCCAGCAGTGGAGCTTACTGGTCATTGAGTGGATCTGGGGCTTAGCATTGATATGGAGATGTCTGGGAGAGCTCTCGCCAGAGATTGATATTATGTGGGCCCGGGAGGTCTCTGTTGGACCAATGTCCTGAACTGAGCTTTCCCTCCTCAGAGGATCAGGCCTGACACCTGGCTGGAGCAGCAAGACCCTGTCAGCCACATGGCTCAGAAGAAAAGGGAGAAAAGAAAAAATAAAGAAAGAAAGAAAAGAAATAAAATAAAGTTATTAAAATAAAAAGTAAAAATACATTATTAAAATAAAAAATAAAAAAGTAATTATAAAAATAGAGCAACCAGGGCTTCCCTGGTGGCGCAGTGGTTAAGAATCCTCCTGCCAATGCAGGGACACAGGTTCGAGCCTTGGTCCAGGAAGATCCCACATGCCATGGAGCAACTAAGCCCATGCGCCACAACTACTGAGCCTGAGCTCTAGAGCCCACATGCCACAACTACTAAAGCCGCATGCCTAGAGCCCGTTCTCTGCAACAAGAGAAGCCACTGCAATGAGAAGCCTCCACACCTCAACGAAGAGTAGCCCCTGCTCACCGCAACTAGAGAAAGCCCACGTGCAGCAACGAAGACCCAAAGCAGCCAAAAATAAATAAATAAATTTTTTTAAAAAATAGAGCAACCAAACTAATAAACAAATCCCAAATCCACCAATGATAAAAAGCGCTAAGAACTATACTAAAAAAAAAAACAGACAGAACCCTAGGACAAATGGTAAAAGCAAACCTATACAGACATAATCACACACAGAAGCATACAGATACACACTCACAGAAAGAGAAAAATGAAAAAAAATTTATATATATATAAAAAAAGGAAGAGAGCAACCAAATCAATAAACAAATCTACCAATGATAATAAGCTCTAAATACTAAACTAAGATAAACATAAATCTAGAAACAAATTAGATGCAGAAGCAAACCCCAAGTCTACAGTTGCTACCAAAGTCCACCTCCTCAGTTTGGGGATGATTCGTTGTTTATTCAGGTATTCCACAGATGCAGGGGACATCAAGTTGATTGTGGAGATTTAATCCGCTGCTCCTGAGGCTGCACGGAGAAATTTCCCCTTCTCTTCTTTGTTCGCACAGCTCCTGGGGTTCAGCTTTGGATTTGGCCCTGCTGCTGCATGTAGGTCACCCTCTGGCATCTGTTTTATGCCCAGACAGCAGGGGGTTAAAGGAGTGGCTGATTAGGGGGGTCTGGCTCACTCAGGCCGGGGGTGAGAGGGGTACGGAATGTGGGGCAAGCCTGTGGCTGCAGAGGCCAGCATGACGTTGCAACAGCCTGAGGCATGCTGTGTGTTCTCCCGGGGACATTGCCCGTGGATCATGGGACCCTGGCCATGGCGGGCTGCAAAGGCTCCCGGGAGGGGAAGTGTCGATAGTGACCTGTGCTTGCACACAGGATTCTTGGTGGCTGCAGCAGCAGCCTTAGCGTTTCATGCCCATCTCTGGTGTCTGCGCTGATAGCTGTGGCTCGCGCCCGTCTCTGGAGCTTGTGTAGGTAGTGTTCTGAATCCCCTCTCCTCGCGCACCCCTTAACAATGGTCTCTTGACTCTTAGGCAGTTCCAAACGTTTTCCTGGACTCCCTCCCAGCTAGCTGTGGCGCAGGAGCCCCCTTCAGGCTGTGTTCACGCAGCCAACCCCAGTCCTCTCCCTGGGATCTGACCTCTGAAGCCTGAGCCTCAGCTCCCAGCCCCCACCGGCCCTGGCGGGTGAGCAGACAAGCCTCCTGGGCTGATGAGTGCTGGTCGGCACTGATCCTCTGTGCGGGAATCTCTCCGCTTTGCCCTCTGCACCCCTGTTGCTGCGCTCTTCTCTGTGGCTCTGAGGCTTCCCCCCCGCCCACCCCCCATCTCCACCAGTGAAGGGGCTTCCTAGTGTGTGGAAACTTCCTCCTTTACAGCTCCCTCCCAGAGGTGCAGGTCCTGTCCCTCTTCTTTTGTCTCTGTGTTTCCTTTTTTCTTTTGCCCTACCCAGGTATGTGGGGAGTTTCTTGCCTTTTGGGAAGTCTGAGGTCTTCTGCTAACGTTCAGTAGGTGTTCTGTAGGAGTTGTTCCACATGTAGACGTATTTTTGATGTATTTGTGGGGAGGAAGGTGATCTCCACATTTACTCCTCTGCCATCTTGAAGGTCCTACCATCACATTATTTTAGTTTAAGGTGTACAACAGAATGATTTGATATTTTGTATATATTATGAAATAATCACCATAATAACTCTAGTTAATATCCATCACCACATAAAGTTACAAATTTTTTTCTTGATGAGAACTTTTGAGATCTACTCTCTTAGGAAATACAAAATATGGTATTATTAACTATAGTCACCATACTATAGTTGACTATGGTCACTACCATTTATTGAAGAGACTGTTCTTTCCTCATTGTATTTCTTGGTTCCTTTTTCAAAAATTTAATTGACCATATATGTGTGGGTATAGTTCTAGGTTCATAGTCCTGCTCCAACCCCACCCCTGCCCCCTGCTTCTGGCAACCATCAGTCTGTTTTCTGTATCTATAAATTTGTTTTTTTTTTTTTTTCAGATTACACATATAAGTGAGATCATACAGTATTTGTATTTCTCTGACTGACTTATTTCACCTACATAATACCCTCTAGGTCAATTCATATTGTCACAAATAGCAATATTTCATTCTTTTTTAATGGCTGAATAATATTGCATTGTATGTATATATTTGTATATGTTTGTATACACACGTATACATGTTTTGACTACTGTAAATAATGCTGCAATTAACATGGGGGTACATATATCTTTCTGAATTACTGTTTTCATTTTCTTTGAATAAATATCCAGAAGTGGAATTGCTGGATCATACAGCCATTCTATTTTTAATTTTTTGAGGAACATTTAAACTATTTTCCATAGTGGCTGCACCAATTTACATCCCCACCAACAGAGCACCAGGGTTCCCTTTTCTCCACATCCTCACCAATACGTGTTATTTCTTGTTTTTTTGTTTGTTTGTTTTTGTTTTTTTTGATTATAGCCATTCTGACAGGTGTGAGGTTATATCTCATTGTGGTGCTGATTTGCATTTTCTTGATGATTAGTAATATTGAGTATCTTTTCATGTGCCTGTTGGCCATCTAAATGTACTCTTTAGAAAAATATCTATTCAGAGCCTCTGCTCATTTTTCAATCAAATTGTTTTGTTTTTTTCACTGCTATTGGGTTGTAGAAGTTCTTTATATATTTTGGAAATTAACCCCTTATCAGATATATAATTTGTAAATATTTTCTCCCAATTGATAAGTTGCCTTTTCGTTTTGTTGATGGTTTCCTTTGCTGTGCAGAAGCTTTTTAGTTTGACATAGTCCCATTTAGTTTTGCTTCTGTTGCCTGTGATTTTGGTGTCAATTCCAAAAAATCACTGCCAAGACCAATGTCAAGAAGCTTACTGGTTATGTCTTCTTCTAGGAGTTATATGGTTTCAGGTCTTACATTCAAGTCTTTAATCCATTTTGAGTTGATTTTTGTGTAAGGTGTAAGATAATGGTCCAGTTTAATTTTTCTGAATGTGGCTTTCCAGTTTTCCCAACACCACTTATTGAAGAGATTGTCCTTTCCTCAATGTATATTCTTGATTCCTTTTTTTAATAAATTAATTGACCATATATATGTGGGTCTATTTCTGGGCTCTATATTCTGTTCCATTGATCTAGGTGTCTGTTGTATTAACCTTTCTTAAATCGCTCTTAGCACTGAAATGTTCTCAAGATTTTAGAACATCTATAAGCAAGAAGAATAACAGCAATAGTATATACAGTTAAATTCTGTGTGATCTGATAGTAGAAAAAGATAAAAATCTCATTCAACTGTAAACTCCTAAAGGACAAAGAATGCAGCTGAAGAAAGTTCAGAAGAAATATAATTTTAATATCAGATTACTGTAATCTTTGTTTTTTAACCCTTTTATTACAGGGAGAACTATGGAAACATTTAAAATATAATCAGGTTCTACGTGGCTCTGGAAGAAGTAAAGGATTTTCATAATATTAAGAAACCATTTTATTTACAACCATTCAAAATTAGCCAACAATCTCTAGGCTGGGTAGACAATGGTGACTTCATAATGGAGGAATCTGAAGGATCAGATGGCCAATTGCTTTATGTACAGTTCTTGAGTACCACAATGAACTGAACATGAAGAGTCATCAGAATTGTCTCATTAATACAAGAAAGAATTGTAAAATAGGCAATAATGTCAAATAATTTGAAAACATGAAGAAAATTGGAACATTGTGGGTTGTGGGAACAACCAACACCTTCTCAACCATGCCAATGATGCTTCATATAAAAATTCTGTTGGTTTTCATGAAAAGATAAATATTAACACTTCCATTTTATTAACAGAGTGCTCAAAAGCTCAAATGACTGACTTAAGATCATGAAATGAGCCAGAAATAAAAACAGAAATACGTACTGTCTTTTCAGCACTATTCCTTAAGTGAAAAAACAAAAATGCCATCTTGAGTTAATTAAAACTGGAAAGCTATAAAAATGAAAGAAATTATCAAGGAGCATGATTTGGCAAAAGGAAAAATTCATTTTATAGCATATATAGATTTATTTTTTGGCATTTTAACTTATAGGGATATGGCTTTAATTTAGGTTTGAAAGTTTTTCTGAAAGCAGCGGCAACACTTTTCCACCTGGGTAAGTAAATATGCCAGGACCCACCATTCATCTCAGTCATTCTTTTCTGCAATAAATGGACATGAAGGAACTGAATGAACATTAAAACAAAGGTTGTCATATTCAGCAAATCTCTCCAGGGTCTTACAGATGGATTGAAATCAAGCACTGTCCAGATCAATTTCATGTATTAACCAATATAAAATAATTAAATAGTAAAAACTCTAAGAAGCCAATAGGCCATTTTAAACAGATCTTTAAAAATTGAGGGGAAAATATTTGAGAGTGGAGACAGGAATTAACCACAGAGTAAATTATTTCTGAGTACTAAAGGAGAATCTTTCAGATAGCCAGGTGAGTCCATCCTGCCCCAGAAGCACAGATGGGAGAAAACCTTTTATCAGAGATGGCAGCAGCAGTCATAAGTGTAACACTGAACAATCTGAGCAAGAACAGATGTAAAGAGAAATAAGTAGAGGTGTGAACATAAATTCAATAAAGATTCTGTGCTCAAACACCAAACTCAGAAATTACTGGTATGAGGGAGAGAAAGTCTTCCAAAGGTCACATTAGTCCTGATGAGAGTGACCAGTTGTGACCTACACAAAATTAGGGTGCATCTTGACCCATAGCAATGCCAGCACTACCATATTTGTGCTATTCCACTACTGTTCTAACTATATCTGATGGATAGAGAGGTAGAGACACTAGAAAATAAAACCAGATGAGCCAGTGCCTCTCTCCTGAGAATCTGGAGTTGGAAGAGAAAGACATGGGGCCCCACGGAGATGTGTGCTGAGTCAAGACAAGGGTAGCACTCTAAAAGAAGCTCCACTAATGCCAGTTACTGAGGTCCCAGACCCGCCTCTCATCCCTGCCTCCCCAGAAGGATGACTGCTTAGCTTTCTTTGGATTGTGTATAGCTCCCTCCAATAACTCCATTTTCTCCTTGAGACACCAAGAATCATTTTCTCTCTGTTGCTTGCAATAAAGTAAACCTTGCCTAATTTATCTGTCCAGCGTAAAATGTCACAGCATGATGTGAGATGTGAATGAGTGTGAGCCACATAAAAGGAATGAACAAATGATGCTAAACAAAATGCTCCCCATCCAATAACAAAGTACCAAACACAAAAAGAAAACAGACATTAATCTTATTCACTCCTAATTAGGAGATAGTTAGTAATGGACCAATAGAAATGTAGAAGATATAACTATTTATGGTCTTTTTGTATGTGCACTTAAATTAACAGTTTACATATTTTATGCACATTATTCCATGGTGTGTGTCTAGTTCTCCTTGAAGGGTTAACCAAATGAATCCTTCAATGCCTAGAGAGTCCAGACCTTATAAAATGATGCCTAAACAAGACTTACTGCTATCTGGAGTTTCTATAGTTATGCAGATAATATATATGTTTAGTAAATCAGGTAAGCTCTAACAATAAAGATCATGGCAGGGGGGAGGTGGGGAGGAGACACAATGAAATCAGTTGTGCCTTTATATTGAAGCAATCTGGACAGATGATGCTTGTCTTCGAGAAAAGTGATATGGAGAACCAAGATGGCAGTGATTTAATTGATGTATATTTGCAAGGTGGGGTTCTCTTGGACATGTGCACCACTTCAGTGTACATTATACAAAATACATTTTACAGGATGACTAAGTTTCAAAAGTAAGTTACAAGGATATCAACCAGTCTATGCAATTGTGCTTTCCCATAACTTTTATGGGAAAGCTGACTGTTTCATTGCACTGGACAGGATAAAAGTAGAGTCAGATTCTTGGAATTCATTGAAAGAACAGTATCAGTACTGTGAAACTGGAACTCAACAAAACTCATATTTAAGAAATTTCTGGGTTTATTCTTTTATTAGATCCTTCTTGTATTTGTTTTCAAGTGACCTTTTCAATATAATTGCTGGTGAAATATAAGAGGCCTACCCACCTCTCTATGGTTTATATTCTGTAACCTAATTAAAAGTAATTGTTTTCAGTCCTAATTTCATTTAACACATTCTGAATTATTGACATTGCTGAAGTGTACTTATTGTTCATTTGGTGGAACTTAATTATGTTTTATTATGATAAAGATTTAATACATAATGATTTTTATATCTTAGATAAGCCAAGAAAGGAATAGAAAACATCTGTAACTGTTTAATTCTACCAAAATGGAGATATAATATTTTGTTTATTGCTCACATTTTACTTCTTGCAAAAATGAGGAATTAGAAAATGATTTTTACTTTGCTACTTGCTTAGTGAAATTAATAATATTTCATTTAAAACACCCTACATAATACTATAGAATGACATAACCAAACCATATTTCTGAAAGTCCAGATGGTGTAATACTGTGTAAAACATGAGATGTTTGCGTATATTGTTTAGTTTTTGAAATCTTACCCAATTCTGTTCACAGCTAGGATTCATACTTTAGTTTTCTGGTTCTAAATTCTGTTTTTCCCCACAATGTCACAATAGAATACATAACGTTGCCACTGCTTAAAACCTTTTTTTTTTGAACTATCCTTTTACAATTTCCTTCAGAATCAATTTATGAGCTATGAAAGAAAGCTAACTCACTACAATATACCAAACATCTCTGAGACTTTTGTGAGTAGTAACTATTTTTCATTTCCAAAGAGCCTTGAGATTGTAGAGATAGATGGGTAAATTATCAATGACAGAAAAATTCCACGGTCACAGAGAAAGTCAGCTCACTTTTTTCATCCAGTCATCCAGTCACTAATTCAGTGAGTGTTTATTATTTTTCCTACTCTGTACAAAATACTGCATACAGAGGTGATAATTAGTAGTGAAGAGACAAAAATTATCTGAGCTTACAATGAGTGCAATGGCAGATAGGAACAAAAAAAAAATCAATTAAAATAAAAATGTGGGGGGCTTCCCTCTATGGCGCAGTGGTTGAGAGTCTGCCTGCCAATGCAGGGGACAGGGGTTCGAGCCCTGGTCTGGGAAGATCCCACATGCCGCGGAGCAGCTGGGCCCGTGAGCCACAATTACTGAGCCTGCGCGTCTGGAGCCTGTGCTCCGCAACAAGAGAGGCCGTGATAGTGAGAGGCCCGCGCACGGCGATGAAGAGTGGCCCCCGCTTGCCACAACTGGAGAAGGCCCTCGCACAGAAACAAAGACCCAACACAGCCATAAATAAATAAATAAATATTTAAAAAAATAAAAAATAAAAAAAATAAAAATGTGATAAGTAATCCGATAGAGATAATATTGTTTCTAGCAGATAATATTGGAAGTGCTTTTAAACTATGGAAAGAATAAATGTGCCATCATCCCAGCCATATAAACTGCAACAAGAGAGTAGAGTGTCCAAGCACATAGATCTTGATACACTCTTTGGACTTCAACATCTTGATTCTTAGCTGGGCGATTTTGCAGTTTGGAGAAGTTGATTAATTTTACAAAACCTCAGTGTCTTCTTATAAAAAAGGGGGCTACCTCAAAAGAGTAAGGAGGGGAAGAATGCACAGAGAAGAGATAAATGCATTCAGAGGATTCGAAAAATTCTCTGTGTTGGGAAGTAAGGAAGACCTAGAGCATAGAGTTGCCTGGGCCTCCAACCATCCTAGAGTGTCATCTCTTAGCCACCAACAGGTGGGAGTGGAAGTTCTGTTCTCTCTCACAAGGAGACGATGCAAAGTATTACAGAGGAATGAGGAAAAGAAAAAAAAGAAACTTGTCTGGATATTTTAGAAATTTGTCAACTGCTGAGCTCTAAAGGATGCAAGAGATTGGAGGAGGAAGTGAAATTTAGGGAACTTTGCTGTGTTTAATTAGCGGTATCTGTGTTAATACTTAATTTTTAGAGATTTAATTAAAGGTTGGGTCTTGTGTTTAATTATATTTGTTGGCTGAACTATGTTTTTTTGAAGCTTACACTGTGTAAAAACTGAACCACTTTGGTCCCAGGATTTATTTGGATTTCACAAGTTGGCATCACATAGGCTGATGTTGTAAAATGCTTAGCATACTGCCTCACACAAGGCAAGCACTCAAAAAATTAATGTCCTTGTCATTATTAATAATGTACAGTTTATAAACTCTGATTTTGATTATTTATATGACTAATCTGAATCTAATTTTAATTTGAGGAAACCTATAAAAGATGCACAGAAAAAGAAAGACCAAACCCAATAATACTGGATATACTTAAGAGAAACAGAGGTCAGAAGAAACTGTCTGCACAGATACTACGCAGAGCTACAACAGGTGAATGTAAAACAAAGGTCTTTTCTTTTTTCAGCTAACGCAAAAGAAAAATTCAGTGGAACACAGGTCCAGTCGTCTAGTAAAGCAGGATAAATATTTAAGATGAAATTTAAATGTGTTTATCTGGATTTGAGTGCTGAAATTAGTCACAAGGATCTTTATATCAGAAGGACTGAACAACATAATGCATAATATCCTTGACAAAATTCTAATGTAAAAAGTGCAAAGATGGCTCACATATTGCTATTTATTATGCTCTCCTAAGCTGAGAGCATAATATGTTTCTGCAAAGGCAATTCTACTGAAATGTAACTTTCTGGTGATTTACCTTATCATTGAGATACAGCTTGGGAATAATTTGGCCATTGAACCTAAACCAGACCTTCTGAATCAGAATCTCCAGGGGGTGAGGCCCAGGATCACACATTTTTAAAGTTCCCAATGTGACTCTAGCAATTAGACAGTACCAGTGAGACTGCTAGTTGCTCCCCCCAGATCCATTCCCTGCTTTGCTCTTATAGGAATAGAACCCTTGATTTCTGTTGCCTTCTGGCTACCCAGAATAAGAACTAAATTTCCCAGCCTCTTCTGTTGGGTATTGCCATGTGACTATGTTTTATGCAATAGACTATAATAGAAATTGACCCCTTCTGGACTTGTCCTTAAAGTAGAGGCCATGCCACTTCTTTATCCTTCCCTCATCCAGCTGCTTGACTGATGGTATAAAGCCTGGAACTCTGCACTTACCATGAGGATAGGAACCATAAGCAGGGAAAGCTGAGAGAAATACTGGGTGGAGGCTGGTCGCTGGATGATCTCAAGAAGACAAATGACCATATCAGCCCTGGACCACCTGCTTCCTGGCTATTACTGTGAGAGAGAAATAACCTTTCATCATGTTTAAGCCACTATTATTTGGCTAGTCACTAATTAATATAGACAGCTCTCAGAGTCATTTTCTAAGATAATATATAAATTAAAAATATCAGTAGAATCCTTGATTTTGCCTTTATAGTTTACAGGCAAATTTTAAATTGTAACAGTCTTGATTTTGAAGAACATTCCTGTAATGTGAAAGTAGGATCACATTATTCTCTTCTGGTCTGCCAGAGCAGGTAGTGGCCATTTTGTCTGAAATCTATACTAAGCCTTAGAAAGGGGAATGTTATGACTCATTCCTGACTTAGTCTTTTAAATACAGGAATATCCTTTATCAGAAGGTTCTTACTGTCCATTTGAATTTTTGTGGTATGTTTTTGTGAAAGTGTCTTAAAAGGTTCAGATCAAGGACAACATGAGGTGATTTGACCCCAGTCTACTTCTACTGAACCAAATTGAGTCAGAAACCAAAATACAATAAAAGTCAAGAGAAATTCCAAATCATATTTGAGTAGTATACTAGTCAATACAGAGTAGATTAAAATTTAAAATCAGCCTCTCTCTCTCTCTCTTCTAGAGGAAGCACCGTTCCAACAATTTATATAGAAGAAAGCCAATACTTGTGGAACACATATAAAAGGAAAATTCTACCTCATCAGCCTAGGAGACATCTTGACTATTTTTTGGCTATTTTCCACAGAACATAAGGAAAATGGATGGGGAACATGGCGCTTCAAAACGTGGCCATTCCATTTCCAAGAGGTAATTTATGTTAGTTACATGTGGAGGGGGAGAAACTGCAGTTATTCTTCAAAATTCTTTAAGTGCTGAGAAATTTGATATGCTGGCTACTTTCTAGAACTTCTATGGAAAAAGAGTTATCCCAAATTAGAAATTAAAATATTATTGGATGTCACCACTGTCAATTAGTTTAGGTATAAATGAGGATGAACAGATAGCAGTGACAAATGAAGGGTTTAATGTAGGTGACCTCAATATGTTCCTTTCTAGCTCTAACTTTCATGATTCTGTGATTTACTTGAATGTATAAATTCTGATGTTTAAACTCAAAACAAATAAACAAAAATAGTCTCATGACTTCACACCAGCTATCATCAACCTGAATCTTGCACATGGAATGAACAGGTAGTTGTTGAGCTTCCAAGCCTGTCTTCACAAAAGTAGGAGGTGAACATGTACACAGAATTCTATGCAGTTTCTACATAGGACAAAGATTGGGCCTCTCCAGCTTGGGGGAAGCCAGGCATACAACACACAACACAGTGCCTAGGAAGACTTCTGCATTCACAATGAAAACCAAGTTAATTTTCAAGCTTCATGGAAGTGCCTGCTTATTATTATCTTTAGTCAGTCTAGTTAGTTCTAGATTAGATAACTCTAGAAACCTGAAAACATTCTGTGAATTGCTTTCTCATGCATTTACAAGGACATAACGTCATCTCAGATAGCAAAGATGTGTATGTGATTTAGATCACACATCTGAGGAAACCATAGTCAATAACCCACTCAAGGGTCTTTTCTTCTTCTTTTATACGAAAACTCTAACTTTATGAATTCCCCAAATCTTCATTTAACTGTTTTGGTTTAATTTTTTGGCAGTCCAAGGCTCTTTGGAATTTAGAAACTAAAGAATCTATAATCAGAATGGCTATTAAATACTTAAATAGCTAACAAACTGGGAGGTAGGGAGGAGGTGAAATGGAAAAGAGAGCCCAGTTACAGGGAATCTGCCACGTAAGTTCCCTACATCCAAAATAAGGACAAAAATAGAAATGTGTTTGACTCTCGAGTTTCAGAAAATGTGGAGACAGATTTAGTGTAATTCATTTAATATTTACTCAACAGGACAAGTCAAATAATGGTTTTCTGATTCACTGCACTTTGAAAAAATCATTAAAAATCATTTATCACTAATCCCACTACAAGGAACATTTATTCTTTCCCTGAAACATCGTCAATAACTTGGGCACTGGCAGCTTGCACTGTGCAAAAAACAGGTTTGCAAACAGGACAACTGTGAAGTGGAACGCAGGGCCATTGGGAATGACTGGGGTTATAGGAAAGATACTATGCTTGATTCTGACTCACATTACAGAGCAGTTGCCCAGTTGAGGATTTGATCTATTTCTCTAAAATCTGTTAATTATTTCTCAGATTCATTTTCCATCCCTATTTTCTTGAGGTGTTCAGCTTTAGCATTTTTTGGCTTGAGGCTGAGTACTAATTATTTGTTGTGCCCTCTTGCAATAAGAGTAAAGTTAGTTCAGATGATATTACAACTAGAAGCAAATAGAAGAACTACTTTACTGTGGTGGGTCTGTAATGCCTAGAAGATAGCTAAGCCAACTAAGCATTTTGTAGTGAAGAGTGTTACTTTAAGCATGATCAGACGCAGTGCCGGAGCAGTCATAGAGGATCCAGGCAAATGGGATTCTAGGCTGATCGTGCCACTTCTTCACTGTTCGTTGGGAAAAAGCATTTAATCTCTTTGGGCATAAGGCTCTCCATCTTGGAAAATAAATATCTATTAGCATAAATATTTCCTAAAATTTTCCTATTATAAAATTCTACAGAATGAAAGTACTTTATTAATGATTGGAAAATGCTTGTGTTTATTAAATAGCTTGATTGATACTTTGCTGATAAAACCAATCCTAAAAGCACACACTAGAAGGACCACTTGGATGTTCACATGCTGTGGTGTGGACAGCCTTTGCCACCTTCTCTGTAGGGCATGAGGTTTCACCCCAATCTCCTTCCACACTCTAATATCTACATGTTCCTGGACAGAGGGTCTTGAAAACTTCTTCCCCTAAAGAAATACTTTGATAAATGTGTTTAAATTTCACAAGATCAAAGCAGATTTCTAGCATTCATAACAAATAATAACAATATAAGATTTTTCATTATGAAAGGAAGATTTGTAAAAATTGTGGAAAATAGAAAAGTAGAAAGTGAGAACAGGTTTTTCACTTATGACCCAAAGATTTTGTTTGTTACTTTTTATTATCATCCCACAGTCTGGCATATGTGAACAAATTTAGTTATGGTCATCTGACATATTCAAAATGCTATAATACTGATTATTAAACGTCAGGTTTTCTTATTGTAAGAACAATATGTATACATTGTATGTGGTTTAGAAAATAAGAGGGCAATGCAAAGAAGAAAATAAAAACATCTAAAATCTTCTTTAAAAAGACAATTGTCTAAAGACACAGACCTACTAGAGAATGGACTTGAGGATATGGGGAGGGGGAGGGGTGAGATGTGACAGGGTGAGAGAGTGTCATGGACATATATACACTACCAAATGTAAAATAGATAGCTAGTGGGAAGCAGCCGCATAGCACAGGGAGATCAGCTCGGTGCTTTGTGACCACCTAGAGGGGTGGGATAGGGAGGGTGGGAGGGAGGGAGATGCAAGAGGGAAGAGATATGGGAACATATGTATATGTATAACTGATTCACTTTGTTATAATGCAGAAGCTAACACACCATTGTAAAGCAACTATACTTCAATAAAGATGTTTAAAAAAAAAAAAAAAGACAATTGTCTGTAGAGGGCTAGGGAAAGCTCTAGAAAAGGGACTCGTTGTGAACACATCCAACCACTGGCCCCTTGATTCCATGTATTGATTATGGCGGGGAGGAGGGAAATCCTGACTATAATTGTGGGCTCACAGGTGAGTCAGCTCAGCTACAAAGACCTATCATCCATGTGTTGTAGGACACTAGCTCTGTTTATTTTTCAAAAATCATGTCTCCCATTTGTACTTAGGCCCTATCTCCTCCTCTTCTGCACAGCCGAATATTTGCAATTATGTTTAGTATTGGGCATTCTGCTACAAAACAATAAAAACACAGAATACACACAAAGTAGACAGATATTGAACATACTGGCATATTTTCTAACCACTGTGTCTATAGGCATATATTTTACAAAGTACATATTATATTCCACAGACTGACCCAAGATGAGGCATTGGGACAGAAACTTCTAGAAGAGCTGTAACCTCAGCCCTACTAACACCTTTGCAGGTTCCAGGAAGATAATTTAAAGGTAGTTCCTTGACTCATGGATAATGTATCTCCCCGGTAGTTACATCAACACCTATGTCAGCACTTCAGATGCCACTTTTTTCAGCAGTTCCATGACCACCCACACATTTGGTGCTTCCCTAGAAGGACCCACAGATCTCAGCATACGGTTGCACTCATGGCTAAGATATATTACAGCAACACAGCTCAGCTACACAGGCAGATCAGTAGGGAATAAAGACATATTAGGCAGAGTCTGGAGCTTTCCTATCCTCTCCCTGAAGGGGCTACACACAGATCACTCTCCCCAAGCAGTGAAGTGCAGCTACACATCTGCAGTGTTTCTGTACAAAGAAGCCTGTGTGAGACTCAGATCCCACAGTTTTTAACTGGGGGCTCGTCACATAGGGACTCACTGCCCAGCCACAGCTACTAAAATCCTAGACTCCCAGACAGAAAGCTAGTGTTCACCATAAATTACATTGTTTAGGCAGACTGGTACAGTGGCCTTTTCGGCACTGGAAACATTCAAAAGCCAATGCCAGCCAGATGCCAGCTCTGCCATTTACTGGATGCATGGCTTGATCTTTTTAAGACTGTTTTCTTACCTTTAATTGGGCAATATAAAAAGGAATACGGTTGTGAGATCGCAATTCTCATGATGCACTTAGCATAATATCTGGCACACTGCATTGTATGCAAACTATCATTATTATCATCAAGTTAAAACAAAATTATATGAATGGTATTTATAATAACTCAGTGATTTAATAGGAGCTTTAAAGGTACTGAGAGCAGTATGTAAGCTCTTTGGTAACAAAAATTGGCATTATGTTGATTTATGCAATTCTGTATGTCTGCAGTGGTTTTCTTTGGGGGAGTATTTTATTTAATAAAGCAATTCCAACTATTTGAAGGGTATATACATTATGAGCAAGTGTTGAAAAAGAACAACATAAGTTATTGATTTAAATGATCCTTAAACTTCCAAGAGATTTCATTTGAATTGTAGCGTGAAGGTCTGTTGTTCTTAATACTGGGAAAGGAAAAGCAGAAGAAAACTGAGTTGAGAAGTACTGCAAGGTCAGACTGCACCCCTGTACTCACTGGTGTTATTTCTGAGGAAATATGCCTTTTATTTACTGAGTGCTTTAACGTGTCAGGTACTGCATTAAATGCTAAAGCCTTTATTTCATTTGTGGATTGGGAATCATTGTCCCAATTATACAGATGAGGAAACTGTGACCCAGAGAATCTAAGTAATATGCCCAAGGTAGCCCTAGAAAGTGCAGGTCTAGGAATTCAAACTCAGGAAATGTCTGACTCAGAGCCAGAGCACTTTCCCACTTTGTTGTGCTGTTTCTCTGGTCCTAAATGAAATTTGCATGTCTGAAACCACCCACGCTAATCATTCTTTCATTTTGCCTTTACCTGACTCTAAATATTCAAACTGCTGGGTACAGAGGAAAGTAGAGTCATATTAACTCAGGATTTAGGAGTCATTTAGAGATCATTTAACTTTCATTCTCATTTTAATAAGCTCCCTCAAATGATTTCATATAGATGAGTTTTCTTTAAATGCCCATGCTTCAGCTAATGTCATATAAAGATTTTATTAGAGGTGATCTATTAGGAAGTAAATGTTTTCAACAAAGGGAGTACATGACAATAATGCATCTGGAAAACCAGCAAGACCATTTTTATCCATACTTCCTTTCTCCAGAGAGGTACATTCTTTGCATTGTTTTTCCAAAAAACTTAGCTTGATGCTATATTCAAGGTGCATAGAACACACACACACACACACACACACACACACACACACACACACAGTCAAAAAAGAAAGAATGCAGGAAATTCAAAGTAGCACGGTCCAAAGCCCCAGGAAACTTCAGTAAGCCAGTGCATTCCATGAACAGATTTCTTGGTCTAAACAGGGGAAAATGCACAAGATCTAAAACCTCTGGAGATCAGTGCTTCCATTTTAAGGTCACTTGTATAATGCAGAGAAACATCATTCTGTTTGAAATAGTAAAAAGAGAAAATCAGGATTCAGCATGAAGGGTGTAGAATAGCAGTAGCTAGAGAATCTGCCTTCCAAAAATTAAAAATAGGGGCATAAAACATGCACAGAAGTTGCAGCCTCATAAAAGTGCAACAATGTAGCTGGTCTGTGACCTCAAGAAGTTGAAACAATTTCTGACTTCAGAGAAATACTGACATCTTTCTCTAGCTCTGTACTCCCCATGGGAGTTCACAGGAGCTAAGGCATGTGAAATGTTTCAGAAGTACTAGTTCCAAATTGAAGCAGCCTAGGAGGATCCTGGGGAATTCGGAATGATATTTAAAAGAATTCAATAATTGTGTGCTATCAATGTCACACCACAGAAAAATTCTGGGGGAAAACTTCTAACATGATCCTCCCTCCCTCCCCACCTCTCCATTGTGACCCTCACTTTGAATTCCTCTTCGGCCTGTCACCAAAGAGTAGTTCTTTCCAACTAGTGTGAAAGTACAGGCCTCAAGCAGAAATTCCAACCTACTTAGATCAAGAAGAGGAAAAACAGACAGATAAAGACAAAAACAGAAATATAGGCATAGATGTAGCTACCAGGCTCTCCATTACAATTGAAGATGAAGGACACTCTTCCTGTAATATTTATTTCCCTTTAGAGAAGAGTGTCTTTAACTTTGAACTTCACAAAGCTGCTACAATCTTTTATTTATTTATTTTTTAACCCACACCCAATAGTGAGAACTGTACTTATCTACAGTATTAGGCAGCCAGTCATTGCCAGAGGCATATAAAGGTTCAGACACATAGGAAAACAGAGAAGGAAACCAGAGAAACCTTCAAATAAGAGCCAGAAGAGGGGCAATCTCACAAGCTTTAAAATCTTCCTTCTACCATGAATGGATTTGATGTTTCTTGGTGACCACAGTCAGGGTGACTGAAGTTCTGGGGTGCTCTAGATCTGTTATCCTGGCAAAACTATTAATAGTGCTACCTATCATTCTCAAAGGTGCCCATATCAGATATAGCGTCTTAATTACAGTGTTACCTTAGAAATTACTATAATTATACATAATATACCCAGAGAGGAATATGAACGTATAAACATAATATTCTCATCTACAAACCTTCTCTAAAAACAAATTCAAAACTAGGTAGTGACTATCCAATGATAGATACCCTAGTAAGCTAATGGCATTTTAACTAACTTCAGTAAGAGCTTCAGCAAGAACTGACTGTTAGTTTGCCAAGAGGTTCTGGTTCAAGGCTATTATTTATTTGTCTTCTCAGTTTTGTTAGTCTAGTTCCTTCCGGATTATGGTAGCTGTAGAGCACAGGAAGCAGGCCACACTGTTTAGAAGCTATCATAAAGTGCCATTCATGAAGTTTGTTTATTGCCCATCAATGCTTCTCAGGCCAATCTCATAAGGGCCAACAATTACATTGACTTAGTGTGTTAGTGATTCATAGGAAACAAATATGGTTTAGTTTAATTTCATCTGTTTTCTCTTTTGAAGTTGTATTCAACACACCAGGATTTTTTGTTTTAAATACTGTCGTAATTCCTGTTATGCTACTTTTTCAAGCTTTGGAAGAAAATAAGTATTGGAGAATATAAGGAAAAAACCCCAGCAGATTCCTTACAGCTGAATAATAAAAGGAGCTAAGATTTGCTGAGGGCTTATTAAAGGCCAGGAACTTTTCTAAGTCATTTATTCATTAAAACTCATCCTCAGAAGAATCCTATGGGGTAAGCAATATAATTTCCCCTGTTTTACAGATGGGTAAGCTGAAGCACAAGAGTTCAAGTCACTTGCCCAAGTTCAAGTCACATAGCTACTGAGTAGCACAGTCAGGATTTTAAACCACATTTGAATCCAGAGCCTGCATCTCAGCACCTTCATACACTGCCTGTCTAGACTGTGACCACATACCTAATTCAGCACACATGTGGGCACTGGGCTTTCCCAGCCATGAACCAAGTACCAGTGTTTGCAAGTCACTACTCTGTGACCAAGCCTGTGCTAAAAACCAGGAGGCATACAAAAAGAGTTTAACTCCTACTGCTGCCTGCCTGGAAATTACAGTGTACAGTTGGCCTTTGAAGGATGGAGGGGTTAAGGGCACTGACCCTCCATGCAGTCGGAAATCTGCACATAATTTAGAGCCTGCCCGCCGAATCGTAGTTCCTCCAAATTTGAGGTTCTGCTGTATCTACCGTTCCTCACCTGGGGATGCAACCAACTGAGGATCATGTCGGACTGTGATATTTACTATCAAAAAATATCCGTGTATAAGTGGGCCCATGCAACTCCATGTTGTTCAAGGGTCAATACATATGTAGAGCAGTTGTTGCAAACTTGGCTACACAGTGAAATAACCTGGAGAGTTAAAATACATGATGCAGGGTGGGAGGTGGGGGAGGGTGGCGGAAAGTTCACTGCCAGAGATTCTAATTTAGTTGACCTGGGTCACAACAATCTCGGCATAGGGAGTTTTGAAAACTCCCCACGTGATTCTAATGTGAAGCCACTGAGGCAAACCACTGATGGAGAGCAAATATTAACCCAGGTTGAAAAGTCATTCCAAATATTTTGCTAAACAATCTAGCAGGTGAAATAGATTTGAGTCATGCACCCAGGGCAGGCTGAAGTTGTCAGAGAAAGCTGTGTGGGAACATCAGGTTGGCGTTGAAGGCTAGACGGGGTTTGGGTAGGTGGACAAGAGGGCACAGAATAGAAGAAGGAATGAAGGCAGAAATGAGCTTGGTTCTGGGTGGAGACAAGAGCAGGGCAAAGCATGTATCTTTCCTCTTGAGCACAGAAGCTCCCAGGAATTAGGCTCCAGCAGGTTTCACCAGTCCCACTGGGTGCACAGCTGCCCTGATAATCAGACAAGATTACCTCCTGCCAGAACAATAGCATTCCTGCTGAGTAGTTGAGTTCGATGGCTCAGCACCCTGTCAAGCCCTGAACCTGGGATCCACCATGAAAGGGCATCTGAACTCCAAGAGATCCCTGGAACTCACTTAGTGCCTACCTAGCCTCATATCATCCATAGCATACCTCCTAGGAAAGTTCTAGAAGAAATTGATAGAGATTTTCCAAAACCCAGAACCAATTCTTAGAAGTATCATGTCTAGTATCTTCTAATTATTTCTCATCCCCTGTACCAAGCATCCCTATATTCCCTTGGCAGTTCCAACACCCAGTTGAAGACCGTGAGCTGTGACCCAAAAGTCATTCCCAAGTAGCTTTTAGACACAGTATTGTGAAACAGGTTGGTCTCTGGTTTTTCAACTCTAAACTGTGCATTAAAACTTTATTTTATTCCCTGAATCACTTCAAGAAGTGAAATGAAACAATTCATGCAGTATTTCTAAGGGGCAGATCATAAAAGCCACTGCAAATAGTTTTTAAAAAAAGGATTAAATTCTCTCACCTACCACCACTTCTCACATTACTAAATTCACAGGAATATAAGCATTTTCCCATAGGGGACACACTATCACCCAGAGAGCCTGATTCATCATAAAATAAAGCACAAAGGGAAGAACACTGAAAGTCTTGGGTACTATTCATGGTTATGCCACAAATTGCTGTATTAATTACTGTGAACTTGTCACTCTAACTTCTCTGGGCCCTAGTTTCCTCATCTATAAAGTATAACCTCTAGGGTCACTTCCAGCTCTGAAATGTCTGGATTCCTGGATCTAGACTGCTTACTTCCCTGAAAACACTTTGCATGGTCCAACTTGGGACACAAAATGGTTACAAGGACTACAGGAAGTCATTAGCTAAATTGTGTTACTAAGTTGAATATACTTCTATTAATTTAGGGCTTGATTTTCACTAAATCCATTTTAATCTGATATTAGTTTTAGGCCCAACTTGTCAAAATACACGAAGAAAGCCATTTCCTTGGTAGCTAATCTTCAAATATGGCCCCTTAATGAACCATACCTCTGATTGTTCACATCCTTGTATAGTCCTCTTTACTCTCTCCCCGTTAACCAGTAGAATGCAGCTGAAGAAATGCTGAGGCACTTTCAAGGCCAGGACAAAGAAGCCTTGTACCTTACTTCTTGGAACACTTGCTCTGGGGGAAGCTAGCCATCATGTATGAAGTCTGACTACTCTGAGATCACCATGCTGTAAGGAAGCGCAAGCTAGCCATATAGAGAGACTGTGAGAACCAATAAACCAATTCAGTAAAATTGCAGAATATAAAATCAGCAAAAAAACCCCCGAAACTCAGTTGTATTTCTATACACTAACAACAAACTATCTGAAAAAGAAATAAAGGTAACCATCTCATTCACAATAGCATCAAAACCAATAAAATACTTAGGAATAAATTTAACCAAGGAGATGAAAGATCTGTACACTGAAAACTGTAAGACAATGATGAAAGAAACTGAAAAACACACCAATAAGTGGAAATATATGTTGATTTGCTATATAAAATTTACAATAAATAATATGTGCTATACATCCTTTATATCAATAAACTTTATAGTAAATATAATTTTATATATATATATAATATGTATATGTGTGTATTTTTTCTTTTCAGAGAGCTGGTAGTTAAACATTTAACAGCACACCATTTTGTGTATTTACATAAAGATAATGCATTGGTATAAACCAAAGGCCAAAGAATATATCATGTGAATAAAGATTTTTCAGGAGAAAACACTGGAGTAGAACTGAGTCATCATGTGATTTTCATAGAAATGCTGAAGCCAAACACTTTTGAACCATAACAATAATCCATATTCAAGCTGAAAGTAGAAATCTAATTTTAGTAAAACAAAATGATCTATGACATTAGTGTTATTAGATAATTTAGTTTATTGGATTTATTTTTATGCATCTGATGTTATAACTTGCTTTGAACTTTATAGTCCTACAAAAACTATAAGCATTCATTCATTCCTTTTCCAGTGAAAGGATGGATATAATTAACATATGTCAGGCACTAATCTAGGTGTTGAGATACATCAGTGAACAAAATAAAAGCGTTTATTCCTATTTTGTTCATATTTAAGTACTATTCTAATTAAAAAATTATAGTTCAACACTGGATTTTCCTTTAGCAAAATCCTATACATTACTAAAATCTGAGAAAAAATCAGCTTAAAGCCTTTTTCAGAAGTAGTATAAATGGTCCACGGTCTGTTCACTGCTGAGAGAGCTGAATGGTGACGCAGCATAAAACTCAGTCAACAGGGCTAAGAAGGGTGGGGACTGGCTTTTGATACTATTTTGTTATAGTGTGTTTGTGTGTGTGTCTGTTTGTAGGTCATCAAAAAATAGACCACACTCACATTTATCATTTCTAAAATAATTTTATTGGTGACTAAGCTCTTTCACCTAAAAATTGTTCCCCTTTTAAAAGGATAGGGTTTTAACTGGGCAATTTATTTATTTTTTATTTATTTATTTATTTTGGCTGTGTTGGGTCTTTGTTGCTGTGCGTGGGCTTTCTTTAGTTGTGGTGAGCGGGGGCTACTCTTCATTGTGGTGCACGGGCTTCTCACTGTCATGGCTTCTCTTGTTGCAGAGCACGGGCTCTAAGCTCACGGGTTTCAGTAGTTGTGGTACATGGGCTCAGGAGTTGTGGCTCGCGGGCTCTAGAGCACAGGCTCAGTAGTTGTAGTGCACAGGCTTAGTTGCTCCGCAGCACATGGGATCTTCCCCAGCCAGGGATTGAACCTGTGTCCCCTGCATTGGCAGGCGGATTCTTAACCACTGCACCACTAGGGAAGCCCTAACTGGGCAATTTAAAATAGATAGGTATATTAGTCAGGGTTCTCCATAGAAACAGCATCAGCAGGATGTGAATAGATAGATAGATAGATAGATAGATAGATAGATAGATAGATAGATAGATAGATAAATAGATTTATGTTAAGGAACTGGTTTACGTGATTGTGGAGGTACAAGTCCAAAATGTGCAAGGTAGGCTGGCTGGAGACCCAGGGACCTTGTAGAACGTTGGGTCTTGTCCAAAACATCCATAAGACATTTGGTCCACACCAAAAGGTCCTTGAAATTTGGTCCTGTACAAAATGCCCATAAGACATTTGGTCCATGCTGAATGGATTCGAACAGGAGCAAATATCAAGGATCTTTTGGCAAAGGCCAAATGTGTTATAGACATTTTGGACAGGACCAAATGTCTGCTAACCACCAGGGACAATTGCAGTGTCAGTCCAAAGGTAGTCTGCTGGCAGAATTCCTTCTTGCTCAGGGATGTCACGCTTTTTAAAATTAAGACCTTCAACTGATTGAATGAGGCCCATCCACATTATGGAGGGTAATCAACTTTATTTAAAGTCCACCCCTTTAAATGTTTATCACATTCAAAAAACACTCACAAAATCAGAACGCATGACCAAATATCTGGGCACTGTGGCTCAGCCAAGTTGACATGTAAAATTAACCATTATAGTAGGATATTTAACAATATCACAAGCTCATTCAGCATTTATTAAAAATTTGCAAAATATACATGAAAATATTTTGAATGGTATACTTATCTTTTTTTGAGATAAAAATTACTTCTGGTAAATAACTACAAATTGAACTCAACTCTGACAAATAACCGTTGAATTCCACTGTACTTAATTTTAGGCTTTCCTACCATCTGTTAAATTAATTTGAGCTGCAACAAAAATAAAAAGCAAATTTAACTGAAATTATTACAAAGTAAATTAAACTTAAAAGGAAAAATGCAAGTATTGTATTTGGGGAAGAATATAAAGAAATAAGGGTCATTTGTTGCACTATCCACGCTGCCATTTTAAGTTCTTTCACTAAAAATAAGGGTACAATGGCAATTTAAACACATAAGTGGACATAAAACAGGGAGAGCTGAGGAATAAGAGACCCAAAGGTTCTGCAGCATGTTGAAGGCAGAAATTGTTGGGGAAGATCAGAAAACTGCAGAACAGAAATAAAGTCAAAATGGGAGTAATGAAAGGACTATAAAGGTTTTCAAGCTATAAAGAAGAGACTAGAAAGAGAGGCATCCCATAGATTGCCTTCAGAGCATTTGGCCTCTGAAGCAATTATGTGCTGAGGTTTAGGGCTGAGGAAACAATAGAGTCAGAGTGCAGTCAACTGTAAATTGGTGATGATGCATTGTCTGATGCTTTGCTCCTTAAGATCCATGCCTCAACTAGAACCATATGCCTTTTCTGATGAAAGCCAACTTGGCAACCACCATATCACCCTACATCTTCATTTCAAAATATCCAGCTGAGAATGAATTATCACTGGAGCTTAAATTAAATAGCTCAGTCACAGTGAAAAATAAGCCTTCAATTTTTCCTTGTACAGGAGGGATTTATTTAATTTTCCTTTAAAATAAGACAGTTATGATGAGTACAATGGGCTCTGGTCAGTGCTTCACCCAGATCTCCCGGGATCCCTTCTGCCGTTTCTGCACTTCCTTCCTCAGGCTCTGGTGTGCTTTTGCTTCCATTGGGGGTCCTTGAGGACTGTCTTCCATTGGGGGTCCTTGAGTCCTGGCACAGCTGGGCTGCAGAAGCAGAGAGCCAGAGCACCTGCAAGTTCACATCTGCACCTCCCCACCCTCCTCCCCCACCCAATGACTGGCAGGGGAGTATAAAACCAATCTCTTCACCTCAGGGCAGGACAACTCTGAGGTGTGGCTTCCACTCAACAATCTCCCTGCAGGAATCAGCTAATCCCTCCCCTGAGTCTAGTCCCTGGTTTGGCTTCTGCCCTGCTATGTCCTGCCTCCCCCCGTCCTTACCAGTTTCTCCTGGGAACACTTCCCAGTAAATTACTTGTACAGACAATCCTTGTCTCAGACAATCAGTGAAAGACAAATCTACGATTTATATTCCTTTGTCTTTATGGTTCTGTCCAAACAATACATGTAGAACAAGATCAAACAAACAAGTCCAAGACTTTGTTATAATGGGTCCCTGATTCCATAGCCAAAGTTATAAACACTGAGTTAGAAGCATCTCAACTTTATAAAGCCACCAGTGATGTCATATATGTTATCGCCAGTGGCCTGAGAGTTTTTTTTTTTAATTCAGTATCCTTCTTTATTTAGCATTTAAACATATTTATATTTATGTATTCACAGCCAGAAAGTACTTCTTGTTTCCCACAGTTCAATAGTTACTGTTCAGGCACATCCAAGGAGTACAATAGTTTGAGCAAAATAAAGAGGCTTTGGAAAGCTTACATTTAATTTTGATAGAGAAACAGGCGATGATTCCATTACTTGGTGAATTATTACTTTTAACTTTGAATCTCTTTGAGGCACAAAAAATTCAAGAACTTTTATAAACACAAAATTTGCTTTCAAACAGGAAGATGCTTATACTCTGAAAGAATTACGTTTAGAAAATCCTCACATCTGGACTAATGTAAAGTCTTAAACACCTCCTGGGACCAAAACAAAAATATCACCAAATGATCTGTTTCAGAGGCTCAATAGATAGTTGCTCACAAAACTGAATCTAAACAGGGTGATGATACTAAGGTTGTGCCCATTGCAAAGTATCCTTTAAGATTTTTTTTTATATCTTGGGATTGGGTAAAGTGTGTGTGTTGTGGGGAGGAGGAAAGGCGAAGAGAAGATTTAGACAACAGCAAGATCACTTGAACATAGCTAATTTTATAAATAACAGAATTTTCCTCTGATGTTTTTACTACATTACTCAAAAGATACTTTTTGGGGAAAAAACTGTCTCTGAAACTGCTTTGTCAAAGAATGTTTAAATCATATTTTCTATGAAATTGAAATTGCATGTTAGACACTCCTGTAGGCCTGAGTAGGGATGCTGGAGTGAGATGCAGGTTTGAATCTTGGCTCTTGGTATCTAGCCATGTGACCTTGAGGGTATTACTTAATCTCTGGATAGAGGTGGAGAGGACTTGTGACTGTTACACGTCCCCTCTGAAGGGAATTATACCTATTTCACAGGGTTATTGCAAGGATTAAATGAATATTTTGTGCAAAGTTCCTAATACAGTTATTGGCACATAGTAGGCCTTCAATAAGTAAAGCTATTACATCTAGCTACTTTGACAACAGGGTTGGGTCTTGAGACACCTTATATGCAAACTATGATCATTAACAATGGGAGGTAGAGGTACCAGATAAAATACAGGATGTAGAGTTAAATTTGAATTTCAGATAAACAACAGATATTTTAATGTAAGTATATCCCATTCAATCCTTGGGACATATACTAAAAAAGTTCATTATGTATCTGAAATTCAAATTTAACAGGGTGTCCTGTGTTTTTATTTGCTAAACCTAGCAACCCTAAGTGTAGGAATAATAAGATGAGGTCAAAGGGGACCTGCTAACAACCTGTAAATATTATCCATATTGTTCACACCCCAAGTTGGCTAAGGTTATGCAGCCAATACACTCCTGCCTTTAATGGGGAAATGTCTGCCAGAGCAGCACTGTACCTCTCATCAACTCTCAAATTGTTGGTCTGGTGCTACCAGTTAGCAGATAAATGCCTCCTGGATTTTCTCTCTTTTTTTTTTTAACATCTTTACTGGAGTATAATTGCTTTACAATGGTGTGTTAGTTTCTGCTTTATAACAAAGTGAATCAGCTATACATATACATATATCCCCATATCTCCTCCCTCTTGGGTCTCCCTCCCACCCTCCCTATCCCACCCCTCTAGGTGGTCACAAAGCACCGAGCTGATCTCCCTGTGCTCTGCAGCTGCTTCCCACTGGCCATCCATTTTACATTTGGTAGTGTATATATGTCCATGCCACTCTCTCACTTCGTCCCAGCTTACCCTTCCCCCTCCCCATGTCCTCAAGTCCATATTCTACGTCTGTGTCTTTATTCCTGTCCTGCCCATAGGTTCGTCAGAACCTTTTTTTTTTTTTTTTTTTAGATTCCATATATATGTGTTAGCATATGGTATTTGTTTTTCTCTTTCTCACGTACTTCACTCTGTATGACAGACTCTAGGCCCATCCACCTCACTACAAATAACTCAATTTCGTTTCCTTTTATGGCTGAGTAATATTCCATTGTATATATGTGCCACATCTTCTTTATCCACTCATGTTGATGGACACTTAGGCTGCTTCCATGTCCTGGCTATTGTAAATAGAGCTGCAATGAACACTGTGGTACATGACCCTTTTTGAATTATGGTTTTCTCAGGGTATATGCCCAGTAGTGGGATTGCTGGGTTGTACAGTAGTTCTATTTTTAGTTTTTTAAGGAACCTCCATACTGTTCTCCATAGTGGCTGTATCAATTTACATTCCCACCAACAGTGCAAGAGGGTTCCCTTTTCTCCACACCCTCTCCACCATTTATTGTTTGTAGATTTTTTGATGATGGCCATTCTGACTGGTGTGAGGTGATACCTCATGGTAGTTTTGATTTGCATTTCTCTAATGATTAGTGATGTTGAGCATTCTTTCATGTGTTTGTTGGCAATCTGTATATCTTCTTTGGAGAAATGTCTATTTAGGTCTTCTGCACGTTTTTGGATTGCGTTGTTTTTTTGATATTGAGCTGCATGAGCTGCTTGTAAATTTTGGAGATTAATCCTTTGTCTGTTGCTTCATTTGCAAATATTTTCTCCCATCTGAGGGTTGTCTTTTGGTCTTGTTTATGGTTTCCTTTGTTGTGCAAAAGCTTTTAAGTTTCATTAGGTCTCATTTGTTTATTTTTGTTTTTATTTCCATTTCTCTAGGAGGTGGGTCAAAAAGGATCTTGCTGTGATTTATATCATAGAGTGTTCTGCCTATGTTTTCCTCTAAGAGTTTTATAGTGTCCGGCCTTACATTTAGATCTTTAATCCATTTTGAGTTTATTTTTGTGTATGGTGTTAGGGAGTGTTCTAATTTCATTCTTTTACATGTAGCTGTCCAGTTTTCCCAGCACCACTTATTGAAGAGGCTGTCTTTTCTCCATTGTATATTCTTGCCTCCTTTATCAAAAATAAGGTGACCACATGTGCATGGGTTTATCTCTGGGCTTTCTATCCTGTTCCATTGATCTGTATTTCTGTTTTTGTGCCAGTACCATACTGTCTTGATTACTGTAGCTGTGTAGTATAGTCTGAAGTCTGGGAACCTGATTCCTCCGGCTCCGTTTTTCTTTCTCAAGATTGCTTTGGCTATTCGGGGTCTTTTGTGTTTCCATACAAATTGTGAAATTTTCTGTTCTAGTTCTGTGAAAAATGCCATTGGTAATTTGATAGGGATTGCACTGAATCTGTAGATTGCTTTAGGGTAGTATAGTCATTTTCATAATGTTGATTCTTCCAATCCAAGAACATGGTATATCTCTCCATCTGTCTGTATCATCTTTAATTTCTTTCATCAGTGTCTTACAGTTTTCTGCACACAGGTCTTTTGTCTCCTTAGGTAGGTTTGTTCCTAGGTATTTGATTCTTTTTGTTGCAATGGTAAATGGGAGTGTTTCCTTAATTTCTCTTTCAGATTTTTCATCATTAGTGTATACGAATGCAAGAGATTTCTGAGCATTAATTTTGTATTCTGCTACTTTACCAAATTCATTGATTAGCTCTAGTAGTTTTCTGGTAGAGTCTTTAGGATTCTCTATGTATAGAATCATGTCATCTGCAAACAGTGACAGCTTTACTTCTTTTCCAATTTGAATTCCTTTTATTTCTTTTTCTTCTCTGATTGCTGTGGCTAGGCCTGAGAGTTTTAAGATGGAAAGTAATATGATGTTCCAGGAAGACCATGAACTTTGGAGCCAAATAGACTTGGATGCAATGTTGGCACAACGAATTTCTAGTCCCATACAGATCAGAACCCTTAGATTCTGAATCTATAAAATTGCATTACTGACCTTAAAGAGTTTTAAAAATTAAATGAGTAAATGTTTAAAGCACCTGATACATAGTAAATATAAATTATTACTGTATTTTGGTTTCCTCAGGGAATGATTTTGCCACAAGGAAAATAGAGCTGATTGAAGCATCTATTTCCCTATTATGAAAGGCCTTGGAATAGAGCCCCAATTAATTTCTGTCATTTGCCACCAGTTTACATTTGGGAGAGAGTGACATGGCAATTATCACTGTTTACCAGTAACCTTAAGGTTCTCTTGAATTATTGAGGCTTGTGTCACTCGTTCATTAATACATGTTTATTGAGTGGTTATAGCTCAGGCATTGGGGAATGCAGAGATAAAACTGATTCAGTGCCAATATACAAGTAAACAACTAAGTAATTAAAATAATTAGAGATGTTTTAAATACCATGAGAAAAATAAACAGGGCATGGGGTAAAGTAACTCAGTAAGGGAGGGAAGCAACACTAGGTATGACAGTCAGGAAATTCCTCTTTGAGGGAGGGATATTTGACCTGGAGCTAGCCTTGTGAAGATCCAGGAAAAAAACATTCCAGGCAGAGGGACCAGCAAATCCTAAGGTGGGAGAGACCTTAGCGTCAGTGGAACTAAGTGATGTGAATTCAGGAGAGCAAGGACAAGAGGAAGCCAGAGAAATGGGCGGGAATAAGATGATGCAGTTCCTCACTGGTGTGTTTAAGAGTCTGACTCAATGGAGTACAGACATGGAAAGCTTTTCTGTCTATCTCTAATCTTTGCCCCTATATGTATTATATATACAAAGCCCCTATTTCTTCCCCTTAATGACATATTGGGCAGAATTTATAGCTTTACAACCAATTTCAGGTATAAAACAAGCCAGTCCAGTAAAATTAAGTACAATCTAAAACTTAACCCTCAAATGGCTTGTTCCTTCCCTAGTTGAGGCTGATGGGCACCTTTCAGCTCTTTCATTTGTCCACCTCCTCCCCCTCCCTCTTCTGGGTCTTTCCTCCCCAAAGGTTGTGAAGTCTTGGGGAAGATAGGAGGAAAGGGGGCATGTGTCTCTGACTTCACTGGTGCTGCTGGTCCTCCTCAACTGTGAATGCTCTCCGATTATTGCCATTCAACGGCTCCCTCTCTCATGTGGGGAGTATGTGTGGGTTATTTAGGAAGTCTTGCAGAGGACAGCCAGTTCCTTGATGTAGACAATCTACCCAATGTGACCTAATCCAATCCATCCTCACTAGGTGATACATTCTGTAACCTCTGGCTTCTAGCAACATGGCTAAGCCTGGTTCCTCTTCAGGTACCTACCTGCTTCATGGAAGGATCATCATCCTTTATCCACTAAATAGTAAAGGTGTGACTTTCTAATGTTCAACCCTCTTCCCTCTACTCTTGCTCTTTCCATATCTGTTTTCAAATAGACACATGGGGAGATTAATAAATCCACTGCATTAAGCAAGCATCCAGTCTATAATTCAGATGTAACTCACACCTTCTTCAGATATTCCCAGTTTCTGTGAGTGCATCTCTTGAAGTGTCCACCCCCCTCACTTGAAGCAAAACAATCCCCTGCCTTCCCTCAAGAGAAGAAAAAGGAAAATCAGCACTCTCCCACAGGTTGATAACTCGGTTATTCTCTAGTCTACACTTAGGGAGACTGATAAGGACGTGTAAAGAGGTCTGACAGGTGTGGTAATAAAATTGATGTTGCTTTTTCATACCAAGTTCTACTGGGATATGTCTAATGTCATGCTTTACAGTGGAGAACTACATAGCACCTCTTTCGCTTTGAATACAATCTTTTGTATTGAATACAATACAAAGCTTTTTGCTTTGAGTACAATGTGTATAATGTGCCTATTATTAATAAACGCTTGGTGACTATCTATGAAACTTGTCATTGAAATTCAGATGTAGTAAAGAATGAATGTGTTCATTTGTTCATCAGAACATATTTATTCATTAGTGTGATTTTTCTTCACTGGAATTTCAACACATTCCTACTCCTACTAATTAATATTTTAATTACTCAGGGCCAACCACTAATTAACAATTACGATCTTAAATATACTGTCTAGCAAGAGATGGTCACACTTTCACTAAGCCCCCCACCCGATCATCCTAAAATGTGTATTTTCATCTCTCTCTCCCAGTTCTGTTACAATCTCTTCTAATAAGTACAGACACCTGAGAAGAGGCATGATGGGTTCTTTTCTTTTTCTAATTGAACTTCTTGTTTTTGTTTATAATGGAGAAAATTAGATAAGCTGGATGCCTTCATTTATTACTGTTTGAGGACAGAAAATAGTAGATTGAAAAAGTTCTTATTAATTAACCATAGTCAATGCATACAAGGTTACCATAAGAAAAATTAAATAAAAGAAAGAAAAAAAATTAATGTCAATTTTTGGGGGGAGAATCCTAAAAGCAAAGAAAGAAGGAGACACCAGGAAGTCACAGAACCACATTAAACCATTATCTCTGATGTTTAGCAATGACAGATGATTAAACAAAATCATAAAGCCATAAATCAGCACATCATTCTATGGCTAATGTGCCATATATTATGTACTCAGTACATAAAACAAACCACTCTGAGAAACTTGAGGCTTCAATGAGCTCTGAAGAGTAAAATTTAGATGTGGCTTGCATGGCATTACTAGCCATAGGATATTGGTGCCCACGTATCCATTCCAGATGTCTATTTAAGCACAGATCTAAGTAGTAAAACACAGTGGCCTAAGTTAGGCAACCAATCAGGGCACTCTCCCCCTTTCCTCAAGCATACAGGTACAGCAGATCAAGTGCATGAGTTAATACATCCCTTGTTCTCAGGGGCTCACCCCGGCAAATGATTTCATTAAAAGTGTGTGTTGATTAAAGACCTCTGAAAACACCGGGCTGCAGTCACTTAAGCTGAAATCATTTTACGTCCTGTAAGTGGATAAGATAGCACTTACCAGGAGAGAAAATAATAGATGAAAACTTTTGAAATACAAGGCATATTACCATTCATAGAATACTTTCTATGAAAAATAAATCTCTAAAACAAGCAAAAAAAAAAAAGAAAAGCTATATGAACCTGGTTTTTATTTTGGATTTGCTTTAATGTTTCTTATTCAAAAGTCAAAAGTCAAAAGTCAAAAGAAAGAGAGAGAGGATTAAGACTAGAAGGCAAAGGACAGTCTTTTCAATAAATGGTGTAGGGAAAACTGGACAGCCACGTGCAAAAGAATGAAACTAGACCATTATCTTACACCATACACCAAAATCAACTGAAAATGGATTAAAGGCTTGAATGTAAGACCTGAAACCAAAAAACACCTAGAGAAAACAGGCAGTAAGCTCCTCAACATTGGTCTTGGCAGCAGTTTTTTGATGACTCCAAAAGCAAAGGCAACAAAAGCAAAAATAAACAAGTGGGACTACACCAACCTAAAAAACTTCTTCACAGCAAAGGAAACCATCAACAAAATGAAAAGGCAACCTACAGAGGGAATAAAATATTTGCAAATCATATATCTGACAATGGGTTAATATCTAAAATATATAAAGAACTCATACAACTGAATAGCAAAACCCCAAACAACCTAATTAAAACATGGCAGAGGATCTGAATAGACATTTTTCCAAAGAAGACATACAAATGGTCAACAGGTACATGAACTTGCTCAACATCACTAACAATCATGAAAATTCAAATCAAAACGACAATGAGATATCACCTCATACCTGTTAAAATGGTTATCATCAAAAAGACAAGAAACAACAAGTGTTGGTGAGGATGTGGAGAAAAGGGAAGCCTCCTACACTGTTGGTGGGGATGTAAATCATTGCAGCCACTACGGAAAACAGTATGGAGGTTTCTCAAAAAATTAAAAATAGAACTATCATAATGATCCAGCAATTCCACTTCTGGGTATTTATCCAAAGAAAATGAAAACACTAATTCAAAAAGACATATGTACCCCTATGTTCACTGCAGCATTATTCCCAATACCGAAGATACGGAAACAACCTGTGTCCACTGATGGCTGAATGGATAAAGAATATGTGGTATATAAATACAATGGAATATTACTTAGCCATAAAAAAGAATGAAATCTTGCCATTTGTGACAACTTGGATAGACCTGGAGGGCATTATGCTAGGTGAAATAAGTCAGACAGAGAAAGACAGATACCATATGATCTCACTTATATGTGGAATTTAAAAACAACAACAACAGCAAAAAAACAAGCTCATAGGTATATAGAGAACAGACTGGTGGTTACCAGAGGTAGGGGGTGGGAGATGGGAGAACTGGGTATAGGGGTCAAAAGGTACAAACCTCTAGTTATAAAATAATGAAGTTATGGCAATATAGTATACAGTATTATAGTACTGATAATGCAGTACTGAAAATACTGTATTGCATATTTGAAAGTTGCTAGGCTTCCCTGGTAGTGCAGTGGTTAAGAATCCACCTGCCAATGCAGGGGACATGGGTTCGAGCCCTGGTCCGGGAAGATCCCACATGCCACGGAGCAACTAAGCCTGTGTGCCACAACTACCGAGCCTAAGCTCTAGAGCCCACGAGCCACAACTACTGAGCCCCCGTACCACAACTACTGAAGCTCACGTGCCTAGAGCCCGTGCTCTGCAACAAGAGAAGCCAGTGCAATGAGAAGCCCATGTGCCGCGACCAAGAGTAGCCCCTGCTCGCTGCAACTAGAGAAAGCCCGCACTCAGCAACGAAGACCCAACGCAGCCAAAAATAAAAATAAAGAAAGAAAAAAAAAACGTTGCTAAGAGTAGATCTTAAAAGTCCTCACCACAAGAAAAAATAATTTTTTTAAACTATCTATTGCGATGGATGTTAACTAGACTTTTTGTGGTGATCATTTCACAATATATAAAAATATTGAATTATGCTGTGCACCAGAAACTAACATAATATTTTATCAATTATTTCTCAATAAAAAAATCCTCAAAACAAATACTAGTTAGAAAGAAAAAGAATAGAGGCAATGACAAAATTACAAATGCCAGCCAAATTGTTAGCTTCTTCAGGAGCTAAATTTGGGAAATGTAAAGGTCTGTAAACATATAAGTTTCTGGTATGGTAATAATAGCAGGAATACATCATCAGTAATGTAAGAACCATTGTTTTGATGTTAACCTTTAGTACGAAAGCCCATCAACCAGTTTGCCTGGGTTATATTTAAGAAAATGGCATGAGTTTCATTTTTACCTGCCTTTATTTTCCATTCTCTCCTCTTTCTGGCCATAGCATATTTCATTCCCTCTGACTGAAATATTTTCCCCTCCTCTTGGCCTAACTCCTTCTCATCCTTTAGGTGACAGCTTAAAAATCACTGCTTCTATAACATCTTTGTTGAAATCCTGCTTGCTGGTTATATACTTATTGCAGCTCAGCTCCAAACCCACTCTTCTATATTCTTTTACATAATGCTTGGGCTGGGACTTTGCAAATTACATTTTCTAGAAGCAGATGCCTTGCAAGAGGATGCCCACATCCATTATTCCCCATTAAGTCTACTCCTATAACTGGAGTTTAATGGTCCAGGGGAGATAGTGCAATACCTGACAAGGTAGGAGATCACTTACACTCCAAGAAAATAAACAAGATTTAGCTAATTTATTCTGACAAAAAACTGGACAATACGTGAGAATGGATGCTAAGAGTATTAGACTAAGGAGGTTGGGATATAACTTTGAATGGGGCCTAAATTATTGATATGAGTACATTCACCAGAGATTATGTATTTAATGTGAGATTGAGATGCCAAAAATCCTCTGGAATGTAAAGGAAAAAAACCTAAAGCCTCAGAGAGATAGGCACGCTGGCATGAATTTATGACACACAACTGCATGTCTACCCCTACTTCCATTAACTGCTCCTGGGGAAGGTCCAGAGAACACTCCTTTCACCAAAGAATTGTCTCTACTCCAGACATGTAAAACTAAGTATATCTACAACTTGACTCAGTATCTTTCTGTTTCACATCTACTGCTATGCTTGTACCCCTTCAATTAATGGCACCAACAGTGACACAGTCACTAAAGTCTAGAAACACGGAAATCACTTTTATCCATTTATACCTAATCACTAAGTCCTACCAAATTACAATGTAGCTTCATAATTAGTGTGGTAATTTCCCATCTTGTTCCCTACAGATATTTCCTCTGATTACGACCAGAGAGAACTGTATAAAATAGAAATCTTGTCAGGTGCCGCTTTTGTATAAAACCATTCAGGGATTCACCTTCTGTGATAGTTGCTAATGTTTTCAGCAAATATTTCCACTTCTTCCCACTTCTGGGCATGTGGTAAGATTGGACTTCCTGGCTCTCTTTATGGTTGGGAGTGGGACTCCATGTGACTATTTCTGAACAATGATTTTTGTCACTTTTAACCAAAGCATCTAGATGCTGCGGAAAGACCTGCCAGGGCTCTCTTGCCCCCATTATTGTGAAATACAATATTTGAGATGGTGGTCCTTGATCCCTAGATCCCTGAGTAATGATTATAATTGTCAATTCATGATCTACATGTAGTGTAAGCAAAAAATATACCTTTGCTGTTTTTAAGACACTGAGTCATTTGACTGATTTGTTACCACAGCACAACCTCTTATCCTGATTGAAATGAAACTTGGTTTCCAGAAGTAGGGTGCTGCTGAACAATAACACTAAGAAACAGAATTAGCTTGGGGGCCCAGAGGGCAGCTGTGAAGAAACTGGAAGTGGGAGAGTCCATGTTATGCAGTGATGAGACAACTGGCAAAACTAACAGGTACAGATAATGGCTCTAATGAATTAGTAGCATTAGAGGCAAGGATTAGACATCTGAACGTTAGTAACACACATTAACTGCAATTGGTTACATTTGACCAGGTATTATAAGAAAAAGACAACCTTTAAAAATTGGCTGCTTCATTTGCAGCAATATGGATGGACCTAGAGATTGTCATACTGAGTGAAGTAAGTCAGACAGAGAAAGACAAATATCATATGATATTGCTTATATGTAGAATCTAAAAAAATGGTACAAATGAACTTATTTATAAAACAGAAATAGAGTCACAGATGTAGAAAACAAACTCATGGTTACTAAGGGTGAAAAGCGGGGGGGGGGGAGGGATAAATTGGGAGATTGGGATTGACATATACACACTACTGTATATAAAATAGATAACTAATAAGGACCTACTGTATAGCACAGAGAACTCTACTCAATAGTATTCTCTATAATGATCTATATGGGAAAAGAATCTAAAAAAGACTGGATATATGTATATGTATAACTGATTCACTTTGCTGTACAGCAGAAACTAACTCAACATTGTAAATCAACTATAACCCAATAAAAATTAATTTTAAAAAATTGGCTGCTTTATAAGCAAGGCTAATAAACAGGAAGAATGGAATATATTAGGGGACTTTCCAGGTTGGAAGAAGCAACCATTTTTTCCTTTCCATTGGTAAAATATAAAACTGAGGAGGCTTTGGGTGGCAAAAGGTGATTAGAAGTCATTCTTGCAAGCAAAACAAAGACATGCCTGCTAAAACCATGGGTTCAAGGTGTGCACAATAAATTCTTCCAGCTAGACAGAATGCCTCAAGGAAAAGAGGCAGAAGGTATGTCTACCCCCTCCAAAGAACTGATAAGCGGTAAAGTACCCACAATTATGTTGAGAGAGAGAATTGTGTTTCAAAAAGAACTGTGGGTATGGCTAATGGCATAATGAGATAACTAAAATAAAATAGATAAGAAGCTGACTAAATATTTGAGGTAGCTGTCATAGAACCATAATCCTGGAAGAAGAGCATGTTCTCCAATGCCCACTTCAGACCCAGCCAAGGAAAATAATGAAAGGGAAGAAATATGAGGGTGGAGCAAAGATCCACAGAGAGATGGATTGGGAAGACATTTTCAAGGATCAGAATTAGAACTTAACCAAGGAGCACCCTTCCCCTCCACCCTCACCTCATCTTCCAGGCATAGTTCTCTTCTGTCACTCCAGCAGGACTTCATAAAATCTGCAAATCAGTAACTGTGGTGTGACTCTCATTCTTCCCCTTTCTACCATGTGGGTTTATGTACTGTGATTATCTTATTCCTATTCCAGCAGTGGATACTGGATTTGGGGTGTAGAGCCGACAATTTGTCCTCTTACCTCAAAGTCTCTGGACAACCTAAGTAAACTACCAGGCACTGAACCCTGATGTAGAAACTACCATAAGATGCCGGACTCAGCTGATGCCATGACTAAATGGGACCTTTGGGGTGTCTCCCTTAGGGAGGAGGTGAATATACTTTGCATACTGGATGGAGGACAAATCAAATATTTGGTGACTAGAAAGGCAAACTGTGGTAGTCATTAGTACTATTTGCCAGAAATATACAGAATTCATCCCTTCTGTACACATGGTGACTGTGAGTAGAAGTGACCTGTGTCACCTATAAGCCAGAGCATTTAGTTGCTAATGTGAAACCCTCCAGAATTCTCTTTTCCTTCTGACAAGGTAACTTCTGGCATTCAAGATATTTCAATAGCCTGGGTTCCTTAGTGACAACAATGCAGAGTTCCCCGTTCACCTGTGACAGACATATAGTGAAAGAAAAACTTGTGTTGTTTGTTTTAAGCCAGTGGAAAATGAGAGTTGTTTGTAACCACAGCAAAACATTGCCTTTCCTGATCTATGGTTCATCATCTACAAGCCCAAGATTCTTAACATGACACCTAAGATCCTCTGTGAGCTTGCCCCTATCTACTCTCCATCCTCAGCTTCTGTCTCGCTTTCCTTTAAACTTTACATTCTAATAACAGTTTCCTGTGCATACTCTGCATTCTCACAATTTGTTGCCTTTGTCTACCCCATTTTCCTTGCTTATAACTCCTTTTTTTCTTATCTTCTTCACTTGGCTAGAACTAAGTTCAGCATCACTTTCTCCAGGAATGATTCCTTGATTTAGTTTGGAGTTGAATTTGGAGTTCCTAAGCATAACTTTATAGTAGTCCTTACCATATTGTATGGAAATTTTCTGTTTACATATTTCGTTCCCAACTAGACTGTGATCAGTATGGCCAGAGAATGATCTATCCATCTTTATGCTACCTGTACCCAATGCAGTACCTGGTGCACAAGAATCGTAAAATAAACATTGACTCTTTAGCTTAATCTAACTTCTGCATACAACTTAGCCCGCTTTTAGGACTTCCAAATTTGAACTGTAAATTGAAGCATCTGTGTCTAATACTTTCCCTATTCCCTCTTAATTCTGGCAGAGTAGTAAAGAATGTTAATTTCTCTTAGATGTTTGAGGCTTGATTGTTTTATTCACTCTACAATCATTTTTGTGATGGGATATATCTGTTTTTTCTGTTTTCCTCTTCTTTCTGGGATCTGTCAAGCCCATGTCAAGATTAGGAAAGGGGTCTTTAGCCTTACAACTGAGGACAGAGAAACAAAGGGGTCAGACACTTTTGAAAAAGTAACAAACAGGAGACATGTTAGAAGAAAGTTAACCTTCATCGACTGGTAAACATGACTTTCTTATATATAAAATTCTGAGGATAAATCCCAGTAAAGGCTTATCTTGTTGATCTTTCTATACCCCTGTTCCTTACCAGAACTAGATACAATTCAGTATCTGACAATTCCTCAAGACTCTGAACTCTCAAAGGAGCAGAATGAAGGAAAGGAGAAAGGATATCCAAGGAGTAAAACGTACAGAGGGGACATGTGGAAAAGAGAGACACTACAAAGGGAGGAGGCTTTTCCATGGACAGAGAAAGGAAACTTGTAGGTGCCATGGATATCAAAAAAGGAGATTCCAGATCCATGGGAGAAAATGATGAGTTGAATAGAAGCCACTTCTAATTTTCATCTTCTCATGGGCAGAAGGGGTTGGAACATGCTTCTCAAACCTAAAGTGAAACAATATTTACATGGCATTCTTTTGATTCATTAAGTGTATCTGAAAGCCTCATGAAAAATTGCAGAGGATGGAACACTCCCAAACTCATTCTACGAGGCTACCATCACCCTGATGCCAAAACCAGACAAAGATGTCACAAAAAAAGAAAACTACAGACCAATATCACTGATGAACATAGACGTAAAAGTCCTCAACAAAATACTAGCAAACAGAATCCAACAACACATTAAAAGGATCATACACCATGATCAGGAAGGATTTATCCCAGGGATGCAAGCATTCTTCACTATATGCAAATCAATCAATGTGATACACCATATTAACAAATTGAAGGATAAAAACCATATGATCATCTCAATAGATGCAGAAAAAGCTTTCAACAAATTTTGACACCATTTATGATGAAAACTATCCAGAAAGTGGGCATAGAGGGAACCTACTCAACATAATAAAGGCCATATATGACAAACCCACAGCCAACATTATTCTCAGTGGTGAAAAACTGAAAGCATTTCCTCTAAGATCAGGAACAAGACAAGGGTGTCCACTCTTGCCACTATTACTCAACATAGTTTTGGAAGTCCTAGCCATGGCAGTCAGAGAAGAAAGAGAAATAAAAGGAACCCAAATTGGAAAAGAAGAAGTAAAACTGTCACTGTTTGCAAGTGACATAATACTATACATAGAAAATCCTAAAGATGCCACCAGAAAACTACTAGAGCTAATCAATGAATTTGGTAAAGTTGCAGGATACAAAATTAATAAACAGAAATCTGTTACATTCCTATACACTAACAACGAAAGGGCAGAAAGAGAAATTAAGGAAACACTCCCATTTACCATTGCAACAAAAAGAATACAATACCTAGGAATAAACCTACCTAAGGAGACAAAAGACCTGTACTCAGAAAACAATAATACACTAATGAAAGAAATCAAAGATGACACAAACAGATGGAGAGATATACCATGTCCTTGGATTGGAAGAATCAATACTGTGAAAATGACTATACTACCCAAAGCAATCTACAGATTCAATGCAATCCCTATCAAATTACCAATGGCATTTTTTACAGAACTAGAACAAAAAATTTCACAATTTGTATGGAAACACAAAAGACCCTGAATAGCCAAAGCAATCTTGAGAAAGAAAAACAGAGCTGGAGGAATCAGGCTCCCTGACTTCAGACTATACTATAAAGCTACAGTAATCAAGACAGTATGGTACTGGCACAAAAACAGAAATATAGATCAATGGAACAGAATAGAAAGCCCAGAGGTAAACCCACACACCTATGGCAGGCAAGAATATACAATGGAGAAAGCAGGCAAGACAAAGCAGGCAAGAATATACAATGGAGAAAAGACAGCCTTTTCAATAAGTGGGGCTGGGAAAACTGGACAGCTACATGTAAAAGAATGAAATTAGAACACTCCTTAACACCATACACAAAAATAAACTCAAAATGGATTAAAGACCTAAATGTAAGACCAGACACTATAAAACTCTTACAGGAAAACATAGACTGAACACTCTTTGACATAAATCACAGCAACATCTTTTTTGACCCACCTCCTAGAGTAATGAAAATTAAAAAAAAAACAAAAAACAAATGTGACCTAATGAAATTTAAAAGCTTTTGCACAGCAAAGGAAACCATAAACAAGATGAAAAGACAAGCCTCAGAATGGGAGAAAATATTTGCAAATGAAGCAACTGACAAAGAATTAAAGAATTAATCTCCAAAATATACAAGCAGCTCATAGAGCTCAATATCAAAAAAACACAAAATGGGCAGAAGACCTAAATAGACATTTCTCCAAAGAAGACATACAGATGGCCAACAAACACATGAAAAGATGCTCAACATCACTAATTATTAAAGAAATGCAGTTCACTCATAGATCCCAGGATTTCTAAGCACTTCATCAGGACACCTGAAGCATCAAACTGCTACCCTTTAAAAACCTAACTGGGCATGGGAGACATCCAGAAACTTCTACAGGGTGGGGAAGATACACAGCAGATGCATTTCCTATGGAGTCTTCTCTAAACCCTTCCTCCCTATCATCAAAGGAACCTCAGGAGACTTGTGAGATCTTTGACAAGAGCTAGGATGACAAATGCAGACTTTATACAACATGCAAAAGATGGCAATATACTCTAGTGGTTAAGATTCACGTAGATGTTGAGTCACATAAAGTTGCGTTCAAATTCTGGCTTTTTCAATTACAGGTTGTGGGATCTTAGGAAAAAGTCTTCACATCTCTAAGATTCATTTTCTGCATCAGAAAATTGTAATAATATCTATATTATAAGGTTATTGTAAGGATTAAATGATAAACTGCATTAAAGTACATTAATAAACTAGCTCACAATAAAGATTATATTACTACTACTCTTACTACTTCTAGCTAATTTGTATGTAGTAGTATAATTCTTCTTATTCATTTGTATAACAGCTATCCCCCATGTGCCAGATACTATGCTAGACAGTGGGGAGACAACACAACAATCAAGTGTCAACTTAAATGTCATTTCCAGGGGATACTCTCCTTCATCCCTCACATTAGGTCAGATCTCTTTACGATCTGTTCCCATCAAGCAGGGGTTTTTGTCCATTTTGTTCACTGCTGTATTTCTAGCTCTGATCACACATAGTAGGTGATCAGCACTTAATATTGGTTGAATAAATGAATAGCATCTATTACTTACCTTTTTCTACTAGACTGAATTCCAGTGGAGACTATGTCTGTCATCTTCAACACTGTGTCTACAGGCTAACTTAGCACAATGCCTGGTACATGACAGGTTCCAAATAAATGTGTGTTGCAAAAATGAATGAATGGATGAATGAATGAATGAAAGAAAAATAAATGAAAGAGGAAACATAAGTGTTAAGAAAACACATGATCAACAAAGCATTTCAGAGAAAATGTCCCGGGGAACAAGAGGAGGAGGAATGTTCTGGCCTAGGGACTTTCTCGTAAGGAAGAAAGGAGGCAGTAAAAAAACTCATCTCCTTCTACACACTCCATGCCTCAGTAGCACCAGATTTTATTCTTTTCCATAAAATACATCACACTTGTTAATAACTCCACATACTTTGGTGGGGTGGGGGAGGGTGTTCTTCTTCTATGTCTCCATCTGTCAAACTCCTCAGTCAGTCCAAGATCACATACCACCTCTATTGTAAAATACTTCCTAATTCTCTTCAGTTCAAATGAATTGCTTCTTCATCTGTATTCTATCATGTTTGCTACTACATCCACTGACTAAAGGGCTTAATAAATGTGTGCTTAACTGCAGGTGCTTGTCTCCCCACCTAGATTAGGATGTCCTTGGAGGCTGAACTCACATATTTAGCTTTGTATTCCCCCATATACTAGCAGAAAAAATATATTTAATACTTGTTTATCAAGTTGAATTGAAACAAAATCCAAGAAGTGCCATAGCAGGAGTTATAAGTTAAACTGTCTTTTATTCGGTCTTCACACCAAGCTCACTTCCAAAGGTCTCTTTATCTTTTTGGGTTGCCTTTTTCCAACCGCAAGTCACAATTCCTAACACCTACTTTACTGACATTGCAAGGATTAATAAAGTAATATTACCTAGCAGTTTTAAGATCAGAGCATAAAAGACACTCCTTTTTGTTTGTAAAAATTGCACCATTGTAATTTGTTAGCTTAAGTAGGAGACTGGTTAAAACAACATCTGCTTCTTGCAATCTCTCCATCTCCCCCACCCTTTCCTCTTCCTGTTCTTAATCTTTTGCCCCAGAATTGAGATACTCCCCTGTATCTATAATTACAATAAATTGAAAATCTATATTGTTTTTAAATAATACACTGAAATCCTCAATAAATATAAAAACCATTAAATATCCTGAATAAAATTAATTTAATGAAGCTAGGCAAATCATACTGTCACTAGATTTTCTGATGTTTTGAGTATATTTTGTCACTTTTTAACATTAGAAAAAATAGCATTAACAGTAAAGTTCTTGCATTTGAAACTTGAGACTTGACTGAAAATAAACTTACCCAAAGAACTAGTAGGGGGTGGGAGTATTCTAAGCAGTGTAGGCCCTGAGGCAGGGACGAACTTGGTGTCCTCACAGAACCTTAAGAAAGACAGGTGGCCGGAACTGCAAAAGAGAATGTGAGTGAAGCAAGATGAAGTCTTCGAGGTAAGCAGTGGGGTCGGATCATTTAGTGCTTTTCAGGCCTGGTTAAAATTTTTATTTTCATTCCAAGTTATCAGGGAAATCTTTGAGTTTGTATTTCTAAAATGTCACTGTGGCTGTTAGGTGGGAAGTGGATTACTAGGGAATTTGACCTAGGAATGAGACAAATAAAAGCAGATTCATTCTTTCATCCAATAAATATTTACAAAGCAATCAAAATACTTACAAAGCATCGCTTCACAGAACATTCTCAAGGATAGATCATATGTTGGGCCATGAAACAAGCCTTAACAAATTTAAGAAGATAGAAATCATTTCACGTTTCTTTTTCACAACCACGAAGGTATGAAATGAGAAATCAATAACAGGAAGAAAGCTGAAAAATTCACCAATATGTGGAAATTAAACAACACACTCCTAAGCAACTGACGGACCAAAGAAGAAACCAAAAAGGAAATCAGAGAGTATCTTGAGACAAATGAAAGTAAAAATACAACATACCAAAACTTACGAAATGCAGCAAAAACGGTTCTAAGAGGAAAGTTTATAGTGGCAGATGCCTACATTAAGGGAAAAAAACCTCAAATAAATAAACAACCTAACTTTACACCTCAAGGAATTAGAAAAAGAACAAACTAAACCCAGTTAGGACAAGGAAGGAAAAACAAAGATCAGAGCAGAAATAAATAGAGATGAGAGAAACAATAGAAAAATACTAATGAAACTAATAGTTCTTTGAAAAGGTAAACAAAATTGACAAGCTTTTAGCTAGACTAACCAAGAAAAAAAGAGAGAGGTTTTAAATAAACAAAATTATAAATGAACGAGAGGACGTCACAACTGACACCGCAAAATACTGGGTTGGCCAAAAAGTTCATTCGGTTTTAAGAAAAAATAAAAGACATTTTTTTATTTTCACCAAGAATTTTATTGAACAATGTGTTCACTAATTGAACAAACTTTTTGGCCAACCCAATACAAAGGACTGTAAGAGGCCACTGTGAAAAATTATACATCAACAAATTGGGTAACCTGGAAGAAAGGGATAAATTCCTGGAAACATATAACCTGCCAAGACTGAATCATGAAGAAGCAGAAAGTCTGAACAGACCTATGAGTAAGGAGACTGAAGCAGTAATCAAAAGCCTCCTAACAAAGAAAAACACTATACCAGATGGTTTCACTGGTGATTCTACCAAACATTTAAAGAATTAATGCCAATCCTCTCAAACTCTTCCAAAAAACTGAAGAGGAAGGAACACTTCCAAACTCATTTTATAAGGACAGCATTACCCTTGATACCAAAGCCAGATACGGACACTACAAAAAAAGGAAACTATAGGCCAATATCCCTGATGAACATAGATCTAAAAATTCTTAACAAAATTCTAGCAAACTGGAATTTAACAGCACATTAAATGATCATACACGATCAAGTGGGATTCATCCCTGGGATGCAAGGATTGTTCAACATACACAAATCAATACATGTGATATACCACATTAATAGAATGAAGGATAAAAAATATGTGATTTTCTCAATAAATATAGACAAATCAATTGACAAAATTCAACATTATTCAATGATAAAAACTCTCAAAACATGGGTATAGAGGGAACATACCTCAACATAATAAAAACCATACATGACAAACTCACAGCTAACATCATACTCCATGATGAAAACCTGAAAGCTTTCCCTTTAAGATTTTGAACAAGACAAGGATGCCCACTCTCACCACTCTTGTTCAATATAGTATTGGAAGTCCTAGCCACAGCAAGTAGGCAAGAAAAATAAATAAAAGTCATATAAATAAGAAAAGAAGTAAAGTTGTCTCTGTAGATAACATGATCTTATATATAGAAAACTGCAAAGACTACAACAAAAAACTGTTAGAAGAACTGTTAGAATTCAGTAAAGTTGCAAGATACAGAAGAGGCATGCAAAAATCACTTGCATTTCTATACGCTAACAACAAAAGATCTAAAAGAGAAATAAGGAAATCAATCACATTTACAATAGTATGAAAAAGAATAAAATACTTAGGAATAAATTTAACCAAGGAGGTGAAAGACCTGCACTCTGCAAACTATTAGACACTGAGGAAAGAAACTGAAGAGGACACAAATAATGATACATGTTCATGATCATGAATCAGAAGAATTAATATTGTTAAAATGTCCAAACTACCCAAAGCCACCCATACATTCAATACAATTACCATCAAAATTCCTATGGCATTTTTCACAAAAATAGAAAAAAAATCCTAAAATTTGTGTGGAACCACAAAAGACCCCTAGTAGCCAAAGCAATATTGATAAAGAACAACAAAGCTGAAAAGAATCACACTGCCTGATTTCAAACTATTTTACAAAGTCACAGTAATCAAAACAGTATGGTACTGGCTTAAAAATGGACACACAGACCAATGGAACAGGATTTGAGAGCCCAGAAATCAACCTGTGCATATACAACCAACTAACATTTGACAGAGGAAAAGGAGAGCCAAGAATACTCAATGTGTAAAACATAGTCTCTTCAATAACTGGTGCTTGGAAAACCGTACATTCACATGCAAAAGAATGAAATTAGACCCCTGTTTTAAAACACTCGCAAAAAATTAACTCAAATTGGATTCTAGACTTAAATATAGGACACATGAAACTATAAAACTGCTAGAAGAAAACATGGGGAAAATCTCCCCGACAATTAGAAACAATTTCTTGGATATGAGACCAAAAACATAGGCAACAAAAGCAAAAATAAACAGTTGGGACTATATCAAATTGAAAGCTCTACAAAGAAAAAGAAACAGTTAACTAAATGAAGAGGCAATGTATGGAACAGAAGAAAATATTTGCAAACCATATAACAGGGAAAGAGTTAATAACCAAAATATACAAAGAACTCATAGAACTCAAAAACAAAAACACAAATTATCTGATTGAAAAGTGAACCTAGGATCTACATAGACAATTTTCCAAAGAAGACATACAGATGGCCAACAGGCACACAAAAAGATGCACTACATCACTGATCATCAGGGAGATACAAATCAATTCAGAAATAGGTCTGCATGAATAAGGATACAATGGGCTTTTAACAAAGGTGCAAACAGAATTAAATGGAAAAACTACAGTGCTTTCAACAAATGGTGCTGGAACAACTGAATATCCATATAGAAAAAAATTAAACCTCAACTTATACCTCACATCTTATTCAACAATTAACCCAAAATGGATCATGACCCCAAGTGTAAAATGTAAAACTATAAAACATTAAAAAGAAAATATAGAAGAAAAATTTCTTGATCTTGTGTTAAACAGTTGTTAGGTTTGACACCAAAAGTATGATTCATCTTTTTAAAAAAGAAACAAATTGGGTTTTATTAAAATTTAAAACTTTTTTCTCTGCAAAAAGAATACTAAGAGAATGAAAGAACAACCTAAAGATTGGGAGAAAATGTTCACAAATCATACATCTGACAGAGACTTGTCTGTAAAGTATATTAAAGTCTCTCAAATCTCAACAGTAAGAAAACCAACAACATAACATAAAATGGACAAAAAATTTAAACAGATACCTAGCCAAAGAAAATAGAAAATATATGGATGGCAAATAAGCACACAGAAAGATGCTCAACATCATTAGTAATTAGCAAAATACCAATTAAAACTGCAATGAGATATCACTATATACCTATTATAATATATGAAATTAAAAAGGAGTAGGTCGAGGAGGAGGAAAAGAAGGAGAAAGAAAGAAAAAAGGAAAATAAACTGACAATACCAAATACTGGCAAGAAAGCAGAGCAACTGGAAATCTCATACTTTACTGGTGGGAATGCAAAATGATACCATAACTCTGGAAAACAGATCGACAGAGTGAATTTTATTATATATAAATTTTAAAAGTATTTTAAAAGATAGAAACAGGATTGTAACTAGAGGAGGATGTGGGGACAAGTGAGTTTTTTTAAAGATGGGAGATAAAATGAGGGAGAAAGAGCAAAGAATTCTAGAGCAATTTCTTCAAGTAGGCAAGAAAAAAAAAAGGATCTTCACAAGACAGAGATGCTGACATTTGCTAGCATACGTCAGCAAATGCTGACATTTATGCTAGCATAAATGGTTTACCAGAGTAAACAGAGAAGGCAGAATAGATGGGGAAAGACACAAGTAGGTGAGTAGATGTAGTGGCTGGCTTAAACTCTCTGCTGATTGCTTCTATTTTTCTCAGTGAAATAAGAGACTAAGAATGATGCTGGAGAAGGATGTGTTATATGAAATTATCATCTAAGAGTGTGGGAGAGTGAATAGACTAGTGTGGGCAGACTATAGGTAGATTCAAGAAATACTGACTCAATAATGGTGCAAACATCTGGAAACTACTGTCATCCAGCAAAAAGATGTGGTTTTAGTCTTAAAAAGAGAACTTCTAAAATACAGTAGTATTAAGTGGGACAAAAACCTGTATTCATGATAATTAGTTCTAAATAAAGACGAGTTTCTGGTATTGGAAACTAAAGAAATAATCTTCCAAGATACTAAACATCTAGATATAGTCTTATGTAAATATTTAAAAAAACAGAAGTCACATAAACAGAAATATCAGCGACCGAAAGGTACCCCAATTGATTATTTATAACTGAAATGGAAACCAGTCAATCATACAACATAAAACATAGCACAGGTTTGCAAATAAAAATATATTAAAGACAAAGCACTTATTTGGAGGGATTTATTTAAAACAAGCCACATTAGATTCAAACTTCACTATGCCTATAATTCGGCTTTTTTATTTTAATTTTATTTATTTACTTATTTTTTAAATTAATTTTTATTGGAGTATAGTTGCTTTACAATGTTGTGTTAGCTTCTTGCTGTACAGCAAAGTGAATCAGTCATACATGTACATATATTCACTCTTGATTTCCTTCCCATTTAGGTCACCACAGAGCATTGAGTAGAGTTCCCTGTGCTATACAGTAGGTTCTCATTAGTTATCTATTTTATACATAGTAGTGTATATATGTCAGTCCAAATCTCCCAATTCATCCCACCACCCCCGCCTTCTCCCCTTGGTAACCGTAAGTTTGTTCTCTACATCTGTGAATTTTAGAGGTGAGAAAAACTTAAGAAGGATATGCAGAGCAATTAATACAAGTATACCTGGTATATGCGTCTAGAAATAATGTAAATTAAAAATTAACAGGAATATCCTAGACGTGGTAGAAAAAAGAATCATGCGTCATTATTATTCCAAGGACATTCCACTTGGAGTCCACAGAGAAAGAAAGAGAATTAACTGCCAGGCAGCATCTAGTCCCAAACAACCACCTTCAGAAGCAAACTGTTCTTACTGTATCCAGAAACCATCCCCAAAGATTTAGAGGAGAGATTTGAAAGGTATGTGAAATGAGGCTTGTCATATGGTTAGAGGAAGATAGCCAAAGTGTCTTAGGGAAGCGTCCAAATTTATCACTGCCAAATTGTCCTTGTAAGTTATAAAATCACATAAGGAAATCTGGCTTATCCACTTCCATAAGCATTACTATTAAATGAATAAATGATCTATGGAAGACATGCTCTGAAAGTCACATTAGAATAATTTAGAAAAATGACAAAAGAATGATTAGCCTGCCCAAGTTAGTTGTCTTTTTCTATCTACAGAAAAGTCAACTGATAAATATAAGAAAGAAAAACATACAATTCTCTAAAACACCCCCTCCCCCTCCCTGCTACTGGCTACCAGCAAAAGCATTTGCCTTCACTTTTGGACACGTAGCTAAAGGAGAGAAAACTATTAACTTTTAATATGTTATCACTACAGAATATTTTAGGATTTTATTATATAAAAATGAAATCATCAATGGTATCAAATAATCTGCCACTCGATTCCTTCTCAGTATTACTTTTTATGTAGTTTATTGTTCATTTTGCTTCTCAAAGTAATGAATATGGCCTTATACAATATGAGTTCCACTATACTCAACTTGGTAGGCAGTGTTGACCAACTGTTTTAAGCAAGAGGTGACATTGCTGTAATGCTCTAAGTAATATAAACTCCCATGTGCTGACTTATTTGGCACTGCACTATGCAACTAAAAGCCAAACATTTAATGGAAACAAACAAGGAGGAATGTCAGACAAGGACATAAAGTGATAAAGGAATTCCATGCTAAATAATAGAGAACATCCTGCAATTGTTTCTTCGGTTTTGCTGATGAATAAAACCAATGGTAAAGTTCTTATACTGAAAGATATGCTATTGAGAGTCCTTTATCTATGGTTGGGGGGAAGGGGAAGCAGTGAATTACCTCATTCTTAGCCTATAATTAAGAAAAACAACAGCTCTCTTTAAAATTATTTTTCCGTGATTTAAAGCCTTCTGTTTTAATTGATGTTCACTGGATATTGCCTCAGCAATTAACAGACAGTGCTTATCTATTTTATTCCTTATCTGACTTAAAATGCTTTACTGACAACTCAAAGCTTACCCACCCACCCCCCGCCCCCTCCCTCTGAAACCCCCCCCACCTCTCTCTCTCTCTCTCTCATGAGCACATGCACTAATACTCAGCTACCTAAAAGCATGGCTGAACATTCAGAGACTATTTATTAATTGAGCCAATCTGATTTAAAGGCCAGATTTTCATCTTTTTTGTTTTCACTTTGCATTTTTAAAACTTTATGGCAAAGAGGATCTTTGGGTAAGAGGGTAGTAGATGCTGCAAAAGCCTTTTCTCCTTCAGCATCTTGCTATGTTTCTTCACATGACAAATTTTTAACTGATATTGACTTATTCCTCCCAAAGCTCTGACTGAAAATGTTAATAGATTCACTGGGATAGATTGATGGCCAAGGAAGAATTTTTAACAGTCAACAACAGCTAAGGATTGCCTCCTAGGATGAGAGCATGGGTCCTATCCCCCACTAAGGACATAAAGCAAGGTCGGGAAGCAGATATCAATATGTGCTTTTAAAAGTGTAATTGATAAAAACATGGATAATTGATAAAAACAGCAGTCCCAAATTTAGAATTTAGGTTTCAATTCCAAACAGTCATTTACATTATTTGGACACACATTTTCCCCATAGAAACAATGTTATAGGTGGTGTTTCAGCTCATAAAATTCTTTTCAACATACATTCAAATAGTTCATCATTTTATTTAAACATATGATATTAACTAGGACAATTCAGTTACCAATAGCTAAAATGAACTTTCACAGGCACAGAAGGAAAATTTATCATAAGGAGAGAGGGATGTTTTATGCAATCCTAAGACATGGGAGTATAGCTGAGTTTTAGGAAGAATTAGAGTCACTTTGGCTTTCTCTCCAACTCTAGTCCCTACTTATCTTCGTGAATCTGCTGTATTCTTTTCTTTTTCTTTGCAGACAGCTTTTCTAACACTAAAACTGCTGCATGGAGCACAGACAATAGTGGGGCAAAATGGAAATCAGGCAGATCAGAGCTCTGGTCTTTAATCCTCTTGTTTTCAGAGAGGACAAAATTCACAAATGATAACAGATTCAGAGAAGGCAGGACTGAGAGAGGGTATGGAAACAGTAGGTGGAAGTAAGAAAATTTGTAAGTACTATAAATAGACAAGGGGAAAGGAAACTGGAGATGACAGAAATAATGGAGGTGATATTAGGGAAGGAAAGTACGGTACATAAGACTCTCCAAATTCATTCATGAACTTACCTAAATTTAGGTAGGCTAGACATGATTTACTAGGCAGAAGTATGCAGTGAGAAAATTCCTGGTTAGGATCCAAGAGTCCAGGTTTTTTGGGTGACCTATACCCTAGACACTTCACCATCTTTTGGGATTTGTTCCCTCACATGGAACTGTGCGAGAGGACTTCTAAAAAGCCTTTTAGTTCCTATTCATTCTTATTCTAAATAAAAATGACAGAACTAAAGATCATACTTTTGTTCTAGAAGTCAATCCAGTTACCATTACAGATGCTCTGAAGACTCAACAGAAATGAAGTTCACAACAAAAAAAAGCTCTGAACCTCATCAGGAAGTATACTGAGCCAAACAGAAAAAATTCTATCCTGATTAAAAACTCATAAAGAATTCACACCAGAAGTGCCATATAACTTTCTGGTTAATGAACCTCAAAACAAACATAATGAAGCTGGAGAAGGTCCAAATACACAAAACTAAAATGATAAAAGATGTCAGTTTGAATACAGACAAAAATAATTAAGATTCTTCCTTATAAAAGGATTAAGATTAAGAATCCATGGAGATAAATATCCTGACAACTTGGATAAGGTAAGTATGAATTTCTTCAATTTATCCCAAAGTATTAGAACTAGGTCCTCTCTTGAAACTTAAAAAGGCAATTTTAGGACAAATCTTTTATATAATAATGGCCCAACACGAAGAGTGTCTCCACTTAATCAGAAAATATAAATTCAGAAGAGTGTGGAATAAAAAGTCAATAAAGCAAAGAAACTGTGCTGGAGTTTTAGGAAAATTCTCTTAGAAATCACTTTTTAAAAAACAAAATTCTACTAAAGTAAGAAGAAAACAGTAGAATGGTTTCTCAACACCATGAAAACAAAGTATACCTTTTATAGTCTGAGTAAATAACACCTTTAAGAAAAGCTCTCTAATTTTTGAACTGTCATTAATTTTTAAACAATTGTTATATGACGTGTGGATATGGCAATGACAGGGCACAAGATGCCCTCGATGCTGCCACAGGCACCTAAATTACCAATGGCCAACAGAGCCAGAAAATTGGTAGAAGGACTATATAATTTTATAGGCTCATCAGTTACTCTGTCACGTCCCTCAGTAAACAAGGGAGTAACTTTCTGACTTAGAAGCCTAGCACTAGAGCCCACAAAATGTGCTTGTTAGAAATCAATATGATTGTAAAAAAAAAAAAAAGATGAATTCTTGAACTTCAGTTAAACATGAAGGATTGAATACACCTTGTTTCCATTGCTCTCTTGTGAAATTCATTAAAATGGTAGTGAAAAGATTTAAAGAGGTCCATAAGAATAAAGTGAACAGAAGAAGGAATGACAGTGATCCAATTCTGGAAGCTAGATGGAATATTAGAGAGCAAGAAAACCCCTGAATGGAGGAAATGAGAAGCTGGCTGTTTTGGACCTCAGAACCCAAGAGATACTCAGAAATTGAGAGGCATCATGCAATTGGATTTGATATAGAAGGACTGCCAAAAAATTTTGTAAAGAAGCTGTAAAATACACAGATTCTGTCCTCCACCCCCACAGATGGCTTGGAGAGGTTAAATCTATAGGATCCCAGGCAAATTGAAAAAACAGAAGGATTTAGTGAATGTCTATATACTGAACAATGAGATGCATGGGTCCCTTTTCCCTTTTGTCTTCAAGAACACCAGCAGACACTTTATATCTCCCAGACAACAGATAAAAGTGGTCATTTCTGAAGTAAGTGATCAGCATAATTTGGGGGAAAGGGGTGACCTACAATAACTGTAAAAATTGCATGTAACAGTCAAGCCAAGGAAGCCTTCAGTGAAGACCATCAATCAGCAGCCTATGTCTCTGCTGCAAACAAACACAAACTGACACACACAAATCCCAGTCAGCTTTCCAGCACCTCGCTCTTAAATGTAAATAGGTAGACAAGGAACATCAGACATTTCAGAAATGTCTACATGAAACAAAGACCAAAATTACTGGGAAGGCAACAATTGATTTCATAAAGAGAGCCAGATATTTTAATTATTTTCTTTGCAAAGGGAAGAGAAAAATACTATATTTATGAAAAAAGAATGGCAAATTTTTAAGGAACACTCAAAGATCAAGAAAAAGCCCTTGAAAATTAAGAATCAGATAGAAGAGATGACAAACTTAAGAAGAGTTAGAGGATATGGTTAGGGCCCTTGCCCTCCAGAAAGCAGGGCAAAGACAGAAACAGAAAACAGAAAGGGAAAAAGGAAACTCCAAGAATCAGCCCAGAATGTCCACAAGCCAAGAAACGGGAGTGCCAGAAAGAGAAAGCAGAGGAAACAGAGTGAAGAAAATTATCAAATAAATAATTTAGAAAATGTTCCATAATGAAAAGGTTAAGTTTCCTTATTACTAGTGCTCAATACAATAGGTAGAAGAAGACTCACACTAAGGCACAAGCATATCATCAGGAAATTTCTCTACACTGGGGACAAAAAGAATATACTACAAGCTTTCTAAGAGAAAAATAAATAAATAAAATGGGGCAAAACAGGATCAGGCATCAGAATGCCATTAAACTTGTGACTGGAAGCAAGAATACAATACAGAAACACCTTCAAAATGCTGACAGAAAATTATTTCCATCCTCAATGAACCCTTAGGTAAAAATAAGGATATTTTTTGATATATAGGGCATCAAAAATGTATCTTCCACGCATTATTTTTCAAGATGTTAGAGGAGGTATTCTACCAAAATTAGAGAATAAGCCACCATATGAGTTTCCTATTGGTGCTGTAACAAATTGCCACAAACTTAGTCGTTTAAAACAACACAAATTTATTATCTTACAGTTCTAGAAGTTGGAAGCCTTAAATTGAAAGTGTAGGCAGACTTGTGTTCCTTCTGGAGGCTCTAAGGGAAAATCTGTTTCCTTGCCATGTCCAGCTTCTAGAAGCCATCTGCATACTGTGGCTCATGGTCCCTTCCTCTATCTTCAAAGCCAGCAGCATAACATCTCCCTCTGACTCTGATAGGACTCTGCTGCTTCCCTCTTACATAGACTAAGGTAATTACACTGGACCCATCGGGATAATCCAGAATAACCTCCTCATCTCAAAGTTCTTAATTATGTCTATAAAGTTTCTTTTGCCATATCAAGTAGCGTACACAGGTTCTAGCAGTTTAGGATGTGCACACCTTTGAGGGGTCATTATTCATCCTACCATAATACCCAAGAAAAAGGAAGACATTAAATCCAAGAAACAGCTCCAATTAAGAAAATAGTAAAATGGAATCTCAGAATGATGAAAAATCAACCAGTTCAGATTAGAGCAAGTGGATGGAAAGCTTACAGAGAAATGTTTCCAAGAAGTTGAAACTGATAAACTACTTAATGGATTTGAACGTTTGAAAGGAGATTTATAGTTCTGAGGAAGAGTTTGCATATGAATTAATGATAGGTTGGTACAAAAACAAATCAAATTTTAAAATGAGTCAATCGTTAACACTTGGGAAGAGAAAAGGATATACAACAAAGGAAATGTAATCATTGTAAACCACACGGCCCATATGTGAAAATATTTACATCATTCATCATCATAGTGTGAACTCTGAACCATTAAATCTCACGATCTAATTTATAATAGATCTAGATTGATTAACAGATCTAAACTGATCTAATTAAAACTAATGATGTATCTATTTTTAAAAGAAAGTGGGAGAGAGGAGATATGGGAGGAGACAATAACGTAAATATATTTTCAAAAGAATAAATCAATACATAATATATAAAACTGAAAAATCAAGAAACAATGTATAAACTCATTATTTTAAAGTAATGGAGGCAAAAACCTAAGAAAATAACAAAGGTTGAAAGCAGTTATCTCTGAGATGTGGGAACCGTAGGTGGGGCAGGTGCAACAGAACACAGTTCTTTTTCCTTTTTTAAGCTCTTTTAGAACGATGAGACTTCTTAAACTTTGTATACAGATAACCTAATAAAAATGAAATTTAAAAAATGCCCTTTGTTGTATTAAATTGAATATATGTGACTTTGGATCTTTATCCTCAAAAAGAGAGAGAAAGAGAGAAAGAGAAGGATAAACTCCAGAGAGAAAAGAGACTTGGAAGCTGCTTTTCTCCATTTAACTGGGATAAAATAAGAGGATGTTTCACCACCGTTTGGTTTTGTTTTGGCTTTGAAGGATTTCATTTTGTTTACAAACCTTTTGGTACATTTGGAAACACTTATTTCTAATTCTTAATAATAATGAATAAAATACTAACTATTCGCTTCTCAGCTCCAATGTCACCTCCTCTGTAAGGTATTCCCATGCCATCCACTGATGTAGTATCACTCCAGAGGTACAGTAAAACCACCTTGCCTTATTTCCCTCATAGCTCTGACCATTGTCTGACACCTTCTTGTTTGCTACTTGGTTTACTTGTCTATTAACATTTGCCTCTTTTCTCTGAATGTAAAGTCCAATAGGGCAAGGCTGGTCTGCCATGTCCACTGATCTATCCCCAGCATCCATTAAGACTGCTGGCCCACAGTAGGACCCAATTAATATTTAATGAGATATTCATGTAATATTATGTGACTTAGTTCTTCCCTCATCTCCTCTCCCAATTATTTCTAAAACTATATCATTGGAAAATGTATTCATTTTAAACCTACCCCAGAGATCAAACCACATTTAATAGGTGGAGTTCAGGACTAGAAATTCTACTGCCTGGCTAGGATTCTGGTTCCTTCAGTTTTTAGCTATATAGACTAGAGGTTAACCTCCTTTCTAGGATTTGGATATCTCTACAGATGTAAAATGGTGTTATTTATAACAGCTATGTCACAGGATTTCTTGAGGATTATTTACTTCATTTTTGGTATAAGAGAAAAGATGGGTTATTCCTTCCTTCTCATCCTTAACAATCTGAGGAAGGCCAAGTTTACACAGAGTTGAGAAAATGGTTTGGCAAATGCTGAGCAATTTTAAGGTACAGAAATAGCCACAGCAGACCTTTAAAAATTTTTTTGAAGCTCAGGAAATATTTTTGCTAGTGATCCACATAATCTAGGTGTAATGTGGTTCAGGAAGAGTTTCTAATCAAGTGCATCTTAAACAAGCGCTCAGGTAAGACGCGGTCAACCTGACCTGAGAGTTTATGCAAAGTATAACACTGAAAAGGAAAAATCCAAAAATTAGGAAAGGAAAACAAAAGTGTCTAAAAAAAGGGAATTTGATATCAGAATAGAAATAGTGAACCTGAAAGATAATTAACACAAGACACGTAAACAAGAAATATCAGCAAATAATTGGTAACAGAGATTTACAAGAAAGCAATAATGACATTATTAATAATCTGATTGAGAAGATATCAGAAAGACTAAGGAAAACAAAAGGGCTAAGTTGTACTAAATAAAGCCATGATAAGTTGCAGCATGTCATGGTCCGGTGAAGAGTATATTATAAGGACAAGGAAAGGCTCACCTGGTTCTTAACTGTTGCCCCATGGCATGACTTGTTCTTGAGGGTAAAAGACAACAGGGGTAGCTCTGATTAAAAAATAAATGCCCTGGGGATTTCCACAACATCCCAAGGCAGAGGCAAAGGAATGCTTTGAACTAGGAAACAAATAACCAGAGCCAATGAATTTTCTCACAAGTAAAATATCTAATTTCCTGCAAATATCCCCAGAGTCTGAGGCAAGAGAGGAAAACATTTTTGCCCTTCCTATGATGCATCATCACAAATAACTAAATAATCCCCACTGGCAGAGCACAATCTACAGATGTATGTCTTAAGGAGACAACAAGAGTTGAGATATTTTCAGCAATTCAAGATACCACAGGCTCTGGGATTCCCCAAAGGTGATTGTTTAGTTGGGATAAAATTACTTTTCATTTGTTTGTAACCCACAGGCCAAACTACATGAAAAAAATACTGAGTCGCTTCTGTTTTGCCAGGAAAAATTACATTCATTCTGCCATCCATTGAGTGACTGCGACTTTGACACGATTTTAAGAGTTAGGCTCTTATTCAGTGCCTACCGGGGTTTGCTGCTATTAAAATAAGATTATTGGGCTTCCCTGGTGGCGCAGTGGTTAAGAATCCGCCTGCCAACGCAGGAGACATGGGTTGGAGCCCTGGTCCAGGAAGATCCCACATGCCACGGAGCAACTAAGCCCATGCGCCACAACTACTGAGCCTGCGCTCCAGAGCCCGTGAGCCACAACTACTGAAGCCCGTGCACCTAGAGCCCATACTCAACAAGAGAAGCCACTGCAATGAGAAGCCCACGCACCACAACGAAGAGTAGCCCCCGCTCACCGCAACTAGAGAAAGCCCGCGCACAGCAACGAAGACCCAACGCGCCAAAAATAAAATAAAAATAAATAAATAAATAAATAAAATAAGATTATTATGAACATTTTGTTAGAGTAGTTGTCTTCACAAATGAGTATGAAGCAGGAGGATGCAGGATGCTTTAGGGAGTTCAGTATTCACCCACAAAGTAAATACTTACAGAACATCTGCCTTTTACAGGGTGTTATGTAACATACTGGGGAATTAGTAGTAAATTAGAAAATACCTTTCCTTCATGGAAGATCCAATTCAGTGGGGAAAAGAAACAAGTAAACAGACAATTAGAGTTGGTAAGTGCTAAAGGGAAGTTACTGCCAGGTCTTAATGAGGTTTTTATTCATCTGACCTTTGCCTCAGAGGCCCAATGACTCCATCTAGGTCACACACCACTGAGCACACAGCATCCAAGGCAGGACAGCTCAGCAACTCAGCAACTCAGATGAGACTTATTAACACCAGTAGAGAAATAACTCAAATATATCTCTTACCGATACTGGCTCAAAAGTATCAGCACTGAATATTAAATAAATACATTATAATGGTATTTGAAATTAGTAAGACAGGACTCTCGGTTGGGTGCTTTTCCAACATGGACACAGAAAGGGACAGCCAATAATAAAGGGTGAGTACTGTACAGAAGTGAAGGCAATAGACTGACAGTAGCCTCTCTCTCCCATCACCTCCCCCAGCCTCCCTTTACCCAACGCCAACAATTTCTGCTTGTGTAATAGAGAATCAAAGGGAAATTTTCAACATAAGCAATCTTTCACATGCTGTGGCTCAACTCTCTCCTTGACACCTTGCTATTGTAAACATTGCAAAGTGTAGACTAGGTCAACTAGAAGTAAACTGTACTGTAATGTTGTGTTTTTTAAAATTTTTTAGTTTGGTTATTTATTATGTCCTTCTGTTTTATACAGTATTTGTGTTGTGCAGACATGTATGATAGCCAAATGTGATAAATTTTGAAGACAAGGTTTGAGATAGAAAGGGTTTCCAGGCCTATGTCAACTGAAAATTCTGATAAAATTAGTGATAAATAATGATTATCTTCTGAGTCATTTTGCTGTTCTACTACAATAAGAGACAGTCGAAAAATTTCTATCTTTATAATGAAAGCTATTTGTCCATGGGTTTTAAATGGGTCAAGTTACTCTTCCATTGCATGCGGTCTGGGGCAGAGCTTCCAATTGCTGCGGTAGCTCCAGAAAAATTGAAAAAAACAGTTAACCACGAATTACAGACATTTAATAAGATGCTGATTATTTTAAATGGCAATTGGAAATCCAAAACAGAGTAAAGCTTTCAGTAAAAAAGCTCAGGAAACAACTTATTTAGTGATAGAACTTATTTCCCTAAAAAGGAAAAGACATAGAATTGATGTGAACATAAGACTAATATATAAAATTATAGTAAAAATGTTAGGGCAAAGATGCAGTATGAGAGGCTGAAAAAGTTCTACTCTCAAACAGTACAAGTCAATGACTTATTGAAAACACACCACATGAGGCAAGAGGTGTTGTATAGTATATTAGAAAGCAACTGCTTCTTTCTCCAGGTTGATGAGTCAAATTATTTCATCAATAAATTCATGCTATATAGCATTTGTAAGATTTGTACATGATGGTGAAATTTAAGAAAATGTTGTCTGCTGCAAAAAGCTGCCCTGAGGGTGAAAATAATGTCCTGGAATTAGGCAGTGGTGTGGTTGCACAATCACATGAATATACTAAAAGTCACTGAATTTTACAATTTGAAATCGTGGATTTTATGGTGTGTTACTTATACCTCAATTTTTAAAAAAGCTGCCCCAAACAAGCAAAGGCCAAGATTAAATGATGAAAAAATTTCAGACCTAAAATATGTTTTCCTTTATCCTTCACCCTGTACTCCCAAAGAACTCTTTTTCTCTATTATGGTCCTTATCAAGGTTGTCCTGTGGTATAGTTAACTTGGTATTTCTCCAAGCAGATTTTAATTGTGCTCAAGGATGTTTATATCTAACACATATTTCTTCTGGCCGAGTATTAACCAGGAATATTAACTAGTTTCTATTTTTGCCTGGGTGGCTTTGTAATATTCTCACTGTACTTATTCAACCTTCAGGTAACAAGAATTTAGCCCAGCCCAATCTTTTTCCTGCTAAAAGCATGAGGTTATGAGATGTGCTTTTCTAACCAAGGTTAGCTCTTTGGCCAAAGATATCAGATACTTCACTCTGAATCACTGTGATGGTTAATTTTATGTGTTAACTTGATTGGGCCATGGTGGTCAAATATTTGGTTAAATATATTATAGGTATGTCTGTGAGAGTGTTTCTGGATGAGATTAACGTTTGAATTGGTAGACTGAATAAAGCAGATTGCCCTCCTCAGTGTGGGTGGGCCTCATTCAATCTGTTGAAAGCCTAAATAGAATAAAAGGGCTGAGTAAGAATTTTCTCTCTCTCTGCCAGAACACTGGCCTTCTCCTGCCTTTAGTCTCAGACTTAGACTAGAACTTATACTATATGATCTCCTCATTCTCAGGAGACTCAGACTAGAAGTAAACCATCATCTCTTCTGGGTCTCTAGCCTGTTGACTAGAGCTCTTGGGACTTCTCAGCCATCATAACTGCATGAGTTAATTCCTTATAATAAATCTCCTTGTTCCTATCTATCTATCTATCTATCTATCTATCTGATTGGTTCTGTTTCTCTGAGGAACCCTAACTAATACATTCATCCAGGGAGACTGAGTTGGTCTCTAGTATAGTGATATATGTGTAGATGAAGCCAACTGATGGCCATGAGGTGCAGGGGGTGAGTAAAGAACCTGGGTCAGGCCAGACCTTTGTTTTCCTCATCCTCTAGGTGTATCTAAATCAGGAGAATGCCCCCAAACTGATGCAACTCCAATAAACATTTTAGTTCTCCAAGCCACTCACCTTCCTAAGCATAAATGCCACCCCAGCTTGTTCCAGGGTTATCCAAATTAATGAGACATAACACTTGGGTACCCAGTGGATTCTGGTGGGTATTTCATATGTGAACAACCAAAAGTATGGTAACAATGGCTAAAGGTAAGCTTTTCTTTTAGAGAACGTATCTGTTTTCCTCCACACTCTTACAGCTTTCACCTCCCAATGGAAGGCTTCAGACCACCACCAAAGTTAAACAAAAAGGCAAGACATGCCTGCTCTGCCCTAAATATCCCAACATGTATATGGTTTTTCAAGAAAATTCCAATTTTGAGTCTCTTTTTTTTTTTTTGGCCGCACCGCGCAGCATGAGGAACTTCTCGGACCAGGGATCAAACCCGCCCCCTGAAGTGGAAGGGCAGAGTCTTAACCACTGGACCACCAGGGAAGTCCAGGAAAATTCCAGTTTTGAAAAAGAGATAATATAGCACAAAATATGAGATTACAGACTATCTCAGAGCGCTGAGAGAATGGCCTGTCAGCAGAAAGAACCCAAAATTTTGCTGGAGGGGAAAAATGAAATACTTGTCAGGTAAATGTGGCTTTCTCACTTCCAGAATCCTGCTGTAAACTCTGACACTTCCCTCTTCACACTAGCGAGGTGAAGTTTTTCTTGTGCTAGAGTAGGGTTTGGGGAGAACCACTAGGTGAGAAAGCCACAAACTTGCAGCTCTTACCCAATGCAATAACAGTCTTTCAAAAGTATTTTTTTTCTCAGTTTCTATCTGCTTTTGGACATTTATCAGTGCCTTCAACCAACTGTCTTTAATAATATTGCCCAGTTTTTTTAAAAAATTATTGTTTATGTAAGGAACTGCCCCAGGTGTTTTCACCACCATTACTGGAATTCCCACTTCTATTTAACTTTGTAATTCATTTAGAAGAATTCAGCTATTAAATGTGTCCCTTAATTCTCAACAATGACCACAGTATTACACAGTTATCTTCATGAGAAGCAGAAGTTAGCAGAAGAAGGAATGAGGAGGTGAGAGGGAAAACTTTCTCAAAAAGAGAGACTGAAGAATTCTTACACAGTGATGTCATCCTCACCAATAATATATAACTGTGTCAAAGTAGTCTGAGAAGCTAGAGAATTAACTAATAAGGTTTCTAAACCTTTGTCAACCTCTATACCCTTCATTTCTGCTGCAGTTTTAAAATAATAATTTCTCTTCCTCCCATGAGACAAAGTTACTCTTAGGCAGAACTTGAGGTTTCTAAAGGTCATGTCTTAATCTCTGTAGGAAGTGTTTTTGCCACTTGAAAAAGCTTCTCAGAATATGCTGTCTGAGCTGCCCCACTGAAGTGGCTTGCTCTCCATCCTCAACCTAGTTGATAATGATAGAGGAATTGTTCTCAGACCATTTCATCCAATTAGATTCAATGATGAAAACAAAAGGAGAAGAGAGAGAAAAGACTGTGGGTCTTATATTCAGGCTGCCTGTGTTCAAAATTGGTAACATGTCTTTTTTGCTGAATGATTTTATACAAATCACTAAAATTCCCTAAGCCTCAGCTTCTCCTTTTATGAACTAGAGAAAAAAACAGTACCTATCTCCAAGAATTCTGCTGAGGTTTAAATGAAATAAGCTACCTAAAGCACTCAGTACATTGTCTCATGGCACAAAGTAATTACTCAATAGTCATTAGCTATAATATTAAGGAAAGGGAATAAATAAAGGGAAAGTTACCAATATTCATCTCTGTTTCAGCAAGGCAGAAAATCTGAAAAGACTAGAAAAAAGCTTGCTGATTTGGAGCTACTGAGAGAGGGACAAAAGGAGAGAAGCCATGTGGTTCATTTATATAATTGCCTGCAGTCACTCACTGCTACCTAGCACTGCTGGATCTCTTCTGCTCTGATCACCAAGAACACCCATAATATCTTCACAGTCCCACTAGGGGTTCAGCATGTAGTTTGAGAAACAATGACCTAGAAAATAAAATCAAAGGCATAGCAGCTTCAGTACTGGAAGCAATTCTCAAAGTCTGAAGTTCTACTTTTTGCCAATATCATCTTTTTCATATTAACACTGACAAAACCTTGGCATACTAATCTTCTTATCAGGGCATTTCTTGGATGCTTTCCTGTTATGCCAATATAATATAACATGTCAGTGTTTCCATACACTACTACACCTTGACTGAAGCATTTTAAGAAACTGAACATATTTTTTGGCTTGCAAATATTTTAAGGGTATTTTCATAGCTCCCGTTAAAAAGTTTTAACAAAAAAAGTCTGCAGCTAAAAGTTCACAGTCATAGAAAGAATAAAATAATAAACAAATGGCATATTCCATTTAAAAAATTAATTCACATTGTCAGAGTCCTATCTCCAATCTTTGATTCCTGCGTATCAATTCAAAGGAAGAATATTTCCTAAAATAAATTCCAACTGCTCTCTTTCTCCAAGTAAGTTTACCACTACTCAATGCCTGGAGATTTTGCAGAGTATGAACCAAACCAGAGACAAAAGATTATTTCTAGGACATTGAATGCCCCATGATAAAATTGTTAACCTAACTCTAATTTCTCAGAAGTTCAAAAATATAGAGAGATCTGTCATTTTAGTTTGGCATTATCCCAAATCACACTAAAAGAGCAAAACCTTCAGAAAACACAAACTAATACCAAGAACCAAACATTACATTTGAATGAAAAAGGGGATGTACAACCTGTATAATATTGCCTGTGTCATATTACAAAAGTTCCTAGCAAGACTGGAATTTCTGTGTTATATATACATTCTCCCAATTCCATTAAATAATTCTATGTCTGTTAAAAACCTCAAATATTTTCATATAAAATCAAATAGAGAATGCACATAAAGCTACAGACATTTCAAATTTATTATTTAACATTTGTATTATATGTTCTATGTATTAGGCCATGTTCTAAGTGTTCTTAAAATATTAACTCAATATTCTGAACAATTCTATGGGGTAGATATAATTTTTATCATTCCCATTTAGAGATGAAGAAACAGACACAAAGATAAAGATGAGGTATGAAGAGGTTAATTAAAATTAATTCCAAATAAAAAACCTAGTTCAATAGAAGAGTTATGCAGTAGAAATATGAACATCACTCTCACTCCCAACCCTTCTACTACCAACTGCAGCCTTAAGTAGCTGCTTAATATTTTAAATTCTTCTGAAGGACAATGTGTCTATGTGATGAATGTCCTCGAGATAAAACCAGATTTCTTCATGTGTTTATTTTCAACCCCAAGGAAGCAAATTCCCTAGTAAGTATAAAATTTAAAGCCAATTATCCTTTAAATGTTGCTTTGGTACAATTCAGCCTCTTATTCCACACAGCAGACCATGGCTTCAATTCTCCTCTGCTTTCACTCACCACCAGTAAATATCTTGTCTCTCATTATTCCATAAAATATGAGAAGTTCTTTCATGACTTCAGAGGAAGAAATAAATCACATATTTAAACATAAAATATATTTAAATTAAAATGAACTTCTTGTTAAAAGCTGTAATATAGAATTGCATGGGTTTTTTTCTCAGTTCATACCTAAGGCAGATGTCCCTTTACCTTAATGAAAACTTATCGAAGAGTATGCCCTTGAAAAATAAGGAAATTACATTCTATAGCTTAAAAGGCAAACTTGGAATTGTCTCTAACATTGACACACATGTCACGTTATGTCCATATTCACAAAAAGCTGCTGAATCTAGTCCTTTGAAGGCACGGATCAGGTCTGCTTTCCCACCACTGTGGCCATGACTGCATACCCAGAGCATATCACAGTGAAAAAGACACATTCATGAGTAAATCAACAAACTACACATTTACACCTCCAAAGTTTAAGCAGTTTTGGTATAGCCTATATATTCAGTATGGAGTCCTTAACATGATTAAACTGAGAGGGGGAATATACAGACATAGTTGACAAACAGACAGACAGACAGACATAGTTACAGACATAGTTACAAACGTGAGGAAATGTTCCTGCACACAAAAGCCAAGACTGGTGGTGGAAGTAGATTTTTGCTGAAGTGGTGGTGAATGTTCTTCTCTCAGTGGATTCCTACACCTCCATATTCCATTGAATGACAAGGACCCAGAGGGTGTATCTCTTCCTCTGATTTAACCAGTCTGCTTTTCATAAAAACAGCTTCTAATCTCCACCTAACAAACAGAGAAGCCACACATAAAAACAAAACAAAAGACCTCAAATAGAAAAAAAGAAACTTGAAAAAGAAGAACTAAGTTGAAAGTCTCACACTTCCTGATTTCAAAATATATTAGAAAACTACAGTATTCAAAATATGTACTACTGGCATAAAGACACATACAGACTGATGGAAAAGAATAGAGATTCCCAGAAGTAAATTCTCATGAATAAGGTCAAATAATCTTCAAAAAGCGTGCCAACACTATTAAATGGGGAAGGACAGTCTTTTAGATGTAAGACCTGAAACTATAAAACTTCTAGAAGAGAAGAAGGGGAATTCATGATGTTGGATTTGACAATGATTTCTTGTACATGATTCCCAGAGCAGAGGCAACAAAAAGAAAAGGAAAAATAACAGAAATGAAGAATTCCTTCGATAGGTTTATTAGTAGACTGTACATGGTTGAGCAAGAAGATATATCAGAATCCTCAAAAACTGAAAGGAAAGAGAATAAAAACTGAAAAAAAAAAAAAACCTCTAGAAAATCCAAGGACTGTAGGACAACTACAGAAGGTATAACATACATGTAATGGGAATGCCAGAAGGAAAGAAAGAGAGAAAGGAACAGAAGAAATATTTGAAACAATAATGACAGAATTTCCCCCAAATTGATTTCAGAAACCAACCCACAGATCTCAGGAAGTTCAAAGAACACCAAGGAGGATAAATGCCGAAAACAACTACAGCTCAGCATGTCATTTTCTAATTATATAAAATCAAAGATAAAGAAAAAGAAACCAGAGTAAAAAACACCTTGCCTATAGAGAAACAAAGGTAAGAATTACATTTGACTTCTCAGAAACCATTCAAGTAAGAAGACAGTGAAGTGAAATACTTGAAGTGTTGAGAGAAAAAAAATTATCAACCTAGAGTTTTATACTTTGTAAAATTATCCTTCAAAATGAAGGAAAGACTTTCTTAGAAAAAAAAAAAAAATTGAGAGAATTTGTTGTCAGGAGACCTGCCTTACAAGAAATATTAAAAGAAGATTTTTAGAGATAAGGAAAATAATAAAGGTCAGAAACTCGGATCTACACAGAGTTAAGGAAGAGCATCAAAGAAAAAATACGTGAAAGTAAAATAAAACCTTTCTTTCTTATTATTAATTGATATAACAGATAACAGTTTGTTCAAAATAATAATACCAACAACGTATTAAATTATTTATGCTTATGTATATGTCTTATATATATACATATATATGCTTATATATACAAATATAAGTTAAATTAATGACAACAGTGACACAAGGGACAGGAGGTAGGACTTAGGGTTATTTCGTTATTTGAAAGTACTCACACTACTCATGAAGTGGTACAGTGTAATTTTAAAGTGGACTTAAATGGCTGTAAATGTATATGCAAACTCTAGAGCAACCACTTAAAAAAGCAAAAAAATTAGTACGACTAATATGCTAAGAAAGGAGAGAAAATGGAATCACAGAATGCTCAATTAAAACCACAAAAAGCAGAAAAAGAGTGGAAGACAAAAATAGGAACAAAGAACCAGGGCAAGAAAAAGAAAACAATAACAAATATGGTAGCTGTTAATCCAGCGCTATCAATAATCACTTTGAATATCAATGGTCTAAATTCACCAATTAAAAAACACAGATTTTCATAGTGGATCAAAAAATAAGACTCAACTATATGTTATAAACGAGAAACCCACTTTAAACATAAAGACCTATATAGATTCAAAGTAAATTGATAGAGAAAAATATCATGCTAACACTAGTTAAAGAAAGCAGACGTATAGCTATATCAGTTTCAGATACAGCTGACTTCAAAGCAAAGAAAGTTATCATGGATAAAGAAGGGAATTACATAATGATAAAGGAGTCAAAGTGGTCAATTCTCCAAGAAGACAAACAGACCAAAACACTAGCACCTCAAATAAAACAGCACATTAAAAGGATCACACACCACAACCAATTGAAATTTATCACTGTAATGCAAAGGTAGTTTAATATACAAAAATCAATTAATGTAATATATCATATCAACAGAATAAAGATTAAAAATCATGATTATCTAAAGAGATGGAGATAGGATGTTTGGCAAAATTAAAAAAAACTTTTATGATAAAAACTCTCATCAAACTAGGAATAGAAAGAAAATACCTCAACACAATAAAAGCCAAATATGAAAAGCCCACAGCTAAAATCATATTCATTGGTTAAAAAACTGAAAGTTTTTCCTCTAAAATCAGGAACAAGTCAAGGATCCCTACTCTTGCCACTTCTATTTAACATAGTAGTGAAAGTCCTAACTAGAACAATTAGACAAGAAAAATAAATAAAAGTCATTCAAATTAGAAATGAAGAAGTAAATTATTCCAGTTTGCAAATGACATGATTTTTTATGTAGAAAACCCCAAGGACTCCATAAAAACCTTTTGAACTAGTAAACAAATTCAGTAAAGTTGCAGAATACAATATCAACATACAAAAATTAGTTGTGTTTCTACACACTGCAACAAACTAACTACAGCTAACTAACAACAAACTACTTGAAAAGGAAATTTTTTAAAAATCCCATTTACAATAGCATCAAACGGAATAAAAACCTTAGGAATAAGCTTAACTAAGGAGGTGAAAGATTTATATACTGAAACATAGAAAACACTGATGAGAGAAATTACACAAGACACAGGAAAATGGAAAGATATCCTCTGTTTACGGTTGGAAGAATTAATGTTATTAAAATGTCCATACTACCCAAAGTAATCTACACATTCAGTATAATTCCTATGACAATCCCAAAGAGTTTTTTTTTTTTACATAAATAGAAAAAACAATTCTATAATTCATATGGAACCACAGAAGACCATGAATAGCCAAACCTATCTCGAAAAACAAGAACAAAGCTGCAGGTATCACACTTTCTGATTTGAAAATATATTATGAAGCTACAGTAATCAAAACAGCATGGTACTGGCATAAAAACAGAAACATAGACCAATGGGATAGAATAGAGATCCTAGATATAAATATATAAATATACGATCAATTGATCTTTCACAAGAGTGGAAAGAATACATGAAAGGGAAAGGATAACTTCTTCAACAAATGGTGCTGGGAAAGCTGGATATCCACATGTAAAAAAATTAAATCGGAGACATTTTATATCAGACACAAAAATCAACACAAAGTGGATTAAAGACTTAATAAGACCTGAAACTGTAAAACTCCTAGAGGCAAACATAGCAGAAAGCATAGAGGAAAAGCTTCATGACATTGGCCTTGGAAATACTTTCACAGATATGACACCAAAAGCACAGGTAATGAAACCAAAAATAAATAAGCGTGACTACATCAAACTAAAAAGCTTCTGCACAGCAAAGGAAACAATCAGCAAAGTGAAAAGTCAACCTACAGCATGGGAAAAAATATCTGCAAACATATCTGATAAGAGGTTAATCTCCAAAATATATAAGAAATTCTTACAACTCATAGCAAAAAAAAAAAACCAACAACAACAACAAACAAAAACAAAACAAAACAAAAAAACTAATAGTGCAACTTTAAAATGTGCTAAGGCTATTTTCAATAGCCAAGACATCGAAGCAACCTAAATGTCCATCGATAGAGGAATGGATAAAGATGTGGTATTTATATACAATGGAATACTAGGCATAAAAAAAGAATGAAAAAATGCCATATGCAGCAACATGGACAGACCTTGAGATTATCATAGTAGATGAAGTAAGTCAGACACGGAAAAACAAATATCACATGATATCACTTATATGTGGAATCTAAAACAATGATACAAATGAACTTATTTACAAAACAGAAATAGTCTCACAAACATAGAAAACAAACTTTGGTTACCAAAGGGGAAAGGGGGTGGGGAGGGATAAATTAGGAGTTTGGGATTAGCAGATACAAACTATTACATATAAAATAGATAAACAACAAGGTCCTACTATATAGCACAGGGAACTATATTCAATACCTTGTAATAAACCATAATGGAAAAGAATATAAAAAAGAATATATATATCATACACATACACACACACACACACCCACACACATATATGTGTATAACTGAATCACTTTGTTGTAGACCAGAAACTAACACACATTGTAAATCAACTGTACTTCAATAAAAAAAAAAAATGTGCTAAGGACTTGAATGGACATTTCTCCAAAGACACACAAATGGCCAAAAAGTATATGAAAAGGTGCTCAACATGGAGGCTAAAAAGTGCCCTACTTAATAACCAAGAGATCACTGAAGAAATCAAAGAAGAAATTAAAAAATACAAAGAAACAAATGACAATGAAAACACGAAGACCCAAAACCTATGGGATGCAGCAAAAGCAGTTCTAAGAGGTAAGTTTGTAGCAATTCAATCTCACCTCAAGAAACAAGAAAAATCTCAAATAAACAATCTAACCTTACATTTAAAGCAACTAGAGAAAGAAGAACAAGAAAACACATAGTCAGCAGAAGGAAAGAAATAAAGATCAGATCAGAAATAAATGAAATAGAAATAAAGAAAACAATAGCAAAGATCAATAAAACTAAGAGTTGGTTCTTTGAGAAGATAAACAAAATTGATAAACCTTGAGCCAGACTCATCAAGAAAAAAAGGGAGAGGACACCAATCGATAAAACTAGAAATGAAAAAGGAGAAATCACAACTGACACTGCAGAAATACAAAGGATTATAAGAAACTACTACAAACAACGATATGCCAATAAAATGGACAACCATGAAGAAATGGACAAATTCCTGGAAAGGTACAATTTTCCAAGACTGAACCAGGAAGAACTCGAAAATATAAACAGACATATCACAAGTAATGAAATTGAATCTGTAATTAAAAATCTTCCAACAAACAAAAGTCCAGGATCAGATGGCTTCACAGGTGAATTCTATCAACGTTCAGAGAAGAGCTAACACCTATCCTTCTCAAACTCTTCCAAAAAATTGCAGAGGGAGGAACACACCCAAATTCATTCTACAAAGCTACCATCACCCTGATACCAAAAAAAGACAAAGATATCACAAAAAAAATTACAGACGAATATCACTGATGAACAGAGATGCAAAAATCCTCAACAAAATACTAGCAAACAGAATCCAACAACACATTAAGAGGATCATACACCATGATCAAGTGGGATTCATCCCAGGAATGCAAGGATTCTTCAATATACGCAAATCAATCAATGTGATACACCATATTAACAAATTAAGGAATAAAAACCATATGATCATCTCAATAGATGCAGAAAAATCTTTTGACAAAATTCAACAACCCATTTATGATTAAAAAACTCACCAGAAAATGGGCATAGAGGGAACTTACTCAACATAATAAAGGCCATATATGACAAACCCACAACAAGAAACATAGTCAATGGTGAAAAACTGAAAGTATTTTTACTCAGGAACAAGACAAGCATGTCCACTCTCACCACTCTTATTCAACATAGTTTTGGAAGTCATAGCCACGGCAACGAGAGAAGAAAAAGAAATAAAAGGAATCCAAATTGGAAAGGAAGAAGTAAAACTGTCACTGTTTGCAGATGACATGATACTATACATAGAAAATCCTAAAGATGCCACCAGAAAACTACTAGAACTAATCAATGAATTTTGTAAGATTGCAGGATACAAAATTAATGCACATAAATCTCTGGCATTCCTATACACCAACAATGAAAAATCAGAAAGAGAAATGAAAGAAACACTCCCATTCACCATCGAAACAAAAAGAATAAATTACCTAGGAATAAACCTGCCTAAGGAGGCGGAAGACTTGTACTCAGAAAACTATAAAACTCCGATGAAAGAAATCAAAGATGACATAAACAGATGGAGAAATACACCATGTTCTTGGATTGGAAGAATCAGTACTGTGAAAATGACTATACTATCCAAATCAATCTACAGATTCAATGCAATCCCTATCAAACTACCAATGGCATTCTTCACAGAATTAGAACAAAATATTTTACAATTCATATGGAAACACAAAAGACGTCTAATAGCCTTGAGAAAGAAAAACAGAGCTGGAGGAATCAGGCTCCCCAACTTCAAATTATACTACAAAGCCACAGTAATCAAGACAGTATGGTACTGGCACAAAAACAGAAATACAGATCAATGGTACAGGATAGAAAGCCCAGAGATAGACCCACGCACATACGGTCACCTAATTTACGACAAAGGAGGCAAGAACATACAATGGAGAAAAGACAGCCTCTTCAATAAGTGGTGCTGGGAAAACCGGACAGTTACATGTAAAAGAATGAAATTAGAACACTGCCTAACACCGTACACAAAAATAAACTCCAAATGGATTAAAGATCTAAATGTAAGACCAGACACTATAAAACTCTTAGAGGAAAACCTAGGAAAAACTCTTTGACATAAACCACAGCAAGATCTTTTTTGACCCACCTCCTAGAATAATGAAACTAAAAACCAAAATAAACAAATGGGACTTAATGAAACTTAGAAGCTTTTGCACAGCAAAGGAAACCATAAACAAGATGAAAAGACAACCCTCAGAATGGAGAAAATATTTGCAAATGAAGCAACTGACAAAGGATTAATCTCCAAAATATACAAACAGCTCATGGAGCTCAATATCAAAAAAACAAACAACCCAATTAAAAACTGGGCAGAAGACCTAAATAGACATTTCACCAAAGAAGACATACAAATGGCCAAGAGGCACATGAAAAGATGCTCAACATCACTAATTATTAGAGAAATGCAAATCAAAACTACAGTCAGGTATCACGTCACACCAGTCAGAATGGCCATCATCAAAAAATCTACAAACAATAAATGCTGGAGGGGGTGTGGAAAAAAGGCCACCTTTTTTGCACTGTTGGTGGGACTGTAAATTGATACAGCCACTATGGAGAACAGTATGGAGGTTCCTTAAAAAACTAAAAATAGTACTACCATATGACCTAGCAATCCCACTACTGGGCATATACCCTGAGAAAGTCATAATTCAAAAGGACACATGTATCCCAATATTCATTGCAGCACTATTTAATAGTAATAGCCAGGACATGGAAACAACCTAAATATCCAATGATGGATGAATGGATAAAGAAGTTGTGGTACATATATACAATGGAATATTACTCAGCCATCAAAAGGAACGAAATTGGGTCATTTGTAGAGATGTGGATGGACCCAGAGTCTGTCATACAGAGTGAAGTAAGCCAGAAAGATAAAAACAAATTCCGTATATTAACGCATATATGTGGACTCTAGAAAAATGGTACAGATGAACCTATTTGCAGGGCAGGAATAGAGATGTAGACGTAGAGAACAGATATGTGGACACAGCAGGGGAAGGGGAGGGTGGGATGAATTGGGAGATTAGGCTTGACATAAATACACTACCATGTGTAAAATAGATAGCTAGTGGGAACCTGCTCTATAGCACAGGGAGCTCAGCTCAGTGCTCTGTGACAACCTAGATGGGTGGGATGGAGGGGGAGGGTGGGAGGGAGGTCCAAGAGGGAGGGGATATAGGTCTATATATAGCTGATTCACTTCACTGTACAGAAGAAACTAACACAACATTGTAAAGCAATTTTACTCCAATAAAAAAACAAAATAAAAAAGAATACATATATTATATATATATATATACACACACACACACATATATATATGTATAACTGAATCACTTTGTTGTACACCAGAAACTAACACAACATGTAACTCAACTACACTTCAATCAAAAAAAATGTGCTAAGGACTTGAATGGATATTTCTTCACAGACACACAAATGGCCAACAAGTATATGAAAAGGTGCTCAGTATCACTAATCATCAAGGAAATGCAAATCAAAATAAGCTATTACCTCATACCTGTCAGGATGGCTATTATAAAAAAACAAAGACAACAAGTGGTGATAAGAATGTGCAGAAACAGAAAACCTTGCACTGTTGGTGGAAATGCAAAATGGTGCAGCTGCAATGGAAAACAGTAATGGAGGCTCCCCCCAAAATTAAAAATAGGATGATCATATGATTCTGCAATTCCAATTACAGGAATATATCCAAAGAATTGAAATCAGTATCTTGAGGAGATATTAGCACTCCCATGTTCATTGCAGCACTATTCACAATAGAAAAAATGTGGAAACAACCTAAATGTCCGTTGATGAATGGATAATGAAAGTGTGGTATATACATACAATGGAGTACTATTCTGCTTTTAAAAGGAAGGAAATTTTGAAATATGCGATAACATGGTTGCACCTTGAGGACATTATACGAAATGAAATAAGACAGACAAAGAAAGACAACTACTACATGATTCCTTTTAGATGAGATATCTAAATTAATCAAATTCATAAAATTAAAGACTGAAATGGTGGTTACCAGGTGCTGGGGGGAGGGGGAAGTGGGGAGTTATTGGTCAACAGGCATAAAGTCACAGTTAATGAAGATGAATAAACTCCAGAGATTTGCTATTCAACATTGTACCTACAGTCAACAATAATGTATTACATACTTAAAATTTGTTAAGTGGATACAGCTCATGTTAAGTGTTCTTACCACAATAAAATTTTTCAAAAGTGAGAGAGAGAGAATTTATCACAAGGATTGGATAATCCTCATCAAGCCTGAACCATCCACACTGCCTGCTCCCAGAATTTGTAACTTAGAATATGTAAACATAAATGCATTTTTAAACCTTGGGCATAGAGGGTTATACTAATACTCTTCTATTCATGGCTTATTATCACAGCGATCTATGTAAGAATTCTCTCTTACGTTAACATATTTATTTCTTTTCTTCTGTCCTTGCCACCACAGACGTCCTTTCTCATGTATTTAATATGTATAAACACATGGGTTCTTATAAAATGTATGTTGTTTTATGAGTATTTCTAACATTCCCAAGTGGTATTATATTATTGCCATTAACTCTTACTTTTTTCATTTAGCATTCAAGTTTCATGATTCATTCAAATTGCCATGAACATATTTAGTTGATTCCTTCTAAGTACAACACTAGACTCCATGATGTGCATTATTCACATTTGACCTCCCCATCCACAGAAACAGACACTCAAATCATCTCAGGCTTCTAGCTATCACAAACAACATAGTGATTGACATCCTCACAGGTTTCTGGAATAAGGATGACCAAACAACCTGCCAATATTTATTCTTGTTTTTAAAAGAGTTAAATCACTCAAGCAAAATTACTGCGGTATAGAAGAGATGTGCACTTAATATCACCAGGTACCATCCAATGCCTCTCCAGGATGGCTGGCTTCACACTTCCAATGGCAGTATATAGGGTTCCTGCATCCATCCATATAGACTCTCCATCACTTAGCAGTATTCAGCGTTCTAGAATTTTAGTTCTAGAATTTTAGTTTTGTTACAGATACATTCTCAATATCTCTTTCTCTGTCTCTTTGGGTTGCATTATAGGAGAACACTAAGCTTAATATATTCACTGTTTTTATGGTAAGAGGAAGCAACACTGCTCTTTGTCTAGGGAGAGATATTACTTCATCCCTCAAGGTTACTTGTTGCCAACATAACCCTGAGAAATGACCTGGGTAAAGAAGAGGGTCTCGCACTCTGGCATCTCCAGCAAGAACACTCAGGGCCCATGGTGATTGCGTCTCCCAACAAGCACATTTCCCCACGTTGCGTAAATTCAGTAAATTACAGCTAGTATGAACTCGGACTACAAGTTTAGCTGTGCAGGAGGAAATAACACATTTACATTCCTCTTTGCATCGACTTAATTCCATTCTAACCCCCATCCCATTGGAATAGCAGGAAATATAATCTTGGCCATGCTTGGGTGAAAAACACAAATATAATATTCAATAAATTACCTTTCCCAAACTGTTGTTGCTGTTATTGTTATTACTACTACTACTACTACTACTACTACTACTACTACTACTATGATTAGTCTGCTTTTCCAAATGGTTTGATTTTATTTTAGTACTTTTTCTATTGATAAAAGTCCAACATATTATATGCCAATACTCTTTCCTTCCCAATGTCTCCATACTGTCTCTCTCTAATCCAGCACATACTCACTCACATACTACTTGGAGAATGCTTAAGATTGACTAGTATTTAAAGGGTTATTGAGGAATTTCCCTGCTAATTCTGTTAGCCAGAATTTAATCACAAAACTAAAGGATAACTCTTACAAAACTCTTCAACATTATTCTCTGTACAGATGGTGAACAATCTCTCCAAAAACTATGAATCTTGTGGAAACTGTGTAAAGAGTATTTACTGTTGTCAAACATAAAGCCAAGGATAAAAAATGAATGTTAGGAGAGCAATATTAATGATGCAGTTGTCTAAAAAATAGGGACACGTTTGTAATACATACAAAGCATTTCTTTCAATGCTATATCTAAGATAAATTGCTGAGCTGTTCCAGGATGTACTACTCAGCAGCCACTCTTACTCTTCATTCCTCACAGAAGGAATGGGCAGATATTATTAACCTTGTTTATAAATGAGGTAACTAAATCTCAAAGTGACTTTTTCAAGGATATTATCTTCCAAGGAAACTTTGTTGTGTTCTTGCCCCTTATATCAGTCAGTGTATGTGCTATAATACATCAAAATCGGTATGCTATTCTGAGGGGCTACAAAAAGACAGCTCTAGAATTTGGTATTCATTTTTTAATAAAATGTCAGAAGTTGGAACCACTGTTAAATTTCACCCATTCATTCTAGCTGGTTGAAAAGTCATGCATGCCACTCCTGAGATTCAGGCTCTCAAGAAAGTCCAAGAACAAATTTTAATGGCTTCTAACGATCTTCAGATGAGGCAGGTAAGGCTGAAAACCTTTAAAATAACCCAATTTCTTCTTCTAGTGGAAATATCTTAATTCTCCAAATGTTGAACTATAAATGTAATTGTTTTCCAAACTTTCTGCTCTTGAATAAAATATCAATAGTTGTAAATGCAGAGCTGGTGTAGTGAAAAGCAGCTATTACTCTTCCCCTTAACAGAACATACACTAATAGAAATCTTTTAACTACTACAGAAATTTTCCAATTGGAATGTACAAGTTCAATTTTGAGTATTTGAAGCAAAGTTGTTAAAACTTAGTCCAAGTTTCTCCCCTAAAATTTTGCTTTTTAATGTCTTTTCAGGTCTACAGATTGCTATACAGGAAAAGCCAAAAGAGGATGCAAATCTCATTTTTACCTCTGTAATTGTTATGCAAACGATGGGTCTTGGTTTTCTCTTGTGTAATTATTAATTTTTTTTTGCTCAAATCCTCACCTGACACCAGGGAAACACTCTCTCCTATAAAGTCTGTTATATCACATCAGCACACAAATTAGTTTGTCAACAGAACCTTTAATGATACTGCTTTGACTATATATTTTCATGGTCATATCCTCTTGAGGATCCCAGAGGTTTAAAAAAATATCTTAGTCCTATCCTCTCTAGCATAATATGACCAATAAAGTTGGTGCCTTTCTTGGTCAGCCTCTCCCAGGGGACATCAAGGAATCATTCTTATACCATTGCCCTCCTCTGATATAATCTGTATTCTCTGCTAAAAGGAATGTGACATCCTTGTCTTTGCCTCATCTGCAAGAGTTCTCTAGCTCTCTCAGACATTCTGGATGTTACTAGAAAGCAATCAGCGAGGTTTCTGTTGAATCTCCCAGTGCCAGATCTTGCTACAGAATGTGACACCCTAAGTTGTCTCAGCTTCTACCTAGATATCACTTTCAAACTTCTCTTTAGGACAAAAGCTCTCCATACCTAAGGCACACAACATTGTTGCCAAGGGTCAGAAAGTCTTCCGACTGTGGCTCTCTCTTCTCCAAAGGCCTCTTTGCCCCCTATGAAAGGGAGTCACTGAAAAATAAAATATGTGCAGTAAAAACTCAGTGGGTGAGCTCAACAACAGAACGGACAGGACAGAGAAAAAAGAGATTACCCAATCTGAAAAACAGAAAATAGACTGAAGAAATAAAAAGGGACTTGTGGGACAACAACAAAAGATCTATATTCCTGTCATAAGAATCCTAAAAGAAGAGGAGAAAGAGAGTGGGGCTAAAAAAGTGCTGAAAGAAATAACATCTGAAAAATACTAAGAATTGCTAAGAAAGAAAAAAAAAAGACATAAACCTACAGATTTAAGAATCTGGATGAACCCAAGCAGGATAAACCTAAAGAAATCCCAACACAGTCACACTTCTGAAAACTAAAGACAAAGAAAAAAATCTTGACAGTAACAACAGAGAAATAACACCTAGACTATACAGAAAAACAATTCAAAACACAGCAGATTTCTCATCAGAAACCATGGAGGACAGAAGAAAGTGGTACAACATTTTTCAAGAGATGAAAGAAAAGATTCTGTCAACCCAGAATACTATACTCAGCAAAATTATACTTTAAGAACGAAGGGGAAATCAAGACATCCTCAGATGAATTAAACTAAAAGAATTTGATAAACAACAAGGTCCTACTGTATAGCACAGGGAACTATATTCAATATCCTGTGATAAACCATAATGGAAAGAATATTAAAAAGAATGTATACATGTATAACTGAGTCACTTTGCTGTACAGCAGTAATTAACACAGCATTGTAATTCAACTATACTTCAATAAAAAATAAATTAAAAAAAGAATCTAAAAAAAGAATTTGTTGCAAGCACATCTACTCTAAAGCAATGACTAAATAAATTGAAAACAGAAATGAACAATAAAATTGAAAAGAGAAAAATAGAAAAAGAATCAATAAAACAAAAATCCAGCCTTTAAAAAAAAAGATTGTTGACAAAGATAAAAGGAGAAAATAAACAAATTACCAATATCAGAATGAAACCAGGCCATATCAGTACACACTCTGCAGATTTCAAAAAGATAAGGGTATAATACAAACAACTCTACACAAATACATTCAACAACTTAAATGAAATGGACTAATAACTCAAAAAACAATAATTACTACAACACATTTAATATGAAATAGATAATTAGAAAAGCCCTATAGATATTAAGAAAATTGAATTCATAATTTTTAAACTCCCAAAAAAGAAAGTTCCAGGTCCAGATGGTTTCACCAAAGAATTCTACCATATATTTAAAGTAAATTTAACGTCAGTTATACATGATCTCTTCCAGAAAGCTCAAGAGGAGGAATACTTCCCAAAGCATTTTGTGAGGCTGGTATTATCTTGATCCCCAAACCAGGAAAAGTACAAAAAAGGAAAACTACAAACCAATATCCCCCATATTATTTAGACACAAAATGTCTTAATAAATATTAGAAAATAGAATTCAGCAATACATAAAAGGAACTGTATACCATGACAAAGTGGGTTTATTCTAGGGATGAAAGTCTGGTTCACTATTCAAAAATCATTCAGTGTAATCCACCATATTAACAAGCTAAAAAGGAAAAACACTTAATCATATCAATTGATGCAGAAAAAAAAATTTGACAAAATTCAACTCTTATTCATGATTTAAAAACCCCAGAAAAATAGAAAAGAGGAAAACTTCTTCAACCTAATAACAAGCATCTACAAAAAGCCTATAGCTAACATTATACTTAATGGTGAAAGATGGAATGTTTCTTTCTATGAGAACAAGGCAAGGATGTCTGACTTCCCCACTCTTATTCAACATCAAGCTGGAAGTTCTAACCAGTACAGCAAGGCAAGAAATGGGAATAAAAGGCATACAGATCATAAAGGAAAAAATACAACTCTCCGTATTTTCAGATGACATGATTGCAAAAAAAATCCCAAGATAACCACAAACAACTTGTAGACCTACAGTTGCACGTTGAACAACATGGGGGTTAGGGGTACCAACACCCATGCAGTTGAAAATGTGTGTATAAATTTAGAGTCACTCCTCCTTATGTGCAGCTCCACATTCTTGGATTTAACAAACCACAGATCATACAGTAGTATAGTACGTATTTTTTAAATTAATTTTTATTGGAATATAGTACATATATATTTTTTGTTTCCAAAGAGGAACTTTATCTATTTATTTTTAACATCTTTATTGGAGTATAACTGCTTTACAATGGTGTGTTAATTTCTGCTGTATAAAAAAGTGAATCAGCTATACATATACATATATCCCCATATCTCCTCCCTCTTGCATCTCCCTCCCACCGTCCCTATCCCACCCCTCTAGTTGGACACAAAGCACCGAGCTTATCTCCCTGTGCTATGTGGCTGCTTCCCATTAGCTATCTGTTTTACAATTGATAGTGTACATATGTCCATGCCACTCTCTCATTTCGACCCAGCTTACCCTTCCCCCTACCCGTGTCCTCAAGTCCATTCTCTATGTCTGTGTCTTTATTCCTGTCCTGCCCCTAGGTTCCTCAGGACATTTTTTTTTTTTTAAGATTCCATATGTATGTGTTAGCATACAGTACCTGTTTTTCTCTTTCTGACTTACTTCACTCTGTATGATAGTCTCTAGGTCCATCCACCTCATTACAAATAACTCAATTTCGTTTCTTTTTATGGCTGAGTAATATTCCATTGTATATATGTGCCACATCTTCTTTATCCATTCATCTGTTGATGGACACTTAGGCTGCTTCCATGTCCTGGCAATTGTAAATAGAGCTGCAATGAACATTGTGGTACATGACTCTATTTGAATTATGGTTTTCACAGGGTATATGCCCAGTAGTGGGACTGCTAGGTGATATGGAAGTTCTATTTTTAGCTTTTTAAGGAACATCCATACTGCCCTCTATAGTGGCTTTATCAATTTACATTCCCACCAACAGACCAAGAGGGTCCCCTTTTCTCCACACCCTCTCCAGCATTTATTGTTTGTACATTTTTTGATGATGGCCATTCTGACTGGTGGGAGGTGATACCTCATTGTAGTTTTGATTTGTGTTTCTCTAATGATTAGTGATGTTGAGCATTCTTTCATGTGTTTGTTGGCAATCTGTATATCTTCTTTGGAGAAATGTCTATTTAGGTCTTCTGCCCATTTTTGGATTGGGTTGTTTGTTTTTTTGATATTGAGCTGCATGAGCTGCTTGTATATTTTGGAGACTAATCCTTTGTCAGTTGCTTCATTTGCAAATATTTTCTCCCATTCTGAAGGTGGTCTTTTTACCTTGCTTACAGTTTCCTTTGCTGTGCAAAAGTTTTAAGTTTCATTATGTCCCATTTGTTTATTTTTGTTTTTATTTCCATTACTCTAGGAGGTGGGTCAAAAAGGATTTTGCTATGATTTATGTCATACAGTGATCTGCCTATGTTTTCCTCTAAGAGTTTTACAGTGTCTGGCCTTACATTTAGGTCTTTAATCCATTTTGAGTTTATTTTTGTGTGTTAGGAAGTGATCTAATTTCATTATTTTACATGTAGCTGTCCAGTTTCCCCAGCACCACTTATTAAAGATGCTGTCTTTTCTCCATTGTATATTTTTACCTCCTTTATCAAAGATAAGGTGACCATATGTACTAGGGTTTATCTCTGGGCTTTCTATCCTGTTCCATTGATCTATATTTCTGTTTTTGTGCCAGTACCATACTGTCTTGATTACTGTAGCTTTGTAGTGTAGTCTGAAGTCCGGGAGCCTGATTCCTCCAGCTCCGTTTTTCTTTCTCAAGATTGCTTTGGCTATTCGGGGTCTTTTGTGTTTCCATAAAAATTGTGAAATTTTTTATTCTAGTTCTGTGAAAAATGCCATTGGTAGTTTGATAGGGATTGCATTGAATCTGTAGATTGCTTTGGGTAGTATAGTCATTTTCACAATGTTGATTCTTCCAATCCAAGAACATGGTATATTTCTCCATCTGTTTGTATCCTCTTTAATTTCTTTCATCAATGTCTTACAGTTTTCTGCATACAGATCTTTTGTTTCCTTAGGTAGGTTTATTCCTAGGTATTTTATTCTTTTTGTTGCAATGGTAGATGGGACTGTTTCCTTAATTTATCTTTCAGATTTTTTGTCGTTAGTGTATAGGAATGCAAGAGATTTCTGTACATTAAATTTTTATCCTGCTACTTTATCAAATTCATTGATTAGCTCTGGTAGTATTCTGGAAGCATCTTTAGGATTCTCTATGTATAGTATCATATCATCTGCAAACAGTGACAGTTTTACTTCTTTTCCAATTTGGATTCCTTTTATTTCTTTTTCTTCTCTGATTGCTGTGCTTAAAATTTCCAAAACTATGTTGAATAATATTGGTGAGAGTGGGCAACCTTGCCCTGTTCCTGATGTTGGTGAAAATGGTTTCAGTTTCACCACTGAGAACGATTTTGGCTGTGGGAGTGTCATATATGGCCCTTATTATGTTGAAGTATGTTCCCTCTATGCCCACTTTCTGAAGGGTTTTTATCATTAATGGGTTTTGAATTTTGTCAAAAGCTTTTCCTGCATCTACTGAGATGATCATATGGTTTTTCTCCTTCAATTTGTTAATAGGGTTTATCAAATTGATTGATTTGCGTATACTGAAGAATCCTTGCATTCCTGGGATAAACCCCACTTGATGATGGTGTATTATCCTCTAATGTGCTACTGGATTCTGTTTGCTAGTATTTTGTTGAGGATTTTTGCATCTATGTTCATCAGTGATATTGGCCTGTAGTTTTCTTTTTTTGTGATATCTTCGTCTGGTTTTGGTATCAGGGTGATGGTGGCCTCGTAGAATGCATTTGGGAGTGTTTCTCCCTCTGCTATATTTTGCAAGAGTTTGAGAAGGATAGGTGTTAGCTCTTCTCTAAATGTTTGATAGAATTCGCCTGTGAAGCCATCTGGTCCTGGGCTTTTGTTTGTTGGAAGATTTTTAATCACAGTTTCAATTTCAGGGCTTGTGATTGGTCTGTTTATGTTTCCTATTTCTTCCTGGTTCAGTCTCGGAAGGTTGTGCTTTTCTAAAAATTTTTCCATTTCTTCCGGGCTTTCTATTTTATTGACATATCGTTGCTTGTAGTAATCTCTCATGAGTCTTTGCATTTCTGCAGTGTCAGTTGTTACTTCTCCTTTTTCATTTCTAATTATATTGATTTGAGTCTTCTCCCTTTTTTTCTTCATGAGTCTGGCTAATGGTTTATCAATTTTGTTTATCTTCTCAAAGAACCAGATTTTAGTTTTACTGATCTTTGCTATTCTTTCCTTCATTTCTTTTTCATTTATTTCTGATCTGATCTTTATGATTTCTTTCCTACTGCTACCTTTGGGGGTGTTTTGTTCTTCTTTCGCTAATTGCTTTAGGTGTAAGGTTAGGTTGTTTGAGATGTTTCTTGTTTCTTGAGGTAGGAAGACATCCCCTATAAATTTCCCTCTTAGAACTGCTTGTGCTGCATCCCATAGGTTTTGGGTCATCGTGTTTTCATTGTCATTTGTTTGTAGGTATTTTTTGATTTCCTCTTTGATTTCTTCAGTGATCTCTTGGTTATTTAGCAGTGTATTGTTCAGACCCTATGTGTTTGTATTTTTTACAGATTTTTTCCTGTAATTGATATCTAGTGTGATAGTGTTGTGGTCAGAAGAGATACTTGATACAATTTGAATATTCTTAAACTTACCAAGGCTTGCTTTGTGACCCATGATATGATCTATCCTGGAGAATTTCCCATAAGCACTTGAGAAGAAAGTGTATTCTGTTGTTTTTGGATGGAATGTCCTATAAATATTACGTCCATCTTGTTTAATGTATCATATAAAGCTTGTGTTTCCTTATTTATTTTCATTTTGGATGATATGTCCATTGGTGAAAGTGGGGTGTTAATGTCTCCTACTATTATTGTGTTACTGTTGATTTCCCCTTTTATGGCTGTTAGCATTTGCCTTATGCATTGAGGTGCACCTATAATGGGTGCATAAATGTTTACAATTGTTATATCTTCTTCTTGGATTGATCCCTTGATCATTATGTAGTGTCCACCTCTGTCTCTTGTAATAGTCTTTATTTTAAAGTCTATTTAGTCTGATATGAGAATTGCTACTCCAGCTGTCTTGTGATTTCCATTTGCATGGAATATCTTTTTCCATCCCTTCACTTTCAGTCTGTATGTGTCCCTAGGTATGAAGTGGGTCTCTTGTAGACAGCATATATAGGTCTTATTTTTGTATCCATTCAGCCAGTCTATGTCTTTTGGTTGGTGCATTTAATCCATTTACATTTAAGGTAATTATTGATATGTATGTTCCTATTACCATTTTCTTAATTGATTTGGGTTTGTTATTGTAGGTCTTTTCCTTCTCTTGTGTTTCCTGCCTAGAGAAGTTCCTTTAGCATTTGTTGTAAAGCTGGTTGGATGGTCCTGAATTCTCTTAGCCTTTGCTTGTGTGTAAAGGTTTTAATTTCTCCGTCAAATCTGAATGAGATCCTTGCTGAGTAGAGTAATCTTGGTTGTAGGTTTTTCCCTTTCATCACTTTAAATATGTCCTGCCACTCCCTTCTGGCTTGCAGAGTTTCTGCTGAAAGAGCAGCTGTTACCCTTATGGGGATTCCCTTGTATGTTATTTGTTGTTTTTCCCTTGTTGCTTTTAATATTTTTTCTTTGTATTTAATTTTTGATAGTTTGATTAATATGTGTCTTGGCATGTTTCTCCTTGGATTTATCCTGTATGGGACTCTCTGTGCTTCCTGGACTTGATTAACTATTTCCTTTCCCATATTAGGGAAGTTTTCAACTATAATCTCTTCAAATATTTTCTCAGTCCCTTTGTTTTTCTCTTCTTCTTCTGGGACCCCTATAATTCGAATGTTGGTGCATTTGATGTTGTCCCGGAAGTCTCTGAGACTGTCCTCAATTCTTTTCATTCTTTTTTCTTTATTCTGCTCTGTGGTACTTATTTCCATTGTTTTATCTTCCAGGTCACTTATCCGTTCTTCTGCCTTAGTTATTCTGCTAATGATTCCTTCTAGAGAATTTTTAGTTTCATTTATTGTGTTGTTCATCATTGTTCATTTGCTCTTTAGTTCTACGTCCTTGTTAAACGTTTCTTGTATTTTCTCCATTGTATTTCCAGGATTTTGGATCATCTTTACTATCATTACTCTGAATATCTTTTCAGGTAGACTGCCTATTTCCTCTTCATTTGTTTGGTCTGATGGGTTTTTACCTTGCTCCTTCATCAGCTATAACCTTCCCTCTTAGAACTGCTTTTGCTGCATTCTATAGGTTTTGGATCGTCGTGTTCTCATTATCATTTTTCTCTAGGTAGTTTTTGATTTCCTCTTTGATTTCTTCAGTGATCTCTTGGTTAGTTAGTAACGTATTGTTTAGCCTCCATGTTTGTGTTTTTTAGATTTTTTTTTGCTGTAATTGATTTCTAATCTCATAGCATTGTGGTTAGAAAAGATGCTTGATATGATTTCAATTTTCTTAAATTTTCTGAGGCTTGATTTGTGACCCAAGATGTGATCTATCCTGGAGAATGTTCCATGTGCACTTGAGAAGAAAGTGTATTCTGCCACTTTTGGGTCGAACGTTCTATAAATATCAATTAGATCTATCTGGTATATTGTGTCATTTAAAGCTTGTGTTTCCTTATTTATTTTCTTTCTGGATGATCTGTCCATTGGTGTAAGTGGGGTGTTAAAGTCCCCCATTATTATTTTGTTACTGTCAACTTCTCCTTTCATGGTTGTTGGCATTTGCTTTATGTATTGAGGTGCTCCTATGTTGGGTGCATAAACATTTGTAATTGTTATATCTTCTTCTTGGATTGATCCTTTGATCATTATGTAGTGTTCCTCTTATCTCTTTTAATAGTCTTTATTTTAAAGTCTGATACAAGTATTGCTACTCCAACTTTCTTTTGATTTCCATTTGTATGGAATATCTTTTTCCATCCCTTCACTTTCAGTCTGTATGTGTCCCTAGGTCTGAAGTGGGTCTCTTGTAGACAGCATATATATGGGTCTTGTTTTTGTATCCATTCAGCCAGTCTGTGCCTTTTGGTTGGCACATTTAATCCATTTACATTCAAAGTTATTATCGATATGTACGTTCCTATTACCATTTTCTTAATTGTTTTGGGTTTATTTTTGTGGGTCTTTTCTTCGCTTGTGTTTCTCGCTTAGGGAAGTTTCTTTAGCATTTGTTGTAAAGCTGGTTTGGTGGTGCTGAATTTTCTTAGCCTTTGTTTGTCTGAGAAGCTTTTGACTTCTTAGTCGAATCTGAATGAGATCCTTGCTGGGCAGAGTAATCTTGATTGTAGTCTTTTCTCTTTCATCACTTTAATTATATCCTGCCACTCCCTTCTGGTCTGCAGAGTTTCCACTGAAAAATCAGCTGATAACCTTATCGGGATTCCTTTGTATGTTATTTTTTGTTTTTCCCTTGCTGCTTTTAATATTTTTTCTTTGAATTTAATTGTTTTTAGTTTAATATGTGTCTTGGTGTGTTTTTCCTAGGGTTTATCCTGTATGCTTCGTGGACTTGGGTGACTATTTCTTTTCCCATATTAGGGAAGTTTTCAACTATAATCTCTTCAAATATTTTTTCAGACCCTTTCTTTTTCTCTTCTTCTTCTGGGACCCATATGATTCGAATGTTGGTGCATTTAGTGTTGTCCCAGAGGTCTCTGAGATTGTCTTCTTCTCATTCTTTTTTCTTTATTCTGCTCCTCAGCAGTTCTCTCCACCATTTTGTCTTCTGGCTCACTTATTCATTCTTCTGCCTCAGTTATTCTGTTACTGATTCCTTCTAGTGTATTTTTCATTTCAGTTATTATTCACCTCTGTTTGTTCACCTCTGTTTGTTCTTCAGTTCTTCTAGATCTTTTTTAAACATTTCTTGTATTTTCTCAATCCATGCCTCCATTCTATTTCTGAGATTCTGGATCATCTTTACTATCATTACTCTGAATTCTTTTTCAGGTAGATTTCCCATTTCCTGTTCATTTATTTGGTCTTGTAGGTTTTTACCTTGTGCCTTCATCTGAGACATATTTTTTGCCGTCTTTTTTTTTTTTTTTTTTAATGAGTGGGATTGTGTTCCTGTCTTACTGTTTGTTTGGCCTGAGGCTTCCAACACTGGGGTTTGTAGGTTATTGAGTACAGCTGGGTCTTGGTGCTGAGATGAGGAACTCCCTGAGACCTCACGCCAATGAATATTCCCTAGAGTCTGAGGTTCTCTGTTAGTCCAGTGGTTCGGACTCGGTGCTCCCACTGCAGGAGATCTGGCCCAACCCTGGGCTCATGAACCAAGATCCCGCAAGCCGCCTGGGGCGGCCAAAAAAAAAAAAATGACAAAGTAAGAAATAAAATTAGACTAGGTAACTAACAGGTATGTTAGGAAGAATATAAAAATAAAAATACAGATGAATCAACAACCAGATGGTACAACAGTACCACCATAGTAAAAAAGAGGAGGAGGGAAAAAAAAAAAGGCAGGGGGAAGGCCTTGGTTGTGGAGGGTGGGGCCTAAGCAAGGACGAGGTTTAGGTGGTGGGCAGGGCCAATGCCCAGGACCCACAGGGCTGGAAAAGGCCCTAGTGGCTGTGGGAGGTGGGGCTTATGCTCAAGGAACAGAAGGGGTCCAGGCGTGCCCCCCACCCCTGGCCTCAGAGGGCAGGGGACCTCACCTGGGAGCCCAGCAGGCTTCCTGGGCTCAGGCAGGTGGGGCAAACGCCCTCCTCTCCTCTCCTCTCCTGCTCCTCCGGTCTAGGAGGGTCCCTCCTGCCTGTCTCTCCTGATCTCCCTGGCCTCCCTCCTACACCCCCAAGGACCCACGTGGCCTGGAGGGGGCTTTGGAGGGCAGGGGATCAGCCTGGGAGCTCAGCAGGCTCCCCGTGCCCTAGTGGGTGGGGCAATTGCCCTCCACTCCTCTCCTGCTCCTCCCAGAGGACCTCTCCAGCTACCTCTCCTGTTCTCCCCTTGGCCTCCTTCCTATGCTCCCAAGGACCCATGAGACCTGGAGGGGGCTTTGGAGGGCAGGGGATCAGCCTGGGAGCTCAGCAGGCTCCCCGGGCCCAAGTGGGCAGGGAAATCACCCTCCGCTCCTCTCCTGCTCCTCCCAGAGGGCCCCTCCCACCTGCCTCTCCTGATCTCCCCGACCTCCCTCCTATGCCCCCAGGACCCATGTGGCCTGGATGGGACTTTGGAGGGTAGGTACCAGCCTGGGAGCTCAGCAGGCTCCTTGGCCCAAGTGGGCCAGGTGATCGCCCTCCGCTCCTCTCCTGCCATTGCCGGAGAGTCCCTCCCGCCTGCCTCTCCTGATCTCCCCGGTCTCAGGGGTGCCGATCTTGTCTGGCCTCCACTTCTCTTCCCCCCTCAGTCCCCCTATGTCCTACTGGTTCACTCTGGGGTTCCTACCACCTCCTCGGGGGTCAGAGTTCCCCACCAGCTGCCGGCAGGCACCCTAGTTGTGGAGACGCTAACTCCATGCTTTCCCACACCACCATGTTGACTCCATCTACCAATGCATTTTTAAAGAGAAAATTCAAGTGTGTGCAGTTTAGTCATGGTTTCCTCAGTTTACTACCAGGTCACATGTATATCACTTAGAATTGGTTGGATGGAAGATAAAGCTTAGCTATTTAAAAGTTAGAAAACTACCTTATGAACCTATCTCTTAAAATCTCCTTCCTATTTTGGGATCAATTAAGAAATCTCCAGAAAGCAGTTTAAGAAGAGCCATGTACAGAGCTGGTACAGGAAGATACTATGAATTTATTCCTTAACAATTAGTTTGAGTGATGTTTCTACTTCAGGGTTCTCATAGACACTATAATGATTCTTTTCTCTATTTTCCCATTATATGTTTTAATTGTTTTTCTGACTATACTAGGAATTGTTTTTCTGATTATACTTTTCTGATTATTCTATGTTATAAATAGATAATTTGGAAATTACAAAAAATAAAAATAATTTAGATGTTAATATAATTAAAACTGTTAATTAAAGGAAACTAAATGTAATTAATATAACATAGACCATCATCCTTTAACACAGAAATAGTATGAAATTTTTGTTCATTAAAGATCCTTGTTTAAAACTCCCTGCTTTGTAGCTATAGCATTTTTCTTATTAATGACAAGTGTATTCTTCGTATTTTTCTAGATATAATCCCAGGTGAACAGGAGAAGCTGGCAGGGCAGCAAAGAAGCCCAGTCCCATGGAAAACATGTTACCCAACATGAAACTAGTTAGAGATGGGAGGTTACAACATCAAAAGGAAAATTCCAGGTTTCCTTCCCAGTGTGTGAACTCATCCCAGCTAAACTGGAAAGATGTACTTTCTCCAAATGGTTTTGGATTTCTTCATTCTTTCTCTAGTAAGAAGACTTGAATTGAATCCCATGGGCATGTCTTCCATAATCCCTTGGTCCATATACAGTCTTTCATATTTATGGAGGAACATTGGGTACTCTGATTTTGTTATAGTAAAATCCTTTAAATTTGAGATGATGCCTTATGTGACTCTCCAAAATTTGATAAGAAATTTGATATTAAGGAAAGTTATAGAAAAAGTCAAGAGGAAGTTAAAGGATTACCTTTAAATACTGTGATACTTTAAGGAATGAATTTTCTGGGATTACAGTTTCCTTTGGATGATGAGATTCAGTGTTAAAAAACAAAACCAGTAAATCAAGTGAAGCTGAGTTGTCCAAATACGTGATTGTGGCAGTTTCTTTTTGCTTTGGCTCAACCAAAAGTAAATTGGGAATAGCATTGGAAAAGAAAATAAAGTTGAAATATTTGTTTTCTTGATACCACCCTTCCTCTATTCTCTGTAGGATTCCCACTATCATCATATTCTCCTCACTCTTTCTACCACAGTGAGTAGAGACAGAATCTGATAAGCCCCCTTATGCTTATTCATTTATATACTGGTTATATTTCAGTGTGATTTTTTTCCCCACTTTATATATTAAATTAATGTGGAATCCACATATTAAGTCTTTTAACCCTACTTGTAGAATGAACTTTTTTTTGGATCTAATAATAGGTTTTAATTGGCAGATAGGGAGTTATTTGAGAGAGTTAAGGGATAGCAATTCTAAAATCATGTATGGCCTGCTCATATGTGTTCTCCTAAAGATAAAAATAATCTGTTTTTTCAGGGTGGCTCCATTTTCTGCATGACTGAGGTGCCTAATCTTGGGCTATGGTGCTAGAAGGCTGTTTTGGGGAATTGCCAGTGGCAGAAGAAGCATGACCTTCTACCATGGGCTTCTGTAAAGACTTGGGTCTCCCAACATTGTGGTGCCTCCCTCAGGATGCCTCATCCCTCCAGACCTCCAGGCTCTAGAGATCCCCAAAGCCAGGCATGTGGAAGGTTCCTAATAACTCTTCTGTACCTCCTCCTGCTTCAGACACTCTCAGATATCTATCTGATATGTTCCCAGGTATTTGTGTTTAAAGACATTTATTTTAATCCCCTGTCCCCATGCCTAAGTCTATCTATCTAATTGAAAGTATTCCTATGAATCCAGGGTAGGTATTCCTACAGCTCTCGGGTTGTAATGCATCTCTCTTCTGTTTTCTGTTGTTAAATAGGCAATGGGGTGTGGTGTTTAAGGTTACAGACTTTGGAGTCAGTCAGGCCAGGCTTACAGTAAACATCCAATAAATGGTAGCAAACTGTGTAGTGCTTTTACGATATTTAACTTACACTGTGCCTTGGATATGTAGAGAAAATGTACTTTATTTACTGTGTCAGTAAACAATCTGATCATTTCTCTTAAGTCACTATCTTCTTGCCAGTGAGGACAAAATCCCAATCTAAAACTAGTCCAAGCTTAGTCTGATCATTTAGAAAGATGCTTTAGATAGCAGTGTTCCAACTCTTTTAGATAAAAACTCCTGGATTCTCCGAGAATTCTCTTCATCACCCCTACAGGATGGTTTCAAAGAGGTAGAGAAGAATCTGAGTCTTGGTTATGATGCCCTCAGCATTCTCAGGTTTTCTGGATGAGGGTCCACCTGGATGTGTTTGTCTTGCTGGACAATCATCACTCGGTCCTGATCTGGGCTCTCAGGTTTTAGTCAGGGCCTGGTAGTCATTACCCTTCAGCCTCAGTCTCAATTCCCGTTGGGGCCACAGGCAATTCTGAGGTCTGGCTGAAACTTTCACTGGCCCCAAAGTGGCTTGCCCTGTTACCTTCCTTGCACCTCACCCCAATACAAAAACACTCTGGTAAGTGCTTCAGCCAGACCCTCAGCTGCTTCTACGGCACATGGGAAACAAGTGTGATGGGAAGTCTCCTACCTCAGCCTGCCCTCTCTGTTCTGCTAAGTTCATGTGGCTGTGCCCCAGGTTGGGACAAAAGTAGCCTGTGATAGGACATTTTGTTTCCACGGCCCTAAAATTGGTGTGTGTGTGTGTGTGTGTGTGTGTGTGTAAGAGTTAAAAACTTCCCTACCCTTTGAGTCACCCTCACTTACCTAACACACGTTTCCCTCTCTGTACCAAAAATCTAGATTATGGGAATTTGAGGCATAAGTTTATGTTTTGTTCTTCTTTCTCCCTTTGTTTTTTCTTACCGTAACCAAAAAAGTGGTCTTTTCCCCTTTCTCTTCTTTGCTTGCCTACCATATATTCTTTTGAAGTATCAAGGCAAGAAATCAAGGATTTTAAAACAATTCTTTCACAATAAACTAGCTTATCTTCAAAACACTGTTTTTGAATATTGGAAGCCAACTTATAAATCTAGCTTTCACTTTGTATTCTTTCTCTAATAGATTCTAACCTCCATCCAGATGGATGGATGCCTCTTGTGATCATGGGCTCCTAAAGACAAAAGAAAAAGCACATTGATAATTTAAAAAATACTTCTCCCTTTGCAGCTATGATCCTGACCTTCAGGACATACTACTTTATTACTATTGTGGGCTTCCTTTTCAGTAGATGATATAGAACACCTTCATCTTTAAGCAGTAAAACAATGTAGAAACAGTTAAGAGTTGTTTTTCGAAAAAGCTTTTGGTTAGAGAATTGGAGGCTAGATAAATATTCTTTAGGTTACCCTTAGTCTAAAATGCTGTTTCTGTGATTTCAAGAAACAGGAATTCTGTATCTCACTTCTCTCCAATCAACTCAACTGTATAAAACTATGCTCCATTTTCAATTTCTTTCATTCCTGTTCCCACACAATCTATTTCCCACACAGCAGCCAAAATGACCCTTCTAAAATGTAAATCAGATGTCTACTCTGCTTAGAACTCTCAAATGGCTTACCACCTCACTTATGATAAAGCCAAACATTTACCATGGCTCACAGAGCTCTGCAGGTGTTCTGGTGCAGAAGTTCTTGTGCACGCCCACCTCTCTGATTTCATTTCCACCCACTGTCTCTCAGTCCCTGAGCACCAGCCTCAATGGTCTCCTTGTTGGTTTCCCCAGGATGTCAAACAAACAAAAAATTCCTTTTTTTTTTTGGTTATGACACATGCACAGAAATGTAGGTTACTTCATGAGTCAGTACACACAAACATGTATACTCAGTGAAGGGCATAGCTTATGAAAAACTACATTTACTTTATGCAATGAACTTTGATACCTTCTTTTTAAATCGATTTAATTCTAGACTATACTTTGTTTAAAAATGTTGCTCTTGATGCACTAAGTTTATCACATCATCCATAGTTTGGGTAGCACCTCACATTTCAAAAACAGTCTTAAGATTAAGACTTCCCAGACAACTCTAAAAGAGCAGTTTATTTTAGTCTCTATTTTCCTACTCTGTTTGATTTTTTCCCACAGTACTTATCAGTTTAACATTATATTATGCATATGCTTATTTGCTTAATTTTTATTCTTTACCTGCCCTACCCTAGCATTAACCAGGAAATAAGCTCCATGTATGCAGGGGCTTTGAATATTTCGTTCAATGACGTGTCCACAGTGCCTAAAACAGTGCTTGTTTTATAAAAGGTGTAAAATAAATGTTTGTTTGTGAAATAATGAACCATATATAACTCATACAATAGTCAAGAGCTTGCAATCTGGAGCCAAAGTGCCTGTGTTCAAATCAAGACTCTGCAACTTTCCAGGTGTGTCATCTTGGGCAAGTTACATAACTTTCCGTACTTCAGCTTACCCATTATAGGGATAACAACAAGCCATTACTCATATGTTATTGTGCAGTTATGAACATTAAATTAATTTCTGTAAAACACCTAGAACAGTGCCTGGCATATAGTAAGTGGTAAATAAATATTTGCTATTATTATTGTTATTATTTATAAAATGAGATTAAGACACAAAGTTATAGATCTGGAAGTCATTTTAGAGATGCCACTATTAATCATCTTAATTAATTAATAATACCAATATTTAAGTGACTAACGTGCAAAAATATTGTGAAGTGTTTTAACAATAAAAGATGCACCTGATACAGACATACATAATAATTAACATAAATAATATGCAAAGTGATACGAAAGTAAAAATTTATAAGCCCTTTTAGTATCTTTCATCAAAAGAACACAGGGTTAAAACAAAGTTGTTCAAAAAAGAGAGGCCCCATAGCCTCTCAGTAGGTCCTTGTAGGGAAATAAAATTGCTCTTGCTTTCTCAGTGTTCTGAGAAAACTCTAGCCCTCTGAGACTCTTTACATACCATGAGAATTAGAACTGTAGCCATTCATGTAGTAAATTGCTCTGACTCAAAAGGATAATAAAACTCTTATGTTGACAAGAAAAACCTTGACAAGAGATTCCTATGTTAAACCCCCAACATACCAGGAAGACTGAGACTACTATCTTCTAGGTGTTTTCATTTCAAGAAGAAATGAGGCCCAGGAACTTGGCGACAGTCTCTGGCTTCTAGAAAGATATTATTTACATACCAAAGGGTTGGAGTAAAAAGGAGACCCTTTCAGGAAATGAGTGGACATCTATCTCCTACCACTTTATAAGAAGAGAAAATTAATTTTTTTCTCCTTCCTCACTTATGGATGAGTCTATCCTCTTGTGTAAGACAACTGACTTGGCTCTCATCTTGTTACTCTAGGGGGAGGGACTAGGGCAACAGGAGAATGAATCATTTATTACTTACTGTGAGGTATTTAATAAGAAATCTATCTGTGATTCAGAATACCTCATGTATGTATGTATTCATGTATGTATTTGGGATAAAATGAATACATATGAATATTAAACATTCTAAAGTACCCAAATATTTTTTTTCTGATGAATAAAGGAGGCGGATCTCCCTTTAAAGTAAATTTATATTTTATTTTCTCTAACGAAACAAATAATTGTTGTAAACATCCAAGAACTCACTTTTCCAATTACCAGGAGTTTTAACCATAGTGGTTAAAACCAAAGACAATGGCATTAGACCTGGGTTGAGTTACTCAATGGGCCTCTGTATCCTCCTCTGTAATATGAGAACATTAATAGTTCACAACTAATAAAGTTATTGGAGGATTATATCAGATACCCAGCTATGTAAGTGAGCCTGGAAGCATATCCTCCAGACTTTGACTGAGAGCTTTATTCCAACCAAAAGAGAGAACCTGAGCCAGAACCACCCAGCTAGATGGCTCCCAGATCTCTGATCATCAGAAACTATAAGAGGTAATAAACTGTTTTAAGCCGCTAAAATTTGGTGTAACTTGTTACACAGTATTAAATAAATAATACAGATACTATACATAAAATCATTTTCATAATATTTGGCATATATTCCAATAAATGCTGGCCAATAGGAGCAGCAGCAGCACCTAGAGGGAGGTGATGTGATTACCTAGCAGGGAACTCATGAATGCAAAGACTGGAGCTGTTTGTATTTCAAAACAATGTAATTCTAACAACTACATAAGAGCCAAAGATAACCTTCATAGCATGATAATAATTCAACCTCTATAAGCACAGAGATTTTGCAGATGCAATCCCTTACTCCAAAGGCAATGAAAGTTCACAAACTCTCACCTGGCTCTCCCAAAGAATCCCTTCTCTCAAGCGGGATAACTTTGACCCACTCATGGAACACCAAAACAGAGAGAGAGGGAGTCCTTTCTGAGGGGAAAAGAAGAGCATTTCTCAGACGAAAGAGTAAAAACTGAGTTGCTTTCTTCTGTGACAGTGATAAAAAACAATAAGGTATTACATAAGGACACAGATATATGACATATACCAAATTTGCAGAGGAGAATTCATGTTCCAGTGTCATGATTTAATAAGTTCAAATTGCCTTTTATGCGATAATAAGTTTATATTTTCATCTGTCTATAGAGTAATAAGTGGTAGGTGATGGTGGGGCAGGGCGGCAGAGGACAGAGACCAAACTGCAATTTGAAAATGATAATGCACAGGCCCATGGTATTTCTTTATAGAACTATATAGCAAAGTCAAAAGGAATACCTATCAATCATTATCTGGCTAGAACACCAGGTTAGTAAAAGTGACTAGGACAGATGAGCAATGTTTGAATATATGTCACCTTATTTCACAGTGGACCCTACCCGTGTGAAAGATCATCAGGGTCAAGGAAGTCTGCTGTTTAATAAGGAATGTTTCCATGCCTGGCAGTAGGATCATGAGTAATAACCATTGTTTCTCTCTTTACTAATTTTAGAAATCATTTAATCCACCATGGTTATATCCAATAGCCCAAAACAATATTCAACAAATCATAGACTTGAACTGTCTAAAATATTACAATGCCTGACATTTATTCATTTTTTTCAAGGAATATTTGTGATATATCTTTCTTAGGCTGGTAATCAAGGTCTTTTGAAAACTGGTCCTAATCTTACTTTCTTACTATCATACCACCTTATACATCTAGGTTAATGGAAATGATGCCCTCAATCACCCTGCACTACCTGAATTCATATCAGTTCTTCAAGTTTAAAGACTACCAATATTTCAAGAATGCCACATTCCACCTCTGAATTGCCACAGCATTTTCTTTGAAACCAGCAGACAATAAGATTGCTATGTAGAAAATCCATTAGAATTGACCAAAAAAAGCTACTGGAACTAATGAGTGATTTGGTAAAGGTTCAGGATACAAGATCAATATTTTAAAAAGGCAATTGTATTTAGATATTTTTAACAATAAACAATCAGAAATTGAAATGAAAAGATAATATCACTTACAATACATCAAAAGTATGAAATCCTGTGGAATAAAACTGACAAAAGATGTTTAAGACTTATACACTAAAAAGTACCAAACATTGATATATCATATCCTGGGTTCGGAAAACTCAATATTGCTAAATATAAATTCTTTCCAAATTTATTCAGAAATTTAATTTATTCCCAATAAAAATCTCAGCACGACATTTTAAAGAATTTGACAAGCTAATTCTAATATTTATATAGAAATTCAAAGGCCATACAATTAGTCAAAACAGTTTTCAAAAAACAAAGATGGAAGACTAACTTTATCTGATTTCAAGACATTTGGTAATCTAGGCAGTATGGTATTTGTGTCAAGATAGAAAATATCAATATATCAATGGATCTAAAGAGAATCTCCAGAAATAGACCCCCACATAGATGGACAATTGATTTTCTTAAAACGTACAAATGAAATCCAATAGAGAAAGGGTAGCCTTTTAATACATGGTGCTGAATCTGTTGGCTATCTATATGCAACTTCAACCGATACCTTGAACACTATACAAAAATCTACTCAATATTGGATCACAGATCTAAATGTAAAACCTAGAATAAAACAGCAGAGAATCTTTGTGACCTGGTTCTGGCAAAGATTTCTTAAGTAAGACATCAAAAACATGATCCATAAAAGAAAAAATTGACAAATGGAACCTCACCAAAATTAGAAACATTTGCTTTTTGAAACAAACTGTTAAGGGAATGAAAATACAAGGCAAAGACTAAGGAGGAAATATTTTCAAGTCATATATCTGATAAAGGATTCTATCTAGAATAAATAAAGAATTCACAAAACTCAATAAAGAGAAAACCCACTAAAGACAATTTTAAAATTTGAAATATAATCATGCTATCAGAGAGCATATATGTCATCATAAAAATTACACACACAAATGGCAAAGTGAAATGAAAATCTTTGACAGAGAAGGGAATGGCAAGCACATAGGGATTGAGTTTACAAGCACAGTATTCATTAGTAGGATATAAGTAATTAGTTTAAAGTGAAGCAAAGAAAACATAGTTGAAATATTAAAAATCCATTAAGCTACAAGAATACTTTAGCAAAATAAGACTGTCAAGAGAGAGGCTATGAAATCTGTAATCTCCAGAGTTATTCCAAGCAAAGAGGTGACACCTGTCTACTAGGGGAAATAATTAAAAAGTAATGATATCAGTGCTGCCCATCCACCGTGTAAGATGAGGCTATTGAGAAAACTTACATGCCTCAAATGATTCTATATTTATTCACAAGTGTCATCTCTCTTCCACTTTAGAGGATCTCAGGTCTCATTGGTTGAGCCATGTCAAATCAAATTAGCTCTTGACGGATGGATGCCTGTGACGCTGCTTGTGTTTCTATAGATGGGGGAGAAGTGACTCAGCAGGAAGTATTAGTGTCTGAGTACAGAAAGAGCTGAGTGAGTTGTTCTGCTTTTCCAAAGTGAAATCTATTGAGCAAGAGGTTTTTATCTCTCTTTTTTTTACCCCCTCTACTTTTCAACTACTAACAATGTTATCTGTGACTGAGGAAGACTGAATGCCATTTTACTGGTGTCCATTTTAAATGAAATTCTCACCTGACTTTATGACTCATATTAAAATATAAAAATGGATTAGTAATTTTCAAATTCTTTTCACCCCAGCAGTAAATGTTTCTGTACAAAAAAGACAATCCCATGGTAGTGAAAACAAACATCACCACCCCTGTATTCAAAACAAGTACTATGTGAGTTGAGTGACCCACCACTGAATGTGCCAAAAAATTTTCTTTTTAAGTTTACTTACTATTTAAACTGCTTTAAAGTGAGTGCTTAAACAGTATCTCAGATCTAGCTGGTGATGACTTTGGGGCCCAAGCCTAAATTTCCTAATATTCTAAAGGCCTGGGGTTTTAGATAGTACTTACACAGCATGTCAACACTTTGGGGTAGTCACACAGAGGAATAATAAAAAGAGTTGGAATTCCAAGAGTTGGACACAAAATAAGGGGTTTACAAAATGAGAAAGACAAAGCTGTTAAAGAATGTATGGAAGGGAATGTTGAATGCTTTACAAAGTGTGACAACCTAAAGTATAAGCAATTCAACTATATTTAGTCCTTTCCATGATATTTACTCATAATCTAGTATAAGTTCAGTGTAAGATTTTTGGGGGCAAAGCTAGATTGTCATACATAAAGTGAAGAAATTCTCTTTCTGGAGGAATAAGTGAGAAATCTTGTGAACTAAACTTTGTGAAGTAAGAGAACACATCTTATTTTTATATAATTAGTGGTACTGATGAAAAGTCAACCCAAGGCAAATAGTAGAAAAGATCTTATATGGGGGCTTCCCACAAGTGAAGTCACCGGGACATCGGTGAAGAAAGTGCTGGTGTACTCTGAAATTGATGATGACGATATGACCGAAAGAGTGCTAACTCAGATTCTTATACAATCATAAGATTTGGAAAATGGTATCTGCACTGCTTACCTCACAAAACGTGAGCAGAGATTACCTCCGCCATTGTTCTATGGGAAATTGGTTTTCCTTTTTCCTTTCAGATTATGGCAAATATTCCACATATCTGTAAAACTGACATTTTAAAAGTCTTGGGTACTGGCAATCAGTAAACACCATTAGCTTCTAATATGCAAATCCATGCATGTGTGGTAAGTCTATGTTTGCACTGGCATGGCTACTGCTTTCAAAACCTTGTTCAGAACTCTTAACTATTTTCTATAGGGAATGGCCCAACTTAATCCTGTACATAGATTTGTGTATGTCTGTATATGCATTGTAGGGACCTGTGACACAATTTCCTAATAATGGACTGCAAGCTAACACACTCAGTAGTGCACACCAGCTCAGAATTCATGTGTACCTCATTCAGTGACATAACCAATGAAGATGGCTACAGAGAAAAGGCATTATTGGAAGTAAATGATAATTTGAACCTTCATTTCTACAGATTTTCTTCTCTCCGTGGTCTTAATAGACATCTAGACTTTTTTTTGGAAAAGATGGGGCACTCTGTCTGCTTAACAAATACCCCAAAATTTTGTCTTAAGGGTTATTAGTGTGACACCTGCCATATGCACTAAATTCCTTTGGAATTGGATATATTACTGAGTAGCAATAGCTGGCTATCCTCTGTAAACTACAGAAATCTACAGATACTGCCTCAGTCTACTGAAGGGGAAGGTCAGCCCTTCTGTACAGACAGACACACACATATGTACACATACACATACATACAACACAAACACATACACATAGGTATATGCACACACACAAACACACATACACATATACCCACACACTCCTCTGTGGTTTAAACTGACCATGGGTTAAAATGCATAGGGAAATGAACTCCAAACCTGTTAGTTTCATGGACAACACCGGGAGTCAGAAGTAAGTTTATCCTTTTTCTAGGGTGCTGAGTTAAGTCAGGCCTAAAATTGGAAGAAAAAATAAGCAATAGTCAGCAGACTGCCCATCTGAGAAGAAATAAGTAGGGGGACATGATAGTCTGATGTAAAGTTATGGAACACAGTCTTCATTTTCTACAGCTTATTCTGAGCCAATTAGTAGCTCTAAAAATAAGTCACAGAATTATGATGTTTTCTTTTATAATGTGAGGAGCCTGATATACAAAATAATTTGATGCATTTTTAAGAGTGAAAATTTTACTAGGCAGTGTTTTTTTTATTATAAATTAGTATTTTTAAAATAAAAATTCACTACTCATCTGGAGACAATTACTACTCATTGGAAAAACATTTTCTATTCTAATAATTTTGAAATTGTATCTGCAAGTGGCATCAGAGTCATATACAGGGTTCCATGTCAACACCTGTACAGTGAGTTTATCAAACCTATTACCAAAAAAAGGAAGGAACATGAAATGTGGTTAAAGAAGAATCGGTATTCTGAACTCTCATGCCTCAAATCATCTTTAGTCCCCTGCAGACACTTTTAATCAGCAAAGGACATTAGTAAGATTGTTGACTGAAACCTCTAAGCAGTAAAGCCAAAAATAAATGACTAAAGGTCTGGCTTGCATTCTCATCATTGCTTGTGCTACCATTTATCACACCTATGTGGGGACCTAGTAGTTCATCTTCTCTTAATGGTGTCTATAAATATAAAGATGTTAATAATAGACTCTTAGGGAGCATGGGATGTTTATGAGGTAATATAAACTGTTTGCAAAAACATCTACATTTGTTATTTCAATTGCACATTTTTTCCTCCAGAGTGACTTTATCCCTCTTGGAAGATATCCATGCCTCTATGTTCATTTACACTAACAGACACAAAATGGGGTGAAGCCAGGTTACAAAAGTTGTCATTAGACTGCTGTCTTCAGGTTATCTACATTATTGTGCTCAGTGGAAGAGCTAAGTAGAATCTCATTTGCCTTTCCAAGTCTGTTGCTCATCTCTGAGACCTAGAAAACTTCTTGAAGATGGACTCATTAGCACTTATGTCAACATCCAGGAGAAATTTCTGCCAGAAACAAAGTAAAAGTTACTTGACACAGTTTTAGACAGGGTGAACTTCCACATCATAATAAGGTATTGCCTAGACTCCTAAAAATTTAAAGTTGGCCTTTAACAAATATCTAAGTGTATTTTTGCAAATATCTACCACTTATTTTGACCAAGACTTTATAGAAAAACAATAGAATTCTTGATATGGAATTTTCTCCTGGACATTGATTTTCACAAGCCTTAATAGATGTTGACAAAATTTCTGTGAACTCATATTGACAATGGCATATCAGCAAATATCAAGAAATAAGAAAATTCACTGACTTTTGGAACTTAATCTTGAAAGAGAAAAGGCTCATAAAATTTTAGAATTGAAATGTCCTTAGAGACTCCCGAACCCAACTTCTTTTTTAGTGTGTGTAGATGATGAAACTGTGGACTTCACAGCCTGAGTACCCTAGTGGGCAGAACCCAGCTGCATGACCTCCAATCCAACACATGACTTCTACAGTTCACTGACTCCTGGAAAGGAGCCAAGTGGTATCTGAATCCAAAAACTGATAGACACTGGTTCTTAAACTTTGGTCCCCAGACCAAGCATCAGCAGCACCTGGGAATTTGTTAAAAATGAAAATTCACAGGTCCTATTCCTGAGCTACTGAATCAGAAATTCTGGGGTTGGGACCCAGTGATTAGTGTTTTAACAAGCCCTTCAGTTCATTCTGAGGCACACTGAAGCTTGAGAACCACTGTGATAGAAGATTGTTACTTCAAGAAAAGATATTTTAATTTTTCCTATTCATATTTACAAAGATTAAAAAAAGGACTAATTGAAATTGAAAAATATTCTGATTATATTACTTAAATATTTATAACTATGTTGACTAGATTTTTTTGCATAAAGCCATATAAGACTATTGCTTAAAAGATATGCTATCTTAATTCACAAGTATTTGCGAAAATAATGCCCTAAAGGGAACATAAAATTTAATATACCACAGTTATGTAATAAAACATCAGTCTTTTAAAAATGCCTATTTTCTGATGAAGATTCACTCCTCAAGTGAATGCTGTGGTTTATTTTGCTTAAGTTGTACTTCCTTGGTATTTTTTGTTTTCCTAAGAAGTCTGTGTTCTGTGACATTCTAGCTTAACCAACCTGACAAAGGCACAATAACCAACCATAATATGTCATTTTCTGTCAACTAAAAGAACATATATATAAAAACTCCAGATGTCTAAAATATTAAGTAACCTTAATTTCACTGTATTCATTGTGCTAAAGGATGAAATATATCATAAAACAGTACAGTGTAAAAATTTCTAAGATTTATCCATATGCTGCATATAGTTAATTCATTTTTTCTGTTGCAAAATATTTCATTGTGTGAATATACTATCATTTATTTATCAATTCTCCTATTGATAGGCATTTGGGTTTTTTCCTAGGTTTTTGCTCTTACAAACTATGTTGCCCTGAACTTTCTTCTCCATGTCTCATGGAACATACATGTGCGAGTTTCTTTTGGGTATATACATAAAAGCAGAATTGCTAAGTCAGAGAATATGTGAATATTGAATTTTACAAGAAAAGACTAAACTTGCTTTCCAAAAACTTTTAACAATTTATATTCTAATAGTAATTTAAATGAAAGACTGTTAATCCACATCTTCCCCAAACCTTATTACTGTTCATACTTCTCAATACTGTTTTAATGAGTGCAAAATGGTATCACATTGTGGCTGCTATTTGCATTTCCCCAACTGCTAGTGACATTGCACACCTTTTTCTGTCTTTATTATACATGTGTTTCTTCTGTGAAATGGCTGCCTATGTATTTTGTCCATTTTAAAAAGACTTTTTGTGTAGGAATTTTATATTCCTTTTTTTCCCAAATAGGATTTTATTAATTTTTTCATTGGCAGTGACCTATCACACTTAAAAATTTCCACTGGACTCAAACTTTTATTTCTTAAGAAAGAAAATACTGCAAATTCTCATTCAGGATTTTTTTTGTTTTTCTATTGTCAAAATTTTAGTTCTATAATGGAATGTGCTTTTTGTTCACCTACTACAAAAGCTTTTGCTACATATTCATATAGACTTACCACTAGTAAATCTAATAAAACCAGAAGATGAAAGTAACTTTGGCTGACTTGTTTTAATGTTCCTGAGCTTTGACTTCTTCATATGTAAAATGCAGATCAGTAAAGATAAAAATGAGGTACTGTAATATGGTGTAACAGGGTTATTAGCACATTAAGGGAGCAGTAAAGGATGATTATTATTTTATTATGAATAAAACTAAATTTCCAATAGAGCAATACCTACAACAACATATTTGCCACATAGGTTTAAAAATTATTCACTGTCATTCCCTCATTTAGCCAGAGGGAACTAAAGCTAGCCTGTTAGGCTGCCTGAGAGCACTGAATATGTGAAGTGGAAATCAACTATATTCTGTCCAGTTTAACTCTGTCATTTAACAGATGCAAAAACAGAGGCCCAGGGAGTTTTGAAACTTGCCACAGGTAGACAAATACTTTAGGGCTGAGCCAAGTCTTGGAGCAGGGTTCTTCTCACCAATATGAATCTCTTTCACGTATGTGGCCCATCTCAGTTCACAGAGCACTTCCTCGGCTCCATGACCTTGTTTATTCTATCATTCAGCTTATAGATATGACTTTTTTCCTTTTTGTTTTTGGAAGACAGTCTTGGGAGATTCTTTTGCATTCTTAAACTCCACTGTTTTGACAGCTGTTATTAAATGAAACTTAAATTAAAAAAAATATATATATATATATATACAAGTACACATATATATATACAGATCTTCCTTGGCTTACCATGGGTTACATCCCAATGAACCCATTATAACCTGAAAACATCATGTTGAAAATAAACTTAATACACATAAGCTACTGCACATCATAGCTTAGCCGAGGTTACCTTAAATGTGCTTAGAACACCTAAATTAGCCTACTGTTGGGCAAAATCATCTAACACAAAGCCTATTTCATAATAAAGTGTTGAATATCTCAGGTAATCTATTAAATATTGAACTGAACATGGAAAACAGAATGTTGTGTGGGTACAGAATGGTTGTAAGTATATCCGTTTTTTACCCTTGTGATCACGTGGCTGACTGGGAGTTTCAGCTCGTTGGTGCTGCCCCATACCACATATCACTAGCCCAGGAAAGAGCAAAATTCCAAAATCAAAGCACAGTTTCTAATAAATGTGTATTTCTTTCACACCATCATAAAGTCGAAATATTTTAAGTCGAACCATTGTAAGTTGGGGACTACCTGTACGTGTGTGTATATAAACATGCATATATGGAAGAAGCCTCACCATGTGTCCTGTATCACCCACCACTGGCCACACCTTGGCAGTCACAAAGAGCAAATGGGGGATGGATTTCAGTTTGAAAATTTCGAGTTGCCTTTGATATTAATAAAGGGCTCAGAAGTGATTATGTTTTCAAAAAGGCATGATACCATTCATGTTACCTTTTAATGAGTCTCATTTTGAAAAAGACGATGAGGTTGGTCAGCCAGCCTTCACGTAATTTTTGCAGTAAGGCCTTTGATGAATGAAGAGTGCTTAAACATGTAATGTTTGCTTGCAAGGTCTTCAAGAGACAATCAAAAGACAATCACTTTGCTAATATGTTAAGCATCTCCTCTGCCAGTCTTTCATAGGTGCTCTCTTCTAGAATGCCTTGGTCACCCCAAGTTTCCGTTTCCTCAAATATATCAAATGGACACACTTTTTGACATTCAGGATATAGTTGAGGCAGTGGAAGTCAAACAGGCTTGGTCCAGCATGCAGAGCCAGGTGTTCTCCAGTGGCTTGGGAGCCCCCGTCCAGACTTGGGCCAGGCTTGGGAGCACCTCCCAGAAGGCCAATCGTTGTGCATGCCTGAGTGTCTTCTACGTTCATTTCTGATACTAATCCTTCGTTGATTATATTTGCTGAATACATCTTATTATAGTATGAAGTTTCTTTTTACACACTATTTATGGTATTTTTTCATAAACAGAATATTTTAACTTTAATATGGTTAAATTGATTACATTTTCTTTTAGAATTTTTGCTTTTTAGTGTCCTGCTTAAAATATTATTCTCTACCTCGAACTCAGAAAGATACTCAACTATATATTCTAACAATTTTTAAAATTTTTTTCTTTTTTACTTTAAATTTCATATTCCATCTGGATTTGATTTTGTGCATCATGTGAGTTTGGGATCCAATTTCCCCTTTCCAAGTAGAAAACCATTTTTTCAACCTTTGTTAATCGGATACTTCCTCCATTCCCCACTGATCACTCATGCCAACTCTGTCAAATGTCAACTTACTATATCTTCATAATAAGTCCTGATATGTATTAGGGTAAATTTCTCCTCTTTCTGTCCCATCCTCTTGTTCTTTTTCTTTTTTTAATATCTTTATTGGAGTATAATTGCTTTACAATGCTGTTTTAGTTTCTGCTGTACAACAAAGTGAATCAGCGGTATGTATACATATATCCCCATATTCCCTCCCTCTTGAGCCTCCCTCCCACCCTCCCTATCCCACCCCTCTAGGTCATCACAAAGCATTGAGCTGATCTCCCTGTGCTACATACTCTTGTTCTTGTTCTTGTCTTCCCTCCGCCTCTGCCTCCTCCTCTTACTTCATCAGGAGTATTTTTTCTAGTACTGGCTCTTTAACTTTTCCATATAAGTGTTAAAATTGTCTTCCCAAGTACAAGGGGAAAACAGAGCTCATAAGTTTTTTACTGGAATTACTTTGACTCTATAGATCAAATTAGGAAAAACTGTTATCTTTACAAGTCTCCCCATCCATGAACATATCTCTCCATTTATTTAGCACTTTTAGTCTCTTTCTGGGAAATTTTATAATTTTATGCATACAGGTCTTACACACAGTTGTTAAATTTAATCCTAGGTATTTTGTGACTTTGTTGCCATTACAAATGATGCTTTTAAAAGTTACATTTTTGAATTGTTGCTGATATATAGAAATGTAATATCTACTCAGACTGCTAAAATGTAGTACTTTTCTACATATTATTACTGATATTTAATGTAGACAATTACATCATCTGCAAATGATGAGAATTTTATATTCTTCTTCTGAATTCTAACACTTTGATATTTTAAACTGTCTTACTGCACTTGATAAGACCATGAGAAAAATAATATGTAGGTATGGCAATAGTGGGATCCTCATCTTGTTAGTAATCTTTTAAACCATTATTAAGCTTTTATTTTGAACAAATTCAAGCATAAAATTTGAAGAATGTAATAAAATCCTCTGTGTAAGTATAATTTTCAATCTTAAATATTTTTTTGCCAAACCATTTGAGAATAAGTTGCAGACACTATGACTTCTCACTCTTAAATACTTTGGCTTGATACTCCTAAGAACCAGGATATTCTCTTAAATAACCAAAATAAATTAATCAAATTGAGGCAATTCAATAGTACTGATATAATACTATTACCTAATACATACTCAAAATTTCCCCATTGTTACTGTACTGTCCTTTATAAAAATTTTTCTTGATTTAAGATCCAGTACAAGGTCACACATATAATGTGGTTTTCATCTCTTTAGTCTTCTAAAATCTAGGATACTACCTCTACCTTTCTTTGTCTTTTACAATATTGACATTTTTAAGGTTTATAGGATAAAGTTTCTATTTTGTTTTACAATGTCCTCCAATTTGTGTTATCTGATAGTTTCCTTATGTTTTTATTTAGTTTATGCAGTTTTGAAAGAAATTCTACATAAGCAGTATTGTGGCTTTCACAGTGCATCTTATTAGCAGGCATGTGATGTCAATCATTGTTGGGTATGTTAACTTGTATCTCTTATAAGGTATTATCAGCCAGATTTTTCTATTACAAAAATATCTTTCCCCTTAATAGTTTATAAGTGAATTTTGGGAGATATTTTGAGACTTTTAAGTATACTGTTGCCCCAAAGACTTTTACCTAATTATTTAACAGCCACTGACGATCCTTGCCTGAATCAGTTACTACAATGATTGTTGCAAAATGGTGATGTTTAAAAACTCTATCGTTTGTTTTACATAGTAATGTAAAGTAGAGCTTTTCCTTTTATCACTGTACTTTATGTATTTATTTATTTGCTTACATTTTAGTATCAGTATATACATACAGTTTTAGTCAACTGTTCATCTTCTTATTGTTGAGTTTTAAGAGGGTTTTTTTTGTTGTTGCATACTTTGGATAACAGTCTTTTACCAGATACGTCTTTTGAAAATATTTTCTCCCAGTCTGTGGCTTGTCTTCTCATTCCCTTGACATTGCCTATTAGAGAGCAGAAGTTTTTAACTTTAATGAAGTCCAATTTATCAATTACTTCTTTCATAGACTGCACTTTAGGTTCTGTATATAAAAAGTCAATGCCATATCCAAGGTCATCAAAATTTTCTCCTATGTTATCTTCTAGGAGTTTTATAGTTTTGCATTTTACATTTAGGTCTGTAAACCATTTTGAGTTAATTTTGGTGAAGGATATAAAGTCTGCATCTAGATTTTTTTTGTGCTGTGGATGTCCAGTTGTTCCATCACTATTTGTTGAAAATACTATCTTTGCTCCACTGTATTGCCTTTGCTCCTCTGTCAAAATTCAGTTGACTATTTTTATGTGGGTCTATTTCTGCGTTCTCTATTCTGTTCCATTGATCTTTTTGTCTTTTTTTTTTTAAAATCAATACCACATTGTCTTGACTATTGTAGCTTTACAGTATGTCTTAAAGTTGGGTAGTGTCAGCCCTCCAACTTTGTTCTTCTTCAATATTGTGTTGGTTATTCCTGGTCTTTTCCTCTCCATATAAACTTCAGAATCAGTTTGTCAATATTCACAAAATAAGTTGCTGGGATTTTACAGAGATTGTATTGAATCTATATGTCAAGTAGGGAGAAACTGACATCTTGACAATGAGTCTTCCTATCCATGAACATGGAATATCTCTTCACTTATTTAGTTCTTCTTTCATGTTATTCATCAGTTTTATAGTTTTCCTCTTTTGTATATTTTGTTAGATTTACACCTAAATACTTCATTTTGGGGGGATGCTAACGTAAATAGTACTGTGTTTTCAATTTCAGATTCCACTTGTTTGTTGCTGGTATATAAGAAAGCAAATGACTTTTGTATATTAACTGTGTATCCTACAACATTGCTTATTAGATCCAGGAGTTTTGCTGTTAATTCTTTTGCACACACATATATGTCAGACACATATATACATAATGAACCAACAAAAAATTACCAGGCTTAGTTTAAGATGTGGTTATATTATGCTTTTGATATATAGGATCATTTGTTTCTATTTGTATATATTTTTTTCTATTTTTTCCTCATATCTGTTGATATAATTATACTTTAAAAAACATAAACCATTAACACAGCTCCAAAGATATTTAAGAAGATATACTCAGGGCTTCCCTGGTGGCACAGTGGTTGAGAATCTGCCTGCCAATGCAGGGGACACGGGTTCGAGCCCTGGTCTGGGAAGATCCCACATGCTGCGGAGCAACTAGGCCTGTGAGCCACAACTACTGAGCCTGCGCATCTGGAGCCTGTGCCCCACAACAAGAGAGGCCGCGATAGTGAAAGGCCCGTGCACCGCGATGAAGAGTGGCCCCCGCTTGCCGCAATTAGAGAAAGCCCTCGCACGAAACGAAGACCCAACACAGCCATAAATAAATAAATAAATAAAATTGAGTTGTAAAAAAAAAGAAGATATACTCAAAAAGATATATATCGCTTTCCCTCACTCTCTGTTTCCCTTCACTCTCTGTAATTGAATTATTTTTATTAATTTCTAATTTATCTTTCCTATATAGCTATTTATTAAAATAAATTGAACACTACCTAGCATGATATACACAAATTCCAAATAGATCAGACTTAATGTAAAAAGCAAAATCATACCAGTATGAATAATAAATATAGCTGAATTATTATAACCTGGATGTAGGAAATCTCCGTAACTATGATTCTAAATCCAGATTCAGTAAAGCAAAAGTTAAATCTAACACCATAAAAATTAAAAACTTTGCATGACAAGAAAAAATATGACAGAAATATTGAAAGACAAATGACAAATTTGGAAAAACATTTATTTATATAAATATTATCTCTACTATATGAAGAACTGCTAAAAATCAAGAGAAAAGGATGAAAATCCAATAGAATAAAGGACCACAAAAAAGAGTCCCAACCAAAAATCCATTTTAAAAAATAAGTAAGAATATGCAGACAATCCACAAAAAATAAAAATAGTCTCTAAACTTATGAAGTGATTTTTCAATTAAAATCATTACAATAGTTTACAATTCTAACAATAGAAATGAAATTTAAAACACCAAGATACCATTTTTCACCTGTCTGATGGAAAAAAATTTAGAGTTTGACAGCAAATCCTGTTGGCAAATCTGTGGGGAAAAAAGTATTTTCACACATTTCTGGTGGGAATGTAAAATGTTTCAACTGCTATGGAGAGGAAATCAGCAAAATCTTTAAAAAATCTAAATGTACCTTTATTTTTTTATCTTAGTTTTAGGGATTTATCTTTAAGTTACACTTTTAAGTTACACCTCCAAAAATATGAAAATACATACGCAAAAGACCTGCATTGTAGTATTACTTGCAATTGCAAGATATTAGATAGAAATAACCTGAATGCCCACATATAGGAATGAATTATGGTACATTTATAAAATAAGGTACTATAAAGCTTTAAAAAAGAATGAGAAAGCTCTGTCAACTAATATTGGGTGATTTTCAAGACATATTGTTCACTGAGAAAAACAAAAGAAGCCAGAAATGTACAAAATTGTTTAATTCATTTCTCCCTTTAAAAGGAATGTTTCTAACATTGCCCCATTTAGGATAATGTTTATTGTAATAGTTTCTAAAGAACCTAATTTCTATGCCTAACTTGTTAAACATTTCTATCAGAGTAAAGAATCTAATTTCTATGCCTAATTTGTTAAACATTTCTATCATGAATGGGGGTTGAATTTTATCAGTTATTTTTCTATGTTTGTTAGAATTATTTTTCTGGTATTGTTCTCATTCTCATACACGGTTGCATTTGAATTGCTATTATTTTGCTTTCAATTTTTGATTCCATTCTCTTTAATAAAATTTGTTAAAATTCTCCCTTCTCATATTTTGATATGGAGGCACTTTTATCTCCATTTCTTTCTAGTAATTCTTTCCCCAATCTCTAGTTTCCTTACATGCATGCACTGATTAATACTCAGCTCAATACTCTAGGGGAAACTTTTCAGATATCAAGAGTCTCTTTCCATTCACTCAAAGGGGGTCTGTTTTCTTTGTCTCTCTTTTCTGGACAACTTTTAGATTGGTTGAATCATGTTCTTTATCATTCCTTCTTTGTGCCTCTGTTTGGAAATGTGTTCTGTTCCTATACTTTTAGTGAATATCCTAGAAATTGAAACATGCATATATTTACTTGCCAATTTCTAAATCGATCAAATGTCAAAATATTCAAGTTAATAATTGATTGTATCCGAATCTCAGGCAGTGGGACAAAGAAACATGTATTTTGACAAGTTCCCTGGATGATTTTTATACATGATAAAATTGAGAACCAGATTAGGAAACAATTATACTAGAAAAATAGCTTAAATTAGGCTAAGACAATTAAGCTTAAATTCTATTTATCTGTTTCTTGATAGTAAAAATGGAAGCAGACATTACTGAATTTCTCATTATTTAGCAGAATAAAATACACCAAATGATAGAGGCATGTCTCATGTTAGCAATGAATTTGAAGCATAATTTTTCTCTGTCAGATTTTAAATACACTTTCATATAAATTTTTAATAAGGACATTGATCAATATAATGTACTGTGTCATCAGGAGCTATTCTACACAAGATAAAGAAATATTTCTCATATCATCTATTGTTTAAAGTCAAACCCATTACTTTTAAATCACATTTCTGTAAAGATTTTTTTTTTGCACAGATAAATGGTTCTTGCATGTGCCTTTTTGAACTCGTGCAAGAGAAGAAGACGGAAGAACTCATGCTTATCATGCTATTAATATAAGCAACAATTTTAGCATTTACTTTGTCCTAAACACTACAATGCTTTGAGCCTACAAAAACAGCTAAGATATGGCTTGTGTCCTCAAGGAATTACAATCTAGAGAGGGAGGCAGAGCAGCACAAAAAATAGTATACTATGCTGTGATAAATGTTTAATTAAACATATTCCATAGGCATCTCAGGAGAACAAATGACCGACTTTACATGCTTCAGTGGAGAAGACTTAAATATAGAGGATGATACTCCTTGCCTCTTGAAGGATGTTTGCATAGAGTAGAGAAATGTTTTTGGCTATTCACCTCCCATTTCCCCATTTTCTAGTAAGAGAAACCCTTTATTCCTTATGACAACTGCTTCTCTTTCACCTTGTTAGACTGACAATCACTGAGTCTGTGTCTCCATCAAAAATGTTATCATGAAAGCACAGCTTTAATGAGAGTACCCTACTCCCACAGGTTCAGTCCAGAAGTGGGCATGACCCAGGTAAGGACAATGAAAGTTTTTTTCAGGAAGTATTTGGGATGCCTGGAAGGGTAAAGGTGGCTAGCTCTCTTTCTGAGAGCTTGAGTCCTAAAAAGACATTGTTTCCATGGAGCTGTCCATTGCTATCTTTGTTGCCATTTGGAGAGAGCCTGCTTGAGTACAACAGAGAAATTTTCTGGACCCAAATTCCTAGGTTCAAATCTTACAAAGATGAGAAGAAAGACTATGCTAGAAAAAAAGGAACGTTATGTATGAAACTACATGTCAAAAGAATTTGAGAATTTTCTTTTACCTGAGAATAGTTTTCAGAGATCAAATTGGAAATTTTGAAAGGAAAGTTTTGCTATGGCATAACTGTAAACTTTATCTTGCTTGTAAAGGGAAACAATCTGGATGAACTAATGGTGATCATATCTTTTAGATTATCTCTGCTAAGATGAGTTGTCTCAAGGAGATTTTATATGAACTACATAAAGACAATTTAATGATGAGATCTTTACCAACTGGTGAACTATAAACATTCTACACTATTAACTGCTTAATATATTTTAAGTAAAAGGTGTGTAGAAAGTAAAGACAAATTTCTAAAATATTAAAATGGAAAAGGCTAACTTTTCTTACTGAGCTGAAAGGGCACTTCTTCATATGGATAGGCTGCAGAAACACTTACAGACAAGGTCAAGACTTTTCTCAAAGTTCCTATATCCCCAACATGGGTTATATTGAATGTCCAGAATCCTATACTACAAACTATAAAGTGTTCATGGCAGAAAAAATTCAAGAACAGATATTACTATTTCTACCACAAAAGAGATTTTCTATGTCTCTGATAAACGGTTCAGTTTTTGAGCAGGACTCTATCTTGACAGGCCAAGCAAGATGACAGGGCCAGAAAAGTCATCCTCCGATAACTTGGAGAAATTTATGGAAGGGAGTTGTTTAGTATTATCCATCTGGAAGTTAAAGGACTAAAGCCACAAGCAATGGCTTGAGGTGGGCATAAATGATATATGAGCACTTCTAATGACTATTAGATATGTATGGCACGAACCACTTTAACATAGGATACAAAGCTTACGCTCTGTTCACTAATGCAGAACAACATGAGAAAGTTTACCTAAAAAGTTGTATCAGATATTTACATGGAAACTAAAAGAATTATTTGAGATGTATTTATGTCAGGTTATGATATGCAATATAAAGATAGGTTTAATATAACAGAGTGAATATATTTGATTGTTAATTGGTAAAAAAAAACTCCTTGTTTTTCAAACTCAGGTATGATTCTTACTGTTATTTAAACTCTCTTTTCTCATCTCTAAAATGGATATATTTAAACTTACCTCAGAGTTTTATTTAAAGCTTACAAAGAGAGGAGACCTTCAAGATAGCGGAGGAGTAAAACGTGGAGATCAACTTCCTCCCCACAAATACATCAAAAATACATCTACATGTGGAACAACTCCTACAGAACACCTACTGAACCCTGGCAGAAGACCACAGACTTCCAAAGAGGCAAGAAAATCCTCACGTACCTGGGCAGGGCAAAAGAAAAAAAAAAAAAAGAGAGACAAAAGAATAGAGATGGGACCTGCCCCTCTGGGAAGGAGCTGTGAAGGAGGAAAAGTTTCCACACACTAAGGAAGCCCCCTCACTGGCAGGGACGGGGGGTGAGCTTTGGAGCCACAGAGGAGAGCCAGCAACAGGGGTGCAGAGGCCAAAGCAGAGGGATCCCTGCACAGAAGATCGGTGCCGACCAGCACTCACCAGACTTAAGACGCTTGTCTGCTCACTCGCTGGGGCAGGTAGGGGCTGAGAGCTGAGGCTCGGGCTTCGGAGGTCAGACCCCAGGGAGGGGACTGGGGTTGGCTGCATGAAGACAGCCTGAAGGGGGCTGCTGTGCCACAGCTAGCCAGAAGGGAGTACAGGAGAAAGTCTGGACCTGCCAGAGAGGCAAGAGACTATTGTCTTGGGGTACGTGAAGATGGGGGCTTCCTGCTCAGTGTACCCACAGATGACAGAGCACAACCTAAGTGAGCTCCAGAGACAGGCACAAGCCATGTCTACCATCTCAGACCCCAGAGGTGAGCACAGACCGCTACCACTGCCACCGCTGCCACCAAGTATCCTGTGTGCAAGCGTACGTCACTATTCACACCTTCCTGGGAGCCTGTGCAGCACGCCACTGCCAGGGTCCCATGATCCAGGGCCAAATTCCCGGAGAGAACACACACCGTGCCTCAGGCTGTTGCAACATCATGCCAGCCTCTCCCACCGCAGGCACACCCCACATTCTAATTGTGACTACTGTATCCCTCCCTCTCCCTGGCCTGAGTGAGCAAGAGAGCCCTAACAAGCTGATGCTTTAACCCCCTCCTGTCTGGGCAGGGAACAGACGCCTGAGGGCAGCCTACATGCAGAGGTGGGGTCAAAACCAAAGCTGAACCCCAGGAGCTGTGTGAACAAAGAAGAGAAAGGGAAATCTCTCTGTGTAGCCTTAGGAGCAGCAGACTAAACCCCCACAATCAGCTTGATAAACCCAGCACCTGTGGAATACCTGAATAGAAAACGAGTGTTCCCAAAATTGAGGCAGTGGACTTCGGGGGCAACTGTGCACTTGGAGTTTGCTTTCTGCATTTGATTTGTTTTTCATTTTATGTTTATCTTAGTTTAGTTTTCAGTGATCGTTTTTATTTGTGGGTTTGTTTATTGGTTTGGTTGCTCTTTTCCTTATTTTTTTTTTCTTTTTCTGAGTGTTTGTGTGTATGTTCCTTTGTGTGATTTTGTCTCTTTAGTTTTGCTTTTACCATTTGTTTTGGGGTTCTGTCTTTTCATTTTTTTTTTCTTCTTCTTTCTTTTCTTCTGAGCTGTGCAGCTGGCAGGGTCTTGGTGCTCCTCCTGGATGGCGGGCCAGAGCCTCCAAGGTGAGAGAGCCGAGTCCAGGATGTTGGATCACCAGAGACCTCCTGGCTCCATGTAATATTAATTGGCAGGAGCTCTCCCAGAAATCTCCATCTCAACACTAATACCCAGCTGCACCCAATGGCTAGCAATCTCCATTGCTGGATGCCCCATGCCAAACAACTAACAAGACAGGAACAAAACCCCACCATTAGCAGAGAGGCTGCCTAAAATCATACTAAGTTCACAGACACCATAAAACACACCACTGAAGGCAACCCTGCCCACCAGAGGGACAATATCCAGCTGCACCCACCAGAACACAGGCACCAGTCCCCTCCATCAGGAAGCCTACACAAGCCACTGAACCAACTACACCCACTGGGGGCAAACACCAGAAATAAGAGGAATTAGTAACCTGCAGCCTGTGAAAAGGAGACCCCAAACACAATAAGTTGAACAAAATGAGAAGACAGAGAAATATGCAGAAAATGAAGGAGCAAGGTAAAAACCCACCAAACCAAACAAATGAAGAAATAGGCCATCTACCTGAAAAAGAATTCAGAGTAATGATAAGTAAAGATGATACAAAATCTCAGAAATAGAATGGAGAAAATACAAGGAATGTTTAACAAGGATGTAGAGGAACTAAAGAGCAAACAAACAATAATGAACAACACAATAAAGGAAATTAAAAATACTCTAGAAGGAATCAATTACAGAATAACTCAGGCAGAAGAACGGATAAGTGACCTGGAAGATAAAATAGTGGAAATAACTGCTGCAGAGCAGAATAAAGAAAAAACAATGAAAAGAATTGAGGACAATCTCAGAGACCTCGGGGACAACATTAAACACAGCAACATTCAAATTATAGGGGTAGCAGAAGTAGAAAAGAGAAACAAAGGGTCTGAGAAAATACTTGAAGGGATTATAGTTGAAAACTTCCCAAATATGGGAAAGGAAATAGGCAATCAAGTCCAGGAAGCACAGAGAGTCCCACAGAGGATAAATTGAAGGAGACACATGCCAAGACACATATTAATCAAACTATCAAAAATTAAATACAAAGAAAAAATATTAAAAGCAGCAAGGGAAAAACAACAAATAACATACAAGGAAATCCCCATAAGTTTAACAGCTGATCTTTCAGCAGAAACTCTGCAAGCCAGAAGGGAGTGGCAGGATACATTTAAATTGATGAAAGGGAAAAACCTACAACCAAGATGACTCTACCCAGGAAGCATCTCATTCAGATTCAATGGAGAAATTAAAACCTTTACAGGCAAGCAAAAGCTAAGAGAATTCAGCACCACCAAACCAGCTTTACAACAAATGCTAAAGGAACATCTCTAGGTGGGAAACACAAGGAAGGAAAAGACCTACAAAAACAAACCCAAAACAATTAAGAAAATGGTAATAGGAACATACATATCGATATTAACCTTGAACGTAAATGGATAAAATGCTCCAATCAAAAGACACAGACTGGCTGAATGGATAAAAGAAAAAGACCCATATATATGCTCTCTACAAGAGACCCACTTCAGCCCTAGGGAAACATACAGACTGAAAGTGAGGGGATGGAAAAAGATATTCATGCAAATGGAAAATAAAAGAAAGCTGGAGTAGCAATACTCATATCAGACAAAATAGACTTTAACATAAAGACTATTACAAGAGACAAAGAAGGACACTACATAATGATCAAGGGATCAATCCAAGAAGAAGATATAACAATTATAAATATTCACGCACCCAACATAGGAGCACCTCAGTACATAAGGTAAATGCTAACAGCCATAAAAGAGGAAATTGACAGTAACATGATAATAGTAGGGGACTTTACCACCCCACTTTCACCAATGGACAGATCATCCAAAATGAAAATAAGGAAAAACAGGCTTTAAATGACACATTAAACAAAACGGACTTAATTGATATTTATAGGACATTCAATCCAAAAACAACAGAATACACTTTCTTCTCAAGTGCTCATGGAACATTCTCCAGGATAGATCATATCTTGGGTCACAAATTAAGCCTCAGTAAATTTAAGAAAACTGAAATTCTATCAAGTATCTTTTCCGACCACAACACTAAGAGACTAGATATCAATTACAAGAAAAAATCTGTAAAAAATACAAACACATGGAGGCTAAACAATACACTACTAAATAACCAAGTGATTATTGAAGAAATCAAAAGGAAATCCAAAACTACCTAGAAGCAAATGACAATGAAAACACAACAACTCAAAACTTATGGGATGCAGCAAAAGATGTTCTAAGAGGTAAGTTTATAGCAATACAATCCTACCTCAAGAAACAAGAAAAATCTCAAATAAACAACTTAACCTTACACATAAAGCAATTAGAGAATGAAGGACAAAAAACCCCCAAAGTTAGCAGAAGGAAAGAAATCATAAAGATCAGATCAGAAATAAAAGAAAAAGAAATGAAGGAAACAAGAGCAAAGATCAATAAAACTAAAAGCTGGTTCTTTGAGAAGATAAACGAAATTGATAAACCACTAGCCAGACTCATTAAGGAAAAAAGAAGACTGAAATCACAGAATTAGAAATTTAGAAATACAAGCATCATGAGAGATTACTACAGGCAACTATATGCCAATAAAATGGACAACCTGGAAGAAATACACAAATTCTTAGAAAAGTACAACCTTCCAAGACTGAACCAGGAAAAAACAGAAAATATGAACACATCAATCACAAGCACTGAAATTGAAAATGTGATTAAAAATCTTCCACCAAACAAAAGTCCAGGACCATATGACTTCACAGGTGAATTCTATCAAACATTTAGAGAAGAACTAACACTTATCCTTCTCAAACTCTTCCAAAATATAGCAGAGGAAGGAACACTCCCAAACTCATTCTATGAGGCCACCATCACCCTGATACCATAACCAGAGAAAGGTGTCACAAAAAAAGAAAACTACAGGCCAATATCACTGATGAATATAGATGCAAAAATCCTCAACAAAATACTAGCAAACAGAATCCAACAGCAAACAGAATCCAACAGCACATTAAAAGGATCATATACCATGATCAAGTGGGGTTTAACCCAGGAATGCAAGGATTCTTCAACATATGCAAATCAATCAATGAGATACACCATATTAACAAATTGAAAGAGAAAAACCATATGATCATCTCAACAGATGCAGAAAAAGCTTTCAACAAAATTCAACACCGATTTATGAAAAAAACTCAAAAGAAAGTGGGTGTAAGGGAACCTACCTTAACATAACAAAGGCCATATATGACAAACTCACAGCCATCATCATTCTCAATGGTTAAAAACTGAAACCATTTCCTCTATGATCAGGAACAAGACAAGGTTGCCCACTCTCAGCACTATTATTCTACATAGTTTTGGAAGTTTTAGCCACAGCAATCAGAGACAAAGAAGAAATAGAAGGAATCTAAATAGGAAAAGAAGAATTAAAACTGACACTGTTTACAGATGACATGATTCTATACATTGAGAACCCTAAAGATGCTACCAGAAAAGTATCAGAGCTAACCAATGAATTTGGTAAAGTAGCAGGATACAAAATTAATACACAGAAATCTCTTGCATTCCTATACACTAACAACGAAAAATCTGAAACAGAAATTAAGGAAACACTCCTTTTTACCACTGCAACAAAAAGAATAAAATACCTAGGAATAAACCTACCTAAGGAGAAAAAAGACCTGTATGCAGAAAACTATAAGACACTGATGAAAGAAATTAAAGATGATACAAACAGATGGAGAGATATACTATGTTCTTGGATTGGAAGAATGAACACTGTGAAAATGACCATACTACGCAAAGCAATATACGGATTCAATGCAATCCCTATCAAATTACCAATGGCATTTTTCACAGAACTAGAACAAAAAATTTTACAATTTGTATGGAAACACAAAAGACCCCGAATAGCCAAAGCAATCTTGAGAAAGAAAAACGGAGCTGGAGGAATCAGGCTCCCTGACTTCAGACTATACTACAAAGCTACAGTAATCAAGACAGTGTGGTAATGGCACAAAAACAGAAATACAGAACAATGAATCAGGACAGAAAGCCCAGAGATAAACCCATGCACATATGGTCACCTTTTCTTTGATAAAGGAGGCAAGAATATACAATGGTGAAAAGACAGCCACTTCAACAAGTGGTGCTGGCAAAACAGGACAGCTATACGTAAAAGAATGAAATTAGAACACTCCCTAACACCATACACAAAAATAAACTCCAAATGGATTAAAGGCCTAAATGTAAGGCCAGACACTATAAAACTCTTAGAGGAAAACATAGGAAAAACACTCTGTGACATCAATCACAGCAAGATCCTTTTTGACCCACCTCCTAGAGTAATGGAAATAAAAACAAAAATAAACAAATGGGACCTAATGAAACTTCAAAGCTTTTGCACAGCAAAGGAAACCATAAACAAGATGAAAAGACAACCCTCAGAATGGGAGAAAACATTTGCAAACAAAGCAACTGACAAAGGATTAACCTCCAAAATATACAAGCAGCTCATAGAGCTCAAAATAAAAAAAACAAACAACCAAATCCAAAATTGGGTGGAAGACCTAAATAGACATTTCTCCAAAGAAGATATACAGATTGCCAACAAACATATGAAAGGATGCTCAACATCACTAATCGTTAGAGAAACGGAAATCAAAACCACAATGAGGTATCACCTCACACCAGTCAGAATGGCCATCTTCAAAAAATCTACAAACAATAAATGCTGGAGAGGGTGTGGAGAAAAGGGAACCCTCCTGTACAGTTGGTGGGAATGTAAATTGATATAGCCACTATGGAGAACAGTATGGAGGTTCCTTAAAAAATTAAAAATAGAATTTCCATGCGACCCAGCAATCCCACTACTGGGTATATACCCTGAGAACCATAATTCAAAAAGAGATAGGTACCACAATGTTCATTTCAGCACTATTTACAATAGCCAGGACATGGAAGCAACCTAAGTGTCCATCGACAGGTGAATGGATAAAGAAGATGTGGCACATATATACAATGGAATATTACTCAGCCTTAAAAAGAAACAAAATTGAGCTTTTTGTAGTGAGGTGGATGGACCTAGAATCTGTCATATAGAGTGTAGTAAGTCAGAAAGAGGGAAACAAATACCTTGTGCTAACACATATATATGGAATCTAAAAAAAAAAAAATGGTTCTCATGAACCTAGGGGCAGGACAGGAATAAAGATGCAGACGTAGAGAATGGACTTGAGGACACGGGGAGGGGGAAGAGTAAGCTGATATGAAGTGAGAGAATAGCACTGACATATATACACTACCTAATGTAAAGTAGATAGCTGGTGGGAAGCTGCTGCATAGCACAGGAAGATCAGCTCCATGCTTTGTGATGACCTATAGGGGTGGGATAGGGAGGGTGGAGGGAAGCTCAAGAGGGAGGGGATATGGGGACATATATATGCATATGGCTGATTCACTGTGTTATACAGCAGAGACTAACACAACATTGTAAAACAATTATACTCCAATAATGATGTAAAGTTAATAAAGAAATAAGTAAATTGACTCTAGAAAAAAAAAATATAGAAATTAATGTTGGGACTTCTCTGGTGGCACAGTGGTTAAGAATCTGCCTGCCAATGCAGGGGACACAGATCAATCCCTGGTCCGGGAAGATCCCACGTGCTGCGGAGCAACCAAGCCTGCAGGCCACAACTACTAAGTCTGCGCTCTTGAGCCCGTGAGTCACAACTATTGAAGCCTGCACGTCTAGAGCCTGTGCTCCACAACAAGAGAAGCCACTGCAATGAGAAGCCCACGCACCACAATGAAGAGTAGCCCCCGCTCGCTGCAACTAGAGAAAGGCTTCATGCAGCAGTGAAGACCCAATGCAGCCAAAAAATAAGTAAATTAATTTTTAAAAAGAAATTGATGTTATTGGTAAAATTAATGGTGTTCAGAAAATATGGATTTGCTAGACTATTTTAGAGATTATATCATTTAAATGAAAAGGGTATGTGAGTCTAATAAGGCCTCCACGCTTCACCTTTCAGAAAGACACTCGACACTTGATTCTAAAATGGCCATGTTCAACCACAATTTAAGTAAATTTCGTGTCTGATGATTAGCTATAAAGTTAACTGAATCCTCACAAAGGTTTGAAAAAACAAAATAAAGCTTACAAAGTGATGATAATATTAAGTCCTTTTGTAAACTATAGAGTGCTATAAATAAAATATTAGCAATATTTGATTAATCTATTACTATACAATTCTACATATTTTAATAGAGAATTGACAATGCTGGATAAAAATCGATGTCTTCCCTTGGAATTTAATTAGCAGTTTCACGACATAGAATTTTTACTCCTACTTTGCCTATTAAAAATTAGTACTGGAGGGACTTCCATGATGGCACAGTGGTTAAGAATCCTCCTGCCAATGCAGGGGACACAGGTTTGAGCTCTGGTCTGGTAAGATCCTACATGCAGCGGAGCAACTAAGCCCATGCACCACAACTACTGAGCCTGTGCTCTAGAGCCCGCAAGCCACAACTACTGAGCCCGCATGCCACAACTACTGAAGCCCACGCACCTAGAACCCATGCTCCACAACAAAGAGAAGCCACTGCAATGAGAAGCCTGTGCACCGCAAAGAAGAGTAGCCCCCACTTGCTGCAACTGGAGAAAGCCTGTGCACAGCAACGAAGACCCAGCACAGCCAAAAATAAATAAATAAATAAACTAATTAATTAGGAAAAAAAATTAGCACTGGAAGTTTTATTCTTTGTTGCTTTTGTTCTTCTTACCCTGTAATACCACCAGACCTTACCTGAGTTAAAATGCTAAATATTTAAAATCAAACAGAATAAAAATTCAAAATTTAGTCAGTGTTTAAAACATTTAGATGATCAAAGAAATAATATGTCTGAAATTATTCTTGCTATGATACTCAGTGGTCACTACAGATCCTAATTTAGTAGAGACAGCTGGAGAGCAATCAAAGGCCAGAAAAATTAACAAGATTCACAAAGCCATTCTACATCTATTTTTCATGAGGAATTTTGAATAGACCACTACAAATCTCAATAGAGGATCTGGTCAGAACATTTATATAAATAACTAATGCTGATTGTGGAACTGTATTTTTTTAATGCATAATTTCTGTGAGATTGTTGAAGCAAAAATTCCCATTAATGAACGATGTTATTCTGAATTCCACTTATTGTGTGTGTGTGTGTGTTTAAGTGTGAGATCCATCAATTTATTATTTATTATGTGTATCTATATGTGTTGTTTTGGTCTGAGATCTATCCTTGGATGGAATTTTAGAAACCTTCTCATCAGTCTTACCCAATAAACTATGTTTAAATGAAAAACTTCTGCCATCTGAACTGCCTAATTATTAAGTGGTACATATTCATCATTCTAAAGGCACTTAATATACTGATGCATGAGTGTTGTATTTTATGAGTAACAACATCTCAAGGTCAATGTAAAGACCTTGGGATTTGGGATTTTGGCAGCACCAAGAGAAATGAAACACAAATATTCCTATGCTGGCACAACTTTCACTAATTTATCCCCTTCAAAAAGCTAACTGGCAAATGAGAAAAAGAATGGAAATAGAATAGATGATAAAAACTCCCTGGCCCAGGGATTAGTCTCTGTTCACCCGTGGCCCATGTGTCCAGTGGCATCTGTTTATGGATGACTTAACAAGGGATTTGAGTAGCCGCATGATCAATGTGTGGTAGTCTGCAACCACCTCAATACACTGCTGGAACACATATTCTGGAAAGACATGCATAGCCTATCTTAAAAAATGAAAGTTAAAAACCCGGATTGTCACCTCCATGTTTTACTGTTTATAATTCATATTTGATTTATATCATTCATTTCCTTAATGTTTTATATTTTCATATTATTCTTTGCATCAGAGTCCTGTATATGTTCGCTTTCACAATGAACTATAATAAATATACTCACATTATTTATTGCTTTAACCTCTAGCATACTGCACATAATACATACATACGGAAGCTGGGGATTAGATTAAAAATGCACAAATACTCCTCTCCACCTTTCTGTGACCCTCTTGAAAACACTTTATAGAAATACAAAACCCAAGAAAATTAGCTTATAACAGCAAGGAGATTAGGAGGAAATAATCATTGAAGTAATGTTAATATATTTGTGGAAGAAGAGTGAATTAAAGTTGGTTTACAGGCAAATCTGAGCAATGAAGCCAGAGCCCATGGCAGAGGTGACAGCAACTATTTCAAGCAGAATCCTAGTTATGAGCATGGTTCCAAGATTGAGAAGAGGAACAAAATGTGGTCATTAATGGAAATCTTTCTGAATGACAGTTATATAAGTCAGTTTCTACATCTTTCCTCCCACCATTCCAATACCCCTATTACTAGACCGCCTGGTAGATTGACTTTTATCTTCAGATGGAAAATCTGAGGATTCTTCTTTAATGGCTTCTAATATAGATATTGGTATGCTTCCAGAGAAAATCCCTCCTCACTCTGCAATTCTGAAAGTACTGAGTTTCAAATTGTGCTCCAGGCAAATGCACCCTTAAGGTGACCTTCCAAAGTAGAAGCCCACCAGGGACCTTACTCAATCCACGCAACAGCAGGGGAGGAAATTCATAACCATTTTCTAGAATAATAATGCTATACTTTATTAATAATATGAACAATCAAGATTAATGGAGATGTGGAGAATAATCAATGAGAGATAAAAAGACAGAAATAAAAAGAATAACTATAAAGGGAAAACAGATTACTAAGGAGATAGAGGATTCTAGGACATACTTTAGTCATAAAAAAGAACAGGATGTAATGAAAAGGGAATATCAGGGAATAAGAAAAAGTTACAGAAAATAAGTAGTGATTGACAAAATAAATTAAACTCAATAAGAAGATGAATTCATAGAAAACACTCATAATACATAATGGAAGAATGTTAGAATGTCATTTTCACAAGGATAGGGATTTTTATCTGTTTTATTTAACCCCATGTTCCCAGTTCCTAAAACAAGGCCTTAAAACTGAAGGCATTCAATAAATATGTGTTGAAAACTAGTGGTTACCTGTGGTGAAAGGGCAAGTGGGAGGGGCAATATAGGGGTAGGTGATTAAAAGGTACAAACTATTAGGTATAAAATAAGTTACAAGGATATATTGTACAGCACAGGGAATATAGCAAATATTTTATAATAAATATAAATGGACTATAACCCTTTAAAAATCACTATATTGTACACCTGTAATTTATATAATAACATACAACTATACTTAATAATAAACAAATAAATATGTGTAAATGTAATATGAGTAAATGAACAAATCATGCAAAGACACAACTATGCAAGAAAACATAAAATAAACTGAGATTTAATCTTGGAATCCAAACAACCAATCCAAACAACCACACATTCAAAAAGGACAGAAAAGAAAGTCAGAGGTGAGCAAAGTGTTAAATAAGCATAGAGTTACAATTTCCAAAAAGCGAAGAAAAACAAAAATCTGCAGATTAAAAGAGTAAGATTAATGAAAAAAAAGATTCACGGGGGAGTGGCAAAGATGGCAGAAAAGGAAGAGCCGGAACTCATCACCTCCCATGAGAACACCAAAATTACAAGTATTTATAGAGCAACTATCAATGAGAATGACCTGAACGCTAGCATAAAGAACATCTACAACTAAAGATATAAAGAAGGAATCACAAGGAGATGGGCAAGAGGGGTAGGGATGCAATATAGTAAAGACCCATAACCCTGGGGTAGGTGACCCACAAATTGGAGGACAAGTATGACTGCAGAGGTTCTCCTCAAGGAGTGACGGATCCAAGGCTCGTATCGGGCTCCCCAGCCTGGGGGTCCTACACTGGGAAGACAAGCCCCCAGAAGGTTTGGCCTTCAAGGTCAGTGGGGCTTACTTTTGGGAGAGCCAGAAAGCTATAGGAAACAGAGACTCCACAAAGAACACACACAGAAGTCTCACGTGCTCCAGGATCCAGAGCATAAGCAGTAATTTGAAAGAATCCTGGGTCAGACCCACTTGATGATCTCAGAAAGCCTCTCGGAGATGCAGGAGGCAACTGAAACATACCATGGAATCATAGCTGGTGGCAGCCATTATTGGGAGCTCATCCCACCGTGAGGACCCTGGTGACAAACACCACTCTGGAATCCTCCCTCTAGCTTATTAGTTCTGGGACCCTGCCCTGCTCACCAGCTGGTCAGCACCAGTCCTGGGACACACAGTCTAAGCAGCTAGCTTGGTGAGGACAAAGATCCACCCTCCAGCAAGCTGGCTACCACAGGACCACCTGAGCCTCTAGCCACCCCAGGACCCAGCCCCACCACCAGAGGGACCAGAACCTGGCCCCATCCACCAGTGGGCCCACACTAGCCCTGGTGCCCCACACCCAGGTGATGGACCCAGCCCCACTCACCAGGAGACAGGCACTAGTCCCAGGACCTGGCCTCACCCTCTAGTGGGAAGATACCAGACCTGGAACACCACAGCCCAAGCCCCACATAACTGCAGGCCAACACCAGCCCTGGGGAATCACAACTGCTCTGTAGCCAGCTGTGTCAAAAACCAAACCACCCACCATTAGGCTGGCATCACCCTGGGACACCCTTAACAGCAGGGCTACACCAGCTCCAGGACACCTTGGACACCTCAGCCAGCTGCTCTCAGATCCAGCCCCACCCAGCAGTGGGCCAACAGCAACCCTGGGACAACCATGGGCCATGGTCCTCCCACCAGCAGGCCAACACTAGCTCCAGGACCCTGGCCCCAGAGCAAGCCAACTCAGTGCACACCAGTGGGTCAGCACTAGCCCCAGGATCCCACCCCAGCACTCTGTAGCCAGCTGCCATGTGATTCAGCCCCACCCAACAGTGGGCCAGCACCAAGACCATGACTCCCTTATTTATTTCTAATACGTAGAAATAAAAATAGTGAATTACACAAAATGAAGTGACAGAGGAATATGTTCCAAATGAAAGAATTAGATAAAACCCCAGAGGAGAACTAAGTGAAGTGGAGATGAGCAATCTACCTGATAAAGCACATAAGGTAATGATCATAAAGATGCTCAAAGAACTAGGGAGATGAATGGATGAACAGAGTGAGAAGTTAGAAGTTTTTTAACAGAGTCAAAAAATATAAAGAGCCAAACAGAGCTGAATAATACAATAATTGAAACAAAAAAAATACACTAGAAGGAATCAACAGCAGATTAGATGATACAGAGAAAGCATCAAACTTGGAGACAGAGTAGTGGAAATCACTCATTGAACAGAAAAAAGAAAAAAGAATTTTAAAAAATAAAGACAGTTTAAGAGACCTCTAGAATAACATCAAGCATACTAACATTCTCATTATTGGGGTTCCAGAAGGAGACGAGAGGGAAAGGGGTAGAGAACATATTTTGAGATGTAACAGCTGAAAACTTCACTAACCTGGAAAAGGAAACAGACATCCAGGCCCAGGAAGCACAGATTCCCAAAGCAGATCAACCCAAAGAGGCCCACACAAAGACATATTGTAATTAAAATGGCAAAAATTAAAGATAAAGAGAGAACATAAAAAGCAGAAAGAGAAAAGCACAAGTTACATACAAAGGAATTCCCTATAAGGCTATCAGCTGACTTTTTACCAGATACACTGCAGGCCAGAGGGAGTTGGACTACCTATTTAAAGTGATGAAAGAGAAAAACCTACAACCAAGAATAGTCTACCTGGCAAGGCTTTCTGGAAAACTGGACAGCTACGTGCAAAAGAATGAAAGTGGACTGTTTTTTCACACAATATACAATAATAAAATCAAAATGGATTAATGACTTAAATGTAAGACCTGAAACCATATAACTTCTAAAAGGAAACATAGGCAATATGCTCTTTGACATTGGTCTCAGCAACTTTTTTTTTTGGATATCTCTCCTCAGCCAAGGGAAACAGAGACAGAAATAAACAAATGGGACTACATAAAACGAAAATGCTTTTGCACAACAAAGGAAACTATCAACAGAACAAAAAGGCTGCCTACTGAATGGGAAAAGATATTTGCAAATGATGTATCTGACAAGGAGTTAATATCCAAAATATATAAAGAACCCATACAACTCAACATGAAAAACCAAACAACCCAATTAAAAAATGGATAAAGGATCTGCATAGACAATTTTTCAAAAAAGACACACAGATAGCTAACAGGCACATGAAAAGATGCTATCACTAATCATCAGGGAAATGAAAATCAAAACCACAATGAGATATCACCTCACATCTGTCAGAATGGCTATTATCACAAGGACAACAAATAGCAAGTGCTTGCAAGGACCTGGAGCAAAGGGAATTGTTGTGCTCTTTTGGTGGGAATGTAAATTGGTGCAGCCACTATGGAAAACAGTATGGAGGTTCCTCAAGAAATTAAAAATAGAACTATTATACAATCCAGCAATTCAACTCCTGGGTATTTATCTGAAGAAAATAAAAATAGTAATTCAAAAGGATATATGCACCCTTATGTTCACTGCAGCATTATTTACCATAGTCAAGATACGGAAGCAACCTAAATGCCTATCAATAGATGAATGGATAAAGAAGATATGGTATATGTATACTATGTAGTATTACTCAGCCATAAAAAGGAATGAAATCTCACTACTTGGGACAAGAGGGATGGATGTAGAGGGTATTATGGTAAGTGAAACAAGTCAGGCAGAGAAAGAGAAATACTGTATGATTTCACTTTTAGGTGGAATCTAAAAACAAAACAAATGAAAAAAAATTACAAAACAGAAAGAGAGTTATAGAAACAGAGGATAAACATGTGGTTGCCAGAGAGGAAGGGGATTGGAGCAGGAGAGAAATAGGTGAGGGAGATTAGGAGGTACAAACTTTCAGTTACAAAATAAATGATTCACAGATATGAATTGTACATTATGGGGAATACAGTCAATATTTATGTAATATCTTTATTGATGACAGATGACAACTAGACTTATCATGCTGACTACTTTGAAATGTATAGAAATATTGAATCACTATGCTCTGTACCAGGAACTAACAAAAATTTATAAAGAAGCAGAAGGGAAATAATACTCATGATCCTATCAACTGCAGGTAAATCTAGTCAGCACTTAGGCACATTTGCTTTTTAATTTTTTTGCATACAATTATCTTAAATACTTAGATCATGCTGTATTTCCTGATTTTATTTTTTAATATTATTATAAGTATTTTCCCTTTATTAAAAAAAAAACAGTCCTTAAACATTATAACACTTTTAATGACTACATAATATTTAATGGCTTGGTATACATTTTTCAATTTTTTATTGAATTCATTTTAGAGTTTATTCACATAATTCTTGTTCCATCATTGAGCTAACATTACAGAATACTTATTTTCTCCTTTGTTAATTATTCATATGCTCTGCCCTTTTATTTTTGTGGTAGGTGTTTTTATTACAATAATCTTCCTCTATCATTTTAGTATTATGTTCCCTTTTTATAGCTACCATTAGTTTATCTTTCCTCCTTTCTTTCTTAAGTTTTATAAAACTTAACTTTATTTGCATTTTTCAAAAAGATGATCTTGGCTTTATTGAATGATTTTACTGTTTGAGTAGTGAAAAATGTTTTTTTCTAATTCTTTTGCTTCTGTTCTAATCTCTCTCTTTTCCCTGGTATTTTATTATAGCTTTTTAAAAAGAAACTCATGAATTCAATGCATTGGTTTTTATATTTTAACAATAGAAATTATAAAGAGTTCAAAACTAGTAAAAATACAGACAATTTTATAATATGTACCAGGATTCACCACCCATGTTTAACAAAAAATGGATATTTTGTCATAGTTGCTACAGATACATTATTTTTAAAGAAATAAATAGCTAAATGTCATTAACATTCTTTAACTCTCCCACTTTCCTCAAAGTAAGGTACTACTACTGTCAGTGAGTATAATTTCCATGAATTTATTTTGCCCTTCATTCATTTATTTTTAAAATTGAAGTATAGTTGATTTACAATATTATATTAGTCTCAGGTGTACAACATAGTGATTCAAAAATTTTATAGATCATACTCCATTTAAAATTTGTACAAAATAATGGCTATATTTCTTTGTGCTGTACAGTATACCCTTGTTGCTTATTTATTTTATACATAGTACTTTGTATCTCTTAATCCCATACCCCTATCATGTCCCTCCCCCCTTCCTATTCCCCATGGTAAACACAGTTTGTTTTCTATATCTGTGAGTCTATTTGTGTTTCGGTATATACATTTGTTTTATTTTTTAGATTCCACATGTGATAAATAGAATATTTGTCTTTCTATGTCTGACTTATTTCACTAAGCATAATACCCTCTAGGTCCATCCACACTGTTGAAAAGAGCAGAATTTCATTCTTTTTTATGGCTAATAGTCCATTGTGTGTGTGTGTGCGTGCCACATATTCGTCATCCTTTCATCTTTTGATGGATATTTAGGTTGTTTCCATATCTTGGCTATTGTAAATAATGCTGCTATGAACACTGGGATGCATGTATCTTTTTGAATCAGTGTTTTCATTTTCTTCAGATATGTATCTGGCAGTGGAATTGCTGGATCATATGGTAGATCTATTTTTAGTTTTTGAAGGAACCTCTCTTCTGTTTTCCATAGTGGCTGTGCCAATTTACATTCCTATCATATCCTCATCAACATCTTTTATTTTCAGTCTTTTTAATCATAACCATTTGGATAGGAGTAAATTGATATCTCATTCTGGTTTTGATTTGCATTTTGCTGATGATTAGCAATGTTGAGCATTTCTTCATATGCCTTATGGCCATCTGTATATCTTCAATGAAAAGAGTCTATTCTAGTCTTTTGCCTATTTTTAAATTGGGTTTTTTGTTTTTTGATAGAGTTGTATGAGGTGTTTATTTTTGATATTAATCACTCATATCATGTGCAAATATTTTCTCTCATTCAGGACATTGTCTTTTTGTTTCGTCAATGGCTTCCTTTGCTGTGCAGAATGTTTTTAAGTTTAATTAGGTTCCATTTATTTTTGCTTTTGTTTCCTTTGTCTTAGGAGACAGATACAAAAAAATATTGCTACAATTTATGTCAGAGTGTTCTGCCTATGTTTTATTCTGGGTGTTTTATGGTTTCCTGCCTTACATTTAGGTCTTTAATCCATTTTGAGCTTATTTTTGTATATGGCGTGGAAAATGTTCTAATTTCATTCTTTTACATGTAGCTGTTCAGTTTTCCCAGAACCACTTGTTGAAGAAACTGTCTTTTCTCCATTGTATATTCTTGCCTCTTTGCTGTAGTTTAATTGACCATAGGTGTATGGGTCTATTTCTGGGCTCTCTATCTTGTTCCACTGACCTATGTGTCTGTTTTTCTTCCAGTACCATGCTGTTTTGATTCTTGTAGCTTTGCAGTATCATCTGAAGTCTGGGAGGGTTATACTTCCAGCTTTGTTCTTTCTTCTCAAGACTGTTTTGGCAATTCAGGATCTTTTGTGGTTCCATATGACTATTAGGATTATTTGTTCTAGTTCTTTGAAAAATGTGATGAGTATTTTGATAGGGATTGCATTAAATATGTAGAGTACTTTGGGTAGTATGGACATTTTAACAATATTAATTTTCTCAATCCAAGAGCATGGGATATCTTTCCATTTCTTTGTATCATCTTCAGTTTTCTTCATCAATGTTTCATAGTTTTCAGAGTATAGCTCTTTCACCTCCTTGGTTAAGTATGTTCCCAGGTATTTTATTATTTTTGATGCTATTTTAAGTAGAATTGTTTTTTCACTTTCCCTTTCTGATAGTTCATTACTAGTGTATAAAAATGCAACAGATTTCTGTATATTAATCTTGTATCATGCAAATTTACTGAATTTGTTTATTATTTGTAATAATTTTGGGGTGAAGACTTTAGGGTTTTCTAAACGAAATATCATGATATCTGCATATAGTGACAGTTTTACCTCTTCTCTTCCAATTTGGTTAACTTTTATTTCTTTTTCACAAATGGCCTTCAATATGTTAAGATATAGTCCCTCTAGACCAACTTTGATGAGTGCTTTTAACATGAATGGATGCTCAATTTTGTCAACAGCTTTTTCTGCATCTACTGAGATGATCATGTGACTTTTATCCTTCCTTTTATTAATGTGGTGTATCACACTGATTGATTTACAAATATTGAACCATCCTTGCATCCCTGGAATAAATCCAATTTGATCATGGTGTATGATCTTTTTTATGTATTGTTGGATTCAGTATGCTAATATTTTGTTGAGGATATTTGCATCTACATTCACCAGAGGTACTGGCCTGTAATTTTTTTTTGCAGTATCTTTATCCACTTTTTGGTATCATGGTTATGGTGGCCTTGTAGAATGAATTTGGGGTGTTCCATACTCTTCAATTTTTTGAAGTAGTTTGAGAAGGATAGGTATTAGCTCTTCTTTATAGGATTCTCCTGTGAAGCAGGCTGGTCCTGGACTTTTCTCTGCTAGGAGTTTTTAAATTACATATTCATTTTCACTTCTAGCAATTGGTCTGTTCAGATTGTCTATTTCTTCCTTATTCATTCTTGGTAGGTTGTATGTTTCTAGAAATTTGTCCATTTCTTCTACTTTGTACAATTTGTTGGCATATAACTGTTTATAGTATTCTCTTATGAATTATTGTGTCTCTGTGATATTATTTCTCCTCTTCCAATTCTTATTTTATTTTGTTTCTCTCTCTTTTTTTCTCAATGAGCCTGGCTAAAGGTTTATCAATTTTGTTTATCTTTTCAAAAAACCAGCACTTGGTTTCATTGACCTTTTCTATTTTTTTAATCTCTATTTTATTTATTTCCTCTCTGATCTTTATTATTTCCTTCATTTTGCTAACTTTGGGCTTGTTTGTTCTTCTCTAATTCTTTTAGATAGTAGGTTAGGTTGTTTAGTTGAGATTTTACTTGCTTTTGAGGAAGGCCTGGGTTGCTATAAAATTCCCTATTAGAACTCTTTTTGCTGCATCCCATAGATTTTGGAAAGTTTTGTTTCCCTTTTTTGTTTGTCTCCAGGTTTATCTTTTGATTTCTTCATTGACCTATTGGTTTTTAAGTAGCATCTTGTTGCGACTCCATGTGTTTGTGCATTTTTCACTTGTCTTCCTGTAATTGATATGCATATAGTATCATACCACTATGTTCAGAAAAAAACACTTAATATAATCTATCTTCTTAAATTTTGAGACTTGTTTTGTGGCCTAGAATGTAATCTATCCTGGAGAAGATTCCATGTGCCCTTGAAAAGAATGTGTATTCCACTGCTTTGGAGTAGAATGTCCTTTAGAATTCTATTAAGTCCAACTGGTCTAATGTGTCATTTAAGACTACTTTTTCTGTCTGGACAATCTGTTCATTGATGTAAGTGGGGTGTTAAATTCTCTTACTATTATTGTATTATTGTTAATTTCTCTCTTCATGTCTGTTAATATTTGCTTTATTCATTTAGGATCTCCTGTGTTAGGCGCATATATGTTAACAAGCATTATAGCCTCTTCTTCAACTGATCCATTTATATAATGATCTTCCTTCTCTGTTACAGACATAGTTTTAAAGTCTATTTTGTTTGATATTAATATTGATATCCCTGCTTTCTTGTCATTTCTGTGTACATGAAATATCTTTTTCCATCCTTTCACTTTCCGTCTGTGTATGTCTTTAGCTCTGAAGCAAGTCTCTGTAAGCAGCACATACATGGGTCTTGTTCTTTTATCAAATCACCCCCCCCTTGTCTTTTGATTGGAGCATTTAGTCCATTGACATTTAAAGTAGTTATTAATGGGTATGTACTTATTGCCATTTTGTTATTTGTTGTCTTTTTTTTTTTTTAATAGTTCTTCACTGTTCTTTTCTTCTTCTTTTTGTTTCTTTCCTTGTGGTCTGAGGATTTTCTTTAGTAGTATGCTTGTGTTCCTTTCTCTCTAGTTTTTGTGTATCTCTTGTAGGTTTTTGACTCGTGGTTACCATGGGGTTCATATCTGTTGCTACAACTATATCTACGTGCCTTAAACAAGGAGTCATTTAAGTTCAAACACATTCTAAAAGATCTACATTATTTTCCTTCTTTCCCCCACATTTCCTGTTTTTGATGTCATATTTTACAGTTTCATGTTTATCCCTTTACTGATTATTGTAGTTTCGGTTGATTTTACAATGTTTTGTCTTTTAATCTTCATACTAGCTTATTAAAGTGGTTGATCCTCAGCCTTTACTATATATTTACCTCTACTAGTGGAATTTTTCCTTTCCTATAGGTTCTTACTTCCTGTTATACCTTTTTCTTTTCCACTTAGAGAAGATCCTTTTACATTACTTTTAGGGTAGGTTTAGTATTGATAAACTCTTTTAGTTTTTGCTTGTCTGATAAGTTCTTTATCTCTCAATTCTAAATGATAATCTTGCTGGGTAGAGTATCCTAGGTTACAGGTTTTCTCCTTTCAGCACTTTGAATATATCATGCCACTCTCTTGTGGCCTGCACTGTTTCTGCAGAAAAATCAGCTGAGGGCCTTATGGGGGTTCCCTTGTATATGATTCTTTTTTTCCTCTTGCTGTCTTTAGAATTCTCTTTAAGTTCTGCCATTTTAATTATGATATGTCTTGGTGTCAGTTGGTTTGAGTTTATCTTGTTTGAGTCCCTCTGATTCCTTCACCTGGATATCTGTTTCCTTCTTCATGTTTTGGAAATTTTCAGCCACAATTTCATCAAATACATTTTCTACCCCGTTCTCTCTCTTCTCCTTCTGGGACCATGATAATGCCAATGTTGTTATGCTTCATGTTGCCCCAGAGATCCTTTAAACTGTTCTCATTTTTTAAAATTTGGTTTTCTTTTTGGTGTTCTGATTGGGTGATTTCCATTATTCTACCTTCCAAATCACTTATGTGTTCTTTATCACCTAGTCTTCTATTTCCTTCTAGTGTGTTTTTCATTTGTTATTGTATTCTTCAGTTCTGACTCATCCTTTTTCATACTTACTACCTCTTTGTTGAAATTCTCACTATGTTCATTTCTTCTTTTCCTTAATTCACTTAGGATTCTTATTACTAATACTTTGAACTCTTTATCTGGCAAATTGTTTATTTCTGTTTCATTAGTTGTTGTTTCAGGGTTTTTCCCTTGTTCCTTCAATTGAAACAAATTACTCTGTCTTCTCATTTTCCTTAACTTTGTCTCTATGAAATTAGGTGAAAGTTACCTATTGCAGTGTTGAAGGAGTGTCCTTGTGTGGAAGCATCCCTATACAGTCTGCGTGTGCCCAGTGGGCATGGTAATGGAGCTGGATCTGACGTGAACACAAGTCATGTTTTTCCCCAGGGTGTGCTGGGAACTACTACCTTGGTAGGAGGTGGGGTTGGAGATGGAGGGATAGGGCCAGAGCCAGCTGTGTGCTGGAGCTCCTTATTAGCTCAGTGGCTATCACCGCCCTATCAGGGGCAGGATCGGGTCCCAGGCACCCTAGCCACAGAGGGGAGCGATGGTCGAGCAAGAGGGGCTGGGAGGGCACTTGGTATAGGTCTGGGTGCAGGCTGTGACAGTCAGACACCTAGACTGCTTCTGATGTGCTGCCTGTGTAAGGGCCAGTAATGGCTGCCCCTGCCGTGCTCAGATGCTGCTCTGTGTCTGAGATGCCTTTTTCACTCACAGCTGAGCTCTCCCCTTAGTCTCTGCCACCCTTGCCCTGGTATGTAGCTGCATTGCAGAGCAGGTTGGGCTGGTATGGTTGTTCAGCATGGGCTGGGGCATGGGCTGTGGCAGTCTGGCCACAGTCAGAAATCTGGACTCTTTCTGAAGAGATACATGTGTAAGCATCAGTGATGGCTGCCTCCACCCTGCCCAAATTCTGCTTTGGGTCTGAGCCACTTTTGTGCCTTACAGCCGAGTTCTTTCCTCAGTTGTGGCAGTCCTCACTCCAGTGTGGAGGTGTGTCGTGAAGTTAATGGGACTGGAGTGGTCACTCAGCTCAAGCTAGGGTGTGCACCAGGGCGATTGTGGGAAAGAGGCCTATGACCCAGGCAATTTCAATCCTCCCTCTCTGCCTTGGGAATAAGTAAGTGTGTCCTCACTCCTCACAAGTGGACTCCAGGCTTTCCACAGTTCTCCTGTTAGTCCCACCGGCCCTCCAGCCGGCCAAGGGGACTCATCTTCCTGGTGTCAGATCCCAGGGCTGAGGCACCCAGTATGTGACTCAAACCACTCACTCCCCAGGGAGGATCGCCACCCATGTAATCCCCCTCACCTTCTGAGTCCCCTCCCAGCAGCAAAAGTCCTGACCTGATTGCTTCTCTTCCCTTTCTACCCAGTTCTGTGTGGATATCTTTCTTACAGCCTTGGTTGTATAGAAGTCTTTTCTGCCAGTCTCCAGTTAGTTTTCAGTGGGAATTTTTCCACATGTAGATGTATTTTTGATGTGTTCATGGGGGGAGGTGAGTTCCACATCCTCCTACTCTGCAATCTTGATCTCCTCCTGTCCATGAATGTTTTTTAAAATTTATAAAAAGCATGTATGATTTTAATGATGTGTAGTACTGATTTGTCGATTTTTTTGAAATTTGTATATAATAATATTATCTATATTTTTTGCCATTTTTCTCTTGTGTTAATGTTATGTTTTTGTGATATAGTCATGTTGACATACACAAAAATTGTTTATTCATTTGAGCTGGAGTTTCTCAACCTTGGTATCATTAACATTTTGGGTTGGATGATTCTTTGTTGTGGGGGGCTGTCCTATACATTTTCAAATGTTTAACAGTACTCCTGGGTTCTGTGCACTGAAAAGATGCTCACCCTTACTGGTAATCATAGCAATGGAGCATCCTTCATCCCCAGTTGTGACAACCAAAAATGTCTCTAGACTTTGCTAATTGTTCCCTGGAGGGCAAAATCGTTCTTGGTTTAGAACCATTGATTTAAACTAATAATGTAATAATACATTATAAGAAAGGTTTATTCATCCCATTTGATGCATAATTGGCTTGTTTACATTTTTCAGTATTGCAAGCGATGCTGCAAAGAACAATGCAGTACTTGTCTCCTCTGTACTTATTCTAGAATTTTCCTAGGGTACATACCTAGTAGTGAATTTGCTAGGTTGTAAGGAATGTAAGTCTTCAAATTTAAAAGATACAACAATAACTTGAAAATAGTTAAACCAACCACCAGTGATGAGTACATTTCATGTTTCTCCACATCTCTGTCAAAGTTTTATTTTCTCAGAATTTAAAAATTCTTATCAGTCTCTATGTACAAATAGTAATGCACGATCATTTTAATCTCCATTACCACGGTTACCAGTGAGGGTGAGCATCTTTTCAGTATTTCACTTTTGATTCCTGTTTTGTGTTGCTGTACCATTTTGAAACTATGTTTTTTGTTTTGTTTTGTTTTGTTTTTTTAAAACTATGTTTTGTTTGTATTTTTCAATTCATTGTAGAACTTCTTTATCCTAGAAATAAGCTTTCTGTTTTCTAAGTCTGTGTATTAGTTTGACTTTTCTATAATTAAAAATATAATTATTCAAAATTTCCAGCTTTCATTTTTGTAACTGCACTTTGCATATTTATTTTTTTAAATCGTAAAATCATAAAAATACTTTGGTTTATTTTGTTTATTTAAATGTTAAAACTTTGCTTTCTTCTCATTTTGGTCTTTAATTCAACTGAAATTATTTTTTACAGATTACTGAGGTGTAATTAAAAATATATAATAAACTGTCCATATTTAAGGTGTACAATTCATAGTTTTGGGTATATATTTATGGACTCAGGAAACCATTAATTCAAGAAAATGAACATATTGTTCACCCTCAAATGTTTTTGCATATCCTTGTTTGATCCTGCCCTCCCTAGCCTCTTTGATACCTATCCTCTCCCATCTCCAGGCATCCAGTAGCCTGCTTTCTGTCTCTAAAGATTATTTTGCATTTTCAGGAATTTTAAATAGAAGCATACAGTATGTATTATTCTTTACCTGGCTTCTTTCATGCAGCCTAATTGTTTTGAGATTCCTCTAGTTGTTGCACGCATCAATTCATTCTTCTTTATTTTTAAGTATTTTTCTATTGTATGGAAAGATGACCATTTGTTTATCTACTAATCTGGTGATGGTATTTGGACTGTTTCTAGATCTTATTATTAAAAATAAAGTTCTTATAAACATTCATATGCAAGTCTTTATATAAACGTATTCTTTCATTCATACTCTATAAGTGGAATGGCTAAGTCATGTGGTAGGTATAAATATAACTTTGTAAAACCTACCAAATCATTTTCCAAATGATTGTGCCATTTTACATTCTCATGAGAGGTCCAGTTGCCCCACATCTTTGCCAACCTTTGGTTTGGTCAGTGTTTTAAATTTTAGCTATTTATAAAGAGATCTTTATAAGGGCTTGAACATTTGGATTTTTCTAATTTTCTGACTATATGGTAAAAATTTCATTTTTATTAAATTTCGGCATTTGCATGGTAAAGGAAACCATAAACAAAATGAAAAGATGACCCACAGAATAGGAGAAAATATTTGCAAACAAAGTGACTGACAAGGGATTAACCTCCAAAATATACAAACAGTTCACGCAGCTCTATGTCAAAAAAACAAACCACCCAATCAAAAAATGGGCAGAAGATCTAAACAGACAGTTCTCCAAAGAAGACATACAGATATCCAAAAAGCACATGAAAAGATGCTCAATATCACCAATTATCAGAGAAATGCAAATCAAAACTACAATGAGGTATCACCTCACACCAGTCAAAATGGCCGTCATCAAAAAGTCTACAAATGATAAATGCTAAAGAGGATGTGGAGCAAAGGGAGCCCTCCTACACTGTCAGTGGGAATATAAATTGGTACAACCATTATGGAGAACATTACAGAGGTTCCTTAAAAAACTAAAAATAGAACTACCATATGTTCCAGCAATCCCACTCCTGGGCATATATCCAGAGAAACTGTAATTCGAAAAGATACATGCACCTCAATATTCACTGCAGCACTATTTACAATAGCCAAGATGTGGAAGCACCTTAAATGTCCATTGACAGAGTAATGGATAAAGAAGATGTGGTACATATATAAAATGGAATATTACTCAGCCATAAAAAAGAACAAAACAATGCCATTTGCAGCAACATGGATGCAAATAGAGATTATCATACTAAGTAAGTCAGACAAAGACAAATATCATGATATCACACATATGTTGAATCTAATTTTTAAAATGATATAAATGAACTTATTTACAAAACAGAAACAGATTCACAGATTTCAAAAAGAAACTTATGATTATCAAAGGGGAAACGTGTGGGGGGGGGGATATATTAGGAGCTTGGGATTAACATACACACACTACTATATATAAAATATTAACAGATAACCAACAAGGACCTACTGTATAGCACAGGAAACTCTACTCAATATTCTGTAATAATCTATATGGGAAAAGAATCTGAAAAAGATTGCATAACTGAATCATTGCTCTGTACACCTGAAACTAACACAACATTGTAAATCAACTATACTCCAATAAAATTAAAAAAAATAAATTTGGGCATATGTTTTACATCCTCAGGATTTGATGAGCTAACTGTAGAGGTGAAAATTTAGAGAAAGGATAAAGCACTGTATCCATGCTAGGAAATCTGAACTGTATTTCTAAGTTTTTCATTTGCCTGTTACATCAGAGAGTTGTCTGGCCTCTTTGGACCTTATCTGAAAATTAAATGAGCATTCAGTTTTAACATATTGGTAAAAAAATATTTTCTTTATACCTTTACAAACACTCTGATATCAAATTTATTTTTTCAAAGTTCTCATACTGCACAGGTTTAATAACTGTAAACTACAATATCTGTCATCCATATTAGTTTTAATTATCAATTAAGGATGCAAATCAATGAGGCTTCACTATTCTGATACTTAAGAATTAGAATAAATTTATACAGTTCACAATTCTACTGTGGAGGATTATAAAAATATTCTAACTTCTTTGAAACAATAAGTTCATAAATTTTAAAGGCAAAAGGAAAATATTCTCATTAATATTGATTACTGCACAAGTTTAAATATTAATAGTTCCATTTTCTTTACATTACCTGAACTATGATGTAACATGAGACATAACCTTGGCAAAGGTTAATCCGAAGTAGCTAAAAACTAAGCAGGAGTGAAAATGTTGACAATACTGCAAAATAGAGAGTGAAGAGGCTTCCTGGTTTGCAAGTAGTTACCTGTTACATTTGTAAACCAAGTGTTCTCTGGAACATAGGCAAATCAAAGATAATTTTAAAAACCTGAAACCAATATATATGTTCCATGAAGAAAACAATGAAACCCATTGTGCTTTTATATAACAAATGGACTATTATATTTTAGTACTTCTCATTAAATCACAAAATTATAACTATCTTTTTAAAACAGTAACTGACATTTTTAATTTTTATATTTCAAAACATAAATCTTACTTTTTGACTTGTTTATGCAAATTCACAGAGACAGTGGCTTATAATTAATGTAGAGAGCTGTGAAAGGAAGTTTTGAGAACCAAATTGGATGCTATTGTTGGCTACCGCAGAGTATACTATTATGGTACAATTATCCAACTTCTCTTTCATTTGCCATTTTTCTTCTCCCCAAATAGCTTTCAAGAACGCTAGTGGGCTTCCCTGGAGGTGCAGTGGTTAAGAACCCACCTGCCAATGCAGGGGACGTGGGTTCGAGCCCTGGTCCAGGAAGATCCCACATGCCGCGGAGCGACTAAGCCTGTGCGCCACAACTACTGAACCTGTGCGCTACAGCCCGCGAGCCACAACTACTGAGCCTGCACACCCGGAGCCCATGCTCCACAACAGGAGAAGCCACCACAATGAGAAGACCATGTACTACAACGAAGAGTAGCCCCCACTGGCCGCAACTAGAGAAAGCCCGCGCGGAGCAACAAAGACCCAATGCAACAACAACAGCAACAACAACAAAAAGAATGCTAGTGACCGTGGTTTCTCCTTTGAGGCATGAAGAAGAAAGGAGTAAAGGTAAAGGGGCCTCTTCTACACTTAGCCACCTTTAAAGAACTTTTCTATAAAAACCTGCTTACAATTCAGTATCTGTTTCTATGTCACTGGCTATCTCACTTGTTAAGGAAGCTGGGGAATACAGGTTTTAAATGCATGCATGCATGCACATATTAAAAATCAATGAGTTCTAATACTAAGGAGGAAGCAGAATAAATGTGTGGTTAGCAATTAGTGGTCTCTGGCACAATAAAATGGAAGACCATCAGTGAGGATAATTCATGGAAGATGTGCTGTATGAAAGGGTAATATATGATTGTCCTCAAGCTGGAGAATGATGTAAATATTGTGAGATAAATCATTTCTTTCCCTGTCAACTGAATGGTGTATAAAAAGAGTGAACTATTTACTTACCATGTTTAACCTATCCCAGCCATATCATGAATAGAAAAATACTGCTAGTAAAGAATTTAGGTTACATTCTCCCAAACTTCCTTTTTGAAAGTTAAATCTGATTATTTTGAGAGGTAGCTGACTAAACAATGCTGTCTTCTTCCACTACCTCCTCTTTGAAATTCCTGTTTAGGATCCAAGACTCATCTTTCCTTCCGCTGTCTCTCTCACTTCCTCCCTCATGTCCCCGAAGGCATCAGTAAGTGATGACCAGGAGAAAGAAAATGCCCAGAAACAAAACCTGGTAGCATATATGAAAGAGGAATCACAGTCTACCAAAAGTGTGCTGTATAATTTATGATTTTATAAACGGATATGAATTAATAGTACCTAACTTGACAATTTAAAAATTCTTCAATTGATTGTGGCATGGAATATGGTTGCCTTAATAATTTAGTAAAAAAAAAATTATCACCTTATTCTCTAAACCCTTAAATCTGTAACTAAAAATCAGACTAGACTTAGAAGGCTTTCCATTAACCATGGAAAGGTTAAAATTACTCCAATGTTTGTTCAAAAAGAAAAACAAATGGTTAGAAAATGACAAACATAAGAATACTTTGTATAAAAAATATGGCATGTAGATGCATTCAAGGACATATTTACAAGCATATTAGTTAGTTAAGCATCGTCATTGCTTAAAGGACAATTTTTTTAAAAGAAAATGAATACAGTTATACTTGATGACCTTGCAGCAGAACAGCATTCCTACAAAGAAAACTAACAAGCCAGATAAAAATGCAAAATTATGCTTTTATACACTGGAAAGCCACTATAGTAACAAGAACTAGACAGGCCAAGATTCAGGAGGAGAACTGCAGGAAGGTGAGTTCCTCTATATTATCTACTGAACTTAAACACTGGCATATTCTCAACTTAGCAGTTTTACTTCTACGTGTACAGCCAACCAATTCCAATGCACATATGTACCAAGAGATATGTGCACTGAATGTTCACAGCAGCACTATTTACAATAGGCAAAAATTGGAAGTATGCATCAACAGTAAAACGGAAAACTGAATTGAATTATATTTACATAATGGAATACTACACAGCAATAAAAATAAATCATAATATAAATGATAAGTCTCACATATATAACATTGAGAAAAGAAGCCTGACAGAGGAGAATACACACAGTATGCTTCTATTTATAAGGAAAAAAAAAATCACAAGTCTAATCTATGATGTTACAAATAAGATAAGAGATACATCAGGAGGCAGAAGGAGTGATGATTGGGAGGAGGCATGTCAAGGCTTTTCAGATGTCTGGAATGTTCTATTTCTTAACTTTATTGGTGGTAACGTGGGTGCATTTATTGTGTGAGAATTCATTGGGCTGTACCCTTATGATTCTGTAACTTTCTGTATGTGTGCTATGTTTTAATAAAAAAATGACAATAAAGTGATATTTTAAAGTAAAAAAGAAATTTGAACTTAGAGCTTTATATTTTGCCATATATTTATTGAAATATCAGTGTATAATAAATATTTACAGCCATCAAAAACTCACATTGAAAACCCTTTTGGAGGAAGTTTTCATGCAAGAAGAGAAACAGATCTTGGAGATACTGCCAGAAATTTATGAGTAATAAAATGTCTTGGTGAGGTTTATTATTCTACCATACAAAAAAATAAGTGAACAAGGAAATAAACAAAGTTCAACCAAATAATAGAAATAAAGAGAACATATATTCCTAGTAGTCGAGAACTGTAACTATAGACATCATAAACATGAGGCTTTGAAAACCAAAACCACATGAGAGTGAGTAAAGAATATTTCCTGTTAGGGAGATGATACAGATACTGACATTTTTATTTTACAGATTTTTATTTATAGATAATTTTAATAAATAAATGTGAGGAAATAAATATGATCATCATTTATGCTAAAAAAAGCCAACATAAAGGAAAAATAGTATATCAGCTATTAAACCAACAGAAAATAACTCTAATAGAAATGAGAAAAGGAGAAAAAAAGAGTAAGAAAGCACACAAAATGTAAAAAGAAGATCATATAAAAAGTACCAATGTCATGCTATTAAACGATTTGTAGAAAGGTTAAACTCACCAATTAAAAGACAGTCTCCCTGAATGGACGAAATCAAGCTCTGAGAATATGTTGTCCATATGACATATAAAAAGATTGAAAATAAAGCAATCCTAGTTCCTCAAAATATAGGTATTACAGACATAAGTAACAAAGAACATATACACTGTAAGAAATAGAGAAATAAGCTGATAGATTAAAAAATAGACACAATTAGCATAAATATATACACATATGTGTGTATATATGTATGTGTGTATATGTATGTGTATATATATGTACATATGTGTGTGTGTGTGTGTATATATATATATATGTATAGAGAGAGAGAGAGAGAGAGACATTAGGACTTTCCCTAGAAGAAAATAGGAGAATATTTTCATGAACTAAGGGTAGGAGAGATTTCTTAGACAGTTCTAACAAAAAGTACTAACTATAAAAGGAAAACATTTGATAAATTGGACTTCATTGAAATTAAAGTATTTTGTTCTTCAAAGCACACCATTAATGAAAGAAAAAGACAGGTCAAATGCTGGAAAAATATTTGTAAAACTTATATCTCATGAAGGAATTGTATCTAGAATATGTAAAGAACTCCAACTATTCAGTAATAAAGAGAAAAACAACCCCCCAAAACAGGCAAAAGATTTGAATAGACCCTTCACAAAAGACAATATATAAAATAATTAATAAGCACTTGAAAAGACACTCAGTGTCAGGAACCACAAGTTAAAACCACTCTTCCCAAACTCTATTCTTCCCTCAATCTACTCTGTCAGGATTCCATCCCCACCGCCCACTGAAAAATGCTCGTTAGGATAATCAATGTTTCCAAAGTGCATATTTCTCTGTGCCCACTGCTTCTACTTTCAGCAGAACTCCAAGGAGTTATTCATTCCTTCCAACTTGAAATATTTTCTTCTCTAGCTCTTCTTTTTGTAACACCAACCCACACTCCTTCACTCAAGTGAGAAATCATGTAGCCAGCTGCTTATTTGACACCTCTACTCAGACATCTACTAGCAGCCCACAGTGAAATGGCCCAAGGCAGAAATCTTGATTCTCTCCTCTCTAACCAATTTTCTTATCTCTGTTGGTAAGCCAACTCTCCACCACTTGCTCAGGCAGAAAAATGAGACTAATCCTTTTTTCTCTCTTTCAAAAAAATCACCTACACCCAATTCATCAGCAAATTCTATAGGTTTAACCTTCCAAAAAACCCAAAACCAAAACAACCCTCCCCAAACCAAAACACCACCATATTGAGTCTGACTGGTTTTCTCTAAAAGCATTCCAGTTCTATCCACAGTTATCTTTGCCTGGGCTGTTAAAATATCTTCCCAATGGTTTTCTTGCTGCCCCTTTTGCTCCTCTGCAGTCCACTATCTAAGCAGCAACTGGGAGTAATCATTAAAATCTGAATTATTTCTTGTCATTCTTTTCTTTAGACCTCTCTCCTGCCTCATACCAATGACTCTGCATAGCTCTTGGAATAAAGTCCAAACTCTTTAATTTATTAAGTGCCAAAACAATTTCTCCTCTTCATCAACTTCCATTCTTGCTCATCTCTTATCCTCTCATCCTCACTTATTATGCTCTAGCTATCCTCTCTCTTTTTTTCTCTTCTAAAACACATAAATGTTGCTCTAAACTTAAGAGTGGCTTAATTGTTTTTCTCTCTAACTGGAATTCTCTAACCATTCCAATTGATGTATGACTGGTTCCTTCCAGCATTTTAGGTCTCAGTCTTCCTAACCAAGCAATCTAGTGGTTCTCATTCTTTCTTTATCACAGATACAAATTTTATTTTCTTCAAGTCACTTATTTGCAATCTGTACTATTCTTTTTATAGTTTGCTTCTTATTGTTTACCTCTCTACCCCTAAATGCATAAGAATGTAAGTAAAATGAGAATAAAGATTTTGCCATCTTTATTCATCGATGTATCCCCAGTGCCAAAAATATGTGTTCAGTAAGCGAGTACATGGAAACTATCTTTGAATTTGTTATTCCAAATATAAGATTTTCATTGTGTAGCTACTTCTCTGCAACCTTGTGTTAGCAGACATAAATTTAAGAATAAAGATTGTACAGCAAAGAGATAAAACCTGACCACATGAAATTAAATTAGCTCAGATTTAACACAGGGAAGATGGAAATGAAAATAATGACATTTTAGTTTATTTGGGAGGACTTGAAGTAGAAATACAATTTCACCTCTAATAGTTTGGACCTAAAGTTCTGGTATGTATTTTGTTTAATTACTTGTATTAACAGGAGACTAAATTTTGGATGCTGATTCTAGAAATCTGTATGTACTTAAGGGGGATAATTTAAGTTTGGGCAGTAATTCAAGCCACTGAACAAAAGCAATTTGTAAGCACATTATTTAGGCTCTCAACTTTAGAAGACAATGAATCTCAGTCCATGGTCAGGATCCAGGGATGAACATTCAGAAAGAATATTAAAAAACAAACGAACAAAAAAAACCAACAACAACTCCATTTCTATTTAGCTGTAAATTTTAGGAATGAAAAATGTGTCTGTACTTTGTAACATTTATTGAGAGATCTAATATTTAACAAGGAAGGCCACTCATTCAGGTAGGCTAAGGAACCATGGAATTATGGGTTATCTTATAGTCTTAAAAGGAATCAGATGAAATTATTGATACATAATGATTGACAAGATATTTTCTATTCATTGAAAAATTTGAATATCTTTTAATAAAAATGATTTTGTTGCTTATAATGTTAGTTTGGAATTTATAGGCAGGTCTTGAGAGTTTATGAACACTTGAAAAATATCTATTTGTTTACTATCATAATGGAAATACTATAGTCTCCACTGTAGTGTCTAGAGCCTCAAAGGAAATAGCTGTTTCTCTTTAGCTTTAATTATCCTGCCAGCTCATCATCAGTACCTGGGGCCGTGTTCCTTGTGACCCAAGCAAGGTCTTATCCTTTCTTGAAAACAGGAAAAACTAATAAAATAATGTGAAGCACCTGACAGATTTGAAGGGAATTATAAAGATTAAATAATCATTTGACATGAGAATTAATCATTTAAGATACACCAATAGCTGAAAAGAATAACAAAAACACAATGTATATTACAAATGGAAGATTAGTCTAAACACCATGATAGATCTTGTTTCTGCTTTCTTATTCTGCCTATCTTGGGGGAAAAAAATCTCTACTTTTCTAACCTTTACTTGTACAAATACTTGGTATAATTAGCAGTAGCTTCATTGCATGATTGGCTCTTACCATATTATTTTGAAATCCTGTTCTTTCATTCATTTCTTTTTATCATGGTTGTCTTTGTTGAGGATTAAATTTTTTTTTTTAATGGTCAAGGCTCTACATTTTTAAAAAAATTTATTTTATTTATTTATTTTTATTTATTTATTTTGGCTGTGCCGGGTCTTAGTTGTGGTATGCAGGATCTTCCTTGCAGCATGCAGGATCTTTTAGTTGCAGCATGAGGACTCTTAGTTGCGGCATGCGGACTTCTTAGTTGCGGCATGCAGACTCTTAGTTGCGGCATGCATGTGGGATCTATTTCCCCGACCAGGGATCGAATGTGGGCCCCCTGCATTGGGAGCATGAAGTCTTACCCACTGGACTACCAGGGAAGTCCCAGAGTATTACTTTTTGGTGGTAATTTTATACTCACTCAATTGAATGGTCAGCACAGATTTTTATCTTTTAGACATGGTATTTTCTGCTATGGTATAGCTTAACAGCACTCCGCTAGGGTGACCGACTACTTTGCTTGGTGCTGAGTGGTTGTCCAGGACATTGGACTTTCAGTGCTAAATTTTGGACAGTCTGGGACCGTTGGTCACCCTAGCACTGAGAAAGAGAAAGCATATGTAAACAGCTTTGAGAACATAAGATAAAACAGGAGGAGTTAAGGTGTCCTTAAAAGTTTGCCTGTTTAACTGTATGTTCATCTGTCAGCCCATTTCTGATATAAGAATGCCATGTACATTTTAGGATATTTCTAAGTGAAACCATGGAGGTTTAAAATTTTGCCAACCTGAGAGCAATGATCAATGTCAGGATGGAAAAATATTCTTCAAGAAGTGGAAACTGTTAGAACTTAACTGGTAGCCTCAGTGCTCTATTAAAGACAAATTGGTTTGAAACTTTAAATTCATGATTTTCAGATGTTTCAGAGGCTTACTGAATTCAGCCAAAACTATCTTTGTAAGTCAGTACTCCTCTGTGTGCCCTCCTCCCCATAGATATTATCGCATGTATAATTTATTAGAGATAATTTCACATATTATCAGCTCTCAAGATGAGTTGATGTAATCTGAAGTTGAGGAACTAATATATCTTTGAATTATATATCTCTAACCTTTCTCTTATTTTTTTGCAATCATCTCTTCTCTGGATTCCGTGACACCACACTTTGAATTTTCATATATATCCTTCCAAACCTTCCAAACCCACCTTCTCGGGTCTCTAGCATGCGGCTTCTACTTGGAATTTCCCAACCCTCCATTCTGCTCCTTTTCCTTCCTTTCCTGTTCTTTCCTTCCCCTTCACTACCTGTCCTTTCCCTTCCCTCCCATTCTTTGTCTTCTTTTTCTTCTCTTTTTTTTTTTTGCTTTTTATTTTTTTAATTTTTATTTTATATTGGACTATAGTTGATTTACAATGTTGTGCTAGTTTCAGGTGTATAGCAAAGTGATTCAGTTATACATACACATATATCTATTCTTTTTCAAATTCTTTTCCCATTTAGGTTATTACAGACTATTGAGCAGAGTTCCCTGTGCTACTTTTTCTTCTCTTCTTAGAAAAGATGATCTTAGATCATACTTAGGACGTGATCTCATCTACCCTCATAGTTTTAGTTGCCATGTAAATAATTTCGACTCTCAAGCGTATGTATTAGCTCAGATCTCTCAACTGAACTTCAGACTTATATATACATTTGCTACTGGCCCTATGCAATCAAGCTCATGTGTTATTCAATATCAGCATGTCAAAAACTAAACTCATCATTATCTAACTATCCTTGTTCCAAATGGCTCTTTTTCCTGACTTTCCATTTTAGAGCATGACACCACCTTTCCCCAAAGCCTAGAAAATGGTCCATATATCCTTTCTCTCATACCCATCAAGTCAACAATTCTGATCAATAATAAACTTTCTAAGTGTTACATGTATCTCCATCTCCTTTGCTGCAGACCATCATCTTTGCTCACCTGGATTACTGCAATAGGCTGTAATCTGTCTTCCTATTGATGAATGGCCTTGTTCTTTCTTCAATAAATTCTACATACTACATCTGGGTGGCTTTCTAAATTATGAATTTTATCATGTCATTTCCAAGATAGAAATCCTTCAAGGCCAAAGTCTAAGTTCCTTAGCAAAAATTACACAGACTTTCATAATCTATCACCTATTTACTTGTCCAGTACCTTTCCTGAATACTCATCAACTCCCTCCTCCCCCTCCCCTACTCCCTGTCCTCGGATGTCTGGTCCAGCCAGAGTAAGCTGCTTAGAGTTCCCCAAGAAGATATTTGGTTGTGCCATCCCTGTTCCAGGAGTACTTTCCCTGACTGGATAATACTTTTCATTCTTCAAGGTTCAGCTCAGGCATCACATTCTCAAGGAAGTGTTAGTTCCCTCTACTATGTAATAAAGTAACTAAATATGCCTCCTACATAAGCATTTATCTCAGTTTATTATAATTTTTGTTAACTCATTTTTGTTAACTCATTTGTCTCCCTCAATAAAATGGAAGCTCCTTTCGAACAGGGACCATGAATTATTTATATTTGTGCTGTCAGCATCCAGCACTGGAGGTGGTACATACTAGGCGTTTGGCAAATGTTAAATCGATATGTGAGATGTGAGCCATAAAAGCAAAGACTTGACATAACTTTCTAAACCTGGCTATTGTAAATTTGAGGCATCTCTGAAATCTTAAGGAACAAAGGGAAAATTCTTCACCCTGCTTTTCTTCTTATGTTTCCAAGAATCAAGACAATATTCTACATAGTCTATACGGTTGAATTTCTTTCTTCTTTTTCTCTTTTCCTCTCCTGAATTTCCTCAAAATGAATGTGTTTTCTATTATATATATTTCAGTCTCACATCTATTAGAATATGTTTTAAACACAGACTGCTTAGATCAGAGTGATAGTAGAATGAAAATAAAATTCTGTTCTCTTAGGCCAAACAGATCTGGGTTTGAGTCCAGACTCTGCAATTTTGTTAGTCTATTATCCTTCACACATAATTTACCTTCTTTTATTCTTAGTTTTCATATTTAAAATGGTAAAATGGACATAATATAGCCTTTCTTGTTAGATTGTTATAAAAATTAGAAAACATGCATGTCAAATACATAGTAAATGTTCAATTCAATTATAAGGGTGGCAGCAGCAACAGCAGTTCAGTGTCCCGACAACAGCAGCAGCTGTAATTCTACCATGAAACTGAATTATTCTGTTTTTAAATAGAATCTGTGAGGGAGTATAAGAAATAAGAAACTCCTAGAGTACAGGTGAGATCATATTTTTAAATGTGTATTTTAATAAGAGCACCAATCTGTAAGTCTATCATAATAAATGACCTGGGTTTTTTTATTTTGATTTTTTCATATCCTTAAATTTATGAATTCAATACATTTATTGAAATTCATGTCAAGTATTTTACTAAGCATTATGGGAAGATGCAAAATAATTACGGCATCACAGTATCATAATGAAGCTTAAAATTCATTCATTAAGCTAAGACACGTAAAAATAAAAATGCTTGAATATGAAAAGTAACTTTTACTGAGTATATTATCAAAACCAATTATTAAATATTAGTAACTGAATAAATATCCAGAGTATCACTTTATATGAAATAATAACCTAAATTTCTGATAACTAAAATTTATAAATTTAAATATGAAAGTCTATATTTACTCCCTTTATGACCTCATCTAATATCCTGCTTTTAAACACCATATTTGCTGATTATTTCCAGATTCATATTTCCACTCTGGACTCCCCCTGAATTCCAGATTCACATATCTAACTGCCTAATTAACATCTCCAGTTGAATGTACAAGATACAACTTTAAATCTCCATCACTGAATACTGATATTTCTACCTTCCACATGGTCTTCTCCTTATCAGTAAATAGACGCTCGATTCAACCAGTTTCTCAGGCCGAAATTCTTAGTGTCATTCTTGATTATTTTCTTTCTGTTACTCACCCCTAGCACTGAATACATCTGCAAGTCTCATTGGCCCTGCCCTTAGGATATATCTGGAATCCAATCACTTCTCACTGTCTTGATAACTGTAATATGGGTTGCTGCAATATTCCCTGGCCTCTCTGCTCCAGTAAAATTTATTCTCCACACAGGAGTAGCCAGAAAGCCTTTTAAAACATAATTCAGATCCTGTCAACCCTTTGCCCAAAGACTTCTGTTGGCTTCCTATGAAACTCAGAGTAAGAGCCAAAGCTCCTGCAATGACCTGTGAGGATCTACGAGATCTGGCCCCGCTTTTCAGCTTCATTCATTTCACTGCTCCCTTATTTATAGCGTTCCAGCAACACTTGACTTCTTTGCTGTTTCTTGAACTCACTAAGGACTCAGGGCTTTTGTGCTTCCTGTTCTTTCTGCTTGAAACATTTCTCCCTGATATCTGCACAGCTTGCTTCTTCACCTACTTCAGGCCTCTGTTCAAATATCACCTTATCAGAGAAGCTCACCTTGTCTATCTTACATAAAATGGCATCCATTCCTGATACTCTTTCTCCTCCTTACTCCATGGCACTTATCTCAACCTATCATAGTACATATTGATATAAATTTTTGTCTATATTTTCTTGCTAGAATGTAAGCCACAAGGGGTCAATGAATTTTCTCTCATGTTCATTGATTTACCCACACTACTGACCCAGACAGGTACCTGGCACATGACAAGCACTTAATAAATATAAATTGAATAAATCACTGAATAAATTTTATTGTGCCTGCTATCATTGGGAAACAAAAGCAAACAGCCCAGTACAACTATCACAAGCCATTTTATTGGGATACTAACTCTAATACCAATAAAGCCATTTACATATCATCAATTAATCATCCTGCTGCTCATTTTTATGCTCCTAATTTCTGATTGCTAAGCTTATCTAGAACTATGGGGTTACTTGTAACACCTTGATGCTCTTTTCAGTTAAAGTGACATTTTTGGAAAAACAAAGTTTTCCATTTTACTTTACAGATATGCAAATTAACTTTGTAATATTCTTTTGAGTTTCTATTTAATAGTGTCACTTCTCAGCTTCAAAATAGTCTTAAAGAAGTATTTACCTTCTTGTCATCTATAAAACATTAGCCTGTCATCATGCTTTTTAAAAGTACATTTTCTTTACTTTGCAGAAGGCAGGAAATGTTAAAGAAGTTCAATAAATTTCCATATGGTTTTCTGAAGTCTTCCTACATATTGGAATAAGCTATGGGGTCTTCTTATGTGGTTGCCATTTTAAAAAATTGCATTTTCTTTTTTTTTTTGCCATGCATCTGCTCTTTAATGTTTTTCTATAATATATTAAAAGAAAAACAAAATTTCCATCTCTTCACAAGTAGTAGTTTATATTGTCTGGACTTTTTCAGCCTAAACAACTAGATTCTCTCTTTTGATTTTTGCTGCAGCTTCTGCTTTGTATTCATATGGGCAGTTTCACTTGTCAGAGTAATGGTGACATCCACAAAACAAATTTTCATATCAGCAATCAAACCCTGAAGGCTGACTTTCTTTCTGCACATGAAACATGTTTTTATTGGAATGTATGTGTGTGTTTTACATGTGAGTGGGGAATGACAGGCAAAGTAGGAATGTGTTGCTATATATTAAATTAATTTAATATTTCATATTTTGAATGGTGAGATATAGCTCACACTTTTATGCTTTACCCTATCTGCCCAGATGTGCACATCTTTCACTCCCAAGATTTCATACCTAAATTTTTATCTACAGAACTATCACATTGTAAGAATGCTCCAAAAGAAAGGCACTTGCAGTTGGTTAGACCTGGGTTTTTATTGCCTACTCCACCTCTTCGTAGCTCTGAAACAACTGGCAAGTCATTTAACCTTTTTGAGCTTCAATTTCACCATCTAGAAAATGCGATTAATAATAGATATTTCACAGAGTAAAGAAGCTCAAATAAAAATAGGTTTTCTAAGCACACACTTAGCAAGGAGGCTGATGGACACTTACTGGGTGAAAAATAAAAGGTAGCCATCACTGCCTACCAAAGTGGCACCATGAGGTAGCACCCACATCTGACGGAGAGGCCCTGGCACCTAAGCCTGAGGTCACATTCTCATCTGGAGCTCCAGGTGTTCTAAAATGCATAACAGTTTTGACCACATGAGTGACCCAGGAAATTGTGCTGGGATGGTAGGACTTCAGGAGGCTTCTTTGAGAATTCCTTACTAATTCTGCTGCTACCTTTAGCCTCAGAGTTCAATGGTAACATAAAGAAATCCTTCAAATTTCTCTGAATAGTTCCTTGCAGACCACAGTTGACCTGACTCTAAACAAACTGTCTCATGTGGGTTAACAGGCTCTCTTACTGACACTGAGCCATGAACATATTGTGACTTGATTCACACTCCATGATTACCACATTCTTATAACACCTGCTAAACTATCTATGAAGAATGTCCACCTTTCATATGACTTAGTAATTGTCTTAAATGTATGAACTAATTTCCAAACCTAGATAACATCTAAGCAAACACTTTACAATAATTTGGGAATATGTGAATGGTAAGTTCTCTACAGGAGCTAAGCATTTCAATATGCCAATAGCTTCCTTAATGAATGGACTAGTATCCATTCATTCATATATTCAGTATCTATGCAACAAATATATATTGGTACACTAAGTATATTACACTAGGCATTACTCAGGCCCTCTCCTCCAGTCCACTCTTAAACCACCATCAGAGTTATATTCCCCAAATCCAAATCTGATTATTTAAGTCCCAATCTAAGACAAAAAACAAAAACAAAACAAAAACAAAATTCCATCAGTTCACTATTGCCATCAGGAAAAAAATTCAAATGCATTATTATGACATAAGAGATCTATCCCCTATTTACTGCAACTTAAATTCCACATACATACTAAGGTCTTCACCAGTACCAGCAAATACGATGTCCTTGTGTTCATCTCTACCCATGTAAAAATTGTTACTTTTGCCTAGAAATTTCCTACTCCTTTCTCCTTTTTCTTTAAGACAGCTCACAGCTCACCTCAAGTCCCATATCCAGAAAAAAATCTCCTTGTCCATAATGCCCTGATGGCACATATTCATGTTTCTACTCGAGCTCTTTGCGCTGTGTTGCATTTTATCTCAAAGTGATAAAAGTGACAGACAGGAATGGAGGAAGGAAAAGGAGATGAGGATAGAGTGATAGACTGTGGTAGGAAAGAGTGAGGGGGAAAAAAGGAAAAAGATAAAGCGATAAAGGGAAAAGACCCTCATAAATCTGGTTGTCCAAAATGATCACAGTCCTGTATTGTCCATCTCAAAGTAGAGCAAACATATTGCTAGGACTATATTACCATGTGCCAAGAGAATGGAAATCCATAGGATTGATTTGTTACTGATCCTTGGAATGTCAATTCGCCCTGAAGACTAAATTTAAAACATTTTATAGGTAATCATACCATTATATATCATACAGGAGAATATCAAATGTGAATCAATGGTTATTATATTCACATTAGTTTTATACTTACCCAGCTTTTCAAGCTTAGTTTTTTCAGCTTAGTTTTTTCAAGCTAAGCTTACCAATCCTTTTACTAAACTTCAGCCTATGTGTTTACTCTCTCTAAAAGGGATCCTTGCTTTTAAGTGGCTTCAAATAATGGTTTATTTACCTTAGTATTCAACATGTGCTATTCATAAATTTTAAAAGAGGCAAAATATCAGACTATACTACAAAGCTATAGTAATCAAAACAGCATGGTATTGGCACAAAAACAAACATATAGATCAATGGAACAGGATAGAGAGCCCAGAAATAAACCCATGTGCCTATGGTCAATTAATCTATGACAAAGGAGGCAAGAATAGACAATGGAGAAAAGACAGCCTCTTCGATAAGTGGTGCTGGGAAAACTGGACAGCTACATTTAAAAGAATGAAATTACAACATTCTCTAACACCATATGCAAAAACAAGCTCAAAATGGATTAAAGACCTAAATGTAAGGCCAGAAACCATAAAACTCCTAGAAAAGAATTTAGGCAGAACACTCTTGACATAAATCATAGTAATATTTTTTCAGATCTGTCTCCTAATGCAAAAGAAACAAAAGAAAAAATAAACAAATGGGACCTAATTAAACCTAAAAGCTTTTGCACAGCAAAGGAAACCACCAACAAAATGAAAAGATAACTTACAGAATGGGAGAAAATATTTGCAAGTGATACCACTAACAAGGGGTTAATATCCAAAATATACAGCTCATACAACTTAATGTCAAAAAAAGCAAACAACTGAATCAAAAAATGGGCAGAAAACCTGAACAGATATTTTTCCAAAGAAGACAAACAGATGGCTAACATATACATGAAAAAATGCTCAACATCATTAATCAGCAGAGAAATGCAAGTTAAAACCACAATGAGATATCCCCTCACATCTGTCAGAATGGCTACCACAAAAAAATAAAATAACAGACGTGGCAAGGATGTGGAGAAAAGGGGAACCCCTGTACACTGTTGGTGGGAATATAAATGATTAGCATGATTACCACACTCTTATAACACCTGATAAACTATCTATGAAGAATGTTCACCTTTCATATGACTTAGCAATTGTCTTGAATTTATGAACTAATTTCCAAACCTAGATAATATCCAAGAAAACATTTTACAATAATTTGGGACTATCTGAATGGTAGAGTTCTCCCCCAAAGGAGCTAACAGGCACATGAAAAGATGCTCAACATTGCTACTTATTAGAGAAATGCAAATCAAAACCACAATGAAGTATCATCTCATACCTGTCAAAATGGCTATCAACAAAATGTCTACAAATAACAAATGCTGGCAAGGATGTGGAGAAAAGCGAACCCTAGTACACTGTTGGTAGGACTTTAAATTGGTGTCATCACTAAAGGAAAGAGCATGGGGTACCTAAAAAACTAAAAATAGAGCTACCATATGATCCAGCAATTCCACGCCTGGGTATATATCCAAGGAAAATGAAAACACTAATTCAAAAAGATACATGCACCTAATGTTCATCGTAGCATTATTTACAATAGCCAAGATATGAATGCAACCTAAGTGTCCATTAACAGATGAATGAATAAAGAAGAGGTAGTGTACACACACACACACACACACACACAAATGGAATACTACTCAGCCATAAAAAAGAATGAAATTTTGCCTTTTGCAACAACATGGATGGAACTGGAGGGTATTATGTTTAATGAAATAAGTCAGACAGAGAAAGACAAGTATGCTACGTTAACATTTATATATGTAGAATCTAAGAAAATAAAACAAACTAATGAATATGACAAAAAAGAAACTGACTCACATATATAGTGAACAAACCAGTGGTTACCAGTGGGGAGAGGGAAGCAAGGAGGGGCAAGATTGGGGTATGGGATTATGTATAAAATAGAAAAGCAACAAGGATCTATTGTATGACACAGGAAATTACAGCCATTATCTTGTAATAACTTCTATGGAGTATAAACTGCAAAAATACTGAATCACTATGCTGTACACCAGAAACTAATATAATGTTGTAAATCAACTATACTTCAATCAAAAAACTATATATTGAATTGTTTAAAATAATTTTTTCTGCTAATATATGATGAAATTTTCATTTAGATTTTTTTCTAATGTAAGACATATAAGGAAAATGACATTTTAGCACAGCTTAAAATTATTAAATGACAACAGTATAAATACATTTATTTTTATTTCATTTCTTCTCTTGAAGATAATAAGGCACAAAGGGACTCAAATAAACAGGTCTTCCAGTGCAACTTTATAACTGCATTGACAATATATGCATAATGGTACATATCTGTAGAGTTATTTTAATAAAATAAATCATTATCAATTAATGCTACTCAAGTACACACCAGGTATATAGAATATCAACAAAACACTGATGAGGAAATAAGAATAACTTACTTTTTGGTGCTGATTTCCCTCAACAGTCATCTATGCCACACATGTTTATACACTCAGCACATGATGTTTCTCCCCCACTCATCCCTTTGTGTTAGTCACAATTCCTCCTCCTCTTTTTATTTCACCTTTCCCTTTGCTTGTTCCTTCAGTTCCATCCTGCTCTTACACAGTCTCTGAGTAATGGAGACCCACAAAATTATATTTCTCTTCATCAAGAAAGCCCTTATTGAGGCACTTTCTTTTTTTTGGATAAATTCAGTGTGCAAGCCTTCCTCTTACTCAATGAATATAAAATTTATTTGCAGATCTTGGCCGAAATTATGAAATATGGCAGGTAAGATAAACATCTAAAAGACTTGAGGCTTACAATGAGGTCAGTAAGCTTGAGAAGCTGATGACGAGGGCCTAATTGGTCAGACTCCAGACCAAACAGTTGGAGGTGGGGGTCCGGGGAAGTCTAAGGTAAGTAACTTTTATCTGGTTGTGAAATGCAGTTCTCACCAGCTAAAAGGGGTATTGAGGCACTATGTGAGGTACAGCAGTGTTGTTTGTTGCTATAGGGTTATGCCACTTAGAAAAATCGATTTTACTTACCAGAAAATGAACTCTAGCACATTTACCTGCAGAGAGGAAGGGTTTCAGGAATAGTTGAAGTGAATTCCTTGTTTGAGTAATGGGAACCTGATACTTAAGTCCCTGGTTGACTTGAGATGAGCAGTTAAAAACCCATTCAATATGCAGAGACTGTTGGCCATAGCTGAAAAACGCGATTGCATTAATATCAGAAGCATCTCTATGCTTTGAGATTATTGTTGAAATTGTTTTAAAGGTTTTCATGCTTAAATCAAAATGCTTTTCAGCTTCTTTCCTCTTAGTCCAGTTAAGCTGTACAATTAAACATGTCAAGCTCCAAGTCTCTGGCATAGAATAAATAGGACATTAAAGGTCTGAGGGCAGCCTCAGGTTCCTGGTGCCACATGCTTCCATTCATCTGTCACATATACTATACGATATGACCTTATCATTACAGCTGAATCACAAGTTCAGTTCTGAGATCAGGATTAAAGACAATCACATGCCTTATTTTATCTCTTCCTTTAGGAATTTCACTATTCTAAACATTAGAAACAATGCATTTTTCTCCATTTGAGCAGTTTTTTTGAAGATCAACATCTATAAATCAAGATGAATCAAAATCTCATAATTTTTAACAAGCCAAGAAACAATATCCTTCTGAAAATTTGATTAGCTGAGGCACCCAGCTAAAGAAAAACAAGAAGTGAATGCGTTAAAGATTACTAAGATTGTTCACTTTAGCAAATGTTTTTAAAATTACTTTAGCCAGAAGAAGAGAAATCAGATGGACTATTGAAAAATTAATGTTAGATTCAATTGCCCAGAGGTTCCTTCGCAAGCAAGTAGAATATATTGAAATTATTCAGTGGAAAGAGGAGAAATCAATGGAAATCTTGCAGAAAACCTGTTTGGAAACAAAAACTTCATGGGAAATGGAAACAGTATGATGGTTACAAGTTACTTATATTTTCAATTCTGTAATAAATGTAATCTGAATTTAGGCTGTTTTATTGTTCTTTCAGGTTATTCTTCCTGTTTCTTTCACATAGACTGAAAGAAGCAGAAAAATCATCCTTGATCTCTTTCTTTCCCACTACACATTCAATCCATCAACAAGTCTTTTCTTTCTCCACCTTAAAATATATTCTAAATTTCCACTTCTCCTCACCTCTACCGCTAACACTCTTGTGTAAACAACTTCATCTCCACCCCAGATGCCTGCAGTGGCCTGACTGCTCCCACTCATCCCACTGTCCCCTATAGTTTTGTCTTTGCACAGCAGTAATATTAAAAATTCATCAAATCATGGTCTTGATTGAAACGCTTCAGTGATACACTGAAGGATAAAACCCATATCTGTACCATGTCTCTCAAGTCCCCACTTGTCTGGTCTCTATCCATCTCTCTGACCTCATCACCTCTTACTGCTCCCCCTCCCTCACTTTTCTGCAGCTGAGCTGCCCTCAAAAGGGGCTCCACTAGTTGTATTAGACAAATCCCTACATCAGAACACTGATTTACACTTGTTCTTCTGCCCACCTGGAATGGCCTTACCTTAGATCTTTTTTTTTAGATCTTTATTTGCCTTACTTCTTCTTATAATTTGAGTTTCCACTTACATGTCACTTCCTCAGAGTCTTCCCTTTGGCATTCACTATCCCTTAATCTTGGTTTTTTTTTTTCTTTCTGACACTTATCACTACATACACTATATTGTCTATCTACTTCTTTGTTATCTTCCTCTCCCATTAGAATGTAACCTCCGTAACAGGGACCTTGAAAAATCAGACTATGCCAAACTGTCCAGCAATTTAGGCATGCATATCTTTTTCTTTTCTCCTTTTCCTACAAAGTCACTAAGTATTTCTGATGTGGGGTTTGGTTCTTGCTGCCACTGTTATTACTGTTTTATTAGAGACTTTGATTTCATTGAACACATTAGCAGTTAATCCAAAGGAAGGTTTCAGAAACTTTTAAGTTTTGGTAAATCTTTTCGTTATTCGACTAGTTCTTATTGTCTACATAAGCACTGTAAGATAGTGACCCAGCACACACACTCATGACAGACTAGCTGGGTTTGACTTCTCATTCAAATCACTTGCTAAATGATCTTCTTATAATTTATTCATTTATAAATGATGAATAATAATGATAATACTAATAATATACATATTACATTCATGCTGCATAGTGTCCTTGTAAGGGCTCAGAGTTAATACATAGAAAGGTCTATGAACAATTCTTGGCACAATATGAGCATTTAAGAATGTTAATGTTGAGTTTCTTCTTGTATAAACTTCCTGAGATAGAAATGATTACTATGCTTCATAGAAATAAGACTCAGTATTAATGACTACATCAGAGGATTTAGGTTTGGAAAATTTGGCTTCTGCTGTCTATGAGATCCTATAGCCATTGCATCAATTTCCACAAATCTCATTAAGGTCACAGAAGTGGGAGGCCTTCAAAACACTGCCACATTTTCTAGGAAGTATGTGGCTCTGGGGTGAAGAGTGACAATGCTTCCATTTTCTCTAAAGTAGGGGTTGATTCTTTGTAGAAAGCCTCAACACCTTGAATGCATAATCGATTTGACTGAACTGATTTTCTGTTTCAGTCAAACAACTTGTCAATTGGTACAAATTGCAGCAAAGTAGTTATGTTCACAGTGGGGACCCATGTCACCTCACCCTTTGTCTCTTATGGCCTATGCATACAAATCTTGTGATAATCAATGCAAACAGGCAGGGAGTATTTTGGAAGTATGTGAGGAAATAAATGAGATTTGAATGAGAATAAGTAGATGAAACCAAAAAAAACAAATAGATATGGAATATGTATTACTCTTAAGTTTTAAAATAATTCTTTTTTTTTTTAAACATCTTTATTGAAGTATAATTGCTTTACAATGGTGTGTCAGCTTCCGCTTTACAACAAAGTGAACCAGCTATACATACACATACGTTCCCATATCTCTTCCCTCTTGCATCTCCCTCCCTCCCACCCTCCCCATCCCACCCCTCCAGGTGGTCACAAAGCACCGAGCCGATCTCCCCGTGCTACGCGGCTGCCTCCCACCAGCCATCCATTCTACACCCGGTAGTGTATATATGTCCATGACACTCTCTCACCCTGTCACATCTCACCCCTCCCCCTCCCCATATCCTCAAGTCCATTCTCTAGTAGGTCTGTGTCTTTATTCCCATCTTGCCACTAGGTTCTTCATGACCTTTTTTTTTTCCTTAGATTCCATATATATGTGTTAGCATACTGTATTTCTTTTTCTCTTTCTGACTTACTTCACCCTGTATGACAGACTCTAACTCCATCCACCTCATTACAAACACCTCCATTTCATTTCTTTTTATGGCTGAGTAATATTCCATTGTATATATGTGCCACATCTTCTTTATCCATTCATCCGATGATGGACACCTAGGTTGCTTCCATGTCCTGGCTATTGTAAACAGAGCTGCAATGAATATTTTGGTACATGACTCTTTCTGAATTATGGTTTTCTCAGGGTATATGCCCAGTAGTGGGATTGCTGGGTCGTATGGTAGTTCTATTTTTAGTTTTATAAGGAACCTCCATACTGTTCTCCATAGTGGCTGTATTGATTTACATTCCCACCAACAGTGCAAGAGGGTTCCCTTTTCTCCACACCCTCTCCAGCATTTATTGTTTCTAGATTTTTTGATGATGGCCATTCTGACCGGTGTGAGATGATACCTCATTGTAGTTTTGATTTGCATTTCTCTAATGATTAATGATGTTGAGCATTCTTTCATGTGTCTGTTGGCAATCTGTATATCTTCTTTGGAGAAATGTCTATTTAGGTCTTCTGCCCATTTTTGGATTGGGTTGTTTGTTTTTTTGTTATTGAGCTGCATGAGCTGCTTGTAAATTTTGGAGATTAATCCTTTGTCAGTTGCTTCATTTGCAAATATTTTCTCCCATTCTGAGGGTTGTCTTTTGGTCTTGTTTATGGTTTCCTTTGCTGTGCAAAAGCTTTTAAGTTTCATTAGGTCCCATTTGTTTATTTGTGTTTTTATTTCCATTTCTCTAGGAGCTGGGTCAAAAAGGATCTTGCTGTGATTTATGTCATAGAGTGTTCTGCCTATGTTTTCCTCTAAGAGTTTGATAATGTCTGGCCTTACACTTAGGTCTTTAATCCATTTTGAGTTTATTTTTGTGTATGGTGTCAGGGAGTGTTCTAATTTCATTCTTTTACATGTACCTGTCCAATTTTCCCAGCACCATTTATTGAAGAGGCTGTCTTTTCTCCACTGTATATGCTTGCCTCCTTTATCAAAGATAAGGTGACCATATGTGTGTGGGCTTATCTCTGGGCTTTCTATCCTGTTCCATTGATCTATATTTCTGTTTTTGTGCCAGTACCAAACTGTCTTGATTACTGTAGCTTTGTAATATAGTCTGAAGTCAGGGAGCCTGATTCCTCCAGCTCCATTTTTCATTCTCAAGATTGCTTTGGCTATTCGGGGTCTTTTGTGTTTCCATACAAATTGTGAAATTTTTTGTTCTAGTTCTGTGAAAAATGCCAGTGGTAGTTTGATAGGGATTGCATTGAATCTGTAGATTGCTTTGGGTAGCAGAGTCATTTTCACAATGTTGATTCTTCCAATCCAAGAACATGGTATATCTCTCCATCTATTTGTATCATCTTTAATTTCTTTCATCAGTGTCCTATAATTTTCTGCATACAGGTCTTTTGTCTCCTTAGGTAGGTTTATTCCTAGATATTTTATTCTTTTTGTTGCAATGGTAAACGGGAGTGTTTTCTTAATTTCACTTTCAGATTTTTCATCATTAGTATACAGGAATGCAAGAGATTTCTGTGCATTAATTTTGTATCCTGCTACTTTACCAAATTCATTGATTAGCTCTAGTAGTTTTCTGGTAGCATCTTTTGGATTCTCTATGTATAGTATCATGTCATCTGCAAACAGTGACAGCTTTACTTCTTCTTTTCCGATTTGGATTCCTTTTATTTCTTTTTCTCCTCTGATTGCTGTGGCTAACACTTCCAAAACTATGTTGAATAATAGTGGTGAGAGTGGGCAACCTTGTCTTGTTCCTGATCTTAGTGGAAATGGTTTCAGTTTTTCACCATTGAGGACAATGTTGGCTGTGGGTTTGTCATATACGGCCTTTATTATGTTGAGGAAAGTTCCCTCTATGCCTACTTTCTGCAGGGCTTTTATCATAAATGGGTGTTGAATTCTGTCGAAAGCTTTCTCTGCATCTATTGAGATGATCATATGGTTTTTCTCCTTCAATTTGTTAATATGATGTATCACGTTGATTGATTTGCGTATATTGAAGAATCCTTGCATTCCTGGAATAAACCCCACTTGATCATGGTATATAATCCTTTTAATGTGCTGTTGGATTCTGTTTGCTAGTATTTTGTTGAGGATTTTTGCATCTATGTTCATCAGTGATATTGGCCTGTAGTTTTCTTTCTTTGTGACATCTTTGTCTGGTTTTGGTATCAGGGTGATGGTGGCCTCGTAGAATGACTTGGGGAGTGTTCCTCCCTCTGCAAGATTTTGGAAGAGTTTGAGAAGGATAGGTGTTAGCTCTTCTCTAAATGTTTGATAGAATTCGCCTGTGAAGCCATCTGGTCCTGGGCTTTTGTGTGTTGGAAGATTTTTAATCACAGTTTCAATTTCAGTGCTTGTGATTGGTCTGTTCATATTTTCTATTTCTTCCTGGTTCAGTCTTGGCAGGTTGTGCATTTCTAAGAATCTGTCCATTTCTTCCAGGTTGTCCATTTTATTGGCATAGAGTTGCTTGTAGTAATCTCTCATGATCGTTTGTATTTCTGCAGTGTCAGTGGTTACTTCTCCTTTTTCATTTCTAATTCTATTAATTTGAGTCTTCTCCCTTTATCTCTTGATGAGTCTGGCTAATGGTTTATCAATTTTGTTTATCTTCTCAAAGAACCAGCTTTTAGTTTCATTGATTTTTGCTATTGTTTCCTTCATTTCTTTTTCATTTATTTCTGATCTGATCTTTATGATTTCTTTCCTTCTGCTAGCTTTGGGGTTTTTTTGTTCTTCTTTCTCTAATTGCTTTAGGTGCAAGGTTAGGTTGTTTATTCGAGATGTTTCCTGTTTCTTGATGTAGGCTTGTATTGCTATAAACGTCCCTCTTAGAACTGCTTTTGCTGCATCCCATAGGTTTTGGATCGTCCTGTCTCCGTTGTCATTTGTTTCTAGGTATTTTTTGATTTCCCCTTTGATTTCTTCAGTGATCACTTCGTTATTAAGTAGTGTATTGTGTAGCCTCCATGTGTTTGTATTTTTTACAGATCTTTTCCTGTAATTGATATCTAGTCTCATAGCGTTGTGGTCGGAAAAGATACTTGACACGATTTCAATTTTTTTAAATTTACCAAGGCTTGATTTGTGACCCAAGATATGATCTATCCTGGAGAATGTTCCATGAGCACTTGAGAAAAATGTGTATTCTGTTGTTTTGGGGTGGAATGTCCTATAAATATCAATTAAGTCCATCTTGTTTAATGTATCATTTAAAGCTTATGTTTCCTTATTTATTTTCATTTTGGATGATCTGTCCATTGGTGAAAGTGGGGTGTTAAAGTCCCCTACTATGATTGTGTTGCTGTCGATTTCCCCTTTTATGGCTGTTAGTATTTGCCTTATGTATTGAGGTGCTCCTATGTTGGGTGCATAAATATTTACAATTGTTATACCTTCCTCTTGGATCGATCCCTTGATCATTATATAGTGTCCTTCTTTGTCTCTTGTAATAGTCTTTATTTTAAAGTCTATTTTGTCTGATATGAGAATTGCTACTCCAGCTTTCTTTTGATTTCCATTTGCATGGAATATCTTTTTCCATCCCCTCACTTTCAGTCTGTATGTGTCTCTAGGTCTGAAGTGGGTCTCTTGCAGACAGCATATATATGGGTCTTGTTTTTGTATCCATTCAGCCAGTCTGTGTCTTTTGGTGGGAGCATTTAATCCATTTACATTTAAGGTAATTATCGATATGTATGTTCCTATTCCCATTTTCTTAAATGTTTTGGGTTTGTTATTGTAGGTGTTTTCCTTCTCTTGTGTTTCTTGCCTAGAGAAGTTCCGTTAGCATTTCTTGTAAAGCTGGTTTGGTGGTGCTGAACTCTCCCAGCTTTTGCTTGTCTGTAAAGGTTTTAATTTCTCCATCAAATCTGAATGAGATCCTTGCTGGGTAGAGTAACCTTGGTTGTAGGTTTTTCTCCTTCATCACTTTAAGTATATCCTGCCACTCCCTTCTGGCTTGCAGAGTTTCTGCTGAAAGATCAGCTGTTAACCTTATGGGGATGCCCTTGTGTGTTATTTGTTGTTTTTCCCTTGCTGCTTTTAATATGTTTTCTTTATATTTAATTTTTGATAGTTTGATTAATATGTGTCTTGGTGTGTTTCTCCTTGGATTTATCCTGTATGGGACTCTCTGTGCTTCCAGGACTTGATTAACTATTTCCTTTCCCATATTAGGGAAGTTTTCAACTATAATCTCTTCAAATATTTTCTCAGTCCCTTTCTTTTTCTCTTCTTCTTCTGGGACCCCTATAATTCGAATGTTGGTGCGTTTAATGTTGTCCCAGAGGTCTCTGAGACTGTCCTCAGTTCTTTTCATTCTTTTTTCTTTATTCTGCTCTGCAGTAGTTATTTCCACCATTTTATCTTCCAGGTCACTTATCCGTTCTTCTGCCTCAGTTATTCTGCTATTGATCCCATCTAGAGTATTTTTAATTTCATTTATTGTGCTTTTCATCGTTGCTTGGTTCCTCTTTAGTTCTTCTACGTCCTTGTTAAATGTTTCTTGCATTTTGTCTATTCTATTTCCAAGATTTTGGATCATCCTTACTATCATTATTCTGAATTCTTTTTCAGGTACACTACCTATTTCCTCTTCATTTGTTAGGTCTGGTGTGTTTTGACCCTGCTCCTTCATCTGCTGTGTGTTTTTCTGTCTTCTCATTTTGCTTATCTTACTGTGTTTGGGGGTCTCCTTTTCACAGGCTGCAGGTTTGTAGTTCCCGTTGTTTATGGTATCTGTCCCCAGTGGCTAAGGTTGGTTCAGTGGGTTGTGTAGGTTTCCTGGTGGAGGGAACTAGTGCCTGTGTTCTGGTGGATGAGGCTGGATGTTGTCTTTCTGGTGGGCTCGTTCACGTCTGGTGGTGTGTTTTGGGGTGTCTGTGGCCTTATTATGATTTTAGGCAGCCTCTCTGTTAATGGATGGGGCTGTGTTCCTGTCTTGCTAGTTGTTTGGCATAGGGTATCCAGCACTGTAGCTTGCTGGTCGTTGAGTGAAGCTGGGTCTTGATGGTGAGATGGAGATCTCTGAGAGATTTTCGCCGTTTGGTATTACGTGGAGCTGGGAGGTCTCTTGTGGACCAGTGTCCTGAAGTTGGCTCTCCCACCTCAGAGGCACAGCCCTGATGCCTGGCTGGAGCACCAAGAGCCTTTCATCCACACGGCTTTTGGGAGGTCTGATGTCTTCTGCCAGCGTTCAGTGGGTGTTCTGTAGGAGCAGTTCCACGTGTAGATGTATTTCTCATGTATCTGTGGGGAGGAAGGTGATCTCCGCGTCTTACTCTTCCGCCATCTTGCCCCTCCCTCTAAAATAATTCTTAAATATGACACTGGCAATATATTTTAGGGATTATGAGACATTAGTTTGTTGATTTGGGGGTCTTTAGGGTCTAATAACAGAAATTTTATTGCAAAATAACATGGAATTAGTAACAAAGTGTGTGTGTATGGCTGTACACATACAGTTGTGTATGTGGTGCAGTTGTTTTATAAAGAATGGAAAAAACCCTGGCTCAGCAGACAGAACTAAGGTTAGGAGTTCTGTGAGTTGGCTGAGTTATCTAACTTAGGTAGTGTTAATGAATGTAGGTATATAACTCTTACTTCACGAGCTTGAGTATGCAAGAATGGTCAAAGTCATTTTTCTTTTTTACCATTTCTTTAAGTCGGACTTAATCTGACCTCATTTCTGCCCAGGCTGATAGACAATTTAATCTTGGCAATTTTTAGGACTCTTGCCCATGCCCTTGCCCAAGGAGATGCAAAGATTCCAAACATCTTTGCAGTGACATGTTTGAGAAGTCATTCCTAGCTCTGGTCTTCACTTGCCCAAGCCCACATGTTCCTTAAAGTCCAGTGGCTCCTGAAATTCTACTCCTTGTTTAGCCTTGATTAACTTAATTTTCACAGACACTGGAAAGGTCATTAAAATCTATCATTGAAAAAGGCATGAAGACCATGTCATTTCACCATTTTCAAATTAAATCCATAAGGCACAGATAACTCCAGAGTTAGTTAAACTAATCTAGGCCATAGAAAGTGATAGAAAACTCCCCAATTATCTTTATAAGGTAAAAATAACAACAAAATGCAAAAAAGCTAGTTTTAAGAAAGTCTACAGGCCCAAAGTAGCATATGAAAATAGGTTAGAAAGTTAAGTTAAAAAGTTCATCAATATATATGAAAAGAATAATAATCAATGACCTATCTGCATTTACTCCAGAAAGGCAAGAATAGCTTAAATATCAGAAATACATCAAAGTAATGGACTTAATTAACAAATTGACTGAGAAAGTTAATAAAAATCCATCGAATAAATGTTTTAAGGTATTTAAGATAATTTAGCAGCTATTTATAACAAAATCTCTAAGGAACAGGAAAGAGTATATAATTCACTAAGGAATACTTAGTATTTTTTTAAAATTACAAAACAGTATAAATTTTGAATACTGAAATGCTAGAATATTTGAACAAAAAGCAGAAACAAGACAGACAGACATGCCTACTACATTTCATCATTGAATTGCAGGTTCAAGTGAATGCAGTAAGACAAAAAAGAAATAACAGTAAAAATGCAGGAAAAGAAGAACTGAAAGATTTCTTTTTACTATGATATACTTTTATGTCTAGAAAAACCAAGAGACTTTAGAAATACCCTGCTGGAATTAACAGTATATTTTAATAATGTGGCTTGATTCAAGGTAAATGTAAAAAAGTTAATATTTTTTCTTTATATAAAGCTATAGTCTCCTAGATAATGTAATGAGAAAAATGAATTTGCAAGATTGGGTTAGAATATAAGAAAATCAGGAAAACATTATTAAATGTTACATTATTAAATGAGCTATCTGAAGAATTACAAATAAAAAAATATAAAACAAGGTTTAGACAGAGACTCTATATCATATTCTTAGATAAGAAGTTCTCATAAGAACTCGATTATTTTAAGAGTACTTAACAGTGTTACTCTTAGCTAGTTAACTACTCAATAACTCTTTGTCCCCTTTTTACAGTAACTGAGACCTTATATTGTTGAGTATAGCAGTGTATAACAGTTTTGTTCCATTTTGGAGTAACCAGTAAGATGAAAACAGGATGTTGGGTGGGGTCCCTGGCAAGCTCTTTAAAAGGGGCTGACTTGACTGGCTCATCCTTTTTTTTTTTTTTTTTTCCGTTTTCCCTCTCTCTATTTTTGATGGCTAGAATGTAAATGTGACATAAATAGATGTTCACTTGTGATCTTTAAGTGAGCTTGAGGATTTTAGCCATGTTCTAAAAGAATGACAAACAGAAAGATGCCTGATCCCTGATGATGGTGGAGCCACCATGCCATCTCATGTCTGCCTCTTTGTATTTAGCTGCTGCTTTTTTGTGATTTCTGTTAAGTGCAGCTAAACTTAATCCTGCTAATACAGTGCATCTTAATGAAATCTCCATCCTCGGAGGAACTTCCTAAGTATGCTTGTAACTGTGTCCATCTCCTGCTTAAAATACTTCATTGAATCCTTATTGCTTAGAGGATAAAGTTGAAATTCTTTAGGTTGCCTCTTACTATCCTCTATGACCCCTTCTTAAGTCTTCAGCCATCTCTATACTCTCTCCAACTCAGATCACTTCTCAGTTTATAAAATGACCTGTAGACTTCTGAGAAGTCATGTGTGATCTTTTAAGTTCCACTGCAAAGCCCTTTCTTGGCTGTTTCTGGAATCCGTCAGTTCCTTTATCAATAGCTTTTATTTTAAATTTTTTTTTTAAGAGTGTTTGAATAATTTATTTATAACAAATGTAACAATTAGTAAAGCGAGGAGCTCAAGAGCTTCCCTTAATTCTTTCTTACAGTTTATTTATTTTGAATTTTCTATTTATTATTTGCCTCCCTTCCAACCAAACAGGGGTGATTTACTTGAATACGGATGCAATTTCTTTCTTTTTTATTTCTCTAGGTCCTTGTAAGTAAACTGGAAAATATCAGACGTTCCATAAATATGTGTTGCATTATTGATTAGAATATTTGTTAACTAAATTCTCAAGGAAAAGCTTTCCATCTATAGCTTCCTTTACTCTGTCCACCAGTGTTGTCTCAGACAGATCCAGAAAATCCTCCTTCCTATGAGAATGTAGAATTCTGTGCACATTGGGATAGATAATATTCATTGAGCACTTAGGATGTGCTGGATATGGTGCTGAGTACTTTACATACCTTTTCTCATACAGCTTTAAAACAACACAATGAGATAAATTATACTATTATCCTCTCCATTTTGGTTTGGGAGATCTCTAAAGTTAGGAAAATAAATGAATTGCCCCAGATTACACAGGTAGCAAGTTGTGAAGTTGGGGTTTGACTCCAGGCAATGAGACGCCAGAGCTCCATCTATTGCTCTGCTTCCCTGGTGCAGTCACTAATTGTTCGGCACTGAAACCAAATCAGATCCAGGTTTTAATCACGCCCCTGCCGCTTAGTATGTATGTGACCTCAGGAAAACCACTTAAATTCTATGCATTTATTTCTTCATTTGTAAAACAGAAATAATAATTACCCCCGTCAGTGATTTGTTGTAAGAATTAAATAAGCTTGTGCTTGGATTATTCTAAGTCATTTTTTTCTTAGAATATTGGGTTTCTTTGCTTGTTTGTATTTTAAGGCATTCATTTTGGGGAAGCTGAGATAAGATGTGACATATTTTTTCTATGAAAATATTAGTTTTATTCAATTTTCAGCCTTGAATGATTAAAAAATGGCAGGAAATCAAGTAACACTCTTAATGTTCTGAGTTTCAATATCAGGACTGTGGAGTTAACCACAATGAAACAGCATCCGCCCCAGCCCTTGGGGGGATTAACCAAATCCTCTCATAATTAAATGGGTCAGTTAGTTATGCACATTCAATGAAATGATAGAAACACTCATATCTCCAAGGACTTTAGTTGATTCTGACGGATTGAACACACACTTATTTTGTTAATCAGAATTATCAAAAATAGATATATTGCTTCACCTGAAATTTTTGCTTCTGCATAAACCCTTTGGAAAATTTTCACAACATATTCTGAACAAAATATTAAAATCTTTTAAGTCAAAATGACTTGCAGAAGAAAAATTCAACATCCAGGACTGACTAGAAAAAATGATCCCTAGTAATAATGCATATGTTCAAGTATAGTAGCATTATTCTATGTGTAACATTATGGAGAAAATCAAGGATTGAGCTATGCACAAATGAGACATGATAACATGAAGTCTTTTGGGGAAACTATGGAGCATCTGTTTTAAGGTACTACTAAGATTAACAGAATATAGTCAGGTTGCAATCTAGCAACTTTCAAAGTAGTATTAAAGGTTAACACTGAAGTTTTCTAAAGGAAAGCTACAAGAAATTTTTGGTTACACTCTTAAATTGGGACCATTGTTTATGACTATAACTAGCAACTGCATGTTGTAATTTGTGACAATTATCACTAGTTTTCAATTCTCAGCTGCAGTCTCTTTTAGCTTCTCTGCCAGAAATTGACTGATTGGACCTCAAAAGCCATAAACACAGATCTGTATCCAGGCAGGCATGCAGTCCTCTCCCTTTGTAATTATGGCTTCATTTCTTTAATAGAGGAATAGAGGAACCAAAAAATTAACAATGATTAGTTTCCAGAGGGAGGAGGTTGCTAAAATTCTGAACTCAGTGTGCTTTTCACCTTCAGAGACCTAGACCAAGACTGATAGCTTTAGAAAATAACTGCCTTATTGCCATAGTTCCAGACTAGGTGCTCAGTATCCTCAGCCATACAGGACTTTAAGAACTCATACTATGACTCACACTTGTTTTACCCAGGAAAATAGCACCTTTTTGGCTACTGCTTTTTACACACACTCCAATCAGCAATGCCCCCTCTATCCTTCAGGTGCCTGGCTCCTTTCCAACTTTGTAAGAGAAGTGACTCCTCAAGGATTATCATCTGATTTTGGCCATGCATTAGCCATGTGTGCATTCACTACTGCTCTTTTCTAATCTTATGCTTCTTTGCATCAATTAAAACGCTGAAGCATCTGATTTTATTTGTCCTTTGGCTAGATAAATGCTTCCAACAGATTATTTCCAACAGGTCCCTCTAGTTTTAAACTAATTAGTATATAAAAAGCATTTTCTCTTGTTTATCTAATTGCATACCCAGCATGTCACAAGAGGTTTTTAAGAATGAGGGTGGAGGATCAAGGTTTGGGATTCTCATGGTTCCATTTATACTGTTCCTAAGGCTGGCTCTGAGTGCTATCATTCTTTAGACATCCAGAGATGCAAATTTGTTACTAGTCACAGTGTCAGACTGCTTGGACTCTACTCCTTTTTTGGTTATTGTTCTTGATTAATAAAGTAAATACTACATATATAATTTGTTTTTAATATTTGCTACTCATATACCATGGTTGATTAATAACTAAAAAAAAAATGACCCCTTGTCTCTTTCTATAATATTTCCCATTTAGAGTTAAACTGAATCTTATATGAAGGTAATACTTGACACATTTGTCAGGTTTAAAGTATTAAATTATAATCCAGCTGCTTTGGAGAGTGAATGTTGCTCAATCTTTCACAGGAAGATTAATGCCATCTGTTCTGTACAATGTCCCCCTCCCCCCCCCATTTTCCTGCAATGGTTTGCTGAGATAGGTGAATTGAAAGTATAATGATAAGTTACCATACTATAGGCAAACATATTCAATAAATGACTATGGAAAACAATTTTTTGATTAAAAAAAAGTGCTAGCAAATCTTATTTCTACTAAGACAACTGTTATTTTCTTTCCTAATGGAAGAGTTCAAACATACTGAAAAAGAATCATATAGGAGTAACTGATCTATCAATCAACAAATATTTACTGAGCAGGTACTTCGTGTGAGATTGTTCAACGTACTGAACATGGCTGTGAGCAAGATGGACAAAAATATCTGACCTCAAGAAACTTACATTCTCACAGGGGAAACATACATGACAAAAATATATGAGTATATTATTTATAAAACATTGGGTTAAAAGTGATAATGAAGAAAATATAAAGCAGGATAAGTGTATAGACTACGAAGAATCATACATTGTGATCCGAAAATGCATCTTTGAAGAGATGACATTTAAGCAAAAGCTTAAACTAAAAATATCTTTGGAGAAGTCTTCTAGGCAGAAGAAACTGCTAGAACAAAGATCTTAAGGCAAGAGCATTTGTGACTTGTTAGGGAAACAGCTGTGTAGCTGTTCGGAGAAGGAGCTAGAGGCCAGGTCACTTGAAGCTCAATAAATAAATAAAATATAGCAAGGAATTAAGATTTTGTTTTAAAAGTCATGGTACACCAATAGAGATTTCCACATGGGAGTGACACTACATTATTCTGCATGCTGTATGTATGGAGAACGGGTGTAGATATATGAAATTTTCACTGTAGAGTAAACCACTGCATCACGTGAGTTAGGAATTCTGGAGTGATCAAGACTACAGGATACATGTGGGAGTATAGTATTTAAAGGCACAACAGTAAATAGATCACCCAAGAATTATTACACAAAAGGAAGAGCAGATAGCCCTATTCCCTGGAGTTCCCCAATACAGTGGTCAGAAAGAGAGTCACCTCAAAGTTTACTGGGAACATAATACACTCAAAGTCAAGAGTTTCAAGAGGTAGCAAATGATAAACTGTGTCAACTGCTGCTGAGAGGTCAAGCAAGATGGCTGCCAAGTAATCACTGTATTTGCAACCTAGAGTTTATTGTAGATTTTTTGTAAGATTTTTTTAAAACAAGTAACAGGGAATAAAGCCTAATAGAATTGTCTCTCAATTTTTTCATTAAGTTAATATTCTGCTTTTATTTGCTTCAAATCTGTTTCTAAAATAAGGATACAGTTTGAAATCTGACTCTTCCTTTTCTATACCTTTTTCTCTGAAGTATCATGACTATCCTGTATGTTTATATTCCTATGATTTTGTTTGTAACGATAAAATATTTTTTGTGCTTTTAATGATTACACTGCTACTATCAAATTTTTACCTATCCTTTTGTGATTCATTTTTTAAAGCTCATCTGTAAAATGTACAGATTTCCATTTTGATACATATACACACATATACATATTAATAAATTTATTTTAATTACCATAATGTACCCATTATGTACTCTAAGTTAGTCATGTATTTCCCAGTTGATAAATGTTTACATTTCTAATTTTTTTTGCTATTATAAGAGATTCAATGAACATCCTTTTATATGTCTTGTATATGTTCTTGTGCACATATGGAAGAACTTTTAGTATATAAATCATGAAAGGGTAAATGCTGAAAGTTACATCTTCAATTTTATCTCACATAACCAACATTTTCCCCCCAAAACAAGGTAGGTGTGTTTGTATATGTTACTCATTTTGTCTTTCATGTCTCTTAATTACATTCTGTTTTCTCTCTGTGTGATTTCCTTGTATCTATCTTCTACTTCTCTAGTATCTCTTTAGGTGTGTCTAGTTTGTGGCTTTTTTAATCTATCAAGCTTTTAATTTCAGTACATTTTTAAAATCAAAAACTTCTGTTTGCTTATTTTTATAAACCTATTTGTTCTATTTTATAGTGTTTTTTAAAAATATATATTTTCATTTGCTTTATTTCTTTAATCGTATAAAATAAATTCATTTCACAGCCTCTTTCAGAATTTCCTATTATTTTCACTTTTTGGGGTGCTAACTTTTGCCTTCTTGCATCTGTTGATCCTTCCTCAGTATGTTCCATTTTCTTGCATATTGTACAACATTGTGAGTTCATCTACCACAAGAGATGTCTACTGTGCAGTAATCCCCTGTGAACTGTGTTTTGAAAATGTCACTATGGAACAGTTTGAACCTACTTCTGTTTTTGATGATCCTGGAAAAGTTTACAAACATTTCTCTGTTTATGATACTTGAACCTGTAGATTGTACATTTATGAGTGTTATAGGTCTGAGGACTCAATTTCTACTTCACTCATTCATTCATTTATTTGGCTGCACCGCATGGCATGCAGGATCTTAGTTCCCAGATCAGGTATCAAACCTGCGCCCCTGCAGTGGAAGCGCGAGGTCTTAACTATTGGACGGCCAGGGAATTCCCTCTATTTCTTTTAAAATGTACTTATCTATATTTCCACGGGCCTGTAGCAGAATCGGTGGCATCTGCTCTGGCTCAGTCTGCTTTGTAGCTAAAAGTAGCATACTTTATTGTTGTCGAATTTTACAATTAATTAAGTCCTACCCACCACTCATTACATTCTCATGCCATTTTCTACTTCCATGTCATTCCCTATTACTAAATTCACATGCTTTTGTAGCATTTCCATATTTGGGGGGTAAGCATGCTGTGCTCATATTCTGGGACAAGCTGGAAAACAGCCGTTTGGGGATTATATTCCCTGGGCACATCTGGAAAGCATGTGGGTTGGAGAGTTTCTCGATTGATGGCATTTTGGGCCTGTATCTGAACACTTAGCAGGATAATTTGTTGAGATTGTAGCTGAATTTTTTTGAAAAGAGTCAGATTTAGTACTTAAACCTCTGAGTAAGCAACTAAACTATTATAAAAATACACATTAAGTATCTGTTACTTTTAAAACATCTTTTCACAATGGAATGAATATTGAGTTTATTCTCTTTCTCTGGCAGGTCATGAAGGTTATCAATGAGTTGGGCAACTGCACTGATTTCATCCCAAGCCATTATGTCATCTGGATTGGGTGGGTGCTGTTTATTACCAGGTATTGACTAAATGTCCACATAAATGACAAAGTATTTGTCTTCACCCGTCAGGTTTCTGCCTTTGTCCACTCCACTGTGAAAAGATATCTTACTTACAGGATAACTACAGTACTAGACTTGAGATTTTTACTAGAGGAAACAAAAACAACATTATCTTCTTGGTTTGGTTAATACCAAAACAAAAAAAAAAGCCCAAGAACTGTATACAAGAGAAATAGCAACACTGCAATTCTTCTGTGGAGCTACCACTTTATCACCAATCACTGCTGAACACAATTAACCAGCTCAAAAACTCAGATCTCAACTCTCCTGCATATGTTCTCTACAGATTTCAGTTTGTCAACTTAGCATAACTGAGAAAAAATCCTTTATGTTTTCTGTTCAATAAATAACTTCCTGGTACCCATCTTGTCGCACCTCAGCTTTGAATTTTGCACTTTAAAATAAATGTTCTTTCAATGCCAAATAATATATCTCAATTCTATGCTCTTTATTAATTAATTCCAAGCAAGTCTTTGAAAAATACACTGGATTTTATACGGTTTCCTAAGGACTGTTCCAAGACCAATGAGAAGACAAGATTGATGTGACGCCCCTGCACAAGGTCCAAAAGTTACCTAGAGCCAGGATTTAACGGCTTCATAAGCAGTCAGTATGAGTGACGCTGTTGGTGAAGAAATTTTACTGAAATAATTAATTGGGTACACAGAGCAATTCCTCTTCAATAAGGCATTACTCTATCATTCCTCAAGGGAAGATATAGTGAGATTCACATGTGCAGATAATTTACTAAATCAAAATAAATAGATATGATCTCTTTCTAGAAAAATAAGATTGCTATTTTAGGAAGTAAAATAGGTAAATATCAAACAGTATAATAAATTGCCTTCTCAATTTTTTTTTTCCATTTCTCCTGTCAATGTGATGTTACTTCTAGGTTTTACATTGGTGTTCAAACCTGCAGTTGAAATCATGAGCTCAGCCCAAAAAATAAAAATAAAATGAAAGGCTAAGTCAAGAATACTACTGACTCCAGGACAGTGAGAAAAATGTTTTATAAATGATTCCTCTTTTTCTTGTCCCTCCTACTGCTGTCTGATTAGAAACATTAAATAAGAAGTACCCATCAAAGATGCATGAGTAGGGCTTCCCTGGTGGCAAAGTGGTTAAGAATCCGCCTGCTAATGCAGGGGAGGTGGGTTTGAGCCCTGGTCCGGGAAGATCCCACATGCTGCGGAGCAACTAGCCCATGCACCACAACTACTGAGCCTGCACTCTAGAGCCCGCAAGCCACAGTTACTGAGCCCACGTGCCATAACTACTGAAGCCTGCGCGCCTAAAGCCCGTGCTCCGCAACAAGAGAAGCCACCGCAATGAGAAGCCCGCGCACCGCAAGCAGAGTAGCCCCCACTCGCTGCAACTAGAGAAAGCCCGCGTGCAGCAACAAAGACCCAATGCAGCCGAAAATAAATAAATAAAATAAATAAATTTATTAATTAAAAAAAGATGCATGAGTAGATCCTATCTGTAATAAATCTCTAATTTGGAAAGTATGATAACCTGTCAGAAATATCAATTTGTAAATTTTCACAATAATTAGACCAAATCAGTTTACACCTAGTTTGGCTACTGCACAAAAACCTTGTGCAGTTACTCCTAGCCTGAAATCCATGATCCTGGGGATTCCTGAGTTACAACATAACAGACAAAACACTCTGCAAAGATGGGAGAAGAAATATAGCAGATTCTGAATTCAGATCCTTTCAAAATATGTAAGCAGATTAGTTAATTGGACAATAATATGTCATGAAGTTCTTGCTGATTATAGTACACATAACATCTAATGTGTATAATAGATTATACCAGTCATTTTCAAATGAGGTATACAGAAATTTCCTTGTGATTTTTTCCAGTGGTGATTACAGAGATTATATCCAGTACAATCCATGAGAAAATGCCTCTCAGTCTATGCTACAACATTGCCTTATTATAACTCACTTATAATCTATATTCAACTTTCTATCAGGTTTTAGGTATAATAACATATTTGCATAATGATTTATGCTATATGAAATGCTTTCTCATCAATTCTCTCTTAGGATCTATGTATAATTCTATATTGCACACAACCAAGAGTTCAAAGTAAATCTGGAGAATAAAATAAACACTGTTATTTATTATTTTTATCCATATTCTGGGTTTATGGACTAGAGTGTGTTAGTGACACAACACTGGAAGTAATGAACTCTATCTTTGCAAATAGGACTAAAATTCACAAGCTTTATGATGACTAGAAGATAGGTTAGTCATAAACAGAAGAGGCCTTGTAGGAAAAAGTGGTCAGGGAGAAATTATAAAGGAGGTATCTTAGCCCATTCAGGATGCTATAACAAAAATACCACATCCTGAGTGGCTTAAACAATAAAAATTTATTTCTTACAGTTCTGGAGGCTGGGAAGTCCAAGAACAAGGCACCAGCAGACTTGGTGTCTGGTGAGAGCCAGTTTCTGGGTTGCAAACCCACACCCCTTCTGTGTCCTCACATAGTGGAAGAGGTGTGGGAACTCTCCCAGTCTCTTTTGTAAGGGCACAAATCCCACTCACTAGGGCTCTGACAAAGAGCCCTACCCCCAATACCATCACACTGGGGGATAGGATTTCAACATATGAATTTCAGGGGGGGGGACACAAACATTCAGTCTACAACAGGAGACAAAGATTATTTCCTACAATCTTACCCGCTTTTATCTTTCAAGGGTACGAGCTCTGTGATCTCTGCCCATCCTCTCTATCAATATGTCTCTAAAACTTCTAATAAATACTTTGATGGTCAGAATAATGCTCCCCCAAAGATATCCATGCTCTAATCTCCAGAGCCTGTGAATATTTTGCCTTATGTGGCAAATTATGGAGAACTTTTGGATATCCAAATTTGAGGAAGAGAAGTAAAATTTTTCTCTTAGACAGAATTTACATGAGCACTATAGTTAGCAGTCGAATTTATGAGGGAAATAGGACGATAACTAATTTTAGATGTATCTTTTTTTTTAAGAATTAAAAAAATTTTTATTTATTTATGTATTTATTTTTGGCTGCGTTGGGTCTTTGTTGCTGTGTGCGGGCTTCTCATTGCAGTGGCTTCTCTTGTTGTGGAGCACGGGCTCTAGGCGTGCGGGCTTCAATAGTTGTGGCACGCAGGCTCAGTAGTTGTGGCATATGGGCTTAGTTGCTCTGCGGCATGTGGGATCTTTGCGGACCAGGGCTCGAACCTCTGTCCCCTGCATTGGCAGGTGGATTCTTAGCCACTGCGCCACCAGGGAAGCCCTCTACTTCTTTAAATCTTGTTTTACATTACATTTACTTATTTATATTTTAAAAGATATTACATTTCCAAGTATGCATTTTGTTATTTTAATAAAGAATTCCATTCTTAAAGAATAAGCAGAATCATGAAGATCTTGTACTTCTTTCAAGTTCCCACTTCTGAAGAGTCTCTCCAGAGAGTCATATATCCATTAACAGGCTACCAGAATGGCAGGCACTAAGTCAGTGCGGACAGGATCAACCTCCAGTGATTTATGTGAGACAGTGTTGGGAAATAATCAAAGCAAAAGTATACAGAAAAAGCATGTCTATATTTGAAAACAGGTAAAGACTAATCCTAAGTAATCATGTAGCAGAGATGAACAAAATAACAAATTTTGATACATTTGAGCCATAGGAAATAATATTTCCTTAGAATGTGAAATAATATGGTTTTGTTGAATGAGAAAGTAGACAAGGGAGAGGAATATAAGAAATATGCCTTCATAGAGGGAATCAAAGACCTTGGGCAAACAAAAATCTAACTTTGTTTCAAAGAAGGACTCTGCTCTTCAAAATGTTTTTTTTGCTATTCAGGGGAAGACTCATTTTCTACACCTGTATTTTTAGTTTTATTTTTAAATGGATTAAATAAAGCTATCAAATTCCAAGCCTCTCCTTCCATCTTTATTTTTTCTTTTTCTTGCCTTTTGCCAAGTTGGGAAAATGTTAATTTTCTTTATCTTTCTTATTAATACAAAGATTTTCTGTTCCACTGATATTTATTTTCCCATTTCTGCCATTCAATTTTTAAAAGATGTGTAACTATATAAAAAGTATGTAATTATATAAATATGAGAATAGCACTGCCCTCGAGATACTTAATGTGTTATTCTTCCTGTGCACCTGCCCTTCACAATGAAAGCTTTGATTTCCCATTCACCTCATCCTTATTCAAATCTTGTGCTTTCTGGAGACAGTATGGAAGTGTTGGTTGTATACTATTATTATTCTGTTCCTTTCATCTATTTTTCAACTTCACAAATAATTAACACATGTATTAAAGAATCCTAACTTTATAATCCATTTAGAATTGAATTGCAAAAAATTCTAACAATATTTCACATACTTTGTATCTGTCTTCCTTTTAGATCTGTGTTTAATTTTTAATATTTATAATATTTTCTTCAACATTTTCTCAGATAAATAATGTGGTTGGTATCCCTGCTAAATCCTGTCATGCTCAAAATGTTTCTCTTTTATCTGACAGCTAAATTACATCTCAGCTGGATATAGTTTTCTTGAAACACAATCCTTTGCTCTCAACAATCTGTAGATAATTACCCCGTATCTTAGCTTCCATTGTGGCAGATACAAATTCTTTACCTCAAATGGGTTTTTAAAAAAGTGTTTCTGTCCAGATGCTTGTAAAATTCTCTTCTTACTCTTTTTTTCTCTTTTAATTAAACTTTTTATTTTGAGATAAATTGTACATTATCATGCAGCTATAAGAAATAATACAGAGAGATTCGAACTTTATCTAGTTTTTTCTAATGGTAACATATTGCAAAACTATAGTGCAATACTGTAGGATACTGACATTGATACAGGCAAGATACAAAATATTTCTATCACCACTAGGATTCCTTATGTTGCCCTTTTATTGGCACACCCAGTTCCTTCCTGTCCCCACCACTTCTATAACTCCTGGCAATCACTAATCTCCATTTATATAATTTTGTCATTTCATGAATATGTAAATGGAATATTACAGTATATAACCTTTTGGGATTTGCTTTTTTCACTCAGCATAGTTCTCTGGAGGCTCATCCAGGTTGTTGCATGTATCAGTAGATTGTTCCTTTTTATTGCTGAGTAGTATTCCATGCTAGGGATATACCATAGTTTGTTTATCCATTCACCCCACTGAAGGACATCTGAGTTATTTCCAGTTTGGGGCTACTACAAATAAATCTGCCAGGAACATTTGTGTACAAAATTTGTGTGAATGTAAGTTTTCATTTCTCTGGGATAGAAGCCCAGGAACATGATCGCCAGATTGCATATTAGTTGCATGTTTAATTTTTTATTCTTATTCTTGAAATTCAGAAATTTAGCCACAGTATATCTAAGAGCATGTCTTCTTCTCTGTCTTCCTTTTCCTCATCCTCCACTGAACAACTTGGCAAGCAGATAACTTCCTTCTTCTTTAAACTCTCTGCTCTTTGATGCCACATCTCTTGGTTTTTAAACTTTTTTCTTGCTATTTCTTCTCAGTCTATATTCCCTAGGACTCTGTCTTCCATGCTTCTGCTTGCATACAATCTTCCTGGTTGATTTTGTCTGTTTGACTTCTATTATCTCCTGGTAGTCAAGGACTCTTAAATGTGTCTCTAGTTCTAATAGCTTATATGCAACTGCTTTCTAGTCTTTTCTACTTTAGGGATCTATTGAAACAAAACTCAACATGTTCAAAACCAACTCCTACTCGGTCTTCAAAATTCACCGCTACCCTACACTTGCTTCTTTCATCTTTCCAAATCTTTTTTTTTCCTCCCTCCCCCACATATCTTTTCTTCCTTTTAATTTTGAATCAATTTTAACTTTTCAAACATGTTGCAAAAATAATACACAGAATTCCTTTATACTCTTCACCCAGCTTTTCCCAGTGTTAGCATTTTATATAACCATATGTAATCTTATGTAACCTATCAACACTAAAAAATCAGACTAATGTGGTGTTTGCTAAATGGTGATTTTTCTAGTTCCTTCACTATTTCTACATTTATTGGAATTACACTGTAAGAAAGATCTGTCCCTTCTCATTTATTTATATATTATGTTATTTATATCAGTACAGACTCATAGGTATTTATTTTATTTGATGAGCTATAACTCATCATTTTCATTAAGTATTTCTTCTTAAATTGTCCTGGATTTGGTCATTGGGCACACCTTCAAATTAGTTTCTATACTCTTTCGACATACTCCTGTCATGTTTTTTTTTTTTTTTTTTTTTAAACATCTTTATTGAAGTATAATTGCTTTACAATGGTGTGCTAGCTTCTGCTTTACAACAAAGTGAATCAGTTACACATATACATATGTTGCCATATCTCTTCCCTCTTGCATCTCCCTCCCTCCCACCCTCCCTATCCCACCCCTCTAGGTGGTCACAAAGCACCGAGCTGATCTCCCTGTGCTATGCGGCTGCTTCCCACTAGTTATCTATTTTACATTTGGTAGTGTATATATGTCCATGACACTCTCTCACCCTGTCACATCTCACCCCTCCCCCTCCCCATATCCTCAAGTCCATTCTCTAGTAGGTCTGTGTCCTCCTGTCATGTTTTGAAGGTTTCCTTACTTTCTGGTCTCACAACATGTTCCAGTTTCATTTAGTATTTTTCCTGCCCAAGCCCTGGATTCAACCACTACTCTAAGAAGTGTTGGTTCCTTTTATTGGAGAATAGTATTTGCAATAGGTATACACAATATCTGTGTGCTAGTTGTGCCTATTCCTACTGGGATGTCATTGCTTCTAGGCTTTCCCAGCAGAAAAAGCCAGCAAAAATATACACTGATCACACATACACACACTACACAAACACACACATCTATACCTATATATCTATCTGTCCATATATTAAAAAACATGAGTTCACAGCAATAGCTTCGACTGCAGTACAATAGCACAGGTTTATTTTAGCCTTCCCCTTTTCCTTATTTGTAAGTTCTTTTCCTGTTGGTGAGAAACCTAGCTCTCATAATTCACAAAATATTTACTTGTTTTCTCAATCCTAGAATACACATAAAGTTGATTCAGAGTTAAATTGTTAATCCAAAACCCTGTGAGAAAAAAATTTACTAAAAAGCATAAAATATTTGTGTATATTTTTTAATCAACTGTACAATTTGGTCAAAAGTAGAGGGTTTTGGTCAAAATGATGTTGTCCAACTTGGCTTTCTTTTTTTTAATTTCTTTCAGTGTGGATCTATTATTCATTTGTAATAGAGTTATAGTTGCTTATCTTCATTATATTTCTGTAGTTATTTGCTTTATTTAACATTTTTATATAATGATACCTACCATTTAGTTAGCACTTACTATGTATCAGGTCCATTCTAAGCACTACTTTACAAAATGAATATGAAAGGAATATAACTTTTTACCAAACAAGAGACCTGATATTTGCTTAATACACGTAACTAGCCAACATTCTCACAGCTAATAAATGACTTTGAATTCCTTCTTCTTTACAACTAGCCTATTTATTGGACTTTTCTTGTTTTCCTTTAGGAGTTAATGGCCCATGATCTTTGCCCATATAGTTATAAAAAAATAAAATGTCTTTTTCTTTGATTTCTAAAAAAAGAGTTCTTTAAATGGTAAAGATTAAATCTCTCTTGCAGTGTGATAAAAATATTTTTATTTACTTTGTCATTTGCTCTTTAAATAAAGTCTATGCTCTTTTAGGAGCTATACATATCACTTATTTTTCTTTTTTAATTAATTAATTTATTTATTTATTTTTGGCTGTGTTGGGTCTTCGTTGCTCTAGTTGCAGTGAGCAGGGGCTACTCTTTGTTGTGGTACGCGGGCTTCTCATTGCGGTGGCTTCTCTTGTTGTGGAGCACGGGCTCTAGGCACACGGGCTTCAGTAGTTGTGGCATGCAGGCTCAGTAGTTGTGGCTCACAGGCTCTAGAGCGCAGGCTCAGTAGTTGTGGCACACGGGCTTAGCTGCTCTGCGGCATGTGGGATCTTCCCGGAGCAGGGCTCGAACCCGTGTCCCCTGTATTGGCAGGTGGATTCTTAACCACTGCACCACCAGGGAAGTCCATCATTTATTTTTAATGTATTTAAATGTATCAATATTTTCAATTATGGCTTCTTGGATGCCTACCAAGACAGAGGTCTTGCAAGAGCCAAGAGAGAACAATAAACAGTATCAACTAAGCAAAATAAAATCATGTTACCCTTTCTAACTCCCATCTCTAACCCAAAGGAGTCGGATGTAATAGCCACCAGGAGGAGCATGACAGTGTGAAAGAGGCCTCAAGTTCTCTTCTCTAAGCTTCTCCCCACAAGGCTCAAGCATGAGCCAGGAAAGAGGACAAGTTTTTAATTAAAGATAAGAGTAATACTTTGATTTAGGCTTGACTCTTTTGATACCTAAAAATGAAACAAATCCATGGGGTCTGTATAAGATATTCAAATGTAGGAAAGACACATCACAGGTGGTATGAGGGCAATATGGGTAAAGGGTATTGTGACACTTAATTTTACACGTTAACTTGACTGGGCCACAGGATGCCCAGATATTTGGTTAAACATTATCTGGGTGTTTCTGTGAGGATGTTTCTGAATGAGATTAATATTTGAATTGGGTAGATTGAGTAAAGCAGATTGCCATTCCCAATGCAGGGACGCCCAATCAGTTGAAGCGCTGAATGGAACAAAAAAGGCTTAAGTAAGGGAGAATTTGTTCTCTTTCTGCCTGACTGTCTTTGAGCTGGGACACTGGTCTTCTCCTTCCTTCGGGCTCCAACTTGAACTGGAACTTACATGACTGGCTCTCTTGCTTCTCAGGCCTTTGGACTCAGACTAAAACTACATCATCACCTCTCCTGGGTCTCCAGCTTGCCAACTGTAGATCTTGGGACTTCTCAGCCTCCATATCTGCATAAGCCAATTCCTTATTATACACACATACACACACACACACACACACACACACACGCCTTCCAGTGGTTCTGTTTCTCTGAAGAACCCCAAGTAATACAGAAGTTCTTTTCTATTTGCACTTCATTAAGTCCAGTTCATTTAAAAAACATGTTACACTAACATTTATTAAATACTTATGATATAATGTGCTAAGAATTTTGCATATTTTTTCATGTTTAATTCTCACATTTATCTTTGATAGTAGATACTATTATGCCAGTTTTATAGAGGGGGAAACAAACTCTAAGAGAAGTCAATAACTTGCCTAAAATAATAACACAAATTAGTGCTAAGTTTTAGGATTCAGTTCTCTGATGCCAAAATCAGCAATTTTAATTTGTTTTCAAGTGGCAATAATCCTACATTGATAGATCTGCTTTTTTAGAAACCTGCTTTGTAACATACAGAGGGAACAACCCTGCCTAATTTTCTCTTACACCACCAGCATTCATTCAGATTTTATTTATAACCTTGAATTTCATTGTAATATTTAAAAAGGCACCACTAAAGATTAAAACTTTGTCTTGAGTGCTAAAAATCTAGTACATTCAGGGTCAAAGTAGCTGATCTTAGTGAACCATATTTTTGTACTTGGCATTTTTTTTCCATGGATAGAATTACTTAAAACTTGAGAAATTGTATACACTCTACATTCATGAAATGCAAAAGAGGCAGTTCACTTGTTCTTCACAATGTATATTAAGAAGAAGGTAATTGGACTAATAAAAATTATGCCCTTTAACAATGAGTACATTCTTGAATTACTTTTCTAAATATGTTTTTACCTTGGCAGCTAGCCAGACAATTGCTGCTTTATATTCCTAGTCAATATTAGCTCAAATGTAAAGTAAATGGCATATTCTCTTTTAGAAATATGAAATGATAAAATGGCATCATAGGAAATGCATAAAAATTTCCATTTTAATATTCAGTTAATAAGCTGAATCACCCACAGAATGCTAAAAGAGAAGAAAGGTGCACTACTTATGATTTTAAGACGTTTTCAACTTAAATAGATATGACATATTGTAGGAAATAGCCTCCTTCATCGCAGCTTTATCCTGCTTTTAGGAAAACGAGTTAAATCAGAAATAAAAAAACACACACGTGCACACACGTGTATCAGATATCTGCTTTTCCCCCACACACTTTTGCATGGTTTGCTCTTTCATCTCCTTTAAGATTTGGCTTCAATGTCACATTCTCAGCCACAGTTTCTCTAACCACTCAATTTAAAACTGAATGCTTTTCTTCCCCCAATCTTTCCCAGCACTCCCTCACCACCTTCCATGCTTTATTTTTCTCCTTAACAGTTACCAGCCTCTGGCATCTTATTTATTGTCTGCCCCTCCACACCAAGATGTAAACTTCCAAGAAAGCAGGAAACTTGTCCATTTTGTTCACCTGTCCTAGAACAGTGCCTGACACATAAGAGGTATTCAATGCAATGATGACTTCTCACATATTTTAAATTACCTTATAAATTTAAATCTCTTTTATAATTTTTCTTTAACATGGGATTTATTTGGCACTTTATCTTTCAAAATATATAAAGGGTCATTATCATTTTGCTATCAATTTACATCTTAATTTATTGTTGTAAAACAATGCAATCAACAATATTGCTTCTTTGAGATTATTTTTCATTCTGTTTATGTCCTAATAGTTACTCAATTTTTATAAATTTTCCACGTGGCCTTGAGAAATAATCTTTATTTTCCAATTATTCAGTACATGGTTCTATATACTCGTTTAGGAAGACTTTTTCAAATCTATATACTTACCAAATATTTTGTCTTCTTCATCTATCATTTACCAAAAGAAATGTGTTTCAAATTTCACAGAAAATATCAAATGGTGGATTTATCCACTTCCCTTTGTATCTGTGATGCTTTTTTTTGTGTCTTAATGAATTTAGCATTATTATATATTCTACTGAATTAAACCTTTTAAAATTTATGGTAATCTTTAATTTCTAGCCATATTTTTCTGCCTTAAAAAGCTTTCCTTATGCTAATATAGCTAGATCAGTTCTATTTTTATTTATATTTGTCTGGTGTTTTTTCCATATTTTAACTTTTAATCTTCTTCTGTCCTATAGGAACAACATGGGAAACTTAGATTTGCAAATCTGAATGTCATTTACTGGCCAGAAAGAATTAATGTGACTGCCAGATCCCCAGATGATGTAATTTAAACCTAGACAAAAATAGTAACCTAGTATGATGCCATAAAATATTTTAAAATTTATATTAAATATCTTGTATGCTGTAGTGAGTGCCATATTTTATGATAGGCATAGAAGAACAAATACTGGCTAAAATGAATGTATCTGATTCTTAAAATAACTCTGTGAGATAGTAAAAGTGTTATCTCTACATTACAGGTAGAGATATATAGGCTTAGGTAGTTTTTAATGATTTTTCAAGCTTACTCAGGTGGCAGAAGAAGAACTAGAATTGATATCTTCGGACTCCCAGTCTAGGTTTCTTTCACTCTATGACAATGCCTTTCTCTAGCACTCATATTTCTCAAGTAAGTAAACATGTAATGTGGAGATTGTTCCAGATAACATATAGGGGATGTTAAAATGCTAGATGTCTGCTACTCACCAAAGCCTCATTGATGGAGTAGTCACCAAGACTAAAACTATCAGTAAACCCCTTTGAACAGGAGCATAATGGAAATAATTAAACTAAGATAATCATGCTAATAAAGGCAAGAAGGGAAAAATAACAATATAGAAAAATACATTAGCCTTGGTAAGTCTCTGAATCTTTCTTTTGTCCGTAATTAGTTTTTATGTCATCTCCTACCAGGGCATGCATATGTATCACTTAGTAAACAAATGAAATATAAGGCCACTGAAAAATCATAGCTTTAATAATAAAATCACTGTCTTTGTGTTTAATGTGTGCTCTCTCTTTTTATTTTACAAACTACAGGTGTTTAAATATAATCTCTTCCCAGTGAATAGAAACATTTCTATGAAGAAAGCTTATGCAGCAAAGTACAGAAATAGCCTTGTAGAGCTGGGTATTTAAAGCAATCAATTGCATGTCTAGTTAAGGAAATATGCCATAATCATTAAACACATGAATGGTAACAAGCCATTTCCTTAATGAATCCCTATCAAGGTATATTAAAGCCAGCTTTACAAATAGCCTTAAAAAACCATTTGGAATAACAAAATTTATCTAGTCTGCCAGATAAGCAGAGTCCTCAACTATGTTCCAGCTTCTTCTGTGTTCTGAGAAACTTACCCTCCCTTCTTCAGCTTCCTTTTTCCTATTGCTGCAGCTGACAACCTTCTCTATGAATCCCTCAGTTTTGCTCTTAAGCTCTGTCTGTTTCTCTTTTTCTCTGCAACTACTAATGGAATATACAGTGATGAGAGTGCACTTTTTAATACTCAGTTGTACTTAGTGGACATCATCTAGACATATAACATTTATATCTCTCCACAACTGCACCCACAGCTCTGTAGAATGTCTACACTGACACGACGTTCCAGCATCTCCATTCATTGATGCAGGCTTCCCCATAAACATAACCTTTTATCATTGACACTCATGATTTTCACTCTTAATTTCCCTTAGACAGCATTTTAGCTCTATCCAAAGTGATGTGGTGCTCTGAACAAACCATGCTCAGGCTCCCAATGAAGATGAAGAGTATGTAACATCCATAGATATTTACTGAGACTCTTCTTTGGGCCTAACACAATGCTTAGTGTTGAGGCGCTGAGCATGGGTAATTGGAAGTTATGTTTTATAAGTGAAAATAGTATGACAGGAATAATAACTAAGTTGAAATTGCATTATTTGTCACACCTGAATAACACCAAGATATCCAAAGGAAAATCTAGAGAACTGAAAAGTATGAATAGAATTCTAGACAGTCTGGGTCTTACACTTTAATTCAGCTGTACAACAGTGACATTAGAGGCCCTGGAAGTGTATGTGGCCTTTAAAGGAAAAATCATAGAGAATATAACCACACCTCAATCATGTTAAATACCTACCAATGGAGGTAGAAAAGAAGTTATAATGCAGGAGATTAAGAATACACTCATGATAAATTTGCCAGAAATAGCAGAACAGAGTCTAGGCTTTCCTAATGCTCTAAAGAAAGAGAAGAAAGCTCTGAAGGAAAACTTTATCTCTTTGTACCTTCATTAAAATCAAATCAAACCAGTGAAGTTGTATGGAGTAAGTATGACTATTCCTACTTCACCTATGTGAAAAACAAGGCCCACAGGGATTAGAACATTTTTACTGAGATCAACAATTTATTATAGAACTGAAATTGTTTTCTAGGTATCCTGTTTTCTCAAAGTCTTTACTTTCTATTAGGCGCATTCAAAGTGAAGCTAGGGGGAGAGTGAAAGGCATTGCTGCTCATTTAATTAGGAATAGTGGAAAAGCCACTTGGTTTATCAAAAAAGCAGCTGTTGTGAGAAGTCAGATGACTGGACAACTTTCTTAAATCTCCCCTCTTCTCTGCGATGAGTCATCAGAACAGGTTAAATTTCTATTGAAAATGCTGTACTTTTCCCTCATCTGGTCTATAAATAGCATGTTAAAATAGGGCAGAATCTGTGTTAGGACTAGTTGATAGAAAATAATTTAATAAAGATTAAAAATAATTTGGGGCATATTAAGATGTTCTCATACTTTAACCAAAAAGACCAATATTTACTCCTTGTTATACATGCATTGAGAAGGTCTATGGTAACATTTAAAGGAGAAAAAAATAGAATATCTGTTCCAGAAAGGAGTGTAGATAACATGGTCTTCGAAGGGTGTTTAAAAAAATAGGTTTACTGAGGTATAAATGATGTAGGATAAACTGCACATATTTAAAGTGTACAATTTGATAAGTTGTGATATATGCATAGATCTGTGACATCACCACCAAAATCAACACAATGAATATATCCATCATCCCTAAAAGTTTCCTCATACTCTTTTGTAATCCTTCTCTTTTATTCCCACCTCTATCCCCAGGCAACCACTGATTTGCTCTCTGTCACTATACATTAAATTTGCATTAAATTGTGTGTGTCTGTGTGTGTGTGAAAGTGTGTATGTGTGTGTCAGTATGTATGTGTGTGTCCGTGTGTGTGCATCTGATCTAATAAAAGAAGTTTAAAAAAGCATTTGGAAGCTAATTATGAATTGACAATTTTTTCTTAGAAGTGTTAGAAAACTGTGACTTACTTCAGTATTTGTGGCCTCCTTCAGGTCACCTGGGTAACTGAGAAAGAGAGTAGATACCATTCTCACTTTCAGATTCTTCAGAATTTATCAACCTCATTTTGTCACAGGACATCCTAGATGTAGGTGACTTAGAATGACAAGTTTAGCTAAAAGCTGTAAACTCTTCTCCTTTGCAACATATTTTGAATCACCTTTCTGCATTAAAAACAAGAATAACAAAAAACCTACAGTCTGTTATAGACATTTGGAGTATTTTCAGAAAAACAGGAGATTTTGAATTTAAACATTGTCCCCAATCACAGGCTCCAGTACTCAAGGGGCCCATCTGGTGATTTTGTCTCCTTGTGAGCTTCATTATCTTGTAATAAAGTATGACCTTTTAAAGTAGGACAGCCATGGATTTCAATCCTAGATCCACCATTAATCCTATATAACCTTGGGAAATCACGGACTAATTTAGCATCTTACTATTGTCACCAAAAGTTAGCCAGAGAAAGACAAATATCATATGATATCACTTATATGTGGAATCTAAAAAAACGGTACAAATGAACTTATTTACAAAACAGAAATAGAATCACAGATGTAGAAAACAAACTTCTGGTTACTGGGTGGGGGGAGAGGTGGGAGGTATAAATTGCGAGATTGGGATTGACATATATACACTACTATATATAAAATACATAACTAACAAGAACCTACTGTATAGCACAGGGAACTCTACTCAGTACTCTGTAATGACCTATATGGGAATAGAATCTAAAAAGGAGTGGATATATGTATATGTATAACTGATTCACTCTGCTGTACAGCAGAAACTAACACAACAGAGAGATTGGTTCAAGATGGTGGAGTAGAAGGATGGGCGCTCACTCCCCCTTGCAAGAGCACTGGAATCACAACTAACTGCTGAACAATCATCAACAGGAAGACACCGGAATTCACCAAAAAAAGATACCCCACATCCAAAGACAAAGGAGAAGCTGCAATGAGATGGTAGGAGGGACGCAATCACAATAAAATCAAATCTCATAACCACTGGGTGGGTGACTCACAAACTGGAGAACAATTATACCACAGAAGTCCACCAACTGGAGTGAAGGTTCTGAGCCCCACATCAGGCTTCCCAAGCTGGGCATCTGGCAACAGGAGGAGGAATTCCCAGAGAATCAGACTTTGAAGGCTAGCGGGATTTGATTGCAGGACTTTGACAGGACTGGGGGAAACAGAGACTCCACTCTTGGAGGGCACACACAAAGTAGTGTGCGCATTGGGACCCAGTGGAAGGAGCAGTGACCCCATAGGAGACTGAACCAGACCAACCTGCCAGTGTTGGAGGGTCTCGGGCAGAGGCGGGGGTGGCTGTGGCTCACCGTGGGGAAAAGAACACTGGCAACAGAAGTTCTGGGAAGTACTCCTTGGCATGAGCTCTCCTGGAGTCCTCCATTAGCCCCACCAAAGAGCCTGTAGCCTCCAGCGCTGCGTCACCAAACAACCAACAGGGAGGGAACTCAGCCCCACCCATCAGCAGACAAGAGGATTAAAGTTTTGCTGAACTCTGCCCACCAAAGCAACACCCAGCTCTACCCACCACCAGTCCCTCCCATCAGGAAACTTGCACAAGCCTCCTAGATAGCCTCATCCACCAAAGGGCAGACAGCAGAAGCATGAAGAACTACAATCCTGCAGCCTGTGGAACGAAAACCATATTCACAGAGATAGATAAAATGAAAAGGCAGAGGGCTATGTACCAGATGAAGGAACAAGATAAAACCCCAGAAAAACAACTAAATCAAGTGGAGATAGGCAACCTTCCAGAAAAAGAATTCAGAATAATGATAGTGAAGATGATCCAGGACCTCGGAAAAAGAATGGAGGCAAAGATCAATATGATACAAGAAATGTTTAACAAAGACCTAGAAGAATTAAAGAACAAACAAACAGAGATATACAATACAATAACTGAAATGAAAAATACACTAGAAGGAATCAATAGCAGAATAACGGAGGCAGAAGAATGGATAAGTGACATGGAAGACAGAATGGTGGAATTCACTGCCGCAGAACAGAATGCATAGAGAGAAAAAGTAGATAATAAAAAATAAATTATAAAAAGAAACTAACACAACATTTTAAATCAACTATACTCCAATGAAAATTAATTTAAAAACATAAATAAAACAACCATATGCTTTATGTTAGAGACCATTTAATGCCTTTGGAGAATTTAAAATAGATAAAAAACCATAAATAGTTAAAAAAAAAAACCAAAAAAACATAAAAACCAAATATCTATCACAGAAAAACACTGTGCAACTCCAAAGAATCCTACCCAATCTGCAAATATACCCAATAACAAACAATAAAATAATCTAAGACAAAAGGAAATCGAGGGTGTCAGTAGATAAGAAATTACCCACTGCAAAGGAAAACAGAAGGGGGTAAACAGGCCGAGGCTCCTGTGGGCTGTTTACTGATGGTTTGACATTGCTCTTTAAGGTAGCTGCCCAGTATAGAATACAACAGTTCCATCTAGATTTCCTCCTTTAACTTTTATCATAACTAAAATAACAATCATTGGACTTCCCTGGTGGCGCAGTGGTTGAGAATCTGCCTGCTAATGCAGGGGACACGGGTTCGAGCCCTGGTCCGGGAAGATCCCACATGCCGCGGAGCAACTGGGCCCGTGAGCCACAACTACTGAGCCTGCGCGTCTGGAGCCTGTGCTCCGCAACAAGAGAGGCCGCGATGGTGAGAGGCCCGCGCACCGCGATGAAGAGTGGCCCCCGCTTGCCGCAACTGGAGAGGGCCCTCGCACAGAAACGAAGACCCAACACAGCCAAATAAATAAAATAAATAAATAAATAAAAATTAAAAGGTGCTAATAACTTTAAAAAAAAAAAAAATTATAAATATATATGCACCCAACGTAGGAGCACCTCGATACATAAGGCAAATGCTAACAGCTATAGAAGAGGAAATCGACAGTAACACAATAATAGTGGGGGACTTTAACACCTCACTTATACCAATGGACAGATCATCCAGACAGAAAATTAATAAGGAAACACAAGCTTTAAATGACACAACAGACCAGATAGATCTAATTGATATTTGTAGGACATTCCATCCAAAAACAGCAGATTACACTTTCTTCTCAAGTGTACATGGAACATTCTCCAGGACAGATCACATTTCGGGTCACAGATCAAGCCTCAGTAAATTTAAGAAAATTGAAATCATATCAAGCATCTTTTCCAACTAGAACACTATGATATTAGAAATAAATTACAATGAAAAAAACATAAAAAACACAAACACAAGGAGGTTAAAGAATACATTACTAAATAACTAAGAGATCACTGAAGAAATCAAGCATGAAATAAAAAAATACCTAGAGACAAATGACAACAAAAACACGATAATCCAAAACCTATGGGATGCAGCAAAAGCAGTTCTACAAGGGAAGTTTACAGCAATACAAGCCTACCTCAAGAAACAACAAACATCTCAAATAAACAATCTAACCTTACACCTAAAGGAACTAGAGAAAGAAGAACAAACAAAACCCACAGTTAGAAGAAGGAAAGAAATCATAAAGATCAGAGCAGAAATAAATGAAATAGAAACAAAGAAAACAATAGCAAAGATCAATAAAACTAAAAGCTGGTTCTTTGAGAAGATAAACAAAATTGATAAACCTTTAGCCAGACTCATCAAGTAAAAGAGGGAGAGGACTCAAATCAATAAAATTAGTAATGAAAAAGGAGAAGTTACAACAGACACTGCAGAAATACGAAGCATCAAAGGAGACTACTACAAGCAACTCTATGCCAATAAAATGGACAACCTGGAAGAAATGGACAAATTCCTAGAAAGGTATAACCTTCCAAGACTAAACCAGGAAGAAATAAAAAATATGAACAGACCAATCACAAGTAATGAAATGGAAACTGTGATTAAAAAACTTCCAGCAAACAAAAGTCCAGGACCAGATGGGTTCACAGATGAATTCTATCAAACATTTAGAGAAGAGCTAACACCCATCCTTCTCAAACTCTTCCAAAAAATTGCAGAGGAAGGAACACTGCCGAACTGATTCTACAAGGCCACCATCACCCTGTTACCAAAACCACACAAAGATCCTACAAAAAAAGAAAATTACAGACCAATATCACTGATGAATATAGATGCAAAAATCCTCAACAAAATACTAGCAAACAGAATTCAACAACACATTAAAAGGATCATACACCATGATCAAGGGGGATTTAATCCCAGGGATGCAAGGATTCTTCAATACATGCAAATCAATCATTGTGATACACCATATTAACAAACTGAAGAATAAAAACCGTATGATCATCTCAATAGATGCAGAAAATGCTTGTGACAAAATTCAGCACTCATTTCTGATAAAAACACTTCAGAGAGTGGGCATAGAGGGAACCTATCTCAACATAATAAAGGCCATATACAACAAACTCACAGCAAACATTCTCAATGATGAAAAACTGAAAGCATTTCCTCTAAGATCAGGAACAAGACAAGGATGTCCACTCTTGCCACTCTTATTAAACATAGTTTTGGAAGTCCTAGCCACAGCAATCAGAGAAGAAACAGAAATAAAAGGAATACAAATTGGAAATGAAGAAGTAAAACTGTCACTGTTTGCAGATGACATCATACTATACATAGAGAATCCTAAAGATGCCACCAGAAAACTACTAGAGCTAATCAATGAATTTGGTAAAGTTGTAGAATACAAAATTAATGCACAGAAATCTCTGGCATTCCTATACACTAACAACAAATGTCTGAAAGAGAAATTAAGGAAACAATCCCATTCACCATTGCAACAAAAAGAATAAAATACCTAGGAATAAACCTACCTAAGGAGGCAAAAGACCTGTACTCAGAAAACTATAAAACACTGATGAAAGAAATGAAAGATATGGAGAGATATACCATGTTATTGGATTGGAAGAATCAATATCATGAAAATGACAATACTACCCAAAACAATCTACAGATTCAGTGCAATCCCTATCAAATTACCAATGGCATCCTTCACAGAACTAGAACAAAACATTTTACAGTCTGTAATGGAAACACAAAAGACCCCGAATAGCCAAAGCAATCTTGAGAAAGAAAAACAGAGCTGGAAGAATCAGGCTCCCCAACTTCAAACTATAATACAAAGGTACAGTAATCAAGACAATGTGGTACTGGCACAAAAACAGAAATATAGATCAGTGGAACAGGATAGAAAGCCCAGAGATAAACCCATGCACCTATGGTCAACTAATCTATGACAAAGGAGGCAAGGATATACAATGGAGAAAAGACAACCTCTTCAATAAGTGGTGCTGGGAAAACTGGACAGCTACATATAAAAGGATTAAATTAGAACACTCCCTAAAACCACACACAAAAATAAACTCAAAATGGATTAAAGACCTAAATCTAAGACTGGACACTATAAAACTCTTAGAGGAAAACATAGGAAGAACACTCTTTGACATAAATCACAGCAAGATCTTTTTTGACCCACCTCCTAGAGTAATGGAAATAAAAACAAAAATAAACAAATGGGACCTAATGAAACTTAAAAGCGTTTGCACAGCAAAGGAAACCATAAACAAGACGAAAAGACAACCCTTAGAATGGGATAAAATATTTGCAAACGAATCAACAAAGGATTAATCTCCAAAATATATAAACAGCTCATACAGCTCAACAGTAAAAAAACAAACAACCCAATCAAAAAATGGGCAGAAGACCTAAATAGACATTTCTCCAAAGAAGATATACAGACTGCCAACAAACACATGAAAGGATGCTCAACATCACTAACCATTAGAGAAATGCAAATCAAAAGTACAAGGAGGTATCACCTCACACTGGTTAGAATGCGCATCATCAGAAAATCTACAAACAACAAATACTGGAGAGGGTGTGGAGAAAGGGAACCCTCTTGCACTGTTGGTGGGAACGCAAGTTGATACAGCCACTATGGAGAACAGAATGGAGGTTCCTTAAAAATCTACAAATAGAACTACCATATGACCCAGCAATCCCACTACTGGGCATATACCGTGAGAAAACCATAATTCAAAAAGACACATGCACCCCAATGTTCATTGCAGCACTATTTACAATAGCCAGGACATGGAAGCAACGTAACTGCCCATCGACAGACGAATGGATAAGGAAGATGTGGTACATATATACAATGGAATATTACTTAGCCATAATAAGGAATGAAATTGGGTCATTTGTAGAGACGTGGATGGACCTAGAGACTGTCATACCGAGTGAAGTAAGTCAGAAAGAGAAAAACAAATATCGTATATTAATGTATATATGTGGAATCTAGAAAAATGGTACAGAGGAACCGGTTTGCAAGGCAGAAATAGAGACACAAATGTAGGGAACAAACGTATGGACACCAAGGGGGGAAAGCGGGGGTTGGGGGGCTGTTGGTGGTGGGATGAATTGGGAGATTGGGATTGACATATATACACTAATATGTATAAAATAGATAACTAATAAGAACCTGCTGTATAAAAAAATTAAATTCAAAAAAAAAAAAAACCAGACAAAGTACAGGTGAGGATGTGGAGAAATTGGAACCCTCATACACTGTTGGTGGGAATGTGTAGCCACTTCTTAAAAGTCTGCAGTTCCTCAAATGGTTAAACAGTTACTATATGGCAAGAAACACCACTCCTAGGTATACATGTAAGAGATATGAAAATATTAAGTCCACACAAAAACATGTACATGAGTGCTTATAGTAGCATTCTTTATAAAATCTAAAAGATAGAAGCAACCCCACTGTCTATAAACTGATGAATGGATATACAAAATGTGGCATATACATACAATGGAAAATTATTCAGCAATAAGAAGGAATAAGTAATAATATAGGCTACAACAAGGATGAACCTTGAAAACGTTATGCTAAGTGAAAGAAGCCAGTCACAACAGACCACATATTGTTATTATTTCATTCATGTAAAATGTCCAAATGCATAGAGAGAAAAAGTAGATAATAAAAAATAAATTATAAAAAGAAACTAACACAACATTGTAAATCAACTATACTCCAATGAAAATTAATTTAAAAACATAAATAAAACAACCATATGCTTTATGTTAGAGACCATTTAATGCCTTTGGAGAATTTAAAATAGATAAAAAACCATAAATAGTTAAAAAAAAACCCAAAAAAACATAAAAACCAAATATCTATCACAGAAAAACACTGTGCAACTCCAAAGAATCCTACCCAATCTGCAAATATACCCAATAACAAACAATAAAATAATCTAAGACAAAAGGAAATCGAGGGTGTCAGTAGATAAGAAATTACCCACTGCAAAGGAAAACAGAAGGGTGTAAACAGGCCGAGGCTCCTGTGGGCTGTTTACTGATGGTTTGATATTGCTCTTTAAGGTAGCTGCCCAGTATAGAACACAACAGTTCCATCTAGATTTCCTCCTTTAACTTTTATCATAACTAAAATAACAATGACTAAAATAAATTACATTTGGGTAACAAGCTTTATAAATATAAAGATTTCTCACTAAAGAGGTATTATAAATCACAAAACACATTAATTTAGTCAATTTTACCTTTCCGGAACAATCTGTATTTTGAATAAATACTAAAGTACAATGCATGTGGTAGAGTTATGATTATTCAAACACCACTGATTGCTAATAGTTTTTAATTTTGAAAGATTTCCCAACTTTTTAGTTTGTCAAATTGAACACCCAAAGAATACAGTACAGGAAAAGATAACCTTTAATTTAGAAATAACTGACATTACATTGACATTTCATATCCCTTCCTAAAGTATCTGTCAAATATTCTCACTTTGTCTTTCCTCAGTAATCACTAGGAGGGGTCTGTTAACTGGGAAGACAAGAGATGCATACCAGAACGGATGACAATGTGACCTTTAGAGGACAGTCATGGATTTCATCCTCAGCTTTGTCATTCATCCTGATGATGTTGGAAAATGTTTTGACCTCTCTACACCTAAGTTTCTTCAATTTCAAAATGCAAAGGACTCTTTCATTGGCTCTTGTGATGAATAATTGACATAATGCATATCAAGTAGTGAGTATATATGTTCGTTGAGAAAAAATTACAGAGAATGACTTAAGGTTTTTAGATTGTGACACACACTATTGTGAACTACAGCAGATTGGTTCAAACTTTTAAAAACAGATTCTAGGGAGGGCCTCTCTCTCTCTCCCCCGCCCCTCCCTCTCACTCCTTCCCTCCTTCACTCCTTCTTTCTTCTCATCTACTTCTCACCCTCCATTTCACTTCCCTTTCTGTATTGATAAGTACCCTACACAGTGAACACTGAAATTCCTTTTCCAGCTATTAATGGATAAATGGCTAGACATATTCAGGGTAGTTTTAAAATTAGAAATTATCTTTTCATTATCAGGTAACTGTAGATGCATTTAATTTTGATATTAAAATGTGTGGAAGATTTATTAAGATTTTTTTTCTGGCCACGCACATAAAATGATTCAACACAATATTTACCCTCTTGTCACACCAGTGCTTCAGTCTATTCATATAACACAGATACTTCTCACTTATTTTCCATAGTGATGCCAATATAAATCATGTAATTTTTTAAAATTTATTTATTTTATTTATTTATTTTTGGCTGCGTTGGGTCTTCATTGCTGCGCGCAGGCTTTCTGTAGTTGCTGTGAGCGGGGGCTACTCTTTGTTGCGGTGCACAGGCTTCTCATTGCGGTGGCTTCTCTTGTTGCGGAGCACAGGCTCTAGGCACGCGGGGTTCAGTAGCTGTGGCACGCAGGCTCAGTAGTTGTGGCACACAGGCTTAGTTCCTCCGCGGCATGTGGGATCTTCCCAGACCAGGGCTCAAACCCATGTCCCCTGCATTGGCAGGCGGATTCTTAACCACTGCGCCACCAGGGAAGCCATATAATGTTTTAAAAATAACAAAATTCAGTATTAAGCAAAGTAGGTTATTAGGAAATACCTAGTACAACTCTCATTGTACAGATAATGAAAAGACTTCCGGCTCTTAATACCCTTTTTGATTCTTTTATTGTTTTTAAGATAATTCCAGAAGAAATGCAAGACAGATGTGTGGTCCATGTACCATCCTGAACTAGATGACTTCATATAATCTTCTACTCATAATTTCGTTGGAAGGACAACGCATCCACTAACATAATCTGAAAATCATTAGACTACATACCTATTTCTGCTTCCAAAATGCTATATCATTGGTTGTTTTTCATGGGTCTAGCATCTCTCTCCCTCTGGCTACTGTGAATTCTCCTACTTTATAGGGAGCCCTGAGAATAATTCTTCCAGACAATCATTAAAGTTGTTCATTAAAAGTTGTTCATTAATAAATGCATGTTTATCAAAATAGAAATGCAGCCAGAAGCTTCCTTCTGCTTTCTATTCCCAGCTGTTCAAGTTAAAAATGACTGAAGATACAGCTGATTTAGTATTTTTACTTTCAAGTCAACTTTTGGTGATTGGGTAGGAGCCCTGGGGGCACTAGTAATATTCTATTTCTTATAGGAATGGTAGTTTTCATGATTAGGTTCATTTTTTAAAAATTCACATACAAAAAATTCACTTCTCTGAACACTTACAATTTATGTACTCTTTGCCTGTATATTTTACTTTGATAAAATTTAAAATTAAAAAAAATATTTTAAAAAGAAAATAAAATTATATAACATTAAAAATTTTTAATGTGCTTTTCAAGAAGTTATCTGGTTTAGAAAAATCACAGGAGATAACTGAAAAGATAAATGTGCCTACATGAAAGTGAGAAATATTTTACTGGATAATTTTTAGAATATTAACTCTAATTTGGCCAGTGAAAGTACATCAAGGGAAACACATTGTGCTTTTTAAATTAAAAGAAATTAGTTCATTTCTATCTTTTATATAAATGTTAAATAAACATTAAAATAATTATGTAGGTCTATAAAGAGTGATATGGGAAGAATTCCAAGAGTTATTAAGTGAAAAAAGTAAGTTGCAAAGAGGTGTATATTGCATGACCTATTTTGGGATTTTGTTTCTAGTTTTTCTAAGTAGGTTAGTTTTTGCCTTACTTTGAACTTTATATAAATGAAACTATAAAGCATGATTCTTGTATGTCAGTAAAGAAATACAAATGTTACCAAATGCAGGGAAGAATAAGATCAAGTGAAATATTCCCAAAACTGTCAGTGGAATTTATATTTGATGACTGAGATAATGACAGATTTTCCATCACTATATTATATAGTTTCATAATATTTTCTTATGACTGTGCATTGATTTGATAATTAGGAGAAAGAATTCCAGCTCTTCCGTGTTAGAAGTTTTCTCATTTATTCTGGCACTTGGGGATTTCTTTTTCTCTTACTGAGCAGAGCTATGAACATATATAATTCTTTACAAATATTTTAACCACCATTTCTATTTGTTTTTCATGAAAAGAGGTTCCACATTAGAACTGAGTGTCCTATTTATTTTCTGTCTTTCCAGTATAGCAAAAGTTCTGTTCCCTCTGAAGATACTCTTTTTCTAGTAATGTTAGATTTTTGTTTCTTTTCTTATATCTGCTCTCTTCCTCTGTAACAAAGGAAATTGTGCCGGGAGAAGAAGTAGAAATATGTTTCAGGCTATCACCTTGATTTAATGGCCCATAATATTTATTAAATTCACTAACTGTATCTAAATTCCTGGGGTGAGCCCTAGAGAAACAAGATGAGACAGATTGTGTGGTTGTGAAGATACGGAAAAAGAAGAGCTGAAGAACTACATTCATTGACCAGATCTTCACGTGCAGGTCACAGTGCAAAGTGCTATAAATTACTATATTTTATCCTTACAAAAATCCTATGATATAGATTTTATTCTCTTTATTGGTTTTGTTTAGTTTTGCAGACAGCTGTAGCAAACGATCACAAACTTGGTGGCTCAAAACAACAGAAATTTATTCTCCAGAGTTGTGGAGGCTAGCAGTCCAAAGTCAGTAGCAGAGGTCCCAAAATCAAGGTGTCAAGAGGGCCATACTTTCTCCAGAGGCTCTGGAGGAAAATCTATTTCTGGCCTATTCCAGCATTTGGCAGCTGCTAGCATTCCTTGGCTTACAGCCATATCACTCCAATCTTTAAGGTCAGCATCTTCACATCTCTTTATGCTCCATCTTCACATTGTATTCTCTCTGTGTTTCAGATTTCCCTCTGTCTCTTTATTACAAGGATACTAGTGTTTGTCTTTAGGGCTCACCCTTTTTTTCTTTCCAATTTCTTCCTTTGGGGATAGTAATGGCTATAATATGGTTGTCCCACCATCGTATTTTGGAAGCAGATAATCTGTCTGACTGCACGGATTCATAGCTGAAGAGGAATTTTGCCTCCAGATGAACCATACTTCAAGTCTCACCCATTATCTGATTTAGATGATACTTAGGTGAAATTTTGGACTTTGAGTTGATACTGGAATTGATTATGACTTTTGGGGTTACTGAAATCAGGTGACTGTATTTAGCATGTTATAAGAACATGAATTTGGAGGGCTGGAGGGTAGAATGTTATGCGATGAACTGTGCCCCCACTTGGACTAAAGTCATACATTAAAATCCTAATCTCCAGTACCTCAGAAAGTGACTGCATTTAAAAATAGGGTCTTTATGGAGAGGACCCAAATGTCCATCAACTGATGAATGGGTAAATGAAATGTGGTCCTTCCATTCAATGGACTATGATTAGCCAACAAAAGGAATGAAATACGGATACAGGCTCAACATGGATGAACCTCGAAAACATTATGTTCAGTGAAAGAAGTAAATTTTACAATTTACTTCTATCACTTACCTTCCCTCTCTAAGTGATAGAAGTAAATTTTACAATTTACATACATTGTACAATTCCATTTACAAAAGTGTCCAGGATAGGTAAATCCATAATTGTAGAGAGTACCTCTGTGGTTGCCAGGCGCTGGGGGACCTAGTGGGATGGCACTGACGGCTAGTGGCTATGGCTCCCTTTTTGGGGACAAAATGTTCTAAACTTAGATTATGGTAATGGTTGCATCACTTTGTAAATATGCTAAAACCACTGAACTGTACACTTTAAGCAGGGAGCTTTCGGGCATGTAAACTGTATCTCAATAAAATTGTTTAACAAATAAAAAAAATAGGGCCTTTGAAGATGTAATTAAGTTGAAATGAGGTTATTAGTTTATGTCCTAATCCAATATGATTAGTATCCTCACAAAAAGAGGAAATTAGGACACATACACACAGAGAGTGAAGACCATGTGAGAACACAGGGAGAAGATGGTCATCTATGAGCCCCAAGGAGACAGACCTCAGAAGAAGCCAACTCTGCTGGTACCCTGATCTTGGATAGTAGCCTCCAGCATTGTGAGAAAATAAGTTTCTGTTGTTTAAGCAACTCAATCTGTTGTCCTTTGTTATGGCAGCCCCAGTAAGCTACTACACCCCATCTCAAGATCGTAACTTAATCATATCTGCAAAGTCTCTGTCATGTAAGATAATATTTACAGGATCTGTATATTAGGACCTGATAGTTTTGAAGGGCCATTTTTCAGCTGATCACACTTTCATTTCACAAATGAAGAAATAGAGTTTGAGAGGTTCAGAACAACTGGCTTTACATTATCTATTTATAGTTCAAAGCAGGATTTAACAAAAATATAGGACACATAAAAACTAGTGTATTAAATCAACAATGGTACTTTCACAGTGCCATGCTCCACTTCCACTCCCGTCAAGAACGGAAAACTGAAATTATAGCAGATATTAATAGAGGGTAAGTAGTAAGACAATATTTTATTTTTCTTGTATCTTATCTGAGGTATATAAGATCATTTTGAAATAGCAATTAATAGTATTTGTTGACTATACAGTGACCAGAAAAAGGATCAAAAAGCAAAACATTGGTAACAACCTATGGATCCCACAGTTGTGAATGTAGATACATGTAGAGAATTGAGCACAAAGGTAAAAGTAAGACACAAAGGAAATTCCAGTTCCAGAATCCTGTGAGCATGTGTGTTCCCAACCCTTTTCTACAGTTTTTCAAAAACACATTTCAAAATATCAATATGGTTAATATGAGACATTGTGTAGCTTTTTCTTTTAAGAAGTTATTCCTTTTCAACACATATGAAAAATTAAATTTGCTCACACATCTATCCTCCACCATGTAAAAACAATTAAAAATTATTTCATTTAAAAAGAAATAAAATCAGTTCTATGAAAATGACAGATAATTTGGCAGCAAGCTTCAGTAGCTCAGAGAATTGTTAAACTTTATGAACTGTATTTTCAATTATTATTGAAAACTGTTCAAGCTTGCAATTTGAATTCTCTCATGCCTGACCTAAAGTTTTTGTTTTGAGCCCACAGGACTATGCTAATTTATGAGTTGTGAAGAATTTACTGGAAATTCATTTCAATTTTTACAAGCAGCAACCTCAGGACCTTTGAATTCCTCCTATCTAGAATTAGCATCACTAATCAGTGATATCTGGCCATTGCCAAATTTCCATGAACTACTTATAAGCACGTTTTAATCCATTTCAGAGAAATTTTTTCTTGGCTTTGTTAATCCTACATACTTTGGTTTTCTGATTTCCTCCCTCCATAAACTCCACTCTCCTTTCTGTCTTCTTCTTTTGTGTTAGTTGAGACAATCCATTGTTGGACTATTCATCATCTCCCTCCTTCCCCAGAACAGCAGCACCTTAACTCATGTCTCCTATCAAGCCATAAGTTATGTCAAACATAACTTACGTGAAGCACAAGTTAAAATGTCAAGCACAGTAATATTAAAAAAAAAAAAATGTTATTTAAAAAGCCTATGTTTGGGCTTCCCTGGTGGCGCAGTGGTTGAGAATCTGCCTGCTAATGCAGAGGACACAGGTTCGAGCCCTGGTCTGGGAAGATCCCACATGCCGCGGAGAGGCTAGGCCCGTGAGCCACAATTGCTGAGCCTGCACGTCTGGAGCCTGTGCTCCACAACAAGAGAGGCCGCGACAGTGAGAGGCCCGCGCACCGCGATGAAGAGTGGCCCCCACTTGCCACAACTAGAAGAAAGCCCTCGCACAGAAATGAAGACCCAACACAGCCAAAAATAAATAAATAAATAAATAAATAAAAATTAAAAAAAAAAAAAAGCCTATGTTTTGCCTTCATTTAGCTGATTATCAATCTTGGCTCAGCTCCACAAACTAGCCCTGCTTCTTTGGACAAGACACTGAAACTTTCTGGAATCCACTGTCAATATTTATAAAATTATTAAGTATGACTATATGTTTATGTACTTGTCAGTTCTGTGACTCTTATCTAACCATCTAAGAATTATTTGATAAATATTGTATAGTTTCCCTGTGTATAATACTGTACGAATTACCTTAAAGATAAAAATATTTTGTGCTAAAAAAAAAAAAAAAATTTGTGCTTATATTGGTCACAGCATCAGTATAAAAATAGTTAAGAGGCAATATAACAAAATACCTTTCAAAATATTACTTGTTGAAGAACACAGATAATAAATATCATCTTTTCAAAGTACTAGAGATCAAACCATACTGGCAAGGTCAAGAAGACTTCCAGAAAAATATAATTTGAATTGAATGACTTATCTATACATTCATCCACACATTTATCAATTAAATAAATATTTACTGAGCCCTGGGGCAGATGCTGGAGACATAGAAATCTCTGTCCTCAAGAATCTTAGTAGAATTTTACTAGGGATAAAGAAACATGGAAAAAGAAAATGCAACATTTTTATAGGTGCTACAAGCATTTGCGTAAAAATGGTCATAGAGAAAGACTATAGTTCATTCTGTTTGGAACATGGAGGAGGTAAGGTCATTTGGTTTTAAATGCCAGGTTATCAACCTTAGCTAGCTTAAGTTAAAAATGAAGGATTGATGATAAGGATCAAGGAGGTCTCCAGTGTTCATAAATGAAAATGCAGCTTGGATTCTGGAAGGAATGGGAACCAAAAGCTAAAAAATGGTGTCAGGATTCTCTCTAGTTCTTGTGCCACTTTCTGTCTACACATGAAAATATTCAGTAAAAAGGTGAAGTTAGGTGAAGATTTAAACCATTAGAGTAGTTAACATCGGAATGAGAGGATGTGACGACTCCAGATTCAATCCCAAGTTTGGTTTGTAGAGTTATTTGGAGTATGTTCTTATCTACCAACATTGGGCAAGCTTAAGTGTAAATATAGTAAGTTCAGTGCAGCATTTATTGAGGTTATAGTCACTGTGGAGCTTCTAAGTAGAGATAACCGATAAGCATGAGGATATGTGGAAATGGAACTCAACAAAAAGGACACTTACAAGCAGATTCATTGAACTTAGTCTTTCACAGATGACGGCAGGGTATACTTTGGAAATAAAAATGAGAGGCATTGTGTACAAGCGTAGAGTTAGGAATGATTATTATATGTCTCTATGGCTTTGGAGAAGGAAGTCTGAATGATAAAAAAATGGAGAGACCAATGTGAAGTGACTTAATGAAAGAAATGTTTTATTATTTTTTTCATGTATATAAAGTTCACGTATGTGAATTTTACCTTCTCAGCAGCAACCGTGTTTTCATTATATGACATATTGCTCGAATTGGTGTTAGTGTTCAATAAATATTTGATGACTAAATGAATGAAATAACACTTCAAGATCAGGGACTAACAATGTGTTAAGGAAAATGTTGCATTTGAAACAAGACTGTTTTGTCTGAGTGGCTTTGTTTGTGTTTATCATTTCAGTGGATGACTAATTGATAAGAGGCACTGAGCTAATAATACTGCTTATGGTGGTAGAAAAAATGGAGTCCATAATATTGAGCAAAAGCCTTGTGTAATCAGACAATGGATTACCTAAAAGTAATGTTTGCTTTTTATAGCTAAACATTTTGAACTATACAAATATGTTTAACATTTGAAGTTTATACAGAAAAAATGACCATGTCATTCCAAGTCTAAAACCCTCTAGCCCTAACCTGCTGAAATGAAAGATTTTGTAACTTGATATTTGCTCTTCTAAATTTGCTTAAGAACATAATTATATTGAACAGATGAGGCTGAAGATGCTTAGTTTCAGCATGCCATGTTTTCAATCCTGATCATCAGGACACATGTCTCTGATAAGAGATTTATTAGCAACCACTGAAAAGGAGGGTGATTGCCCAGACAATTAGCAAAGGTGACATTTTTGGGCTTTACATGATAGACTACCTAGTTCATGAAGTGAAAGAATCAAGATCGTAAAATACCTCAAAACTAATCTACAGATTTAACGAGATCACATTCAAAATCTTAGCAAGTCTTTTTGTGGAAACTAACATGAAATTTCTAAAATTTATATGGAAATATGAAGAGCTAAGGCTAACAACGATATGTATTTATTTATTTATGATTTGTTTGTTTTTATTAAAATATAGTGGACATATATTATCATGTTAGTTTCAGGTGTACTATATAGTGAGTTGACATTTGCATACATCAGGAGGTGATCACCACAAGAAGTCTAGTAACCACCTGTCCCCATACAAAGTTACTATAATATTACTGACCAAATTCCTTATGCTGTATATTATAGCCTTATACCTTATTTATTTTAAAACTGGAGGTTTGTACCCCTTAATCCCCCTTACCTATTTTGTCCCCCCTCCTTTCCAGCACCACCCATTTGTTTTCTATAACTATGAGTATGTTTTTATTTTGTTTTGTTTGTTTTGTTTTTTAGGTTCCACATATTAAGTGAGATCATACAATATTTATCTTTCTCTGTCTGACTTATTTCAACTAGCGTAATAACCTCTAGGTTCATCCATGTTGTCACAGATGGCAAAATTTCATTTTTTTTAGTCAGGTTGTTTGTTTTCTCAATGTTGAATTGTGTGAGTCTTCTGTATATTTTTAATATTAACTCCTTAATAGATATATCGTTTGCAAACATCTTCTCCCACTTAGTAGGGTAAGCAAAGACATTCTTGAAGGAGAACAAAATTAAAGATGTATGCTACCTAATAGCTAGTATTAAAATAAAGCCACACTATTTAAAAATTTTTTGTTATTTCAATGAGGATGGTCAAATTGACCAATGGAACAAAATAGATTCTGGTGATTAACATATTTAAGGACATTCAATTTATGATAAGGGTGGCACTGCAGAACAATGAAGCAAGTAAATTTTTTTTAAAAAGCCTTGGCCAAGTGTATATTTAAATAGAAAAATGAAAACTTACCCATTCCTCATACTATATAAGTCAATTGCAGGGGAACTGTAAATCTAAATAAGAAAGATAAAACAATAATGCATCCAGAAAATAACATATACAAATAACTTATTGACTTTCAGATAACTAAAAATTTCTTAAACAGGTCACACAAAGCACAAAACAGACAACAATAATGACTGATAAGCTGAACTACGTTAAAATTAGGGAAATCTGTTCATCAAAAGCCACCCTTAAGAATGAAAAGTCAAGCTGCATAATGGGAGAAGATATTTGTAAAACATACAATCCATAATAATCTTTTATCCAACCACAGAAAGAACTCGACAGTGAATATGAAAAAAAGATGGACAACCCAATAAAAGAAGAGGAAAATATGTGAACAGATACTTTACAAAAGAACATGATAAAATGGCCAATAAACATATGAAAGAGTGCTCAAAATAGTCATCAAGAATTATAATTAAAATCCAAATGAAATACCCCTTTACACCTACTGTAATGGCTAAAATTTAAAAATACTGAAAAATATTTGTAAACACATCAAGCAACAGAAAATGTCCTACACTGTTGCTGGAAATGTAAATTAGTACAATTAACTATCAATTCTGCTTGACAGAATCTAAAGTTGAGCATATAACATAACCCATAATCTGACAATTTCATTCATAATTAAACAGCCAAAAGAAACAGGTACATGTGTGGTGAAAAGACAAATACCAGAATATTCATAGCTGCATTATTCATACTGGAATGAATAAACTAGAATTCATTCATAAAATAGAATATGATCCAGTGATGAAAATGCATAGACTGCTGCCACTTGGAGCAATTTGGAAAAACTCACACATAAGCAAAAGAGGTAAGACAAAAAATATACACCATATGATTTTATTGATATAAAGTTTAGAACTAATCTTTGGTGTCAGATGTCAAAATACAAGAATAAACTTGAGGAATGGAGAAGGGTTATTAGTGACTAAGAAGGGACAGGGAGTTTGTGGAGTGCAGATAATGTTCTATTTCAAAATCTAGTTTATAAATGCATGAAGGTGTTCATTTTTTCATACTTCTGATAACTCATCAAGCTTTGTTACATTTAAGGAAATCAATTGAATGTTCATGAAGCAATCTGGCCAGCAGAACACAAATTATGCTTATTGGCTATTAGGCCTTCTGGGTCAAAAAACCTTTTGCGTACTCAGTGGGCAATGGAGGGCCCCGTATCGATGACTGTATTACAAAGGAATACATTTATTATTTATAAGTAAAATAAGCACACTACATACCCATTTACATTTCATGCCTAGTGGAATTGAGAATGATTTGTTACCATCACCACCACCATCAATGTGATGTATTTGAACTGTTAAAGACTTAGATCAATTAATTTCAGAAAGGTTTCCTAAGGTTATTGACTCAAACATGATGAATAAACTGAGTACATGGACTTTTGATTGCTCCTATTTCTAGGAAGTTTCTAAAGAGTAATTCTTAAATATATTTTCAGCAAGTGTTGTCACCATTAGGTAGTTTTAAAAAATGTTTTAGGTTCTATCATTGACCATTAAACATCATTTTCATACCAGCATTTAGATACTTTACAAATCTTTTTACATGGAGGAGATGTTTATAGTGATAGAGAAAAAGAGAAGTAAGACAGAATAAAGGAAAAAAAAAAAAGGCAAACATTCTAAATTATACTTAAAAAAACAGAAAAAGAATATACACCAAAATGATGTATCTCATTGGTAAAACTATGAGCTTTTAAATTTTTTTCATTTTGCTTGCAGTATATTTTCTAATTTTCTTAATGAACATGTATCATTAACTAGTTATGTAATAACAAAACATTCTAAAGGTTATAGAGCTAAATACACACATGTGGTTGTTTACTGGCATTTGATTCAATGTTGAGAAAACTCTCAGTACTCAGAAAGAAACCTTACAGCTCAGTGTACCTACTGGCCCAGTGATCCCAATACATTTGTGCTTTTTGACTCACAGGAACCAAGGAAAATAAAGTTAAAGGGAGTTCACACAATCTGCCCTTACATACTTGCAAACAGTGTCCTGTAGAAAGGTTGCCTGCATATTGTGCCTCCCAAAATGACAGAAGAGTTTTTAGTTATCCTCTCTTTTCCAGTAAGCAATCTGACATGCAGTTAGTTTGAACGCTAGTTATTTTGATGTGCTGTTTTGCTATTTTAAAATGGGGAAATTTAAAGAGATAATGGCATATAAAACAAATAACAAATCAATTTTTTTCAGTCATATATTTGCCTGTCATAATGCCTGACTTTCTGAAAAGGTGGGAAACCTCTAGGCAAAAGTAATTAACTATTTAATTTTCAAAATACAATTTTAATCGGATGATTAATTTCTTTCTTTCATAGTGAGAAACATCAACCTTTTCTAACTTTCTACTATTAATATGTCAAGAATAACCTACTTTATTATTTCACTGAAAGTTGTATTTATGATTAAAATTCCCTACAAATAAGCTAGAAACAACCTGAGAAAATAATATACATCAAAGAAAAACATACCATAGCCATCAAGATTTTATGCCAGATTTCCAAAGCCATAAAAGGATAAATTTACTTAGTGCTTATTATAGGAGTGAACGACCCTTTCAGGATCTAAAGAACTTTGTATTTCTACTACTAAAATATCATGAGTTCAATTTTGAATGAGTTCTCTATAATATTAATAAATAGGGAAAAATCAACATGGTTTTGGGTTTGATATGCACAGGTCCACATGACACATTCACCTCCAGAAATATTTAACAAATATACGGTAAGAAATATGAAATCTAAAAGAGTTGACATCTTAAGAAAGATAATTCAGGCTTATAATCATCTTAACTGCTTGATGTCATAATTTGCTGAACCATAATTTGAGAACTTTCATCAGATGCCCAAGTTTCCTCTTTTAAATATTACATGTTGTGTCTTTTTTTGCCTTGAACTTTTTTCATGTTCCACAAAATTTATAAACTTTGGAAATCACCCACTGTACTTAATCAATTTGTCTACAACCTAATGAATAAGAACCCAAAGTGAGTTTGGGGGATCTCAAACATCAAGTTTCAGTACACAGTCTACTAAACTGGAAACTTACCAAATCTCCACTTCGTTCTGTTGTGTGTTGGAATGAACACGCAATTTTGAATTGGAAGACCCATAGTAGCCCTGATTCAGTCACTTGACTGGTTGTTCTTCAGAGGATCAGAATGCATAGAAGCAGAGGTACAGGATGTTGTTTCAGGAGCCTCCCATATTAGACTGAGATGAGAATCACTAAATATCTGTGAATATAATCAGTGATCTTGAGGTACACCTATCTATCATTCACTTTTTAATGAAGATGAAGAATTTTATTACACAAGGCAGAAGAGATTTTCCAGAAAGAAAAAATCTAAAGCTATAGAAGAAAGCCAAAGGCAGTGTCAAGAGGCTGATGATAGAAATAAGATAAAAGAGAAGAAAAGAGGAAGAAAATAACACCATTTGAGCTGTATTTTTACCGACTGAACAGAACTATAAATATGGATGTTCTGAGGAAATAACAGCATCAAGTATCCAATATAACCTTAAGATGAACAAACAGTCACATGTAAAAATGGTTAGATACTTTTAACAGCCCCATGGAGAAAACATGGGTTTTCATTGTCAGTGAGTCTCTAACGTGGATATGGAAGTAGATGTAGATACAGTAATGATGATTGTTGTCTTCATTATTAACATATTCAAGAACCCTCTCCGAAATTTTCAAACCCTTTGTGACTTGTATGGGAACAAATGTATCCCTAGTCTCTTTAAAATCATTGAAAGGAAACAGAGTAGAATAAGAACAGAGTAGAATAAGAAAAACTTTCTTTTTCTTTTCTTCTACTTGAGATCCATTCTGGCAGTCCCATCCCTCTCTAATATAATTGGCCCTTTTTCAGTTTCTTCCTTTCCACATCACCTTGCACATTTCCTTTATGGCTCTGATCAAATTCAGTAATTGCTTTGTGTGTTTGGTTATTTGCTGCCTGTCTCCCTCACAGGAGTATGAGTTCCATGAGTGTAGGGACCTTGTTAATCTTCACTTCATCGCCAGAACCTACTGCATATTTGTTGGATCAGTAGTTTTTAAAATACATATTTGACATTGTAGGCAAGGTTATTTCATAGATAAATATTAAATGGTGGTCTATAGCCAAGAGGAAAGTGCTCTTTAGAAAATCAGTACGAATATTTTTGGTAGGCAATAGAGTGAACTTTTTTAAAGCATCAAAGTGAAATTTGAAACCAAGAGAACACAATCCTAAATTACACTGAGCAACCATATATATACTATGTAGGACAAAGCTGTATTGTAATAAGAAAAAATAATGTGGAAAATATTTCAGTAATTATCGGCAGGAAACTAAAGATGATGGTCAGGAACGATACTCAGGTATGTTCATGTTAGACATGTGCCACAGGTACATATACATACAATACTTATGTCATACATATATATCTATGTCTCATTGCAAAGAATGTATATGATGAAATAAGCTTGTTTTTAAATTAACAAAATTTATATGTTCTTATGAGTATACTTGAGACTTTTGTAGTACTATTTATGGCTTGAATATGAGAACCAGAAATACACAGGCATTAGAAGTTAAAAATAATCACATTGTCAGATAAAAATCGGTATTTCTATAGAAATATATGCTAAACGTTTATTCTTTTCAATAAAAGCACTTAGCAATGGAAAAAAAATTACATTTATCTGTACAAAAATTCAAGACTTGGGGGCTCATAGCCTACAGGCAAGTTAACACTGAGGAAGAAAGGAGTAATATTTTGGGGAAAATTAATATGCTACAGATATTCTAGACACATAGAAAATGTGAATAATTATAGCAGCAAAACAAATCTGTGATTTTAAAAATATCAACTATCTGGACATCTAATGGTAATCTTCTGCCAAAAGTGATCTCAGAAGCTAAAAGAAAGAGCAAGGATTTTTATTAATCTGGATTTGTTTCTGGAGTTAAAGAAGAAATGGCTAATAATAAGGAATAGCAAGATTGGAAGAAAATTTTGATGATTCCAATAATAAAGGAACTGAGTAATTATATTCATATAGGTACACAGATGCCAGGCCTTAGGAAATCAGATTAATTTTTAATATGAGAAAAGCTATGTTTTATCTCACGATAAGAAATTCTATGACTAAAGATGGGAAAGTCTTCAAATAAAGTTTTATAAAATATAGATGAGGACAAGAAAGCAGCCAATTAATTTAAAAATTACCAAAATAAGAAAACTGCTGATAAACTAAGATTTAAAGAATTAGAAAACAGAGGGCACATGATCAAAGAGCAACACCAATGTTAGAGGCTGAAATTCACTAGACCAATGGCCACAATGTATTGAAGCTTTGAAGAAAAAACTAAGAAGACTAAAAACAATTTTGTAAATATATGAGTAAAGTAAATAAAATAAAAATAGAAGGGATGAACTCAATTTTTCATAAAGTTGGTGAAGACATGAGAAAAAACAGTAATACTACACAAGATGTGTTTGCTTCCATCTTCTCCATCTGGCAGAATTATCTTCAAACTGGAAGGAGTGGAACAGATTTTATGAAGATTACAGAGTGACTAAAACATGACATACCAAATGAGACAGTGAGATAGTGTACCTTCCTAAATAAATTCAAAGCACCTGTATTCAGAGGAATTAAGTTATAGGGTACTGAGAAAATATACTCATCAGATGTGAATGAACATAAAGCATTTTCAGTTAAGTTTTGGGAATCCATTGAGGATAGGAGACCTGCCAGATCTAAACACTAGCACATCTTGTTCCAGATTTTCAGACATGGAAATGGGGATTTCATATGCTACTGTTAAATACATTTAAATTATACTTTGGAAAAATTCTAGAAAAGATTTTTGTACAGATGGCTTGTGAACATTTAAATAAAGATACATTTTCTAGGAATGAGGATGAATTGACTTAGAATGTCATGAAAAATTTAAATAGCTTGCTTTTTGAGAGTAGTTTCCAGATTGGCAGATTGGATGAACACTATTCGTGTGAAGCCTTTCAATACATCTTTATTGAAAGAATGGAAAATGTTTTCACATAGTAACAGAGTTTGGGGAGACATAATAGGTTAAATAAATGTACTGAAATAATGTTTATCAGTAGGTTGGTATTTTGAGGGTGGTTCTAAAAGGATATTTGAAGAACTTGCTCAATAACTTGGACAAAGCAATGGAAGTCAGATTTTTCAAATTTCCTGTTGGCACATCTTGGGAAGAATTGTCAAATCAAGATGGAAACATCCTGACAGGCCCAAATTATAGACAGAAGTAATAAGATAAAATTCAATAGGAATAAATATAAAACCCTGACTTCAGGCTAAATATTCAATTGTACAATTTCAGTATGAAAGTTGTAGTCCTTAATTAAAAGCAATTGATGCAAAGGCCCTTGAGTACTTTGAAGGACCTCAAGCTCATTGTACAACCTACATCAGGTAAATAAAAGCTAAGTGACGGTTTATAGTGTCCAGCATCACGGTAGCTAAAGCAGCAGAGAAAACGAGATTGGTGTTTTCCACAGTACTTTGAGCTGCATGTGAAGATGTAATTGGAAAATTCAAGTGATGAAAGAAATGGGCAGAATGGCAATTAGTTGTGAAACCACACTATAAAGGTAAGGCTTGAAGGAAATTGTAAAGAAGGAAAGAGTTGCAGGTGTATAATACATATCTTCTAAGGGCTGCAGTGGGAATAAGGAAAGGAGGGGAGGAGGGCAGGAGGGCAGGAGATAGGAAGGAATAAGAGGAAAGATATATTTTATTTTATTTTCCACTTTAAAAAGCTTTCATTTATTTATTTATTTATTTATTTCAGCTTTATTTAGATATAATTGACATATAACATTGTGTAAGCTTAAGGTGTACAATGTGGTGATTTGACATACTCATATATCACAAAATGATTACCACAATAAGGTTAGTTAATACATATTTTAAAAAGAAGCAGGAAGTTGAAGAAGGGGAATATTTTAAATGCCTATTTTTCCCAATAAGCTTTGCTAAATAAGTGCTTTTAAAATGGTTGATTCATTTATTCGTAGAGGAAGTGATATGTTTCCTTTTTGACACAAGATGAGTAGACACATTATTTAGGTGGCAGAACAAAATACATTGCATAGAAGTTAAAGGGAGTGTTATTTTTGATACAAGATGAAGCAGAACTTCATAAAAATTACAGCTATCCAGCAACCATAGGGTGCACTGCCTTAAAAGCAGAGTTTTTCCCATTTCTTGAAGTGTTACAGCGAATTTGAGGTTTAGTGAGTATTTGTCAGGGATGTTTTAAAAGCAATCTCCACATTTGGAAGTTCCATAATGAAATAACCACCAGTAGCACCTCCAATACAAAATCATGATGACTCTTCATGTTAATGACCAGAGAAGAGTCTAAAAACAAATGCAAGATAGTTTCCAGTAGCTACCTTCTGATTGTGTTTGTTATTGGGAAGAGAAGCCATGAATAATAAAATCTAAGGATAAACCAGTAACTTTATTAGTTTACATTTTTCCTTGTCTTTTAAGTCTTAAAGTTTAGAAAAATACGTTTTGGGGGTTTAAATGCTCTTCTTTGTAAAAATGACATTATATATTTACATAGCACTTGCTATGTGCCATGCATTATTCTGAAAACATTAATCGTATTAACCCATTTAATCCTCAGAAAAACCCTACCGCTTAGATATCATTATTATTCTGTTCTTTCTTACAGATGAAGAAAATGAGGCATATAGAGATGAATAACTTCCCAAATCTCACAGCTAGTAAGTAGAAAATCCAAGACACCTAGAGTCTAAGCTGGTAAGTGCTACTCTTTGCTGCTTTTTAATTTCCCCTTATATTTAAGTGGAGTGGATTAAGAGCAGTAAAATACCCAAAACACTGATAAAAACAAAAAGAGTTTGAGATGCAAAAGCAAAGACAAGGTCTACATATGTGAGGAGTTAAACCACATGAAATTATATTACACAAAATATTACTTCTACAGAGTCACATATTTGGTATTTCATATAAATCCTATAGATATGCTCTCTACCTCAAAGACTCAAACAATAAGACAATTTTCTGTCCCCAAGTTAAGATATCATTATGAATGCTTGTCCAACAGAATGGCAGCACATTCTCTGGACAGACCTAACCACCATATGTAACTAAAAATGAAAAATAAAATATATTTTATAACCATCTTAATGTATCTAAGAACTGACCAAAAATCAATAATCAGATGCTGCTGATAAAAGTGTACATGAAAGCTGATTTTTTTCTCCTTAGGACATTTGCCAAAATGGGTTAATTTGAGCTGAAGTTTTGAAGCATTTCAGAATTCAGAGGTTAAGAGACCAAGCCCAGGGCTCACCCAAATTGAAGACTGCCACTATAAAATGAGATGCAGGGGTTACATCTACAGCTTAGTGGTAAATTTTACCCTTAAAGAAAATTGCTTGTTTCAAACGCTGGCACTGAGTGTAGGAGATAAAAAATCTCTTTTTAGAATTCATAACCATAAGCTGCTCCTTACATATATTGCTACCAAAATTCACACTACATAGATGATGTTAAAGATAAAATTACAGTGACACTTATTAAAATAGTAAGGCAGATTTTATTCAGGACCACCATGACAGGTATAAGGACTACTGTAATGGCGTTTTGCAATAGGGGAGAGAGATTGTGCTCAATTTCAAATACAAGGAAAAATGGGGATTCATAGCTAAGGAGCAGAGCATGCACGTGCATGTGTGTGTGTGTGTTTGTTTGTGTAAGGGGTGTGTGTGTGTGTGCGTGTGAGGGTGGAAAATTACTAAGAGGAAACATCAGGAGTAAGGGAGGATTCTGGCTAAACTGATCTAACAGGATTCTAGCTGAAGACCGGCCAGCATCATCAGACCTGGGAGATGGTGGGGGATGTGGAATTTGGTCGGATACTGAGGGGGGATCAGATATCGAGGGTGGGGGATTATGGCTAAACTGACTTAGCAGGATTCTTGTTAAAATGGGGCTTTTGAGGACATGCCCAAAGATGGGACCTAATTGGGAAAGAGCTCAGAGGAGCTTGATTAGAGTTTGGTCAAGGAGAGAATGTTTGTCAGTGGTTATGAACTGGAAGTAGTTCCAGAAGGAGAAAGAGAGGAAATGGAGCAGAGGTATTATTTGAAGAAATAATGGCTGAGGATTTTTCTGAATCTACAGTTAAGAAGCCCAGTTTTCTAAGGGTGAAAAACAAAATAAATCTGTACTTATGCATACAATAAAACTGTAAAAAAGTTTTAAATAAATATATAAAATATAGCTACAAATAAATTATTTTAAAAGTATCAGTTGGAAGCTATGTGTCAGTGGAATGACATCCTTCAATGTGCTAAGAGAAGTACTTGCCAATTTCAAAGTCTATATCCAACAAAATTATCCTTCAAAATCCATGTGGGGAAAAATAAATTTTCAAACAAACAAAAATTGTGTTTCACACGATTCTCATTAAAAGATAATTTAAACATATACTTCTGCCAGAAGAAAAGAGATTACCAGATGGGAGTTCTGAGACACAAGAAGAAAGAAGAGTTGAGACAATGGTTGATATGTGTATTAATCAGCTTAGGCAGCTATAACAAATTACAACAATCTGGGTGGCTTAAAGACCAGACATTTATTTCTCAGTTCTGGAGGCTACAAAGTCCAGATCAAGGCATTAGCAGATTTGATGGCTGGTGAGAGCCCACTTCCTGGTTTGCAGATGGCCATTCTTCTCATTGCATTCTCACACGACACAGAAAAGAAACAAGCTCTCTTGTGTCTCTTCTTATAAGAGCAGTAATCCCATTCATAGGGGCCCTACTCTCGTGACCCAATTACCCCCTCCAAAGGCCTCATCTCCTAATACTATCACATTTGAGGTTAGGATTTTGACATGTAAATTTTGGAAAGACATATTCAGTCCATGACCTACGTAGATAAATACACACTGATTTTCATATATAAAAAAGTTTTAAATGCCTCAAGATATAAAAACAAAGTTGGAGCTAACATAAATGACAACAATATAGCATGCAAATAGACAAAGTCCTCTGAAATAAAAGTGTTCTAAGATCCCTGTAGTTTTTAAGGGGAAGATGAAGTTATTAGTAATTTTAGATGTTGAATCTTAAGCATATCCTTTAAAATTCTTAGGGTAACCATTAAAGACTAATGGGAGAAATAAATTCAACTATAACTGTAATTATAATAGATTAAATACAAGGTTGATACACAAAATCAATATATAAAAGTAATTTGATTGTCAAACTTTATCACTAAGCACTGAGAAATTTAATTAAAAGATTACTATTTATAACAGAAATATGACTATAAAAGTTCTTTGGAACATATGCATAAAATATGTGCAAGAAACGTGTAGATAAAAGTATAATCTTTCCTTCAAAGCACTGAAGAAGTCCTAAATAAAGGAGAAGCTGTATCATTTTATGTTTAATGATTTGGAGTATTCAAAGCAGATGTGTTAATTTGCCCTAAACTGATCCACATAGACTCTTTACAACTTCAGCCAAAATCCAAGCAGATATTTTTATTGAGGTTTGGGGGTGGGGTGGGAAACCTGACAAGCTAACTTAGATATTCACAATGAAGAACTTATGAATATTATAAAGGAAGGGTTAAGAATAATCAAGATATTCTTCAAGGTGAGTAATAAGGTAGGACTGGGAGGCTTGTTCAACTAGATATAAAAAAATCTCTCTGAAGTTATATTAATTAAGAGAATGTGGTGTTGACAGAGGGATAAAAAGCTGTCATTTGATTTACATGAGAGACAATAGCATTGCTTCTACAGATTCAACAGAATCATATTCTCTGGCTTCTCATTCATAAACTATCCTTTTAAACTGGAATGAAGATATTCTGAAACCATTTGGAAAGTTTGCACAAGCTGTAATTTTGAAACCCCTATCTAATATACATGTAGTACTGGCATTTGTACATGTAGAACTAAGTCATGAAATTGTATTTCTATCTTTTAGCGCATAGGTCTGGTCCCTATTCATCATGAGGCAACTCAAAGCTCTCAGTTCTACAATCGTAGTGCCTTGATTTGAAATCTCCATTTCTATAATCATTAATAACTGAAAAGTCTTTAAAATGAATATATTAAAGAGCAAATCTCAGAGACAAAAACCTCAACACGTCACCCTTCCTCTTTACTCCCACTCCCGCCCACATACACCATTTACTTCTTTCCTCAGAGTGGTGCAGTTTAACAATGTGCTGATATCATTGCTTCCTATGACTGTTTTTATTGTTTGCATGCTAAACAAGATGCTGTTTCACTGTTTCATCAACTTTTAGCTGATGTCTGAGGATTTACTAACTAGATGACATTCCATAGAAAGAATTAAGTTCAAAATTCTGTTTTTTTCCTCATAAGAGAAATAAAAATAATAATCTTATATTTTACAAAAAATATCCCTCTTAAACATATGAAAAATACAAGGCCCATAAGGGTAAGGACTTCTTCTTTATATCCCTAGTACTTAGAACATCACCAGGATGACTGCAGCATTTCAGGTAGGTACTCATTAAGCATTTTTGAACAATGAATGAGAAATATAACAATATTTAAAATCTATATAGCATTTTATTGTTTATAATGTAGATTTAATAAATCATATTAATTTGCACATTTGAACCACAGAACAAACTTTGTTTCAGCCACTGCTATCCTAGGTCACAAATGAGAAATTCCATTTAGGTGGGAGCACTAACTGGGGGTGAGCCCACATATTCTGGCACTTAGTGCAGAGACTGACCACAGGAACATGTTTCCTTAAAGGTGCTCACATGAAAATAATGACAAATATGATGATATCTGTATGACAGATGAATAGGAAGTGAAATATACCACATTATCAAATGTAACATCAATAACTGTTATTTTAAAATCACAAATAATAGCTACTACTTCTGGCATTATTTCTTTCTAGAGAATATGGGCTTTTGTCTGAAAGAATACCTGAATAAGGAGATACAAGATCATACTTTGAAAAGAGACAGCAAAACAAAGAGGTAACCTTGCTGTTCTAAATTAAGAAAGACTAGGAATAAAGGATAGGAGCTTTAAAAGTAAAAGAAACACAAAAGGGAATGAATTACCAACACAACCATGGAACAGAGTCTGTTCTACATGACTAGAAACCTATTAGTAAGATGTTCTTAGTGATCAGTTTAGTTAAAAGATTTTTTAAATGCAGAAGTACAACACCCCTTCCATTGCATTACATCTTTATTGAAACCTACTACACACAAAGGGGCTAGTGTGCTTATTTCTCTGTGGAGACCATACAATGTGAGATATGAGTGAATAATAAAAGCAACAAGAAATTAGTACAGCAAAAGAACCTACCTGATCCTCCTGGAATTCACAGATATGGGTAGTGCGTTTTACTTGTCACAAAATGTGGAATAGAAGATTTAGTAACATTAAAAACGTGAATATATAAAACTGATATAGATAAATATATATTCAAATTCAGAATATTCTAATACTAATACTATAAAATGCTGGTGCATTAATCACTTAATTTAGTACAAAGGTTAAAAGGAAAAATAACCATAGCTACAATTTATTAATGGAGACACAATAGAAAAGGATTTAAATTGTGACATCAAAAACATAAAATGAGAGGGGTATATAAAAGGGTAGAGTTTTTGTATGAGATAAAAGTCAAGCTGCTATCAACTTAAAATAGACTGTTATATCTGTAAGACGTTTTATGTAAACCTCAAGGTAACAAGAATGCAAAAACCTACAGTACATACATAAGATAAAGAGAAGATAATCAAAGCATACCACTATGGAAAATCATCAATTCACAAAGGAAGACAGCAAGAAAGGAACAAATGAATGTTAAAACGTTCAGGAAGCAATTAACAAAATGGTGTTAGTAAATCCTTACCTATCAATCATTACTTTAAATGTAAATGGATTAAATTCTCCAACCAAAAGACACAGAATAGCAGAATAGATTTTTTTTAAAAAAAAGAATTTTAAAACTAAGAATTGAATTTTTTTGAAGATAAACAAAAGTGACAAACTTTTAGATAGACTACGAAAAAAATCAAACAAAATCAGGAATGAAAGGGAAAACATTACAACTGATATTAAAGAAGTATAAAAGTAATAAGAGATTACTATGAACAATTAAATGCCAACAAATTGGATAACAGAAGAAATGCATACATCCCTAGAAACATACAACCTATGAAGCTTGATTCATGAAGAAATAGGAAATCTGAGCACACCGAAAATGATTAAAGAGATTGAATCAGTAATTAAAAATCTCCCAACAAACAAAACCCCAGGACTAGATGCTTTCCCTGGTAAATTCTACCAAACATTGTATTTGAGGTACTACCTGGTATACTGGGGGAAGAAAAATCAATAAAATATATCTAGATCATAAAGGAAGAGTTAAAACTGCCTTAATTCACACATGACATTATTTAATTAGGAAAAAATATTAAAAGATTTGCATGACATTGTAAGTCTAAAATACTGCTTAGGGAAATAAAAGAAAACCTGAATAAATAGAGGTATGCTGTGTTCATGAGTCAGATGATTCAATTTTCTAAAATGTCCATTCTCTCCTAATTGATAGAACCAATTCAATTCTGATATAAAGAAATTCATAAAGTTTTTTTATGTAGAACTTAACAAACTGATTTTATAATTTATGTGGAAATTCAAACAAAATACAATACTGAAGACGACTTTAAAAAAGAGTGCTTAAAACCTTTAAAAGATGACACTTCTAATTTCCATATTTATTATAACACTGCAGTTATCAAGACCGTGCCTCTTTGGCATAAATAAAAAGATTAGTTGAAGAGAACAGAGACTTCAGAAAGTGATCTACACATGTTTGGACAACTGATTTTGAACAAAAGTGAAAAGACAATTTAGTTGAGAAAGTATAGTCTTTTCAATAAATAAGGCTGGAACATTTAGATATCCATATGAAAAAACATGAACTTCAATCTATACACCTTGGAATGTTTATAAAAATTAACTAAAAATATATGCTAGACCTAAATGTAAAACCTATAACTATAAATTTCTAGAAGAAAATATAAAGGTAAATATTTTTGTGACTTTAGAGCAAAGATTTCTTACATACAAAACCAAATGCACAGTCCTTTAAAGAAATACATGATTAATTACCTTTCATGAAATTTTAAAACTTTTACTCCAGAAAATATTCTGTTAAGAGAATAAATATACACACACAAACACAACACACACACACACAAATTGGGAAAATATTTACATATCATATATCTGACAAGGTACTTGTATAGAGAATGTATAAAGAACTCTCAAAACTCACTATTAAGATAAGAAATCCAATGAAAAGAATGGGCAAAGGATTTTATCAGACATTTCACCAAAGAAGATAAACATGTGACAAACAAGCACTTGAAAAGATGTTCAATGTCGTTCATTATAAGAAAAATACTGGGACTTCCCTGGTGGCGCAGTGGTTAAGAATCCGCCTGCCAATGCAAGGGACACGGGTTCAAGCCCTGGTCTGGGAGGATCCCACATGCTGCGGAGCAACTAAGCCCGTGCACCACAACTACTGAGCCTGTGTGCCACACCTACTGAAGCCTGTGAGCCTAGAGCCCGTGCTCCACAACAAGAGAAGCCCCGCAATAAGCCCATGCACCACAATGAAGAGTAGCCCCGGATCGCCACAACTAGAGAAAGCCTGTGCGCAGCAACGGAGACCCAAAGCAGCCAAAAATAAATAAATAAATAAATTTTTTAAAAAAGAAAAATACTAATTGAAACCACAATGAGATACTACGATTATGTGAAAGGCTGAAATTACAAAGACTGATCCTACAGAGTGTTAGCAAAAATGTGCGGGAACTGGAACTCTTATTCACTGCTGGTGGGAAGCATTGCGAAAAACAGTTGGCGGCATCTAAAAAAATTGAACACATACCCACTATATGATTCATTCATTCTACACCTAAGGATTCACCCAAGAGAAACTAAAGTATATATCTGTACAAAGTTTTGTCCATGAATAGTCACAGCAGCTTTATCTGCAACAGCAACAAAAAAAAGGAAATAACCTATATATCCATCAACATATCAACATATGAATAAATAATCTGTGGTATATCCATACAATGAAATACACCAAGACAAAGGAAGGAACAACTGATATGCACATGATGTACGGATCTCAAAATAATTATACTGATTGGCAGAAGACAGGCACAAAAGATTATATACTGTATGATTCCACTTATAAAGTTTTAAAAATTCAAACTAATCTATAGTGACCGAAAGCACATCAGTAATGGTTGTCTGAGGGTTCACAAAGCTTCATGAGGTACATTTTTTGGTGATAGATATGCTCATTATATTGATTGTTGGCAAGGTTTCATGGGTGCATACATGCATTAAACATATCAACTTGTATACTGTAAATATTTGCCACTTATAGTATGCCAGAAGTTGTTTATCTTCAATTTTCAGGACAATAAAAATTAAAAACCACAATGACATAGTACTTCAAACCCATTAGAAAAACTAAAATTTAAAAGTCAGACAAAATGAAATGTCAGTAAGAATGTGTGGCAACAGAAACTTTTATACATTCCTGCTGGTTGTATAAAATGGAACAACCACTTTGGAAAACTATTTGGCAATTTCTTATAAATTTAAACCTACATTTATCCTGTAACTTAGAAATTTAACTCTTGGATATTTACCCAAGGGAATGAAAACATAAGCCCTCACAAAGACTTTCACAACACTGTTTCTAGCAACTTTATTCATATCAGCACCAAATTGGAAACAATTCAAATGTCCTTCAATAGGACATTTGATAATTCATGAAATCTTTACAGAGTAAAATAGTACTAAGTAATACAAGGGAGCAAGCTACTGATGCATGCATCCCCAAAACATTATGTTGAGAGAAAGAAACCAGATACAAAATAGTACACACTGTCACTACCATATGATTTTATTTGTATGAAGTTCAAAAACAGGCAAAACTAATCAACGATGACAGAAATTAAAGCTACTATTTCTGTGGGGTAGGGCATTGTCTGGACAAGGGGACAAGGGAAATTCTGGTGCAATGGAAATGTTCTGTATCTTTATTGGGATGGTTATTACATGAGTGTATGTATTTGTTAAGCTCATCAAATTGAACACTTAAAAATCTGTGTATTTCACTGTATATACATATATATTTTACCTCAATACAATGGAATATTACTCAGCCATAAAAAGAATGAAATAATGCCATTTGCAGCAACATGGATGAACCTAGAGATTATCATACTAAGTGAAGTAAGTCAGACAGAGAAAGATAAATATCATATATCACTCATACGTAGAATCTAATTTTTAAAAAAATGATACAAATGAACTTACTTACAAAACAGAAACAGACTTACAGATACTGAAAACAAACTTATGGTTACCAAAGGCGAAACATAGGGGGGCGGAATAAATGAGGAGCTTGGGATGAACATATACACACTACCACATATAAGATAGATAACCAACAAGGACCTACTGTATAGCACAGGGGACTCTACTCAATATTCTCTGATAACCTATATGAGAAAAGAATCTAAAAAAGAATGGATATATGTATATGTATAATTGAATCACTTTGCTGTACATCAGAAACTAACACAACATCGTAAATCAACTATACTCCAATACAATTAAAAGAAAAAAAGGAAAAGTATATGTGGGTTAAAAAAATCTAACCTTTTCATCATGGTTTGTAAGGCCTTTATCCGATGCTAACCCTGACCATCCCACTGACCATATCCTACTGCTCTCTTTATTGTTCAAATTACATTGCTTGAGTTGTATATTTCTTTTGAAATTTGAAATAAACTATGGGATATTAAAAACCAAATTCTGCTTAATAGTTCAATGACTTTTAGTGTCTAACACAGGTCCTACCTGGCAGGTTCTTTGGAGGAAAGCACTGAATCAAGGTCTAGGGAAATTCATGGTTTCACTGACTGCTTGTCATCTTTCTGTTGAACCTAAGAATGGAGCTATGAGGCCATGTAGAGAACTCCCCTCCCTAACATCTAAAATTACACACTGATTCTTGCTTATTACCAAAATGAAGGAAAGAAATTTCTGTTTCAGTTACTGGCACTGTCATTCAGAGTTCTGTAGATATGTTTTCTTCTTCAAAGGTTAATCAGAAGCTTTTGAAAACCATTTGGAAAAATTCTGCATTAAGGAGAGGATTTTGGAAAGGTCTAGCACTTTGCAGCTAATTAGAAAAGTTGGCTAATCGTTTTTGATAAGAAAGGAAGAGCTATATCAAACATTTATTCTACATTCAAGATTCCCTGCTTAGTAAAGAAAAATTAAAGATATTTAAATGATATTTTTCTGGAACATAAATACCATTACTATGATGAAAAACTTTCAGTGCCCAATAGAGACAATATAATATTTTAGTCTTCATGACTTCACAAATGTAATAAACTTCATACATACAATAAATGTATGAATAAATTGTATGAATTATTTCATACAATAAATTTTCTTAATTGTGTACCATCAAGTAATGCGAAGATCTAATTATGCAAGCATTTTTAATAATAATAATAGTAATAATAATAATGGCAGAAATAACAAAATTTATTGAGTGTTTAATATATGCCAGGGACTCTGTTAAGCACATTACATACATGTACTCATATAATCATCACAAAAGCTCCATGAAGTGGTTGCTATCATTATCCATATTTTTACTGAGCAATTAAGAAAGACTAAATTTTACGAATTCACATAACTAGTAACAGAAGAAGGACTTGAACCAGGTCTTTCTAACTGTGAATCTTATATTCTTAATCATCAAGTAAATTTTCCTCCTCATTCATTCATTCATTTATTTTTTCAGCAAACTGTCTTAAATGCTTACTATATGCTGGAGGTACAGTGCTTGGTGCTGGATACAAAGATGAATAAGATATTATTAGGAAGCTCATAGTACGGCAAGAGTCAGACAGGTCAAAACAATTACAGAAACACTTTCTTATTATGCATAAGATTATAACTTACTTCCAGCTAATTTAATGTTTGGTAAAGAAAATTGAAAAGATAAAGGGAAAAAAATTGTTAGTTTACACAAAAGTTAAACTATCATGTGAGTGTACATGTTTATAATCTAATAAAATGAAAATTATGAGTAGTAAAATTATTCTCAATACATCTTAGGGAAGTGTCATGTTGGATGATGAGATGCCATTGCTCAGTAAATACAGTATTTCCTCCAGGGGCTGGTTCTCCAGTTGAGTCCCAGCAGAGGCACTTGTTTTGAGTTATGATGTCACGTCATAAGAAAGCTATTTATTCTTATAGACTAGAATCACATTCAGTTAGGCTGGATTCTCACAGCATGGGAGGTTCTGGGGAACTGATATCCATTATGGGTTCATCATTTTATATCTTCAATGTCTTGTTCACGCTCACTGGATGAAATGGCAGGCAATTTAACATGTTTCTCTATTTTTTAAATATATTTTTATTTATGCTATATATCTCATTTTCCTACTTACCTCAGTTTAAAGTAACATCATTCTGAATTCCATATTTATCATCCCTTTTTATACTCTCTTATTACATCTATGTATTCTCTGAACAGGCATATTTTATTTCTAACTGTATTAAATTATATCTAATATTCCATATCTAATATTTGGGGAATTGCTTTTTTAACTTAATATTTTTCCTAAACTCACTTGTACAGTTGCTTAGAACTTACATTTTGACTATTATAAATATTCTATTGTGTGATATACCACAATTTATTCATTGGCATTTGAATTATGCTAAGTTTTTGCTATTGTCAATCATGCTGCTATGAATATCCTCGTATGTATCTTTTGTTGTACATATGGGGTGGCTTTTTTTCATTTTATTTTCATTGCCATATAGTTGATGTACAATATTATATGAGTTATGGGTGTAAATATAGTGATTCACAATTTTTAAAGGTTATATTCCATTTAGTTATTATAAAATATTGGCTATATTCCCTGTGTTGTACAATATATCTTTTTAGTTTATTTTACACATAATAGTTTGTACTTCTTAATCTCCTACCCCTATATTGCCCTGAGGTGGGTTTTTTGGTTTTATATTTAGGAGTGTAATTTCTGTGCCATAAGGCAGAGAATGTTCAGGTTTAGGAAAAAGTGCCACTCCTTTCTGGCCTGTAAAGTTTTTGCTGAGGGCTTCCCTGGTGGTGCAGTGGTTAAGAATCTGCCTGCCAATGCAGGGGACATGGGTTTGAGCCCTGGTCCAGGAAGATTCCACATGCCGCAGGGCAACTAAACCTGTGCACCACAACTACTGAGCCTGCGCTCTAGAGCCCAAGCCACAATTACTGAGCCTGTGTGCCACTACTGAAGCCCGCGCACCTAGAGCCCGTGCTCTGCGACAAGAGAAGCCACCGCAATGAGAAGCCCATGCACCGCAATGAAGAGTAGTCTCCACTGGCTGCAACTAGAGAAAGCCCATGTGCAGCAATGAAGACCCAACGCAGCCAAAAATAAATAATTAAAATAAATTTAAAAAAAAATTTCTGCTCAAAAATCAGGTGACTGTCTTATGGGTTTCCCTTGTATGTGATTAATTTTCTGTTGCTACCTATAAGATTCTCTCTTTAACTTTTGCAATTTTAATTATAGTATGTCTTGGTGTGGATCTCTTTGGGTTCATCTTGCTTTGGATGCTCTGTGCTTCCTATACCCAGATGTCTGTTTTCTTCTCCAGGTTAGTGAAGTTTTCAGCCATTATTTCTTCAAATAAATTTTCTGTCCTTTTCTTTCTCGCTTCTCCTTCTGGGACCCTTATAGTGCAGATGCTAGTATGCTTCATGTTGTCCTAGAGGTCCCTTAACCTCTCTTCTTAAAAAATTCTGTGTTCTTTTTGCTGTGCTGATTGGGTTATTATCACTATCCTTTCTTACAGATTGCTCATCCATTCTTCTGTATCATCTAATCTGCTGTTGATTCCCTCTAGTGTATTTTTTATTTCAGTTATTGTATTCTTAATTTTTGACTGGTTTTCTTATATTTTCTGAGTTCTTGCTGATGTTCTCACTGAGATCCTCATTCTTCTCCTGAGTTCAATGAGCATCCTTATAACTGTTTCTTTGAATCCTTTATCAGGTAAATTATCTGTTTCATTCCGGGGTTTTTTCTGGGGTTTTATTTTGTTCTTTCATTTGGAACATATTCCTCTGTCTCATTTTGTTTGACACTCAGTTTTTGTCTCTATGAACCAGGTGAAAAAGCTACCTTTCCAGGTCTTTAAGGAGTAGCCTTGTGTGGGAATATCCCCTGTGTAGATTGCTTGTGCCTGGTGGCTTTGGCAGGCCAGCTGGAGCAGGCACGGGCTATGGGGGCAGTCTTTGGGGAGCAAGGTCCCCAAGGCCCACCTTGGTGGGGCAGCTGGGGCTAGAGTGAGCCCTGGCCAGAAGCTCTCCCTAGGGAGCACTATGCCTGAGGATGCTTCAGTTGGACAGCTGGAGCTGAAACAGGTCTGAGACAGCGGGGCAATCCCTGGGGAGCACTGTGCCCAAAGTCCCATTGGCAGGGCAGCTGGGACTGGAGCAGGCCCTATATCTCGATTATTATGGCTTCAAAATATGTTGTGGGACAAGTCACCCATCCTGCAATTATTCAAATGAGCCCTGGCAATTTACTGGCACTTTTTATATACATTTTATAATAATCTGAACAAGTTCCATTAAAAATGACTCTATAACATGGGCAACCTAAGTGTCCATCAACAGAGGAATGGATAAAGAAGATGTGGTACATATATACAATGGAATATTACTCAGCCATAAAAAAGAATGAAATAATGCCATTTGCAGCAACATGGATGGACCTAAGGATTGTCATACTGACTGAAGTAAGTCAGACAAAGTCAAATATATGATATCACTTATATATGGAATCTCAAAAAAAAAAGGGTACAAATGAACTTATCTACAAAACAGAAATAGCCATCACAGATGTAGAAAACAAACTTATGGTTATCAGGGGTAAGCGGAGGGGGAGGGATAAATTGGGAGATTGGGACTGACATATACATATTACCATATATAAAATAGATAACTAACAAGGACCTACGGTATAGCACAGGGAACTCTAATGGCCTATATAAGAATCTTAAAAAGAGTAGATATATGTATATGTATAATTGATTCACTTTGCTGTACACCTAAAACTAACACAACATTGTAAATCAACTCTACTCCAATAAAAAAAAAATGACCCTATAGAAATTTCTATTGGAATTACATTAAATCTGTAGATCTAATGAGGAAAAATTGACATTTATTACAATATTAAGTTTTCCTAATTATAAATATAGTATACCTTTGCAGGTTTTCAGGTATTTTTAATAGTTCTAAAATTTTTGTATTTTTACTGTAGACATTTCATGCATCTTGTGCTAGACATATATTCTTCTAAATGGTATTTACACTATTGCAAATAGTGTCTTCTCTTTATTTTTGTTTTCCAGGTGAAATGTTGACTTCTTACATACTGTCTTCTTACATACTAGATTTATGGAATCTTTTGCATTTTCTACGTGAATGATAAAAATTATCTCCAAATAAATTTCGCTTTCCTATCCTATGCCCCTAATATATTTTTTATTTCTTCTTATACTACCTAGGGCCTCCAACAAAACATAGAATAGATGTGGTGGTATAGTGGACATACTTGATTTGTTCACTATTTTTAAGGGATTACTTCTATTGTTACCTTATTTAAGATGATGTTTGTCCTAGATTTTTATGAAAAATTTTTATTAGGCTTTGGAAATTCCCATCTATTTCTACTTTACTAAGTGTTTTGTTTTGTTCTGTTTGTATTGTAATTACATATTGAATCACATATTGAAAGCAATGCCTATTCTGCATCTACCACGCTCTGGGGGTAGGGAATGTTGTTGATTAGAACCCAGTTTGGCTCCTTGAGAATAGTGCTCCAGGGTTTTTGACTCTTCCCTCTGTAATTTTAGGTCCTCTGGGTCATTCTTCTTCTTGAAAAATGGCTCATATTTGCAGCTGAGCAGCTCTATAGGACTGCTTTCTCTCCATAGAAGGTTGGGGACCAAGAGTTCTCTTTTCATTTTCAACAATCTCTATCCTTTTCAGTCCAAGATAGTGCAAATCCTTTAAAAGTTTTGTTGGCTTCCTGCGTATTAGACTATAATCCACTCCATTAGACAAAAGCCACACCTGTATACATTTTTGATCCAGGATCATTTCTACTTTTGGCCAAAAAGTGAAGATTATGAGACAATGGCTTTAACTTTTTGAAGCCTTCTGTCTAGCTGAGAAGCTATAAGGGCCACCTCAAATTTCTCAAAGTCTTGTCAAAAGTCTTATATTTGCACGCATGACTTGATCTGATCTCAACTAGATTTTGGAATAAAAGCCCTTTAAAGCTCTTACTTAATGGACGTAAACCAATTTTCATGGTTAAATAAACAAAAAGGCAAGAAAAGCTGATTCTCAGGAAAAAGTACAATTATTTGAATATATCAATAATAGCAAGTATAAGAAAATAAAGTAAAATTAACAATTCATTGTTGTTTCAATTTTTTAATGGCAATAATTATGACACAATCCTCAAGGACTGGTTAATATTTCCTTTTAATTTTCAAATGTAGAAACTTTGGGGTAGGAAGACGAAGAACCTAATTTTTTACCTCTTGAATGATAAATTATTTTTAAGGGGACAGCCCACTGTCTTCATTCTTCCTTTATTCTTTCAGCTTCTGAAAAGATTAGTTACAGAGTCTCTATGTTAAAATCAGCTCTTTATGCAGACAATTTGTATTATTCCTATTGGACTTCTTCCTGATAAAATGTCACTGGACTAACTAAAGAAGAGAACAGGACTTCACATAAAAAATGTATGTGGTCATTAACTGCTCAACTGGATTAATTAAAGTGGTCATTTTACCTGCACTATTTAATTCTCATAATAATCACTGATATGTTTAAAAACTCAATTGATGGCTTTTAAAACTAAAAGAAAGATCAACAATCATTTAACATCATGGAAAGAAAGAGTGTTTCTGGATAAATGCAATGTCTAAGTAAGAGACTCACAAATCTATTTAAATGGAAAGATCAACCATAGAAACTTAAAGTAAATCAAAAGCTAACCAGCCATGGCTGTTTCATTATCTCCAAGTGAAAGACAATCTCTGGAAATTGTGTGCTTATGATTAATATAACTTACATGGCCTGTTTTTATTTCCCTGCCAAATGTTGCCTGCAGAAAAATGAATAGCTACCAAAATCTTCCTTTCATGGATAATAAGAGACAAAGATTACAAAATTTTATCAGAAGAAATTCATTTATTTAACTTATATTTATAGAGCACCTGCTAAGTGCCAGGCTAGGCACTGACTAGGATTCTGCCTGGACGGAAGGCTTCTCTATGGGAGAATAAATGACAATGAAGACTTTGTAATTCAAAGAATACATTTTCATTGTAATTTATGATTATGAAACTTCTCTCAGAAGTGGACCAATCTTGTAACATTCATAATGTAAAACCCTCTGACTTTTCATGGTTTAAATAAAATGAGGGATTAAAAACTGTAGTAAATGTGAAACAAAAATGATATATAATTCACTTTTATTCCACATTTACATCTCTAAGGAATCGCTATTTTGTTACTTATTAGGGATTCAAATTTGTGATCTTATATCAAGATATCTTTCATGTCATAAGAGGTTTATTTATTTATTTATACTGTAGCCCAAAGACATTAATCAAACAGTTGATTATATTTTAGTATGGCATTAATTAATATTTTGACTTTGAATTTTTCTATACCAGATATCAACAAGTTTTTTTCTATGAAGGTCCAGACAGTAAAAATTTTAGGCATGGGCCAGTCTCTGTAACACCTACTCAATTATATAGTTGTAGTGGGAAAGCAGTCATAGACAAAACAAACATGAGTGCATCTGTATTCGCATAAACTTAATTTCAAAAACATGAGGTGGGCTGGATTTGTGCTGTGGGACACAGTTTGCCAGTCTGTACTATATACTACAGGTACATTTTCTTTATTATCAATTTCAAGATTTATTTCTTTTTTTGCCTTTATTTTATGTAATAACTTATTATAAGGATTAAACAGTCCTTACTCATTCTTTTTCAGAAATTAACATTGAACCTCAAATACAATTGATATTATCATAAAGCATTTTTTCATGAGACCTAATGTACTTTAACTCAATTTCCTACAAATTAATGATCATAGCATTTTCTTAAACTGTTTTTATTACTACATGATAGCATATTTGTATAAGCTTATACGTTTTGTTTATGGTAGCTTCCACTGAAAATCTTAACTTTTAATCAAGTATAATACTTTGGAGGTACACAGTATCAAGCAACTTTGGAATAGGGACCAGAGAAAGATGAAAGGTAAAAGGATTTGTCCTATGCCACCAAAAGAGCCTCCCCAAATTCTCAAAGCATGTAGAATATTGCTTTTTCTATTGTACCATGAAAATTTTGAAACTGACCTTATTAATGTGCATGATTGCCCATTATATTCATGGCCCTTTTAATTTCTCAGTTGGGTCTCTATATCCTTAAAATTATTTGTGGTGAGCATTACTTCATTTCTCTTAATAAAAATGAATGGTAAGTCCTTTTTTTTTGTATTATTCTCTTGACTATACAATTTGCATGCTTCATCATAAAAAAGATACAGGAATGCAAGCTCATTTGGAAAAATATATAAGCTCTTTTATCAAAAGGAAATATTGGATATATTTCTTGAGCCTTTACACAGTAAAATCTAGCACTTGATTGCAATAATTGAGGACACGTTCCCCTTAATAATTATGTTGTCTTCTTTAATAATAAAAACATTTTCTTCTGACTAAATATTTTCAAGTTATCTGGGGTAAAAATGAAGAAAGTATGACACAAAACAATACCTAATTCCTAAGGAGTTGTTTAGTTTTTTCATATTTCTTTGGAGTGACTAGAGAATCATGACTACGTGATCTGTGATACCACGTTTTTATAGTAGAACACTATTGATGAAAAATATTTCAGTATTCCTACCAAGAGATCCTTCCTAAGTTTTGCATTAAGAATGCTTAAATTAAAACAACAAATTAATACAATCATCCTGGAAGAGGTATTTTTACAAATTCCTCAAATTTCTGCCTTTTCCTATATATCTTTTGATGTTTGATTTTTTAAAATGTATTCTTTACCCCAGGAAACATTTACTGAGATTTCATTTTTAAATCAAAGCTAAGTTTGTGTGCATGTATGTATAAATATTCTTAAATCTTAATTCCTCATAGAAGCTTTTATTTTTAAAAATATATAGATTTTATCAATCAGTAATATAAAGAATAACTTATTTATATTTTATTTAAATAATATAAGGAATCAAGAATGATTTTACTTGACTTCACTCACCCATTCAACTCTACATTTTGATAAGAAAATTTGGATTTTTATATACAGATAATATACCTTAGCATTATTTGTTACCTTTATAATAAATTTTATAAACGTATATAGCAACTCTCCAGATGGGGTTTTGGTTACTAGGTTTTGTAACTAGGTTTTCTGGTTCTTGAACCAAGACTTCCCATTTGGAAGGATGTTGCTGTTAGTTTTTGATTCCTGAAAGCCACATCTCTCCAAGGGGTAGTGGAAGTATTCTCCTATTTCTTCCTATGGTTGCAATTCACAACCCTTTTGTGATTTGATGAGTGAAGATTCCTTTTATATATTGCAGATAATTAAATCTAAATTGAATTTTTAGAACTGTAGTGATGTTGTGTATATGTGTGCATTTTCATGAATGTTTCAATGGAAAATGAAGGTGACAGTTCAGGTTCCACTAGTAAATAGCCATTACTGCATCCTAGAAATTTGTATTTGCAGACAGAATAGCTTAAAATACCCTGGAAGAGCCATCATAAAAAAGATGTTTTGGAAAAAACAAACAAACAAAAAACTCAACTACAACATAAATGGTGACTATATTTTCACTATTTACTCTTACTTCAAATATCACAGCTGTTTTTGATCACAATGTTTCAAGATAAAACCTGCCTATTAGGAAAATTTTATGGCCCATTTTTCTTCCTTAAATGTTAAGTAGTTTAAAGAAAGTATCTTTACCTATATGGAAGTTACTCTCTGAAAACCAATAAACATAGCTGTGCTTTGAAATATCTTATATAGCTTATTTGAGAACTACATTATTAAAAGCACAACACTTTCAATGAATTTTGGAGCTATATATAATAAACCTGAACTACGTCCAACATATTGTCAGGTCTCTGGAACACAGCTGGTAAACAACAAACCATAATCAAGTAAAAAGATACTCTAAAAGGAACAGCTATATAATCACTAAAACAAAAGAAACATTTACCTAGACTGTAACTTAATATGCTTCCTTCAAGTATATGAATCCAACTTCCTGACCTTTTTCTTTTTCACTAGGCAAGGTTGATGCTGTGCAATGGTTTAATTCTTTTGGAATTTTACTTTAAATTTGAGTATAGGGAGCATTTCTCTGAGCAGTGGATTCTTTTTCCAGACTCTTTTAAATTATGACTATTGATGATACCTGCCGAAGAATCCATATGCTTATTGGGCAAGTTGGGGAGGGTCTAGAAAATCAACCAGTAGTACGGAGATAAGATAAACTATTTTTACATGAGTGATTAGAGTTTGTATTATTTTCCTCTTTCATAACAACTTTCTCAGATTATATATATATACAATTTACAAATAAAGATTACATTTTTGGGGAATTGGTAAAAATAGGTATCTTCCAGCTTGAGAAGTTATAACAGAACCAGTAGTAAAAATAAAATCTAGAGAAATTCCCAGTACTTCAATGTTCTTACATCTGCTACCAGTTGTCTATGCCTCAGGCATACTTAGAACTGGAAGATTTCTACCCATATTCAGTGCAAAAGACTATCTCATCACATCTTTTACTTAAAATTTAAAAATCACCTTGTTTGTACGCAGTACACTGGGCTATGCTCAGGAGAATGACATGAACAGAAAACTATAAGAGAGCTTAGTATATGAGAACAAATTCAACTTTCCATAGGTTTTCTACAGTGAATTTTCTTCAAAGAGAGTAAAAGCTAAAAGCTAGTTCCTTCTGTATAGAAGAAAGGAGGTCATACTGAAAGGCCAAGAATCTGCTCTAACTAAAACACTAGCAGTAATGGCACTTAAATCCTCATTTTCTTATGAACTATGTGAAGAATACACACACATGATTTTCCAAGCATTGTATCTTGTCATCACTGTCAGTAAATTGTTCATCCCTCTCAAACCTCAATGCTTTGAGCTTCCACATGATTTTTTGCTATTAAATGGAGATGTAAAATGAGAAATAGCCTATATGCTCAATTTATGTATATTTCAGTATATGATAAGTAGCAGAGTCTTGATTTGGGGGACAGATTATAAAGTATTACAATAAATCTAGGTTTATAAAGGAGAAACACAAAGCCATATGCATTGCACTTCTAAAAAAATCTTGTTTGTATCAGGCTTTAAAAAAGTCAAAATACAATTGGCACTAGAATTGTGATTTTATGCCACTATGATAAATTAAGGGGAAAAAAAGAACGATAAGTGCTGATAAGATTATGGATTTCAATATGGTCATCAAAGTCAAACTCTAGGAAACTTACTAAGTTGTTAGTACCTAGAAATCTATGAACACACATATTTTCTAAGAAACACATATCATTCCTCAGGTAGAGGTTCCCTCATTTCATCCCCATATTATAGAACTTCTTTTTTTCACTTGTATAAACATTTAGGTTAGATGAAATGATGACAGAAATCAGTAACAAGTAACAAACAGTGGGTAGCACTACATATATTGCATATAAAATGTTAGGAGATAACATGAGCAAAATTATGTCCTAAAACATATAGAAATTTAATGTAAAACCCCATTGGAAAATCCCATGGCTCTGTTGATCACACAAGAATCAATGCCCTACTATATATAAAATAGATAACCAATAAGGACCTATTGTATAGCACAGGGAGCTCTACTCAGTACTCTGTAAGGGCCTATATGGGAAAAGAATCTAAAAAAGTGTGGATATATGTATAACTGATTCTCTTTGCTGTACACCTGAAGCTAACACAACATTGTAAATCACCTCTACTCCAATAAAAATTATATAATTAATTAACTAATTAAAAAAAGAATCAATGCCCTTTGATGAGTGCACTGTGTGACTGAGGACAAACGGGAGATAGGACTGACCTCCTTTCACCTAAAATCATGCAAACCTGTCCTGTTTAACTTAGCATAGACTTATTTTTCATATTTTTATTCATGACTACTGTCCAAATGCAAATAATCTGCATTCTACTTTGTCCATATATCCTCAGTCCAGTGCTCACTCATCGCAAATCTAAGACTTTGCCTGCTCTAGTTCCCCAGGCAACAGCCTGAGAATTTACTAAAAAAAAAAAAAAAAAAAAAGGAATTTCTCTCAAAATCTTTTCTTTTCACAACTTTCTTATCCAAATTCTCCAGTGTAAAATGGCAGACCTAGATTCTTTGTCTTACTTCCTCATCTGATACTCTGAGAGAATAAGAGATGGGTCTTGTTATTGAATCACTTGGGGTTTTCTGCTCTGGAGGTTAGCCATTAGTCACAGTTTGTAATGACTTTTTTTCTCCTAAGGCTCACTGGGCTCAGACATGTGTAGAATGAATGAACTCACAGATTGTATTAGTTGCCCTCCTTCCCCTTCCACCTTTCAGATCACAAACATCAGTGATGACCATGTGAGACTGTATGGCCCTTAACTTTATCAAATAATAATTTAATTTCTGGAAATAAAGGTGAGGCATATAATGGGAGCCAATAAATACTTCAGCATCTAAGGTCTAGCTTATGCTTTAGAATTATGCTTTTCTCACTGTTATAAATTAAGGCAAAAGTAACAGAATTAAAGTATGGATTACAACACATCATGAGAATCAAATTGTAGGAAGATTTTGGCATTGTGGGTATGGGAAAAACTCTGATACACATCTTTGTTAAAAAAAATTGATACACTGATGAATTTATAGATACCACTAATGTCTGTAGTTCTAAGTACACTCCACACAAAGAGTATGGTTAGCCAGAAACACATTTCTATTATTCTTCAGGATCTTTACTATACTAATATTACTGTAAGTAAGCAAACAAACAAATCATAAAACATTTGAATCAGAGCTAAATCTTACTTAAAACTATAAATTTATTAGATATGACGTTAAGTTGGATAAGGTACATATGTAAGAAAACTTTTGCTAAATACTTACTCATTCAAACTGAAAAAGAAACAGAGTGGTCCGTTTACAGTATGATTTTTTAAAAGGTATGTAATATAGAGTGAAATTTATGTAAAAATTAGAATTTTCTGTTAAAAATGTAAAGCCCTATAATAGAGTCAATGTTAAAAAAAGACATGATGGAACTAATTCCCTCAAGGAGCTAACTCTTTCAAACTTAACAAATCTAATTCTTGACCTTGCATTCTCTTTCTCAGAACAATTCTTTTTCTTATCTCATTTGAGGCCCTTAGACATTCTATATTTGCTGTTTATCACTCCACTGAAATCTCTCTATAAAATCAACCAAACTTCCAAATTCATAAACACAGAGGAAATTTTTCAGTCCCTTTTCCTTAACCATTCAACGGCATTTCGCACCATTCACCACTCCTTCCTTCACATAAACCTCTCCTCCCTCAGTCTTTGCTCTCTCTTAGAGGTCTCCTTCTCCTCAGCCTGTCCTTTACATGGTGTTAATCCTCTGGTTTTCTGCATTCTGCTCCTCTTTGTTTTTTCTGAGAAATCTTAAACTTTCCTTCTGCTTTAGCTTTCATAATCATGCCAAATGTGATGCAGAAGCTTAGAATTTATTGCCACTTTATCCCCTGCTACATGCCCATGATTTAAAACAGAATCTGTTTGTAAGTCCTTCCAGATTTGTTCATTCTCCAAATCCATCACACTGTGAACTTAAAATAGAGTTCATTTCCCCAGATGAAATTTGACAGTCATGGGCAAATCTCCATCAAGGATATGGGAATGACTCCAAAGAAATATAAACTAAGTGCTCCTCACAGTGTCTTTTGCCAGGATATAGCTCATAGGTGGTTCGACAACTTTATATTAAAGAATACCAACTATGCATAGAACATCATTACCAGGAGCTCTGGGCGTTTCACATTAATAGTTGAAATAAAAGGAAAGCAACAAAAATATTCTTAAGAATCAGTCAAATCCAGGTAACTTTCTGGTTTGGGCAGCCTGTTTTCTGCATGTGTGTGGTTCATGTGTATCTGTGTTTTCTGTGCTTGCTGTTTATATTAAAAATGTATCAGCATATTTTTTCAAGATATTTATGTAATTTTCATTACACTAAAAATGGTCAAAGGTAAAAATCTATAAGTTTACATGAAAAATTCTATTTCCCATAGAAATAAGGTTTCTGAATAATTATTTAGATAATAAACATTAATTAATATCAGTTAATTATTATTGTTAACTGTTAATGTTTAACAATGCTCAGATATTTAAAACTAATAATAACAGATGCCATTACCTGAAAAATAAATGTTAACTGATGGTAAAAAGTACAGATAGGATACTGGCTGAGCTTCTCTGGTTATTCATATCAAAGCAAAGATAAGATATTTTATTAGAAGACCATGGAATTTAATCACTGGGTACATGTTAGAATTTTCTTGAAAAAAATTGTAAGAAATTATCATTTATAGAGAAGGCTATCGTGTCTAGGGAATATCTCTTTTTTAAGCTTTAATTTTTCTCAGTAAAATCTCTTATTAACATATTTATCCACCAAAGTTATAGAAGAATTACATTTCTACAATAGGTAACAAAGTTGCAAGAACAAGACTATTTTAATTGGATTATTCTTATCTCTGTTAAGCTTTCCTCAAAATAATTAAAAAATAAAGCATTAACCCAGCAGATAAAACGCTGAAGAAGGAATGGCAAGATAAATATATGAGAGAAAAGGGACGAACTGCTGTTTGGTTCAATAAATTGTCTGGTGTATTTGTTTGTTTTCCATTATGTGTAATGTGTTTCAAAGGATTATGAAAATGAGATGGAATCAAGATGAGTACTCTCTTTTCACAGCAAATGACTTTTTAATACAGCAGTTAATTGAACTGGTTTCCTGCAAAGAAGGTCACAGACAAGATTATTAACTATCAGAACTTTTAGAGAAAAGTGTCACACTCTGCTACAAATTAGGAAAAACATCTTGTTACATTTAGTTCTATTAAGTTACAAGAGGAAACTAAACATAATCTTCAAAATGAAGATAAACTACTGGTAGGGCTACATTTTCTTCACTTATTTTAAATAAGTTTGCTCATTATTCACTTTACTGACCATCCTATTTTGGAGAATACAATAATACTAATATTAGAACATGGAAAAATATCTTCAGGAGTGAGGGTCTGAATTTACACTGATACTTCCCATAAGCAGAGAAAACATAGATGATTGTAGCTGGTACAATCCTTGAACCAAGGCAAGAGGGGTCCTTGGCTTGGTTACGGTACTTGAGATGGCCCTTCCCTTGTCTTCCTCTCATTATGCTCTAAGGGCTAAGAGTTGGGAGGCCAAGGGACAAGTTCACTGTGATACTGTATGTTTCCCTGCTTCCACACCATGTTTCTGGTGACTGAGATGCTGGAATTCCTTGCCCAAATGGTGCCAAGCCCATATCCAAGGCGTGTACCAGCCCCTTCCCCAGGTCCACCTTCGGAAATGTAGACCAAATCTCCAGTGTGATCACCCCTAGAAAGGCCAAGGAAGAGAAGTTGTATGAGAGAATGGGGCTGGATTGGGGGAGGGAAAAGAAGGAAGGTGGGCCAGGCACCAGCTTTTCCTCTGTGGCTGTATCTGTACTTTTGCTCACATTGCTCTCTCCATGTGCTGTTCTCATCCTCCTGATGAATTCTGACTTACCCTTCAAGGCTAGCTTCCCAGGCATACTCTTGATTTCTTAAACAATTTATACATGTTCCTATAATTGCACTTGTATGATATTATGGTTGTTTGCTTATCTATTTCCCCTTTGAGCTCATGAGTGCTAATAAAGTATTTTATTCAGTTTTTATATCCCTAGTGCCTTCCCCTTGCGTGTATTAACTTACCATGTGATAAATGTTGGTGATTTCAGTGAAATAATGATCACATATTATCTATTTAAACAAAATTTGAGACTCTATTCCAGCTAATTAGTGGGTGACCCAAATCAATTTACTGTGTAATATCCTTGTTACTGTGAATTGCTATTCGAAATATGTCTCACGGAATAATTGGGGGTTTTGTTGGTATGATAGTCTATTTGTTAATAGACTATTTGTTAAACTGGCATATAAGTATGAGGGAAAAGAAAAAATGGCTAGAATTAAGATAAAATTAATAGATCCAAGAAGTTCTGACTAATTGTTGAACTCAATAAGTATTCGGAATCAAGAAGATATTTGATAATAGAAACAAAAGCAATGGTGTAATGGAAGTTTGTCTTTTAGACTATTGCATGGAGACTTTATACTTGGTACCATAATTTCACCATCCACCTTAAAAAATGGAAAAACTCCATTTCTGCATGCCTTGAACTGTTTTGTGTCAAATTGTGCCTTGCATTATTCTGTATAATTCTGTGTAAAACTGTCCTTGTGAAAATGCTAAGTAACCACAAATACAGTTTTAATGAAAAAGTGTCAAGAAGCCTATCAACTGCTAAATATTATTTCCACCAATTACAATGAATTGAAATTTCTGCCTAAATATCACTTCATTTAATATTTCTAATAAGCACCTGTTAAAGTTTTGTTCAGTTACTGTTTGTTGAACATCTTAAACTCAGCAATGTGCTATGCAGGTTCCAAGAGAAATAATAATGAGTTGTAAGTCATTATTCAAATCACAAAGATTTCCTAGAAAATGAAATCAAGCATTTGGAAAAACAAAAAGGAGCAAGAATTAAATAAATACTCAGCAAGGGCCTTAGAAAATTTAGGAAGAAGGACATCGATACAATTTGGTTTCTATTTGGTTTCAGGGAGGGTGAATGCCTGCCTGGGTCTTGAAGGGTGGAATTAAATAATTGAAAGAGGGAGAGGAATTTGGGGGACTCAGGGCTAGAGGTGGATCATGGTCATCTGTAAGAGGTAACACAACTGGAGCCATGCCGATCAGAACAAGCAGGTATCTGCTTTAAGATAACATTTTAACTCATGAGAACCAAATATTAGCCAATTGGCTGATTAGATCAGCTCACAATGGGACACAGGGGACAATAATATTGATTGGAAATAAATAAAACAGGTAATTCTGAAGAAGCAACTTATTCATTACTACATCAAATAATTGACCTAAGGTAAGTAAAGAAAAGTAAGGGCTCTATGATAACATCCGCAAAAGCCTGACAGGGGCTGTCTGAATGGTGGCCTGAGACCTCTGAATATGGCTTTTGTATGTATGGGGGATGACAAATGTGAATGTGAGGAAGGCTGTTGACTTCTAGGTGGCTGATACAGAAGCGAGGTACACAGTATATTCAGTAATATAAAAAGACTGGTAAGGGTGGTTATAGAAAAGATTAATAAAAAGATAAACAAATAGAAAGATAAACAACTGGAAATAGGAGTTTATGCCTCATGTCCTTCAGCGGAAGTGTACCTAGTCATGAACACATAATCATATTATCAGTAGAAAAGAGAATTCCTTCAAATAAAATCTACATATTGATAATAATATATATTTGTAGCCCAAGTCACTCCTCTGGGTTCAAAATTCCCATTTTCACATGAATTCTTAGCATTTATAATTTAACACTTCAAATCTGTCAAACTCAACATGCAAAAGAGAATGCTTCATTTTCATTCAAATACCCACATATCAGTAAATGTTCCACCATATACCTAGTTTCTTAAGGCAGAAGTCTATGTTTTTCTAGTTTGTTGCCAACCCCTGCTTACTATTACATCCAATTTGTCATCCAGTTTTAATTTACCTCTAAAATATATTATGAACATCTCTACCTTCCTATGTCCATAGCTACCACATTTATCAATTATATCATTTCTCATCGGAACTTCTGCAGCCACTCCTCAACTGGTCCCCTTGCCACCTCTAATCTTTCCCTATATATCATCTTAAAATGTAAAAAAGATCCTATCCCTTTGCTACTTAAAACCCCTTAAAGGCTTCCATTACACTGGGAATAAAAATTCCAATGACTTCCTGCATCTCCTGATCCTTCTTGCTCTCACCATGATCTATTTCTCCATCCTTATCATTTAATACACCTTCATCGATCACTATGCTCGTGCCACAATTTTCTTTCCTGAGTTCTTTTGTTTATTATTCATTTCACTCCAGTTTTCACATGGTTATCACCTTCTAATTATTCAATTCTCAGTTTAAACATCCACTCCTCAGAGGCTTTTTCTCAAATAAAGCAGCTGTTTTTCATTTTCTCCATTTTTTCCATTTTTCATTGTTTTCATAGTATTTACCACTATTTATAAAGACTTTTTCCTTTGATAGCTATTATGTTTTTGTCTGTTATTCTGTGAGAGCAGGAACCACATCTGCTTGATTCACTACTATATTTCCTTCACTTAGCATGGTTTCTGGTACATAATAGGTCGTCAAGTAATATTTGTTAACAAATAAACAGATTTTTGGTACATTTACCAATATGTAGCCTTCTGAAGGACTCTGAAAAAATATTTTAATGTAAATCATACTGATATTTCCTCTTAAAATTTTATTGAGACAAGATGGAATATAAGTATTTAAACAAAGATACAATCAAGCAACACAATTTTAGGTTCAATGGTGATGGTTAATTGGAACAACCATAATGAAAAACAGTACGGATATTCCTCAAAAACTTAAAAACAAAACTACCATATGATCCAGCAATCCCACTTCTGGGTATATAATCCAAGGAAATGAAATGAGTATCTCAAATATCTACACACCTGTGTTCAGGTCAACACTATTCGCAGTAGCCAAGATATGCAAACAACATCAGTGTCCATAGAAAGATGAATGGATGAGTAAAATCTGGTGTATGCCTACGCGTGCGCATGCATGCATATGCGTGGGCACGCATGCACGTGCGCGCGCACACACACAGGACTATTATTCAGGCATAAGAAAGAAGAAAATCTTGCCATTTGTGACAACATGGATGAACTTGGAGGACATTATGCTAAGTGAAATAAGCCAGCCACAGAAAGACAAACATTGTATGATCTCACTTATATATGGAATCTTAAAAAAGTTGAACTTACAGGAGTGAAGAATAGAAGCGTGATTGCCAGGGGCTGGGCGGTATGGGAAATAGGGAGATGCTGGTCAAAGGCTACAAACCTCCAGTTATAAGATGAGTAAATTCTGGGGATCTAATGTACAGCATGGTGACTATAGCTAATAATAATACGGTATTGTAGGGGCTTCCCTGGTGGCGCAGTGATTGAGAATCTGCCTGCCGATGCAGGGGACATGGGTTTGAGCCCTGGTCTGGGAAGATCCCACATGCCGCGGAGCAGCTGGGCCCGTGAGCCACAATTACTGAGCCTGCGCGTCTGGAGCCTGTGCTCCGCCAACAAGAGAGGCCGCGATAGTGAGAGGCCCGCGCACCGCGATGAAGAGTGGCCCCCGCTTGCTGCAACTGGAGAAAGCCCTCGCACAGAAACGAAGACCCAGCGCAGCCATAAATAAATTAATTAAATTAAAGAAAAGTAGTATTCAAGACAGTTAAGGTTTAAAAAAATAATAATAATAATACGGTATTGTATACTTGAAATTTGCTAAGAAAGTAGATCTTAAGTATTCTTATCACAAAAAAAAATGGTAACTATGTGATGTGATGGATATGTTAATTAACTTGATTATGGGAATCAGTTCACAATGTATACATATATCAAAACATCATGTTGTACACTTCAAATATATACAATTTTTACTTGTCAAATATATCTCAATAAACCTGGAAAATGGTGAAGGTAATACATAATTTAATATATCACTATTCTGCAGACCTCAGTAATCTTTGATGTACCAATCAAGAACATACAAAGGCTTTCCAAAATGTCCATTCTTAGGATGGTAAAAGGCACTTGCTACTTTCAAACCAGGTTGATCCTTATAATTATATTTGAGAAAAATGAACTGTTTAAAACATCAAATTTCATATATTAATTTCACATTTTGCCTCATAATTTAAAAGTGAGGGCTTCCCTGGTGGCGCAGTGGTTAAGAATCTGCCTGCCAATGCAGGGGACACCGGTTCGAACCCTGGTCCGGGAAGATCCCACATGCTGAGGAGCAACTAAGCCCATGCGCCACAACTACTGAGCCTGCGCTCTAGAGCCCGCGAGCCACAACTACTGAAGCCTGCATGTCTAGAGCCCGTGCTCTGCAACAAGAGAAGCCACCACACTGAGAAGCCTGCGCACCTCAACGAAGAGTAGCCCCCGCTCACCACAACTAGAGAAAGCCCACACGCAGCAACAAAGACCCAACGCAGCCAAAAATAAATAAAAAATTTTTAAAAAGTTACTTCTATTTGTTAGTGAACTATCAAAAACATGTCTATAAATAGCCTTTGCTCATTTTTAAAATGAGAAAAGTGAGGTGTGAAAGAATATTGCAAGTCTTTGCAATTTCATGAAAATAGTCAAGTTTTCTGAGAAAAGTAAAAGCCACTCTAGACATGCTTGTTTGTAACAGTGTGGTTTTTGGTTAAATTAAACAACACAATAGATCAAATCAACTATGCTATGATGTAAAGCCAGCCAGCTTAATATTTTAACAATGTCCTAAATTTTGTCATGTACATGTAAACAAAACCTGTGCCTAAATACTCAAAATGAAATGGATATTTGAAATGACAACGATATATAGATGGCCAGATCAAATGAGAGATAACTCAGATCTTAATAAAATTCTCCTTCTGGCTGAAAATTTCAGGTGATTGAAACAGAAAAAAAAAATTTGAAGCCTAAATCTCCCCAAGACTGCATTTTTTTTTTTTGCTTTGTTTTGGTGCAGACTCAGTGCACATTGGACCGTTATTAATTATAAGATCCAAGAATCTGTCCTTACGTTAAAATGGAAATTCATTCCAATCAGTGTTACCTCTACAATTCAATCTCTTGGGGAAAGAGTGCTAGCAAAAACACCGTTAGTAGTAATTTGAGAACAAACCATGTTAGATGAGGTATGAAATGGGAAAAATCTAAACATTTATACATTTATTTTTCTCTCTTCTATAGAACCTTAGTGAATAACTGTATTCTTATGAGGCAAAGCAGTGGTTATAATAACAGAATTACATTATTGAAAGACACTCATTTGGGATTTCAATCTTTGTTTCAAAGCTGCTCCTCATTCTGGGACAAACCTCACTGTGATTTTTCTACTTGCTGTGAATCAAAATTTTCAGGACACTAATAGATAGGAAACAATTAAAGGATTTATATTTCTTATTACTCCATATTAAAAAGAACATGTAAACCATATTCAGCTGTTATTCATGACTTTCGCCAGCATCTCTGCCTAGCAGTAGCAAATTCGACGATCCACGCAGCTTCAGGCCCCAAGCTGTTGCTATTTTGATATGGTGGGGGCAGACGAGATGAGGAGAGGGTGGATCATAACCTCTATCTGCCTGAACAACTGAACTCAATGTGTCAGTCTATATTTACAACTTGTCTATGGTCTAAGAGAACAGAGGTAAGGCAAGTGGTAAAATTAATACACTGCCACAATGTTGTTTACTGTAAAGTCCTAAGTAATTTCTTAAACAGAGAAATAGGTATTTTCCCAAATGGGTTTGGATAGAGTAATCATGGGATTCCAGAACTGAGAATCTTAAAGCCAGGAGATACATACATAATATCCAACATTCCTCCGTGTGAACTTCCATGTATTTTACAGAAAAAAGGGGAACTCTTTCTTAGAGCAATGTTTGTAATTTAAAATATCCTCTTTGCCATAAGAAGGGAAACATTACATGGCAGGATAAGAGATTAAAATTAAAGTTTTCCTCCAAATCTCCCATAAAAATCCCAAACTATAAAATTAAAACTGAGCCATGATATCTATTAAACCTGGAATGAATTGTATCATACTTAGTAACCATCATAAATATAAAATCACATGTAATCCATCATATATAAACCATCAAAAATATTAAAATCATATATAAGTTTCTAACTTATTTTGTATATTGTGAGATACTATAGATGGAGAGAAGAGGTACTTTTAAGGACAAAACAGTTTTAATGATTCCTCATGATTCAAGTGATTTATAGTTATAGAATTTTTAATAGCAAAGGCAGTTCACAAAAAGGTTAAATTTACAAGACTAGATGCAGTTTACCAAATGGGATTAGCAAAAGCATCTAGTAATCCAAAGTAAGAAAAGAAGGTGAGATTTAAATGAACTGGAGAACAGTTGAATTAAATCAGCACCTCTCTCTTGTGAAAATAATGAGCTTACATTATAAGTATTCTTTGATTCACTCCAGCAATCCAAAATTGCTTAAGCATTCAGCTAATCAGTAATTTTATTTGAGATTACTTAGCCTTTATAAGTGCTGAATGGTCATGGCTCGTGTTTTTATTTGTTGTGAATTAACAAAGATGACCTTCCTAGAGGTTAGCACTGTATTTAAAGTTACTTTCTAATAAGAAATTCTTTATTTTTTGTGGAATGAACTGCAGATTCCTAGCATGTACTATTCTTAGCATGCTCAGCATCTCAACAGCTTCACCCAAGACAGGTCATTAGATAATTCATCCTTCCTGTGGCCATACTACCTCCACCCCCTTTCTTTTTACTCACAGACTTTTTATATACATAATACCATCAGAACCTGAACAACACAGTGAATTGTTTGATGTTCAGACTCATCCTTCTAAGGTCCACAGCCATGATGGGATTTGAAACTATGTAATCCTGTGAAAGATCCAGTCTTGGCCAACCCTTCACAGAGGACACTTCACAAATTGAATGTTTGCTGCTCAACTGATTCTTTGAAAATTTATTGATGTTTCACTTTCTCACTTCACTGTTACTTCTTAGGGATACAGACCATGTTTTAATACTGTTTTGGGCTTTTCTTCTTCTTTTCCACTCTAGAGCTCTAAACCTTCACCCTACTACCTATACTTTAGTGACTGCTCATAGGAGACTCTCAATAAATAGGCCAATGAATAAGTGCCATTCTCCTTTTCCCCTAGGTAAGGGTACAAAGTTAATATTGAGGAACAAGTCTCCAGGCAATTAAGTGTCCATTGGTCTTTTGCATAAGCAAGTCTCGGCCTCTTGCCTCTATTCCACCCTGCAAAGTTTCTGTAGCTTCCCTCTACTCTCTCCCAACTCCCATACCTCAAACTGATCTAGATAAAGAACTGTTATCATGCTCAAGGAACATCAAGGTGAAATTTAGTCTTTAACTGTGAAAAATACAATTTAAGATCTCCTCAGCCTACTCAGAGGTAGAACTGATGCTCAAAGCAGCAATGAGGTGCTGAAATTTGGTGGTCTGAAGACAAAAAATACAAATGGAATCAAAGGTAGTTGTTAAGTCTGTTTTATCAGGCAGTTCTGTGTCTTGGGGCTTTTTTCTGAGAGCTCTCAACTTTATATTGCATTGGCCAAAAAGTTCGTTTGGTTTTAAGTAAAAATAAAAGACACATTTTTCATTTTCACCAAGAACTTTATTGAACAGCGTATTCACTAACTGAACGAACTTTCTGGCCAGCCCAATATTTATGCTGCTTTCTGTTGCTGCCTTGTTTTCAGACAGAATATTCCTGTGTTTACTCACTGCCCACTAAGTAGCTGGCACTAACTTCAGAGAAGCCATACACAGGAGCAGTCTAGCAGTGTGCCTAAGGTAGGTATAGCGCATGAGGCACAAGGTTTGCTATTGGGTATTTCTGTGCCAAGGGCACTAATGCATGAATGTCTTTAAATGGGCACTTGACAAAAAAATCACAGGAACTTTACTCATTTCAGAGTCAGTAAGTATGAGTATCACTCAAATATCAACACACACTATGTTTTCATCCAGCATAATAAGTAGCAAATTCTCCACTTGCCAAGTGAAAAACGAATCTTTCATGAGCTTTGTTTAAAGGCTGTGTATTTGAAAGCAGTCTTTCTTCCTTTGGTTCCAATTTATCCTCATGGTTTAGATGCATGGTCAGGTCCAGAGTTTGAATCAAGTGATTTCCTTTTAGTAGGGGGAGGGGAGGAGAAAAGAGTCATTTGTCCCATCACTAGAATATATTTACTTGGCACTAGAAAGAAGTAAAACAAATGGGCCATATGTGTAACTCCCTTTAAGAAACATTTGCATAATTCGACCTAGGGAAAAAATGGAGACATATCAGAGGATTATTTTTGGAAAAAAATGAGAATGACATTGAGATCTCTCTTTATTGGAGACTTTTAAGTAAAATATGCCTCAAATCTACAGAAAATGTATAATGGAATTTGTCATAAAAAAGTCACTCATAGGTCATCTCTCTGAGAAAGATATCTAATAATTTTGCACTTCCTCAATAAATTGTCACACTGGATGCATTTGAATTTGTAAAAGACAATTTTCTCATTATTAATAGAGAAGGAAATTACAGAGTATCTTTTACTTGTAAGTCACTAGATATTGGTGAAGGTTCCCTTGAACTTCCTCCTCTGTCCTCACTGTAACACCCATTGAGAGGCACTATAGCATATGGATTATAGCAAATATTTTGGAGTCATGCAAATCTGGGTTCAAGTCCAGGCTCCAATATTATATCATTACAAGTGATAGAAAACACAGTTTAAAGTAGCCTAAGCAGTTTTTAAAAATTTGTTTGTTCCAATAATTGAAAAATTTCAGTATAACTGAAACTTTATTCCCCTTGATCAACATCTATTTCCCCCACCCCTAGCCCATGGCAACCATGGTTCTACTTTCTGCTTCTATGAATTTGGCTTTTTTAGATTCCACATATAAATGAAGTCATACAGTATTTGTCTTCCTCTGACTTATTTTACTAGGCATAATGTCCTTCAGGTTCACCCATATTGTCACAAATGGCAGGATCTCCTTCTTTTTTAAGGTTAAATAATATGCCATTGTATATTTACCATATTTTCAGTTTCAGTTATATGAAATGAATAAACTTAGGAGATCTAACGTACAGCATCGTGACCATAGTTAACAGTACTGTATTATATACTTGAAATTTGCTAAGAGATCTGAAATGTTCTCACAACAACAAAAAAGGTACCTATGTGAAGTAATGGATATGTTAATTAGTTTGATTGTGGAAATAATGTCACCATATATATGTGTATCAAAACATCACATTATACATGTTAAATATAAACAATTTTCATTTGTCAATTGTATTCAATAAAGCTAAAAAAAAGACTGGATTCAGGTAGAACTGAATTCAGGGATCAAACAGTGTTAACCGGATTGAATTTTCTTTACCATTTGGCATGTTCTCTTTCATGCTATGATTTTATTTATTTGGTGGAAAATGGTTAAAGCTCCATATTCTCTCAGAATATAATCCAGCCAAGACGACCACAGGCTTGTAGAGCTTAAAAAACACATGATCTGAAAATTGAGGGCTATTATTAGAGGAAGGTAAATTGATTTTTGATGACAAAAAAAGCCATTTTTCCCCTAAAATCATTTATTAACTGTGTAATCTTAGGAAACTTATTTAATTCATCCAAGCTTCAATTTCAATTGTAAAATGGAGATCACAACATGGACTACTTTCTATGGTGTCCTGGGGGTTAAACAAATTGTTGAAAACAGTTTCTACAGCTTTTGGCAGAATGCAGACAAATAATAAGTGCGGACTAAAACTGCTGAAAAATGCTCCAAAAAGAGCTAGGAGTACAAAATTGGGGTCCTGATCTAAGCCCCTGATCACTAGGACTGATGGTCCCTCTAAAGCAAAACCACATTTCTGTGACAAAAATGCATTTGAAAGTGTGTTACTAAGTGCAAATAATAGCTTAAACTTGTCAAAGAAAATTTTACCAGCATTTATGAAAGACGTTAATGTTTAGCAGAGAGAAAGAAAAATAAAAAATACGTTACAAAAAATGCATCATTTAATCCTTCTACTTACAGAGGAAAAGAAGAGAGTCAAGGACAAAGCCATAGCTTCATGCATGTATATCATTTGGATATTAAAAACTGGTGAGATTTTCCCATGTCTGGCAGTGATCTTCAGACTGACATCTCAAAGTTTATCCACTGGACTAGAATGACGAGAGACAGAGACTAAGAGAGAGAGGCAGAGAGAGGGAAAGAGGAAGGGGGGGAAGGAGAAAAGGAGGGAAAGATGGAGGAAGGAAGCGATGATGAAGCAGAGATATGTGCATTACTCCACACTGGCAAGTGAAGAAGGGGCTCCTGATCTCCCTGGAAACATGCTAATGACCTTATTCCAATTTCCTTGTAAGAAATATGGATTTCCAGGAGGCAACACGAGATAATTGCCCTAATTGGGCAAATGCTTGAAAGTAGAGTACTGATTCCAAAAACTCTCTAACAGTCCTGTGGTGCCAGAACTCAAGGCATCTTCTGGAGACAGAGAGTATACTATGTGGATGAATCAGGGTGGTTCCCATTATTTCAGCTGTACTCACAGGATAAGGACTGTACAAAAGAAGTACAACAGGGCAAGTTGGATGGATATATTATAACAGGCTTGGCAGTTATCTTTTTTTCCATTTCTTTTCTTTTTTGTTTTTAACACACACACACATTCTCGCACACTCGGCTCCTCTTCCTCTAGGGCCCCAGCGCCCAGATGGGAGTGATGCCACAGCCTCACACCTGCATGTGGTGCAGTGGGGCCAAGACTGGGGCAGCAGGTGCCAGTGCCCCTCCCAGGAAGTCCCGCGACCCCCAGGCCAGCTCGGTGCGCAGGAGAGGGTGCTCACACCAGGTGTCTCCTTGCCTGTCTGCCCCCGACGGCTGCAATGACTGGGGGCCCTGGCCCCCAGTCTGGTGATGCTCGGCAGGCCACTGGCCACGGACTCGCACTTGCCCCCTTCTTTTCCATTTCTATCTCAGAGTCCCATCAGGCACAATACGGATTTTTATAAAATGGTGTTCAATATACATGTATGTTTTTGCCACAGGGATATCTGAATTCATCAGCATGCTGTCATAATCAAGTATGGAACAACTTGCAGTTGATAATTATCCAGAACAATTTAACACACTATATTGAAGATGTCCTAATGTTAGCAATTTTTAGGGGAGGAAGTACTAGAAAGAGTAGTTAAGACTGTAATCATTCATATGTCAAATAAAGATTGGTTGACAGGGCTTCCCTCGTGGCGCAGTGGTTAAGAATCCACCTGCCAATGCAGGGGACACAGATTTGAGCCCTGGTCCAGGAAGATCCCACATGCTGCAGAACAACTAAGCCCATGCGCCACAACCACTGAGCCCATGCTCTAGAGCCTGCAAGCCACAACTACTGAGCCCATGTGCCACAACTACTGAAGCCCGCAGGCCTAGAGCCTGTGCTTCACAACAAGAGAAGCCACCGCAATGAGAAGCCTGTGCACTGCAATGAAGAGTAGCCCCCGCTTGCCGCAACTAGAGAAAACCTGCATGCAGAAATGAAGACCCAATGCAGCCAAAAATAAAATAAATAAATTTATAAATTAAAAAAAGATTGATAAACTTACACAATACTATATATAAAATAGATAACTACTGTATAGCACAGGGAACTCTATTCAATACTCTGTAATGACCTCTATGGGAATAGAATCTAAAAAATAGTGGATATATGTATATGTGTAACTGACTTACTCTGCTGCACAGCAGAAACTAACACAACATTGTAAATCAACTACACTCCAATAAAAATTAAAAAAAAAAAATTCAAGGCCTGGCTCAGGATTTGAAATTTGGGGCAATTACATGGGATGGGGCAACCAGCAAATACGTTTTACCTCTTACTAACGTTGCTACTAAATAAGAAACCCAGTCACTGATGCTTATATGACCCCCAAATACATCGTTCTCCTTAAACTTTAAATTGTTAATTATCTTTCAGAGTAATTAAAAGAAAAAAGTCTTCTATATTTACCTTTAATTTTATCTTTCCTAGTGCTTTCTTGATGAATCCACTAAAGTTTTATCAATTTTGTTAATCTTTTCAAAGAACCAGCTTTTAGTTTCATTGATCTTTTATTTTCTTTGTCTCTATTTATTTCTGCCTGCTCTGATCTTTATGATTTCTTTCCTTCTACTAACTTTGGGTTTTGTTTGGTCTTGTTTCTCTAGTTGCTTTAGGTGTAAGGTTAGGTTGTTTATTTGAGATTTTTGTTTCCTGCGGTAAGACTATATTGCTATAAACTTCCCTCTTAGAACTGCTTTTGCTACATCCCATAGGTTTTGGATCATCGTGTTTTCATTTTCATTTGTCTGTAGGTATTTTTTGATTTCCTCTTTGATTTCTTAATTGATCTCTTGGTTGTTTAGTAGCATATTGTTTAGCCTCCATGCATTTCTGTGTTTTACAGCTTTGTTTTTTTTTATTGTAGTTGATTTCTAATCTCATAGTATTATGGTCAGAAAAGACGCTTGATATGATTTCAATTTTCTTAAATTTACCGAGGCTTGCTTTATGGCTCAGCATGTGATCTATCCTAGAGAATGTTCCACGTGCACAAAAGAATATGTATTTTGCTGCTTTCGGATGGAGTGCTCTATAAATATGAATTAAGTCCATCTGGTCTAATGTGTCATTTAAGGCCTGTGTTTCCTTATTGATTTCTGTCTGATCTGTCCACTGATGTAAGTGGGGTGTTAAAGTCCCCCACTATTATTGTTACTGTCAATTTCTCCTTTTTTGGCTGCTAGCATTTGTCTTATATACTGAGGTGCTCTTAAGTTGGGTGCATATATATTTACAATTGGTATATCTTCTTTTTGGATTGATCCCTTGATCATTATGTAGTGTCCTTCTTTGTCTCTTACAACAGTCTTTATTTTAAAGTCTCTTTTGTCTGATATGAGTATTGCTACTCCAGCTTTCTTTTGATTTCCATTTGCATGGAATACCTTTTTCCATCCCTGTTTCTCTGAATCTAATAATTCTTTTTTTTCCTCTGTATGTTTTCAAGGTATTTTCTTTATTTTTGGTGTTCAGAAGTTTGGCTATAATGTGTCTAGGTGCTGTTTTGTTTTGTTTTTTTTAATTTGTTTATTCTGTTAGGGTTTTCTAAGCTTCAATATTTTATTTCACTAATTTTAGAAATTCTTGGCCATTACTTCTTCAAATATTCCTTCTGTCCTGTTCTTTCTCTCTTGGTCTTTTTGGATTTTAATCACATCTATGTTAGATTCTTCAATATTGTCCCATAGCTGTCTATGCCTCATAGGTTTCAAATTCCTCCAGTCATAGGCTTCTATTACCTTGTGCTTAGTATAAGGCCTGAGATACCAGTGCATTTTTATCAGGGTTTCTACTTCACCCTTGGCTTTCAATAGATCCTGAATGTCTGTGCCACAGAGAGGGCATTTTCTAATTCTTCTTTAATAGACTGCTGGGCTCATGATGGTGCAGCAAGGAACTACTCAGTTCTATTGAAGTCGTTCAGCTTCAATATTGTGTGGGCCTGTTCTGGGCCTTGGATATGAGGTCTTTTAAGCATTTTTGCTCCTCCTCTATTTGACAGCTAAGATCTACCTGTATCTGTGTTAGGTCTTGGGCGTGAGATTTCCTGCTTCTGCTCCAACTGAGCAGACTTCTGCTTTGTGGTGATGCCAGAGCCTGGGAGCAGGTGATTTTCCTTCTTCTCCCCTAAGGAAGAAGCCTTTTGATCTACCTTCCCTAGAAGCAATGGATTTTTATCTAGGTCCTGGGGTTGGAAGGGTTTGAATCCCTTCTCAAGGTCCTTATGGTTTCATTTATGTGAGAGTAAGATCCAGAAAAGTAGTTGGTATTTTGTGTGACTCAAGTGGCAGCTGATAACCATTTGCACACCTGCATCGTGGAGGGGGCAATTTCCAACCTCCTGCTTTTTCTGTGGGCACTGGGTGGATACCTATGCAAAAGAGCTTTCAAGTTAATATGGCCTCCCCTCCTCACTAAAGCTCTGAGTTATTCTGAACTGATTTGCTACCCCTGGTTAGTTGGCCTACTATTACATAGCTATAATGGATATAAAGGGCTACAGACTACTACAGAGGGTATAACCAGTGCAACAAAGGCATAAGGAATCAGGAAGAGAGGATTTTTCATGCCCTTGAGCTTAAAGAGGAGTAACTGACTTTCCCAACATTAAGAGTTTAAAACATAAATTTTCAGTTCCCAGCAGCATTAATCCTTTTTTATAAGAAATGTTAAGTGGGATCCCGAAAATCAAGAGAAAGAAAGCAGAATTTTATTAATATTATTTAACAATGTAGGATAAATGGATAATATTTACTTATTAGAAAGTAAATTAAATGACAAGGTTAGTTTTTGATGAACACAGGCATTTAAAATTTGGACTTACATAGACAAGTGGGTGATTATGGTAGAATGTTTTTAATAGTTTATCTTGCAATCTTAGGATATTCTTCAGTTACGAAGAATTGGCAAGAAAAGATTTTCTCCTTGAAAACTGCATAAATATGAAGAAATCCAACATAAAATTAGCATACTGATCATCTTTAATATGCTAAACTATGCTACACAGCACATTTATATTTTAGATTACATTTTTAATAGTATAAATGTATTTAGTAAAATTTGAATTAAATTTGGTGACATCCTGAACCACCTCTATAGACCTAGCATCCACCTGAGTCATTACATTACAAGAAAGAGTTATCCATAAAAATACTGAAATAAATAAAATACATATAGTTTCTAATTAGTCTGATGGGGGTAAATATACTAGAGTTCCCATTCTCTGCTACCTGTTTTGAATACGGCTCAACACCTGGTTTGCTCTTAAAATGAATATATTAGTTACTATTTTAGTGTATTCAAAGAGGCTTTCCAAGAAATTTAGCTTCATAATACCAACTAAAATAGTTATCTCTTGAGAGAGTGAGCCATAAAATCACTTTGGTAAAAGCATACAAGTTATTTTTTGTAAAATTAAATTTATCTAAAACCTATTTGGTTGGGGGGTGGTGCCGACCACTCTCAGAATTAAACAAAAAAGAGGAAAGAAAATATGCTTTTTATGCCATGAAAACCAATGCAAGATGTGACAAGTCAAGGCCTTAAAATGATCATGTTGATATTTCAATGACAGCCTTATCCATAGGAGATTACATTTTGGCTTTCCAAATTCACTGCTGTAAATTCAGCCTTTACCAAATTAAGAGCATTTTAATCTCTTCACAATACACTCTGGCTGGAGATTTAGGCACCTTTCAAATATAAGTGATTAGTATTCAAACATTCTTGCCTTTCAGAAAAAGCTTCTGAACAAATTGATGTGTAAATTGAACAAACTATCAGCTCCATCTCATTATTAAAGAACAGCATTTTGGCACTTTCTCTGCCAGGGCCTTTGTTTTAATAAAAAATGTCTTACAATTTGTGATAGATGGAGTCCACTGGCTTGTTTACAATGCTTTCATCAGGTCCCCTGTGTCTCTTGAAGACCAGCTGAATCTCATTTCCCTTCCATTTTGGATTACACATTTGGAGCACCATGTAATGGCCCTGGCTATATAAGCAGTAGCAGAATGATTCCAGAACCATTCCAACCATCGCTTTCAGCTTTAATTCACTTTCATTAGTCTCTGGTTGTGTAGACAGGACCCAGCTGTGAGTTTGATTATTAATGCTTCTACAAAGTCTTAGTGCTTATGATACCATCAGAGCAGGAGAAATCAGGACTAGTATCCTAACTAAAGAGATTATAATTTACTGTGATTTTAAATTATCTGATAATAATGTGATGACACTTTTAGATAAATCAAAAGATGGTTCTTCTACCACAGCAAATAAAAAGGAGAAAAACTATGTATATGCTAACATCATGGTTTTGCTCAACATTTTGAGCTAATGGAAGCTGTATGATTCAAAAGTTACTGATATAAAACTAGGATTAAACAAAAAGGATTTCCATTGGCAGATATTTTAAAAGCCAGACTTAAACAGATCCATATAGAAAATCCTATCACTGTCATTTTTGGCTTAACTATTCTGTTAGAGAGATATGGAGAGATCATATTGATGGCCCCTTGCTAAAGATTTTTTTCTAGCTGTGGTGGATAAAATCTCAGGATAAACTATTTATCATTTTGGGGGAACTGTGATGGCTTTGTAAGGGGTCACTTGCCTAAGTTGAAAACTACGTTACCCAGAATCCCCTTTTGTAGGTTTCCAGTTAGGGTGAGACACAAGAAGATTCTCACAAGATTTGGAAGAACTAGAAAAATGAAGCAGCTATTTTGTCACTGACCCACATTGCTGCTGATTGGCTGACTCATCTCAAAGGCAGGAAGCAGGATTTTAACCTGCAATTCTCTACCTTTTCTGGATTCACCTTCAGTTTTTTCCTGCTTCCTTGGCAAGGTGTGTGTTTAGCTCTGCAATAATGACTTCTACTGTATACCCTTTTCACCAAGGTCAGAGGTGACAAGAATGGACATGAGTTTCAGTTCATCTTCCTGGGGTTTCAGCACATTCTCATGGGGTTCCAGCTCATGCTTGTGATTTTCCCTTCCTAATTGCCTGACTATGAACTTCAAGCTCCAGTATCAGATGTGGAGACAGATACAGCTTTAAAAAGACTGCTTAACCAGCCTTTGTGATTGTGTAAGCCAGGTACCTGCAATAAATATGTGTATGTATATATAGGTATGTATGCGTATATAAATTTATCTAACTGGTTCTGCTTCTTGAGTTGAAGCCCGGATTCCTAACCAAGCACTGACTCTAGTTGAAGAACACTGAATGGACTTTATATTTGCTGTGGGAGGTGTGATATTTTTGTGCTGGAAGAAGGAAGATGGCTGTACCCTACAAGGAAAAAAGAAGGGACGAGACTATGGGATTGTGGACGATAAAAAGTATGTGAAATCAGTACAGCATACCTCGTTTTATTGCACTTTGCAGATACTATGTTTGTGGCAACCCTGCACTGAGCAAGTCTATCAGCACCATTTTTCCAATAGCATTTGCTCACTTCATGTCTCTGTGTCACATTTTGGCAATTCTCACAATATTTCAAACTTTCCCACTATTACTACATTTGTTATGGTGATCTGTGATCAGTGATCTTTGATATTGCTACTATGACTCGCTGAAGCTGAAGGCTCAGACGATGATTAGCATTTTTTAGCAATATTTTAAAATTAAGGTATGTATATATTTTTTAGACATAATGCTATTGCACACTTAACAGAATATAGCATAGTGTAAACATAACTTTCATATGCACTGGAAAACCAAAAAATTCATGTGACTTGTTTTACTGTGATATTTGCTTTATTACGGTGGTCTGGAACTGAACCCAAAATATCTCCAAGGTATACCTGCGTATAATATCCTCCTGTTTTCATTTTTCTACATTGTTTGTCTCTCTTCTCTTGCAGCTCTGAAGGAAGATAATTTTGAATCTAGAATTCTATACAAAGCCAAACTTTTAATCAAGTTAAAGGGAAATATGAAATGATTTTCAGGCATGGAAGAACGTAGTTTTCCTCCCATGCACTCTTCCTGAGGAAATTTATTGAGAACATTCTATAAAAACAAAAGAAATTCAAGATAGAAGGTACATAAAATCCAAGAAATAGGGCAACTAAACCACAAGAGCAAATGGAAGAAATGTGAGGAAAGACAGTTGGGCAGTAAGCCTGAAAAATAACTAATCCAAAATGGATGAGGGAAGTCTAAAATTTTAAGAATACCTTTAGGAAGAAAGCGGACTTACTGCAACAAATAAGATGAAGGTGGTGAACAATCTTAGGGATAAATTAATTCTTACCCTCTTCTCATCAAGAAAAAAGAAAGATCTCTACAAATTCCAGGGGTGCAGAATGGGGAAAGATGTGCAAGAAAGTCATGATGAAAACATATTACTTTGAATAATTAATTCTGTGTTAGAAAATGATACATACAGGAGACAAATATTATGCTTTTTGGCTGCCTTAAACCTTTTGCACATCCCTTTTACGCTTGGAGAGTTTTTGTCTCTGAATCTGTATCCCCAAAGCAGAAATCCTCAACTCACTTCTCCAGCTTTCAGTCATGTACGTGTTGCAGGCTCTGCCATTCAGATACACCCGTGAGACCTTGATTCAAAAGTAGATAACATGAGGAAGCAATCACCACTTTCTAACAAGGGATTGACAGAGATGTCTAGTCTTCAGTGAGAGAAGAGGCAGAACTTTAAACATCAAGAGCCCAGAATACAGAGATGTACTCTGGTGACTGTGTTCTTAGGTGGTAGCAGTGGGGCTTCAATGGATTGCTTCCGTGAAATAATTTGTCAGTGTTGCCCCTTACAATGCCTCCAAACTTGATTGTCTAGTCCTGACATACAGTCTGATCTGAAAATGACTTTATTTTGTGTTTTAACTACCTATAACAGGTTGTGCCACTTGAAATAAAGAAAATTCACTAATGTAGTAATTGTTACCAACAGTTTTAGCAGAAAGCAGAATTTGAAGGAAATGAGAATTAGCAAATGGTTATCTGGCCTTAGTGAAAATCTCACTAATATTTGGTCATGCAACTCCGGCAACCCATAATTGGCAGAGATAAAATAGTTAATTAAATTATCAAGTATAATTCCCTAGAATAAAGTATAGACTGAAGGCATACTTCTGAGATCTTGTAACTGCTGCCTATGCACAATAAAAAAGACATAAGGCTCTTCCTCTGTATACTGGAGAGATTAAAGTAACAGACTGACAAATTTGGTGCTCTACATTACTCAAATCATGGATGAAGAACCAGGGACTTTCTATGACTTTACTAAAAAACTTTCTAATCTCTTGATTTCACAGTGCTGAAATAACTAAAAAAAAAATTAATCATAATTTTTTTTTTGTAAATTGCTAAATTATATCAATTTAATTTGAAATATCATCTGGGCTCTTATGGGACAATCAGAACAATGGTTGGAAGAGAGTGGCACCCTGGGTATTAAAATGGAGACATGTAGGTGTATCAGATTACTCAGAGAACCCCAAACTTCAAGCTCCTTCTGCCATCCTGACAAAATAGCAATTCCTTTTCTGCCTGAGGAGGTTGTTCCTGCCTGACACAATTGTCCACTGCTTCTTTCCTTCTTTTTTCATTGTTCTTTCTGGAACCTTAGGTTATGGTTAACAAACCTACCTTGTCAGGAGCTCACTCTATCAATCAACCTTTTATGAAAGAGTCTTAACTTTCATAAAATATGATATAGGCTCTGTTTCCGCATGTAATGAGTTTGGAAGTTGCCACTCCATTATAACAAGTAAAAAGCTGAACAAGCTGAAAATTCAACTCTTCTTAGAGCCATAAAAGAAGTGAGGTCACAAGGCAAACTGCTGCTCCCAAAACTAGAGAGACAAACAGGCAAATACAGAGAATCACAACTCACCTGAACAGAAACTCATGAGCTGAAACCTCTCTGGGAACCAGATTCTGGTAGGAAAAAAGAACTGTGGTTGACGAATTGCTAGAGGCTCAGAGTGGACAAGTCTGCAAGTTAAAATCTCCAGGGGGGCTCAGTACTGGGGGGTGTCCACATTTTTGTGAGTTTTACCTCCAGGACCTTAACCAGATTCTCACAGCAAATATCAAAGAAAAATCCCCTCATGCTTCTGGCAGAGGGAGGGGAAAAGAAACTGTTTTACAATATGCCAGAGCACTCTTGTTCTTAAGGCCTGACATCCAAAGAAACAAGTTAACCAGATCCTAACCCACTGGGTAATATCAGAGCCTAACTGGCCTGGGAGAAGGGAAATACTGAACTCCAGCCCCCCTACAGTCATTCTCTCCTACCTATGGAGGAAGAAAAAAAAAGAGAAACACCTGTGAAATTCACAGTCCAGAGGCATAGGCTCACCAAAAGACTGAAACCAGCATAGGACTACAGAACACTTCCCCTCCCCTCACACCTCACCACTACATTTCTAAAGGCCTATTTACAGCAGTTTCTTTTATCCAGTATATCATGTCCAACAATTAAAAAAATATATATATATAAGGTATACCAAAAGGCAAAAAACATCAGAACCAAGCAGGGATTTTGGAATTATCAGATCAGAAATATAAAATGATGATTAATATACTAAGAACTCTAATGAATTAAGTAGACAACATGCAAGAAAAGAACAGTTGGGTGATGTAAGCAGAGAGATGTAAATCCCAAGAAAGAACCAAAAAGAAATGCTAGACATTTAAAAAAAAGTGCCACGGAAATGAAGAATGTTTTTGATGGGTTTATTAGTAGACTAGGCACAGCAAAGGAAAGAATCTCTGAGCTTGAGTATATCTCAATAGAAATCTCTAAACCTGAAGACAAAAGAGAACAAAGGTTGAAAAAAACAGAACAGAATATCCAAGGAGTGTGGGACAACAAGAAAAGGTACAATATATGTGTAATGGGATTACGAAAAAGAGAAGAAAGGAATAGAAGAAATATTTGAAACAATAATGACTGATAATTTCCCTAAATTAATGTGAGACACCAAACCACAGATTCAGGAAGCTTGGAGAATACCAAGCAGAATAAATATCAAAAAAATTACACCTAGGCATACTGTTTTCAAACTACAGAAAATCAAAGATAAAGAAAAATTCTGAAAGAATCCAGAGGAAAAAACACTTTACCTATAGAGGAACAAAGAATTACGTCTGACCTCTCCTCAAAAACCACGCAAGCAAGCGAGTGCAGTGAAAAAGAAATCACTAACAAAATATTTTCTACCCTGCAAAATTATCCTTCAAAAGTGAAGGAGAAATAAAGACTTTCTCAGACAAAGAAAAATTGAGGGAATTTGTTGCCTGTAAACCCACCCTGCAAGAAACATGAAAAGAAATTCTTTGGAGAGAAGGAAAATAATATATACCAGAAACTCAAATCTACATACCAAAAAGAAGAGCATTGAAGAATAAATAAATTAAGGTAAAATAAAAACTTTTATTTCTTCTTATTCTTAAATGACCTTCTTATTCTTAAATGACCTTAAATGACCTAACAAGATAACTTGTTCAAAATAATAATAGCTATAATGTATTCTACTATGTATACTTATGCATATATGTTTACTGCAAACTCTAGGGCAACCACTAAAAAAAGTGAAAATAGAAATGTAACTGATATGCTAAGAAATATAACTAATATGCAGCATCCCTAGCAAACTAATAGGAATGTAAAGGATTTGATTATATTTATTATATATTAAATAATAGATGCCCCATGTAGAATGCATAAAGGTTTTATATTCATCATACATAAATAATGTCTACACTTCAGTAAGCCAAAAGTAAATTAATCGATTAAAAATGGATAAACACTAAAGTAACAACTCTACCTCACTAGAAATAAGGAAAATATGTCTTAAAATGGCAATATATTTCATCCTTCAGATTCATTAAAATTAAAACAGCTACTGGGATGGTATGTGAGAGTTAGGCATAGGAATTTAACAAAATTATTAATAGCAGTATACACTGGTGCAATCTTTTTTGGAGTTATGTATTAAAACAAACATGGGATTTATAAACTGTTTGGACACAAAAAGTCCAATTTTGGAATCTGCTTCATAAGAATACCTACAAATATCTATCTATATAAAATATCTTTTAAAATATCTACACATATGTATAAAGATAGTCATTACAGCATTGCTTAATAATATTAGTAAAAAATTATCAATACTAACAACTTAAATGTTAACCATTTTGGGGGAATGGTTAAATGAATTAAGTCATCTCCACATAAATTCATGTAGTAGTTAAATGAGATATATGGTCTGAAATAGATATACTGCCATGTCACACCCATAAGAGTAAAAAGAAATTTTAGAATCATATATATCATGATTCCACTCAAATGGAAATTTATATTTCTCTCTATATAAGTTATATATTTGTATAAATGCATAGAAAAAGTCTGAAAGGTGTACATTAAACTTTTTAAAGTGGTTAAGGGTCCCTGGATGAGAATTAAGAGGAATCTGGTAAAAGAAAGAGAATCCACAATTTTACTCTAAATCCTGTGATTATATTATGCTCATATTATTGCTGCATATTCACTTTTTAAAAATATATAAAAAATTCAGTTTTTGTACTATTTCACCCATGATTCTATCCCTGCACCCATAACAGTATATCACAAATAACAGATACCCATTATTTTGTATTCAATAAATGGAAGAAGGAAGGAGTTAAATGTAAATCCTGAGAGAAAATGATTTTAAATGAATGTCTAAAGCAAAATATGAAAAAAATAACAAAGAATAATATAAAGTTAGGAAAAGGCAAAACAGAATTAAACAAGATTGTATCCTGAAAATCTGTTATATTGGTGAGGGAGGAGAGATACACATTCAAAAAAATCAGGCTGGAAATAAATCCTGTTTTTCCAGCCATATAACAGATGAGGGCCAAGCAGAATGTGAGAGATATAATTAAGTAAAATTTTTACAGTTTCATTTAAGAAAATTTTTGTTCTTTCCATGTAAGTAATTTGAATTTATTAAAATTCTCTGTTTTCTGGCCAATTGATTTGTATACAAAGACTCTTTCTCTAATGGTATGTTTTTCTTCAGATATGAAATGTTTTGTTATGTAAATGCATGGAACAGAAAAAAAACATGAATACAGAATCTAGATGTTGATAAAAAATAAAATCATCTTATCAAAGCAGTTCTAAAATGAAAACTGAACTCTAGCTTAAATTTCTACTTGCATTGTGGGTGGGTCAGAAGACAATGTACCTCTTAAATTTAATGAATACAGCATTTACTATTTGTAGACTTTTTGATGATGGTCATTCTGACTGGTGTGAGGTGATATCTCATTGTAGTTTTGATTTGCATTTCTCTAATAATTAGCTAGAGAGGGTGTGGAGAAAAAGGAACCCTCCTATACTGTTGGTAGGAATGTAAACTGGTAGAGCCACTATGGAGAACAGTATTGACATTCCCTAAAAACTAAAAATAGAGCTACCATGTGATCCTGCAATCCTACTCCTGGGCATATATCAGGAGAAAACAATAATTCGAACAGATACATGCACCCCAATGTTCACTGCAGCACTATTTACAATAGCCAAGATATGAAAGCAACCTAAATGCCCCCTGACAGATGAATAAAGAAGATGTGGTATATTTATACAATGGAATATTACTCAGCCATAAAAAAGAATGAAATAATGACATTTGCAGCAACATGGATGGACCTAGAGATTATCATACTAAGTGAAGTAAGCCAGACAAAGAGAAATATATGGTATCGCTTATATGTGGAATATTTTTAAAATGATACAAATGAACTTATATACAAAACAGAAATAGACCCACAGACATAGAAAACAAACTTATGGTTACCAAAGGGGGAGGGGGGGGAGGGATAAATTAGGAGTTTGGGGTTAACATATACATACTACTATATATAAAATAGATAACCAACAAGGGCCTAATGAATAGCATAGGTTATTTTGAAATAACCTATAAGGGAAAATAATCTGAAAAAAATATATATATATGTGTGTGTGTATGTATGTATAACTGAATCACTTTGCTGTACACTTGAAACTAACACAACATTGTGAACAACTATACTTCAATAAAAAAAAAAATTAAAAAACCTAAAAAACCCCCCAAAAACAAAAAAAAAAATTAATGAATACAGTGAACTCTTTCTGTTCTCTACTTTTCTGATTCATATTAAAACAGACAGGTTAATCAAATCTTTGTTAGTCATATGTGGTATAAAAATCAAGCTAATATCCACAACATTTTAGTTAGTATTTAAAAAAATTTTTGTTATAAGATTTAATGTTCTTTTCCTTTGAGAAACATCTGACATCCTAAAACTAATATTTGACTGTTCTTTTACGTATTGCTTTAAAAAGTATGTTAATAGAAACTTTAGTATGCAACCTAAATGATAACCTCACCAATCTTATCAACATTTTTACATGAATAAGAAAACAATAAATTATAAACATACCATTTAATGAGAACTTGTTATTACATCTACTAGATCTCTTATAAAAACTCCTGAAGCAGGGTAGGGAAAGACTCCTGAGAACAATGTGATCCAACTTTTTAGCTTAAAATTTTCTGGTCTGGAAAATGTTTTAACTAAATAAAATATATCTTGGGATTTCTAACCTTTAATTCTATATTCTTTCTCTCTTTTTCAGGGCAGTGTAAAGTGGAAGATTTCAAATCACCCTATATAGCCAAACAGCTGCTTCATCTTCAAGTAAGTTCAGCTTTCCTAAACTTATTTATAAGGTCAAGTGTCTTCACTTTACAGCACCCAGTCTTTTCCTAAACATCAAAGAGTATAAATATTCCTCATATTCATAGGACATATGGGAACAGTTGCTACATGATTAAATTCTTCCAATTTAGATCCATTTTAGAACACTTAAATGAATTTTACCACTGGTTTCATACGGTGTGATATTGTCTGCATCTTGAAATACGTTTCTTTACTTCACATCTCCCAGGCAATACTTACACCTTATGTATGAAATTAATGGATTATTATTTTCCCATTGTCATATGTGACATAGAATCCAAATTCCTACAAGTCAACATCTTCTCAATAGTACAGGTTAATCTAATGTCACTCATGAAATATAACCTAACAATGCCATCCTCTATCATTTAGAGTTCACTGCAGGGAATAGATACCACTCAAGGTATTTAAGCAGGAAGGGGTTTAATGTAAAGAATTAAAATATCATTCAAAGAACTGAAGGAGTTGGCTCTAAGTGAGACCTCCAAGAACGACTCTGAAAATAATAAAAATAACAATTCTATTTACAACAGCATCAGAAAGAATAAAAGACATAGGAATAAATTTAACAAAAGAAGTGTAGAATTTAAATTTGGCCAAGAAATCCTTGAACTGAACTGAATTTCCTGAAATCATCTAGAATGAGTTGCCTGCAGTAAGGCAGTCTAGAGCTTAACTATAAAATATGTAAAATTCCATTTTTAGACATTTGATCTTGTAGGCCATTGGAACTGCGTAATTACATTAGTTTATATACTTTGAATTTCTGTAGACACAAAAAATGTGCCTTCATATTCAGAACACACTAACTGTATTGAATTCAATCCACTGACTTAAAAAAAAAAAGTATTGCTGAAAAAACTAACATACAGTGAATAATCAACTTGACTCAGTATTTTACTTCCAAATAAGTTGGGTATTTTTCCTGCAGGATATATGGCAAATACTTATAAAATATAGATGTTAGCAAGTTTTATTTTAAAAAATAGATTTTATTCATTGTTTCTAGCTCGTTTCTTTCTGCCCTTGTTTAACTGCTTTTAAGCCCACAGGATATTATAATACAGATAATAGTCCCATAAAAATGTTTTTGTTATGTAAATCATAGTATAAGTGCAATAAAAGATATTATATTAGATCCTAGCCCCAAATTCCTCTAACTGCATGAATCAACTACACTGGCTTTTAGCACCTAACAATTTTGTACCACGTTCAAATCTTTCTCTCATATTATTCAGAAAATAAATTACAGGAAAAGCCACTAAAATAAAACCTATTCCCTTAACCTAATTATGAAAAGTGTCTTACCATGGTACACTTAGTTGTATCTAAAATGAACAAGAGACCATGGAGCACAGAAAAGGAAGGTAACAAGAAGCAGAGAAGAGCTATAATAGCTGGTATTACATTGTATCAAGGGAAATCATTAGAAAATGATTCATAAAGCTTTCAAAATAGACAAATGGTCCCATATATACCATTACCCATAAGGGCAACTATTTCCACTTCTGACAGCTTGGAGGTACAGGAGGGAGCTGAGAGGGGCCATTAGCAATTATTTGTTTGATTCTGTTGTACCTGCATCACTAAACCAATAAAAGAGAAACCCAAGGTAGTTGCAGCTAGAAATCAATTTTTTTTGCTGCTTCGTTTTTTTTTTTTAGATTTATTTAATTAATTAATTAATTAATTTTTTGGCTGTGTTGGGTCTTCGTTGCTGTGTGCAGGCTTTCTCTAGTTGCGGTGAGCGGGGCTGCTCTTGGTTGTGGTGCGAAGGCGTCTCATTGCAGTGGCTTCTCTTGTTGCGGAGCACAGGCTCTAGGCGCGCAGGCTTCAGTAGTTGTGGTTGTGGAACGCAGGCTTCAGTAGTTGTGGCTCGCAGGCTCTACAGCACAGGCTCAATAGTTGTGGTGTACGGGCTTAGTTGCTCCGCGGCATGTGGGATCTTCCCAGACCAGGGCTTGAACCCGTGTCCCCTGCATTGGTAGGTGGATTCTTAACCACTGCACCACCAGGGAAGCCCTGTTGCTTCATTTTAAATGTGTCATTGACTAAGGTGTCAGTATTGAATTACATTGCAGCTAGATTTTTCATTGCATTTAGCAGATTCTTGAATTAAAATTCTGCTTTTGAAGGCTCTACAATTAGATACTTTAATTTACTTGTGTATTCTGAAATGTTAGCATTTGTTAGGAATCTGTCCCCCCATTCTGGGAATTTCTTCAGACCTCACATTTTGCAATTGGGGAAGTGACTTTTCTCTCCCATAATTTAGCTATTTGGTAGTAATGAAAGCTAAACAGAGAAGTAGAGCTTATAGGTGATTTATATCCAGGACATAATTATTTGTCCATGAGAGAATTATTTTCTATAATGTTTATTTAACATGTACCATACTCCCTTGTATGTTTAAATATTCTTTTGGTTATCATGTTATGTCTTTCCAAATCTGTGCTTAGGGACCATTGGTCCTACTTTCCTGTGTCCCACCAGAGCAACTAACATCACGTGTAGTCACAGACTACTGGGGCTGACAGGATCATCTCATTCAATGCCCTCACATCATAGATGGACAAACTGAGATCTAGAAGTTTGGATGATTTTCTCAACGTCACAGAGTTGACTAATTACAAATTTAGAGTGCAAACACAGATTTCTAGTATTCTCTCTACTGTCCTGCACAACCTCTGAGGCCAGGACATCATCCTCACAAATTCAGTGGCAATGGCCCTTGTGTAGAGGAGATTCTTCCTGATAGAGCACACAGTGATCATGATGATTCTGACACTGTGCTACTGACTCCTTTCGTAAAGACACTGTTATTAACTCACTGCAAGAAGAGCTTGCAATTCAGCCTCATTTTTGGTAGGGGCAATAGATTATTGATAATCCAGACATATTCTTAACTTACTCTTAGGGTTTATGGTCAAGGACTTAAGTAGAAACTTGCCTACTTTAGCGTTATTCTCTCAATGAAACTCTTTGCAAGAACCAACCACAAAAATATAGAAAGAGAAGTCAATCTCAGCAAGAGTTTTAGGACATGCAAGGAAAGGTCTGTTTTGCCCGCAATTTGCACACCTCTTACCAGCCAGTATACCAGCACTGAAAGAAAGTATGTATGTGTCGGTTCCATTAAGTTGATGAGGCAGAAATTCAAATAATATGAACATCCCCAGGACATAGGCTGAATGACTGAAAACAAATTCAATTTAATTTTTTTTAAGCCAAAAGAGAATTCTTATTTCATCTGAGGGTCAAGCATCGTTTATTCAAACAACTCTACAGAACTATAGCCATAAACATTGAACACCAGAGTTAAAGAGTTTAAAACTGCATATAGGAGACTGACTGTCTACATGACAGCTGAGAAGTGTGCTGACCTGCTCCCCATTGAAACTGGTGAAAACTATACTAAAAAAAAAAACATATTTTAAAAAACCCAAACTCTGGAAATGGTCCTAAGGACAAACAGTAAATGAAGAAACATCGATTAAGGGAAATTTTGAGAATTTGGTTTAAATAAAAGGACAAGAGTCTGTGGTATTTGAAGAAAGAGTATTCTCTCATTACCCCTCCCAAATCAGCAAGGTGGGGACTCCATTCCAAGCTGCTGCAGCTGAGAACACAGGGCTCTTTCTACCCCTAGCTCCCCTTCACAAAGCATTTTTCCCTTAGGGAAGAGTAGGATGTCAGCACTTCTCACCCCGCCCCCAGCTACCTGTTGTTGAGGCTAGATCCTGGATGAATGTAATTGAGGGGCTGCTGCTCAGCCCCTACTCATGGAATAGAGACTTTACTACACAGGACACTGTGAGCCTGAGAGGACAGGCTCTTATCATCTTTGCCCTGGTTCATGAGGCAATAGTTCCATGCCAGGTAAGGCAAGAATCTGAGGACTTCTGGCTCCCCTACCCCCACTCCTGGAGCATTCCAATCCTAGAGGGAGAAGGGTCACTGTAAAACAGCTCTTAATCTCTTCCCAGGGAACTGATTTCACTGGAGGAAGTCAAGCCTAAGGGCATTCCCAAAAGCAGTGGAAGTTGCAGTGAAAGGCAATTTGGAGGAGATTTAAGACAAGCTTAACAGTAGGCTGGCTAGTTTATAAGAGAGAACAACTATAGACAACTAGATAAAAACAACTAGACAGAAGATCACCAAGGAAATAGAAGACTTCAGCAACTATAAGCCAGCTAGAACTAACAGATACCTATTGAATACTCCACATAACAGCAAGAGAATATATACAGATAGAACATTCTCCAGGATAATCTACATGCTAGGCCATAAATCAAGGCTCAATAAACTTAAAAGGCTAGAAATAATACAAAGTATGTTCTCCTACCACAATGGAATGGAATTAGAAATCAGTAGTAAGAGAAAGTTTGGAAAACTCATAAATATGTTTAAATTAAACAATACACTCCTAAATAACCAAAGGGTTAAAAAAGAACTCAAAAGGGAAGTCAGAAAATACATTCAGCTAAATGAAAACAAGACACAACATATAAAAACTTACGGATGTAGTGAACGCAGTGCTTAGAAAGAAATGTAGAGCTATATACCTATGTTAAGAAAGATCCAAATCAGTAACCTAAACTTCCACATAAGACACTAAAAAACCGAAGAGAATAAAGTAAGCAGAAGGAAGGAAACAATAAAGATTAGAGGAGAAATTAATGAATAGAATGTGTATGTTAACATCGCCAAAGGAACAACAGCCTTCTTTCTCCAGGAATAATAGCACTATTGGAAGGCTGCTGCTAATGAATTCAGCAGCTTACTTTGCTTTTGTTACTTAGTATCCCACTGGACCACATGCTGTCATTCAGTTACACTTCAGAGAGAATTTCTTATCTGAATAAATGGCACCACCATCTACGTAGATGCGCAAGTTAGAGAATATCCCCAGCCCTGGTCAAAATTGCATGTACACTTGGATATTTAATAGATATCTTAAAAAACATGGATGATCAAAAATTCTTTATTCTCCCTTCTATCCTTGGAAAACCTATTCCTCCCCGGGTCTAGTCCTCCCATCTAAGACTATGACTATCATCTACACAGTTGTTCAACTAAAAACTTAGAGAGGGATCTCTTTCTTGAATATCGACATCTAATCCAACAATAAATCCTTCCTTATTTACCTCAAAAATAACCCTGAGTATATTTGTTTTCCCCATCTTCACCAGTGGCATACTAGTCTAAGTCACCACCATCATCTCTCATCTGCAAATGGATTCTGATCACCTTGCTTTTTAAAACAATTTTATGCCTTTTCATAGGAATTGAATAAAATTGAAACTGTTTAACTTGGCACACCAGGCCCTACACAATCTAGCCATGCCTGCCTCTCCAACTTCGTTCCTTCTACTACCCTCTTGCTCACCAGTTTCCAGACAAAGCAGCCTTTTTTTTACTTGAAGATATTAGGTTTGTTTGTTTGTTGCATTAGAGCATCTGCATTGGCTTTTCACTGTGGTCTGGAATATTCCAACTCTATTTCTTCTTGTGATTGGGTCATTTTTGTCATTAAGATGTCAACTTAACTCTTACCTACTCTTGGAGATGTTCACTAGACATTTCTAAGTAGAAAATTTCTTCAACCACTCTCTATCACATCACTGAATTTTATTTTCCTCAAAGTAAATAACAATTTTTATATATTTTTATTCATTTCTTATTTATTTATCTATTTGTTTGTCTCCTCCACTGAATTGTAAGCTTCACAAGAGAACAGATCTTGTCCATCGTGTTCAACGGTATATCCTCAGCTACTAAAGGATGCTCAGCAGATGGTAGTGACTCCATAAATATTCACTAAATGAATAGATTCCTGACATTTCCTTCTATTCCAAACGTGTATTCAACCTTTCACTAAGTCCTGTTGATATTAATTTATAAATATCTTTTGAATATATCTACTTCTCCATCTCCTGTATCACTTTGCCAGACTAAATTACCATTAATCTCTTAATTGAGATTAAAAGTCTCTGAGTCTGAGATAGACTCCTATCTGAATTTCTGGTATCATCTTTTGTCCCTCTCTAATCTCTTTACCACCTTTCAGATAGGATAATCCTTTCAAAACTATAATCGGATCATGTCGCCCTCCTGCTTGGTACTGTTCAGTGGCTTCCCACTGCTCTTAGACAAATATAAAAATTATTAGTAAGAGCTACAAGGCCATAGGTTGTCTTATTCCTGTATACTTCTCCAGTCTTATCTCACTATTTTTTTCCTTCATGTTCCAAGTTCTGGCCACGCTGGCTTTCATTTAATTACTTATCCTATTCTGCTTTTTGCATCACAGAATCTTAGCACATGCTGTTCCATCAGTCTGGAACATCCTTCTTACTCCTCTTTACCTACTTATGTTTCAGATCTCAATCAAGTGTGTTAAGTGCTTTAGGAAAGTCTTGTTTGATCCATAGTTAAGATGAGATGCTCAATGCTGGGTTATCAGCAGGAACTCTTTTAAAAAAAAGAAGAAAAGTAAAGAAATCAAAAAGAAAATCCAGGTGAGATGCCTGGGTTCATCCCAAGCTTCTTGGATCAGAATATCAAGGCGTGGGTTCCAGTCATTCATTTTTCTAAACAACCTCCCTTTTTGTTTCTTATCTTAGGTTATGAAACTGACTCTACAGGATCTCTAGCTACTGCTTAAAATACTCCAAGGATTGAGACTAACCTGTTTCTCAAGGCTGAGCATCCCCCTTTGGATAGCTCCAATTGATCATTATTAGAAAGATCAACTTTAGTGACTGTGCAAAAATTAGTTTTCTCTCACCCTCTTCCAACTGATGCTCATTCTGTACCTCTAACATATGTAACAAATTAGAATTTAATGAAGTACAGGGCTGCTTTGTTTTACTGAAAAGTCATCTGACACTTTTGACTCATAATAAGCTTTCTTTTCAACTGGTATCTAAGCCTTCTCTCACTATTATTGATGCTAAGTAATGCCTCCCTGCTTAATAATGCACATGGACAGTTTTCTTTGTGTGTTTATTTCACTTGAGCATACCATTCTTCAATCTACCTATCATATTTGATTTCATTCTATTCAGCCTGTTCTAGAATGACAAAATCCTTGGGGTCCTGATTTGCTAACTTTGTTTTACTTCATCTAGTAATGAATAACTGTGACTTCAAAAAGTCATTAATGAAAATGTTGAATAAAAAAGGTCTAGATCACAGACCTTTATTATGCCACTGAAAACATTTCTTTATGCTAAATTCTTCCAATATCATCACCCAGTTACAAATTCATCTAATTACAATATAATCTGTCCCAATCTGTCCCATTTAATCATTTTAGACAATATTGAGAACTTTCCAAATTTTTTGATGAATACCCAGTGTCTTGGTCTGTTTGGGCAACTATAACAAAAATACCATAAACTGGGTAACTTATAAACAACAGAAATTTATTTCTCACAGTGGTGGAGGTTGGGAAGTCCAAGATCAGGGAGCTGGCAGATTTTGTGCCTGGGGAAAGCCCCCTTGAAGTTTGCAGACTGCCAACTTTTCCCTCTGTCCTCACATGGTGTAACAGGCAAGGGAGCTCATTTTATAAATGCATTCATTTCTTTCATGAGGGATCTGCCCTCATGACTTAATCACCTCTCAAAGGCCCCACCCCCTAATACTGTAACATTGGGCATTAGGATTTCAATGTAGGAATTTTGGGGGCACACGAATATTCAGCCTATAGCATCCAGTATACTTTATCTAAAGTTTCTTTTAAAACAATGGCAACAACAGCCATAAATATAGCTTATATTTTTTTCAGCTGTTATTATGTATCAGGCAGCGTGCCAATAGCTTAAATCTATTAATTCATGTATAATAAGAGCTCAACAGAGGAAAGTGAACATTGCCATTTTTGTTTTCCTTACAATTATTTCTATTATTATTGTCCTTAGCATTTCTATAACCAATACCATAACCTTGTCAGAAAAAAACCAGTTATTTTGACATAACGTATTTTAATGAGGTCATGCCGGCTTTAATGGTCACTGCTTCCTTTCCCAGTTGCTGACATATCAACCTTCTAATAATATATTTTAAATTTTTAAATATATTTTAAAGGCCAAGTTTTCTGGTTTGCAGAGTGTACATATCAGAACTGCTTTTTCTTTTGTTTCTGCATAGTATCTTAGAGTTACTTAGCATTACCAATAGGAGAAATGTACAATTCTTGGAATTCTGGGGTCAAATTATTAATCGAGGTCTATTTATTTGAAAGGCAGAAATGATTAATACTTCAATGCTATACAGACCACCAAAGTGCTGATTAATTTGTCTAAATAATTCATTTTTTATACTTTGAGGATGATTATGTCACTATATAGGCATATGTGATAGCCACAGATTTTTAACCATTAAGTTAAAACTATCTTGATTATAGTACATGGCAACATTTAGACATACTATTAGTCTGTAAAGAGGTTTCGTGAAATGACTAACGTGCAATATTAGGGAGGAACCTCCATTCCTCTGGGTTTGTTTTTCCATGCAGAATGACAATGACCCCTGGAATACCCAGTCTTTTTTCCTCATCCCTTCTTTATTCCACCCCATATAGAAGGAGTGATGTGTCTATTGTTGATTGGCAAGGGTCTGACAGGCATTGATCCATGTGTTTTAATTAGCAAAGCTCATCTATTAAACATCTGTAGGCCCTGGGGATTAATTTTCTTTTTTTCCATTCAGGGCAGTTATCCCAGGACAGTATATCTGCTTAGCCAACCCAAAGTTTCCCTTGGGTGAGTTTTAGCAAATCTTTTGGTCTGCAAATCAAAGCCATATTCTCCAATTAGCTTTATTAATATTAAAGCCAGTATTTGATCTCTATCACTCTCCCTTCCATGTCTTATTTCTCAGTTGGTTCTAAATTCAAGATGGAACAAAAAAAAGGTGTGATTTATTGGTTTCCCCACACCTCAGCTCCTTTACTTCCTGCCTCTCCTCTTGTTCTGTTGATAAGATTTCCAAGCATCTGCCATCCTGCAGCCATGCACCAAGAGGAGCCTACTTCATGACATTACACTGTGAGCAACGGACACTGAATTTTCCAAATGGTTGTTCTGGGCTTCGTGAGAAGGGTCTACATATATACTAATATCTAATTCTTACACTGGCCATCCTTATAAATGAACATGTCAAGATAGGTTCACATAATTTATCATCTTCAAATCATAACAGAAGTAGCTCAAGGGTTACATACCAATAGACAGTCTCGTCTACAAATAGGAATTAAAAGTACTGTGTTTTCTCTCTCCCTCTCTCTCTTTCTCATACACACACACAAACACACACACAAATGCCCACACAGAATAAACTGGCAAGGATTATTTTTCCTAGCTGGGGAAAAAAACCCGCCACAACTACTGACCCCTTGTAGTTACTAGTGAGGTAACTTCTGGGAACCTGATAATAATCTATTTCTTAATCTGGGTGGTAGTTATATTGGCACTAATTACAGTGAAGATTCACCAAGCTATACAACTTACGACATATTCATTCTTCAGTATATCTGTCATACAACAAAGAAGCTTACTTTAAAAAGCCACACAAAAACCAAAAAAATTAAACAATGAGAGCTCAACTAGTGTTTGAAATTTAAATTTTAAGATTAATTGCACATTGGAATATCCTAACTTGTAAAAAGAAAGGAGCTTCTATTTTTATTGGATATATTTATATTCTCCACTGGAATGGATGGTGGCAAATTATTTGATATTTTCTAAAAATATTTGTCAAAAACGGTAGGCTGCATGAAGACAGAAAGACTGTACCTGTGACAATACTTCTGTTAAAATATTTACATATTTCATTATGAAAAAATGGTAATTGACTATTTTCCATTTAATAGAATTTGCTGAGAGCTTATCAGGGATTGATTAGTTACAAAAATGCAACTTTAATAAGACTAGAGGAAATGTTATGAGAAAAGAGGAAAAAAATAAAGCCATCCAAAAAACGTATACATTCTTCAGAAGAACTCCACTGTCCTGATACTAGAGATATGGCTAAGAAAGGTCAAAACTGCAAACATGTGCCAAAAAGAATTATTCTACCAATGTCATTTTTTATGATCAGGTAATCAATATAAAAAAGTTTTTGTTTTAACGTACATAGATACGTATTATCCTTACTTTTCAAAGGAATTTTTAAGAATAGTTTTGAATAGAAGTATTGATATATCATAGGTCCATCAGTACATTAAAAGCAATGTGTAAATACTTAAAAAATGTAACACTATCACCCATACGTACCCTAGGGAGCTGAAAGATCTCTGCTTTAACCTATTTCCATTCTTGTTCCAAAACACCTGATGTCTTGTCAAAGATGTTTATCAGTTACACCTCAAAGGAAACGTGACAGTCAACCAACCTGAACCAGTACCAGCCTAACTGCAAGAGCAGCACCTGAAAAGAGGAAACCTACAAGTACTCAAAAGTTGCCTTTGCTTCCTTATCCTGCTAAGATCTCCACCCAAAGGGGGGGACTTATACCTTGCTAGGCACAATTAGTGTCCTGTGCAAGGGAGCCTGAGGGACTATATTTGATCCTGGAAATCTCTGCCCTTTTCCCCAGTTTCTGATGACACACCTGCCTCTTACCCCTTAAATATCCCCCACTTTCCTCTTTTTGAGGAGAAGGTGTCCTTAGAGCATGAGCTCTCCCTTCTCCACTCTTTAATCAACAAAGTTTTGCTCTGCTTTGCCAAACCTGGTCTCATTCAATTAGTGCAAGTGGTAATGGCCAAGGGAAGGACCCAGCTGGGGTCCACCCGATCCAAGAGGGTCAGTAACAATACTAGGCATGATAGTTAATTTTATGAGTCAATTTAGCTAGTCCATGGTATCTAGATATTTGACAATCCTGCGATCTACAGCAGTATGTGAGAGCAGAGTAATCTGTCAAGAGAGCTTCCCCAGGACTCAGATCCCCAGGGCTGGGCTCTGGTGGCTTGGTTGTTAAGAGAAGGGAAACAGGATACATCAAACCATTATCACAATCTCTACTGACATCAAACCATTATCACAATCTCTACTGATAGAATCTTATATACTTCACTTAATCTTGTATTTCATACCTTTTAATTTATTAGTCTGTCATTTTAATTCTATATGGTTCAGATCTGTAGCCTCACTGACAGAATATAGAAATGAAAACCTTGTTCTTGTTTAATCATGCAGACATTTCTAAAAGCAAATTTCCAAAGCGTCATTCCTTTCCCAGTCTACCCTTTCACTCCCATGAGATTAAAACCATGCCCCATACTTGGTTAGCAACTCACTTTTTGAAGAGAAGCAGGATGTTATACAGTAATGTGCTGTTTTTATGTATTTTTTAAGCAAAACAGACAATAGAACAAAAAATGTCCTTGTGGGGAAATAAGAATTTGTTCAGTTGCAAGTGATACAAACCCAATTTCAACTAGTTTAAGCAAAACAAAACAAACAAAAAAGGAACTAAAAGACTCTATAAACTGGGAAAAGAAGAAGAGATGTTGTGCTACAGTAATGGCAGGCATCCACCACATTCCACTAATTGGCCTGCTTGTACGCACACACAAACCCCCATAATACATACTTCTTTCCAGATACACAATTCATTTAAGTGTTTGTTCAGTATTATCTACACAATTATACAAGGAATGTAGAATGCATTCTCAGTGTTAAAAAGTGAAATATTACACATGAAGGTAAAAACCTACTTCGACTACCACAGGTAATCCCTGTTTTTATCCTAGATTATCAGATTAATGAGTATATTTCCAGGCTCTTTTTCTGCTTTAAATATACATACACATATACACTCAAGTATTTAGAGAAATATACAGTGTTGATGTATGAATGTGTATCTTTGTGTTTTTCACAGAAAAGTCATACTACACATATTCTAAAAATTGCTTCCATCCCTCTCCCTCTCACCCACCACAGTAAGTCCCTTGGAGAGTTTTCCATGTCATTTTCAAACCTGATATATAGTATGTCATGATGTGTATATACCATGATTTATTGTAGTTTAATTATTTTTCCACTAATAGAAATACAGGCTGTTTCCAATTTTACAATAATAAACAATACTGCAATGAAAATCTTTGTTTATTCCTTATTTTTATTAAGTGCAGTATTAAAACTGTGTATATAATAAGAAACTGTATAAATAGTGTTTATATTTTCTTCCCTGTTTTCCATTAGTATGTGATTTTCATTATTTGGTAAGTCCTTTACATATTTTAATATTAATCCAATGTCTGCTATATGTATACTCTTTTCCATCTGTCACTTGCTTTCTAATAATGCTTATGGCAAAGTTTATTGGTTGCAGAGACTTTAAAAATTTTATATATTCAAATTTATCAATTTAGTTTTACAGCTTCTAATTTTGGTTTACAGAGAGCTTCCATAACCCACAGTCCCCAAATTATTCTAATTTATTTTCTTTAAAAACGTTATTTTATTATGTTTTAGATCTTTAACCCAACTAGAATTTATTTGTTATGATTGAAGTGAAGAAGATATGTAAGTAGTTTTGCCAATAATTTGTCAATATTTCCAGCACTATCTTTAAGTAAAGTCTCTCTGCCAATTCAAAAAAAGTTATAATTATTGGGTACTAACTTTCCATATACACAGGTCATTTTATGCCCAAGTGATCAGTTAATTCTGTACCAATTAACCAGTGTTTTAATTATTTGATATTAGAGCAAATTCTCTCAAACTTTTGCTCTAAATTTTCTTGGTTGCTTTCTATACTTTCAACTGAGATAGAACAACAGGGACCAGATTTCCCCTCCCAGAAGGAACAACTAAAACACTGGACAAAATATATGAAACAATAGTTTTCAAGACATTGAACGTCAGGCAAAAAAGGAAAGTGATCACTGAGAGGAAACAAACAAACTTAGCCCAATTGCCACAGCTTTACGGTCTTGAAAATTCCAGGCAACAGAGTAGGGAGGGGAAATCCAGGCAGAGCCTGGTAGACTTCCTGACTTGAGATGATGGAACTGGAAATCCAAGAAAGCCAACTGAGTGGTTATAGTTAGCCCAAAAGCTGCTGTTACTATCCAACAAATCTCAAAAGTGGGAACTGTTCCCAAGTAACTTAATTGCATCTCAGAACAACCTAAGGCAAAATTCACAATGTCTGACATTCTATAAAAAAGGCACAGAAAGCCCAGGAAAAGAGAACTCCAAATTAGGAGAAAAATTAACCAATGAAGAGCATACCAGAACTGGGACTTCCCTGGTGGTCCAGTGGTAAAGAATCCGCCTAACAATGCAGGGGACACAGGTTTGATCCCTGGTCAGGGAACTAAGATCCATATGCAACTAAGCCCACACGACACAACTACTGAGCTCGCGTGCCTCAACTAGAGCCCGCGTGCCACAAACTACAGAGCCCACACGCTCTGGAACCCGCGTGCCACAACTACAGAGCCCACGCACCCTGGAGCCTGCATGCCACAACTACAGAAGAGAAAAAACCCGCAGGCCACAACTAGAGAGAAGCCAGCATGCCCCAATGAAGAGCCCATGCACCACAATGAAAGATCCCGCATGCCTCAACAAAGATCCCGCATGCCGCAACTAAGACCCGACGCAGCCAAAAATTAATAAAATAAAGAAATAAATAACAAATCTTTTAAAAAAAAGAGAGCATACCAGAACTAACACAGATATTAATTATTAACAATGATATTAAATTGGTTATAACTATATTCCACATGGTTGATAAGTTAAAGAAAATACGGAGCATGTTGAATAGAGACATGGAAAATATAGAAAAGATCCAAAAAATCCATATCAAAATCCCACAGCTTAAAATTATTATGTCAGAAATGAAAAATCTTCTTGATGGGATTGACAGCTGATTGGATGTTGCAGCAGAAATAATTGATGTATTTGAAGACTTAGAAAGAGAGACTATGGAATATGAAAAAGCAGAAAGACTAAAATAATAATGAAGAGAGAATTAGTGAGGTATGTGACAACTTCAAGCAACCTAATATATGTGCAATTAAAGTCCCATAGGAGAGAAACAGGGGGTACAGAAAAAACATATGAAGAATAATGGCTAAAATTTTACAAATTTGATGAAAACTATAGTGCACACTGTAAAGTTTCACAAAGTCAAAAGGCAAAAGAAACATATTTTTAAAACTGCACCAAAGTGTATCATTATCAAACTGGTCAAAACCAGTGATAAAGACAAAAATCTTGAAAGCAACCAAAGAAAAAAGACACATTACATATAAAGGAATAAAGATAAGGATGACAAAAGACTTCTTATCAGAAACAATATGAACCTGGTCATAGAGGAGCAACATCTGTAAAGTACTAAAAAAAAAAAAAAAAAAAATCAACTTAGAAATCTATACCTAGCAAGGGGCAGGGAGCATCAGAAGGGAGAGATTACTACAGAAAGGAGGAAATTTTGGGGGATGATGAATATGTTCACTGTCTTGATGGTGGTGATTTCACAGGTATATATCTATGTCAAAATGTATCAAACTATGCACATAAATATGTGCAGTTTATTGTATGTCAATGTATTTAAATGAAGCTATTAACTTTTTGATGGAGAAAAAATTGTTTTGGAATTCTTATACAGTACTATTTTCTTGAAAGTTTTAGAATCAGTTGGTCAAGTTTCATCTGTAACCCCTACTGAAATTTAAATTTGAATTCCACTGATATATGATATGAGAAAGAACTGATATATTTGTGACTTTGATTCTATGATCTTAATTTGTGTGTGTATTCTATTTGTTTCTGAAAATGTTGTTGAACTAAGACTGTGGCTTTTCAATTTTCTCTACTTCATCCTTGAACTATATAGCCATTACTATAATTGCAAAAATGTCCCAATTAACTTCAATGTATAAATAAAAGTGCCATTATTCCTTCACCAGAGGGTAGTATCCAGTTTCTCTCTCCAATAAAATCTAGCTATTATCCAATAACAGATGTTCCTCTATACAATTCCAAATTCAGGATCTCTAATTACACAGACTCAGAAATGGTTTCTCCGAATCATTTAAAGTACAGTTAATTTATCCAAAACACAATGGGAGGAAAGATTGAGTAGTTATCATTTAGAAATGGAGGAATAGGTTCTGGTAGTAGTGATGACTGGTCCAGGACTTATATCATATCCAGATGGGCCAGAGAAGCAAAGTCTTCCCCCTCTGGATGTAGTGGATGTTTCTTGTTCTGCCTATCTGACTGCGCCTTGCTCTGCTCACAGTAAATCTCTCTTCCTCACACTTGAAAGGTGTACTAGGAAGACTACCACTGCTGGTGACTATGCCAGTTCAGCAGTTCAGATGCTGTTGGTGTCAGTTTAATGGCCTAAAAATTAATAGCGGTATTAAGCCATCAGAGGGCCCTGGATGCCTAGCTCCGATTTCTCTGACAATTCCACTCTCCTAAAACTCTAATTGGCTCTCTATCAATTTTGCTCTTATAGATTTCGCTATGTAACAACCAAGACAAGAATTTTTACTTGTCAGTGCTTTGAATCCAGGCAGCATCTGAGTATTTTCTGTTCCTTAGCAATTGGGATGTGGGCGTTATCCTTGTCCCTAATTACCAACTTAAAAGGTAGTGTTGGCTACTACATAACAGCAATATAAAATTATTAACTGGGAGGTTGAAAGAGAGCTAATCTGCCCCAAGTGTCATCCTAGCGAAAAGCACATTTTAATGTAGAAAATTATTAATGTGTAGCACAGCCCAGGGGACTGCACAGCATCAGGTGGTTGTGAATAATAATGCTGCAATGAACATGGGAGCGCAGGCATCTGTTTGATACCCTGTTTTCATTTCTTTTTGACACATACCCAGAAGTGGAATTGCTGTACCATATGGTAGTTCTACTTTTAGTTTTTGAGGACTCTACATACTCTTTTCCATGGTGGCTGCACCAATTTACATTCCCACCAAGAGTGCACAAGAGTTGGTTCCTTTTCCACCACATCCTCCCCAGCACTTCTTATTTCTTGTCTTTGTGATGATGGCCATTCTGACAAGTATGAGGTGATATCTCATTGTGGATTTGATTTGCATTTCCTTGATGATTAGTAATGTTGAGCACATTTTCATGTACCTATTGGCCTACCGTACTTCTTCTTTGGAAAAATGTCTATTCAGTTCTTCTGCCCTTTTAAAATCAGATTGTTTGGGTTTTTTGTGTGTTCTTGTGTTAGTTTGTTTGCTATTGAGTTGTGTGACATAGTTGTAGACAGCCCCAGGCTTACCTGATCCCAGCTTCCTGATCTCAGAGTAAAGTGCACCTTTGTCATCCAGTATTTATATATTAACTCTCACATAAAAAATCACTTAGCCTTTTACTTTTTTTAAACATTCAGCCAATACACTGGCTTCCTGGCCAGTCCCAGATCATATTACCCTTGCCAGGTTTCGTGGATGATGACTGACATCCTTGTCAGGGAGGGGCAATTTCAAAGGAAATGGTGTTAACTTACAAGAAGGTGGAAATGATCTTTGGCAGGTAAAACAGTAAATGTTCTTGATGGGAAAAAAAGGAAAAAGAAAAGCCCTGAAAGTGAGGGCATCAAGGACTGACATCACGTGATAAAGACCAGTTATTTCCTTTGAGTCTAAATTTCATTAGGTAAAACAGAGAAGATTAATCTCAAATCTCAATTCCCTATCCTCTTACGTTTGAAGGAAATTCCAATGGGTAAAGTCAAGTATATACTTGCTTAGAAAATCAAGGATTCTCTGCTTTGCTCTTGTATTCCTGGATTGTGGAAAATTTGTGAATTAATAACAAAATATTAATAATAGTTAACATTTATATCGTGTTCATCACATGCCAGATTCTGTTCAAAGTTCTTTACATACATTGATTTATTAATCCTCACAACAACCATTATGCTGCAACTATTATTCGCATTCCTATTTAAGAGGTTAATAAATGGCAGACCTGGAACTTAGACTCAGGCAACCTGTCTGCTGCTGAGTGTATATCCTCACCTCTCCACCTGCTGTCTTTCTTTTAGTACATAGTAGATTCTTAGTATGACTTTTCAGAATGGAATGTACACCAAGGACTATGGGAATGATAAAAGAAGGGCCTTGTAATATTTTCTTAATCTTGAAACACTAGAGAGTATAATATCTGTAAATTTGAGGAATTTTAATACCCTTAAAAATTTTTTTCTACTAGCACATTTGGTTTCATAAAAGCTGTGTTTCTTATCTTCTAGGTATTCTTAAGATATTGCTTACTTCCCTTTGTAAATTTCACATGCCATAGCTACTCTGACATAATGGATCTTTTCAAAGTACATAAATTGCCACTTAAGAGTTGCTTAAACACCGGAAGAATCTAAGTTCTATACCCATTCACTAGAGATGAGTTTTTGTGGAGGTAACAGTTTCTTTGCTGCTGTTTTACAGGAATGATAGTTTGGGTGCCCATCCTATGCCAGGCACTGAGGTAAATACTTTCTTACCTCTCACTTCCTTCAGTCAGACTCAGTTTTCCATAAGCAAAGACTGTTCCATGTGTCTGTCTGTCTAGTCATCAAAGGGATTCTCAGGCCTTCCTTCACCATCATCACAAACTTAATTCTTTTAATTGTACCCAAGTCATCTATGTGGGTCTCTGAAACAGGCAGAGCTATTTTCTGCTGAATTAAGCAAGGTTGTAAACTCAAATAGGATAGCTTACTATAAAGGCTTATTGGATTGCAAATCCATGTAAACAATTTACTTCAAAGGTCTCTGCCTGGATCAACATTTAAGGTTGAAATGTGCTTCAACAGTGCCTGAAAGCTTAAATAAAACTGTCATTTAGATATTCCACATTTTCACATAATAATCTGACAGATTTTGAGAGTCACCATTTGTTTTAATTTAATGTGTAAAGACAAAACCAGTAGGAATTCCTATTACTTAAAAGAACTAACACAGCCTGTGATAGAGCCCTTTATATTGTAGAAGAACAAGTAGTTGAGCTGAAAGTTTCACAGAAGTTTCCTATGATTCTGGCATTTTTAAATGGTGAGGGGAAATTTTGTTTTTGCCATGATGTCCACATTTTCACTGTGAAACAGTATTAAAGCAGAACACCTCTAAGAATGAATTTTTATCATTATTTTCTTTGTGCCTAGGCTGGGAATGTATTCCATCAAATGATTATCTAAATCAGAAAGAATGAATACAATAAGAGAGTAGATTTAGGCCATAAGATTATTAGAAAGTCACTCTCCTTTTCCCTCTAACCCAGGAAACCACAATTCACATGGGAAAAGAGTTAAAACAGAGGGTACTGAGTAAATTTACTCTAATTTTCTTTTTACTAACTTAATTCAAATATTGTCCTAAAGGGCATGCATGAACTTTTCATATTCTAAAGGACAGATACTAAAGATCTGTTTCTACAAATAAAAAGTTCAAATTTCATTATATGGTGTTTTGTATCCTTTGATATACATATTTTATTCTTTAAAATTACTTTCCAAATTAAACAAGATAAAAATACTTGAAGTAGCCAATTTCTCAATAAAATTTAGTGATGGTACCTATATTATAGGTTAAAATAAAATTATACATGCAAAATTATACAAGTCTCTTCATTTAAATACTTTCAGATAGGGGGAAATTTGTGTGTGATCTTTAGAGTGTTACTGACCACAACAGAAGTTAAATTAATGACCCTTTGATCACTTGCATGCACCAACACCCATTCTCAAGAGTAATATACAGAGACTATAAATAAAGGTTTGGCTAACCCATAGGTTAGTCTTTGACCCTATCACTTAATAATTCCACAAAAGGAGTTTTTCTTACCTAAAATTGTACAATAAAACTTGCCATTTTGAGGACACATTTGAAAAATAATAATGGAAACAACCAAATAAAAATACTTCATACTACTACTAAACCAACATGAAGCCTGGAAAGAACATGTCAGAAAGACAAAGAATGCAGTTTTTTCCATATACTTCAACCCAAAATCTACAAATGTGTGTTCATTATTGGTTGAATAATACATGCTAATATGCTGGCACTTTGTAGTGTTATGTTTATAACCACGTGATATTGACCCTATAGGTTTCTGGGTTTTTTTTAATTTTTATTTATTTATTTATGGCTGTGTTGGGTCTTCGTTTCTGTGCGAGGGCTTTCTCTAGTTGTGGCAAGCGGGGGCCACTCTTCATCGCGGTGCGCGGGCCTCTCACTATCGTGGCCTCTCTTGTTGCGGAGCACAGGCTCCAGACGCGCAGGCTCAGTAATTGTGGCTCATGGGCCCAGCCGCTCTGCGGCATGTGGGATCTTCCCAGACCAGGGCTCGAACCCGTGTCCCCTGCATTGGCAGGCAGATTCTCAACCACTGTGCCACCAGGGAAGCCACCCTATAGTTTAAAATCCACAATGTTACCTAATTTGGAACCAACAAAACCATAGTTTGTCCTGATGGTATCTGAAACACCATGCAAAGCTGAGAGCTATGTTGGTCATGACCTCGGCCCTAAAGAATTGTAATTTTGTCTTAACATATGAACTACAATACTTGTGCAAATACTATCCTTAAAATCCATAACTATATTTTAAAATATTCATCCTATTTGCAAAACTGCATTCCTTAAATTTCCACGAAGAATTTGAATATCCACCCTCAGGACTCTGTGAAAATTGCACTTCTATAAATGGCAGGTGTGAATTTCTTATTCAATATGTGTGAAAAACAGATTACTCAGGTTCAACTGCTTTGCCAAAGACCTGTTTTTCCTCACTCTGTTTTCTTACTAAAAAATGATCAGCCATTTGTATTTTAGAATTTTCTACGAGTTATTTTATTGATCAATTGTTACTTTTGATTACATTGAGAAGAATTTTCATAGTCCAAGTTTCATGAAATTTTACCCTCAAGCAGACTGGAATAACCAGGACACAAATTCTCAATATAAGTATGTTTCTAAAATTTCCTTTAAAAAACTGTTCATACAATTCTAAAAACATATTTTCTTTAAATTTTGGACTTCTGTACAGAAGTTTGTACCTGAAACAAAAATGTAAAGAAACTTCTATTTTAATTGTTTACCACCCTTTTCTCCTATATGTCATTCCAGCCCAAACCTCCCAACCAAGCAAGCATTCTATACCATTGAGTGTTGTGGTTTTCTTGTTCAGTATGTGTTTATAAAACATGTATTCTTGTTGTAAGTCGATGTACTTTTAATTTACACAAAATATATTAGGCTATATAAATTATTCTGGTGTGTTTTCTAACTTTTCTCACATAAGCACATAGTTTTGGGTTTTTGTTTTTTTTAGGTTTTTTTTTTTTTTTGGTTGAATTTTTTTATCATGGTAAAATTTGCATGCAGGGAAATGAACAGATCTTAAGTGTCCATTGATGAGTTTTGATAAAAGCATTCATTTCTATAATGATTATCCCAATGAGATACAGAATAATTACATAAATTTTCCTTTTGACTCCTTTACTCAACACTCAACCATTATTTTGATTTCTATCAACACTTAAAGACAAATTTTTAAATCAGAAGATAACGAAAATTATTTACACAAGAATAAGTAAGGAATGAACAAATTGATGAAAGTTCACACAGTTTATAAGATTTAATTCTGAAATTCTTGTAACTGTACTTTGTGATATCTTGATTTGTTGGAAGAATCTTTTAACAGAACTTCTATTTTTAATTGGAAGAATTTACATGAGAAGGCCTATGCTTTGCATATGCATTTGGTGAAATATTCAGAAGGACTATAAATAGAATTTATGAGTTTGGGGTTGAAAAAAATTTTACCAAAGAAAGATGTTCTAAAGGAGGCAAAAAAGGCAGTACTGGGGAAAATACATGGGTTAAAATACATGTAAATTTTAATATGGAAATAATAACTGAGAATACCAGCCATTTAGAAAAAAAATACTGCTTGGATATTAACAGGTACCGCCCCATGTATAGAGAGAATCTTTTCTCCATTAAAAATAGTATGGTATTCAAAGAAGAGCTGACTAAAAGTGTCAAATGTTTCAAAATTACTGACAATAAAATTAAACTTTTAAAAGTATTTGAATTATTTTGAAAAATAAAATAAGACCAGTTGAAAAAAAGTAATTGAATAAAAGTAAGTCCTTCAGAAAAATACCAGTGACATAGTATTAGAGACTAATAAAGTTTTGAAACTGATTAAAGTAGGTGAATATGTACCAAGAATAAATATTTAAATTATGCTATTTTTAATGTTGGATAATCAATGATTTAAATTTTTTTTGCTTTAATGTACATAGATGCATGTTATTTTCATTTTAAGAAAATTATATTTAAAAATAATTGTTGCAAAAAAGTATTTTATACATCTACACATATAATTAAACTAATCTCCTACTCAATAAATAAATATTTAAAAATTAAAATACTCCCCTTCTCAAACAATTCCAAAAAACTGAAGAGAAAGGAACACTCCCAAATTCATTCTATGAGGCCACCATTACTCTGATACAAAAAACAAAGAAACTACAGAAAAAGAAAGTTACTTGCCAATATCTCTATTGAATATCTATACCAAAATCCTCATCAAAATATTAGCAAACCAAATTCAACAATATAGAAAAAGGATCATACACCATGATCGAGTGAAATGCATTCCAGGGATGCAAGGATGGTTCAATATCTGCAAATCAACCAATGTGATACACCACACCAACAAAATGAAGGATAAAAATCACATGATTATCTCAACAGACACAGAAAAAGTATTTGACAAAATTCAACATCCATTCCTGATAAAACTCTCATCAAAGTTGGTAGAAGGACAACATATCTCAACATAATAAAGACTATTTATGGCCACAGCTAATATCATAGTCAGTGATGAAAAGCTAAAAGATTTTCCTCTAAAATCAGGAACAAGACAAGGATGCACACTCTCACCACATCTGACATAATATTGGAAGTGTCAGCCACAGCAATCAGACAAGTAAAAGAAATAAAAGGCACCCAATTTGGAAAAAAAGAAGTAAAACTGTCACTGTTTGTTGATGACATGATACGGTAAATAGAAAACACTAAAATCTCCACCAAAAAACTATTAGAATAAATAAATTCAGTAAAGCTGCAGGATACAAGATTAATATACACAAATATGTTGCTTTTTTATATGCAAATAATGATCAGAAAGAGAAAGCAAGAAAACAATCCCAATTAAAATCACATCAAAAAGAATAAAATAATTAAGAATAGACTTAACCAAGGACGTGAGGGACGTATACTCCAAAAACTATAAAACACTGATGAAGGAAATTGAAGATGACACAAAGAAATGAAAAGATATCCCACGTTCATGGACTGGAGGAATTAATAGCGCTGAAATCTCCATAATACCAAAAGAAATCTACAGATTTAATGCAATCCCTATCAAAATACCCATGACATTTTCACAGAACTAGAACAAATATTCCTAAAATTTATATGGAACGACAAAAGACCCAGAATAGCCAAAGAACAAAACTGGAGGTATCATGCTCCCTGACTTCAGACTATGCTACAAAACCACAATAATCAGAACAGTATGGTACTGACACAAAAACAGACATACAGATCAATGGAACAGGATAGCCCAGAAATAAACCCACACACTTATGGCTAATTAATCTATGATAAAGAGGCAAGAATATATAATGGAGAAAAGACAGTCACTTCAATCAATGTTGCTGTAAAAACTGAACAACTACATGTAAAAGAATATTAGAACATTTTCTTACACTATATAAAAAAACAAACTCAGAATAGATTCAAGACCTAAATGTAATACCAGAAACCATAAAACTCCTAGAAGAAAACTTAGGCAGAGCACTCTTTGACATAAATCACAGCAATATTTTTTGCGTCTGTCTCCTAAGGCAAAGAAAACACAAGCAAAATTAAACAAATGGGACCTAATTGAACTTAAAAGCTTTTTGCACAGCAAAGGAAGCCACTCCCATACAAAAAGACAATCTACTATATGGGAGAAAATATTTGCAAATGATGTGACCAATAAGAGGTTAACATCCAAAATATATCAACAGCTCATACAAATCAATAGCAAAAAAACAAACAACCTGGTAAAAAAATGGTCAGAAGACCTGAACAGACATTTCTCCAAAGAAGACACAGAGATGGCCAACAGACACATGAAAAGATGGTCAGCATCACTAATCATAAGAGAAATGCTAATCAAGACAACAAGGAGATATCACCTCACACCTGTCAGAATGGCTATTATCACAAAGTCTACAAATATCAAATATTGGTCAGGATGTGGAGAAAAGAGACCCCTAGTACACTGTTGGTGGGAATGTAAATTGGTGCAGCCACTATGGAAAATTTTATGTTCCTCAAAAAACTAAAAATAGAACTACCACATAATCCACCAATTCCACTCCTTCATTATCTGAAGAAAATGAAAACACTATTTTGAAAAGATACATGCACCCTAATGTTCATAGTAGCATTATTTATAATAGCCAAGATATGGAAGCCACCTAAGTGTCCATCAACAGATGAATGGATAAAGAAGATGTGGTGTATAGATATACAGTGGAATATTACTCAGCCATAAAAAGAATGAAATTTTGCCATTTGCAACAGCACAGATGGACATAGTGGGTATTATGCTTAGTGAAATAAGTCAGACAGAGAAAGGCAAGTACTACATATTATCACTTGTATGTGGAATCTAAAAAATAAAATGAATGAATATAACAAATCATAAACGGCCACATAGATATAGAGAACAAACTAGTGGTTACCACCAGGGAAAGGGAAATGGGGAGGGCAAGACAGGGGTAAAGAATTAAGAGGTACAAACCACTAATAATAAAATAAATAAGCTACAGGGCTATACTGTACAGCACAGGGGATACAGCCAATATTTTATAATAACTTTAAATGGAATATAATCTATAAAAATGTTGAATCACTATGTTGTACTCCAGGAACTAATATAATATTGTAAATCAACTATATTTCAATAAATAAACTTTAATCAAATCAATCATTTTAGCACCCTTTACTCTCTAAAGTGTCCTGATTTAGAAAATAAATTACACAGTCACTATTATAAACAATGTCCCTGAGACTTCTTATATATGACATTCACTCTCTAAGAAAGGAAAAGTATAATTCCTAACAATGGGTTATTTTTTTTGTTTCTTGTTTGGATATTTCTTCCTCGCTGGAATGATAGTTCCCGATGGAAGCACATTCTCTTTCTTTCTTGTTCACTGCTTTAGGGTGAGCATTTAGAACAGTGCCAAAATGTAGTAGAGGCTGACTAACAAAGTCTCACAAAACAGTCTTTTGTTATGGGACAGATGCATTTTCTTCAATAACTAATGGCAATTTGTATTCCCACTACATTCATATGAAATTATTTACATGAAATTTATATGAAATTAGTTTTGTTTGGTCATGGCAGTAAAACGATTTTCACCATATACTGTTACAATACTTTAGAAAGTTACTTTTGTATGTATACCATAGAAGAAATATTTAAACTTGAGAATTTTAAAAATTCAATATTAAAAGATTCTTTTTTAAAAAATACAGCCAGAATCTCCCCTGAACAATGGTGCTACAATTTTAAGTCTTCAGAATTTATTTTGTTATGGGATCAGTGCATTTTCATCATAACTAATAGGAACTTGCATTCCTACTACATCAATAATATTTTCTTCATGTCTCTACCTTGAACTAGAATTTATAGTGGTTTCCTAATTCTGGGTCAAATAAAATTTACTTATTTCAGAAAGTATTTAATTATAAATTTATTTTTATGAAAGGGACACATGTACTTATAAAAGGTGAGAATGAGAATGGAACTTCCTTTTCCAATAATCACAAGCAACGTAATTCAGACAAACAATCCCAGTGAGAACAGTTAGTAGCTGGACAAAATATTAAAAATATCTGCTTGAAGATACTGGAGAGCTAATAAGGCAGTACAGAATTATGAGGCCAAGATCCAGAAGGCAGAACCCCAGTGAGGTAAGTCCAATATTTGGAGCATTTCTCCAAATGGTGTTTGTTGTATTGAAACGAGGAGGATGAGAAGCTAAAGAGCTGAATTGTGATTTTCATAAACTCATGCTAGTGGAAAAATATTAGAGTCAGAAGATACCAAAAGAAGGCACCTGGCATCTCTCCATTCTCTCTGCTGGCATCCCAAAAAATAACATCTTCGGAACAAGAATAAGTGTGGAAACACACTGCCTCTCTAATTCTGACTTGCTGGTACCCTTAGCCATCTGACAGAAGCAAATAAATTCCTCTCTGAAGGAAGAACATCATTCAAGGCTTAAAATTATTTCTACACTTTCTTTTCAAATTCGATGTCTGACTACCATTCAACACTAAAGTGGCATATGACGAATAGAACAGCATAAATATAAACCAAGAGAAACAACACACAATAAAAGTGAACGATCAGGGAATACAAATAATGAAGGTACAAGACACATAATTAAAATAAATGTATCTACTATGTTTAAGGAGATGAAACGAAAACAAAATAAGATATGGGAGAAAACGGGAAAAAAATTCTAAATTCTAGAACTGCAAAACACAAACTCAAAAGTAAGAACCGTAAATATGGGTTTAACAGCATATTAGAAAAATAATTACTCACTGGAAGGTATGTTAGGAGAAATTTTCCAGAAGTAAGTATGGAGAGATATTTTTGAAAAGAAAAAGAAAAAAGAAATGAAAAATACAGAAGGAAGAGTAAAACAGCTACAGGACCCAAAGAAAAAGTACAATATACGTATATGTGTAACTGGAGTAGCAGAAGGAGAGGAGATAAAAGATGAGTAGGAAAAAGACTGGAAAAGAAATGGTGGAGAATTAAAATGGATGAAAAAAATATCAAGCCATGGTTGCAGAGCAATATGTACTAAACAGGCTAAATCAAAAGAAAAACACACTGGACTTCCTTATCTAGACAGATTCACCAAATAGTGTGAAACAAGTTAAAAATCAGACACAATAAATGAAAGAATTGTTTTCAATATATTAAACATTAGGAAATGAAAGACAATGATTCCTGAGAGGCAGGAAATAAATGAGCTGAGACCCATGACTCACAGAGTTTACTTCCTGGAGAGGATTTTCCAGGCCATGCACAAGGACTGGAAATTTAGTTGGATCTTGGTTCGCCAAGGTGAGGAGACAGAGCTGTGTGAGTCCAGGGAGTCCTAGACAACTGTACATGTAGGGTAGTATCCCAGAGATAAGAGGACTACAATAACAGAAACTCTGGAGACTTGCAGAGGTTCCCCCTCAAGTCTTGAGCTGAGGACTGATCAACACATTTGTGTGAAGAAACTATCTGAAGACAGAGAAAGAATCACCAGAAAAAAAGAAGAGGGAATAAGCACTGGGCTTACTCCAGCCAAAGTGATAAACCTTAAATACAAAAATATGCAGCACTAAACAAGATAAAATTTACATCTAGAATCCAATGAGAAATTGCCAGAGAGGCAAAGAAGAAGGAAAATATGGCCCATGAAAAGGATAAAAACTAATCAAAAGAAAATGACAGAAGAATAATACAGATGATAGAACGAGTAAACAAGGACATTAAAATAGTTTTATAACTGTAATCCATACCTTCAAAAAACTAGGAAATACTGACGTTAAAAAGAGATAAGAAGGATATAGAAAAAAAGATGCAAATTGTTCTTTTAGGAAGAAAATAATGTGAAAAATAAATACACTGTGATTAATGGCAGATTGGACACAAGCCAAAAAGATTAGTGAATTTGAAAATCAATCGAGGGGGATGGGGTCAAGATGGCAGACTACGAGGATGCAGAATTCACGTCTCCACACAACTAGGGCACCAACCAGGCACGAGTGGGGGACCACGGACACCTAAGGGGACGAGAGGAACCCTCAGTGACTGGGTAGGACATGGGTCATGAGGGGGAGTGAGGGGGGAGGAGAAGTGGAGGTGGGATGGAACCGGCACCCCTTAGGGGTGGCTCGGAGGGGAAGGGACCCCACGCCCTAAGGCGGAAATTGGGGGACCATTGGGAGGGCAGAGGATCAAAAGGGAGTGTGGCCAGGTTTCCCCTGCCCACTTGGGCCCCCAGGAGCCTGCTGAGATCCCAGGCCTGATCCTCTGCCCACCGAGGCCCCTTCCAGCTGCATGGGTCCTGAAGGAGTGGGAGGGAAGGGAGAGCAAAAGTAAAGTCCAGACCTCCAGGACCAGCACCCCTGAGGGGTGGCTGGGGGAGGGAAGGAGTTCCTACACCCAGCAGGACACACCCACAGTTAGGGGTCCAGTGGGGACAGGGGAGACCCTGGAGGAGACCCTGGGAGAGGCATGGAGGAATGGAAGGGAACGTGGCCAGTGCTTTCCCTGGCCACTTAGGCACTGGGGAGCCTGTTGGGCTCACATGCCTAATCCTCTGCCCTCAGAGCCTCCCTCCTACCATGCAGAGCCCAAGACCTGCCCCTGCACCCCCACCCAGGACCCTACCTCTACACTCAGAGATGCCCTCTGAGACCCCCTCCAACCGTGCTAGGCCTAAAGCCGACCCACACACCCTCACGCAGGGCCTTACCTCCAAACTCTGGAACTCCACACTCCGGAGGCCCCCCTTTCCACGTGCTGCCTCTCCCCTTCTGCACAGGTCCTAAGCAGAGGCCCACTCCATGCTTGAAACTCACGCCGCCTAGGCCCCGCCCCAAGGGCTTTTCCAGCTGCAAGGGTCCTGAGCCTAGGCCCTGCCATATACTCAAACATCACCCCCCACCTAGGCCCTGCCCCACCCTAAACCCCGCCCCTGCCTAAGTTCCAACCCCCGCCTAAACTCCACCTCCCATAGCCAAGACTTTTTTTTTTCCTTTTTTCCTCTTAGATTGGGGTTCTGTTTTACCTTGTTGTTGAATCATTTATATTTTTATTTTTTCTAATAAATCTTTTATTATTCTAATTTTATTTTATTCTTTATACTTTATTATTGTTCTGCAACTTTTGGCTTGTTCCCTTTTCTTTTTTCTCTTTTTTCTGTTGATGTTTTGTTTTACCTTGTTGCAGTTGTTTCAATTATATTTTTACTTTTCCTAACATATTTTTTATCTTTCTAATTTTATTTTATTTTTTATTCTTTGTTATCGTACTGCTCTTTTTTTTTTTTTTTTTTTTTGCCATACCACACAGCTTGCAGGGTCTTGGTTCCCAGGCCGGATGTCGGGCCCGAGCTCCTGTGGTGGGAGTGTGAAGTCCGAACCGCTGGACTAACAAGACAACCTCAGACCACAGGGAATATTAATCAGAGTGAAGCCTCCCAGAGGTCCTTATCTCGGCACCAAGACATGGCTCTACCCAACAGCCTGCAAACTCCAGTGCTGGACGCCTCAGGCCAAACAACCAGTAAGACAGGAATACAGCCCCACCCATCAAAAAAAGAAAATGAAACGACAAAAAAATATGTTACACACGAAGGAGCAAGGTAAAAACCTACAAGACCAAATAAATGAAGATGAAATAGGCAACCTACCTGAAAAATAATTCAGAGTAATGATAGTAAAGATGATCCAAAATCTCAGAAACAGAATGGAGAACATAAATGTTTAACAAGGATCTAGAAGAACTAAAGAGCAAACAAACAGTGATGAACTAGACAATAACTGAAATAAGAAATACTCTAGAAGGAATCAATAGCAGAATAACTGAGGCAGAAGGACAGATAAGTGAGCTGGAAGACAAAATGGTGGAAATAACTGCCAGGGAGCAGAATAAAGAAAAAAGAATGAAAAGAATTTAGGACAGTCTCAGAGACCTCTGGGACACATTTAACAAACAAACATTAGAATTATAGGAGTCCCAGAAAAAGAAGAGAAAAAGAAAAAGTCTGAGAAAATATGTAAAAAGATTATAGTCAAAAACTTCCCTAACATGGGAAAGGAAATAGTTAATCAAGTCCAGGAAGCGCAGAGAGTCCCATACAGGATAAATCCAAGGAGAAACACGCCAAGACTCAAATTAATCAAACTATCAAAAATTAAATACAAAGAAAAAATATTAAAAGCAGCAAGGGAAAAGCATCTTTTCATGTGTTTGTTGGCCATCTGTATGTATTCTTTGGAGAAATGTCTATTTAGTTCTTCTGCCCATTTTTGGATTGGGCTGTTTGTTTTTTTGATATTGAGCTGCATGAGCTGCTTGTATATTTTGGAGATTAATCCTTTGTCAGTTGCTTCCTTTGCAAATATTTTCTCCCATTCTGAGGGTTGTCTTTTCATCCTGTTTATGGTTTCCTTTGCTGTGCAAAAGCTTTTAAGTTTAATTAAGTCCCATTTGTTTATTTTTGTTTTTATTTTCATTCCTCTAGGAGGTGGGTCAAAAGGGATCTTGTTGTGATTTATGTCAAAAAGTGTTCTGCCTATGTTTTCCTCTAAGAGTTTTATAGTGTCTGGCCATAGATTTAGGTCTTTAATCCATTCTGAGTTTATTTTTGTGTATGGTGTTAGAGAGTGTTCTAATTTCATTCTTTTACATGTAGCTGTCCAGTTTTCCCAGCACCACTTATTGAAGAGACTGTCTTTTCTCCATTGTATATTCTTGCCTCCTTTGTCATAGATTAGGTGACCATAGGTGTGTGGGTTTATCTCTGGGCTTTCTATCCTGCCCATTGATCTATATTTCTGTTTTTGTGCCAGCACCATACTGTCTTGATTACTGAAGATTTGTAGTATAGTCTGAAGTCAGGGAGGCTGATTCCTCCAGTTCTGTTTTTCTTTCTCAAGATTGCTTTGGCTATTCAGGGTCTTTTGTGTTTACATACAGACTGTAAAATTCTTTGTTCTAGTTCTATGAAGGATGCCATTGGTAATTTGATAGGGATTGCATTGAATCTGTAGATTGCTTTGGGTAGTACTGTCATTTTCACAATATTGATTCTTCCAATCCAATAACATGGTATATCTCCCCATCTGTTTGTATCATCTTTAATTTCTTTCATCAGTGTCTTATAGTTTTCTGAGTTCAGGTATTTTGCCTCCTTAGGTAGGTTTATTCCTAGGTATTTTATTCTTTTTGTTGCAATGGTGAATGGGATTGTTTCCTTAACTTCTCTTTCAGATCTTTCATTGTTAGTGCACAGGAATGCAAGAGATTTCTGTGCATTCATTTTGTATCCTGCAACCTTACCAAATTCACTGATTAGTTCTACTAGTTTTCTGGTGGCATCTTTAGGATTTTCTATGTATAGTATCATATCATGGGCAAACAGTTTACTTCTTCATTTCCAATTTGTATTCCTTTTCTTTTTCTTCTCTCATTGCTGTGGCTAGGCTTCCAATACTATGTTGAATAATAGTGGTGAGAGTGGACATCCTTGTCTTGTTCCTGATCTTAGAGGAAATGCTTTCAGTTTTTCATCATTGAGAATGATGTTTGCTATGGGTTTGTCATATATGGCTTTTATTATGCTGAGGTAGGTTCCCTCTCTGCCCACTCCTGAAGAGCTTTTATCATAAATGGGTGTTGAATTTTGTCAAAAGCTTTTTCTGCATCTACTAAGATGATCATACGGTTTTCACTCTTTAATTTGTTAATATGGTGGATCACATTGATTGTTTTGGGTATACTGAAGAATCCTTGTATCCCTGGGGTAAATCCCACTTGATCATGGTGTATGATCCTTTTAATGTGTTGTTGGATTCTGTTTGCTAGTATTTTGTTGAGGATTTTTGCGTCTATGTTCATCAGTGATATTGGTCTATAATTTTCTTATTTTGTGATATCTTTGTCTGGTTTTGGCATCAGGGTAATGGTGGCCTCGTAGAACGAGTTTGTGAGTGTTCCTCCCTCTGCAATTTTTTGGAAGAGTTTGAGAAGGATAGGTGTTAACTCTTCTCTAAATGTTTGACAGAATTCGTCTGTGAAGCCATCTGGTCCTGGACTTTTGTTGGACGATTTTAAATTACAGTTTCAATTTCATTATCGGTGACTGGTCTGTTTATATTTTCTAATTCTTCCTGGTTCAGTCTTGGAAGGTTGTACTTTTCCAAGAATTTGTCCATTTCTTCCAGGTTGTCCATTTTATTGGCATATATTTGCTTATAGTAGTCCCTTATGATGTTTTGTATTTCTGCGGTGTCTGTTGTAATCTTTCATTTTTTATTTCTAATTTTATTGATTTGTGTCCTCTCCCTTTTTTTCTTGATAAGTCTGGCTAAAGGTTTATCAATTTTGTTTATCTTCTCAAATAACCAACTTTTAGTTTCACTGATCTTTCCTGTTGTTTTCTTTGTTTCTATTTCATTTATCTTTGATCTTTATGATTTCTTTCATTCTACTAACCTTGGGTTTTGTTTGTTCTTTCTCTGGTTGCTTTAGGTGTAAGGCTAGGTTGTTTATTTGAGATTTTTCTTTTTCCTTGAGGTAGGCGTGTATTGCTATAAACTTCCCTCTTAGAACTGCTTTTGCTGCATCCCATAGGTTTTAGGTTGCCGTGTTTTTGTTGTCATTTGTTTCTAGGTATTTTTTTTATTTCCTCTTTGATTTCTTCAGAGATCTCTTGGTTATTTAGTAGCATATTGTTTGGCCTCCATGTGCTTATGTTTTTTACAGTTTTTTTTCCTGTATTTGATTTCTAATCTCATAGTCTTGTGGTCAGAAAAGATGCTTGATATGATTTCAATTTTCTTAAATTTACTGAGGCTTGATTTGTGACCCATGATGTGATCTATCCTGGAGAATGTTCCATGTGCACTTGAGAAGAAAGTGTACTCTGCTGTTTTCGAATGGAATGTCCTATAAATATCAATTAAGTCTATCTGGTCTATTGTGTCATTTAAGGCTTGTGCTTCCTTATCAATTTTCTGTCTGGATGATCTATCCATTGGTGTAAATGGAGTGTTAAAGTCCCCCATTATTATTGTGTTACTGTCAATTTCTCCTTTTATGGCTGTTAGCATTTCCCCTGTGTATTGAGGTGCTCCTATGTCGGGTGCATAGATATTTACAATTGGTATATCTTCTTCTTGGATTGATCCCTTGATCATTATGTAGTGTCCTTATCTCTTGTAATAGTCTTTGTTTTAAAGTCTATCTTGTCTGATATGAGTATTGCTACTCCAGCTTTCTTTTGATTTCCATTTGCATGGAATATCTTTTTCCATCCCTTGCCTTTCAGTCTGTATGTGTCTCTAGGTCTGAAGTGGGTCTCTTGTAGACAGCATATATATGGGTCATGTTTTTGTATCCATTCAGCCAGTCTGTGTCTTTTGGTTGGAGCATTTAATCCATTTACATTTAAGATGATTATCGATATGTATGTTCCTGTTACCATTTTCTTAATTGTTCTAGGTTTGTTTTTTTTGTTGTTTTTTTTTCTAGGTTTGTTTTTGTGGGAGTTTTTCTTCTTTTGTGTTTCCCACCTAGAGAAGTTCTTTTAGCATTTGTTGTAAAGCCGGTTTGGTAGTGCTGAATTCTCTTAGCTTTTGCTTGTCTGTCAAGCTTTTGATTTCTTCATCAAATCTGAATTAGATCCTTGCTGGATTGAATAATCTTCACTGTAGGTTTTTCCCTTTCATCACTTTAAATATGTCCTGCCACTCCCTTCTGGTCTACAGATTTTCTGCTGAAAAATCAGCTGATAACTTTATGGGGATTCCCTTTCATGATATTTGTTGCTTTTCCCTTGCTGCTTTTAATATTTTTTCTTTGTATTTAATTGTTGTTAGTTTGATTAATATGTGTCTTGGCATGTTTCTCCTGTATGGGACTCTCTGTGCTTCCTGGACTTAGGTGACTATTTCCTTTGCCATGTTTAGGAAGTTTTCATGTATAATCTCTTCAAATGTTTTCTCAGGCCCTTTCCCTTTCTCTTCATCTTCTGGGACCCCTATAATTCAAATGTTGTGTTTAATGTTGTCCCAGATGTCTCTGAGACTGTCCTCGTTTCTTTTCTTTTTTCTTTATTCTGCTCCACAGCAGTTATTTCTACCACTCCACCTTCCCGCTCACTTATCTGTTCTTCTGCCTCAGTTATTGTGCTATTGATTCCTTCTAGTGTATTTTTCATTTCAGTTATTGTGTTGTTCATCATTCATTGTTCTTTAGTTCTTCTAGGTCCTTGTTAACCATTTCTTGTATCGTCTCGATCCGTGCCTCCACTCTATTTCCGAGGTCTTGGATCTTTTTTATTATCATTACTCTGAATTCTTTTTCAGGTAGACTGCCTATTTCCTTTTCATTTATTTGGTCTTGTGGGGTTTTACCTTGTTCCTTTGTCTGCAACATATTTCTCCTTCTTCTCATTTTGTCTAACCTACTGTGTTTATGGTCTCCTTTCCACAGGCTGCAGGGTCGTAATTCCTCTTGCTTCTGTTGTCTGTCCCCTGGTGAGTGAGGTTGGTCCAGGGGCTTGTGTAGCCTTCCTGGTGGGAGGGGCTGGTGCCTGCCCTCTGGTGCATGGAGCTGAGATTTTTTCCCTCTGATGGGAAGTGCCACATCAGGTGGTGTGTTTTGGGGTGTCTGTGAGCTTAGTACGATTTTAGGCAGCCTGTCTGCTGTTGGGTAGGGCTGTGTTCTTGTCTTGCTGGTTGTTTGATGTGTGGTGTCCAGCACTGGAGCCTGCAGGCTGTTGGATGGAGCCAGGTCTTGGTGTTGATACAGATACCTCCAGGAGAGCGCATGCCGATTAATATTCCCTGGGCCTGGGAATTCTCTGGAGGTCCACTGTACTGGACTTAGAGCTCCCATCCCCGAGGCCCAGGCCTGACCCCTGGCTGGGGAAGCAAGAGCCTGCAAACCCCACAGTGTGGCCAGAGAAAAAAGAAAGAAAAGAAAACAGACAAAACTCAAGACAAATAGCAAAAACAAAAACAAACAGCAGTAACAACACAATACACACACACACACACACACACAGAGAAGAAAAACAAAATCAAAAACACAAGAACAAACGAAAGAATTCAAAAATGAGAACTGTCAATGAGGACTAACCTAACAAAAACAAAAAAATGGAAAATAAAACAAAAAGAGAAAGCAAGAAAACAAAAATAAAGCAAAGAAAACATAAAATACACATAAAAATAAAAAATAAAAACAAAACAAGAAAAAACCCCACAAAACAACAGTAAAGTAAAAATAGAAAAATAAAAGAATATATATTAAAAAAATAAAAATGAAAGATAAATAATAAAAGCAAAAACACCAATAACTGAACAAAATGAAACAAACAAAAAAATAATAATAGCACAAAGAATATTTTCCTGGGGCCTCCTCTGTCAGTGTCCTTGCTCCCACCGTGAGCCAGAGCCAATCCCCACCTCCCCAGGAGGCCTTCCAATACCTCTAGGTAGTCTCTGGACCTGCTGTGGGCACTGTGGGGCCAGCTCAGACTCTGACCTGGCCTGACTCCCACGTGAACTTGTCCCCAAAGTCCACTGCTGCGAAGGCTAGACTCGTCTCAATTGTGGTAACACTCATTGTCTATTCAGGTTTTCCATAGACGCAGGATTTACCAAGCCCATCTTGGGGATTTAATCTAAGGCTTGTGCAGCTGCACAAGCTGCACAAGATTTCTGTTCCTCTTCCTTAGTAGCGCTGCCCCTGGGGCTTAACTTTGGTTTTGACCCCATCTCTGCGTGTGTGCCACCCTCAGGAGTCTGTTTCCCACCCAGGCCAGGAGTGAAAGCAGCGGCTGATTGAGGCACACTTACTCAAGCCAGGAAGAAGTGCGGCGGCCACGACTGGGGTGTGTGCGAGTTGCCTGCAGCAGTGGGGACCAACAGGCAGTTGCAAGAGACTGTGGTGTGCTCGCTCTGGTGGGGGTCCCTCCCAGTGCATGCGGAGGCAGGAGCTGGCGTATGGGAGTTGTGTCTCTGCCCCCCACGCACCTCTCAACAAGGGCACCGCGCTTTCCAGGCAGACCATGCTTCCTCTAGGGCATTCCCGGCCGCGCATCCCCTCACTCCTGTCCCCTCTGCTGTATCCGTGCAGCCAACAGCGCTCCTCCCCGGACCCGTTGTCCCAACCCCCAAGCTTCAGCACTCAGCCCCTGCCAGCATAGGTGGACTCCCGTCCCAGACAGCGGTACCCGGGGCTGATTCCCAAGGAGGCTTTGGGATGGATGGTGCTCAGGCCCCCAGAGCCCACGCAAGTGGAGGAGACCCTGGCCCAAGGGGCGGGCAGACCCGCTCAGATGGGAGCCCCTCCCAGTGCCTGCAGAGGCAAAGAAGCTGGAGGGTGGGGAAAGGGGTTGTAATGGTGGCCCACCCTTTGTGCACCACTCAACAATGACGCCTTGCTTCTATGGTGTCCCAGGCTTTTTCTGTAAACTTTCCTGGTTGTGGAGCTCCTTATTCCTGTCCCTTCAGGTTGTCTTTTCACAGCCAACAGCTGTCCCCTCCCTGGGCCCACCCTCCAAACCCCACTTTCTAGCACCCAGCTCCCCCCCAACCCCACAACAGGTGACTCACAACTCAGTCTGGAATGCACAGAGCTGCCGTGTATACTATGTGTACAGTTCTTACTTTGTCCTGCCTTCCACAGACTGTCTTCTGTGTTCTCCTTTGATCCCCTGAAGGTCCTTTTCTGTCCCAGCTGATTTCCCCACCATGAGGGAGTTTATCTGAGTGTGGGGACCTCCCTTCACCTTCAGCTTACCGCCAGGGTTGCTGGTCCCTTTTTTGGTTCCTCTTTTCTTTTCTTTTTCTTTCTTTCATCCTACCCAGTTGTAAGGGGATTTTTCTTGTCGTTTTGGATGTCTGAAGTCTTCCGCTAATGTTCAGTAGGCATTCTATAAGAACTGTTCTATTTGTAGATGTATTCTTGATATACTTGTGAGGAGCGACGAATTCCACATCCTCCTATTTCACCATCTTGACTCCTCCACAGCAAACATTTTTTAAAACTAAGGAAAACTAAGACTTTTTCAACATACAAAATCTGAAAGAAATATTACCAGAAGACCTGCACTTCACAAAATGTTTAAAGATGCCCTTTATGCAGACGGAAAATGATATCTGATGGAAATATGAATCTACACAGAGTAAGAAGGAACACTGGAAATGGTAACTCCAAGGATATAAGTAAAATTTATTTTTCTTATTATTTAAATATTTTTGAAAGATAATTGAGAATTTAAGGCAAAAGGAATAACAATGCACCGTGAGGTTTACCATACATGAAGAAATAAAATATATGGCGATAACAGTGCAAAAGTCAGGCAAGGAGAAATGAATATATCTAGTTATAAGGTCCTTATGTTCTATGTGAAGTGGCATAATACCACATGAAGGTTGATTGTGATAAATTAACTAGGTATATCATATAATGCCAAAAGAACCACTAGCATAATCCCAAAAAGTTATAGCTAGTAAGATAACAAAAGAGATTAAAATGGAATAATAAAAAAATACTCAATTAATTCAAAAGAAGGCAGAGAAGAACAAAAAGAAATAAGAACAGAAGGAAAATAGGAAATTTATAGCATGATGATAGATTTAAACCAAAACATCAATAATCACATTAAATGGGAATTGTCTAATCACTCCAATTACAAAGCAAGGGCTGTTACTTTGGATAGAAAGGTGACACTCAACTATATACTGCCCAAGAAATACTCTTTAAATATAAAACTACAAAGAAGTTAAAAGAAAATGGATGGAAAAAGATATGTAATGCTAAGTTAACAGTAATCAAAGTAGACTAGAAAGGCTATTTTACCATCAAAGTCGATCTTAGACCAAAATATTACCTGGGAAAAAGGTAATTTCATAATGATAAATTTTCAATTTCTCTATCAATTCCAAACCATCTTTTTACTATTTTCCAGAAGTCCCTCAAAGGGCAACTATTCCTGTTTTCTTTTCTTTTTTTTGGTCATGGATTTCCACCACTCATTCTTTTTCAGTAGCTTTTTGTTATTTCAAAAGGAATTTAGAGATAGGGAGAAATGGTAATATCATATTTTCAATGTGCCATCTTGATCAGATAATCATTAAATACAATCCGAGTAATTTCTGCCATACATTTAAAGGCAATGAGCCACTGGTGATGGGTTTGGGAGAAGACCATCATATACTCATTTGCCGGAAGAACATTTGATGAAATTAGTTTAATTTGTGATGCTCTATGGGAAGTAAAATTGAAGCTATGCAAATTAAAGGGCCTATAAATTATAGTATCAAGTTTCCAACTTAGACTAAAACTAAGTGAGATAGATACTGCCCTACATTTATGCTGAACTCTTAAAGAATAGAAGCCATGACTTATTCATTTCTCTAGTCCTAATGCACGCACAGTGTCAGGATCTTTCTACATATTCAGGGAATGTTTGTAGAATTACTGAAAATAAAGGTTAACATTTCTAATATTTGTAATGAATTTTAAGCAGCTGGATACAATTTTATTTACGTTTTTGGCATTGACTCGACCTTTTTATCTGTTTGGAGGTCCTACCAATTAATCCATACTTTCAAAATGTCCAAGTATAGTTCTACAGAACTTATAATTTTTTAAGTCACATTCATTTACCTTGTACTTCCCTGATAATTGTAAATGTCTGTTACAAGAAATGAATGAACATGGACACCAGGAAAATACTGTTCCTGCTAGAAGTACAAGCCTGTCATCATGTACCAATTTTTTAAAACAAATAAAAGCATGATTTTTATTGGGTAAATATATAAGGATCCAAAAAAATTTGAAAAACACTGCTATGCTGACTAATGGTCAGAATGTTTTTGTAGAAATTCCCTAAACAAGTCTGTGAGAAAGCGTTACCCTTCTTGTCCCTTTTTTTGGCTTGTGTTTGATTTCAGTTATTTTAATCAGTGTTTTTTCCAAGCCTAATGATGTTGTTTGCTAGTCTTCCCATGTTACATCAAATGAATTTGAAAACCCTCTGAGACATCTAAATAGCAAATGCAGTAAATATTCATCATGTGGAATTAATAATGGCATCTTGAAATGTTCAATTTTTTTAATGGTCTCTCTTTACCACAAAGAACCATCACCCAATATGGTATTAAAAACAAAGGAGAGTCATGGCTAGATTTTATATCACATTGACAGGAGAAAAAGCAGAACTGTGAGATCACCCTGGTGACGAGCTCTGAAAAACCCACTTCCAAAATTTAAAGTCTTATCAAGTATGTTGGGAAAATCAGAACCTGGATTTATGTTTACTCAGACAATACTTCTAATAAGAAATGAACTAAATAATTATGAATTGGCTGAATAAATGAATATCCATTCACTGCTAATTTCTGATACAGTAGAATTGCAAACAATAGCTTTCTATTGATCCCAAGACTTTATCAGACTTATAAAGTAAAAATTAGAACTTTCCAGTCAGATGTTAAATTATATAGAGCATATGAAGGAGCTATGCAAAATGTCGTGTGATTTCTGGTTTATGGAAAAAGCTTCATCTTGAGTCACATTCAATTCGCCTACCTTATTTATTTGTTATTATCAAGTATAATAGAAAAAAAGAAAGGAAAAGGGGCAAAGATTAACAAAATCAAGTAACGGAAGACTTGAGGTCACTGTGATTTTTTAAAATGTGCTTTATTGGTTGGGTGGTACTTATTTTTGGACTATTATTTTTGCCTTTCCTGTTAAAATAAACTTTAAATGCTAGAAAAATAACTAGACCTGCCAATTGTTGTGGTTACTTTTATTCCTGCCACTCTTCTCATTAACTTTCACTTGGAAAAAGAATACTCCAAGAATTGGTGACAGTAATTTTAGTTCCATGTGCTAAATTTATTTAACTGAACTGTTTGGAAATTTCAAAATTTTAGACTAGTTTGATACCAAAATTAATATATTTAGATTTTGTCTCTAGTAACCACTAGAAGATTTTTTGAATGTATAATTTCCAAACAACTAGAATAAAGAGAAAAGAACAAAGAAGACTCAATGAGTTAGTGAAAGGGAGGAAAGATAAAAAATAAAACAAACCAAGAAAAACCCCAAAACTCCAAAACAAAACAAAACCAAATAGGTCTTGACAAATCCAGAGTGTCTGTTAGTTAGATTAACTTTACAGACTATGTGAGACACAACTCACATATTATCTCCTTTATAGCCTTTTCTTAAAACTCTGTTAAATATGGAGGTTAAAGCATCCACTAGTTCCATTTTCCTGGCAGACAAAAGAGTTTCCATTTTGTCAAACATTTGGAAATCAAATGTTGGTATTTTTCATACAATTATTGTCAAGAAACATTTCCTTAGGGATATCAAACTAGCTGCCAGTGGAAGGGACTAAAAAAACATGTTTGTCCATTTGTTCTGCCTCAAGAGACTGTTTCCCTTTGCCACCTCTGTACCAACTGGTGATGAAAACACATTTGAACATATTAAAACTAACTATCTCAGCAACAGACACCCACTGCCTTTCAGAACAGGCCAAAGAAATGTCACTGGTGCCACTGATACAACTTAAATTTAGATGCAACTAGACTTTGACCCCTGCTTTATTTGCCAAAATTTGAGCTGTTTGCTGCTATTTGTTGAAGATCCTTCTATGTCACCAGAATGTTTATTTCAAAAGCACCATGAACATTGTTCTTGCAAGAACACATGACTTTTCAGAGACTCTTCACAAGCAGAGAGATGCTTCTTTTCTCCTTGTCTCCTAATGTGTGTATGAGTGAATATACATATATAACGGGGCCAAACTAAAGTTTGCAAACATGGCTATTGAGAAATTAAAATTTTTAAATGAAATTTAAGTAGGAGTATTATTTCTACTAGTAATTGTAGGTGGATGTTTTCCAAAGAGGGTTGAATGAAACAACACCAAGCTAAAGTGAGATGAAGATCAAAACAGAGTTTCCCATTTTATTTTTTTTCTGTCTTGATGAAAGAAAATAGGAAGATCTGACTACATACATCAGAACGTATGGAAGTTCCAGTTCATGCTAATTAAGAAGAATTTATTTGGATGGACTTTCTAGGCCTCTGGCAGAACTGAAAGCTCAATAAACTCCAAGTATTGTTATAATCTACGGGCAACTGGAAAAGGGTTTGAAAGTCAAGATTAGTCAAATTAGATAAATTCAGGTTTCCCAGGGAAAAGTCTCAGAATACAAGTGACTGGGAAGTATAAAGGTGCAAGTAAAGAATACTCCTCCATAGAAAAAACACAGAACAAACTATTGATCAATAATCAAATTTAACAAGATAAGAAATATATAAGGACAGAAAATGTCCCTGGTGATCTAATCATGAAATTAATCATTGATGCTTTTTTACTGTACATATGAACAAGAATAAAAAGTCATAATATTAAATGGTACATCACTATAAGTACTTTCACTCACTAGTGATTATAGTACACATCTTACAATGGTGTCAAGAACAAGGGTATCAAGAAAATTTGCAGTATTCACCACAGTGAATTCACCTGGTATACCTATATATCATTAGTTATCTTTGTGAAAAGAGAAAAAATCTAAATAATAAGGGAATGACCAAACTATCCTTGTGGATATCCTCAAAGAAATATTGTGTAGGAATTAAAGATGCTTATTAAACATTGAGTAATGTGAAAATCTTATGGTGTTCTAATGATTAACCAAGAAAATTTAGCACAACAAAATTTACATGTAAGGTTTTATCAAAACTATGTAAACTACAATCTACGCATAGAAACGCATCAAAACGGTTACTGAAGTTTTCTTCAGGAGCTGTTATCATCAATGATACATATTTCTCTTCTTTTTACCTTCCTGTATCTTGCAAATTATAAATCTTACAGCACACTTTATTTTTATAAAATGTAAAGTTTTCTTTAGGCTCACTTAGGCTATGTAGAAGTGTCCATTTAATTCCCTTTCCAGATACTATCTAACATTACTACATTTACTTAACTCTTGAGACAAAAATTTTTTTATAGTCCCCTCAGCTTCTATCTCACTTGTTTCCTCTTTAGCCTGGATTTAAATGAATTAAACACAGTCAGTTGATCAACTGTGAACAACAAATCATCATTTTGCTATTTTCCCACTTCACAGATCAGATCGTTTTCTTTAATTAACTGAACTATTTGACATTGTATTGTTTCCCCCAATTGCTGCACTCCATCTTTTTTATGTACTCTTAAACCAAGATACAATTAAGCATACTACCAACAAATATGAGACAAGCGAAAGCGTTATGCATGTGTCAGCTTACGAAAAACTCCACAACACTCAAATGTAGTTTTTTAGGCTATCAACAACAGAAACCATACCAAAACAATCTATCTCTGGAAATTAGTTTGCTCCCTTCTTTCTAAATTTCCTCAAGTATTCCATCTCACTTTAAAGGTTTGGTTAACTCTCCTCTGTTTTTACATAATTACTTTAATTGAGAGTTTTTCCTCGGGTAAGTATCAAAGGTAATCACAATACAATGATATCATCTATTTCCACTGTCTTTTATGCATACAGATAGCAAGGTGTCTAGTATAGTTAACACAGCTGGAGTATACAGGTCTACTGAATTCCTTACATTTTGTACTGAGAGTCACAGATTTTATTTTCCTTAATTATGCTAATTAAGATGTATAAAGGCCAAAGTTCTAGTACATCCCTAAATCCTAATGATTTAAAAAGTGTGTCTAAATTTTCTTAGTCCTTCTATGCTTTGTTCAAATAAAAGTTCAGAAAACAAATGATTGCCTCTTACTGGTCTATTATGACAGGTGAAAATATTTCCATGCTCATTAAAATTTATTTTTAAAATGAGGAAATTTTCTTTTCACACAAGTTCTATTTATACATTAAAGACCAAAACCAAAATAGTCCAACAGAAGAATGAAAACAGAAAATTGTGACTGATTGGTGTAACTGCTCCTATTTGCTAAATCCTAGTTTTTACTTGACAATCCTAGTTTTGTTTGTACAGTTAGTGTTTCAATGTATAAAAGTCTGAAGTCAACATGGAAGTCAAAAATATAAAGTCAAATGGAAACCAAAAGTGCAAAACATATAATTTGTGTCATATGCCATAACACATTTTCTCATGGTTAGGATTTTGTATTGATGGCCTCTGATCTCTAGTTCAGCCATCCACAATTTTTGAGCAAATTATGAGATGAGAAGGGAAGAGGAAAGGTACTGCCCTCACTAAGAGCCTACGAATAGAACCAAAGGACCTATATCTGTTCTGTATACACTGTGAAGGTAGGGTGGCTCATAGTTTTATTGATTATACTTTTATACAAAATACTGTTTATTCCCCGTTTTCTTTGTTTCTTTCTGTCACTTTCTTGTCGTAGTTGTCTTCCAAGAATGAAGAAACAGACAGTGGGGTAAAAAATATAGTAAGGGCTTTGGACGTGGAGCTCTACTTAGTTCTTAGGTAACCTAGACCAGATGTTATTTTTCCGAACCTCAAGAGTCTTCATCTAATAAAAGGGGTAATGTTATCTATGTGCTTCTCAGTAATTTTGAGTCTCAATAAAATGTTAGTACAGTTATACTGAAAAAGTATAGTAATATCAATTATTTTATTATATCTTCTTTGCTTACAGTATTCAGCTTCAGCATGTAGAAGCTTATGAATAATTACTTCAATATTTTAACAATGCCTCTATATAGAGTGGTTATATAAATTTTTGCCCAAAATATATAATAATTACTCCAGACAGAGGGTATATGGTTAACCAACTTACAACTACTGAGCTGGATGAGTTTTCAGCATATCATTAGACACAAATGAATTCCAGCAAGTAATTTAACACTTTAAAATTGCCTACTTGCCAAATGCCATGCTATGTAAAAGAACTGAAATGGAAGATTACTGTCATTATTTGAACAATTCAAACCAAAACACCACTTTTGTCTCTTTCACAAGTAAATGGCTTTTGAACTTAATTTCACCTTTAAAAAAAAAAAAAGGAAACCTGGTCTGTTTTTCACTAATTTCATTTCCTAAAAACTCTGCTTAGTGCTATGCATAAATTCTCTATCATAGTAACAACCCTATGTAGTAGGTGTTATCATCTCCATTTTTCAGATAGAGAAACTGAGTTCCCAGAGGTTACAGAGGACTTCCCTGAAACACAAATAGGCTACATTCTCAAAACTATGTACTGTAACGAAGATGTACTTCTTAAAGTTGTAATGAAAAACAGGGTTTGTGTGAATTTAAAGCCAATGTACTTAAATACTACTCTATATCAACTACTAAATATAGTACCTGTCATATAGCAATTCCTCAAAAATGGTCACTAGCATTGTCATTAATAACATTTATAATGATCACAGACAAATCATAAGGAACACCGAGTCATGGTAAGAGTCTATAAAGATCTCTTCATTTTAAAATATTATCAAGAATGTTCAAATTATCTTTTGGATCTAATAATAAAAAGCCAATCACAGTGGCAAATTAGAGTGCCTTTTTTCTCATAATTTTACAGGTCACTTAAACGAATACTGTAAATTAATCAAATTTCCTGGGCTCTAGGAGCATATCAGAATAAAACTGCCTAGAGTGTTCTTTCTAGAGAGACCATTACACTGCAGCACCATTAGATTAACAACTTCATTGTCAGAGAGGAAAGAGAAAGTCACTTAATTTATAACAGTGATAAATTACTTCAATTCAAAATTGAATTAGTAAGTACACATTTCAGAAATGAAGTTCAAATCTTCAATAGACTTATAGCCCCTTTTAAAAACAAGAATGTCCATTATTTTCAATTTAATAGAGCATCAAGTATTATCAACAACAGAATATTTCTGTTAAAAGCATATTAATTTTTAAAGTATTTTAGAAAGCAATTAGATATTAAAACCCCTATATATCTACATTTAGTATGCTACTAATAATAACTGTAGTACAAGACTGATTTGTTTGACTTTATATAGACAATTTGGATAGGTAAACATAATGATCAGAAATTTCCAAAAGTACATTGGAAAAAAAAGTTTTCCCCTTTAACAAAATAAAAGATAGGACACTTTAATTGGAACTGTGCCAAGGTTCCATACAATGTTTACTACTTAAAGTTGCTACCGGGAGTATCTGGTTGGTTATTCTAAACACGAATTTCATCTTACTTGGATCTGGAGCAGTTACTGAGGAACCTGGGGCCAGGTACTCAGCTGTGCCCCATGTTCTCTCCCATGACTTGACCAGTGACACAAAGACAACAAGCTGATGTGAACAGCTGCATGCTGAACCCAAGATTTAGAGACTAGAAATGGAGACAAGGCATCAGCAAATCTTCCTGGTAGCACTGTCAAGTTCTTGAACTTGCACAGCTTGTTAATTAGACCATATACCCAATTAGAGACAATTAATACATGCCTCTTGGTGGGTTTTTTTCATAGTGCCCCTAGTGGCTCCTGAGATGAAATGACTACATATGGCAACAGCCTCAAGAGAGACCTGGCTTATTGCAGGATCAGGAAATGCAGGAACTTTTTCCCAAATGAGGCACCTAAAATTTTTTTAATGATACAGCCCTTGGCCAAATCTTGTTATGGCATCCTCCCAGGTGCCCAGCTTGCTAGCACTCCTCCCTTCCCTCTGAGTATCCTATTTCCTCAGACTCCCTCCTCACCTACTTAGTTGGCTGCCTCTGCCTATTCATACTTTGTGCTGACTTGATAAATTTTTCTTAAGGTGCTTATTACAGTAGACTCAGTAAGGCAAAAACCTATACAGGAAGTTGTCTGATTTTTCCATCCACTGAAAAAAGCCTGCTGTTCAGGGCTGCCCAATAGACTTGTGCCACCTCTGCTACTAGGTCAGCTTAGGCCACTTGCCTTTTTGAGAGGTGATTTTAGTACAATTGCTACCTTCCTCTTGATCACAAACGAGAAAGTCTCCTTCCTCCTACGCACACGGAACAAAATAAATGAAGAATTGTATTACCGATGAGTTTTTAATGATCCCACTATCAGCCTTAGTCTGGTGTAAGGAGAAAATTTGCCACCTACTTTGGCAATCGACTGCAGTAACCCAGAGCATTCCTTAGAATGATAGTCACTGCTCTCAACAATCACTAAAGCTAAATTTGGAAGTTCATTCATTTGCCTAGTTCTCCTTGGATTGCTCTAGCAACTCTGGAGCAGTGAAGACAGTGAACTGTGGTTTCAACACAATTGTGCTCTGGGGAATAACATGAGTGACCTGGACTATGTCAGACTTACAGGCTTGGTCCAACTGGGATACAGAAACTTTGTCCACACTACAGTACACACACACATGCATATGCCCATGCACGTGTGTACATGTACAGGTGATGTAGTTGAGTTACAACTCAGTTGTCTCATGACAACTAGCATATTTTTTATTTTAAACTGTCTTTTAAAATATGTTTTTCTAGACCAAAGTCTGCTGAAGAAAGCAGAACAGTTTAGCTCACATCTTGCTCTATGGTTATTACAGAGCATCTATTTCTATTATATAAATTATAGAACATCAATTCAGGATAAGAAAAATAATTAGATTCAGTATGAGGGATTAAAGTTGTAAATATTTTTAGTTTTTAAGATAATTATGATAACTAAACGTTATTTAGTTTTTATACATGCCAGGAACTATGCTAAGTGCCACAGATGAAATATTTCATTTGTTGCTTTCAGCAACATTGTGAGTTAGATTCTAATATTATCTCTATTTCTAAAATAAAGAAACAAGCTCAAAGAAATTAAGTCCCTAGCCCAAAGCACAGAGCCAAAAGGTGACAAAACAGGATTAAACCCAGGTCTGCCTTTGGGACAGCAAAGATAAGGCTTATAGGATCTAAAAATCTTAGCTCTCTGGCAATACTCTGCATCATTTCTCCCCTAGTTCTCTGTGTTCCAGTCACACTGGCCTTCATTCAATTTTTCATACTCTGCATGTGCCTACAGTTCCTACTCCTGGATTTACCCCATTATAATATTTTATAATCATGTACTTACTGTGATTATTTGATTAATTTCTTTCTCCATCACTAGTGAAGGCCAAAGCCATGTCCACTTTGCTTACTATTACTTGAGAAGAAACAGTGTGGAGTGGGGCTCAAAAGCATGGGTTTTAGAGCCAAACTACCTGACTTTCCTACAGTGAGTTATTTAACTTCTGTCTCAATGCTGTTATCTATAAAATGGGGATAGCAATAATATTTACTTCGTGAGAAGTACTGAGGAGTAAATGGATTTTAAAAAACCCACAAACACTTAAACCATATCTTGGTACCAGGAGGACTTAATAAGAATAAGCTTATTATTATTTCTGTTTATTCCTAACAACTTTCACAGTGCTGGTTTGATAGCACTAGATAGTAAGCACTCCATACATATTTTTAAAATAAATGCACACCAAACATGCATAAATGAATGAATGACTAAATCTTCTGGAGTTATCCCAGTATCTTCTTTGGTTTCATCACATCACACCTATTCAAGGTTTGACATTGCCTATCAAAAATTTAGCCAAGGATCAGTGCTACTTGATCCTGCATCACGGAACAGACATCATCTCTGGATGCTCTTGAAAAGTTCTGGCTTTGGAGTTCAGAGGCCAGAGATCTGATCCTACCACTCTTAAATGAAGAACTTAGTGTTATGGTTTGGTACTAGCACCTTCAAAATATTATTTTTTCTTCTAAGAAAGTGAGAAAGAATACAGAAAATTCATTGACAATATCTGAGCTCAGAAAACCTTTGGGTATATTCAAAATTGCCTTACAGTTGTGAAACAAGAGCATCCCCTTCTGATAACCACACTGTACATGAAGATTTCATATCAATAATGGCATATTATTGGACACTTACCATGTTTCAAGAATTTAACATACATAATCCCCAATCATCATAACCACCCTAAGGGGGAAGTGCCGTTATTTCAATTTTATCTGGGAGAAACTTCATAAAAGTTAAGGAACTTGAGCAAACTCACACAACAAGAAAAGGAAGGCGTGTGATTGGAATACTACAGCACCTCATTTTATTCTTGTATATGTGCTCCGTATTCAGTAAATTAGCACAAATATCTTCTAAAGGAAAGATAATTGTTAAAAGGTTACATTTTTAACATATTGAAGGCAATTAGTAAAGATGTTAAAACATCAGTAAATGTGGCTTGCCTTCAAATGTCAAAGATAAAAATAAGACTAAAGTATTTCTGGCATCTTTACTGGACATCCCATCTTTGAGAACAAGGTAAGGCAATGGTTTTACTCATCTTTCCTCAGGAACACAGCTAAGATTTAGTGGGTAGATTAAATTTAGTATGGAGCTACTACATGCAGCTCTCTGTTATAAAGTAGATGTTAGATCCTGTTATTGTCATATTTGCAGAAAAGTACACTTCCATTGGCTTTAATGTGTGAAAAAGTAAGATCTTTCCTAATAGAGGAACCCTGGAGGCCATCTGTCCAAGGAGAAGAACCAATTCCCAAGCTGATCATAACAGCACGAAAAGTACTTATTTATTTATACTGTATCTTAAAGTCCTATGACCAGGCTTTAAATGGCCAAACAGGATTTTATCTTGGCAGACGAGAATAAACTGCCCCAGCTAAGAAAAGCAATGAGGAGAGAATCCAGATGAGTGAGTTTTCCTTGTGTTTCTTTAAGATGCAGTCAGTTATACAGTGATGCTCACAGATCCACTGAACAAGACAGCCTTAACATTCCTCTCAGTTAGACTAAACTTTAGACAAGTTTCTTCCTGCCTATAAGACTCTGAACTCCCTTTTCCTAGAGCATTTACTTTAGACAATTTGGAATTGTAAATTCTTTATCTGTTCCTTTGAGATGGAAATCTTCTCCCAGTCTCTTATTTTACAACCCAGGAAGGTCTTTCTAAAGGCCCAGGGAGCCAATCTTCCCACTGAAATGTAATCATCAAGAAAAACAGAGCCCCAGCCCCTATCTCCCAGTCTTATGGGAGGTTAGGAGCCAAACTTCCACAAGAGCCAGGTAGCAAACACAAGTGGTCTAATCACATTGATCAACTTCCCCATCTCCAAAATCCTCTAGTACTTTTCCACCAGTTTACCTCAGTGCTTAAAAACACTCCCGCCTTTTTTTTTTTTTCCAGCAGAAGTTGAGTTCAATCTCTCTCCCCTCTTGCAATAGTCTTAAATAAAGTTTTCCTTGCCTGTTTAACTCTCAGGTGCAATTTTCGTTGACATCTCAGAGCCACTTCTTTCAGAAATACACTGCTGCATGGTCAACTTTCTAGCAGCTCTACATCCACTCTAGAATCAAATTGCCAAAAAACTAGTAATACCCACTCCAGCCACTATTCCCCATTCTCTCTCACCAGCTTTGTGTATGACTCCAGCATAGAACCAATAACACTAAGTTATGAATTTCTTTTGTTCCACTGGACTGTGAGCTACTGGAAGAGAAAGTTTTTATTCACTTTTCTAATCCCAGGGTCTAAGCCAGTGCCTGCAGGACATACTCATATCACTCTAGGGGGAGCATCCAGGCAACCTTCTAGTACAAGGGTCCCCAACCCAGGCTGCACAGCAGGAGGTGAGGAACTGGGCTGCACAGCAGGAGGTGAGCAGTGGGTGAGCAAGCGAAGCTTCTTCTGTATTTACAGCCACTCCCCATCACTCACATTACTGCCTGAGCTCCACCTCCTGTCAGATCAGCAGCGTATTAGATTCTCATAGGAGTGCGGACCCTACTGTGAACTGCGCATGTGAGGGATCTAGGTTGCATGCTCCTTATGAGAATCTAATACCTTACGATCTGAGGTGGAGCTGAGGCAGTGATGCTAGCGCTGGAGAGCGGCTGCAAATACAGATTATCATTAGCAGAGAGGTTTGACTGCACAAAGACCATAATAACTCAACTGCTTGCAGACTCATATCAAAACCCTATCAGTGAATGGCAAGTGACAATTAAGCTGCATCTGGTGGTAGGCTTTATAGTGGCAAGTGAGTTGATGTACTTCAATTGTACAGCTGCATCTGGTGACAGGCTTTAAGTCAGAATCCGACACTTATTTTAGTCTTTGCGTGGCCCACCCATTATTTTAGTCACCACTTCCGTCCTCGCCTCTTTCCCGCACTGCACACTTGTCTCAGTCACAGTTTTGGTAAGCCCACAAGCTAACCCTATCCAAAATGAGTAAAAAACAAATGTCGCTGGAGAGCTTCTTTGAAAAAGGGGGAAAGACCCAATGATGAGATAGCAGAATACTCTAAGACTGCCACCAAATGAAAGCTGCATTTAAAAGAAAATACCAAGAGTCCTACTTAAATTATGGGTTCATTGCAACATGTGATTCACATTCTCCAAGCCTACTTTGCATAATATGTGGCAACTGGCTATCCAACAAAGCCATGAAACCTTCAAAACTGCTTCACCACATGGAGACCAAGCACCCTGCATTAAAAGACAAGCCTTTGGAGTTTCTAAAAGAAAAAAACGTGAACACGAAGAACAGAAGCAAGGCCACCACTTCATCAAATGTGTCTGCACTGAGATCATCATTCTTAGTGGCTAACTGCATTGCCAAAGCTAACAAGCCCTTTACTATCGGTGAAGAGTTGATCCTGCCTGCTGCTAAGGACATTTGTCGTGAACTTTTAGGAGAGGCTGCAGTTCAAATGGTGGCATGTGTTCCTCTTTTGGCTAGTACCATAACTAGATGAGTTGATGAAACAGCAGAGGATACTGAGGCACAATTGTCAGAGAGGATTAATGAGTCACCGTGGTACACAATCCAGGTTGATGAGTCTACCAATGCTGACAACAAGGCAACAATGCTTATTTTTGTGCGATATATTTTTCTGGAGGATGTGCATGAGAATATGTTATGTGCACTTTTGTTGCCAACCAACACCACAGCTGCAGAGCTATTCAGGTCTTTGAATGATTACATATCAGGAAAACTGAACTGGTCATTTTGTGTCAGTATACGCATGGACAGAGAGGCTGCCATGACTGTATGGCTTTCCGGTTTCACTACTCGGGTCAAAGAGGTCGCTTCTGAATGTGGGTCTACACACTGTGTCATCCATAGAGAAATGCTGGCTAGTCAAAAACTGTCACCTAAACTTAACAATGATTTTCAGGATGTGATTAAAATTATCAACCATGTTGAAGTACATGCCCTTAACCCACGTCTGTTCACGCAGCTCTGTGAGGAGACGGATGCAGAGCACACACGTCTTCTCTTATACAAAGAAGTGAGATGGCTTTCTAAAGGTAGATCACTGGCCAGAGTTTTTGAGTTACGAGAGCCGCTCCAGAGATTTCTTTTAGAAAACCAGTCACCACTGGCAGCACACTTCAGTGACACAGATGGGTCACAAAACTTGCTTACTTGTGTGACATATTCAACCTGCTCAATGAACTCAATCTGTCACTTCAGGGGAGAATGACAACTGTGTTCAAGTCAGCAGATAAAGTGGCTACATTCAAAGCCAAACTGGAATTATGGGGGCAACGAGTGAACATTGGGATTTTTGACATGTTTCAAACATTAGCAGAGATTTTGAAAGAGACTGAGCCAGGGCCTTCTTTCTCCCAGCTGGTGCATGATCACCTATCTCAGCTTTCAAAAGAGTTTGAGCATTACTTCCCAACCACGAAAGACCCCCTAACTGGGAAGGAATGGATCCGTCACGCATTTGTGAATAAGCCAGGTGAATCGATTTTGTCCACGCTAGAAGAGGATCAACTGCTTGAGATAGCAAATGATGGTGCCCTTAAAAGCATGTCTGAGACCACTTCAAATCTCCACACGTTCTGGATTAAAGTCAAGGCAGAATACCCTGAGATTGCCACAAAAGCACTGAAAAGCCTGCTTCCATTTCCAACATCCAATCTTTGTGAAGCAGGGTTTTCTGCAGTGACAGCAACCAAAACGAGATTATGGAGTAGGCTGGACATCAGCAACACACGTCAGGTGTCACTGTCTCCCATCACCCCCAGATGGGACCATCTAGTTGCAGGAAAACAAGCTCAGGGCTCCCACCGATTCTGCATTATGGTGAGTTGTATAATTATTTCATTATATATTGCAATGTAATAATAATAGAAATAAAGTGCACAATAAATGCAATGCGCTTGAATCATCCCAAAACTATCCCCCCTCCCCAGTACGTGGAAAAATTGTCTTCCACGAAACTGGTCCCTGGTGCCAAAAACGTTGGGGACTGTTGTTCTAGTACCTTATATATGGGGTGACCACATAATTTCTCATCTACATCAGGACAGTTTTAGGAGTGAAAATAATTTTATATAATTTCTGAAATATTTTGTTGCCACATAAATTAGTTCTATAAAATTATGGTTAAGAAAAAATTTCCCTAAAATATATTTTTGTGTGTTAACAAATTTAGATGCTAAAGAATCATAGGCTTTCTAAATTTCAACACATTCCAGAACAGAATATCAATTTACACAGCTACAAATAGAAGTTCAATCAAATATTCTTCTCAAAAGATATTCCAAAACACAGTTATAGAATTTCAAAGTCCATCCTATACTTCAGGTGAATTCTCATCATCTAATTTCTTTAGTTCCTCTCTTGCTGTTGCAGGGATAAATTTCAATGTCTCTGTTTGAAAGCTCTGTCTTCAAAAATTTAATTGATAAAGCTTAATTTTTTTGGTACGCCATCTGTTGAGTACTTTTATTAAAGATATTTAACTGATTTTTAAAAATCGAACCACAATTTATTTTGCAGTAATGGTCTACACTATTGTAGAGCATTTAGATTGAAATATTTTCCAAAGGCTCAGCATTTCTAAAATCTACCTGATGATGGGTAGCAGAGAGAAACAAAGTCATACCGAAGTATTTATTTTTATTTATTTATTTATTTATTTTTGGCTGCATTGGGTCTTCGTTGCTGTGTGCACGTTTCCTCTGGTTGCGGCAAGCAGGAGCTACTCTTTATTGTGGTGCATGGGCTTTGCAGTGCTTCTGGTGCATTGCAGTGGCTTCTCTTGTTGCAGAGTACAGGCTCTAGGTGCACGGGCTTCAGTAGTTGTGGCTCGTGGGCTCTAGAATACAGGCTCAGTAGTTGTGGCACATGGGCTTAGTTGCTCCGCAGCATGTGAGATCTTCCCGGACCAGGGATAGAACCTGTGTACCCTGCATTGGCAGGCGGATTCTTAACCACTGCGCCACCAGGGAAGCCCTGAAGTATTTATTTTTATACAACATGTCTTACTACAACAATCTGAAGTCCAAGTACTATATATAATGTGACTTGCATATTCTAAATTTTTGCTTCTTTGTAGATTGGTAGTGTATTTCAGCTTATTTGGATGCATAATGCACCTTAACAATTTCAAGTTCATTTCTGCTCCATAAATGCTTTAATTTATTAAGAACACTGTTTTTTTACTATGATGTTCAGAATAACCAAAATCTGTATTCATATTATCAGCACAAAAGAAACTCTTTTAACTTCATTTTAACTACTGAATAAATTCATAACCCTTTCAATAATGTCACTTTTGACAGAATTAACTTCTGAAAACTTTAGTTTCTTCCATGAATTGGATTTTTAAAAATGGAATCACTGGGGAGACCTTCAAGATGGTGGAAGAATAAGATGTGGAGATCACCTTCCTCTCCACAAATACATCAGAAATACATCTACATGTGGAACAGCTCCTACAGAACACTTACTGAACGCTGGCAGAAGACCTCAGACTTCCCAAAAGGCAAGAAACTCCCCACGTACCTGGGTAGGGCAAAAGAAAAAAGAAAAAACACAGACAAAAGAATAGGGGCAGGACCTGCACCTTTGGGAGGGAGCTGTGAAGGAGGAAAAGTTTCCACACACTAGGAAGCCCCTTCACTGGCGGAGCTGCGGGGGTGGGCCGGGGGGAACCTTCGGAGCCATGGAGGAGAGCGCAGCAACAGGGGTGCAGAGGGCAAAACAGAGAGATTCCTGCACAGAAGATAGGTGCCGACCAGCACTCACCAGCCAGAGAGGTTTGTATGCTCACCCACTGGGGTGGGTGGGGTCTGGGAACTGAGGCTCGGGCTTCGGAGGTCAGATCCCAGGGAAAGGACTGGGGTTGGCTGCAGGAACACAGCCTGAATGGGGCTAGTGCGCCACAGCTAGCTGGGAGGGAGTCCGGGAAAAAGTCTGGAACGGCCTAAGAGTCAAGAGTCCAGGGGGCTTCCCTGGTGGTGCAGTGGTTAGGAATCCGCCTGCCAATGCAGGGGACATGGGTTCATGCCCCGGTCCGGGAAGATCCCACATGCCGCGGACCGGCTAGGCCCGTGAGCCACAACTACTGAGCCTGCGCGTCTGGAGCCTGTGCTCCGCAACGGGAGAGGCCGTGACAGTGAGAGGCCCGCGCACCACGATGAAGAGTGGCCCCCGCTCGCCGCAACTGGAGAAAGCCCTTGCACAGAAACGAAGACCCAACACAGCCAAAAATAAATAGATAAATAAATTAATTTAAAAAAAAAAGAGTCCATTGTTCCGGGGTGCATGAGGAGACGGGATTTAGAACACCGCCTAAACGAGCTCCAGAGACGGGCGCGAGCCGCAGCTATCAGCGCGGACCCCAGAGACGGGCATGAAACGCTAAGGCTGCTGCTGCAGCCACCAACAATCCTGTGTGCAAGCACAGGTCACTACCCACACCTCCCCTCACAGGAGCCTGTGCAGCCCACCATGGCCAGGGTCCCGTGATCCAGGGACAACTTCCCCGGGAGAACGAATGGCGCGCCTCAGGCTGCTGCAACGTCATGCTGGCTTCTGCCGCCGCAGGCTCGCCCCGCATTCCATACCCCTCCTTCCCCTCCGCCCAAGTGAGCCAGAGCCCCGTGATCAGCTGCTCCTTTAACCCTGTCCTGAGTGAAGAACAGATGCCCTCAGGCAACCTACACGCAGAGGCGGGTCCAAATCCAAAGCTAAACCCCAGGAGCTGTGCGAACAAAGAAGAGAAAGGGAAATCTCTCCCAGCAGCCTCAGGAGCAGCAGATAAATCTCCACAATCAACTTGATGTACCCTGAATCTGTGGAATACCTGAATAGACAATGTATAGTCCCAAAATCTAGCTGGTGTACTTTGGGAGCAACGATATACATATATTTTTCCTTTTACTCTTTTTGTGAGTGTGTATGTGTACGTGTCTTTGTGTGATTTTGTCTGTACAGCTTTGTTTTTACCATTTGTCCTAGGGTTCTGTCTGTCCATTTCTGGGGTTTTTTTTTTATTTTTTACTTTTTTTTATTTTTAATAATTATTTTTTTTTAATTATTTTATTTTATTTTACTTTATTTTTATTTATTTCTTTCTTTTTTTCTCCCTTTTCTTCTGAGCCGTGTGGCTGACAGGGTCTTGGTGCTCCGACCAGGTGTCAGGCCTGTGCCTCTCAGGTGGGAGAGCCAAGTTCAGGATATTGGTCCACCAGAGACCTCCCGGCTCCACGTAATATAAAGGAGTGAAAGGTCTTCCAGAGATCCCCATCTCAATGCTAAGACCCAGCTCCACTCAACGACCAGCAAACTAGTGCTGGACATCGTATGCCAAACAACTAGCAAGACAGGAACACAACCCCACCCAGTAGCAGAGACGCTGACTAAAATCATAATAAGGTCACAGACACGCCAAAACACATGACCAGACGCAGGCCTGCCCATCAGAAAGACAAGATCCAGCCTCATCCACCAGAACACAGGCACTAGTCCCCTCCACCAGGAAGCCTACACAACCCACTGAACCAAGCTTACCAATGGGGGCAGACACCAAAAACAACAGGAAATACGAACTTTGAAGCCTGTGAAAAGGAGACCTCAAACACAGAAAATTAAGCAAAATGAGAAGACAGAGAAACACACAGCACATGAAGGAGCAAGGTAAAAACCCACCAGACCAAACAAATAAAGAGGAAATAGGCAGTCTACCTGAAAAACAATTCAGAGTAATGATAGTAAAGATGATCCAAAATCTTGGAAATACAATGGAGAAAATACAAGAAACGTTTAACAAGGACCTAGAAGAACTAAAGGGCAAAAAAAACAATGATGAACAACACAATAAATGGAATTAAAAATTCTCTACAAGGACTCAATAGCAGAGTAACTGAGGCAGAAGAACGGATAAGTGACCTGGAAGATAAAATACTGGAAATAAGTACTGCAGAGCAGAATAAAGAAAAAAGAATGAAAAGAATTGAGGACAGTCTCAGAGACCTCTGGGACAACATTAAACACACCAACATTCGAATTACAGAGGTTCCAGAAGCAGAAGAGAAAAAGAAAGGGACGGATAAAATATTTGAAGAGATTATAGTTGAAAACTTCTCTAATATGGGAAAGGAAATAGTTAATCAAGTCCAGGAAGCACAGAGAGTCCCATACAGGATAAATCCAAGGAGAAACATGCCAAGACACATATTAATCAAACTATCAAAAATTAAATACAAAGAAAAAATATTAAAAGCAGCAAGGGAAAAACAACAAATAACATACAAAGGAATCCCCATAAGGGTAACAGCTGCTCTTTCAGCAGAAACTCTGCAAGCCAGAAGGGAGTGGCAGGACATATTGAAAGTGATGAAAGGAAAAAATCTAAAACCAAGATTACTCTACTCAGCAAGGATCCCATTCAGATTTGATGGAGAAATTAAAACCTTTACAGACAAGCAAAAGCTAAGAGAATTCAGCACCACAAAGCCAGCTTTATAACAAACGCTAAAGGAACTTCTCTAGGCAGGAAACACAAGAGAAGGAAAAGACCTACAATAACAAACCCAGACAGTTAAGAAAATGGTAATAGGAACATACATATCGATAACTACCTTAAATGTAAATGGATTAAATGCTCCATCCAAAAGACATAGACTGGCTGAATGGATACAAAAACAAGACCCATATATATGCTGTCTACAAAAGACCCACTTCAGACCTAGGGACACATACAGACTGAAAGTGAGGGGATGGAAAAAGATATTCCATACAAATGGAAATCAGAAGAAAGCTGGAGTAGCAATTCTCATATCAGACAAAATAGATTTTAAAATAAAGACTATTACAAGAGACAAAGAAGGACACTACATAATGATCAAGGGATCAATCCAAGAAGAAGATATAACAATTGTAAATATTTATGTACCCAACACAGGAGCACCTCAATACATAAGGCAAATGCTAACAGCCATAAAAGGGGAAATCGACAGTAAGACAATCATAGCAGGGGACTTTAACACCCCACTTTCACCAATGGACAGATTTCATCCAAAATGAAAATAAATAAGAAAACACAAGCTTTAAATGATACATTAAACAAGATGGACTTAATAGATATTTATAGGACATTCCATCCAAAAACAACAGAATACACTTTCTTGTCAAGTGCTCATGGAACATTCTCCAGGATAGATCATATCTTGGGTCACAAATCAAGCCTTGGTAAATTTAAGAAAATTGAAATCATATCAAGCATCTTTTCTGACCACAATACTATGAGACTAGATATCAATTACAGGAAAAAATCTGTAACAAATACAAACACATGGAGGCTAAACAATACACTACATAAAAACCAAGAGATCACGGAAGAAATCAAAGAGGAAATCAAAAAATACCTAGAAATAAATGACAATGAAAACACGATGACCCCAAACCTATGGGAGGCAGCAAAAGCAGTTCTAAGAGGGAAGTTTATAGCAATACAATACTACCTCAAGAAACAAGAAACATCTCAAATACACAACTTAACCTTACACCTAATGCAATTAGAAAAAGAAGAATAAAAAACCCCAAAGGTAGCAGAAGGAAAGAAATCATAAAGATCAGATCAGAAGTAAATGAAAAAGAAATGAAGGAAACAATAGCAAAGATCAATAAAACTAAAAGCTGGTTCTTTGAGCAGATAAACAAAATTGATAAACCATTAGCCAGATTCATCAAGAAAAAAGGAGAAGACTGAAATCAACAGAATTAGAAATGAAAAAGGAGAAGTAAAAACTGACACTGCAGAAATATAAAGGATCATGAGAGATTACTACAAGCATCTATATGCCAATAAAATGGACAACCTGGAAGAAATGAACAAATTCTTAGAAAAGCACAACCTTCCGAGACTGAACCAGAAAGAAATAGAAAATATAAACAGATGAATCACAAGCACTGAAATTGAAAATGTGATTAAAAATCTTCCAACAAACAAAAGCCCAGGACCACATGGCTTCACAGGCGAATTCTATCAAACATTTAGAGAAGAGCTAACATCTATCCTTCTCAAACTCTTCCAAAATACAGCAGAGGGAGCAACACTCCCAAACTCATTCTATGAGGCCACCATCACCCTGATACCAAAAGCAGACAAAGATGTCACAAAGAAAGACAACTACAGCCCAATATCACTGATGAACATAGATGCAAAAATCCTCAACAAAATACTAGCAAACAGAATCCAACAGCACATTAAAAGGATCATACACCATGATCAAGTGGGGTTTATCCCAGGAATGCAAGGATTCTTCAATATATGCAAATCAATCAATGTGATACACCATATTAACAAATTGAAGAATAAAAACCATATGATCATCTCAATAGATGCAGAAAAAGCTTTTGACAAAATTCAACACCCATTTATGATAAAAACCTTTCAGAAAGCAGGCATACAGGGAACTTACCTCAACATAATAAAGGCCATGCGTGACAAACCCACAGCCAACGTCATCCTCAATGGTGAAAAACTGAAACCATTTCCACTAAAATCAGGAACAAGACAAGGTCCCCCATTCTCACCACTATTATTCAACATAGTTTTGGAAGTTTTAGCCACAGCAATCAGAGAAGAAAAAGAAATAAAATGAATCCAAAACGGAAAAGAAGTAAAGTTGTCACTGTTTGCAGATGACATCATACTATACATAGAGAATCCTAAAAATGCCACCAGAAAACTACTAGAGCTAATCAATGAATTTGGTAAAGTTGCAGAATACAAAATTAATGCACAGAAATCTCTTGCTTTCCTATACACTAAAGATGAAAAATCTGAAAGAGAAATTAAGGAAACACTCCCATTTACCATTGCAACAAAAAGAATACAATACCTAGGAATAAACCTACCTAGGGAGACAAAAGACCTGTATGCAGAAAACTATAAGACACTGATGAAAGAAATTAAAGATGATTCCAACAGATAGAGAGATATACCATGTTCTTGGATTGGAAGAATCAGTATTGTGAAAATGACTGTACTACCCAAAGCAATCTACAGATTCAATGCAATCCTTATCAAACTACCAATGTCATTTTTTACGGAACTAGAACAAAAAATCTTAAAATTTGTATGGAGACACAAAACACCCCAAATAGCCAAAGCAGTCTTGAGGGAAAAAAAAGGAGCTGGAGGAATCAGACTCCCTGACTTCAGACTCTACTACAAAGGTACAGTAATCAAGACAATATGGTACTGGCACAAAAACAGAAACATAGATCAATGGAACAGGATAGAAAGCCCAGAGATAAACCCACACACATATGGACACCTAATTTACAACAAAGGAGGCAAGAACATACAATGGAGAAAAGACAGCCTCTTCAATAAGTGGTGCTGGGAAAACTGGACAGCTACATGTAAAAGAAGGAAATTAGAACCCTCTCTAACATCATATACAAAAATAAACTCAAAATGGATTAAAGACCTAAATGTAAGGCCAGACACTATCAAACTCTTAGAGGAAAACATAGGCAGAACACTCTATGACATAAATCACAGCAAGATCCTTTTTGACCCACCTCCTAGAGAAATGGAAATAAAAACAAAAATAAACAAATGGGACCTAATGAAACTTAAAAGCTTTTGCACAGCAAAGGAAACCATAAACCAGACGAAAAGACAATCCTCAGAATGGGAGAAAATATTTGCAAATGAAGCAACTGACAAAGCATTAATCTCTAAAATTTACAAGCAGCTCATGCAGCTCAATATCAAAAAAACAAACAACCCAATCCAAAAATGGGCAGAAGACCTAAATAGACATTTCTCCAAAGAAGATATACAGATTGCCAACAAACACATGAAGGAATGCTCAACATCACTAATCATCAGAGAAATGCAAATCAAAAGTACAAGGAGGTAACACCTCATACTAGTCAGTATGGCCATCATCAAAATATCTTCAAACAATAAATGCTGGAGAGGGTGTGGAGAAAAGAGAACACTCTTGCACTGTTTGTGGGAATCAAAATTGATACAGCCACTATGGAGAACAGTATGGAGGTTCCCTAAAAAACTAAAAATAGAACTACCATATGACCCAGCAATCCCACTACTGGGCATATACCCTGAGAAAACCATAATTCAAAAAGATTCATGTACCACAATGTTCACTGCAGCTCTATTTACAATAGCCGGGACATGGAAGCAACCTAAGTGTCCATCGACAGATAAACAGATAAAGAAGATGCGGCACATATATACAATGGAATATTACTCAGCCATAAAAAGAAACGAAATTGAGTTATTTGTAGTGAGGTGGATGGACCTAGAGTCTATCATACACAGTGAAGTCAGAAAGAGAAAAACAAATACCATATGCTAACACATATACATGGAATCTAAAAAAATAAAATAAAAAATGGTTATGAAGAACCTAGGTGCAGGACAGGAATAAAGAGGCAGATGTTGAGAATGGACTTGAGGACATGGAGAGGGGGAAGGGTAAGCTGGGACGAAGTGAGAGAGTGTCATGGACATATATACAATACCAAATGTAAAACAGATAGCTAGTGGGAAGCAGCCGCAAAGCACAGGTAGATCAGCTCGGTGCTTTGTGACCATGTAGAGGGGTGGGATAGGGAGGGTAGGAGGGAGACGCAAGAGGGAGGAGATATGGGGATATATGTATATGTATAGCTGATTCACTTTGTTATACAGCAGAAACTAACACAACTTTGTAAAGCAATTATACTCCAATAAAGATGTTAAAAAAAAATGGAATCATTGTTAGAATCAACTGGTTTCTATTTCAAGCAATTGATGGTAGTGACATAAAACCGATATAATTGAGCAAGTCTCCTTTTGCTAATGCATTAATAGCCATCAATTCACTCTACATACACGAGAAAATGTGAAGTCATAATGAGCAAAAGTAATACTGATGAAGACAATTATTTAATCTAAATGAAAAGTAATGTTTCTGGAGTGATAAGCAAACTGACCTTTGTAGCTACATGTATTAAATCATTATCTTTGGTCACAGTCCTAAAATAACTAATAAGTTTTAAAACAGTGAAGCTTCTTAAGCAGATGTGTTCTCTGGTTTTTACACTGTTGATGTGATCACTATTGTGCCCTTGGTGGACGGTAAATGTCCACAAACATTTTAAGTTAATATATTATTAAAATTGACTAACAAAAATGATGCATTTATTTTTTTCCATTAAATATGTTTTTGTTTTTTAAACTATATTGCTGTCAAATGATTTAATTCAAACTTGAAAACACTGCAAAACAATAAACAGTTGTAGAATGATAGCATAGAATAAGCAGCCAAACCGCTGCATTGGTCGCAGTAAGACCAATGAATGTCTATTACACATTCTCCTGCCTCTAATTCCGCTGTTTACCCCTGACCCTGCCCTCGTCTGGCCTTGTAGCTTCTTACCTGTAGTAGGCTGAGACACCAAGTGGGGAGCAGGAAAAATAGTGTCAGATACTTTGCTCACCAGTTCTTGGAGACGTCTTTGGGGGGAAAAAAGACAAAAATACAAATAAAAATTAGGCACAATTCCTTGAAGGAAGCCTGTGCATGCGTGGGGCCCTAGCTCTTATGCATCATTAGCTTCACGGTCCATCAGCCTCTGGGAGATAGCCAAGCAGAGGACAGGGCTGAGAGTCCTCCAGCGCAGGACACAGCAAGTACCGGCACTGTGACGCCCGACAGAGGGAGGAACAAGCGAGGAGGCTGCTGCGGAGAGCCGGAACCAGACCACGGAAAAATTCACAGTCCACGACAAGGACTCTGAATAGGATAAACGATAAAATAAGTGAATGAAGTAGTGAATTACCAGGAAACTAATTTTCTTTTTTCTTTTGGAGAGGACAGGCTGAGAGGAACGGAGCTTCCGAAGCGGCTCACAGAAAGGCGGAAGCAGGCCAGAGGCCCAGCCGCTGAATCCCGATCTCACGGGATTTCCGGAGATCTCGGGGGCTAGCAGGGGCGTCCCGGGATGAGAAACACCTGGGTGCCTCTTGCGGCAGGTGTGCCGTTTGGCTCAGACCGCCTATCACGAAATCCCCAATGCTTGTGGACTCCTCAAACCCCGCCCCGAATCAGAGTCAGAGTGGAGTGTCACCAGGCCCCAGACGTCTGCCCAGGTGAAGGGGAACGCACTCTGAAGAACTACCCAAAGTCAGAACGGGGGATTGAACTGTGCATACTCAGGCTGAAAAAGTAAAGCCTTCCAGGAGCCCAAAGGGCCCAGGGCTGTGACCTGGGCCTCTGGCACGGAATCCTGGAGTCTGCATCTTCCAAAGCCACAGCAACCCCAATGTGCTGTTCCATTTGCACACACTCAGGGCCAGTTCCTCCCAGCAGCTGAAAGGGATCTAAAATTTGTTCCGGGAGACCATCTCTGCCTGTTCCTAAGCATTTGCCTTGAAGAGCAGTCTAAGGGCATTGCTCTCTGCTTCTCAACCTGCCCATCTGTCAGCACTCTATGATCAGGGAGCTGGCTCCTTCACACAATCCCTTCCATCAGGTAACATTCCCTCTTGTTAATACCGTGGTCCAGGGCCTGGTCACATGGGTGGAGTGTGGGGCTTCCCAGGAAGGACTTGGCTGTAAGCAAAAGGAGAAAGATTTCTTCTTTCGTCCAAAGGCAGTCATCTAATGGCACCCATATACAGAAATCCAAGCTGTTGGATGGGTGAGGCTCCTGCACTGCCATGACTACCCTGACTAATTAGACTAAGATTGCTTACACCTCTAAAGTTTAGTTCCAAAATTCTTTGAAAACATTCTCCTTTTCTTATACTGACTTTGAGGTTCCTGGGAAGAAAAGCTTTCTATAGATTCCTATAATGCCAAGGTGAATTTAAGCTTGTTTTACTGTGATATCTTTCCTAGTACTAGGATGCAGTATTATTTAATCATTTGTTTTTATGATACATTTTATGACATTTTTATCTTGACTTCCTCTTTCAACTACAACATCCATAAGGGTAGTGACAAGTACTCATCTCTGAACCCCTCAAAGTGACAAGCAGTGTCTGGCACAGATCTATGGTACCCGAAAGCCTTTGCTGCATGTCAAACCACCCCAAAACTTATTGACTTAAACAACAAACATTTATTATTTCTGACAATTCAGTGAGTTGACAGGGCATGTTTGCTAATATTGATCACAACTTGCCACATGACCATGCCAGATTCAGAGGGTGGAGAAAGACGCTACCTCATGATGAGATGAATTGCTTTCAGTCTACCCCATCCACCCAGCAACTGGTGACTTCTGAATCCGTATTTCTACATCACCCTGTAGGTGACACTGAAGCAGGAATACAAAGGTTTTCCACTATCTCTCTGTCCCTGACATGGTTGGAACTATAGGTTTGGAGGGAAATGGAAGTGAAAAACTATAAAGAACGTGGTTCTGTTTGTAGGTTAACTGGAGAATGGGAAGAAACATTTCCTCCTTGGGAGTATCTCCAGTATTATAAAAAATACTAGCATGAAATAGAAGCTGAACGAGAAACTCTGTGATAGTTTACCTAACTGAAGTTTAATAAATACCGATTTTAAAATGTTTCATTTTACACAACCAAGGTTTGTTCATGTGGAGTGATGCAAAGAATATATACATTTTGGCATTTTTTCAGATCATGATTTGAATTCTATCTAGGCCACTTACTAGCATGAGACCTTGAAGAAAATAAATATTTACCCTCAGTTTTCTAGTCTGTTAAATGAGATAATCATACCTGAGAAGGCCACTTTGAGGGTTAAACAACGTAACATAACATATATGCTTCACACAAATTAAGCACTCAAAAGTTGGTTTCTTTCCGTCCTTTCTTATATTTATACTTACTTTCTTTGATTTATACAGTATTACATGCTTTTTGGAAGGACATGAGTTCTTAAATCCTAACCGTTAAAAACACTTTTTGTGTTAATAGATAATACACGCAACTATGTGTGTGCATATGTATATATTGATAGTAACCCTGTTATGGCTCTTACTAGGTTCCAAGTGCTGTTCTAAATGTTCTATTAAAAGTAATTCATTTAAACCTCACAATAGATCCATGCAGTTGGTAATACTACCATGATTTGGCACAGACGAAAACTGCAAATAGAGATGTTTCTTACACCTGGTAAGAAATGAAGCTGAAATTTTAACCCACAGCAGTGTGTCTCCTGATACATCCTCCTAACCACTGAACTAAGCTGCCACTATATGGCAAAGATTCACTGCAGCTATAATTACTAAAATAACTTTTAAAAATTAATCTATTATATCCATTAAACTGAAATGTGTTTCTGTTTAAAATAATTAGCAGATTTTTTCCCCATACACTTGAACTTGTTCCCCCTAAGTTGTTACTCCCCCTAGCTGTGTTTTCAAAGAAAAAAAATCTAGAAAAAGAAATACCATACACATTGAACTGCTTGTTTTCCTAAAAGTGTTTGGGGAGATGGCCTAAATTTGAGAAAAATTCCATGGTATTATAATTTTAACTGGTTACTACAGTGCCTTGAAATTCAGAACATTTTGTGTTCTAAGCTTGCCCTAACAAGAATGGGTTGAATATATAAGAATATAGTTTAACCTCAGCAAACTTATGGAATTAAAAATGGGTAGTCATTTTGAAAAGGACAAGGACATGGTAAAATATTCAAAAGGTCAAAGGCAAATTTTGTCATATCTAAAATAGTCATGCTTCATCATGCAGTTCCAAACATCACCTAGGGTACAAAATTGTACAGCTGTTTTAATTCTGTTTGCATTTGGGAAATGCTAAGAACATACTGGACAGGCATTTTGATAGAAATGCACAGTACATTTTTTTAAAGAAAGAAACTCTTTCTTACACAGTGTTCAATTCAGCATTAACTAAAAAAGAAACTGAGTCAACTAGATATACTCATGTATTTCAATACTGAAAATACATAATAGTGGGAAAAATCCAGCACCTCTTACTTTATGGAGGACAGAAAACATTGTTTTTCTCTGGTGTTTCCTCCTACCTTCCTAAGATTTCCTTTTCTGCCATCTTTATTCACTTCATTGAATGCTTCAAGCCCTTACCTGGCTTAAATGAACAGTACATACTCTGCAATTTTCTGCTGAAATGGCCCCTCAGCCTTCTATACTCTGTTACCTTGAGGGTCATGTTGGGACAAGACGGGTAGTCTTCTTGCTTAGCATTGCCATTTCTTTCTAGATCACTGCCCATGCCTCATGCTAAGATCCCTGCATTTCTGAGCTTCTATTACAGGTCTAAACGGCATAAAGCCCTCCTATATTTCTGTCCTGGACAGACCCTATATTTTGGGCAAGTGGCTCAACACTCCCCTCTTAATCCTCTGTTACCGTTCTATGCATGAGATGATTCATGCAACATCCACTCTCAAATTTATTCACTTCGTCAGTTCCAGGAATCCTCAGCTCCACTCTACTGTAGCCTCACACACATCCTCACTTTTAACCTAGTTATTATCCAGAACACCCTACAGAGTAAGCTCCTTGAGGACAGGGGCAGTTCCTCTAGGGTTGATCACTGCATCATCAACAATTAGCATGGCATCTGGTACATATTAGGTGCTTAACTAAATAGTTATTAAATAAATGAATACATTAATCACATCCCATCAGGAAATCTTAAACTCCAATTCATTCTTTCATCTCTTCCTAACTTTCCTTGGGTCCTAGCTCTCTTAGGACCCAAATTCTTATATTCATTTTATATCACAATGGCCACTATCCCCATCCTTTCTCTATTTCCTCCTGATCTCATAGCCGTCCTCTATGTTTCACATATTTTACTGACCAACACCAATAAGATGAACTTCTTCTCACCAAACACTCCTCTGTATTACATGCCCATTCCTACACAGTATATAGTCATAAAGCAGTACTCTGAATCATACTGGTGTTAACAACATTGCTTTTTCCACTACTGCTGTATAAGAACAAGCAAATTTTAAGATGTTGTCCTAGAGTTAGAATTGAGAGTTGGGGCAGAATTTAAAAATCCACAAAAATGTGCACTTTTGATCTTGTGCAACTATATAAAATGAAATGGCACAGAAATGATTCATTGTATAATTATTCTTAACGCTCTTAATGAGAACCTATTTGGGACTCAGTCGGGTTCTGAGGAAATGAAGAAGAAAATATGTGTCCTTCTGCTTTAAAGAGTTTGCTCATAATCTATTAAGGAGATAGACATTTAGACTTGGTTCTCTCATTCACACTGTCCTATAACCAACATGTTGTAAAGATGGAAATTTTGACAGGAGAGCAAATACAGTGTAAATTACAGGATATCAAATCAAGATAATGAAATTAATTTTATTTTATGTAAATAAGTGTTAAGAAGACTGAGAATAGATGACATTAAATTACCAATATGATCTCTTTTATTAAGAGATAATTATATTTTAAAATCAATAACATGAAGAATTCATATCAATTTAAAGTTAATTTAATGTGTCACTATCTAATGTGTCACTATCAAATCCTGTTTATTCACTATCACATCCTAAGAGCTGGAGCCTGTATTCACCTTGCAAAGCCCATCCTAAAATTCTGTGCCTAGACTACAGCCTAGAGCAAGTTAGTAACTAAGTAACTAGGTTTCTGTCCCATTTCCTGTTTGTTACCCAGTGCTGTCACAATGTGCCTAAAGCAATGAAATCTGGGTTAGAAAGAAAAACAAGTATCAGAGTTTGAAGTTCACAAAAATTTTGAGTACTGGAAAGCGCAGAAGTTAAAACTATGAGTTGGGGAGCTCACCAGGATCAGTGGAGTTCTTGGGTCAATAGGTGATTATTTACCAGAGGCATTACACCACTTTCATCCCCCTTACTCACCAGGAGAATTAGGTTATTTTGTTACTTAAATGTAACCTGATATCAGTATGTATCATGCTCACAGAAATTCCCTATTATTCTGTGGCTTTTTGAATCAGTGATTTTGGAGGCCACTGATACTCTCTAACCCTTTCATAGTACCCAACATTTTTTTCCAGAAAATTGAATACCTTTTGTGTTTTTATACATATATGTACATGTATATATATATATGTATGTGTGTGTGTGTGTGTGTGTGTATATATATATATGTATATATATAGAGAGAGAGAGAGAAAGAGAGAGAGAGGGAGAGGGAGATTATTAACCTAGTTATATCAAATCTGTCAGTTTAGTGAAGTTAAATATCCCTGAAAGTGAAGATGTATAACATTTCATCAGGAGGTTGGAGGAAATAGGGTTAATACCATTAGGAACTTAAACCGAAAAAAAAAGTGACCCTGCTTCAACAGAATTTAATCCAAGACTGGTTCTCAATGGGAGAGTTGCCTGAGGATGAAATCAGCATGTCCAAATGAAACAGTCTTGGAAATGCCTTCTTTAATGTAACTGAACTCTCCCTACACCCCACTGGCTTAAAATTTTGACTTAACACAATTTTTTTTTCCTCAGTTTTTTATAACAGACAGAACCAAACAAAGGCCCACAGGATGCTCCTTGCATGACTAGGCCCACTCTTGGAAACCACAGATAGAATCAACAGACAGGTAAGGTCCAGCCAACCCAGATAGTATTTGTGATATCGTGATTTATAATAAGAAATTGTAAAAAAAAAAATAATAATAATAGTAATAATAAACAGAAACCTCAACTACATAGATTCAGGAGGCCAGAGGAGGGAACCCTCACGCCCCGCAACAATAACAGAGCCCAACAGGAAGAAGACGGACTCCTCTTCTTTCCCAGCAATGACTCAGCCAGTGAAAAGCCACGGACTCGTTGTTTACTCTAACCTTCCCAACTTCCTTTCCCACTCTGTAACAGTGTTCTGGTTCCCTTGCTGTGTGGAGAACTTGCACATGACTCACCATGGTTGCAGACCCTGAACTGCAATTCTCTGCTGATCCCAAATAAATCTTTGCTGGAGAAATATCTGGCAGTCTATTTGTTTTAGGTCAACAAAATATATATTTGGTTTTTGTCCTCATTTCTGGCTCAGAGCTGCTAAAACCATTAGAATGTCCAAAGGGAGGAGAGTCATAAAGGTGTCTTCTGTTATGTTAATGAGGTGACTTTTGGAAAGCACTGAGGTAACCTAAGGATGGGGGCCGGTTGTTAGGGAACCCAACCCTGTGATTAGACGGTTGGGACTTTCAGTTCATCCCCCCATCCCCCACTCCCACTTCTAGAGAGGGGAGAAGGGTAGAGCTTAAATCAACTGCCAATGGTTTAATCAATTTTGAGTGTGCAATGAAGCACTTCCCCAAACTGAAAAGGACAGGGCTTGGAGAGCTTCCAGGCTGATGAACACATGGGCATTTTTGGAGAGTGATGAACTTTGAGAGGGCATGGAAGCTTCATACCCTTCATACCCTTTCCCTATGTATCACTTCCATCTAGCTATTCCTTTAATAATAAACCAGTAACTAGTAAGTTAAATGTTTCTGTAAGTTCTGTAAGCTGCTGTGGCAAATAAATCAAACCCAAGGACGTATCTTTGGAACCTCCAGTCTATAGATGGATGGTGAGAAGCACAGGCGATAACCTGGACTTGCAACTGGTCTCTGCAGGCGGGGGTAGATGTGAGTCAGTTTTGTAGGACAAAACCCTTAACATGTTGGATCTGAAGCTATCTGCAGGTAGACAGTGTCAGAATTGAGTTGAATTGTAGAACATCCACCTGGTGTTGGAGAATTTCTTGATGGCGTGGGAACCCACTCCCCCAGCGTGCATGTGCGCACACATAAACAAAAAAGAAATTGGTGATCATTAGTATTTAAAACAAAATTTGCAATGACTCATTGATTTAGGATTCTGTGAAGGCTTAATTAGATGGACCAACCCCATTTTATGTAAGAAGAGCTATATACATTTTATCATACATACTAATGAACTCAAGTTACAAAGAATACCCAATGGATTCTGCTATCAGCATCTAGGCATTCTACACCAAGGCATCGATGACAACTTTAAATTGAAATGGCTAGGTGAAGAGTCTCTGGATTCTCTACCGGGGAGGTAAAGGGGATTCCACAATGACCTTGATTTATACAGACTCCAGACTTCCTGAAATAGATACTTCATTCTTCATTACCTTTATTACTACATCACATAATTCTTAGGATTTGTTTAAGAACAGGTTTATAGAACTAAAGCTTTACTTGTTCACTCCAGAAATGACTACACCATGTTTCAGCTCTGGCTCCCTGACCTCAGTGTTTTATTATGAGCAACCTTTGTTGCAATGAATGTATTTTCTCCGTACAGTTACAATGGAAGATATGCTTTTGGGGGGAAAGATCTTTTCTTACTTGTAGTCTGAAATGAAAATAGATTCCTCATTTTTACAGTATCATGACATTGCATATACAACATCATTAAGCATCCTCTAATAATGGCCAAAACAGATTAATCATTTTGTTAACACTTAATGATCACAGCATTGTTAGAAGGTACCCAGACAAACGTCTGACTCAATGTAAAACATTCCAGGATGGGTGCATGAGCCCCTTCTGAAAGACTCCTGATGAGGAAAAATCTGGAGAGCATTAGGAAGCCTTTCTCATTTTTTAATTACTGAATTTTTCTGAAAATATTTTGTCTATTTTTATATTACATTAAGCCTGAATTTCTCTATTTCTCTAACCAGGACTTTTGTCTCATTTCAATTTTTTTTTTTTTTTTCAAATTTGGGCCTTTTAACCATTAGAGTACAGTTATCACATTCTCTCCCCTCGTCCTGTACTTTGATTTATACACCTTCCATTGTTTAGGGAATAAATGATTTGGTCCATTTTTCTCTAGGCAGTGATTTTTTAGTAGCACAGATTAGAACAAAATCTTTTTAGTTTAAACAAAAAAGGATACTTTTTAAGAAAGTTATAGGGATATGTCAGAGACTTCAAGGGAAGGGCAAGCAAGTTCCTCAACAGATTGTAACAGGGAGTAAAAGCCACTAGGAATAGAGGCATCTATGTTCTCTGTGTGTGTTATTGTCACTACTGGGATTTTTTTCACCTCTGTTTCTCTGAGTGGATTGGAATCAGTCTCCATTCTCTTTTTTTTTTTTTTTTTTTTTTAAACATCTTTATTGAAGTATAATTGCTTTACAATGGTGTGTTATTTTCTGCTTTATAACAAAGTGAATCAGTTATACATATACATATGTTCCCATATCTCTTCCCTCCTGCATCTCCCTCCCTCCCACCCTCCCTATCCCACCCCTCTAGGTGGTCACAAAGCACTGAGCTGATCTCCCTGTGCTATGCGGCTACTTCCCACTAGCTATCTATTTTACATTTGGTAGTGTATATATGTCCATGACACTCTCTCACCCTGTCACATCTCACCCCTTCCCCTCCCCATATCCTCAAGTCCATTCTCTAGTAGGTCTGTGTCTTTATTCCCGTCTTGCCACTAGGTTCTTCATGACCTTTTTTTTTTCCTTAGATTCCATATATATGTGTTAGCATACTGTATTTCTTTTTCTCTTTCTGACTTACTTCACTCTGTACGACAGACTCTAACTCCATCCACCTCATTACAAATACCTCCATTTCATTTCTTTTTATGGCTGAGTAATATTCCATTGTATATATGTGCCACATCTTCTTTATCCATTCATCCGATGATGGACACCTAGGTTGCTTCCATGTCCTGGCTATTGTAAACAGAGCTGCAATGAATATTTTGGTACATGACTCTTTCTGAATTATGGTTTTCTCAGGGTATATGCCCAGTAGTGGGATTGCTGGGTCGTATGGTAGTTCTATTTTTAGTTTTTTAAGGAACCTCCATACTGTTCTCCATAGTGGCTGTATCAATTTACATTCCCACCAACAGTGCAAGAGTGTTCCCTTTTCTCCACACCCTCTCCAGCATTTATTGTTTCTAGATTTTTTGATGATGGCCATTCTGACTGGTGTGAGATGATACCTCATTGTAGTTTTGATTTGCATTTCTCTAATGATTAATGATGTTGAGCATTCTTTCATGTGTCTGTTGGCAATCTGTATATCTTCTTTGGAGAAATGTCTATTTAGGTCTTCTGCCCATTTTTGGATTGGGTTGTTTGTTTTTTTGTTATTGAGCTGCATGAGCTGCTTGTAAATCTTGGAGATTAATCCTTTGTCAGTTGCTTCATTTGCAAATATTTTCTCCCATTCTGAGGGTTGTCTTTTGGTCTTGTTTATGGTTTCCTTTGCTGTGCAAAAGCTTTTAAGTTTCATTAGGTCCCATTTGTTTATTTGTGTTTTTATTTCCATTTCTCTAGGAGCTGGGTCAAAAAGGATCTTGCGTGATTTATGTCATAGAGTGTTCTGCCTATGTTTTCCTCTAAGAGTTTGATAGTGTCTGGCCTTACACTTAGGTCTTTAATCCATTTTGAGTTTATTTTTGTGTATGGTGTTAGGGAGTGTTCTAATTTCATACTTTTACATGTACCTGTCCAATTTCCCCAGCACCACTTATTGAAGAGGCTGTCTTTTCTCCACTGTATATGCTTGCCTCCTTTATCAAAGATAAGGTGACCATATGTGTGTGGGCTTATCTCTGGGCTTTCTATCCTGTTCCATTGATCTATATTTCTGTTTTTTTGCCAGTACCAAACTGTCTTGATTACTGTAGCTTTGTAATATAGTCTGAAGTCAGGGAGCCTGATTCCTCCAGCTCCATTTTTCATTCTCAAGATTGCTTTGGCTATTTGGGGTCTTTTGTGTTTCCATACAAATTGTGAAATTTTTTGTTCTAGTTCTGTGAAAAATGCCAGTGGTAGTTTGATAGGGATTGCACTGAATCTGTAGATTGCTTTGGGTAGCAGAGTCATTTTCACAATGTTGATTCTTCCAATCCAAGAACATGGTATATCTCTCCATCTATTTGTATCATCTTTAATTTCTTTCATCAGTGTCCTATAATTTTCTGCATACAGGTCTTTTGTCTCCTTAGGTAGGTTTATTCCTAGATATTTTATTCTTTTTGTTGCAATGGTAAACGGGAGTGTTTTCTTAATTTCACTTTCAGATTTTTCATCATTAGTGTATAGGAATGCAAGAGATTTCTGTGCATTAATTTTGTATCCTGCTACTTTACCAAATTCATTGATTAGCTCTAGTAGTTTTCTGGTAGCATCTTTAGGATTCTCTGTGTATAGTATCATGTCATCTGCAAACAGTGACAGCTTTACTTCTTCTTTTCCGATTTGGATTCCTTTTATTTCTTTTTCTTCTCTGATTGCTGTGGCTAACACTTCCAAAACTATGTTGAATAATAGTGGTGAGAGTGGGCAACCTTGTCTTGTTCCTGATCTTAGTGGAAATGGTTTCAGTTTTTCACCATTGAGGACAATGTTGGCTGTGGGTTTGTCATATATGGCCTTTATTATGTTGAGGAAAGTTCCCTCTATGCCTACTTTCTGCAGGGCTTTTATCATAAATGGGTGTTGAATTTTGTCGAAAGCTTTTTCTGCATCTATTGAGATGATCAAATGGTTTTTCTCCTTCAATTTGTTAATATGGTGTATCACGTTGATTGATTTGCGTATATTGAAGAATCCTTGCATTCCTGGAATAAACCCCACTTGATCATGGTGTATAATCCTTTTAATGTGCTGTTGGATTCTGTTTGCTAGTATTTTGTTGAGGATTTTTGCATCTATGTTCATCAGTGATATTGGCCTGTAGTTTTCTTTCTTTGTGACATCTTTGTCTGGTTTTGGTATCAGGGTGATGGTGGCCTCGTAGAATGAGTTTGGGAGTGTTCCTCCCTCTGCTGTATTTTGGAAGAGTTTGAGAAGGATAGGTGTTAGCTCTTCTCTAAATGTTTGATAGAATTCGCCTGTGAAGCCATCTGGTCCTGGGCTTTTGTGTGTTGGAAGATTTTTAATCACAGTTTTTTCAGTGCTTGTGATTGGTCTGTTCATATTTTCTATTTCTTCCTGGTTCAGTCTCGGCAGGTTGTGCTTTTCTAAGAATCTGTCCATTTCTTCCAGGTTGTCCATTCCATTCTCTTTAGAGAGTTAATTTCTCTGGTCCTCTTGCTCATGGACCAGCATGGTTAACTCAGATGCCACTTTACATCACTTACTTGTTGAGCTGATCAACAAACTAGTCTTTGTGTCCTAATACCAAATTCCCAGAGAAAGCGTATAATTATCTTAGCCTAGACTGGAATGACGTCTATTGACTCAATTAGCTTGATAGCAGGAATTCATCTAGGGTTTAAAGGTGGGAGTGAGTTTTTTCAGAAAAAGAAGATTTGTAAACTGAACAGAAGTTTGACAATCACTTCGTCTTTTCCTTCTCATAATGATCTAAAACCATAACATGATATTTTAGATGTGATCTGAATAAAGCAGAGTATCTTGACAGGCTATGACTTCTTTCCAGCACACATTATAGTTCACTTAATGAAGCACTAGATTGTGTTACAGCAATACTTTTAAAGTAATATCTTAATCATCAAAGAGACTAATGATCACAAAGCTTCTGGAAGCTTTCTCTTTAATATTTCTTTTAGCACTTGATTAAGGAATGGTATTGATATATATTTGAACAGTAGCAATTCAGTGCTATGAACAAGCATTATTTGTATAACTATAGAAATGAATGAGATCTATCATTGGTCACATGTATTCTTACTGAGACCAATTGGGTCATAATATTTCTTTTATCATGTTACTAGAATCCTAAGTCAAGAAATCTTACAGATCATTAATACATCTTACCTAATTCTATTAACCAATTATTTCCATCACAGATTTAATTTAAATTGACAAAGTTTTCAAAAAAAGATCAGGAAAATGGGATACAATATCAAATTATTAAACTAATGAAATATCCTTAGTCCATGCTATCTAATAAATCATCCATTGGATGATTTATGATTGAAATATACTTGTGATAATTTCTATAAAGTTTTAGTAATTTTTTTACCATATTCTCAGAAATTTGCTGAAAATATTGAGGAGGCAAACTTAGCCATAAAACATGTGCACAGGCCATTCATACTTATAAATACAATGCTTTTTATTTTGGAAACATCTGGTCTAATAAAAATATATGTATTACTTTACAGTACAGAATGCCCTTCTATTTTTTTCCGTTTCCTCCCCAGATAGATTTATTTACTGCACTATTTGCATCACAGGCCTAGTAGTGCCCTGAGTGAAACAATGAATGATAAAATTACTCATTATTTAGTTCACTATGTGACAGACACTCTGTCATATAGGGATGCTGAGTGTTCAGTCCTAAAACTCTTAGTTTCTGAGTTATTGGTAAACTCATTAGAAGTGTAGCAAAAACCTGAGATATTAACAATGACAAAGAAGTCATACACTTAAAATTCTAGTCCTTCCTTGCTTGTGTAAAACATCTTAACTTTCAAGGATCACGGATGTGTCTTTGCTCTCCTTTTCCATTTGAAGATGGTAGTGAAAACACTGAACCTGTCCAACAGTAGTGAAGCTCTTTAAATATTCAATATGCTCATATTTAAAATATGTGTTAGGGGCCTCCCTGGTGGTCCAGCGGTTAAGACTCTGCGCTCCTAATGCAGGGGGCCTGGGTTCAATCCCTGGTCAGGGTGCTAGATCCCACATGCTGCAACTAAAGATCCCGCATGCCTCAACTAAGACCCAGCGCAGCCAAATAAATAATTAAATAATTATTTTTTAAAGATGTTAAAAAGACTTAAAAAATTAAATAAAATATATTTTTTAAGAAACTTATTTATTTTCAGCTGCTTTGGGTCTTCGTTGCTGCACATGGGCTTTCTCTAGTTGCGGCGAGCGGAGGCTACTCTTTGTTGCGGTGCACAGGCTTCTCACTGCAGTGGCTTCTCCCATTGCCGAGCATGGGCTACAGGTGCGTGGGCTTCAGTAGTTGTGGCACACGGGCCCAGCTGCTCTGCGGCATGTGGGATCTTCCCGAACCAGGGATCGAACCCTTGTCCCCTGCATTGGCAGGCGGACTCCTAACCACTGCGCCACCAGGGAAGTCCCCTAAAATATGTTTTATAGGTTGGAATTGGTGACTTAGTATGAAAAGGGAAAACAGTAACTTCACAGTAGAGAAAACTAGCAGTAGCAAACGTCACAGTAGAGAAGACACCTTGATCAAGTGGCCAAGTGTAAGATCACCAGTGATGTCATGTATCCCCTAATATGATGTGAGAAGAATATTTCATCTCTGTGGTATTCTTCCCCAAAACTCATAAGCCCAGTTTAATTGTGAGAAAGACACCAGAAAATTCCAAATTGAGGCACATTCTAGAAACTTGACTCCTCGTTCTGTCAAGCTCATAAAAACAAGGAAACTTGCTTGACTCTTTAAAACTGTTAACGTCATGAAAAACAAGGACAAACTGAGAAACTGTCACTAATCAGAGAAGACAAGGGAAACATGAGAACTAAGTGCAATGTGGTACCCTGGATTAGATCCTGGAACAGAGAAGGGATGTTGGTGGAAAAACTGTTGAAATCCAAATAACGTCCTCAGTTTAGTTAATAGTGATGTACCAATATTAATATCTTAATCTAGACAAATGTACCATGGTTATATAAGATGGTAACATGAGGGGAAACTACTTGAAGAGTATGCAGGACCTCTCTGTACTATCTTTGCAACTTTTGTGTAAATCTAAAATTATTCTAAAATAGTTTATTTTGAAATATATGTTTTAAATAACGATGGTCTTGCACACGAGTTACTACTCAACTCTCCATTTTTCAATTATGCCATTTTATACTTCTTTCTCATTTCTCCATTTTGTTTTACTTTTGAGGGAAATAAATGCATGGATGTTTGATAAAGCTTGAAAGCTTTTCAGCCCTCAATTTGTATATGGATAGCAGGATAAAAGAATAAATAGCTATATAAAAGTCTGTTGTGCAATCCTTTACAAGCTTGCAGCAATAACTAATATGCTAATGATATTTTACGATAGTTTTAAGTGTATTTGGTAATATACATTATAAAAAGGCCTATAATTGTTCAGTGTTTTTGAAAGCCTTTTAGACACATAGTACAAAGCCTCTTTGGACACCCTGTCATTATTTTTCCTTACTAAATTTATCTCAAATGTCACACTCTGTGATGTCGCTGAAGGCAGAGTATTGACAGTTCCCATTCATAGAGGGCTTGCCCCTGCCAGTGCACTGACAGACTGTTTTCCCCACAGAATGCATTTCAATGTTATTTCAAATATAAACATTTTGGGAGTAATCTTCCAATTGTTTCTTCTTTGTACAAAGGTTAAGTGGCTAAATCTTCCTGCACTGAACTGAAATGAGGGAGGAGAGTCGGTACCTTTGGTGTTTATTAATTTTGAATGTAAATTATCATGTTTTGCTTTTAAGAACTTTTTGCTGCATTTTCCAAGTTCTCTGTCTGGCTTTTGTGCATAGCAAGTATCATAGGAAGTCAGCAGAAGGAATAAACAAGTTTGACGGGCACACATAATGTATTAGGTATTTCTCTAAAAACAGCCTGTTATCAAAGGATATCCAAAACTGAGCCTGTGTTTCAACAGAAATTCCAGTGCACCAAGCTATAGCTGAGTTTTTATTTACTTACACATATCTTTATATATATATAAATATATATATACAATATATAATGCCCATATATTATATATATATTCTTAATCATCGATAAAACTCACTTTGGATGCTTTATGCTCGTTAGCCCTCTTTGCCCTCCCAGCTAGAGATAATCTCTCCACTGGAGTCTTATAACATTTTACATGCATCTTGATAACTATAGTGTCAGTTTGTATATTTTCATAAATGCATGCATATTAAGTAGAATGTAAGTCTACTTAATTTTGTATCCTCCATGGGCCTAGTACAGTGATTCTAGATATCACATAGAAAATAATTAATAAATATTCATTAAATGAAGGAATGAATGCTGTTTGAAGGTTTTCCTTTATATTCCTTGAATTAGCTCCCCCAGGGACAGTTTTTCCCACTGAGACTAAAAGAGAACAAAAGCAAAACAAAATCCAAAATTAAGAATCATAAAACAATAATGTTAGTCTTGCATAATCTGCAAACTTTCAGTGGACATCAAGCAACTTTCAAAATATGACCATAAAGTAATGAAAATTAAACCAAAAGCCATATATGACACATGCCTCTCTTCTTATCTTCTTTCTGGATATTTATCCATTTATGGATTTGAGATAACAATACCAATCCTATTCCAAACTACTGTCCTTCATCATTTCATTAATTCCTTTATGAAGCATTTGCTGATTGCTTACATAGTAAATCACTTAAAATGAGATATGCAAATGACAATATAAGAATTAATATTAATGACAGTTATCACTAATAGTCAAATGTGATCACATAAGACCACAGTTCATTTTTTTCCTTTATTAAGCTTTGAAAGCTTTGGACGAGGTAAAAATATTCCACTGCAGAAAAATAAAACTGACTTTCTTAATAGATATATTATTTAAAATCTCAGATCTGTCCTATAGCATTCAGACAGATTAAGATTGACAATAAAATAAAATTTAAGAATGATAGAAAGAAATATGTTCTTTTGTATCCCTATTCCCATGCTTTAACTTTCACATTACACATACAGGATTTCTCATGAAGAATATACCCAGATGACTCATGTGTTTCACAACTTAAAGAAAAATACTCAAATGCTAATAATCACCATCACCATCAGCATTATCTGGAATCACTGAGACAAAGAGGGGTTCTTGAAATAAGAAAACATGAATATGTCAATTATTAACATAAAATACACATTTCTCCCAACTGAAGCTAAAGCCAAAAATATCTGCAGACTTTGAAAGGATTTAAAAAATATATTCAGGGCTTCCCTGGTGGCGCAGTGGTTGAGAATCTGCCTGCTAATGCAGGGGACACGGGTTCGAGCCCTGGTCTGGGAAGATCCCACATGCCGCGGAGCAACTAGGCCCATGAGCCACAACTACTGAGCCTGTGCGTCTGGAGCCTGTGCTCCGCAACAAGAGAGGCCGCGATAGTGAGAGGCCCGTGCACCGCGATGAAGAGTGGCCCCCGCTTGCCGCAGCTAGAGAAAGCCCTCACAGAAACGAAGACCCAACACAGCCAAAAATAAATAAATAAATAAATAAATTATATATATATATATATATATATATATATATATATATATATTCAATGAAGTGGAAATGTTTCCGCTTTCCTTGACTTTGGTGTCAAAAAACAGGAGAGTTCAACCTGAACATTAGCCATAGACACCCTTTGATTATCTGAATTATTTCGTATGTATTGGCATATGTATATTTTCCTGAGAGCAGAGTCAATCACTGGTTTTCTTTAGACACTCCGAGAGTTCCATTACCAAAGGAGATAAAATACATGGTTATAAAGGATTTTCTATAAAACATATATTAAAATCACTTCCTAAACCTAAATAATGGTTTTTAAATAACTGATCTGATCCAAAGTAATATATGTTTATATATCAATTTTTCATATTTCTAAAAACTATCTATACCACATTCTTAACATAGTTTATAGTACAAACTGTTAGCAATTCCAACTTGAAAACTCTCCTCTTTGAAAAATACTGTTCAAAGAATGAATAAACAAGTCACAGAATCTGAGAAAATATTTGCAAAACACACATATTTGAAAAAAAAAGCACATCTATATCCAGAATATATAAAGAATTTGTAAAATTTCTTAACGAGAAAACAATAAATGGATGAGATGTGAATAGACAAAAAGATACACGAATGGAAAATAAGCACTAGAAAAGAAGCTGCTCAGAGTTAAACATTAAGAAAATATAAATTAAAATCAAAGAGACACAACTACCCACAATTTAGAATGACTATAATAAAATTAGTAAAATAAAAACCTGACAATATCAAGTGCTAATGAGGCTGCTATGCAACTAGAATCTTCCAACTGAACAACCAGAATTCTCAAACATTGCTGATGGGAAAGCAAAATGGAAAACTGCTTGGCGTTTCTTATAAAAGTAAATATCCACTTACATAACCCATCAATCCTACTACTAGGAATTTATTCAAGTGAAAAGAAACTTATGTTCACAGAAAAACCTGTGTGTGGATGCTTATAACAACCTGATTCATAATCAGCAAAAATTGGAAATAATTCAAATTTTCTTTGGCTGGTAAATTAATAAACTAACCATTGTATAGTCATACAACAAAATGCTACTCAACAATAGAAAGATACAAACTACTGATATAGGAAACAAGATGGATGAATTTCAAGTGTATTAGGCTAAAAAATAAGCCAGACTCAAAGGGCCAAATCCTGTGTAATTCCAATTACACATCATTCTGGAATAGGTAAAACTATAAGAAGAGAAAATTAATAATTACCAGGGCTTGTGGATCAAAGGAGAGTTTAGTTCTAAAAAGGCACCAACACCTTCATTTAAAGGCCATCAGAACAGGCATAGATAATATAGTTAAGATGTGGTAGCATTTTAAGCAATAAGTAACATTAGTTCAATATTTGTCATTTGACCATATAACAGAATTACTAAACCAAAATTATGGAGCCCATGTAACCAGTATGCTAATTTAGGCTGATGACTTCATATCTAAAATAACGTTTTCAATCCCTGTGTCATATTTCAAAAGGGTTATGTGAAAAAAGACACAGAGTATTTGTCCAGAGTTAAGTGTTTGATAAACATGACATATTTGGAATATTTGAAATAAGTAAGGAAGATTGAACTTAAAATAACTGTTTTTTGAAAAGGATAAGAGAAAACACAACTGCCATGAAAAAGCACTAGTCTGTACACTGTTTCTCCAGAAAGGAGGACTCAGACACATTGCTAAAGTTACACTGATGCACACCTGAGTCCTAAATAATGACATTAACAACTGAAAGAATGGTCAAAGAACTGGTAGCAGAACTATACCTGAATATCTTTGGGCAAAAATTGGGTAACATATGTGAGAATGCTTTGAAAGAGATTCTTTTTATTGATAAGCAATTTAACTAGATTACTCTAGAGGGTGTGCTAGTAGCCATGACCACCCATGCAGCCAATATTAACCTACTGAACATCAATATTAAGATAGGCATGATGCAAAATACTGCGGATAGGAACATGTGTTATTCAATCTCCCTCATAGATATTTTCTGAATCTAATGGAAGAGACTGTGATATTGTGATTTCTAATAAGAAATAGGTATTTGGTCTTCCTCCTCAGTTCCTGGCTCAGAGCTCCCAAACCATTGGCCTTTCTTAAGTGACGAGAGCCATAAAGGTGTCTTTTGTTACATTAATGAGATGACATTTGGATAGGGCTGGTTGCTAGAGGAGCCAACCTTGTGATTAGAGGTTTGGAACTTTCAGTCCCACTGCCAACCCTGGGGAGGGGAGAGTGGCTGGAGGATGAATCTACTGCCAATGGCAAATGATTTAGTCATGTCTATGTAATGAAGCCTCAAAAAACCCCAAAAGGACTGGGTTCATGCTTCTGGATTGGTGAACACATGTAAATGCGGGGACACTGGCGAGCTCAGAGAGGGCATGGAAGCTCTGCACCCTTTCCACGTACCTTGCCCTACACATGTCTTCTATCTGGATGTTCCTCTTTTATATTCTTCTATAATAAACCAGTGTTACCGAGCAGGGTTCTTGGCCTCCTTAATCAACAGAAATTGATCAGAGGCCAGACAAGAAATTCAGGCAAGGCTTTATTGGGGCCCCTGCTGCAGCAGAGGGGAGGGAGAACAAACAACAGGATCCCTTGCTGGCTCACTAGCTGAGCGGGTTGGAACCGGCGAGCTTGTTCTTTATGTGCGGTCAGAGTAGGGGTGTGTCCAGGGGGGTCGGGCTGGAGGGCCAGCTTTGGTGGTTTGCCCACCCCTTCGGTGGTGTTGTGTGCAGGGGGCATGCGCAGTACCCTGCTTTTGCTCCTGACCCCTGCTTTTGCTCCAGGCTCTTCAAAAGTGGCGGTTGGGTTTTTTGGTCTCTTTGTATCTTTTGTCCGGAATTTGCCCCAACTGCGCATGCACGCAGTTATTTTTAGTCCCATACAGTTTCTTTGTATTCTGTTGCTCGAAGAGTGTCCAGGTGCAAGCACTGCAGCAGTGCAGCACTAAAGCAAAGGGGCCCAGGTCCCGACCTGCCTCAGAGTAATCTAGTAAGTAAAATGTTAATCTGAATTCTGTAAGCTGCTCTAGCAAATTAATCAAACCCAAGGAAGGGGGTCTTTGGAAACTCTAATATATATCCAATTGGTCAGAAACACAGAGATGATAACCTGGACTTGCAGTTGGCATCTGAAGTGGGAAGGGGGCACTTGCATGGGAATGAGCCCTCAACCTATGGCATCTGATGCTATCTCCAAGTAGAATTGAAATGAATTGTAGGACACCCAGCTGCTATCCGGAAAACTGCTTGGTGGTATACGGGGAACCACTCCCTCCCAGTGCAACTGGGTCTAGAAACTAATTTAGAGACATAAACACAAATGATTATTATTAATAGTACAGTAATGATAATGTTGGGCAAGCTTCCCCCAAAGATGCCTCAATGGCATATTGATTATTCTTAATTAAAGTTACTTAAGAAATAGCTGATTCAAGAGAGACACTTTGACCTTCCTCTCTGTCTCTCTGACAGCAGGAAATAAATCTCCCATATGAAAGGTGCCCTCCCTGTACCAGGAGGTAGAAAGATGTCCTTATCATCAGAGATGGGAATTCAGGGCCAAGAAGCCTGTATAAACAAACCTTGCTACTTCTTTAGTAATTTATTATCCAAGCCCAGACTTTGCTTGAATTCCTTATTAATTAAGCACCCAAACCTAAGTTTCTTTATCCTGTCAATTCCTTTCAATTTTATTGTGTCTTTGTCTAAAAGGTATAAAAGCGGCCTGCTTTGGCCACTTCTTAGGTTCCATTTCTATGAGGCCACCATACATGCATGAATTAAAATTTGTTTCTTTTCTCCTGTTAATCTGTCATGTGTCAATTTTATTATTAGTCCAGCCATAAGAACTCAAGAGGGATAGAGGAGGAAATGCCCCCCCCAACAGTAACCACATAAAAATTTATGTGCAAAGAATATTGGTAACAGTGAATAAGATGAAACTGACTAACACTCCCACTCCTCTTGTTCCAGGGTGAGACACTATTTCCACACCAAGAAGAAATGTGAGCTAAAAGGGTGAAGTGATTGTTTTTCAAAGCAGAGAACAGCTTGTGCTTTTATATAGCCATGGGAAAGAGATGGCCGTGTTCATAAACCACAAGTAGTGTGCTATAGGTAGAACAGTGGTCTGCAAACCTGAAGAGGGTATTGCTGGCAGAGTATTTAGACTTTGAAAGCATATGAACACATGGTAAATATTAAGGGATTTAATATCCTCAATTCTCTAAAGTTGTTTTCAGAAAACAGATGTGCCTGAGAAAGCACCTTTTTTTTAAGGCCCCATAATGGATGGAGAATTGGGGCATTATGGCCTGTGTTGGGATGCTCTGAATTTCAATATATAGTGGGACAGAGGAAATAATGACAATTTTCATAAAAAGACCTTGCTGCTTCTCTTATTAGACTGTCTAAAAATGTATCACTACTGAGGGAGAGAATTAGTAAGAAATACGGAAGCAAGCAGGACTTTAATTTCTCCTTATGACAAACCCATGGCAAGGTTCGTGCCTTGCCCATCTATCTTAGACTTGTATAAAGCAGGGAGTAAATAATCTCAATACTGAATTCTGAATAAGAAAAAGCTTGGGGAAAACTGTCAAACATCAGTGTCTTACATGTTTTGCATAATGTTTATCATGAAAAGGTTAAAAATCCTAATTTTATTTCTCAAAGATCAATGTTACATTTTTAAATAAAAGAAAACTTATAAAAGAGGCTAGTTAATATCATCTAGCGCAGAAGTTCAAATAACTGAGTGACTTTGGGCCAATAAAATTTCTTCCATTCCCTGTACTTACCCATGAGAATGAAGCTTCTCAGCTTATATATCTATGGAAAGAAAAGCAAATTCATATATTTATGGGATGTGTTTCCAATAAATTATTTTAAGTTGGATATTTACTAGCAAAATAAATATTATATGTTGTTTTGATTGAATATTTACTACTAATAGCTATGATGCTCGTTCAATTCAGAATAAATACTTTCACTCTTAAAATCTTTGGTCACTGGAAACTCAAAAATCCATTTCAATGTTTCAATATATTTTTGTTGGAGAGCCTCAAAAATAGATGAAGTCATCTGGCCATGTGGGAAAGGAGAGAAGAAGAAAGTTTTAAGAATATCAATACTGAGAGAAGGCCAAGAAGGAAAAGAGCCATAAAACTTAATGGTGACAGAAGCTAGAGAGGTAGTAGGCAAATTACATGTGAGAGCTCAGGATCTGAGTATTTTAAGAAGAAAAAATATATATAATCAAATACTTCTGTGAGCAAAGTAAGGTAAGAACTAAACTATACCTATTGGATTTAGTAAGAAGGAAGTCATTGGTGATTTTTTTATGACTTTGTAAGGCTATCTTAAATTGCTAAGAAATTTAAAATATATTATCTTGAGGTAAGGAAAAAATGATACTTTAGCATTAGTGCCCCAAAATATAAAGAATCTTATCCAATATGAGAATATGGATTTATTTTTACATGAGATATACATAATTATTTCTGTGTACCCCCTGCAGCTTCTATAATAGGAAATATTGTTTTAGCTCAAAAGAATCTAGCCAATGAATTTTCTTATTTTCTGAATATTTTTGTAGTATTAAGCCATGGTTGAGAGTCTTAATTTGCTACTCTTTCACAATAATGGTTTACATTTAGCTTATACATTGTCCTTAACTAATTTTAATAATTGAACTTATATTAGAGAAAAATAATTGTTGTGTACTTAAATTCATTATTTTTGGAATTTATTATTTTTAAGACTTTCTGGTAAAAGACTGTCAGTATATTATTTGAGGACATAGGCTCAAAAGAGCTCTAAACTAAAAAAAAAAAAAAATTGACTTTCCAATAATATGAAGCTGAAAATATCCTAAATTTTACTAATGAATTTTTAAGAATATATGCTTTAGAGATAGACTTTCACAAAGATAGTAGAAAGTGGTTTCTTTTTCCAGTTGGTATAAAAATGTACATTACTTATCAACACATTGAACAAACTTTTTAAAATGGAGAAATTTCACTAGTATGTATTAAAATTTCTGAGGATCTACATTTCTATAGAGATTATTAACAAAATAAATCATAATTTCACTCAAGGCTGTCAAAGGAATTCCTTTGGAATTTAATGGACAATTTAAAGCAGACGTTCCTATAAATACCAAATGTTGGCGAGGATGTGGAGAAAGGGGAACCCTTGTACACTGTTGGTGGGAATGTAAATTGGTGCAGCCACTGTGGAAAACAGTATGGGGGTTTCTCAAAAAACTAAAAATAGAACTACCATATGACCCAGCAATTCTACTCCTGGGTATATATCCAGAAAAAAAAAAACACCACTAATTCAAAAAGATACATGCACCCCCAATATTCAGAGCAACAATTATTTACAATTGCCAAGGTATGGAACCAACCTAAATGTTCATCAACAGATGAATGGATAAAGAAACTATGATACACACACACACACACACACACACACACACACACAATGGAATATTACTCAGCCATAAAAAAAGAATGAAATTTTGCCATTTGCAACAACATGGATGAACTTGGAGGGCATTCTGCTAAGTGAAATAAGTCAGGAAGAGAAAGACAAACACTGTATGATATCACTTATGTGTGGAATCTAAAAAGGAAAACTAGTGAATAAACACAAAGAGAAGTAGACCCACAGATAGAGACAACAAACTAGTGGCTACCAATGGAGAGAGGGAAGAGGGGAGGGGCAATATAGGGGTAGAGGAAAAAAAAGATTATATGAAATCATGTGTGAGAAACTTTTGAAAATTGTAAAGCAATATAGAATTTAATTTAAAAAAAAAAAAGAAATTCCTGCCAAAACAGAGACAAATTTTTCTTGGCCTAAAAAGTCATTTTAATAAATATCCGACTTGAATGCTTTGAGGTTGGGATGTGCTCTCTAGTCTGATGGATGGCTCTACCAGGCCCTACTGTCTTTCACCATGGTCAGTCAACTCATTTACCAGCGTAACCCTGAAGGTTTTGAGTCTGCACCCCAACTTTAGAACCCTAATCTAGCTATATGAGTAAAATATAGGTCAAAGGCAGGGAATTTTAACCTATACATTCAAACATATGTATTAAAAAATCTGTTTCTGTTTGCCATCCTGGGTTTACATATTCCAGATCAATAGTGATTTGACAAGAATTCAAACTATGTGATGTGGATGTGTAATTTGTTTAATAAAAATTATAAATTAGTGCCTGGTTTACAAAGTTTCCTTTTTTGTCCTCCCAGCATGACATACTTGAGGGATAAGCCAGTGGCCTATCAACAAAATGACTTGACGTCTGCCCAGAGTTATTAAGCTCTGGGCACCACATAGAACTTCAGTAGGTGATATCTAGGGCAGAACCTCGAACAGTAACCTAGGCAGATCAGTTGTGTGTTAGTAAATGTTTCTATTTTTAAATAAACATCTTAGAATAATTTTCAATTTACAGAAAAATTGTGAAGATAACAAAGTTTTTATAGACCCCATACTCAGTTTCTCCTACTAATAATATCTTACATTAGTATGGTGTGTTTGTTGAAATGAATGAATAGTGATACATTATTAACTAAAATTCATACTTTACCTTGATTTTCTTAGTTTTTACCTAATATGCTTTTCCTGCTCCAAGATCCCATCCAGGACACTATTTTACATTTAGTCACTGTGTCTCATAAGGCTCCTCTTAGTTGTGACAGTTTATCAGACTTTCCTTGTCTTCGATGACCGTGATGGGTTATGAGGAATACTGGTCAGATATTTTGTGAAATGTCCTTCAACTGGGCTTTGTCTGATGTTTTTCTCATGATTAGACTGGGGTTATTGGATTTGGGGGGAAGGCCAAAAGAAGTAAAGGACCATTTTCACCACCTCAATCAAGGGCACACACTGTCAGCATGACTTATCACTGTTGATTTTGACTTGATCACCTGGCTGAGGTAGTGTGTGTCAGTTTTCTCTACTTTAAAGTTACTCTTTTTCTACCCCTTTTTATACTGCACTCTTTGGAAGGAAGTCACCATGTGTAGCCCATAGTTAAGTAGCAGGAAATTCTCTTGCACCTCCTTAGGGTGGAGTGTCTACATAAGTTATTTGGAATTCTTCTGCAGTTGAGATTTGTCTATTCTCTCCCAGTGATTTATTTATTCAATCATTTGTTTATATCAGTATGGATGCATGAATATTTATTTTATACTTTGTGTTATAATACAATACTACTTTATTTTGTTGCTCAATTTGTTCCAGCTTTGGCCGTTGAGAGCTCTTTCGGTTGGGGTCTGTGTCACTCTGATACACCTCCATCACTATGGAATGGATGCATGGATGGATGGATTGAGTCTGGCACTATAAGATGTTCCAGGAGTATCTTGTATACATATTTCCTGCCCCAGGTAAATTTTTTACATGACTCTCTAGCGGGGTAAAAAGCCTCAATTTGTGGCATTTGCTGATTACTGTGCTGTAAATACTCCACTATTGCCAGTTTCAAGCTACCAACATGATGTCACTGAATAGAGAGTTGGGGAGGGATAGGCAGTAGCACATCATTATATTGTATTTCTACCATACAGCTGCAATGGACCTCAATAACCTCAAGAGCACAGATAATATAAAATGTAATAAAAGTAACTAGAAAAAGAAATCTTTTTAGTACTTAATACATTTGTATAATTTAATCATAAGTTTATAAAGTTTAACTTTTAATAATGGCTATTTTAATAACAGGCTCACGAAATCCCTGGAAATTTAACAACTGGATCTTGCAAGTCAGCTGTGGTGCACCACTGAACTGGATATTACGCAGAGTTCATTATAATTATGATGACAATTATGAAGAAAAAGCAGAAAGAGGAGGAGGGGAAATACGAGAAACCAGCTTGAGACATGCTTATGTTATCAGTAGTGTGCAAGTACTTCATGTGCATTGTTTTGTTTAATTTCACAAAAAAGCCCGTGGGACAAACAGAAGTAAGGAAAAGTTGAGGAATCCACAGCCAGAGAATGAGTGTCATAAACAGTAATCTTCATAAATTAGATGTATTTTTCCTTTTTAAAAAATTCCCTTTCATATTCTCTCCTTACATAATAAATTTATAATACATGAAAGCAGGGAAAATATATCTTCATTTTAACAGTTTGACAATTCATTAGCTCCACTTACATACTTGTATTGATGCCAGAGAGGGACAAATAACTGATTACTGACTTTTACAGATTAAGGGGAAAGTGAGGGATATGGAAAACACACATGCTGTCATGGAAAATAAACATGATATAGTAATTATATTCAATGTAATTCAGTTTTAATTAATAACAGCCAATAATAGAGCATAATAATAAATGCCATTTAGGACACTTTGTAAAATTAAGGTGATCTTTAATCATTTAAAAATATAAAATTTCATGAAGTATTTCACTAAAAGCTTTGGTGAAGCTTGTTGGAGTTCGCATTTTGGATGGAGTTAATAAGTGCCCATACAAGAAAGGATAAACTAAAGATGGTGAAACCATCTGCAGTTTCTTTACTTTTAAAAGTATATGTTATTGCAATATTACTAGAAAATGAATTATCACACTGCTACTCTCCACACAAATTATCTGAAAACAAACTCCCTCCTGTTAATACAGGTAGCAAATATTACCTCTTGGAGGTGGGCTTCTTGAGAGAAGGATGCTTTCTCCACAGAGGAAACCATTTGGGTGATGGTTTAAAGAGGGAATGTGGTGTTAAGGGGTTGGGTATGAATGCTGATTTCCACTTAAGAATTGTGTGGCCCTGGACAAGTTATTGAATCTAATTCCTCACCCTTCTCTTTTGTAAAAAGATGATGATATTTTTATCCTAGGAGTGTTCTGAGGAATAAATGAAATAGCAGCTATGCAAAGCACTTAGGCTGTTGCCTTGGTACACAGTGAGCACAAAATAAATGCTAGCCATGTTGCTGGTATTCTATTATGATGATTATTGACATACAAGAACTAGACACCTACAGGGGTTAGAGAGTGATGAATGATGGTAACACCTAGGATGAAAACTATAAAATGTACAGCAAACATATTCTTTGAACACCAATTGCCATGCTCCAGGCACTGTGATAGGTACATTACCGATTTAGTAGTTTAAAAAAAACAGTGAGTATGAGCAGTTCGGTGTAGAATGAAGTATAGGAATGTTTACTCATTAAGATATGAGAAAGGTACTTGTCTTCTTTAAAAGTATGTGGTCTACAAAAGTTTAAATTATATAGACTGTAACCTACAAGAAAGTAAAGATTGTTTCACTAAAAGTTGTTAAAAGTTTCTTTTTACTTTAATCAACTATTTGAAGTTAGTAAACACTTAACAAGCCAAATGTTACTCATTTTTATAATTTCAATGAGTAAAATAACTAGATAGAGACTCTCTGTTTTTAATAACAGGTATAAAGAATTTATTAAAGAAATCTTTATATTTTAACCAATTAGATAGGAAGAAATATAGCTTTCTATTTATTTTATTCAGTGGGAGCTCCTGTAAAATTAGTGCATTAAAACTGCAATTATTGGTATTAACAATTATATTCTAATAAACTAAAATTGTAATTTAAAGTTAATAGGACAGGTGGAAGTCTGCTAAGCACTTTGCTAACAGAACAAAAAGTGTAAATCTTATCATTATTTTAAGGTTAATTGAAAAATATCAGATCCCCTTCAACGGTCAGGGAGGTTTGTCCTTTGAGAAGGGAATATAATTTTCTTATAAATGGAGAAATGCCATTTCAGATTTTCTTGCAGACCACTAACAACACATTACTGGACCATTTTGCTTTCAGTGTGGCTAAAAAGTGAAAGGAGAAAAACAGATCTTGGAAATGGCAAGAGGGTCATTCCAGTTTCTAAAGTTGCAAGCAGGTAGTAATCAGTTCTCTCAAGATGGAATGGAGATAAACGGCTTTTAATAAACCTGTTTTTTGTTGTTTATTTGCTATAGAACTATCAACACAGTTAAAGACTTCAAGAAGATACTAGAGTGAAGGCAGAGGATTTTCTCATGGCTACCTTGATTCAGTGACTCCTAAGAGTCCTAAGATTAAAAATTATTGGGGCTTGTGTTAGTATTTTTTTAAAAAAAAGATGCAACTATCACAATCTTTTCCAAAAAATTGTTTTAAAATATCGAAACTCTATATAGTCCCTTCTCTTTTCAAAGAATTTATAAAACTCATGCATCTTGAAGGTTAACATAAGCACTTACGATGAGGCAAACACTCTGCTAGGTCAATACAACCCTAGGAAGTAGGTGCTATTGTTATATGTAATTCTACAGTGAGAAAGTTGGGAACTAAAGAGGTGCAGTAACAAATATGAGTCCAGGGACTAGGGCTGGCAGATGTAGCCTGTAACCCAAAAACAGGCTAACTCCAGAGTCCAACCTGAACAATTAATTAGAAACCTTACTGTAAATTAGCTTAACGGATTCCCAGGCTCCTCCCCAAGAAAGTCAATTCAGGAGGTCTGGAGAGGGGCCCAGTAACCTGCCTTTTTTTTTTTTTTTAACAGGTATAATAAAGTGTTGCTTTGGTTTTGTTTTCCCAATGCTGTCTTGACCCAGTTTTGAGGTCCTGACTCGAGGCCAGTCAGTTCCTTTTCCTGAGCAGCTCATTAAGTCTACATCCCAATCACTCTCCCTACTGGAGCTCACACTCTGGGCAACTAAACACCCACCCCAATTGCCCCAGGGCCAGGGAACAGATAACTAGACAGAGCACCAAAGCCCTGGAGCCCCCCAAATTATTCAAATTAGCCAATCCACAGGGGCCCCACAAACCTAGCTAACACCATCCCACTTGCCATGGAAGAGCTGCCCTCTACTGCTGCCGCTTGCTGTTACCCTGTCCCAGTGTGGAACCCACTGTGGGCCCTGCCTGGCAGCTCTCTCTCCTTGGAGCTGTAAGTGACAAGAGTTCTGCCTTTCATCTATCCAACTATCAATGCGCTATGTCTCACCATCAAAAGAATCTTTCTTATGAGACAATTGGCAGTGTGAGTAGTCATGACCACTGACTCTTGAATAACTTCCTGGGGTTCTGCTCTTGGTTTACTAATTGGTTCTAAAGCACCCTGAGAGTGGGTTGGACCCGAATTTGAGCTTCCACTTGAGTAGCCTTGTTGCCTACTGCTGTGTCTGCCTGAGGTGGCTGCCAAGTCTCTCTGTGGGAATATTCAAAACAAGGTGTGCTAACTGGCTAAACTCCAGGGACTCCAGGGACTTAAGACTAGTCCAAGTGGGGCCCACATTAGGGCAACAGAAGGATACGCCTCTTGAGCCTCACTTTCCTGGGTCGGGACATTTTATTTAGGACCTAATTAATGAACAGGTCATTAACGCCACTCCTTGCGCATTTGACAGCGGATTTTACCTGCTCTTAAATGTGAAAAGGTAAGTGGTGCCTCTTGGTGGATCACTACAACCTTAATGCTGTGGTCCCACCCATTAAGGCCCCAAATCCAATACCAGTTATTATTAAAGTTACTAATCTCATCTAATTAATAACTGGGAAATACATTGCTATTACAGCTTTGGCTAATCTGTTCTGTTCAGTGCCTATTTCAACAATTTGTTAGTCACAGTTCACCTTCACGTCTGAAGGGATACAATGCACCTTTACGAGGCTGCCATGGAGGACCTCAGCAGCTCTGTCACCTCACAGACTTCACAGACAAGATCTACCTGCATCTGTCTTTCCCCAGAAGCACAGGTAATAACATTGTACTGATGACATCCTTCTCCAAGGAGTTTCGATTCACACACTCATTAAGGACATACAAGTGTACCACCTTTTAGTTCTTTTGGGGTTCTGGAGGCAACATATTCCTCACTTGCAAATTTTACTTAATCTCACTGTTACTGCTACTAATGAATCAGCCACTTTAAAATGGGGCCCACTTCAGCAAAAGGCTCTAGAATCTGCCTAGATTAAAATCAACAGGCACTCCCATTAATGCCCTCAGAGAGTCCTTCACTTGAGAGGCTGTAGCAGCCCTTTCTCATGCCTCCTGAAGTCTCTGGAACTAAGATCAAATGTTTGATTGGCCATGGTCCCTAGGACCCTTGGAGACAGAAGTGCACCATATTCCTGACCCATATTTATACAGATGAGATCAAAGGAAAGTCTTAACAGGGCAATTGATGCTTGAAGTATGGGGCAAAAGGGGGAGGAACAGTCCAATTTACTCTGTTAATAATAGAATTGGGGGGAGGGGGCGGATAAGGACAGACTCCAAGTTTTATTTTTTATGTATAACTCTGTGTAAAGAGGGGACTTCCCTGGCAGTCCAGTGGTTAAGACTTCACCTTCCAATGCAGGGGGTGCAGGTTCAATTCCTGGTCGGGGAGCTAAGATCCCACATGCCTCGGGGCCAAAAAACCAAAACGTAAAACAGAAGCAATATGGTAACAAATTCAATAAAGACTTTTAAAATGGTCCACATCAAAAAAATCTTAAAAAAAAAAAAAAAAACTCTGTGTGAAGAGAGAATAAAGGTCAGAGAAAATAGGTACAATTATACTATTGGAAGGACTTTGAAATAGTAAGAGATGATAAGGGCCTAAATTAAGAAAATGACAGTGGGGCTAGAAAGTTAACAGTTTCGAGATAGACTAACCAACTGAATGTGAGAATTGAAGAAGAAATATCTGTGAAATATTAGATATCTAGCATGAGAAATGGTCTAGATGGTGACGTGTCGATCATAGTGGAAGAGCAAAGGCCCTTTTCTAAGTTTCTTGAATTGCTTAGGCTCCAGGATTCTGTCCTGTCCAAAAAGAGGGGGGAAGAGTTCCTTAAATAATTATTAAGAAGGGCTATTCTTCTAAACTTGACCATCTGGAGGCCAAACAACATTTGATATACTTAGAAAAGAAAAAAAGGTGATGATTCACATACCTCATTTTATTACTTATTTGAGAAGAACTTACATTAAGCCACTAGATTTATCAATTATGAGGTCTCTGCTAACATGGTAAAGTTAGTTGCAACGGAATGTACTTCTCTGGTGGCAACTGGGGAGTGTTTATGCTAGGCATTTGTAATGTAGAGTAGACCGCCTTCTAATGAAGGTTGATGGTGCAGGGAATTTAAGGGTAAAGTGTAGGATAACAAAAATGTTATTTCTGTTTGTTTGCTTAGGACTTATTTTAAAATGGAGAGAAAGAAGCCATAGAGAGGTAAGCATATTAAACATAGAGGAAAATTGGTGTATCCCAGGGAAAGCATCTGCTACAGATGATCCTTAATTCATTTACCAAATTTTAACCTTCAGCACAGAATCCTATTGCAACTACATGTAATAATTTTAGAGAAAAGGCCAGACAGTTTTGTCTGGCTCTTGAGTTTCAAAAAATTGTAATGCAGATAGTATAATATATAAAAGCAGACATAAATATTTTGATTAATAATCATTTTGATTGCTCTGAGGTAATCCAGTTTACCAATAAAAGACTGCACTGATGTACATAAGAATTGCTAGCAAAAAAAAAAAATCATTGAGTACTTTTTAAAAAGCAAGCATAATGGTAGAAGCTGAGTCATTGGTCTGAATTATTAACTAAAGAAACATTTATTGAAATTGGTGAAGCAAAATGAACTATTTTAAAATACATTAATTCATTGCTGATGATGAAAGAACTGCATTCATAAGTAAGGGCCATAAAATATTTTTAGGATATCAGTGCTACTATTTAAGCAGAAGAAAATGAAAGATGAATAGCATTTACACATATGTGCAAGTAAGAGAAGAGAACTTTCCAAGATGGAGAAAGGAACCATCTGAACCAAGTTTGCAATGAGCATAGCATATTAATAAAAAAGCAAAGAGACTAACCAGTGAGAAATTGAGTTTAACAGATAGGATAGGGTTAAATCAGTGGCTCTCAACGAGGGGCAATTTTGCCCCGCCCCACAAGGGACATCTGGTAATGTTTGGAGACATTTTTGGAGTTTAGTGGTAGATGTCAGGTTTGCTGCTAAACATCCTGCAATACACAAGACAGCCTTCCACAACCAAGAATTATCCAGACCAAAATGTCAATAATGCCAAGGTTGAGAAGCCGCGGTCTAGATAAATTCGAGGAGTTTAGTTCATTGTAGAAGGAAGCAAAGAACCACTAGAGATGTTTGATCAGCTGGTGACACAATGAAATCATGCTAAGAATGACTAGACTAGAAGTGAGATGTAGATAATGAATGAGGACATGGAAGCAGGGACCAGGGAATACAGGTGTGAGGAAACACGGGTGAAAACTGAAGTGGTCCCCTGGGAAATGAAGAGGAAGAGCTCAACAAGAGTGATACTATGAGGAAAAAAACCTCAAAGGACTTGAACTTTTCTGAAACCTGCGTCCATATATGATTGATTCACCTCTGGTGTTATCCTTTATCAACTGTTAAGACTCTAAACTTCCTCAATATTGCTAATCTAGTTCCTTTATTATGTCATTTAAGAGCTTGGACAACAAAAGTATTTTAAACTATTGCATTTCTTGGCTTCTCTTTTTAATTTTTAAATATGTAATATTTTCACATAGTTCTTAATATAAAAAATACACAGAAAATTATATAGCCAAAATAAAAAAAGTTTCTCTCAGCTTTGTTCTCCATCAGATGGTTCCCACCCACCTACCTTCTCTTAAGTCTCTTACGTATCCTTGCAGGGTTTTTACCTCCTTACTGATTCAACTAAGAGATTCTTATGGTTTTAAATCAGTAATAATATATCAATCCTGAGATTGTGCTTAAAAAAATAAATGGAGAAAAACATTTACAAGAAAAAGAGCACATTTCAACAGTTTGAGTGAAAGTAAAGACAACAAAACTATAAAATAAGGACGGGTCTTACATAAATACTATTCTCACCCCTGTTTCTATGTGCAAAGAAATGGAGGTAAAGGGAAAAGCAGTGTTGGATTTGCAGAGTGAAATTGAAGTTTCTTTTGATAAGAATTCTAAATTGACAAAAATATTTCCAGCACAATTGAACTGCTGAACAACTGGCGTACAAAAAGTTGTCAGAAAAGATGTGACAAAACAAGTAGCCAAAATAAATTAATATCTGAGCTAGAAGTCAAACTGACAATCCTGAGAACTTTGACCAAGACTCTCCACATAGCCGGCTCCAAGGCTGGATTGAGGCTAACTGAGGAAAATCTATGAATTGTTCAGCAATCAAATAAGTGTTGCTGTGAATTCATTTGGGAGGTTACTAATATCTTTTAGGGTTATTTACTATAATTAATAAAGTCAAAATATGTTCCTAAATAAGACAGAATAAGACACATGTAAGGATTATGTATGGAACTATTAGAAACAGCAGTACAAAGTTTCAAGATTTCTTCTCAGAAAATAGGAAATTTTATTGTAAAATTTCTCTGATATAGATATAAAATTTTTAAAGCATGACAAAAATGCTACTAAAAGAGGTTCGTTCCTTCACCAACTATTCTTTGAGCTCCTACTGGTGTTTGGACTGATCCAGGTGCTAAGAATACAGCAAGTGATGAAGCAAAGTTCCTGCACACACGATGTTTATATTGAAAGAGGGAGAATGGAGTGGGGAGGTGAGCAAAGTGGACTATAAAGAACACATGTGTGAAAGATAATTTGCTACATTAGAACTTGGATAGATGAACAAGGAGGAGTACTACTCAGTTCCTATTTTGTTTCCTTCTTTGCCTACAAAGAGAATCATATTCAAATTGGAAAGCACAGAAAACACATTATAAAGAGCAAATTATAGGTCAGAAGACATGAAGTTAGAAATTAGACGTGAACTTCCCCACAAAATCACAGTTGAGAGCAGTGGAAAGATTTGCATATGGAATTACAAATCATTAGCTACTTTTTGAACTTTTATAAAGATAAAGGAAGTTTGAGAAAACTGGTGAAAAGTTTCTAAATTGGGGTGAAAAGTGGCTTCATGAAGCTTTACACCAATGTGTTAATTGTTGATCCTGACTAGAACTCTAGAAATGAATATCAAATAGAATAGTTCTAAATCTTTTTGAAAAGGATGCACTGAGTACCGAACACCAGCACAGATTAACTGTGGCTAGAATGTCTAAATCAGGGAAAATTTTTTGAAATACTTCATCTTGATTTATCAAAGCATTTGTAAAAATTTCTCCCGAGTCTTCTGGACAAAATAGAGAAATGTGCCTTATTGATGTACACAAAGTTTCAATGGACTATAGTGACAAAACAGAACTAAGAAAACGTAGTCTGCATGCATTAAAATAACATGATACTCTACATAGAAAATCCTTAAGATGCCACCAAAAAACTACTAGAGCTCATCAATGAATTTGGTAAAGTTGCAGGATACAAAATTAACATACATAAATCTGCTGCATTTCTATACACTAACAATGAACTATCAGAAAGAGAAATTAAGGAAACAGTCTCATTTACAACTGAATCAAAAAGAATAAAATACCTAGGAATAAACCTACCCTAAGGAGGTAAAAGATCTGTACTCAGAAAACTTTAAGACACTAATGAAAGAAATTGAAGACGACACAAACAGATGGAAAGATATACCATGTTCACCAATTGTAAGAATGCATATTGATAAAATGACCACACTACCCAAGGCAATCTACAGATTCAATGCAATCCCTATCAAAATAGCATGAGCATTCTTCACAGAACTAGAACAAATAATTTTAAAATTTGTATGGAAACACAAAAGCCCCCAAATAGCCAAAACAATCTTGAGAAAGAAGAACGGAGCTGGAGGTATCACACTCCCCGACTTCAGAACTACAGTAATCAAAACAGTATGGTATTGGCACATAAACAGACACATAGATCAGTAAAACAGAATAGAGAGTCCAGAAATAAACCCATGCACTTATGGTCAATTAATCTATGACAAAGGATGCAAGAATATACAATGGAGAAAAGCCAGTCTCTTCGATAAGTGGTGCTGGGAAAACTGAACAGCTACATGTAAAAGAATGAAATTAGGACATTCTCTAACACCATATACAAAAATAAACTCAAAATGGATTAAAGACCTAAATGTGAGACCTGAAACCATAAAACTCCCAGAAGTAAATATAGGCAGAACACTCTTTGACATAAATTATAGCAATATTTTTTGGATCTGTCTCCTAAAGCAAAGGAAACAAAAGCAAAAATAAACAAATGGGACCTAATTAAACTTAAAATCTTTTGCACAGCAAAGGAAACCGATGATGAAATGAAAAGACAACCTACTGAAGGGGAGAAAATATTTTCAAATGATATGACCAATAAGGGGTTAATATCCAAAAATATATAATCAGCTCATAAAACTCAACATCTAAAAAACAAACCTCACTTAAAAAAATGGGCAAAAGACCTGAATAGACATTTTCCTAAAGAAGATGGCCAACAGGTTCATGAAAAGATGCTCAACATAGCTAATCATCAGAGAAATGCAAGTCAAAACAACAATGAGGTATCACCTCACACCTGTAATAATAGCTATCATCAAAAAGAACACAAAAAATGTTGGCAAGGATATGGAGAAAGGGGAACCCTCATACACCGTTGGTGGGAATTTAAATTTGTACAGCTACTGTGGAAAACAGTACCGAGGTTTCTCAAAAAAGTAAAAATAGAACTACCATATGGCCCAGCAATTCCACTCCTGGGTATATATCCTGAAAAAAACCCCACTAATTCAAAAAGATACATGCACCCCAATGTTCATAGCAGCATTATTTATATTTGCCAAGATATGGAAGCAACCTAAGTGTCCATCAACAGATGAATGGATAAAGAAGCTGTGGTGTACACAATGCAATACTACTCAGCCATAATGGACTACTACTCAGGCACACAATGGAATACTACTCAGCCATAAAAAAAGAATGAAATTTTGCCACTTGCAACAACATGGATGGACTTGGAGGGTATTATGCTAAGTGAAAAAGTCAGACAGACAAAGACAAACACTGTATAATATCACTTATATGTGCAATCTAAAAAATACAACAAACTAGGGAATATAACAAAAAAGAAACAGACTTACAGATATAGAGAGTAATAAACTAGTGGTACCAGTGGGGAGAGGGAAAGGAAGAGGGGCAGAGAAGGGGTGGGGGATTAAGAGATACAAACTAGTATATAAATTAAATAAGCTACAAGGATTTATAATACAACACAGGGAATATAGCCAATATTTTATAATAACCATAAATGGAATATAACCTTTAAAAACTGTGACTCACTATGTTGTGCACCTGAATAAAATATTGTACATAAACTATACCTCAATTTAAAAAATTATAAAATAAAGTTAGGCATTAAAATAAAACTGTTGGATACCTCCAAATCATGGAAATAAAATACAATGACAACTCAAATATAACATTTTTCTGCTGCAATTAGGAGGAAAGAAATAACCAGATAACATATACCTCCTGAAGAAAGTACACAGCACTACCTATGAAGTAATCTAGGCAAAAAAAGGGGGGAAACAAAAACTGAACTGAATCTAATTTTCTAGTTTTTATGAAAACTTGTGTAAAATATTTTTGAAACATATTGTGTTTCAGCTAGTTTTTATGAAAACTAATATTTATAACTAGTCAGCAAAGAACAGATAAGGAAGCTGAGTGGACACCATTTAGGAAATTGCTCCTGGGTACGTGCCCATCAGCCATCTGGAAAGCTTCAAAAACAGCTGGTGAGACAATTTGAAAGGAGTTAACTTGTGGAAATGAAACTGGTGGGTATGTGTTTCAGTAATAATTTGGATTGCAACAGTGATTGTAATAAGGGTTGTCTTCATTCACAATCTTACCTCAGCTCACACTTTCTCTTGAAATTCCACAGACTGTTGCCACCTCACCAATGACCTCCAATGGTCAATTCTCTGTCCTTATGTTACCTGACCTAACAGTAGCATTTACCCATTTGACCACATCCTCCTTTTAAATACACCTTTTTTATTTGCCTTTTGGACCTCACTCTTGGTTTCATTTTGCTTCATAGGCCACTCCTTCTCAATATCTTCCAAAGAGTCCTCTTTTTCTTCGAAACCTCTAAGTACTAGAGGTTTATTTAATACTCATCTTTTTCCCTCACCTACTCTTGAATCCATCAGCAAATCCTGAAGGCCTATGTCTTCAAACACATCCCAAATCTGACCTCTTTATCGCCACTATGGCTATCACGTTAGTCCATGTTACCATTATCTCTCACCTGCACTACTGTAAATGGCTCCAAAGTAGATGTCAGCTTTCTCCACTGTTCTATAACAGCCTACTCTCAATACAGCACCTGGAATCACCCTTTAAAGTACCTTATATCATGTGACTCAGATGCTTAAAAGCCTTCAACTAAATTCGCATCTAGGATAAAAGTCCACAATCCTGCCTCCTAGGCTGTGATTACCTTTCTGTCCTCCTTTCATGTCACTCCTTCATGTCCTCCAGCCTAGCCACCCTGGCCTCCCTGCTGCACCTTCAATTCCCCATAGACACCACACTCCCACCTGAGAGCCTTTTTACTTGCTTTCTCAAAGACATTCCTTTCTCAAATAACACCCTCATCCCTTCTTTTCAATTACCCTGCTCATAGCACTTAGAGATAATTGGAATTCTAGCATAAGTCTATGTGCCGATTGTCTACCATCCCTAATTAGAACATACACTCCACGAAGATAGCAGCTTTGTCTCTTTACCACTCTGGTATATCCTCAGCACAAGCAAAATGTGAGACATGGAATAGAAGCTCAATGAATATTTGTAGGATTAATGAAATAATGAAGGGAATGGCAGAATAGAGTAATAATTCCACTATTTTCTGTTCTGACCAAAACTTATTCAGAGTATTTTGTTTGATATTTAGCACCACATTTTAAGGATGCTGGCAATGATGGTGTTAGGTACACACATACACACACACACACACACACACACACACACACACATACACACATACACACACACACACACATGGAGAAGGCCATGTGATGATGAAGGCAGAGATTGGAGCTATGGAGCTACAAGCCAAAGAACACCAATGATTTCTGGCAAGCCACCAGGAGCTACCAAGAGGCAAGGAAGGATTCCTCTAAGGTTTCAGAGGGAGGATGGCCCTGCCAACACCTTGATTTTGGACTTGTAGCCTCTAGAACTCTGAGACAATAAATTTCTCTTGTTTTAAGCCACCCAGTTTGCAGCACTTTGTTATGCAACTCTAGGAAGTTAATATAGATGGTAAGTCTAGAAAATCATATTTGAGGAATAGATCTTCCATCTAGAAAAAAAAGGATGCTTGGCGAGAAGTATGATTATAAGCAAACATTAGAAACCAACTTTCAACTCCTTGGTGGGGTAATACATAAGAGAGAATATGTACTTATCTGAGTAGCTTTGGAGGACATATCCTAGGTTATTTATTAATTGGGGTTGCATTTCAAAGAGTTGTAAAATATTAGGTAGTCTGGGGTTAGGTTACAGTTTGAGAAAGAGAAAGCCAGATATGTCTGGTCACATCTGTTGAACAGTCAGAAAGAATCTGCCAGATGCTTATGTAAATGGGAGCTAAAAATTCTTCTGGCAAAGAACTCAAGCAATATATGCTGCTGAAGTTCAAACGCGTCTGTACATTTCTGGCAAGGTATCAGGGTGGAACCAAAAAATTCTGTGTTCAGGGAGTACTGAGGAATCTTTAAGGGGAAAAAAAAAAATCTAAAGAAAAAGCACCTAGGCACTCCGAGGGTACGTTGGTTAGGGTTGAAGCAGAGGAGGAGAACTGCTATGAGGGATACGGAATAAAGGGTTTACTACAGAGATTAGGTCTTACACAACTGTGGCATCTGGTGAAGAAATCTACAAAAAGCTGTTGCTTCTATGTCTGGTGGCCAGCCTGAATTTACTGTCAGTCAGCAGGACCAGAAGTAGGGCTGAAAAGCACAACATGAAGCAGAGGAGAATGAGGATAAATAGAACCTGGAACCCGTACTAACAAACTGAAATCACATGGTCAAAATTTAACCCTTTTCTATCTCTCACCACCTCCAACCTCAACCATGCGGGAGATCTTCAGGAGAAACGGGTACCCTTCATTACAGAACTGCCCATGTGTCTGTCCCAGAATCAGAGAAGCTGGAAGAGATCTGGAAAGAGCTGGATACAAGGCTGGGAACTGAGTGAGGCACTAATCCCTGGTACAAAATTTTATGAAGTGCCCAAAAGCTTAATAATCAAGATAAATGATATTTTAATGAACTATTTTAAAAATCAAATTAGTGCAAAACTCTCTGATGAATAAAATATCAAAATTTTATAAAAAGATAGTATCCAACAGGAGTTAGTGTAAGACTAAGTTGTACAAGGGCAGAGTCACATCCTGTCTTCATTTTATCAGTATAAATGTTAACAGTGCACATTCTTGGCAATACAGCACGGTCCTTCTTCAAGGAAAGCCAGCCTCTCTTTTATTCAAAGGTCTCAGTGTAGTTGAATTGGCCTAAGTTTGGGGATTGGTTGAAGGGATTAAATTCAGACTTTTGCTTACCAAACTAGAAACTGTCTGGTTGTTCAAATCAAGTAATACTTCATTGGTTGCTTCACATATTTCAGTTCTGGAACAGTCAAATCAATTAGCCAGTACCAGCAATCTCTGAGGATCAAACCACTCTACTTACTCCCTCTCTACTGCCTGTTAACAGTAACCATGTCCAACTTGTTTCTGGCATTTTCGTGCCTCCACTTGACTTCCAGCGCTCCGGGGTCCTATCATCTCTACTGAAATCATGCCTTGAGTTTGATGACAGCAGTTTCTGCTGTCATTTATCACCTACCAACAATAGCTACAACAGAGACCTTCAAGGATGCTGACGCTTATTTCTCACAACCCTGATGAAGGGACTGTTCTCTGGACCCTTCTGAAAGAAACGGTTAGGAGTTGGGTACATGATTTTTATGATAAATCCACTTTAGAATTCTGATATCCTTACACCTTTTGATACCTGCCTGTATGTTTTACAAAAGGTTTGGCAATTCAACTTTTTTTTCAGTGTGGGCCAACTTTGGGTCCAAGTTTCAGTCAACCAAGCAAGGAAATTGTGAGAACTACTCCAAACTGCCCAGGTTAACACAATGAATCTAGAATTTCTGCTTAGTGCATCCATATTAACAAATTCAGCCAAGTCCAACTTTATAGTTCTTCTACCCTGATGCACTATTCCTTGGTATCCACTCCCATATATGTCCCTTAGATTTGTATCAATATAAATTAGCATAATCTTGGTATTTTTGGTGTGGTTTGAGACTCCTCACAGGTTATGCTTTTTACCTTATCCTTTGGGGCCCTCTGGGACTTGTACCTGGGTTATAGCTCTAAAAAGAATGACAAGTGTTGGAGTTAAGTCTTTAAGAAGATCTGCAGTCCCTTCTAAGGAAACAACTACCAGGGAAGGAGGTAAAGGGACCCTAACCTCCTCTCATAGGAAGGAAGGAATATGTCTACTGGCAAAGGAAGTTGGGCCAAATTTAGTGGTCAAGGTTATCAGCTTCACTGGTTGCTGCCTCATCCCAACAAGATGGGCCAGCAGACCAACAGCGACATGTGCTAGCTACATGTGGCACCTGGTACCCTACAATGACTGTAGGAGCTAATGGCAGCTGATCCATTTCTGCCCTCTAAATCTCACTATATGTCCTGTGGCCAACCCTCATTCAAAACTATAGGTGGAAGGGAATTCTTGGAAAAGTAGTTTTAGCTTGGCTAATTGATTTTTTGTTTCTGTTTTTATAATTTTGTACATCAAATCAGAATATACTAGATTTGATACTTATGTTTACTGCTTTCTTATGAAATAGAAACATGGTTTTACATTATGCTTGTGTGAGGGGTGTGTGGGGTTAAAATGAAATAAAAATATTTACATCATTTATTTTAGTTTTATATTAAGGCTCAAAATGTTTGGTCATTTTTACATTAACCTAAACCTTGGAGATAGTTTAATTTAGACTCTATAACTGACTTTAAATTTCATTAATCATTGAGTAGTGGAAATTGGTAGTGTTTCTATCCTCACCATCTCCTGGAAACCACATAATAAAGGAATAAGAAAAGAAAATTACAGAGGCAATTCAATTTCACGTGCTCCACTCTAGGCTATTGTCAAAGCTATTTCCTAATATATCAATCACTGTTTCCTGAGACAAGACAATAACTGGCAAGAACATCTGCATACCATGTAAAAATGAGGATAGGAGCATTGCTTGCTTTTAGAAAAATGTATCAGTTTCTACCTGTTTAAATAAAATAGGTAGCATTTGCCAAAAATTACATGGTTCTTCAGGCTGCAAAGTCTAAATAAAGGTCATTCTTAGAACTGTTGCAGGACAAGTAAAAGAATATAACTAAATGCTTAAGTTTAAATTAAGAAAGAATATCTTAGTAAATCATTATGGATTAGAAAGGATCAGATCAGAAGTCTGGGAAAGTTTCTAGGGACAGTCGTTGTCAATATTTATAGCATGTTTTTCCTATGAGAAGCCATCTGATCTTCCAGCTCTTTTCGACGTGAGCTCTGCATTGATTGCCCCCACTAATGTTTCCTTTGACACAGGAAGTCATATCATATTCTTTTTGGATCATAGGCATGACTGATATTCAGCCAATACACACCAGTACAACATATCTACTCTTACTTGTTCTGATTTGTTAGATCTTTATTCTGATTGGTCAGAAGTCTGATTGTTTAGTATCAGCATCACACGAATTGTTAAAACATTTAATATGTCATCCCAGCCTGAACCAATATATATCATCTTAATTATTATAATTTGTGTTGTGATAACTCATAGGGCAAGTTCTCACATTATTCTCTTCCCACAGGAGGTCTTTGCCAATCTTTGGGTTTTGTATGTCCATATAAATTGAAGAGATTTTTAAGTTCCATATAAAACCTGCTGGAATTCTTATAGAATTGCCATGAATTTAAAAATTTGGGAGGAGGATTATTTATGATTTTGTGTTTTTCTTTCCATAAATATAGATAGAATACATATCTATTTACTTAGAGCTTCTTTAATATCTTTCAAAAATATATGTTTCTTACTCATCTGGGTACTAATGGCTTTGTTTTATTATTATTATCCCTGTCAACTGAAAGAAAAACGCACAACATGAGAGTTGTGAGTTTAAGTTGTATTCGGGGTCTTGCTGAGGACTATATCCTGGGAGAGAGCAGCTCAGTTAGCTCTAAGGAAACTGCTCCAAAGAGGTAGGGGAGAAGCCAGTTTATATATGAGTTTTAGCTAGGAAATTATTGCAGTTAAGCATACATCTTGGTAAAAGATTACTGCTATTTACAAAGAACAGATATCTCAAGTTAATGATTTTCGATACACATATAACCAAGGGCCTGCTTGTCCAAAGCACAGAGTGCCAATCCTGTTAATGTCTTAGTTTCTTCTCAGAGTGCCGGCGGTCAGTGACTGCGGTGGATTACAACTTAACCCTAATAGAACTGTGGGGTGAGCAATACTGTAAGTTATTCTTTTTTCACATGCCTATTGTAAATGGTGTTTTTCCAAATTACACGTCTAAACTCTAATTCATTTCTACTCTTCCTTTTTTTCAGATTTACATATAATTAATTCATTTTTACTGTGGTTGTTAATCTATTCAAATTTACTTGTTACTATCTTAATGTTTTCTGTTTGTCCTATTTTTCTATACTATTGCTTTTGTTTTTTCTTCTTACTGTTTTAACAATGTGTATCCTACATTTCTTTTAGCTTTTATCTTTGAACTTTACCCCCCAAATTCTAATATTGAACAGTTTATCAACCCCTCTCCAGAATAATACACAACTCTTAAAACACTGTAAATATAATCATGCCCTACCTAACAAACATGCTATTGCTGTTCTGTATTTTCGTTTTGTCTCTCTATATATACAATATTTGTTTAGGTTTACGTACATTTTCCATTTCATTTCTCACCAGTTCCTTCACATTTCAGATTTTCCTCTTCCTTAAAAGTATATTGTTCTGTTGTGAGAATTTCCTCACAGACAACCAAGTCTGCCATTCTGGCAGAAGCAAAATATCATGTGATTAATTTTTAAAACATCCTGGTAGAATAAAGCTCATATATTTTTTCTACCCAGGATGAACACTAAATTCAAATAGTTGAGTTTTTCCCCTAAAGTTAGAACTATTCATTTTTAAGCAAATTCCAAAATTGGCAGAAATATTCTTCCAGCTGGTATATATGACAGTACCATCAGCACATCTAATTCCAAATATTTTATAGAAGTTCATGTCTCTATTTCATAGCTTTTTCCATAAGTTCTGATTTGTTCTTGAAAACAGTGCTCCATTCTATAATCAGATGATAGATGCTTGCTGTCTATCTCACTACATCCTTTATTTTATTTCTCAGAGATCTCTTGTGGACTGTAATCAAAGTCTGAAATATTACAAAAGCACAATGAAAATCTAACACTGAAATCTTAACTTTTCTCTGAAATCACAAACAAATGTGCTTGTAAAATTGTGAGACCAGCTCATTAAGAACTCATAGAGTATACAAAAAATATACTCAGACGTCGTAGAGATATTAAAATGACATAGGCTTCAGATAGATTGAATGCATTATTAGCGTGGTCCTTTCTGTCACTCAGTTTGGTCATTTACTCATCAAAGAAAACCTCAAGGTCAGCATCTGCATTCTTCACTACCTACACTGAGGTGCAAAACTTTTGCAAAGTATTCACGCAGAAAATAACTAGTTCCATTTCTAAAAGAAATTTCAGCATTCTCATTTAAAGTATTTAAAATTATTTTTATTTGCCATATAGTGCTAACCAAAAGTGTATTTTCACGCTTCTCTGCAGACCCACATTTTAAGTAAAATTACCCCAGAAATCCTGTAGATACGCTATCACAGCATTTGTGCCAATAGAAATATTTCCTAAAGGATGGATAAACAAATGACTTTAAGATTTATTATTAAAAAGTCTGATTTTAACTAAAACTCTAGAGAAGTTACTAAACTGCTACACACATTACTGTGCAAAACAGAGTCTGTAATACCTGGATATTCTAACATGGAGTTCTCAGTAGGTTTCCTGCAACGGCCTCTTTCTTTTTCTCTCTCAGTCAGTGTCCCACCTGCACCGGGTAATCCTGCTATTTTCAAACTTGGATTAAACACCACTGCAGATTATGGGACTTCATTATTTGAGTGGTTGCTGAAAGGCCAGATGATGCAATCCAGAATCCTTAGTCCCCATGGTATAAATAGTGACCACTAGGAAATGGGAAACAGGAAGGAACTAGCCAGATAAATATCCTTTTTTTTCCTCTCTCCTATAGATTACTCCAAATTCAATGCCTTTTGTATTCCTTCCTTGCAAGCCCTGTACTTGGCCAAGTAAACAAGTCTGCCTAGTGACTTGCTGTTTGTATCACATTATATGCCTTGCCTCATTTCCATTTTCCCTCACTCTCAATGCCTAAGGCTTATATATTCCTCCCAAATTATTGCCAACCTAATTCTTGTCTCCAGTTCTACTTTAGAAGACCCAGGCACAGGGGTGGGGGGGAGGGATAAATTGGAAGATTGGGATTGATACATACACACTACTATATATAAAATAGATAACTAAAAGGACCTACTGTATAGCACAGGGAACTCTACTCAGTACTCTGTAATGGCCTATATGGGAAAAGAATCTAAAAAAGAATGGATATATGTATATGTATAACAGATTCACTTTGCTGTACACCTGAAACACAATATTGTAAATCAACTATAATCCAATAAAAAATTAAAAAAAAAAAAGACGACCACCCAGGCAAAGGCAGTAGTGCATCTTTATAGCACAAATTTTATATATATATATATTAGGATTTGGTTGCTAGAGGAAAAAACCACAGTATGTCATTGTATAGATATCTGTTTTTTGGGTTTTTTTTTTAACATCTTTATTGGAGTATAATTGCTTTACAATGGTGTGTTAGTTTCTGCTTTATAACAAAGTGAATCAGTTATACATATACATATGTCCCCATATCTCTTCTCTCTTGTGTCTGTTTTCTTAATTTCTTTTCCTCAAAAATTAAAATCTTTCTTATATTATTAAACTTCAAGAGAGACCACCAATGAGTTAAATAATATTAATTATGCTAAGGAGTAATATTGAAATAGATTTTATGGTTTGACTCAGGGCACTACGACAAGCCAGATTTCTTCAGAGTTTATAGGCAGATAATGACAATTATAAAGTGCTGTGATCTTAGTCAGATTAAGACAGCAGTTCCCGGGGTTCCCTGGCGGCGCAGTGGTTGAGAATCCGCCTGCCAATGCAGAGGACACGGGTTCGAGCCCTAGTCTGGGAACATCCCACATGCCGCGGAGCAACTAGGCCTGTGAGCCACAACTACTGCGCCTGCGCGTCTGGAGCTTGTGCTCCGCAACAAGAGAGGCCGCGACAGTGAGAGGCCCCCGCACCGCGATGAAGAGTGGCCCCCGCTCGCCGCAACTAGAGAAAGCCCTTGCACAGAAACGGAGACCCAACACACCCAAAAATAAATAAATAGCGTTCCCTTAAAAAAAAAAAAAAAAGATAGCAGTTCCCAGAACAAAGCATAAATAGCAACAATCTTCTGATAAGGTTTCCTCTACCTTACTTCTTCCTCTATGTTTCCTTCATATGGAAATAGGTGGTTATAGTGTTGTTTGAGAGGATGAAGTAATAAGCAAAAGGAGAATTAAAGAACTATTCTGTAGTGAAAAAAAAACTTCTGAGTCAGACTTGGTCTTAGACACTTCCTTGCTTCCATGAATTTGGCAATACCAAATGAAGAAATGAAAACATCCCAAGTTGTCTACAATCTGCTGCCTCTGCTATGCAGATTTATATTTTTAGTAAGGGCTCCAAATAAAAGAGGTTTTGTATGGTAGTAAGGAGTATGTTTCACTTGACAGATAATAAATTGAAGTCCAAAGAAGTTATTTCCCTGTTATATCTAACTCTGAAAGCTCTGTTTATTTCATTACTCCAAATATAGTAAATGACGAGTGTAAAGTGAGGGGAACTAGTGAAAATTTTCTAATATCTAACTTAATTCTATTGGAGAAGTCACAATGTTGGTGGGAAATCAGTTTTGATAATTTTCTTTAAAGATATGACAGTTATTCTATAAGTATAGTATGATTTTCTAATAAGACCTCACCCTCACTGTTTTTCTAAGCTGTCATTAGGTGGCAGTAGATGGTTCTGAAAGATATGGTCTCATTTAAGGTAACTTTTGTGTTGAAATGTCAAGATGTAAATCTGTAGACAAAGGCTATGGACAGTGAGCCTTAATATATTGTCAAAGTTGAGGGGTGAGTCAAATGTTTATAAGAATGCAATCCTCGGGGCTTCCCTGGTGGCGCAGTGGTTGAGAATCTGCCTGCCGATGCAGGGGACACGGGTTCGAGCCCTGGTCTGGGAAGATCCCACATGCCGCGGAGCAACTAGGCCCGTGAGCCACAACTACCGAGCCTGCGCGTCTGGAGCCTGTGCTCCGCAACGAGAGGCCGCGATAGTGAGAGGCCTGCGCACCGCGATGAAGAGTGGCCCCCACTTGCCGCAACTGCAGAAAGCCCTCGCACAGAAACGAAGACCCAACACAGCCAAAAATAAAATAAATAAATAAATAAAAATGTAAAAAAAAAAAAAAGCAAGGAACATGACTTTAAAAAAAAAAAAAAAAGAATGCAATCCTCAAACACCTTACTATTCGAACAATGGTTCTGCGGTCAGCAGCACTGGTATCAGCTGAAAGCTTGCTAGAAATGCAGAAATTAACGCCTTACTCCAGACTTCTTATACTAGAACTGCATCTTAGCAAGGTCCCAAGTTTGAGAAGTAATGCTCTAATAGACTATACAGAAATATTGGGTCCAGCTAAAGTCAAGAGAAGAAGCATCAAACCAATCCTTGCCTAATGTAATTTTTGCTGGAAGCAAGAGGACAAGAAAAAATGCTTTCCAGTGTATTAGTCAGGGTTCTCCAGAGAAACAGAATCAATAGGATGTTTATTTATCTTTATTTATCTATCTTCGAACTGAAACATTGGCTCTTCCTGGGTCTTGAGTCTGCTGGCTTTCATGGTGGACTATACCATTGGCTCTCTTGATTCTCAGGCCTTCAGACTTGGACGTGAACTAAACTATTGACTCTCTTGGGTCTCCAGCTTGCCAGATGCAGATCTTGGGACTTGTAGCCTCTATAACTACGTGAGCCAATTCCTTCTAATAAACCTCTTTATATATATATACCTCTCTCACTCTATATCTATCTATCTATCTATCTATATATAGAAACATATATTTTTTGATAGAAAGAGAGAAATTTATTAGAAGGTATTGGCTCATGAGATTAAGGAGGCTGACAAGTCCCAAGATCTGCATTTGGCAAGCTGGAGACCCAGGAGAGCTGACGGTTTCATTCCACTCCAAGTCTGAAGACCTGAGAACCAGGAGAGCCAACAGTGCAGTCCAGCCTGAAAGCCAGCAGGCTCAAGACTTAGGAAGAAGATGTTTCAGCTCAAGACTGAAGGCAGGAAAAAACCTAATGTCCCTGATCAAGGCAGTCAGATAGGAGAAAATACCCTCTTATTCAGCCTTTCTGTTCTATTCAGGCCTTCAACAGACTGAATGAGGCACACCCACTTTAGGGAGAGCAATCTGTTTTACTCAGTCTACCAATTCAAATGTTAATTTCATCCAGAAAACACCCTCACAGACACATCCAGAATAATGTTTGACCAAGTACCTGGGCACTCCATGGCCAGACAAATAAAACTGACACATAAAAGTCACCATTACATCCATTAAGATCTAGAACTAAATGAAGATAGCACCATCAGAAAATATAACTATAAATCACTAAAGAAACAGCCTCAACACAGCCCTGGGATTAAGCAAGCAATCTTCATAGGGTCAAGGCAGAACCTTTTCCCAGTCCTACATACAATTTTCAACGAGTTTTAAGACAAAATAACTCATTCAGACCTAAAACAGACAGCAAATTAAATATCTATGGGCAGTAATTGAAACACAAAAAGCAGAACATGTGTTAAAAAAAATCCAACTACTAGAGAAATATAATCTCAGTGTAAGCATTCAGCAAAATAAAACATGAATAATACCGGACATTACAGTTTTAATTATAGTAATATTTAACTCTTAAAACTTCTCTTTAATGACATGTTACTGCTTTGATTTGCAATCTGAAACCTGACACACTTCTGTGGTACCATGATATAAAAATCAGGTATTTTAGTTTTGATCTTTTGGAGCAGTTCTTATTTTTAAGCAGTTTCCTAGTTGAAAAGAATGGTACACAAATATAGTTACTCATGAACATGGATAAAATCTTGCAGCATGATTTGTATTTTTAGGTAACCAACTCCTAGGATATTTACAGAATTTTGGTTTCTAATATTATTCTATTTAGTTTTAGTACTATGTGGTCTTATAATTCAATAACATCCATTAGCACTTTTTCATTCACACTTTCAAACTTAGGAGAGAAAAGTAAACTGGAAAATAATAGTTTATTTTCATAAAGTTTGAAATCAAAGAATTTTTTTTTTGAAATTGGTTTGTAACCCCTAAAATTTTAGAATGCAACTCGTACCATTACTTTCATTTTGAAAACCAACTTCTGCTCAGGAAAGCAGACCAGTTTGTGCCCTGCCTAATGAAGTTCCCAGAGTCATAATTTCCCTAGAAAAGAGCAAATTAAAGCATACCTTGGTATACTGCTATGAATTCTTTTGAAGACCTTGCCGAGAAACAGTCAAAGGATTTCGATCGGTTAAAATGTTCATCCAAAAATGTTTGATCTAGTCTTCACTGGTTAGCTGATTTTCACTGCTTTAAAATTTCCGTAAAATGATTCAGCACCACTTCATAAGAAAACCACCTAACCTCAGTTTAACAGAGCCAACCACCACATTGTGTTTGCAGTTCATCAATCAAGACTGAACTGTCTCCAGTTTTAAGCCAGGAGAACACAACTAAGATAACAGTATCTGTTCTTACCAAATATCTCTATCCCTTTTCTTTTATCCCAATAGAATCCTGATTATTTCTTCTAGAAAATCAACCTCTTCTAACTGTTCATGTATTTCAGGGGAAAGTGACCCAACTTCCAGCTTCCAGGGCAGGCTTTACTGGTCTTAATATAATTCTTCTTTCCAGTGATTGGTTTTAGGAAAGATCTCTCATCTTCCACTGGATATTAAAGTTTCTAAAAAATGTGTCCAGCACCTCATCTATCAGGCATCATGCTAAAGCCTGAATATAAAACTGACATGGAGGAAGCATATGGTCTTTAATGACACATCAAGATACTGAATCCATCAACCCTAAAACCTTCCCTTTATCTGAACTTTCTACATATAAAAGTATTAATTTTCATATTTTTAAGCCAGCTTGAGTTGGAATTTTCTATTCCTTACAGTTGATAGGATTCTATATGATATATGAAGGCTTTCACTTTGAACTTTTGAACACAATTCTATCCCAATGAATGATGCAATGAACTTATGTTCATTCAACAATGCAAAATGTTTTCTCCTTGAATTTATGTTCTATTAACAGATCCAGCGTTTGAAGAACCATTCCTTAACTGCACCATCTGTAGGCACTCTTATCAATTTTAACCAGTCTATGTTAAAATTTATAAGATGCTTTTCAAAACAAAGATTAAATCAGTTCCTAATGCTGTGCTTGTCATGGACACCTTGCCCAAAATATTTTGATCATACAAGAATCTGTCAGAATAAATACTGTTGTCTAGGTGGAGTTATTTATATTTTTATTCTCAACACCCACAGTAGAAAAATGCCACAAACAATTTAACTTTTTCATGCAATTTTTCTGGAAATTCTTAGCTAACTCTTCAACATGCTAAGTAGTATTTCTGTAAGAATTAAGTTAGAAATTATTATCTGTAGTCTCAGATTCACCATCTCTGCTGCATTCAATAGATACTCTCATCTGTCAGAGGCTTTAAACACCTAGAGAATAATTTTACTTAAGACAACTGCATTCCACAGTAGTACTCCCTTTTTTCACACATAGAAAAAAAACTGTGAAAATTGTAAGTCTTTTATATCTTGGGGATTAAGGATTTTTTGAATTATGAATATTTTCAAATATTTATCATAATTCTGACCAAAATAATTGTGTTTCATAATAATGTCTTACTCTGTGTTTTTCTAACACAGACACATTTGGTTTGCACACTGAACCACCAGCATCCTCTTCAACTGGAGTAAGAAATACGTACTCTCAATATATTGCCCTTTCACTTTGATTTTCCAATTTTGAGAGAGAAATATTTCTCTGAACTCCACGGTAAGAAAGCAGGAGCACAAGTACAGTGATAAATGGCAAATGACAGATTGTTTCACTGTCAAATAAACAGCAGGAATGGGAGGGACTGTGGAGAACTAGAGAGCACGTGACCCAGGTGCAATGGGCATGCCTACTCACGTTCAGCTAATATGTGCCACCCTGGAAGCTGTTGCCAGTCTCTGAATTTTCAGCAGAAACTGGAAGTCATGTTTTTATGTGAAACTCCCAATTTTAGATTACAACAACCAATTCAAACTTGTAAAACCCTCTTTGGACCAACATTGTACAAACCATAAAAAACTTGTTTGCAGCTCATGTATAAACTTTGAGCTATGAGTGTGACACCAACCACTGGTCTAAACATGAATAAATGAAGATAAAAACTCATCAGGGAGGTGTCACCAGGGAATCACTAACAGGCTGTGAGCTGAGAAGCTTCAAGACCAGGGCCTATTTTTAAAATGTAAATGTATCATTTACTTTTATAAAAGATATACATGCAAGCACTTTGAAAAAGGGTAAAATAACAAGAGGTTTACTGTGAAAAACAGCAGTCCTCTCTCCCACCCCACTCCCATTTCTTGTTGTTATAGGAAACTACTTTCAGCTACTTTAGTCACTTCTTTCGTTATTACCTTTTGAACTATGTAACATGGTACATGGTTGTTAATGCTATTTCTTGAATTTTCAGTTTTAGGCATTATCTATTGACTTTCTGCTACGGAAGTCACTACCCCCTACACCCACCACATTCTTGCAAACATACACTTGTACACACACGATTTTTTCCTCCCATCCTTCCATTATATTTAGAATTATATTTAGAATATTAAGAATATGTAAATGCTATTAATAGCTGAGCCCTTTAGTAGAATTACTTTTCCCATCCTATATAACTTTTCATTTTCCCTTGAATTTATGTATTTTTTTATTTTTTCACTTTGCTTCTTTTTGGTTTACTTATCACCAACTCATCCTCAAAGCATTTTAAGTCATCTATTAATTTCACATTCTTGGAAGCACCTTTCCCAGAGTTTTCTGACCTTCCTCAACTTGAATGAGTTTCTCACTAGTCTCTCACCGTGGAATTACCCTTTCCCATCCTCCTGGGAATGCACTTTGTTTCTAGAGTGGAGGTCCCTGCAATCTCATGCCTTCCTTGTCCTCCGATTACACCCTTATTTTGTTGAGCACCTCTTTTAGCAGCTTCCTAAGAATGAGTGGGAGATAATTTTTGAGACTTTATTGTATGAAAATGTCTTAAGAATATGCTTCCACTTGTTGATAACTTGGGTGAGTATGGAAATTTTTGAATGAAATTAATTTTTCCTCAGAGAGGATACTGCTTCATTCTGTTACCTTTTAGGATTCAGAATTGTGAAGTCATTTGATTTCTTAGTGCTTTGTAACATTTTTTTTTCCTGTCTGGAAGCTTATAGAATCATCTCATTTCCTTTATTTTAAAAATCCGCCCCCCCCCCCAATCTTTATCTTCCAACCCTTCTATTGAGTTATTTTAGGTCTTCTATGATGTTTTAAATTTCCAAGAGCTTGTTTTAATTTTTGAGTGTTCCTTTTCATGGTAACTTGTTCTTCTTTCATTTTGGGAATTTTGGTTTTGTTGTTATAGCTTTCTTTGGTTTTGTTTTATGTGGCTTTCTTCTCCTTGTATTTTCTGTTTCTTCCAAGTCTCTCCTTTTCTGATTATTTTTTCTGCCTTCTCTCTCTTTCAGATTAGAGGCTTTCCGCAGATGTTTCGTGTTATCTGCTGGTATTTATGTGGAGTGGTCTAAAATTAGATTGGAAGCTCTGAGGACATGAATGCAACTGAACAAAGTGATCTGACTGAACTGGTTAATTTTAGAAAACCTCTGCTGTATTTTTAAAATTTCTTCTGGATTTCCCAGAGGAAATTCTTCTAAACTGCCTAGAAGGTAAAGACCTGAATTCCAGCTGAAGAAGGCAAGAAGTTTTATGGTCTCTGTATGTGGTATGCACACATCGAGTTAATCCCCCGGTTTGCAGTACAGTACCCCCAACCTCAGTGGTGCCTAGTGGTATCTCCCAAGTAAATTACTCTCACAAGTAAAAAGTCTTGTGGTGAGGAGTGGGGAGAGGTGTAGGGGATGGGGGCAAATGTTTGCCTATGTGGTATGGAGCAGGGAATTTATAAATCTGGCTTCTTAAAAAGACTGTTAACCAAGTTTCTTTACCTCATTCCCACCCTCCCATACCCTCTTCTGCAAGTTCCTAGCCCAAGAATTCCCAAATCATTGGGGAATTTTCTATTCTGCTTAAATGTTTATGACTTATTCAAGTACTTTCCAGCTTCCAAAATTTTGATACATTGTCTCCTCTCCCATTCTCCATGTCCCTGTGAGTTTATGCCTATTAAAGGTGGATAGGTTTAATCTCTACCTTTACCTAGGTGCAGATCAACCCTGTTAAATATATTAGAAATTACCATGGTTTCGGTTGGGTCTTTAAACTTGCAGGCTCAGGGAGAAAATGCTGACAATGATGGTGGTGATGATAAGTAATTAAGTGCTTATTCTGTGTAAGACACTCTACTAAATGCTTTACAGGAAAAAGTATCTTCAAGTATATTTTAAAATGGTGTAAAGTTGGTATTAATATCCATATTTTCATATTTTTCCTTTGGGGGAGATGTGGATTAGATACTAACAAAAAAGTTTCAGCAGTGAAATATTTTCTTACCAATATTTTTACCTCATCATTTTCTCTTGTCTAGCCACAGGGGCTGCAACGCAGTAGGATGTCATACAGTAGTAATCATTGCTTATACCTAGATTTGAGAGGAATGTTTCTAATGTTTTACTCTAATTTCCTCTAATTACAATGTTTGTTGTAGATTTCTGATAGAACACCATTTGTAAATGCAGTTTCCCTCTATTTTTAGATTGCTAAGTGTTTTATTCATTTATCAAATTAGGACTTATTGTATTTTATCAGTTTTTATTAATCTATCCAGATAATCAAATTGTATGTTGATAATGTATGATGGACAAATCTAATTTTACATTGATAATACAGTCAATTACATTAGCAAATTTCAGAATGCTGAGCCATCTTTGGGTTTCTATAATAAAACATACTTGTTCTAATAGGTAACGATTTTACTTGCTTGAATTTAGGGTATTTGCAATTGTTTTCATACCTGAAATTTAAGAACAGTTTTTAGTTTGTGTTATATCCTCACCTGATTTTGGTCAGCCTCGTAAAATGAGTCGGCAATATTTCAGTTGTTTTCTTTATCAGAACTGCTTGAATCAAGGATTATCTGTTCTTTAGAGATGGAGTAAAACTCACCCTTCTGGGTCTAATTAAAAGTTGGGAAATAGACTTTTCACTAGCTTTCCAAATTCTCATACCCTATTTATCAATCCAGAAAATGGATATTTTAATGTTGATTTTGGTAGAAAATCACCTATTTCTATATTTCCAAATTTATTGACACACAAAATTGACAATAGTGTTGTTAAGAGGTTTAAATAATAAAAAATATATAAAGCACTTAGAATAACTGTCATGGAGTAAGTACTCAATAAAAATTTTAATATAACTATTAAGTTGATGTGCTACAACGTTTATTTTTATAATTGTTATCTATTCTATATGATTACACACACGTGTGTATATGTTCAAGCAAATTCTTTTTTTTTTTTTTTTAAACATCTTTATTGAAGTATAATTGCTTTACAATGGTGTGCTAGCTTCTGCTTTACAACAAAGTGAATCAGTTACACATATACATATGTTGCCATATCTCTTCCCTCTTGCATCTCCCTCCCTCCCACCCTCCCTATCCCACCCCTCTAGGTGGTCACAAAGCACCGAGCTGATCTCCCTGTGCTATGCGGCTGCTTCCCACCAGCTATCTATCTTACATTTGGTAGTGTATATATGTCCATGACACTCTCTCACCCTGTCACATCTCACCCCTCCCCCTCCCCATATCCTCAAGTCCATTCTCTAGTAGGTCTGTGTCTTTATTCCCATCTTGCCACTAGGTTCTTCATGACCTCTTTTTTTTTTTTTTTTTTTTTCCCTTAGATTCCATATATATGTGTTAGCATACTGTATTTGTTTTTCTCTTTCTGACTTACTTCACTCTGTATGACAGACTCTAACTCCATCCACCTCATTACAAACACCTCCATTTCATTTCTTTTTATGGCTGAGTAATATTCCATTGTATATATGTGCCACATCTTCTTTATCCATTCATCCGATGATGGACACCTAGGTTGCTTCCATGTCCTGGCTATTGTAAACAGAGCTGCAATGAATATTTTGGTACCTGACTCTTTCTGAATTATGGTTTTCTCAGGGTATATGCCCAGTAGTGGGATTGCTGGGTCATATGGTAGTTCTATTTTTAGTTTTTTAAGGAACCTCCATACTGTTCTCCATAGTGGCTGTATCAATTTACATTCCCACCAACAGTGCAAGAGTGTTCCCTTTTCTCCACACCCTCTCCAGCATTTATTGTTTCTAGATTTTTTGATGATGGCCATTCTGACTGGTGTGAGATGATACCTCATTGTAGTTTTGATTTGCATTTCTCTAATGATTAATGATGTTGAGCATTCTTTCATGTGTCTGTTGGCAATCTGTATATCTTCTTTGGAGAAATGTCTATTTAGGTCTTCTGCCCATTTTTGGATTGGGTTGTTTGTTTTTTTGTTATTGAGCTGCATGAGCTGCTTGTAAATCTTGGAGATTAATCCTTTGTCCGTTGCTTCATTTGCAAATATTTTCTCCCATTCTGAGGGTTGTCTTTTGGTCTTGTTTATGGTTTCCTTTGCTGTGCAAAAGCTTTTAAGTTTCATTAGGTCCCATTTGTTTATTTGTGTTTTTATTTCCATTTCTCTAGGACCTGGGTCAAAAAGGATCTTGCTGTGACTTATGTCATACAGTGTTCTGCCTATGTTTTCCTCTAAGAGTTTGATAGTGTCTGGCCTTACACTTAGGTCTTTAATCCATTTTGAGTTTATTTTTGTGTATGGTGTTAGGAAGTGTTCTAATTTCATACTTTTACATGTACCTGTCCAATTTTCCCAGCACCACTTATTGAAGAGGCTGTCTTTTCTCCACTGTATATGCTTGCCTCCTTTATCAAAGATAAGGTGACCATATGTGCGTGGGCTTATCTCTGGGCTTTCTGTCCTGTTCCATTGATCTATATTTCTGTTTTTGTGCCAGTACCAAACTGTCTTGATGACTGTAGCTTTGTAATATAGTCTGAAGTCAGGGAGCCTGATTCCTCCAGCTCCATTTTTCATTCTCAAGATTGCTTTGGCTATTCGGGGTCTTTTGTGTTTCCATACAAATTGTGAAATTTTTTGTTCTAGTTCTGTGAAAAATGCCAGTGGTAGTTTGATAGGGATTGCATTGAATCTGTAGATTGCTTTGGGTAGCAGAGTCATTTTCACAATGTTGATTCTTCCAATCCAAGAACATGGTATATCTCTCCATCTATTTGTATCATCTTTAATTTCTTTCATCAGTGTCCTATAATTTTCTGCATACAGGTCTTTTGTCTCCTTAGGTAGGTTTATTCCTAGGTATTTTATTCTTTTTGTTGCAATGGTAAACGGGAGTGTTTTCTTAATTTCACTTTCAGATTTTTCATCATTAGTATACAGGAATGCAAGAGATTTCTGTGCATTAATTTTGTATCCTGCTACTTTACCAAATTCATTGATTAGCTCTAGTAGTTTTCTGGTAGCATCTTTTGGATTCTCTATGTATAGTATCATGTCATCTGCAAACAGTGATAGCTTTACTTCTTCTTTTCCGATTTGGATTCCTTTTATTTCTTTTTCTTCTCTGATTGCTGTGGCTAACACTTCCAAAACTATGTTGAATAATAGTGGTGAGAGTGGGCAACCTTGTCTTGTTCCTGATCTTAGTGGAAATGGTTTCAGTTTTTCACCATTGAGGACAATGTTGGCTGTGGGTTTGTCATATACGGCCTTTATTATGTTGAGGAAAGTTCCCTCTATGCCTACTTTCTGCAGGACTTTTATCATAAATGGGTGTTGAATTTTGTCGAAAGCTTTCTCTGCATCTATTGAGATGATCATATGGTTTTTCTCCTTCAATTTGTTAATATGATGTATCACGTTGATTGATTTGCGTATATTGAAGAATCCTTGCATTCCTGGAATAAACCCCACTTGATCATGGTGTATGATCCTTTTAATGTGCTGTTGGATTCTGTTTGCTAGTATTTTGTTGAGGATTTTTGCATCTATGTTCATCAGTGATATTGGCCTGTAGTTTTCTTTCTTTGTGACATCTTTGCCTGGTTTTGGTATCAGGGTGATGGTGGCCTCGTAGAATGAGTTGGGGAGTGTTCCTCCCTCTGCAATATTTTGGAAGAGTTTGAGAAGGATAGGTGTTAGCTCTTCTCTAAATGTTTGATAGAATTCGCCTGTGAAGCCATCTGGTCCTGGGCTTTTGTGTGTTGGAAGATTTTTAATCACAGTTTCAATTTCAGTGCTTGTGATTGGTCTGTTCATATTTTCTATTTCTTCCTGGTTCAGTCTCGGCAGGTTGTGCATTTCTAAGAATCTGTCCATTTCTTCCAGGTTGTCCATTTTATTAGCATAGAGTTGCTTGTAGTAATCTCTTATGATCGTTTGTATTTCTGCAGTGTCAGTGGTTACTTCTCCTTTTTCATTTCTAATTCTATTAATTTGAGTCTTCTCCTTTTTTCTCTTGATGAGTCTGGCTAATGGTTTATCAATTTTGTTTATCTTCTCAAAGAACCAGCTTTTAGTTTCATTGATTTTTGCTATTGTTTCCTTCATTTCTTTTTCATTTATTTCTGATCTGATCTTTATGATTTCTTTCCTTCTGCTAGCTTTGGGGTTTTTTTGTTCTTCTTTCTCTAATTGCTTTAGGTGCAAGGTTAGGTTGTTTATTCGAGATGTTTCCTGTTTCTTGATGTAGGCTTGTATTGCTATAAACTTCCCTCTTAGAACTGCTTTTGCTGCATCCCATAGGTTTTGGATCGTCGTGTCTCCATTGTCATTTGTTTCTAGGTATTTTTTGATTTCCCCTTTGATTTCTTCAGTGATCACTTCGTTATTAAGTAGTGTATTGTGTAGCCTCCATGTGTTTGTATTTTTTACAGATCTTTTCCTGTAATTGATATCTAGTCTCATAGCGTTGTGGTCGGAAAAGATACTTGATACGATTTCAATTTTTTTAAATTTACCAAGGCTTGATTTGTGACCCAAGATATGATCTATCCTGGAGAATGTTCCATGAGCACTTGAGAAAAATGTGTATTCTGTTGTTTTTGGGTGGAATGTCCTATAAATATCAATTAAGTCCATCTTGTTTAATGTATCATTTACAGCTTGTGTTTCCGTATTTATTTTCATTTTGGATGATCTGTCCATTGCTGAAAGTGGGGTGTTAAAGTCCCCTACTATGATTGTGTTACTGTCGATTTCCCCTTTTATGGCTGTTAGTATTTGCCTTATGTATTGAGGTGCTCCTATGTTGGGTGCATAAATATTTACAATTGTTATACCTTCCTCTTGGATCGATCCCTTGATCATTATATAGTGTCCGTCTTTGTCTCTTGTAATTGTCTTTATTTTAAAGTCTATTTTGTCTGATATGAGAATTGCTACTCCAGCTTTCTTTTGATTTCCATTTGCATGGAATATCTTTTTCCATCCCCTCACTTTCAGTCTGTATGTGTCTCTAGGTCTGAAGTGGGTCTCTTGTAGACAGCATATATATGGGTCTTGTTTTTGTATCCATTCAGCCACTCTGTGTCTTTTGGTGGGAGCATTTAATCCATTTACATTTAAGGTAATTATCGATATGTATGTTCCTATTCCCATTTTCTTAAATGTTTTGGGTTTGTTATTGTAGGTGTTTTCCTTCTCTTGTGTTTCTTGCCTAGAGAAGTTCCTTTAGCATTTGTTGTAAAGCTGGTTTGGTGGTGCTGAACTCTCTCAGCTTTTGCTTGTCTGTAAAGGTTTTAATTTCTCCATCAAATCTGAATGAGATCCTTGCTGGGTAGAGTAATCTTGGTTGTAGGTTTTTCTCCTTCATCACTTTAAGTATATCCTGCCACTCCCTTCTGGCTTGCAGCGTTTCTGCTGAAAGATCAGCTGTTAACCTTATGGGGATGCCCTTGTGTGTTATCTGTTGTTTTTCCCTTGCTGCTTTTAATATGTTTTCTTTATATTTAATTTTTGATAGTTTGATTAATATGTGTCTTGGTGTGTTTCTCCTTGGATTTATCCTGTATGGGACTCTCTGTGCTTCCTGGACTTGATTAACTATTTCCTTTCCCATATTAGGGAAGTTTTCAACTATAATCTCTTCAAATATTTTCTCAGTCCCTTTCTTTTTCTCTTCTTCTTCTGGGACCCCTATAATTCGAATGTTGGTGCGTTTAATGTTGTCCCAGAGGTCTCTGAGACTGTCCTCAGTTCTTTTCATTCTTTTTTCTTTATTCTGGTCTGCAGTAGTTATTTCCACCATTTTATCTTCCAGGTCACTTATCCGTTCTTCTGCCTCAGTTATTCTGCTATTGATCCCATCTAGAGTATTTTTAATTTCATTTATTGTGCTTGTCATCGTTTCTTGATTCCTCTTTAGTTCTTCTACGTCCTTGTTAAATGTTTCTTGCATTTTGTCTATTCTATTTCCAAGACTTTGGATCATCCTTACTATCATTATTCTGAATTCTTTTTCAGGTACACTACCTATTTCCTCTTCATTTGTTAGGTCTGGTGTGTTTTGACCCTGCTCCTTCATCTGCTGTGTGTTTTTCTGTCTTCTCATTTTGCTTATCTTACTGTGTTTGGGGTCTCCTTTTCACAGGCTGCAGGTTCGTAGTTCCCGTTGTTTTTGGTATCTGTCCCCAGTGGCTAAGGTTGGTTCAGTGGGTTGTGTAGGTTTCCTGGTGGAGGGAACTAGTGCCTGTGTTCTGGTGGATGAGGCTGGATGTTGTCTTTCTGGTGGGTTCGTCCACGTCTGGTGGTGTGTTTTGGGGTGTCTGTGGCCTTATTATGATTTTAGGCAGCCTCTCTGTTAATGGATGGGGCTGTGTTCCTCTCTTGCTAGTTGTTTGGCATAGGGTGTCCAGCACTGTAGCTTGCTGGTCGTTGAGTGAAGCTGGGTCTTGATGTTGAGATGGAGATCTGTGAGAGATTTTCGCCGTTTGGTATTACGTGGAGCTGGGAGGTCTCTTGTGGACCAGTGTCCTGAAGTTGGCTCTCCCACCTCAGAGGCACAGCCCTGATGCCTGGCTGGAGCACCAAGAGCCTTTCATCCACACGGCCAAGTACGTGGGGATTTTCTTGCCTTTTGGGAGGTCTGACGTCTTCTGCCAGCGTTCAGTGGGTGTTCTGTAGGAGCAGTTCCACGTGTAGATGTATTTCTCATGTATCTGTGGGGAGGAAGGTGATCTCCGCGTCTTACTCTTCCGCCATCTTGCCCCTCCCCTTCAAGCAAATTCTTTTAAAATTATGCAGACCAAGATGCCTTTTTGCCCCTTTAAAGCAATTTTGCTCTTTTTTTTCACTTGAAAGCTTAATTCTTAGTGGAAAAACTTAGTTCTCTCATTCAAAATTTTGAGGGAAATAAAACCTACAAACCCTCCATAATGACAACAATGAGCAGCCAATGTGGAGTTTTTTTTAATCCAATTAAGGGTGGATAACTAGTTTTAGGGGTGATTTTTTAAAAATAAGAGCTAGTAGGAAAAAGTTATATTTACTTGCTTCTTTGTTAGTAGAAATACATAACCATTTATTTAGTAGTAAACCCTACATGCCAAATGCTGCACTAGTGAGATACAAAGATAAGACATGGTTCCAAGTATCTAACTTGCTCAAAATTTAGCGAAGACTGACATATCAATAAATATCTGTAATCCAACGTGTCAACATATGTAGAATACCATAAAAGAGATATGTAGAAATGTTGTCAAAATGAAAATATGGAACAAAATTATTCCACAAGTTTTATATGGTGTGGGGATGTTGGAGAAAGTTACAGAGAAGAGATGTCCCCAGCCTGACATTGGCTGACAATCTTAATAGGACAAGACTCACATATTTTCCTGGGTCTCATCAGCCACAGGTAATCATCTCACTAACATCTGGCCCCAAGTCCGACCTAATTTTGTTTCTGAAATAGTCTTCCATCTGCTCAAGCATGTTGGTGAGTGACTGTCTCTTTCTTGGAAGAATTAGGAAGGAGAACTTCCTGATTACCCCCTCTGGGGATTGCATGCTAGAGCTGCCTATAATACAACAATCACCATACGCTCCAATTCTGCAGGTCTGATTTTTAGCCATAGAACCAGGACTTTGGTTGCTGCCCCCATTTTTCATTCTTCCTCATTAGTTCCATCCAAAAGCTATTGACCCCACATTATTTCCACTAAAGCCACTACTTTAATTGTCCACTGTAGATGTCTCTATACATTGTGACATTCAGGCAAATATGATGTATCTGTCCATCCTCTCGCATATTTGAGCTTTCGTGAAGTCTTTTACAACCTAAGTCAGATCACATCACTTCTCTCCTTACAGTCTCCACAAGGCTCCCATCTCACTAAGTTAAAGCCAAAGCCATTACAATATCTTGCAATGCCCTCTATGACATGGCTCCTAACTACCTCTGAAGTCTCATCTCTCACAATTTCAACTCCCACTACTGCTTTATAACTACATATGCCTCTTTACTGTTCCTCCAGCCTCAAATACAGTCCCACCCTAAGACACAGTACTTGCTATTCCCTTTGCCAAGGAAACTCTTATCTCAGGTATCAGTCTGTTCTTACTTAATTCAAATCTCTGCTCATTGTCACCTTATTACAGAGGCCTTCCCAGCCTACCGTGTATAAAATAGCAACCTCTGCTCACTCTGGAACCACCTTCCCTACCTTGCTTTACTCTTCTTCACAGCACATAATAAACTCTGACATATTTACCTGTTTTGTTTGTTTTCTGTTTCCTCCAGTGGAATGTAGGCATGGTACTTTGTTTTGTCCATTGTTTTATCTCCAGTACCTGGAATGGTACGTGACACTTAGTAGGTCTTCATTAAATACTGCTGAAAGATTGAATTCCTAAGGCATTTGATACTTTTCCTGTGCTGCTCATTACACTCAGATTTACAGAGCAATTCACATTCACACATCTGTTTTGTATATTACATTGCCACATCTTTGAGTAATGAGATTATGCAGAACCCCAATATGAGAATGAAGAATTAAATGGATAAACAAATGCATATTGTTCCATAGAAATAAGATGCATTTCTAGGTAAGAGCGTACACTTAGAGGAATAAAGGATATGCACTTTGTGCAAAACCAAACATACACAGAGACATCTCTGTCCAGTTAGTTCATCCAGAATGTTGAGAGTGATCAATAACTTTCTAAATATGTTGAAATTTGGGGGACCTAAGTAGACTCTTTCTTTTATGTGATTCATCTTACTCAGTAGCTGGGATGCTCCATCTTTATAATTGAATACTCTTTAATTTAGTCTGGGATATTATGAGACTTGGTTTATAATGAATAAAATAATTTAAAAGCAAAATAAGATGAAGTAATAATTTTTCCAAGTATCTTTCCCCAGGGAAAGTTCTGCTGGTTAATACTAGCTTGACTTGTGAGTTGATCTGAAGGCTTATTAAGAGAAAATGAAAGATTTGTAAATGGTTCTGTTTAAGTAAGAGGAGGAATGTATTATTTTTATTCCCTAGGGGGAAAATATGCAACTACTTGATTCTTCCCTTTCCAGTGCAGAAACTAGAAGCAACTTCCTCATAAGCATTTCCATTATTTTTCTCCAAGTCCTCTATTAAGTATTTTAACAGCAAAATGTTCCCTAAAAGAAACAGGGGAGTTAGATTAATATGAAACAAAAGAGAATATTTAGGTTATCAATATGATCTACATGATTTCTACCTTTTTGAATTTACTGAGGTTTTTTTGGTGGTATAATATATAATCAGTTGTTTTAAGAGTCCCATGGGAATACACAAGGGAAAAGTATGCTGTATTGTCAGGGTACTGTGTTTAGGACACATTGATTAGGTCAACCATATGACTGATTATATTACATGAACTCTTACATATTTTGGTCTACCTCATCAATCATGAACTGACAGTGTTTATTTAAATTCACCTACAACTACCATGAATTTCTACTAGCACTTTTGCTTTGTGTATTTTTGTGGTGTGACAGTTGGTGAATAAAGATGTTTAAAAGTTATATACTCTGGATTGCATGTTTCATCATTTAAAAGGGCACTCTTTTTCTTATTTAACATTTTACCTTGAATAAAACTCATCCACCAAGTCCACTACTTTGTTAAATACCCAAACACATCCTTCATTCCATTAGCAAACCATTTCCGTATCTAGATTTTATTCTCCTCCTAAATTGAGTCATAGTGCTACTCTATTATACTGAAAACTCAGGTTAAATTATAAATTTAACCACTACCAACACACTTTGGATGCAATAGTACGGGAAAGGAAAAAAAGTGGGAAATTGACTTAAATACATAAATATAGAATTTACAACAACAAAAACAAGCAAACAAAGATACCATAGGTGGTTGTTACAGTCGTTTCTTCAACTAGTCTTGAAGTCATAGTTAGCATTTATAACTTCCGTTTTCCTCTGCTGGTAGGGGTGAGTGATAACAAACCTTTCTCCCTGTGGGGGCTGAGCCTTGGTAGTTTTTTATTATTATTATTATTACTGGTTTTTTTGAAACTCCATGAACCTGGTTTCAGATATACTTCTCCCTTCTACTGTGTAATATCAATCATAGTCACTCTCTGGTCAGTCACCACAGACAGTCTATCAACTCCCTTCTTTCCTCACTACTTTGAGGGCAGGAAGAACCCCAAAAGCCAACTGGCAGGACTCCCAGGTGTCTCTCATTCTACGACGGGCCAGTCTTACCTCTCAAGGTTTCAGTCCTCCCGATAATATGTGGCTTCAGAATGAATGAGAGTCTCTGTGCAAGTGCGAGCTCGGACACTGGCAGGTACCTGGTTTCTCCCAAGAGCCCCGGAGAGTAATGAGACCCCCTCCGAACTGGCTCCCGGCTGCGTCTCTTTTCCCTCTGCTCCAGGGAGCTGCAGAAGGCACACGTGCGCATTTGCTCTCTCTCTCAGGCCTCCCCCAGCCACGACCAGCCCAGCAACCAGGATTCCCAGGTGTCTCTCATTGGAAGATCGCTCAGCCAGTGTCTCCCAACCCCGCCCTGGCAAGACTTTTGGTTGCCCCCACCCCCTTCCCCCAGCTCTGCCTTCATGGGGAATAGGCAACATTCGGTAGGATAGGGATTGGAATTAGGTAGATGCCTTGGGTCTCCCATGAACCAGCTCCAATTATCCGGCCCCTCACGACCCTTGAACTCTTAGAGACCTCTGGTTTCCCTGAACCTCAAGTCACGTGCATACGCAGTACACGCCCCTTCAGTAGGCCTTGGGTGGGTCCAAACGCCCTGGAGAGTGCTGGTCTGGGTGGAGGGGTGCCCTTTGCCCCACTACACAATACACTGGAACTTAGAACATTCCAACATAGCTGGTAATACCTCAAAACTCCATCCACCTTGAAGACTTAAAGGAAGGTACTTTCTCAGGCACATCAAATTTAGAGAACTTGAGGGTCTTGAAATAAATCCCTTAATATTTACTATGTTATCATAGTCTTTTAAAGTCTTAATATGATGCCAGTAGTTCACAAATCCAGTTTAAGACTGCTTTCTAGCTACAGTAAATTACTTGTGGTTTACAAACATACTCATTTCTTTCCTACAACTATATAAAAGAGCATAGCTGCTCTCTCTTTAAAAACCATTCGCTTCACTCTACTTAGAGATGATAATTTCCTCTTGTTTCATCATCTCAGGTGGGATTCCTCAACATCGCCCATACCTAGAGAATATGTACTCCTTTAACTTTTCTTCATTCTTGTATTTTGAGTATGCCATCTCTTTCCTGACAGAAACCTGACCAATAGAGGTAATATATTTAAGTTTTATAAACTGTGTTCTCATGTTTCTTTGCACTATTAACCTACCACACTCTTCCGGTAGCAGAATAGCTTTGTATTAATCATTGATTAATGTGAATGGCAAATATAGGTAGGAAAAAAATTAAGCTCTTAACAGAAATAATCTAAAAACAACAACTCTTAATTTCTAGAGCTAGAGAAAAGAGTTTCTTGAATTCCAAATGGTTGACTCCTCATATCAAGAGCCAAAGCAAATTAAATATGGATTAGTAACATACACCATAAAACAGGAAAAGATTCCAGATTATAATTTGAGAACAGCTTTTCTGCCAGTGTGGAAGGGGGAGACTTTTGTTGACTTATAGGAGAAGGAGTTGGTATTTTGGAGAGAAATATATGAAAGAAATAGAAAAGAGCATAGATGCAAATATGAAATCATGACTTCTGCTCTCCATTGGGCTGAGATCCCCGGGGTCAGGTTGAAAGGAATTTCCACATAGGCTTGGGTGAACAGACAGACTTGTTCTTCACTTTGTGTAGTCTGAGAAGGTTCTTGTGCCTTAGAGGCATGTTCATCTAAACAGTACTCAGGCAATGACTGACTGACTGATCTAGGCAGATGGTCCAGAGAACAGATTCCTAGAGTCCTTGATACTCTATAGAAGGAAAGCATTAGCTTAGAGCCCCAAGAGGGAAAGAGCTTTGACTAAGAGAGAGTAAGGAGGGCAAAGAAGATACAAATTACTAGGATCTGATATCTGTAAATCATTAGCGTTATCTGGTAGCTTAGAATGACAGGGATCAGGTAAGATGCTTCTCCTTAATAGGAGCAGAACCAAGACCAGAGTGGTATGATGATATAACTATCTCTCAGTGCCAGGAACGATAACTGGCACATTAGATAACTAGGTCCATAACCAGCAAGATGAGAATGAGAAGGAGGAGGGTGGGCACCTAAATTGGCTTGGGTATTTACCCAACGTGACTGAATTCTAAACCATATTTAAGTTTTCTATCATTAGCAGAAACAGTAGTGCATGATCTTTATCATTGATTTGTACAGAAGTAAAGTTCACCTTCATACTTCTAAATATTGTGGATTGTTGTAACTAAAGGAAGTAGTATTGGACTAAATTCCAGAGTAAACCAAGCTTTTAATAGGCAAGCAGGGCCATATCAGCTTTTATACTTGGAGAAAGGTGCCTGGTATGGATACAGGTGGGAATGCAAAGGAGTTTGGAGAAATTTGCATTCAGAAAGTGAAATCATCTGGGCTTTTGACAACAGCATGGGCCGGGAGGATGGATTGCATCTGGAAGAGAGTCAAACATAAGGACAAACAACTGGTCATTAATTCTCCTCCATCATCCTTTAGTTTTGCTCAGAAGACAACATTAGAGGAGGGGCTGCTGAGCAGAAAGAAATCACATGGTGCATTATCAAGGTAACTGGATTCAGCAACACATCCAGAGTTGAATCTAAAGGTGAATTTAAAATATCTAAAATTTCTGCCAATCCTGTCCCTACACAAATAGTGAATATATCAAGAGGTGGCACCTCAGGAAATTGGGGCTTGAGTTAATCACAGGTGAACTCAATCTATTTACATATTCAACCTACTTCCAGCTCGACATGTCCTCCTGGGAGGAATCTGAATGCGCAGCCCTCAACCAAGCTGGGAGACACAGAAAACAGTTTGCCCTCTCTGAGAAATAAACAAAACATATATATTCAGTCTCCAATATTCCTTTATACACAATTCTCAGAATATAACAAAATACATTACAAACATGAAGAAGGAGGAAAATGTGATTCAGAACAAAGAGAAACAGTCAATAGAAGCAGACTTGAAGATAGGCAAGTTATTGAAATTAGCAGGCAAGGACTTTAATACAATTATTAACAATATGTTTAATTTAAAGGAAAAGATGGATATAATTTGTGAAGAGAAGGGACACATCAAGAAAAATATAGAAATTCTAAAATAGAACTAAGTAGAAATTTTAGATCTTAAGAATTCAATAACTGAAATCAAAATTCCAAAGGACTGGTTTTTTTCTTGCAATACTCATTCTGTTCTTTTATCATGATCCAGTGATAGCTCAGTGAAATGGAAGTTAAAACCAAAATGAAATATCAGAAAAACTAAAATTAGAAAGACTTATATGTACTGGAGACATTGTAAAGAAAAATAATTCTCATACATTGCTGGTAGGAGTGTAAGTAAAATAGTAAATCACTCTGAAAAACGCTTTGCACATACTAATAAAATTAAACATACATCTCTTCTACATTCTAGCAATTCTGCTCCTTGGAAAGGAACAAGAGCACGTACACAAAAAAGAATGTATAAGATTTATTCATGATAGCCCAAACTGAAAACATTTCACACATCTACCTATAGTATAATTTATTTTAAAATTCTGATATATTCAGACAATAGGATACTATATAGCAGAGAAAAAGAAAAAGTGCTGCTACATATAACTACATGTAAATCATAAAAACTTTATGCTGAGTGAAAGAAACAGAACTCAAAAATGTACCTACTGTATGATTCTGTTTATATGAAATTCAGGAAGAGAATGAAACTAATTTATGGCAATAGAGTTTAGGATGGTGGTTACCTCTGGGTACATAGCTGGATATTTACTAGAGTTTAGGATGGTGGTTACCTCTGGGTACATAGCTGGATATTTACTAGAAAGCATCATAGGGAAACTACTGGGGAAAAGGAATATGTCTTGATCTGGGTGGAGTTAATATGTGTGCACATATATAAAAATTCATCAGTGAGTACACTAAGATTTGTATATTTTACTGAATTCAAATTATATTGCAATAAATAAAAGGAGGACACATTTAGCATGGGCTACTAGAGCAAAATAAGATGTTTTGGAATTTTCAGGATAATACAGCTAAATAAAAAATAAAACTAATAAGAAAATAGTAAATATGATGTGCTTAGCAATTATCAGAATATAGAATAATATCTATTAAGTGGCTCTTGGTACCATAGTTTTGGGGTCTCTTATTTGAAATGGTTTATGCACTCTAGAATCCTGGTTAGAATCATTGATGCCCCACCTCCTGCTGTGGGATCTGGGTCCAGTAATTTAATCTTTGTGTTTCTGTGTTCTCATGTGTAAAACAGAGATAATAATAATACTTACCTTATAGAATTATTGTAGAACAAAATGAGAAAAATATCTATGATTAGTAGAGTGCCTGGAAAATGAGTAGACATCAACAAATGTTTATTATCATTATTATTTGTACTATTATGCAAACCTGTATCTTTTTCAGATATAAATTTTTGTTAAAAATAGCCCATGTGTCTGTTGTAGGGAAGGCCATAAATAACAATTATTTCATAGTAAAATATTTCTGAGGGTTTATTCTAAAAAGTAAGAAAAGATATTTAGGGAGGTAAATTCATTTAGATTTCTTACCTGGAAAGATGTGGAGAAGGGAGGGCACTTTATACACATTTATACATGCATGAATAGATAGACAATTTTATAAACAATGTTAAAATTTATCACAAAATTGAAGATAAAGGTCATAGACTTTAACATTTGATTATGAAAAAAAAGCTCTAAATGCATATTTGTCTTTGTCATTTGCCGTCTAGCCTTTGTTTACAGAATAAATTCCAAAGTCCTTAGTATGACAGTAAAGGTCTTTATTTGGCCTTTTTTTTGGAGATGATCCCAGCCTGCTCTCTTTGGTCCACAAGAAAAATTTGCACTGACTCCACTGAATTTCTAATGCATTCCTATACCATGGCATTTTATGTGTTTTGCAATGGTTCTTTGCTCTTCTTCCTCTTTTCCTAAACGATGTGTTCCTTAAGGGCACCAGCCCTATTTTAATCAACTTTGACCAGAAATTGGTGTCATGATGGGAGGAACTCAGTAGGCACTCAAAAACCATTTACAGAATGAATAACTACTTAAAAGTCTAGAATTATTAGAAGAAAGGGCGGGGGATGGGAAGTCAGGGAACATACACAGCTGTCTAAAATTATCAGAAACATTCACTCTGTAATGTATAATATGAAGAGCAGGAGAGTGAGCATCTGCTTAAGGGAAGGATACTGAGAAATAAAGATATAGCAATGGCTTTTCATTTATCATTTTCAGAGCAACAGGCAGCTATTCAGAGCCACTCATCAAAGATTACTTAAGAAAAAAAAGATGATGATGATGAAGTGTGATGAGCTTAAGGTTAAAAAAAGATTATTGCTATATTATTATTATGCACTACAATGGAAAGAGAAAAGAAAAATAATTCTAAAATTCCATCCTTGAAAATCAAAACTGTTGGACACCAGGAATATTGAAATGCATATATATCAGAACTGTTCTAAATTATAAAAAACAAACAAAAACCAAAAAACAGGGAAGAGAAGAGGGTGACACAAATAACAAGGAAACGATGACAAGGAGAAAAATTGCTAGATTTATTTAAGAAAAACACGTCTATATTGTCTGTTGGAGAACCAATCATTTTGTTTGGGTATAGGAAAATTTATAATATGTATTATATCTATCATTCTCTTATATAAAAAGATTTTCTTTTTATTTTTTAGGTTATTTAATGAACTAGTGGTAAACAAAAATGCTGGGTTTGCCTGGGTGAAAGTGCTAAGTTCTTCAGAGCATTTGAAAATCACTGGAGAGGTAAAGCAACCAATTAAACATACTCTTTTGAGATTTCAGTTTCCTGTGTCAATTTAACACTTTGGTCTAATCAAAATTCTTGATTGACACATCCTCATATCATGGCTTTTCCAACCCGCTAGAAATGCTTTGTCTCTGTGAGAGACTGACAGATAGGTGACTTTACATAAAGTGTTCTGTGAAGTGCCTTTTAAAGCTACTTTCCATGCATACACCTGCCTTCTTCTTGAGGAAAAAATAGTAACAGTTCAACTCTTGTTCCTTTTCTTTATGTTAAGCACATCACTTTGTTTGTTTCAATTTGTCTAATATTGAGATTGAAGTTTCAAGCTTTGAAGAGAGTCAGTGTTTCTTTCCCTAGTTTTAATTCCCAGTTTTCAGGAGAGAAAGAGAGGAAGCAATTTTCTAAGCATATTGAATGTGTGATAGATTTTAAAAGCTCACAAATTCTTTGTAATTATTCCCATTGAGAGGCAAAGTGGAAATCCCCCTCCTTTATGACTTGCTTGATGAATAGAATGTGGCAGACTTCTGAAGCTAGGTTATAACAAGACTCCAGACTCTGCCTTGGGCTCTTAGAACTCTTGTTGTTGGAGCTCTTAGCTGCATTGTAAGAAGCTCAACTACCCTGGGGCAATCATGCTTTGAGAAGCCCTAGCCACAAGAAGAGGGTTCTGGAAGATGACACATCATGCATTGAGAGAGAGAGAATAGAAGGAGAGAGAGAACCAAGAGCACCACAGCTCTAGACATGTGAGTGAAGACGGCATCTTGGAAGTGGATCCTCCGGCCCCAGCCATCCCAGCAGATGCCATGGGAACCAGCTGAGCCCTTCCTGTATTCCTGGCCCACACAAACATGAAGAATAAAAAATGTTTGCTTTAAGCCACCAAAATTTGGGAGTAGTTGGTTATGTAGCAATAGTTAACCAGAACAATTGGGAATCTGCTGAAAGCTTCTTAAGATGTATTTGTAAAATCAACCTTGCTTTCTACTTCAGCTTCAGTAGAGCATCTGGATAAATAATAAAACAATTATTAAATTATAAAGGCAAGAAAAGTTATCCAATTTGCATGTAATAAGTCACTCAAAGAATGTTCAACTAAAACATACCTTTTGATTATGGAAATAATAGTAATAAAAATTGATATTCTGTACCCCCTTCCTTAATTTTTCCCCAAACAATGATAAAGTCTCAGCATTTCTAACTACCTAAAAATTTCTGCAGCACAGGTTGTGCCTTTTTGACCTGGTTGGGAATTAATGAGCGAAGAGGATGTCAAGTTCATACAAATGACAAATGCTTCTGTTATTAGCAGATGCATTAATCTGTCAGGAGAAAACCTTTCATTTGAGGGGTAAGTTAGATAAAATTCTAATGCTGAAATTCCATTCCAACTGAAAATAAGCCTTTAATACTAAACTTTCATTTGGGATGAAGTAGTTTTGTTATTGTTGGGGTTTTTTTCTTTAACTTACAGGTGAGGCCATTTAACATATAAAATGTCACATTTCTGCTTAAACAATAAAATTCTAATGAATGGTTGAGGATTGTAAAGTGAAGCAAGAAAGAAGCAGTACCCATTATATACAAGTGAGCATTATTTTTTTCAGGAGCAAATTTCTAAGAGTTTTCTAGGCAAAAGCACTGAATCATACTTGATTTTTAGCCCTTTTTAAAAAGCATTATGTTGCTTCTTTTAGTTTTCTGAATCAATATAAAAGTACGCCTTCAAAAACCTAATTTCATGAGTTATTGGCAAGTAAGAGAATTGTGAGAAAAAGAGAAGCCCAGTCACCCTGATAACCAGAGATTAAAAGAAAATAAAACATTTTGAAACAGGGACTAAGAAAAAGTATGGTTAATCCCCAATGTTGATAGGAAACCAGTTTCATGCTCCAGACGCTGCCAAGGATGTCATATACTGTCAAATCACTAAGAGGTGATCTGCAGAGGGAGTACGCTGGAGTCCCAGGGGTCAATGTTCCACGAGTATTTTCCTATCTCTTCACCATCAGAGTTTACCGAGCCAAGAGTGCTAGCAACCTGGGTTAAAAGTACATAATTGGCAAGCACGCTTTGGAAGTTCAGGTCAGATGCCTCAGAGAGTTACAGATTTATCTTCCCTGGCATCATTCATTTAGATTACAAGGGTAATGGTTCTAGAGTCCTCGCCCTCCTTTCCTCAGAGAGTATTTGTTCAGAGAAAGATAAGTTCTCTCCTGCTCCTGAGGGGAGGATGGGCAACTATACCAGGCATCCTACAAAAGCTCTGAGATTCACAATTTTGGAGTTCCTCTCCTGTGATACTCACCCCCACTCTGTGCACCAGGTACATCTGGCTTTTATTGCCTTGCCTTGTAGGAGGTTGGTGTATGGGAAATCAATGCAAGATGTTCTCTAAGTAAATAATCAGTGTGTTCTCTATTCTCATGTCTGCTGTCAGGACAAAGCAAATGTATAGCTATAAAAATTTAACAGGCCTGGGGTCTACGGGGTAAAATCTCCCATCTTTGTGGTGAGAGCTATGTTGTTTAGGTTTTAGGACTCCCTGAGTCCACTTAATCAAGTTTCTATCCTATTTTTTCTCTATAATCCCTGAAAAATAAAATATTTTAATACAGGCTGCACTAGTGTTGGAAATATTACTAAAGATTAAAAACAAGCATTTATTTTTTAAAAATGGAATTGCATAAAAAATTTAGCTAGACCCCAGATTCTGTGCATCACCAGAATTTGAGTGCAAGGGCAGAAATGGTTGCGAGGAAAGTGGAGAATTATTTCTCCTACATGAAATGGGTGAGATTGTTGGGGATGGGGTGCAGGTTTTGCCACGTTTGCAATCTTGGCACAGTGCCTTGTATTCGCTAGTAATCAGTACACCTTAATGGAGGTAAATCATAGAAGTAGTTCGTCCTAAGACAGTTGGCATGCGACTAGAGACCTATCCCAAATCTCGTAGATTCAATGTAATGATGAAACTAATGTATCTACTTTCCTGCTAGATAAAGGCTCCTCTGGCTTTCAGTCCCTCAGAGCTTGATGGCAATATGGCTTAAAGTCATCATCTATTTTCATTAACTCCAAAACCCGTGCTTACCAGACAAACTTTTCCCCCTAAATTTTGCTTCTAAGAAGGCTTTGGATATTGTAAAGATAACATGGAGTGGATTATTTTAGAGAGGAAGGAGACATACATGGTATATGAAAAAGTAAACAATGGAAATACCAGATTTATTGTGAACAGAGTATGGCAGATAAAGGTATATGAGCTGCTCTATCAGAGGGATGATAATTATCTGCTGGTAATAAACAGGTCAAGGAACATAATTTGGAGGGGGCGGCAGAGCTAGCTGTTTCAGATTGGGTAGTTAGAAAAGCCTCTCTCACCGAGTGACCTTTGTGGTGGGACCTGAATTACAAAAAGGAGCCAGCCAGGAGAAGATCTCCAGGACCAGCTTTCCAAGTTCAGAGAACAAGTGGGACAGAGGCCTAAAGGTGGGAGCAAGCTTGGCATGCTTCCCAGCCCAAGTGGAGGCCAGAGTAACGGCAGCAGGATGAAGCCGGGTGTGAGCGAGGGGAGAAGGGGACGGGGGAGAGGCAGGGGCAGATCACACTGGGCAGGTGGCACGTGCCAGGGTAAGGAGTTTAGGTTTTATTCTAAGCAGATGTGGAAAACTTTAGAGAGTTTTAAGAAGAGAAGTAACAATGAAACTCTACATAATCAAATTCCTGCTTGTTTTTGGAGTTGTATAACATGTTAATTCGAACAACTTGGGTCTTCTAAAGTCAGCATAGATTCTTATGGAAATAGAAACTATCCTTAGGTAATCTCTTAAAACAAAAATGAATCTATGATATCACTTATGTGGAATCTAAAAACAAATGATACAAATGAATTTATTTGCAAACAGAAACAGACTCACAGATTTCTAAAACAAAGGGGAAAGAGGTTGGGGAAGGGATAAATTAGGAGCTTGGGATTAACAGATGCACACTGCTTTATATAAAATAGATAAGTAACAAGGTCCTACTATACAGCACAGGGAACTATATATTCAGTATCTTGTAACAATCTATAATGGAAAAGAATCTGAAAAAAAATATCTATATTCTTTTTCTTTTCACACATATAACTGAATCACTTTGCTGTACACCAGAAACTCATACAACATTGTAAATCAACTACACTTCAGTAAAAACAAAAACAAAGAAAAAAACCCAAAGATGAATCTGGTAATTTCTAAAGTAATTACAGTTTTTTAAGCTACTTTTAAAAAAACTGCATTTGGCTTCAATGGAAAGCAAAAAGAGGTTAGTATTATGCATCTTTGATCAATTTTGAGATAAAATATATTTTTTCAAAAAGTACCTAATGTTTAATAAAACATTTTATTAAATATCCATTGAAAGAATTTTTAAATGTGCTATATAATATTACAGTTTCTGAAGATACTGAAGAAATCAATTAGAATGAGAAATGAATTCAGCTGTTCTGCCCATGTGAGAGAGAGACTGCCACCGAGAACAGGAGAAATAATGAGCTGCAGGCTAGAGTTCCTGATTTAGGAACAAGTTCCCATCTAAAGAAAAAAGTGCTAGTATCAAAAAGGTCAAAGAATAAAGAAAATACAAAAATATACACAAATGCACAGGAGAAACAGACTCATTTCCGTGCACTTTTCTCTAAAAGGCCTTCAATTTCCTTGCAGCTAATTTTTTGTAAAGAAATTTAAACTCAAATTTCTTTTCTGAGAATGCCCAGAGAAATTATACCTGCAACTAACTCACAACAGGAATTTTTTAACTAAAAATGTTCTGTTATGAATTCTCCCAGAATATCTATCATTTCATAAATGACTTTGACATTTTCCCATTTGATTCAGTCAAAAGTTATTTCATGAAATAATAATAATAAAATTAAATGAATATCTAGGGGCTAGTAGAGTGGAAACAATGAAGCATGCATCTTAGAAGCAAAAACTAGTATGTTTGATACATTTATTTAAGAAGTAAGAACAGTGAATTTTGCTTTTTAAAAGCATATTTAAAAGTATGTGAGTTCATTCCCAAAACTATGCATTCTGTGCAGTTTTAAAGTCTTTCTTTTAGATATTTGTCTCACTATCTGTGAACCTCTTTTTCATATTATACTAGTTCTCTCCTTTAAGATGTTTTGAAAACCTGAATTTTAGTATTATGGCCAACCCAGTCATTTGGTGGAGACTGATGCTATCAAGGCAGCAGTTTGAACAAAATGAGATGTTATTTTGGTATATTGTCTCAAATAAGGCATCAGTGTATGTTTGTTTAGTGAAAGAACTATGGAAGGAAAGAGGGACGGAAATTCATTTTGCTCACCTGTAAAATGAAGATGTGATACCTACTTTAGAGTTGATGAAGCTCAAAGGAGATGCCGTTTCCCGATTAACAGTGCAAAGTAAGCAAGCACTTAATGAACGGTAGCTGTTTTACTGTTATAATAAGTCAAATAACAAAAAAGTCACGTTGCCTTTTCCCCTTCCTTATTAAAATGGCTTCCCGTATGAAGTGACAAAGGGGAGAAGTGGAGACAGAGGGAACTTTCCTTAAGTAAACTGCACGTTGGCTGAGAGGCAGGTGTAACAGAAAAGACGAATGATTGAGAACAATAATGGTTCCTTTTCCTTCTGAGCCCTTTTCAAAGAATTCTGCCTGTCTTAGGTAGAATATGAAAACATAAGCATTATTGATATTGGGAAAACATAGTGTGATAACTGTATCAATCATATAATTATTTGATATTCTTAACCTCCATATAATAATGTCTTACCAGAAAATATATTATAAAATGTATGCAAAAACAAAATGATTTCTAAAAATGCACGTTAAGTTTTATTCATGAAATCTCCTTTCCTTTACATGACTGGATAATTAATTCAATAAATATTTTGATGCAATGCTTTGCCCATTAAAGTACAAACCTGAATTTAATGTTGAACAGATTAATTGAGAAGTTGGAAGCACTTGGAGGGGATCAAAGAGTTTCAAACTTCTCTCCCTTCAGTTTCTAGTCTAAATGCTCAAGAGGCAGCGTAAGATCCATGCCCTTGGGATTCCAGTTGGCTAACGAGGAGAAATGATTCCAGCACTAAATAGACCAGGGTTGCTACTGAAAAAGAGTTGAAAAACTTATGTTCACTTCAGCCTTCAAACTCATGATTTATACAGTAGTAACTTCTCAAAAGCAACACTAGAAACTTGTAGTCTAAACAATATATAGCTTGTATCAAGTAGTTCTTAAGTGTGGGAGACAGGGAAGAAGCCACTAGCAGAAAAAAGGAAGGAAACTATTAAAAGGAAAAGTAGGTCATCAGCATGTTAGAATGGCATGAAAACTAGGAGGCAAGTGACAAAGAATAATGCAAAGGTATACAATGCACTGCCTCCCCTTTCCCCGCCATTTTCTTAGTATTATGCTTTTAATTAAAATTTTATGTATCACCTATGAAAGGTTTTCCTTTTAGAAATAGGTATTGGAGCCACTTTGGTGGGTATGGGAGGAAAACATTTATGAACTTGTGGCTGATTGTGGTGACAGAATATTTAATAGATTAGATACAGAAAGTTTTTAATCCTAAAGTTGTGCTATTTATTTTCATTTTTATATGAACTTTTGGACTGAGTTACTTTTGACTCATGTCAAGTTGAACACTTGACGCCAGAATCAAGACACAAGAATCAAGGCAGATTCATATGTCTGTATTTGAAAATCACCTACAGATCTTAGATTCTGTTTGGCATATATACATACTTCTCCCTACTTGGATAGAATGAGAAAGTGTGATGTTTGTGGGAATTTAGGGGATAGGAGTTGGGGAAGAACTGATAATGAGATGGAGAACAGCCCTGCAGAAGGAGGCCTGATAGTAGTGAGAGGTTTGCTTTCAGGTAATGCATATTTTCACAGTCTCAGAGTTTTTACTTGAGAGTATTGTTCCCAAGCAAGGTCTCAATAAACATTTGCTAATCGGTTAACATTACAGATTAAGAGCAAGTATTCCAGAAAAAAAAAAAAAAAAAAGCTTCTTTCTTTTCCTGTTGAAGTCTTTTTACAGTAGATCCAATTTAAATAAAAGTTTATCCTTCTAAATTTTATACTTACCAATTCCTTCAGAACTGATTCTATAAAGACTGAGGTTGGGTGGTGACAGCATAGCAAGAATGTATACCAGTGTGCATGAGGGATAGTCAAAACTCAGCAGTCTCAGCTTTTACACCAACCTATGGACTAATCAACAAGGGTTGAATTCAATTGAAATAAAATCCTGCATGGAGAAGAATTCCAAATATAGCACAGATGTTGGCAGCTTCTGACGAGAGAAAGAAACAGGGAAACAGACAATTGGATGTCAAATTGAAGGCAATACTAGAATATCCTGGCATCTTTGTGCCAACACCAGGTGGTTTGCTGCCTGCTGCAGATGTGACTGTATCGCCACAGGGGGCATGAATTACTGCTGATGTCTCATCATCCCACCACCTGTCGAGTCAACCCCGGCAGCGTGGCTGGTGCCTGAGCAAGGTTGTGGGGTGCAGAGGCAGAGCCCACTGGCATATTCTGGGACTCTGTCCTGCCTCTGCTGTTGCTACTACTCCTCCAGACCTAGGAGGCTTCTGGTCTCAGCACAGGTAGACTACCTATACTGTACGCTTGACAATGATTAGGGTGCTAATAAAAGTGCAGATGGGGAAGGTAGGCAAGTCAGCAGCACTAAGAACTGATAACAGATCCCTTTATTATCCTTCCAGACCCTACTGTGCCCTGTAATAGCCATAATCACAGACTACTTCCGAAGAGATATGCCATCAATATTTAAGCACAAATGAGAGTTTAAGTAAGTGGCCAATTTCCCGGATTACTTGCAGTCCCCTCTTAGAGGTATCCCTTTGGTAAGGCACACTAAGTTCCTGTGACTGGCAGGACCACAGATGTAGTGACTCAGAAAGCATCAGGAGGTAGGGAAGGAAATGTAGATGGCCACAAAATGTAAAGTGTGTTGATGCCCTCATTCCCCCATGCAAATCTCATCATTGTGGCCAAGAAGAAGCCACAAATATTGATACTTTACTGGCTATTTGAGACTCATCTTGATATATCTTACCTGATTAAACATATTTTCTTTTGGGTGAAGAGAGGAAAAGAGGGGAGCCACCAAGTCTCTTTCTAGGTACAAGTCTACCTTAGGCTACACCCTCCAGGACAAGGCAGTCCTAGGTGAGGGCTCAACAGGCCTGGCAGCACTACCGCCTCTCATCTGGGCAATCCAAATGTTAGAAAGGGGCCTCATCTTCTGGGCCCTCCTCCTGGAAGAAGGAATTGCCCAGGGCTAATCTGAATGTAAAACCAGAGTGGCCCAGCTATGGGGCTGCTGACTAGAGATGGGCTTCAGTTTTCTTATACTAAAAACAGAGGGATGGTCTTCCCTGGTGGCGCAGTGGTTAAGAAACTGCCTGCCAATGCAGGGGACATGGGTTCGAGCCCTGGTCTGGGAAGATCCCACATGCCGCGGAGCAACTAGGTCCGTGAGCCACAACTACTGAGCCTGCGCGTCTGGAGCCTGTGTTCCGCAACAAGAGAGGCCACGATAGTGAGAGGCCCGCGCACCGCGATGAAGGGTGGCCCACGCTTGCCGCAACTAGAGCAAGCCCTTGCACAGAAACGAAGACCCAACACCGCCAAAAATAAATAAATAAAAAATAAAAATAAAGGAATTCCTTTAAAAAAAAAAAACAAAAAAAACAGAGGGATGTTATAACTTACCTTTCCAGTGAGCATTTACTCTCTTGGTTGGACTATCAGTCCGCATACTGGGCTATTTCATTCCAGTAGTTCCCATCTATTAACTAGGCACAAAGGGCTCAACTCTTAGATTCAGAAATGTCTCAGCTGTGTCATGCTAAGTCTGTTAGGGTAAAGTGACAAATAGTCAAGCAATTATGTGGTGGTGTTCATTGTGGACAGCTTTTGCACTCAGTTGGCTGAGCCCATGTAGAAGGGCTACTACTGACATTAGGAATTCTGAGCATTTTTTTCCTGCTAGCTCAGGTCCAATGACTTGTGAACAATTAAATAGAAAAAAACCCTTCCCCAAGGGAGTGCTACTCCAAGGGAGCTGGCAAGGTGGGGGAAGACTGAGATTAAAAGCCTAAAAAGCCTCTAACTGAGCAAAAGATCAGCAAACTTATCTCTGTCCAGAATGAGCAAAGAGCAAAGCAAGCTGAATGGCGGATCAAACATGGCCATGGGGTCAGCTGGACCTTTGCTCCCCCGTTGTCCCCTATATGCCCCCAACAACTGAGAAGCCATGGGTTAGAGTGGAAAGACAGGTGCTTTCGATTCTCTCAGCAATTAGCATAAATCTTAACTCTACAGCAAGCCAACTGTGTGAACTCAGGACAAGTTACTTAATCACTCATGGCCTCAGTTTCCATATCTGTTGAATGAAGAAAAGAGAATCAGTATTCTGACAGCTATTGAGAGGATTACATTTAAAAGGATAATATAAGTAAAACATACAGTGTTGTGTTGAGCGAACAAAAGATGATCAATAAGATGATGTTGAAGGTTAATGAAATTGCTGTTGAGGTGGTATTTAAATAGAACATCTGTAGCTGTCCAAATAAGGTGATGCCAAAAACGTACACATACTGTGCTTCAGGCTGCGTTCACATTGTGTTGCCCTTCAACCTTAAGCAATAGACACTACATGGACAGAAAAACACTCTTAATTTTACTAGTATCATTTTGATAAATTTTCAGTCAAGAAATATTGCAGTACCTGAAAAAAATCATAGGAAAGCTTAATGCAAAATTGTAAAATAGAATTTAAGTGCACTTGCATTAATTACAGTATAGCGTGCATGTGTGTAATTAAGTTCAAATGAGATCTCTGCATTCCCTTGTTTCATGAGCAAAATTTCATCAGTATAATGGAGAATGCCACTTCATCCCTGGGCAGGTGCCTCATGACTCTCTAACACTTGGGGGGTTTTAAATTAGGCCTTTGCATTTATTCCTCAGGAAAACTCTCTGCTATTTCAGTTGTCTAAGTTAAAGAAAAGAACAGACCCTGATTTCTTTTCTACATTAATAAAATCATTAATAATTATTATTTAGTAATAGATCTTCCCAAATGACTATCTTTGCTGAATATTAATATATTTACTGTAAGGGAAATAAAAGAGCTAAGAACATAATGTAGGAAAATAGCTATAAGAAGGGGTTTGTGAAGGCCAGAGACAACATTGGAGCAGAGATCAACTCTGAAATGTTGGCCCTGTCAAGATTTTTAACATATAAAAGTGCCATGAATTCCTTTCTCATGAACCTTATGTTATTAAGATTACACGTTTTAGTCAAGGAAAGTGCCATATTCGTCACAATATTAAGCAATGTTATTTTTTCTGAAGCCCCTAAAAATGTCTTCACTAAAAGGGAGTGTTACCATGTAAGAAACCCCATTACTAAGGCAAAGGCTATATGGCCTCTTGGCAATCAGTTCCAAATAATGCTAACAATTTACAATTGCTTTCAAATCAATTTTGATGGAAATTTTAGTGTTCTTGTGTGAAAAAAGAAAATCAAAGTGTAGAACAGTATGTACAAAGTGCTACATTTTGTGTATAAAGAGTGAAAAAATAAATACATGTCTTTTCTGCTTATGAAACTTTAGCCAAGCATGCACACAAACATACATACACCTAAAATGGTGGTCATGTGTGGCTGAGGGCAGATCTGGGTGAATAGAGAGTGAGACTGATAGCTGTAGACATTTAAAATTTTTCTTTGATTTTGGAACTATGCAAATATATTACCTATTTACAAAATGAAATTTTAAAAATATGCCTTCATAAGAGCTTCTTGTACAGATTTTCATTTTTTCTTACATTTCGTGAATGAGATTATGTTTTTCTACAAACTGGGCACCATTGATTCAGTTTTGAGAAAGAATGATATATGAAATTAAATGACATTTTCCTAGGTGTTTTATAAATTGCAGTATTATTTTTGTAAAATTAATTTTATATTTATAATTTCCGCATTTATTTTTGTATCTTTGAGCCATCTACCAATCCAAATTAAAAGCCGTTTCTGACCTGTTCTTGGTTCAGTTTGATCACAAAGCTAATGAGATCGAAGAGGAATACTTCCCCCGGATTGTAAATTACTGACTAAAAAACTGCTCATTTTAATCACTTAATGAAGGCTAGGACTTAAAGCATACTGATACAAATATCATGCCCATAATTCCATATTAACTTTTCCAGCCTGTGTAGCAAGCATGTTTTGGTGAGTATGACCATTAAGAAATACATCAAATATGACTAAAAGGAAACAACACAAATTTTTCAGTGTTTTTGAAAAAGAATATTGTTATACCTGTGTTTTATTATAAATAACCAGGTTCTGTCATATTTTATCTTCTTGCCAGCAAATGAAGGACATTGTTTCATAAAGCTTCTAAAATGTACATGAATATTTAATTAAATCATATTTCCTTGAGAAAATAAAATTCATTCGCATTTATAGCAGACAGTTGTGAGGAGCAGATAACTGTCATAAGACCAGGGTAGCCAGTACCGGTTGCTTGTGGAACAAACTGCTCAGTTTTTAAAACTTTTTTTTAAAAAATAAGCATACAATCATAAGTGTTCATTTACTTTAAAAATTCTAAAGATGAAGAAAATTACTGTCTATATATTTAAGTCCTTGTATAAATTACAAAACTCAAGTTTATGTTACAGAGTCCCTTCCCCATAGGAAGCATAAAGCACTTTTGTGGTACCTTTCACCAGTAAATATTCGTATCACACTGAATTTGACAAACGAAAGAAAAGTCGATATTGCATCTTCAAGCCCCAAGAGAACATTCTTCTAAGCTGTCTCTCATGATGAATGAGCTTCAAAAGTCATTTGATTGCCACAATTTAACTCAATCTCAATCTCAAAGATATATAAAAGTAATATACCTATTGACTTCAGTAGAAATCTGAAATATCAGTGAACCGCAGACTCTTCTTGTTTGAGGTCAACAAACACCCTTTGGAAGACAACCAAGAGTAGTTTAAGACCAGGACAACAAAATAAAATTATAACAATAATAATTATAATAATAAAAATAACAATAATAAAATAAAAATAACAACAACCAACAATGAGGTAAACTCCCCTTTAAAAAGGCAATATGTGTTGCCTGGACTGTCAGGAGAGAGTTCGATTGTACCTGACACCCAAATGTTTTTCCAACCACAGTTCAGCCAGTTGCACAGTTGAGGCAAAAGTACTTGCCTTGGATCCTAAGCACATCTTATACTGCTTAGGGTCCAAGTTAGGGTCACAATGAACTGGATGGAAAATATGCACTACTCCTACTTCTTGACTTCTGAAGGGCCTTAAGCCAGATCGAATAACTTTATTGTAGAGATCTACATCTTCCAGTCCCCAGCCTTGTATTGAGGTATCAAATCCACCTGCACCCAGAAGATCACTTTTATAAATACAGGTAATTCCATATCCATAGTCTCTCCAAAATCCAGTCTTCTTTGAGAAGACAAAGTCATTATCAGTGGGAGGACTTCCCCCATTGGTTACCTTTGGGTCATACTGGCTAAAGATGATGGGATAGTACACCTGTTGTCCCTGAATTGTATTGTCTCTACATCGTTGGAGAAAGTCTCCTCTGAAGATCAAGTCAACATCACAAAATAGCAGCAAAGTATCATTGTCAAACTGGGACGATCCCATTTCAAGACCAAGACCTCTGGAAAACTCTCCCTTCATGGGGATCAGGGTCATTTCTGCTTTAGGGTACTTGTTTTGATACTCTTGTATCAGCTCAATATGCTTGCTGGAATCTTGGCCAGAATCCCTACTGAAAAGGATGATGATCAGCTTTACATTCTGCTTTGGGATAAGACAAGTGTTTTCAAAGTTCTCCATGAATCTCAAGAAAATGTCATACCTTCCAATGAGAGGGACAAGAACATGTATTTTCTTTTCATTGTGCCCTCCCATTTCTTTGGCACCTTGAAAAGAAGATAATATCTTTAAAGAATTAGATATAAAAGAGAATGACTGAGTGTCACTGTTAATACTCTCTACAAGACTGTTGACATCTAGCTCTTCAGTTTCTCTGAAGAAAGGCTTGCTGAACAACTGCTGAAGATAGGCATGACGTCTTACCGGCACAGTCAGTTTCCTCCCCTTGTGTCTTTTGTATAAGAGGAGTAAATCCAAAATGTACTCCACCCCATGCAGGGGATCAACCCTGCGGTAGCCATACTGAATTTCCTTGAAGTCAATGAGCCGTCCTCTACTCTTGGCATTCTCATTGATCATCTCCATCACCTGTAGGACGGTGTCATCCAGCGCTGTTCTCAGGATGCTGCTGATGCTCTGTCGGGGAGGCTGGTTCTCAGATGCTGAGTAAAGGAGCTTCCCTGTCAGGAACTCCCATTCTATCACTTCATCTCTCTCCCGAGGCTGGAAGTGGTTGAAAGAAGGCATCACTCCCAGCTGCTGGTCCTCTTTGCTCACTTCGCTGTTACTGAGCTTGCTCATCAGAGCGCTCTCCCGGTGGAGCTGGATGGTGCGGTAGCGAAGTTCAGAAATTTTGCGGCTAAGCATGTAATTATGAAGCCTGTATTGGTAGGCAGGCCTTTTGTTTGGATGAAGTGTTATGGCTGCATGGATTTTGCTGTTGTGAAGGTCTTGGATATAACCCTTCCGATTGTGTTCATAATTTTCATGGAACAGCTGCTGCATCTGAAAAGTAGAAGGAAATCAAGATGTTAGAATAAGTTTAAAATATCAAAGAAAACAAGAATCGACTACATCCATAACCCCATAATGAATCATTGTTGAGGGTGAGACAGGTGGGTAGAGCATGGATTTTCCAAAATAGGGGTTAACTCTGAGGAGTAAACCAATGCCCTGTTTCTTGGAATGGTAATATCAGCCCTAGAGGAGACCTACATTTTATTTAGCATCCTGATATACCATCTTTACAGAGTAAGTTCTTGGTAAGGTAATGTGGAACAGAAACTATATTGATCTGCACTGCCTATTTAAAGGATCATACTCAAAATTCGTGACATCCTTATAAGCCAGAAAATCTCTCTGCTAATCTAGAAAAAGCTCACAACCTCAGGCAGGAACAAAAATGAGATCACACTTCAAACTTCCAGCTGTCTCCTCTGCCAGTCAATAAAGAAACCTCCATCACACCCATTCAAGATAAGTACCAATGGAGGAGGAGAGGCGGTAGAGGAAGAGGAGGGGGAGGAGAGCCAGCAGCGGCAGCAGCATGAGATATCTGCAAATACATTGATTAAAAGGAGGAAAGGAATAGTGCAAACTTAAGAATACATATCCAAAGCAGGAAAACCATAGACAAAATAAAAAAATTAAGGACAATACACTCCTCCCTCCCCTCTCAAAAAGAACTCAAGGAATAGATAAATGAGCTAAGTAAGATAAATAAAACCACTGATACATTATAAGAAGCATAAAAAGAGATTTGTGGAAAACATAGAAAGAAGGGATTTGAGAAAATATAGCAAAATAATAGAAGTTTAAAATATAGGTTAAAAGTATGGGCGTATATGTCTATATACATACACACATATAAATGTATATATTTGATATATATTTAAAAGTTTGTATAAAAGTTTGGATATATATACATACAATAAATAAAATTTTGTTAAAATTTGGGTATACAATACATCTGGATATATAGTAAGGGAATACAAATATGTACATAAAATATGTCTGAGGGACATATTTCCCTTAAAATAAAGGAAGGTGTATATCTATGTGCAATTAGGCCAAGCGAAAAAAAAAAAGCAAACTAAACAAACAAAACCCAATTTGGCTGTAAAGTCGGAAAAGAATGAATCTTGACACAACATTCTCTATAGCAACATTCAATGATGAAAACAATAGAGCACAGCCCAGGAAGACCCCAAGGAAGCAAATTAATGATTCATATTATACTCAGCCAACCTAGAGCTCAAGTTTTATTGTGAAAAACAAACAGCTCCTAACATGTACGAATGTGTGGCATATCTGTGGTGATAAATTCTCTGACACTCCTCCAATCTAGAGGTGGGGGTTATGTCCCTTTCTTTTGTTACGACTTTAATAAACTACAGTAGAAGTGACACTCTGCCACTTTTCAGACTGGCAGCTGCCACTTGTCTTGTTGAACTCCCACTCTACAGAAGCCACTAAGTAAAAAGTCTGAGTTAGTTAGTTAGATTCCTTGTTGCTAGCCAGAACCTCCAGTAAAATGTGGTATAGCAGATATGCTCTTGTTCCAGTCTCAGCATCAGGAAAGAAGATGTCAACATGGCTCTTTAACACATTAAGGAAGCTCATTTCTATTTCTAGTTTGCTAAGATTTTTACCATGAGTGAATTTTGAAGCTGATCAAATATTTTTTTCTGCATCCATTGAGAAGATTATGTGATGCTTTTTTTTTCTGTTAACATGGTGAATTGCATTGATTCATTTTCTAATATTAAACAACCTCTGTATTCCTTGAATAAACCCAACATGATCTTGATATTCATCCTCTTTATATATCGCTGGAATATATTTGCAAATATTTTGTTTAGGATTTACTGTGAGAATCCAATTCTGCCCAATTTGATATCCCCAAATTGATATATAGATTCAAGGCAATTCCAGTACAAACCCCACCATTTTAAAAAAGAATATGTTGCTGCTGATATTAACAGGTTGATTCTAAAATTTATGTAGAAATGAAGTCAAGGATAGTCAAGATAATCTTAAAAAAAGATACACTACAGATCAAAAGTTACAGAAATTTAGATAGTACGATATTAGTACAAGGATAAACAAACAGAAAAAAGGACCAAAATAGTCCATAAGCAAACCTACACATGACATATGATTTATGACTTATGACAAATATGGTAGTGGAGAGTGGAGGAAAGGTGGTCTTTTCAGTAATACATATTCATATGGAAAAATGTAAAAGCTGACCCCTACATCCCATAATAAACAAATGCATCCCAGATGCACTGGTGATATAAAAATGAAAGGTTAAATTTTTTTTCTAAAAGTTAACACTAGAAAATATCTGCTTGTGTTTTGGTTAGGTGAATTTTCTTAAATAGGACACAAGGTACTAATCGTAAAAATAGATTGGTAAACTGGACTACATTAAAATTAAGAACTCTATTTCTCATAAACACCATTAAGAGATTATAAAAGGTAAACTACAGAGTGGGAGAATATAGTTTTAATAGATCTTACCAAAAAGGACTAATACCCAGAATATATAATGAACTTGTAAAAATTAATAGGGAAGGACAAACCCAGTTTAAAAATGGAAAAAGAATCTTGAATGGGCACTTCACAAAAGAGAATATGTAAAAGCCTGATAAACATACACAAAAACCTTCTCTAGTTCATTCATCATCAGGGTAATGCAATTTAAAGTCACAATGTGATTTTAATCTACAAAAATGATTAATGACTGATAATGCATTGTGAAAGTAGCAGATTTGGAACTCTCATACACAGCTGGTGAGAATGTAACTTGGTTCAACCACTGTGGAAACTTGTATTGACTAAAATGACCATATACGTTCCCTGTGACTCAGTAATTCTACTCTTAGCTACATGCCCAATACACATACATACATACATATACCTAAAAATACATACATGTATATATACATACATTTTCATAGCAACATTATTCATAATACCCCCCAAACCGAAAGCAACCCTAATGTACATCGAGAGTAGAATAGATAAATAAACATAATGGAAAACAATACGTCAATTAAAATAAATGAAATACTATTACTCACAACAACATGAGCAAATCTCACAAATCACAAACAAGTGAAAGAAACCATATACAAAAGAATACATTTTGTATGATTCTATTCATATGAAATTCAGAAACAGGTAAAGCTAACGTATGCTGTTAGCTGTAAGAACAGTGAGCAAAAATCAAGAAAGTGGGCAGGGAGCTCTGGAGGGCTGGTAATATTCTATTTGTTGACCTAGGTTGTGGTTACACATATACATTTAATTTGTGAACATTCACTGAACTGTTACTTAAGATCTGTTTGTTATACTACAATTAATAAATGACTTTTTAAAATATGCATATACATGCATGTGGATGTTTTTCTGATGTGTATGTATATAAATGTGTGTGGATATGTGAGGAGAGAGAGAATATGAATATCAGAGAAGTTTTCATAGAGAAGATGACCTAAAAGGTATAAGACCAATACCATGGCAGATTCTTTATCTCCAGTATTTCACCTGGTTCTTATTCTATACTCAGAGAGATTTTCAAATCAACATCATCTGACCTTGAAGAATATAACCCTAGATATTTTGAGACGGATTTTGGACTTGATTCAAGACACAGTAGTTCAGTTACATCCAGTATCTTTTTTTCTAAAAACACAAGCCAATTTTTATTTGAAACTTTGATGTTAAATTAAATCCATATAAGCGGGCTGTTATATCTCCATTTTTGTATTATTTTTTAAAAAAATTTTATTGGCGTATGGTTACTTTACAATGTTGTGTTAGCCTCTACTGCACAACAAAATGAATCAGCCATGTATTATTTTTTTTTACCTGAATTTGCTTCAATATTTTACTTTATGTAATTATTCCATGGATTTTTTCTGGTATGCAACAAGATTAAAAAAAATCTAATGGCATATAGAATACTAATTATACCACCTCTAAAAAGTACTGGCTCTCTGAAACTATTCTTTCTTGAGGCCTGCTTTATATTACTAAGAAAAGGGAACATGCTAAATTAAATAGGAAACATTGCTCAGAGGCAGACTGTTAAATTGTAGATTTACCTAGCTCCTTTAGTGATACTGAAGTGATTAATATTGCACAACTTGATAAAGGTGACATTTGTTATAGAAGAAAAAATATCTTAGTATTAAAATGTTTAACTAACTTGCACCACTCACATCATTACAACCCAAGTTGCCTATATAGTGCCTATTTTTCTAGTGTATTCCTTTGCAGAAATATTACAAGCAGACAAAGTCAGGGAGGGGGGCAATCCTTAAAAATAGCACAATCACACATACTCTAGGTAGTGAGGTAATGACTAGAACATCGTGAATTTATGTCATATTTTCCATTAAGAAGCATAGAGGATATCCGTATTTTCTGTCTGTATGTAGGGAGGACCAAACTATGCAGGATGGACAGGAGAATGAAATTAGCCAGATCTGAACTTGAGTACTGGCTCCACCATTTCTTTTTTGAATTTTCAATTTTCTTTTATTTATTTTTTTAAACAGCAGGTTCTTATTAGTTATCTATTTTATACATATTAGTGTATATATGTCAATCCCAATCTCCCAATTCATCAGACCACCATAACCCCCTACCGCCACTTTCCCCCCTTGGTGTCCATACGTTTGTTCTGTACATCTGTGTCTCAATTTCTACCCTGCAAACCGGTTCATCTGTACCATTTTTCTAGGTTCCACATATATGCGTTAATATACGATATTTGTTTTTCTCTTTCTGACTTACTTCACTCTGTATGACAGTCTCTAGATCCATCCACATCTCTGCAAATGACCGAACTTCATTCCTTTTTACGCCTGAGTAATATTCCATTGTATACATGTACCACATCTTCTTCATCCATTCATCTGTCGATGAGCATTTAGGTTGCTTCCATGACCTGGCTATTGTAAATAGTGCGGCAATGAACATTGGGGTGCATGTGTCTTTTTGAATTATGGTTTTCTCTGGGTATATGCCCAGTAGTGGGATTGCTGGGTCATATGGTAGTTCTATTTTTAGATTTTTAAGGAAACTCCATACTGTTCTCCATAGTGGCTGTATCAATTTACATTCCCACCAACAGTACAAGAGGGTTCCCTTTTCTCCACACCCTCTCCAGCATTTGTTGTTTGTAGATTTTCTGATGATGCCCATTCTAACTGGTGCGAGGTGATAACTCATTGTAGTTTTGATTTGCATTTCTCTAATGATTAGTGATGTTGAGCATCCTTTCATGTGTTTGTTGGCAGTCTGTATATCTTCTTTGGAGAAATGTCTATTTAGGTCTTCTGCCTACTTTTGGTTGGGTTTGTTTTTTTAATATTGAGCTGCATGAACTGTTTATATATTTTGGAGATTAATCCTTTGTCCATTGATTCGTTTGCAAATATTTTCTCCCATTCTGAGGGTTGTCTTTTCGTCTTGTTTGTAGCTTCCTTTGCTTTGCAAAAGCTTTTAAGATTCATTAGGTCCCATGTGTTTATTTTTGTTTTTATTTCCATTACTCTAGGAGGTGGGTCAAAAAAGATCTTGCTGTGATTTATGTGATTTCTTCTTACGTTTCATAGTGTCTGGTCTTACATTTAGGTCTCTAATCCATTTTGAGTTTATTTTTGTGTATGGTGTTAGGGAGTGTTCTAATTTCATTCTTTTAAATGTAGCTGTCCAGTTTTCCCAGCACCACTTATTGAAGAGACTGTCTTTTCTCCATTGTATATCTTTGCCTCCTTTGCCATAGATTAGTTGACCATAGGTGCATGGGTTTAATCTCTGGGCTTACTATCCTGTTCCATTGATCTACATTTCTGTTTTTGTGCCAGTACCATATTGCCTTGATTACTGTACCTTTGTAGTAGAGTCTGAAGTCAGGGAGCCTGATTCCTCCAGCTCAGTTTTTTCCCCTCAAGACTGCTTTGGCTATTTGGGGTCTTCTGTGTCTCCATAAAAATTTTAAGTGTTTTTGTTCTAGTTCTGTAAAAAATGCCACTGGTAATTTGATAGGGATTGTGTTGCATCTGTAGATTGCTTTGGGTAGTGTAGTCATTTTCACAATATTGATTCTTCCAATCCAAGAATATGGTATATCTCTCCATCCGTTTGTGTCATCTTTGATTTCTTTCATCAGTGTTTTATAGTTTTCTGAGTACAGGTCTTTTACCTCCTTAGGTAGGTTTATTCCTAGGTATTTTATTCTTTTTGTTGCAATGGTGAATGGGATTGTTTCCTTATTTCTCTTTCTGATATTTCCTTGTTAGTGTATAGGAATGCAAGAGATTTTTGTGAATTAATTTTGTATCCTGCAACTTTACCAAATTCATTGACTAGCTCTAGTAGCTTTCTGGTGGTATCTTTAGGATTCTCTATGTATAGTATCACGTCATCTGCAAACAGTGACAGTTTTACTTCTTCTTTTCCAATTTGTATTCCTTTTATTTCTTTTTCTTCTCTGATTGCCGGGGCTAGGACTTCCAAAACTATGTTGAATAATAGTGGCAAGAGCGGACATCCTTGTCTTGCTCCTGACCTTAGAGGAAATGCTTTCAGTTTTTCACCATTGAGAATGATGTTTGCTGTGGGTTTGTTGTATATGGCGTTTATTACGTTAAGGTAAGTTCCCTCTATGTCCACTTTCTGGAGAGTTTTTATCATAAATGGGTGTTGAATTTTGTCAAAAGCTTTTTCTGCATCTATTGAGATGATCATATGGTTTTTCTTCTTCAATTTATTAATACGGTGTATCACACTGACTGATTTGCGTATATTGAAGAAGCCTTGCATCCCTGGGATAAATTCCACTTGATCATGGGGTATGATCCTTTTAATGTGTTGTTGGATTCTATTTGCTAGTATTTTGTTAAGGATTTTTGCATCTATGTTCATCAGTGATATTGGCCTGTAGTTTTCTTTTTTTGTGACATCTTTGTCTGGTTTTGGTATCAGGGTGATGGTGGCCTTATAGAATGAGTTTGGGAGTGTTCCTTCCTCTGCAATTTTTTGCAAGAGTTTGAGAAGTACGGGTGTTAGCTCTTCTCTAAATGTTTGATAGAATTCACCTATGAAGCCATCTGGTCCTGGACTTTTGTTTGCTGGAAGATTTTTAATCACAGTTTCAATTTCATTACTTGTGATTGGTCTGTTCATATTTTCTATTTCTTCCTGGTTCAGTCTTGGAAGGTTATACCTTTCTAAGAATTTGTCCATTTGTTCCAGGTTGTCCATTTTATTGGCATAGAGTTGCTTGTAGTAGTCTCTTAGGATGCTTTATCTTTCTGCGGTGTCTGTTGTAACTTCTCCTTTTTCATCTCTAATTTTATTGATTTGAGTCCTCTCCCTCTTTTTCTTGGTGAGTCTGGCTAAAGGTTTATCAATTTTGTTTATCTTCTCAAAGAACAAGCTTTTAGTTTTATTGATCTTTGCTATTGTTTTCTTTGTTTCTATTTCATTTATTTCTGCTCTGATCTTTATGATTTCTTTCCTTCTACTAACTGTGGGTTTTATTTGTTCTTCTTTCTCTAGTTCCTTTAGCTGTAAGGTTAGATTGTTTAGTTGAGATGTTTGTTGTTTCTTGAGGTAGGCTTGTATTGCTATAAACTTCCCTCTTAGAACTGCTTTTGCTGCATCCCATAGGTTTTGGATTGTCGTGTTTTTGTTGTAAATTGTCTCTAGGTATTTTGTGATATCCTCTTTGATTTCTTCAGTGATCTCTTGGTTATTTAGTAATGTATTGTTTAGTCTCCATATTTTTGTGTTTTTTACGTTTTCTCCCCCGTAATTGATTTCTAATCTCATAGCGTTGTGGTCAGAAAAGATGCTTGATATGATTTCAATTTTCTTAAATTTACCAAGGCTTTATTTGTGACCCAAAATGTGATCTATCCTGGAGAATGTTCCGTGTGCACTTGAGAAGAAACTGTAATCTGCTGTTTTTGGATTGAACATCCTATAAATATCAATTAAATCTATCTGGTCTGTTGTGTCATTTAAAGCTTGTGTTTCCTTATTAATTTTCTGTGTGGATGATCTGTCCATTGGTGTAAGTGAGGTGTTAAAGTCCCCCACTATTATTGTGTTACTGTCGATTTCCTCTTTTATAGTTGTTAGCAATTGCCTTATGTATTGAGGTGCTCCTATGTTGGGTGCATATATATATATAACTGTTATTTCTTCTTCTTGATTTGATCCCTTGATCATTATGTAGTGTCCTTGGCTCCGCCATTTCTAAGCCATTTCCTAGCCAATCTGTGTAAATCTCAGTCTCCTAATCTATAAAAGGGAAAATGCCAACCACCTCAATGTGTATTAAAATGTTGCTCAATAGGACAAAAAAATATATATATATACACATATATACATATATATATGTTTATACACATACAGTGCTTAACATTGTGTCTGGAATATAGAAAACAGTCAAAAAAAGGGTTTGCCAGCCTCCTCCTGAGATTGCTCTTTTTAGCTAGGAGTTTTCAGAGGACGAGAGCAGCACCCTCTAGGCTTGCTTCATCTTTGCTCACTTCTGGAAATGCTTGGGAACAGTTATAATTTGGCCACATACACTCACTGCTTCAATGTATCTAACATGCCATTAGGCACCTTCTCCTAACAAAAGTCCTCAACATTTTACTACCAGAAAGATAAATTATTGTGGGGGTTTCAGGAAACAAGGTTGAAGAGTGTTAAGTGATTTAACCAAGGGTCGACTGAGAGTAATGAGGTTATGACTAAAACTAGAATAAGCAGTCAGTTTTGCTACTTATCACACTAAATTTTTAATGTAGCAAAATTGCTTTAAGAAAAAGTATAAAATACACATTTTAAATTATATTAGCTTGTTTGAAATAATTCAGGGCTTCATTTCCTTTACAGAATTTTCAATTGATTTCATGGTACCTCTAGAGCCTTATACTGAAAGGGAAAATCATTTCACACTAACAAACTCACAATGGCAAGTGACATCAATATGTCCTGACTGACCCCAGTGTTTTAAGTGTATCACCCAAAATCTCACCCTCTGAGAAGGAAATTATCTGAGAAGATATAGAAAAATCTATTATAAAAATCAGAGAGTGGAAGAATAAATGCCAAGATACAGCTGTATGTTATTATTAATCTGCTACATTAAATTTCCATTTCTTTTAGATTTATTAGTGATAACATAGCATATGGGAAAACTGGACAGCTACATGTAAAAGAATGAAATTAGAACACTCCCTAACACCATACACACAAATAAAGTCAAAATGCATTAAAGACCTAAATGTAAGGCCAGGCACTATAAAACTCTTAGAGGAAAACATAGGCAGAACACTCTATGACATAAATTACAGCAGGACCGTTTTTGATCCACGTCCTAGAGAACTGGAAATAAAAACAAAAATAAATGGGACCTAGTGAAACTTAAAAGCTTTTGCACAGCAAAGGAAACCATAAACAAGACGAAAAGACAACCCTTAGAATGGGAGAAAATATTTGCAAATGAAGCAACTGACAAAGGATTAATTTCCAAAATACACAAGCAGCTCATGCAGCTCAATGTCAAAAAAACAAACAACCCAATCCAAAAATGGGCAGAAGACCTAAATAGACATTTCTCCAAAGAAGATATACAGATTGCCAACAAACACGTGAAAGGATGCTCAACGTCACTAATCATTAGAGAAATGCAAATCAAAACTACAATGAGGTATCACCTCACACGAGTCAGAATGGACATCATCAAAATATCTGCAAACAATAAATGCTGGAGAGAGTGTGGAGAAAAGGGAACCATCTTGCACTATTGGTGGGAATGTAAATTGATACAGCCACTATGGAGAACAGTATGGAGGTTCCTTAAAATACTAAAAATAGAACTACCATATGACCCAGTAATCCCACTACTGGGCATATACCCTGAGAAAACCATAATTCAAAAAGAGTCATGTACCACAATGTTCATTGCAGCTCTATTTACAATAACCAGGACATGGAAGCAACCTAAGTGTCCATCGACAGATGAATAGATACAGAAGATGTGGCACATATATACAATGGAATATTACTCAGCCATAAAAAGAAATGAAATTGAGTTTTTTGTAGTGAGGTGGGTGGACCTAGAGACTCTCCTACAGTGTGAAGTTAGTGAGAAAGAGGAAAACAAATACCGTATGCTAACACATATATATGGAATCTAAAAAAAAAAAAAAAAGGTTCTGAAGAACCTAGGTGTAGGACAGGAATAAAGATGCAGATGTAGAGAATGGACTTGAGGACACGGGGAGGGGGAAGGGTAAGCTGGGACGAAGTGAGAGAGTGGCATGGACATATATACACTACCAAATGTAAAACAGATAGCTAGTGGGAAGCAGCCACATAGCACAGGGAGATCAGCTCGGTGCTTTGTGACCACCTAGAGGGGTGGGATAAGGAGGGTGGGAGGGAGACGCAAGAGGGAAGAGATATGGGGATATATGTATATGTATAGCTGATTCACTTTGTTATACAGCAGAAACTAACACACCATTGTAAAGCAATTATACTCCAATAAAGATGTTAAAAAAAAATAATGATAACATAGCATAGATAATTTCCTGAATGATCATAGCTATGTAAATAAAGGACTTCATTTCAACAATTAAAATCTTGAAAGAAATACTAAGAAGTTGACAGCAAACAGGGACAAGGTAACTTCTGGAGCATTGCAAAGCTTGTAAAAGTAGCAAAAGGCCAAGCAGAGCTCTGTCAGTGGCAAAAGGGTTCAAGGACAGTAGACCTAAGAAATAACCAAGAAAAATGCACTGCCTGACAGTGCAGGCCGTAAAACCTATTCTATATATACAGCTGTGGGTGCAGAAACTGAGGTGACCTGTGCTGGCAGAACAAGCCCCTCCTGGAAGTATTTTGTTTCAGAGAAGTAGAAGAAAAGTAGAAGAGACAGAGCTACAGAAAGTAAAGAATTAAACAGTTAAACCATGTCTTCATGAAGCAGCTTTAACCTGAGGCAGCAGAGAACCCAATGCCTTTTCTCTGTGGAAATCAGAAAGTTTAGAAAGGTAACAAACATCTCTGCCAAAATATATCTATGGTGAAGGGCTTGTCCAGGGAAGAGTATTGATAATTTTTCCAGAGATAAGTATGTTTTCTAAAAAAGGGATATAGTACAGCACTAACACAAAGTTTCTGTAAGAAAAAAAGACTAGATGAAAATCAGCCCCCCCCCCCCCGCCAGAAAAGAAGCCATGAAACTGAGGAAAACATTAAACGACTGTTCTAAAAAACATAAGAAGCATTTTCCTCTCTCTTGGAAAACAACAAAGTAGAAATACAAGATCTCAGGAATGTGATGGTACAGATGAAATGGCAGTTCACAGAACTAAGAAATAAAGAATACAAAATAAACTATCATAGACGTGAAAACAAAGTCATAAGGAAAATAAAGAATAAACACTGTGGAAGGCTCAGTTAGGATGGAAGAGATAGAAATTAAGAAAGCTAAAATAAAGAGTTATGACGGTTTAGAGAGAAACAATTCAGGACGTAGAAAAGTACTTGGTATAGACTAGAGTGACTGCTATTAATAAGAGTTATAATAAGAGTAAGCTATTATTACTATTATAGTTGTTACTTGTTTTTACTACTATTATTATTAGTGTAAGTATTGAATAAATGAGTAAACGAGAATGGCCTTGATTAAGTTTTCCCTAGAAAATAATTCAAATAGGCTCAGTACAGCCATCATTTAACTTCAGATCATCATCTAAAAACTAAAAGACTGAATTGTCTTCATAAGGTCTCTGCTGAAATGAAGGGGAAATAAGAGGCCATGTAATTATTGGAAAGCTTTGTGTTCTTTATTAAGAAAATAATTGCATTAATTTTTCTTTATGAAGGAGAAAATGTCCTTAATTTATTTATATAAAGAAGCTATTTCAATTTATTGAAATGTCTTTTGTTCCTATTATGTCACTTCATTTTTCCTAAAAAGGATTTTCTATTCAATAACTTAGAAAATTCTCTTTGAGTCTCTTCCTATATATAAGATTAAGAAGGATTTAGGAAAAGAAGGTATTCTTTTTCGAGGAAGTACAGACTCTATAAATTAGAACAATTTATGAAGGTGAACAAGGAAATAATAAATCATTAAAGCGGTGTAAAGTACAATGGTGACTACGTACCTAAGGGTTGGGTAATTTGCCTTGCAAATATTTAAACTCATTTTACTCTCTATGATTTAGTTATACAGTTCTACATAACTAAATGGAGAGTCTTGCTGCCCTTAATGCAAATGCCTAATGATCTGTCTTTTATAAGACCAGTAAATATAAACGTTCTGAGCAAAATAGTAAACTTTTAAATTAACACTATTATTTCCCCTCAATTATTATCTTCAAATATTAACAGTGAAGTTCTTAAAGTATGTCCTACTTCTCTGGTAATAATGACACAAAGAAAACAGTACCTAATTCTAAATATTAAGGAGAAGAAAGGTTTGGGAAAAATAAATATTCATATATCATTCTATAATTATAGACAGAACGAAAAAATGTTAAAGGGTATATAGTTTGAGTAAGTTTTGAAATTTGAAAGCAAAGATCTAGTTTACGTATAAGATATACCCTTCTTCATGTTTGTCACATAAAATTAACAGCATTACATATTTTGCTACTAAGATTTATAAAAATAATAGCACCTTGGAAATAGCCACATGTAATCTACAAACTCTACTTTAAAAATTCATTGTACACAAGTAATAAAATTGCATGAAATTACACATGTGTATGCACACACAAATAAACGTAAGAAAAACTGGGGAAATTTAAATAAGATCAGTGGAATATATTAATGTCAATATACTGGTTGGGAAACTTCACTACAGTTTTGCAAGATTTTGCCATTGGGGGAAACTGCTTAACGGATCCATGGGATTTCTTTGCATAATTTTTTAACAGCTGTATGTGAATCAATAATTATCTCAAAATAAAAGGTTTAATTAAAAATTATATGCAAAAATAAAAAATAAAATATTGTCTCTTTTTTTTTTTTAAGAAATCATCCCCAAAGCCTACTTAAAAGAAGGTGTTCAAACTTTTCGTCCAAAGGCTACAGATGTGATTTTGCCTTTCTTTAACTGGTAAACCCAGTGTTTTGAATGAATTTGGAAAATGTTAAGTGAGCAGTGCATTTTCCAGTTATTTTCAGTCCCATAAGGTTTCTTTATGTTTGTTTTATGAATTTAAGTTGCCTGAGGGCATTTGTGTTCTTGGATATCCCTTTAAAATAAAAAAATTGTGAAATGTCTTTTCCTTTTGAAATCCTGTCACATGCCACAACATAGATGAACCTTGAGGACATTATACTAAGTGAAATAAGCCAGTCACAAAAAGTCACAAAAATACTGTATGATTCCACTTATATGAGATATCTAAAGTAGTCAAACTCATAGACACAGAAAGTAGAATCGTAGTTTCCAGAGGATGGGGGAGGGGAAAATGAATTGTTCAGTGGGCATAGAGTTTCAGTTTTGCAAGATGAAAAAGTTCTAGAGATTTGTTGCACAACAATGTGAATATAGTTGACATCACTGAACTGTACCCTTAGAAATGATTAAGATGGTTAAAAAAATCTTTCTTTCCCTTTTATTCCACATGAACCTCACCTTTCCTAAAGGGGAACAAATCACAGTATGGCCAATTAGTATACTTTGTTATAAATGGCTTACTCCAGATTAGTTTCATTCATGGGCATGAGCAAAAAAATCATTCTCTTTGGCTACAGGCTCACATTTTGCACATTATAATTCCTCAGAAAGAAAAGCAAGTCAAGGGCAGACAACGGCAGAGAAAGACCGAGCGCTGTTGAGGGCACTGAACACAGCACTGAGCTGTGCCTAAGAACAGATCACCCTCAGACTTCCTAGTTTCCTAGGACAGTAGTTTCTTCTCTCATTCAAGTAGTTTAGTTGTGATTTTGTCACTTGCAACCAAAGGAATCCTGCCAAAAACAATCTGGTAAATGGATACGTTTTAATTTCAGCTCTGTATGATTTGCCTCTGTTTAATTAGCTAGTTTAATCTTGGTTGAAATCCAAACAACAATCTCATATGCGCAATCTGTACCATTAAAACTGGTATTTTTCTTCCTGTTACATTTAATTTTGTTAGCTATGGTAGTTTAAAAAAAAAAAAACAAACCTGTCAGACAACACAGAAAATAGCTTCCAGACACTGTTACATGTGATGAAGTTTTCTCAGCAGTATATATTCTCTACAGTTTAAAAATACTTTCAAAGGAGACCACAGTGTTCCCTGCCACGGTCCAGAGGTTGTCAATGGAATATCGTGGTACAAAATAGACCACTTTGTCATTGATTACTGTACCAGTTTGGTAGCAAGTGATTGTTCTTTGGTTTTGGGAGATGGCAGGGAAATCCCATATAAGAACTATTGACAGGCAGGAAGGGAATATGCCAGGTGGAGTCGGTCACTTCAGATCAAAGCTACAAGAAAAATATCACAAAAGATTTATAGATACAGGTGAAATTCCTGATGCATGGAACAAAAATCACAAAACAGGATGTGCTTGATGACTTGAAAAAAAATTAATACTCAATGACCACAAAAGAGCCCCAGTATCTGAACAAAGGAGGCGCATGACCTGAACAAGCCTAAAACACACCCACTCAAAATGAAAACCTTCCTTATATGGACTTTTTCAAATAAAACATCTAAAACTAAATCAATGAATAAATAGCAAGAGTTGAAGATTTCCTGAAAAAGAACTTCATTTTTCTTTGCCTCAATTCCTTCTCAAAAACAGATAACTAAAATATATGAGTACATGATAAAATCAAATAAAATCCATTTAAAATAAAAAAATAAAATAAAAATAAAAATACTTTCAGACAACATAGAAAATCATCACGTGATATAGATTTCCCAGCAGAGTATATTCTGGACACATGCTATCTTAGGCAAACATCAAAGAGATTTAAAATGAGGAAAAAAATCACTAAGTTCATCAGATTTCAGTTTATAATGATATTATGGCATATAATCAATTGTTACTTTAAATAAACCCATATACCTTATTTTTTTAAAAGATATTTTTGATGTGGACCATTTTGAAAGTCTTTGTTGAATTTGTCACAATATTGCTTCTGTTTTATGTTTTGGTTTTTTGTCTGAGAGGCACGTGGGATCTTAGTTCCCTGACCAGGGATCAAACCTGCACTCCCTGCATTGGAAGGCGAAGTCTTAACCACTGGACCGCCAGGGAAGTCCCCCATATACCTTAATTAAAATTACCCTGTTAGAAATAAAGTAATTGATTAAAAAAATGGAAAACTAATGATAATTGACTTGATTGCGTATCAATTTGCCAGATTTAGCCTGACATACCTACATTCAGGCAGTGATCACATAGATGCTTCCTGATATATAGTTAAGATAACAGCAGATGATTGTTGAAACCTATACAATTCACTTCCCCTGTAGATATTTTAAAATCTTTGGTAAATAGTCAAGTAAATTTTTTGCATTCAATATTTCCTTAAACCTTTTATTCTACTCACAATTTATTACAGCAAATAGGCAAAGAAGAATTTGAAGAAATTTTCAAGTTGCCACTTTGCAAACCTGCACACATCCTTTTTTCATGTAATACCAATATAATTTAACAATGCCCTTCACTGGTGATTTAATTATCACACCATAACTTATATTAGACAATGGGAAAGAGAGAGGTTATCACTTCCAAACTAGGTTTTCAAGACCTTTCAAAAACAAAATGTAAAGATAGTAGTTGCCACACAATTTTGAAAGACACTGACACAATTAATGAATGTATCTTTTCCATTGGAGGAAATGTATAGACTATAGGATGGAATTGATCATGCATAAAATTACACCTCGCTTTCCAAATAAAGAACGAAAATAATCTGCTTTCTAGTTCATGGGTTTTATTTCAGTTATGAAAGCTTTCAAAGCCCAAGCTGATTCCTCTTTAACTATAAAGGTGCTAAAGCTACAGTTAAAGATTTTCTTTGTTGCTGTTGCTGCTGATTTGTTATTTCCATTCTCCCCAAATTCAAGCAACCAATCATTTAACCTCACGAAAGACTGATCATAAGCTTATTAGTTTGAATGAACATCATATTATCCACTAAGGTAGAAGGTATAAGAATGGAGGAGACATGATATTTTGTTAAAAGAATGACATGTACTTCTGTAATTACGAATTTGGGCTACATGACCATTTTTAGTGATCATCATTAATGTTCCTCTAGTGACCTTCAGGGTAATTTGGAGTGCCATTTGCAAGAAGCTAAAATTTGATGACCTCCCAACACATAGAAGGAGGGCCATCATGCAGTGTTCAGTGTTAACTGGTTTATGTGTAGTTTCTTATGTCAGTAGGTCTGTGTTTAAATATACTCTGAAATAAAAATAAGACATTATATTCTCAAGACTTAAGAGTGAAAATTTCATATTCATTATGTAGAAAATTGACTTTGGCTGTCAGTACATTACAGAGTACAGTCTTATTGGATAAGTTGGGTAGGAGAACATAGTGCAGTGTCATCTGCATAGCAGATGCTCAGGAAAGCTAGAGGAATCCAATTAATATAAACTTTGAAAACGTGAGGAAGATAACAGGTCTATGACAGTATGACAATTTCAGTAACTTTCCCTGACCAAACCTGTCCTGATCTAGTCCTCTCCAGCCTTTTGGCTACCTCTCTTAATTGCAGAATGAATGACTCATTCACTCATTTAAAAATATCGAGTTTCTAAAATGTATCAGTTGCTATGGTACAGCGACAAAAGAAACATGGTCCCTGCCCTCATGGAGTTAACTGCTTAATGGGGGAGACAAGCATTAAATATATAAATTTATGAACAGCTGTATAATTTTGACAAGTGCTCATTGCATTAATTATGCCATTTGGTACCCGTTGCTTTACTTAACTGTATGCCTTTCTAGGTAAACTGCTCCCAGAGGGTAGCCTGGGCACAGTACTTAATAAAATATTCATGATTAATTTTTAATAAATTCACATATCCACCCCCAAACTAGTTGGTAACCAAAACAGGGATCAAAACATTTACTGTAAGAACTTTGATTCTCTAATGACAAATTTTCAGCATTCTGCGTTATTTCCCAGGCTTCTGAATGTTTTTTTTTTTTTTTTTAGTGTATTTTTTTTAAGTCTTAATTCAATTTATTACAATATTGCTTCTGTTTTACATTTTGTTTTTTTTTGGCTGTGAGGCATGTGGATCTTAGTTCCCTGACCAGGGATCGAACCCGCACCCCCAGCATTGGAAGGCAAAGTCTTAACCACTGGACTGCCAGGGAAGTCTCTGAATATTTCTTTAAGTTGGAAAGTGAAATGTAACAAAAGTCTTCACATATCTGTGTTGTACAAGAATTGGCACACATCTTAAAGCTTTTATATCACACTTAAGTAGTCACTCGCAGGCCAGTGCTATCAGACCATGACTGATGGTGGTCATACATCTTTTTACTATTTTCGTAATTGATGTCATCACCCAAGCAGAAAGAAAGGTCGAGGACACCCATCTTCATTCCTGCTTTGTGCCACGGGAATGTGAAATGATCATAGGAGTCCAAACTGATTCTAAATCAGGTTGACCTCTGTCACATTAATAATTTCTGCATAGATAAATGAAGTGCTGCTGAGAGACCACAGTAAACAAGAATGAAAGCAAAGCTGGAAGAAGGCCTTTGACACCTGCAGAGAGACAAGACTGTCTTCCATTCAAGAAGCAGGACAAAACTAAGGCTTAGGTAGGAAGTGTTAAAGTGGGTGGAGTTAGGACTGGCTTTGGAGGACATTTCAGTTATTTAAAGGAAAGAAAAAAGAAATATGAACCTCTTCTGCACGTGCCTCTGTCACTCTTTCAGCTTGTGCTCATGCATGTCTCTTTTGGGCCCAGACCCTGGCTCTGGAGTCACAGCCCTGGTTTTGAGATCTGCTCTTCCATTCCCAGTCTGACCCCGGACAAGTTACAACTTCTGGGAAAAGAAGAGCTCTTGGACTGTTGTGTACATTATATAAAACATGCTTAAAGCAGTGTCTGGCATCAATGGGTGTCTCTGTTATTATTATTTGGTAAACTTCAGATAGTGAAATTTCTGGCACTCTAAAGCAGATTGCAAAGACTTCACCGCTATATGCTAACATCTAATTTAGTAAGTTACTCGTGAGCAGCCTTTAGTTATCCATAAAATGTAAAGATTTTAAGATTGTATATCCTTTACCTGTAAGAAAAGACTTGTACTAATCTAGTAGTTCATCAATGGGTGACCAAGATGGCCTTGGCATTCTCTTCAGCTTGACTAAATTGTGGACAGGTTTCTTCCTGACTTAAGGTCCCTTACCGCTCTTCTCTTGGAACATTTACTTTAGAAAACTTGTAATTGTAAATGCCTCCTCTGATCCTTTGAGATGTAAATCTTCTTCCAGCCTCCTGCCGGTTTTGTAACCCAGGACTCTTTCTCAAGGAGCTGGGAACCATGCCTCTGAAATGTAATCATCCAGAAAGACAGATCCTGTCTCCCCTGTCTTTGGGGGAGGGTGGGAGGCTTACTTTCATAAGCACTGATTAGCAAACACAGATGGCCTGATAACACTGACCAATGTCTCTGCTAAAGTCCTCCAGTACTTTTTCATTACCTCACCCCAGCACTTAAAAACTCTCCTGGCCTACAACTACTGAGCCTGCGCGTCTGGAGCCTGTGCTCCGCAACGGGACAGGCCGCGACAGTGAGAGGCCCGCGCACCGCGATGAAGAGTGGCCCCCGCTTGCCACAACTGGAGAAAGCCCTCGCACAGAAACAGAGACCCAACACAGCTAAAACAAATAAATTAAAAAAAAAAAAAAAAAAAAAAACTCTCCTGGCCTTGTGTTTCAGAGGTAGTTGAATTCAATCTGTCTCCCTTATTGCAAGAGTTTTGAACAAAATCTTCCTGCCCTGTTTAACTCTGTCCTGTGTAATTTTTCTTTCAAACAGGTCATAAGCAATACTTGGTGATGTATTGTGTTGATCCACTTAAAACTCTTTGCTCTCATTAGCTTAAAAAAAAGAAAAGAAAGGCTCAAATTAAAATCCTACTCCTTATGGTGTAATCAAGGAGATAAGTAGTGCTTCCTTGCAGCTGATTTTACTAACATTAAAGTTTTATGAAAAATTATGAAGATCCCTAGAGCTAAACACCCAATTAAAATAAAATAAGCATGGCAGGATGTCTATTATAATGTTTTTCTTAGAAGAAAATTCCTAATTATAGTGCTGTCGACTTCTGCATGGGCTCAGTACTGCTGTGGGAATGGAAGGGAATCACAGTTCTAATTAACAGGTAGGTGTTTCCAAGATGGTGCTAAACTAAAAATAAGTAAAGCCTCATCTTTTAAAAGGCAAGTTTTCTGGAAATGAAAACACAATGACTTGAGTCATTTTGACCTTTCTAATTACACTGATATTGCCTTACTGGAGACTGGGTATACCGCATCTTTGTTTCACATACATCAAGCTGACACAACAGAAAAACATAATTTATATTACAGACTGATAAAATCATTTCATGAGACCAAGTTAGTGTCACAGTGCACTCATTAGCTTTAGTAAAAGAGAAAAGGATAATTTGGGTTTCAAGTCTGCACAGTTATCTTTCAAAAGAGGTTAGAAGGAGTTTTTAAAAAAATTTTTTTCTGTCTGAGCAGATAAAATAAAATAAATGACTTATTTTTAGTCCTAAGAGGCAAAGGTAGAATTCCAAGAAGAAAACAGATGAGAGTTGAGGAATATAAAACTATAGTTAGTACAATCAATGACTTAAAAAGATGTATTTTGTAAATAAGCAAAACTATATACACTCGAAATCACACTAGCTTTTGGGTTTGTTTTCATGACTCTGTTTTCAACACTATTCCTCCCAATACTGCAGGGCATTTAAAATACTTTCTACATAACATTTACAGGGCTATTTTTAAAGAAAACAGATCACTTAAAGTATTCACATGAATATTTATAATTTTTTAATACTTTGTAGGGCTAATCTCAGTGGCACATTTATTGTCAAAATACTTCATAAAAAGGTAAATGACTCGGAATCACAATATAATATATGGGTTATAGGACAATTAGTTATTTACAAGGAAAAAATAAATTTAGATCCTTACCTACCTCACATTTATACTGAATACATTATATACATGTATGCATGTACGTATGTGTGTATCTCAGATGTATTAAAGACCTAAATCCTACTAGCTTCACCCCTCACAACAAGAAAAAAAATACTGTAAAAGAAGGGGAAAAATGTAGGTAAGTAGGTAATTTACATTTTCTAAGCATGTGGAGAACTCCTTTTTAAGCAAAAACAAACGTATAAACGAAAAATATAAATAAAAATTAGATTTTAATGTTACATTAACTGTAAAATATTCCCATATCAAAAACACCAGAAATAAAATTTAAAAGCAAACATTAAATCGGGAAAATGATTCTTGCAATAATGATGCCATGTCAAGACTCCATATATCATTAATATATCATTGCTCTCCTTTAACCCTGATCACCAATTTCAATCTCTTTTACCTCCCAACTATCACTTGAATCTTAATTCTCTTCTTTATATTTTCAGGACAGCCACTCTGGCCCAAGATACCGAGAACTTTGTCTGCATATCTGCAACAGTCACCTATCTGACCGTGTCTCATCTGGCCACTCTACAAACAGTTCTCCATGATGCAACATGAGTCATCTTTCCAAGACCCATATATGATCATGTGACTCTCCTTTTCCCCATCAACGACATCCAGTGCTCTTAGAATAATCCACTCCTCTCCAGCTTTCTCTCTTACATCTCACCCTCTATGCTCCAGCCATACTGGTTTCCTCTCTCCCTTTAGTGCCTTTGCACATGCCTTTCCCTCTACCTGGAATCACCTCCCATCTCTCACTCCCATTTCTTCTATTTAATTATTACTCAGCTTAAATATCACTGCCTCACGGATACCTTCTCTGACTAGATCAGGCCTGGTATACGTTCTCCTGGCACCAGGTACCATTCTTCCCCACTATTTAACCCAGTTTTAATTTTACATTAGTTTATTCATCTAAATACACGTCTCCACAACAAATTTGGGAGTTTTCTGAAGGCTAAGACTGTGTTGTCTTTTCACTCTATCGCCAGTGCCTGGTATGCTGTAAATGATGCAGGGCCAGGGCTGTCTGAAGATGGGAGGCATAATGTACATCACATGCCTCTCAGTAGATTCCAGATTTTCAGAAAAGACAGAGACTTAAAGATCCTACCAGAATAAATCTGGTCTTTAAATCCCTGCTTTAAAGCCCATCTCAGCACAGTGATATATTGAACGGAGGAAAAAATGAATAAAACATATACATGCTAAAAGAAACAAATACAGTTTCTTCTCCTGACTTTCTAGTTCTCTACCTAGTACCACTGATTTTCTTCCTGATATATAGACTCATTACTTCGGCAACATTTCAGATTCCTTTCTTCCTCTTCCCAGCATCCCTTTAACACATTGTATTTATTTTTTACAACTGCTTCCTAGTTATCCTTTTGTTTCCTCCCCTTTTACTGCTTGGACCCTGGTTCAAGTCTGGATTTTTGCAAACGTCTCCATTATGGGACTTAGATATTAGCATTCAAAGATGCCACAGAAGATACAGATACAGATGAAATATAAATGGATGATTTTGAACATGCTAAATCAGAACTCCAGGAGAAACCAGAAGGCCAAATTCACAGGACTGTGAAGCCCATTTCCCTCCTCACTTCAATCAAAGCAGCTCTGCTTTGAGCTGTTATATCTTAGGTTTTAAAGTAACAGTTTACTTCAAAAAATTTTCTGCAAATGGGAAAAAACGTTTGAAAATCACTGTTCTCAATCACCCAAAGTTGCCCTTTCTGCACAGCCCTGCCAAGTCAAATGCTACGCATCCTTTTAAATCCAGCTAAATTTCTACCACACAGATGCATCTTCTATCAATTCCAGGAGAGCCTGACTCTTTTTTGCAAGGTATTACAGAGCTCACTATATCACATAGTTTGGTATTTACTATAGTGCTTGGCTTTCTAATTTATTCTTTGGTCAATCAGAGATTCATTCATTCATTCATTTATTCATTCATTTAGCTAATTAGTTATTTAGTTATTTTCACTCCTTTCTTATCCACAGTTAGATTGTAAGCTTATTTTGGCAAAGAAACTACCTAGCAGATTTTTTATTTAACTCACTATGACTAATGTTGGGATAATTAAGGATGACAAAATCTGATTAAATGATCATGTTTTTAATGAGGAAGAAAAATAAATATGTTATCTTAGAAAAAATAAATAGATTTTTCTTCCAGCAGAATTTAGAACAAATGGGAGCAGCTCTTTGGGACCTTAAGTTGAGAAAGATACAGAAGTTGAAGGGAAAAGTGCTATGACAAGTTGGGAATGAATCCCATGGGCCTGACATTTGTCATTTGTGTAAGGACATGAAATGTGAGGCACACTGTTTCTGCTTAAATGTCTTCTTTGTCCAAACAAATAGTTCCTATGTATGTTTATGTAAGTTATCTAAAAAGAAGAAAAAATTAACCAAGCATAAAATATACTTTATGTTCATTTTGACAAATATTGTTTCTCTATTAAATAAAATCACGTATGTCACTAAAAGCTTTATTCTACTCTTCTCACATTTAAACTTTGTTTTTGAGAATGAGAACCAACTGTGATATTACCTTTGTCCTCCACGTTTGCTTTCTGTGTAATCCTTCCTCAAACTTCTGGATCTTTTTTTTGGGGGGAGGTGGGGGGGCTGGGCATTAAGAAGTGCATGATGAATGAATTAAATAATTCATATACCAGAGTGCTGATCTTCAGAAGCTGCACTGATTGAAAAATTGCTTGTTTGATGACAAAATAAACTTGAAAGCAATTGCGATTACACAGAGATGGCATAATATTGCTACATCCACATCACCTGAGTTTAGATCTAAGTTGATTGTGGCTTTGTAATTTATTCCTTCTGTATTATTGTGAGATCCACACTACAATTGCTATGTGGCTTTTCTATCACCCCTAAAGTTTCCCTTTGTAGGGTGTCCTCATAGCTCTGCTCCAAAACTGGCACTTGTAGAAAATGTAATGAGGTATAACATACAAACTAAAAACAAACAAAAAAAACCCCCAAAAAACAAAGACAGGAATCTTGAGAGGTGGTTTCATGGCTTTTTTTTTTTTTTTTAATATTTACTTATTTTTGGCTGCGTTGGGTCTTTGCTGCTGCGTGCGGGCTTCCTCTAGATGCAGTGAGCAGGGGCTACTCTTTGTTGCGGTGCACGTGCTTCTCATTGCAGTGGTTTCTCTTGCTGCAGAGCACGGGCTCTAGGTGCGTGGGCTTCAGTAGTTGTGGCTTACAGGCTCTTGAGCACAGGCTCAGTAGTTGTGGCACATGGGCTTAGTTGCTCTGCGGCATGTGGGATCTTCCCAGACCAGGATCGAACCCGTGTCCCCTGCATTGGCAGGTGGATTCTTAACCACTGCACCATCAGGGAAGTCCCATCATGGCTTTTTAAAAAGGAATGTTAGGAAGGAGTTGATTTTACAAGGAAGACCACTGGACTGGCAATCTGTTGATCAGCTATGTGACAGTGAGCAAACCACGTTATTGTGTCAACCTTCTTACCCATTAAATGGTGAGAATAAATCATTGCTTTTTCATATATACAATATTGGTGTGAAGGTCAAAGAAGAACAGTTATGTGAAAACATTAAATATATTTTTATAATGATACATTATTTAAATGAACAGCTTAAAAGAAGAGATGTAGAAAAATATATCTCTGATTAAATGTTGACTTTTTATAAATGTCCCAATGAACCAAGGAATGACATTTACTATACATAGAACCATCTAGAGATAAAAGACCTATTGAGGAGTATAGTCAACTTAAAAAAATAATAAAGTCCTTTTTGGTATAAATTTGAAACATTATTCGAGGATACTTTTAAGCTTTCAACTAGTATTTTTCAAGTAAAAAATCAAATGTTCAATTGAAATCAGTAATTCTCAATGGAATGATGGTGTACCAAAATCTTGGGTAACAGATAGAGATACTATGGTTTGAATAAAACATAATCTAAAATTATCACTGCTTTCATTTATTTTTACCAAATTTTCTCAATCTAATTTAAAGTTTTAAATAACAGCAAAGAAGGACATTAGATCAGTAAGTTAGTTAAAAGAAACCAGGAAACTCAGTTGTCAGTAATATACTTTAGAACTTAGGACTTCTTATAACTCCTTTATCAGGAAAATTAAGAATGGTTTCAAATTAGATCTTTTCTTCTTTATGAGTTCCTGAAATAATTTGTTTGGGTCTTTTTGTAAGACAAAATAATCAAACTACATTTTAAGGAATTAAAATCACGCAATTCCAAATCAGAAACATTATGCTAAGTTCAAAGTGGTGAGAAAATGCAATAAATATTATTTTACTGCAACAAGTTTGTAATGGTTGTATAATTGACTGATACCCTTTGCAAAATAACCATGCCAACTTTGTGATAAATATTATAATGTACCTTTAAAAATCCTGATAAAAAATGTATACAACTACTATAGAGAATTTAAGAACATAAGAGCAAACTCTGAATAAACTGCACAACTTACTATAATCCTGAATAGGAAAGCAATTCTTTAAAAATTAATTTCTAAATTAGGTAAAAACTAATTATAATTATAACTAATAAAATGTTTTTAAAATACAATGCAATTCCACAAAATATATCAACTTAAAAAAAAATGGATCTTGATAGGTTTATCCTAAAATATCCATGGTGGTTGAATAAAACTACAAAAAAGTCTTGAAAAGGAAGACATCAAATTTCTTTGAGTAAGTTAAATAGTGTGGTGATAGTACAAGAATAGACAAATATATCAACAGAAGAGAATGAACAATCCACAAAGAGTCCTACATATATACAGAAATTTAGTAAATTAAAAGGTAGTAATCTTAATAGGTGGGTAAAGGAAAAATTATTCAACAAATGCTGTTAGGACAATTGTCTATAATTTAGGAAAAATAAATTTGACTCTAATTTAGAACACACCCATGAATATAAATTTTAGATGATTAATAATCTGTATGTAAAAAGAAGTATTAGAAGATTACTCTTTTTCCTCCCTATCTTTTAAAAAAAAGGTTAACTTTGGAGCCTACTTTGAATAATGAAAGAAAAGATGTTCAAAAAGGAAAGGACTGCACATGTTATGGGTATATGTGGGGAAAAAGCCCCAAATGGAACCCAAGAATTCTGTATTTCTGCCACTTTGGGACTTTACTTTCACAAGAAAAGACTCAGATTAATAAATTTTATCCTTTGTTCTTATAAGTAAGTTGTATCAAAGTCATTGAGCACATCTGCCTGAGGGAACACAGGAAACTTTTTGTTTAGAGTTTTTGATATTGTCTTCCTAAGTAGATTATGGAGAATCTTGCCACAGGGGTGAAAGGACTGGCTCTGGTGTCAGACTACCTGGGTTTGAATCCTGCTCTACCTAATGTGATCTAGCATAAATCATTTAATATTTCTTTATCACAGTTTTCTTACCTGTAAAATGTAGAAAATATTATGGTGATCATGAAAATTAAATTAATTAGTATACACATTTGGAAGAATGTCTGGCACACAGTAATCACTCAGTAAACAAGTATTTCACCATGAATAGAAATAGTGATAAAGAGACCTTCAAGATGGAGGAGGAGCAAGACGTGGAGATCACCTTCGTCCCCACAAATACATTAGAAATACATCTACATGTGGAACAACTCCAACAGAACACCTACTGAACGCTGGCAGAAGACCTCAGACTTCCCAAAAGGCAAGAAACTCCCCACGTACCTGGGTAGGGTAAAAGAAAAAACAGAGACAAAAGAATAGGGATGGGACCTCCACCTCGGGGAGGGAGCTGTAAAGGAGGAAAAGTTTCCACACACTAGGAAGCCCCTTCACTGGCGGAGCCAGAGGGGTGGGCCGGGGGTGAAGCTTCGGAGGCACGGAGGAGAGTGCAGCAAAAGGGGTGCAGAGGGCAAAACGGAGAGGTTCCTGCACGGAAGATAGATGCCGACCAGCACTCACCAGCCCGAGAGGTTTGTCTGCTCACCCGCTGGGGCGGGTGGGGGCTGGGAGCTGAGGCTCGGGCTTCGGAGGTGAGATCCCAGGGAGAGGACTGGGGCTGGCTGCGTGAACACAGCCTGAAGGGGGCTAGTGCGCTACAGCTAGCTGGGAGGGAGTCTGGGAAAAGTCTAGAACTGCCTAAGAGGCAAGAGACCATTGTTTTGGGGTGCATGAGGAGAGGGGATTCAGAGCACCACCTAAACGAGCCTCAGAGATGGGCGTCAGCCGCGGCTATCAGCGTGGACACCAGAGACGGGCATGAGATGCTAAGGCTGCCGTTGCAGCCACCAAGAAGCCTGTGTGCAAGCACAGGTCACTAACCACACACCCCCGGGATACTTGCAGCCCGCCACTGCCAGGGTCCCATGATCCAGGGAAAACTTCCCCGGGAGAACACATGGCACACCTCAGGCTGGTGCAACGCCACGCCGGCCTCTGCTGCTGCAGGCTCCCCCGCATTCCGTACCCCTTCTTCCCCCTGGCCTGAGTGAGCCAGAGCCCCCTAATCAGCTGCTACTTTAACCCCGTTCTGTCTGAGTGAAGAACAGATGCCCTAAGGTGACCTACAGGCAGAGGCGGGTCCAAATCCAAAGCTAAACCCCAGGAGCTGTGTGAACAAAGAAGAGAAAGGGAAATTTCTCCCAGCAGCCTCAGGAGCAGTGGATTAAATCTCCACAATCAACTTGATGTCCCTTGCAACTGTGGAATACCTGAATAGACAATGAATCATCCCAAAATTGAGGCGGTGGACTTTGGGAGCAACTGTCGACTTGGGGTTTGCTTTATGCATCTAATTTGTGTCTGGTTTCATGTTCATCGTAGTTTGGTATTGAGAGCTTATTATCATTGGTAGATTTGTTTACTGATTTGGTTGTTCTCTTTTTTCTTTTTATATATATATATATATATATATATTTCCTTTTTCTCTTTTGGTGAGTGTGTATGTGTGTGCTTCTTTGTGTGATTTTGTCTGTATAGCTTTGCTTTTATCATTTGTCCTAGGGTTCTGTGTGGTTTTTTTGTTTGTGTTTTCTTTTTTTTTTTAGTATAGTTTTTAGCACTTGTTATCATTGCTGGATTTGTTTATTGGTTTGGTTGCTTTCTTCTTTCTTTCTTTCTTTTTTTATGGCTTTTTCATTTTTAAATTTTTCAATTTTTTTATTATTATTATTTCTTTCTCCCTTCTCCTCTGAGCTGTGTGGCTGACAGGTGCTCTGGCTGGGTGTCAGACCTGTGCCTCTGAGGAGGAAGAGTCGAGTTCAGGGCATTGGTCCAACAGAGACTTCCCGGCTCCACGAAATATCAAATGGCGAAAGCTCTCCCAGAGATCTCCATCTCAATGCTAAGACCCAGCTCCACTCAATGCCCAGCAAGCTACAGTGCTGGACACTCTATGCCAAACAACTAGCAAGACAGGAACAAACCCCCTCCCATTAGCAGAGAGGCTGCCTAAAATCATAATAAGGTCACAGACACCCCAAAACACACCAGTGGACATGATCCTGCCCACCAGAAAGAAAAGATCCAGCCTCATCCACCAGAACACCGGCACCAGTCCCCTCCACCAGGAAGCCTATACACAACCCACTGAACCAACCTTAGCCACTGGGGGCAGACACCAAAAAAAATGGGAACTATGAACCTGCAGCCTGCGAAAAGGAGACGCCAAACACAGTAAGTTAAGCATAATGAGAAAACAGAGAAACACACAGCAGATGAAGGAGCAAGGTAAAACCCCACCAGACCAAACAAATGAAGAGGAAATAGGCAGTCTACCTGAAAAAGAATTCAGAGTAATGATAGTAAAGATGATCCAACATCTTGGAAATAGAATGGAGAAAATACAAGAAACGTTTCACAAGGACCTAGAAGAACTAAACAGCAAATAAACAATGATGAACAATACAATACATGAAATTAAAAATTCTGTAGAAGGAATCAAGAGCAGAATAACTGAGACAGAAGAACGGATAAGTGACCTGGAAGATAAAATAGTGGAAATGACTACCGCAGAGCAGAATAAAGAAAAAAGAATGAAAAGAATTGAGGACAGTCTTAGAGACTTCTTGGGACAACATTAAACGCACCAACATTCGAATTATAGGGGTCCCAGAAGAAGAGAAAAACAAAGGGACTGAGAAAATATTTGAAGAGATTATAGTTGAAAACTTCCTAACATGGGAAAGGAAATAGTCAACCAAGTCCAGGAAGCACAGAGAGTCCCGTACACGATAAATCCAAGGAGAAACATGCCAAGACACATATATCAAAAATTAAATACAAAGAAAAAATATTAAAAGCAGCAAGGGAAAAACAACAAATAACATACAAGGGAATCCCCATAAGGTTAACAGCTGATCTTTCAGCAGAAACTCTACAAGCCAGAGGGTGTGGCAAGACATATTTAAAGTGATGAAAGGGAAAAACCTACAACTAAGATTACTCTACCCAGCAAGGATCTCATTCAGATTTGACGGAGAAATTAAAACCTTTACACACAAGCAAAGGCTAAGAGAATTCAGGACCACCAAACTGGCTTTACAACAAATGCTAAAGGAACTTCTCTAGGCAGGAAACACAAGAGAAGGAATAGACCTACAATAACAAACCCAAAACAATTAAGAAAATGGTAAAAGGAACATACATATCGATAACTACCTTAAATGTAAATGGATTAAATGTTCCAACCAAAAGACATAGACTGGCTGAATGGATATAAAAACAAGACCCATATATATGTTGTCTATAAGAGACCCACTTCAGACCTAGGGACACATACAGACTGAAGGTGAGGGGATGGAAAAAGATATTCCATGCAAATAGAAATCAAAAGAAAGCTGGAGTAGCAATTCTCATACCAGATAAAATGGACTTTAAAATAAATACTATTACAAGATACAAAGAAGGACACTACATAATGATCAAGGGATCAATCCGAGAAGAAGATAGAACAACTGTAAATATTTATGCACCCAACATAGGGGCGTCACAATACAAAAGGCAAATGCTAACAGCCATAAAAGGGGAAATCGACAGTAACACAATTATAGTAGGGGACTTTAACACCCCACTTTTACCAATGTACAGTTCATCCAAAATGAAAACAAATAAGGAAACACAAGCTTTAAATGATACATTAAACAAGATGGACTTCATTGATATTTACAGGACATTCCATCCAAAAAAAACGGAATACACTTTCTTCTCAAGTGCTCTTGGAACATTCTCCAGGATACATCATATCTTGGGTCACAAATCAAGCCTTGGCAAATTTAAGAAAATTGAAATCGTATCAAGTATCTTTTCCAATCACAATGCTATGAGACTAGATATCAATTACAGGAAAAAATCTGTAAAAAATACAAACACATGGAGGCTAAACAACACACTACTAAATAACCAAGCGATCACTGAACAAAGCAAAGAGCAAATCAAAATATACCTAGAACCAAATGACAATGAAAACATGATGACCCAAAACCTATGGGATGCAGCAAAAGCAGTTTTAAGAGGGAAGTTTACAGCAATACAGTCCTACCTCAAGAAACAAGAAACATCTCAAATAAACAACCTAACCTTACACCTAAATCAATTAGAGAAAGAAGAACAGAAATACCCCAAAGTTAGCAGAAGGAAAGAAATCATAAAGATCAGATCAGAAATATAAGAAAAAGAAATGAAGGAAACAATAGCAAAGATCAATAAAACTAACAGCTGGTTCTTTGAGAAGATAAACAAAATTGATAAACCATTAGCCAGACTCATAAGGAAGAAAAGCGAAAGGACTCAATAGAATTAGAAATGAAAACGAAGAAGTAACAACTGACACTGCAGAAATACAAAGGATCATGAGAGATTACTACGAGCAACTATATGCCAATAAAATGGACAACCTGGAAGAAATGGACAAATTCTTAGAAAAGCACAACCTTCCGAGACTGGACCAGGAAGAAATAGAAAATATAAGCAGACCAATCAGAAGCACTGAAATTGAGACTGTGATTAAAAATCTTCCAACAAACAAAAGCCCAGGACCACATGGCTTCACAGGCGAATTCTATCAAACATTTAGAGAAGAGCTAACACCTATCCTTCTCAAACTCTTCCAAAATATAGCAGAGGGAGGAATACTCCCAAACTCATTCTACCAGGCCACCATCACCCTGATACCAAAACCAGACAAAGATGTCACAAAAAAAGAAAACTACAGGCCAATATCACTGATGAACATAGATGCAAAAATCCTCAACAAAATACTAGCAAACAGAACCAACAGCACATTAAAAGGACCATACACCATGATCAAGTGGGGTTCATCCCAGGAATGCAAGGATTCTTCAATATACGTAAATCAATCAATGTGATAGACCATATTAACAAATTGAAGGAGAAAACCATATGATCATCTCAATAGATGCAGAAAAAGCTTTCGACAAAATTCAACACCCATTTATGATAAAAACCCTCCAGAAAGTAGGCATAGAGGGAACTTACCTCATCATAATAAAGGCCATATATGACAAACCCACAGCCAACATCATTCTCAATGATGAAAAACTGAAAGCATTTCTTCTAAAATCAGGAACAAGACAAGGTTGTCCACACTCAACACTATTATTCAACATAGTTTTGGAAGTTTTAGCCACAGCAATCAGAAAAGAAAAAGAAATAAAAGTAATCCAAATCCAAAAAGAAGACGTAAAACTGTCACTATTTGCAGATGACATGATACTATACTTCGAGAATCCTAAAGATGCTACCAGAAAACTCCTAGAGCTAATCAATGAATTTGGTAAAGTAGCAGGATACAAAATTAATGCACAGAAATCTCTTGCATTCCTATATACACTAATGATGAGAAATCTGAAAGAAAAATGAAGGAAACACTCCCATTTACCATTGCAAGGAAAAGAATAAAATACCTAGGAATAAACCTACCTAAGGAGACAAAAGACCTGTATGCAGAAAACTATAAGACACTGATGAAAGAAATTAAAGATGATACAAACAGATGGAGAGATATACCATGGTCTTGGATTGGAAGAATTAACATTGTGAAAATGACTATACTACCCAAAGCAATCTACAGGTTCAATGCAATCCCCATCAAACTACCAATGGCATTGTTCACAGAACTAGAACCAAAAAGTTCACATTTTGTATGGAAACACAAAAGACTCCAAATAGCCAAAGCAATCTTCAGAAAGAAAAACGGAGCTGGAAGAATCAGGCTCCTTGACTTCAGACTGTACTACAAAGCTACCATAATCAAGACAGTATGGTACTGGCACAAAAACAGAAATATAGATCAATGGAACAGGATAGAAAGCCCAAAGATAAACCCTCACACATATGGTTACCTTATTTTTGATAAAGGAGGCAAGAATATACAATGGAGAAAAGAGAGCCTCTTCAATAAGTGGTGCTGGGAAAACTGGACAGCTACATGTAAAAGAATGAAATTAGAACACTCCCTAACATCATACACAAAAATAAACTTAAAATGGATTAAAGACCTAAATGTAAGGCCAGACACTATAAAACTCTTAGAGGAAAACATAGGCAGAACACTCTATGACATAAATCACAGCAAGATCTTTTTTGACCCACCTCCTAGAGAAATGGAAATAAAAACACAAATAAACAAATGGGACCTAATGAAACTTAAAAGCTTTTGCACAGCAAAGGAAACCATAAACAAGACGAAAAGACAACCCTCAGAATGGGAGAAAATATTTGCAAATGAAGCAAATGACAAAGGATTAATCTCCAAAATTTACAAGCAGCTCATGCAGGTCAATATCAAAAAAATGAACAATACAATCCAAAAATGCAAAGAAGACCTAAATAGACATTTCTCCACAGAAGATATACAGATTGCCAACAAACACATGAAAGGATGCTCAACATCACTAATCATTAGAGAAATGGAAATCAAAACTACAATGAGGTACCACCTCACACCAGTCAGAGTGGCCATCATCAAAAAATGTACAAACAATAAATGCTGGAGAGGATGTGGAGAAAAGGGAACCCTCTTGCACTGTTGGTGGGAATGTAAATTGATACAGCCACTATGGAGAACAGTATGGAGGTTCCTTAAAAAACTAAAAATAGAACTACCAAATGCCCAGCAATCCCACTACTGGGCACGTACCCTGAGAAAACCATAATTCAAAAAGAGTCATGTACCACAATGTTCATTGCAGCTCTATTTACAATAGCCAGGACATGGAAGCAACCTAAGTGTCCATCGATAGATGAATGGATAAAGAAGATGTGGCACATATATACAATGGAATATTACTCAGCCATAAAAAGAAATGAAATTGAGTTTCTTGTAGTGAGGTGGATGGACCTAGAGACTCTCCTACAGTGTGAAGTTAGTCAGAAAGAGGAAAACAAATACTGTATGCTAAGACATATATATGGAATCTAAAAAAAAAAATAAATATAAGGTCATGAAGAACCTAGGGGCAGGACGGGAATAAAGACGCAGGCCTACTAGAGAATGGACTTGAGGACACGGGGAGGGGGAAGGGTAAGCTGTGACAAAGTGAGAGAGTGGCATGTATGTATATACACTACCAAATGTCAAACCAATAGCTAGTGGGAAGCAGCCGCATAGCACAGGGAGATGAGCTCGGTGCTTTGTGACCACTTAGAGGGGTGGGATAGGGAGGGTGGGAGGGAGACGCAAGAGGGAGGAGATATGGGGATATATGTATTTGTATAGCTGATTCACTTTGTTATAAAGCAGAAACTCACACACCGTTGTAAAGCAATTATACTCCAATAAATATGTGAAAAAAAAAAAGAAATAGTGATTGAATATCACAGAGAGCCCATAGTTTATGCTCCCTGGAAAGTAATAATAAAAACAACCAGGACTTTGTTCCTCTTTCTGGAGCTGTCCCTCGTTTTCCCTCCAAAGGTTCAACTGTAGCTGTGGTGAACCCTCTCTATTGGCCACGCCCCTCACCCTGTAGCCCAACCCTCGTTTGCCAAGTTAGCAACACCATCTAGATGAGCACCTTCCTAGCAACTGAAGATTCCTTTCTGGATGCACAGAGTTGAAGCCAGTGTAGGTTTCTTCTAGCCACTGTTAGGGGTGCGTTTAATGAGAGAGACAGAAAGGAGGTTTCCATGAATCTTGCCCTCTGTGAGAATAAAAGAATCAAAACTCTCTCTAGCTCAGAAACAAGGAGCATCTCCAAATGCAGTAGACACCAGAAGAGCATGAAGTAGGTGCTCGCCAAACTGTTTAATGGATTTTGAAAGAATAAAGCAAGAGGCAAAGGGAGGAACTTAGAAGGGGAAGGAGACAGGCATCTGAGAAAGAAATGAGGCCCAAAGCGCCCAGAGATGGATGGGCCTTTGATAGGAGAAAAGACATTTCCTGTGTTAAAATAAGAGGGAATGAGGAGAAAGGGGGTGCACATGCAGGCTGGACTGAGGATCGGGTGGCGGCAAGATAAGGGACTGCCCGTAGTAAAACTTCTAAGTAACTACTTGTAGGTAAGGGGAGTATTGGGAGATGGTCAGAGAACTCGCTTGTTCACAATTTAACTCTGCTTGGTTGAAATGAGTAAATCTGTCGTTCTAATTTTCATAATCTTTCCTGGAATAAAAATAGGATGCAGAAACTCAATCTGTTCCCGATTTAGATCCAAACTGGAATGAAAGATTTGACAGAAATCATCTTCTAAGATGAAGTTGGTGCTAAACGGTGCTAACGAATCTCAAAATAAAGTATCTCCAAAAACACATGCCTCCTTTTTCTGAAAGCAGGGTGACACCTTCACACTCTTTTCAAACCACTGTGCTGCCTATGATTTTGGGGGAAAAAACTCAAGCCTACTAATAGGGAGTTTTTAGTTGGAAATGTTCCATGTCACATTAGACAGGCACTTCTACCAAGAAGCTGTCCCATGGTAATGTCGCCAGTAACAGATTACGTTGGATGCATTTCTTGGCTGATTTATAGCAATCACTGATGCCCATCCCTGCTCTTCCTTGCCCTTTCAATCAGTACCAGTACCTAAGTCTCACCACTCACATGTCTAGTCATGTGTACAAAATTGCTGTAATAAGTATAACTGACATATGCTAATTCAGTTGTTTAAAGTTATTAGATTTAATTTGCCATCTTACAGAGAAAATTCATATTACATAATTAAGACACTGCATTCAAGCATTTATTTCATTTATTTATTATGCTTCAAGTGAAAGGGTTGAAAAGGATAAAGGAGAGGAAATACAATATGTAAAAGAAAAGTGCTTATAACTTAAAGTCATCTTAATAGCAACTTCTGTGTGAAACATGCTTTAAAACATCTTAATAGAGAATTAAGGAATAATGTTTTATAATATACTGAAAATCTGACTACAATTTTCTCTTTCTCTCTTTACACTTAAGTAATACTTTCCAGGTACATGTTGCAAAAGCTTCAGGACAAACTTTGAACTCATCTGTACTTTCCTTTATGAAATATCACCAATTAGAAAATTGATTCCCCTGATTAATGGCTGCCCTGATTTAGAAATCAAAGGTCATTCAGCTCTTTTGAGCACATCTTGTCTAAGCCCCCATCCCTCTAAACTGAGACACTGACATTAAAATTTACTAGGTGCTCTTGTTGGCCATGAAGAACTCTAGGACATTTAACATAGGATAGATCCTATTGTTATGTGATTCTTTAAGAATAAGACAGCATCAGAGCAAATGGTAGAGCTGAGATTCAAACTCTGGTAAGTCAGACTCCAAAGGCATGCTCCTGCCACCACTCTACCAGTCAAACGACTTTAGTGATTAGGATTTGGTACCTTCCTGGTTAACTGACTTATTGCTTGAACAGATCTGACTCAGAAAAATTTTCTCTACTTAAGTCTTTGGCCCTTTAAGTCTTAACTGCTGGTGTTAATTCTAACATCTACTGTTCTAGTGCCAAACGCAGATGAGATTCCTTCTTCCACACGACATCCCTTCACGTGAAAGACGGCTATGATTGATTGCCTGCTGCAATGCAACCTAAATAGATCCCATTGGCACAATAGTTACTCACCTCTAAACATGGTTCTGCTGGATTTTAGTCCTCTTAAAGTATAAGAACCAAAACTAAACACTCAACCGCACTCCCAGGGTGGCCTGATCAGCACAGAATTCCATGTGACTCATTGTCTTGGCCTTTTGAAAATTTACTCTATACTCATATTCTCTTAACTAACACTTATGCTCTTAATCTTCACAGGGTTCTCAATCATGACGTGCTTGCTGTCCATACCTCCACCCGAGCCACTGATAAGAACCAGAGAGAAAGAAGTCAACCCTGGGTAGCTTGCCAACAACGCTCTCTCTTTCCATTGACACTTAACGTCATCATTTGCATGTCTGGGGACCACAAGTCAACATCATTCATGGACTTGTGTTTGAATCTAAGCCTCCCTTTGAATCAGCCAAGTGATCTGGACCAGGAATTTAACCCATACATTGCAGTTTTCTAAATTCTCAAATTGGGAATGGCAGTACCTCCTCATAGGCATCTTAGCAATGACTTTGTAGATTCTAAGATCATTTTCATGCAGAGTAGATGCTCAATAAAAAGTACTTCCTTGCTGTTAAAAAATTTTTTTTTCTATGATATCGTCACAGAGATGAGTGTCAGAAAAGCCTGTTGCTCCAGTTTCAGTCAAGAGTTCTCCATGCAATGCCACCTGCTTGCACATGGCAGACCTAGTTCATGTAGTAATCAACGAAACTCTCTAATGATTTGTCCCTTCACTACTTTAGCAAAACTGCCTTTGCATTTACTAACATTAAGTGTCCTCTGAGCACTGGGTGCAGGGGCACTGATGCTCAGAGTGCGATACGTGTGATCTCCCAGGCTGGTGCTAGGAATCCACTCCAGGATGACTTTGACTTGTTATATTTCCACAATCAAATAACTCAGCTTCTGCCATCTCACTTTTCTGCTCTGTAAAATAGTGATAATGGTATTGACCCATCTCACAGGCATGCTGTGAAGAAATGCTAATTAATGTTGACAAAACCCTTTGAAAACGTAAATTGCTATTTAAAGACTAAATATATGTATTCAGCAGAGGACAAGTGTAACTTGGGATTAACATGTCCTAGATGCTGAAATGGCCTCCCCTTGCTCAAAGTGGAAAACCTGATTAACAACCTGACATCTGCTCAAAATCCATACTTTTTCTCTCACTCTATTTTGAAGCAACACAATTTTTATGGATTTTGTGACTGAAAGCTAGAAATAAGCAGTAACTTGAATGTCTCTCTTTTTAAAAGGTGGAGGATATACTTTCAAGGACTGTCAGAAAGAGAAGTTACTAAATTGCTCAGGGGGGAAAATGGTAGAATATGATATGCTAAGAAATCTGACAGTTAAGACTTTTCCGTAAAAACTCAATAGTACTGATAAGGTTTAACTGCACTCTTCTCATGCAATAAGATCCATTGATTCAGATTAACGGATACAGCTTGCTCTCACATTCTAAACTGTCAGGGTAAGGAAACATTTTGAGACTGCAAAATAGATTAGGAGTGTAAAATGATTCAAAAACAAGAGATCGCACAAGCCGTCTGAGCCTTCTGCTAAGGCAGCTCTTACCGGAGCTGAACAGCTAGCTGCCTAGCAGAATCTCACTAATGCACTGGTACCCCAGGAATTAGAAGGCAGGCTTCACAGGCCTCTGAAAAGGAAGTTGCTAAATATTCCTCCAAATGACTTTTTACCAACTCGTCCACCTCAGGATCCCTCCCTTGCTTTGAGGACAGATGTGACAGGGTGAGAGAGTGGCATGGACATATATACACTACCAAAGGTAAAATAGATAGCTAGTGGGAAGCAGCCACATAGCACAGGGAGATCAGCTTGGTGCTTTGTGACCACCTAGAGGGGTGGGATAGGGAGGGTGGGAGGGAGGGAGATGCAAGAGGGAAGAGATATGGGAACATATGTATATGTATAACTGATTCACTTTGTTATAAAGCAGAAACTAACACACCATTGTAAAGCAACTATACTCCAATAAAGATGTTAAAAAAAAAAAAAAAAAAAAAAAAAAAAGAACATAATGCCGAAACCATCTGGAAACGTTTTAGAGTTGTCTTTTCACCCCAACAGGGGCCTGTGGCAGGATTTGCATTTTTAAGGCTTTTCGGTTTTAAACAGTTAATCATCTTAGAGGACAGGGATGTGCAAAGCTGGCAGTGTTTCTTAGGAGACTTGATAGAAACTCAGTAGAGGAAAAGAAATGTTTTCAGTTTGAAGTGGAAGGTTGCATTAAACATGAAATAAACACTCTTTCCTCTGCTGCCAGAGTCTAAAAATAGGCACTTGAACAGATTTTGAAGTGCCATTTTATGCTTTCTCCAATGAAGCCATCGGCACTATTAGCCTGATTACTATTCAAGGAGAGGGCCAGATGGCTTGCCCTTGAACTGAAATCAAAGGGCCTTCTTCATGTGAGCATTTTTTCAGAGTGAGGGCTTCCTAAATACGTAAAGGTCTTATGTTCAGTATACAAAGGGAATCCGCTGGCCCATCGCAAACTTACTCTCCAGAGTCCAGTAGGCGGTTTTCTCGGCACACTGAATAATTACAAGCAAAGTTAAGTAAACTCATGGAAATGCCTCCTTCAGCCCTTATCTTCAGATTACAAGGTGTCCCAGAGAGGCAGTTTCCCACTTAACCAACATCAAATTCTCTGTTAAAGGATCAAATATGTTGGACTTGCACTCAAGGTTTCACCTTGGAGCTTGTTAGAGATAAAGACTCTTAGGCCTCACCTTGGACCTACAGAGTCAGAAGCTGCAGTTCCACAAGATTCCCAAGTGACCTGGACGCAAGTTAAAGTTTTAGGTGCACAGGGTTAGTCACTTTCGATCTAATTCTCTGTCTCCCCAGGAAGATCTCCAACTCCCTCAGTAGTCCTATTGTATTATCTCGCAGTCCCTCCTGCAACAATATAATATTGAATAAAAAAGAATTTAATCTGAGAGTCACAAAGCCATACCACATTAACACCTCATGTCAAAGTTAAAGAATATGCTGTTATTTATTGAACATCTACTACGCGCATTTCATTCAGAAATGAAACAGACACGCTTTCAACCCAAAGAGCTCACAATGTCTAGACACATATGAACAACCATGAGGCTCAGTGAAAAGACGCAGAGAAATATGGCATTTAAGAAAGTTCTGAGACTTTCTGAACAGCAAGACTAAGAGCATATGAGGGTTCATGGAGATTCAGAGTAAAATAATCTTGGGTTAGATAAGATGTTTTGCACTCCATTCTAAGGCATCTGGAATTTAAATCAGGGGGTGGGGCACAAATTTTAACACCTACAAGAGTCAGGAGCGAATGGCAGAAGGGGATTAAGGGAAAAGGTATTTGTCCTATGTTAAAGGACTATTCCTTAAACGTAATCTGTTAGGCCCAGTGTTGTCATACCTTCTGATTTTTAAAAAGAGCCAGGAATCCAAACATGTATGGTGTGTGCAATCTCGTAATGTTTAAATGCTGGCTACAACAACAACAAAACCAGGAATGAATGGACCAAACAAAACACCTTTGTAGGCTGAAGTCTGCAACCTCTACTTGAAAATCTAGGGTATTTTGTCCCACCAGAGGCTTGACAGCCGCCGCACAGGTGGGGTTCCATGATGACTAAGACCGTGTTACTTCCAGAGGCAAACGGCAGGAGGAAGCACAGCGCGATGTGTGCTGAAGTAGAATCCTGCCTGCAGGTGCAAGGAGCTGTGATTGAAAAAGGGACTAATTTCCCGGGGCAAGAGGAAAGGCTTCCCAGATTGGGGATTATGAGTGGAAGTTTCAAGAATCAAAAGGGGGCTTCCCTGGTGGCGCAGTGGTTAAGAATCTGCCTGCCAATGCAGGGGACACGGGTTCGAGCCCTGGTCTGGGAAGATCCCACATGCCACGGAGCAACTAAGCCCGTGAGCCACAACTACTGAAGCCCACACGCCTTAGAGCCCATGCTCTGCAACAAGGGAAGCCACCGCAATGATGAAGCCTGCGCACCGCAACGAAGAGCAGCCCCCGCTCGCTGCAACTAGAGAAAGCCTGTGCACAGCAATGAAGACCCAACGCAGCCAAAAAAAAAAAAAAAAAGAATCAAAAGGTGTGAAGAAAAAGGGAAGAGAGATAAGGGGAGAAAATAATCCAGGTGAGAAAACTGAACTTGCAAAACTTAAAGGCTGCAGAGAGGATGATGAAACATCCTGCATGTTTCAATGAAACATGAAGGTTCAGAAGAGCGAGGAGGAGAGTATACAAAGTCAACAAATTTGCTTAATTTTCAGTAGTTGATGAATAATATCATGTGATTTCCTCTCAACAATGACCATTCTCCATGCTGAGGCAAGAAAATTAGGGAACTTTCTGTTATCAGTAGTTGCTTTTATGTGATGTGTCTTTGATTTGACTGGGGCTATAGAGAAAATGCACATAGAAGTAAGAATGTTATAATATACTATTGCACCAGATATCAACTCATATGGCTTAGGTTAACAAGAAGTTTATAACAATTCCTTCAGTTTTCAGAAATTACTGAAGGGGAGCAGAATTTGCCTCTCCAAAATCTGCCCCTTTGACACAGGATTAACCTAGAGCTGGTTATTTTTAAGAAACAGCAGATATAGGAAAACTTCTGAAAACCAAGTAGAAGTTACCCTTTTGTAAGAGACATTTACATTTACAAGGGAAATCTCCATTTGCAAGGGTGTCTCCCTCTCTGTACCTCTGAAGAGGAGGATTACTAAATGTCTAGAAACCCTTAGCAATGGAAAAAGCAGAACTTAAATCTGTATAACAACCTTGCCCTTGTTTTCTGTACTTTTCCTGGTAACCTCCCATAACTGGCCTCCTCTCGCGACATCTTCCTTTGTCTTTAGCTAGAGATGGTATTTAAGGTGGTGGCTTGGGCCATTTTGGGGAGTTACTTAGTTTTCCTGGATCTCTCCCATGTATACAAGAGGTATGCCTGCTATTAAACTTCTATTTGTTATTCTCCTGTTAATCTGTCTTTTATTATGGGGGTTGAGGGTGAGTGTGGGAGTGGGTCTCAGTCAAGAATGTAAAAGAGTAGAGGGAAAATTATTTTGCCTCCCCTAACTTACCAAAAAATGAAAGAAAGGCTTTTAACAGATGTTCAGTGGGCATTAAATATTATCAATCAAGCTGACTTCATATTTCTTCCTAAACAGCTTTTAACAACAGCTGTGATTCTTTTATTTGCTGCTTTTTAAGGGAAACTTTTATGTCTATTGCTGTATCTGTAATTTTAATTGTAAGGATTCCATCTGTGATTTTAAATTATTTATTTAACCTCCAATGTTAGCAAAAGAGCATTGATTAGGAACTTAAATAACTCTCCCCCTCTTACTCACCATCATGGAACTGATAGGAAAAATTTTAAATGCTCTTTGGTGAAGAAAAAAACTCAACACAAAAATATCTACAAAAAATTACAGGAAGAAGAGAAATGATGAAATTTATTAGAGTAGTAAAACATGCTGTTAAGCTTATTTTATTTAATTTTTCAATGGGTGTTCTGGAAATCATTAATGTAGTCAGTCTGCAGCTGCTTCTTTTTGAATACAGAGTGTTAGAATGGGAAGACCACAGCTTTCATGGCAAGTCAACGATTTTGGTTATGTCACAAGGTTTGCAAATTACTCTGGCCTCAGATATTTTGCAATTATTTCTTCATAATAAATATTAGAAATAAATGCCTGCTAGTGAGAACCTACTATATAGCACAGGGAACTCTACTTGATGCTCTGTGGTGACCTAAATGGGAAGGAAATCCAAAAAAAGAGGGGATATATGTATACGTATAGCTGATTCACTTTGCTGTTCAGCAGAAACTAACATAACATTGTAAAGCAACTATACTCCAATAAAAATTAAAAAAAAAAAAGAACATCAAAATATTTTAGAATTGTCTTTATAAGGAAAATCTTATTAAAAAACACTATTGGCAAAAGGAGGAATATGAGAACAATAGGAATATACGTGACAACTAGTGAAATAGAAAATGGACTATAAATGTCATACTAAAATGTGAACTCATAAAATGCAATATCACTTGTTTAAATTAAAAAAAAGAAATAAATGTCTGGACCAATGGTTTTTATTTATTTTGAGTTTTTAAATTTAAAAGCTTTTAAAAATTTGAACCACTTAACTGAGGTATGACTGACATGTAAAAAGCTATATATATTTAGCATATACGATTTATGAGTTTGTGGACAGGTGTACATCCATGGAACCATCACCACCATCAAGGCCATAGATATAGCCATCACCTCCCAAAGGCTTCTCCCATCCCTGCCGTTATTGTTATACTATTATTATTATTACTATTATTAGCCTGTGTGTGTGTAGTGTGTAATGTATATTAAGGGCACTTAACATAAGAACTACCCTCCGGGACCAGTAGTTTTTAAACTTCAGTGTGAAGATGCTGCTGGAAGTAGGGTGCTTGTTAAAACATGCAGATTTCCAGGCCTTGTCTGAAGACAGTATGATTCTGATTTTTCAAAAGAGTCCTAAGTGATTCTGATGCAAATGGTCCCAGAATTACATTTTAAATGATGCTAGGGTGATGATGCATCATCATTGATGGTTGCATTGATGGTTTCTCTAGCACACTACTTCTATTTTTCATTTTAAAATAATAAATACTTATTTTACAAAATTTGGGAAATATAAAAAAAGTTGTCAAAAAATACTCATATTTCCAAAATCACATGAGAATCACCATTAATATTTTATATACATACTTTCAATATTTTTCTATATATTTGTATATAGTTGTATATAAGGCATATGCAACTTCATAGTCTACTTTTAAAGCTAGCTATTTCAAATAGTTCACAAATGTCATCTTAATAGCTGCATACAAATTTCAACCATAATTTATATTTAAAAATTACTGTAACGTCCCACTTCCTTAAAGGAACTTGGACATAGATACTGATAGTTTTTAGCAATAAATGCACAGCAGCAACTCTGTGCAACTCCAGTTCTGGGAAATAGATCTGACCTTTATCACACCAGGCTTTTTGACCATAATGCAGTTCTCATTCTTTATACACTCAATCAGTCCTATTTAACATAATAATCTGTCATAATGAGGAGCCATTACATGTGCAGCTAAAATGCTGGATGCTTTAGAAGTTAAAGACATTTTAACTGGAACTTCAGAAATGGAGTATCACCTTCTAGTAACATTAAGCAAAGCACTTAATCTTTCTATGACTTGATTTCTAATTTCTTTTAAAAAAGGAAAATAATGTATAAATGAAGATAAAGCTGTCATGCAAATTAACAGTGGTACTGACTACTGGAAATAAATAAAGCTCAGCTATTAAAATCACAATTCAAATATACTTCAAAGACTGGCTCACAGACCTATGTTTGTATCTGAGAAAAATAGGATCTCAGCCCATATCATGAAAATGTCAATCATAGGCCAAGATTTGATGTGGAAAGATGCTATCTAAACGAAGGTTTTCACCTTTTAGCATCTCTGGATCTCAGCTGCATTATGTGAAAATGGAGCAAACAGCCCTATCATTAGATAACATTATGTGAAATCTTTTCAGGTTTTAGGAAGATTTTTCTGTGTTCTAAAGTACCATTACTTATATTAAAAGTCATTAAAAGTGCCATTAGCGAATATGGAAGTGCTTCTGTATATTTTTCAGCTTGGAAAAAATATCTTCATAGAAGAAACACCTTACGAATCTCTTAAGCAAGTGACCTAAGGTCACCTACGAATCATTCCCACCAGTGCCTAGATATCCTTAGACTGACTTAAAAAAAAGAAGATATAGCAATGTAAAGGTGTCCTTCTGATGTTTATTTTGTGACATTACTTTTCCCTGAATATAAAGGTAATACTTAATTTCCTACATTATTCGTGGGAGTGCAAAATTGGTTCAACGACTGTGGAAAAGTGTTTGGTAGTATCCAATATAGATAAGTATATGTATATCCCATGACCATTGATTCTACTCCTTGGTATATGAAACAATTATAATACATATCCTCACCAAAAGGCGTGTATAACATTTTTCATAAGAGCAATGGTATGTATTATAATAGCTGCCAACAGTAGCAATAGCCCCAAATTGGAAACAGTCCAAATATTTATCAACCAGTAGCATGAATGAATGTATTGGGTTGGCCAGAAAGTTCGTTCAGGTTTTTCCACAACATTTTATGGAAAAATCTGAATGAACTTTTTGGCCAACCCTATATCATGTGACTGAACAAACCATAACTCTATGTAACATCATAGGTTACTCTCACAAACGTAATGCTGAATGACAGAAGCCAGATACAAAAAAGCATATACTATATGAATTCATGCATTTAAAATTCAAATGGCTGAGATTAATTTGGCCTGTCTTAGAACTCTTGTTACCTTAATGGGTCTTTCAAGGTTCTTTTGTTTTATGTTTGGCTTATTTTTCCTAGTAAATTCAGTATTATGTCTTGCAACTACAATTTTCTCACACTTACCTAACTCTGGAGGATTATTCCCTTTCTGTTTCAGCTGATTAATTCAAACTAGTGTCATCAGACCAGCTGTGACAATGATCAAAGGAAAGAAATAGTCTGAAGGAAGAACTAGCTAGCTCTTTATGCTTAGCTGTCACAGTACTTTTATCTACAAAAATTTTCTCTCTGTTGTAAAGATTTTTTTTTTTTTTAGTAGACACACGGAAATCATAGCAATGCTTATTAGTGAGAAAACAGCATTAACAAGTGATAGATTGTGTGTTGAGGCTCAACACATTTCCAAATATTTATAGAAGACAGAATGCAGGGCCAGTTTCCGGTACACTATTTCTGTTTCTTTCACGGTGGCTCCCTTTCCTCTTTCTGTCCACCCCGCTTCCTGCCATCTCCTGTGCTCTGACTGATGAGAAATCCTAAATTCCACTCACATAGCATCATTTGATTCTGCCCTATCTCCTGGAGCACGGCCCTCTAGTACAACTGAAAACTCATGAAAGCAGCTATTAAGGGGGAGACCACTGATTTTCTACCCTTGGAAAGTGGAGATTTGAGACTTTCAACCAGATGGTCTAGAAGATCTTCACACATTTAGCAGCAGCAGCAACTGCCAGGATAATTTTTGCTCAGAAACAGCTTTCAAAGTAAGATTTTGATGATCTTGAGTTTATGCTTTCATTTGTCTGTTGATGTTATGTAATTAATTCCTACAACAACAACAACAAAACCCTTTAAAACCAGATGGATTTTGATGGCTTACTTCAAAATAATTTCCTCAAATTTAATCACATTGAAATATTTTATTTCCTATTTAGCTAAATGTAACATTTCAGAAAAGAGAGGTTTCAATTTTTCAATTGGAAAAGAAAAATTATAAACAAAAGGCCAACATTCTCACATCAGATATTAAATGTTTGAGAGCCAGCAAATAAAATCATAGCTACCAAATGAAGTCATGATTTATTTTAAATAAATGAAATCATTGCATATACATATTTGTGAGTTTCAAAGTACTCTAAGATCCCTATCTCCTCAGTCTGTGGCTTGGCCATATGAGCCAGTGTCTAAATAAGAATCAGGAAATACTGATTGCTAGTCTAGTGATGTGAAAACAATACTACTATCGAAATGTTTTAAAAAAGGCTTCCAAACCCTGTCACTGCACCTGACTTCATAACTAAATGTTGTGAAAAGCAGTTACACTTTTCAGATGAGGTCTATTATAAACACAATCATTGGCTAAAAATTTGTGTTAAAGTCATACTCAAAATGGATCAAAGACCTAAATGTAAGGCCAGACACTATAAAACTCTTAGAGGAAAGCATAGGCAGAACACTCTTTTACATAAATTGCAGTAATATCTTTTTTGATCCACCTCCTAGAGTAATAAAAATAAAACCAAAAATAATCAAATGGGACCTAATTAAACCTAAAAGCCTTTGCATAGCAAAGGAAACCATAAACAAAATGAAAAGACAACCCACAGAATGGGGGAAAGTATTTGCAAATGAAGCGACCAACAAGGAATTAATCTCCAAAATATACAAACATCTCATGCAGCTCTACATCAAAAAAACACACAACCCAATCAAAAAATGGGCAGAAGATCTAAATAGACATTTCTCCAAAGAAGACATACAAATGGCCAGAAAGCACATGAAAAGATGCTCAACATCACTAGTTATCAGAGAAATGCAAATCAAAACTTACAATGAGGTGTCACCTCACACCAGTCAGAATGGCCATCATAAAAAACAATAAATGCTGGAGAGGGTGTAGAGAAAAGGGAATCCTCCTACATTGTTGGTGGGAATGTAAATTGGTATAGTCACTATGCAGAACAGTATTCCTTAAATATTGTTCAGAACAGAACCTGGAGAACAGAAAAAACTAAAATAGAACTAACATATCATCCAGCAATCCCACTCCTGGGCACATATCCAGAGAAAACCATAATTCGAAAAGATACATGCACCCCAATGTTCATTGCAGCACTATTTACAACAGCCAAGACATGGAAGCAACCTAAATGTTCATTGACAGAGGAATGGATAAAGAAGATGTACATATATACAGTGGAATATTACTCAGCCATAAAAAAGAACAAAATAATGCCATTTGTAGCAACATGGATGGACCTAGAGATTATCATACTGAGTGAAGTTAGAAAAAGACAAATATCATATGATATCACTCATACGTGGAATCTAATTTAAAAATGATACAAATGAAGTTATTTACAAAACAGACTCACAGATTTTGAAAACAAACCTATGGTTACCAAAGGAGAAACGTGGGGTAGGGGAGGAATAAATTAGGAATTTGGGATTAACATACACACTACTGTATATAAAATAGATAATGAACAAAGACCTACTGTATAGCACAGGGAACTCTACTCAATATTCTGTAATAACCTATATGGGTAAAGAATCTGAAAAAGAATGAATATATGTATATGTATAACTGAATCACTTTGCTGTACATCTGAAACTAACACAACATTGTAAATCAACTATACTCCAATAAATTAAAAAAAAATAAAATCACAGTATTAAGCATTCTAGTAATATAGACTCTTTAAAATATTATCTTTTGCTTCCAGTTGCTCCACAATAGTCAGCATCTATCATGATGACACCCCTAATGATTATTGTGAGTATTCTTTGCTGTATTTCAAACGTATAATACTCAAGTAGAACTGCATGGTTTTGATATTCTGCTGTAAAAAATCAGAAGGCAGCCACATGTTCCCATTAGCAGAACAGAAGAAAACTTCTTAAACTCAAAATAAAGAGGATCCTGTTCTAAAAAACTGTTTTTGTGTAGATTTTCTAACAAAGTGTTGCTCTTATCTATTATGGTTGACAGCTTTTTGCCTGACCAGCTTTTTAGGCTTCAGTTCAAGATGTAAGGCTGTCACATTCATTCTGACCTGTAGCTCACACAAAGACTTCAGCGTCCTGCCAAAGAATGACAGAGCCCACACAGCTCACTCTTCTGAACTTCAGAAAGTGGGAAAAATCATCACCTGTTGTTATCTCTGCTTCTCTCTTCAAGGTTGGTTTCCACGTGTCTTGCCCAAGGCACCTTCTTGAGCCAACTGATGACTAGCCTTGGCGGAGTCACTGTTTTGGATAGATTTCTTTTGATAGTCTCATTACTGCTCTACTTGAATGAAAGAGATTCAATTCCAACAGGAACTGTATGAGCTCTTGAGTTAATATATCCTCATCTCATACTTCATGACTATTTTAGCAATATCTTGCTGACTGCTAAATTAGATTAAGGTTTTATCCTCTATGTGGTCTCTATTATCTCTGTTACATTATCTTGGCCAGCGATTATGAAATGGAGCCAAATTGGAACATATCTATTACATATGATTACTCCTCAAAAGATAGTTTTTAAAAAGGGTGCTGATTTAGGACTATGATTTAACAGGTTATATTTTAATATGGATTAGTCTACCCATTTTGGATCTGCAAGTAAAAATAACATAAATGCTAACCTTGGAAAGTTTTTCACCATAAAACAAAATCTCAACCTGTTATTTATCATCATTCTTAACAAAAATGCATCTTTCACAAGCACAAATTAAGAGGGGACTTTCATTTCTTCCTCTCTTAGAAGACCGTAAACTACTTTCCATACTGTGAAAATTCACTCATTTGACAAATATTAATTAAGCACCAATACACACCATGCACCATACCAGACTAGGTATATAGAGGCAAACTCAGTGATGTGATATGGCCCTTCAGACTTTCTATTAGGCTATTTTCCTTTCCTTTTCATATAGTTGATTTCAGAATCTTAGGAAGATTATCAATGTTGTAATTATAAAATCAGTTAACTCTTTCAGTTATCATATTTTGGTTCAAATCCATGTGGGTAGATGAAAGTGATTATTAAACATAAAAGTTCTCAAGACCCCTTTCTGTCTATCTCTGGAGAACAGATAATTGCACATAATTAACCCTATAGAGTTTTTGAAGCATATTCCATTCAAAAATAGCTACAATGACAACCCTGCTGACTTGACTTCCTAAGGAAAAGATTAATGGCTGTTTGAGAAAAATTTTGGCATTATAGCTACAATAGAGGTCTTTGATCAAGGATTCCTTTCTAAATGCCCATCCTTCTCCAGGATATCTGTTTTCCTTATGAAATTCTCATTTTAATTAAAAAAAAAAAAAGATTAGTCAAGAGAGAAAGAATAAGAAGGTGTTCTGGAAATATTGCATACAAAGATTTCTCTTCAAGAAATTCTGCTTTAGGAATATTTTATGTATATAGGCTATTTTAAATGAAAATATATAGGCTAGGGAGATTATACATATTATCTATACTATACATTATGTATCTCTCTAATATATATATACACGCACACATATGAGCAGGCAGCAAGGTTGACTTGATGCTGGACTAATAGCGCATATATATATATATATATGTATACAGAGAGAGAGAGAGAGAGAGAGTGAGTCTTGGCTGAATCAATATTTTGGATGTTTTCCTTTGATAGTTTCACCATTTCTCTAATTGAACAAAAGGTAAGACCTATCTATATCTATATCTATATCTATATCATCTATTTGTGCATTTCAACTAATCTTTAGTCCCTAGGGTTTTTAGGTAAAGAATAAATTACCTGTGTGATAATGTACCTATTTTTTTTTTTTTTTACCACATTCCTGCTTTTCCTCCCTCCCACTCCATCACCCTCACACCATCCCTCATCTCCTACCCATCATGGGTTCAGCCTCATTCTCAGCTCTGGACAAATCCTATTTCTGGGCATAAAGAATGTAAGAGACTCTAGGCTAATAGTTCATCATCAAGTCAGCCTTGCTGCCTTCTCTTCTTCCAGTATCTGCTCTCTCTCTTGCCTTCTTCCCTATATCCCACCTTCTGCCATGTAAATGGGTTCCCATTTCAGGATCTCTGCCTGGCTGGCTGCCTCTGAATTCCCTACCTCTAAGCTATGCCCACTACCAGTGCCCCTGTGTGCACAGAGTCCTCCCTTGCTTGTTCTACCAGCTTTTGAGGTAAAGCCTGCCTACCTTTAGGTAGGTGAGAGACTTCCTGGCTGCTGCTGACAGCCTATGTCTACCTCTGACCACAGCCCGCCACTAGACTCCTAAGGAGATGCTGCCCTTGGCTCGTCTAGATATGCCCTGGCACCTGGGGCTGGCTCAGCCCTCACACAGCCTTCTCAGCCCAGCTGTGCCTCTTTGGCTCCACACTTCTGCCAAATGAGCTTCAATTCTGAAAAACAACATCTGCAGCAGTGATTGGTAAGCAGGAGTAACAAACCTGCCATGTCTGGCCTACAGATGTATTTACGTATTTTGTTTGGCCAGCACAGTGCTGATGCACAGAGACTTTTCTTTCTCTTTTTAAAAAATTCACTCCTAACATTTAAAAATTAGAAAATTTCACATAAAAAAAAAACCCCAAACAAACAAAAAACAAAAATTGGATTTCCAGGCTGGCCTGAAGGTGGAAGCTATAACATATGCTGGGTCCATGTTGCCACATGGCAATCCTCTACCAGAGATGAGCAGCCCTTGATTCTTCAGGTTGTGTGTAATTTCTCTCTCCAGATGTTACCATTGCTGCATAATCTATTGTCTCCCTCAACTGCAGCCAAATGTCAATGACCATGGTCATCCTGTTTGTACTGTTTTTTTTTCCATATGGAAGATTTAAGTGGAAAGTTCGTATATTCTTCTACCTCTGTCTCTACTAAAAGTGGGAAAACAAATGATTGATTTAGCTACATGCTAGAGAGAGAGAGAGACAGACAGACAGACAGACACAGAGAGAATATATCTCTTAAGGGAAGAGAAGACCATTCCTAAATGTTTAATGTGCAACATTTCTGATATACCGTCAGTCAAATTCACACATTCACCTTAACTGCCTGATTCCTGTTGGCATTTAAGTTTTTGACCCATATAATAAAGTGCTTTAAGGAAAAGGGTCAGGGTGGTGAAAGGATTCAAAACCAAGCAGAAATACTGAGAATACGGGGTGGGATATTTAGTTGGAAAAGAGAAAACTTAGAAATTAGAAACTTAGATCTTTGCATATCTGAAGAACTGTTAGAAGAAGAATTTACTTTGTCTATGTGGTCCCAGAGGGCCCATAACAGGGAAGAGTTGTAGGGAGACATATTTGGGGTATTTTAAATAATAAGAAACCACAAGATACAATTTCTCCGTCCCTGGATGTGTGCCATCAGGGTCTATAGGAACAACTAGATTCTAATTTTCCTTTCAGCCCTAAATGTCTATGATTTTTAAATAGTAGGAGACGTTATATTAAGAACAATGGTTTTTCCCTGTTTTCTCTGAAGAGTAGAGGCTGGATAAAGGATGTGTATAAGGAAAAATGCAGAAAGAATGAAGGTTAGGTAACAGTTTTATTTTATTTTTTTAAGTAATTAATTTTTTGTCTGCATTGGGTCTTCATAGCTGCGTGCAGGCTTTCTCTAGTTGCGGCGAGCGGGGACTACTCTTTGTTGTGGTGCACGGGCTTCTCATTGCAGTGGCTTCTCTTGTTGCAGAGCACGGGCTCTAGGCACTTGGGCTTCAGTAGTTGTGGCACTCAGGCTCGGTAGTTGTGGCTTGCGGGCTCTAGAGCACAGGCTCAGTAGTTGTGGCGCATGGGCTTAGTTGTTTGGTGGCATGTGGGATCTTCCTGGACCAGGGCTCGAACCCGTGTCCCCTACATTGGCAGGCGATTCTTAACCACTGCGCCACCAGGGAAGTCCTAAGTAACAGTTTTAAATATTGAGTATTGTTTGGAGCCAGTGGAATATTAAACACCCTGAAGTTTGAAGGCATACTAGACCTCTTGAGGCTTATTATGCTTTGGGCACTGAAATAAAGTTTTTAATTCAGAGACAATACATTTTCATCTTCCCATTATAAGGTACAAGTACCCCAGTGGGGGAAAAATATCCCTGGAACAAACTCTTAGGTGATTAATCATAAAGATACCTACCACTTATGTATCAGTTAAGTGTCAAACCAGGGCTATGTCAAGCTTCCTTTAGGCATATGCTAGGATCACCAAAAATAATAAATCTTCTTTTAATCAGAGTGGCTTTTTAAATACAAATATATTCTTGTCTTTGAAAATAATCCCTATGAAAATACTCTGTGAATATCAATTATAACTTTTACTCTGGAATACTTTTTGTTCAGTGAAAGAAACAGAAAATTCAAAATGCAATAAATAGTTTCCATTTTATTTTTTCTCTTCATATATAAGTTAAGCTTTATGGGCTAAAGTGTATGTCTCCTTTGTGTCTATAGCAGATACCCCAAAGTCATATTGACAGGGTAGCTTAATAAGTATTGCTGAAGACTGACCAGATTTTATTAAAGAAATCTATATTAACTACCCTGACAACATTTTTACATGTTGCTCCAGGTAATTTCGGTTGTTTGGCTTAATTTTGCCTCAAAATTCACATATACTTATGGATTACTTTAAAATCTCAAAGCTTATTTCCCTCACACAGAATACTATATGTTATACAGATCATCAGTTATTAAGATGAAGCTTGAATGTAAGCATTTAATATATTTTCTAAATGTGGAGAAGCAGAGTTTCAAGAAAAACAAATGTACCTTAACAAAATATGTAGCTATGCAAATCTAATTCTCTCCAGCACAATATGAAAATGTTTTACCGCGTCTGGAATGCATCTGCTCTTTGTGATTGGTGCTTTATCACAGCCCATCACATGGAACCTCTCTCCCAGGAAAAGACCAAACCTGTGCCCAGTGTGATGAGTGAGACTCTTCAAAAGGATACCCATATTAAAAGAGTTTCTAATAAACAATTTTAATGATATTCTATTACTGCTGTCTTTCAGAGACCATATTTCACATTCTATGTGTTTGTTTGTTTTTCTGTTCTAACTTCTTGTCTTTGAAGGAGGAAATGTTAGGAAAATTTAGAAAGAAAAAAAATTTTGTCAATTGGAAAGGAAAATTTTCATCAAAGATAAAGGAGAGACTGGGATTGACATATATACACTAATATGTATAAAATGGATAACTAATAAGAACCTGCTGTATAAAAAAATAAATAAAATAAAATTCAAAAATTCAACAACAAAAAAAGATAAAGGGGGAAAAAACCCACTTTATTACTGGTCCTACAGCCTTCTCTCATACTTTCTTTTCATATCTAAGTCTTGAAGACTGATGTCTCCATGGGAATTCCAACGCTTTGTTTACTGGTTATACAATGTATTAGCCAGTCCTTACCTAAGATTTTGTGGTGTATCTGTACACTATTACCTGAGACAGTAGGATTATCTATTTCCCAGATATTTTGAATTGTGCAACTGAACAAAGGAATTAATAGGAATTTATCTATTTATCTAATCTATCTGTCTATCTCAAAGATTAGTTGAGTTCTGTCTTCTTTCTGTCTCTGAGCCCACACTTCCTCATTTGTTAAACAGAAAAAAATACTATTGTGCTTACCTGAATATTTTAAAAATATGCCTGAAATTTCCATCACATAGCTACAATATCATCTATATCTTACGTTTTCTCACAGAAAGTGAGGACTTGCTGAAAGTATGATAATGAGTGTCTTTTGATGCAGTAAAACTTGCCTTTAAAAGTGAAAAGGCGGACTTCCCTCGTGGCGCAGTGGTTAAGAATCCACCTGCCAATGCAGGAGACATGGGTTCGAGCCCTGTCCTGGAAGATCCCACATGCCGCGGAGCAACTAAGCCCGTGTGCCACAACTACTGAGCCTGTGCTCTAGACCCCCGCGAGCCACAACTACTGAGTCCATGTGCCACAACTACTGAAGCCTGCACACTCTAGGGCCCGCAACAAGAGAAGCCACCACAATAAGAAGCCTGCACACCACAACGAAGAGCAGCCTCCCTCGCCGCAACTAGAGAAAGCCCGTGTGCAGCAACAAAGACCCAATGCAGCCAAAAATAAATTAATTAATTAAAAAAAAAAAAGTGAAAAGGTAAGCCACAAACTGGGAGAAGATAACTGCAATACATACAGTTGACACAAGTTTAGCATACAGTATACACAAAAAGTATAACCCAAACAACAGAATAATAAGCAAAAGACACAGACATTTCACACAAGAGGACCATGAATGGCTGATAAATTTTGAAAAGATGCCTAACCTCATAAATAATCAGGGAAATACAGTTTAACATTAATGAAAAAACCTTTATCCAACAGGCAAATAGTAAAAAGCCAGAAGATAAGTGTTAGTGTTGATTTGGACTATGGAGGGACCTGTACACTGTTGCTAGGAGTGTAAACTGAGACAATCACTTTGAAACACTTCGGCATCACTTGGTAGTTTATAACCCTAGGGCAACTCTACTTCTAAGATTATACCCTAGGGTAGTGCTTCTCAAAGTGTGGTCCTCAAACACTTTGTTACTGTCTGCAACAAGGTAGGCACATAAGTTGCAACTTTAATAATTTGACAGTAAATTTACATCTGATAAACCTAATCAAAAAATTAGGCTTGGGTTTTTTCATGTCTTTTTCATTTTCTTAAAAATAAATTTAATCCTCTCTGTTACAAAAGAATATTTTTAATCTTTGAAGTACTGGAAATAAAACAACAAAAAGAAAGAAAAATGAAACTGATCATTCAACAAAGACAGTTTGACTCTAGACAACTCTTGCACTAGGGAGGCTATCAAGAACATCCATGTCAATACTGTTGTGATAGCAAAACAGTAATAGTAAAAACCTTAAAACCAAAACTGAAACCAAAAAAAAAAAAAAAAGTCCATTAACAGAAGTCTAGATAAGTAACTTATGTATACTAACACAGTGGAATGTTACATAGCAGTAAAAATGAATGAACTATAATAATGCAAAATAACATGAATGAATCTTAGAAAAGTAACGTTAATCAATAAAAGCAAGCCAGAGAGAGCTCTATACAGTGTAGCACCACTTTTATAAAGCTCAATAGATATAACTGATTCAATAACTACTTAATGAATAAATTAATTAATATAGTTTTTAGGCATGCATACATACTCACATGAAAGAATTTTGTTTTTAAAGCAGGAAAATGATGAGCTCCAACCCAGTATGTTAGATACTATGCTGAGGCAGGGGGTTTAGGATAGTGGAGAAATAGAAAGATTCATTTACTGATGATGATCTGGTTCTTGAGTTGGATGATGAGTCCAAAAATGTTTGTGTTATTATTATACCTTATATTTTAAATAAGTGTTTTTTTTAAAATTTTTGGTACACAAAATAACACAAAAATAGAAAACATACTCCAAATAAAATTTAATCACTTTTGGAAAAGAACTGTCAAAAGTTTTGTGGTTCATTTGCTGCAAATAATGAGATTCTGACTCGAGTCTAAAGACAATTAAAATCTCCACTAAGGTTATAAAATCTAACTATAAAAACATTTGAAGTTAGATACTGTAGTAATATATGTTATTAAGACAAAAATATATACAAGATATAGGAACTTAAAAAAAGTCATGGTCTTTCTGCAAATGCACATTTAGTCAAAATAGGAATAAAGCTGACAGTTACATATCTTACATATATAAATAAAACCATATCTGGTGTAAGGAATTTGGCATTCTTACATAGTTCAAATATTTCTCAAGCTATCACATCTCAGGCACAAATCTGTGGCTGGAAGTACATGGCAAAATCGATAGGCAAGATCCTATTTCATGGTGATTTAAGACGGAGAGAATTAAGAGAGGCAATAGGATACTAAATAAGTGATCAGTCAAAATCATGAAGATAATAAACTAGGGGGAAGGTGACAGAGATGACAGAGATGTGAATGGGGGCGGGTAATACACGGTGGTCAGAGATGTCTTCTCTGAGGAAAGAGCCATTAAGCAAAACATTTTTTGGAGAAAAAAAAAATCTGTTAGTTCAATGGCCCTGAGTGGGAACAAGGTTGGAGCATCAAAAACAGAAAAAGATCTACAAGGCTGAAGCCATGAAGTTGGAGGGGTTTTGGGGGGAGGTCGAGGGGCCTTGCCCATCATGGGGAAGTTTCTTAGAAGTTTGTTCACCAACTTCTTGTGGCCTCAATCTACACACTCTTCCTGCATAGTGTGATCCACCTTTATAGCTACAACGGCCAACTACACACAATAATCGTCAGATCTTTCTTGTGTCTTTCACGAGACAACACTGCTGACCCTCAGTCCCATATATTCAGCCACCAACTAGACTTCTCCACTTGATGTTTGCACAGGTTCCTAAAACTCAACAGAACCAAAACCTCACATATCGTATTTCCCAGGAATGCAGCCCCTTTTGTGGGGTTCCTGCCCCTGTTCACCGAGTTGATCACTGCACAATTTGGGAGTCATCCTCAATTCTGTTGTTCCACTCACCCCTCTCATTCATGACTATTACTGATTCTAACTCATAACAACTGTCTTATCTGTGTCCTGCCCTCCATTCCTGCCATTACTTTAGTAATTCTCACCTCTCCCATATTATTAAACTGGCCTTTTTGCTGTTCTTCCTGCCTCAGGTCTTACCCACCTCCAATTTGTCTTCCACACGATTCTTACAATAAACTTTTTAAAGGGCAAGTCTGGCTTAAAACTCATCAATTGCTTTCTTTGCCTCGTGGATAAAGTCCAAACTCTTAATGAGGTATATAAGGCCCCTGGGATCTGTTCCCTGACTCCTTTCCATGCCGTTCACATGCAAGGCTCCAGCAGAGTTGAGACCGGCAGTTCCCCAGAGAGAAATCATTACTCTCTCTTTCTGTCCTCATTGCACTAGTATAAACTTCCAAATGCAGCATGGAAAATATTAGTGCTCTTATTTGATAATTTGCCTCTTTTCTTCATACCTTCCATCGATCCTCATTATTTAGGACAGAACCTACCAGCCCGTAGGTCTAGTACCTTCTTACTGAATGACGCAGGAGTGAATTAAGATCTGTCTAATTTCTAGATAAATCTCAAACTTTTTTTTCCCCCATCATCGCTGCCAGTGCTTAGGTCTGTGTCTCATCAGCTCTGGCCTGGACTATTTCAGTAGCTTCTGAAATGGCCCACTCTCATCTTTCTCAAGTCCATCTGCCATACAGCTGCCAGAGTTAAAAATCTGTTCATGTTGCTCCCTGCCTGAAAACTTAAGCTGCTCAAAGCTCCTTGGCATGAGGATCCATGACTGTCCCTGGAGGGCGGGGGGCTCTTTGTAGTCATCACATGCGCAGTGCACTTCAGTTATACCAAACTTAGAGCTTCCCAAATGTATTATCCGATTTCTTGCTTTGGACTGAATTAATTCCTTCTGCCTGAATCTTTCGTTTCCTCTCTACCTCTTGCATCACTCCTTCCCCAATCCTTTCTCTATCTGGCTTAAACTCCTCAGCCATTAAGATTCAGATCAAGTATTGCCTAATTAGTGAAGCCTTCCTCTGACCCCCTACCTGGCTACATACCTCTTCAGATTCCCACAGTATTCAACACACACCTCAATTATACAAAACCATGCCCTAGTATTTTTCACCCACTTTCTTGCCTCCTTCATTAGCTTTATGGAAGGCAGGGGTCTAGAACTTTTCTTAGTGAATCCTTAACACACAGCATAATGCTTAGGAAATGGAGGGCCTTCAATAAATGTTTCTCAGAACAAGAGAAAAATTAATGTTCTTAATTTTGATCTATTGGTAATATATGGCCTCTAAACAATTACATAAGCAAAATAAAAATGGATTTTTCTGATTTCTTCTGAGTCTGAAGATTAATGAGGGCAGCAACATAATCTTCTGTCTCTTTTACTTTTATTAGGAAATATATAATCAAGACATGGTCTCTCTCATGAAACACTATTTCCAGAGAAATGAGTGATGAGTTCAAAACTACTTGCAAAGCCTGCGAGCTTTCAAAACAGCATTTCAGTGACAGTTTTGACATGCAGGGAAACCAATTCATTGTGATGTGAGGAGGTGGAGAAAAATCATGGCAACAAACAACAAATAAAATCAAATTTGGAAGTGTGACGAGTCGTGAAAGAACATGACTGGCAAGAGCTCCAAAGTTAAACAAATGAAAATACGTGAAAAAGGAATTTAAAGTTGATTCTAGACAGCTAAAATGCTCCTTAGTCTGATTTTCCGAAGACATATCTCAGCATCTATTCAGCAATTCACTTTGCAGCCCTTAGAAGGGATGAAATACCTCTGTATTTGTCAGTGTGCAATGTTTTAAGAGATATTACTGAGTGAAAGAAAACTGAAGTACAGGAGAGTGTTTATATAATATATTCACATTTACAGCCTAAGAGACCACATATATACAAGTGTATGTACATACATGTATATAAATGTAAAAGTGTGTGTATCTATGACTATATCTATACCCATCTATATCTATATGCAAAGAATATTTCTGGAAAGATTAGATTCACAAATGGGTGACTCCAGGGAATGGACTTTAGGGTCTGATGATAGAGAGAAACATACTTTTCATTGTTTACTCTTTTGTAGCTTGTGAATATTTAGCTACATACCACATACTCATCAGGGGAAAGAAAAAACCACAAAATGTGAAAGAACACTTAAGTAAATAAAACCAGAGATGATTGTGCAATTTAATTATTCACTTTGTTTTAAAGAAACTCTATACTACTGTTATCCTTACCATTAAAACACTGACATATGACACTTTAACTGTGTGAAGACAAATGTTGCAAGCAAAATATGGAATTATACGGTTTTTTTTAAAGTTAAAACCATCAATCAAAAGATCTTAAAAAAATCAGTAGAGGAGTATTAATAGCAATTAATGATTTCAAAATGAGTAATATTCCACTGTATATATGTGCCACATCTTCTTTATCCATTCATCTGTCGATGGACACTTAGGTTGCTTCCCTGTCTTGGCTATTGTAGGAGTGCTGCAATGAACATCGTGGTACATGACTCTTTTGTTTTTAAATGTAATTATTTATTATTTATTTATTTATTTGGGTCTTTGTTGCTGCGCGTGTGCTTTCTCAAGTTGTGGTGAGCATAGGCTACTCTTCGTTACGTTGCGTAGGCTTCTCGTTGTGGTGGCTTCTCTTGTTGAAAGGCACAGGCTCTAGGCACCCGGGCTTCAATAGTTGTGGCACGCGAGCTCAGCAGTTGTGGCTTGCAGGCTCTAGAGCACAGGCTCAGTAGTTGTGGTGCACGGGTTTAGTTGCTCCACGGCATGTGGGATCTTCCCGGACCAGGGCTCGAACCTGTGTCCCCTGCACTGGCAGGCAGATTCTTAACCACTGCGCCACCAGGGAAGTCCCCATGACTCTTTTTGAATTACGCATTTCTCAGGATATATGCCCAGTAGTGGGATTGCTGGGTCATATGGTAGTTTGACTTTCCGTTTTTTAAGGAACCTCCATACTGTTCTCCATAGTGGCTGTATCAATTTAGATTCCCAACAACAGTGCAAGAGGGTTCCCTTTTCTCCACACCCTCTCCAGCATTTACTGTTTGTAGATTTTTTGATGATGGCCATTCTGACCGGTGTGAGGTGATACCGCATTGTGGTTCTGAGTTGCATTTCTCTAATGATTAGCGATGTTGAGCACCCTTTCATGGGTTTGTTGGCAATCTGTATATCTTCTTTGGAGAAATGTCTATTTAAGTCTTCTGCCCATTTTTGGATTGGGTAGTTTGTTTTTTGATATTGAGCTGCATAAGCTGCTTATAAATTTTGGAGATTAATCTTTTGTCATTTGCTTCATTTGCAAATATTTTCCCCCATTCTCAGGGCTGTCTTTTCGTCTTGTTTATGGTTTCCTTTGCTGTGCAAAAGATTTTAAGTTTCATTGGGTCCCATTTGTTTATTTTTGTTTTATTTCCATTTCTCTAGGAGGTGGGTCAAAAAGGATCTTGCTGTGATTTATGTCATAGCGTGTTCTGCCTAAGTTGTCCTCTAAGAGTTTGATAGTGTCTGGCCTTACATTTAGGTCTTTAATCCATTTTGAGTTTTATTTTTGTGTATGGTGTTAGGAAGTGTTCTAATTTCATTCTTTTACATGTAGCTGTCCAGTTTTCCCAGCACCACTTATTGAAGAAGCTGTCTTTTCTCCATTGTATATTCTTGCCTCCTTTATCAAAGATAAGGTGACCATATGTGCGTGGGTTTATCTCTGGGCTTTCTATCCTGTTCCATTGATCTATATTTCTGTTTTTGTGCCAGTACCATACTGTCTTGATTACTGTAGCTTTGTAGTATTGTCTGAAGTCCGGGAGCCTGATTCCTCCAGCTCCATTTTTCTTTCTCAAGATTGCTTTAGCTGTTTGGGGTCTTTTGTGTTTCCATACAAATTGTGAAATTCTTTGTTCTAGTTCTGTGAAAAATGCCATTGGTAGTTTGATAGGGATTGCATTGAATCTGTAGATTGCTTTGGGTAGTAGAGTCATTTTCACAATGTTGATTCTTCCAATCCAAGAACATGTTATATCTCTCCATCTGTTTGTATCATCTTTAATTTCTTTCATCAGTGTATTATAGTTTTCTGCATACAGGTCTTTTTTCTCCTTAGGCAGGTTTATTCCTAGGTATTTTATTCTTTTTCTTGCAATGGTAAATGGGAGTGTTTCCTTAATTTCTCTTTCAGATTTTTCATCATTAGTGTATAGGAATGCAAGTGACTTCTGTGCATTAATTTTCTATCTTGCTACTTTGCCAAATTCATTGATTAGCTCTAGTAGTTTTCTGGTAGCATCTTTAGGATTCTCTATGTATAGCATCATGTCATCTGCAAACAGTGACAGTTTTACTTCTTCTTTTCCGATTTTATTTCCTTTTATTTCTTTTTCTCTGATTGCTGTGGCTAAAACTTCCAAAACTATGTTGAATAATAGTGGTGAGAGTGGACAACCTTGGCTTGTTCCTGATCTTAGAGGAAATGCTTTCAGTGTTTCACCATTGAGAACAATGTTGGCTGTAGGTTTGTCATATATGGCCTTTATTATGTTGAGGTAAGTTCCCTCTATGCCTACTTTCTGGAGGGTTTTTATCATAAATGGGAGTTGAATTTTGTCAAAAGCTTTTTTTGCATCTATTGAGATGATCATATGGTTTTTCTCCTTCAATTTGTTAATATGGTGTATCACATTGATTGATTTGCATATATTGAAGAATCCTTGCATTCCTGGGATAAACCCCACTTGATCATGGGGTATGATCCTTTTAATGTGCTGTTGGATTCTGTTTCCTAGTATTTTCTTGAGGATTATGCATCTATGTTCACCAGTGATATTGGCCTGTAGTTTTGTTTTTTTGTGACACCTTTGTCTGGCTTTGGTATCAGGGTGATGGTGGCCTCGTAAAATGAGTTTGGGAGTGTTCCTCCCTCTGCTATATTTTGGAAGAGTTTGAGAAGGATAGGTGTTAGCTCTTCTCTAAATGTTTGATAGGATTCACCTGTGAAGCCATCTGGTCCTGGGCTTTTGTTTGTTGGAAGATTTTTAATCACAGTCTGAATTTCAGTGCTTGTGATTGGTCTGTTTATATTTTCTATTTCTTCCTGGTTCAGTCTCGGAAGGTTGTGCTTTTCTACGAATTTGTCCATTTCTTCCAGGTTGTCCATTTTATTGGCATGTAGTTGCTTGGAGTAATCGCTCATGATCCTTTGTATTTCTGCAGTGTCAGTTGCTACTTCTCCTTTTTCATTTCTAATTCTATTGATTTGAGTCTTCTCCCTTTTTCTCTTGATGAGTCTGGCTAATGGTTTATCAATTTTGTTTATCTTCTCAAAGAACCAGCTTTTAGTTTTATTGATCTTTGGTATTGTTTCCTTCATTTCTTTTTCATTTATTTCTGATCTGATCTTTATGATTTCTCTCCTTCTGCTAACTTTGGGGGTTTTGTTGTTGTTGTTCTTCTTTCTCTAATTGCTTTAGGTGTAAGATTAGGTTGTTTATTTGAGATGTTTCTTGCTTCTTGAGGTAGGATTGTATTGCTCTAAACTTCCCTCTTAAAACTGCTTTTGCTGTATCCCATAGGTTTTGGGTCGTCGTGTGTTCATTGTCATTTGTTTCTAGGTATTTTTTGATTTCCTCTTTGAATTCTTCAGTGATCTCTTGGTTATTTAGTAGTGTATTGTTTAGCTCCATGTGTTTGTATATTTTACAGACTTTTTCCTGTAATTGATATCTAGTCTCATAGCATTGTGGTCGGAAAAGATACTTGATACAATTTCAATTTTCTTAAATTTACCGAGGCTTGATTTGTGACCCATGATACGATCTATCCTGGGGAATGCTCCATGAGCACTTGAGAAGAAAGTGTATTCTGTTGTTTTTGGATGGAATGTCTTATAAATATCAATTAAGTCCATCTTGTTTAATGTATCACTTAAAGCTTGTGTTTCCTTATTTATTTTCATTTTGGATGATCTGTCCATTGGTGAAAGTGGGGTGTTAAAGTCCCCTCCTGTAACTGTGCTACTGTCGATTTCCCCTTTTATGGCTGTTAGCGTTTGCTTTATGTATTGAGGTGCTCCTCTGTTAGGTGCATACATATTTACAATTGTTATATCTTCTTCTTGGATTGATCCCTTGATCATTATGTAGTGTCCTTGTCTCTTGTAATAATCTTTATTTTAAAGTCTATTTTGTCTGATATGAGAATGGGTACTCCAGCGTCCTTCTGATTTCCGTTTGCATGGAATCTGTTTTTCCATCCCCTCACTTTGTCTCTATGTGTCCCTAGGTCTGAAATGGGTCTCTTGTAGACAGCATATATACGGGTCTTTTTTTTGTATCTATTCAGCCAGTCTATGTCTTTTGGTGGGAGTGTTTAATCCATGTATATTTAAGGTAGTTATCGATATGTATGTTCCTATCACCATTTTCTTGTTTTGGGTTTGTTATTGTAGGTCTTTTCCTTCTCTTGTGTTTCCTGCCTAGAGAAGTTCCTTTAGCATTTGTTGTAAAGCTGGTTTGGTGGTGCTGAATTCTCTTAGCTTTTGCTTATCTGTAAAGGTTTTAATTTCTCCATCAAATCTGAATGAGAGTCTTGCTGGGTAGAGTAATCTTGGCTGTAGGTTTTTCCCTTTCATCACTTTCAATATGTCCTGCCACTCCTTTCTGGCTTGCAGAGTTTCTGCTGAAAGAGCAGCTGTTAACCTTATGGGGATTCCCTTGTATGTTATTTGTTGTTTTTCCCTTGCTGCTTTTAATATTTTTTTCTTTGTATTTATTTTTTGATAGTTTGATTAATATGTGTTTTGGCATGTTTCTCCTTGGATTTATCCTGTATGAGACTCTCTGCGCTTCTTGGACTTGACTATTTCCTTTCCCATATTATGGAAGTTTTCAACTATAATCTCTTCAAATATTTTCTCAGTCCCTTTGTTTTTCTCTTCTACTGGGACCCCTATAATTCGAATATTGGTGTGGTTAATGTTGTCCCAGAGGTCTCTAAGACTGTCCTCAATTCTTTTCATTCTTTTTTATTTATTCTGCTCTGCGGTAGTTATTTCCAGTATTTTACCTTCCAGGTCACTTATCCGTTCTTCTGCCTCAGTTATTCTGCTATTCATTCCTTCTAGAGAATTTTTAATTTCATTTATTGTGTTGTTCATCATTGTTTGTTTGCTCTTTAGTTCTTCTAGGTCCTTGTTATACGTTTTTTGTATTTTCTCCATTGTATTTCCAAGATTTTGGACCATCTTTACTATCACTACTCTGAATTCTTTTTCAGGTAGACTGCCTATTTCCTCCTCATTTGTTTGGTCTGGTGGGTTTTTACCTTGTTCCTTCATCTGCTGTGTGTTTCTCTGTCTTCTCATTTTGCTTAACTTACTGTGTTTGGGGTCTCCTTTTCACAGGCTGCAGGTTCGTAGGTCCTGCTGTTTTTGGTGTCTGCCCCCAGTGGCTAAGGTTGGTTCAGTGGGTTGTATAGGCTTCCTGTTTGAAGGGACTGGTGCCTATGTTCTGGTGGATGAGGCTGGATCTTGTCTTTCTGGTGGGCAGGAACACATCCGGTGGTGTGTTTTGGGATGTCTGACCTTATTATGATTTTAGGCAGCCTCTCTGTTAACGGGTGGGGTTGTGTTCCTGTCTTGCTAGTTGTTTGGCATAGGATGTCCAGCACTGTAGCTTGCTGGTCGTTGAGTGGAGCTGGTTCTTAGTGTTGAGATGGAGATCTCTGGGAGAGCTTTTGCCGTTTGATATTATGTGGAGCCTGGAGGTCTCTGGTGGACGAATGTCCTGAACTCGGCTCTCCCACCTCAGCGGTACAGGCCTGACACCCGGCCGGAACACCATAACCCTGTCAGCCACACGGTCAGGTATGTGGGGAGTTTCATGCATTTTGGGAAGTCTGAGGTCTTCTGCCAGCGTTCAGTAGTTGTTCTGGTGGAGTTGTTCCACATGTAGATGTATTTCTGATGTATCTGTGGAGACGAAGGTGATCTCCACGTCTTACTCCTCCACCATCTTGAAGGTCTCAGTCAGTGATTTCAAGATGATTCATTGATCTTTAGGAACAGCATTTTTAAACTCAGCTAAGTTTCTCCTCCAAGCAGGTGAAGGTCCTCTTCAAGAGAGTAAATGTCTCCAGCATATGTAACTGGGATGTCACATAAAATCATAATTATAGATTACAATTGGTGAATGTTAATACGATTCAGAAAATGTTACATGTTCTTGACTGTTACCTGCCAATGTCAAAATAATGATCCTAAACCTTTTTGAACCTTACCAAAATATGTAACTGGTATATAATATTTTGATTCCTAAGCCTCCCCTTCTAAAGTTCACATGAAACTTATGACTTACCTAATGGAAACAAAAAATAAAATTAAATTGTTTAAATGTTAAAGTAAATCACCACGAACACTACTATAGTAATAATTTGGAGATTAGGACCATTGCCTGTGTACAGAATTGGACAAACCTGAGTTTGTATATATATATATATATATATATATATATTTTTTTTTTTTTAAAGCTCTTGGACTGTCAGATGGGAAGTCATGCCCTTGAATCCCTTAAGGTGGTAGATTTTCTTTTATTTATTTATTTATTTATTTATTTTATTTATTTATTTATGGCTGTGTTGGGTCTTCGCCTCTGTGTGAGGGCTTTCTCTAGTTGTGGCAAGTGGGGGCCACTCTTCATCGCGGTGCGCGGGTCTCTATCGCGGCCTCTCTTGTTGCGGAGCACAGGCTCCAGACGCGCAGGCTCAGCAATTGTGGCCCATGGGCCTAGTCGCTCCGCGGCATGTGGGATCTTCCCAGACCAGGGCTCGAACCCGTGTCCCCTGCATTGGCAGGCAGACTCTCAACCACTGCGCCACCAGGGAAGCCCCAAACCTGAGTTTGAATGAAAATGTGCCACTTACAAGTTCTGTAACCCCAGGAAAGCAAGACAGCTTCTATAAGCTTCACTGTCCCTTTCAAAAACAAAGGGAACATATCTCATCAGGTTGTTTAAAAGTATAGTGGGAAAATATAAATAAAATATTTGAGTAGATGCTCAAATGTTATTAATATGGTAACACTAATACTTATAATAGTTATTAATCTTAATAATATAGTATTGTTTATATGAAACAACTGGAAATCAAGAACTGGAATTAAGCATTGGGGGTGAGTAAGTAACTGAAGTAAAGGGAGTACAGTTTGGGAGCAAACCTAAGCCATCTTTCTTTACTGCTGCTCTCCGTCAGGTTGGCAGCTCATTATAAGAGACCCTTTCACTGTTTCCTTACCTTATAATCCTATCTCTATGCTTAACCTCTTCTGAAACCTACTTTTTGAGATACAGTAAAAATCATAACATTCCATTAATTCCAAATTCCTGACAACTGAAAGTATAAATTATGTGTCCCAGATGGTGCCCAAGGCCACCCAATAATCATGCATGTCTATACACAGCAAGGGGTCAATTCCAAGAATGATTAGGAGAAGAAAAAATATATTGCAAGTAATCTGCACAATTATCTCACAGACGACTGAGAATTTAATGGAAGCAAAAGTATTAAAACTTTCTGACTCTTGCCCATAGTCTCTAGTGCTGCGACTATGAGTCCTTCTTAGGTCTACCAAGAGGAACTTTTGGTATATTGGTAAATGACTACATAATCTTTTACGTAAAAATCCCAGGACTCAGTGCTAATAACATCTCTCCAACATGTCCAACCATATTACAGAAGGAGTCAAGAAGGGGCATATCCTATACTCCCATAGTCATTTCTAATAAAGATTTTCTGAGTGAATTATATCCAGTAAGGGGGCTTAGAAAATATTAACTGTAATTTTTATGATGTCTTTAGGGAAAGACTACAGAGTCAGATTCTGAGGACTGTATTAGGCTCTCTCAGGGTTCCCCAATCTTGGTGCTACTGTTGTTTGGGGCTAGAAAATTATTTGGGGTGTGTGTTTATTTGTGTAGATGTGTGAAGGGGGTCAATCTATACACTGTAGGATGGTTGGCAGCATCCTGGCTTCTACTGATTAGATGCAACCCTTAGTTGTTAAAATCATAAATGTCTCCAGACGTTGCTAAATGTCTCCTGGAGTAGAAGGTAAAAATGCCACCAGCTGAGAACCATTTTACTATTTGTGTTAACCAAGTCAATTCCTGATACTCTAAGCCTATTCACTTTCTAAAGGAATGCACATAATACATGTCTAATTCACTTCAAGGGTGCAAGGGGAGGTCCAATCCTTTAAAACTCTTTGATAAGTCACAGCATTACTCCTTCATCAATTTATCCATTCTTTTTCTAAAGAAATGATCAGTAGCTATAAATACATTTTAGAAGCACTTTTTTCATGAACCTACACTGCCACCTGTTATGCTAGAGGGATGAAAACTTCGACTAACAGAACTTTTGTTTGCTTGTTTGCTTTTTGTTTTGCTTTAATTTCCTATTGACTCTGGTGTAAACAACTAGGACAATGTATTCGTCATCATCGTAATAATTATTCCCTTTCTTGTTTATTTTCTCATTGTGGACTTAAGCCCACTGTAAACCTTATCTACTGTGTTGGCTATTTCAGTATTTGCATGGGGAGATACACATGTGTTTACATACCCCCTGCACACACATGCATGCACCCGTGTGGAAGCACGTGCTGCGGAGTGGAGGGAGACTGGACGTGGCATTAGTTCCTGCAAAAGGATCTTGTATGACTGATATCTGCATAGAGCCCTCACATTTGGTGCTTAATTTTTAAGATAGATTATTGAAGAATTCAACAAAAGAGGGTAAAGATAAGAAAAGTTAATTATAGTGGGATTATGAGATCCTGCAGAGGGTGAAACCAGATCTTTGGAGAATTAGGGACCAATGCTGCACGAACAAAATAACATTAGATACAGAGTTACAAGAAACCTTGTGAACAAGGCTTGGGAACAGCAGAAATGGGAGAAAGGGTGCCTTCTTGAAAAGTTCAGTTGTGAGGTCATTTTTGCTGAGGCAGAAGCCAGCATTTGAGAAAAAGCTCACAACAGCAGGAATCAGTAAGCAATACTATGAGCCAAGCAAGTTGCTACTTGTCCTGTGAGGAAGGTCAAAATCAAACTAAAGGGCATCTTCCTGTTGAAAGACATAGGGGAGACTATAGTTTAGCCCCAACAAAGTCAGTTAACAGGAGACCTGTCTTTTGGAAGTATATATATATGGCTCATTGGAAAATAAAACGGTCTAGCAACTTATATCAACTTGGATTTTGGCTTAAATTGTAAGAATAATGGGTTATTCTACAATCACATCATACCATATTACATTATAATCATGTATTATTGTGAAGCAAGTTAAAAATGGTCCTGAACTTGGAGAGCTCACAGTCTAGAACAAAGAGAAATGTTCTGTGTGGCATCTCCAGTTCCCAGCATAGAATTAGCTTTATGATAAATGATTTATTTATTTATTTATTTATGGCTGCGTTGGGTCTTTGTTGCTGAGCGCGGGCTTTCTCTAGTTGTGGCCAGTGGGGGCTACTCTTCGTTGCGGTGCGCGGGCTTCTCATTGCGGTGGCTTCTCTTGTTGTGGAGCACGGGCTCTAGGCACGCGGGCTCAGTCGTTGTGGCTCGTGGGCTCTAGAGCACAGGCTCAGTAGTTGTGGCACACGGGCTTAGTTGCTCCGCAGCATGTGGGATCTTCCCAGACCAGGGCTCGAACCCTTGTCCCCTGTATTGGCAGGCGGATTCTTAACCATTGCGCCACTTGGGAAGTCCCATATGATAAATTATTTAATGTCTACTGAATTTATGACTATACCAGGAATAGCTATGCATGTTTGAGGTTGTCTCTGAGCTTAAAGAGAGCTTAAAGTTGAAAATGGAAAGTTGATCCATTCAACAAATATTTTTTGAATGGCTGCTGTGGGGGATACTGGGCTTACAATAGTACAAATGTCTATGCCCTTATGGAGTTTACATTCTGGCAGATAAGTCACAAGGGAGAAGAATACATTAATTAAGAAGAAGTTTGAATTGAGATACATTGCATGAAGGAAATTAACTGAATGATGAGGTAAGAACAGTCAGACAGGATTTGCTATAGGGTGGCTAGGGAGGGCCTCTTTTGGGGGTTTAGGAGTAGGGATGACAGTTTAGTTAAGACCTTAAAGACAAAAAGGAAGTGTCCATGGTAAAGACAAGATGGAAGTGTCCATGGTAAAGACAAGAAGGAAGTGTCCATGGTAAAATGTGGAAGTCTGTCCAGGTAAAGGGACCAACATGTGCAAAGTCCACAGGTGGACAAGAGCTTGCCTCCCAGGTACACACGCTGTTCCAGGTTCTGGGGGAACCGAGCAGACTAACACCTCTGTCCTTGTGGAGCTTACGTTCTCGTGGATTCAGTCAGGCTGAATGGGTAGACAATGGCCAGCTCTGCAGGGCTTTTGAGTAACGACCTGCACTGATTCATGATACAGACTCTGGAGGCAACTGCCTGGGTTTTAATCCTGGATTCACCAGTTATTACCTGTAGGAATGTGGACAGGTTTCCCGTCTTCTCTGTGCCTCAGACTCCTTATCTATTTAACTAGGATAGTAATAGTACTTACTTCATAGGGTGATTATGGTAATAAATAAAAAGATACATTTAAATATTGGCTATTATGCACACGTAAATCAATTCAGTTAGAACACACTCTCACACCATGCACAAAAATAAACTCAAAATGGCTTAAAGACTTAAATATAAGACCTGACACCATAGAACTCCTAGAAGAGAACATAGGCAGATGATGCGACTGACAGGAGCTTAATTTCCAAATTATACAAACAGTTCATACAACTCAATAACAACAACAAAAAACCCCACAAACAACCCAATCAAAAAATGAGTAGAACATCTAAATAGATATTTCTCCAAAGAAGACATACAAGTGGACAACAGGCACATGAAAAGATGCTCAACATCACTAATTATTAGAGCAATGCAAATCAAAACTACAATGAGGTAACACCTCACACTGGTCAGAGTGGCCATCATTAAAAAGTCTACAAATAACAAATGCGGGAGAGGGTGTGGAGAAAAGGGAACCCTCCTACACTGTTGGTGGGAATGTAAACTGGTGCAGCCACTATGGAAAACAGTATGGAGGTTCCTCAAAAGACTGGAGTTGCCATATGATCCTGCAATCCCACTCCTGGGCATATATCTGGACAAAACTCTAATTCAGAAAGATACATGCACCCCTATGTTCATAGCATCACAACTTACAACAGCCAAGACATGGAAACAACCTAATTGTCCACTGACAGATGAATGGATAAAGAAGATGTGGCATATATATATATATATACACACACACACACACACACAATAGAATACTACTCAGCCCTCAGCCATAGAAAGAATGAAATAATGCCATTTGCAGTAACATAGATGGACCTAGAGATTATCATACTAAGTGAAGTAAGTCAGAAAGAGAAAGACAAATACCATATCATATCACTTATATGTGGAATCTAAAATATGACACAAATACTTATCAACGAAACAGAAACAGACTCACAGACATAGAGAACAGACTTGTGGTTGCCAAGGGGGAGGAGAAGTTGGGTAGGCATGGACTGGGAGTTTGGGATGAGCAGATACAAACTATTATATATAGAATGGATAAACAACATGGTCCTACTGTATAGCACAGAGAAGTATATTCAATATCCTTTAATAAACCATAATGGAAAAGAAAAAAAAATATTGGCTATTATGTTTGGGCTTGGGAAAGATATTGGATTTTATTTTAAGTGCAAATTTAAGCGACTCCAGGGTTTTAAGTAGGCAAGTGGCATGGTGTGATATACAATTTTAGAGGTGCTTTCTTGCTGCTGTATGGAGAGCTAAGTGGAAACAGCAGAGACAGGGTAGGAGGCTATTGCTGAAGGCCCAACTAAGAGGCAATAGTGGCAGGAAGACAAAAAAAGTGCACCAAACGAGGATGTGTCAGGGGACAGGGAGTGTGGAAGGTGAGAGAAAGGGAGGAATCCAACAACACTCAGGGATTTGCAACTTGATGCATTCAGTGATTTCCTAAGGTGGAGGAGACTGTGAGGAAACAGATCTGGGGGAGAGATTCCAGAATGTAATCTTCAATGTGTTAGTTCGGTCCTGCCTAAGGATATCTGAGGAGATGATGAGTGTGTAGTGGGCTATACAAGTAGTGAGAGTAAATGATATTCCTTAGGGATGCAGGTTAAAAAAAAGAAAGGGGGACGAAGAGCAATCTCTGAGAAACCCTCAGCGAGCAGTCGGGAAATAATGAAGGTAAGGAGAATGATGAAAACAGAACCCGTCTGTGACACTGGCATAGGGAGAACAAGAAACACGACACAAAATATGCATCATATCTTAGATACACATTCTGGTAGAAGTGGGTCAGAGAAGTACTTCTTAAAAGAAGAGAAACACCTGTGTGGAGGTTTCTAGACTTGAAGGAGTAGAGGGACTGGGGAACATGCAACTAAAGACAGAGAGAAAGGGAACAGGATTATGGCTGCTGCAGCAAGAAGCTACAATTGTCTGGGTCACCTGGAGAAAAGCGTGACGCACATGTGACATCTCTCACCAAGTGAAGCACAGGAAGTAGTGTTGAGAGTGAACTTCGACAGTTGGGGCATCTTCTGTTAATCTCTGTCAAAGACTAAATGGAGGCTTGGCATCCCAAGAGGCAATGGGACTGGAGGATGGGCTCCTGTAAATCTGATTCTGGCTAATGAGGAGGAATGGGTTAGTGAAATAACAAGAACCAAGATAAAGTGAACGTAGCATCTCAGAGACTGGGAAAGCTAGGGACATAATGTTTGAGCGGAATTTCAGGTGTACATCACAGATTTAGGAATATGGATTTCTAAATAGTTACATGGCATGGAATTCTGGGAGAGGATGGTTCAGGAGAATTGAGAAGTCAGAAATGCATAAACTGGGCAAGGCTGTCAAGAGCATAAAAGCAAGGTGACCAGGTGGACATTGGCGAGGTATGTAAGCTCCTGGTCATTGGGGTTAGCAAAAGTCATACAGTCATAGTGACCCAACTGTATTTGGGTCTGATGTCAGGAAAGCAAAATAAGAGATGGAGTGGATGGGGTGGGAGGGGCGGGGTGGAGAGAGAAGAAGGAGGAAGAGGGGGAAAGGGGAGATGGAGGAGGAGGTGGCAGAGGTCAACAACAGCAACAGTAAGAAGGTGACGGAGAAGAAGAAGGATGAAAGAAAAGGAAAGAAAAGAAAAAGAAAAGAAAGAACGATAGGAAGAAGGAAGTAGCTAAGGAGGGAGGGAGGAAGTAAAGAAAGAATAACAAAAATAAAAGAGAGCGAGAGAGAAAGAAAACTTAAGGAGAGATATATACTGAAAGTAGGAAACTTAAAAACTAAAATCAAGTAGGTGACAATATATTAGACTGTTTGTCTATAAACTCAACCTGATAGAAAAAAAAACATTTTATAAAAGTTAGATTATAGTTTAGATAACCAGATTCCTCTCTAGTTGGTTATAAAATTATCTTGGGGCAGAAATCTGTGAAATTTAATTTTCACATCATTGTGACAGTATTTTTTCCACCAAAAGCCAACTTTGTTTTACTTAAGAGTCAGAAGAAAAGTATGTTAAATGTAATATTTTTAGTAATACCAGCTTATATGTATATAGCACTTTATAGTTTCGGAAGGACTTTCAGGCGTTTTCTTTCATTTGGTCCTCTTGGACACCGAGATTAGGCAATGTGGCAGCATCTGCACTTCACTAATAAGGAAAATGAGGCTTCATGTCTACAGCTTTCCCGCAGGCATACACAACTAGCAAGATGCAGGGACAGCTCCAGAGTTAGAGCTTCTGACAGCTTGTACATGCTCTTTCTATTACAATATGCTTTTATGACAAAATTTAAAATTAATTATTTAAATACTCATTTTTCTAAACTTCTATGTGTATTTACATCATTGCATCGCTAAAGGATAAAGTCCTAAACATTTTTTTAGTGTTGTAAACAGCACACATATAACCACATAAGGGAAAAGGGAAGGTTATCATTCTCTTTTGAGACTTACAAAGATAAACAGGGCAATGAAATTCTTGTATGTTATAAATTACTTGGTGCCGTGTAAATAAGGTCGTATTGCCAACAAAGCCAGCAATTCCATTGCTCACCTAAAAGCTCCGGATCCTTAACTATGTGCAGCTAGCAGCACAAGGTGAGTACAGAGCTTGGAAGGCCTGTTTAAGCAATCCTTTGGAGAGATCCCACATTTCAGGTTGGTCAAACCTTGAGCCAACCAGCCTTACATGGCCCTTCAGTCAAGGGAAGATTCGAGCTAAAGTGATGTTATCTTTTATTAATGTTATATTTTAGGCATTCATTGGTAGAGAACAATATAACAAACAATTACGGACTGTCCACATAATTGGCCCTGAATATCTTAAGGAAACTTGGTACAGGGGACTTCCGGTGTCCACCCCAGTTAAGATGTGCGTCACTAGAAGTGAGCAGATAAGTGTTTGCCTGTGTGCATTTCCCTAGAGAACTGACCGACTAGAATAGCCATAACTTTGCTTGAGCATTCTCTAGGCAGAGGTGTTGAAAAAGGGAAAAAAAGATGATCTCACAGTTTCATCAACACGCACATGCCTGTGACCTACCTTTAATGAGAAATAAAGGTTGTTAGGAAAATATATTTTAATCTTTCTCACCTCTGAGAGCAGAACTGTTGAAAGAGACTTGTTTTTTTGTTTTCTTTTGTTTTTTTTTACTCTGGGATTTTGCTATGCTCATTCCTCAGTATGTGTTCATTGTTAGAACTGGAAACATTTCCTTGGAACAAGGTAAAAACATTACTTTTCATATTAAATTCTGCATAAAGTTGGGATAGACGTCTTTCAAACTTTGTGAATAATTTAAAGTTGCAAATTGTCAGTGTGGTGATGATAATTGAGGTACCTGCTTCCTTTCTTGGTTGATAAGGTGGTGAAATTGTACCTCATTGCTATATTTCAAAGCACATATTTATAGAATTCAGAACACTAATAGTGTATAATCATAATAAAGCATCCTATGCTCTGAAATAATCTACAGAAGAGAACAAAACCTTGTTTGTTAGTTCATCTTTGTGGAGAAAAAGCACAAGAAACAGGTTAACCCTTAAGCAATTGCTGCTATGTTAATAATTTCAGGATCAGTGATTTTTCAATTATTTACCTAAACTTATTGCATGTACTTATTAATTTTGTGACTGTCTAGTCTAATTTATGACTCAACAATGGTCATAAGTAACATGAAAATAAAACAAAATATGTTTATTCATAGATTTATAGAAAATGACTTCTATGAGGTAATAACTAAGAATGAGATGTTATTATATTCTAGTTGATGGTAATTATTAATTAAAGAGATATCAGGGTTTAGCAGAAAGAACATGGGCTTAGAGGCAGACAGATCTAAGATGGAACCCAGAATCTACAGTTTATTGAGAAGGCAAGTTTCTTAATCTCTCTGCTCTTCTTTTTCTTCAGATTTCACATGGGGAGACGACACTTAGCTTATAGGGTTTTTTGTTTTTTGTTTTTATCCAGACCCTCTTAATTTTATCTGCACTATTTCTGCAAACCCACAGCAGCTGTCCCTCTCATGTTGATTCCTTGCAAATTCAAGTCTTTTCGATATTCTATTGAAGAACTCTTTTTTTTAAAAAATTAATTAATTAATTAATTATTTATTTTTGGCTGTGTTAGGTCTTCGTTTCTGTGCGAGGGCTTTCCCTAGTCGCGGCGAGCGGGGGCCACTCTTCATCGCGGTGCGCGGGCCTCTCACTATCGTGGCCTCTCTTGTTGCAGAGCACAGGCTCCAGACGCGCAGGCTCAGTAGTTGTGGCTCACGGGCCCAGTTGCTCCGCGGCATGTGGGATCTTCCCAGACCAGGGCTCGAACCCGTGTCCCCTGCATTGGCAGGCAGATTCTCAACCACTGCGCCACCAGGGAAGCCCTATAGGGTTGTTTTAATGATTAGATATAATGTAGGAAAGTGGCAGAGTGTACGGCATAAAATAGGGGCTGACTTTGGAAACATTATTAGTGTAATTACCCACAGGTTGAGATTTTTAAAAAGGCTAAGTCCATGATAATTGGCTAGACAGAAGCATGTGGCATGACTTTCTCTGATTGACGCTACAACATTTATGTCTATCACAGTATGGCGATAATATATACTTGGAGAACAAAGTTGTTGCTTGATTCAGATTAGATTCCCTGATAGTGTCTGCATTTGTGTCACAGAAAAATAGATACAGCCTTTGCTGGGAGATGCCAACATCTTTCTTGTCTCTTGGAGAGATGCTGCAACGATGCGAAGCCAGAAAGCATTAGCAGAGCCACACAGGCCACGAGCAACAGAACCACAGCGAAGCCCTTTATTGCCTCTTTTGGAAGTCAGACAGGGGTGGCTCGCAAGTGAAGTCAGAGCTTAAAGGAAAAAGACAATAATGACAAGGTGACTCTACAGTTCCCGACGGTACTTTTCATTCCTAGACAATTATAGAAGCGCCCCTTTTGTTCTCAAAACGTCCTGGTTCATATGATCTATCATTAGGTCACGCTACTATTAAATCATATGACAAAAAAAAAGCTAAAAAATGAAATGTGAACGACCTGACCGTTCAAGTTCTGGCTAACCAGGGCAAAAACATAAGACCATAAATTCATAAGATCAACATGCACTCAGTTTACTGACAGAGCAGAGTCTCTCTCTTCCTCTCTCTCTCCTGCTCCCTCATTCTCTCACTCTCCATAACAAAATTACAGGCCAATCTTATCACTACGGGAAAAAAATGAAAAAGAAAAAAAATGGACACTATTCTTACTAGGAAATTCTACTTTATGCCACAAGCACAATTACATCTTCACTGACTCAGAGTTGGTAACTTAATGACCATAAACACAAGCCCAACATGTTACATAAGCATCTGGAAACAGAGCAGCAAGATTATCTAATGTTACAGTCTAAGACACAGCATTTGTTACTAAACCTATACAACCAGTAACCATTGGTCTTTCTTCCTCAGGTAAGGTTAATGAGCCCAGCAGAGATGACTCAGCAGGAAATCAATACTCACATACTTATCAACTATCTGTAATGTGTTAGGGACTCTGTATTGATACGAAAACTATATGGGGAGCAGACATGCAATCAGTTCTCATGCAACCTCAAAATGTGATTATTAATTAGAATAGCATTTGCCAAAGAACAATGAGAAAACAAGTATATAAAAAGGCATTTGCAAAAGCTAAATCCAAGGTATTATCATAATGGCCAATATGAAGTATATCAGAAAGTATGTGAGGGAGGCACCTTGAGAGCTGGGAGCATACAGTCAGCTTAAGTGCTCTAATTAATTGTGCCCATTTTATTAACTATGAGTGAGAGGGATGACATTCCTGGGACCAGTTTCCACAATCATAAGAGATAGATTCATAAAATATAAAATTCAGGCTTGCTACCCAAGGAAACCTAAGTACCACCCTTACAAGAGCAGCTCTCTGGGATCACTTATCTCTTTTGCTTTTGGTTTTGCCACCATCGATTCAACAGAAGATTCAAAGGCAAACAAACCTGTTCCCAAGTGACCATCACAGTCATGTACAGCTTTGGGATCAAAATGGCGACCAAGAGGCAAAATTTTGATCCCGTTATTCTTTTCTTAAATTAGGTATTTATTGGAGTTCATCACTATCTCTATATTGAAATTTTATTATTTGCAGCTCAGCATTTTATTTCTAACCTTTATTCCCTTTTGTTCTCTAGGGATGAAGTGAAAAAGAAGAAAAAGGCAACACGACTGATACTCAATCCATTTATCTTTTAACAAGCATTTTCTCTGCTAGAATTTTACTGACATTGAGGGGAAAATGTGAGAGGTGACTTAAGAATAAGGAGACAGGGACTTCCCTGGTGGCGCAGTGGATAAGACTCTGCACTCCCAATGCAGGGGGCCTGGGTTCGAGCCCTGGTCAGGAAACTGGATCCCACATGCATGCTGCAGCTGGGAGTTCACGTGCTGCAACTGAGAATTCGCATGCCACAACTAAGGAGCCCACGTGCTGCAGCTAAGGAGCCGGCAAGCCGCAACTAAAGGAGCCCTGAAGCCGCAACTAAGGAGCCTGCCTGCCACAACTTAGACCTGGTGCAACCAAATAAATAAATAAAAATAAATAAATATTAAAAAAAAAGAATAAGGAGACAGAAATCACACCTAGAGCCAAAAATAAAGAGCTGCATTTTTGAAGAGGAAAAGTTCAACATGCATGTTTTTGATATTCTTGCAGAAATAACTTTCTAGCTAATTGAAGCACTGACAAATTTGCAAGACACAAACATTGTTTCCCCTATTTTACACACACAGTTATGAGGATTATTACTGTTTGTTCATTCTTAGTAGGGTGTTCTCAGGAAGAAGATTCAGGGGCAAAGAATATGGAAGAAAGATATGAGATGTAAGTTGAACTGTGTAGGATGAGGTTGGCTTAGAGTAGCTATTTCAGCCCTCTGAGACACTGTTTTGCCACCAGGGCACATCACTTATAAGCCATCCAGCAAATGCTGTCTTTTATTTTGTCATGTGACTTTACTCAGTCTTTATTGTTTAATCCATTCTATGCTTTTCTTCCAGTGCTCTTAGAACTATTTATCTTAGATTTCTTTATATTAATTTTTGTCATCACTGTGTTATAAACTATTTCCAAGCGCTGATTATGTCTGTGTATGAATTTTTATGTGTGAATATGTGCGTGTTGGCACTTGATAACTTGATAAGAAGAAAGAGAGCAGTAGTTAATGTGCCCTAATAGATTTATTTGAAAAAAATCAGCATATTCATTAGATTGAAAATGGTGAATTTAAAACCTACTCTTTTTCTAAAACAGTCTCCCTATTTGGGGCTCAATAGAAATACTTTCAAATTACTGTAATTTTATTTTTAACACAGTAGCAACTCTATAAAATTAATCTTTTATCGTTATAAATATCTGATGGAAATGTTTTTAGTTAACGGCTCTCTTTGCTATTGAGCCTTTAACTAACCTTTTTTTTTCTGCATGTAATGGGGATGAGGGGGTCACACCTACCTATTCAAGAAAAGGCCAATAGGACGGATCCAGAAGATTTATTTGTTCCAAGTACATGAAATCTAAAGATGGGAGAGCATCAAACACCACAGAAGTATTGCCATGGGGTCAGTCAACATCACCTTTCTTGACCACTGAAGTGAGAGCAAACAGACACCAGAAATGCACTCCCTACGTGGTAATTTGCTCACGTTCTATACTGCTTCTAATATGTGTTGGTATGAAAGCACATTTATATAGGACATGAAGGGAAAGCACACGATACTTTAAAAACTTACACCTGGCTGGCAATGATCTCTTTTCCTTTTATTGTTAAGTATGTAGGTAGGCCAAAATATTGATCAGTTTCCCCGGAAAACACTCTTCAGTTTTGGAAGTAGCATAAGCAGCACCACCCTCAACCTAGGAGCAAACACTGACTATTGTGTATCCACCACCACGCAGCTGTCTGAACGCCTCCCTTTGAAAACGGACACAAGTACGTTCTTCAAGACAATGTTGTCAGAAAGCTGAGTGCTGCTTTTGTGCTACTTGCCACTGGCTGTTAGAGAACAAAAATGTATACTACTTCTTCTTTTGTTTTTTCTTTTCAGAAAGGCTTCCAAAAAAAGCCCATGTGTGGAACGACATTCACCTTTAAGAACTAAAGAGCCACACAAAGCAATAGTTCTGCTTAGATTAGACCCATCTTTCGTTTTGCACAAATCTTATCTTAAAATCTGAGAAAAAGATCTATTGCAACTTCAAGAAAAAATATGGTCTATTAATTATATAGAGAGGGGGAAACAACAAAAATAGCAACAAATTGAAGGACCCTGGAGTCACCTAATTTGACATACTCATACCATCTCGGGTAGAGGGCCTTAACACACAGCAAGCACAAAATAAATACACACTGGATCTACAGAGTGTGCAGTGAAGGGCACTGAGGCCTAGAGAGACTTATCCAGGGTCACTCAGCCATGAAGTGTCAGGGCCAGGCTCTTGCTTTCAGCCCATTGCTGGCTCCATTATGTAAGCCCAGCCTCATCCTTCTCAGCAGCTTTCCCCAATTCTAAAATGTGATAAGCAATTTGGAGATGTATGTGGCCCAACAAAACAAAGTGTGATTACTCTTATTGCTTGTCCCTCACCAATGACAAAGTAGGTACTTTTTGTTATTTTTTTGAGGAAAACAAAAATAAACATTGGAATGAATGGTTTCAAGTCTATTCAACAAGATTACTACCGTAAATTCCTCAAAAATTACATAAATGTCACAGCACACAAATATTTTACAGTAGTTATTTAACAAGGGATGTACCCCCTGTATCTATATATGTCTATGTCCAAGCTTTATGATTAGAGCTACAGGCAAGCTTGCAGAGAAATTACAGAGGACCCCTCTGATGAATTTATAGTCTGGTCTTCCATTGTGAAAAACTACCTAAGAAGAAGAAATTCACCATTCTCCTCTATCATTTTTACCTTGACTTGCCATCTTCTCTCTAAATACATTAGAAACATGGATCTTTAGGTTTCTGGTAGGTGTGAAATATGGCTTCATCCCTCCATCCCTCTCTCTCCCCTTTCCTTCCATTTACCCACCTAGTCAGTGTTTATTTATGGAGCCCCTACTGCATGCTATGAACACGACTAGGTTTTAGGACCCTACTATTCAAAGTGTGCATCAGCAGCATCAGCGCCCAGAACCAATGAATCAGAACCTGCCTTTTAACAAGACCCCCAGGTGATCCGTACTCGCATTAAAGCTGGGGAAGCACCATGAAGACACAGTCCCCACCCTTGAGATTTACAGTCTGTCAGGAAACAGCCAGGGTCACAGCCTGCCTAAATAGAGCAGCTGGACACATTTTTAAAAGATGCTGATCCCAGATGGCTAAAGCCCGGTGGGCATGTGACTTGGCAACTAGAGGACTTCTCATGCAAATTTGAAAAAGGAGCCTCTTCTTCCAAGCAGTCTCAACAACATGCTTGGACTCAGGGCTATGGAAAGCAGCATGCAGGCCAGATTCAAGCAACTAGGTGACTTTTACAACAAGCAATGCTGTATAGTGTGTCCCTGAGACAGTCATATTTTTTTCTTTCTTCCTCCCTCCCTCTTTTCTCTCTCTTTCTCTCTCTGTCTTGCTCTCTTTCTCTCTTTCAAGAGAGGTTGAAACCCCCCTCCCCTGCAAGGAAGAGATTGTATATTATTCTGGGAAGAATGAATGTTATCTCTAAACAACAGAGGGTACCACAGGAACTGCCCAAGTCATGCTATGATTAGGTTTTCAGGTTTGTTTTGCAGGAAGATGACCCTGGTAGCAATGTAAGAAGGAAAAAACATAGCAGAGATGTTTAAAGGAAGTCCCTCAAGGTATCTAGGCAAAAGGTAATGAGGCCCTGGAAGAGGTGAAGGTCACCAAGGAGCAAGGCTGGAAGACTCTCCGTGTAAATGGGCAGGTTGGGGTGGGAAGGGGCAGAGTGGAGGTTTCTAATTCAGGAAACCACATGGATGATGAGTCAAGAATAAAAGCAATGAGCTTCCACCAGGGGCAGATAATCCCTTCTGCTGGGAGTATCAGCAGGGGCCCGTGCTGCTCCCCATGGGAGAGGGCATATGCGTGTCCATGAGGGGGTTCCTGTCTGAGGTCTGAGGTCCTTCAAAGGCATTTCACACACTGAACACCCACGTGGTGAATCAACGGCACAAAGAAATAGCTAGAGTTCCATTTTCCTCAAGCATTCAACTCTTACTCCTGCCATCACGGCCACAAAACGGCATGTTTGTGTAAATAATCTGGGAATTGCTGAACCACGGGGAAAGAAAGCACAGATGAAACCTCAACTGCTCTGGACTCACACAGTTCCGAGTTGGATTCCTGGAAGTTTCATTTTCAAAATACGACCTTGGGCAAATTACTTCTCTCTAAACCTGTTTACCTACCTGTACAATGGGAGGGTCTGATGCTCTTGTCTGAGGCTCAAAGATAGGATGAACACATTTCCTGGTGTTCCCAGGACAGTCTTTTTTTATACCTGTTGCTCCTGAGTAATTATTAACCGTATCCCCTTTCATTCTAAGATGTGTGAGTTTGAAAGAAAACTGTATGCTCTCTCTTAGTCAGAGACAGTAAAGGACAGGATGTGTGGAAAGCCAGACTTGGGTTTCTAGTCATCACTTTCCCTCCTCCTATCTGTGCATGAAAGAAAGGAGATTGGCAGGCTCTTCATTACTGCAGACCCACCTAATGACACACCTGAAACACAAAAGCACCACGGCACTCCTACTTCATGGGCATTTAACTAAAGAATCACTTTAGCAAAGTGCTTTACCCAGGGTGATCTAGCGAATAAAATTTCACTTCCATTAAAAGAAAAGGCACAATTCTTCATTTTAAGGTTACATGTGGGAGTTGATGACTGATTAAAAAAAAAAAAAAAAGATATAGGCACCCACAGGGCTAGTAAAAAAAAAAGATGTTCTGAACAATAAATGGAAAAACATTTAAAAAAAAAAAAAAGGTTACATGTGGGGAAAGGAAATTGATGGTAATCTGCAAAAATACTGCTGGAAGGTATCATACTCTGCAACACATGCTCACCTGCTCCAATTTACCTTCTCCATATACAGTGAAAGAGCTGAAAGTCAATGTGGATCACTATTATTAATATATGTTGTAATCCTAGGTGTGCTATCAATTGTCTACTTAGAATAACCTGGTTTATTGATAAAACACCTTGGCAAATTCTGATTGCTTTGTAAGTCTATTTGCATTTAAAACACTATGAATGCCCTAATTCATAAATGTTGAAAACAAAGCTAAAATATTAGTTATTAATGCCGAGAATTTCAAGGAAATGTAGCAGTGTTACTCTGACCACCAAGAAAAAGGATCTGGCAACATCAGTATTCCACAGATGTATGGTATGTTTGACACTAGATGAGTTGTTTATTCCTAGCTTTGTCACTCTCTAGCCATGAGATCTCAAGGGGATTTCTTTGGGCTTCAGTTTCATTGGCTGTAGACTAAATAGTTTGGAAGCCTCTGTTTCCAACATTCCTTCCATCACCAAAGTTCCATGATTGCAGGGTTCCTTAGTGAAGAGGTTACTAACATATGGCACGCCTTCCGGGCTCCTCTGCATCAACACCATTACTCTCCCACTCCCACCAAGTCCTTATGCTCCACTGGGAGGGTGTCCATACTGGCATCTCTCTGCTTCCTTATCACACCACTGTGGTGGGTTTCTGCATTCTCCTTGACTTGCTCCCCTCTGGTTCCACTTGAGAAACAAGGGGTTGCTAGGTAGGGGAGGGACACACTACAAGAATTAGGATGCTCTCCTCTCCCACCTCAATCCCCTCCTCTGTCCTCCAAAAGGTAGCCTGTCTCCCCATGCCAAATTGTCCATATAAACTGCAAAAATATAACACTAGTCAGTCAACACTTCTGTTTTTACTGCAATAAATTCTTTAGTCAAACGATTGAAGCTAAAGCTGAAACACGATTTCCACTTGGGGCAAGTTAGTCAAGTCTATTATACTGCTGAATGAGTTTTCAGGAGAACCACTCCCTTCCTTCCTTCCTTCCTTCCTCCCTTTCCTCCTTCCTTCCTTCCTCCCTCCCTTCATTTTTGGCTGCGTTGGGTTTTCGTTGCTGCGCGCGGGCTTTCTCTAGTTGCGGCGAGCGGGGGCTACTCTTCATTGCGGTGTGCGGGCTTCTCATTGTGGTGGCTTCTCTTGCTGCGGAGCACAGGCTCTAGGCATGCGGGCTTCAGTAGTTATGGCTCAGGGGCTCCAGAGTGCACATGGCCTTAGATGCTCTGCGGCATGTGGGAGCTTCCTGGACCAGGGCTCGAACTCGTGTCCCCTGCATTGGCAGGCGGATTCTTAACGACTGCGCCACCAGGGAAGTCCCAGGAGAACCAATTCTGAATAAGCTTGTCTTGAAGAGCCACAGTGGATCATCTTTACCTGCTGGTGCTGCCCTCAGGCTGACATTCCCACCAGCGGCACACAGATGGGCTTTGTGCGACCTTAGGCAATCCATGCAGGTGGCAAACTCTCCATTTTGGGAAAAGTGATGGACTAATGAAATCAGGCAGCATCACTCCACTTGGCACCAGCCAACTGCCCACAGAGGTGGAATAATTCGTCACAGCCAATGACAGTGACCTTACATCAGGATAAAGAAAAGCATGTGTCAACTAAGCTCCTAGGCCAGACTGTTAAAGTAACAGGATTAATACTGTCCACGAATCTTCCTACTTTTTGATTCCTATGAATTCTTGTTTAGTCCACAGGAACAAACATTCTAGAAGAATTAAACATTGGGTATAAAAAGTGACAAACTTATTTCAAGAAACTATTTAAAAGCATGGTGCTTCCTCTGATTTAGAAGACAGTATTTATAGCCGGATTGTATCAGAGAATGAACATTACAATTACCATTCTGTCCTTGCCACATTTTGAGAACTCCTCTAAGATAATCAGTATGATTGCTTAAGGCTGTGGGAGTATACCCCTCCTTTTTTTTTTTTTTAATTTTTATGCTGGAAATGTTGTTGTTGCTATTTGGGTCAAAAGCTTAAAATTTCTCAGAAAGATTTTTCAAAAATAATTCCGGGAGGCAAATGAAGGAATTGCCAGGGAGATCTCGAAAAGGAAGGGGCACCGAGGCACTCAGGCTGAGTCACTTTGGGACAGATAATGAACTGAAGATTTAAAGTCCCCCTAGACAAGAAATGAGAACCTCTGGCGTGATCAGTGAGGGAGACACTGGGCAAAGGAGGAAAGGAGTATTTGCACCATGGTACTAAGAAGTTGACATGGGGCTTGGACGGACTCCACAGATGGTGGGCCACTCTGGGCTTCCCTAGGCTGCAAGTCTGGAAGAAGAATCCAGGCTGCTGCCATTCCAAAGAGCAGCTCTGCCTTGAGTGTCCTTGTATCATCATGTAACCTGACTGAGCTCAGATCAAATGTTATTGAGGACTAACGACTGCATGCACTTTGTTCTTGGTTGTTGGAAATTCACTTATACACCTGGGCACAGACAGGAAGTCAGCAAAGACCATGCTACAATCACCCATGTGAGAAATCGATAATTGGGCTCTAAATTAATAAAGTGTTGACAGTGATCTAATAAAGATCAGGACAGAAGATCGTGTGGAAGTGAAAGATACTACAGTAACACAGAAAACCCCTGAATCATTGGTTTAAGACATATGAGGGGAAAAGGACAGAAAAGTGTCAAATTCTGGCTTGGGCAGAACGATCAGGGCTTTTACCTTCAAGGAGCATCAGAAGTAGGAAAGAATTTGGTGTTCTAAGCTGTGGGAACCTAAAGATATAAAACATAAGCAAAAATGTTAGAAAATGTTAACATGGAAAAACACTTTATGGAAGTTGGGAAAATGAAATTCATGCATTGCTTTGAAGTGATTTTTTCAGATCTAATATTGCAATTTAGAAATACAAACATATTATCATCAAAACATTAAACTTGATTATTTGCTCATAAGATGATTCTGTTCTCTGTATTTATGGAAGTAAAGACATGGAAGAAAAAAAACCACACACACCTAAAACTTTTCTTTTGGAAGTGGGGCGGGGGGGGGGGCAGGAGATGAGATTTGGGGAAAAAAATCCTCTCTGCAGTCATTCATATTACAATCTTTCGATCTCATTGTAGAAGATTTATAAAAAGTCGAGAACAGAAATAAAATGACCTAAAATCCAATAAACCACTATTGAACATCTGCTGAATTTTTTCTGCATATAAATCTATACACATACACACAACTTTTTCATAGCTGTGATCATATTCTACACACAATATTGTTGTCTTTATTTGGATTTTAACATGTCAACTGCACATTCCACAGTAACAGCTACAGACGCCATTGATAGTTGAAAGATCTAGGTCTAATTTAGGGAGAACTATTCCATGAGTGTGGCACCTTCAGGAGCCAGCTAAGGACAGATATTCCTGGGGGCAACAGGCAGGAAGAGAAACAGATACAAGGTAAGGGGGCAGGAGGATCACATCACTCAGCCTGGGGCGGCTAGATGATACCCTAACAAACAGCTAGAAAGGGACATAAGCTGAAGAGTCCTTGCAGATATTTTGAAAATGGCAAGGACAATATAAGGATAAAGCTTTTTGCTTTAGGAACGTCACATGAAGAAGCTCTCAAGGAATCTGTTTCTGGTTAATTCACTATTGTATTTATCAAACGCTTCATGGCACTACTATGTATTCATGACACCTCCATGAGGTGGATGCTATTATTATTCTCAGTATGTAAACTAAAAAGTAATACATGTTTTTGCATTTCTAATTTCACTTAGGGGCTTTGGGATTTTAAGAAGCCAGAAGAACAGTAATGCCCAATAGGACTTTACTATATTATGCATTTGTTATACATACTTCCCATGCTTTCCCTTCTATATCAACCACCATCACATGAACAACTTTATTCATAATTCTCTAGTTGGAAGACGATCCAGCCTTCTAGCTGTTTTGCTGTCCTTTTAAGCCAACATTAAGAACCACAATTAAAACAACATAAAAATGTTCAATCATAACTATATTTGGGATAAACCAGCATCTGAGATTTTCAAACCTACAATGATGTTTTCTTAGACTGCTTCATACAAATGATTTATGGCAGCAAGGAAGAAAAAGATTCTGAACAAAATTGAGTCTCACAAAATGATACAAACGACATAAAACAGTAGGGGTAGTATCATATCCCCACAACCAAAAACGTAATGCAGTTCTCATGTTGGCAGTGAAAAAAGGAGAGTATAATTACAGGAATTGTAAATTTAATTCTTATTGACTCCATTAAGAGAGAGAATTTTTAACACTTTAGTGCTTTGTAATGGTATTTTTGGATGGAGCATATTTGAATAAAAAGTAGTTGATTTTTATGTACCTGTGAAAAAAAGCACTACAAAAATGACTCCATTTGGTGATGGAAATGGTTGGTGAAACAGTTCCTGATGGTGCAGTCTCTCCTGTAGATCTGTCTCTCCTGCATCTCCTAGGCTGCATCAGACTGAAGATTACAAACGGAGACACTGAGCTGGTATGCCAGACAAAGGAATCATGCAGTAGGAGCAGAACTCATCAGACATCGATGTGTACTCTCTAAGTCATGGAATAAAAGTGTATCCATGTTCCCTAACTGCTAGGTCTGGTTTTTGTTTGTTTGTTTGTTTGTTTAACTGTGGATTACTAGTTTTAATAGAAAACAAGATTTTGTTTAATGAATTAAAAATGTTCTTTTAATAGCTCTATTTTGCTTCTGGGTTTAAATATATATTGTGACATTTATTGATTGAGGGATAATGAAGTACATAAAACTGTACTGAAGGGCTTCCCTGGTGGCGCAGTGGTTGAGAATCCGCCTGCCAATGCAGGAGACACGGGTTTGATCCCTGGTCCGGGAAGATCCCACATGCTGCAGAGCAACTAAGCCCCATGCGCTACAACTACTGAGCCTGAGTGCTGCAACTACTGAAGCCTGCGTGCCTAGAGCCCATGCTCTGCAACAAGAGAAGCCACTGCAATAAGAAGCCCGTGCACCGCAACGAAGAGTAGCCCCCACTCGCCGCAACTAGAGAAAAGCCCGTGCACAGCAACAAAGACCCAACACAGCCAAAAATAAATAAATAAAATAAATAAATTTATGAAAGAAAAATTGTACTGAAAATACATTCTTATAGAAATCAAAACTCACACTTGTATTGGACAAGGGTATACTAAAGATCTAAGCTCTGACAAAAATATATTGGGACATTATTATTGATTTACACAAACATTTATGTTTTGGAGCTGAAATATTACCAGAAAGATAATCTATGAATTCATCATTTGTCATCTTCCCTGCTATGAACATTAGCTGATATTCTGTCTCATATTCTTAACATTCTCTCTCTCTCCCCCCATATATATATATATAACAAATATATACATATATTTTATTGTATCATTTACAGCATGATTCATGATTATAGAATTCTAATATAACATATCTCTCATCCCAACAGAACAAAAGATTAATACAACAAGCTTAAAATGTGACTTGCAATTGTCTCTAAATATCAGCTACAAATGAGTCCATAACAGAAATTTTCTGCATTGTATTGCTAACCACTGAATTACTTAGCCAAAGGAAAATGGAGTAAGGATGGTATGAAACAAAGTACCTAAAAGGGGAAAGAGCTGGATCGTGGTTAAAAAGAAGACCGAAATGAGGATACTCTCTATCTACAGTCTTTCTCTTTCATTGCCTTTTTGTTCAGTCTCACTTTCTCCATCTCTAATCAAGAACTCAGTGGCAGCTTGTGCAATGAACACACGGATTTATCACCTCCAAACAATGCCAGCCCATGTTTCTCCAAAAAAAAAAAGAGGTGACTCTGAGTAACAAAAATATTTTATGTTTATAATGAGACTTGAACTTTTACATTTACATTATTCTTACGGAGCAACACTGGACGACGTAGAGAGGCAGTGAAGGACAGTCCAGTGATTCTCAGTGGTTCTCCAGGTTAAACCAGTCCAGCAGCAGCATCACCTTGAAACTCAGAAATGTAAATTCTCAGGCTCCACCCCAGGCTTACTGAATAAGAAACTCCAGGGAGGGGCTTCCCTGGTGGTGCAGTGGTTGAGAGTCTGCCTGCCAGTGCAGGGGACGTGGGTTCGAGCCCTGGTCTGGGAAGATCCCACATGCCGCGGGGCAACTAGGCCTGTGAGTCACAACTACTGAGCCTGCACGTCTGGAGCCTGTGCTCCGCAACAAGAGAGGCCGCGATGGTGAGAGGCCCGCGCACCGCGATGAAGAGTGGCCCCCGCTCGCCGCAACTAGAGAGGAGGGCCCTCGCGCAGAAGCGAAGACCCAACACAGCCAAAAATGAATGGATAAATTAATTAATTAATTAATTAATTTAAAAAAAAGAAACTCCAGGGAGGAGGTCTGAGAATTTGTATTTCTAACAAGTTTCCAGCTGAGATACAGCTGACTCAGGAACCACACTTTGGAGCTGATAGATTGGAACAAAGATTCGGAAGCTAGGCTCAGCCCTTCACCAGCTGTGAGTAAGCTTGAGGAAGTTTAACTCAGTTTTCTCATCTGTAAATGGGGTTGAGGTACTGAATACCTCATAGAATTTCGTCAAGGGTTAAATGAATCAACCACTTAAAACTCTGCCTGACATCTAGTAAGTCCTGTATATGTGTTTTTAAAATAAAATGAGTGAAATCCAATGCATCTGTTATATTTTACCCACACAGTCAACTCAGTTTACCTGCTTATACTCTGTCAGCATTTTATTTCCAGATGGCTGAAAGAAATCAGTTAAACCCAGTGGTCCCCAGTCATTGCTTACTGTTAGAAATACCTGTGGAGCTTTTTAAAATTTACCGATATCATGATTTTGATTTATTTGATCTAGGCTGAAGCTCAGGTATTAGAATATTTTAAATGCTCCACAGGAAATTCTAATGTTCAGCCAGGATTGGAAACTTTTACCTTGACTCATAAATAAATGGTATGTTTCTAGAATACAATGGTCATATTTGGGATCCACTGTGAATCAAAATAAAGATCCTTATACTGAATAGAGCAAAGCTCTAGTGCCATATACAGAGCTGTTTAAAAACTTAGGCTGATTGCATAATATGCTTGTAAACTCAATAATATCTGGATCTTGACATATCTCAGGCCTTAGGTGTAAAATAAACCATATATATTCAGGGTGGTAAAATGTATACTTTCAGGCAAGTCACTTTGGTGTGTACAGAATTTTAAACACCTGACAGACTGAAGAGTTGATCCTTCAATCCTGGCAGTACTAGGGAAAACACAATATAGCGAATTCTTGGCATTTAAGGGTTTAACATTATCAGTTTTTCATCCTGAAGGTCCATAGGTAGGGGGATTTGTACTTTACAGAAACACAGATTTGAAGGAGTCATGCCTTGGGGCTGGCAAATTGGATTCGAGCTGCTGCGCTAGTGATTGAGCCTAGCCCATTGCACAGCATCCTTCCCCATCATCACACATCACACTTCCAATGATGAAAATATGGAGGTTTGTGCATAGATAACAGGCAACATACCAGAAATAAAATGTCCGTGAAAGTTGAAATGGTAGCTATAAAAAGCTACTCACAGCAAAAATCAGTATTTCACAAGAGCAGAAGCCTGTCCAAACGTTTTCATGTTCCCAAGCCTGGAGATTTCTAAAGATCTTACAAGTATTCCTTTTGAAGATATCAAGGATACATTGTACACAGAGTTTAAGGCTCTCTTATAATGCTACATATTTCACTTAGATTTAATAAATCCTCAAGTTAATGAAATGTAAAGAAGCAATGCTTCTTATATGAATCAGAAGTTAGATGCATTTTTCATCTAAGTTAGGAAAAAAATTGCATGTAAGTGTCCATCCACTATAAAGATTATATCTCCCTAAGCCTCAATACAGATCTTATGAAGTCTGAGCTTCACAAACCATCAGTATAAAACCCTCTGGGCAGAATGAAAACCACAGATTAGATTGTGGTTTACCTGGGTTTTCCCTTGAGAAATTTTAGAACATATTTCTAATGAATTATAAAAGCTAAAGAAGCAACAGCTCTCAATAGCTGTTCCCTCTCGGTGTGTTATTGTGAGCATGCTGGCAGGATGAAGAAAATCAGGTGGAGATATATACATTTTTTTCTTAATCCTAAACTGAGGTATCCATTGCACTGGAAACACAACTCTTTATGGTGGAAGTTTTGACTAACAGCAAAAATAGTCAATTTTTTGTCAGGAAATTAAATGAGAAACAATGGTGACTAAATCAAACCCACGATCACTAGAAGCCAAGGCTAATTTTCGAAGTCACTACAAAAATAAGGTTCTAGAGCATTTCTTTTAGACAAATCCAAGGAAAATAATTCAGAAGCAGCTAAGTTTGCTATCGATACCCATGATCTCTCAATGTTTCTCTTTATCAGAGCAGTTTTGCAGGTTTTTAAGGTATCTCCAACTCCAGTAGTTAAAAGCCTTTTTTCTGTGGGAAATTATAAGCGATGTTTTCCCGAGCAATTTTGAACTTCCCATTCTCTACCCCACCTCCTTCAACTTCCTAATACCCAGTCTTTAGCCCACATCCTCTTCTGAGACTCTGCAAAGTTTTCAAGCCATTTATGGGTCAAACAAGAAGACTGTGAAGACTAAATGAGAGGATGTATGAAACCTGTGTACCACAATGTCTAGCTCTAAGTAAGTTCTAGATAATTATCAGAGTCCAATCTCTTGTCAATTTCCCACCCAGTATTTTCATCTGCACATTGCTTTACAAAGTATTACATATGCAAAATTTTGTTTTTGAAAATTACTTTCTCCAGAATAGGAAACTTTGTTCTTTAGAGAAGAAGCAAAGATAAAGTCTTCTTTGATAGAAATGTTCCTTATACTCAGTAATGATGGGAAGAAAAAAAAAAGAAAAACTTGAACTCCTGAAATTTGGAAATAGAGGGAAAAAAAAGCTTGACCAACATACTTACCTTTAAGTCTCAAAATTGTGTGTTTTGTATATGTTTAATAAAGATTTTAGAGCTCTTCTTGCTGGACCCAACTTCAAACATATTAATTTGTCTCTTACTTTTACTGAAAACATTTTATTGGAGAGTTTTCTACCAAGAATTTCCATTTTGCAATGGTAGGGTCACAGTGTTTTCAAACCTTCTCTTCTTACTGCTTTCAATAGCAGATCACCCCCTAGTGGAGATGCAGTATATAATATCAATACATTTCTGTGCTTCACTGGTGAAAATTTAAAGGAACTCCATGACACTTAAAATGATGTTTATACTCCTAAGCAAAGACTAAAGAAGACTATTTGTAATCAACATAGATTTCCAAATTATACAGTGAGTCTGCATTTGTATAAGAATAGATGAATAGTTTTAAAGTTTCTTAGACATCCATCCCAATTCACAAATTAATACCTATTTTCATTAGAACTTTTATCTTCTCATTTTATTTTCAAAGAATGGTATAACTATTAAGGTTACTTACAAACTGTAACTATAGTGGATTGCAATCTTCTTTCTGCCCAAGAAACTTGGGCTAAGACATACTCAAATGAGTAATACCCATGCTTTAGATTATTTGAACCCATTTGTAGAAGAAAGTGTCCACAAAATATGAAATTAATATTTACCTTTTACTGAATGGATGCTACATGTCAGGACTATGCTGAGTGCTGGACAGACATTATTTCATTAATAAACCTTTAAAAATACATCTAGATAAAAATGTGAAATTATTGTCTCTGTGTGTGAATCCACTTTTGGATTATGAACTTTTGAGTTCATAATACAGCATGTGAATGTTCTAATAAAAAGCCTAAGTACCAATGCAGTTATTCTTTTAAATGGCGTATAATCTTATCACATTTACAAAGCAAGTCCAACAAGTTCAATCTCACCATTGGCCAAACCTCACATTAATGCCTCACAGTCTCATGTACATATGATTTTGTTTTTATGATAATATGACGACAATGCATTACAACTTAGATTAATTGTTAAAACTCCAATCTGACGTAACTGGAAAATTACCACTTACAATAAATTAGCCAAAGGAAAAGTTATTTGTATTAAGATACTTTGCATAGACTCTGGATTGCCCTATAAAATGTATAATATACACACAAATATAAAGCTATAATATAAAACGTTAATGCAGGAGGACAATTTTTTAAAAGGATTCTCTGGAATTACGCATAGAAATTCCACCAGGAGCATGATGTTTACAGGTAACTTCAAACATATCATTAACACGTTTAAGTATATATCTGGGTGCATTTTCATTATGTAAAAAGTTTTTACAAGCACTTTAATGTCCAATAACTAGAGTGTATAAACTCTAGGGATATTAATTCTTGCCCCATCTAGCTTTCAAGGCTTTTGGGAGTACCAAAATTTCTTGAAAAAATGTATCAAAGTCTTTTATAATTATAAAGAATTATAAAATTGCCAGGTGTTATTATGCTTGTAGTCAGATGAATTGTTTTGATAATAAAAAATATTTCTCACTGTAAGTACTGAAGGACTCTACCAGCCTTATGTAAGAGTGTGCTAAACAATGAAACAAACATAACCTCTTGCACTTCTGCTTTGGGGGAAAGGAAGTCAGGGAGACGAGAGAAGAGTAAACTAGTCAACTGATTAATTGTGGGTAGAGGTAGAGACGCTAGAGGCTGCTTTGCATGTAGGATACAAATAATTAGACCTACTTATTAAACCAAACTGACTTGACTGATCAAATATCACTAAGTTTTACACTGTATCTATTCCAGTCTAATTTCTGACTTCTGAGTCCTGCCAGCGTCTGTTGTATAAATTGGCAAAACATATGTTGACAATACATATTTGTAAGAGCGAAGTTACGGCTACCTAACAGCGCATTTGCAAAAGTGATATATGTGTGTATAAAGCAGAAGGAAATCAACTTATTTTCAAATTTATTTTAATGTCAGTACCATTCCCCTTATGTAGATATATAATAGCCCTCTAAGGAATGCTTAATTATTCAGTAAAAGGGACTCAGCAAGTCACCTTCATTTTAAAATATATACTACTCACTTTGCTGAGCTAGTGGGAACTCTATATTACTATTATTAACATTAGCTATCGTAACATTGTGAAGAAGGTCAGGAGAATTTACCCTTTACATAATGCTTGGATGGCAAAACTGCAACTCAGATCAGTTTTATCTCTGTTTTTACAGATGAAGAGTAAAGAGTTAAGGCTCTGATACAAATAATACAAGTTACACAAATAGAAATCATTTTTCTTTGAAAAAGCACAACATTAACTGAAGCAACCATTATCAATGTTATGCTTTATTAAGCATATTAGTAACCTTAATTACTCATGTTTTAGTAAAAGACCTAAGATCCTTCAATGGCAAAGCCAGAAATGGACCGTTATGGGGACAAAATGACAATAATTAACTGTCATTCAATCTCAACTCTTTAAAGCATAATCAAAGCGTAAACAAAAAAGGTCACTGAGATTCTAGAGCATATGCCACATAAAAGCTGCTTCGATTAAAATTATCAACCTTCCTGAGTATTCATCCAGAGCTGGATTTATTCTGACTGTAATTTTTCTAACCAGGTTAATTTCCAGGCTTTCTTGCTCATGCGGCTAATAAATACAGTAAGGGGTGCGGTTTGAGGAAGGTATCATGACGGCCAGAACATGACAGCCAGAACATGACAGCCAAGATTAAAAATCTGTCTCTAGAGACAGACAAACATAACCATACCGATGTGTCATACAATTATGAATATTTATAGCAGATGATGCCAAGTCACGTCAAGGACAGGTTAAACTGTGTTCAATACCTTCCTGCCAACAATCCCTTCTCCCACCTATTCCACTTTATTTTTCTTTATATAGCTTTATCACCACATTTATTTATTTGGTTATGGGTTTACTGTCTGTATCCCTGCAGTAGAATGAAAGCTGCTTGAAGGCAGGGACTTGATCTACTTTATTCCCTGCTGTATCCCCAGTTCTTCGAACAGTGTCTGGCACATACAAGTGTTCTAAGTAATTGGTGGGCCTGTGGGTGTGGTTTGTCCTCCTGTACTGCCAGGGGCAATATGCCCTAAACACAAAGAAAAGAATTTTGTGATAAGGATGATCATTTACAGTATTCAAAAGCACTAAAACTATGGGAATTAATTAAAATGCATAAGTACATGACAGTGTGATATACCCACTTAAGTTATCAAGAAGCTAAGCAATGTCTCTTCATACTATTAATAAAATAAAATTCTCTTTCAATTAGTATGGCTGATTAAATGCATCATGTGGTACAGTAAAATAATATAATTGGTAGCTACTTCTCTAAAAGGAGCCTGAGACACTTATTCTCATATCTAAATCCACTTGGGCTTGTTTGCTTTGAGAAGCTAAATAAGAATCTCAATCAGAGTGAAACACTTTCACATATTCACAACAAAAAATATCTAAAACCAAAAATAAAACCCTAAAACTCTGTTCAATAGAAACAAAAGACCAACATCCTAGTTTTCGGGGCAATTCTAGGAAAAGATATTTTGACAGAATTACAACTGTACATACGTAGACCAATTATTGGGACTTTGAGAACAGAATACTTGAATTGCTACATACCACCTTTTCAAGAATAATATGACATTTGCCTTTGTTTTAATAACTTTGTTTTAAATTTGATGTCTCCATAAAATAATCTGGAGATAATCCAATGCTCAAGAAAATGGCATGAATGTAACTGAAAAATGACTGAGGATAGATACTTCAGTGAACTGTTAGAATTTCAACCAGGGTCAAGAGGCTATAACTGTAAATATAATTTTAAAATATCTAGTTAGTAGCTACTATATAGGAATATGCATAACATAATATGACGGCATAACCACAAACTATTTTCAGAATGAAACAGTGCATATGATTAAAAATTATGTTTAATTCCATGTCACTTTGTCCTGAGAGTGTGTTAATTCATGCAGGCCTTTCTTGAGGTTAGTAATACATCTCTCTGTCTGTCATCTTTGTAGATAGTTGGATCTGGATTGACTCAGAAAATTATAAACTATGCCACAGTGCAAATATCAACATGAAGCATTAAATGAATGGCAAACTCTACTTAGCGAGGGACAATTTCTATCTCAATGAACCACTCTAGTAGTGAGACTGAATCATTTTGTTTAAACATTAGATATTTGATATAAAACAGTACCATGCAGTTCTGAAATTATTGTGTTCAAATTATTTTTAAGAGAAGAGTGAAAAGGGAGCAAAAAACTAAAAAAACGAAACAAAGAAGGGGGAGGGAGGGTGTGCATAGGGCTGTATTGCTGAAAGAGCTCACACTTTGTTTTCCTCAGTCTCAAACTCATACTTTCCACTTCAGTTGATCACCACATTGTTGTCACATTAATCATCCCTAAAAACTACTAAGGCCACCTGCTCAAAGAGTAAGAATGGTTGCTTGGACTTGATGAATCTAACCCAAACTTCCATATCAACTGAGGCCTTTGATAACCTGGCCTTATCATATTAGTCTCACATTAGGATTTATGATAGCACCTTAAAAAAGAGGTCCTAGAAAATCTGGTGTCCTAATCACCCCACCCCATGCCTTTGTTCAGGGCAATGCTCTTCCTTCTCTCTGGTTACTGACATCTCACACTATGAGACCAGGAGCCCTGGGCCTCTGCTAGGGCTTTTGTTGTGAAGTCTCTCCTGAAACAAAGGTAATCTCTTCCTCCATCTCCCAAGCCCCCAATTTTTCTTTTTGAGTCTCATTATGTTTCACCAGCAGAGCACATTGCCATGATGGAAGGTGGTATTTGAAAACACGTTTAGTGAATTTGATCAAGAGTGTTCATTCATTCCAGAAGCCACATATGTATGTGTGAGACCGCTCTTTGGTGAGAAAGGATTCCCATAAGAAAACATCACAGCTGAGATGTGCTGAAATATGTGTTTAACCAACAGCTTCAATTTTAATCTGCTGGCAAATATTACAGAAGTATATTTTTACTAATGTGAATAATCAAGGTATGCATGCCTCTGTGGAATTTTATGGACTGGTGATATAAACAGTAAAAGGTAAGCCTCCTAAAGCAAAACCCCCCAAAGTTAATATAAAAATGTGCTTTCAGGTTTAACTACCAAAACAGCAGGTGCATTTGGCCATTTATGAAAAAGGAATGCTTCAATAAGTCCATCAACACATACTTACTCTCTGCCTAGTACAAGCTGCTGCGCTTAAAATATAAGACACCTTGAGGATATCAGAGACTCCTGGCAACCCCATTAGCAACAAATTATCACAGAGCAAACAGTGTATCTTCACCGGCTCAAGAAATGTGCATCCTGGCAGGTACAAAGCAAAGGAGAGCCAGAATAAGGAAGGTATTTTATAAACAGAGTGAAGTGCAAAAACTAGAAGTAAGGTTTGCCTATATATTAGAAGCTAATGCCCTCAGGCAAACTTACGCATAACATTAAGAATTCCCTATTTGTAGCAGTAAATGTGTATGCACTTTAAAACTGTTCACACAGCAAAATATTTCATTTTCAGTAAAACAATTTTGATATACCCATATACAGATATCTTTTTTTCTTCCACCAGTGAGATTTTCCTCTCTTATCTGATAACACAATGCTACCTAATTTTCTAAGTCGCAAGTATGCTCAGCAAAAAGGTGGAACATGAATGCACCAAAATATAAAAAGAAGATAATTATAATGAAAGTACAGCTCATAAAGGGAACATTTAAGAATGCCTTATAAGACACACTTGGCCTTCACACATTTACCTTACTTTCTGCTCTCACTGTGGTACAATACCATAGAAGCACAAGACTCATTGGAGTGACTTTAATATAATCTTCCTAATATATTAATCTCAGAATTCCACAGATCCCTTCACTTCTGGATTGCGTACAACCCATCTCCTGCATACGTAGGTGTGTCACACAACTTGTTGCAAATATGGCCAGAAGGCTAAACAAGACCACAGAGTATGCTGTTGCTAGAAATTTTCAACATTCTAGAAATGGCTCTGCAAGTGCATGGCTTATTCCCAGTAGGAGTCTATTAGTTTCTGCCATATGTTCATCTGGCTACATCCATAGTTGCATCTAGGTATAAGGAGGCTGAGCAGTCCTATTTTTCTAGGAGGGCATGTGATTCATTTTTTTGTTAGGCAAATAAATAACCCTTCCGTTGCCCTTTGAGTTACTTGGTAAATACTTTCCTTTTCAATTGGAACACTCTGCTAAAGCCATTATAATAAGAGAACAAGCTGCTAGGAAAACATGTAGATAAAAAGGTCCACAAAAAAATGGAGAATGAAGTTCTGAAATAACAGGGGCCAGAAGATATCTGGCACCCCATTTCCATATTCCTTCTCCATAACCGGGCCCATATGCAGAAGCTTAAATACTAATTAAACCATGTTCATAACTCATGCTTTGGCTTTAGATTCAAGAATTATTCGTGGTCACCAACATTACCATGTTCTTATATCTAGCAGATAAAATATCAGGCACGGGCTTAAACACCAGCAAGGTAAGTAGCCCCAACTCAAGGTGAAACCACCACCTTGCTCCTGCTCTAGAACAAGCAAACACGGTCACTGATACAATGACTGAAGATCACTATTGCTCACTAAGTTGAATTTCTGTTTGTAGGAGGAGAGTGGTTAAAACACAAGGAGAGAATCTTTCTCAATAGTTAACGCCCAGTAAGTTTTTTGAATTATATTAAAAGATTTTAAATTACACTGATTTATTAAAAGTAAACATTTTACTGTTGTTTAATTACTACAGTATTCAAGATTGATGACAAAATTTTTTTTTTTTTTTTTTTTTTTAGAAATTTCATGTAATGTCTGAAACATTTATATTAACATATTTCCATACGACAAAAGATAATTTTTGAAACATTTTAAAATCACATTGATAAGATACAATGAAAATATATTGGAATTCACACTTGTGATAGATATTGAGCTCAATTTTTTGTGTGCGTGTGTGTGTGCATGTGTTTTTTGTTTTCAGCTTTATTGAGATATAATTGACATACAACACTGTGTAAGTTTAAGGTATACAACATGATGATTTGATAGAACTATATATTGTGAAATGATTGCCATAAATAGGGTTAGTTAATACTTCCACTGCCTCACATAATTACCTTGGTGTGTGTGTGTGGTGTGAGAACATTTAAGATCTACCCTCTTAGTAAATTTCAAGTATACAACACAGTGTTGTTGACTACAGTCACCATGTTCTACAGTATATCCACAGGACTTATTCATGTTATAACTGGACGTTTGTACCCTTTGACCAACATCTTGGTGGAAAAAAATGTAAATGACATCTTCAAGGTAATAATGAAGCACTTCAATGTAATAATACCATGAACAATGCTGTTTTTCTTGGTACAGTCTTTTTTTCAACATCATTACGAGCTGCAAAATGCAAAAGTAAAACAGTGCTTGGAAATAGTCTGATCCTTTAAAACAAACTCAGATGGAGCAACCGAATTTTGAGAAGGCTCATTAAAAATTAAAGAATGATATAGAGTTAATATGGCTTAATTTTCAACCAATGGCAGATTCCAAATACTTCCTAAATCAAAATACTGAAAATAATTGCAATTAAGTGATTTCCCAACATTCTTTTATTATACAATGACAGAACTATGTACCTATATGTGAAATTTCTAAATATATGGATTACTTGACCTACTTACCCAGTATTCTCCTTTAAGAATGATATACTATGAAAAATATCTTGTAGGCTTGATTGACATGGGAAGGGTTTTTGGTGATTTTTTCTTCCCAGGAAAAACTTTTGGGCTGTGTAGTGTTTCTCAGAAGCTTGTAATAATTGCTGAATTGTTGGTAACGATGAGAAATATATGCTATGTTATTCTATGGGGGAAGTGATAAAGTAAAAGATGGCATTTATTTTGTCTTTAATCTGGCTGGAATTATTCTTTGACAATGTTAAATTGACAAACAAAACAAAACAAAATCATGGAGCGTATTGCAAGATTTCGCAGCAGTGTGATCACTAGTGAGAAAATGGGAGTATAAAGAAATAGTCCACTGAACGCCAGCTCTTCAGAGATACTCCAGCTGCCAGATAATTGCTAGCAGTCTTAGTTTTCAATTTAAGAGCACTTTAGGGGGTGTTTATTATATTTAGATTCAAAGAGATAGTTCATACCTCTGGGGCAACTCAACTGGAGAAATTTAGACCAGATAAGTGAAAATTTTGTATTTCAAGGCAAAGTTTAGGTGAACTTTTTCATGGCTGGTACAGTTGATGTTTGAATGAATTGGGAGCTTGGGATTAGCAGATGCAAACTATTACATATAAAATGGATAAACAACAAGGTCCTACTGTATAGCACAGGGAACTATATTCAATACCCTTTGATAAACCATAATGAAGGGACTTCCCTAGTGGCACAGTGGTTAAGAATCCACCTGCCAATGCAGGGGACACAGGTCGAGCCCTGGTCCGGGAAGATCCTACATGCCGCGGAGCAACTAAGTCCACGAGCCACAACTACTGAGCCCGCGTGCCACAACTACTGAAGCCTGAGCGCCTACAGCCCATGTTCTGCAACAAGAGAAGCCACTGCAATTAGAAGCCTGCGCACCGCAAGGAAGACTAGTCCCTGCTTGCCACAACTAGAGAAAGCCTGCATGCAAGCTATGAAGACCCAATGCAGCCAAAAATAAATAAATAAATACATACACACATACATACCGTAATGGAAAAGAATATGAAAATGAATGTATATATATATGTATAACTGAATCACTTTGTTGTACAGCAGAAATTAACACAACATTGCAAATCAATTATACTTTAATAAAATATACTTATAATGAAATACCAACTTCATAAGGTTAGTTTGAGAATTAAATGACACAATACACGCAAAGCACCTAACCCAGTGCTTGGAGAATAATAATAAGCACCCAATAGCAGCTACTTGATTTAACTACTATCACTAAGGGGCCTAAATTTGACTCTTTTATTCAAGCTTTAGGTGGAATCTAGAGAAAAATCAATAATCAACTAACAGATACTTTGATAAGTATGTGTATATAACCGTAAAACATATAAATGAGTTATATGTCTAAATCTTTGAATTATGTTGAAAGGGTACACTGAAAGCCCTTTTTGTCTCTGTCCTTCTGTGAAATTGTCTCATCCCTTCTCCCTGTGCTCATAAAAACATTCTCCTGCCAACCCTCAATATTTTCCCAAATACAGTATATATATTTCTAAGTTTCTCCTGCACAGCTTTCTCTATTTCTTGTGATCATATTTCAAATAAAGTGAAGAATAAATGGCAGATGACTAATGAATCCAGGCACTCATTAGAGGTCTGGGCAGAGTCTATGACTGAGGGTGATTTAGCCTGTACCAGAGTTTCTGCTGTATTTGCCAGTCAGCTCTGAGAGGTTGGCAGACTCTGGTTTCAAGAGATTGACATAGTTGTTATGTGCCATAGATTAACTCACGATTTTAACCTGAGAATCTGCGCTAGGACAATCCTCTGGAAATGTTTCGTCATTTGCCTCTGACCCAATTTTAGGCTCACAAATGGAATTGATAATAAGAGACATCTCCTCACATGGGTATAAAAGAAATGAAGAGATGGAATGCTTAACATCTCTTTTATAGGTAATTACTTGCATATAAAGAGAATAAATTACATTCTAAATAGAATCATTCTCACACATTCATGTGTGAGCCAATGGCTTCATTCACTTATAAAGGCAGGGGAAATTTGTAGTTCATTGTCATTGCTAAACCATGTAATTTTTGAGAACTATATAAGACTTTATACAACCGCTACATCCCTGGCATCTGTGGCAAAACGTCGTCCAGTTTTAGTTAAAGAAAGTATTACTAACAATGAACACATCTACTTGCCTCCATATTGCTACCAGCATGCCAAAGGAGGTGTGGAGAAATGGAAAGCATTGCCTTTCAAACACCTTCTCAAAGAGACCTGTTTGGAAAGGAGCACTGGAAATGCCAGTAAGAAAAACAAATTCAATACAATTATTCCATTTTTATCAACTGCCGAACAAACATTATCAGTCTTCAAACCAGTTTGTAGGAGGTAGAATCAAGGTTTATTTTAGATCTATACAGCTGCATGACTCACTGGGGGGAAAATAAATGTGTTGATTTACCAATATGTATGTCATTCACAGGCACTGCTCTGAACAACTGCTCTTGAGCTCTGCATGCTTAGTAGAGAATGAATTTAAATCTGTCCAGGTGCACATTTAGGGTTGTGTTGCAAAGTCAAGTCAAGCCCATACTATAAAATAAAGGCATATTTTAAGGGAAAATTCTAAAACAGTTAAAAAATTTCAGAGACATTAGTAGATAGTTTCTGACTGCAGAAAATGAAAAGCAAATGTCACTACTCACTGTTATTCCAAGTTAAAATACTGACCAAGTGTTCTTTCTAACTTTAATTCTAATTTTATGCTTTCTAAATATCTCGATGATTTCTTTCAGCTGATAAACTTGTATAAATTTGATGGTTTTTTTTTGCCTGGGCCTGAGAAAACAGAGTCAGGAATTAGGGTTTTCAGATGTCACTTGCCTTACCCTCACTTTCTGAACTCTGCCAGAGCCACTTCCTTTGGGTAATTGTTCCAGAAGAATCAGAAGGATTAGTATGTACAAGTTGCTATGTTGAGTAATTTACTTAAATCATCTCATGTAGTTCTCTCCCCAGTAGCTTGAGGTAAGTATCATTATTGTCCTCTTGTCCCCCCCACCCCCTGCCACCCGTGAGAAAATTTTGTTTCAGAGAAGTCTCCCAATTTGTCCCAGGTCACATAGCCAGTAAGAGGCAAAGTGATCATTTGATTCTCGGTAGTTGGGTACTGACCCCTGTGAATTCACCACCAAACGATGAGTGCACAACTCTCACAAACACCCCACTTGACAGACTAAGGTTCTCAGATAGGCTATAAATGTGGCAGTATCTACCCACCCCCAGGTTATAGGAGAAAGGCTGCCTTTCATTGGGAAGCAGGCAAATCAATTACTCTTTATGAATTATTATTTTTTTAAGTGCTTACAGAAATAGAGAACTGATTGATGGTTGTTGGGGATTAAGGAGGAAGTGGGGCAGAAGGGGAGCCAATGCGGCTATGAAAGGACAACAGGAGGGATCCTTCATGGGGTGGAAAGGCTCTGTATCTTGACTGTGCCAAAACCCTGTGCAACAGATTGAAGGTTTGTGTCCCCACCCCCCAAATCCACATGTTGGAATCTAATCCCCATTGGATAATATCTGGAGGTGGGTCTTTTGGGAAGGTGATTAGGTCATGAGGATGGAGCCCTCATGAATGGGATTAATGCCCTTACAAAAGAGACCCCAGAGAGCTCCCTTGCCCCTTTCTTTACGTGAGGACACAGCAAGAAAGCCTCTCATGAACCAGGAAACAGGTCTTCACCAAACACCAAATCTGCCAGTGCCTTGATCTTGGTCTCCCCAGTGCCCAGAACAGTTTGTTATTTAAGCCACCCAGTCTATGGTATTTTTGTTATAGCTGCCTGAATGGACTAAGACATCCTGATTGTGATACTGCCTTCTAGTTTTGTAAGATATTTCCACTGAGGGAAAACTGAATAATGGACACACGAGATCTCTCTATGCTATTTCTTATAACTACACGTGAATCGACAATTATCTCAAAATAAAACATTTAATGAAAAATGGTGCAGGCATTTTAACACATAGTTACGTGAAATTAATTTGAGATACAAATTAAACAAAGCTAAAAAGCCAGGTCAGTATCTTGAAAATCCAAACCCAGGAGAGAAGCCCATAAGGCAGCCAGGGGCAGGTAGTAAAATCCTACAGAAACACTTTCTCAATTCAGTCATTCTCACAGGTAGCAAGAGATTCCTAGTCTCTCCTGGAGGCTCCTCTGTGACAGTCTAAGAGGAGAAAATAAGCAACGGCAGCCAATCTTTGCACAGTTCCTTCCCGGGGCTGCTCACAGAGGGAGACAAGAACGGAGATGGAGTCTTTCTCCAAGGCTTGTCTGGCCATATTGGTTGACTGGCTGCTCTGGACAGCCTCATATTGGATATACTTAACAGCTGGTGTCAGGGTTACTAACAGGAACAACTCAGAAAATGACAGTAGAGTTGGTGACCTAGGGGCTCTGAAGGGACCACTCTGCCAGCAGAGGAGAATGCAGTGCCTACTATTCTACAATTGACATACTAGCTAGCAGTTTAGGGCTCCATGGACAATCAACAATCCCAAGTTTCTTAGAAAATTTATAGCTAAGCCACAAAGTTATCAAAGAAAACTACTTTATGCGTGTGTGTGCACGCGTGTGCACATGCCCAAAAGGGGAGGAAAAAACCCAAATTGGGCCCTTGAAAGCAGTACACTGAAATATTGTATTTAAATATCAAAATATTACAGACTACAGATCGTAACAGGAGAAAGAGAGAAAGCAATAAAAATGTTAGTGCTGTAAGGAGAAAAGAATGACTTGTGGATAACCCAGGGTCTTAGTCAAGGTGCTTCTTCTAGGTACTTCTCCCCATTAAGAGCATTTGGGGGATTTCCCTGGTGGTGCAGTGGTTAACACACCATGATTCCATTGCAGGGGGCACATGTTCAATCCCTGGTTGGGGAACTAAGGTCCTGCAAGCTGCACAGTGCAGCCAAAAGACAAAAAAAAAAAAAAAAAAAGCATTTGGAAGTTACTGGCTCTATACTTGGGATGAAGAGGCTGAATTTTACAGCAAACAAAAGATGGCACAACTGCTTCTGACTGCAGGTGGTGGTCACTCATATAAAAAGATACTAAAAAAGATGTTTGGCAAAAGTTTTGTATTATATTATGGAAAGAAGAGTTGGTAGAAAAAAATCAAAGCAAATTAAAAAAAAAAACCTTTTTATTCTCAGATAACTTTAGATTCACAGAAGAGTTGTAAAAATAGTACAGAGAATTCCCATATACCCTTTGCCCAGCTTCTCCTCTGTTGATGTCTTACATAACCACAGAAGACTTATAAAAACTAAGAGCTTTGATACAATCCTATTAACTAAATTACAGAACAGAACTTATTTACATTTCTCCAGTTTTTCAGGGAAAGTAATTTTTCTGTTCCTGGATCCAATTCAGGATCCTATATTGCATTTAGTTGCCACGCCTCCGTAAGTCATCTCAAGTCTAGAGCAGTTCCTCAACCTCCTTCGCCTTTTGTGACCTTGAGGCTTTTTGAGTACTGGTTAGTTATTTTGTAGATTGCTCCTCAATTTCGCTTTGTCTGATGTTTTCTCACCATAACATTGAGACTACGCATTATCTGGCACACAGGTGTGTTCGTGCATCGTATTAGAGGGTTCATTATGACCGTTTGTTATTGGTGGTGATGTTAACCTTGGCTAAGATCATGCTGCCAAGATTGTCCACTGTAAAAATACTATTTTTCCATTTGTAATTACTAAATATTGGGTTAGCCAAGAAGTTTGTTTGGGTTTTTCCACAAGAAGTTAGGAAAAACCCGAACGAACTTTTTGGCCAGCCCAATATTTTGGAGGAGATATTTTGAGTCTATGCAGATCTGTTTTCCTTAAACCTTTGCCCACTAATTTTAGCATCTATTTATGGATCTTGCCTGCAGCAATTATTGCTGTGGTGTCCTACTAGTGATTTTCTGTTTATGATTTTGTATTTCTAATAAAGTCTTTCCTTCCACATTTATGACTGCAAGGAAGAATTGCTGTTTAACCACCTTATTTATTTACTCAGTTATTTATTTATATCAGTACAGGCTCATGGATATTTATTCATTTACTTGGATTATAATCCAATACTATCATTGTTGCTCAAGTTCTTTCTGATTGGTTCCTGTGCCACTTTCAATGTGCTCCACCTCTCCTTATTTTTAGCACACTTCAAGCTCTGCAACACAGAAGTCACAAGATGCTGTATACTCATCTTGTATTTTCCCTGCCCCAACCCTGGAATCAATCAGTTCTCCAAGGACCTCTCATTCTTTTTACTGCAGAATGTATTTAGAGAGGAAGATATGGACACTAAATGTGCTCCTTGCTACTGAGGAAATGACTGATTCTAGCCCCTTCAGTGAAGAGAACTAGGAAATATATGTATGTACATTAACTCATGTATATACAAGCCTCTACATTTCTGTATCTGTTTCTGTGTGTGTGTGTATATAGATATATATATTTTATGCATCCACATTGGTACTTCTGCCTCTAATCCGGTACCACCGGGCTCATTTTCCCTTCTTCTTTCCCTTTTGTAACTCCTTATTCTGATAGTGGGAAACCTGGCCTTTACCATCTTTATCTACTTATTTCTTCAACTCTAGTATACAAATAAATTAGTTTCAGAATTCCTTACTAACATGCCTATGAGAAACAAATTTACAAATGAGATGACAGTGCTCGTGTACAGTTCTGTTGGCCATTAGGAAACAGCATCCAGTCAAAGCACTATTTTCCAAATGTACGCAGGTCAGCTCCTTTCTTCCCAGTCCCCCTTCAGTGTGGGTATGTGGTTCATATGTAATACAGTTAGATTCATTTGTCACAGTCTGCATTCTATTTTTTTCTCCATCTCTTAATTTTTTTCTTTTTAATTACAAAGCAATATCTGCTTTTTGTGGTGCACAGTTCTTTGGATTTTAACAAAAGCATGAAACTGTATTTCCACCTCCACCGTTCCATACATAACAGTTTCATCACCCCCCCAAATTTCACCATACTAACTCTGTATGGACAACGCTTCCCCCCAAACCTCGATCAAAGCAAGCTTATGCTTCAATTATCCTGGTATATGGTTTGGAATTAATTAGAATTAAGTAGAGCAGTTTAAGCATGTTATAATAATAATGCATCTAATGTCAGTACAGTGAAAAGGCCTAATCTGTAAAACTATAAGCTGCTGTTGTTCTAAACTACATCAGTGCTTAGATTTGGCCTTTAATTAGATCTAAATAGCTCAAAAAATTACACCATGGATTTTTTGTTGTTGTTAATTTTTCCTTCTTTGAATGTTTACATGTGGAATCTCCTGAGACATCCAGAGCCCAACATCACTATTTACAGAAAAGCAGTGGAAAAACCTGCCTGCTGTTTTACTTCTCCACATGGTGGAAGACCGCACTTCAGGGAAGCAGCCGGGTACTTGCTGAAGATCACTACAAGGACTGCCATATCTGTCTCCACCGGGCCCTTTCAGAGGGTGTGCTGACACCAAATGGCTCATGCAGAGAGTACCAGTGCTTTTTTAAAATGTGTCATATTATTTTGTTATTACTGCAGGTCATTGTGGATAACAGTGAAATGGGATGGGAGACAAGAGATTGGCAGGGTGTTAAGAGAAGGAATAAAAGAGATATGTAGTCATATCTTTTAGTCAGCAGAAAAAAAATTAAAAACCACTTTTGATTACGTTATGTGGACTTTTTCTATGCCTAAGTAGCAATTCTCAAAGTGTGTTTCTTGGTGGTTACTATCTGTGGTTACAAATATATACAGGGATGAAAATAAACCCATCCTTGGAGAGGATACTGTCTCCTTGAGGCATAATCAAGAAGAGGAGGTAGGGCTTCCCTGGTGGCGCAGTGGTTGGGAGTCTGCCTGCCAGTGCAGGGGACATGGGTTCGAGCCCTGGTCTGGGAGGATCCCACATGCCGCAGAGCAACTAGGCCCGTACGCCACAACTACTGAGTCTGCACTCTAGAGCCCGCGAGCCACAACTACTGAGCCCGTGTACCACAGCTACTGAAGCCCGTGTGCCTAGAGCCCATGCTCCACAACGAGAGAAGCCATCGCAGTGAGAAGCCTGCGTACCACAATGAAGAGTTGCCCACTGCTCGCTGCAACTAGAGAAAAGCCCACGTGCAGTAACTAAGACCCAATGCAGCCAAAATTAAATAACTTAATTAGTTAAAAAAAAAAAAAAAGAGGAGGTAATGCCCAGAGCACAGACTTTACAGCCGCCCTGGGCCAGATGCCATGTGATTCTGTGCAACCTAATACATCTTTCATGAATTCCCTTCTATGTAAAATAAGCCACACAATACACAACTATCAAAGTTACTGTAATAATTAAGCAAGTTAAAGCATATGAAGCACTTAATACAAGTAAGCATGCAATAATAATAATAGCTACTAGTAGTAGTAGTATCTGTGCATATTTTCTTAGGTGATAAGGAAATGTAATTATACAGAAGGAGTCATGTTTAATATTTACAACTAAACATGTATATTTTAAAAAATAACCATGATTCCAAAGAACCTCAGTGTGGCTAGTCAAATAAACTAAATGGTACTTATGTTTCAAAAATGACAAGAGGACATGCACTGAACATGTCTAAATTTTTCTCTTTAGCTGACTATTACAGACTATAGAAGCTCTTGGAAGAATGACCCATGCCTTTTTCATGTTTGTATCTCTAGGGCTTTCTAACAGTAGGCATAAGAAAACACCCTAAGTTCAGCTGAATAATGTTCAGATCAGAGTAAAAGCCAATAAACAAAGTGAGAGATGGTCAGGAAATGTCCTGGGCACATTAAAAATATCCACATTTTAGTACTTGGGGGAATCAGAAGAACACTCTGTCTCAGGAACAGAGTACGTAGTTCCCCTGAGTCAACACTTTACAGTAAACAAAGATCTAGTCTTTTGCATAGAGGTGAAAACCTAAACATCATCATAGTAGAGATCCCAGCTCAAGACTGTGCCAAAATCACAGTGGGTTTTGGCCGATTTACACCAGTCTGGCTTACTAGTAGAGTAGGCATGCCAGTACTTTCTGTATTATGGCATTTGTAACTCAGATTTCTCCCCAAACTAACCTCTTCTCCACAGTGTGATAAAATGCAGCAGGATAGGGAGAAAAGCCTTTTCCCATATCATATGCAAGGAACCAAGGTGGATTCAGTGTTTTGAGGGTTTCAAAGATGATAGGCCCCTCTACCTTCTTGACGGCGTGAGGCAGTGGAGTCCAGTAGTGGAGGGGCGTGAGGGAGGATCAGAAACATGGTGGGGCTTTCACACGCACGGCTCAGCAACAGACCTCACTCAAAGCCACGGGAACAGAGAGCAAGAAAATGACAGACTCCAAACAGTCACTGACTGGGTTTGTTCCTGAGAACAAATGAGAGCAGATTCCCTCTGGGGATTCCCAAATATAATTGTTGGGGACCTGACATGGGCAGGGGTCAGAAAATAGGGATCTTCACCATTAATGGGATCCCTTTTACACCCCAGGCTAGTTAACCTTAAGAAGCATGGGGGACCTAGAAATATCTATTAACTGTGCAAAAAACCAAAAAATACCCATGAACAACAAACAAAACCAGTAAAATTGGAATTTGGGGAAATTTTCCAGAGGTACCCTTTCTTCAAGCGCAGTTTTAAAAGTACTATTTAAAAAAAATCTCAATATAATGAATTACTAGAGAAAACAAGTATTTATTTCATGTCTTGTTTTAGGCACTGTTATATCATACAATGTTCCTATACTAAGTATAGTTACCTTAATCTCTCAGATAAAGAACATGAAAATTAAAGAAGTGAAAAAAAAATTCTTTTTAGCAGTTCAGATCTTTAGAAAGATCTTCAAAAGAGCATTTGGCCTAGTCCTGCCATCCAACATTTAAGCTATTCACAGCTGTTTAGCAGATAAGGCAATGGATGCTTAGAATTTTCCTTTTTTTTTTTTTTTTTTGGTTAATTTATTTCAAGATTAATTCTCTTTACCAAGTAGGAATTCAAATTCATGTGTTTACATTTAGGATCACAAAGGCGCAATTGAAAACAAAACGCTGCAAAAGATTTCCAAAGCTGAACAACACTCTGCTTTCTGACAAAAATATAGAGAGTCTCACTTTAGCAAATCGAGGACACTTGGGATAATTACACATTAAAAGGACTGAATCATGGTCCTGATAACAGGAAAGCAAAAGCCTACATAATTAAACAGAACAAAAGCAAAGAATTTTTTTCTTTAAAGTTCAGAAACAGCAGACCTGGTGCTTTTGGCAATGGTCCAAATTCATTCTGGTTAACAGGAATGATAAATACTTCATAAACAGAGCATCCCAAATGAAAGAAGAAAAAAAAAAAGATTTGAAAGAGAAGAAAGCACCCATGTGTCAGACAACATGCTTCACATAGTATATTCATTCACTTGTTTCATAGGCAAAAGCCACGTAAGGCCCCCTTTATCCTCAAAAAAGATTTATAAAGGCCACATATTGGGAAGTACCAATCTGAGAAGGGGTACTTCTCATTAAGTACTTGCTTCCTTCTCTCCTATTTGTGATATCACAAGCACAGCACTCTTAAACGCGAACAACTCCATGTTATCTGTATGTATCCTGAGTAAAGAAATTATGTGCATTAAGATTCATGGGCACCGAATGTAACCACTGGAGAGAGAGATGGGTGGGTACTGTCATGTGATACATGTTCTACAGAGTTTGGAGGATGCAGGGATTCGTACAAGCTCACAGCTGAAAAAGTTTAAAAGCTCAGCAGACCTTCTAGAGCCTGCAGAGTGAGGAGAGAGCAACAGTGGTGAGAGGAGAGAGAGACCAGAGGTGGACCCTTGAGGAAGGGAGCCAACACTGCATTTTCCTGAAGTGATTGCACCCAAGTGGACACATGGGCAGGAGAAGTGACCAGAAAGGAAGCACTGACAGCCAGTCACTATGGGGGCTAATTGGAGGGGCTTCAGCATTCCAGGGAATCAGGTGACCCTAGTGAAGGGCTCTTGGAGGAACCCACGAAAGCATCTCACAAGAAAAAGAATCTGCATTTGGATATCCAACTCTCTCGGAAGGCACCAACACCATCCCAGCCTTTTCTGCCCCCTTATCTCACCTTCTCTCCTCCTCACCCAATTCTCCAAAGCAGAGGCAGCCTGGTGAGTCTAAGAGGAGGGCAAATAGTGAAGAAGCTAAGGCAGGCCTGAGCAAGGGAAGACAAGCACTTCCAAGCTAGTAAAAGATTTGATACTATGCTGGAGTGGACATTTTATTGCCTGAAAAACAAAACCACTTCTTGGTATTTGAAGTAAATGCAAAAGCCATGGGAACTGTAAGGGTCTTTAGCCAGGAGCATGAAGGAAAGATGGTGGCAGGAAAGAATAAAGACGTGTCCCCGCTACTGTGTTCAGCTAGTTCAATAAACCAGTTACAACTGCATGTTCACATTGAAGTGTAAATATTGGACGAACAACCTTATTAGCCCACAGTGGTTATCTCGACATATGCTGACAAAAATCAGCTTCCATTTCCCTTATCATCAGGACTTCATGGATGCCAATTTACAGAGCTCTGCCTTTCCTTTACCCATCTGCTACATATACCCACACAGGGAGAAATGTATATAATTAGGCACACACAAATAAATAACAGGAATCTAGTTTTCTAAATAGATGAGAGGAAATCGAATAGCCAGAGTCAAGTCCGGCGGTATCTATTCTTTTAAAATCAGTTCAGCAAATATTTTTCAACCAAAACTTGCATCTTCACTATTACAAACTGATCAGATACTGGAAACTCAAGTAAAAGTTATACAACTAAACACATTTGTACCATCTGCAAATTGAAATTATTGATAAGCAAAAGTTTAATACCCATTTGAAGGCAGCATTTTTTCTTTTGGTCACTATCTGATGCTTAATTAACTATTAAAAATGAGTTTTCTGTTGTTAAATAAAATAACTCTATCATCTAAGAAAGAAAATGCTCTGATTTAAAAATCATCATAATTATAGACAAAATTTCTGACACTGAGCTGACTCATTTTATCTTGTCTGTGATGTTTTCAAGGCTGCTTTACCTATCAACATATCCTTATCACGATTCGATTCACAATAGGTATTTACACTTTCCTATTTAAAAATCTGATATAAAAATTTCCCACTGTTGAAGAGAGTAAGTTTTCAGCAATTCCAGATATCTGCAACCCAGAAGTAAGTGGAGAAAGGGCCTCTTTAAGGCTATCATATAGAGCTAACATAAATCTTGTTAAGGAGACTATAAAAATCCTTAGACTGTAGTAAACTTCAGTTGTGACTAAATTACATCAATTGGTTTAACATGATTAATTATTTGGTTAGATTAAAGAGAACAGAGGTAAACATGAGGGGTGGGCAGTAGGGCTATTTGATTGATAAAAATGCACATTTCATATTTAGAGGGAGGAAAACAGTGGAATATAACCCCCAACTTAAAAAATAAAAAACTAAAAAGAAAACAGAAAGACCAGCACAAATCTTTTTATAAAAATGCCTAAAAAATGTATACTCCTTAAAGGCTCCTGAGGTATTTTAATACAGATAAAAACAAATGAAAAGAACAATATTTTTACGATAATGATCTTGAATCATCATAAAAATGTTTGCTGGGAATTAGAAAAATTTATTTTAAGAATTCATACAAATATAACTGTATTTTAGAAAGATGCATTGGAGAAAACCTGCTAAAATGGAAAAGCACAGAAGGAAATGACCCTTTATTATCTAAAATATTCATTTATATTTATCATCTAATTCCTTAATAATGCTACATAAATCAGATGTTACCGCAAATTGATTGTAATTTTTTTTGTCATATTTATGGCTAAGTAATAATACATGCTTATAACATAGAATTGTTAGTCTTAGGGCAGTGGAAGTGAGTTTTGAGAAAAGATAGGATGTATTTTCCTATGCATACATTTCCATAAAATGCTAACATAACAGAGACATTTTTAAAATAATAGAACAGGATCCAGTGAAAAAAAGATGCCTTGCCAGCTCAATACTTTCCCTGTTCTAACATAAGTACATACGTGGGAAGATGAAGAATTGAGAAATGAATTAGCTTTACTGATGATCAAATGTACAACCCCCAAATACAAAATAATTGAAATGAGACCAAACTGCTTTTGAACACAGTAATCACTTGTTATAATAGAAAGAGAGAGACAAATATTCACGTCTTGGGCAAGTCAGATTTCTGCAATGTATTCAATGGGAACTTGCAACACTGAAAATAACTGAAGCTCCTATTTCTGTCACCTCTGTTTCTATGACTAACATAATTCCTACTTAAAAAAAATGGTTCTCAAAGATCACTGGTTGCCAGGGTTTGGTGGGGGGGATGAATAGGTAGAACATACAGGATCTTTAGGGCAGTGAAAATACTTTGTGATATTATAATGATGAATAAATGTCATTATACATTTGTCCAAAGTCATAGCATATACAACACCAAGAGTGAACTGTAATGTAAACTATGGACTTTGAGTGATAATGATGTGTTCATGTAAGTTCATCAGTTATAACAAACATACCACTCTGATGGGGGATGTTGATAATGGGGGAGGCCATGCATGTGTGGGGGCAGAAGGTATATAAGAAGTCTCTGTAGCTCCCTCTTAATTTTGCAGTGACCCCAAAACTTCTCTAAAAAGTAAAGTCTTAAAAAACGTTCTCCAGCCTCTCAGGAGAGCTCCTTTTAGCCAAATATGTGAGAGTAATTAAATACACTCCATTTCCATACTTAGGAAACTAGTGTTTATCATACGTGTTTGTTGAAGACTTTTTGTAAGCACAGCCAAAAACGTATAAACATGCTGTCTCACCCCTGCTCCCTAATCAACCATTCATGATATCTGGGGATAAGACACAATATGCTCAATAGGGAAATAGTCATTTTAAAAAAATCAGACAGGGAATTTGGTCAGATTCTTTAATTAGGGATCAGCATTAGTGAGATTTATTGAGATAATCTCTCAACAATAGAAGAGGAAAGATTCCCTTCACAGCATTCAGTACCAAAGATAAAGCATTATGAGAAAATTTCTTATTAGATCAAACACATGATTTGAAACAAACTTTATTGTGATTTGGATTTCTTATCTCTGAAGAAAATATATAGTAACTGCTTCCCAAATCTGTCATATCCAGAATCCCGGGTATTAATTTTTCTACAAAGAAGTCATGTTTTAAAAAATGTAATGAATCATTTTGCAATTCTCAATAATTTGTTACTTTTAAAAATCAAAGCCCTTTTTCATATAACACATAAGTCAAAATTCAGCAATCTACTCTAAATGTAATTTCTGCTGGACTTTTGAAATAGTGACCATCGTCATCAAAATTCCATGAACCTCCAATGGAGATGACTGACGCTTACACTTAGGTTTGCATTATCCTGGACTCAGGTGAAAAATACAATTTTCCATTGTATTCCTATAATATGCACACCAGTCTGTGGGTATTTCTAAAAGAAAGATTATGTTCAGTGCAGAATGTCTTTAGGATTTACTTCTGATTAAAGACACATAGGTAGAGAGAATCTCTAGTTTAAGCAATAACTTGGGATTGTTTTCCTTAATTCCCTTGTTAAATTTTTGTGGCAACTATTTCAAAAGGGAGGAAAAGAATATAGGTTGGGCGTAAAGTGCTGTTGTGAGATATTACACAACATATCTAATTTAATCCTCACACCATGCCTGTGGGATATATAATCTTTAATTCAGAAAAAGGGGTTTAGAGACTCTAAAAGACTCACCAAGATCACACAGTAAATGAAGCATCTTGGACCCACTAAGTTCTTTTCTACTTGGGTACTACCCATAATTTTCAGGCATTAACGGAATGAAACAATACAGATGGTCATTTTTAACGAGAAGCCAATCTGTTCGGCTCAGCACACACTGACTTTTGGTTTTGATTATTTTCCAAGGATTACATTAAAAAATTGTTAAAATTTTGTTTACATTCCCAGATTTTACCTAATATCCTAAGAATACGGCCACACATTATAAACAAAATAATAAGCTCATTACAAAGTGCCCTGCTTACAGAAATAAACTGTGAGAAGGAACAGATTCTAGTGGGCGTCAATTAGCAATGCAAAGAAATCAGCCCAGCTATAAAACAGTCCTACAATCAATATGGACAGAGTGCCTACTATGTTCAGGCACTTCTGGTGATGGGCAGAATAGATATTACAAAAATAACAGACTTTCCATAAAAGACCCCAAATTGCCAAAGCAATCTGGAGAAAAAAGAACAAAGCTGGAGGTATAATGCTCTCTGGCTTCAGACTATACTACAAAGCTACAGTAATCAAAACAGCATGGTACTGGCACAAAAACAGACACATTAGATGAATAAGACAGGATAGAGAGCCCAGAAATAAACTCACGCACCCACAGTCAATTAATGTACTACAAAGGAGGCAAGAATATATGATGGAGAAAAGACAGTCTGTTCAATAAGTGGTGCTGGGAAAACTGGATAGCTGCATGTAAAAGAATGAAATTAGAACATTCTCTAACACCAAACACAAAAATAAACTAAGAATAGATTAAAGACCTAAATGTAGGATCAGAAACTGTAAAACTCCTAGAAGGGAATGTAGGAAGAACACTCTTTGATATAAATTGCAGCAATATTTTTTGGGATCTGTCTCCTAAGGCAAAAGAAATAAAAGCAAAAATAAACAAATGGGACCTGATTAAACTTAAAAGTTTTTGCACAGCAAAGGAAACCAATGACAAAATGAAAAGACAACATATGTCATGGGAGAAAATACTTGCAAATGATATGAACGATAAGGGGTTAATATCAAAATAAATATATAGCTCATACAACTCAATATCAAATAAACAACCCGATTAAAAAATGGGCAGAAGACCTGAATAGACATTTTTATAAAGAAGACATACAGGTGGCTAATGGGCACATGAAAAGATGTTCAACATTGCTAATTATTAGAGAAATGCAAATCAAAGCCACAATGAGAGATCACCTTACACTGTCAGAATGGCTATCATCAAAAAGTCCACAAATAACCAATGTTGGTGAGGAGATGGAGAAAAGGGAACCCTTGAATACTGTTGGTGGGAATGTAAATTGGTGCAGCCACTATGGAAAACAGCATGGAGGTGCCTCAGAAAACTAAAAATAGAACTACTATATGATCCAGCAATTCTACTCTTGGGTATATATCTGGACAAAATGAAAACACAAATTTGAAATGATACGTGAACCCCAATGTTCACAGGAGCATTATTTACAATAGCTAAGATACAGAAGCAACCAAAATGTCCATCAACAGATGAATGGATAAAGAAGGTCTGGTATATATAATACAATGGAATATTGCCCAGCCATAAAAAAAAGAATGAAATTGTGCCATTTGCAACAACATGAATGGACATAGAATGTATTATGCTTTGTGAAATAAGTCAGTCAGAGGAAGATAAACACCATATGTTATCACTAATATGTGGAACCTGAAAAATAAAACAAATGAATGTATATAACAAAACAGAAACAGATTCACAGATATAGAAAACAAACTAGTGGATACTCGTAGGGAGCGGAAAGGGGAAGGGGCAACATAGGGGCATGGGATTAAGAGATACAAACTATTATGTATAAAATATATAAAATAGATAAACAACACGGATATATTGTATAGAACAGGGTTAGTATAGCCATTATTTTAAAATAACTAAACAGTATAATCTATAAAAATACTGAATCACTATGCTGTACACCTAAAACTAATATAATACTATAAATCAACTACATTTCAATAAAAATGTTTTTTAAATAAGAGACGCTATTAAAAAATTGGTAATAAATATTATGTTCTATCCAAAAAATAAAAATTACAGGGTTTGGTCACACAGAGGGATGGGTACACAGTGCAATGGAAGTGTATAATGGAGGTTTGACCTAGTTAGAGGGTAAGGAAAGTCTTCCTTGGTGAAGTGACTTATAAAACTATATTATATTATATTATATATAACTATAGTTGGAGATAAAAAGAAAGGATAAATTAAAAAATTTTAAAGTAGGGAGTTCATCCACTTAAAACCTTCCATTTATAGATGAATAAACTGAGGGCCAATTGACTCACCTTGGCCACAGAGCCATTAAATAGATTGACTTCTTTGTGGCTTATAGAACCAGTCTCATGATCGATTGATAGGTAGATAGATAGACAGATAGATGTATATATAGAAATATTATGTATATGCTTAAGTACACGTGTATGTATAAGAATGTGCAGGTGTATTTCTTTAGAGCTAAAAATATTTCCCTGAGTATGGCCAACTATGAGCTTGTCAGAAAACGAACAACAGAAAAATTTAATGGCTTCATAATACCACTTGGATCATTAGAAGAAAGCGAGAGAGAGAAATGTTAGCCTTCCAATTCTCATACTGATGTTGCATGCACAAACTTTGCTTCCAATATAAAAAGCACATAAGCATCATCAGTAGTGACTGTTCATTTAAAACTTATACCAAGTATTTCATATGAATATATGGTTTCTTCATAACATCTCTGTGTAACAAGTATGATTATTATTCTACTTTCATAGAAAAAAGAACAAAGATATAAAAAGGTTGAGCTGTTTGCCTGAGTCAGGCCGCTAGTGTCAGATGCAGTATTTGAACCCAAGTCTGTAAGATTTGTATCTGTGTTCTTAACTGTGATCTTCTCTCTCTCAAAACCATTTTCTTTAAACCTAGAGAAGGACTTCATTCTACACATGACAACAATCATTGGAATCATAAATGTATGTAGCAAAAATATTTATTTTTAAACCTAACATGACAACATTCTGTTTTCCATATACATACAGCCTGAAATGCATCCCAATGTCAAAAAAAATTACCACAGCCAGAAAAAGTCTTCCTTGTGAGATCTGGCTTCAAATCTTTTAAAAAAGAAACTTCCATTTATTTAAGTACATCTACAGGTGCATAAAATATAATTGAAAGGAAATGCTCTTCTTAGACGAGATGACAGCAGTACAAGTCAGACTTAAATGTCTATGGAAAGCAGCTCTGGCTTCAGCTTTGCAATTTGTCCTCTCTACAATCTATATCCAGGCTGGGAAAATGGAAGGATGAATATCATCATGGGTCTCAGAGGCAGAGAAGAGAAAAAAGCAGAAAAGAATGTTGTTTTGCTTCAAATACAGCGGCCCTTGATATGCAGGCAGCGCTTTTCATTTGATGTTTGCTGGAATCTTTCACAAATGCAATCTCATCAATCCTCAGAATAACCTTTGGAGGAAAACGAATCTCGGTACTTAATGTCTTGCTTTGATGTCTATAGCACATTGCACAAGTGAGCCCAGAGGGGCGGGTGATTAGGAGGCTGGGCATGAGAGACAGGGCTGGGGTCAGGTACCGGAAGCTCCGTCTTATCCTCCACTGCTCTACACAGCCTCCCCAAGGCCTCCCAGGCGGGCAGGGCTCTTTTCCAGACAGCTACCTGTCTTCCTCCATCTCCTCTAGATCCCAGCAGGGCCCAGGCAAAGGTTCAAGCACTGAACAAAAACAATCAGGATGCTCTGATGAAGTCAACAGGAATTTACTCTGGGGTTTTGTATTTTGTATTTTTTAAGAACCAGCTTTGTATCCTATATCCAAGTCATTTTTAATATCATTCCTATAATAGTAACTGGGAGAGCAGTCTTAGCGATGACTGGTTAGAGCAATAAGTGCAAATAATATCTATGGTTTTTGAACATCAGATAAAAAGTTGAAGTGTCAACTCCCACTGGTGACAAGACTGATGTGTGAACTAAATTTTAAAAACCTCAAAAAATGATCTCAGAAACGAATGCCTTTGTAATCCCAGTGATCACATCATTTAGGTGGGGCAGCTTTGCAGGGCCCACATGTGTTTCTTTATGTGGCAGCTCTATAGGCAAGTGCTCACTCTCATCTTCCTGAAACAATGTGTAGGCCCACAAAGTAAGAGCAACATGGCATCATGAGCATGTGAAATGATATTTGGTGTTTCTGAAGCTGGCAAGGAGGCATTTATGACCCAGGCGACACAGATACAGCAGGTAATGTTCTATGGATGGCCCCCAACGTGGTGTATTTGGGATCCAGAGTCAGCCTGATTTAAAATCCTATCGCAACCACTTATAAGTTGTTTCACCTTGGATGAGTTATTTAAGCTCTTTAAATCTCAGTTTCCTCATCTATACAATGGAAATAATACTTCACAGTGCTGTCATGCAGTTAAACAGAGAAAATGCACATACATTACTTAGCAAGGTGACTGGCAAATATTCAGTGCTCAAGAGATATTAGCTGTTATGACTACACATTTATTTTTAATGTTTCTTAGAAATAGTCTTACTACGAGGTTTCTATTTGGTGTATACAATAAAACATAAAATTTTTCTTCAATATAAATTCTAGGTAAAAAAGGAGATATATACATACATACATACATACATGCATATGTCATATGTATGTTAAAACTAGTAGTAGGTTAATTTAAAAGTTAGACAATAATTAGACATCATGTATTTAAGGGCTACAGGATCTGTTACTGGGTAATATAGGTACTTCTGAATTATCCCTGTTGATATTCAGATTTCTCTAATAATCTCAAATTTCCACTTATCAGTATAGAATACCTACTTGTTTGCAAAGTATAATATGCAGTAAGAATTTTCCAACTCCTCCTCTTGCCTACCTCTCTGAACTAAACATACTGTGCTGAATAGTGGAGATTATTAATTCTGCTTCATATATCTTTGAATATGGCATATACAGATGTTGCTGGACCAACATCTCCACAATGAGAATGTCCCATTGTTTATTCGACTAACCTTTTTAAAAATTCCTATCTTGGCTTGTGCCACACTCTAGCCACGTTATGGTATCTAGCTCCTTCAAATTAGGAGGAGGGGGAGTTGTTGCCAGTATACTTTTCTACTGTATATTTGGCTGAAATTAAAACAAATTTCAGAATCAATGAGGATGTGGGGGTGGAATTTTGAATATTTTGTGAAGCAGGCCATAAGTTTCTTCCATTCACATGTGGGCACTATTTGTGTGTCTCTTCCAACTATTTTTGTCACTATTTTCCTAGTCTAAAATCTTTGACTACAAGGAAAGACCATTGACTCCCCCACCCTAAATGTTACTCCTAGTATGAGTAACGCATAGTGTCCTTAGCAAGAAGATGTGCTTATTTTCATACTGAGAGTAAATTTCAAGAAAAGTAAACTCTATATGTATCTAAATATATATATTTTTTCTTTTACAGAACTTGGAAAATGTGTATGTAGGAATATTTCCAAAAATATTAATCTCAAGAAATGTTATTATATCATTTAAGTCTGAAATTATGTACAGTTATGAGTTCATATATTCATTCATTCATTCATGCACAAATATTTATTACTATCCTACTCCTCAGGACTCAGGATACCAAAGTGAAAAGAAACAGTCCTTCTCCTTTAGGCCCTTATAAACTAGTTAAGGAATAAAGAATGTTCTCAAATAATTACAATGTGATGTAGCATGGGATGGAGCCACAAAAGAGGTAGAAACTGAGGTCCATCACCTTTTGAAAAATGAGATTCACTTTTAGGTGGGAGGGCAGGATGTCCTGAAACCAGGTGCAAAGTACATGGTAAGAAAAGAAGACAGGAAAGGTTCATGGAAAAGGCTGCATCTGAGTCAGCTGTTTACAGCCTTTAGTAAATAACTGTAGAGGAAGGGCATTCCAAGTGGAGGAAAACAGATACGCAAGGGTGCCGAAGAGCAACGGCATAGGGTGTGTTCACAAAATGGGGATGGTTGGTTCAAAGCAAGGCTGGAACCAGGAAGGCAATAAGTAGAAAAAGCATAGTTTCAAAGGACATGGGTCCTGTCTTACAGAGCCTGGATGAATGGGGAAGGGTTAAAGATTACAAAGACTTCAAACCTCCAGAGCTGAAATGAGGGTTACACCCTCGAAAGAACTAGGAAAATCAGGTTAAACAAAAATAGTATTTTCGGAAACCATGATAAATTCAGGTTGTATATCATTGAATTTGAGGTACTAGGATAGCAACAGAAACTATTACAAATAATATGAATAAATTTTACTGGCCTAGATGAAAAGGACCTCAGGTGGCACATGCGTAATTTAATCTTATGCTACTGACACTAACCTCTCCTCCTCAGACATGGCACAGCAAGCACTGTTCCATTTCCTCCAAGGCACTGTTGTCTTCTTTGATTTGTATTTTAATATATATCTTCAAGTGATTTACTTTACCCTACTAGATGCTCAGCAATTTGAGGTCAAGATTTATACATGTTTTGTCACTGTATTCTTCATGATGCTTAGCAAAATGTCTTCTCTATATAACAGCCACTTGAATAAAAAAAGCTTGAATGAATGGGGAAAGGAAACAAGTCTGCCTGGAGAACCTAAATAAAATCAAGAGAAAAAGAACAGAGAGGCACTTTGGTATATTCAAAAAGACCCAGCTGCACCCAACGGCCAGCAAGCTCCATTGGTGAATGCCAAACAACTAGCAAGACAGTAACACAAAACCATCCATTACCAGAGAGGCTGCCTAAAATCATAAATTCACAAACACCCCAAAACACACCACCAGACATGGTCCTGCCCACCAGAAAGACAAGATCCAGCCTCATTCACCAGAACACAGGCACCAGTCCCCTCCACCAGGAAGCTTACACAAGCCACTGAACCAACCTTACCCACTGGAGGCAGACACCAAAAATAACGGGAACTACGAACCTGCAGCCAGCGAAAAGGAGACCCCAAACACAGTAAGTTAAGCAAAATGGGAAGACAGAGAAATATACAGCAGATGAAGGAACAAGGTAAAAACCAACCAGACCAGACAAATGAAGAGGAAATAGGCAGTCTACCTGAAAAAGAATTCAGAGTAATGATAGTAAAGATGATCCAAAATCTTGGAAACAGAAAGGAGAAAATACAAGAAACATTTAACAAGGACCTAGAAGAACTAAAGAGCAAATAAACAATGATGAACAACACAATACATGAAATTAAAAATTCTCTAGAAGGAATCAATAGCAGAATAACTGAGTCAGAAGAACGGATAAGTGACCTGGAAGATAAAATAGTGGACATAACTACTGCAGAGCAGAATAAACAAAAAAGAATGAAAAGAATTGAGGACAGTCTTAGAGACCTCTGGGACAACATTAAACGCAACAACATTCAAATTATAGGGGTCCGAGAAGAAGAAGAGAGAATGAAAGGGACTGAGAAAATATTTGAAGAGATTATAGTTGAAAACTTCCCAAATATGGGAAAGGAAATAGTCAAGTCCAGGAAGCGCAGACAGTCCCATACAGGATAAATCCAAGGAGAAACACGCCAAGACACATATTAATCAAACTATCAAAAATTAAATACAAAGAAAAAATATTAAAAGCAGCAAAGGAAAAACAATAAATAATATACAAGGGAATCCTCATAAGGTTAATAGCTGCTCTTTCAGCAGAAACTCTGCAAGCCAGAAGGGAGGGGCAGGACATATTTAAAGTAATGAAAGGGAAAAACCTACAACCAAGATTACTCTACCAAGCAAGAATCTCATTCAGATTTAATGGAGAAATTAAAACCTTTACAGACAAGAAAAGCTTAGAGAATTCAGCACCACCAAACCAGCTTTACAACAAATGCTAAAGGAACTCCTCTAGGCAGGAAACACAAGAGAAGGAAAAGACCTACAATAACAAACCCAAAACAATTGAGAAAATGGTAATAGGAACATACATATGGATAACTACCTTAAATATAAATGGATTAAATGCTCCCACCAAAAGACACAGACTGGCTGAATGGATAAAAAAACAAGACCCGTATACATGCTGTCTACAAGAGACCCACTTCAGACCTAGGGACACATACAGACTGAAAGTGAGGGGATGGAAAAAGATATTCCATGCAAATGGAAATCAAAAGAAAGCTGGAGTAGCAATTCTCATACCAGACAAAATAGACTTTAAAACAAAGACTATTACAAGAGACAAAGAAGGACACTACATAATGATCAAGGGATCAATCCAAGAAGAAGATATAACAATTGTAAATATTTATGCACCCAACATAGGAGCACCTCAATACATAAGGCAAATGCTAACAGCCATAAAAGGGGAAATCGACAGTAACACATCATAGTAGGGGACTTTAACACCCCACTTTCACCAATGGACAGATCATCTAAAATGAAAATAAATAAGGAAACACAAGCTTTAAATGATACATTAAACAAGATGAACTTCATTGATATTTACAGGACATTCCATCCAAAAACAACAGAATACACTTTCTTCTCAAGTGCTCATGGAACGTTTTCCAGGATAGATCATATCTTGGGTCACAGATCAAGCCTTGGTAAATTTAAGAAAATTGAAATCGTATCAAGTATCTTTTCTGATCACAACGCTATGATACTAGATACCAATTACAGGAAAAAATCTGTAAAAAATACAAACACATGGAGGCTAAACAATACACTACTAAATAACTAAGAGATCACTGAAGAAATCAAACAGGAAATCAAAAAATACCTAGAAACAAATGACGATGAAAACACGACAGCCTAAAACCTATGGGGTGCAGCAAAAGCAGTTCTAACACGGAAGTTTATAGCAATACAATCTTACCTCAGGAAACAGGAAAAATCTCAAATACACAACCTAACCTCACACCTAAAGCAATTAGAGAAAGAAGAACAAAAAAAACCCAAAGTTAGCAGAAGGAAAGAAATAAAGATCAGATGAGAAATAAATGAAAAAGAAATGAAGGAAACGATACCAAAGATCAATAAAACTAAACGCTGGTTCTTTGAGAAGATAAAGAAAATTGATAAACCATTAGCCAGACTCAAGAAAAAAAGGGAAAAGGTTCAAATCAATAGAATTAGAAATGAAAACGGAGAAGTAACAACTGACACTGCAGAAATACAAAGGATCGTGAGAGATTACTACAAGCAACTATATGCCAATAAAATGGACAACCTGGAAGAAATGGACAAATTCTTAGAAATGCACAACCTTCCGAGACTGAACCAGGAAGAAATAGAAAATATAAACAGACCAATCACAAGCACTGAAATTCAGACTGTGATTAAAAATCTTCCAACAAACAAAAGCCCAGGACCAGATGGCTTCACAGGTGAATTCTATCAAACATTTAGAGAAGAGCTAACACCTATCTTTCTCAAACTCTTCCAAAATATAGCAGAGGGGGGAACACTGCCAAACTCATTCTACAAGGCCACCATCACCCTGATACCAAAACCAGACAAAGATGTCACAAAAAAACAAAACTACAGGTCAATATCACTGATGAACATAGATGCAAAAATTCTCAACAAATACTAGCAAACAGAATCCCAACAGCACATTAAAAGGATCATACACCATGATCAAGTGGGGTTTATCCCAGGAATGCAAGGATTCTTCAATATATGCAAATCAATCAATGTGATATACCATATTAACAAATTGAAGGATAAAAACCAAATGATCATCTCAATAGATGCAGAAAAAGCTTTTGACAAAATTCAACACCCATTTATGATAAAAACGCTCCAGAAAGTAGGCATAGAGGGAACTTACCTCAACATAATAAAGGCCATATATGACAAACCCACAGCCAACATCGTCCCCAATGGTGAAAAACTGAAACCATTTCCACTAAGATCAGGAACTAGACAAGGTTGCCCACTCTCACCACTATTATTCAACATAGATTTGGAAGTTTTAGTGACAGCAATCAGAGACAAAAAAGAAATAAAAGGAATCCAAATCGGAAAAGTAGAAGTAAAACTGTCACTGTTTGCAGATGACACGACACTATACACAGAGAATCCTAAAGACGCTACCAGAAAACTACTAGAGATAATCAATGAATTTGGTAAAGTAGCAGTATACAAAATTAATGCACAGAAATCTCTTGCATTCCTATACACTATCGATGAAAAATCTGAAAGAGAAATTAATGAAACACTCCCATTTACCACTGCAACAAAAAGAATCAAATACCTAGGAATAAACCTGCCAAAGGAGACAAAAGACCTGTATGCAGAAAACTATAAGACACTGATGAAAGAAATTAAAGATGATACAAACAGATGGAGAGATACACCATGTTCTTGGATTGGAAGAATCAACATTGTGAAAATGACTATACTACTCAAAGCAATCTACAGATTCAATGCAACCCCTATCAAACTACCAACGGCAGTTTTCACAGAACTAGAACAAAAAATTTCACAATTTGTATAGAAACACAAAAGACCCCGAATATCCAAAGCCATCTTGAGAAAGAAAAATGGAGCTGGAGGAATCAGGCTCCCTGATTTCAGACTATACTACAATGTACAGTAATCAAGACAGTATGGTACTGGCACAAAAACAGAAATATAGATCAATGGAACAGGATAGAAAGCCCAGAGATAAACCCACGCACATATGGTCACCTTATCTTTGATAAAGGAGGCAAGAATATACAATGGAGAAAAGACAGCCTCTTCAATAAACAGTGCTGGGAAAACTGGACAGCTACATGTAAAAGAATGAAATTAGAACACTCCCTGACACCATACACAAAAATAAACTCAAAATAGATTAAAGACCTAAATGTAAGGCCAGACACTATCAAACTCTTAGAGTAAAACATAGGCAGAACACTCTATGACATAAATCACAGCAAGATCCTTTTTGACCCAGCTCCTAGAGAAATGGAAATAAAAACACAAATAAACAAATGGGATCTAATGAAACTTAAAAGCTTTTGCACAGCAAAGGAAACCATAAACAAGACGAAAAGACAACCCTCAGAATGGGAGAAAATATTTGCCAATGAAGTAACTGACAAAGTATTAATCTCCAAAATTTACAAGCAGCTCATGCAGCTCAATATCAAAAAAACAAACAACCCAATCCGAAAATGGGCAGAAGACCTAAATAGACATTTCTCCAAAGAAGATATATGGATTGCCAACAAACACATGAAAGAATGCTGAACATCACTAATCATTAGAGAAATGCAAATCAAAACTACAATGAGGTATCATCTCACACCGGTCAGAATGGCCATCAGCAAAAAATCTACAAACAATAAATGCTGGAGAGGGTGTGGAGAAAAGGGAATCCTCTTGCACTGTTGGTGGGATGTAAATTGATACAGCCGCTATGGAGAACGGTATGGAGGTTCCTTAAAAAACTAAAAACAGAACTACCGTACAACCCAGCAATCCCACTACTGGGCATATACCCTAAGAAAACCATAATTCAAAAAGAGTCATGTACCACAATGTTCATTGCAGCACTATTTACAATAGCCAGGACATGGAAGCAACCTAAGTGTCCTTTGACAGATGAATGGATAAAGAAGATGTGGCACATATGTACAATGGAATATTACTCAGCCATAAAAAGAAATGAAATTGAGTTATTTGTAGTGAGGTGGATGGACCTAGAGTCTGTCATACAGAGTGAAGTAAGTCAGAAAGAGAAAAATAAATACCGTATGCTAACACATATATATGGAATCTAGAAAAGAAAAATGGTTCTGAAGAACCTAGGGGCAGGACAGGAATAAAGATGCAGACGTGGAGAATGGACTTGACGACACGGGGAGGGGGAAGGGTAAGCTGGGACGAAGTGAGAGAGTGGCATGGACATATATACACTACCAAATGTAAAATAGATAGCTAGTGGGAAGCAGCCACATAGCACAGGGAGACCAGCTTGGTGGCTTTGTGACCACCTAGAGGGGTGGGATAGGGAGGGTGGGAGCGAGACGCAAGAGGGAGGAGATATGGGGATATATGTATACGTATAGCTGATTCACTTTGTTATACAGCAGCAACTAACAGAACAGTGTAAAGCAATTATACCTCAATAAAGATGTTAAAAATAAAAAAGGAATATTTTTCCATAGAGGGAAGACTACTACATAGTAGTAGTAATTTTAGGTTTTTAATTGTTTTACAAAAAAATTTTTGTAATTTTTGGGTAATTTTAATTACACCAAAAAGGAAAGGGTTTGAATTTTTCCTGTAAAGCAAGGAGAGCATAATGAGTTGGATGTGTCACTGGGCCTGCATTATTTTATGCCCATTTAAGGTATGTGTACCATAATATCATTTTGCTGTTGTTGAAAAACAGCAGCAGTTGTTTTAAAACAAACGGTATAGCACTTCAATGTATGTGAGAGTTAATGGTCTCATAGCCCTTTTTCTATTTCATTCTGACCACATTCCAGTAAGAAAGGAATTCTTTTCTCATTTACAAATGCTGAAATTGAAGCTCAGGGTAACCTGTCCTAAGTTATGTGACTATTAAGTCAAAGAGCTTGATAAGCGATTCCCACCTTCTGACTTCTCTTTTATTATTATTATTATGTATTTGTTTATTTAACTCCAATTGGTTGCTCTCAGAAATTCAGCTTTTTATTTAGTATAAAAGCAAAGCTCCCAATTGCATTAAAAAACTATTAAATTCTAAATGTAGTAATGATATTTTTGTGTAGCAGTACTCACATTTATGACACTACTAGCTTAACGTAAAAATCAACAGAAGTCTCATAATCTTTAATAAACTATTTCTTCTCCCAAGAGCATTTACTAGGGCAAACTGTTTCCTATTTTCAGGACCAATAAATAGGAGTATTCCAAATATTTCTCATACATATGCAGTTGGATCTTTTATATACATTATTGAGGGGATTATGTAGCAATTCCATATTATATCGAGATTTTATTTTCAGCAATTCCCAGATTTTAAGAGACCTACTTTATATCCAGATGAATTATATCCAAGTCTATCCTCTTATTTCCCTGTGTTGTTACAGCTTTATTCAACTGTGTTGCTGTGTCTTTTAGAAAAGTGTACCATAGCTTCCAGTAGGCAGAACACTAAGAGCTAAACCTTACACCATCGATAGCGGCATAGCAGCCGTAAGTGAGCTGTTAGATTGTCCAATGTGATATCATTTTACTGGAACACAGACAAGGCAACAAAAAGTCAGGTGAACTAAATAAGTCTAATCTCCATTTGGAGAATATGGCTCTTTACGTAGTAGTTCTGCGAACTTGGGTTTGTCACTTCAAATCTCAGTATCTCATTTCTCCTATTTGCGAAGTCTGCTATGGGAATAACATGAGAAATAAATGTGAATGTGCTTTGAAAACTATATACAATATATTCTCTATCATGAAAATTGTGGGGAACACTGTTACACTTGATTTCAATACAATTTTGCCAATGGTGCTATTTTTCTACTCAGCTATATTTTGTCCTGTGCTATGAGGTGAAATAAAACTGCTTAGTTTTCTCACACAGACATGGTGGATGTTTTCACTCATTTATTTATACTGCTCAAACTGTACAGAGGATGGGCACAATTCCTCTTCTGACAATATGAAAATATCAGGTTGGAAAATTAATTTTGAATGGAAACCTTCATTCATTTCCATGCAGACATCTAAATTTAAAAGACTATGCCACAAAGAATTAGTTAATATTTTACTTAAAAAGTGCTACTTCTGGTATAGTAATAAAAATGGGCCTTTACTGATTCTCCAACTAGTTAAAAAATAATAATGTGTTTATGAGGCCCTCTGTATTTCAACAGTGCTATTACCAAGTGAACATTGCATTAATTTATTGTCAGTGTTGGGCATCAGATTGGATTCCACATGGTTAAGCTGGTATCATCTTGAAAAAAAATATGTACATAGATAGTTAAAAGGCACAGACATATAGATATATGAACATATTAACATTTAACACGTCTATGAAACCTCCAAACCCTTCCCACTGCAAATAAAACAGAATCATATAAAAGTGATTTCCAATCTTTACCAAAGCACAAATAAAACAGATCTGAGTTTGAAAGGAGTCAACATCTGAACTGTTCTTATTCCTACCCAGTTTTATTTTGGTTGCTAAAGGCAGCTTTAACACCACTGAGTTTTATCTTACTTTTATTAATACTTCAAGAGTATTGAAGATCTATATTTCTCCAAAGTAGTAAGAGTTGAATTTACTTTGATAAAACTGTAATAAGTAAGTCAGGAGTAGAGCCTTTCACCAAATAACTGAGTACTGACCTTAAAATTATCCAGTTTCAACTTTCGATAACATCAACTTCATTTAATAACTTCAAAACTGCACGACGACTTCTGTAGTTAATTGCACATTTGTACTTGGAAGATTTTTTAATTTGATGATTTTAAGACAGCAAAATCAATGGAAAACTTACTGTGATGAACCAGGGAAATCTGGATTTGGAGAATTCATTCATCCAAGTCTTTGCTTTTCAATCATTGTGCCCTTATCTTGACTAATTTTTGGCTGAAAATCAGATATCTCAGCCTTCACTAGCAAGTACCTTTATAATCCAATCAAATATAATCAATTCTAGGGGCAACTCAAATTGCTTGATTAGTTTAATAGCTGTCCTTTCTTTTAACATTAAATGACGAGTGCATAATAATAATCCAAATGAAATAATAAAAGCAAATATTAATATATATATGTTCTTCATCTATATACATGATTCTAATGAAGAGAAACATCTGCACTGAGAGCATACCCAGGTTAAAATGGAAAGGAAAGATGTTTCTCAAGTTCTGACAATTACCTTTTGAAGAGCCTGGCTGTTCACAAAGTATGAAAATGTTAACAGGACTGAGAGCACTAATATGAAAAATAAGCAAGGTACCAAGTGTCTTTGCTTTTCTAAAAATTTTACAAAAAATAAAGTAATTCTTAATCTACTTTACTTATAACCTTAAGGTTAAAAAAAAGTCAATTTAGAGAATTTTTTTCATTTATGAATATTTTAGACTTAAAAGTTTAGACTATGACATCAAATAATCATCTAACATTCCTATACAAAATCCCTGTATAAATTTTACTTAAATAGTATTTAAGTATTTAAAAAGGATCTTTCTTTCTAAATTTAAGCCACATTTTGAGCCTTTTCGACTAGCAACAGACTGTAATAGAGAAAAATAGATGGTAAATGTAAATCAAGGTATACATAACTGTAGAAAAACAATACTGTGAAGATGGCAGAAGGGAGGTTTGGGAGGAAAAAGGGAAAATATCTCTTTATGAACGAGGGAATAAGTTCCAGGGTTTAACACCATCAAATCTTTAACACAACTCCTTCCGACTACCATCATTTGTGGCGAAAGATAGTAGAATTAGGTTGGTTGAAAATGCTAACTTGGACAGTTTGTCATGCTGTAGAGACCATGTGTGTTTGAGAGAAATAGGTGTCTAAATGACCTGCAGAAAATAAGGAGCTCTGGAGTCTTTGATACTGAATAAGAAGAAAATTTAGAACAAATCAAAGAAAAAAAAAAAAATTTACATCCAAGGTAGAATTCATAGTAAGTCCCCCAAATTAAGAAACTCAGTTTTGTTCAGATATGTATCAAGCTGTACCTTATTTTTTTAAAAGCCTGCTTTAAAATAAGTATGTATTTGCTGTTCTGTTCAGTGTTTACAGAAATTTAGATGCCTTAAGAATATGTGCATTTTTAAATTGAAGTATAGTTGATTTACAATGTTGTGTTAGTTTCTGGTGTACAGCAAAGTGATTCAGTTAAACATATATATTCAAATTCTTCTTAAGAATATGCGCATTTTGTAGGCACCATTCTTTTTCATGTATACAGACAATTCAAGAAGCCACTTCTTTAAAGTGTATCTGTTCTAACCTTTGTTAGAGAACACCAGAAACCAGATTATTCATTTTTTCATTTTTGTACCAAAGATTTCTTGGAGGCCTTGTCTTAGAGTTACACTGCACTGGTTTCAGTTCCGGTTTTGCTAGTAACTAGTTTTATGCATTTGTGCATTTTCATTAACCTAAAATATCTCAATTACACTCATTTATCATGTATTTTTAATGAATTCCTACTGGAAATGAGACTCTAAGTTGCAATGTGCATTCCTCTGATAAATCTATGTAACAAGATTTCTACCCACTTTCCTGATATAAAACTCTTGGTGGAGGATTCACTTAACATCCCTGAGTGTGCATGAAGAGTGTAGCAGGACAGGAGGGTGCAAAGAGAGTTGGGCTACTTGATTTCCAAGGTCATTTCTGGTACTGACATAATTAGGACTCAATAAAATATTTCAGATCAGTAAACAAATCAGGGAATGAATATACGTAAGACTACCTGAAAGAGCTTTAGCAAATCATTACACTGATGTAGGCCTTACTTCTGGAACAGATTGTTTATGAGGAACTACGTCTTTGGGGGGCAGTTCAGCCTGGGCTCTCAAGTCAGTCTGCCTGCTCTGCTGGCTTTGACACCTATTTAGCTCTGTGACCTTAGGAAAGTTACTTCTGGATTCTGGTTTCTTTAACTGTAAATTATATTTAACAACATTACCCGCCTCATAGTGTTATTGTGAAGACTCAATGAAATAATACATAGAAAGTGCTTAGCACAGCACCTGGCATTGAGAGACTGGCCAGTCAATAGTGTTAGTTAATTTTAATATGCTCTATCAGCTCACCTAAAGTGAAAGATCAGCTCTTTGAGCTAGACCCTGATAGTGGCAGACTACAAATTGACTATAAACATCACATACCACCATAACTGATGAAATCTTTTAGAAAATGTTTCTATAGAATTATACTATTCAAGACTGTGTTCTTCTTAAAGAAATGTAGTATGGTGTGATCTTTTCTCCTATTTTTCATCCAGACTTTTGTGCTTGGCATCCCTTTTGCCCTGTCATATCCCTCCTAATACACACCCAGGGATGTTAAGTGAATTCCCCACACTCAGAGATTTTTATGGGAGGAACGGAGTAGAAATTTTGATATACAGTCTTCCAGAGGAGTAGTATTTTTCTCCCAGTGTTTTCCTGGTGACTACTAACAAACAGGAAATTGGCACAACTGAAGACAGCCCATCCTGTGAGCACCTAGACCATAATTTACAGTCAGAGGCATCAATTCAAAGCAGCAGAGAGACTCCCCAGTAATTATAAAATCTTCTGAAAGTGAAATAGGCAATTAGTGGATTTCCATCTTATTTTTAAATTTTCATGGGAAACTCAAGTGTATTCAATTCTTTCACTTGCGATTATAGGGCTAATTAACAGGAATTCGTGGTGCTCTGTGTACGATAATGACAATTAGTTGTTGGCTGGAGAACCAATAAAGAATTACAGCTCTTTCCATGCCTCGCGCAGCCATGGCTCGTGGTCCCAAGAAGCACCTGAAGCGCGTAGCAGCTCCAAAGCATTGGATGCTGGATAAACTGACTGGTGTGTTTGCTCCTCGTCCATCTACCGGTCCCCACAAGCTGAGGGAATGTCTCCCCCTAATTATTTTCCTAAGGAACAGACTTAAATATGCCCTAACAGGAGATGAAGTAAAGAAGATCTGCATGAAGCGTTTCATTAAGATTGATGGCAAGGTCCGCACTGATATAACCTACCCTGCTGGTTTTATGGATGTCATCAGCATTGACAAGACTGGAGAGAATTTTCGTCTGATCTATGACACCAAGGGTCGCTTTGCTGTTCATCGTATTACACCTGAGGAGGCCAAGTATAAGTTATGCAAAGTGAGAAAGATCTTTGTGGAGACAAAAGGAATCCCTCATCTGGTGACCCATGATGCTCGCACCATCCGTTACCCTGATCCCCTCATCAAGGTGAATGACACCATTCAGATTGATTTGGAGACTGGCAAGATTACTGATTTCAACAAATTTGACACTGGTAACCTGTGCATGGTGACTGGAGGTGCTAACCTGGGAAGAATTGGTGTGATCACTAACCGGGAGAGACATCCTGGTTCTTTTGATGTAGTTCATGTGAAAGATGCCAACGGCAATAGCTTTGCCACCCGGCTCTCCAACATTTTCGTTATTGGCAAAGGCAAAAAACCATGGATCTCTCTTCCTCGTGGAAAGGGTATCCGCTTTACCATTGCTGAGGAGAGAGACAAGAGACTGGCAGCCAAACAGAGCAGTGGATAAAATGATCTCTAAGTGATGTGATTGGGAAAGTCTTTGTACTTATGGATAATACTACATAATTAAAAGCCTCTTTAGTGTTAAAAAAAAAAAAAGAATTACACATGAAATTAAATTCAACATGAAAACAGGCCACATTGAAGAAGGGGTGAGAAGAGGTGCTGGCAACTTAAATATTAAATAGCTACACACAATAAATGCCTGGACATTTATGAGCTGAGAACCCAGTTATTCACTGGGAGAGTTATTTATAGACTGACAAACATTAAACTTTCACAAACCTAAACTATGGCTGAGATTTATTCTCTAAAGAGTTCTAAATTATTTTGGGGAACCTATACAACATTAAATCATTCAACCATGCTTTACTGTGATAGGCTCTTGGAACCCAACGATGAATAAAATACAGCCTACATCTCTGAGATCACAATCGAGGCAAAAAAGCAGATATGCCAACATTCATAATTCATATTCTCAACTTCTACCCTCAACATTCCATTCCTTTCGTCTTCTTGCTCTAATATCTCCCCAACGAGGGCACCACTTTCCCTGGAACCTTCTTGAGGAGTGACTGTTTTCTCTTAAAGCTTAGTACCACCAAGTATAAAAGTTTGGTAGGTGCCTTAACTACCACTATACATATCCCCCATCTTTCCTCTACAGAAATACCCAGTTTTGCATGTCCTGTCATCAAATTATGTCTGCTATCCCTCCTTGTCACAGTCAGCCACGGCAAATCTGGACCACTGTCCCTCAATGCTTGAAAATTTTAGCTCCTGGTTTCCTGCAAATATCTTCAATGCTGTCATAATTCTTTGTAATATCAACATCCACTAAAACCAGCTTCCCAATACTCTGGCCTCTCAAATCCTTAACCTCTTCACCTCTAATAATATAATGATCTTATCACTACTTTATCTTAGCCCTTCACTTCCAAGCCATATGCTCTATCTTATTACAAATAAATGCAACCCATCCATAATTTCGTTTTCCATTATCCCATTCTATGGCCATCATCTTCTATCATTCCAACTCACTCTTTCAGTACCACCACAATTATTCAACACCTCCAGGACCAACAATTGATTGATCCCATTAGCATTTTACTTATGCCCTCACTTCCCTCCTTACTTAGCTTAAAATCCATGGTCCATTACTATAATTGTTATAATAAAATACGCCCTCAACTGTTGTCACTCTCTTGATTCACTTACTCCTTTTTTGAAAACATATCTGCGAATACATCCAGGCGGCACTTACTCCGTACTTGCATGGCTGAACAAGATGGGAGAAAAAATTGCTTTCCACATCGTCCTTCTCATCTCAGTGGCAACCCTATCTTGCCAGTTGGTCAGGTCAAAATATTTGGAGTCATCTTTGACTCCTGCCTTTCTCCCACACACCACATCCAATCCATCAGCAAATCCTGTTGACTCTCTTCAAGACATATCCACCATTTAACGACTTCTTACCACCTGTACTGTTGCCACTCCAATCCAAGCATCATCATCTCCTCCAAGGATTAATGGATTCCCAGCTTCATGCATTGCCCCACTGTGGTATTTTAACACATCATCTCCTATATTTCTCCTTCTTGCTCAGTGCCTACTAGCCATACTAACCTTTTCCTTATTCTCAGAATAATCCAGGCACAAGCCAGGACCTTTGCTCTGAATTTTTCCTGGGCCTGGATTACCTCTTCCCATCTAGCCACATGGCTCATAACCTCAGGATGGATGGCATTTAAAGTTTTTTTAAAATAATTTTTATTGGAGTAGAACTGATTTAAATGTTGTGTTAGTTTCAGGTGCACAGCTAACTGAATCAGTTATAAATATACACATACTCTTTTTTAGATTCTTTTCCCATACAGGTCATTACAGAGTATTGAGCAGAGTTCCTTGTGCTATACAGTAGGTTATCTATTTTATATATAGTAGTGTGTATATCTCAATCACAATCTGGCATTTAAATTATCATATCAAAGAAAGTGGGACCTAATAAACTGCTTAGAGAAAAGATGGCAAGAACATGAGGATGGTCAATTTAGCTAGGAGGAGAGAAAAGTAAAGCCACAAGAACAAAACTTGGCATGAGAAGCTATGAAAAAAAAATCCAGAAAATAGAATGTCCTTCATACCCCTATAAGAATCTGTCTAATTGGCAGGTATAGCCTTAAAAATATAGATGGATCCAGGAGAGTTTCATAGTCTGATTCTGATGGTACCAAATACTTGAGTCACACAACTTACCACCTTTATATTTCATGCTCTCCATAAAAATATCTAGTAGCTTTCTACTTGGATACAGAATGAACTAGTCACTTCAAGTCAATGCCCCTTTATTAAGTGTTCTTTTTATTCTCTGTTTCAACAAGCAACATTCTTGTTACAATTTAGCATCCCAGACAATTGCTTACAGGCAAAGAATGTAGTGATCAGTGATGTAAATATGTTGGACTTAACATTGTACATATTATTTTTAATTAATAAGCCGCATTTTGGCATCAGTCTCAGTGAGTTTATTTTGATCCAAGAAGATTCCTCATCAACGTACTGACTTAACGTTGACTTTAACTGGTATAATACGGCCCAGCTATGGTAACTCCCAAAGTAAAAGCCCCTTTGTAGGGTTCTTTGTGTGCAGGCACCCATCAGTGTCTTCTGCCTCACCACATACCATGACATGTTTCCATTTCAAAATGACAATGAATGTGAGGAAAATCTCAAGAAGGATTTTGAGACGTCAGGCTGGCACATACTCTATTGAATTTGTAGTTTGTTCCACCAGAACATAATCATATAGCTAAATGACACTTTGAAATAATACCTTTGGTCATGCTTAGACTGCCACAGTTTTTTGCATGTAAGATAAGGATTGAGGGGGAACATAATTAATTCCAAATTTCCACTTAAGAATAACAATTACTTCATCTAGTTACTCAAGACTGGTTTCCTTCTGATCTCCCTCCTACTTATATACTAGAAACAGCTTCAAATCTTCTAAATGCACATTTATACCACTAAAAAGTCTGTTTTATATAAACACTCTCGTTTTTATTACATAGCTAATTGAGAAGCTGGGAGAGGGAACGAAATTTTATTATCTCAAAGAGTCATTCAATCAGAAAATATTTGAGTACCCACTGCATGCAAACCATTCTACTAGGTTTGTAAAGGATATGCCAATTTTATAAATGGTCTCTGTGCTCAAAACCTATTATAAAACAGAACTATAGAAACATAACTAATAAAAAACGTAGAAAGTGTTAAATTCATACAAAAATGTACAAATATTCAATGATTATAATGCTGAAGAGGAAGAGAACTATTCGGCCAGTGGAATTAGAGAAGGCTTTAGGAAGGGGGGATATTTCACTGTTATTTGAAAGTCCTGCTTGTGAGTTTTGCGAAACTATCATGGGACAGCTTTAGTAAAGAACCATGTCCCATCCAAAGTCACTACAACACATGTACAAAATATATTTTAAAACAATAAAAATGAAATGCAAGCAAGATGAGAAACAAGTGTTAATTCACAAAATTCTGAAGCACTATTATATGAAACACGTTTCTTATATTAGCAGATCACTAAAAAGGAATCTAGCACCCTGGCCTGGCTGGCAGTCATCCAGCATAGGATAAAACAGCACCCTCACTGAATTGGCCATCAGGAGCCTATGATGACCCTGGACCTCGAATGGTGCTGAGAAACATCAGACCTATGAGGATGCTCCTAGGCTTACTGACTTGCCTGCATTTTAGGTCTTTTCCAGGACACCCAGAGCAGATGATTCCTTATTTTCTTCATAGAAAAGTTAGATTATATCATGAAAATCACCTGAAAAAAGTCAAAGTGCTTCTGCAAGTTAAATATAACTTATAAAAGCAAAGAAGTAAGCTAAATAAAGCTTTGCCTGCCTGAGGATTGGGTGAAATTTTTGGCGTTCTGAGGAAACCTACGTTTTGGTTTTTTCCTCACATTCCTTTTGGGGTAGTCAAACTGCACTGTACCAAACACCCAAGTTCCATTTTGTTTTGAGAGTGGAACAGTACAGAAATAATACTGGACTTACAGTAAGGGGTCTTAAGTTCAAATTTCATCTCTGTTACTAATTAGTTGTAGATATTTGGACAAGTCACTTAACTTTGATGCCCCTTAGTTCTCTTATTTTTCAAAAGGAAGGAGGTTGACCAAATAAATTCTATGTCCTCATCATGCTCTGTCATCTTGGCTGGGGTGTGGGGGAGTGAAGGGGGGCGAAAAAGATCATACTCAAATGTTCCAAAATAACACCCAGCATGGTTGTATGTGAAATCAAAAGGGATAGAAGACTTTGGTAGAAACTCAATAATCACCTATGTATCTTCTAGATTATGATAAAAGAAAAGAAATAATTATAGGGATATTAAAATAGAAGTAATGATTAGCAGAAATCTCTCACAGCAGTGGTAGAAAAGGCTGATGTGAGGAAGTATGAAGAAATGAGAGCAAAGATTCGTGACTTTTTGTCTTGGTGCAGCCTCAGGACATTGTGTGTCCAATTTTGGGTTTATTTTCCATGGAAGGAGCCAGTATGTGTTTGGGACCAATGAGTTAATGCAATTCAACTAAAAGCACATTGGGGAGAACTTAATATAATATAAAGCAGAATGAATAAGGGAATTGTTTAGAATTAGGAAAATTGTGGGCCCTGAACCAATATGACAAGGGAGGGTACGCTGTGTGAACCAGACATTTCAGTTTAGGAAGTTGGACTCTCACCAAAATGGAAAAGTTGATGAATAGATGTGACTAAACAATGATATTAGACAATAAATTTAGGACTATATTAACAAATTGGGTTAAATGTAAGACTAGAAGTACTTCCTTCTCTGGTCCTTTTACACTGTAGTGAAACAGTAGTGATAGCTTACACTTAACCAGCTTTTCCTGACCAGCTTTACACTTAACCAGCTTTTCTTGACTTACTATTAAGTTAATCAGTAAGATTCCCAGGGACAGTCTTTGGTAGTCTGTGATCTCCGCCAGTTTGTCAGATGCATACAAGGACAAGAAGCTGCCCCAAGAAAGAAGAAAGAGGCATATAATGGATGGACCTTAGTGAACTCCACACAACCACTAACAAGCAACCTCATTTTACATGAAGTGCCTTCAAATTGCCCATAATAAGGATTTTCTATGGAAAGGAAGAGATGAAGGGTCACTGAACTACATGGCCTGTTTTTTTTTTTTTGTCTGTTAGTTTTTTACTATCATTAGATACAGGCTAAGAGCTACTACCAATTCTTCAATAAATATTCAAACATTGTTAAGAGAGGACTTTACAAACCAGTTCTAAATGTCAAAGTCGTTATTTTGACATTTAGAACTGGTTTGTAAAGAAGAAAAGAACGCAACAGCGTTCTTCCTCCAAAGTGAATTTATTCTTTCAAAACCCTGAACACTAAGTTCATATTTTAAAAGCAAACCCAAACAACCATCACAAAAAGACAACAGATTTTTAAATAAATTCAGTTGTTCTGAGGCATTTGCATCTGTTGACTCGGTAGTAGCAAAATAATGGACTTCTTCCAGATGAATGAGTTACAGAAAACAAGTTCTGTTCACAGCATACGCAGGAAATTATTGTGCACAGAGTAAAGAAAAGAAAAAAAAAGAAACTGCTCCTGCAAACTGATGTATGCAAAGTAGAAACTATACGAGGATCTCTGATGGTCCAAAATAAAGATATTCCCCCTAGGCAGCTACCCAGAGAAGCACACTTCCTTAAACTTAACACAAAGGCAGCATCAGCAGAAGGGAAAAGAAAATTGTGTTTCCTATGCAGCATGCTTATTTGGTAAACTATCCAGCTTTGTCTCTTTTCTCACGGTAAATGACTTTGCTTGGACTTAACTTTCTAGACCCTGCGAAGTATTTGGAAGAATTCTGGAAGCAGCCCTTGCCCTTGGGAACTTTCTCAGAGTTGATTCTAGATGAAGATTCAGGCATATGTAGATTTAAACATCATATATTCATTATGCTAAATGTGAAGTCAATGAACAGCAGACAAGACTTTCATCTGTTTCCCAAATTAAGTAAAATTATTGAACTGTTTTCTAAATTCTTCACATGTGTCACAAAAGTAGGTTTGCTTCTGAAACATGCCTAGAGCAAGTAAAGATCATTTCAAAACCACCTCCTTTATTCCAAACACAAAACGATGGCCAAAGAAGAATTATTGGCAATAAACAGACTTCACCTCCAGTCCTGGCTCAGTCACTGTATAATTGTGTGCAAATTCCTTACCCTCTGTCGACCTGAATTTCTCTACGTAAGATGGACCTTATCCCTACTTGACAGACCTGCTGAGGGGACAGGAAAGAATATGCATAAAACACCTGGCACGTTTCTGACAGACTATATGTACCTAAAGATGATTGTTAGTAATACTATTAGATAAGAATATCTATCAGCTTATGGGCTAATGAAAAACTGTCTCCCAAATGCCAAGTCGTTGTTTTCTAAGTCTTCCTTAGCATATCTCTGTGTTAATTTGCCAAGCCTCTTACATCTCTTTCTCTGGAGTTCGAAAAGAGGCAACTTAGTAAGAGGGAGTTCTCCTAGAGTCATCCTCACGGACTGTACTGTTAGAAACCCTCCTGGTCAGTACTCACTTCCCTAATTAACCAGGAAATGAACATACTAATTTTATAAACAGATTGGACACTCTCATCAGATATTTAATAGCAAGAACAATGACAGGTTTTCAAGAGGAATGAAGATGGAAATTTAGGAAAGAGAGGAGATACAAAAGTACTACACAAATGGTAGGTCTGAGATGTCCCAACAATAATAAGTCAGAAGAAGAATATTTTAGTACAGTGGAAATTGTGCTACTGAAACACGTCCAAGTTTGTGGATGAAAGCTGAGCTCCAAAGGCTATTTTAAAAGTCATACAGCTTATTCCTTTATGCTGAGAGTCCTTTCTTTTCTTCATTTTCAGCTGCTCTCTGTACCACCCCCAAATCAAATACCTGATGAGATTCAGGCCAGTGGACATATAGTCACAAAACTACTGCTCTGATTATTTGAACATAGTGAGAAAATCTTTAAAATTTACGTTGTTTCAAAAAGGTAAGAAAATTAAAAATCAAAAAACCAGATGTAGCCATTTTGTACAGAAGACCAAGTTTTATTGTTGAATCTCAAAAGAAGAGATTTTGAATTATAAGAAAGAAAAGAATACTAAAAGAAGCCACATTCAACAAAATCCAAAAGCTATTTATTATCCACTGAATGCAAAATTATTTTTAAATGGAAATCTGTTTTCTATTTGGTCACTGACTCTCATCTGAAAAAAATCTGTACTTTTTCAACATGCTTTAAAAAAAAAAATTGGACAGGCAGAGGGGAATTAATACATACCTTAAAAATATGATCATATTTATTTCAGTCTGATATATAAGAGACTGAATAACTTATTCACTGGAAAAAAACTCTTCATAACCTCTGGCAAATATGCAAATTAGTAAAACAAATATAACATGTGCTAACCTCTAGGCCTAATATTTAGAAATGGGTTTCTGCTTTGTAGAAGGATGGATTTTCTTGTAAATTACTTTCATTTTTTTAAATGTGACTCAGATTCTAGATTTAATTAACAAATATAGCTATATGCATGAACTTTAAAGTTATAATTCATTAAACCATTAATCCATCTTACGACATTCTTCTCTGTTATAAATTCCACCTGGCCTACATATTCATTCTCTGATGTGAATAAAATTGTTTTGTGTTGATACCTGTTTTAAGAATTGTTTCATCTCTTAAAAACTTGTTAATATTCTGTGGTACCCCTCAGGTAGAATCAGGAATTCCTAATTTACAGAGTAGCTGTGGTAGGAAGAAAAATGCCCCCCAAAAGATATTCACATCAAGTCCCTGAAACTTGTGAATGTTACCTTATTTGGATAAAGGGTCTTTGCAAAGGAACTAAGTTAAGCATTTGGAGATGAGGTCAACCTGGATTATCTGGCTGAGTCCTGTATTAGAGTTCTCCAGTGAAACAGAATCAATAGGAGATAGATAGATAGACAGATGATAGACAGGAAGACAGAGAGAGACAAAGACAGAGAGAGACAGAGATTGACTGATTAATTTTAAACAATTAGCTCATGTAATTGTAGGGGCTAGCAAGTCCAAAATCCATATGGTAGGTCTAGAAATTTAACTAAGAGGTCATGCAGTCTTGAGTCTCAAATCATAGTGCAGGCCAGTAGACTAGAAATGCAGGCAGGTTTTTTATGTTAGTCTTAATGCAGAATTCCTTCTTTTCCAGGAAACCTCCAGTTTTGCTCTTGAGGACTTCAACTCACTACATGAGGCCCACACATTATTAAGGATCATTTTCTTAAATCAACTGATTAAAAATAAATTTTAATCACATCTACAAAATATTTGCACAGAAACACCTAAACTAGCATTTGTCCAAACACTGAGCATCATAGCCTAGCCAGGTTGACACTTAAAATGAAACCTCACAGGCCTTCAATCCAAAGACAAGTGTCCTTTTAAGAGACACAGAAAAGAACAGATACAGAGGAGAAGGCCAAATGAAGATAAAGCAGACAGATGTGGCCTCAGGCCAAGGAAGCTGGCAACAACCAGAAACTAGAAGAGACAAAGAACAGATTCTCTCCTAGAGCCCCAGAGGCAGTACAGCCATACTGACACCTTGATTTTGGAAGTCTGGTCTCCAGAACTGAGGGAACAAGTTTCTGCTGTTTTAAGGCACTGCCACAGGAAACTAATGCATTAGCTATAAATAGAAAATTAATATCTACCTCAGTCTCAGACAATTACTTTTAGCCAATTAATCTTAACTTCTTCTAATGTTATTTTATGATACAGTGATATGATTTTTATCATTCCATGTCCATTTTTCATCTACCCACAACTAAAAGATAATTAACCAATGCAACATTTTTAAAACAATGAGCAACTTGCACCTGGATTTGCTAATAAAATGTAATTTGATCTACAAATACAGGTTGTGGAATATAGTGTTAATATGGAAAGAAGAAAATCAGAAATTGAGGGCTCTGTCTTAAGTCATGAAAGGTGATGGAAAACAAGGGATATAAACAAGAGTCCTTCCATGGTGGTGAAATAGAAGGAATATAAACAAGAGCTATTTTAAAGGAACATTCACCAAGATTTAGTTGCCTGCTGAATGAACGTAATGTAGAGAAATTATAAATCAAATAAACTAAATTATGAATCAACCTAATCTCTGGGATTGGTTGATTAGGAAAACAAAGGCACATCTGACAAGGAAGTTGGGCAGAGGTACTGTGTGTACAGGTACTGATGGAGGCAGGGCAAGGGGGGGCAGTATAAAGAGGGAGATAGGCATAAACGATGAGGACTTAAGTTTGGAGTATGTTGAATTTGAGGGGTGAGGTAAACACCTTGATATGGGTGTTTTCATCAACAGTTAATAAGATAGATACAAAGAGGAAGCAGTCGAAGAATTATAGATGATTTTACCACTAGTCTTTTTATATTTACGTTAAAAGGCATTATCATTTAATGAATGCAAAAGTTTAATGTGATTTTTTTTATCAGCTCTGCAAATGAAATAACATGCTACCAATAGTAATGATATTATTGACCTATGCTATTAATGACAAATACAGGATTATTGATAACATTTTCCTTCCAAACTCAACACATCATGTTTTCTGTAGTTCTTGTACTGAGTCATCCAAAGGAAAGAAAAACATTCTAATTTCAGAAAACAATGATATCAATGAGAACAATTATTAATTACCATGCTTCCTAGTTATAATTTGGAAGTTATTCAGTAATAATTTACTACACATGATATCATAAATATAAAATATTTTCACAAACAGCTTCAGAAATAATTTCATTTTATATAGTCTAAGAACTTAAACTTCCCCATAATTTCAGGTGGATTCCTTTAAAAGAAATACCATTAACAAACACACATATGGTGCATCCATGCAACAAGCAAATTGTTCCATGTGCTTTGTGTATACTGACTCATGTGGTCCTCTGAACAATCCTATAATGCAGATACAATTATTATTCTTAGTTTACATATGAGGACACTGAGTCTCAGGTTAAGAGTCTTGCCCAGGACCACAGAGCTAGGAAGGGAATGAACCAGGATTTTATTCATGATCGAAATCACTAAGCTCTACTACTTCCTGCACTCTGTTTCCCTTTAGGAGAATGTGATAGGTGTGTAACAACTTAGTTTCTTTTTTAATTAAAGTGGAAACAAGCTGTAAAACAAAAAGAAAGTCAAGCTTCCCTTTATCCTTTGCACTTCTACTGAGGTCAGGGAAGAGTCGTCTTTGGTTCCTTTGGAAATTCCTTTTCTTTCTTTCAAAGGAAAATTTTGAAATTTCCTTTTTTCTCACACAGTGCTATTACCCAACTCAGCCAAAGCTCTTTAAGCAAAAGGAAAAAAAAGACTAAAGATGGGAATCACAGTAAATGAAATGCTATCATTTTAACAAAAGGGCAGCACATTTTAAATCGAACTGAACACTGAGCTGTCAAATGAATTACTCAGTTTTAAAATTTTTTTTTTATTTTTTAAACTTTTATTTCTGATGAACCAGAACTTTCTTTAACCAGCTGGGTCAGAGAGTTTGTTTAAGTGCCAAATTGATGCCATCAGATACTTTCTGGCTCAATGAATTACATCTAACTCAGAGAAGTTAGATGTGCAGAGGAAAGAAGTTACAGTATGAGGTTTTCAAGGCATGTCACACAAACCTCAATCCTTAGATAGGGCATTACAGGCATTCCCCTCGCTACTCTACCAAGGAGAGTTTTAATGAGCACTAAATTCCAGGCAACAGGAATATTTAAGAGCTCAAAAGGGAAAGAGAATCAACATCAATTCTCATCACCCTTCCAGATCTTTCTGCCAGCATCATTTTTATCATATGTCATTTCTTGGTGTTGGTGATCAGTTGCCAAAATGAAAGCTCTGCAGGGAAGGGGTGAAAGCACCACTGCCATCACCCTGCATGAGCTCAGACACTGAACACATCATCTCTTCAAAATGCCTGAGCCTCACTGGCACCCTGCTTGGAAAATTGAGTGCACTCCCAACACAGTGCTTCTAGCGGCAGCTGCTGCAGCTGTGCAACCAATCTCCTATTCAAAATATTCTTTGGGATGTGGAGAGAACACAATGATGCTATTAGGGTACCTGTATCTTCTCATTTTCTCATTCTCATTTTCTGCCCTTCAGGACACTATTTGATACCATGAAAATAATTAAGAAAGCTCATCTAAGTAATAGGTGAAGACACACTTATGTCTCTTCTAGAATTTCATCAAAAAAGCCAAGGACTTAGGATGTTTTCCAGTTGTTCCCGACTCTTCTTTCTAAATATATTAATGAAAACCTCAGCTCACGAGGAAAAATCTATACTCTGTGGTATTAACAGATCTATTTAGACATTATAGCCACGTATCCTAAACTACAGAATAGAAACAAGGATCTTATCTTTATAACACTTTTGTAGATTGCCATATATCCATAGCTAAAAATGACCATTTTGACAAGGGGCAAATATTGATACTAGGACTGAGTGGAAGAGAAAAGGTTATGTCAATATTACACAATTGTGATTCACTGAAGCTGGGCTCTGAAGGGGAAGAGATGCTAGTTAGATGACAAAGAGTGAGGGGAGAGAATCGCAGACAAAAGAACACCAAGTGCAAAATCCCTGAGGAGAGGAGTAGGGTGCATAAAAGGTACTTAGAGAAGACTAGGAAAGAGAGACAGCACCATGCTGTGGGAATAGGGCACTCCCTCTTGCAAGAGAACTGGAATCACAACTAACTGCTGAACAATCATCGACAGGAAGACACTGGAATTCACCAAAAAAGATACCCCACAACCAAAGACAAAGCAGAAGCCACAATAAGACAGTAGGAGGGGTGCAACCACAATAATATCAAATCCCATAACTGCTGGGTGGGTGACTCACAGACTGGAGAACACTTATACCACAGAAGTCCACCCACTGGAGTGAAGATTCTGAGCCCCACGTCAGGCTTCCCAACCTGGAGGTCAGGCAAGGGGAGGAGGAATTCCTAGAGAATCAGACTTTGAAGGCTAGTAGGATTTAATTGCAGGACTTCGACAGGACTGGGGGAAACAGAGATTCTACTCTCGGAGGGCACACACAAAGTAGTGTGCGCATCAGGACCCAGGGGAAGGAGCAGTGACCCCAGGGGAGACTGAACCAACCTACCTGCTAGTGTTGGAGGGTCTCCTGCAGAGGGGGCGGTGGCTGTGGCTCACTGTGAGGACAAGGACATTGGCAGCAGAAGTTCTGGGAAGTACTCCTTGGTGTGAGCCATCCCAGAGTCCGCCATTAGCCCCACCAAAGAGCCCAGGTAGGCTCCAGTGTTGGGTCGCCCCAGGTGAAACAACCAAGAGGGAGGGAACCCAGCCCCACCCATCAGCAGACAAGCAGATTAAAGTTTTACTGAGCTAGCAACAGCCAGCTCGACCACCACCAGTCCCTCCCATCGGGAAACTTGCACAAGCCTCTTAGATAGCCTCATCCACCAGAGGGCAGACAGCAGAAGCAAGAACTACAGTTCTGCAGCCTATGGAACGAAGACCATGTTCACAGAAAGACAGACAAGACGAAAAGGCACAGGGCTATGTACCAGATGAAGGAACAAGACAAAACCCCAGAAAAATAACTAAATGAAATGGAGATAGGCAACCTTCCAGAAATAGAATTAAGAATAATGATAGTGAAGATGATCCAGGACCTCGGAAAAAGAATGGAGGCAAAGATCGAGAAGATGCAAGAAATGTTTAACAAAAACCTAGAAGAATTAAAGAACAAGCAGACAGAGATGAACAGTACAATAACTGAAATGAAAAATACACTAGAAGGAATCAATAGCAGAATAACTGAGGCAGAAGAACAGAGAAGTGACCTGGAAGACAGAAAGGTGGAATTCACTGCTAAGGAACAGACTAAAGAAAACAGAATGAAAAGAAATGAAGACATCCTAAGAGACCTCTGGGACAACATTAAATGCAACAACATTCACATTATAGGGGTCCCAGAAGGAGAAGAGAGAGAGAGAGGACCAGAGAAAATATTTGAAGAGATTATAGTCGAAAACTTCCCTAACATGGGAAAGGAAATAGCCACCCAAGTCCAGTAAGTGCAGAGAGTTCGATACAGGATAAACCCAAGGAGAAGCACGCGAAGACACATAGTAATCAAATTGGTAAAAATTAAAGACAAAGAAAAATTATTGAAAGCAGCAAGGGAAAAATGACAAATAACATACAAGGAAACTCCCATAAGGTTAGCTGCTGATATCTCAGCAGAAACTACAAGCCAGAAGGGAGTGGCATGACATACTTAAAGTGATGAAAGGGAAGAACCTACAACCAAGATTACTCTACCCAGCAAGGATCTCATTCAGATTCGATGGAGAAATCAAAAGCTTTACAGACAGGCAAAAGCTTAGAGAATTCAGCACCAGCAAACCAGCTCTACAACAAATGCTAAAGGAACTTCTCTAAGTGGGAAACACAAGAGAAGAAAAGGACCTACAAAAACAAACCCAAATCAATTAAGAAAATGGTAATAGGAACATACATATTGATAATTATCTTAAATGTGAATGGATTAAATGCTCCAAGCAAAAGACACAGGCTCACTGAATGGATACAAAAACAATACCCATATGTATGCTGTCTACAAGAGACCCACTTCAGACCTAGGGACACATACAGACTGAAAGTGAGGGGATGGAAAAAGATATTCCATGCAAATGGAAATCAAAAGAAAGCTGGAGTAGCAATACTCATATCAAATAAAAGAGACTTTAAAATAAAGAATGTTACAAGAGATAAGGAAGGACACTACATAATGATCAAGGGATCAATCCAAGAAGACGATGTAACAATTATAAATATATATGCACCCAACACAGGAGCACCTCAATACATAAGGCAACTGCCAACAGCTATAAAAGAGGAAATCGACAGTAACACAATAATAGTGGGGGACTTTAACACCTCACTTACACCAATCGACAGATCATCCAAACAGAAAAGTAATAAGGAAACACAAGCTTTATATGACACAATAGACCAGATAGATTTAATTGATATTTATAGGACATTCCATCCAAAACAGTAGATTACACTTTCTTCTCAACTGTGCACAGAACATTCTCCAGGATAGATCACATCTTGGGTCACAAATCAAGCCTCAGTAAATTTAAGAAAATTGAAATCATATCTAGCATCTTTTCTGACCACAACGCTATGAGGTTAGAAATCAATTACAGCAAAAACAATGTAAAAAACACAAACACATGGAGGCTAAACAATACGTTACTAAATAACCAAGAGATCACTGAAGAAATCAAAGAGGAAATCAAAAACTACCTAGAAACAAATGACAATGAAAACACGACAATCCAAAACCTATGGGATGCAGCAAAAGCAGTTCTAAGAGGGAAGCTTATAGCAATAAAATCCTACCTCAAGAAACAACAAACATCTCAAATAAACAACCTAACCTTACACCTAAAGGAACTAGAGAAAGAAGAACAAACAAAACCCAAAGTTAGCAGAAGGAAAGAAATCATAAAGATCAGAGCAGAAATAAATGAAATAGAAACAAAGACGACAATAGCAAAAATCAATAAAACTAAAAGCTGGTTCTTTGAGAAGATAAACAAAATTGATAAACCATTAGCCAAACTCATCAAGAAAAAGAGGGAGAGAAATCAATAAAATTAGATATGAAAAAGGACAAGTTACGACACCACAGAAATACAAAGCATCCTAAAAGACTACTACAAGCAACTCTATGCCAATAAAATGGACTACTTGGAAGAAATGGACAAATTCTTAGAAAGGTATAACCTTCCAAGACTGAACCAGGAAGAAATAGAAAATATGAACAGACCAATCACAAGTAATGAAATTGAAACTGTGATTAAAAATCTTCCAACAAACAAAAGTCCAGGACCAGATGGCTTCACAGGTGAATTCTATCAAACATTTAGAGAAGAGCTAACACCCATCCTTCTCAAACTCTTCCAAAAAATTGCAGAGGAAGGAACACTTAGAGCATTTCCTCTAAGATCAGGAACAAGACAAGGATGTCCACTCTCACCACTATTATTCAACATTTTTTTGGAACTCCTAGCCACAGCAATCAGAGAAGAAAAAGAAATAAAAGGAATACAAATTGGACATGAACAAGTAAAACTGTCACTGTTTGCAGATGACATGATACTATACATAGAGAATCCTAAAGATGCCACCAGAAAACTACTAGAGCTAATCAATGAATTTGGTAAAGTTGCAGGATACAAAATCAATGCACAGAAATCTCTTGCATTCCTATACACTAATGATGAAAAATCTGAAAGTGAAATTAAGGAAACACTCCCATTTACCATTGTAACAAAAAGAATAAAATACCTAGGAATAAACCTACCTAGGGAGACAAAATACATGTATGCAGAAAACTATAAGACACTGATGAAAGAAATTAAAGATGATACCAACAGATGGAGAGATACACCATGTTCTTGGATTGGAAGAATCAACATTGTGAAAATGACTATACTACCCAAAGCAATCTACAGATTCAATGCAATCCCTATCAAATTACCAATGGCATTTTTTACAGAACTAGAACAAAAAATCTGAAAATTTGTATGGAGACACAAAAGACCCCAAAGAGCCAAAGCAGTCTTGAGGGAAGAAAACGGAGCTGGAGGAATCAGACTCCCTGACTTCAGACTATACTACAAAGCTACAGTAGTCAAGACAATATGGTACTGGCACAAAAACAGAAATACAGATCAGTGGAACAGGACAGAAAGCCCAGAGATAAACCCACATGCCTATGGTCAACTAATCTATGACAAAGGAGGCAAGGATATACAATGGAGAAAAGACAGTCTCTCCAATAAGTGGTGCTGGGAAAACTGGACAGTTACATGTAAAAGAATGAAATTAGCACACTCCCTAACACCATACACAAAAATAGACTCAAAATGGATTACAGGCCTAAATGTAAGACTGGACACTATAAAACTCTTAGAGGAAAACATATGAAGAACACTCTTTGACATAAATCACAGCAAGATCATTTTTGATCCACCTCCTAGAGTAATGGAAATAAAAACAAAAATAAACAAATGGGACCTAATGAAACTTAAAAGCTTTTGCAAAGCAAAGGAAACTACAAACAAGACAAAAAGACAACCCTCAGAATGGGAGAAATTATTTGCAAATGAATCAACGGACAAAGGATTAATCTCCAAAATATATAAACAGCTCATGCAGCTCAATACTAAAAAAACAAACAACCCAATCCAAAAATGGGTAGAAGACCTAAATAGACATTTCTCCAAAGACATACACATGACCAAGAAGCACATGAAAAGCTGCTCAACATCACTAACTATTAGAGAAATGCAAATCAAAACTACAGTGAGGTATCATCTCACACCAGTTAGAATGAGCATCATCGGAAAATCTACAAACAACAAATCCTGGAGAGGGTGTGGAGAAAAGGGAACCCTCTTGCACTGTTGGTGGGAATGTAAATTGATACAGCCACTATGGAGAACAGTATGGAGGTTCCTTAAAACACTAAAAATAGAACTACCATATGACCCAGCAATCCCACTACTGGGCATATACCCAGAGAAAACCATAATTCAAAAAGACACATACACCCCAATGTTCACTGCAGCACAATTTACAATAGCCAGGTCATGGAAGCAACCTAAATGCCCACTGATAAACAAATGGATAAAGAAGATGTGGTACATATATACAATGGAATATTGCTCAGCCATAAAAAGGAACGAAATTGAGTCGTTTGTAGAGACTTGGATGGATCTAGAGACTGTCATACAGAGTGAAATAAGTCAGAAAGAGAAAAACAAATATCATATATTAACGCATAAATGTGGAACCTAGAAAAATGGTACAGATGAACCAGTTTGCAGGGCAGAAATTGACACACAGACGTAGAGAACAAACGTATGGACACCAAGGGGGGGAAAGTGGTGGGGGGGAGGGGTATTGGTGTGATGAATTGGGAGATTGGGATTGACATATACACACTTATATGTATAAAATGGATAACTAATAAGAACCTGCTGTTTAAAAAAATAAATTAAAAAAAAAGAAAAAATAATTACACAATTGTTTGTCAAATAGGATTATGCAATTCAAATTAGAAGCAACCATTGAGGATCTGCTCAAGAAGTGGGTCAGAGAATAGGCTGCACTTCGCTTTCTCATCATAAATCCCTACAAATGACAGAATATAGAGATCCATAGGCAGACACACTCCCAGTAAGGTGAAGAGCTGTCATGTCAAATTGGAGTAGCTGGTAGCCCTCCACCTCTACACACACTTGGAGAGAGAAAGAGTTACCATGCTCACCCAGCCACATCTCCAGACCCCATCCATCCCCTTGGAGAAGTAAGTGCCCCAGGTGACTGACTACATTCACTAGGAACAGAAAGCCCCCAGGCCCAGAAGACAAACTGGTATACTCCCCCAGCAACACAGCCTAGCCTCTCACAATCGCTGGGGTCTGGTTGCAGTAAAACACTTCAGCATTCACATAATATTAATAGCTAGTATTTATTAATAACAAACACTTCATTATTCTCATAACATTAAAAGCTAATACTTATTGAGTGCTAGGGATGGGTAATATGGTAGGCTGCATTCCAAAATTTGGCATACGTTAGCCATTTAATGCTCACAAAACCCTGTGAGGTCAGGGCTATAACTGCCTTCATTTTAGTTTATTTTATTTATTTTTTTAAAAATATATTTATTTATTTATTTGGCTGTGCCGGGTCTTAGTTGCAGCACGCAGGATCTTCACTGCTACACGCGGGCTCTTTTAGTTGCAATGCGGGCTCTTAGTTGCAGCATGCGGGATCTAGTTCCCTGACCAGGGATCGAATCCAGGTCCCCTGCACTGGGAGCACGGAGTCTTTTTTTTTTTTTTTTTTTTTTTTTAATTAATTTATTTATTTGTTTTTATTTTTGGCTGTGTTGGGTCTTTGCTCTGTGCACGGGCTTTCTCCAGCTGCAGCGAGTGGTGCGTGGGCTTCTCACTGTCGTGGCCTCTCCTGTTGCAGAGCACGGGCTCTAGAACACAGGCTCAGTAGTCATGGTACACGGGCCCAGCTGCTCCGCGGCATGTGGGAATCTTCCCGGGCCAGGGATCGAACCCGTGTCATCTGCATTGGCAGGCAGATTCCCACCCACTGCGCCACCAGGGAAGCCCAGAGCACGGAGTCTTAACCACTGGACCACCAGGGAAGTCCCACGCCTTCATTTTATAGGTGAGGAAAATGAGGCATATAAATGTGAAGTCATTAATCATGTCCCAGGCCCTAGGGCTCTGGATTTCATACTCTTAACCACTTCACTAGACTTTTTCTTGAGCTAACAAGGAATCTCAATTACAAAGGTGAGGGCAGAGACATTTGAGGAAAACCAATGCCATGAAAAACAGGTAATACATACTAATATACATGGAAACAGTTAACAGAAGAAACTGCTCAAGAATTTAGATTAAGTATAATTAATGTCATCAGGGAAATAAGAGCCTATAACATTCACAACAAAGAGTCAATTAGTTTTCAGAGAAATGACAAAAATGATCATTGACTTTTTTTTTTCCACTGAGAATAGTGGTTTTTATTTATTTTTTTATTAAAAAAAATTTTTTTTAACATCTTTATTGGAGTATAACTGCTTTACAGTGGTGTGTTAGTTTCTGCTGTATAACAAAGTGAATCTAAATAGCAACAGATGGAGCCCCGCCTCCCATGGGGACCCGGCCTGAGGAGCAGGGCAGCTGGAAAGATCCTGTCCTGCGTCTTCATGGAGGCAGAATTCAGACTTAGAATCACCTCCCAGGGTTTGAGTCCCGCCTCCAGGCAAGGCCTGCAGCCTCTCTGCAGAAGCCGATACAGTAGAAATACATCTACACGTGGAACTGCTCCTAGAAGACGTCAGACCTCCCAAAAGACGCCCTCAGGCGACCTACATGCAGAGGCGGGTCCAAATCCAAAGCTGAACCCCGGGAGCTGTACGAACAAAGAAGAGAAAGGGAAATCTCTCCCAGCAGCCTCAGAAGCAGCGGATTAAAGCTCCACAAACAACTTGATGTGCCTGCATCTGTTGAATACCTGAATAGACAATGAATCATCCCAAATTTAGGAGGTGGACTTTGGGAGCAGGATATATTAATTTTTCCCCTTTTCCTTTTTTTGTAAGTATATATGTGTATGCTTCTGGGTGAGATTTTGTCTGTATAGCTTTGCTCTCACCATTAGTCCTAGGGTTAGGTCCGTCCGTTTTTTGTTTTTGTTTTCTTTTTACTTAAAAAATTTTTTTTCCCTAACAAATGTTTTCTTAATAATTTTTTCCTTATTTTCTATTTTTAAAAAATTTAAAAAAAAATTTTAATAAGTTTTTTCATATTTTTTATTTTAAAAAATTAAAAAAATTTTTTTCTTAATAAATTTTTTTCTTAATTTTTTCTTATTTTTTATTATAAAAAATTAATAAATCTATTTTTTTTAAAAAAAATTTTCTTAATAAATTTAGTCTTAATAATTTTTTTCTTATTTTTTATTATAATAGCTTTATTTTATTTTATTTTATCCTTTTTCTTTCTTTCTTTCTATTTTTTCTCCCTTTTACTCTGAGCCGTGTGGATGAAAGGCTCTTGGTGCTCCAGCCAGGCATCAGGGCTGTGCCTCTGAGGTGGGAGAGCCAACTTCAGGACACTGGTCCACAAGAGACCTCCCAGCTCCACGTAATACCAAACGGCGAAAATCTCTCAGAGATCTCCATCTCAACATCAAGACCCAGCTTCACTCAACGACCAGCAAGCTACAGTGCTGGACACCCTATGCCAAACAGCTAGCAAGACAGGAACACAGCCCCATCCATTAGCAGAGAGGCTGCCTAAAATCATAATAAGGCCACAGACACCCCAAAACACACCACCAGACGTGGATGTGCCCACCAGAAAGACAAGATCCAACCTCATCCACCAGAACACAGGCACTAGTGCCCTCCACCAGGAAGCCTACACAACCCATGGAACCAACCTTAGCCACTGGGGACAGATACCAAAAACAACGAGAACTACAAACCTGCAGCCTGTGAAAAGGAGACCCCAAACACAGTAAGATAAGCAAAATGAGAAGACAAAAAAACACACAGCAGGTGAAGGAGCAGGGTCAAAACACACCAGACCTAACAAATGAAGAAGAAATAGGCAGTCTACCTGAAAAAGAATTCAGAATAATGATAGTAAAGATGATCCAAAATCTTGGAAATAGAATAGACAAAATGCAAGAAACATTTAACAAGGACGTAGAAGAACTAAAGAGGAATCAAGAAACGATGACAAGCACAATAAATGAAATTAAAAATACTCTAGATGGGATCAATAGCAGAATAACTGAGGCAGAAGAACGGATAAGTGACCTGGAAGATAAAATAGTGGAAATAACTACTGCAGACCAGAATAAAGAAAAAAGAATGAAAAGAACTGAGGACAGTCTCAGAGACCTCTGGGACAACATTAAACGCACCAACATTCGAATCATAGGGGTCCCAGAAGAAGAAGAGAAAAAGAAAGGGACTGAGAAAATATTTGAAGAGATTATAGTTGAAAACTTCCCTAATATGGGAAAGGGAATAGTTAATCAAGTCCTGGAAGCACAGAGAGTCCCATACAGGATAAATACAAGGAGAAACACGCCAAGACACATATTAATCAAACTATCAAAAATTAAATATAAAGAAAACATATTAAAAGCAGCAAGGGAAAAACAACAAATAACACACAAGGGAATCCCCATAAGGTTAACAGCTGATCTTTCAGCAGAAACGCTGCAAGCCAGAAGGGAGTGGCAGGATATACTTAAAGTGATGAAGGAGAAAAACCTACAACCAAGGTTACTCTACCCAGCAAGGATCTCATTCAGATTTGATGGAGAAATTAAAACCTTTACAGACAAGCAAAAGCTGAGAGAGTTCAGCACCACCAAACCAGCTTTACAACAAATGCTAACGGAACTTCTCTAGGCAAGAAACACAAGAGAAGGAAAACACCTACAATAACAAACCCAAAACATTTAAGAAAATGGGAATAGGAAAATACATATCGAAAATTACCTTAAATGTAAATGGATTAAATGCTCCCACCAAAAGACACAGACTGGCTGAATGGATACAAAAACAAGACCCATATATATGCTGTCTACAAGAGACCCACTTCAGACCTAGGGACACATACAGACTGAAAGTGAGGGGATGGAAAAAGATATTCCATGCAAATGGAAATAAAAAGAAAGCTGGAGTAGCAATTCTCATGTCAGACAAAATAGACTTTAAAATAAAGACTATTACAAGAGACAAAGAAGGACACTATATAATGATCAAGGGATCGATCCAAGAGGAAGATATAACAATTGTAAATATTTATGCACCCAACATAGGAGCATCTCAATACATAAGGCAAATACTAACAGCCATAAAAGGGGAAATTGACAGTAACACAATCATAGTAGGGGACTTTAACACCCCACTTTCACCAATGGACAGATCATCCAAAATGAAAATAAATAGGGAAACACAAGCTTTAAATGATACATTAAACAAGATGGACTTAATTGATATTTATAGGACATTCCACCCAAAAACAACAGAATACACATTTTTCTCAAGTGCTCATGGAACATTCTCCAGGATAGATCATATCTTGGGTCACAAATCAAGCCTTGGTAAATTTAAAAAAATTGAAATCGTATCAAGTATCTTTTCCGACCAAAACGCTATGAGACTAGATATCAGTTACAGGAAAAGATCTGTAAAAAATACAAACACATGGAGGCTACACAATACACTACTTAATAACAAAGTGATCACTGAAGAAATCAAAGGGGAAATCAAAAAATACCTAGAAACAAATGACAATGGAGACACGACGACCCAAAACCTATGGGACACAGAAAAGCAGTGCTAAGAGGGAAGTTTATAGCAATACAAGCCTACATCAAGAAACAGGAAACATCTCGAATAAACAACCTAACCTTGCACCTAAAGCAATTAGAGAAAGAAGAACAAAAAAACCCCAAAGCTAGCAGAAGGAAAGAAATCATAAAGATCAGATCAGAAATAAATGAAAAAGAAATGAAGGAAACAATAGCAAAAATCAATGAAACTAAAAGCTGGTTCTTTGAGAAGATAAACAAAATTGATAAACCATTAGCCAGACTCATCAAGAGAAAAAGGGAGAAGACTCAAATCAATAGAATTAGAAATGAAAAAGGAGAAGTAACCACTGACACTGCAGAAATACAAACGATCATGAGAGACTACTACAAGCAACTCTATGCCAATAAAATGGACAACCTGGAAGACATGGACAGATTCTTAGAAATGCACAACCTGCCGAGACTGAACCAGGAAGAAATAGAAAATATGAACAGACCAATCACAAGCACTGAAATTGAAACTGTGATTAAAAATCTTCCAACACACAAAAGCCCAGGACCAGATGGCTTCACAGGCGAATTCTATCAAACATTTAGAGAAGAGCTAACACCTATCCTTCTCAAACTCTTCCAAAATCTTGCAGAGGGAGGAACACTCCCCAACTCATTCTACGAGGCCACCATCACCCTGATACCAAAACCAGACAAAGATGTCACAAAGAAAGAAAACTACAGGCCAATATCACTGATGAACATAGATGCAAAAATCCTCAACAAAATACTAGCAAACAGAATCCAACAGCACATTAAAAGGATTATACACCATGATCAAGTGGGGTTTATTCCAGGAATGCAAGGATTCTTTAATATACGCAAATCAATCAACGTGATACATCATATTAACAAATTGAAGGAGAAAAACCATATGATCATCTCAATAGATGCAGAGAAAGCTTTTGACAAAATTCAATACCCATTTATGATAAAAGCCCTGCAGAAAGTAGGCATAGAGGGAACTTTCCTCAACATAATAAAGGCCATATGTGACAAACCCACAGCCAACATTGTTCTCAATGGTGAAAAACTGAAACCATTTCCACTAAGATCAGGAACAAGACAAGGTTGCCCACTCTCACCACTATTATTCAACATAGTTTTGGAAGTGTTAGCCATAGCAATCAGAGAAGAAAAAGAAATAAAAGGAATCCAAATCGGAAAAGAAGAAGTAAAGCTGTCACTGTTTGCAGATGACATGATACTACACATAGAGAATCCTAAAGATGCTACCAGAAAACTACTAGAGCTAATCAATGAATTTGGTAAAGTAGCAGGATACAAAATTAATGCACAGAAATCTCTTGCATTCCTATACACTAATGATGAAAAATCTGAAAGTGAAATTAAGAAAACACTCCCGTTTACCATTGCAACAAAAAGAATAAAATACCTAGGAATAAACCTACCTAAGGAGACAAAAGACCTGTATGCAGAAAATTATAGGACACTGATGAAAGAAATTAAAGATGATACAAATAGATGGAGAGATATACCATGTTCTTGGATTGGAAGAATCAACATTGTGAAAATGACTCTGCTACCCAAAGCAATCTACAGATTCAGTGCAATCCCTATCAAACTACCACTGGCATTTTTCACAGAACTAGAACAAAAAATTTCACAATTTGTATGGAAACACAAAAGACCCCGAACAGCCAAAGCAATCTTGAGAACGAAAAATGGAGCTGGAGGAATCAGGCTCCCTGACTTCAGACTATATTACAAAGCTACAGTAATCAAGACAGTTTGGTACTGGCACCAAAACAGAAATATAGATCAATGGAACAGGATAGAAAGCCCAGAGATAAGCCCACGTACGTATGGTCACCTTATCTTTGATAAAGGAGGCAAGCATATACAGTGGAGAAAAGACAGCCTCTTCAATAAGTGGTGCTGGGAAAATTGGACAGCTACATGTAAAAGTATGAAATTAGAACACTCCCTGACACCATACACAAAAATAAACTCAAAATGGATTAAAGACCTAAGTGTAAGGCCAGACACTATCAAACTCTTAGAGGAAAACATAGGCAGAACACTCTATGACATAAATCACAGCAAGATCCTTTTTGACCCACCTCCTAGAGAAATGGAAATAAAAACACAAATAAACAAATGGGACCTAATGAAACTTAAAAGCTTTTGCACAGCAAAGGAAACATAAACAAGACCAAAAGACAACCCTCAGAGTGCGAGAAAATATTTGCAAATGAAGCAACTGACAAAGGATTGAGCTCCAAGATTTACAAGCAGCTCATGCAGCTCAATATCAAAAAAACAAACAACCCAATCCAAAAATGGGCAGAAGACCTAAATAGACATTTCTCCAAAGAAGATATACAGATTGCCAACAGACACATGAAAGAATGCTCAACATCATTAATCATTAGAGAAATGCAAATCAAAACTACAATGAGGTATCATCCCACACCGGTCAGAATGGCCATCATCAAAAAATCTAGAAACAATAAATGCTGGAGAGGGTGTGGAGAAAAGGGAACACTCTTGCACTATTGGTGGGAATGTAAATTGATACAGCCACTATGGAGAACAGTATGGAGGTTCCTTAAAAAACTAAAAATAGAACTACCATACGACCCAGCAATCCCACTACTGGGCATATACCCTGAGAAAACCATAATTCAGAAAGAGTCATGTACCAAAATATTCATTGCAGCTCTGTTTACAATAGCCAGGACATGGAAGCAACCTAGGTGTCCATCATCGGATGAATGGTAAAGAAGATGTAGCACATATATACAATGGAATATTACTCAGCCATAAAAAGAAATGAAATGGAGGTATTTGTAATGAGGTGGATGGAGTTAGAGTCTGTCATACAGAGTGAAGTAAGTCAGAAAGAGAAAAAGAAATACAGTATGCTAACACATATATATGGAATCTAAGGGAAAAAAAAAAAAAAAAAAGGTCATGAAGAACCTAGTGGCTAGACGGGAATAAAGACACAGACCTACTAGAGAATGGACTTGAGGATATGGGGAGGGGGAGGGGTGAGATGTGACAGGGTGAGAGAGTGTCATGGACATATATACACTGCCAAATGTAAAATAGATAGCTAGTGGGGAGCAGCCGCATAGCACAGGGAGATCAGCTCGGTGCTTTGTGACCACCTAGAGGGGTGGGATAGGGAGGGTGGGAGGGAGGGAGATGCAAGAGGGAAGAGATATGGGAACATATGTATATGTATAACTGATTCACTTTGTTATAAAGCAGAAACTAACACACGATTGTAAAGCAATTATACTTCAATAAAGATGTTTAAAAAAAAAATTAACAAAAATAAAAAATATAAAAAAAAATAAATAGCAACAGATGAGGGAATTCCCTGGTGGTCCAGTGGTTAGGACACTGTGCTTCCATTGCAGGGGGCATGGTTTGGGATCCCTGGTCGGGGAACTAAGATCCTACAAACCATGCAGCATGGCAAATAAATAAATAAATAAATGGCAATGGATTAGCTAAATAAGAGTAACTTACAGCTGAAGAACAAATTACAATAGACAAGGAATTCTCACTTAAGCAGTTAAAAATACAAAGATGTAGAAAGAATGAAAGAAAAGCCAAACAATGTGGAGGACTGATTCTAATATTTGATAACAGGTCTTCCAGAAAGAGAGAATAAAAGAATAAAGCAATGTAAAGCAATAATAGAACAAAATGTCCTAAAACTAAGAAAAGTTTTAGGTTCTCAGATTTAGAAGTCCTAATGAATGCTTGGTAAAATAAGTAAAACAAACATATCTTGACACGTCATGAATAAACTTTCCAGATTTACTAAGCATTTATATTTCACTGCTTTTGGTCACCTCGAAGTTAACATAACTAAAACTTATATCTAAAATTGGGTTCACCTAATCTAAACAGGTTCATTATTTTACTTTCATCATATATATTACCAATATGAATATTCTTCCAGTCACCCAGCCTTCGAATGAATGCCTTCTTTACCTTTTTTTCTGACTTCTATACACTGAATTATGTCCCCCGCAAATTTACATGTTGAAGCTCTAACTACACAATAGGGTTAGACCAAGTCATGATGGTTAGGCCTTCATGATGGGTTAGTGCCCTTATCAGGTGAAATACTAGAGTTTGCTCTCTCTCTACCATGTGAGGACACAGTGAGAAGGTCCTCTGCAAGCCAACAAGAGAGTTCTCACCAGAACCTGACTGTCCTGGTACCCTGATCTCAGACTTCCAGCATCCAGAGCTGTGAAAAAGTAAATTTCTGTTGTTTACACACCAATTCTATGGTATTTTGTTGCGCAGCCCAATCCAAGAAACTGACTGTATTTATTTATTATTCTACTTTGGCCCTTCCAGTTATAAAGAACAGAGACTCAAGCCAGGCCAGGACAAGAGTCATTGTAAAGACACATGTGATGTTATAAATGTGAGGGGAATCATATGGAAGTTCACAATCAAGAGATATCACAAGCCTGGTCTCACAATTAGAAACTGGAAGACAGTTCTGGAAACAAGTGAGTATCTATGGATCTGACAATCATAAACACAAGGAATGATCTTCATTTTTTAACATATTCAGTTCCATTCTATGGATTCCTTCTATCAATCTGCATACTTGGGCTTCCCACCTCAAATTCACTAATTTTTACCTTTCATTCTGTGCAGCTTCTGCTTAATTATAGTTCTTGCTTCCTTATAACTTTGAGATGCTGTGACCCATTTTGGTCCTTACTTTGTCTTTGCCCTCACTGTCTATACCATTCATGTGTTACTTCAAATCAATTACATCCTAGTTTTGATTTTATTTACTTAGTCTTCTTGTAATTCCATTCTCCTTTATGAGACTGTCTATAAATAGTAGGTATTTTCCTTTTTACAAGAAATTCTGTCTTAATTGCTCAATTTAAGGAGAATATCCCTACATGGGAATGCATAAGTTGTTGAACACCTCCAGTCACGCTGGATATCACCTTCCTCTGAACTTATAATATTTATCATTATACAAGTGACTCGCCAGTTAATCATAGGGTTGCTGTCCAATTCACCCATTCATTAGCTGTCTTTCACAATTATTAACTTTTTATATTGTTTACTTATGGTTTATAGCTTCTTGTCTCTCCTAGGCATTCTTTCTAGTATTAGAGCCTTTTCTAGTATTTAAACTTATGTGCTTATTGATTCGAGTCCATTTTTCTCAGTCTCAGGTAGCTTTGAGACACTTTAAGTGCTTCTGTTTTCCATTTGTAAAATAGGGGCAGCAAAGAGCAATCAAAGCCTGTAGATATTAGCTGATGACAACATTTAAGTAGATTAAGATGCAGAAAGCAATGGCTAAAGACATAGGCTCCATTAGAAAACTGGAAAAAAAAAACCTCCCAAGATTGGTTTCAATGTCTTGATTAGAGAGAAGTCTCTTTGTTTTCCTTTTGACTAAAATCCCTGTTTATTTTCTCTCAGACCAGAAGAGTCCATAAAATTAAATTGTTATTATTGATAATGAACTGGTGTGAGCAGTGGCATGGGACCAATGCTTTGTCACAAAATATTTCTTAGCAATACTTGTATTAATCATTGTTCCAAAAGGGAAATATCTGCAATGGCTATTATATAGTTAATAGTTATACAGTTAATAGATGGAGAAAGTATCTGGTTCACAACTCAACCCCCCACTTTCTCTGAGAACTGCATTGCCGCATTGGGGTTAACGCACAGGAGTCATGATTGCACAATGCAGCTGCTCACTACTCCTCACTGGAGGATTATTGGATGGGTTCCAGAAGCAAGCTTCGCTAATCAGATTTATCCCTCTCTGCGATGAGAGATTTGGGTGAGAGGGAGTCCAGTACTTCTGTGTATGGGACTACACCATGCAGAGTGGGAGCTGGGGGAGTGATAATCTACGGCAGTGTGAACTGAGAATCCCTGTAAGCTCATCTGCAGAGAGAAAGGAAACAATGACACAGATACACCCAGAAAAGTCAAGAGGGGGCAGAGTATAGTTCTTGGTTTGCTCAGCTCTAATCCTTCTAGTATATTACACTTTCATTTTCAAAACCTAATGCATACAGTTGTCATTCTCTATTCTACCCCAAACTTGCTCTGTCACTTCAGTGTACTGCATCTATTTTTTTGCCACTTGTCACCTCCTTTGGCATTTCTAGTTCTACATTTGGTTTACAAGCCTATTCACAGTTCTCTACAACTTGCTTTTTTTCCCCTTAGCGTCTCCAAAATGCTTCATCAATTTTGCATTTCATCTGTCTTGATCTCTGCCCCCTGAATATGCCTTAAATGCTACCTCTGTCTTTGCCCATAAGAATGTGTCTTTCTTCAAATGCCTGATTCTGGCTTCTCACTCTAGGTAGTCAAGCTTGCCTTCCTCACAGAAGATGTCCCTGCCCCACTCCTCCAGGTATTTATGACATCCTATGATAGTTTTCTAAATCATTCTTTTGGGTCCTATTACACACATCCATGTGGTGTCAGTTTCTGGTAGGTAATAACTTGATTGCATTGTGAGTAATTCAGGCTCACTGTGGGCTCCCAATCAGTGGACTGAGTAAGAAATGTTCCTTTTCTTCTCAAAAATATGTCTTTCTGGGATTAGGAAAGTAAAGTAGGCTAGAAAGAAGCAAAATTTTGTAGGATCCTGTAGGTAGATATATATAGTATCTCGAGAACTTTAGATTTTTTAAAAAAAATTCTACAGTGATTTAATAAACTTACTGGTTTTGGTGATTTAAAATTATATTCCTTATATTTCACTTCCAGAAGCAACATATGAATATATCTTTACCTTAAAAACAAATTCAACATATACATACTACTATATATAAAATAGGTAACTAATAAGAACCTACTGTATAGCATTGGGAACTCTATTCAATACTCTGTAATGACCTATATGGGAATAGAATATAAAAAAGAGCGGATATATGTATATGTATAACTGACTCACTTTGCTGTACAGCAGAAACTAACACAACAGTGTAAATCAACTCTACTCCAATGAAAAAATTAATTAAAAAGAAAAAAAACGAATAACAAACACTAGCACTCCCATTTCCCCTTACATGAGTTTATATTAAGAATCTCTGTTCCCTGACACTAAACTACAACATGGGAGGCATCAACTTCGCTTTCTGTTTTGCTTCCTGTATTGCAACTAAAATAAAGACTTGCATAAAGTAAACAAACAAAAAACAAAACCAAATCTCAATAATATAGAATTGTACAGAATATAACAGGAGGGCTCCCTTCATGCAGCACCCCACCACAATCCCCTTCCCCATCCACTGTCCTCCACAGAAGAGACCACTGTAAGAGCTCCATATACACTGTTCCAGATTTTTAATTGAGGATTTACTTGTAAATATGAATATGTTTGTATTTTGTTAACAAAAAATACGATCATACTTTATAGTATTCTAAAATTTATTTTCTTCTGTTTAAGAATATATTATGTTTCTCTTTCTATGATAATACAAGTAAATATACCATATTCTTTGCTATAACTGCATTAATAGTCCAAAGATAGATGTATAACAAATAATGCAACCATGTTGCTATTGCAACAATGCTACAGTGAAAAAAGATAAATTGTAGTGATTTCATTTGTCAGCTGAGTTTGGTGACACTGTTACCAGCTGGTTTTCCTCAAGCCTTGATGAGTCTTGCTTGCCTATCTGTATCTACAGATGAGTGTCAATATTGGAAATGAGTCTATTTACATAAGCTAAGTTACAATTCTCATTCCCCTGTCAGTGAAGACAGGTTCTTATCTAGAATTTGAACCCAACTATGTGTGATTCCAGTGCCCATGTTTCATTTTTGTCAGGCTTCCAGTTTTTAAACATATTTTTTTTTGTTCCTAAATGTTAGTGCTTATAAAATCTTCTGTAATGGTGGGCTTCCCTGGTGGCACGGTGGTTAAGAATCCACCTGCCAATGCAGGGGACATGGGTTCGAACCCTGGTCCGGGAAGATCCCACATGCCGTAGAGCAACTAAGCCCGTGCGCCACAACTACTGAACCTGCGCTCTAGAGCCCACGAGCCACAACTACTGAAGCCTGCGCACTTAGAGTCCGTGCTCTGCAACAAGAGAAGCCACCACAATGAGAAGCCAGCACACCGCAACAAAGAGTAGCCCCTGCTCACCGCAACTAGAGGAAGCCTGCAAGCAGCAATGAAGACCCAACGCAGCCAAAAGTAAAATTAAAAAAATAAATTAAAAAAATTCTTCTGTAATGGGTAAAATTGTATCTATAACTAGCTATTGTGTACTATTCATTAAAATTATTATTTCTTTAGAAATTGTTGGTATTTCAAAAAACCAGTTGGTTAAATCAAGATTTCACAACATAACAATAAATTGGTATTCTTTGTGTAGACATAGCACTATGCTTTCCTCTAGCCGGCATTTACAAATGCCCCCTTTTAACAATAATATATTGTTTGGAGATATCACAAATGAAATTTAAATTATTTTTAAACAAGAAAGCATAACAATGGAAGCTAATTTGAATTATTCTCAGGAAAGCTTTAAAAAGAAATAATAGAAGATAGCTGACATACAACTGGCAGCACTTGTACAACACTGGAAGGGAATGTACTGGCCAAAAGAGCCATACTTAATACAATCCTGCTACAGCTGCATGTATATTCATCTCCTTGGAATAGCTAAACAAAGTTATAGACACCAGGTGGCTTAGTAGTAATACCTTGGTTCTTAGTGTTCAAATATTAAGGAGAAATACTGCTGCAACATACCGACAAAAGATTCTCCTAGGTGCCTTTAAAGGGTTGAAAAAAACAGTCTTAAGATGTATCTTAAGAGTATCTTAAGGGTCGACTTTAAAGTCCCTTGGCAAGGCATTCACACGAATACAAACCACAGAGGAATTTTACTACCCAACAAAGAGAGCAAAAGGATGACAAGCTTATTCCCTCATTGTACTGACTTTATGGGGCAGGTGAACTTTATTTCCTCCTATCTGTGAATTGATATGGAAGGGACACAGTTATTGACAATCTCGATTAAGGACATGGGAAGATGTGTAGGAAATGTGATATCATTGACTGACTGTTGGCCATGGAAGAGAACCACCCAAGTATGCATTAATCAATGAGTCCACCAAACAGCATTTTATCAGGATGTTTACAAAGCACATCCTAGTGGACAGTTTATCCTCATACTTTATCAGTTAAGCAAGCTTCTCTTGTTATGACTTTGATAGCTCCTCTTTCAGTTAAAATATATATATATATTTATATATATTCAGTGTCATATATATATATATATATATATTCAGTGTCAAATAAAACACCTTGAAAGGTTTTTCTCAGAAGTCTACTTAGACTTCGTAATTTAGAGGAGCTGCTACATGGTGGCCTTTGGCTTTTTAGACACCATGCAAGTGAACATCTGAGAATGATTTCTTGTTCTTTTCCAGCTATCAGTAGGCAAAGTGTAAGGGGACACAGCTTTAACAAATTATTTTATTTCATAAGAGAAGCCTTGTACTACGCAAGCATGTACCCAGCTGACATAAAGAGAAGCTCCAGTCTGTCAATAAGAGAATCTTAAAAGATATCTTCTTGGAGTGAAAATTTCTGGCCAACCATGAAAACCAAAATTCTCAACTCTGGCCAAATAAATGTCATACTTTATCTTTTATTAAGAAACTCTACATCACGTTCTAAAGTGACAGTTTGGAAATGTATTAATATATCTCATGACTTAGGGCCAAATTATAAATGTTGTCAGTTATGTAACCACTATCTTAACTCTCCTCCTGCACTTTGGTGGAGGGGAAAATAAGGGCTTGAAAAGTGGGTTTCACTCACAATCCAAATCCTAATATCTATCCTCATCATCTCACACATTGGAAGAGGATTGAGAAAGAGAAGAACCTGGAAAAAGAGTAAATAACAGGAAAGGAGAAGGAGAAGGAGAGGGAGAGTGAGGAGGAGGAGAGGGAGGAGGGGGAGGAGGGAGAGGGGGAGGGGGAGGAGGGGGAGAGGGTGGGGGGAGGAGGAGGAGGAGAAGGAGGGGGAGGGGAGAGGGAGGGGGGAGGAGGAGGAGGAGGAGAAAAAGGAGAAGGAGAAGAAGGAGAAAAATCGAGGAGAAGGAAGCGAAAGAAAGAAAGAAAAAGGAGAAATGTGCCAGGGTAATTTGCCCCGATCTGCAACTGGTATGTTTATGTTTGTTCCCTGATTGAAGGTGGGAGTTCACCTAGAGAGCTACAAAGACATGGCTCTGTCCACCCAACTCTGCCTCTCGCCCAAGCTGTGCTCCATACGTTTGAGGGGACGCAAAAAGAAAAGAATTGCATCTGCTGAAATAGTTACATACAGGGCGATCAGTTTTCAGAGAAACATTGAAAATCATAAATGGAAAAATAAAAAGGACAAGAAATTACAAAGTACACAGAAATATTCACCAAGGAGTAGGAATATATTTCAAGGAGTAGGTATATATTTCACTTTATAGTTTAAAAAATACTTGACATTTTTTTTCACTTTTTCTCCTTCTTTGTTTTTTACTTTGCTTCCTCCTATTTTAAAGCCACATATAGGCAAAGCAGATAAGGTTATACTTTATTTTTACTTAAAAAAGAAAGAAAAAGAATTGGACACTCCTAAGATTTGCAAGTTAAACAAAAACCTGAAAATAAACTCTGTTCAGTAATTACAAAAAATGAAATGTTATATTAAAAACTGAATTTATAAAAGTAGTTAAAACATATATACATATATAATACAATGATAGCATTCTATTTGATTTGATTAGATAATGACAAATGGGAAAAGTGATAAAACATAAAGTACTGGTCTTTATTTCCTGTTTTCTAAAGTTCAAATGGAATTAGACATTATTGTTGCTTTGGCATTAGTGAGGGTTAGCATGTTGCTACTGAGGCTTTTTAAAATTTTTATGTAAAAGTATGTTTACTTTAAGCTTTATTCATATCAGCTAGTGAATTGCACCCAACAGGAATTTTCCTGTTACATACACGTGGGATCTGGTCCAAATAAAACCTGGATGATGAACAAAAGATCATGATGGTCTCCAGGTGGCCAATAAATTGCTTATCTCAAATATTTTGGAAAACACTTTTTCTCCTGTAATGTAGTATATCCAGCCCTACATATCCTTGGGTTGTGCATCCTTGGATTTAAAAAGTGCACATTGAAAATATTTTTTTAAAAATCTAGCAAGTTCCCAAAAGCAAAACTTGAATTTGCTAGCAACTATTTAAATATCATTTACATTGTATTTTAGGTAGTTATCAATACATAGCTTTTAAAAATAAATAAATAAATAAATTAATTAATTAATTAATTAATTTTTGGCTGCATTGGGTCTTCATTGCTGTGCGCAGGCTTTCTCTAGTTGCGGCAAGCTAGGGCTACTCTTTGTTGCGGTGCATGGGCTTCTCATTGCAGCGGCTTCTCTTGTTGCAGAGCACAGGCTCTAGGTGCGTGGGCTTCAGTAGCTGTGGCTCGTGGGCTCTAGAAAGCAGGCTCAGTAGTTGTGGTGCACAGGCTTAGTTGCTCCACAGCATGTGGGATCTTCCCGGACCAGGGTTCAAACCCGTGTCCCTTGCATTAGCAGGAGGATTCTTAAACACTGCGCCAGCAGGGAACTCCCCAATACATAGCTTTTATATTGTACTAGGTATTATAAGTAATCCAGAGATGATTTAGAGTATGTGGGAGGATTGCATAGGTTATGGGCAAACACTACATCATTTTATGTGAGGAACTTGAGCATCTATGGATTTTGCTACCCTGGGGTGGTTTGGGGTGTCCTGGAACCAACCCCCCTTGTGGATACTGAGGGATGACCGTATTTAACTTGTAATCAGTCAGGGTGTATTTGTAAGATGCTATGGCTGGAGGCTCCTGTCTGGTTTATCTTGACATCAAAGTCAGAGTTCATATGGTACTTTATACACAGTAGGGGGAAATATAAATATTTGTTGGATGAATGAGTCATTACTATTCCTAAAAGTAGTTAAATCTTAAAGAAGAAATACCAAATAAAAGGTGAGGTGAGTTAAAGTCATTTGAATACATTCTGGAATATGAACACAGTTTACAATGGTCAAAGACAAAGTTAAAAGTACTTCCTCTTTTATTTTTATTATTCTGAGGTTTTTGCAGAATCAGATCTTGCAACTTCTCAGATTTACTTTTAAATTTGACTTATTTTTCTTATATTTACAGAAGATATGGGAAAACATGTACCCACTGAAACAAGATAGGAGAAACAGTGTCATGTTTAAAATTTTTATTTTAGTAAATTTTATAATTAATTTAATAATTAAATAATTAAAATCTAATCTCTTCCATACAGATAACAACTGAATACACTGAACTTATTTATAGCTAACTTGCTGCCAATTAAGATGTCACCAAAAGTCTGATTTTCTAGACAACCATTTTAATAATAAATTTAAAAATTGAAATTCTGATTTCATGCAGAGGTCTCTGTGAAAATTATTTATTGATGCTTAGATCTCCATTCATCTGAGAGGTCTGCCCTGCCAAGTTTAGGTTCCCTGCTCTTCCAATGTAGATGGTTAGGGTGTTGTTAATGCCACTTGATTGTCTCTTTTACTAGATGGTAAGCTCATTCAAGTCAGGAGGTGTGTCATATTTAATACTGTATCTGCAGGTACAGCTTCCCTCAAATTAGTTGTTCAACAGTTATTTGGGATAATCACAAGACCAAATCTATTAGCCTACAAGTTTAAGGTCATGGTGAAAATGTCACGTTTTGAAGTACCTTAATAACTAGACAGATGTTTTTTTTTTTCATGATGACATGCCTCATATCTCCTCAAACTGCAACCATTTACTGTAGCATATACTAAAAGAATAGCATAGCACACATGGCATTTAATTATTAGCCAGTTTAATTTTTGTCATGGATAATGTAGTTCACCTTCACTGTATGCTCCACTGTTTCTCAACCTTCAAAAAGATTAGGACACAAGAAATCTAAGTTCTAAATGCAGTATCATTTCCACTTAAATGTAATGGGATAATAATAAAGTAGCCTCCCTTGGCCAGTACTTTTTTTCCTCAAATGAGGTAGTTTTAAAGACGCTAGTATAATGACATGAGTTATCATAGTTGTTTCCCACTCTCTAGCCTTACTGATCATAGTAGAATTGGAACTGTTGCTTACAAAATGGGCAGAAAAGTGGACTGAAGTCATAATACATGAGACAAGGTTGTCAAGAACCGGCACAGATAGATACTCAATGAAAGTTCATTCCCTTCACTCCTTGCCCTGCCACTGAGCACAGGGAATTTTCCACAGCAATCAGGTTTGAAGCACACTTTGGCAGGGTTGGGAACTCTGACCCACTCTGAGCATGCACACGGTGTTCATATGTGCTGGCATAAGAGTGACACATTTTCTATCTCAGAAGCCTCACCAGACTTAGCAGGACCCAGACTGGGGCAAACTAAGGGAGGTATGCAGGACGCTCCCATGCCCTTAGCCGGTAACAGCACTTGCAGAGCCTCGGCATCACCATCTAGTCCCATGGGGAGTACCACATCTTCTACATCAGGGAAATTTTCAGGCACCCGGACAGAACTGACTGGTCCTCCTTTCGCTCTGATGCTCTCAGGACTAATTTCATCCTGCCACACTCCTGGCCACCAGCAGAAAGCAAACCTCCCAGATCATATCACTCATTACCACTCAGACTTTCATCTCCAGGAGGCTCTTTGCAAATTTCCTAATTTTCCTCTAAACTCCTCTACTCTCCTCTAAGCATTTAAAAATTTATTTATTTATTTATTTTTTATACAGCAGGTTCTTATTAGTTATCTATTTTACACATATTAGTGCATATATGTCAATCTCCATCTCCCAATATCATCCCATCCTCTAAACATTTTAATGTGTCCTCTAAAATCCTGTATCTACAATCACCAAACTTTCCTCAACTCTGAATCTCTTCTTAAATATTTCTTTTACCTTGCTATACCCAGATTGGAACACATTGTTTTTTTTTCTTTAAACCAGCCTTCCCTAGTGAAGGCTTTTTAATTTTCTTTTACACTCTGTGTGCCCTGGGGCCAGGAGGTGGGAATGAGCCTTCTTGTCCTTTTTTCACATTTGTAATGCAGTTAGTCCCATTATAAACCCTAACTCCTTATGCCACCCAAATACGTGGCATACATCAAACCTTCTCACCAGTCTTGTTTATCAAACTTGGGTGATTCATTGACGACATTGGTATCTTCTCTGTCATCCTTCTGGGTGACATCAACATCCTATGAATGAGCCATCTAATACTCTGATGTCTTAATTCCTTGACTTCATCACCTCTAACAACCTTTCTCTATTCTCCTTCTCAGGCTGCCCCTAATATCCTAGTCCTAGTTTTCAACTGGAACCACTCTACCTCCTTCATCTTGGACACAAGTATCTTACTCTGACTACATCCTCTTACCTTTTCATTTCCTCAGACACACGACTCACAAATTCTACTACTTCACAGTCACTGTCACTCATCCTTCTACTTTTTCACTGCTCATCACCATCCTTGTAGCTTTTACTTATTTCCTTACCTTTTATTCCATGATCCATCATTACAGTTGCTGCCTTATTCCGACTTCTTAGCCACCCCAGAAAAACTCTGACCCAGTTTTAACACAGTTTTCTGCTATTATCTATATCTGTATCTGAGCATCTAATGTTGCTGGAAGAAATCACACAATGGGCTGACTGGCTGCACATCAGAGTCACATCAGCTAATATCACATGGCACTCAAAATTGCCAGGAAATTCTTTTATGTTTCCCCATAAAGTCAATTTCCTACTCTCTATAATGATTATTTAACACATTTTCTTCTCCCTTAAACTGTCTCAATTCCTTCCCTTACTTATTCTTGGCTAATGATTATACCTTTTACTTTATTGAGAAAACAGAAGCTATTAGATGAGGATTCCTCATCTTCCTATCACTGTGAATCTACAAACCTGCCTACATCTACATGCATCCTCTCTGCCTTCCCTCCTGTCATAAAGGAGGAGGAGTTCCTTCTCTTACTAAAGGCCAACTTCTCCACTTGTGTTCTGTATCCCACCTTCCCTTGTCGACTCTGGGATTTTGCTCTTGCAAGATATTATCTTTGTCTTATAACATGAATTTCTCCTTTCTATCAGGTCACTCTAATCAGTATTCAAAAACATGGTTAAGAGTTTTATATCTTTAAGAAATATACATTTCCTTTGACCTCATATTCTCTCCAGCCACCATTTTTCTTCTCCCCATTTCAAAGCAAAAGCCCTTAAAAGATTTGGCTTAACTTTCTTTCTGTCCTCTTTTTCTCCTACCAATCACGCTTCAGTACACTTCAGTCTGATGTCTGTCTACCATGCTTCTGAAACTCCTCATCAAGGTCACCTACAAAACCCTGTGTTGCTAAATTCAATGACAACGTCTCTAGATTCACTTTTAAGCCACAGCTGACCTCCTCTCTCCTTCTCAAAACATTCTATTCTGTTGGTCTCCATGTTACTACACTCTGCTGGTTCTTATCCTACTTTCTCAGTGACTCCTTGGTCTTATATCCTTGTTCTTTCACCTCTACTTGACCTCCAACCAATGAAGTTCCCTGATAATCATTCCTGGACTGTCCAGATTTTTTCAATCTATGCTGTCTTCTTGAAGCAAACTTATCTCATCCTTGGCCTTTAACTGTCACTGAAAATTTCAGCATAGGTATTTTCAACTCTGATCTATTATCTATGCTATAAACTCAATTCAGCTGTGTACCTGACAGCTCCATATCAGATGTCTAACATGAATTTTAACCTCAGCACAGCCGAATATAAGTCTTGATTCCCACCTTGATACTACCTCCTCAGGCTAGTCTCCACCATCTCAATAAATGACACTGTCTCTCACCTAGTTTGCTCAAATTAAAAAAAAACAACGAAGATATCCTTAACTCTTCTTCTTCTTCTGTCTTTTAAAATCAGCAGGTTCTACTGGTTCTATCTCCAAAAATTATCCATAAGCTATCAGTTGTTACTTATTTCCACTGTTACCACCTTCACCTGCATGCATCTCAGCAGCCTAACTGATCTCCCAGCTTCCAGCCTTGTTCCCCTATTCTAATTCTCCAGAGAAATCCAGAGGGATCTCTTAAAAACATTAATCAGATCATATTGCTTCCCTGTTTAGAAAACTATGAATGATTTTCCACTTCTCTTACAATGAAACCCTCCCATTTGTCTATAATACCTCACGAGATGTGGGCCCTGCCTACCTTTCTGGCCTTGTGCTCCAGTGCTCGCAGTACTTCTCAGTGTGCACCAGTGAGCATGGCCTTCCGGCCCTTCCTCAGAAACACCGACCATCACCCATGGCAGGTTCCTTACTAAACAACTTACTTAAAGTTGCCTCTGCCTATTCCTTTCTATCACATCACCTCCTTAGCTCCCTTCACTGTATTTTCAAGATTTATACTTATCTTGTTTATTTTCCTGTTTATTTGTCTCCCCTAATAGGCCTTAAGTTTTATTAGGGGCGGGATCTGCTCTCCTTTTCACCTCAACGTTCCCAGAATTGAGCACAGTGAGGAGCAATGAGTAGGCACTCAACAAATATTTGCTTAATGAAAAAATGAATAAAGGAATGTATGAGATCACCAAATTCCTGTTCAACATTCTCATTTATAGCACACACATTTGTTACACAACCACAAAGCCGACATAAGAAGCCTTACATGGTGAAATGGTGGTTTTCACCATAAAAATACACTGTTCTTGAATCTAGAACTAAATTGTAATTAAATCCAGAAGCCAATATTTGTCTCCAAAGACGTTTTAAACACTGCTCTTTTCCCATGATCTTTAGCACAGACATAAACATCATAAAACGTGTGCATACTTCAGTTACTTTTCCAATGATTTCTTCAACTGATTCTGCTACATGATATCAAATGCAACAAATGAATAATCTGTGTTATATGTGACTTACTTCCAAATTAGAAGGCAAAACATTGTGCAGTAGTACTGCAAAAGATAACTGCATGGTCAATGCCCTTCATTTAGGATTGCAGATGGCTAAGGCTCTTAGAGGAAGTATATGCATTATTCCTGTCTGACAAAACAGATAATGCAAACAAACCTATGTAGGCAAGACTGTGAAATAGGGGAAATATCTCAAATAACTTGCTACTTATCTCTAATTACTAGTCCTCCCCATTCCACACAACCAAATCCATGCAAAACCTCCTTTTGATCCCTTATCCCTTTATTAAAATCTATCCTCAGGACAAGATCTGGTGAATCATTCACCTGATATTATAAATTATAGGACAGCCAAATAGGTGACTTCTCCCTATTTGAACATTTAACATTATCTGGACGTTTAACAAAGTTCCAATTTAGCAAAGCAAACAAAACAAAACAAAAAACAAACTAACTAGAAAAAACAAAAATAAAAAGTAATCTCTAACATGGAAGATTTTTGCCTTTCTGACCCAGTTAGTAGAGGTAGTCTTGAAGACAAGAGGACTGCTTGTTAACATAAAATTTATATCAAGATTAAGGAAAACATTTCAGCTTGCTCACTGGGTCAGTTATAGCTCTCGACAGGTTTCAGGTTTTAGGATAACTACCTGAGGTCAGTTACTTAACTCCCTATAATCAAATTTGGTGCTGTCAGTTCTTGAGGCAGAATTTTGTAAGTTACTCTCATGAGCTTGCTGAGGAAGCAGAAATTTAAACTCCTTTTCTAAACACATTTTTGTGTTTCTACTAATGAGGGTTAGATAATATGTGCCATTATAACAAGCACAAACTGCTCAAGGGTTTTCCACACAAGAAACAAAATAAGGAATTAATGTTTATTTGCTACATGAGAAGTGAGGAAAATTAAAAACAGCAGTGCACCACTTTGCCCCATAATAACTGTCCCGCTGACTGTAACCACTATATATCTCCCTACATGGGAAGAAAGTGATCGATTTCACCCCAAATGCATTGTCATTAAAAAAAATTAAAAATACAATCTTATTGAGTACCTTTATCAAACTTAAAACATAAACACAATATATCTTAACAAAAAACAAATAAATATTGAAACCCTGTCCCATGTGTGCAGGATGCTGATGGAACAAAATGATGAGCTTGGCTTGATAAAGCCAGTAGACAAAAAGGAATTGATATTTTGATGAGCATTTAGCATTTAAAAATTGTAACAGGAGGTGCAAACAATTCAAAATTAGATGTATGAATATTTATTTTGCATTGATCTAATTAAAGATTTGCCTGAATAATTACTCTCTGGGGGGAAATGCATATTAGTTAGATGCTATGTTTCAATAAATGTATACGCAAATTAAACCCTAGAAGGTAGTAATGATATCTGGTAACAAAGGATATTCGTGAATCTTAATTCCAAGCTTCCTTAAAATTTCTTAGAAAGATTTTATCACTTCTACCAGGGTTCCCTTTTCTGCACTCCTTCCAATTTATAATTTAGAAAGACACAGGCATCCCTAAAAGATGTAAGAAATACTTTTACATTCTTTAAAACTTTGGAATGCCATGACTATGCATTTAATCTCTATCTCTGCACTGCTTATCTATACCTATGTTAAAATATAGCTTTATGGCTTTCAAAATAAGCAAATGTTTTTAAATGTCAAAAAATGGAAATTTAATGACCCATATATCAGTATTTTAAAGTCACTATCTGTGCATTTCTCTTTCACTGAGCCTCATCTTTACAGAATTAGGACATACTTGTCAGAAAACGCTCATTATTTTTATCATTCTGTCAGTTTAGTATGATGACTAGAGCTAAGCAACGGACAGCTTCCTAGTCACTTCTGGTGTCTCTAACATTTGATACTAGCAATGTAACAGTATAGTGGATGAAATGCAGCACTCACCTTTCCCTTGGGTTGGGGTGCCCAGAGGCAGGTTCAGGTGCACAGGGCTTACTGAGGGAGCACCCTTGGGTAAAAGGGAGTGAGGGAAAGAGTTAGAGCAGAAGAGGTTAAGCTTGATGTGGTCTCAACTAGAGTCTAACTGCAGTGTGACTGCTTGAGCAAGGGGGCCTCCTTCTGTATTCTCTTATCAGTCAGTCATTGGGTGAAGAAGCGAAGCCTCCTTCAGGGGTAAGATAACTCCTGTTGTGCCAACAGCAATTCCCAGAGAAGGAGACAGTTTGAGCTGTTAGCGGTCAACCCTTATAGCAGCTTCCTGACGGGCTCACTGACAGGACAGGCGGCGATCTGAGCTGCAGCCCAACAGTTGAGACAGCTAGGTCTTCCTTAGCCATCTTATCTGTTCATCAATATGAATTTGCTTCTGTTAAAGAAACAGCTGAACATTTTTTCTGCTTGAGCTTACTAAATATTATTTTCCCTTCTGAAAATAGACTACTTAGTATATTTAACCATACAGTTGGGCTCCCAAAGGGATCTGTATGGATATACACTGGAGGAGTTTAGAAGGGGCCTTGAAAGAGCCACTTTTCCTCTTTCCTTCAGAAATACTGCCAACATAGGTTGAAAACTGTTCATTTACGTGTTTGATGTAAGAATCTGGTTCTCTGAAACCTAACCATTTGCTCATTTTGAGTGCCCATGAAGTTTCAAATTGTCTGCCTTTCTAATTTTCAGCATCATAGTTGCATGTTATAATTATAACATAAGAGCCATAGAGAATTCATCATAGACTACCGAGTAAATTCCCTGCTGGTTTGAGACTTCCCCACTTTCTCAAAATCACATATGGGCAAAGAAAGGCAGTTTGGACAGTTGGAACCTTTTCACAGTTTCAAATACATATTATGACATATCTGAATAATTTGGGGGAGCAAATTTTAGAATGAATATCTTGTCACATGATATGGAAATCGGTACTCTGGAAGTCTGATGACTATCTAAGGCTGACATCTAGACAAAGAGAGCCTCCCCTGTGACTTGATGGCACATGGTATACTCTATCTTTTTTTTTTTTTGCAAGACATTTTTTTATACACCTTTATTGAAGTATAATTGCTTTACAATGTTGTGTTAGTTTCCGCTGTACAACAAAGTGAATCAGCTATATGTATACATATATCCCTATATCCCCTCCCTCTTGAGCTTCCCTCCCACCCTCCCTATCCCACCCCTCTAGGTGGTCACAAAGCACCGAGCTGATCTCCCTGTGCTATGCAGCAGCTTCCCACTAGCTATTTTACACTTGGTAGTGTATATATGTCAGTGAGGTATACTCTAAATGCAAGACAATTACTCAACGTTTCCATGAAAATGGTCACTGATTACTGGTTGAAAATTCAATTTATTTTGAGAACAGCTTTATCTCAAATTTATTGGAAAGTCACCTAAAGGCCTCAATTAGCACTCAGGTGCCAGGGCTTCCAAGTATCTAGATACTCAGCAATCAGTGATGTGGTCAACAGAGCACAAAATGCTGGACTGAGGTTCAGAATGTTTGCAGTCACACTCTTCACTTTCCACAGGGAAGAAACAGATTAATTTCACCTAAGCCAACCTCCTTAAAGCTATATATAGTGTCAGTGTTAAAATTTGAACTACTCAGACTAATATCCAGAATCTTTCCAAATGGAGCACTGGAAAATCAAATTATCACAAAGAGAATGGGGCACCAGAAAAGTTGCCACAATTTGTGTGTAGGGAAAAAAAAAAAAAAAGTTTATGCCACAGGGAGAAATTCTAAATCCTAGACAATGACTGCAACAAAATTAAACAGTCTTATAAAAAGGTTTAGCATTCAATAAAGTAACTTTAGGAATATTATGAAATAATCACAAAGCTGTCTCCCCCCCCAACCACCACTCCCTGCCCAACACACACACACACACACACACACATACACACACACTCTCTCTCTCTCTCTCTCTAATCCATCATCTATTTTCATTCTATGAACTGTCCTGTTGCTGGAACTCTATCCTGGTAGATACGTTTAAATCACTCTGATGTCCTAGAAAGGGAATCTGCCACACAATTGCCACCTTGCTCTTGGTGCATCTTTAAGTAGAGGCAAATCAAAATCAGAAACATGCTGTGAAAATGTTATAATCTCCTAATTTTTCAAATTTTTTCTTCTATCTCTAATAGTTTCTTAGGAACCATTCCACTGTAGAAACGTCTGAATTTTGGCATTATTGTGATGCTGTTTCTTTTTCTTCTGAAAATTTCAAGTAAATTTAATTACGATAGGTGGACAAGGAGAAGAGACTGGGAAGTAAAGATAATCTAATGACTATGCTTGCTTCTTCTTTCATAATGACTTCGGTTCTAATTCTACTAAAAACCAGGCAGTCACTCTTAACCACAATAATTGTTCACATGTTGTACACTGTGGTGCAGATAAACATTTTCTACCCAGGCCACAGTACATTCATTGTCTTCTGTTGCAGATGTAGAGGGAACTAACCATTTGGCAAAGAGAATAAATGACAGAAATAGTCAAACAATGCACTGTGGAGAGGAAGGTAGAGAGTCCCTGCAAATGAATTAGCTGCCTCATAGTATCACTAAGGCTTTGATGTACTTCATTCTTTCCCAATCTCTGCATGCAGGGTATGAATCTCTGCATGTAGAATCTTTACATTACTTACTCTTTTTTTGGTTAATACAAATTCATGGCCATATTTAAGGGAAAGTTTATAAACCCTTTTTAAAAAAGTCATAATTATGACCAAGAATAGCACAGTCACCCTGTAAGTTAAGAAGTGTATTTTCAAGTTTAATAACAATCAACTGTATTTTTATGAGAAGGTAATAGAGCAACACTGATTTATAACTTGCCAAGGAGACAAACATAAAGAGGGGTCTTTTTCACTCTAACTGAATCCTTTTCAGGGACAAATGATTTGGGAACAGAAAGGATAGGACAATTACACAATATTAATACTCTGCCATTTTCCTAGGCAGAAGTATCTAAAGTCATTTCCTACAGATAGTTAAATACAAAGCAAATGTAAATTTCAGCAATTCCCTCTGCTGCTGAAATTACCGTACCAAAACAGGTATCTTCTGAATTCAGTAGCACTGCATATCAAAGGGGCTAATGAAAGATCAAGTTCAGGTTAATAATATTTATCCCACTTACCATCCTCTCACAGCCATTCCTTAACAGTCAAATAGAAATAGCACCACAAATTAAGGGTCAAGAGGATAAGTGATTCTAAAAATAAGTATCTCATTACCAATACTAATGACCCTGGGATTAAAACCCAATCTGCATTCTTTGCTCTATACATGATCATATGACTGCTTTTAGGTGAAAGTAGGATTCGAACAACTTGCCTACTAACATCACAAGGGGAAGGTTATTTCTCCCAGGGGATCAGGCTCTGGGACACTGTCTGGTGCCCACTATGAACCCAGAACTGTGCTGGGCACTTTGGGGAATGTCTACTTTTGTCCTTGACTTTAAAAACTTTAAATAATAAAATAGTGAATCATACTCTTAATAAAGAACTCAAACAAAATAGGAGACTATGAAGTGAAAAGGAAAAGTCCCTTCTCCATCTCATTCTTGTAAGGTAGCCACTATTAAGTTTTTATTATATAAAATATCACAGAAGTGGAACTGCTGGGCCAAACGATGTGCAAACTGCCTTTGCTTACACCCCACCCCCAGAACGTCTTTCATCTGAAAGCACTTTTTAAGAAATTGATCCTTTTGCTGCTTTACAAATAAGGTTTGATTTCACAAAATCTAGTAGTCTCTGCCCTGTGGGCACAACACAGCTCAGTTTTCTGTATCTTCTTTGGCAAGAAGGAGGTGAAGGTGGGAGGAGTATAGGACTCCAAGGTCTGAGTTCTTCTTAACAGCCCACTCATACTGACTGCAACTTTTTCTGCAATCTTCTGGCAGTTTAACAAGGAAAATGATTTTTAATCAATGAACAAATCAACTCTATGTTTAAAAAGGAGAGCATCTATTTATTTTTCCTTTTGTTGCTTGTGCTTTAGGTATTTTCTTCTAGGAGTTTTATAGTTTTAGGTCTTGCATTTAAGTCTTTAACCCATTTTGAGTTATTTTTTGTGCCTGATGTAAGATATGGGTCTAGTTTCATTCTTTTACATATGAATATCCAATTTTCCCAGCACCATTTATTGAAGAGACTGCCTTTTGTCCATTGAGTACTCTGGCTTCGTTGTCAAATATTAGTTAACCATATATGCGTGGGTTTATTTCTCAGCTCTCTCTTCTGTTCCATTGACTATGTGTCTGTTTTTATGCCAGTACCATACTGTTTTGACTACTACAGCTCTGTAATGTAGTTTGAAATCAGGAGGTGTGGTGCTTCCAGCTTTGTTCTTATTTCTAAGAAGTGCTGTGGCTATTTGGGGTCTTTGGTGGTTGTGAACTAATTTTAGGATTTTTTTTTCTATTTCTGTAAAAAATGTCATTGGGGTCTTGATAAGAATTGCGCTGAGGGACTTCCCTGGTGGCACAGTGGTTAAGAATCCACCTGCCAATGCAGGGGACACGGGTTCGAACCCTGGTCTGGGAAGTCCCACATGTCATGGAGCAACTAAGCTCATGTGCCACAACTAGTAAGCCTGCACTCTAGAGCCCGTGAGCCACAACTACTGAGCCCAGGTGCCTAGAGCCCGTGCTCCGCAACAACAGAAGTCACCGCAATGAGAAGCCCATGCACCGCAACGAAGAGTGGCCCTCGCTCGCCGCAACTAGAGAAAGCCCGCGCACAGCAACAAAGACCCAACACAGCCAAATAAATAAATAAATAAATTTATATTTAAAAAAAAAAAAAGAATTGCGCTGAATCTAAAGATGGCCTTAGGTAGTATGGACATTTTAATAATATTAATTCTTCCAATTCATGAACAGGGATATCTTTCTATTTATCTGTTTCTTCTTCAATTTCTTTCACCAATGTCTTGATCTAAAGTCTTTTATTTTTTGATGTTATTGTAAATAGTATTGTTTTCTTTACTTCTTTTTCAAATAATTCATTTTTAATGTATAGAAATAAACAAGTGGAACTACATCAAACTAGAAATCTTATGCTTAGAATGCTTCTGTTTAGTAAAGGAAATCATCAACAAAATAAAAAGACTACCAACAGAATGAGAGAAAATATTTGCAAACCATCTATCTGATAAGCAGTTAATATCCAAAATACATAAGGAACTCAACAACTCAATAGCAAAAAACAAATAATCCAACTAAAAATGTTGAGCAAAGGACCTGAATAGACATTTTCCCAAAAAAAAGATACTCAAATGGCTAACAGGTACATGAAAAGGTGCTCAACATCACTAATCACCAAGGAAATGCAAATCAAAACTCCAATGAGATACCACCTCACACCTGTTAGAACGGTTATTATAAAAATGACAAGAGATAACAAGTGCTGGTGAGGATGCAGACAAAAGGAAACCCTTGTAGATTGTTGCTGGGAATGTAAATTGGCACAGTCACCATAGAAAACTGTATGGAGGCCTCTCAAAAAATTAAAAACAGAACTACCAAATGATCCAACAATTCCACATCTAGGTATATACAGGAAGGAGATGAAATCACTGTCTTGAAGAGATACCTGCACCCTAATGTTCATCATTATTTATAATAGCCAAGAAATGGAAATAACCTGTGTCCACTGACAGATGAGTGGATAAAGAAAATGTGGTATATATAAAATGAAATACTGTTCATTTGTAAAAAGAAAGGGTATTCTGCCATTGATGACAGTATGAATAAATCTAGTGGGCATTATGCTAAGTGAGATAAGTCAGAAAAAGACAAATGCTTTATGATCTCACTTACATGTGGAATCTAAAACAAACAAACAAACAAAACTCACAGGAAGAGAGAACAGATTGGTTGCCAGAGGCACGAGGAAGGGGGTGGGAGAAGTGAGTGAATGGTGTCAAAAGGTACAAACATACAGTTTTAAGATGAATAAGTTCTGTGGCTGTAATGTCCAGCATGGTGACTACAGTTAATACTGTATTGTATATTTGAAAGTGACTAAGAGAGTATATCTTAAAAATTTTCATCACAAGAAAAAAATTTACAACTATGTGAGGTGATGGATGTTATATAAACTTATTGTGGTAACCATTTCATAATATATGCATATATATTTGATACACATATATCAAATTATTATGTTGTGCACCTTAAACTTATACAATATGTCAACTATATCTCAATAAAACTGGAAAAAATATACCAAAATAGCTAATATACAAAAAAAAAAAAAAGAAGGTCTACAGCATACCAAACTAAAGTGATTGTAATTATTACCCACTTTAAAAGTAATCTTTGTGCATTTAAGATACTTTTTAAATGTGGTGCTCTGGATAATTTATGACATATAAACAGAGAAATGGAAGAAATATAATTAGGAAAATACCATCTAGAGAAATCTAGATCTTAAAGGCAGGCTGGATTCCTCTTTCTTTTACTGTCAGTCCATTAGGAAATCCCACTTGGCTCAATCGTCAAAACATATCCAGGAAACTGCCTCTTCTCCCTCTCTCCTCCATTACTACGTTTGGTCCAGGTCAATCTATCATCTCTCACTTGGATTATTACCACAGCCTCCTACCTAATCTCGCTGCTTCTTCCTTTGTTTTGATATAGTATATTTTCCACATATGTTGAAATGTAAGTCAGACCATTGTCATTCCTATGATCAAAATACTTCTATGCATTCCCATCTCACTCAGCATAAAAGTCCTAGTTCCTAAAACAACTTACAAGACCTACCCCCTATGTCCCTATTACTTCTCATCTTTTCTGTCCATTCCTCTGCCCACACTGTACTAGCCATACTGACTTCCCTTCTTCTTTAATACGCCATGGAAGTGCCTGTCTCAAGACCTTCGCACTTGCTCTTCTGTCTGGGATGTTCATCCTCTGTGTATTTGTCTGACTCGCTTCCTGACCTCCATTGAGTCTTTACTCAAATGTTACTTTCTTAGTGACCACTTCCCAATTTAAACTCACAACACACTGTCCACTCCCACCCATCAGCACTCTCTGCCCTGACTTAGTGCTTCATTTTTTTCACCATAGCACTTATTACCATGAGGTATGCTAAATATTTTTCTTTTTTAAATTGTTTATCTCATTTTTATAAATATGATTTCTGTGAAGTGAATAGCTTTCTCTGTTTTGTTCACAGTTTATCCACAGCCCCTAGATCTGTGCCTGTACCAGAAATATCTGTGGAACGGATCCTTTCTTGCTTTTGAAAGGAAACCAATTAAATGTCAATGATGAGAATGGTGACAATGCTCATAATAAAACATTGCTAAAATTGTCAGTGCTCAGATTTCTATTTGGGGAAATGAACCATTCTTTTAAAAAATGTAAAGCTGTACCTCTTATAAATACGGAAGAGATGAATTCTGAATAACTTAGACGTTAATAATGATACTCTCCCATAGGAGAATCATTCAAGATTAAAAGCTAAAACTCATCAGAATACTCACTGTAAAAGAAAGTAAAATGTGCTTCCATTTCATTTATCCTCTTTGTAGACAATAATATAGAAACCCCTCTCCCCACAAATCTTGACTTCCATATTATTCTAACATAAGAAAAATGGTTTATAGCCACAATAAACGTAAGCTCTATTTCAAGTGGTAAACCATAAAACAATTTGGGAACAAGCATCTGGGAGACTTTACTGTATAGACACACTTGAGTGACAGCCAACGGCAAGATTTATTTGAATTTGATCTGTTACTCTCCTCAGCAACGTCTTCCCTAAAAAATTCACTCTTTTTGCAACTTACTAAAATGTATTTTCCTAATGCCAAAAACACATTTTTACATTTAAAACTACCTTCCAAACATGCGGGGAACTGCAAGTTGAATTTCTTGAATCTGTTCTGATATGGTTATTTGTATTTCCTCACTTGATTTGTACTAAGAGTAGGAGCAGTAATTGATCAATATTATCAAACTCAAGGGTTTTATTGCAATAAAAATAAATAAGGAAATATAAAGTAAAGAATGTAGAAAACAAGTCTACCCCAGCTTTGGGCAGCCTAGGAACGAGAACTCTGGTATCCTCAGCCACTCAGATTCCAGCTCCTCCATTTACCAGTGGGCTGCGTTCCTCATATATAAGAATTAATATAAGGATTAAAATCCAATACGGCTTATAAATAAAGTGCTTAGTAGAATGTCTGCCAAATCAGTGGTAGTTATTATGATTAGTGAAAACGCATCAAAAGCATCTAACACTTTTGGGCCTTCCCTGGCAGTCCAGTGGTTAAGACACTCCCTTCCAGTGCAGGGGGTGCGGGTTCGATCCCTGGCCGGGGAGCTAAGATCCCACATGCCTCGGGGGCAAAAAACCAAAACATAAAACAGAAGCAATATTGTAACGAATTCAATAAAGACTTTAAAAGTGGTCCACATCAAAAAAAATATGTTTAAAAAAGCATCTAATGCTATCATCATTCAATAAAGTTCCATCTATCACATGATAGTTTCATGAAAGAGAATCAGTAATTGTACATCTATGGGTCAGGGAGACCCCAACAGTATCTCATCTTTTCACTAATGTCTCTCATCTCTGTGTCTAAACTGGAAAGGTGAGAAACTACCTCTGGAAAGCGGGAGAAAGAAGAGTTAAAGAGCAAAAGAAGGAAAGAGTGTAGTCCAGTATATGCTGGAGTTGGAGGGAAAAGAAAAACTTTGAAGAATATTCAGAATTCTGAACTATTACACTAGATTGAAAAAATTTAATTACTTAAATGAGACTGTTTCATGACTACAAGTACATGAAGGACTTTTATTTTATAATTATAAACAGAAATACTAGGGGATTTGTTACAAATGGAGATGCCCCACACAGATTCCCCTCCAAGAAAGCTCTGGATGCCCACGTGTGAGGAGCGTAGTTAGCTGACAGCCTCCAGCTGTCACCTTCATCTGGGTCTGTCTCAGCTTTTAAGCCAAGGGCACAGCCTTCTCAGTGTGGTTCCCACTCCATGATGGAACAAGGCTCTGGTACAAGGGACTGGCCCTTTCCACCCAATATGAGATGCTTCTAAAGTACATTCTGCTCAGAGCTCCCCCTATTGGGCTGGCAGAGACGTTGTCAGGGCTGCATGGCTGACTGATGGCTTCCCTGGGTCAATCAATCCTGTCCCTTTCCTTTTCTTTTCACACGTGTTAACTCTGCAATAAACCTTCTGCACTAATTCCACCCCATTGTCCTCTTCCTGGAGAATCCAGCCTGCGATAGGACTTGTTTGAGATTCGCCTTGGGAAATTCCAACAAACTTTGGGATTACAGATTTATCCTATAGCACCCACCTCTCTTTCATTTGTACTCAACTTTGATTTCTCAGGCATGTTTTAGACAGTAGTCTACTCTACCTCTAAACTTCAGGGGACTCATTTTATGCCCTCAGAGTACTCTCCTTAAATCCCCTCTTTCTTAACCTGAGGTGAAGTGGGTAGGACCCCTTAGAAGGCAGAGGATCAGCACACACAGCAGACTTGTCTTCAATAAATCTCCTTGAAGACTCTGTTACTAGGCTTGGGGTAGGAGGTGGCGTCCTGCACTCTTCTCATTTTTGAAATAGGGGGTGTTCAGTCACAGCAGGTTCTCTCTGAGGGAAGCCTAGGAAAGATTTGCCTTGATAATATGTCTCAGTCAAAGCTTCCACTTTAACCCTCTATTACACAAATAAGCACCATCTAACAAAATATTATTACATTAATAGAAATATAATACACATAATCTAGGTACTAGGAATACTATCTTCCAAACAACGACCCTTTTAGGAGGGAAATACTCTCTTATTATTTAAAGTTGCCACACATTTCTAATATGTTGGAAAAATTATTTGCAAATGGCTCTCGTAAGAGACCATAACTATAGGGAATAGGACATACTACAGAGATGCAACAGACACATCCCAAACCCATGCATAACTGAATTTATGGACAATAAGTAGTAGAGGAATAGGGATCAGTCATAAGTGAAACACAAGTTTGCTTTTACTTGGAATTTGCTAAATATTTCATTGAATGCCTACACTGATTTCTTTTTTTTTTAATAAATTTATTTATTTTTTATTTATTTATTTTTGGCTGTATTGGGTCTTCACTGCTGTGTGTGGGCTTTCTCTAGTTGTGGAGAGAGGGGGCTACTCTTCATTGCGGTGCACGGGCTTCTCATTGTGGTGGCTTCTCTTGTTGTGGAGCACGGGCTCTAGGCACGCAGGGTTCAGTAGTTGGGGCACGTGGGCTCAGTAGTTGTGGCACTCAGGCTCAGTAGTTGTGGCTCACGGGCTCTAGAGTACAGGCTCTGTAGTTGTGGCGCATGGGCTTAGTTGCTCCGTGGCATGTGGGATCTTCCTGGACCAGGGCTCGAACCTCTGTCCCCTGAATTGGCAGGCAGATTCTTAACCACTGCGCCACCAGGGAAGTCCCTCTGATTTCTTAAATTGCAAATTTATCAAGGTACATCTGAGCTGAAGATCATTTCTTCCTCCTACAAGTTTCTAGCCTGTTTTTGTGAAATATCAAAATGTTTGGCTTGGGCACATTTCTGTTCAAACAAGTTTCTTTTAATAGAGATAATTTCTTTTAAAAACTGAAAACAGTAGATTGTTACATATTTACCTAAATGTCACTTCGTGACATCACCTTGCATGCTTCATGAAGGAAAATATTGCACCTACTGGGTTCACTTTTGTGTTCCAGCATCTTACACAATTCAGGTACGCTGCTGAATGAATAAGTTAACTTTTATCAAACCATGCATGGTATTAAATATATTCTATAAAACAACATACACGGTATTCACATTTTATGCAAAATACGTACCCCTGCAGACCTCAACCAATTCAAAACTTGTGTAATTCACATGAATCCTGATGACCACTGACAGTTTTATTGGTTTATTGCCACATGGAAATCATAAACAAAGTATACATATAACTTAACCACCCATCTTTGGAATTTTGCAATTCTTCAACAGGTAAAGAGTTAATTTGGGGCGTCACTCCATTAAAAATTTTGTACACACGGTGAGACAAAAATATTGTATATTACACTATTTCAAATGTACATAATGCAAATTTGCATAAAATCCATTAAAGAATGAGATAGCAGCAAACAAGTATATCTTGGATGAATAAAGACAATTAGAGTCTAATAATGTCAGTCCTTGAACAGACCTTCAGTTCCCTCATGTGTCAGTAAAGATGCAGAAGTTAAGGACCCATCTGCACACATAGGGGGAAGCAGAATCCAGGTCTTCTTACATTATACTATCTGCCTTTTATCTTTAATAAGTAATATTCATGTTTTTCAAAGAAAAATTAAGAACTAGGATTTCATTCTCCCAGAACATGCCTATACTTATGCTATACTCTAGCTATTAAAATTAAGAAAGTAAAAACTATTCTGTTTTGCTTCTACAGTACAGTACAATTAGGCAAAAACTTTCATTTTTTGTGTAGCAAAGTGTTTTATAAGAAACTAATATGCTAATGAACTTAACTACCATTCTTCAGACCATCTTCAAACCTTCAAAGGGAAGTTCAGAAGTCAAAGAGACTGGGCTCACAAGTACTCTTCAACAGTAGCTCCAGGGGGTAAGACCGAGTCCCCAACAGCTGCACAGAACTACCCTGACCTCTACTTCTGGGAAAAGCCCACCCAGAGGGCGCTGTGGGATCATGCCTCAGATATGAGCTTATTAATAGCATTTCAAAGGTGGATTTTGGAATTAAAAATGTCAAATTATTACTAATATAACACTTTGCAAAAACTATTTAAAACCACTATTGAATTAACATTATTTTCAGAAAATAAAATAATAATAAAGAGTAATATTAAAATTTTTCTTTTGAACAATGACCTACACATGAGCAATTGTATCAGAGTTGTGACACAGGCTCCTTTGGGGGAATTAACCCTGAAATGGAGTTTTAACAATAAAAATAGCTTTACTCGACTTGCTGATAAAGGAAATTTAAACCCTCCTGCATCCGTTGGTAGAAGAAATAAAAAACACACCAATTAAAAAATAACAACAACAACAAAAACCTCTTCTAAAAACTATGGAGAGAGTAAAAAGATCAGTGGTTGCCAGGGGTTGGGGAGGGTGGGGAGGGATGAATAGATGGAGCACAGGGGATTTGGGGGGCAGTTAAAACACTTTGTATGATGCTATAACAGTGGATACTTGTCACTATACATTTGTCCAAACCCACAGAATGTGCAACACCAAGCGTGAACCCTAATGCAAACTATGGACTTTTGGGTGATTATGATGTGTCAATGTAGGTTCATCAATTGTAACAAATATACCACTCTAGTGGGGGGATGTGTGCATATGTGGGGCAGTGGTATATGGGAAATCTCTGTACCTTCCCCTCAATTTTCCTAAGAACATTAAACTGCTCTAAAACAATAAAGTTAAAAAAAAATACTCTTCTAAACCTGACTGCACAAAATTGGCTAAATGTCACGTAACTGAAAAACTATGACATTTAAAGTTTCCCTTTTTAACTCATTAGAACAAAATATCAGCAATGATAGACATTTTAAGAGAGAATATGCAAATTATTGTTAAAGTATCCAAAATAATAAAAAATATAGATCAACCTAGAGAATAAATTAGAGGTTCTCCGGAAAGAAAATTAAAAAATGAGAAATAAGAATCAGAAAACTAATTTAGGAAAAAAACTAAGTACAGGACAGATGCAAACATTTGTGCCTATAGTAACATTCATTTGTAATATCCAGAGGAAAGAAGGCTAATCCACTACATTTTACGTTTTTCGGCTGTCAAACAGAGATATCATCTGGCATGTTGTTGAGAAGGAGAAGTCTTTGGACTTCAAGCCCCCATTCCTGAAGGAAAGACAGAAGTGGAGCTGGCGGTCAGGGGAACGAATACTTTCTCTGTGTGCCCAGTGACAACCAATGCAAATGTTCTCTCTGATGGCAAGAAGAGGCTATGTTACTGGGAGCTCTGGAAGATCTGAAACAATGTAGTAAATAAAACCCCAGGCATTGTTATTAAAAAAAAATGAAAGGGACCTAAGAGCTGCTGGGGAGCAGTAGAACATGATTAAATACATTTACAATATACTTCAGATGAACTGCAAAATTAATATTATAAGCACTAAACAGTATAAATATCTAAATCAAACACCTCATTTTATAGATGAAGAAAGGGAGACGCAGAGAATTTAAATTCCTTGTGAGGCAGTGGCATGGGTGGAATTCAGAGCATAAGGGCTTGGGCCAAACAGTCTATTTTCTCATGCCACCTCAGTTGCTTATTTGATATATATCATATATATATATATATATATATATATATATATATATATATATATAATTAAGATACTTAATTTTTTCTAAACCTCAATTTCCTCATTTGTTGAAGGAGTATTGTATGGTTCTAAACACTCAAAGTTGTTATGAGGACATAATAAGATAATAAATGTGTAGCACAGGGCCTGCTACAGAGTAAATACCTAATAAACTGCAGTGTTTATTACTGTCACACACAATTCATTTTGAGTCCAAGAGACCTGGGTGGAACAAAGCTCCTCGCTCCAGATCTGTGCAAAACAGGACTTCACTTACTCTTTGGGGGATCGGGATAAATGGGTTTTTGCTGGAGGTATGGAAGAAGTACTATTCTTTTTTCTATGGGACCACCAGCACTGATTTCCATACAAACTGTCAGAGGCCATCCTGACACCTGAGGCTGCCAAGAATTATAACCAACAAACAGGAAAGTAGGTGGGAGGGAGACAGGATAGATGAGGTGACAAAGGGACAGACCTAGAAAGACAGAGAGAAGGAGGGAAAGAGAAGAGACACAAGGTGGAGTAGAGGCAGGGGAAAGAGGGCGAGGGGAGAGAGAAAAAAGAGAGAGATGTAAAGAGGCAGAGAGATAGAAGCAGGAAGAAAGACACAATGAGAGAAATGATAAAGGGAGACAGTTTTAAAGACAGAGAAAAGGCAAAGAGAGAGAAACAGAGACAGAAACAAAGAGGCAGAGACAAAAACAGAAAGTATCAATAACAGAAAGAGAGAGAATCACAGAAAATCATGGGGGGAGGGGGGAGAGAGAGAGGAGGAGGGAGGGAGAGAGAGGGGGAGAGAGAGAGAGAGAACTGACTGACTTTGACTGATTTTTCTCAGCACCCTCTCCAAATGAATCAGGAACTAGTACCACCCCTGGATATTTCAGTGATGTGAGACAACACGTTATCACTTTCACTATAGTGATTTAAACTGGGTTTCACTTCAACCAAAATAATTATTAAACAGTTCTTATGTACCAGGCAACATGTTGGATGCTCAAGCAAATAACAATCATCACCATCATCATCATTATCTCATAATTGCTGAAAACTGCTACACATCTGGAATTTTGCTGCATGCCGTGTTTAATTTAATCCTCTCACTAATCCTGTTACCACATTTATTTTACAGATAAAATAAATACTCAGAGAGGTTTAGGGGCTCTGCTATACTATCATGCTCATTTTAATGACCAGCTAACAACCAGCAGAGCCATGGCTATTCTTCCCACTAACTATATTCTCCTTTCACAAAGTTATCTAGGGTTTAGACTTTTCTAGATACCAAATGAAAGACTAGGTCCTTTATTTGCTCTAGGTTCATTAGACTCATGTGACAAAAATTATTTGATGCAAAGCAGAGTTTCTTAGTACCAGTGTAAACCTCCTTCCCCACTTCTCCAGAAGTACCCGGTGCAACAGAATCCCAAAGGTTGAATTTACCATGGTGCCTTGGGGCATATATTTAGTCAGTTTCTTAAGGGGCTGCAAGGGTAAGTCACACAAGGTAGTGGACCCGTCAGTGATGAAGGCCATAAGTGCAGGAAAAGAGAACACTAAGCATCCCACTGTCCATTACTTTAAATTAGACTGATACACAAAGACTGATAGATTACAGTCTATCAGTCTATTATTAGACTGATAAATTACACTTTGATACACACAAAGCCCTTCGGAAAAATAATATTTTCTTCTCACAAGCTACAAAGAAAAAAGTGAACTAGCCAGTATTTTTAAAAATGTGCTAGCAGAATAAAAAGTTATAAGCATTTTGGTTCACTTACATGTATGTGTTATTTAACACAAATTTAAATAGACTAATCTGCCAAACTTTCAGAAGGAAGGTAATTTTTTAATTATAATTTGTTTATAATAAATTTTAAAAACACAATCTAGTATAAAATGCCAAAAAAGTTACATATAATTTTAAGGGCAGAAAAAAATCCCATTTTCTGAGAATTGGTTCTGGACTATGGTTATTAAACATGATTTTCCTGTAAAAAATGCAAATTGGCAAATTAGGCTCAGAAATTAGAAGGCATAGATCCATTTACATCAATACTACTAAAATATATCACTTCTATTTATAGAACTCACCTGATAAATCCATTATTTTTTTTTTGCTGATGTAAAGCAATGAATTCTATTGAAGGAAATCCTGCTCACCAGTGTTTTCAGAAGGCAGTTTATTTAAAAAATGATTATGTTCTTTTACTACAATATTTAATTATAGTGAAAGCAGTTGATATTTTAATCACTTCATTACTCACATTTTAATACTTTTGCAATAAAGTGTGATGTTTTTCAAAATGGTAATTAAGAGGAGATACTATGGATAAACAGTAATTCCTATTTATAGATGCTATAGGAAACTGTTAAGGAATCCACAGTCATGCAGAAATTTCAAGGAAAGGAGAGCTGGACTGAAGGGGTCAGAGATATCAGGAAAAAAAGATAAACAGTAACCTTCCTTGGTTTGAGACAATGTAGTCCCATGAGATTTCCTGCACATCCGTTCACTTCTTCCTCACTACCCTAGTCCCGGGAGCTACCACCCCTGTCTCTCACCTAGGTGCCCTCATGGTGCTACGGGTGATAGTGAAACTGATCGCTCCTTGCTTCCTTCTCAGACCCTCAGTCCGTTCTCAACATGGCGGCCAAAATGATCTTAAATCAGAAGGTACCACTTTTCTCCCTTAAGTAATTCCTCAGCTTCTTTTGTTAAAAGACAAATCTTTTTCGTAACCCAACAAGGGCCCACACGATCTGGCCCCTGTTAGCTCTCCAGCTTGTCTGAGGCCCCCTCTTCCTTGCTTCCTTCACTCTGGCTACACTGGTCACCTTTCCCTTTTAAGTAGGTTTCACTGGTAGGCTCCCTTTTGCGTGTTGCTTCTTTTGCCTGGAACACCCTTCCCGGCATTTTTCACACGGCTAACTTAACCAGGTCTCAAGCTAAAGGTTACTTCTTTTTTTATATATATAAATTTATTTATTTTATTTATTCTTTGGCTGCCTCGGGTCTTCGTTGCTGCGCGCAGGCTTTCTCTAGTTGCGGCGAGCGGGGTGCCACTCTTCGTTGCGGTGTGCGGGCTTCTCATTGCGGTGGCTTCTCCTGTTGCGGAGCACGGGCTCTAGGCGCACGGGCTTCAGTAGTTGTGGCACGCAGGCTCAGTAGTTGTGGCTCGCGGACTCTAGAGCGCAGGCTCAGTAGTTGTGGCGCACGGGCTTAGTTGCTCCACAGCATGTGGTACCTTCCCGGACCAGTGCTCGAACCCGTGTCCCCTGCATTGGCAGGCGGATTCTTAACCACTGGACCACCAGGGAAGCCCCTTAAAGGTTACTTCTTTAGAAAGACTTCACTGATTGCTCCACCAAATCCAAATTAGGATCTTTCTGTTATTTTCTCTCATGCAAAGCCAATCAAGGGGCAAAACAACCAGGAGGATACTTAGAGCGCCAAACCATAAAGGTCCCTAATATGACACTGGGAATGAGTATTACAGGGTGAAGAAAATATGTATTTATCACAATTTCTCTCAAGGGATAAAATCTTGGTTTTCCTTTTCACTGTAAAACCTGCTCCAGATCATAAATGAATGATTAATACGTCTTCAAAGTGTTTGCCTCTTTTGATCATTTCATTAATGATCAAATCCTTGCTGAACCAATTAATGACTATAGAGTCATAATACAGAATTCAATCGCAGTGCTGCTATGCTCAGTGTTGATCCTGTGCCGCTTTGAACCTCTGATAACTTATTTTTTTTTAATTGGAATTAAAATAATAGCTGTCCAGCCCATTTCATGGTGTTTCCCAAAGATTAAATTAGGTGGTGAATGTGAAAAGGTGCCTTAATTCTGTAAAACACTTTTTTAGTATTTGTCAACATCATTAACTTGCCCAGTTAATTCCTGCTTAAGTCTCATACATCTCCTCTTGCATGGAGGGCTGGAGCTGGGGTTGGAGGGCTATTTCTGTGCTCAATAGTATCAGTTACCTTTTGAATTGCCCTGTCACTCAAGGTTATACATAGTAGTTGACAGACCAATGGTATAGGAACCACTCAGAATTTGCCTATTATCTCAAACTGCAGATTCTTTAATAGATACTGACTGCCTCAATGTTTTGTCAAATTTTTTTTCTTTCATGCTATCCACAGTTACAAAGAATGTCTAATCTCTCGCCACTTTTCTAGGCATGTAAAAGAAAATTAACTCTCTGTATTGTCAATAAGAAATCAGCAAAAGTACATTTTGTAAAACATAATGTGATTAAGATTGTCTTATACTGTCTCATAACTGAGGTTAAAACAAAAGACTCGATGCCGCTGTGAGACCGCCACACAACGCATGATGCAGGGAGCCTGCTTCAGGGTCCGCACACCATCTTCTCTCCTACAGTAAACCCTCCCCAAAGCTTGCACAGTCAAAGCACTCAAGACATTTTCCTTATATTAACCAAGTAAAGGCTTAATAAAATAGAGACCACTACCGTGGGCTTTCATATTAAAAAGATTTAGGTGAACTACTGCCATTTTGAAATGTTATCAAACTCATTTAAATTGGATTCTATCTCTGCTGGAAAAGCTGGGGGAAAAAACCCTTGATGATATGTTATTCCTAATGCGGAAAGACCTTACATCTCCCTGGAGGTGGGGGTTACACAGTTACACAATTACCAGACAGGCAAGAGCAGTTTTCAGCATCCTGTGGCCATCTTACTACAGGGAAGGATGGAGATGGCATTAGATTAGTACAGGCGAGGTATAAGTGGGACCCAGAAAAAGCACCTATATTGGTTGCTTATTTTATGTGGAATAAACTGTTCAAAAACTTTCCTAATATCCGATATTAGCAAAATGTGATACTATGAGTCATCATAGTCATTCATGCCATAAAACTCGCATTTCCCTTTAAAGAGCTACGTTGTGTAAAAAACAACAAAAAAGCTTTGCTATGTTATGTTTAATTAATGTGTACTATAATGCTGCATATTTAGAGAACAGGTGTTTCTGCCTATGTTAGGTTAAACTGCCTGACTCATTTTCCCTCTCTGCACTCTTTAATAACACAGGAGATCAAAAACAGGGGGAAAAAAAAGTGGACGGCGTTACGTTACAGCCTGGGTGTTAATTTCCACAACACTGTTCTCAGGATGGTCTTTAATACCCTGTGAAGATGGTTTTAGACTTCAATGTCCTGTATTCACTGCTTATATATGTTTTACTGAAAATTTGTAAATCGGAGACATAAGGCACAATGATTAGCTCTCATTTAACCCTGGTGGGGCTATTCCCCTTTGTATGTTAAACATAATGGTTTTAAACAGTTGATGAAATTCTCATAAACACTCTTTATTCATTTCCAAAATTTATTTCCCATTATATTTTGCACTTACTATTATTATTATTGCATTATATTTAGCTTCATGATAGCTATTGTGAGACACATTGGAAAACAGACCTCTGGAGATGTTAAGTTGCAGCACTGTCAGAATCAAAGGCCAGACTGTGGTCCCTTCTGCCTTGTACGATTTCTGTGGAAGTAATGTATACCCCCAAAACCTCTCGATATTTACTAAAGTCCCTATAGTTGGGTTCACCAGCATTGGTAACACCTACAACCTCTTTTTAATTTTTTTCTGCAAAGAGTGGGAAAAATTTAAAAATTAAAAACAAAAACTCAAAGACTATGCAGTTCATATGTAGACATTTTCCCATTTCTAAAGGGGGAGTTGAGGGTCTCATTATCTAAGAGTATACCCCGGAGGAAATCATTCTAACCTGGAACATTCTAGGAGGTATTATGAAGTCTTTCAAGGATTTTGAGAAGTCTTCTCTAGGAATATCCAGGGACATTCTAGTCATTGTTTATGGCTCCCAGTATCTCAAGTTTATGAGTCTACCTCGAGTCAAGTTTATGGTATCTCAAGTTTGAGTCCATCATTATTTGACTTCAAAACTATCCTTTCCCTCGTACACTGTTGGTGGGAATGTAAACTGTACAGCCACTGTGGAAAACAGTATGGCGTTTTCTCAAAAAACTAAATATAAAGCTACCATATGACCCAGCAATTCCACTCCCGGGTATATATCCGAAAAAAATGAAAACACCAATTCAAGAAGATATATGCAACACAATGTTCACAGCAGTATTATTTACAATTGCCAAGATATGGAAGCAACCTAAGTGTCCATCAACAGATGAATGGATAAACAAGATGTGACTGATATATATACATCTGTATATCTATATCTACATCTATACATATATATACACACAAACACACAGTGCAATACTACCCAGCCATAAAAAAGGATGAAATTTTGCCATTTGTAATAACATGGATGGACTTGGAGGGTATTATGCTAAGGGAAGTAAGTTAGAGAAAGACAAAAACTATATATCACTTATATGTGGAATCTAAAAAATACAACAACCTGGTGAATGTAACAAAAAAAGAAGCAGATTCACAGATATAGATAACAAACTACTGGTTACTTTTTTTGGACTTTCCAAAGAAAACTAAAATAATGGAACAGAAAAATTCTGAAGATACCATTTAAGAAAAATTACTAGGATAAACTGAAAGAACACATCATGTTCCAAGAGGAAATGGCCCAGAATGGTCAAAACAGAGCTATTCTAGCAAACTTAATGGTCTTCCAAGTTAAAGACCCTTTTGAGCAGCCAGTCAAAAAAAAAAAAAGGGAAAAAAGGACATTTTAGAAGGGGGATGGAAGCACAGCTCTTTAGTATCCATGGCAAATCCAAATCACTGACAATAACAAGCTGGTACAGGTGGAAATAGATATTCACTAATTTCACAGGTACAGAATTAAACTATTTTCTACATTAATACTATTAATCAAATTGCCAAATCTATCCAGGCCCCATGATGAGGGGAGGTATTTCCAAAAGCAAATTCAGCCTTCTAAAGGACAGAAGAAATTTAATCTACTTTCCCAACAAATGAGCTAATTCATTCACACCTATAAAGAATAATGTAGTTAATTACCACCGAACTCCATGTGTCTCACCAGTTAGATGCACCCTTCCAAGAGATGGCACACAATTACATAAAATGCGTATTGGCAAGACAGTGAGTAAACAATACGAATTTTCTAATTTTATTAAAACCCCAATAATTAGAGAAGTAAAAGTCTTCATAACTTTAATGAAGTTGTAGTATATTTTGAAAATATGACACATTTGCTCCTTTCTCATTTTCTAAATATTTATCATAACATGAATTTAGATAATGTTTATCCTTTTTTGATACGGGAAACAGCATTGGGTAAGGCAAATTAACTGAAGCAAAAAGAAGTATTAAAATTGATTCTAGTTTTGACAAGATTTGATAGAATAAACTTTTGCAGTGTATGTTAGTTATATGTGTGTGTGCATGTGTGTATGCAGGTATTGCGTGTGTGTGTGTGAGAGAGAGAGAGAGAGAGAGAGAGAGAAAGAGAAGGAGAAAGAGAAAACAGGTTGTGCTAGCATTCCTTCCTGGTTAAACACAGAGAAGGCTCCATTACCATGGAAACCATGAAGAAAAGCATTTTTTTTTCCTCGTTTATTCTCTTCTCGTATTTAGCAGGATATGAAGTAAAAATCAGGTTGCACTCATGTAGTCAGAACAGGATTTCAGTTATGACTGAAAATAATAGTGATAAAAAAGCTCCAATATTGCTAGCTAAGTATAATTACCGTTGGGGGCACATTATCAGTGGTGGTACTAAAGGCAGCATTACAGCATCTATATGCACCGAAACCAAGAATTTCTTAGTACGGCACTTAGCCATGATCCCTTAGCTAAGATTATGTAGATAATGGTAATATACGCTTATTAGATTTGTGAGTCAGGACAAGATTTGTATGACTAAACCAATCAACTTAAGCAAGTAATAAAGAAAATATGAGCGCAATACATAAATATAAATACAGGAACAAATAAACAAAGGTCTCACCTCCAAGGCTTACCACCTTGGCAGATAAATGAGATTATGCGATTTCATTCATCTATTTGTCAGCCACTTCTATGTGGACATTTGCTGCACACCAAATTCTGGAGATACAACACTGAATGAAACAAGGCTCCTTCTATTGAGAGTCTTCAACAGAGCTGAGAAAAAAATACATGTAAATAACTGAAAATACTATGGTATGGAGGGAAGTTAGATAAAGGTCTGCACAAGGACAAATGTGAGCAAAGACATGCAGCATCTCTGAGCAGGGGTCAGGGGAAGAGGCAAAGGGCTTCCCAGGGGAATGACACAGGCACTTCACCAGCCAACACTAGTTACTGCTTCGGCGAAGGTCAGCAGATTTCTTATTTATGAGCTTAGGGTGGGGTCTAGATTCCTAGGCCTCACTCCCAGAATCTCTGATGCTGCATATCTGGGGAAGAGTCTGGGAACTAATAATTTTAATATACATCTCAGGTGATTCAGACACACATGGTCCTGGGTGGAAAAAGACTGCGAGAAGGGCGGTACGAAAAGTCATGGGGAGGTACAGAAGGCTTTCTTCATGTGAGCAGATTATGAACTTTAATCAACAGGATGTGGGGGAACCAGAAAAACTTAACATGGGAAGTAGGGGGTCAAATTTGTGTTGCAGTAAGATCTCTAAGACAACAGTGTGGAGAAAGTATGTGTATCTCGTTCTTAACATCAATAAACCATGAAAATAAGATGCTATGATATTCTTCAGCAAAATGCTCATTGGAGCTTATTTTCCATTATTTCAAGTGGAAAGAATTATAATGCATAATAAATCAACCCAAATCCCTACCATTTTTCTAAAGCATATTTAAAATATCTACAAACTATTATTTCTGGATGGAACAATATGATTGTGAAACAACAGACCTTGTGAAGAGTACCATGGCTTCTCATAGGACCGGTGATGTCAAAGATGCACACACCTTTAGTTGGTACTCAACCTAATGCATCTTTACTAAATTAAAAATTTACAAAAGTTTCCAATACAGAGATCAAGTGAAAATATTCTATGATGCTTTAGTTGCAAAAACCAAAAGGAGTTCTACCAGGAAAAGATGAACCTGATTGTCATCTGTGGGGTAAGTCTGTTTAAGGACTGGCCAGCCTGGACATAGATTAATTAGGTGGAAGTTGCAATAATCTAAGTGAGAAAGGATAGGGGTTTGAACTAAGGAGAAGGGGAGCCAAGTAGGAAGAAAGAATAGAGTGGAGAAGCAATGAAATTAAGAGATATTAAAAAGATAAGATCGACCAGGTAATAATCGTGGGGGATGAGTGAGTACTGGAAGGCAAAGGATGCCCAGGTTTCTGGGCTGAGTGATGGGGTAGCTGATATTACCATTCACAGAGATAAAGAACACATGAGGAGAGAAGGGAAAACAAAGACAAGGGCAAAATAAGTTGTCCTAGAATATATGTTAAGGTCTAAAAATATTGCCACGTGGATGGTAACTATAAGAGCAGTTACTCTTCGACACAGATGTAGAGAACAAACATATGGACACCAAGGGGGGAAAGCGGGGTGTCGGGGGGGGAGATGAACTGGGAGATTGGGATTGACATGTACACACTGATGTGTATAAAATAGATAACCAAAGAGAACCTGCTGTATAAAAAATAAATAAAATTCAAAAAAAAAAGAGCAGTTACTCTTCAAACAAACAGATGTAAAAATAGTTACTTAAATGGGAATATAACACATGTTAGAAAAAAAATATTTTCTAGGAGATATATTAGGATAGAGCCACGAAAGGTCGACAAGGCTGGCTGGTAGTTAGGATATCCAATCATTATATAAATAACAAAACTCCAAGAAATCTGTTTGACCTGATATAATCATCACAAAATCTTTCATAAGAAGAATATGTTCATTCAGAGGAACAGAGCTACAGCAGCATATGCAAAGCACAGGCTGAACCGGAAGCAGAGTACTGCAAAAGTGTTTATTATTTCAATCACTAGGACCATTTCATAGTTATTCATTAAGTATGTTAAATAGTTGGAGATAGATGGGTGTTTTCAATGTAAACAGTAACATTTCTGGATACTCATTAAAACACCAGGAGATGTCTATCTAGGCAAGAGACATAGTGATTCATTTAGCAAATAAGGACTTACTATCTTTCTACTGTTAATATGATTTATTTAAGCATATCAAATCACATTCTCCCTTTAAGGAGGAAGACAAAATAGTTGAGCTAGGAGAAGTGTGTCTATTAAAAAATAACAGCACCTAAAAAATGCACCTCTGCAATCTTCAGTGGCAATTCCCACATGAGATTACCAGGCAGCAGGCACCCAGTTGTAACCCTCAGGCCACATCACAGGAAACACGGTAGTAGCTACAAAGGAATTGTATGTCCTTCAGCCCCATTCTCTCAAGAGTAAGTTTCCTTGTTCAAAGAGGTTTGAAGGGGGTTAGGGTTAGTTTTCTCATCTTCTGGTGATACTGTCAGAGCAAGTGGAAACAAAGCTGTTTTTGTTACTTTCTGAAGTTCCTGTGTTAAATCCACTTAATGTCCTTGTTTAATACCTTATTTTGTATTTAAATGTGCTCCAAAGCTATGTTTCAGTAAGCTTTATATTCTGCAACAAAAGATTGTTTACAGACATTTAAAAAATTGACTTCAGAATGTTAGCATTCAAGATGTCTGAAGGAAACAATAAGTAAGTGTAAACATGGGCCAAGAGAAAGGAACACGAAGTGAGATTTCCTTGAAAAGAGACTTTTTTAACGCCTGCCAAACTTCCTTGTTGGAGAAAATGAAGATAATAAGGACTTCTCAGGAGATCAGTTCAGCCAAGTAAACGTTTCTCTTTCACTGCTTTCCACTGCCATCAGGATGAGAAAGTCCCCACCCCACCCTTCACCCTAGTGCTTGCAGACAGACAGTAAAAGACCTGCTGGAGAGGCAGTGGGAACGTTAATGACTCAAGAAAGCCTGAGGCAATGGAGAGACTAGCTTGTTAGGGAAACTCAGACTCCGAGTGGGGAAAAACAAGCAGCAGGAATCTAAATGTGGTGCAGCCACTAGACTCCAGAATATCTGGAGGCAGGCAGCATCCTAAACACAGTACCTTTAACACTCAGACCTCCATATCTGCACAGCTGCAACATAAAACACACAAGCAAATGAAGACATGCCAACACTATCCTTTTCCTCAAAGGACTTCACATACCATAAAGAAACTAGTTTAAAAAAAAAGGAAAACCTACATAAATCTGGGTTATATCAGTCTTTCAATTTCCACGGCTATTGCCCTCATCCTGGTCCTTGTCATGCCTGATGGTTACAGTAGTCTCCTAAAAGACGCAACTATCTTCAGGCTCTTGCCAATATCACCTACTCTACACCCCATTTTGAGATTCTGATGTATCTCTTGATTACCCTCCTTCTACCAGCACCTCCTTCCCAATCTCTTCTATGATCTCAAAAGCCTTTAATGGAGGGCCTCCATTGCCTACTAAATAAAATCCAAGCAGAAATCCCAGGTCTAACACACCATTTTAGCCTCATGTCTTATTAATCCTCAGTGTGATCTCTATATATTTCAGGCATTCTAGGGCCCTTCCTTTCCTTGAATGTTATTATTATTAACAATCATGTTCTCAAGGGGTGGATAAACAAAAACATCAGCTGTGTCGCACTGCTTTTTCTACTAGCTCCAGAAACTATCTATCAGACAATCTATGCACAGCCTTATTCCCTGATTGTGTGTCTTTATTTCCGCTTTGAAATGGAAATTTCTTAAGGGTGATGATAACATCTTTTACAACTTTTTGCCCTTCACAACAGATTAGTAACTGAATAAACAATTAAAACAACATAAAAAAAAAAAGAGAATGTTGAGTCTTTCACAGTATTTAAAGGTGGTTGGATAGACTCTTAGAACAGTATTTTAAATACAAATTAACACATAGCAACATGATGTATGCTGTTGTCCATGTACTGTACATTAAGAAACTAACTTGTTGACATTTCCATTTTATTACTCAAAGTGTAATCCAAGGACATACATCATTGGTATCACCTGGGAGCTTTTCAGAAAGGCAGACTCTGGCTCCACTTCAGACCTACTGAGTCAGAATCTATATTTTTAACAAGATTCCTGGATGATTAGTATGACATTAACATTTAAGAGCCACTGGTCATCCAGCACTGTAGGCTAGGGGCCCCTCATTACTGATTATATCTGCACAGCATTAAATTCTTTAGAGGCCCCAAACACTAAAAATGCACCCCCTTTCTATATGCAATTTAAAATGACTATAATAAAATTTAAAAGTATAAAGCTCTGATTTCTCTTCCACTAATGAATACTCCAATGCCTTTCTTAAAAATATTAAATTGTTTCATAAGATATTTTTGAGGATATTTTGCTGATGTGCTACACGTGGGCTTCATCTATCTTTTGGATAATTCAACACAGTATTTAGAAAATACAAAATTTTATTAACAGTTTAAATATTGTGAGGTCTAGCAATCAAAATCTGTAGCATAAACTGTTGTTTTCAAACACATGACCCCCAACCTAGATCCTCATAAAGCTTACCACCTTCTCATCCATCTGACACAACTGGTTCTTTAGCACTTGTTGCCCTCAGCCCAAAGCTTCAGGAGCCTCAGAGAACAACCTCTTCAGCCTGACAATGCTTCATCTCTTTCACCTTGTGTCACACTACATGACCTTGTCCTCTTCCAGACACACATTTTATGCACAGTCCTAACTCTACACCTTAACCCAAATTTCCACTGCTTGGAAAATGTTCCTCCTTGTTTTCTGCTTGTTTGAGCTCAGTCCTGAAGGTTATACATAAGTATAATCCAAGAACATGAAATTCACTGACTACCCTAAAACCCCAATATCCCAAATACCCACCTACTTCCTGCAGTGCTTATATTTACTTTTGGCACTCACATTCCACACACACTAGTGTGTGCAACCATGTGTTTCTTTTTGTCTTTTTGTGTACAAGTGGCCCAGTAGACTAAGTTCCATGTATTATGCCTCTGAGATTCACGTGACCTTTAGGAATACTCTAAAGAGGCAAGGGAGGCGATGAGTATGTGTTATTGATAACACAATGAAGATAAACTAAAAAGAAAAAAAGGCATGAATTGATGTATTCTATAGCCAAAGATAAATTATTTGGGGATTATATGAGCAATACCTCCCTCTTTCGATAGAGTTTTAGAGTTGACCACATTTCCAATTTGTAGCTGAGTGTTAGAGTGCTTAGGACAGAAGTTATTAATGCCTGACTGCAGATCTGATCATACAAAATAAAGATTGTAAGGCTTTTCTTTAAGTACTTTAATTTGAAATCTCACCAGAAATACCTGTAGATTAAAAATGCAATTAAAAAGAAATAATTTGTCATAGGTTTTTAAAGTCCTATAATATCTCCAGAATGTTAATGTAAATTTAAATTGAAACGCAGTATAGTCTTGAGTCATGTACAGCAATATTTACTACAGGAGTGACTTTTTAAAAATTAACTTTTATGTTGATTAAAAATAATAATAATAGTTTTTTTTTTAAATGACTTTTTAAAATCTCAGCTAATTTCTTAATCTAAATAATGGTGATTTTTGCAAAACAGGACTCTATCATCTCTTTTAAAACTTTAATAAAGAGTTATAATACGTGCTGTTGAAATAGAATTCTGAAATTACATAATGTTAAATATATACACAAACCATCATCTTCAGATAATGTTCAAATAATATTCCCATAGTCCATCAATTAACTTGATATAATGGTAAAAGGTTACTCATATATCATACAAAATTGCTACATACAAAATAAGATTGAGGGCAGTCAGCCTGGTTCCTGGTTGTGGGCAACAGTGGAGCTCGAAGATCACTGGGCTGGCCACTTGCCCCTGGGAGTGGGTTCGGTTGTGGTGTCCTTGCAGTGAGCTGCGGTACCAAAAAAAGCCATGTGGCTGACAGGGTCTTGGTGCTCTGGCCGGGTGTCAGGCCTGTGCCTCTGAGGTGGGAGAGACGAGTTCAGGACACTGGTCTACCAGAGACCTCCTGGCTTCACGTAATATCAAACAACGAAAGCTCTCCCAGAGATCTCCATCTCAACGCTAAGACCCAGCTCTATTCAACAACCAGAAATCTACAGTGCTGGACACTCTATGCCAAACAACTAGCAAGACAGGAACACCACCCCACCCATTAGCTGACAGGCTGCCTAAAATCATAATAGGGTCACAGAAACCCCAAAACACACCACCGGAGGCAGTCCTGCCCACCAGAAAGAAAAGACCCAGCCTCATCCACCAGAACACAGGCACTAGTCCCCTCCACCAGGAAGCCTACACAACCCACTGAACGAAACTTAGCCACTGGGGGCAGACACCAAACACAACGGGAGCTACAAACCTGCAGCCTGCAAAAAAGAGACCCCAAACACAGTAAGTTAAGCAAAATGAGAAGACAGATAAACAAGCAGCAGATGAAGGAGCAAGGTAAAAACCCACCAGACCAAACAAATGAAGAGGAAATAGGCAGTCTACCTGAAAAAGAATTCAGAGTAATGATACTAAAGATGATCCAAAATCTTGGAAATAGAATGGAGAAAATGCAAGAAACGTTTAACAAGGACCTACAAGAACGAAAAAGCAAACAAATAATGATGAACAACACAATAAATGAAGTTAAAAATTCACTAGAAGGAATCAATAGCAGAATAACAGAGGCAGAAGAACAGATAAATGACCTGGAATATAAAATAGTGGAAATAACTACTACAGAGCAGAATAAAGAAAAAAAAAAAGGAAAATAACTGAGGACACTCTTAGAGACCTCTGGAACAACATTAAATACACCAACATTTGAATTATAGGGGTCCCAGAAGAAGAAGAGAAAAAGAAACGGACTGAGAAAATATTTGAAGAGATCATAGTTGAAAACTTCCCTAATATGGGAAAGGAAATAGTCAATCAAGTCCAGGAAGCGCAGAGAGTCCCATACAGGATAAATCCAAGGAGAAACATGCCAAGACAAAGATTAATCAAACTATCAAAAATTAAATACAAATAAAAAATATTAAAAGCAGCAAGGGAAAAACAACAAATAACATACAAGGGAATCCCCATAAGGTTAACAGCTGATCTTTCAGCAGAAACTCTACAAGCCAGAAGGGTGTGGCAAGACATATTTAAAGTGATGAAAGGGAAAAACCTACAACCAATATTACTCTACCCAGCAAGGATCTCATTCAGATTCCACAGAGAAATTAAAAACTTCACAGACAGGGAAAAGCTAACAGAATTCAGCACCACCAAACCAGCTTTACAACAAATGCTAAAGGAACTTCTCTAGGCAGGAAACACAAGAGAAGGAAAAGACCTACAATAACAAACACAAAACAATTAAGAAAATGGTAATAGGAACATACATATCAATAATTACCTTAAATATAAATGGATTAAATGCTCCCACCGAAAGACACAGACTGTCTGAATGGATACAAAAACAAGACCCGTATATATGCTGTCTAAGAGACCCACTTCAGACCTAGGGACACATACAGACTGAAAGTGAAGGGATGGAAAAAGATATTCCATGCAAATGGAAATCAAAAGAAAGCTGGAGTAGCAATTCTCATATCATACAAAATAAACTTTAAAATAAAGACTATTACAAGAGACAAAGAAGGACACTACATAATGATAAAGGAATCAATCCAAGAAGAAGATATAACAACAGTAAATATTTATGCACCCAACATAGGAGCACCTCAATACATAAGGCAAATGCTAACCACCATAAAAGGGGAAATCGACAGTAACACAATCATAGTAGGGGAATTTAACACCCCACTTTCACCAATGGACAGATCATCCAAAATGAAAGTAAATAAGGAAACACAAGCTTTAAATGATACATTAAACAAGATGGACTTAATTGATATTTATAGGACATTCCATCCAAAAACAACAGAATACACTTTCTTCTCAAGTGCTCATGAAACATTCTCCAGGATAGATCATATCTTGGGTCACAAATCAAGCCCTGGCAAATTTAAGAAAATTGAAATCGTATCAAGTATCTTTTCCGACCACAATGCTATGAGACTAGATATCAATTACAGGAAAAAAAATCTGTAAAAAATACAAACACATGGAGGCTAAACAATACACTACATAAAAACCAAGAGATCATGGAAGGAATCAAAGAGGAAATCAAAAAATACCTAGAAATAAATGACAATGAAAACAAGATGACCCAAAACCTGTGGGATGCAGCAAAAGCAGTTCTAAGAGGGAAGTTTAGAGCAATACAATCCTACCTCAAGGAACAAGAAACATTTCAAAAAAACAACCTAACCTTACACCTAAAGCAATTAGAGAAAGAAGAACAAAAATACCCCAAAGTTAGCAGAAGGAAAGAAATAATAAAGATCAGATCAGAAAAAAATGAAAGAGAAATGAAGGAAATGACAGCAAAGATCAATAAAACTAAAAGCTGGTTCTTTAGGAAGATAAACAAAATTGATAAACCATTAGTCAAACTCATCAAGAAAAAAAGGGAGAAGACTCAAATCAATAGAATTAGAAATGAAAACAGAGAAGTAACAACTGACACTGCAGAAATACAAAGGAGCATGAGAGATTACTACAAGCAACTATATGCCAATAAAATGGACAACGTGGAAGAAATGGACACATTCTTAGAAAAGCACAACCTTCTGAGACTGAACCAGGAAGAAATAGAAAATATAAACAGACTAATCACAAGCACTGAAGTCCAGACTCTGATTAAAAATCTTCCAATAAACAAAACCAGGACGAGATGGATTCACAGGCGAATTCTATCAAACATTTAGAGAAGAGCTAACACCTATCCTTCTCAAACTCTTCCAAAATATTGCAGAGGGAGGAACACTCCCAAACTCATTTTACGAGGCCATCACCCTGATACCAAAACCAGACAAAGAGTCACAAAGAAAGTAAAATACAGGCCAATATCACTGATGAACATAGATGCAAAAATCCTCAACAAAATACTAGCAAACAGAATCCAACAGCACATTAAAAGGATCATACAACATGATCAAGTGGGATTTATCCCAGGAATGCAAGGATTCTTCAATATACACAAATCAATCAATGTGATACACCATATTAACAAATTGAATCAGAAAAACCATATGATCATCTCAATACATGCAGAAAAAGCTTTTGACAAAATTCAACACCCATTTATGATAAAATCTCTCCAGAAAGTAGGCACAGAGGGAACTTATCTCAACATAATAAAGGCCATATATGACAAACCCACAGCCAACATTGTTCTCAATGGTGGAAAACTGAAACCATTTCCACTAAGATCAGGAACAAGACAAGGTTGTCCACTCTCATCACTATTATTCAACATAGTTTTGGAAGTTTTAGCCATAGCAATCAGAGAAGAAAAAGAAATAAAAGGAATCCAAATCGGAAAAGAAGTAAAGCTGTCACTGTTTGCAGATGACATGATAATATACATAGAGAATCCTAAAGATGCTACCAGAAAACAACTAGACCTAATCAATGAATGTGGTAAAGTAGCAGGATACAAAATTAATGCACAGAAATCTCTTGCATTCCGTTACATTAATGATGAAAAATCTGAAAGAGATATTGAGGAAACACTCCCATTTACCATTGCAACAAAAAGAATCAAATACCTAGGAATAAACCTACCTCAGGAGACAAAAGACCTGTATGCAGAAAACTATAAGACACTGATGAAAGAAATTAAAGATGATACCAACAGATGGAGAGATATACCATGTTCTTGGATTGGAAGAAACAACATTGTGAAAATGACTATACTACCCAAAGCAATCTACAGATTCAGTGCAATCCCTATCAAACTACCAATGGCATTTTTCACAGAACTAGAACAAAAAATTTCACAATTTGTATGGAAACACAAAACACCCCGAATAGCCAAAGCAATCTTCAGAAAGAAAAACAGAGCTGGAGGAATCAGGCTCCCTGACTTCAGACTATACTACAAAGCTACAGTAATCAAGACAGTATGGTACTGGCACAAAAACAGAAATATAGATCAATGGAACAGGATAGAAACCCCAGAGATAAACCCATGCACATGTGGTCACCTTATCTTTGATAAAGGAGTCAAGAATATACAATGGAGAAAAGACAGCCTCTTCAATAAGTGGTGCTGGGAAAACTGGACAGCTACATGTAAAAGAATGAAATTAGAACACTCCCTAACACCATACACAAAAATAAACTCAAAATGGATTAAAGACCTAAATTTAAGGCCAGACACCATCAAACTCTTAGAGGAAAACATAGGCAGAACACTCTATGACATAAATCACAGCAAGAGCCTTTTTGACCCAGCTCCTAGAGAAATGGAAATAAAAACAATAATAAACAAATGGGACCTAATGAAACTTAAAAGCTTTTGTACAGCAAAGGAAACCATAAACAAGACGAAAAGACAACCCTCAGAATGGGAGAAAATATTTGCAAATGAAGCAACTGACAAAGGATTAATCTCCAAAATTTACAAGCAGCTCATGCAGCTCAATATCAAAAAAAAGAACCCAATCCAAAAATGGGCAGAAGACCTAAATAGACATTTCTCCAAAGAAGATATACAGACTGCCAACCAACACATGAAAGGATGCTCAACAATACTAATCATTAGGGAAATATAAATCAAAACTACAATGAGTTATCATCTCACACCAGTTAGAATGGGCATCATCAGAAAATCTACAAACAACAAATGCTGGAGAGGGTGTGGAGAAAAGGGAACCCTCTTGCACTGTTGGTGGGAATGTAAATTGATACAGCCACTATAGAGAACAGTATGGAGGTTCCTTAAAAAACTAAAAACAGAACTACCATACAACCCAGCAATCCCACTACTGGGCATATACCCTGAGAGAACCGTAATTCAAAAAGAGTCATGTACCACAATGTTCATTGCAGCTCTATTTACAATAGCTAGGACATGGAAGCAACCTAAGTGTCCATCGACAGATGAATGGATAAAGAAGATGTGGCACATATATACAATGGAATATTACTCAGCCATAAAAAGAAATGAAATTGAGTTATTTGTAGTGAGGTGAATGGACCTAGAGTCTGTCATACATAGTGAAGTAATTCAGAAAGAGAAAAATAAATACTGTAAGCTAACACATATATATGGAATCTAACAACAAAAAAAAATGGTTCTGAGGAACCTAGGGGCAGGACAGGAATAAAGACATAGACGTAGAGAATGGACTTGAGGACATGGGGAGGGGGAACGGTAAGCTGGGACGAAGTGAGAGAGTGGCATGGACTTATATATACTACCAAATGTAAAATAGATAGTTAGTGGGAAGCAGTCACATAGCACAGGGAGATCAGCTTGGTGCTTCGTGACCACCTAGAGGGGTGGGATAGGGAGGGTGGGAAAGAGACGCAAGAGGGAGGAGATATGGGGATATATGTATATGTGTAGCTGATTCACTTTGTTATAAAGCAGAAACTAACACACCATTGTAAAGCAATTATACTCCAATAAAGATGTTAAAAAAAAAATAAGATTGAGATTATATGAGGATATTAGGTAACAGAAAATAAATTAAAACATGCATAAATATAATTTTTTTTTTAAGATTTTAGTAAATAATTTTAATCACAGATATACTTCATACATATAATACGAAGTAATATAAAATAATATTTCTTCCATGGCTCTACTCACCCTGTTTTTTTTTTTTTTCCACACACACTGTATTTTATTTTTACAAGAGATAAATAGACTGACACCAAGCATTGTACATGGATGACCACAACAAAAGCAACAATGATTGCAATTACCAAACATGAAACACACTCATACTATGTCATAATATTGACATTCAGTCCAGTAATCCTCCACTGCAACAGCTCCTTTACTTTGCAGTGAAAATTGATTTGTATATTCTTTGCCTCTGAGTTCTTGTGGGATTTTTTCTTTTTTTAAATTCAACCAGAAAGTCACAAAAATTATACTCATCCTCATCAGTTCACTCAGTCCCATGTAATTAATTTTTTTTTTTTCATCTTGATCTTTTGTTAGCACTTTTATGAGCTCATCAGTTTTTCATTAGAGTTCTGAAAATGCTTATTCATTCAGTTCAGCAGTACAGTCAGGTACCAGAAACCTGTACTTGTCAGAGTCTTTTCCATGAATTTCCTGAAGATGAAACCCTTTTATAGGAACATATTTACAAAAGCATCAGAGTACACCCAGAACTGTCTGTAAATGACAAAAGACTTAAAAATGACCACGGTTAAAGATTTGATGAAAGTTCATAATAATGCAGTTGACAAGAAAATTAGTTATTTCTGAGATATACATTTTAAAGTAATAACTAGGATTATGACTTATAACATTATACCAGAACATATAAGATTTTTAGAAATTTCATGTAATGTCTGAAACATTTATATTAACATATTTCCATACAAATAACCCAATGAAAGTTTAGTATTAGTTGTTTTGTTTGTTTGTTTATACTGCTGGTTCTTATTAGTCATCAATTTTATACACATCAGTGTATACATGTCAATCCCAATCGCCCAATTCAGCACACCACTATCCCCACCCCACCGCAGTTTTCCCCCCTTGGTGTCCATATGTCTGTTCTCTACATCTGTGTCTCAACTTCTGCCCTGCAAACCGGCTCATCTGTACCATTTTTCTAGGTTCCACATACATGCGTTAATACACAATATTTGTTTTTCTCTTTCTGACTTACTTCACTCTGTATGACAGTCTCTAGATTCATCCACGTCTCAACAAATGACTCAATTTCGTTCCTTTTTATGGCTGAGTAATATTCCATTGTATATATGTACCACAACTTCTTTATCCATTCGTCTGTTGATGGGCATTTAGGTTGCTTCCATGACCTGGCTATTGTAAATAGTGCTGCAATGAACATTCGGGTGCATGTGTCTTTTTGAATTACGGTTTTCTCTGGGTATATGCCCAGTAGTGGGATTGCTGGGTCATATGGTAGTTCTATTTTTAGTTTTTTAAGGAACCTCCATATTGTTCTCCATAGTGGCTGTATCAATTTACATTCCCACCAGCAGTGCAAGAGGGTTCCCTTTTCTCCACACCCTCTCCAGCATTTGTTGTTTGTAGATTTTCTGATGATGCCCATTCTAATTGGTGTGAGGTGATACCTCATTGTAGTTTTGATTTGCATTTCTCTAATAATTAGTGATGTTGAGCATCTTTTCATGTGCTTCGTGGCCGTCTGTATGTCTTCTTTGGAGAAATGTCTATTTAGGTCTTCTGCCCATTTTTGGATTGGGTTGTTTGTTTCTTTAATATTGAGCTGAATGAGCTGTTTATATATTTTGGAGATTAATCCTTTGTCCGTTGATTCGTTTGCAAATATTTTCTCCCATTCTGAGGGTTGTCTTTTCGTCTTGTTTATGGTTTCCTTTGCTGTGCAAAAGCTTTGAAGTTTCATTAGGTCCCATTTGTTTATTTTTGTTTTTATTTCCATTACTCTAGGAGGTGGATCAAAAAAGATCTTGCTGTGATTTATGTCAAAGAGTGTTCTTCCTATGTTTTCCTCTAAGAGTTTTATAGTGTCCAGTCTTACATTTAGGTCTGTAATCCATTTTGAGTTTATTTTTGTGTATGGTGTTAGGGAGTGTTCTAATTTCATTCTTTTACATGTAGCTGTCCAGTTTTTCCAGCACCACTTATTGAAGAGACTGTCTTTTCTCCATCGTATATCTTTGCCTCCTTTGTCATAGATTAGTTGACCATAGGTGCGTGGGTTTATCTCTGGGCTTTCTATCTTGTTCCATTGATCTATGTTTCTGTTTTTGTGCCAGTACCATATTGTCTTGATTACTGTAGCTTTGTAGTATAGTCTGAAGTCAGGGAGCCTGATTCCTCCAGCTCCGTTTTTTTCCCTCAAGACTGCTTTGGCTATTCGGGGTCTTTTGTGTCTCCATACAAATTTTAAGATGATTTTTTCTAGCTCCGTAAAAAATGCCATCGGTAATTTGATAGGGATTGCATTGAATCTGTAGATTGCTTTGGGTAGTATAGTCATTTTCACAATGTTGATTCTTCCAATCCAAGAACATGGTATAGCTCTCCATCTGTTGGTATCATCTTTAATTTCTTTCATCAGTGTCTTATAGTTTTCTGCATACAGGTCTTTTGTCTCCCTAGGTAGGTTTATTCCTAGGTATTTTATTCTTTTTGTTGCAATGGTAAATGGGAGTGTTTCCATAATTTCTCTTTCAGATTTTTCACCATTAGTGTATAGGAATGCAAGAGATTTCTGTGCATTAATTTTGTATCCTGCAACTTTACCATATTCATTAATTAGCTCTAGCAGTTTTCTGGTGGCAGTTTTAGGATTCTCTATGTATAGTATCATGTCATCTGCAAACAGTGACAGTTTTACTTCTTCTTTTCCAATTTGTATTCCTTTTATTTCTTTTTCTTCTCTGATTGCCGTGGCTAGGACTTCCAGAACTATGTTGAATAATAGTGGTGAGAGTGGACATCCTTGTCTCGTTCCTGATCTTAGAGGAAATGCTTTCAGTTTTTCACCGTTGAGAATGATGTTTGCTGTGGGTTTGTCATATATGGCCTTTATTATGTTGAGGTAGGTTCCCTCTATGCCTACTTTCTGGAGAGTTTTTATCATAAATGGGTGTTGAATTTTGTCAAAAGCTTTTTCTGCATCTATTGAGATGATCATATGGTTTTTATTCTTCACTTTGTTAATATGGTGTATCACATTGATTGATTTGCGTATATTGAAGAATCCTTGCATCCCTGGGATAAATCCCACTTGATCGTGGTGTATGATCCTTTTAATGTGTTGTTGGATTCTGTTTGCTAGTATTTTGTTGAGGATTTTTGCATCTATATTCATCAGTGATATTGGTCTGTAATTTTCTTTTTTTGTAGTGTCTTTGTCTGGTTTTGGTATCAGGGTGATGGTGGCCTCATAGAATGAGTTTGGGAGTGTTCCTTCCTCTGCAATTTTTTGGAAGAGTTTGAGAAGGATAGGTGTTAGCTCTTCTCTAAATGTTTGATAGAATTCACCTGTGAAGCCATCTGGTCCTGGACTTTTGTTTGTTGGAAGATTTTTAATCACAGTTTCAATTTCATTACTTGTGATTGGTCTGTTCATATTTTCTGCTTCTTCCTGGTTCAGTCTTGGAAGGTTATACCTTTCTAAGAATTTGTCCATTTCTTCCAGGTTGTCCATTTTATTGGCATAAAGTTGCTTGTAGTAGTCTCTTAGGATGCTTTGTATTTCTGCGGTGTCTGTTGTAACTTCTCCTTTTTCATTTCTGATTTTATTGATTTGAGTCCTCTCCCTCTTTTTCTTGATGAGTCTGGCTAATGGCTTATCAATTTTGTTTATCTTCTCAAAGAACCAGCTTTTAGTTTTATTGATCTTTGCTATTGTTTTCTTTGTTTCTATTTCATTTATTTCTGCTCTGATCTTTATGATTTCTTTCCTTCTGCTAACTTTGGGTTTTGTTTGTTCTTCTTTCTCTAGTTTCTTTAGGTGTAAGGTTAGATTGTTTACTTGAGATTTTTCTTGTTTCTTTAGGTAGGCTTGTATAGCTATAAACTTCCCTCTTAGAACTGCTTTTGCAGCATCCCATAGGTTTTGGGTTGTCGTGTTTTCATTGTCATTTGTCTCTAGGTATTTTTTGATTTCCTCTTTGATTTCTTCAGTAATCTCTTGGTTATTTAGTAACGTATTGTTTAGCCTCCATGTGTTTGTGTTTTTTATGCTTTTTCCCCTGTAATTCACTTCTAATCTCATAGCGTTGTGGTCAGAAAAGATGATTGATATGATTTCAATTTTCTTAAATTTACTGAGGCTTGATTTGTGACCCAAGATGTGATCTATCCTGGAGAATGTTCCGTGCGCACTTGAGAAGAACGTGTAATCTGCTGTTTTTGGATGGAATGTCCTATAAATATCAATTAAATCTATCTGGTCTATTGTGTCATTTAAAGCTTCTGTTTCCTTATTTATTTTCATTTTGGATGATCTGTCCATTGGTGTAAGTGAGGTGTTAAAGTCCCCCACTATTATTGTGTTACTATCAATTTCCTCTTTTATAGCTGTTAGCAATTGCCTTATGTAATGAGGTGCTCCTATGTTGGGTGCATATATATTTATAATTGTTATATCTTCTTCTTGGATTGATCCCTTGATCATTATGTAGTGTCCTTCCTTGTCTTTTGTAACATTCTTTATTTTAAAGTCTATTTTATCTGATATGAGTATAGCTACTCCAGCTTTCTTTTGATTTCCATTTGCATGGAATATCTTTTTCCATCCCCTCACTTTCAGTCTGTATGTGTCCCTAGGTCTAAAGTGGGTCTCTTGTAGACAGCATATATATGGGTCTTGTTTTTGTATCCATTCAGCAAGCCTGTGTCTTTTGGCTGGAGCATTTAATCCATTCACGTTTAAGGTAATTATTGATATGTATGTTCCTATGACCATTTTCTTAATTGTTTGGGGTTTGTTTTTGTAGGTCCTTTTCTTCTCTTGTGTTTCCCACTTAGAGAAGTTCCTTTAACATTTGTTGTAGAGCTGGTTTGGTGGTGCTGAATTCTCTTAGCTTTTGCTTGTCTGTAAAGCTTTTGATTTCTCCATCAAATCTAAATGAGATCCTTGCCGGGTAATCTTGGTTGCAGGTTCTTCCCTTTCATCACTTGAAGTATATCATGCCACTCCCTTCTGGCTTGTAGAGTTTCTGCTGACAAATCAGCTGTTAACCTTATGGGAGTTCCCTTGTATGTTATTTGTCGTTTTTCCCTTGCTGCTTTCAATAATTTTTCTTTGTCTTTAATTTTTGCCACTTTGATTACTATGTGTCTCGGCGTGCTTCTCCTTGGGTTTATCCTGTATGGGACTCTCTGCGCTTCCTGGACTTGGGTGGCTATTTCCTTTCCCATGTTAGGGAAGTTTTCGACTATAATCTCTTCAAATATTTTCTCTGGTCCTTTCTCTCTCTCTTCTCCTTCTGGGACCCCTATAATGCGAATGTTGTTGCGTTTAATGTTGTCCCAGAGGTCTCTTAGGCTGTCTTCATTTCTTTTCATTCTTTTTTCTTTAGTCTGTTCCGCAGCAGTGAATTCCACCATTCTGTCTTCCAGGTCACTTATCTGTTCTTCTGCCTCAGTTATTCTACTATTGATTCCTTCTAGTGTAGTTTTCATTTCAGTTATTGTATTGGTCATCTCTGTTTGTTTGTTCTTTAATTCTTCTAGGTCTTTGTTAATCATTTCTTGCATCTTCTCAATCTTTGCCTCCATTCTTATTCCAAGGTCCTAGATCATCTTCACTATCATTATTCTGAATTCTTTTTCTGGAAGGTTGCCTATCTCCACTTCATTTAGTTGTTTTTCTGGGGTTTTTTCTTGTTCCTTCATCTGGTATATAGCCCTCTGCCTTTTCATCTTGTCTATCTTTCTGTAAATGTGGTTTCTGTTCCACAGGCTGCAGGACTGTAGTTTTTCTTGCTTCTGCTGTCTGCCCTCTGGTGGTTGAGGCTATCTAAGAGGCTTGATGGGAGGCTCTGGAGGTGGGTAGAGCTGACTGTTGCTGTGGCGGTCAGAGCTCTGTAAAACTTTAATCCACTTGACTGTTGCTGGGTGGGGCTGGGTTCCCTCCCTGTTGGTTGTTTTGCCTGAGGCAACCCAACACTGGAGCCTACCCGGGCTCTTTGGTGGGGCTAATGGCAGACTCTGGGACGGCTCACGCCAAGGAGTACTTCCCAGAACCTCCGCTGCCAGTGTCCTTGTCCCCACGGTGAAACAGAGCCAGCCCCCGCCTCTGCAGGAGACCCCCCAACACCAGCAGGTATGTCTGGTTCAGTCTCCCCCAGGGTCACTGCTCCTTCCCCTGGGTCCCGATGCACACACTATTTTGTGTACGCCCTCCAAGAGTGGGTTCTCTGTTTCCCCCAGTCCTGTCGAAGTCCTGCAATCAATTCCCACTAGGCTTCAAAGTCTGATTCTCTATGAATTCCTCCTCCCGTTGCCGGACCCCCAGGTTGGGAAGCCTGACGTGGGGCTCAGAACTTTCACTCCAGTGGGTGGACTTCTGTGGTATAAGTGCTCGCCAGTCTGTGAGTCACCCACCCAGCAGTTATGGGATTTGATTTTACTCTGATTGCGCCCCTCCTACCGTCTCACTGTGGCTTCTCCTCTGTCCTTGGACGTGGGGTATCCTCCTTGGTGAAGTCCAGTGTCTTCCTGTCGATGATTGTCCAGCAGCCAGTTGTGATTCTGGTGCTCTCGCAAGAGGGAGTCCATAAATATAATTTTAAAGTGACAAGTCTATTCAAGCCTATCTCATTATCTTCTAGTCTTAAAATTTTTATTTCCCAGTCGCCTAAACAATATTCAAATCACTTTAAAATATTCACATTGAAAATGATTCATATTTAGAGATATGCAAATAAATAACTCAGAATTGCCTCAATCCCCAAATACCAATTTTAAAAACTGGAATATTTTTAGGTCTTCTCATTCTTACCCTAACAAAATTTCATATTTTTGTCTCATCGTATCTCTTCCTTGTTCAAGCAGATGTTATTAACAAATAAAAACAGAAGGAAAAACAGAGAAATATCTGGGTAACTATAGTTTCTATGGTTTACTTACTTTTTACTTTATCATTTAGTCATTAATAAAGATCAAGTTCCTATTTGCATGTCTACTCTCGAGGATTGAAAATTTTCAAAGTAAATAGAACTATGTCACTGACATTCAAACATAGAAAAATTTTAAATATTGCAAAATACAAGCTTATTTAATGAAACAAGTTGTACTATTCATTATGTGCCACTCAGTCAACTTCATATTGTATGGATCAGTTAAGAAAAAAATACGGTTTAAGAAAAGTGGTTGAATGGCCACTATATGGAGAATCCAAAAAAAAAAACCAACAAAAAACAAGAGACAAATTCCTTCCTATATTTTAGCATTTCAAGAGTTACAGTGTAAGTAAATTAAAGCAAGCTTAAAGATTGCCATATCCAGAGAATGTTCAATTCATCTGGCTTCACATGTTTCAGAACTTATTCCAGGTACAGGTCTCAAATACACAACGTTCTCAAAGGAAATACAAAAACAAAACAAAACAAAACAAAACAAAACAGCTATCACATCAAACTTTAAATGAATAAATATCCATGTCATATGAGATATTTCAGGCAATTCTAAAATTTCAATAAAATTTGTTGGAAAAACTGGACAGCCACATGCAAAGGAATGAAACTGTACCTCTATCTTACACTGCCCACAAAAATCAACTCAAAATGGATTAAAAATTTAAATTTAAATTCTATAACTGTAAAACTCCTAGCAGAAAATATAGAGAGTAAGGTCCTTGACATCAGTCTTGGCAATGATCTCTTTTGGATTTGACACCAAAAGCAGAGGCAACAACAGAAAAAATAAACAAGTGGCACTGCATCAAACAAATAAGTTGCACAGCAAAGGAAACCATCAACACAATGAAAAGGCAACCTATGGAATGGGAGAAACTAGTTGCAAATCATATATCTGATACAGGGTTAATATCCAAAATATATAAAGAATTCACACAACACAATAGCAAAAAAACCCCCCAAACAATCTAATTTTAAAATGGGCAGAGGATTAAATAGACATTTTTCCAAAGAAGACATACACATGGCCAACAGGTACATAAAATGATGTTCCACATCACTAATCATCAGGAATGTGTAAATCAAAACCACAATGAGGTATGACCTTACACCCCTTAGAATGACAATTCTCAAAAAGACAAGAGATAACAAGTGATGGTGAGGATGCGGAGAAAAAGGAACTTTTGTGCACTGTTGATGAGAATGTAAATTGGTGCAGCCTCTACAGAAAACAGTATGAAGGTTCCTCAAAAAATTTTAAAAACTACCGTATGATACGGCAATCTCAGTTCTGGCAATGTATCCAATGGAAATGAAAACAGGATCTTGAAGAGACATCTGCACTCCCATGTTCATTAAAAAGCATTATTCACAATAGCCAAGACATGGAAACAACCTAAGTCTCCACTGAGGAATGAGTGGACAAAGAAAATGTGGTATGTATAAAATGGAATGTCATTCAGCCAGGAATATTTCTGAATATTAATCAGAAAGGACATCCTGCTATTTGTCACGACATGGATGGAACTTGAGGGCACTATGCTAGGTGAAATAAGTCAGACAGTAAAACACAGATACTGCATAGTATCACTTATATGTGGAATCTAAAAAAAAAAAAAAAGTCAAATTCATAGAAACAAAGAGTAGAAAAGTGATTGCCAGGGCTGGAGGACAGGGAAATAAGGAAAGGTTGGTAAAAGGGTACAAACTTTTAGCTCTAAGATTAACAAGGTCTGAGGATTTAATGTATTATATGGTGACTCTACCTGATAACACTGTATTGTGTAATTGAAATTTGCTAAGAGAGTAGAACTTAAATGTTCTCACACACACAAAAAGATGAATATGTGAGGTGATGGACATGTGAATTATCGAGAGGAGGAAACCCTTTCACAACGCATATGTATATCAGATCATCATGATGCACTTTTTTTCTTTAATGTATTTTTTTAAGTCTTTATTGAATTTGTTACAATACTGCTTCTGTTTTATGTTTTGGTTTTTTGGCCGTGAGGCATGTGGGATCTTAGCTCCCTGACCAGGGTTTGAACCCATACCCCCTGCATTGGAAGGCAAAGTCTTAACCACTGGACCGCCAGGGAAGTCCTGATACACACTTTAAATATCTTAAAATTTCACTCATCATTTGTACCTCAACAAAGGCTAAAGAAAAAGGAAAGTGAACAGCTCTCAGTCACATAAGAAATTTTTCTCTGCAACGTGGACCACGAATAAGATGTTTATAAAGCGTATTTTAGTTTGCTTAAAGACTTACTGAATTTCCTATTTACCAATTTCACTAAAGGAAAGTTTTTTGAATCTCATATTTCAGCACTGAAATGACGGTAGCAGTTGTCAGCAGTAAGCATCACTCTGAACTGGCCACTTTTCAACAGTGAGCATTACAGTTATACTGACTGCTGGTAAAACTCTTGCATCCACGTTTTTTTTGGGTTAAGTATGAGGTAAATGCAAGATTTTATAGTAAGTTATCAAAAATACTAATGCTTTAATATCTATTTTCCAACAAGTAAAGGAACAAATCACCCTTAAAAAATAAAAGATAAGATAAAAATTGATTCATGACATCTCAAAGGATGATATTTCAAAAAAAAAAATCTGTGTAGGTCAGAATTAACCTTTGGGTGCTTTAAGGTGCATAAGCCAGCCCTGCCACAAGACATTTAATTTTCCTCCTTCTATAAAGTTCAGATAAAATTGTACCGCAATGTCTCAGATTGCCTAGAGAAGAACTTTAAAATTCTTCTCCTTTCATTCTTTGGGATAATTTTTCTGTTCTTTCTTATTTTTTAATAAAATATTGTTTTATCCTGTCTGGCTTATCCCTCTCTGCTTTGTGTCCTTAGCACATGAGCTAAAGACAGAAGGAAATGGAATCTTCCCCCACCTAGCACTTCGCCCAGGAGGGTGACGGCCACCCACAAGCTAACCTGAGCCACCACCGTGAGGCCCCTGAGACAAGGCTTTGGGTAATTTTTTTTTTTCAAATCAGTTCTCCATTTAGGTTGATCATCTACCAGATGCAAGTGTGAACGGGCACTCTGACCACATTAAACCCCACAAGGAACTACAAAATATGGCTCTTTGAAAGACTCCTGTCCATCCAAAGGAAAAAGACATCACATATTCCCTTTACATACCAGCAAAGCCGATTACCACATGGCATGTTCCTCATGAAAAACTCATGACCTGAGTAATCATGCTGCTGACCACATTACAGTTTTGAAAACAAGAACCTGGACTGACATGAACATCCTGTCTGGAGTCCTAACAATTCAGTGGGCAACAATCCTAATACAACACTGAAAAGCAGAACATGGTTTCTCACAATACACACAGCTGAGCTTCACTTGTTGCAGGACAGCTTAGAACAAATCAGTCTGAGTAGAAAGTTGTCTGAGGCACCCAGATAACATGCCTGTCTGCAAAGGGAGAAGAGGAAACTGGGACTGGACACAGGAGATTTAGAAAAAGGGAAAACAGAAAAGGTAATTCAAAAACAAAGAAATAAAAACATTTATAAAGCTATTTGGGAACACAACTGTTAGTTTGGAAAGGTGGGTATATAAATTAAAGTAAGAAGAAGGAAGGAAGGAAAGAAGACACAATACATGTCTCAGGTTCCAACTATTAAAATTTATCTCTTTAGATTCTAATCTGCTCTCAGTGGCTCCTTCATTACAGTATGAGGATCAGGATTTTTTGAAAATGGCTCTGGGAATATTCTGGCTGCCTAGACAACGAGCTGGCTGGGATGGGGGGCTCCCCTGTCTCCCGACAGGAGGGGCCAGGCAGGCTTAGTTTCTCGTGACTTGCAACTACCTACAGAGGAAACTGTAATATCTCAGATGCTCTAAGGTCTGCAACACTGGGCAGCTGACATTTCCAGGCTTTTAAACAGCTGGCATCCTAAATTCAGGCTCTCTGGCACCCAACAGCCTGGGTGTCCCCCTCTGACAGCATGTCCCCAGAAGCACCCCAGCCTTGACACATTCCTCTATGGAATAACAGGAGGAAGAGAGGGCTCCACGCTTTCTCTTCTCTTGTTGATCCTTGGCTAGGTATATTGTCCCAATAAAGTGTATTCCTTAACTATGGAGGCTTTACAGAATTTGTCCTGAACCCTGGGCCATAAAAGGCAGAGACCCAGATGGTTCTCATAAGAGACAGCAGAGACACAGAAGGAAGCCACCTTGCCCTACCTTCATATATAGGCAACAGAAAGTCATCTTCCATTGCTAAAGTCATGGGTTAAAAAGAATAAAACAAGGGCATAGAGAGTAATTCAAATGTAAATATAAGCATTGACTTACATATCAATAACCCAAAGGAAACCAGGCAGAATTTTAACTAACTGCTTTAGCTTTTTTTTTTTTCTTTGGCCCTTTTTGGTTTACATGGGATTATGTTTGTGGGCTAAATCTCTGAATGTCAGTTTCAGGGATATAGACATTTGTATTCCCCTGACCTAAAAATACAGAAAGCTATTGGTGAGGGCATGTTCAGAAAAAGAGATGCCAATTTTTATGAGCATAAAAATAATCTTCTAAAAATAATATGCTATTCATTTTTATGAATTAACTATGGAAAATAGCTAATACACAGGTTTTTAAATTACTCTATACCTATTACCCTACCCTCCTACTAGAAGCAACAATACATCAATTCTCACAGAAGGCTCACTTAGTACTCTTCTTATGGAATAAGGGAAGGATAAAAAGATAAAGAATAAAGGAAGGAGGGCAAGCAAGACATACTCAGTGAGGTCCTGTTTTAGCTTAGTTCCCATCCCAGGCCCTTCACCGGATCCTGGTACCAATCTCTGAAACAGGCACAAAACAACAATTCCTAATGTGTTATTGTCAGCATCTCCATCAGCTGGAAATTTCTTCAGTGGCCCACTTACCAAATGTCTTCAAAAAAAGAAAAAAGGAGAATTTAAAAAAATGAATTCCAGAGAGACGCTAATTCAAAAACTTTTTGAATCATGACTATTTCTCAGATAATATTTTCTTTCTTGTGAGAATGAATTCAACCTCCAAGGAACCTGAAGGCTGAGAGGTGGAGCCCTTTGCCTAAATTTGTGAGCACACACATCAAAAAGAACCCAGGAAGTGTACCTGGCTTTTACTACAGTCTGTATAATAACAGTCAATCTCTAGGTCACCTAGGTGGGGGGCTGGGAGAGAAAGAGAGAATAAATATGAATACATAATGAATACAGTGAACACATAATTAAAAGGTAGTAGACATAATATATCTGAATATAAATCCATGTTAGAAAGATCTTTTAAACTTACAGAAATAATGTGAATTTTTAAAATAAAGTATAAATTTGGGTTGACTTGAAATTTAAAATCAGACATAATTCTAGTCATTAACTCTTGAATTACTGATAGTCGAATAAAGATTATGCACCCTCATTCTATCTACCTTGTTATTTGTACCTATTAGCAAAAGTGTTATTTTTATAGTGCAGCCTTTCAAAAATTTACACCAAAATCTTAAGATGCTTTTAAACTAAGAGATGGAAAAAGAGAGTTAGCATACCCTTATCTCTCATAAAAAGCAACAGAATGTAAAATATTTATTCTTCTTCATCATTATCTTTGAAAACTAAGTGTCTATTCCTTTACAAAGTCATGAGTTCTTTAAATACAGTGATCATCTTTATGAAAAACGTTTTTTCACCACTGTTCAAAGTTAGCTGTTACTGAGACATAATGATGAAATTCATTACAAGTTTCTTGGCAAGCAAGAGATTTTAGCTTTCTGAATGAACAAAGTGATGCTGTGTAAGAGAGAAATGACAACCAAATAAGCCACGGCCTTAGAAAAACCAGTAGTTCTTACAGCAAATATGAAATGATTTCAAATATAGTCTTCAATGACTTGTACTGACATAAAATGGATTGAGGATCATTTTTTTTCTTTTTTAAGATATATTTACATGCCACTGGGACTTAAGCCTGTGATAAATACACACTCTGAACATATATATTTAAAGTTAATGAATTATGTCATATTACTTATTACTTCCCTCCCTTATTCACTCAATAAACATTTCGTAAGAGATTCTTAATAGCAGGTAGGCGCTATGTTTTCTGTTGGGCACATCACAGGGAGCTGCAGAAAGACAGTGCCTGACCCTGTGGAGTTTACAGTCCAGTGAGCAAGACAGAAATTAGATGAATAATCACACACAAAGATGGAATTATATTGTGTTAAGTGCTATTAATGGGTGCCCTGAGAGACCATTGAGAATGAGATCTCAGGGCAGAATCCTTAGAAAAAATTAATAACTACATATTTTTAAAAACTATTCATGAAGAATATGGTAAAAACTTGAAAAAAAGGGCTAAACAACAAACTGCCACCTATGGCAGACAAAGCACCAATATTTGTATTGAATGAGGTGTTCCTTCAAATGAGTAAGGAAAGCCTCTTACATAATTTAAAAATGCAAGTGAAAACAGCTTAAGAAGGACCAGCCACTTCTCACTAGTCAGATTACGAAAATTCAAAAAGACTGATCATAAACAATATTGGTGGGCTTCCCTGGTGGCGCAGTGGTTGACAATCTGCCTGCCAATGCAGGGGACACGGGTTCGAGCCCTGGTCTGGGAAGATCCCACATGCTGCGGAGCAACGAGGCCTGTGAGCCACAATTACTGAGCCTGCGTGTCTGGAGCCTGTGCTCCGCAACAAGAGAGGCCGCGACAATGAGAGGCCCGCGCACCGCGATGAAGAGTGGCCCCCACTTGCCGCAACTAGAGAAAGCCCTCGCACAGAAACGAAGACCCAACACAGCCATAAATAAATAAATAAATAAATAAATAAATAAATAAATAAATAAACTCAAAGTTAAAAAAAAAAAAAAATATTGGTGAGTAGCTGGCATGAAAGGTGCTTTCATAGACTCATGGAAGGTGTGGCAACTGACCTGGAGTAAACTTTGGCAAGATCTATTATCACTGTGAAAGCACAAGTCCTTTGACCCAACATTTTATTTCAAGAATTCACCCTATAGATATATTTAAATGTGTATATAGAAATATTTTCGTAATATATATTGTAGCATTGTTTTAAAAACAAAGACTGAAAACTATAAATTATCTTAATGTTCATTAATAGACTGATTCAATAAATGAAATTATATCCACACAATGAAACACTGCACAGTTGTTTTTAAAAAAGAATCAAATCCTCATGTACTAATATAGTAAGATCTTAAAGATACATACTTTTAAGTGGGGAAAAGTAACCAACGGTTGTAACAGTGAATGTAGTATTCATTCAGTCACAAACATTGATGCTGGCATAAGAGTTAAAATGTTTTACTGTTAAGTTACTGCAAATTAAATACTTGATCATTTCTGGGCATGAAGCCAAGGAGTCTGAGGTGGCAAAGAGACTTTCATGTCATTGTACAGTTACTTTTTGTTTGACTTTTTAACTCTATGCATGGATACAAATTTTTCAATGAAAAAAAAAAAAAAACTAGCTTGAGAAAAGTCAATTTAAACAACGAGTAGCATCGCCCCTGGAACTTTATTGTCTGAGAGAAGATGAGGTAGGTGTTATATGTTGGTCATATATATGGCATATATTGTCATATAACTGATTTTATAAAATAAGTGCAGACAGTAGTCTGGTTTTCTTTTAACTTGTTAAAAAAAAAAAAGTCATCCTCAAGAATGAAACAAAAGAGCTACAAGTTCTTAAATATGCTTTGAATCATCTGAGAAATTTATCCATTGGTAGACTTCAATCATCAGAAGTTTATGCAAAGATGATTCAAGAAGGAGAAAGAAACTAGCAAACATTTACAGAAGGCACAGTTATGGAACCAGACACTGGCACTTCACATGGTTTCATTCATTAGTTCAAAAAAACTCATATAAATTCAGAAGCTGTGCTGTGCACTAGGGGTACTGAAAACAAGTCATATAAAATCTCTACTTTTATTAGTCTTTGAGTATGGTAGAGAAAACGCATCATAAACAAGAAAACAAATAAGATTGTTACAGATAGGATAAATGCTATAACGAAAAGAAAGTAGAACCAATGATATAAAAGCGTGTGTGTGTATGTGTGAGTGTGTGTGTGTATCAGGGATAGCAGACCTTAGGATTGCTATGTGTTTGTCATTAAGATAATAAGAAATTCTTTGAAACATCCAATCTGGTTTAGAAGGCTTCTTCCTCAAAGCCTTGACCACACGAAACTTACCTATGATGTTTGTCAAGACAGAACTTGGTTGTGCACTTTTAAAACAAGTTCTAACAATGAACTAGGAAACCAAAAAAAAAAAAAAAAAAAATCCAGTATACTGATTGGGAGACAGAAACTGTTGCTAGCATTCAGTTATACAACATTTTAAAATGTAGGGACTTCCCTGGTGGTCCAGTGGCTAAGAATCTGCCTTCCAGTGCAGGGGACGTGGGTTCGATCCCTGGTCGGGGAACTAGATCCCACATGCCATGGGGCAACTAAGCCCGTGTGCCACAACCAGAGAGCCGTGTGCCGCAACTAAGACCTGACACAGCCAAAAATAAATAAACATTTAAAAAAAATTTTTTAATGTAAGAAGATGTTAAAATAAACACATCCACACATCCAAACAACTCCAGGGTTCCAAGAGTCAAAAACACCACCATGTCCAACTGGGCTTCTACAGTTTGTTAAGACATTCACAGGTGGTGTCTGAAATAACACAGCTTCTCAAAAGATCTTATAAGCAGACTATCCCATCAGCTCTAAAGAGGTGACAAAGCAACTGGGCTACACTGGCTGAGTGTATCAATGACATCAGCTTTGAAAGTGAGGCTCCAATGTGACCTAAGGTAATAATATGGACAATAATAACAAAATTTAATCATAATAACAGCAGCTACTATTGTTCAGAACTTCTCAGACACAAAACCATTTAAATGGAAATTACTCTAACAAGGGTTATTACCTTTTTTTTAGGATGGGAAAACTGAGTCTCAGGGAAGTTCAGTATCTTTCTCAAAATAAGGTGGTGAACAAAAGATAGAACCAGACCTTGAAATGAGGTCTGTTTGGTTCTAAGCCCCATGCTCTTTATCTAGAAGTTGAGAGAGGGAAGGGAAGTGAAAGCAGGGAGGGAGAGAAGAGAGTAAAGAAAAAGAAAACAAAATGTCCAAACAAATCCAGAGTTTTCCATCTTGTGAATTGAGAGGGGTTTATTGAATGCAGTGGAAACCTCTTAGTGCATATTCATTTTCTAACAGGAATAAAGGCAACCTCTATGAATGTGCACTATATTTTTTAATGTACGCAGATGCTATGGAACCAGATCATTCATAAAAGATAGAGTATAGTGGATAACAGGTGCTGCAGTCAATGAATGACTAAAACAAGAATCCTGATTCCACCACATATTAGGTTGCCATATAATCTTGAGCAAGTCACTTCAACTTTCTGAGTTCAATTTTCTCATATACTAGTACGCACTTCTTAGAGTTGGGATGAAAATTAAGTGGTAATATTTATAAAGCATTTAGAACAGTGTTTTGAGTGTCAAAGCACTGAAGAAAAGTTTGCTATTCAAAACACTGGAAACACTAAACTCAGAACACTCAAACACTCAAAATACTGCACAAAACTTTGTTGTTATTTTATTTCTAATAATAATAATAAAGAATATGTGTGGGACTTCCCTGGTGGCACAGTGATTAAGAATTCACCTGCCAGTGCAGGGGACATGGGTTCCAGCCCTGGTCCAGGAAGATCCCACATGCCGCGGAGCAACTAAGCCCGTGTGCCACAACTACTGAGCCTGCGATCTACAGCCTGTGAGCCACAACTACTGAGCCCATGTGCCACAACTACTGAACCCACGTGCCACAACTACTGAAGCCCGAGCGCCTACAGCCCGTGCTCCACAACGAGAGAAGCCACAGTAATGAGAAGCCCATGCACTGCAACAAAGAGTAACCCCTGGTCGCTGCAACTAGAGAAAGCCTGCGTGCAGCAACGAAGACCCAATGCAGCCATAAATAAATAAATAAATAAATAAATATTTTAAAAAAAGAATATGTGTAAGAATTTAAACCTAGAACTACAACTTTAGAGCACAATTTGATATAACATGGCATGACTGGGGATTTGCTAGGAAATTGCCTCAAACAGACCAGCATGTTGCAATTAGAAATGGCTTGGTTCTTTTGAACAAAACCTTTAGGCAGATCAGATTTAAAAGCCAAAGCCACAGAAGGTGACAGTAACTACAAACAGTTGCTCCAGCCATAAAACACAGGATATATTGATGGGACAGGACTCCTGGTTCCAATCCATCTCCTCCGCTTTCAATACTGCCAATAACAGACATCAAGATTGTTCTCCTGCTTTTTTGCCTGGATAACATAAAAATGCATCCCCTTTGAAAATCTAGAGACTACGAAATGTGTTCAAGAACTCAAGACAGCCTTTAAGTTCCAAAGAATGCCAATTCGTTCCATCCTGTATCTTATGTTGTATTTGTCATTTACTTCACCTCCTTTTCGCAATTAAAAATAGCAATAACTCGGTGATTTCTGGTTTCTAACTGAAAAGTTTACATAAAATCAAATGTTATTAAAAAAGAAATATGAGTAGGGGAGATATTCTTATTCCTTCTGAAAACCATATTGGCTTAATCAAAGAAATCATTTAGTTGGGAGGCCAAGGTAATGTACTATTGAACTCTAGTCAGATTTTAATTTGCTATTATCGTTGTTGTACCTGAAAGGTAAAAAAAAGTGTGTGCCTTAGCAAAAGTGTGTAACACCCTGGAAGAGAATGCTCCCAGGTCTTCAGTTTCAGCAAGCTGGCTGACACCGTCACATGGCTGGTTTGAACTGCTGAAGGAGCGCTCAGAAAAGAAAACTTCAGAGAAAGCTACAAAACAATTAATTAAATAAAAGGTTCTCTCTTCATCCTTGATTGTCTATTTGCAGTGCTTCTTGGACAGAATTAAATGGAGAACAAAGAGTAGTTTGTACTATAAGATGGGTCTATCTATACACTCTAAACAGAGAGAGGGCGCTCACCACAATGCAGCTACCTGGTGAGCTGCAAGAAGCAACATCATCTCCCCTAAAAATCCCTGGGACAACACTGTTCCTTGCATTCTTTTTTTAATCTAAGGGCTAACAGTTATCTGCTTCCCTGATTCCCAGTCCAGAACAAGAATCCTCCTCTTCTTCCTCTTCCCCCTCCTCCCCTTCCTTCTCTTCTTTCTCTTCTTCCTATTCCTTCATCCAGTGACAGACTGCCCATGCAAGCATGTTTTTAATGTATTACCCATGGCTGCTTCCAAGTTACATTATTTATAGAATCTGAACTTCATGGCTGTAACAATGGCAACACAATAGATTTGATTATGGTAGAAACTGGTGAAGACTTGACTTTTTAAAAAACTTAGGGAACTTCCCTGGTGGTCCAGTGGCTAAGACTCTGCGCTCCCAATGCAGGGTGCCCGGGTTCGATCCCTGGTCGGGGAACTAGATCCCACATGCCGCAACTAAGAGTTCGCATGCCACAACTAACAGATTCCCACATGCCACAACTAAGACCCAAGGCAGCTGAATAAATAAATAAACATACTTTTTTAAAAAGGTGAATTTTCTAAAAAATATAAAATAAAAAACTCAGAAGCTTGTTGACTGGACCTCAATGCCTTATTGTTTACCTTTATTACTGTTATTATCCAAGGAACAAAATCTCAAACATATCAGCACTATCATTATTTTGTAATAAGAACACAAAGAGTAATTAATTTATGATGAAATTTCACACTTGAGGTGCCAAGCATAAATTAGTATAAAAGAGAGCCAGAAATCTTGAGGTCATCCTGATTCCATCTACACTCTTACTTCCCACTTTGAATCTGTCTTCAAATCTTTTATCTCTATCTCCTACATTTTCTTCAGCAGTCCAAGCTGGCATCATCCTTCACCTAGATTACCACTAAAAAACTCTCTTAATTTGTTTCAACTTCCAGACACATCTTTCTTCCAATTAACTCCTCACCTGCCACCAGATGTTCTTCCTAAGGGCAAATACAATGATGTTATTCCACAACTTAAATACTTTAGTCACCATCCCTATAATTAAATAGACAGAAGACCTGCAACCTCTCAGTCCTTTCTCATGTGACTCACCCCTAATGAGTTCACTTGGTGTCCCCCTGTGATATTTAACCTTGGTGCTCCACCTGTCTGAAATGCCCTTCCCGGCATCCATAAACCTGCTAACAACAACCCCTCCACCAGGTCTTAGTTTAGGTGTCATCTCCTTGGGAAGGCTATAGTATACATTATGGCCCTTCCTCTGCACATTCACAGCCCTCTGATGTCTTGCTATGGTGCCTTTGTCAATCATGATATAGTCACCTTACTGTTTGTCTATTGACCCTATTTTACTGTAAACTTCTTGATTGCTGGGACTATGGGTTTTTTGTTATTCATTTTGTTGTTCTCATATCTTAACCTAGAGAAGGTACTCAGTTATTACTAAATGAATTCATGAATGAACAAATGAGTCCAGATATAAATGAATATAAGTGAAAACCACTACTGCATAAACAAATGGAGTTTGACTAGATTAATCCAACTTTGATACAAATGAGACTGGGATAATATCTCTAGTATTAAGTCAGTTACAACCAAACAGTGAAGTTTAAGGTCTATAAAATCGAAAGCTTGAGTTGACAATATATTACCTACTCATCTTCAAATATACACATTGCTTCATATTCAATTTCTGTTTGGCCAAGAGGTAAATATTCTGAATCCAATCATACTTTAGACTGGCTGGTAGAAAGGCCACAGAACCAGAAAGCAGTGGATGTGTGCACGTGTGCACACACACACACACACGCACACCCCAATTCAGCCCCTATTCCTGCTGTTTCCCAGCTTCTTGACTTGAACCAAATCACTAAGTGTCCCTAAGCTAATTCCATTTATATTTTTTTTTTAGAATTTTCTAATCATGTCCTTCAACTAATTTGAGGATTTCCTACCAGAAATTTTCAGACATTCTTTCACATTATAATCATTTTGTATTTTTGTTAAAAAATTATATCTTTAAGTATGCTCTGTTTTCTTTATACATTGGACAACTCTATGTATGTGTCCATGATATGTTAATTGATGAAAAGTCTCATAAGGTAGAGTAAAATAAACATTTTGAAAGTTGATTAAATACTAAGCAATATTTTAGACAAGGGGTCAGCAGACTATGACTCTTGGACTGCCTGTTTTGGTAAATATATTTTTACTGGAACGTACCCACATTCATTCATTTATGGATAATGTATGCTGCTTGCACATCACAACAGTGGAGTTGAGGAGTTGCACAAGCCTGAAATATATACCATCTGTTCCTTTGCAGGAAAGTTTGCTGAATTCTGCTCTAGGTACTTTACCTATGTTGAGTTATTGAATCACAAAAAAAAAAATACTATGAAGTTGGCACTGTGATTATTCCCATTTTATGGATGATAAACTGAGGCACCAACAGGTTAAGTAATCTATCCAAAGTCACAAAATTAGCAAGTGGCAGAGCTAGGATAAAGGCACTTTTTAAACCACTGCCTGTCAAGCTAATTTAATTGAAAGAATCTAAGCAAAGAACTCTATTCAAAATCACTTTTTTGGTTGTTTCTTACTCCGTATGTTATTTTTCACTACAACACATCAATTTTACAAAATTTGATGTGAGAGAGAAAAAAGTATGTATCTGCAAACTCGCAAACCTGGTTGTCACAGTGTTTTTACCTGATGCACTTTAATGAATAATTTACTAGTTTTAAAATTAACAATAGTTTTCTAAATACTGAATAGTAATGTATATATCATAAACAGTAATTATTTATATATAAAACATATAGTAGTATCCTTCAGAGTCATGCTATGTGTTATGAAATCTGGTAAAATATGCTTGAAAGAATTGCTAATCTTGATGCTTTCTTCCTTCAGTGGTATACTTTTTTGGGTTTGCTTCTAAAAGGTGAAGCTTTAAGGCCAAATTATTAGAAAGCATCAGGGTTACCAATTCTTTCAAGTAGATTTTGTTGGATTTCAAAATCTCTTCCTTTCATTCTGGAGGCTTCCCTCACTGGAATGCAGCTGTGTGAAGAAGTATGCCAGATGTGAAACTGCATGGAGAAATGTTCCAGGTTGCCCTTCCAGGAGGGCTAATGGGCCCCTCAGATGACAATGGTACAGAAGTTCAGTTTGTAAAGTCCTTCCCTGCTTTAAATTCTATACCATGGGTTTAAATACTTCCACATTTTCTAAAATCTTGAAGAGTATTCAAAATAATGTAAGTATTGCAAAAGATCAGAGTTCTCTCTTAAGAAGTCAGTAGCTCCAAATGGCTAAATCTTTGACTCGATTAGCCCAATGATCTCATAAAAGTTAACTGACACACAAGTGGCAATTCTAATAGAACATACATAATGTATTCATTCATTCATTAACATTGATTGAGCATCTACTATGTGCTAGCCTCTGTTCTAGATGCTGGAGATACAGCAGTGAACAAAACTAATAAAAATTCCTGCTGAGTCATCCTTAAAGTTTATCATAATTATACTCCAAATTAGCTGTAAATAAAAAACTCTGCTCTGGATTTTAAAGGAGAATGAAACATATACAGTAAATATGCATTTCTCTCTTTCAAAATCAATATACAAAGAGGAGTAGAAAAGTTTTATTATTTGTACAGTTGTTATAAGACGATAACTTCTAATAGGTATGCTTTTCGTTCTAGCTTTATATGCCTTATTTGCTAGATTTTTCCTTTGGAATTTTTATAAATGTTCTTATAATGCTAATATTTAAATTTTTTCCTCTTGTCAGAAAAGGACTTTTTCATGTGAAAGTTATGACTTTGGGGAGTAAAGGGAAAGATGACATAATTTTTGCCCAACACCATGAAAGGAGAGTCAGCCACCAGCCTATTACTTATATGGTGAGGTTGTAGACATACTCTGAGGATAGAGTAGACAAAGCATGAAACATGGCGATATAGGAAATTGGACCCCATAGCAGTCTTTCCTCTTTCTAAAATACAAAATCAACCCTCCCACCCTCCGCATCTGTTGATTCCACATCCACAGATTCAACCAACCACAGATTGAAAATATTGAGGAAGAAAATTCAGAAAGTTCCAAAAAGCAACACTTGAATTTGCTGGCAACTATTTACATAGTATTTACATTGTATTTATAACTATTTATATAACATTTACATTGTATTATGTATCATAAATAATCTAGAGGTGGTTCAAAGTATATGGGAGGATCTACATAGGTTATATACAGATACTATGTACACCATTTTACATAGGGACTTGAACATCCACTGATTTTGGTATCTGCAAGGGTCCTGGAACCAACCCCCTGCACAGATACTAAGGGATGATGGTTAATGAATTCATGTGCTCTGAAATAGCAGAATCCAACAATGACTAACACCAACACAAAAAAGAATACTTCTAGATGATGCTATGAAAGTGAATGGGGCCTCACGGCTATCCTTACCACTGCCTGATTCTCTAACAGTATATAAAAATAGGTTTGCTTCTGAAAGGCATCTTGTAAGGAAGATAGGGGAAAATAATGATAACCTTTTGATGAATGATCAAGGTAAGCCTTTTATCAGTAATGTTTTCATCCCGTGTACTCACCTCCTGAGTGAGGGAAAAGGATTAAAAGAATCTAAGAGATCTAGACCCACCCACATGTAAAATGGCTGTGGTATTATTACTCATCCAAAATCAGGGAACAATATTCCATTATCAGGAGAGTACATTTCCCTAAACAAGAATAGTAACCTGTTTTTAAGCCCTGAGTCTAAATGTCATTTTGAAGCAAATGGCATCCTGTGTATATAAATGTTTTATAAATTAATTTTATTGCATGCCTTGGTTCATTAAAACACCACACACACACACACACACACACAGATTATTTCAAAATATTTTAAAATTTTAACTGCTAATTATAAACTTCATAGCACAATATAAGTATAAAAGGAAGATTTTTGAGGATGATCTGAAACAGGCAGTCATGACATCTTCAGTTGATGTCATGAAAAAGAAATGACTTCAGAAGCACAGGTGCAGCTACTAGAGTTAGCAACTCGTTCCACATATTTAACAACAACTGAAAGAAATGGCCCAAATATAAGATCATTCTTCCCAAAATGTTTATTTTTCTTACTGGCCACCTATCATTTAGGTATAATTTGTGATCAAATCATACATAACACAAATATGCTATGTTACACATATGACCAAGACAGGGGAAAAAAAAGGAGTTAACATGGCAATCTTCTTTTGAGAGGAACTAAAACCAAGCCAGGAAAGCACTAAATCTCTAATACCTCTGAATGAGATAATTATTTTCCTTGAGAAGTCACTCCTTTAAACATGAGTGATTTGCTTTGCTAGAAATCCAGTATACTTCAATTAAGTGATTACCCCTAAAATACTGTAAAGGAACTGATATCACTTAAGAAACATTTCCTAATCATTAATCATTAATTACATAGAATCTATACTAAGGTCCAACTAGTAAAAAAAAATAAAAATAAAAAAAGGCTATTACAGTAAAAGTACTGTATACCCACTTCATATAACAGGGACAGCACTTTGCATTCTGAACATCATTAATTGGGATGCTGTTTGACATTAGTTTTGTATTAAGAGATCCCTCCATTTTTCAAATAGCTCTACTGATAACATAATGTTGAATCCCCTGCATATGATCCAGAGAATTTTATGAACAGACTGATGAACCTAATTCCTTCCACCACAAACTGAATTCTAGTGTAGTGGGGAAATCTTTATGTTTTCTGTATTCTTTATTTTAATATTTTTATTTTGTTAAACGTCAAGTTCTAATACAACCAGCAAACTTTGAAAAACATGTACCTTTAATAAAAGCAAATTTTTAGCAATTTAAATAATTATAAAATAAATGAAAAATATTGCTTCAGTTTTTATGATATCTATTTTCCAGCTTTTTCGATTTGTCTTTAATCAAAGAAAATTCATTAGTAAGAAAATTTTCTGAAATGCAGAAAATGGCAGTAAACCAACCATGCTGGTATCAAAAGAATCGGTAATATATTAAGAATTAAAAGATAATCTCAAAGTGTGAACCCTTGATTGGTAATAGTACTTTAAAAATGAGGTTTCTGATGCACTTTCTAGTTAATCATCAGGCTGACAACCCTTCTTACTTACTACACTTAAATTTTTTTTTTTTTTTTTTTACTAAAGTGTATTGGGATGTTTTGCTTAATATTCAGGAAATTATCATGATCATAAGTGAATCTTTGCTGATGACTGAGGGTTTAGTGATAATTCAGAAGGATAATTATGAATATAATTATCATTCTACTTTCTGAAGAGCTGTTTGGGCTGGATTCACTTCCTGGAAGCTAGATTAGGTGCTTTTCTGACACTCTATTCCTCTAGTATTTTATGCATAAGTTGGTCTTAACATTTCATAAGCTGCATAGAAATGAGTTTGTATGTACCTGCAATCTTAAGGCAATTTTCATGGTTTTAGTATACAGTTGGTGCTCAACAAATACATGTTGAACTCAATAATTCATAGCCTACATCAGAGAAGAATGAAAAAACTTCACCTTCCGCAGAGATCAAAGAATATTTAAGCTTAATCTAAGCATATACAGGACAAAAAATGTTGATGTGCTTCTAAAAATTGAGCAAATAATAAACTGATTTCTTTCATAATAACTAATATATTGCATTGCTTACATTTATAATATTGACAAATATGGCTCTAGGAGGACGAAGAATACTAAGCAAAATATAGATTTAATCACACTGTCTCGGTGAGTATAAATTTAAAAGAATTACAATTTACCACAGCATTAAAGGTCTCTTTAGACCTGAAGAAGACACTGAAAACCTAGGGATTTCATCTTTCCATTCAGGAGACAGAGAAGAGAGATAAGGCAAAAGCACAGCTTAAAATATACAAAGGATACACACTATATTTTACTTTTTAATTCAATGGATGTATAACAGTCTTTTTCAAAATGTACCTTAAAAGTTAAATTTTTTATTTAAAAAAGCATATGCTTCATTATAGTATGGAAAGTTACAAACTGGTTAATGATAAAAAAAAAAAATTCAAATCCCAATCAGAAAATTACAATGAACATTAACCATTAATAAAAGCTACAATTTATTGAGCATTTATTGTGTGCCAGGTACTGTGTTAATCTCTTTATCTACATTGGTTAATTTAATTCTTAAAACTGCTTTATGAAGTAGCTATCATTTTCACTTCTGTCACATAAGGAAGCATTAAGAAGTGAATTAAACTTCACATTTAAATCAAAAGCTAAAAGTATACACTCTTCTAATCAAATTTAACTCTGTTAGTGTTTATATAACTTCCCGAGTGCTGCTTCTGACACTTACCTTTAATTAGATTAATACAAATTTTCTAAAGCCTAGAAATGGAATGTTTCATTTACATTTGAATTTGATGAGACTACTAAAATACATTGGGAAGAGTGAATGAAAGGTACTCTATTAAATATAGTAACTGTCCCCCAACCCCTTTTCTTAAACCATAGATCTCAATTGTCCAAAAGAAAACTACACATTGGGCTAATAATACAAGATACAAATCTTGATCAAATTATATAACTGCTTTTAAGACATTATTCTACTCTCCAAAGGGGAAAAAAATGATTAAAGGAAAGTGTTCACATCTCTATGTAATAAATGGATGAAAGAAATAAATTCTTTATTTGTCCTATGTTTAAAAATATTTGTGATTACAAAGAAAACCAAGCCAACTGTTTCAGTGTAGAGCTCATTGGGAGGGGGGATGTTTTTATATCAGAAAAATATAGTTAAATATAGAAATAAATAAAAAGAATCACTGAAGATTGACTTCCTATCACGTAAATGAATTAAACATATAGTACATTATAAAGAACCTAAAAGAGGACTTATAAAAGAAACTAAATTATAGAAGGTTACTAAAAGATAATACTTATATCAGTAAAATTTTAAATATACATGGCAGCCAAATACTATTAAAAGTCAAGCAAGACTCTCACTCTAATTGAACCATCTGTTATGAATTGAAAAGTTGAAATACCACATAATATCACCCAGTGAATGAGTATATGATATATAAAAACACAGACCTAAACCGTAAGTCAATTTTTAAATCTGATTTATGATTTTAACTTTTTAATGTAATATTTTCCACATTACTATCTGGTTTACACTGCTTACTACTAAACTGATAGCAATTTTTCTAATGACAGTATGATACTAATGGACATTTCTCTGACCTCTTAGTTCGATAAATATATAAGTAAATAAATACAGTTGTAGTTGGGAAGTTAACCATAATTTTTAGCTTAAGAAAATAAATTAGCAAACATACTCACTGTTTTTACTTTTGTCACGTAGATTTTCACATACTTAAACTAAGATAATACATCATCACTGTAGAAAATTCATAAAAGCATTTAAAAAGACAAAACACTCAGAGCTCATTGGTAAACCCCATCAACATTATGAGCTTATCTTCAGGATCTGTGTATACACATAACATATTTTTTATAAATAAAATAATTCTAAACATGCTGTTTTACAATTTGCTTTTTTTCTATAACATTATCAGGAAGATCTTTCTAAGGATAATTACTATATATGATAGACATTACACTTTTTAGTGCCTGCACCATGTTATATTTCATCAGTACACCATGATTTTTTTACCTATACCCCAGTAATTGATATTTAGGCTGTTTCCAGTTTTTTCATTATTACAAACAGTACTTCAAGAAATACTTTCATTCACATTTCACCCCAAATTTGTTTAGTTTTCTCCTGAAAATAAATATCAAGGAGGAGAACTGTTGGGTTCAAGAGCGTGCATAAATAGTTTTAAAATATATTGACATTGCACCCAAGAATCTCTTACTACTTCAAACTGCTGTTTAGCACCCTGAGAGAGTACCTATCATAATTTGTAAAAATTCATCATTTGCCTCCAACTTTCCATATCCTCCTTTCCTCTGTTATTGAACAATCCTCTTTTCCTCAGTTTAATTCATAATAACCAATGGTTACAATTAACACAGAGATATAATTCTATCCCATTTCTTTCTATGTACATGTATTCTTTCATTCAAATCTATCATATTATAGTCAAAGAAGCCGTATCAAAACAGTAAAGAAAGTACAAAAGTTAATCCAGCCTTGTCACATATCTCAAAACTATTACTTTTTTTTTTTTTTAACTCTAACTTTGGTCCCAGTGGAGAATGCACTCAGATGAAGAAGACATGAAGCTTAATTCTCCCTGCTTTTGAATGTTGTAAAAGACAGGGACTACAGTACTAAAAGCAGGCACATTAGAATACATTAAAAAATGTGCTATCAAACCTGTTCTAATTCCTTAAACTGAATTCATATATCCTCAAAAAAGAATTCATAAAGAATATTTATATATATATATATACACGTACATTTTTAAAAGATATAAATATACAACTGCCTTGAATACTCTTACAATTAATGTTCAATTTAACAGACATTTGAAAGCCTGCTGCATTTTAGAAACTGTAGTAATTTCTGTGGGGATATAAGGATAAATTACCTCCTAAAGCTCAAGGAGTTTCCAATATATCTAACTTAAGAGAAAAATATGAATGAAGCTATTAAAAAACTCATATTAGCATAATTTCCATTTTATATTAGATATTACAATATGCTTTGAGATCAAAGACATACCATAAATATTACTTAAACTATTTTATTGAAAGTATGACTTTGACCATCTTTCTTCAAAAGTAAAAAACAACAATGAAATCCAACAAAATAATTAGAACCCCAAGCTTGGAATTAAGGAATATCCTAAAATAAATGACGTTAATGTTCAATTCACAGCACTGTAAACTCCTGTGTAAGTAATTAACACATTTACTTTCTCGAAAGACAGAAAATTGTGTTTAAAGTGGAAAACAAGGACAACAAAAACTGACCAAAAAAAGGGACTAAGGAAATCTGGTGAAAGAAAGTTTTGATGGATTTCTTTTGGTACTGCCTTTCTATAATCCCCATTTAGAAATCTACCTCTGCTTTATTTTCTTTTCTCCTGAAATAAGTTATTTGTTTTGTTTTTTACTCATATATATAATGGTAATGCTGAGCATGCCAAAATCAAGGTAATGTTGTGACATTTCCATATATGTTGTTAAAATATTTCTTCCAAATTAAAATTGTAGTACAGATCATCTTATCAATCTTTGACACTTGGTTTATTATATATGTCCTTATATATATGTACATAGGACATTATTATATGGTCATAATAAAAATGATACTTTTCAATCTTTTATTTCCCCCCAAAGTGAAAGAATATTTAACTTACTTAAGGGGGATAATTACCATAGAAATGCAGATACCTCCTTCAATGGTATGTTCATTGCATTCTTTTTCTAGATTTTGATGAACCATATTGTATTTATTGTCTGCCTACATCGTTAAAACTGTCTTAAAGATAACTTAAACCAGCTTTGGGTGACATTAGACAAATGTACACTTAATTTACTTAATAAAGACACATTACGTACACAAAGGACTGCTTTGTCTGGAGTTGTCACAGTGGTGAGCAGCAAGGACTCACAAGGGCAGTTAGTCCCAAGTAATCTGTGTCCAAATAAGGCACTGTCCTTAAAAGCTTGCTTATACTTTATCATTTTGTTGTTAATCAGTGGTTCAAAATATAATCTATCCTTGAAATTGCTTTTTTTGGATTCATTTTGTCCTTGGAGGTTGGTGTGGTACCATGAAAAGTGTGTGATCTTTGGGGCAAAGGGACTTGGGGTTTGGATTGCCACAATATCATTTCTTGCATGACCTTTGGAACATCACTTCACTTAAAATTAGCTGAGCTTTGGTTTTTTTTGTAAGTAAAGCAGGGTTAATAAGTCCTACCTTAAGTAGTTCCTTTGCAGATTAAAGGTGTTTTATATATATATGTGAAATACACCTAGCAAGCAGTACCTTGAATAGTAGTTACTCAAATAAATAACATAAATTTAATGAAAATGTTAGACTAACATGTGAAACAAAAAAAGCAAAACTAAAATAAACAAGAAAATGTTACTTATATAGAGTAATATATCTAACTTATCTATATCTAATAAGTTGCTTTCTCAACAAATCAAAGGAGAAATTTTTAGATATTTTTTATGAACTGCTCAAGGGAGCTACCCGCAGAGACTGTCGTAAGAAAAACAAAGTGATTTATTTTGCTCTTCTTTTTAATAAATCTTTTTCATGTTACTATAGAGAGTTCTTCATCATGAGGTTAAAATCCCTAGAGTAGCCAGTTCCTAAAAATCTGCTACCGTCTTCCCTCTACAAACCATTATATACATAGCCTGAAATCCCACAATTAAAATCAAAGATCTATGTGTGAAGAGTTTTATGTACATGTAAGTCTTCCAATCAGAAAAATCTATACTAAATATTTTTAAAGGAATACAATTTCCAAAAAAGGCAAGGTCCTCAGATACTCTTCATTCAACCATCACCTTTTATAACATTTGATTGTAATGTTTCAAGAAAATTCACTGTGACTTTTAGTGGACATCTGTTACAGCAAATATTTGAGTACAATCACTGGAATGTTAAATATGAAACCAGGAATGATTACAGAGCTCAAATCACTATGTATTTGCTTATTTTACTTTTTATAATTTACAGACTTTACCTTTTTTCAAAGTCCCCAATGTTCCTCAAATAGTTCAGAGGGAAACACCATGCTCCATGTTACAAAAAACGGAGCATGTCACCCTAAATATTTAGAATTTGTTTACTTTTGCATTATACTCTTACTTACTAAAAGAGAATTATGTTTTAGAATGAGTAAGACAATCCATAAAGACTTTTAAATATCTTTAACCCTAGTTAACCAATATCCCAGCAATATACTCATATAGAAATATATATATGTATATATATGTCATCTCATAGTTCTCATAGCAAGTTTAGTGATGACTACACTCCTAAAATAAGTGCAAAAGCCATGTATCCTTGAATCTCCCTCTTTCTGGCAGGGTGGCTTTTTTTTTAGAAAAAGGTTTTTATTTAGGTTCAACTTTAGGAATCCCCAGTTTCCAAGGATGTGAGGCAGTCAGCTAGAATTTGGCCTGCTTGGGCCCTGAAAGCTCTGTAGGTATTTGCTCATTGGATGGTCACCTCAGTTTTGGTTTTTTTGTTGCTTTTTTTTTTTAAACTGGAGTATAGTTGATTTACAGTGTTGTGTCAGTTTCAGGTGTACAGCTTTAATAGTGGAAATACCTGAATTAGTAACAGAACACAGATAAGATCAACCAGTGTGCTGTCATCCAAATGTAATGTGTAAGAATCTGGAATGTTCATTGAATATGAGATGGTTACTGAATGAAGTTGACTATGAGAACACAATCTGAAACCAAAGGGAGGAGATAAGTTAAAAAGATGCCACATCTGTTGATGGTGGGAGGAAAAGGGTTCATTTGGCTCTTCAAACTGCTTAAGGTAGTACTCTGTGTGGCCAAGTTCCAGATTTCTTCCTCGGGAATTTTCTGCCTATCACTACAATTTCCAGTTCATAAAAGACTGATTCTAGTTCCAAACTAATCACATCTTTCTTCTTTGTGAGACCTCCAGGGCTCATTTCTAACAGCTGTGGGGTTCCAAGACAGAGACATTTTCAAACCAACTGTTGTACCAAAAAGATAGCAAATAAAACAGCAGGCATTCTTGAACAAGATGAAACTCCAGCCAATTGTTTCAGTCCTGACACAGGTCTCTTCAAGTGCCCTCTTGCCCAAACCAAGGAGAGCTACTGTAATGGCTTCAGGCATCTGAGCCAGTGAATTCAGCCTCTAAGAAGCCCTTAACTACTGATCAGCCTTATTAAGTGTCTAAGTCAACTCTAAAGGAGAAAGAGATGGCCCTGGTGCACATTAGGTAAATGGACAAATATTTGATAGATGTTGAATTAATAAATGCCTTGTGCCTCACACACACAAGTTGCATTAAAGTAAAACAAAATCTTAGGGCAAATCATGTAGCAGAAACAATGCTTGATTTGCAGTCATGAGGTTCTACTCCTAACTGACTACTAATATGTGACCCAGGGAAAGCACGTGACAGCCACTCAGTCTGTCTCTTCAGCAGTGTCTTAATTTCCAAAACAAAGAGTTTGGACAAGTCTCTCAATTCAGATTATTGAACTGAACCTACAGATGTTGGAAGGATGCTGTGCAACTGGATCTAGGCTGTGCCCCTAATTTCAATCAGAGAAGCTCTCATTTTATCTTTTTTCATACACAGAACAAATTGGGTCAGACCAGCTGGGATGCAACTCTAATTGCAGCCACTTACTAACCTGGGCCAGTCACTTCAACTCTCCATGCTTCAGTCTCATTACCTGTGTAAAGAGGAAAATGATGGCAACCACCTCAGAAACTATCTCATTTAATCCATGTAAGGACCCTACACAAAATACTTGGAACACTGACTTGCATAAAATATGAGTTCAAATTTCACACAATAACTATCTGTTATCATCATCATCATTGTCATCATCATTATCACCAAGGAGAAATCTCATAAGGAAGATGGTTCAAAAGTAAGTTCTTCATTATACTGATGCCTCACTATGCAGAACACATGGAAAGCTTCAAAGGAAAATATTATTTAAATATTCACAGAATGACATATAGTCTATGCCAAAAATGGTTTATAAAATGAAAAAAATCATCAAATAATCAGATTAGAGAAAGTGCCTTCTATTTAAAATTTAGATTTGACCATCATAGATACATTTTCAAAGAAATAATTTTGTTACATATGAAGTAATAATTCATTATTGCATTAAAATACTGTCTTCACATTAAAGACCTCGACAATCAGCTTATAATCAATGCTTTGCTTACATTTTTCAACTTGCTGCTTCCTTTAGAAACTTAGGGTCATGGAGAAGTCATTTTGTCATATCACAAATAATGAAGTAACCATTTTTAAGTAATAATTATATATAGCTTGAAAGTTAAAGTTCTGAGTAGATGCTATGATATGAGAAACAATGAAAGCAACAGTCTTACTAGATTTTAAATATCACCATGCCTGACATTACTTCTCTACACTCTATTTTATGCCAAAAACACATTTTCCAGTATAAATTATAAATTTAGATCCTTTCTACAAAAAGAACACAGGCCTCTCTGCAGTGGCATGAAATCTGTAAAAGCAGATGTGATTCTTTCATCGTCTGCTGTGCTGCCCACCTGGACACCCAATGAAGGAAACCTGCTCAGCTTTCTGTTCCCAGGGCCACCCCTTACAGCGGCACCAGGCAGTTTCTCTAGAATCTCTAGGCAGTGCACAACTACCCAACTTGACAGCCCTGAAGAACCGTTAAGTACACAGGGGCCTTTGCTTTTTATTCTCAACCATGGTACATTTATTTCACCAGAGATAACGTGAAAGATTCTGGTGCTTCAGAATCCTAGTTTAAAGATGAGCAAAATAACTGTATCAAGAGCACTGGAGGGTAAGAGAGAGCATAAACACATCTTAAACATTTCAATTGGAATTACTGTTCCTCTGACTGGTCAATCCTTACTAAGGGTAACTGCATCACCAAGCCAGAGTCAGTCCACATAAGGGCTACTTAGTTTCCCCATTCTGTGGTAATAATCTGCACACCCAGACTGGCACATTCCATCCCTTGTACGTGATTCAGGAGATCCAGGCAGGAGTGAAACCAGATCAGTATAAAAGGCACCAAAAACTCAAAGGCATCCCTTCAGATTAAGGACTACTAGAAAGAAGCTGTATGCCAGGAAATCCCATTTACTCCAAAATATATTTGATGAAATATATTTCTAACATTTCATATCTAGTTACTTGGGCTAATAAGTTATTTTTACAGCTACAAAAAGTTCAGGGGTGGTCAACCTATTAAGAATGCAGGGCAGATAGGAATTTGCCAAATAGACAAAATAAAAGCGTTCCAGACTGAGGATCCAGCATATAAAAAGTCATAGTGTTGTGTAACAGCATATCATTCTAAGAGAAAACACAAGTGGTTTGGGTTTTACAGCAAGTAGGGTAATTTTTATTGAGAATGCAAGCAGGGGCAGATCTTGCTGTAAAGTCTGGTTTTTGTCAATAGGGAGACACTGAAGAACCCTAAGCATAAAACACCTTATCCAGAATGACACATTTTAGAAAGATTACTGTACAAGCAATCGTTTGGAGAGGGGATGGGCTGTGAGGATGCAGCTCATCATTCCTCTAGGAGAGGTAATGGGGCCTTTAATCAAAGCACTGCCTGTAAAAATGGAAGAAAGGAGATTTTACAAAATGACCATACAGACTGCTGAAAATTTCTAACAGAAATCATACCAAACAGCCATGGGTATTTGAAAGACAGACAGAGAGAGAAAAAATAGTAATTTTGAAATCCTGAAGAAACTACGTTACATTTTAAATTAACTCAAAAATTTAGCAACTATTTAAAAAGAAACATTTTATATTCATTAGAACAGGAAGAAGAGTTTTATCTTCAGAAAATAGCTAGTCATACAGGAATATAATTCAGAGACATATAAAAATCAGCAAAATTTGCTCAGTTCATTTGAATGTGCAGTTAGAGACAGCTAAGCTGGGAGTATGATAGGATTCTAGATTCTCTTTAAACTTCTTCATAAAAGGTGTAATAAAATTAGAAGAAATAAAACAGGAATGAACTCTTTTTGGAAAGCAGATGATCTTACACTGAGTAATATGATATGAATCAACAATCACGGCTGATAGGGCTGAACTCCTGATAAGGCATGATTGGTAGAGGCAGGATCACAAACACCAGAGCTGGAAAAGAACTCACAAGAGAGGCATGTAATGCAAGAGCCCGCAAAGGGGATGGAGGAGCAGGCAGCATCATGTGAGAGACTTAGAACTACAGTGTGAGAGCAACGGAAGGCGTGAGACTCATCACAAGATGAGAAAGGATGGGTGACCCCTCACAAGGCCCAGTCAGTGGGCTAAAGGTCATATAAGAAGGAACAGGGCAGTACATGGGACAAAAGGGCAGAGCAGGCTAGACAGGCCTACAAGACAGAGAAGATGGCCATGAGAAGACACCGGGCACACAACTAAGACAGGCAATTAGGGTACGCAGGCATCCGAGAGCACGTAAGATGGCCAAACCTAAGAACTGGACACTGGGAGAAGAACAAAGAGGAGAGTTTCCCTACTTATTTCTTGTCTATTACAGTTCAGGCTTTGAGTGGGGTAAGTGTCCGTAAAGGGTCCAATTGTGGGGCATTTTCCCATATTCATCAAGACACACAGATATACACACACACAACACGACTGCAGAAATAGGCCAGTAGATGCTTTCATGGTGCAGATTCCCCAGGACAGAGCTCCTGAAACAGACGTGAAGAGTTTTAATGAGCTAATAAGGGCTACTACTAATCAAGAATTTTAGGTTATGAAAAAACATCAGAATAACGCCTTCTATATATATATACAGGCTGAGAGGACTAAACTGGGCTTGTTTCAGCACATCCTGGAATACTAGAAATAGAAAGTGGGAAGGGAAACATTCCAGGGACAGGGGTTAAGTGTCCTCAAGTCATCCCCTCTCTCTTGCATGATTTTTCATCCTTCTATCTTTCTAGAACCCTGAAGTCTGTTTAGACACTGGGCTTTTCTTAGTTTGTTTTGATATTGGTATGGCTAGAACTCTTAATAAATTCTGAATTTAAATGAAAAAATACATTTTGTTGTTATTTCAAAGGTGAACATGAACTAAAATACTAAACACAAATAAAACAACAAATATGCATAGGAGTATCTCACCCTTTTAGGAAGAGGCAATGAATGGACAGTTAGAGGTCACTCCAGTTGAGAGAGAGCGATCATAGGCACATATAACACTGTTCACCTCAGGCACTGAGGAACTCCCCTCCCCATCCCCTATGCAACACTCAGCTTCAGTGGTAATTCCTAAAGCTAAGTATTGGGTTAAATAAAAGCAAGTATTACTCTATGGTATACATATTGTTACTCAGATCATAAAAAGATTGGAAAAATATGAAATATACAAGTTTACAGATGGCACCCTGACAAGGGATTATTATGGGAAATTGGACACATTTGAGCTTTATTATCTAGTTAAAGGCAAAAACAAACACAAAAGCATACAGCCCATGATGACACTGTCAGAGAGACAATTCGGCTGAATGGAACAATATGACAGTCCACATGTTGGCAATGATGATGTTATAAGCACATCTTATGTTCAATTAAGCTTTTAATGGATTTCAACATGAGATTTCTCATTTTTAAATGGAAACAATTACACTTTTGTGAACCTTCAGAATTAAAGTATCAAACCAAGTATAACTGCAAATTCTTTCATTGCAGATTCCTTGCAGCTAAAAAAATTTGTGCACTGGGCCCTCTGTCTCATAGTGATTGACAATGGTAGCAAGTAAAGATTTCTGCTTAGAATTTCCCCCTTGTTCTCAAACGTAAAATCTTTTCCTACCAAAATGTTCAGTGCTGATGAAATAGTCCTAGTCTAATTAGGTTTCACCTTGAAAGGAGTTAACTATAGCTGATCATCACTAGAAATTACAAACCCTCACCTAGTAATTGGGTTTATTAATTGAACCCACATGCATTAAATGCCAGTTGTGTCTGAAGTCCCAGCTGGGTGTTACAAAAACAAACAAAATGTATGATATGATCCCTGATCATCAGATGTTTACAACCTATTTGAAAATACAGTCACACACTGAGGATAGAGATGAATGATCATACAGAAGGTTAGGGGACAAAGAACTGTGAAACAATATGGGCTAAAAGAATTCTGGGAAGGGATGATTAATAGGGATGGGAACAGTTGAGAATGCCTTTGCCAAGGAAGTTGACTTGAGCCAGACATGAAATACGAGTAAGATTTGCCAAAGCAGCAAAAACACTCCAAGCACAGAGAACCCTACAGGAAACGATTAGTGTCAATAACCACCAGGGCAAATTTAGGGAATAAGGAGGTAGATAACTGGCCTTTTGGATTTGAGGGCTCAGAGTGGTAATCTAGAGACAATTTGCGATGTTTTTACATTTAGAGACTGATGATGTATTTTTAAAGTCAATCTAACTAATGGAGATTTACTCCATAGGTAGCAGGCAACACTGAAAATCTTTTTGTTCAAATTACCTATTTTAATGCAGTCGAAATTCCAACCTGATTCATAAGGGAAAATCTGTCTCCTGCCAGAATGATTTAGTCATTGTTGGTTAAACAAGGCACACGGAGAGTTGCTCTAGGGGAAGCAGTCCTTCCACAGTTTGAATTAGCTAGAGATGAAGAAATAGTGTAGCTAAATTCCCAGTAGAGCCCAAGCATGTACAGAAGTTTATAGCCACTAGCAACAATCTCACTTTACCAAAATAAGGTCCTTGGGGACAGGTTTCATGCGTAATTTTAGACTATTCCTAATTCTCAGTTCAGTGCCTGGTCACTTCTTATAAATGATTGACTAAATGGAAAATATAAACTACACTAATAATATCTCTAAATATTATTTTAAATTGCTAAATCTACTTTCTAGAAGCAATGTGATACAGCATAAAGAATTTGGGCTTTGAAAGCAGATAAACTTGACTCAGCAATTTTTTAGCAATATGGCTTTAGACCAATAACTTCTCTAAGTCACAGTTTTCTCATTTGTAAAACAGAGGTAATAATACTAACTTGCAGAGTTGCTGTATCTATATACATTTAAAAACTTGCCTAGCTCACAGCCTGGTAATATAATGTAATAAACAATTCAACTTACAGTACAGAGTATTCTAAAGCTAGTCTTTTATTAATCAATGGTTGAAATTTATAAAGCTAAATGAGTAGCATGTGAAAATAAAATTAAGAACCAACCTCATACATTTTATTATTATTTTTGGATATCTTCAAAACAGCATGTCTTAAAACAACTTATTATATTTTGACTAATTAAATAACATATTAAATATCTACTATCTTTCTCTGTAAAATGATGCCAAATCTAAAATGCAGTTTCTTACCTTATTATTAAAATTAAAATACATGCAGAGTTACTTTCATCTTAGTATAAATTAGAGAAAAGAGTAATTCTGAAAACTTCTCATTTTCAATCTCTTGGACCTGTTCAGTACATTCCCTTTGAATTCCAAATATTCCATTTTCTTCTAAATGCTTTCATGTATTTTTAAAAAGAACACCAAGGAATGTGCTAAGTATACATTTTATAGGTACGTACTGCAATAAACTTTAATTTTCTAGCTTCATGGAAAAGAACTGCCAAATTCTTATATTTATCTTGCACAGGAGAGGGATTTACATTGATATTTAACAATAATAATTTAGAGTTCCAAACATCAATTCTCTTTTCTTCCCAATGCCACCCTATGTATCATCAAGTTTAGACATTTACCAAGTTCAAATCACAGCATGACTTCTGGCAATGTGGCTTTACAGCCTAGGGTAGCTGGTGGCATTATTAATCATATTATACCCACAAGTTATGTCTTTTTTTTACAAAAAGGAGAAAAAGTATGTCCACCATTATACAAAGAAAATTATATCTGTAGTATCAACCAAGTCACACTAATAGTGTATGTAAAGCACAGCATCTCAGGAAAAATGACACAAGCCACAAGATGCTCCAGCTCGATTAGTCCAATTCCACTCAAATAGCTTAGATAAATATAAAATTACTCTGAGGGGTTCTCTGTTCCTCACCACTGATCAAATATAAGCATTATTTCATGTTAGCATGCCATTTAAGATCTCTCTCTGTAAACATTTTCAACCCAAGAGCACTTATTATTCAGCTACTCATCCATGCATCCATGCATCCATCCATCCATCCATCCATCCAACCCTGAAGTCAAACAAATATATATATTGAGTACTTTCTGTGTGTCAGTCCTTCTGCTAGGCTCAGATGATACAAATGTTTACAAGACAAGTATTTTCTCTGATCTCAAGCTGCTTACAGCCCAGTGGAAAAGACAGACAAGAAATGAGTCCACAGACAAAACAATTACAAGCTGTAAAAAGTCTTAAGAAAGAAGCAAACAAAAGTTGTAACTGAAGATCTACTTTAAATAGAGTAGTCAAATGAGGCCAATCTGAGAAGATGACCTCCGAGTGGGAATCTAAAGGATGAGAAGGAGGTAGCTTTGCAAACTTGGGAGCCTCTTCACAGGCAGAGGCACAGTATGTGGCAAGAACCGAGGGCAGGAAATAGCTTGGAGTGTTGGAGAAACTGAAAGAAGTGCAGCATTCATTTTATTGATTCAACAAATAAATACATGCATAATGCTTCACTAGTCATTGGTTGTAAGTTCTTTTTTCCCCCTTGATTCAACCGAAACTGCCTTAATGAATTAAAGTAGAACATTTTGTTCAAGCTTATATCTCTGGCTGACCGTTAGCTATTGCAGAAAAAGCACTAAGAATACCTTACCAACATGATTCCACTGCTGAATAAAAGAATTTTAAATTGGGGAGGAGGATATATTTTCTACTCCAAAGAATCTTGTAAATCCACTTACATCATGCTTTGAAATTCTATGTCCTCTGTGTAAAGAGAAATGAATTAAATTCTTTAGGATAAAGTTTCTACTCAGGCCTGAGTTCATTCAGAGGTAAAGAAAAATAACTGATAGTTGTTCTTACAGTATTTTAAGTTAAATGTCTATAAAGAGCAAGAAAATGTGTTTAGCATGCAATCAGTATACATAACTACAATTATCTAATGCTTAGCTGAAGAAAATATGCATCATAAAACATGATCCATTTAATTACATTAAGTAATGTTTAAGCATTAAACATTAATGAGTAAATCATTACCTTGAAAACAGAAGTAGTATCAACTACTTTTAATATAGTGGTATTTATACTGACTCCAAAACTCCAGTCCCAAACTTGTACCAACTTATTTAACCCTAGCTATGCCACCTCTTAACTTCATGTGTATGTTTATGTGCGTGTTTGCGTGTACATGTACAAAGTAAACTTTTTGAAGTATCATTTTATAAGAAAATAGGAAAAGACCTGTCACAATGGCATCAATTTACTTCCACTGACCCACAGATACCTCTTTTGAAAGATAGAGTAATTCTGTAAAATATATACCAATACATAACCACACTGATTAAACTATAATGTGATATCCATTAAGTATAGACAATTTTCAGAGAAATAAATTGCTCATCACCTCAAATGCTAGAAAGATAACTTAAATTAGTGGTTAAGAATTATCCAATAAGTGGGTTAAATGCAGATTCCCAAGCTCCACTTAGAGATTCTGACTCAAGTCTGGAGTAGGGTCAAGAGATCTGCATTAACAAATATCCCATCTATTTCAGATGCAGATAGACTATTAGTGGCCTGAACTTTGGGGAACACTGCACTTTATAGCCTGGAAAATCTCAAGAAGAGTGTTTAAATACACCCTGGCCCATTTGCTCCAAGATCTTATTGTCACAGAACGTTTACCATTTAATAAAATTCTACAATCAAAATTATTGATTCCCCTTTGCTTTTGCTCAAAGTGTGAGAAATATCTGCCATTTACAGACACAGTTACATCTCAACTCTTAAGGAACCAGTGAGAAACCAACTAGTCAGATCAGATGACTAAACACTTCATCCACACCATGAGTGTTGTAGGAAAATCCTCTTCCCTACCCTGCCTTTCCAAGGTAAATGTTAATTGTTCCAAGTTTCAACCTCCCATCAACATGATTTAATATAGCACAATGCATTTTGCATGCAATATTCAATGAAAGTTTGCTGAATTACATTAAGGCCTATCATTTTAATATTAGATATGATGTGAATTTTGCATACAAAAATTAGATGCAAGTGGTTGACTTTATTAGAAAGAGGTCAAACTTGAGAGCACGTGGTCAAATTTTAAAAACATTACCTGCACAAATAAAACTGAAAACAGAACGTGCACAGAGTTTATTGCACACTCATTTCAATCTATACTTACAATGGGTTTACAAAAATATATTACGAGAAGATGCCACTCTAAGAGAATGAAAGCAGAAGGCAGATTTCCTGCACAGTCTATGTTTAACACAACACAATCAACTTGCTGACATCTTAACAGGTGTGAAGATTGCCTCTTCTTTTATCTTTATACTAAGGAAACATTTTATTTTAACCTGTAGTAGATTTTAGAAGAGTACACCATCATAATTTATGAGGGGAGATGAGGGGAGATGAATTTAGTTCATAAAAACTGATCTGCATTCAAATGGATTAAAGTTAAAAAAAAATGATCTGCAGCTTTTCAGGATTTATTCCTATTATATCATATATGCTCCTTTCTTGCCACTTCAACCAAGCATTCATGCAAACTCAAGACAAATGACTTAGCAGTAAATTAAATTAAATGAAAAAAACTTGACATTAATGTTGCTTCTAGATGTGTCCTTTAAAAACCCTTACTCTGGTTGATTCCAAACACTTAGGCAAATTAATCCCTGTCAGATGAAGTGAATAACGCTTGAGGACACAGTCAGGTTTAAGTGTGGTTTGCCTTTGAATGATCCTTTCTATTCACTCATCATCATCTGTATAATTAATAGCCACTCTCCCAAATCACATGCCAGTTAATGAGATGCAGATAAAGGCTGAAAGGTCTGTACTGCAATTCAGTCTTAATGAAAGTCAATATCCTTTTGCCAAGAAAGCCCAGATCACATTTGGCTTTCTCAGATAATTGGAGGGTTTTATGGAACCAAATAGTAGCAGTGAGTGGTAAATATTAGACCTTTCAAACAAATGCCATATCTAGCCACAAAAGGAACAGTCAGAAGTTATTTTTAATTTCTACGGAAATAAATTTGTTTTATTCTCTTCAAAGGATATTTAAAAGGAAACAAGGTACACATGTATGAGCACATCTATAACTTGTATGTCATATAAATACTTTTTGTCAGGTATGATCATTTAAAAATAGTTTTCATTCATATTACTTGATTCTTCTTGGATCAAATGTTAACTCTTCAGACTGGTATAAAAGGCCCTCCATTTACTGAATACATCTACTTTCAAGTTCCTTTTCTCAGCCTACATAAATGTGGCCTGGGAAGTTATACACTATCCTCTATAATCAGCCTCATTCTCATTCTTCTTAAACTCATACTTTCTGAACTACACCTCATGCCCTAAAGTGTTCTTCTCTTCCCTTCCACCAATATACATTAGAGGACAAGTTTCTGCTTGGAATTCTCTTGGGATTTGCTGTTCATTTATCTCCCTGAGCCAGATGTCTAAACACTTGATTACAGTATTGCCCAGGAACCATTTTCTAGTTCTATCCTAAAACCAAACATTATCCTATTGATTATGTTAAAAGACTTTCAGGACCTAGAAGAGCCACTTCTCTGTCCTCCCCAGGCCACTGGCACCTGAGTCAGGCAGCTTCTTTGCAATCAATTTTATTTTATTGAGTCAATCTCATTTAGATAAATAAAATTATCTTAAGAGACAGATAATATTTTATCATCCCTTTTTTAATGATAAAAATGAAATGAGGGGAATTCTAAGGGGGAAAATACAGATTAAAATAGCTATACCAAAATATCCTGCTTTTATGGCTCACTCATTTATCTTTTATTAACTTTTCAATACCTAAAATGTAATCCCCAATTTTGAGAATTATTATAAGTTGCATTTTTAAAATATTGTGATGACAAATGTGAAAGACTCTATGATGTTAAATATTTAAATTTTGAAAAATTTTAACAAAAGATAATTGTTTTTCAATTCTGAAAAATAAAATTGAAATAGGTGAATCTAGCTATTTTAAGCTAGATTTAAGCTATTTCCTATCCCCATATACAGAAGAACCATTTTGTTACACAAATGGTGATACACCATGGGTCAGAGCAACACCCAAATAACCACAATTTCAAATAAGTTTGTTAGATTTTTGATATTTCTCCAAACCAATGTTTGAATCAAGCCAACCTCAAATAATTGGATTAAGTTTCATATTAACACATAGGGGGTACTTATCGTGTGTGAAGTACATTAAACCAGAGAATCTATAAGAGAAGTATGATTTTTTATTCTACAGATTAGGACACTGAGGGCAGTGGAGGGCACTGAAGACTGATTTTAAACATAGGTCCTTTGAATATAAGACGAGTGTTTTTTCCATTACAACCTTGTCACTCTAAATTGGTCATATAAATAGAAGATGGTCAGAATCATTCATTACTGCCTTCTTAAATTGCTTTCCACTCAAGTAACACTAGACACGTTGAGACCCTACACAAGGAGTCCTTTGACTTTAAGTATAAAATTACTCACAGTGTGCCCTGTGTGAGACAGGCAACTGGTCACCAAGAGAGAAAATAAAGTCAGACGCAGCTTCCTTCTTACTGCCTTTTTCCTTTCCCTTTTCAAGGCCAGAGCGAAACACGTTTCAAGAAAACTGATCCTCAATAGTAAGTTACAGGCTCTCCCTCGAGAAGCCACGGAATAAAACTGGACATTTTTATGGAACTGAAAAGCTCCAATTTAGTAAAGAATTTCTTCTGAATTTGCAAGCTCCATAAACTCCAAACTGATTTGATGGGTATACCTTGGGAGTCTTTCCATTTTGATTTAAAATGTACTAAGCCCCAAATAAAAATATCTATTTACTATTAAAATTATATTATTTTGTTAACATCTTATTACCCAATTTAATGCTTCTAACAGCCCTAAGTTATGGGTTTTATGATTGCCCTGTTTTCCGATGAACACACAGAAGTTTAAGAGAGATAAGGGTTATTGGGCAAGCAGGTTGGAGAGCCAGGATGCAAACCTGTGCAGGGCAGCAAGCTGTACAGAATGCCCTGCCTACCTGTTGAACTATGCACTAAGAAATGAGACCTTGATTACTGTCATTCACCATACATAGCATCCTGTTAGATACAAGGCACTGAATAATTTCCAAAGATAAATTTATATGGATGAACAGATTAAATAGAAGAAAAATATTCCACACTAGCTTCTACCGTACAAACACTCCTCAGAAAGTCTCTGCAGCTGTTATCCTCCAACCATTTGGCATTTCTAATACTTTAAAGAGAATTTTTCTTTAACAGCCTACAATATACTTACAGAATAGCATCCGGAATAATGCATGTTGCCAGCAATGTTAGGGTGACCCCTTACATTTTTACAAGTGTGTAGAGATCTCTCCCCATCAAAATATGCTTCTGATGAATAGAATCCAGAATGCATGAAACATGAGAAGACTTAGTCAACTACTCCTCACTGAATAGCTTTTAAAACAAGAATTTAAGACTCTGATCTCACTAAATGAAATATTCTTCTACCAGCAAGTTTTACAAGTGACAATGGGTGATGAACAAGTATTTTATAATATAAAACAAAGTCTCTGGTGACCCCAAAAGAGGCATCCCTACACTTCTTTTCTTATTGCTGCAACAAATATTGATAATTACTGTAGAAGAAAACGTTTGGCAAATGTTGAAAAAAATTACCCTTTATCAACTATATGTTGGAATTAGTAACCTCCCAACTACTCCAGGTTTCTTTTTGAAACCTCTCAATTATCTTGTTTCAATGAAAGAAAGTAGATTGAAAACTTTTCTTCAACTACTCTCAGAAGCAATGCATTAATATACGGTGTGTTTAAATGGAACAACAGCAAGGCCCACTGCAGCACCAAAATAGCATATGATAACTAAAATGAAGGCTTCCACAAAGCAACTACATACAACATTTATTTAACTGTCAGTACTGACAGTTAAAGCAAACTTTAGATGAGCTGCAGGAAATTCTTCAATACAATGAAAGAACATGTGATGGTGTCACAGATTTTAAAGCTGGCTCTTATGGACTGAATGTTTGTGTCCCTCAAAATCATATGTTGAAGCCTCAATTTATTGGTATTTGGGAGGTAATTAGGTCATGAGGGTGGAGCCCTCATGATGGAGTTAGTGCCCTTACAGGAATAGACATAGAAAGTGGCTATCTGCACTCCAGGAGTTCTCAGTTGGAACCAAAGTGGCCTGCACCTTGATCTTGGACTTCTAGCCTCCAGAACCGTGAAAAATAAATTTCTATTGTTTAAGCCACCCAGCCTAAGGTGCTTTGTTATAGCAGTCCAAGTTGACTAAGATACTGACTGTCAAAGTCCTTGGAATAGATCTAGCCAAATTCTGCTTATTTTAAGATGATAAATTTAAGTATTAAAGCAGTAACATCATTTGCCCAAAGTTAAATGGCAGTGTTTATCAGAAGTTGATCTGAAAACCAGATTTCTGACACCCATTACAGAGTTTTTCTATGATATAACGTGCATCCACACCATTGCCCAATCTCTTGCCTCTTACTCCTGAAAAGCAAATTCCTCTTAAATCCAAGTCTTCGCTAACACTCATACCCAGAGAATTCAAACCAATGGTGAAATCTGGAATTAAAAAAATTAAAAGGAGAAACATTTTAAATAAACATGTGCTGAGACGTTGGAGGTATGGGGAGTGTCATCTGCCTCACCTATAGATCTCTCATTGGCTAGCTCTGATTGTAAGTATATTGTCCTGGGCAAGTACAGCAATATTGCAGACACCAAATGGATACAAGGACGGAGTGGCCTCATTAGCCAATCACCCACAGAAGTGATGGAGAAGATCTTACCCTCTCTTCTTGATGATTCCATTCACTAAGTCATTCAGCAAGCCTTCACTGGCTTCCCAGCTCACTCAAAGAAAAAGCAACATCCTTACAATGAATTCCAAGCCCACAATGGTCTGCTTACACCCCAGGATTTCACTGACTCCATACTACCATTCTTAGCCTTGCTCACTCCTCTCGTCTCACTGGCCTGCTTGTTAAGCCCCTGAGTACACCAAGCTTGTTGCCACCAAAAAGCCTCTGTACTTTCTCTGACTAGAACATTCTTTCTTTCAATATTCACAGGGATCACTACCGCACTTCCTTCAGGTCTCTCCTTTCATGTTATCTTAAAGAGAGCTTTTTAAAATTTTTCTTTGTAACACTTACACAGCACTTAACATAGAATAATTTATTTGTTGGTTTGTTGCCTGTCTTTCAAAACTAAAATGTAAATTCCAAGAGGGCTGGGACTTGGTTTTCTTCATCTTGGAATCTTTAGCACCTCAAACTCTTCTTGGCATATAATAGGCACCGAAATTTTTGAACAAATAAGTTTAATATGCAAAGCTTATGTTAATGCTTATAATATATTTATAAAAATGTCACACTGAAATTAAATTTTAGAAGACAATGACCTACATCAATTTGTGTGCTGGATGCAGTGGGATTCGTTCCAGAGTATTAGTATTTAACTTGTCACTTTAAGACCATTTCATTCACTCATTCATTCGCTCATTTAAAAGTTATTTATTGACTGCCTACTATGTACCACACAGATACAGATATAGGCACTGGAGATACAACAGTGAACAAAGCACATTTTTAAAAATCTCCTGTTATGAACTTACATTCTATGAATTGCCAAAAGAATAATCACAATCCCAGTCACCTAAATCTTCAACAAGATCAGAACTATTACTTTTAACTAAAAAGACACAGTTGCAACAGAAATAGGTACAAGCAGAGATGGCTCCTGACGTGTGTGACCCAGCAGCCTGACAGTTTCTGGTACCTACCATTCTTCATCCCCTCATCACACATAAACACACACACACACATATCTACACACAGGTGCACACACACATGCCCCTCTTGACACTGCACAGCCACCAGCATTGACATGTATCTTTCAAACTGCAGCCAAGAAAATACTCAAAGATAGGGTCCTGATGGCAAAGTAAAAGCATATCTACAGCCCCTGTTGCTGACAAGAGGGACAATCATAGTGCACTGTGTTTAGACTGGTAATAAGGTAGACACCAATACAGCATTCTCATGAGACATGTAAACCTTTTCTCAATTAAAAAAAAATCAAAAGTTTAAATTGGTAGAAATGAAAGGCTCTAAATGATTCAACCTGTATTTTTTGATAGCAGACTAAACATATTACAAAAAAGAAATACATGCTTGAATGACAGAAAACATATTGGGGGAAAAAAAGGTTAAGTTAAGAATATTTTGTGTTTTCAACCATAGCTCTAAAAGTTAAAAATATCAGAAGAAAAGAAATGTTTACACTGTGAGCAGCTTCATAGCTCAAGAGTTAGAGTTTATACAGGGAAGAGTAAAGACTCTTCATATTGATTTGAATTTTAAACACACCAGAATTACTAATAACCTGTCTTATGTCAGTAATTAAGAATATTTCTAAAGTGATTAAGATTCTGTACATACTATTTGCTATACACAGGGGGAAAAAATCATACTGAATAACCCAATCCTAGACTGTTAAATAGTGGCTGTTAAAATAAGGAGAGTTGGAGACCATGTACTGTTTCCAGCTGGGATCCCAAACAGAAAAGAGGCACCTGATATTGTCAGGGATGGATTAGGAGCTATGGGAATCCCCCAAGCTGTATATGGATGTACACTGGGGCTACACTAGCCCCTAGCTTCAAGGAAGGTTATAACTATTTCTTTCCTGGACCACTGTCACCTTCTCTTACCTCCTTCTTCCCAAGCAAGGCAAGAGCCTGATTGATTGGACCAGACAGGTTATGGTGGCAGTACTTACTGGGAATTTCACCTTATCCAAGGACACACCTCCTCTCCTACACAAATATGCACAGAGTCAAATCAGACCTGCAGTCAGTCACTCAGGGATCACATGGCCAGCAGGCACATCAGGTTCTCTTCTCTGGAAGCAAATTCCAGCCCACATAGAAAGCCTGGCTCCTGAGGAAGAAGCTGAATGATTATCTCATTCCCATCTAGCCTAGACTTCCTTGTTGTCCATGAGGTGGGCCTGATGTGGAGATAACCTACTTTATCTATTCCTGACTGGCACATAGGTTCTTCGAGGTGAGGATGGAGAAACTAAGCTCTACCACGACTCAGAAATTTTTCATCACAAGTGAATTACAGGAGACACACACACATGCAGAACCACCTATCAGGTTTTTTTTTTAATTCTCAAAAAAATTTAGACAATCCTAACATTCTATAGGCCTCAAGATTGGCTGAACCAATATTGTAGAAGAAAATGAAAATGCGTATTTCTTGAGTCAGATAACATCAGAGACTTTCAAATGATGACTAAGGGCAAGTAACACCAAGCAGAAGGTTATAGACTCTGCTCAGTACTGCTCTGGGCTCCATCCCAAACACAACTAAAAATAGGTCAATTTAACTGCCGAATAGAGGGCTGCATTGTGAAAACCAGCTGAAAATTGACTCCTCAATGTCATCTGCTAGTTATTTTCCCACTACATCACACTTCACTAATATGTTAATAGTACACACTGTGATCAGAATAGTGTTGAATTTTATACCAACCCCACGAAGAGCAGCATAGGAATTAGATGTGGCTGTTCGTTCTGGCTTTGAAACTCACAGGTCATGCTGAAGTTATAACCTTTCTTTTAGCTTCCTCCTCTATACAAAAAGAATTTGAAAAACAGTTGTTGTGCCTACCTTAAGAGCTAAGATATGAACCAAGTTAGTAGATGAAAATAGTTTCATAAACAGTAAAATGCTATAGAAATGTAAGGTATTTGCAGTAGCTATAATCCACTTCCCTAGTCTGAGAAATAAAATAAGGTCATATTTTTCTTTAATAATCAATAGTATTCTAATCCGTGGCTCAGCATAGAGGTCATCTCTCTCTATCACACCATAGTTTTACTGGGCTGATTATAAGCAATGGTCAACTCTGGTCATCCTGGCCTCACCACTGAAGCTGGAACCCTGGCAACCAGCTTGAGTTCCTAGAAACCACCTTGAGATTGGCAGAACGCCAGCAACACAACATGTACCACAAACCCCACCTAAACTGGCTGCTCCAGAACGGCTACCAACACCCAAGGTAGCTATCACCTAGTTCACAATCCATGTGCTCTAACCTCTCGGAGTCAATTTACCCTTCTAGATAATTTAGATAATTCTAGAGAACTCCTCTCTTTCTACTGAAGTCTTATTTTGAATGCAATCCTTGAAGCCAGAATTCTGCCACTGAGTTAATATATACAAAAAGCCAGAGTCCATATACCTGATGTCACCATCGAAGAGGAGGAAACAGGATGCCTTTGTTGGACCAGAGAAAGAAGGCTGGTGTAGCTGGAAAATAGGGAGCAGGGAGAGCAAGGCAGGGCTGCAAATGCAGGCAGGGGCCAGTCCATGTGGGATCTTACAGGCTACAGAAAGGAGTCTGCTTTTTATTTTGTTTGTTATTTGAAGTAACTAAAGAGTTTTAAGCAAAGGAGTGACGGGTCATAGTTATAATCAGAAAAGATAAATACAGCTTCATATTGGAGAACAGCCTTGATGAATTAGGAGGCTTTTGTAATCTCTCTGGTAGCAGGTGATGCCAGCCTAGATGAGGGTGTTTAGGGTGGGGATATGGAAAGAAATAGATATTCTGGAGACCTTTAGGAAGCAATATCAACAAGACTTGGGGACAGACTGAATTCAGGGAGTGACAGAAGAAGAGCACTCATGAATGACTCCTGTTTCTATGTGCAATTGGCTTGGAGTTGTGCTATTTAATGAGATCAGAGGATCAAAGGCAGAGGATGGTGTTGAGAGTGACGCTTTCAATCATGGAGGTTTGAGTCTGAGTCTTGATTACGGTGATTCCTTTGAGATGAAAAAGTTGGCATGGGAAAGAGAAGAGAGTAACTGATAATGGAAATTTTTTGAGAGAGTTGGGGATACAGGAAACAAACCCCAGATGAAGGGATTGGTATAATATGGCCAGAACCCCTCTTATGTAACTAAGGGGAAAGCTGAAAGGATGGCTGCAGATATAGGTAGCTTCCTGATTTGGGTTGAGGGAAGCTGGGTTATTCTATGATGACTTTCATTTTCTTTTGCATGGAAGAAACAGGGTCTTCTGTAGAAAATGACATGAGAAATAAGAGAAGGTTTGAAATAGCTATTGAAAGTTTTTTTTTTTTTTAAGTATGTTGATTACAGAAAATACAGTTGTTGTACAAGTTGACATCAGGTTGTGCTTTTATAAGAAAGTCTGGGCTTAGAGGGAGTTATGATAAAGCAAAGTGTTAATGAAACTGTAGACTACGGTGTGGAGATAAGTATATACATATACATATATCATAGGTATGAAAGGATGGAAGGCAAGAAAAGGGCTAGTGGAAAGAAAAGTAGGGAAGAGCTGAATGATTATTCTGAAAGAAAAAAAGTTGTGATCAGAGAAAGGGCTTTCTGAGGTGGTGCTTAAAATTAGGAACACAGGGATGAATAAAGCCTGGAGCAGTTTAGGGCTTTTGGGTGTCAGGGAAACATCCCAGGGCTAAGTGCATATTGTGCAGAGTATGCTCAGATATTAGATGAGGAGGTGATGACAACTGACTATTGTTCCTTAAAAGAGGTAAATGATCTAAAATTTTATTCTCAAATGAAAGGGATCAACTTGGGAATTTCAGACCATTCTGAGGAATAATTTTCTCTATATTGCTATGGTTTCACATGAAAGCATTGTAAGAGATAATGGGCCAATGTGAACACATTTGTTATTCTCTCTCAGTTCAAACCCTTTTATCACTATTACATACCTCCCCTGCTCTTACTGACTTTATATGGTACAATTAGGAACGTAAGCATTTTGAGCAACTTTAGCAATGTTAGAAGTACTAAATTTAAAGAGGGAAGGAAGGAAGCAATTACCCCTTTTGGTGTATTCCATGCATTAGCTGTAATTTCCATTGCCCATTTTCTGAAAACTCACGTCTGTACCATTTATGGTGAAAAGCCAGTCAGACTTGCCGCAATCAACCAAACATTCCAATTCAAGTCACTCTGGGAAGAATTTCAGCTCACAACATGCTGCAGAAATTTTCTGCTGGTTTGAGCATATCCTCTGGTAGACACAGTATTCAGAATAGCTTAGAAAATAAATTATAATTTGATAACTCATAACACTAGACCCCAAGTAAAATTACTACAAAGGCAGTCCTTTCTTATATTCTTCCCTATGCATGCTAACACTGGAAGTAGGGTACATGTAAAATGTTCCATAAAAATCTGCCAAATAGACTTCAGGAAAAGTAAAACCTGGTTTACTTCTTAAACAATGAAACAAATCCATTATTTAAAAAATAATTAGTATATAAAACAATGGATTTACTAAAACAATGCTGATACAAGGTCACACATTTTTCCAAATTATCACAGATGTTACATCAAGAATTTTAAAACATTTATTAAAACAAATAAATCTAACTGAAATCAGAGCTGGAGTTAAAATTATCCTTTTTATAATTTCCATTTTCTCATGTATTCAAGTAAAATGTCCAAATCCTTGCTCATCTAATTATAGCCATCTTTTAAAATTAAAAATAAATTTACTTGAGCCATTCCATGAAAAAAAATCAATCTTTGAATTTTTTTTATTTATTAAAGAGTGGATCCAGTAATAAAATCCCAAGATCAATGGCATTTTAAAAAGTATCAGGGGCTTCCCTGGTGGCACAGTGGTTGAGAGTCTGCCTGCCAATGCAGGGGACACAGGTTCGAGCCCTGGTCTGGTAGGATCCCACATGCCGCGGAGCAACTAGGCCCGTGAGCCACAACTGCTGATCATACGCGTCTGGAGCCTGTACTCTGCAACGGGAGAGGCCACGATAGTGAGAGGCCCGCGCACCGCGATGAAGAGTGGCCCCCACTTGCCGCAACTAGAGAAAACCCTCGCACAGAAACGAAGACCCAACACAGCCATAAAATAAAAATTAAAAAAAAAAAAAAAAAAGTATCAGGAAATAAATATTTTGGAGACACATTTTTACCATGTTACTTTCGGTCAAAAACCTTCTGAGGTCCTCCAGTGTTCAGGAAATCAAGTTTCATTCATTTATTCAATAGTTTTAGTGAGTATCTCTCTGCTGGATGCCAAACCCTAACCATCCTCCTGTGGGCAAAGCCAAGTAGATAAAAAGGCCTGTAAAACCAACCAAGGCAACATAATGACCCTGTTGGAAAGACGTGCTGAGAGCTTGGGGAACAGAAGAAAGCTGGGTATTAATGGGGTCCAGGAAAAGCCATTTTAACTTTATCAAGTGGTCGCCTATTGTCATGAAACCAATTCTATTCAGAGTTCTCAGGATTAGGGACTTTCTAAGGTTTGTTTAAACAGTATTACCAGCACCAGAAATGCTTACCCATTCAACAAGACTGTGGCAATGAAGTAATCAAAAAAAGATACCAGAGAAGTTTTAAGGTACTGTTAAGAAGTTAAAAAAAAGATTTACATCAATTATAATAAAGGAAAAACAATATCTTAAACTGTAACAAAAAGTACATGAAAAGTAAAACTGTCATTGAAGACAATTTCCAAATTTATTATAGCTCTCAGCATCTCTCCCATGCTGGTGACATAGAAATCTTAATGCAAATAAACCTAAAAATGCTATCTATGGAAACCACTTATATTTAAAATCTTGCCACTTTAAGCTGCACATTCAAGCTGAATAACAATGAGCTCAACTATTCCAGATCATAAATATGTTTATTGTTACTTTTCTCTAACCATATTGAAAATGATACATTTCACATTCTTTTACATGCAAATTAGGAGTTTCTTTGCTCTACTAAGTTATAATAAATATGAATGTGAGAAAAAAGAAGTAATTTTGTTCAAATTTTTTATTCATAACATCCATATTTCAAGATGTAAACCATAAGTCAAAATACAAACTATAATCCCAGAGATAAAGTTAGGAAATATGAAGGCAGAGCATCAAAAGACAGCAATATTCTGCAGACATGGGCAATGTTTTTTGCTTAGAAAAAAGTAACAAATTATTATTGGAAAATGATGAGCTTCGAATAGTTCCAATCACTTAACCAATATTACTTACATGTCCACTAGGCAAAAAATCTAGGAAATATACAAAGATAATTAAAAATTAAAATCTTGGGGCTTCCCTGGTGGCGCAGTTGTTGAGAATCTGCCTGCCAATGCAGGGGACACGGGTTCGAGCCCTGGTCTGGGAAGATCCCACGTGCCGTGGAGCAACTGGGCCCGTGAGCCACAACTGCAGAGCCTGCGCGTCTGGAGCCTGTGCTCCACAACAGGAAAGGCCGCGATAGTGAGAGGCCCGCGCACCGCAATGAAGAGTGGCCCCCGCTCACTGCAACTAGAGAAAGCCCTCACACAGAAACGAAGACCCAACACAGCCAAAAATAAAAACAAACAAACAAAAAAAAAACACAAGCTCCTCAGGAGCTGGAATCTCTAAAAAAAAAAAAATTAAAATCTTGTTCACAACAAGACTGACATTCAACACTAACTATAATATTAGCACACAAATCCAAATATGAAGCAAAATATGGTGAGTCTCACAAGAGAGGGAAACCAAGATATGAGTATGTAAATGGACTAAAGAGAACACACGCAGTTGGGGTTTATCCAGGAAGACTTCATTAAAAGGGGCAAGATTCAAGCTGACCTCTGAATGATAAATTGGACTTTGCTATATTTGACAAACAAACTAAGATAACAACTCACTTATTTAGACTAGTAGGGAAATATCAAGTTCTGTCTTTTATTCTTTCAGGGATTAATCTTTATATGTTTCTTTGGCCATTCAAAAATAATCTTTCTCTAGAAGAAATTACTTCTCTATTTTCTTAAAAAAGAAGGCATTGAAAACAATTTAACTTGGAGATTATATGACTTATTATTCAAATTCTATGGTTCCATCCTCTATTTACTTCTGGTATCCAGCAGGGCACCTACTTCTAACTATACCTCTTTTCTTTTTCTTTTTTTCTGCTTCTTTTTTTCTATGGGTAAAAAAACAAGAAAGCAATCTTGTTAGAAAAATAGGGAAACACAAAAATCAATGAAGTCCTATATGAAGGATAAGAAAGTTTCTGATTTTTCTCTAAGGTTTTTGTGACAGGTATTTTGAAATCATATACCTTTGTTTTCTTTCAACTCTGCTTTGCAGGTTAAAAATAATTGACTCTTAACTTGTTAATAAGCAGGATTTCCCTGAATGTAGAACCTGCAATAAAATGAAATTTAATGGATAACAAAAGTGATTCAACAAAAGCACTTAAGTTCCAAAAATTTTGAAGTAACCTGGAGGACAGCTTTCTAACGCAGGCTTGGAGGTCATCCACTTGTCAGCTGCTTGCCTGCCCACTCCCTCTGAGCAATACTCATCAGTCAGCTCATCTCTCTCATACATACACATGTGGTTTCCAGGCAGATGCCCTACTCCAGAGAAAGGCCCAGCAGGAAAGAGACCCGGTTAGACAACATTAGAAGAAATCCACATTGCCTAATTAGAATAATCAACCAAAATTTTCACTCAAATATGGCAGACAACCAAAAATCGCCTGATTTCCAAGGGAAGTCAAGAACATGAGCAAGAAAGAACAGAAAAAAGGGCTATTTCAAGCTATAAGAGAAAAACACACAAACTAATAACACCCAAATGCTCAAGAAGGGTATCATACCCATAAAAATAACTGGATGCTCTGAAAAGAAGCCACATGAGAACATTAAAAACATTTAGAAAGGGCTTCCCTGGTGGCGCAGTGGTTGAGAGTCCGCCTGCCAGCGCGGGCGACACGGGTTCGAGCCCTGGTCCAGGGGGATCCTCAGTGCCGCGGAGCAGCTGGGCCCGAACGCCACAGCTGCTGAGCCTGCGCTCTTGGAGCCCGTGCTCCGCAACGGGAGAGGCCACCGCGGTGAGAAGCCCCTGAACCGCAGCGAAGACCCAACGCAGCCAAAAATAAATAAATAAATAAAATAAATTAAAAAAAAAACAAAAACATTTAGAAAGTTACACGACTGTCATTTTAAAGATCAAGAGTAGGTCTGGAACAAAAATTTGAATATATTGCCCAGGATGTAAATCTGAGAAAGAGGAAAATATAAAAGAAAGATAAAACAGAGAATTCAGCAGGCAAAAGATCTAACAAATTAACTTCAGGGAAAAGTGGGGGAAAAAAATGGAGAGGAGGAATGCATCAAAGAAACAATAGTGGAAAAAAATCCCAAATCGGAAGGGCACAAGTATTTATGCTGAAATGAACAGGAACCTAGACACCTTGACCCATTATAATTGCGTCCTGCCAGGCAGTATGAGTGTATTTACATCCATGTTTACCCCTTCATTGGAACCAAATAGGATTCTTCTCATGATCATGAGTTAAGGGTAGCAGAAGAGAGTCAGATTCAATATGGACATAATACATTAGCGCCAAGACGAAGGTTAAAATAGCATCGGTGCACACTAGGAGAAATGTTTTGTAGTAGTTCAGAGAGAAGAATGACATTGTTTAGCTGTTATCTGTTGAAGATTACACAAAACTACTAAATTTGGTAAAAGAAAATTGATAGGATTAAAATATATTCTCAGAACACCTGTGTTATGTGTACTAGTTTGACCATTCTTGAATGAAGGTATATTCTAAACATTATTCTCAAACTTTCCATGGTATTCTGAAATATCTGACTATTAATTAAAGCAGTATAGATTTCACTGCTTTTATTTATACCCTTCCAATTGTTTTTCCAAAATATTGATCACATTGAAAACCTTATATGTCATTTCATGCACTAACATTGCACATTTGAATTTATAGGAGATTGGACAAAAACCTGAGAATTCTCAAAATGTTGAAATGGAATTAGAAAAAACAAAATATTATATTAATTCTCATACTAACTTTTCTACCGGATCACATTTATTTATATAGACATGTATTGCTTAAATAAAATTACTCATTTTGATACCAATTATTAAATAATAAAAAGCAACTTACACCAAGATACTATGATATTTACTGTAACTCACATTAATATCAAATAGAAAATTTCATATATTTTGCTTAAATACACCTATTTAAATTAAAAGTGGATAAGTATAGATTAATGCAAAATTATCTATGAACAATTACACAATTTCAACATAAAAAAATTCACATAAATTTATAATTGTGTTTAGATTATTAGGTTTAAAACATACACTTTTTCACTTTTAACCCTATAACCTTATATTTTATTTTGACCTAACTTTGGATAATAATTTCCTCAATCTGGAGAAATACCTTCTAGAAATATGCTTACTTCCAAAATCCTCTAACCTGTCTTCAAAATCATTCTTTAGGAAGCAGCTATGAAATGAGAAATAAAAATTTCTAGAGACGTCAACTTTTCTTTTCTAAAACAAACAAATTACTTCAATCATGTTACTTAACATCAGCCAACATCCTTAAAGACAGACACAGTTAAAGACAAAAGAAATAGCTGGTGAATAATATAGGGATATTCATAAAGGTGAAGTGCTCTCATAGTACTTCACTGAGTCAGGCTGGGCTTCTCTGTTGCTATTCAAGTTACTGCTAAGTGTGGGAAGACTGTTAAAAATAACTTTTGTGGCTCCAATAATATTTTTATAGTTTCACTTCTCTCAAAGTCTTATTCTTTTTTTTCTCAGAGAAAGTCAGAGCCTCTCAAATCCACAGGATTAAAAAAAAAGGAAAAGTAACAGCCAGTTGAAGAGTTTTAAAGAAAACCTACTGGCAAAGTTTGGGAGCTGGTGCTTAATACCAGCATCATTGTTCCTTAATAAGAAGAGAAACTAAATTTAAAAACCCACAAGCATCTTTACATGCCCTACCATCTGCAAGGTATTTTATAACATACTGTGAGAAATCCTCAGTTTCTATCTACCCATCTCTTCTCCCATACTACCCAAAGTGAAAAATCCATGAGTCCTTTCTCTCTTTATCTACATCCTCATCATATAGCAGAGTTTCTCAAATTTTCCCAAACAGAAGTACCCTTAAGGGCAGAGAAGACAGAATACACACCCTCAGGGATTAACGGTGTAAGCTCAATGCTTAAAAAGAATTTCTCCTCTTTTATGCTAAAATTTTAAAATTCCTACAAATTAGGTGTTTAATTTTATTCCTTAACACAACCTTATTTATTTCATTATAACTTCTTGCCCTCAAAACTTGAAGCGGAGTTGATACTTCAGGAAGCTGTGCCATATTTCTCCTGTGGCTTTTCTTGGGGTGCCCAGGCCAATTTGAAAAGAACAGACCAGTAATTTTGTTTTTTGTTTTCTCCCAGTAGGTGCATGTGCCACGTTCCACATTCCTTCTGTCTCACAGAGTCTCTGAATGCCCTTCTTTACCTACTAAACCCAAGGCAGAAGCACACAGAAGGCTTCAGAATGATTCAGGGACTTTGAACAGTGGAGTAGCATGGGTATTTAAACAGACATCTGTTTTTATTGAAGCACAAGGGGTCCAACCTATGGGTTCATTTCATGTTAATTTCCAATCCAGTTAATTTGGGTAGACAAATTTAAAGAAATTTTTACAAGCTAATAGATGTTGTACCAAGAAATATTTTAGTGTACTAAAATTATCATTTGGCATTAGCATTTTATAAGAAAATGACAAAATATCCTTGCTGTGACATTCATTTTTCAATCCAAAATCCGTTGTTTAAAATATGAATACATGTGGTGAAACATACAGAGAAAGGAGACTTTTACTTTGTTCCCCTTAGCTGTTAGTAATGTTACTTTATAAGAAGCATGCATTACTTTTGTAATTTAAAAAAAGAAGAAAAACTACAGAATTTGGAATTTTCATCTATAAGCAGGATAAATTTGTGTTCATGTAACACTTTCACAAGTGTATTGATCTCAAAAATTAGATCAAATAGTTATAAATATATGTTGTAGTCAACAGTTCAAAATACTAAATCTATTTCATTGTCCCAAATGAGTGACCTGAAGGTCCTTTAACCATAGGTGATTTATAAGTCCATCTTCACACAGTTTATCATTCTATTTAAGCAAATTAAAACGGAGCTCTTCCTTGTTATCTTACATTACCAGCCTAGAACGACCAGTCTTCTCTCTCCTTCCCACGGCCACCAGCAAACTACCATAGGTATTCAGATGGGCCACTTATCTTCGTCCAAGAAAGGAGACCTCTAGGCTAGAGGTGCTGACTCTTCCTCAGATTAATTTCAGCTGGCCCCTTTCCAAGCACCATAGAAGGGGATGCTGTAGTTGAAGCACAGGGGAAACATGAGAGTTTTTTGACTATCACTTTCTAACTGGGAACTCTAAGTTTGATAAGAATCCTGGCAGAGCTATCACTAGAAAAGAGAGGAAGCACTGAATAGCAGAAAGATATCCACAGAAAGCAACTTTACTACAATTCTCATACATGTGTGTTCCCCACCTCTGTGCAACTTGCCTAGCATTCATCTAATTCGTGAGATTTCCAAGTTCATGTCTTCCAAATTTTATGATGATGTTTAATAGTTAACCCCCAAAACCTTATATGCTTATTAGTATAGTGTTCTATGTTCTATGTGCATGATGACCTGTGTCTCCTTAATAGTACATTATATATATATAAAAAACACAGCTTAATTCTTCACAAATTTATTGAAAGCATCTATTCTCTAGAGCTCTGAATAAGACCTGGTCCCTGTCTTCAAGGCATTTGGAGTATCCTAATCAACTCTTCATCAAATTTTATGTATAAAACACTTTGAAAGGAAAAAAATTCTGAAGAATCATGACTGTTGATTTTAACTGTTTATTACTATAGTACTTAAACATGTACAAACATATCACTAAGTATAAAATCTATAGACTTATATCCTGCATAATAACATCCTTTAAGACTCAGTTATAAAGCATCATCCAAACCATCCAGAAACTGTTCATGTTTCACTACATATTTTTAATTATAATCAAAATAAAAACACAGAATAACTTCCGTGAAGAACTTTCAGACTCATAAGAATGCAACTCTTGATTCCTTGAGGTCCAAAAATAACACCTCAATGAAACCTTTCCATTGGAAGATAAATATAAAGATCAAACTAAGCTAATCTCATAAACTGTTATCAACACAATTTGCAACATGCCATAAGTGAAGGAAGGAAGTCTTAGACATAAGTTCTACCTCCCAAATCCATCATCAAATAAAAGATACTTTAAAAAATTCAAAACAAAATGTGCATTTTCTCCCCAATCTGGTGAGGTAGAATGCTAAGAGCACAGGTCTTGAAGTCAGATAGATTTTAGTAAGATTATTTAACCTCCTCTAAGCATCAGTTTTGTTCATTTGTAAAATGGAGATAAAAATACATACACTTAGGGTTACTACAAAAACTAAACAAGATAATTTAGATCATTCTCGGCATGGTGTCTAGTTAAATAAATGTGAATTCTCTTCTTTATTCTAGCTAATCAGGATGATCTCTGTTGGGGAAAAATTTAAATAATAATTATTTGATTTTATTTTTGTACCAGAATAAAATTTACATTCAAGAATATGGAGTAAACTTATTTAATTTTATGAAAGTGATAGAAACCTGACAAATGTAATTTTGCAAATAACAATAGAAATTTTAGAGACTAACATTTATAAGAGAATAATAGACTCGTTTAAATAAAATAAAGTAACAGTGTTCTTACAGTTTCAGTGAATGTTATTCTCTGGTAATATTCACATGTTAGATGGGTTTTATGACCTAGTACTCACATTATTAGAATTTAAATGGGCCTTGCTGTATCAAAAGTGATGCATTCAAAAGTTTGGAAAAGCTTCACTAAGAAACATGGTATAAAAATCATAATCAAGGCACTGGTACAAATCTGCCTACCACTAAAGCTGTGTGTTTGTGTATATGTGTAGGGGAGACAAATATACAATTACAGACATATTGTATATTGATATATATATATCTATAATTACTATTTAGGTAAATGAATATATATGTAATAGATATAACGTATGTAATATACATATATATGTCATCCATACAAATATACCCTCACATTGATCTGTACATTGTATATAATAAATATATATCGTATACATATATACATATACACATAAGGATATGTCCTGCAGCGTTTTTTTATAAAAGTGAAATTTTTAAAGCAGAGTTTATACAAAGAGAAACAAGGTCAACTTCATGTAATTCCACCCCCCCAAGCATATTTTTCCATTTTTAAGAATCTACATAGAATTACTTATGTATGGATTTGTTCTCAGTGTATTTTGATAAAGGTTAACATAGTATCTAAAGATTATACTCCTAAAACTAAAATTTTTACAAAAGTCCAATGACATACTTTAGACAACTACTTCCTCTGAAAAACTTCAATTTCTGATTCACATATAAGTTATCACCAAAAGTGCTAAAAATGAGTTCAGTTAGCAAGAGTCAAAAAAAGATTCCTCACATCTTAAATAACTCAATGATCAGAAATGCATCTTACATCTGTAGTAAACAGAGTTTGTTTTCTTTTTTAAAAAGCAAGCAACATACCACTCTCACATTCCTTTAGATCTAGAAAATGGGTTTACAGCTCTCATACCTTGTCCAGAGACAATGTGTGGTGCTGTAGGTAGTGAGAATATATTCCCCCATGTCCTCAAGGACTAAAGTAACCCCAACTGGCAAAAGGAATTTAGAACATTTCTACTTAACGTTGAGCCTTTAAAGGACCCTTTCAATGGTATTATAATTTGATTAGCATAAACTACTTAGAATCTAAGATAATGTATCAAGATCATACTTTCTTTAATAGTTCTATAAATCAGATAACAGAAAAAGGTCCCCAGTGAATGAGAATAATATCTGCCACTATGATAGGAAATAGAATAAACAAAACTTCAGATATGCTTGATCTTTTTTTTTTTTTTTTTAATTTATTTATTTATTTATTTATTTTTAGCTGTGTTGGGTCTTCGTTTCTGTGCGAGGGCTTTCTCCAGCTGCGGCAAGCGGGGGCCACTCTTCATCGCCGTGCGCGGGCCTCTCACAATCGCGGCCCCTCCCGTTGCGGAGCACGGGCTCCAGACGCGCAGGCTCAGCAGCTGTGGCTCACGGGCCCAGCTGCTCCGCGGCATGTGGGATCTTCCCAGACCAGGGCTCGAACCCGTGTCCCCTGCATTGGCAGGCAGACTCTCAACCACTGCGCCACCAGGGAAGCCCCCATGCTTGATCTTTATGTCTTCATATCCTCAGGCTTTATCATCTCATTTTGAGACAGTACTTATAAAAAGATTTTCCATGTTAATTGATATTACGGGCTCTGCATTAAAAAACTATGAGCACCTTGATTTTCAGCCTATCATTTTCAATACCAGTGAAGATTATTCATGTCTCAAATGTAAGTCCACAATCACTGTAATAATAAATCACTCAAATGTAAGTCCACTCACTACATGGAATAAGTTCAAAGCATCATTCAGATAGAGTAAGACTTTCCATATTCCAAGTCTTCATTTAGCAATATTCTAGGTTTGTGTTTTGTCTTTTATTTTTAATCTGAAAAATTCTTTATATGATAGCCTGCCAATATCACTGAACCTACATTTAAACAAGCAGGTAGGCAGACTTGGTTTTTAATACAAAGCAACTTGCCTTAACAGTATACATTATTATTTGGAGACAAAAATTCAAAGTATGTTAACTTCTAGGTTTGTTTTATTTTTCAAATTATATGTAGAGATAATATCTGAAGCTGTATGCAAAACAGTGTTTGGAGAAATAAGTAACATTGTAAATTCTTATTCAAATATTACAAAATTAAGGTCTTAAAGAGTCACATTAACAACTCTTTTGACTAGAGTTAAAAGAATGTACCAGTGAATACAGCCTATTGATCAGTATGGCTTGAAGCTCCACAAAATGACTGAAACGTGGCACCTCATGTGGAAGAACTTTCCACTCAAGGGAATGAGACAGAAACCAAAAACAGAACAAGAGTGAAAGCAAGAGAGAGAACTCAAAATGAAGGATGATATTTCTTCCTAGGGAAAAAAAGGAAGATTTTGTGAAATCAAAAAATTTGATCTTTTTTTTCACAGTGTCAGAAAATTTTAAGGGATGCTGAAGAGTCTACGGCCAGAATGCAGGGTATATGGGTGAACGTAAGGGTGGAACAGAGTAAGCTATGAAGCTGATAGTTGAGGACCTTGCATGCCATATACATTTTAATTTTTTTCTGGACCCTCATCATCTATATTCCATTCTTATGTTTGAGGAATCCTCCATGTTAGTCTGTCCAAGAAGCAAGAAATGGAACATAGCCACCTTCACAAGCTTCCTTAGAGAAGGGTACAGAAATCTGCCCAGGGATTTTCCCATCAGCCCCACCTGATCCAGTAATCTAGTGACACGAAGAAGCATAAGCAGTACAGGTTGCTTCCCTGCAAGGGTGGTGGCTGCTAAGGCAGCTACACTAGTTTCTTGTGGCTCCAGGGGCAGTGTCTGGAGAGTGAGGTCTGGTGTATGCTCAGCCACAGCGGCATCTGACATCACACCAGAGAGGGGCTGGAGCGTAATTCCGGGCCTGTCCCTGGCAGCCTAGCCTCAACCTGCTTCTCAGGCTCTGCCAGAATTTTCTGAAATGCCCAAGGTCCTTTAATAAGGCCACTTCTGTATAAACTATCCAGAGGTGGTACTTCTGCCTTCAACCAAGAATCCCGACTGATATGCCATGCAAAAGTGCTTGATCAGGGCTTCCCTGGTGGCGCAGTGGTTGGGAATCTGCCTGCCAATGCAGGGGACACGGGTTCGACCCCTGGTCTGGGAAGATCCCACATGCTGTGGAGCAACTAAGCCCGTGAGCCACAACTACTGAGCCTGCGCGTCTGGAGCCTGTGCTCTGCAACAAGAGAGGCCGCGATAGTGAGAGGCCCGCGCACTGCAATGAAGAGTGGCCCCCGCTCGCCGCACCTGGAGAAAGCCCTCGCACAGAAACGAAGACCCAACACAGCCCAAAATAAATAAATTAAAAAAAAAAAAAAAGTGCTTGACCTTTTGTATGGTATGTAGAACCAAAAGTCAATCATTTCCTCCAAATGTGGGTTTGATTTAGAATTGTTATATCTTTTTATCCTTTAAAGAATTTTATAAAGTTGATCAATTTTATAAAGTTGATCAATAATACATAAGGACATATGTATTATTTAACTGATGGTTAAAAAGAATATGGATATAGATTATCTTTTTTTGAATATAGATTATTTTTAATTAATAGAACTTTACTAGAGCTTTGAAATCCTGATTTTTTTAAACCTTCAAGTTACTGTTTTCCCAAAAATTGTCTTCTGAATCAACAAATAAGAAGTTGTCTCCAATTCCCAGATCTGTGTAGTCAGAAACTTCTTTGCAGCAATCTGCTTTTAAAAAGTATTGAACAGGACACTTTCCTGCACCAACTTTGCAGATGAATACTGTCTAAACAGCAGCCAGTGATTTATGAGCTATGTAAGTCAGTACCTGAATGTGGCCACTTCAGTTTAGAATTTGAGAGCTGCAAATGTTGTGTTATAACATTTACTTTAAAAATGCAATATTTCCACGTGATCAACTCAGAATTTAGTAAAAAAATCAATCAATCAATCAAAAGAGTATCCCCATCTCATTTCTAAGCCGAATAATTTTAGGTTTTCTTTTCCATCTATTCTTCCTTTTTATTCAAGCAATTCTGCTTGTGGAGAATTTCCCTTATGCAGCTATTTGTTATCAATGTTGTGCATGAATGAACTCTGAAAATGCAAACTGTGTCAAATGAATATTTTGTCCACATGATAAGTTGTTAAGAACCAACCTTTTAATTGGATGAATGACAGAGTGGCCTCAAGAGTAATGTCTGTCCTTATTTATTTGGCACAAAATATGAGTGCTCTGAGGTAAGGCTATGCAATGAGTCTAATTTAGGGACACAGAATAAAGATACAGACTGCCAAAAATAAACAAAAATCTTCTTTGATTTTCTTACCTCATATATCACGTAGATACGTGACTACAAGGAGGAAAAATGACAGATAATAAGACAACATCTTTCATGGCTGTGATCAGAAAGAGATTATGTAAACATTAAAGGGACTGCTCAAAATATTTTAGAAAGTCTACCTCAGAAAAATGAATTTGAATATTTACATTAAAATTTTCTCACAATAAAAAAAGAAGTAACTGCACAGGAAAAAAACATGTTGCAACTAAGGAAATTTTATCTTTACTAGAAATGTACTTCTTAGCACAGTAATTAAGATAGCTCTTTTTAGTAGTTTGTCTTCTTTTTATAGCCCAGCCCAGTATGATTCATGTAATGTGAGGGTCTAATTCTTATTATGAGTAGGAATTTCTTTCTGTATTTCTAAGCACCACCTTTAAACTACATGCTCCTAAGTTTGTACAATTATGTTCCCGAGTAGGTTGTTAACAGCGAAGCTCTTTCCAGTTGTCAAAGCTAAGCCTCTTAAAGCAAACTGTTTTCCCATCGCTTCTCTTCTCTCAGCTCTTATTTATATCGGACCTTTATTGGAAATAAAAAGATGTCAGTATTATTTTTTTGAAAAAAAGGTAAAATATCTAAGTTTAATTTTATGTTTCCAAGAACCAACACTGAGCCTTTTTTCAGATTCGAAGTGAACAGCTCATTCTGGATGACAAACAAAAGCTTCTTATCCACCTTTTCAAATCCAGTTACTCCTCTAGAATTTTCCATATACTGCGCTTCAGTTATCTTCCTAAAAGACTATTGTAATCATGGAGCTTCATTACTGAATAACGTATGATAGTTGCCTATTGTATTAAATTCAAATAAATTCTTTTATATTGACTATATGCCCATTACCTAGCAATAAACCCACCATGCTTGCTTGTTTTTTCATTTCCCCACATGAGGAAGCACTCTGAATTTCATTAAGCAGAGTATCCACAGTATTTTACATATTAATATATCCTTATGAGGAATAACAGAGTGCAATGTATTGTCCCTAAAGTCCTAATTATACTGCAGTATATAATTTATGTGTTGAATTGAGGTAATGATTTATCCTCCATTTTTAGCCCATTCTTTTCACATAGCATTATGTCATAAGTATTTTACAGTTTCATGGATAGTGAACATAGAAAATCATTTTTGATGGCTGTCTATAATTGTCATAGGGTGCACAGTAGTTTAACCATTCTCTCTATCCCTTATGTTGTCTCACACATTAAATATCACTCACAAGTCTAAAGTCATCTCTGCTTTCCTTAGGATAACTGACTGAAAGTGAAATTACCAGGACAATGGATATATTACAAATAACCAACACTGAAAACTTGAAACCAACCTTTATATTTTAAGTGTCCATTTCATATGAACATCAAGAAAACGTGTTAAAAGCTACTGTTTAAGAGTTTCAAAATCAATATATTTAGAGGAATTAAACTGCTAGGTACACATTCTAAGTCTCATAAATAAGTTGATATCATATACAAACACATTCAAAATCATTCTCCCAAAGACATTTAAAATTATATGAAAGAAGTCAGAGATTAATGATAAATGTAGTTAGAGTTATAGAAATCCCATTCCATGGGTAGATTTATTATCACCTATTTTTGGAAGTTTACTTGATTCTGATATGCTTGAAATGATGGCTCACCGAATTAAGAAATCGTCAATGACTTTTAGTTGTGCCTAATTATTCTACATACAAGAAAAATTAACTTAAGTAACATCACTCAAGACTAAAGGTTGTTCTTATTAAAGACAACACTAGGTAAAGTCTTCTGTTACTCCCTTCTCTATTTAGTTTTTTTTTTTAATATTTAGCTGTAGAATTTTGTTCTTAAAATGAAATATTTCTTAAATTATATTTTTCTAGCATTAGTTGAATAATTGTTGTGCATTTCCGAAGGAGAGATTTGAAGAAGCATGGATTGAAACAGCTGTCATGCTACCAAATCCAACATCCTGATGTTAATTTCCAAACATTCCTCATTCTGCCAGGGAATGGCCTCCTATTGCTTTCCACAGAATCAAATTTCATGGAATGGATGTTCCTTTGAGGTCCTCTAGGCTGAAGCTTACTCTATCAGTTTGGACCAGATCATTTCTGACTCTGCATTCAGCCCTAACCTTCATTTGACAGCCCATAAGCCATGTCATCCTCCAATCACAGAGGAGGTTGTTATGAGACATTTATCTTTATATTTTAGTGTCTCTTTATATATTTTTATCACTCTATAGTTCATAAAGCATTTTTAGATCCATTATCTCATGTAACTGTCACAATCCAATAGGAAAGGTACAAAATCTATTATTAGTCCTCTTTTATAGGTGACTCAGAAAGGCAAGGTGATAAAGTAATTAATGTCAGAGATAATATAAATACCTAGGTCTCTTCATTTCCAAGCCAGTCAACATTCTACTATCCCTCCTAACATTCTCTGGTCATTTAGGTAAAAGTAATCTTACTGTTTAAAATGATATGTCATTTACCACCTTAGAACTACGTAAGAGCCTAAGAAATCTCAATAGATCTTTTTTTTAAGATTCCTCTTTAAATTAATATTAGTCTTTTAAATCCATTTCAGAATTAGCATAGAGAATTTCCTGGAATACACAGAAAAATATTGCATTTAATATACACAAACTACAACATGAAAGATGTCAACCCACTGAAGCTGAGGCAGGACTTGAGTTGCAAAGGTTCTAAACCATTGGATATTATCAAACCTTAGTAAATTATGTAGATATGATGGTTAATTTTATGTGTCAACTTGGCTAGGCTATGATGCCCAGCTGTTTGGTCAAACAACAGTCTATAATATTGTTATGAAGGTATTTTTTTAGATGTGATTAACATTTAAATCAGTAAACTCTGAGTAAAGCAAATTACCCTTCACAGTGTGGGTGGGCCTCATCCAATCAGTTGAAGGCTCTCAGACACAAGAATGAGGTCCCCCAAAGAGCCAAAGGGAAAGGAATCCTGCCTCCAGACTGCTTTCAGATTTGAGCTGCAACATCAACCCCTTCCAGAATTTCCAGCCTGCCAGTGTTCCCTGTAGATTTTGGACTTATTGGCCTCTACATCTGTGAACCAATTCCTTAAAATCTCTCTCTCTCTCTCTCTCTCTCTCTCCAGAGAGATGAATAGATAGATAGGTAGATAGATAGACATATATCCTATTGGTTCTGTTTCCCTGGAGAACCCTAATATAGGGTTAGATTCATTAACACCTATTCCCAAGCTCCTGCTCCTTTTCTTTCTTCTGGCTATGGAAGCTGGATGTACTCAATTTACCCATCTCTCCTGCAGTCATAGATGGCTGTATGACATAATTCGAACCAGGGATATGTAGGCAGAGATCTATGGGGAAGACTTCCATCCTTGAGAAAAGGACAAACCCATGTCAGTAGAAAGTCTTCCCCCTTCCTACCTGGAACTAGGATTAGTTTCTTTAAAATGCTTGAAATCTATACGCATGAGAACAGATTCAACACTCTAAGGAAAAGAAGACCAAAAAGAGAGGAAAAGCAGGGGACCATGATGCATCATTCAGTATCTACTTAGTCAGGGCCGACTCACCTACACATTCTGGAAAATAGACAAACAAAAGCCACTGTGGCCAAGTTTTCTGTCTTCTTTAGTTAAACACATTCTTATCTGACACAATAACTTGTAAAATAGCTTTTACAGATCTACTCCAATATTTATAGCATTAAACTGGTAAGTGTTTCCTTAGAGAAAAGTTAGTAGAAAATAATTTTTTAAACTAAAAATATTAAGAGCCCAGGTACAATTTATTAAGCACTTAATGATTTCCTTAATTAAAATTTGAGACATTTAATGAGTATCTTTTTTTAAAAGGCCTCATTTACAGCTATGCTGGAAGAAATAAGCCCTGCCAATCAGTTGATATCCACAAAGCAAAACTATGAAGTCAGTTTGCCCACAAATAGTTGTAGAACAACATTAATAAATAAGAATATAGCCACAATTTCAGGCTAGATATACTCCTCGCAAATATACATGTTTTAAATTATTTGCAAAGCTGCACAATCAGAAGCTGTTTTCAGTGGATTAGTCAAAATGAAAAAAAAAATTTTTTTTCAGTTAGCATGATATATGAGCCTAAAAACAGCATTACAGGCAGGTTTTAATAATATCATGGAGGCTCAGATAGAGGCATTTCAAAATGAACTGGATTGGAAAGACTGAGGCACATTGCACAGGAATTTGAATAAAGCTGTTTTCAGAGTACATTAAGTTAACCTAGTGGCATAAGGGTTTCCAGAATTCCAAGACTTTACTCTAATTGAGAGGCCAGAAGAGATCCTCTATACCCAGTGGTAAAAGAGGACGGTCATTCATACTTTTCAGGGTCCATCTGTCATCTCTTGTCTGTAGTCTTTCTGGCAACAGTTTGGCTCTTAGGTAGACACCGACACAGTCAAAATCTCTGTTTCCTTCTTTTGTGCTGTGACTCCCTCTTGTACAGCTTTGATCTAGGGGAGGCCAGCCTGCCCACACCATGCCCTCAGGGTATAATGCACAGCCCATCTTGGCTCAACCCTTCTCTATGCCTGGAGAACTGACCTACCTACTCTTTAAAGTTAAGGTCAACTTCTCCATGAAGCCTTCCTGCCTAGACTTTATAGCCCCCAACGATGCTCCTTTTAAACATTTACTTTGCTTGTCTACATACAACTCATCAATTCCATGCTCACTTCCACACTATTAACATTCTCATTTCGCTCTTTCTTTTCCCACTACACTCTAAACTCTTCATGGGAAGAACAATACATGGAATCTTATACTTGGTAAGTGCTTCAGATACACTCATTCTGATATGATCTAATATCCTGATATTTCTACTGTATAACTTTACATTTTGTTTAAACTCAAGAAGTAGCTGTACCTTTCTAAAGCTGTTATCTGAAGCACCATCTTTATTTTCATATTCTGTCTACAACTAAGCATATGGCTGGCACTCAGCGCAAGCCCACTTACTGTGATAATTCTAATAAGTATGGTAATAACCCCATTTACCTGTAGGGATTTTCAGGAGGATTTTATTAACAATGTAAGTCCATGTAAAAGTCACTCCTAGAAACTAATAACTATGAAACACTCACATTAAAAATCTCTGAAACAGTAAGGGTTTCTACAAAGTTTTAGCTCTTTTTGAAAAAATGTATTTCACTATTTCTGAGAAATTACCTCTGTGTGTGTGTTTTTCTGAGAAGTAAATGACAAATCTTCATTCTAACATAAACTAATTATCAGAACAAGAAATATTCTTAAGATAAAATGAGCTCTCAGAATATACCCCAATAATTGAAATTCTAGTGTGATATATACACCCATGTGTACTTCGTTTCTAAATAGTATAGCTAGAAAACAATTTAGATAAAACTGACAGCCTACATTTTTAATCTTGCCCTGAGGTAGAGTAAAATATATGATATTCTGTTTCTATTGAAAATGAAAACTTTAATGTTAGAGATATTTTTCTTGTAAACATAAATGCTAAGGACTGGAAGAACTCTAACAATTTTGGTCCCTTTAATTTACTCTTCAAGATCTCTTCCAGAAAGATTAAGAGACTCTATCACTAACAGGTAAGCCCGTCTAGTGGAGAAAATGCTAAAACTAAAGCAGCACCTCTCCATTCTGGGTCTTTACTGTCTGACCTTTGTAGCCTACCTCTTTTCTTTCCAATTTTCTTAGATTGAATATATTTGAACTTGTCAATTCCAATCTGACATCACAGACTTAAAATAAAATGAAATGTCATTCTTTGAATCCTCAGGCATAAGGTGAATGTAACATTTCAAAAAAAACACGGTCTTTGGAATCAAATAAACCAGAGTTTGAAGCTAAACTCTGACAGCTCTCTAGCTGTGTGACCTTGGGCAAGTTACTAAACTGCTCTGAGCCTGTTGGCCACTTCTAGCATAAGACAAACGAAATTTCATCTCACTCATTCTCCCTTACAGCCCAGTACAGTGCTTGCTACGTAACTAATGATCAATTGTTTATTTTTACAGCTATATATAAATATAAATCAATTTGATGCTTAATTTGATTATATTATATACCCAGAAAAGTTTAAAAGCTTAGATTATTTATCATAAACATCATAAAATACTAAACATTTCAGACATTTCCTAGCATATTTATTCATAACGAGATGGAGTAGAAATTAATAAAACCACACCAGGTTTCAGATCAGCATTTGATCAGGTTGTCTACACTGCTTTTTACACTACGATAAGTTCTTGTTTTGGCTTCCATTTTCTCCACAAGCTATATACCTTAACTATTAAAATGATCCAGAGACATCCAAATTTACTTCAATAGTAAGTATAGCATTAAGAAAAAATCTGAGGGTTTCCCTGGTGGCGCAGTGGTTGAGAATCTGCCTGCCAATGCAGGCGACAAGGGTTCGAGCCCTGGTCTGGGAAGATCCCACATGCCGCGGAGCAACTAGGCCCGTGAGCCACAATTACTGAGCCTGTGCGTCTGGAGCCTGTGCTCCGCAACAAGAGAGGCCACGATAGTGATAGGCCCACGCACCGAGATGAAGAGTGGCCCCCACTTGCCGCAACTAGAGAAAGCCCTCGCACAGAAACGAAGACCCAACACAGCCATAAAAAAAAAAAAAAATAAATAAATAAATAAGCAAATATGGTTAAGAAAAATATATATTATAAAAAAAAAGAAAAAATCTGATCAAAACAGCTGTATAAAATGATGCCAGCACTACCAACCAATTTTTAAAATAAGAGAAAATCTATTCAATCCAGATCTAGATTAATTTGGCCAAGCCACATTAGTAGTTCTATTCTACAGGAAAAAAATAACATGGCAAATATGCTAACAAAAAAGGTATTCACAATTTTCTAATACTCCAAAATCTGTGACTATAGGTGTATATAAATTGGCCATAAGAATCATATGCCACTAATGTCACTCTTGATTCATCTTACCCAGGAATTGTGGAGGATGGCTGTGCTTATTTCCCATCAACACATGCATATAAACTGAAATTTAAAACTAGGATGGTGAAACAGAAAACCAAAAATGGAATTCATCACTCAAATCCCCAAAAATATTTTTTTCACATAGTGTTTTCAATCACAAATCTACCTTTGCACAAAGAATAAGATGAAAGCAGGGGCTCTTTAAAAAATAAAAGCACAAATGTTTTACATAAGCAGGAATTGTCAGTATTATTACTTACAGACTTTACACAAAACTGATAACTGCTATACAGTAACACCTGGAAAGCAATGGAACAGTTCTTCCAGTATTTTCAGACACATTTTACAACTGTCTTGTCAAATTTGGTAAAATCAATTACACTCATTATCAACTGTTTCAAGCAATTCTTCAAAATGATGTATTTGACAAAATGGAACTTGGGTCTAATTCAAATGAGATTTAAGTTTTTTAAGCCCTGACTATTTTGAGAGCGTTTGCTAGGTTTCTATTCGCATCTCTGAACACAAAACCTACTTCATGTGACGCTTTGTTAAAAGTGTCAAAATGGAAATAAGATGTCATATTTTCTCTCTTAATCTAGCAATTTAGTTTTACAAGAAAAGTGTAATGAAGCTTCATAATGTGCCCAGAATATTAGGTCATTGTGGTTGTATTTTGTAAGCTAAGGAATCAATCTAAAAATGGACTGAGGCGGAATAAAATCTGATAATACCATCTGAACACTATGAACTCTAGAAAACAAAGAAATATTAGGGAAATAAAGGACAGAAAATTAAAATTTAGTTAAGATTAAGAAAATTAGAAGCTAGGCAGAAAAAAGTACGGAAAAATAAAATTTATTTAAATTATGGACTTACAGGACCTCATTGAAAATGCCTACCTTTATAGGGTCTGATCCAAGAATTTTGTTTTATTATAGAACTATCATAATTATATTATAATAATTATGTGTTTCAATTAACACAATGCCATTCATTATATTGCTTAGATTTCAAAAAATTAATTTATGGCATACTGTTAAATGCTCTTTAAATGAAAAAAACAAATCAATTATAATGGACTTGAAATTATTTTTACAATTGATTGTTAGACAATCCATATGTACAATTTACTCGATTGAATATATAAATATGGTAATGCATGTGTAACAAATGTGTATACTAGCAAAAGTAATCATCAGTTACACACTTACAACCAATGAAAATAAACATTCGCAAGCACTACGATAAAATATATTGTCAGAAGAACAAATACTGATTAACAAAGATTATTTGACTGTGGTGGGTCTCTATACAGACTTTCCAAAGTTAGGAGATATTCTTTCTGTAATTTGACCACAACTTCATAAATCTTTAAGAATATTTAATTTAAAAAAGGGAAACCAAGACAAGATATAGGTTAAATACGAGAAATGCAGAATTTTAAACAACCATAAGGTAAACACATGAATCTTAATGTAAGCAGTTATATGGGGATGATGGATTTATATGCTATGTAATTAATCTAAAATTATCCTGCTATAAATCTACTTGTAGCAGAAGCACCTACAGTGCAATTAATTAAGACACAAAACAGAATTATATGTTCATAAATCTGAAACTCCAGTTTGACAAAGGAAGACGTATCCTAAGAGATGTGGAACATTGATCTAAAGCCATTTCAGACAGAAGTGTTATAAAATGATTCTATAAGAATAACCTCCAGGTATAACAAATGATGTCACGTAAATATGCAATAAACTGCTATCTAAAATTGTCAACTAAATTTTCAAGGAAAAGAACTTGATCCACTGCCAAATAATACTATACGATAAAGTTCCATGCTATATGCTTTAATGACCCAAAATTTGTTTTCCAGTCTTATTGCAAAAATCTACACAATGACATAAAATATTGCATAAAAGATCTGGTAAATCACACAATAAATGGAAGTCCAAATTCATAACTTAACATTTATTATGCTTTATGCTCATTATCCACTTACTGGCCTTTTAGTAATAAAGCACCCCTGTGACTCCCCATTAAATGTCGTCACAAGCTCATACATTAAGAAATGTTTTATGTATACAGACATACATTTATACTAAATATGATATAATACACATAATTGGTATGTATATAATCAACATGCAGTCTGATAATACAAGAGAGCAATACTCCTGCCTATATAATCTGGGAAAGTTGTTCAAGCTATGTGGGCCTCACTTTTCAAGTATTTACAAAGGGCTACAAAGCCATATATGATACCTGACCCATCATCTCTCACCCCTTTTCCTCTCTGATCTCACATTTTACTACTCTCCCAGCACCTTCTCAACTCTAGTTTCTCTTGCCTTCTGGCTAGTTCTTGATCTGCCAAATACATTTTCCTGGGGACTTGTCCACCTACTGTTTTTGGCTGGAAGGCTTCTCCCTCAGATATCTGCATGGCTCAAATATCATCTTCTCAGTGAGGCCCACCAAACAATCCTACTTAAAACTGCACACCCATCATCCTGCATCCCTTAGCCCCTTCCCTGCTTATTGATTGTCTTTCCCCTCTAGAAAATAAGGCAAGGACTTTTGTCTATTTGTTCTTTCTTTTTGACTGCTATAACTCCTGCGCCTAGAAAAGTGCCTGGAGTATCAGGTGCTCAGTAAGTATTTGCTGAATAAATGAATGATGAGTGAGACTCAATGTACCCAAAATAGAAGTCATTTCTTCTCTGCCCATGCCTCAAATACACCAATCACCGAAAACTACTCTTCTTCCATTATTCCCTATTGCTAGGAATATTATAATACTATCACCTGAGTCCAAAACCTAGGAGTCACCTTAAACTTTCCCCCATTCCACCCTTACATCTCACCAATCACCTACTTTGGTCAATTCTCTCTCCTCACTACCTCTCAATTCCTTCTCCTCACCTCCACTTCCACTTTGACTCTTTGATCAAGACTCATCTCTCACTTGGTCTGGGGCAATAGCCTCCTAACTGTCTTGTGTCACTATCCCTAGGCACAAGAGCATCCAATCCATCCTTCCGTGCTCCAGCCACTAAAGGGTGATCTGATCATGGTTACCTATGAAGAATTCTTCAAAGCTCCCCATTATGGAACAGATTTTTCACTCTGACTGCTCATTAGAATCACCCAGAAAGGTCTTTAACATACTATTCATGGGCTCCATAATAAGTGGATCTAAGCCAATTACATCACTCCCACTAATTCTAAGAATCACTGATCTACAAGGTATACTCTAAACCTTTGAGGATGACATACAGGGCCTTTCACAATCAAGGTCTACCAACAGCTTTTGAGCCTCATGTCTCCTGCCACCAGATATGCTTGAATCAAACACACTATTTGCTATCATGCTATTCTTCCACCTTTGCCTTCCCATGTATCCCCACTCACCTGGCAATGTCCCTGTGCATTACTTCTAGTTTGGAGGAAGCACTGCATTTTCCTGTTCTCCTTGGGAACTTCTTCCCTCACATTCCTGTGTATCTTATACTTCCCTCCATTATAGCAGTCAGCTATAGCAGTGGACAAGGAAATATTTGAGAATAACTGGTTGAAATCAAAGTTATTCATTTAAGTTTTTAAGTAAGTTTTGGTTTCTGTACTCAATGAAATGGATCACTGATACCTTTCTTCCTTTTGAGCTCCAATTCAAAAAGTCATTGTTAAAGCAAACAAGTCAATGAAAACATTCCACCTATATTTTAAGAGCTCTATTACTATATAGTTATTCAAATGTAATAAATAAAACCATCAGTTAACACCTTAAGCCTTGCATGAATAAACAATGTATTTTTTTCTAAAAATGTTTTAAAATCAATCTTGTATTTTTCTAAAACAAAAAAGTGATATATGAACCATGAAAATCAGACCATGAGGAAACATACAATTGTGAGTGATGGCTTTATATTCATTGTCTTTAAATCCAGTGACTAACTCTTTGGAACAGATGAGTAATAGACATAGAAAGAAATGCAAAAGTGCTGATTCCTTTCCTATAATTTTTCCCTAAAGGAAAATATAACATTTATGGAATAGTTAAGAATGGACTGGATATTTGAAAACAGAAAATTAATAAAAAATAATTTATACAAAGGTCTAAACCCTAGAGCCACATTAGAATCACCTGGGAAGTTTTTAACACTACCCATGCTACAGGCCTCACCTGTAAAAGACTCTGATATAATGAGTCAGGGATGGGTTCCATCATCAGAATTTTTTCAAAGTCCCCCAGGGGACTCCATTGCGCAGTCAGGGCAGGAACCACTGAATCAGCACCCTCCCTACTACAGCAAAGCCCAGCTTTCAGAAGGCAGTTGCAATAAATGCTTTCCAGTCAACATTATTTCTTTCCCATGAGAGGAAAAAAAGAATATGAACATTGTAAATTGGAAAATATTAATAATAGTTAACAGTTATATAGGAATTAGTACATGTCAAGCATTATTCTAAGGACTTCTAATACATTGACCTTTTTATTCCTCGCAATGGCTCTGTAAAGTTGGCACTATTTTATGCCATTCTGCTTCTGCAAAAATAACTAACAGTTACAGAATGCTTAACACTGCCGGGTATTATTCTGAGTGCTGCTATATACATTAACTCATTTAATCTTCACAACAGTGTTGTGAGGTAAGTACTGTTGTTATATCCATTCGACAGATGAGGAAACTAAGGCACTGAGAAGTTAAGTAACTTGACTAAGGCCATTCAGCTAGTGAATGGCAGAGCTGGGATTTGAAGCCAGGTAGTATAGTTCCAGACTTAATTAAAAAACAAAATCCTGGTGATCTGTGCTATATAACAGGCACAAAATATATTAATATGCCATAAAATTACTAAACACGTCTTTGGTTTTCTCCTCTTCAGGAGACAGTAACACAAACGAGAGGAAGATACTCACTTAAGAAAATTAAAATAAGAATCATTTGATCCTAGTTCCAAGACAGGTACCAATGTTGGACCCAACTGGAGCTTTCATGACTTAGAAGGAAAAAGATTGAGAAAGATGACAGAGATGGGAAACCCAACTCTGTATCAGATGTGAAAGCAGAGATTGGTTAGAAGCCTGAGTTCTCCTCCCTGGGGGCTCCATGAGGAAAAGGAAGGTCTGTGTGTCCACTGCTGATAGGACGTGCTCAATAAATGTATTTGAGCAAATGAAATCAACTGGCTTTTAAGATGTGAGATGACTGAATTCTAAAGCAGAATACTTCAATTTATTTTCACCCTATATTTTTTTCACATTTTAAGATACTCATCATGAATATTAAATGACCTTATTTCATTTAAAATTTATTTTTGTATAATAGACTATTAGATTATTAAAACATTGTTTCATCATTTAAATGTTGATCTTTAAATATTTTAATCTGTGCATGCAAAAGTTACATTAAAATTAAATTATATAGTAAATTTAATAAATATATAATTATTTATATAACTTATATAATAAGTATAATTATTAAATTTATGAAAAAAAGACACTTCTAATAATTAGCTCAAAAGCTAGGTAACCACACTGATAACTCAAGGCTGAGTTGTTAGGAATTCTCTTGGGCCTGACTCAGGGCTCCTCAGGTGGGGTCACCATCTGGTCCATGATCTGGTTTGATTTCTCCATTTGTAGCTGGTGTCTCTACCTTCCTCTTGCCGAGCAAAGCACAACCACAGATCTTCCCTTAATCAAGGACACAATGGCTACACTCTGGGTTTTCACCAGAGAATATGCATAATTCAAATTTCCTGTTGGCCAACCTAATATAAAACATTTGCCTGAGAAGTAATACCCATAGACGGCTCTCTGAAAAGTATTCTGAATTTTAAAATGCAATCACGGAAGTTATCAAACAATGGTGTACCTGACCATAATTGTACTGTCTCCAAGTAGAATTCCTCCTGAAGAATTGCCCTTCTGCATTACAGTCTTGGTGTATATTGAGGGAATTTATTAGAAACAGCCAAGCAAATCATGCTATTCTACTTATCAAAGAAGTGGTGCTGAGTATGTGATCCCTCAGAACCTCTGTCTGCTCTATGGGGAAGATTTCTCCCAGGTCTTAGTATCAAGTCAAGCTAGGGTTCTCTTTAATGCCAGGAAAAAAGGAACTCAACATGTATTTTTCCTTTTTTTTTTCTTATTTTTCTATATGTCTTCCTTTTTCCCTTATTTCTTCACATTTTAATTTTATTTTATTGTATGTTACTTGTATTAATCTGTATATTTCTTTAAACCATCTACTCTATAAATAAATAGCTCTACAATAAAAATGAATGAAACAGAAAGGGATAATGAAGAGTTCAGCTACCACTGACTGTGAAGAATGAGGGACACAGCTTTCAAAATTATAAATGGTGAGTGAAGATTTTTAAATCTCAGAAAATTAAGAAATCCATTTCATTCGTTAGTTCCCAAAACAACGTCGGCTGAATTTTTAAAATAAATATATTATTTTGATTCAGTTAATTTAGAAACTTGTAACATGCTTTTTGTACTATAAATATCCAACACCTTTGCAAGACAGGCTAACATTAAATGTATGTCATGACTCAAACTGATTTACTTGTGGTTAAGCCTTAACTAGAGTATTGTTTAATAGGACAGTAAATGAAAAGAGCATGAGAATTCTGAGGAACTGCAACCCCTCCATTTTTCAGTTTACATGTTTTCCTATTGCTCAATAATATCAAATAATGACTCATATGATTCAAGACACTGATTTTATTTTAATGAAGTTTATGTTTAGCTTAAACACCTTATTAAAAGTTACTTTTAATATATTTTGTGCAAAAGAAGTAACATGCTATAGTCAAAGCAAAATGCAGTATAGTTATATGATAGATTACATTTTTTTGTATGTTGAGCACTAATTCATTAATTCACTAGCTAGAAAAGAGATTGAAATGAATGTTTCTCACACAGCTTTTTGGAAACCAAGACAAAGGAAGTGGAAGTAGAAAACTGACTTGGAATTTTTTCAGGAAATTAGAATACTTTTGATCAATTAAGGAGGAAGAGTATTCAAAGTTTTTAACTAATATGAGTGTTTATGTTATCATGGAACTCATTTCAAATTGCATGGAAGCATCTTCCAAACTTTGCATTTTTCACAACCGTTGGAAAACACACATTGTCAGAATTCAGGTGGTAAGGCATTAGTTAACAATGAAAACAGACTAGCTAAGACTACAAAACATGGAGAAACTGTACCAAGTTTGTCCTTCAACTCACAATGCAATTTTATTTTGTACAATGAACGAAGCAGTGTGGCAGAAAAGAGATTTCATAAAATCAATGCGGGATGATTTCATCTGACAAGTGGAATGGGGGTGGGAAGAGTAGGTGTGAGAAGCTCACTGCTCTTAGTTAAGTTAAAAACTAAATATGACTGAATTAGAACCAAGAAAAGACTGAATTTTTGAAAGACTGAATTTTAGGTAAAAATCCCAGACTTATACTTTTTCCACAGATATTAATATACTTTAGGGGCATAAACCATGTTCATGGTACAGTAAAATTAACATTACAGAAAAGGGAAGCTCATAAGTAACAGAAAGAAGCTAAGAAGGATGTGTAACAGCCCTATAAGAATGGGACAGATATTTTAACCTTAATGGTTATGTTACAAAGAATTTATATGTAGCTACATTTTTTATGGTATAGTTCTCTGGTATTACAAGCCCAGGGAAACACTTCCAGAATATATCCTTTTGTGAAATAATGGAATTTTCTAGGGTGTTTATAGCCTTTAGGGGGCCAAGATTAGACATAAGACATTCTGGTGTGAAATTAACTCTTTAAGAAATCTATTAAAAATCTGTTTAGTCATAAGAAATGATTTTTTAAACCACAGAGAAATATTTCCATCAACATGGAACTGTTTTCTTTGAAACAACATTTAATTAGACAAAATAAAGATACATATTTTTTGGCTCCATTTAACTGCTAACATTAAAAAGATAAATACACACTATTCTGAAAATGACTCTTAGATGGATGAAATGCAAAACTCCCTCACAGGGAGAAGAAGAATCATTGAAATTATTTTAATGCTTTAATGTAAGTGATCTCATTAAAACAAAAACCAAAGAAAAGGAACTTCCAATTCTGCTAAGACACAGAATGAAAATGAATTGTGTGAATGAAAATGAAACAAATAATTTTTCAACAGTGAGAACTTTCTACTCCTCACTAGTCTAGTAATTTACTAAAAATACCTATAACAAAGAAAGTGTAACTGCATTATACGATTTACAACTCTAAACAGCCAACTTTGAAAAAATTAATTCTCTGTAAACTATTTAAAATACACATCTCATTCTCACTAGAAAATTACTTCATTTCCTAGAGAATCTTTTAATGAAATTTGCAACATGTGGATTATCTGACTCAAAATATCAACACTCTTACGCCTACCTGGTCCAGGCAGTTAAATTAAACGTGCAAGGAGAGGCTGGTGCTCAACAATAGGTCATGAAGGGACTCAAGACTGCCTGCCTCTGCTAATGGCATAAAAAAACAAAATCAAGAAAACCTTAAAACACCCCATGTGCCAAACAACATTTAAGAGCCATATGCAGCCTCCCAAGCTGCCAGATTGTAGCTCAGATAACTAGAAAAGCAGTAGCCAAGATAGGGCTCAACCAAAAATGTGAACTTAGCCAACAGTAGGTGCCAATAAATTCTAACACTCACAGAGTGTAAAGCATAGAATAATTTTTCATGATCATGCTTCAGTTAGTCATCTATACTTATACAATTGAGATATAAATGAGTATAACAGCAACCCACGAAGTCTGTTGATTATGAACATCTGCCATATGTCCTTGAAAACTAGATGTTTCTACCTCTAGGGGAAGGAAGAATCTCAATTCTGACTCTCCAGTGGTCTCAGGTACAGAGAGAACCAGTCTGTCTGAGACCCATCAGCAACCAAAGCCCTCTTTATTCAGAAGAAGTCAAGCCATTCCTGGGCCCTATGTGTCATGTCTTGGAATATCAAGGTTGGCCTGTCATGAGCATTTAATTTACTGAGAACGTGATGAGAAACAATGCATATCAAAATGCATTTGTAATGTATTTTATTGATCGTTAATGACAGAAGAAAGGAAAAGTAGATAGAGATGACAGAGGAAGAAACAGAGCAAGGGGCCAACAAGCAAGACATATTTTCCCAGACCACCAGGACCTTATCCTGAGGAAGAACGGAAGCTATTGATATATATCACTTCCTGAAACACCTGGGAAACATCAGGAGGGGGTTCCAGCTGCCTTGAGAGACAAGTTCCAGGGTGGTCCTGTGAATTGACTGCAGAATGAGATACTACTGACTTCCTTTTCTACCGAAAATTCCAATGAAACTCAGAAAAGGGGGCTAATCTAGAAATCCATACAGTAATTTTTTTTTAATGTAGATAGAGTCTGATCTGTTTGAGATTTCTTCAATACATATGTTAAATAATCACTTGTTAAATAATATTTTCCACAGTCTCAAGATCAGTTATTTAATATGATACTCAAAGACTGAAGCAAATATTTGTAGTGCATGTCTGAAAGTCATCCAAGTGTTATGTTTTACCGATACTGGATTCCTCATAGTTCTAAAATACTGAAACATACTCGTTTCTTGTTCTTTGCCAAAAAAACCTTACACTTGTATTCTTCATTGGAAAAAATTTTATTTCATCTGACTTTTTGATATAGATGAATCACTCATTAACAATAATTAGTAAATGAATAAAATTGATGAATCCATGTTATATGTAAGATCATACATGATCTATTCAGCATTATGACAATAACAGCTAACACCTATAGACAATTTACTACATGCCAAATACTATGTAGAACTTTACATGGATCATTTCACCATTTCGCTTAATCTTCTACAAAATCTATGAGGCAGACACCATTACAATCTCTGCTTTCAACTGAATTAAACAAGGCTCAGAGAAGTAATTTTAAAAAGACAGTGAAACTAATGAGTGGTAGACTGGTGACTCAAACCCAAATTCAAGTTTATACCTCTCTCTATCTCTCTCTGTCTCTGTCTCTGCCTCCCCCTCCTTCCCTCTCCTCCCTCTTGCCAATATTATGCTTAATTGTATATATAAACAGAGAAAGTAGACTTTAATTCAGCAGTAAAGAATACTAGAAGATTCCTAGATTTTCAAATAATGTAATTCATAGTCAAGAATAGCTACACGCTATACAATCTATAATTGTAATATTTTTGTCCAATTCTCTTCCTACAAGATCTGCAAGCCTGTTTATCATTTTTAAAAGATAACATTCCATCATGATGCTTCATTTATTCAAACTCAAAAATTGTGAACATGTTTCTGTAACAGCGCTGTTAACTCTGCAAGAACTTTTGTTAGGAGGAAAAGTCAAACAAAATCCTAAAAGCTATGGAAAGTTTAGCAAAGAAAATTCAAAATTTTAAGAAAATTCTGTTATAGATGGTTCTTATAAAAGAAATATGGAAACAAAATTACTGATGGGTTTCATAGTTTATTCTATGACCAGATGTGAAATCTCACCTTTATGTGAATGCCAACCCAGAGTGGAATAGATTAATTTTTCCATATAATGTGAACAGTAGCATAGTTGGACATTTCAAGTAACCTAAAACCCGACCTGGAAAGCCCTAGTTTGGCTGTGCCCCAATCTACCTACTCAGTGTCCAGAAAATGTAGAACACACCCTAATGTTAAAATGCTTATATATGATTTAATTGTATACTTATCTTTACTAAATTTATTAACAGATACTATTTAATATATTCCTTGGTAAAGAAATTTTCCATTATTCCTTTAAATAAGACTCAGGGTTAGGGCTAGGGTTAGGGTCAGGGTTAGAATTAAATCAGTGCCACCTTTAAAATAAATGTTGTTTAAATAGTTCCTTTAGAGATTGAAATTCCAAAATAAAGTAAATTCTATGTAATTGCTTAGCAAAATATAAAGTCAACATTCTGAAACAGTATTCCTTTAGAAGATAACATTTTCTAATGCTAGGAAAAAATGTAGAAATTATTTTTTTCATACAGATTCTGAAGTTAGCGATGGGCAATTGTCAGTCTAAAATTCAAATGTATTGCCAAAAGTTAATGTAAATATGGTGATCATAAAGTTATATCCTACAAGACTTGGAGCTCCCTTTGTTTGTCTCTTCTTTTATGTCAGTTAATGAAAAGATCTAAGATTCCACTTATTCTAACAGAGAGGGTGCAGATATCTACGATTAACTCCCCTTTAACCAGAACAAATGCCTATATTATAAATAAAATATTAAATCAATTCTTGAGCATGTAGGTCACCTGAGCATATTTTACTGTCTTGGATCAGGAATGGGCAGGCTGCTATGTGAGGACTGTACCTTCACAGCAGAATCAATGAAAACTTGAATGGAGGGACATAAAAGTTTGTCAAAACTTTCTATGTGATGTTAAGGCAATAAAGCAACAGATAAAATATAATAATTTTCCATCTTTATTTAAAATATGATTTTTTTACTCATCCATACAGAGACAATGTCTGAAAAATAATATTTTCATGTAAACAAAAATCAACTGACTGTGTTTTCCATATAAAGTATTTTTTGCCTTCCAATTAGTTTTATATTAAATGGAGAGACAAATCTTTTTCATTGAGTTTATTAAATTACCTATTTTTAAACTATAATGTGCTTATCTACATTTTTATTATAAAGGTATACGTAAGTTGGTTTTATAAAAGAAAATTAGTTTCTATCAATAAAAGGAATAAGGTACGTAATAATTTTAAATTTGCATAGCACATATTCCAAGTAACTAGTTACTATTAATACTTACTTTCTGTAATAAATATAAGAAATACTTCCCCATAGTGTAAATATCATGATGCATAAAAAAGAAAGCTAAATTAAGGAAAGTGGGATTACACTTCTAAAAGAAAAATGAATGGGACTGTGTAATCTTGAGGTATAATGACTTCACAGGGAACATGTTTTCATAAAATGTTTCTTCGATACTGAGAAATCATGACAAATTTGAAAAGGTAAGTAAATGAGTTAAGTTATAATCTACAAAGGTATGCAGGGTAGCTAAAAGACATTTAACTCCAACCACTTGAAAACCAAACTGCAGTGAAAACTGCAATACATTATTTAAGTGTTAAGTAACTTTTACTAAGATTAACTTTCAGGAAAACTGTTTTAAACGCAATTGCTTTTCATTTCAAAACCAATTTCTGAAGGAAAAAAACCTCAGATTATTTCGTAAAACGAATTACTACAATAAAACAACAGTTCATAACTCAGATTATTTAAATAATGGGTGCGGTTGAGAAAATGGAATGAGGGCAGACACAAAACAAAATTTTAGAGAACCAGTCATAATATTAAGCAGTTACTTAACATCTTCAGAATTTCTGTTTTTCCACATAATCATCCCTTTTAAAGTTTTGTGAATAAGTCTATTATAAGTGATACAACATTATGAGTTAATTTTTCCTATGCTTTAAAAATGTATGTTAAATTTTCACATAAGAATCTTCCAAGAAACTACAGAGTTTAACTATTTGAAAACAAAGAGATGCGATTACATACCTAACCAAAATAACAACAAACAAAGGACGAAATGCGAAAAACTACAGCCCAAGAGAACAGAATTAATCCTCTTGTTAGAGACAGGAAACGGATACACATGTATATAAACACCAATAAAGCAAATAAAGCGGAAGTAGCATCTTCCAGAGATGTGACTATATACATAAGCTGCTGCTTAAAGTTACGGGTCACGCTAATAAGAAAGCCTCGGACAGGCCTCAGCTCTGATAAGAAAGGCATCTCCCACAATCGCCCTTGTGTCCATCACTGGCTGTTGCTATCATTTTCAAGCAAATACAAAGATACAGAGAGAATAAATAGAATCACTGCCCCAGACTGTAAATTGTCACCCACCTGTAATATGAGAACATTTTCATCACAGCTCAAGTCTTACCTCATAAGACCAGACACACTGAGTACCACCAAAACGTCGAACACATCTTCCTACTTCCACGTCCTCGTGAGTCGTGTACATTTCTCTGAGGCATTCACCAATATGTGGCACCATCCTCCTGAGAACCTCGCGACTGAAGATCATTCCAGGTCCTCCCATGCAGAAGTTCTCCCCAGGCTCTAGCCCCAGCTTTCCAAGTTCTTCAATATTCCCCAGGCCAGTCTGGCCCAGGTAGAGGGGCTTGCTGCTATTCAGTGATCTAAGAAACTCTTCCAACTTATCACCTACAAAGAGAAAGGCAACAATCACTCCTTTTCCTAATTTCATAATCATTTATAACACACCAAGCAAGGGAAAGAACTTCCAATATTGTGCATAAACTCCCCAAAAGTCTTATACAATTGAAAAGAAGAAAAACCTCTTTGAATATTCCATTATTTTAAAAATACTAATTTCTAAATTATAATAAAATTTTCATCACATATACCTATCTATCCACCTATAAGAAATCGCATTCACCAGGAATGCCCTCTTTTTTAAATGTTTGTATGAAATTACCCAATTCATTATTTTCATATCTAATTATCAATATTTCCTCTGCCAACCATCTCTAAGGATTTCACTCCTCTCAACCCAAACCCAAGAAATCTCTAGTTATTAACTCTACATTCAGTTCTTGTTAAATTATAATAAAATTTAATCAACCTTCTAGTCAATGAAAAACCTTAAGTCTGATGACAGTCATCAGATTTTTTTTAAAGGTGAAATAATGACAAGGAGAATAAAGACAGGTTTCTTAGCATGTATGAAGTAGTGATAAAATTCTCCGAAATATAATATTAATATTCAGCCCTGATTGGCAGACTACTGATACCCGATAATTGATTTAGTTTAGTGTTTTGTCCGTAACTAAACTCAGGTCATACACAACCCAAAAGGTGTGTGTATACATATATGTATGTGTGTGTATATACATACATACATATATATATAGAGAGAGAGAGAGAGAGAATATCAAACTTGCCTTGAAATATAACACTTTGGAACTTTGGAAAGTACCCTTTTAGGAAAAAATTAACATTTGTTAAAATTTATATAATTGGTTTATAGTTTGTAAGTTCATCAGGAAAAACAATTTTAAAATAAAGTTCTGTAGCTAAAACAGCTCCAAAGCATTTCGTACTCTACCAAGTGATATACTAGAATAAGTAGTCACCTTCTTTACATTCCCAGTCAGCATTTCTACCATCTCAGCACGTGCAGTCATTATCTTGATCCTACGCCATGCCTCTTGGATTTCAGTGAGTTTCAGCTGACTATTATTGGGTTCTTAATACAAAATGCCTTTCATTCTTAATAGAAATGGAAAGAATATGGCATTTCAATGTTCTGAAGGACAATCTTTCAAAGCACTAAAATATATGACAGAAGTGGATGCTGTTAATGCAGTTTGGAAATTGTCTGCAAAGTGTGGCAAACTTCTGCCAGGAAACCTTTGTGATTTTAAAGAGACACAGAAGACGTGGGGACTAAAAGATAGTGGATCTATCAATTATAGATATCCACATAACTTATATCTACCTATAAGATACTGCAATCACCAGGAATGCAATCTTTTTTAAATGTTTGTATCAACTTATCCAATTCATTATTTTCATATCTAATTATCAATATTTTCTCTGCCAACCATCTCTAAGAATTTCACTCCTCTCAGCCCAAACCCAAGAAATCTCTAGTTATTAACTCTACACTCAGTCCTTGCCAAAATGTGACAGTTTTTTCTTGGGGGGGGGTGTCTTATTTATTTGTTTGTTTTTCCTTGAGTATGTAAAAGATACTACCTGAATCAGGAGAAAGCAATAAGGCTACAATTAGAGTGGTGTAAACTAAGTAAGGGCTGCCCCCCTTTGACCAAGAAGCTAGCAAATGTGGAAAGAAACACAGGGAGGGGCTTCCATGGTGGCTCAGTGGTTAGGAATCCGCCTGCCAATGCAGGAGACACGGGTTCGAGCCCCCCCCCCCCCCCCCCCCCCCGTCCTGGAGGATCCCACATGCGGTGGAGCAACTAGGCCCATGCGCCACAGCTGCTGAGCCGGAGTGCTACAACTACTGAAGCCCACGTGCCTAGAGCCCGGGCTCCGCAACAAGACAAGCCACCGCAATGAGAAGCCTGCGCTCGCAATGAAGAGTAGCCCCCGCTCGCCGCAACTAGAGAAAAGGCCGCACAGCAAAGAAGACCCAAGGCAGCCAAAACACACACACACACACACACACACACACACACAGGGAGCCCTCCTTCAATACAACCTAGCTACTTCCCTTGTGTTCCTCTCCGCAAAGAGCAAGCCTGTAAAGATTTCCTCCCGCTCTAAGGAACATTCCTCTGCTCAGTTTAGCAATCTCTGGCCAGAGCCACTCACACGCAGGGCGAAGGACCGCGCCTCTTTTAAAACGGACAAAGTTTTCTCGTGCTGGGGCTGCGCGTGGTTTCGGGAAGGGCTTCCCAGCCCCTGCTTAACGCTGCAGCCACCAAGATGGACTGGAAAGGATCCAGCCTAGTGTGTGCTAGTACAGCTTGGAGCTCCTAGGGTCTGGATAATTCGCGGGCGCTGTCCCCTTTTCCCCCACCACCAATTCCTGTCAATACAGCCATCCCCTCAGGGTTTTACTGAGCTGTTGCCGGGGGCGTAAGGAACTGCTTGAGGCTGCACTGCGGTGGCTGGAAGGAGCTGTGCGCGGGAGCGGCTGGGATGCTCAAGCACTCCCATTGAGCGGCGGGTGGTGCAGAAGGAAGGGAAACGCACAGAGAAGGGTGTGGGACAGCGAAGATGATTCCTCAATCTCACCAGTTCCAAAACTAAGCTTGATCCAGTAAAAACAAAAGGATAGAGGGATAATCAAGACCACCGATCTCCAAACTGGCTCTCGCCTGCATCCTCCACCCTCCTTTTCTCCACCGAGGACACGCCCCTCTGGACCGATTAGGGAAACTACCACCACCTGGGGCTTTCAGAGCAGTGTAAAGTGGGAACAGCCTCAGGCTTAACCCCGAGGTCCCTTTTCTCGCCTTCCTACACGATAAAGAGTAGTAGCAAGAGGTGGGTGGAAACCAGAGCAGCAAGAGTGAGGAAGGCGAAAAAAGCTGGGCAGGTGTGAGGAGGGTCCAGACCGCAGGAGAGGAGGAGCGGACTAGGAATGGTGGGCGGAGGCGAGCAGGTGTGGGGGGGCGACCGGCTCGGGGCTGCAGGAGCCCGGAGCACGTGCTGGCAGAAAAGCAGAGAGGGGCTGGCCAGGGATAGGGGCTGGGCAGGGATTGGGGCTGGCTGCAGAGAAAGGAGGCGGGGAGGCGAGGAGACGGGACAGCAGGGGCTGGGAGGTCACCTTTAATGTAGACATCGTCGTCGGCGCGCATGAACCACTCATACTTGTCCAGGTAGTGGTCATGCATGTACTTGATCATCATGAAGGACTTTTTCTGGGGAGGGTAGGAGTCGTCCACCCCAGGCAGCGCGATGACAGGCAGGGGTGGCGGGGGGTGGCCAAGCCCAGCGTTGGGGGGCTGCTGGCTGGAAAAGAACTCCACACGGCCGGGGATAAAGCGCGCCCAGGTCCGTTGCACCGCCAGCGCGCGGCTGCCCAGGTACTTCTGCGCGGTCATCACCCCCACGTACAGGAAATCCCGGGGTCGGGAGCTCCGGGCGGCGGCGCCCCCGTCCCCGCTGCCGTTGTGGCTACTCCCCGGCCGACCGCCTCTCCGCTTCCCAGCCGCGTCTCCATCCTCCTCCTCAGGTTCCCCTTCGGCCACAGGGGCTCCGGGGAGCCCCGTCGCGCCTTCGGGCTCGCGTCCTCGCCGCCGCTGCTGCAGCGGAGGTGGCTGCTGCCAGGGGCTGCTGCGAAAACTGGTTCCCCCCGGCGCTGCTTCAGGCAGCTGCGGCCCCTGGAACTCCTGGCGCGCTGGGGGCGGCGACTGCTCCGGCCACTGCCGGGCATAAGGCTGGGGGAGCGGCTGCTGCGCGCCGGCGCCAGCGGCCGAGCGGCCGTAGTAGGAGCAGAGGCTGGAACCGCGTCTCTTCCTCTCGCTCAGCTCGGCCACTCTGGGGGCGATGAGCCAGGACGCAGCAGTGAAACCCAGCACCAGCCCCAATGCCACGCTCATCCACGGGCGGCGGGAGCGCACGGCCATCGCGGCTGCCCCGGGCGCTGACGCTGGCTGAGCAGCTGCGGCGCTGCGCAAGGGTCTTCCGCTTCACACCCGCCCCTCCTCCGCCTCAACGCCCCCAGCCCCGGCCGCCGCCCGCAGCACAGGCTCTGACGCCGCCTCCGGGTCGGAGCGCTCCGGGCGCCTAGCCGGCGGCGCGTTGCAGCTGCCGGCCGAGTTCCCCGCTCCGAGCGAGGGTCGGGAGTGAAACTTCTCCCGGCGGTGGCGGCGGCAGCGGCGGCGGCAGCAGCAAGAGGAGCTGCAGGAGGAGGAGGTGGAGCGGCGGCGGCGGCAAGGCGTCTGCTCCTAGGCTGCCACCCTGTCACTGGCGCGCCTGGTCCCTCCCTCCTCCCTCCTTCCCGAGCCCCCGCCCTCGCTCCCCCCGCCGCCGAGCTCCGGACTGGCCCGGAGGAGGAGCCACGAGCACCACGGCTGCCAGCCGCGGGGAGCGCGGGCCGCTGTATTTCCCGGTCACCCGCCCTTGGACGCCCCCCGCCCGCGCTTAGGTCCAGAGCCGGCCTCCTCTCCGGAAGGAAACGATCCCTGTCGGGCCGCCTCCGGCTTCCAGCGCCGACGCCCCCTCGTTCCTCCTCCCCCGGTCCTAGTTCTCCGTCCCATTTCCCGTCCCGTCCCGCCCCTCCGCCAGCCTCGCAACACCCGCGTCCGGGGGCTCCGCCGCCCTCCTCCCAGCGCGTCGGCTCCACTGACCTCATCAGCGGAGCTCGGGTCCCAGAGCCCACGACGAGCGCCCGCAACTCCCTTCCCGCTCGCCTCCCCCAGCCCACAGCCGGTTACGTCCCGGCGTGACCCTTCCCCATTCTGCCCCGCCCAGGTCCGCCCAGGCTCCTGTCTTCGCGTTTTCGGTCCTTTTCGAGTTTGTCTCGCGGCTGCCACTTCGGGTCTACTCTCTCTACTCCTTATCCCGCTCACTGTTCAGGAAACCGTCTGTCCCACCCTAGCACCTCTCCATCAGCCTTACCAACTCCCCAGTCCCTACCTGCATCCTTCACCACTTTCACCACTACTTCCCAGTTGTACACAGAAGCACCATTGTCACTCGGTGTCTCTCCTAAGAAAATCTCTGGAGGGATTGGAAATACCTACCCTGAAAGGCTAGGGGAAGTCACGGTGAGTGGGGGGCTTCATCCCCAAAGAAAATAAAAATTCCATGTTCCCCACCTGTTGAGTTGGGGCATGTGGGGCTGCCTAGTGGTCCCCTCCTCAGCTCTCCGTTGGTTTCATGTCTAGAAGTGAGAACCATGAACTGTTTGCAGCCTTGATAGAGACTAAGCTCAGTAGGATTGGCAAATGATGGAGAAATGTGAACAAATAATAGAGCCAGTAACCAGAAGGTTCAAGCTAAGAAAATTCTTATCCCCCCTGGAACTTAACCAGAAAATAAAATAGAAAATATAATTTTTATTCTTGTCTATAAAGCATTTTCTTTTCTAAGGCAATGACAGGAAATGTTTTACCTCGATAATTAGGGAAGAAAAATCTGTAGCAACAGAATCTCAAAAAAGGTTAACTTGTATTGGCCAAAATCATTGAAAGTTATATTGTGAAGAAATTACCTGAAGATACGTGAAGTTTTGAAGAAGGGAACATTTAAAAGCTTTCTCTCCAGAAATTGTGAATCTAACTACAGTCTGAGGTGCATGTGGCATCCCAAGCCCTTTCCTCTTCCTCAGATTTCAGTCTTCTGTTTTGTACATCAAACGCAAAGGGATGGTATTGAATGGCATGAGACATAGGGCTCCATCCAGCAAGGTGCTGGCAGCGTCCTTGGAACAGTAGGCCTGCCTGGAGCCCTTGGAGGGGTGGTTCTTTCCACACCAGTAACTGGCTGTGCATGAGCACGTCTGACTAAATGTTTCATCTGCTGGACAATGAAGCTCCTTTTCCATGGCTAGGTCTTGCCCAGAAACACTTGGGAATACAGAGTACTGAACTCTTTCTCAAAGTTTAATTTGAGTTAGAATACAAAACTAATCAAACAAACAGGCCTCTTCTGATTTAAAAATAAATCTTCCCAAGGACATTTTAAACTTTCTAGAATAGTGCTGTTCAATAGAACATTCCGTATAATGGACATTTTCTTTATCTGTGCCATCCAATACAGCAAGCACAAGCCACGAATGATTACTGAGCAGTTGAAATTTGGCTAAAATGGTTGAGGAAAGAAATTTTCAATTTTATTTAATATTAATTAATTTTGATTTAAATAGCCCCATGTGGCTAGGGGGTTACCATGATGGACAACACATTTCCAGAGGAAATTCATAACATATAGCCCATTACCTGTGGTCCATTGTGAAGAACAAATAGTCCACTGACGCACCAGCATACTCTCCCCTGGAATATCCAGCTGGTCATCGTTTCACTGGGTGCAGTTCATGTAGCTGATCTACAAAATCATTAATTCTTATCAGGTACGAATAACCTACTCATCAATTACAATATTTTGGGATAAAGTTAACTTCATTCATTTATTCAATATATATGTGTGAGAAATTAAGCACTAGACAAGGAAGGTGGAAGGCTCTAGACATGGAAATGTCAACAAGATATTCATTGCCACCTATCTGAAGTTTAAAGTGCAGTGAAGAAGACAGACATTAAATACCACACTACAAAATGAATTACCGTGGTGACAAATGATATGAAGGGAAAATGGAGGGTACTCAGAGAGTACAAGAGCACCTAATTTAGTCTGGGAGCCAGAGAAGGAACTTGAAGACATGGAAATAAAATGAAAAGTATTGAAATGAGGTTCCATACTGGCTAAGTGACTTTAGGAAAGTTATTTAAATTATCTGAGCTTTAGATTTCTCATCTGTAAGTACATTTCTATGAAGATTTATTAAGATATTATATGTAAGTGCTTAGCACAGTGTCTAGTTCATTGTAGGCACTCAGAAAATGTTAGTTCTTCTCATTTTCCAACGCTTCCTTCATGATAAAATCTCTTCGATGTCACCTTTATTTTAAATGATGTTCCATCTTTTCATTTATTTAACAAATATTTATTTAGTATCTACCTTAAGCTAGTCACTATTCTAGAGAAACAAAACAAAGCCCTTGATTTCGTGGGGGTTATAGTCTACTAAGTAGAGATTATACACACACACACGCACCTACATATAATATGCCAGGTATAAGTATTTTGAAAAAAGAGAGATGGTGGGTGTGTACTTGTGTTGGATGAGGCCATTTTAAATTTGTTGGTCAGAGAAGTTCTTTCTGATAAGTTTAGCAGAGAACAGAAGAAAGTGAGGAAACTAACCATAAGGATATCCAAGAGAGGATCTTCCAGGAAGAAGGAATAGTCAACACATCGGCTTGACATAGCCATGGTAAATTGAGGAACAGCAAAGAGACCAATATGGGTTGAAAATGGAAGGGAGCAGGTGACTTCCTGATTATTTAAGCCAGTGTTATTGAGCAGAATAATAATGTGAGCCATAAATGCAAGACATGTAATTTAAATTTTTCTTGTAGCCACATTTTTTAAAGTGAAATTAATTTTAGTAATACATTTCATTCAACTTAATATATTCAACAGATTATCATGGCGACAGGTAATCAATATAAAATTATTACTGTGAAAATTATTTTTATCACTACTAACTTTTCCAAATCCATTGTGTATTTTATACTTATACCACATCTCAATTCAAACTAGCTACACTTCAAATGTTCAATAGACACATGTAACTAGTGTCTACCATATTGGGCAGTGTATATTCTGAGCCTGGAAGACATTTGGAAAGAATTTTTTAAATTCTGAGTGACAATGAAGGTGTTAAGTGGTGATATGGTTTTTATTTATGTTTTACAAGGACGACTCTAGCTCCCGTGGGGGGAACTATTAGAGGAGGAACAAAGGTAGAATCAGGGAGAGCATTTAAGACATTATTGAAATCACCCCATCACTTTGAAACAGAAGAAAAAGACTTGTCTTTCCACAGTGTTTGCACCTCTTCCTCATTTGTAATAAGTAGAAGCACTGGGTAAGTTTGTTATATGAGTTTAATTTCATGTTTATTGAGGTTCCTCTAGCTGTTTATTTGTTATTTCCCAAAGTCAGTGAAGTAATTTTCTTGTACTCACTTTAATTTTGAAGATACATAATTTTGAGGGTAGATAATTTTCTGAGAAATCTCTACCAAGGACTAAGTTTTTTATTAAAACAAAGAATAAAGTAACATGTTCTAGGAAGAATTTAAGAAAAAAATTTTATTTGGATAAGAGGGGTGTTAAGGGACAAATTTGTATGGAAACTCACTATCATTGAAGAAAAATAAACATAATAAATGCATACTAAACTATAGCCAGATCTATGCATTATATTGGAAGAAAGAATACAGAAATGTAGGTAATTTCCAATATTGCTGGCTAAAAATGTCTGACAGGATTGCTATTCTGATATAAACAAGAATGTTTCACTATATATACTTGTGAAACACCTGATAAAATCTCTGTGAAGCACCTCAATAGTAGATTTTGAGAAAAAATAACAAAACTTCATAAATTATAATAGTTTCCAGAAAAATTACAAAACTAATTCCCTCTCTTCTCCAAATCCTTTAACAATTTCAAGCATGTCCATATTTGACTATTGTAACACATGAATCAATTGCCTCCTCTGAGCTGAAGATATTAGAACATAAGGGATCATCTGGATTCACATTGAAGCAGAGCTCTCACAGGGGTTGTGTCCCTGGCTTTAGAATGACATGAATGTTAACTACCCTGAAACCAAGTCTGGTACACTTAGAGAAAGCCCTTCAGCAGACTGGTCTGAAGGTACTACACTGAGTGTTTAAATTTTTTTTTTTTTTTTTTTTTGGCTGGCTGCGTTGGGTCTTCTTTACTGCGCAAGCTTTCTCTAGTTGCAGCGAGCGGGGGCTACCTTCGTTGTGGTGCGCGGGTTTATCATTGCAGTGGCTTCTCTTGTTGCGGAGCACGGGCTCTAGGCGCATGGGCTTCAGTAGTTGTGGTGCATGGGCTCAGTACTTGTGGTGCACGGGCTCAGTAGTTGTGGCTCACGGGCTCTAGAGCACAAGCTCAGCAGCTGTGGTGCACGGGCCACAGCTGTGGCACATGATCCCACGTGCTCTGCAGCATGTGGGATCTTCCCAGACCAGGACTGGAACCCGTGTCCCCAGCATTGGCAGGCGGATTCTTAACCACTGCGCCACCAGGGAAGTCCCAGGAGTCCCTGTTTTAATTGATTGGAAAGAATTAGCAAGAACTTTAAAATCACAGACAAGGTACAAGTGAGTTTAAAAGGGGGATATCATAGTTTGATCAGTTATTAAAGTTAAAGGTAGATATTTAAATATATGGTTCAGCATATGCTTCTGTTACAAGGTGTAAGCAAAGACACTTTGATTTAGTATTTTACTGTGATATTTAGAATATTATAATTTTTTCTTGACAGATCAAGACTGAGTTGATTTCATTTGTGTGAAGCAACTCTGGCATCTAGTGGTTAATGATCATAATGTAATTCAGTTTGTTTCTGAGGGATAAATTGTGTTATAAAATATTTTTGACATTGCCAAGGAAGATTATAATCATAGAGACATAATAAGATAACCATTTAATTATATTTTTATTCCCTCAGAAATCAGGGATGGTAGAAGTTCATATACTGAAATATGAAAAGGTAATTACTTAGAGCACATTATAAGACTGTGTAACTTTTAAAGCTATACTAATCTGCATTTAGCTAATCAACATGAAAATGCTGTAGTTAATTTTTTTTACGCTGACTATTTGATGCTACTAAGGAATTATTAATTCCTTTTTAGGTATGATAATTGTATTGTGACTATGTTTTTTTAAGAGAAGTTCTTATTTTTCAGAAATATATACTGAAATGTTTATAGGTGAACTGGTATGATGTCTGGAATTCAAATAATATGGGATTGAGGGTGGTGCTAAGTGGATGGCAATGTGAGGGGTGTGGAGGGGGATTGATTGACCAAGTATTGATGACTGTTGGGACTGGGTGATTACCTCTGGGTAGATTTGACATTCTCTATAATAAAAAGTTTAAAGAAAATATTTTATTTGTTTAAGATCAGCATACATTCAATTTTTATTTCCTATAGCTTTATCTAAGAGATAATCCACTTGTCCAAACCATCAATGTACTTTGAGAAGAAGACAATGAAACTACTGCTGTCACTTATGAAAGGGTCAAGAGGTGACCATATCAGAATTAAAACTTCTATATCTTCCATCCTTCCTGGGCTCCAATGACAGTCTCTTAGACATAAGCAAAACACCCAATCAAGCTTTTACAAATAAAGAAGCACTATTTATGATGTGTGGACTTTTTTACTTTTAAGAAATAGTAGTCTATGATTAGGCAGTGAGCTTCAAAATCTTCAGAGAGCTCCTAATCACCAATCTGAATTTATTCTAAAAAGATTTTTATTTTAATTTTATCCTTTCACTACTCACCTAAAATATTAATAAACTCCAATTTAATATTTTCTATCTTAGAAAAGTTAAAATGCACATGCCACCTTTCTTCCTGTTTCTTTAATTTTCAACCCCTGTTAATTACTTGGTCTCTTTCCCTGTGCTACAGATCACTGCTGTTACAAAGAAATATAATATGATCCACACATGTAATTTAAATTTTTCTAGTAGCCACATTTTAAAAAGTAAAAACAGGTAAAATTAATCTTAAGAATATATTTTCTTTTCCCCAGTATATGTAGCTCTGACTAGTAAGTCTTAAAGCCCACTTTGGATAACAAAAAGACAAATGGATTTCAGAAGATTTACGGGATTTATTATGCTGCTTTCTTAAGTATCAATATACAAATATTGTGCATACTAATCCATACAAATATGATCTCTATATATGTATGTTGTACACATATATATAGTGCATATATGTAAAATGTTTTTCTTTATAGTCACACGATCATTACAGAATAAGCATAAGAGGAGAGATTAGGGGGTCTTTTCTCTTATACCTATTTTTATTAAATTTCAGGATATTTTACAAGATGCAAGAGAAGTTAGATATCACATTTCTCAACCCATTGTCATAGGATCTTGAGTGAGAGGCAGGTACAGTTTATAATTCATTTTAAGGCTGCTGCAAGTACATAGTGAATTAATAAATGACACAGTCTTTCAATAGTCTTGAAAGTCTGGTTTGATGGATTTCAATAAAGTGTCAGCATGGGGAGGGCAGAACTTTTATTTTCTGCTACTCTTCATTATTTTTATTTGTTTTGGAAAATATATTTATGTTCATAAAATATTTTATTTCTTCATGTTAATATATAATAGGTTTGTTATTTATATATGAGTTGTTTAAATTAAAATTTAATACTTCTAATTTTTAATTTCTCATACAATAAATATTTGGGATTCTCATTAAATTTTAAGACTATAAAGAGGTCCCAAGAACACTGGTCTAAGGCAATTCCTTCATTCATTCTTTTCAACTCCTGAAAGTAGCACAATTTTTTTAAAGAAGAATAATTGAATTAGAATGCCTTGTTCCTGATGGAACATTGACTCTAATAGTTTGCAATGACATGAGAGTGACTGTCTGTGAATTTGCACGTTTGAAGCTTTGACATGTTTGTAACTATATTATTGCCTCCATGGTTTTTGATTCACACCTATGGCATTCCAGGAATCCAATAGCTTAACTTTTTTTTTTGTTTGTTTTTGCATGTGCTGCTATTAGAAGGGAATGGCAGGAATGAATCTTCTGAGACAGAGTTTAAATCATTCAGATATTTCTGATTCTAATTTGTATCTAGTAACAAATTGGTATCTTTAACAAGTTTAGGGGTATACTTTTAATTTCCACAAAAACAAACTGTAGGACGATACATTATTCTAAGGCTCCAACCATTTTGTAATATTGGGCCAAAGAAAGAATGTCTCAATAAGTTAAGTCTAGAGTTAAAGAGTCATAAACTTTAGTGAAGAAGGAAGAAGATAATACTGCCATACCAATAAAATTGAAAGGGCAATTATTTGCCTTTTGAAGCCAATTGGAACTCTAAGAATAGACAGAATGTGAAATCCAAAGAAAATCTGGTGAACTAATTGAAAAAGGTAAATTGGCTCTCATAAATGAAATAAGTGATCATCATTTGGAAATTACTATAAGGATATTGTTCAAGATGCAAAATATGAGTGTGTGGGTAGAGTGGGGGAGGGGGGCAACGATACTTTCCCTCCTTGGGCCCCTGTGGCCTTAGCGCTGCATCTTCATTGGGCAGAAAGAGGACTAGAACAGCCTTAAGAGAGGAATAAGAGCAAATGCTAGCCTCATAGCTAAGTGATTTCTCAGCAGTGCTTTCTGCTTTCATCTCCCAACTGGGCACAAAAAGATTTAAAAGGAGGCAGGACTGAGGCACACCCAAGAAATAAGTGAGGGGTGGAGCACTGCATTTTTAAGACCTTTGGTAGAGTTATGCTTACCACACCCTCCATACCACGCCACACATTTTTATTTTCCAGACTGCACTTCCCATGTCTACCTTTACGGAAAGCAGAGCAGGAATAGCAACAGAGCCATCCAAACCAGAGTAAAATTAAATTTAGGCTTTAGTATTACACAGAATTGGAACTCCGGGACATGATAAAGCCATCAGATCAAACCTTCTTATAGACATATAGAATCCAACTGGCCATGAAACCTTACAAGTAATGAAAACTTTGGCACTTAGGTCAGTGTTTCTCAAAGTGGGACTCTCAGAACGCCTATGTAAGTCTTTCTAATGTTTTAATGTGCATAACTATTACTAGTAAATCTGGAGTTCTTCTGAATCAGAATCCCTGAAGGTGGAAGAATCCACAAGATACCTGAGCAATTCTTAAACATACTGAAGTTTGTAACTTACTATTCTAATCTTCCTTGATAATTGGGATAATTCAAAGTCCTAAGATCATCCATTAAATAAACAAATTAACATAAAAAAACCAAACTATGATATCCTTCTACTGACATTTACCACCCTCAAAAAGCATGGATAGATAGCTTAAATTCTAGGTTCCCCAACACCAAATGATAAAAGAACCCTCATTCACTTGCTATTTGCAAATTGAGTGTATTTACATGTCTCTATGTCTTGGTTTGCGTTCCTCAAGAAGTAGACACAGAAGAATTTGGGAGCACATAATTTATTTGAAAGGGATTCCAGGGAACAATGGGAGGAGAGAGGAGAAGTGAAAAAAACAAGGTAAGGGGAAGAATCCAATAAAGGGTGAATTCTGAAGTCAGTTACCATTGAAGATAGCTGGAGTTTAATCCCACTTGGGAAACTCTTGTAGTCAGTATAGACCATGGCCTCAGATTTATCCCATCGGAAAAGTAAAGAAGTTGGCTGTATTTACGCATTAACTTCTGTCAGTCATTGATTATGGGCTATTCCCAGGGGACACTAGTTCATTTAACATGTTTCTCTGTCTTCTGTATGTTCTGTGAACTGGTAAATTGGTATGAGGATCTAGAGAATTGACAGATACAAGTTCAATTTTTCTTTTTGAGCAAAAGTACTTAATAGATTATACTGTGTTCTTTCAGTAGGAGGCACATAATGTCCATCTCTGTTTCTGATGTACTGTTGATAATGAATTCCTAGATTCATTAATTCATTAGAAGTTGCAAATGGTAATAATTTTAATCCTACCATTGTCTCTCCCTTTATTAACTGGAATATTCTCATGAAAAGTTACTAGTAATTTATTTACTGGTATAATCTGCATAGTAAAGACAACATCAATGATTCTTTTTTACCCTTTATTATCTGATGATCCAGAGATTTTAAAAGATGGTTGAGCAGTAAAGATGTCTACACTCAGTTCCTTATAAGGCCTTGTTAGGTAAAATTAATTGAAATAATCCAAAAGCAAGACCCTTGTTGCTACCAGAAATAATCTCGGTTTCTGCTGTTTAATCCCCAGTCACATCACTGATATTCTAATCTACAAATCTGGACTAAAAGCTGTGCCTGTGAGAAGAATAAGATGCTATATTTTCTATTTTTACTTTTTTATTCATTAAGTTGCATTTATAGAACTTCTAAAATTTGGAAACAGGCTGTAAATGTAAGGTGGGAAGTTGTTATTTATTTATTTATTTATTTATTTCCTAGCCATCTGGAATTTCTGGTTTATTATATATAAAATTATATATGAATTATAGGAAAATTTCCTCCCATGGCTTTACAGGCGAATTCTATCAAACATTTAGAGAAGAGTTAACATGTATCCTTCTGAAACTATTCCAAAAAATTGCAGAGGAAGGAACACTCTCAAACTCATTCTATGAGGCCACCATCACCCTGATACCAAAACCAGACACAGATACCACAAAAAAAGAAAATTACAGGCCAATATCACTGATGGACATATACACAAATATCCTCAAAAAAATACTAGCAAACCAAATCCGACAGCACATTAAAAGGATTATACACCATGATCAAGTGGGATTTATCCCAGGGATGCAAAGATTTTTCAATATCCACAAGTCAGTCAGTGTGAAACACCACATCAACAAATTGAAGAGTAAAAACCATATGATCATCTCAATAGATGCAGAAAAACTTTTGACAAAATTCAACATCCATTTATGATAAAAACTCTCCAGAAAGTGGGCATAGAGGGAACATACCTTAACACAGTAAAGGCCATATATGACAAACCTACAGCTAACATCATACTCAATGGTGAAAAGCTGAAAGCATTTCCTTTCAGTCAGGAACAAGACAAGGATGTCCACTCTCACCACTTTTATTCAACATAGTTTTGGAAGGCTAGCCACAGCAATCAGAGAAGAAAATGAAATAAAAGAAATCCAAATTGGAAAAGAAGAAGTAAAACTGTCACTGTTTGCAGATGACATGGTATTATACATAGAAAATCCTAAAGATGCTACCAGAAAACTACTAGAACTCATCAGTGAATTCGGTAAAGTTGCAGGATACAAAATTAATACACAGAAATCTGTTGCATTTCTATACACTAACAGCAAAAGATCAGAAAGAGAAATTAAAGAAACAATCCCATTTAACATCACATCAAAAAGAATAAAATACCTAGGAATAAACCTACCTAAGGAGGCAAAAACCTGTACTCCAAAAACTATAAGACACTGATGAAAGAAATCAAAGATGACACAAACAGATGGAAAGATATACCATGTTCTTGGATTGGAAGAATCAATATTGTGAAAATGACTATACTACCCAAGGCAATCTACAGATTCAATGCAATCCCTATCAATTTACCAATGGCATTTTTCATAGAAGTTGAACAAAAAATCTTAAAATTTGTTTGCAGAGGGACTTCCCTGGTGAGCCAGTGGTTAAGACTCCGCGCTTCCACTGCAGGGGGCGCGGGTTCGATTCCTGGTCAGGGAACTGATATCCTGCATGCTGCATGGTGTGGCCAAAAATTTTTCAGAATTAAAAAAATAAGTAAAAATTTTGTATGGAGACACAAAAGACCCCAAATAGCCAAAGAAATCTTGAGAAAGAAAAATGGGGCTGGAGGAATCAGGTTCCCTGACTTCAGCTTATATTACAAAGCTACAGTCTTCAAAACAGTATGGTACTGGTGCAAAAACAGAACTATAGACCAATGGAACAGGATAGAAAGCCCAGAAACGAACCCATGCACCTATGGTAAATTAATCTACAACAAAGGAGGCAAGACTATACAATGGAGAAAAGACAGTCTCTTCAATAAGTCGTGCTGGGAAAACTGGACAGCTCCACATAAAAAAATGAAATTAGAACATTATTTAACAACATACACAAAAATAAACTTAAAATGGATTAAAGATCTAAATGTAAAACCAGATACTATAAAAACTCTTAGAGGAAAACATAGGCAGAACACTCTTTGACATAAATCACAGCAATATCTTTTTTGATCTGTCTCCTAGAGCAATGGAATAAAAATAAAAATAAACAAATGGGACCTAATTAAACTTAAAAGCTTTTGCACAGCAAAGGAAACCATAAACAAAATGAAAAGACAACCCACAGAATGGGGGAAAATACTTGCTAACGATGCAACTGACAAGGGATTAATCTCCAAAATTTACAAACAGCTCATATGGCTCAATATCAAAAAGAGAAATAACCCAATCTAAAAATGGGCAGAAGGCCTAAATAGAGATTTCTCCAAAGAAGACATACAGATGGCCAAGAGGCACATGAAAAGATGCTCAACATTGCTAATTAGTAGAGAAATGCAAATCAAAACTGCAATGAGATATCACTTCACACCCCTCAGAATGGCCATCATCAAAATGTCTACAAAGAATAAATGCTGGAGAGAGTGTGGAGAAAAGGGAACCCTCTTGCACTGCTGGTGGGAACGTAAATTGGTACAGCCACTATGGAGAGCAGTATGGAGTTTCCTTAAGAAACTAAAAATAGAGCTACCATATGATCCAGCAATCCCACTCCTGGGCATATATTGGGAGAAAAACATGGTTCAAAAGGATACATGCACCCCAATGTTCATTGCAGTGCTGTTTAAAATAGCCAGGACATGGAAGCAACCTAAATGTCCATCGACAGATGAATGGATAAAGAAGATGTGGTACATATATACAATGGAATACTACTCAGCCATTAAAAAGAATGAAATAATGCCATTTGCAGCAACATGGATGGATCTGGAGATTATCATACTAAGTGAAGTAAGTCAGACAGAGAAAGACAAATATCATATGATATCAGTTATATGTGGAATCTAAAAAAAAATGATACAAGTGAACTTATTTACAAAACAGAAACAGAATCACAGACTAGAGAAGGAACTCACGGTTACTGGGGGGAAGGCTGGGGGAGGAATAGATTGAGAGTTTGGGATTGACATGTACACACTGTTATATTTAAAATAGATAACCAACAAGGACCTACTGTATAGCACAGGCAACTCTGTTCAATATTCTGTAATAACCTAAATAGGAAAAGAATTTGAAAAAGAATAGATACATGTGTATGGATAGGTATAACTAAATCGCTTTGCTGTATACCTGAAACTAACACAACATTGTTAATCAACTATACTCCAATATAAACTAAAAATTAAGAAAAAAACAGTTTAGTAGGGTTGAATGTGGGAAATACAAAAACCTGCTAAACGTGGTTCTTTTATACAGTGAGTGTTTATGCAGTCATTTTCTATGTGGTTTTGGCTTCACCTGTGGTTTGGGGTCTTTTGATGTTTGTATCTGGGCTTCTTTTATTCTTAAGTTTTCATTAACAATCCAGCAATGTCAGATATCAAGAGATTTACAATGCAGTTCATGCTCCTCTCTCAGTGTTACCACAACATCTCTGAACCTTCCAAAAGAAGTTCAATTCTGCTAAGCATTTCCTCTCCACTAAAATGAAGGGTATTGGGCTAGAGCAGAAGTTGGCAAACTCTGGCCCACAGGCCAAATCCAGCCCACTATCTTTTTCTGGTAGCCTCCAATTGAGAATGACTTCTATATATTAAAATGGTTTTCATTTAAAAACTGTTATTTTTAAATATTATGTAAATACCTACATAATATCCTCAATTTTGCCTCTTGGCTTGCAAAGCCTAAAACAGTGAGTATTTGGCTCTTTCAGAAAAAGTTCAACTCCTGGGCTACAGCAATGATTTTCAAACTATTTTCAGGAGCAGAACTTTTAAAAAAGAGAGAAAAAAATCTTATTCTAAACCCCTTTGCTTAAAACAAACAAATGTGTAATTAAATTGCATTAAGAATTTTAAAAAATCTTTAAATAATTGCTCTCTAAAAAATTCAAACAGGAACAATGGGGCTGCTTTGATGAAGATGATAGACTAAAAGAAGGAACAACAATTTTGACATTGAGGACTGCAGATGACAATTACAGTCTTAGAGGAGATTCAACCTACAATTTATTCCTGCGTATTTTTTTGTTGTTGGATGATTTCAAAAATAAAATCCTGTTTCAAGAAGATAAGTGGTTATAAATAGTAGCAATTTTTTAACCGCTCACCTTGCAATCTAAGGACACTCTGAAATTAAACTAATCCAAATTTTAAAAGAGAGGTAGAAAATTTTGATTTTACTTACAACATCAAAAAAATAAAAAGCTCTCATAATCAAAATATAGCAATCAGACAAGAAGCACCAACAATTTGGAAAAGGAGATAAAATTGTCTGTGTATTTTAACACTTTGGGTGCTTTCTTGTCATTGCATCGCTGACAGCTGTGCTGAGGAGCTGGCACAGAGCAGATGAGTTTGCTGCTGCAGTTTGATGTGAGTGGACATAAGCAAGCTTGAATTTTAAAGAGTGTGGTGAAGGACAGCAGCCTTCTTGTTCCAGGGTTCCTCAACACAATGTTCAAATATGTGCACAAATATGACAGTTGAAGTTTTTTCTGAAGTTCAAGCAGAAACAAGGTGTCTTGAAATCACAAGGAAGTTAAAGTTAATGTAAATTGAAGTTACATTTTAAGATATTAGAAAGCTATTATAAGGTATTATAAGATTAGAAAATAAACTGAAAATTGGGTTGAGTAGAAATTACTCTTGAAAATCCCTTACTTGCTCATAAAGTAGATTATACTGGTCTTGGATATGTATCCACGTGTGGTATAGTTTATGCCATTTAAGTTTGAGGACTGCTGAACTAGACTAAGAAAAAGAATACATTCAGATGTGTGGACACTGTGCCTTTAAGAAAAACGATCAAACACTTGCAGTGATTAAAGGGTGGGTGGAGAATGCTAAGATGCCCCTTGCTTTCAGTGTTTAACTGCTATTGACATACCTTAAGAGCTTTGCATGCTGTTGTGTGGATCAAATGAGTTAAACAAGACGAACACTCCAAGAATATGGTCTGGAACACAGAAGGTACTTAATAAAGATTTTATATATTTTATTATGATTCTTTATACATTCTTTAAATACATATACATATATATATTTAAGCAAAGGATAAAATATTTCTTCATACATTTGCGTGTGTGTATATGTATGTGTGTGTATACAAGAAGCTGCAACAACAATTTGGAATAAGAAATAAAGCTGTCTATATTCTAACACTTTCTGTGTTAAAACATACACAAACACAGACACACACGAATCTATAAAGAAAAATTTGATCGCTTGCTCTCGTCTGTCTGAGGTGGCATTTGATCTTTTTTCCACTGATCATCTAGCCCCCTATTCATTTATTCAACAATAATTTACTAAGTACCTTCTATGTGGCACTGTTCTAAGTGCTGGGGTTTCATCATTAAATAAAGCAGATCATGTTCCCTTGCCCTTGTCTTGGGGAGCTTACACACTAGTTGGAGGTGGCAGACAGTAAAATGAAGTGCAACATCAAATTGTATAGTATGTAAGATGGTGAGAAAATCTATGAAAACAAATCAGGCACTTTTGGATCTTAGATGTAGTTAGAGTGACTTAGGTCGAAATGATCCTGATCCTGTTTTGGTTTTCTTTGGGGAGCTGAACTGATTTGCTGAAAATTTTGATAAATCCTTAGTAGAGTCTCTTTCACTTACCCTTTCTTACACTTTCTTATGCACGTGTTAAGTATATGTTACTACTATTGACATTCTTGACAATGTCCAAATTCAAGAACACCATGACAAGAAGATTTACGAAGAGCAAGGAGCAAGTTGAAAATAATGTCTCATTCCAGTATCTGTGTGTATGTATGACTGAGACCACTCACTAGTTAAGTGATTTACTCCCTTATACAAACAATGAAGGGCTAATATAATTTGAATTTGTACAGAGTAAAGTTACAAAATATTCCCTGTTGTGGACCATCAGGTATTTGGAAAATGGCTGAACTCTTAAATGATATTTATTCTTATATAATTAGTCATTTGCAGAACAATCTGTTTAAGATAATAATTTGCGTTTATCTTCTGTTTCTCCCTCTTTCTCCTGTTTCAAGCTGGTAGCCAAGCCATTTGTATTTCCTTGCTCCTGGAGTTCTTGCAGAGCTGGAGGTAAAATCATCTTGAGGACAGTAGCCATTCCTATCTTTTGTAAAAGTATTAGCTCATTTTGGCTGTCCCAGCAGATGAGGAGAGAAGGCAGAAAAGAGTAAGGCCTTTGAGGCCAAATAGTGAGAGATGTGACATTTCTAGAAACTGTGAAGGGGACCAAGATTTGTGGGTCCCCGTGGGCCCCCCCTAGGTAGCAGCCTCCAGGGAGCCTGGACCCTAGACACAGTGGTTTCAGCCTCTACAAGGACCTAGGGCACCCAGTGGAGGAGAAGCAGAGAGCCACTAGACCTGAAGGAACCATCCTTAGAGGAGTGATGGATGTATCACCAGATACCACTGCAGATCCATAATTTCAGGGGCATCCTACATACTTGATGTTGCACACAACCCTAGGATTTTAGACAACTGTGGGTGGGGTGCATATCCCAGCAATATCTTAGATTTAATTTCTTCCTATTCACTCCAAATGAAGGCCTGGAGATGGACTTAAGATGACTTAGAAAAATAATATGACATGGCGTGCATATTGAATATATAGATTAAGATTCATATCGTATGTAGTCTACCCATCCCTAGGCAATAATAACCTTTAAAAATATTAAAAAATAAGTTTATTTCCGCAATGACACTTCTGTTTTACAAAGAATGTTAAGGAAGTACTTGCTGTCGCTTCAAGTTCTTGTAACTTCTGAACTTAATTTATTAAACATGGTTCTTAGCAATCACATTTATTCAACTAAAGAATGTGAATAAAACTGACATCCACCCAACAGAAATTTTCCCTCTCTTTGATTTTTATACCCTCAGGAAATAGCAAGTAAAAGTTAGGATGCATAGGACATTAGAGTAGTTTTTAAAGATTATCACCAAACACCGAAGGACTAAATCAGACTAGTGTCTAATTTCATTCACTTATGTACATTTAGTCTTTAAAAAATTGATACTTAGGTTTGATGCCATCCCATATAGGTCTAGGTATGTGAATTTTGTACATTATTCCTCTAGTAGCAGTGCAGTTGGGTACATAATTTATCTTTAAAATATCCGATGACTTACACATTGTGTGAACTTGGGCAAGTTGTATCAGTCTTTGTTTCTGTTACCTGAAAAAATAAAGATAAAATCTACCTCACAGTATTTTTGTAAAGTTTTATGTGGTGTTTTTGTATACGTTTAGTATTCACAAGGTCTAATGTCAGTGTGCATTAATGGACATTTAATGGACTTTTTTTTTTTTGCCTGTTCAATATCCTTCTTTTAAGGGATCATCTAACCTCTCTTCTGCAGTAACCTTGTTCAGTCTTTACGGTTTGGGTAGGGCTACTATTGTCTGTAGCTGCCTTAAAATCCTTGACCACAATTCGTCTTTAGGCATGTGATCCAAACAAGGCTAATCATAGCCCTCCCTGGGATTACTGCCAGAGGTGGCAGGAAAAATGCTGTCACTCTCCATGATTTTTGGCTTCAAGGACCTTATGAGCCTACAGCTGCTGGTGACTGTCGTTCTAGTCATGTGGAGGTGGTCTGAGAATGAAGCCACAAGGATGGCGACAGATAAACCTTGTTCTTATTGATGTATCTGAATCCAGCAACACTTGGAAGCCCACTCCCAGATTTTTCAGCTATGTGAGGCATTTTATGCCACATCTCATAAGCAAGTTGATGATAAATTTCTGTCACTCATGACTAATAAAATTTTCACTAAAATATCGTTAAGTATGCTTTGAAGTCAGACCACTTGTAATCAAACTCCAGCTTTCACTTGCCAGCTTTGTGACCTTGGACAAATTACTTTAATCCTTTGTGCCTCAGCTTCCTCCTGTGTAATTAGGGCATAATAGTAACACCAGCCTCCTTAAGTGGGAGTATCAATTGAGACTGTATTTCTGTTCAATGAATGTCAGTTTTATTCACTCTCTTTAGTTGAATAAATGTGATCACTAAGAACCATGTTTAATGAAAAAAGTTCAGAAGTTATAAAAACTTGAAACAACAAGTACCTCATTAACATTCTTTGTAAAACAGAAGTATCATTGGGGAAAGAAACTTATTTTTAAAATATTTTTAAAGGTCATTATTGCCTAAGGAAGGGTGGGCTATGTAAGGTATGAATCTTAATTTATATACTCAATACACATGCCATGTCATGTTATTTTTTAAAGTCACCTTAAGTTCATCCCCAGGCCTTCATCTGGAGTGAATAGTAAGAAATTAAATCTGTATAGTACATTGTCTGGTCCATGACAAGTAATCAGTAAATGCAAGGTATTACTATCACATTAAATAGTGTGCATAATGAAAAAAAAATTATCTGGTTAAGAGGAAATGCATTTAAAAAACCAAGTGATAGTAAAAAGTTGAAAAACAATACTGAAGCGAAGCAAAGGTAGAGAAAATAGAGCACACTGAAATTAAATGGAACTCAAAGATGAATAAAACCCTAGTAAAAAATAGGAACATTAAAAAAAATGTGAAGACATAAATTCTTGTGTTCAATGACACCAGCAGCACAAAAATCCATGAATCAAAAGTTGCCAACCAGTGGCTCAGACATTCTATTTATTTTAATTTTTAAATGGAATCTTTGATTCTGGCACTAAAACAAAAACTCTATGGATAGCATCAACAGTAGATATTCTAAACTGGCAGAATTTTTGTTAGCTATTTCATTACCTTAGTTGTAAATTTTCCTTAATTTTTTGTTCTAAGAGTGGTGTTAACAGAATTATATAAAACTTGAATGTTAAATTTCCAGTGTCCTGAGAACTTTAGACAAATATAGCAGACATTTGTACAGACATGTTGTAACAGATATTTACTGGAATGCAGTTCCAGTCAGAGGCTTTTAATTAGAGGATGTGGCAAGTAAAATGATAAAGTATTAAGAAATATTCTATATCAAAAGAGGAAAATTGGGAGAGACCTTCAAGAAGGTGGAGGAGTAAAACGTGGAGATCACCTTCCTCCCCACAAATACATCAGAAATACATCTACATGGGGAACAACTCCTACAGAACACCTACTGAACGCTGGCAGAAGACCTCAGACTTCCCAAAAGGCAAGAAACTCCCCATGTACCTGGGTAGGGCAAAAGAAAGAAAAAGAAAAAACAGAGACAAAAGAATAGGGACGGGACCTGCACCTCTGGGAGGGAGCTGTGAAGGAGGAAAAGTTTCCACACAACTAGGAAGTCCCTTCATTGGCGGAGACGGCGGGTGTTGTGAGGGGAAGCTTTGGAGCCACAGAGGAGAGCGCAGCAACAGGGGTGCAGAGGGCAAAGCGGAGAGATTCCCGCACAGAAGATCAGTGCCGACCAGCACTCACCAGCCCGAGAGGCTTGTCTGCTCACCTGCCAGGGCAGGTGGGTGCTGGGAACTGAGGTTCAGGCTTCGGAGGTCAGATCCCAGGGAGAGGAGAGGAGTTGGCTGTGTGAACACAGCCTGAAGGGGGCTAGGGCACCACAGCTAGCCAAGAGGGAGTCCAGGAAAAAGTATGGAACTGCCTAAGAGGCAAGAGACCATTGTTTCGGGGTGCGCAAGGAGAGGGGATTCACAGCACCGCCTAAACGAGCTCCAGAGACAGATGTGAGCCGTGGCTATCAGCGCGGACACCAGAGATGGGCATGAAATGCTAAAGCTGCTGCTGTATCCATCAAGAAGACTGTGTGCAAGCACAGGTTACTATCCACACCTCCCCTCCCGGGAGCCTGTGCAGCCCACCACTTCCAGGGTCCTGTGATCCAGGGACAACTTCCCCAGGACAACACATGGCATGCCTCAAGCTGTTGCAATGTCACACTGGCCTCTGCCACCGCAGGCTCGCCCTGCACTCCATACCCTTCCCTCCCCCAGGCCTGAGTGAGCCAGAGCCCCCTAATCACCTGCTACTTTAACCCCATCCTGCCTGAGCCAATAACATACATGCTCAGGTGACCTACATGCAGAGGCGGGGCAAAATCCAAAGCTGAACCCCAGGAGCTGTGTGAACAAAGAAGAGAAAGGGAAATTTTTCCCAGCAGCCTCAGGAGCAGCAGATTAAATCTCCACAATCAACTTGATGTACCCTGCAACTCTGGAATACCTGAATAGACAACGAATCATCCCAAATTGAGGCGGTGTACTTTGGGAGCAACTGTAGACATGCGGTTTGCTTTCTGCATCTCATTTGTTTCTGGTTTTATGTTTCTCTTAATTTAGTATTTAGAGTTTATTATCATTGGTAGATTTGTTTATTGATTTAGTTACTCTCTTCCTTTTTATATATATATAGATATATATATATTTTTCCTTTTTCTCTTTTTGTGAGTGTGTATGTTTATGCTCCTTTGTGTGATTTTGTTTGTATAGTTTTTCTTTTACCATTTGTCCTAGGGTTCTGTCTGTCCATTTTTTGTTTTGTTTTGTTTTGTTTTTTTTAGTATAGTTTTTAGCACTTGTTATCATTGGTGGATTTGTTTTTTGGTTTGGTTGCTCTCTTCTTTCTTGCTTTCTTTTTTCTTTTTTTAATTACTTTTTAATTTTTAATAATCAAAAATTTGTTTTATTTTAATAACTTTATTTCTTTTATTTCTTTTCTTCTTTCTATCTTTTTTTCTCCCTTTTCTTCTGAGCTGTGTGGCTGACAAGGTTTTGGTGCTCCGGCCGGGTGTCAGGCCTCTGCCTCTGAGGTGGGAGAGCCGAGTTCAGGACACTGGCCCACCAGAGACCTCCCAGCTCCACATAATATCAAATGACGAAAGCTCTCCCAGAGATCTCCAAAGCTCTCCAAGAGATCTCCATCTCAATGCTAAGACCCAGCTCCACTCAACAACCAGCAAGCTGCAGTGCTGGACACCCTATGCCAAACAACTAGCAAGACAGTAACACAACGCCACCCATCAGCAGAGAGGCTGCCTAAAATCATAATAAGGTCACAGACACACCAAAACACACCACCAGATGAGGTCCTGCCCACCAGAAAGAAAAGATCCAGCCTCATCCACCAGAACACAGGCACTAGTCCCCTCCACCAGGAAGCCTACACAACCCACTGAACCAAACTTAGCCACTGGGGGCAGACACCAAAAACAATGGGAACTATGAACCTGCAGCATGAAAAAAGAGACCCCAAACACAATAAGTTAAGCAAACTGAGAAGACAGAGAAACACACAGCAGATGAAGGAGCAGGGTAAAAACCCACCAGACCAAACAAATGAAGAGGAAATAGGCAGTCTACCTGAAAAAGAATTCAGAGTAATGATAGTAAAGATGATCAAAAACTTGGAAATAGAATGGAGAAAATACAAGAAACATTTAACAAAGACCTAGAAGAACTAAAGAGCAAACACACAATGATGAACAACACAAAAAATGAAATTAAAAATTCTCTAGAAGGAATCGATAGCAAAATAACAGAGGCAGAAGAACGGATAAGTGACCTGGAAGATAAAACAGTGGAAATAACTACCACAGAGCAGAATAAAGAAAAAAGAATGAAAAGAATTGAGAACAGTCTCAGAGACCTCTGGGACAACATTAAATGCACCAACATTCGAATTATAGGGGTCCCAGAAGAAGAAGAGAGAATGAAAGGGACTGAGAAAATATTTGAAGAGATTATAGTTGAAAACTTCCCTAATATGGGAAAGGAAATAGTCAAGTCCAGGAAGCGCAGAGAGTCCCATACAGGATAAATCCAAGGAGAAACATGCCGAGACACATATTAATCAAACTATCAAAAATTACATACAAAGAAAAAATATTAAAAGCAGCAAAGGAAAAACAACAAATAACATATAAGGGAATCCCCATAAGGTTAACAGCTGCTCTTTCAGCAGAAACTCTGCAAGCCAGAAGGGGGTGGAAGGATATATTTAAAGTGATGAAACGGAAAAACCTGCAACCAAGATTACTCTACCAAGCAAGGATCTCATTTCAATTCCATGGAAAAATTAAAACCTTTACAGAGAGGGAAAAGCTAAAAGAATTCAGCACAACCAAACCAGCTTTAGAACAAATGCTAAAGGAACTTCTCTAGGCAGGAAACACAAGAGAAGGAAAAGACCTACAATAACAAACCCAAAACAATTAAGAAAATGGTAATAGGAACATATATATCGATAATTACCTTAAATGTAAATCGATTAAATGCTCCAACCAAAAGACATAGACTGGCTGAATGGATACAAAAACAAGACCCGTATATATGCTGTCTACAAAATACCCACTTCAGACCTAGGGACACATACAGATTGAAAGTGAGGGGATGGAAAAAGATATTCCATGCAAATGGAAATCAAAAGAAAACTGGAGTAGCGATTCTCATATCACACAAAATAGACTTTAACATAAAGACTATTACAAGAGACAAAGAAGGACCCTACATAATGGTCAAGGGATCAATCCAAGAAGAAGATATAACAATTGTAAATATTTATGCACCCAACATAAGACCACCTCAACACATAAGGCAAAGGTTAACAGCCATAAAAGAGGAAGTCAACAGTAACATAATCATAGTAGGGGACTTTAACACCCCACTTTTACCAATGGACAGATCATCCAAAATGAAAATAAATAAGGAAACACTAGCTTTAAATGGTACATTAAACAAACGGACTTAATTGATATTTATAGGACATTCCATCCAGAAACAACAGAATACACTTTCTTCTCAAGTGCTCATGGAACATTCTCCAGGATAGAGCATATCTAGGGTCACAAATCAAGCCTTGGTAAATTTAAGAAAATTGAAATCATATCAAGCATCTTTTCTGACCACAATGCTATGAGACTAGATATCAATTATAGGAAAAAATCTGTGAAAAATACAAACACATGGAGGCTAAACAATACACTACTTAATAACCAAGAGATCAATGAGGAAATCAAAAAATACCTAGAAACAAATGACAATGAAAACACGACAACCCAACACCTATGGGATGCAGCAAAAGCAGGGAAGTTTATAGCAATACAATCCTACCTCAAGACACAAGAAACATCTCAAATAAACAACCTAACCTTACACCTAAAGCAATTAGAGAAAGAAGAACAACATATCCCAAAGTTAGCAGAAGGAAAGAAATCATAAAGATCAGATCAGAAATAAATGAAAAAGAAATAAAGGAAACAATAGCAAAGATCAATAAAATTAAAAGCTGGTCCTTTGAGAAGATAAACAAAGTTGATAAACCATTAGCCAGACTCATCAAGTAAAAAAGGGAGAAGATTCAAATCAATAGAATTAGAAATGAAAAAGGAGAGGTAACAACTGACACTGCAGAAATACAAAAGATCATGAGAGATTACTACAAGCAACGATATGCCAATAAAATGGACACTCATGAAGAATGGACAAATTCTTAGAAAAGCACAACTTTCCGGGACTGAACCAGGAAGAAATAGAAAATATAAACAGACCAATCACACACACTGAAATTGAGACTGTGATTAAAAATTTCCAACAAACAAAAGCCCAGGACCAGATGGCTTCACAGGCGAATTCTATCAAACATTTAGAGAAGAGCTAACACCAATCCTTCTCAAACTCTTCCAAAATATAGCAGAGGGAGGAACACTCCCAAACTCATTCTACAAGGCCATCGTCACCCTGATACCAAAAGCAGACAAAGATGTCACAAAGAAAGACAACTATAGGCCAATATCACTGATGAACATAGATGCAAAAATCCTCAACAAAATACTAGCAAACAGAATCCAACAACACATTAAAAGGAGCATACACCATGAACAAATGAGGTTTATTCCAGGAATGCAAGGGTTCTTCAATATACACAAATTAATCAATGTGATACACCATATTAACAAATTGAAGGAGAAAAACCATATGATCTTCTCAATAGATGCAGAGAAAGCTTTCAACAAAATTCAACATCCATGTATGATGAAAACCCTCCAGAAAATAGGCATGGAGGGAACTTACCTCAACATAATAAAGGCCATATATGACAAACCCACAGCCAACATCGTTCTCAATGGTGAAAAACTGAAACCATTTCCTCTAAGATCAGGAACAAGACCAGGTTGTCCACTCTCACCACTATTATTCAACATAGTTTTGGGAGTTTTGGCCACAGGAATCGGAGAAGAAAAAGAAATTAAAGGAATCCAAATTGGAAAAGAAGAAGTAAAGCTGTCACTGTTCGCAGATGACATGATACTATACACAGAGAATCCTAAAGATGCTACCAGAAAACTACTATACCTAATCAATGAATCTGGTGAAGTAGCAGGATACAAAATTAATGCACAGAAATCTCTTCCATTCCTTTACACTAATGATGAAAAATCTGAAAGAGAAATTAAGGAAACACTCCCATTTACCCCTGAAACAAAAAGAATCAAATACCTAGGAATAAACCTGCCAAAGGAGACAAAAGACCTGTATGCAGAAAACTATAAGACACTGATGAAAGAAATTAAAGATGATACAAAAAGATAGAGAGATATACCGTGTTCTTGGATTGGAAGAATCAACATTGTGAAAATGACTATACTACCCAAAGCAATCTACAGATTCAATGCAATCCCTATCAAACTACCACTGGTATTTTTCACAGAACTAGAACAAAAAATTTCACAACTTGTATGGAAACACAAAAGACCCCAAACAGCCAAACTAATCTTGAGAAAGAAAAACGATGCTGGAGGAATCAGGCTCCCTGACTTCAGACTATACTACAAAGCTATAGTAGTCAAGACAGTATGGTACTGGCACAAAAACAGAAATATAGATCAATGGAACAGGATAGAAAGCCCAGAGATAAACCCACGCACATGTGGTCACCTTATTTTTGATAAAGGAGGCAAGAATATACAGTGGAGAAAAGACAGCCTCTTCAATAAGTGGTGCTGGGAAAACTGGACAGCTACATGTAAAAGAATGAAATTAGAACACTCCCTAACACCACACACAAAAATAAACTCAGAATGGATTAAAGACCTAAATGTAAGGCCAGACACCATCAAACTCTTAGAGGAAAACATAGGCAGAACACTCTATGACATAAATTACAGCCATATCCTTTTTGACCCACTTTCTAGAGAAATGGAAATAAAAACAAAAATAAACAAATGGGACCTAATGAAACTTAAAAGCTTTTGCACAGCAAAGGAAACCATAAACAAGATGAAAAGATAGCCCTGAGAATGGGAGTAAATATTTGCAAATGAAGCAAGTGACAAAGTATTAATCTCTAAAATTTACAAGCAGCTCATTCAGCTCAATATCAAAAAAACAAACAACCCAATCCAAAAATGGGCAGAAGACCTACATAGACATTTCTCCAAAGAAGATATACAGATTGCCAACAAACAGATGAAAGGATGCTCAACATCATTAATCATTAGAGAAATGCAAATCAAAACTACAATGAGGTATCACCTTACACCAGTCAGAATGGCCATCATCAAAAAACCTACAAACAATAAATGCTGGAGAGGATGTGGAGGAAAGGGAACCCTCTTGCACTGTTGGTGGGAATGTAAATTGATACAGCTACTATGGAGAACAGTATGGAGGTTCTTTAAAAAACTACAAATAGAACTACCATATGACCCAGCAATCCCACTACTGGGCATATACGCAGAGAAAACCGTAATTCAAAAAGAGTCATGTACCACAGTTCATTGTAGCTCTATTTACAATAGCCAGGACATGGAAGCAACCTAACTGTCCATTGACAGATGAATGGATAAAGAAGATGTGGCACAGATATACAATGGAATATTACTCAGCCATAAAAAGAAACGAAATTGAGTTTTTTGTAATGAGGTGGATGGACCTAGAGTCTATCATACAGAGTGAAGTAAGTCAGAAAGAGAAAAACAAATACCATATTCTAACACATATATATGGAATTAAAAAAAAAAAAGTTCTGAAGAACCTAGGGGCAGGACAAGAATAAAGATGCAGATGTAGAGAATGGACTTGAGGACACGGGGAGGGCTAAGGGTTAAGTTGGGACAACATGAGAGAGTGACATGGACTTATATATACTACCAAATATAAAATAGATAGCTAGTGGGAAGCAGCCACATAGCACAGGGAGATCAGCTCAGTGCTTTGCGACCACCTAGACAGGTGCAATAGGGAGGGTGGGAGGGAGATGCAAGAGGGAGGAGATATGGGGATATATGTATATGTATAGCTGATTCATTTTATTATAAAGCAGAAACTAACACACCATTGTAAAGCAATTATATTCCAATAAAGATGTTAAAAAAAGAGGAAAATTATATGGCAGCAAGTATTATATTAGAATGATAATTTGTGTTAAAATTTTGTTGTTTCTTTTTAAGTATAGCTAGTCAATTCCTAGGCTTAAGTCAAAATTTAAGAATCCAAACTGGATGAAAAATAATACAGTGTAAAATAGTAGAGCAAATCATGAAGATTTCTGACTATAACACAGATGTTTTTTAATTGCTGATAACATAAATGTATCCAGTATTCCATAAATATTGGACTTTTACAAATCTTAAGATACTTTTTATTATTTTTTTCTCTAAAATGAATCCAGTAAGAATGCTCTGGAATGGAAGGATAGCAAAATATCATAAGAGACTGCAAATTGCCTAGAAGAGAACATAGGCAAAACATTCTCTGACATAAATTGTACCAATGTTTTCTTAGGTCAGTCTCCCAAGTCAATAGAAATAAAAACAAAAATAAACAAATGGGACCTAATCAAACTTACAAACTTTTGCACAGCAAAGGAAACCATAAACAAAATGAAAAGACAACCTACAGAATCAGAGAAATATTTGCAAATGATGCAACCGATAAGGGCTTAATTTCCAAAATATACAAGAATCTCATACAACTGAATAACCAAAAAGCAAACCACCAAATCCAAAAATGGGCAGAATACCTTAATCAACATTTCTCCAAAGAAGACATACAGATGGCCTATAGGGACATGAAAATATGCTCAACATCACTAATTATTAGAGGAATGTAAATCAAAAGTAAAATGAGCTACCATCTCACACCAGTCAGAATGGCCATCATTAAAAAGTCTACAAATAACAAATGCTGGAGATGGCATGGAGAAAAAAGAACCTCGTACACTGTTGTTGGGAATGTATATTGGTGCAACCACTATGGAGAACAGTATGGAGGTTCCTTGAAAAAGTAAAAGTAGAGTTACGATATGATTCTGCAATCCCACTCCTGGGCATATATCCAGAAAAAAACTGTAATTCAAAAAGATACGTGCACCCCAATGTTCATAGCAGCACTATTTACAATAGCCAAGACATGGAAGCAATCTAAGTGTCCATCAACAGAAGAATGGATATCTTTTGTTTTAAACAGTGTCTTTCAATTTTAAAAATGTCTACTGCATTATATTCTCTCAGTCCAAAGTTAAACTTCCTACAGGAAGTTTCTCCCTTTCACTTTCCTCTTAAAACGGAAATCAGGGTATAGGGGATACTTTACAGTGCTTAAGGCATGTGGCAAAGTTTTCCCCAATCTTGTGTGGTCCTTGTATCAACCTTTGCCATGGGGAGCCTAAAGGTGCCTCCGATCTTTCTACTCAACTCTCCACCAATCTTGCTCTTCCCTTTCTTGGTGAAGAGAGGTCAGCCTGTGTGTTGTCTACTAGGGCTCCAGACAGAGTACAAGGTGAAAGCTATTCTGTTTTCTACTTTCTCCAGAACATGTTTAATGTAATTCCCCCATAATTCCTGGGGCACTAGCCTAGAAAAGTGGAAGTCAGGACACAGGACATAGGCCTCTTCTTCCATGATGTCTGTGGTTTTCTCCTTCTCCCAATCCAAGGTCAATCAGGGCATGCTCTCTCCCCCCCTCTCTCTCTCTGTGTGACAAGGACTGCCCTTACTTTATTCTGATTCTCTTCTATTCTTGGCTTATGATAAAATTCTGTGATACAATCAACAAAGCTTGGCCCCAGATATGTTATTGAAATCCTCTTCTCAACAACCTGCTTTCAAGCTTATTTTTATGTTATTGACTCGAAAATCCAATTCTGGACAACAAATGCTAAATGTTGACTCCATGTTCCTTTTGGCACCCTTCCTGTAACAGTCAAAATGTGTCCTAAAGAAAAATAATGCCTGTGGAAGAATGTCAGGAGAGGAGTCACATGAAAGGAATTTTTAAAAGGATAAAAATACACTAATGTATATTTCAAAATCTATTATTTGCATTTCAATTAAGACAAGCCGACACTTCCTTTACTCAGAAGTAGTAAAAGGTCACACATGCATTGTTATGATCAATGACAACATCAAGTGAAATATGTTTAGATATAGGAAATGTTTACAGATGGATAGGGAAGATAATGTCGATTGTAATACAGATTTAACTGTGTGAGAATAGAAAGATAGGAAAGCAAATATATTTGGAGAATGTATGAGAGATGTTATAGCAATCTGAAGATCTTGGAAATGTAACTCTCTCTTTACACCATAGAAAATGTTAGACAAAATATACTTAATTATAATCCATTTAAAAATATTAAATTAGGGGCTTCCCTGGTGGCGCAGTGGTTGAGAATCTGCCTGCCAATGCAGGGGACACGGGTTCGAGCCCTGGTCTGGGAAGATCCCACATGCTGCGGGGCAACTGGGCTCGTGAGCCACAACTGCTGAGCCTGCGCGTCTGGAGCCTGTGCTCCGCAAAAAAGAGAGGCCGCGACGGTGAGAGGCCCGCGCACCGCGATGAAGAGTGGCCCCCACTCGCTGCAACTAGAGAAAGCCCTCGCACAGAAACGAAGACCCAACACAGCCAAAAATAAATAAATAAAATAAAATAAATTAAAAAAAAAATTAAATTAAACATATGTAACAATCAAATCCAAAAATGGTATTTTCCTTGGTAAGCAAACCCAAGGAAAACACTCAAATGTGGCGTATGTCACTTGCAAAATTGAAAAAGTATACCAAACATTCGAAATAAGTGGTATAAAATGGAGCTACTTGCCTTTCCCCTTTGAGGGAATTCTCCGCATGCACTATCTCCTCCTCCTTCTCTTTAGAATTTTATAAAATTTTGTGTGAGAGCTGTTTTTAAGTAATACAATAGGAAGTTGGAACCATGACTGAACTTGAAGATTAATTAACATAATGGAGAAAGTGTGTGTGACTGTTTTCCAGAGATGGATACAATGGCTATTGGAACTTATTATCTGGGGGAAAAAGAAAAACATTTCCATTTGTATGAAGAGTAGTCGCATTGTATTGGGTAGAAATACGGAATTTCAGTTTTCATCTATTTTATATGAATGTTGAGTAGCCAAAGGTAGATTTGATAATTATTAAGCTATTCTATCTCAGCTCCAAACGCATTCTTCCATATTCATTTTCAGATATTAGGGCTGAAACTCTACAAATCATATTGCAGCTTTGGGCTAGCGCCCTGTTGTCACAGCTAATATCTGGCACTAGAGAGAGAGAGACTCAAGGCTATAAGAGGGAAGAGAAACTTGTTCCATTCTGTTTGCCTTGTGTTTACTTCCCGTTTGCTTCCTGCTCCTCTGTGTATCTTCATATCAATGGCTTTAAAAAATATTTCCAACAAAGGAAGCTGGGCTACCTTTCTGTAGCAGTTGAATCCATTTTATATTTTTTCCCAATACTTTCAGAATCAGCCACATTATACTGCCTTCGGAGACCCTCAGACTAGCCAAAAAAAAAAAAAAAAAAAAATAGTGCTTTCTTCAGAGATCTGGGTTTCAGCTCCATGGGGCCGCTCCTTCAAGTTTCTTATTTTTATTAGTTTCCATCTCTTCACTTTGTTTTCCAGAGGTGATAGCTGTTTCCTGCCATTTCTAACCTTGTGATAACATAGTGTTCTTTTTTGCCTTTTTAATTAACTAGATAAAAATTACTTACATTAAATTGTCTCTTTTAAAATATAAATCCTCTCTTTTAAAATGCCAGACTGATATAAGTGGTAAATTTTTGTGACTGTTCTATGTGTTGACAAATATTTGCTATATTTTGGGGGTGTGATATTCTGTATAATAATATATTCTAGTTATTTCCTAAAGACTTGACATGTATTAATTCATTTAACTAATAAAAAAAAAGAAAGAAAGAAAAAAAAGAAAGTAAGCACTCCTGGGCATATACCTGGAGAAAACCATAATTCCAAAAGATACATACACCCCAACTTTCATTGCAGCACTATTTACAATAGCCAGGACATGGAAGCAACCTAAATGTCCATCAACAGAGGAATGGATAAAGAAGATGTGGTACATATACACAATGGAATATTACTCAGCCATAAGAAGGAATGAAATTGTGCCATTTGCAGAGATGTGGATGGACCTAGAGACTGTCATACAGAGTGAAGTAAGTCAGAAAAAGAAAAACAAGTATCTTATATTAACGCATACATGTGGAATCTAGAAAAATGGTACAGATGAACCCATTTGCAAAGCAGAAATAGAGACGCAGATGTAGAGAACAAACGTATGGACACCAAGGGGGGAAAGTGGCGGTGGGGGGTTATGGTGGTCTGATGAATTGGGAGATTGGGATTGACATAGATACACTAATATGTATTAAATAGATAACTAATGAGAACCTATGGTACAGCACAGGGAACTGGAACTCTACTCAGTCCTCTGTGGTGACCTAAATGGGAAGGAAATCCAAAAAGGAGGGGGCATATGTATACGTATAGCTGATTCGCTTTGCTGTACAGCAGAAACTAACACAACATTGTAAAGCGACTATACTCCAATTAAAAAAAAAAAAGTTAGAAAGAAAACCCTGGGCAGGTAGGAGATAATATTGATAATATAATTCTCATTTACAGGCCAGAAAACTGAGACATTAAAAAAACAACAAAGTAACTCACTCAAGATCACATAGCCATTAAGTGTTAGAGCTGAGATTTCAAACTTGAGACCTGTCAGAATACTGCTCTTAGCTGTCACAGGTGTTATATGTGTATTAGATTCAAAGTCATAACAATTAGAGTTCAGTGTGGGAAATAGAGAGCCATCTAGATATTTCAAGCAGCAAAGGATTTACTATGGGGGATTAGGTTTTTACAAACCTACTGGATGAACTAGAGGGCCAGAGGCTGTTACCGAACTTTTTAATTAAAAGTCATGCCCTGATACAATAATCCAGATTCCAGGAAACTATTACTGCCATTCATAATTCTGGAAACTGCTGCTGTCACTCCATTATGATTTCTTAAAAAATTTTTATTGGCGTATAGTTGATTTACAATGTTGTGTTAGTTTTGGGTGTACAGCAAAGTGAATCAGTTATACATATAGCCACTCTTTTTAAGGATTCTTTTCCCATATAGGTTATTACAGAGTATTGAGTAGAGTTCCCTGTGCTATACAGAAGGTCCTTATTAGTGATCTATTTTATATAACTCCATCATTATTGTTGAAACGCAGCTACTCTGAAACAGGTAATTTACAGTGGGACACCAATTCTTTTCATGCCTCACCCTTTGCAATTTGTGTTGTTTTTTAGACCCACAACTAACATCAAATCCCCACATGCTCCAGGTATTGTAGGCTTAATAATGGTCCCAAAGATGCCCACATCCTGTCAAAAGATAAACTGAAGCACATTAAAATTTTCAAGTTTATTTGAACAACATCAATTCGAATTGGGCAGTGCCAAACCTAAAGTGGTTAGGAACGCTCTCAGGACTGGAGCTGGGGAAAGGCTTTTATAGAGCAGCCTCAGAAGCAAAGCAAGGAAATTATTTGATTGGCTATAGTTTAAGTGGTTGCCTTGTTTAGGAAAGCCTAGTTGGCTCTTTGTGATCGGGAGTTCTTAAATTTTGTTTTCTGGGATATGAGAGCACTTACAGGAATTGACCCTGGCTTAGGTTTCAGTGTGCTTATGTAAGCTACCAAGACATTAGAGTCACCTCAGTCTAATGGCCTTGAAGGCAAGCAGAAATTTCCACCCCAAAATCTGTCTCTTTAGCATAAGGATTATTTTAGGCTGATTATTTTTAGGAAATAGCAGATGTGGGAAAATTCTGAAAACTGAGTAGAAATTAGCCTTTTGTAAGAGACATTTACATTTATAAGGGAAATCTCCATTTGTAAGGGTATCTCCCTTTCTGTACCAGGAAAAGAAGGATGACTAAATCTCTAGCAACTCTTATCAGTGGAGAAGGTGAGGATGTGAATCTGCATAACTTTACCCTTATTTACTGAACTTTTCTTGGTAACCTCTTATCTGGCCTCCCCTACACAATATCTTCTTTAGTCTTTAGTTGGAGATGGTATTTCAGGTGGTGACTTGGGCCATTTGCGGGTGTTAGTTTACTTAGTTTTCCTGGGTCTCTCCTGTGTATACAGGAGCTATACATGTTATTGAACTTGTTTGTTTTTCTCCTATTAATCTGCCTTCTGTTACAGGGGGGTCTAAGCAAAGAACCTAGAAGGGTGGAAGGAAAGTTATTTTTCCTCCCCTACAGCCTCCTTGTTGAATTACTTTAATAATTCTAATCCCTGGGATGTGTGAATATGTTACCTTACGTGGCAAAGGGACTTTGCAGATATGATTAAATTAAGGATCTAGAGATGGAGAAATTATCCTTAGTTAGCTGAGCAAGCTCAGTGAAATCACAAAGATCCTCATAAGAGGGAAGCAGAAGGGTCAGGTTCAGAGAGACTGAAAGATGCCACACTGCTGGCTTCCAAGGTGGAAGATGAGGATAAGAGCCAAGGCACGCAGGAGGTCTCTAGAAGCTAGAAAAGGCAAGGGAACAAATTCTCCCCCAGAGCCTCCTGAAGGAACACAGCCTTGCTGACCATTTTAGCACTTCTGATATCCAGTACTCTAACAGAATAAATTTGTGTGATTGAAAGCACTAAATCTTTGGTAATTTTTTGACAGGAGCCCTAGGAAACGAATATACTAGGAAACAAGCTCAAAGTCTCACCCAAGAGGAGACAGCTTACTCTCTAAAGGAAACGCAAGATTTTGCTAACTTATATAGAGACATCTAGGGAATGTGTGTGGAATAGCCAAACGAATGACATATTCCTTCTTCTCTGATCTAGCACTTTTAAAATCCATCCCCCCACAATGGCTCCAGAGGAGGTCAGTACCAGGTCTTTAAGCAAGGCAGAGCCAGCTCATCAGAAGGAAGAGGAGAGGCGGCCTCCGCTGGCAAAAGGAGCTGTGTAATATTTGTGGGTTCAGAACTCACCAATTCATTCCACTCCAGCCTCACCCTACATTCCAGTTCTCAGGGGGCCACTGCTTCTCAATCAACCGCCACACTTTTACGTAAGAGTCCTAAAGAGCCTGGGTACTTCTATGATGGCAGGATCAGACAAGTGACTGCAGGATCAGATTCTGTCTGATTTGGGGCTTATTTTGCTACCATCCGGCCACATTCTCACTTGTCACTGGCCCTGTATCTCCACCCTCCCTCAAGCCTGCTGTGCCTTCCCTGTACCACTAGTTCCCTCCCATCCATCATGTAGACTCTATTCTCAGCTTAACAAAATTTGACCTAACTTTTCAAATCCAAGATTTTCTTTTTGAGTTTTCTTCATTTTTCTCTTTAGAGCGAGCTATACTTCTGATACACATTATACTGACTGTCCATTAAGTTATTGTAGTATTTGACCTTATAAGAACATATTGCTACTCACTATCCCATTTTAAGTAGACTGAATTATTCAATTGTGCCTACCAGTGCTTCATGAAGGGTAAGAAGTCGATAACTCAGGGTTGAATGAATAATATTAACATAATAGAGGTAAGTAGTTTCTGTCATTTCCTAAAGAAAGAGATATCCTTAGGTTTTTCTAAATTTCAAGAGTTGGATTGATTGAAGTTACAAGCTTTTGGCTTTCCACGGCATTTTGATTTTCTTTATAGATTACCTTGCTTTACATGAAGCTTTAAATACGTTTTTTAATATGTAAGTTTAAAAATGGAAACAACCCATTTGAAAAAAGCGATAGTGAGCAATTGAGAATTTGCTGACAATTGTATAGGTGAGATGGAGGAAAGGATTTAAATCAAAATCACTAATGAATAATATGGTAAATTCTTATTAGATATGTCTGGTCTTGGGAGAGTCTTTCTTTAGCCACGCTAATCATCTTCATGACCCTTGGTGAAACACTGAGCATCCCTGTACTTCCCTCCCACTGCATTTTATTTTGCAGAGCTGCTTCCTCTTTCACCTATGAACCTGGGAACTAACCTGAGATGCTACTGTTCCCCTTAAAAAGCTTATCAAAATATCTTACTCAGTGAAGCTGTTTTCCCTACACTTGAATTGTTTCCCTAGTTACTAAAAAATTAGAAACATATTAAAACTGTTACATCAGCAGAGATGGCTTTGTCTAGGTTTATATGCATAGGTGGTTATAGCTATATACTAGCTGATGTCTCCTGGCTATAAAATTTTACAGCACTGAAACACTGACCTTCTACATCGCACCATAATTGTCTTTTGAGATAATAAAGAGAAAAATTAATATTTCTTAATTCTCTTTAATATTTACAACAATCTCTTTTTCCCTAACTCTTTCCAAATGCCTGATTCTCTTCATTCCGTAGCAAAATGAATCTATTTCCATTAATTTTTCTGGATTTCTAATTACTTTGTGGTTTTATACACAGCCCTAGATATTTTAAGAATTTGCGTCAAAAGAATATTGGGAAATTATCCAATTCAGAGTAGTTATTTCTGCAATCCATGGGGTGCATCTTCCTTCATCTCCTGAATCTTCATATTTCCTCCACTTCATTAACTTGGTGTGCCACATCAACTCTGGTTCCTGTTAACTTCCATTTTTTTCCTTTCAATTAATGACAAGGAGCAGTGGGTGGTGAAATGCTGGGAAAACACACACTGTGTATGCACCACACTCCTCTAACACAGCAATGCACAGTGGAAAGTGAGAACTAAGTGAATCGAGCCAGTGTACTGATAGAAAACAAAACAGGTACTGAACGAATGCAGATTCGTGGTTGACAAGAGGTGCATGTTTGTGCACTAAAGAAAAGGAAAAGCATCTAGGAATAAACCTACCTAAGGAGACAAAAGACCTGTATGCAGAAAATTATAGGACACTGATGAAAGAAATTAAAGATGATACAAACAGATGGAGAGATATACCATGTTCTTGGATTGGAAGAATCAACATTGTGAAAATGACTATACTACCCAAAGCAATCTACAGATTCAATGCAATCCCTATGAAACTACCAATGGCATTTTTCACAGAACTAGAACAAAAAATTTCACAATTTGTATGGAAACACAAAAATCCCCGAATAGCCAAAGCAATCTTGAGAAAGAAAAATGGAGCTGGAGGAATCAGGCTCCCTGACTTCAGACTATACTACAAAGCTACAGTAATCAAGACAGTATGGTACTGGCACAAAAACAGAAATATAGATCAATGGAACAGGATAGAAACCCCAGAGATAAACCCACGCACATATGGTCACCTTATCTTTGATAAAGGAGGCAAGAATATACAGTGGAGAAAAGACAGCCTCTTCAATAAGTGGTGCTGGGAAAACTGGACAGCTACATGTAAAAGAATGAAATTAGAACACTCCCTAACACCATACACAAAAATAAACTCAAAATGGATTAAAGACCTAAATGTAAGGCCAGACACCATCAAACTTTTAGAGGAAAACATAGGCAGAACACTCTATGACATAAATTACAGCAAGATCCTTTTTGACCCAGCTCCTAGAGAAATGGAAATAAAAACAAAAATAAACAAATGGGACCTAATGAAACTTAAAAGCTTTTGCACAGCAAAGGAAACCATAAACAAGACCAAAAGACAACCCTCAGAATGGGAGTAAATATTTGCAAATGAAGCAACTGACAAAGGATTAATCTCCAAAACATACAAACAACTCATGCAGCTCAACATCAAAAAAACAAACAACCCAATCCAAAAATGGGCAGAAGACCTAAATAGACATTTCTCCAAAGAAGATATACAGATTGCCAACAAACAGATGAAAGGATGCTCAACATCACTAATCATTAGAGAAATGCAAATCAAAACTACAATGAGATATCATCTCACACCGGGCAGAATGGCCATCATCAAAAAATCTACAAACAATAAATGCTGGAGAGGGTGTGGAGAAAAGGGAACCCTCTTGCACTGTTGGTGGGAATGTAAATTGATACAGCCACTATGGAGAACAGTATGGAGGTTCCTTAAAAAACTAAAAATAGAACTACCCTACGACCCAGCAATCCCACTACTGGGCCTATACCCAGAGAAAATCATAATTCCAAAAGACACATGCACCCCAGTGTTCATTGCAGCACTATTTACAATAGCCAGGACATGGAAGCAACCTAAATGCCCATCGACAGATGAATGGATAAAGAAGATGTGGCACATATATACAATGGAATATTACTCAGCCATAAAAAGGAACGAAACTGAGTTATTTGTAGTGAGGTGGATGGACCTAGAGACTGTCATACAGATTGAAGTAAGTCAGAAAGAGAAAAACAAATACCGTATGCTAACACAAATATATGGAATCTAAAAAAAAAAAGAAAAAAAGAAAAAAGAAATGGTCAGAAGAACCTAGGGGCAAGACGGGAATAAAGATGCAGACCTACTAGAGAATGGACTTGAGGATACGGGGAGGGGGAAGGGTAAGCTGGGACAAAGTGAGAGAGTGGCATGGACATATATACACTACCAAACATAAAATAGATAGCTAGTGGGAAGCAGCTGCATAGCACAGGGAGATCAGCTCGGTGGTTTGTGACCACCTAGAGGGGTGGGATAGGGAGGGTGGGAGGGAGGGAGATGCAAGAGGGAAGAGATATGGGGACATATGTATATGTATAAGTGATTCACTTTGTTATAAAGCAGAAATTAACACACCATTGTAAAGCAATTATACTCCAATAAAGATGTTAAAAAAAAAATAAAGATGGCTTCAAAAAATAAGAATAAAATAAAATTTAAAAAAAAGAAAAGGAAAAGCAAGCACCTGAGAGAATAAAAATAATAAATGCAAGAAGTCAGAAGGACTAATATCTCTCCCTTGAATGGCTCTTACAGCAACAATTATTTTAAAATAATATCTCCTAAATGTCTGTGCTGTACTTGCATTAAACAGAGTCATGACTATGAGTTATATGATTTTCAAATATATGACACTACCTCCAGAAACTTTGGGTAACTTTACGTACCTATTGCATTTCTCAAAGAAAATATAAATAAACCCCAATTATCTATTGCTTTCTCATTTAATCAATTATTTCCTCTGGATTTTATTACAGAGATCCCAATAGCCATGCGTGTGATGACTTTGCCTTCCTCATAAAATGCAGCTGAAATGACAGATTAAATATCAAGTCTAATTCATAGGTGACCCTGGAAAATAGGAAGGGTTGACACAGCAAGCTCAGGAAAATGGGGAATCCCCGAAAGATGTAAAGGAGAGAGGAACAAATTGATCTCCAAACCCAAAAGATCTGAAAACTCTGAAATTCCAAAAGGTGATAAAGGTGACCTCAAAAACAAAAAATCTCCCAAATCGAAAAGATCAACTTTTTATTTAGCAGGACCTAATATAATCACAAAATTGTAGTAGCAGTGTAGCAGGGACTGAATGAAAATGCAGGTAATCAAAGGTAGCAGAAGAACAAAGGCATCCGGAGCCACTGACTCTTGTATTTACCTTTGGGCCATTGTCTAACCCCCCCATCACAGCCACCTATGAATGGGTGCTTTTCACTCAGACTGTCACCTGTCACATGTCCCCATTGCCCACTTCCCTACCTGTGACAATCAATGGATGTTGGGTTCCAACAACTTTCTTTGCTGCTTGGTGAATTAAATATTTGGGGTGATATTATTTAAACTTGTTGTATCAATTGAGAAATACAGAATGGAATATTAGTGTTTAGAAATAGGAAGTTAATCACTAGAAAAACAGAACTCTGTAATAGTACTTTTAAGTTACCAGAAGAAGACAATAAAAGGAAAAATATAATGGATCAATCCCACCAAAGTGAAGAAAAGAAAAAGGAAAACATATTATGATAAATATGATTTATTTTAAAAATAGAAAGAATAAAGCAAAATATTATTCCTCCCAAATCTGCCGTTGCACTACTATCAGTACTTCATCCATCACATATTCCTCTGCATTCCCAATATGTAGGGACAAAGTTCTTAAGATGCCTCAGGACACCAAGTCCAAAAGTCAATCCACTTGACTCCCACAAGCTAGTTCTTAGGGTAGTGCTTATCAGAGCAAGAATAGAAGGCTGAATTTGGTAATAAAAATTAAATTTACTATGCACCAGAGTGGGCAGTTATAATAAGAATATCACCAAACACAAACTCCCAAGTCTTACCTGCTTTATTCCTCCCTATGGCACCCAAGGGTGATTTATCTTCTCTTTCATGCCCTTCCTTTTTAGAAATGCTTCTCAGGCTGATTGGCTTCACTTTTTTATTTTACTGTGCTTATTATCAGGAAATGACTTCCTTACCATCTCAGTTTGGGGATGCTGGAGCAAAATTTCACCAAGCTTTCCACATCATTAAGTTTTACCTTATTTACTCTAGCAGGAAAGGGCAGTTGAGTTAAAGTCAATCTTGGACAACACGAATCTGTAAAGGCATGGTAAGTCTCACAAAGATCTTTCTTAATGTGTGCATCTTGCTAGAGAAGGAATAGAAAAGTTTTGCTGAGATGAGCACTGAACAGAATTGATCAGCCTTTCGTTCCACTCTCGTGGTGGACCGGAACCTGTAAACCTACAAGAATACTCTAGATAGCCTTTGGTCTCCAAACCTTAACTAATTGATACAGGGCATAGGGGAGCAATAAGGTTCTCTTCTGCTAGGCCATGGTTCCTTTCTCACTGTTTTGTCATTGAGCAGAACAGGCAAACAATATGGATATGTTAACCATAAAATTTCTACTTACTCCAGTTTGACTAGAGTTAGTGGGAGAAGCAATAGGTAGGAGTGATCAGCTTTCTAGGTGTGCAGAATACAGGCTTGCATTGACCAGCTGACAATTCACATTCTTTTCCCCTGTCCTGATTCTTAGTCTGCATCACAAATCCAAATTCCTCTCTAGAACATCCACAAAGGCAAACTAGGTGGACAGGCAGGTACACCAAGTCTTGATCCAACTTCAAGTTACTAAGTACTTCATTTACATGTGTTTGTTTCTCCTTATAATATCCTTAATATAGGGTAGAGTTCCTGTCATTTAGGACATCCTGAACAGCTTTACTGAGGTATAATTTGATTTTTTTTTAAGAGAGTTATTGAGGTACAACTATCATAAAATAAACTGCATATACTTAGTAAACAATTTGGTATATTTTGACATAAGTATATATTCATGAAACTATCACCTCAATCGTGATAATGAACATGCCCATCACTCCCAATAGCTTTTTTGTGCCCCCTTGTAAAATATCCTTTCTTCCCACATCTCATTCTCAATCAATCACTGGTCTACTTTCTCTTACAATAGATTGTTTACATTTTTCTATAATTTCCTATAAATGGAATCATTTAGTATGTGTTCTTTTTTGTCTAGTTTCTTTCGCTCATCATGATTATTTCGAGATTTAGCTATATTGTTGCATATATCAATAGTTTATTCCTTTTTATTGCTGAGTAGTATTCTATCATACGAATTTACAACTATTTACTTTTTTCCATTCATCTGTTGATAGACATTTATGTTGTTTCCAGGTATTGGCTATTAAAAATAAAACTGTTTTGGACATTTGTGTACAAGTCTTTGTATGGGAATGTACTTTCATTTCTCTCGAGTAAATGTTTGGGGGTGGAATGGCTGGGTCATATTGTAGGTATATATTTAACTTTCAAGAAGTTGTCAACCTGTTTTCCAAAAATGTTGTGCCATTTTACATTCCTACCAGCAGTATATGACAGTTTTTGTTCTGTTATAGCCTTATTTACAGTAGGTATAGTCAGTCTTTTAAATTTTTGCTATGTAATGGTATCTAAATATGATTTTAATAGCATTTCTCAAATCACTAGTGATGTGGAGCATCATTTTGTGTGCATCTTTACTATATCTTTACTATTTTATCTTTTGTGATGAGGTGTATGTTCAAATCTTTCATCCATATTCTACCAGTTGCTTTCTCATTACAGAGTGGTAAGTCTTTATACACTCTAGAATAAGAGTCTATATATAATCTAAATATATATATATGTAATTTTCTCCTAATCTTTGGTTTGTCTTATCATTTTTATGTCATGCCTTTTGAAGAGCAAAATTAAAATTTTGATGAAGTCCAATTATTGATTTCTTCCTTTATAATTCATTTTTGTATCCTATTTTAGAAATATTTGCCAAGTCCAAGGTCATTAAGATTTTCTTCTAGAAAGTTTTATGGTTTTAATTTACATTTAGGTCTTGGATCCTTGTTAAGTCAATTTTTGTATGTGGGATAAGGTGAAGGTAGATTCTCTTTTTTATCATTTTTATTTTTATTTTTCATTTTTCTCCTTCTCTCTTTATTTTATTTTTTGTATATGGCTATACAATTGTTTTTGCTCCATTTTTTGACAAGATTATCCTTTTTCCATTGAACTGCCTTGGCTTCTTTGTCAAAAATCAATTGATTTTATATATGGTCAAAAATTGTAGCCAAATGTTTTAGCTCTAATTGGAAGCTCCCTGTGGGGAAGATCTAGGTTAAAACCTTCTTCCCAGAAATCAATAACTAGGTTACCTTAGATGAGTTTCTGCCATCTTGTCTCAGTTTGCCCATCAACAGGATGAATATATTAATAAAAATCTTAGACATCATCTACTACAGTTCACCTCTTGCATCTCTCAGACCTACTCAAGATTCTCATCAAGTTTATTCCATTCTGAAACTCATTCTTCAAAGTGATAGCCATTCATCATTTTTAAAGAAAATGTTTACAAGATGTGGATTAGAAGGACCAGCTATATTATTTTTCTGTAGCAGTTAGTTACAAGGCCACAGATAATATCATTTATCTCTTTAACCACCCATTGTACATCTCTTTCACCTTAGCTAACACCTCTGCTAGTCTAGGTTGCATGCTTCTTGGGTAAGCTGTATCTTCATCTTTGGATGAAGATGGCTTTGTGCTCTGAACTGGCTTTGTGGTCTTTTGTCAGGTTGCTATAAATGTCCTGCATGATCATCACCAGACATGGAAGAAAGAAGTGGTTCCCCAGTGAACCCCCAAATTCCAAAACTATTCTACCTTATCCCAATTATGTATCAGCAACTCTTATCTCTTCATGATAAACAGGGTTAATTATCTTTGCTAGTATAACAAGCTATTTTCTGCCTGCTGGTCTATTGGTATGGTAAATCTAAAACAACCAAGCTGAAGTTGTATCTTTAGGTATAATGGAACTCATACTTCTGTCACATGATGAAAGTAATCCCATTTCCTCCAGTAACCAGGGCTCTAGTCCAGAAAACCTTAAAGTTTCAGGAACAGGAAGCACAATGTTCCCCAGTGGGTCATTTGGACTGATGGTGAGGAAGGCTACTCTTGCTTCTTCACCTTGATTTCTGGATGCATATATCTTATATATTGGGAATGCTGAACCTCATAATGGCTATTGGTTCAAAATATATGCTGCATTTTGAAGAACAATGCCCCAGCCCCTTGATGGTATCATTCTTAAGCTGTAACTTTAGCTATGCACTGAAGAAGCCATTCTGATGTTCCATTGGGTTGGCAGCTTATGAATAATGATGTATGTGTTAGGACCAGTGGGCATATGCCCAATATCACACCTGCTTTGTCACAAAATGGGCCTCTTCCTCTGAGGTAATGTTATGTGAGATTCCATGATTATAAGTCAGAAACTCTGAGCCGTCAAATAGTGGTGATGGCCAAGGTAGTATGGGAAGGGATGGAAAGAAACATATTCAATCATGGATCGATCTCTGTAAACCCAAATTGTTGTCCCCTCCAGGCTGAAAGATTTACTCAACTTGCCACAAAGTGGCTGTTTTGTTTCTTGAGGAATGGTGCCATATTGGGATTTAACATCAATTCTTTTTTGATTGGTTGAAATTCAACACTGGTAGTAACCATGTTCTATCTTGGCAGCATTGGCATTATGTGCAAACCTTTATCCCTGATACTATGACGACTCCATTTAAAGGCTGATTTTTCAAGTACTGTGTTGCCATGGATGTAGCCATGTCAGGAATACAGGTTATGCACATGTACTCAGACTACTTCCCTTCTATACCTACTTGATGGCCAGGTATACTATACAAAGCTCTGCCCACAGGAGGGTTTCATCGCACTGCTGTCTTGAGTAGAATTGCAGTATAGCAGCAATACACTTTTGAATTTTACCAACATGACAACCTGAACCCATCACATTCTGTCAGCCAATCATAGGGACTCCCCCACCCAAAGCCATAAGTATGCTGTGGGACTGACATCAATGCAATAGGCAAAGTTGTCTTGAAGGGAAAATCTGGATCATCTGTAGCTTTCTTATCTTCCCCAGGCCCCCTTAGGCACAAACTTGAATGTATCACTTCCATCCTATGCTTTACCCTTCAATCTTATTACTGAGTGTCTCTGACAAAATCCAGATATGGATGGGCATCTCCATCATATAATCACTTGATGCTCCAAAGTCAGAAGCCAAGCTTCTATTAGGGTTCAGTAGCATGCTAGGAGCCACTTTTCAAATGATGAATAGTTCTCTGTTGCAGATGGCATCATCTTGCTGCAGAAGTGTAGGGTGTCTGTGCTGTGACTCTTCCCTTGGGGCTTACAGAAAACGTACATGGTACCCTTATCTAGAAATCTCTAACACCATAGAAGTTCCCATGATATATGGCCCAAGAAGCAGCAGTCTTGTAATGCAGCCTGATCCTACAGAAAAGCCCCATTCAAATCTGGGAGCTGTCCACGTTACCCAATAAATGGGTTCACATCATTGGCCATAATTTATCTCCCTTTTGCTGGCAGGTTAATTGGGGATATAATGGGAACTTGTATTCTTTTAAGTTTTTGAGAGTAGCACTAATCCCTGCAATTCCACATAGGATAACATATTGCTTCTGAGTTTTTATCTTGGCCAGAGTCAGCAAGTTCAAGTGCTTCCACTTGGCTTTTCGTCTCCTTCTGGCTCCTACTCCACAGGCCAGAAAACCTACCTGAGTGTACTGCCAGCTACCAAGTATATCCATACCAATTATGCACTCAGAGACCAGGAAAATGACATATTGGTCCCACTGTGAGAAAAACTTTGAGCCAAGATACTATTTATCACCAGCATCTGCACTTTCACAGGGGAGCCATGATGGTGTTTTTGTTCCCTGTATTAGAGTCATTAGATCCTGTATCAAACTACCCCTGAAAGTTTTGAATATTGTCTTTTCTCCAGTGAATGCATGTTACCTGGGGAAATGGTCATACGTCCCTAAGAAGGAGGACTGGAAGAATCACACTGTAAACATTGCACAGGCATTTCAGAATCATTCCTCAAGGGGACCCAGTCTTTTCTTAAATCTCTGGGTTCCAAGTCTGAGAATAGGCTCAGGTCTGGAAACTGGCAAAAGATCACAACTTTACTGTGGCTGCCATAAGCCTTCTGTCTCTGCACTCATGATCATTTTTATTATAGATATTAAGCAATACTCTTGTTGGCTGTCCATCTATCTTGACCGTAGGATCACCATGTTCTATTAACCGTTATCATTGACAGATCCCTATGGGTCAGGGCTCTCTGGTTGCCTCCGACGTTGGCTCCTATCACAGTAATTACATCAATCTTGACTCTGATCATTAAGTGCTGCCACCTGGACTTTGCTAGTCTAGACTTCCATCATTTCCAGGGAACCCAGATCCGTAAGAGTAGAACATACTCTTGGCCCTGCATAAAGAGGGCAACCACCACTGAGCTCCTCAACAATGCTGGTTCTGTGTTACTAGCAGATTCCTATGAGTAGAGTGAATGGAAGTTTCTTCTGGGACCTTCAGAGGATCATAGTCAATAATTCTCTGGTACTATGCAAAATAAATCCATTTGGACATGACTAAATTTCTGAGCCTTTCCTCAATATTCATCCATGCCATTCTAGCTTTTCTAGCTATCATTTTTTTTCCAACTTCAAGGAGCTATGTTAGCAGCCTCTTAGCAATAACTGTAGCAATAACTGTGGGTGTTATTGCTGGGACATTAAACCCTAAAACATAGGATATCCTCATTTAGTACCCAGCATGCTCTTTTGGTCCCTGCTAATATATGTTAGCTAGGTCTTGAGGTCTTTTTGATGAATAATCCATTTCCTCCCAAAGTAAGGCTAATAGGTCCCTGGTCAGGCCATGTTAAGACTGAATCTAGTTAGTGGTTTAGAAGCAATGAAGGAAGCCAGGGCAGATTTTGAGGAGGGCCAGAATCACCTTGCAAGGCATACACCTCACATGAGGCTCTTAAATGGTCTCCAAGCAAGAAAAGGGTGCTATTTTATAGCTACAGGAGGAAGACACTCCTTCTGGCTTAGAAGGTTCAGAGTAAATCTGGCAGTCTAGGTCCCAAGGACAGCCACCTACATACTGTCATCTGGTATGTCAGGATCTCCCTCCTTCTTTATCAGGGTTCTGACATTAACATAGAAGACTTTTGAGGGCTGTCAATTCAACAATCTTTGTAAATCTGCTAGTCTGAAAACCAGGTCCTGGCACTGAACTTTGAAATAGTCTCCCTCCGACTTTAGGAGATGAAGAGGTCTTTAGATGCTACCATGGAGGCCTTTTGGCTTTCTTATGTGGACCTGAGTTGAGAGTTAACTCATCTGACACTATCATTTTCTTCCCTTGGTGCATAAATGGCATGGAGCAGTCACTAATCGGCTTCACAGCCCTTATAATTACAATGGTCCCATCTCGCCCAAATGCTCAAGATACTTTATAAGCCAGTGCATTGCCCCCACTAGCAATTAGGTACTTACCAGCATTAACAACTCGAGTAGGCTTCTTTATGTGCTTCTGAGCTGAATTTACTCTCTTCTTCAAAATAAACTGCCAGATCCCTCTCATTCCTTTTCCCCAACCCCCTGAGAGAACCTAATATGATAAGATTACTGTGTGGCAGAAAGAAGATGAGATTGCAAAATAACTACAGGCAAGAAAAGCTCTTGCAGAACAAGATACAGCTGAGAATGCATTGTCCTGTCAGTATCTAGCTGAGGGAGAGGGAGAGGGAGAGGGAGGGAGAGGGAGGGAGAGAGAGAGAGAGAGAGAATGAGAGAGAGAGAGAGAGAGAGAGAGAGAAAGAACACTGAGAGAGACAGAGAGAAACAGAGAAATTGACCTGAATGAGCTTCCAAACTTTCCAGTCAGATAAATCCTCTTCCTCCTCTGAGGAGTGAGCGAGGGGCAGAGAGAAGACTCCTTTGGTGAAGAACCCCCAATGCAAGCATGAGGAGGTGGGGAGAAGTGTGTAAGGATAAACTAGTTTTTCTTTAAAGAAATATCTTCAAAGACTAATTTGTTTTAAAAATCAATTCTTAATAAGCGAACTGTTGTAGAATGGCTCACTAGATAACAATACATTTGAATGACTAATGTATGTTCGCTTTTCTATAATAATAAGCTAGAATCACACAGTACAGTGCACCCTGGGAATGAATCAAGCGCTGTGAACACACACGGATATTTTCAGGATACTAGGATGGGACCTAGAAAGGTATATTTGTTATCTTGTAGAAGCACTGGGAAAAACAGGCTTCTTTCAGAAATAGTTTTAAACCCAATAGGAAATAAAGACTACACTATTGAGTCACAATAATATTCCTAGCATATATCACGCATGATGGAATTTTTTCTACCTGCTGAGCTCATTCTCCCTTTCTGCAGGGTTTGGTGGTTTGGCCAGACAGTTGATTCTCTAAGACACATCTGGCTATGTCGTTAACAGTTATTCCTGAATGTTTTGGCTATTGCCAAAGTGGTCTACTGGTTTAAAAAAAAAAATCAGAGTGCCATCATGGGAAATATTATTCTTGCACACTGTTGTTTACAATCCAACTCAGTTATGAAGACAAAAACTATTTTTTAGCATCTCTTAAAAGTCTTTAAGAGAAAATGCAGTGAAAAGTTTGTCTTTATTTCTATTTAAGTTTAGTCACTGCAAAGTCCATGACTTTTATTGAGAGTGTTATCTTATTTTCTTTCTTATTTATAAACACTGATTAAGGTTGTCAAAATACTCTTAAATGTAAAGGTCCTTCCAACAGCTTTTCATCTTTGGAGAAACTGAAAACATCCACCAAGAGCCTCTTCAGATTCTTAATAGAAAAATGGATATACGTGGAAACCCTAGACATTTCTTTCATTTTCCCTGTTCTTCATTTTATCCTTTTGCTGATCTTGGATTTTTTGGGTGTTCAAGTTGGCAAGAAAGTATTTCCAGTATGTGGCTCAACTCCAGGTAGAAGGTAGAAAAAGTTGAAACACTGTACTTCTATTCTCACTCTAAATATACAGCCCTCTTATTGGTGACAATTTTATTTTCAAAGTATTTAATAAACAACTACACACTGATCTTTCACAAACTTAAAAGCTAGTATTTTTAGCACTACCTATAGGCCACTTTTCTAAACACCTTCCTTATATTACTCATTTCACCGTCTCAACAACTCTATGAAATGGGTTCCATTTTATCTTTATTTTACAGATGTAGGACTTAGGTACAAAGAGATTACGTAACTTGCCCAAGTAAGGGGTAGAGCTGGGATGGAGATCGGGCAGTCTTACATTAGAGCCTGTGTTCTTACCCATTAATTTATATTGCCTCTGTGTGCACTTTTCTCACTCACATCTGAGAGGAAGCTAGATAAACAACCAAAATTTGGGGAATAGGGAAGGAAGAAGCATTTCTTTTCTAGCCCACATTTCCATTCTGTTCTATAGCAACTGCCTGAAGGTCTGATGGTAAGTTTGATGTCAGAAACCTTGCAGTGTTTCCTCATATTTTTTAATATGACACAAATAATGCTAGAATTTTAATAGATATAACTGCAACTTAGAGAGCTATCTCTGACAAACTGTCTAGGGAACGAAACCAACAAAACAAAACAAAAAACCAAAAAAACTTTGGTTTCGTTCAACCAGTAATATTTCTAAATACCTCATTTTATTCATTAAAAAATGCAGGGCATGTTCATAAACCACATAAGTGTAAAAAGGGAAAATACATACAATAAAATCAACAGAAAGCAAATTCTCCTCGACTTAGCCATCATGTCTATTTCTCTCCATTGCCACCACTCTAGTTCAAGCCATGAGCACCACTTACCTGAACCACTGCAATAATCTCCTAACTGGTGTTCTTGCTTTTATCCTGGCTCTCGATCTAATATTAGTCTTGACCTTCACGGCTTCCCATTGCAGTCTGAGAACCCCAAATCTCTTCAGAATGCTTCAAGTTCAGGTTACCTCTCCAGTCTCATTTTCCTCCATTAACAAATTGTCAACCTCACTGAGCTTCTTGCAATTTTAAAAAATATCCTGTTCCTATATTCCTGAGAAACTTTGCACCTGCTCTTTCCCTTCCCTCTAACGACATCTAAGACTGACTCCTATAATCATGTTTTAAATGTTACTTCCTCAGAGAGGCTTTCCCTAACTTCTACTCTCAATTAAATATTTTGTTTTATTCTCTGTATCACTGTTCCTATTTTTCTGTGGAATTATTGCAATTTGTTAAAACATACTTATTTGTGTCATTGTTTAAGTCTACCTTTTTACTAGACTAACCAACTGAATACTCAGGGCACACATCACAATATCTGTCACATAGTATCCACCACTAGGTGGCACCAAAGCACAGCAGGGACCTAGGTGGATAGGCATCACAAGACAACTTTGGACTCCAGGCTCATCATGGTTATTTCATTAAATTGGTAATATCACCAACCTGCATTTGAATTTTTGGACCACCCCCTCCCCATATATATGAGACTGAGGTTTTATGGTATTGTGTTCTGTTCTGATTCTACTGTCTACCAGGTTGATAATCAGAGAATTAGAACATACATTTTATGAGCTTGTCTTGGGTCTAAAGACCATGACTCAAAAGTCTTAGAGCTACAGAATTTATATGAAAACAAATGATTATTCTAATAATTAGAGTTACACTGAAACCTACTTTGGATATAATGATTAAGTTCCCCATCACTTGAGTTGTTCAATAAGAGACCAGATGCTCAGTTGCCCAGATAGTGTGTAAGAGACTGAAGCTACCAGAAAAAGGTCCAATTAGATGACCTCAGAGACTTTCAGTCTTGAGAATCTGTGCTTCTGGAATCCAATTTAAATGTTTAAAAAAATATAAAAGTTCTTTAAGAATACTAGTTTAGAAACAATTGGTATTACTCTTCAGGGGAATGATAATTCTCCTATATGGCCATTAACATAGTCAAAAGTGCTTAAATATTAGAATCAGACTGACCTGAATTAAAACCCAAATTGTATCACTTTCTAGCTATGTGACCCTAAACAAGCTATTTTTTTTTCAGTTTCTTTACTTCTAAATGGAAAATAAGACCAAATTACTGAATTATCACTATGTTTCTCTCAGGCCAAAACCATTAGTAATGTTTGGTTTTAAAAAGATAGTCCAAAAAAAAAAAAAAAGATAGTCTAGGGCTTCCCTGGTGGCGCAGTGGTTGAGAGTCTGCCTGCCAATGCAGGGGACACGGGTTCGAGCCCTGATCTGGGAAGATCCCACATGCCGCAGAGCAGCTGGGCCCGTGAGCCACAACTACTGAGCCTGCGCGTCTGGAGCCTGTGGTCCACAACAAGTGAGGCCGCAGTGGTGAGAGGCCCGTGCGCCACGATGAAGAGTGGCCCCCGCTTGCCACAACTAGAGAAAGCCCTCGCACAGAAACGAGGACCCAACACAGCCATAAATAAATAAATTAAATAAATTAAAAAAAAAAAAGCTTGCCTTCAATTAAAAAAAAAAAAAAAGATAGTCCATTCTTCTATAAGGTATACAATGATTATAAACCAACAGATGGTCCATCACCACCACCAGAATCAACAACAAAATCCCAGAATTCCTCTTTCGCCTATTCCAAAAGTGAAGATTGTTTCTGAGTCATTTTAAAATGGCAAATAATGTAGGAAGATTGAAGTTAAAGAGATTTTCTACTTTCTAAACCTATTTTAAAAATAGAAATAGTTTGGAAACTATTCCCCTGTTCCAGTAGGGGCTGGGCACAAATGCTCTTTTTCTTTTGGCTTTCCATCCTCTGGATAATTAGGAAACAAGAGGATTTAGTGCAAAAGAACATAGAAAAACATTTCTGCAGCAACAGGAATGTTAGAGAGGCAAAAAAACCTTTACTTTTATTAGCTTCAGCAACTTAGTGGAATTAAAAAGATCACCCTTGGCTCATACGCTGAGAAGTAATATAGAACAGCCGAGAAACAAGTTACAGGGGCTTTGACAATAAACCAGCCTAAAGCCAGAAGCTACCTAAGCTTAAGCCCTGAAAATGACTGTGACACTAATCTAAGATTCAGGGTGGTTTACTTGAATATTCTGATCAATATCTATATATAAAATAAAAGTTAGAATGATATGAAATATATTTTATTATTTCTTTTTCTAAATGAATCCATTGATGTGGCAGGGCACTGGACTCAGGGGTCAGAGGGCTGGATAATCATCTCAACCTTGCTTCTCACTTGTGGCGTGACAGTTGCTGGGTTTCACTATAAGTCATAAAACCTGGGCCTCATTCTGCTTCTCTGCAAAATTAGAAGGTTGAAGGCCAATGACTCTCAAGTTCCACTCAGCCCTTCGATTCTCTGATCCCACGTGTTAAAGTTTACTCATATGTTCAGTCAGTAAGTCAATCGGTCATTAGTTGAAAAAATTCATTCATTACCAACGTGTTGGGCACATAGATGCAATTTATTCAACAAGAGATATTTAATGAGCTCTGACTGTGTGCTAGGCCCTGTTCTTAGCTCTGAGGATATACTAGTATGAAAAAAGACCTAAGTTCCTACCTTTCTGTGCTTTGCATTCTGAAGAGGAAATGGACATAAAATAGGCAAATAAGTAAACATACGCTATGTTAGAGAGTAATAAGTGCTGTGGAGAAAGCCAGGAGGAAATGTCAGGGGTTGAAATTTTAAGTCTCACTGTGAAGATCACTGTTGATTAAAGACAGGAAGAAAAAGAGGAAGCAAGACATGTGTGTATCTGGGGAAAGAACATTTCAGGGAGAAGAAACAGAAGCTGTGCCTCACAGATCCAAGTACCAGCAGCGAGGAGGATGTAGATGGAACAGTATGAATGGGGGCAGAGTAACAAGAGGAAAGGTGTATCATTCTGATCCTGCAAGGACACGTGGACAATCCCACAAGATAACTGAGAATCTGATGAGGGGGTATTTATAAAGTTGAGCAGAGTTGAGATTGGCAAACAAGAGATGGTGAAAGCCCTAAGGAGGTCTAGACTTAAAATGGAATGGGAGGGAGGGATTGCCAAACACAGAGGGAGTTGTCACTGGAGATGGAGGAGAGGATGGAGGAGAGGGTCCCCAGTAGGGGCTGAGGGCCTGGGCACAGAAACACAACTCCTGCCAATATGGGACCTGGCAAGGAGAGAGCTAGGGGAATAAACTACCCCACCTCTTTTATCTTACCCTTCTGTTTCGATAGTGCTTCCCACTCTCCAAAGCAAACTAGAAGCTGGGGAAGGGGACCTGTTGATGTGGTCACAGATCAGCATCCTAGGGCCCAGGTCAGGGCACAAGCGTGGAGAGTGGATTAAAAGAGTAAAGAATATATAGCACATGAGGTCAGAGAGGTGATGAGGAACTAGATCATAAGAGCCTCATAAATCATAGTAAGGAAGTAAGGACTGTTTTTTAATGGTGTCAGTCCTATGGAAAAGTTGCAAAACAGTATAAAAACACCTACATCCCTTCCATGTGAATGTTTTCCACATTTGCTCCATGACCTTCTCTTTCTCTCTCCCTCTCTGTGTGCTTTTACACATATTATATAAAAATATATATATACAAACATTTCTTGACTTGCTGTCCTATCCCCCCTAAACAATCCAAAAACCCAGCCCATATGTCTCAAAAACAAGAACGCTGTCCTAAAGAATCGCCAGAGAACCCCTTGAATTCGGATGTGAATAGTGATAAAACACTACTGTTTCATTCACAGACCCAATTCAATTTTGTCAACTACTCCAACAGGGATCCCACCCAGGAACCCAGGTTGCATTTAGTTGTCATGTCCTGTCAGTCTCCTTCCATCTGGAACAGTTCCTCAGCCCTTCCTTGTCTTTCATTCCTTGACAGTTTAAAAGAGTACAGATCTTTCCTTCTGTAGGATACTCTCAACCTGGACGTTTCCTCACGCGCATCTCAGGCTGTGCATTTTTGGCAGGAAGGCCACAGCAGTAATGCTGTGCACTCCATAGAACCTTATCTTCTGGGACACACAGGCCAACCCGTTCCTGCTACTGGGGATTTTAAACTTGCTCACGTGTCAGTCCAGTTTCTGTCAGATTTCTTTACCATCTTCACCCAAAATAGAGTCAACATTTTCGCATTTTTATTTGATTATTTGTATTTAAATTTTTTAATTGAAGTATAGTTGCTGCACAGTATTATGTAAGCTACAGGTGTACAATATAGTGATTCACAATTTTTAAAGGTTATATTCCATTTATAGTTATTTTAAAATATTGGCTATATTCCCTGTGTTGTACAATATATCCTTGTAGCTTATTTTATACCTAGTAGTTTGTACCTCTTATTCCCCTTTGTATTTAAATTCACAGGGAGATAGTCACGTACTATGCAAACATCATATTCTTCATCGAACCTCTACCAATTAGCCTTAGTATCCACTGACAATTCCTTCTGGAATTAATAGCCACTATGTTAGTTGGTTGCCAAATAGTGGCTATTTTCATCATCAGTCATTCTATATATATAAATTGATGTTTTATATCAATTTAAGATAAAGGTTTGCCCTCACCTTCATTTATTTATTCATATATTTATATCAGTAAAATTATCACATATACACCATATGTATATTTATGTTTCTCTACAAAGTGAGTTCCTATTTTATTCAATGTTTTGTAAGCTGGAATTTTTATTTATTTTGATGCTCTAATTGTCACCAATTTGGCCATGGAGAATCTCTTCAAGTTGGCTCTTTTGCCCTTTCACATGTCACCATCATTTTTTAAGCTTTTCTTTTCTTTCTGGCCCAAAAAGAGGTTGTAGTCTCATCTTATAGTTTCCCTGTCCTAGTCCTGGACTCGGCCATTTCTCTAAGGAGACTTGGTTTCTTTCAATGATGGATGGTATTCAGAAACCAAAATCTGGATTCTTAGTATACTAATTGCTACAAGTGTTATGGCTTCTGGACTCTTTCAACAGATAGGGCTAGGATGTATATATGTACACAAACACATGCACACACACACACACACACACACACATATATATATAGCTATTCATGTATCTATCTCTGTTTATATATAGTTGAAAAATTATGAATTCATACCAATACTTGTAACTCTAATCCAACACCTGTGGACAGATCAAATAAGGTGACTGAACTTGAATTTAGCAATGTGGAGTTTTTTGGTGACTTTTCTAAGAATATTTCTAATGGAGCAGTGCAAGCCAAAGTCTGTTTAGAATAGGTTTGGGTAAAGAGGGATAAAATTGGAAACAGTGTGTAAGATAACACTTCAAAGAAGTTTTGCTGTAAAGAGAAAGAGAAAAGCGTACTATTAATTGGATTTGTTATTAAGCCAGAAGAAATAGTAACAAAAAGAAATATTTGTTATTAAGCTGGCAGAACAGTTGTGAATGATGCCAAAGAGAAGGAAAAACAAGGATTTTCCATTTACAGTAATAGAAGAATAAGTGGAGCATCTGGGTAAAGATGGAGGTCAATAGGCAGATAAAGTGGGAACTTGCTGAAGTTTTCTTCTGATTGAGGAGAGAGTATGAATTAATACCTTGGTAGAGTGGTTAAGTAAATGGAGATAAGGAACATAGTGTGATTGCTAGGCAACAATAAGAGCTTATTTGAGGTTAGTGATCATGTTTTTAACGTGAGACAAGTTATCATGGTTGTATATTTTTCTTTAGCCACTTTTGACTGCAGAGAGTTGAAATTAACCTGACTGGTGGTAAAACCAAGTGAGAGAGTTGAAGGAAGACAGAGGAGAAAGTCAAGGATATTTTCCTGGAAGGGGTTATGATTGACCATGGAATTTAAGCTAAGAAAGGAGAGATGAGTAGGTGACAGGATCAGTGATCTGAAAGTCCTGGTGATACTGCGGGTTGATGAAGTAGGGTTACTAAGAGTGAGCGGGAGAGAGATGAGGTCAGAGAGTACCATCTTTGGAACTGAAATTATTGAGCGATTGCAGTTATTTATAGTGACAAAGTCAAGGTTATGACTAAGGATATAAGTTGTTGAGATAAGATAGTAGGGAATTTATCAAGGATTAAGGGGCTAGAGTATTGGATGGGTCATTTACATGGATATGGACATTACCAAGATGTAGAAGAGATTTACACTGGCAAGGAAATAAAATCATTAGTGAAGAAGAGGCAATATCCTAGCAGTGATAGATGATGGCAGTGAAAAGGGTCCAGGAGTACCATATCCTGATAATATGAGATGCAAAACTGGACATTTTTAGGGATAGAGGAAGAATGATCTGAACCAGTAATGAGGACTAAGGAGGACACGGGTTCCCTCCCACAGGCCAGTGGAATGAGAGGAGTGGGAAAGCAAACAGCCATTACATGCAACAGTGTTCTCAACCAAGGTCTAGATATTTTTAGAGCAAAAGATTTTAAAATTTCCTCTGAAGGAAATTCTCAGAGAAATGGATGAGGACACAGGAGATTTTTGAGTTGTAGAAAACACACAAAAGGGCTTCCCCAAATTGTGCAGGCATAAAAGATGGGGTCAGAAATGGCAGTATACAGAGCCACCCAGAGATTAGAGTGTGGGAGATGAGGATGACTTAGAAGGTGGGGATTTATACCCACAAAAAGAGAAAGTGATGAGATGAGGCCCAGAGGTCTTAAGGCAGATCATGGAAAGGCACTGTGAGTGCGGGAGGGACGTTTGGGGCTCTCAGTGAACACATGCAGGTTTAGAGACCTCAGTAGACTCCTGATGTTGGACATGTAAAATCCTACAGAGATTTGTAAAATCCAAATCCTTTCTCTGACCTCAAAAGCACTCTGCCTACTCTGAGGGGTGACTGAAACCTACACTCAAGGCCCCTTAATTCCTGTTGACAGTGGTGAACAGGAGACATTTAATGGTACAAATGCTCTCACTTATGAGGCATGTGTGAATGTATGTGATAAAATAGTCGATCTCCGGAGACGTTTCAAGAAATTAAACTACAACAGTAAAAGTGACAATATCCTCTACCCTCCTGGAGGATAGTCCTCAATTTTGGTGACTCTCACAGGATATAGAAAATAATGACGCAAAGTTTCTCCTGGGAACCCAGATGAATGTGGCCAACATACCCTTCATGTTCCGTTCTCTGTATGTAAGAACTCCTGCTCCTTCTCAGCTTGGATCAATAAGAATTGATCCAGAGAAAATGTTAACATCTGAACCTGGAAGCACTGTTTCTCCATGTATAAATGGTGGTGCCTTTGTATCGTAATGTGTCCAAATATGTGGGGAAAAGTGGAGATCTAAGTCCTCCATGCTAACTTATTAGTATAGACTCCAGGGCAGGTTAGAGATTAAGGCTCTGGATGTAAATTTCTTCTCTGCTTATCTTAATGCTGTTACAAGGGTGACCAGGGAAAGCTTGCTAAATTATTAGTAGGGACATTTCCTCCCCACCACTCCGAACCTTCTTAAATGAGTAAATCCTTAGATTCTTTTTGTTGAGCAAGATGCCAGAGAAACATTCAAAACCACAGATCCCAGAGAGGGGTGCCCTGTGCTACATAAGAAAGGGAAAGAGAAACACAGAGGGGACGATTGAAGAGTGCAGAGAAGAGGAAATAGAGGTGACAGGGCCTGAAAGAGGAAACAAAGAAGAGGGACATTGGAAGCTGGTAAGAACACTGGCAGTAGACTTAGAGAGAAAAAGAAATAGTAGAGATGGTTAAGTGATTTTTGAGAACTTCACTCTGAACTATGAGATGCTAGCTCCCTCCTCTGTCTCCTTAAACAAATTTCAATAAAAGTCTATCTTAGGTTTGCTATTTTTGTCATGTTGCTGTTATTTTTATTAATGTTAGATACAATGATGTGTGAGACTGGATTCTTGCTGGGTGCCAGGTGAGTCAGGCCTGTCCAAGGGAAGCTCAGCTATGAGTCTTTCTCCCTTATTTTTATGGCGGCTCCATATGTTTTGGAGGCAAACCACAACTAACTTACAAATTTGATAAAACCTATGTGTCCAGTATATGGACACTACTGTATTAGCATTGCAATGTCTTGCTATAGGAATTTCAAACTCAAAAAAATATATATATAATAAAATGGAAACCACACCTTTCTGGTATATGCATTTCAGTGTTGTAACCTGAGGGCTCTAATCTGTCTTTGGTCTCTCTTCCCAGGATCATAAAATTCAGCCCAGAGGGGAAGCATATGTCTCTGGCACTGGACTTCTCAGTTTGAAAGCAGTCTCCATTTCTGAGCAAACTTGGGTTATTGGGTTTAAATGTCTGAGTTCAGATTTTTCACCTGTAAAAATTGGGTTAATTATAATATCTGCTAAAACATGTAGTAAATTCCTTAGCACTGTACATGACACAAATCCCTTTATAAATGTTAGCTACTATTATAATGATTCCTGACCTTGGAACATTCAATTCTGTGTTTCCCATTAAGGCAAAGCTTAAATTAATTTTGTAACCTATATTTACTTTTCAAAATCCAAAGATACCTTTAAACAAATATCTGGTGAAAGAATATATATTGACGACTAAAGATTTTTTTTGGCTCTGTGCTTGCTTGTTTGTTTGGTTTGCTTATCAAAAAGAAAATCAACATCCATTTAAAATCATCCTTTCCTACAGGTACATGTAAAAGTATGAAATTAGAACACTCCCTAACACCATACACAAAAATAAACTCAAAATGGATTAAAGACCTAAATATAAGGCCAGACACCATCAAACTCTTAGAGGAAAACATAGGCAGAACACTCTATGACATAAATCACAGCAAGATCCTTTTTGACCCAGCTCCTAGAGAAATGGAAATAAAACCAATAATAAACAAGTGGGACCTAATGAAACTTAAAAGCTTTTGTACAGCAAAGGAAACCATAAACAAGACCAAAAGACAACCCTCAGAATGGGAGAAAATACTTGCAAATGAAGCAACTGACAAAGGATTAATCTCCAAAATTTACAAGCAGCTCATGCAGCTCAATATCAAAAAAACAAACAACCCAATCCAAAAATGGACAGAAGACCTAAATAGACATTTCTCCAAAGAAGATATACAGATTGCCAACAAACACATGAAAGAATGCTCAACATCATTAATCATTAGAGAAATGCAAATCAGAACTACAATGAGATATCATCTCACACCGGTCAGAATGGCCATCATCAAAAAATCTAGAAACAATAAACGCTGGAGAGGGTGTGGAGAAAAGGGAACCCTCTTGCACTGTTGGTGGGAATGTAAATTGATACAGCCACTATGGAGAACAGTATGGAGGTTCCTTAAAAAACTAAAAATAGAACTACCATACGACCCAGCAATCCCACTACTGGGCATATACCCTGAGAAAACCATAATTCAAAAGGAGTCATGCACCAAAATGTTCATTGCAGCTCTATTTACAATAGCCAGGACATGGAAGCAACCTAAGTGTCCATCATCGGATGAATGGATAAAGAAGATGTGGCACATATATACAATGGAATATTACTCAGCCATAAAAAGAAACGAAATGGAGTTATTTGTAGTGAGGTGGATGGAGTTAGAGTCTGTCATACAGAGTGAAGTAAGTCAGAAAGAGAAAAACAAATACAGTATGCTAACACATATATATGGAATCTAAGGGAAAAAAAATGGTCATGAAGAACCTAGTGGCAAGACGGGAATAAAGACACAGACCTACTAGAGAACGGACTTGAGGATATGGGGAGGGGGAAGGGTAAGCTGTGACAAAGTGAGAGAGCGGTTTGGACATATATACACTACCAAACATAAAATAGATAGCTAGTGGGAAGCAACCGCATAGCACAGGAAGATCAGCTCTGTGCTTTGTGACCACCTAGAGGGGTGGGATAGGGAGGGTGAGAGGGAGGGAGATGCAAGAGGGAAGAGATATGGGAACATATGTATATGTATAACTGATTCACTTTGTTATAAAGCAGAAACTAACACACCATTGTAAAGCAATTATACTCCAATAAAGATGTTAAAAAAAAATCATCCTTTCCTAAAAGTGGAATTTTAAAGGATGTATAAGTTAGAAAGTTTTATTGGCTAATATAAATAATGAGTTTCCTTTTTTCCCTTTTTCCCCAACTATGATTCTAAGCTTCTGTTAGCATGCCTTTCCCCTTTTTCACTATTAATTCAGTTTTAAAAGTGCTTACTATATTGTTGTCAAAATAAAATGTTTAAAAGATCTAACTGTCCTTTTTTTTTTGACTGATATCATTCACAAATAACTTATCTGTTGCTCCACCGCTGAAGTATTCTTTTATTCTTTAATGATGGTCTCCAAGTAACCTGGTTCATACTCTGCCTGCCAAAACACACACACACACACACACACACACACACACACATATTTGAGTTAATAGAATCTCAACGAAATCCTTCTTGGCAAAATGTTCCCAAACTACATCTTTAATGTCAAAACAAATACACCTTTCCCCACCCTATTAATTCACTGAAACTCTCTCGCTGGATGATGTAAATACCTGCTCAGCTCTTTGGTTTAATAATTTTTCCTTTGGAACAAAGCTGAATTAGTCTTTTTTTTTTTTTTTTAATACAATTCCGGGCATTTTTTTTTTTCAAATTTTTATTTATTTATTTATTTATTTATGGCTGTGTTGGGTCTTCGTTTCTGTGCGAGGGCTTTCTCTAGTTGCGGCAAGTGGGGGCCACTCTTCATCGCGGTGTGCGGGCCTCTCACTATCGCGGCCTCTCTTGTTGCGGAGCACAGGCTCCAGACGCACAGGCTCAGTAATTGTGGCTCACGGGCCTAGTTGCTCCGCGGCATGTGGGATCTTCCCAGACCAGGGCTTGAACTCGTGTCCCCTGCATTGGCAGGCAGACTCTCAACCACTGCGCCACCAGGGAAGCCTGCTGAATTAGTCTTGACTAGACATCTCTCTTGATGGTTCACCATGATTATATAATTTACACTTAAAAGGAAACAAATGAATGCTCACTGATGATTAATTAAAGTGGGATTAGGTTTCAGTAACAAGTTAGCCCAAACTCAAAATGGATCCGTTCAATAGACATTTATTTCTTGCCACCTTAACAGCCCTGGCTGGGCCAATGAAAGTGTGTTCACAGGCCAGAGCAGGTGGAGATTGTCATTTCTCTATCAGGCTTCATGGTCACCCCATTAATGATTTTGTTTTACGCAGTTGAAAGGACAGCAGTGAGATGAATAGAGGAAAACTTGAATAGAGAGTCAGTCATCTTTAGAACCAACTTATTGGAATGGTTTCCAGTGTTAAATGGTTAGAAAGTTTGTCATCGATTCTGAGATTCCATTTTTAATCTTGGAAAAGCATTTTAGAGGGTTACCTAATTGGTATACTATTTTATAAGTTTTTATGTAAAAGAATCTTGCATTCTTTCTCATTTATTTTGCTAAGTGACACTTCTGGCACCAAGGCACGATTTTAGTAAGCGATTTGCTCTCTAAAATAGGCTGTATTTCTTTTTAAGAATCTAAAGTGGTAGCAAATAACAACAAAATAGAAGGAACAAAAACTATGTGATGATTATAGCATGAGTTTCTCCAACATATAAAAAAGTACGATTGACCCAATTTGCTTCTGCACATCGAGTTGGGGACTGGTTGGGCATGCAACTATGCAATCTATGGACGTTTATTCTTTAGAGATAGTTTTAACTTTGTAGCGGATTAAGGAAGGTCCATATAACTCACCGTAGCAGTTTTGTCTTAGGCTTCGTGCAACGTTATTCCATTCTAATTGTATTCTTTATCCTATGTAATACCATCCTCATGCCCTCTGGCTTCACATTGATGAGGACCAAATTATACTTCAGCCCAGACCTCTTCTTCTGAACGCCAGAACTAAATTTTCATTAGCTGCTTGGCACATCCGCTTAGATATCTTGAATCATTTTGAATTCGTCATATGCGCAAATGGAACTCATGACCTTTTCCCCTAAATCTTGCACCCAATGAAAGGGACCATTACTCAGCAAAATTCACAAGCCAGAAACTTAGCAAACACCTATTATACCCCCTCCCTCTGTCACCTATCTACACCTAACTCTTAGGAAATCCTATTGACTTGACCTCATAAATATCTGTTCTATATGTCCACTTCTCTTGTACTCCACTGCCACTGCTCTTGTCAAACTGACTATATGGTTACTGCATTCTGCCACAAGACCGAAATCCTTAGTGTAGCTGCAACGGCTGTGTGGATGGGACCTTGACTGCATCTCAGTCTTGGCTCATTCTGTTTGCCTCCTTGTTTTGGCCTCACTGAGCTTCTTTCAGTTCCTCCAATATAAAAGTTCCCTTTGATTTTAGGAGCATTTTTACATTCTTCCTTGTTAGAAGTCTCTTTCTCTCTCTCTTTGTGTGGTTAACCACTCTTTGTTATTTAGCTCTTGTGTTAAACGTCCCTTCCTTAAGAATTACCTGACCAGATCCTGTGTCCCATCTTGCAGCAGCCTACATTTTCCTTTTTAGAGCTCACCATAGTATAGTTTGTATCCATGAGGTATAGTATTATATTTGCTTTATTTACCACTGAATCCCAGGTGCTTAGGAGAATTTCTGGCATACAGAAGGTACTTAATAAGTATTTAATGAATGAACACGTAAACATCCCTGGCACCTATACTGCAACGTCAGTCTTGGTTGTACTCCTCTTGGTCTTCTTCTAGCTCAGCACCTGGGAAGCTTCAGACAACAGGAGAGGAAGACTGTCAACCTAACTCTAAGTAATAATAACTCACAGAAGTCTACAAATAATAGATGTTGGAGAGGGTGTGGAGAAAAAGGAACCCTCCTACATTGTTGGTGGGAATGTAAATTGGTGCAGCCACTGTGGAGAACAGTATGGAGGTTCCTTAAAAAACTAAAAATAGAATTACCATATGATCCTGCAATCTCACTCCTGGCCATATATACAGAGAAAACTGTAATTCGAACAGATACATGCACCCCAATGTTCACTGCAGCACTATTTACAATAGCCAGGACATGGAAGCAACCTAAATATCCATTGATAGATGAATGGATAAAGAAGATGTGGTACATATATGCAATGGAATATTACTCAGCCATAAAAAAGAATGAAATAATGCCATTTGCAGCAACACGGATGGACCTAGAAATTCTCATACTAAGAGAAGTCAGAAAGAGAAAGACAGATACCATATTATATCACTTATATGTGGGATCTAAAATATGACACAAATGAACTCATCCACAAAACAGAAACAGACTCACAGATATAGAAAACAAACTTATGGTTACCAAAGGGGAAAGGTACAGGGGAGGGATAAGTTAGGAGTTTGGGATTAACATATACACACTATTATATATACATAGATAACCAACAAGGACCTACTGTATAGCACAGGGAACTATACTCAATATTTTGTAATAACCTATAAGGGAAAAGAATCTGAAAAAATATATATATATGTATGTATAACTGAATCACTTTGCTGTACACCTAAAACACAACATTGTAAATCAACTACAATAAAAAAAATTGTATATAAAATTCAATTTTGTATATTTATCTCTTTTGATCCTCAGAAAATTAGAATAATATTTTTTTCCCCAAATTTTAGAGATAACAACACTGTCAGTCTGAAAATTTGAGTTTGCTAAAGATTGTGAAGTCAGAAATTGTGGAATTGGCTCTAGAAATCAAAACTTTGACTCTTCCTACAAGATTATCTCCAAGCTATTTTCTATGCTGTTTTCTAAGTAGCTAACAATCCAGAGATTAGTGGTTGATGGCTTATTTTCAGGGACACTGTGGACAGGCAGTGCAGGCTGCCTCACCATCTCCCCTTTACCTCCCATCCACCTCCTTTCTCCACTTCCTGCCTCTGCCACCTCTATGTGACACCACCCATCATGAAAATTATTCCTACTCTTAATGCCAACTCGTGCCTATGAATATTTTAGGTAAAGACTTCTTTCCTGTTCTGAATAGTTCAGCTAATTCTCATTCCAACCCTTCACAAATTCAGACACATATACTTAGGAGAAATGAAATAAAATTTCTTTGAGCCAACATATTTTAGGAATTACTTAAAGTGTAGTTTTGCCTGAGATGAGTGACCAGTTAATGCCACCGGGAGTCATAGGAGATTTTAATATTTTTGTGCAGGGTATAATAAAAGTAAGTTTTGAAGAAATTTGAAAAAAATAATTACCATTATTTAAAACCCTTGATACGTAGCCACATTGTATCCAGTAATTGTATCCTTTTTAGTAATTTTGCAATCTAAATGTTACATCTTACAGATGAGGAAACAGTTTTGGAATAAGTGACCAAGATTACCAAAGTAGAAAGTGTTAGATGCAAGATTCAGAGTTAGCTTTCTTCCACACCCCAGTATCTGAAGGAATATCTAATGCCAGTGATCAGACAACGCCAGACAAATGCCAATGATCAGAATTCATTTAACACATAACAACTGGAACAGTACACAATAATAGAAAGTGAAAACAAGTGGCAAAATTGTTGATATGAGAGAAAACCTCAGTGAAAAGGGGATTTATCTCATGCATTCCTATACACTAATGATGAAAAATATGAAAGTGAAATTAAGAAAACACTCCCATTTACCATTGCAACAAAAAGAATAAAATATCTAGGAATAAATCTGCCTCAGGAGACAAAATATCTGTATGCAGAAAATTATAAGACACTGATGAAAGAAATTAAAGATGATATAAAAAGATGGAGAGATACACCATGTTCTTGGATTGCAAGAATCAACATTGTGAAAATGACTCTACTACCCAAAGCAATCTACAGATTCAATGCAATCCCTATCAAACTACCACTGGCATTTTTCACAGAACTAGAACAAAAAATTTCACAATTTGTATGGAAACACAAAAGACCCTGAATAGCCAAAGCAACCTTGAGAACGAAAAATGGAGCTGAAGGAATCAGGCTCCCTGACTTCAGACTATACTACAAAGTTACAGTAATCAAGACAGTATGGTACTGGCACAAAAACAGAAATATAGATCAATGGAACAGGATAGAAAGCCCAGAGATAAGCCCATGCACATATGGTCACCTTATCTTTGATAAAGGAGGCAAGCATATACAGTGGAGAAAAGACAGCCTCTTCAATAAGTGGTGCTGGGAAAACTGGACAGGTACATGTAACAGTATGAAATTAGAACACTCCCTGACACCATACACAAAAATAAACTCAAAATGGATTAAAGACCTAAATATAGGGCCAGACACTATAAAACTCTTAGAGGAAAACATAGGCAGAACACTCTATGACATAAATCACAGCAAGATCCTTTTTGACCCAGCTCCTAGAGAAATGGAAATAAAAACAAAAATAAACACATGGGACCTAATGAAACTTAAAAGCTTTTGCACAGCAAAGGAAACCATAAACAAGACCAAAAGACAACCCTCAGAATGGGAGAAAATATTTGCAAACGAAGCAACTGACAAAGGATTAATCTCTAAAACATACAAGCAACTCATGCAGCTCAATTACAAAAAAAAAAACAACCCAATCCAAAAATGGGCAGAAGACCTAAATAGACATTTCTCCAAAGAAGATATACAGATTGCCAACAAACACATGAAAGAATGCTCAACATCATTAATCATTAGAGAAATGCAAATCAAAACTACAATGTGATATCCTCTCACACTGGTCAGAATGGCCATCATCAAAATGTCTACAAAGAATAAATGCTGGAGAGGGTGTGGAGAAAAGGGAACCCTCTTGCACTGTTGGTGGGAATGTAAATTGATACAGCCACTATGGAGAACAGTATGGAGGTTCCTTAAAAAACTAAAAATAGAACTACCATACGACCCAGCAATCCCACTACTGGGCATATACCTTGAGAAAACCATAATTCAAAAAGAGTCATGCATCAAAATGTTCATTGCAGCTCTATTTACAATAGCCAGGACATGGAAGCAACCTAAGTGTCCATCATCGGATGAATGGATAAAGAAGACGTGGCACATATATACAATGGAATATTACTCAGCCATAAAAAGAAACGAAATTGAGTTATTTGTAGTGAGGTGGATGGAGTTAGAGTCTGTCATACGAGTGAAGTAAGTCAGAAAGAGGAAAACAAATACAGTATGCTAACACATATATATGGAATCTAAGGAAAAAAAAAAAGGTCATGAAGAACCTAGTGGCAAGACGGGAATAAAGACACAGACCTACTAGAGAATGGACTTGAGGATATGGGGAGGGGGAAGGGTAAGCTGTGACAAAGTGAGAGAGTGGCATGGACATATATACACTACCAAACGTAAAATAGCTAGCTAGTGGGAAGCAACCGCATAGCACAGGGAGATCAGCTCGGTGCTTTGTGACCACCTAGAGGGGTGGGATAGGGAGGGTGGGAGGGAGGGAGATGCAAGAGGGAAGAGATATGGGAACATATGTATAACTGATTCACTTTGTTATAAAGCAGAAACTAACACACCATTGTAAAGCAATTATACTCTAATAAAGATGTTAAAAAAAAGAAAAAATAAAATAAAAATACAGAAAAAAGGGAGATTTAAATATTAATAGTTTTCACTATTTTTTTTTTACTTCAGTAATGATACTGATTGGTTGAGTATAATTTTATATATAAATTACAGATCATAAAACTCATAAAAATATCACAATTTCACAATTCAGAGATACCAAGAGACTGTTGACAGGTTAGTATATCTTTCCAAATATCATACATTAACTTTTTGTGTATAAAAATGAGATTAAAGTAAAAGCATTGATGTCACATTCTGTTGCGCAGAAAGTGTACTGCACAGCAGTGCCTCACCAAGCAGGTAAATGGGGGCTAAAATCCAGTTTGCAGCCCCCTAGTCAATTAGGACCCATCATGGAACTGCATCTGCATAGAGGAAGGGCTGCAGTTTTCTAATTTGCTCAAAGACATCATCCACTCTCCAAGCCGAGTATCCACAAGGCTTTATCTGCTCAGAGGGGACATTTTTTTCTTGTTAGCACCAAAGATGCTTATGGGCTAGCAGTGACCCTGACTGTAGCCTGCTTTCTTTATTTAGCAAAGAAAGAATTTTGTACCATTCCCTGATTTAGCATACCCAGGTAAGAATAAGTCTTATGGCAGTATTCTGTAAGAGACAGCTTACCTGATTCAGTTATTTCCTATTTTTTAATATTTATTAATTTAATTTTTGGTTTTTCGTAGCACACATACATCATTAAAAAAATAAGCTTCTGATACTGTGTTAAAAACTATAAAAATGGAAGAAAGTAATCAGTCTATTAATCTCTATTACACCCTCTTTACATTTATTTTCTCTTAACATTTTAACGTTGTTAATAATTTCTCTCTCCTTGGCCTAAAGTTTAACTCAACACTGGACGTACAGGATACTTTGGGGCCTGGTACTCCAACTTGGAGGAAAGCGTCAGAAAGGGAGCTGATGGATTGTTGTCCATCAATCACTATCAATTGCTGGCCCTCTAGATTTCGTCTATGGGTTCTGGTATTTGTCACCTCCAATTTGAGCTTGTGCAGAGATTTTGGGGACTTCTGGCATTTTCAGTATTTTTCAACTGCTCTGTGATTTTACCAAACCTGAAATGTCTCAACATTTTTTTTTCTTCCTTGGGGAAACATGATTAGGAGCCATAGATGGCTTTCTCATGCTCTTTTCCTACCAGGCTTTCTGCCAGCATCCTTGATTTTGAACAATCCGTTGCAATTCTTCTTCTTGGTGATGGCAATAGTGCAGATGAAGTTTTTCCTTGAGGTGACAGGCCTGGCACAGAATGCATCCAGAATTGGAAGAGCCTCAAAGCAGTGTGGTACCAAGGTCCTATAATTAGTGATCCATCTGCCACTGGGACTCAGACTTCCTGATCCTCACTTCCAGTACAGCAAACCATATTGCCTTTGTCCTTTTCTAATTGTTTTGTCTTCTGTGTATCAAAGGACATTAAACACAACCTGTTTGCCTGTTTCTTCTGTGTTAACCTGACACACAAGATAGATTTCAGAACAAGCTGCTCTCAGAATGTTTTCTGCTGAAAAATGGAAAAGGAGTTGAGCAAACAATTGTTCCAGTTCATCTACAGCTATTGCAAGTGGGCCAGATGCTCTCCGCAGCCCACTCCAAGCCCCAGCATCATGAAGGCATCATCTTGCAGGGCATAGAAATGCCTCTCACAGAAACACAGTCTTTCCTGCCCATTTCTACCCATCAGAAAGGGAATGTTTCTGGCACAAACCACCTCGGTGGTGTCATTTTCAAGCCATACAGACTCAAAAAGTATAGAACTAGCCCCAGGGGGGTTATCTCACTTATTTTCATTGCCATTGTGATAAAATTCAAATACTTATCTAGAACAGAATACCTGGATGGGTCCTTAAACTCGTGACTTCAGGGAAGTTAATTACAACCAATTTTTTAATACAATTAACTTAGAACAAATGCCTAAATCATATTAATAATATACACCAGATTTCTAGTATAAACGTTTTGTTCTTCTTCCCAGAATTTAGCGAAAACACTTAGCTAGTATCTCAAGAATGCTCTTTGTTCAATTCTGGGAGGGGTTCCTCTTCTTTAATCACTCTGGTTGGCCTGGGCCTCTTAGATTTCTACCACCTGTTCTTGTCCCATGATGTTCTGTCCAAGAATGGCTATGGCTTGTGTTATGATTCAGATAATCCTCAACGTCTACAGCTGAAATTTATCCAGGATTATATACACAAGATCTTTATTGGTTGTGTTTTTACAGAGATTGATTTTCTCCACAAATATTGCCCATTTCTAGTGGGAAGAAATGTCTTTCTCTCTCTTTCATTTACTGTCCATTCACGTGCCTGTGCTTTTGCCAATCCAAACGTGCCTACATTTTATATCTACCAAATTTTATATCTACCAAAAAGGGTTCTTACGAAGATGAAATACAAATATATATATTTCATGCTCATATATACATACTATCCTCATATATGTATATATATACATGTCCATTGGTTTAAGAATACTTACAATTTTATGTTTACATTTTACATTATTTTATTCAGTTGTTATGACAAAAGTCTTGTGATAAAGAGGGTAGATATTATCCAAAAATTGAGTAATGATGTATGAACTAAAGTTCGTAGTTTAGATTATTCCCTTCAGAGAAGAGTAATTATTCAACAAATGAAAACAGTGGCCCAGAGTCTAGTTTCTTAGGGCTAAGCTAAGGAGCCCAGTGTCTTCTGTTTTGAAGCTGTGCCAATTTAGAGAGGTTTTAATCTTAATCACAGGACCCCTTATTTTAGTATATGATTCTGGGCATGTTACTCATTATCAGTTTTTTTCTAATCTGTGAAATGGGGATGATAATACTATCCACCTCAGCTTGTTTTAAGGACTGAATGAGGTTATTCAGGTTGAGTACCTAAGACATTGCTTTATGTGTAAAGAGTTCAATAAATGAGAATTCAATAAATATCAATTACATTTGACTCAAGACGTAAAATCTGTGTTTTTTCATCTGTTCACTTTGATGCTTTTGACTTTTTCTGATGTTGATTTCAAAAAAAAAAAAAAAAATTTTTTTTTAACCTAAATTGTTTTAAAATTCCCTTGAAAAAATGCCTGCTGTTAAAATCTGAGTTGGAGAGGTATGGAAAAAGCACTAGTTCTGAGAAGCCATGATATCTGGGTCCAGCAGATGTGTCCATTGATACAGTGTTAAAGAGTTAGTGATGCAGCTCCTACTTTCAGAAAGTTGGGAGAATCCAATTAAAGAGATTGAATAAAATGGTGGAGGAGACTGGGAGAACAGTTTTTAAGACAGCTCCCATAATGGTCCATGGCCATTATAATTTCTTCTTTTCCTGAATTGCAGAGGCCCTTCAGAAAGATCAAAGGATGAGAGCTGTGTTGCAGCTCTAGAGATTTGGGAGATGGTCAGGCTTGATGTTAACATGGAGAAGTGATATAATATTTGTGAATTATGCTCGGAAGGAATTGGCGCTTTACGGACAGTCCTGAGATCCCACTGCACATTTTACAATCAGCTCTTGGCTGAATGACAGAGCAAATGCACACGTCAGCATGTTCCTGTTTCATTAAGAGTCGAGAGATAAGAACCCACATTTGCCATAGGGAAAGTGATAAAAATCAGTAATAGAGGAAACACATTTCATTTTTCAAATCTGTTAGCAACAAAGGGAGATGACAATATCTATAAAAATACTTAGCATGCCCCCTTAAATGTAAATCATCAAAAGGCAGCATACCTAACAGAGGACCACACGTGGAAAAAGAATATATAAAAGGAAACTGTAGCCTCTTACTAATAAAATAAATCAATTTTGCTTTAAAAGTCCTTTGAATGTTCAAGTCATGGATCTTGTTCTTGAATATTTCTCACTAGTATTGACTGTCCGGTGGGTTGAGAATGGATTACAAACCAAAGGCTACCTCACATGGGACCCATTGGTTTCTAAGGCTTAAGCTTAGGTTTATAACCTGAAATGATTCTCTGGGGAAAATGAAAAGATTCCTGATCCTGAAACAAAATAGGTTATGTAATGCAAATGACTGCACCTTGGATGAGGAATAAGCAAGTGTATGCTCGGAGATAAAATGAAAAACATCACCTTTAATGAAAGCTTTTAGGCCTGCTTTAAAGCTCAATATTTGAAAGGCAGTACTATAGTCAAGGAGGAGTTCAAATGTTGTTAATATGCATAAATATACATTGAAGACATTCATCAAAATTCCACTGAGAGACAAATGCTTCTAAAATAAGTATTGCCAATATGGTCTCTCATAATTTACTCAAGCATTGACATGTATGCTTCTGCATATTCTTCTAAACTGGGAAACAAGGCAGTTTTACAAAGCTGCAAATGTCATGCAAAGATATATTTCTCACTTTTAATGACCTCTTTTAAAGCAATTATACGATACAGTATTTTTCTTACTGGCATGCAGAAATGAGCAAGGCTTATATTTAAAAATGATCTTATTATGCCTTGTCATGAAGAAAAGGGTTTAACATGCACATGGAATGATTCTTATAAGTGCTTCCCATTATCTTTTTTTTTATCATCTTTATTGGAGTATAATTGCTTTACATTGTTGTGTTAGTTGCTGCTGTATAACAAAGTGAATCAGCTATATGTATACAGATATCCCCATATCCCCTCCCTCTTGCGTCTCCCTCCCACACTCCCTATCCTACCCCTCTAGGTGGTCACAAAGCACCGAGCTGATCTCCCTGTGCTATGCAGCTGCTTCCCACTAGCTATCTATTTTACATTTGGTAGTATATATATGTCAATGCCACTCTCTCACTTCGTCCCAGCTTACCCTTCCCCTTCCCCGTGTCCTCAAGTCCATTCTCTACATCTGTTTCTTTATTCCTGTCCTGCCCCTAGGTTCTTCAGAACCACTTTTTTTTTTTTTTAGATTCCATATATATGTGTTAGCATACTGTATTTGTTTTTCTTTCTGACTTACTTCACTCTGTATGACAGACTCTAGGTTCATCCACCTCACTACAAACAACTCAATTTCGTTTCTTTTTACTTTCCATTATCTTTTAAACCAAAATTTTACCTGTGAAATTTTGTAGTCTCAAAGATAGAACATACAGAAAAAACTGAGTAGGTCACTACCTTCTATTCTAAAGGTTTTTCTTCCAGTATTTTATTAGAAACACGTTTATGTCTGTCGGAGTGTTGTACATATATTAGAAGCATTTCTCAAAAACATACATAACTGCAGAGAAGATGATCTTATAATTTTCATAAATTTTAGTTATAAAAATGTTAATATCTTGTCTGATACACTCTGAAATTTCACCTTGATATTTCTATTCAATGCTGTATGAAGTTATATTTAACTGTGTTTTAAATTTGAGTTCTTGAATAGTCTTTAAAAAGAAGTATGATCCATTTAAGAACGAAGGCTTTTTGGATCAAAGATTAAACTATACAAAGATAGGAGACCAGAAAATGGTAGTAAGGAGGGGCTGGCAATAGTCCACAAGGAACATGTGGTCAAATACTGTTTGAGAGGTAAAGTCTTTTCTTGAAAATTGGAAATTAATCCCTTCTGGGTGGCCAAAAGTTATCACAGATTTAGGGGACATATAGGGAAAAATATAGACTCTAGCTCTGATAATGTGCATGAAGTAGAAACTTGAATAAAGAGAGAAAGCAACAGGGTTGATAATGAAATGGGCAAGCTGAGTTTCAATGCCTATTGCTAAAAATAACCCTTAGTCAAAGTCTTACAGAAGGACAAAGATCACCAGGGCTTTAATACTTGATGAATTTAGTTGCCCTGCCCTGGAGCTAACTATGGATCTCCTCAAGAAAAATTAAGAAAAAAATGACAGGGTGTTGTTCTACTCAATTTAAAAAGAACTAGATGTGGTACCTTGTCTTGATTTGCATTTCCCTAATGACAAATGATGTTGAGCATCTTTTCATGTGCTCATTAGCTATTTGTATATCTTATTGTTTATTTAAATAATTTGCCCATTTTTTGGGGGGGTTGCCTTTTTATTGTTGAGTTATAAATTTCTTCATATTTGGGGGGAAAATATGTTCAAGAGAATATGGAGAAATTGGGATCTTCATATGTTGCTGATGGGAATGAAAAATGGTACTGCCTCCATGGAAAATATTTTGACAGTTTCTCAAAAAGTTAAGCATAAAGTTATATAACCCAGCAATTCTACTCTTAGGTACATATCCAAGAAGATCAAAAACAAATTCACACAAAAATTTGTACACTAACATTCATAGCAACATTATTCACAATAGCCAAAAAAGTGAAAACAACTCAATGCCTCTTAATGGATTAATGGATAAACAAATTTGCTATGTTTATACAATGGAATATTATTCAACGATAAAAAGAATAAAGTACTGATTCATGTTACTACATGGATGAACCTTGAAAACATTACGCTAAGTGAAAGAAGCCAGACATAACAGGTCACATATTATATACTTTCATTCATATGAAATAATCAAAATAGGCAAATACACAAAGAAAGTAGATTAAGGGTGGTGAGAAAATGGGGAAAATTAGGAGTGACTGCTAAGAGGTACAAGATATTTTGGGGGGTAGTGATGAAAATGTTCTGAAATTAGATAGTGGGGATGATTGTACAATGTTATAAATATATCAAACCTACTGAATTATACATTTTTAAATGTATAACATAAAATGTCTTTTATGTTACATGAATTATATCTCAATAAGAAACGAACTACAGTTATAATAAGCATAGATTGGTACCTAATTGGCATCTAATTGTATACTGATCCATTTATAGATTCAACAATACAATTTGAGACTTGAAAGTGAACTTAGGACATCTCTCAGAGATTGATATACCAGAAGCACAGCTTCTGACTAGTTTCAATAGAGATATTCCTGTCACAGCCAGCAATTGAATGTAGAAATGAGTTCTAAAGAAAGGACTTCATTTCTGACAATATTAATTAGGAATTTAGATATAATACTGCGAACGAAAAAACAAACAACACTCCTGCAAACCAGCCATTGTTTCCCTTGCTGAGAATGGACTCAATAGAAGGAGATACCCAATCAAAAAATGGGCGGGATATCTAAATAGACAGTTCTCCAAAGAAGACATACAGATGTTCAAAAAGCACATGAAAAACTGCTCAACATCACTAATTATTAGAGAAATGCAAATCAAAACTGCAATGAGGCATCACCTCACACCAGTCAGAATGACCATCATCAAAAAAATCTACAAACAATAAATGCTGGAGAGGGTGTAGACAAAAGGGAACCTTCCTACACTGTTGGTAAGAATGTAAACTGGTATAGTCACTATGGAGAACAGTATGGAGGGTCCTCAAAAAACTAAAAATAGAGCTACCATATGATCCAGAAATCCCATTCCTGGACATTTATCTGGAGAAAACCATAATTCAAACAGATACATGCACCCCAATGTTCATTGCAGCACTATTTACAATAGCCAGGACATGGAAGCAACCTAAATGACCATCAACAGAGGAATGGATAAAGAAGATGTGGCACATATATACAATGGAATATTACTTAGCCATAAAAAAGAATGAAATAATGCCATTTGCAGCAACATGGATGGACCTAGAGATTGTCATACTGAGTGAAGTAAGTCAGAGAAAGACAAATATCATATGATATCACTTACATGGGGAATTTTAAAAAGGTACAAATGAACTTATCTACAAAATAGAAATAGAGTTACAGATGTAGGAAACAAACTTATGGTTACCAGGGGGTAAGGGGGGGAGGGATAAATTGGAAGATTGGGATTGACATATACACACTACTGTATATAAAACAGATAACTAATAAGGACCTACTGTACAGCACAGGGAACTTTACTCAGTACTCTGTAATGGCCTATATGGGAAAAGAATCTAAAAATGAGTGGATATATGTACATGTATAACTGATTCACTTTGCTGTATACCTGAAACTAACACAACATTGTAAATCAACTACACTCCAATAAAAATTTAAAAATAGATTATTCTTATTACTGATTTTTAAAAAAATATATAAATATCTATACAACTTTGTCTGATTTCCAAGGTTTAATTTAGTGTTTTGAATTTTTTTTTATAAAGTTGTTGTCAAGATTTCCTAGCAACTCAGTTCTTTTTGTTAGGATAGCATTTCTGAGCTCTCAGAATCATTTTCTCTGAAAAATGTAAACAAGTAATCTGAAAAGAAGCAAAAAGTATGCCTATTTGGAGTGGGGGGAAATTCTGTGGTCAGGTAAGTTTGGGGACACTGCCTAGTCTAACATTTTCTTAGAGAATCAACAAAATTCTTATTACCATATTAAGATTTGACAGTCCTACTGTAAGGACCAAACATAACACAAGACAAAAACAAACCTGTTCAAATTTGTTTAACTCATCATTTCCCAAGTTTATTTGCCATCTCACCATTTTTCAAGGAATTCGATTAAAACCTTATTACTGTTCTTTGAATATAGTTTGATTAAGAACCTGGTTAGAGCCTAGCTTTGCTCTACTTCTAAGTCAGAGGTAAACCTCTAGTTTTGGTTGGATATTTTTGACATTTTGTTTGGACAAACGAAATGCATGCTGCTTTTGCAAACTTCAGGACTATGTTTGGTAAAACATGTATTCACAATTGGGTGTTTATTAGCTAAAATACATGGTCTACCAATCCCTTATCTGTAGTGTGGTCTTTATATACAAAGGACAGTATTACTTTCAAAGCATGTGTGCCATATCAGAGAGGTGTGTTATTTCTGGAAACATTTTAAAGGAATGTGGCTGCATTAAAGAATATATTCAATCAAGGTAAAGTTTTAGAATTCACCCTACAATGTTAGAATTGATTTGAAAAACACTTAATACTTCACAGGCATATTGAAAAATGCTCAAAATCGCTAATAATCAGGGAAATGCAAATCAAATCCACAGTGAGATACCATCTTACACCTGTCAGAATGGCTATTGTCAAAAAGACCACAAATAACAAATGTTGGCGAGGAGGTGGAGAAAAGGGAACCCTAGTACTTTGTCGGTGGGAATGTAAACTGGCATTGCCATTATGGAAAACAGTATGGAAGTTTTTCAAAAAACTAAAAGTAGAACTACCATGTGATCCAGCAATTCCACTCCTGGGTATATATCTGAAGAAAATGAAAACACTAAATCAATAAGATATATGCACCCCAATGTTCATAGCAGCATTATTCACAATAGCCAAGATATGAAAGGAAGCTAAGCATCCATCAACAGATGAATGGATAAAGAAGTTGTGGTATATTTATACAGTGGGATACTACTCAGCCACAAAAAAAGAATGAAATTCTGCCATTTGCAAAAACATGGATAGACCTGGAGGATATGATGCTAAGTGGAATAAGTCAGAGAAAGACAAATACTATATGTTATCACTTATATGTGGAATCTAAAAAATAAAATAAATAAATGAATAAATAAATATTTAAAAAATGAAACAGACTCACAGATACAGAGAACAATCTAGTGGTTACCAGTGGGAAGAGGGACAGGGAAGTGGCAAGATGGGGTAGGGGATTAAGAGGTACAAACTACTATGTATAAAGTAAATAAGATGCAAGGATATATTGTACAGCACAGGGAATATAGCCAATATTTTATAATAACTTTAAGTGTAGTATAATCTATAAAAATATTGAATAATTTTGTTGTATGCCTGAAACTAATATAATATTATAAATCAATTATACTTCAATAAAAAAGGAACTATTCAAAAAAAAAAACTCAATACTTTAGAAAAAGTGGTCTACATGAGACTTTAATACAGGTATACCTCAGAGATATTTCGGGTTAGGTTCCAGACCACTGCAATAAAGTATCACAATAAAGCAAGTCATACAAATTTTTTTGATTTCCCAATGCATATAAAAGCTATGTTTATACTATATTGTAATCTGTTAAGTGTGAAATAGCATTATGTCTAAAAAATGATTTATATACCTTAATTTAAAAAGACAATTGCTAAAAAATGCTAAGCATCATCTGAAACTTGTAACAAAGATCTCTGATCGCAGATCACCATAACAAATATATTAAAAATGAAAAAGCTTGAAATATCACAAGGATTAACACAATGTGACACAGACACCCAAAGTGAGCCAATATTGTTGGAAAAATGATGCTAATGGCCTTGTTTGACTCATGGTTGCCACAAACCTTCAATTAGTAAAAAGCACAACATCTGCAAAACTCAATAAATTGAAGCACAATAAAAGAGATATGCCTATATAGCTTGTTAAATTTATGGACCCTGACTCAAACAGAGAATTTTTTAGGACAAGTCTTCCTGCCCAAAGTTAGTAAAGTTTGTTCATCACTGTCATTTATTGAAAACATAGCAAGTATGGAAAAAAAACTGCCAAGTTCCAGCTTGCAATGAACTAAAAATTATAATCAAATCTGCAAGCTTTGCAAAATACTGCTAAGATTTCTACTCTAATCACTATTTTTTTCCCCCACAAATACGACTGACTACTCAACTTCAGCTCTAACTTTATACTTTAGGCAGTCCAAGTTTAATAAATGTGACACCTGCCCTCAAGGATCTGATAGCCTAGGGGAAAAACAGAGAGGTGAAGCCTTGATAATGGAAGAGTATGTCTGATGTTATACTAGTGTTATGCTCATCTAAAGCAGAAGGAAGTTTGGGGAACTTCCTGGAATAAGTGACACTTGAACAGAGTTTTAAAGGATGGGTAAGACTTAGGAAAGGCATTCAAACAGTTAAAGGCAATAATATGAATGATAGTGAAAGAAGTGTAAAAATACAAAATGAGCTTGGTCAATTACTAGTAGCTGTGTATGGCTGGGGGAAGAGTGCATATAGGTGGGGCAAAGTGAAAAAGACCTTCATCAGTAGTGGGAAGGAGATGTTCTGTTTGGAGATTAGTACATGGAAAGAAAGAGTACATGGAATAAGAACAATTAAAAGGCTATTACAATAATCTAAGAAAGAAATGAAAAAGTTTAAATGAACTAAGTAGCAGAAAGAATGGAGAAGATAAAATGCATATTATGAAAGAGACAGAATCCCCAGTATTGGGTGCTTGTGTAGTTAGGACTGGAATGGCGTTATGGAAAGAAACTGGAAAGCTTCTAGGCCGCCTCACAGGCCTCTAGTTTGGAACTCTATTGTTCTTTTTTTTTTTTTTTTTTTAAACATCTTTATTGAAGTATAATTGCTTTACAATGGTGTGTTAGCTTCTGCTTTATAACAAAGTGAATCAGTTATACATATACATATATCCCCATATCTCCTCCCTCTTGTGTCTCCCTCCCACCCTCCCTATCCTACCCCTCTAGGTGGTCACACACAAAGCACTGAGCTGATCTCCCTGTGCTATGCGGCTGCTTCCCACTAGCTATCTATTTTACATTTGGTAGTGTATATATGTCCATGACACTCTCTCACCCTGTCACATCTCACCCCTCCCCCTCCCATCTCACCCCTCCCCCTCCCCATATCCTCAAGTCCATTCTCTAGTAGGTCTGTGTCTTTATTCCCATCTTGCCACTAGGTTCTTCATGACCTTTTTTTCCCTTAGATTCCATATATATGTGTTAGCATACTGTATTTCTTTTTCTCTTTCTGACTTACTTCACTCTGTATGACAGACTCTAACTCCATCCACCTCATTACAAATACCTCCATTTCATTTCTTTTTATGGCTGAGTAATATTCCATTGTATATATGTGCCACATCTTCTTTATCCATTCATCCGATGATGGACACCTAGGTTGCTTCCATGTCCTGGCTATTGTAAATAGAGCTGCAATGAATATTTTGGTACATGACTCTTTCTGAATTATGGTTTTCTCAGGGTATATGCCCAGTAGTGGGATTGCTGGGTCGTATGGTAGTTCTATTTTTAGTTTTTTAAGGAACCTCCATACTGTTCTCCATAGTGGCTGTATCAATTTACATTCCCACCAACAGTGCAAGAGTGTTCCCTTTTCTCCACACCCTCTCCAGCATTTATTGTTTCTAGATTTTTTGATGATGGCCATTCTGACCGGTGTGAGATGATACCTCATTGTAGTTTTGATTTGCATTTCTCTAATGATTAATGATGTTGAGCATTCTTTCATGTGTCTGTTGGCAATCTGTATATCTTCTTTGGAGAAATGTCTATTTAGGTCTTCTGCCCATTTTTGGATTGGGTTGTTCGTTTTTTTGTTATTGAGCTGCATGAGCTGCTTGTAAATCTTGGAGATTAATCCTTTGTCAGTTGCTTCATTTGCAAATATTTTCTCCCAGTCTGAGGGTTGTCTTTTGGTCTTGTTTATGGTTTCCTTTGCTGTGCAAAAGCTTTTAAGTTTCATTAGGTCCCATTTGTTTATTTGTGTTTTTATTTCCATTTCTCTAGGAGCTGGGTCAAAAAGGATCTTGCTGTGATTTATGTCATAGAGTGTTCTGCCTATGTTTTCCTCTAAGAGTTTGATAGTGTCTGGCCTTACACTTAGGTCTTTAATCCATTTTGAGTTTATTTTTGTGTATGGTGTCAGGGAGTGTTCTAATTTCATACTTTTACGTGTACCTGTCCAATTTTCCCAGCACCACTTATTGAAGAGGCTATCTTTTCTCCACTGTATATGCTTGCCTCCTTTATCAAAGATAAGGTGACCATATGTGCATGGGCTTATCTCTGGGCTTTCTATCCTGTTCCATTGATCTATATTTCTGTTTTTGTGCCAGTACCAAACTGTCTTGATTACTGTAGCTTTGTAATATAGTCTGAAGTCAGGGAGCCTGATTCCTCCAGCTCCATTTTTCGTTCTCAAGATTGCTTTGGCTATTCGGGGTCTTTTGTGTTTCCATACAAATTGTGAAATTTTTTGTTCTAGTTCTGTGAAAAATGCCAGTGGTAGTTTGATAGGGATTGCATTGAATCTGTAGATTGCTTTGGGTAGCAGAGTCATTGTCACAATGTTGATTCTTCCAATCCAAGAACATGGTATATCTCTCCATCTATTTGTATCATCTTTAATTTCTTTCATCAGTGTCCTATAATTTTCTGCATACAGGTCTTTTGTCTCCTTAGGTAGGTTTATTCCTAGATATTTTATTCTTTTTGTTGCAATGGTAAACGGGAGTGTTTTCTTAATTTCACTTTCAGATTTTTCATCATTAGTATACAGGAATGCAAGAGATTTCTGTGCATTAATTTTGTATCCTGCTACTTTACCAAATTCATTGATTAGCTCTAGTAGTTTTCTGGTAGCATCTTTTGGATTCTCTATGTATAGTATCATGTCATCTGCAAACAGTGACAGCTTTACTTCTTCTTTTCTGATTTGGATTCCTTTTATTTCTTTTTCTTCTCTGATTGCTGTGGCTAACACTTCCAAAACTATGTTGAATAATAGTGGTGAGAGTGGGCAACCTTGTCTTGTTCCTGATCTTAGTGGAAATGGTTTCAGTTTTTCACCATTGAGGACAATGTTGGCTGTGGGTTTGTCATATACGGCCTTTATTATGTTGAGGAAAGTTCCCTCTATGCCTACTTTCTGCAAGACTTTTATCATAAATGGGTGTTGAATTTTGTCGAAAGCTTTCTCTGCATCTACTGAGATGATCATATGGTTTTTCTCCTTCAATTTGTTAATATGATGTATCACGTTGATTGATTTGCATATATTGAAGAATCCTTGCATTCCTGGAATAAACCCCACTTGATCATGGTGTATAATCCTTTTAATGTGCTGTTGGATTCTGTTTGTTAGTATTTTGTTGAGGATTTTTGCATCTATGTTCATCAGTGATATTGGCCTGTAGTTTTCTTTCTTTGTGACATGTTTGTCTGGTTTTGGTATCAGGGTGATGGTGGCCTCGTAGAATGAGTTGGGGAGTGTTCCTCCCTCTGCTATATTTTGGAAGAGTTTGAGAAGGATAGGTGTTAGCTCTTCTCTAAATGTTTGATAGAATTCGCCTGTGAAGCCATCTGGTCCTGGGCTTTTGTGTGTTGGAAGATTTTTAATCACTGTTTCAATTTCAGTGCTTGTGATTGGTCTGTTCATATTTTCTATTTCTTCCTGGTTCAGCCTTGGCAGGTTGTGCATTTCTAAGAATCTGTCCATTTCTTCCAGGTTGTCCATTTTATTGGCATAGAGTTGCTTGTAGTAATCTCTCATGATCGTTTGTATTTCTGCAGTGTCAGTGGTTACTTCTCCTTTTTCATTTCTAATTCTATTGATTTGAGTCTTCTCCCTTTTTCTCTTGATGAGTCTGGCTAATGGTTTATCAATTTTGTTTATCTTCTCAAAGAACCAGCTTTTAGTTTCATTGATTTTTGCTATTGTTTCCTTCATTTCTTTTTCATTTATTTCTGACCTGATCTTTATGATTTCTTTCCTTCTGCTAGCTTTGGGGTTTTTTTGTTCTTCTTTCTCTAATTGCTTTAGGTGCAAGGTTAGGTTGTTTATTCGAGATGTTTCCTGTTTCTTGATGTAGGCTTGTATTGCTATAAACTTCCCCTTAGAACTGCTTTTGCTGCATCCCATAGGTTTTGGATCATCGTGTCTCCATTGTCATTTGTTTCTAGGTATTTTTTGATTTCCCCTTTGATTTCTTCAGTGATCACTTCGTTATTAAGTAGTGTATTGTGTAGCCTCCATGTGTTTGTATTTTTTACAGATCTTTTCCTGTAATTGATATCTAGTCTCATAGCGTTGTGGTCAGAAAAGATACTTGATACGATTTCAATTTTTTTAAATTTACCAAGGCTTGATTTGTGACCCAAGATATGATCTATCCTGGAGAATGTTCCATGAGCACTTGAGAAGAATGTGTATTCTGTTGTTTTTGGGTGGAATGTCCTATAAATATCAATTAAGTCCATCTTGTTTAATGTATCATTTAAAGCTTGTGTTTCCTTATTTATTTTCATTTTGGATGATCTGTCCATTGGTGAAAGTGGGGTGTTAAAGTCCCCTACTATGATTGTGTTACTGTCGATTTCCCCTTTTATGGCTGTTAGCATTTGCCTTATGTATTGAGGTGCTCCTATGTTGGGTGCATAAATATTTACAATTGTTATACCTTCCTCTTGGATCGATCCCTTGATCATTATATAGTGTCCTTCTTTGTCTCTTGTAATAGTCTTTATTTTAAAGTCTATTTTGTCTGATATGAGAATTGCTACTCCAGCTTTCTTTGATTTCCATTTGCATGGAATATCTTTTTCCATCCCCTCACTTTCAGTCTGTATGTGTTTCTAGGTCTGAAGTGGGTCTCTTGTAGACAGCATATATATGGGTCTTGTTTTTGTATCCATTCAGCCAGTCTGTGTCTTTTGGTGGGAGCATTTAATCCATTTACATTTAAGGTAATTATCGATATGTATGTTCCTATTCCCATTTTCTTAAATGTTTTGGGTTTGTTATTGTAGGTCTTTTCCTTCTCTTGTGTTTCTTGCCTAGAGAAGTTCCTTTAGCATTTGTTGTAAAGCTGGTTTGGTGGTGCTGAACTCTCTCAGCTTTTGCTTGTCTGTAAAGGTTTTAATTTCTCCATCAAATCTGAATGAGATCCTTGCTGGGTAGAGTAATCTTGGTTGTAGGTTTTTCTCCTTCATCACTTTAAGTATATCCTGCCACTCCCTTCTGGCTTGCAGAGTTTCTGCTGAAAGATCAGCTGTTAACCTTATGGGGATGCTGTTGTGTGTTATTTGTTGTTTTTCCCTTGCTTTTAATATGTTTTCTTTATATTTAATTTTTGATAGTTTGATTAATATGTGTCTTGGCATGTTTCTCCTTGGATTTATCCTGTATGGGACTCTCTGTGCTTCCAGGACTTGATTAACTATTTCCTTTCCCATATTAGGGAAGTTTTTAACTATAATCTCTTCAAATATTTTCTCAGTCCCTTTCTTTTTCTCTTCTTCTTCTGGGACACCTTATGATTCGAATGTTGGTGCGTTTAATGTTGTCCCAGAGGTCTCTGAGACTGTCCTCAGTTCTTTTCATTCTTTTTTCTTTATTCTGCTCTGCAGTAGTTATTTCCAGTATTTTATCTTCCAGATCACTTATCCGTTCTTCTGCCTCAGTTATTCTGCTATTGATTCCATCTAGAGTATTTTTAATTTCATTTATTGTGCTTTTCATCTTTGCTTGGTTCCTCTTTAGTTCTTCTACATCCTTGTTAAATGTTTCTTGCATTTTGTCTATTCTATTTCCAAGATTTTGGATCATCCTTACTATCATTATTCTGAATTCTTTTTCAGGTAGACTACCCATTTCCTCTTCATTTGTTAGGTCTGGTGTGTTTTGACCCTGCTCCTTCATCTGCTGTGTGTTTTTCTGTCTTCTCATTTTGCTTATCTTACTGTGTTTGGGGTCTCCTTTTCACAGGCTGCAGGTTTGTAGTTCCCATTGTTTTTGGTATCTGTCCCCAGTGGCTAAGGTTGGTTCAATGGGTTGTGTAGGTTTCCTGGTGGAGGGAACTAGTGCCTGTGTTCTGGTGGATGAGGCTGGATGTTGTCTTTCTGGTGGGCTCGTCCACATCTGGTGGTGTGTTTTGGGGTGTCTGTGGCCTTATTATGATTTTAGGCAGCCTCTCTGTTAATGGATGGGGCTGTGTTCCTGTCTTGCTAGTTGTTTGGCATAGGGTGTCCAGCACTGTAGCTTGCTGGTTGTTGAGTGAAGCTGGGTCTTAATGTTGAGATGGAGATCTCTGAGAGATTTTCGTCGTTTGGTATTACGTGGAGCTGGGAGGTCTCTTGTGGACCAGTGTCCTGAAGTTGGCTCTCCCACCTCAGAGGCACAGCCCTGATGCCTGGCTGGAGCACCAAGAGCCTTTCATCCACACGGCTCAAAAAAGGAAAAGGGGAGAAGTTAATATATCCTGCTCCCAAAGTCCACCTCCTAAATTTGGGATGATTCGTTGTCTATTCAGGTATTCAACAGATGCAGGCACATCAAGTTGTTTGTGGAGCTTTAATCCGCTGCTTCTGAGGCTGCTGGGAGAGATTTCCCTTTCTCTTCTTTGTTCGCACAGCTCCCGGGGTTCAGCTTTGGATTTGGACCCGCCTCTGCATGTAGGTCGCCTGAGGGCGTCTGTTCCCTGCCCAGACAGAACGGGGTTAAAGGAGTAGCTGATTCGGGGGCTCTGGCTCAGTCAGGCCGGGGTGGAGGGAGCGGTACGGAGGAGGCGGGGCGAGCCTGCGGCGGCAGAAGCCGGCGTGACGTTGCAGCAGCCTGAGGCGGCCGTGCGCTCTCCCGGGGAAGTTGTCCCCGGATTACGGGAGCCTGGCCGTGGCGGGCTGCACAGGCTCCCGGGAGGGGCGGTGTGGAGAATGACCTGTGCTCGCCCACAGGCTTTTTGGTGGCGCAGCAGCATCCTTAGCGTCTCATGCCCGTCTCTGGGGTCCGCGCTGATAGCCGCGGCTCGCACCCGTCTCTGGAGTTCGTTTAAGCGGCGCTCTGAATCCCCTCTCCTTGCACGCCGCGAAACAAAGAGGCAAGAAAAATTCTCTTGCCTCTTCAGCAGCTGCAGACTTTTACTCGGGCTCCCTCCCGGCTAGCTGTGGTGCGCCAGCCCCTTCAGGCTGTGTTCACGCAGCCAACCCCAGTCCTCTCCCTGGGATCCGACCGAAGCCCGAGCCTCAGCTCCCAGCCCCCGCCCGCCCCGGTGGGTGAGCAGACAAGCCTCTCGGGCTGGTGAGTGCTGCTCAGTGCCGAGCCTCTGTGCGGGAATCTCTCCGTTTTTCCCTCTGCGTCCCTGTTGCTGTGGGATCCGCGCTGATAGCCGCAGCTCGTGCCCGTCTCTGGAGCTCGTTTAGGCGGCGCTCTGAATCCCCTCTCCTTGCGCGCCGCGAAACAAAGAGGCAAGAAAAAGTCTCTTGCCTCTTTGGCAGCTGCAGTCCTTTTCCCGGACTCCCTCCCAGCTAGCAGCGAAGCCCGAGCCCCAGCTCCCAGCCCCCGCCCGCCCCGGCTGCTGAGCAGACAAGCCTCTCGGGCTGGTGAGTGCTGCTCGGCGCCGAGCCTCTGTGCGGGAATCTCCGCTTTGCCCTCCGCACCACTGTGGCTGCGCTCTCCTCCGTGGCTCTGAAGCTTCCCCCCTCTGCTACCCGCAGTCTCTGCCCACGAAGGGGCTTCCTAGTGTGTGGAAACCTTTCCTCCTTCACAGCTCCCTCCCACTGGTGCAGGTCCCGTCCCTATTCTTTTGTCTCTGTTATTTCTTTTTTCTTTTGCCCTACACAAGTACGTGGGGATTTTCTTGCCTTTTGGGAGGTCTGACGTCTTCTGCCAGCGTTCAGTGGGTGTTCTGTAGGAGCAGTTCCACGTGTAGATGTATTTCTCATGTATCTGTGGGGAGGAAGGTGATCTCCGCGTCTTACTCTTCCGCCATCTTGCCCCTCCTATTGTTCTTCACTGAGAGAGAGAACAGGGAGAGAAGCAGGTTTGCAGAATAAAATACTTCAGTGTTGGTCATATAGTGTAAGGGGGCTATAAGCAAGACATTCTGGTCAGATAATGTCAAAAAATAAGAATAATGGATACACTGGGAAATAGGTCATGAAGGGAGTGGTGGACAGTGGTGGACACTGCAGATTGGCTTGTCAGGAGTTCCAGTTTCCTTCTCAAATGCTTTCCTGTACTGCAGAGGCTGGAAACTCCATGCTGCATTTTCCCCATCTCTTACAGGAAATCAGAGGGTATCAGAAATGAACTTGATTTTGCTCATCAAATATACTCATATGAAAGTTGGATTCAAAACCAAGTAAGAGAGGGAAAGGTGAGGCTTGAGCTCGTTTTGATGATCCAAGACATGGCAGAAGTGGCATGGTTCTGGAGACCAGAAGCAACTCCTCAATCTACAGCTTGTGGATTACAACAGTTGTGGCAGGACTTTCAATGGCCCAAGTTATAGATCGTTTTGCTATTTTTTCCCTAGAAGTTTAGCTTACAGTCTATTTCATTAGTTCTTCTAACCATTCTAGAAGAGTAGTAAAAATTTCTCTTTTAGATTAAACCAGATAATATGTTTCTGAAACAATGTACTTCTCAGTAACAGGGATGTCTATAGGTCATGGGAAATAGGAAATCTGGGTTATCTTACCTAGAAAGAATTTGTATGAACACGAAATGGGAAGAAAGTGGTCCATGATTGACCATGGCAAAACAATTTTTATCTGTGGTCATTTGATGAGAAGTGAAGCTGAATCTTTGTTAGACCTAGTAACTATTGTACTGAACCATTTGAGTGAGAGCGAAAAATACAAACCCTGGGTGTGGTGGAAGGCTCCCTGCTTCTAACGGTACTGGAGAAGAACAAAAATAACAACATTATAATTTTAAATTCTCAGCACAAGGCATAGTGAGAGAGCTTCTATGATTTTCCTGAAACAATCTCTTATTGCTGGCTACAAGGGCTGGTGCAGCCGAAAATCAGCAACAGAGTTGAATACTGTGGGATGTTAAATTACAACGTAGAACAATGATATTGAATGAGGGGGAGGGAATTGAGGATGGCTATGAATGAATGCGAGATCTCAGGCCTTACAACTTCACTGGGGCACTTCTGCTTCCAGCTATGATGGAATTTAACAGACCATTTATCCTGTGGAGAATACTTAGAAAGCCAATTACTATATTGCTCTAAAATACAAAATCAGCTGTTTGAAGGTATGGGAGTGTTCCCAGGCAACCAGACCATGGGAAACAAGATCATAAAGTGAGGGGAAGTGTGGATAGGTGGGCTGAACTCTGCTTTCCCCTCAAGGTGTTTGACAATTCTTTGCTGTGAAGTATTGGGGGTGGGGAAGGGAGGGAAACTAGGTGGAGACCTACAAATAAGAAGTAGAGACACTGAGGACTGGTTCAAGACGGCGGAGTAGAAGGACGTGCTCTCACTCCCTCTTGTGAGAGCACCGGAATCACAACTAACTGCTGAACAATCATCGACAGGAAGACACTGGAACTCACCAAAAAAGATACCCCACATCCAAAGACAAAGAAGAAGCCACAATGAGATGGTAGGAGGGGCGCAATCACAATAAAATCAAATCCCATAACTGCTGGGTGGGTGACTCACAAACTGGAGAACAGTTATACCACAGAAGTCCACCCACTGGAGTGAAGGTTCTGAGCCCCACGTCAGGCTTCCCAACCTGGGGGTCCGGCAACAGGAGGAGGAATTTCTAGAGAATCAGACTTTGAAGGGTAGTGGGATTTGACTGCAGGACTTCGACAGGACTAGGGGAAACAGAGACTCCATTCTTGGAGGGCACACACAAAGTAGTGTGCACATGGGTACCCAGGGGAAGGATCAGTGACCCCATAGGAGACTGAACCAGACCTACCTGCTAGTGTTGGAGGGTCTCCTGCAGAGGCAGGGGGTGGTTGTGTCTCACCATGAGGACAAGGACACTGGCAGCAGAAGTTCTGGGAAGTACTCCTTGGTGTGAACCCTCCCAGAGTCCACCATTAGCCCAGCCAAAGAGCCCGGGTAAGCTCCAGTGTTGGGTGGCCTCAGGCCAAACAACCAAGAGGGAGGGAACCCAGCCCCACCCATCAGCAGACAAGCAGATTAAAGTTTTACTGAGCTCTACCCAACATAGCAACAGCAAGCTCTACCCACCACCAGTCCCTCCCATCAGGAAACCTGCACAAGTGTCTTAGATAGCCTCATCCACCAGAGGGCAGACAGCAGAAGCAAGAAGAACTACAATCCTGCAGCCTGTGGAACAAAAACCACATTCACAGAAAGATAGACAAGATGAAAAGGCAGAGGGCTATGTACCAGATGAAGGAACAAGATAAAACCCCAGAAAAACAACTAAATGAAGTGGAGATAGGCAACCTTCCAGAAAAAGAATTCACAATAATGATAGTGAAGATGATCCAGGACCTCGGAAAAAGAATGGAGGCAAAGATCGAGAAGATGCAAGAAATGTTTAAAAAAGACCTAGAAGAATTAAAGAACAAACAAACAGAGATGAACAATACAATAACTGAAATGAAAAATACACTAGAAGGAATCAATAGCAGAATAACTGAGACAGAAGAATGGATAAGTGACCTGGAAGACAGAATGGTGGAATTCACTGCTGCGGAACAGAATAAAGAGAAAAGAATGCAAAGAAATGAAGACAGCTTAAGAGACCTCTGGGACAACATTAAATGCAACAACATTCGTATTACAGGGGTCCCAGAAAGAAAAGAGAGAGAATAACAACCCGAGAAAATATAGATTACAGTCAAAAACTTCCCTAACATGGGAAAGGAAATAGCCACCCAAGTCCAGGAAGCACAGAGAGTCCCATACAGGATAAACCCAAGGAGAAACACGCCAAGACACATAGTAATCAAATTGGCAAAAATTAAAGAAAAAGAAAAATTATTTAATGCAGCATGGGAAAAACGACAAATAACATACAAGGGAACTCCCATAAGGTTAACAGCTGATGTCTCAGCAGAAACTCTACAAGCCAGAAGGGCAAGGATGTCCACTCTCACCACTATTATTCAACATAGTTTTGGAAGTCCTAGCCACAGCAATCAGAGAAGAAAAAGAAATAAAAGGAATACAAATTGGAAAAGAACAAGTAAAACTGTCACTGTTTGCACCTGACATGATACTACACATAGAGAATCCTAAAGATGCCACCAGAAAACTACTAGAGCTAATCAGTGAATTTGGTAAAGTTGCAGGATACAAAATTAATGAACAGAAATCTCTTGCATTCCTATACACTAATGATGAAAACTCTAAAAGAGAAATTAAGAACACACTCCCATTTACCATTGCAAGAAAAAGAATAAAATACCTAGGAATAAACCTACCTAGGGAGCCAAAAGTTCTGTATGCAGAAAACTATAAGACACTGATGAAAGATATTAAAGATGATACCAACAGATGGAGAGATATACCATGTTCTTAGATTGGAAGAACCAATATTGTGAAAATGACTATACTACCCAAAGCAATCTACAGATTCAATGCAATCCCTATCAAATTACCAATGGCATGTTTTACAGAACTAGAAAAAAAAATCTTAAAATTTGTATGGAGACACAAAAGACCCCGAATAGCCAAAGCGGTCTTGAGGGAACAAAACGGAGCTGGAGGAATCAGACTCCCTGACTTCAGACTATATTACAAAGCTACAGTAATCGAGACAATATGGTACTGGCACAAAAACAGAAATACAGATCAATGGAACAGGATAGAAACCCCAGAGATAAACCCACACACCTGTGGTCAACTAATCTATGACAAAGGAGGCAAGGATATACAATGGAGAAAAGACAGTCTCTTCAATAAGTGGTGCTGGGAAAACTGGACAGCTACATGTAAAAGAATGAAATTAGAACACTCCCTAACACCATACACAAAAATAAACTAAAAATGGATTGAAGACCTAAATGTAAGACCAGACACTATAAAACTTTTAGAGGAAAACATAGTAAGAACAGTCTTTGACATAAATCACAACAAGGTCTTTTTTGATCCACCTCCTAGAGTAATGGAAATAAAAACAAAAATAAACAAATGGGACCTAATGAAACTTAAAAGCTTTTGCAAAGCAAAGGAAACTACAAAAAAGATGAAAAGACAACCCTCAGAATGGGAAAAATTATTTGCAAAGGAATCAATGGACAAAGGATTAATCTCCAAAATATATAAACAGCTCATGCAGCTCAATATTAAAAAAACAAACAACCCAATCCAAAAATGGGCAGAAGACTTAAATAGATATTTCTCCAAAGAAGACATACAGATGGCCAAGAAGCACATGGAAAGGTGCTCAACATCACTAATTATTAGAGAAACGCAAATCAAAACTACAATGAGGTATCACCTCACACCAGTTAGAATGGACATCATCAGAAAATCTACAAACAACAAATGCTGGAGAGGGTGTGGAGAAAAGGGAACCGTCCTGCACTGTTGGTGGGAATGTAAATTGATACAGCCACTATGAAGAACAGTATGGAGGTTCCTTAAAAAACTAAAAATAGACTTACCATATGACCCAGCAATCCCACTATTGGGCATATACCCAGAGAAAATCATAATTCCAAAAGACACATGCACCCCAGTGTTCATTGCAGCACTATTTACAATAGCCAGGACATGGAAGCAACCTAAATGCCCATCGACAGATGAATGGATAAAGAAGAAGTGGTACATATATACAATGGAATATTACTCAGCCATAAAAAGGAACGAAATTGAGTCACTTGTAGAGACGTGGATGGATCTAGAGACTGTCATACAGAGTGAAGTCAGTCAGAAAGAAAAAAACAAATATCATATATTAATGCATATATGTGGAACCTAGAAAAATGGTACAGATGAACCAGTTTGCAGGGCAGAAATTGAGACACAGATGTACAGAACAAACATATGGACACCAAGGGGGGAAAGTGGCGGGGGGGCGGGGAGATGGTGGTGGTGTGATGAATTGGGAGATTGGGACTGACATATATACACTAATATGTATAAAGTGGATAGCTATTAAGAACCTGCTGTATAAAAAAATAAATAAAATAAAATTAAAAAAAAAAAAAAAAGAAGTAGAGTCACCAGCAGGGCTTTTGGCAACTGCATAGTTCCAGAGAGACAAAAAACTAGATTTGGAACAACAAAGATCCTGAAGAAAAGAGAGGCAGGGAGATGAGAACCCTGCCCTTGAAGGGGTGTCTCCTCAAGGCATTTGCACAGAGATAGAGACTAAGAAACCACATTGGAAAGCCACTGCAAAGGAGAATAGACTTTTAAGGACTCTCACAGTGTGGAGGATACAAAAAATTAGGGTAAATGCCCACCTAAGAGGCACTACAGAGTTTCAGCTGGATTCCAGACTTCATCGCAACCCCACTAAATAACAGCTGTACTGCACTGAGATAATTAGGATCAATCACCCAGTCCACATATGTACATACCCAACAAAGAACATGTATCTGAATTTAAAAATAACCCCTGCAAACTAAGAAAAAAAGAGAGAGACAATGTAAAAACAGTAGGATTGGAGACTTGATCAGACATTTCATAGACAAGACTATCAGAGTGGGAATACCCATATTGTAAAAATGTGTTATTTATTAGCTATCATGGAAATGCAAATTTAAATTACAAGAAGATGCTGTACACACTCACTCGAATGGCTAGAAAATGAAAAGGGCAGGCTGTACTAAATATTAGCAAGAATGGGATGCTACAGAAACTTTCCTGTAAGTTTTCCTTTGCCTATAGAATTGCAAATTAGTTACAGAAGTCATACTGTTTGACCAAATGATTCTATTTTTCCGTACATATCTAACAGTAAGCTGCACATATATTAACCAAAACACATGCATGGATAGTCTTAGAAGCATTATTAGCAATAATAATTTTGGAAACAATCCAAACATCTTCACATAATAGATTGTCTAAATAAATTGTGGCGTATTTCTGAAATAAAATACTATACAGTGTAAGTTCTCAACTGGCAGTGATTTTGGTCCCCAGGGACATTTGGCACTATCTGGAAGACATTTTAGTTGTCACATCTGGCAAGAGCGCTAATGGCATTTAGTGGGTAGAATCCAGAACACTGCTAAACATCCTGCTTTATACAGGGAAGCCCCCACCGCAAAGAATTATCTAGTCTAAAATGTTTGTAGTGCTGAGGTTGAGGAACCCTGTGTATTAGTTTTCTATAAAACTACAGATTACTACGAACTGTTACAAACTACCACAAACTTAGGGGTTGAAAACAACACAAAGTTATTACCATACAGTTTTGAAGATCAGAAGTCCGGCATGGGACCCATGAGCTGAAATCGAGGTGTTGGCAGGGCTGTATTCCTTTCTGGAAGCTCTAAGGGAAAATCTGTTTACTTGTCTTTTCCAGCTTCTAGACGACATCCACTTTTAATTGTTACATTTCATACTGTATCCTGGACCACCTCCTTCATCTTAAAAGGAGAAAAGCCAGCCCAGTCCTTCTCAGATCGCTCTCTCTGCCTCTTCTACTTTTAAGAACCCTCTCGACTACCTTGAGTTCACCTGGATAGTCCAGAATACTCTCCCTATATTAAGGTCAGCTGATTAGCAACCTCAATTCCATATGCAAATCAATTCTCCTTTGCCGAGTATTGTAACATTCACAGGTTCTAGGTATTAGGATTGTTGACATCTTTGGGGGCCATTATTCTGCCTACCTCCTCCTGCTACACAGCAATGAAATTTTGTACTGTTGCTACACAGAACGGCATGCATGGATCTCACATACATGATGGTGAATAGCTGACACAGATGAGTATATAATTTACAGTTTTGTTTATATAAGGTTAAAAAATGGGCCAAACTAATCCTATTTTTAGTTTGATGGAAATTGAATAGTGATTTCCTGATTCAGCAGGTAGAGTCCCAAGCATAGCACAGGTGGTGGAGCTAGCAGTGTTAGCAAAAGCTGCCTAGTTATGAGAAGGCTTCCTGCTCCTACACTTGACAGGTCAGGACTGGGATAGCAGCTTCCTTGTTAGCCTATTCTGTGGGTAGTTTTGGGGGCTTTTCTAGAAGCTTACCCTAGTCTCCATTTCTTCAGCCCTCCCAAACATTCTGGAAGTGATTTAATCCTCTAAAATGAATCCTTTTCTTCTTAAAGGAGCTTGAGTGGATTAGATTCTCTGTAACTGAAAATTCACCAATATTATAAGGCATTAGCAATAGCTAATAAAAGCTCTTTGTCAGTCAGTATGCAGCATTGCCCTAATACTTCATAAAGATGATCCCATTTAATCCTAACAATCATTAGGTATTACTGTCATCTATCATAAGTGGTACAATTGAGAATCAACGTGGTTAGGTTACTTATCCAGAGCTGGTGATGGTGGTATCAAGATGGAAACCCAAAGCCCTGGTGACCATGCACCCCTCCTTGTACTTGGCTGTTCAGTTTCATTACCTTTTAGAGTAGAAACATCCAATATATTGACTTCACATAAATTCTTCCAGTAAAGAGTTAAAGAGCTCAAAGAAGCATTTAGAGCTTGATTTGCCCTCACCCCTTCAATTTATGAGCTACGTGGTATATCTGTCAGAACACTTGGTTGTAAACAGTGGAATCTGTTCTGGCTAGTTTAATCAGAAAAGTGATGTATTTCAGAATATCAGGTGGTTAATAGATTCACTGGGATACTTTGAGAAAAAAAAAGAATAGACTCAAAAGTGAGCTTCTAGCAGTAATACTCCAAATCGTGACCCAGAACCAGACTATTGAGGAAACTGTACTCACTGCCTCTGTTGGGTGCCAAATACTACAAGTTCAACGTGACTGGCAGTACGGTCCGTGCTGACTGCACTTCTGCGGCAGGAACCCAGTCTTGCAACAACTGGGAAGCTAATGCTCTCCCTGCTCCCACCTCCTGCATCTAGTTGCTCCCGTCACTCATGTCTGACTGGAAGGCCCAGCAGGTGTGTCTGACTGCGGTGCTCTGATCATGTACCTTCATCCTATCTGCAACGGAGGCTGACAATTTACTTCTGATTTCCACACTGGAGAGGTGATGATCATACTGCAGACATCTCCCCCTTTAGAGGAAGGGCATACGAAACTGATGGGGGATGAAGAATGTAAGCGATGTCCATCACAAACAGGGTTGAAGTTTAGCCCCTACTCTATTTTCTACCCACATACTGAAAGAGTTAAGGATTTACTAGTCCTGAGTGTTTTCCATCATTAGTTAGAGCTAGATACCATCGCCTCATATATTTTGAGAGGCTGTCGTTGGCTCTGCTCTAAAACAAACTGCTAGTTCAGAAGAAAAATCTTTCTTTAATGAAAGATTACGGGAGAGAATATTCACTTCACCAATTATCCATCTCACTAATGAATAAAACAAATGGTCATTAGCATGCTGCTGATTTCTCGGCTGTGCATTATTTTATTTTTTATTTTTTTAATAGATCTTTATTGGAGTATAATTGCTTCACAATACCGTGTTAGTTTCTGTTGCACAACAAAGTGAATCAGCCATATGCATACACGTCCCCTGTAATTTTATTTTTGAGCCTATAGAGGCTCCTGTGTGTTTTGTGTTTGTAATGGAATTTTTAATACACAGATGTTAGAGTAATCTCACAAAAATAATTGAAGAATTGTGAATCGGACATATAAATTTTAATCACCATCCCTTTTAATTAGGCTCATTTTCTTCTGAACATGTGATTTTCTGTAATGATTTCACTTCACTAATACTTCATAGATCTTTAAAAGGTCACTGTTAATAACCTTAATGTATACTTAGGATTTCGAAGTTCCACTTACTAGATGTACAGAAATGAATTGAGTATATCTTTCCATCAGTCAAAACTCAATTCCTTTCTCAGAGCTTCCACAGTTGGTGACTCTCCTCTGCCTTCCCTGCTGCCACTGGCTTGAAATAGATATAGTTAATACACATCCTCTCTTCAGGGAGGAACAAGGAATGCACATTTTTCTGAGAGTTAAAAATGATTTGTATTTTTCTGTATTTTTTAGAATTTTTATATGTTAATCTCTTGTCTAGATGATATCAATTAGCTGTATGGCCTTATTAACATAAGCATTTTAAGGCTTCCTTCAAATGCGATGATAGTTAGTTCTTTATTTCCATTGTTTATTAAGAACTATAAGCCTGCTTTATACTAAGAAAGAGTAAGAAAGGTAAGTAATTAATTTAAACAAATATATATAGATCTTCCTGTGAAGATCTTTGTCAGATAAGTAGCAGATACTGAGAATATAGAGAGGGGTGTTAAAGAGACCACTTAACTCAAGGTACCTGTAATTAGACAAGAAAGACAGACACATGAAGATAATTACATAAATGGACTATTAAGCTGTTACCTAACGCAAGTCCGTGTGCCCGAGGCACAGTGAGGCCAAACAACACCAAAATGTCAGGTTTATGACAGGGCCATGCAAGGTGGCTCATGCCTTAAAAACCCAAACTCCCCCAAAGCTTTCAGCAAAGCCCTTTTATAGGAAAGGTGAGGAAGGGGCGTGGTTAGTTGTTGCAAACTTCTCGGTGTCAGATCCATTTTGTTTTTCTTGAGTTCAGGTCACAATGTTCCTGTAAATCTCCACCAAACAAATGTTATTCTCTGTTCTGACACGGAAGGGCAAGGTCCCAAGGCTCAAGCTCCAGACTCTGGCTAAGAGGAGGGGGTCCCTGGGCTGGACCGTTACCCTGCCCGGGAGTGTTCGTCCAGCACCCACAGCCCAGGTCCTCCCGCCAGCGCCCAGGCCCGGATGAGGAGGCAGATCTCAGCTGGCGGCACCCCCAGGACTAGGTCCCCAGACCCCACCCAGCCGGCATCACTGAGGGAGCCAGGTGCCCAGGACCCAGCCGGCCCTCAGGCTCCTCAGGCCGCCCAAACAGGGGTCGGTCCCGAGGACCGCGACCCATGGAGACTGCCGCTGCCATTAGGTCTCGGAGGCGGGGATGGGGGAGAGGCTCACTGCCGCTTCAGGGCCCGGGCCGGGTCCGTGGGCAGCCGCGGCGAGGGCTCTGGAGCCCTGCAGGACACAGCCCTCAGCCTGCGCCCGGCCCCCCAGCTCACCCACCAGCCCAAGGCGGAAGGGCCCGGAGGATCCCAGGGAGAAGGCGGAGATCTGCCTCTCATCGTACTCTCTGCCCCGAGGACCACTGCCCGGCTGTGGGCGGAGTGGGGTCCCTAACCTCCGCGCTAAGGGTCTCCCGTTAACGGCTGTGCACCCGCCCCGCCCCTATTACAAAGCTGCTTTGTGAGCTAGATATTAATATTCCCTGTTACAAAAGCCTCACCCATCCTGTGTCCCCCCTGCCCAACTCCAGTTACATCACCTCTCTTCTTCCCTTTTAACCCAATTCTTGTGAGAGCTGCTGTCTCAAATTTTTCATCTTCTACTTTATCTAAAACTGTTTACATGTGAATTCTGTCAACCTCTTACCCTCTTGGTCACTGAAACATCTCTCACCAGGGTCACCAGAGCCCTCTCTTACTCCATCCCTGAGCAGAATTTAACACTGCTGACCACTCTGTTCTTACTGAAACGCTTGCCACTTGATTTCTGTGACAGTTCACTCTCCTCACTTCCTTTCTTTACCTTTAGACATTTCATTTGGTCCTTCTTTGCAAACTCTTCTTTTTATGTCTGTCTTTCCAGGTTGCCGTTTCTTGGGAGTTCGTCCTGGTTCTCCTCTCACTCTGTACATATTCTGGGACATTTCAACCATACCTACTGCTTAAATGATCATTTACACACCAAAGATTCTCAAAGCTCCAATATATCTTCATATCTATGTCCTGAGAGCCACACTCACTATCCAGCTGCTGTGGGCATGCTATCTGGATTTAGAAGCACCCTGGCACATCACCCTCCCACAATGTTCATAAGTGATCTCATGTTTTAGAACAGTGATTTCCAAACTTTTGGTCTCAGTATTAACAACTATTAAGCCTCCACAGAGATTTCATTACTGTGCCTTATCGCTGTAAATTTTTGTCACATAGCCTTTGAAAACCTTAAAAATTATTCACTTATCAAAACATAATAAACTCATTACACATTAACCTATATAACATTTTAATGAAAAATAACTATGTGTGGAAAGCAAAAGGCTTAGTGAGAAGCGTAGCGTTGTTTTAAATTTTTGCAACTGTCTATAATGTATGACCAAGCACAAGACAGGTGGAGTCTCATATCTGCTTCTGTATTCGAGCTGGAAACTTCTTTGTATAACTAAGAGTAAATGAGAATTAAAAAGGCAAATGACATATAAATAATACATATGGCACCAACTACGTACAAAACTTTAACCTCCTCCAGTGCTAAAATTTATTATCCCCACGATTATACTAATAACCCTGACTTGATTATCAGAAAACAACATAATTTGAATTAACACCACAACCCATAGCTTGCTAATTAGTCTCACAAGCCTGCTTCTTCTTAATCAGTTCAAAGATAATAGTCTTAATTTCTCATTAATATTCTTTTCCGACTCCCTATCTGCACCACTACTGACAATATGACTCCTACCTCTGATATTATTAGCCAGTCAATCTCACCTACTCAAAGAATCACTGACCTGAAAAAAACTATACATCACTATACTAATCATACTACAAACATTTTTAATCATAACTTTTACCGCCACAGAACTAATTCTATTTTACATTACATTCGAGGCCACACTAGTTCCTACACCTATTATCATCACTCGATGAGGCAACCAAACAGAACGCCTCAATGCAGGACTCTATTTTTTATTCTACACACTAGTTGGATCACTCCTACTGCTAGTGGCATTAGTGTAAATCCAAAACACCACGGGCTCTCTGAATTTCCTAGTACTTCAATATTGAACCCAAGTATTATCCAACTCCTGACCCAACGTCTTTATATGACTAGCCTGCGTAATAGCCTTTATAGTAAAAATACCCCGCTATGGCCTCCACCTTTGACTACCCAAAGCACACGTAGAAGCTCCCATCGCAGGCTCTATAGTCCTTGCAGCCGTATTACTAAAACTCGGGGGCTACGGCATACTATGAATTACATCAATACTCAACCCCCTGACAGAATTCATAGCCTACCCTTTTCTTACGCTCTCTTTATGAGGGATAATCATAACCAGTTCAATCTGTCTACGCCAAACAGACCTAAAATCACTTATCACATACTCTTCCGTCAGCCACATAACACTTGTTATTGCAGCTACCCTCATCCAAACTCCTTAAAGTTACATAGGAGCTACCTCTTTAATAATCGCCCATGGCCTCACATCATCTGTATTATTCTGCCTAGCAAACTCAAACTACGAGCGAGTCCATAGCCGAACTATAATTCTAGCCCGAGGCCTACAAACCCTCCTCCCCCTAATAGCCACTTGATGACTACTGGCAAACCTGACAAACTTAGCCCTGCCCCCAACTATCAGTCTAATTGGAGAAATGTTCATAGTTATATCAACCTTCTCATGATTAAACTCACTATTATCTTAATAGGAACTAACATTGTAATTACAGCCCTATACTCTATATACATATTAATCTCGACACAACGCGGTATATACACACACCATATCAGTAATATTACACCCTCCTTCACATGAGAAAATGCCCTTATGATCCTCCACATTCTACCCCTCCTACTACTGTCACTAAACTGCAAAATCATCCTGGGCCTCTTGTATTGTAAATATAGTTTAAGAAAAAACACTATATTGTGAATCTAGTAACAGAAGACTAAGACTTCTTACTTACTGAGAAAGTATTGCAAGAACGGCTGATTCATGCCCCTATGCTTAATAGTATGGCTTTTGCAGACTTTTAAAGGATAGTAGCTATCCATTGGTCTTAGAAGCCAAAAAATTGGTGCAACTCCAAATAAAAGTAATAAACCTATTTTCCTCTTTTGCCCTGCTCACACTACTGATACTAATCATCCCGATTATAATAACTAACACAAATTTCTACAAAAGTGATAAATATCCATCATCAGTAAAAAATACTGTCTCATGTGCTTTTATTACCAGCCTAGTTCCAACAATAACGTTCTTCCACACAGGCCAAGAAATAATCATCTCAAACTGACATTGAATCACTATTCAAACCCTTAAATTAACACTTAGCTTCAAAGTAGATTATTTCACAATAATATTCGTACCAGTAGCATTATTTGTTACATGATCCATTATGGAGTTCTCAGTATGGTACCTACACTTAGATCCTTACATTAACCAATTCTTCAAGTACCTACTCCTCTTCCTCATCACCATGTTAATCCTTGTTACTACCAACAACCTCTTCCAACTTTTCATTGGGTGAGAAGGGGTTGGAATTATATCCTTCCTGCTCAATGGATGGTGATATGGACAAGTAGATGCAAACACAGTTGCCCTCCAAGCAATCTTATATAACTGCATTGGAGTTATCAGGTTTGTCATATCCATAGCATGGTTTCTGTTCAACACAAACACATGAGACCTGCAACAAATTTTTATACTCGACCTAATTTCCTCAAACCTCCCCCTTACAGGACTTGTACTAGCCACAGCCAGAAAATCAGCTCAATTTGGACTTCACCTCTGACTCCCGTCAGCAATGGAGGGCCCCACCCCTGAGTCAGCCCTGCTCCACTCAAGCACAACAGTTGTAGCAGGGGTCTTCCTACTTATCCGATTTTATCCCCTAACAGAAAACAAAAAACTTATTCAAACAATAGCATTATGCTTAGGAGCCCTCACCACCCTATACACAGCTATATGGGCTCTCACCCAAAATGATATTAAAAAAATCATCGTTTTCTCCACCTCAAGCCAATTAGGCCTAATAATGGTAATAATCGGCATCAACCAACCCTATCTAGCGTTCTTACACATCTGCACACATGCTTTATTTAAGGCCATACTATTCATATGATCCGGATCCATTATCCACAGCTTGAACAACGAATAAGATATTCAAAAAATAGGAGGCCTATTCAAGGCTTTACCCTTCACCACAACAGCCCTTGTTATCTGGTGTCTAGCATTGACAGGAATGCATTTCCTCACCGGTTTCTATTCTAAAGACTTAATCATTGAAGCCACCAGCACATCTTATACCAACGCCTGAGCCCTGTTAATAACCCTAATTGCCACTTCCCTCATAGCTGTCTATAGCACCCGCATCATCCTCTTCGCACTACTAGAGCAACCCCGCTTCTGTCCCCTAACCCCCATCAATGAAAACAACCCCCTTTTAATTAACTCCATCCAACGCCTACTAATTGGAAGTGTCTTTGCCGAGTTCATTATTTCCAACAATATCCCCCCAATAACAGTCCCCCTAATAACTACACCCTTATACCTAAAACTAACTGCCCTTACAGTAACTACCCTAGGCTTTGTATTAGCACTCGAAATTAACCTCAACACACAAAACCTAAAATACATCTACCCCTCAAATTCTGTTAAATTCTCTAGTCTCCTAGGATATTTCCCCACCATCAAGCACCGTCTACCTCCTGACCTAAACCTATTAATAAGCCAACAATCAGCATCCTCCCTTTTAGAATTAATTTGACTAGAAAACATTCTACCAAAAACCACATTCCTTATTCAACTAAAACTCTCCACACTAATCTCAAGCCAAAAAGGCCTTATCAAGCTATACTTCCTATCATTCCTCATTATTCTCACCCTTAGCATGCTTTTATTTAATTACCACGAGTAATCTCCATAATAACCACAACACCAATAAACAGCGACCAGCCAGTAACAATCACCAACCAAGTACCATAACTATATAATGCCGCAATCCCTATAGCCTCCTCACTAAAAAAACCAGAATCACCAGTATCATAAATAACTCAGTCTCCCAACCCACTGAACTCAAACACAACTTCCACCTCCTCGTCCTTTAAAATATAAAATACCATTAAAAACTCTATTATCAACCCTGAAAGAAATGCCCCCAAAACAACCTATTATTAGGTTGTTTATTATTAGAAACCCAAACCTCAGGATACCGCTCAGTAGCCATAGCAGTTGTATAACCAAACACAACTAGCATTCCCCCTAAGTAAATCAAAAACACTATCAAACCTAAAAATGAACCACCAAAGTTCAACATGATCCCGCACCCAATACCACCACTCACAATCAACCCAAAGCCCCCATAAATAGGCGAAGGTTTTGAAGAAACCTCTACAAAGCTGATCACGAAAATAACACTTAAAATAAATACATGTCTTCATTATTCTCACATGGGTTCCAGCCATGACCAGTGACATGAAAAATCATCACTGTCATTCAACTATAAGAACATCAATGACCAACATCCGAAAAACTCACGCTCTAATAAAAATCATCAACAATACATTTATTGACCTCCCAACCCCATCAAACATCTCATCATGATGGAACTTGGCTCTTTACTAAGCATCTGCCTGATCCTACAAATCCTAACAGGCCTATTCCTAGTAATACACTACACACCAGACACAACAACTGCCTTCTCATCAGTAGCACACATCTTTTGAGACGTTAACTATGGGTGAATCATTTGATACATGCATGCAAACGGAGCTTCCACGTTCTTTATCTGTCTTTACATTCACGTAGGAGGTGGACTATATTATAGATCCTATGCCTTTCAAGAAACATGAAATGTTGGAATTATTCTACTGCTTACAGTCATAGGCACTGCATTCACAGGCTATGCACTACCATGAGGATAAATATCATTCTGAGGAGCAACAGTTATTACAAACCTACTCTCAGCAATCCCATACATCAGCACCACTCTTGTCAAATGGATCTGAGACAGCTTTTCCGTAGATAAAGCAACACTCACATGATTCTTCGCTTTTCATTTCATTCTTCCCTTCATCATTACAGCACTAGTAGCTGTCCACCTACTATTCCTCCATGAAACAGGATCAAACAACCCCACAGGAATCCCATCTGACACAGACAAAATCCCATTCCACCCCTATTACACAATCAAAGACATCCTAGGCACTCTACTACTAATCCTAGCCTCACTAATACTAGTTCTACTTTCACCCGACTTGCTAGGAGATCCTGACATATGGGGTTTTTTACCTTGCTGAACCCCTGAAATGGTTTCAGGGACCTCCAGGGGTCCTCCGATCACATTTCAGAACCACTGGTAAAAAGTTCTAAATAGCTGGGTTGACCCACATTAATGATTTCAGCTCGGTAGCTGTGACAGAGTATCAAAATGAATACCTAGCGCTGATAAAAGTGCAGTGAAATGAGTGAGCCTGGGCCCAAATTGGGTAAGGAAGGAAAATAAGCCAAAGAGAAAACTGTCAGTCTGGCCAAGCCAGATTGGGGGTAACATATACATATGAGAGGGTCTTGAGGACCATGCTGAGATGGAAGGATCATTACTTAATGATGTCCATGAAGGCATTGCTGAGATGGAGGGACAATGCCACAGCCAGGATAGCTATCAAGACACAAGAGCCTGCACTAATTTGAGGTAAGGTGTCAAGACACATTGTGGACAGTAGCAAGAGAAGTCAAGAACAAGGAATGAGGATAAAGTACAGGAAGAATGGGGACCGTCCAGGAAGCTACCTTTCTGAAAAAGGGGTAAGCATCAATTTTCACTGCATTCAACAAGGACCCAGCATCTTACACATGGTGTATCACATTAAATACTAAGGAAATAGAAGCATCTCAAGAGTTGGGTACCACAATGGCAAAAATCTTTCAACCAGTAATATGGTGCAGTTTTCTTCAGTAATCTCACGAATGTAGAAACACTGGACAACTCCAACTCAGGATTTTCTGTGGTCCTTTTTCCTGACGCTTCCAACAAGATGACTCCAAAGGAAAGGTTTGCATTTGTTCCAGTTTTTCTAAATTACCCCAAGAGCAGAGCCACCACAAATGGCAAATCCAATTATGCATTGTACAAAGATCCAGGCCATGAGGCAAGGGGCAGCTGAAGTTCTGTCCTTGCTCTGCTTGCCAAGTTATATACCGGAGTGGTTGTTGTTGCTCAGAGTGGCTTTTCTAATTCCATTGCTGAAGGGGGCCATCTTTCTAATTTGCAACAATATGTCACATGGGCAAGCTGTGGTCCTACATGAGAGAAATGTTTTCAAAGTTGAATACCATGATGGAGTTTCAGTGGTCAATGCCATCTTTTTTCCCTGTAGGAAAAAAGCCCCCAAACAAAGTTACCATGGCAGAAAAATCAAATTCTTTTTTAAAAAAAATTAATTAATTAATTTATTTTTGGCTGTGCTGGGTCTTCGTTTCTGTGCAAGGGCTTTCTCTAGTTGCAGCGAGCGGGGGCCACTCTTCATCGCGGTGCGCGGGCCTCTCACTGTCGCGGCCTCTCTTGTTGTGGAGCACAGGCTCCAGACGCGCAGGCTCAGTAGTTGTGGCTCATGGGCCCAGTTGCTCCGCGGCATGTGGGATCTTCCCAGACCAGGGCTCGAACCCGTGTCCCCTGCATTGGCAGGCAGATTCTTAACCACTGCGCCACCAGGGAAGCCCAGAAAAATCAAATTCTTGTGTAAAATAAAAAGCATGAGGAGTTGGTGATAGAAGTAAACCATTAGCCAGACTCTAATTGTTGTCTTGTAATTTGTAATTTATACCTGGATATGCACAGTTAAGAGATCATCTAATTAGAAATTCAGAAGGACTGACACCTTTAGTGGAGTTTGAAGTGATGTGGTAAGTGGTAAGACAACTATGAAACCTTGATGACCAGCCTCCTCTGTCATTTGCCTAATGTTTCTGTCTGCAAATCCCTTGAGCTCAGCTAGGGTAAGTGAGAACTCAGTTTCAGACACAAGAGTGTGTAGAATCTATGCACTGAAAATAATTTACACAAAGCTGTTACTGTGGCAGCTGAGGTATGAAGATGAACAAGGAGTGCTTACCATCATTTGAGTAATCTAATTTTTTCCCCAGAATTATCATGCAAATCAATAAGAATACTTGATCATTTTTCATGTGTAGTGGACAGTCTTTTATGTCTTTATTTATGTATGTATTTATGTTTGTAGTCCATCCCTTCTTTGGGAAGTGGACTGAAGATTACTCTTTTCCTCATCTGTTTAATTTTGGAGAAATTATGGGACCCAGTCCACTCCCCACCAACACAGAGGTGGATCCATCCATGCTAGCCGATCAGACTCTGTATTCTTGGAATTCAGTTGTTACATAGAAACACTCAGATGTGGAAGGAAATTGGACAGCAGTTGTCTGATTACAATGCCCTATAATAAATCTGAAAATCCCTGCTGTTAACATACCTGAAACTGGGAGAGGACCTTCAAGATGGCAGAGGAGTAAGACGTGGAGATCACCTTCTTCTCCACAAATACATCAAAAACACACACGTGGAACAAATCCTACAGAACACCTACTGAACACTGGCAGAAGACCTCAGACTTCCCAAAAGGCAAGAAACTCCCCATGTACCTGGGTAAGGCAAAAGAAAAAAGAAAAAACAGAGGCAAAAGAATAGGGATGGGACCTGCACCTCTGGGAGGGAGTTGTGAAGGAGGAAAAGTTTCCACACACCAGGAAGCCCCTTCACTGGCGGAGACCGGGGGTGGCGGAGAGGGGAAGCTTCAGAGCCACGGAGGAGAGAGCAGCAACAGGGGTGCAGAGGGCAAAGCAGACAGATTCCTGCACAGAGCATCAGTGCCAACCAGCACTCACCAGCCTGAGAAGCTTGTCTGCTCACCCACTGGGGCGGGTGGGGGCTGGGAGCTGAGGCATGGGCTTCGGAGGTCAGATACCAGGGAGAGGACAGGGGTTGGCTGCGTGAAGACAGCCTGAAGGGGGCTAGTGCACACAGTTAGCCAGGAGGGAGTCTGGGAAAAAGTATGGAACTGCCTAAGAGTCAAGATACCATTGTTCTGGGGTGCATGAGAAGAGGGGATTCAGAGTACCACCTAAACGAGCTCCAGAGACGGACATGAGCCAGAGCCATCAGACTGGACACCAGAGATGGGCATGAGATGCTAAGGCTGCTGCTGCATCCACCAAGAAGCCTGTGTGCAAACACAGGTCACTATCCACACCTCCCCTCCCGGGAGCCTGTGCAGCCTGCCACTGCCAGGGTCCCGTGATCCAGGGACAACTTCCCCAGGAGAACACATGGCATGCTTCAGGCTGTTGCAATGTCACACTGGCCTCTGCCACCGCAGGCTCGCCCCGCATTCCGTACCCCTCCCTCCCCCTGGCCTGAGTGAGCCAGAGCCCCCTGACCAGCCGCTCCTTTAACTCCCTCCTGTCTGGGCGAAGAACAGATGCCAGAGGGCAACCTACATGCAGAGGTGGGGCCACATCCAAAGCCGAAGCCCAGGAGCTGTGCAAACAAAGAAGAGAAAGGGAAAATTCTCTGTGCAGCCTCGGGAGCAGCAGATTAAATCTCCACAATCAACTTGATGTACCCTGCATCTGTGGAATATGTGAATAGGCAATGAATCATCCCAAAATTGAGGCGGTGGACTTTGGGAGCAACTGTAGACCTGGGGTTTGCTGTATGCGACTGACAAGTTTCTGATTTTTATGTTTATCTCAGTATGGTTTTTAGTGCTTGTTATCATTGGTGGATTTGTTTATTGGTTTGCTTGCTCTCTTCTTTTTTTTTACTTTATTTTTTTATTTTAATAATTTCTTTTTGATTTTAATAACTTTTATTTTATTTTTTTCTTTCTTTTTTTCTCCTTTTCTTCTGAGCCATGTGGCTGAGAGGGTCATGGTGCTCTGACCAGGTGTCAGGCCTGAGCCTTGGAGGTGGGAGAGTCAAGATCAGAACATTGGACCACCAGAGACTTCCTGACCCCACATGATATCAATCAGCGAGAGCTCTCCTAGAGATATCTGTCTCAATGCTAAGACACAGCTCCACTCAATGACCAGCAAGTTACAGTGCTGGACACCCCATGCCAAACAACTAGCAAGATAGGAGCACAACCTCACCCATTAGCAGAGAGGCTGCCTAAAATCATAATAAGTTCACAGACACCCCAAAACACACCACGGGACATGGTTCTGCCCACCAGAAAGACAAGATCCAGCCTCATCCACCAGAACACAGGCACTAGTCTCCTCCACCAGGAAGCTGACATAACCCACTGAACCAACCTTAGCCACTGGGGGCAGACACCAAAAACAATGGAAACTACGAACCTGCAGCCTGAAAAAAGGAGACCCCAAACACAGTAAGTTAACCAAAGGAGAAGACAGAGAAATATGCAGCAGATGAAGAAGCATAGTAAAACCACCAGACCAAACAAATGAAGAGGAAATAGGCAGTCTACCTGAAAAAGATTTCAGAGTAATGATAGTAAAGATGATCCAAAATCTTGGAAATAGAATGGAGAAAATACAAGACATGTTTAACAAGGACCTAGAAGAAGTAAAGAGCAAACATACAATAATGAACAACACAATAAATGAAATTAAAAATTCTCTAGAAGGAATCAATAGCAGAATAACTGAGGCAGAGGAAAGGAAAAGTGACCTGGAAGATAAAATAGTGGAAATAACTACCGCAGAGCAGAATAAACAAAAAAGAATGAAAAGAACTGAGGACAATCTCAGAGACCTCCAGGACAATATTAAACGCACCAACATTCGAATTATAGGGGTCCCAGAAGAAGAAGAGAAAAGGAAAGTGACTGAGAAAATATTTGAAGAGATTATAGTGGAAAACTTCCCTAATATGGGAAAGGAAATAGTCAATCAATTCCAGGAAGTATAGAGAGTCCCATACAGGATATATCCAAGGAGAAACATGCCAAGACACAGATTAATCAAACTTTCAAAAATTAAATACAAAGAAAAAATATTAAAAGCAGCAAGGGAAAAGCAACAAATAACACACAAGGGAATCCCCATAAGATTAACAGCTGATCTTTCAGCAGCAACTCTGCAAGCCTGAAGGGATTGGCAGGACATATTTAAAGTGATGAAAGGGAAAAACCTACAACCAAGATTACTCTACCCAGCAAGGATCTCATTCAGATTAGACAGAGAAATTAAAACTTTAACAGACAAGCAAATGCTAAGAGAATTCAGCACCACCAAACCAGCTCTACAACAAAAGTTAAAGGAACTTCTCTAAGTGGAAAACACAAGAGAAAAAAAGGACCTACAAAAACAAACCCAAAACGACTAAGAAAATGGTAATAGGAACATACATATCGATACTCACCTTAAATGTAAATGGATTAAATGCTCCCACCAGAAGACATAGACTGGATGAAGTGATACAAAAACAAGACCCATATATATGCTGTCTACAAGAGACCCACTTCAGACCTAGGGACATACAGACTGAAAGTGAGGGGATGGAAAAAGATATTCCATGAAAATGGAAATCAAAAGAAAGCTGGAGTAGCAATTCTCATATTAGACAAAATAGACTTCAAAATAAAGACTATTACAAGAGACAAAGAAGGACACTACATAATGATCAAGGGATCAATTCAGGAAGAAGATATAACGATTGTAAATATTTATGCACCTAAAATAGGAGCACCTCAATACATAAGTCAAATGCTAACAGCCATAAAAGGGGAAATCGACAGTAACACAGTCATAGTAGGGGACTTTAACACCCCACTTTCACCAATGGACAGATTATCCAAAATAAAAATAAATAAGGAAACAGAAGCTTTAAATGACACATTAAACAAGATGGACTTCATTGATATTTATAGGACATTCCAGCCAAAAACCACAGAATACACTTCCTTCTCAAGTGCTCATGGAACATTCTCCAGGATAGATCATATCTTGGGTCACAAATCAAGCCTTGGTAAATTTAAGAAAATTGAAATCGTATCAAGTATCTTTTCTGACCACAACGCTATGAGACTCAATATCAATTACAGGGAAAAAAAAAACTGTAAAAAATACAAACACATGGAGGCTAAACAATACACTACTAAATTACCAAGAGATCACTGAAGAAAACAAAGAGGAAATCAAAAAATACCTAGAAACAAATGACAATGAAAACCAGACGACCCAATACCTATGGGATGCAGCAAAAGCAGTTCTAACAAGAAAGTTTAGAGCAATACAATCCTACCTCAAGAAACAAGAAACATCTCAAATTAACAGCCTAACCTTATGCCTAAAGCAATTAGAGAAAGAAGAACAAAAAACCCCCAACGTTAGCAGAAGGAAAGAAATCATAAAAATCAGATCAGAAATAAATGAAAAGGAAATGGAGGAAAAAATAGCAAAGTTCAATAAAACTAAAAGCTGGTTCTTTGAGAAGATAAACAAAGTTGATAAACCATTAGCCAGACTCATCAAGGAAAAAAGGGAGAAGACGCAAATCAATAGAATTAGAAATGAAAACGGAGAAGTAACAACAGACACTGCAGAAATACAAAGGATTAGGAGAGATTACTGCAAGCAACTATATGCCAATAAAATGGACAACCTGGAAGAAATGGACAAATTCTTAGAAAAGCACAACCTTCCGAGACTGAACCAGGAAGAAATAGAAAATATAAACAGACCAATCACAAGCACTGAAATTGAGACTGTGATTTAAAATCTTCCAACAAACAAAACCAGGACCGGAGGGATTCACAGGTGAATTCTATCAAACATTTAGAGAGGAGCTAACACCTATCCTTCTCAAACTCTTCCAAAATATAGCAGAGGGAGGAACACTCCCAAACTATGAGGCCACCATCACCCTGATACCAAAAGCAGACAAAGATGTCACAAAGAAAGAAAACTACAGGCCAATATCACTGATGAACATAGATGCAAAAATCCTCAACAAAATACTAGCAAACAGAATCCAACAACACATTAAAAGGATCATACAACATGATCAAGTGGGGTTTATCCCAGGAATGCAAGGATTCTTCAGTATACACAAATCAATCAATGTGATAAACCATATTAACAGATTGAAGGAGAAAAACCATATGATCATCTCAATAGATGCAGAAAAAGCTTTGGACATAACTCAACACCCATTTATGATAAAAATACTCCAGAAAGTAGGCATAGAGGGAACTTGCTTCAACATAATAAAGGCCATGTATGACAAACCCACAGCCAACATCGTTCTCAGTGGCAAAAACTGAAACCATTTCCATTAAGATCAGGAACAAGACAAGGTTGCCCACTCTCACCACTATTATTCAACATAGTTTTGGAAGTTTTAGCCACAGCAATCACAGAAGAAAAAGAAATAAAAGCAATCCAAATCAGAAAAGAAGAAGTAAAGCTGTCACTGTTTGCAGATGACATGATACTATATAGAGAGAATCCTAAAGATGCTACCAGAAATCTACTAGAATTAATCAGTGAATTTGTAAAGTAGCAGGATACAAAATTAATGCACAGAAATCTCTTGCATTCCAATACACTAATGATGAAAAATATGAAAGAAAAATAGTTAACACTCTTATTTACCACTGCAACAAAAAGAATAAAATACCTAGGAATAAATCTACCTAAGGAGACAGAAGACCTGTATGCAGAAAAATACAAGATGCTGATGAAAGAAATCAAGATGATACAAAGAGATGGAGTGATATACCATGTTCTTGGATTGGAAGAATCAACATTGTGAAAATGACTATACTACCCAAAGCAATCTACAGATTCAATGCAATCCCTATGAAACTACCAATGGCATTTTTTCACGGAACTGGAACAAAAAATTTCACAATTTGTATGGAAACACAAAGACCCCAAATAGCCAAACCAGTCTTGAGAATGAAAAACGGAGCTAGAGGAATCAGGCTCCCTGACTTCAGACTATACTACAAAGCTACAGTAATCAAAACAGTATGGTACTGGCACAAAAACAGAAATATAGATCAATGGAACAGGATAGAAAGCCCAGAGATAAACCCACGCACATATGGTCACCTTATCTTTGATAAAGGAGGCAAGAATATACAACGGAGGAAAGACAGCCTCTTCAATAAGTGGTGCTGGGAAAACTGACAGCTACACATAAAAGAATGAAATTAGAACACCCCTTAACACTATACAAAAAAATAAACTCAAAATGGATTAAAGACCTAAATGTAAGGCCAGACACTATCAAACTCTTAGAGGAAAGCATAGCAGAACACTCTATGATATAAATTACAGCAAGATCCTTTTTGACCCACCTCCTAGAGAAATGGAAATAAAAACAAAAATAAACAAATGGGACCTAATGAAACATAAAAGCTTTTGCACAGTAAAGGAAACTATAAGCAAGATGAAAAGACAACCCTTAGAATGGGAGAAAATATTTGCAAATGAAGCAACTGACAAAGGATTAATCTCTAAAATATACAAGCAGCTCATGCAGCTCAATATCAAGAAAACAAACAACCCAATCCAAAAATGGGCAGAAGACCTAAATAGACATTTCTCCAAAGAAGATATACAGATTGCCAACAAACACATGAAAGGATGCTCAATATCACTAATCACTAGAGAAATGCAAGTGAAAACTACAGTGAGGTCCACCTCACACTGGTCAGAATGGCCATCATCAAAAAATCTACAAACAATAAATGCTGGAGAGAGTGTGGAGAAAAGGGAACCTTCTTGCTCTGTTGGTGGGAATGTAAACTGATACAGCCACTATGGAGAACAGTATGGAGGTTCCTTAAAAAACTAAAAATAGAACTACCATATGACCCAGTAATCCTACTATTGGGCATATACCCTGAGAAAACCGTAATTCAAAAAGAGTCATGTACCACAATATTCATTGAAGCACTATTTACAATAACCAGGACATGGAAGCAACCTAAGTGTCCATCGACAGATGAATGGATAAAGAAGATGTGGCACATATATACAATGGAATATTACTCAGCCATAAAAAGAAATGAAATTGAGTTATTGTAGTGAGGTGGATGGACCTAGTGTCTGTCATACAGAGTGAAGTAAGTCAGAAAGAGAAAAAGAAATGCTGTATGCTAACACATGTATATGGAATCTAAAAAAAAAAAAAAATCGTTCTGATGAACCTAGGGTCAGGACAGGAATAAAGATGCAGACATAGAGAATGGACTTGAGGACACGGGGAACAGGAAGGGTCAGCTGGGATGAAGTGAGAAAGTGGCGTTTACATATATACACTACCAAATGAAAAATAGATAGCTAGTGAAAGCAGCCACATAGCACAAGGAGATCAGCTCGGTGCTTTGTGACCACCTAGAGGGGTGGTATAGGGAAGGTGGGAGGGAGACGCAAGAGGGAGGGGATATGGAGATATATGTATACATATAGCTGATTCACTTTGTTATACAGCAGAAACTAACACACATTGTAAAGCAATTATACTCCAATAAAGATGTTAATAAATCAGTCAATCAATCAATCAAACAAAATGACACTGTAAAAAAAAAAACAAAACACTTTAAAAAAATAAAATACCTGAAACTTCTGATTTTGGTCTTGTCTAAGATTTAGATTTTCAACTTTTCCTTTGATTTTGTGAGCTACACAGTTTTCTTCTGATATATTCTTTCTTCCCCCCTTAAGTTAAGCATAATTAGTTTCTGTCGATTGCAACCAAAGAAGTCTGACAAAATTAGATACAAAAATTGTGTTCTAGGCAATAGCCCCTCAAGAAAATGTGAGTTACCTGGATTTAATTTTTTGAGGAGATGGAGTATTATAGGAAGACTCCTGGATAAGAAGTTAACTGCTCATGGTCTATCTTTACAAGAGTACTAATCAAGTCTACTCACCAGGAGTCATGTGCCCACGGATGATGAAACTCTCTGTCATTGGAAGTTAGTCCAAAAGGCTAATTTAAAGGGGCTAAGGGATGCCAGACAGTGGGGTGGAATATTTGATCCTGATGGTATTGGGTAAGTTAAAGCCAGAAAAACAAGCTCACATTGTGAAATGATCACTCAATATATAAGATAAAACTATTAGCCTTCCTGTGATAGTGCTAAAAAACATACCTTATTGATTGTAGCAGTTGGTCAGAGATCACTGAAAATTAAACTGGGAGACTGATTTTTTTGAGTTGCTGAGTTACAGCAGCCTGTGGATTAATAACCTTGCCAAGTCTTTTAAGTGAAAGTTAGAGCCTTGATCAAATAAGAGTGAGATTTTTATAACTGAAATCAATAAAATCTGAGAGGATTTTGAAAGCTTTGAGAACTCTGAACTAAAGAATCCATCTGAAGTAATTTTCATTGCTCCTCTCTTGGCTGAGTATGATGTGTCTCCTTTGAAAGAGAAAGCTGAAACTTCCACTAGTGCCTTATTGGTTCTCAGTAAGCAGAATTTTAATAATCTCAATATTGCTTAGGTGATACAATGAAAAATCAGAGTAAAAATGATTGCAAGAATTCATGAATTTAAAGTGTCTGGGGAAATGGATATTTTGAGTGCTTAACCCAGGATGGTTAAACACAATTTTCAATTGGGCTAAATTTTTTCTGTACCCAACATGGTAGCTCCATTTAGATCTAAACATTTTCTAGGTTCTTTAGTACAACTTAGACTGAACAAAGACCTTAAATGGCATAGTAAGAGTAGAAAAATCTTGGTGTAATTTGGAAGATAGACTTGAAAGAATTTGGGAGACAAAAACGCTAGATTATATATCCCATGCTTTCAAAAAACCCTACCTCATTCTAAGGCTCCCAAACTTTTCCTTCACACTTGTGATGAAGAATAGATTGATGGGAGAGCACTAGAATCTTTAAAACAACTTTACTGGCTGTTCATTCTAGGCCAGGAATTCTAGTGGAAACAGCCATTGAATGGGACAAAAGTGGACTCTATGATTTTAGTAAAAATGGGAGGAACCTGGTGGGCAGAGCCTACATAGCAGAAAATGGAGCAGAAGTGTAGGAAGAGTTAACGTCTCAGGGAATGATTGGACACTCAGAATTCTCTAGGATGGTTAAATAATTGTAGAGGTCTACCAAAATTGATTAGAAAGTCAACTAGGTCTTACTTAAATTGTAAAAACTCCAAATTCCAAATCTGATGAACAGATGCCTTATTTGAGTCACAACAGTAGAAAGTCCCGACCTCTAACTAGGTCTCATGCCTGAGTCAGATCAAGACTCAGAGCACTTTGGATAAAGCAGGGGTCAGGTACCATTAGGGAGAGTGTTATGAATTTGTCAAATTTATACTTAAGTGGAGCACAGGGTGACAAATGGTGAACTGCTGCACTTCAACAATGGACCACAAGGGACATTGAAGTAGAGAAGTTTATTAGTCACAGGTCCTGAAGGAAGTACACGACACACCTGGGGGGGGGGGGGGCAAATGGAGAGGTCAAGGCAGAGTGCAGACAGAGAAAGGCAGGACCTGGGGCACATGTCTTTATTAGAGTCTGTGGGTGGAGTGGTTTGGTGTTCTCCAGCTCAGGGAAGATTTGTCAATTCACTCTGTAAGAGGAGGGCTTTGGTAAGCTCCACTGTGGGGTCTTATCTAAGGGGCACACAAGAGGAAGGCACTGAGAAGCAAGGGAGAATATTGATCACTAGGGCTGTTGGAGAAATCATATCAGGAACTTACACTAGCTTGTGACTCTGTGGGATACTGTCTAGGGCTTGTGCTTGCTTGAAGGTGCTAGTGTCAGTTTAAGGTCACTGCAGGCCATTTGGCCAAACAAAATGGAGGCTGAGACAGCAATACCATGGAGTACTAGCTAAACTCTTGACAGAGAGACACTGTGATAATACACATGTGTCTACCTTCATTCAACTGTTTTCTAAAGGAACTCTTGAATAAGGAAGGGCTATAAGATACTGGCTGAGAACTGACATTAATTTCTGGAGGTCCAGGATTCCAGTTCAGCCCAATAGTTATAATGGGTATTAATTGGTGTAAAAGTATGTCTGTGCTAGGTTTGCTTCCTGGTAGCCTCAAAGGGATCTTCAATATTATTTATGGTTATTTTCCAAGTCTCTTATCATATAGCTGAATACATATCTTGAACAATGGAAAGGATCCCTTACCCATGAAGTAAATACTTCAGTCTCTTCTTTCCTTCCAAATTAGCAAATCCAAAGTAAAATCATTTCACTACAGGAACTGCAAGATTAGTATCTATATTCTGATCACAATATCATTAAATTCCACAGATGGGGAGTTAAAAACACTGAAAAGTCTTGGAGAATGACAAAGGGTTATTATAAACCTAATCAGGTGATGACTTGAGTTGATGTTTGTATTTCAAATGTGGTTTTCTTACTGAGGCAAATTAATGCAACGCCTAGCACATGGTAAGGAATTATGTCAGCTGAATATGTTTTTTAATTTTTATGAATAGCATGAGTATTTTGCTTTAACCTAGCAGTATTGCAGTATACCCTCACCATCCAGACACTGATTCATTTCCTCTTCTGACAAATACTACAATCTAGTTTGGACTGAAATTCATCATGACAGTATATCACAGCCCTTCGCAGTATGAAGTTTACACTTTGATAACATTATGCCTATAGGCTTTGAAGAATAGGAAGTAACATGAACCCTGGATGTCTTGGTGTTATTTCTGAGGCTGAAATCCTTAGTCAGATTCTCCTATCAAGACCCCAAATCACTTCACACTTATAAAATTAATAATTTTTGTCTCTCTGTTTTTCTTAGGAAAAAGAAAGAATAACATTAGCAAATAGTGAATTTTAAACAAGTAAAAGGTAGCATTTCAGAAAAATTTATTTCCCATGTTGTAGCAAATTGAATGTGTGATATTTCCTGAGTTTCTCTAAGAAATACATGTCCCAAATACATGTCAGTTTATATTAATAGCACTAATAAAGGACAGGAGGGACCTGTACAATGAGCCTTCCTTCTGTGTGATGGTGAAGATTTGGTAGAATTCACCTGTGAAACCATCTGGGCCTGGTGCTTTATGTGGGGTAGCTCCTTAATAACTTTCTCCAATTCTTCTATGGAAAATGGTCTATATAAGCTTCTTAACTCTAATAAGATTAATTTTTACAACCTGTATTTCCTTGGGAAATAATCCATTTGGTCTAGATTTTCAAATATATTTGCATAGACATCTGCAAAATAGTATCTTAAGATTTTTTTTTAAATTTCTTTTTTCAAAGGCTATTTCCTTGTTGTCACTTTTTATTTTGTATATTTGTGCTTTTTCCTTTCTTCCTTTATCAAGTTATATATTTTGTTTGTTATTTTGAGCTATTTTGCTAATGTTTTCCCAAAAACAACATTTTGATTTCTTAATTAGGCATTCTGGTTTTTCTATTCTCTAACTCATTAATTTCCATTCCCTCTCTGGGATTTGTTTTTCTTTAAGTTCTTTTTCCATGTAGCAATAGCATCACATTAAAAAAGAAAATTTAGCAATATGAAGAGTTCAAAAATATTGTCCTCCTGGCCAGAGATGATAAAGACAATTAGAGCAAAATGTTTTCTTTATTACAGTCTTGTGTATTGTGCCTAATAAAGTATTATTTGGTTCATTACACATTTATATTACCAAATACATTTTGGAAGCCCTAGATTGGATATAACATATATTAACTAATAAAAAGAAATACATCAGAAAAGGAAGTGTTTCTGCCTGAAAGGCATATTTATCTCAATAATTTAAAAAGTTTTATTTATCAATAACAAAAGAAGATTAATGGAAAATATATTTCACTGTTTTATATTTTATTCTCATCAGAATATTTAAGTTATTAAACTTATTGAAAATGCAGATTTCAGGGTATTCTGTGAATCTTAATTCTTTACAAAAGAGTGGGAAAATACATGAAGTGTACTGAAGTGATAGAAAAAGAAGCATGTTTACTCTTTGGCTGATAATCTAAAAAATGAAAAAGAAAACTCATGTCTTCTTTTGCTGTTGTCTTTTTCTGAATGTAAAATGAGCTAGTTCTCTCTTCCCTTCATCTCTCTGAACTCCCACAATACTTAGGACACTACTGGAGTCATGAACTTTTATGTAGTGTGTGTGTGTGTGTGTGTGTGTGTGTGTGTGTTTTACTTTCATTTTTTACTTTAGGCTATAAGTTCTAAGAGGACAGAGGCTAGTGTTCTATTCTGGGCTCACCTGAGCACCAAGCAAACTACCCGGCATACTTGAGGCTAATGAAAAAATTTATTTCATCCACCTAAAAGAAAATATTTTAGTTATCCACCCTGTCATGTTCATCCTGTATAATTTAATTAAAAAAAGTAAAACCTGCCATCAAATTCCCTATAAGGTAAATTCTGGGCCAATTATATCTATTGCTAAGGTTGCAAGCAGTGAGAGAGACTTGTGCTGTACACTGCTTTTCCATGGTAACGTGGGGATGGGCAGTTACTAGAAGTTAACATCCTACTCAGGTAAAGACAAAGGACAGAGAAGGTGTCAGCCAGGCAGTAAGTTTGTGCCAAAGACTTAAGATAAAATGCTTAGTATGTTTCTTTTTTTTTCTTAACATGGGATTTCTTATTGTTAACAGGGTATTGATGATAGAAATTTTGACCTAGGTAAACTGAAATATTAATTCTGTTTCATACACCTGAGTGTGCATGAAGAGTATACAGTATTTCGAAATAGACCGAGATTCTACATTTTTAATTCAGTCTATTTAGTCATATAAAGAACTTTCTTTTTTCTACTCCTAACAAATTTTTCTCATATTCTTGCCTTCTTCCTAGTAGATGACTGATTTTGGAGGCTGGGAATAAAAATGGTCATGGTCAATGGTTTATTATCAAGCAGTGTTAATTTTCTATCTCAGGAGAATGACCTCATAAGATAATTTCTAAAACCACACTGAAGGATCACAGAGCTCAATGTTAAATTATCTTTAACATATTAATTAGGAAACATTGTGGGTTTTTTTTTATTATTAAAAAAAACACCTTTCTTGGACACTAAAGATCTGGAAATGCTTAGACAATTGTTTTGAAAAACCAGCAGTTTCTACCAATACATACCCAGTGAAAGAGAGAGAGAGAGAAAAGAAATAGCGTAATAAGATCATTTAAAAGCGCTCAGGAACAATTGATGCAAAAGATAATTTCAGAGAGCTAATGAGAAAGCTAGAGCTTTCCAGATTCCTAGTTTCTTATCAGTGTTGCTACCTCTTTTCTCTCAGTGGGAGATATGAAATTAGACAGGATGGCGCATGTAACTATAAAGGTCAGAAGAAGTGGTTCTTGGACCTGAACGGGAAGATTTGGTGTCTAGGCACCACGAAGAATCTCCAAGTGCACTGACTGGACAACAGACATATATGTAACTCCCTTTTCCCTTCTCATTACTCTAAATATTCACCAATAAAACAATAAACCTCGCATGTTTCAATAAATTTTGTAATAATTGGTTTAAATCAAATTGTTTATATAGACAAAGGCCTCATACACAGTATTTGCGCAGGGCCTCCCACATTCAGTGGCAGCCCCAGCACCAAGTTATCGCTGATCAAGTACCAAGAATCCAAAATGTGCCAAGCTCTCTACATTTGGTACATTTTTTTAACACTAATCTTCACAACTTCTCTATTGGGTAATTTTTAAAAAAACTTGTTAACAGTTTAAAAGAAGAAACGATTTAGGCTCAAAGATGCTAAGCAACACGGCCAAGGCTACAAAAGCCGTAAGAGTCAAGCATAGATTTAGTTCTAGTTTGTTCAACTCCAAAGTCCAAGCTCTCTCTTACTAAGTCATAATCATGAGCAATGACAGAGTAGAAGTCTTCAAAGCAAATGTTTGGGAGGCACTGCTGCTATTACCCCAAATATCTTTTAGTATCATCTCATTTGAAATGGCTTAAAAGAGTGTGCAAACCATGAAAATCACAACAATAATAAAATGAATAAAAACCATTATCCTTACACTTAGGGATAATCATCATTGGTCCAAAGCCTCTTTTGTTTTCTCTGCTTCACTTGCCTGGCCCTGTGGAGAAGTCATGGTAGAGGGGTATTGGACAGCGAGAGGTTAGATGATGCTGGATCTAGTCTCTGGAGTACATTAAGAAGGAGAATGGCAGATTAATGTTCACTTTGTGCTCTCTGCTGGCAATGAGTGTGGTATATTGATAACACAGATTTAACTGGCTGAAGGCTGTAAAAGAAAATTGCTGGACATTAAATTGCTGTACACCAAGGTCTACTTATATGGTACATTGAACTTTTCAAAACACTTTAATATGGATTATATCATGTCATCCTTTTCAAGTTGTGTGGGATTGATTGCAGATGCAACTTGTCAACTCTGGACTTCGAATGTGTTTATAGTCTGTAAACATGTGCTCCTTCAATGTTAGTGCTGGGAAGGACTCTAAAAATCACCTAGTTCAACCCCTTTAATCTACAAAGGAGGAAACTAATACTCAGGTTAAACAATTCACATAGTGCCCTACGGTGGATTAGTAGAAAAGCCATGACTACAAACAGAGTTTTTATTTGCAGTGATATAAATTGATGTGCTTTTTGGTTCTGAACATATTTTTTTGTCCCTGTCTTTTAATTTTAGACAGGAGCTAAACTGTGGGGGATTGTGGTGGGAAGCACAACAGAACAAGAGAGTATGATCAGTAATTGCTGCATACTAGACTTTTAAAATACTCTAACAAACAATAGGTTAAGAGAAAGGGCTTTCTAGAGATTTAGATGCTCTTGTGGGCTTGCACCTGACTCACTCAGGACCAGTTCTTCAAGGGGTAGGGGTGAGTGTGCTTATGTAAACAGCTAAGTTTAGAGATTCAAGTGTAGAGGGCACAGTGTCTTGCTTCCCATTTGAAAAGCAACTGCCGCCATGGAGCGGTTCCCTTATCTCCCAGATATTGGAGAAGTAGAATAGAATTGGCTGCATAGATTTTTAGAGTCAGAATAGGCCTCAAATGGCTACAGAAGTTTTTAAAGATCCAGAATGACTTGGAATAATTCTAACTTTCTTTTGTCACAAGAAGGTACAGGATTATGTGAGAGAGGGATGGCAGACCTGAAGACATCACTCAACCATGATGTAGAGGCTGGGGGGTGCAAGTACCAATGACTGAACTGACATCTTATATAGGAAAACCAACAGAAGGAAGATACCAGTCATGCAGACCAGCCTCGGTGAGGGAATCTCAGCAGACACCACAGTGGACAGAGCCAATTATCACAGACCAGGTAATTCACCAGCCAAGAGCTCTCCAGAATTTAGATGATTGCCAGAGAGAGAAAAAAATTGGGAGAAATTCCAGAACTGACTTTATGCCTGAAGTGACCTAGGATTGACTAAGTTTCTATTTTATATCAGAAGAGATGTATAAACTTGAAATATAAGTAAAGAAGAATGATATATTAAAGTTACATATTTGTGCCCTCATGAGTTTTATGATCTTAGCCAATTGTAACCACTAATCTTGACCTTAGACTAATGTCTTACCATCTAAAAAAATTATGTAATTTACATTAAAATGGGATATTTTTCTGTGTGGAGATGTGTGTGGAGATGAAGCATTATCAACAGACAAATCATTCAATGTGATAAAAGAAACATTAAAATTCATTGATTTTCCAAGAAAGTTTAGCATTTTCTCTTGTCATGATTTTGGATCAGAATTGGATTAAATGATGGATCAGGCTGGCAGTTGTCAGAGTGGCTACCCAAAAGAGATGCTGAAACATTGAAATTGATTAAAACCTGGAATAAAGGCATAGATCAAGTCTGTTATTTCAGGTTGTTACTCATGACTCTTTAGCTAACCAGAAAAAGTGCAATTTTGTCCCTCTCCTTTTTGTGTCTCTACTTATTTTGAATTGAAATATATTACACTATTAAATGTGTAAGCTCAATTGCCTCCTAAGGAAGATGGGGAGTAGGTGCTGGAAAATCTTTCATTTTCTGAGCATAATCAACATGTCTCTCCTCATCAAAATGGCCTTGAATATATTGAATTTATATGAAGTAGTGGGTTAAATCATATGGTTTGGAGCAGGAATATGGGATAAGGTTAAACTGCTGTCCATAATAAACCAAGAGAGAGATTGGTCGTGGTTTTAGTGGTGGTGAGTGGAGTTGACTGGAGTAACACAGGATTGAGGCAAGCATTATAGAGCCAGAGGGAGGAAAGGGGAAGGAAAACACTTGATGGATGTGAGACCAAGAAGGGAAACTTGGAAGGGGGCAAATACAGTGGAAATTTTTGAAATGAATGCTATACATTGTGAAATACAATCCCTTTCCATGTGATCTGTGTTAACTTTAATAAACTCACCATTACTTATTAATGTTCCTTTGTGAAGAGAATTTTATTTGGGGAGAGCTTAAAGGAAAAGGCCAAGTTACAAACTTAAAGAAAGAAGTGTATAATTTTTTTTTATCATTAGAGAATTATTCTCCTAAAAAAGCAAACTGACAGAATCAGAAGAAAGAGACTAATTAACGATTGTGGTCAGAGAATTCTAGCATATGCTTCTCAGAAACAGGTGAAAGAGACAAATTATTATCACCAATATCAAAGTTGAGTAATACAATTAATAAGACCAAACTAATAGCTATAAATAAAACTTGGCATATAACAAGCAAGGAATGTGTATGTTAAACAATCACTAAATTCACTTGAAATAGTTCCATGTCCCTAAACCTTTGGATAACTTACTCTATAGTACACCAAAAATCTGGCATTTCCACTTAAGTTAGTATAGGCCACCTGTGGGTTCACATTTTGGACAACTAACCAAGAAAACTGTTAGAACCATTTTCAGCCCTTCAGTTTTGACTACAGAAAATCTGATTAGTAAGCTCTTTCAATAAATTCATGCTGATCCAATTTTATATTGCTTCCACCTTGGCCCTACACTCATAAACTCCATTCCTACACATATTTACCAGCTTTCTGGGAAGCCATGTTTCTGTGCATATCAAATGTCCTCACAGGTCATACCTGGTATTTTACCCTCTGGACCCTGCTGGATCTCGAGTTTAGTTATAGGTCTAGAAGCAAGAGCAGTGGTGGGAGCAGGTCCTGCGCAGCATCAGTAGTACCTTGCAAGATAGCTACCTCAGGGAAAGCAGGTTCTTCAGACAAGGGGAGACTAACCTGCTGAGGCAGAGGTTAACAGGCTGCTCCTACAAGCCAAAGAGGCTTGGCAGAATTGGGGTGTTTAGAGCCTTGAGCTTCATTAGAATCTGCCTATATGACCCCTTTCCAATTTTTCAGGTTCTACTGCAGTTTTATGAATGCTCTAACTTTAACAATAGAGAATCTATAGAATTGGGAATTTGATTTGCCTTTGCAATTCCACCACCCACAGATCAGAAATGGGGTTTGATTTTCAGAAATATCTTCCCTGTGGCTGTAAGAGATAAGAATTTCCTCCAGGACTGTTATTACAGCTTTTAGTTCCCTTATGCAGACCTTAAGCTTGAAATTGAAAGCCCTGAGCTCATTATTTGCTTTCCACCATTTGTGCAGCACAACGACCAACCAACTCCACTATACTCCTTATTTTCACTAAAACGTTCTATGGCAGCAATTACTAGGTCACCCAGAGCCTTGGATTCTATAGGCACTTGATTTCAGTTATTTATAGTGATAATTTGAATAACTGTTGCACAACTACATGTCATGGATGACATGTCCTTTTTACCCCTAGAAATGAGGTCATTAATGCTTATAAGTCTAATCAGATCAGAGGATCCAGTTCAGGAAACTCAAATCATTTCAGAGAGCTAATCCTAAAGATTCTGCTCCTCTGGAACTACTAGTAAGCCTTCAATCAGAGAAGAAGAACCATTAGGAGATGTAGATATAAATATAGATGTAGATGCAGATATGTAGAAATAGAGATATGTGGATACAGATATAGATAGATTAAAGGATTTGCTACAAGAATTTGACCTATACAATTATGGGATCTTGTTAGTCAGTGTCTGTAAGACTACTGTCTTTGCCTCTGATGCTGGAGCTGAAGTCCGAAGGTCAGGCAGTCAGGAGAGAAAGATGGATGTAATGTAGGGAAGAGCAAAGACAAGCTATGACCCACAAACAAGAAACACACGTCAGTTCTTGCTATCTCTACCATGATGCCATGGATGTCTTGCAAAAGAAGCTATTGCTATTGGCCTTCATCATAGAATGTGACATGCTCAGGAATTAGACAAATTGAAGGGGGATCAGGGAAGGGTGGATCTTGATTACTGTCCTTTCCAATAAGATAAGCCAGCAGATAAGCCATAATATGTGAGCTGCAAAATGGATGATTTTTACTTCCACCCTTCTAATCCTGCATAAGAGCGTTTCTTTTGAGTTACCCAGACTAGAAATATACAGAAAAGGAAATTATAGGAAATGTATTTCAGTCTAGCCGAAATGACACACTTCAAAGCACCACCAAATCTTTACTGATTTACTATCTTATTGTTCTGTCAATTCCTGAGAGAGGAGTGTGGAAGTCTTCCACAACAATTGTGGATAAACTGGTTTCTCCTTTAAGTTCTATTATTTTTGCTTCATGTGCTTTGAAGACTTGTTATTAGGTGCATACATATTTCAGAATGTTATTTTTTTAAGCAAACCCTCCATCATTATATAATGTCCCTCTTTATCCCCCTATTCCTTTTTCTGAAGTCTATTTTGCTTTGTATTATATTCCTACACCAGCTATCTTGTGATTAGTGTTTGCGTGGTGCAGCTTTTTCCATTCTTTTACTTTTAACCTATCCATATCTTTATATAATACTTAAAATGGATTTCATCAGATATTCAGTTTAGCCTTAAGTAGCTGTGGCTCTCAGGAACACTTTTGCAAGGCTTGTTGCAAAATTCTCTTTTTGTTTGTTTTCTATAATTCAATTCTCACTACTTGGAGTGCCACTGTATAAAATTTATGTTTTCAGAAGGCTCAACTAAAATATAAATACATTTCTTGGGATGAATGGCACATCAATAAATTTATGATGTTATTGCATGAGTAGAAGGAAAATTCCAGAGGAATTGGAGCCCTCTGTAGGTAAACTTTGATATCTAGAGTGGATTTGAGATGGCAGTGGAATATGTGGTATGGCAGAGGGGTTACCTTGTGTGTAAGTGACCATACATGATACAAGATGGATGGAGAAGTGCGGAGGGGAGAAAAGAGAAAAGAAAGGAAGCAAATGTCTAAAAAGCAGCAAGGGCAAGGAAAGGGATTTCACAATGGGTTTTGAGTGAGGGAAGTAATTATCCAAAAAAACGGGGGGAAAAAAAAAGCTTTACCTTATTTTATGGGCTTTTCTAAGGGCCAGAACTAGATACAACCTTCAGTTAATCTCATTTCATCTGGTCTAATTAGGCTGTGGAAACTCAGAGAGGCCATCAGAAAGAGAACAGAGGTTTACGATGCCATGAGTTCTCAGTGCTCAGACAGTTCTTCTGTAACTTGGAATTTTGACCTGTTAAATTTCCAGATCATCTTCAGATTGCTCACTATCATAAGTGTTATCCCACTGCTTAGACCAACTATGGGCTACACTGCATTTGTCGTTCAGTTTTTTCTTCTGTGGATGGAACCTGCTGTGATTTTGTTGCTGTTATCATATTCCTTTCATAATAATTCTCTTTTCCTTGGGGGCACAAAATGTCTTTTTCTATCATAGTTTGCTAAATATTCGAAGCCTTGCTTATGTCATAACACTTAAGCTACATTTACTCTTGGGCATAGAGTGGTTCCATAAATGTCAATGTCGTATTTGGCTTTGAATCATTTTACCCTAGTTAAAGCCTTTCTCAGCAAATAGAAAATGATACCCCCTTGCAATAGCAGATGAATACAAAGGCACAATGTCACTTGGATTCCAGCTAGACCAGGAACATATATATGCCCTGACCAGCAATCACTGAACATGTTAACAACGGAAAATGTTGAGTAATAAAATACAATTTTATACCATCATATCCTTATATGTTTTCATACATGCCACTATTATGCTGCTGAGGCGGGCTGGGGACAACAGAGAAAGATACAATAGAGCCGTCTTTCTTTGGCAGAGCACTTGATTGCTTACAAGGAATTCTTGTTGTATGTTCACTCATTTGATCATCCTGCTGTTGTGAGGAAGACATGAAATGACTAGTGATTTTTTTAATGGATGAAGAAGTTCAGGCTAAGTGAGTGACTTGCCCAAGGTCACACCAGTGGTAACTGACTGAGAGTGAATGCTTAGGCTCCTGATCCTTAACCCAGTATCACTGTGGATTGATTTTGGGTGGAAAGAGATAAATTTGACCAAACTATCTGGTCACATGAGACTGAGAGCTCGGGAAACTGCCAAAGATCACCCTGTAAATAAATCAAAGCCAGAAGTTTACTTTTGCTTTAGTTATTAATTTTTTGTAGCACAGATCTATTTTCAGTTGTTTTCTTAAGCCAAGTAAACGTCAAAAGATAATCAACATCCACCCGCTCAACTCCCTGAGCTGCTGCCAAACTCCACGGCATATAGTACAAATAGTTTGGTCTGACTCACTTTTATGGGCCTGGAAGTTCCTTCTATTTATCTCTGCCTGCTAACATTTTACCAGTTCTTTTGGACCTATTTCAAAGATCGTTTCTTCCATGAAATCTCAGATCCCCCACAAGCAGGTATGAACCCTTTTTCTTTTGAACTGCTACTGCAGTTTACTTGTGTTCACATATTGTTTCTCATACTTAAGTCTCTGTGCTGTCGAATTAATTAAACAAGGAGGCCCTTAGATGGAGGTGGTTCTATGTCATGGCGGCCCTATGACAGCAAACCAAAATCTCAGCCTGCAAATGCCTCAAGGCTACAAAATCAAAATGCTAAGGACAACAAATCACAGACAGCCAACAAGTCTTTAAACTGTGGTCAATGTAATCATTTCCTTTATTTGCTTCTAGACTTTCTCTGAAAGTCCTTCCCGTGGCTTCCAATGGCAGAGAGCTGCGAATCACTTCTGCTTTGGCACTACCCGATTCAAATAAATTTTTGCTTGTATACTATTTATATATAGAATGGATAAACAACAAGTTCCTACTGTATAGCACAGGGAACTAAATTCAATATCCTGTGATAAACCACAATGGAAAAGAACATGAAAAAGAATGCATATATATGTATAAGTGGATCACTTTGTTGTACAGTAGAAATTAGCACATTATAAATCAACTATACTTCAAAAAAATAAATTAAAAAAATAGATTTTTGCTCAAATATACCCTTAAATTTTAAAATTTCCCCCAGTTTATCTTTAATAGTGCTTTCCCATTAAACATATGAAATGGGGGGTAGTTAATGCTAAAAAGAGAAATTGGAAGTTAAACTGAATTAGGAAGGAGATAAGACTTCTTGTATAATATTCACATATTTCAAAAGTACGTATTGAGCACCTATAATGTACCAGGTATCATGTAGATGCTTTGAATATAGCAGTGAAAAATGAAATTCCTGCCTCATGACTAGTTGGTGATGATAAAATTTTCATTACATTGAACTTTGAACTTTATTGCAGTATATCATTTGTATTGCTTTTTTCATGAGTGCTTTTTACCATATATAAGTTATATTCTATGTATGTGTGCTCAGTAAAAAAAAAAATTATAAGCCCTGTAAAAACAAGAATTGTATTTTACTCATATTTTATCACATTTAGGACCTGACTTAGTGACTGTATGTAAATGGACATTCAAATGATTGTTGATTCAAATTTGATTATTTCAATCTGATAAGGATTATAAACTCTGGTGAATGGATACAGGGCTAAAGCAGGTGATGTGAAGGAGAGAATTGGTTGGAGACGGCAAAGTAATGGAATGCTTGCTCCAATTGTGTGTAGCCTTTCAGGAATGCTGCCTTCAGAGAGGATAAAGGCAGGATCTGTGAAGGTGCGCTTATGTGAGTTGGAATAGTTTGAATCCTAGCTCCCAGGTAACTAGATAGAAAACTAGAAAAGTTCTTATCCTTCTGTGTTTCAGCTACAGTAACTCATCACTGAGATGTTTTATGATTAAATGCAGTCATTCTTTGGAACACCTGTAAAGCAATAACAACAATGCCTAGAATGTACCAAGTATCAACTAAAATTGGCAATTTCTAATTTTTCAATAGATGCTATAAAACCAAATATTGATGTGAAATCCTAATGTTTATATGTTGATAACTTTGTCAAAATTTTAATTATAGCTATGTATTTTAAAAATATTAAAAACACATATACGGCCACCAGTTTTCAATCTTCGTGAATCGTCTACTTTAGTGTCAAGGTTATATAATTAGTCAGTTAATTGAGCACTGGGGCTACTGCAGTGAATAAAATTCTTGGCTCCTATGGTTCATTCATTCTAGTGGTGGTGGCATGTGGGAATGAGGGAGAAATGGGTAGAATGACAGCCAATAAACAAACAAATAATATGTTTGGGAGTGATAGGTTCTATGGAGAAAATTCATTTGGGGAAGGGGAGAGGGACACATGGAGTAGGATGGGGGAAGGTAGGCTACCTTAGATAAATGGTTAGAGAAGGACTCTGAAGAAAAGGACCTGGAGCAGAGAACTGAAATAAATGAATGGGCCAGCCATGAGGTCATCTAAGAGAAGAGCTTTTCTGGTGAAAGAAAGTAAATGCAGCGGCCCTGGGTTGGGAACATACTTGGTGTTTTCGAGGAACACCTATGAATAGAGTGTGACCTGAGTCTAATGAGAAAAAGGGAGATGAGGTCAGAGAGATTGTGGGAGCCAGAGCATGTGGAACTTTTAGGTCATAGCATGGACTTTAGCTTTTACTCTGAACAAGATAGGTGGCTTAGGCAGTTCAGGCTGCTCTGACAGAATATCATAGACTGGATGGCTTATAAACTACAAAGATTTAGTTTTTAGAGTTCTGGAGGCTGGAAATTTGAGATCAGGGTGCCAGCATTGTTGGGTTCTGATGACAGCCCCTTTTTAGGTGGCAGATGCCATTTTCATTGTATTCTCACATGGCAGAGAGGGTAAGAGAGTTCTCTGGGGTCTCTTTTTTAAGAACACTAATCCCATTCATGAGGGTTCCTCCCTCATCACCTAATCACCTCCCAGAGGCCTCACCTCCTAATACTATTACACTGGGGGTTAGGATTTCAACATACGGATTTTTCGGGGGGACACAAACACTGAGTTCATAACAACAGAAAACCATTGAAAGGTTTTAAGCAGAAGAGTGACATGATTGAGTTATGTTTTTAAAAGACCTCTCTAGATATTATGTTGAAATGAGACTGTGATCGGGCAAGCAGGAAAGCAGAGAGAACAGTTAAGAGGTTATTGTTAAGAAACCAAAAGTTATGGTAAAGTTGAATTGGCAATTAGACATCTGACTGGTGAGATTGAGTAGATAGTTGTATACACAAATTTGGAGTTGAGAGGGTAGCTCAGGCATTGGAATATTTGGAATTGTAAGTGATGGGATTTACAATCATGGTGTTGAATGAGATTACCACAGAAATGAAGGGAGATGAGAAAATGTGAGGACACAGCCCAGGGGCACTCTACATTTAGAGGATGAGAAACTGAAGAGGATCCAGCAAAGGCAAACGAAAAGGAGAAATCAGCATCATGAGAGTAAATAATCCGGAAGTCAAAATTTGGAAATATTTCTAGGAGGATCCGCCAGGCAAATGCTCTTAACAAATTGAGTAGCTGAGGATTGAAACTGGCCTTTGGGTTTGGCAACACCTTGGCAAGGGCAATTTTTAATTTTTCGCAGATTCATGGAAACGAAAGTATGAACAGAGTGGGTTCAAGAGAGAATAAGAGGAGAGAAGGTTGAAACCATGATTTTGACAATTCTTTCAAATGTATTGTAATTCTTTTGAAGTTCTTTTCAAATTTATTGTAGAGAAAAATGAGGCAATAGCTGAAAGGAAATATAGAGTGATGAAGTTACTTTTTGTTGTTGTTTTTGACTGGTTTTAAAAGATGGGGGATACTTTAACATTTTTATCTGTTGATAGGTATCATCCAGTAGAAAGAGAGGCTTTGCCAGTGCAAGAAAGAGAGGGGTCAGGGTAAATTGCAAGACGTAAATTTTTGGTGCATGGTTTTGTAAGTTGCAGCACATTTATAGAGCTGTGTATTCATCACCAGAATTAATATTCCATCACCCTGAAAAACTCCTTCAGCCTGCCCCTTTTAGTCATGCTTTCAAATCACCCCAACTCTTGGCTACAGCTGATCTTTGCTCTATGGCTATGCTTTTGCTGCTTGTCAAATACATTTTACTCAGTGTTTCCCACAAGGTTTCTACCACTACAGGGGAATTCCAGAAATCTCTTACTTACTGTCTGGGTGAAGGTGGTAACATTAACCACTTCCTTGTGGACAGGTTCTGAGAGGAACTGTGTTGAAATAAAGGAACTTAAGGTGATCTCATGATTCACCCTCTGTGGGCACAAGCATATGTGGCAAGATGAAATGGAAAGGAATAATCAAATATTAATACTCATTCTTATCTCCTTCCCTAGGTTATCCCTTGCCATCTCCTGTCTTCATATATATCTCAAACTGCGTTGACAGATGTGAAGAAGACTTCCACAGAGATCAAGGAGCCATAGTCTAAATTATATCATTTGAAGATGCTGCTCTTATCACAAAACAGGACAGACTCAAAATGGGTATAAGAGATCAAACTGATTATCTTCCTGCCTTGGAATAATACTAAAAATTCAAGCTCTAGGAGGACTAAGCTTGGAGGGTGAGATGCTGACCCTCTCCAGAGGCCATGTGGCCAAGCAAAAGTCGTAGATTGAGGAGATACACATTAGAGGGAGTTATGTGGACCTTTAGGAGGGAGCTGACTCCCGCCCACTGTACAGGTGACTACAATGTTACCTGCAGGAGCCAGCATGCCATAGCACAGGTGCTACAGAACAACAAAAGGGGAAGGTATCTCTCCCTCCCTGCCATGGGTGTGTGCTCGATTATCTGAATGGACTTGTCCTTCTTAGACTTGCACCCCTTTCCATTATTACAATTAGATTTAAATTAGATAATTTAGATAATAAAATAAAATTAGAATTAGAGTTAAAATTTGGACTTGATTGAATTAGTAATCCTGATAAATGACTAATTTTAAACTGAATTTACCCCAATACTATTTTTCTGGAGGCAGATCAGGAATTACTTTTCTTCTCACTCAAGTTGGTGACTGTAGAATTTAAACCTTTTACACATATCTGGGGTCAGACAGATTGACTTTGTAGCCCAGAAACCAGCTTCAGAGCCAGTATGTGGCTGGAGTGCTAACCTCTGTTTCACACAAAAATCCTGCTGATGCACAGGACATCGGTACTACGTTATCCCTGATGGCCGAGGCTTTCTCAGGATATCTTCAATCACAAAACATGTTCCTAAGATCCCATTTAAAATGCAGTACTAATTTCAGCTCAATGTTTTAATCATAAAGTACCTATTGAATCATGATCAGTTTTAAAATATCTTAAGGGTTAAATACCTCATGAAGTTTGTATTCCCGAGGAAAGTGAAAGGGCGGGGGAAGGTGCCAGGGCAAAGAGATGACTTATAGCTCTACGTCTGCCTTCTTGTTCCAGAGGGAAATGCTACCAAGTAGAGCATACCTTCGTGGGAGTCTGGAGTGAGTGTTCTGCAATTCCCAGCGCAACCCAGCATCCTCATGGGCCTCCCCACCCCGAGCCCCAGCTTTGAAAGCATTTGCTAAGGAGGCTGCACCCTTCAAGTTCTTTTCTCAAACGTAAGAGGGAAAACAATCACCCAGAGAGCTTGTTAAACACGAAGATTCTGGTTTAGCTGTCCTGGGATTCTGCATTTCTTAACAAGCATGAACCACAGTTTGAGGAAAGACACCACGGAGGACTTGGTTAATGAGTTCCGTGTGCGCTGCTTGAACCGCTGGGTCTGAAGCCTTCGCAGTATGGGACACCAATTACTGTCACTTCCCTGAGCTGATGCTCACTCAGCAGACTTGGCAAGCCTCGCACTCTCCACTCGAGGGCTGAATCAGCACAGTTAAGCACTCCTATCCTTTGGAAGTTCTCTACTCACTTGTCTGGATTTCTGTGTTTTGACACCAAAGAACAATTGTCCTCAAATTGTGCCGGCAGTAGTTTCACATCCCGGTGCTCACCTGCCATCTGGTGGTGAGAGGTTAATGCCAAGACTCAGGGAAATTCAAGTGATCCTTTCTGCTATTTCTCCATGGTTAACAACTCAGAGAGTGTTTGGTCAGCATAAAATGTAAAAGGTGAGCTTAAAAAGGCATAAAGATGGGGAAAGTGCACAAGCAAATGCTATTGCCAAATTGTGCCTTGTTGTCTTACCTGGCAGGTGCTTTACCTGGAGAGCGGGCGTTTGAGGGATTCATCCCAGTAATGCCTCTGATGCTGATGTGGACCTGAAGGGTTGCAGGGGGTTATGTTCTCCTCAGAGTGGGTTTGATGTCAGCTCCTCTAGAGGAGTTGGGGCATCCTGAGGCTGGCATCTAATTTAGGGATGATCCAAGGCAAGGCTGGAGAAGTTAGATGCTGTACTCTGGAACACTGTGGTAGGGAAAAGACATTCTATCAACATTATTCGCTAATAAAGAGTCATTAATCCATGAGAATTCTTAATCATGAGATGCAGGGTTTACTTCTTATCTTACAAAGAAGCCTTGTGAATACAAGTTGACAAAATCATGCAACCTTATGGCATTCAGGTTTACAGGGCTTCTGGGCACAACTGTGCTTGTACTTACTTAAACCGTGCATTTTCTGTATTCACTTTTGGAGACCGGGGCTGGAAAAGAACGTGACTATACATATGGCTGTGGGGTGGAGGAGAAAAGAGTAAACTTCTGTTTTTGACAACAGCTGGAATATACCAAGCTCCCATTATAGTCATGAAAAACTAAAAATTAGAGTGGAAAGAACAAACAAACTAGGTTTAAAAGATCTGAGCTCTCACTTCACTTTTTATTCTGACAAGTCTTTTGATGGCCCTGAGTCTCAACCTCTACTCTTATAAAATGCAGGTTTTATACTAATCTTACAAGATTATCATTGAGATAAATGAGATGGTGGAAGCAGAAGGGTTTTGAAATTATGAAATATAGAATGTATGATTATATCTGTTGATTTATATAAGCGCAAATGAAGGCTAGGAGGAAAGGTTCAGGGTGGGAGGAGAGACTGCTGTCCATGGACATCCACTGAGAATCTTTCTGAATAACTAAAAAATATGGCTCTAAAAGTTGTGCATCTATGTGTTGATGACAATAAGTAAAATAAAAAAAGTTTTTACTATGTTCAGAATTCATGAAAAACATTTGTGACTATTTTATTTAAAAACGGCAAAACAATGGCAGCAAGAACAGTAAAATTGTTCTTTTAACTCTAAAGTGTTGATTCTAAATGTTTTGGCCTTTTTTTTTTTAACATCTTTATTGGAGTATAATTGCTTTACAATGGTGTGTTAGTTTCTGCTTTATAACAAAGTGAATCAGCTATACATATACATATATCCCCATATCTCCTCCCTCTTGCGTCTCCCTCCCACCCTCCCTATCCTACCCCTCTAGGTGGTCACACACAAAGCACTGAGCTGATCTCCCTGTGGTATGCGGCTGCTTCCCACTAGCTATCTATTTTACATTTGGTAGTGAATATATGTCCATAATACTCTCTAACTTCGTCCCAGCTTACCCTTCCCCCTCTCCATGTCCTCAAGTCCATTCTCTACAGCTGCGTCTTTATTCCTGTCCTGCCCCTAGGTTCTTCAGAACCATTTTGTTTTTCCTTTGGATTCCATACATATGTGTTAGCATACAGTATTTGTTTTTCTCTTTCTGACTTACTTCACTCTGTATGACAGTCTCTAGGTCCATCCACCTCACTACAATAACTCAATTTTGTTTCTTTTTATGGCTGAGTAATATTCCATTGTATATATGTGCCACATCTCCTTTATCCATTTTTCTGTCAATGGACACTTAGGTGGCTTCCATGTCCTGGCTATTGTAAATAGAGCTGCAATGAACATTGTGGTACATGACTCTTTGAATTATGGCTTTCTCAGGGTATATGCCCAGTATGGGATTGCTGGGTCGTATAGTAGTTCTATTTTTAGTTTTTTAAGGAACCTCCATACTGTTCTCCATAGAGGCTGTATCAATTTACATTCCCACCAAGAGTGCAAGAGGGTTCCCTTTCCTCCACCCCCTCTCCAGCATTTATTGTTTGTAGAGTTTTTTGATGATGGCCATTCTGACTGGTGTGAGGTGATACCTCATTGTGGTTTTGATTTGCATTTCTCTAATGATTAATGATGTTGAGCATTCTTTCATGTGTCTGTTGGCAATCTGTATATCTTCTTTGGAGAAACGTCTTTTTAGGTCTTCTGCCCATTTTTGGATTGGGTTGTTCGTTTTTTTGAAATTGAGCTGCATGAGCTGCTTGAATATTTTGGAGATCAATCCTTTGTCAGTTGCTTCGTTTGCTGCAAATATTTTCTCCCATTCTGAGGGTTGTCTTTTCGTCTTGTTTATGGTTTCCTTTGCTGTGTAAAAGCTTTTAAGTTTCATTAGGTCCCATTTGTTTATTTTTGTTTTTATTTCCATTTCTCTAGGAGGGGGGTCAAAAAGGATTTGCTGTGAATTATGTCATGGAGTGTTCTGCCTATGTTTTCCTCTAAGAGATTTATAGTGTCTGGCTTTACATTTAGGTCTTGAATCCATTTTGAGTTTATTTTTGTGTATGGTGTTAGGGAGTGTTCTAATTTCATTTTTTACATGTAGCTGTCCAGTTTTCCCAGCACCACTTATTGAAAAGGCTGTCTTGATTACTGTAGTTTTGTAGTATATTCTGAAGTCAGGGAGTCTGATTCCTCCAGCTCCGTTTTTCTTTCTCAAGATTGCTTTGGCTGTTCGGGGTCTTCTGTGTTTCCATACAAATTGTGAAATTTTTTGTTCTAGTACTGTGAAAAATGCCATTGTTAGTTTGATAGGGATTGCATTGAATCTGTAGATTGCTTTGGGTAGTATAGTCATTTTCAGAATGTTGATTCTTCCAATCCAAGAACATGGTATAGCTCTCCATCTGTTTGTATCATCATTAATTTCTTTCAACTGTGTCTTATAGTTTTCTGCATACAGGTCTTTTGTCTCCTTAGTTAGGTTTATTCCTAGGTATTTGATTCTTTTTGTTGCAATGGTAAATGGGAGTGTGTCCTTAATTTCTCTTTCAGATTTTTCATCATTAGCGTATAGGAATGGAAGAGATTTCTGTGCATTTATTTTGTATCCTGCTACTTTACCAAATTCATTGATTAGCTCTAGTAGTTTTCAGGTAGCAGTTTTAGGATTCTCAATGTATAGTATCATTTCATCAGCAAACAGTGACAGCTTTACCTCTTCGTTTCTGACTTAGATTCCTTTTATTTCTTTTTCTTCTCTGATTGACTTCCAAAACTATGTTGAATAATAGTGGTAAGAGTGGGCAACCTTGTCTTGTTCCTGATCTTAGTGGAAATGTTTTCATCTTTTTACCATTGAGAATGATGTTGGTTGTGGGTTTGTCATATATGGCCTTTATTATGTTGAGGTAAGTTCCCTCTATGCCTACTTTCTGGAGGGTTTTTATCATAAATGGGTGTTGAATTTTGTCGAAAGATTTTTCTGCATCTATTGAGATGATTATATGGTTTTTCTCCTTCAATTTGTTAATAAGGTTTATCACATTGATTGATTTGCATATATTGAAGAATCCTTGCATTCCTGGGATAAACCCCATTTGATCATGGTGTATGCTCCTTTTAATGTGCTGTTGGATTCTGTTTGCTAGTATTTTGCTGAGGATTTTTGCATTACGTTCATCAGTGATATTGGCCTGTAGTTTTCTTTCTTTGTGACCTCTTTGTCTGGTTTTGGTATCAGGGTGATGGTGGCCTCATAGAATGAGTTTGGGAGTGTTCCTCCCTCTGCTATATTTTGGAAGAGTTTGAGAAGGATAGGTGTTAGCTCTTCTCTAAATGTTTGATAGAATTTGCCTGTGAAGCCATCTGGTCCTGGGCTTTTGTTTGTTGGAAGATTTTAAATCACAGTCTCAATTTCAGTGCTTGTGATTGGTCTGTTTATATCTTCTATTTCTTCCTGGTTCAGTCTGTGAAGGTTGTGCTTTTCTAAGGATTTGTCCATTTCTTCGTGGTTGTCCATTTTATTGTTATCTAGTTGCTTGCAGTAATCCCTCATGATCCTTTGTATTTCTGCAGTGTCAGTTGTTACCTCTCCTTTTTCATTGCTACTTCTATTGATTTGAGTCTTTTCCCTTTTTTTCTTGATGAGTCTGGCTAATGGTTTATCAATTTTGTTTATCTTCTCAAAGAACCAGCTTTTAGTTTTATTGATCTTTGTTATTGTTTTCTTTGTTTCTATTTCATTTATTTCTGCTCTGAGCTTTATGATTTCTTTCCTTCTAGTAACTTCGGATTTTGTATGTTCTTCTTTCTCTAGTTCCTTTAGGTGTAAGGTTAGATTGTTTATTTGAGATTTTTCTTGTTTCTTGAGGTATTGCTGTAAACGTCCCTCTTAGAACTGTTTTTGCTGCATCCCATAGGTTTTGGGTCGCTGTGTTTTTATTGTCATTTGTTTCTAGGTATTTTTTGATTTCCTCTTTGATTTCTTCAGTGATCTCTTGGTTATTAAGTAGTATATTGTTTAGCTTCCATGTGTTTGTATTTTTTACAGATTTTTTCCTGTAATTGATATGTAGTCTCATAGCGTTGTGGTTGGAAAAGATACTTGATACAATTTCAATTTTCTTTAATTTACCAAGGCCTGATTTGTGACACAAGATATGGTCTATCTTGAAGAATGTTCTATGAGCACTTGAGAAGAAAGTGTATTCCGTTGTTTTTGGGTGGAATGTCCTATAAATATCAATTAAGTCCATCTTGTTTAATGTATCATTTAAAGCCTGTGTTTCCTTTTTTATTTTCATTTTGGATGATCTGTCCATTGGTAAAAGTGGGGTGTTAAAGTTCCCTACTATTATTGTGCGACTGTCGATTTCCCCTTTTATGGCTGTTAGCATTTGCCTTATGTATTGAGGTGCTCCTATGTTGGGAGCGTAAATATTTACAATTGCCATATCTTCTTCTTGGATTGATCCCTTGATCATTATGTAGTGTCCTCCTTTGTCTCTTGCAATAGTCTTTATTTTAAAGTCTATTTTGTCAGAGTATTGCTACTCTAGCTTTCTTTTGATTTCCCTTTGCATGGAATAACTTTTTCCATCCCCTCACTTTCTCTCTGTATGTGTCCCTAGGTCTGAAGTGGGTCTCTTGTAGACAGCATATATATGGGCCTTGTTTTTGTATCCATTCAGCCAGGCTATGTCTTTTGGTGGAGCATTTAATGCATTTACATTTAAAGTAATTATCGATATGTATGTTCCTATTACCATTTACTTAATTGTTTTGGGTTTGTTTTTGTAGGTCTATTCCTTCTCTTGTGTTTCCTGCCTAGAGAAGTTCCTTTAGCATTTGTGTAAAACTGGTTTGGTGGTGTTGAATTCTCTTAGCTTTCGCTTGTCTGTAAAGGTTTTAATTTCTCTGTCGAATCTGAATGAGATCCTTGCAGGGTAGAGTAATCTTGGTCGTAGGTTTTTCCCTTTCATCACTTTAAATATGTCCTGCCACTCCCTTCTGGCTTGCAGAGTTTCTGCTGAAAGAGCAGCTGTTAACCTTATGGGGATTCCCTTGTGTGTTATTTGTTGTTTTTCCTTTGCTGCTTTTAATATTTTTTCTTTGTATGTAATTTTTGATTGTTTGATTAATCTGTGTCTTGGCATGTTTCTCCTTGGATTTATCCTGTATGGGACTCTCTGCACTTCCTCGATTTGATTGACTATTTCCTTTCCCATATTAGGGAAGTTTTCAACTATAATCTCTTCAAATATTTTCTCAGTCCCTTTCTTTCTCTCTTCTTCTTCTGGGACCCCTATAATTTGAATGTTGGTACGTTTAACATTGTCCCAGGAGTCTCTGAGCTTGTCATCAATTCTTTTCATTCTTTTTTCTTTATTCTGCTCTGTGATAGTTACTTCCACTATTTTATCTTCCAGGTCACTTATCCATTTTTCTGCCTCAGTTATTCTGCTATTGATTCCTTCTAGAGCATTTTAAATTTCATTTAGTGTGTTGTTCATTATTGTGTGTTTGCTCTTTAGTTCTTCTAGGTCCTTGTTAAATGTCTCATATTTTCTCCATTCTCTTTCCAAGATTTTGGATCATCTGTACTATCATTACTCTGAATTCTTTTTCAGGTAGACTGCCTATTTCCTCTTCATTTGTTTGGTCTGGTGGGCTTTTACCTTGCTCCTTCATCTGCTGTGTGTTTCTCTGTCTTCTCATTTTGCTTAACTTACTGTGTTTGCGGTCTCCTTTTCGCAGGCTGCAGGTTCGTAGTTCCCGTTGTTTTTGGTTTCTGCCCCCAGTGGGTAAGGTTGTTTCAGTGGGTTGTGTAGGCTTCCTGGTGGAGGGGACTGGTGCCTGTGTTCTGGTGGATGAGGCTGGATCCTGTCTTTCTTGTGGGCAGGACCGCATCCGGTGGTGTGTTTTGGTGTGTTTGTGACCTTATTATGATTTTAGGCAGCCTCTCTGCTAATGGGTGGGGTTGTGTTCCTGTCTTGCTAGTTGTTTGGCATAGGGTGCCAAGCATTGTAGCTTGCTGGTCATTGAGTGGAGCTGGGTCTTAGTGTTGAGACTGAGATCCCTGGGAGAGCTTTTGCTATTTGATGTTACGTGGAGCTGGGAGGTCTCTGGTGGACCAATGTCCTGAACTCCGCTCTCGCACCTGAGGTACAGGCCTAACACCCGGCCGGAGCACCAAGACCCTGTCAGCCACATGGCTCAGAAGAAAAGGGAGAAAAAAAGAGAGAAAGAAAGAAAAAAATAAAATAATACAATAAAGTTATTAAAATAAAAAATAAAAAAATTAGTAAAAATTAAAAGAAATTAAAAGTAATAAAAAAAGAAAAAAATAGGAAGAAAGAACAGAGCAACCAAACCAAAAAACAAATCCACCAATAATAACAGGTGCTAAAAACTATAGTAAAAAAAAGGAAAAGAAAAGAAAAGAAATCGGTCAGACAGAACCCTAGGACAAATGGTAAAATGAAAGCTATGCAGACAAAATCACACAAAGAAGCATATCCATACACACTCACAAAAAGAGAAAAAGGAAAAAAAAATGTATTTATATATATAAAAAAAGGAAGAGAGCAACCAAATCAATAAACAAATCTACCAATGATAATAAACTCTAAATACTAAACTATGATAAACATAAAACCAGGAACAAATTAAATGCAGAAAGCAAACCCCAAGTCTACAGTTGCTCCCAAAGTCCACAGCCTCAATTTTGGGATGATTCATTGTCTATTCAGTTATTCCACAGATGCAGGGTACATCAGGTTGATTATGAAGATTTAATCCGCTGCTCCTAACGCTGCTGGGAGAAATTTGCCTTTTTGTTCATTGTTTGCACAGCTCCTGGTGTTCAGCTTTGGATTTGGACCCGCCTCTGCGTGTAGGTCGCCTGAGGGCGTCTGTTCTTCGCTCAGACAGGACGGGGTTAAAGGAGCAGCTGATTCGGGGGCTCTGGCTCACTCAGGCCGGGGGGAGGGAGGGGTACGGAATGCGGGGCGAGCCTGTGGCGGCAGAGGCCAGCATGACGTTGCAACAATCTGAGGCGCTGTGTGTTCTCCCCTGGAAGTTGTCCCTGGATCACAGGACCCTAGCAGTGGCGGGCTGCTCAGGCTCCCGGGAGGGGAGGTGTGGATAGTGACCTGTGCTTGCACACAGGTTTCTTGGCGGCTGCAGCAGCAGCCTTAGCGTCTCATGCCCGTCTCTGGGATCCACGCTGATAGCCGTGGCTCGTGCCCGTCTCTGGAGCTCGTTTAGGCGGTGCTCTGAATCCCCTCTCCTTGTGCACCCCGAAACAATGGTCTCTTGCCTCTTAGGCATTTCCAGACTTTTTCCTGGACTCCCTCCCGGCTAGCTGTGGCGCACTAACCCCTTCAGGCTGTGATCACGCAGCCAACCCCAGTCCTCTCCCTGGGATCTGACCTCCAAAGACCGAGCCTCAGCTCCCAGCTCCCAGCCCCCGCCCGCCCTGGCGGCTGAGCAGACAAGCGTCTCGGGCTGGTGAGTGCTGGTCGGCACCGCTCCTCTGTGCGGGAATCTCTCCACTTTGCCCTCCGCACCCCTGTTGCTGCGCTCTCCTCCGTGGCTCCGAAGCTTCCCCGCCGCCCACTCTCCCCTGTCTCTGCCCACGAAGGGGCTCCCTAGTGTGTGGAAACCTTTCCTCCTTCACAGCTCCCTCTCACTGGTGCAGGTCCCATCCCTCTTCTTTTGTCTCTGTTTTTTCTTTTTTGTTTTGCCCTACCCAGGTACGTGGGGGAGTTTCTTGCCTTTTGGGAGGTCTGAGTTCTTCTGCCAGCGTTCAGTAGGTGTTCTGTAGGAGTTGTTCCCCATGTAGATGTATTTCTGATGTATTTGTGGGGAGGAAGGTGATCTCCACGTCGTACTCCTCCGCCATCTTGAAGGTCTCCTCCTGGCCTTTAAAATAATATAATTTTAGAAAGAAGCTTAGTTAACTGCTATTTCATTTATACTGACTGATAAAGTTTTGACTGTAGCCTAGCCATTGTTTTATTATCCAGGTAATTATCTACACAGTGTTTCACCAACCTTGAAGCTAATTCAAATGTGAGAGATTTTAACACATTTCTTAATTGGGAAAAACTAACAGGTTTAATGGGCATAAGAAGAATTCTTTCTTCTTTTTGTCAGGCACTTGAAAACGGTAGTACAGAATAAGTAAAACTGTGAGTCTTGAATCTCATTTCTTCTGGCCAAAGAAACCTAGTCAGGGAACACTTTATACTAAAAAAACTAGTTTCCTTCTTTAAAACATGATATTTTTAATTTCAAAATCTTCTTTTGAGATAGTCTTTTGTATTTAGTTTTGATTTACATAGGACACATATAGAATACACACGCACAATTCTCTATGTACTCATCTCTATATGCTTTGCATCTTTTCAATAGGTTTAAGGCATTTACAAAATAGAGCACTGTGATATACCATATATTTGAGGCAGTGAGAAAGATGAGGCAAAGGATGGACGATGAAATGGAGCCATGAATGAGGACAGGACAGGAAAAACACACGAGGAAGTCCTCATACTTCTTAAGAAGAGAGGGCCCCAATTTGGTCCTGAATTTTTCCAGCAGTCTGCACAGAGGGAAATTTGATCAGGTACATGAGTCACTGGGTCCATAAAATGAGAGCAGAACAACTGCTCTGGCAGAAAGCTGTGTTCAGTCTCTGAAGTTGCTCACTTTGGTTGAATATTCTCATCTCAAGTTGGGCAAGAGCCTGGACTAAGTGATTATTTGGAAGGAACCAAAAAAGTTATCTTTCTTCTAAAAAGCACAGTCCATCAGACTCTGTGACTATGTAAGTAGAAATCCAGAGGGGTTGAGATTTAACAGCCCTATCTAATTACAGTTTTAAAAATTATTTCTCATAGATGATAAAATTACCTTTTCAATTATATGAGAGGAGAATTTAAAAACTGGTAATAAACAATAGGTGTAGGAAAAAGAGGAATTAAAAAATAAAGACACTCTCAATACGGAGAGCTAAAAATTCAGAAATTCAGGCCATACTATATCTGAAATAAGCCGTAAATTATTTAATATTCCTAACATCTTAAGCAATTTGAGGAGGTTGGGAACGGGGTGATCTCTGACATCACCCTTCTGCCTTCAAATGTCAGGATGACTCCAGGTCAGTCATCTCTCTTTTCTTGCAAGATGAGATAGTATCAAAATTGGTGGTTGCAAGAGGGAAGACAGGAGCTTTTGGCCATCTGATCACACTGATTCTAACCACAGAGGCAGAATTAGGCCTCCACCTGTAAAATGTCCCTTTGGTAAAAGGCTTTTTCATGGGTTAAGGGCCGGCACAGTAAATTTAACCACCAGATGGCAGGAGTGCTCTCCGGATAAATAGAGCAGCCACACGCCCTTCTGTCTTCCAACCACAAACTCTCCACTAGGTGACAGCAACATGAATATAATTGGAATAGCCATTAATGGGTTATAGATATTTAAAAAACAATAATTTTTAAATCTGAGAGCACCACTTTAAAAAGTATCCACAGCTGGAATTTTTTTTTCTCTAGAAAATTACGATTCTAGTTGCTTTTAGACCTCCCACACACTAACCTAATATACAAAAGCAAAGCAAAACAAAACAAAAAGCCCCCCAGATTTTTTTGGGGGGCGGTGCACATTCTAAAGAACCTGGGAAAGATTACTATTTGAAACCATTATGATTTAAGAGTTTATAGCTCCCAGTCTTAATTTTAAAAAATTTAAAAGAAGTGATTAAAATGGTCACTTCTTTGAAGATAATTATAGTTATTATTTAATGACCACCTACTATGTGCCAGGGGTTGTATTTAAATGTTTTTAAAGCATTAGTTCATTGAATCTGAATTGGAGCTTTTTCAGAAAGCCCATATTTGAACTTAAGCCTATTTAGGGCCGTCATCTCTGTATTTTCCATGATCTTATTATGCCTTTTCTGCTTGAGCCATTTTCAAAACCCATACTGAAGGAGAAATTGGAACTGCCCTCATGGTATGATTTTTAGTGCACACATGGATGTACTCTCTCTACTTATGACTTTCCCTCTCATGTAGATGCACAACATTAACTTGATGAGGGACAATAACATATTTTGATTCTTCAGTTATACTGAAGGCTGAAAATGAAGACGGGTTTGGGAGCAGTAGCAAAGTAATAAACTCATTCAAGCTGAAAGACAAATGACTGGATAGTATGGTAGATGAGAGTAGAGGAGGGCCAGAGGGAACAGAGGAACACTTGACTGGGCAGCAAAGAAGGGTAATGAGATGAAGTGGGCAGCTTCATACTTCTATGCTTACCTCTGCTTCGTGCTTTTAGAGAGCCTTACCTGTACGTGGCCCTGGACAGCCCGATGTAACCTGGTGCAGCACAAATGTTTTCCATGTGGAGCAGAGATCTGAACATGTTTGAATCCCTTAGAGGCAAACACTGGACACTCAAGCTTTGAAAACAGAGTAATAGCAAGTTGTTGTCTACGAGGCATATGCAGTGAGGGGGTGCCTGCCCTCAGGAAGCCCCCAGGACCTTCACTGCTTCTTAGTTCAGTTCTAACTGGGACTAGAACCTATCATAAAGAAGAGGAGGAATAAGAAATATGCTTAAGAGAATTTTTGTGCTCAACAATTTTACTGTACAGTCACGCTGTATTTTAATGCACTTTATTTCAAGTATTTTTAAGAGAAATAACAACAAAATGATATGGCAACCCCCAAAAGGGCAAAACCTGACTAATGGGAAGAGGAGAATGTCCCTTTTTTTTTTTTTCTGCCTGAGATAGTCTGGGGGTGGGGAGGAGTCTTGAAAGAGGAGAAAGGAGTGGGGATGAGGGACTTAGGGAAGGGTGTCCAAGGAGAAAGGGAAGGGTGGTGACTTACTTCTCCTTCTGTGCCCAGAACCACGTTCCCAGATATCTGCATGCAAAGTAAGGTGACTTCAGGTGCTGACAAACCATGTTAGTGGTAACGACCACAGTTAACTAGGCAACTACTTACTAGGAGCCAGGCATTACTCTTATCTATGCCTCTTATTTAGTCCTTAGGCAAGCCCTACTGGGGAGGTGATATTATCCTTTCTCAGAGAGAATGACTGGCTCAGGGTCCAAGAGTTTTAGCAAAAGGCACAGTTAGTATTCAAGTTCTGTTCTCTTAGCATTCCCTCTGATTTTTTAGGGCCAGGGCTGGTGATATACCCTGACTGCCACCAGGGGTCACACTAGCCAATTTGGATCAATCAGTAAGCACAACTGGATCTAAATGTGATTAATTATATAACTATGGCCTGTCCAAGTTTAGGTCTATGAAAATTGCAACATGAAACTGAGGCATTATAAAGGATTACTGGGAAAATAAAAATATGTTTGAATATCCCTACCCCTTTTTTTTCTGGCTTAAACAGGAATAAAGGAAGATAAAACAGCATGAATCCAACCCAACAGGCAGCATGACCAGAAGCTTGTATCCTGTATACCTGGCCGCTGGCCAAAAAATGATCTGCTCAACTTTCCTAGTGATGACAGGAGGGTGATAACAGTGTTTTAAAACCTGCTGTACAGCACAGGGAGCTCAGCTCGGTGCTCTGTGATGACCTAGATGGGTGGGATTGGAGGGGGGAGGGAGGTCCAAGAGGGAGGGGACATAGGTATCCATATAGCTGATTCAGTTCATTGTACAGCAGAAACTAATACAACATTGTAAAGCAATTATACTCCAATAAAAAATAATAAACAAAAAAATAAATAAAAATAGAAATAAATACAAGGTGAATATAGTGTAAGCATTAGGACAAAGCTGCTGACAGTTGTTGGTGCTGTTTTGTTCGCTATCAAAGTGTTTAATTTTGGTTGTCTGTATTAACTTTTCAGTGGTTACATCCCCAGAATTCTTGCTTCTCAAAGGACAAAGCTCAGGCTGGGATTCTTACAAAGGTTTCATAGGACAAAGGACTGAACTATCAACAATACATTCACACTCCGTAAACAAGTTTTTCTGCAAATGTTTATTTAGAAAGATTTTAAAGAAATGTAAAGTCACTGTGTCTATGGCAGTTTCTTTAGGTGAAAAAGGTGCTAACAGTTACTATGGAAACCAAGATGCAGGCAATGAGGAGCAAAATCAGACCTATACGACAATATTTTGAATGCTTCTCTTGTTCTTCTTCCTTTTTCAGTAAGGTATCAAAACCGGGTGTGTACATGTCTCCCAACCAAAACCGTAGGTCATTAGGATTTTCCTAAAAGAAAATTACACAAAGAATAGGATCAGTCAGTGTTACAGACTTAATGAGCTTGCAGAACAAGGCCGTATAGGTACTGTACGTCCATATTCACACTGCCCTAAGTGAGGTTTAAGTGTCACAGCTCAAATAATAAAGGCTAGGCTTCCCTGAATAGCAGGAACATGCAGCTACAGCCTCCGGGTTGACCAGGAATCCTCAGCTTCAACCTGTAGGTCTGCATGAGAATTCATTAGGAAGTCTGCATGGCTTACTGAATAAATTGCTCACATTGTAGGGTCAGAAACACAAGAGCGTTTCTGTCATCTTTTCGCTAATTTCGTGTCTCTTACAACTCATAAATACTGTGCGTCAATCAGGTTAGTGAGTTGAAATAAAATTAAAATTCCTTGCCTTAGCGGAGCCTTGGGGGTTTGATTTTGTTGGCATAATAGGGATAAAGATGTTTGCTGAGTTTTTCAGTAAATCCAGAAGCTGACTTCCATGGAAGGGGGAGTAAGACCAAGAGTAAAGAGTCTTTTCCATGCTTCTCAGTCTTCTGGTCTTCCTTGTAGCGGAATACAGCATGTTGGCATGCAGAAACTCTGGCACCGTTTGACCTTCTGGAGAAAGGACCCAGTATATCCTTTCCCACATCACCTCCTAATCCCCATGTCTCTGATTCTTTCACTGGCCTTGTCTCCCATTCAACCCTGAGAAATTGTCTTCAACTCAATTTCATCTCCTATGTCCAATAAATCATCTGCAAACTCTACTGTCTATACATCTAAAACATATATATACACACACATATATATATTTTTTTCCCTCCTATTTTCTCCTGCTGTTTTTCAGTGCTAATGGTTCAGTGTCTATACCTGGCATCTAGTAGACATAAAACAAATTTATGGTGAATGCTGAATCTCTATTTTCACAAACCCACTTCAGGCCTTATTATTTCTCATTTGGAGTATTGCAATGGCTTGTAGCTGGGCTGCCCACCTTCTCTCTGCCTCTCTAGGCTCAGTGGACTTAAAGTCAGCCAGTTTCCATGGCTGGACACAAGGGCAATGAACTAGCTTCAGACTGCTAAAAGAGGAAGGGGAGCTGGGTGGATTCTGGTGATGGCAATATAACTCTTCCATCACATTGCTACTAGGTTCAACTTCCCAGTCTTAGAAAAGCGAAAACATTAAAATAAAATTTCGATGACCTGTGCAAAAGGATAGCTGATTTAAAAATCCTTGCCTACTTCACTCTTATCCTTCATTTGTGTCTGTGTCCTAATCAGAGGCCTGCACTTTGCCTGCAAGTTTAATGCCTCATTCTTCAGTAAGAACTTCCATAATGGAGACTATCCTCTCTTACATTCTGCCTATAGCTTGCCTTTGTAACTAAATATGGGCTTCTTTTCTCCTTTCTTGTTCATAAAGTTAGTAATTTAGAAAAATGGGAGGGGCCCAAAGCACATGGAACTTTCATGGCCTGTAAAGCAGTTGAAAAGATTTCAGAAATTAGGTTGCGGGCTCTGTCTGCTAATTAGGAGATATGGGTAGGGACGGTGATGAAAGAAGTTGAAATGATGAGGTCAAGAAGAGATCCTAATAAAAACAAAAGCCATGACTTCCAGAAGCATCTCTCAAAATAGCATCATGAGGTCTGCATACAGGCCTCTGACCTGACGGGCCTCTGCTCTGAGGTGAGTGTACAGGTAGAGGACGGGTTGGGAGGGGGCCGGCCCTGGTTTTCGTAAAGCAATGCATCCAGCAATTCACGTTCAGTCTTCCTAAGCATAAGTCATGGTATTGTCCAACAAAATATTACCCCTCAGTGCCAATAATGTTCAGTTTCTTTAGCCTTACATTTGAACTTTTTCTTTTTTCAGTCTGTTTGTTAGCCTTTTCCCCCCCATTATTCTATTACTTAAACTGTAGTTCCAGCAAAACTGGACTACTTATTGTTCTGACAAACTCTCTCACACTCTTGTATATGTGCCTTTTTTCTTGCTACTTCTGAGAGAAGAGGGCCTCTCCACTCATACAAACAACCTATGTCTTCTGGAATTGTACACATTCTTCAAGTCCAGCATAAATTAACTTTTTCATAAAGGCTTCTTATAATCCAGTGTGACTTTGTCCTCTTCTGAATCTGCACAGCACTTTCCACTATTCTTCCTATCCTCTATCCACTGTCCTCTTCCTCTCTCTTGTCATTTCCTCTGTCCTGTCTAGAGTTATTGCTACTTTGCTCAGTTAGATAAAATTTTGAGGGCAAGTAGAGTCATATTCACCTTCATAGTCCCTTTGTCATTCATGTAAACAACAAAGAAAAGAATAGAGGCTCTAGCATACAGTCAAGAAATGTTTGTGAAATAAATCAATACACTTTTTCCTAGTTGCAGAAGGTTATTTCCTAGAGGTCTTGATCTTTAGATTCCTGATAAAAAACACAAGGTTATTGTTGCTAGGGGGGAGCATCTGTTATGGAAACGTCTCTGGAAAAGAGGCTACATTAAGGAGGAGATACACTAAATCCATTAGGAGACTAAGAAACTCCAAAGACTTTGGACACTATTTCAAGGAGTGCACACTTGAGATTTAAAAAAGTGTAGGACTTTAGAGGGACATAATGCTGTCCCCTTCAGCAGGAAAAGTCTGTAGGTGATTAAAGTATGGGGCTTAGAACAGACATACATTGTTAAAGGAAATGTACTTGGAAAATGTCAGACCTTTCTGGCCCTAGGGTGGGCAGAGGCAAGCCAAGGCTGGGTAGGAATCCAGTCCACTCAGAAAACAGAGGGCCTCTCTCCCTGCTTTTCAGGTATTCCTAGACCCTCTATTTGGTGGGTGACACCAGGGGGAAAAAAAAGAAAAACTTGAATTGGGTTTAAGCTGGGTGAATGAGTTCATTGCATACTTTTCCTGTGTTGAAATGTTTTTGTTTTGTTTTGTTACTGAGACACAGGAAAATGTCCAAAATGTAAATTTGTAATCTTAAATCACTGAGTAGGCTTGAAATAAAATGATCTTTGATGAGAACTGCCTTGCACAGTGCCTAAGACAGAGCATTTAGTCAATATTTTTGAATAAATGTAGAATAAGGAACTCTTAAGTATTCATGAACACAGATGATCACAAAACTAGAGGAAAACATACTTAATCTGGCAAATTAACTTTCAAAACCTGATACCTTCCAGGTAAACCCTTCTTCTGTGTCACACCATTTCTTTCTCTCTACACTGTAGAGATGCTGGTAATTGCTGAAATTGTAAAACACAAAACACGTAAATAAACAAAACTACTGACTAGGAGAGAGAAAGTGAAGCCAGAGGCCAAAATGACCTGAAATCTGGAAATTTTGTGCCTAGTGAAGAGTGCCTTTCACCTCAGTACCCATTTCTTTTAGGATTATTTAACTGATCTCCCTCAACAATTAAAGGAGTTGATTCTTTGCCTTGAGTACCTTCAGATGCCCAGAGAGGTTTGTGTGCAGGGAATGCTTGTCATATTCCTCAACGGTCCATGAAGGATTCTTTTTTCTTTCTTCCATAGCTTCCTCCAAGCTCACATCCCTGTATAGTGGGTTATTCTTCAGAACTGATGACAGGGATGGTGGGGGGCTCTCTGTGGTCACAGCACCCTCCGCACTGGATCTCCTCGTTCGTTGAGCAGTAATATTCTTCTTCTCTCTCTGTCAGGAGGCACAGTGACAAAGTTTGTCTTACCAATAGGTCACTGATGACAAGGAAGGCAACGTGAAATAACTGTACCTGAAAGCTGGCTGATTCTGCCTGGAAGCCCAACAGATTAGGACAATGAATGAAGGAAGAATTCTAGGATCCAGTTTGACCTAGGATCCTACCATTAATGGAGTTATTTCTTTGCATGTGATCTTGTTGAGCTTCAGTAATCATTCATTAAAATGCTATTTTATAACAACAGAGAAAGGACAATGTTCTTTAATTCAGATAGTAGAATTCTAAGCAAAGCCATTTTTCCCCAGCTCACTTGCACTGAGATTTGACATTTTACTTCTCTCTACTTGCGCATTCCATGCCTGATTAAAAAAAATTAACATTGCTGTATTAATCCAGCAAAATCAAGATTAAAAGGCATTTTATAGTTATGCCTTGGCTTTCATGGGAACTCCCTTAGGACTCTTATTTCAGGCAGCTTGGCGAACTGGACTAACTTAGCATTGCACTCCTGTATGTAGCTACAGACCAGCTGGCTATTGGAAGGCTCTAATTCTGACTTTTAGATGTTTAAAAACTTGTTTTTATTAAAGCATGATATATATGTAGAAAAATGCATATATTATAAAAGTGCATATATTATAAGTTTTCACATACCAAATAAACGCAAGATACTACCAAGAAACAAACCATTACCAGCACACCTCATGCTGCCTTCCATTTACTATCCCTCTCCCTCCCTAAGGATAACCAGTAGGATAACAGCATGGGTCAGTTTGTATTCATTTATATAAATGGAATCATACAAAGTGGTTTTTCTGTGTCTGGTATGACCTTCATATTTTTACTTTGCTTTTTTTTCTCATGACTACAAAACTATCACAAAGGTAGAAAAATTTTAGATTAAAATTTGTTCATTGGCCAAATAAAATTGAGAAGAAAAAAAAGTTTATAGTAATGTCTCATTTATGATGGGGCATCACAGGAGAGGAACTCCACATAAGTTAATTTTTGGAACACTTAGGTTTAACCCTTAAAAACTGGTGACACATTTTATTAATTTACAGGAATTTTTTCAATAAATGTGTTTCACATATTTCAGCCTTCTTAAACAGAGAAGTTTCAATAGCAATTAATATTTTTCTGAGTTATATTTATAATCATCAATACACTGATTACCTCAGCATCTATTGGGGTATATGGGTCACATTAAATATGTGTTTATATAAGCTAAGTTGTGAACTAATATTATATATAGTTTCCTTCTGAAATGGCTGGCAAAAAATCATCTAGATAAAACCATTCACATTCTCTTTAGCCTTAGGTTTATCTAATTTTCTTAATCCAGACATTTTTTACATACTTAGTGATCAATGGAGATCATCTCTGACTTTATTAGGTCGTTGGTCTGCTCAAAATCAATTTATATTCCATAATATTGAAGTTTGTAATGAAATAATAAATCATCTTGACTTAGTGTTTATCTTTAAGATGGATGACCTCATGAAAAATGTTTCTGAATTGAGAAAAAACAATTTGATACAAAATTTAGATAGCTTCAGTTTAGCATAATTCTGACTCAAGTTTTTTTCTTCAAGGCTAGATATCTTTGATTATCTTTGAAGAGAAGTAATTCTTCTGACATTGAAAAATTGACTTTGTCAGTTTTCTTGCCTGCTGGATTATTCCTTGAGCTTCTTAAATAAGAAAGCTCTATAAAATCAGAAAAACACAGTTTGGGGGGTTAAGAAAAAATAATACTTTCTATTACAATGTATAAAGACCTTGAAAAACTAATATACAAAAGACAGAAAAATAATCAGAGCTATTTTTAAAAGAACATTCAAGCACTTAATTCTAAACTATATTCTTGAATGTTTGATGTTCATCCTAGAACTTGGTGCCATTTATTTTTGCATTGCATGACAATTTCATGGCTGAAGGACATGTGAAGGGAAAATTAATAGAATAACTTTATTAAGAATTTTATGGAAGAAATAGAAAATACTAATCATGGTTGAGGTTCTTTTGTATTTTGATAAATTTTTAAAAAATCTCTTAAGAAAGGAAACAAAGCATGTATTTGATTCTAACTTTTCACTCCACATTCTAGATGGACTACATTTAACAAAAGGAAACTCAACAGTAATTCCATTATTTTACTCATATAATCTCTAAAATAACTTCTTTTTAAAAATACTTAAAGGAAAGTAACACTTCAAAGCTTACCTAGGCTCTTCTGTATTAACCATTACTTTGCCCATTTACCCTTTATACACTTTAATCATTATTTATGTCATTTATGTATAAGTAAGCTATCATTTAATAGAGTGATATAGAAGACTTGCAGACAGACAAACACTGAGAATATACAATTAATAGGCAAAAAAAGAAGGAATCTCTAAAACACGTACTTCAGTAAGAAGAAACCTGATAATAGAATGAAAGATTAAGAGGCAAGAAGGAATGCTAGGCAAAACAAAGAAAAAAACAAAAAACAAAAAACTGACAAATATATACAGAAATCTAAGGAAGCACTGATTTTATGGTAAAATAGAAATAATAATAACCACTAATTTGTGAGTTTTAATATAAGAGAAAACTGAAACTGTACAGTTAAAAGTTTAACAGATATATTTAATTAGGAAATCTTAAGAAATCATTTCAGTGAAAGTATTGAGATATTACTAAAAAATAGAGAAAGAATGTATAGCTTCTAAATTGGTAGAGCAGAAGAAAAAGGATAAAGGAAAATTAATCTAAAAGGTAAGAAACCTGAAACAAAGAATATAGAGGAGAAAGTCTTAGGAAAATAGAAAAATTTTTGAAATAATCATGTTAAATATAAATAGACTAAACCCTCTATTTAAATGACAGACTGTCATATCAGATTTTTAAAATTAAATTTAATTATATAATATTTACAAGAGAAATACCTAAAATATAAGGACTCAGAAAAAATGAGAGTGAAAGTATAAAAAAAGATATAGCAGGCAAATATAAAGAAACAAGAGCTGGTATTTGACTGGTTAAATACTCAGCAATTTTGTTTTCCCTTCCTGAGTACAAGGGATGACTGCCTTTATTAGGCTGTTTGAAGTTAAACTAGGGCCAGCTCTTCTGATGATGTGTGGACAAAAGTAACAGAGACCACTTCCAAGCTGAGCCCCTGAATTCTCCAACAAGATTTTTGGCTCATTCTTCCTCACTTTCCATTTTTGTGTCACTGTAAGCAAGGATTCTGAGATGGCAGAGCTTTAAGATGAAAGAACTTCAAGCCCTGGGATACTGCTTGGAAAAGAGTTGCCCCCCAGACCCATCTGCCCTTCCTCAGACATGCACAAGAATGCTTTTCTTCTTTTTAGTTAGAGATATTTTGTCATTACAGTGTAGCCTAGCCTACGTTCCTTAATACAGAAAGTGATATCTTGAAATTCTACAAATGTGGGCATTGGCTTAGCAGTCAAGAAGTGGAAAAGGATGAAAGGGATATTGGAAGCCGGATTGATGGTTATTCACATAATACAGTGAAAAATGTTTGGTATAAGTGTCATCTGTGGTCATTTGGAATCTAATCCCCTGTAGCTGTACGAGAGGTATTATAAATAATCAGAGCATTTACGTACAAGGATCACAGTGCTGGTGTAATACAAGAAAAAGATGACATTAGAGAAAGAACTGAATAGTTTGCAAGAAGAAAGAGAGTAGAGAAACTCTGGAAATTTGATGCCTTCTATTGTTAAAAATCTGACTGTTTATAGACCTCAAACACTAAGATATAGAATCATTTAAAAAAATGGATTGAGGGAAAAAAAAAAAAAACCCGCCGATTAAAACTTCTTAGCTGGGACTTCCCTGGTGGCGCAGTGGTTAAGAATCCACCCGCCAATGCAGGAGACACGGGTTTGATCCCTGGTACAGGAAGATCCCACATGCCGCAGAGCAGCTAGGCCTGTGTGCCACAACTACTGAGTCTGCGCTCTAGAGCCTGTGAGCCACAACTACTAAAGCCTGCGCGCCCTAGAGCCTGTGCTCCACAACGAGAGAAGCCACCGCAATGAGAAGCCCGCACACCGCAACAGAGTAGCCCCCGCTCACAGCAACAGAGACCCAACGCAGGCATGCATGCATGCATGCATAAATAAATAAATAGAAAAATCAAATGAAACATTAAAAAATAAAAACAAACTTCTTAGCTAAACGAAGTGACTCAGGGTAAAGGTCCTGTTAGGGTGTGGTTTCAAAACTATTATTCCTGACTGCCTCCAGGTGTTTGTCATTGAGTTAAAGGACGGAGAAATGGAGGCAGAAAAGCAAACCATTAAAGCCTACTTGAGGGACTCCCTGGTGGTCCAGTGGTAAAGAATCCACCTTCCAATGCAAGGAACGCAGGTTCGATCCCTGGTCTGGGAACTAAGATCCCACATTCTGCGAGGCAACTAAGCCCACGCGCCACAACTACTGAGTTCGCGCGTCTCAACTAGAGAGCCTGTGTGCCACAAACTACAGAGCCCACGTGCCCTGGAGCCCATGCACCACAAGTAGAGAGAAGCCTGTCACAGGAGAGAGGCCCGAATGCTGCAAGGAAGACCCGACACAGCAGAGGGAAGCCCTTGTGACGCAGCCAAAAAAAAGAAAAAAAGCCTATTTGAGAGCTATGCCTTAAGATAACTAAAGGTGTGTTTATTGACCTATAGAAGTGACCGCAACAAAATAGATATGATTACATTAATAAATAGCTCACACTAAGTTTTATAAGATATGTATCATCAAAGAAACCACAAGCCTAGACCTAAAAGCTTTTGATTGTTCAAAATTATAAAACAAAATAACAATAACCTTATGCCTCCAAATATCCAAAAATAGGAGTAAATTTTGAAGCTTCTACAGCCTCGAGGGAGGGCCCACTCTGATATGGCAAAAGAGAATGATGAACAAGGGGCAGTTTCCTAGTGGGTAGGACTGGGGACCCTAGAGAACAGTGCAGCAGGAAGTCTTCTAAAAAGCAGAATCATGGCCTAATCCACCTTCCCCACCTTCAAGGAAGGAGACCCACACACATTATTTTCAGTGGAATCTCAGAATTACTTTGGATAGTGTCTGTCGTCTTTCATTTTTCCCATTCAGAAAGGAAGAATTACTGTAGTGATCTCGTTCCTATTCCAACAAAGATTATAGGATGATATGGTTGGGACATCCGCTAAATGTAGTGACTGGCTTACTTTGGTGTTAGTGCCTCTGGGGAAGGATGAATGCTGTGTGTAGGAAGATGAAATATTTAAATATATATGTTTAACAGAATGATAGACTGTGGCAGAGTCTGGCTAGGTGCTCAGCAAACCCATTTCTTCTTCATGGGCATACAACAGCCAGATTGGGACATAGGCTTGACCCCTAAAATCCCTGATCCTTGGCTTAGTCTCTCTCTCTTTTCTAGCTACAAGCATCATAAAAATTCTGATATAATTGAGCCTCAAAAAGGAACAGTCTGGGTTCCACTTGGAAGCAAGCCACTAGGATAATTTTCCCACCCACAACAGATCTTGTGTGAATGACAGATACATTTTATTGAGTCAAGTCACTAAGAATTTGGGCATATTTGTTTCCACAACATAATTTAGCCTAACTACTAAGAAAGTATATATATCAGACAAAATAAACTTTCAGGTAAAAGACTTTGTTAGGTGAAAAAGTGTTGGTGGAAAATGAATAAATTTAGGCATAATCAGTAAAATATAATATTTCTAAACTTGTATGCCTCTAGTAAAATAATCTCAAATTTATAAAGCAAAACTTGAGATAACTAGGAGAAATTTATACATATAATTTTTTACCAAGCAGATAAAACAATTATTAAATATAAAGAGGGTTTGAACAATGAAACCAACACATTTGATCAAAGACACTGATGTCATTATTCAACGACTAAAAATACTCATTTTAAAAATACATTGAATATTTACAAAAATTGGTAATGTCCTGGACTCTAAAAAAAATTTCAAACATTCAATATTATATAGATCATGCTCTTTGATCACAGACAACTTATTAGAAATTTAGACATTAATATCAAAAAGATAATGTATATTACCACATTTTGTAGAAATTAAAACATACATTTCAAATAAATGATGGGAATTTAAAAACTTAGGCAGAATGAAAATGAAAAATGGAGCTGAAATAGCTTTAGAGGGAATATTATAAGCATATATGCTCACATTATAAAAGTAGAATGAGAAAATTAATGAAGTAATAAACATCTAATTCAAAGCCTTAAAAGGAAACCGCAGAGTAAATCTAAGAAAATAGTCAACATGAAGTAATAAGGATAGAAGGAGAAATCAATAAATATTATGAAGAAAAATAACCCAAATATACAATGGAGAGAATCAACCATATTGAAAGCTATTTCTTTGAAAAGGCTAAACCGATTAAAAATATCTCTGGTAATACTTCTGAGGAAAAAAAAAAAGATACAAACCCACAATGTTAGAAATGTAAAAGGAACATGAGAAGTTACATAGCACAGATTAAGAAGTGTAATAGGAGTATAATCTGAGTAACTTTAAGAATTTACATGCAATTGGGCGATTTCCCACATAATATAACTTACCAAATTTAATTAAGGAAAAAATAGGAAATGTTAATAAACCAGTGATCATTTGACTAACTGAATCAATAGTTTAAAATCGACCCCAACTATACACAGGTTTAGGAACACCAGGCTGAATGAGTGTTGTAATCAGCACTCAGACATTCTTGAAACAGATCATTTCTACCTTATTTCTATCTCACTTCTATCTTGTTGAACTCTTCCAGAATATAGAAAAACAAGGAATACTCCCCAACTCATTTTATGAAGTTGGTACAAACTCCAGACAACGGCAGTAGGTAAAAGAAAAGGTAATTTATTATAGGCCAATTTCTCTTATAAACATAAATGAAAAAATCATTAATAAAATATTGCTAAACAGAATCCTACAATATGTATATTTTATATACCAGGATAGGAAAGATTTATACCAGAAAAGGATGTTTTATCAGGAGGATGGTTTAATATTCGAAGATTAATGTGACTCACCAATTATCAGGAAAGAAACAACACAGAAGTTTGCAGTACATTCTGAAAAATATTTGGAAAATATTTAAACATATTTAGAGCAAATTTCCTAGCAAGATGGAAATAGTAGGGAACTTTCTTAAACTAAGAGAATCTGCCCAAAACTTCCAGGGCACTGTTTACTTAATGGTTCAAATATTAGAAGCATTTATCTTGGTTTCAGAATTAATACAAGGATGCCAGTAATCACAAACATTCATATGTTATCGTGAAGTTCTGAGCAATACACTAAAAATTAAATAAATAAATAAAAGGAATAAGGGTTGTAAATAATGAAACAAAACAGTAGATGACATGATTATCTACAGGGATATTTACCATCAAAGTAAAATAGATTTTAATACAATTTCTGGATTCAAAATCAATATACAATAATCAATAACATATGTAATACTTTATTATAAAACATGATTTAAAAGGTCCTATTCTTAAGAGCAGTAATTACTATAAGTATTTAGATATAAACCTTACAACTATATGCAAAACTTCTATGTGGAGAATTATAAGACTTAATTGAAGGCTATACGAAGAGCATGATAAATGGAAATATATACCATGTTCATGAACTGGGAGAATCAAGATCAAAAGACTTCCATTTCCCCAGTTTGGTCTATACATACAATGTAATTCCTATCATAATCACAATGCAAACAAGGCATTTTGTTTATATTGCACATGTGAGCCCACAGACAACTTTTCCTGGAAAGCAGCTCCCCACTGACCACAATAATTCTGTTTTCCAAATTGCTAGAATGGTTACCTTTATGAAGCACAGATTTGATCATGTGATCCTCTTGCTTAAAATTTTTCATCAACCCCTCCAAATTTTCAGGATAAAATTTAAAAATCTAGACAACACCCTCTGAAGCCTTCCTGGTCTGACCCAGACCTCTCTTTAACCCCCTCTCCTGCCTTCCTCTCCATGTAACCAGGGCTCTGGAGTCCCACATGTGTTCCTGTGACACACACAGTGCTTTTAATAGTTTCAGTGCCAGAGGCATTTGGGTCTCATCTGGGAGCAGCGTGATGGGACAAAGTGGGTAATGCTTCTGGCAGCATACCATCCAAGGGTGAATTTCTGACCCCACTGGAGATTTTGTGAACTGTGTAAATTTAGCATAACTTGATAAATTGTGTCCTGATAATTGCCTGAGCAGCTCAGTGATGCTCCTCAATCTACTTCCTAGACAATAAATTAAGTACCTCAAAAGTCCTATAACATTTGCCCAAATATAAGCTTAAAAACGGGAGCCTATTGCACATAGGAGGCTGTTCTTTTTGAAATAGGAAATGGAGTATTGGGAATAGAGACAGTCCAGGAGAAGGCATGACACGTGTTCAGAGACAGATTGTGAAATACAGTTATGATATACCCAAAAAAAACTGAGATAGAAAGAAGAGACATTAGAATTTAAGGGGAAAAGAGTTATAAGACTGAAAAAAAAGTGAGGAAAGGTGATTAGGAAATACACCCAGTAAATGACATTGTCTAGAAACCAAGGGAAGAGCAACCTCCTTACCCTTTGTCTTTTGTTCCTGTTCACAGGTTTAGTACAGAAATCCCCTGGGTTCTCAAACAGATGTGATGGAAGCCAGGAAAAGATATAAGAAATAGATTAACCTGAAAAGATTCTGAAGTCTAACTGCTAATCAGAAAAAAAAAAATCCCACCACAATATCTGAAAAAACATGTTTTATCATTTATACCAAAAAAAAAGGAATCAGCTTTTTCCTTTTATTACCTCGTTTTATAAAGGGATTGGCAGAAATATTTGGGATACAATTCCAAATGCCTTCATCAGATACATGCCCCAAATTATTTTAACAACCAGAAACATTAGGTTTTGGCAAAAGTTTGTTCATTGCACTGAAAAGAAATTTATTAGGAAGCTTCTTTATTTCCCTAGTTGAAAGAATTTAAGAAGTATAAATCTAGTGGAATCAAGAAATATTTGCTTGTACTCTCTCCCTGCAAATACAGGTGACCTGTGTATCCACACAGAGGGAATGAACAGTGTCTGGAGATACTGGCATGTCTGAGGACATCTGTGCTTACTTTTCTATACGTACGGTATTGCTTCCGTTTGTGTAAAATGGCTTAGAGAATTGCCTCTGAAGGTGGAATGTGAATTTTAAAAAAGCTTAAAAGATAAATCATGGATATAAATACAGTACTCTGTTTTGTTTTTTGGTTTTTTTGGCCATGCAACACGGCATGCAGGATCTTAGTTCCCTGACCAGGGATCAAACCTGTGGCCCCTGCAGTGAAGTGCGGAGTCTTAACTACTGGCCTGCCAGGCAAGTCCCTAGGAGATCTTTGTTTTAACTGTTGAGTTACTACCAACGTTGAAGGCAATGTTTGTAGGCTAAGTCCTTTGACATTCCATGAGGTAGTCTGAATTCTAAACACCATGCACATGGAGGGTATGAGACCAAAGGGTAAGCTGACACAACCCTGAAGTTTGTGTGGATTTCATGGGAGTACAAAATCTAACTGCTTGAGTTAGTCACATAGCTTGACAGATGTATTGACTACATACTCTAACACCTGCATGCACACATACCCCCCTGTATCCACCGTATACATCAAAAAATGCAAGTGGTATTATCGGCTATTTTCCAAATTCTAATGATAGGGTAATTTTAACACATTTTGGAATACTGGCAAATGATGATGATGATGATGATACACATTTCTTATACTCTTACAGGAAACCCTGTCAATTGTTTTTACCTTATTTTATTTGCTCTCAGTTTTAAGGAAATATGTAAAATGAGCATTATCCTAATTTTGCAAATGGAAATACTAAGGCATGGACTGAATAAGGGCCATAATTTATGTCTCTCAAATTGACTTATTGTGGATTTGAGACAAGAAACCAAGTTTCAAATCTCTTTATTCAACGTTCTCCCAATTGGCTTAATGTCTCTCCAGCAGAATGAGATATTAAGCCAACAGAGTGAGGGTTTTAAATTAAGAACTATTTAACAGCTGCCTACCACCTTCTGCATCCCTAACACCTAAATTCACCTGGTATGTTCAGTGCCTTATTCCAGGTATCACCACAGCTACTTAAAACTTTTATACATTCATTTCTTTTAGATTTATTTTTTTGCCAATGAATATATCACTCCTGGATTTTAAGATCCAGCCAGGAGAGAAGAATTACTTATTGACATATTGCAATCTAAAGTAGCGAATATAATTGCTTTTACTCATACTCTGTGCCACACCTACCCAACTAACTAAATTTGTAATTGATTTACTCCTTCTTTCCAAGCATTATTTCAGTAGTATATTGAACTGAAATATTTATTCAGTCATTTAACACGTTATTTTAGGGTAAAAGTATAACTTAATAAAGTTTATCTATAGTTTACAATTACCGATAACATTCAAAGACATATGAAGCAGATTTTTACCTTCTTGGTTTGCCCTGAATAAGTATATCAACACATCAGGGCCTGTTGAAAGAGATGCCCTTTAAAAATTTGCATTTCATTCAGGTTTAGGAACAACATTCAACAGAGCTTTAAACTGTGAAGTTCCACATGAAGGAAATAGGTCAGCTCCAGTACTAAACAAAAGATGTTAGATCGATGTGTTCCAACCTCAAAGGAATTTATTGGATATGTTTTCTTAGACTAAACTTCATAGCACAGGAGGGCCAAGGTTTTCTGAATTGATTTTTGAATCATTTTATTCCATGATATAAACAATAAGACAAAGGAGAAATTTCATCACATTTAACTTAAACAAAACACAAAAAAAGCAACCACCAAAAAGGTGTGTATGGATGGGTTTTGAGGATTACAAAAGGGAAGGATGTAAAATTTTTGAAAAGTTAGTTTTCATAATAGGCTGCCTTACAATGGAAATAAATTAAAATCCTCATAGATGGAGGAAACACTTACATAATCATCCAAGTGTACTTGATTTTGAATGATCTCATGATAAAGGTCCCGAGGAGCCCACAAACATACCACAAAGGAGTCACTTTACACCAGGACTCATGAGTAGCAACTGTTTCTTAAAAGAAAACAAATTTCTGTTTAGGGACTTTGAGCCACTCCAAAGGATTTAATGATTTGCAGGGGTTTGCAGGTCAGTCACATCTGTTCTGAAATGACATGCTTCTTCCTGTTTCTAAATTGACTAACCCTTAACCCCATTAGCCCTCACGTCTTAAACAAAGATTATTCCTGTTTCATGAGCTGTGCAACACTCAAGTTTATTTATGTTTATTTCAGCACATGGAACTCATCACAGTTTTATTCTTCTCCTTTGGTTAGCAAAAAGAAGGAAGATGCAAAAGAAGAAAGCAAGAAATGAAGTCTGGGTTTGAAGGTTGATTGTTAAGTCTTGCCCACATGGACACCTGTGGAAAAAAAAGAACCTCTAAAATAATAGCCAGCACCTTTCCCAGGTGGAGAGTTCTCTCTGTGTTCTTTCTTTCCATCATTAGGTTGCCATTGTTCCACTGTTTGAGTCTCTTTTGCATGAGATGAAAGGGAGTCAGTCTAAATGAGGCAGAAGCAAGATTCAGTTCTCTCAGAGGCCATGCATGAGCCCACACAATGTAAGCTTCTGATGCTTTATGCTTAGACCACCCAAAAGACAGAGGTAGGGTTCCCCCCAGAGCCTTATTTGCAAATGTAGTAATTGATTTGAAAAAATTTAAAGGGAAGGTATAAAATGAGGGCTAGGCAAAATCTAAAATGACAGGCTGAGAAGCTAGTGCTTGGAGGAAAACGAATGGTTGGAAAAATTCACAGAATTTATAAAGTGATCAGAGAAAGTCTCCTTATGTTAAGGAAGAGAGAAAGACCTTTTCTATGGCAAGTGTGAGCAGCTACCTTGTACTCTGTTCCCTATAGTTTTCTTTTTGCACAAATGATGAAGTGGCCAATAATGAGAAAGAAGCAAGCCCCTGCCCGCATATATATGTGCTCCCAGATCTTACCTGTGAGTAGATGAGGTTTTGCCAGTGCTGTGCAGCAGGGTAATTCCCTCCCGGAAACCTCACCAGACTGGCCTGAAGAAGGGCTGAGTTCCTCATTAAAGACCTCACGTCAAGCTGCAGGAATTTGTCAGGATGGTTGTTATTTGGCAAAACAGAGAGGTCCATGTCTCCCTTCATCTACGGTGGAAAACAAAGGCGAGCAAGGCTGCTGCTGTCAGAGCTGTCCATTATTAATGAGCCTGAGAATGCCTGACAGGCATCTGAAACCAGGTCTCTGGGCTGTGCTCAGAAACTACTCTCGAAATGACACATCCACACACAGGAACAATGTAGCACGCTGCCTTACCTTTCACCACACACACACACACACACACACGTGTGCGCGTGCATTTAGAGTGCTTGAATGGAACAGTTGGGCCCACACGCATTAAATTGGATAGGATACCAAAATTAGGTATGTGTAGCACGTAATGTCTCTCCACACAGAATTAGGAATAACAGTTGAAGAGGAGCTACTCTTTGGATAAGGCTGCCAGAATTTCAGGGTAACAGCCCACAGTTTGGAGCACATGAAACAATCACCTGTAGGGAGACATTACTTAATATTTCTCTCTGAACATTGCCGAGCTGACCCAGCTGACTTGGCCCTGCCTGCACAGCCTCACATGTGATACGTGGGATCTTGTTTCTTCTCATGTTTTGACTCCCAGAGTCTCAGGCTCATGTGAAATCTGACCGTGTTTAGGTTGTCAGCTTCAGCTCGAGTAGGGAAATGGCAAGAATCCGATAGTTTGTTACAGTAATTTAGTGCCCCAAACTACTGCTTTGACCCATTCTCTATGTGAGGTCTCTTTGACTCTGTTCCTAGCTGTATAAACTCCTGTGATGGGTCCTGGTGTTCACAAAGTACATTTGGAACCAAAGGAGAACATGGCTGCTGGGTTTGGATGACGTGTTGTCCTAAGTGAACCCACCTGCTACTCAGGGAGCCGAGGTGGGAGTGAGGCTGTGGACCTTAAGCCAGGAAGTGACGATGACTTTAAGGGAGATAAGCTCTCTCATTACAAGCCACTCTGCCTTGGGCAAACCATACTTCTCACCGGGAAAGTATGGATTTTCATCTAGAGAAAGAGGGAACCTTCCCACTCTTGAGAAGGCAAAGGACAGACACATGAGCAGTTTTTAAAAGACATAGGTTGTTATGTTTGTGCCTCTGTAAACCCATCTGATTCAGCAGGAAGGATTTTCTTACAGAGGTAATGAGGTCACGTGTGGAATGTATCAGCACCAGATTTCAGAAGAGTGCCCTATAGCTTATAGACTCAGCAGCTAGGATGTTCTTGAATCAAGCAACACACTAGAGAGTACTTACCTTCTTTATAACAAAAAGCATGAGGATGTTAAAAAATCATCTGTCCTACTGATAGTTGCAAACTGGATTAAACAACCAATGTTTTCTGTAAGAATTTTTGGACCCAAACTCTATCACTGTCTTAACAATATTTGAAATAAGTTTGAGTGGTTTTTATCAATACACTTACTGGAGAAAGAGGTACTTCGTAATGACAGTTGATAACAAAAGAGTTAAATCACAAGTGTTTGAAGAATCAAGTGTGTTATGTGTATGTGCATGTACTTAGTACTTTCTGGATTTTTCTGGCTGCTGCCAGAACACATCTAATGAACAAATATTTCTCGGGCTGTTTGCTTTTCCTAAAAGATTCTTTGGGGAATAACACACATCTTCAAGAAGAACCTTACTTCTCTTTGGCTCTCTATATTGGCCAAGTGGAGACACAAAACCCAGATCCAAATATATTTGATTAGAAGTTTTCCTTAGCCAAAGTATGAGGTAGGTGAAATGAGCCTTCAGTTTTCCTTAGGCGTCCTTCCTTTTAGATTCCTCCACTGTGCTTTAGATGCCCAGAGGTTTGTATACTATCTCCTTCTGTTTACAAGTTCAGTTTCTGACTCTCCACATTCTCCCGCCATCCTTTGTCTACTGTCACCCCAAAAACCATCAGTTCTTCTCACTACTATCCCTATGGGTAGCCTACATGACTGATAATCAGGAAATCAAGCTTACTCCTCCCTCTCCTGCTATGGCCAAACCCCACCCTCTCCTCACCCCCAAATCACGCCTCTGCTGACACCAGTCCTTCTGCCTGGAAACATTTCTTCCCAACCCTGGATTTTGACCACCTCCTAATCATACTTCATGGGCCATTGCTGATACCTAGCCTTTCACAAAAACTTTACATATTTCCTCTAGTAGGGGAAATGATTTTTCCCTCTTTTGAAATTTCAGAGTGATTAGTTTATACTTTTACTATATTTTGTTTGATAATATATTTTTCCCTTTCCTTTTATGAGCCTCTATACTGGATACATTACAAAAGAGCAGCCCTATTGGATGCTTCCTTCCTCACATGAGTCCTGTCCTAAGAACCTCATAAAGCCCTTCGCTCAATAAATAATGGTGGCTGTTGTCTCTTCCAGAGCCCTCTGGAAATTGGAAATTGAAAATCCAATTAAATTTGATTAAAAAAATGGCTTAGTGCTCTGTTTTTCAATCAACCATGCCCAGTGAAAAAAGAATTCCAACACCAAAAATATTTATGACATACTCTGTATTCTCTTCTGGTAGTTTATAACGCACAAACTCACATGGAAGACTCAGAAGTTCTGCTTCATTAACTCTAGCAATTGCCAAATTTATTTGATCACATAACACCCATTTCATTGTTGTCCTTTTAACTCTACAAAAAATTTACCTGACAGTGATTGGACAAATACTGTCTTAGGAGTTCTATTTCTTTGCTGTCACTAACACCTTCATTCTAGAGTGACAAAGAGTATAAATAAATATAAATAAAGAGTTATATTACAGGAACAATCTGGTGGAAATCTGGATATCTGGGGCTTCTCAACTCTTACCATGCATGTAATCATTTGTTCTCTCTCTTTATAGCAAATTTTAATAAAAGCATCATTATCCCTTGGATTTGGACCCAGAATTATTATCTTTTGAACCATGAGAATTATAAAAATAGAATTAAGTACAGCTCACTAGGCAAAACTGTCTACATATTAACCATATTTTCTTTTCTTCTCCTCATCCTCTCTCCCTTCCTCCCTCTCTCCTTTCCTTTCTTCCTTCCTTCCTTCCTTCTTTCCTTTCTTTCTTTTTCTTATGCAAATAACCAACTGAAATATCTGAAAGTATTTCCATCTGAAAAGCCTGGATGATGTCCACATGAGCAGTTGGGGTTCATCAAATTATCTGACTTTGAAAATTTGGACAGTTTTGGATAGTTTTGATTACAAAGAAAGCCTGTGATTAGGTTATAAATCATTGGGCATCTATTACATAACATTATCAAAACTGATGAATGAGGGAGGCAATCACGTTAACTAAGTGCACAGAATCTGAGGTCAGAGTGATACATCCAACTAAACTGTGCTCTTGAGCAAGTTGCTGAATCTCGCTGGTCCTCAGTTTCCTCGGCTACAATGCAAAGATTTTAATGGTCCCTTACGAGGGTGCTGTGAGATTTAATAGGTATAGTGGTTAAAAGAATGCTTAGCATATATTAAGTGCTTAAAAAAGTTTCGCTATTATTTTAAGAGTGCATAAGAAATGGGTTTTCATTTCAGCCATCTCCGATATAAAGCAAACTGGAGAAAAAAATTTAAAGTTTTATTATCTACAGTTAAAAAGCAGACTCCATTTCCCAGAACACCCTTCCTTGTGTGAGTCTGGGTTAGAAGAAGCTGAAAGAGAAACTGGCATGAAATTTGGAAGGCACAATGGAAGCAGCATCCATTAATCTGCAATTCTTTTTGCAATCAGATATCGTGACAGAGGCATAGGCACTTGGCAGGTTCTAGATTGCCTTGCTCTCCTGAGCTCTATGCCCATTTCTTATTTCCAACTGTTGGTCCTGCTGACCGCCAGGAAACTTAGATCCACTACCCAGTGTTTGGCTGTGATCCTGTAAAGGAGGAAGCTACACAGAGGCAACAATATCTCATAGACATCTTCACAAATTACCCCTTTATAGTTAAACTTACCTGGCTGTGCCCGGCTGCTCAGATTGGTGACTGCTCTGATCCTCCAACTCCTCTTACGGACCTTCACTTCCAGGGTTCCTCCTGCTGTTGTTTGAGTTCAAACCTTTTATCCCCTAACACTGCTTTGCTGATTGGACCTGTGAACTACTGGTGCCAGAAGTGCTTCCAAGGAACAGAATTTTAAAAATGGAATCTGGAATTAGTTCTCTGATATGACTAGACTTAAAGGCATTAATGACCAGTAGTAAGTGGGACCCTGGTCATCCATGACATACAGGGGCAGAATGGTTATAAAAACTCTCATCTATAGTTACCTGGAGTGAAGTGCCTAGAGAAAGCAAGGCCCTGGGTTACGAAGTACCTGCTGCAATATAAATTTTCCATAGAAACAAAGAGAATAAGGACCATGGGGTTGATTCATTGCTTCTAAATCAGCTGGAGAACTTACAGAAAGAGAATGATAAGCCTGGGGTTTTACATTCACAGCTCAAGGTCTAAGTTGGGAACCAGAAAGCTTTTATGACTGCCTTGAAATAAAACCTTTTAAACTGTACTGCTGATGTCCTACCATCTGTGATGCCTTCTAAATCCACATCCAGATTCAAGTCCTGGAAGATCCAGAACCAGGTAAAAAGTATGACTTTAAGGTGTTACCATACATGCCAAAGGAATTGCAGGATTTCACCAATTCACATTAACTGAAACCCAAGATATATGTATGAGGATGTTTCTTAATGGTGTTATATTAGGGCAAAAGGAATACAATATTCTATTAACCTAAATGTTTTTGATATGGGGTCACTAAGCAGAGATTCTTGATTCAAAGTGTTAGTTCACACGTCTGGGAGTAACTCTAACAATATGACTGAAAACTGGACCCAATGGTGGTCTGCACTGAATGAAATTGAGATGTCAAAACTTCCTTGCTATAATGTAATAAAGAGGAAAGTATACATGTGTTTAAAAAGACAGTTTAAAAAAATATGATAGATGTGCTCACTAATGTACTAAACGCGTCCCTGAAGAGGGTCCAAAGGATATTCCCTTCATCAGGACTTGAAAAATACATTGGTGAAGGCAGTATTGGAATCTTTAAAGAACTTCGTAGTAGCTATTCCCTGAAAATCAGAAATGACATTGGGAAATGCTGCCATAAAACTGAGCTTCTTGAATTTAATGAGGATGATGGAATTCAACAAGGGTATTTAAATCCCAGGGACCAGATGGGAATGGTTACCATAAGGGGCAGCAAAGTCAAATGGGTAAAGGCAATGGTTTGACCTGCAAAGATTTTTGGTATTGCCTAACTGATCATGGAGTCCAGAGTACTGAAACAGATGAGCATTCTACTAAAGCCTTACTTGATTTGTATAAGCATTTAACCTCTAGAGTTAGTGAAAAGAAGCCTGATTTGAATCACCACATCAGGGAATTACTTTCCCTTGATCCATTTCCATATGAGAGCAGGTTCACAAACCCAGAGCTCTCTGAATAAAGGGGAGGCTGGATCTTTTAGAGGAAGGATTCTGCTACACCGTCCAAAATTCATACTGTAAATCTACCCTCTAGCCTTCCCTGATGGGAACTGTGTAATGAGAAGAGGGGAATACTCAGACTTTTTGATGACTACTGGATTACTGGCTCTGAACTGATACTAGTTCCTGATGACCCGAATTGCCACTGGAGTCCCACAGTCAGAGGAAGAGCTTATGGAAGTCAAACATTTTAATCAAGTTTTTGCTTAAATCTGTCTCATAGTGGACCAAAGAGTCCCTGAACCTACCCCATAGTTATTTTCCTAATTCTGAAAGGCTTATTTGGAGTAAAAATACTCAGAAACTGGCAGAACTCCTGCTCCCCTTGTTGGTTCCACGATCTGTAGAATGAGGGCTTTTACAGTAGTAATGGCAACAGAAGCTCCTAGAACTGCCTCTACATACCAAAATTGGAAATTAAATCAATACTTCATTCATGGAGAGATTTGAGAATTATTTCTACCATGAAGGATTTGAAGGATGAAGGAAAGTTAAATCCTCTTTTTTTTTTTTTTTTTGGCCTATAGTCTTGTACAGACAGAAGACAGATGGATTTTGGAGAATGACACTGTATTACCACAAATTTAATCAGATGGGAGAGTGAAAAATTACATAGGAAGAGGAAACATTCTTAATCCATCCCTTGATTCCTGAATCCATGAATTGGCGTAGAAATATCACCATTTATTGGTCGATGAATTAGACTCTATACAACATCTTAGAGGACCTCCAAAATGTTTTCACCCAGCTGATGCCAGAATTGATTATTTGGGGGTAAAAAGATGTTGCATCATTCTGTCAGGCCATCTGTTCAGGGTGATGGGGAACATGGTAATACCGGCGATCCACATGAGCATAAGCCCACTGCCACATTTTTTTAAACTGAAATATGAATTCTCTGAACGGAAACAATATCGTATGGAATACCCTATCGGTGAACGAAGCACTTGGTAAGTTCATGTGTGCTATTTTGGCAGAAACTTTGCAGGCTGGGGAAGCAAATCCATACTCAGGGTAAGTGGCTATTTCTGTGAGAACAAACCACTGCCTGTTTGGTGATAAAAGTGATCTAATGTAATCTTACTGCAGTCAAGGTGGTGGGCTGGTCCTTCCATAGAATGGTGCCAATATTGGGAAATAATATTTTCTCTGCTATTGTTAGGTTGAGCCCTCAGCAGTGACTGTAGCTAGACTGGCCTTGGTGAGTGGTAGTTCACATTGCTGAACCCACACATAATCTCCAGTCCTGCCGCCACTGTCTCTGTTCCTGGGCTCACTGGGCAAGGACAAGGGTGGCTGATGAAAGAGACTGGCCAACATGCACAGAACCCATCATCTTATCCAGCTGATGATTGAGTCCTCTCTCCTGAGGGTGCTCTTTGGTGAGCAGTCAAATGGAATATTAGTTATTCACATATCTTTTCCTCAGAACTTCTTTGTCACCAATTTTCAAACCACGCTCCTCCCAAGTCCTTGTCAAGCCAGCCAAAACACCTTGATTACAGTAAGATTACATTAGATCACTTTAATCACCAAACCGGCAGTGGATTGTTCTCAAAAAATAGCCACTTACCCTGATTATGGATTTGCCTCCCCAGCCTACAAAGTTTCTGCCAAAATAGCACCCATGAACTTACCAAATGCTTCGTTCACCGATAGGGTATTCCATACGATATTGTTTCTGTTCAGAGAATTCATATTTCAGTTTAAAAAAATGTGGCAGTGGACTCATGCTCATGTGAATCGCTGGTATTACCATGTTCCCCATCACCCTGAACAGATGGCCTGACAGAATGATACAACATCTTTTTACCCCTAAATAATCAATTCTGGCATCAGCTGGGTGAAAACATTTTGGAGGTCCTCTAAGATGTTGTATAGGGCCTAATTCATCGACAAATAAATGGTGGTATTTCTACACCAATTCATGGATTCAGGAATCAAGGGATGGATTAAGAATGTCTCCTCTTCCTATGTAATTTTTCCCTTTCTCATTCCCCTACTATCTTACCTAAGATGTGTTGATACTGGTCGATTTTATATTTCAGCAATTAAATTAAAGGATATCCAAAGTAAGGGACAGTCTAGAAATAAACTGTGCCCTGTAAGAACATGAAGGTGAAAACACTAATGAGGGAAGGTGTCAAGAACTGTGAAGACTTCGAGGCTTTACTCTACTTGCAATCTAGCAAGTTGGCCTGCCACAATTTCAGGGCAGAAGACATAAAACTCCTGGGTTAGAGACAAATGACTTTATTACTTACGGCAACAGCAGTAGCCAGAGAATCAGCATTTTCCTGCACTGGTTCCCTGAGCCCCAATTCCCACAGGGTGACACGAAGAGAGCCAGGCGGTACCTGCACATGCAGTGAACTGTATTACAGGAGAGGGACCCCAATTTTAAGGAACCTGAAACTTTCATAATGAGAAATAAGAATGTCTGTCCTTTGCTCCAAAAAAGACGCTATCTTTACCTTCCAAGGCTGTTCATTACACAAACATCCTTTAGAAGACACTCCAGAACAAAAGCAGACAGTGCCAAGACATGTGGAAATGTGAGAGACTCATGAAGAATTGCCTCCCAGCAGGAAGTTTCACATATTTTATTGAAAAATCTAAGAAATCATGTGAATCATGTACAATATTTTCTCACAAGAAAACCTTTAAGCTGGTTTTTAAACGTTTCACAGAATTGTAAAACTTTTTTAATTTTTAGAAAGAAAAAACACAATGAAACTACCACAGTATTATAAGCTTTTTGTTTTTCCTTGTTTCTAGGGAAAAGACTGAAAACTAGTAAATTTTCTCGTTATGATTTGTGAGGCTAAGTACTATATTCTTTTATAGATCTGCTAAAAAGATACAAGGAAATGAGGGGATCAACGCTTTCTTTGTTCAAAATATTTTAAAAAGCTAAAATCTAATGACAACATGTTAAAATAATACACACTTTTGTAGGATGTTACCATTTCTATAACGGTTTCTCTACACTATATCAACAGTGCAATGGTGATTCAGTGTAAATCATTACAGTGTTTCATTGTTACAATACTTGTGTTCAAGTACATGTTCATGAACATGATCAAAGTCTCTATTTTGACTTTTCTTTTTCATTATTAAAATAAGGCTATAATTACAGTAGAATTTTTCCTATGGATATCTCTAGATCTGAACGCAATGCATAATACATTCTCTAAAAACCTGTTCAACACTATGAGGTTTGTTATGTTGACACATCTACTGCAGATTACAGAAAATGGGCTAGGTCTGCATCAGGATACCAAAAAACAAAAATGATTTCTCTCCATATATAACTAAACTATTATGCTAAATTAGTATACATTCTGGATAACTCAATGGTATTGTCGGGGAGAGAGTAGCATCTTAGAGACAGCCCTAACTTAAAAAAATGTTGTGATTTTTTTGTTTTTTGTTTTTTTAAAGCCTAAAGATCTTGGTTTTTTGTTTTTCCCTTTTTATTTTTATTCCGGAAACTGGATCCAACTTATTTATATAAAATTATTTATGAAGCCATATAGTATAAATCAAAATGTTTGTAGAACCAAAACAAACACCATATTGGATGTGTGGCAGGCAAAAAAATAAATTAATTTGATTAAATTATATGTAATCTGATAATATTTGGTCTGAAAAACATGCTAGTGTGTGTGTTTATAAATAATGTAATTGCAAAGAGCCAGCCTGCTAGAGGTCAACTCTTCTGCTGCAGCTTTTGGGCATAGAAGTCCCTGCACGTCTCACAGCAGCGCTGATACCACCGCATGTCCTGACAGAGGTTCTTCTCACGTATCACCCGGCAGTACACAGGCCACTGATTTCCCAGGCACTTGAAAGTCAGAGCAGCTGTGAAGCAGAACACAGGGAACTAGGTGTCATGAGATAAACTAGGTGTCATGAGTAGAAACAAAGAGCAATCACTTAAGTTGGGGGATTTTGTACACACACGTTGACTCATGTATATTACCTTGCGGAGCATAAAAGATAAAGAAACACACACACACACACACACACCCTATAATAAAGGAGTAAAGTGAATGAATAATGGTCTTACTCATGAGCTTTTATAGACTTATTAAAGATAGATTTCCCAAATCCAATAAGTGTACTGCAAATGACTTTTAAGTTTCCATTTCATGGCTTTCATTTAAGCTTCTTTTGGATTTTTAGTTGAGAAGATTAAAAAGAAAAATCAATGTGTTCAATATGTCCACCATTACGGGAATACAAATTAATAAGTATTGTTATGGATGACATTGCAAAGACATAGAGAAACAAAAATCTGCTCACACTTATTTCACATTCCTCGTTTCCTAGATAGCAGCAGACATGTCCAGCTGGGATATTTAAGAATTGCAATTTCAGGCATCCTTAAAATCAAAGCTGATTATCAAAAGTGACTAAAATTTACAGCAATAAAGTTCTTGAAATGAGCTCTTGGTATAAAAAATTCGGTCATGTAGATTTGGTCCCGGTTTTTCTGAAGAAATAGCGTGTTCTGGCATGTATAATAAAAGACCGTTCTGCTACAATTGTTCCTTTTGCCACTATTCTAGTATGATTCATTAATTTATGTTTAAAAACCTTAAGATTTTCCAACCACTGTGCTTCTGTGTTTGGGGATGTGCCTTCAAGAAAAAATGAACAGAGAAAATGGAGTTTTAATTAAATTCTCCTTTTAATTCATTATTTTCTGACACATGATACTTCAAGAAGGACTGCAAATAATTGTTGGAGAAAGGGATTATGCTGTTTTTGAATACAAGGATTTAGAGCATCTGCTCTAGGATTGCTTAACTTTTTGTCTTAACTAGTTTTAATTCTACTTGAACTGATTATTTCTTAGAAATGTTAATTATTTGGCTTAAAAAAGAGAATTTTTATATTTCCATGAAGAACACAAACTTTTCCATTTGATTGAATCGTATGCCTGGAAAAGTATCTATGACAATTTAGCTCCTTGCATTTTGGCAATATTATTCTGTATGATTAAACTGATCCCCTGGAGATTATACATACAAATTGAAACTGAAGGTTTTCCCCCCTGGTAACCATAAGTTTGTTTTCTACATCTGTGACTCTATTTCTGTTTTGTAAATAAGTTCATCTGTACCACTTTTTTAGATTCCACATATAAGTGATATCATATGATATTTGTCTTTCTCTGTCTGACTTACTTCACTCAGTATGCCAAGGAGGAAAAGGGGGGAGGGATAAACTGGAATACTGGGATTGACATATACACACTACTATATGTAAAATAGATAACTAATAAGGACCTACTGTATAGCACAGGGACCTCTGCTCAATACTCTGTAATGACCGATCTGGGAAAAGAATCTAAAAAAGAGTTGATATATGTATATATATAACTGATTCACTCTGCTGTACAGCAGAAACTAACACAACATTGTAAATCAACTATACTCTAATAAAAATTAATTAAAAAAAAACAACTGAAGGTGTGAAACATATATTAACCCACTGACTCCAGGCAGCAGTGCTATTAAAAGCCACTAACTGCCACAAAAATAAAGGCTAATTCATTCATGAATATTTGTTATTCAAATGCAGGATATATATACTTAAAATACATACTCTACTTCTTGATGATGTATTAGATTAAATAGCAGGAATTGAGAATATATGTGAAAGCATTTTATAACATAAAAACTATGTAAATCAATGTTACTACTATTTATTTTTATTTAACATTATGTCCTTAAAGATGAAAAAAATAGTACTTCTTGTTCAGTGGTGTAGATACATGCAACTGTTCTCCTTGAAAGTGATTTTTTTACTCTTTGTCTCTCCAAAGGATAATTTGTACCCAGGATCACAAGGAAGGCTATTAACAATGAAGAGATCCAAGGTGTACACTACAACCTCACCTTTCCACAGACGTTACCTTAATTGAGGGTTCTGCCATGGGACCGGTCAGAACCAAAAATATGGTTACATCCTTCAACCCTTTATAGGATGACCTTGGGTGGTATGGCATTCATATTTCCAGGGCCTGGACCTGAGTAGACAGCTCAGGAATGAAAATAGTTTAGTCTTTAGGATTTTTTACCCACATGATCATCTGGACTAAACTATAGTTGAATAGATCCAATTTAGTCAGAACCAAACTAATTAGTATAGATGGATAACTAAGCTTTAAAGTGATATGCAAAATAGAAGAAGCCATGATCATTTCCATGTTTCTCAAAATCATCCCCTTTTTGGTCTGCTTACCCAGCCTGGGTGATGTTATAGTATTTACATTAATCTTCTCATTGCAGGGCTGAAGGTGGCATGGCCTGTATGCTGCAGGTTTTTCTGAAGAAAAACATTCATTTCCATGTCTTCCTGTGATCTTATGCATGCACTGAATAACACGGGACTGCATTCCTTTGCCACAGGTAATTGAGCACTAGGAGAGATAACAAGGTTTTGTTAACTGTTGTTTTTGTTGTTTCCTTTTTCTAGGCTGTGAGCCACCTTCTCCTTATATTTGCTAAAATTGAACATGAGCCACAACATCCAGGGTTAATGTAAAACATGGGTCAGAAATGTTGTTGCTCATAACTTGGGCACAGTGCTGTTCAGAATATCTAGCTGACCTAGGGCAGAGCTTTGGACAATGAAGGACATAGGCGATTAAAAAAATTTACAGCAGAAATTAACACAACATTGTAAATCAACTATACTTCAATAAAATTAAAAAAAAAAAAGTTGGAGAGTATGACTTGGGAAAGAGTGTGGGTGATACCAGTAAGTAATGAACTTGGGCGGACAGTTTTTAAAGTTTTAATATCCAGTTTGCAACAAATAATTGATTCACTGTTCTTTAATTTAGTTATTGATGCTCGAGAGTTAGATATGCCCAACTGTGGAGCCAGATCTTCGTTATAGCCTTTTAATGTACTCATCTACTCCATTTGCTCTGGCCTTAAAATGTTTATTAAGAATATCAACATGAAAAAAAAAAAAAAAGAATATCAACATGGCTGGGGGCTTCCTTGGTGGCGCAGTGGTTAAGAATCTGCCTGCCAATGCAGGGGACACGGGTTCAAGCCCTGGTCCGGGAAGATCCCACGCGCCGTGGGCCGTGGAGCAACTAAGCCCGTGCGCCACAACTACTGAGCCTGTGCTCTAGAGCCCGTGTGCCACAACTACTGAAGCCTGTGCGCCTAGAGCCCGTGCTCCACAACAAGAGAAGCCACCACAATGAGAAGCCTGCGCACCGCAACGAGCAGTAACCCCCGCTCGCTGCAACTAGAGAAAGCCTGGGTGCAGCAACAAAGACCCAACGCAGCCAAAAATAAATACATAAAATAAATAAATTTATTAAAAAAAAAGAATATCAACATGGCTTATCAACCTGATGTGTTATTGAAATAACTGCTATGACTTCGCAGATTACATGACATCCAAAATTGTGCAAATAATATTTGATAATCTGTATTTTTCTAATAAGATACCCTTTTCATGGATTCCTTGTATTTCAGCTAAATGTAGTTTGTCTTCATTTGTAAGATATTTCAGAGAACATATTTAACTTACAATGTTTGTTTATTAAAGAAGTCTCTTGGGTCCATATATATATCACTAGATTTAATTTGTTACACAAATAAACTGATGTTGAGTTGAATGAGAAAATACAATTATTTTATGGTATCAAAATTACATGTGGGAGAGGGAATGTTCTTGTGTTTCTGAAAATAGTAATTTATTTACTAGTTACACTATTTTCTATGCGGTAAAGATTTAGCCATATCTGGCTAAACAGTTCTAAAAAACTTAGAACTCTTTATAGAGATGATCTCGGTGTATTCTATTTGAAAATTGGTAAATACTTTCTGATTGTCACCTTTTAGATATGCAGGCACAAGGTTTGTAATGTTTGTTCCCCTTTGTATCTGACCAAGTCATTGTTAGGATTGCATTTTCTTTGTAAGAATTTTCAGTCCTTCCTTTACTATCATCTTGGGTCCCCTGCTCTTCTTATTTTCATTAGCACAAGAAGTATTCTACACAAACCCTTGACACCTCAAATCTGTCTGCTCCTGTTTACTTTGTCTTTAGCTCCCAGCCTTCCAGTCAATCCCAAATATTAACACAGAAGATGTATTCTTTTAAAATTGCTTTATATATATGTAAAATCTCCTTGGAAAAAACTTCAGTTACTGAGCTCCCCATTGTCTAAGAGATAAAGCCCAGTATCCCCAGATCTCCAGGCTGGCATTTATCTAGCTCCTCCAACAATTCTCCACGTCTCTGCTTTAGGGATCATTTGCTCTCTAAAACACTAATCATGCCCATGCACTTTCTACTCTCACAATTACAACTGTGCCTAGCCTCTTTTCAAATCACAATCTCAAATCCACTACTTCCACGAAGTGGTCCACAATTATCCCAACTACTTATGCATATTTATACAACATTTATGCTTCAAAACCATATATCCATCCATCTGAGGCTACCCCTTAGAATGACTTGGAGAAAAAAAAATTTTAACTATAGATTTTAAGGCCTAGAATTTCTAAGTCAGGAAACAGATTGAGTCTGGGAATATACATTAAAAAAAAAAAAAAAGTATCTAGGTGATTCTGCTGCACAGCCTGAGTTTGGAAACTACTGGTCAATAGCATGTGTTCTGCATTTAATGTAGGCCAGTGTGTATTACTTTTTATCTTTGATTAGTATCTTTTCATGTATCTAGTTTGTCTCTTGGTAAATCTCTTGAAATTAGGCTCACTGTCATATCACTTTCAGTAATAAAACCTACATATCAGGTATGAAAATAGCTTACTAAGAATAATACAATTTTATGTGCATGCTATTAACATGCATCTACTTTATAGATGACTGATCTTTCTAAATTTTATTCTGTAAATACTTCTGCATATAACCCTCCTTGTACCTGATGAATTCTTAGCTTTATGCAAACAGCAGATTAAAGAACAACTGGGATATTACATGCCTTTAAATCTGATTTTTTTTTCTTGTTAACTTCTATAGGATCTAAATGTTTCCAGTTCAGTTTAAGCTTTATTATAACTTAAAAAATATTGTAAGAGGAGTAACTGTTTGACATGGTCTTTCTCCCTTGGAAGTATGTATCTTAGTATCACTCAATAGAATGGATATAAGTATTTAAATATAGACACCATGCTTCTTAGGACTATTTTCAGGAAAATTCAAAACAGTTAAACTAAAAACTTTTAAGGGGTTAAGCTTATGTGGAAAAATATTCTAGTATCTACTCCTAAAATTTTGGGAGACCTTGGAAGTAATCACAATATTTGAGAAACAAAAAAGAACAATGGGAGTTTTATAATAGATGAACTCATTTTGATGCAATAGAGAAGGTTCTCAATCATATGTCAAAGAAGCCTAGTAATCAATCACAGACTATTCCCAATACTTTCAGCTAATCTTATATCAACTCCAAAGGACATGTGTTAACCAAAGTAATGTCATTTTTCAGGATTACAAAGTAACTATAGATACACGATAACTCAGAATACATAATTTTAGCAGATAATGGCTGAAGAGTGCCTTCCATAAAATTTTTTTTAAATTAAGAGAAAAAAAATCATTTAATTAAAATGGTATCATTCCTGCCTTTGAAACTAATGGAATAAGCTTTATTATGAAATTAGTCTAATAGCCTTAGAATCTAATTTTCATTAGAATACTTTAATAATAAAAATAACAAGCTTTTACTAGTAATTATGTTCTTTATAAAATACACAGTGGTAAAAATTTTATTACAAATGTGTGAAAAATAAACAGATATTTGAAATGGAACAATTGAAATCCCAAAGTATCTTCTAAACTATTCCTTACTTTATTATGGAAGATACCTCTAAATAATTGGATATTTCTCAAATCACATCACTATGATTAAAGACAGACAGACATTAAAAGAAAAAGTCAAAATAATTCTGGCTTGAAATGATGAGACCTGGGCTCTAATACTATCTCTAGAACCTAATGTACCTGGGACTTAGTTCCCCTTTTTGTAAAGCAACGCATTGTAGTAGATCATAGCTACACTTTCAGGTCTAAATTACTACAAAAGGAAAAATTCCAAATAACTTATTATTAAAAGTTACTGTAGTCAGGCAATTTTTAAGTGGTGACACTGCATAAAAGTAAAGATGCTTATTTCATTATCTAATTATTCACTATGCTACCCAACAATGGTATGATAGGCGTCTATTAAATGAAGTCTCAAAATTATAGTTTTTTGAATGTTTCAGAATATTCAATCATGTATTGGCTTTTCAAATATTTACTGATCACCCATCATGTTCAGGATCCTGTGCAGAAGCTAAAAGCAGCAGAAATTATTAATACTATGGGGCTGGTACTTTATTCAATAAACTTTACAACAAAACGCAATGATCTAAAATAGATGGAGTTAGATTACGAAACATTGTGGAAGCTGGGCAATTTCACCCATTCTTAGCCAAGTGTTTAATATTTTAAATAATCGGTTGTACTATGGAACCAGTTTGTTGCTTTAGGATCAAAGGGAACCAATAATATTACTTCTGAAAGCTTTCACTCCATACAATACTAATAGTAGTTAGCACTTACTTAGTATTTATTATATGCCAGGTACTGTGTTAGAAGTTACATTTATTTTAATATCTCATATGAAGCCAATGAGTACTATTATTATTCCCTTTACACAGATGAGAAAATAGAGGCTCAAATAAGTGAAACAAAGTGCCCACAGTTTTATAGCTAAGAAGTGGTGGTATTGGAGTTTGAACCCACATGTACTAAATTCAAAGACTGGACACTTACACATCACTTGATACTAGAAGATTGCTAATATTTCTCTTTATGTTAACAGTTAAAAATCTTCTCTTTTCCCCTATCCTGCCAAATAACCTCTTATACCCATATCTCACTCTTAACCTAAAACTAACGAATTAGAAGGCCTTTTTGGTTTTGTTTTACTATAACTCAGGCTATGTGGTATGAGATAAACTCTTTCGCCCTAAGGACAATTCACAAGCATGCTTTATCTTTAGATAGAGTGATCATAGAATTTATCGTCCAAATCAGGGCACTTGTGAAAGAAGTTGCCGATAATTATTCCTAGACTACGGGCATAAAAGGGGACTGTCCTGGGTAATCTGGGACACGCTGTCACACTATGTAGACAACTTACTGATAGATCTATATATTACATGATAAACACAAATGAATGGACACACGAAATACCTATTATATTCCAGGCACTATCTAATATGCTTTTACACATAATGTCTTGGTTAATCTTCCTCATAACCCTAATAATTTTACAGATGGCAAGAGTAAGGCTCACAGAGATTATTTCATTCATTCATTCAACAAATATTTACCGAAACTCTACAATGTACCAAATACTGTTCTGGATACAGGGAAGTGATAGTGAACAAAATAGACAAAAGTATGTGCCTTCAAGGAGTTTACACTGTGATACTGGAGAGCAAGAAGGTCAAGAATTAAAATACATTGTATATTAGATATTGACAAGTGCTATGGAAAAAATTAAAGCTGGGAAGGAGGACTGGGAAAATTTGGGGTATGGGGTTTAGCAATTCATATGGGATGATCAGGGAAGGACTCATGGAGAAGGTGACAAAGACTTGAAGGAGAAACAAATGCACGTCTTTGGATTCCAATACAATGTTCTTTCCACTGTGTCTCTACAGATCTTGGATCAAATTCAATGGCTTTCTCTCCCCTTCCTCCCTCCCTCTCTTCCTTCCTTCCTTCCTCCAGTCCTCCCGCCCTCCCTTCCTTCTTCCCTTCTGTCTTTTTTCTAATACATTTTAAACCTTGCTCTTCACATACGTACTAAGTTAAAAAATATTTGAAACACGGCAGCACTATAGACCTCCACTAAAGGACCAAATGCTAAAATGTCAACATCAATTTGCCAGCAACTGGTAAAAAAAAAACATAGCGTGCACCAGATAACTTGTCATTGATCTTTCTTTTACAAGGAAAATTTCCTGACTAAAGTATTTTAATAAGAGAGACCTGTACTGTCTGACAAATAGTCTGTTCCCCAAACAGTTTTAATATTGCCCTGAAGGACCTTTGAAACTAAGCACCTCACAAACCAATTCCATGAACTAGAAGCCTTTAATTCTGAACAGGAAACGCAATCTTGATGTACCAGGTTTACTACAGTAAAAAGGGAAATAGTAATCTTTAGAACAAACTTAAGCAGCAAGACACAAGAAAAACTGATGTTGGTAATCCCTCTTTCCCACCAAAAAATGAGCCCCAAAGGCTCTGAAATAAAATCTGTTTTGACTTAGTGACATTCATCATTTCAATCTACCTGAGAAAATTATGACCTTCCTTGCACTTGAGTACATGAGTATTATAATATCTTTAGATAATATCGTGATAGATTTCTCTTATAATGGAATAAACCCTTTCTTGACCTGGGACATTAGTGACAATTTCTAAGATTGTATTAAATTATGTTAACCTTATAGTTTGCATGTCAAACACTAAACATGATAAAGGAAACTTCCTCAATAATTCAAACAGTTTGGACTATTAAAATGATTAGAGAAATAGTTTAGTAAATGAGAACCATGAATACAAATGGTAGCAAATTAGCAAGAAGAAGGCTTTATCCTCTTTTAAAATGAGATATATATGTTATATAACCTTATAACTATTTCCATTATCTAAAACTTCCTTTTTGTCATTCTTACACCACACAATAAGATCTGACTTGCTTTATTTTACCTAAGAAAATTTCATCTAAATAAACTAACTGAAAGGGAAGTCTCTGGGGAAAAATAAGCAATGTCCAAGCTGGTGGAAGGGTACAATAGACGTTTACCTAACTCAGATGTTTATAATATTCTAAAAATGGCCAAGGAGGATCTGGTGATATATATAGATGTGAACTCTTGGAAAGTTATATTTACTAAGGTAGTGATAGCTCTGAGTGGGCAGGGTTTGCCAGTACTGGTAAAGGCAGGTTAAGATGCTAGAATGATTTGGCAAATTTGTGGACTGGCCTAAATGTGAACAAATGAGGGACATAGAAAAAAATGTAGGAAAAAAACTGCACTCAAAAAATTCTTAACAAATTCTCAACTGAGGCATTGTCATAGAAACAAAGGAATGAAATGAACTCTGAATGGCTGTTAAGTCCATCTCATGAACAAGACAAGATGTGGAATCCTTTCTTCCACCACAAAGGATGGATGAGTGGTGAGGCACTGCCCAAAAAGCAAACTGCAGTAAGAAACTGACCATGGAAATTTCACACCTGACAGTATTATTTATGGCATTAATAGACAGTGTTGCTAAGATCTTGGTTTAATACTTGGAAAAATATGTAAACACCTTATACTAGGTGTTCAAGGAAAGGCCATTTATCTTGAGACATTTTATTGATGTTATAATTCCATTAAGTTCAAAGGCAGTGAGTGTGTGCTATAAAATAACTGTGGCCCGATGAAACTCTTTAAGTTTTCAAGTCTAATCTGATGCACTGAGGATAATTAGGTCTTAAATATCACAATGGTATAAATACATTTTTGATGGATCATATAAACATATAAGGGATGAGTGTATTCTGTTACTAAATTTTCATTACATTATATAGAAATATTCATTTCACAATAGATTTGAATATGTTTATCAAGAATATGTATCTTTTAAAAATAATCTACATGTATTGTTCCCCAAAGTTTCTATGAACACCACAATGCTTAGAGGCATAAATCCACTAAATACTAGTGAATAATAGCAAACATGCTCTGTAATACATTGACATGGGTAAAACATGTTTAATTCAAAGAAAAAAGGCTGCACAGGCACCAATAAATAGCTATCTACAAGTTTATAAAGTGCCAAAATGAGGGACAAAAATAGTGAACACGATTTTAGGAGGTTCTCAAAGCTCGTCCATAGTACCACTTGAATCCACTTTTGTAAAGTGCAAAATTATCTTCCTGTCACTGAAAATTCATGAATCATGTAGGAATATCCACAAGGGCTCATGATATAATCTACGTGGTATGATGTCTCTGTCAAATTCACCAAAGAACACTGTTGTCTTTTTGTCCAAGAAGTAACCTATGTACTTCTGGACAACTTAATTTCACTTAAGAACCCTTTAAAAATGGGATATCCATAAATATCTCTTAACTACTCTCCTATTTAGAGAAGAGATGCTAATTATTTCCACTGATCTCTGATTCTTGCACTGCTTCTGTGCTCCATGGGTTCTGAGATCAAGTAGATCTATTCTGCATATGTGATTTTCAGCATGGAGCTACAAGAGACTTCCACATCTAGTCTTAGGTATTGGGATCCTATGGTAAAATGCCAAATCTTAAAATTACTGGTTAAATATTAGTTTCTACCTTTCCTTTCAGGACTTCAGAATAGTCAGATAGACACTGTTTGGTGCTAGTTAGTTACTCGGAATATTTAGATAACCCAGGTTTGGGAACCAATTGGGACACTATGGTATAAGTAAATGTGTACACTTAGGTTAAATAATCAATTAGTTTGGCAGTGAGTTTATGGAATTATCAATCTGTGCATGTTAAACTCTAAAGTTAAATTGTAAAACTCTTCAAGCTTAAATCCTGTAAAATGTCCTCTTAAACATTATACCAAAGAGGCAGAAAGCCTGAAAGTAAAAATACTACTGTACAGTATTTATTTGGAGTTTTATTGGATAACAAACATAACTAAACTAGTTTGCTTTTAAATTCCTTGAAAAAAAACCCCCAAATTTCAGTGTATTTGGGGGTTAAAAATAATAATTCTCACACTTGGCCAGGACAGAGATTACCCGAGATTCCTTCCTTCTAGACTGTGCCAAAGATATATATTTTGGAGAGAATGTGTATTCTCCAGGCCAACAGCTAAGGAAGGCTCTGTAATGCTTTACTCATTTCCAGCTGGCCTCTGTAAGAAATAGGAATTCCTAAATTAAGAGAAAATTGTCACTGGCAGATAGAGTTCAATTTTTTTTAACCAATATAATAGACAGTCTTCTAGAACCTGATATAATTTGTAATGATAAGTGCCAATCTATAACAAGGTTAACAGCATTGACTTGGATAATTTGTCTTTGGGAATAAATGGATTATTCCAAAGTGGTTTAACAAGAGTGAAGTAGCATTCACAGTGGAGAGTGGACCTCATAAGGAAACTAAATGATGATTTCTACTGGAAATTATTAGCACAGCATTCCTATTCATTTATGTATATGTTTGGCAGTTCCATCTTTAAACTTTTTAATAAAGTGAGTGTGAAACAAGCATACTAAGGAACAAAAGTTAGCTTTGTTTTGCAAGATTTGCTGTTTGTTTTGGTCAGGGTTGCAGCATCTTTTTAAAGTAGTTCATCTGCTTAATTTAACACATGGGTATTTGGAATTGAATCTATTCCTAGAGGTCAGACATTGAGGATTTTTTGCATATGTCTTTAGTTAAATATTTGTTTGGTTCTACAGTTCAAACTATTTTTGTCTCTTTAATGAAAATGTTTGCATATAGTTACTGCAAATCAAGGAAATGTGTGTGGCAAAAATCAAGCAGAGTGCTTATGAATGATTAGCAGAGAACTGAATACGTTATGAAAGGTCATAATAATCCCCCCAATCATTTTTTATATCAAAGTACACACTGATCACCACAAAGATGGAATTAAAAAAAGATGCTTTGCATTAAGAAGCAATTAAACACTAAGTTTTGGGCACATTTGCAATTCTGTCAGTGCTGAGCCTATGAATCATAGGATGTTACAGAGGTGAAAAAAGACTATCAAGACATTTCTATTTTATCACTATCATCCCAGTGAAACATCTTCCCACCAGGGACACTGTTTGGAAAGACAGTTTTTGAATTTCCTTTTCAAATAAGATACTTTCCAGGTCTAGTCCAACAATTCTATGTCAGAAATGGATCAGATCCTTCTGTGGCCATGTTAGAGAAGTGTGTGTTTTTGTTTTGCTTTTAATAAATAAACTCTTGATTTAAAACAGCACAGAGAGCATTATATAGCTACTTTTAACTTATTCCAACCTGAAATAAACCAAGTATTTGTTAGTTCACAGAGAAAATTCTTAAGTGTGCTTTGCTTCCATCTGCTGCTTTTCTTCTAGGTTAGATAACTGCTCTCTAACCTGTCAGGTATTCCAGCCAAATGAATTCCAGAAAATGCAAAAGAAGTCTGCCAGCTTCCTTGAACCTCAATCTTAAGCATCTTTTAGGCTTAAATAGCATGTTACTCAAATGAGGGTGGATTTACTTTTTTAAAAGAAAATCACATTTTTAAGTAGTTTGATATACCATACAGGAAAAGGTCAAGGGAGTCATATGTTTACATAAAATTATATCAATTACCTTAATTTTCCTGGAGAAAGATAAGCTAGTTACTAATTTTTTGTGGTAAATTATATGAAACACTGTAGTTGTTATAGAACCAGAGTCAGAAAAATAAAATGGGCCACAATAAAAGAAGTACAATGCTTACATGTATCATACATTTTTGCTTACTTGTTGAAGAAGTTTAAGCAGTCATTTATTCAATAAATATCACCGCATGTCATGCAATGGTCTGGTCACTCAGACAGAGGGGTGAGAAGGGTAAAAGGGTTAAGACAATCTTAACGAAACAGCAAAAATATAAGGCAATAAGTAATTGAGAGAAATTAATGTAGTCAATAAGTGCAGACAGATTCTGTCATTTACTGGGGAAATTAGGTACTTGAGCTGGCCCTTAAAGGACTTGGATGGCTGTAAAAAACACATTCTAGGCAAAGAGAAGTGTATAAACAAAGACATGGAGATTGTAGAAGTACAAACTGCTCAGGCCTGAGCTTAGTGGAGATACTGAATTAATGAGAATAATGAGACAATTCTCAAAAGGTAGGTTAAGACCAGAATATAGAAAGCTTTGAATGCCAGAGTTAGTATCTGGTAGTTGACAGTATAGCCAATGACAACTCTCTGAAATTGTTTGAACTATAGGATAGAGTGGTGAAGTCATCCACCTATATGGGGGTAAGGAAGCACATTAGAAATTGTTACTCTAGTCCTGGTGAAAATATAAGAAGGACTGCAGTATTATATTGGGACTGAAGAGCAACCCAGGCAAAACACTACCTGTGTATAGAAGAAAAAGTGCCAAGGACAGCTTCTACTTGGGTATCTGGGAAGATGGTATTAACATTTTTCAAGAAAAAGGAAATTGGGAGTGGGATATGGTTTGAGGAAATAAAATGAGGAATGTCACTGGCACAGTCCTATAGCAGCTGACATTTGAGAATAAAGAAATAGGCTCCCCTCAACTCCTTCTGAGTTTCCATTTCATTGAACATTCTTAAGCATACTTTCTTCTCTTGTTTCTCATGACTTTTCCTCCTGTTTCTCTGAATACCCCTTTTTTTTGGTCCTTTTTGCTAGCAGTTGCTTCTTTTCTCACAAGCCTTTAAAGCTGGGAGTTTCTCAGGGCTGCATCTTTTCTTCTCCATCTATACCCCCTTCTCGGGCACGCTTATACTGTAAAATTTAAACACTGCCTAAATGTTGATGATTCCAAAATGTATATTTCCATCCCATTCCTCTCCTCTGACCTATCTACTAGACACCAGTATTTCATTCTTTTATGCGCACGTGAAACAGTCCAAAATAGAATTCATAAACCTTCCCCTCCAACTTGATTCATCTCTAGGCTTTCCTATCTCATATCACAGAACCATTATCCATACAAGTTCTTCAGACCAGAAAGCTAACGTGGGATTCCTCCTAAACACACGAACACCTCCCTCCTTCTCACCTCTCCACAGAAAATCAACCCCACTCCTGTTCATTTTAACCTCATAACAAATTTCTCAAAGCCAACCATTTTCCCCATCTCTACTGATACTACAATACAAATAGTCAGCATTTATTTAGTTACTATGTATCTGACCCTTTGCTAATAATTTTTCATAAATTATTTCATTTGGAATCAGTAACTTATCTGAACAGAAAATTCAGAATTCAAACTCAGGGCTGTCTGACTCCATACACCGAGTTATCTCACCAACTACCTAACTTATGAAATCCTCTCCCTTTCCTAGAAATTCTATAATATTCTTGTAGCATCTCTCTATATCCATGACATCAATCACTGTTGATACTGCAGCCTGAAAAATGTAAGTATGAAGAAAGTATTCTTTTAATTTCAGACAAAAACTATTAACCAGTTTATAAAATTAAAAGTTATATATGGATATGGTAGAATTATAAGCATAGAAGTTCCTTTCCTTCAATATAATTCAGATAAACTGTTCTTTGTATATCTGTGCAGAAAAATTTTAATATGTATAAAAAGAATATATGTAAATATAGTTCACACTATATAACTCTTCTGCATAATATTTACATACTTACTAGTAGTTCTTGGAGAAATTTTCTTATCAGTATGTATATACAAATATATTTTTATAAAGTACAGTATTCCACTGTTTAAATATAGTATTTTGATTTATGTAACTAGTTAATGGATATATGGATTGTTTCTAAATTTTTGTTGTTCCAAACAAGGCTGCAATGAGCATCTTCATAAATGCAGTTAGCAAATTATTTGAGAATGTCTGTAAGCAAAAGCTATGGCAACAGAGCTGCTGAGTCCAAGAATGTGTGCATTTCAAAACGAGATATCATTTTTTTCACCTATCAAAATGTTTTTTAAAAAGTTTGATAACATCCAATCTCAGAAGTAGTATGGGAAAACATATGTGGAAGCAACAGGGCAGAATTGAGTAAAATAAACTTCCTCCGTATGGCAGCCCCTGGGTATCTCTCAACCCACTTCTCTCATGTTGCCTCTCTGAGCCCTGAATTTGTGTGAGTATGTGTGTATTTATTTCTAAACAAGTTTGTTAGTTTTAATTCTTATCCTATATGGACTCGTACATATTTTGTATATAGAAAATAAGGTTATATATATATATATATTTTCTAATCTAGTCTGCTGTTTGTGTTTTGTCTCCTTAGGTAGATCTTTCCTTTTTAAGTAGCTCAAAATATTTTTCCTTGGTCTATACACATCACTGAAACTGGATTACTTTTACCTGCACAGTTAAGAGTATTTTGAAGTTTAGAGAGACTTACAGTTGCTTTGGCACATTTTACAGATGTGGGGATTGAGGTTGGGGGGCCTAAGGAACTGCTCTTCTGCATTCAAGACCGATGCAGGTTGTGCACTGTGGCTGTGCAAATGCTGGGGTGCCACCCCGTCAACCTGCAGCAAAACCAGGGACCTGTTTGTGAAAAGATTTTCCCTTTCATTTACGTTTTGCATCCATATGATGCCTTTCTAACTAGCTGATCATTTGCATATTTGTTCTTGCATTGTATACACGTCTTTCTCTGGGCGTCCTGGTGATCTGGTTATGTCTATCTCTGGATATCCTCTGGTATTTGATGAACATATACTTTACTACATCTAAGTAAAAAACACTTAATGCTAAGACTACTGATTTTAGTTTTATAACAGTCATCAAATTTCATTATATTTTTATGTGAAACCCTCCCCTTGCTCCCACCTATTGAAGTTCAATATCCCCAAAATGAGTTTTCGCACGCTCCATGCTCCATCCCCTATAAAGGATATCAAGAGTAATTTTTAACTCAATGACATTTATTTACTGAATTACTTCTAGGTATGGTTTAGAAGGTGAAATTATAGATGCCCTGGTATGCAGCATGAAAGCACTGATAGCATTATTTTAAGAGTCTAGTGATTTTTCAAGGATCTATTAAGAAGACAGTATTTTTAACCCCTGTGGATTAAAAATAATTACTTCTCTCACATTTTGCAATCCAAAGGATGTTAAACACATGTTCTTATATCTGCATTTATAATTTAATTATACATATACACGCACATATATATACTTTAAATATATATACATACACACACCCACACACATACGTATACATAGACACTACTTTAATCTCTCTAAATTATACATTTTCTTTAGATAGAAGACATATACACATAGTATGTGTGCCTCATTCTTTTTAAGTTAATATATTTCTGCTATGTTCAATCGTACCAGCCAACTGCATTTGACTACTTTGAGTAATCTGAACACTTTGGAAATTCCATATTTTTATATATCTGGGGAAACAGATACAACTCTCGAGAGATCTTAAAAATAAAAATGATAGCAATGCAAAAAATGTCCCATTCTCTGGCAGTGCAAAGAGACAGAGACAAAACAGTTTGATAGCCAACAGTTTAGGGATTATTATGCGTGGTTTAGAAGACAGCTATACACTTGGGGAAGATGGCGGAAGAGTAGGACGCGGAGATCACCTTCCTTCCCACAGATACAGTAGAACTACATCTACACGTGGAACTGCTCCTACAGAACACCCACTGAACGCTGGCAGAAGACGTCAGACCTCCCAAAAGGCAAGAAAATCCCCACGTACTTGGGTAGGGCAAAAGAAAAAAGAAATAACAGAGACAAAAGAATAGAGACGGGACCTGCACCAGTGGGAGGGAGCTGTGAAGGAGGAAAGGTTTCCACACACTAGGAAGCCCCTTTGCGGGCAGAGACTGCGGGTGGCAGAGGGGGGAAGCTTCAGAGCCGCGGAGGAGAGCGCAGCCACAGGGGTGCGGAGGGCAAAGTGGAGAGATTCCCGCACAAAGGATCGGTGCAAACAACTAGCAAGACAGGAACACAGCCCCATCCATTAACAGAGAGGCTGCCTAAAATCATAATAATAAGGCCACAGACACCCCAAAACACACCACCAGACGTGGACGTGCCCACCAGAAAGACAAGATCCAAACTCATCCACCAGAACACAGGCACTAGCCCCCTCCACCAGGAAGCCTACACAACCCACGGAACCAACCTTAGCCACTGGGGACAGATACCAAAAACAACGGGAACTACGAACCTGCAGCCTGTGAAAAGGAGACCCCAAACACAGTAAGATAAGCAAAATGAGAAGACAAGAAAACACACAGCAGGTGAAGGAGCAGGGTCAAAACACACCAGACTTAACAAATGAAGAGGAAATAGGCAGTCTACCTGAAAAAGAATTCAGAATAATGATAGTAAAGATGATCCAAAATCTTGGAAATAGAATAGACAAAATGCAAGAAACATTTAACAAGGACGTAGAAGAACTAAAGAGGAACCAAGCAACGATGAAAAACACAATAAATGAAATTAAAAATACTCTAGACGGGATCAATAGCAGAATAACTGAGGCAGAAGAACGGATAAGTGATCTGGAAGATAAAATAGTGGAAATAACTACTGCAGATCAGAATAAAGAAAAAAGAATGAAAAGAACTGAGGACAGTCTCAGAGACCTCTGGGACAACATTAAACGCACCAACATTCGAATCATAGGGGTCCCAGAAGAAGAAGAGAAAAAGAAAGGGACTGAGAATATATGTGAAGAGATTATAGTTGAAAACTTCCCTAATATGGGAAAGGAAATAGTTAATCAAGTCCTGGAAGCACAGAGAGTCCCATACAGGATAAATCCAAGGAGAAACACACCAAGACACATATTAATCAAACTATCAAAAATTAAATATAAAGAAAACATATTAAAAGCAGCAAGGGAAAAACAACAAATAACACACAAGGGAATCCCCATAAGGTTAACAGCTGATCTTTCAGCAGAAATTCTGCAAGCCAGAAGGGAGTGGCAGGATATACTTAAAGTGATGAAGGAGAAAAACCTACAACCAAGGTTACTCTACCCAGCAAGGATCTCATTCAGATTTGATGGAGAAATTAAAACCTTTACAGACAAGCAAAAGCTGAGAGAGTTCCGCACCACCAAACCAGCTTTACAACAAATGCTAAAGGAACTTCTCTAGGCAAGAAACACAAGAGAAGGAAAACACCTACAATAACAAACCCAAAACATTTAAGAAAATGGGAATAGGAAAATACATATCGATAATTACCTTAAATTTAAATGGATTAAATGCTCCCACCAAAAGACACAGACTGGCTGAATGGATACAAAAACAAGACCGATATATATGCTGTCTACAAGAGACCCACTTCAGACCTAGAGACACATACAGACTGAAAGTGAGGGGATGGAAAAAGATATTCCATGCAAATGGAAATCAAAAGAAAGCTGGAGTAGCAATTCTCATATCAGACAAAATAGACTTTAAAATAAAGACTATTACAAGAGACAAAGAAGGACACTATATAATGATCAAAGGGATCGATCCAAGAGGAAGGTATAACAATTGTAAATATTTATGCACCCAACATAGGAGCACCTCAATACATAAGGCAAATACTAACAGCCATAAAAGGGGAAATCGACAGTAACACAATCATAGTAGGGGACTTTAACACCCCACTTTCACCAATGGACAGATCATCCAAAATGAAAATAAATAAGGAAACACAAGCTTTAAATGATACATTAAACAAGATGGACTTAATTGATATTTATAGGACATTCCACCCAAAAACAACAGAATACACATTTTTCTCAAGTGCTCATGGAACATTCTCCAGGATAGATCATATCTTGGGTCACAAATCAAGCCTTGGTAAATTTAAAAAGATTGAAATCGTATCAAGTATCTTTTCCGACCACAACGCTATGAGACTAGATATCAATTACAGGAAAAGATCTGTAAAAAATACAAACACATGGAGGCTACACAATACACTACTTAATAACGAAGTGATCACTGAAGAAATCAAAGGGGAAATCAAAAAATACCTAGAAACAAATGACAATGGAGACACGACGACCCAAAACCTATGGGATGCAGCAAAAGCAGTTCTAAGAGGGAAGTTTATAGCAATACAAGCCTACATCAAGAAACAGGAAACATCTCGAATAAACAACCTAACCTTGCACCTAAAGCAATTAGAGAAAGAAGAACAAAAAAACCCCAAAGCTAGCAGAAGGAAAGAAATCATAAAGATCAGGTCAGAAATAAATGAAAAAGAAATGAAGGAAACAATAGCAAAAATCAATGAAACTAAAAGCTGGTTCTTTGAGAAGATAAACAAAATTGATAAATCATTAGCCAGACTCATCAAGAGAAAAAGGGAGAAGACTCAAATCAATAGAATTAGAAATGAAAAAGGAGAAGTAACCACTGACACTGCAGAAATACAAACGATCATGAGAGATTACTACAAGCAACTCTATGCCAATAAAATGGACAACCTGGATGAAATGGACAGATTCTTAGAAATGCACAACCTGCTGAGACTGAACCAGGAAGAAATAGAAAATATGAACAGACCAATCACAAGCACTGAAATTGAAACTGTGATTAAAAATCTTCCAACACACAAAAGCCCAGGACCAGATGGCTTCACAGGCGAATTCTATCAAACATTTAGAGAAGAGCTAACACCTATCCTTCTCAAACTCTTCCAAAATCTTGCAGAGGGAGGAACACTCCCCAACTCATTCTACGAGGCCACCATCACCCTGATACCAAAACCAGACAAAGATGTCACAAAGAAAGAAAACTACAGGCCAATATCACTGATGAACATAGATGCAAAAATCCTCAACAAAATACTAGCAAACAGAATCCAACAGCACATTAAAAGGATTATACACCATGATCAAGTGGGGTTTATTCCAGGAATGCAAGGATTCTTCAATATACGCAAATCAATCAACGTGATACATCATATTAACAAATTGAAGGAGAAAAACCATATGATCATCTCAATAGATGCAGAGAAAGCTTTCGACAAAATTCAACACCCATTTATGATAAAAGCCCTGCAGAAAGTAGGCATAGAGGGAACTTTCCTCAACATAATAAAGGCCATATATGACAAACCCACAGCCAACATTGTCCTCAATGGTGAAAAACTGAAACCATTTCCACTAAGATCAGGAACATGACAAGGTTGCCCACTCTCACCACTATTATTCAACATAGTTTTGGAAGTGTTAGCCACAGCAATCAGAGAAGAAAAAGAAATAAAAGGAATCCAAATCGGATAAGAAGAAGTAAAGCTGTCACTGTTTGCAGACGACATGATACTATACATAGAGAATCCTAAAGATGCTACCAGAAAACTACTAGAGCTAATCAATGAATTTGGTAAAGTAGCAGGATACAAAATTAATGCACAGAAATCTCTTGCATTCCTATATACTAATGATGAAAAATCTGAAAGTGAAATTAAGAAAACACTCCCATTTACCACTGCAACAAAAAGAATAAAATATCTAGGAATAAACCTACCTAAGGAGACAAAAGACCTGTATGCAGAAAATTATAGGACACTGATGAAAGAAATTAAAGATGATACAAATAGATGGAGAGATATACCATGTTCTTGGATTGGAAGAATCAACATTGTGACAATGACTCTGCTACCCAAAGCAATCTACAGATTCAATGCAATCCCTATCAAACTACCACTGGCATTTTTCACAGAACTAGAACAAAAAATTTCACAATTTGTATGGAAACACAAAAGACCCCGAATAGCCAAAGCAATCTTGAGAATGAAAAATGGAGCTGGAGGAATCAGGCTCCCTGACTTCAGACTATATTACAAAGCTACAGTAATCAAGACAGTTTGGTACTGGCACAAAAACAGAAATATAGATCAATGGAACAGGATAGAAAGCCCAGAGATAAGCCCACGCACATATGGTCACCTTATCTTTGATAAAGGAGGCAAGCATATACAGTGGAGAAAAGACAGCCTCTTCAATAAGTGGTGCTGGGAAAATTGGACAGGTACATGTAAAAGTATGAAATTAGAACACTCCTTGACACCATACACAAAAATAAACTCAAAATGGATTAAAGACCTAAATGTAAGGCCAGACACTATCAAACTCTTAGAGGAAAACATAGGCAGAACACTCTATGACATAAATCACAGCAAGATCCTTTTTGACCCAGCTCCTAGAGAAATGGAAATAAAAACACAAATAGGGCTTCCCTGGTGGCGCAGTGGTTGAGGGTCTGCCTGCCAATGCAGGGGACACGGGTTCGAGCCCTGGTCTGGGAAGATCCCACGTGCCACGGAGCGGCTGGGCCCGTGAGCCACAATTACTGAGCCTGCACGTCTGGAGCCTGTGCTCCGCAGCAAGAGAGGCCGCGATAGTGAGAGGCCCGCGCAACGCGATGAGGCGTGGTCCCCGCTTGCCACAACTAGAGAAAGCCCTCGCACAGAAACGAAGACCCAACACAGCAATCAATCAATCAATAAATCAATCAATAAATAAGAACGTGAATTTCTAAAAAAAAAAAAAAAAAAAACCACAAATAAAAAAATGGGACCTAATGAAACTTAAAAGCTTTTGCACAGCAAAGGAAACCATAAACAAGACCAAAAGACAACCCTCAGAATGGGAGAAAATATTTGCAAATGAAGCAACTGACAAAGGATTAATCTCCAAGATTTACAAGCAGCTCATGCAGCTCAATAACAAAAAAACAAACACCCCAATCCAAAAATGGGCAGAAGACCTAAATAGACATTTCTCCAAAGAAGATATACAGATTGCCAACAGACACATGAAAGAATGCTCAACATCATTAATCATTAGAGAAATGCAAATCAAAACTACAATGAGGTATCATCTCACACTGGTCAGAATGGCCATCATCAAAAAATCTAGAAACAATAAATGCTGGAGAGGGTGTGGAGAAAAGGGAACACTCTTGCACTGTTGGTGGGAATGTAAATTGATACAGCCACTATGGAGAACAGTATGGAGGTTCCTTAAAAAACTAAAAATAGAACTACCATACGACCCAGCAATCCCACTACTGGGCATATACCCTGAGAAAACCATAATTCAAAAAGAGTCATGTACCAAAATATTCATTGCAGCTCTGTTTACAATAGCCAGGACATGGAAGCAACCTAAGTGTCCATCATCGGATGAATGGATAAAGAAGATGTGGCACATATATACAATGGAATATTACTCAGCCATAAAAAGAAACGAAATGGAGTTATTTGTAGTGAGGTGGATGGAGTTAGAGTCTGTCATACAGAGTGAAGTAAGTCAGAAAGAGAAAAACAAATACAGTATGCTAACACATATATATGGAATCTAAGGGGAAAAAAAAAAAAAAGGTCATGAAGAACCTAGTGGCAAGACGGGAATAAAGACACAGACCTACTAGAGAATGGACTTGAGGATATGGGGAGGGGGAGGGGTGAGATGTGACAGGGTGAGAGAGTGTCATGGACATATATACACTACCAAATGTAAAATAGATAGCTAGTGGGAAGCAGCCGCTTAGCACAGGGAGATCAGCTCGGTGCTTTGTGACCACCTAGAGGGGTGGGATAGGGAGGGTGGGAGGGAGGGAGATGCAAGAGGGAAGAGATATGGGAACATATGTATATGTATAACTGATTCACTTTGTTATAAAGCAGAAAGTAACACACCATTGTAAAGCACTTATACTTCAATAAAGATGTTTAAAAAAAAAAGAATGCAATGGATGATAGCAAAGAGTGGAATGGAAACCTTGGTGTAATAATATAAAAAGCTCAAATGCCAAAAAAAAAAAAAAAAAAAGAAGACAGCTATATTTTTTAGACAGAATGGAGAGTAGCAAGTTGGGTAAATGTTTGGTGGATGTATCTAAACAACATAATAGAAAGTTTTTCTTGAGAAAAACCATCTTACTTATCATTGAGTAATTTCTTTAGAATGAACAGCTTACTCAGAGATAAGTGAATTTTCAAAGTAGATTTTCCTATCATGCAAAATATCTCTTCTTTAGGATATCTTGGGATAGGTTTCCTCAATGTCTGTATGTTTAAAACCAAGGCCACAATCTTTGATTTCTTTGATTTACTGATTGAGCCAATAATGATAGAACTCAGTATGATAGATTCATATTTGATTATGGGGTAGCTGCTCAAATTTTCCTGTCTTATGAGATTATCTATAACTATAAAAATGATGAGCTGTTATCTTTTCCAAATATCAACAGACTTGTAGATGTAATTAGAAAATAATTCTGAATAGAAATGCTAATCCATCCCAAGAACAGTTTTCTGAATTACAGATTATTTCTGTTTGGTTTCCATCTACAAATTTTCTCTAGTTAGAAAAAAATATTTACAAAACTAGTGTTTGAAATTTAAATAATCTAATTTAAGCTTTCCTAAAGTGTGTTACACTAAATAACAAACTAGCTACATGCTCTGTAAAAGTGATCCATGGTAAAAGGAAAAAAGAAAAGTGAAATACCATAGCCTCTCTTTGAGATTTGCAGTGTACAGAACAACATTTTCTATTTTTACATTCTAGTAGGATATTTAAGTTGGTTATTTACTATTACTGCTGAATATTTCTTTAAATTTGACTGGTAAATCCTTCTAACAAGTGATTGAGCTTCCCTCTACTAACCTGTAACAACCCACTTAGTTTAGTTGTATTAAAACCAGTGATCTATACATATCCTCATTTGGATTCTGGAACATCCTGCAAGTTTATTTTAATTGGGTTGGGGTATATGCAGCACTGGGTCAGTCCACATATTAAGGAATCCATAGTCCTAAGGTCCTAGCCTAGCCATTGGGTAACAAGAAATCCCTCCTTTGCAATTTTTGGATCTGGGTTTTTTTGTCCCTTTTCATTTAATGCAGAAACACCAGGCTGCAGAGACACATGATTAAAAATGTGATATTATATAGTCATTTGTTTTAGGATATTCCTGATTGCTTTGATCAAGTTTTGTTTCTTTAAATTTCCTTCAATGATTCCTGAGTTTTCCTTCAGTGAAAATAAACATCTTCTGCGATTATTCATAATTTCCTACCAATGGTAATAAGTCACAATTACCACTCTCCATGTTAATTGGAGGGACAAACTTCTGTGTAGAAAACTGAAGGGAGATCATCAGGCCAAGGACCCTATGAGATTTGGGAACAGCCTATTAACTTACCCAGAATTTTAAATTCACATGATCTGTCTCTCTAAGAATCCACCGTAACAAAGAGTAAGAAATAAAAGAATGTTTTTTTCAGGGTCATGTGAAATGGCACAAACCAAACCACTTGTATTGACTGCTGACCAATCTGGATAAAAGTAAAGCTCGAAATAACAGGGTAATAAATCTTCTATTTGTCTTTCTACACTTCAGTATGTCAGTAAAGAGCCTTTCATGACATTGTTGTTTCTCTGATCATGCACTTGCCTGTTACGAATTGTTTTAACTTAAGAATTATGCAATATGAGACCACTTTAAGGTTATAAATCTTGGTTACACAAAGCACACTTACAGAACTGGTAAAATTTACATGATAATTTAAAATTCTTTTTGAGCTTCTTTTAAAATATGAGAGTGCTAACTACTCAGGAAAAGGCATACTTATTTTCCCATAGTTATTACAGAGTCCTAGGACAATATAATACATCAGGTAGATTTCAATACCATCTGAAGTATGTGTATTAAGAAAATTATTTTTACTAGAAACAATCCAGATACATGCAGGTCTTTCATAGTTACAAAAATAAATTATTAAGCAATAAATATGGTTTATTTTGAGTTTTAGCCAAAACATTATATTCAGAGAAAATGCAAAAAATTATTGTAAAAGGCCATTTTGAAATCTGTAACTACCTGGAACTAGAAAATCTTCACTACAAGAATGATATCAAAATAAGTAGAATTCCTATTAACTTAAATGCAAGTTTTATAGTTAGAAAACATATATTAGTTTGATACAATTCCCCTATTCATTAGAAAAAAATACCTTAGTTTTTAGATTCCTCTTCTATTCAAATGAATATGCTGTAGATTCCGTTTGCAGGATAAGTTAAAAATGACTCACAATACTGTAAACTTTATATTTACTGCTTCTAAACAAAGTTATACCATACTACCTGTATAATTAAATCATCCAGAATGATTTCTGCTTCCAGCATTATTTTGAATTATATAACTACAAAAGACTCATAATCTCTTATCCAAAAATCTATTAATCATGTCATAATTTGATACATGGCCAAAGCTATTCATTTCCTAGAATTTTAAAGGACTAAATTAAGTTCAAATTATAGTGTATGAATGCAATCTAAGAATTAACCAAGGATTTTGTGTGGTTCCAAGGTGCTTTGTTTGTCTTTAAAATTCACTTGAATAAGTATAAACCACTTGTTAATAGTGCACAGAAAAGTTAACTCTATAAAAGCTTCATGAAGGACCAAATTCTGTGTAATAGATAAAACAACACTCCTTTATTTGCTCCTCTATTGGCCTCCAATAACGAAAACAAGAAGTTGTAGAAGTTCATATAAAGGCAGAAAGGTCAAGTTCAGCCAGAAAATATATGGCATACCATTAAACATAAGAGGCTATGTTATTTTTCAAATCAGTGTTCTCTGCTTAAGACAGCTTAAATGAGTAAATACAGACTTATAATGCCAGGAAACAGATGGGTCATGTTTTGCTCTCCCAGGAAAGACCCTAAGGCCATATCTATATCAGAATGTGGCATATAATTATTTCAACAGTTAACTCAAGCCAGAGCAAAGCAACCACATTGTTTTTGTCCTGTTTTTGCCAACTTTCTAGTCTCAATGAAATAAACACTAGCATTGTTTAATAAAGGCTGTATTATATCTACTTAGAAATCAGAGTTAACAATTATATGACGGGAGATTTTTCTCTTTGAGTATATCTATAATTTTCCCTGTCAAGCTGAGAGCAATTTTCCCACTGTTTACACAAAACCATCAAAACATAAATGCTAGAAATCACATAGGCTGATACAAATGCAGTAAACAGTTTGAGGCATAAGCCATATTCTTAGTAAGCCTCCATTTAGCTAGTATTACCTTGGCTCAAGTGGTCAATGGCTTTTAGACAGTGCGAAAATCTGAGAATATACATGTTTTAACTGATTCTCTAGTGATTCATCCATATTATTGAGGGAGGAGCAGAATTTCAGAGCTAGACATTATGGATAGCCCATTGAATAATTCTGATTAAAGCCAACGCAGGGCTTAATTTTAAATCAATTTAGGTTTACCAAGTGTTTAAAAATATCAGTAGAATTTGAATGAAACTGACAGATTAGTTGACTTCAGAGGAGCATAGAAATCGACCCACAATTGCACCCATCTTGTTGCTATTTTTATTCCAGGAACACAGTTGATAAGAATAAGAGATTGATGTGTTTCCTCTGACCATGAATACTTTAATCACTGAAACTTATTAATAATCACAGCACTATTCCTTTTTCTGTAATTATTTTGGACTGGTCTTCATTTTAATATGAAAGTGATAACTTAGGAGTAAAACAGGAGGAGAGAAATCAATAAAGTTCACATGGAGCCACTGGCTTTAATTTGTGCATGCCATTAGAATCTGTTATGTTGAGAACTCAATCATAAATGAAGAAGGAGAAAACAGCTTTAAGGAAAAGACCAGACATATTCATATAAAGAGAATAGAAAATGCAACATAACTGGATCTCCTACATAAGCAAACAAACAAACAAACACACCAACAAACAAAGGTTAAAAGTCATGGAGTAAGACTGGTTCAAGATGGCAGAGTAGAAGGACATGCGCTCACTCCCTCTTGCAAGAGCACTGGAATCACAACTAACTGCTGAACAATCATCAACAGGAAGACACTGGAACTCACCAAAAAGATACCCCACATCCAAAGACACAGGAGAAGCCAAAATGAGATGGTAGGAGGGGTGCGATCACAATAAAATCAAATCCTGTAACTGCTGGGTGAGTGACTCACAAACTGGAGAACAATTATACCACAGAAGTCCACCACTGTAGTGAAGGTTCTGAGCCCCACATCAGGCTTCCCAACCTGGGTGTCTGGCAACGGGAGAAGGAATTCCCAGAGAATCAGACTTTGAAAGCTAGCGGAATTTGACTGCAGGACTTCGACAGGACTGGGGAAAACAGAGACTACACTCTTGGAGGGCACACACAAAGTAGTGTTCATATCAGTACCCAGGGAGAAGGAGCAGTGACCCATAGGAGACTGAACCAGATCTACCTACCTGCTAGTGTTGGAGGGTCTCCTGCAGAGGCGGGGTGTGGCTGTGGCTCACTGCGGGGACAAGGACACTGGCAGCAGAAGTTCTGGGAAGTACTCCTTGGCGTGAGCCCTCCCAGAGTCCGCCATTAGCCCCACCAAAGAGCCTGTAGTCTCCAGTGCTGGGTCACCTCAGGCCAAACAACCAATAGGGAGGCAACCTAGCCCCAGCCATCAGCAGACAAGCAGATTAAAGTTTTACTGAACTCTGCCCACCAGAGCAACACCCAGCTCTACCCACCACCAGTCCCTCCCATCAGGAAGCTTGCACAAGCCTCTTAGATACCCTCATCCACCAGAGGGCAGACAGCAGAAGCAAGAAGAACTACAATCCTGCAGCCTGTGGAACAAAAACCACATTCACAGAAAGATAGACAAAATGAAAAGGCAGAGGACTCTGTACCAGATGAAGGAAGAAGATAAAACCCCAGAAAAACAATGAAATGAAGTGGAGATAGGCAACCTTCCAGAAAAAGAATTCAGAATAATGATAGTGAAGATGATCCAGGACCTCGGAAAAAGAATGGAGGCAAAGATCGACAAGATGCAAGAAATGTTTAACAAAGACCTAGAAGAATTAAAGAAAAAACACTTAGAAGAATTAAAGAACAAACAAACAGAGATGAATGACACAATAACTGAAAAGAAAAATACACTAGAAGGAATCAATAGCAGAATAACTGAGGGAGAAGAACGGATAAGTGACCTGGAAGACAGAATGGTGGAATTCACTGCTGCAGAACAGAATAAAGAAAAAAGAATGAAAAGAAATGAAGACAGCCTAAGAGACCTCTGGGACAACATTAAATGCAACAACATTCGCATTATAGGGGTCCCAGAAGGAGAAGAGAGAGAGAAAGGACCTGAGAAAATATTTGAAGAGATTATCATTGGAAACTTCCTTAACATGGGAAAGGAAACAGCCACCCAAGTCCAAGAAGCGCAGAGAGTCCTATACAGGATAAACCCAAGGAGAAACACGCCAAGACACACAGTAATCAAATTGACAAAAATTAAAGACAAAGAAAAATTATTAAAAGCAACAAGGGAAAAACGACAAATAACATACAAGGGAACTCCCATAAGGTTAACAGGTGATTTCTCAGCAGAAACTCTACAAGCCAGAAGGGAAGGCATGATATATTTAGAGTGATGAAAATGAAGAACCTACAACCAAGATTACTCTACCTGACAAGGATCTCACTAAGATTCGATGGAGAAATCAAAAGCTTTACAGACAAGCAAAAGCTAAGAGACTTCAGCAGCACCAAACCAGCTCTACAACAAATGCTAAAGGAACTTCTCCAAATGGGAAACACAAGAGAAGAAAAGGACCTACAAAAACAAACCCAAAACAGTTAAGAAAATGGTATTAGGAATACATATATCGATTATTACCTTAAACGCTCCAACCAAAAGACACAGGCTCACTGAATGGATACAAAAACAAGACCCATATAAATGCTGTCTACAAGAGAACCACTTCAGACCTAGGGACACATACAGACTGAAAGTGAGGGGATGGAAAAAGATATTCCATGCAAATGGAGATAAAAAGAAAGCTGGAGTAGCAATACTCATATCAGATAAAATACTTTAAAATAAAGAATGTTACAAGAGACAAGGAAGGACACTACATAATGATCAAGGGATCAATCCAAGAAGAAGATATAACAATTATAAATATATATGCACCCAACATAGGAGCACCTCAATACATAAGGCAAATGCTAACAGCCATAAAAGAGGAAATCGACAGTAATACTATAATAGTGGGGGACTTTAACACCTCACTTACACCAATGGACAGATCATCCAGACAGAAAATTAGTAAGGAAACACAAGCTTTAAATGACACAATAGACCAGGTAGATTTAATTGATATTTATAGGACATTCCATCCGTAAATAGCAGATTACACATTCTTCTCAAGTGCACACGGAACATTCTCCAGGATAGATCATATCTTGGGTCACAAATTAAGCCTCAGTAAATTTAAGAAAACTGAAATCATATCAAGCATCTTTTCTGACCACAACGCTATGAGATTAGAAATCAATTACAGGGAAAAAAATGTAAAAAACACATACACATGGAGGCTAAACAATACGTTACTAAATAACCAAGAGATCACTGAAGAAATCAAAGAGGAAATCAAAAAATACCTAGAGACAAATGACAACAAAAACATGATGATTCAAAGCCTATGAGATGCAGCAAAAGCAGTTCTAAGAGGGAAGTTTATAGCTATACAAGCCTACCTCAAGAAACAAGAAAAATCTCAAATAAACAATCTAATCTTGCACCTGAAGGAACTAGGGAAAGAAGAACAAACAAAACCCAAAGTCAGTAAAAGGAAAGAAATCATAAAGATCAGAGCAGAAATAAATGAAATAGAAACAAAGAAAACAATTGCAAAGATCAATAAAACTAAAAGCTGGTTCTTTGAGAAGATAAATAGAATTGATAAACCTTTAGCCAGACTCATCAAGAAAAAGAGGGAGAGGACTCAAATCAATAAAATTAGAAATGAAAAAGGAGACGTTACCACAGACACCGCAGAAATACAAAGCATCATAAGAGACTACTACAAGCAACTCTGTGCCAATAAAATGGACAACCTGGAAGAAATGGACAAATTCTTTGAAAGGTATAAACTTCCAAGACTGAACCAGGGAGAAACACAAAATATGAACAGACCAATCACAAGCAATGAAATTGAAACTGTGATTAAAAATCTTCCAACAAACAAAAGTCCAGGACCAGATGGCTTCACAGGTGAATTCTATCAAACATTCAGAGACGCGCTAACACCCATCCTTCTTAAACTCTTCCAAAAAATTGCAGAGGAAGAAACACTCCCAAACTCATTCTACGAGGCCACCATCACACTGATACCAACACCAAACAAAGATACTACAAAAAAAGAAAACTATAGACCAATATCACTGATGAGTATAGATGCAAAAATCCTCAACAAATACTAGCAGACAGAATCCAACAAGACAAATAAAGGATCATACACCATGATCAAGTGGGATGTATCCCAGAGATGCAAGCATTCTTCAATATATGCAAATCAATCAATGTGATATACCATATTAACAAATTGAAGGATAAAATCCATATGATCATCTCAATAGATGCAGAAAAAGCTTTTGACAAATTTCAACACCGATTTATGATAAAAACTCTCCAGAAAATGGGCATAGAGGGAACCTACCTCAACATAATAAAGGCCATATATTACAAACCCACAGCAAATATCATTCTCAGTGGTGAAAAAGTGAAATCATTTCCTCTAAGATCAGGAACAAGACAAGGATGTCCACTCTCGCCACTATTATTCATCATAGTTTTGGAAGTCCTAGCCACGGCAATCAGAGAAGAAAAAGAAATAAAAGAAATACAAATTGGAAAAGAAGAAGAAAAACTGTCAGTGTTTGCAGATGATATGATACTATACACAGATAATCCTAAAGAAGCCACCAGAAAACTACTAGAGCTAATCAATGAAATTGGTAAAGTTGCAGGATACAAAGTTAATGTACAGAAATCTCTTGCATTCCTATACACTAACAACGAAAGATCAGAAAGAGAAATTAAGGAAACAATCCCATTCACCACTGCAACAAAAAGAATAAAATACCTAGGAATAAACCTACCTAAGGAGGTAAAAGACCTGTACTCAGAAAACTATAAGACACTGATGAAGGAAATCAAAGATGACACAAACAGATGGAGATATACCATGTTCTTGGATTGGAAGATCAATATTGTGAAAATGACTATACTATCCAAAGGAATCTACAGATTCAATGCAATCCCTATCAAATTACCAATGGCGTTTTTTACAGAACTAGAACAAAAAATCTTAAAATTTGTATGGTGACATAAAAGACCCCGATAAGCCAAAGCAATCTTGAGGGAAAAAAACGGAGCTGGAAGAATCAGACTCCCTGACTTCTGACTATACTACAAAGCTACAGTAATCAAGACGGTATGGTACTGGCACAAAAACAGAAATATAGATCAATGGAACAGGATAGAAAGCCCAGAGATAAACCGACGCACCTATGGTCAACTAATCTATGACAAAGGAGGATATACAATGGAGAAAAGACAGTGTCTTCAACAAGTGTTGCTGGGAAAACTGGACAGCTACATGTAAAAGAATGAAATTAGAACACTCCCTAACACCATACACAAAAATAAACTCAAAATGGATTCGAGACTTAAATGTAAGACTGGACACTATAAAACTCTTAGAGGAAAACTTAGGAAGAACACTCTTTGACATAAATCACAGCAAGATCTTTTTTGACCCACCTCCTAGAGTAATAGAAATAAAAACAAAAATAAACAAATGGGACCTAATGAAACTTAAAAGCTTTTGCACAGCAAAGGAAGCTATAAACAAGACGAATAGAGAACCCTCAGAATGGGAGAAAATATTTGCAAATGAATCAACGGACAAAGGATTAATCTCTGAAATATATAAACAGCTCATGAAGCTCAATATTAAAAAACCATACAACCCAATCACAAAATGGGCAGAAGACTTAAATAGACATTTCTCCAAAGAAGACATACAGATGGCCAAGAGGCACATGAAAAGATGCTCAACTTCACTAATTATTAGATAAATGCAAATAAAAACTACAATGAGGTATCACCTCATACCAGTTAGAATGGGCATCATCAGAAAATCTACAAACAACAAATGCTGGAGAGAGTGTGAAGAAAAGGGAACCCTCTTACACTGTTGGTGGGAATGTACACTGATACAGCCACTATGTAGAACAGTATGGAGGTTCCTTAAAAAACTAAAAATGTAATTACTATATGACCCAGCAATCCCACTACTGGGCCTATACCCAGAGAAAACCATAATTCAAAAGACACATGCACCGCAGTGTTCATTGCAGCACTATTTACAATAGCCAGGTCATGGAAGCAACCTAATGCCCATCGACAGACGAATGGATAAAGAAGATGTAGTATATATATACAATGCAATATTACTCAGCCATAAAAAGGAACGATATTGGATCTTTTGTAGAGACATGGATGGACCTAGAGACTGTCATACAGACTGAAATAAGTCAGAAAGAGAAAAACAAATATCATATATTAACGCATATACGTGGAATCTAGAAAAATGGTACAGATGAACCAGTTTGCAAGGCAGAAATAGAGACACAGATGTAGAGAACAAACATATGGACACCAAGGGGGGAAAGCGGGGTGGGAGGGTTGGTGGTGTTGGGATGAATTGGGAGATTGGGATTGACATATATACACTAATGTGTATAAAACAGATAACTAATAAGAACCTGCTGTATAAAAAAATAAATTAAAAAACATTTTAATAAAAAGTCATGAAGTAAAAAAGAATATGTATTAGAGCTATCCATTACTTTCCTTACTCACAAAGGCTGTTCTAGGTAGGTAGCAATGTATTGACAGTAACATAACAAAACCAATTCAAAGTAATTCAATACAAGTCTATTTAAAAATTACATACATGTAAATTGTGGTAAAATTGAAAAAAAATTTTTAGGCTTAGCACAGAAAACCAAAAGCAATGTTTTCTATGATCTCCCCAATTAATTTTGATTTTCCTTAAGATTTGATGAGAGGCCACAAAATAGGCACATTTATTAATCAATTATAATAGTATTTGTCATGCAAATAGGATTTGCTAGCCTTATTTCCATATGCAGCAATGTTGGACAGCTTAGAGTTCTGGGTCATAAATTACAATAAAACCTGGATATTCTGTTTTTTGCAATAACAAATTTTGTTTCTTATAGTTAACTAGGAGTTAACAACATTTATCACTTAGAATATTTCTATTAATTAATAAAGTTGGAAAAATATTGCATGTCTATTCTAGTAGTTTTAACTTTTTCTTAGAGCAGAATTATTTCATTTAAGGAAAACATGTAGAATTTCATTAGCCAAGATGAACAAATGCAGAGTTTCTACAACTGATAGGGAGCAATAGGTGATCCTCCCCACACCCCTCCAAGGAGTACTTTCATTTCCTCAACCTAGTTTAAACCTTCAGTGCTGAATGAAGTGTCAATATAAAAATAGCTTGAAAACAATGGTGTTGTCTATTCTCCTTATTTCACTCTTATGGAAACAAAGACACAGAGGTATCTAATGAGGGAGTCCTAACCATCCCCCATGTTTCTTAACTTCCAAGCCATGCCCTTCTCTATCACACTACAGTACTCTATTTTCCTCTCGTAGAATTGGGAAACATAAACCCTGAACATGAAAGAAATTATTTATGGTTAGTTTGGAATTCTCTTCTGTCTAAAAGTTGTTTACTCTGAAGTGTGAGATTTCCCTATATGGTTCACCAGCTAAAAGCTGCATGGATTGGGCTGAGTAGTTCCTAATTCTGTAATCAGGGATTGATTTACATTGTTGACAAATGCATCCTTTAGAATCCCAACGTACACTTTAAATGTTCGAAGTTGTGGAAAGAGTATAGTGTGCACTGAGAACTCAGATACGATGTTAATAAGCAAACTTTGTTGGAGAGGAAAGGCATGAATAATCATAAGAAAATAGATTTTAAATGTCATGAATTTCTTGTTGGGCAATAACGAGGAGGCTGGCTAACCACAGTGCATTGTACAATGAAAACATTTCTTCCAGAATGTCCTTTAGGGTTATTTATGAATAGCTACCACTCCCCCCTCCATGCTCTGGCAGCCACCATTTTTTTCCCAGTATTTCACACATTTTATCTTACTTATTCCTTAAAACAGTTTTATTGAGATTATGACCATAGACAGACAGGCAGGCTTTGAACCTGGGTATTTAATACTCTACCTCCATGATCTCTATTCTCTATGCCTCCTAAACTTCAGACTGTGTGGTTATAGTACCCAGGACAATGCTGACATTACTGAAACTCAATACTGAGGATGTGCAGAATGCTTCTCACCTTAGACCAGTCACCCATTCGCCACACATAGCATTTGGAGTAATCCTCACAGTCCTCAGCCTCCCTGGGTCTGGTGGAGAGGACGCATTTCTTTCTGGGGTTAGTACACCTCACGGTCCGATGACGTACACCTTTGCCACACTTCACTGAACACTGGAAGATAACGGCAGAGAAGTGTGGATAAAGCTGGTGATTAAGAGATACATACTGATGGTGGGAATGTAAATTGATACAGCCACTATGGAGAACAGTATGGAGGTTCCTTAAAAAACTAAAAATAGAACTACCATACGACCCAGCAATCCCACTACTGGACATATACCCTGAGAAAACCATAATTCAAAAAGAGTCATGTACCACAATGTTCACTGCAGCTCTATTTACAATAGCCAGGACATGGAAGCAACCTAAGTGTCCATCCACAGATGAATGGATAAAGAAGATGTGGCACATATATACAATGGAATATTACTCAGCCATAAAAAGAAATGAAATGGAGGTATTTATAGTGAGGTAGAAGGAGTTAGAGTCTGTCATACAGAGTGAAGTAAGTCAGAAAGAGAAAAACAAATACAGTATGCTAACACATATATATGGAATCTAAGGAAAAAATAAAAAAGGTCATGAAGAACCTAGTGGCAAGATGGGAATAAAGACACAGACCTACTAGAGAATGGACTTGAGGATATGGGGAGGGGGGAGGGTAAGCTGTGACAAAGTGAGAGAGTGGCATGGACATATATACACTACCAAATGTAAAATAGATAGCTAGTGGGAAGCAGCCGCTTAGCACAGGGAGATCAGCTCGGTGCTTTGTGACCACCTAGAGGGGTGGGATAGGGAGGGTGGGAGGGAGGGAGGTGCAAGAGGGAAGAGATATGGGAACATATGTATATGTATAACTGATTCACTTTGTTATAAAGCAGAAACTAACACACCATTGTAAAGCAATTATACTCCAATAAAGATGTATAAAAAAAAAAAAAAAGAGATACAGACTGATGATCAAATTACGTTAGGAATTGGTTCTCATCATCTCTCACAAGCCTATCACCCACATAAAGGCCAGAATGAAGGAGAAGGAGAACACCAGGCTACAGCCCAGCATCAGAGGCCAGGTGGAGCTTCGGCATAGTGCTAGGGGTGAATGGGTTTCAGGAACACAGGACCATTACTACAGACAGTCCTGTAACACAGGGATTGTTTATGAAAGACAAATAGTAAACAACGATCAAAATGTAAAACGCTAAATCTGACTGACATCAATTTTTTGCATATAATTATATAAGGAAATTCATTTTATTTCTGCTAAGATTTAGTTTGTTTTAGCCTTAAGCAGTGTTTGTGAAAAATGACAATTTCTAAGAGAATATCATTTCTCAAAACTTTTCTTAAAGCTAAAACAGAGAAAACATAGCAAAAACAAAACAGTTTCTTTAAATAATTATACACCCCTAGAAATAATCATTCTCAATGGCTATATGGATTGAAAATATAATTCAGTTCAAAATAAGTTTAGTTCATTTCATGAATAATTGATGCTTGACTGACAGTGTGACATAACAGGTATGAAGCATGTAAGATGTAACTGACCATCTTGTTTACATTTATGTTCCCCATTATGGAATATGTATAAAGCTTCCCAGTTTTACAAAGTTATGTATCACTGATTATCTGGACACAGGAACCAAAATGGCATTGGGTGGGAGATGGGAAAGGGAGGGGGGGATGAGAGATATAGCAAAACTTGAAAACCTAATTTATATCTGTGTCTAAAAAAGGTCCAAAGAAAGAGCTGCAGTTATGCACTTAGCAAGAATGTAGTAGAGGAATAACCATGCAGATTCCAGTAGTTGTCTTCCTGAAAACTTAAGCATAGAACTCCTGATGTTTTAAATACAATAAAATTTGCACAAATGCGTCATTGTCTCATAATTTATGGTTTGCATTTGAATATCCTGAGCTTTAAGGTGGACTACATGTGTGATTTGGCATTTTAAGATTTACATTTTTATTTTTTGCAATCAAAACTAACCTTGATCCATAAACTCAATTTTTATATTAAATCAAGACAAAAGAGACATTTTTAAAATTGGTACATTGCATTGACCTATTACTTCTCCTACCTGGTGCCAAAAATCTGTATGGTAGGATATTTCTGACCTATTTCTTCCTGAAGAGTTTGCAGAAATGCTAGTTAGGCTGAAGGAAGGGTATTTCTGTTTCTCTGATGTTCACATGAGTCTTTTCTCCAGATTGTACTCATCCATTTTCATGTAAAATTGGACAATCCATTCATTCTCAAAAGTACTCATTACAAATGAGGAAGAATCTATGCCAGAGTGAGATATAGCTTAGAAAAGTAAGACAAGAGAAAGTCACACTATTTGCTAGTGCGTTTTTTGGGGGGGGGGGGGTTGGGTTAACTGAAGAATATTCCCAAACCTCATTATCTAAGCTACTTTATCCTCAATTTTCAAAAGAATGGCTACTTACTGCAGCCTAGCATTTTCTATTTGTCATTTTTACATCTTAGCTAATATTCTGAAATTAAGCATATTTTGCTCTGGGTGTGTGTGCACATGTGTCTTTGTGTATACATATGCGTATACAAGTGTGAGGGTGTTTATGAGTGTGTGTGTGCATGCACGCACATGCTCACCTAAAATGCTCCAGAGCAGCTAGTAAATATAAGTAATGACTGATGTTATCATAAGAAGATATGTATCATGATAACAGAAAATAAGCATACAGTTTGGCATGGAACAAAGCTGCATGCTACATACTACAAGCTGGTGGGTGTATGGTGCAGTGAGCCTGGCAGCATTGAGTTCAAATCCTAGCTCCAACACTAAGTAGGACTTTGGGTAAACTATTTAAATTCTCTGAGCTGTAGTATTTCACAAGGGTGAAACTTAACTTTTTTGCATTGCTGATTAAATATCAACAAGATACTAAATATGAAGTAAGAACAGAATCCCTGCTCACAGGAAATGACTGTTAAATGTTAATGTCCTTTCTTCTCCTTTCTCTTCTAATGCTCAGGAATATGAGTCAAATGTGTATTTTCTTTTTTTTTTTAACATCTTTATTGGAGTATAATTGCTTTACAGTGGTGTGTTAGTTTCTGCTTTATAACAAAGTGAATCAGCTATACATACACATATATCCCCATATCTCCTCCTTCTTGCGTCTCCCTCCCACCCTCCCTATCCCACCCCTCTAGGTGGTCACAAAGCACCGAGCTGATCTCCCTGTGCTATGTGGCTGCTTCCCACTAGCTATCTATTTTACATTTGGTAGTGTATATAAGTCCATGCCACTCTCTCCAAATGTGTATTTTCATATGTGTCCACTAAAGAGTATACTCATGGTAAAGAAATAAAAAAGCTGGATTCTAAAATGTATATAATATATGCTCTTGATTACGTTACAACAGTCACAGAACAAAGAATAAATCTGTTTTTTGCCTACTTTCAAAATTATTTATAATGAATGTATTCCTTTTATTACCAGAAAAACCAATAAATGGTGCTAAAACTGCCATGCAGAGAGACTCTGAACATGATAAAACATGACCTTATATAGGCTAAGAGTAAGAAAATCAGAGGGAAACGGAGAAGCATCGGGGTGGGTACCGCACCTCGGACCACACGCCCGCCTCCCACACGGTCATGCAGTCCTGGCCCTCGCAGCGCTGGGTGGAGGCCGGCTTGGGCCCGGCGCAGTCCCTCTCCCGGGCTCTCATCAGGGTTCCATTGCTCAGCTGCTGGGTACAGGCCACTTGTCTGCTCTGCATCCCTTTTCCACAAGTTCGTGAACATGGGGTCCATTCTGTCATCATCCATCTAAAAGTAAAGCAAGAGTCACTGAGACAAGTTAAAAGATATCTACTTACAACATATTTTGACATGGTTAGAATTAGCAGAATGTTTACACAATAGATTTATACCTTTTTTTTTTTTTTTTTAGTAATATTTGAGTTTTCCCTAAGACACCCAGGCTTTCTATTGCTTCTCCACACTTCTCATCTCAGGGCCTTGCTCTTATTAGAATCTCAAAGGATGTATTAGACTCCGTCCCTGTCATGCTGCACGCTTTGCCTGCTGCTGCCCGTCACGTCATATTGCCATACTGAGGTACCTAACAAGTATAAAATTGCTAATATACATGAGTTGGTCCTATTCTTTGCATTTTGAATCTTCACAATAACCCCGCATATTAGGTACTACAACTATCGTGGCCTTTTACAGAAAGGGAAACCAAGGCAAGGAGAGGTGTAGTAACTTACCAAAGGCCACAGGTTGTGGAGTCAGAAATTGAAATCAGGCTGCAGACTACCTCACAAAGAGACATGTGCAGGTATTTGCAAGTAAAAGAAGCCTGCCACGGAGAACTCCCTACTTATCTGGAGGAAGTAATCACTAATGTATTATGCCCATCACCTGCAATCAGATTGCTGTTAACACGATAACATTTGCACTGCAGTACTGCCTCTAATGAAGTTCCTGTCCGCTCATCTATCAAGTATGATGCAGACCTACCATTTTGCTTTGGAGTCCCCTAGTGGATTTTTCCTAAAGTGAATATTTATCTTCCAAATTTATTTCAATTTCTGCTTCATCTTTCTGCACAAGGATACCTAGGCTATAAGCACAATTTAAACCCATCTATATGCCTTTCCCCTCAACTAGGGAACCAACCATGGAACTATGGAAGACACCACTGAAAAGAGAAGTATTTGCAATTTCATGAAATCCTAATTTTTTAAATAAAATAAATTTTAGAAATCCTTAGTATAATGATAAAAGGTTACTTTTTTCATTCCTTGGAAAGCTGCTGAAAAATAACAAAAATATGAAACATATTGTAGTGAGAGAAAAAATTTTATATTTTAGAATTCATCTAATTGGGAATTATCTCATTTCCTCATCTTCAAGACTCCTTCTTACAAAGTTATTTACTAGTGCATTAATATATTTTATATTTGGTACATAGGGTTACATCAGGCCATTTGGTGACTTTTTCAAAAAATGTGAATGGTAATTAGAATGTTTTTTACCATGGTGGGGAAAAAAGAAGAAGCAAGAGGAACAAAAGTTGTGCTATGCCAGTAAATCTTGGAAAGATTTCCTGTGATGACCCCTCAGTATTGCCCATGTCCATTTCTTACTTTCCAGTATTTTGGTTAACCTCACTGACATTGCTTCTTGGTGGTTCAAAATACACTGCCTCCTTTTCCAAGGGAAAGAAGATAATAATTGCTAACAAAAAGACTTCCAGTCTCCAGCTGCAAAAATTTCTCACTCAGAAATGTATCAACCTTTTAAAACTATTCATTTTACCAAGTCATTATCAAGGCATTTTCCCCCAAGATAGCTGAGGTCAGTGAATGAACAATAAATGGTGTGTCCTGTACATTCTGATTCTTCACAGACCAGGTTAGGAAGTGACAAATATGCTCTAGTCCTCAAATCCAGGTCATTCAAGATTCCTGATATATCAGAAAAAGCTCCTGCTCTTTTATACAAATGGGAAAGCTATATGGTATATAAAAGAAATGGTTTTTGAAACATTTTAATAAATTATTTAACATAAGATAAATTAGCATTTTAATGTCTATTAAAAGAGATTAAAAAAGAGAAAGATAATTCTTAGGAATAGTAATAACAACAACAAAAAAATCCAGGTTCTTTAGCTGACAGGGCAAAAGCTAAAAACTCAGCATCTGTTATCTGCCTAGCAATGAATGGAAAAGACCCAAGGACCTGACCGTAGGCAACAATATTTCCCTAGGTCACCCTTTCTGTTGATTACTACCCTGCCTTATAAAAACACGTAATTAAAGCAGCCGCATAGCACAGGGAGATCAGCTCAGTGCTTTGTGACCACCTAGAGAGGTGGGATAGGGAGGGTGGGAGGGAGGGAGACACAAGAGGGAAGAGATATGGGGACATATGTATATGTATAACTGATTCACTTTGTTATAAAGCAGAAACTAACACACCATTGTAAAGCAATTATACTCCAATAAAGATGTTAAACAAAACAAAACAAAACAAAAACACGTAATTACAGAGTTCAGATGAAAAGCATATAGTCCGGCTCGTGCAAAGGGCATTATTGAACATTATTGAAAGTAATGTACGTTTTTCTTTTGCATATTCTTTTACATACCATTCTTTTATTCTCTGGAAGCATATTTTTCCCTTTGAGGGGTAGGGAAGAATTGTTAGAGCACGAATGCAAAGAAAGGAAAAAGTAGATAATCAGCTTTTGATACCTTAAATATACTGAGTCTATAGAAAAGCAAGTCTTGAAATTTCAGCTTTGCAGAGGAAGACAAGATTTTCCAAATTCTTTTAAACTCTCGTTAACATAGCATGAGCCAGATCTGGAGGGCTTAACAATTGAGTTTTACAATAAGCCAGAAATAGAAGGAACTTGGGATGCAGTGCTACATCTGAAGGGGAAGGTGGGGGAAGAGGGAAACCAGAACTGAGCATTAGAGATTACTGAAGACAGAAAAGCCTAAATATAGTTAATCGGCAACTCTGTTTCTCCCTCTCCTTTCACTTCCCCATACATTGTGGTGGAAGGTCACGAGGAAGGTTATATTAGTTAGAGAGCGCTCCAAAGCTACAAAGTCTCTGCATATCCAAGTTGCAGTATATACACATTCGCTGTGACTCCACTGCAGAAACTATTGGGAGAGGAGATCAATTGTTTGACTCCCTAAGAACTCACAAATACACCCTAACTCACTGAGCTTCAACAAATCTCTTGAGGGTCAGGATAGAATAAGTCTGTGTCTCCATATTCTAGAGGAATCAATCCAGCCTCAGACTCTTTTTGTCATTCTGTCCCACAAAGTTTTGAGGACTTTTGACACTGGGGCTGAGTTCCACTCAAGCCCAACATTAATTTTTATATGAAAGCACAGAGATTTTCGGGAGCCCTGTGCCTGAAACCATTCTGCACAGCCTTGCTGCAAGCCCACCCCAAAATCATACTAAGGTTCCATTCACCCATCTCTGCTGGCTACTGAGGCATAGCCTTTCTTTTACACCACTTTAAGGTGCTCAGCATTGCTGTTCTATCCCCTACTCATGAGTTTCTTGCCTGCTTTGTTGCTTATTACTCACTGGGGAAGCCACATGGGACCGAAGCAACCAACTTTCGAATAACTAGGACCCAGGTCAGGAATCTGGTGATCAGAGATCAGGAACCAAACAGTTTGCCTTGGGGACTCTGGGGTGAGGAAGTGAGGATCTAGCCTTGGGGACCAGAAGGACCAAATGCCCCCACTGTTGTGTAGGGGACTGGGTCCTGGCCAGTCCCACTTTAGTTTATATCGTCATTGGCAAGTGCTTAAAACACCATTTTGGAGAATTTAGGAATGAGTAGCTGAATTCAACCAAATAACCAGATTTTTGAAGAGGTGACCAACAGGTTACCAAATACTTTTAAATACTCCTCTGCCATCCAGTTAGGAGATGTCTTCACACTGTGGACAGCAGCTAAAGTTGAGGTCAATCCTAACCTTGCTTTTCTAACACTCATTCCATCAAGTTGATTATCTTTCTTTCTTCGACCTTGCTTATTTAAAGCCTTACATTTTGGTACATATCCACTGCATTGTTTTTAAGAAAATGGGATTTTGTTAATGAGTGGTGCGACAGGGTTACCTTGTTTGGCACGGTTGCTCATTGCACTTGCGAATCTGTGGCTCTGGCTTGGTTAAGTATTTGCATTTCTTATTGTCCACAATGCTGATATTTTTGTTCATGATTTTCGTGCAAGACACTGTTGTCTTCCTTTCTCCTGAAAAGAGCAAATAAACATAAAAAGAAATGTTATTTTAGGCCTCTATACAATGGACTTATTGCATAGTCTTATATACATGTTTATTCGAGGTATTCCTAGACTTGTAATTTTCATATTTTAAACAAATTTTAGGTTAGATCAATGAGGATGATATTATTTATAATTTACATAACAAAATGTATCTCTAGGCTTAAGGAAGATGAATGGTAATTTTTTTTCTTGTTAGCAATTAAATGGCAAGTTTTATAATACAAAGGGATTATGGTGCATAAGTTGATAAGACATTATTTAAAGATTTTTATAAAGGACTGTGCCATCTTTTAGCATTCAGTGGTGGAAAGCAGTATTTGTATAAAACCTTTGTGCTGTCATGAAAGCACATAAACATACATATAAACGTGTGCACATTTTATCATCTGGCTGTACACCATCAGGGGGTAAGTTATGGGAAGCAAGCTTATCTTGAATATAACCCAGACCTTTATTCTTGTCACTTCTGGTAAAGACCCCAAGAATTCAAGAAATCCTCATTCCCTAATGATTATCCTGTTCTCTAAGAAAAGCCATGGGAGTTTTCCCATTTTCCACCAGCTTTCAGAAAACTGGCTTTTCCCCTTTCTCTGGTAAGATAAAGTCTGATTATAAAAGGTAAAAATGACTATTTGTATGCTGTATTCATTTTGCTTAGAGCCCTATAAGCACACTTGCTTGACAACACTTTTATTATTTCATCTTACACTGAAAAAGCCTACTACATATGTGCTGATTCTATTTCTCTAAAAAAGTTTAAGTATCTACATAGGATTTAATAATTTAATTTAACTTGTTTGACATTATAAAATAATTAAATCAGCCAATAATTTTAAAGCCAGACAGGTCATGAAGGATTAAGAAAAAAAAATCACAAGTCTTTTGGGTCACTATTGAAGGGCCCATTAGTTAGGATCCTATGACTATCATGCAATGATAATTAGGAAGCTCAGAGCATTCATACTGGTCATGCCAAACAGGACAGCCTGGGCTTGTGGCAGAGAGGTCACTCTGTTCTTTAATTAACAGAGAAGGAGGTTGGCATCAAGAAAGGATGTAGAGAGACAGAGAGAGCTACTTTGACTAACTTTTGAGTATCTTTTACTTTGACTTGAGGGGGATTGGGAGAGACAGGGGTAACCAAGTGGAAGGCAAAAGAATAGAAACAGGTTCAGGGTCTTTCCTTGATTACCCTCTCAACAGCACTGAGCATAGTCCCATGACAACTTGTAGTATAAAAACATGACTATATCTACATACATATGTGGATTAACTAATAATTATATCTGTGGTCACTGCATGTCACGTTATTGAAAACATTTAGATCTTTAGTTCCATCTTCTAGCATAGGCAGCACAATGTTGGCTAAATTATTTTCTATCTGGAGAATCCCAGAGTTCTGGAGCAATGCAATTTTTTCTATGGGAGCTCAAGACAGACAAGAGTGCCAAGCAGGTAAAAGGTCTTCTCCTTCAAGAGGGAAAAGGCATGCCTTCAACCAGGACTCTGTGGCACTCAGTGAAGGGTGCACCAGTGGGCCAACAATGGGGAAGGCCTTGAGATGGACATCCAACCATAGATAAGTAAAAGGTGCCCCCCAGGTGCTCCTTTCTCCACCGAGAAGTTGCCTTGGAACAAGGGTGCATGACTTGGCAAATGGAGCATGGGCTGGATTGCGGTCCCTGGGGCAAGGACTTTATGTGGAGTGCCAGCTGCCTAACTGATGCAACAGCCATGTCTCAGAGGTCCACTAGCCTGACCTGTGCAGCTCATGCAGTCAGGCAAGCTTATGCTAATGTGTAGAGGAAAGGCAACCTTACAAGCCCCAGGCAAATGTTTAGGGGCTGTCCAGGTAGGTCAAGAAGGGTGGGGTGAGGCATTAGACTTAATCTAATAGTGTTCAATACCCACCAACTTCAAATAATTTTCAAATAAGCTGCTAGAGAAGCAGAAATGACTTATGGTGTTAATTTTTCTTCACAGAAAAAAACTGGCTTTACTAGGTAGGAGTTACCTAAATGTGAAAATTTGGGAAGTTTTTGGTCAACGTCCACCTAGTTTCCTATGCCTCAGGTGCTCCTATATGACCTTTATGAAATAGGTGTAACACAAATTTTGTATAATGCTAGCATATGTAAGTATTATTTCTACATGACAATGATGCCTACCTAAAAGTAGGATTAAAATAAATGTTGCTTTTATGAAATATAAATGTTAGTTTTAAAATCTAATTTAAAACCTCATAGTTATCAGACACTCTTTTATAGAATAGATGTAGTTGTCTAAACTAATTTAAATTTAATGCTTTTTGCCAGCTACAGCACAAAAAGATGACAGACAATATCCAGAAAGCCTTTGCTGAACTTCAGTGTAGCCACGGAATGAGTAACTCAGAGCTAATTACACTGCATTTTTTCCTTTACTCAGAAAATATCTAACCTTAGTTATGTTGGCCCAGAGGTAACATACTGAGCTTTTGAAAAAAATCTTTTAAGTATTGCTATATCAAAAGAGATACAGGTATTGGCACCGTTACAGGGAGGACCTTACTGGTGCTCTAAAAAAGTATGAAGCCATGTGAGCATGAACTGGAACATTTCCACCGACACTGTAGCAAAGACCCTCACATCATAAGTTTTTTGGCAGCTAGAAGAGGGATTAGCCCTACTTTTTAAAAATTTCATTGAACAAAGACAAAAGAATCAAGAAAAGAAATCTAATGCTCAGCTACAGGTACATTACGCCTATGAAAATACAACTAGGATCTTAAAGCCATACAGAAATGTTATTGTTTGATTTCTTTCTTTTATATATTTTTATGTCCCAGCCAACACAGGAAATTTCCATTATAGCATCTAATAGCAGTATTTACAACGCATCCAGTACTGTGGAACCGAGGGATGAACAGAAAGTGATGAAGTAACTGGCCTTCTGCCTGAACCTTGAGTAGCTGCAAGCTGTTGACAGTGTATTATTTGCTTTATGGCAATTAATTTCATCTCGGAGTCATTCCCACTAAATCAGTATTGGGGAAATCTGTTTTGAACATAATTACAAATAAAATATACTAACCATTATATATTCATCTTATTACCAAATTTGGGCAAAATTTGAAAAGGAGGGGTAATTTTTATTTACAGATTCTTTCTTTGTTCTCTGAAGACACTGAACAGAGTACATATTATGTTGTGTTCCTTCTTTTCCAATCTCAGTGATAAATTGATTTTTTTTTCTATGCTCTGTATTTAACTCATGAAATGGAAATTTGTAATAAAACTACAGTCTACTCAGGTAGATCACATTTCTAAAACCTGCATCATACATGTAGAAACAATCTGGGGAGTGGGTTCAGTGTTTTAATATGCATAACTGAAATTCTCTCTATGTTATGGGACATTTCAAACTTTTAAAAAAATTTTACTTTTTAATTTTGAAATAATTGTATACTCACATCTACTTGTGAGAAATAATAAAGAGAATCTGAATACCCTTTTCCAGTTCCCCACAGTGGTAATGACTTGCAAAACTATAGTACAGTATCACAACCAGCACACTGACGTAGGTATTGTTAAGATGTACAATATTTCCATCACCACAAGAATCCCTCCAGTTACCCTTTTAGAGCCACACCCACTTCCCCTACCATCCACCACTCAATAAGTCCCGGCAGCTACTAACCTGTTCTCCATTCCTATAATATTTTCAAGAATGTTTTGAAAACTGTTATATACAGTGTATATACAGTGTATAACTTTTGGGGACTGACTTTTTTACTCTGCATGATCCCCTTGGAGGTACATCTTCATTGTTGTATCAATCATTTGTTTCTTTTTACTGCCAACTAGTAACTCCTGCTGTGGATGGACCACAATTTGTACAACAATTCATCCAAACGTTTTACTAAAACTGGGAAAGTCTATAAGAAAGAGACTATATATATTCATCTGTCTTTACATTTTTCTTTAAAAATTTTTACTTAATTATTTTCTATTGAACTAACAATGACTAGCAAGCAATTGAACCAAAAGTAAAAATACTTTAATGAGGAAGAAGGTCTTTTTTCTGAGCACTTCTTAGAGTTGCATAAAATGGTGGTTATTTTTTAAGCGTACATTTTTTAACCTGAACAACTTCAAAAATCATGTTATGTCCTTTAATTTTTAGCCATTCTTTTTACATTTCTATAAAACATTTTTTCCCTCAAGGTTTGGGCTTAATATTAAAATGACAATTTCATTTTTTATTTTAATAAAAAATTGTATTTTTTATTGTTCATAACACTCAATAAACAATCCAATGTGATCTTGTCATTTCCATACACACAAATATTTTAATGGAATCCCCTAACCTTCAAGTTAAATTTAACTTGAGTGCTAGCATAACACTTAAGTACCTTCATGAATTACCTTCTTTCTACTTTTTTGGTCAAATAATTTCCCACAGCTTGATCCTCATATTTTTCACCCTAGTAATAAACATTCTCACTAACCCCAGGGCCTTTGCACCTATGCATATCCCTGGAAGGCTTTTTACAACTCCCCATATCACTCTGTATGGTGTTTTTTTATTATCTAACCCCTACTAGGTGGATAGTAAACTTTCTAAAAACAGAAAGTACTCATCTTTGGATCATCCAGCGAAAGTGCGAGTACAGTCAGTATTGGTAAAGGAATCAACAAATGAAATATAAACATGTAATTCAAGCCCAAAGTACTTTCTGCACTAAGAGGTTCATCTCAACACTGTGTTTCCTAAGATGGTAAAAAATCATGTGCAAACTAAATGAATAATTATGGGGAATAATTATATATGGCAAATCTAATACATGGATTATTATTTAGGTGTTAAAATTCAAGTTTATAAAGAGTTTACATTAATATAAACATTCCTATTAATTTAAGGAAAGAAAGCATCAATAGGATACAAAATGGCACTAAATATTACTAAAACAAAATAATGCAGAGAAGAGCAAAAATATATTTTGGTGCGTTTTCTTTGGCTAATAACATTTACTTTGGTACATGCAAAGTGCCTGTGAAAGGGAAAAACAGGAAAAAAACCAGCACCCTTAATAAGATACAGGTATTGGTATACTGAAATACTTCCTCAATTTGGACCCCAAAACTTCGATGCCTCCTGAGAACCTGGTCATGGACAAGGAAAGCCATGCCTAGAAGATATCACAATACAAGGCTTACAGCATGAGAGTCATAAGCTAGCAGGATTTGGACTAATGTGAAGAATGTGGAATGCTGACCTATTTTTTTCCCCTTCAAATTGTATCTATTCAGATTTCTTAAAAGCATGTTTAACTCTTCATTTATTTCAAAACACGTTATTAAATTTGGGGGCCTTCATTCAAGGTTTTATTTCATTCATCTACTAGATAAAAGTCCTAGAGTAATGCAGTTACTGTATATAGTATGTGTAATGGTGACTCCACAAAAAACCCTCAGATATTATGGAATGATAGATCCCTGATGCCTCTGAAGACCAAGATGATTTCAAACAGTCTTTTATGTCAAAAAAATCCTTTATCCACTGACCCCTACTTCTGAGGTGCCAAAATAAATTTAAAACATCCTTTCAAAGATTTTTAGATATTTTAGAACACCAACGCAAAGTAAACATTTATTTCACAAATATGTTTTAAGATGTTTGAAAAAAAAGGACTAATATCAATGGCCAATGCTAAAGTACAAAATGATATATCCATTCAAATTTTTCTGGAACTATGATTTGAATTTGACAAGATCGTGATGAAAAGTGTACAGGTTAAACTGCTGGAAAAATTTACTTGAGATCACCAGCATTACTAGATATTTTAAAGTAATATTTCTTCTAAAAGAAGAAGTTTTTATATCTTAGGCTTTTCTTATCTTGTAACAACTGGTATTAATAAATTAATAGAAATGCATAATAAGTTAACTCTTATTTGGGTAATTTTAAAACTTAGTTCGAGATACTGATGTAAAAGATCATGATAAAAATTTAGCTACTGGACATTAGGTATTTTTTAAAAATTTCTTTTTCCCACTTATTTACGGAATGTGATGCCTTAAAATTGTATTCAAAAAAATAACATGTCAAACACTGAAATTTTATACTGCCCTTGATACTTTATTTGCTCTTTCTTGCTTAATATTTCTGTGAAGTAGAATAGTTCTATTATTCCTCTTTGCTGCTGAAGATAAATTTTGCATGAGTCTGTTTCCAATGTTCTGTGCTTTGAACTTACTCTCATCTAATTCATGAATATGCTGAAAGATTACAAAGCTCTTTCTGGCTATAAAATCGACGAAACGGAGTCAGAAATAATGCGATTCTTGAAACCTTGTCCATCCACTTTATTTATGAACTGCAAAGGAAAATAATATCCAAATGCCCAGAAATATTTTGGCATTGAAATGAATATACGTCCTATTAACATAGTCAGAGATAATTGAAAACTGTTGACTAAACACAATGGAACAGATTTGAGAGAGAAGGTTTATTCAAGTGCAAATCATATAGAGGTTGCTTATAATTAGGACTATTTTATAAAATAAGTCATTTGAAATAAAAGTAAGGACATATCTAAATTCTTATTTAACATATTAAATAAAACATCTCTTTGAATCCAAAGAAACCCTATGTAGGGTTCCCTTTTCTCCACAGCCTCTCCAGCATTTATTGTTTGTAGATGGGAGTGTAAACGGATACAGCCCCTATAGAAAACAGTATGGAGGTTCCTTAAAAAACTAAAAATAGAACTACCATATGACCCAGCAGTCCCTGTACTGGGCATATACCCAGGGAAAACCATAATTCAAAAAGACACATGCACCCCAATGTTCACTGCAGCTCTATTTACAATAGCCAGGACATGGAAGCAACTTAAATGTCCATCAACAGAGGAATGGATAAAGAAGATGTGGTACCTATATGCAGTGGAATATTAGCCATAAAAAGAAACAAAATTGGGTCATTTGTAGAGACGTGGATGGACGTAGAGACTGTCATACAGAGTGAAGTAAGTCAGAAAAACAAATATCGTATATTAACGCATATGTGTGGAATCCAGAAAAATGGTATAGATGATCTTATCTGCAAAGTATAAATAGAGACACAGACGTAGAGAACATATGGATACAGAGGGGGAGGGGGAAGGAACTGGGAGATTGGGATTGACACATATACACTACTGATACTATGTATAAAATAGATAACTAATGAGAACATACTGTATAGCACAGGGAACCCTACTTAATGTACGGTGGGGACCTAAATGGGAAGGAAATCCCAAAAAGAGGGGATATAGGTATATGTACAGCTGACTCATTTTGCTGTACAGTAGAAACTAACAACATTGTAAAGCAACTATACTCCAATAAAAATTAATTTAAAAAAAAAAAACAAAGAAAACCTATATAATCTCTAAGGGACATGCTATACATACTTTGTGGAAAGAAATGACACTAAACCCCTGAACTGCTCTTGAAGGAAGTATATGACATGGAGGAAAGAAGACTTGAACTCTGGAGTCCTGGATTCTAATCTTGGCTCCTCCCACACTGGGCCTGTGACCTTGGGAAATCTCAATCTCTAATGCACTTCTATTTTCTCATGTTAATAATTATGAAGTTATGCTTAAGAATATCTAAAAGCCCTTCTGACCTTGAAACTAAAATAATTTACATTGAACCTCTATTTCTTAAGGCCTGACAATTGACAAAACATATTCTAGGTTGCAATTAATGTGATTTTGGAAAAAATTTTTAACCCTAAAAATTCACTTGTTCAAACTGAAGACTGACAACTTCTGTATGTTTACTTCCGAAGCTTTTACTAGACCACAATTATGGCAGAATGAAAAAAAAAAGAGGATAATAAAATTCACTGGGCAAACATTTTCCTATCTAGAGTCTCAGATGTAAACAGATTTTAATGACTGCCTTTCAGTGCGATAACAGGAACCAGCAACCTTTTCATAGCTCCATTTCCTGATAACCCATCACGGAATGGCGGCTGAGTTATATTAAAGAAGAAAGTTCTAACTCTGTGGATCTTCACTTTAAATATGTTTGTTTCTATTTGTGTTTTTGTTTTTTATGGATAGGGGATGTGAAGCAGAACCCCTTAAGTGAAATGGGCCCTGACATCAGTAAGAAATGGGAGAAGCAGAGGAATAGGAATTTGGGTGTACACGGGGTCATCAGCAGGAGAGGACCGAGGACACAGGATCCCAAGTCACATGGTGATAATGCGACCCCAGGGAAACATGGCCAATGAAAATTTCATTGTGCCAAGGATGATTGCTACAAGCTTTTAAATTGTGAGTGACTAGAGATCCTTTTGTTATAATTACTCTGTACCCCTGGGAGCAAAGTATACTCTTTATAATCTCTCCCTTCCCCTGCCCACCACGTTGCCTTTTCTCTGGTGACCCCAGAGCTCCAAGTGCTCCAGCAAAAGCTGCTCCTCCCCAGCCTCCACACCTCTGGATGTTCCTGGCACCCTTTTTCTCTCTCCTGAGGACACCGTTTCTTGCTTCCTTTACAGCCGCCAGTGGGGTGGCCATTTTCTTGCTTACACCCCATACCTTTGCATCTAGAGGCAGCACGGGTGCCCATGCTCCACGTTGTCACCACCAGACCATTCTCCCTTCCTTCTTCCTAAACCTACAGCTTTGGAGCAGACTATGCAGTGCAGTCCCCTTCTTGCTGTAACCGAACACCAACCCCTGATTCAATCTCTCTTTTTACTCTAAGATTTTACCTCCTGGATTATTGTTCTATTTTCTAATACTGCTCCTAACACATTTTTTTTGTAATTATTATAGCCATTTGAACGTTCTTCTAACACTGAGGCCTCTCAGTTCCGGGCACACTTCTCTTCCCAAAGATCTGTACTTTCACTTCACTGAAGCCACTAACTCTCCTGGTCTTGTTATTACTAATAACTATATCCCCTCCATACTCTTAGCTCTATTTTCTGTCACCATCTCCTGTATTTCCAGCCCTCTCCCTTAAGTACCCTGAGTCTAAAAGTTCTTTAACTCCACCAGGCCCTAAAATCCATTAATGCTACCACCTTTTCACTGTCTTTCAAAGTCCTTTGTATTTTTACTTTCCTCTTCATACAACTAAATTCCATGGCCAATCATTTTCAACTCCTTACATACAACCTCAGGTCAAACGGATTCTCCTTTTGTTTTATTATACTCACATGGCAATTCCAAAACTTGTACCACAAGTGCATCTGTATGCTATACATAGCTGGAGGGTAAGTATCATTATGATATGTGTGTCAAGCTAAATTCATGACTGTCAACTTCAAGTGGACCATCAATGCTACCATAAAGTCAAAATACATGTACCATTTCATTCATTCTCTCATTCTCTTAAGTGACCACTTCACATCTCCTCTCTTTTCAAAATTCCCATATCTCCTTTCTCACCTTTAATCTCAGCAAAATGGCCTTTACTGATAAAATAGATGCAACCAAAAGAGTACCACCACAAGTTTCCAACATCTGCTTCTGTTCAAAATACTGTATTTTTTCCTGTTACTAGTGATGGGCTCTCCATATTTCTATCCAAAGCCAACTATTCCATTCCATCCATCCTGCCAACTTAAGGATATCACTCCAGAAATTTTTTGCTCTCTCCTTTGCACCACTAGTTTTCTGTTCTATTCTAGAAAACCCACATTGGGAAATCATCATGTATAATTTCCCCTATTAAAAACAACAACAAACTCTTTGATTCATATTCCCTTCCAGCTAATGCCACATTTCTCTGCCTTCTTGTTTCAGCAAAATTTCCTGTTACCTTGAGTTCTTTCTTCAATTCATCACATGCTATTTTCTCTTGAATTCACTCCACTTAGTCTTTTGAGCCAAATCATTAAAAGTAATTTTGACAGAGTCATCATTGACCTCTATGTTTCAAATATAAAAACAGAATATCTTTTGAAATACAATAAATATATTTGAATGTAATAGTCAATTTCAATGCACATTATTTTTGACTTATTAGCAGCTTTTGAAACAGTCGATCATTCTCTCTTTCTTGTAATAAATACTTTCTCACTTGCCTTACAGAAAAGCATTCTCATTTGCATGTTTTTTCTCCAATGTTGTTGGCTACTTATTTTAATATGCTTTGTTGGTTTCTTCCCATCTCTCTGAACTCTAAATGGTATAGTGTCCCAAGTAAATATAAAAGTGTAAGTATATGACATAACAACCTGTATGGTGTCTAGGGCAGCCCCCATAAGTGTTAAGATTTATGCAAAGCAATGCAATGAGTGATCATATTGAGTGACATATGTAACAACTGTACATAGCCTTTCTTCAATTCATGCCAGATTTTGCTGCAAAATAGTTCAGGCATTTAGGCACTAAATGTGTCACAAAAAACTTTCAGTTTCCAATCCTTTATGGAGTTTGAAATTTTAGATAAGCGGTTATGGACCTGTCTTAATTATCAATGGTTAATCAGAAAAGAAGCTGTTTTGGAAAGATAAATACTGAAAAATACTTCACCTCCTCCACACGTGGCATCGCAATCTTCCCAGCCTGTGTGTGTCCACATGAAAAGGGGTTCAGGTGCTTTGGAGCTCTGATTCTCTGGTACAGGGTCTGATGGGATAGTGTATTCATAATGAAGACCATAATTCTGGTCTTGAAACAGCAGCACCTGTAATATATAAAAGTGATGAAGGCAGATGGATCAAAGTAGAGCATTTTCAATGTAAAGCATAAAACTAAGGATACAAATACCTTAAAATGCTTTTTGCATGGTGTGCATGCTCCTTTAATACACAGTAGACTTGAGATATTATGCTTAAATGTTGAAATTGTCCTACTTCTGAAAACACTGGAGTTACACACTTACCTTTGAGCTAAAGACAGCATGAAAAAATAGCCCACTTGAATAAGGTCAGAGATACCACATCACTTTCTCCCAAGTTGATGGACTAGACAGTCTCTCAAAGCATGGTACATGTATGAGGTGACTTTAGTAGGGGGGGACAGGGACATGTGTCCTACATAACCTCAAGATATAACCCACGATCTAATATCAAATGAAGCCGTTCCACTCATATAAAAAAGAAAGATGAATAATAAGTCCCTGTGTCAACAGAGGAAGAGAAGATTTTGGGAATCATTTCACTCCATAAGGGTAGAGAACTTCTAAGCCAATTAGAGGACAAGAATTTTATTCCATGTATACTTACAGTTAAACTTTAACTTTGGCAAGGTTACTAATTTTCCATTTATAATAAAGATCATTTCCTTTGAAAAGAAATTTATGTTAAAAAGAACTTCTAAATGCAAATTAACTTAATAACGGTACAGTTATGTACACATATGTAAACAGTGTAAGAAACCATAAAGGATGTATGAGAATGATTGAACTTTGGGCTACACTGGCCTAAACCATAAGCAGGGACCATGTCTGCTTTGTTCTCCCATGGTACCCAGTATCAAGCTAAGAACTGCATCATCATGAGCAAGCATACATATTTTAAATGAAAGAAAAATACCTGAAATATACTCATTTTAAATAAAAGAATGAATGAGAATATATGTTTCTTTATAAATACATTTTCACCAAATATGTCAAACAAGCCCATGGAATATATCACTTCTATGGATCTGAGGATTTATGGAAGCAGTCTATATGACACACTGTGATGTATAAAAACATATATATCTAAATTTTAAATTATGTTAAAGTATTAGAAAACTTTGATATTTAATCTGTATCAAGGTGGTTGTAATGACAGGTTACAGAGTTAACACTTAATAGGAAAAAATTTAAATGAGCCCAGGGTTAATCTTCTTTACTTCTTTTTCTTAAGATTCTGCCTCAATATATTATCAGAAATACTAAGATAAATTTTAATATGTGGATTGGGGAACTAGTAACATTATAAACATAAACATTTATAACATTATAAATCAACTATATCAACAATAAAAATAATACTTTAAAAATTCATATATACTAACATACTGGGTACTACTTCTAAGTATATCACAGTGCTTATTTTGGCTTTAAATATCTCATTTCATGCTGCCAGTGACTTTTCAGCTAAATGAGTTAAAAAAGAGAGAGATGGACTCACCTTGTTTATGGAAATAACCAGACTATTACATGATTTTTAAATTGATGAAATGAACATATAAATAAATCATTTGCCAACTTATTTAATTAAATGAAATTCATGTCTTTTTTTCTTAAAAAACTACCTTTTCATCGACAGAACTTTAGATTGTCCTTGAATATCTAATGCCATTTAAAATAAAGACATTGGCTACAAAATCATTAGCTCTTTCTTAAACCATTTGAACTTGGCAGTATTCTTTGCAAGAAGGAAAGTGTGACTGCGTTACAGTTGAGGGGCACATACTGAAGCATGGCAGCAGAAGGTATTGCCTTTCAAAATTCAGTACCAGCTTTCAATCTGTAATAGTCATTAAAGAAAAATATCTTAGAAGTGCAGTTTCCCTTGGATTACTGAATAAATCCAGGTCACATAGATGCCTTCTTTTAGACATAGTTCACTGACTTTAATTATGTTTCATGCTTCCAGGAAAAACCTTGGTAATTACCAGTCAGATTAAGGATTCTGCAGCAAGGAAACTCCCTCTGCCCAACACTGAGGTCTCACATATACTGTTCTAAGATTCTGAATTAGAGGTTCACTAAAAGAGCCTCAGTCTTCTTCCATTAAAAAGAACGTAGTTTACATTCATGTAAGGGAGGCAACCTGATGGCGTTTTCTGCAACCCAATCATTAAACAAATGTTTGTTGTTGATAATGTTGTTATTCTAAGTGACCCAGTCATGGAAAGAGCCAGATATTGGTCATACAATGTTTGTTTCGTCATTTTTTTTTCCCTCTCTCCAGATGGCAGAGGGCACAGAGTGGAGTTTCCAATTCAAATTAAATAAAAGGACCCAGAGGAACTGTGGGGAAATGAACAAAATAATTATTTAAAGTATATGCATACTCATGATCCAAGGCTGTCTGGTGTAAAGAACTTAGATTTAAGCTCTGCATCAGGAGAGGCAGCATAGAAGATGGATTAACACCTGGTTTATTCAAAGCTAAATAACTTACTGGGAGGCACTGAGCACAGTATTTAACCTTTTACATACTTAGTGTCTTCTAATCTGTAAAATGGAGTAATAATAATACTTACTACACAGGGTTATTTTGAGGATTAAATGCTGTAATGAACATAAAGCACTTTTGGATAGGGTCTGACTCTCAGTGCTTGATGGTGTATATTATTACTAGTATTAAGATTCGGAACAGAAGGCCCCCATGCAACTCACCCTGCTCCCTTTATGCATATTCCTGTTGGTAAAGTCTATTGACTGCAGTTCTCTAAAACATTCTTACTTGAAATGTGGTCAGTGGACCAGCAGTAGTGGCATCACCTGGGAGGTGGTTAGAAATGCAGGTCTCAGGTTCCTCCCCAGAATATGCATTTTAACAAGAACCCCAGGTGATTTGCAGGCATGTTAAAGTAGGAAAAGCAAATGGGTCAGTATGACATTTGAACCTCTGGCTGCTATACTGGCAACACAGATGTCTCCAGTTGAGGAAGAATTCAACTTTAATTGTGTGGAGATATTAAATAATGTGGTACACCACACTCCAAATAAATAGTCAGTTGACTGTATTTTAGAGTTGTTTTTATGTGTGGACTCAAAGAGGTGTTGAAGTGTGTGAATCTCAGACTTTGCCACCAGAAGAAAAATCTCCTGAGCCATTAGCATTGACTGCAATGATCAAGGTCAAAAGAGGCATGTGAACCTGCCACGAGCGAGGGCGCAGAGCCCCAATGTCCTGATTCTTTCACTCCAAACTCAGACCAATCTTCTGCTACATGGTAAAGAAACTTATTATCCCAAACATTCAAATTATCATAATTCTTTACAGGAATCACTTAACCTAGTAAGAACACAATGGGGTAATTGGAAGCCTTGTTAGATATTTATCAAACGTTTTCCCCCGGGAACAATACCATTTTATCAAAAGTATTTTATACAGATTCAGGCAATGCCCATTTCACAGATGTATGAAATGCTACGGTTTGCCATATTATAGCACTCTCTTTATAGACATCCACTCTGGTTAGTAAACATATGTTTTTAGGGAAAGAGGAAACTTATTGCCTGCTAATTCACTTCTACTGTGAGTCTGTGAATTCCCTAAAATATCGTGTTCCTTTCGTAATAATTTCCATTTTTAGACATCTTGATTTCAAACACGTTAAAAAACTCTAAAAACCCACCTCACCTCTTAAATAATTTTAAATGTTTACTTGACAATTCAAATTTGGAAAAAAGATAAGAGAAGGCACGGTGGGAATGTCCTTTGTCATAGGAAGCTGATTATGCAATGTTATCGATTCGTTCCCTCATACCAGGAGGTGTAATGGTGATGTAGTAGGACCTTTGGCGGAGATCTTCTCCCAGAGACCTCGTCTTACATAATGGACAGTAGTTCCCGCTAAGTTGAATGCTCCAGAGTGTTCAATCTTCCAGTCACTATTAATAGACTGTTTTCCAGTGTCTCGGAGAGCTATAAAAAGGTTATAAAATATTATGAGATTAACAAGTCAGCATCATTAATCACTATCCACTTTGCATGATTTTGTTTAAAGCATTTCATTCATTTCTAAACTAAATGGTCAACACTCCCTGATGTAAAACATGAGGAATCTCCTCTTTGGGAAAGTCTGCAATCACAGCAAATGCCACAGGAAGTTCTCCTTCTCTCCTGAAGCTGTCCACAAACCATACAGTCACGTTTATCCTTGCCTCCTCCAACCTCCTTTGAACACTTGATGTCTATAACCTTATTTTGTGTCCCTTAATCATTTATTCTTTAACAACATATTATTATTTTAAAGGCTATGTGTGTCTGTGTTGTCTATGCAATGATCCAATGAACAATGTGAAGGCTGGTACTACATCTTATACATGCTCTGTACCTCCTATGCCACCCAGGAAAGAGTGTGATGACAGAAAGATCATGACATGGAATGTTAACTAACAGATCAGAATGACAGGGTTACGTTCAATACAAAACAATTCAAAGATAATGTGTTAGTTCTAAAAACAGAACTCAGAACCTTTAAACATCCCTAGTTTGTGATTTATTGTGTACAAGAATAGAGGATAAATGCTAATTCTCACCCACAAGCAGCCATCATTTGTATGAAACTTTATGGAGTAACTTTGTTTACCTATACTTTTTTTCTCTTTTTCTTTTTTGACCTGATCTGTGCTACTATTTAAATGAGATTCATAACATGGAAGTGACATGTCACGATTATCATTTAAAATTAAGGATTCCTTCCGCTTTTTCCAAATGATTTTATTTTATATTTAAACTTTAAACTCTCCCATATAATTGAATTTCTCTTTCAAAAACATTTACCTGTGGAAGCAACCTAAGTGTCCATCATTGGATGAATGGATAAAGAAGATGTGGCACATATATACAATGGAATATTAGCCATAAAAAGAAATGAAATGGAGGTGTTTGTAATGAGGTGGATGGACCTAGAGTCTGTCATACAGAGTGAAGTAAGTCAGAAAGAGAAAAACAAATACTGTATGCTAACACATATATACGGAATCTAAGGAAAAAAAAAAGGTCAGGAAGAACCGAGAGGTAAGACGGGAATAAAGACACAGACCTACTAGAGAATGGACTTGAGGATATGGGGAGGGGGGAGGGTGAGCTGTGACAAAGTGAGAGAGTGGCATGGACATATATACACTACCAAACGTAAAATAGATAGCTAGTGGGAAGCAGCCGCATAGCACAGGGAGATCAGCTCGGTGCTTTGTGACCACCTAGAGGGGTGGGATAGGGAGGGTGGGAGGGAGGGAGATGCAAGAGGGAAGAGATATGGGAACATATGTATATGTATAACTGATTCACTTTGTTATAAAGCAGAAACTAACACACCATTGTAAAGCAATTATACTCCAATAAAGATGTTAAACTCTAAAAAAAAAAAAAAATTTACATGAAGATTCATCGAAGGTTTTTATGCCATAATGTTATGAAAATGTTTTGATAATAAGCCAATAAATCTTCTAAAATATTATTTAAGCCAATCTCTATTTATTGAATGTTTGAGGATTTCCAACTTTTTAATATTGTAAATAATGCTCAGATAAATACACTGTACACTAAATATTTGTATACCTGAATACTTCCCTTGGATAGATTCCCAGATTTGGAATTACAGAGTCAAAGAAATCAAACATTTAAAGATTTGGAAAAACAATTTCAAATTGATTTTAAAAAGTTTGCAAGAATTTATGCTTTCATAACAGTGACTGAGAGTGTCCATTTCTGAACACCTCCTTGAAAGCACCTTTCTCTTGTATAATATTTAATCATGCCTAAATCATTGCTTATCAAGCATCCGCTATAAATCAGGAAATACTCAAAGTTCTGGGACTTCCCAAATGAACAATAGAAATATGTTCTCTGGCTTCATAGAACTTATCATCTAACTAGCAAACCAGATATTAATCAAGTCATAAGTAACCAACTAATTATAATTACGCTGAAACTTGTGAGGGAGGAATCAGGAAAGGCTTGCCTGAAGGATGTCATTTATGGAGGATGCTAGCCAGGGGAAAAGAGAAACATAGAAAGAGTGTTCAAGACTGAGGGAACTACAGATGCAAAGGTCACCATTGCAGCTTGGTGAGAATCAGGTAGCAAATGTGCAGATGCCACATGTACTGAAGTGGATCATGAACTCATGAGGCTGGAGAGTAAGGAATAGCCAGATCTTATAAGCCTTGTTAAATTTTAGAGGCTTTTTCCTAAGAAAAAATATAAAACTATACAAGATTTTGAACAATATTGTACAGAAAATGGACTTGCATAGGACAAATTTGTATAGAGAAGACAGAATAGTAGCCCAATGGAAAGTAATGGTGGCTTGGCTTAAGGTAGTAGAGAAAAGTGCAAAGAGGAATTTAGGAGTGAAATTGATAAAATATGATGATGACTTGGTTGTCCTGTGTGAAAGGAAGTGTCAGGAATGATGCCAGGTTTCTAGTATGAGAAACAGTGGGTTATAAAAGCAAACAGTGAGATTGGAAAGGCTAGCAAAAAAAATGATTGAGGAGAAATATCAGGATTTGAATTTTGAACAATCCAGATTTTTAGAAAAGTCTCTTTTTGCTATTGAGGTTAAAGATATTTTTCATTTGCTTGTTAGTTATTTGTCTTTTAAATTTAAATTAATTAAGCAAATTATAAATTATCTGTGAAGGTTTTTTGGTCCACTAAGAGATTTTTCTGGAGTTTATATTCTCATTATTATAAGCAACATGTTAATAAAAGTATTGAAATTTTACCTCTTAATTTCTACCAAGTAATATCTTTATCACATACTGCATATAAAGTATAATGTTTTAGATGAAATATTAAGCATAAATATTTTCAGATGTATGAAAAATATATAAGTACTAATGTTTACCTTGAATTTTAAACTTGAAAGGGAAATACATTGCCAGAAACTCTCAACACTTTGCAAATAGCTCTTACCATCTACAAATGGATATACTTCTGATAATGCTAGATTGATTAAAAAAATAATGATTTTGTCTAAAAGGTAAAGTACTTCTTGTATTTCTCTAAGGTCTATTAAATATTCTGAGAGTCTTTTTGGCCTAGATTTGTACTGCAGCCAGTATAATTCCATTCTTTTTTCCTGTATCTCAACATATATTCATGACACTATTATAAAGGAATATTTCCTGAAAATCTCTAAGAAAAATGCCTTAAAAACCTTTTGTGGTGACTACAGTATAATGTTGAGACTCAACTGGTATTCTGGAATTCAGCATTCCCCGCCCAAATGCCACATGCATGTATCTGAAAACCCACACAATTTATAAGCTTAAGAGCAACCTTATATGCAGACTCAATACTCTGGGTGTGTGGTGTTTCCTGGTTTTGGTTTTTAATTCATTAGCTTTAAAAACGTTTTTAGAAAATCTGTTTCTGGCCATAGCTGAATAACTGGAACTGCACTATCTCTCCCCCGTAAACAACTAGAAAACTAGACAGTATATGAAACAACTGTTCCCAGACACTGGACAATGGACAACAGAGAACTGTGATCCCTAAGAGGAGGAGACCAAATGCTCTCTAAAATTACTTGACTTTCTGCCCGAAGATATTTAGCAGGCCCCACCACAGAGAGGGGGAACTCAAGCAGAGCACAGATAACGAGGGCTTCAGCGAGATGAGGACACAGAGAATGGAGTTCAAACTGGCTAAGGCAGCTGGAATCTGTTTTATTGAGTACTGGAGAAGAGGAAGCAACACAGCGACAAGCTTCAAAATATTTCATAAGTTGACATAGTGTGAGGGACATAACCTAGAGGATTTCACTTATTTATGCTTGCCGTGTAGAGACCTCTATCCTATTTAAGCTGCAACAGCCTCCTTATATACTCTCACTGTTACACTTAACTATCAGCCCTATCATTTATCAGTTCATCTTATTGTCTGTCTTGGAGCCCTTAAAGTCTTTCGTTTTCACTTTTACGTCTCTTTTGGAGGTTACCTTAAACCTTACTAGTTTATGTAATGACCCAATGGAAAGAAATGGGAATAACCAGGTACCTGGCAGGTTGGACACAATAGAGTTTTCATAGGACACAGGGAATATGGGCGGCAGGGGGGTAGTGTCAAGTGCATGCTATTTCACAATTATCTTTTTGTTTTATATTACAGAAGTTAACTACCTTCTAATTCCTACAACACTATCCATTAACATCAAGCAGCATGGTATTACACCAAATATTGGCAACTTAAACTTCTACAACAGAATTTCTTAGAGCCACTCAAAAATAACTGTTTCATTTGTTTCATCCTTCATCTGTCAAAAATTTTTGTGGCAGAAACTACCATGGTAGTTTAAAGGAGAATGATCTCAGTTTACTTGCACTATTCTTTTAAAGTCTTGAGTTTCTATAAATCCTAGAGTTAACTGATTATTACTAAATTCTTAAGAAACAAAAGAAGTCTTTTTTCCTAAAAGTTCTGGTATTTTTCAAGGAAACGAAGTGAACCATTAACAAACAGAATGCATTTTTTTCTATGATACGGTAATTAGGAAAACCAACCAAAATACGAATATGATAAAAGCAAAAGAAAAAAATCTTCAAAGGTGTTCCTTTGAGCCTGAAACTAAATATTGTACTAAGTTGCAAATAAGTGGGGTGAAATTCCGCAAGGCTGGGAAAAGAGAAACTACCTAGGACCTGTAAACTGCACAACTACTGGAGCTTGCGTAGGGTTGGAAGACATATGCATTCTATGCTATCAGAGTGAAGATATCTTACTGAACATACAGACTCCTCAGAGGAGAACCTAGAAAGGCTGAATATTAGAAATAAAGCTGGTCTAGTCCTAGAATAAAGGCTCCCTGAAAAGGGAGGGTAGGCACAAAAATTATTTGAAGACATAGTGTTCAAAATTTTTCCAAATCTGATGTAAACCATAAACCTACAGATCTGAGAAGTACATTGGAACCCAAACAGGATAAGCATAAAGAAAGCCATACCAAAGCACAATACAATCAAACTGCTAGCACACAATGATAGGGAGAACAATCTTAATAGTGGCCATATTTAAAATAGATAACCAACAAGGACTTACTGTATAGCACAGGGAAATCTACTCAATATTATCTACAACCTAAATGGGAAAGGAATTTGAAAAAGTATAAATGCATGTATATGTATAACTGAATCACTTTGCTGTACACCTGAAACTAACACAACATTGTTAATCAACTATACTCCAGTATAAAATAAAAAGTTAAAAAAATAAAAGATAAAAAGCATGGAATCATAAAAAAAATAGTGGTCAAAAAGGAAACAGGCATATTAGATATAGGGGAAAAAAGATTTAAGAATTCCCTGGATATACCATTACAACTAATGCAAGCCAGAAGACAATGAAACGTTACCTTAAAGTGAAAAAAACAAAACAAAGTAAAACAAAACAAAATATAGAATTCTATATTCAGTGAAAATATCCTTCACATATGAAGGTGAAATAAATATACTGTCAGACAAACAAAATCTGAGAAATTTGGCTGCCAGAAGACTTGCTCTACAAGAAGTATTAAAGGATGTTCTTCAGTCTAAAAGAACATGGTTCTACATGGAAACAGGTGTCTATGTGAAGGCATGAAGAATGCTGGTACTGGTAAATGTACAAAAATATCTAAGTATGTCCTTATTAGTTGTCTATTTTATAAGGACCTACTGTATAGCACAGGAAACTCTTCTCAATACTCTGTAATGACCTACATGGGAAAAGAATCTAAAAAAGAGTGGGTATATGTTTAACTGATTCACTTTGCTGTACAGCAGAAACTAACACAACATTTTAAATCAACTATCCTTAAATAAAAATTTTTAAAAATTAAAAAATAAAAAAATAAAATAAAAATATATGTAATTTTTTCATTAATAAGTTCTTTATAGTATAATTAACTATTTAAAGCATAAATAGTTACAATGTATTTTGGTGCTTAAAGCATATGTAGAAATAAGTTGATTATATAAAATGTAGAAATAAAATGTATAATAGCACAAAGGAGGGGAAGGAGGAAAAGGGAACTAAACTGTTCTAAGGAACTTACATTACATGTAAAGTGGCACAATATAATCTGAAGGGAGACTATAATAAGTTAAAAACTCATACAGTAAAGCAATCAATGAAAATATAAAACATGAGCTATACATGGCTGATAAGCAAATAAAGGAGATTAATGGAATACTAAAAAAAAAAAAAAAAATCCAACAGAAGCCAGATAAAGAGGAAAAAAGGAATAGAAAGGAATGAAATACATAGAAAAATTCAATATTCACATAATTATATTATGTTTAAATGTACTATGATATTAGTTAGGATAGATTATCAGGCCAGAGGGCCAACTATATTCAATTTACAAGAATGTACTTTAAAAATGAAAGATAGGGAGATTAAACCTAAAAGGATAGAAAGAATTAAGCATGCAACACTAATCAAAAAAGATGTATTGGCTATATTAATATCAGATAGCATGGACTTCAGGTCAAGGAATATTCTAAGATCAAAAGAGAATTTTTTAAAATGTCATTTAAATTTAAATTACTTTAAATGTAAAATCTCAAATGACAATTAAAATTTATTAAGGAGATCATAAAATCTCAAGTGTATAACAAAGCATCAAAATGCGCGAAGCAAAAACTGACATAATTGAAAGGAGATATAGAAAAATCCACAGTTTTAATCAGAGATTTCAATATTTCTCTTTCCTTAGATGATAAAAGAAGAAAATCAGTAAGAATATAGAACACTTGAACCAAATGGAGGCAACTGATATTTAGAGAAGAGTCAGCATTGCAGAATATAATTTTTTTTTCAAGTATAAATGAAACATTAACCAATATAAGCCATAGGCCATGAAACAAGTCTCAGTTGAAATCAGGCAGTACAGCTGACCCTTGAACATGTATGTGAACTGTGTGGGCCACTTATACACGGATTTTTTTCAATGGTAAATACTTCACTACTACATGATCTCCCATCCCCACCTCCCCTGATGTTTGAATTTACAAATGCTGAACTGAATCGCAGATAGCGAGAAACGGTATATATGGAGGAAGAGCCTATGTGGAGATCTGACTATAAATTATACTAGGATTTTTGGCTGTATGGAGGGTAGGCGTCCCTAACCCCCACGTCGTTCAAGGATCAACTACATATTCTCTTTCCACGCAGATTTAAACTGGAATCAATAACAAAATATCTACTAGAAAATCTACAAATACTTGGAAATTAAACAATACAGTTACAAATAACCCATGAGTCAAAGTAGAAACCACAATGACAATTTGAAAATATTTTAAACAAAAAGTATGACCTGCAAAAATTGTGGAATGCAGCTAAAGCAGTGCTTAGAAAAACTGTCATATTAGCAAAGAAGAAAGGACTAAAATCAATTACCTAAGTTTCTAACTTAAAATGGTATTAAAAAAATCGATTTAAACCTAAAGTAAGTAGGAAGAAAATAATAAAGACCAAAAGTCAATTGAATAGAAAGCAGATTAACAATAGATGCAATTAATGACACTAAAAGTTGGTTATTTCAAAAGATCAAAAACGGATAAAACTCTAGTTTGACTGATTAGGAAAAGAAGACAAAAATTAACAACATCAGAAATGAGAGGAGAAATATTGCTATAGTGCATATAGACACTGTAGTGTTATAAGGACATATTATAAACCACTTCAAGACAATAAACTTGATAAGTGAAATAGATAAGTTCTTTGAAGACACCAATTACCAAATCTGACACAAGAATTAAAAGAACATCTGACTAGTTATAAACACAAACACACACACACACACACACACACACACACACACACACACATACTAAAGAAATTAGGCTGGGATTCAAAAACCTTCCCAGAAAGAAAATACCAATGTTCAAACATTTAAGGAAAAACAGTACCAGTTTTATACAAAATTTACTATAAAACAGAACAGGAGGGGCACAAGGGTTCTTCAAATGTACTAAAAATGTTATTTTTCTTAAGGTAGGTAATAAATATAAACATTTGTACTTTACTGTTTCCTTTATAACTAACTATTGATTAAGAATATTTGTTTCTATCTATTAAATATTCATGAAAATTACATTTTTATATATTCTGGACACAAATTCTTTTCATGATAAATTTATTGCAAATATTTTTCTCTGAGACTATGGCTTTTTATTTTCTTAATGATGTCTTTAAAAGAACAGTAGTTTATTTATTTATTTAATTTGTATTCAATTATTTTTCAAATCTCACCTTCTCTTTTTTTTTTAACATTTTTATGGGACTATAATTGCTTTACAATGGTGTGTTAGTTTCTGCTTTATAACAAAGTGAATCAGTTATAAATATACATATATCCCCATATCTCTTCCCTCTTGTGTCTCCCTCCCTCCCAGCTGCCTATCCCACCCTTCTAGCTGGTCACAAAGCACCGAGCTGATCTCCCTGTGCTATGCGACTGCTTCCCAGTAGCTATCTATTTTACATTTGGTAGTGTATATATGTCCGTTTATACACTACCACTCTCTCACTTTGTCCCAGCTTACCCTTCCCCCTCCCCGTGTCCTCAAGTCCATTCTCTAGTAGGTCTGCATCTTTATTCCCGTCTTGCCCCTAGGTTCTTCATGACCATTTTTCTTTTTTTTAGATTCCATATATATGTGTTAGCATACGGTATTTGTTTTTCTCTTTCTGACTTACTTCACTCTGTATGACAGACTCTAGGTCCATCCACCTCACTACAAATAACTCAATTTCGTTTCTTTTTATGGCTGAGTAATATTCCATTGTATATATGTGCCGCATCTTCTTTATCCATTCATCTGTCAATGGACACTTAGGTGGCTTCCATGTCCTGGCTATTGTAAATAGAGCTGCAATGAACATTGTGGTACATGAATCTTTTTGAATTATGGTTTTCTCAGGGTATATGCCCAGTACTGGGATTGCTGGGTTGTATGGTAGTTCTATTTTTAGTTTTTTAAGGAACCTCCATACTGTTCTCCATAGTGGCTGTATCAATTTACATTCCCACCAACAGTGCAAGAGGGTTCACTTTTCTCCACACCCTCTCCAGCATTTATTGTTTCTAGATTTTTTGATGATGGCCATTCTGACCGGTGTGAGATGATATCTCATTGTAGTTTTGATTTGCATTCCTCTAATGATTAATGATGTTGAGCATCCTTTCATGTGCTTGTTGGCAATCTGTATATCTTCTTTGGAGAAATGTCTATTTAGGTCTTCTGCCCATTTTTGGATTGGGTTGTTTGTTTTTTTGATATTGAGCTGCATGAGCTGCTTGTAAATTTTGGAGATTAATCCTTTGTTAGTTGCTTCATTTGCAAATATTTTCTCCCATTCTGAGGGTTGTCTCTTCGTCTTGTTTATGGTTGCCTTTGTTGTGCAAAAGCTTTTGAGTTTCATTAGGTCCCATTTGTTTACTTTTGTTTTTATTTCCATTTCTCTAGGAGGTGGGTCAAAAAAGATCTTGCTGTGATTTATGTCATAGAGTATTCTGCCTATGTTTTCCTCTAAGAGTTTGATAGTATCTGGCCTAACATTTAGGTCTTTAATCCATTTTGAGTTTATTTTTGTGTATGGTGTTAGGGAGTGTTCTCACTTCATTCTTTTACATGTAGCTGTCCAGTTTTGCCAGCAGCACCTACTGAAGAGGCTGTCTTTTCTCCATTGTACATACTTGTCTCCTTTATCAAAGATAAACTGATCATATGTGCGTGGGTTTATCTCTGGGCTTTCTATCCTGTTTCATTCATCTATATTTCTGTTTTTGTGCCAGTACCATACTGTCTTGATTACTGTAGCTTTGTAGTATAGTCTGAAGTCAGGAAGCCTGATTCCTCCAGCTCCGTTTTTCTTGCTCAAAATTGCTTTGGCTATTCGGGGTCTTTTGTGTTTCCATACAAACTGTGAAATTTTTTGTTCTAGTTCTGTGAAAAATGTCTGTGGTAGTTTGATAGGGATTGCATTGAATCTGTAGATTGCTTTGCATAGTATAGTCATTTTCACAATGTTGATTCTTCAAATCCAAGAACATGATATATCTCTCCATCTATTTGTATTACCTTTAATTTTTTTCATCAGCGTCTTATAATTTTCTGCATACAGGTCTTTTGTCTCCTTAGGTAGGTTTATACCTAGGTATTTTATTCTTTTTGTTGCGATGGTAAATGGAAGCGTTTTCTTAATTTCACTTTCAGATTTTTCATCATTAGTGTATAGGAATTCAAGAGATTTCTATACATTAATTTTGTATCCTGCTACTTTACTAAATTCATTGATTAGCTCTAATAGTCTTCTGGTAGCATCTTTAGGATTCTCTATGTATAGTATCATGTCATCTGCAAACAGTGACAGCTTTACTTCTTCTTTTCTGATTTGGGCTCCTTTGATTTCCTTTTCTTCTCTGATTGCTGTGCCTAAAACTTCCAAAACTATGTTGAATAATAGTGGTGAGACTGGGCAACCTTGTCTTGTTCCTTATCTTAGTGGAAATGGTTTCAGATTTTCACCATTGAGGATGATGGTGGCTGTGGGTTTGTCATATATGGCCTTTATTATGTTGAGGTAAGTTCCCTCTATGCCTACTTTCTGGAGGGTTTTTATCATAAATGGGTGTTGAATTTTGTGAAAAGCTTTCTCTGCATCTATTGAGATGATCATATGGTTTTTCTCCTTCAATTTGTTAATATGGTGTATCACATTGATTGATTTGCATATATTGAAGAATCCTTGCATTCCTGGGATAAAACCCACTTGATCATGGTATATGATCCCTTTAATGTGCTGTTGGATTCTGTTTGCTAGTATTTTTTTGAGGATTTTTGCATCTATGTTCATCAGTGATATTGGCCTGTAGTTTTCTTTCTTTGTGACATCTTTGTCTGGTTTTGGTATCAGGGTGATGGTGGCCTCGTAGAATGAGTTGGGGAGTGTTCCTCCCTCTGCAAGATTTTGGAAGAGTTTGAGAAGGATATGTGTTAGCTCCTCTCTAAATGTTTGATAGAATTCGCCTGTGAAGCCATCTGGTCCTGGGCTTTTGTTTGTTGGAAGATTTTTAATCACAGTCTGAATTTCAGTGCTTGTGATTGGTCTGTTTATATTTTCTATTTCTTCCTGGTTCAGTCTTGGAAGGTTGTGCATTTCTAAGAATTTGTCCATTTCTCCCAGGTTGTTCCTTTTATTGGCATATAGTTGCTTGTAGTAATCTCACATGATCCTTTGTATTTCTGCAGTGTCAGTTGTTACTTCTCCTTTTTCATTTCTAATTCTATTGATTTTAGTCTTCTCCCTTTTGTTCTTGATGAGTCTGGCTAATGGTTAATCAATTTTGTTTATCTTCTCAAAGAACAAGCTTTTAGTTTTATTGATCTTTGCTATCATTTCCTTCATTTCTTTTTCATTTATTTCTGATCTGATCTTTATGATTTCTTTCCTTCTGCTAACTTTGGGGTTTTTTTGTTCTTCTAACTGCTTTAGGTGTAAGGTTAGGTTGTTTATTTGAAATGTTTCTTGTTTCTTAAGGTAGGATTGTATTGCTATAAACTTCCCTCTTAGAACTGCTTTTGCTGCATCTCATAGTCTTTGGGTCGTCATGTTTTCATTGTCATTTGTTTCTAGGTATTTTTTGATTTCCTCTTTGATTTCTTCCATGATCTCTTGGTTTTTAAGTAGTGTATTGTTTAGCCTCCATGTGTTTGTATTTTTTACAGATTTTTTCCTGTAATGGATATCTAGTCTCATAGCGTTGTGGTCAGAAAAGATACTTGATACGATTTCAATTTTCTTAAGTATCAATTAAGTCCATCTTGTTTAATGTATCATTTAAAGCTTGTGTTTCCTTATTTATTTTCATTTTGGATGATCTGTCCATTGGTGAAAGTGGGGTGTTAAAGTCCCCTAGTATGACTGTGTTACTGTCGATTTCCCCTTTTATGGCTGTTAGTATTTGCCTTATGTATTGAGGTGCTCCTATGTTGGGTGCATAAATATTTACAATTGTCATATCTTCTTCTTGGATTGATCCCTTGATCATTATGTAGTGTCCTTCTTTGTCTCTTGTAATAGTCTTTGTTTTAAAGTCTATTTTGTCTGATATGAGAATTGCTACTCCAGCTTTCTTTGATTTCCGTTTGCATGGAATATCTTTTTCCATCCCCTCACTTTCTGTCTGTATGTGTCCCTAGGTCTGAAGTGGGTCTCTTGTAGACAGCATATATACGGGTCTTGTTTTTGTATCCATTCAGCCAGTCTATGTCTTTTCTTGGGAGCATTTAATCCATTTACATTTAAGGTAATTATCGATATGTATGTTCCTATTACCATTTTCTGAATTGTTTTGGGTTTGTTATTGTAGGTCTTTTCCTTCTCTTGTGTTTCCTGCCTAGAGAAGTTCCTTTAGCATTTGTTGTAAAGCTGGTTTGGTTGTACTGAATTCTCTTAGCTTTTGCTTGTCTGTAAAGTTTTTAAATTCTCCGTTGAATCTGAATGAGATCCTTGCTGGGTAGAGTAATCTTGTTTGTAGGTTTTTCTCTTTCATCACTTTAAATATGTCCTGCCACTCCCTTCTGGCTTGCAGAGTTTCTGCTGAAAGAGCAGCTGTTAACCTTATGGGGATTCCCTTGTATGTTATTTGTTGTTTTCCCCTTGCTGCTTTTAATATTTTTTCTTTGTATTTAATTTTTGATAGTTTGATTAATATGTGTCTTGGCGTGTTTCTCTTTGGATTTATCCTGTATGGGACTCTCTGTGCTTCCAGGACTTGATTAACTATTTCCTTTCCCATATTAGGGAAGTTTTCAACTATAATCTCTTCAAATATTTTCTCAGTCCCTTTCTTTTTCTCTTCTTCTTCTGGGACCCCTATAATTCTAATGTTGGTGCTTTTAATGTTACCCCAGAGGTCTCTAAGACTGTCCTCAATTCTTTTCAATCTTTTTTCTTTATTCTGCTCTGCAGTAGTTAATTTCCAATATTTTATCTTCCAGGTCACTTATCCATTCTTCTGCCTCAGTCATTGTGCTATTGATTCCTTCTAGAGAATTTATTTTCATTTTTTGAGTTGTTCATCATTGTTTGTTTGCTCTGTAGTTCTTCTAGGTCCTTGTTAAACGTTTCTTGTATTTTCTCCATTCTATTTCCAAGATTTTGGATCATCTTTACTATCATTACTCTGAATTCTTTTTCAGGTAGCTGCCTATTTCCTCTTCATTTGTTTGGTCTGGTGGGTTTTTACCTTGCTCCTTCATCTGCTGTGTGTTTCTCTGTCTTCTCATTTTGATTAACTTACTGCGTTTGGGGTCTCCTTTTTGCAGGCTGCAGATTCGGAGTTCCCATTGTTTTTGGTGTCTGCCCCCAGTGGCTAAGGTTGGTTCAGTGTGTTGTGTAGGCTTCTTGGTGGAGGGGAGTAGTGCCTGTGTTCTGGTGGATGAGGCTGGATCTTGTCTTTCTGGTGGGCAGGTCCATGTCTAGTGGTATGTTTTCGGGTGTCTGTGGCCTTATTATGATTTTAGGCAGTCTCTCTGCTAATGCGTGGGGTTGTGGTCCTATCTTGCTAGTTATTTGGCATAGGGTGTCCAGCACTGTAGCTTGCTGGTCATTGAGTGGAGCTGGGTCTTGGCATTGAGATGGAGATCTCTTGGCGATTTTCTCCATATGATATTATGTGGAGCTGGGAGGTCTCTGGTGGACCAATGTCCTGAACTTGGCTCTCCCACCTCAGAGGCACAGCCCTGATGCCTGGCTGGAGCACCAGAAGCCTCTCATCCACATGGCTCAGAATAAAAGGGAGAAAGAAAGAAAGAAAGAAAGAAAAAGATAAGATAAAATAAAATAAAAGCTATTAAAATAAAAACCAAAAAATAATTATGAAAAAATTTTTTTTAAGTAATTAAAAAGAAAGAAAGAAAGAAGAGACCAAACCAAAAAACAAATCCACCAATGATAACAAGTGCTGAAAACTATACTAAAAACAACAAGAACAACAACAACAAAAAATGGACAGACAGAACCCTAGGACAAATGGTAAAAGCAAAGCTATACAGACAAAATCACACACAGAAGCATACACATACACACTCACAAAAAGAGAAAAAGGGGGAAAAAAAATATATCGTTGCTCCCAAAGTCGACCTCCTCAGTTTGGGATGATTCGTTGTCTATTCAGGTATTCCACAGATGCAGGGTACATCAAGTTGATTGTGGAGATTTAATCCACTGCTCCTGAGGCTGCTGGGAGAAATTTCCCTTTCTCTCTTTGTTCGCACAGCTCCTGGGGTTCAGCTTTGGATTTGGCCCCACCTCTGCGTGTAAGTCACCTGAGGGCATCTGTTCTTCGCTCAGACAGGACGGGGTTAAAGGAGCAGCTGTAGGGGGATCTTGCTGGAGGGACGGGTACAGAGTGCGGGGTGAGCCTGCAGTGGCAGAGGCTGGTGTGATGTTGCAACAGCCTGAATCGCACTGTTTGTTCTCCTGGGGCAGTTGTCCCTGGATCCTGGGACCCTGGCAGTGGCGGGCTGCACAGGCTCCCGGGAGGGGAGGTGTGGATAGTGACCTGTGCTTGCACACGGGCTTGTTGGTGGCTGCAGCAGTAGCCATAGCATCTCATGCCCGTCTCTGGGGTCCATGCTGATAGCCGCGGCTCGCGCCCATCTCTGGAGCTCCTTTAAGCAGCGCTCTTAACCCCTTCTCCTCATGCACAGGGAAACAAAGAGGCAGGAAAAAGTCTCTTGCCTCTTCGGCATTTCCAGACCTTTTCCCGGACTCCCTCCCGGCGAGCCATAGCGCACTAGCCCCCTTCAGGCTGTGTTCACGCAGCCAACCCCAGTCCTCTCATAGTTTTATTTTTGATGAAATCCAGTATATGCCTTTTAGGTGGAAGAGTTGGTAGTTTTGCACATCCATTGTAAAGAAAGCCTTGCTTACCACAATGTCATGAATATGTTTCTATTATGTTTCTTGCTATAAGTTTTAGAGTTTTAGCTTCTTTGTTTAGATTTCTAATCCATTTTGAGTTAATTTTTGTGTATGTTGTAAGGTTGGGGCCAAGGTTCAATTTTCTTCCTCATATAAATATCAAGCTATTCCAGCATTATTTGTTTAAAGAGTACTTTTTCTCTGTGCATTACCTCAACATTTTGGTTGGAAGTCAGTTTACTCCATATTTGTGTGTTTAATTTCATGATGATGATGAATTTGTCAATTTTTCTTGGTCAATTTTTGCTTTAAAGCTTTGAAGCTATATTCCTGGTTCATATAATTTAAAATTATAGGGGAGAGGGGCAAGATGGCGGAAGAGTAAGACGCGGAGATCACCTTCCTTCCCACAGATACATGAGAAATACATCTACACGTGGAACTGCTCCTACAGAACACCCACTGAACGCTGGCAGAAGACGTCAGACCTCCCAAAAGGCAAGAAAATCCCCACGTACTTGGGTAGGGCAAAAGAAAAAAGAAATAACAGAGACAAAAGAATAGGGGCGGGACCTGCACCAGTGGGAGGGAGCTGTGAAGGAGGAAAGGTTTCCGCACACTAGGAAGCCCCTTCGTGGGCAGAGACTGCGGGTAGCAGAGGGGGGAAGCTTCGGAGCCACGGAGGAGAGCGCAGCCACATTGGTGCGGAGGGCAAAGCGGAGATTCCCGCACAGAGGAGCGGTGCCGACCAGCACTCACCAGCCCGAGAGGCTTGTCTGCTCAGCCGCCGGGGCGGGCGGGGGCTGGGAGCTGGGGCTCGGGCTTCGGTGCTAGCCGGGAGGGAGTCCGGGAAAAACACTGCAGTTGCCGAAGAAGCAAGAGACTTTTTCCTGCCTCTTTGTTTCGCGGCGCGCAAGGAGAGGGGATTCAGAGCGCCGCCTAAACGAGCTCCAGAGACGGGCGCGAGCCGCGGCTATCAGCGCGGATCCCACAGCAACCGGGGCGCAGAGGGAAAAACGGAGAGGTTCCCGCACAGAGGCTCGGCGCCTAGCAGCACTCACCAGCCCGAGAGGCTTGTCTGCTCACCCGCCGGGGCGGGCGGGGGCTGGGAGCTGAGGCTCGGGCTTCGGTCGGATCCCAGGGAGAGGACTGGGGTTGGCTGCATGAACACAGCCTGAAGGGGCTAGCGCACCACAACTAGCCGGGAGGGTGCCCGAGAAAAAGTCTGCAGCTGCCGAAGAGGCAAGAGACTTTTTCTTGCCTCTTTGTTTCGCGGCGTGCAAGGAGAGGGGATTCAGAGCGACACTTAAACGAACTCCAGAGACAGGCGTGAGCCGTGGCTATCAGCGAGGAGCCCAGAGACGGGCGTGAGACGCTAAGGCTGCTGCTGCCGCCACCGAAAAGCCTGTGGGTGAGCACAGGTCATTCTCCACACCGCTCCTCCCGGGAGCCTGTGCAGCCCGCCACGGCCAGGCTCCCATAATCCGGGGACAACTTCCCCGGGAGAGCGCACGGCGCGCCTCAGGCTGCTGCAACGTCACGCCGGCTTCTGCCGCCGCAGGCTCGCCCCGCCTCCTCCGTACCGCTCCTTCCCCCCGGCCTGACTGAGCCAGAGCCCCCGAATCAGCTGCTCCTTTAACCCCGTTCTGTCTGGGCGGGGAACAGACGCCCTCAGGCGACCTACATGCAGAGGCGGGTCCAAATCCAAAGCTGAACCCCGGGAGCTGTACGAACAAAGAAGAGAAAGGGAAATCTCTCCCAGCAGCCTCAGAAGCAGCGGATTAAAGCTCCACAAACAACTTGATGTGCCTGCATCTGTTGAATACCTGAATAGACAACGAATCATCCCAAATTTAGGAGGTGGACTTTGGGAGCAGGATATATTAACTTTTCCCCTTTTCCTTTTTTTGTGAGTGTATATGTGTATGCTTCTGGGTGAGATTTTGTCTGTATAGCTTTGCTCTCACCGTTAGTCCTAGGGTTAGGTCCGTCCGTTTTTTTTTTTTTTTTTTTTCTTCTTTACTTAAAAAAATTTTTTTTCCCTAATAAATGTTTTCTTAATAATTTTTTCCTTATTTTCTATTTTTAAAAATTTTAAAAAAATTTTTAATAAGTTTTTTCATATTTTTTATTTTAAAAAATTAAAAAAATTTTTTTCTTAATAAATTTTTTCTTAATAATTTTTTTCTTATTTTTAGTATAAAAAAATTAATAAATCTATTTTGAAAAATTAAAAAAAATTTTTTTCTTAATAAATTTATTCTTAACAATTTTTTTCTTATTTTTTATTATAATTGCTTTATTTTATTTTATTTTATCCTCTTTCTTTCTTTCTTTTCATTTTTTCTCCCTTTTATTCTGAGCCGTGTGGATGAAAGGCTCTTGGTGCTCCAGCCAGGCATCAGGGCTGTGCCTCTGAGGTGGGAGAGCCAACTTCAGGACACTGGTCCACAAGAGACCTCCCAGCTCCACGTAATACCAAACGGCAAACATCTCTCAGAGATCTCCATCTCAACATCAAGACCCAGCTTCACTCAACGACCAGCAAGCTATAGTGCTGGACACCCTATGCCAAACAACTAGCAAGACAGGAACACAGCCCCATCCATTAACAGAGAGGCTGCCTAAAATCATAATAAGGCCACAGACACCCCAAAACACACCACCAGACGTGGACGTGCCCACCAGAAAGACAACATCCAGCCTCATCCACCAGAACACAGGCACTAGTTCCCTCCACCAGGAAACCTACACAACCCACTGAACCAACCTTAGCCACTGGGGACAGATACCAAAAACAACGGGAACTACGAACCTGCAGCCTGTGAAAAGGAGACCTCAAACACAGTAAGATAAGCAAAATGAGAAGACAGAAAAACACACAGCAGATGAAGGAGCAGGGTCAAAACACACCAGACCTAACAAATGAAGAGGAAATAGGTAGTCTACCTGAAAAAGAATTCAGAATAATGATAGTAAGGATGATCCAAAATCTTGGAAATAGAATAGACAAAATGCAAGAAACATTTAACAAGGACGTAGAAGAACTAAAGAGGAACCAAGCAACGATGAAAAGCACAATAAATGAAATTAAAAATACTCTAGATGGGATCAATAGCAGAATAACTGAGGCAGAAGAACGGATAAGTGACCTGGAAGATAAAATGGTGGAAATAACTACTACAGAGCAGAATAAAGAAAAAAGAATGAAAAGAACTGAGGACAGTCTCAGAGACCTCTGGGACAACATTAAATGCACCAACATTCGAATTATAGGGGTCCCAGAAGAAGAAGAGAAAAAGAAAGGGACTGAGAAAATATGTGAAGAGATTATAGTTGAAAACTTCCCTAATATGGGAAAGGAAATAGTTAATCAAGTCCTGGAAGCACAGAGAGTCCCATACAGGATAAATCCAAGGAGAAACACACCAAGACACATATTAATCAAACTATCAAAAATTAAATATAAAGAAAACATATTAAAAGCAGCAAGGGAAAAACAACAGATAACACACAAGGGCATCCCCATAAGGTTAACAGCTGATCTTTCAGCAGAAACGCTGCAAGCCAGAAGGGAGTGGCAGGATATACTTAAAGTGATGAAGGAGAAAAACCTACAACCAAGATTACTCTACCCAGCAAGGATCTCATTCAGATTTGATGGAGAAATTAAAACCTTTACAGACAAGCAAAAGCTGAGAGAGTTCAGCACCACCAAACCAGCTTTACAACAAATGCTAAAGGAACTTCTCTAGGCAAGAAACACAAGAGAAGGAAAACACCTACAATAACAAAAACAAAACATTTAAGAAAATGGGAAAAGGAACATACGTATCGATAATTACCTTAAATGTAAATGGATTAAATGCTCCCACCAAAAGACACAGACTGGCTGAATGGATACAAAAACAAGACCGATATATATGCTGTCTACAAGAGACCCACTTCAGACCTAGAGACACATACAGACTGAAAGTGAGGGGATGGAAAAAGATATTCCATGCAAATGGAAATCAAAAGAAAGCTGGAGTAGCAATTCTCATATCAGACAAAATAGACTTTAAAATAAAGACTATTACAAGAGACAAAGAAGGACACTATATAATGATCAAGGGATCGATCCAAGAGGAAGGTATAACAATTGTAAATATTTATGCACCCAACATAGGAGCACCTCAATACATAAGGCAAATACTAACAGCCATAAAAGGGGAAATCGACAGTAACACAATCATAGTAGGGGACTTTAACACCCCACTTTCACCAATGGACAGATCATCCAAAATGAAAATAAATAAGGAAACACAAGCTTTAAATGATACATTAAACAAGATGGACTTAATTGATATTTATAGGACATTCCACCCAAAAACAACAGAATACACATTCTTCTCAAGTGCTCATGGAACATTCTCCAGAATAGATCATATCTTGGGTCACAAATCAAGCCTTGGTAAATTTAAAAAGATTGAAATCGTATCAAGTATCTTTTCCGACCACAACGCTATGAGACTAGATATCAATTACAGGAAAAGATCTGTAAAAAATACAAACACATGGAGGCTACACAATACACTACTTAATAACGAAGTGATCACTGAAGAAATCAAAGGGGAAATCAAAAAATACCTAGAAACAAATGACAATGGAGACACGACGATCCAAAACCTATGGGATGCAGCAAAAGCAGTTCTAAGAGGGAAGTTTATAGCAATACAAGCCTACATCAAGAAACAGGAAACATCTCGAATAAACAACCTAACCTTGCACCTAAAGCAATTAGAGAAAGAAGAACAAAAAAACCCCAAAGCTAGCAGAAGGAAAGAAATCATAAAGATCAGATCAGAAAGAAATGAAAAAGAAATGAAGGAAACAATAGCAAAAATCAATGAAACTAAAAGCTGGTTCTTTGAGAAGATAAACAAAATTGATAAACCATTAGCCAGACGCATCAAGAGAAAAAGGGAGAAGACTCAAATTAATAGAATTAGAAATGAAAAAGGAGAAGTAACCACTGACACTGCAGAAATACAAACGATCATGAGAGATTACTACAAGCAACTCTATGCCAATAAAATGGACAACCTGGAAGAAATGGACAGATTCTTAGAAATGCACAACCTGCCGAGACTGAACCAGGAAGAAATAGAAAATATGAACAGACCAATCACAAGCACTGAAATTGAAACTGTGATTAAAAATCTTCCAACACACAAAAGCCCAGGACCAGATGGCTTCACAGGCGAATTCTATCAAACATTTAGAGAAGAGCTAACACCTATCCTTCTCAAACTCTTCCAAAATACAGCAGAGGGAGGAACACTCCCCAACTCATTCTACGAGGCCACCATCACCCTGATACCAAAACCAGACAAAGATGTCACAAAGAAAGAAAACTACAGGCCAATATCACTGATGAACATAGATGCAAAAATCCTCAACAAAATACTAGTAAACAGAATCCAACAGCACATTAAAAGGATTATACACCATGATCAAGTGGGGTTTATTCCAGGAATGCAAGGATTCTTCAATATACGCAAATCAATCAACGTGATACATCATATTAACAAATTGAAGGAGAAAAACCATATGATCATCTCAATAGATGCAGAGAAAGCTTTCGACAAAATTCAACACCCATTTATGATAAAAGTCCTGCAGAAAGTAGGCATAGAGGGAACTTTCCTCAACATAATAAAGGCCGTATATGACAAACCCACAGCCAATATTGTCCTCAATGGTGAAAAACTGAAACCATTTCCACTAAGATCAGGAACAAGACAAGGTTTCCCACTCTCACCACTATTATTCAACATAGTTTTGGAAGTGTTAGCCACAGCAATCAGAGAAGAAAAAGAAATAAAAGGAATCCAAATCGGAAAAGAAGAAGTAAAGCTGTCACTGTTTGCAGATGACATGATACTATACATAGAGAATCCAAAAGATGGTACCAGAAAACTACTAGAGCTAATCAATGAATTTGGTAAAGTAGCAGGATACAAAATTAATGCACAGAAATCTCTTGCATTCCTGTATACTAATGATGAAAAATCTGAAAGTGAAATTAAGAAAACACTCCCGTTTACCATTGCAACAAAAAGAATAAAATATCTAGGAATAAACCTACCTAAGGAGACAAAAGACCTGTATGCAGAAAATTATAGGAAACTGATGAAAGAAATTAAAGATGATACAAATAGATGGAGAGATATACCATGTTCTTGGATTGGAAGAATCAACATTGTGAAAATGACTCTGCTACCCAAAGCAATCTACAGATTCAATGCAATCCCTATCAAACTACCACTGGCATTTTTCACAGAACTAGAACAAAAAATTTCACAATTTGTATGGAAACACAAAAGACCCCGAATAGCCAAAGCAATCTTGAGAACGAAAAATGGAGCTGGAGGAATCAGGCTCCCTGACTTCAGACTATATTACAAAGCTACAGTAATCAAGACAGTTTGGTACTGGCACCAAAACAGAAATATAGATCAATGGAACAGGATAGAAAGCCCAGAGAGAAGCCCACACACATATGGTCACCTTATCTTTGATAAAGGAGGCAAGCATATACAGTGGAGAAAAGACAGCCTCTTCAATAAGTGGTGCTGGGAAAATTGGACCGGTACATGTAAAAGTATGAAATTAGAACACTCCCTGACACCATACACAAAAATAAACTCAAAATGGATTAAAGACCTAAGTGTAAGGCTAGACACTATCAAACTCTTAGAGGAAAACATAGGCAGAACACTCTATGACATAAATCACAGCAAGATCCTTTTTGACCCACCTCCTAGAGAAATGGAAATAAAAACACAAATAAACAAATGGGACCTAATGAAACTTAAAAGCTTTTGCACAGCAAAGGAAACCGTAAACAAGACCAAAAGACAACCCTCAGAATGGGAGAAAATATTTGCAAATGAAGCAACTGACAAAGGATTAATCTCCAAGATTTACAAGCAGCTCATGCAGCTCAATAACAAAAAAACGAACAACCCAATCCAAAAATGGGCAGAAGACCTAAATAGACATTTCTCCAAAGAAGATATACAGATTGCCAACAGACACATGAAAGAATGCTCAACATCATTAATCATTAGAGAAATGCAAATCAAAACTACAATGAGGTATCATCTCACACCGGTCAGAATGGCCATCATCAAAAAATCTAGAAACAATAAATGCTGGAGAGGGTGTGGAGAAAAGGGAACACTCTTGCACTGTTGGTGGGAATGTAAATTGATACAGCCACTATGGAGAACAGTATGGAGGTTCCTTAAAAAACTAAAAATAGAACTACCATACGACCCAGCAATCCCACTACTGGGCATATACCCTGAGAAAACCATAATTCAGAAAGAGTCATGTACCAAAATATTCATTGCAGCTCTGTTTACAATAGCCAGGACATGGAAGCAACCTAGGTGTCCATCATCGGATGAATGGATAAAGAAGATGTGGCACATATATACAATGGAATATTACTCAGCCATAAAAAGAAATGAAATGGAGGTGTTTGTAATGAGGTGGATGGAGTTAGAGTCTGTCATACAGAGTGAAGTAAGTCAGAAAGAGAAAAAGAAATACAGTATGCTAACACATATATATGGAATCTAAGGGAAAAAAAAAAAAAAGGTCATGAAGAACCTAGTGGCAAGATGGGAATAAAGACACAGACCTACTAGAGAATGGACTTGAGGATATGGGGAGGGGGAGGGGTGAGATGTGACAGGGTGAGAGAGTGTCATGGACATATATACACTACCAAATGTAAAATAGATAGCTAGTGGGAAGCAGCCGCATAGCACAGGGAGATCAGCTCGGTGCTTTGTGACCACCTAGAGGGGTGGGATAGGGAGGGTGGGAGGGAGGGAGATGCAAGAGGGAAGAGATATGGGAACATATGTATATGTATAACTGATTCACTTTGTTATAAAGCAGAAGCTAACACACCATTGTAAAGCAATTATTCTTCAATAAAGATGTTTAAAAAAAATTGGCTAAAATTATAATGTTTGTGATAAACTGGATTCTTTCATAAATATTTCGTGAACTTTTTTATCTCAAGTAATGCATTTTTCTTTAAAATGAGGTTTGACTTATATTACTATGGCTATATCAGTATTATTCTGATTCGTATTTTTCTGGTACAGTTTCCATTCTTTGATTTTTAATTTTTGTGACTCATGTTTTACATATATTTCTTATGAATACAATATATGTGAATTATTTGTAAAATCCAGTCTGATAATTTTCATCTTTTAACTACAGATTTTAGTTTTTAAATGTTTATTAAGATTGTTGGTATCTTTTGATTTCCTGCTTGTTGTATGTTTTTGTTGTTTTTCTCTTATCTTGTTTTCTACTGATTGAGTTTTTAAAATTTCATTTTAAAAATTATATTTGGTTCTCTATGTTTTCAGTCAATTTTTGTTTATTTTTAAATCCCTCTTTTATACATTTAAACATATTAACATAATATTTTTATATTTTCTGCATATGATACAAATATATATGTCTGATTCTGCTCTCCCTTATTTTTACTGTTTTGCTTATAGTGTCTATTTCCGTCTGTGTTTTCTGAACTTTTTTTTTACTCTAAAATTATATTTGTTGAACTTCATAGAATTCTTTTGAGGCCTGGTTTAAAGGTGAATTACCTTCAAGAAGGATTTGCATTTGCATATACCAGCCACTTTGGCAGCCTCATTAAAATAAATATCTTGATGGTTCTGGACTTTATAGAGTAGACTGGTGCTGCAAATCCATAGAAGCATTTGCATTTGGTTGCAGATTCTCAGGGAAGTGGATTTTCTACCTCCACCTAGTACCAAAGTTAATACAGACACATTTTCTGTCTTTCTCCTTTTATGGTGCAAATGCAACACATGTACTAGTATGTCTTCTCACACTGAGCTCGTAGGTTCTTTGGGGTCCCGCTTTACGTAGGGGTCTTGAGTCTCCACTTCGTAAAGGTCTTAGGCTTTATTTTCTGCCCAGTTCCCCTTGGCTCTCAAGGTCTAAACTGGTCATCAGGATTATGCATAAGTGGGGCTTCGGTTAGCCTAATACTCTCGCTTTCTGTTCTCACTTCGTTTTTGACATGTGAGGAATCCTTAACTTCTTTCCTGTTCAGAGGTAAATATAAAAAGTGTTCTTTTTTTCTCCTTTTGTATTTTGCTCAACATCTTAAACTGTTTTCATTGGGAATTCTTCCCACAGTGGGTTACATGCAAAGCTGCAGGCAAGGTTAAGTTGACCCATACAACCTCATTTAGATTTTTAAAAATCATAAGCTATAATGGTTTTATAAAGAGATGACCTACCTGAACTACTCTCCATTTTATACTTTTTGATAAATTATTAACAAATTAATAAAGCCATGATCTTCAGAAAAGCATATAATAATTGCAAAAGGGAATACAACTCAAAGAGAGAGTAATGAAAAAGAATAACTGTACTGGGAGGGTATTAAATGTCTTCTGTGAGATAACATCTAGTTTGATGTAGATAAGTTACTTCATTAAAGAATGACCAGTTTGCCAAGAAATGATTTATTTTCCTTTCTTTCTGCTAAAGCTATTTAAGATCAAGGTTTTCAATGACTTTGACTTCCTTCCAATGCCTGAAAGAGCTTTTAGGAAATGTGATTTATGATATTTATTCTCTGCTATTCTTTAGGCAGAGAACACATATCACAAGCTTGAAATCTAGGATTTTAGGTTTGAAATCTAGGATTTTAATACTCTATCATTTCTTTTTAAATTTTTTTTTCAAACTTGCCCCTCATCCTTGTGCCTTATCTCAGTAAATTCCATTATTATTTGTCAAGTTAAGCCAGAATCCTTGAATTTTTCTCTTCTATCAGTACTCACAGCGATTTTCTAACAAGTTTCATCAGCTAACTTCTTCAATGTCTGTAGAAGCACTTGGTTTTTTCTTATTCTTGTTCTTTTGATAGAATCATGCAACTGATCTCCTTGTCTTTGTTCTTGAACCTTTCCATCAGGAGAATTGTTTTTTCCTCAGTTAAGCAAGTAAGGAAACTTAGTAGGTTCTTAAATAAACATGGTAACATATTAATATTTTCAATAATGATTTAATCTCAAGTAGTATTCAGGATGTTTAGAAGCACTAATGCCATTTCCTTACACAAGTAAAAGACCCTAGTAACTTAGGCCTGATGTTAAGCACAAGGAAAACTGACAATAATTAAGGCCAGGCACTTAACACAGATATATAATTTCCTTTTTAAATTGAATGCTCTTTTAACAAGAAAAAGTGATTGAAGATCTATGTTTAAAGATTTGCACCAGGGAAAGAAAATGGGGTCTGGCAAACTTTGGAGGTACTAATTGAAGAAAAAAAATAGTCGTTTCAAGATTTGTATTCCCTTCCATTAATTCTACACAACAATTGATCACATTAGTTAAGAAATGGGGAAAAAGGGGGAATTTGGGAGAAGTTCAAGGAAAATTTCTTCATATGTGACATGTACTTTAAAATCACAAGTGTTGCATAGAAGCCAATGATAAAAAAGAAAAAATAAAAGAAAAGACAGTATGAATCAGAAACTGTGGCCACACTTCTTGGGTTTAAATCCAGGATCATAACTTTTTAAGATCTGTGACCATGGGAAACAAATTTATTCTCTGTTCCTCTATTCTCTGATTTTAAAAACTGGGAAATTAGAAGTTCCTACTTCATAAAGTTGTTGTGAGGACTTATTTAACAAATATATTTAATGCACTGACCCATGTTAATCACTATACAAGTGTGAATCATTTTTTCTTAATTAAAATTCACTGAAAATTCCTTTATTAATTCCTGGGTGACAGACTCTGTTTTAGTTACTGCAGATATGGCTCTGAGCAAAATGATCCCTGCTTTCAAAAATTAACAATGGAGATAGATAATATAAAGCATGCATGTAAACAAATAAGACAATTCAAACAGCGATAAGCTCTATAAAGGTAATAAAGCAGGACCATGTAATAGGGAGTGGCCTGGGTAGGGGTCACAGTTGACATGGAGGAAAGGTGATACATTTGAATAACTGAGAGTACTTGCTGATGTACTGTATTAGAATGGTAAAGAGAGTTATCAAAGAGAACTCCTAGTTTTGGTGTAAACTACTGCATAGAAATTAGTGACTGTGGTAGGATGAATAATGGACCCCCCGCCCCACCAAGACATCCATGCCCTAAAAGATAGATATCATACAAAGTATCTTCTCTGACCACAGTGAGATGAAGTTCACAATCAGTAACAGAAGGCAAATTGGAAAATTCACAAATTTGTGGAAATGAAACTACACACTCAAACAACCAATGGATCAAAGAAGAAATCACAAGGTAAATTAGAAAATGTCTTGAGGCAAATGAAATGAAAACACAATGTACCAAAACTTACAGGAAACAGTGAAAGCAGTGCTATGGGTGGGGGTGGGTTGGGATTTATAGCTATAAACACTAACACTGAAAAAGAAGAAACATCCCAAATTAACAACCTAACTTTACAACCTCAGAAACTGGGAAAAGAACAAACTAAACCCAAAACTACAAGAATAATAATAATAATAATAAAGATTAAAGCAGAGATAAATGAAATATAAAATAGAGAAAATCAACAAAGCTAGAAGTTAGTTCTTTGAAAAGATCAAAAAAGTTGACAAACCTTTAGCTATCTGGCTAAAAGAATGAAAAAAAGACAACTAAAAAAAAAAGACAGAAATGAAAGTGGGGACATTACAACTGATGCTAAAGAAATAAAAAAGATTATAAGAAAGTACTATGAACAATTGTATGCTAACACACTGGAAAATCTAAATGAAATGAACAAATTTTTAGAAACACAAAGTCTACCAAGTCTGAATCACAAAGCAATAGAAATCCTATAAGTATACCTATAACTAGTAAGGAGACTGAATCAGTAATCAAAAATATCTCCCCAAAGAAAAGCAGTGGACCTTATGGCTTCACTGGTAAACTCTACCAATCATTTAAAGATCTAACACAAATCCTTAAATTTTAAAAATAATCAAAGTGGAGGGAATACTTCCTAACTCATTCTATGAGGCCAGCATTTTCCAGATATCAAACCTAGACTAAGACATTACAAAAAAAGAAAACTACAGATCAATTTCCCTTATGAACAATAATGCAAAATCCTCAACAAAATACTAGCAAACCGAATTCAGGAGCACAAAAGACATCTAAATCAGAAAGGAAGAAGTAAAATTATTATTGTTTGCAGATGATATGATCTTATATGTAGAAAACAATAAAGATTTTACAAAAAGCCCAGTAGAACTGATAAATAAATTCAGCAAAGTAGCAGGATATAAAGTCAACACTCAAAAAGCAATTCAATTTCTATACACTAATAATGAACGATCTACAAAGGAAATTCAGAAAACATTTCTATTTACAATAGCATAGCATCAAAAAGAATTAAATACTTGGGAATTAACAAAGGAGGTGAAAGACTTATACAATGAAAACTACAAAACATTTCTGAAAGAAATTAAAGAAGATGTAAATAAATGGAAACACATTCCAGGTTCATGTATTGGAAGAGTTAATATTGTTAAGATGTCAATATTATCCAAAGTGCCTTACAAATTGAATGGAATCCCTATCAAAATCCCAATGGCCTTTTGTGCAGAAATGAAGAAAAAAACCTATCTTAAAATTTATAGGGAATCTCAGGAGACCATGAATAGCCAAAACAATCTTGAAAAACAGGAACAAAGCTGGAGACTCACACTTCCTGGTTTCAAAACTTACTAGAAAGCTACGGTAATCAAAACCCTGTGCTACTGGCATGAAAACAGACATATAAACCAAGGGAATAGAACAGAGATCCCAGAAATAAACCTTCGCAAATATGGCCAAATGATTTTCGACGTGGGTGCCAAGATCATTCAATGGAGAAAGGACAGTCTTTCAACCAGTAGTCCTGGGAAAACTGAGTATCCACATGCAGAAAACTGAAGTTGGACCCTTAACTAATACCACATATAAAATTTAACTCCAAATGGATCAAAGATCTAAATGTCAGACCTAAAACTATAAAACTCTTAGAAGAAAATAATATGCAAAAGCTCCACAACATTGAATTTGACAATGATTTCTTGGACATTGCACCAAAGGCACAGATTATAAAAGAAAAATAGACAAATTTCATGAAAACTTAAAACTTTTGTACATTAAAAGACATTACTAACAGAGTAAAAACCTACAGAATGGGACAAAATATTTGAAAATCAATCTGATAAGGGATTAGAATCCAGAATATATAAAGAACTCCTAAAAACTCATGAACAAAAAAATCAAACAACCTAATTAAAAAATGGGCAAAGGACCTAATTTAAAAATGGGCAAAGGACCTGAAGAGATATTTCTCCAAAGAAGTTATACAAAACCAACAAGCACAAGAAAAGATGCTCAATATCACTAATCATTAGAGAAATGCAAATCAAATCCATAATGAGATATCACCTCATAGCCATTAGGATGGCTACATTCAAAATAAACAGAAAACAAGTGTTGGTGAGGATATAGAGAAACTGGAACCCTTGCACCCTGTTGGTAGGAATGGAAAATGGTACAGTAACTGTGGAAAATGTTATGCAGTTCCTCAAAAAATTAAAAATAGAATTAGTCTATCATCCAGTAATTCTACTTCTAGGTATATACTTAAGAGAATGAAAAGCCAGGTCTTGAAGAGATATTTGTACACCCATATTCATAGCAGCATTATTCACAATAGCTACAGTGTGGAAGCAACCTAAGGATCCATGGATGAATGAATAGATAAGCAAAAGGTGTTATACACATACATTGGAATAATATTCAGCCTTTAAAAGGAAGGGAATGCTGACATATGCTACAGTATGGATAAATCTTGAGGACATTATTATATGAGATATGTCAATCATAAAAGGACAGTTACTGTATGATTCCATATACATGAGGTATGCAGAGTGGTCAAATTCATGGAGATAGAAAGACTAATGGAGGTTACCAGAGGATGGGAGGAGGGGGGAATGGCGAGTTGCTATTAATGGGTACAGAGTTTCAGTTTTACAAGATGAAAAGAGTTCTGGAGAAGGATGGTGGTGGTTGAGCACCAGAGTGAACATACTCAATGCTATCAAACTGTACACTTAATATAGTTAAGATGGTAAATATCATGTTACGTGTATTCTACCACAGTGTAAAAAAAAGTTTTTGTTTTTTGTTTTTTTTTTAAATTTATTTATTTAATTAATTAATTTTTGGCTGCGTTGGGTCTTCTTTGCTGTGTGGGCTCAGTAGTTGTGGCTTGTGGGCTCTAGAGCGCAGGCTCAGTAGTTGTGGCGCACGGGCTTAGTTGCTCCACGGCATGTGGGATCTTCCCAGAGCAGGGCTCAAACCCGGGTCCTCTGCGTTGGCAGGTGGATTCTCAACCACTGCGCCACCAGAGAAGCCCCTAAAAAAAAGTTTTGAAGGGGAATAAAGATACCCACATCTGAATCCCTAGAACATGAATGCTATCTTATATGGCAAATAAATACCTTTGCAAATAAGATTAAATTAAGGATCTTGAGATGGGGAGATTATCCTGGATTACCCAAGTGGGCCTAAAATGCAATCACATGTAGCCTATAAGAGGTAGGAAAAGAGTGGTCTGAACACAGAAAAAGAAGAGAAGGCAATGACACTAGGGAGGCAGATGTTGGAGTGTTGTGGTCACAAGCAAAAGAATGTTGGTAGCCACCAGAATCTGGAAGAGGCCAGGAATGGATGACACCCTAGGGACTCCAGAGAGAGCACAGCTTTGCAGACACCTTAATTTCTGGTCCAGTAAAACTGACTATGGCCTCCAGAACTGTGGGACAATACATTCCCGTTGTTTTATACCACCAGATTTGTGGTAATCATCACTACAGTCATAGGACACTAATACAGTGACATTTACTATAGTGGGGAAAACTAAGAAGAGGTTTCAGTACAGATAAAAATAAAGTTTTTGATTTAGACATTATTTCTGAGGCACATATGAGAATCTGATAATTTACATCAAACAAAAATGTAAAGCAAAGGAGCCAAATGTGGTACCCTAGGGAGAGAGCAGAGCAGAGCAGAGAGCAGGGTCCAGGCTTGAGTTCCACAGTATGGGAACACTGGGAAACCAAGTAGAGATTGAGAGTCCAACAAAAGAGGGCATTTGCTGTCCTTGACAAACGTAGTTATTGTCAAGGAGAGATAAAAACAAGACAGGATTGGTTGAAGACCCTGGTTAATAAGGAATTAGAGGGAGCATGGAGCTGTCAAATTTGTAAAAATGGTAGGTGTATTTAGCCACATTTGCTAGGGTATTAAAAATCAGAGCACAATGTGGAGTTTTGTAGAATTTGAGAAAACTCCATTTGAGACACCTATATTCCTTTCCAGCTTGGAAAAAAAGAAAACATATTCCCAAATGTAATTGCCAATTGTCTACTATTAAACAAATGTATTAAAACTGTCTCAATTTTACACAGCATCTCCAAAAATGGGTATTAATCTGAATTTGGATATATGGGATGATTTTCTTGCATTTAAAATGCATTTAAAAACCACAGCAGGTAAAAATAGATAAAATTTATATATTAATAATGACCAACTAATGAGTGTGTCACATGCTAAAAAAATTTCTTGCGTTTCCCTGGTGATGCAGTGGTTAAGAATCCGCCTGCCAATGCAGGGGACATGGTTTCAATCCCTGGCCCGGGAAGGTCCCGCATGCCGCGGAGTAACTAAGCCTGTGCACCACAACTACTGAGCCTGCGCTCTAGAGCCCATGAGACACAACTACTGAACCCCATGTGCCTAAAGCCCGTGCTCTGCAACAAGAGAAGCCACAACAATGAGAAGCCTGTGCACTGCAACGAAGAGTAGCTTCCACTTGCCGCAACTAGTGAAAGCCCGTGCACAGCAACGAAGACCCAACACAGCCAAAAAAACAAACAAACAAACAAATAAATAAATTTCTTGTATTGTCCCCTTTCCTCAAATTTTCCTACTCCTAGAAAGCAAACCCTAATGTGAAAAATGATTTGATCCAAGTATAGACCATTTTTAATTTTACAGAGCAGAAACAATCATGTAACAATACTGGGTTATATTTTCATGTACAAAGTGTTTCCCTATTGGGACATTATTTCTGATTTGAGAAAGAATAAGGAGGAAATAATTTTGTTAAGAAGGAAAAAAAGACACAAAGGTTTTCTTTAAAGATAATATAAATACAGTGTTTATAGCTTTTGATCTGTTGAATGCAGAGAGACAGCCACAGAATTTTAAGGATGCTGGTCTTCACATCCCCCTTCCTTATCACCTGGGGAGGAGACAGAACAGTGTAAATTTAACACTGGCTTAAACAGCTACACACCTGCAGTGGACAGAAACTGAAGCTGAATTTCTTTCATAGGAGCCTGGGGATTATAGCCTATGTGTATAGCTGAATTTTGCTGAAGCAGTGAGTGCTGATTAAGGCAGTTAAATGAATAAAGGACATCATTAAGAGTGACCTTGTGGAAGACCTGTTAATGAGGCTAATTTTTTGATAAACAGATTTTTAGGTTGGAGACAAGACAGCTGAGTAGAAGAACTAGAGTGCAACTCCTCTCAAGAAAACACCAAAGTCACAATAAACTGTTGAATAACCATTGACAAAAATGACGGGAATCTACCAAAAAAGATATTCTACATCTAAAGACAAAGAAGAAATCCCAGCGAGATGGGGGCAGACACGAGAAGCAAGAGGAACTACAACCCTGCAGCCTACGGAACAGAAATGGCAATCACAGAAAGTTAGACAAAATGAGACAACAAAGGAATATGTTCCAGATAAAAGAACAAGATAAAACCCCAGAAGAACAATGAAGTGAACTGGAGATAGATAGGCAATCTACCCAAAAAATAATACAGAGTAATGATAGTAAAGATGATCCAAGATCTCGGAAAAAGAATGGAGGCACAGACTGAGAAGATACAAGAAATGTTTAACAAAGAGCTAGAAGACATAAAGAATAAACAAACAGAAATGAACAATATAATAATTGACATGAAAAACACACTAGAAGGAATCAATAGCAGAATAAATGAGGCAGAAGAACGGATAAGTGAGCTGGAAGACAGAATGGTGGAAATCACTGCCGTGGAACAGAATAAAGAAAAAAGAATGACAAGAAATGAAGACAGCCTAAGAGACCTCTGGGACAACATGAAACACACCAACATTTACATTATGTGGGTCCCAGAAGGAGACAAGAGAGAGAAAGGACCTGAGAAAATATCTGAAGAGACAATAGCTGAAACTTCCTTAACATGGGAAAGGGAACAGTCACCCAAGTCCAAGAAGTGCAGAGTCCCATATAGGATAAACCCAAGGAGGAACACACTGAGACACATATTAAATTGATAAAACTTAAAGACAAAGAGAAAATATTAAAAGCAACACTTGAAAAGCAACAAATAAAATACAAGGGAATCCCCATAAGGTTATCAGCTGATTTTTCAGCAAAAACTCTGCAGGACAGAAGGGAGTGGCATGATATATTTAAAGTGATGAAAAGGAAAAATCTGCAACCAAGAATACTCTACCCAGCAAGGCACTCATTCAGATTCAATGGAGAAATCAAAAGATTTCCAAACAAGTAAAAACTAAGAGAATTTAGCACCACCAAACCAGCTTTAGAGCAAATACTAAAGGAACTCCTCTAGGCAGAAAAGAAAAGGTCACAACTAGAAAGAAGAAAAACACAAATGGGAAAGTTCACAGGTAAAGGCAAACATAGAGTAAAGGTAGGAAATCATCCACACACAAATATGATATCAAAACCAGCAACTGTGAGGAAAGTACCAATGCAGGATATTAGTAATGCATTTGAAATTGAGACAAGCAACTTAAGACAATCTTGTCTATATACAGACTGCTATATCAAAAGCTCATGGTAACCATAAACCAAATATCTACAATAGCTATACACATAAAAAAGAAAAAGGAATCCAAACACAACACTAAAGATAGTCATCAAATAACAAGAGAAGATAATAAAAGAGGAATGGAAGAAAAAAGACCTATGAAAACAAATCCAAAACAATTAACAAAATGGCCACAAGAACATACATATTGATAATTACCTTAAATGTAAATGGATTAAATGCTCCAACCAAAAGACATAGAGTGGATGAATGGATATGAAAAGAAGATTCGTATATATGCTGTCTACAAGAGACCCACTTCAGATCTAGGGACACACACAGATTGAAAGTGAGAAGATGGAAAAAGTTATTCCATGCAAACGGAAATCAAAAGAAAGCTGGAGTGGTAATACTCATGTCAGACAAAAGAGACTTTAAAATAAAGGCTGTTACATGAGACAAAGAAAGACACTACATAATGATCAAGGGATCAATCCAAGAAGAAGATATAACAATTGTAAATATATATGCACCCAACACAGAAGCACCTCAATATATAAGGCAAATGCTAATAGCCATAAAAGGAGAAATCAACAGTAACACAATCATAGTGGGGGACTGTAACACCCCACTTACAACAGTGCACAGATCTTCCAGACAGAAAATCAATAAGGACACACGGGCCTTAAATGACACATTAGACCTGATGGACTTAATTAATATTGATAGAACATTTTATCCAAAAGCAGCAGAATACACATGGAACATTCCCCAGGATAGATCACATGCTGGGCCATAAAGCAAGTCTCAATAAATTAAAAAAAACCTGATATCATATTAAGCATCTTTTCTAAAAACAACGTTATGAGATTAGAAATCAACTGCAAGAAAAATACTGCAAAAGAATACAAACACATGGAGGCTAAACAATATGTTACTAAATAATTAATCGATCGCTGAAGAAATCAAAGAGGAAATCAAGAAATATCTAGAGACAAATGAAAATGAAAACATGATGAAACAAAACCTATGGGATGTGGCAAAAGCAGTTCTAAGAGGGAAGTTTATAACAATACAATCTTACCTCAGGTAACAAGAAAAATGACAAATAAACAACCTAACCTTACACCTAAAGCAACTGGAGAAGGAAGAACAAACAAAACCCAAAGTTAGTAGAAGGAAAGAAATTATAAAGATCAGAGTGGAAATAAATGGAATAGAGATGAAGAAAACAATAGAAAAGATCAATGAAACTAAAAGTTGGTTCATTGAAAAGATAAACAAAATTGATAAACCCTTAGGCAGACTCATCAAGAAAAAAGGAAGAAAGCCCAAATCAATAAAACTAGAAATGAAAAAGGAAAAGTTACAACACCACAGAAATAAAAAGGATCATAAGAGACTACTATAGGCAAGTATTTGCCAATAAAATGGACAACCTAGAAGAAATGGACAAATTCTTAGAAAGGTACAATCTCCCAAGATTGAACCAGGAAGAAATAGAAAATATGAACAGACCAATCACAAGTAATGAAATTGACACTGTGATTAAAAAATTCCCAACAAACAAAAGTCCAGGACTTTTGCTGGCTTTACAGGTAAATTCTATCAAACATTTAGAGAAGAGTTAACAGCCACTGTTCTAAAACTATTCCAAAAAACTGCAGAGAAAGGAATACTCACAAACTCATTCTATGAGGCCACCATCACCCTGATACCAAAACCAGACAAAGATACCACAAAAAAAGAAAATTACAGAACAATATCACTGATGAACATAGACGCAAAAATACTAGCAAACCGAATCCAACAATACATTAAAAGGATCATACACCATGATTAAGTGGGAGTATCCCAGGGATGCAAGGATTTTTCAGTCTCCACAAATCAATCAGTACAATACATGACATTAACAAATTGAAGAATAAAAACCATATGATCATCTCAATAGGTGCAGAAAAATCTTTTGACAAATTCAACACCCATTTATGATAAAAACTCTCCAACAAGTGGGCATAGAGGGAACATACCTCAACATAATAAAAGCCATATATGACAAACCCACAGCTAACATCATACTCTATGGTGAAAAGCTGAAAGTATTTCCTCTAAGATCAGGAACAAGATAAGGATGTGCGCTCCTGCCACTTTTATTCAACATAGTTTTGGTAGTCCTACCCACGGCAATCAGAGGAAAAAAGGAGTAAAAGAAATCCAAATTGGAAAAGAAGTAAAATTGTCATTGTCTGCAGATGATATGGTACTATATATAGAAAATCCTAAAGATGCTACCAGAAACCTTCTAGAGCTCATCAATGAATGTGGTAAAGTTACAGGATGCAAAATTAATACACAGATTTCTGTTGCATTTCTATACAATAACAATGAAAGATCAGAAAGAGAAATTAAGGAAACAATGCCATTTACCATCACATCAAAAAGAAAAAAATACATAGGAATAAAGCTACCTAAGGAGGCAAAAGACCTGTACTCTGAAAACTAAAAGACTTTGATGAAAGAAACCGAAGATGAGGCAAACAGATGGAAAGATATACCATGTTCCTTGAATGGAAGAATCAATATTGTCAAAATGACTATATTACCCAAGGCAATCTATAGATTCAATGTAATCCCTATCAAATTCCCAATTACATTTTTCTCAGAAGTAGAACAAAAAATTTAAAAATTTGTGTGGAAACACAAGATACCCCAAATAGCCAAAGCAATCTTGAGAAAGGAAAATGGAGCTGGAGGAATCAGGCTACCTGACTTCTGACTATACTACAAAGCTACAGTAACAGTTTTGTACTGGCACAAACACAGAAATATAGACCAATGGAACAGGATAGAAAACCCAGAAATAAACCCACACACCTATGGTCAACTAATCTATGACAAAGGAGGCAAGGATATACAATGGAGAAAAGACAGTCTCTTCAATAAGTGGTGCTGGGAAAACTGGACAGCTACATGTAAAAGAATGAAATTAGAACATTCTCTAACACCATATACAAAAATAAACTCAAAATGGATTAAAGACCTATATGTAAGACTGCATATTATAAAATTCTTAGAGGAAAACATAGGCAGAATACACTTTGTCATAAACTGCAGCAATATCTTTTTGGATCCACCTCCTACAGTAATGAAAATAAAAACAAAAATAAGCAAACAGGACCTAATTAAACTTAAAACCTTTTGCACAGCAAAGGAAACTATAAACAAGAGGAAAAGACAACCCACAGAATGGGAGAAAATGTTCGCAAATGATGCAACTGACAAGGGATTAATCTCCAAAATATACAAACAGTTCACGCAACTCAACATGTAAAAAACAAACAACCCAATCCAAAAATGGGCCAAAGATCTAAATAGACATTTCTCCAAAGAAGACATACAGATGGTCAAAAGCACATGAAAAGATGCTTAACATCGTTCATTATTAGAGAAACGCAAATCAAAACTACAATGAGGTATCACCTCACACCAGTCAGAATGGTCCATCATCAAAAACCTTACAAACAATAAATGCTGGAGAGGGTGTGAAGAAAAGGGAACCTTTCTACACTGTTGGTGGGAATGTAAATTCGTACAGCCACTATGGAGAACATTATGGAGGTTCCTCAAAAAACTAAAAATAGAGCTACCATATGATCCAGCAATCCCACTCCTGGGCATATATCTGGAGAAAACCTTAATTCAAAAAGATACATGCACCCTAAATATTTATTGCAGTACTATTTACAATAGTGAAGCTATGGAAGCAGTGTACAGGTCCATGAACAGATGGATGGATAAAGAAGATGCTGGTACATATATACAATGGAATATTACTCAGCCATAAAAACGAATAAAATAATTCTATATGCAGCAACATAGATGGATTATCATACTAAGTGAAGTCAGAGAAAGACAAATATCATATCACTTACATGAGGGATCTAAACAAATGATACAAATGAATTTACTTACAAAACAGAAACAGACTCACAGACTTAGAAAACAAACTTATGGTTACCAAAGTGAAAAAAGGGGGAGGGCGTAAATTAGGAGGTTGGGATTAACATATACACACTAGTATATATAAAATAGGAATCAACAAGGACCTACTGTATAGTATAGGGAACTCTACTCAATATTCTGTAATAACCTAAATAGGAAAAGAATCTGAAAAAGAATAGATATACGTATATGTATAACTGAATCACTTTGCTGTACACCTAAATGTAATACAACATTGTAAATCAAATATACTCCAATATAAAATAAAAACATAAAAATTAAAAAAATAATATAAATACAATGTTTAAATTCTGGGAGAATATTTAGTCTTTTTCCAGCCATATCACATTAGATACCTCTATCTGTGGATGCCATGACTATAAAAGATCATTTTGCATGACTTAATTAGCTTGAAATATTAATTTATAAGCAATATGTATTTTGACAACATAATATTTTCTTTCATATATTTAAAAATCATTAACTGGCCTAATTAAAATAGCTGATAGAATTTTTTTCCAGAAGCAGTACTTAAAAATTTAAAAATACTTTCTCAAGGGCCCAATTAAATAAAATCATAAATGAAAAGAAAGTTACAATTAACACCAGAGAAATACAGAGGATCGTAAGAGATTACTGTAAATAATTATACATCAATAAATTGGACAACCTATAAGTAATGAATAAATTCCTGGAAATGTGCAATCTCCTGAGACTGAATCAGGAAGAAATAGAAAGTAAGAAAGACCAATTACCAGTAATGAAATTGATTCGGTAATCAAAAAACTCCCAATAAACAAAAGTCAAAGACCAGACAGCTCCACAGGTGAATCTACCAAACATTTAAAGAAGAGTTAATGCCTATCCTTCTCAAACTATTCCCCAAAATTGAAGAGAAAGGAACACTTTCAAATTCATTCTGTGAGGCCAGAATTGCCTTTATACCAAAACTAGACAGAGACACCAGAAAAAAAGAAAATTACAGGCCAATATCCCTGATGAATATAGATCCAAAACTCCTCAACAAAATATTAGAAAATCAAATTCAACAATACATTAAAAGGATATTACACCATGATTAAGTGAGGTTTATCCCAGAGTTGCAAGGATGGTTCAATATCGACAAATCAATCAATGTGATACATCATGTAAACAAACTGAGGAATAAAAATCATATAATCATCTCAATAGCTGCAGAAAAAGCTTTTTACAAAATGCAACATTCATTTATGATAAAAAAACTTTCAATGAAGTGGGTATAGAGGGAATATACCTCAACATAATAAAGGCCAGATATGACAAAACCACAGCCAACATCATACTCAATGGTGAATAGGTGAAAGCATTTCCTCTAGGATCAGGAACAAGATAAAGATGCCCACTCTCACCACTTTCGTTCCACATAGTATTGGAAGTCCTAGCCATAGCAGTCAGACAAGAAAAACAAACAAAACAAAAAGAAACTCTTAGATACAAAGGGTTGACTGCCAGAGGGAGAGGGCGGGGGGTACATGAAATAGGTGAAGGGTATTAAGAGGTAAAACCCTCCAGTAATGGGCTTCCCTGGTGGCACAGTGGTTGAGAATCTGCCTGCCAATGCAGGGGACACGGGTTCGAGCCCTGGTCTGGGAAGATCCCACATGACGCGGAGCAACTAGGCCCGTGAGCCACAATTACTGAGCCTGCGCGTCTGGAGCCTGTGCTCCGCAGCAAGAGAGGCCGCGATAGTGAGAGGCCCGCGCATGGCGATGAAGAGTGGCCCCCGCTTGCCGCAACTAGAGAAAGCCCTCGCACAGAAACGAAGACCCAACACAGCCAAAAATAAATAATAAATAAATAATGAATAAAATGTAAAAAAAAAAAAAAAAACCTCCAGTAATGAAATTAGCAAGTCAAGGTCCTGTCACATACAGCAAAAGGAATATGGTCAATAACACTGTAATAACTTCGTTTGGGAACAGATGGTTACTAGACTTATGGTGGTGACCATTTCATAATGTATGCATACGTCAAAGCACTATGCAGTATACCTGAAACTACATAATATTGCAAGTCAACTTTTTCTATTAAAATTTTTTAAAAAAATACTTTCTTCATAGATGAGTACACCTGAAGGGAGGCAAAAGAGAGCATTGTCTTCCGTTAAAAGGGGAAGTCCTTTTAGTACATAGACATTTTTTTAAGAATCCCACAAGATTTCCAAATTATAGAGCAATCATTATATATATACACACACATTGATGTATGCATTTGCACATGCAGTAAACATGAATATGTATACATTTATGTTCATGCATATATGAAATAAATATATTAAATATATATATATATATATATATATATATATATATATATATATATATATGAAATAAAACATACCCAAATCCCCCAATGAATGTTTGTTTCCTAACATGGACTAACATGCAGAAGTAATTTATAACACCCACCCCCACCAAACATAGAGACAACCAGATTGCTTTTGCTCCTGGGAAGTCCCTGGGAGGGAAGGAAAAAATTCCTACTTGATATGACAAGAGGTGCTTCCTGGGAAATTCAAACATGTAACTAGAAACACACAGACGTCTTGGTCATAAGAGAACTCTCAGGGCAGGGCAGCTAAGCTTGGACTTGCATGGGTTCTGCGTCTGTAACACAGGTTACCTAAGTAGCTGTGTGCCGGCTTTTCCTCCACAACTTTGATTCTTCTTGCTCCAGCAGGTATCACCAACACTTCTACATAACCTGTAAGAGTCAATAAAACATGAAATACATCTTGAGTTTTTTCTAATTCCTCTTTTCTTCATTGACTTGCCCTATTTTTCTTTTGGTTTTGGCTTTTGCTGTGATACTTCAATACCTATGTAAAGAAAAAAAATTATGTATAAAAGCTGTCATAGGTTCAAGTGGAGAAGTTTCTTGGAAAAACACTGAGAATACAACGCTATCAAGAGCAAGTAGGTGACTGTAAAGCTCCCTGACAGCTTATGAATTATGAGGTGAGAAAAAAGCACAATGGGACAGCCTGGTTAGAAACACAGTGAATCTTGGAACAGAGCAAATAACCTTAAGTTCTGCTCATGGAACTCCTTTAAGTTAGAAAGTGTGGGGAAGGAGCAAACACAGCTGGAGAGCATACAGATGGCGGATGTCTGGTCCCTGAAGTAGTTGAGTATAGGACAAGAGAGACCAAGCCCTTTCTGGAAGATTAACCAAGGGTTTTGAATCTGGGGCTGGAGAGAAGTGTAAGGCCACACCAAGCAATCTGGTGTCACCCTGGAAGGTGTCCGACGGCTAGGAGCAAGATACAATTAGGTGTTTCTTAGGAAATATTCTTCAGCAGTGGTTAGGAATGCAATGCTTGAAGTGAAATAAGACAGTAAGATAAAGCTGGATAGAAGAGAAAGTGTGCATAAAAAGTCAAAATCAAGACTTCATTTGGTGCAGAAAAGAGCAGATGCCAACTTTTGGCTGAATAGTTATGCTTTAAAATTATATTAAAATAACATTTAATAGTCTTCTTAGTACTTCTGTGTAGCTACATATAGCCCTGATAAAAGTCTAATTTCAAAGCTACGTTAAAAAGGTATAACAGCTAATCCCAGAGTTGTCTCCTGTTGATCAATAATTCAAATTCCTGAAACTGTTGACAATTATTTGGTGTTTACCAAAAGGTAACAGACACCCCACCTGGTGGCAGTGCCTGGGATTAGAGGTCTGTGCTTTTCAAATCAACATTTCCATTAGCAAATACTACTTACTCAATTTAAACATTTTTAGTAACACCAAATCATACAAGCACTTCCACTTTGTTACAGGAACACAATACGCAGCAATGAAAATGGAAACAAATGTTTACTGTCTATTTGTATATTGTAGTAAGGTAAGAAGGTCTGTGTACTCAGTGAGCTTATAATTGAATTAGAAAGACAAGGCACAAACATCTTACATAAAAATGAGTTAAATAAAACTTCCAAATTTATGTTAAAAAGATCATATTCAAAATAATATGGTTAATTCCCTGCTGAAGAATGTAAATCATTGTTGTTTAAACTGTCCCCCTTCTCTGATCACATCAATACTCAAAAGTTCCGCTGCTATTTTAACTCACAGAAGTGGGATTTTTTTCCTTTTTTTCTTTTAAATGGTTATATACATTACTTATCTTTGAGAAACACTGCCATCAGCAGGAATCACAATGATTCAGAGGAGAGAACATTTCATATAGTCAAGGAAAGCTTCATAAAGAAGCAAATAGATTAACTGTCTTTGAAGAATGGATCGAATTTGGATATACAGGTGACCCTTGAACAATGCAGGGGTTAAGGGCACTGATCTTCCATGCAGTAAAAAATCTGAGTATAATAAATAGTGAACCCTCTGTATCCGTGGTTCCACATCCGTAGATTCGAACAACTGCAGGTCGTGTGGTACTATAGTATTTACTATTTTTAAAAATCCACATATAAGTGGACCCATGCAGTTCAAACCTTTGTTATTCAAGAGTCAACTACATACAGAAAAAGAATGAGTTCACTGAATGTAAAGAAAAGTAACATAGTAAGTGGTATTTTTAGGACCACATAAATATAATAATTCTGACAGAATGAGAAGGTGTAAGAATTTGGCTATATTAGGAGAGTTTAAATGCATGCCCAGGACACTGAATTTATCCATTTGAAGCTACTGAACATTCTACAGCAAGGAATGTGGTAGTTAGATACTGGTTTGGAGAGGCTTTATCTGACAGCAGTATGCAAGATGCCCAGCGATATAGTTGTAGGTAACAGTGTCAGGAGGCTAATGTAAAAATCCAGGAGTGCTAGAGGCTAAGGTAGAAAAACCAGAAGGCATAGTAAAGAAAACAAATTCTGAATTTGAGAACCAATAGAAAGTGGGGAAATAAACATTGAACACAATTCTTCATTATTACTTATGTGCAAATGCAGCCATCATTTATAGGAACATGGAAGTCAAGTTTGGGTAATAATCTGACGTTTGGCTTTGCAATTTGTTTTTAACAAAACAGTATAACACACTAGTAAAAATATACAGTAAGAACTCTGGAACTTCTGGAACTCCAGGGAAAGGTCAGCCTGTTGAAGTACCTTTGTGAGGCAGTAATTTAAGCCATGGGAGTTAACGGAGAAAACTGAGAGACAGGAGAAGTCAAGGATTCAACCTCGGTGACAGTTACTGTTTTTTTTTTAAAATTTATTTATTTAATTTATTTATTTTTGGCTGCATTGGGTCTTCATTGCTGCGTGCGGGCTTTCTCTAGTTGCGGCGAGTGTGGGCCACTCTTTGTTGCGGTGTGTGGGCTTCTCACTGTGGTGGCTTCTCTTGTTGCAGAGCACGGACTCTAGGCACGCGGGCTCAGTAGTTGTGGCTCGTGGGCTCTAGAGCGCAGGCTCAGTAGTTGTGGTGCATGGGCTTAGCTGCTCCGCAGCATGTGGGATCTTCCCGGACCAGGGCTCAAACCTGTGTCTCCTGCATTGGCAGGCAGATTCTTAACCACTGTGCCACCAGGGAAGCCCTATGGTTTTTAACAGAGAGACTGAAAAAAAAAATTAGGAAAGAATACAGAGAAGGAATAATCATGAGAGGTAGAGATCTGGCTATTTTGATGTAGTAGTATCTTATGAATTAGAATATTTTAAAAAGAATTGTTGGTGCAAAAAGCTGTACAGACATCAAAGAGAAAGGTCACCAAGGAGAGTCCACTGGATGTCACAATCAAGAGGTAACTGTTCATCTCTGAGCAAATAAATTTAGTAATGTGTTTGGAGAAGATGATAAGTTTCAGGATGCTGAAAAAGAAGAGTAGATAGAGAAAAGTAGAGGAGAGGTAGTAACTGGAAATTCCTGTTTGAGTTTAGCAGTAAACCCAGAGGTATGTTGTATTTTAGGACAACAGTTACATATAAGTTTATAGTTATATCTATATACTATAGATAGTATAGAGCAATATATAATATAGAGCAATTCTCTATTATTCAATTGAAAAGGCTTGGAGGACAGGTGAGTTAGATTGAGTTTAAAGAAGAAAGAGAGGAAGAAAAATATTAAGCAAAGACATTTGAAGAGGGATAGCCAAAGACTGAGGCTCTAGATATTTTTCAGTAAATAAGCCATTTAGCACAATTGAGAATGCACATTTTTAAAAGAAGTGAATATACGAGTGGCTACTGCTGAGCTCAGAAGTTGAAATAAAGCCTGTGATGTCAAGGTCATAAATTTGATCCTCACGTTGGACAGTTTGCTTTGTACATAGGAAGATCCTATCTCATAACCAGAGATCCCATTCTTAATCAGCCATCTTAAAACGCCCAAAGTAATCATTATCTTCTCGGTAGTATTAATGATAAATGCCACATTTTGAACAACTGCTATGTGCTAGTCACAATTATAGATAATTTATGTAAATTATTTCATTTAGCCATAATGATACCACCCAAGGTAGATATTTAATAGATTGGAAAATAAAGGTAGAGAAAAAAACTGCCTTTTTCAAGATTTCCTTGTCAATAATTAGCTGACGCAAGCTTTGAACTCAGATCTGTCTGATTCCAGCTATGGCCTGCTGCTACTATTTCACAGGGTAGAATACATGACACTATGACTCTCTTATTGCTATGGCAAACATACAAATAAAAAGCCTAAGAGCATGTGTTCCTTGTACAGGATTAGTATCATCATCTGTTGTACTAAGAATAACAGATTTTATGCCCACCTTCTTCTAAATGTAGATTGATAACTATATAGCTGCACAAGTGGCCAAATACACAATTTACCTTTAAAAATCCCTTAAAAAATTATCCCCTGGCCAGGCAAGTTACAATGAAAGACAAGATAAATGTACTAAGGAAAAAGAATTCTCTTCTTAAGTTGATTTTCTAGCTCCAACAAAAATGATTTAGCAAACTCTAAATAGAGCACAGGGACTGAAAACACCCACATGTGTCTGTACATGTGTTACTCATACAATATACACAGTGTGCATGGCCAACTGGACCAAATAAGGCTACAATTCCTTCAAGAAATTTTAGGAAGTCCATAAACTACAAGGATAAAATTGTCTCAAGAGAAATGAATACCACATTCCTAAAGTCACAAGTAAATGAAGCCCACGATATAATTAAGGACTCATACAGATTTTTATTTTTTTAAGTCTTAACAATGTAATGTTTCATTATTAATTAAAGTAACAAATGTTAATGGATCACACACTATACTGGTCATTGGGAATAGGGTATTGAACAACAGTAGCCATGATACTTTTCCTCACTGATATTTAAAGTATAGCAGGAAAGGAAAGACCAAAGGGTGTAAAATTACAAAATTACCATACAACTGAACTGTACAGATACAAATATGGTAAGCGTCACTAAACTAGTTGGTGATAGGAGGTAGAGGTTGTTCAGGGAACACTTCATTGAAGAAGTGACATTTGAACTGAGATCTAAGTGACATCTAGGAATTAACCAGGCAAAGCTAAGAGGAAGCTAACAGAACAATACTTTTAAATGCAAGGTGCTAGAGAGAGCATGGTCAGTTTGAGCATCTGTAACAGATCTGGTGGCTGCAGCTTAGAGAAGGAAAGTGACCTTGGTGTGAGACGATGCCAGAGAGACAAGTAGGAACAACACCATACAGGGCCCTATGGTCCAAGTTAAGAATTCTAGTCTCTTCCCTGTAAGCAATGTTAAACTAGCAGAGAGTTGCAAGGAAGACAGATTGTTGTAAGGAAGTAACATTATTAGTCTCTGATATTCCCAATATCGTAGGCATTTTAGACATTTTCCAAATAACAGATGCCATTAATATAACTTACAAACAAACTAATAAACAAAAGTAGAAATTAAAGTGCAATAAAAACAAAGGAGATTTGAATTAGGAATCTGGGGGGAAATGTATCCACCTAACTGCAGTCAGAATGAACCACATTACTGATTTTTAACTGTTATTTCTGTTGTCAATGCTTAGTTTAAAAATTAAGTGTTATTACAACTAAGAAAAAGGTACCAGTGCTGAATGTGCATCAGTATTCTTCAGTGAACTGTTTCCATGCAAATTAAATAACTATGCAGGAATAGTCTTCAAAAATTCTAGTGTCTTTAAATCTCTTCAGTCTTTCAGACTTGATTTGAACTTCTGCACTATAAAAACGTCTCCCATCACAATCAGGCTGAAAAGCTTATTATAATTGCACTTCTTAGGCGAAAGTATAAGAGCCTGTTACAGCTTCGTCTGACTATTCTAAATGAGTTCTGACAGATTTTGACTTGTAGGACCTGTCACCTTTTTTCACAGCTTTGGAGGTTGAGATTTTGATCTGCAATTTACCCTGGGCCTTAGTTATTTTTAGGCTTCAAGTTCTTCAAGCTCACTTATCTTTTATTCTGCTGGGGCCTAGAAAAAGGTTATTATATTCAGCTTTCGAGGGCTGTGTCTAATTTTCTTTTCTGAAGGACTTTTTAAAATCTAGAATGAACTCAGTCTTCTTGATTATTCAAATATAAATGGCTTATTCTTTGTATCAAAACAAATACATATTTTTAGGTCAGGTCTTGGTATTTGAACAAGAAATGTAAAACAGGAAAAAGTTGATGTATGTAATGTAAGAATATGAATGATAATGAAAATATCATAAATACTAAGATAGTTCAACAGATAGATGTCTAGGTAAGATACTAATGTAAACATAGAAATGTTTGCTTCCTCTCCGTAAGCTTGAGGGCTTCAGTATAAAGCATTTTCTGTATATAAAGCTTATTTGCGGGTTATTATATTTCAGTACAGATAATATCACTTTTTGTTGTGGATCACCTTAAAATTCACACTACATAGACCAATCATCATCAGTTCATCCTCATATACCCTGAGTATTAGTATTTATAGATGAGGAAAGACATCAAGAGAGGACATGTTCCCTCTCTTAATATATCTGGAACATCAGCCCACATCTTCTGACTCCCTGTTATAGTTTCCAACATGCTACATTGCTATAGACTCTCTCTTTTAAAAAATTAATTCCTTTTGAATTTAGTAAAAACATTAGGGAAAAAAATAAAGAAAATGGAAAGCTGAAAACCTGAAGACTAATACTCTCAATAGTTGCTTCAGGCTGTTACAAATCATTATTCTCTGTTAGACATCAATAATTTGCATTGGAGGATAAGGTCTGTAGAAACCTGATAACATTAGCCAATGTAAATTAGATTATTCCCTTGCTGCTCCAATTTATTAAATGCACAACAAATGACTTCATGTTTTCAGTATTGGGAAATGGGCTTGTTAGAATTTCTGGCTCATATCACATGTATTGTATGTCATTGCGAAAAATCATTCAATACCCGTTACAAAAGTCTTCAACAGAATCAGAACTGTCATTTCTAAGTTAAGTTCAATGTAATCTGTCCCCAGAGATTGTTTGGATTGTTAATCTTGAAAAAATAAAAAAATAATCACCTGCTCCTCTGGTGTGATTAAAATCTCCTTTAATGATTTTGCATGATTTTCCATTGCCATTGCATACACCACAATGATCTTCCCTTGCAAGAGACCCTAATAAACCATCACAGCCAACTTTCTGCAACAAGAGAATGACAGTACATCATAAAGTGAGCTTTTTCTTCTTTTCTTTTTTAACCACTACTTTAGGACAAACCTAGTCTCTACAAACTAGACAGATTTATTTGACAAACTAATAAAATGCCATATTCTCTGGTGCAAACTAATACAGCAAGCTCATGTCAAATAATACCATCTGTAAATTGTCCAAAGTAGGGTAGTGATAAAAGTATTTTTCTTATATTAAGAATTAAATGGTATCCTAAAGCAATTTGGAAAACTATTATTGAGACAAATGCAATTTACATAAATCTCAAAGGAAATCACATTTCTATTAAATATAACATGATTAATCTAATTCATTCTACTCAACATAGAACAGATAGGCTTCACCGTATGGATGGCTTCACTCCTAAAGCGGTTGAAGAGCAGGTGCTGAGTATTAAATATTAACTTTGTGGAAACCAAATATAAATGTTTACATTCATTACAGTTCACCAATAAACTTCTATCCCCATCTTCTTTGACATCTAACACATGAGTGAGTAAGAACTGCTCACAACCTATGGTTGCTATAAGAAAACAGTAACAGTGGGATAATTTTTATATGTTCCCAGAAGAATGATGTTAATATGAATCTTCTTAGATTAAATCATTGACTCTTTTCTAGTGAATAATGTTAGTCTCCCTTTGATGTTCAGAAAATATGATAATTTGCAAAGTTGTGCATATTCAAAGTGCATAAGTTAATATGTCTGTACTGTCAGAAATAAATGGTAGAATTATACCATCACCCCTAATCAAGAAGAAGCTGCAAGACTGACTGATGTTACATCCATTTATAACAAATTACAATTATTTAAATAAATTTTTAAAATATCACATAAAACAGAAAAAAAAACAGGGTCTTTTTCTGTGGTTGGTGTCGGTGGTGTTGGGTGTGGGAAGGAGCAGGTTATAAAATGCAGCTGCAGGATGAATATCCCAAGAAAGCAAAAATCACATTAAACCTGCATAATACAGCATCCTTTCCTTTTGTCAAGAGGGTGTGTATCAGTGTCAAGAAGTAGACAAAACAATGCAATAGTGGAGAACTCTGACCAGTGAATCAAAGCTTATTCAGGGGGAAATGAAGAGAATGTTTCTGGATGAAAGAGGTGGCCACCACAGGAAATTCTCAAAATACAACAAAGATATGGCCAGAGTTCACTGATCAGGAGCCATGAAAAGACCTGAGAGTCCTGGCGTTAAAGAAAAAGTCTCTCCTTCATGTACAAATGAGGAGAAAATTTAGAGTAGAGTTTAGAGTGACTTTGAAATGATAAAAAGTGCCTTTATTGCTCTATCCCTAGCATCCGACTTGTTTCTCAGCAAATATAATAAACTTGATAAATAGTAGTTAAATGATTGAATAAATTAGTACCTAGTTGTCTCTTAGTTTTTTGTAACCCTTGTAACTGGGATAGTATAAGTTTGTAAAACCTAAAATAAAAGGCAGGGATAGACATAATGCCATGGCTCAATAATCACGTAAGCTTAAAATAAGAATCAAAGAGTTAGTATTTTGTAACTGGTAGTCTCAAGTATCCACACTTATTGATATATGCTCACATAACTCTAAAAGTTGAGGATGAATGACTTGGAAAAGACAATACTGTTTAACTGGTGGCAGATACCTGAAGTACCACTGGCAGGCTGGAGACTGGCAGGTACCATGATAATACAGACGAGAGTTTTCTCTATCCTTTTCCAGGATAGAAATGCCAGGGAGCCAAATTGGGTCACCAGGAGAAAGCTGTCTATTTTCAATTGCCCTCCTTAGTCCACTCACCAAGTTTAGAATTCTACATTCAACTTCAATGCTGTATGTTTTATGATAAAATAAAACACTCTAGCCAAACCTAGTATACAGAGGTTGTCAGAAAGAAAAAAGGAAGCATGTTTTTAATTATACTGAAAGACCGAATGAAGCATGTTAGTTAAAAATCCAGAATCTTGAAGTATTCCAATGTTGTCAGAAGTTACAATTCATTTCACAGAACTTTAATTATAATCATCAGATTCACATAACACTTATGTAGAATTTTTTGTTGTTGTTGCTGTTACTTTTATGTTTACCTAGGGACTCTATAAAAGATCTGGCTTACACAATACTGTTAAGTGAAAAGCACAGCAATGTAAGCTATTATATTTGGCATATAGAGTTAGGAAAATAATTTCTTTTGAAAAATAAATTCGTTTAAGTCATATACTAACCTGACATTTACATAAAATGATGAAATAAAGATAAAAGTTTTAATGGCACAACATACAGTTTTGAAAACAAAATATGTATAGATAAATAACTGCCATGATTTTTAAATAGACAAATGAAAAATTATATTTCAGGCTACTGCCATATTCTGTTAAAGAATAAATGAAATTAATACGTAATTATAAGACTGTCTCTTATACCAATTATATTGCATGATTCTACGCTTTAAATGTTAGAGCATGATGGCAAAATAAAGAATCTGAGAGCTGGTAAAGCATTTAAGTTTCACGATGTTTCCAACTTTTTATCCAGAAGTCTATAGACTTATATTGGACCACAGACCATCCATAGCTTGTAACTGTTTTCAAATTTTGGAGCATGTGTGCACATGCGTGTGTGTGCATGTGTGGTCAGGTATGCGTTTTTTATAGGAAGAAACCAAAACTTTTATCAAATTCTCAAAGGAGTGTATTGCACAAAAAAGTCAATGACCACTGGCCTGCCTATTTCATTTTACACATTAATGGACACATACATATTTTAAGTGATTTTCCCGAGAACATAGTTTCCTAGTGCCTGTCGTGGATTCAGTCCTCCTCCACTCAGATACCTCTTTTATTACTAAAGGATGTACATATTTTCCTTCCACGCCTGGGAAATTTATCAGCTGATGGCTCTTAGCCTTCAGCCCTGTTCAGAAAATGGCTAGCCTAAAGAAAACTGCCTTTCCCAAGATCACATCCCCCTCATCCCCTGGGACAGCTTGTATCCAAACACTAGTAGATAATGGGGGTTAAAAAGGTCTGGTTTTCTCACCCCAAATGGGGAAAACTTTGAAGAGCCATCCCAGCCACAATGCTCCTCACACGGTCAGCTGACGTCTTGTGACTGTACCAAGCCCAACTGTTCCCTGTACTCGGTCCTGCCTCCTTCCCCCTCTGCATGTATGTTGATCATGAAAACACCTGGCATTAAACTTCCTGCATATTCATCTTCCAGGGGAAGCCAACCTGAGACAGTGGCAGACCTGTAACTAGCAACTTCAAAGCTTTAGCCTTTGATCTTTCCACTACACTATTCATATTCATTTTAACAGAATGTCTCCTTTCTAATGATAAAGAGCACATACATGCCTATAGTAGATGGAGATTATTTTTAAAAAGAAATAGAAAGGCAAATGAAATGCTTAAGTATAATAAAAAATTGAATGTACATTTAGAAATCAGCTGATTCAAGAATGTTGATGATACTTTAAGTGAGTAATAAGACTGATTTTATAGGTTTTTGCCACATGGCTCAGTCTTGGACACAAGACATGGAGAACTGGAGTGCTTGAGTTTCTGGTCTGGAATGCCCAAAGTGTCACAATTTTACACCTGTAATATGTACGTTACAGAATAAAATTTTCAGATTCTTTTAGCTAGTAATGAGTATTATATATTTTCTAGTCTGAACCTTTCATTATACAGATGAAGAAATGGACTTTCAAAGCAGATCAGACTTGCTGAAGATCACAGTTGAGGCAGAGCTTTCCACTGTACTGTGCAGCTGCTCGAAGGTCCCCCAATCCTCCCTCAGCATATACACTCTCCCTTTTGGAATGTCTTACCTGACACCTGCCATTTGCACAGATATCTAATCCCTGATATCCGCAAGAAGTTCCATCCAACACTTTTTCTGATAGAAGAATAGGCTGTTCTTTTCCAACAGGAGAGCAAAACAAGGCACATGGTTTTTCTACATACAGAGTGGATAAAAGTAAATGAACAAAATTTGATCCATAAATATTTTTATCTCAAGCTTTATTTTTCAGAACAGTTACGAGTAAAAAATATAATCTGATGTTAACTGAGTAATGCACTACTAGAATATATAATACTAGAGGTTATTATGAGTAGTAAATGAGATGATGCCTGAGCAAAACTAGGTATCCAATGAACATTAACCTCCTTCTTAAGAATTACGTCTTCAAATTATTTTTTAAATGTATCATTTATTATTTTCTGGCACTAAACCTCTACCACACACAAACCAAGCATTCTTTGTGAAAAATATTTTGCATACTCCCATTTTTTGCTCATATCTTTTAGCATGAACTCATTTTAATTTTAAAAACATATCAGATTTCTGCCTATTTAAGATTTACTTTATTCATGAAGCCTTTCTTGATGTCTCACTTCTAAATTCCAATACACTAATTTTAAATCCTATGCATTTGGCATTTTCTAATTGAAAAATTACTAAAGGGAGAAAGAAGAACTTCTAAGATGAACAATTCTTGTAAGATTTTCCATTGTGAGGATGTTTAGCAACGCAATACAATCCCATGAGAACATCCATTGGAATGCACAGTTGCTGAAGTGCTAGCTGGGACTCACCCTCTTCATTGCTTACTCAGAAAGCGTGTCGGGATGTATGATGTTTAGGGTAAGAACTACTGTTCTAGGTAAAGAATTCTTGAATGGCTGGCAGTCACCTTCAGTGCTTCCTTAAACAATAAGGTAGGAGGGTTAGAGTTAAAACACTTGCCTATTAGGCTCAGTCAAAAAGTGGCAAAACATTTTTAAAGTGCTGTTTCTATTTCTAAGCATCCTGCAGAGGAGCTGTAGTATTTGGTAACACCAGTAGTAGGATTATCCAAATCAGAAACTTCAGAGCAATTTCCCGGCTACATTACTACTCTATTGGCTTGACACCAGTCAGGCCCTTTACTGTTTATTAAGCTCATACAAATAGAATGGAAAATAGTTTACAGTCTCTGACACTGATCTTCGCTTATGTCTTCAGTAAAGTTCCACGTATGCTGATGGGATTCTATAAATACCAAATAACAGCCAGAGGCAGGGAACAGGGTATCACTTGGCAAAGAGAACACAAGACAGTTAAATGAGCCTTCAGAATTGAACATTTCCAACAGTTTTCACATGTGGCTTCTGAATACTGCTCTGAACAATTTTGGGGAGTTGGACCATGGCCTTTAATGTGAATGGTTTTGAAATTTTCCTTTAAGATGCCATTATAAGCTGCAATAAAGCAGTTCAGTGTGCTCTCACACCTCAAAGTAGGTTATGTTTATTCAATGACTACTTACTATGTCATATCTTTGGACTTAAAAACAGCTGCTGTCATTGCAACACTTTAATAGTGACATATATACACACACACACTCACACACACATCTCACTATTCTCTTTCTGGAGTTTTCACTGAAGAGAGGAGCAAACCAGATATATGAATAATGTTGAAAGGAGTTAGTCTAGAATATTCCATTTACATTCTAAGCAAGAACTCAGATAAAAACGTTGTACTCCTCCTTTTACATATTGTCAATTTACTGTACTCACTTTAGCCTTATAGATGACATCAACATTTGATACCAATCTTCCTTCCTGGAGTACACCCTTGAGATTGTGACATTATAGTGATCCATGTAACATGCCAGTACTTGGCAGGCAGGCTCTGTCTTGATTTAAGAGACCACCCCTTTCCAAGGTATGCATTAAACATGGATTTCAGCCAAATTTCAGCACAGAGTATGCAAAATACCTGAATGTTAAAGCCATGCATCTTTTTTTCTCTAAAAATAAATGTTCACTACTGCATTGATACCTTATATGTAATTCTCTTAGCCAGAGATTCATGTGTTACATAAAAAAACAGAAATAGCCACTTGCATTTTAAAGTATCGAAAACTTGGGGTTTTTAAAAGACTTGTATATTTCTATTTCTTCCATATGGCTCTAATACATAAAAACTATTGTTGTGTCTTTTATTCATCATACAGACTGACATGTTTGATTGATACATGTCGCAGAATTATCAAAAATGGTACCCTGCTAATTATATAAATATCTATTATGGATCATTCTGATGATAAACAACACTTTATAAGAGTCAGGAGCTCCCTTAATTGTGATTTCCAACAGTTTTAATATTTTAAATTGACCCCCATACAACTCTGATTTTTTTTTTAAATCTGGAGGGAACCTGTTTCCTATCTCTTATTTCACATGTGAGTCACAGGTTTCAAATGAAGTAAATATTATCAAATCAGACAGCCAGTTGGAGGCAGAGATAGAATTAACCCAGGATCAGATGATGATTTTCAGGATTTGAACTGTCATATTGACTTTATTTTTACCATGAAAAAATATTACTTATATACTTAAATTAATGCAACAAATATCCATCAGAAGCTTAATAATTGCCAGACAGTACAGTAGGCACAGACAATAGAGGGAACAGAGACACATTAAAATCTGCTTCAGCAGGGTCTTGTGGAGTATTTGGCAGGGGTACGTATCCTATATGGAAGATCAGGGGGATTCTTTTTCCCTAGAGAACTTGTCATAAACTGAGTCCAAAAAATCAGTAGAAGTTTTCAAGGTAAATACACGGGGAAAGAGATTAAAGCTTGAGAAAGAAAGGATATTGTGCCAAGAAACGTGCATATTTATAGGCCCAGAAGTAAGAAAACAGGATGTATATGAGCGATGAAATGAAATTCGGCCTGGCGGTGCTGGAGATTACAGAAGGGAATGATGGAGATGAGGCCAGAGACGTTAAAGGGGGCAGGTCACAATAATGGCCTTATAAACCAGGTAATAAAGTTTGAGATTGGTCCTGACAGCAACGGGACTGACAGCAACAGTGACTGATGGTTTTGGCCTTCAAAAAGGCCAGCCTGGCTGAAATGAGGAGTAGGGGCTGAAGGAGGGTCAGAGAGACAGTGAGGAAGCTGTTTGAAGAATCCAGGTCAGAGACGGTGCAAACATGAACAAAGATGCTGGCAAACAAAGAAAGGTTTGGACAAATAGGGTGTGCTGATTCATTACAGGGGGTTGGAGATTGAGGCAGAAGGATTCTGGCTTAGGTTGGTAATGAGGCTGATCATGTTGCTATTTTCCATGAGAGAGCACAGTAAGAGGAGAGATGGTGGGAGTGAGAGAAAGGAAAGGGGGAAGGGGTATGTTGAACTTGAACCATGTTGAGTTAGAGATGAATGGGATGCTGAGTGGACAAGTTCATGCAACATAGGGGTAAGCAGGTAAGGAGCTCAGGACAGAGAGATCTAGGATGGAGATAAATGTTTGTTTTGCTTTAGCATTCGGATGATAAATAAAACCTAGTGAATAAGTAAGATTATGCCAAGAAGGACGTTTAGTGAGAAGAGGGGCCAGGATAAGTCACTACAGAAAATTCCCATAAGACATATCATTCTTTCACTAAATATTTATTAAGTGTCTACTCTGTTCAGATACTGCTTACGGTGCTAAACACATAGCAATGCATAAAATACAAGTCTTGCTCTAACAATTATTATTTGGGGGGGCATAAACAATTAAAATAAAAATATTATGATAGATGATGATAAGGTCTGTGAAAAAAGAATAAAGCAGGGGAAGGAAAAGCACTGAGTCAATATTTAAGAAAAGATCAGAAGGAGGTGAGAGAATGAATCATACTGCTATCTGGGAAAAGTAATTCACCAGAGAAAACAACACCTTCCAAGACACTAAGACAGAAGGGAGCCAGGGTGGGTGGCAGGGTGTGATGCAGGCACAGTACAGATGAAGTTAGAGGGTAACAGGAAGCCAGGGAGCTAAGGACCTTATAGGCCATTAGAAGAACTTTGGACTTTTAGTGAGCTGGGAAGACACTGAAAGCTTCTGAATGGAAGAATAACATGACATGACTGATGTTTTAAATGCATCACTCTGGCTATGTTGAGACTGAAGGAGGTATGAGGACACAGGCATAAAGAACAGTTAGAGATAGCAGAATCAAGAAGAACTACAATCCTTGAGCCTGTGGAACAAAAACCACATTCACAGAAAGATAGACAAGATGAAAAGGCAGAGGGTTATGTACCAGATGAAGGAACAAGATAAAACCCCAGAAAAACAACTAAATGAAGTGGAGATAGGCAACCTTCCAGAAAAAGAATTCACAATAATGATAGTGAAGATGATCCAGGACCTCGGAAAAAGAATGGAGGCAAAGATCGACAAGATGCAAGAAATGTTTAACAAAGACCTAGAAGAATTAAAGAACAAACAGAGATGAACAATACAAAAAATGAAATGAAAAATACACTAGAAGGAATCAATAGCAGAATAACTGAGGCAGAAGAACGGATAAGTGACCTGGAAGACAGAATGGTGGAATTCACTGCTGCAGAACAGAATAAAGAAAAAAGAATGAAAAGAAATGAAGACAGCCTAAGAGACCTCTGGGACAACATAAAACGCAACAACATTCACATTATAGGGGTCCCAGAAGGAGAAGAGAGAGAAAAACGACCCGAGAAAATATATGAAGAGATTATAGTCAAAAACTTCCTTAACATGGGAAAGGAAATAGCCACCCAGGTCCAGGAAATGCAGAGAGTCCCATACAGGATAAACCCAAGGAGAAACATGCCGAGACACAGTAATCAAATTGGCAAAACTTAAAGACAAAGAAAAATTATTGAAGCAGCAAGGGAAAAATGACAAATAACAAACAAGGGAACTCCCATAAGGTTAACAGCTGATTTCTCAGCAGAAACTCTACAAGCCAGAAGGGAGTGGCATGATATACTTAAAGTGATGAAAGGGAAGAACCTATAACCAGGATTACTCTACCCAGCAAGGATCTCATTCAGATTCGATGGAGAAATCAAAAGGTTTACAGACAAGCAAAAGCTAAGAGAATTCAGCACCACCAAACCAGCTCTACAACAAATGCTAAAGGAACTTCTCTAAGTGGGAAACACCACAGAAGAAAAGGACCTACAAAAACAAACCCAAAACAATTAAGAAAATGGTCATAGGAACATACATATCGATAATTACCTTAAACGTGAATGGATTAAATCCTCCAACAAAAGACACAGGCTTCCTGAATGGATACAAAAACAAGACCCATATATATGCTGTCTACAAGAGACCCACTTCAGACCTAGGGACACATACAGACTGAAAGTGAGGGGATGGAAAAAGATATGCCATGCAAATGGAAATCAAAAGAAAGCTGGAGTAGCAATACTCATATCAGATAAAATAGACTTTAAAATAAAGAATGTTACAAGAGACAAGGAAGGACACTACATAATGATCAAGGGATCAATCTAAGAAGAAGATATAACAATTATAAATATATATGTACCCAACATAGGAGCACCACAATACATAAGGCAAATGCTAACAGCTATAAAAGAGAAAATCGACAGTAACACAATAATAGTGGGGGACTTTAACACCTCACTTTCCCCAATGGACAGATCATCCAAACAGAAAATTAATAAGAAAACACAAACTTTAAATGACACAATAGACCAGATAGATTTAATTGATATTTATAGGACATTCCATCCAAAAACAGCAGATTACACTTTCTTCTCAAGTGTGCACAGAACATTCTCCAGGATAGATCACATCTTAGGTCACAAATCACGCCTCAGTAAATTTAAGAAAACTGAAATCATATCAAGCATCTTTTCTGACCACAACGCTATGAGATTAGAAATCAATTACAGGGAAAAAATCGTAAAAAACACAAACACATGGAGGCTAAACAATACGTTACTAAATAACCAAGAGATCACTGAAGAAATCAAAGATGAAATCAAAAAAATACCTAGAGACAAATGACAACGAAAACACGACAATCCAAAACCTATGGGATGCGGCAAAAGCAGTTCTAAGAGGGAAGTTTATAGCTATACAAGCCTACCTCAAGAAACAAGAAAAATCTCAAATAAACAATCTAACCTTACACCTAAAGGAACTAAAGAAAGAAGAACAAACAAAACCCAAAGTTAGCAGAAGGAAAGAAATCATAAAGCTCAGAGCAGAAATAAATGAAATAGAAACAAAGAAAACAATAGCAAAGATCAATAAAACTAAAAGGTGGTTCTTTGAGAAGATAAACAAAATTGATAAACCATTAGCCAGACTCATCAAGAAAAAGGGAGAGGACCCAAATCAATAAAATTAGAAATGAAAAAGGAGAAGTTACAACAGACACCGCAGAAATACAAAGCATCCTAAGAGACTACTACAAGCAACTCGATGCCAATAAAATGGACAACCTGGAAGAAATGGACAAATTCTTAGAAAGGTATAACCTTCCAAGACTGAACCAGGAAGAAATAGAAAATATGAACAGACCAATCACAAGTAATGAAATTGAAACTGTGATTAAAAATCTTCCAACAAACAAAAGTCCAGGACCAGATGGCTTCACAGGTGAATTCTATCAAACATTTAGAGAAGAGCTAACACCCATCCTTCTCAAACTCTTCCAAAAAATTGCAGAGGAAGGAACACTCCCAAACTCATTCTACGAGGCCACCATAACCCTGATACCAAAACCAGACAAAGATACTACAAAAAAAGAAAATTACAGACCAATATCACTGATGACTATATATGCAAAAGTCCTCAACAAAATACTAGCAAACAGAATCCAACAACACATTAAAAGGATCATACACCATGATCAAGTGGGATTTATCCCAGGGATGCAAGGATTCTTCAATATACGCAAATCAATCAATGTGATACACCATGTTAACCAATTGAAGAAGGAAATCCATATGATCATCTCAATAGATGCAGAAAAAGCTTTTGACAAAATTCAACATCCATTTATGTTAAAAAAACTCTCCAGAAAGTAGGCATAGAGGGAACCTACCTCAACATAATAAAGGCCATATACAACAAACCCACAGCAAACATCATTCTCAATGGTGAAAAACTGAAAGCCTTTCCTCTAAGATCAGGAACAATACAAGGATGTCCACTATCACCACTATTATTCAACATAGTTTTGTAAGTCCTAGCCACGGCAATCAGAGAAGAAAAGGAAATAAAAGGAATACAAACTGGAAAAGAAGAAGTAAAACTGTCACTGTTTGCAGATGACATGATACTATACATAGAGAATCCTAAAGATGCCACCAGAAAACTACTAGAGCTAATCAATGAATTTGGTAAAGTTGCAGAATACAAAATTAATGCACAGAAATCTCCTGCATTCCTATACACTAATGATGAAAAATCTGAAAGAGAAATTAAGGAAACACTCCCATTTACTATTGCAACAAAAAGAATAAAATACCTAGGAATAAACCTACCGAGGGAGACAAAAGACCTGTATGCAGAAAACTATAAGACACTGATGAAAGAAATTAAAGATGAAACCAACAGATGGAGAGATATACTATGTTCTTGGATTGGAAGAATCAATATTGTGAAAATGACTATACTACCCAAAGCAATCTACAGATTCAATGCAATCCCTATCAAATTACCAATGGCAGTTTTTACGGAACTAGAACAAAAAATCTTAAAATTTGTATGGAGACACAAAAGACGCCGAATAGCCAAAGCAGTCTTGAGGGAAAAAAACCGAGCTGGAGGAATCAGACTCCCTGACTTCAGACTATACTACAAAGGTACAGTAATCAAGACAATATGGTACTGGCACAAAAACAGAAACATAGATCAATGGAACAAGATAGAAAGCCCAGAGATAAACCCATGCACCTATGGTCAACTAATCTATGACAAAGGAGGCAAGGATATACAATGGAGAAAAGACAGTCTCTTCAATAAGTGGTGCTGGGAAAACTGGACAGCTACATGTAAAAGAATGAAATTAGAACACTCCCTAACACCATACACAAAAATAAACTCAAAATGGATTCGAGACCTAAATGTAAGACTGGACACTATAAAACTCTTAGAGGAAAACTTAGGAAGAACACTCTTTGACATAAATCACAGCAAGATCTATTTTGACCCACCTCCTAGAGTAATGGAAATAGACAAAAATAAACAAATGGGACCTAATGAAACTTAAAAGCTTTTACACAGCAAAGGAATCCATAAACAAGATGAAAAGACAACCCTCAAATGGGAGAAAATATTTGCAAACGAATCAACGGACAAAGGATTAATCTCCAAAATATATAAACAGCTCATGCAGCTCAATATTAAAAAAACAAACAACCCAATCCAAAAATGGGCAGAAGACCTAAACAGACATTTCTCCAAAGAAGATATACAGATGGCCAAGAAGCACATGAAAAGCTGCTCAACATCACTAATTATTAGAGAAATGCAAATCAAAACTACAATGAGGTATCACCTCACACCAGTTAGAATGGGCATCATCAGAAAATCTACAAACAACAAATGCTGAAGAGGGTGTGAAGAAAAGGGAACCGTCCTGCACTGTTGGTGGGAATGTACATTGATACAGCCTGTATGGAGAACAGTATGGCGGTTTCTTAAAAAACTAAAAATAGAATTACCATATGACCCAGCAATCCCACCACTGGGCATATATCCAGAGAAAACCATAATTCAAAAGACACATGCACCCCAATGTTCATTGCAGCACTATTTACAAGAGCCAGGTCATGGAAGCAACCTAATGTCTATCGACAGACAAATGGAAAAAGAAGATGTGGTACATATATACAATGGAATGTTACTCAGCCATAAAAAGGAATAAAATTGGTTTATTTGTAGAGATGTGGATGGATCTAGAGACTGTCATACAGAGTGAAGTAAGTCAGAAAGAGAAAAACAAATATTGTATATTAACGCATATATGTGGAACGTGAAAAATGGTACAGATGAACCGGTTTGCAGGGCAGAAATTGAGACACACATGTAGAGAACAAACGTATGGACACCAAGGGGGAAAGCGGCGGGGGGTGGGGGTGGTGCTGTGATGAATTGGGCGATTGGGATTGACATGTATACACTGATGTGTATAAAATGGATGACTAATAAGAACCTGCTGTATAAAAAAAGAAAGAAAATAAAATGCAAAAAAAAAAAAAAAGAACAGTTAGACAGCTACTACAATCATCCAGGTAAGACACTGTTGCTTACACCATGGTGGCAGCTCTGGAGATATTGGGCAATAATCAGATTCTGGATGTATTTTAAAGATAGGGCTCATGTGACTTTACTGATATTTTGAATGTACAGTAAAAGAGAACTAAATGGAAAATGAAGACTCCAAAGTTTGTTGGTTGAAGCATCTGGAAATATAGAATTAACCTTTATTAAAAGGATGGTGTGAATAGAAGACTATTCTATTCTATTCTTCTTTCTATAAAGAAACAGTATGTTTGGAGGCCACGTGTGGGGGAAGAAAGCATGACATGTATGAAGCAGTGAAACGAGGGCAATATCTGGAGCGCAGAGGAAAAAAGAGTGAGGTTTTACATGAGGCAGGAGACAAGAGAAGAAATCAGGCTAAAGAAGGTCTTGCTGAGCATGTCATGTTGTGAAATTTGGTCTCTACCTGAAAGTTATGGCAAGTCTCTGAAATGCTTTAACTGGGAGATCAGAATGAGCCAGTTTGCACTTTATATAAAGATCTCTATTTCTACCTCGTGCTACCCCTTTACAGGGACACCCATCCCTCTCCCACCACCACTCCCAACTCCTGGCAACTACTCATCTGTTTTCCATCTCGATACTTTGGTGGCTTCAAAAATGTTATATAAAAGGAATCATACAGTGTGAGACATTTTGAGATTGGGTTTCCTACTCAGCATAATGCTGTGACATCCACCAGGTCACTGCATATGTTAACAGAGTGTTCTGTGTACTGTTGCATAATATCCCATGGCACAGATATACCTCAGTTTGCTAACCCTGCAGCTACTTAGAACCTTTTTGATTGTTTCCAGTGTTTGGCTATCGAAAATAAAGCTGCTATGCCCATTTGTGTTCAGCATTTTTTTTGTGGTCGCAAATTTTCATTTCTCCGAGATAAATAACCAAGACTGTGTTTTCTAAAGTGTATGCTTAGTTATTTAAAGAAACTGCCAAGCTAATTTTCAGAGTGGCTGCTCCATTTTACCTTCCTACCAGCAACGCATGAGAGATCTAGTTTCTCTTCATCCTCACCAGCATTTTGTATTGTCACCCTTTTTAAATTTTAGTTTATCTCATTGGTGTATAATATCTCTATATTTTTAAAATATATTTTTAGTCACTGCTTGTGGTTGTTATATGTCAGTAAAGGTAGAAAAAACAGAGCTCTGAAACACCTAGAATATAAACTGTAAAACAATATTTACCACTATTGTAAAGCACCTTGCAAACCTAGAAGTCTACATAACTAAGATGGTGGCGATCTGGTTGGTCATACCTTCATCCATGACAGCGTGCCACTGAAGTACATGCTTTGGGTACGAAGTTCTAACACTATAGGCCTGACATTGCCAGTCTCTGAATCCAGGCAAACCTGCAGGACAAGGTGGATTCTCACATATTCTGTATTGTTTTCTGGGACCATTACAATCCCTTGCTTCAGAACCTAGCCTAGAAAAGATAGTACAAATAATCAATTTTATCTTTTTTTATGTTAACTACTCATTTAAAAAAATCAGAAGTCAATATATTAATAAGGTACAATCCTTTATATTAAATCTACCTCTGAAAAAGTGGACTGATTAAATGATTGGTAATGGTAGGAAATCCATATGTTTATTTAAAAATATATATTTTTTCCAATCTTTGAGCCATTTAATTTCCAAAATACATGAGAAACAAAAGCCCATTTGCCATGAAAATGATACAGAAGGGTAAAGGGCAGAGGTTGGGGGCAAAATAGAAAGGCTGCACTTCCCATGAAAGAGTGGGGCTAAGAATTATTAAGGAGTTGCTTCTAAGGTTTTCACATACATTCTTTAAAATCCCTTGTTGAGGAACTGGGCCACTGAATCCACACCAAAGTTAAAGCATAAAGCTGAAACGACTTTCTCACACATTTTCCTAGGATCACTCTAGGAATGATGGAGACAAGCAAGCTGATCTTGGACGCTCCCTATCCATACCTGTGCTCGCAGGATTTCGTTTCTCATCATTCTTAGCTTCTACTGACATTCATGTTGCCCTCATTCCCTCTCTTTCTGAAGTCCTATCAGCTTCCGGCTCCTCTCACAGTTCCTTTTAAGGGTGACTTACTTTTTCTAACACATCTCTCCCTGCTTATTTCAATACAATTTTTTATTTGATTTGTACTCAAAACACCACTCTGTGTAGTGTTTAATTATTTGTTCTTACAAAGGTTGGTCTTATTTTCTTCTTTGAAGGGAGATTTTACATAAACTAATTTGAGGGACTTTTCTGTTTTCCAAAGTGGAGTGAGGTTTGAGAAGTTTCTTTGGCCCCCAACATGGTTTATCAGTAAAACCTTTTAATTTCAAACTTGAAGAAAACAGTGCCCTCCCCCAATCCAGGAACTTTGCGTTTACCCAGGACATTTGCGCTCTCGACTGTTGATCCCAGAACTGCAGGTTCGGCTACAGGGACTCCACATGCTCCACTCTCCAGCCACGAGTCCAGGTGCTGAGGTCCTGCTGGTACACTCTCCAGCCTTACACCACTATTCCAAAAGTTATGTCTTAGGTGAACAAATCAGGGCACAACGGAAAATCATTCACTGGCCTATAGAGTCACTGGAATTGAGATTAAATCAGGTCTGCTAAGAGTCCCAAACGTGTGGAATTGAAAAAGACCAAAAATAAGTTGACACGTGCTTACTGTCATAGTAATACACTGGTCCAGTTCTCATGTCAGATCATACAGTCTTGTCATAAGAACAGCACACAGATATTTGTACTATAGCCCTGAGAATTCAGTACTTGGGACGGAGATAGGGCGAAGAAGGAATCTGGGGTTGTACAGCCAGGAAGAAAAACTAACACATTTTAAGAAACATAACAATTTAAAAGAGAGGACCAAAAAAGCATAAGGTCAAGTATCAATATAAGAATGGTACGTAAGATATAAATGTCTTTAACTAGAATGAAGCAGACATTTTAGCAAATTTAGCAATTTTGATTTAAACTGTCAGTGATTCAGGGTACTCTCTTTCCTTGTAACTTAAAAAAAAAGAGTATGACTCAATTTTAGCACTTTCCTTTATATATATATATTTTTTCTGAAAGTTTCTATCAAATTCAAGCATTAACATTATAGCAAATTTCTTTCAAAAGCTGTTTATTTGAAAGACTTGAACAATTAGACTTTTTGAAATTCTATCATTTCATTCCAATTATTCTATAGGTTATTTGGTATCTATTAACTGAGAAAGACAGCAAAGAAAGAAGAGAAAGGAGTGTGTTCATTCTCTTTTTTATATTTACTTTATCATTAACTTTAAACAAAAACAGCCAAAGAGGCTGTTTCTGTGGTCACCGAGGAATGGTTGCCAGGACTTTGAGGACAGATTATTATAATTTCTCCTTATTCCTGGAAAATCAGATCTATCATGATCATAGCAAACATATTAAAGGTAAAGATTAAAAAATTTTAGATAAATGATTGTACAATCACAAGGGTTGAGCAAGCTAATCCTTCCACTCCTAAACGATATTTTGCACTAATGGCAACATGATTCATAAGGGATTTTGAAGAAATTATAGCAGCTCTCTGATTCTTAGTTTTCCCATTTCAAAATGTGAATGATCATCATACTGATATTTACCTAATAGACTTTTCAGAGGTTGAATGAAACTAAGCACGATGCATAGTCCTTGGCAAAGATTTAATAAAAATTAACTATAATAAAAATACTAATAACAACAAATTATATATCATTATATTAATTTTATTAATAAGTTTCCAGAAATCTCACCAAAATTCTATTCATTCTGATCTTAACTGATCTGTTTCTTTAAAACTTATTTTGATAATATGTTTTTAAATGCTGTTTTTAGAAGAGAGAATTTAGAAAACTATGCTACGTAGTTTTGTGTGAGCCCAGTTAATGCTTTTCTATGCAATAAAATAATCAGTTCCTGCAGATTTTCTCTAATAATGTCAGATTTTAAATTCAACCTTTTTTGGATTCAAGGAGTTTTAAATCCAGGCTTGGGAAAAAACAAGACAAAACCTCAACAACTCAGAGTGTGTATTGACATGCTAAGATTGTCATTAAATAAATTGAGATTTTATATGAAGATTCAGTCTGAAAATTGCAAAAGGAGGAAAAAAAACAGACCTTGTGAAAACTTTTAAACAACTTACTGGTTTTAAGGATTTAATGATGTTATGCCATTCATGGAAAAAAAAAATCCAGTGTGAAAGCTGTCAAACTTCAATTGGTCAAGTTGTTTTGGCCTAGGTGAAGGGTGTTTATTTTTCCCTCGAGTGCATATCACAGCTCCTTGCCCATTTAGCAGTAAGCTGGCATTGAAAGGCTGGGCTAGAGTTCACAGCTGACTAAAAATATTCTGGGAAAGACCCAGATCTAGACTTGCACGTCATTTAAACTAGACACGTCTGGCAGATGAAGAGAAATGGAGACAGATATGCAAGCCAAATTTGCATACACAAATCAGTGAAATTTAAAGAAAGCATAGTATAATAGTTAAAGTTCATCCCCTTGCAGATAACCAGATCTCTGGACAAAACTATGGAGAACCTGCTTTTCTGTCTTCTAGGTGGTGCTGTGTTTCAACACTGGGCAAAGTGTTAAATGTTTTGTTTAAACTATTATACAAAATATTCTATTGGGTTTTACATAAAATGATCCTAATGCTGCTTTGCATGAATTTTCTAGCAGGATGTTTTGTTTCATTTGTATTTTTTAGCTTCAAAAAATTATATTACGCATGATTTAAAAAACTCAAAATTTCTCATATCGAATAATTCAGTCTGATTTATGAAAATGCTAAGGAAATATATAATATAGTTTATTTCTGGGACAGTACATGACCTAAAAAAGTTTGACTATATTTCTATTCTCTCAAATTTCTATGGGAATATGCCTAGGAAGTTGATGAAAACACCCAGTTGGAAGAGGTTCATGAAGATGACAAAGAAAACATTATTCTCTAAACAAATCTTCTTGACCGTACATTGTTAGATGAAAGAAGAGGAAGAAAGAAGGCAATAAACTGTCTCCATATGCAAATTTGTGACTGTAAGGATATTACATCCTTCATTTTTTTCAATAAAGAACGATAGTGGTAATTTCATCCTTTAGGAACTTAGGAAAGTAAATAATTGAAATATATTATGTATCATCCTTCAAAACAGTCTAAAATTCTAGTAAGTTGGTATTTAGTTTTCCTTCCCCATCCTCCAGTTCCTAGAAAATATTTTAAGTAAAAAACATACATTTCTCGGTTTTAACCAAATCATTTATCAACTCTTGGATCTCTGTTAATATAAATGTAAATACAGATGATAGTAGAGAAAAGGAGAAGAAAGAAAACAGGTTGCTTTTAATTTGGAAAATGCTGTCTATAAATAGTAGATAAATCCCTATCTTCAAAATCATTTTGAATTGGGACTTCCTTGGTGGTCCAGTGGTAAAGAATCCACCTTACAATGCAGGGGACACAGGTTCGATCCCTGGTCAGGGAACTAAGATCCCACATGCCGTGAGGCAACTAAGCCCACGGGCCACAACTACTGAGCTCACACGCCTCAATGTGCGTGCCACAAACTACAGAGCCCATTCACCTTGGAGCCTACGTGCCACAACTAGATAGAGAAAACCTACACGCCACAACTAGACAGAAGCCCATGAGCCGCAATGAAGAGCCCGCGCGCCGCAACTAAGGACCCGTCGCGGCCAAAAATAAAATAAATAAATAAATAAATAAAAAATAAATCTCTTAAAAAAATCATTTTGAATCATAGAATTCTGGTCAGCACCTTCTCAGACTTAATTATGTACTCTTAGATGAACTAGTTATACAGCTAAATTAACATCACTAGAGTGTAACACATTACAAAATTCTCAGCTTTGTTTCTTGGTTTGCCATGTACTGAGCTAGCAGTGTTTAGCGCGAGGTTGCAAGCATCCAAATATTTTATCCCTACAGCCCTCAACTGCAGAGTGTTGGAAGCTATTGTCATGATGGCTCCTACAATAGCTGGAACAGATGGATAGTTGAAGAAGCCCACATGGCCTGAGGAACTGAGAAGTTCATTAGTTATTTCAATACACAAAGCATTACAGAACCACTAAGAGAATATCATTAGCACAATTATAGGGAAATAAAACATTTACGTTTAATGAGTAATTACAATTTTGATTGCTGAAAGAATAAGTTTATTTTAGAGAACTAAAGAATGCAATTTATTCTCATAAATATCAGAAGAAAAAAACAGTAGAAAAATATTTAGGACACCAGATTATAAAAATGAACAGATTTTGTATTGCTAATGAAGAACTAAGTAAGACAAATGGGTTGTGTGATGTTTGAAGACATGTGGCTGAATATTTGGTTATCTCTATTACTGCTTTTGTGTTTCAGGGATGATGGAAATTATTGCTGGTGCAGAGTTTTATGACTCAAGCAATAAATTACTCAGCATAATACCATGAGGCTTGCCCAAAATACATACATTATTGTACTTCTGTGTATAATTTAAAAATAAAACAAATCCAAATTCTGACGCTCCATGTAAGCTCACAGAAAACACATTTGGCAGTCTGTAAACAACTGACTGATATTCACAGAAGTTCTTTCAAGGAACCATTTTCTTACTGATTATATCTAGTGATAAAATATTTCTAGTCCTTTTTTATTATTTGGGACTTAATTTGTACATTTTTCTTTTTCTCATTAAAGAAATCACAGAAGTAATATGACTATATGCTTATGTCAAACAATCCAGAAATGTCAGGAGAAAAGTTATATTCACCCTCACTTCCCATTGCTTTATTCCATCCATCAATTCCACATCCCTCCCAAGAGTCAACTGCTAATTATAGTTTGGTGTTTATATTTTCAAACAATTTTCTATGAGTTTAAAAATATATACTCTGTGTGTATACTCACATCTGTATGCAAATTGTTTTTTCCCTAACTCTCAAATGGTATCATATAAAGTATCAGTTTTTTCTGACATGTCTCTATACTAACTATCATGTCTTGTAGATGTTTTCAATTTAATACATATATATTTATCTCATTCTGTTAACAGCTACACTGGAACCATTCCTCTCCTGATGAATATTTTTGTTGTACCTCATTTCTCACCACAGCAAGTTGTATCCTGACATAAGCATGTGTGTGCGTGTGTTTGTGTGTGTACATGCACACGTGCCTATCTTTTTGCACAGGTGTAAGTATTTACTTAGGACAAAATTCTAGAAGTGGAACTGCTAGATTTCCATTTCTGTCCATTTTTCAAATTGATGTGCTTTTAAACTAGCCTTCTATATAACTTAATTTTTTTCACTAAGTAATTCACCCCAAGTAATCTTTATGTTGTTGATTCTTTTCAAATGTAATAAAAATTCATGTTCTTCAGAGGCAAGTTTTCTGATCTTACATCTAATGAGTAAAGTAATAACTGTTCTACTTTCCCTTCATAGAATAAAAATTAGAAAATTATGTAAACTATTGAATGGTTATCTTTTGATTAAATTAACTGTAATTATAAGTTTATATGGGATCTAATGCCTTAATATTCTTCAAAAGAAAATTAATTTTCAACAGCAACTGAAATGATCTGGAAATGTGTACTAATACATTTCCATAGCCTTATGAAACACATTAGATTAAACAACTTAGACAGCCAAATGTTTACTAATCCCCCAGAATATTTTATTTATGATGCTTGAAATGACAAGGAAAAACTATACCTGGTGGCTCTCCTAAGACAATATTTTATACTTTAAAGGATTCATTAGCTCTGAGTTTTACTATTTATGATTTATTTGTGAATCTTTTACTTATGTGTAATTTAATAGTAAAATATTTCATTTTTGTTAAAGTAATACATATATCCAACTCTCCACATTGTCATAATCAACAATAAAAAGTTACTGCATTGATATTTTAAAAACCCATGGATTTGTGAAAATATAAGTGTTAAAATTGAAAATAGAGGAAATGCTGAAACTTTATATATACTGAAAGTATTACACTGGTGTTAAGAAAGATACATATGTAACTGGCAGAAGAAAATGTCTTACCAGTTACACTCATAACTAGTAAGGAGAAAATGCAAGTTTCTTAAGTTTCACTTAATATTCTTATTAATTTCAGGCAGCACCAATGACTTACCTTACCAGTGTCACAATCGGTTCCGTCCATTGGTGGATCTAGTTTGGTTCTGCATTCTTTTTCCCCTTCTACCTTGCACCACAACCCTGTGCAAATAACATGCTGAAAACAAGGGTATAATAACTAATAAGGGGAAGGCATCACATTTTTGAGGTTAAGTCAATAAGGTTTGAGAGAGCTCTTTTAACAGAACATCAGAAATGATTTGAAGAAAAATATACTTTAGGTACTTTTAATATTAAACTCATAATTGAAATAGTGTATGGCTTATTTATAGTGATGAGAAGACTGATAAAAATAGAAAATCTGTTTCATAAATTTAACTATTTTAAAATTTCTTTAAATAAAACACATGTGATTACGCAAGATTAAGTAGCTACAGCAGAAAACTGTAAGCTAAAAATCATTATTTATACCATTATATGAACCAGGCTGGAAAAATTAAAGTAATGAGCTTATGGTATGAATTAGGTGCCTCCTATCTTAAAGCCTGTCCTCACTTATGCTCTGCTGTATGCCGACAAGCCATGTTAGTACTTCATTATTTCATCACATAGCCTTGGCCCCTGATGCAATACAGAGACTCTCAGTGGGCATATTTCCCTTGTTATCAGTCATTTTTACCTCAGTATGAATGAGTTCTAGGTACCCAGAATATATTTAACTTTTTCTAGGGAAAAGTTGAGGGAACAAACAAAAAATAGTGAGATAAAACAGCATAAACACAACAACATTGAAAGAAGAGAACTCTATACTTGTGGCCACCCAGAGACAGATAAAGAGGCAAAACTACCACATTCTTAAGGACTTTCTATTTCTATAGGATGGCTGAAGTTTTTTAGATACAAGCATGTTATTAACAAATTACACAGAAATATCAAATCCATGCGGCATACTTAAAGTGACTGGAGTAATCTATCTTGAAGATGATAGTGTGACTATCTATCCAGATATTTGGAGTAAAGGCTGGAAGAAAGCAGGTTGATAAGGACAGAACAAGTAAGTGTTGATGTGAAAGACAGTCTTGAAAGGGTGAGAAGACCAGTCAGATGGGAGGAGGCATATAAGGGTAGGGAGTAGGCAACAAGATTTTAAAGACAAAAAAACCAGATCCTGAATGCCAGGACTCCATATTTGGAGGGAAAAAGAAATCACTCAGCAGTTGACCAGCAGGTTGATAAGATAAAAAGGCTATTTTAGGGGGTTTACTCTGGCAGTGGTGTTCAAAACAAACTGAAAATACTGTGAAGTTAAAATTAACTTATGACTCAAATCTACTAAATACTTTGGGGATCATAAATTTAAACTAAGATTTCAAGCAGGTCTATTACAACTCTCCGAATTTGTTACAACTCCCCAAATATTATTTTCCTATTCTTTCTTTATTTAAAAATTTAGATTTCTGAAATGTTCGTAAGCTCTTGAAAATTCAATAGTCTACGGCAGGAGTGTGATATATTCTATTTACACTATTTTATGTGCTGTGACAGATAGTTTTTCTGCTTCAAAATATTTCATACAAATATATCTTATTATATTTAGGATATGATTTAGCTTAATTTCTGTGCTTTTATTTCACATATCATTTACCAAAAATTCATCCAGGAACTAATTTTAAAGAATGCCTAAATGAAATAGCTTCTCTGTAATATTTTAGACTCTTGAAAATAAGCAGAGGTTAATTGTTTGTCGTGTACTTTTGTGGACACACTTATATTTGAATTAATAGATATCTAACCTGAGAATTTTAGTTCCTAAAAGTTTTTTTTTTTTTTTTCTCCAAGACATTCTTGTTAATGGTGTTTTATAATTACGGGGTCAAATGCTGAATTTTCCACCAAAGAAGAATTTTGCTTTATTAATATTCAATAAGGCTTAGTTGTGCTATAACATGAATTATTTTAGTCAAGTTCATTAGTTAACCAATGCATATTGAACTAAAAAGCAAATCTTGTCTATGCTGTAGTTTTAAAATCATACTTGCTTGTTGAACACTGTGGTGGTCTAAATTCTGACCTTCCACCATTATCTGCTATTCAAAACAGCAGGTACTCTAACTGATCCCTACTTGAGGCACTGAGAGCATAAAAGCAAACCTGGCAGCTTTTCAAGATAAGCACAGTCATACAGAATATATCTCTCATAGAGGAGATCTCTTTACCCTTTATGTTCTACAGTGCTGGGGATCTTTTGGTAAGTAAATTATAGCCTCATTCTGAAAGATAACTCAGATTCAGGATTCAAACCAAACTGTAAAAAGTAAAGCAATAAAATAGTGAAGAAATGGGATGGACTGTTTTCTCCTTGAGAAGTGCAACATCTCAGATGCGTGATGTTAGAGCTATGTAATACCAAGCCCTTTCTTAAGAGGAGCAGGACTGGGTATTTTGTTAGAACCAAACACTCTGTATGTTACACAGGCCAGAGTCAAATCTTCTTTTCAACTTAATTACTGAAATCACTTACTATGGCAATTAAGAAAAGAACTTCAAAACTTATAATGCTGTGTACAGGAATCCAGGACAGAAACGTACAACTCAGCATTCCTTGCAAACTAATAAAAATAATACAACATTCCTTTTTTATTCCTCTGTAATAAGAAATGACCCTTAAAAGCATATATAAATTTGGATGTTTATCTCAAGAAGCCTTTTAAAAAGTTTACATGAAAAAAAAAATATTTTCAATGGAATAATTTAAATGGACATGGATTAACTGTCCATGTATAGATATCATAAAATTTATCTTCAAAGACAACCTGTGCCCATGTCTTTCTTTATAGCAAATAGTTCCATTAAGATGTTTTGAATTTTATGTTAAAATAAAAAAATCTTAAGTGCATATGCATGGAAGTAGCAATTAAATCTCAGACATGTAACTCCTTGTTCATCCATAAATTATCTTTCAAACTACAGTCTCAATAATGTAACATTTGATTGCAAGTGAAATTCAGTATGGAATAATATTTTCAAAAACAATCTTTTCTATCACAGAACAGCTTGGTATTATTAAGGATGGAAGAGAGGAAAAAAGTAAGGGAGAGAGAAAGAGAGGTATTTAAAAAATAGAATACAAAGACTCAAAAGAAATAAAAAAAACTGAAATCTAGTTTTTTATGAATATTAATAAAGTTGAAAATTAATCAAGAAAAAAACAGAAGGCAAAAATAAACACTATTAGGAATAAAAAATGAAGGCATAACTACAGATGACATAAAGTTTAAACAGAAGTAGGAAGACATTATGAACAGCTTTATGCCAAAAAACTTTAGAATGAATATGAAATGGAAAAATATTTTTAAAAAATTTACAAAAAACTTGCTAAAATGGACCTAAGAAGAAATAGAAAAGCTGAAACTATTGTCTAACCATAGAATAATTAAAAGTGACTGTTAAAAATCTTCCCACAAAGAATACATTTGATCCAAAAACTTAAATTGTCAATTTGCATAAACTGTCTAGAGAACAGAAAAAGAGGCAATATTCCTAAACACACTTTATGATACCCAAACCAGACAGGAGTTTTAAAAGAAAATGAAAATAGTGATCTACCTCATTTACAAACTTAGATTTAAATATTCTACACACTTTTTAACAGATGGAATCCAGCAATCCATGAAAAAAGGTAATGCACCATCATGATCATGTTGGGTTTTTCTTGAACTGCAAGGCTACTATAATATTAGAGATTTGATTAACATAATCAAGCACATCAAAAACTTCAAAATCTATGATTTTTGTATCTCTAGATACAAAGCTTGTGACACAATTCAACATCCATTCATTTAAAAAAAAGTTAGCAAACTAACCACTGAAGAACACATCTTCAAAATTAATGGACCTCTGGACATCTATAAAAATCTACAGCAAACATCGTTAAAAAACCGTGAAATGTTGAAAGTTTCCTTTTAAGATTAGGAAAATAGCAAAGATGGCATCTTGGCACAAACATAAAAAAAGTGAATACATGATGTATTCAAAGTGGTAAGAGGAAAAAAATAACTGTCAATCTAGACTCCTGAACTCAGCTAAAATTTTATTCAAGACTGAAGGTTAAATAAAGACTCTTTCAAGGAAACAAAAACTGAGTGTTTACCACCAACAGATCTTCCCAAAAGGAACTTCTAAATGGTGTATTTCAAGAAGAATATGACCTCATAGGAAAGGGCTGAAAAGCACTTGTGATCAAAGAACCTGACAAAAATGAGGATAAATCTAAATAAACATTGATTACATAAAGCAATAATAATTGGACTTTAGCCATTATTATTAACCTTTTTAATGGGAAGAAATACTAAAAATCTAGCACATTTACATCTCAAAAACTTTATCCCTTAGCAGAAACGATTTGACCACTGACAGTTAAATATTTAAATTTGATGTCTTCTCTTTTACCTCCTTCACTCCATATACTTCCTGACTGCTAGAGGTAGATGTTGAGTAACAGACATGGGAAGAAAAATGTAGTCTATGCATAGCCAACAAATGAAGCAGCACGCTGCAAAGGACCCCTCAATAGAACACATCTTAGAGTGTTAAAGAAAATCAAGGAGTACGAAGAAATTTAGAGAAAGGAGAACTGTCAATACCTAGTTAATGAAGCCCCAAAGAAAAGAAAAAAAAGTGGGAAGGAACTATTTGAAATATTTGAAAGAAAAATGATCCAGAATTTCCTTGTGTGAAAGAGAAATATAAGATAAAAATATTCCTCTTCTGGAATGGTGGAATAAGTTCCCAGAAGACCAACCCTCCTGCAGCTAACAACCATAAACTGTGGAACAAATGCAAAAACCAACTTCCTGGTGGTTCTGGAACGTGAACAAAGGCAGGTAAATTGTTTAGGGGAGCTGACTGACATAAGTTGAGTTCACCATCTTTGTGGCTTTGACCTGATAGTGGTTTGTGGTCATGGCATGACACAATGGCTAAAGCAATATATGCCATCTTTTTAGACTCCTGAAGACAGAAACTGATGTGGTCAAAGCTGCCAAAACCTGAAGGGACAATCCCAAAAGGAAGAGAGTCAGAGAAGTTTAGGTCTTTAGGTGGCACCTGTACCATACATACAAGGGACACACCCCAAATAGCCCAGATAAGGAAAGAGTGAGCTGATCCAACATATGAGGTGCTATCTACAGTAGGCAAGATAGTTTCCAGTTTGAGTCTAACAAACTTAATTCCCTGTGAAAACAAAAACCAAAACACTATTTGGAGGAATATAACAGAATCCAGAGTATCTGCTGCAACAGGGGTCAGCTAACTCTTTCTGTAAAGTGCTAAATAGTATACAGTTTAGGCTTGTGGGCCACACAATCTCTGTTGCAACTATTCATCACTGTCACTGTAGTTTGAAGGCAGCCAAAGAGAACATGTGAACAAATGGGGGTGACTGTGTTCTAGTAAAACTTTATTTACAAAAACAGGCAGCCAGTCCCTACCCCATGGTTTGCAAAAAATTAATGTATTAATATATATAATATGTTAATGTATTAATATTGTAGATTAAAAACATATGTGTACACAAATAATCATTCACAAATCTTCTGAGTAGCCTTACTCATAATAGCTAACATCCCAGATGTCTACTAAGAGGTGAATTGATAAACAAAACTGTTATATACCAGTGGAATACTATTCCTCAAGAAAAAAGAACTAATTACTCATACACATAAAAAGATACAAAGAATGTCTGACTTTTGAATGCAGAGGAAAATTTGGTTTCTCCAATGTAAAGTAGGAGAGGAGAACAAGAGTAAAAAGTAGAGCATAAATAAGAAACACAAACACAAAATAAGCTGACAATAAAAATCCTAAAAAACATTAATTTAAATCAATGTAAAAAATGTTAAACTAGCTGATGAAAATACCAAAAAATGGTTACATTGGTTTAAACAGAAAAATATAAAATCTAGCAATTCCTTTTCTCTAGTAAACATACCCATCTATCCATACCCATATTAGTATTTATGTTTTATTTGGAAAGGTTGAAGATAAAGATGTGACAAATATTAGCCAGGATAATGGTTTTAATGCCAGACAAAATAGATTTTAAGACACAAGTCATAAAAAATGCAGAGGAGAAAAACAGATCAACAGATGAAAACCCATAAATATGTATGCACCTATAATATAATTCAACATTATATAAGGTAATAACAGATAGAAATACAGGGAAAAATAAATAAATCAGTAGTTTGAGTTGGATATTTTAACATGTCTGTCAGTCACTAATGGATCAATCAAGCCAAAATAAGCAAACAGATATTTTGAATAATAATATTAATATACTTCATCTAAGATCTAGTGACAGATAATGAACTTCAAAAACCACACATTCTTCAGCAGAAGACCTAAATAGACATTTTGCCAAAGAAGATATACAGATGGCCAACAGGCGCATGAAAAGATGCTTAATAGCTAATTAGTAGAGAAATGCAAATCAAAACTACAATGAGGTATCACCTCACACCAGTCAGAATGGCCATCATCAAAAAGTCTACAAATAATAAATGGTGGAGAGGGTGTGGAGAAAAAGGAACTCTCTTACACTGTTGGTGAGAATGTAAATTGGTGTAGCCACTATGGAAAACAGTATGGAGGTTCCTTAAAAAGCTAAAAATAGAGTTACCATATGATCCAGAAATCCCATTCCTGGGCATATACCCGGAGAAAACTCTAATTTGAAAAGTTAAATGCACCCCAATGTTCATAGCAGTACTATTTACAATAGCCAGGACATGGAAGCAACCTGAATATCAATTGACAGATGAGTGGATGTAGAAGATGTGGTGTGTGTATGTGTGCACGCATGTGTGTGTATATATACATATATATACATATATATATGATGGAATATTATTCAGCCATAAAAAAGAATGAAATAATGTCATTTGTGGCAACATGGATGGACCTACAGATTATCATATAAAGTGAAGTAAGTCAGACAGAGAAAGATAAATATCATATGATATCACTTATATGTGGAATCTAAAAAAATGATACAAATGAACTTATTTACAAAACAGAAAGAGACTCACAGATATAGAAAACAAACTTATGGTTACCAAAGGGGAAAGAGGGGAAGGGATAAATTGGGAGTTTGGGTTTAATGGATACACACTACTCTATATGAAATAGAGAAACAACAAGGACCTACTGTATAGCACAGGGAACTATATTCAGTATCTTGTAATAACCTATAATGGAAAGGAATCTGAAAAAGAATATATATACACATATACACACAAAAAAAACAAAACAAAAACAGCACAACTTAATTGGAGAACTTGATGGATTCAATCACTTCAAAATTTTAAAATGACATTGTATAAAAAGTTAACACACAATGACATACTTTAAGGAACTGTCACCTAGAATATAGAATATAAAAAGAACTCCTGCAAATCAGCAAGAAAAACAGAAAGTTTAAAAAATGGGCAAAATGTAAATAGGCAAATTACAAAGACAGAGACCTAAAAAATAAAAGCCCACGTCAATAAGAAGTCATGAAAAAAAATTAGTCCTAAGGAAAAAAATTAAAGAGCTAGATTATCTAGACAAATAATTTGCCATCAAACTCATGTACTCACATACCATGTAGGACTAAAGCTCAAAGAACAGGATGAAGTTTTGATTAGATGGCAAAACAGGCAGATTCAATTCCTGGTAGCTTTAACCCACCATAACTTTATTGATCTTATAGGAAGAAAGGACAGTAAAAATCTTCAACTTCACCAATCTTAACAACATGATTTATCAATGATACTGTATTAGTTGCCAAAACAACTACTTTCCATCAAGGGATATTTCATGCTTTTTTAGCCCTAATTCCTATTGCCTCTGGAATTTCACAATGCCAAATCACAGAGACTCAGTCTTCTAGAATTCTTCATAAGGTACTCCTTTCAATGCCAACCTGTTCATTAGATCAAATGAGAGATTTTAGAAGTCCTACATACTTTGATATATTAAGTCGATATAAGAGAAATGTAAAACTGGAACTTTACATGGTACTTTCACTTTAAGTCATCATATGATTTAATTACACTAAGAAGTTTTCAATACAATATAATATGTATGCAACTCACATTGTGCCTAGTCCAAAACCAAAGGCAGAACTTTAAGTTTCCTGGAGGTCTTCATTTTTTAATTTTTTTTTAGCAAACTTCCTTCTTACTCAAATAATGTAACTCTCAAGCAGCCACTTCTTATTGGTTCTAAGGAAACATCCATACCTCTGTATTCTTAGCCAGGCTAAGTAATTTTAGGCAGCTATTAGGATAACTTGATGCATTGTAGCTGGCTCAGCCACAAGATGCCAGATGGCCTAGAGGCACCAAATGCTTAGGACTCAGGAATAAGGTCATCCGAGAAGTTAGCATATTCATGCAGAAGAGTGAGCAATTATTGCTGAGGGTCGAGATGTTTCACAAGCATCTCTACAGCTATGCCTTTAAACATTTTGCAGATGTAAGCTGCTATCCTAAGGGTAAATTTATATCATTAATTAGATCAGCATGTACATAATGTTGGAGTCCCTAGTGCTTGTATATAACTATTTGTCAGTAAGAATGGAAGAGCAATATCTAATTCAAATACTATGGGCTAACTACCATTGTCTCATATTGTACCAGAAACACACATGTTGAAAAGTTGCTGCAAATCTTTACTCCATGCAGCTCAACACTTATTTATAACTGAACGGAGATATAAGATGGACATAAGGATGCCTGATTAACTCATGTGTAAGCTGTGAAACATAAGCTACATACCCTTATAGGTTGTTATTTATGGAGCCATTGAATTAATATTTTAGATGGTTAACTTCATATTCTCTGGACATATTATATATCTAAGAATCAACTATTTCTATGAGTAAAATTTTAGAGTTATTATTCCATCATTCAGTTGATTCACTTATTAATTTAACAAATACTTATTGAGCACTCTTTTAGGTGCCAGAGGTACAGTGATAAAAAGGACTGACAACTCTTTTGATGTTATGGAGCTTGCCTTCTAGGAGATTCGTTTTGTATAAAGTCTAGATGACAGACTGGTAGATATGGCGACTTCATGTGTACCCCCCTGAATGTGTACGTGAGTGGCTTAACGTGCTGAACTATTCTATCTTCTACACTTATAACTACTTCCCCTTATATTTTTAACTTCTACCTCCTTACCCTCAGGTGTTCAAGGATGTCAAGAAAGCATCAAGTAACAGTGTCCCAAACCCAGTGGGAAAAACATAGCAATTGCATATTCTCAGACTTCATTTTACTCCCCTTGTCTTCAGCTTTTGGAATTTCTAATCATTTCCACTTTGAAAAATGTCTTCACTTAGCCTCCAAGATCTTACTTTCTCTTGGTTTGATTCCTACCAATAGACTTCTTCAGAGTTTTAATTGTTGCTTCCTCCTTATTTTCCTAACCTCTAAATATTGTAGTGATTAAGTTCTCAGTCTTTGAATTTTTCCTCTTCTAACTCATTTCCTAGTGTCATCATTTAGTATCATGTCTTCAGTATCTCCTACTTGTTGAGGACTTCCAGATAGATATCTATTCTGGACCTACAAACATCTCTACTTGGATGTCCAATGGACATCTTAAACTTAAAACATGAACCTAACTCCATGCCAGTGCATTTGCTTTCTGTTTCTTCTTGCTACATTTTCCCCAAGATAAATGCATGGCTGGCTACCTAACTTCCTTCAGATTTCTAAACAAATGTCACTTGCTTTAGGAAGCCTTCCCAGATAATCCTGTATAAAATAGCACCATTCCCACCCCCCCATCCCTGGTTGTATTCCCTGTCTTTGTTACCTGAACTTATACTTCTCCAAAACACTTATTACTAACTGACATATTATATATGTATGTACTTATTGTCTGTTTCACCAGCTAAAATTAAGCTCCATGAAGCTGGGGGTTTCTTCCTACTGTGTTACTAGTACACAGAACAGCACCTGGAAAGTAGCTGGAACTCAATAAATATTTATCAAATCAATGACTGAATTTTTAAATAATCTCTTCTGTGGCTCTATCTACCTATTTACCTACCTACCTACCTACCTAATTTCTATGCTTTGCAAGCTGCACTAATTTGGGATGGAAATGATGATTTTTCAAGGGTGGTACCAGAATGCTGTTTTGGATTTTGGAATGAAAGAAGTCCAGTGTCTTAGCCCTAAGAGACTTCGAAAGATATCATAGTTCCATTACTTGTTCTACAGAGTGTGGCTTAGAAAGAAAAAGAGTTTTGACTAAGGTTACACAACTAATAAGAGGCAGAATCACTGTTAGAGCCCAGGCTTCACGCCTTTCCAGCCAGTGCTCTCCAACCAAACCCCTATTAGGAGGCATTGCTTCTCCTTGGCTGCCCACAGCAGCCCAATCCTTTCTGGCATTATTTTAAAATTGTCCTTAATGAAGATTACACACAGATAGAACTAGAGAAAAATCTGGTTTTATGAATAAAAATGTCACATATAGATAATTTCAGGGAAAAAAGGAGAACATTTCTGGATACTTAAGACCTAAAACTTAATTCTGTTTGCAAAACGCCTAGTTTAAAACAAGGCAACATCCTAGGATATTGAGAAACGGATTTAATATCCCCTAACAAATAGTTATACTGTCAGAGGTGGAGAAAAAAATCCACGCAGGTAGGTTAGTGAGAAACAATCATATAAATAGAGCAAATAGCCTAGAAAAGTTAAAAAAAAATCAATTAAAATATTTCTTGACCCTGATGGTGTAGGTGCTGTAAGGGATAAAGCAAATTCAGTCTAAACACAGGATCTGATCTAAGGTTTTTCCCATACAAAGACACAAAGTAAAGAAGTTTGAATTCCATAAGAAGCAGTAGAGCATAGTGGTTACATACACTCTATTCTTTGGATTTGCATCTAACACTCCCTCTTCATAGGGGTAATAACTTAATTGTGTTATTTAACTTCTACAGGCCTCAAACTGTTGATCTGTAAAACAGGACTAAATATCAACTATGGCATATAATTGTTATAAGAATCAAAATAGATCATAAATCTAAATGATGTACACACTGTGGCATCCATTTTAGAGTTCAAAATATTGTGGAATGGTACTAGTAAAATTTAACTAACTGCAATATATAATTAAAAATAATTTCTAAAATTTTAAAAAATAGTATTTATGAAAAATGATCTAAAATTTACCAAAATCACATTTGTAGTTGATCATTTGCTGAGTTTTTCTAACACTTAGGGTACTTCATAAAACATGAACATTTTTCATTGATCAAGTCTATCAATTTTCTGTACTACATGAACTGAAACCATCTCCTATGCAATAGTATGATAGTAATCATAGGCAGCCTACTCTGTTTTCCAAAACATGATAATTTCAGCATGTAGATGTGTTTACCTACAAAACCAAACTTGTGGACCTCAAAACATTCATTTTACCATGACGATTTAAGAAAGAAGATTGTAACCCAATTTTTGATTGTCTAAAGTCCTTGGAGTTGAGTAGATTGAACAAGATTGGTAGATGAGATCAGAGAGGTATTAGGACAGATAATACAAAGTCAACCTGGCTACTGCTGTAATTATCACACCCAATGCTAAGCTCCAAGGATCCATTGGTCTGCCACATGTGAACCCTTGGGTGTCCAGTCACAATCACACACCTATATCAGTTCCTCTTGAGGTCTAATATTCCAAGATGAGTATTACAATCTATACATTGTTTCACATGTCACATTTAATGGAGCTCCAACTTCTTCATACATTCACTTATTTTAATCTTAAGTCAAATATTCACTGAGTGCCTACCATGTGCTAGCCATTGGACTAGGTGCTGGAGAAACACTCTGCCCTCCTGGAGCTTACACACTAGGGTGGGAAATTAATAAGAGGAAAGTAACAAACAAGTGAATAACTCCTTTGATAAGAACAACGAAGCAGAGAGAGCATATGTCATAATGCCGTACAACCTTTTCCTTATAATGAATTGTAATTATTCTGCCAGTAATCCAAGACAGCATTATCTTCAACAAAGCCAAACTCCTTTGAGGCAATCACAGAAACTTAGGTACAGTGAAATACAGCTATCAATTCACTCTAAGCATGATTATCAGTTGAAGCCTGAAATACAAAGTATGCGCGAGTATGTGTATTGGAAAGAGGTAGGAAGAAATGGGCAGCTAGGGGATGAGCTTTAGGAAGACAGAAGAAAAGAAAAAAGGAAGGGTAAATAGAGCTAAATTCTTACATCAATTATGAAGGTCATTTTGCTCAATCTTTCTAGAATGGGACAATTGGCCTCTCAGAGTAACTAGTGACTGAATACTAATATACACTGCTTAGTTCACCATCAGACATTTACCCTTTTCCTCTAGTTTAACTATTTAGAAATGTACTCTCTAATTTTTATTCCTATAGAACATATTTTTAACAATTTATTTTCAGAGTTAAAAGGTATAATCCTTCCTCCAAAATTACATGTTCATATATCGTTTTCATTACATTTTCACCCAGTTACCTACCATGTAAGCAAGTAAGAGATTTAAAACAAAAGCAACGAACTGGCATAATGCAAAGACTTTTCTGACTTCAGTGCCATTTTTGAAGTAGAAATTCTTGGGTCATTCCTTCCTGGCTTTAATTAAATACCGACACCTGTTTCTATCACTTTCAAAACGTTAGGGGGAAAACGCAGAAACCCTTCCTTAGAAAATCCTTCGTTCCAATACTGGGATGCTTTGAAGCCACAAACTCTAAAATAAAGTCATCTTCCCCTCCTCCAATCAATACTTCTAAATAATGGATGTGAACATACACTTAAAAAAAATCCTACCTGGATACAACTCTTACCTGCATCTCTTGACAAAAGGAAGCCAATGGCCCAAAGAGAATCTGACATTGCTCGTCAGCAGTGTATGTCATCTCTGGCAACTTGGAGGGAACCATCACGGAATTGACACTCTGGGGATTTGTCTGTAGCAAGCAGTTACTGGCCTTTGACCTGGCGATATGCAGATATGTGTAACATTTTGAATTAAATGCAAAAAGTTGTTATAATTAGTTAACACAGCAACAGGAAACATTTTGATACTACTAAAATATGTTCTTACTTTTATTTATAAGCTCTTCTATTGAATGCTCATAGAAATTATCCCATGTATGAGAATCATTTGTTTATAATTATTACGATAAACCTAATAATAAAAAAAGTTCAAATTAACAGGACTTTTCGTTTTTAAAGATCTTTCATATGGATTAACTCAGCTAATCTACATAACACTGTGAGGTGGTTATTATTTTACATATTTATAAGATGAAGAAGCTCAGAGAGTAACTTGCCCAAAAGTAATGTATGAAGGTAAGAAATCAACTATATTCTGGGATTTAAGGAATCTATGGAAAGCAATCTCAAGTGACTATTAATAGTGTGAATATTTTTCTACTTGACATTGTACTACAACTTCCATTTATGGAGTAAAATTTAATTTTATCGTAGTTCTGATTCATGAGAAGACAACTACACAAAATCCTGCACTCATTAGGGCCTACTGAGGGGCTACTGTTGCAGTGACAAAGAGAATGCCCAGATTCTACTGCACATATTTCTGGAAAGAGTTACAGTAACGTAATAAATATATTTTAGTAGATTTTAATATTCATTTGACAAAAAATTAGCTTGACAATTTAAATGGTATGGAAAAATAAATTTGTGTAGTGAATTTGGCTAGTAAGATGTTCCTATATTTCTTACTTAGACTTTTGGATACTTTAAGTATCTCTCACTCACTAATTGGGACTTTACATAACATCTACTGGTACTGTTTCAGCTTCCCCTTCTATTACTGAAGGAAAAAGTAAAGAACAGGGCTTTAAAATGAAAATTAGAACAGAAATACTTTTTTTCATTTCTTTTTCCAACCAGGCAGAAGCTACGTATTACCAAAGTTGAAGGTTGAAAAGAGGAGAATCAAGGACTATTATAATGGTGAAAACTATGCATTGACATTAATGTAAAAAGATTCAGAGTTCAGAACTACCGCAGCGGAAAGGTAGAGCTTTTGTTAAAGAGATTCTTTATAACAACAGATGTAGAGGGATGAGCAATGAAAATGTTTCCACTGAGAAATTTTGAAGAGGCAATTAAATGTTATGAAAGGTTTTGTATCATTATAATAACTTTCAACCTTACAAATCACCTTGCCCATCCTCTTGTTTGAAAGTGTGGAAACTAAGAAACAAGTGGGTTAAATAATATGTCCCAGTTCGCACCATGAGTCAGTGGAGAACCAGGACTGGAACCAAGCACCTTGATTCCTAATCTGGTGGCTGCTTCCCTCATCTGGTGGCTGATTCCCTCATCTGGTGGCTGATTCCCTCCGCCACACCACCCTCCCAGGCTGGTAGAGGAAGCAGGCACACATACACATTCATGACACAGCAACAGCTAGTGACCTCAGTACCTTAGAAATCTTTCCAAATCTTCCTTGCTACATCGGGACCACGAGACATCACCGAGATTTTGTCCTTTAATCCATTCACCAGACATGATATGAAGACCATCAGCACATGATGGGTGGTCATTGTCATGATTAATCCCCATGCTGATTTGGAATATAAAATTTAAAAATTACATTAGATAGATATTTTTAACCTGTTATTATAATTGCAATTAAATAACAGCTAAATAATTAAAATAATGGGAGAGAAATTCGTTTTTTAGTTTTATTTTTTATTTTATTTTTTATTGAAGTAGAGTTGAATTACAATGTTGTGTTAACTACTGCTGTACAGCAAAGTGACTCAGTTATATATATATATATATATATATATATATATATATATATATATATACACATTCATTTTCATATTCTTTTCCATTATGGTTTATCACAGGATATGGAATACAGTTCCCTCTGCTATACAGTAGGACCTTGTTGTTTATCCATTCTATATATACCAGTTTGCATCTGCTAACCCCAAACTCCCACTCCACCCCTCCCACACCCTCCCCTCCCCTTGGCAACCACCGGTCTATTCGGAGAGAAATAAGTTTTGTTTTTTTTTTTAAAGTTTTTTTGACGTGGACCATTTTTAAAGTCTTTATTGAATTTGTTATAATATTGCTTCTATTTTATGTTTTGGATTTTGGCCACGAGGCATGTGGGATCTTAGCTCCCTGATCAGGGATCGAACCCGCACTCCCTGTGTTGGAAGGCGAAGTCTTAACCACTGGACCGCCAGGGAAGTCCCGAGAAATTAGTTTTAAAGGTCAACATAAAATTAGATTTCAGACTGATTTATTTTTAAAATTGTATAGTCTATATTAAAAGTCAATGTTTTTACTTAGTAAAAAACATTCTCCCAATCAATCTAGTAAATAACATGCTTAGTTCACCTGTATCAAAATGATCTACAGATATATTTTTGACATAGTAGTAGGTATGAAGCACATAGAAATGGTAAGTTTCTATTCAATCACACTAGATTCTTGCTCTTGCCTAAAGATCCTTTATTCTTTCCTTTATCAAATCCGAAACCACATTAAAGTATTATTTTCCCCCAAGTGTTTCACGAGATAGTCTTCCTCCACTCATCATAAAACACAGACTGTCCCTGGGAAACCTGCACACTCTTGGCCATCTTCATCTTTTCTACTGAATCCTGAATCTGTTGCTCTAAGTTGTAACTCTACTCTAAAACTCTGACTTACCTTCTGATGGATGTATTAGAAGACTGTTAAATTCAGTATGTCTAAAAGCTGCCCTTAATATTTTCTCTTTCAAACCTCTATGTACTCCTGTATTCTCTTTCTCGCTTGTTCTCTTTTGTGTGCCTTTGCTAGCCCAAGAATCTTCAGGTCATCATTTATTCCTTCCTCTCCCAAATTAGCACCCAATTATTTACTAATTGTTAGGGGCAAGCCCTGCTAATCTACTTTCTAAATATTTCTTTCAACTGTTATTTCCTTTCAATTCCTTCTGTTACTATTAAAGAGGATTATAAAAATATTTAATCTTGACAATTACTATGGCATTCTGAGTGGGTTCTGTGCTTCTAATCTTTGGCAACATTCTCCCTTTCCTCCTGCCCTGCTCCAGTAAGATCTATTTAAAAACACAATTGGGTTGCCTTTCGTCTGCTTTTCCATTACCTATATAGCAATTTCCAGCTCCTTAACATGGTACGCAGTTTCTTAATCTTCTTCCAAGCCATTTATTGCATTTCTTTTCAGCAAGAGCAAATGATTTGTAGTTTCCCAAACATTATGTTGTTCCTTATTCTCTTGCATTTTCTATGTGTCATACACCATAAAAAAAAGGGGTTTATAAGCTTGAATTAAACAATTCTATGAGGCAGGAACTATTATAATACCCTTTCTGCTGATGAGAAGTAACTTTCCCAAGGTCATACAACGAGAAAGTGGAAAGTAGTGATGTCTGAATTGAGGAGTCTGGCTCTAGAATCATGTGACTAACCACTGAAGTCCATTCCCTCCCTGACCCTATCCAAAGTGCCTTGCCTTCAATGCCTTTCCCTGGATAAATTCTACTTGATCTTCAAGATTCACGTAGATTACTTTCAGGAGGTTTTCTTTTTTTTTTTTTTAAAGGCTGAGAGAGTGTTCGTTTCTTTTTCTTTTTATTTATTTATTTATTTATTTATGGCTGTGTTAGGTTTTTCGTTTCTGTGCAAGGGTTTTCTCTAGTTTCGGTGAGTGGGGGCCACTCTTCATCGCGGTGCGCGAGCCTCTCACTGTCGCGGCCTCTCTTGTTGCGGAGCACAGGCTCCAGACGCGCAGGCTCAGTAGTTGTGGCTCACGGGCCCAGTTGCTCTGCGGCATGTGGGATCTTCCCAGACCAGGGCTCGAATCCGTGTCCCCTGCATTGGCAGGCAGACTCTCAACCACTGTGCCACCAGGGAAGCCCCAGGAGGTTTTCTTTTACTAAACTCCCACCTCGCCTACGTGTACTGTCTCTGTTTTCCCACCACAGGATTCTGTGAACAACATTATTACAGTGTTTTCTACATTGTACTGTATGTTTTTACTTTTGGTTATCTCTCCAGTTTCTTGAGGATAGGAACTTACTCATTGCTCTAAGATCCTGGCATATGGGAACCATACTCTATAAATGGTATTTAAATGTTGAACCAAGTCAGCATGTATTTGGGTTGGCCAAAAAGTTCGTTCGGGTTTTCTGCAAGAGGTTATGGGAAAATACGAATGAACTTTTTGGCCAACCCAACAGAATCACTTCTATTTCAGTAAAAGTTGCATATAATCTCCTATGAATTCTCATAATGAGGGCATTAAAATAACTGTTTGTGAGAGAGTTAATACTGAAGAAGTAGAAAGAGGAAAGCTTGGTTTTGCACGTGCTAAGTTTGAGATGATGGGAAGATAGTCCAATGCTCCCTTTTCTCATTGTGTAATGATTTAGATAATAAATAAAATAGTCTTTCATAAAAAATTTGTGAACAGGAATATACATATGATATTTTAAAACACTAATAAAAGAATATTGTTATAGAAATTGTTAAAGGAAATTACAACTATACTACCTATATTTTCTCATATGAAAATGAAAATTTTCAAGACTATTGAACTACATTTTTGGTTACATAAACTAAAGATTTAAATCAAAATGGTTAGATTTAATGTTTTTGAAAGAAGAAAATGATATAGATGGAATTAATTAATTTATGAAGAAGAGTAATGAATTAAAAGTTCATTATGTTTGCTAACTTGAAGATTATGGAAATTATCTAAATAAAATTTAAAATATACTGTTGACTATCATCCTTCACTTTTAGTGTTAGAAAAATTCAGCTATATGATATACCATATTTCTCTTTCCTCGTCTAACTAATGTCCTTAAATAGGGTTTGTATCAATACATATTAATAGAATGACTGACAGAGAGAACAGGAAGAAAAATGTTTTCATACTTTGAAGATAAAGAGAAAAAGTAAGACATGATATGGAGTGGGCAGGGGCCAATTCACTTACTGAGGGCTAGAGTGAAAGACGTAGGAGTTAGATTTGAATCATGTATCTCCCCCTTATTCATGTGACCAGAGGCAATTTAAATAATAATAAAGGAATAAATGTGCCTCAGTTTCCTCATCTGTTAAATATACTTTCCTGACTGGTTGTGAAGATTACATGAGGATGATATAAAATGCCTGGCACAGTGCCTGCAATATAGCAGGAACCCATAACCTTTTTTTTTTTTTAAATTGGGGCAGTAAATCAGAGAAGTTTTATCCTATCTCTCTAATTTGTCAAAAAAACACAGAGATAACCATCATTAAAGGCAATCTGCTGTATTGGCTGACTTTCATGAAAGTGGGGATTTAAGAAAAGCCAAGTAAGTAATAATGGCAAGAAGTTACTTTGTCTGGATGTTAAATTAAAATAAGAAATTGTAAATATGCCGCAATCTCCCAGATTGATAAAGATGCCTCATGCGCTGACTGTACGGTTCCAATGCCGCCCCTGCCTGCATCACTGTCTCACCTCCCCCAGGGATTCTGGCTGCAGCACACATTGCCGGGTGACCCTGTTATAACAACAGCCACTTGCCATGTGGAACATACTCAACTCTTCCATCTGTGGTGGTGCAGTCTTTCAAATCATACACAAATGCTATTATTTTTGAAAGGCAACTGGTCTTTTTCACAAATAATAAAACTTCTTAAATAATGTGTCCATTTGAGAGAAGGAGAGGGACTCCTTCCAAGATTTAGCAATTTGGACATTTTCCCAAAGCAGTGTAATGTTATTTTCCAAATTGGGAAGATTACAACTTCTCATCCAGATGATCATTTTCCTTTTGGGATCCTGATTCTCATGTAAGAAATTAGCTACAGCCATGGAGAGATCTGATGATTCAAGCATTGTTTACCATTAGTTAAATTTTCCTAAAGCTATTTAACTTGTAACAGAAGTTATCATTAAATTGGCACAGGGTTTTTTTTTATAACCACACATCTGGAACTATCAGGAGACACTGCTTAGTTCTGATTCTACAGATTTGAAATAAAACAATTGTGAACCTTTATTTGTGCCAGTCACTATATTAATCATTTACAATGATGATATCATTTAATCCTCACAATACCCCCAGAATGTTTCTGTTATCATGACTTCTATTTTACAGATGAGGAAGGTGCTGAGGTTAATAGCAGAGCTGTGACTCAGACCCAGGCAGCCTGATGGTCAAAAGAAGTGAACATTAAATCACCAAACTATAGATCAAAAGTATCCATTTACATATAAGGTTTATTTTCTGAATAATTTAAAATGTCTCCTCTCTGTTAGCAGAAATGCACCTTCACATATACAGTCCCATAACCAAGTCGCATGCACTGCATGGAAAACATTGTCGAAGTAAGACATTAGCAACACCTCTCCTCACACTGTGCAACTGAGCTACATTTTAATAATCTCAGCTTAAATTCACTTTGACAAAGAGCCGTGGGCAAATAAGCTCTCCACTAACATTGTACATGGTTGTCAAGTCAACTGAGAAAATATTTTTATCTTATAAAACTTCTCAACTTGTTTAAAAGTCTCTGCCAGGAAGTTTTGTGATATCCTGCGGAAAGCTGGAGAAGCATTTGGATTTTGAAGATGGTCCCTTTTGATGTTTAAAGAGTCAGAGAAGAGAACATTTACGAATTCACTCACATTTTTTGGATAATTTGGAAAGGATCCAATTTGTAAACAGTCATATTTTAAGAGAGTAAACGTTTTTGTGCTGAATACATTAAACATTTTGTCACGATATCTTATTTTCCCCTAAAAGCCATATATTATATAGAAAAAATTAATTAAAAAAAAGAAACAAACTATCACAAATGACACTTAATTTCATACCATTCAGTGGCTATATCTGATTTGATGTAACTTCACTCCTGTGTACTCATGGAAAAAAGCCCAACATTAAGAAATATGAGACATTTTCATTACTTTTTATATCTTAAATCATTTCACTTTGCACAAAACAAATATGTACTTCCACTGTTAAGTCAAAAGGCAATGAATGGAAAGTAAGTCAGCATCAAGATAAAAAATCAGAGGTTAAAAAATAAAGTAGGGGGGGCTTCCCTGGTGGCGCAGTGGTTGAGAATCTGCCTGCCAATGCAGGGGACACGGGTTCGAGCCCTGGTCTGGGAAGATCCCACATGCCGCGGAGCAGCTGGGCCCGTGAGCCACAGTTACTGAGCCTGCGCGTCTGGAGCCTGTGCTCCGCAACAAGAGAGGCCGTGATAGCGAGAGGCCCGCGCACCGCAATGAAGAGTGGCCCCCGCTTGCCACAACTAGAGAAAGCCCTCGCACAGAAACGAAGACCCAACGCAGCCATAAATAAATAAATAAAAATTAAAAAAAAAAAATTAAAAAAAAAATTAAAAAAATAAAGTAGGGGTACAAAAGGAGATTCCTTTTGACTTTGCTGTATGTTACACGACAGTTTTATCTAGCAATTCAACAAATACTTGTTAAGAACACACTAAGTGCTGGGCACTGTACTGAGTTGGGGTCGTAAAAATGAGTAAGATCCAGTTTTTACCCTCCAGGAGTTTATCATATACTGGGGCTGGAACACTCCATCCCTTGCCCTCATGCAGCTAAAAGATGCCTGGATCCTGTCCTTCTACGTTCCATAAAGCTCTCCCACCCATTCCTCCTTTTCCAACACTACTTCCATCAACCAAGACAAGAGGTGACTTTCTTCACTTCTGGATTGTTGTTCTTCACTTCTGGATAACCCCTTCACACCTGGCCTTAACTCTTTGCCTTATTAAACAATTATTTAATTATTTTAATTCCTTATGAAAACATTAACAAAAACTAGTTCCCTAGGTAAAATCTTTCAATTTTCCTTGGCGAGCAACGATACTGAAAAAGTGAATAATGAACCAAAGGGCTGGTTAAAATGCAGATTCCTGAGCTCTACCCCAACTGATTAAAAGAGGCCTGAGACCTAAGAAACTGTATTTTAACACATTTTCTCAATGATTCTTACTTAAAATTCTGAGAACCCATGAGCTACAAGATAAAACCCAAACTTTTTATCCTGTTTTCAAATAATCTGTAAACTGATTTCAAACGAATTTCCACTGGAACAGTTCATTCCAGCCTACTGTTTTGTACAGTCCCTTCCTTTCAGAATGCTTTCCACAGCTTATTTGTATTTACAAATGCCACTTAAATTTTAAGACCTTCTTCCCATATAAAGGACTCTTCAATAAATTCTAGCACATATTTCTCATGATTCTTAACTTTTGTACCCTTCAAGTATATGGCACAAAAAATATCAGAACTATCTTCTATTTCTGGTGAATTTATAAGTAATATATACAAAGTATTACTACCTAGAATTTAAGTGTTCAGAGAATAAGAATTATCATATTTTCTTTTTAATTCCTTAAATTGTAATAAATAAATATACATAGATTTTATCAACTAATATAGAATCATAGGAGCAACTAAATATTCTGTACATTTGATGGAAAGTTGAAACTAATGTGGCATCTTACTGACTTAGAGAAACCATAAGCCTGAAAAGTCTATGGATGATCTGCTCAAGGAAGGTTGCTTGCCTTACTCTAGACCATACATTTGCCAAGAGAAATGCATTAGAGAAATGCAAGCAGAAAGCCAATTCTTGTATGGCTGTTCACTAGTTGGGTGATTTTTCTCCTCTTCCACCTACTCACTATGACATCCAAACCTACATCTGAAGAGAATCTGGTATGGGAGTGCTGCCATATCTCTGCTGGCTTACGTCCTATTATGATTATTAACTTGGACAAACTACTTATTACTCTAACTGGTATCACTGTCTAAATAAAGTAGCAAATACAAAAACTGTGTAAGTGGTCTTACAAGAATCTTGACTTCTCTGGTGGCACAGTGGTTGAGAATCCGCCTGCCAATGCAGGGGACACGGGTTCGAGCCCTGGTCTGGGAAGATCCCACATGCCGCGGAGCAACTAAGCCCCCGTGCCACAAGTACTGAGCCTGTGCTCTAGAGCCCCACGAGCCACAACTACTGAGCCCGCGTGCCTAAAGCCAGTGCTCCGCAACAAGAGAAGCCTCTGCCATGACAAGCCCTCACACTGCAACGAAGAGCAGTCCCCGTTCACCGCAACCAGAGAAAGCCCGCACGCAGCAACAAAGACCCAACGCAGCCAAAAAAAAAAAAAAAAACAGAATCGCCATAATAAGTACACTTCCTGCCAATCCAGTAAAAATTCTGAAGGATATAAAAGCACTCCTTGAGTGAACAGAGAGATGTATGGCCATTGGAGGCTGAAAATCTCCTTGTTACATTGAAGCATTCATAAAAATAATTATACTACTACTAATAATGAATTATTATTATTATTCATTCACTCTGTATTATTCATTCTGTGTTATGAGTCAACCAATGTGCCGTGCAATTAGAGCATCACCAACCTAACAATGAACCTTGAAAGGAAAACTTATCCACATTTAGGAATGAAGAAAATTAGTAAAGACAGATTGACTTGCCCAAAGTTCATTCAGAGAGTAGCTGGCATGACAAGAATTCAAGCCCAAGTCTGTGTTGCTCTAATGCGCTTTCTCTCTCATCTGCCCACTGAGTAATTTCTATCCTTAACCAAGGCGTGTGTACTAGAGGAAGATACTTGTGACTTTTACTGTATGGAATTCTAAACTGTACAATATGGAAACAGTGAACTTACATGTTGCTATTACCAATTTTAGTGGGTCAAGGAACACTAATTACAGAATAATTAATTTTGAATATTTTAAGCAACAGATTTCTAGAAATGAGTATATTTGTTTTTGTCTATTACAGTCATCTGTGATTTTATCTGTTTCCCATCCTAAGAGTCCTAGATAATGTACTGTCTTTATCTTCATTTCTTATTTACTTCTTACTGTTTGTCTACTCTCCCTTTAGAATATATCCTCTCTTTCTTATAGTAAGATATGCTGATGTAATCAATATACTGATACTGTATACTGATCTAATCAGTATATCGTACTACAAGATATACTTACTATAAGATATAGTAGATATACTGATGGGCATCAATGCAGAATGAAAGCCAAAAATTTTATTTCCTTCTAAAAGGGACTCCTCTGGCATGCTGAGGGAGATTAGCCAAATTTATGCTTACAGGATACCTCCTGGAGTGTATGCTACCTTCTTATTTAATTAGCAGAATTTTAGATTAAATAGTACTATTGCTGAAACTTCTGGAATTGTCCCTTCCAAGTCCACGACTTCAGGATGTGCATGAAACAGCTGAACAGGCCTGTAACCAAACTTCAAAGAAGACTCATCATAACTGATGTATAATTTAACTACTGTATTTCTACATAGTTAATTTTATATAAGAATCAAAATAGCATGTGCCAGAAAGGAAAAATATGTTGCCATATTTGTATTTGTATAGTCATAAAACCATATTTTCCAGTCAAGGCAATTGCATTCCTTGACCCAAACTAATTCCTCTTTCCCTGCTTCTGGAACTCAACTGCCTTCTACCCTGAATCTCAAAATGATTGTCCAAAAGGTGAGTATTCCTAAAACAAATGCTTATTCATTCACACAACAAATATTTGAGTTCCTATAATATACAATGCACTCAACCTGGTACTATATGAGAAAAAATGTATTAGACACTAATCCTATTTTTATAGAGATTCCTGTCTAGTAGGGAGTGTATGTGTGTGTGTGTGTAAATATCAGTATAAATCAATATATATTAGAAATTAAGCTACAAGTGATATTTACAACTAACAGTGTAAGGGAGTTAAAAAAGGAGATACATTTCCAGCTGGACTTTCAGGTCTAATTTCACAAAAAGGATTACATTTGGTTTGACCATTAAAGGGATTACATTTGTCTTTACTTAATGGATAAGTAAAACTGAAAAAGGTATAAATCAGTAGGGCTGGGAGTTGGAAAAAGAAAAAAGCATTAATAAAGACATGAAGCTTGAAAATTATGGATTGTTTACATTCAATGAAACAGAGAAGTAGCTTATAAAGTTAGAAAGATAGATTGGGACCAATCTATAAAAATCATGAATCTAAGGTTACGGAATTTGGAGTTCATTCATTAGGTGGTAAGGAACAATAAAAATTTCTCAACTGAAGATCAGAACTATAATTCAGGAAGTTGAATCTGACGAAAGTAAGATAGATTAGAAAGATTAGGTGCTAAGGCTAGGAGACCGCTGAGGTGGGTATTGCAATAGTCCAAGCCTGGAGAAATAACAGAAGAGGGAATGGACAGATGGGATAACTATTTCAGATGACCAATGAACAGAATTTGACAAGTGATTATGGGAGAAGCTAAGACTAGAAAGAGTTAAAGATGTTTTAGATGTCTCAACTTAAGAACTGATAACAATACTGATGCCAATAACAGAAATGCAGATGTCTGAAGAAGTGGGTTATAACCTGACCCTACCCTTGGTTCTACCCAGGCACAATTTCCATCAAAGCATGTAAGCAAATGTCATTGATTTCAAAGGCTTATTAATTACAAGGCATCTGCATTGTTGGTACTTTGGCAATACTTAAAGCTTTAGCAGGTGCCCCAAATATTTGTTGCCTTCAAGGAGCTAACTTTGCATATTTATTGCCTCATTAGCCTCTCAGTTCCAAAGAAACTCCTGAATTGTCAACTTAGTGGAAAAGCCATGTCTCTAGGCCAAAGTTTAATAAATATATATTAGTCTTTTCCCCTTGGTTCAAAAAAGCAAAACAAAAACCAAAAACATACAAGTATTTTGGCCATGTGAAAACATGTTCTGTGTTTTTATAATCACATAATTTATAAGTAATTTTCCCTAACTTATGTAATTTTATCCACTCATCATCTCTGTGAAGTAGGCAATCTAATTACCAGATGAGATTCTTAATCAGTAAATAAATTGTATATGTTTAATGCAGTTTCTTTTAACTTTTAAAAATACAGAACTCTGCTAGAGCTTTTTTATTTTCTTGACACTATCTATTACAAGTATAAATTATCATAAATGTGCTAAAGTCATATTACAAAATTGTATCATAAACTGTTTTCAAGACAAACAACTTTGTCTACAACCTTATATCCATACTATTATTTCAATAATATAAACCTATCTTAAAAGGACAGTTTTTATAATTAGGAAAACAAAGTGCCGAGCCATCAGATACTAAATGGTCAAAAAATAAATACTATTTCATTAATATAAGACAGTGATCATTTTCAAGTCCTTATGATTACTTTTATTGGCTACTTATTTTTAAAGTAATGGGATAAATTTAACAAGTGAGAAAAAGATGAGATGCTCAACCATTCTAGTAAGCAAAGAAACACAAAAACAAATTAAATTATAATTTAACATGTGCTAAACTCAAAGCTGGGAAAATAAACTGAAACTGTATTTACCAGCAGTCTTCTATTTAAATTTGGATAAATATTGCCATATGGCATCCAAAAGTAGTGCCCCACTTACACGCCTCTCAAAAATGTATAGGAATATCTGTTTCCTCATAGACGAACGCTTTTCATTAACTTACACTGTTAATCGAAACATCATTTAACAGCTATTTATTGAGCACAAATGAAAGGTGTGAGAGATACAATGTTAAACAGCAATGACAGCAGAAACAAACATAAAACAAAACAAGACACAGCCCCTGTCCTCAAGAAACACAATCTAGGGTTTCCCTGGTGGTGCAGTGGTTAAGAATCCGCCTGCCAATACAGGGGACACAGGTTCGAGCCCTGGTCCGGGAAGATCCCACATGCCGTGGAGCAACTAAGCCCGTGTGGCCCGTGTGCCACAACTACTGAGCCTGCGCTCTAGAGACCGCGAGCCACAACTACTGAGCCCACGTGCCACAACTACTGAAGCCTGCATGCCTAGAGCCCATGTTCCACAACAAGAGAAGCCACCACAACGAGAAGCCCACGCATCGCAACGAAGAGTAGCCCCCGCTCGTTGCAACTAGAGAAAGCCCCTGCACAGCAATAAAGACCCAATGCAGCCAAAAATAAATAAATAAATAAAAGAAACACAATCTAATTAGAGATACAGACATTAAATAATCATGCAAATGTAAACCTACAACTGTGAAAAAATTAGGAATGAAAACTACATAGAATTAATAAGAGCAGATATGAAGGGATTCAACCTACCCATGGAATACTTCTCTGAAGAAATGATGTGAAAGAAGAGTAAGAGAAAATGAGGGAAGAGGACAGGGAGAGTTTTCTTGTCAAAGGAAGCACGTGGTCCTTACAGTGGGAGTAAATATGGATTCATCTGTGTAGATTTATGTAATCTGATAGTCGAAAGGAGAATTGCTTTGTGGTTTGACTGGCATCCTATTAACGACACTAGGATATTTTCATATAAGCCATCAAAATATCTCTATGAGCTATGTGGTTATATCCTTTGCCATTTTTCTAATGGGACTTTGGTCATTTTGCAAATTTATTTTTAAGAGCTCTTTTTATATTAAGGAAAATATTACTTTGTCATGTGTCAATATTACACATGATGCAAATGCTTGCACTGACTGTGACTTATCTTCTGACTGTTGTATTTTTTTCCTTGCCTTGATATTTAATTTCAAGTCACTAATTTTATGTGAATTTTCCTTAAATATTTCTGGATTTCACACCTAGAATCATAGACATTCTCTATTAAAAGACTAAAAAAGAAAAAAGCCAACAAAACAAAAAAATCCCACGTACAGAATCATTTTGGTGTGTTCCGATGTAATGTCTAAGGTAGAGAATCAGATTTCTGTTACTTTTGTTATTGAATGATTCATTTCCTTCCATTGATTGTAGGTGCAGCTTTTATTATATGTTACGTTTCCACATCTTTTCCCACATATAAGTGGAATTTTTTTTCTTGCTCTCTTCCATTGACTTGTCTGCTTTTTCCAGCACCAGCACAAACTGCTTTATCTATTCTGAAATGTATTACTATCTGATAGTGCTCACCCTCCTCCTCCCCACAGTTTTTTTGTTTTTGTTTTTGTTTTTAAACAAGAAATTTCTTATGTTGAGTTTTCCACATGGCCTCTAAAATCAGGCTGTCTAGTAAAAAAATTCTATTGATATTTTGGGCAGATTATATTAATTTATATATAGATAATTGTCATTTTATAATATTGACTGTTCCTACCCCAAACCAGGAAATCTCTTTCCATTTATTTAAACCACTTTTATGACTCTGTGTGGTTAATAATTCTTCTTTTTATAAGTCTTGTACATTCCTTTGTAAGTATATTCCTAGGTGTTTTATCTTTTTAATGTTTATTTTATTTTTTGCTATCTTCAATATAAATGAAATTTTTTTCTTTCTTTATAGTTTGCAAGTGGCTCTTGTTCATGTATTGGAAAGAAAAAAAATTTTACACAGTTTTGTAACAGGCCAATAAAATTCTCTCACTGTTCTAATAGGTTTTTTAGTAGATTGTCTGAAGTTTTCCATTTATACAAATGATACTCATTTTGCCCCTCCTTTCTAATTTTAAATTTATTTTTAAATTATTAAATATTTTCATGAAAACAAATATATGTAATATATATGTGTACACATACTACATTGTATGTGTGTGTGTCTGAATGTGTTATGTAATATAAATAACTTACGCATTAAGGAGATAAACAGCAAGGTCCTACTGTATAGCACAGAGAACTATATTCAATGTCCTATGATTAAAAAAAAAAACCACCCAATTAAAAAATGGGTGAAAGACTTAAATAGACAGGTCACCAAAGAAGACATATAGATGGTCAACAGGCACATGAAAAGATGCTCAACATCACTAATTATTAGAGAAATGCAAATCAAAACTACAATGAGGTATCACCTCAGACTGGTCAGAATGGCCATCATCAAAAAATCTACAAACAACAAATGCTGGAGAGGGTGTGGAGAAAAGGGAATCCTTTTGCACTGTTGGTGGGAATGTAAATTGATACAGCCACTATGGAGAACAGTATGGAGGTTCCTTAGAAAACTAAAAATAGAACTACCATATGACCCAGCAATCCCACTACTGGGCATATACCCTGAGAAAACCATAATTCAAAAAGAGTCATGTACCACAATGTTCACTGCAGCACTATTTACAATAGCCAGGACATGGAAACAACCTAAATGTCCAACGACAGATGAATGGATAAAGAAGATGTGGTACATATATAGAATGGAATATTACTCAGCCATAAAAATGAATGAAACTGGATCATTTGCAGAGATGTGGATGGACCTAGAGTCTGTCATACAGAGTGAAGTAAGCCAGAAAGAGAAAAACAAATATCGTATATTAATGCATATATGTGGAATCTAGAAAAATGGTACAGATGAACCTATTTGCAGGGCAGGAATAGAGACCTGGACGTAGAGAACGGACATGTGGACACAGCTGGGGGAAGGAAAGGGTGGGATGAATTGGGAGATCAGGACTGACACATGTACACTACCATGTGTAAAATAGCTAGCTAGTGGGAACATGCTGTAAAGCACAGGAAGCTCAGCTCGGTGCTCTGCGGGATGGGGGGTCAAGTGGAAGGGAGGTCCACGAGGGAGGCGATATAGGTATACATATAGCTGATTCACTTCATTGTACAGCAGAAACTAACACAACATTGTAAAGCAATTATACTCCAATAAAAAAAATATCCTATGATAAACCATAATGGAAAGGAATATATTAAAAAAAAGATTATATATGTGTGTAACTGAATCACTTTGCTGTACAGCTGTAATTAGCATAACATTGTAAATCAACTACACTTCAACAACAACAAAAAAGTATTAAGGGAAACCATCACACAAATAGGAAATTTGAACAAGACAAATTCTAAGATCCATGACCTATCAGATCTTATATTTCCGCCTTCGAGAAGAAGGCACGCAAAGTGTGTGCTGTTGTAGAAATCATTTTAGTCCTGAAGTCCTAAAGACAGTCTTGTATATTTTCTCTTAGAAGTCTCATCTGTGATGTATCAGTCTTTATTTTATCCGGAATTGATTTCTAGAAATGAGCTGAGGAAAGTGTTCAATTTTATTTTTATACATGTGGAAAACCAATTGTACCACCACATTTTTATAAACAGTCAACTTTCTTTACTGGTCTGCAATGACAGTGTGGTCAGATGTCAGGTTTTCAAGTAGGCATGGGCCTGTTTATGACTCTATATTTCACTGTATTGCCTGTCAATATATGCGTAAATGTCAAGATCTTAGTTACTATAGTCTCATGATAGGTCTTCATTTCTGTTAGAGAAAGATTCCCATGTTATTCTCCTCCTCATCCTCTTCTACCTTTGCCTCCAGCTTCATAGTTTCTCCAAGAATGTTGTGACTATTTTTGGCTATTTGTATTTATACATAAATGTTAGAAATATTACCAACTTATATAAAAGTTTATCATTGGAATTTCCATGAACCTCTAAAATATGTACAGCAGAACTGACATCTGTAAGATATTTCATTTATCCACAAACATGGTATATTTCCACTGATACAGGTTTGATTTAATGAATTTTAATAGGGGTATTTGTTTTTCTGTCTTTTGTTGGATTTATTCATAAGTATTTTGTGTTTTCTATTGCTACAGTAAACAGCATCCTCTTTTTTAATGATATTTTGTATTTTTGTGTTGACAGTTTTTTATATTTATCTTATATCCAATAGACTTACTATACTCATCAACTAATTCCATACTTTACCTTTGCATTATATTGTGTTTTTATGTAGGCAATCATATCATTTGCAAAGTAAAATAGCTTTGTTTCTTCCATTCTCATCCCTACATCTTTCATTTATTTTACTCTCATGCTGTACTGGTTTGTACCCCAGTACATATATAGAAGTAGATATAGTGAGATCTTTGCGATTTTATTAATTTTATAGAGGATGTTTCTAATATTTAACAATTAAGAATCATGTTTCCCATTGATCTTGGTAAATTTACATGAGTAAATTTTATTTTATTGGATTTTTTTCTGCATCTACTGAGATAGTATAATTTTTCTGTTAATTACAAACAAATATTGTATATTAACACATATACGTGGAATCTGAAAAAAATGGTATAGACGATCTTATTTACAAAGCAGAAATAGACACAGATGTAGAGAACAAACATATGGATACCAAGGGGGAGGGTGGAAGGTGGGATGAATTGGGAGATTGGGATTGACATATATACACTATTGATACTATGTATAAAATAGATAACTAACGAGAACCTACTGTATAGAACAGGGAACTCTACTCAATGCTCTGTAGTAACCTAAATGGGAAGGAAATCCAGAAAAGAGGGGATATATGTATACGTATAGCTGATTCACTTTGCTGTACAGAAGAAACTAACACAGTATTGTAAAGCAACTATACTCCAATAAAAATTTTAAAAAAAATCAGAATCTGTTAATTAATCTGTTAATGTGGAGATTAAGATTTTTAAATGATAAATGACCTTTACTATACAGACATAAAGTCAACTTTATTCTCTTGTATTAACTTCATTTATTTATACAGTGCTGCTTTATTTTGAAAATGTTTCTTTGCCATTTTTGCATCATTCTCAGATAAGAAATAATTGATACTTGCTTCTTCATAATAGTCCTTTATTGATTTTCATATTTATTAATGCTAGCCTCAAATAATGAGTTTGAGGATGTTCCTTCATTCTAGAAAATTTAGATTTTCTAAATTTCCTTGAAGCTATTGCTATATGAACTTGTGTTTTCTTTGAAAAGATTCTAAAGTGCTGATTCAATTTCTTTAAATAGTTATAGATCTTTATGTCCTTCCATTACATTTTCTTAGAATTTTCCCATTTCATCTGTTTGTAGCTTTTTGCCATGAAAGTATTTAGTGTATCTTCTTAGTATCTTTTTAATGTCTTTGGTATCTGTGTTACATCTCCTTTTCTCAGTTCTAATACTGTTGAATTATGCCTGTTTTTCTCTATCAATCCTATCTTTGTCAATTTTATTTGCATTTTTATATATTTAATTTTGGCTTTGTTGTTCACATTTATCACATTTTTCTTTTTCATTAGTTTCTACTCTTCATTATTTCTTCTATTTTTTTTACTTGTTATCTTTCTAACATCTTAATTTGAAAACTTAGGGCATTAATTTCATCATAAAATTTTTATGTATATTTAAAGCTATTCATTTTCCTCTATGTGCTATTTTATCTGCAAGCTACACTTTCTAAATAGTATATTTGTTATTGTTTAAACCTGAGAATATTCTGGTTTCCCTAATGATTTCTCCTTTGATCTATGGGTTTTTCAAAAGTATGCTTGTAAATTTCTAAATTTCTTTGTTTTTTTGTTACTGGATGTTTAACTTAATTGTATTATGATCAGAAAAATTCATCTGTATATTCATTTTTTGAAATTTGTTTAGACTTGTAGAATAAAACAATATATGGTCATTCTTTGTAACTATCCAGTATGTTTTAAAAGAGCAGGTGTTCTTTTATAATTGGCTGTAGGTTTTATATCTGCCCAATAGTTCAATATTTTTAGTTGTTCAAATCTCTTCTCTTCCATATAGATCTTTCTGTTCACTTGATCTATCAGTTTCAGAGAGCTGTGTTAAAAACTCCCACTATGATTGTAGCTGTATCTCTGTTTTGTTAATGTTTGCCTTTATGCTGTGAAACTATGCCATTAGAATAGGGTTCATCCCAGACTCTGATGGATTCTTTTTCACTCCATGTCCTGAAGCAAACAAACCATTTGTTGCCAGCTGGCTGGAGATACACATTGCCATGTAAGGGGCTGTGAAGCTTTGGCTCCCTTTCACCAGGCTACATTAAACCCTCAGCTCCTCCATCCAGTATTAAGACTTAGCCTCCTGTGAGTGAGAAATTTCATCTCTTTTATATCAATAGTTTACTTCTATATCTAGTATGTGAAAATTTTTCTTTCTGGCTCTTTAGCTTGACTATTGATTTAAAAAATCTCTCTTTGGAATTTTCAGGTATTTAAAACGGGGAGGGGAGATTTCAATGTCCTTACAATGTCTATCAATCCAAATCATAATGTTAATTCTAATGTAAATTTTTAATGTGACAGTAAATGCAAACTTATTACTTAGATAAAACAATTGATTTCCTCAAGCAGAATATTTTATTCATTTCTACTAGACAATTAGTACTTTCACATATTCAGCTGTTCTACACGGCTTAGGAGGTTATATATTCTACATTTTTAGTAATAAATTTATTGAATAAAAGTACATACTATGTGCCAAGTATGCAAGTACTACTGTTCTAGAGGTTGGGAATACAACAGTGAACTAAGGAGTCAAGAATTCATCATATACATACAGATAGATTGATAGATATGTAAGTGGGCAGATAGACAGATAGATACACAGCTGAATTGGAAACATTTTATGAAGAAAATTAAAGTAGGCAGAGGAGGATAAGCTGGGGCTGTGATTATATTTACATTTGTAAGACATGTTATCAGAAAGGCCTCACTAAGGTGACACTTGAGCAGAGAACTAAAGAAGAAAAACAGAGACAGCCATGTGGCTGTTCTGGAGAAGAATACTGCAGGCAGAAGGAAAAGCAAAAGATACAGGGTTTGAGGTAGATGTTTGCTTCATGTGTTTGAGTTACAGAAAAGAGGCTGATGTATCTAGAGCCCTCTTAGTAAGGAGGGAAATGGTAGGCTGGAAGTGAAGGAGGCTAGACTATGTAAGGTCTTGTGGGCCATTTTAAGGGCTGGGAGTTTTACCAGTGTGATAGGAAGCTACTGGAAGATTTTGAGCAAAGAAGTCAGGCAATTTGCTTTGTTTTAGAAGACTCTCCCTGGCTCTGAATTGAAAACAGGCTGTAGGAGGCAAGGGATGAAAAGTAAAGATCATTTACGAGGCCACTGTAATAATCCAGATGAGAAGTGATATTGGCTTGGCCCAGAGTGGTAGCAGGGGAATTAGTGAGAAGTAATCAGATTCTGGTTGTATTATGAAGGTGGAGTCAACAGCTGATGAATAGAATGTTGAGAGCGAGAAACAGAGAGGGCTCAAGGACACTTTCATGGTGTTTGGCTGAGTAACTGGAAGGATGGAGCTTCCACTTATTGTGATAGGAAGACCTCAGGGGGGAGCACTTCTAAGGTGTGGGGAATCATTTCTGCATGTGCATGCTGGAATAAAGTTTCACTCCATGTAGCCTTGGGTATATTTAAAAACACATGGGGACTTCCCTGGTAGCGCAGTGGTTAATAATCCGCCTGCCAATGCAGGGGACACGGGTTCAAGCCCTGGTCCAGCAAGATGCCACATGCCACGGAACAACTAAGCCCGTGCGCCACGACTATTGAGTCTGCGCTGTAGAGCATGCGAGCCATAACTACTGAGCCTGTGTGCCACAACTACTGAAGCCCACACGCCCTAGAGCCCTTGCTCGCCGCAACTAGAGAAAGCCCGTGCACAGCAACGAAGACCCAAAACAGCCAAAAATAAATAAATAAATAAATAAATTTAAAAAAACCCATGATATTATTTTAATAAAACTTTACCTAATAACTTATTAAAAGTTTCATACAATAGCTAAAAATGCTGTAAACAATTTGAGTGTGCATACAGCACCTTTTCTATAATAAAATTTCATTGACATTCTACACATAAGAATATTTTACTAAGATAATTACTATATTAAAACATTCACTTATTTAACACATATTTATTGTTTGCCTAGTATGTACCGAGCACTATCAAATGGATTAGGAATCTCATGATAATAAAAAATAGGCATGGTTCATTACCCCTGGGAGCTTAAAGCCTATGAAGAGATGAATGAATACACATTTATAAAGAGATGGTGGCATTAAGTGTTTAATAGACTGACCTACACAGAACACATCCCATAGGAAATGGTTATTGATAAGATGTGTGAATTATGATCAGTAGGAGATAATTACCCAAAGATGTTCCCATCCTTGTAAGGTAGAGGGTGTAGCATGTGCCAATGTCCTGCAGTGTGAAGAACCATGGTACATTAGAAACACTGTAAGAACTCTAATGTGGCTGCAGTGCTGAGAATGAGAGGGAGCATAGTGTGAAGTATGGCTGAAGACATTAGGTTGGGGATAGATAATAAAGAGCCAGCCCAGAAGTAAGTTAAGTGAGTTAGAAGTACCCTTCCGCATTTCTGACATAGCACAGTAATTAACAACATGGGCTTTGGATTTGGACAGACTTGACTTTGAACATCCACTCAGTCACTTATTAGCTGTGTGAGCTTTGGCAACCATCATCCCTAAAGTAAAGCTAATATTATTGCCTTCCTTCCTCAGGTGGGAGCAGAAGTCTTTGGTCTCAATGTGTTAAGTCAGTGTAAAGTTTTGCTGCCCAATAAATCTCCAGATACAGCAAGGTCAGAAAAATACTCACAGGATTACGTTACTAACAATTATCTTTCAAATTATTATTTCCATAATAATTTATATATTTTATAATATCTAAGACCTGGGGCTAAGTTTTAGTAAAAGCTTACCCGATATTAAAGGGTTTATTTTATTTTTAGTTGGAATTCACAGAGAGGGCTGAATTATTTGTGGCCCTAAAGGAAAAAGTACGTGATATGTATATATGGTACATATATGGTATATATTCATATTTCGTGTATATATATACACACACACACATTTATATAACAAACAAATCTAAAATACCACTAAAAATGTGTACAAAAGAACAACTTTTATTATTTGTAATGGATTGTATCACAGAATTTATGTCTAAAAGGACTGAACAGAATATATGAGGACAGAGATAAACAATTCAAATAAAAACCGCCTTTCAGGCTAAAAATAAAAACATTCCTCTCTCTGGCAACCAAATGTGACTCCTATGTAATACTGACTTAGAGTGAATAACTGTTATGTAACAGGGCTACTCAAAGTGTGGTCTGGGCAATGGCTGCCAGAAGGTGAACTCTTTTTTTTACAGATTTGTAACTAGATAAGCGGCTGGCACTAGAATGTAAATCAGCTACATCATTAAGCACACAGTTTAGTTCAACTGACATTTTTTTTAAATTTCAAGACTTTTTCAACAAAGCGAGCAATGTGCTATATTCTGGCATAGCTCCTTACCTCATCAGAGACCACATTTCCAATATAAGATCAGTTATTGAGCAGCTAATGAGAAAATCAAATTTAGTGGAAAGAATTGTACTACATACACTAAAGTAGATTCTAGATGACCTTCAAGTGTTATATGGCAATAAAGAGAGATGAGAGAGAGAGAGCGGGAGGGGAAGAAAACAGAAAACAACTAGACAAAAATATTTTCCTAATTGTAGAATGAGGAAGCACTTCCAATTGCAAAAAACTATAGAAAAAATAATATGAGATTTGACTACTAAAAAACAGTCCGCAGGTCAAAAACTTTAAAAGACAAGATTAAACTAAGAGAACTAGGAAGATCTTAAGAATATATTTGATCAAAAAAGAATGTCCTTAACATCAGAAGAACTCCTGAAAAATTAATCTCTATTAGCTTCAGTTTCCTCATCTGTAAAAAGATGATAATACTTAGTTCAAGACTTCTGTGAGATTGGATTAGATATGAATAAACTGTTTAGTACAATGTCTGATAATAAAAGAAGACTTTTAAATTGTTATTAGATAGCCTTTAGCAACCTAATATAAATATGATATTCTAAAACTTTAAAAATACTGTGTAATTGTGCAATTGAGAGTTAACTCCACAAGTTTGTGTGGTCCCAAACCTGCATATTCTAAACAAAGGTCTGGGACTTGCCTTGCTCTTCAGAGCTAACTCTAAGCCCTTGAAATATCCTGCCTAATAAAAAAGTATCTTTGTTTACCTGGGGGCCCTGGGACATGTCCAATAGTTAATACTAAAAATGTGATTTGTGGTGGGGGACTTCTAACAGCTTGACCTCTGTAGGGAATAGGTGATCAGCCATGCCTACGTGACTAAATTCCACTAAAAACCCTGAGTACCAAGGCTCGGGTTAGCTTCTCTAGTTGGCAGTATAATGTGCGTGTTCTCAGACATTATTATTGAGAGAATTAAGCGTTGTCTGTACAACTCCACTAGAAGAGGACAAGTGGCAGCTTGCGCCAGGTGTCCCCTGGACCCTGCCCTATGTGCCTTTTTCCTTTGCTGATTTTAATCTATATCCTTTTACTGTAATAAACTATCATTATGAGTAAAACAGCTTGGCTGAATTTTATGAGTCCTTCTAGCAAATCATTGAACCTGAGGGTGGTCTTGGGGACTCTCTCCCCACACACAGTAATGTAACCACAATTAATATATTAATAATAAATTATAGCTTGAAATCAAAGTATAATCTTTTACTTTAAGAAATTTTGTTCATAAAGGTGATATAAGACATATAAAATATAGTGAATATGTGTATACATATGTATTCACAAACCCTGTCAAAGTTATGAACAATTTCATAAGGTATTTTATTTATAAAAATAAAGTTTTAGTCTTCATCACAGTAAATTAATGAAAGTCCTATCAGTATTTCATAAGTATAAAAACACTAAATACCAATAAAAACATTCTATTGTTGAAATTTTTGGTTATAAGAAAAATAATCACTCCCCTGACCTATCATTCAGAAAGAAAAATAATTTTGGAAAGGAATCATAAAATATTGGTATAAATCATTTATTTCCTCTTTCTTGCTATGGATTCTAACTCACACTTTTGTATACAATTACATATAAGGTTTTTAATTGGTAATTTCTCTAAGGAAAATTTTAATATATTTTTGCAGACATTACATAAGATTCTTTTGCAATAGTAAAAGAAGGATATTTTTGTTCACTTCAATTACTTAAATTCTCACCCCACTCAAGAGTCAGTTTTATTACTTGGTGGCCCATATTGACTTTTCCAGCTATACGTGGAGTTGCTCTGGGAATTTCTAGAGATCAAATTCAAGGCAACAATCATAAATACACTCAAATCAATTTAGAATCATTTCATGTGTAATTATAAATGTATTCTTGAATTGACAAGTTCAGATAAAATCATTCTGCCTTTCTTAAACTGTGGGTTGAAAAATTAAACAATCCATTTCTGCCTACAGGAAATACATTGAATATATTGGAAGAAATTATAACCAAAAAAAGAAAGAAATCCAAAAAGAAAAAAAAATAAGAATTAAGTAGCTTCAGTTAAGTAGCTGAATCTTAATTATACCTCTAAGGAAAAGAGCTCTGTTGGGGGTGTGTGTGTGTGTGTGTGTGTGTGTGTGTGTGTGAGCGCACATGCACATAGAATCCATAAATATACTTATCTAACATCTATGAAAACTTTCCCTATGTGAGAAGCTATGTGTATATGAACATTGTTTTTTATTTCCTCTTCCTACATTTTTGTTTCATTGTGCTTTTTATCTTACACTGGATGATGATGATGTAATTTATATGGATGAACTTCCCGCTGTTTGTTTGTTCTTTATGAAGACAATCTCACTGCTATTGTCTCCCACTATCTAGCAGCAAGAAAAATTTTAGCCTCTACTTTTGAGACAAATATTGCTTACTGGTAAGGAGAATTTTTAGCAGCTAAGTAGTTCAACATATATCACATGTCCTGGTATTAATCCATCAAGCATTACACATACCTTTGGCACATCTCTATTGATTTTGGGTACAGCTCTATAAAAGTCAAATAAAATAATATTTTACTACCATTTTAGCCATTCCAACCTGAGTTCCTGGTCATAAACCAATGTTTCTACTACATAAAGCTGAAGTGGCCTTTCCTTAAATTATATCATTTAGTTTTTTGTTTAAGTAGTTGTAGGTTCTTGACCAAGCCTTTGCATATTAATGAAGCAACTTGTACTGTGGTTGGTTCCTTTAATTATTGTTTTTCCTATGTTTTAGAATATAACACAGACTGAAGAAATTAATTTAAAAGAAATTGCTTTTAAACTCTAAAATTTCTTTTTAAAGTGAACCCTCTAGTATTCAGGGTACTTGACAAAATTATTTAATGTCTGTTTCATTAAAAGATACTCAGCTTGTCTACCAAACTGTTAATGCATGGCTGAAGTAAAAATTTTAATTATTCAGAAACTTACATTTAATTTATAAAAATTGTATTTATGATTAATATGCAGTGTCTTAAAATATTTTTAACAATAACTTTTTCTTGCCTCTAAACATTATTGTCAGCATTTTTCATTCAAATGATACATGTGGTTTTTCCTATTATGATTAAACTGAAACATCTTTAAATTATGAAAACTGTACTGGAATTAAGAATCTAAATCCTATGATTCCTGGTGTGAAATACTGAATGAGGTCATTGTATTGCAAACTTTCCCTAAAGGATAATGATTTTAAAGTGTATTTATCTTTTCTTGTTTCTTTTTCAAATAACAAACTCCTCATATATTCTAGAGCACTTGAATGACTACTGAAATCCTGCATGGGAGAAAATGAAAGTGTACCTACACAGTTGAAAACAGTGACATCAAAAATCAATCCCTGCTGATAATATCCTATGTCTTGGACTAGGTTATGGGTACATGGGTACATTCAATTTTTGATAATTCATAGGGCTGTATAATTATGACTTGATCATTTTCCTATACTTCAGTTTACTCTAATAAAAAGGGCTTTTTTAAACAAACACCGTTATGTGGTATATAAGTTTTTGTCTAAGTTTTCCTTTACCAGTCAAATTCCACTGCCAACACAAGTTTACGCAACTGTCTACAGAGTCCAGGTATATAATGAAAATGAAGTCAGCTGGGTGCACGATAGCAGAGTGCTGCCGCCTGTGATGAGCTGGGAAAGATGGGCCCAGCCTAAAGGGTACAGACGCTACTCAACTCCAAGGAATGGCTGCCATATGGGACTGTGAGTCTAATGTTGCCAGGTCTGGAAATTTGAATTTTTATGTCAAATTTATACTTTTTAATGTTGGCAACTGATTCAATTTTTGAAACACTGCTGGCCAAACTAAATACGTCTTTGACCAAAGAAGTCTTCATAAAGATCACCTCCCTGAGTAGGACTTCAGTAAATCTGAGTTCAATTAAAATACTTTTCATCTGTACTGCTGATACTGCTAGCATGTAGAGAAGCCTACAGTCAAAATTAAGTCTGATTCCCTAACTCACACCATTCTACTATAATGTATTTCCTGTAAATATGTGTCTATTTCTTATGTCATTTGAATCCCAAACCAACCTCATAACACAGATATTATCCCCATTTTATTGATGAGGAATCCAAGGTCCAAAGAGAGTAGACAACTTAATGAAGAAATTCAGAACAGTATGACCTGAGTTAGATGACTTGAGTTCAAATCCTTCCTCCATCATAGTATTTTTATAACTTTGGGAGGGTAAATTAACCTCTCTGTACTTCAGTTTTCTCCCCTATAAGATGGGTACTCTTACAGTCTACCTGACAAGAACGCTGTGGGGATACATAAAGCATGTAGAAATGTGCCTGGCACATAGTAAGTGCTATATAAGTGTTGCTACCACTAATTATTATTGCTATTTTTATTATCTGTAAAATGAAATCCCTGCTTTTTGTGAGTTTTAAGTGAAATAATTTATGTAAAGTGCTTACTTAGAATTATGCCTGAGACGTACTTAATGTTCATTACACATGAATTGTGTGTCCAGTTTAATTCTCTTCCAGATGCATTACTCCTAAACTGTACAGATTAATTCCTTTGCTCTGTAGTGGATAATAACAAACAGGTACTATTAGAAGCTGGAACTATTTTTATTTGTACATAGTGTTTTCCTTGGATGCTTGAATAATGCACAGTTGTGTAGTGTCATGATTATTGCAAGGTTTATATCATTTGGAAATGTGAGTGAAATGAATCATGTGCCATGTAATGATTGTCCTGATGAGGATTTTAATAATGCAGTAAGATTTCATTCAGAGTATCAGGAATGGTTACAACATCCAGAAGACACTCTTCAAATTTAAATGATCTTCTCTGCCTCCTCATTTAACTAATTTAAAAAAACTTAGGCTCAAAGCAAAAAATGAAAAGATATGCATGTAATTCAATAACTCAAATTACAAATGTACGTGCTAATATATTAGCATACCCAGGATTCTTACTTACTTGTGGCCCATTTCATGAGCAATTGTAAATGCAAGGTTCAGGCCATTGTCTTCAGCAATAATACATTTTCTCTTTTCACTACACATTCCACTCAAGTAAGCTATACCTAGAAAACACAAACGTTAATTATCAAATGTCAGAATTAAAATGCAAATATTTATGCTTGGTATTAATAGAAGAAAAGAAAAATGATAGTTTTCCCCCTCAAATATGTCAATATTAAACTGTGATATCCAGCCCCTAAAAACAATTTCAGGAGAAAATGCATATGTATATGTCACTCAATAAACTGTTAATATTCTTTTCAATTTTATATTTTAGATGAAATTACTTTATCAATTATACAGTTCTCAAAAGGCATACCATAAACATACATTTTATAAATACCACTTTTCATTGTCATGTAAGATAAACAGTTACAACTTAGAAAATGTAAATGAAAAAGCAATGATTATTTAAATATTTTTCAATTCTTGAAACCTAGTTTCAAAGAAATACCCTAAAATAAACTACATTTATAAGATTCTTGAACTCACATTTATATTTTTAGTTAATGAACTTTTGAAATTTTATTTTATGAAATACCATTTTAACTAATATAACATAAAAACTATCTATGGTACTTGGAAAACTGAAAATGTTTCCTTTGAAAATTTCTTAGCTAATAAGATGATCTGACCATGGAGTACATGATACTGAAATATTATTTAAGACAAAAATTTCAGCAAGACATTTGATCTTTTGGTTTAAATTATTAGTAAAGAGGATAATATCTGAAATCACTAATACTCTTTAGTCAAAGATTTATGTACTATTTTACTAATTTAGATATACTCCTGAATAAATATCATTTAATACAAGGAACTATAATCTTCCAAGAGTATGTTTTAATGTATCTTCAAGTAACAAAAGTTATTTGTTATAAAAAAAAATTGTTATTTTTTGAATTAATTGTATGTTCTCTAATTCTCATATCCTTATAAAATACATGTAAGCTCATTTTATGAAAAAATTAAAGCCAGGACAGGTAAAATGATTTGCAAAAGATCACATGACTACCAAAGATGAATACATTTACCAGCTAATTTTATTTTGCTTCTGATTACAATTTAGAGCAGAGTTGCCCCTAATTAAAGATGGTTAGCTGAATGCTTGTGACTTTTTTTCTCTAGAAACTTAAAGAATAATGGTAAGGAATAATTAAATTTAAATAAAACAATAAAGCACCTTGCCCAGGTTTTGGAAAGAGAAGATTCATGAAGGAACACAACTGATTTAGTGGAGTCACAGCCCACATGACAGGAGAGAAGGATTTTATGAGCCTGGTAGAACCCCAGAGAGGCTCAAGACTGAGGCACACAAGGTTTGAGGAGAGGCATTGCTAGAGGGCTGAAAATGGAGATTAGTTCAAAGTTTATCCTTAACTACTCTTTCAAACCTTCATGTTGAATGTCAAGGCCTGGTATCCACTGGCCTATCAGACAAATGAAGATATATTTGTTAAGCAAAATGTAGTATAAACAGGTTATTTAAAAGATATAACTACAGGAAGAAACAGCCAAGAGATTAAATATACATATGTTATTTTCTCTAAGTATTTAGAAATTAAAATAGATCTTATAGACATTTCAAATCCACAAATAGATGAATAACTTCTCTATTAATGGATGGGTGGATGGATGGATGAATGGATGAATAGAGAGATGATAAGCCCTACTTCATTTGGCTTATTAAGGCAACTGAAATTATTCCAGGGTTAAATCAAGATAAAGTGGGAAGGAAAGATGAAGGTAGTAATAAACAGAAGGGAGAAGAAGAGAAAGAGGAGAAAAACATGTTCTTATCTAGTTCCATTAAACGATAAGTGAAATAAAAACTTTAAAAAATTCTTAAACGTAGTGTGAATTTTAGGAGTGCTAAATCAGGTACTTATTAAAACAACAAAAAACAGAAAACTAAGATTTAGGAGTAACTGAACTTGTGTCATAATTGAACGGAAGAAGGAAGGAAGAAAGAAGGAAGGGAGAGATGGAGGGTGAAAGAAAAGTATCTCCTCTTAAAAGGATATTAAAATTCTCTTGAGCATTTTAAGATTTTTAAAAAATATATAATTTGAGATTAAACGTTCTGCAAAAATTCTAAATCAAGCTCAACTATAATTAGCATGCTGATGACCACTGTTTGGTACAAAATTTCCTTTAGAATGCCCATATATTTCACCACGTTTTTCACCACAACTAAAATAATTCCATCACCATATGCAGATTAAAATTCAGCCAATGTGGGTTGTCATGTCATATATCCCTTTGCTACATGAACCAGTACATATCAAATTTAGTCACTTTAATAAGTTTTACATTTCTTCTCCCATACCCATTCAAATATACTGTTCCCAAATAAAAATAGTATTGCCACTTGTTTTAAATTCTTTTATTTTCTATATTATTCTTTTTGTTGTATACTTACATATTTTTTCCATATTTTTCTGTAATGTTACTACATTGGCTAGGATTTTCAACATACTGTTGAAATATGTGTGGTATTGAGCTCCATGTTTTCCTTGCTGACTTTAATAGGAATGTTTACAGTTTCACAATGGAGATGACTGCCGTAAGGACTTTGAAAGATATAGCTTGTTAAGTTAAGGAACTTAATTTCTAATATTCTTGTGTGTCTAAGTGAAAAAGGAGGCAATGTTATCTGATGCATGGGTCAAAGGTGGATGGCTATTGGAAATAGCAACCGAGAGAAAAAGGAAAGAGAGCTGAGATTTTGTAGATCGGGTATAAAGGAAGAATCCTAGGGTGTAAGAGTTGGCAGTAAAACTGAGAGTGAGAGAAGGGATAGACCTTGTAAAGGCTCTATGCTTGATAAGTAAAGTAAAGTCAGAGCCTGATACTTGGGAGAAATGAATACAGTGGTCAGGAGAATGGAGTCATCAATGAGGTAAAAGAACAGACACTTTCCAAAAAAAGTATTGGAGACTGTGATAAGAGATAGATTTAGGGATTTTTAGATTTCAGAGCTGAAATTCCATGACATGATTAGGTATTGCCATGAGAGTAAAGAAGGGCAGAGGTAGAGGCTGAGGTCAAAGAATAATTAAGTAGTGTTGGGGGGACTGATACCATGAACATGAAATTGCACATGATCACAAAGAACTTAGATGGGAAAGGTGGCCAACATCCATAGGAAATGTGAGCGAGAATCAAGGAGATGGATCAATCACAGTGACAGTGAGGGACATGATGGTAAAGCTCAAGCTTCAGCTTCAAATGCTGAGTTTTTATATGAGGGCAAGAGAGATTTTGATTTAGAAGCAACAGTGGGAAGTAAGAGGAATGCAGAAGGTGTACAACTTTGGTATCTTCTCAGCACCAGCCCTGTGGTACAGGGGAAGAGAAAGAATGAACAGTGACCTCTCTGGGAGCCCTAAATTCTTCAGCAGTTTATGGGAAATCAATGACTACTGTGTGGTCATATAAAAACATATGGTGGTAAAAATGATAATTTATAATATACAAGACATTTTGTACTGTAAAATATAAATTTATATAAAATAAAATTCAAAAATGATGAGTACATATTGACATAGAGGAATGATCACAACTAAGTGTTAAAAAATCCAAATCACCACATTTTCATAGGAAAACCAAAAGACCAGATAAATATGCTAAATTGTTTACAGCAACTGTATTATGTGAAGAGATTGTGGGTAACTTTTCTTCCTTTTTTCCCACTTTCCAAATTCATGTAAGTGTTTATAATAGTTTTATAGTAAGAAAATTAAAGACATAAATATGATAACCATGTTTATGAAATTTGAATAGTAATTAATACAATGTCTTCTAGATCAGGGTGTAATTTAACAACCAAAAACGACCCTCTACTGCTATTCTTCTTTTACTGAAATGTAAAGTCAAAATCTTCAACTAAGTTTCTGATAAGTTTGAATTTCATTGTTCTTACATTTGGCACACCGAGGAGATTTTCTTTGACTTAAAAGTTATGGAGAATAATTGTAACCATGACTAATTTAAATGACTTGCATTATTCTGTTTAAAAGCCCATGCTTTTCAGGTCCTTTCAAGAACCCACATGTTTCCTATTATAATAAGGGGTAGAGGTTAGGAGGGGAAAGGATTTAACACAGCTGTTATTTAAAGATAGCTATAATACAGACGATTTTTAAAGCCCTCTTTTAATGTAGAAATTCTGAAAACACAAAGGAAACCAAAACAACTTCTAATTTGTCATCTAAAAATGAATCAAATCATGCACCAGGAGTCAAGAGACTCTCTCATCTGAAAACAAAACACACTATCCTGGACCTGATATGATACACCTCATCAAGAGGATCAGAAACCTCTAAAACCCTACAGGATACATGTTACAATAATGGCCTAATCAGGATATCAGAGTTTTTAATGTGAGCAAATGGATGTATCCTACCAAAAGTAAGTCGTCCAGCTCCCAAACTGTTGCCTTTAAACACTAGCTAGACCACCTCAGTTCAAAATCCTGGCTTTCCTGGCACAAAATACTGCATAATCCTAGGTAAGTTATTTATCTTATGATTGCACCCTATGAGGTAAGTTTTTACCTATGAGTCCTATTATTTCTTGAGGCCTAATGTAATGTAATGTGGGACAGATCCCCAAGGTACAAAAATGAATACATGCTGAGCACTGCTTTCAGGAGCCTGAGCCACACGAACACCCATTTAAAAAATGTTCTGCGACATAAAGATGTACATAGGATATTATGGGAGAATAACTTACAAAAGACACTGAATAGGGGAAATCAAAGCAGGAAAGGCTTTTAGAGAGGGAAATAGCTTGGCGGTATCATTGAGTGGGCAGAGGTGAGCCAGGGAAAGGAAGTGGAAGTTGGGGGGTAGAATTCCTGAACAAAGGACTGATCAGGGAAAAGCGTAAAAAAATGCTTATGAGCTGATGTTACTGACAGAGGGACGCTTATGTTCCTTAAATGTGCAGGCCTTGTAGTACATCCCTGCATCAACACTGTATTTGGTACATTCTCAGTAAGGGGTACTTTAAAGGAAATGCATAGAAAGACTAATATAAAATGTGATTCAATGCAGGGCCTTAAATAAAAAATATAATTTAGAAGAATCAAATGTATTTCATCCACGAATTTGAAAAAAAATTTATAATATTTTAATAATGATGCCCAGATAATGTAAAACCCACTTAACAATTACATTCAAATTGGGCCTTGAACATATTTTAAAACAATAACTTGCTTTACTAGTTTGCTAATTAACTGCCTCTGTTCCATTAAAAGACAAGATGATGATCTAGGACTATAAAAGTACAATTATATAAGTTATACATCTAATATCAGTATAGTAATTAAAAATAGACTTCCAGATCCTCTTAAATGTTTAAGTAACCTATAACATTCTTAACAGTACAGTTTCTATGAATACTAAGAAAAAAAGTGACTTCTAATGACAACAAAAACGGTATTAGTTTAATGAAAAGTACGGTGAAACTCTGTGGTCAAATAAGGCAGAATATTGTTTAGACATTAAAATATTGTTTTTATGTTCTCATATCATGTAGAATGAGACTCCTTTTCTGAAAAACACATAGAGATGCCAAATAATATGTAATATACAAATTTTTGAATGTATAGCTAAGGTTGAAGTAAAAACAATTCTCAGGTACAGGAATGAAGCTTAAAAAAATTCAAGTCTGGAGTGATAAGATCATGAGTTAATGCTGTCAGAGCCTGGGTATCATATAAGATACAAGTCTTATTAAATAATGGGCGTGGTTTCAAAATATCTGCTGTGACAGGTATTAGTGAGTAAGGAACTGAGATCCATACACAAATCAGAAAGCCTGGAATAGCTGCTGTTAATGACTTTCAAACATACTTGAAAATAACTTTAAAAATCCATATGCAGGAAAGCAGCAAGGAACTCTGGCTCAAAATAAATTCTGGGTATGCTAGAAAAGACTCGATAAACAAATCAAAACTCCAAGCCACCATCATGCATAAGTGTGAAGCCACAAGAATACTAAACCATGAATGTAATGTACAAATTGATCCTACAATTTGGGGATCACACAAGGATTAGGGATTTCCTTGTCAGTTAAGTAAAAATAAATGAAATATCACTATGATATCATCTCAGTAAACATAAAATTCCCACAGGAAAGCTGACTTAAGATTAGCTCACAAATAAAAATTACAAACCAAGTAAAGAAAAGGTTCACTGTGAGAGGGAAGTCACCTCTACATAAAAACTAGAGAATAAATGATGATGAAGTAAAGGCATTTTTAACATAAAGATAGGGAGCTTGAAATCCACATTCACTGGGCCACCACAAACCAAATGCATCTTTTTGTAAATGAGAGAAAGAAACCCCTTCCTAATGATACTTTATATTAAAATATTGGTGTAGATAATGCTGTGATAAAGATAGGAGTGCTTATATCTTTTTGAATTAGTGTTTTCATTCTTCAGATAAATATCCAGAAAAGGAATAGCTATATCTAGTCTTAATTTTTTAACCACTGTCCATACTGTTTTCCATAGCGGCTACAAATTATTTACAAGAATCAAGATATGGAAATAACCTAAGTGCCCATCAATGGATGAATGAATAAAGAAGATGTGGTACATACATACAGTATAATACTTCTTAGCCACTAAAAAAGGATGAAATCTTGATATTTGCAACAATGTGGTTGGACCTTGAAGGAATTATGCTAAGTGAAATACGCAGATGAAGAAAGACAAACATCATATGATTTCACTCATGTGTAATATAAACGAACAAAAACAAAATAAATGAACAAACCAAGCCAAATAAAAACACAAAGATACAGAGAACAGAGTAGTGGTTACCAAAGGGGAAGGGGCAGGGGGGAGTGCAAAATAGGTAAAGGGGTTCAAATGCATGGTGACAGATGAAAACTAAACTTTTGATTGTAAGCATGCTACAGCATACACAGAAGTCAAAATATAATGCACACATGAAACATATAATGTTATAAACCAATGTTACTTCAATACATTAAAAAATTAATAAGAAAAAATTATTGGTGTAAAGAAATGTTAAAGAATTTTCTTCAAACAGAAGGAAAAATCCCAGAATCAAACATGGAAATACAGAGGAAAAAAAGAATACCAGAAAGAGTAACTATATGAGCAACTGTAAATAAATATCAAATACACAAAACACTAATTTTAATGTCTTCCAATTTTAAAATACAGAGAACTAAAATACATGCAACAACATATAGTGGGGGGATAAATGGAGTTCAAGTGTTCAAAAGTTCTAGCAATATTAGGAGAGTAGTAAAAGGATACATGTCGTAATACATAGGGTAATTTCAAAAGAATAGTAAAATAATATATAATCAACAGTTTTAAATATAGAAAATGGCACACAAATATTAGATTTACTTATATAAAAAAGCAAGAACAGAGGGAAAAAGAAAAAGAAATAAAATTAAAAATGAAACAAATAGAAAGCTCACATTTTATACCAGAAATTTCATTAAATAAAAAAGACTAACTATGCTAAATTCAAACTAAGATTATAGAACTGCATAATAAAAATTAACCGCAACTCTACTCTGCTTACAAGAGATACATACACTTTAAATATAAGGACATAGATAAGTTAAAAGTAAAAGAATAGAAAATGATATAATATGTAAACATTAACCAAAACAGATCAGGGGTAATAATATAAATACTACAAATGTACAAAATTATAGCAAATTGTTTAAGCCACAAGCATCAGGAGAGAGAAAGGGATTTTTGTTTTATGACAAAAGGGTTACTACAATAAGGAGATTTCACAACTTTTATCTGTAGGCTCAAAATACAGAAAGCAAAAATGAACAGCATTAAGAGGAGAAATGGACAAATCCATAATTAAACTGGGAGACTTTAACATGTCTCTTAATCGCTGATAGAACAACCATAAAAAAATTCACTAAGGACATAACAGATCAGAACAATAAATTAGCAAGTCTGTCTTAACTGACCTAATAGAACATTGCACCTGACAACAAAATTCACATTCTTTTTAAGTGTATACGGTACTTTTATAAAAATTGACCATTTACTGAGTATTGGGGAAAAAAACCTCAATGAATTTCAAAAGTGGAAATATTCCAAAGTATGTTCACTGGCTACAATGTAAGTAATAGAAATAAAGGACTAAAAAGATAACCAGAAAAGCCCAAACTGTCTAGACATGAAACGATACACTTCTAAGTAGTCCACAAGAGAAAGAAATTATAATGGAAATTAGAAAATACAATTTCCATTATAATGGAAATTAGAAAATACTTTAAACTGAGTTTAAAATACTTTAAACTCAAAAATGTGTGAGCTGAAATGACAGTGCTTAGGAAAATTCATAGTGTATATCAGAAAAAAGAGACTGAATATCAATGGTTAAAATTCTTCCCAGAAGATGGGAAAAGAAGAGGGCATTAAAGCTTAAAAAAATAGAAGGAAATAATAAAGAGGAAAATCAACGAACAATAGTACAAATGTAAGAGAAAACTGGCAAAAATTGATACATACCTAATAAACTGATTAGGAATAAAAGAGAGACAAGTACAAACCACCAGCACCAAAAGTGAATAAGGAAATGTCTCTACAATTCCTAAAGACATCAAGGTAATATATAAAATAGTATGCTAATAAATTTTACAATTTATCAAAGTTGTCACAAGAAGAAACACAAAATCTAAAATTTCCTATAATAATCTCCTTTATTGACTGCACTCCAGCTACACTGGCTTTTTTTGCAGTGGAGGGAGGTCATCAAATGAGTCAAGGATGTTTCCACCTCAAGACCTCTTCACTGGCTTTTCACTTGTCTGGAACATTCTCTACCTAGATCTCTCTTCAGAACTTCCTCAAATTTTTAAAAATATTGTAACCAAGGAGGACCCTACGGAGCCTTTCTGGGAGAGACCCCTCCCCCCATGTCCTTTGCCTGCCTCTTGTCTGTAGAAAACCTATAGTCTCCCAGACCTCCCCTGAGGTACAAAAGCCTGGTTTAAGAATTAATAATGGATAAATTAGGAGTTTGGGATTAACTTACACCAAAAAAAAAAAAAAAAAAGAATTAATGATTGAAGGGATGTGAACATGTAGTGAGCAAAGTAGCAGTTGGATCAGGAGAGCTGTAACAATTTAAACAGTAAGTCAGCCATACATCAGTCACAGAATTTTTAGTTCCTCCCTGAAGTATATAGATGACAGTATCTGATACACATTCCTGAGTTGTTTTACAGATACTAAAGCCCCCACCAAATGGAAGAAGTTACCTACATGATAACCATGAGCACGTAGCCCCCAGTCCAGCTGGAGCCTGAGGATTCATAATGTTAACCCCTGTGACACCACTCTATTACCTCACCATCAACCAATCAGAGAATTGTACACAAGCTGATCACATCCCCCGCAACTCCTCTCCCTCACCTTGCCTTTCAAAATGCTTCCCTGCAACCCATCAGAGAGTTTGAGTTTTTTGAGCATTAGCTGCTCTGAACATCTTGTCTGGCAGCTAAATACAATTAACGCTGCACTTTCTTCACCACCACCTGGCATCAGAAGATTGGCTTTACTGCACACAGGCGAATGGACCCAAGCTTGGTTCCATAACAATATCACTTTTTTCAGTAAGGCATTTCTTGATCACCAAATTATAATTATAAAAATCCTTATCCCCACCCTGGCATTACCAGATTATCTCTTACTTAGATCTACTATTTTTTTCTGTTTCATTTTTTAATGCCTCATTTCATTTTTATTTTTTTACTATATCAATTAATCTAATTATTTTCTATGGCTATTGACCATCTCTTCTTTAGAATGTAACCACCACAAGGGCAGGAAAGTACTGAGAAATCAAGTACTTTTCCACTCCCAATGTGTAGACCATGTTTTGTATAGTACAGTGATAATAAATTTTGAGGTGTACCAACATGCATTTCTCTTTTGTATTTCCACATAGGTGATGTCTTCCTAGTCATCTAAAGACTTTGCTCTGATGGCAGGTGGCAAGGGATAAGGATTAGTGGTATTCTTTTGGAACTCTGGCGGATGTGGATTGGGAAACAATATATTGGGCCAATATAGGGTGGCTCAAATAGAGAATAAAGGAAAATACTGTGTGACTAGGTGGAGATAAGGACTGAGCTATCATTCCTGAGCCTACTTGGACTCTCGCTGCCAAGGAGGCCAGAGGGGTGGACGGTTTAACGTAGGGGACCTATAGATGACATAGCGGAAGTTCAGCAATATCTTCAGCAGCCGTACGAGACGGAAGGGTAGGGCTGGGGTGGGTGGGAAGATAAAGAGTGGGTGAAGAGAGCTGGATAGAAAGGCTACAGAGCCCTGAGATGAATATCCTTTTGTTGAACCCACCAGCTACATTCCTGGGAGCAAAGTCCAGCAGTGTGCTCTGCTGCCATGTAGACTAAGGAATTCACTGCAAAGACGCAAAGACCTAAGGTCTCAGAGGGCAGAGAAAGAATGGTGGTTTCTGATCTATAGCCCAACACCCAGGCTACTTGGAGAGAATCAAATGAGAGGTTGGGGGATTATGTAAAAACAACAAAAACAAAAACAAGGTAGATGAATAAAGTAATTTAAATAGAAAAAAATATTAATTGACAAGTTTACATTTTCACTGTCTTGGAATCAAATGAAGTAGGAACTTCATGTGAAAGATTTAATACATTGTAAGAAGCTAGATGCAATATTTTCTTTGCTTAATTTACCTTTTGACCTTGTTATGTGTATTGAGACCAAATTAACTACAGATGGGAATATACATGTTAAAAAAATGTGTATTATATTTTTAATGGGTTTCTGAAGGAAAATAAAACAGTAAATAATCACTCATTTTATTACCCAAAGGTGCAATGGAGGTATCTAACAGCAGTGCACTAAGTGCACCAGATAGTGTATATACACCACTTGAAATCTTTGGCAAGCTTTTATATGAAAAATTAATACGGTGCAGGAAGAAGATGAAAGATGATTCAGGTAAGTGTTTAGGAAAAATAGTGAAAGAAAGGGAGTCCAGAGGGAGAGTGGCATGAAGGGTGAGCAGCGGTGGCCAATTCCTAACTTCTGCCCTTCTGAGAGATAAAGAGGACTTCATGGTTAAGGACACATCCAAAATAGATTTTGTTGGTGCTTTTGTTGTTTTTACCCTTCCTTAAGGTTTATAATAAACCACACCACTAAGCTGACCCACCTTCTCCCCGCATTAGGGTAATGAGAAGGACTACTTTTGTATGGAAGGCAGAACAATTGAGAAAATTTATGCCTGCAGGCTAGTTTTGTGCTCCTGCTATTGTATTCTAGATTTATTCTACTTCACATCCACTTTTCATCTCTCTTCAGAAAATTTAAGGGCGGGTTATTGGACGGCTTTAGAAGTTAAACTCTTAAATCCTCAGAGAGTTTAAATGAAGCCAGACTCCAATGTACATTATTGTGGTTTTGATATATCATTAATATATCATTAATAATATATACCATCCGAAATTCTTAATTTAGATTTCAGTGAAACTCTGAAAATATAAATCTAGTGGCGCATTCAAAAAGCCATATGTGGTAGATTATACATCTAACCCTTGTAAATCAGTAATGAGAACTTTACTGTGCTGTCGACCACAAACATGGCTGAAAACTGGTCTTCTCATTGCTATGTTAATTTTAAAAACGATAAATCAGAGTTCTTAGGCTTTATATATAACTTTGCTCATAAGCAAAAAAAAACTAGGTTTAATGATTTCATCTGCCTTGGAGATTAAAAAACTGTCATGACTTTAAAAAAGAGGTAAGATGAAACACAGTTAAAGATTTTTGTGAAGTAAGTTTAAGGATACAGCTGGAAAAATTTTAAAGTGTTCTGACTGCATATAAATCAGGAATTTTGGCTAACGCATTTTTATAATGTCATAACGTAATCATATCCTAAAGGCATTAATCAGGGACAATTAAAACTAAAAATATCATGCTACTAAAAAGCTGTATAAATTGCTTTTTTAGTATACTAGTAAAATCATTGACAGCATGCCTTTATGTATGACTACAAACCAACTCAAACTTCAAAACAGTTTGACACATTTTTTTTCACCTTGCCAAATTTTAATCATTTTGTTACTGTTCATAACTTGCTTTCTACTCAGTATGATCAGTGTTTTTCATTCAAGTGAAGGAAATAAATAATTCTATAAACTGGACAAATCTAAAGAATATAATTATAATTACAACACAATTACAAATACCTGATATTCTTAAATCTCAACTACCAATATTTAAAATATTAAGTTTAATATAGTGCTTTGACATAATCCGTCAAATAAAACATATGTGTACTTAGGGACAAGTGGTTCCAACTCTAGATGCCATTTTTAAGATCACTTTTTTTTAGGTCTATACACTGAGGCAGTTGATAGTAAATAAGATGGTGAAAATTTTTCCCAAAAATGATTTTGTGTTTTCTAAAATCTTGATTGAAATTCAATAATAAATTTTTCATGACCTGTTTTCTGTATTAAGTATACATAAAAAAGGCAAAATGCAAAGGATAAAATCTTAGGAATTGAGGCTCTATGTCAAGTACTCTAGGGTTTGAGTCCAAGCCTCGAATTTTAGCTTTGTGATCATGGTAAAGTTAGTTCTGTTTTCTAAGCCTCAGTTTTCCCAACAGTAAAATTGAGAAATCAGTCATTTTTCTTAGGAATGCTAATTAATTTAGATAATATAGTTTAAGCATATGATGGCTTATCTGAAACATGTTAACCATTAACCATTAAACTTAGCTTTCTTATTTGTAAAATGAGGTAACAATCCTTTACGATAGAGAACTCTTGAAAGGTTAAAGGAGGTGACATAATAAAAAAAATCTACGGCACAGAATAGATGCTTAACAAGTATTAACGGTTCACTGACAATGCTGTATAAGTGTATAGTGAGCACAAGCTGTATTTCCAGATGCTTATAGTGAGAACAACTCTTAAAAACTACAAGGAGGACCTCGGGGAGTTTTTTAAATTAAGATGGTTTTTGTTTCCCAAAGTTATACTCAGCATATTTTAACATTCATACAGTGTTTAATAGCACCATTAAAATATTTTCTAATATAAACAATATTCTAATTAAATTAAAGCTTTAACAGTAAAGGATCTTGAGAAGAAAAATATCTTAAGAATAACCACTTTTCATAATAATTCCTTAAGAATAATGTATCCCAGTCTTATCCCTACAACATGTCTTGCCAAAATAGAAATATTAGGTGTCTGATTTATGTTCTGGCCAGTGTCTAATAAGATATACACTAGTAGCCAAGAGCCAAAACAAGATAAGCTCAGCCTTGCTTTTATTATAAACCAAGGAAAGGTATGATTTTCCTATCAAGAATTCATTTCTATTCAGAAATACATAGACTGAGCACCTGGGACGCTCAATCACTATACTAGATGCTGAGGACACAGACAAGTATTGAGGAAGATCTTTGACCACAAAGAGATTAGAAGGAGAGGGAGTGAATGGAATGCAAGTTATAAGAAAAGTATTCTGAAGTCCGCCAGGTTCATGCATGGTAGAGTGAGAGACGATCCAGGAAGTCAAAAGTGTACATTAATCAGGGTTCTGATGAATGGGTAGAGTCTGAACAGTGATAAAGGGAGGAAGAACAACAAAGAAATAGCCTTCTATTTGGAAATTCTAAAACAATACATTTGAACACACTAAAATCTGCAAAAATTATCAGCCTTTAAAGAAGCTCTTTTGGTTATAAATTAGTTTTTCTTCATCTGAGAATGCCCTTATTTCACCTCCATCTTCACTGACAATCCTTTCTTTCAGTATTTCAAAAGGGTGTGCTATCCTGGCTTTTATGGTTTGCCATGAGAAATCTACTGTTGTTAGAATCACTGTTTCCCTAAAAATAACAGGTTGTTTTTCCATGTCATTTTTTCTTTGTCTTTAGTTCTCGGTTTTGATTATGATATCTCTGGCTTCAAGTATTTCTTGTTTGGAGTTTACTTGCCTTCTTGAATCTGATGATTTAAATCTTTTGCCAAATTTGAGAAGTCTTCAGTCATATTTCTTCTCTCCTTTTGTTGACTTCTGGAACCCATGACAACTGCTTTGATTTTTCCCACAGATCCCTGAGACTCTGTTCATATTTTTCCCAATCTTCTTTTCTCTGTGGTGTTCATATTAAATACTTTCTTCTGATCTATCGTTAAGTTCACTGACTTTTTCCTCTGTCATCTCTATTCTATTCAGTATATCCAGAGAAATTTTTATTTTGGTTATTCTTTCCTTAATTCTAATATTTACATTTGGGTTTTCTTTATATATTCTATTTATTGGCTGAAACTTTCTATCCTTCCATTCATTTCAGGAATGCTTGCACTTACTAGTTGGAATATCTTTATAATTGATATTTTGGTCTTGTCAGATAATTCCAAAATCTTTGCCATTTCAGAGTGGGAATCTGTTGAATGTATTTTCCCATGCAAATTGAGATGTTCTTATGTCTTTACAGAGGGCGTAATTTTGTATTGTATCCTAGACATTTTGAAGAATATATTAGAACACTCTCAGTCTTACTTAAATCCTAAAAAGAATGCTGACTCTTTTTTTTTTTTTTTTTTTTTAGCATAAAATCAACCTAGTTGGGTTCGGGATGTACGTTCCAAACTTTCAAAGCTTCTATGAGCTTTCAATTTCATTGTCAAATTTTCACTGTCAATTTTCAAATTGATATTCAAATCGATCCTATGTGTTTGTCACCAAGGGACCAGTCTGGGACCGAGGTAGTTCAATGGCTTAGTAGCTCATTTCTCAAAGAAATTTTAGGGTCATATTCACACATACACAACTTGGAGTTGAGCAAAGGAGTTGATAAACAATTTTATGGGGTTATTTTCCCTAGCTCCTCCCTCTCCATTATCTCTCTGGCACCTTCCATGACCCTGTGGTTCTCATTTCAGTCCTGCTTCCAGAAAGTTTGGGCTCTAGTTATCTCACTAAGCCGTGTACTTTTTATGACTGTATCTGCTTCTAGGTCTGAGTAATAGGAGGATAGAGACAAAAAGCAATGGGGTTTACCTTGCCCTTTTGGAATAAAAGCTCTGCAGATCAGAGAGGAAGGTTCACATCAGAGTTTTATGACTCCTACTGCTGCCACTGTTGTCTCCACTGCCACTATCACAGGATTGCTTGGCAGACAGGCCAGGAGAGAATATAGAAACTTTTCTTGAAGGGGGAATTTCCCCTGCTTTCTCTAAGCATTAAGGGACCTTTCTCTTCCTTGATTTAAACTAGAGGTATTCCCTAGAGCTTCTCTATACATGCCCTAATAACCACTTTCAAGTTTGGGCTATGCTGAGTCCAGGAGAGAGAGAGAAAAATAATAAACTCACTGCTGGTTTGGTGGTACTTCAAATTCTTGTCTTCTTCCCAATCTGCATGCTACTATTTACTTTTTAAAATCCTCAAATAGCTGTTCCATTCTCCCATGTTTAATAGCTGCATTAAATGAAAGAGAAGGGTGGAGTGTGTTTACTCCAGTGTACCGTAAACTAGATAGTACCTTAAAGTACTAGATAGTACCTTAAAGTACTAGATAGTACCTTAAATAGATAGTTTCTTCTCTGCAAAAAAACAAAAAAAAACCCCAGTAAAAACCAGCATCTTGTAATTTAAAGATAATTACCAATGGAATTTTATTATTTTTACAATGCAAATGAAGTATCTCAATAATCTCAATATTTTCTAGGGTCATTACCATTCCAACCACTTAAAGACCAGAACTGGGGAGACTATGGCAATGCAAAGTGACAACTTTGTTGCATCACTAGATTATTTAAGTATTAAGGACGTAAACCTTTGTAATATCTAGAAAAGCACTTTCTTCTGTATGAGTTTATACAGTTTCTGCATTTTTGTCATGTAATAATTGATAATACTCTATATACCGTAACAGAAGTGACCTACTAACCATTTGCATTAAAATAACACAGGTTACCTTAATATTATTACATACTAATAACTAAACAAAAAGAAAAAAATGATGTATAAGGTATCAATTTTCTTCAATACTCTTACTGAAGAAAATAAATGATACAGAAAAATTTTTACTGCGATCAAGACAGGATCTTCTGATCATAAAAAGATTATTAAAATTTGATGATAGATGATATGCAGATTTTTTAAAAAGTACTAAGACTTCTCAAAACTTAAGAGACATGTACCAGTACGTTTATGCTTGAAAGTCATGATAATCTAACTGTGGAGAGAAAGCTGGCTCAGAATAAAAGGAAGACAAATGGGATTTTTTTTTTAAAGTTACCTAGGCAAGAATAACAAAAGAATAGCAAGAAGGAAAAGATTTAAAAGAATGTCTAAATAGTTTCATTTAGTCACCATTTTATCCTTAGCATCTAGAACCTAATACACTTTGGGGCACAGAGTAGGTGCTCCAAAATATTAGAGAAAATTGAATAAATGAAAAAAATAAAGAGGGAGACAGAGAAGTGGAAGGAAGATCATCTGAAATGAACCAATAAAAATTGAGTAAGAAGGACAAATAAAGAAGCACAGATCATATACTCTTCTAAGTATGTTTCCAGACCTTTCAGATATCAGCATTTAGAACATGATGAGGATTATCATCCTTTTTATATCTGATATATCTGAGACTCAGACCATTATAATGTACCAATAACCAATGCTTTGTGGCTATCTGGATTGAAGAAAAGCAAGGTTGAGAAATATGGTGTGAAACCAGCTTCCAATATATGCAGCAAATTCTCATATGTTGATTTCTAGTAAGTTTAATTATTATTACTGGGGGATTAAATAATTAAATATCTAAGTTACCAAAATAATAGTTATAGCTTAAGATTTCTGAAATATGTACTTTTTAATGTATAATTTGTAATTCTGACTAATATGTAAAACTATGTCTCAAACATGTTCATTAATAATAGAATGACGATACAGCTATTTTGCCTGGGGCATCCGTTTTATGCTTTTGTCCAAGCATAATTACTAATGATGCCTCCTTTAACTTTTCAAAGTGTCTTAGTGTGAATTATTACCAATAGATGAAATTACAGGCCTTTATATTGCAAAGCTAGAGTCATGCCCCGGCCCAGTCTGACTGCCTTGGGTTTTCTTATTTTCTTCGCTGGAGGCCCGAAGATTGGTGCATTTTCTTATACTCCAAGCTGGTACCACCCAATTTACCTCCTTTGACGCCAGTTTTCCCCACCCCTTTTTTCCTGCTCCACAGGGCAAGTGTTCAGATCCATATCATATTAGTGTGCTTTTGTTCATCACTAATGAGACAAGGGAAAAGAAATATTACATGTGGAGAACTTGCAAAGATTATAGGAATGCAGTAAATCCTTACAAAATCCTCTTGAAATGCTATCACTTTTCTACTGTCCCATCGGGTATGATAAGTGAAAATCTCTTTGAATCTCTCCCTTAACTTCTATTCTTTAACAAACATTTTCTTTTTTCTTATTCTGCTTTCCCAGAGGGCCATAAACTGTATTTTCATCTAAGATGGCCTCATTTTCTTTCAGTTTATAAACCCCCAATTGATGTATAATAATATGCATCCTTTAGTCTGAATGCATTAGTTTCCTATTGCTGCATAACAAATTACTTAAGTAATGCAGTGACTGAAAGTAACCCCCATTTATTACTGCACAGTTCTACAGGTCAGAAGTCTGGGATGGCTTAACTCTGCTGAGGGACTCACAAGGCCAAAATCAAGATGTCATCCAGGCTGGACTCTTACCTAAAGGCTCTGGGGAAGTACTGGCTTCCAAATGCATTGAGGTTGCTGGCACAATTCAGTTCCTTGCCTCTGTTTTTTGAAGGGAGACTGTTAAGGTTAGATCTCCATATCTCAAGTTTAACTGAGGGACTGTAATTACATCCGCAAAATCTCTTCCAGCAGAGCAGTACCTAGATTAGTGATTGACTGAATAACCAGGGTACAGGAATCTTAGGAGTGTCATCTTTAGTATTCTGTCTACCACACCGAATATATTCCATTTGCATTTCTCAGAACATCTACATTAAAAACTGAGCAGCACTTCATGAAAACCTATCTCACACAAATATGATGACTTGTGGGTACCCGAACCTGGCACTCGTTTATATAAAATTATTTACATTTAATGCTGATGCATTCTTTAAGATATTTGATAATCTCTAAATTATATGTCCCACTAGACTGAATGGGCAAGAACCCCCAATATCATCCCTAATAAATGTATCTGAACTCCCTTGAAGACTTAATTACAGTACCAATTCATTTAGAAAGATTTATATAATAAAGGTTAACTTCGTTGTTTGCCTGGCCCAAAGAATTACAAGTTTCAAAATATTGAACATTAAACTAATATGATTTTTTGGTAGAAAAAATATAGTTCTAACCAAAAGGGTATTAAAGTAGAGAGATGATCTCAGTAATTTCTTTAAGTATTTTCAGTCTCTGAAATTCTCTGTTCTTTAGGTACCACAATGCAAGAGAAAATGCCATGACTGCTGTTTAATGAAAATTAAGCTACTTGACAGAAATTGGCTTGACCTCTTCTCCCTATCCAATAAAAATGGTTACTTCTGCTAAAATGTGGTTTGGAGAACATACTGGTGTTTGGAAAGGGAAGTGTCTGGAGATTCTCACATGTACACTGTTAACATAAAAGGGTTATTTAAGTATGTTTTAGTCTCTGAACATATTTCTTATTTGGCAGTTGCTTCATAGGTGGCCTGTATGCCTGTTTGACAATTTGCATGTACAGAAAATCAGAATTATTCAGAAGTGCACAGAAGAATAAACCATCATCCCAACCTGATGAAAGACAGGTTTATTAATAATAATGAAGCAATAGAACGCAGGGAGAGTTAAAGCATCCCTGAATTGGAAATCTGGTGGTAAAGAATGCACAGCCTCTCCTATCAACATGTATTAAAAAATATTCATAGCTGGAAACTCATACTGATCCAACACGTACCTTTGCCAGCTCTAAGTATCTACCAATTTTCTATACTACAAAGTCCTTAAAAGGTTTCATGAAACACACACACACATGAACAACGACTATCACCACTGATTATCAATCACTGCCAGGTTACGGCAGAATTTCACAGAGTGTTCTGCAGAATCCTGGGCTTCCGTAACACCTCATCAGTGGGTCTCCTAAGATCTTTTGAAGAGACCCACAGAGTCAAAACTGTCAACATTTGCACTGATGGTGCAAAAGCAATGGGAGGTAAAACTGCCTTCACTGTCAGTCATTTTATTTTTCACTGATATTCACTCCCAGGGGGAAAATGGCAATTTCACTTTGATATGTCCTAGATGAAGCAGTAATATGTATTAATTTTATTAAATCTGAACTCCTGAGTATATGTATTTTTTAATATTTTACGTAACAGAAAGGAAGCATGGATAAAGCATTTCTGCCACAGACTAAAATAACATGTTGTCTCTAAGAAAAGTACTGTGAGATTGTTTGAGTTCTGAGCTGAACTCCTTGTGCTTTTCATTGAACACCATTTTTACTTGAAAGAATGTCTGACAGACAAACAAAGGTTATTCAGATTTGCGAATGTGGCTGACACCCAAAAATGAACAAAGTGAATCTGTCACTCCAAGGAAACCAACTGATGGTAGGTTTTTTTTTTTTTTTTGCCAATAATAAAATTCAAGCTTTCAACTAAAATTAGAAGATTGGGAAACTTTTATCTGCTACTGTACACTTGGAAGCTTCCCAAAACTTAAGGAATTTTTCTGATGAGACAGAGGGTGATACTGACAAATATGATTTATATATATATAGTATAGTGAAATATGTCAACATATAGAAGATCTACCTAATACAGTGAACCAATATTTTCCAACTGACCAATCAATGATTCTCTAAAATGCTATCCATAGTTAAAACATCCACTTAAAGTGTGAGATACACCAACAGATATTAATGTAACAGAGTATAAATGATTACTGATATGCATTCAGAGTCTACATTGCTACAATCCACTAACCACTAAGACAATACCACTGAGTTTTAGTATACTTTCAATAAGAATATTCACAATAATCTGAAAATACTCATCCATTTTCCAACTACACATCTTTATGAGGTCAGATTTTCCTCATACACTTAAAGCAAAATAACAAATACCAACACCTTACATGCAGAAGCAGATATAAGATCCCTGCTGTCTTCTACGAGGCAGATATAAAGAGATTTGCAAAAATATAAAACAAGTTCATGACGTCTCACTGCTGTTTGTTTTTAACACCAATTCTCCAAATCAGTGCCAGTGCGAGAAGTGGACTTATGTGACCAAGTGTAACTGTAGCATGTATAAGAATATAAACAATAATGCTTTAAAAGTTTTTTCTTGGACTTCCACTTCTAGCATACAAATGCTGGAATAAAAATAGCAAAAAATCTTCTTAAATGCAAGGCTCTGTATACCAGTGAGGAAAATACTCCCATGAGCCTAAAGAAAAAGAAAGGAGAAATGCAGAGTTTGGAACTGGCACTAATGTGCTTGGCTGCCTGTGGGCACTTGCCGAACTAAAATCCAAAGGTATTCAGCTTTAGCCACCACACTGAGACAAAGACAGCACCTGTCATCCAAATTGGAAAGGAAGATGTAAAACTGTCCTTATTTGCAGATGACATGCTATTAGATATAGAAAATCCTAAAGACCTCATCAAAAAACTATTAGAACTAGTAAATGAATTCAGTAAAGTTGTAGGATACAAAATTAACATACAGAAATCTGTTGTATTTATATACACTAATAACAAACTATCAGAAAGAGAAATGAAGAAAACAATCCTATTTACAATCTCATCAGAAAGAATAAAATAACTAGAAGTAAATTTAACCAAAGAGGTGAAAGATCTGTACTCTGAAAACTACAAGACATTGAGGAATGATATTGAAGATGACACAAACAAATGGAAAGATATACTGTGCTCATGGATTGGAAGAATATTATTAAAATGTCCACACTACCCAAAGCAATCTACAGAGTTAATGGAATCCCTATCAAAATGCCCATAGCATTTTTCACAGAACTAGAACAAACAGTCCGAAAATTTATATGAAACCACAAAAGACCCTGAATAGCCACAGCAATCTTAAGAAAGAAGAACAAAGCTGGAGGTATCACACGGCCTGATTTCAAACTATATTACAAAGCTATAGTAATCAAAACAGTATGGAACTAGCATAAAAACAAATACATAGATCAATGAAACAGAATAGAGAGCCCAGGTAGATCACATTAAAAGGAGTTCAGACTGATAGCTGATTTCTCAACAGCAACAATGGATGCCAGAAGGTAGGTGAACTAGATCTACGATGTGCTGAAACAAAACAAAACAAAACAATGTACCCAGAATATTAGGCTTCTACACTCAGTTAAAATACCTCTCAAGAATGAGAATGAAATTAAAACATTTTAAGACTAACAAAACTTTAAAGGCTTGCGACCAGCACATCTTTCCTAAAGGAAATTCTAATTCTAATATCATTTCAGTCAGCAAGAGAAAATGGTCAGAAGAAAGATCTGAGTTGTAAGAAAGAATGAAGAACTAATAAAATTATAAATATGTGAGCAAGGCTAATTAAGCACTGTCTACAGAAAACCATAACAACATCTTGTGAGTTTTAAAAATTAAATGAAATTCTTAAAAATGATAATACCTTACAATCAAGGCAGGGTGTGTGAAGTGTTCTAAGCACCATGTATTCCTGAGAAAGAAACAAGCTTAACTTTAGACTTTGATAACTTATGTTTGCATGTTTACATTTCTAGGGTAAATGTATATTCTCAGGCTCACCTGCTGAATTCTCATCCTCTAACTGAAAATGAAAATGTTGAAATTCTTCAAAGTTTGAGGCTTTATACCTTATCACCTCTATGCTCTCCCACCAGGTGATATTTTCCAGTTAAACACGACACATACACACTGTGGTTTCTTCATTCATCAAACACTGATCAATTAATGTACTCTTGATTGATGACTACTAATGTTCTGTTACATGTCTTTAGTGCACATAGGATTATCTTAGGTATATGCTTAAGAATGGAATTAATGGTCACAGGTTATATATATGCCAGTTTTAGTAGATACTGCCAAAAGTTTTCTAGAGTGGTTATACCAATTTACGTTCCTTCCAGAAGCATAAAAGTGTTCCATAGATTCACATTCTTTCCGCCGCTTGATAATGTCAGACTTTTAATTTTATCAGTCTCATTGGTAGAAATCTTTTAATCTGAATGTGTATTTCCCTTATTACTAATGAGGTTGATATCTTTTCATTTTAAAAAAATTCACCCTTGATGTATTCTCTTCTAAAAATGGTGGTTAACGTTTTTGCCCTACATTAGTACCCCCCTTATCCATCAGGGATATGTTCTAGACACCCAGTGGATGCCTGAAATCACAAATAGTACCAAACCTTATATATACTACGTTTTTCCCTATACATATGTACCTATGATAAGGTTTAATTTATAAATTAGTCACTGTAACACATTAACAATAATAAGAACAATTATAACAATACCCTGTAATACAACTTATGAACATGTGATCTCTCTCTCTCTCTCTCAAACATCTTATTGCACAAATTTAATGCGTTTTCCATCTTAACTAAGCTTTTATTATGCTCTGTGGCCATAACTTTAGCAGTTTGAGGTGCGACAGCAAAACAAGTACGAATTTCTTTTTCCTTCTTCACAATTTCATGGATACAAGACTTGTTCTTACTGGAGATCTTAGCAACCTCAGCATATGATTTCTTTCTGTTCTTATCAAGTCCAGAACTTTCACCTTTTCACTTAAAGGAAGCACTTAATGGCTTCTCTTTGGCATATCCATATTGGCAGCATCACAACTCTTGTGCTTTGGGGTCGGTTATTAAGTGAAATGAGGGTTACTTGAACACAGGCACCACAATACTTCAGCAGTCGACCTGATAACCAAGCTGGCTAATAAGTGGCTAACACTGGAGGAAGGAATGATTGTTCTGTCCCAGGTGGGACAGAACAAGGTGGTGGGAGATTTCAGCACGCTACTCAGAATGGTGTGCAGTTTGAAACTTCCAAATTGTTTATTTCTGATATTTTCCATTTATTATTTCGGACCTTTGATGACTGAAGTAACTGAAACCGCAGAAAGTGAAACCTCGGATAAGGGGGACACTGTATTTAGCATGTCTATCTGCTTGTTTATTTCTTACTGATTTAGGGAAGTTGGGGGGTTTTTTTGTTTTTTTAAATTTATTTTTGGCTGTGTTGGGTCTTTGTAGCTGCGTACGGGCTTTCTCTAGTTGCGGCGAGCGGGGGCTACTCTTTGTTGTGGTGCCCGGGCTTCTCATTGCAGTGGCTTCTCTTGTTGCAGAGCACGGGCTCTATAGTGTGTGGGCTTCAGTAGTTGTGGCACACGGGCTCAGTAGTTGTGGCTCGCAGGCTCAGTAGTTGTAGTTCACGGGCTCTAGAGCGCAGGTTCAGTAGTTGTGGCACACGGGCTTATTTGCTCCGCGGCATGTGGGATCTTCCCGGACCAGGGCTCGAATCCGTGTCCCCTGCATTGGCAGGCAGATTCTTAACAACTGCGCCACCAGGGAAGTCCCAGAGAAGTTGTTTTTATACTCTGGGCTCCGATACTTTGTTGGTTACATGTGTTGCAATTACTATAGAACACTAATTCCAAGATTCACATTATTTCACATTGTGATACATCTTAAAATAATGTCTTACAATTAGAATTCATCATATTTTTTTCTTTAGAAAAAAGAAACATAAAATAATGGCATATCTTAAAATTAATGACAATGAAGGCACCTTAAAAAATCCATGAGGGGCTTCCCTGGTGGCGCAGTGGTTGAGAATCTGCCTGCCAATGCAGGGGACACGGGTTTGAGCCCTGGTCTGGGAGGATCCCACATGCCGCGGAGCAACTAGGCCCGTGAGCCACAGCTACTGAGCCTGCGCGTCTGGAGCCTGTGCTCCGCAACAAGAGAGGCCGCGATAGCGAGAGGCCCGCGCACCGCAATGAAGAGTGGCCCCCGCTCGCCACAACTAGAGAAAGCCCTCGCACAGAAACGAAGACCCAACACAGCCAAAAATAAATAAATGAATAAATAAATAAATAATTAAAAAAAAAAAATCCATGAGATATGGTGTCTTCTCCCTGAGAGAAGCTTGGTTTCTTCCTCTACTGTCAATATGATGTCTTATGATAGAACTTTTCAATATAAATACAGTTGAATTCATTAAGCGTTTCCTTCATGATTAGCATTTTTGTGTCCTTTTTCAGAAATTTGTCTCTACCTCAAAAATAAAATTATATTTTTATATTTTCTTTTCTAAATTAAAAAAATTTAAACCATGTGGAATTCGTTTCAACTTTTTTCCATCCGAATGACTATCTTAATATCATGTTCCTATTTTTCCAGTGTTCATTTCCCAAATATGTGCAACTGCATTGTCCTATTTATTATAGACCATATCTTGATACCTAATAGAGAAGATTTCCTCTCCATATTCTTTCTTCACTAGTCTCTTGGCAATTCTTAGGCCTATGCTCCTCCATATAACATTTAGAATCAGCCTTTCAATTTTCCTCCAAAATTTGTTAAAATTTTTAAAGAAATATGTTGTATCAACAGATCAATTTGAGGGAAATGGATATTTGTATCATCTTTAGTCTTTCAGACTGTAAATATACTTTATCTTTTCATTGAGTCAGGTCTTCTTCCCTGAATTTCAAGATAGCTCAATAATTTTCTCCATATGTTTTAGATATTTGTTATTATATTATATATTCCAAATAATTTTATTTTTTGTGTATTTTTTAATATATTTCATAGAATTTTTAAATAAAATGTGCCACTGCCAATTGCTGGCATATAAAATGCAATTGGTTATTCAATATTGATTTGCTATCTAACCACCTAACTCTTCCATTAATTTTAACAATTAATTCCATAGTCTCTATTTTTTTCAATGTAGACAATCATAACGTCCACATCATTTTAAGGCCTAAAAGTTCCAATGCACCGTTGAACAGAAATAGTGAAAATAGAGTCCTGTCCTTGTTTCTGATTTCAAAAGGGATGCTTTTAATGCTCCACTATTTAAAAAAATACATTCATATATTTTTTGTAAATATCTTTAACCTGGTTAATAAAGTTCCTACTTTGTCCTATTTTGCCAAGAGTTTTGAATTGCCTGAAAGATATTTTCTTTATCCATTGTGATGATCATATGGTTTTTATCTTTAATTGGATTACAGAGTTACATTTTAAGATTTTCTAATGTTAAACTACCCCTGTATTTCCAGAATAAATCTCAAATAAAATAACCCTACTTGGTTATTTAAAAAATACATTGTGAGATAATATCTGCTAATATTTGATTTAGAATTCTTTCTTTTATTTCCTGAGTGAGAATGGCTTATTATTTTTCCTTCTTATAATGTCTGCTTTAGAATATGGTAAGAAATTTATATGGTTTGAATTCACCTTTTTCTATTCTCTAAAATAGCTTGTATAATATTGGAATGATCTGTTTTCTGGAATTTTAGTAGAAATCATCTGTGAAGTCATCAGGGTTTGGCATTTTCTTGGAAAGATTTTAAAGGACTGATTAGATTTTGTAGATTGTTACTGGATGATATAGGTTATTTTTTTGTCTAGTCTCTCAGCTAGAAATGGCCAACTATAATTAATCATGTTTGTTAGCATAGCCCCAGTTCGTTGCTCCTTATATATATTTATATAATAGATCCACATTTTAGTGTTTTATCTAATCCCAAACCCTTCACCAGTTCTTAAAACTATTGAGACAGAATTTTTGAACCCACAGTCTAAAGATTTAAGAATACCATGTTTCCTTACTCCTTCTCCGTAAGTTATGGGAGGGAGTAATTAATTATTGGAAAGTATATTGCTTTTCTAAGGTTGCTGTTATCAAAAATATCACAAATTTAGTGGCTTAAAACACCCAAACTTGTTATCTTACAATTCTCTACATTAGAAGTTTGACCCAGATCCCACTGGCTAAAATCAATGTATCATGAGGCTGCCTGTGCTCCCTCTGAAGGCTCTAGTGGAGAATCTGTTTCCTTGCTTTTTCCATGTTCTAGATATTTCTTCACCTGGGGCTCCCTGACTCCATCCTCAAAACCAGTAATGACAAGGTGAATCCTTCTCACATCACATCTCTCTGTGCCTTTCTTCAGTAATCATATCTCTCTCCAGCTCTGAGCTTTTCTGCCTCCCTCTCCCCCTTTTGAGGACGCTTGTGATTACATTGGGCATACCAGACTTCCTAGGATAATCTCCCTATTTTAAAGTCAGTTGACTAGGAGCCTTAGTTCCACCTGCAAACTTCATTTCTCTTTGCTATGTAACCTAACATATTCCCAGGTTCCAGGTCCATTAGGACATGAACATCTACGGGGACCATTATTCTGCCTGCCACAGAAAGTAAGGCAACTTCACTAGCAATACCAGTAGTAATAGTTGGGACTTGCATCTGGAATTATACTTTATTTCTCTTTCAATTTAAGGATAGCACCATAGTTCATCCAAACCTAAGGTTTAAAAACTTTGACTGAAACTATGACACAATTCTAATAGGCCACTGATTACAAAATTAATCTCAATTTCAGGAATGTTAAAAGGTGAACACACATATGTTTGAGAATTGATATTTTGCTGATTAAAACATTTAATAGCATTTTTTTCCTCCCAGTATCTATATACCTACCTACTAATCTGCCTAACTAAAACAACAGGAAAGAATGTGCTTGAGGAGGTGGTAAAACAACTTTTACTTTTTACCCTCTAAACAGCTTTTCAAACATAAGCTTAATAAATAAGTATAACTTATCAACTGAAACATTTATTTATTATAATCCATAGCACTGATACAGCCTGGCTCATTTAAAATGCACATATCTTTTGCATCAGTAAACAAGCAAAATATCCTATTGTTTCAAATTTTAAATGCTGGTAAGTAAAGGTACTTCCAAGCTTATATTTGTTATTTCTTTATATACTTTAATATACACAATTTTATTCTAAAACTTCATTCAAAGATATTTTTCTCACCTTCAGATTTCTAGTTGTATTGTCCTCGATTAACAAATGCATCATGTTATAAAGGAAAGCTGCCTCTCATTATAGTAAGATCTGAGGCAGAGGTTAGCACCATGTGGCATTTACTAACAGTGATGCTGGACAAATGTGCAACTTCTCTGCAGGGAGTAAAAGGATGTGATAGAAACTAGTGCCTACTGAGTGCCAATTAAAAACTCTCTGCCTTTGTGAGGTCAATAACATACGCTCTATTTTAAAGGTGAGCAATTCAAACTTTCAAGGTGTTAAATAATGTGCCCACATTCATGTAGGTAATAAATAGCAGAGCACTGATTTAAATCTAGATGTCTGACTTCAAAATTGATGTTCTGCTCTGTTTCAGAGTTTCCTTCATCTGTAAAGCAGTAATGATAACAAAACTAGAGAGTTTCAGAAAATAAATGAGGAAATGTCCATGAAAGTGTTGCTCAAGTTACAATGCGCAGTATAAGTATTACATTGCTTTTAAAATATAGGCATTTCTCTCCATTTACAATTCAAATTAATAACCTAAATTCAAAGCTTTTAACTGCTGTCTTTCCCCTCTCACTACACGTAGGAGAGTAGGGGAAATTTTCATGGTAAAGTAACCATTCAGGCCCATATTATCCAAACTAATAAATACTAAATCCACTTCTTTCCTCTCTCCTTCCTCTCTTTCAGTATTTTCACTATAGTATGCAACGTGAAATGGACTGACTTCACATCAGAAATAGATAAAAGAAGAAAGAAGGGATACATGAACTTAAGCATCTGACCAAAAAACAACCCATAATATTACATGAGGAGATTTAAAAATGTGTGTCAATAGATATTCAATTGACTTAAGCTCTAAATCTCTTCTGTTTTGTTATGCTAGAGACTGAGAGCTGTTAAGATGACCAGTAGGCTACACATGCTTATTTAATTTGGGGGACAAATCACAGAGCAGTTTATCAGCACTCTCTTAATAAGAGTGGATATTATTAATATTGCCCCATATTCTTCTTCTCTTATAAAAGAGTACATGAGTATCAGGGAAGATCTATGCCTTAGGCTGCAAGCTACAGAAATGAAAACTTTAAATTGGCTTAAATAATAAGAATATTTATTGGCTTACACATTCAGAAGCCTAAAGGTTAGACTGGGTCCAAGGTGTGGAGGATGCCATAATTCAACAATGTCATTGAGGATAAAGGCACCCTGCATCTCTCCATTCTGCAGTGTATGAATTCAGATTCATCTGAAGGCTAGTTTCCTTTGTGATTATAGTAATCACGGTTGCATCCTTCCTTGTTTACATGCAGTGGGGACAGACATGACCAAGCTTCAACCATGAAAAATGTTTCTTTCTTCAGCTTCACGAGGCAGACATAGGTTACAGGTCGCATGTCCCAACCATAGCAATGCCATATGCTGACTGGTTTAGGCCTGAGGTCCTTTGATAGGCCTGGACGAATCATGACCCAACTGTAGAGGAGTATCCTTTTCTACCTGGCATCACGGCTACACAGTGGTGGATGCATGAGTGATAGGGTGGCAACCGCCATGCCTATTTCACACAAATGTCTTTATAAATCTTACCAATGTGTTATGTCTCTAGGCATAAGCATGGCTCGTGTGAAAAGAAGATTTTTTTTGTGGGGACAGGGATTGGGATAAAGAGACTACTCTTCTGATTTGGTTGTTAGAGGTTTTCATTTAATGTCCCCTAAAGAAATATCTCAGATTTTTACTCTGCTCAAGACTAAATATGAAAAAAGACGCTTGTCTCATATTTGGGATGAGAAAAAGAAATGCCACAAGATACAGAGGGGAAAACTAGGATTTAGTGATGCCAGAGAAGACCTTGAGAATCTAAGCACTCAGAAACACAGAGAGATCTCAGAAAGGGCATTGGACCTTCCACATCCTATGCTATAATATTTAAAACTAGTTTTTATCAAGCTCTTAATGGACAAGATGAACAGAGATGGGGACTGATTACACCACTTTGCTACCGAACCATACATATTCTAATTATACTAATAATTCCAAATATACCAAGCTACCTCATTATTCAAATGTGCTTCAACCCGGAAAATGTTTCACAGCATGAATATGCATGCTATTTTCAATTAGCAGATTTAGCAAGATATAAAACATAGTCATAGTCAAAAAGAAATTGGTTCGCCTCACATTAGTAACTGCTTTCTTAGTCCACGCGTCCATGCTGTAAAGAGGTGGTGAGAGTCCATAATTATGGAAGATACTGCCCGAGTTGCTGATTTCTCTCAGATGCTCTACTAAGGCAAGAAGTTGATCTGTCTATATTAAGAGAAGGCTTTAGGGGCAACATAGCTGTTTAAGTAGAGGAAAAGGTAATTATTTTGAGACAAGCTTTATTGGTAATCAAATGCTTCCATGGTTAGGTTGATTAAAGCTATATATCAAGATTTAATTTCTGAAGATTCAGGCAAGAAGACAACAAAACTGCAGGAAGCAAGTTAGTTAACATTAGGAAGATCATCCCTAAATCAATTCAGCTTTTCCTTAGGTGTCCAGCTCATTTTATTCTTACAGTCCCTTCTAAATCAAACATTCCTTTGATTCCATCATCATCTGCTTCATACTATTATAACTATTTTCCACTTATTATTTCAGATTTAATCATCTGAGGAGGCTGGTGAGAACTTAAGTTAACAGAACTAGTTAGAATTACTTTTTTAAGCACCAGTGGTACTTAATTTATTCTGTTTTTGCCACTTTTTTATTGTTCGCCTCACAAGGAATAAATGACGCCTCAACGATGGTTAAGTTAAAATACTCACTACACTATAGTAATGAACCCCACATGACACATCAAAACCAGATCATGACTCTTAACTGTACCTTACCAATAACCCAATACTAATACCTTATTAAAACTATGCAGGCACTTCCCTGGTGGTCCAGTGGTTAAGACTCCACGCTTCCAATGCAGGGGGCGCGGGTTCGATCCCTGGTCGGGGAACTAAGATCCCACATGCCGCGCAGCACGGCCCAAAAATAAAAAGACACTATACATATATATAGTGTCTTAAGACTAAACATATATATAAACAGTTATATAATTTTATCTATCTACAGTTTTAGCTATCTATCTGTTTAGATAGGTAAATTTATATATATGCATTTATATTAGCATTAATGTGGCATTTTCTCAAAATTAAGAACTGTGGTTCATGGAGTCTACTGGCTATATGGTTACATTTTAGGGATTTTAGATATCCAGGACAAAATATAGAAAATTTGCTACTTTATGTACAGAAAATCCTCATTTGTTGGGCAAATTAGATGGACTTTCTTTCACAGTCTGCAAAGAACTTCAAATGTATAACTCAAAAACAAATCCATTAGCCTGAAAAAGGTCAATCCTACTGACATTAACATATTGTGCCTCAGTTTATGAATAATAATGTAATTTTATTGAATCCATGGGTATATTTCTGGGGGAAATATATAGTACATACATGTACTATATATATAGTACATACATGTCTTCAGGCTGTTTCATTAATAACTGAAGTGGTGACAAACATATAGGTTGAAAATATACATCACTGACATTCTAAAAGTGTTTCATTCAAACTAGCACTTTCAAATAATTTTCTATATTTAAACGAATGATGTGTTCAAGTTCCCCAGGTCTCCTCCAAACTGTAAAAATTTTTATGTACACTTACCAACAGTATCACATGGTTCATCTTTGTGTACACAGAAATCTTTCCTAGAAAGAAAAATAGAAAATATTGTTTCTTCCACAGAGTATGTGACTCATTTTTAATAGTTATAATGAATAATTGACCCATACTCTTTATCTCCAAGAATTTAATAAAACTGAAAATAAGATTAACTGATTTTTAATTCTAAGAAAATGTGAGAATTAAATTGTTATGATAATTTTTACCTGATACAATCTTGAAACATTGTGTCCTATTTCATATACAATATTTCATAAAAATTCCGTCTTGTTTTGAATTTTATAGTATTTCATTTTTTTATTACAAGAAAAATATCTGGTGTAGGGACATGGTTTCCTGTTTGAAAAATATTGTTAAGATCCCTACTTCACATGACATAAAAATAATTTCCAGATTGAAGATTTAAATGTAAGAAATACAATTTAAAACAACATAACATTTTATATCTTAAGATTGGCAACAGTGATAATTTTAATAAAGGCATGAGGAAATTAGTATTTTTACATAGGTGGGATATCACCGTGAATAAAATTCTATAATTTTCTCTTTATTTAACTATCATATCTTGGAGAGCATTCCCTAACTAGTTATGAGCTTTAAAGGGAAACTATATGAAAGCAGAACTTTTAATCTACCTTTTACTAGCTTTGTGACCTTAGGGAATTTACTTAACCTTCTTGTGCCTCAGTCACTTCACCTAAAAAATAGAGGTAATAATGATATCTATTTACCACATAGATTTATTGTACAGCTTAGATGATTTAACATGTATAAAACATTTAAAACGTGGGTTTTCTGTGTGGTTTGAATGAGTTAACACATACAAGGCATTTAAAACAATGCCAGGCACATAGAAAGCTCTCACGTCAGTTGATGTTTTTGCTGTTTTTTGTTGTTGCTGTTGCTTCTATTCCTGTGCCATAATTTAAGCAATTTCCTAGTCATGAGCATTTAGGTTCTATAGAATTTTTACTATTACAAACAATACAATTTGTGTGTGAAGGAGAAAGGAGAAAACTATTTTTATTCCTCTATTATAGCCATCTGAATGCCATTCCGAAATGAAAAATAACTTTAATATTTTAAATTTTATTTATTTATTTATTTATTTATGGCTACATTGGGTCTTCGTTGCTGCGCACGGGCTTTCTCTAGTTGCGGCGTGTGGTCTTCTCATTGCGGTGGCTTCTCTTGTTGTGGAGCACGGGGTCTAGGCGCACGGGCTTTAGTAGTTGTGGCTCTCAGGCTCAGTAGTTGTGGTTCGTGGGCTCTAGAGCTCAGGCTCAGTAATTGTGGCACACGGGCTTAGTTGCTCCGCGCATGTGGGATCTTCCTGGACCAGGGCTTGAACCCGTGTCCCCTGCATTGGCAGGCGGATTCTTAACCACTGCGCCACCAGGGAAGCCCCGAAAAATAACTTTAAAAATTAAGTGTAACACTCCTTTCAATGTCCCCAGTGACATCTACATTGGTAATTACAATGGTTAGTTTTCAATTCATATCTTGCTTGGCTCATCCAGCAGAATCCATGACTCTATGCATAGTTTTATAAATATTCTGTGCATGTTTAAAATGTATATTCTCTAATAGTTTGGAGCAAAGCTATACATGTTCATTAGATCTAGCTATAACAAGCTCTGCTACACAGTTCCTCAATAGAATGAGAAATTTTGAATTTATTTTTGCATCTGCTACTAAGGAAGAGCTGTTAAAATTCCATTGTTATAAATTTGATGATGTTTCCCTGTGATTCTACTAATTTTTGCTGTTTATGTTGAAGCTCTCTCTAAATTTTTATTATTTATTTTGAATTATTGTTTTTATTACTGTGTAAAACCTTACTCATCCCTTTTAATGTTTTCTGTGTTAAAGTCTATTGCATCTGACATTAACAAATATTAATATATTAGTAAAACATTAATATTTGCTTGGCATATATTTTCCTTTGTTTTACTTTCACCTTCATTTCCTCTAATTCTCTTATAAATAGCACATGACTAAAATTGTAAAACCTCATTATATACTATCTCTATAAGTGCATTTAATATTTTATAATTAACATATTTGGATTTTTCTATTTTTTGTGATTGCTATTTACCAAGTTATACCTTTGTCCTTTTCTTCTGTTTTTGTCTTTGTTCCTATGCAGTTTTATTTTCCACATTTTTGTTACTGTTTTGAAAAATAACATTAGATCGTGTTTGATCTACAGTTACTTCTACATTTTAAAGTACACTGTACTAGTTTTCTATTGCTGTTATAACAACTTCGACAAATTTAGCAGTTTAACACATCTTACAGTCTCCAAATCAGAAGTCTGAAATGGAACTTGCTGGGCTAAAACCAAGGTGTCAGCATGATTCTGTTCCTTCTGGAAGTTCTGGGTCAGAATCTGTTTCCTTGCCTTTTCCAGCTTCTAGAGGCTGCCTGGATTTCTTGACTCATCTTCCATCTTCCCTTCCGTCTTCAAAGCTGACAACTGCATCACTTTGACCTTTACTTTCATCACCACATCTCTTTCTCCGACTCTCTTGCCTCCTTCTTTCCCCACACCCTGTGATTACATTAGGATCCCCTAGATAATTCCAGATAATCTCCCAATCTCAATAATCCTTAACAAAATCACACCTGCAAGGTCCCTTTTGCTGCATAACAGTCACAGGTTTTGTAGATTAGAACATGGACATTATTCTGTGTACCATATTCACTTGAGATGCTTCCAAGTTAAAAAGTATCTCTGGTCTCTTCTTGAAAAAGGCAAGGATATCAAACACTTTTAATCCAATCTCTTCCTTCAATCTTTCATGTCATTTTTATCTGACACTATAGAGGCATACCTCATTTTACTGTGCTTTGTTTTATTGTGCTTAGCAGATACTGCATTTTTTGCAAATTGAAGGTTTGTGGCAACTCCGCATTGTGCAAGTCTGTCGGCGCCATTTCTTCCAACAGCATTTACTCAATTCATGTCTCTGTGTCACACATTCTGGTAATTCTCACAATACTTCAAGCTTTTTTATTATCATTATATTTGTTATGGTCATCTGTGATAAATGATCTTTGATGTTACTACTATGACTCAGTGAAGGCCCAGAGGATGGTTAGCATTTTTAGCAATAAAGTATTTTTAAATTAAGGTATGTAAAATTTTTTAGACATAATGCTCTTGCACATTTAATAGACTATAGTATATTGTAAACATAACTCTTATGTGCACTGGGAAGCCAAAAAATTCATGTGACTCGCTTTATTGCAGTGGTCTGGAACCAAACCTACTATATCTCCAAGGCATTCCTGTAATTCCATTTCAATTTTTAAAATCTCAAGTTAGACAGTTTTTTCTAAACCATTAGTGCTCATTTAGATTTGCCTATATATTTGGCAATTTCTTTTCTCAGTAATCTCTGTATCATTACTTTCTAGAGAGATTGTTATTCTTTAAGTACATCCTTCAGTATCTCCTTCAGTGAGGACCTATGAATACTAAACTGTCCCAGACACTGTTTCCTTAATTCTCATTAGTTTGCATTCATTCGTAATGGAACAGTAGCTGACTGTAGAATTGTAGGTTGACTTTATCAGCCCTCAGCACACTGAAGATATTATTTCATTTTATTCTAGCATTTATAAAAACAGAAATCTGCAATCACCTTGCTCTTCTTTCATTGATTTGGTTTCTGATTAATTTTTTATTGGATATAATTGACATGTAACATTGTTTCTGATTAATGTTAAGATTTCTTTTTGTCTTTGTAGTTCTGCAGTCCCACTAAGATGTGTCTAGGTCCTGAGTTTTTTATTTATCTTCTTTGGTACTTGGTATGTCTTTCAATTTGAAGATCCACAAACATACAAACATTCTAACCATTATCTATTTATCTAATTCATCTCACATTCTCTTTACTCTCTTCTCCTAGAACTCCTTTAGGTACATGTTTGCTCTTCTCATTCTGATGTCAATAACTCTCAAGCACTCTTTTGTATTTCCATCTCTTAACCACTTTAGGCAGCCTTCTGGGAGAATCCTTCAGATCTATCATCCAATCCATTAGTGCTCTCTTCAGCTGCATCTACTCTGATCTTCAACTCTGAAATTGAGATATTTAAGTACATTTTTTATATGTTTTATTTTCCTCAATTTTCAAATCACCTCTTTTTTCCAAAACACCTTTCTCTCACATTTTGAAATTTGTGTGTTTTTAATCATGTGAACATGTTTTTTTTATAATCTGTCAGTCTTTTAAAATATTCTTTTTCATGCCTCTTGGCTCTTACAGTGGGATATGTTGTCACTTTGTGTTTTGGAATCCTATTGTGAACTCATTTAGTTGTACTTTATTTGTGGTTGCCTTGTGAGGTCAAAGTTGAAAGAGGGCCCTTTCACAGCAGTTTTGCATATGCTTTCACTAATTGCTTCAATGTTGGATCATATTCATGGTAATGAATACCGAAAAGAGCCATTTTCTCCTAACATGGGTTCACGGCTGAGATAGAAAGAATGCTTCCTGTTGACAACCTGTGCTTGTTTGCAAAGCTTTTATACCAGATCCAACTTTTATTAAGGGTGTAGGTACCCAAGGGTTCTGGCTGTATACAATCATTTCAGTTCCCACTTTGCAAAGCCACAAAGTTTTTTCTTCATGTGGGAGATAAACCCAATAACCCAGATTTTTAAGTCCAACAAACTCCTACCAGGATAACTATCACATTACCTCAGAAGCTTACTGCATTTTTTTTTTTGCCAGAGCCCTCTTGTTTTTGGCTCATCTATGCATGTAAAAGGACTTTTATTATATTTTTTCTACAATTCCTAGATGTCAATGATGGGAACATTTTCTGATTATCTAGTCAGCTAGATTATCACATAATTAAAAGAAGAGAACACAATCTGTGACCTACCATATAGTAATCAAGCATACTGAAACATATTTATTGTTAATATTAGATCTTAATATACATAGGCCTTATTCTATTATTACATTTTATATGATGCAGCTACTTTTACCAAACTCTTTAAGAGACTGAACTCCCTCAGTAAGATGTTCACATTGACCTCAATTGATAAAGTACTTTTTCAAAGCTATCCTTCTACAAATAGGGATTACATTAGTTATAAATTATTGTAAAAATTAGTGATTGGTACAATATTGTCATATTTCTTCCATAAGGTTGGAGATGGAAAAAAACGTGTGGTTAGCCAAGGGTATGAATGAACTAGGGAGTGAAGTAATTTAACATCAATAATTAATTACTATAATTTTTTACTATTTCTTCAGGCAAATTTCTGACAAAGATGATTTCTATGAAACAGATATAGAAATCAACTCTTGATTACTAGAGTAAAGGGAAGAATGGTAAAGTCCAGATAAAGACGATAAAAATAACCTTAAATAATATGTTTTTAACACAAGGGATGAAATGGATTTATTATAAACTTAATTCATTTAAATCACACCCAACAGTTAGGAATACATTTACCATTCTGCAGTTAAAAATAACAAAACAATACAAGTATGAGAGTTTATCACATGAATTGCTTCATAAATAATTACTTGAAGATTTATTATTCCTTTAGGTCTCTTAGCTAAGAACGCTTCTCCAGTATTTCACTAGGACTCAAGAAAGACAGAGACTCAGGCCCTTTTGTACATTATCCCTTCTCCCCTCCTTTCCTCACTTAACTCCACCTGTAAATATTTGGATTTGGTTTGTTGTAGTGGCCATGCTTTCTCCTGCCTCTCCTTTTATAATACATGTCAGAGATATCTTTGTTCTAGAGAAAGCCTACTGCAGAGACCTCTCATCTGACTGCAAGGAAGTGAGTCATCGCCCAAAATGCAATATATACAATGTAGTGTTACATTCTGCTGTCTACAGATTACTGTGTATTTCTAAACAAGATAAACAGTACATGTTTCCACTAATTTGTAAAAATTTTAATGTTTTTCTCAAATATGCTGTTATTTTTTATTCTGGTAAATCTATAAACTAGTTAATCGATCCTGGATAATTGAAAATTGGGGCTATTATCACTTGACACATTAATCTTCACTCTATACAAAATCTTTTCTTTTATATACAGAAGGTATATAATCCTATCAATGTTGCTTGCATATGCCTTAAAAAATCTACTGTCCCAACTGAATGAAAGAAAAAAAGTTTAATAGAAAAAAATAATCAGATTGCCCATCGGCACTGAAAGGTCTTAAAATTTATGCCTTTTTGGTAAAAAAGTATCTTTCTGAAAATACACGTGAAAATTAGAAGAACAACTCGAAAAAATGAGGGAAGACGCACTCAAATTTTATCCCATATATGTAACCACTCAAGCTACCCTATCCTAAACTTCTAAGTGAAACTAGTGGATGGCATTGCCTTCAATATTCAAGATACAAAACTGAATACCTTAAGAATCTGGGCAAAACAGACTGCTCTTAATTAATCTTGTTCCCAGGATTATAATCAAAGGTTTTTTTAAAAAAGCTGAGTGATTCTTTGACAGCCACTGCAGTAGATTACCCTAACTATTGCCAACCCCCAGCATCTTTCCACTGGGAAACCTCCTTCAAATATGTCATATTTTCTGGTCACTGACTTCCAATCACAGAAATTGCACATATAACACCCCCTTCAATGCAAACACACATTTTCAGAGGATCTAAAGTAGACAGTATAGTAAGAGAATGTGAATGGCCCTGGATCATACAAACACAGGGGTAGAGATTTCTAATGTCTCCTTCTTCACTGTTTTTCTTGATGTTTGGTTCTTTAGTTCTTCCTTTGATTCTGAGTACTACACAGAATCTTCTCCACTTATCAAAAAAATCCAGAAAGAACCTCTTCTTGTGCGCAGTGTTGGTCTCTGTGGCTCAAAACCAATACCAAATGATAATGGAAAATATACCTCCTGGTCGTGAAACATATTCAGAGTCTGAATATAATTATAGATGAAGAGGAATGGAAAAGGTCTGCTGACATTTTTGAAACAAGTAAAAGACCAGCTATATTTAGTCTTTCTCTGCATCAGATGATCTAGAAATCAAATTTATTACAAGGACACCAAGCCTAGTTGTATAGGTTGTACACTGCTTAATTCTAATGGTACATTTACATACACAACAACGTAAATGGCTCCCTCTACTGTTGTGTAGTGCACAAACTATACAATAGGATTCGTTATGGGCTTCTTGCATGCCAAGCACTGGATAAGAGGAATATAAAGATAAATAAAAAAGGCTTTTACTCTGAAGGCAAAGAAGAGAATGACACACAATCACCTCTGTAATATGTAAGGGGCCCAGGATCAGTGAGGAAGAAGCCTGGGGAATTGTATTTAATAATGGATAGTTCTATTTTGCAATTGCCTTTGCCAGCAAACAAATCGAGAGAGAAACACCCAAAACAGATGGTATTGAATAATATGGTAAAGCAGAAAATTAAAGAACCAAATAAAATCAAATCTTCACCTTAGAGCCAAGAATCACTGAGTGTAAAGTATATTCAGATGTAGAGGGAAAGGGATTTTTTGTGCTTTTTATAAATGTACGATACATCATATCAATGCATGAGGCTGCAAGATGACTTTGATTTACGTAATGTGAAACAAGGGACTTCATCTGTAACTAAACAACATGATAAAACTATGAGAAATGCACTGCTTATTGTCAAGGGCACTTAGAGTCCATCACAGAGCCAATTTCTGTTCACTTAGCAAACAAATGAATAAAGCACATTTTTTCAAAAATTCAAGGTCTTTTATCCAAAAGCACTGGAAATACCTTTCAGTACAAATGAAGAACAAATTGTCACCAGCATTTAAAAACTTCAGATCAGACTGTAATTCTTAATCTTCAGTTCTTCAACTGTACACTTCTTTCCAGAGGACCAAAATAATGTAATCTTAATTTCATACATTCAAAGATTTTGAGGGGTAAGGGTGATAGAGATTTGCTTGCTGCCTAGACCTGTGATCATGTTGATTCAAATTCTCTCATTTTTGGCTCACTTTTGGCTCAGTGTGCCTGAAGTCTGCATCACAGAGTTTCATTATGTGAGTTTATGGAAATGATACTGTTAGACTTTGGCAACTGGGAAGGCCAATAAATTCTGCTTAACTTCTGATTTATACTGAAAAAAATGAAATGTAGCCTTTAATTTCCAAGAATGAAGATTCATCTGAGAATAAGTCTCATTGTAGAACTTTATAGTGCCTTGGGATGTACCTATAAATGATTCATTCAAAAATTATTCTATTATTTGTATTAAATTAATGTATTTCTGCCATGTCTATATTTTATTAAATTTTCTATCTTACTTGCCAATGGCATTATTTTGAAACTAACTTTCAGAAGTATTGTACTGAAAGCATTTCAGTACATACTGAAAGGCAAAACTATCATTAATAAAATTAAATTCTAAATTAAAGAGTATTTACATGACACACAGACTCGTACCTTCTCTGTAATTTCACATAGAAATGTGAAAATTACACTAAGAAATCATGGAATTGACCGTTGGGATAAAGTGTTTTGTGTTTTTGTTACTATTAGCCCACAGCACTAGGTCAGCTTTAAACTATTTATATTCCTGAAGATAGGTTTGGATTTATACGAACATTATTCATTTTAGTTGAAATCAAAATTAATAGCTGAGCTAAAATCTCTTCCTACTGATGTGCTCACATAACATACAACATTTAATAAGGACCTAAGATGAGCATTCGCTAGAAACTAGGCTGTTTATGAGTTCAGTTTGTCAAATATGGATAAGACCATGGAATCCATGGAGATTAAAATTGTTATCTTATTTTTGATAACTTTCTTGCAAAGCTAAAGATCTGATAATCTATGTTTACACTAACTAAAAAGGGATTTTTCCTCAACTACTCAAACCATTCATTTAGACTTTCCTGATCAATGGTGGTAGGTCACTTAGAGATAAAACATTCCCTTCATTGGGCTAATTTTCACTAATAGGGCACTGGAAGCAGTGATATGGAGAAAAGTGATCCTCCACATAAACCTTAGCCCCACAGGTGAGTAAAGATAGATTTATGTCAGTATCTATCAATATGTTATATATGTGTAAATCCTTTGACATTTTTTTTTTTTTTTTTTTGTCTATTTTCAACCACAGATTTTTATTCCTACTGCTTTCCAAAAAAAACCAAATAACAAAAACCAGAAGCAAGCTATTAAGCCCTATTTTAAGTCCTATTTATCAGGGGGCAAAAAACTGAAGTCAACATTTCTGCTAAAGGGTTTAGGAAGTGTACAAAAATCTTTTTTTCCATGAAACATGAAGTGGCTTAGCAAAACTATAGCAAATTTTGCCTCCCAAAACGTTTTTTCATTAGGTTTTGAGCAGAAGTCCTTTTTAGACAGTGAAGCTTTAGTTTTCTATCCATAAATAAGTGATACATTAGAAATAACAATGCTTTAATTTGTCTTATCTTTGAAAACCATACAGAGGACATATTTACGCATACAGAGGACATATTTAGTCCTTTGGTAGTAGTTCAAGTTTTGAAAATCTGAGGACGAATAATTATTTTATAAACTGACTTGATCCAGCAAACTGAAATGATAAAACACAGGTTATTACGTGTTTTGCTGGAGAATATTATCTAGAATATTCTCACGAATCCTAGATATTACTACCTTCAGTTCATTCTTTTAATATGTTACCCTAAGCCTATGGGCAAACATGCAGTTCAACTGCATTTTATGAGCATTTGACAATAATGAAGAAGATTATCTTTCTAAACACAAGAGCAAGTACCCTGTAATTATCCTAAATAAATACTAGTACCTGTTTACAACCATATATAGATAAAGATGTTTATACATTTTTCTCTAAACGTGAAAATTCAGAAAGTTACATAAATACATAGTAGTCACATAAATTATGATACTTCTATGCAGTAAAACAGTATGTCTGTTCCTCCCTCCAAATGATATAGACCAAATATGAGTTTGTTGGCTTCCTATTGCTGCTGTAACAAATTGCGTCAAATTTAGTGGCTTAAAACAACAGATATGTATTATCTTATAGTTCCAGAGGTCTGAAGCCACATATAGGTCTTACTGGGCTAAAATCAAGGTGTCATCAAGGCTGCATTCCTTCTAGAGGCTCTAAGGTAAAATCTGTTTGCTTGCATTTTCTTGTGATTACATGGACCCATGCAGATGATTCAGGATAATCTCATCTCAACATCCTTTTATCGCATCTGCAAAGCCCCTTTTACCATGTAAGAGAACATACTCACAGGTTCTGGGGATTAAGAGTGGACCTCTTTGGGGTATATGAGTCTCCCTTCCACAACAAATGACATGAAGATTTGCAAGACATAATGTAAAGTTAAAGAAAACAAACAAACAAACAGAGAAAACTGGGACTTGCCTGGTGGCGCAGTGGTTAAGAATCTGCCTGCCAATGCAGGGGACAAGGGTTCGAGCCCTGGTCCAGGAAGATCCCACATGCCGCGGAGGAACTAAGCCCATGCACCACAACTACTGAGCTCATGTGCCACAACTACTGAAGCCCGCGTGCCTAGAGCCCGTGCTCCGCAACAAGAGAAGCCACCGCAATGAGAAGCCCGCGCACCACAACAAAGAGTAGCCCCCACTCGCTGCAACCAGGGAAAGTGCATGTGCAGCAACAAAGACCCAACGCAGCCAAAAATTAATTAATTAATTAATTTAAAAAATATAGAGAAAACTGTGTATAGCATGAAACAAAGTTCATGCTATACACACACCAACTAAACATTGGTTACCTTTAGACAACTTCTACCACAGATGTTCATGCATTATTTTGGTGGTGGGGGAGAGAATTATTCTACAATATTTCCTAAAGAAGTACTTGAGGACAAGGGAATGTTTGGAATATAATTTTAAGGGAAAATATGTATTATAAAATAGTATATAAAATGAGGACTTCAACTCCATTTTAGTGTTCTGTACATGGAGGGGTGAACGTGCAGGTGTTAATTGTATTATTATTATTTTTTAATATATGAAATACATCATACAACTTTTTTTTAAAAAAGAAAATACTTGTGTTACACTGCTAGGGCAGGCTAGCAACAAGGAAGGTAATGATGAAGAGCAGTTAGGTTTTTAAAGCTTTGAAACATAAAAAAATATATAATGGATGCAGGGGATTCTTTATTTTCAGAGTTCTGAAGAGAAAAAATGGCATTGGAAATAAGGAATGAAATTAATGTCATGGTATTGGTAGGGCAAGACAAAACTTGCATGTAGAATATGCTCCAAATATTATAAATATATGGTTTTGGCTAAAGAAATATGTAGAAATAAAACTGGAGAAATATACTTAAACATGTTAGCTGTAATTATTCCTAGGTAGTGGGATTATAAGCTCATGTTTTATCTTTATTCTTGGACTTCTCAAATTTCTATAATGTGTTGCATTTTTAATAAGAAGAGAAAAATATGAATCAGTAATCAAATTATGATTATCATCCACTTTAGTCTCAGAAGCTGTATTTCTAAAACCAACTACTGTGAGGATAAGGAAGGAAGATTTTATCAGCTGAGAAATATATAAAAACCCTTTGTGGTTAATGCATTCTGAGAACCTAACTTCTCTATATCAGAGTGGTGGGCAATACAAGTTAGAAGTTTGAAATAAGTCTATACAACAGCTTATGTGATCACAAATAATACTAGAGATTGTATACAGCACTAAAAATTCTTTTTTCAGAAATATTTAGTACTATAATAAAATAAAGTATATTTAAGAAGACTGTCATATAAAATTATTATAAAATATGACATATGACATTCAGGTTAAAAATTAAAAATGAGGTCTACATGTTCGCTGAAAATCCTAATCACTCATTAACAGCATTATTTGCTACTCTATTATTTTTTCAAAAGCAATTCATAAAAAATTTTTTGGTAGAGTTAAGTAAACTTTAATATTTGTTAAACTTATTCAAATAAAACACACTTAAAGCCATAAACAAGATAAAATGTAGTATAAGCTGATTTCTTAGAGGAGCCCCCCATAATAAAATGATTTTAAATAGTCTCTTTCCAAAGCAACCCTGTCATTCCAAAATGCCATTAAGAGAAACTCTACCATAAAAAAGATGCATGTTTTTAAAACACGTTGTGACAATTTTAACAACATAATTTAGCAGAGAGCTGAAAAAATATGCACTAAAAGGATTAAAGTTTAATTATTTGTTAAATAACTTTAAATAGATTTAGACCTGTATTTTGCTTATAATCCTTTAGAAAAGACTAACATCTTTATATATATTTAAGTGCTATTAATTTGTTTTTTCCTTCTAAAATTATTTAGTCAAGGATTATCTTATACATAATTAGACATGAAAATGATGGTGCCAGATTTTTGTCAGTCTAAACTTAGGTATAGTTTAAGTCATTGAACAATTTTTAGTGTTCTGTACATAAAGAAAGCTCAAAAATTCACAGGAATAAAGACAGTTATGCAGTACGGAAAATGTGTTGAAAGCTATACAGGAGCAAATGCCACTCTTATTCTTTATACTTAAAGTTATTTCCTGTGGCTCTTTTCTCTTGTCATAAACATACTGTATGTAAACTCTCTGTAGAGAAACTGATAATATGGAGGATTCCTCCAACTAATCAAAGTATCAGATCATTACATTCTTAAAAAAATTCTTGGGGGTCACCATTCACTGGAATTGGCTGTGAACGCCAATAGTGAGTCTAATAAATTCACAATGCTGTTCTTTACTCCATAAATGGGCATAAGACTAAAAGAAATTAGTTGCAGAAATACAAGCTAGAGTCAGAAAGTCTTCATGTGTAGTTCAGAAGAACAGAAACATATTTGCTCATGCCTCCTTCCTTTGTACATCCCGTTCCCTATTCTTTAATATTAGAATCAAAAGTGGCAAAATAGTAACTATTTTAATTGAGTATTTACTATGGGTCAGGCATTGTATTAGGTTATTTAGGTATATCATCTCTATTGAATCAGATATCCTGTGAAATGGTATTATCATACCCATTTTACAGAGGAAAAATTAATGATCAATGAAGCTAAACAATTTGCTAAGTCACACAGTTCATAACTAGGCTAGCTGGGATTAAATGTATGTTTGTCCCCATTGTCCAACATACTTTTTATTATATCAGAATGTTTGATCCTTATATGCTTTGCTAATTTCCATTCATGCTTCAAACTTCCTTTTTATTTGAAATACTTTATAACAGTTTTCTGCATTTAATTTTGCTGTTCCTTTTTCTAGGTCTTAATAACTATGACCCACTTAATTTTCTCATCATTTTTCTACCCATCAACCTGCTTAACTCTGAGGAAATGAAATGAGATGATATCTATATTAACCTGAAATAAAAGGTAATAATCTTCTGGCTTATATTTCTTTTTTAAACATTCATATATTTGACCATTTGAAAAAGTTAAACACCATTCCATTTTCATTATGTAACAAATATCAGACCTTATACAATAACAGAGTTTGGGATGCAAGTTAGTCCAATATAAATTATTTAGAGACCCCAAAAGGCCTGGTTCAGGTTGTTCTTCAGGGCCACCATGACTTCCATAGCATCCAGAGCTTTACCCCACTCATCTTGGGGTATGTCCCAGTGGAGGGAACAGCCTCCACACTGGTTTTGCATCTTCAAGAGATGCCAGGCACCCTCAAGCTTCTCTTTGGCTAACTTTCAGAAGAGGTGACCAAAGCCCTCTGGAGTCCCACTGTCACATTGAAATAGAAGCCCAGAAAGAGTTTCTATTGATGAGGAGTGGGCTCCAAAGCTGAATGTTAGTGGCCTGACAACAAATGCAAAGTGTTTTGAGTGGGGTTATAGATAAGATGGTGGAGGAGAAGGCCTTCAACTCACCTCCTCTCACGAAAAAACCAAAATCACAACTAACTGCTAAACAACCATCGACAAAAGGACTGGAACCTAGCAAAAGAGATATTCTACACCCAAAGACAAAGAAGAAGCCACAACAAGATGGTAGGAAGGGTGCTTTCATGATACAATCAATTCCCATACCCTGCAGGTGGGTGACCCACAAAGTGGAAAATAGTTATACAGCAGAGGTTGTCCCACACAAATGAGAGTTCCTAGCCCCATGTCCAGCTCCCCAGTCTGGGGGTTTGGCATTAGGAGGAGCCCCCAGAGCATTTGGCTTCGAAGGCTAGCTGGGCTTGAACACAGGAACTCCACAGGAGTGGGAAAAACAGAAACTCCATTTTGGAGGGCACACACAAGGTCTCGTGTACACTGGGACTCAGGGGAAAAGAGCAGAGACTTCATAGAAGCCTGGGTCAGACCTACCTGCTGGTCTTGGAGGGTCTCCTGGGGAAACAGAGGGTGCTGTGGCTCACTGTGGGGACACAGACACTGGCGGCGGAGGTACCAGGGAGTACTTATTAGCATGAGGTCTCCTGGAGGCTGCCATTTTGCCACGAAGACCTGGCTCTCCACCCAACAACCTGTAGGCTCCAATGCTGAGACACCTCAGGCCAAACAACCAACAGGGTGGAAACACAGCCCCACTCTCAGTAGATAAGCTGTTTAAATCTTCCTGAGCCCACACTGCCTCTAAACACATCCCTTAACATGGCCCTACCCACCAGAGGGACAAAACCCAGCTCCACCCATCAGTGCAAAGGCACCAGTCACTCCCACCAGGAAGCCTGCACAAGTCTCTCAGACCAGCCTCACCCACCAGGGGGCAGACACCAGAAGCAAGAGGAACTACAATTATGAAGCCTGCAGAATGGAAATTGCAAACACAGAAAGTTAGACAAAATGAGATGGCTGAGGAATATGTTCCACATGAAGGATCAAGATAAAACCCCAGAAGAAACTAAGTTAAGTGAAGATAGGCAATCTAACCGAAAAAGAATTCAGAGTAATGATAGTAAAGGTGACCCAAGATCTCGGGAAAAGAATGGAGATGCAGACTGAGAAGATACGAGAAATGTGTAATGAAGAGCTAGAGATATAAAGAACATACAATAACAGAAAGTGCTGGAAAGGAAAAACCTACAACCATGGATACTCGACCCAGCAAAGCTCTTCCTCAGATTCAACAGAGAAATCAAAAGCTTTACAGAGAAGCAAAAGCTAAGAGAATTCAGCACCACCAAACCAGCTTTAAAACAAAAGCTAAAAGAACTTCTCTAGGCAGAGAACAAGAGGCCACAACTAGAAACAAGAATTATGAATGGGAAAGCTGACCAGTAAAGGTAAACATACAGTAAAGGTAGGAAACCATCTGCACACAAATATGATATCAAAACCAGCAATAGTGAGGAGAGTACAAATGCAGAATATTGGAAAAGCATTGGAAATTAAGAGACCAGCAACATAAAACAATCTTGTACATATACAGACTACTATATCAAATGCTCATGGTAACCACAAACCAAAACTCTACAATAGATATACACACAAAAAAAGAAAAAGGAATCCAAACACAACACTAAAGATAGTCATCAAATCACAAGAGACAAGAACTAAAGAGGAAGGGAAGAAAAAGACCTATAAAAATCCAAAACAATTAACAAAATGGCAATAAGAACATAAATATCGGTAATTACATTAAATGTAAATAGATTAAGTGCTCCAACCAAAAGACATAGACTGGCTGAATGGATACAAAAATAAGATCCATATTCATGCTGTCTATGAGAAACCCACTTCAGATCTAGCAACAAAAACATACTGAAAGTGAGGAGATGGAAAAAGGTATTCCACACAAATGGAAATCAAAGCTGGAGTAGCAATACTCATGTCATACATAAGGGACATTAAAATAAAGACTGTTACAAGAGACAAAGAAGGACACTACATAATAATCAAGGGATCAATCCAAGAAGATATAACAATTGTAAATATATACGCATCCAATATAGGAGCACCTCAATATATAAGGCAAATGCTAACAGCCATAAAAGGAGAAATCAATAGTAACACAATAATAGTGGGGGACTTTTAATACCCCACTTTCATCAATGGGCAGATCATCCAGACAGAAAATCAACAAGGAAACACAGGCCTTTAATGACACATTAGACCAGATGGACTTGATTGATACTGATAGAGCTTTCTATCTGAAAGCAGCAGAACACACATTCTTTTCAAGTGCACATTGAACATTCTCCAGGACAGATCACACTCTGGGCCATAAAGCAAGCCTTGATAAATTTAAGAAAATTAAAATCACATCAAGCATCTTTTCCAACCACAATGCTATGAGATTGGAAATCAACTACAAGAAAAAAAAAACTGTAAAAAACACAAACACGTGGAGTCTAAACAATATGTTACTAAACAACCAATGGCTCACTGAGGAAATCAAAAAATACCTAGAGACAAATGAAAAAGAAAACATGACAAAACAAAACCTATGGGATGCAGCAAAAGCAGTTCTAAGAGGGAAGTTTATAGTGATACATGCTTACCTCAGGAAACAAGAAAAATCTCAAACAGCCTAAACTTACAGCTAAAGCAACTAGAGAAAGAAGAACAAATAAACCCAAAGTTAGAAGGAAAGAAATCATAAAGATCAGAACAGAAATAAATGAAATAGAGATGAACAAAACAATAAAAAAAGATCAATGAAACTAAAAGCTGGCTCATTGAAAAGATAAACAAAATTGATAAACTTTCAGTCAGACTCATCAAATAAAAAGGAAAAGGGTTCAAATCAATAAAATTAGAAATGAAAAAGGAGAAGTTACAATGGACACCACAGAAATACAAAGGATCATAAGAGACTACTACAAGAAACTATATGCCAATAAACTGGACAACCTAGAAAAAAAGGACAAATTCTTAGACATGTACAATCTCCCCAGACTGAACCAGGAAGAAATAGAAAATATGAACATACCAATCACAAGTAATGAAATTGAAACCGTGATGAAAAACTCACAACAAACAAAAGTCCAGGACTTTTGCTGGCTTCACATGTGAATTCTGTCAAACATTTAGAGAAGAGTTAACACCTATCCTTCTGAAACTATTCCAAAATATTGCAGAGGAAAACACTCCCAAACTCATTTTGTGGGGTCACCATCACCCTGATACCAAAACCAGACAAAGATACCACAAAAAAAGAAAATTACAGACCAATATCACTGATGAACACAGATGCAAAAATCCTCAAGAAAATACTAGCAAACCAAATCCAACAATACATAAAAAGGATCATACACCAAGATCAAATGGGATTTACCCTAGGGATGCAAGGATTTTTCAATCTCTGCAAATCAATCAGTATGATACACCACATTAACAAACTGAAGAATAAAAACCATATGATCATCTCTATAGATACAGAAAAAGCTTCTGACAAAATTCAACACCCATTTATGGTAAAAACTCTCCAGAAAGTAGGCACAGAAGGAACCCACCTCAACATAATAAAGGCCATCTATGATAAACCCACAGCTAACATCATACTCAATGGTGAAAAGCTGAAAGTATTTCCTCTAAGATCAGGAACAAGACAAAGATGTCCACTCTTGTCACTTTTACTTAACATAGTTTTGGAAGTCCTAGCCACGGCAATCAGAGAAGAAAAAGAAATAAAAGGAATACAAATTGGAAAAGAAGAAGTAAAACTGTCACTGTTTGTAGATGACATGATACTATACATGGAAAGTCCTAAAGCTGCTACCAGAAAACTAGTAGAGTTCATCAATGAATTTGGTAAAGTTGCAGGATACAAAATTAATACACAGAAATCCGTTGCATTTCTTTACACTAACAACAAAATATCAGAAAGAGAAATTTTTAAAAATCTCATTTACCATTACATCAAAAAGAATAAAATACCTAGGAATAAACCTACCCAAGGAGACAAAAGGCCTGTACTCCGAAAACTATATGACACTGATGAAAGAAATCAAACATGACACAAACAGATGGAAAGATATACCATGTTCTTGGATTGGAAGAATCAATATTGTCAAAATGACTATACCACCCAAGGCAATCTACAGATTCAATGCAATCCTTATCAAAGAACCAATGGTATTTTTTGCAGATGTAGAACAAAAAATCTTAAAATTTGTATGAAAACACAAAAGACCCCAAATAGCTAAAGCAATCTTGAGTGAAAAAAACTACCAGAGCTGGAGGAATCAGGCTCCCTGACTTCAGGCTATACTACAAAGCTACAGTCATCAAAATAGTATGGTACTGGCACAAAGACAGACTTATAGATCAGTAGAAAAGGATAGGAAGTCCAGAAATTATCTCATGCACCTATGTTCAATTAATCTATGACAAAGGAGGGAAGAATATATTGATACAATGGAGAAAAGACAGTCTCTTCAATAAGTGGTGCTGGGAAAACTGGACAGCTACATGTAAAAGAATGAAATTAGAACACTCTCTAATGCTACATACAAAAATAAACTCAAAATGGATGAAAGTCCTAAATATAAGACTGGATATTATAAAAGTCATAGAAAAAAACATAGGCAGAACACTCTGACACAAATCGCAGCAATATCTTTTTGGATCTGCCTACTAGAGTAATGAAAAAAAAAATAAACAAATGTGACCTAATTAAACTGAAAAGCTTTTGCACAGCAAAGGAAATCATCAACAAAATGAAAAGAAAACCCACAGAATGGGAGAAAATATTGAAAATATTTGTAAACGATGGACCAACAAGGGATTAATCTCCAAAACATACAAACAGCTCATGCAGCTCAATAGCAAAAAAATAAAAACCCAATCAGTAAATGGGCAGAAGACCTAAATAGCCATTTCTCAAAAGAAGATATATAGATGGCCAACAGGCACATGAAAAGATGCTCAACATCACTAATTATTAGAGAAATGCAAATCAAAACTACGATGAGATATCACCTCACAGTGGTCAGAACGGCCATCATCCAAAAGTCTACAAACAATAAATGCTGGAGAGGGTGTGGAGAAAAGAGAATCCTCCTGTGCTGTTGGTGGAAATGTAAATTGGTAGAGCCACTATGGAAAACAGTATGGAGGTTGCTTAAAAAAACAAAAATAGAGCTACCATATGATCCAGCAATCCTACTCCTGGGCATATATCTGGAGGAAACTGTAACTCGAAAAGATACATGCACCCCATTGTTCACAGCAGCACTATTTACAAAAACCAAGACATGGAATCAACCTAAATATCCACTGACAGAGGAATTGATGAAGAAGAAGTGGTGCATATATACAATGGAATATTACTCAGCCATAAAAAGAATGAAATAATGCCATTTGTAGCAACATGGATGGACCTAGAGATTATCATAATACTAAGTGAAGTAAGTCAGACAGAGAAAGACAAATACCATATGATATCACTTGTATGTGGAATCTAAAAAAATGATACAAATGAACTTATTTACAAAACAGAAACAGATTTACAGACTTAGAAAACAAACTTATGGTTACCAAAGAGGAAATGTAGGGTGGGGGATAAATTAGGAGGTTGGGATTAACATATATACACTACTATATATAAAATTGATAATCAACAAGGACCTACTGTATAGCACAGGGAACTCTACTCAGTAATAACCTATATAGGAAAAGAATCTGAAAAAGAATAGATATATGTCTATGTATAACTGAACCACTTTGCTGTACACCTGAACCTAACACAACATTGTAAATCAACTATACTCCAATAAAAAATAAAAATTAAATTTAAAATAAATAAATAATTTAGTAAAAATCCAATAGTGTTGGTATACAAGGTAGACTTACATTCTTTCAAATATATAAAACATTGAAAGTATCAGTATTTTATTGAACTCTTCAGTGAACTTACAGTAAAAATCCCATGGCAAGGCAGGCTCATTCTACAGAAACGGAAAGTGTAAATTATAAAATAAATTTTCACTGAATATAAAGAGCTAAAAGAAGAAAAAGGAACTCATACTTGTTTCACAATTCCTAGATGTCAGGAATTTTACATATTATTTTCTCATTTAAATTTAAACCTTAATTTGTTCATAAAACTAATACTAGTAATATTTAATATATTAAACTAACCCCATCAAATGTTCTCAATCACTAGAGAATACTTTCAGCCATAGCAGATGATTCTTAACTGTGTCTAAGATAATATGGAATGCAATAATAACCATGGGCTGACCAACTATCAATTAAAAACATTTATTACATAGTAATACAACAAAAGATATTTTTGATAGTATGTTGTCCACATTAATGAAAGCTTGCACAGGATATTATACAATTATTTATGTTTGGAAAAAATTATTGAATGTTCAGTATATGTTAGATGTTATACAAGTTCTTATATTCTTCACTCTGTACTAGTATCCTCATAATAATGTGGCTCATAGAGGTCAAATAGTCAACTCAAGATTACCAGCTACTGCTTGAATAAAAACGGGTCATATATAGTTGATCACCCTTCTTATTGAGTTTTAAAGTTTTAAATATTCATCTATTGTATATATATATATATATATATATATATGTAAATATGCATACAAATTCTTCAATAGATATATGTATTGCATCTATTTTTTCCAATTCTGGGGCTTGTCTTTTCATTTACATAACAATGTTTTTGGACATGATGTGGTTTTAATTTTCAAGAAGCCCAAACGATTATTTTTAATAATTTTTGTTTAATGTTTTTTTGTATCCAATCTAAGAAATCACTGCCCTTCCCACAGTCATGAAGATTTCATTTTTAATAAAAGTTTTATAGTTGTAGTGTTCTATGATCCATTATGAATTAACATCACTCAAGCGGGGTTGGGTGTTTTTTTTGTTTGTTTGTTTTTTGCCACAACCCTTGGCTTGTGGGATCTTAGTTCCTTGACCAGGGATGGCAATGAAAGTGCAGTCATAACCACTGGACTGCCAGGGAATTCCCCAAGATTCATTTTTTTCAAATGGTTATCCAGGTGTTCTAGAATCACTTGATGAATAGACTATCTTTTCATCTTGAATTATGCTGGTGGTATTACTGAAAGTCAACTGACCATATATATGTGAGTATATTTCCAGACTCTTTATTCTGTTTTACTAATTTCTATAGCTAACTTTGTCAAAGCCATCCTGTGTTGATTACCAAATCTTTATAGTAAGTTTTGAAATCAGATAGTGTAAGTCCACCCAATTTGTTCTTTTACAAAATTGTTTTGACTCTTCTAGGTCCTTTCCTATCCCAAATAAATATTGGAATCAGATTGTAATTTCTACAAAAAAAAAAAAAAAAAAGCCTGCAGAGATCTTCATTGGGATTATAGTGACTCTGTAAGTCAATGTGGGGAAAACGGACATCTTGACAACACAGTCCCCTACATACAAACCTTCTAATTGAGAACTTTCAAAGATGTGAAGGTGCGTTCGCATGTCCAATCATAAGTAACATAAGTTATTTCACATGTCTGGCATATGCTGTCATGTGCGTGCATCCTCTACAACTGGCTGTGCTTTTGTATACTTTACTCTACAGTACTGTATAGAGTACAAGAGTACAGTATCTTTATTTCAAGCCCAGGATGTCCAGAAGCAAGCGTAAAAGCAGTGGTGATGTAGCTGGTACTACTAAGAAGCACCAAGCGATACCGATGGAAATAAAAGTGAAAATAATTGAGAGAGTGGAGCAAAGCGAAAAGATGGTAGACTTCGGTCACTCTTATAACATGAATCATTCAACCACTGGCACAATTCTAAAGAACAAGGACAAGATCATGTAACATGTGAAGTCTGCTGTGCCAAAGATGTCAACAATAATATCGAAGAAGTGTGGAAAAGTGATGGAGGAGATGGAGAAACTTCTCAGTGTGTGGAGGCTGGACCAGCATCAGCATGGAGTCCCGCTCAGCTTAATGCTGATTCAAGAGAAAGCTAAAAGCCTTTATGAAGACTTGAAGAAGAAACATGGCGAAGAATCAGAGGGCGCATCTTTTAATGCCAGCCACAGCTGGTTTTCATCGGTTCAAGGCTAGAGCCAACCTTCACAACGTAAAAGTAAGTGGTGAGGCAGCGAGTGCAGATACTCAGGAATTTCCTGAAATGCTTTGAGAAATTATTGATGAAGACACATATTTAATTGAGCAGGTTTTTAATGTGGGTGAGACAGGACTGTACTGGAAAAAGATGCCAGACCAAAGTTACATCAGTAAGGAGGAAAAATTGATGCCAGGCTATAAAGCAGCAAAGGATAGGCTAACTGTTGTTTGGTGGCAATGCTTCTGGCTATATGAAGTTGAAGCCTCTCTTAGTTTATCATTCAGAGAACCCAAGAGCCCTTAAAAACATTGCCAAGTGCTCTTTTCCTGTTGTGTGGAAGAGTAACTCCAAAGCTGGGTTACACAGGCCATTTTCCAGGACTGGTTTTTCCACCACTTTATCCCGGAGGTAGAGAAATACTGCTTGGAGAAGGACGTCCCATTCAACATTCTCTTGCTGCTCGACAATGCTCCAGGCCACCCCCCATTCGTGGACAACTTTTATCCCAACATCAAAGTAGTGCATCTGCCACTGAATACTATGTCGCTCATCAAACCTATGGACCAGGGAGCTATAGCAACTTTCAAGAAATATTATTTATGTCACACTTTTCATCAGGCAGTAAAGGCGAGTGATGAATCAGGAACAACCTTGCGACAATTTTGGAAGGACTACTGCATAACATCTACAAGGCCATAAAAAACATTGACTTTGCTTGGCATGAGGTTACAGCCATCACCATGAATGGGGTTTGGAAGAACCTTTGCCTGCAGTTTGTTCATGATTTTTGTGGATTTGAGAAGGTGGATGAGGAGTCCAAAGAGGTCTTCCGCAACTTAGTGACCCTCAGGGAGAAGCTGGAGCTAGATCTGCAAGAGGAAACGACTTCATTGAATTCTGTGATGTGCAACAAGAGGAGCTTACTAATGAAGACCTGGTGGAATTGGAGGCCCAGAGAAAGGACAAAGAGAAACAAGAGGAAGAAGTAACTAAAGAACCAAAGAGATTCACGATGCAGGAAATGGCAAGGGGATTTTATCTGAGGAGGCACTGTTAGTTTTTGAGGCACAGGACCTGAACATAGAACAGTGCAAGAAGGTTGCAGCAGCCGTTCAGAATGCAATCCAGTGCTACCGTATCATCTATGATGAGAAAAAAAGAGCTACTACCCAGACATCACTGGATTGTTTTTTCTAGAGGGTAGATAGAATTGAATCCAGCGAGGAACAAGAACCTGTGCCATGAACATCAGGCATGAGTGAAATTGCAGCTTGCCCTCCATCTCCTATTTGCTGACGATCCTTCAGCTCTACCATCTCTCGCCTCCTCTCCCTCCTCCAGTCAGTAACCCTTCTTGCCTGTTCACTCGATGCCAGCCCCTGTATGCCAGCTGTTGTACTGTACCACTGTACTTTTCAAGGTAGTACACTGCAAGATTAAAAATGTTTTCTTTTTTTGTGTTTGTTTTTTAAGTATTATTTATGTGAAAAGTATAATAAACCTATTACAGTACAGTTCTATATGGCCGATTGTGTTAGTTGGGTACCTAGGCTAACTCTGTCAGACTTAACGAACAAATTGAACTTACATATGCACTCCTGGAACGGAACTCGCTCGTATGTAGGGGACTTACTGTATTTAGTCTTCCATTGAATAAACCTTTATTTAGATCTTTAATTTCTCCAAGTATAGCTGTGTAGATATCATTTTATTTTGTTAAATTATTTTTAGTATTTCATGGTTTTGGAAGTTACTGTAAAATTTTCCCAAGTGTTTATTTCTACCATATATAAATACAATTTTTCTTCTAAATTGACTTTATATTCTGTGGCCTTGTAAAATTCAGTTATAAATTCTAGCATTTTTTTCTCCTAGATTGCTTAAAATTTTCTTTGTACCAAGTCATGTCATCTGTGAAGAGACACTTTTTATTTTTTCTTCCCAGGATTTATACGCCCACCCCAATGCCAGCTTAATATACTGATTATGGTTATGATTGTCAGCACAATACCGAACAGAAGTGGTAAGTGTGGACATCCTTGCCTTGCTCCCAGTCTTAAAAAATTTTGATTTTCACCATTAATTGTGATGGTAGCTATAGACTTTTTGTGTGTGTATGTGTATGTAGATGCACTTTCATACATTAAGAAAATACCCTTAAGAATTCATTAAAAAGTTTTGTTGATAGGGTTTTTCGCCCCAGTACTTTAGAGATATCACTTCACTGTCTTTTGGGCTTTTTTTTCTGACAGGAAGTCAGTTATCCATCTTAAGATTGTTTTCTCTGTAATGTATCCCTTCACTCTAGCCAATTCACTTCTTTTTTCTATATCTTTGGTTTTGACCAATTTTTCTATGATATGCCTAGGTTTCTAAGTTGTTGTTTTTCATGAAATTTGTGAAAACTTTTTGCCATTACATCTTCAAATACTTTTCTTACCCATTCTCACTCTCTTTTGAGATTCCAATGACAGAGGTCCAGTATTTACATTAATTGGTAAATCCAACTTCTAAGCTATCTTGGGGTCAGTTTCTACTGACTACTTTTCTTTGACCATGGGTCACATTTTCATGTTTTTTTGCTTGGCTAATTTTCATTATGTTCCAGACATTGTATATGATATATTATAGAGATTCAAGGTTCTCTTATCTTCCTCTGAAGAGTGCTGTCTCGTTTTACTTGTTCCTCACTCTGAATGTAGGTAGGTTTGAGTTTATTCCTTGGTAGGGAGGATCTACCAAAAGCTCAAGATGATTCCCAAACCTTTGTAAACTGGTGGGACTCAACCTCCAAACTCCATCTCCTCTGAATACCTTACTGGGACTTGGTTTTAGGCTTTGTTAGGACAGTTCAAGAGAGGGCATTTCTCTGGATCATGGTGCCTACTGTGTAGGCACAGCCTTTCTGTTTTCTCAGATAAATGCCAGGAGTGATGACAAGGTATTAACAAGGCTGCTCCACTCTTGTGGTCCAAATCTGCTCAATTTCTAGTACCTTTTTAACATCCAAACTCCACAGCAACAGCACCCTGATAAATTTTGGGTAGTTTCTATCTCTGTGTATTTAGACCAGCCTTGCAAAGTCCTCACAGATGATCTGCACAAGGACTTCTTGGCACCTCTGCCCACAAAGGATCCTCTTCTCTGGTGCTTTCAGCAGGACCACTGTGCTCTACCTAGATTCCAGCTTGCTGTACCAGTCAAAAAATTGTCCCCAGGCAAAAAGTTGGCTTGGCTGTGGGGCTTACTTAGGAAATTTTCCTTCTTTCAGAGATTGTACTGCTCATTCTCCAGTAACTGCAAGTAGTTGCTTCATAAATGTTTTCCAGTTTTATGGTTGTTTATTGCAGAGGTCCAGTATCAGGTACACCTACAAAGCTGGAAATGGAAGTCCAGTTGTGTTCTTGCATAGAGATTATTTCATCTTTATGAATTATTTATAAGTAGAATAGTTTTTATACAATTCAGCAACAAGAAGCTATCACAAATTCAATAGACTCATTACAGAAAATCATGTTTAAATGCCACTGTGTATTCTGAGATGTGAAATGTCAACATTATTGATACTAAAATTAAATTGCTAGTTAACAATGAACTACCATTCATTTTTACTAGCTCTAAGCAAGACAAACTTGTAAATAATTACTCATACAGAGTGCTCATAGAGAGTTAATTGTTGCTCATCATTTCACCTTCTTATATTTACACTCAGTGTTGCAATACAAATGTTTGAGTAGTACGGACACTCACAATACAGCTCAAAATTAATTAGCTAGAGACTTAATTGAAACTTTTTTCTCAGATGGAACCAGAAAGTCTATCAATTGCTCAGTTTAACATACTGGGTACTTTATATGGTGATGACTGAAAAACATACCACGTAGGTTCATAAGTTCAAAGTTCCACCAAAATTCACCAGCGTTTTCACTTATCGTCATCATTGGCTATGTCTTCACATCAAAAATTGAGGTTAATTTTTTTTTTTTTTTTGAAATTAATTAACTAAATGTTTAGTCAATATACCAGCCAATATGTGGCTGTTCAGAAATCAGTTATTATGAATTGAGGGAAATGACTAACAGCATTATGCCAAAAGTTTTCTGGAACAGAAAATCTGGAATAAAAGCATTCTATGAAGGGATTAATAGGATTAACAGCATGGCCATCAAATTAAGAATGTCATTTAATTGGCTTTGGAAAATTTACCTTGTTATAAGTATAGCTGCATCCACTGAAGTCATGTCCTCTCCCCAGCTTGTTGACATCTCTAAATGTATATCATTCTTTTTGCCAAATTCTTCATGTTGCCACTTACAAAAGCTCTCTAGCATTTTCTCTCCATGATGCCCAATATATAGATCTGCCTGCAAAAGAAGAGATTTCACTTCAAGGCAAATTATTCTCAGATATACAAAAAACTAAAAACTGAGGGGACTTCTTGAATTACTAAAGCAGACTGCTGACCATAACGTTAATTAGAACCTGGAAGACATTCAGGATTAATTTTGCCTGAGCTAAAAATCTTAAAACTTTGTGAAGGTACAGTAATTACAAAATCTGCTTAATGTTATTCTGAAGAAGAAGAGAGGTGCAATGGAATATTAAGAATGTGGAACTTTTAGACTTAAATCACTCATTATTTATACAATTTAAGAACAAAGGTTTTCCAAAGTACCAGATAAGCAGCATGCTAAAAAGATGCCACAGAATAGTCTCTGTTTAAATTGAATTACAGATAAAGCCCATGCTTAAATAAGAAAATAAAACTGTCATTAAAAATGACTTTTTAAAATTGCATTTTGCAAAGTTAAGGTTTGTTGTCAGGATCCTTGGAAACTAAGAACATTCCAATTTTGGAATATAACTGAGGTATTAACTAAGACTAACGGCCAGTTTTATGTATACTTTAAGTGACTCAGTGGATACTTCTGGATTTCAAGTCAATAAAAAGTAAATCCCTAACATTCCCTTTACTTAAAAGTACCTGAACACAACTTCTCACCCACTTAATTGAACGAAAAACTCAAGACTTTCTTACTGGAGTTTCATGGAGCAGAATAAGCTTTATCACACGAAGATTGACCTGCACACCAAGACTCTTGTGTTGGAAAAGGTTAAAAACCTAAAAACAAATAAAAATAAAAATCCTAAAATAAAACTGAAAAACATCTTAATTTTTCTTAAAGCCCAGACATGGGAGAAGTCTCAATTCAGTTGAACAATTTTATATATTAAAAATTTTTAAATTATTTTAAAATTAGCTTAATAAGTAATAATTAATTCATTTTAGATACCAAGAAATTTAGACCTAGCATTCTGATATACTCACTGCAGCCTTGATAATCTAGGCACTTCAGTGGGGTGCAGAGGGAACGTTGGGCTTTTCACGATACTGAAGAGAAAAATTTTAGTAACTAAACCCTAGAAATTTTCTTAAGACCACAAAATGCTAGTGTCCTTTCTTCTGAGAAAATGTCCTGAAAATTCAGCCTGCTTTATGCCGCCTCCCAATTTATTCCTTAGAGTTTTCTTCTCTCCAAGGCTAACTGCCAAATAGGAACAAGGTTTTTTCAAAGCTCTTCGCTTCAAGGCTGCCCATGAAGACAAGGCCATCGTTGCTTAATGGTTTCAGGTCATCATTATAACTGATTTTCCCAAAACATGGTATGTGTAACAATGCTGGAAAGGAAGGCAAATTTTTTATGTGGTACCTTGATTTTTTTTGGTAAAATTGAGTATTTAATTTATAATAGAAAATTAAAATTGGCACACCAAACCCAAGATTTCAGAGATAGTACTATTTAAAAGAGACTGAGGTTGGTAGGCTATGCCTGTCTACCCTTTAGAGAATGCTGGTTGAGTGGTCAGCAGTTAGCTGAACACAGACAGAAATGACTGAAGTGTGGGAAAATATGTTCACTGAAAAAAAAACTGCCAGACGATAGCAAAAAATAGTAAAAATAGTAATTTTATATAACATATTTATCCTTGAATTAGTGGTTCTCACCTTGTTTAATACGGCAACTGAAGTTATAAATGGACACTTGCCTTTGGCTTTCATTTATGTTTATTCTCCCCTAAGAACCACTCTTCACGACAACCTTCTAATTCTGCCTTGAAGGAAGTTTATGAAACAGGGTATGCAATTAAGTCAAAGGATTCATGTGGTAGTAAGCATCCATAAGATCCTAGGTACAAGTTAGATTTCTACAGTCCAGAAGCTATCAACCAAAGTTAGCTACATGTGATTCAGCTAATAACTATTAGCTATTAGGTCTTACTCATCAACTAGTTTTATATCTGACATGCAATTTTACATACCTATATAAGCGCTCAGAGGATTACCAACCTCCATTTTTGTTCCACCTCATAATCTATAGTACTTTGGGTGGGGCCATGCAAATAAACAAATATAACATTTCTGCTATTTCAACAAATGGCCTTTTATAAAAAAGAAAGAAGGGCACAAAAAGAGATAAAAGAATAATAGAAAAAGAGTTTTGCCACATCAAATTAACAATAAGGATTTTTTACTAGAAGACGTGAATTATTATTTTGATATCTCTTTTGAGATGGATCAATTTGGTACACCTATTTTTTTACTGATGTCAATAAAAGAAAGGAATAGTAATGAGTTAATTTTTAAAGAACTTCATTATACTCACACATTTCTTCCTTAGAGTTTTCTTGAAAAAATTCCAAGCGCACTTTAAAGTTTGCCTACCATATTTAAGATGGTTAGAATGAATCTCCTGGCTGCATCTGCTCCATGATAGGAAACCATTGCTGGGTCTGCAACCACTACAGTCTCTATGTTGTATTCTTGAGGTAATTTGTATGAATATCGTTTCCCTCTTCCACTTTCTGTTATTTTTTTAGATCTAGTTCTTCCTTTATCTGCAACACAGAAATGAATTTTTCAAACGTGCCGCTATCTTAGCAAAGTGAATAAAAAACTTCCATTTCTTCAATAATTAAAAAGAAAGGGGGAGGGGCAAGATGGCGGAAGAGTAAGACGCGGAGATCACCTTCCTCCCCACAGATACATGAGAAATACATCTACACGTGGAACTGCTCCTACAGAACACCCACTGAACGCTGGCAGAAGATGTCAGACCTCCCAAAAGGCAAGAAAATCCCCACGTACTTGGGTAGGGCAAAAGAAAAAAGAAATAACAGAGACAAAAGAATAGGGACGGGACCTGCACCAGTGGGAGGGAGCTGTGAAGGAGGAAAGGTTTCCACACACTAGGAAGCCCCTTCGTGGGCAGAGACTGCGGGTAGCAGAGGGGGGAAGCTTCGGAGCCACGGAGGAGAGCGCAGCCACAGTGGTGCGGAGGGCAAAGCGGAGATTCCCGCACAGAGGAGCGGTGCCGACCAGCACTCACCAGCCCGAGAGGCTTGTCTGCTCAGCCGCCGGGGCGGGCGGGGGCTGGGAGCTGGGGCTCAGGCTTCGGTGCTAGCCGGGAGGGAGTCCGGGAAAAAGACTGCAGCTGCCAAAGAGGCAAGAGAATTTTTCTTGCCTCTTTGTTTCGCAGCGCGCAAGGAGAGGGGATTCAGAGCGCCGCCTAAACGAGCTCCAGAGACGGGCGCGAGCCGCGGCTATCAGCGCGGATCCCACAGCAACAGGGACGCAGAGGGAAAAACGGAGAGATTCCCGCACAGAGGCTCGGCGCCTAGCAGCACTCACCAGCCCGAGAGGCTTGTCTGCTCACCCGCCGGGGCGGGCGGGGGCTGGGAGCTGAGGCGCGGGCTTCAGTAGGATCCCAGGGAGAGGACTGGGGTTGGCTGCGTGAACACAGCCTGAAGGGTCTAGCGCACCACAACTAGCCGGGAGGGTGCACGAGAAAAAGTCTGCAGCTGCCGAAGAGGCAGGAGACTTTTTCTTGCCTCTTTGTTTCGCGGCGTGCAAGGAGAGGGGATTCAGAGCGCCACTTAAACGAACTCCAGAGACGGGCGCGAGCCGCGGCTATCAGCGCGGACCCCAGAGACGGGCATGAGACGCTAAGGCTGCTGCTGCCGCCACCAAACAGCCTGTGGGCGAGCGCAGGTCATTCTCCACGCCGCCCCTCCCGGGAGCCTGTGCAGCCCGCCACGGCCAGGCTCCCGTAATCCGGGGACAACTTCCCCGGGAGAGCGCACGGTGCGCCTCAGGCTGCTGCAACGTCACGCCGGCTTCTGCCGCCGCAGGCTCGCCCCGCCTCCTCCGTACCGCTCCCTCCCCCCGCCTGAGTGAGCCAGAGCCCCGGAAGCAGCGGCTCCTTTAACCCCGTTCTGTCTGGGCGGGGAACAGACGCCCTCAGACGACCTACACGCAGAGGCGGGTCCAAATCCAAAGCTGAAACCTGGGAGCTGTACGAACAAAGAAGAGAAAGGGAAATCTCTCCCAGCAGCCTCAGAAGCAGCGGATTAAAGCTCCACAAACAACTTGAAGTGCCTGCATCTGTTGAATACCTGAATAGACAACGAATCATCCCAAATTTAGGAGATGGACTTTGGGAGCAGGATATATTAACTTTTCCCCTTTTCCTTTTTTTTGTGAGTGTAGATGTGTATGCTTCTGGGTGAGATTTTGTCTGTATAGCTTTGCTCTCACCGTTAGTCCTAGGGTTAGGTCCGTCCGTTTTTTTTTTTTTTTTTTTTTTTTTGGCTTAAAAATTTTTTTTTTCCCTAATAAATGTTTTCTTAATAATTTTTTCCTTATTTTCTATTTTTAAAAAAAATTTTAATAAGTTTTTTCATATTTTTTATTTTAAAAAATTAAAAAAATTTTTTAAATATTTTTTCTAAATAATTTTTTTCTTATTTTTAGTATAAAAAATTAATAAATCTTTTTTTAAAAATTAAAAAAATTTTTTTTTTCTTAATAAATTTACTCTTAATAATTTTTTTTCTTATTTTTTATAATTGCTTTATTTTATTTTATTTTATCCTCTTTTTTTCTTTCTTTCCATTTTTTCTCCCTTTTATTCTGAGCCGTGTGGATGAAAGGCTCTTGGTGCTCCAGCCAGGCATCAGGGCTGTGCCTCTGAGGTGGGAGAGCCAACTTCAGGACACTGGTCCACAAGAGACCTCCCAGCTCCACGTAATACCAAACGGTGAAAATCTCTCACAGATCTCCATCTCAACATCAAGACCCAGCTTCACTCAAAGACCAGCAAGCTACAGTGCTGGATACCCTATGCCAAACAACTAGCAAGAGAGGAACACAGCCCCATCCATTAACAGAGAGGCTGCCTAAAATCATAATAAGGCCACAGACACCCCAAAACACACCACCAGACGTGGACGAACCCACCAGAAAGACAACATCCAGCCTCATCCACCAGAACACAGGCACTAGTTCCCTCCACCAGGAAACCTACACAACCCACTGAACCAACCTTAGCCACTGGGGACAGATACCAAAAACAACGGGAACTACGAACCTGCAGCCTGTGAAAAGGAGACCCCAAACACAGTAAGATAAGCAAAATGAGAAGACAGAAAAATACACAGCAGATGAAGGAGCAGGGTCAAAACACACCAGACCTAACAAATGAAGAGGAAATAGGTAGTCTACCTGAAAAAGAATTCAGAATAATGATAGTAAGGATGATCCAAAGTCTTGGAAATAGAATAGACAAAATGCAAGAAACATTTAACAAGGACGTAGAAGAACTAAAGAGGAACCAAGAAACGATGACAAGCACAATAAATGAAATTAAAAATACTCTAGATGGGATCAATAGCAGAATAACTGAGGCAGAAGAACGGATAAGTGACCTGGAAGATAAAATGGTGGAAATAACTACTGCAGACCAGAATAAAGAAAAAAGAATGAAAAGAACTGAGGACAGTCTCAGAGACCTCTGGGACAACATTAAACGCACCAACATTCGAATTATAGGGGTCCCAGAAGAAGAAGAGAAAAAGAAAGGGACTGAGAAAATATTTGAAGAGATTATAGTTGAAAACTTCCCTAACATGGGAAAGGAAATAGTTAATCAAGTCCTGGAAGCACAGAGAGTCCCATACAGGATAAATCCAAGGAGAAACACACCAAGACACATATTAATCAAACTATCAAAAATTAAATATAAAGAAAACATATTAAAAGCAGCAAGGGAAAAACAACAGATAACACACAAGGGCATCCCCATAAGGTTAACAGCTGATCTTTCAGCAGAAACGCTGCAAGCCAGAAGGGAGTGGCAGGATATACTTAAAGTGATGAAGGAGAAAAACCTACAACCAAGATTACTCTACCCAGCAAGGATCTCATTCAGATTTGATGGAGAAATTAAAACCTTTACAGACAAGCAAAAGCTGAGAGAGTTCAGCACCACCAAACCAGCTTTACAACAAATGCTAAAGGAACTTCTCTAGGCAAGAAACACAAGAGAAGGAAAACACCTACAATAACAAACCCAAAACATTTAAGAAAATGGGAATAGGAAAATACATATTGATAATTACCTTAAATGTAAATGGATTAAATGCTCCCACCAAAAGACACAGACTGGCTGAATGGATACAAAAACAAGACCCATATATATGCTGTCTACAAGAGACCCACTTCAGACCTAGAGACACATACAGACTGAAAGTGAGGGGATGGAAAAAGATATTCCATGCAAATGGAAATCAAAAGAAAGCTGGAGTAGCAATTCTCATATCAGACAAAATAGACTTTAAAATAAAGACAATTACAAGAGACAAAGATGGACACTATATAATGATCAAGGGATCGATCCAAGAGGAAGGTATAACAATTGTAAATATTTATGCACCCAACATAGGAGCACCTCAATACATAAGGCAAATACTAACAGCCATAAAAGGGGAAATCGACAGTAACACAATCATAGTAGGGGACTTTAACACCCCACTTTCACCAATGGACAGATCATCCAAAATGAAAATAAATAAGGAAACACAAGCTTTAAATGATACATTAAACAAGATGGACTTAATTGATATTTATAGGACATTCCACCCAAAAACAACAGAATACACATTTTTCTCAAGTGCTCATGGAACATTCTCCAGGATAGATCATATCTTGGGTCACAAATCAAGCCTTGGTAAATTTAAAAAGATTGAAATCGTATCAAGTATCTTTTCCGACCACAACGCTATGAGACTAGATATCAATTACAGGAAAAGATCTGTAAAAAATACAAACACATGGAGGCTACACAATACACTACTTAATAACGAAGTGATCACTGAAGAAATCAAAGGGGAAATCAAAAAATACCTAGAAACAAATGACAATGGAGACACAACGATCCAAAACCTATGGGATGCAGCAAAAGCAGTTCTAAGAGGGAAGTTTATAGCAATACAAGCCTACATCAAGAAACAGGAAACATCTCGAATAAACAACCTAACCTTGCACCTAAAGCAATTAGAGAAAGAAGAACAAAAAAACCCCAAAGCTAGCAGAAGGAAAGAAATCATAAAGATCAGATCAGAAATAAATGAAAAAGAAATGAAGGAAATAATAGCAAAAATCAATGAAACTAAAAGCTGGTTCTTTGAGAAAACAAAATTGATAAACCATTAGCCAGACTCATCAAGAGAAAAAAGGAGAAGACTCAAATTAATAGAATTAGAAATGAAAAAGGAGAAGTAACCACTGACACTGCAGAAATACAAACGATCATAAGAGATTACTACAAGCAACTCTATGCTAATAAAATGGACAACCTGGAAGAAATGGACAGATTCTTAGAAATGCACAACCTGCCAAGACTGAACCAGGAAGAAATAGAAAATATGAACAGACCAATCACAAGCACTGAAATTGAAACTGTGATTAAAAATCTTCCAACACACAAAAGCCCAGGACCAGATGGCTTCACAGGCGAATTCTATCAAACATTTAGAGAAGAGCTAACACCTATCCTTCTCAAACTCTTCCAAAATATTGCAGAGGGAGGAACACTCCCCAACTCATTCTACGAGGCCACCATCACCCTGATACCAAAACCAGGCAAAGATGTCACAAAGAAAGAAAACTACAGGCCAATATCACTGATGAACATAGATGCAAAAATCCTCAACAAAATACTAGCAAACAGAATCCAACAGCACATTAAAAGGATCATACACCATGATCAAGTGGGGTTTATTCCAGGAATGCAAGGATTCTTCAATATACGCAAATCAATCAACGTGATACATCATATTAACAAATTGAAGGAGAAAAACCATATGATCATCTCAATAGATGCAGAGAAAGCTTTCGACAAAATTCAACACCCATTTATGATAAAAGTCCTGCAGAAAGTAGGCATAGAGGGAACTTTCCTCAACATAATAAAGGCCGTATATGACAAACCCACAGCTAACATTGTCCTCAATGGTGAAAAACTGAAACCATTTCCACTAAGATCAGGAACAAGACAAGGTTGCCCACTCTCACCACTATTATTCAACATAGTTTTGGAAGTGTTAGCCACAGCAATCAGAGACGAAAAAGAAATAAAAGGAATCCAAATTGGAAAAGAAGAAGTAAAGCTGTCACTGTTTGCAGATGACATGATACTATACATAGAGAATCCAAAAGATGCTACCAGAAAACTACTAGAGCTAATCAATGAATTTGGTAAAGTAGCAGGATACAAAATTAATGCACAGAAATCTCTTGCATTCCTGTATACTAATGATGAAAAATCTGAAAGTGAAATTAAGAAAACACTCCCGTTTACCATTGCAACAAAAAGAATAAAATACCTAGGAATAAACCTACCTAAGGAGACAAAAGACCTGTATGCAGAAAATTATAGGACACTGATGAAAGAAATTAAAGATGATACAAATAGATGGAGAGATATACCATGTTCTTGGATTGGAAGAATAAACATTGTGAAAATGACTCTGCTACCCAAAGCAATCTACAGATTCAATGCAATCCCTATCAAACTACCACTGGCATTTTTCACAGAACTAGAACAAAAAATTTCACAATTTGTATGGAAACACAAAAGACCCCGAATAGCCAAAGCAATCTTGAGAACGAAAAATGGAGCTGGAGGAATCAGGCTCCCTGACTTCAGACTATATTACAAAGCTACAGTAATCAAGACAGTTTGGTACTGGCACAAAAACAGAAATATAGATCAATGGAACAGGATAGAAAGCCCAGAGATAAGCCCACGCACATATGGTCACCTTATCTTTGATAAAGGAGGCAAGCATATACAGTGGAGAAAAGACAGCCTCTTCAATAAGTGGTGCTGGGAAAATTGGACAGGTACATGTAAAAGTATGAAATTAGAACACTCCCTAACACCATACACAAAAATAAACTCAAAATGGATTAAAGACCTAAGTGTAAGGCCAGACACTATCAAACTCTTAGAGGAAAACATAGGCAGAACACTGTATGACATAAGTCACAGCAAGATCCTTTTTGACCCAGCTCCTAGAGAAATGGAAATAAAAACACAAATAAACAAATGGGACCTAATGAAACTTAAAAGCTTTTGCACAGCAAAGGAAACCATAAACAAGACCAAAAGACAACCCTCAGAATGGCAGAAAATATTTGCAAATGAAGCAACGGACAAAGGATTAATCTCCAAGATTTACAAGCAGCTCATGCAGCTCAATAACAAAAAAACAAACAACCCAATCCAAAAATGGGCAGAAGACCTAAATAGACATTTCTCCAAAGAAGAGATACAGATTGCCAACAGACACATGAAAGAATGCTCAACATCATTAATCATTAGAGAAATGCAAATCAAAACTACAATGAGGTATCATCTCACACCGGTCAGAATGGCCATCATCAAAAAATCTAGAAACAATAAATGCTGGAGAGGGTGTGGAGAAAAGGGAACACTCTTGCACTGTTGGTGGGAATGTAAATTGATACAGCCACTATGGAGAACAGTATGGAGGTTCCTTAAAAAACTAAAAATAGAACTACCATATGACCCAGCAATCCCACTACTGGGCATATACCCTGAGAAAACCATAATTCAGAAAGAGTCATGTACCAAAATATTCATTGCAGCTCTGTTTACAATAGCCAGGACATGGAAGCAACCTAGGTGTCCATCATCGGATGAATGGATAAAGAAGATGTGGCACATATATACAATGGAATATTACTCAGCCATAAAAAGAAATGAAATGGAGGTGTTTGTAATGAGGTGGATGGAGTTAGAGTCTGTCATACAGAGTGAAGTAAGTCAGAAAGAGAAAAACAAATACAGTATGCTAACACATATATATGGAATCTAAGGGAAAAAAAAAAAAAAAAAAAAAAGAGGTCATGAAGAACCTAGTGGCAAGATGGGAATAAAGACACAGACCTACTAGAGAATGGACTTGAGGATATGGGGAGGGGGAGGGGTGAGATGTGACAGGGTGAGAGAGTGTCATGGACATATATACACTACCAAATGTAAAATAGATAACTAGTGGGAAGCAGCCGCATAGCACAGGGAGATCAGCTCGGTGCTTTGTGACCACCTAGAGGGGTGGGATAGGGAGGGTGGGAGGGAGGGAGATGCAAGAGGGAAGAGATATGGCAACATATGTATATGTGTAACTGATTCACTTTGTTGTAAAGCAGAAGCTAGCACACCATTGTAAAGCAATTATACTTCAATAAAGATGTTTAAAAAAAAAAAAAAAAAAAAAGAAAGCTTATCGAATACCAACATGTGCTGATGATATAATGGCGAGCAAGACCAAATAAGTTCCCTGCATATAGGGAATCTAAATGAGCATTTGGCTTTGGAACATGACTTTGGAATCAGACAGACTGGACTTCTACCATTTATTAATTCTGCCACTTGGGAAACTAACATCACTCAGTCAGCCTTAGTTTCCTCATCTGTAAAATGAATAACAGTATCACCTGCTTTCTAGAGTTGTGGGTGGCTTATAGTAAGATCACATTTGTAAAATTCTTAGCACAGAGATTCATATAAATAAAATAATTCCATATATAAAAGACACCATGATTTTCATTTTGAAATCAGTGACAAAATAACGGTCGACTTGCCAGAAGTGCCTGAAGTGACTGACCCGTACATCCTAATGTCAGGCAGGTGCCCCTATTTACTCAAACTATACATGGGTTACACAGGAATTGGTTCTGCCTTCCATCAGGATCACATAGAAGTTATGACCTCAGGGTACCAGATTCCTCAAACAGGGCCAAATAAAAGCAGTAACCACAAATAAACATATTTATAAATTTAACTACATAAAAATGTAAAATTTCTGTTTATGAAAATATGCCACTATCAGAATGAAAAGCATGCAACCAAGTGGGAGAAGATATTTACAGTACTTTTCCATAATAAAGTAATAAAAAGCTACTCTAAATCAATGACAGATAACCCAACTGAAAAATGGGCCACAAATCTGAAGAGCCATTTCAGGAGCTCCAAATGGCTAATTAGCATATGAGAAGGTGCTCAATCGCATTAGTCTTCAGAGAAATGCAAATTAACCGCAGTAAATTAAATACATTAAAATCCCCAGATTGGCTAAACTAGAGATGATTAGCGCCTAGGAGTGGGCACAAGGGGGACATCTACGGTGCTGATATTTTGTATATTCTGATCTGAGTCGTACCTACGTGGTTATGTTCATCTTGGGAAAATTCAGCAGTTGGACACATCATTTGTGCAACTTCCTGTATGCATGTGGTACCTTAATAACGAATTTATGATTTTAACAGCTTTATTGAGGGGTAATTTACATGCCATAACATGTAGCCATTTAAATGTACAATTCAATTATCCTTGACAAGTTTTTACAATTGTGCAATGATCTCCGCAATCCATTGTTATATTAGCTATCACCTGTTCCTCTCCTTGCCATTTACCAAAATTCTGTTGATGTCACTAAATAGCTGTCATCTTCTTTCCCAAACTTGTACTAGTTGGCTGACATCTTTTATATGTTTGTATTCTAATTTTAGTGGAGTCCCCAGAAGTAAACATGTGTGTTTGGTGGAATCCCATGGATATAAAAACGTGTGTCCAGTTAGTCACGTTTCCATGAACATCTTTGTTTTGAATTTGTATGTATGCTTATAGTTCCAGTCCATCATCTTGGTTTCTGATAAATTCCCTTTTGTGAGTCTTGTTCCAGGTACTTTACCTTTGATGTCAATTCTATTCTATTCTATCCTATCCTATCCTACTACCTATTCCACCTTACTTGCCTTCTAACACCCCTTCATGATGCCAGGATTAGTTTATCTCTTCTATTCTTGAACTACTGGGTCCCTTCTATTACTAACTTCTAGGTCTAACTGAGTTAGCTCTGAGCTCTAACATGAAGTAGATCCTGCCACGATTGCTGGAAACTTCACTGTTCTCAGGTATCTCCATAAATTACGGTTTCTCCTTTTTTGTCACAGGGACACAGACTAAAAATCTATTTAACAAACAAAGTTTTATCCAAATGTCAAGTAGAGTCAGTTAACTAAGTTAACAAAAGTGTTACGAAAATAAATACAAAGGCTCCTTATTTAACAAAAATAAGCATTATATTATGAAACAAGAAAATGCAAAAGGACGAAAGCAACAGTAGCCATCTGCAACAGAATCACTATAGTTAAAAGTAAATTTTATGAATACATATTTAGTACCAGCAGTTAATACCAAAGACCTTCAGGAAGGACAGAATAAGAAATTGGTTTTATTAGTATCTTAAGATCTACAACAGTTAGGAATAAATTTTGTAGTTTTTCTAATTGTAATCGCAATCCTACTTATGGTTATATATTAGTATACTGTCATATAAACTTATAATATTTAGTAGGAGACATTCCTACAGGTATACGAAAAGGCTCATCTTGGCAGGGTCAACACCTAATAAACTGATTATGGGGGAAAGATAGATAGATAGATAGATACAGAGACACTCAGACACACAGATCTGGCAGCTCTCCTAGATGGCTACATCACTGATCTTCTGTGTAAAAATCACACAGTGGTAGGAATAGAAAGGATGAGATGATAGGCAACATATTAGAAAGCAGACATCACCCTCAGCAAAATTAATCAGACTAAAAAGAGGAAAAGGGAGGTGGTTAGAATTACTCTTTCTTGTTGCTGTTGTTTATGTGTGTGTGGGGTGTTTAGTGTTTATTTTCGAATGACTAGGTAGATAGTGGGGAATATCAGCAGAGCAGTTTGGGAGGAAAGATGATGGGTTCAGCCATAGATTTAGTAAGTCTGAGATGCCTGAGGGACATCTGAGTAGAAGTTACTAAACACATGACAGTCAGGAGAGAGGTTAAAATGGAGATAGAGTTTGGAACTAAACAATATGTAAGTGAAGTTGAACCCATGGATTTGGATTCTATCACCCCAGGGAAGCAAGTGGCGTGAGAAGTAGAAAGAAAAGGAGGAAGTCCTGGGAAATGCCTACATTTAGGGAGTGCACATATGGAAGAAGACATGCCCATGGAGGAGACAGAAACATAAGAAAAATAAAAGGAGAGCTAATATGAAACTGAGGGGATAATTATAAAATGCGGGGCTTTTCGACCATATCAAGAGTGATAAAGAGACCATGTAAGGGAGAGACAGAAAAATTTGTTACCTTTATTGCCCCAGCTAATGATAGCTGTGATGGCCCCAAACTGTCAGTGTGCTACATCCTTATTTGCACGTTATATTTAAATAGGCTATTTGGAACATTCTAGGTTTCTTAAGAATCCCAATACCATGATTCTATGACTCCATTATATAAGGTAGCCATTGTGTGTGAAAATCATGCATACTGAAGTTATCTTTTTATTAAGTTGCTTCCTTTGATGTCTTCATTGTCTACATCAACCACGTTGAGCTCATTCTTCATCTCCTCAATCCTGAGATCATTTTCTACCCAGATGCATGTATAAAAACAATGGAGTTGATACCACACGCTTTCAGTTAAAAGATCTTTAAATGTGTATTCACCAGTGCTCACCATGTGCTCCCCATAATACCCTCCACATACTGACAATCATCTCCACAACCGTTATGGTTGGCATATGGAAACTATTTCAGTAGGGGTTGGGTTAAGTTAGCTCTTAGAATAGAGATGATCTCTATATCCTGCTCAAATAGATCGGTCTTCTTCAATTCTATAAATCTCGTTCTTGTTCACACAGAGTAGCAGACATACTCACACGCTTATACTAAATGTTAAGGAATATATATTGATTGATAATGTCACTTGCCTGCTTACAGTCTTCAAAGACCACATTTTGCCTTCCAGATAAAGTCCTTATTACCACAGCCCCCAAGTCCCCTCATTATCTCATCCATGACTACTTTTCCAGGCCTGTGTCTCATGTCCACACTGTAGACATTGGATGCTTTCCCCTGCCTTTATACTTTTGTATTTATTGTTCCTTCTGCCTGAAATGCTCTTTCCCTGTCTAACAACGTCCACTAAATTTTCACATATGTTTTCCATTTTCATACATAATCTCATTTAATTTGGAAAACTGCCCTGAAGTTTGGGTACCACTACACCCATTTTGTATATTGTAAATGGAGCTTTGGAGAGATCAAGGAAGTTTTCCAAAGTCACACAGGTAAGGGGCAGCGGCATAAGGATGTGAACACATGCAGTCTGACCCCAAAGTCCATTTTCTTAACCTGCACACTCTGTTCCCTTTTCTCCCTATGGTCTGGATAAGTTTTACTTGATCTTTGAGGCTCAACCCCCCCCACCCCACACCAAATAACAGAAGCTTAGAATCTTGGGTACTGAGTCTGTCATAGTTCTTATTATAGATAGTATAATTACTCATTTACCAATTTGTCTAAAATAATACATTGGTCACCTCTTAAGAATAAGAGCTGTGTCATTTAGCTCTATATCCCTGTGAGGTGACTGGTCCTGCTTATGTTGCAAATAAAGAATTTAAGGTTCAAAAGTTCAAGGGAAGTGAAGAAGAGTATCTAGCTGGAGTGAGACTGAAGCTAGGCCTTGAATCCAGGGCCTCTGACTCTCAACCTCATGTGCCTTTCTTTCCTCTATGTTATCTGTTAATAAAAGAACACAACAAAGTCATCCTAAACTGTGAAGTGCCTGTTTAGAAAAAATATTTACGTAATCAATACATACAAACACAATACACTTAAGACATTAACATGATGAAGGGGAATAGGGCAAAGACCAAGTTGAATAAAAATACGCTTTATGATTCCATTGTGAAAAGGCAATTACTGCAACATTATCCAAATCTGAATCATGTTTTTAATATGTTAATATATCAGCTTGAAGTAAGAGGGGAAGAACTGCAATTAGACTTATGCTGATAAGTAAATGAATATTTTATTTCATGGATTGCTAATTTTAAAATGATTTTTAAATTTCTAGACCCTTAAAAAGCATCGAAAATAGTTAAGTTCAGTAAAGCATCCAACTGACGATAGCTTAGCACTCCTTCTATGCAAGTGCTTGATCCAAACAGGTCAATTAAGATATAACAGTCATGCCTTAAAAAAATTAGGAAATTTATGACCACAATGTCTGTCAAATATGAACTGTGTATTTATGCTTTATAAACCTATCAAAAATAAGAACTTTCTAGAAACGTTTCCTCCGTGCATAATGGCACACAAAGCCTGCTTTATGTCATCTGTATACATGAGTAATTAGAACAGCTGGAACTTACTATGATTCGAAAGTTGCATAGTGCAGATTTTCAGTATAACTCACACAAGGCAATCTCCTTAAATGGACTAAATCCAAGTTGTTGCTGTTATCATTTCACGATACAAAAACCTTTCTTTTGCTTGTTCATACTATGACTTTTGTTCAGCTGTTTTTTATCTCCATTGTGTCTACAGTTCATAGAATAGAGAAGAGGGATGTGTCTTATTTAAATTGACTTGATCATGTACGTTGAATAATGTGACACAGAGGTAGACTCACTTAACCACTTTTGAAGATAATTCCAATACAGACTGATATCATGAGCTTTTGCAAAAGAAAATAGAGATCAAAAATTAATTTGAGATAATTTATCTAAAGAGAAACACATTGAAAGTCTTTCTGAATTTGAACATACTAGACAATTGATGATATGAACATGCTATGGCCTCTGCAAATGTTACTTATTATCACAATTTGTATACCTAAATCAGCCTCAGATACCATAACCAATGTTAGAATTGCTATCTTGGCACTAACTACACTAACACCTAATTTTAAATCTCCAAGTCAAATTTTAAAGTCTTTACACCAAAAATTCTTCAATAAATTCATATTTCCTCAGATACTATATGGAAATATGTCTCATCTCAGTGAATATTCACTGAGATGTCTGGATTAGATGTCCAAATATTTTTCCTAGGGAAACCACTGAATGCTGACTATGACCTTCAGGTCCTACTTATGTAATAGAAATCATTCATTTTCCTTATCCTTCTTGCTAATGCCACAGATCTCTGCCAAAGGAAGTAATAAGGAAGTGTACAAAACAGTCACCCTATTTTACTTCTGTGAAAAATTGGCAGACAAACAGAGACCCGGATTTGATGGTTGGGAAAGTTTATGAGCCACTGAAACTTCCAGATTTAAAGTATTCTGACACTGAGAATAAAATTCAAAGAAGTAAATCCTGACTCTTCTTCCTATTCCTCTGCTAATTTTAACCTTCAAGATGATTTTTACTTGAGTCAAACAGAAAAAGAAGAAAAAGTAGAAGATGCTTCTGGTCAAAGTAAAGAGATATCTATGATGTTCTCAGGGAGGTGGACTGAAATAAGACCATGAGCTCACAGTATTCAGTTTCAGGAAATCTGGAATTCTCTCGGTGTCATTTCTATTCCAGTGAGGGGAACAGTATCCCATGAGTATCCCTCTTGAGGGATATAGAGCATGTAATATATTAATATCTGAAGTCCTTTTGAGTTTCTATTTTTTGATATTAAAATGTACTATTTCATAGAAAACTAAAAGATAAGTCTAAAAAAGATATGTAATTGTCATTAACCAAGAGAGATTCCATATTAACAAGATAAAGCTGGTGGATGGATGGATAGACAGAAAGATAGAGAGGGAGGGAGGGAGGGAGGGAGAGAGGGAGAGAGGGAGAGAGGGAGAGAGGGAGAGAGGGAGGGAGGGAGGGAGGGAGGGAGGGCGGGGGGATTTATTAAAGGATTCATCTCACATTGCATATTTATTTAAACCCTTTTAGGAGAAGGCATTACCTGAAATGACACCACAGTAATGACTGTGAGGAGCTGACTTCTCTGTGACTTTTTCCTCCATGGACCTTTTCTGCCTATATACACGGTGTGGGTGACCCGTTATGGCCATTGTATCATTGAGTGGTTCAATAAATATGAAGTCCTCATTGAGCTGTATGAATCCCATCTGGAATATATAACGTAGAAAGATACGTATGAAATATCATTCGAATAAGTTACTTTCTGGGTTCTCCCACTCACATCCACTCTGTTTTCTTCCACGTATGTGCATACGTTTTTCTAGTGAAGCTATGTTAGCAACCCCACTAATAAGGTAACTGTCTTCGCATTTTACTACTTCATCTTTAGGTACTTTATTGCACTAGCATAAACTTCATTTAGTTAGCCTTAGCCTGTGTGGGAGGCTAGATGCCAGCAACAGATGCACAGTAAAAATTCTGGAATGTTAAAGGCTCACTTTGGGAGACCCATGGGGTCACTTACATGTACAGCATGTACAGAAGAGCAATATAGTTTTTAATTGCATACACAGGACAGTACAACATTTTGACAATCATTATTTAATAAAATAATTCATGTAACATACCACGGTAAATGTAGGACACATAACATTAAAGTTATTATATAAAATACTCTTAAGTCTTCTACTAAACATTTTTGAAAACCCTTGAACAATAAATTACAGAAAAAATGAAGCATCACTTACATAAACAAGTTTCATTTCATACAATGCCATATTTTAAAGTTAGCCAGTTGTGGACAGAGGGCTAAAAACTGTAAAATATGATTATGATCAGCAAAAAGAACTTATAACAAGTAGGTATTCTTTTATTATACTGAAGCTAAGCCTAGTCATTTCTTCCCTTCCTTTTTTAGAATATAAATTTGAATTATAACTAGGAAAATATTTTACATGGAAGAATATATAACTTGATCTTTCCAATTTTCATTGTTTTACTCTACTGCAATATATATATAATGTATATTTGATTTATATTGTTAACTCTTTAGTAAACAATTTTTAAGAAATAATTCCCTAGAACCTGCATTATTCATACCCAATATGCTAATATGAAAGTTATCAAATACTGTTTTGCATTAACTTTATAAAAATCATATACAGTTCATTTTAATTTGATTCACATATAATTAACATAGTAATATAATTATTTCTTCAGATACAGTAGTTGTTCCAAACTGAATATATTTTTAAAATCTAGGCTAAAAAAAACTTTTCCTTAGAAGAAGAGGTCTTTTTGGTTTGTTTTAATTACTAAAGTGTATTGCATCTTCTATATGGAAAGACCAGGTGATTGCCAATATGCTGATTTTATTCTGTACATTTTATTCTTTATATCAGAAAAGATATAAGATACCTCTTCTTCTTATATAAGATATAAGATACCTATTCTACCTATATAAGATACCAATTCTACCTGAAGAATATCTTCATTATATGATAACTAAAGAATATCATTATATGATAACTAATGAATATCTTCATTATAAGATAACTAAAGAATAAATCTAAAAATCCTCATCAACTTCATTTTATTGAAGTTTTTATATCACTAATAAAATTCTCAAGTACTAGGATGGCAGCTCCACCACCTAGACTTGTCCCCTTCTCCTCTCTCTCTTCCTGCCTTTTCCTGTCTCTTTCCCAGTTTCTCTCCCTCTCTTGTTCACACACACACGTGCACACATGCACACACACATACATCATTTGTGCGTGGGGATAATGCAAAAAAAAGATTTACTCTAATGATTCTTTCAAAATATCAGGCAAGTATATATTTGGGGCATTTTTGTGTAATTTTAATATGACTTTCAATGAGTTCTTTTATTTTCCATACATGTTTTCATTCTCTCAAATATGAAATCAGCTTGAATTTTAAAGTAATTACATGAAACACAAAAAATTTTCCCTAGAGCCTAATTTGATGGGAATAAAAGAGTATCAAATATTTTAAAATTTAAGTAATAATTATTAAAGATGTAGTACATCTACACATGGATTGATAAGCAGTGTCATATTATCATTGATCCAGATTGTGAAAATACAGAACTGTGTTTCTCTTGTCTTATATGTAAATGTGATTCTGAGGTTCAGTCAGTATTCAAGGCCACTAATAAAACTGACAGTGTGACTGATGACTAAGATAATAATTGTTATGATGCTCAGTTTCCCTAAATCATAAATTTGCAATCTGATATATTTTTTCAACGGGTTATAAGCATGGTAAGATTTATAACAATAAACCCTATAAACTTTAATTGCATACTATCAGATAAAATTTAATGACCTCAAGAACAGATTCTGGATTTAAGATTATTTCGGTTCATAACCTACTACTAGCATGTAACTATGAGAAAGTTACAGCATCTTTATACAACAGCTTCATAGCGTTGTTTGGAACATTTTTTAAAAGCATTTTTTAAGCACATGTAATGCTCCTGTCATAGAATCAGATACTGAGTAACCCGCTCAATAAATGTTCATTATAATTTTTATTTTATTAATAAGGATAATCATAATAAATATAAGCAGCCAAACATTTGAGATTGGACTGAAGGGCTCAGAGAGTCCAAAGAATTAAAATTTATTCATCTTTGTATCCCCACACTAGCATATTAAATACTGTCTGAAATAAATGTGGTCTTTTTTTTTTAGTTACGATTTGGAAACGTCTTCATAACACAGCATTCTCTGTTGTGTTAGGATTTTATCTATACACATTTTTAAAAACAAGGTCACTTTTAAAAAGAAAAAAATGTTGGAATAATTATAAATGATGACTCATTCATTCAACACATATTTACTGTCTGACCACAGTGTGCCAGACTCATTTCACTCTAGGGCATATTTAGCATCAAGTGTTCAGGTTCTCTACAGGGAAGGGTTTTCTATCTGAGACCAGAATACTATCTAACAGCAGAGGAAGTGCTCTAGCTTGGGTTGGTATCTTTCAAGCAGAATTGCAGGAAATTATGAAGTTTTCTGTGTCCCCACAAAGGGCTCACCTATTCCACTAACAAAATGGATTGTTTTATCTGTGCTATGAATTTACAAGCCATGGAAGAACACAAATTCACATCAACCTCTCTTTACAAGTCCTCCTGTGTTTGACAATCCACAATTAGGCAGCATGCACTTCAGTGCAAATACTGTCCTTTCAATTTTAGAAGGGAAGAAAATTAATTGTGTATTGACATGGCACAATACAGTCTCTAAAATAAATGCGAACTATATAAGAATTTTCTCCCAGATTGCCCTTTTTAGATTTTTCAAAATGATTTTAACAATTTTGAGATATTTCATGCACACATTTGGAAATGAAATTAAAAGTTGTTCCCTGCCTTGTTCCAGTCATCATGTACATTTTCTCATACAATGGCATCTGTTCTATTGTCACGGAATCTTATTCTCTGATTTGACAATTCAGCAAACATTTCAGTATTTTGCAAATCTACCACTGCTTATGTGAAAATACGTTACCAGCCATTTCTTGTCTTACTGGTTCTGATATTTTACTTTCTCTATTTAGATGCCCCTGTGCTTTTTAAAACAACCATTAACACTGATCTCCATGAAGGTGTCCTGACACTGCCACCAACTTCTAATTACAATATGAAATTTGATTTGGCCAATGTGCATAGATTTTTATATACTGTTGCTTCAATTCACCAAATACAAACGTTTCATTGGTTCAAATTCAAATTAACTATGTCTACTAAAGAGATGAACAGAGTCTAAAGTCCTAATGCATATGTCACAAGCATACATTAAAAATGACTAAAAAAATTAGAAAGCAACCTGGCACTCTCCAGTCTTGTTTCCATTCCTACCAGGTTAACTACTTCAGTTCCCCTGCCTCACTTCCTATTCACTTAAGGATCTGAATCACTACTATAACTACTACCTCGTTTTCTTTTCATTCTTCTATGTTCCTTTTTTGGAAATTTTCTTTATTTTCCAGAACCTCAGTTTTCTAAGTAAACTTTGCGTGTACTGGCTGAAGGTCTATATCTGAGGCTCAAACTGCATATGGTGAGGGTCTTTAATAATATCCTATTTTTAAAAAATCTATAGCATATCACAAGTAGTAAATACCATTAGTGTGTGGTAGATCATTATAATTTCAGGCTGTAAGAAGACTGGAGGGATAACAGAATTCGGATAAAACTAGAGGTAAGTTGCTCCTTATGAGAGGGTAAAGGGCAAAGAGGACGTGGAATCTAGGAAATAGTTTAAGAAGATGCCTGGCTTGAGTAGAGAAATAGGAAAATGTAGCCAAAAGATAAGATGAACCAATATAACTGAAAACATTAAATGACAAATTTCTTGACAGGAAAAGGAAAATCAATGTCCTGAGGGTCTGAGGATTTTTAGCCCATTGTCTGACTATAAAGTATATTAGAGAATCTCTGAGATAGAAGCATAAGTGTTTTGACTTCTAAAAAGCAGTAACAGAAGTTGCTGAAAGGATCTGGCATCAGTATACTGCTTGTAAAAATATTTTATACAAATGTCTCATACTCTACATGATGTGTACTTCACACATGTTAAGTTTGACTATTTTTGAAAAAATTCTCTTGTATGGTAGTGCTATAGTATACATCTCATTAAGTAAAGTATATAGTTTAAAACGTAAGCATAATATAGGGATTGACATAAATTATAATAGTATAAATTTATTTTATGCTTTATTCAAATAAAACATCATTTTCAATATTCCTGTAAATGGGAGTGGTTTTTCATGCCTTTGTATATTCTATACATACCCATAAATCTGCAGGAAAACACACTTCTGACGCCGTATCTATCCTATTACCATATCATACTAAAATACTCTCTTGACTCGATCTTTTCAAGGTTTCCGCTTTACGCCATGAGGATCAACTCCAAATGAAGATATATAAGTTATAAGATCATGATAAACTCTTGCCTACTTCTCCATTTAAACTTCACACATAACCACCACAGACAAATTTTATTGTGTGAACAAACTTTATATTTTAACAATTTCAGAATAACTTTTAGTTGCACGGTCACATCTTGGTACGCTGCACATGCTGTTTTCTCTTTGCAGAAAGTCACTGTTGGTATGGAGAGTTATTTCTTCAAAATCAAGCCAACCCTATCCTCTCTCCAAAGTAGCCACCGCCTGCTCTATCCACTTCTGTACCTTTTCTGTTCTTTCACTAGTAGGCCCCCTGTAAATGTTGCTTGCAGGACCCTCTGATTAGACCATGAGCTATTTCAGGGAATGCTTGGGGTGCAGTGCTCGTCATCATGCCTCAATGAGCAAGGACGGTACATAGCAGGTGCTCAGGCAATGCTGTTTTAACTCAATGTATTCTTCCCTTTTGAGATAAAAGAAAATGTATCTATTTGCTGATCTGAACAACATTCTACCTGTGACTCCATCTGGGGGAAAATTACAATTTGATTTCTTCCTCTGGCATTTCCAGTGTTGCTTTCCTGGTGTGTCCAAGTTTTATCTTTAGGAAAAGTTTTCATGTGACCACACTGTTAACATAATTCCATTTACTTTCCCTGCCAAAGGGGCTTCAAAAAGAATCATGAAATGACAATGGTAGAAGGAAACTTAGAATCATCTGGCCATCTGGAGTTTTAAAATCAAGAAAACCAAGGCTTAGAAATCTTGCATGACTTGCCTAAAATCACACAGAGAGTTCATGGGAATGTCAGGGCTAGAAGCTAAGCCTCCCAATTTCCAAATTGATATCTGGTTTTAATACATCACTCTAATAAATCTGCTCGCTACCTACCTTCTCCTTACATTTCCACCCACATTCTAGTTTCCTCCACTGAACTGGGAAATTGTCCTGAGGCCACCCATCATGTCCTTTCCTTTATTCTCCTCCCTCGGGCATTTGACCCTTGACAACTTTTCTCCTCCACGAATATTCCGTGACTCTACGTCTCTTGTTCTCTAGCAACTGTTTCTATTTCCTTAAACAGATCCTGTTCCTCACTCCAAAGCAGGTCTCCAGTCAGCAATCGGTTCTCTGCATTTATCCCTCCCAAGGGATTTATAACCCCCAATGGAAATGATTCCCAAACCCCCCACCCAGGCCACTGCTTCCATTGCATGGACATCCCCCCACACTAGCACCTCCTCTCTGAGTCTGTATCTCTATGCATGACCCTTTTCTAGTTACCCAGGCTAAAAAGCTATATAGTCCTTTCCTCTTCCCTTTTCAAACTTATTTTAAAATATTTATAAGAAAACAAGAACAGAAGAAAATAACATGCCTGTATGCCAGACACTGTATATACCTTATTTCATTTAATCAAACAGCCAGCTTGGGATACCTATGTTAATGTCACACGTTTTACAGTTGCAAAAAAAGCAAGTTTCAAAAAGATGTATCGTGTCCTAAGGTCACAAATCAGTGTGTGGTGAGGACAGGATTCAAACCAAAGGCCGCCTGGCTTGGAGCACACGCTGCCTCTGTGAGGCTATCTGAAAAGGCTAGGGCTGCCACAGGGCTGCTGCTCCAAATAACTCTCCTCTTCAAAAACTTCTGCACTGAGGATCTGACATCAAGCACAACACCTCACGGATGGTAGATGTCCAAAATTTGATATCAAGAGCAAGGCCGGGCCCCATCCCTCACAAAGCAGAAGACAAAAGTACTGCATTAGGCTCTGAACTTTATCTTGAGCTGACTGTTTTATGTGATCATCCTGTGAGCTGCCAAAGGCACACTGGCCTTGTGAGTGTGCCGAGGGTTTCATCTCCAGGCCTCCTTCAATGGTGGAAACCCAATCACTCCCCCATGGCAGATTTGGGAGAACAGTTCAAGGTTTTCATTTTTCTTTCCTTCTTCCTTTCTTTCAAGTCTCTCTTGTTTTTTTTTCTTAAAATTGCTTTCTGATCATAAAATCAGAACTTTTAAATAGCAGAATATTTTAAAAATATAGTTAAAAAAAGAAAATAGTCATCCCAAATCCCATCATATAGAATTATATATGTATGTATATACATATTTCTTTCTAGTCTATTAACATATACACATAAGTGTCTATGTATCTGTATGTGTGCATGCATGTACCTATAAACATGTATACACATGTTAAAGTTTCATATTCTCCTTTATTTTCCCATTTAAGAAAAGCTTAATAACGATTTTATTTCTTAATAGTATCAAATAATCTTTAAAAGTTGGTTTTTAATTGCTGAGTAATAACTTATCTTCTAAATATATCATAATCTTATTAGCTATTCATTCATGCAACCCTCTACTCAACAAAATGCTTATGAGTATGAACTTTGTACATCCAGAGCTCAGGGTGTAGCAGTGAACAAGGCTGAAAAGCCCCGTCACCAACTTACACCTCAGGAGGGAAGACAATGTGCAATTTGTTCAACTGGGTCAAAGTTACACATAAAATTTCTCCATCAACATTTGTTAATAAGCTTTACATTGATGGTTTGTACACTTATTTATGTCTGTGTTCTATGTCACAATAAAAACCAAGGTTACAATATAGCTTGGAAGTATCCCACCAGCTACCTAAGGAAAAAGGCAGGAGCTGAAAGTGAACATTCAGAGAAGATGAACTAATTCTCCCCCAAGAACAAGTAAGTGAAAGACCTCAGGGGCTCAGGAGCAGCTCTGAAGAGGAAAGCCTCCTAAGAACCCATAAATGTGGCCCATGAGAGTGAGAGACTCCACTGTAGGCACCTGTCATAAAGCTCAGCCACAGCACTCATGACCCCACAGGTCACCTAAGCACCCTTCTCCTTCTCGCTTCCCTTAGAGCTTCAACCCTAGGGGATGCAGAGGAACCCCAGGGTGCTGAGCAGGAGGGTGACAGCTCTAGATGGGGAATAATGAGGACCTGACTCCGTGTCCCCATTCCTCACTGCAGGTGATGAGTTCTCAGAAAGCCTGAATGTGGAGAGCATGCGTCAGAGAGAAATTTTAAATTTACGTGAATTTGGATGTTTTGACGATCATAGGATAAATATTCTGATTACCAAACAGAGACTTTTGTGACTAAATTCACCAGGGGACTTCTCAAAACCTGAGAGTAAACAACACCAGAAGGAAGACCAGAAAAACAAATATGAACAAACAAAATGCAAACTACTTGTTTTACTATGATAATCCTTGAGTCCTGTTTACTCAATGAAAAGTTATAAACGTATAATAGGAACTCAGCTGCCAAATACTATGAAGGGGTGAGAGAGTGATGTGGGGACGGCCTTTTGGGTGAGGTGACATCTGAGCAGGGACCTACGGTATGGGAGATGGCCAGGCCAAGATGTAGAGGGGAGGACATTCTAGGCAAAGAGAGAAACCAAGACCCTGAGATGGGAACAAGCTTAGGACATTTAACGAAAAGCAAAGCTAGGGCAGCTGGAGCAGCGTGATATATGGGAAATGATAATTAGAAAGGAACCCAGGGCATTAACCCATAGCAGTGTCAACTTATGGGATTAGTTATTTAGAAATAAACCCTGATGAAATCCTACTTTGGTTTTTAGCCCATCTACCTTTTCTTAGACACTGGTTACAGATCTTACCATGGGACGCCTCATGATGGCCTTCTGTGTTATGTTCTTTCAACAGAGTCTTATTTTATCTACATAATAATTACACAGGGATAGATTTCACTTCTACAATTGAAAAAAATATGCTTTCCCTCCTGTTTTCTTGAGAACCATTGCCTTCTTCTAACTTTTCCCCAATATTTGACAGAGATATGGATTTTAAAAAATTTCAAAATGTTCCTTTTTAACTCCATTATAAACATCACAAGTATGATAATAAATAGAAACTGTTGTATGTTAAAGAAGTGAAAAGAAAGGGGTAAAAACTGGTAAAGTGGAAAATGAATGCTCCATCGTAACATTTAGTTATCCAAAATAACTGATTTTTTGGTTCATATAACGGTTATCTATTTTCTCATTTTATAGTACAATTTCTACTCATATCAAGAAAAGCTATTGATTTTCATATACTTTCTTATATCCATTCACTTTAATATAATCTGTTATTGGTTATAATGACTTTTTTATTAATCCACTGATGTCTATGCATTCTTTAAATAAGCAAAAAACAAGCTGAGAAGTAGTAAATTCAGTTTTAAATCTACTTCTAAGTTTATCAATCAGTCTAGCCAAAAGCTATTATGTTCCACTGTATCTTCCTGGTGCTTATTAATGTTCATTACAAATGTACCTACTGAATACCCACAACATGGCAGTAGGCAAGGCACTGAGGATTCAAAGATGAAGACAGATTTAACCCGCATTTTCATGGACCTTATATATTAGGGAGAAAGGCAGGAAAAAAATAAAGTATTCAGACAAATATACTTAGGATGATATAAAGTATGAAAAGTATCATTGAAGAAACAAACAAGGATCTGAGAGAAACAGAGCACAGGTTAGGACACCAGAGAGGGTGGCCCAATAAGACCTATCTAAGGAGATAACATTAGAGGCAAGACCTAAAGAAGGAGCCAGCCATAGGAAACAATATAAGTGAGAGAAGAGTGATATTTTAGGTGCAGGAGGCCATATACCAAGGCTATGACCCTGGAAGATAGATGGGAGGAACTCAATGTATCAACTTTGAGTTTATAAAAGTGCACAATTTAAAATTATTACTTATAACAATATATGTTTGTGTTTCATATGTTTATGTCACAGTAAAACTTATTTTTTAAAGGAGAAACAAAGAATAAACAATAGAACCGTATTACTTAGCGATACAGAGGCAAAGTAAGTACTAAAAGAAATGCAACTGCTCCTAAAGGACAGAAATCAAAGCTGGAAAGGAGGGGGCAAGAAAGTTTATTTTTTACACTATAATTTTTGCAATAAGTATTGACTTTTCTAACAATATATATGAATGACTTAGATTACATTTTAATTTAATAGAGAGGTTGAAATAGAGGGACACAAGACTTGTTGGGAGGCTATTGCAGTGATCAAAGCAATAAATAATGGTGGCATCAGTTTAAAGTCTATCAGTGAGAAGTACCTATAGATAAACCAGAATACAGTTAAAGAAGTGATGTGGAAATGGAAGTGGTGGCAGGAGTCACAGAGAAATAATTATTGCAGCAAAAACAGAACAGAGGGGTTGGCAGGGCATGATTCTTGTAGAGCTCTGAAGACCATGACAAGACATTTAGATTGTATTTGAAGTATAATTGGAAGCAACTGACAGTGTACAGCATAATCTGATAAATTTTTAAGAAAGTCATTCTTGTTCTTTTTTGGAAAGCAGACTACAGGGTGACAAGAGAAGAATCAGGGAGACCAGTTTGAAGTCAGTAATAGTTCAAGTGCAAGATCATGATGGGTAGACCAAGAAAGCAACACATGGTGGCTGAACTAAGGATGTGGACAAAAGTAAACACATGTGAGATTAATTTTGGCTTCTCATACAAACCAGAGAGCAACCACCCAAGTTTGTTAATGTTTTAGATGTTTGTACACAGAGGGACGGTAACACAGAGAATGAAAGATGACTCCAGAGTTTCTGGCTTAGGTACTCAAAAAAGAGAGATAAATGTTTGTAATTGAGATAAAAATGTCAAATACTGAGGATGAAATTTAGATTTTCGGGGCAGATAATCAAAATATCTGATGGGGCTGTCTTACGTTTGATATATCTGTGAAACCTCTAATTAGAGAAATCAAGTAGACAGTTGGGGTGTGGAGCTTTGTGGAGAGTCTTAACCTAGAGACATGTATCTGGGAGCTGCCAACATAAAGATAATTTTTCAATTCACAGTGATGAGTGATGTTATCCAGAAAGAGAATATAGAGAGAGAACAGAAGAGAGCTTAAGACCAAACCTGATGACCCTAACACTGACGAGAGTAGCAACTAGCAAAGGAGACTGAGGAGGAAGGGCTAGCGAGGTTAAAGGAAAAGTAGGAGCTTGTACAGCTCACTTTTCAAAATCAGAATTAACTCTTTCTAGAAATGGCTTTAAAGAAAAGACAGGAATAAGTTCTTATTCGGTTCACTATGAAGAAGCTCTTACCCTGTCTAACCCATAGTGCCCAAGTTAAAAATGAGTAGTCCTACAGATGATAATCAAACACATGTGTTCATGCTGCTGTTAAATTCAGCAACAAAATCTGAGCCAAAGAACACTCTCTTGCCTGTATCAGTCAGGGTTCTCAAAAGTCATAACAGTGTGAGTTTCTTTTGTTGCAAATGAGAGAATTCTTTGTGTTCCATTTTGTTGAGTCATTCAGAGAATTTAAATGTATTAACTAACTTTGCTTGACCTGTAATATTTGGAAAAGGTGGCTTCCAACTCGCCACCCACCCTAGCACTTAATGAGTTGGTGCACATTCGGCTGTGCACCTAGCTCTTAAAGGGTTAGTCTCCAGGCGACTGTTCAGAGCCCCTCACCATGGTGATGAGCACTCACAGCACTTATCTCATGCAATTCCAGGCCAGTTATGTGCTTTAAGTGGAACTGAATGAGACCACTGAGAAAGCTGCACAGCTGTGATTTGGGGAAGTACTCATCACTGCCAGGTCTTACTGGTGACCTCACAATTAACAGAGATGTTGCCAACCTCCTACATACCCCTAGAGAGTAGATACGAATTCATTTCACCATGGAAACAAGATTAGCGGAGCAAACTACTCAAGGACCATAGCACTGGTACTCAAAGACATGGAAAATGTGCTGCAACTTATTTTCCAGATTCAAGAAAGGTCAAATAAATACAATAATTCATAAGTTCAACAATATTTACACACTATGTGTCAGCTCTTGTGCTAAATGCTGGAAACACAGCAGGGCACAAAATGGTCATTTTAAAACAGACAAGCTTAAGTATCTTTTTTAATAATTAAGCAGTTTACTTACTGTAGATGTTAAGTCCTCTTTCCCATTTGCAACCCCATCAGCAAAACATGGGGGATTTTCCCCCACGTAGGACCCTTGGATAATTCAAATAGTTTCCCCTAGCCCTATTTTGATGGCATTAAGTAATATCCAAGAAATTACCTTAGTGGCTTTTTCCCTTAAAGGGAGCAATAAATCTTGGACCAACAAAGTTCTTTCTCACATGGCCTGTTTCTTAACTAACAGATCCTCAAATGCAAACGTCTGACAGGGAGAGCAGAAAGAACACACTTTTGCTTTTTTTCTTTACTGTCGCCTTCATTCATGTCCCATCAGTGAGTACAGCGGCTCAAGAAGCTCATGTACTATCAGGCTGATTTATTAGAGATTACTTTGGGAGGTCATACACCTGAAGAGCCAAAATAATCTGGTATAAACCAGGAAACCCACTGCGTTCTGCACATACCTGACCACATCAGGGATATTATGTCTGAGCATCACATTATAAATAAAAGCATATCCAAACAAGACATTAGGGGTCAGTTTGTTCCAAATTCCACCCAGAGAAGAAATTCATTTGTCAACATCCCTGATAAATATTTAATATTCTGTTTATGCATTTCAATCATGAATAGAACAATCACCACTCTGAAGCAATGTAGGCCTCTACTGGACAGAGGTAACTCTCAGAAAGATTATTATAAAAGGTCCAAAGGGCTTTCTTCAAAACTACTTTAAACCAGGAGTCCTGATTCTGCATCCTAAGCCCCTTTTCACATTCATATAACAAATACTCTCATGGCCTCTCTGTATGTGTCCAGTTTCTCTAACCATTCCTGATATGAAATAGGTTCCCTACCCTTCTTCATCCTTTTCATTTTACTTGGATATTCTCTAGTTTATACATGTCACTCTTAGGTTTGATTTTGATTTTAAAATACGGAAGTGAATATTAAATGAAAAATGTCCTTAGAACAGAGGATGAGTTGAAAAAAGAGACTGCAAGAAAAGTAACATTAAAAGCTTGGTACAGACTGGTATAGGATAATAACTGGAAAGTGTTTCCATTTATTACTTATCATTCTTTATTAGGAAATATTTCAAATTTGCAGACATATATGGGATATAGAGTGCCCAGTAATCCACTCCTATTATTTAAGAGATGTTAACATTTATTTGCTGTAGATTATTTTTTTAAAACCTAACAATTCATTGATTCAGTTGAAGTAGACCTGCACACCTTCCCGAAACAAATCCCTTTCTCTTACTGCTCAGAGGTAACTACTACATTGAAGACGTGCCTTTCTTTTGCACTCATGTTTTAAACTTTCACTACATATTGACTCACTATTACAAATACAGCAGTGAACATACCTGTACCTATTTAAAAGGGTTCACTCCAGTGGCTGAATTGAGGATAGACTACAGAGGGGGAGACTGTAATACTGAGTGAAGTAAGTCAGACAGAAAGATAAATATCATATGATATCACTTATATGTGAAATCTAAAAAAAAATAAAGGGGACAAATGAACTCATTTACAAAACGGAAGTGGAGTCACGGATATAGAAGACAAACTCATGGTTACCAGGGGATAAGAGGGTGCGGGGGGGATAAATTGGGAGATTGGGACTGACATTTACACACTACTATATATAAAGTAGATAACTAATAAGAACCTGCTGTATAGCACGGAGAACTCTACGCAATACTCTGTAATGGCCTATATGGGAAAAGAATCTAAAAAAAAAGAGTGGAGGGGCTTCCCTGGTGGTGCAGTGGTTAAGAATCCACCTGCCAGTGCAGGGGACACGGGTTCGAGACCTGGTCCGGGAAGATCCTACATGCCGTGGAACAACTAACATCCTACATCCCGTGCGCCACAACTACTGAGCCCGTGCATCACAACTACTGAGCCTGCGCTCTAGAGCCCACGAGCCAGAATTACTGATCCCACATGCCACAACTACTGAAGCCCGCGTGCCTAGAGCCCGTGCTCCGCAACAAGGGAAGCCGCTGCAATGAGAAGCCTGTGCACTGCAACGAAGAGTAGCCCCTGCTCGCCGCAACTAGAGAAAGCCCGTGCTCAGCAACGAAGACCCAGTGCAGCCAAAAAGAATAAATTAAATAAATAAATTTTAAAACAAAAACTAAAACAAAATTCCTTAAAAAAAAAAAAAGTGGATATATGTATAACTGATTAACTTTGCTGTACACCTGAAACTAACACAACATTGTAAATCAACTATATTCCAATAAAAAAAATTTTTTTAATTACAAAAACTGAATCTGAATCACTGAGCTGTATACCAGAAACTAACACAACATTGTAAATCAACTATACTTCAATTAAAAAAAACTGCATTAAAAAAAAAAGAAGTGATTGGTGGCTCGAGCTAGGGTAGTATTAATGGCAATGGAGTTCATCAGATTCAGGATAAATTTTGAAGATAGAGCAAAGAGATAATACGATGTTTGAATGTGCATTTTGAAAGAAAGAGAGGAATTCAGGACCACAATATTATTTTGACCTTTGCCAAATGGAAATACACAGTTGACCATCAATAAGACAAAGAATAATGTGGGGAGAGCAGGATGGGGGGGTTGGGCGGGGGGAGAATCAACAGTTTGGGACATGCCGAGTTTGATATTATCTATTAGACCTCACGTTGAAATGTCAAGTAGGTAGCTAGACATACACACTGGGAGCTCAGCAGAGACGTCTGAACTACTTATTTTGAGAGAGTTAGAGTTACTTTTAGAGTTACTTATTTTGGAGTCACTGACATATAGTTGGCACTTAAACCATGAGAATGGATAAGATCGACAAATAAGTATAGAGAGAGAAGACCAAAAAAAAGGCCCATGACTGAGCCCTAGGGCACACCAGTGTAAAGAAGGTGCAGAGAATAGAAATACTGAATGAAGCAGCCTGAGAGGCAGCATGTGGATCCTGGATGGCAAGTGATAAAAATACATATTAAGAAGGAGGAAGGGCACGGTTAGCTCTCTCCAATGTTGCTGATAGAGAAGACGAAGACTGAAAATCAGTAGCCCTAAGTAAATATTTCTATCAGCTCCGTATCCTTTGTCCTTTGCAGTTAGCTATTCTGAAATATAGACACATACTTGTTTATAATTTGAATAAAAATTTAGATACAACTACCATTCAATTCCTTATTTCATTAATGCTAAATGCAATATAAATTTAGCATTAATGGGAAAACTGTCCAATCTCAAAATTCATCACACATACTTATGGATTTTGCAACTTTAACACTGATGAATGGAATCTCTGCAGCGTGAAAAGAAACTGAAATGAGGAAAAATAAAATATTTGAGCGCACTCCACCATGAACAGACAGAGAAGTAACTGGGGTGTAATTCTTGTGAAATAGATAATACATGGTAATTATCACTTCTGTCATCTATCTTGGTTCTAATAAAGTGTAAGAGTTATGCCATTTTATTCCATCTAAACTTTTATTTAAACTAATGGTAGAACTTGTTTATTCTTGTAAGTTTTATATTGTCATATGCAGCCAAGCTATTAAAAATACTCTGGGATTTTAACTCCATGATCCAACAAATTAGCAAATGCTTATAGATTCTTCGCATTTCCAAATTGAATGAGAATCATATTAATGCTGTTATCTAAGAGACTGATTAAAATTATTGTATAGGCAGAGTCAAATACAGAAGCATGATGTTTCCTAGAAACCTCTTTCCCGGTTGATATTAGTACTCTTAAGATACCTTTATTTAAATAGTTAGAAATCTACCTAAATACTCTCATCCCAAATGATTAAAGAATTACTTTTAAAAGATAACTACAAAGCATCTTACTTAAAAGAAAAAAAAAGTTATTCAAAACTCTGAAAGGAGATCTTTAACTGAACTTAAACTAAAAATGCAAAATGAATTGAGAAAACATTTATAATAAATATAATAAATATGATCACGTCAATTCTGTAAATGACAATGGCTAAGACCCTAACAGCCAAATGAGCAAATGATCTGTACAATTCACAAAGGAAGAAAACAGGGCTTCCCTGGGGGTGCAGTAGTTAAGAATCTGCGTGCCAATGCAGGGGACACAGGTTCGAGCCCTGGTCTGGGAAGATCCCACATGCCATGGAGCAACTAAGCCCGTGCGCCACAACTACTGAGCTTGTGCTCTAGAGCCCACACACCACAACTACTGAGCCCATGTGCCACAACTACTGAGGCCCACGCACCTAGAGCCTGTGCTCCGCAACAAGAGAAACCACCACAATGAGAAGCCCGCACACCGCAATGAAGAGTAGCCCCTGCTTGCTGCAACTAGAGAAAGCCCATGCACAGCAACAAAGACCCAATGCAGCCAAAAATAAAAATAAACAAGTAAATAATTTTATTTAAAAAAAAAAGAAAACAAATAGAGAAACAGGCATAGAACAGTGGTCATTCCTGGCTAGTAATTAAAGGAACGTAAATTGCATCAGGGACAATTTCACTGTTTCAAATAGTAGTTTTACAAATAAGCATATAAAATTATACTTCATATTGGCTAAAATAGTCAGCCTGGTGCGCTCAGAATTTGCTAGTGGCCTCATAGCTTACTTCCCTCTGGGAAATCCTTGTAGAACCATGTTACTTACAGCTTTGGACTCAGCAATTGCAGTTCTGGTAATTTATTCTTTGGATATACTCAAAATAAGAACTTCTTGCTTGGTTTTATTAAAATCAACCATATAAAAGTATTAAAGAAAAATATATGGAAGAGATATGATTATAACTTTGGAGTAGGGAAAATCTTCTGAAAGAAGTATCACAAAGTAGCAACCACATAGGATAATATTCACGATTCAAATTTGTAAAATAAATGGAAGCCATTTGGAGTCCACCATTAAGGAAATAATAAGCTAAATTACGGTATATTCAGGGAAAACACATGTTATAGCCTCTTTAAATTTGACTTCACTGAAGTCTATGTGGCAATACTGTAAAATGCATGTAATATGTTGTTTTTTTAAAGATGTATGTACACTTTAATTTGAACTTTTAAAACAACTCAAAAAATCATAGGGAAACAAACTGGTAATAAAAACAGTATACTAAAATTATAACTGTTTATAAGTAGTGGAAATATGAACATGTCTCTCTTTTTAAAAAATTTTTATGATTACACTGTTCTCATAATAAATATATATGTATTTAAGTATATTAAATATATATATGTACACACATACACTGACCTTTAATTACACAAGCAATACACAAGGTCTCCAACAAAATGGTTTTCAAAATTATAAATAAGTTTAAAGATCTCTTTGATCATCATCCTCAATCACAGACCCCTTCACTTATCTCCAAAAATATTCACTATTATCAATTTGATCTAATTCCTTCCTAGATCTTTTTATATCTTTATACATACACATGTAGACACCCACCAGAAAATACATAGTATAGTGGGTTCTTTTTAACATAAATAGCAACATAATTTATCCATCGTTCTACAACTTGCTTTTTATTCAAATTCAGCTCTGTAGTTGGAGACTTTGGAGAAGTCTTCCGAGAAGAAAAGGCCTTCTTAAAGAAGCACCAAAATGCAGCAATCATATTGGACAATATTATCAAATTTGACCACATTAAAAAGTAGAAATGTTGTATGACAAAACATAAACAAACCTGGCAGACTGGAAGAAAATACTTGCAAAATATATAACAAAGGAATTTTCTTTACTAACACATAACTCTGAGATAGAAAGGTAATCCAGTAGAAGAATTCCCAAATTACATGACAAGAAATCCTTAGTAGAAGAAACCCTAGTGGCCGATGACATAAAAAGATGATCAACCTGTCCAATAACCAAGGAAATTAAAATGGAAACAATAACAGAATGCTATTTGACAGTATAAATTGGTATAAATCCTTTGGAGAGCAATTTTGTACTATCTCTTAAATGAAAATGTGTATACTTAATGCCTCAGAAGTTTAACAAAAAAGAAAATACTTGCACACATGCATAAGTGAAAGGGCAAGTACAAGACTGGGAGTGCAAATTGTTTCTCACCATTTAAAAAAAATAAGAAAACAACCTAAATGACCTCAGTATGGATCAATCTATAAGAATAAGATGGTTATAAAATATACATTTTTAAAAGATAAGTAATAGCTATTTAGTATTTACTCCGCAAATTCTCTATTTCTAACCTGAAATGATACATCGGCACTAGAATACATGGATTTATTTGAAAAATTAGAGGTTCTCTTATCTCACTACCTACCGAGACTTCATTTCCATTTGGCCAGCATTTATCATTCATATGCTTGAAATTAATTATGTTAATTAAGGTTTTGGTTGATTTGGTAGAGTCAACATATTAATTTGAGTGCTTCATTTGCCTTTCATAAAATATTATAAATTTATTCTCCCCTTGTAAAAGTACTTAGCCCACTCCCTAGACTGTGAACATACGAATGCATGTTCTTTTCTCACTCCTATTTCCTACACAGTCTTCTGAAATTTTTGAAGGTCGTATAGGAAATTGAAGGCTATAGGAAAACAAGCAAATCATCACCTCTGTGGGTGTGCATTTTATAGTTACTTTGATCACTTGGCCATGGGAAGTCACTATGTCACTTATCTTGAATGGGGAAGTGCTAGAGTCCTTTTGGAGATCAGTTCCTCAATGGCATTTTTGCACTAAAAATTTGAAAGAAATTTTGGGGAAAGAATGTTGGTGAGAAAATTTTATTTAACTGCTCAATCAACCAACAGACATTTCCTGGAATGCAAGGAGTAATTAGTTTTATACATTTTCTCTCAAACCTATTTAAACAAATTAATGTAGAAACTGCACATGGGTACACTATTACTTATTTTAAGCTAATTTAATATTCTGCATTCACTTAATTAATTTCAAAAAAGGTAGCATTTTGAAAGATCTAGAAAATTATTTACTGAATTGACCAAAACATTTTCTATCTCTACTTATCATCCCATTTTATTTAACAAACACATTTATAGTCCTTACAATGATGACAGACACAGATACATCCTAAGTAACTTAAAAGATGAAGATATCAGAGCACTCTGAGGTTAAGTAAATTGTCTAAGGTAACACAGCTAGCAGGGAGTACAGGGGAGCGTGGATTCAAAACCACACACTTTGGCTCCTGAGTCCACACTCTTAATTTAAAGGAACCAAGAGTACTCCAAAAGTAAGCTTGTTTGTTCTGGCATTTCATTTTCAAACATTAATGACTAAGTTTTTTTGTTTTCCCCTCAAACTGACTACTGAACTCTTAAAAAAAAAACTATTTAGTTTTAGCTGCATGTAAAATGAGCTTTTCCTAAATGGAGGGTTTTTGGGGGGGGCGGGGTGTGTTAGGTTGTTCCATATGAAATTGATTTTTATTGCAGGTCAAATATTCATATTAACAACTTCATACAATTCAACCTATCCACAAGAAACCTCAAGCATAAAGGAAAAGGAAAAGGCAAAGGACATGGCCCTGGAAGACCAAACTCAACATCTGCTCCATCACGTGGGACCTGTGTGAGCTTAAGCAAGTAATATAACCTCAGTGGTCCTTGTTTTCCCCATTGGTAGTGTGGGAATACTAAGATCTGTTGATCATGGTTACTGAAAATTGACAGTTTAATCTGTAAAATGTTCTCATCAACTATAACGTACAAAACAAACAGTATGTACTATTCTAAAGAACAGTGCCAAAGCCCTAATTACAAAAGGTGGACACTTCCAAAGCATTTGCCTAACTCAAAACATGCTTCCTACAAAATATAAAAATAAGCCATCTCAGGAAATTATAACTGAATTATTCATCCACCCAGAAAACTAAGAGCCAGTGGCCCTGATCAGATTCTCATAAAAGATAAAATCGAAGATCTGATATCACTGAATTAAAAAATGAAAGGTTAGGTGCTCTGTAGTTTTGTCTGAAAACTGAAGCTGCCACGGGCCATTGGATATTGAACAACATGGGCTTCTTCACCACGACTTCATGGAGCATCCCACCACGTGCTGTGAGATGAGATCACCTTACTTACCCAAAGGATCTTATAGACTAACATGTTCCAAATCAGGGATAGGAACACAAGGAACAGCACACAAAACAGCATTTCAGAGCAACTCTTTCCTTCAACAGGCACTGTTTTCTCTCATTTCTGCCATGTCATGTTTCTTTTTCCATATGATAATAAGTTTCAAAATGAGAAGAGCCACAAATTGTTTTAATTAAGTATATAAATCACACTTTATTTTTCATATGGGCACTCAATAAGTGTTGGCCTTAAATGACAGTGACATCAGAATTGTTATCTACTGACTTGGATAGTAAACCAAAACCATGAAATAAAGCTAAACAGGCTCAGCTGTAACATTAAAGCCTGACCTTCACAGACTACTGAGGCTTTTTAACATTTTTAAATATATTCTATACTTTGTACTAATTTCCTTAAACATCATTCATTAGTTTAAAGAAACTCGTGCCAAATTTGGTTCACTTTTCAGCCTTAGGATCTGGGCTGATGGTTGGCAGACAAAATGTATGTAAGTGGCTGCATAAAGCTTCATCTGGACAAAGGCAACATTAAGAATGAAATTAAAGCAACCCTTTCCTATCTTACAAATAACATTTCCTATCCATTAAATGAAATGATGTATGTGAAAGCACTTTACACAAATATAAATCCCTACAGAAAGTAAACTATTCCTATGCTCTACCTTACAAAGTCCTAAGTACTTTACCTCTAGATAATTAAGATTTTCATTTCAACATAAAAGCCTGGTATATTTCCTTTGTTATGACTATTAATAGGGTCTCTTATAAAAAATAAAGGCTAAAAATCCTACCACCCACACAACATTGCCTTATGCTTCCTTTTGGTCTTGCAATTTGTCTGTGACATTATTATTTCAACTTGTCCAATATGTAGACTTCAAATCCATATACCAGTATGAATCCCTTCAGGTTTAATTCAACACTACCCACAAGAATATATACCGATGATGGTTTTCACTAATTCAGTATGTGCCAGAATAAACTGCTTTAAAGAGTTGAAGATACATGTTTTACTCTTAATTAGTAAGGACACAGACCATTCCTACAGACAAACTGAAACTGATTATTTCAACAAACTGAGATTAATTATTTCAAACTGAGAAAATTTCATCCAGAAAATGGTATGCTAATTCACTAAGACTACCAAGAAAAAGTATAAAAGTATTTATTATTTTACATAAAAAGAAAAGCATAAAACTTTAAAATCCAATTATATTAATTAGCATTATATATAATTATATTATCTATTATGTATATATTATGATCCATGAATAGAAATCTGACCATTTACAAGTGGATCAAGACATCGTGCAAAATAAATGTTGGTGAGGATGTGGAGAAAAGGGAACTCTTGCACACTGTTGGTGGAAATGTAAATTGGTTCAGCCACTGTGCAAAACATTATGGAGGCTTTTCAAAAAACTAAAAATAGAACTACCATATGACCCAGCAATTCCACTCCTGGGTATATATCTGGAAAAATGAAAACACTAATTTGAAAAGATATATGCAACCCAATGTTCATAGCAGCATTATTTACAATTGCCATGATATGGAAGTAACCTAAGTGTCCATCAACAGATGAATGGATAAAGAAGATGAGGTGTATATATATACAATGGAATACTACTCAGCAGTTAAAAAAAAAAAAAAAGAATGAAATTTTGCCATTTGTAGTGACATGGATGGACTTGGAGGGCATTATGTTCAGTGAAATAAGTCAGACAGAGTAAGACAAATACCGTATGATATCACTTATATGTGGAATCTAAAAATACAACAAACAAGTGACTATAATAAAAAAGAAGCAGACTCAAAGATATAAAGAACAAACCAGAGGTTACCAATGAAAAGAGGTGGGAGGAGGGCAAAAGTAGGGGTAAGAGATTAAGAAACACAAACTACCATGTATAAGATAAGCTACAAGGATATATTGTACAATACGGAGAATATAGCCAATATTTTATTATAATTATAAATGGAGTATAACCTTTAAAAATTTTGAGTCACTACATTGTATACCTGTAACTTACATAATATTGTACATCAACTATACTTCAAGAAAAAAAGTCTAAAAGAAAAGACTGCAAAATGGTAAGCTGGATCTGCCCTATGATATTCTAAAAACATATAAATATACATTACATATTATAAAACACACTTTTATTAAATTTAAAAACAGATCTTAAAGGCCATAAAATAGAAATTATTTTATTGATTTATAACAGGGCAAGTTTTTATACAACTTTATTAACTTATAGAAATTTGAGATGGTAAGAGTTGAATTTTAATGTTGAAATGCACTGCTATTTATTTAGTAAATAGCATCATACACCAAAAAATTATCATCTTGCTTTTTAAGGCCTGACTCAAAATTTTCTCTGCACCTTAACAGTGCCCAACTATTCCTTTGAAGAGAAGAAAATAATCTTGAAAATCTTTAGGAATTAAAATAAATGACTAGATAATATATACAGTTATCTAAGAAAGAAGTTATTCTGTTTTGGTTACCTCAAACTTTACTCTGCTTTATTAGTAATTATAATATTAGAAAGCATATCTCATTCAAGTTTCACATGTAGTAAGTTAAATCGTATTTGCTGACAGGGATGAATGACGAGGAGGGTGCTACAGGAAAAGGAGAAAAAAACTGACAAATGCCCTCTATCTTCCTTTGCATATGACCTATCTTGATGACTATTCTATGTGTATTAAATACAATAATTTCTGAAGTGTCAATCAGCAGGTTGATGATATTGTTCAGTCTTTCATTACAAAAATTTTTTCTCTGTTTATTTTTTCTACCAATTACTGAGATGTAAGTAAAGATTAGATGAAAACATAATAGCCTAACAATACCAGAAACTGTCGGTATGGATATAGGAAAATACACAGCTGGCAAGAGGATGAAGTGTTAAAATCACCATGAAGAACAGTTTGATAATATATAATCAATATGAAGATGTGTATATCCACAAGCCAGAATATTACTGATAGGTAACTATCAAAGAGAAACTCTTGCACAAGTACACCTGAGAGTTACAAAAGGATGATCACTATTATATTGCTTGTGATTCCAAAAAGTTTTTTAAAAGGGAGAAAAATGAACATCCATCAACAGGAATAAACTGTATTATACTCAAACAAATACTGCAGTTTAAAGGGTGGACTAGGAGTGCAAGGGTCTACTTGGACAAGTCTCATACAATAGGAATTTTAAAAAAGCAAGTCCTGGAAGGATTTGTGCAGTATGATTCCAGTTATGCAAATTTTTAAAATACAAAACAATTCTATATATGTTTTTATGGATGCATACCTGCTTAATAAAATTATTAAAATATGGATGAAAAATATGTATACAAATTTGTGGTTACATCTGGAGACTCAGAAAAGAAATTAGTTGATGGGAGAATACCAGGAGGGCTTCAACATTGTGAGCAAAATTTAAAAATAAAGATCCTTAGCAAAAATGGTAACATATCAACATTTGTGAAATGTGGGTGTTAGCCGTATTAATCTCTGTGCTTCTCTATATACTTGAATAGTTTGTAATTGGGGATCTAGGTGTAGCTTTTAATGACTAAAAGATTAATGGGAAAATGGGCAAAGATAATGAGCATGTAATTTATAAAAGAAAGGCAAATTATGGAAACAAAAATTCATAAAATATGCTTGAATATAAAAAATATTAATATTCACTATAGATAAGGATATGAGGAAAAGGGTACTCTTAGTTACAGTTGGTGAGAGTGTAAAACTGGTGTAGCACTTTTGGAAGGTGATCTGGCAAAATATATTAAAATTTCAATACTGAAAGCCCTGTGTTTCCTCTCACCTCAAAGATATTGCCAGGAATATCTCTGGCAGATATACTCACATGAGCATGCAAAGATCTACGGAACTGATTGTATACTGTGAAATTATTGTCACTACTGTTAGTGTAAAAGTGGACCCAACCCCAAAGCTTAGCAATATGGGAATGTTTCTTAATGGCCACCACCAGGCACAACTGCAGCAAGAGCCACTCATAATGTAATCCATGTAAAGAGAATCCCAGAGAACTTTGCTGTGCACATGTCCAGCTTCATGTAGCTGACTTGATACCATGTGCCAGGCTCTTCTCTAGAGCAGCGGTTCTCAGTTGGGTGTGAGTGTGCCTCCCACTCCAGAGAGCGGGGGTGCAGAATTTGGCAATGTATGGATATGTTTTTGGCTGTCACGACTGGGTATCTAGTATGTAGAGGCCGAAGACGCAGTTAAACATACTACATTACACAAAACAGCCCTCCACCATAAACAAATATCTTACCCAAATGATGTTAGTGATGAGGTTGAGAAATCCTGCTCTGGAGGAACTTACTCGCATTACTTCTCTGATCTCAACTACAACCACATAAAGTAGGACATATTTTCCTTGTTTTAAATGTGAAGAAACAGAGTGTCAGAGAGATTAAATATCATACCCAAAGTAACAAAGATAACAGATGGCAGAGCTGCTTGCCCTTAACCAAGAAGTTTATTAGCAGTCTAAATAAATTATGCTCGAATATTATATAGCTGTTTAAAAGGGTAGATTTATACAAATGACATACAATCATCTCCAGGCTACAGACTTGGAGAAGATATTTGTAATGAACATAGCTAATAAAATATTAGTACCCAAAATGAATAAATATCTCCTACCAGTCAATTAACAAGTAAAAATAGTTACAGAAGACATGTAATATGTAATCCCATTTATATTATATAAGCAAAATTAAGTACATGAAAATAGTAGAAATATTATTTATCTATGACCTCATCTATATACCTAAAAAAATTATAAAAATGGAATTTTCCTAAAAGGATAATGTTTTTATAAGCATTCATTTAGAAAAACTCAACACAAAAATAATTGATGAAAAATGTGCCATGGTACACAGCATACGGTGGTGGTGTGATCTTCAGAAATGTGAATAAAAGGTTGGCAGTAACTGAGAAGGGATGGAGTAGATAGTAACGGACAGTTACAGATATGTCATGAAGCATCACTGATAACACAAGAATTATAACAGTTCTTGGTTCTTATAAGTGCTGTTGCAATGTAAATAAGTGTTTAAAGCACTTAGCTGAAAATTTTCAAATACATCTGTGATATGATGGAACGTCTTTTTAGATCATCATGCTCACTGTGAACTGAGAAACCTATTTTCTGGTAGTTCCCTTAATTTTGAAAAAAATATGTCCAAAATATTCCACATGAAATATCTTCTATTCTATGCATATGAAATACGAAACAAAACAAAAAAGGCAAGGGGATAATTCAAGTTGACTCCTAAAAAAGGAGTCTGGTTGATTGAAGGCCCTTTGTTTCTTTCTGTGTACCTTGATAGATTTGATACAGAAAGTTTCTTGAGTGAAAGGGACAGTTAAACAGTCCTATATAACAAAGGGTAAAGGGTTCAGAACATCTGGAAACAATCCTCAAAGAAAAGAGGGAGGCAGAGCAGAGATGGATTGGGGACAAAAGGGACTAGAAGGCTTGTGGTCCTCAAATGTATCTCTACTCCACAATGCCCTAAGCCCTCATCCGAATTCCCTAGAACCTGAAATGACTGGTGTGAATATATTTTTGGAGAAAACAGTGAAGCAGTTGAGTGTTCTATGCAGGCTGACGTGGAAGAAACAAACGCAGCTCAAGCAGACAAAGCATCCAGGGAGGGAGCTCAGAAAGAATGCCCACTCTTCTTCCTCTTCACCCCAAGCTCTAACAGAAATCTTGAGTCAGGGCCGTAGACCCTCCCTGGCTGAGGAACACAAGGCTTCAAGGAATTTCCTGAAGATCTAAGGGACAGAAAGCCCTCAATAGCACCAGCATCATATTTATATATATAGTGTTTATAAGTCCTTAGGAAAGATCTTGATGAAAACATCAAACAGTATCTGAAGTAACCTCTAGAGAACTGGGGGGCTTGGGGATTCTCTCTTTATACACTTAATTCTGCATTTTTAATAATTTACAATAAATAATCATTAATTTTTGAATCTTAAAAGAACTATAAAAGAAGACAATATGAAATGTAAGCTAAACAAGCTAAGACAATCTGAGGTTGTAACACCTGAAATGCATTGTCTAGGTTCAGAAAGGTAACAGTTTCACTCTAACTTCCACCAGACTACACCTAGACCACCACCCTCAAAAAGGTAGGGAATCATTAAAGACATGTGATGTTTACCTCTGAAGCATGAGTAGTAATCAGAAGGTGGTTAGGTTGTCATAGATGAAAGACTGCATGATGAGAAAGTAGAGTCTGTTGCTTTTGGTTTTTGGTTTTTCTGGGGTTTGTTTCTGTTTGTCTTACCTAGACTTTCATATAAATGGAAATAGAATTAAACAAATGTAGGGTTTTTTGTTTCGTTTCCATCATTTATCTATTTTCTGGAATGTACTAGTAGTTTTTTTTTTTTGCTGAGTAGTATTCTTCTGCATGAGTATAGCACACTTTGTTTCCCAGGTAGGGCCTCTTGTGAATAAAGCCACTATGAACAATTTGAGTGCCTGTATGCAGACATTTGTTTTTATTTCTTGGATGTAGAATTGCTAGTTGAAATGGTAAGTACATTAAACTTCATATGAAAATGATAAAATGATTTCCAAAGTGACTCTACCATTTTGCATTCACTTCAGTGGCTTATGAGAGTTTTCATAGTTCCACATGTTTGCCAACTTTTATTATTTTCAATTATTTGAATTTTAGTCATTCTCTTGGGTGTACGGTGGTACTTCACTGTGGATTAATGTGCATTTCCTTAATAACTAATAATATTAAGCATATTTTTCACGAGTTCATTCTCCATTTGAGTATCTTCTTTAGTGAACCATCTGCTCAGATACTTCGGCCATTTTTAATTGTGTTGTCTGGCTTCTTACAATGAAGAGAGTTCTTTATATAGTCTAGAAAAAAAGTGCTTTATCAGATATATCTTTTGCAAACACTTCCTCTAACTCTGGGACTTTCATGTCACTTGAAAAGAAGGTTTTGATATTGCAGATGTCTAAATTATCACAATTTTTTCTTTCAAGTTACAGTTTTGTGTCCTACCTAAAAATGTTTTCCTATATCAAAGTATTAAAGATTTTTTTCCTAATTTTTTTCCGAATGGTTTATGATCCATTCAAGTTAATGTTTGTGGCTAATGTGAGGTGGGTGTCAAGATTGTTTTCATATGGATATTTAATTTTTCTAGCACCATTTGTAAAAGATTAAAATTTCTCCATTGAATATGTTGGTAACTTTATTAAAAATCAATTAGCCATATATGGGCAAACCTATTTCTGGACTCTCTATTATGTTCCCTAAATCTGATTTTGTATTAATACCAGATTAACTTCATTAATGAAGCTTTACAGTATTGCATCAGTAAGATGGTCTAAATCTTCTAACTTTGTTCTTTTCAAAATTGTTCTGAAACTCTTACTTAGTTCTAACTTAATTTTGTTGGCATTAGAAAACTTACTATGTGAATCTCCAGTCAAGATGGCAGAGTAGAAGGATGTGGAACACACCTCCTCCCAAAAATACATCAAAAATACACCTACAAATGGAACAATTCTCACAGAACACCTACTGAACACTAGCAGAAGACCTCAAACACCTCAAAGGACAAGAACGATCTCCTCATAACCAGGTAGGATGAAAGGAAAAAAAAAATTAAAAAGAGGAAGAGGGACGGGACTGCAACCCTGGGAGGGAGCTGAAAAAGAGAAAAGGTTCCTGCATCCTGGGAAGCCCCCTCGCCAGCAGGGAGATCCACCAGGACAGAAAGGGAGCTTCAGAGGCTCAGAGGAGGGTACAAAAACCAGTCTGCAGTAGGCAAAACAGAGAGAGACCTGCACAGACTGTCATGCCACCACCCTGTGTGCCCCAGCTTAAGATGTACATCTGCTGGTACAGGCAAGAGCTGGGTGTTGAAATTCAGGGTTTAAAGGACAGACCCAGGGATTAATCAAACTATCAAAAATTAAATATAAGGAAAACATATTAAAAGCAGCAAGGGAAAAACAACAAATAACACACAAGGGAATCCCCATAAGGTTAACAGCTGATCTTTCAGCAGAAACTCTGCAAGCCAGAAGGGAGTGGCAGGACATATTTAAAGTGATGAAGGAGAAAAACCTACAACCAAGATTACTCTACCCAGCAAGGATCTCATTCAGATTTGATGGAGAAATTAAAACCTTTACAGACAAGCAAAAGCTGAGAGAGTTCAGCACCACCAAACCAGCTTTACAGCAAATGCTAAAGGAACTTCTCTAGGCAAGAAACACAAGAGAAGGAAAACACCTACAATAACAAACCCAAAACATTTAAGAAAATGGGAATAGGAACATACATATCGATAATTACCTTAAATGTAAATGGATTAAATGCTCCCACCAAAAGACACAGACTGGCTGAATGGATACAAAAACAAGACCCATATATATGCTGTCGACAAGAGACCCACTTCAGACCTAGGGACACATACAGACTGAAAGTGAGGAGATGGAAAAAGATATTCCATGCAAATGGAAATCAAAAGAAAGCTGGAGTAGCAATTCTCATATCAGACAAAATAGACTTTAAAATAAAGACTATTACAACAGACAAAGAAGGACACTACATAATGATCAAGGGATCGATCCAAGAAGAAGATATAACAGTTGTAAATATTTATGCACCCAACATAGGAGCACCTCAATACATAAGGCAAATACTAACAGCCATGAAAGGGGAAATCAACAGTAACACAATCATACTAGGGGACTTTAATACCCCACTTTCACCAATGGACAGATCATCCAAATTGAAAATAAACAAGGAAACACAAGCTTTAAATGATACATTAAACAAGATGGACTTAATTGATATTTACAGGACATTCCACCCAAAAACAACAGAATACACATTTTTCTCAAGTGCTCATGGAACACTCTCCAGGATAGATCATATCTTGGGTCACAAATCAAGCCTTGGTAAATTTAAGAAAATTGAAATCATATCAAGTGTCTTTTCCAACCACAACGCTATGAGACTAGATATCAATTATGGAAAAGATCTGTAAAAAATACAAACACATGGACGCTAAACAATACACTACTTAATAACGAAGTGATCACTGAAGAAATCAAAGGGGAAATCAAAAAATACCTAGAAACAAATGGCAATGGAGACACGACGACCCAAAACCTATGGGATGCAGCAAAAGCAGTGCTAAGAGGGAAGTTTACAGCAATACAAGCCTACCTCAAGAAACAACTCTATGCCAATAAAATGAACAACCTGAAAGAAATGGACAAATCTTAGAAATAATGCACAACCTGCCGAGACTGAACCAGGAAGAAATAGAAAATATGAACACACCAATCACAAGCACTGAAATTGAAACTGTGATTTAAAATCGTCCAACAAACAAAAGCCCAGGACCAGATGGCTTCACAGGCGAATTCTATCAAACATTTAGAGAAGAGCTAACACCTATCCTTCTCAAACTCTTCCAAAATATAGCTGAGGGAGGTACACTCCCAAACTCATTCTACGAGGCCACCATCATCCTGATACCAAAACCAGACAAAGATGTCACAAAGAAAGAAAACTACAGGTCAATATCACTGATGAACATAGATGCAAAAATCCTCAACAAAATACTAGCAAACAGAATCCAACAGCACATTAAAAGGATCATACACCATGATCAAGTGGGGTTTATCCCAGGAATGCAAGGATTCTTCAATATACACAAATCAATCAACATGATACACCATATTAACAAATTGAAGGAGAAAAACCATATGATCATCTCAATAGATGCAGAGAAAGCTTTTGACAAAATTCAACACCCATTTATGATAAAAGCCCTGCAGAAAGTAGGCATAGAGGGAACTTTCCTCAACATAATAAAGGCCATATATGACAAACCCACAGCCAACATCATCCTCATTGGTGAAAAACTGAAACCATTTCCACTAAGATCAGGAACAAGACAAGGTTGCCCACTCTCACCACTATTATTCAACATAGTTTTGGAAGTTTTAGCCACAGTAATCAGAGAAGAAAAAGAAATAAAAGGAATCCAAATCGGAAAAGAAGAAGTAAAGCTGTCACTGTTTGCAGATGACATGATACTATACATAGGGAATCCTAAAGATGCTACCAGAAGACTACAAGAGCTAATCAATGAATTTGGTAAAGTAGCAGGATATAAAATTAATGTACAGAAATCTCTTGCATTCCTATACACTAATGATGAAAAATCTGAGAGTGAAATTAAGAAAACACTCCCATTTACCACTGCAACAAAAAGAATAAAATATCTAGGAATAAACCTACCTAAGGAGACAAAAGACCTGTATGCAAAAAAATATAAGATACTGATGAAAGAAATTAAAGATGATACAAATAGATGGAGAGATATACCATGTTCTTGGATTGGAAGAATCAACATTGTGAAAAATGACTCTACTACCCAAAGCAATCAACAGATTCAATGCAATCCGTATCAAACTACCACTGGCATTTTTCACAGAATTAGAACAAAAAATTTCACAATTTGTATGGAAACACAAAAGACCCCGAATAGCCAAAGCAATCTTGAGAACGAAAAATGGAGCTGGAGGAATCAGGCTCCCTGACTTCAGACTATACTACAAAGCTACAGTAATCAAGACAGTATGGTACCGGCACAGAAACAGAAATATAGATCAATGGAACAGGATAGAAAGCCCAGAGATAAACCCATGCACATATGGTCACCTTATCTTTGATAAAGGAGGCAAGCATATACAGTGGAGAAAAGACAGCCTCTTCAATAAGTGGTGCTGGGAAAACTGGACAGGTACATGTAAAAGTATGAAACTAGAACACTCCCTAACACCATATACAAAAATAAACTCAAAATGGATTAAAGACCTAAATGTAAGGCCAGACACTATCAAACTCTTAGAGGAAAACATAGGCAGAACACTCTGACATAAATCACAGCAAGATCCTTTTTGACCCACCTCCTAGAGAAATGGAAATAAAAACAAAAATAAACAAATGGGACCTAATGAAACTTAAAAGCTTTGCACAGCAAAGGAAACCATAAACAAGACCAAAAGACAACCCTCAGAATGGCAGAAAATATTTGCAAATGAAGCAACTGACAAAGGATTAATCTCCAAGATTTACAAGCAGCTCATGCAGCTCAATAACAAAAAAACAAACAACCCAATCCAAAAATGGGCACAAGACCTAAATAGACATTTCTCCAAAGAAGATATACAGATTGCCAACAAACACATGAAAGAATGCTCAACATCACTAATCATTAGAGAAATGCAAATTTAAACTACAATGAGATATCATCTCACACCTGTCAGAATGGCCATCATCAAAAAATCTACAAACAATAAATGCTGGAGAGGGTGTGGAGAAAAGGGAACAGTCTTGCACTGTTGGTGGGAATGCAAATTGATACAGCCACTATGGAGAACAGTATGGAGGTTCCTTAAAAAACTAAAAATAGAACTACCATACGACCCAGCAATCCCACTACTGGGCATATACCCTGAGAAAACCATAATTCAAAAAGAGTCATGTACCACAATGTTCATTGCAGCTCTATTTACAATAGCCAGGACATGGAAGCAACCTAAGTGTCCATCAACAGATGAATGGATAAAGAAGATGTGGCACATATATACAATGGAATATTACTCAGCCATAAAAAGAAACGAAATGGAGCTATTTGTAGTGAGGTGGATGGAGTTAGAGTCTGTCATACAGAGTGAAGTAAGTCAGAAAGAGAAAAACAAATACAGTATGCTAACACATATATATGGAATCTAAGGGGAAAAAAAAAAGGTCATGGAGAACCTAGTGGCAAGATGGGAATAAAGACACAGACCTACTAGAGAATGGACTTGAGGATATGGGGAGGGGGGAGGGTAAGCTGTGAGAAAGTGAGAGAGTGGCATGGACATATATACACTACCAAACATAAAATAGATAGCTAGTGGGAAGCAACTGCATAGCACAGGGAGATCAGCTCGGTGCTTTGTGACCACCTAGAGGGGTGGGATAGGGAGGGTGAGAGGGAGGGAGATGCAAGAGGGAAGAGATATGGGAATATATGCATATGTATAACTGATTCACTTTGTTATAAAGCAGAAACTAACACACCATTGTAAAGCAATTTTACTCCAATAAAGATGTTTAAAAAAATAAATAAATAAAGGACAGACCCAGGGAGAAGCTGTGCACAGACAGCCTGAAGGGGCTGGAGTATGGTACATCCCCTTTAACCGAGGGTGTTCAAGGAAGCCTAGGCCCACCACAGAAGTGAAGCACCATTGTTAAGTGGCGTGCAAAGGGAGGGGTGGGGCTGCCATGGCAGCCTCATTCTCCATGTGCTAGCCCTGCCTCTGAGGGCTAGGGGTAGTGCCCCCAGCTGCCACCTTGGGGCTCCTGCCTCAGAAGGCTCTCACGCCCCAGCCGCCATCTCAGCAGGCTCCTGTGCCCCAGCTGCTGCCTCAGCGGGCTCCAGGAGCAGATGTCAGCAGGTTGCCCACGTGCAGAGGTGGGGCTGAAACAAAAGCTGAGCCCCAAGGGCCGCATGACATACAAAGCAAAGCTGAAATCTCTCCCCACGGCTGCACAAGCTGAAGATTTACACCTCTGCTACCAGCTTTGTACATGCAGTACCTGCAGGACATCTGAGTGAACAACAGGTGTTCCCATGGCTGGGACATGTCTGGCTTGAGCAGCTGTGGGCTTTGTGGGCACATACACACGGAGGCTGGGCCAGGCCAGGGTCTGAGCTGCCTCCATAGCTCCCACAGTGGGTCCAGGTGCACAACTACTGCAGTTCTGGGATCTGGCTTCAGTGGATCTGCACTGGTGGCCTTGTGAAAACAACGCCTGAGGGACACTAGGGCTGACTGCCGGCATTTCCAAGGTTGAGACGGGGCCAAGGGCAGTGCCAACAGCAGTTACTTTGTGAGTCTGCACAACGGGTGATAGGTGACACAACAGAGCACACTCAGGAGTGAATAACTCTGGCAGAGGAATACTCTGTGGCTGCTCTCCCAGCAGGCGCACTCCAATCCCAACCCCACCTACCATCAAACTACAGCTCAGAAACGCAGCTCAGAAATGCAGCTAAGAAACAGATCTGGGAGCTCCTACTCCAATAACTAAGGAACAGTCCTGGCCCCTGACAGAGCAGTGACAACCACAGAGCAAAAGAGGAGGCCACACTCAATATGCAGGGCAGGCTCTGGTCACCACAAGTCACACCTTCTATCAAGGGGATAACGGCCAGCATACACTGAGGAAAGAGGTGGCAAGCATCCACACTAAAAACAGCCCCTGCACCAAAAAATATGAAACCCACACAAGGATGCTCCCACATAAAAACAGCCCTCCAACACCACAGTAGATAATTGTTTCTCCTGAACTCACAGAGCAAGAGAAGTAAAATGAAGAAGCACAGGGACCACTCCCAATTAAAGGATCAAGACAATTCCCCTAAAGAACAAACAATGAAACAGACCTCTTCAAACTAATAGATGTCAAGTTCAAAAGGAGATAATGAAAATACTGAAGGAATTAAGAAGGACTATTGATAGAAATACAGATTACTATTAAAAGGAACTAGAAAGTATATAAAGAAACCAAGAAAAATTAGAGAACTCATTCACCAAGATGAAAGCTGAGCTAAAGCCAATGAATAGCAGGATGAATAACACAGAAGAATAAGTAAATGATCTGGAAGACAGAATAATGGAAATCACCCAATGAGAACAGCAGACAGAAAGCCAAATGAGAAAAAAATGAAGGCAATATAAGAGAACTATGGAATAATATAAAGTGTGCCAATTTATGCATAATAGGGAACTCAGAAGGAGAAGAGAAAAAGGGGATATTGAACATGTATTTGAAGAAATTATGGCTGAAAACTTCTCAAACCTAAAAAAGGAAACAGATGTCCAGGTACAGGAAGCACATAGGGTCCCAAACAAGATAAACCCAAACAGACCTACTCCAAGACATATTACAATAAAAATGGCAAAACTTAAAGATAAAGAGAGGATTCTAAAGGCAGCAAGAGAAAAACAGTTAATTACAAGGGAACCCCCAGAAGGCTATCAGCTGGTTTCTCTACAGAAATGTTGCAGTCCAGAAGGGAGTGACAAGATATGTTCAAAGTCCTGAAAGGGAAAAATCTGCAACCTAGGATACTCTATCCAGCAAGATTATCATTCATTCAGAATAGAAGGAGAGAGAAAGAATTTCCCAGACAAGCAAAAACTAAAAGAATACAGCAATACTAAACCTATCCTAAAGGAAATATTGAGAGGTCTTCTTTAAATAAAAAAGAAGTAAGAACCTAAAGGAAAGAGAAAAATCATAAATGGAAAGTAAATCACTTAAATAAGCCAGTACACAGATTTTAAAAGAAATCAAAAAAGTCCTGTGAAAGCCATTATAACCACAATGAACAGCAAAAGGATGAACATAAAGATGTAAAAGATGACATCAAAATCATAAAATGTGGGCGAGGAGAGTAAGAAAATGTAGATTTTTTTTTCTAGAATGTGTTTGAGCCTATATGACTACCAGTCTAAAGCAAGTAGATATAGGAAGGAGTTAATATACTTGGAAAACAGCGCAACCACAAATCAAAAACATAAATAGATTCACAAAAACCAAAAAGAAGAGACCATAAGCATAATGCAAGAGAAAATCATCAAACCACAAAAGGAAAAAGAAAAAGAAAGGGACACAATGGAAATATAAAATCAAAAAGAAAACAAGGTTTAAAATGGCAATAAATACATACCTATTAATAATTACCTTAAATGTCAATGGACTAAATGCTCAAATCAAAAGACACAGAGTGGCAGGCTGGATCAAAAAAACAAGAGCCTACAATATGCTGCCTACAAGAGACCCACTTTAGGGAAAAGGACACACATAGATTGAAAGTAAGGGGATGGAAAAAGATACTTCATGCAAATGGAAATGACAAGAAAGCAGGATTCGCAATACTCATGTCAGACAAAATAGACTTTAAAACAAAGGCTATAAAGAAAGATAAAGAAGGATACTGTATAATGATAAAAGGATCGACACAAGGGAGGATAGTATACTCGTCAACATATATACGTCCAATATAGGAGCACTCAAATACATAAAACAAATATTAACAGATATAAAGGGAGAAACTGATGGGAATACAGTAATAGCAGGAGACTTTAACACCTCACTCACATCAATGGACAGATCTTCAAGACAGAAAATCAATAAGGCAACAGAGATCCTAAATGATACAATAGAACAGTTAGACTTAATGGATATTTTCAGGACATTACATACAAAAAAAGCAGAATACACATTCTTCTCAAACACACATGGAACATTCTCTATGAGTGACCACATACTAGGGCACAAAACTTCAAGCATCTTTTCTGACCTCAATGGCATGAAACTAGAAATCAACCACAGAAAAAGAAATGAGAGAAAAAAAACAATTATATGGAGAGTACACAACATGCTACTAAAAAACCAGTGGGTCAACGATGAAATCAAAGAAGAACTTAAAAAATACCTTGAGGCAAATGACAATGAAAACACAACCATACAAAATCTGTGGGATGCAGCAAAAGCAGTTCTTGGAGGGAAGTTCATAGTGATACAGGCCTTCTTTAAGAAACAACAAAAATCTCAAATAAACAACCTAACCCACCATATAAAAAAATTAGAAAAAGAACAAACAAAACCTAAAGTCAGCAGAAGGAAGGAAATAATAAAGATCAGAGAGGAAATAAAATAGAGATTTAAAAAACAATAAAAAAACTATAAATAAAACCAAGAGCTGGCTTCTTGAATGGGTAAACAAAACTTCTGCCCAGGCTCACCAAGAAGAAACGAGAGAAGACTCAAAATAAGAAATGAAAGAGGAGAAATCACAACTGAAACCACAGAAATACAAGAAGAAAAAAACATAAGAGAATACTATGAACAATTATATGCCAACAAATTCAACAACCTAGAAGAAATGGACAACTTTCTGGAAACATACAGCCCAACAAAAGTGAGTCAAGAAAAAATAGATAACTTGAACACACAGATCACTAGAAATGAAATAGAATCTGTAATAATAAAAAAAAAATCCCTACAAACAAAAGTCCAGGGCCAGATGGCTTCACAGGCAAATTATACCAAACATACAAAGAAGAACTTATAGCAATCCTTCTCAAACTCTTCCAAAAGACTGAAGATGAAGGAATACTCCCAAAGATATTCTATGAAGCCAACATCACCATGATACTAAAACAAGACAAAGACACCACCAAGAAAGAAAATTACAGGCCAATATCTTTGATGAATATAGATGCAAAAATTCTCAACAAAATATTACCAAACCTAATCCAACAACACATAAAAAAGACCATACACTATGATCAAGTTGGATTTATCCTAGGGTCACAAGGATGGTTCAATATATGGAAATCAATCAGTGTGATACACCACATAAACAAAAGGAAAGGCAAAAACCACATGATCATTTCAATAGATGCAGAAAAAGCATTTGATAAAACTCAACATCCATTCATGATAAAAACTCTTACCAAAGTGGGTATGGAAAGAACATATCTCAACATAATAAAAGCTATTTATGACAAACCCACAGCCAATATAATACTCAACAGTGAAAAGCTGAAAGCCTTCCCACTAAAATCTGGAACAAGACAAGCATGCCCATGCTCACCACTTCTCTTCAACATAGTATTAAAAGTCCTAGCCACAGCAACTAGACAAGAAAAAGAAATAAAACACATTCAAATTGGTAGGGAAGAGGTAAATTGTCATTATACGCAGATGACATGATACTATATATAGAAAACCCTAAAGACTTCACACAAAAACTAGAACTAGATAAACGAATTCAGCAATGTAGCAGGATACAAGATTAACATACAGAAATTGGTTGCATTACTTTACACTAACAATGAAACAGCAGAAAGGGAATGTAAACAAACCATCCCTTTTAAAATTGCATTAAAAAAAAAATACTTAGGAATAAACCTGACCAAGGAGGTGAAAGATTTATATGCTGAGAACTACAAAACATTAATAAAGGAAACTGAAGATGATTCAAAGAAATGAAAAGATATCCCATGCTACTGGATTGGAAAAATTAATGTTGTTAAAATGGCCATACTAACCAAAGCAATCTACAGATTTAATGTGATCCCTATCAAATTACCCATGATATTTTTCACAGAACTAGAACAAATAATCCTAAAATTTACATGGAACCATAAAAGACCCAGAATTGCCAAAGCAATCCTTAGGAAAAAGAACGAAGCAGGCGGTATAACACTCCCAGACTTCAGACAATACTACAAAGCTACAGTAATGAAAACAGCATGGTACTGGCACAAAAAACAGACATATGGATCAGTGCAACAGAATAGAAAGCCCAGAAATAAACCCACAAAACCTATGGAAAATTAATTTTCGACAAAAGAGGCAAGGATATAAAATGGGGAAAAGATAGCACTTCAGCAAGTGGTGTTGGAAAAGCTGGACAGCCACATGAAAATCAATGAAGTTTAGAACATATCCACACACACAAAAGTAAACTCAAAATGGCTTAAAGACTTAAACATAAGACATGACACCATAAAACTCCTAGAAGAGAACATAGGCAAAACATTCTCTGACATAAATAGTACCAATGTTTTCTTAGGTCAGTCTCCCAAGGCATCAAAAATAAAAGCAAAAATAAACAGATGAGGCCTAACCAAACTGACAAGTTTTTGCACAGCAAAGGAAACCATCAACAAAATGAAAAGCAAACCTACGGACTGGGAGAATATATTTGCAAACAATATAACTAACAACGGCTTAATTTCCAAAATACATAAACAGCTCATATAACTCAATAACAACAAAAAAAATCAAATAACCCAATAGAAAAATGGGCAGAAGACCTAAATAGACATTTTTCCAAAGAAGACATACAGATGGCAAACAGGTACAAGAAAAGATATTCATCATTGATAATTATTAAAGAAATGCAAATCAAAACTACAATGAGGTAGCACCTCACACTGGTCAGAATGGCCATCATTAAAAAAGTCTACAAGTAATAAATGTTGGAGAGGGTGTGGAGAAAAGGGAACCCTCTTTCACTGTTGATGGGAATTTAAATTGGTGCAGCCACTATGGAAAATAGTGTGGAGGTTCCTCAAAAAAAATAAAAATAGAGTTACCATATGATCCAGCAATCTCACTCCTGGGCATATACCCAGACAAAACTATAATTCAAAAAGATAACATGCACCCCTATGTCCAGAGCAGCACTATTTACAATAGCCAAGACATGGAAACAACACCTAAATGTCCATTGACAGATGAATGGATAAAGATGTGGTACATATATACAATAGAATATTATTCAGCATAAAAAAGAATGAAATAATGCCATTTGCAGCAACATGGATGGACCTAGAGATTATCATGCTAAGTGAAGTAAGTCAGAAAGAGAAAGACAAATACCATGTATCACTTATACGTGGAATCTAAAATATAACACAAATGAACATATCTACAAAACAGAAACAGACTCACAGACATAAAGAACAGACTTGTGGTTGCCGTGGGGGAGGGAAGGATTGGGAGTTTGGGATTAGCAGATGCAAGTTATATATAAGTATAAATAGGATGAATAAACAACAAGGTCCTACTGTATAACACAGAGAACTATATTCAATATCCTGTGATAAACCATAATGGAAAAGAATATGAAAAAGCACATATGTCTATGTATAACTGAATCACTTTGCTGTACAGCAGAAATTAACACAACATTGTAAATCAACTATACTTCAATAAAATATAAAAGAAAGAAAACCTACTTTGTATCATTTCATTCCTCTTAAATTTATTGAGATTTCCTTTATGACCCAGAATAAAGTATTATATTGGACTATATCCTTCATGCACTGGAAAAATAAAGTGTATCCTGGGGTGGTAGGGTGAAATGCTCTACAAATGTCAATTAGATCAGTATTCACCCAAATACTACAGAAGAACCCTCTGTAGATTATGAGGGCTCTCTATGCACTGCTCCTTCCGCTTCAGTATTTTTTCTGCAAAATCTAGCTTCCTTGGCCTCTTTCAAACCCAAACCCTTTCTCTTCATCAAGAATGGTGGGCTCTACTTTTGTTCCCTTTCAGTGCTGCAGCCTATAGCCTCTCTCAGACTATAAACTGGGACATATACACGGATTATTCATTTGTTTCTTTTCTCTCAGGGATCCCTACCTGCTACCTTTTTTTCCAATGCATGAAAAACCACTGATTCATATATTTTGTCTCATTTTCTAGTTCCTATTTCATCATGGCTGGAAGTAGAAGTTATAGTAGTTTTGTACTTATTGCACTTGGACACTTTTTCAAACCAAATGTTTTATGAAAATGATAATATATTAAACAGAAAACAATAGAGCTGATTACACCAAAATTAGGGTGACGAGACTGGAGTTCACCTTCTACTCCTAACACTCCCCTTTACTTCTCTCCAAAACATGAAACATGGCAATTCCCGAGACAATACTTCAGAATTGTGCAGTTCTGCAGAACTCAGTCTTCAAACCACTTCTATGAAGAATATTAGCTTTGAAATCAGGAAGGCTGGATTGGATTCCCAACTTGCTTCCTTGGTGACTTAAGAAAACTACTCAACAAAATGGGAGTAATACACCTTCCTAGCACAGTTACTGTAAAAACTAATCATGTAACTATTAAGAACCACAGGTATAGTGCCCCAAACTTAACTGATTCATAAACTATCATGGTTGTTTGTACTTGTTGCTGCTGTCACTGCTGTATATCACAAAAGTGATACAGCATTCTTTGTATTCCACATGACCAAAACCAAGATTAATTCCAAGATGCCCGGGTTTTCCAACAACAAAATTTTCCAACAATGAAATGGCAGGTGAAATTAATAAATTATTTGCTTCTAGAAGTGTTAGTGGTATTGGACTGTCAGGCATATTTTAAAGAAAACATCTACTGTATGTTAACCTCTTGCTTTAAAACTTTAAGAATGCTAACACAAGACAGAAACTAGATGGAGAAGGAAGATAGATTACACTAAAAATCAATCATTTCTACTATGTCAAATTCTATTCCTCTATTTCATTCATGTCAATTTCTACCCCATACCTTGGATCAAAGAATTAAAATGATGTGAATGTTATACACCAGTGATAAATAAAATTAAAGCTACAAAAATATTTTCATCACACACACACACACACACACACACACACACACGACTTTGAATTTCACTTCCAGGCCTTACCAGCAGCCTGGTGTGGGTGACATTCAATCTCCACGAGCTTCAGCATCCTAGTCTATAAAATTGAGTGAAAGCATGTATTTTAGTGGGTTTCTATGAAAATCAGCCATACCTTATGGCAGTACAAGTCTGGCATATAATAGTGCCTAAAAAATAGTAGCTATTACATGTTGGGCATGAAATCTTTTTTTGAATTGATTCAAACAGAAATAGAAGCATCTCTATTCACTCATCTTTCTTTATTAATTTGATAGAGAAAAAGGTGGAGGTATCACTTGCTTTCTGACCTTGTAGGTATGGTTAGTGGAAGATTCTAGTACCTTTTCTATTTCTTGCAGGTATGTTTCTTGTCATTTACTATCTACCACTGCCATGGCATAGAAAGCTCTTCCGATTTTTCATACGTAAAATTTATGAGCACTTTCAAAATGTATAAAGAGTATTCAGAATTATTTAAAGGTAGAATATCAGGCATTTCCAAACCAGACTTGCTCTAAGAAAGTGATACTAAATTAGGGGTTATTATTTTATTTACAAAAAAAATCACAATATGTTTTCGTTACATAGCTATATCCTATAGGGCCCTTAAAATATAATTCAGTTTATAAAAACTAGATTTACATGTAAGTATTTATTTGAGCAGGTCACTTATTTTCTAAGAATGTCTAGAAATACTACAACCAAAAGATTTTGTAAATGTAATTTATAAGCTTTAAAGTACTTTTAAAACCTACATTATTATCACAGTTATAACCATTTATATTATGTTTTCTCTTTTATTTATATTGTATTATTTTTTAACTCTCCAAGACTATTTATTGAAATCCATTTCAGAATTACAGGAATAGGAGGAGATATAAGCACTGAACACAGGACTGAATGTGTATCTTCTAGAGGAATAGGTAATGGAAAGAAATGACAGAAGTATGAAGTATACAGTTGATTATGCAGTTCCAATTTAGAGTCTGATGTATTCTTTCTCTTACAAGCCTATGGTAAGTTATTAATAGGTTCAGAACATGTAAGACCATGTAACCAAGCACCCCAAAACTGGACAGTATGCACTTGTGGAGACTCCACAGCCAAAGGCAAGAGCAGCCAAGTTATTAGAACACTTACAAAAATACTACAACTGAGCTAACTATAGGCAAAGGTTTGCAGACATTTTAAACCATATTAATGTACAGTGCTAGGCTGTTCCCAAGGGTGCTTTAGTATGTTGTTCCAAAAGCATTTCAAATAGAAATAAGGAACTTCCCTATTCTTAATCTTAAACCGTACTCTAAATATGAATCAATGAATTTACTTCTCCTCTTTTACCTTTCCACCCATTGACCCCCTTCATGACTCTACCCCCCTCACAAGAAGGTCCTGTCAACTCACAGAGATATGTAAACTCTTGAGGCCTGACAAGGAGTATGAGCTATAGAAACTGAAAATGTAAAATAAACAATCATGGGAATTAAATTAGTAATCAAATACTGTATTTCTTTAATTTACCATTTTACCAGCTAAGATTTGGACATAACTTTCAAGTGGTATTTTTATGTATGTCTTGTTCATTCTCCTCTGACCACTCCAAACCATCTCTCCTGATAGAATTTTTGGGCCATCATTTTATGCCCTAAAGTTCAGAATTAATATAACATTTACAGGGATGAAAATTTGGTTTAATCCTGACCTATAGTCAATTTAAGCAGAAGAAATTTAAGCACATTAAAAAAATATAAAGCTTTCCTGTATATATGTCCATACATTATTATTCAAAACCAAAGATTTAAATATAACTATTTGGATACCATTCCCTTTTACTTTCCGAGCCAAGTTGTTCTGGGACAACAGTGCAACTAGGTCTTCATAAATGTTCACTTCCTAAAGTGACACCAATTTCACATATGCTTTCATACCAAATTTCATCAGTCCTAAGATGCTGTCAATGTTTTAACAAACCCTTAATGTAAGAGTTGCAAAAATGTGGAAAAGTATCTACTGGAATTAAATAAATACAGTATTTCTATCCTTTACTAGGCTTCTTTATATTATTATTAAATTAATACCTAATAGATTAACTGTCTAAGGGCCTTTATTTCCCTAACATTTTCCCAATCATGATTCCTACAGCTGCCAGGCATCTCTCCAAACTCACAATACTAGAGAAAGCTTATTGCTTTGGTTTTTAATAAAAGGTACAATTTTAGAAAAAATAAGATACAACCACTATATATAAAATAGATGACCTTTGTTGTTCATCTATTTTATATATAGTAAGACTTACTGTATAGCACAGGGAACTATATTCAATACCTTGTAATAACATATAATGGAAAAGAATCTGAAAAAGAATCACTGAATCACTTTGCTGTACACCTGAAACTAATGCACTGTAAATCAACTATACTTCAATAAAAAATATAAAAATAAAAATAGAGATACTAAGCAAAAAAGGTACAATTTTACAATTCTTGGCTCTGTTTAAATAAACACACACAATAATTTGTATACAGGTTTACATTTAGAGAATAACTCTGAAAGTCCGTGACTAAAATCTACTTCCTGAAAAGGTTGATTTGGATTTTGTTTGTTTGTATTTATTTGTTTACTTGATTTGAACCCTGAACCTAACAACTTTGGTCTTTTTCACAGCAGTGGGATATATGAAACAATACCAGAGTCTGACACCCTCACACCATACACAAAAATAAACTCAAAATGACTTAAAGATGTAAATATGAGACATGACACCATAAAACTCCTAGAAGAGAACACAGGCAAAACATTCTCTGACATAAATTGTACCCATGTTTTCCTAGGTTAGCCTCCCAAGGCAATAGAAATAAAAGCAAAAGTAAACAAATGGGACCTAATCAAACTTCTAAGCTTTGGCACAGCAAAGGAAAACATTAACAAACTGAAAAGACAACTTATGGACTGGGAGAAAATATTTGCAAACAATATAACTAACAAGGGCTTAATTTCCAAAATATACAAACAGCTCATATAACTCAATACCAAAAAAAAAAAACGACCCAATGGAAAAATGGGCAGAAGACCTAAATAGACATTCTTCCAAAAAAGATGTACACATGGCCAAAACGCAATGAAAAGATGCTCAACATCACTAATTATTAGAGAGATGCAAGTCAAAACTACAATGAGGTAGCACCTCACACTGGTCAGACTGGCCATCATTAAAAAGTCTACAAATAAATGCTGAAGAGGGTGTGGAGAGAAGGGAATCCTCCTACACTGTTTGCAGGAATGTAAATTGGTGCAGACACTATGGAAAATGGTATAGACATTCCTCAAAAAACTAAAAATAGAGTTACCATATGATCCAGCAATCCCACTCCTGGGCATATATCTGGACAAAAAAATAATTCGAAAAGATACACGCACCCCAGTGTTCACAGCAGCACTATTTACAATAGCCAAGACATGCCGGCAACCTAAATGTCTATCGACAGAGGAATGGATAAAGAAGATGTGGTGTAGAGATAGCCTCATCCACCAGAAGGCAGAGAGCAGAAGCAAGAAGAACTACAATCCTGCAACCTGTGGAACGAAAACCACACTCACAGAAAGACAGATAAAATGAAAAGGCAGAGGACTATGTACCAGATGATGGAACAAGATAAAACCTCAGAAAAACAACTGAATGAAGTGGAGACAGGCAAAATTCCAGAAAAAGAATTCACAATAATGATAGAGAAGATGATCCAGGACCTCGGAAAAAGAATGGAGGCAAAGATCGAGAAGATGCAAGAAGTGTTTAACAAAGACCAAGAAGAATTAAAGAACAAACAAACAGAGATGAACAATACAATAACTGAAATGAAAAATACACTAGAAGGAATCAATAGCAGAATAACTGAGGCAAAAACACGGATAAGTGACCTGGAAGACAGAATGGTGGAAATCATTGCCGCAGAACAGAATAAAGAAAAAAGAATGAAAAGAAATGAAGACAGCCTAAGAGACCTCTGGGACAACATTAAATGCACCAACATTAGCATTACAGGGGTCCCAGAAGAAGAAGAGAGAGAGAAAGGACCCAAGAAAATATTTCGATTATAGTCGAAAACTTCCCTAACATGGGAAGGAAAAAGTCAATCAAGGCCAGGAAGCGCAGAAAGTCCCAGGCAGGATAAACCCAAGGAGAAACACCCGAGACACATAGTAATCAAACTGACAAAAATTAAAGACAAAGAAAAATTATTAAAAGCAACAAGGGAAAAATGACAAATAACATATAAGAGAACTCCCATAAGGTTAACAGCTGATTTCTCAGCAGAAACTCTAAAAGCCAGGAGGGAGTGGCATGATATATTCAAAGTGATGAAAGGGAAAAACCTACAACCAAGATTACTCTAACTGGCAATGATCTCACTCAGATTCGACAAAGAAATCAAAAGCTTTACAAACAAGCAAAAGCTAAGAGAATTCAGCACCACCAAACCTGCTCTACAACAAATGCTAAAGGGACTTCTCTAAGTGGGAAACACAAGAAAAGGACCTACAAAAACAAACCCAAAACAATTAAGAAAATGGTAATAGGAACATACATATTGATAATTACCTTAAATGTGAATGGATTAAATACTCCAACCAAATGACACAGGTTCACTTAATGGATACAAAAATAAGACCCATGTATATGCTGTCTGCAAGAGACTCACTTCAGACCTAGGGACACATACAGACTGAAAGTGAGGGGATGGAAAAAGATATGCCATGCAAATGGAAATCAAAAGAAAGCTGGAGTAGCAATTCTCATATCAGATAAAATAGACTTTAAAATAAAGACTATTACAAGAGCCAAAGAAGGACCCTACATAATGGTCAAGGGATCAATCCAAGAAGAAGCTATAACAATTGTAAATATTTACGCTCCCAACATAGGAGCACCTCAATACATAAGGCAAATGCTAACAGCTATAAAAGAAGAAATCGACAGTAGCACAATAATAGAGGGGGACTTTAACACTTCACTTAACACCAATGGACAGATCATCCAGACAGAAAATTAATAAGGAAACACAAGCTTTAAATGACACAATAGACCAGATAGATTTAATTGATATTTATAGGACATTCCATCCAAAAACAGCAGATTACACTTTCTTCTCAAAGGCACACAGAACATTTTCCAGGATAGATCACATCTTGGGTCACATCTCAAGCCTTGGTAAATTTAAGAAAATTGAAATCATATCAAGCATCTTTTCCGAACACAACACTATGAGATTAGAAATAAATTACAGGGAAAAAAACATAAAAAACACAAACACATGGAGGCTAAACAATATGATACTAAATAACCAAAAGATCACTGAAGAAATCAAAGAGGAAATCAAAAAATACTTAGAGACAAATGACAAAACACGATGTTCCAAAACCTATGGGATGCAGCAAAAGCAGTTCTAAGAGAGAAGTTTACAGCAATACCTCAAGAAACAAGAAAAATCTCAAATAAACAATCTAACCTAAAGGAACTAGAGAAAGAAGAATAAACAAACCCAAAGTTAGCAGAAGGAAAGATCATAAAGCTCAGAGCAGAAATAAATGAAATAGAAACAAAGAAAACAATAGCAAAGATCAACAAAACTAAAATCTGGTTCTTTGAAAAGATAAACAAAATTGATAAACCATTAGCCAGACTCATCAAGAAAAAGGGTGAGGACTCAAATCAATAAAATTAGAAATGAAAAAGGAGAAGTTACAACAGACACCACAGAAATACAAAGCATTCTAAGAGACTACTACAAGCAACTCTATGCCAATAATATGGACAACCTGGAAGAAATGGACAAATTCTTAGAAAAGTACAACCTTCCAAGACTGAACCAGGAAGAAATAGAAAATATGAACAGACCAATCACAAGCATTGAAATTGAAACTGTGATTAAAAATCTGCCAACAAACAAAAAAGTCCAGGACCAGACGGCTTCACAGGCAAATTCTATCAAACATTTAGAGAAGAGCTAACACCTATCCTTCTCAAACTCTTCCAAAAAATCACAGAGGAAGGAACACTCCCAAACTCATTCTACGAGGCCACCATCATCCTGATACCAAAACCAGACAAAGATACTACAAAAAAGGAAAATTACTAACCAATATCACGGATGAATATAGATGCAAAAATCCTCAACAAAATACTAGCAAACAGAATCCAACAACACATTAAAAGGATCACACACCATGATCAAGTGGGATTTATCCCAGGGTTGCAAGGATTCTTCAATATACACAAATCAATCAATGTGATACATCATATTAATAAATTGAAGAAAAACAACTATATGATCACCTCAATAGATGCAGAAAAAGATTGTGACAAAATTCAACACCCATTTATGATAAAAACTTTCCAGAAAGTGGGCATAGAGGGAACCTACCTCAATATAATAAAGGCCATATAGGACAAACCTACAGCAAACATCATTCTCAATGGTGAAAAACTGAAAGCATTTCCTGTGAGATCAGGAACAAGACAAGGATGTCCATTCTCACCACTATTATTCAACATAGTTTTGGAAGTCCTAGCAACAGCAATCAGAGAAGAAAAATAAATAAAAAGAATACAAATTGGAAAAGAAGAAGTAAAACTGTCACTGTCTGCAGATCACATGAAACTAACTATACATAGAGCATCCTAAAGATGCCACCAGAAAACTACTAGAGCTAATCAATGAATTTGGTAAAGTTGCAGGATACAAAATTAATGCACAGATATCTCTTGCATTCCTATACACTAAGAATGAATGATCAGAAAGAGAAATTAAGGAAACAATCCCATTCACCATTGCAACAAAAAGAATAAAATACGTAGGAATAAACCTACCTAAGGAGGTAAAAGACCTGTACTCAGAAAACTATAAGACATTGATGAAAGAAATCAAAGACGACACAAACAGATGGAGAGATGTACCATGTTCTTGGATTGGAAGAATCAATATTGTGAAAATGACTGTACTACCCAAAACAATCTACAGATTTAATGCAATCCCTATCAAACTACCAATGGCATTTTTTACAGAACTAGAACAAAAAATCTTAAAATTTGCATGGAGACACAAAAGACCCCGAATAGCCAAAGCAGTCTTGAGGGAAAAAAACGGAGCTGGAGGAATCAGGCTCCCTGACTTCAGACTATACTACAAAGCTACAGTAATCAAGACAATATGGTACTGGCACAAAAACAGAAACATAGATCAATGGAACAAGATAGAAAGCCCAGAGATAAACCCACGCACCTATGGTCAACTAATCTATGACAAAGGAGGCAAAGATATACAATGGAGAAAAGACAGTCTCTTCAATAAGTGGTGCTGGGAAAACTGGACAGCTACATGTAAAAGAATGAAATTAGAATACTCCCTAACACCATACACAAAAATAAACTCAAAATGGATTAGAGACCTAAATGTAAGACTGGACACTATAAAACTCTTAGAGGAAAACATAGGAAGAACACTCTTTGACATAAATCACAGCAAGATCTTTTTTGATCCACCTCCTAGAGTAATGGAAATAAAAACAAAAATAAACAAATGGGACCTAATGAAACTTCAAAGCTTTTGCACAGCAAAGGAAACCATAAACAAGACGAAAAGACAACCCTCAGAATGGGAGAAAATATTTGCAAACGAATCAATGGGCAAAGGATTAATCTCCAAAATATATAAACAGCTCATGCAGCTCAATATTAAAAAACCATACAACCCAATCACAAAATGGGCAGAAGATCTAAATAGACATTTCTCCAAAGAAGACATACAGATGGCCAAGAGGCACATGAAAAGCTGCTCAACATCACTAATTATTAGAGAAATGCAAATCAAAACTACAATGAGGTATCACCTCACACCAGTTAGAATGGGCATCATCAGAAAGTCTACAAACAACAAATGCTGGAGAGTGTGGAGAAAAGACAACCCTCTTGCACTTTTGGTGGGAACGTAAATTGATACAGCCACTATGTAGAACAGTATGGAGGTTCCTTAAAAAACTAAAAATAGAATTACCATGCGACCCAGCAATCTCACTACTGGGCATATACCCAGAGAAAAACATAATTCAAAAAGACACATGCACCCCAATGTTCACTGCAGCACTATTTACAATAGCCAGGTCATGGAAGCAACCTAAATGCCCATCGACAGATAAATGGATAAAGAAGATGTGGCACATATATACAATGGAATATTACTCAGCCATAAAAAGGAACGAAATTGGGTCACTTGTAGAGATGTGGATGGACCTAGAGAAAGTCATACAGAGTGAAGTTAGTCAGAAGGAGAAAAACAAATATCGCATATTAACGCATATATGTGGAATCTAGAAAAATGGTACAGATGAACCGGTTTGCAAGGCAGAAATAGAGACACAGATGTAGAGAACAAATGTATGGACACCAAGGGGGGAAAGCGGGGTGGGAGGGTTGGTGGTGTTGGGATGAATTGGGAGATTGGGATTGACATGTATACACTAATACGTATAAAATAGATATAAGAATCTGCTGTATAAAAAATAATAAATTAAATTAAATTTTTAAAAAAGAAGATGTGGTGTATATTTACACTGGAATACTACTCAGTCATAAAAAAGAATGGAATAATGCCATTTGCAGCAACATAGATGGACTTAGAAATTATCACACTAAGTGAAGTCAGACAGAGAAAGACAAATATCGTATGATATAACTTATATGTAGAATCTATAATATGACACAAATGGACTTATTAATGAAACAGAAACAGACTCACAGGCATAGAGAACAGAGTTGTGGTTGCCAAGGGAAACAGCGGGGGTGGGGGGTAAATTGGGAGTTTGAGATTAACAGATGTAAAGTATTACATATAGAATGGATAAACAACAAGGTCCTACTGTAATAGTACAGGGAACTATATTCACTATCCTGTGATAAACCATAATGGAAAAGAAAAAAATTTTTTAAATAAAAGAAGCTCTTAAATACAACATTTAAAAAAATTAGAGTCTGATATGTGGATTCATGTCCTAACCCTACAAAGACACTACATCTTTGTAACTTCCTATTTTGTATACTTTATTTGTATAACTCCAAATGAGTGGCTTTGAATACTTGTTCTCATAGATTATGAATTTTAAATCGTGTCCACTATAATATGGGGCATCAGTAGCTAATTTTGTCGATTAGTCAACAGGGTATTCAAAAATATCCCCTAATGAATGCTTTAATAATAATAATTTCCAGATAGCAAAAAAATCTTCTGTGTTGTTTATAAGATAGAAACTCTCCCAAAATTTATCTTTAAACACAATTCCTATCAAAGTCCCAGCTAATTCTTCACAGATACTGATAATCTGGTCCTAAAATTTATACAGAAATGCAAAGGTTCCAGAATAGTCAACAAAGTTTTCAAGAAGGAAATCAAAGTTGAATTTCCCCAAATAAAAAATATATTATAAAGCCTCCTAAATCAAGACAGTATGGTACTGACATAAGGATAAACATATAGATTTAAATAACAGCATTAATAGTACAAAAGTAAACTCATATTTATGGTTGACTTTTGACAAAAGTTCCATGGCATTTCATTAGGAAAGGATGGTCTTTTCAGCAAAGGGGCTGAGAGAAAATTGGATATACATATGCAAAGAGATTAATTCAAACCCTTATCTCACACCATACACAAAAAACTAACTCAAAATACATCACAGACCTAAATGTAATAACCAAAATTATGGAAGAAAACATAAGAGGAAGTCTATGTGACTTTGAGTTAGACACAGAGTTCTTCTTAGTTACAACATCAAAAGCACATTCCATAAAAGGAAAAAATAAATTGGATTTTTTTCAAAATCTATAAAAATTGTCTTTGAAAGATACCATCACGAAAAGGAACAGAAACCTCTAGACTAGAAGAAAACATTAGCAAATCCTATGTCTGACAAAGGATTTACATTCAGAGTATACAAAGAACTCTTAAAACTAAATAGCAGAAAGACAAAAAACCTAATTTAAAATAGGCAAAAGATTTGAACAGACATGTCACCAAAGATGATATATGAATGGCTATGAAAAGGGACATGAAAAGATGCTCAACATAGTCATTAAGAAATGCAAATTCAAACCACAATGAAATACTGCTGCACAGCCACAAAAATAGTTTTAATCAAAAAGAGACAATAACAAGCGTTGATGAGGATGTAGAGAAACTGGAATCCTAATAAATTGCTGGTGGGAACGTAAACTGGTGCAGTACTTTGTAAAAGAATTCGGCAGTTTCTTAAAATATTAAACGTAAATTTACCATATCACCTAGCAATTCCACTCCTAGGTATCTACCCAAGAGGAATAAAAATATATATCTACACAACGACTTATACACAAATGTTTATATTAGCATTATTCATAACAGCAAAAAAGTGGAAACAATCCAAATGCCCATCAACTGATGGATGAATAAACAATGACTTATTATTCAGCAAGAAAAAGAATGTACTATTGATACATGCTACCACATGGACAAACCTCAAAAACATTATGCTAAGTTTAAGATGCCAGACACAAAAGACCAAATTTTATATGATTTCATTTACATGAAATGTAAAGGTAAATCTATAAAAAGAGAAAGTTGATGAATGGTTGCCTGGGACTGGGGGTAGGAACAGAATGATTGCAAATGGATGTGAGGGACCCCTTTGGGGTGATGGAAATGTTCTAAAACTGAATTGTGGTGATGGTTGCACCGTTCTGTAAATGTACTAAAAATCATTGAATTGCACACTGGGGTGAATTTATGGTATGTAAATCATACCAGAAAAAAAGATATTGGGGGAAAAATCATTCACAGTATCCTTTTCAATTTGTCACATTTTAAATAATGATTTACCCTAGAAAAAAGCAGCTTGACATATTCTTGAATCTATCTTACTAATGAGAAATAATTAGGTTCTACTTAGAAAAATTTCTACATAGGAACTTTCATCATAAAATACCAGTTCAATGCCTTTTAAAACATTACTAATTAGAACCATCTATTTTGAAGTGACAAAATTCTAACTGGAGATCTACAGAGACACAGGAATTATCCACATTAGTAAACAAAATGGAGCACTAAATAATTAAATTTTAAAAGACAGATATTTCCACAATGAATTACTCATACTTTGCTAAGTATGTGTATACATAATTGTTATTTCCACAATAAATTACTCAGACTTTCTATTTTGTTGTAATAAACTGTTGAAGTTCTATTTATCCGTAAGCACACAACCAGACAACACTGTGAAGACCCTATGCTATCTATACATAAGTTCCTCTGTCAATAAATGAACTGCCTATCTATGAACTGGGCACACTAAAATATTTGCTGGTAGTATAATACTTTTATAATGGAAATGTACCTATCACATTTTAGTTGCTATTACGTGCATTCAAATCCAAATTATAATGGAGATAGACAATTTGCACTAATCAGATTAGCTGATATAATTATCTGCCTGGCCACTCCTCTTAGCATGTTAATGTTTTTTGACTGTTAACCCTAATGAGCTTTACAGGACTCTTAACATACAAATTCTTGCAATATGAATGAGTAGATAAGCCTTGTTAGGTTATTTCTGCCATTTGAGATAGCTCACCATTTAATTCTCATGCATCTCCAAAGTCCTCTTAACCTGACCACACTGCTCTGCCATTCCGGTGTAGATAATCTCTCACAAAGAGTTTCTAATTTTCTCACTTATTTTCTAATATGCCTCTACAATGTGCCTCAGTCTTCACTTAGCCACATCTAAACTTGGTGGTATGGTAGGCCCTTTGCAATCTGAAGGTATGTTTCTTCCTTTATTTCTGATAAATTTTATTTTACTACAGTAACTATCATGAAACAGCTAGAGTAAGTCTCCTGCTATATTACCTATAAAACTGTTGATGACAATTTGAAATAATTCATCTCTATTTACTTCCAAATTCTAGAATGGGAAGCAAGTTTCGACTTTTGTATACTTTTTCACCTAAAGAGTAGGAAAACATTCATACTGGCATTAAGGTCCCATTATATCATCTCCCAACTAGTTCACATTTATAGCCTGTTGAATAATTGAAATTCATAAAATCCTTTCTAGCTCAATGGCATCTGAGTGGGTTCCTGGAAAGATGTTAAAGGTAAGGACAGGAGGTATCCAAGTTTAGTATAGTTGGAGCTGAAAGACAGCATTAAAATTCATTCAAGACACATAGGATATGAAGTTTGATGGATGCAAATCCAGTCCTTAAAGATCCTGAGCTCTGGAGTTTTCGGAGCCACTAGAGTGGCTGCCCTCAAATCTGAGCTTGCACAGGAATGACCTTGGAGTCTTTTGAAATACACTTCTTAGTGTTGAGGCTCAATCTGGGATTCTCATTTTAAATGGAGAATTCCCAGCTCCCACTACCTCACCCCCACTGCCGTGATTTTGATACAGGTGTTTGCACACCAGACTTTAAAAAACAGGGCATCAAGAAGCATGATCCAAAAGCCGATGGTGTGGGTTCACTGCAGAAAGTGGTCATACATTTTAGGTGAAGCCAGGCAGAGGGAAGAGGAAAAATCTGGGGCGAAACATCTTCATATGTTTGTGAAGGAAAAAAAAATGTTTAGGTCTGATAATTTTAATTGGAAAGCAAAACGAAGGCAGGAGCTGTTTAAATAATGCTGAAACTGGCTCATCAGCTCCATTCCCTGACCATCTGTGTTAAAGCCTAAACAGCTAATAATGTATTGCAAATATATGGATGTTAATTATGAAATGAAATCAGCTGGAAAAGGCAAGTACTAAACTAATCCCCAAGGGCCTTCTTAACACCACCATGCAATAATTCTGTATGAATATCTGGGTAGCATTGAAATGGCTGAGTTCCCATTTTCTCACTTCTCTCAGTCTAGGGCTTGGCATTAGAATAAAGAAGAGATGGAGACAAGATGATGTGCTCACTATGGCTGCACCCTAAGTGCACTCTGCATCAAATTATGGTCCTCACTTGGCTGCGGGAATCTTAAAATTCCCCTCAGGAACACCCCCTCACCCACCTCATCCCCCGCCACCAAATCATAATCCAAGGGGGACTACTGGTTCTCTCGGTGCTTTAAAATACGCCGATTACTTCCCTAACTCAATACACTTCCCATCTATCAGGAACCTGGAACTCCTCTGATTATTCTTTATTTTGCAAACACAAAGCCATAAAACCATCTGGGTAAAAATGTAATTGTAATTAAGCGGAAACATTCAATTGTGCATGAACTCAATAAAAATGTGCTCTCTTTTAGTGCTGCATAAAAAATGTTTTAAGACTGCTATACAGAATTTCCTGAATTTAAAAAGGTATACTATTTTTATGATTCACCTAATAAACTTCTAATAAGTATATATTAATATTAAATATTATCAAATAAATATTATTAAATAAACAAAATTTCTTCTCACAAAATTGGTCCATGCCTGAAGTCTCTCAGGAGGACACTAAGACATAGATTAATACATGATTAAAGGGGTTATTAACTTTTAATGTATAATATAGCTTTTTCCATCAGCATGATGATTCTTTTTACTAGAATTCACTATATCACTTCCTTAAAAAAAAGACTGGAGTATCTACATATTGGCCACTCTAAGTACAGAAACTTCTTCCATGTGTCACTGTCAGCAGGAACATAATCATCCGTGCCGTTCTAACTTTTAAACAGGAAAACCATGGATGGTTTAAGGAGATGTGCACTTAAAGTTGATAAGGAAACACTGAACACTTAACTAAATCGAACCGTGAAAAAGACAGGTAGGACAAGTTGAGGCAAAGAGAAGTTTCCTTAAAAACTGTAAGGACCTTGAAGCAAGAACTATTTACCCTTTTGTTCTCTGGGTATTCGGCACAGTATATAGATGTAACTAGCCCACTACTGATGAATTCTTAGAGTGCTCGGCTCTTGAAAACAATGCTGCGATGAATAGGCTTATACATAAATCTTTTGCTCTTATGTGAATATTCCTCTAATATTGATACCTACAAGCAGAATTGCTGAAAAGTAAGCATGTTTAAAATTTAAATACATACCACACAAGAGGCTCTACCCAATTTACTCCCCTACAATGTATAAGGTTAAGTGTTCCCCAAGCGTGCCCACCAGATATTATTAATCTGCACAATCTGTGCCAATCTATGAACCAAAAGTGATGACTGAGAAAAAATTTTCCCTAGTTTCCTAATACATTTGAAAAAATTGTGAATGTTTATTCGATATTTATATTTCCTTTACAGCATATCCACAAGAAAGTTAACAGTGCTTATCTATGGATGTTAAGATTACAGATGACTTATTTTATGTATTTTCTAAACTCTCTATACTCAGCTTGTATTATTTTGTTATTAACATTTATCTTTTTAAAATACTCATAGAAAAGAACTTCCCTGGTGGCGCAGTGGTTAAGAATCTGCCTGCCAATGCAGGGGACACGGGTTCAAGCCCTGGTCCGAGAAGATCCCACATGCCGTGGAGCAACTAAGCCCGTGCGCCACAACTACTGAGCCTGCACTCTAGAGCTCTTGAGCCACAACTATTGAGCCTGTGTGCCACAACTACTGAAGCCCGTGCGCCTAGAGCCCATGCTCCACAACAAGAGAAGCCACCGCTCACCGCAACTAGAGAAAGCCTGCGCGCAGCAACAAAGACCCAACGCAGCCAAAAAATAATTAATTAATTAATTTAATTTAATTAAAGATAAATAAATAATATACTCATAGAAAAAGAGCACTGGAATTAGAAATGAAAAACACCAAACACCTAATAGAAAAATGAGTAGAAGAAATGAACAGAAAGTTTACAGGAAAGGAAATGAGAATAAAAATATGAAAAGATGGTCAGTCTCACCATTAATATCAAAAAAATGTAAATTAAAACTACTTTGAGGGCTTCCCTGGTGGCGCAGTGGTTGAGAATTTGCCTGCCAATGCAGGGGACACGGGTTCGAGCCCTGGTCTGGGAAGATCCCACATGCCACGGAGCAGCTGGGCCCATGAGCCACAACTACTGAGCCTGCGCATCTGGAGCCTGTGCTCCGCAACGAGAGAGGCCGCGATAGTGAGAGGCCCGCGCAACGCGATGAAGAGTGGTCCCCGCTTGCCACAACTAGAGAAAGCCCTCGCACAGAAACGAAGACCCAACACAGCAATCAATCAATCAATAAATCAATCAATAAATAAGAACGTGAATTTCTCAAAAAAAAAAAAAAAAAACTACTTTGAGATAACATTTCTTGCCCATTAGATTTTACAAAGATCAAAATTTTTAATAATACCTATATTGGTGACAGCATAGCTGAAAGACGTACTCTGTTTCTCTGCTGACCTGAGAGTGTAAAGTGGCACACCTCCATAGGGTACAATCAGGCAATATTGCCCCCAATTTACCAATACATATGCCCTTTGACAAGGGCATGACATAGGCAAAACGACATATCTAGAGTCTTATTCATTTAGCACTGTTCATAACAGGAAAATACTGGAATCCATTAAACGTACATCCACACCAAACTGATTAAGGAAATTATGCCACATTTTTGCAATCAGATAAAATGGAAGTACCAAAACAGAAAGGGGATTCTCTTTATGTACTCATATGTGATAATCTCACACATCAGTGTGTGTGTGTCTGTGTGTGTGTGTGTGTGTGTGTGTGTAAATAATGTGGCTTTTAAAAGCTCTTAATGCATTTTATTTGTTTATGCATCAATTACCTCTAGCTCACATGCTAGAAACTAATAACCCTGGCCAACTCTAGGAAGGGATACTGAGCAACAACTGGGGAAAGGCTGCTGGAGGAAGATTTTCATTGCATAACTTTTTGGAGGTTCTGTGTGGTGAAGTCTGAGTCCTTGTAATTTTGAAAATGATTTTATTCTGCCTTTAGGTCTGAATGGTAATTTGGCTGAATCTAGGATTCAAAATCACGTTTCATCAGAAATCTGAGGCTATCAACTCATGACCCCCTAGCATCTGGTATTACTGATTCAATCTCTAATATCAATCTGACACTCATTTTATTGTAGATAATCTTTCCTTTATTAAACATGTAGGATTTTCTCTTTATCTTTGATTTTCTAATATTCTGTCACAATGAGTCTAGGTTTGGGTCTCTCTTTCCTTATGCTACTCTCTGTTTAGTGGTTGGTCTTTCAGTCTGAAGGTGTGTGTCTTTATTTATGGGGCAAATTTGATTCTGATACAAAAAAACATCTCTTTAACCTCTACCTAACCAACACTGGTTCCATCAACCAATTCATCTCAAATCACTGAATTAAATAACACTCTCCACACCATCCAGAAAACATGATCACTGAGGCATGCAGTATGCCCAACACTCACTGAGCTTAGATTCCTCTCTTGTCTTGTTGCACACAATTACTTCCACCAGTCAGCCTGTATGTTCACCAAGAATCAGCTATATTTGCTTGAACATATGTTCACAACATTTTGTAATTACATAATTTAATCAAACCTAAATATTAATGCAAGTGAAATATAGTGCAAAAGATGTCTCTGTTTCTATGAAAACTCTGGAAAAACTTAAGATTAAGTTGCTAAAAAAAAAAAAAGTGCTGTAATTTTATTTGGGATGAAACAACTGTACAAGATTTGAAAGTTTTAAAAGTCCAGGATTCTACACATAAATTGCCTTGCATTTGTCTTTTAAATTTTATTCCAAATACAGAAACCTATATTGGAAATTGATCTTGGTGCATCGTGAGTAAGGCTCACCTGGAGCACGAGTTATCTGACCTACACTCAAAGGCGTCGTATCTGGCCTCACATCCAAAGCTTGGCCAATGAATGTATATTTTGGTGATGTATATTAGAATCATACGTTTAGGGTTCATTTGCATGCATTTTTAAAACTCTCTCCTTTAACTTATTTTTTTAAATTAACTCCCATTAAAGAAATTTGGACCATCTAGATCTATGATTCATGGCTCACAACTTTTCTTTCATATTTTGCATCCATTTGTCCTTTATGTTCTATTCTGGGACAATTTCTGGGTTTGCCTTCTAGGTCACAAATTTACTTACCAGTTCATCTATGGAGTTTTTAATTCTAATGATCATATAATGTGAGTTCCATTGTATCTAATCATTTTTTACAGACAGCAGCTGTCCTGGTTTTTTTCCATGAATATATATCTACTCTTATTTTTCAGTTAAAGTATTCTATTTAATCTAGTAAGATTTTTGCTTCATGGTTTTAATCAACCAGTTTGATGACTCTCTTTTATATGGTTTGTTTTCTTAACAGTGTGATATTCTTAAGTGCCAGCTCCTCTCTTTTTGTTGGTTTCCTACTCACCTATCTGTTGTGACCAGCTCTCCTCTAGTTATTTGGAGGCACAAGTGGGACCACCTACTGTATGCAGGAAGCCAATGGCTCAACTTTTGAGAGTGGAGACTCTCTATCCTCTGGTGTCATCCACATGTCCGGGAAAGCTCTACCACTATTCTCTCCGCTCTTGCCTAGGGACACACAGTTGGCCTCTGCTACCTGGCACAACTGGACAGCAGACAAAACCAATAGTGCTGTTATTCAAGGGCCCCTTGTGCTCATGGCCTTCTCTTTCTCTGCAAGTGCAGTAGCACCTCTGCCATAGCTGCCTTCATTCACACATGTTCTCTAATGTCTATATGTTTTCCATTAATCCAATCCAAACTGTTTGCAGTCTTTCAGAAGATACTCAAAATGTCTGATGTACTGATGGCATTCTTTTAGAATACTGCTTTAGATTTATTTAGAATATCTTTTCTGTCATTCCTAAGATTTGGCTTGAGCAAAGCAGCTGGATGTGTGCTGTTAATCTGCAATCTCTTTTCATTTGGATGTTGATTCCACTTCTACTCCAGTTCTCCTAGGTATGTACTACCTTTTCCCTGTCCTCATACCCTCCTCTCCTATTTCCATACTGGTACTTGATAAAGTTCCTTGTCCAAAAGGGATGCCCCCAAATATTTAAGTGTTCAAAACTTCCCATGGTACCAAATACTTTGATTCACATAAGGAAGTAAATTGAAAAAAAAAAACAAAAAAAAACGGAATTTACACAAGGCTGCAGATTTTGCATCAAGAGCTAATCAGCATAACTACTATATAAAACTCTAAATTTATAAAACTCTAAGTTTAAGTAAGTCTTAGTAGTTACTCTTTATCATCCTGGAAAAATAATCTAAATATTACTGATAGCCAGTAATCATCAATCTAAAGAGAATCACGGGCAAGGAATGTACTGATCTAGTTTATCCTGGCCCAGTGCTTAGGTGTGCTTTTTTTAAAAAAGTGTTAATTTTGAGCAAACATGACTGTTTCACTCTTTCATGGAATTTAATTTGTTGCTTTTTTGTACTTTAATTTTTTAGAGATTACTATTTAAAACAGAATAACGTACTATATGTGTAACATTTTATTCAGTGATTTTTACTGGGTGCCTACTAAAAACTAGATATCTTACCATGTTCTGGAAATGAAGAGATGAACAAGAGAGTATCATCATAGCACTTGGGACATTCCTACATCTGTATGTAACACAACCTACTTTATGTCCCTATTTATATTTGTGACTGGCAAGCCAGGTTGGGAACTCCTTGAAACATACCAAGGCTTTCTCATCCCCTTTCTGTGTTCTCTGTACCTACAAAATGCCTTGCTCAAAGGAGTCGTTCAATAAATGCTTAATTTCTTAATATTACTTATGTGCCCATTAGATCTCAATTATTTTTCAGTATTAGAGACTAATAAGGGAAAATAGTGAGGACACTTCATACATTAATTGCTAGATATACAAATACAATTTGTGCATTTTACAAATAAGGGAAATAAGATCCAGAAAGATTAAGTACTTTGAAGAGGCAGCACCGGAACCTGTAACCAAAATCTCCATTCAATCACTTTTCCCTTCACAGCACAAGTTAGATTGATATCTGGAGAATGAATTGGCCAGTCTTAACAAATGTTCACCACTTTGCAATACTTGATAACTGATGATCTATTTCCTTTGATAGAGACTTTTAGAACCTTTCAAATATGTAATAATTCAAAAGGTGTTGAGGAGTTCAGGCACAAGTGAGTAAAACTTGCTACTGAGAGGGGGAAGGGAAGGTGTACTTTGTAATCTACTCTTTCCTGTGCAACTGACAGTCAGAAAGCTTTTACTAATTGAGAAGAAAACACTGTTGCAAACTAAAGGAGTTGCATTTATAAAGAATGCACCTTCATATAAAGACATCATGATGCCTCACATTAGAATTACTGGATCACAGAATTTAAATAGAGAAAAACAAGAATGCAATCCTTGGATAATCAACAGTTAAACAGAAAAAGCCCGTACTCAGGCAGACAAGGCTTTTGAGGTCTGATCTCACCAGGCAGTTTAGGATCACTTCCCCTTATTGCACCTTCTGGCCTCCTCCAAAGAAACTTTTTTTTTCATTCCCTTGTTAGGCTCTGCATTTTCTCATCTCCACTCAGTCTCTTCCTTCTATCTGTAACACTCCCAGCCCTTTCCTGCCTGGAGAAAGGCTCCCCATGCTTCAAAATCCACTGAAACTCTGACTTGGGAAGCCTTCCCCAACTCCCCAAGCGTGATTTAACCTCGGGCATAACATTTGATTTAACATGCTGGTATGTCACTGTTTCATGACCACCTGTGTTGTATCTACTTGTATATGATGTTCTTCTAATCTGTGAGCCCCTAATGCAGGTTCTAGAATATATTTGGCATCCAACAAAATTTTCATTCTATCATCCAATTTTAACTAAGTCATCAGATTCTCTCATTTTACTTATGAAAACTGGATCCCAGAGAGGAAAGGGACTTGTCAATCAGCAGGGAACAGGCCAATGTCAGAGCTCAGATAACAAATTATGCTTTCCCTTTCCTAATCCACCCTCATAAGGGAAAGGGCTGGCATGATAGAGTCTGGAGTAACAAACCCCCCCTTCTTGGCTATTTGCCTAACTTTTTACTCAAAGTCTGACTGCTACACTGTATTGCTAGCAATGTCAGTCTTCCTCAATAACAAAGACTTCCCAGTTCAGAACACATACATATGTGGCTAATAGGAAAAGTGAGTAAAAGTCCAACATGATAAACAGGGAGGTATGTCAAACTCCTATTCAGTCTATGAAAAACCTACTCATAATTCTAACTTTGCTCCTTTAAGTATGGAGAGAAGGCATAGCTCATTTGGAAAATCTGACCAAAAGCCCACATTTCAACACAGTGAAATGCTTTATCCCCTATTGCTTCTACCGCACCAGGAACTTTCTATATGTAATTATTTAATCCCCGGCCAAAAACCGGTGGACAATGAAATCCCCACAAAATGTTTCCCCCAGTGAAGTGTTCAAACATCAGTTCCACAAAAAAAATTTTTTAAAGCTTTTCATGTAATTTTTCCATGCCATTTTTTTTTCACCCATGGCTAAAAATGACCATATTTGAATATTCATCATTATGAGCATCTGGTAAAATACAGCCCTGTGCAGCATTTTACATCATTTGACTATGGGATCTTAGAAGGGTATAGATAAAAATTTCCAGTTTCATTTTGTTTGGATTTTTAACCATCTTTTTCCATTTCATGGTTTTGGGTGCCTTTGATTGTGCTGATATTTTCTGCTGTCCATTACTATTGGATTTTTCTCCAAATGAGCAGGTTGCTTTCAGTAAAGTCCTTGTGGATTTCATCAATGGCTCACTTGGAATATCAAAATGAAGCCACAAATCATGTGCGTGTTTACAATATTTTGTGGGTTTTGCCTTAAACCAACAGTAAAGTCCACAGTGATGATGGCTACACAACAATGTGAATGTACTTAACACTACGGACTGGACATATAAAAATGGTCAAAATTGTAAATTTTATGTTATGCATACTTTACCACAAAGTAAAGGTCAACTTACAGGAGGCAACAATTATCCCAAACCCTGGGTCAAAAGACAGGGGGGGAAATGGAATGATGATCTCTATTATTCAGACAGGGCAAATGGCTTTTACTTTCTAGCTCCAACAGGCCTCTTAGCCAGGCTCTCATCCCTGCTATCTTCCTCCACGGAGTGGAGAAAAGAAAAGAAACTTTTGCCAAATAAAACGTAAACCTTAGAAAAGAAATGTTAAATCATAGAACCATAACCCTTCAAGTACTGACTGGATTCTCATGTCATCCATTAGTCAACTGCTCGCAGCCTTTGAGTTAACTCCTTCTCCACTCGTTTCTCACAGGAACAGTGAACAGGTGTCCCGTGTGAGCGTGGATGTGTTTAAATTCCAGACAGCTGTCAGAACGTAACTCCCTAGAGGACTGTTCTGACAACTTTGAAGTGGGACATGAAAAAAACTATGAGATAATAGATGAGAAACTGAGGGTGAGGGGCAAACAAGGAGGAGATTCAGCAGGGAGCAGACTGGTTGTCTTCCAGTCTCCTAAAAGACACCACGTGGTGGGCTTATTTTGAAAAGCAGAAATAAAACCAGTGGGAAGAGTTGCAAGGAGACAGTTTTACCTAGTGTTTTGAAGAAACTTATGACCATCTAGCAGAAGGCTATTAATCCATCCAAGTAGCCTTCAGATTCGCTGACTGCCCTGGAGATGTTGCATGGGAGGTACACGGTAGAGACTCCTGGGGGGTGCAGACTAGGGCCAAGGTCAGGGCGCACTTCGTAAGGGTATGAGGTGCAGGCAAATCAGTCTGGTCTACGAGGGGGAGAGGGAGGAGTGGCAGGGGGAAGAGGAGAGCTGGGGAAGGAAAGGCGCTTACCAGGCCACCTCCGCAGGTGCTGAAAGAGGCCAGCGAGCCGGGGTGCCGCAGCACAGCCCCGGTGTAGAAGCAGGAGGCGTCGGGTGGCGCTGGAGGGCGCGGGGCGGCTGCTGCCCGCGTGGGGCCCGGGCCCGGACTCGGCCGCTGTTCCACCGCGAAGCGCGGCGCCAGGAAGCTGCCGTCTCTCCGGAGCAGCAGGTACAGGTCCCGGGAGAAGGCCGGGATCCGCAGCAGTACCTCGTCGCCGTCCGGCTCTGCTTGCTGCGCCGGGGGCGGAGATGGGGGCGGCGGCGGCGGCTGCCACGAGGCCGGGGCGCCCGGGGACAGGGCGGCAGCCCCGCTGGATCCCCGCGGCACCTCCTGCGATTCGAGCTCCTCGTCCTCTTCGCCCCCCGGCGGCGGGGGTCGGGGCCGGGGCTCTGACCGGCCTTCCGCGGGCTCCTGGGGCGGCGCCGGGGCCACGGAGCGCACCTCGCGGGAGCTGCCGGCTGCCTGAGCCCGGGCGCCTTCGCCGCCCGTGGCGCCGCGCACCCAGCCTGGGTCCGCGCTGCCCCCGCTGCCGCCGGCCGCGTCCACCGGCTCCCGGCGCCAGAGTGCAGGAAACACGACTTCCCACTCCTCGCGGTCGGGGGCGAACTGCAGCCCTGCGGGCGGGGCAGACAGAGAAGTGCGGGGCTTAAGGTGCCGCGATTCCAGTAGCAAAAGCGTCCCCGGGCACACACTCCGCACACAGGGCTCACGGGTAACGCGCTGGAGACCACCCGTCTAGCCCCTGAAACTCTCGCAACCCCTGAAGCCTAGCGATCAGATTACAGACCCCAGCACTTTCAAAATAAAAGTATGATTATCGGGGAAGGGGGAGGGGAAGAGTGGGGCTGCAAAGTTTGGTGACAGTACTTAGCTGTAGAAAAGAAAACCGGTGCAAAGACTCCAGCACAATTAAATGATTTCCTTAAGTATCTGCCAGAGCAAGGCAGAGCTATCAATTTCTTTACGTCCCAATTTTCCTCCAGGTGCTGCAAACGTACCTTTGCAGATCTTATTACTCTCGTGAGAGGAAAACTAAGCATTTCACGTTGTTGAAATGACGCCGCGAGCAGTGCGCTTCGGTCAGGAGCGTGACCCTCTCACCCGCAACCGCACGCCGGTTTTTATTGCTACCCGTGGAGCCCTGCTCACGGCGCACAGCTGCGCCAGCCCTGCCGACCCGTGCGTGCCCAGTCTCCGCTGGGGAAGGTGGAAAGCAAGCCCAAAGTCACGGAAGAACTTACCTGAAACGATCCCATTCGACAGAACCCCCAGCTGGTAGAGGAGGCAGCAGATGTGAGTCAGGCGCATCTCGCGGCTCTTCCCCATACCGCGCTCCCGGCCCCGCGCGCGCCTCCTTGCGCGATCCACCGCGGTCGCAGCCGCCGCCGCCGCCGCCAGCGCCGCCGTCGCCGCCGCCGCCTCCCGGAGCGCAAGGAGGCCGGGCGGCGAGTTTGCCCAGGCCCTTTGTCTGCCGGGGGGGGGGGGGGTGCTGTGTGACTCCGAGAGGCTGCTGGAGCACGGGTGGGGGTGGGGGTGGGGGTGGGGAGGAGCGGGGGCAGGCAGCGCCGCGGCCCCGCAGCGCTCCGGCTCCCTGGCGAATTAGGTGATGAGTCTATTTTCTGTGTTCTGGACGTCGCAGGAGTTTCCGGAGCCCCTCAGGACAGCCCCACAGTCAGCCGAGAGCCGACCGGCGCAAGACAGGCAGCGCTGCCTCGGGACAGGCGGAGGACTGCCCCGCGCGGGCAGGAGCGCCGCGGTGTCCGAGCAGAGGCTCGCCGCCTGCACCCGCGCGAAACTGCCAGGGGCTGGTGCCACGGTCCCAGCAGCCGGGCGTGCCAAGCTCCGCACCGTCCTCGGGACCGGAGGGCTCCAGGCTCCTACCCGCAGCGGCGCGGGAGGGAATTTGTAAGGGGATGAGGGGAAGGCACGAATCGTGAGGTGGGGTGTGGAGAAGATTCAAGCGGATCCGACAAGAAAAAGGGACCAAAGGGTGCCCGCCAAGCGAGGCTTTGCGGGACAAAGGTCCCAGAACACCGCACACGTGCTCACAAGCCCCGTTGGGGTGGGGTGGGGAACCAAATTCCCTCACCTGACTCCTGATTGGCCACTCTGGGAGGCCGGATTTGCATCCTTACGCGGCACCCCCTCCTCCCTGCTGAGGTGTGTGCAGGTAGAAGGGCCGTCCCCTCCCCAGCTCACCCCCTTACTCGGGTTCCTCCTTCAGTGGAGTTCTCCCCCCATCCACACATCACACAAAAGCCAAACTTAGTGCAGACTTGAGCACAAAGCAGCGGCCCCATTTACCAAAGACCTTTGATTTTTCTTCCCATCTTTGTCTCTGGGAATTTTCTAAGCCTGGAGATAATGTAATTCGTCATGGAGTGTGCTTCAAAAGTTCCCAGGACAGTAGACACCCTGACATTTCAGAGCCCCTTATCCCACCTTATCTTTCTGGCTTCCCATTCATCAGTGCTCTCAGTTTCTCTCTCTCTCTCTCTAACTCATGCACACACACACTCCTAATGAGGGTGAGATTAAAGAGACCGGCATTAAATACTGTATTCTAAAGATCTCAGGCCAAGTGAGATTATTTTGCCTTTTTTTTTTTTCCGTTAAAAAATATGTTTTTGCTATGTTTTGTCTTTGGGGTGCAATTCAACCTTAAATATTCTTGCTTTCTCTCTTGCAGCTCTTCCTAGTACCTACTCCCCTCTCTGCACCTCTTTCTTGGCCACATCAAACCTTTCACATCAGACTCAAGGGTGATTGATCTAACCTGCCATTTGCATCCTCTGAACTAGGGCAGACACCTAGAAATAAGAGTTAATGCAAATCAGTTTTTAAAAATTCCAGCACTGAGGTTGGTTCCCCACATCCTTTGTTGTTTTCCCTTCTGTTGCTAGTGTCAAAGGTGACTAGTATGCCTTTGAGGGAGGCAGATGATCTTATTTCAAAGGAAAGCCATTGTTTGAATAAGATGGGTACTAGAATACTTCCTTTGAGTTGTCCAGAGATTAAAAACAAACATAAAGACACTCTAGGTGTGTCTGTCTCCAAACCTTGTCTTGTAAAATCTCTAAAGCTGGAGTAACTAGGGTGGGTGTGGGTTTCTAGACACTCAAGAAGTATCTGCGTTACTTAGGAGCCTACACCCTCCTTTTTATGGGACTCAACTATACAGAGTTAAAACTAGACAAGAAATCAGAGGCAGTTTATTTTTAAGAGATAAAGCACATTTTTAACACAGAAGGTTAGTTTCAATGAAACACCTCCACAAGGATTTGAGTGTTAAATAAAATGTTTCTCATGTAATTTTAACAAGAATGTCAACAAAAATATAAAACTGTAGAAGGAATGCATATTACATTGTGTGTATTTATTGGAATACATTTGTGATTCCTTAAAACTAGATGAGCCATACGATTAAATTAAATATATTTAAAAGCACAGGTTGTCTATGTAAGTTCCCATCTTTCCCTTTTTTTCCCCTGCTATATATAGCCATTAACCCATTCCAATCCCTTACAGTAGAGGTTACTATTGATTGTTACAGAAAAGTTTGCCTAATTCCCAACTATCTCTACTCTTTCTCCTATTTGAAATACTGTTATAATTTATTTGTATATTTTCAAAGGCTTTTATAAATCATTTGGGTTGTAATGACTCATGTACATATTTCTTCTACTAGACTATCAATTTTTTGAAAAGGTAGGAATGATTTCTTTTATATACCTTTTTTACATCACCCTAATACAATGATTTATATACCAAATGCATGTGGAAATTCTCTAAGATGCTTTAGAAGATGATAGACATTGATTTCTGTATGGTGTTTTATTCCAATTCCTTGACCCAGAATTACAAGTCTAGATCTGTTGATGATCAGTTACTATCAGCATGATTTATCTGGCTTACAGAGAGAATAAGCCTAAGAGAGAAATGACTGTGTGAAGATTTTGTGCTTATGTAAAAGAGACTTAGAGGTGCAAATAAGAGCATCAGTTAAATTGGGTTTGATTATGTACATATGTAAAAAAAAGAACTAGCCTGATTTAGAATTAAGTAAAATGTAAGTGGTGAAATAGAGGAGAAAAGGCAAGACTGTGACATGTGTGTGCATTACCAACCTTAGAGGAAGAAGAGAGCAGCTGGGAAAAATATGTTGGTTAAGACAGGTCACTACATATGTCACCAGATGGTAGCTAGCATCAACCAAGCACTGCTTTTATGGGGTGGAGGTAAGTGACAAAGCATCAGAGTAAGTGGAACCAACTGTTCTTACACCCAGGTACTCACATGTTGCATTTTATAACCCATGCTTCTCTGTGTAGAAAGTTTGCTTTGAGGCCTTCAGCCCTTCCTCATTCTCTTCACTCATTGGCCCTAAGCCTCTCACAACGTAAAGCTAATCTCAAGTCCTTTCCTCTCCAAAAAACATTAAAATCTTAAGAAAATACAAAGAACCCTTTCACTGAGTTGCAGGAGGATATCAACTCCCAGTAGCACTCACATCTAAATCGAAATCAAGACTTAAGCTAGTTCTGGCCATGATAGAGTAACAGGAACCAGATTTAACTCTCATCTTAAGCAATTAGGAAAAGAGACAAAATGTAAAAAACAGTGGTTTTCAGATATTGGATAACGGGAGCCTAGGACTGTGACGATGGGAGAAGGGAAGCAAATAGGTGATCATTACAATTTCCCCAGCTTACTACCTGGAGGCAGTCTACAAGCTTCCGCACAGGGAGGAGAAATCCAAACAGAGCCCTGAAGACTAGCTGAGTTGAGAAGAGAAGACAGAGCAAGATGACTGGAATTTACAGAGCACAGTACCAGAGAGGAGGGAGCTGCGTAGAGAGTGTAGAGGTTATCTATTGCTGTGTAACCAACTTAGCAGTTTAAAACAACAAACATTTCCTCTCTCACATGGTTTCTGAGGATCAGGAATCTGGATATTTCTGCTCAAGGTTTCTCACGAGATTTCAGTCAAACTCTTGACCAAGACTAAAGTTTCTGAAGACTTAATGAAGATAGAGGTTCTATTTTCAAAGTCACATAACTGTTGACAGGAAACTTTGGCACATCGACCTCTCCATAGGGCCTCTCATTTCATGTGTTGCCCCAGAACAAGTGATGCAAGAGAGAGATTGCACCCAAACTGGAAGCTATGGTCTTTTATAACCTAATATTGAAGATAACCTACCGTTACTTCCACCATATTCTCTTCATTAGAAGCAAATCATTAAGTCCAGCTCACACTTAAAGGGAGAAATAGCAAAGAATTTATGGACATGCTTTTAAAACCATCAGAGGGCGCTTATACCCTCTGGCAAAAAAGTTATTTGCACTTCCTTCATGTGTAAAATACACTCATTCTTTCCCAAGGCTATCAAAAGACTCATCTTATTAAAGCATTAGCTCAAAGTCCAGAATCTTACCATCTAAATCATGTCCATGTGAATGTGAATGTCCTCAGTGTAGTTCATTAAGTAGAGCTCCTCAAATTTAGCCTATATACACCTGTGAAACTAAAGGAACAATTTATCTGCCTCTCATACACCCAACATATTGTGGTAGAACAAACAGACGATAATTGCTATAGGCATTTCTGCTCAAAAGGGAGGAAAGGAGGAGGCACAAAGGAGTCACTGGTCCACAGCAATTCTGAAATCCAACTGGGAAAACGTAAAGTTCCTTGATTAGGTCTCAAGGTCTGAGAATAATTCTTCGTAGCTCTGGTCTCTGCCCTCTGGGAACTTGTATCTATCCTCTGAGTCATCCTTCCATTTTCATGAAAGGTAGTATGAATTTGCAACTGAGTAGTTTTCTCAGTGGACTTCCTGACAGTAGAATTTATGGCACCAACAACTTCATATCATTTTATATAACCTCTGCCCCCTTCTGATCAGAAATGTCTCTGCATACGTAATTCTATTTCTCAAACTTTGTGAGTCACCTGTGAATCTTTATGGGGTTCGCCACTTCATTAGACACAGCCATGCCCTCAAATCTTCTTAAGATAAACCCTTCCCTACTTTGAGTTTCTGATGAAACTGTTAGAGACAGTGTTCTTAGGCTTCTTAGGAGCCCTATTGTTCGACTGGAAGGATCTGGGAGAAACACATTTAAACAGTTTAGAGGGCCTTCACTCTGAGTGGCCACATGTGATCTTTATGATCTTTATGAGTTCTTAACAAAGGATTTTACAGCCACACATTTGGCTTTATCATTGGACCATGCTTTCCTGAAAGTGCCCTGTGTCTCATCTTTGATCTGATGCAATTTGACCTTAATTATTTTCATTATTAAAATAATTATTTGCTCTTAATTATTTAGCATTATTTTCCAGAAAAAGAGGCTGAAATTTTTCAGAGCCGTCAAGTTCTGGCTGGTTTTTATTAACAGTTTTTCTTCAGTTTATCTTTCTCCTTTCACATTTTCTATAAGAAGGAATAAACCAAGTGGCACCTTCAAAATTTTTTTGGAAATCTTCTTAGGTTGATGAACCAGTTGATGAATCATTAGGCCCATTTTTCTACTGCAGACAACAGTGTTGCTAAATTTAATGCCACTATATGAAAAGGATTCCTTTTCCTTTAGTTTCCTATAATATTTACCTCACTTTACTACAGGCCCCTACCTATAGCCTTACCAAACATCATATGGCTTCAACTAAAAGCTTTTTTAAGGTATTAAACAAATTAAATTTGTAGTTAAAAAACTTTCAGAAGAGAAATCTCTAGTTCCAGATGGTTTCAATGGTTAATTCTACTGAACATTTGTTTTTAAAGTAACACCAATTCTACATAATCTATTCCAGAAAATAGAAGACCACACTTTGCAACTAATTTTGTGAGGCTGGCATTACCCTCATACCAAAACCAGACAAAGCCAGTACAAAAAGGGAAAATACAGACCGATATATCTCATGAATATAGATGCAAAATCTACAAAATATTAGCAAATTGAATCCAGCAGTATATAAAAAGAATAATGTAACATGACCAGTGAGGTTTATTTAAGAAATGCAAGGCTAGTTCAATATTCCAAAATCAATCAATGTAATCTACCATAACAACAGGCTACAGAAGAAAACCACATGACTATACCAATTGATGAAGAAGAGGCATTTTACAAAATTCAATATCCATTCATGATTAAAACCCTCAGCAAACTGGAATAGGAGTAGAAGGGAAATTCTTCAACTGGATACAGATTATTTATTTTTAAAAACTGCAGCTAAGAGTGAAGGACTGAATGCTATCCACGCCTGAGACCAACGCATGGATGTCCACTCTCACCACTCCTATTCAGCACAGTATTGGAAATTCTAACTAGTACAATAAAGCAAGAAAAAGAAATAAAAGTAATTGGAAAAATAAATAAAGCTGTCCCTGTTTACCAATGACATGTTTGTCTACATAGAAAATCCTCAAAATAAACATTAAAAAATTCCTAGAGTAATAAGCAAGATCACAGGATACAAGGTCAACACCAGAAGTCAACCAAATTTCTGTATACTAGTGAAAAATTGGAAACTAAAGTTAAAATTTAGTAGCATTTACATTAGCTCCAAAATAATGAAATATTTAGGTGTAAGTCAAATCAAACACGTATAGGATCTGTATGCTGAAGACCACAAAACATTAAAAAATTAAAGACATAAATAAATGGAGAGGCATACTGGGTTCACAGTTTGGAAGAATAAACAATAATATTAAAGGTGAAAATTCAGTCCAAAATATCTTTTTGATAGAAATTCCTATCAACATCCCAGCTGGATTATTTTGAAGATATAAAATTGATTTTTAAATATATATGGAAACAGAAAGAAACTAAAATAGTGAAAAAGTTGGCAAAAGAGAATAAAGTCTGAGGGCCCAACACACCATCTAGTATTAAGGTTGACTCTATAGGTACAGTAACCAATAGATTGTTGTATTCCATAGATCCATGGATCAGAATAGAGAATCCAGAAATATTCTCACATAAGTATGCAACTAATTTTTGGAAAAGGTGCAAAAGCAATTCAATGGAGAAAGGGTATCTTTTTAACAAATGGATTTGGAACAACTGGACACTGAAGACAAAAAAATAATTTAAAAAGTCTTAACTGAATTTCATATCTTATAGAAAAATTAACTCAAAATGGATCATAGATCTAAATATAAAATGTAAAACTAATAAACACAAAACTTCTAGAAGGAAACATGGAACGAACTCTTTAGTCTTCATGACTTAGAGTTAAACAAGGAGTTCTTAGACATGACACCAAAAGCAGAATCTGTAGAATAATAATAATAATAATTTTAAAAATTAAAATAAATTCATTTTAAAACAACAGATTAGAATTCATCAAAATTAAAAACTTTTTCTCTGAAAAAGACCCTAATAAGAGATGGACCATAGACTGGGAGGAGAAGATATTTGAAAACCACGTATCTGACAAAGGATTTATATTCAGAATACTAAAAAAAAAATCTTTGAAATAATTACTAAGAAAACAAACGATCCAAATAGAAAATGGGCAAAAGTCTTGAAAAGCAAGTATATACAGGACCAATAAGCACATGAAAATATATTAAACATCATTAATCGGTATAGAAATAGATATTAAAACCATAATTAAATATCATTTCATGCCTATTAGAATGGCTAAAATATAAAATACTGAAAATTCCAAGCACTGACAAGGATGTGGAATCAACTGGAACTCTCATACATTAAATGAACTACAGAATGGATCTCAAAGGTATTATGGTGAATGAAAAATCAATCTCAAAATGTTGCATGCTATATGATTCTTTTTACATATTATTCTTGAAATAATAAAATTATAGTTAAGGGGAACATATCAGTGGCTGCCAGGGATTATGTTTTGGAGGAGTTTGTGTCTATAAATAAATGGCAAAAGGGTGTTTTATTATGATGTGGAACAGTTCTGTATTTTAATCATGGTTGTGGTTACACAAATCTATACATGATAGTATTTCATAGAGCTACACACACACACACACACACACACACACACACACACACAGCGCACCTGGTGAGATCCAAGTAAGGTCTGTAGTTTACTTAATAATATTGTATCAATGTCAATTTCCTGGTTTTGATAATATACTATGGTTACATAAGACAGTATCATTGGTGTAAATGGAAGAAGGATGCATAGAAGGTATCTGTATTAGACTTACAAATTTTCTGAGTACAAAATTATTTCAAAATAAAACCTCAAGTAAAGCTTTTTCAAAGTATTTTAGGCTTTCACTGATACTTTCCTCAATGTCCACTGCCCAGCTTCAGGGCCATTCTTAAAATTTAAGCTGTTGGTACAGCAACACCTATTTCAAAGTACCAAAATATGTATTAGCTATCTATTGCTACATAACATTGCCCCAAAACTTAGCATTTAAAGAAATAAACATTTATCATCTCACACAGTCTCTTAGTGTTAAGAATCTAGGAAGGGCTTAACTGCATAGTTCTGGCTCAAGATTTCTCATAAAATTGCCACGAAACTATTGGCTAGAGCTACAGGCTACAGTCACTGATGATTTGACTGGGCCTGAAGGTTCTGGCTTGCCTTAAAGCAGTTATCCAAGAGGGAGCAAGAGAGTGCACTCAAGAAGGAAGCCACAATATTGTGATAGTCTAACCACAGAAGTAATATCCCATCACTTCTGCTATAATCTATTTGTCCGACTTGGGTCACTAAGTCCAACTCATACTCTAAGAGAAGAGAACTAAATTCCACCAATTGATGGGAGGAATATCAAAGAATTTGTGGACATATCCTTACAACTACTACAGAGGAAGAGGACACTGGGTATTTGCTGAGTGAACTTTAAAATAATTTTTTGTATTCTGATTTGTGCATGTGTGTAAAGAAACTACCCACAGTATGGGGGGTGGGGGGAAGGCAAAAAGCATTAGGCCAAACAATACTTCAAGTTCTGTGTATTCCCACCAGCTAGAGTGGAAGAACCTCATTATACCAGGGACATTTGATAGTGCTCTCAGAATATTATCTGCTTAGTAGTGGGGCTAAATTAGCTCTATAATTAAAACTGATTTGACCCCATTCCTACAAAGCTTAAAAGTCAGCCTCAAAATGATCCACCTGATTCCAAGTCAAGTTCATTGTATTTAAAGGAATAATAGTAGTAAGCAGCAAGGATGTAAAATTCTCATTCTCTTGCAGCCAATAAAAAAATTCCAGGCATGCAAAAAGCAGAAAAATGTTTCCCATAACAAGGAAGAAAATCAATTAGTAAAAACAGATTCAGATGTGACAGAAGTAATAGAATGAACCAACACAATCATTAACACAGCTATCATAGATATGCTATAACTTTACAAGAAGACAGAGGAAAACATAAACCTGATGAGGAAGAAAATTAAAAAGACCCAGTTGTAAATTCTAGAGATAAAAAATACAATATTTCAAATGAAAAGACACACTGGATGGGATTAAGAGGCGATTAGACACTTCAGAAAAAAAGATTAGTGAATTTGAAGACATAGCAATAGAAACTGTCCCAAGTGAAGCACAGAAAGAAAAAAAGAAGAAATGACTTGAACATTGGTGAGCTATTGAAATAACAAATGATCCAACATATGAGTAATTGGAGTCATAGAAGGAGAGAAGAAATAGAAGTGGGAGGAGAAATTATTTGAAGAAAGAAGGCTGAAAATTGTCCAAACTTGATGAAAACTATAAACATATATGTGCAAGCAGAGCATACCTAATGAAAACTGTGCCAACACATATCTTAATCAAACTGCTATGGACAAATCAGAAATAGAAAATCTCAAAAGCAGTCAGAGGAAAGAAGACATTATGTAGAGAAACAAAGATAAGAATGACAGAAGATTTCTCATCCACAACCCATGCAAACCAGAAGAGGGAAAGAGGAAAAGAGGGAAAGGGGGAGAGAGTCTCCTTTAGCAGATATGTATTTTGTAAACACTTTCTCCTTGTTGGTGGCTTGCCTTTTCATTTACTAAATAATGTCTTTTGAGGAGCAAATATTTTTAATTTTGATAAAGTCTCATTTATTAATTTGTCCTTTATAGTTTGTCCTCGTGGTTTCCTAAGACATTTTTGCGTAACCCAAGATCAAATCCCTTTCTCTTACATTTTCTTCTAGAAGTTTTAAAGGTTTTCCTCTTACATTTACGTCTGTGATCCATTTTGATCTAATTTCAGTAGATGAGAAGAGGTAAGGTAAAGTTTCACATTTATATATATGGATATCCAACATCATTAGCAACTAGAGAAATAAACATTTAATGCAAATTAAAACAGTTGATGCTACATACCCATTAGAATGGAAAAAATTTAAAATATCTATAATGTTTGCTAGGGTGTGGAACAGCTGGAACTCTCATGCATTACTGATGTGAATGCAAAATGGTACAGCCACTTTGGAAAAAACGTTGACAGCTTTTGATGTTTCTTAAGTATACATTTATCATACAACCCAGTAACCCAATTCCTAGATATTTACCAAGAGAAATGGATACATGTATATACAAAAGACTACTGGAATTTTAATACCAGCTTTTTATCCATAATAGCCCCAAACTGGAAAAAAAAAAACCATATGCCCATCAACTGATCAATGGATAAACAAATTTTACTATATCCTTGTAGTGGAATTTCACTCAGCAATAAAATGAAACAAACATTTGCAGCAACAAATATGTTGCTGATACATGCAACAATGTGTATGAATCTCAAAAGCATTATTCTAGGTGAGAGAAGCTTCCATTTGTATGAAAGCTTAGAAAAGGTAAAGTGATAGAAAGCAGATCAGTGCCAGGTGCCAGGGCTGGCCTGAAGGCACAGAGGGCAAAGAGGTATGAGAGAACTTTCTTGAGTGATGGAAATGTTCCGTATCATGATTATGGTACCAGTGACGTGACTGTGTTTTTCAAAACTCATTCAAATTATACATTTAACATTGGTGAAATTTATTGTATGTAGATTATATATCAATAAACCTATTTAAAGAAAGACTTAAGATGAATATGTGACATCCCCACTGCTTCCGTCTTAGGCATCAATGAGTATACGTACAGGGAATAGGGATCCTCCTTCAGGATTCCCCAGGTAAATAAGAGCTATGTCTGCCCAGGTGCTCAAACCATGAGCCCAGGAAGTCATCCTTGACTCATTCATCTTTTTTATCACCAACATGTAATCAGACTTTAAGACATAGCATTTTTTCCCTTCTAAATATCTCCTAGATTCATTTACTCTCCCCAACACTTCTAGCCATAACCTATTGCAATCGTCTGTCATTGGAAACACTGTAACGCCAACTCACCTGTCTCTTATGTTCACTTTGTCTCTACTACAATCCGATTTTCACTCATTTCAAATGAAAATAATATCTTCTGATTAAAATACTTCAGTGGCTTCCTAGTGTTCAAAGAACAAAATTCTATCTCCTTAACATAACTTAAAGGCCCTGTGTAATCTGAGTTGTTTCATGTCTTCAGTCCCATCACATTCTGCTCTTCCCTTTTGGACCTCTTTCAATTCTTAAAACATATTGTGATTTATTTAGCCTCCGGACTACACATGCTGTTCCCTCTGCCTGAAACATGTCCTCTCCCATTCTGCACATTAGCTTAGGTAACTTCTACTTATTCTTGACACATGCCTCTCTTCTCCCCTTCCTCAGGCATACTAAGTAGCAGGTTAGGTCTCATTGCTCTATGCCAAAATTGTACCTGGTTTTCTACTCAGAGTGTTCTGTGATCTAGTTGTTATTTGTAATTGTCTGTTCAATATCTGTCTTTGCCCAAATCCTTCCAACTATCCCACAATTCTGCTCCCTCGGGATAATCACTGTTAGTTTTGTGCCTTCCAGACTATCATAAAACAAAAGCATATTGACAAATGTCAGCATAATACTATATGACAGACAAAATTAAAATATATAAATATACATAGCCTTCCTTCTCTCTTGCCATCTAAGATGTGCTAAATTCCCCCTGCTCAGCACATGGGCCAAGCAGTTGGTTAATAAGATGGAAGCTTATTATTATTTTTCAAATCCGAGTCATGCAAAGAACCATTAGAAGAAAAAGCATATCTGAGAAGGAAAGAAGAAGTAATGAGAAAGAAAAGATCCTGTGAAAATTAAGTTTCATGAAACTTTTGAAAAAAGTGAGACAAAATGTTGTAGTGGCAATTTCTCTGCTGTGATGAATTGACTTTGAAAAGATTTATAAAAGAAAAAAGATTATTACGAAGTTTTGTCATGTGTTACATAAACTTTTCAGCATTTGAAAGTGTATAGACATTTTATTGCTATTCTTTTATCAATAAAAGAAGGGGTGGGGAATATGGAACTTGCATTTTATTTCTGAGTGCAACACAGGGCCTGAAGTGTCTCAGTTTTGTTCGGATTACCTATAATAATCACTACTGTACAGGAATTGTGTTCTACCTAAAGAGGTGTTTTAAGGTCTTTCAATAGTAAAAGAAGCCAGGATTAAAATCTAAACATGAGGGTCCTCAATCCTCAAATCAGTAAAGTATGTCATAATAAAGTTCTTCAGCTTCATGAACAACAAAAGACCATAATTCAGGCTTTTTTATTTACCACTTATATCTTATATATGAAGTTTCTTTGCCACTGAACGTTTACTCATTATTTACACATACCTGTTAGGACTCCAATTCCAAGATTAAGAAATACTGATCTAGAGCCAAGAGCTCCCTTCTCGGACTTTTCCATTGTGTCCTCTTGAGCAGTATCCTACTAAGTAGCAATGATCGTTATCTGAAGACTAGAACCACTGTACCTAACACAAAGCCTTAAGCATCCTGTGTTATATAATTTAGTATCTTTTTTCCAGTTAGCAGTATGCTTAATTCCAACACCATTTGAAGTGCTGCATCTTAGAAGAAATGCCCTAACCTACTAAACACTCAATAAATGTTTATTGAATAACTGAATGAATGAAATAAGATAGTGTCATCTACATGTGATCCTGCCAGAGGTGGGAGAAGGACTCAGATGAGATAAAGATATGCTTTTTATGTCTATAGTTTTATGATTATTATAAGTACTCAAAATATGTGTATGTGTGTGTGTGTGAGAGAGAGAGACAGCGAGACGGAGAGAGACAAAGACAGAGAGAAGTACTAAAAAATGTTTTCAGAATAATTTTGAGACAAAAAGAACACCACTGGCAAAAAAAAAAAAAAAAAAGTTTGAAAAATACTGCCTTTATTACGTTGACTATTGGTGGGAAATTAACCACTAGCATGGAATGGAAGTAGAATTTCATATTAGTGGGGTGTTACAGACCTTTGTTCTGTTGAGGTTTTAACTGCTCATCATTTGACCTCCCTTTGTATGTTATGAGAATCTCCCAGTTGAGAAACATGCTGGGCAGAAGGGCATTGATTCCTACCAACGTAGCCCAGAAGTCCAGGTTATCATTCTCCTTATCCACCAGGGGGCAGACTCATGACCTAGGCTTAGCTAATTGAATGTTCATAGCTTGCAAATCTGGAACAAGTAGCACAAAGGAAAGAAGAGCAATTTAGAATTCCTTTCAACAGTAGTGGCCAGTAGCTGCTATGCCAATAATGCCGGTAGTTTGTTCAGGGTCCTAAGCCAGCTGCACAAGCATCCTAACCAGCTCTTCCAGTGGTTGGGGCTTGGCTGTAACGACAGCTGCCCGGCTTCCTGGGGTTTCAGCCTGCTTTCAGAGCTTGGTTTTCCAGCTTTCCCATCAATTCTTTAAGCCACACAATGACGTAATTTTATGAAATTATTTTCTATTAAAACTAACCAGAATCCAATTCTGTTGCTATAAGCAAGACTTATGACTTAAACAAACTGTTGTCAGGAAGCAGGTTGCAGTCAAAAGGAACTCAGAAAAACCTAGGGAGTTGTGTGTACTTGACGTTGAAGGCAATGAACATTCTGTTGGTATTCGTCAGAAGGAATCTGTCAGTCCCTGACATACAGTGACAAAATTTCTCTTTAAAATATTTTCTCTGGTCTAGTGAAATGAAATGTGTACTGAGAGCAGAATTTTCCATACAGGGTGGGGTACCTGCTTCTAATGGTCCTACATAAGGCCAATGAGAGGCCCAAATTCCAAAATTCTTAGTTTAAGCCATGTACTGAAATTCCTGGGATTTTTATAAGTGGACTAAAACAACCCCTACCTTCTGTTACTTCCAGAACTTCCTTGGTTTATTGGGAAGAAGAAATCCAAAGTCAGGAGAATGGAATCCTGGAGGGAATTGATCAAGTGAAATGTATGACTCCTAGAAGGCCTAGAAACGGTTCCTTTCTCCAAGGCCTTGAAAAATAAATTAATGAGAGGCCTAGGGTCATCTTTAAAAATACATTAGTGGCTGTATTTTGAAGCTGTGAATGCTGTTATGGGATGCAGTTGAAATGGTCTCCCTGCCTCTAATGGGGTATTAGGACCCTGGGTGACATAGTGGTACTTAACCTCAGGGGTAACACTCTGGTCACAGGCAATGTAATCTAAATAGCCTGACCCACAGAGATTTTACTGGTTGCTAATATATCATAGGATTATTAGGAGTGAAATGGATAGGTGCTTACTAAATCCTATTTGACCTATGTTTAAAAGTATAAAAAAAAAATAGAACAAGCAAACAAATAAAAATATCCTCTATGCCTGACGATCCACTAAAATAGAGGATCATGGTCTCCTTAACAAATTCCTGGACCTGACTCAGTACATTGCCTTCAGTCCCTTGAATGAAGGAAAGCCTGGACACCCCTGAGAAGACCTGATGATAACATCATGTTTAAGCCAATCTTCCTTCTTGCCTGCCAGAAAAGAACCTGTAACACTTTATTAAGATTATTTTGCTTTGGGAAATAGAATATGCCCAGATCTTTTGAGTTTTATGGTTGGACATAATCTCTGAGAAAACACAAGTCCCTGAGGACCCAACATGCATTGCAATTTACATGTTACGAGTGGGAGCTTCTGAAAATCATAAATGAATTTTGATCTGAGTCAGCTTATGACAGGCCCAATGAAATCCTGAATCCATACTATTCATAAGACTATGGTAACAAATATATATGCCCAAATATATAATGGCTGAACCACAAAAGAACTATATTTCTCACTTAGGTGACAGTCCAGGCAGGTGGTCCTTAAGCTTTAGGCCCCAGGTTCCCTCCTTCTCAGGGCTCTTCCATGTCCCGTAACCTTGTTAGCTGCACCCAGTCTATGGAAGGGGAAGGCACATGAAGAGGCAGACGTGTTTCTACAAAACCTTAGAATGGTATACATCACAGCTGTTCACAGTCTTTTGGCAAACTCTGACTATGGGATCATCCCTATATACAGGGAGGGTAGGAAATACAGCCTAACATTTTACAGAGGGAAAAGAGGAAGTAGGTTTTAGGGAAAATCTAGCAATCTCTGTCACAATGCTGTGCTTTTTCTCCACTTGCTGAATATGTACTAAGAATAGAAATACTAAGAACTAACAGACCTCTCACATGGGTTTCCCGACACATAGGGTAAGGGGCTAAAGGGAAAATACACCAAATGGAAACCACTAGAACTCCCCCTCCAAACCAAAATTATAAATCAAAGTAACCCTGAATTACTGTGAAACCGTGGAAATTGGTGCCTCTATCAAAGACTTAGAAAATGCAAAGGTGCTGATTTTTTTCCCCCTCTTCCTATTTAACTCGCCTGTGCAGATGACAGGCCCTGGTGAATAATAAATGATTACTGTATATTTAATCAATTTTAGCTGCTCTTCTAGATATGGCCTTTTTACTTGGACAACTACATATAGCCTCCAACAGTTAATAGGCAGTTAGTGATTTGGTAATATCATTGCCTTTATCTCTATAATATAAAACAATGGAAGATATCTGTTTTACCTGAAAGAGATCAAAGTACAAATTTCTCCTAGAATATGACTACTCTCTAATGCTTTCTGTAACTTAGTCCACGGGGACATTAAAGTTTATATTCCCCCAAGGGACATAATGCTTCTTCATTAGATTAATAATAATGCTGATAGTAGACAGAGAGCATGATGGAGCCATTCTTGATGGAAAGTACATATATTGAAGATTGAGAGATTAAGGGCCTACCACTTCAGTGAAGTTTCTGGGAGTCTAGTGATTTCGGACAAGTCAGGATCTCCCTTTCAAAGTAAAGAAATATTTTTTCCGTACCTTGTACTTCCACCAGTAAGAAAAACATTTTGTGGGTTCTTTGGATTTTGGAGAAAATATATACTTATTTGAGTTAGCCTTTCCAACCTATTTACTAGTTGATCCAAAGAATGGCACACTCAGCATGGTTCAGAGCAACCAAATTTTCTCCTATTGGCCTTCTTGGGGTGCAAATAGCTCTGCCTATGTACCCTATAGACCCAGGAAATTAAGAGTGGCATTAGGAATGTGTGTGTATAATCTCATCCCTGTTTGGAGCAGCGGCGAGACATGATTAGAATATCAAAACAGAGGCCCTAAAAATGCTGAAACCTCGCCACGTCCTCTTCTGTAAATAACTGTTCCGTTCTTTAAAAAAGCTTTTGGCTTTCTACTAGGCCATGACTGAGACATAAAACCTGACTGCGGAATAGCAGATGACCAAGTAAACTGAGCCACTCATCATGAATCAAGTACTATTGTGTTCTACTAGGGTATTAATACATGAAGGTTAATGAAGGAAGGGATGGACCTGTCTTGCTCACCACTATTCCCCAGATTCTGGAATGATACCTGGTATATAATAATTGCTTAGTAAATATTTTCTGGTAGATGGAGGAAAGGAAAAAGGAAGGATGGAAGGAAGGAAGGGCCGGAGGGAGGAATCTAGCTAAACTTGTCTAGAAACACTCTCTCACCAAACAGAACTTGCATATACAGGATTAAGTCTAGGCAGGTCCTGATGGCCATATTTCTCCTACTGTTCTCTTAAAATATGAGCACGCTTATCTCACTGAAGTCTCTCCCACAAACCTTATCTATTGTTCCATGGGAAGGTCTCTAAGATCAGCTGAAAATTAAAGAGGAATAAATTCAGCCCTGGTTCATAGGTTTCTCTGTGCAATTTGCTGGCACCAACCGCAAGTGGACAATTGCAATGTTACACCCCAACTCTGGAGTTGTCCTGAAGGACAGTGGGCTGAATTTCAAGCAGTACATCTTTTTTTTCCCACCCAGCTGGAAAGAGGCATGGCATGAAGTAAATTTTTATACTGATTAATGAATGGTGGTTAATGGTTTTCCAAGGTTGCAAGAAACTAGGAAGGAATCTGATTAAAGGATTGGTGAGAAAAAAGCCTGTATAAGAATTATGTGTATGAATTTCTTGAAATGGAAGTTCAAGAACTTCCCAGAGTGGAAGACATTTTTATCCCATGTGAATGCTCCTCAAAAGCCCCACTCTGTGAAAGAGAGGCTTATTCCAGGAATATACAAAAAAGCCCTCACTGATGACATCAGCCAGCCTCTTTCTGCATATCCATCATTGATCAGGGAGAGAATAACTGAAAAGCACTGGGGACATGTCCTTAACTTACAGCATCTACTTCCCTCACTAAAGTTTATCTGGCCTCTACTACTGCTGATTCCCTAATATGCCAGCAGAAAAATATCATTACATTGTAGGGGAATATTTGAATAATCTTTGGTTGGGGGGAGGCTTTTGAAACAGTATAAAAAGGCTAAAAAGTCATAAAGAAAAAAACATTTGACTTCATTTTTTAAAAAATGTGTTAAAAACATGATTTAGAAAAAATAAAAAAACACACAGGACAGACAAAAGGTCAATATCCCTAATGCAAAAAGAGTTCCTATAAATTAACTGAGAAGAAGACGAGCAGTCAGAAAGAAAAATGGGTTAAGGATAGAATAAATCACTGAGAAAAGAGGAAATACAAATGGAAAACAATTGTATGAAAAGTTGCTTAATTTCACCACTAGGGAGAGTAATACAGATTATTATAAAAGATCCTGTTTTGGTTTTTTTTTAATGCCCTAAAAAAGAGAGTGATAAAAGTGAAGGTGAAGTGTGCGAGGTGGGAACAGTCTTACCTTGCTTCTGAGAGTGGGTGCTAAGCCCTCTTTGGAAATGGAACTGGCCATCTTCAGCAAAGTTTAGAATGACATATTCCGTTGATCGTGCAATCCCGCTTGAGGAAATCTATGTTGGAGAGAGAGAAGCCCAGAAACCTAAGGATATTGGATAAGGATGTTTATGGCACCACCGTTTACAGTGGCACTAAACTGGGAGATAGTCTCCATGTCCATCATTAGGCAAATGATGGAACAATTTACAGCTCATCTTTCAAAAAGCATTGACCTTTTCTACTGATATGGAAAAAGGTATACACTATATTATAAAGTTTTTTAAAAGTCATAATGTAATTCATTTCCTCGGATATATATTGGGTGTATATAGTTGCATGAATATGCAGAAAGGAATGGCAGAGTATACAACAAATTATTGAAATACATCAAAGGAATGAGAATTTATGTTAGGTGTAATAGGGAGAGCTACAGAGAGAGAAACTTTTCACGTTTTCTATTGCGTCATTTAATTCTCTGCAACTTTTAAAACTTCCACTAAAGACTTTTTAAAAGAAAAAAACACAATTCAAAGTGCTCAATGCTTCTCTGTCTTGCTTTATTTCTACTTTTACATAATTGACTTATTAATGTTTATTGAGTGAAAGTGCAAAGAGAAAATCAGTCATTCTAGAACAATTGCCTTCTAAGAGAAGACTTTAAATAATACCACAAATTGTTCAGGAAAAGCTCTTATTTTTTTTTTCTTCTATGATTTAGCTGTTAATTATTTGGGCATGTGTTTTAAACCTATGACTGATGATGCCCTTGAGGTTTTTTTTTCCATCTTGGGAGACATTTGTTTTAAATTTTTACAATTTAACAAAAATACACTTGATCCATAGAAGAAACTACCCTGGCCAGAATACCTCTTACTACATTAAGGTCACATATCATATGACTATTTAAATTAGAACCAGAAACTTATGTCTTCCTGTTTCTGGAAAGCCTTTCAAATATTATCACAGGATAAATAAACTCTTATAAAAATTCAAGATAGATTATAAACTGGTTTTCCATCTCAGAAGCATACATATATGTGCTAGATCTTGATTTTTGTTTTAAAGTGCTTTGTGAGAAATGGTGCTGTTCTCTTTATGAAGGCAACAATATATTTCTGTTGATCTAAACAGTTAATTTATATCACATTAAACTCATGATTTCCAAATGTTCAATGTGTAATTCTATACTATATGTACTTAAATAAAAGATTTACTTAAATCTATGTGTGTATATTACTTCAAATATAATATATTACTTCAAAAGCTTTTTTTAAAAAGTTCTCAAGTAAACCTTGCTTTAGAACAAAATCCACTTGTAAAGGCTCAAATATGGTACTGAAAAACTGTTAGCTAAAGCAATACACCAAGTATCTATGAATAAGTAGTGTGTAATTAATGGATCTTGCTTCCTTATTCTTTTTGTTATCCAACCAAAATAGCCTCCTTTCTCCAAAAAAGAGGAAAAAAATTGTAGGACTTAATATATTTTTATTAAAATGCAAATATTTACAGATTTAATCTCAAACTCCCTGTGAAGACCTGTCAGTGATCTCTGCTTAAATTATGTTAAAGAACTTTATATATTAGAAATTAAGATGTGATTTGCTTAATGTAAACTATCAGTAAGAAATCTGAAAAAAATTTCGGTAATGTATTTACTTGATATACAGTGTGTTACAAGAATAAAGGGGGAGAAATTAAGAGAAAAGGAAGAGAAATTTACAGATGTGTGTAAGCCGCAAAGCCTCGCGCTCACTGGCATAGTTTATTCAGATTTCCTTGGCTGTCTAGGTTCTATTCAATATTATAAACCCCCAGGTCAGGGGCTGTGTCTGCCCACTGTCAGCACTGAACAAATAATAAATATAATTATTCACAGCAGTACCTGTGGGTAGAATTTGTATGATTATTATTTTTGAAATAGCACTATTCAACAGAACACTGATTGGATTGCCACTCAAGATTTTCTTTATCTTGCCTTACGTGTATTATGCTGAGGAGAAATGCTTAAACTGATCATTTATACTTTAAAAAAATACAGCTTAATGTAAAAGTAATTTAGTAAATTGGTGGGGGCTGTTTTATATCACACAGTGTTGTGTTCCCACAGAACAATCCAATTTAATGGAATTCCCTGGGAAATTTTTTCTAACCTGAAACAGAAAATTGTTACTGCCCGAAAGTTTGCATGCTTGTCTGATGTGCAGAAATTTCTAGAATAATTAGTATTCTTAGTTTCAGACACAAGGCCCTTTCCCATCATTACACTCAAACCCATCTATTTAAAATTAGTGGCTTTATGCAGAAATTAATTCAGCTGTTTTGATTAAATTTGATAAAATCAGTTTAAAGATACATTTACACACACACACTTAAACATAGTTGAGCCAGTAAAATAACTTTCTATTGGATTTGCTTGTTTTTATTCATTTTTTTTTTTACTCAAGCAATCCAATAGAAGTAAAGATAAGTTTAAAACACTTGTTAGGTCAATTCCGTCTGAATTCTTGTATTGGTAGAAGTGTAAAGTAAGGAGCTAAATAACAAATAAATTTTATTTTCAGAGATCTGAAAAATGAAGCAACTAGAAAACTTCATCATCTCTGTTGCTGTGTTTTTGATTTCTAGTATTTCCATTTGACTCTTTCCTGGTTTCCAACTCTATGCTTAAATTACCTATCTGTTCTTGCATGTTGTCTAACTTTTTCATTAGAGCTTTTTTTTAACATATTATTCATAGTTATTGTAAATTCCTTGTGAGTTCTAGCACCTCAGTCATCTCCAAGGCTGGTTCTGATAATTACTTTGTATCTTCAGACTTCATTTATTCTTGACTTTTCCAATGTCTTGTAATTTTTGTTGGAAGCTAGACATGTTAAAGCACAGCAGATTCTGAGGCAAGTTTATCTTATGCTTGGAGATGAGCATACCTTTCCTTCTTCTGCACCTTTAGTGTACAGAAAGGCTTTGTGTTAATCTAGTCAAATGTTGGGTTGGGCTTGAAATTTGATGAATTTATACATACGCATACACCTGTGAAACCATCACCACAATTGAGGTAATAGACATACCCATCACCTCTAAAAGTTTCCTTGTACTTCTTTTTCTGTTATAAGAACACAACATGAGATGTACCCTCTTAACTATTTAAATGTACAATACAGTATTTTTAACTATAGACACCATGTGGTACAGCAGGTCTCTAGAACTTATTCATCCTGCGTAAATGAAATTTTATGCCCATTGAACAACAGCTCCCCATTTCCCGCTCCCCTCAGACCCTGGCAACTACTATCCTGTTCTCTGTTTCTACAAGTTTGACTTCTTCTTATATGAGTTTGACTGTTTTAGATACCTCATCATGGTAGAATCATGGAGTATTTGTCCTTCTGAGTCTCACTTATTTCACTTAGTATAATTTCCTTCAGGTTCATCCATGCTGTTGTAAATGGATAAAAAGTGTTTGTGAGGATATGGAGAAATTGGACCCCTTGTCCACTGTTGGTAGGAATGTAAAATAGAGTAGCCACTGTGGAAAATAGTGTAAAATTTCCTCAAAAATTAAAATTAAAATACCCAGAAGTAATTCCACTTCTGGGTATTTATCCAAAGGAATTAAAATCAGGATCCCCAGGAAAGATTAACACTGCCATTATTCACTGCCACTTTATTCGCAATAGCCAAGATATTGAAACAACCCAACTGTCCATCAACAGATGAATGGATAAAGAAAATGTGATATATTCATACAACGGAATACTGTCCACTCCTTACTGTGTTTAAGAGTAATATGCTAAGTATTTATTTATCTTTATTGAATACATCCTATGAATCAGCTTACCTCTAACAAAGTTTGTGCTTACTAGTTACTTATTTATACTCTAAACGTGTGAACATTTTTTCATCTGTGTTTTATAAACTGCAGACGTATGCACATTTCATAAGAGAATTCAATATTCTGAGAAATAAATGTACTTTACACTGAAAGCCAGAATTTCTTTTTGTGTAAGTTGTCATGACAGTGTTGTCGGGGTGCCATCCTTCTGGTTAAACATGATTATATTATAATAATTGGCCTATAACTCAAGAGTGTCAATCAATAGCTTGGAAAAAGCTGCTCAGAAATTAGAGGCTTCCTTTCTGTTGGTAATCTGAACTGGCAATAAATAGTCAGAGGTCATTTGCCTGGTGGAACAGAAAGTGAAAGAGAGGAAAAAGAGAGCAAAAAGTAGTAGTGGACAGGAGTAAACAGAATCCATATGTAATCACAAGCCAAAAAGACCTTCATAGGAAAGAGTGAGTTATTAGTTTGGTAGAGGGAACATAAACCTAAGATGAAGACATACAGGGTGAAGAGACAGGAAAGTAGCTAATAAATATTAACAGAATAGAGATTGGTAGGCTTCTAATTCTGAGAAGACAGCTGGTAGGGTGACTCTGGATCTTAAAAAACTGGGCAGTCCCCAAATTTTCTGAGGTATGATTATTATGACTGTGAACTAAGAATGCCTCTTGCCGTATCAGTAAACAAAGGATGTTGCAGTCATCAGCCACTACAGCCGCCCTGATGGTGTGCCCTGAGGGAACTCAGAATGGAAACAATGCCCGTCATCAAACCATCAGACACTGTAGCCGCTCTCCCTGGGCCCCCCCCCCCCCCCCCGCCGCCCAACCATGTACTTTGTACCTAGTCCTTGTTGCCAAAATGCCTATATATCCTGGCTCCCCTCCCTTGCCTCTTCGGAGCAGTCTCTCAGAGTTATCTCAGATGCTGTGTCTCAGGCTTAAGTCCTCAGTTTTGTCCACTGAATAAAACATAACTCTTAACTTTAGGTTGTGCTTTTTTTTTTTTTTTCAGTCGACGTGACTCTGATCATTTTCATTATATCTTGTTTGGAACCTTTTTTGACATTCACATGAGATACAGCCCAGTGATTAACATTCCTGTTGACTAGTTTTGTGCATTCACTATAATGAAATGGACTTAATTTTTTCAAGAGATATCCATATAATGAGCTGAATATTTTCTCAGTAAGAATTCTCTCAACTTTAGGTTGGCTTAGAGTATTACTGCAATACGGAAAATAATTCCTGCATAAATTTTTAAAAGGAATCAAGCAATAGTATTTAGCATACAGACTTTCTATTTTTTTCAAGGTTAATTTATACATCAAGATGAATAAAGCTACCACCATACTTTCTTGCATTCTTCAATACATCTAGCATATGGTGGTAATTTTAGGAAGCTGATTTTAATGATAAAATTAGAGCTTAGTGAAGGATTAGTTTTGGAAAGGATCAGCAAACAAATGGCAACTGTACCATCACTCCCTTCTCGCAATCATATTGTTGATACAATTACTTAATCAGAGTTTTGTTTCTCCCTAAATCCAGATAACTTCATATTTTAAAACATTCATGGCATTGTATTTTAGGTCTCACCACCAACAGAACTAAGCCAGCCCTCACAATTAAACCTATTTGACATCAGCGTGCTATTTCCTCCTTTGGACTGTTGTCTTTAGTGCTGGCTGTTTTCTCCAAGTGTTTAATGTAACCTCATTAAGTTAATGAATCTGGTACTTTAGCATTTCTTCAGGGATAGAAGAACTAAAATTATTGGCTATGAACTATCTATTCACTAATACATTCTGTTAATCTATTAAAGTTGCTTATGGAAAACTAAGCATGATCCAGAGATGTAGGTGGACATGCAATAAATATATGCATTTATCTCAAATTTAACATGATCCTTATATCTATTAATACTTAAAATTTATGCTTGTAGGTGGATTTGACTGAAAGGAATCCTTTAATTTGATTTTTTTTCACAGAATAGAGAGAATTTGTACAGTTTTTTTAAAACATTGCATGTGTACCTTTGATGTGTACTTCTTTCTTTTTATACAATCTCCACAGTGCAAGTGATGAATTACATAGTTTACTACTGTTCCTAACAAATATTGAATCAACAATGTGAAAAATGAAAATTTATTTTAAAACAATTTTAATAGTCAAATCAATGGTTCAGTGATTTGTGTGATTCGTGTTCCAAATAGAACATTCTAGCAACAAAGACCAAATTTCTCAGAGAAAGGAAATTAACCTACCAGTCATCTTCCATTCAAATTGTGTGATGAATATCTTCTTTGCTCTGTTTCTCCTCTAGAACTGAGAAAGTTTCCATTATTCTTGGCAGATTTAAAATAACAAATGTTATAAAATTGATTTATGTTTTTCAAATGCATTTATTCATAAAACGGAGATGTGGAAGCTTGCAGAACAGGTTCTATAAGACCACATAAGTTGTGACAACATGTGCTGTGTCACACACATGAGCCATGTCTTCAAGCTGTTCTTTAGAGGCCAAAAATCCAGCACCCAAACTGCGGTACCAGAGAAACTTGAAAACATCAAGGACATGGCAATGGACCATGAAAGCACAGGTCCTTACAGTCCTGCTGAAAAAATGGGCAAAATGCCAGGGGCTTCAGATTCATACAAACCCTAGATAACCTCTTTCTGTGAGCCATGAGCACAGAAAGTGTTGTGTCAAAATGTTGTATGGCCGCTTCACAGTTTGCTGAATTATGATATCCAAAAGGAGAAGATAAAATGAATTGTAGAATAAAGAGTCCCATAACAATTTACTTTTTGTTCTCAGGATATGCCCTGCTTTAAGTTATTACTTCCTGTTGCAGTCTTTCTTAATGCCACACAGTTACTTGTCTAACCCTACCTACACTTCTGTTAAAAGCCAGACTAGCTGTTAACTCTTAGAAGGAGTCTGACACAATTCCCTGAGTAATAATTACTTATCCTTCCCAGATATTTTCATAGTGTTCTTCAGATAACTTTGTTTTGGCATTTGTCATAGAGAGCTTAAATCCATTACTCGTTAAGTGTGTGTAAATTCCCCTGAGTTGGGCTACTAGACAGTAATGACCATATTTTTAAAAATTCTTTTATCTACCATAGCTCTAATACCATACATTTTAATAATGCAGGTGGGGGCTTCCCTGCTGACGCAGTGGTTAAGAATCCACCTGCCAGGAAGATTCCCTGGGTTCGAGCCCTGGTCCAGGAAGATCCCACATGCCGCGGAGCAATGAAGTTCGTGCGCCACAACTACTGAACCTGCGCTCTAGAGCCCATGTGCCACAACTACTGAAGCCCCTGTGCCTAAAGCCCGTGCTACACAACACGAGAAGCCACCGCAATGAGAAGCCCGCACACCGCAACAAAGAGTAACCCCTGGTCACCACAACTAGAGAAAGCCCGCATGCAGCAACGAAGACCCAATGCAGCCAAAAATAAATAAAAAAATAAATATATTAAAAAAAGTAATAATGCAGGTGGAACTGAAATAATAGGTTACAATTGTTTGCTTTATTATCTTTTGTGGAAGTATAGTTGATTTACGATATATTAGTTTCAGGTGTACAGCATAGTGATTCAGTACTTTTAGAGATTATACTCCATTAAAAGTTATTACAAGATAATGGCTGTAATTCCCTGTGCTGTACAATGCATCCTTGTTGCTTATCTATTTTATACACGATAGTTTGTATCTCTTAAGCCCATGCCCCTATCTTGCCCCTCCAATCTTCACTCTTCCCTCTGGTAACCACTAGTTTGTTTTCTGTATCTGTGAGTCTGTTTCTGTTTGCTATTTACATTTGTTTGTTTATTTTTTAGATTTCACATATAAGTGCTATCATAAAGTATTTGTCTTTCTCTGTCTAACTTATTTCACTAAGCATAATATTCTCTAGGTCCATCTGTGTTGCAGCAAAGGGCAGAATTTCATTCTTTTTTATTGGCTGAGCAATATTCCATCGCATATATGCACCACATTTCTTTATCCATTCATCTGTTGATAGACACTGGGGTTGCTTCCATACCTTGACTATTGTGAATAGTGCTGCTATGAACAGTGGAGTGCACACATCTTTTTGAATTAGTGTTTTTGGTTTTTTCCTATGTATACCTAGGAGTGGAATTGCTGGATCAAATGGTAGTTCTATTTTTAATTTTTGAGTAACCTCCATACTGCTTTCCATAGTGGCTACACCAATTTACATTCCCACCAACTGTGCACAAAGGTTCCCTTTTTCTCCACATCCTCACCAACATTTGTTGTTTGTAAACTTACTGATGATAGCCATTCTGACAGGTGTGAGGTGATATCTCATCGTGGTTTTGATTTGCATTTTCTCTAATAATTAGCAATGTTGATAATCATTTCATGTCCCTGTTAGCCATCTGTATGGCTTCTTTGGAAAAAATGTCTATTCAGGTCTTCTGCCCATTTTTTGATTAGATTGTTTTTTTGATATTGAGCTGTATGAATTGTTTGTATATTTTGGATATTAACTCCTTATTGGTCATATCATTTGCAAATATTTTCTCTCATTCCATAGGTTGTCTTTTAGTGTTGTTGATGGTTTCCTTTGCTGTGCAAAAGCATTTAAGTTTAATTAGGTCTCATTTGTTTATTTTTCCTTTAATTCTTTTGCCTTAGGGGACAGAAACCTCAAAAATATTGCTACAATTTTTGTCAAAGAGTGCCTATATTCTCTTCTGGGAGTTTTATGGTTTCCAGTCTGACTTTTAGGTTTTTAATCCCTTTTAAGTTTATTTTTGCATATAGTGTGAGGAAATTTTCTAATCTCATTCTTTTACATGTAGCTGTCCAGGTTTCTCAGCACCATTTATTGAAGAGACCATCTTTCCTCTGTTGTATATTCTTGCCTTCTTTGCTGTAGATTTATTGACCGTAGATGTGTGGGTTTCTTTCTGGGCTCTCTATCCTGTTCCATCAATCTATGTGTCTTATCTTGTCTCCCGTACCACGCTGTTTTGATTACTGTAGCTTTGTAGCTTTGTAGTACAGTGTGAAGTCTGGGAAAGTCCAGCTTTGCTCTTTTTTCTCCAGAATGCCTTGGCAATTTGGGGTCTTTTGAGGTTCCATATGAACTTCATTTGCTCTACTTCTGTGAAAAATATTGTAGGTATTTTGATAGAGATTGCATTAAATCTGCAGATTGTTTTGGGTAGTATGGTTATTCTAACAATACTGATTCTACCAATCCAAGAGCATGGGATATCTTTCCATTTCTTTGTATCAGTTTCAATTTCCTTCATCAATGTTTTATAGTTTTCAGTGCATAGGTCTTTCATCTCCTTGGTTAAATTTATTTCTAGGTATTTTATTCTTTTTGATGTGATTGTTTTTGCTCTCTCTTTCTGATAGTTCATTATTAGTGTGTATAGAAAAGCAACAGATTAATATACAGATTTCTGTATATAAATCTTGTATCCTGTGACTGTTGAATTCATTTATTCTAATGTTTTTTGGTGGAAACTTTAGAGTTTTCTATATAAAGTATCATGTCATCTGCAAATAGTGACAGTTCTACTTCTTCCTTTCCAATCTAGATGCCTTTTATTTCTTTTCTGATTGCTGTGGCTAGGATTTCTATTAGTGTGTTAAATAGAAATGGTGAGAGTGGGCATTCCTTTCTATTCCTGACTTTAGAGAAAAGGCTTTTGGCTTTTCACCGTTGAGTATGTTAAGCTGTGGGTTTGTCATAAATGGCCTTTATTATGTTGAGATATGTTCCCTATATACTAAATTTGATGAGAATTTTTCATGAATGGATGTTGAGTTTTGTCAAATGCTTTTTCTGCATCTATTGAGAAGATCATGTGATTTTTTTATACTTCCTTTTGTTAATGTGGTATACTACATTGATTAATTTGGCAATATTGAACCGTCCTTGATTCACTGGAATAAATCTCACTTGATCATGGTACACGATCCTTTTTGTATATAGTAGGATTCTAATTGCTAACATTTTGTTGAAAATATTTGCATCTATATTCATAAAAGACATGAGCCTGTCATTTTCATTTTTTGTAGTGTCTATCTAGTTTTAGTATCAGGGTAAATATGGCCTCACAGAGTGAATTTGGGAGTGTTCTGTCCTCTTCAATTTTTTGGAATAGTTTGAGAAGGATAGGTATTAGCTCTTGTCTATATGTTTGATAGAATTCCCTTGTGAAGTCATCTGGTCCTAGACTTGATTTCTGGAATTTTTAAATTACAAATTCAATTTCACTACTAGTGATCATCTGTTAAGATTTTCTGTTTCTTCTTGACTCAGTCTTGGCAGGCTGTATGTTTCTAGAAATTTGTCCATTTCTTCTAGGTTGCCCAATTTGTTTGTGTATAACTGTTCACAATATTCTCATGATTTTTTATATCTCTGTGGTTATTGGCTGTTTTTTCTCCTCTTTCATTCCTTATTTTGTTTATTTAGGTCCTCTCTCTTTCCTTCTTAGTGAGCCTGGCTAAAGGTTTATCAATTTCATTTATCTTTTCAAAAAGACAGCTCTTAGTTTCATTGATCTTATCTATTTTTGTATCTATTTTATCTCCTATCTGATCTTTATTGTTTCCTTCCTTCTGCTGACATTGGGCTTTGTTTATTCTCCTTTTTCTAATTCCTTTAGGTGGTAGGTTAGGTTGCTTGAGATTCTTCTTGTTTCTTGAGGAAGGCCTGTATTGCTATAAACTCCCCTCTTAGAGCTGATTTTGCTGCCTCCCATAGATTTTGGAAAATTGTGTTCCCATTTTCATTTGTCTTAAGATATTTTCTGATTCCCTCTTTGATTTCTTTATTGGCTGATTGGTATTTTGGTAGCATGTTGCTTAGTCTCCACATGTTCGTTCTTTTCCCATTTTTCTTTCTATGATTGATATCAAGTTTCATACCCTTGTGGTCAGAAAAAAAAGCTTGATATAATTTCTATCCTCTTAAATTTGGTGAGACTTGCTTTGTGGCCTAGCACGTGATCTATTCTGGAGAATGTTCCATATGCCTTGCTGTGACGTGGTGTGAGCAAGGCCGAACATCCACTAGGCTTGAGCGGGAGCATGTGCCAAGTGGGTCACAGGAAACCTGGCAGCTGCTCTTTCCTCCCTGCCTTGGGGGAAGCCAGCACATGTGTACTTCTCACCAGCAGAGTCCAGCCTTACCACAGCCCTCTTGTTATTGCCAGAGGTCCTCCAACCATCCAAGGAGGTTTGTCTCCCTTGTGCAGGACCCAGGACTGTGGCTCTCAAACTGTGGCTCTCAGCTTTCACTGCCCAGGGTTGGTATCTGCCTCTATATTCTCCCTGCTGGGGGCACAGGTCTCAACCTGACTGCTTTTCTTCCCTTCCTACCTGATTACATGTGTATCTTTCTTATATCCTTAGTTGCACAGGAATCCTTCTGTCAGATTCCAGTTAGTTTTCAGTGAGAATTGTTCCACATTGTAGATGTCTTTGTGATGTGTTCCTGGGGGGAGATGAGCTCCACATCCTCTTACCCTTCCATCTCCAGAATTGTTTGCTTTAGTAAAGGTTTCATTAGGAAAACAAAAAGAAGAGCTGGTAGAATGTTCCTCAAAATACATTAAGCACACACAAAAGACGAAGATGAATAAAAAAAATAAATGCTTCAACTATTTACTTAGTTTAACTCTCCCTTACTTGTTCTTTATTTAAGCTACAAATTTTAGAACTCTGGTAATTGGAACTATTGACTCTAGCGTTCATCACATATTTTCTTTTTGGGACGTGATGTAAAAGTTAGGGATGTAACTAATCAGATATACAGATAAAGTTTAAGTTAAGAAACTTAAGTTTTATACATATCTCCGTCATTTGTTTAAACTTGAACTCAACATTATCAAAATGTTTACCAAATGTGTCAGGATTATAAATGCAGTCAAATCTCAAAGTTTGTATTTTGCTCGCATCCCTTTTATTTCCATACAGGAAAAATGCTGTTTAAAAAGCTTTTCAGTTTACATTTCTAAATGACTTTAGAATTTTAAAGACTAGGTAGATAAATTGCTTTAAAGCTATAAAACTTTGCATTCCAGTCCAGAAACCATTTTTATATATCTGCTTTATGACACAAGCATAGAGTTACAACAAGATCAAATAATGTTACTCTTTTCAAAACTGCTAATGAGTGTAATTGCTATGTTTTTGTCATTTTCTTTCTGTCTCCTGCTTCTTTGTTTCTTACCTTCTTGCTCTCTGTCTCCCAGTTCAGGAAGTAAACACAATTTTGTGACTACTTTCCTGAATCAATTTAAACCTTACCTAGGAATCAAGAGCATGAAACAAAAAACCTAGCAGAAAGTATTTCATTTAACTACTGAACTATTTTATATTTATGGTGATATATTTCTAAATCATATTATACTTGGAAATCTAGTATTTCAGCTCTATGTTACAATTCTTTAATATCATTCCCATTAAAGATAACTGGATAAAAATGGTTAATTTAATAAATTTCCTTAAAACTGCAAGTCACCTATCATGTGTCTTCAAAGTTCGTGAACATTCCTTTGAGGATGATCTAGAGAATATAAACTGAATTAAATACAAAATTTATTTTTAGTTTCCATCAGTCCAGATAATCATTATATGAACCCAGTGTGGAGTCTTTAGCTTTCATCCAATTTCCCGTTTTACAAGAAACAAATAAACCTATAAAGACTAAATTCATTAAATTATTTCAAAATGAGACACATTTTAGCCCAACAATGAAACAAAGTAGTTCTTTAAGGGGAAAAAAATTAAAATCCAAATTTTATTTCTTAAAAACAATGCAAAGGCATTTGATAACTTACAGTTGTTTTATTTTACTATGTGATTTTGTGCAACTTGACATAACTTCTTTAAAACCTAATACCAACAGTAGTACTACATTTGTAAAATGAGGGAATTGAACTGCATCATATGACTATCAATGATTCAATTATTTGAACTATATCATGTTAGCCAAAACTGCACAAAATAGCAATTAATTTATCTATGAGCTGGGTACTATTATTATCCTTTTCTATAAATTAGAAATCTGAGGATTAAAGAAAATAAATACATTTTGTCCAAGATAACACAACTTGTAACTAACAGAGCCACATTCACACCTAAGCAATCTGGCATCAGAGCATAAGACTTTGACTATTATACTATGAATTCAAATATTCCTTCCAGCTCTATGAAACTGTAATTCATATCTATGAAAGTACTTTCAGTTTCTCACAGTTTCTAAAGATTAAGTTGGTGCATGAGAAAGGTAAGCCCAACTTCTTGGTAGACAGATGATTTTTAAAGCAACTTTACTGAGATATAATTTATATATCATAAAATTCACCCATGTAAAGTATAAAACTTAGGGATTTTAGTATATTCACAGAATTATGCAAATATTACCACTATCTAAAATTAGAACATTTTCATCAGCTCTGAAAGAAACCCTATACACAATAGCAGTCACTTCCATTTCACTCCCAGCCCCAGGTAACTGCTAATCTACTTTTTGTCTCTATAGATTTTCACATTCTGGACTTCTCTTATAAAGAAATCATACAATCACATTCTCATTTTTTCACTTAGCATAATTTGTCAAAATTCATCCATATTGTATCATATATCAATACTTCATTCCATTTCATTGCCAAATAATATGTCGTGTCTGGATATACCTCATGTGTTTATCCATCCATCCTTTAATGGACAATCTGTGTTGTGTCCACTCTATTATAAATAATGCTGCTATGAATATTAGTGTACAAGTTTTTGTTTGGACATATGTTTTTATGTCTTTTGGGTAGCTAGATTATTCAGAGAATTTTAAGAGAGTGTTCATGATTATAACTCCTATTTTGCTTCTCTATTTGTTGCAAATGGTATAAATAACAATTTCATAAAATAACACTGTGAAACTTGACTCCTTTTTGTACGTGGCTAGACTTAGATGTCATATATAAAATCTGAGAATCTATGTAGACGAAAAACCATCAGTGTCTCAATGATAGTGCAGGGATTTGTTTTTATCATTAAAAGAAAAGAGCAGAGTTCAAAAAGAACAAGAAAGAACAAAGCAGGTAAATTAAATTACATATTCTCCTACCCTTTTTTCATGGGCACTGACTTGGAAATAGGGCCTGGAGTAAGAAACAAGGTTGTCATTATATTGGTTGAATTCTATCTCCAAAATATTAATAACTTTATAATGAACAATAAAGAAAAACAGAAATAAGTTCAGAAACAGAACGTGGCAGATTCAGATTTAAAAATTAATATGTGACAGGACATAAGCCGTAGTTAATCTGAGATACAAAGGACTGGGTTAGGTCTGGAGCCCTGGTGTCGGTTTGGCCATTGCCACTAGCACAATGGCTAAGTCCTTCATGCCTCTGGGCTGCAGTTACCTCTTCAAAATGAGGGCACTGGGCTAGAAAATTGTTAACTAGTCATGTGCTATTCAGATCAAAAACTTTAGAGTAAGGTTTTTCTGAGCCAATATCCAGAATATTAACAGATCTAAACAGAGTTCTTTTTTTTTTTTCAAGATTTAATTTTATTTATTTTTGGCTGCGTTGGGTCTTCCCTGCTGCGCGCAGGCTTTCTCTAGTTGCGGTGAGCAGGGCGGGTGGGGGGGCTACTCTTTGTTGCGGGGCGGTGGCTTGTCATTGCTGAGCAAGGTGCTGAGGCTTCAGTAGTTGTGGCACGCAGGCTCAGTAGTTGTGGTGCATGGGGGGTGTGCATGGGCTTAGTTCCTCTGCGGCATGTGGTATCTTCTTGGACCAGGGATCGAACCCGCGTCCCCTACATTGGCAGGTGGATTCTTAACCATTGCACCACCATGGAAGTCCCAAAACAGAGAGTTCTTTACTCCTCTTTAACAAATTTCCTCTCTGTCTCAATAGATAGATAATTTACATATTTATATATAGTTTATTTGAATTCGAACACAAAATCAGAGATTGTTAGAGTTGGAATGAATCTCAGTCATCATTTGGTGAATGATGCAATACTCTCATTTTAGACATTGTAAAAAAACGGTTATGACCTGTGGAAGAACACATCATAGTGACTGGGGATCCAAGATTGGCCAGGGCGCTTGGCTCTTTCAACTCTGTCATGCCACTTTTCCTAATGATTCCTGGGAACCCACTGATGCAAACTGTCTGTAGCTGCAATCCTGTCTCCATGGCAGAAAAGAGGGTTTACTTTTCCAAAACAGAAACAAAAAATCATTCATTAACTCCCTATAAAGAACAAAAAATTACTGACAGACACTAAGGTTTCAAGTAAAGGTTATCACTTGTTAAATTCTTCCTTTTTTCATAGCACCTGCAATATCAGACAATCCATAATTTTGAATGGAAGAACTGATTCCTTTTCAAACCATGCATATTGTGCGGAGAGGTTGATGTCAACATCTACGAATGTGTTTTTTTTTCCTTCCTAGAAAGCCTCGGATATGCTCCCTATTGATGCTACTGCTATTTTCTTCAGTAGCAGTAACACATTATTTGACTTTTAGTAGTTGCCTTCTAATTATACTCTGCCATGTCATATTGCATATTTCCTTCATAACAAGTTTCACAGTCTGTAATGATCTTAGTTATTTACGTGTTTACTTTTTTGGGTGTTTACAATCTGCCTTCTTCAACTAAACTGTTAGTTCTTTGGGTGGCAGGAATCCTACTTGTCTTATTCATTGGGTACCAGCAATGCTTAACACATTTCCTGATCCTTGGTTAATGGTGTTTGCTGAATGGAAAAAATGACATTATATCAGGAAAGAGTGTGCATAGCAAGAAGAGAGGAAGTCCATAAATTTCTGCATTTCAGCTAAAGTCTGAATATTTGTAGACATGAATACACATCCAAATGTTTCAGATGTTTATATTTTAGCCCACAGTGAAATGAGGTACATTCATAACACTAACCTCTGTACTTAAATATGGTGCTGTCACATTATGACTAAGGTTATTGACAGTGATAACTAGTAGAACTTTAATGTCTAATGTATAAAACGTATCTTTATTTACTTGTATAGTGCAAAGAATATAACTTTGGAGTTACACAGGCCTGTGTTCAAATTTGCCTTTGCCACTTTCAAACTTTGTGATCTTGGGTGAGTAAATGCACCTCCAGTAGTCTGTATTTTACCAACCTTATATCTGGATTTTATACCTTATATCAAATATAGATATAAGGTATAAGATTTTCTCTAAGTTCATGATACAATATGAAAATATACAGTCTGTTGGTGAATCTCTTCATTTACTGCTGGCAGTTAGCTTTAATAGTGTTACAAAGTTAGTGATACTCAGCATTGAATACAGTTGGTATTTGACAAAAGTCTTTATTTTTCTTATTACTGATCTGTGGCAACCTAAAAGATTCACATTCTATGAATGAAAAGTGATCATGCCAAGCTGGTCATTCTGTGATCATATGGCTTCAGAGAGCCCTGCATTCAGGTATTTAAATTAGTCTTTATGGAGTTTCTTCTGCTCTGTTGGCAAGGACTCCCCGTGGACATGGAGGACCTTGGCGGTGCTATTATCTTTTGCCAACCTTCGTCGAGCCCAGCAGAGTGGGTTTGAAGGTAATGCAGCCATGACGATAAGAGACTGGCTTGGTTTCAGACCTCTATTATCAGCCTCACTGGTTTTCATGTTTTGCCAAATACAGCATAAGAAGTGAGAGAGGTAGTATGTGCCCCAGAACATGTTCAAACACAAGCCGCACAGTAAATTGGAAGAGTGCAATACAGACAGGATTCAGCCTTATTGCTTTGCTTTTAAACTCAAAGCACATTATGAGTAGTGACAAATGCTCTGCAGTTGTTTCCTGTAGGTGTTTTACTTTCTTTTTTGGAAGTGGTGATATTGCTAGCTGATATTCAGATGCTGCGTATGGTAAGAAAATACTAATCAGAAGCATACAAGGTAAGGCTCCGGTAAGGCTCCTTTAAGGCTAAGAATTTTGTTATTTCTGACAGCTCTTATTACTTAAAAATTTCTGAGAAAGTTTATAATGTAGTATCTTGCCAGATTCTCTGAAATATAATCTTTTGAAGCCTTTTTGCTCTTCTAAGGAGCTTGCCGATCCTTTACTAAGGAGCGTGGTGACAGACACCTCTCTGTTATTCTTCAGTGCTATCTCACTAACCCCGATCAAAGTGAGTCGCTTTGGTTTTTATCTGCTAGATGATGTCACTGAAAGTCGGTTGGCCAGGATGGTAGAGAGAGCCCTGCATTCTGGGACAATTTTCAATTTCCTATTCCCTGTCCGTCCTAACAGCCCATTCACCTTTCATACATTTATTCCTAGACAATAAATTGAGTACCCAATAATAGTGTCACAGTTCTTTGTTATAGATTCTTAAGACTATTAGTGTAGTAGGAAAATGAGAAGGAATCACAATATAGGTGATAAATGTCGCAGGAGGTAGAGGAAGGTAAGCGGTAAGCACGGGGCATAACGGAAGAAGTCACCTCCATTTGCCTGGGCAAGGGGTAGTTTCACCGAAGCTTCATACAGGATGTGAAAAATTAGCAGGAGCTCTTGGATGAGGGCCAAGAACTCAGGCATCACTGAGGCCCACACCCCAAAAGCTTCCTCTAGGAGAAGATGAAGACCTTGGGCACACCAAGTTGTGTGCTGGATACAGCTAACATTACAGGTTAAAGAGAGCCAACTGTTCAAATCTGAAGAATTTTGCAAGCTGATTGATAAACATAGCCATTACTAAATAGCACATTATATAAACTTACAATCAAAGAAATTATACTAAAAACAAACATAATATTCAAACCTTATTACTTCCCAATTATTTTACTACATCTTACTCTTAGGTGTGCTTTTGAGGTAATGTCTACTGTACCTGAAAAGTAGAAATACTAAATAATTGTGTGCTCCTGTGCATTTCTTTCCAAATCCTCATGTAGTGACATCATGTTGGTAGCTTGAAATTGGCCATGGTGGGAGAACTGATGCCAGGAAAAATCAGCAAATGCTACAGATCACGTTTTTATTTATTGTTTTGTTGATTGAGCTTAAGAAAGTTGGAGATGGATAAAATGTTAATAGTGCAGATTATACTTAAAGTATGTCATAGTTCTAGCTGTTTCACTGTGACTAGCACCCCAAAATTGAGGTCGTATACTTCCAGTGTTAGAAAACTTACGTGATTCAGCAAAGAAGTTGCTATGTTATTGACTAACGAGTGAAGTTCCAACATGACATTACTGTTTGTGTTCATCTTAATCATTAATGTAAATGAAAATATCATTAACATTCACATCAGAGCTATAGTTGTTTATCAACTGCCACCATAGCATGGATCCAGACACAGCAGTTCAGCAAAAATCAACAGAAGCAGACTATGAGAATCAGTCAGCTATTCTGAATTTACAAGGTACAGTATTGCATTTAAAAAATTATTTGTAGACTGTATGCTGTGCCTCAGTAAAATATAACAAATTTATGTATATATGTATACATGCACACACGTATGTATATGTCTGTGTGTACATTATTCACATGCATACTTTTTTTTCCTCATGGAGAGCAGGTTGTCAAACATTTACAGACTCACTACTGTGCACACATATAATTGTGCCCAGACACCAGACAGAAAGTTTTGCTACACCGAAGGGAGCCTTTTAATGACTTAAGGCAGGAAGTTACATGATTACATCTGCATTTTGGAAAAATCCACTTAACTAAAGGAATAAAGACAAGGAAACAATTTAGGAGATAATTGATTTAGTTCAGGTAATAAATATTGACAGCCTAGTTTAAACCAGAAAAAAGGAAGGGATAGATCTGAGAGACATATTCCAGTTAGAGTTGTAAAAACATAGCGGCTGATTAGCTATGAGAGAGGAGCAATAGGAAGATCAGCTCAGATGTATGACTCAGAAGAATAGCTAGAGACCAAAGCAAATAAATAGATTAAGTGATAATTGAAAAAACCACATCCACATAATTTTAGGGTAAGGATTTAGGAGCTTAGTTTAGGACCAAGTTTGAAATTCTTAGATATTTAGGCAGAGTCTTCTAGCACATAGTTGAAGGTGAGAATCTAAATGACAGAAAAGGAATCTGGTTTGAGTTAGAAATTTTGGAGACTTAGAAAATAGACGGTTAAGGAAGTCATGAGTTATAGAGGGAGGCATGAAAGAGAATATATACCACAAACACAAAGAGGGAAGGGAGACAAGATTCAAACCTTGGAACCATCCATATTTAATGGTGAGATAAGAAAGGCCCTTGATAATGGAGATGAAAAAGAATTAAGATTAGAAGAGAATCAGGAGAGAGTGGTGACTCAGAAACCAAAGTTCGAAAGAGGCACTATCAGAAGAATCAAATGCACTGGAGAGTCACACACACACACACACACACACACACATACACACACAAGAAGATCAAAACAGATTTATTGAGGGTAATGGGCTGAAGTAAGAGTATCTGCTGTGCCAACTGTAGAAGGATCCTGTTTTGGTTATTAATTGCTGCATAACAAATTAACCTCCAATTAGGAGCTTAAAACAACCACAATTCACTATTTTTCATGATTCTGAGGAGTGACTGAGTTCAATCGGGCAGTTCTTTTGCTCTACATGGAATCTGCTGGAAAGCCCAAGATGACCTCACTCACATGTCTATTGCCTCAACGGAGCTGGCTGAAATGGCTGGAGGCCATCTGGACCTCTTTCTCTCCCTTTGGAATCTCTCATCTTCCAGGAACAGTCAGACTTCTCTAAATGGCAGCCAGTTTTTGAGATAGCAAAAGGGAAGCCTACAAGGTCTCTCAAAGTCTGGGCTCAGAAATCCCAGAATCTCCCTTCACCCTCATACTACTGATCAAAGCAAATCACTAGGCTAGTCTAGGTTTAAAGGGTGAGACATACACCTCACTGCTTGGTGGAAGGAGTAGCATGTGTGAACAGGGATAAGAGAAATTGTTCGGGACTCTCTTTGTAGAAAATTACTCCATGTGTTCTTCCTTTGTGCCACGTGAGTATCTTTAAGTATCCCTTTCTTAATTAAGTCCAAGAAGCTCCAGGATTAACATGATGCTCCACAGCTCCCACATAAAACAAAAACAAAGACTCTGTATATAGATCCACAAATGAGCTCCCACCCAAGTGCAAGTATCAGGAGAGAAGGAAAAGCATACCTATACCTAATGGCAAGATTTGGATTAGGATGTGGGAATGGGGCCAAGGTAAAATGAACGCACCACAGATTGTTATCTATATAAAGCTGCAAAAAAACCAAACAGAGCTTACTAACTTTCCCACCCAAGAATCTGAGTACAAAAGTCCTAACAGCTTCATTCCACTTCTTTTCTTCAGCACCCAGACGTCTTTAGATCTCTTGTGGCCATGAAGTATCAAATATCATGAAAAGGGGAGGGGGGACTTTATGTATTAACAACAGACTCTTTGTTCACATTGACTGTGCCAGAGCAATATCTTAGAATGCAGAGAAATACTGTAAACAGGGCAACATTTTGCAAGATAAGTTTTCAGGAAATATGTTGGCCTCCTGACACATCTCTATGGCACATCACATAGCCTAGTTTGAGTAGCTGAGTCTTCTTGCTGACCTTACATACACAGATGGCCAGACTTTTGTATTATTTTTCATGCGTTTCTAAAGTAAAGTAAGCTCTGATTCTCTAGTTAGATAATTGAAGCACTGTTTTATTTTCAATTTTTTTCTTTCAAATATACACACATAAGCTGATTTTATTATTTTAGAATTATGTCCGAGGACTACTAATTTCCATAACAATAAAACAAGCCCACAATACAAACGATTTTTTTGTGTAACTACTACATAATGTATGAATGCAAACAGATTGAAATTCATGATAAAATGTTTGATATAGTCTAGCTAGCTGTGAAATTTTGAGCCAGTAATTTTAGGATTATTTTCTAGGACTAATAAAAGTTTACACAAAAGTACTATTTATACATTATACTAACAAATCAATATCAATGTTTCTATTTGTAACTCAATTTTACTGAAAAGAGAACTATACTGGCTTCTGGTCTAATCTAGTCTAGCTAGAAGTGAAAGCTTGAACAAGCAATTTTACTTCTTTGGAATTCATTATTATAACTTTCCATTGTTGAAACAAGGGAATAGAACTAGATTATTCCAATGGTCCATCTGCAGCTTAAAAACTATCACTCCTTCATTCTGAAAATGAGTTAGAAGTTACCAACAAAAATCAGTACAATTCTACAATTTATGCAGCTAAATCATTTCATAGGCCTCAGAGGGTCAAAATGTCAGCATTAGAAGACTGGAATCTAGATCTTGAGTTGCAGTGTCAGGGGCAGCGCTTCCACACATGGCCTGACCCACTGAGCTGAGGTATCAGCGCAGCCATTTCTCACTAGGCACTCGGATCTGAACTGTCGGGTGCGAGGCCTCTGCATGAGTCACCCTGTGAACAAGTGAAACTAGATGAAGCACAAAGGAAAAGAAAAAAAAAAAAGCAAGCTGCAAATACTCTGAAAAAAATGCCTCTGTACCTCTAGCTCTTGCAGAGGTTGGGTCTTCAGTGGAGTCTCCTACTGCAGAGGGACCTTCAAGACAGTGGAGGAGTAAGATGTAGAGATCACATTCCTCCCCACAAACACATAAAAAATACATCTACATGTGGAACAACTCCTACAGAACACCTACTGAACGCTGGCAGAAGACCTCAGACATCCCAAAAGGCAAGAAAATCGCCACGTACCTGGCTGTGTAGCTGACAGGGTCTTGGTGCTTGGGCCTGGTGTCAGGCCTAAGCCCCCAAGGTGGGAGAGCCAAGTTCAGGACATTGGACCACCAGAGACCTCCCAGCCCCATGTAATATCAATCGGTGTGAGCTCTCCCAGAGATCTCTGTCTCAACATTAAGACCCAGCTTCACCCAACAGCCAGCAAGCTCCAGTGCTGGACGCCCCATGCCAAACAACTAGCAAGAAAGGAACACAACACCACTAATTAGCAGAGAGGCTGCCTAAAATCACAGTAAGTTCACAGACACCCCAAAACACACCGCTGGATGTGACCCTGCCCACCAGAAAGACAAGATCCAGCCCCACCCACCAGAACACAGGCACTAGTCCCCTCCACCAGGAAGCCTACACAAGTCACCAAAACAACCTCACCCACTGGGGGCAGACACCAAAAACAACAGGAGCTACGAACCTGCAGCCTGCGAAAGGAGACCCCAAACACAGTAAGTTAAGCAAAATGAGAAGACAGAGAAACACACACAGATGAAGGAGCAATGCAAAAACCCACCAGACCTAACAAATGAAGAGGAAATAGGCAGTCTACTTGAAAAAGAATTCAGAATAATGATAGTAAAGATGATCCAAAATCTTGGAAATAGAATGGAGAAAAGAGAAGAAACGTTTAACAAGGACCTAGAAGAACTAAAGAGCAAACAAACAATGATGAACAACACAATAAATGAAATTTAAAATACTCTAGAAGGAATCAATAGCACACTAACTGAGGCAGAAGAATGGATAAGTGACCTGGAAGATAAAATAGTGGAAATAACTACCACAGAGCAGAATAAAGATAAAAGAATGAGAAGAATTGAGGACGGTCTCAGAGACTTCTGGGACAACATTAAATGCAACAACATTCAAATTATAAGGGTCTCAGAAGAAGAAGAGAAAAAGAAAGGGACTGAGAAAATATTTGAAGAGATTATAGTTGAAAACTTCGCTAACATGGGAAAGGAAATAGTCAATAAAGCCCAGGAAGCACAAAGACTCCCATACAGGAAAATCCAAGGAGAAACACGCCAAGACACATATTAATCAAACTATCAAAAATTAAATACAAAGAAAAAATATTAAAAGCAGCAAGGGAAAAGCAACAAATAACATACAAAGGAATCCCCATAAGGTTAACAGCTGATCTTTCAGCAGAAACTCTGCAAGCTAGAAAACTATAAGACACTAATGAAAGAAATTAAAGATGATACAAACAGATGGAGAGATATACCATGTTCTTGGATTGGAAGAATCAACATTGTGAAAATGAGTATCTACCCAAAGCAATCTACAGATTCAATGCAATCCCTATCAAACTACCAATGGCATTTTTCACAGAACTAGAACAAAAAATTTCACAATTTGTATGGAAACACAAAAGACCCTGAATAGGGAAAGCAATCTTGAGAAAGAAAAATGGAGCTGGAGGAATCAGGCTCCCTGACTTCAGACTATACTACAAAGCTACAGTAATCAAGACAGTATGGTACTGGCACAAAAACAGAAATATAGATCAATGGAACAGGGTAGAAAGCCCGGAGATAAACCCACGCACATATGGTCACCTTATTTTTGATAAAGGAGGCAAGAATACACAATGGAGAAAAGACAGCCTCTTCACTAAGTGGTGCTGGGAAAACTGGACAGCTACATTTAAAAGAATGAAATTAGAACACTCCCTAACACCATACACAAAAATAAACTCAAAATGGATTAAAGACCTAAATGTAAGCCCAGACACTATCAAACTTTTAGCAAAAAACATAGGCAGAACACTCCATTACATAAATCACAGCAAGATCCTTTTTGACCCACCTCTTAGAGAAATGGAAATAAAAACACAAATAAACAAATGGGACCTAATGAAACTTAAATGCTTTTGCACAGCAAAGAAACCATAAGCAAGATGAAAAGACAACCCTCAGAATGGGAGAAAATATTTGCAAATGAAGCAACTGACAAAGGATTAATCTCCAAAATATACAAGCAGCTCATGCAGGTCAATATCAAAAAAACAAACAACCCAATCCAAAAATGGGCAGAAGACCTAAATAGACATTTCTCCAAAGAAGATATACAGATTGCCAACAAATACATGAAAGGATGCTCAGCATCAGTAACCATTAGAGAAATGCAAATCAAAACTACAATGAGGTATCACCTCACACTGGTCAGAATGGTCATCATCAAAAATCTACAAATAATAAATGCTGGAGAGGGTGTGGAGAAAAGGGAACCCTCTTGCACTGCTGGTGGGAATGTAAATTGATACAGCCACTATGGAGAACAGTATGGAGGTTCCTTAAAAAACTAAAAATAGAACTACCATATGATCCAGCAATCCCCTTACTGGGCATATACCCTGAGAAAACCATAATTCAAAAAGAAACATGTACCTCAATGTTCATTGCAGCAGCCAGGACATGGAAGCTACCTAAGTGTCCATCAACAGATGAATGGATAAAGAAGATGTGGCACATATATACAATGAAATATTACTCAGCCATAAAAAGAAATGAAATTAAACTGTAGTGACGTGATGGACCTAGAATCTGTCATACAGAGTGAAGTAAGTCAGAAGGAGAAAAACAAATACCGTATGCTAATACATGTATATGGAATCTAAAAAAAAAAAAAAAAGGTTCTGATGAACCTAGGGGCAGGACAGGAATAAAGACGCAGATGTAGAGAATGGACTTGAGGACACAGGGAGGGAGCAGGGTAAGCTGGGACGAAGTGAGAGAGTAGCATTGACATATATATACACTACCAGATATAAAATAGATAGCTAGTGGGAAGCAGCTTCGTAGAACAGGGAGAACAGCTCAGTGCTTTTTGACCACCTAGAGGGGTGGGATAGAGAGGGTGGGAGGGAGATGCAAGAGGAAGCGGATATGGGAATATATGTATATGTATATGTATAGCTGATTCACTTTATTATACAGCAGAAACTAACACAACATTGTAAAGCAATTATCCTCCAATAAAGATATTAGAAAAAAAAAGAAGATTGGAACTAAGTCCTAATGAATCTTCCCTTGTTACTCTGAGACATCTCAGTTTTTCACCTAGGAATATTAAATGGCAAACTAACTATCCAACCTTTTAAGTGGAAAGGATGAGAAATAATGAGTTTCCAGAGGCAATGTTTCCACCACAGTCACACTTCAGCTTCTTACAAAGCCAAATTATTGTAAATTTAAAAGTGCAGTGTTGCTCTCTAAGTTTAGCTTCGTTTTCATTTTTTACAAAGATTTATTTTTATTCTCATTGATGCTGACGGCTTTCGCCATTTTGTGACCACTATCAACATAATTTTTTTAATGAGTCTGTAGAACAAAAAGGTGTGTTCAGAGACTGACAAAAGAAAGCAAAGAACTGGCCATGGAAAGGAGGAGGCCTTCTGTTGGAGAGCCTCCAAATCTGAACCTATCTGTTTAGGGTAGTCTGGAGACTAATAGCATTGATGGACTTTGGAATCACACAGATCTGGATTTGAATTCCAGCTAAACCACTTTATTACTTTCATGCTCTTGGGAGAATTACCTTATAATTCTAAACCTCAATTTCTTCTTGGAATAATATTAGCAGCCGTATCACAGTATCATATTAGTGGGAAAGTACATTGCAGGAGACTAGCACTGAGCTTGATGCATAGGACATGCTCACATATTTATTATTACCATTACCATCATCATCATCATCATCATCATCACCATCTCATCATCATCATCAAAGTCAGGATCCAATGGATCTTTCATTAAAAAGCCAAATATAAAATATCATGAATGCTAATAATATATCTGTACACTTATCATCATAAAAATCATTACTTTTATTTTGTATTACTTTATTTTATTGTGGCAGGAGCACTTAACATGGGATATACCCTCTTAACAAATTTTTTAATGTACAATACATTATTGTTAATTATGGGTACAATGGTGTACAACAAATCACTAGAGCTTATCCATCTTGCTTGGCTAACACTTTATGTCCTTTAATCAATAACTCCCCATTGCCCTTTCCCCCCAAACCCTGGTAACCACAGTTCTACTCTTTAATTCTATGCATTTTTATTTAACATAGTCAAATTTTAGATACCTCATGTAAGTGAATCATGCAGTATCTGTCTTTCTCTGTCTGGCTTATTTCACTTGGCATAATGTCCTCAAGGTTCATCCATGTTTTTACATATGGCAAGATTTCCTTCTTTTTTAACCTGAATAGTATTCCATTTTATATATATACCACACATTCTTTATCCATTCATCTGGCAATGGACATTTAGGTTGCTTTCACATCCTGGCTATTTGGAATAGTGCTGCAATGTATATGGGAGTGCAGGTATTTCTTTTGCATCCTCATTTCAATTCTTTTGGATAAACACCCAGAAGTGGGTTTGCTAGATCATAGAGCAAAAATATAGGTCACAAAACTGCCAGAATAATGCCTATAACCAACCCAGGATTTTTATTCAGAATATATAAACAACCTCTATTGATCAATAGAAACAGTTACCAAACAGATAAGTGTTTGAAAAATGCGATCACAGAAGAATAAATGCAAATAAGTCTAAACCTATGTAAAGAAGCTCAATGCATGAATATCAGAGAAAATAACTTTAAATCCATAATAATATAAAATTTTATATTCAGCAATTTAATAACTAAAATTAAATTAAAATCTACCAATACTAAATGTATAAGGGTATGAAATAACTAGAAATTTCATTCTACCACTAGTGGGAATGTAACTGATACAGTCACAAAAAAAGGTTTCTTTTTTTTTTTTTCTTGGCAATTCCAATAAAGATGAACTTGCATGCACATTGGTGGTTATTCATTAGGGTTCTCAGGAAAGCTACCCACTAGAATTCAAAAGCAATATTTTGTAATGTAAACAATTAATACATATAGTTTAATTTTATTATTTTTTAAATGAAATGATTCATTTTACTCAATTTTATCTTGGCTATATATCACAATAAAAATATTGTTGAAAAAACAAAACAAAAATTAAAATAAAAAATAAAAATCATTACTAATGACACGTTTGCCGGTGGATGTGAAATAATGCAAAGATAACAGGCTTAAATTCTACTTTCTAGGAAAAAATAAGATAAATAATTACAGATATTTGGCACATAAGCTACACCAATAAGTCAAGGTTCTATTCTATAGGCAAGCAAGAAGGACTAGTGTGAATGAAGGGACTGTTAATAGAAACATCTTGATGGGAAGAATCACCACTACCATTTTCTTTAGCAAAGGAAATCTTCTTGGAGGCATTAGACAAGACTTTCACTATGTACTTAAATTTTCTAATCACTAATATAATACATAATTATTTTTAAATATTTAGTATAGATCACATACAATCAATCATTACCAAAAAATCAACTATCCAGAGATTAATGCTCTTAATATTTTATTCAACATAGTATATATTTCCAGCTCTTATTTTTACAAATACACTTATTTTACAGAATTGGTATATATACTGTTCTTCAATGTGCTTAGTATCCTAACAGTTTAGCAAACCTAATATACCTGATTATTCAATAGTGGATGTATACAGCTAATATCTTATTATGAACAACATTCTGAAAAACATTTTTATAGATTAAATTATAGGCGTAAGTTTGATTATTTCTTTAGGAAATTTCTCCTAACTGGAATTGTTGGGACAAAGAGTTGATCATATTTAAGGCTATTGTTAATCTAGGACAGGATAATTCAGAAGTTCCTTTGAATTATTAAAATAACAATTTTGGGATGGAAAGTGCCTTCTAGGTCTAGTTTCTTAGATCACTCCAGCTGATATTTCTCTTTTTTCCCCACTGAATGTCATATCAATTGTTACATGTATATTTATAAACACATAGAGTATTTTGTCTGTCCTGACATATAAGTATTTTATATGTGTGTTTCTTATATCTCTGGTAGGTAAGTAATTATGCATCACCAAACACAGAGCTGTGCTGTGTGTAGTGTTCATACTGCATGCTGTAGTATTAGAGTAACTTACTGAACGCTGATAGAAGTTAGAGAACAACAACACAGCAAGAGAAGAGGGAATTAATAACAGGAAATTTCAAACACTTAATAGTAAAACAAAATAGAATAAAATTTCTCTATTGAATTTTTGGGCAGTGCAAAATGAGATGGAGGGAAAAGTTCCTGAATGATACTTTCCAATTCTAGCTTTCTGCTAAGCAAGAAATAATACTTCTCTTTTGGATGGGAGAGTGGCCTTAACTATACAGATGATATTTAAAGCCAGCAGAACAGGAAAAATAACCAAAGTGAGAATGTACAGAGGTAAGAGAAAGTCTAGGATCTGGCCCTTGGAACTTCCAAATTTTATAGGGCAGATAAATAAGGAAAAGCAAGAAATGCATCAAAGGAAGAGGTGCCAAGGTAGAAAGGCTCATGGAAGCTAGTAGAGAAGGATATTTTGAGAAAAACTGATAGTGCAACTATATCAAATGCTGCTGAGAAACATCAACGGATGAATGGATAAAGAAGATGTGATGTATATAAACAATGGAATACTACCCAGCCTTAAAAAGGAATGAAATACTGCCATTTGCAGCAACATGGATGGACCTAGAGATGATCATACTAAGTGAAGTAAGTCAGATAGAGAAAGACAAATACTGTACGGTATCACTTATATGTGAAATCTAAAATACGATACAATGAACTTATTTACAAAACAGAAACAAACTCACAGACTTTGAAAACAAACTGATGGTTACCAAAGGGGAAAGGTAGGGAGAGATAAATTAGGAGTTCGGGATTAACAGATACACAATACTATATATAAAATAGATAACCAACAAGGATCTACTGTATAGCACAGGGAAGTATATTTAATATCTTGTAATAACCTATAATGGAAAAGAATATGAAAAAGCACATATATATGTGTGTGTACATATATATACACATATACATGTATGTATATATCACTCTGCTGTGCACCAGACACTAACACATATTAAATCTACCATACTTCAAAAAAAATGTAATGGGATTTGGAAAAGTGCAGGTTACTGATTAGAACCATTTTGCAGTTGAGCTACAGGCAGAAGCCACACTGGAAAGAACTGAGGCTTGGATAGGTAGTGAGGAAATAGACGCAGGACACAGTCATGCAGTTTCCATTCAATTTATTTACAAAAAGGAAAGGAAAAAATGAAACTCTAATGGAAGGGGAAGTGGGTGAAGGGGACTTTTGTTTTTGTAAGATGTGTGTTGATAGAGGTAATTTTTCTCCAGCAGTGATTGGTGCAGGAGGGAGCAATGAATTATGAATGACAGGTGACAGCAATGAGCAAAGTTCTAAAGGAGAAGGAGTTCAACTGTTGTTAGGATACACTCCAAAAGCTCTGCTGTGTAGAAATAGGAGTAGGACAGGATTTTCAACTCCGGAAATTTGCTAATTCCTCCGTAGCTTCTCCCTAAAGTCCTTCATGTAAGAATTAGGGAAGCTTCCTCAATGCTCATAGTTGAAGCGATGTCTACAGATTCCAGTTGTGAGAATGTGAATGTGTCTAAGGCTCAGCAGAAGTGTAGTGATAAAGATCAAAGTAGAAACAGTGCTGCTAATAATGTGCATACCTTTTTTTTTACTGTTCATGGAGAATCGCAGAAGCATCTAGAACAAACGTGAAGCAATACTAAGCAGACTTAAAGGTTACAGGCAGAGCGTGAGCAAAACAAATGTCCATTATATCAAGATAATGTAAAGTACTGTGGACAGAGAGCACATGTGACACAAATTCACTTTGTTTCAGGAAGCATGGCAACTATACCTACTCAAATAATCAAGCCAAGATCTTTCCAAGAACACAGTCTATGAAAGTATATTTACTTACATTTTGTGTAACCCAAACCAGGGCTTTAGTGGTTTCAAAATCCCAACAAATTCCCCTTTTATTGATGCCACTGAATGTTTTTTTTTGTTTTAAGTCAGTTAAAAATTGAATGAGATTACATGCGTGAAAGTGTGTAAACAAGTGCCTGGTACGTAACAGGCATTTAATAACATGCTAATTAAATTTGAACCTTTACCCCAAGGGAAGTAAGCTGAGGAAATAAGGGAGTATGACATTTGAGTCTTTTAGAGAACTTTCTGGTTAGGACTCTAGAGAAAATACTTTATTTGTTTGAGTTTATCTGAGTATTAAGGAGACCAAATATTAAGTAAATATTTTGTAGAGTCATAATACTGGGGAGGGAGGCATAGATAAGCAAGATAAGACTTTTCATAGATTTGTATGTGAACTAATTTTTCAGCTTATCACACTTAGCATGTGATAATGTTCTTGTTGAGGCTAAATGTTAAGTAGTATTCATTGTGCTGGATTTATAGACTTGGCTCTCTAGGAATAACTCCTTAGTCTGTGTATTTTGACTTAGCTTATAGGAATATGAGTTGAAAAGAGAAGCACTAATCCCCATTAACTACCAATATCACTTTGAAAATTTGTTCAACCAAATTTGCTTTCATGAAAGTGAATGAGACGGCTTTCTTAGAAATCTGAAAATGTGATATTAATAAGCAGTGTTAGAAAGCAGCCTTGGCTGTCACTAAAATTTTATGAATGAATGAATATAATGCATATTCAAACTATGTATTATATATGTTTATGTTAAATATGTATTACTAACTCTTATACAAAATCACAGCAAGAATATATTGAAAGATTTTAGGGTTTTACTGAAATATATCTCTCTTCTGCTTGTAGCTTATCTTCTGATATACTTTCTGCAGAATGTATGCTTTGAGTTACTGCTTTTGTGTCAGAGATTATTTTGTTCCAAATAATGCACTTTCATTGCTGTGATATGTTTATGTCACTGATTGTGAATTACATGAATCTTTAGTTACTAAAATATGTCTATAATTAATTGTTTTGATGTATATTCATGTTTCAGAGGAGTGACAGATACACTCATGCGTCATGAGCCATGAATTTACCTGCTAACTTGGATGCACAGTGAGAAGACTGGGAATTATATTTACTGGGAGAAACAGTAGGGCCAAGAAAGGTGAGTGGGAAAGATCTTGGGAAACCAGCCCTCCCATTTTTTTCTGACTCAGGAGTTTTACCAAAGGCAAGTGACAACGTATCCATCACTCAGACTCTGCATTAGTGAAAGACATTATGTGTAGCTTAATAAAAGGATGCCTGAAAAACAAAGTGACAAGTCTTGACATCACAAAAGTTGTAAAACATCGACAGAGTTATATAAGTCAGTTGTGTCCTGATATAAGATGCCACCATTCCTTACACATCTCTACTAACTCTCAGATTAGTAGCGGTACCAGGAGACAGATGGCATAACTGAGAAATCACCGTGTAAGTCTATTCCACAATCACAAAGGATATGAATCATTGAGGACATACCACTTGAGTTTCCTGTCTTGCAGCTGCCAACCTGCTGTGGTGAACCAACGACATTGTCTTTGAAGTTATCACTCCATCAGTAGTCAGCTCAGCTAGAAGCTTTCCTGGTGTGCCCTATGCTCTCACTTAAGCTCACACTGAGAAGGGAGGCACCTGATTATAAATGAAAGGGCTGAAGGGTCTTTAGATGTGACAATTTGAAAAGAATGTTTTGGAAGTGGTTATTTTAGAGAGTAGCCTCAAGGGCAAATTCCAACAAAGTCAACTCTAACACTTAAAATTAGAGGGAAAGATTATTTAAACAAAGTTAAGTGACCATGAATTTGGATCTCTAGAAAGAATTTAAAGCATTTTCCTGTAACTTTAGGGAAGTTTGATTATTTTTTAATAATTGTAAGGAAATACAGTGGGAAACATCATATATTCCATCTTCAATTTCCTCTCGTATGAAGCAGTACAATCTCTAAGTGTATCACAAATTTAAAAAATCTCATACCTGAAAGCTTTGACCTAGCGTCTAGTGAATTAAAGTATTAGGGGAAAAAACTCCACATTTTATGGCATTTTAATACTATAAAGACAATCAGCTCAAGAGGAAATCAAACATTCCTGTATTTCTCCAATACATTTCCCCAGAGATATTAGGTAAAAATGCCTTTCAATAAAAGTATAAAAGATATGGCTCAATCCCACACCTAGAGCAGACCCACTGGTCCTTCAGTGGAAATTTCTGGTATTGAGAAAAAAACAAAACTTAGTGGTTCTCCCAGGGGTTATTTCAGATGCAGAGCAGTATTCCTACTGACTTTTCTAAGAAGAGCTTGTTGTTGTTTTTTTTTTTTTTTAATTTTTTATTTATTTATTTATGGCTGTGTTGGGTCTTCGTTTCTGTGTGAGAGCTTTCTCTAGTTGCGGCAAGCAGGGGCCACTCTTCATCGCGGTGCGCGGGCCTCTCACTGTCGCGGCCTCTCTTGTTGCGGAGCACAGGCTCCAGATGCGCAGGCTCAGTAATTGTGGCGCACGGGCCTAGTTGCTCTGCGGCATGTGGGATCTTCCCAGACCAGGGCTCGAACCCGTGTCCCCTGCATTGGCAGGCAGATTCTCAACCGCTGCGCCACCAGGGAAGCCCCGAAGAGCTTGTTGTTAAGTCACAGAGTGTTTAAATTACAACGTACATTTCACTGTTAATTGTCAAACATTGTCATCATCAGATTTAGTGACCATTTCATCTCTGAATCACACAGAAAAAACAACTCCACTCACACAGTCTCAGTTCAGAATTTTCTGGGATATTTGGACAACTTAAGAAGCCATCAAATTCTCCCCTATCTGCTTCTCCAGCCCGTCCTTGATTGTGTTCTTTGGCATCCTTGCTCCCCATACCTCAGCAACATTCACCCTCCTGCCATTAACCAAGCAAGCCTACTCTCCTTTTCATCAGAAGGTCCACCCCCTCTTGTTTCTGCCCGATTTTCTCCAGTTTGCTGGATAATTTCAATTCACCTTCTGTCATCCCTTCCAAACCTTCATTCTTCTCATCAGTTTTCATAGATTCCTCTAGGCAGCACTCATCATTTCTTTCTCTTTAACTCCCTTAAAACTTTGAGCCTTTATTAGAATATTTATCACAATGGACGCTCTTACTGGCAAGGTCAACTATCATGCTACTTTCTTCTCTTCTAGGGGCCGTCTTTATTTCAATGATGATACATGGTGTCATGTGGTGATGAGGGATGGTCAGTCACATGGGATCTGAAAAGATGCCAAACCCCCAGATTACAGGGAAGTATTCTCTGAATGGTCTCCTTGAAGCCTCTATCATGGGGTTTGAGGTAAGAGGGAAGTGTGTACATCCTTCTCTGATGGAGCCGGGAGTAGAAATTCCATAGCACTCCAACACACCTCTGCTAAGACATTATCTCTCTCTCTAAGCTTCTTCAACCTCAGTTCTTTCATATGTTCATTCTGGATATCATTACAAAAGGGGTAATTTGTTTACTTCTTCTATGAGCCTGAAATAAGGAGTGTGGTACTTGGTTTTGAAGTGTGCAGATAGTTGCTAAATTTTGTTTTGTTTTTTTTTTGACCTTTGGGGGATTCCGCTAAAATGGAGAGAGAAAGTTATTTAGAGAGGCAAGGTGAGCCCAGGCAAAACAGTTCTGGAGAAAACACCTTAAGTTTCTCACATACCTACAGTGGAATTTGAGGGCATTTAAAAAGTGCTGTGTGTCCCAAATGGGCAGAAAGTTTGAACGAGTGGACCTGCATAGTGTCTCCCTGCCATGGAGATGCACACCAGAAGGAGATTGACTGGACAGTTCCTTGGAGTGATTAGAATAAGAAACGCTCAGATGTCAGTGGATCACCCACAGTAATGCAAGGTAGGTCAGTACAAACACATACTTGGGAGACAATTCAGAGCCAAGACTCATCTGTATAGCGACATTGTGTGGATTAGAAAAAATCCACAGCAGGACACAACCTGGAAGCAGAGTTCATGCTATACTACAGCCCAAACTTGTCCCCTTTGCTGAGCAGTATTATGTGATTATATGATTTTTCTTTTGAATTTCCTGCTTTGAAATGTATGTCTGTCAGCATACTGAGAAAACTGTAAAGAATTTTATTCCTAGAACATGTTTAATAATTTAGAATAATATTTTAAAAACAAAAAACATAACCAAACATAACTTGATTTTAAATATCTATTAAATACACCCATCATCAGAGAAGAAAACGTTGAGAATTCATCTTCATCTCCATGCCATTCATGAAGATGAATCATAGTGTCATAAAGATCTTTGAATTGAAGGTTTTCTGAGTAGTGCCAAAAATAGACATCCCTCATTAAGCCACATGTGGTTGGCTGCTTCGACAAAAGATGTCCTGTAAGCTGTCATAAAAAGCATATTCTATTCTGTGGCATGTGTTTCTAAAATAAGAGTTCTTTTGAAGTTACTTCCTAGTAGAAAGGTATTCCTGAGTGTGCACTTAAAAAATTGATTACTGTGCCCATTTATATCCTGGGGCATGAAAGATGGCATGATTTTCATACCTGAGGGACGCTGCCTTCTTCCTTATGTGTAAATATACTAAACTTAAGATTCTTGTTACCATAAGACTTACAGACCATGTTAATAAAATGTGTGCACATTTCAGTCAGTGTATTAATCATGTCCATACCAAATCCCATAGAGGCTTTGCCATAATGGTGTCTTAGTTTTCTATAATTGTAATTCTGGTAACTAGGAGACATTGGGTTTATATTGTGAGGAGCTGGATATTTTTACTGCTCATCAGCTTCTGTATACTTTTGGAATAATTCCCCACAGAATTCCAAACAGAAATACATATTTTAGAAAGTCCCTTTTTCTTACAGTATGATCGCCTTTTCTTATAACTTTGATACTTACTCTGGGCCATGGCAGAGATTTGCTTATCTCCATTACTGAATTGTTTAAAACAGTAATGGGAAATAAGAGGAGGGCAGGGGAAGGGAGAAAATGTCTTACTAATTTTAACAGTTTCTGTACATAGATTCTCTTTCTCTCTCTCTCTCTCTCCCGCCATCAGATAGTTCCTTATAACACAATACACCCACCTTCCAATTTATGTGATTTCTTGTTCTTAACCATTGTAAATAAATATATAAAAATACATTATAATCATATATTAAATCATACATAAGTAAATATATGAAACATAAACCATTAATACATTACTATCATTTTATACTATCCAAATTTACTTAGGTTTACTCTCATTTTAATCACTTTTTTTTCTCTTCCTGCCATCTGGCATTGCAGATCTTCCATTTGAAATCCTGTATATTCCTTTTAAAGAGATGTTTTTCTTCCCAATAGTAAGCTCTACTTGTAATAATTATTTCAGCATTGGTTTGCCTGAAAATATAATTTTTTCACTTAATTTTCTAAAGGCATTTTTGCTCTGTATGGAATTCTGGTTGGCAGTTATTTTCTTTGGCATTTTGAAAATATTATTCAGCTATCTCCTATTTTCCATTGGAGTTGTAGAGAAGAAGTTAGGTTTTAACTGTCACACATGAGAATATATTCAAGTTTTCTTCTTCCGATTGCTTTAAAATTTTTCTCTTTGTTTTTAGTCTTCAGTAGTTATTGATAGGATTAGGTGTGGATTTTCTTTTGTATTTACCTTGCTTGTTGTTCATAGTCTTTTTGAAAAATAGTTTTCTGTCTTTTGTCAGTTTTACAAAGATTGTATCCATTATCTCTTCAAATTGTTTCTGCTCCATTTTTCTTCTGTCCTTTAGGATTCGAACTACAATTATATTAAGCATTCTTATGCTACCTTCCATGTCTCTTATGTTTTATTTTCCCCTTATTTTTGTCTCTTTGTGCATTATTCAAGATATCTTCTCTTAGCTCTTCCACTAAAAAGAAATATTTCTCAGCTGCTTTTAAATTGTTCTTAAACCATCCATTGAGTTTCTCATTAGCTATTTTATTTTTCACTTCTAGAATTTCTACTTTTAAAAATATGTAATTTGCAATTTTCTCCTGAAAGTTTCAATTCTGGCTATTATCACCCTACATATTGCATAATTATTTCAAAAATTTTTTGGTATTTGCAGCTGCTATAGTTCTGCTTCTATATATCTTATTCTGTTCAGGCTGCTGTAATAAAATACCACAGACTGGGTGGCTTAGAAACAACAGAAATTTATTTCTCACAGTTTTGGAGGCTGGAAGTCTAAGATCAGAGTGCCCACATGGTTAGGCAAGGGCCATCTTCCGGGCTGCAGACTTCTCCTTGTACCTTCACATGGTGGAAGGGGTAAGGGAGCTCTGTGGAGTCCCTTATATAAGGTCACTAATTCCATTCATGAGGGCTCCACCCTCATGGCCTAATCACCTCCCCAAATCCCCATCTACTGATACCATCACCATTAGGGATTATGCTTCAACATATGATTTTCAGGAGGACACGAACACTTAGACAACAGCACTGTGTTTTGTTTTTGCTGGTGGCTTTTAGTCATGCTGTCTTACCTCTTCATTTGCCTGGTCATATTTATTTGGATAATTTGGATATCTGTTTGAAAAGTCAATTGGAGAAATAATTTGAGACCTAACCTGTTACCTTGTTCCACAGTCTTTTCATTTCGTCTCTGCTTGCTGCATGGGGTCACAAGAAATTTGGGATTACCTCAGTCTAGTCTGAGGTACTGAGGGTAGTTGAACCTGCACTGTAGTCTCTGGAGGGGCTTTTCTACATAGAGGTCACTCTCACCTTAGGGTGGGGCCCTTTGCAGTCCCAACATAATGTGAGAGAGGTCCTCCAACTTCTCCTCTTTCGGAGGTTCCTGGACTCTAATTCCCATCTCCTTGTCTACTCCAGAGTGTCAAAGTGGCTACTTCACCTCTGAGTATTTTGGCTCTCTTGACCTGAGTGGTAAGTAATTGGAGAGGAAAAAACCCCCGAATCCTAGACTTACCTCAGTGGGGCTCTATCCTTTCCCAAATTTTGGTGGGATCAATTTTAACTCTCTTTTCCTTTCTCTTTTCACTCTCCAGTATTTTCTTATCATGTGGTTTGTCCCACAGGTTTTCTAGTTATTCTCATGATGGTTTTGGTCCAAATTATCTAATCTCCTAGACTAAGAAGCACTTCCAATATTTTAAATTATTCTTCTATTACTCAAATATCATTTGTAATCTCCCTACTTCAAACATCTGAACTTTGATCCACTTTAAATTTGTATTATAAAACAAATTTCAATGCCAGTGGAAGGCATTATCACATACAACCCATAAAATGTCTTCATTTGTAAAGCTGTGATCAATAAATAGTGAGTGCATTTTTATGAAAACTGGTTGGATTTCTAATTGACTACCCAGAAAATTTGCTAATTAGAAGAGTTCATCAGAAGCAACCTGATGTGAATGTCCATTAACTTTTATCCAAGTTTTTCCACTCACAAGATGAGTGACTTTGGGCAAGATTTTCCTTATACATATTTCATTTTCCTCATATATAACGTGATAATGTGACTTCTTTTAATGGGTTATTGTTAGGATTTAAATGATATACTTACAGTGTTTGTCACAAAGTAAATACTCAATAAATTAAAGTTTCTCTCTTCTTTAACTAAGAAGGGAAAATAGCTATTTTTTCCCTTTTTAACTACTTGTCCATATTTTTCATTATCAAAGGAAGTGACTCAAACTTATTTGAGGAGTCATCTCAAATGTTCAACTTGTCATCTGTCTAAATAACCCATTACAGGAGAAAATTTACAGGGACATTTTGGGACCTGGTGTCAAGCTAATGCTCTCATTATTTTTAGACTTTGAAAAGTGAAAACAAATGATGTGGACATTTATTCACTAGCTGTGTTTCCTCTTCTCAGGGTTTACCAATATCAGCAACACCATAAAGTGCTGTTACAATTTCCCACTGTTCTCTCTTCTGATCTACTATGTATAAACTATATATGAAAGCCAACTTTGTTTGTAGGGTCTCTATTATTATACTGAGGTGTATTTTTCATAGAAGAAAGGGGGGAATAGAGTTTGGTAATTCATCATTTTTTAAACAAATATGGGGAAATAAACTACAGGTCACAAAAGCATGTGAGTGATACATATGTTTGTACATTTTAGGAATTTGAATTCAGAACATGGTGGGGAATCATGTTCATCACATTTAAGAATCCTTTGTGGAAGTCGGATGGTAGTAACTCTTTGCAAAAAAAAATTTACCTAAAGTTTAGAAGTAATTAGAAGAATTTCAACAAAATGTATATATTTACTTTCTGTCAATTTATATTTTTGTATTTTCAACAATTCAATGAACAATTTGGGAACACATTACTAGTTATAGAAATTCCTGATCTCCCTCATTAATAAGGATATATATTTGTAGTAACATAAGCAGCAAAAAAAATACTGTCTTCTTTGACTAATCTCATGAAAATAACTACATATATTGAGGGCTAATTGTACACCAGGGACCAACAGCACTTTTACATGTGTTACTATCATTTGATCCCCAATATAAATTTGAGCTATCTTAATTTTGAACTGTGGAAATAGGTAAGACAATAAATACAGAAAATTTCCAGACATAGCTGTTTAAAATCATAACTTTCCTGGCTCCTCTCTAATCTCATTTTCGTTCAAGTCGGTCACATGCCACCTAGTGATATCATAAAGAACTGCAAGTTATTATTTATTAATATATTTTCCTACAGTGGACATTTTTCCTTCAACAACTTTCTGCTTTTCTTTTTCATCTCTCTCTCTCTCTCTCTCTCTCTCTCTCTTTCTCTTCCTCTCTCTCCGTCCCCTTTTGTCTCCCTCTTCCTTTCCTTCCCCTCTTTCTTACACTTTGAAAGGCAGTTAATTATAAGGTAGCAATGTAGTACATAACCACTGATGCATGTTTGCTTCAGGCAACTCCAACATGGTTTGTGCTACTAATTAATAGATAAAAATCTCTGCTTTCATAGTTATACAAAGAAAAAAGGAAGTGAGAAGAAAAAAAGATCAAGAGAAATATTTAAGTAAATATATTGAACACCAATTACAGTTAGATAAAATACAAAAGGAAATCACTTTTAAATTAACATATTTTAATCTTACTGTATGTATAACATATAGTTATACATCTTGTGTTATCTTCCTGTACCTTCAAGAAATGCTAATTATTAAAACATTCTTAAGTCTAAAATTTCTCTCCAAGGAATAGAAAAGCCTTAATTTATTTTTTTTAATGTCATTCAGTCACAGTTTCAGAAATTAGCTGTCTTATCTACATTTTCCTATCTCTTGATATAAAAAAAACAATATATCTGATTACAGATTGAGAGGAAAAAAATGCTATAATTGCGATGTCCATGAAATAAAGTAATGGACCTGCTACATATTTTTTCACATATTCCATGTTGACTCTACTTAAAAATAAGTTTATTTTACACCGAGCCAAGTCATTATCATATTATACAAAATAAGTAAGGACAAGAATTACTATTGTGTGCTCAGTGATTGAACTAACTATGCTAGTAACCACAGGGCACAGAATCTTGAAGTGCTTTCTCTTTTTTTTATTTAATTAATATGTTTTATTATGTTAACAAAATTAACATAACTTAATATGCTATGAAACAGAGCTCCAGAATTTTTTCATCTTGCAAATCAAAAACACTATATCCATTGAACAATAGCTTCCCTTTCCTCAACCTTCCAGACCCTGGTAACCACCATTCTACTTTCTGTTTCTATGAATTTGATTACTTTATTTTTTATTATCATTTTTTACACCTTTATTGGAATATAATTGCTTTACAATGATGTGTTAGTTTTTGCTGTATAACAAAGTGAATCAGCTATACATATACATATATCCCCTCCCTCTTGTGTCTCCCTCCCACCCTCCCTAACCCACCCCTCTAGGTGGTCACAAAGCACCGAGCTGATCTCCCTGTGCTGTGCGGCTGCTTCCCACTAGCTATCTATTTTACATTTGGTAGTATATATATGTCCATGCCACTTTCTCACTTCGTCCCAGCTTACCCTTCCCCCTCCCTGTGTCCTCAAGTCCGTTCTCTTGTCTGCATCGTTACTGAAGTGCTTTCTAAAAGAGCACTGTCTTCATGGCATGTTACACATAAATGTAACATTAGAAACTACCAGTGACAGGTTATTTGGGGAAGTACCCAAAATATCTCTACAACATGCTAGCTAAACTTCCAGATTTTTTAATTTAGAAATTAAATTTTGGGAGAAGTGCGGCCCAGATGGCAGAGCAGGAAGACCCTGACCTCACCTCTTCCCACAGGCACACCAAAATGACAACTATTTACAGAGCAACTATCGATGAGAATGACCTGCAGACTAGCAGATAAGATTTTCCACAGCTAAAGGCATAAAGAAGGAACCACAGTGAGATAAGTAGGAGGGGCGGAGATGAGGTATAGTTAAGACCCATACCCCTGGGTAGGTGACCCACAAGTGGGAGGGTAATCACAGTTGCAGAGGTTCTCCCCAAGGATTGAGGGCTCTGCACTTTACATCAAACTCCCCAGCCCAGCGGTCCTGCACTGGGGAGATAAGGCCCCAGAACATCTGGCTTTGAAGATCAGTCAGGCTTGCGCATGAGAGAGCCAGAGGGCAATAGGATGCAGAGACTCCACTGTTAAGGGCATGTGCAAAATCTCACCTGCTCCAAGTTCCAGAGCAGAGGCAATAACTTGAAAATTTCCTGGCCAGACCCACTTACCGTCTTGGAGAGCCTCTCAGACAGGCAGGAGGCAATTGGGGCTCCCCATAGGGACACAGACACTAATGGCAGCCATTTTGGGGAGCACGTTCTATGGTGAGGACAGTAGTGCTGGCAAGTGCCATTTTGGGGTCCTTCCTCTAGCCTATTAGGACTAGGGCTTACCTGCCGACCAGATGGTTGACACTAGTCCTGGGAACCTCCAGGTTACATAGCCAGCCATGTAGGGACTCAGTCCCACCCATCAGCAGGCTGGTGCCAGCTCTGGACCCAATCAGCCCCACAGCCAGCTGTCCCAGTGTTCAGCCCAACCCACTAGTGGGCTGGCACTGGCCCTGGGCCTCCCAGCCACCACACAAGGCAGGGCCTGACAACCAACCAGGCCAAGGGCAAGCCCCTGCTACCAGCACACACATAGGGGTCGGCCATGTCACAAGAGAAGGACCCACATAGTCCACATAGGGGTACCACTAGAGCATATAGCTCTGGTGACTAGAGAAGAGTGTGCTACTTGGCCCCATAGGACATCTCCTACATAAGGCCACTTCTTCAAGATTGGGAAACATAACCAACCTACCTAGTACATAGAAATAAACACAGAAAGTTAGGCAAAATGAGGAGACAGAGGAACATGTTCCAAATGAAGGAACAGGACAAAACCTCAGAAGAAGAACTAATGAAGTAGAGATAAGCAATAGACCCAATAAAGAGTTCAAGGTAGTGATCATAAAGAGGCTCAATAAACTCAAGAGAAGAATGGATGAATATAGTGAGAGTTTTAACAAAGAGTTAGAAGATATAAAGAAGAACCAAACAGAGCTAAAGAATACAATAAATGAAATAAAAAACACACTAGAAGGAATCAACATTTGGTAGATGATACAGAGGAATGGATCAGTGATCTGGAAGACAGAGTAGTGGAAAATCACCCAAGCTGAATAGAAAAAAGAAAAAAGGATTCCACAAAATTAGGATAGTTTAAGAAACCTCTGGAAAAACATCATACATACTAACATTTACATTATAGAGGTCCCAAAAGGAGAAGAGAGAAAAACAGGGGCAGAGAACTTATTTGAAGTAATAGTAGCTGAAAACTGCCCTAACATAGGAAAGGAAACAGATGAATAAGTCCAGGACGAACAGAGATACCAAAAGAGGCTCACACTAAGACAGTGTAATTAAAATGGAAAAAATTAAACCTAAAGAGAGAATCTTAAAAGTAGCAAGAGAAGAGAAATTAGCTATGTATTCCCATAGGACTCTAAGCTGACTTTCCAGCAGGAATTTCCAGGCCAGAAGAGAATGGTATGATATATTTAAGGTGATGAAAGGAAAAAAACCCTACAACCAAGAATACTCCACTTGGTAAAACAATCATTCATATTGAGCAAGAGATAAAGAGTTTTATAGACAAGCAAAGGCTAAGAGTTCCGCACCACTAAATATGCTTTACAAGAATTGTTAAAGGGACATCTGTAAGCAGAAAGGAAAAGACCACAATGAGAAAAATGAAAATTAGGAGAGGAAAAATCTCATTGGTAAAGGTAATATATCAAGCATTCGTAAAACTTGTAGGAAGGTTACAAGACAAAAGTACTAAAATCATCTATATTCACAATAAGTAGTAAAGGGATATGCAAAGCAATATGATGTCAAAAACATTAAAATGCAGTTTTGCTAAAATGTGTTCAAACTTAAGAGATCATCAACTTAAAATAATGACTAAATATACAGGTTATTATATGTGAACCTCATGGTAACCACAAACCAAAAACCTATAATAAGTACACACACAAAAAGAGAGAGAGACCTTCAAGATGGCGGAAGAGTAAGACGTGGAGATCACCTTCCTCCCCACAAATACATCAGAAATACATCTACATGTGGAACAACTCCGACAGACCAGCTACTGAACGCTGGCAGAAGACCTCAGACCTCCCAAAAGGCAAGAAAATCCCCAAGTACCTGGGTAGTGCAAAAGAAAAAAGAAAAAACAGAGACAAAAGAATAGGGATGGGACCTGCACCTCAGGGAGGGAGCTGTGAAGGAGGAAAAGTTTCCACACACTAGGAAGCCCCTTTGCGGGAGGAGACTGCAGGTGGCGGAGGGGGGAAGCTTCAGAGCCACAGAGGAGAGCGCAGCAACAGGGGTGCGGAGGGCAAAGTGGAGAGATTCCCGCACAGATGATCGGTGCTGACCAGCACTCACCAGCCCAAGAGGCTTGTCTGCTCACCCGCCGGGGCGGGCGGGGGCTGGGAGCTGAGGCTCGGGCTGCGGTCGGATCGGATCTCAGGGAGAGGACTGGGGTTGGCTGCGTGAACACAGCCTGAAGGGTCTAGCGCACCACAGCTAGCCGGGAGGGAGTCCGGGAAAAAGTCTGGAACTGCCTAAGAGGCAAGGGACTTTTCCTTCCCTCTTTGTTTCCTGGTGCGCGAGGAGAGGGGATTCAGAGCGCCGCCTAAATGAGCTCCAGAGATGGGCGCGAGCCGCGGCTACCAGCGCGGACCCCAGAGATGGGCATGAAACGCTAAGGCTGCTGCTGCCGCCACCAAGAAGCCTGTGTGCGAGCACAGGTCACTCTCCACACCGCCCCTCCCGGGAGCCGGTGCAGCCGGCCACGGCCAGGCTCCCGTAATCTGGGGACAACTTCCCTGGGAGAGCGCACGGCGCGCCTCAGGCTGCTGCAACGTCATGCCGGCCTCTGCCGCCGCAGGCTCGCCCCGCATTCCGTACCCTTCCCTCCCCCCGGCCTGAGTGAGCCAGAGCCCCCGAATCAGCTGCTCCTTTAACCCCGTCCTGTGTGAGCGAAGAACAGACGCCCTCAGGTGACCTACACGCAGAGGCGGGTCCAAATCCAAACCTGAACCCCGGGACCTGTGCGAACGAAGAAGACAAAGGGAAATTTCTCCCAGCAGCCTCAGGAGCAGCGGATTAAATCTCCACAGTCAACTTGATGTACCGTGTATCTATGGAATACCTCAATAGACAACGAATCATCCCAAATTAAGGAGGTGGGCTTTGGGAGCAGCGATATATATATTTTTTTCCTTTTCCTCTTTTTGTAAGTGTATATGTGTATGCTTCTGTGTGTGATTTTGTCTGTATAGCTTTGCTTTTATCATTTGTCCTAGGGTTATGTCTGTCCGTTTTTGTTTTTTTTTTTCCAGTATAGTTTTTAGCGCTTGTTATCATTGGTGGATTTGTTTTTTGGTTTGGTTGCTCTCTTCTTTTTTTATTACTTAAAAATTTTTAATAATTATTTTTTATTTTAATAACGTTATTTTATTCTATTATTTATTCTTTCTTTCTTTTATTCTCCCTTTTCTTCTGAGCCATGTGGCTGACAGGGTCTTGGTGTTCTGGCCAGGCATCAGACCTGTGCCTCTGAGGTGGGAGAGCTGAGTTCAGGACATTGGTCCACCAGAGACCTCCTGGCTCCACAGAACATCAAATGGCGAAAATCTCCCAGAGATCTCCATCTCAACGCCAAAACCCAGCTCCACTCAACAACCAGCAAGCTACAGTGCTGGACACCCTATGCAAAATAACTAGCAAGACAGGAACACAACCCCACCCATTAGCAGAGAGGCTGCCTAAAATCATAATAAGGTCACAGACACCCCCAAAACACACCACCAGAGGCAGACCTACCCACCAGAAAGACAAGATCCAGCCTCATCCACCAGAACACGGGCACCAGTCCCTTCCACCAGGAAGCCTACACAACCCACTGAAACAACCTTACCCACTGGGGGCAAACACCAAAAACAACGGGAACTACGAACCTGCAGCCTGCGAAAAGGAGACCCCAAACACAGTAAGATAAGCAAAATGAGAAGACAGAAAAACACACAGCAGATGAAGGAGCAATGTAAAAACCCACCAGACCAAACAAATGAAGAGGAAATAGGCAGTCTACCTGAAAAAGAATTCAGAAAAATGATAGTAAAGATGACCCAAAATCTTAGAAATAGAATAGAGAAAATACAAGAAACATTTAACAAGGACCTAGAAGAACTAAAGAGCAAACAAACAATGATGAACAACACAATAAATGAAATTAAAAGTTCTCTAGAAGGAATCAATAGCAGAATAACTGAGGCAGAAGAACGGATAAGTGACCTGAAAGATAAAATAGTGGAAATGACTACTGCAGAGCAGAATAAAGAAAAAAGAATGAAAAGATTTGAGAACAGACTCAGAGACCTCTGGGACAACATTAAATGCACCAACATTCGAATTATAGGGGTCCCAGAAGAAGAAGAGAAAAAGAAAGGGACTGAGAAAATATTTGAAGAGATTATAGTTGAAAACTTCCCTAATATGGGAAAGGAAATAGTTAATCAAGTCCAGGAAGCAGAGAGAGTCCCATACAGGATAAAACCAAGGAGACACACGCCAAGACACATATTAATCAAATTATCAGAAATTAAATACAAAGAAAAAATATTAAAAGCAGCAAGGGGGAAACAACAACATACAAGGGAATCCCCATAAGGTTAACAGCTGATCTTTCAGCAGAAACTCTGTAAGCCAGAAGGGAGTGGCAGGACATATTTAAAGTGATGAAAGGGAAAAACCTACAAACAAGATTACTCTACCCAGCAAGGATCTCATTCAGATTCTATGGAGAAATTAAAATCTTTACGGACAAGCAAAAGCTAAGAGAATCCAGCACCACCAAACAAGCTTTACAACAAATGCTAAAGTAACTTCTCTAGGCAGGAAACACAAGAGAAGGAAAAGACCTACAATAACAAACCCAAAACAATTAAGAAAATGGTAATAGGAACATACATATCGATAATTACCTTAAATGTAAATGGATTAAATGCTCCAACCAAAAGACATAGACTGGCTGAATGGATACAAAAACAAGACCCATATATATGCTGTCTACAAGAGACCCACTTCAGACCTAGGAACACATACAAACAGAAAGTGAGGGGATGGAAAAAGATATTCCATGCAAATGGAAATCAAAAGAAAGCTGGAGTAGCAATTCTCATATCAGAGAAAATATACTTTAAAATAAAGACTATTGCAAGAGACAAAGAAGGAGACTACATAATGATCAAGGGATCAATCCAAGAAGAAGCTATAACAATAGTAAATATTTATGCTCACAACATAGGAGCACCTCAATACATAAGGCAAATGGTAACAGCCATAAAAGGGGAAATCAACAGTAGCACAATCATAGTAGGGGACTTTAACACCCCACTTTCACCAATGGACAGATCATCCAAAATGAAAATAAATAAGGAAACACAAGCTTTAAATGATACATTAAACAAGATGGACTTAATTGATATTTATAGGACATTCCATCCCAAAACAACAGAATACACATTCTTCTCAAGTGCTCATGGAACATTGTCCAGGATAGATCATATCTTGGGTCACAAATCAAGCCTTGGTAAATTTAAGAAAATTGAAATCGTATCAAGTATCTTTTCCGACCACAACGCTATGAGACTAGATATCAATTATGGAAAAGATCTGCAAAAAATACAAACACATGGAGGCTAAACAATACACTACTTAATAACCAAGAAATCACTGAAGAAATCAAAGAGGAAATCAAAAAATACCTAGAAACAAATGACAATGAAAACACAGTGACCCAAAAGCTATGGGATGCAGCAAAAGCAGTTCTAAGAGGGAAGTTTATAGCAATACAATCCTACCTTAAGAAACAAGAAACATCTCAAATAAACAACCTAACCTTATGGCTAAAGCAATTAGAGAAAGAAGAACAAGAAAACCCCAAAGTTAGCAGAAGGAAAGAAATCATAAAGATCAGATGAGAAATAAATGAAAAACAACTGAAGGAAACAATAACAAAAATCAATAAAACCAAAATCTGGTTCTTTGAGAAGATAAACAAAATTGCTAAACCAGTAGCCAGACTCATCACGAAGAAAAGGGAGAAGACTCAAATCAATAGAATCAGAAATGAAAAAGAAGTAACAACTGACACTGCAGAAATACAAAGGATCATGTGAGATTACTACAAGCAACTCTATGCCGATAAAATGGACAACCTGGAAGAAATGGACACATACCTAGAAAAGCACAACCCTCCGAGACTGAACTAGGAAGAAATAGAAAATATAAACAGACCAATCACAAGCACTGAAATTGAAACTGTGATTAAAAATCTTCCCACAAACAAAGCCCAGGACCAGATGGCTTCACAGGCGAATTCTATCAAACATTTAGAGAAGAGCTAACACCTATCCTTCTCAAACTCTTCCAAAATATAGCAGAGGGAGGAACACTCCCAAACTCATTCTACGAGGCCACCATCACCCTGATACCAAAACCAGACAAAGATGTCACAAAGAAAGAAAACTACAGGTCAATATCACTGATGAACATAGATGCAAAAATCCTCAACAAGATACTAGCAAACAGAATCCAAGAGCATATTAAAAGGATCATACACCATGATCAAGTGGGGTTTATCCCAGGAATGCAAAGAGTCTTCAATATATGCAAATCAATCAATGTGATACATCATATTGACAAATTGAAGAATAAAAACCATATGATCATCTCAATAGATGCAGAAAAAGCTTTCGACAAAATTCAACACCCATTTATGATAGAATCCCTCCAGAAAGTTGGCATAGAGGGAAATTACCACAACATAATACAGCCCATATATGACAAACCCACAGCCAACATAATCCTCAATGGTGAAAACCTGAAACCATTTCCACTAAGATCAGGAACAAGACAAGGTTGCCCACTCTCACCACTATTATTCAACATTGTTTTGGAAGTGTTAGCCACAGCAATCTGAGAAGAAAAAAAATAAAAGGAATCCAAATCAGAAAAGAAGAAGTAAAACTGTCACTGTTTGCAGATGACATGATACTATACATAGAGAATCCTAAAGATGCTACCAGAAAACTACTAGAGCTAATCAATGAATTTGGTAAAGTAGCAGGATACCAAATTAATGCACAGAAATCTCTTGCATTCCTATACACTAATGATGAAAAATCTGAAAATGTAATTAAGGAAACACTGCCATTTACCATTGCAACAAAAAGAATAAAATACCTAGGAATAAACCTACCTAAGGAGACAAAAGACCTGTATGCAGAAAACTATAAGAAACTGATGAAAGAAATTAAAGATCATACAACAGATGGAGAGATATACCAAGTTCTTGGATTGGAAGAATCAACATTGTGAAAATGACTATACTACCTAAAGCAATCTACAGATTCAATGCAATCCCTATCAAACTACCAATGGCATTTTTTACAGAACTAGAACAAAAAATTTCTCAATTTGTATGGAAACACAAAAGACCCCGAATAGCCAAAGCAATCTTGAAAAAGAAAAATTGAGCTCGAGGAATCAGGCTCCCTGACTTCAGACTATACTACAAAGCTACAGTAATCAAGACAGTATGGTACTGGCACAAAAACAGAAATATAGATCAATGGAACAGGATAGAAAGCCCAGAGATACACCCATGCACATATGGTCACCTTATTTCTGATAAAGGAGGGAAGAATATACAGTAGAGAAAAGACAGCTTCTTCAATAAGTGGTGCTGGGAAAAGTGGACAGCTACATGTAAAAGGATGAAATTAGAATGCTCCCTAACACCATACACAAAAATAAACTCAAAATGGATTAAAGACCTAAACGTAAGGCCAGACACTATAAAACTCTTAGAGGAAAACGTAGGTCGAACACTATATGATATAAATCACAGAAAGATCCTTTTTGACCCACCTCTTAGAGAAATGGAAATAAAAACAAAAATAAACAAATGGGACCTAATGAAACTCAAAACCTTTTGCACAGCAATGGAAACCATAAACAAGACCAAAAGACAACCCTCAGAATGGGAGAAAATATTTGCAAATGAAGCAACTGACAAAGGATTAATCTCCAAAATTTACAAGGAGCTCATGCAGCTCAATATCAAAAAAACGAACAACCCAATCCAAAAATGAGCAGAAGACCTAAAGAGACGTTTCTCCCAAGAAGATATACAGATTGCCAACAAACACATGAAAGAATGCTCAATATCATTAATTATTAGAGAAATGCAAATCAAAACTACAATGAGATATCACCTCACACCAGTCAGAATGGCTATCATCAAAAAATCTACAAACAATAAATGCTGGAGAGGGTGTGGAGAAAAGGGAACCCTCTTGCACTGTTGGTGGGAATGTAAATTGATACAGCCACTATGGAGAACAGTATGGAGGTTCCTTAAAAAACTAAAAATAGAACTACCATATGACCCAGCAATCCCACTACTGGGCATATACCCTGAGAAAACCATAATTCAAAAAGAGTCATGTACCACAATGTTCATTGCAGCTCTATTTACAATAACCAGAACATGGAAGCAACCTAAGTGTCCATTGAGAGATGAATGGATAAAGAAGATGTGGCACATATATACAATGGAATATTACTCAGGCATAAAAAGAAACAAAACTGAGTAATTTGCAATGAGGTGGATGGACCTAGAGTCTCTCATACAGAGTGAAGTAAGTCAGAAAGAGGAAAACAAATACTGTATGCTAACACATATATATGGAATCTAAAAAAAAAAAAAAAAGTTCATGAAGAACCTAGGGGCAAGACGGGATTAAAGACACAGACCTACTAGAGAATGGACTTGAGGACACGGGGAGGGGGAAGGTAAGCTGGGAGAAAGTGAGAGAGTGTCATGGACATATATACACTACCAAATATAAAACCGATAGCTAGTGGGAAGCAGCTGGAAAGCACAGGGAGATCAGCTCAGTGCTTTGTGACCACCTAGAGAGGTGGTATAGGGAGGGTGGGAGGGAGGCAGAACCAAGAGGGAAGAGATATAGGGATATATGTATACGTATAGCTGATTCACTTTGTTATAAAGCAGAAACTAACACACCTTTGTAAAGCAATTATACTCCAATAAAGATGTTAAAAAAAAAAAAGAATATTGTTATCTGTAGGGTATGGAGGGAAAAAGGACAGATGCTATACTTTTCTGAATACACTATTATACTTCCAGAACAAAAGAGAAAGAAATCCAAATAACACTAAGGATAACCATCAAATCACACAGGAAGAGAGCAAAAAAAAAAAAAAAAAAAAAAAAGAGAGAGAACAAAAAAGTAGTAGAAAAATAACCAGGAAGCAGTTAATAGATAGGTATATACTTATGGCAATAAGTACATATTTATCGATAATCACTCTAAATGCTCCAATCAAAAGACAAAGAGTAGCTAAATGGATTTTAAAAATCATATATATGCTGCCTACAAGACACTCCAGATGTAAGGAGACACAGATTGAAAGTGAGGGGATGAAAAAAGGCATTCTATTCATGTAGAAATGAAAAGAAAGCCAGGGTAGCAATACTTATAAAGTTGACTTGAAAACAAAGACTGTAACAAGAGTCAAAGAAAAATAGTACATAATGATAAATGGATTGATCCAGCAAGAAGAGAGAACAATTACAAATATATGCACCCAACACAGGAGCATCTAAATACATAAATATTAACTATCACGAAGGGAAAAATTGACAGTAACACAGTAATAATAGGCAACAATAACACCCCACTAAAATCAATGGACTGATTATCCAGACAGGAAATCAATAAGGAAACACTGGCCTTATGACACATTAGACCAGATGGACTTAATATTTTATCCAAAAGCAGTAGAATACACATTCTTTTAAAGTGCTCATGGAACATTCTCCATGATAGATCACATGCTAGGACACAAAACAAGTCTCAGTGCCTTTATGAAAAATTGAAAGCATTTCCAACATCTTTTCCAACTATAATGCTATGAAACTAGAAATCAACTGCAAGAAAAAAACTGCAAAAAAACCAAACATATAGAAGCTAAACAATATACTACTAAACAACCAATGGGTCTGAAGAAATCAAAGAAGTTTAAAAATATCTGGAGACAAATGAAAATGAAAAAACAATGATTCAAAATCTATGGGATACAGCAAAAGTAGTTCTAAGAGGGAATTTTATAGCAATACAAGCCTCCTCAGGAAACAAGAAAAATCTCAAATAAACAACCTAAATTTACATCTAAAAGAACTAGAAAAATGAATAATGAAAAAAACCCAAAGTTAGTAGAAGGAAAGAAAACATAAAGGACAGAGCAGAAGTAAATGATAGAGACTTTAAAAAGTGAATTAAACTAAGAGCAGGTTCTTTGAAAAGATAAACAAAATTGATAAACCTTTAGCCACACTCATCAAGGCAAAGAGTGGGTAAAATTGGAAATGAAAGAGAAGTTACAACTGACACCACAAAATATCATAAGATATTACTATGAACAAGTATATGAAAATAAAATAGATGAATTCCTAGAAAAGCAGAAGAAGTAGACATCTTCCTAGAAAAGTACAATCTCCCAAGTTTGAAACAGGAAGATATAGAAAGTATACACAGATTATTACCAGTAATGAAATTGAACCAGTAATCTAAATAACTCCCTAGAAATCTGATTCCAAGACCAAACATCTTCATAGATGAATTCTACCAAACATTTAAATAAGAGGTAACACCTATCCTTCTCAAAGTATTCCAAAATATTGAAGAGAAAATAATGCTTCCCTACTCATTCTATGAGGCCAGCATCACCTTGATATCAAAACTAGACAAAGACGCCACAGAAAAAAAGAAAATTGCAGGCCAAAATTACTGATGAACATAGTTATAAAAATCCTCAACAAAATATTAGCAAACTAATTTCAACAATACACTAAAAGGATCGTTCATACTGATCAAGTGGAATTTATCTCAGGGATGCAAAGATGGTTCAATATCAACAAATCAATCAATGTGATACATGTTAATAAATTGAATAAAAATCGTATGATTATCTCAATAGATGCAGAAAAAGCTTTTGACAAAATTCAAACACTCATTTATGAAAACTATCAACAAAGTAGATATAGCAGGAACATATCTTAACATAATAAAGGCTGTCTATGAAAACTACAGTCAACATCATATTTAATGGTGAAAAACTAAAAGCTTTTCCTCTAAAATTAGGAACAAGACAAGGATGCCCACTCTCACCACTTTTATTCAACATAGTATGGAAGTCCTAGCCACAGCAATCAATCATGAAATAAAAGGAATCCAAAATGGAAAGGAAGAAGTAAAACTGTCACTCTTTGCAGATGATATGATACTACATATATAAAATCCTAAAGATGCTACCAAAAAACTATTAGAACTAAGAAATGAATTCAGTAAAGTTGCAGGATACAAAATTAATCTATGGAAATCTGTTGCATTTTGAACACTAACAATGAACTATCAGGAAGAGAAATTAAGGAAACAATCCCATTTACAATTGCATCAAAAAGAATAAAATACCTAGGAATAAATCTAACCAAGGAGTTAAAAGACTTGTACTTGGAAAACTATAAGACACTGATGAAAGAAACTGAAGATGACCCAAACAGATAGAAAGACATATTGTGTCCATGGATTGCAAGAATGAATATTGTTAAAATGACTATATTACTGAAGCCAGTCCAAAGGTTCAATGCAATCCCTATCAAAATACCAATGGCATTTTTTACATAACTAGAGCAAATAATTATAAAATTTGTATGGAAACACACAAGACCCTGAATAACCAAAACAATCTTGAAAAAAGAACAAAGCTGGAGGTATCATGCTTCCTGGTTTCAAACTCTAATAAAAAGCTATAGTAATCAAAACAGTATGGTACTGGCACAAAAACAGACATATAAATCAATGGACCAGAATCAAACCCACACTTATATGGGCTTAATCTATGACGAAAGAGGCAAGGATATATAATGGGGAAAAGTCAGCCTCTTCAATAAATGGTGTTGGAAAAACTGGACATTTACTTACAAAAGAATCAAACTGAACTACTTTCTCACATCACATACAAAAATAAATCCAAAATGGATTAAAGAGTTAAATGTAAGACCTGAAACCATAAAACTTCTAGAAGAAAATGTACGTTCTTTGACATTGGTCTTAGCAGTATTTTTTTGGGATATATCTCCTCAGGCAAGGGAAACAAAAGCAAAAATAAACAAATGGGACCCAATAAAACTAAAAAGCTTTTGCACAGTGAAAGAAACTATCAGGAAAACAAAAAGGCAGCCTCCTGAATCAGGGAAGATATTTGTAAATGATATATCTGATAAGGGGTAATATACAAAACATACAAAGAACTCATACAACTCAACATTGAAAACCCAAACAACCCAATTAAACCAAAGACAGAGGACCTGAAAAGACATTTTTCCAAAGAAGACATACAGATAGCCAACCTGAAAATATGCTCAGCATCACTAATCATCAGGGAAATTCAAGCCAAAACAACAATGAGATGACACCTCACACCTGTCAGAATGACTATCATCAAGAAGACAACAAATAACAAGTGTTGGAGAGGATGTGAAGAAAACAAAACACTCATGCACTGTTGGTGGGAATGTAAATTGGTGAAGCCACCATGGAAAACAATATGGAGGTTCATCAAAATATCTAAAATAGAACTGCCATATGATCCAGCAATTTCACTTCAGGGTATTTACCTGAAGAAAACAAAAATCTAATTCAAAAAGATATAGGCATCCCAAAGTTCATTGCAGCATTACTTACAATAGTCAAGATATGGAAGCAACCTAAGTGTCCATCAATAGGAGAATGGATAAGGAAAACTTAAAATATTTTAGTATTAAAAGTATTTTAAATACTTAAAATATCATAAGTATATATATATACATATATATACACACACATATATACATATATGTACATATACACACATGTACATACACATATATACATACATACAGATACATACACACAATGAAATATTACTCAGCCATAAAAAACTTTCCATTTGGACAACATGTATGGACCTAGAGTGTACTATGCTAAGTGAAATAAGTCAGACAGAGAAAGTTCAGTAACACATTATCTCACTTATACGTGGAATCTAAAAAGCAAAACAAACAAACAAACAAACCACAACACAAAGAGACTCAGATACGAAGACACAGTTGCCAGAAGGCAGGGGCTCATTAGTGAGTGAAATATAAGGAATTTAGAGGTATAAATCTCCAGTTATATAATAAATAAATCACAGGGATATAATATCCAGCATTAAAAATATGTTCAATAATACTGTAATAACTTTGTATTGGGATAATTATTAGACTTTCCATGGTGATCACTTCATAATGTGTGCAAATGTCAAATCATTATATAGTATACCTGAAACTAACATAATATTGTATGTCAACTGTATTTCAATTAAAAAATTAAGTTTTGGGCTATACAGTTAAAAAAGAGAGGCTAATGTAAATGAGTTTGGAAGAAGTAGGTTCATTTTGTTCATGTACGAAATGGGATGAATACTTCTCCACTTGTACCACAATCTCTCCTCAAATCTCATTTCATAGCCCTCCTGGAGTCTGAAATTGGGTTGAAAGAAGGATACAGTAAAGAGGGGGAAAATGCACAAAAGCAGATGCCAGAAAAACATTTTTCCCACTTGACATTTTCGAGCGAATTTCATCCCTCTTGCATAATTTAGAACTGAAGCCCACGCCAGAGCTTCCACCTCTTACTTTCAGGCAGGTCCTAGATGAAGGGAGGGCTACAGACAAAAGCCAAACTCTATCTATAAGCTGAGTGACAGAAAGAGTTGGGAGTTGCTAATTTCCTGTGACAGCTTTCATGGTAGGGCAGATATGAGGAGAATAATAACAGCATGGGACCACATGGCATCTTAGATAGGTGTGCTCTTAGCCCCAGATCCAGGCTTTAAATTAATATGATTGAGTCACTTATGGCAGCAGTCCCCAACCTTTTTGGCACCAGGGACCAGTTTCATGCAAGACAGTTTTTCCACGGGCCGGGGTGGGGGTGGGTGGGTGTCGAGGGATGGTTCAGGCGGTAATGCGAGTGATGGGGAGCGATGGGGAGTGGCAGATGAAGCTTCGCTCGCTTGCCCGCTGCTCACCTCCTGCTGTGTGGCCGGGTCCGTAACAGGCTGCGGACCAGTACTGGTCCACGGCCCGGGGGTTGGGGACCCCGACTTATGGCACTGTCCCCAGAATAACAATATGTAGCAACCTTTAAAAGAAATATTGTATGTGTAGGAGACCAGGAAAACCAGATCTAAATTTAGACCAGATCTAAATTTGACAATAAGGGAAGAGATGTATTAACACCAAGTCTATGACACTGTTCACAAAATTCCACATAAAGCCAGTTTCCGTACAATTTTTTTTTGTTTTTTACAAATGGCTCCAGCTGTCTCTGTGAGGGTGAGCAACAGTTTATGTGAGCAACACAGATATTTTATAAATGTGCATGAGCTTCAAAAGATGTTCAGCCTCCAAGAGGCATTAGTAAAAATTTTTATGCCAATTTAAATAATAGGGAAATAATTAGTAACTTAATATTTTAAATACTAAATTATACGAAGAAGAAATTAAATTATATATATTATAAAATTTGTGGTGTTTCCATAAAACTGAAACTTTTCTAAGCCTACTTATTTTCTGTCTTGCACACACATAGACACGATGCATACATACTTCCCTTTTCATCTTGAGTTTTCTTCTGAATAAGCAGACTTCACAGGCCTGGTCTTGATGCCAAAATGAACCCTTTTCTTTCGCTGATTGAGATCTGGCTCAACAGCCAATGTTTCCCGCTGGGTCCTTACAGAGGGTGCATTCATATTTTATCCTAATTTATTCATTATCAAACATCAAACCTTTGGAAGATAAAACAAAGACCTAGTGAACAATGCAGGGAGAACACACTGGTTTGTTTTCATCTTCACTCTCAGATGAAAGAACTCTTCAGTAGCACTGCCCACCCTACCAATACATCATGCAGGTAATTGGGGGGAGGGGGCGGGGAGAATGACAGCCTGGGCCAAATCGACCTTCTGCATCCACTGGTGCACACAATAACCTCCAACATCAAAAGTATCTAATGAGAACTTGAGAATCCACAGCATTATATTAGATGACCCAATCTCATAATTAAGTATCAAAAGTCCCTAAGCTTTTCCGAACATTTACAAGTTACATAGCAAGATCTCTACACATGCAAAACAAAAGACCTCAGTCATACTTTCCTTCTCAGAGGAAAGCTTTAATGACAGCTTTGGACAAGCACCAGATTTTCAATATCAAAGACCCCAGTTTCTGTGTTAGTTTTGTTGCTTCAAGATTGCATGAAAATGGGTAAGTCACATATTTATTATTTATAAAAAGAGATTCTTACCTTCCTTAAGGGTGTTTGAGTAGATGAAATCATAATGTGGAAGTTGTTTCATAAAATGTGAAGCATCATACAAAAGCTCAGCAAATCTATTATTATTATGACTAACCCTGATATAATTGCTTGTACTCATCCGATAAAGCAGCAAAGACAGCAACATCCTCCATCGTGATTAGCCTCATGTAGTAATGGTTGCAAATTTGTGATCTGACAGTACCATAGGAGCTCAAATATGGAGAATTTCTGCCCTACTTAAAATTCTAATAAATATTCTTTTGTTTAAAACATCAAATTATGTCAAAGGTGTCATAACAACATGAAGAAAGGATAAATAAATGAATATTGTCTTCTCTTGTGATTGACATGGATCAGAATCAAGAGACAACAGTTACAAAAATGCATGGCTATGCTGAGTGAGAAAGGAAGTAAATTCACAACCACCACGGGCTGAAACCAGATGAATCTTTAGAATCCTGGTTGGGTTGAGATTTTCCGTGGTGTCTTAACCAGTGATGACACCATTTTAGGTTAATGTTGCTCTTCTAGTCTAATCAGCCAACTCTGGACATATCACTGTGGCACTTGAAACTAGTCTGTGTCATATTTTTGGCTTTCTTGATCATTTGCAGTCTGAAAATGATTCACAGTTTATTGCAAAAGCTGTTCAACAATGTACTGACAGTCAAGTTATTCAATGGATTTCCCATTCTCACTACCACCCACAGGCATCTGGTATTTTTGAGTGTTGGAACAGCATCTTTCAAAATCAACCCCCAAAGATTTCTGACTCTACCTCCCTGATTGCCTACTGGCCCTCAAATGGCATAAAGCAGTTTGGTCACTTAGTGTGGGTGACCCCAGCAAGGGATCATCTCCTTCTGGCCACTTCCTGGGTAATGATCAGACCAAAAAGAGTAGAGAGTTACGTATACATTAATTTGGAAAATTCAGGATTCTGCCAGGACCATTTCTGGACATGATGTTCCTTTCTTTCTAGTAATGGCAACTTCAGGCCAGCCTGGCTGGTACATTCTCCAAATGACAGCCTGGCCAAAGGGGGATCCAAGGAATTCAAACTTGATTCTGATTCGGCTATCTGGATTTTTTTGTTGGACTGACATGATCTTAGACCATAAGCGTAATGGCCACTTGGATAAGTACACTGCTCACCAAGGGGCTACATGTGCCAACGTGGGTTATAATGGGTCTCTGTATGTTTCAGAAAAATACCCTTTCTCGTCTTGTACCCGTCCCTTCTTGATAAAAGTTCTGGGCATGGATAGGGTATATTTGGGTAAAAATTAAAGTTATAGCAATTAAAATGGGACACTCTAATTTTGTGGTGGTAGAGGGATAACAACGACCTTCACACCAAGGGAGGGGAAACGTCAGACCTTAGGAGTGATAGGGGTGGTGAGGATATATTAAAAAATTAAGATAAAAAGACCTACAGTAAAATCTTGAGCCAGGACAATGCTTGGGAAATCTTAAAATGCTGATTAAAAAGTGAGCTGACTCAAAGAACACTCTGGAGCACCCTGGATATGTAAGATGATCGTATTGGACACTGAGACACTTGCTTGATCCTGGGTCGTGGCATTGGGTTGGAGCTACTGATGGTGACTACAGTGGGTTTACATATGGGGCGCATACTCTGCTAAGCACTTTAAGGAGTCAATTCAAAATACAGAAAAATTAATTAGGGAAGAGGTTTCTTAACATACACACACATCTCTGCTCTTGTGTTTACTTCTTTCAGCCCTCTAGGATTAATTTATCTCTAATAGATTCAACTCTAATAAGGCATCAATTTAATATTTGTTTAGGGATAGAAATTTAAGTTGATTTTTATCACTTTACTTTTTAAAAAATGTGTTCAAAGGAAGGTGATGATTCTTTGGCCTTCAGGAAGAAGGCAGAATTCTAGACAATTGAAGAAGGATTCACTACAGTAAGCTCATAAAAAGGCATGAATATAAATCTTATTTTTCTTCCATGTATTATAAATTTAGAACAGTATACATGCTTATATACACACACATATGTATCTATATCTCACACACAAATATGCATATATATGTAATATCATACCTATATACTTTAAATGATATTGACTGAAATGTTGATATATTTTTCTTCTAAATATTTTAGATAAAAATGACTAATTATAGCGTTTAAACTTTATTCTCATGCTTAAGATGAATTAGAATTTTAATGATATATATTTAAAATATGTCACATTAGAAAAATATAGCCATGTATTTATTCTCAAAGAAGACCAGGGAAGTGCTACAAACAATGGATTTTAAATTGTTTCCATGTTAAAAATCAATTTGGGAACAGCTGTTTCAGAGTACAGAACTCAGGATCTTTGTGACCTTTTTGGTCTTCATCTTATTTCATGGATTAAACTGTACATAATTTGTTTATCTGAAAACATGACAGTAACCTCATCTTGTCTCAAAGACAGAATGTAACATCAGTTCTTTTATTTCCTTCTCTCTCCCTCTCTCTTTTCTTTCGAGTAGCAAAGCTCTTCCGAAGCCATTGAGAGAGAGGTTTTTTCTTACAAAATCACAAAATATTTTTGGAATAATAATTCCATACTTACTAAATATCAATATACCAATCACTAAAAAGGCCAAGAGATTAATTTTCAAAGAGTTACAGGGGAAATACCTTGAGAATTTTATAGGATTTTACTTCTTTCTTTTTCTTGGGATCATAAGTTAATTCTTAGTCTGTTGCTTTTCAATTAAAATGTATTTCTAGACTTAATTTTTAAGCTTTTTTAAAAAGAAGTTGGACAGGCACAGAACTTACTTCAGCAGTTATAAAATGCTATAAATACAAGCATATAAACTAGGAGTAAATGGTATATGTACAAAATTAAGAAAATCTGAAAACAAAATTTACTGAGATTGAGGGTGGACAGTACACAATTGGCAGCACCTAAAAGAAAATCTGCCATCTGTGCCAGAGACTTCCAGTTTTAATGTTATTTTATTCCCTGAAAAAATACTTTTAATAAGAATAAACTTTCAGATGGAATATGTTCCCATATATTCTAAATAAAGATGCATATTTGTGAATACACTAGGTCTTATTTTAAATGATTTATAAAAACTTATGCCACAAATCTTCTGCCCATTGAAGGTGAAGTGCTTTAAACATACTCACATTATATCACCACTATTCCTTTGGGAAAAAAGTTTTAATTTTGCCAGAAATATCCACAACATTTAAACATTTACAATACAAGGAACAAGCTGGACCCTATAGCTGATGAACAACTTCAATGGAGTTTTAAGTTATTACTCAATTTTCAGGTACACGTTCAGATCACGTTTCCATTACTTTCTGTTATGGTTGAAATTAATGAACGATTCTATGCAAAGGAAGTCTTTCTGAAGAACTCTGAGGTTTTCAAGTCTCTCTCCTCTTTCTCCATTTAGGGTACTTTCTTCCGAAAACTAATGAAGCGAATACATTTAGGAGAAAAGACTAAATTCTTTATGCTTAAAACTTTCATTTGAGAATCCAGTGTTTAGTTCTCTTTCTAAAAAATTGCAGACAGAGAATCAGAGCTTCTCAGTTGAATTACAGGACACTTCCACACAACAAAATAAAGACTGGGTGCAATAAAAGTGTAATAGTCTAATACCTGCCATAATGCCTTTTAAGAAGGAAAATTCCAGTGACAAAAACAAAATTCCAAGACCCAGCAGTACAGAGTACCTATTCTAGGTGTATAGAGGAGTCTTTATTTAAAAAAATTATTTATATTTACTTGAGTTATCTTAGTTTGCCTGCATAGTGATCATCTATATTTTTCTGTATACATGGATATCATCATGGCATTATGAAAATGTTAGACTATACATTTACTTTGTCTTACAGTTTTTTTTTAACTAACAAAAATAGATTTGAGAATTTAATGCTATGAGTTGTATGCGAATTCCTTTTTTTGAATTTGAAAAATAATACTGGTGCATGAAAATAATTCCAACACGGGAAAATTTTAAAATTAAAAACAAACAATTCCCTTTTGCTCTTTATCAATTCCCAGCATAATTTTCCACTGTAAACGTCTATTAAGAATTATGAGATATGCTTTCAGATATTTTAATTTGTATACAAATAAGTGCCTTTACCCTGCATCCAAATAGCTTTCACAAGGTTTCAGTATCAGTTCACTTGATTTCTCAATGATGTTGATTGTTGAACTTTATTTATTTGAATATTCTCATCTGCCATTACCTAGAGTTAGTCTTTTTAACTCCACCTATGCAAGTCCTACTTATCTATTCTCAGATGGAGTATCACATTCTCAAGGAAACTTTTGCTGCAGTCTCAGACCAAGTCAGTTGGTTCCCCAAACTGTTACTCTTTGCTTCACAGCACCCATCAGAGTAATCATTTAAAATTTATTAATAAAGTATTTTGATTAATGACCCTTCACCACTGCAGCAAATCTCAAAGAGGACAGAGAGTATACATGTTTTGAATTCAGTTTAACCTCAACAAGTTGCAGAATTGCTGGAATACAGTGAGAACTTAATGAATTCTCATTAAATGAATGAATGAAAAATAAATAAAAATCCTCTCAACAAAAGTCAGAGGACATGAATAATAGTATTCAGAACCTCATACTTTTCTCTTTATTACACATTTTAGATGTATCTTTAAATTCTCTTGCAGCTTATTTCAGACCTGTTATCTTCCTCTAAGAGATTCACTTTGAGTGCCAGGTATAATTTGGTTTGTGCTTCATCTATTGCTTGAGGATAGACATGGAATTAAATTCACTTTGGGCTGGGAGAGGTGCAAAGTTAAAGGGCCTCCCGCTAGTCAAATTTGTGACGGTTTGGGTTGGGCTTCAATAAAGAATAATTATTGTAAATGATTGCAACACAATCTATGAAAATGCTTGGGCCTATGATGATACTTAATAAAAAAAAAATCTCAAGTGTCTATTCAAAGAAACTACTAATAGACTCTTTTCTTTGAAATTTGGCTACTAAAGAGAAATAATTAAAAATTTATTCCTCATTTAGATAGCAACTGGAGTTTAGGGTACTGAATAGCCCCATTTAATAAGGGAAAGCTAGAAAATTCTGTGAAAGAATTAGGAGGAATGATTGATTATTGCAGATCTTGATGGCGATAAAAATCTGGCAACAATTACCAATTGGTGTTGAAACCATAAGATGAATGGATGAAGGGAAACTGGACATCTATCTGTATGGCACAAAAGTCATAAACTAGAGATTACTTTTTGCTTGCATGGGGAAAAATCCAACTGTACAATGGTCCTTACTGAAAAGACACAAGAAGCAAATTAAATCCATGGTATTGGGTTTCTCTTGTTTCAGACATTTTGGGACAATTGGGAAAGTTTGAATAAGAAATAACAATATAGCCTCTATATTATCTTATAAATAAGATTTCTTATAAATAAGGAACTATTACTTTCAATGAGATAATATTCTGGCTATGAAGGAATATACTCTTACTTTTTAAGATGTATACCAAAGTTTAAAAATAAAGGCAAGGGCTTCCCTGGTGGTACAGTGGTTAGGAATCCGCCTGCCAATGCATGGGACACGGGTTCAAGCCCTGGTCCGGCAAGATCCCACATGCCGCAGAGCAACTAAGCCCGTGCACCACAACTACTGAGCCCGCGTGTCACAACTACTGAAGCTCACACACCTAGAGCCCGTGCTCTGCAACAAGAGAAGCCACCGCAATGAGAAGACTGTGCACCGCAACGAAGAGTAGCCCCCCTGCTCTCAGCAACTAGATAAAGCCCACGCGCAGCAACGAAGACCCAACGCAGCCAAAAATGAATAAATAAAATAAATAAATTTATAAAATAAATAAATAAATAAAAATAAAGGCAAAATAAAGATGTTTTTTGACACATTTCAATTGAAAAGTTGTTATTAGTAGGTAATTATATCAAACAGGAAAAAAATTACTCCAAAGGACAGGTATAAGACACAAGGAGTGAAGACCAGAGAAAATGGAAAACTATAAATAAGCCTTCACATAAAATAATGAGTAATATCTATAGTACTTTAAAAAGGGAAAAATCACGTAGGCTTAAATATAATAATAATAATAAGTTGAGACTATATATTCTAAAGAGGAATGCAGGAGTTATGTGGGCCTAAGGCCTAGCTTCTTACAGTGTGTCTCATGGAGCAGGAGCATCTCACTCACCCAGGAGTTGATGAGAATGTGGGCTCTCAGGCCCACCCTAGACCTACTCAATTAGAAGCTGCATTTTAACAAGGTCCTGGAGTATCTCATATGGACCTTAAATTCAAGAGTCACTGAAGTCTGCAAGAGAGTAGAGATATTGTAGATTTAACTGTAGAGATAACTGTAGATTTCAAGTAAAGCATACTTGCAGAAATTATTAATGTAACCAAGCCAATTGAAGAATAGGAATATATTTTGCAATTTCCAAACTAGAAGAGGGAAGAAAATGAAGAGAAAATAATTTTTAAAAATGTAAGAAGTGAGAGAAAAATGTAGATGAGGCAAAACAACTAGAAAGCAGAAAACATGATAGACAATATAAATTCAAATATAAGAGTATAGGCCATAGGCCTTCAAAAAATTCTCTTGAAAGCCATTCACTGTTTCTCATTCCTCCTAGTCTGGGATGAAACCTATGGTTCCTATTCAAAGGGCGGGTGTTAGAGAATTTTTCTCAGAATCATGTCCAGTCACTTTCTCCCTATACTTCCACCTGTTGATTTGAGAAGAACAGAAAACCAGGAGTAAATGTTGTGTGTGATTTCTGAATTCTATCTATTTCTGATGGCCAATATGGATTGTTGTTGAACCCCTTCCTCCATTTTATAGCTGCTTTGTTTGGCTTAGCTTTCTGGTATTTACTCATATTTTGGATAATATGTATTTTTAGTTTTTGGAGATGCTAGAGATTGGGGAATTTCATTTTATCCAAGAATTCCAAGAATGTTTTTGGATAACCCTCATGTATGTGTGTATTAGTTATCTATTGCTGTGTAACAAATAATCCCAAGATTTAGAAGCTCAAGACAGCAAACATTAATCTCACAATATCTGAGGTCAGGGATCAGGCTACAGCTTAGCTGAGTGGTTCTTGTTCAGAGTGTCTCATCAGGTTGTTGTCACGATGCTGGCCAGGGCAGTATCATCTCAAGACTTGTATGGGGTTAAAGGATCTACTTCCAAGCTTATCCCCTGGTTGTTGCCAGTTCTCAGTGGCTCATGGGTTGTTGCACTGAGGGCCTTAATTCCTTGTCATATGGGTCTCTTCCTAGGGCTGCTAACAATATGAGAGATGGTTTCCCCCATGGGGAGTGATCAGAGAAAAAAAGAGGCACAATCTTTTTAATCTGAACACAGAAGCAACATATTTCTGGCATATTCTTTTTGTTAGAGGCAAGTTGCTAAGTCTAGCACATGCTCACAGGTAGAAGAATGAAACATTACCTCTTGAATAAAGGAGTATTAAAGCATTTATGGGTAGAGTTTTAAAAGCACCACAATGTATATGAAAGACTATGATAAAGGATGAGGACTTGATACTGCGTTTTGCTGAGAATAAAAATGAGGATACGGTTATTACAGAGTAAGAATTATACATCAAAAAGTGGCGGATAACACCATTTCTAGTCAATATATTTCTTCAATAGTTTTATTAATATAAAAGATTCATGTTCATTATATTAGAAAGTATAAGAAAATATGAATAAGAAAGTGATATACGGTCTTATTTTGATAACAGCAAATAACCGCTCTGTATTTTGACCATTATGCTACCTTTTCTTCCAAATATTTTTATATTATATATTTTATATGCATATATGTATGTTGACAAGCCTCCCTCGCCTACCCCATACCTCTGTTTCTTCCCAAAGGCTTATGGTTTTGCATATTTTCACGTCTAAATCTTTCTTAGTCCCTGAAAGAGAACAATGGCTTCTGCTTAAACATAAATCTGAAAGGCATACAGTTTCTTTTTGTTTCTGTTTTTTGAAACTTGATTAATTTCCAATGGCATTGCTTTCCTTGTTGAAGCTGAATAAATATGAACTGATGTGTGATTTTGGCTGACTTCTTTTTTAAGAAGTGGGTTAAAATGGCACATTTTCTTATTTTTTCATTCCAATTTGGGTTTAATTATGAGAGACCTGTCAGAAAAAGAAAGCCAGAGAAAACAGCCAAAGATAATGCCTAATCACCATCCATCATAATTAAGCTTATGACAGTGCTGATCTTCTGGAACACTTAGGATCTGGCAGTCACTGGAGGCCCCTCAGTCATACTTTGCCCATTGTTTTGACATTTCCCAGCATCAGTCTCCAGAGGAGAAAGTTTTGTTTAAAGATTCATTTTTTTCTTTGCATTGAAAGTGAATCCATTTCAAATTTGAAACAAACATTTTATAGCAACTGTTGTAATCAACACCTGTGAATTCCTGAATATGAGTCATAGTGAAAATATTAATATATAGATTGTCCAACTTCTTCATATTCTACCATGGATCCATTTGCTTACATGTGTACTAGCAGATACATACATATAGTGGTATGCCTTTTTTGTTACCGTTGTTTGTTTTGTTTTGTGATTATGTGAAAAGAAAGAAAAATAAATATGCCTATTTTATGAAGGGCAATAAACGCTAGGAATTATATTGAGCTGCCTATAGCAGAGACTTGAAATGTAACAGTGGCTTATACTTAATTTCAGAATGTCTTTTGCTCTCACATAACGTGAGCTAGGATGCTGACTTCATAAACTTTTTGCGCCCCCACGAGGCATGCGGGATCTTATTTCCCCAACCAGTGATCGAACCTGCACCCCCTGCAGTGGAAGCGCCGAGTCTTGACCACTGGACCACCAGGGAAGTCCCTGACTTCATAAACTTGTCAGGGCCCAGGTTCCTCATATGCTTTTGCTCCACGATCCTTAATGTGTATCTTCTATCCTCAAATTCATTATACGCACACAAGATGGTTTATTGTGCACCCATAATCATGACTGCATTGCAGATAGGAAGATAAAGGAAAAGAGAAAAGCAAAAGATTCCCTGCTAGTTCCAGAGCGCTTAAAGAATTTTCCCCAAGCTCACTCAGTAGGCTCTGCTCACATATTAGTAGCCACCCCCATAAACAAGGGAGACCAGAAAATATAATTTTTTTGGATAGGCACATAGCTGTTCCCAACAATAGAGAGATTCTGAAAATAATCAAGAAGTAGAGAGTAGATATTCAGTCAACATATAGGCTATATGAGGGAAAATTTGACTTTATACCAAGTAGTCAAGGGTTAGAAATGGAAAGTGCTAATATTCTTTAAGTGCCATCATCCATAATAGATTCTTGATGGTCATGAACTCACATAAAACTCTGTCCACTCAAGCATTGAGGCTAATTGTAAATTGTATAAATATTAAAATGGCAAACATTTAAACATTTAATCTGTTATACGTAAGGGTGAGGTCTCAGGATTGTTTTATTTTCATCTGATAATAGTATGTAGGTTCTTAATATGTGAAGAAGCCCTAGCAGCTCAACGTGAGCGAGGCTATGTAATTGCTAACAGCTCATCTGCTTTTCAGCCTACCATTCTTCCAGACCTTGATGTAGATCTCTGCACGTGGTTTCTGGCAAAGAACAACCAGTAGAGGGTACTGACTGAAAAGGAAGTAGAATCACAATGCCATTTTACATTTACATAAGATTTTAAACTAAAAACAAAGAAAAACTTCTCATGCATATTATTTTAAAAGAACATATTACAACAATTCTGTGAGATGGATAGGTATTCTTATCACTGCCACTGATAAGGAAAACAATTCACCCTAGAATGATCATATAACTTGCATAACACCATCAAAAACATTCATAGTCTAGATGTCTCTTCAATATAGATCATCTTCCAACTCCACAATTCTTACAAGAGGCAGAAAAAAACCTAGGTCATTCTCTCTCAGAAAAGGAAACTCAAGACAAAGTCAAGTATCTGAATTCATGGGCACTAAGGAACCACAACAACATCATAAAAGCTAAGGCTCATTAATTAAGGGATCATTGAGCCCACTGTGCTGACAGGCCTGGAGCTGTGGAAGAGGCAGGTTACACCTACTTGAGTCATATGACTCTTTTACTGTCAATGATCATTTGGAATACCTATGTGGGGAGTATAGATATGGGGTATCATTGGCAGAGGGGGTAACAGCTACTCAAACAGGAAGTAACCAGGACAATATTATGACCTGGATCACACTTTCATTATGTAAAATGGAAGTCTCTGGAAAGAGAGCTCTTTGGAGTCAAAATTTAATTTGTTGGAAAACATGATTGGAATTTAACTAAACTGATTATAAAAGACAGCTGTTGTCATTCATTTTCCAATGTGAATGTAGGTGAAACAGCAACGTTCTTCACTGAAGCTGAATTTCAACTTTTATAAGGCAATACTTGTTGCTAAACTGCTCTAAAAAGACATCATAGATGACTTATTATTTGGTTCCCTCTTTTAATAGTCTGAATACAAGCTCTGAATATCTGCTCCTGTCTTAAACTATAGAATCCAGTTATGCATATCCCATAGTTTTGCTGTACAGCTCAAAACAGGCCTAACATAATTAATCAAGAAAAAGACTCATCAGTGGCTATGACTCAGTCATGAACTGCCACTGTTAAAATGCAAACATAATACATATTCATGCATAAACAGGAGGGTAGATTGCATCATCACTTTGTTAGACGAAGTCTTATAAGGAATGCTTGACAAATACTATAAACAATTTTATGTGATACATCACATTTTCTATATGAAAGGAACTTGGAAAGAGTATAGAGGAAACTACAATAGTGACTCAAAGGGCTAAAAAAGGTAGGTAGATGATAGAAGATTGAAATATTTATTTATTTTTAAGAAGAAAAGTTCCAAGACTACCTAATTGCATACCATCAAGTACATTATAAAATTGTAGTTTTGGACCATATATTTTAATCTTCGGTGAAGAGAACAAAATAGGTATAATATAACAAGATACATTTAAAATATAAATATGTAGAAAATTCTTAAGTATAGATGCTGTTAAGAAGAACAACTGCTAAGAGAATTTGGAAAATTTCCTTCCTTAACTCACCTTATGAATATATATTCAACATAGTAGGGCTTGTTGGATGAATGATGAGATTTGCATTGTGATAATAGTAATAGTGTAGGACACTTGGGGTGTAGTGACTAAAGAAGTAGTTGGGTGCCATATTGTAAATGACAATGTAACCCAAACTATGTGGTTTGAAAATTATTCTGGAAGCAAAGCAAAAAGTAGAAGATAATTTTAAACTAGAGAATGACACAATTAGTTTTATTCTAGGACAGTAACTTCAGCAGAAACTTGATCATCCTGTAAGATCTAGGTTTCATTATATTTATAATAATTGCTGAGTGTTTAAACTCTATATAAGGCACTTTACCAGAGTCAAAAACTGTCTATAAAAATGTTGGAAAGATGGGCTTCCCTGGTGGTGCAGTGGTTAAGAATCCACCTGCCAATGCAGGGGACACGGGTTTGAGCTCTGGTCCAGGAAGATCCCACGTGCTGCGGAGCAACTAAGCCCGTGCACCACAACCACTGAGCCTGAGCTCTAGAGCTCGCGAGCCACAACTATGGAGCCTGCGAGCCACAATTACTGAAGCCCACGTGCCTAGAGCCCATGCTCCGCAACAAGAGAAGCCACCACAATGAGAAGCCCGCGCACCGCAACAAAGGGTAGCCCCCACTCGCCGCAACTAGAGAAAGCCCGCGCGCAGCAACGAAGACACGACACAGCCAAAAATTAAAAAAAAAAAAAAAATGTTGGAAAGAGATATAAAGAGAAGTAGAATGTTATTCTTGCTTCAACATTCTTAGGGTCCTCATTGTAAATAAAAAGGGTTAAAATAGATGTACTTTAAAGATCTTTTATAGCTTTAAGTTCTCTGAGTCTATGATTTTTAGGGATACACAACGTTAGTATATCCAGGGCTGTTCAGCTGGAATCTATTGGTTTAAAATACTGAAACATTTATTAATTTTTGGTTGAATATCTGCTATCCTTTGCCTTAAAAAATGTATTTCTCCTCTATAATACCATATCAAACAATTTAATCTGAAGTGATTTATTATGTAAGTAGAAATGCCAAATTGTGAGATCCTCAGAAAGTATGTTTTAAATTTAGGAGGTCGTCCCTACTCCCAGTACAGTCACAGTTAATTTGGACACAGACTTACTTTGCACTTAGACGTAGCCTTAAGATCTCTACAAGACACCAGACTCCTTATGGGCCAAAAATTCTACCTGTATTGATAAGATCATTGAAGCTAAACCCACCAAGTACATATTGACACATCCAAACATTTCTCCAAACTTGTACAACACCATTTGAAACCAGAAGAAAAAGAAGGAATAAGACCTTTCTTGAAGGACTAACAGACAAAGGACTCATCCCTGCAGTAGCCCTTGTAAGTATTATTTTTCCTTCGAATCCACCTGAAACATATTTTACAGTTATGGATTGAAGTTCTGCTTTCTTTCAAATCCATTTACATTTAGGTAGTCAACACTTGTTCACTTTTACTTGGGAGAATCAACTAGTATACATGGACTGTCATGCCACCAAGATTTAATGAGCTTTGTCTTTTCACAGGCTCTGCAAGATCTTGAATTTACCAATAATTCCACCCTCAACCAAAAATGTGGATTATCTTTGGCAAAACTTAAGATAAAAAAAATTCCAAAACTCATCTTCCACAAAAAGAACACGAAGTATCAAGAAAAAAAAAACTATAATTTGCTGCCTGACTGAGGCATAATATGCCTCAGGAGGTAAGCCTCTTATCTCTAATTGACCTTAAGTCATTGAAAGCGCCCCTAGGCAGGTAACGAAGAGACCACTCAGGAGAATTTTAGTTCTCACCAGCTTTTTCAGACACTGGGTTCCCACTTTCTCTGAAATCATTTTCTCCCGTTAGGTTCCCAACAAGAGACTGCATTTTGCAAACTGAAGTTAGGTCTAACAACTCCCTACTTCAGGTTTGCCTAACTCCACAAACAGTTCTCTCTATGCATTCATACACCATCTGGTCAGGTTTATAGCCAATTACAGTCTTTCTCTTGATCCATTAACAAAGGCTATCCCATCTTTCCTCAAGCTGTAGAAGCTGCTGTACAACACAGGAAGGCTTCTGTTGACATAATTTTTGAGATCTTTCAGGAGTCTAATGTTCCTCTGACTGAATAAACTTTGAAACTTACTGAAAAATACTTATTTCGTCACAAGCTGGCTGACATTTCATGAATATTATTATATTCTCCTTTATATATTACTACTCATCACAGTAACACGTAAATGTCAAACTCTCTGCTTCTTTTATCAAAAGAAAGAGAAACAAGTAAGTGTTTAGTATCTGTCTCAGAAGTGTCCATGCCCCAAGTACACTTATAAGAAACTCCTTAGGAAAATCTAGACTTGACTCTTTATTGACGGATCACGTACAGAAATGAGAAACTATTAGTCTGGCTATTCTGTTATAGACTTGACTTCATCCTCAGAATATAATCCCATAATGCGAGGTAAGTCAGTTCAAATGACAAAACCGATTGCCTTCGCTAGAAGTTTCCAACTAGCTAGAGAAACAAAGTTGATTTATAAACACACTGTAGATATATCTCTGGGTGTCCATGACATTGAGATGTCTTGAAAATAGTGAGTCTTCCTAATCTCAGAAGGAACCTTAAAACAGTGGACAAGCCAAGGAACTTTTATAGACACCCTAATGGTGCAAAGGAAGTTTCTATTATAAAGGCACTTAAAAGAGTCATTAAAAACTGGCTGATTTAAGCGTTAAGGGAACCCCCTGGCTCACTGTTATACTGTCCAGGCCATCCTTGCGAAGAGACTTGTGACATATCTCCAAACCAAGTCTTCAGTTGAGTTCAAACATACCATTATAGAATGCCACAATTCAGCCTCAACATCAGATAAAAAATATTGTAAATGACCGGGATATAAACTACATTAAAAGACTACCTGACATTCTTAGGACGGTAACCTGGTTGAGGCAGAGGAGGTCATGTGAAACCTTGCTCAGATCTTACCATGAGCTCTTTCCACCACAGCAGGAATAAATTGGCCACTGTTCTAAAGCAACACGGTAGGCAAATTTTTTAAAAAAATCATGGAGTATGTCTTTTGTCCATGCCTCACCTGCCAACAGCACAATTCTAGCAAAATTGTCAAGGTGGGACATGGACAGAAGTCAAACTGCAGGACCCATGTAAATACCTTAAAATGGACTCCGTACTAGTACCCACTGCAATGGAATATGAACGTGCTCTCATTGTTGTCTGCTTATTTTCAGGATGGGATGAGTCCTCTCTGTCTTGAAGAGCTACAATTCTGAGAACAGCAAAAATGCAACTCAGTTTCATGTTTCTTGCTTGGGAAGTCCTAAACTACCTTTAGAATTACTGTCATTTATCAATTCTACAAAGCACTACCACTTAATCAAATACACCATTGTCTTTGCCAGGTGTAGGCAAACAATGGCTCATGGGACAAAACCAGTCTGCTGTTTTTAAAAATGAAGTTTTATTGGAACATAAATTCATTTCATGTTGTCTATTACTACTTATATGATAAGCAGCAGAGTTGAGTAGTTACCCTAGTTACCAAAGGGTCCACAAACCTAAATTATTTATTATCTGACACTTTATAAAAAATGTTTGCTGATCCCAAATCTGTACCATTCTCGATCTGCAGGCAAATGGAAGGAATTCTCATGTTAAACTGAGCCAAACTTTCCAAAACAGTTGAACTTTCTCAGCCCAATGTAATGTCCATAGCTATATTTCCAAAGACATCAACTTATTTGGCAGTTAGTTGGCTCTCTAGAAGTTAGAAAAGGCTAACTCATAAATCCAATGATATCACTTATGATCTCTGGCTCTACTTTGTTGCAAGATGACATGGTCAAATAGTGCAGGGAACTCATACAGTACACACAGTCTTATCAAAAGATGTGGGCGACTTTTCCTCAATGTCCAACTAATCAACTCTTGCATGAACCAAAACCTGGAGACTTGGTGTTTTGGAATAGACATCAAGATGAAAACAGCCTTTGAACACTTTTGAAAGAAATTTATTAGCTACTCTGAACAACTAATGCAGAGGTAAATCTTCAAGACATTGATTCATAGATCTATAAATCCTGGTTAAAGAGACAAATATCATCTTTGGACCATTGGAGGGCCAAGTAGAAAACTTAACCTTAGACAGGTGAATGACACAGTCTGTTTCATGTTTTGAAATGATCACTTATGCTATTGGCTGTAAAACAACTTGAAGAGAGGAAAAAGTAGGAAGGGAGAATTATTAAATGGCTATTGCAACTGTCTAGGAAGAGAGAATTATGTTTTGTATAAAGAAGAGGGAATTACATCTATTATATTTAATATTTTTAAAATTTTCTGTGAATTATGAAATATCTATATTAGCAGAAAATACAGATGTAATAAGTATAATTTGAAAATATTGGGTTTAACTCCAGTCACGGGCAAAGAAAACTCACTATATCAAGCAGGAAATTCCCACCTAAGAAGGGAGTAGATGGAGATATTTCCAAGGGCAATAAAAGAGAGCTGTCCAGAGAGAGAAATGTGAGGAGCGAACGGTCAGCTGGACTTTTATTACTCCAGACTGAAAATCTGGTTTCAGAGAGGGTAATGGTTGGGAAAAAACAAACTTAAGACAGTCCCAAGCAGTGAGTCTTATTTTTGGCTTGCTTAAGTACAGAATGGAAAAATTTTAAATCTTTTTAATGAAGTCTGTATACAACATGTGCTACCAGATAGTGAGCTAAAAGTGGCTGAGAGAGGGGTTGCCTACCAATTTCTCAGAAGTTTTCATGTGTTTTCAGTAGGAAGGTAAAAGACAGCTGAGGACTGGGCCAGCAGTTCTGCCATAAGGCTGCCAGGATGAGGGATAAGGGCATTCTATTTCAGTTGCCCCTGAAAATTATGGGTAATCCTTAGGGGTGGTCTGTTTTAAGAGAAAGAACAAAGCTGGGGCAAGGTGTTCGTGAAGGACCAGTAAAACCCAACCAAAGCAAGTGAACTAGTCTTGAGTTTATCAGCAGTACACATCAACAGGAAGTGTCATTAGGGCGTCCAGTGATGTAGCAGAGAGGAAACTGCCACAGAGACCAATAATGATCCAGAGGACAGCATAAGATGAAGATCAATTACAGAAATTAATAAAACATTTTATTCATAATCTAGTAGTAGGAAATAAATGAATTAGTGACAACTGTGCAATCTTAGAAAACTTTCTCCTTTTCTTAAGAGAATATTCAAATGATGGGTGATGATTGAGCAAGTCTGGTAATCTGAAGTTAAATCCTTTCAAATTATTTTAGAGTTTGAAGCATCTCAGAGATAAAGATAATTGACATTCTAAAAAGCTACCATAGGCTTTGAAATAGGAAGGGATGAGAGTCAGTCTCTGGTTTCCTGGTAGACCTAATTCAGAATGGTCAGCATCTTAGTCCATTCTGGCTGCTATAACAAAATACCACTGACTAGGTAGCTTTATAAAAAACAGAAATTTACTCATCATAGTCCTGGAGGCTGGGAATTTAAAGATCAAGGTGCCAGCATGATTGTGTTCTGGTGAGGGCCCCTCTTCCTAGTTCACAGATGGCAGCTTCTTCCTGTGTCCTCCCATGGTGGGAGGGACCAGGATCCCTCTGGAACCTCTTTCATAAGTCACTAATCCCATTCATAAGGGCTCTGCCTGCATGATCTAGGCACCGCCCAAAGCCCCATTTCCTGATACTGACATCTATGGGGGTTAGGATTTTAAGATATGAATTTGGAGGGGGCACAAACATTCAGACCACATTGGTCAGCTTTAGAGAATGATGATGTCTGCCAAGGAGAACTAAGTAGTCCTGCTGCTGTGAAGGAGAGTTAAAGAACATCATTTCACCGACAGGAGAATCAGGCCTCAAAACTGGATAATCGGCGATTTCAGAGGCCGTAATATGACCGAGTGTCATAGGTAAGGGTTCAGGGTAAGTTTTCAGAAAACAAAGACCAGAAGATCTCCAAGAAACAAAAAAGAAGGAATTCAGGTTAACAAACGTACAGGTTAAACTAATGTATAGAAAAATATTTTCAGGGGACCCAGAGACAAGGACAGGCTTCATAAGATTAAAAAATCAGCAAAAGAGTGAAGATGTGGCCAGAGGTCCCAGAAATGTAAGGACAGAAATATGGTGGATTTGCACAAGATTTAACTAAGAAAATTCACATTTTCTCAGACGGAATGATGTTTCTAGTAGACTTGAACACTGTGTACTCTGAACTCGGGTTGATGTCTTTATCTAAACATCAAGGCCAATTAAGGAATATTTATCCAATCAACCTTTCCTTTGCTTGCTGTTACTTGATACACTTCATTTTCAACCCTCTAAATGCTTTCATTGTTTTGCTTGGTTTTACTGAAATTCCTTCTTCAATTAGCTCTTTAGAGTATATTCCAATTTGTTAAGGTTAAGACTTAGGTCCATGCTGTTTTCAAAATGTCGGTATGGAGAAGAGCCACGTGTCAAGGCAGCAGTGCCCATCTGTTTGTTTGTCCCTGAGAGATCCAGGAAACTGGTGGGAACAGGCAGTAGAAATGAAAGCAGAGTGTAATCCAGACTAATGTTGACCCCTTCCTTCTGGATTCTTCTTGCCTGGCAGGAACATAAATGGGACTGAAACCGACACTGGAGAGTTCCTCTATTATCTATGTTCCCCTTCTTCCATTAATTATAGGACTCTCACTTGCTATCTGTGTGCATAGCTACTAAATTAAAGACTATAATTTCCATGGGCCATAGTAGAAAGGAGGGGCCAGGGAAAAGTGACCCAAAGGGAGGTGTGCAACTTTGGCAGTATGTCCTAAAAGGATCAAGCCCTCCCTTCTATTTGTCCCATTTCACTACCTAGAATGAAACGTAATAGCAAGAACTTGGACAACTTTTACTGACTGCTAGATGGAAGACTCTTATTATACATGGCAGAGCAACACAGTGGAAACATTCTGGGTTTCTAATAACTGTGATACCTCCCTACAGTCCTGGACCAACTCCTGTAATTTTATACAAGAGAGAAAGAAATTCTGAAATGTCTACTTCTTAAGTTCTTGTTTATTCAATCTGTTACAGCAGTAAAATCAGTTCTGTAGGTCGCAGACTAAAATAATCTACAAAAACAAATATTTTTACATGTATTGGTAACATTTGTGGAATCATCCAGCTCCATACCAAATCTTCTCATTTCCAATGCATACGGAGAAAATCTAAAATCATAACATCAAGATATTAAAATTTTTATGAAAATACTGTCATTGTCCATTAGCAGCTTGCCAAGATAAATGTGATATATCTCTCTGTCAGTTTTACTAGATGAGTCATATCCTAGATTTAAATTCTTATCTGCTCTGCTCCAAAGCCTATGGTTTAATCACCACTTTTTATTGCATCCCTTTCTTATTATGGAGTTAAATATAAAATTAGCATCAGTTTTAAAATCAACACTTGATAATTTTAATGTATTCGTCCAAATGTCAGGAATTTTTATCAATTTTTCTCTTCTGTCAGCAGTACTTCAGAGGAAAAATTTGGTAAAAAAAAAAATTTGGTAATTTTACTTTACAAATCTAAGGAATTGTAATATTGAAACCTAGTCCATTGACTCTCTGTCCAGAATAAACAGTTAATGACATTTTTTTCTCCATCATTTTTCTATTTTACATTTAGTATATATGACTTGTCCTTGTGAAAGAGAACGGCCATTTCCATTCATTGAGTATGTAAATATAAGGCATTGCATATATTTAAGTAGATATTTTATTTCAGTTTTATGGCAGGCTATGTGATAAGTGCTATTCTCTTTATACAGAAAAGAAATTGAGTTTCAGGGAACTAAAAAAACTGACCAAAAAATAAGTGAAGCATTTAACAGTATATATTTGGAAATACTAAAGCTTTAGAATTATACATTACTTGAATAAACATGTTTATTTCAAATGAAAAGAGTATTTTTCCTCATATTTTCCCCAAAGAAAGTAAACCACTATTACAGCCATCCAACTCAGAAAACATCACCAAAACTGGTAAAAAATTTCCAATATCAGCAATCTATTGAAAATTAGTGGGTTATGAAACTACGTTTCAAACTTTTATTAAAGTTTACTACAACATAGCAAATATATGCATTACAGAAATAATAAGTGAAATATACAACCATTCCCAGAAATATACATGTATTTATAAACATCCTTGATGTCTTATATTTTCTCAACTATCATAAAGATGTAAAATATACAAAACTTTTGTCTAGTTTTTAGGTTGACATCATATGTCAGGTCAGTTAAAGTCATGAAACGGCATAATGTTGCTAACAAGCCTGTGAAAGTGGAACTGTTGTTCTTATTTTATAGAAGGTCAACCAAAAGAGATTAAGTATTTTGTCCAAGGATGCCCAGCTAAACAAAACTGAGATGGAAATAGATCCTAAACCAATTTTTAAAAGTCAGCATTAAAATTGCACAACTCCAAAAAAAAAAAAGAAATAAAAAAAAGAATTGTGGTCTGTCTGTTGTTGAAAACATGCAGGAATTAATTGTACTGGCTTGGACTTAATTTACATCTCATCTTCATTTAGTTTTGTATCTTTGGGTAAAATACTTAGTCTTTCTAAGTGTAACAGTTCTAAAATAGGAACCCAGTTCTGACCATATAAGGTTATGTACAGTATCAAAAGCGATATGCAAAGTACAGGCACTTGCACATATCAATAAATAAAGGGTTGTTAATATTTTATGATTATTTAGATATCATTTTTGAAGTGATAATTTAGTTTTCCATTTGAAAGCATAGACAGTTGTTCCAAGGGGGAATGTCAAGGGAAAGATAATATTTTTAAATGAATTGAAAGACATAGTTCCATGGAAAAGAACCAAGAGCTGCAAGCCCTAGAAACGCAGTTCTCGTGCTTGTTTTGCTAAGTATACCTCTTCTCATTGCTTCCCACAGTACCTGGCCCTTTGTAAGCACTCAATAAATATTTGTTATTAGACTGACTATTTTATTTCATGAAAAGGCAAAAAGACAGAAACTATATGTGTGAATAAAATTTTTGATAGATTTCATATATTTAGGAATGTAGTTACTGATTTCTCTTATAGGGCATTAATTATTAAGTCAATGTTGAAGGCAAATTAAACAAGAAGAGCCTCAAAAGAAATCTTAAAGCAATTTTAATCTATGACACTCCTTTCCAAAGAATATTACTGGGCTAATTAAAGAAAGCTGAATTCAAGGATGTCTGTGCTCCAAGCTCAGAAAACTCTGAGATTTCTCAATGCTAATTTTCTGAGGTTCTAAACTATTACCTTTCTTAATATTAATTTATAAAAACAATGAACCGTATAGGTTCTTTTAAAAAAATAAAAGAAGAGGTAATGTTTTAATCTAAAAGCAAAGTATATCCTTCACAAGCATGATAGAAACTTAGAAGTTATACACAAGGTGCATTTCATTACATAAAAATTAAAATTTTAATACTAACTCATTTAGAAAAATCGACCAGAAATAAATTGAAAAAGACAGAGGGCCAACTGGGAAAAATTTTTTCTACAATATAAGCGAAGGAGCTTTTATTGTTGTTGTTGTTTCAGCCCCCAAGGAATTTCATTTCTACGAATTTTCCATACAAATAGCCTAACAATTCATAGACGTTATTTGCAGCACCTCTGGAAAGGAAGTAGCCTGGCAACAGGATTAGTTAGATAAATCATATTATCTCTACACCATTTTATACTTAGTATAGCCATTAAAATAAATGTCTTAGCTATGAAAAGATTTACAAGTTATGTCAGGTAAAAAGAGAGAGTTCCTAAACATTATTTATAGTGTGGTTTTATTGACAGGTCTGGAGGGATGCAGAAGAAAACATACTCTTGGGTGAGCGGTTTGAGATTGGGAGAGAGGATTTGTAATATTTATGTAATACGTACTTGTAGTGTTAACATTTTTTTCACAAAAGACAGTTATTACTTCTAGGTATTTTTTAAAAGAATGAAAACCACCTGTCATATTAAATGGGAAAATTGTACCTTATTTTTTAAAGAATTTTCTTTTGTAATTTTGAAGTAACACTTCTTTACCTCTTTTCAGCCACAGCAATTTTAACGGGTTTAATCTCAAGCCAATGCAATTTTGAAAGTAAATTTACTATTCTGTATTCACACAGTAGCGTGAAAGTAGTGAAGGTGTTTACAGTAACAATTATTTATGACATTCCATGTAAGAATTTCTTCAACGGGAATAATTCTTCTTAAGTGAAAAACTAATTTGAAATACATTCTCTCTCACCAGTCAGAAATCTGAAATTTAGTATTCTCTCTCTTCAAAGGAAGATCTGAGATCTTCTGAAAACACAGGGAAGAGCATAATAGAACGTTTTCCCCTGGTCTTTGAGTTGACGATTAATTTATCCAGAACTTTATTGATTTTTCTTTGTGTAATAGACACAAATAATCACAGCAGCTTTAAAAACAATTATCTATATTTTGATCAAAAATAGCCATAGTTATTATTTCTTCTGTGAAAAGAACATTCTTGTAAATTAATTCAACCTAACGCTTGAAATCAATACTTCTAAAACCTTTTTACTGTTTTTGCTTAGTAACTTTGTAGCTTTCCTACTGCAGAAAAAGTTTAATTTTACAAGTGAAAACACATTTCTAATATGTTAATTTAACAACAGCGATACGTTTTTTAATAGTTTGAAACACCTACACTAGAATGTCAAACGTATAATGATTAGTAGGCACCATCTTCCAAGTTAGTACACAGCAGCACAATATAATATTATACTGCAATATCAAATATATTCTGGGAATTCCAGACCAGGACAAAGAATACATATGTTAAGTCAATGACTTGGAAAAAGCGTTAAAAGTGTTTGCTGTTTTGAAGGTTTTGCTCCCAAGCAACATTTTAATTTAAACTTTTAAGATAAGCTGAAAGTGTAATATCCAATGTTACTGCTTCATGTTTGCAACTCAGGCTTCTAATTACCTAGCCTGAGGCCGTCACTTATCCCTCTGCACCTTCAGAAAGATGAGAAATGGAGCCAGGCTCCATTTCCCTTCTCTTCACGCCACTTGTCTTACTTGCTTGGAGCTCCTTTTAAAGCTAAGAAGGAATAAGAATTTGGTCCTTTGTTTCTGAATGGATAGTTAATCCCCCTTAAATAAATTCCTCTGATCAACCCGCTTCTAATTAGGATTGGACCTTTTCTCCTGTTTCAGAACTTTTCTGTGGGATTTAGAAGGTCTGGTGAATATTATACACTAAGAATAAACACAGTGTGTTGATGTAACTGGCATTTCAAAATAGCTCTTCCAATTAACATAACATTTTCTTCATTTTTAAAGTAGCCCTTCAACAGGATATTTTTGAAATAAACTGCAGAAAACTTCAAGATCATTTTATTTTATGACTATGTGTCTTTCTTCCTTTGTATGAATTGAATGAAGTCCCATCCCTGAAAAAGCCCAGCATCCTTTAATTATCCCAATGGGAAATTAAGAGCAATAGTGTTATATTTGGTTGGTGGATTTACTGGATGTGACCAAAATCCAATTAGATGAGCTCCAATTTGATCTGACCCAAAAGATTAATTCCATCAAAATTGTTTATATGTAAAGCAGAATGTCCACACTTTTTAAAAAGGAGGATGGGTTTATGGTTAGGCAGTTAAACAAAATTTTACAATGTGATTTTTCAAGCATATGAATTAATACCTGATGAAAGGTATACTGGCTCTGGGTCTAGAGTCATGAGTTCTAAACCAAGATTTATTAATTATCTCAGCTCTCCAGATGGCATATCTATGTGATAATTATTTTCCACTCAACTAATTTATTCAATATATATTTATAAAGTTGGCAAAGAGGAGAAGTTTAGTAAAATATTGTGAGCTCCTTAAGAACAGGGACAATGGTTTGTCTCATTTTAATATCCGAGCCACTGGAACAAAGGAGATATATTATTGTTGATCTGAATAAAATTAGATTTATTGATTGTCAAAATTGCCAAATACTCTTTTTGTCTTCTCTGCAGCCATTCTCTTTTCTTTCCAGACAACAGAACAACAATGTGCCTAGCCCCAGTGTCCAAGACAATTTTGGTGGCATCACTGGCAGTAGGATAGAACTTAAACCCATTCCTTGCTAGTGAAATATAAGGGGAAGTCTCCTGGAGAAGGATTTCTGGGAAAGATAAAAGGTCAGAGTGAAGTCAAGAGAACATCTAAGTTCTCTCCTTCCTGATTGAGATGCTATCATGCAAGAATGTGATCATTGCTAATATACAAAGATAGGCAGACCAGAAAGCTATAAAAAAAATTGGGTCCTTATTTACCTAATTGCACAAAAAAATCAAAATCATAACATCTGCAAATAATGACAATTTTACTTCTTCCTTTCTGATTTGAATGCCTTGCCTAATTCCTCTATCTAGGACTTCCAGTACTATATTGAGTAAGAGTGGTGAGAGTGAGCATCCTTGTCTTGTTCCTGATCTTAGAGGCAGAAAAATCAACAAGGAAATATTGGAATTGAACCATACTTTAGACCAAACGGACTTAACAGACGTATATACAACATTCCATCTAACACCAGCAGAATACACATTCTGCTCAAGTGTACACAGAGCGTTTTCCAGGATAGATCATATGACAGGACATAAAACAAGTCTTAGAAAATTTAAGATGATTGAAATCATACCAAATGTCTTTTCTAACCACAATGGTATGAAAACAGAAATCAACAACAAAAAGGAAAGATGGAAAATCTACAACTATGTGGAAATTGAACAACATACTTTTGGACAACCAATGGGTGAAAGAAGAAATCAAAAGGGAAGTTAAAAAATTCAAAATAAATGAAAATGGAAATACAGTATACCTAAAACCCATGGGACACTGTAAAGTAGTTCTGAGAGGAAAGTTTATAGCAACAGACGCAAATATTAAGAAATTAGAAAGATCCCAAACAACCTGATCATACATCTCAATGAACTAGAAAACAAAGAACAAATTAAGCCCAAAATTAGCAGAAAGAAGGAAATAATAAAGATCAGAGCAAAAATAAATGCAATAGAGACTAGGGAAAAATAGAAAGAATCAATGAAACTAAGAACTGATTTTTTGAAAAGATAAAATTGACAAAACTTAAGCTAGACTAAGAAAAAAGAGAAGAATCAAATAAATAAAGTTAGAAATTAAAGAGACATTACAAATTATACTATGGAAATACATAAGATTATAAAAGACTACTATGAACCATTACCTACCAAGAAATTAGATAACTTAGAAGAAATGAATAAATTCCTAGAAACACAACCTACTAAGGTTGAATCAGACAAAAAAAATAGAAAATCTGAACAGACCAATAGTGAATAGAGATTTAATGTATAATCAAAAACCTCCTGACACAGAAACCCCTACCAGCAGATGGCTTCAGTGGTAAATTCCACCAAACATTTAAAGAAGAATTGATACCAACCCTCTCAAACTCCTCCAGAAGACTGCAGAGTAGACAACAGTTTCAAACTCATTCTATGAGGCCAGCATTATCCTGATAACAAAGCCAGATAAGGACACTATGAAAATAGAGAGCCGTAAACCAATATCTCTGATGAAAATAGATGAGAAAATTCTCAACAAAATATTAACAAACTAAATTCAAGAACACATTAGAGGGATTGTACACCAGGACCAAGTGGAATTTATCCCTAGATTGCAAGGATGGTTTAACATATGCAAATCAATAAATATGATACACCACAATAATAGAATGAAATATTCAAAGTACATGATCATCTCAATAGATACAGAAAAAGCATTTGACAAAATACAACATCCTCTCATGATAACAACTCTCAACAAATTGGGTAGAGAAGCAAAACACCTCAACATAATAAAGACCTTATATGACAAATTCTCAATTAATATTACAAACTCAATGGTGAAAAACAGAATCATAGAATTATTAAAGCTGAAGAAAAGCTTCCAGGATTGGAATGACTTATCCAAGATGACCTCATTAGTTACTTTCAAAAATGGAGCAAATGTTTAGGCTTCTATATATCTGCTTCACTGTTCTTCTCTCTCCACTGTGCTGCTTAATTATTGTCTCCATGCAGAAGAAAGTTTTCAAGATTACATTACTTAAAAGAACCATTTCTTGCTCTAGGGAAGTTTATACTTCTCAAGTATACGTGGCTTTTAATGTTATTTTCAGTTGCATGAAATCATCTACTTTGACCATGTTTTGTACTTGTTTGAAAACTTTGATTTCTTATGTTGTAAAGAATAAACCCCAAAACATTCATTTGGCATCAAGTCCCTTCATTTTCAATCTATATCCTACTCTCCCCCTTATTCCCTACTCATAACTAACTCTCTTTCTAACTCATTTATTTACTCATTGTCATCCAGACATGGCTTGTGTTTTCCTTCTCTTCATTCCTATACCTATATCTTTCTTCAGGAAGATCCACTGATAAAATTTAAGTGATCCATAAGCACTTCAGCTTTTGTCAAACTTCCCAAAATTCTAAGAAGCTCTCTTCTGGTATAGCATTCACTGCCATCTCCTATTGAAATCCTTTTTACCTATCTGTAGAATCACCCCAATGCCTTTTCTACTAAAATCTCCCACACTGTTTGTGCCGTACCAAAATAAACTGTTGAGAATCTCTGAGGAGTCCTAATAAATAACATTCTTCTTCACAACCTGGGTTATAAAAACAGTGTTACATTGTTTAGCAACTAAAATACCATACTTATTACTGACAAAGTCCAAGGTCTATTAGTCAAGTGGTCTTCCTCATGTTGGATCTTAGCATTGGGCAAATGGATTCACCTGGTCACATTTATTATTAGATCAGGGTCAGCTTCTATTAATGGAGTAGATCCCTGAACAACTTATACATGAACAGGCAATGGAGAACCCTTGTTCCCTATGAGCAGGTTCACCTCTAAGAGGGAGAAGGAGTCTGTGAGAAGTGAGTTAAGAATGAGTAGTAAATAAGCCATAGAGATTGAATGCACAGTATAATAAATATAGACAATAATACTGTATTATAACTATGTAATGTGATAAATATTGCTACATGGGAATCATATTACAATATATAAAAGTATCAACGTAACACACTTACCTAATAACATATTTTAAAACTCAACTCTCATCAAACGTGAAACTTTATCAAATTCTTCTAACCCAGGTACAAAAAACATACAATTATTTTTGTTTATAAATAAGGTAACAAATTGGAATTTCTTTGATTAAGCTAGAAGTCACGTTTTAAATGTACCATTAAAACTCAGTAAGTGGGTAACATTGACTTGAGACTTCTATAACTGGAAGAATAGCCATTCTCTGGCTTCAACCCTTACAGACAGACATACTGATTACGGTTTCAGTGAGTGTTTCTGAAAATGGCTATTACCCTCACTTGGAGCACAGAATGTATATACATCCTTTCAAAAGGTTATACTTCCAACATTTAAATACAGGTCTTTTTATAGAAATGGCACATATAAGTTATCTTGCTTATAAGGCACGCATTTAAGTTGTTGTGAATAAGAATGGTAGAGAGCCTTTGAACAGAAGGGTAAAGAATTGATATTTAGAACAAAGAGAGACAACATAAACATAGTTTTTATGAAAATTGTTCAGTATAGTCACAATGTATGTCTTAACATGAATTAAAGTATAAGCTTCATTTTGTGTAATTAAAAACACTATAATATTGTACAAATATAACCTTTACTCTATGCTATATAAGTATGCAATACACATTTATACTCAAAGTTATGTACATCCAACCACGTTTAGTATTATTTATGAAACTACTTTTGACTCTAACTTTTTGTCTTACATAATGACTTTACAATCTAAAACGGTGTAAAAACTTTACAAAAAGAAAACTTTAATTTTGATATTTTATGATAGAATTATAAAATTCAGTTAATTTTCAGTTAATTCATTCAGTTAATTCCAGTGGTTGATGAAGAAAGCTGTAGTATATGTAAAGACATTTAAAAGGTTATTGTGTGTGTGCTCTTGTGCATTGCTCTACGTATGTAAGATGAAGAGTACATGTAAGATGTAGGACAGAGATGTTATCCTGCCTTTCCTTTATCTAACTCTATCCAATTTCTAGCAGTTTTGATCATAACACTGATGAATATCATATTTTTTGTAATTTTAATTATCCTAAAACATGTTAGTATTTAAAAAATTTTAAACTACATGCATGTCTATAGTCCCCTGCTCTTATGTACACATATTTAAACACATGGATAAAAATGCACAGAAACAACATACAGTATACAAACACATCTCTAAGTTCTAAGTCTTAAAGATTAAGTAACAGGAGATTAGATGGGAAAAAAACATTACAAGATATGTGAGTGGAATATATAATAGGTAGGGGATAGAAGGTGGGTGGCAGGTTTGGGGCATTTGGTACAAGATGAGTGCCTTTATTTACAGTGTACTTTCCTTCATATTTTTATTATAGAAAGTAGTGAATTTGACTCCTTGGGTGTTCGGACAATGTCTTATTCACCTTTGTATCTCCAATCCCAGCACGTCATGTAATAGACACTTCATGCTCAAGAAGTGTTTCAAAATTAATTATTTAAAACATTACTGTGAATCAGTTACTACTAAATCTGAAATTCTGTCTGATATTAAAAAAAATTTAAATACATCTAAAGTTCTCTCCACAATCAACTCTTTACAAAAGTACTAAAAAATATAGCTCTTGCTCATATTTGGAGCTTATATTTGCCATGTAAAACAATATTAAAATAATAAATAATTTAAAATCAGCCTTTTTATCCATTAATGGTACAGTATTAAGAAATAACAATAAATAAGAGTATTAAATATGTTGTGCATTATTGTCTTTTTTTATCTACTCACTACTTGATTTTCATTAAATCAAAAGCAATATTAATCATTATAGTAAGGCATGGCTGAGCTGTAGTGAAATAAAATTACAATCAAAGATAATGTTTGATTCTCTGTCCAGATTTCAGAAATCAAAGCCCTCAATTATAACTGAAACAGCAGCTGTGGATGTTTTGAAGTAAGTCGACCAGTTTAAGTACCCAGGAATCATCTTGCCAGAGTTTCTTTTTTTGCTAACATGTGACTTTTATTCTCTCCAAGGTGGGCTAAGTTTGAGTCTTAAGAAAAAAAAGGAAAGAGGGAAAAGAGATTGCTTTTAATAAATCAATGATCTAACTTAAGAGACTATTTTGATCTTAAATATGAAGCAGTCTCTTGGAGTTGAGAAATAACAAGTCCTAAATCTCATTCTGTTCTTTGAAAAGAACTCACAAGCTGGTAATCATATGCATTTTTTTTTTTTTTTAGGTAAATTAACTTGAATGTAAACTTTGAACTGATTTCCTAGTGTGTTTCTAGAATTTTGTTGGCAAACGATTTCCCTAAGGACTCACTGAGTAGAATCATGGTTTTAATCAAGCAAATGTTTTCCTTTTAAAGAACCAATCAGCCCCTACACAGATGATATGATCTTACCACACAAAAGTAAGAGGAAAATAAAATATTTAAATAATATTAGCATAAAAATTATTCTTGAGATTTGTATGTTTTCATATTGGGTTTTGGAACTTAAAAAATTCCAATTAGTCTCTTGATCTGTTAATGGTTCTGTATAATCCACCTAAAGAAACCCCTAAATAATTTCTTATATATAGTACCTAGGATATTGTGGTAGCCCAACTGATTTAACAGACTAATACTGCTTCTAGCTCCTTCAATTATACACTGTGCACTTAGATCAAGATGGGAAAAGGATGGCAACAGTATCAGTAAGTGCTTGTATTTTCCCACATGATAAAGATCAGATGAATTTAAGAGCTAGAGAGACAAATTTCATTTGTTTTATTTATTAAGTACATTTTTGGTTGTGATTCCTCATTCCTTCTCACTTTAAAAGAAGAGAAAATAATACAGGTTGCCCCTCAAGCTATTAGTCAAGTGACCTACTTTCAGGCATCCCTCTCCTGGGTTTGGCCAGCTCTGATTTTTCCCAGATGACCATATTCTCTTTTACTCCCATGCAGGCATTCTTAAAGTTTTAAAAGGAAATTGTGGAGTTCCTCCAAAATCTGTGGTCAGAACACAAATATTTTTGAAATAGTCTCCTTCCCAGCCTGCGGCAGCTATCAACAACATCACCCAGAGTTCATTTTGAAAGAAAATCTTTGATAGATCATTAAGAGAAATTAAAAAAAACAGTTTAATAACCCATCATTCTCTTTCATAGGACAGCCAACTGTACACAATTCACATGCTTGCAAGTATTTTTCCTATGCCTTGTCTTTAGAAATTTAGGTTTGTTGCTGCTGACAATCATTATTATCATTTAATGATAAAGTTATTATCACTCAAATATGTAGGAATGTAAAAACTATTTTAGAAACGATAAACTACATCATGTATAGGAAATAAAGCCAATATCTTTTCCCTAGTAGGAGAGGAGAGAACAGAACATGTAGGTCATTAAACTTCTGGTGGATGTGACATAAGCATGAAGATGGCCAGGACTTGTGAAATCTTTTTTGTGAAATAAAAAGAAAAGTGGAAAGGAAAAAGAAGCTATGGATTCTCCCTAATTAAAATTCTCTGGGCAAAACTGCCTAACACGCAACCTGAATATTATATGTACTCATATATAAAATATTGTAACTAATTAATTCTCCCTTTCCTCTTATTATTTTATGTAACAAAGTGCTGGTAATTAACATCATAATTTGGTGTTTGCATTAGAGAGCACTGAGGTAAGATTTTGACTAAACTGAGGAGGAATTAATGCTGGGGATAGGTGTCAGGGCAGCTATCAGAAGATAGATACAAGAACTATTGAGATTTTTGTCTCTCTCCTTTTTGAGTAGATCTTTGAAAGAGGGGTGGTTGTTAGTTGCTTCATATTGAGTGGAAGCATAAATTTGTTGTTTTATAGGTTAGATACATAGAGAAAGCTGTATAGGAATGACTAACTTGCATTAAAATGTTTTGCCAGCTACAATGTCATTATTTTCATACTACGTCACCATAAATTTCCCCAATATTTCTCACTCTTTTCAAGTATAATCTAAAAATATGGCTTTCCCCAACTACCTATATTCAATATGGTCCTTCCATCACTGGTGTTAACAGTCTTAAGTTTCTATCATGGTAATATGTGAAGGTGAGTCAGTCTCTGCTTTGTGAACGCATGGAGACTGATGTCTCTAGAAAAGTCTCACAACTGTCTCCCAGCAGTGACCACTGGAATAAAAGATCCAGAAAGTACCTGACACTGCAGCTAGATATGTCCCTTTGAGGATAACTGATGGCCCATTTCTGGGCTTTGGTGGTGACACATCCCCACCACAGAGGGACAACAAATTATTCTGAGAACTGAAATAACTATTATGTTATAGATAATGTCGGAAAGACATTCCCATAAGACTGGGGCCATTCAGCAGAGTTTATAGATAAAATGGAAGTGGTATATATAGGAACATGCTCCTGACTGGGGCTCTGGCGTGTGTGGGTGGGACGGGAGGAGGCTTGGTTAGGGAGATCATAGTATCCATTATCAGGTTGCAGCCCTTCTTTGGGGACTAATGACAGAATCCCCAGAATTGTCAGCTCATAAACCCTAAGATTTTTCTCCGGTGAAAGTATACCAAACTTTCTGGTGTGTGATGGACATTCATGAATTTAGGAATACAGTTTGGAAATCTGCCAATATTTTCCTTGCATTGAGAAAAACCTTAGTTGATGGGGGCAAGTGTAAGACTATACATTGGGCAGAATTGAGGGCAGTGTGTCTGGCAGTTCAAAAATAATTGAGCTCTTACCTACGAAAAATTTTTATTTGTATGGACTTGTGAGTAATGTCCAATTGCCTTGCTGTGTGGTCAGGCAAGTACATCCTAGGTGATTGTATAATTAAGAATATATCTGTATGGGGAATGCACTTATGGAAATAAAGGAATAAATAAAGGAATTCCAAGAAAGAATTACATTGAGACCATGTAGTTACTCAACAGAAAAATTCAACTACTAGTTCAGAAAAGACTGGAGTGCGAAAGCTGATGCCTTTATTTGAATCTTAGATGTAGTGGCTTCACATGGATCTGACTGGAATAGACATGAATCCTTTTGGGGGCTTCACTTATCCTGTAAAGGAAGCAGTAGCTGAGATGCCCCTAAAATTTTTCAAAAAGAATATTTATCAGTTTTGTCCCAGGCTACATTTCATTCAACAGAGGTATACATTTCACTAAAAAGCATAACATCACATAGACTTATGACCCTTCTCATACTGAAAATAAAGGTTTGATTGAGAACTAGAATGGGTAATTAAAAATAAGATTAATAAAAAATGGGGGTAGTAGGGATGTGAAGGGCTGGGTGACTTGATTGGATAAAGGTACAGGACATCTGAAGACAGTAGTAGTGGCAAAGGGAGCAGCTTTGTCAAGCTTTCTGTGGTGTGGAAGTGGGAATGGGGGGGGGGTTAATGTAACCACAAACTATCTTTCTCACCTTGCATATTCTTTTCCTTGTCTTGTCAGGGTCAGGTATACTGTGCCTGTGACTGCACTTGCTAAAGTAATTTAATTCCTCTGACTTTGTGTAAATTCTTAACAGAACGATGGCTGGATAGTGTCTTCATTTTGTGTGGTTGAATGGGGATTGACTATAAGTGCATCCCCATTGTCTAGTTATTAAAATTGTCCCATTCCATTCCTTTAATCTGTGTCTGGACAAAAAGGAACCTCTAAGGAAGCTTTATCTGTCCTGTTGGTCAGTGGGTGACTGATTCAGAGATCTTACCCAAGATGGCTGAGCCTGGATTAAGACAGGTAACAAATGAAATTTTAAAAGGCAAAACAAAACAAAAGTTAATTCTGGCAGAAGAGAGTCACCATTTAAATTGGTGATGATGCCTTAAAGAAAGAGAACATCTCAGGTCAGAAGAATAATTTTCTTAGTTGTTTCTTTTAGATATAGTGCCATTTCATGGCCACTGCTGGAAGAAATCCCTGGATTTGTTTTCTGCTGGGAAGGGTATTTGAATGAAGATGACTATGAGATTTACCCAAGAAGTCTCTTTGGATGGTTTAGAGGAAAGATACAAATCAGCATCCCTTGATAATGCTAGCTGAAGACCAACCTGAGTAATAGTAGTTTCGAATTACCATTTGGATTGTGTGTTTTGTGTTTGTGTTGTGTTGTGTTTGGTTTTCCTACCTTTGCACTAAAATAGACATATTGCTCCTGGTAGCTGGTAGCTGATGTCCTGTGTTGCTGTGAATCAGGATGTTGCTTGTTAAGGTAATTACCTAGAATCTGAAGGGCAGCATGTGTTAGCACCTGCTCTGTACACTTTTTAAAAGAAGTTTTACTATGTGTGAATGTATATGGGATGCTACCCAAAAGGGAGTTTAAAGAATTAGATATGCAAAATGGTGACTATCACCATGATATAGCAGTCACGCCTCACTGGTGATTTGCCCTAGTTCATGTAATAGGCAATTTTGGAAGCCTTATGACACTCTCAAACTTTACAGTAACTAGAAGTAGAATAAGCTTTACTGATAATCTCATGGGGCACTTAATATTTTGGGAGATACACAATACACTTGGTACTTTCTTAGAATTTCCCTTTATCTGCTTACATTCCCATCTGTTCTTGCATGTTTTCTACTTTTCCATTAGAGCCATTAAGCATAGTTTCTCTAAATTCATGGTCTGATAATTCCAACATCTCTGCCATATCTGATTCTTGTTCTGATGTTTGCCCTCTTCAGACTGTGTTTATCGCCTATTACTATGCCTTGTAATTTTTCATTGAAAGCTGGGCGTAATACATTGGGTGAAAGAAACTCTGGTAAGTAGACCTTCAGTGATGTAATGGTGGGCTGTGGGGTTAGGGGAGTGTTCTATAGTCCTATGATTATGTCTCAGTTTTTTAGTGGGCCTATGCCCCCAAGCTGTGAATTTCTCAAGTGCTTCTCTGTCCAGGAGCTAGAGTTGGATATTTCCCTTCCCCCAGGTTGGTTACACTGTGATAAACTCTAATTGGTTAGGCTCAAGCAAGACAGTTTCTCCTGAGGGCAGGCCCTGTTAAGAACAGACTATCCTGACATAGTCCAAAGTGATTATTTTTGCCCTTTCCTGGCTGAAAACACAGGAGATTTTTCTCTGATATTCACTGTGAGAACCTGGTAGAGCTCTACAAGGTAAAACAAACAAGTATGGGAGTTCCCTTGGAGTTTGAAAGTCGGAGATGTCTACATTGAGCCTCCAGCAATTCATCAATTACATTTCAGGCTTTCCTACTCTGGTACTGGTTTCCACAGAGGTTTCTACTTATGGATTTCTACCCTGGGAAGTTGTGATTCTCCATATCTGCCTGTCTGTCTCTGCAGTCACGACAGAGACCTCACCTCTCTAACATATATGAGAAGAATTGTTGATTTTCCAGCTTGCTTGCCCTTTTACTGTTGTTAGGTTGGAGCTTATAAGCTCCTTACATGCTGGATCAGAAACTAGAAGTCCTCCACAATACACTTGAGTTGCACCCAGGCCATAAGTACTCAGAAGCAAACACTTTTTGGCATTTCCCTCAACACTGGCCCCAACATACCAAGAGGAAGTTGGGGTTTGGGGAACCAGTGTATTAAATCATGGGACTGAATCAAGACAGAAATCTAGCTTTGAAGAAGTTGCACATGCAGGTGAACACCTCTGTCCAAACCTTTAAAAAGCTACAAATAATTATGGCTAAATGGGGTAAAAGTATAGTCCAGTTGGTAGAGAAATATCAGAAATTTGTATAATCAAAGTCAATGTGTTTTTTTTCCCCCAACTGTTCATTAGATAATAGAGGTCCCAGTAGATGTTGATGTTTTGATATTTAAGTATGTTTATTTTTATGCAACAAATACTGTAGAAGTGCTGTATTAAGAATTATAAGATAAAGATGGAGGAAATGTAACAAAAATATTGAGAAGTGTTGGGAAGAAACTGGAAGTAAGGGTTAACAGGTGATTCTGTGGCCTTTCTTCTAGCTTCAGGGAAACCTGAGTACTTAACCATTGGCTGAATCTTCCTTGTAACACTAGCTTATAGAATTAATAGGCGTATACCTATTTTTAATCCCAGATAAATCAGAATCTGATTGAGGATAATGTACCAAACTAAGCATCAGTGCCTCATAACTGACATTGTTTTTCAAGTAATGAGTAATCAGTATTGATAAGATTCAGCTACAATTAGAGACTGGGCAGACAGGAGTCATGTTCACTTGAGGATGGCATGTGACTAGCATTATACAAAAGCTGAAGCAGCCCTAGAGCTGATGGCTTTCCTCAACAGAGACTGTCCATCTCCACTCAGCCTCATATGTTTAACCGCATGTACCCCAAGTATGAAAGGGCATGAGACACTATGCCCAGGAGTCACGAGACCTCAGCTGTGTTGTTGCTGCATTTTGTTCTGTAGTCTTTCTTAGAGCTGAGAGAACTCTGTGCTGCATGCATATGTGTTTTATGAGTGTGATTGTCAATCCAAATGCAAGACCACTATTGTTAAAAGAAAATTCAAGCAAGAAGACACTGCAATGTATATACTGAAAATCATTATGTTTCTGGAGGTCTATGTGAACCACTGGACCAATAGGAACTATGATATATGCATTCTGAGTCCCGAATGTCTGTAAGTTTGGTTTCTTCCCAACCCTTGTCAATATCAAATTCAGGAACAATGTGGCTGATTTAAATAAGTTGAGAATGGATGTAACCTCTGATCTGGCAGTTCTCCATCTAGGTATATAACCTAGAAAACTCTTACTCATACATACATGGTGACATGGTCAGACAACATATTAGATTGAACAATATAAATTTGCTAACATTTGACTCCTTATATTTATGGTTGTACAGTTAAAATAAATGAAATGAATGTACATGTAGACATAGATAAATCTAAAAAGCAGAGTGGAAAAGTTGTTGCAAAGGAAAAACAAAGTGTGCTATTTTTTCTTTTAGAAAACAAATAAACATTCAAATATACCAAAAAAATACTAAGTGGTGTTTATGGACATGCACCTTTTTAGCAAAAGTATAAAAACTTGAATGGGTGGAATGTACATACACTTTTTTGTACATTTTGAACTAAAATGTTTGCATTTGTTTGTTTATTTTGAAGAAGGAACTGCAAGGATATAAATGGAGTGGCAATAACAGGAAAAGGAGATAATGAGGAAGAAGTGGCAAAAAATAAGCATAATACTGTCAAAATATAGCTGATATACACAAAAAAATAACGCAACTCTCCCAGGTCAGGGTGACTTTGACATAGATCTGCAGGATCCAGGGGACATAACCAACACACAATTTTGGAAGATTTTACGTGAATCCATTTTAAGATTGTAAATCAGCTAGTCAAAACTTTATGCCTATTTTTGTATTTTGAAAATGTTCTGTTTATCTTCCTCCCCTTGAAAAACTTTTATTTTTCTGATTTGCTAAAGCATGTTTCTCTAAATTTTCTACAATATTTCAGGCTGGAATTCATCCCTGTTTTCTGTTTTTTCCTCTTCTCTCTCCCCCCGCCGCCGACCCCCTTACTGACTCTTTCTCTTATCATATGATGCTTTGAACTATTCTATTTTTTGTAGCATAAGTTTCTTGTGGGTATAAATTTTAGTTGATATAATACAACTAACAAAATCATTCTATGTCTTTTTTCTACTTCTGTATAGCCTTTTAATATATACCGTATCTAACAACCAGCATAGAAGAGGATATATATGTAATATCAGAGCCATTATGGCATAAAACAGGATTCATCTAAACCAGGTATCTTAATACTAGTTTTGGAACAAACAACAAATTCATCTAGTTTTAGCAAAGTCTCTGAATGACTCAGATCACTACTTGCAGATACAACAGGAATTAAAATGTCTTACAAATATAATATATGTTAAGGATGAAACCGAACCCATAACACACTTAGGAAATTAACAGTATGGTATTCTAATGCTGTAGTGTAGTAATAGGTTTTAAAATCAAAGCTCTGAAAAAAATCCACCTTAGCCTTTTATACAAACAACACATTTAATGAATAAATAAATAAAGTTTAGATAGAAAGATATATAGCATGAAATGTAAAGGCCATGGTGGATCCTTTTTCAAATCTTTTGAAAATATACACATGGGGCATATGGGCATGCAAGAGACCGAGAGTGTGGTTAAAAAAAAAAAAAATTAAGATCTAGAGAAGTTCTAGTGAAAAATAGTTGTTCCATACAGGTACTTTGTTTTATGTTGAGAGAAGAACTTTGCTTGGTAAAAATGAACCAACAAAATTAAACTACAATTAGGTTGTAGTTAGTACTAAATTTCCAGGTATAGTTATGATACTTTAATTCAGCAGTTTTCTTCTGGTAAGTTATAGCTTCATATCAAAACTGAGTCCATTTTCCAAACTCATAGTTGCTAATTTGGAAAAGTATATTCTTAGCAGTTGTATGATTTAATGTCTCTTTACAAAAAAAGGATAATTTTACCATTAATTTCAAGTAATCAGAAAAGTAGGATTAGAATAACTGAGTAATTAGTACATGCTCCATTCTAGACTCTATGAAAATATAATACAGAAGGGCAAGCCAAACACTTAAAACAAGAAGATGTCAAAAATAAATCCTGTGGGAGGGAGGCTCAAGAGGGAGGGGATATGGGGACATATGTATGCATATGCCTGATTCACTTTGTTGTACAGCAGAACATAACACACCATTGTAAAGCAATTATACTCCAATAAAGATAGAAAAAATTGAAAAAAGGCAAATAAATAAATCCTTTGCAGCTAATAGGCTTGAGCTATGGAGAAGTAATAATAAGTAGAAGTACTTATTAATGCTGTCCTTGAAGAGGTTGGTGGGGGGCACGCACATCCTGTCTACGATGCTGCTTTGTTTGTAAGCAAATTCTTTACGACTGTGATATAACTAAGGAGAGGCAGTTGTGCCAATCCTGCAATCACACCTCTGATTTTGATATACTATTAGACAAAGCCCCCCCCCAAAAAAACAATAAAAATGAAAAAAAAACCTTTAGATTAATGGAATGCTTCAACTATTTTTGATATAGAATATTTCTGTGTTTATATTAATACAAAGGAACTTGTTTGGCTGACTAACTCAGCAGCTGAATTTCTGCAAGTACATGTTCTGCAAAAAAGGAAAAAAATACATATTTCTGACCTGACTTTATATTTAACTGGATGAGCTTTGGAGAAGTCCTCTGGCCTGAAATGGAGAAGGGATCTTCCTGTCCGTAGTAAGCTATCTACCACCAGCCTTTGCAGGGAGTTTGTGAGGATTACAGACATACTGTGCAAAGTTTTAGGTATATAGAAAGTGATAAAAAGTTGTATTTAACGATCGTTAATAATTTATGATATCATTTTCATTATATTTGAAGATATATTTTCTAGGAATCAGGATGTTTGTTTACAAATTTTTACTTTTCTTGTGCTTTAAGTTCTGTTCTTACTAAGAGCCTGTACTTTTTCCTCTCACACATTCGGATCGGTTTGACCCCGCATTATTTTACTGACCAGGGTTTCCTCATGTTTCTCTGTATTTTAATTGATTTTTAATTCCTCATTAAAAAGAACTAGTTTGGATTTATTTTTACAATCCTACTCCTTTTCTTTTTCTTACTTTATATTCTTTTTCTTTTGTGACTAATTTTGTTACATCTGCCTTCTTCAATGCAAAAGCCATTTTCCCCTTTCTGAATTATATTACTTAACATTTTTCTGCTCACTACAGTCCAATTAGCATCTTTCATCTTCTGTTATATACCCTTACCTTACATATGTTCCTTAACTTCTTAAGTTTTTAATGGAAAAAGTAACCTTGTAGAAAGAATAGCATAATAAACTCCTATATACCTGTCACCCAGTTTCAACAATTGTTAATACATTGCTAATCTTACTTACTCTGTGTGTCTTTCTACTTTTTAATTTTCTTATAGGAACTCACCATTTTATTTTGTAAACTTGTTACTGATACTTTATTATTGGCCTCACACAATTTGGTTTTACACACATGCATACCCTCTAATAAGCCACCTCAGAATCTCATCTGTGTATTAAAATAACATGCATACTGTAAAATCAAAGGTGAAATGGCTTTATTAATTAGGCAAAGTAGAGTTTAGGACACGAATATAGCCAGGAATAGAAAGGAACATTTCATAATGATATATGGGTAAGGAGAAATAAAGATCCTGAAAGGGTATGCACTTACTAACAGGAATTCAAAATACTGACAGAATTTAAAAAGTGATGAATCTACAATTATACCTTGGCTTCCTGTACACAACTCTCAGTAACAGACAGCATAAGAAGACTGAAGATTAGTAAGGCTATAGAAGATCTGAATAATACAATCTACCAACTTTTCCTAATTGACACATAAAATCCTACACCCAACAATGGAACACATAATCATTTGAAGTACACACAAAAAGTCCAGAAGGAAACAACTTTATGGTCCATAAAACAACTTTCAATGACTTTAAGAGGACTTAAATCATACAAAGTATGTATACTGGCGCAAATGGGATTAGACTGGAAACTAAAGAATGTGCTTCTAAATAATCCATCGGTCAAAATATCACTAAGGAAATGATAAAATATGTTTAACTAAAAGAAAATGAAAGCATATATCAATGTATCATAACCTATGAATAAAAACCACAGTGTCAAAAGTTCCACTAAGGCTCATCAAAATTCCATATAAAAATACAATGCTGGTAAGTCTTGAAGAGAAAAACAAAACAAGTTTAATAAAATTTCAATGACCTATATTAACTAAAAGTGAACAGTGCCAATGAAAATATCATAAGCAGCAAAAACATTTAAAAATCCATTTGGGGGGGTTGTCTTATTATTGGTTTCTAGATTTTGATCCTATTAGAAATTCTTCCCTATATCAAGGTCATACAGAGAAGATCTTGTATTTTCTTCTAATAATTTCAATCTCTAAAAATATATTCTCTGCCTTTCTGCATATACTCTACCTCATATATGAACATTTGGGATCTTTCAATCTAGCTTTCCTGTTTGTTAACTTGTTCTTTTATACGTTTCATCTCTTAAGGTCCTTCTACTGTATTTCCTATGAATCTTTCTACTGTGTTTCTTGTGAATTCTTCAGCACTATCTTCAAAATCATAAATCTTTGTGACCAGTATAGGGTTCCTTCCATGTACTGATTTTTATTTTCAAAAACCATAAATGTGTGTCCATGTGGATGTATTCATTCTGATGATTTCTAATGATTTGTCTGTTATTGTTTCATTTTTTCCCTGTTTATAATTTTTATTGTTTTTATGATTATTACTCCTCTCTTTAAATTATTCATTAAAACCTGAAAGATTTTAAGACATCTTCAGATTTTTGTGCTACTCTATGTTTTATTTGTCAGGAATTCATTCCCAATTGTATAATTGATTTTCCTTTTCAGAGTTACACCAGAATTAAGTGGCTAATTTAAGTTAAACATAGAAAAAATAACAGTGATAAAACTAATGGAGCCTAACTAAACATTTTGACCAGCATTCACCTAATTAATAAAAAGCAAAACAAACACTCAAAAAACCCAACTACACCACTCGTTGGGCTTGTACAGCCTTTTCAAGAAGAAATACATAAAAACACAACAGTGTCTGCATAACAAAGTTCTAGAAGACAACATTTCAAGACAAAGGTGTAAGTGAGCCAGTGGTATAACCATATCCATTCAGCCCCCTCTGGAATTTGCAGCATATCTCCTCCATCACCATAAGAGCTATATTGACTTTTTTCCCCCAAAGTAGAAAAAGGTGTTTTGCACTGCCTTGATTGTGAAATATTCCCCTGACTTGGCAGGAACATCTAGTAGGAGAATAAGAATTTTGGAATTGTGTCCAACAGTCTGGGGAAACAGCTTGACTGTGTCTATGACGAGGCCAGATGTAACAGTTTGATGATATAGTGGGGGTCTCCGAAAAATGAGCAACTACAGTCCTTGAATAGTGTTCAAGTGAAACCAGATAAGTTTTTATTTTAATGCTTTATTTGCACAAACTACCCATTTTAAATAGTTGGTGTCTTATGTTTTACATTGTTTTAGGTGGAAGAATTTTAGAAGCTTATATCACAAGGTGATTCATTTCTTCTAATGGAGGCAGTACAATTATGCAGATTATATTTGCCTGGCTTTGAAATTAACATATTTCATCTTTATCTCTATAGGAACTAACTTTTGAATGTGGGGCCATGCTGAAATAACAGGCACAATTGGGTTATAGAATAAGTTGACCTTATTTTATGGTAGCCTAAAATTCTGCTTCTACCATGAGTTTTTAATAAACAATTTATTCCCTGCTTGCCAGCCAAATAAAAACTGTATTTTCATTGGCATATTAAGCCATCAGTATACGTGTTTTAAGTGGATGCAGAATATCCGTGTGATTCTCATATGTTTACTGCCCACAGCTATTGTGCAAGACGGTACCACACACAGGCTAAAAAGATGAACAACACTGTTGAAATACTCAACAATACAAAAGAAAAAAATTAAACCTATTTTCTATGTGACTACCTAATTCATTACTCTGATAGGCTTCTCTTTCTCATGCTATTGTGATCTATTTAGTATATTTTTCTAAAGATTAAAGAAATTTGTCTTTTGATTGCTACTTGGACAGAGGAAAAAATATCATTGCTTAATGAAATGCCAATCAAGATCCTTTGCTCACTGTAATTCAAGGAGCTGCCTACTTCCTTGACTCACCAGGTGGTGAAACTTTACTCTAATGATGAAATCTTTTGTAATTAGAATTCATGTATATTAAAAACATAAGCCCAGCCTGGCAGCACTGGAAACAATTTTCCACCCATCATGACTCTATCTGTGCCACAGTTGTGAATTTAAAGGACTGTTTTCCTCCTAATTCTTTCCTGTACTTGAACTGATTGCCTACTAGTACCATCTTCATGGCTAATCTATGATGATTAAGGTTACCAAATGCTGACTAAAAATATCCTCCCATGTACTTGTATTTTTAATCAAGGTTACGCCCCCCTAATCTGAATCTACACATACTGAGCCATTACCCTAAGCACAGAGCCTACAATATCTTCTTTAATCCTCACAACTGCCAGATAAAATGAAAAATTATATATATATGGCTTTGAGAGATCAAACAACTAGCCCAAGGTCATGAATCTAGTAGTAACTGGTTAATTGTGATTAATAACCAAATCTGTTTTATTCCAGCAGAGTTCTGTACTTGTAGAGATATGCTAGACATGCAGTTCTGTGAATTCTCCTACTAATGTGAGAAACCCACAAGACTGTTTTATGTAGTGGTGTAGAGCACAGTTTCCCATCACAGCTACACACAGGGTATTAACTGTAATGAAATCCTGATTCCAACAAACCAGACGTGAAATACACTTAGAGGAAAAGGGTGGAAATTTGAGCATGGGCTGGACATAATAATAAGGAATTATTAATTAGGTGGGTAATTTTATTTTGGACGTGTAAAAGAATGCCATTCTTAGGAAATGCATGCTGAAGTATGTAGGAATGAAATGTCATGTTGTCCATAATTTCAAATGCTTAGAGAGTTTTTAAATGCATAGATATATGGACATATAAATAAAATATTGTAAAATATAACAGGTGGTGAGTAAACAGTCATTTATTATACAATGTTTTTAGTTTTATGCATGAAATTTTTCACAAAAAATGAGCAAAAAAAAAAAAAAGAAAGGATTCTATCCCTAAAGTCACACTCTCCGAGCTTGAGTCCTTCTCTACCATTTACTTTCTTGAGAAATGTTATCTTACATTTATGGGCTTCATTTCCTCATATGTAAAATGGTGATTATACTAATAACTACTTTATGAAGAGTCCAGCGCTTAGTGGCTACAAATATATCTTGTTATTATTCAGCATTCCCAAATTATTCTCAGTATGTGATTGTCAGTAGAGCCCATATATTTCTGTTTGTATTCTCTGGAGTCCTTTTGGAAACTAATCTAGATAGACCTTTAAATGCCAAAGTTAAAATAGTAAGTATATATGTAACTATGAATGGCTATGAGGAGGTTATTTTTTTTTAATTTTGTAAGAATTATGAAAGTTGGTGTTTCTTATATTCTCCTGGCTGTAAAATTCAGTAATTTTTCCTACAGTTTTTTAAAATAATAATCTATCACTTAGATATAAAACTTGGATAAATAAAGCTCTTTACCCCTAATGAGAAAGAAAATCCTGAACCAGACAGGTAATTTATACACAGTTTTGAAGATAAAGGAGTTGGTGATTAAGCTGAGTATGAAATCTCTTCAAATGATAGTATGAACATTGGCTAATGGTCTCTGAGTAAGGATTCAGAATTATAACTGATAGAGCTTAACAATAACATCAAACAAACTCAGAAGAAAAAATTAATTTAGCTCATTCTACAAAAATAAGTACATGGTTTCTGTTTGAACTTTACCACAATTCAAGCAAACTAAATCCAGATAATCTCACAGGAAATGTAATTGATGGTTCTTTATCAATAACCTTCAACTTTTTTTTTTTGCATTCATTTATTTAGTGACATTTATATAAATATGCACAACTAAAAGTCATCACTAAAAATGTCACTTTCAACATAGTATCATTTTATCATCATCTATAGCATTCAGTTTCCTAAAACAATAGTTTATACAAATTGTACAGGCCTAATACAAAGTTCCTCCATCTTCTGATTGATAAAGGAGTCTTCCTTGTTTTAAAATTTAATCACAGCATTGTTTGACAATAAGAACCCTAAATATCAATAACTGTTGCCAAAGTTAAGACTCTTGTAACAGGCCTTTTTTGTTACTTTCTCAGCATTCATTTTCTCCTTCACCTCTTCTTCCTTTGCAACAATCTTTAATTCCTCTTTGGAGACTCTTCAGGTAATTTCTGGTAAGGTTGACTCCACATAGTTCATTACCTAATTTAAGCCAATCAGCAAATCTCATATCACAGTAACTGGATGAAAGTTGAGCATGTGACCTAAGGCAGTCCAAATTGAAAGAATACCAATGATTTGCTGTGAATGCTGGGAAAGCTATTATTGACTCTTTAGTTAATGTGCACAGTCAAATAGCACACAGAGCCGCTGAAAGCCATCGCGGATCCCCGGAGGTAGTCAGCCAAAGTTTATCACTAAATCATGGAAGTTGGAGCACAGAGATGGAAATAAACCAGGTCTTGAATAGCAAGATGGTACCACTTAATTAGCCTCACCTGCAACCAGCTTTATCTGTGGGTATTTTATTTACAAAAGGCAAAATTAAAAAGTTCTTCTTTGTTTCTACTTGTGTAATCTGATTTCTGTTATTTGAAACTTAGAGCATTCTTACTAACACATGATATTAGATATCTTCTATACTGTGGGAGCTTGAGAAAGCCACACAAGCTTTGGCCTCACGTGCAATTTCATGCAACTGTGGCAATCAGAGTGTTAGTGAACCTGACCCTTAATTGAAAACTCTTTAAAAATTCAAGTGTTCTGGAGTAAACAAATCACTCTGAAGAAAACAGTTTATTTTAAATCTATACTTCAAAAATTTACAAACACGCAAGTTTATGATTAGAAAATAAATATTATTCCAATGGCATGCCACCACCTGCGTTGCTGCTTGTACCCATTCCCCTTTTGGCTTTGATTTTGCATCTTTCAAACCAGTATTAACACAAGAGATGAGCTTTTGCATAAACCTCCGATTAGAATTATGTGAATCAGTGTTTTGTTTTAGCAAGTGCCTAATCACTATTTTAGTTGGCATTATAATTCAGTAGTTGAATCAGAAGACATTAAAGGCCTGTGATACAAAATTCTAGCTGTACACTTAGCTGACTATGGATATAAGTACATATGTAACATCTTTAAGTGACTGGCTGCCTAAGTTTTTAGTTCCTCAGTTCTGTTTCTGCCCAGGTCTCCTGTAACTACCTCCTTTAAATTTGCTCACAGGCTGACACAGATAACAGTTTTCTGAGACTTGGCTAAGAATTCGTTAGGATAGTAGTACTGGTTGTGTGATATTGATAAATCCAAAGAGGGTTGAACTGGATGTTACTTCATTTACTTGAGCAGGGGTATTCTGTGATTACATTTAATATGAGGTAAAAGGCTTTTTTGTTTCCTGGGCAGAAAACAGCCTCACTGCAGTATCTCTTTTTTCTTTCTCAGTTCCTCTCTCAGCCCCATCCCTTCCAACCCCTTTCCATCCCCATAACATTTAAATCAGTCTATAATCTGTCCTGCAGCTCTATGTGCTATACAATAAATGTGATAACAACCTTGAGTTCTGTCCAGCCCTTCTTGGCTTCAGATCACAGCAAGCCTTCTTAGAGAGGGAAGAAAATGGACTTTCAAAGATTAGAATTACCACTTAACAGATACACAGGAGCCAAAACCCACAGACCATTGAGAAGAGATTAAAAAAAAAAAAAAATACTGACTTGTGGTGCCTTCTACTTTCCAGTTTAACCAAAAGGGTCATTCCCCATCTCTGAGACAGTTACTGTGCTGCAATCTTGTTTATAGAGTGTGCTTTGAAGTTTTTCCTGGTCTAGGGTCTTTTTCTTTTTAATTTGAGTTCAGCTTCATCTTTACTGAAGCATTGTAAGTAAACTCTTACGTTTGAATTCTAAGTTAAACAAGCCACTTGGGGGTACTGTGCAATCATACCGACAGAAAAAGAAACATAACAAAGGCAGACATAATTTCATTTACAGTCTAAATTTACAGAGCGGCCCCTGGAAGATAGATATTCTGAGAGTGACCAGGATCTTTGTAATTAACTGTCAGCTGCTAAGAAATAGAGGTAAGAGGAGAAACAGCGACTTTTCTTAAAAGTCTCTAATGACAATGAAACTTTTAAAGGCAATTAAATCATTTATTTGTGGTATTATTGTTCCTCCATTTGTCTATTGGGGCCTCTCCAAAGATAGTATGTGTGTGTGTGTATATACACATCTGTGTACATATATGTACATACACATATATATGTATGTGTATGTATATATTATTCAGCTTGATATCTTGAGCTTCAAGTGTGATGCCTTATCTTAAAAATAAAACAAAACATTCCACTAGTATTAACTGGAATTGAGTTAATGGTATTTTTATAAGGGCATAAAATTATTAACTTCTTGCTTTTTATTTTCGGATTTCTATTCATTCACAAACATTTAGTACAGGCCAGTTCTGTGCCAGATTTTATACTGAGTGCTGTACGTAAACTAAATATACTCTCCTAGTATGGATTCATATAATTCCATACACTATTATTTTTTTAAAAAACAGTAAGATATTACACTTTTGAAAACTGTTTTAAAAAAGTTTTTATTCAGGATGGGGAAGTATTCCTAAAATGCTGAATTAGGAAACAAAGCCTCAAAAATATAGAGTGACTTGCTGAATGTTAAGAAATGTGATGGGAACACAGGATTTCTGATGTTCATAACAGTATGTATTACATTTGGGTGGGAGAGCCATCAGAAATGTGGGTTAAAGTAAGGTAAATATTTGTAATGTGTAAATTTGTGTAAAATTAATGAAAAATAATGGGATCAAAAATTACCCCCATTGTATGAGTTTTCCCCGTCTTTTCTCTCCACAATGAACATGTGTTTTTGTGTATTGGTTTTATTTCTGGAATCCCTTTGTTGTAAAGTATGCAGGTAAAGGGCCTAACCACACAAGAAAGTGAGAGCAGAGATCAGAATGAGGGGAGAAATGGAGTAAAGGTTTGAGCAGCTGCTCTGTTGGAAAGGGAGAGGTATCCAAATAAGGTTCTTAAAGAAGCTTTCCATGTGACATGCAACATAAACTACTCTAGCTACCCCTCGGAAAGGAGCCCAAAATACAGGTCTGTGTTTTCAAAACTCCTGGAGCTGGATACACTTATTCTGAATGTGACACCACTTCAAGATTGAACCTCTTGGAGCTAAGGGCTACCATGAGGTATTTAATAGATGAGAAGATTATGAAACATACTATTACCGAAAGGTCACAATGCATTAAGCCCAGAAACCCCACTCCGGTGTCCAGCAGGTCAGCTATTGCTCCTGGAAGTCATCAGGCCTTCCTCCGTCTTACAAAAAACCAACAAGCACAAGCCAGTTTCTGACAAGCCAGCTCTGTTTGTGTTTTATTTCTGAACTGCTTGCCTTACATCCATACTTGTTCCTGACTGTCTAGGTTTCTGACCTGAGGCTATTTTTCTGGTTTGTGGGTTTAGGTATTAACCCTCCAGTATTTGTTCAGCCAGATCCAAGGGATTATTGTCTTAGATTATAATTTCTCCCTCCCACTCTGATAGCCCCAGGGATTCTCTAAATCAGCCTACTAGTTGAAGGGCAGGGGTTAGGGGGATGTGTGTATAGTTGAGGAGTTACTTTTGTACATTACAACAAGATAATTCCTGAAGAACAAGATTCTACTCAATTACAGAAAAATTCGAAACCACCATCTTTTACTGCTATACCATGTGCTATAAAGCAATACATGTTAAATCAAAGCTTGTGAAGAGAATTTGGTAATTATTGTCACTACAAAGCCAAGACAAATGTTAAGGCATCAAGTTTTGGGCATATATTTCAACACAGTGAGCTTTCTACCTACTAAATAACACACACACAGACACACACACACACATTATATTCACATAGATAAATACAGAGATAAATATGTATAAATAACATACATAAATGTAAACTTTTTTTACTTTTGGTTTCCTGTTTAAAATATTTGACTCCCTTTCTTTTGTTGAATTTTCTACATCAGAGAATGAATAGTAATTTAGAATAGTAATTTCTGACACCCCTCATGATTTACAGAAAAGTACTCCCTAATTTCTAGAATTACATTCTCAACCCAGAGCGTTCATGTACCTCACTACTTATTTCACATTCTCTCTTATATGTCTCTGGGACATTTCAGATTTAAGTTTTCCAAATCTGATCTCTAGATTTTTACCCCCAAATCTTTTCTCTTTTTAGACTTCTCCATCTAATTAAATGGCATCTCCATTGATCCACTAGCACAGTTAGAAAATTGTGCTCTCTCCTTACCATCACCATCATAAAAATTTTCAATTTTACTTCCAAGATGTACTTCAAAATCATTCACTTTTCCCAATCTCCACTCTACTTCAAATCTCTGTCACCTACATCCTGGACTGTGCAATAGTCTCTTTTGCCATCTTTCCTCTTCTAAGTACTCTTGCCCCCCTCCAGCCCATTTCCACATAATAGCAAGGGTGACCTTCTCAAAACTTAATTATCTTCCCTGCTGGAAATTCTTTTATAGTCCCCTGTTGCACTTAGGTTATGATCCAGATGCTCCACATGGTCAACAAAGTCTTACAGAATCTGTCCTTAATAATCTTTCCATCCTCATTTTATAATATGCTCCCAGTAGCCTGCCAGAATCCACCAAGCTGATCTTCTTTCAGTTTTTAAATACCCAACACTTTCCCCCTATTGTCCTTAGTTCAGACGTTTCCTTCTGCATGGCACACTCTTTTTCAACATCTTTATCAGACTGACTTAAGATACCACTTCCTGCCATATGTCCTGAGACTTTTTACTATTTTTTGACTAGTAATTCTTGCCTGAAGATATTCTCTGGCCATCAAAGGACATGCAAGAGACAAGTCACAAGTCTTGGGCTTTTCGCCCTGAGAAACAAATGCTTTCTCTCTTCATTCCAGGAACAGCCTTCAACCAGCGGCTGATGGGAGTTGGACAACTCACCCCAACATCCTCTACCCTCAGTTGGAATAAGGAGTATTGCACACCATCTCTCAGCATTCCTAGAAAGATTCAGCCCTAGTTGCCCAAGTGCTAACCTGTTTAATAACAAATCTTTAAAAGATTTTTTCTTTTGTTTTATGTCTTCAATCTCCTACGGGTACACCTCCCACATAAACTTCAGGTACGTCATCCCTGCCTCGGGTCAGCTTTTGTGGAGTGTCAGTCCTGCAGAGACTCTAACTTAAGGCACAGGTCATTTCATCACAAAAACAGAATCATTTATTTAACTAAGTCACATATATACAAAGCATAACTAGGAAACACTTTACTCATTATGCCTGTTTTGAGACCAAAGAAAAGAATTGACAATCCTGGAATTATTCAGTAGTAATGTCCATGAAATCTGGAGTTATTTGTGTGTGTGCACTAATACAGGCTTGTGGGATTTACATTTTGACTATTTCAACTAATTACTTATGAGTTAAAAAAAATATGTTTCTTTAGTAAAGAAGCATAGTTAGAATGTTAATAGTAACTAGGACTTTTATCTAATTATTGATGAGCATACATGTGTATAAACATGTTTGCATGAGTTACCTGTGTGATTATGTTAACTATGTGACTGGGTACATGGAGAGTTTTTTAGAAGAATATTATTTTGATTATTTCATGTTGAGAAAAGAGTTTGAAAACCACACTAAATACACTTTTATTAAGAATGTACTTTATCGAATAAACAAATTAGATGTAATATTGAACTACGGAGTACCAGGTGGCCAAATACTTTGGTGGCTTGTATTACTAAATTTTGTCTCCCTAAGTAATGGAAAACAGTTGATTCAACTAAGTTCAGAGGTGGCAACTGCAGAGGAACTACTTGGGTAGAAGGGCCCAAAATGCTGTCCGTGTGAGTGTTTGTGGCTGTTACTCACACCCTCCCTTAGCAGGCCAGGCTGGTCTCCAAAAATGCTTCTAGGTCAGCCTTCACTGCAACAAGGAAACTCTGTGCTTCCAACACTCATCTTCAGAAGTTTGTTGGCACTGAAGAACCTGAGTGCGGTCACTTGTAAATTAGTTAGTGATACAAAGAAAATTAATAGGTTATCTTTTAATTTAGGGTTAGCAAGATGTAATCTTTGGGGCCATTAGGGGAGCTCCCGTTCCACAAAGATGGCATTTTACTGCCTATTTTATTTCTAATTAAATATCTACTATTAAAGATGCACTACTTTGCCTTTTGATTCTCTATCCTCTCAAAGGGCACACTTTCCCCCTCCTTCCACCCAAGATTGAATGTCGGGAAGCTTATGTGTGGTTGGGGAAGGAACCCTGGTACATGTGTTGCACTTTCTTGGTGATCTCCAGTGCCCTAAGACACGTTACAATTCCTGGGTATCATGAGTGAGATCTACCAGTACGTGGCTCATCCATTTGGTCTTTTGGATTGTCATACCAGCACTCATGATGAAGTTTGTAGCACACAAAATTTTTATCTCTGATGGTTTTCTTATACTGGATACAAACTTCAATTGTTCCACTGATTTTCTTAGCACTGCCATGTCTCCACAATAGACACATGGGAATTCCTGGACCTGGCACACTATTGGTAGGCTGTGGACATTAGGGCTGTATCTCAAGTCCATATTTATTAGACACTGCCATCTGCCCTGTCCCTTCCACTCTCATGTTGTGTTGGACAAGACAGTGAAGTGTAGCATCAATTAAATGTTCTTAGAGTTTTCCTCAACTTCTCCAGGATTTCTCTCTTGCTATTTACCATCTGCCCATCTAATTTTTCCTAACATCTCTCTTGTACTGTTCTTCTCTAAGGAGAAATTCCTTTGAAATATCCTTTGTTTATACTACACTTTGAGTTATTGTTAAACACTGTAGTTATATCACTCAAGGGTTATTGTTTAAAATGTAAATGTGATTCAAAGGTCATTCGGGAAATCAAAACTTGAGCATAGTCTCTTTATTTTTGCTTTATTACAACAACAAAAAAATATTATCTGTATTATTTTGACAAAAAATGGCAAAAAGATTGACACTTTCATAGCCCTACTGGATTTTGAAGGTTGGTAACTGTGGGATGAAGTAGTGTTTCTGAAAATCTTTCAGTTGTTCCAACTCTTCTTTTCCTTGTCAGTTGATAATAACTGATCAAACCCTACTTTCAAAAGTTACAAATGAAATGGTGGGCCTTCCTTTAGGTCATCAAGCACTTCAGTAGAACAGCAGGGTTTGTCTTTTCCATTAATTACAAAAAGCAACCCACCTACCAAAGAGAATCTACTACAGAAATTTTATAAGAAAAAAATAGCAACTATGATTTTGTCCTAATCTTTAGTAAGTAGTGGTTGGTTACAAGAGGGACTATTAGTTCTGGTCAGTGATGTGATTTGGAAAGGTGAAATTGCAAAATTGAGAGATTTGCTTTATTGTTAATAACACATCCAACTGTTAAGAAAATTTAGAACAAATTGCAATGACTATTCACTAAAAATTTTTAAAAGGGCAAGATATTAAATATGAGGGCCATATGAAAACCTAAAATAACTTACAGGGTTACTCTAAAAGTACATTTCTTATGAACTTATGCAGTGTGATCACATGAAACAAAATTGTACCATTCCTCTAGGAAATAATTCATTTCCCTTGCCAAACTAGGTTTTTAGCCTTCCTATTCCTAGTTAACCCTGCTCCTCAAACAGACAAGAAATAGAGAGACCAAAGGATGCTTTTTTATATTCATTATAATTATGGAGACATACATTTTGATATGAATTTCTATCTCATATTCATTTAAGCCCTCATGGATTTTGAATTTCACCTCAAAGCACAGTAACTCAAGATGAATGGTTCTTTTCATTAAACAATAGAAGAGTATCATGTTTCTCATAATGTCGAAAACAAATAAAAAGCCAGCAGTCATGCACTGATGAATAACAGATCACAGAGTCCTTTTAATCATGTCATCTAAAAAAAAGGCCTTTACTTTCTTGTTACATCAAAACTATAAAATTACTTTATAAAATCCAAATGCCTATATTCCAGAATAAAAGCTACTACTTTATGTTACCCCTCTGTAATTTAAGCCAGATGTTTCTCAAATTATACATATAGATTCTATTTTATCTTTCTAAATCAAATCTTGCATGAACTACGTGCATCAAACATAAAATTTTGTTTCAGTACAGTCTGAAATTTGAAGAAATTTAATTGGATTTCATTGATATTATGCCCCGAGCCTGAAAAAGCAACTAAGGTTCCTATTTTTATTATCTTCTCCTGATAACTTTTGAAGACATATCTACAAAAGATATACTTGCGTTATCTTAAATGGAAATAAGATAAGGGCACTGGTATACTAGGAGCACAGAGGACTTCATTACAAAGTAATTATTCCTGGATGGGGTTCAGGGCAGTCAAACAGAATCTTCCTACATTTAGCATTTTTAAGACAATTTATAACAGGCAACATTAGATTTTCATGGGGGCATTTAGGTAAACTGATTTTCATGGGCTAGTGCAGACAGTTTAGGGAAAAAACAGAAATTAACATCAATTGTGTCCAATTGTTCTGGTTGTGCCTTTAAGACCATCTGTAGATGAAATAGCTGTATACAACACCAAAAGCAACCTTGTTCAAACACTGTGAGATAATACATCCTGTCATGTCCTCCTTTTTTCTTTTCACATAAAACTGGGGCAGACCAGGGGGTCCTAATTGGGAAGACAAATGAAAGCAAAAAGTATAAATGGTTCAATGTTTAGGAGAACTTCTTAAGTAACTTCACTCGCCTATTGAAGTGCTTAAGCAATAAATGCATAAAACTGAGGATGCTCATGTGGCCGTGGCATGCAAGCACAAAAGCACAACAGCAAGACCTGGGTGGTCCTAGAGAGAAAGGGACATGATGGCAAGTTATGCAAGGAAAGCCTTAACTCAAACTGCCTCAGGGAGCTGAAGAGCCACATCATAAAACCAATTTGAGCCCATAATAAAGTTAGAAGGAAAGTCTATTCTAAAACACTTAACTTCTGAATTATCTTTGAAAAAGCTGTTATTGAAACAAAACCAAAACCTTGCAAGCTAGAAATAAAGTCTAAGCAACAAAATGCAAATCACCTACAGCTAGAGACAAGGGTATATTACGTAAACATTCTTGAACAAATACCACACTATTTCATGTATGGTATTAAGAGCCAAGATAATTTTGCCCATTCATTCATTCAGCAAATATTTACTTAATGAGTGCCTACTATGTGCCTGGTACTATTCTAGACCCTGAGGATATATCAGTGATGAAAAATAACAAAGATCATTGTCCTCATGCAATTATATTTTAGTGGTGGGAGATAGAAAATAAACAACAAAAAGTAAATTATACAGGGTGTTAGATGATGGTAAGTGCAATGGAAGAAACAAAGCAAGTTAAGGCTGATAAGAAGTGTTATGAAAAGGGGGTAGGATCAAGAAAGTTTTCATTGACCTAATGGGGGTAAGTAGCCGATGTAGACTTCTGTGGGAAGAGTGGTCCAGACAGAGAGAATAGCAGGGGTGAAATCCTGATCCAAGAATTGTGTAGCTTGTTTGAGGAAGAACAAGGAAACCAATGTGACTGGAATGGAGTAAAAAGTAGGTGAGAGAGTGAGGTTCAAATGATACAGAGCCTTGTAGGCTACTTTGTCTTTTGGGAATTTCCTGGCGGTCCAGTGGTTAGGACTCCACGGTTTCACTGATGAGGGCCTGGGTTCAATCCCTGGTTGGGGAACTAAGATCCCTCAAGCCACATGGTGTGGCCAAAAAGAAAAAAAAGACTCTGTCTTTTACTCTGAATAAGATGGATGACCATTGGAAGATTATAAATATGTAAGTGACATGATAATTTTTAGAAGACCACTCTGGCTGCTGTGTGATGAATAGATTATAAGGAGTGAGAGTGGAAATAGGGACTCTCAGTAGCAACACAGCAACAATTGGGGTGAGAAAAGATGGCAGCAGGAAGTGGTAAAAGAGGTGATGAGAAGTGATCCCATTCTAGAGCAAGGTTTCTCAACCTTGGTACTACTGATATTTGGGGCCAGATAATTTTATTTTGTGAGGGTTGTCCTGTGCATTGTAGGGTGGTTAGCGGCGTCTCTGATCTCTACAAATGAGATGCCGGTAACAAACTGTCACCTGATTTGTGACAACCAAAAATGTCTCCCAACATTTCCAGGGGTGGGAAGTTGATCCTGGTTTAGAACATATATTCTAGATGTATTTCATAAGCAAAGCCAAAAAGACAGGAAAGAGTTGAGTCAAGTATGATATGTTAACTGAAGGATAGTTAACTTTTGTTACCATGAGATAAAAAATAGAGTTGCACAAATAAAACAAATAATCCAGAGTGTGTTGGTGAGCACTGTTCAACAGGGTCACCCAGGGACCAGCTTGGAGGAGGGCTCTGCCATCCTAAATATCTCTAATCTACTAGGTAGCTCATAAGAACTAAAGCAATTTTCAACCTGTAGAAAGGGAGGGAAAAATACGGAGATCAAACAACAACAATTTTAATAACATGAAGTAGAAATGGCATGCTTCACTTTCATTCATATCTCATTGGTGGAAAACTAGCCATATGGCTACACACAGCTACAAAAAAATCTGAAATGTAGTCTCTAGCTGGGAATATATACAGCTCAACAAAATTTCGGTAGAGAAGAGTCTACAAGTAAATGAAAGAATTGAAAATGGCGGATAGTTAGCTGTCTCTGCAAACAGTGTCTCCAAAGCTTCTTGGTCAGATTAACTAGAAGGATCATGTTCCATTAACCTTACTGGGAAAAATTACTGGTGGAGCTTGTTTGTCAAAAGTGGAGGGTGGGGGAGGGGGAGGGATATGAGGAGTTCACTTGTGAGCATATTAAGTTTAAGATGTTTATTTGACAGTCAAGTAGAGATGTTCACTGGATCAGAAGAGAGTTTTGGAATAGAGATATAAATTTGGGAATTCAAGCTTGTAAAATGGATAAGCTCAGAGAGGGAGTATATATACAAGAGTAAAGAATTCTAGGAATTAAGTCTTATGGTATTCTGATGCTTACAATTTAGGATGAAAAAGAAAAATCAACAAATGAGACTAAGAAGTAGCAGTCAGTAGAAAGAAGATCAGTGGGGTATCCCAGAAGCTTAGTGAAAAAGTGCTTCAAGGAAGACAAAATGATCAATTATGTAAAAGTCTGTTAAGTCAGTAAGACGAAGATGGAAAATTAACCATGATGATCTTGGAAAGAATAATTTTGGTGCGATAGTGGATGTGAAAAGGGTTCAAGAGAAAATGAGAGAGGGAACTGGAAATAACTATTATGGAAACTTTTTCAAGGGGTTTTACTGTAAAGCAGAGCAGAGAGATAGAGCAGATACTGGGGAGTGTGGGGTTGGAGATGGCAAAGAGTTTTTAATAAGACGATACGTTTTACAGCGTGTTTGAATACTAATCTAAAATATCCAGAGAAGAAGGGGAAATTAACATTAATTTTTGCTAATTTTTTCTAATACCTCAAAGCTTAACTAGCTTTAGTTCTACTATTAAATTCTATTAATTCTTTTCTATTTAAAAAGTGATGTATCATGGAAAAGTCTGTATTTTCATTCAGAAAATGAAATATAATGCAAGAGACATAAAACTTTTATATATTGAACCCTATAGAAGAAATGTTATTTGGAATATTAAGGTTGACATTCAGTCAATATGGCTTAGCATGACCATCTACTAAACATTTCCCCCATATCTGATAATCTTTGTGTCTAGCTATATGCTGCTTACAATAGACAAAGATAAATCATAAAGACAACAGAAAAGGTGCACAGAAATAATAGAAAAAGAGATAATAAGCAAATATTAACAAATGAAGACTGATATGACTATTAATGTAAAATCCAACTTTAAAGCAAAAGCATTCTAGCAGATAAAGAGGGTTAATACATAATAAAAGCAATTCAGATCATTTGGAAGATTAAAAAACTCCTAAAATTGTATATACTTAATAACACAGCCTCAAATATATAAAATAAAAGTTGACGGAAATACAGGGAAACACTGACAAATATATATTTTAATATAATACCCAGTAATTACTAGAACGTGGACATACACACCAGTCAATAAGTTTGATCTTAAAGGCCATAAATACAACACCAAACCTAATAACTGGGGAGAGTATATTTTTTCCAAGCACAAATGGAACACTGGCAAATATTGCCCATGTACTATAACTCAAGCAAGTCTCAACAATTGTTAAACTCTACACACAGCAAAATTACATTAGGTATCAATATAAAAGCAACCCTCAAAATATTCCATTTTGAGGAAATTTTAAAATACAGTTCTAAATAACACATCAGTCAAAGAAGTGCCTTTTTAAAAAATTAATTGGTGTCTATGATATGTGAATTTTAAATATTTTTTTAATATCATCCTAGGAAAGACTAATATAAGAGACGAATCTTTGGCATGATTCAGTAAGAAATAAACAAAAAAGAGAAGGCAAATAATATTAGGAATAAAAAATACTTTACCAAAGATACATGGATATTTTTTAAATTAATGGAATAATAAACATAGGTAATAAACATTAAAATGAGTACAAATAAATTTGAAATCTAAAATTATCTTAGAATGATACAATCTATTAAAACTGGCTCAAAATGATATAGCAAAAAAGAGTATCCCATAACTATTAAGGAAAATAGTTCAAAACGTGCACTATTTCTCCTCCCTCCCAAAGGAAAACGTGAGCCCAAATAATTTTAGAGGTGAGTTTCTACATTTATTCAAGGAATAAATAATCCTAAAATATAAGCTCTTCTACAGAATGTAAAATTAAGGAACATAGAATTAATGAGGCTAATATATCTTTTTTTTCATCTTCCATAGAATCTAAGTGGAAATACTATTAAATGTGAAGTCTAACAGCTTTTAGAGATATAATTTCCTTTGATATCCAAACTGGACAAGGTAATAAGGAAGTACAAAATTATAAGTAAATCTTTTTAAAGAACAGAAATAGAAAAATCCTATACAAAACATCACACTAAATCCTACAATATATTTAAAAAATGATAATGGCCAAATTAATATTTTCCCAGGAAGGCAGGGATTATTCAACATTAGAAAATTGATTAATGCAACTTCTTTAAGTGATATAGTAAGAAGATGCTTTAATAAGCTTAACTGCTTCCAAACTCATATAAATGACAGATTATACATAAAAAGAGAACACTCAAAAGTGCTAACTAACTACTCTGTTGGTATGGTGAGTTATACTGATACAATTTTATGATTTTGTAATATCCTTACATTACCGGGATTAAACCCTTGGTATACTAGTTATTGAAAATATACTGTAACTTGTGTAGAATTTTTTTACTATGGTTATTTATGAAATGGATTATGATTTTAGTTCTTGTAATTCAGTTTAGTTTTCAAATATTCACTAGTATCATAGAAATATTAGATATCCTGTATCCAGAAAAACTTTTATAAGTGTTACCTGTAAATTTAACATCTGCTAAAACTCAGCTGTAATCTGTCTGCCTGGTTCTGTCTTGGAAAGTCTTTCTATTACTAATCCAAGATTTTCAAGAACTCTTGCTCTATTTGTGTTTTCTTCTTGTGCCAGTCCGGCATTTCATATCTTCCTCCCTTAAAATGTTTCACCCAGGATTTAAATTATTATTGTATGGTTGCTTATACTATTCTTTTATAATTTGTAATTTCTGCTATCTTTGTATCTATTCCTTTTCATTTTGAATTTTATCTTATTTCTTTCTCAACCTCAGAGAAAGTTTTTGTATTTGTATTAATCTTTTCAAAATTACCAACAGTTTCCTTCGTAAAGGAGACAAAATTAATGTTTTTCAAATCTTTTATTGTAAATCCTCCAGTATTTTTATAAAACAAAAGGTTGGTTGAAATGATTAAGATAGGTAAATCTCCAGCATATGCTTAACTAAAAGAGTAAAACAATATTAATAACATAAAAAGACTACAAAATGAAAACCATGAAAATGATCATCAGAAAACTATTATTTAATTGGGAAAATTAACAGTCATACAACTTTATGCACTTAACATCAAAGATTTGAAATACATAAAGCTAAAACTGAGGGTCTACTGGAAGAAATTGAGAAATTATATTGAGAAAATGTTATATAAATCATATCAAGAAATTATAAATCAAATAGATCCAAATTAAGCAAGTATAAAGAAGATTAAAATAATATACTTAAGATTTATCTGATATAAAGATAGCTCTCCATACAATAGGGAATACACTCTCATTTAAAACATGTATTGGATATTGATAAAAAATTTACCCAGTAATAAGCTACAACAAAGTAAATATAAAATTCTAAAAAGTCGACACATATAGGAGGCATTTATGTAACAAAATGGAATAACATCAGTCCACAAAAAGATAAGCTTACTCACATATATAGGGATCGGTGTCTTGTTGGCTAATCTAGGTTGGCCCCCTTTGGGATAACTGAGCTGATTTGGTTTTGCTATTTCGCTCTCCAGGAAGCTAACCCAGGCATGTTCTCATGGTAATGGCAGAGTATGTGAGTCAGAGGAAAACATGCAATGCCTCTTGAGCTAGGCTTGGAACTGACACACTGTCATTTCCAGCTCATACTATTGGCCAAAGCCAGCCAAAGGAAAACCCAGATTCAAGGCATAGGGAATTAGATTGCACCTCTTTATTTAGAGGAGCTAGGAATGCATATGGCAAAGAGTGGCTTCAGGGAAATGTGAAGAATTGAGGGCAGTAATGCAATCAATCTACCATATGAGAGCCTAGAAAGAGGACCTACAGAGTGCTTAGCAACCAGTAAGTGTGCATGCAATGCTTGTCAAAATAATGAGAAAGGAGAAACATTACCTACTTGTACCCTCTCCAAGGTGAACATGACACAATATAATAGGGTGGAAGATCATGGGAAGACATTTTCTCTTATCGGCAAATAATACCCATATTTTTAAAAAGTAAAAGAAGAACAACAAATGCAGGATTTCTTTCCAATTACAATAATATCTTAATAAAGCATTAACACATTGGTATTAATACAATTTCTAGTTGCTCTGCTAATATTTTTCTTTTCCTTTCTGCTTTCCACTTCTCTCTCAAAGAACAGTGAAAGAACTTTAAATATTCTGTGATATTTTAGTCTCTATAGGAGGAAAATTTATTTAAACCACTTCAGAGGATTCCGTGAAGAGTAAGTTTTTCATCTTTGACAATTTAAGACTTTATTAATAACAATATTTCCCCTTCTAGGGGAAAGTATAACAGCTTTTAGCTTAGTCTCCTAATCACTTAATTAAAACCTCACAGGGAAAGCTTTGTACATAATATGGTGAAAACAGGGAAGTACTGAATGTTATCAATAAGCACTGCGAATTGATGAAGAATTTTAATAATGGGTGATGAATATGATACTATCATATAATAATGGTTTCGTTATGTTTCATGATACTGCCACCTAATATATTCTGAGCAGTTTTCATTTAACTATACTTCAATTCAAAAAGGATTTGAGGTTTTGAATGGTCTTGACTCATTAAAGTATTTTGCAATATTGAGTCCATTGTTTTATGATTAACTCCTGATATGCAACACTAGAAAGAAGAAAAAAAGAGACTTATTCCCACTTATTCATATGCCATATTGTAGTAGAAATACAGGACTGCACCATTAAAGCGAGGCTGTGAAAAGAAAATAGTTCTAAGAATAACCTGAAAAAGTATTTTTTAATTAACACTGGAACTCTCTATACAGGAGAATTTAAATCTTATGCCCCCAGAAGTATCAAAATAAATGAATTATACTCTAGTTACATGTAAAGAATGCTTTATTTTTAGCAAATTTTTAAGCAACCTGCATAAAAGATTAATAGATGCAAAAAAATGCATTAGACAGATGCGGCTACAATACCTGCTCCAAATGCCAGCTGGATTTGTAATTACATTTTTGGAGAGACTGCAAACCTGAATGGCTGCACTGAATGTGGTATGTATTATTTCCTGACAGTCAATGCTACTTATCTCTCTCTTTTAATTAAAAAGAATATATACATATATTCAATATATAATGCATTTTATTATCTGTTTTATAAATTAAAGGTAGAGCTCTATATTAAGTTAATATAAAATAAATATAATTAAATATCAGGATATCTGTCCTTATATAAAAAGGAGATAGGTAGATATATATATGATTTTTTACTGTAATATTTGATTTCTATCACACTGCCATTAGCCAGAGATAGAGGACAATTCCTAGGAAAGGATAAAGAGAAACAGCTCACAGATTAGAGAATTTTTAACATTCTTTGATCTGTAGCCCTGCTATTTCTCTTATCAGCACAGATACTAAAGCAATTAATCTGCCATTTACATAAGTCTACAACAGAGACATGAGAGCGTTTCGAGAGACAGGTGAAAAAGGACAATCAATTCAAAGTTAGATACAGAAGAAATCCGTTCAAAACCAGCATGCTAGATTTTCACTGTTAATTAAAATACTGTAGGTTGTATATCTGCATAAATTAAAGGTCAAAAGATGACAATGATTTGCAAGTACCAAGATGCAACCAAGGAAGTCATTTTTTAAGGGGAATGACTGAAAAAAATTTTAAGCACCAGCCAGAATATTCTCTTTGCTGCTCCCCTTTCCTGCTGTCAGGGGTCATCCTGTTTGGTGTAGTATTTGTATAGAAGGGTTTGTCTCACAGACACTCTTCAGTTATTCCCATTAGAGCTCTCCACCGACCCCCACTGCTCCCATCTCTGTGGTCCATGATCACTGCACACTTCGATGATAGACTTCACAGGCTCCCATGTGGCTCTCCTTGACACCACGCTGCTTCTGCTGTGCCGACCTCAGTGTAAGGGGATGGGAACCTGGCGCCGTTTCTCTCACAACCTCTGACCTTCATTCTCCACATATTGAAACCTCCACTCTAATGAAAGATTGGGAATATCTAGAAAGTGTTATAACAAAGACGCATGTAGGAGGGACGAGATACCTTCACAAGTGTATGCTAAGTACGATTCTTTGGGGAGTCCAAGAAAAGAGAGTTAGCTTTTCACAGAGGAACTCCTTATGGCAAACTCCCCTCTTCTAGCTTTTACCTTTTTGTCTGAGGGTCTACCCTCCACTCTGACACAAGTAAATTCTGCTTTCTTCGCTGTGAAAATCTCTACCCCTCTTCAAGAGGTTCTAGTTTTTTACCTTCAGAGGAACTTCTGGCCTGGGAACCTGGTCCTTTCCTCAAGCCCTGTACTTTATCCATTTCCCCAAATTGAGTTCCTGAGTATAGAATAATAATACCTCAGGGTGTATCAGCAGGAGACTACAGTTAGGACAGAGCACCCTATCCTCAGGGGACCCAAAGTCTGGTCTGCTCAAGAGTACCCACTTCTGTGAAGTAAAGATATGCTTTCTTCGTCTTCTCAAGAGGTTTGCTGTGTTGTTGTTGTTGTTGTTTTGCTATACATACACACAAACTTCTCATGTGAATCTAACATGTTTTTCCATAAATGAAACATAGTATTTTCACAATGAAGATAATAAACCATATTGTTAAATTCAGCAAAGTCAATTTCATTTTGTTCAAACTTCATTTTCCAGACAAGGTACTAAGCAGTGTTTTTCAAAGCAGTGGTTCCCAGAGAGTAGTTTGGGAACCCCTAGAGATCCAGAAGGTCAAAACTATTTTAAAATAACAACTGAGATGTTATTTGCCTTTTCTACTTTCATTCTAAGTGTATAGTGAAATCTTTCAGAGGCTAGGTAACATCTACTGCAATCATCCTTCTCACAGCTAATGGAGTATGTGCTTATGGATCCTTGTGTCTTCTAAAACTTTATAAAGCTCTTTGGTGTCTTTATTAATTTTTAAGAGTGTAAAGAGGTCCTGAGACCAAAACAATGGACAGCCACTTGAACACCTAAAACAACTAGAGAAAGAAGAACAAACAAAACCGAAAGTTAGTAGACGGAAAGAAATCATAAGGATCAGAGCAGAATTAAATGTAATAGAGACTGAGAAAACAGTAGAAAGGATCAATGAAACTAAAAGCTGGTTCTTTGAAAAGATAAACAAAATTGATAAACCCTTAGCCAGACTCATCAAGAAAAAAAGGGAGAGGGCTCAAATCAATAAAATTAGAAATGAAAAAGGAAAAGTTACAATGGACACCACAGAAATACAAAGGACCATAAGAGACTACTATAAGCAGCTATATGCCAATAAAATGCGCAACCTAGACGAAATGGACAAATTCTTAGAAAGGTACAATCTCACAAGACTGAACCAGGAAGAAATAGAAAATATGAACAAATCAATTACAAGTACTGAAATTGAAACTGTGATTTAAAACCTCCCAACAAACAAAAGTCGACGACCAGATGGTTTCAGAGGCAAACTCTACCAAATATTTAGAGAATGTTAAACCTACCCTTCTAAAAAAAGGTGGAAAAGATAGGTGTTCAAAAAACTACAGAGGAAGGAACACTTCTGAACTCATTGTGTGAGGCCTCCATCACCCTGATACCAAAACCACACAAATCTTTCTAAGGAGAAGATTAGCAGTGTAGTTTCCCTTTAGCCTAGAATTTGGATTTTTATTCTCACCTGTCTCCAAAGTTGAGATTTTCTTTCCCTAGGAGATATCTGTGTATCTATATATTGTACATAGCTTTATTTTTAAACTAACCATTCTTATAATACACTATATAAGATTTGAGGAATTTCTATGGATATATATTACATGATCTCTATAATAAACATACTTTACAAATGATAGTTGGCCTAAGGACCAATTTATGAGAGAAGAAAATGAAAATATAAACCAAAGAAATCTAATTTTTGAAGATATTTGTTTTCTACCCAGAATGAGCTAAAATAGGCAACTACCAAGAAACTATGAGGCTGTCACTTGCTATGAAGTTTGAGAGCAAACAACCACTCAATACTGACTGTCCAATTATAGTTTAATAGTCAGTGAAAAAAATTAGCTTTTTAGCTTTAAATTTCTTTTGGATTCCCTATAGTCTAGCCACCTTAAAAATAGCAGGAAGGAAAAAATGCTATAGCACTGTATCAATAAACTAAAAGTCACCTGTAAAGCTGATTTCTGGTATTTCTATTCCATAGGCTTCTATGTGTACTGAAAGGTTTCCTGTTATTTACTTAGAAAGCACTTCTCTCCTTGACTATAAGACCTACCCATTATTTTATCCTAGATCCTCAGAGGCTAAGCCCACATCAAGAACTTATAAAACCCAGCTTCTTATTCAGACTCTTTACCACTTTAAAAGTTACTTCCTGGTACCAGATGTACTGAGAAGCTGCTAAAAGTGGGTCACAACTAAAAATAATGGGTCAATATAAAAAGACTTAGGAATTAAGAAAAAATATTTGACCTCTAATTGCTATTTTAAATATATTTTTTTAAAATCAGCTTTGTTTTATGATCATTCAAGCATTATAAAACCTAGTTGGAAGTTACTTCAAAGTCTTTTTCACTGGCTTTTCATTTTGTTAGTGTTAATACAGAATAGAAATAGCAGGCAAGATTTAGAATTCAAAACAAACCTCAGAACCTACACAGTTCCCAAGTGCTTATATCTTGGGAAAAGAACAAATGTCAAACATCACCTACTTTGTACGTTTTACCTTAGTACGACAGTTAAAATAAAGGAGCTTCTACATGTCCCTGCACTGGGAAATGGTCTCAGTCTTTATTGTTGCCATAGACGTGTTTCAGGGCGTTAGCCAAGCCCAAACCCAATTCTGTAGAATTGAGCTTTCATACATTCTCTGGTGACCTGATGAGCCCATGTGTCAGGTTAGTGCCTTCCTGATCACACCTCACTTAGAGTGTTCTATGAGTGAGGCTGGTCCAAGCAGATATTATTTTTCAAGAATTTTAACTAAGGAGAAAATGTGGACTGACAAATGAAATTAACAAGCTGGAGGAGAGCAGCTCTCCTCCTACACATACACACACACACACGCACACACAACCTAGAGTGCATACATAAGCCTCAGTTCAAGTACATGCCTTTCAAGAAAACACTTACCCTCGCCAAAATCCACCCCACCTCTCCTCCTGGCTAATATACCAGTAACCAGGATCAAAAACTCAGCATAGCCCAACTGGAAAAACACTGACTCTACCAAAAAACAAAAGTATTATTTACATAAGGATCTGTAGGACCTGGCAAATCAGCTCCAGTGGGAACTGATAGAATGTGCCTGGTAATGGGACCTGAGGGGACTAAAACAGAGTAGAATATATAGCTGAAAAATGGAGGGTTTTCTGATTGGGGATATTCTCCCCTGACTTACAAACAATGCACTTGCAATAACTCCTAAAGGGGGGAGTCCTAATGAGATGAAGGTGCTAGAACTACCTTGGTGTTGTTGGCAAAGGGAATGAAAGGCTCACAGATGCAATGTGCTGGAACGGATCTATTACATAAGACACAAGAACATATCAGATGCCTGTGTTCACCAGGAGGACAAGTAGAACATGCCCTTCATTAATACATAAACAATGTGCTACTGAAGAGGTCACAGCAACATTGAGAAGCTCCATGATGGCTGCCCTTTGCTGGATAGGACTGATGGTAGGGATGATGTTACAGAACTGGGATCTCTACTGACAACTGACACAATAGGATTCCGGAATTGGAGAGGTGATGTAGTAGTGCTTAATCACAGGATTCAAGTTTGATGAAATTGGTATAGCTGTCAACAAGGCTAGATTGCTAACCAAGGGACCTTAATGGCTAATAAACACAGAGGCAAGCACGATGGGAAACTAAGCAGGTCCTTGCTTTATATACACTGATATTCTCCCAATAGAAATAACTACAATTCCTTATTTGCTCAGTTTCCATTCTTGAGCGAGTTCTCAGAGCCAGTGCCCACTGATTGAAGGAGAGGATTAAAGCTTAAGGACAGACTCCGTAATACTAAAGAAAGTGTACACAGTTGTAAAAGGGTATCTATGGTCATTTACCAAGTAACTGAATACTGGAAAAATGTCTAGATCTTTCCAACACTTGTGTATGCAGGATCTGAGCTATCACTGATACTAAAGGGCCCCAAACACTGTTATAGCCTTCTGTTATTTAAGGACATATGGAGGTCAGGTAATAAAGTTCTGGCTCATATACATCTCATAGTGAGGCCATTGGATCCAAAAATCCACCTGTTGGTCATCATCTGAATGCATAATCAGAATGGATGTACTTAGGAGCTGGCAAAACCCCTACATTGGCTCCTTGTCCTGTAGAGTAAGAGCTGTCATAGTAGGATGTTCCAAGTGGAAGGCTCCAAAAAATCACCATTGATAGAGATAGTTAATCATAACAACACAGTAGTCTGGGTAAAACAGAGATAGTTGCACACTCCATGACTTCAAGGTCTTGGTTGTACTGTGATGTCCCCTTCAAGGTCAAGAGCACCTCATACTGCCTATTGCTAAGAAAGAGGCACAGAGTTTGGCAGTCTGGTTCAGGTTTGAAGGTAGTATGTACTTTCTGAAAATACTACTCCTATCTATTTTTACTATAAGTTTTGAGAAGGGCACAGAGCAATGGAAGGCTATGCCATACAAGTATGAGTCTTCTTAGGGCCATATAACCTAGCAGTTCCCATGATGCTGGACATATGTGGGACAGATGAAAAAAATGCAATATGGAGTCTCTGGCATGCTACCATGGGACTTTTACACAGACCTCTAGGACTTATAAGCAAGGTTATGCCTTCAGAAAACAGTTCCTGGCATGCTACCTGGCCCCCATAGAGACTGAGCATTTGTTCCTGAGACACCAAATGCCTATGCACATAGCACCAACTGTGAGCTGTGAGCTGTCAAATCTACAAAGTTTATAATCTTAGGCAGGCACAGCAGCTATCCACTGCATGATAGGAATAGTACATTTGGGATTAGGCCTTAGATTGTCCTGAAGACACAAGTAAATTACAGGAAGTGTTATCACAGACCTCCTTTTACCATGTCATCTACCTCTGTTTTACGAATGACTCTCTATTGTCTTCTACCAATGATCTCATGAGGGTTGGCATTAGGAGGTCCCTAATGACTAGTTAAACACAGGAGGAGAAAACGTAGAGTTGAATGAAAGGTGGGTCAACTCTGTATGTTGGTGCTGCTCAAACACACGTTGGAGCTACATTACAGCCCCACTCACTGGTGGCACTCAAAGAGAATGTGTATGTGCACATGGATGGTGTTGTGTTTCCAATGGACAGACCTGATGCGTGGGTGGTTGGTGTGATAGGAACCTCCTCATCCTATGACAGATGTAATCTTAAACTGGCTCGTCTGACTGTTTTCTCCTACCTTTTTCTCCCTCTTGGTCTTCTTTCATTTGAAGTATTATGGGCAATTTTATCCTGTGAGGGCAGATCACCTTAATCCAATCAGAGACCAGGCTGATTTGGGCTAGATTTTACTATTGTAAATTTCTGTCTACTTGCTTCTAGGAATGTTGTTCTTCAGGGCTCCAGACTAAGAGCACACAGTATTTAGTAGTACCTCTCTCCCTTGGCTAATCCTAAACTCCAGTTTTCTCTCCTCAGTACTATATAAGAATATTGAACACCCCCACTCTGCTTTTCAGAGGTTTTCTGTTTAATATCTAAGCCTCTTGTCCTGTATGGTTTAAGAATTTGGCCAATTCCCTGAGGGGACAGTCAAGATTGAAGTGTACAATTTTCTGTTCTACACTTCTTTCCACGATATTTGGCCCTCTGGCCTTGGGGAATTTGTTTGACAGATCTAAAGTTTGTGTGTCAGCTTTCCAACACCAGGAACTCCCTGAAGCTTTTCTGTCTTCTCTGCCACTCAGCCAGGGTTTTATTCTCAGCCTCTTGCTTTGAGTAAATATAATGCACAAAAGTATCTGGCGGTAAAGTAGCTCTCTGTGGTTAGTGACTTTGGGGGAGATAGGCGCTCAAGTTCTAGTCATCAGGCAGTTCTGACTGTTTAAAATGCAAACAGACTACATATACACATATGGATGTATGTGTGTTGGTCTCCAGTAAACTACTCCATCATCTCAAGAAGTGCAAGTTCTCATTGTTTGGATGAATGGATGGATGGCTGAAAATCCTTTTAAAAAGTCTTTAATTGCATGTTCCACAGTTGCACTGTGCTGTTCACAATCCGAATTAAAACATTTATCTTACATATATGTATGTATTATATACAAAATACATTCTCCAATTGAACAGGAAAAACAATGTACATAAAACGGAAAAAAAAAAAAGTACATGAAAAAATAATGTCAATCATGCAAATAGATTAAGTTGCAAATTTTACTTGTAGATTACAAATGAATATCTATAGGTGTGATCTTACATATGTAAATTTAAGGAGAGACTCCAAGACAACAAGACCTCACAGGCAAGTATGGAGAGACACAATTCAAAAGACACTCAATGTGAGAAGGAACTTCAAGAGTTTTTGTTGCTTTTGTTTATCAGTTATAAGAAGCTACTTGGTATATGAAAAGTCCAAGAAGTCTTCTAGAAAATTACAGCTCCTGTTTATATAGTGTGTTAAGAACTAGTCCAAATTTTCTGGGAAGTAGATAACAAAATGGTTAAGATATATGATGTAGCTGTTAGTCCAAAAAGAAGATGAACCAGATATTCCTTTTTTTTTCTTCTATGTACTTACAGACTATCTCTATTTATAAAATTTCCTTTAATAAGAGAAAAATTTAAAAGGTCAAAATGAAAAGAGGGACTTCTGGATGGCTTTTTGAAAGTTCAGTGTTCACAAAACACAGTTGAGTTCTTTTTTTGATTATTATTTACAGAATTCACATATAATTCTAAAGTTAACATAAAATAGAAGTTCCAAAGTAAGTATCAGTAAAAGTCCTCTTTATATTCCTACTTCCCTGTCAACATGAAAACAGTCTTAAATGTGAATATATCTCTGTGGGTCTTTTTCCTTGTGTGCATCTATATGTTTATGTCTTTTTCTATGTGTGTACACATTGACATACACACACTTTAGGTAAGCATTAATTCTATATCTTTTTTTCTGAATCTTGCTCTTTTCACTTAATTATTAATATAGAGCATTTTCCATATCAGTTCAGATCAAATTCTTTACCACATTTAGTGTGGTGGTACTATATTTTTTAGTAATTCCCCTATCAATTTATATATTTTATTTCCATATGTTTACATTTTGTGTGAAGTTGGAATAAATGTCTTTGGACAATAAACATTTGACAAATGTTTGACCATATCTATGGGACAGAATTTTAAAAATATGAATCCTGTCAAAATATTTGCTAAGATACAAGCATACCTCAGAAATATTGTAGAATGGGTTCCAAACCATTGCAATAAAGCAAATATTACAATAAAGTGAGTCACTAAACCCAAAGAGAACCACACCAAGACACGTGGTAATTAAAATTGCAAAAATTAAAGATAAAGAGAGAATATTAAAAGCAGCAAGGGAAAGCAAAAATTACACACAAGCGAACTCCCATATGTCTATAAGCTGACTTTTCAGCAGAAACTCTGCAGGCCAAAAGGGATTGGCATGATATATTTTAAGTGATAAAAGGGAAAATCCTACAACCAAGAATACTCCACCCAGTATGGCTTCCATTCAGGTTTGATAGAGAGATCAAAAGGTTTGCAGACAAGCAAAAGCTGAAGAGTTCAGCACCACCAAACCAGCTTTACAAGAAATGTTCAAGGAAATTCTCTAAGCAAAGAAGAGAAGGCCACAACTAGAAACATGGACATTATGAAAGGAAAAATCCTATTGGTAAAGGCAAATATACAGTAAGTGTAGTAAATCAACCACATGCAAAGCTTGTAGGAAGGTTAAAAGACAAAACTAGTAAAATTATCCATATCCACAGTAAGCAGTTAAAGGATAAATGAAACAAATATATGCAAAATATTATGTCAAAAACAGAAATTGTGAAGGAAGGAGAGGAAAATGCAGGAAATTAAGAGCTCAGCAACCCTAAAATAATTATATATACAGAGAGAAATTGCTATATATAAACCTCATAGTAACCACAAACCAAAAATCTATAATAGATACACACACAAAAAAGAGAAAGGAATCCAAACATAACACTGAAGATACAGTCATAATATCACAAGGGAAGAGAACAAAAGGAAAGGAAAGGAATAAAAAAAGTACAAAACCCCTAAAACAATTAACAAATTGGCAATAAGTAGATACCTATCAGTAATTACCTTAAATGTAAATGGATTAAATACAATAATCAAAAGACATGGAGTGGCTAAATGGATACAAAAACAAACCCTATATATATGCTGCCTACAAGAGATTCACTTCAGATATAAAGAGACACACAGAATGAAACTGAGAGTATGGAAAAGGGATTTCATGTAAATGGAAATCAAAAGAAAGCCGGGGTAACAATACTTCTATCAGACAAAATAAACTTTACAACAAAGAGTGTTACAAGAGACAGCAACACTATGTAATGATAAAGGGATCAACCCAAGAAGAAGATATAGTAATTGCAAACATATGTGCACCCAATATAGGAGGACCTAAGTGTAAAGAAAGTATTAACAGACATAAAGGGAGAAATTTACTGTAACACAATAACACTAGGGGACTTTAACACCCTACTTACATTAATGGACAGATCATCCAGAGAGAAAAACAATAAGGAACACTGGCCTTAAATGACACATTAGAACAGATGAACTTAATAAATATATGTAGAACTTTCCATCTGAAAGCAGCAGAATGCACATTCTTTTCAAGTGCACATGGAACATTCTCCAGGATAGATCACATACTAGGCCACAAAACAAGCTTGGTATATTTAAGAAAACTGAAATCATATCAAGCATCTTTTCTGACTACAACACTATGATACTAGAAATCAACTACAAGAAAAAAACTGCAAAAAACACAAACACATGCTACTAAGCAACCAATGCTTCACTGAAGAAATCAAAGAAGAAATTTAAAAAATACCTAGAAACAAATGAAAATGAAAACACAATGATCCAAAATCTATAGGAAGCAGGAAAAGCAGTTCTAAGAGGAAAGATTACAACAATACAAACGCACCACAGGAAACAAGAAAAATCTCAAATAAATAACCTCACCTTACACCTAAAGGGACTAGAAAAAGAACAAACAAAACCCAAAGTTAGTAGAAGGAAAGAATTCAAAGAGCAGAGCAGAAACAAATAGAACAGAGACAAAAAAATAAAATAAAATAGAAAAGATCAATGAAATTAAGAGCTGGTTCTTAGAAAAGATAAACAAATTGATAAACCTTTAGCCAGATTCATCAAGAAAAAAAGAGAGGGTCCAAACTGATAAAATCAGAAATGAAAAAGAAGTTACAACCAACACCACAGAAATACAAAGGATCATAAGAGATTACTACAAACAACTATCTGTTAATAAAATGGACACCCTGGAAAAGTGGACAAATTCCTAGAAGTGTGCAATCTCCCAAGACTGAATCAGGTAGAAATAGAAAATTTGAACAGACCAATTACCAATAGTGAAATTGAACCAGTAATTTTAAAAAATCCCAACAAACAAAGTGCAGGACCAGATGGATTCACAGGTGAATTCTACCAAATATTTAAAGAAGAGTTAACATCTATCCTTCTCAAACTATTACAAAAAATTGCAGAGAAAGGAACTCATTCTATAAGACAGCATCACCCTGATACCAAAACCAGACAAAGATATCTCAAACACACACACACACTCACACACACACACACTCACACACTACAGGCCAATAGCACTGACAAAAACAGATGCAAAAATCATTAACAAAATATTAGTGAACCAAATCCAACAACACATTAAAAGAATTGTACACCATGATCAAGTTGGATTTATCCCAGAGATGCAAGGAAAGTTCAATAACTGCAAATCAATCGGTGTGATACACAACACTAACAGATTGAAGAATAAAAATCATATGATTATCTCAACAGATGCAGAGCAAGCTTTTGACAAAATTCAACATCCATTTATAATAAAAACTCTCCACAAAGTGGGTATAGAAGGAATATACCTTAACATAATAAAGGCCATATATGATAAGCCCACAGATAACATCATACTCAGTGGTGAAAAGCTGAAACATTTCCTTCTAATATTAGAAAAAGACAAGGATGCCTACTCTTGCCACTTTTATTCAGCATAGTATTAGAAGTTCTAGACACTGCAATCAGATAAGAAAAAGAAATAAAAGGAATTCAAATTGGAAAGGAAGAAGTAAAACTGTCATTGTTTGCAGATGACATGATATCATACACAGAAAATCCTAACGCTGCCACCAAAAAACTACTAGAGCTCATCAATGAATCCTGTAAAGTTGCAGGATACAAAAGTAACATACAGAAATCTGTTTCATTTCTACACATTAACAATGAACTAACAGAAAGAGAAAGTAAGGCAATAATCCCACTTACAATCACATCAAAAAGAATAAAATACCTAGGAATAACCCTAGCTAAGGAAGTAAAAGACATGTAGTTCAAAAACTATAAGGCAGTGGTGATAGGAATTGAAGATGATACAAACCAATAGAAAGATATACTGTGTTCATGGATTGGAAGAATTAATATTATTAAAATGACCACATTACCCAAGCAATCTATAGATTCAATGCAATCCCTGTCAAAATACAGAGCAGTTTTCACAAAACTTAAACAAATCATTTAAAATTTTGTATGGAAACACAAAGGACCCCAAATAGTCAAAACACTCTTAAGAAGGACAGGGCTGGAGGTATCACACACCTAGACTTCAGAATATACTATAAAGCTACAGTAATCAAAACAGTATGGTACTGGCACAAAAATCGACACTGATCAAGGGAGCAGAATAGAGAGCTCAGAAACAAACCCATACACCTATGGTCAATACTCTATGACAAAGGAGGCAAGAATATACAATGGGGAAAAGACAGTCTCTTCAATAAGTGGTGCTCAGAAACCTGGACAGCTACATGTAAAAGAATGAAATTAGAATATTCTCTAATACAATATACAAAAATAAACTCAAAATGGATTAAAGACCTAAATGTAAGACCAGAAACCATAAAACTAGAAGAAAAACATAGGCAGAACATTATTTGACATAAATCATAGCACTATTTCGAGAGATCTGTCTCCTAAGGTAAAGAAAACAAAAGTGAAAATAAACAAATGGGACCTAATTAAACTTAAAAGCTTTTGTACAGCAAAGGAAACCATCACCAAAATGAAAAGACCATCTACTGAATGGGAGAAATTATTTGCAGATGATACGACTGATAAGGGGTTAATAGCCAAAATATATAAACAGCTCATACAGCTCATTATCAAAACAAACAAACAACCCAATTAAAAAATGGGCAGAAGACCTGAACAGACATTTTTCCAAAGAAGACATACAGATGGCTAACAGGCACATGAAAAGATGCTCAACATCATTAATCATCAGAGAAATGCAAATCAAAACCACAATGAGATATCACCCCATGCTTGTAGGAATGGCTATCATCAAAAACATAACAAATAACAAATATTGGCAAGGATGTGGAGAAAAGGGAATCCTTATAAATGATTGGTGGGAATGTAAATTGGTGCATCCGCTAAGGAAAACAGTACTGAGTTTCCTTAAAAAGCTTAAGATAGAACTATCATATGATCCAGCATTTCCACTCCTGGTATATATCTGAAAAAACTGAAAACACTAATTTAAAAAAATACATGCACCCCAATATTCATAGTGCATTATTTACAACAGCCAAGATATGGAAGCAAACTAAGTGTCCATCAACAGGTGAATGAATAAAGAAGATATGGTGTATATATACAAAGGAATACTACTCAGCCATAAAAAAGAATAAAATTTTGCCATTTCCAACAATGTGGATGGATCTAGACAGTATTATATTTAGTGAAATAAGTCAGACAGAGAAAGACAAATACTCTATGTTATCACTTACATGTGGAATCTAAATAATAAAATGAATAAATGAATACAACAAAACAGAAACCAACTCAGCTATAGAGAACAAACTAGTGGTTGCCACTGGGGAGATAGAAGGGAGAGGGGCAAGACAGTGTATGGAATTAAGAGGTACAAACTAGTATGTATAAAATAAATAAGCTACAAGGATATATTGTACAGCATAGGGAATATAGCCAATATTTTATAAAAACTATAAATTAAGTATAATCTAAAAATTTTGGATCATTGTTTATATGTAAAGCTAATATAATATTGTAAATCAACTATACCTCAATAAATAAGAAACAATAATAAAATGACACTAATAAAAATGTTAATCATTATAAATGAATGAATGAATAAATGAATGAATGAATGCCCCTGACTTATACTCCCTAGTGGGACAATATTTGGGTTGCTACCTGAGTCTGTGTGCCCTGAAATGCAATTCTTTGACCCCCCCAAAATGCTGTCTGCTTGAGAAAAAAAATGAGTCACAAATTTTGGGGTTTCTCGGTGTATATACACATTGTGTTTACACTATACTGCAGTTTATTAAGTGTGTGATAGCATTGATGAATAAATAGCATGTAAAAAACAATGTACATATCTTAGGAATGCTTTATTGCTAAAAAAAAATGCTAATCATCTGACAACTCAGGTTTGTCACAACCCTTCAATTTTTTAAAAAAAAAATGCAATATCTGCAAAGCATAATAAAGCAAAGTGCAATAAAATGAGATATGCAAGTACTTTACAATTTTACATTTGTACTAGCATGTCTATAAGTATCTGGTTCTCCACAATCTTAATAATACCAGATTTTATAAACAGTTTTAATCATTTTAATCAGATAATAGTTTTATCTTAGTGCTGTTTAATTTTGTTCTATATTTCACTGATACGTTGTTGATTTCTAGATCTTAAATATCACAGCTATTAACACTTTATTATTCATACTGCAAGTATTTTCTTCAAGTGCATTTTCTAAATCTGACAGATGGTATCTTTTGCTGATCAGCACTTTTTCCAATTTTTGGTTTTGTCTTTGTATTAAACTTCTTAACTATGTTTTTCAAAACCTCTGAATCCTCAGTTATTTATTGTCTACATAGTTTTTTCTAAAAGAAGGATGTTAACATTCCAACAATGATTGTTGATTTCTCTAGTTCTAGTTGGTTTATAAATTTCAAAGCTATTTTAGGTGTAAAAGTATTCATGACACATATCTTTTTGGTAGTTTTGCCTTGTCTCAATGAATGTTTTTGCAGTAAAATTTCCACTTTTGCTATTTTATGTTTGCCATTCCTTGCTTTATATGTGTATAACTACTAATGCTCTTTTTTGTTTTGAACGTTTCTCTTAGAAGCAGCATATAGATGGCCTTTTAAAGATGAAACCCAAAGGTCTCTTTCGCTAATGAAGATATTTCATTCATTAAATTATTTTCTGATAACTGATATGTTTGATTTATTTTTACTTCTGTGTTTATATTTTTTAATTTCTTCTTTGTTTCTTACTTTCTCTGATATTTGAAGATTGAGTTCAGGTTGTAATAAGATGTTTTGTTTTACTCTTTCTCTGCTGCATTCAATTTCTATGTATCTAAATTTTACCTTTCAGTTTTAGCAAAGTATTTTTTAAGTTAACCACTAAAACCCAGTTAAAAACCAAATTATTCTTAACACATAGTAATTTTTAAACATTTTTTGATGACTCCTGGAATTCCACAATATAATGACCTTATGGAACACTTGGAAAGCTTTGGAGAAGGTAAATATGTTAGGCCACTGAGAATCTAAACTAATGAGTCAACCTAAGCATATTGGTGGCCTAATTACAAAGTATTACAATGAGTTTTTAAGAGAGCCCAAGACAGAAGGTTAGGGCCCGATATAAGAAAAACTGTTCCCATTCTCCCTTTCCTCCTACCCATGAGATACTGTAAACACTCAGCATGCTCACAATACTTTCCCTCTTTCTTTCCCATAAAAAGGAGCTGTCATAAAAGTTCCCAAAATTCATCTGTATTAGCTAAGAAATGAGTGAAAAAATTTGAAGTGCTCCACAATGTCACTGGTATTTTAAAGAAATCCTAGATAAAGCAAATCAAGCTCTCATATGTGGAATTTCAGATATTATCCAGTTACTTAGAAATAGAATCTTAGCCGGACTGACTTTTCTTTTCTTCCAGAAATCACAATGCCAGCTATTCTACCAACATTTAATAAAAAGAGAAAAGACAAAATTTTATCTAGAAAATCAGTATTAACTAAGATCATTGCCTCTGGAGTCAAACTGGTTAGGTTTTAATCGTAGCTCTATGACTTACCATCTTTGTGACCTGGGTTCATAACACCTCTGTGCCTCATTTTTCTCATATGTAAAATAAGTAGCATATAGCGCTTACTTTGTTAAATCATAATGATAACTAAATGAGGCTAATATATGCATATGTATACACCACACACAAATACATTCACACACCTATCTATTTAACATTTAGCACAGTGCTATGCCTTCATGGCATATTGTAAGTGCTTAATAGATATTAGTTATTTTTACCAAAGAGAACATGGTATTTAGTGTATATCTCATGATAGCTTCATACAAAAATGAAATAAAATCTTAAGGAAATGTTTCTCAAAAGGGAACAAATTTCTAAAAGAAATTTAGTTTACAGATTGGTTCATAATGAACACTGAATAACAATGTAAAAAAGTAACATTTTTAAGTGATTTATATTGACTTCCAATAAACAATGAAGATAAGACATTTAACAAGGAAAATGCTACCTTTTCACTTAGACAACTTTTTTTACTTCTAATTTGAAAACAAATTCTTACAAGACCTCTAATTAGTTCATATGATTATGGCAAGATGATCATTTTGCTTCATTTCATTGTTACTTCTTTACCCAATGTATAATCATACTTGTGCACATCCTACTTAAGGCACTCTTGACTCAAATCAGATTGGCAGAATTCTAGTTCTATCTCCACACCTCACTGTCTATATAGTTTTTTCCATCTTTGGAGCAAAGTATTTAATATGTTTATGCTACAGTTTCCTCAGTGGGATGAGGTAGATTTATAAAGCCCCTAACTGGCTACCATGCAGAAGATTATGTCAACTGAACCCACATATATATTTGAAAGCCCTCTGGAATCTTTAAAGCCTGGTAAACATACCAGGGGCTGGTATATCCAGATTAAACTGGTCTTATCCCTGCCTCAGCCCTTGAGGGATACAGTGGCTCAAATTTCTATATCTATCATCAGAAGACACAATTTTCTGAGTTTATAGGGAAAACCTTGAAGTTTTCTCCCTGGTGCCAGATGTTAGTAAGACAAGAACATCCTCCAAGAGTAAATAATATCTCAAAGACCATCTCTGGAAATGAGGAAGATCCGGAGTATGATGGCCATCTCAGAAATTTTCCTTCCATCTCATGCTGTACCAGTATTTGCTAGAATGGTATATATGACCTGTATGTACCAGATACAAATGGAGTTACAAAAGGAACCAGGAGTTGTACAGAGAACCTTGGGATCTGAAAAGGTGGGGTGGGGTGAAGGGGAGAAGGAAAGGTCAGAAAATCTCCTCTCCTTTCCACCCGCTTCTTTGCCTTTTTGCCTCTGTCTCTCTACACCTATTTCTTTACTTCTGTCTTCTTATTTTTCTCTGTGTATCTCTCCCTCTCTCTTTTGCCTCCCCATCTCTCTCTTATACTTTTCTTCACATCTCTTGTATTATCTCCCCTTCCCTCATCCATTTTTTGATAAGTACCAAAGAAGATAGGCAGTTTGAAGAGATTTAGCATGAAAGTAAACAAATTATATAATAGACAGTGTGTCTGTGATTGGAGATTAGCCCAATTCCTTCTCCAAAATGCACCTGAACTTTGAATTTTCTAAGTTTAGAGCCAGCATAATGTTCTAGCTTTTAACATTCTCTTTTTTGTGTATTGTAAAACAATCCTAATTGACTTTAACTTAGTCTTTCTAGCCACATTAATTTATCCTCCTCAAAATGCCCCTTTCATAATTCTATTCTGCTCCAGAGCAATAATGAGTCACTATTGTCTTTTGGATCAAATTTTAAAGAACTAGTCCAGCACTCCAGGTTGCCCTGTAACCACCAAATCTCATTTCTAAACTGACTCAGCACAGCTCGTCATCTGTGAAGCCAGCCCCTCATCATCTCACCACTTGATTTCTCCAGCTTCTCTGTTCGCTTGGAATGTTTTCATCCCCATGAATGGCCACACTCTTTTACTGTATCTATAAAGTCAACTATTTCAATCTCTAAAGCACCTTCCAATTATAGCATTTTTAATCCTAAGATTAAAGTTATTTTGAGAAATGAAAGATATTCTCACGTTTATATCCCCAGTACTTAAGAATATATATATATATATTTTGCTATAAAACAGCTTAGGGGGCTTCCCTTAGGGTGGCGCAGTGGTTAAGAATCTGCCTGCCAATTCAGGGGACACGGGTTCGAGCCCTGGTCTGGGAAGATCCCACATGCCGCGGAGCAACTAGGCCCGTGAGCCACAACTACTGAGCCTGCGCGTCTGGAGCCTGTGCTCCGCAACGGGAGAGGCCGCGACAGTGAGATGCCCGCGCACCGCGATGAAGAGTGGCCCCCACTTGCCGCAACTGGAGAAAGCCCTCGCACAGAAACGAAGACCCAACACAGCCAAAAATAAATAAATAAATTAATTAATTAAAAAAACAAAACAAACAAAACAACAACAACAAAAAAACACCTTAGATCTTGATTGAGTTGAATTATAAATTCTGCCTCTGACTACTTAAATTTTCTACAAACAGGTGAGTCTTCCCTGACAATTCTAACCATAATTACCCTCTATTTCATATTTTCTCTTTACTCTTATAATTTAAAAATTATAAGACTACCTTATTACTCCATTTTTACACTTTCACATCTGTTATCTTTATGTTATCTCCTAAATTTGAATTTAAGCTTATGGGAGTGAGGGTACATACTCTGTTATCCTCTTTATTCCTGCTTAAATGAGTTGTATCAGGTTGTCAGCCTCTGAAAATCCTTCTTGAGTATACTGGTGGCCTGATGGCTCTATGCGTGAATGGGTGAATGAATGACTAAATAAGTGATCAATATTAATTGGAGGCATTTGCTTGTATATCTGCATTTTACCTTTCAGTCTGTCATAAAGAATTAAGTAATTCACTTGGATCCTTTCCTCTAAAGTACAGGAAGGAGTTGACACCATTTGGATTTAAAAAAAAATTTTGTCTTTGTTTCTTTTCTTTACTACTGCATAAGAAAGTTCCACAGAGTGGAAGAAACAGGTAAAATTTGAACACTTATTTACCTTTTTTTCTTTGACTTTATGGAAAAATTACAATTTAAAAAGTCCTGCAGGAAAAAAAAAAAAGAATCAACAAAATCTGTGTTAAGTTTAAACTTTTCCATAATATTATGCTAGGTCTCACACTGTTAATCACAATACAGTAATACTAGATCCCAACCTAATAAACCGTAATATCTTAAGTAAACACCACCAACCTTACCTAGAATTTGAGTATACAATAATCATAGTTTCCATAAATTTCTTAATATCATCCAGATTTAAATGAATGGCTAGTAGAGTAAATATTTTCCACATTTGAAAAATCTTATCTATATCCTTAAAAACAAGTCAACTTTTCCAGTCTCAACCTAGTACTTTAAAATTTTAATTTTTAGAGTTTAACTTATTATACATGTTAGTGTGCATTTCCAGATTAAAAGGAAAAGCTGTAAGTTTATTCTAAAATGGAATTTAAATTACATATTTCCATTATAAAAAATGACACAACATCAATAAAGAGAAAGCTTCCTCTCCCTGCATCCTTGCCTCCAATCTACTGCCCTCCTACTGTTCTCATTTTTCCAGGGAGAAAATTTTCATAGATTTACATAAATACATTTGGATATATACAAATATTTATGCTTTAGCTTTTTTTATTGAAAAGTAATGCTTACACATGGCAAAATTCAAAGACTACAAAAGCATATACAAACATAGGCCTCTTTCCATAAACAGACTCCAAGTCCCTCTCCAAGAAAAACTGTAAGCTTATACATGTGAAACTGTACATGGATATATGTGTTATGTGTGTATAAGAGATGTGTGCAGATACCAACATAGTGATAGGAAGAGAGAGAGAGTATACTGGGTTAATTTAGGCAATGAGGAGGAGAATATATTATATTAATTGTTTTGGACCTTGCATTTTTTCCTTAATGACAATCTTTCCAAATCAGCATAGAGAAAATGACATTATTTTTAACTACTGCATAGCAGAGTGGTATCAATTTATCCAACCCTATTGATGAACACTTAGGTTCTTTAAAGTCTTTTGTCATCACAGATAATGCATCACTAAAATGAATTCTAAGTACATCTTTGTGTACATGAGTGAGTGTGTCTGTAGCAGAATTGTTGAGTTAAAGGGTATATTTTTCACTTTGGTATATATTGCTCTGCCAAGAAGTCAGAGCAGTTTTGATAATGTCTTTCCATATATCTTCCAGATGTCGTATATTCCCAAATGTTTTTCTGTATGAAGTAGTTTAGTATAGTTATTTAGAGTACAAAATCTGGTGACTGATTGGGTGCAAAATGAATTCAGCCACTTATCAGCTATGTATCTTTGGGCAAGATACTTAACTTCTCTGTTCCTCAGTTTCTTCTTTTGTAAAACAAAAGTTTATTCAATCAATAAACATTTATAGAGGACATATTGTGAGCTGGGCACTGTTCTATGTACTGAGGATCCAACAGTGAACAAAATAGACAAATATACCTGTGTCCATGAAGGTTAAACCCTAGAGGGGAATAATAAATAACTACTCCTTAGGGTTTGTGGAAGGTTAAATAAATTTATTCATGTAAAGAACTTAGAACAGCGTCTGACACAGAGTAAATGCTCAGTAAACTTTATTATTGTTATTTACTATTATTACTACTACTCGTACTATATTGCTATCATTGATATTACTTGAACAAATGAAAAAATAATTTCTCAATGTTTTAATTTCTACTTTAATAATTTTACCAATACTGAATATAAGTTTATAAGTTTAAAAACTTTTGAATTTCTTTTGCTGCAAGCAACTGCTTTATACCTTAGCTCATCTTTCTACTGCCTAGTGGTCTTCTCTGCATACTTTGTAAAAGCACTCTATACATTTAAAAAGTTATCCTTTATATGACATCATTTACCATGTAGAAATTTAAATATTTAAAATATTTAAATGTACTAGTATTTTGATTGCTACATTTCTGGATTTCATGTCATTCTTAGAATGGCTTCATTAATTTAAGATTACTATTTTTGTTTATTTCTTTTTATTTATTTATTTATTTATTTATTTATTTATTTATTTTTGGCTGCTGCTGTGCAGCTTGTGAGATCTTAGTTCCCTGACCAGGGATTGAACCCAGACCACAGCAGTGAAAGTGCCAAGTCCTAACCACTGGGCTGCCAGGGAATGCCCAAGATCACTATTTTTAAAAAGCCCTTATTTTATTCTGGAATGTTAATACTCTTGCATTTTTAAAAATTTCATAATAGATGTAAATTTCAGTTTGCAAATTCAGGAACGTCGAAAATAAAATTTTACTTTTTCTTGACTCAGTTTTTAATTTGAATCCCTATCCCGCTCGGTTGGTAGGAAGCCTCATGTCAGTCTTTTTGTTTCTCTTTAGTCTCCTTGAGATTGTGAAAGGTTCTAGGGACTCTCACAATGCCAAATTTGGGAAAACACCCCATATCATCGATTCATTTGGCCAAACAAGGTTCCTCCCATCAACACAGCAATTCAGAACTCACAGCTTAAAAAATGCCCTGCTTAAGACACAGAAATCTTTTGTTCGAAAACTACCCATGACCTCATGTACCTAGATGCACTTCCCAGGCATTTCCTCCCTGGGGTCCTGCTGCCTGGCTCAGGGCATGTTAGGAAAGCCTGCACAGCCATCTGTCCCATGTCTCTTTCCATGGCTCTCCTTCTCTCAGTCCTCTAGAATTTCTCTCTAGTTTGTGATGACCTCCACTAACCCCTGATTCTGTCCCAGACATTTTATCAATCCCATTCCAAAGCTTAAGTTTTTCACAAACAAAGCCAGAATTTCTGCTTGACCCAGCTCCATCCCTTATGCAATGAGCAGGAAGACTGACTAAATACTTAAATGGGGCAATAGGAAAGGAGGAAACACAAGTAGAAAAAAGGAAAACAGAGATGAATATTTAGTTGTAAAGCAATAGAAATTAACTCTAGCTACATTAAGCAGAAAGATAATTCATTAAAAGGATATTAGGTAACTCCCAATCTTCAGGAAAGCTAGAGGACCTAGAAGGGAAATTCAGCAGTGTCTAAAATTGGGGCTTCCCTGGTGGCACAGTGGTTAAGAATCTGCTTGCCAATGCAGGGGACACGGGTTTGAGCCTTGGTCCGGGAAGATCCCGCATGCTGCAGACCAACTAAGCTCATGTGCCAAAACTACTGAGTCTGCACGCCACAGCTACTGAAGCCCGTGCACCTAGAGCCCGTGCTCCACAACAAGAGGAACGACCACAAGGAGAAGCCCGCGCACCGCAATGAAGAGTAGCTCCCAGGTGCCCCAACTAGAGAAAGCCTGCGCACAGCAACAAAAACCCAACACAGTCAAGGAAGGAAGCAAGGAAGCAAGGAAGCAAGGAAGCAAGGAAGAAATTGATAAAAAAAACCCAAAACAAACAAAAACAGCGTCTAAAATCAAGCCAAGGTACTAGAGCACCATAAATATCACCACGGCCTCCACCAAGTCCTGATTCCACAGCTTACCTGCCACATCACTGGCCATTGAACATCACCACCACACCTTCTGTGTCATCACTATTGTTGAAAAATAGAAATCACTACCACAACTACTACCATGTAGTTGACCATAATGAAAATCTATTGGTTGACTTGCCTCTTTATGTCACAAGTAATTGAATAAAAGCCTATTTTTTTGGTGATCGAAGTCACAGGCCATCAATGGAAAGGAAACTGCCAGGGAAAGTGTTTGGCATTTTCAGCTTTTACAGGGTACAGTCATCTATGACATATAAAGTGAGGGATTGCCAAATGCAGGATGGAGATTTATATGATTGGTACCCCACAAAATGACAGATGTACACTACATTCCCTCACCTTTGGCTGTCCAAAGTAAGTATGCTTATTTGTGCTTCTAAGCAAAACAAACTCAATCCTGTCAAGCTCAAGTAGTCCTCGTACAACGACAACAACAACAAATGCAAGTAACCACTCTCTAAAAGGCATAAATTCAAATATCATCAGCTATTGCCTCTAGATCTAAATCCAGGATCTCTTGGGAGACACACATTCCTCCTATGGTGCCATCACATTTCCGTATGAGTATTCTTTAATATAGAGAGCAAGTGATATAAGTTCACCACCGCCATCATAATCTAAAAGAAAAAAATACATATATATATAATTAGATAGCAAGGAAGAAAATGCAAGTATCTTCAACGGTTATAGAGACCTGTTTGTGTGTTTATGATTTCCCTCCTCTATCACTTATTATATGATCTTTTACTTCAGTGGCTCCCTCGGTTGACTGGGGTTCTATATCTGGTACCGTGCAGCCTGAGAGATCTGAGCACTTGTCGGTTCTGCCTGTGGTCGCCATGGTCTCCATTAACATTTACCACTGGACCTAGAGACCGCACGTTAGCCGTTTGTTTCATCTACACTTTCCCTTGCAACCAGAACACAATTGCTCTTGAATTGTCAGGGTTACTCAACTCAGTCAACAATAGATATCCCCTTCTATCTATTCCTCTGGTGTCATAGAGCCTGAAATGGGCAAATGGCAATATCAGCTTCTAATCCAGGGGACATAGCTTGGGCTCCCCTGGTGGAAGCATTCTTTTCTTTAGGCAATAAGACCTCTAAACGAGTAGAGCCCAAGTCACAGGACAAATTTTGCAAGTGGGTCAGTAGACACAATTGTGAGTGGTGCCACTGCATTTTCTCACTTTCAGTTGCAGTTCTTTATGTATTGTGGTCATGTGCTGGTCAACGGCTTAGAGTATATATTTAATATATCCCCTTGAGAGGCCTCGATCTGTCAAGATGAGGTCTGATACCAAGTTTACAAAACCGTCTTCAATTTTTCATTTCAAATGTCCAAATGATTATCGTGGTAGCTGTATTTTGGTGTTAGAATACATAGAAAAATCAGTAAATTCTATGAACATCAGCCCATTGCTGCACGATACATGTAAATTGAGTTAATTGCTCAGAAACAGTTTTATATGTTCATGGATAATGGTTCTGTCGAAGCATGATGAGGAAGATATATAAATTCAAATTTAGAATGTGTTTATTTTAGTGTGGAATAATAGCTGTCCCTTCCATGATGGGAAAAGTTGGGGAGCCAGAATGAAATAAATATTTGCTAGAGTTAATATCTCAAAATATTATAATATTTTAGTTAATCTGTAATGTATTTTGTTTCAAGAAGTAGGAATCCAGTTTTATTCTTTTCTAAATAGTCAGTTGTCACAACAGCATTTATTACATAATTATTTTTTCACTAATGCTTAAAAATTCTACAATCTTATACTAAGTTTCCGTATGTATTTACTTTATCTTCTTTATTCTCTATTGAGTTCCATTGATTTGCTTGTTTCTTAATGAGCCAGGGCTAAATGTTTTGAACCAGTGTAGCTTTATAATCTCTCTTATACATGATAAAAGTACTCACTCATCACATTATTTTACATAATTTTGCTGCCTATTCTTATGTGTTTACTTAACTTTAGAATCAGCTTGACTACTTTCAAAAATTTCTGCAGGTATATGTATTAGTATCACATTAAATTTACAGATTAGGTTTGGTGTAATTGACATCTGTAAAATATCGGGTCTTTCTATTCGGAAACAGGGGATGTCTTTTCAGTAACTGGAGACTATATTTATAGCTCTTACTAGAATTTTATAATTTTCTTTATATAGATTCGACACACTTCATGTCAGGTTATTTGCATTTTATATGTTTATGTTAACTTGTAATTAATATCTTCTCATCTGTTCTACTTTAAAACTTCTTGTATGAAAGAAATGTTAAGTTTTGAATACTAATTTTGAATAAGACATCTTAATGAACTTTCTGTTTCTGTATTCCTAATAGTGCTCAGGTTATTCTCTTAAATTTACCAACTATGCAATCACCTGTTAATAATGAAAATGTTTGTTCCTTTTCAATTTTATGCCCTTTTGCCTTTTTCCTAACCACAATATATATCTCCAGAGTAAATTTAAATAACGATAGTATTAGTGGGTATTTTTGTCTTATTCCTAATTATAATAAGAATCATTCTTGTTTTTCAATACTTACTCTGTGTACTTTTGGCTTTGATAAATAGTTATAAAAATCAAGGAAATAAGTATCTATTTCTATTTTAATAAGTTTTATGTTAAATTGGTAAATGATTTAATAAAATTCATCTTCAGCTGTCAATGAAGTGACTGCATAATTTTTTTACCCTTCACTTTAAAAAACATGAAGTATATTAATTAATTTCCTTATATTTTAACATCTGGTATTTCTACAAATACGCCCTATTTGGTCATGTCATATTATTTTAAATTGATTTCAAAATTATGCTTATTATTACATGTTATTTAAGATTGTTTCTTATTAAAATTCATAAATGCAATCTGTTTATAGTTCTCTTTTGGTGATCTTTTGGTTAAATTTTGCTATTTATGTTGGAATGAATATAAAAAACAAAAGAGCTTTACATTTATAAACTCAAATACCTTGTCTAACACTGGAATTTTTGTTCCTGAAATACAGCATCTTTGAAGTTGTTGGATGTGCTTAGCCTGGTACTCTTTGTGTATTTACTTATCTATTTGGTTGGGGTTATGGAGCAGAGAAGAGCTAATGTTTTTATGATTTTTCTGTTCTTTAAAGATTTATCTCCTAATTCTACATATTAAGATAACATAATAGCAAAATTAAGAAATTAAGATAACATAATATTAAGATATTAAGGTAACAATAGCAAAATCACAAATTCCCAGATGGATTTGATTTTGAAGTGGAATTTTGGATAATCTTTAAATTTTATTCCATCTGTACTAACCAGTATAGATTTAACATCTTTCTCAAATCAAATTTGAAAATTTAAATTTATTTGCATTTTGTTTAACATATTATTCTCTAATGCTTCTTTTGATTGTATACCTGTGTTTTACTTTTCGTCTTCACTTCTAATGTTATGAAATTATAACTCTTTTTTTAACATTAGGCTACATAACGTGTTATATAATTTATAGTTTTCCAAATAAGTATTCTCCCTTTACCAACTGCATTTTCAGTTATGTTTCATTAATTTCTGTCTTTAAATATTTACTTACTGCTAATTTTACACTGCAATTTGTGATTCCTTATGCAATTGCGAGGTGAGTGCTAATTGCATTTAAATTACTTCCTTCACTTTTAGAGATATAAAGAATCAAAGAAATAAATTTTACCATAAATATATTTAGCCATATATGTAAGTTTTATCTGTAGCCTATCCATGGTTCATTATTTTCTTGATATTCTTCAATTTCAGCACTGTTTTCTTTTTCCAACAAAGATGATTTATAAAAAGAGATTTTATATATAGGGCATATTGGCATTTGGTTTCTACTTCGCTACTGATTTCTTATTTTTTACATTGTTGTTTGCAAAGAAATGTGTCCTGTACTCTTTTTTGTTTTAAATTTTGTTAAGGCGTAACATAAGAGTATGTTATTCCTACTGACCTGTGTTCAAGTGTACTGACTCTTCTGTCATCTCCATTCTACTGTTGAGCTCATCCAGTGAATGTTTTTATTTTAGTTATCGTATTTTTAATAATGAAATATCCATTGGGTTTTTATTATAGCTTCTATTTCTCTGCTGTGATTTTCTATGCATCAATTCATTTCTCAAATGGCCACCCATACTTCATAGAGCTCAGTTATAATAGTTGTTTTAAAGTCTTTATAGGATAATTACAACATCAAAGGTACCTCTGGTTTGGAGTCTGTTGATTTTCTTTTCCCTTGTGAATTGTTGCTATTTTTCTGGTCCTTCATATGTTTAGTAATTTTGATTATATACTGGGCATTTTGAAAATTAGGAGACTATTGGTCTAATTTAAATTTTGTGCAGAATGTTCATTTGCTGTTGTTCCTGTTATTTTAACAGGCAATTGGCCTGATTTGGTTAGGACCATAAGTTCCTATTTGTCCTCCTGGGCTGTGGCTCCACCTTCAGTCCATTTATCAAAGCTTTTGCAGTGCTACTCAGATCTGTCCTGCATGTGTGCCACACAGTTGCCATTCCAGGACATGCACAGTGATCTACCCAAGTAGTTCAATTCTCAAAGCCTGTGGTATGCTGGTTAGGTCAGATCCATACATCTGTAGCTCAGAAATACACACACAACTTTATGGAATCACTTTCTTAAACTCCTTCCTTTCTGCTTTTTCCTTGACACTTTCTATATCCCAGGGACTCCTTTCCTCATCTTTGACTAGAGAGCCAAGGCTTTAATTTTCCTCTCTGTCACAGATTTCCCTGACTGCATCTGCCTCTGGGACCTACCAACATGAAGATATAGAGAAATAAAAAAGCAATGGAGATTTTTCTCACATGCTCTTGAGAACATATTCCTCTGGTCAGAGAGAAGGGTTTCCGTTCCTCTGAGTTTAGTTGCCTGTATGACCACTTCTATGATCACTGCCATAGGAGAGAATGAAATAAAGCAGAAACAGAAGATTTAACTCACTCTCTGTCACCCATAGAAGCCTACTTAGATCAGAAATGGAGGAGTTCTCCTGGAGCTTTTTCTGTCCACACCCAGTACGCAGTTCCTGATTTCAGCCTGCATTTGAGTCCAAGCCAAGAAAGATTAGAAGTAATAAAAAGTTTAAAATTAAAATTTAGAAATTTATCACAAATTCAGTGATACTTTAAGTTATGGTTTCCTTTCCTAATCCCTGGGCTAAAGCTTAATTTTTTAAATTAATAAACTTTATTTTTTAGGGCAGATTTAGATTCACAGCAAAACTGAGTGGGAAGTATGGAAAATTCTCATATACTCCCTGTCTCCTCACATGGACAGTGGTACAATTTTTTACAACCAATGAACCTACTTTGACACATCATCATTACCCCTAAACTGTAGTTTACATTAGGCGTCACTCTAAGTATTGTACATTCTATGCATTTTGACAATTTATAATGGTATGTATCCATAGCTTCACTGCCCTACAAATCCTCTGTGCTTTGCCTATTCATCCCTCCCTCCCCCAAACCCCTGGCAAACACTGATGTTTTTCACTGTCTCTATAGTTTTGTCTTTTCAAGAATGTCACAAAACTGAAATTGTACAGTCCGTAGTCTTTTCAGATTGGCTTCTCTCATTTAGTAATATGCATGTAAGTTTTCTCTATGTCTTCTCACAGCTTGATAGCTCATTTCTTTTTAGCGCTAAATAATGTTCCACTGTCAGGATGTACCACAGTTTGTTTATACATTCACCTACTGAAAGACACCTTGGATGCTTCCAAGCTTCAGCAATTATGAATAAAGCTGCTCTAAACATCTGTGTGCAGGTTTTAGGGTAGAAATAATCTTTCAACCTCTTTTGACAAATACCAAGGAGTGTGATCATTACATCATATGATAAGAGTATTTTTATTTTTGTTACAAACTTCCAAACTACCTTCCAAAGGGACTGCACCATTTTGCATTCCCGCTAGCAATGAGAGTCCCTGTTGCTCCACATTCTCACCAATATTTGATATTGTCAGTGTTCTGGATTTGGGGCATTCTAATAGGTATGTAGGGATATCGTCTTGTTTTTTAAATTTATAATTCCTTAATGATATATGTCAAACTTCTTTTCCTGTGTTTATTTGCTATCTGTGTATCTTAACAGAGGTATCTGTTAAGGTCTTTGCCTCATTTTTAAATCAGGTTACTCATCTTCTCATTGTTGAGTTTTGAGGATTCTTTGTATACTTTAGATAACAGCCCTTTATAAGTGTCTTTTGCAAATATTTTCTTCCAGTCTGTGGCTTGTCTTATCATTCTCTTGACATTATCTTTGGCAGAGCAGAAGGTTTTAGTTTCAATGAAGTTCATTTTACCAATTATTTCCTTTCATGGATCATGCCTTTGGTATTTTATCTAAAAAGTTTTTGCCACACCCAAGGTCATCTACGTTTTCTCCTGTGTTATCTCCAAGGAATTTTATAGTTTCTTTTACATTTAGGTCCATGATCCATTTTAAGTTTTGCGAAAGGTATAAGGTCTGTATCTGGGTTCATTTCTTTGCATGTGGCTGTCTAGTTGGTGCAGCATTATTTGTTGAAAAGACTATCTGTGCTCCATTGTATTGCCATTACTTTGTCCAAGATCCATTGACTATATATACATGGGTCTATTTCTGGGCTCTTCAGTCTGTTCCCAATGGACTATTCTTTCACCAATACCTCACTGTCTTGATTACTGTAGCTTTACAGTATGTTTTTGGAGTTGGGTAGTGTCAGTCCTTCAAGTTTGTTCTTCTTCATCAACATTATGTTGGTTTTTATGGGTCTTTTGCCTCTGCATATAAACTTTAGAGCCACTTTGTTGATATCCACAATATAACCTGCTGGGATTTTGATTGGGATTATATTGAATCCATATATCAAGCTGGGAAGAACTGACATCTTAACAATACTGAGCCTTATCCATAAAAATGGAATCTCTCTCCATTTATTTTTTTAATTTCTTTGATTTTGTTCATCAGAGTTTTATAATTTTCCTCATATAGATCATGTACATATTGTGTTAGATTTATACCTAACTATTTAATTTGGGGGGTCCTAATGTAAATGGTATAGTGTTTTGAATTTCAAATTACACTTGTTTACTGCTGGCCATTTACTCTTTGAAATATGAAAGATGAAAGAGAATCAAAGATGATACAGACATGATTCCTACTCCTATGGAACTTTTATGAAAAATTATCATATAGTGACCAATGGTATATTTTTCCTCTTTACCTGCCCCATTTAAGCTCAGTCCTGTAGAGTGAGTTTTTGAAGGTAAGGTAGAGATGGTGAAGATGGCTTTTCAGGATGAGTAATCAGTGGATACAATCAGTAGTCAATGAGAAAGTCCTGTCTGGAGAACAGTGAGGCACCAATGTAGAACATAGGGAGAAGAATTAGGAGACGGATCTTCTGAAAGACCTAATATGCCAAGTTATGGAGTGTATCACACCAACCAGATGCAAGAGTATTTTTGTTTTTGATTCAACAGGTTTTAAAAAACAACTGGATATAGAGAGGAAGGAAAAGTGGAAGCTGAGAATGACAACAAAGATTCCACTTTGAGGAATGAAGGTTAATCTAGTGGTCATTTTTTAAAGTTCATTTGGCAATTATCTAAGTTTGGGATTAGATCCAAAAAGAAGAGAAGGAGAGTTAGGGAATTTTAATTTTTTCTCCTTCAGAAAATGAAAGCAAGGACCATAATAATACTTAAAGTGTAGGTAATAGAAATATCTGTCCCCAAATGCAGATGAATAAACAATAATATTTTCCTAGTCAACATGACCCAGACAGGATTATGTTCTAATTTATTAATATTTCCTCTCTAAAGAAGACATAGCGATTGATAGTAGTTCGCTTCACTAGCTGAGTCTTGGGAGGAAATTCGTTAATGAGAGATAAAACCTGACTCCTTCCCAAAGACTAATAAAATACTTTAAGGGAAGCAATAAACAAGCAGCCAGTTCACGTGTGATGACAAGAACTTGGTGAGAGAGCATTTTAAAAATCTAAGCCCTGATCACAGCCTGGGGTTGCTGAAGTACTAGTTAATCCTACAGCCAAGATATTTTCCAGGAATAGGAAGGAGAAGTCTGAAGAGGTTATGGAAAAAGAGATGGCTGATGCTTTTTGTTCTTTGGGTACCAGAATCCTATTGTCATTTGGGGGTATGGATCCCAAAATAATTATATTTCCAAAATTCCCAATAAATAGGCCTTGATTTTTAAACTCTTCTTTCTTTTTCTTGTTCTTTGTCACTAGAGTATTTAATTCTCCTGAACCATGAAGATGAGAATTAAAATTTTTGCAAATAGGATTTTTGCAAACCACTAAGTTTAGCCCATTAAAAACAATCTGCAAAGTGAGTGACGGTATTAACCAAGACAATGAAACAAGCATTTTGAGTAGAGGATAAGGAGTTCAGCTTTGAATGTGTTGTGGTTGAGGGTCTGATGTATATTGAAATGAAAATTTCTAATAGGAGATGGGGAATATGGGTCAGGATTACAAGCGCATTCAGAGCCAGAGTTACATTTGAGAATTCCTGTCATGAGAGAAGTCCCAGACATTGGGCCAATCACCAAGAGAAGGTTTACAGATCTGGATTGGACTAGGACCAAGGAGAAAACTCTGAAAACCACCAAAATTTAAGCCGGAAGATTAACTGGAAGAGAATCCAGAAAGGAAGACTAAATATTAAAAGATAAAAGACTAAAATTTGGAGTCCTATCTTCTTACTGTCTTCAGAGAGACACATGTTTGATTTATGTTATTTGTGAATTTCTTATGCAGTATGTAGACAGGTAAATGGGATGGGAGTACTATTTATGGATTAAGTCCAAGAAATTTGACTAAGGATGCATGCCAATCACATTACCATAAAAATAAAATATTTAATAATAAATTTATTAAAAGAACAGTAAGACTTTTACACTGAAAACTATGAACCATTTTTGGAAGAAATAAAAGATCTAAATAAATGGAAATATATTTTATCTTCATGGATCAAAAATCTTCATTAACATCAAACACAGTAGTGAATAGAATAAGGTTAGAATGCTCACTATAATCACTATTATTCAATACTATTTTGATGATCTTTGCCGATAAATAAAATGTTATATATATATACACATATACACACACAAAATAAAGATCACTGACTTTACTTACAAATGATATGATCACAAAAAACTTCAATAGGCTGCATGAAAAAAACTTGGAGTCGATGCTAGACACAGAACTTAAAACTAATGCATAAAGAAATATTCTTGCAATCTACCAGAAATAAGAAAATAGAGCTGAAGTGTTAGGACATTTGGGGATTCACCTAGAAATAATATAACAAAAGTTAGAAAAGGTCTTAATGGAGAAAATTATAAAACTATATAAAGACATAAAAGAAGACCTGAAGCACTATCCTAAAGGTACCAATTTTCCCTAAATAAATCCACAAACAGTTGCAGTTCTGACCAAAATATCAAAAAGATTTTATACAGTGAACTTAAACTTCTTCCTGTGGAACATACTAAAGGTCTCAAAAATAGACCTAAGCATACATTGTGTATTCAGTTAAATAAAGAGATGTTATTTTATACCATTTGGGGATGTAATAAATGATGTTGACTTTCCAAATGGATAAACTTAGATATCAAGCTCACAAACAAAATTCCAATGTAATTAAGACCTACATATGAGAAACAACAAAAATTTTAGGAAAAAATATAAAAAATGTCTCTGACTAGGAATAGGGTAGGTTTTTCAAACCACACACACACACAAAATCTATAAAAAGAGATCAGTAAATTTCACTATATCAATATACAACACTTATATATGTCTAAAGATATCATAATCAATGTTAAAAGACAGGTAACAAACTATAAATATATAAAATCAAACCAAAGTAATCACTTAAGAAAAGGCAAACAATCAACACCAAATTGGTCAAAGGATTTAGAACACTAGTCTCAATTTAGGATCTCTGAAAAAAAAATAAGAAGTTGAAATAATGTTTAACATCACTATTATTCAAGGAAATTCAAACTATATCAACAATCAATCGCCATTTAACACCAATGGCAAAAGATAAAGCCTGACAACATCAAATATCGGTTAAAATAGTCATCTACCTGATGGTAAAAAAATAATTGATCTAGTAGCCTCTTTGAAATGTAATTTGGCACTATGTGAGAAAATATAAAATGGACGTGGCCTATAGTCATGCCCAATCAAACCATTCAAGTGAAAAAAACAACAAAAAAGGAATGTACTGTCTAACAGAAATTGAAAATCCAGGGCCTATATCCAGAATTAGGGATGCAACCAGTATTAAATTCACCTTCTCCCTTGAATATACCCTCTCAGTGGAGTCTTTCACAGTGTTGCCTCATTCTGCAGACATGGTCTTTCCCAGGTGGCAAGACTTTTACTGACCCTTGTAGTAAGCAAAGGGCAGCTCTTTCCCAAAGCTTCAACAGTAGTCCTAAAGTGTACTCAAAGGCAAGAGACTTGATACGGTAAACAACTTGTCCCAACTGGCTCAGGAATTTCCTGGTTTTAGCATGAAAAGTCCTGCATCTCGGGAACCCATTCAAATCAAAATGGTATGTCCAAGACAGTCTCAGTTTTAAAACTGAAAGCCCAGTGTAAAAGTGGGACTGTTGGTCACACTACAAGATGGGGTCATGTGATTATAGCCCTGCCTAAATGGGGATGGAGAGTTTATTAAAGACAAATAGTCTGGGCAGATGAAATTTAAATGCCTAGAGGGGATTTGGGTTACCTGATTGTGGTCTTCACTCAACCCAATCTGGCTGCATGCAAGAAACACTGTAGCTAAAAAAATGCACAAAAATCTTTGAACAAAAGAGAGGATTTTCAGCAGATTTATCCTTCTTTTCTCTATGGGAGTACGATCCATAACTGATATATACACATTTGCTGTATATTTTCCTGTCTCTTCTGGTTTACTTGTTATTTAAGAAAGCTGCCTAAAAATGTCATGGAGTGAGTCAGTTTTCCTGTCTGCCATTGTTAACTGCAGGTTTTACTCATACAGTGGTGCATATTAATGTCTAGTCCTATTCTCCAGTCTGGCTTCACTGCAGATTTTTCTCTAGGTCACTGTTTTTCATTAAACTTAAAAAGGTCAGTGAAGGCTAAATTTTACCGTTTCCATTAACAGAGGCGGTTGTCATTGCTGAAATCTACCAAACCCTGCTTCGAAGAACATCAGTTTGCCTGCCTGGGTCTTAGACCTACATCCGCTTCCTTCTGCCTGGAGGGAAGCCCAGCAAAAGATGTGTGGTGCTGCGGGAGTGGTGAGCTGTCTCCCCACAGCTTCAGCCTGACAGCAAAGCATGGCTCGAAGTCTGCAAGAACTGATGGCTCCAGACTAAAGAAAAAACAGAGGGTGGAGGTGCAAATGAGGAAATCAAAGAACCGTTTGCAGAACTGAAAAAATAGACATTGGATTTGCAAATGTCTCTAACCAGCTGGATTTGGTAAACACTGAAAGCAGCATGATTTTATTTACCTTTATTGTAAGCCATGAGAATGCCTTGGTTTTTAAGAGCCTGGCAAACTTCCTTAAATAAAAGTAAATTGTGTTCCACTAAAATTCACTTCTAAGAAACCGAGGTAAGTGTTTGTTTCAAGACTGAGAAGTTATTCCTCCTTTGATTGTGAGTACTAACCTTGAAGCCTCATTGAATATCAGCTACACTGAATAATCAATCATAATTTTCATTTTCATTCCATTGATTGAAAAATAGAGTTTCTTTAAAAAAAACTTATTGAAATAAATATTGTCTACTCAGGAGTTAGCCCTGAATAATGATAGAAAACTATCTTGCAATTTCAGTTGATTATAAACTTTATGTGAGATACTACAGTGATGTGATTGCTAGAAATATGCTATGAAGGTTGACTGTATTAGGAGAAATAGACACTTTTGTGGTAAAGGCTCATCTCTCTTACTCCACCTAGAAATGATCTGCTGTGTGGTAGGCAGAACAATGCTTCCCCCACCCAGGATGTCAACATTCTAATTCTTGGGATCTCTGAATATGTTACCTTACATGGCAAAAAGGATTTTGCAGATGTGATTAAAATCAAGAATTTGAAATAGGGAGATTATCCTGAATTATCTCTGTGGGCTCAATTTAATTACATGAGTTCTTAAAATCTGAGACCCTTTCTTGGCTATGGGGTCAGAGAGAGGGAGAGGAAGATGGAATAAGGGTCAGAGAAATGTAATATTGCTGGCTTTGAAGAGGAGGAGGAGACCATAAGCCAAGCAATGTAGGCGCCTCTAGAAGTTGGAAAGACAAGAAAATGGAACCTTTCCTAGAGCCTCCAAAAGGAGCACAGCTCTGCCTACACTTTGATTTTAGCCCAGTGAGACTCACAGACTTCTGACCTAAAAAAGTTTAAGATAATAAATTTGTGTTATTTTAAGTCACAAACTTTGTGGTAGTTTGTTATAGCAGCAATAGGAAACAAATATTGCTCTTATTAAATCTTAACAAATCAATATTGTGAGACCTATAAATATTCCAATTTTTATGAGACTATTTTCCTTTCTTCTCTTCAAACATCTAATACTAGAGTTACCTCAGTATGTAAAACAAGTTTGTGGCTTATTCAGGTTTCCAATGTTCTTACATTTAAAGTTGAGCTCACTTATTTTATCTACAAGGCTTTGAAACTTCAAAACTTCACTGTTAAAGGTAATCTAATCCTTTAATTCACATTTATGTATATTAGTCACATAATTATATGCATACATTCACATATCATGTTCAATAACATATGTTTAACATTCCACAAGATATAAATAACTCTCACATAAAGAAAATGACCTAGTCAAATGTTATCTGAAGATCTCACCAGTGTAACCAAATTCTTTCTAAAGACAAGTATGTATGGATCATAGAAATATATCTTTCCCCAAAAGAAATGTGATACAGGAAGATATTTATCTAATTCCAATGGGATTTTGTAATCTAAATATATTGATGGACTTTTAAAAAGTTATTTTAACCACTCCACTGAACAACACAATCACCTATTAACCGCATCAGTGGAGGAAAGCAGCTTCTTCTGAAGGAGAGGAAAGCTTTGAAACTCATTTCATCTTCTGCTACACAGAGCCTTTCTCACCCAGGTTGCTCAGTACTAAAATGTCTCCATCTCCTTGAACACTGAAAAGATGAGACCCTTTCTCTTTTTGGAAGGTTACTGCTGGACCCCAGTCAAAAGTGGGAGATGGTAGACTTAACTTTGAGTATTTGGATGAAATAACCCTTTAGCTGGTTTTACCATCCTAAGCAAAACATTACATTTTACATGTATATGTATATGTTCATACCAAGGATACAATATTTTTGTTGTTTTCACATTCATTTCATATTTTTACTATTAGCAAAGAAGCTTTATTGAGCAATAGTTTTCTAATAAGCAGTAGTTTTATAATAGGCACAGGGGAGTTCTAAAACAACTGTCCCCCTAATATAAGAAGACTAAATGGACCTCATTAAGCAGTTTGGTCCCTAGAAATTCTATGATTAAAAGTGACTAGCCTTGGGGCTTCCCTGGTGGCGCAGTGGTTGAGAATCTGCCTGCCAATGCAGGGCACACGGGTTCGAGCCCTGGTCTGGGAGGATCCCACGTGCCACGGAGCAACTAGGCCCGTGAGCCACAATTACTGAGCCTGCGCATCTGGAGCCTGTGCTCCACAACAAGAGAGGCTGCGATAATGAGAAGACCGCGCACCGCGATGAAGAGTGGCCCCCACTTGCCGCAACTGGAGAAAGCCCTTGCACAGAAACGAAGACCCAACACAGCCATAAATAAATAAATAAATAAATAAAATTAAAAAAAAAAAAAGTGACTAGCCTTGTGGACATTGCTCAGAGGCTTACGAGGTTCAGACCATTTTAAGATCAGCAGGCTTCCACTATGACTGAAGCATTAACTGATGCTCAGGATGACAAAATAAAGCTCCTACTTTTGTGGTTCAGAACTACAACAAATTTATTAAGAAAAAATCTTTAAGAATAGAAAGATATTCTTATGATGAAAGTGGAGCACAACTAGAGAACATAAATGTGAAAGAAATGAATCTCTTTCTAAAGGTCTCTTCTCGTGTTCTTTACACACTCGAAGAAACCAAAGGAAATTCTGCACAGAAGAGCTTGAAGGCTTATGTTTTTCAAAAAAATATAGAAACTTTTTTCAAATACTGCTTGTTTGTAACATTGCTTGGAAGCTGAAAATTTTGTTGTTGTGGTTGCTGTTATTATGCTTATTTTTTGTTGTTGAGGATTTCTTAACGTAGAATATTTACATATTTTATAAATATATATTGCATATAAACGTATAATATTTAGTAGATGCTTTTGGTGACTCATGCAGATGTGTTGGGCTGATGCACCCATTCTCCAACTGCTATTAACTCTTGGCTGCTAACAATTCACAGCTGCACTCTTCCCCTATGACTTGAGTGATCACACCCTCAGCCTCAGTTAGGGTTCCCAGTGAGGAACCACCTGACAAGGAGGTACATAAGCTGGGCCTGGTTTTCAGAGAGGATAACCCTGTGGTACCATTTATACGTCAGAGCTCCCCGCGGTCTTAGGCCAAGGTCAGGCTTCAGCTGAACCCCTATCTTTGCCCAGCTTCTTCCCCTGTCTTATTCAGCTTTGCTCACTCTTTCACAGATTTCCCTTGAGAACACTACCTGAGGAAGTGCCTGTACAAGAGTCCCTGTCTCAAGCTCTACTTCCAGGGAATCAAACCTAAAACATAAGAAGGAAGTAAAGAAATATAAAGAAAATAGAGGAAGATGGAAGGCTAGGAGATGTAGTATATGAATAAGAGTTCCATAAAGAGAGAAAGGAAAGACTAGAGGAGAAATAATAGTCAAAGAAAAAAAAAAGAATTTTCCTGGGTTGAAGAGTCTCTTGACATATTTAAAGGATTAAGCAAATGATAGAAATATCCAAAATTCATCACCGTCATTAAAGATTATTTGGAGGTTCTAATCACTACAGTGAAGAAAGAAAAAGCAACAACAACAATTAGAAGAAAAGAAACAAAATTATCATTATTTGCTGATCATTTGACTATAAAGCTTGAAAATCTGAAGACTCCCACTGGGAAATTATTTGAGTTCCAAAAGATGGTCAGTGACAAACTATGTACTCAATGAAAAAAAAAATCAATAGCTTTTCTTTGTACTAGCAATAACTACTTAGAAAATGTACAGGGTGGCGGGGGGGTGGAATTCCATTTGAAGTACAGCAAAAATTGTAAACTTCCTAGGAATAAAGTCAACATGAAATAAACTAGATCCATTTAAAACATGTATAAAGCTTTACTATAGGACATAAAACAAAGCCTATGTAAGCAAATGAAGATTCCAAAATGAGAAGACCATAAGGAAGCCGATTCTTTCCAAATTAAGATAAAAATACAATGTAATACAAATATGAGTGCTAATCTTGGGTTGAGGGGACAGTTGGTGTGGTGTGTATGGAGTCTTAAGAAATTAAAAAAGAAGTTCATCTGGAAAAATAATTCATGAACCTAGCCAAGGGAAAAGAGATTATCTCTGACAAGTTATTCTCTTATTAAAGTTCTACACAAGTGAAGATATATTTTCTACACAAAGCAATTACATTTTTTTGAAGTATTGAATTCTAGAACCAAATTCCAGTTTTATTCAAGTTGTCTGGATTGCTTATGGGTAAGGGGACTAGATAATTTTTCATCAAAATTTGAGAGACTGAAAGAGGTAACTACTAATAATTATGGTGGGACAACAGGTGTTAACAGGCCTGACTTGGGAAAACCAAGATCCACAGTCATGCTATTTATAGGTTATATCTTATTAGAAAGCAGCTTAGTATCAAGAACTTTGAATGAGGATTAGGATATAGACATATATGGGGGCCATTATTCAGCCTACCACAATGACATATGAAAAAGCAGCTGGTATTTTAGCTGATCTCTCAACACTTGTGATTTTCTTCCAAAGTAGAAAATAGCTAAAATGGAAGATGGGAAAAGGAGGGGTAGATAAAACGTAATTCACTCTTCCACTTTTGAGTTCCAAGATAGACCTCATATTTACTTCTGAGATTGCTATATATATCACTAGATACAATTGCAAAAACAGCACAGGTGGGACATAAACCTTCTCCAGATTCAAGTCTTCTAAGACAAAATGTTTCAGTGATAAATGCTTAGAGGCTTGAATTTCCTCTATAAAACTAGTGTTAACCTAGGGTATTTATCTGCTGTTTTTCCTAGGACATAACATCTATAAAGGAATAAAAAAGATCATGAGTATTAGAAATAACACCCGAGACCAGAAAAAAATGTTCTCCTGAGAAATGGAAAGTACTTCTCAAATGTCACCCTCAAATATCTTGGTTTGGTTTAAAGTCAGCATCCCTGCATTGCAATAGACCCCAGAGAATATATTCATCCAATATTGTTTAGATATTGAATGGTGGAGGTAGAAACATATCTAAATCTCTTGAATCATGTCTGTGTGGCCATTGTGTGAGAGGGAGGGAATGACAGAGGAAAATGAGAGAGAGAGAGTTAGTTTTAGGAGTGGGAAAGCAGGGAAGCAATAGGTCAGAGACTGTATATATGAATCATAGCTGAAGTTACAAGATAATAAACTAGACCAATTGGACAGAGCCTATTCAAGCACATTTTTAGCTACTGGATGAGGGAACAAAGTAATCCCTATGGTAAAAGAAAGAAAATAGCTGCTAAAGTTTGGCAAATAATATTTATTCCTCTTAAAACAGCATTAGATGGTATGAAAGTATATATGGATGAATAAACCATTCTTAAGACCTGGAAAGGAAAACAGCACACATTTCACCCAAATCTAACAAAGAAAGGTGCTGGGTTTTCATATCCATAGGGAAAACGTTTCTCCTAATATATGTCAGCAGCTAGGCTATTGTGGTCTTTTCCGTTGAGGTTGTCTTTTCAAAAGCACACCATGCGTGGGAATCTAAGTCCCAAGACAATCTCTATTCCCTGGAGATTAATGTCGTGTCAGTAAAATCTCAGAGAATACAAGTTATTTGGCCCATTCATTCAGTTCTTCTGTTAATATGTGCCCCAGTAATTCCAAATACTCCCATTTTTCCCTACTTGCTTCCATTTTCCAGTCTGCCTTTGTCCATGCCATTCTCAGTTCCTGTAATCCCTGTCCTCAATCATCTTTTCCCACCCTGGGAATTGAGATTGCCTGATTGCTAAAAGTGAGCTCAGAGATTACCCTCAGCTTTGTTTCTTCTTAGATGAGAATAGTACAGTGGTTAATCGGTAGACCCAAATGTCACACTCAGTTTGGCACCTAGATCAAATACCTCCTAGTTGTGGGCAAGTCAAGCTTCCTCCACTGCAATTCCCTTCTCTACTAAATGCAGATTAAAGCTTTAACCTACCACAGGGTTATTGTGAGGATCAAGTGAATTGATAAAGAGCACTTGAATGATGACTGAGTGATGCAGAGTTGAGTCCTCAATAAGGGTCAGCTGGCACGTTCCCCAAGTGGAATTCATCACTGCTTCTTCAGACTCCAGTTGCACTTTTTGCTCTTCTTTACCAATCTTTCCAACTCCAATTAGTTATTAACATATACATTATACCTCCATGCCAAAGTGTGTCTTCTCTGAGGACAGGGTAATAACCTTCCTTACTTTTTACCCTCTACAGCCCTTGCATATAGTAATGGAACAACTAGCATTTATTGACCACACAATATGTGCCAGAAATTATGTGAGGTTTTTATATGCATTTTCTCATTTAATCTTATACTATCCCTATGTGGCAAGTAGTATTAGTCATCCCCACTTTACAGATGAAGAAACAGGTTTAGGAGATTAAGTAACTTGCTTGATGTTACATAGTTAGTAGGGATTTTCTGATCCTAAATCCCAAACTCTTAACCACTGTGTTATATAATCCCCTACTTGCTATACCATAAATGTACAGTATTGAATGATAGATTGAATGATCATAATCTTTACCATAAATATTTTTATAGTCTCTGCTTTGTGATGGGAACATTATAAATAACCACTACTCGACTTGGAGAGTCATGTTTGCCAATTTTTATTATGAAGAATAAAATAAAGTATAAAGAATTTTATAATTGAGGAGTAGGATGAAATACATACATTTAGCCCATAATGCTGTAGTATAGAGCCTTGCTACTCAGAGTGGTCTATGGACCAGGAGCATTAGCATTACCTGGAAGCCTGGAGAATGGAGAATACTCTTGGGCCTCACCCCAGATGCACTGAATCTAATCTATATTTTAATAAGTTTTCCAGCTAAATAATCATTTTTATAGAGGTCATGAAACAACAAATTCTCCACTTCTTAAGAATAAATGGAAGTTGTTTGGACTTAGGGAGATTTTTTTCCCAAAAATAAGTATCAAGAGATCATAAAGTAATATATGAATGTGTAAGAGTGTGTTTTTGAGAACTTTTTTTTTTTAAATAAATTTATTTATTTTTTGTTGCTTTGGGTCTTCGTTGCTGCGCGCGGGCTTTCTCTAGTTTGGTCGTGGTGAGCGGGGGCGGGGGCTACTCTTCATTGCGGTGCGCAGACTTATTGCGGTGGCTTCTCTTGTTGCGGAGCACGGTCTCAGGGTGCGTGGGCTTCAGTAGCTGTGGCACGTGGGCTCAGTAGCTGTGGCACGTGGGCTCAGTAGTTGTGGCTCGCAGACTCTAGAGCGCAGGCTCAGTAGTTGTGGTGCACGGGTTTAGTTGCTCCACGGCATATGGGATCTTCCCGGACAAGGGCTCAAACCCGTGTCCCCTGCATTGGCAGGCTGATTCTTAACCACTGTGCCACCAGGGAAGTCCCTTTGAGAACTTATTTTTAAATGATATACTATCATTTATTTCAGAAACCTCAAGTAGGTAAAGGGTCTCAGTTCCTGAGCATATGAAAGACTATAATTAATTCTATAGTATGAGCTTCCTGAAAACAGAGACTTTGTCTCATTTAGTGCCTAGCACAAAGTAGGGACACAACAGATACTTGGTGAATGAAAAAACGTATGTCCTCAAGATTCTTAGGGCAATTCATGTGTATCCTTCAAAGAGAAGGACTGGGGACAGGAATAACTTCTAGGGCGCTACTGGCTCAAACTTTAGAGATGTGAGTTTTCTTAAGTATCCTAATATGGAAGGGATTTTTGCCATTAAGAAGGATACAAAGAGGTGAAGAGAACACTATGTTAATTCCTGAGTATGTCTTATATTAGGGATAATTATAAATTACATAACAGGAAAATAATCATCTTTTCCTGGTGGCAGGGTATCAGTTCCATCTCCTCATTTTAGAAAACTCTTGAACAATAATAAGCTTTCAATTTTGTTCTTTGAATGTTATCCCAAGAGTTTTTCCTTAGGACAAGATGATTAATTCAGCACCTATTTCTGGACACCAGGGAGCAAATCTCAGAACGGGCCCAATCACAAAGCCAGACCTGTTGCTCTGTCAGTATAAAGAGGACAGCTGTTTTCACTCCAGCATCTACTCGCGATGATGACCTCTTCCAGTGTGTCATATCCTCTTTCTGAGTTAAGCGTCAAGGCCAGAGATACAATCCTGACAATATTATGAGAAAAACAATAAACGTGTCCAGGTGCCAAATCACAGACAGTCTAATTAGCCCCTAACTTTAGAGTTAAATAGAACAAACATAGACACAAAAGGCATTGTCTCATTCATTACATGCTGGATAACCAAGATTTTTTATTATCCTTAAGTACTGACAATATCTGATTCTTTTACCACTTTTGCTCTTAGAAAGTTACAGAGGTTGCCAAGGTTTAATCATCTTGCCTTCGCCATCAATGCTGTGAAGGAAGGAGTAATCTATTCTAGAGACTTAGAATAAAAAACAAATTTTTTTCCATTGAGAAATTTTGAAATGCTTTTAGCTAAATAGCTGAAATAAAAGCAAGAATTTCTATTAGTGTCTCACAAAGCTACCTGTATTAATGGACATATTTATGACAACAGGGAAATTTATTTTTAATACAACTTGATTATTTTGTAAGGAAGATAATGCTAATATTTTTGGTTAGTTTTATTATCATAACAAAAGTGAAATGTATAAGAAAAAGAAAAGTTACTCTGCAAGAATTTAACGCCAGTAAAGCACTTAAACAGGGACACTGTTCTTCACAGACCTTCTCTGCAGTGTCCTGACACTGCTGCCTCTGAAAGCCATCTGCTTACCTCTCAGATAACTCCCTTGGGTAAACCCAGGGCAGTAATTCCTATGACAAGGAAAATTGAAAATATCCACAGAGGAATGAAGCAGTATTTCAATCTACCAGGCAAAGTAATTCCAAAGGGTTGATGGATTAGAGGTCAAAAATGTCAAGTGCTCCAAAAATTAAATAGTTCACTCATAAATCATTCAACTCAGGCAACAGCAAAAATAATAGTGCTTGTCCTAACAATCACCAGAAAGAAAGAACACATTCCAGCCACAGTGACAACATTGTTTTTCCCTCTAATCTCTAACAGCAGCATGTTTGGGAGCATAGGCAGGACAAAGAATAGAAATATCCATCTTAAGGGGAGGAACTCTGACATATTCGCAAAGAATAATCAAAAAGAACAGCTCATGCATAGAGAAAAACAAACCAAAACCACAACACCAGAACTGTGTCTTTCAACAGAGAGATCCCTGAGATACCTATAAAATACATGAGCACTGAGCATGGCAGTCACCTTTGGCTGAACTAGAGAAAGGAATTGCAAGGGCAGGGGGGTGAGACAGGTCTGCTCTTCCCCTGATGGAAGCACCAAGGAAACAAAAGATGTTAAACAGGTTCAAGGTAAATCGATGGATGTCAGCTTAACCTTACAGGTATGACTCAGTGTGTACACATACCAAAAGCTGCCTGAGGCTGCTTACCCAAAAGTGCAAAAAGTCTCAGGAATGACCTTTGTCTACTCTTTTTTTAAACAAGTGTTTTGACTGAAATATAACATGTTTTTTATATAGATAGATAGATATAGATACATAGACAGGTATAGATATATAGATATATGTATAGCATGTTATACTTCTAAGTAATATATACTTACTGGTATATATAAAATTTATACTTATAAAATTTTGTATTTGCATGTGTATGTCTATATTTGTTTTGTCTCATTTTTTGTTTTCTCCACAAATGAAAGCATACTTTATATATACATAGGTTCTATTCTGAACCTGGTCTCTTTTTGGTTAAACTATATTTGAGATATTTCTTTGGTAACACATAAACATCTGCTTCACTTTTAAGGGACAAGATAATATGTTGATTGGATGTCCCTTTATTTATTCAACTTGCCATTAACACTGAAATATTTCATTCTTTACAAATACATCATTTTGTCCTTTGAAAAGAGTTTAATCCACTACCAAAACTGTATAAGGATGTTTTGTTTATTCTCACGGTCATCCACACTATATTTGATCTTTGGTGAATCTAATAGTAAAATGGCATTTCATTTTTTAATTTTTATTTTCAGAACTATGAATAATATTAACATCCATTTATATTTTTTAACAGCCATTTGTATTTCTTTAAATGTGAATTTGAAGTTTTATCTTTCATTGATTCGTTGAAACCCATTGTCAACAACAAATTGGCACTTGCCATTGGCACTTGCCAGCTACCTCTGCAAGGATCAAATCATGTGCTGCTGCAGCTGCTGATTTTCAACACCCCCTGAAAGGATTTCAGGGTGGAGATCAGAAATGAGGCACTCTGTGCCCTGGGAAAACTAGCAGAACAGGTCTTCAGATAGTTAGATATTTTCAGGAGCCAATCTCCTCATATCTAGAAAAGCACTAAAATCTTTCACGGTGAAGACTACTCCTTGTGACTAACAGAAACCTTCTGCAAAAAAATATGTGCTTGATTGTATGTACTCCCCCTTCACCAAAATCACATATATATTGACCTTCCCTCCTACCTCTTTGGAGCAGTTTCTCAGAGCTATCTGAAATGCTGTCTCCCGGGCTGCAGTCCTCATTTTGCCCCAAATAAAACTCAACTCGCAACTCTCAGGTTGTGCTTTTTTTTTTTTTAAGTCGACACCATTATATTCCATATTTCATCAAATCTAAGACATCATTATTTGTAACAAGGGAAAAAAATCTCTGCTCATTACACTAAGAAACAGTGCTTTCTTATCACTTATAATTTTTAATTTAAACATATTAAAATAATCCTTTTACACTTAAGTAGATGTTTTGGTCATGTTTCACTCTAGCAAATATAGACAGGAAATAAAGCAAAATATATTTCTCCAATTCAATGTCTGACTCTTCAGAATCAATTTGCAACCCTGAGTCCTCCATGTCCATGGTTTTCTTCACAAGAGTGTCTTCTGTGCAGTCAAGAGAACTGGTATTGAAGCATTTCTTAAAAGCAGTCCCTACAAGATCTAAAAGCCACCAGGCCTGGGCTCTGAAACTGACACTGCAATTAAGTAAAGCTAGCCTGCTCTAGACTCCAACTGCAGGAATGCTGCTAACTAGTCTGATAACCCCCCTCCCCTCCCTCTCACAGCCATCTGTTTCTTACAGTGATGCCATTTTAGGAAGCTTCCCAATATTGCCACTCTAGAGATACTGAAACATCAGGAAGATGTGGATTACAGTTAACAAAATCCTCAGTAATAATACAAGACTTTGCAGTAGGAGTTGTAAATACCTTTTCTCAGCTGGGCACTTTGACTACTATTTTGATCAGTGAGAACATTTATATTTTCATGTGGTCAAATGTATCTTTTTTTTTTTCTTTATGGAGTATGAACTTTGTGTTTGGACCTTCCCTACACTAATATTATAGAAAAAGTTGCCCATATCTTCCAAGACACAGTTTTGTTTTGTTTTTTTAACTGTTCAGTTTGTGATCTAATAGGACATGGAGTGTGTGTGTATTGTGTGTTCAGTACAATAGAACTGTTGTACTGAATAGAATTCTAGCTTTCTTTTCCCAAATAACTACCCAGGTTTCCCACCATCACCATATACTAAATTTCCATATCTGTGTTGGTTTACTTTATAGTTTGTCTGTTTTATACATTGCTTCCATATCTGTGTTGGTTTACTTTATAGTTTGTCTGTTTTATACATTGATCTACCTATATTCTCATAAAGTGCAACAAAATTGTCATATAGTGAAACTATGAAATATTATAAATCTTGCAAGGCTACTAGATTTTCAATACTCCTAAAATTTTCTTCATTTTTACTTAAGTGCTATTTCTCTGAGTTTTCTAATCAGTTTAAGTTACAAACAAACAGTCTTATTTTTATTGTCACAGTATCAAGTTTACATGAATTAGAGCATTGCAGTCTCTAGAACACCAATTTACTAAGAGTAATGAACTCATTCTATTTATTCAAATCTCATTCCATGTTTTAAATTTTTCAATTAAGTAAGCCCTGTTAACTTATATTGCTAAATTTCTCTCTCAGTATTTTACTTTTTTATTGCTGTTGTGAACAGGAGGCTTTATCTAATATAGTTTCTAACTAGCTATAATTAATAAGGAAGCGATTGATTTTGTAACCAGGCTGATTACTACAAATTTTCTTCTTAGTTCCAATACTATTTTCAGTTTATTATTGAGTTTTCCAAGAATACAATCACATTTTCTATGAAAATATTTTTCCCTCAACTTTACAGTCTTTAAAACTCTTTGTAAAATTTTTGAATAACATTTACTGATATGTCCACAATAATATTACAAAATACTAAAAGTAAAAGGCACTTTGATGGAAAAGTTTCAAATAGTTCAGCCTTGAGCATGATATTGGAATTTGATCAGAGATGCAATTTCTACCAAATTAAGGAAGTATCCATCTCTAATCAAGGTATAAAATTACATACAATGTATGACAATATCCACTATGGAACAATTTCATGGCCTATTCATGTCCCCAGATTTCCATGTTCCAAGTAAGGGTCTCTTGACTAGGTCCTTCAAATCCTGAACATCATTGCGTCCAAGATACATCAAAATATACAGGGTTCTCAGTATGTTACTTCATTTGGTCAAAATTTTACACTGCTAGGCTACTACCGTTTACAATTAGTAGATTGGGTGTTGGCTGTCTACTAGTGTCATTGAAGATGCAGACTTTTGTTTTTTGCATCATTTTAATTAGTGTTAGAAATGGAGTAAACTAGAAACACCTTAACTTTACCATGTTCAACTGGAAGTATTTCATTATGTGTTTACTAAAATAATTTATAAGTCTGATTCTTTTTTCTTGATGGAATTCACAAATTTTTGAAATATTCAGTGGGGGAAAAAAAAGCTTTTATCAACTTTTTCACCTTCCTCTACCAGAAAAAAACTTAGAAGGCTTTTAAATGTTTAATTTTCATCTCTTGTTAAGGTGTCATAACTTCCTGTCATTATGGCCGACTGAATGGAATGCTGTACAAAGACACATAGATTACAGACAGTTTATCGTTAAAAATGAAATTTAATGCCACACCAAGCTTGAAACCAAGAAAATATCTAGGTGCCAGAAATAAAGAGGGAATTCAAAGTCAAAAAGGTAATTGAAACTAACACAACATTGTTCATAAGAATACTGGGATACCAACTGTGAACTTAAAGGAAATTGGGCCTCATGCCAGTGTGGGAAATGTGGCTGGAACTGATCCACCTTCATAAAAGTGTTTATCACCAGGTGTCATGTTATCTGTAGTACAGGGACTGAAAACTCAGCCCACAAGCCTAGAAGTTTTGCAAACATTGTGACAGGAAGTTAGATGGGATTTCTATTGCCCCAGAGTTGACAACTTGGTCACAGGTGAAAACACAGGCCCTAAGCATCACTTATTCTAAAAAGAACCATCAGTGTCTGGGGCTGGAAACCTCCCCTGTGGGCTTCATAAAAGTTTCCAAAACTGGCACGACTGTAATTAACCGTCACCCAAAACCAAATATAGGTAAAACACAAGCCGAGCAATTCTTGGGGTTTGGATTGAAGTCATCAGTATTGTGGGGGAGTAGAATATCCCCAATGAAAGGCATTACTTCCTGTTCACATATGGAGAGTATAATCTTACTAATATCTTAATTTCTCGTAGTGAAGAGTAAATAAATATAGATAAGTCAAATGGGTAAAACAAGAAATAGGAAATATTGGAAAGCAAGAAAGATATCAAAGACTAATCAGTGATTTTAAAATGACATAGAAATGAACTCATGGGGGCTTCTGTTAAGCAAGGAAAAATTTGAGTATCTAATGAATAATGAATGCAACTGAATGCACACTGAATATATTAAAAACCCTTGAGTTTATGATGACAACCCCCCCAAACTAAATGTTAATTCAACATCATTGGGAGGAGATCCATCAAGATGGTGGAGTAAGAGGATGTGGAACACATCACCTCCCACGAACACATCAAAAATACATCTACATGTGGAACAATTCTCACTGAAAACTAACTGGAAACTGACAGAAGGACTCCTGTGCAACCAAGGCTGTAAGAAAGATACCCAGGTAATCTGGTAGGAAAGGAAGAAAAGTGATGGTGTTTGGACATGCTCTGGGAGGAGACTCAGAGGAAGAGGAAGAATACACGGGCAGAGACCTGCCCTGGGGAGTGAGCGGTGAGAGCCACAGATTGGGTGCTCTAGTCCTGGGGTCCTACACGGGGAAGATGAGCCCCCTTGGGTGTTGAAGGACTGCTGGGCCTAACAGAAGGGCTGTGATAAGGCTGGATTCCACTCACGAGGAGTGCGTACTCTGACTAGCCCTCCATGCAGGGCAGAGAGAGGTCTGGCTCTAGCAGTTGCCAGGTTGCCCTCACCCAGCCCAAGCTGAGTGAACACTCTGGCCCTGCTTACTCCACATCATAGCGCAGCACTGGATCTGGGATGGCCACAAGCGAAGAGAAGACTTGACTCTGGGGTGCAGAGGCAAACCAGTCCCGGGGTAGAGCCTGTGGTGTGGAAGTAGCAGGCATTGCTGGCACTTACACAAGTAGCACATTAGAAGCAGCCCAGATTGCTAATGGTGGCCACTCCACCACAGCCCACCTCCCGATACATACCAAGAGTCCACACATGTCCTACTAGCTCTGCAGGGTGGCTCCATAACATAATGTTGGAGGCTGGGCACAGTGATCGGCTATTAGGGACAAAGGGAATTGCACCCAAAGTTGCATCTGAGTAGAGTGAGGGAAACAAATAGGAGCTCTTGCAGAGGCAGCTCTTCAGAGACAGCTCAGACCTCTGTCTGTGGCTGTCAGGAGCCAAGAGCCTGCATGGGCCCCACTTGCTTCATCAGTCCTCTGCTCTGGGGGAAGGGTCCCAGTGCAGAGAAAGAGGAAAATACACTTTTAAAAGGAACAGAGCCAGTTTGGGCTCAGGGCTTCTGATCTGGCAACTTGGGATCAGACCCCATGCCGACAGGGGAGGGACAGCCACTGAGCAGAGGGGAACTCCCGCCTCACAACAAGCTCCAGCTGTAGCCCCTCCATCTCCAGCCCCACCAAGTACCAAGGTGAGAGTTGACAGTACACTCTCAGGAAAGACATGACTTGTGTCCATGTCAATCCAGCTCTCCCATCAAAGGTGTTGGGCACATGCAGTCTGTATAGGAATGCCCCTGCCTAAGAACACCCCTTCAAGACTGATATGTAAATGTTTCACCTAAATTCATAGAGGCAGAGAAGTTTAAGCACAATGAAGAGGAAGAGGAGCTGCTCTTAATTGAAATAGCAAGAGAAAAACCCTGAAAAAATAAATAATGAAATAATCAAGTTACCAGACAAAGGATTCAAAGCATTGATAATAAAAATGTTAACTAAAAAAGAGAAAAACAAATACCATATGATATCACTTACCTGTGGAATCTAAAGTATGACACAAATGAACCTATCTATGAAACAGAAACAATCAGGAACACAGAGAATAGACTGATGGTTGTTGGTGGGGCGGGGGAGTAGGGGAGGGAAGGATTGGGAGTTTGGAATTAACAGGTGCAATCTGGTATATATAGAATGGATAAACAACAAGGTCCTACTATATAGCACAGGGAACTATATTCAGTATCCTGTGACAAACCATAATGGAAAGGAATATGAAAAAGAATGTATATATATGTATAACCGAATCACTTTACTGTATAGCAGTAATTAACACAATGTTGCAATTCAACTATACTTCAATAAAAGATAAATTAAAAAAATAAGAGTGAAATAAAGTTATCTGATATATAAAAAGATGTTAACTAAATTAGGGAAAAGAATAGAGCTACATAGTGATAATTTTAACAAGCAACTAGAAAATATTTTTAAAAGACCCAATTAGAAATGAAGAATTTAATAACTGAACAAAAAAAGAGACTAGAAGGAATGAATAACAGATTAAGTGATACAGAAGAATGCCTAAGTTATCTAGAAGATAGAATAATGGAAATTATTCAAGCAAAAAAAAAAAAAAGCAAATTTTGAAAGACATATTAAAGGGTCTTCTCTGAGTGCAAAAGAAATTAAGAATCTAAGGAAAGAGAAAATCCCACTAGGAAATGCCAATATTTAATAGGGACTGAGGATCAACCACTTAAATAAGCCAGTATGAAAATTAAAAGACCAAAATTTTAAAGCACTGTAACTACAATAAACAGGTAAGGGATAAGCATGAAGATGTAAAATATGACATCAAACACACAAAATGTGGGAGAGGGGAGTGAAAAATGTTGATCTTTTAGAAGGTGTTTGAACTTAAATGACTACAAGTTTAAAGCAAGTAAACATAGTTATAAGTCAACATATATGAATCCCATGGTAACTACAAATCAAAAACCTACAATAGATACACAAAAACTAAAAAGAAAGGGACATAAGCATACTACTAAAGAAAACCATCAAACCACAGGGAAGAAACAAAAAGAAGAAATGAACAGAGAAGAACTACAAAAACAACCAGAAAACAAGTAATTAAATGGCAATAAATACATACCTATTAATAATTACTTTAAATGTCAATGGAATAAATGCTTCAATCAAAAGATATAGGGTGGCTGACTGGTTAAAAAAAAAAAAAAAAAAAAAGCAAGACCCTTGTATATGCTGCCTACAAGAGACTCACTTCAGAGCTAAACACACACACGGGCCAAAAGTGAAGGAATGGAAAAAGATATTTCATGCAAACAAATGACAAGAAAGCAAGGGTAGCAATACTCATATCAGACAAAACAGACTTTAAAACAAAGGCTATAATAAAAATCAAAGAAAACATTATATAATGATAAAGGGATCAATACAAGAAGAGGATGTTACACTCCTAAACATATACGCACCCAATACCGGAGCATCTAACTGTATAAAGGAAATACTAAAAGACATAAAGGGAGAAAATGACAATAACACAATAATAGTAGGGGACTTTTAACACCCCACTTACATCAACGGACAGATCACCCAGCTAGAATACAAAATCAGCCTCCTAGCTTAACCTTCAAAACTCTAACATGAATTTTAAAGTCAAATAAAAAAATTATCACCATAAAACTTAAGACCTAGGATGAATTTTATTTCTGATTATATAATGGGCTAGTTGCCTGAATCAAAAACAGTAAATATTCCTTAATATAATTTTTTTTTTCCTTAATATAATTTTTAAAGTATATTCCTTGCTGCATCAAGGAGTTATCATGAGAGTAACAAATTCTCCAGGAAAAAGAAGAAAGGATGGAAGGAAGGAAGGAAGGAAGGAAGGAAGAGATGGATGGAGGGAAGACTCTAGGGATGTAAGTAGAGAATGTCATCCTTAGGATATCTGATTTTGAAAAAGAATATAATAGTATGCTCTTCCCCCAATGAATTTGAGCACCAAGGGTTATATCATACTATAGGGGTCATCTGGAAATTTTATTACTGCCTCAGGAATTGCAAAGAAATTTGATTCTTCAAACCTGGGTAAAAAGTTCAAATAGGGAAATATCACCATTAATAATTTGCAACAAAAATCTGTTTTAAAGCCTAAATTGAAATAATTCTCATTGGGAGAACTTCAGTAAGAATTTCATTCAGAGTGATTCTGAACCATTGCTGTCACTGGGCATTGGGAAGAGCAAATGAAAATTCTCTCTGGAGAAGACTTTTCCTTCCAAGTTCACATAGATTGTTCAAAAATAAAATTCTAAGGAAAATAATCATCACACTAAAAATGACTAAACTCTCAAGAGCACCCTGAAAAAGATACAGTAATCAACAGAACAAGAATAAACATGGCCCAGATATTCAAAATGTAAAATAACTATAATTAATATACTAAAAACTTCAGAAGCAAAGGTGGACAACATACATGAACAGGCGGAGAATTTTAGCAGAGAAATAGAAAATAGTAAAAAAAAAAAAAAAAAAAAAAAAAAAGGCATATGGATGGAAATAAAACACATGTTAACAGAAATCAAGAATGACTTTACCAGGGACATCAGTAGACTGGGTACACCTGAGGAAATATTAGTGAATTTGATAAATTAATACAAATTATCCAAACTGAAACTGTAAGAAAAGAGTACGTAGGGGAAAAATACAGAGCCATAGCATCTAAGATTTGTGGTAAAGTATCAAATCATTTAATACACATGTAGTTGAAGGCCCAGAGGGAGAACAGAAGAAACATTTGACAGGAAAAGACTGAGGATTTTATTTAAAAAGTTGTCAACCACAGGTCCATAAATCTTTGAGCATAAAATATTTTAAAAATCATATTCAATCTGCTAAAATCCAGACATAAAAACAAAACCTTGCAAGTAGTCAAAGGGAGAAAAAAAGAAAAGTTCTCATAAAGGAATAAAGGTAAGAACTATAGCAGGCTTCTCATCGGAAACTAGGCATGCCTAAAAACTTAACTCAGTGATCTAGACACAGCAAAAATGTCTTTTCAAAAACTGAGGGAGTAGGACTTCCCTGGTGGTCTAGTGGTTAAGACTTCACCTTCCAATGCAGGGGGTGAGGGAGCTAAGATCCCACATACCTTGCAGCCAAAAAACTAAAATATAAACAGAAGCAGTATTGTAACAAATTTAATAAAGACTTTAAAAATGGTCCACATCAAAAAAATCTTAAAAAAAAAAAAAAAAAACTAAAGGAGAAATAGACTTAGAAAAAAAATCCATTACCAGTAAAACTGCATCATAGGAAATGTCAAAACAAGTTCAAGCAAAATGAACATGATACCAGAAAGAAGCTTGATCTCTGAAAATGGTTAAAATGAAGATAAATGTAAAATACTTTTCTTCTGATGTTTAATTGCTCTATAAGGTAATGTATTATCTTAAGCAAAAAATGGTAGCAATGTACTGTGGTTTGATGTGTGTGGAAAAGAGTAATGTGTAGTAGCAAGATAACACAAAAAGTGGAGGGAGAAATTTGAAATATATTGTTGCAAAGTTATCACACTACATGGAAGTGTAATAATATTATTTGAAGGTAGAATAGTTACTTAAAGATGTATATGGCTAACCCTAGGGAACCCACTTTTTTTTTTTAATGAGAAAGAGGTATAAATTATAAGCCAAGAGAGGAGGTAAAGTGGAAGCAAAAAAGTTCAACTAATAAAACACAGGCAGAGAAAAAGAAGATAGAAGAAATGATGAAACAAGTATAAATTATTTATAAACATGGTAGCTTTTAACCATATAAAAATTACATTAAATGTAAATGGTTCAAATACATCAATTAGAAGACAGAGATCCCTGGATTAGATTTTTAAATGACTCAAATATATACATGCTTTCTGTAAGAAATGCCCATGAAGTATACAAAAATACAGTAAAAGACAGTGGAAAATAAATATTGTGCAAACACTAATCAAAAGGCAACTGGATTGGTTATATTTATATCAAAGAATGTAGATTTTAGAACAAGGAATATTACCAAGGATAAAGAGGTACATTACATAGTGACAAAAGGATTCATTCACCAAAAATTCATAGCAATCCTAAAAATGTACACATCTAACAAAAGAGTTTCAAAATAGATGAAACAACTATACTCCAATAAAAATGTTTTAAAAATACATGAAGCAAAAACTTAAAGAATTGAGAAGGCAAATAGAGAAATTCACGACTGTAGCTAGAGATTTCAATACTCCTCTCAGTAACTGACAAAATGAGAGCAAGTGACTAAGGATATATAAGGCATGCGGAATAATACCAGCCAATTTCATGTAAGTGACATTTGTAAAACAATTCACCAAATAATAGAACACACATTATTTTTATGTACACATGTCTCTAGGGAGGGTAAGAACAAAGCTATATTAATCCTGAGATATCTCCAGAGTTCTCTGTCTTTAGGGAGACACTATCTTTAGTTTCCATGGCATGTTTCTTATTCAAAAATGCCCTTTACTCAGAGACTTGAACTTTGCAGGAATGTAAGAAATAAAGAACCTTCCCTGGTGGCACGGTGGTTAAGAGTCCACCCGCCAATGCAGGGGACACGGGTTTGATCCCTGGTCCAGGAAGATCCCACATGCCACGGAGCAACTAAGCCCGTGCACCACAACTACTGAGACTGCACTCTAGAGCCCACAAGCCATAACTACTGAGCCCATGCGCCCCAAATACTGAAGCCCGTGTGCTCTAGGGCCCGCATACTGCAACTACTGAACCCCCATGCTGCAACTACTGAAGCCAGCACACCTAGAGCCCATGCTTGGCAACAAGAGAATCCACTGCAATGAGAAGCCTGTGCACTGCAACGAAGAGTAGCCCCCGCTTGCTGCAACTAGAGAAAGCCCGCACACAGCAACAAAGACCCAATGCAGCCAAAAATAAAATTTAAAAAAAAGAAAAGAAATATAGGGAAAATTGTTTCCCCATTACAAGAAGCTATGAGGTTTTTCAAAGAATTGAACTCATAGAATTTGTGTTCTACGATTATAATGCAATTAAACTAGAGACCATTAACAAACCATTAAGCCACAGGTTAAAGAGGAAGTCAAGTGAAATTGGAAAACATTTTCAATTGAAAGAAAATGAAAACACGGAGCATTGAACGTGATAAGATGCAGCTAAAACAGTGCTTAAAATTTATAGTGTTAAGTGCTTATATTTGAAAAAGAAAAATGTCTCAAATAAATTAAGTTTTGACCTTAAGGATCTAAAAAAAGAAGAGCAAATTAAACTCTAAGCAAGCAGAAAAGAAAATAAAGAATAATAATCAATGAAATTATAAATTCAAAAAAGAGAAAAAAAATCAAGGAAACCAGAAGTTGAATCTATGTAGAGATTAATAAAATTGATAAACTTGACACACTGATCAAGAAAAAGTCACATGAGAGAAAGAAGACACAAAATACCAATATGAGGAATAAAAGGAGGAGTTTTTTGACTCTGAAAGATATTAAAAGGATATTAAGACAGTATTATCATCAATTTTTGTTCATAAATTCAACAACTTAATGAAATATATAAATCCCTTGACAGAGACAACCTATACCAAAGCTTATTCAAGAAGAAATAAATCGTCTATATAGTCCTACATCAACCAAAGGAATTAAATTTCCAGCAATCTCAAAACTTAGATTGTTCCACTGATGAATTCTACCAAACCATTAAAAAATAATACCAATTTTATACCAACTCTTCAAGAAATTAGAAACACTTTAAAATGCATTTTATGAAACAAAACCAGTAAAAGAATGAAATTTAAGATACTTTATGAACATAAGTGCAAAAGAAAATCCTTAACATAATATTAGCAAATTTAATCCATCAAAATATAAAAAGGATGATGTCTCCTAATCAAGTGGATTTTATCCTGGGACTATTAGACTGGTTTAACATTCAAAGTTCAGCCAAAAGAATTCATTACATCATCATTCTAAAGAAAAACTACATGTTCAGCTCAACAGATTAAAAAAAAAAAAGCATTGCTAAAATTCAACATCCATTCATTATAAAAACTCAGCAAATTAAGAACAGAAGGAAACTTGCTTAATCTGCTAAAGAACATCTGCCAAACCCCTATATTTAACATGCTATTTCATGATGAAAGACTGAATACTTTCTCCCTAGTATCATAAATAAGTTAAAGATATCCTCTTTCATTACTTCTGTTCAATATCCTAGCCAGTGCAATGAGGCAAGAAAAAGAAATTAAAAGCATTCAGTTTGTGCAATAAGGGATGAAACCATTTTTATTCACTGATTATGATTCTTTATGTAGAAAACCTCAAAGGATGTATAGAAATAATATTATAATTGAGTTTATCAAGGTTTTGAAATATAATACCAATGTATCTAAATAAATGAATGAATAAACAAATGAATAAATGTATTACTATATACTAGTCATAGAATATTTAAAACTGAAATTTAAAAAAAGAGAAAATAGTACCGTCCCCAGTTACACCAAGACACATAAAATCTTTAGGTACAAATTGAAAACATATAAGAAAAAGGAATTAAATAAATGGAGAGCTATACCATGTTTATGAATTAGAAAACTCACCATTTAAGACGTCGACTCTCCTTAAATTAATCTGCAGATTCAATACATCCCAATCAAAATCCCAGCAAGAATTTTTTAAAAACATTGACATACTTATTCTAAAATCTATCTGAAAAGTCAAAAGAACTAGAATATCTAAAACAATGTTGAAAAATTGGAGGACTCACATTACTTCATTTTAACACTTAATATAAAGCTTTAGTAATCATGACAGCATGCTATTGATAGAGGATAAACACACAGAGCAAACGAACAGAATGGAATGCCCAGAAACAAACCCACGAAAAAATCTTACCTCACACTATATAGGAAAAGGACCTAAACATAAACCCTAAGTTAAATTGATTGAAATTGTAAAATGCCATTTATCATAACATCAAAACATATGATGTGTAAGAGAGTAGACTTAAAATAATATGCAAGAACTGTACAAATTAAGCTACAAATATTGTACAGATATTAAAGATGATCTAAGTAATTGGAGAGGTGTATCATGTTCACAGTTTGGAACACTTACTACTATTAAGACATCATTTCTATTCAATTTGGTCTATAAATTTGACAAAATTTGCAACTGCCAGCATACTTATTCACATAAAAAGCTGATTCTTAAATTTATAAGGAAATGCAAAAGATTTAAAATAGTCTACACAGATTTTTAAAGGAAGAATAAAGTTGTGGGAATTATAATATCTAATTTCAAAACTTAAAATAATGCTATAGTAATCAAGACTGCATGAGGATAGTTACACAGATCAATTGAACAAAATAGGAAGTTCGGACATGTACCCACATACATATGGTCAATTGATTTTCCATTATGTTTTCAAGATACATCAATGTATTAAGGAAAATATTCCCAGCAAATGATACTGAAACAACCACATACTTTTATGTAGAAAAAATAGTAAAACTTTCTCTTACCCCAAAACATACATGAAAATTAACTTTTAATGTATTATAGATTTATCATAAAAGCTAAAACTATAAAACTCCTCAAGGAACACATAGGAAAAAGTCTTCACAAACTTGGAGTAGGTAAAGTTTGTTTAGATGGGAAACCAAAAGCATGACTCATGAAAGACAATTTTGCTCTTCTAAAGTTACTGTAAGAAAATGAAATGATAGGCTTCCCCGGTGGCGCAGTGGTTGAGAATCTGCCTGCCAATGCAGGGGACACGGGTTCGAGCCCTGGTCTGGGAAGATCCCACATGCCGCGGAGCAACTAGGTCCGTGAGCCACAATTACTTAGCCTGCGCATGTGGAGCCTGTGCTCCGCAACGGGAGAGGCCGCGGCAGTGAGAGGCCCGCGCACCGCGATGAAGAGTGGCCCCCTGCTTGCCACAGCTAGAGAAAGCCCTCGCACAGAAACGAAGACCCAACACAGCCATAAATAAATAAATATAAATAAATAAATTAAAAACAAAAACAAAAACAAAAACCGCCACATGTGTACATGCCCAGTCCCTAGGCTATATGACCTAAAAAAAAAAAAAAATGAAATGATAAAACACAGACTAGAAGAAAATATTTCAATGCAAATAGCTGTATACAAATTATACCCCAGAAAAAAAATTTTAAATGTAAATAAACATTGACAATTTAAAGCAACAATTATAGTAAAGTCTTGCTGAGTTATTAAAACACAGCAAGAAACGCACAAGCAAAAAATGTACAGCAACGTGAGTTCTTAAATAGGTAAAGAAATGAATGAAGTCAACCTTTTCTAAGATTCTTGTATCGTCTACAAGGGAATTTTAAAACCTGACTTTAGGACTTTCCTGGTGGCACAGTGGTTAAGAGTCCTCCTACCAATGCAGGGGACACGGGTTCGATCCCTGGTCCGGGAAGATTCCACATGCTGTGGAGCAACTAAGCCTGTGTGCCACAACTACTGAGCTCGTGTGCCACAACTACTGAAGCCCGCGCGCCTAGAGCCTGTGCTCCGCAACAAGAGAAGCCACTGCAATGAGAAGGCCCCGCTCTCTGTAACTAGAGAAAACCCACGTGCAGCAACGAAGACCCAATGCAGCCAAAAATAATTAATTAAAAATTTTTTAAATAAAAACTGACTTTAGGTTTTGATATAGTTTAAGATAGAAGAGTAACCTCATATTACAGAAGCAGAGTTTCTAATTTCCAAATTAGCAGTATTAAAAAAATTGATAAAAACATTTAATCATCCCCAAAGCAAAGATAAACCTACAACATGCAGGACAAACAGTATGAAATAAATCTAAGATTGTCAGACTCAATTTTTCAAAAATTAATTTTAGTATACTTGTAAGAAGACACATCTAAACATAAGTGTGAAAGTAACATGATAGAGTACGTTTTACCACATGGTCACCAAAAGATAGTCATCATATTAATATCAGACAAAGTAAACCTCAAGGAAAAAAGCAGATAAAGATGATCACTTCACGGTAAAAGAGATTCTATTCCCCAGGAAGATATCAATTCTAAATTTTAAATCTGGATGAACCTAAAAACATATCACAATGTATGAAAACCTAGTGAAAGGGAAGTAGGATTTATGTTCTTACCAAATTGGCCATGGTTCAATGTTGCAAAATAGATTATCTTTTTCTCCTGAAAAATGCCAACTACATTCTAGCAGAATCCGTTCTCTGATTTAAAGATTTTCCCTATTCACACAATGACTAAAGCATCTTGTGGCTGCTTGGTCCCAATAACCACTCACCCTCCTTTTCATAAAAGCTCTACAGATGGAAAGTATACAGTGTGGGTATGTTTCGCTCCATTCATGACTCCTACCAGCTCTGTTAGCACCGCACATTCCTGAACTATATCCCTCTTTAACTGACGTTGCAGAAAAACTGTGACATAAAATGATCAATGTTGTGCTGCTGAAGTCTGAAGATGAAAAATGAAAGTTGAAATGTTTATTTTGGATCCAATAGTGAATATACTGAAAAAGATTTAGAATGTTGATAAAAATAATTTTTCTTCTCTCAACTCCCATTTTTTTTTTTTAAACAGGCTGATCCTCTCCTATAAAAACACATGATCTGCCAGAGTCCATATCATGTGTCAATTATAAAACAAAGAAACTTGCTGATTGATGTTTGGGTGGTAGATAATCTTTAAATGACATCTCTGCTAGTGGTGACATAAACCTGTAAATATTTTAAAGTTTTGTTTATTTTTTTTTTGTTTTCTATGGTTATAATTTTAAAAAAGAAGTTATTAAAAATGCATTCAGCATGACCATATAAGTTTAATTCCATCAATAACAGTCTATGGAGTTTTATGCCCTTTACACAGCAAATGTTGATGAAAAAATTGCAATATTTTAACTAAACCATTTAAATTTTTGTGGCATATATTTGATGAACCAAATAATTGTTTGAATACAAGCAACCATCCCATAACGTATATAATTTTGATGTTCATATTTTGACATCATATACATACTAAAGACCTATTGTTTGCTGTAAACTATCAAAGGTTTATGGAATTATAAAAATAGAATTTAACACGTTTCTGTTTAGTTACATTTAGTGATTTAAACAGTTTTTTGCATATTTCGTTAGTCTTGATATGGTGAAAGCACAACTTAGTATGTTTATCATGACAATATTTTCTTTCAAGTATGTACATGGGCCTTATATCATTGAGATCTTCCACTTCTTTCCCTGGACAACATTTTAAAAATTGATTAAATGTAGCTTTCAGCCTTTGGGCAGGAATATGACTAAATTATCTCTAAATTATCTTACATTATCTTAACTTTAAGGACACTGAGAATGCCAATTTGTTTCCTTGATATACTTTCCTAAAATTTAAAATCCTCAGAGTCATAAAATTAATACCAAGCAAGAGTCTTTAAACCAAGCATCTCTTCTTAGATGTTGATCACTTGGGTGAAGAACAGCTTCCCAGTCATGGCTGGAAAGTGGAGAGTCAAGGGAATTTTAATCAAATTGCATACCTCTGGAAAACAAGTAGCATAAATCAGTGGCTGCCTCTTCACATTTCAGTAAAACACTCTGTAATATTCAGGGCTCACTTCAGAGTTGTGACAGGAACACAAGTCAAAGTAGCTGATCAATATGTGGAATCTCCGTAAAATGGAAGAAAAAGCAGATCCAGGAACCAATGGAATAATTGGGAACTCAGGAGGTACAGGATTTTCCCATTTCTAATCTTTGTTTCTTTTGCACATAGGCTTTATGCTCTCCTACCATCTGTTAGTTTCTTCCATATCATCAGAGATATGCCACCAGAATCTCTGAGTTTATGCCTGAATTACAGAAGTAATGCATGAAGATAGCAAAACAACAACACATAAATAGGAAAGTAAAAGACTTCTCAAGTTATAAGGGAAGTCTGAAGGCAACTTTATCAGAACTGAAGGACAAGGACCTCAAAACTGTAACTGATCACCAAGCATAATGAATGGAAGAGAAAATTATATAATGTTACTTACTGAATGATAAAGATCGCTAAATCTCCAGGGCAGGGAGGGAGAGAGAAGAGGAACATCTATAAAGAGAATGGGAATCAGAAAGGCTTTTGGCTACTCAACCAAACAGTGAGTGCTAGAAATCAATACATAGTCCAAAGCCCATAATTCTATATACAGTCACATTATCATTCATGAGAGAAGACAGAATGAAAATATTTCTCAGTCAAGCAAGGATTCAAAAATATTATCTCCTATGCTCTCTTAAGTATTACCAGGAAATATATTTAAATCACGTGAGGGAGTAAACCAAGAAAAAGAAATGCATAGACCTACAAGACATCTAATCCAATTCTCACTCCTTGGTTTCCAAAGTTATAAATTTAAGTTATTGGCAATTGATTTGGTGTGTGTGCTATATCTGGAAGAACAGCAAAGAGAGCAGGAAATATATTGATTCCCATAGGTGAAAGATGATGAATTTTGTACACTTATGCTACCTTCCAATACTTCTGTTCCTTCTCCTCTCAACATTACATTATTATTTATTCATATATTTAAAAAATATTTATTGAACCTCTAATATGCTCTAGCCACTTATACACAAAATGAACAAAATAAATACCCCTGGCATTGTGTTTACATTCGAAAAGGAGGAGACAAGAAAATAAACATTGAATCTAAGTAAATAATATACTAATACTAGAAAATTATAAGACTGTGTCCTTGTCAGGCCATGGATGCTGCAACTGTCTGATCACCATTATCACGGGGCACAGATGCATCAAGAGATGCTCCAGTGACTCTCCTGGCTTTTAGACACATGCTTCTCTGCACTCATTGTATAGCATCAAACATGGCTTCCCATGGCAACCAGAGTTGCCAATATGCTAACTCCTTTCTTGGCCTGATGGTCTATTGGCATGAGGACTTGCAGGTATGACTACCACCTGGACACTTTCAAGTTCAGGAGAACCCTCACTGTGTCCTCTGATAGAAGCATTCTTCTGAGAAATTGAGAAATGACAATTCTACAAGTGGGTCACCTCCAGGTGATGGGGAGGAGCCAATCTTGCTTCTACCGCTTTAGTTCCCAAAGCAATACATTCTAGTTAATTGGTTCAGGGCATGTACCACAGCCTGTAGGACAGCAATTCAAACTCTCAGAGTTCTGACCTCAAGCTAGTTTCTTACCTATAACAGGCCATTCCATAAATCTACATCTGGGGTCATAATGTATACAGAAAGACAAGTGGAGTCCCTGGTCATGGGCAAATTATCACACTTCTTAATATAAAATGTGTCTATCTGAGACTACATTGTACAGAGTACCCATGACAATGGATTAGGCACTCTAAGTCCTGGAAAATTGAGCTTGAAGAGGCATTGTGGGCAGGCAAGAAAAATAGCTATCTTTCCCAGGATAAACTGCTGCCCCCTCAAGGATGGAAGATCAAAAACTCAGTCTACCAGTAAGTGGCTGGGCTATGTCCTCAAAGGATAGTGCTTTACTGAGGGATCAGTACTGGTCTCTGATACTGGCACATTGGACACTCAAGTGGCAGTTGCTAATTTAACTTTGTTAAGGGGAAATCCCTGCTATTGGCCAGCACAGGCTCTCAAGTCATGAGCAGAACATTGCTCCAGCAATGGAGTGGCCAAATCTGATCTCACAGAACAAGTCATTCTACCTTTCCACTTATTGGTGACTCAACAGTGGGGCTTTTTGTTGGATAGTAACATGAGGCACAAAAACCCATCTTGCAATCACTCCCATAAGACCATTCAAAATCTAATTTCCTATATACCCTTGACTCTAACCTTCCAATTTTACTCCTTCAAGGCTCCTGACTAACCATCTGAGCCACTGGTCACGTCTTAGTTGCCCACATATACCCATACCTCATGTCACTTCTCAATCTATACAAAGTGGACCTCTAAGTATACAGGTCTCAGCTTTGCTTCCTAGGAGAATTTCCCTTCTCCAATGGTCTGAGTTGTGCCAGAGTTCACTTATGGCTAATACCAACACAGTGTTCAGTTTAGGATCTGAGAACTAAACTCAATTGTTTCCCATTCTTTCAATTCATCATAGGTTGTCATCCAGAAATAGGATATCCTTAAAACCCAGTTTGCCTGCAATATTTCTAGTATAGGCCAGGTATCCCAAAGTAACTATTAATAATAGTGGATATAATAAAACTCAAGTCATGATAAGAAACTGCAGTTGTATGGTCATTTGGTCTTCCATGGTCAGGCACTCAGTCTTTACCAAGGCCCAGTGGTATGCCAGAAGCTATTTTCAAAATGGTGAGTAGTTCTCTCCTGCAGGAGAAAAGACCTTGGTCTAGATTTCTAAAAGACCATGATGCATCTCTCTTTGGGGGATAGCTATAGATACCACAAGCTTTCCTTCCTATCATGGAAATTCCTAATACCATAGATATTCTAGGGTACAAAACCTGTTCTTCTCCTTACTCCGGGCCCCACTCTAACTTGGCAATCTTCTAAAGTCACTGAATAAGCAGGAATGAGCATTATTGTCAAGTGCAGTATATCCTGTCACTTTATTAGTGGAAAGTAGTAGGGATGATCTTCCAAGCTGCAGACTTCATTGTTATGACTGGTCCTTGAATCCTCATGGGTTTATTACCCAGCCTTTCAAAGGCATGCAACTTCCTAATACTTCTAGAATACTTCTAGATTACTTGCCACCTCCTGCTACCTGGTCTAATTAGCACAATGCCATCAACATAGTTTACCAGCATGATGTTCTATAGAGTATCAAGATGATAAAGGTCCCTGCAAGCTTTGTTAAGACATAAATCAGGGAGAATTAACAGCCAAAAGCAAGAGAACATGTGTCTCTCGCTTCTCTTCTCATGTAAATGTAAATTATTCTTGATCCGTCTTATGGGAATTGAGAAGAATATATTTAACAGATGAATAACACATTCCAAATGTCAGAGCATTTGCAAGTCTTTTTCAGTAAAAATATCAGGTCCAGTATAGCCTCTGGGATTGGGACTAGCCCTACTTGGATCAATTTATAGGCATCCACCATCATCTACTAGGATTCATCTAGTATGGGGCTAGGGGGCAAGTAGGTGAATTAAAAGGGCACATATTGGGAACCACTACTCTTATATCCTTTAAGTCTTTGGAGATTAGGATAATCTCTTGAAACCCTGGGTGAAATGTGATATTGCTTCAGACAATTCTTTGAAAGCATGGAAAGTTTTCCATTTGGCCATTCTTACTTGGCTTTTCTTGGCTATTACTTCTTAAGTCAGTGAAAAAATGTAAGGCTTCTGTCAGTTACTAAGTCAGTATGTGTATCCCTATTTTCCTACACACAGGTGCTCACTAGAACCACTTTAAGATGAACTTGTCCCAAAACTCCAACACCTCCAGAGCTTCCTTTCTAATTGGAGAACCATGATGGTGTTTGGTGTTTCAGATCTTCTGGTAGCAGTGTTAGCTCAGAAGTCATAGTTGAGAAACCTTTAACAAGCTGAATATTCCCCTTATTCCAGTGCACAGTTAACCTGGTAAATGGCTGTACATTCCTTTGGGAATGGATCAGAAGAATGTTTATCATATGTACTTGTTGTGGCTTTGCAAGGTCCTTCCAGGAGAATATTCAATCAGCGGGGTCTGGGTCAGTGAATGGCTTTGCTTTGGAAACTGAGTGAAGAACTGTGATTTTTCTATTGTAGTAGTTGACATCAGCCTTCTGCTTGCTAAGATTTCATCTAGGGGAAGAAAGGGTCATACAAACCAAGTCACATCCAAATTAGTCATTTCTCTCTCACCATTCAATTAGGTCCACTTTGCCTCAGATAGTTTTATGCCACCACCTAGCCTCAGCTACTCCGGAACAACATCATTCTCTTCATGTCAACCCAGGCTGCAGAGAAAAGCCATCACCAAAGTTTTCATAGATGCTGATTTCTCAAATAGACATTCCACTGCCTAAATGAATCAAATCTGTACAATGAACTACAATGAAAGGAGCTTGGGCTTTTTCATTTTATGGGGTCATGTTTCAATACTGGCTCAGGTATTAACCAACTGTGATATTAACTTTCCCGAGCTTAAGTTTTCTCAACTGCAAATATGAAGATAAAAATATCCACCTTGCACAGTTGCTTTTACAGTTCAAAAAAACTTTAGCACAATGCCTATGACATATATGCACTCAATGTTTCTTAGTTTCTTCCCTTCTTCCTTGTCATAAGGGAAACCATAAAATATCCTCACTTTACATACCCACCTTTTACCACTTACACACAATTCACTCACTGTGTTCACAAGTTTTAACCACCGTTTTCAAAAACAACAAAGGCATTAAGCTATGTCAGTGATTCCTTCCCTTCTTTTCCTGATGCTTTTTCTAGGTTTCCCCACCCCAATTTCCACTGAGAATGCAAGCACACAGTATACCAAACTTGAAGTGAAAGTTTGGCCTACAATTTTAACAAACTAAAGTAAGGAAATTAAGATACTGTTAGAATTTGCATAAATTGCAAAAGCTTATATATATATATATATATAAAATACATATTCTAGAAAAGCACATTTTTTTCTAAGAAATAGGCAATATTAAAATTAAGAGTTCTATCTTCTTGCAAGTATTCCTTCCAATGGAGATTTTTTTTCCTAAGTAATATAAATAATTCATATAGATTTTTAGATGTCACACTAATTTAGCATCAAGAATAGAAAAGTATATAATGTGAAATATGCCTAAAACACTGAACCAACTACCCAATTCTCTGTTTCTTTCACTTAAGTCTCTATTTAAGGTTTTAAAACATAGATCAGGGTGGGCAAACTACAGTCTGCTGGGAAAATCTGGCCCACCATCTGTTTTTGTCAAGTTTATTATCACATTCATTTATTCCCTTGTCTATGGCTGCTCTTGGGCCACAACAGCAGAGGTGTGTCGTTGTGACAGAGACCACCTAGTCTGTCCAGAAAGCCTAAAATATTCACTAGCTGTTTTTTTACGGAAAAAGATTGCTGATCTCTAACAAACACTGTGAGGGATGCCTTAGATAACCTTGTTCAAGTTCACATCACAAATAGTCAAACCAACAGAAGCAGAAATTAGGCACTGCTGAATAAACCTGAATTCACTCAGAGAAAGCCTAGATTTAAAATGTTCATAATTCTTATTTGCTTTTACTTGTAACATTTTGAATCTGTGTAAATGAACAGTCATCTTTCTAAAGGTGACCCAAATATTAAGTGAATTCTTCTCTAAAATCTGTAATTACGAATGTTATAGATGATGTCTTCCAACAGACTAAGAAGTTATCTGAAACATTGCTTTGCTATCCTAAATACTGTACGTGAAAACTATAAATAAATGGCCAGTTTTATGTAAAATTTCTAAAGCATACTCAATGAAAGCTCCAGAACACAACTTTCTTTTTTAGGATTGCCACAAGCAAACTATGTAACCTTAGATTTAAAAAATCTACTAAGTAGGCTTCAAGGTTTCAACCTTCTGCATTCCCAGCAAAAGTTCTGTAATGTAACCTAAGACATGAGGCAAACAGTATTAAAGTTTCGACACTGCAACAATAAAGCACAGAAGCTGACCACACATACTGTTTCTCTACAGCAGAACTTGAGTAATTTATGGCAAATGCTTATCCCCATTCTCATCCATCATGCCTTGAAACTTACTGGTAAGATTCCCATTTTGTTAAGAATGAATAAAAATGCTGAAGCAGCACTCTGTCGCTTTGATTTTCCTGGCTGAACTTGGCTTCTAGTGATTTTTTTTTTTTTTTTTGTAGGGAGTGGGTTTTCCTTCTTGCCACTGTCATTTGGTTGTCAATCTTTTGGAAATTCCGAGTTCCACTTTGATTTCTATCTGCATAATCTCCCTGGTTTTAATCTCATTTTCTTCAAGTACTTTTCTTGGAACACACAACCCTACTGAGTCCAAAGCACAGCTGCTCTTGGCATATGGTTTATGAGGTCTTTTCCTACCACTCTTAGTTCTTCATTCCCTCTCCTTCCTGCCTACCCTCCCTCACTTGCTCATTGAAATATTACTTGGAACAGATAGCAACTGTGGATAGAAGAAATTATTACTGAACAAGTGAAAACCCTCATCAAATACCAAGTACAGAAAATGTTCTGGTTTTCATTTGTACACTGACCAGTGACTAAACTGATTCACTGATAAACTTGCAAGCTGAAATTGTTTAGAGAATGCTCCCTCCCATGTGTGGCAGAGAGCTCTGTGTTTCAAGGGGGAATTTTGGCCCCTAGAGCCCATCCCCATTCCACCTTACAGGGTCAGTAAGAGCTTTGCCTACTGCTGTCCAGTTTGGTCACACTGCTAGGATTCCTGGAACACTGTGACCTACTATGACCTTCCTCCCTCCTCCAAGCCCCCACCACTCTCATCCACTGCACACATCATCCTTCTTTTCATCCATCTAAATCCTACCTGTTCCTCAGACCTCAGCTGGCCTTACACTTTCTCGGACTCCTCCAGTCTGTATGTTTTCTCCACGAAAGCCCTACAGCACGATCTCTTCCACTCCCAGACACTACACGTGGTACATTAGAACATTAGTTCTCTTTTTCTCTATGTTGTCCTATCTACCCCAACCAGATTAAAAGTTCTTGGAAGGAAAGGCACAGGCCTTTTATTCCCTTCCATTCTTCTACTGTAGCTCATATAATTTGCTGCCCATACTCTACGCTCAGTAAGTGATGGCAGATTAATTCCTGTGTATAAATTTATCCCATGCACTTATCATGGGATAAACACTCCCTGATTTTGTCTGTTTGCAGATGAAGGAAAGATATCTAAGCAACTTTTCCTGGATGTTTTGACACTGGGGTTGAATTACAAGTATTATAGACAATGTCTCCCAATAGACTAAGAAGTGATCTTAAACACTGCTTTGCTACCCTAAATATTATATATGAAAACTATGAATGAATGTCCAATTGTATACAAAATGTTTAAAGCATACTTACTCAAAATGCTAAAATAATGGCTATTAGAACAAAGAAAATTACAGTCTGTCTCTGCCTTGTGTAAAATTTAGGTATAGAAAAGGTAATGGTAGTATTCAAGACTTTCTCCAAAAGGCTAAAGAAAATAAGTCCTTAAAATCCAGTTTTTAGGATTAAAAATGACTTAGGAAAAATATTCCCAATTACATACTTTTTTTTTCAATAAAAAGACAGAATATAGCTCCTATCAAACATGGAATCATAGCCCCAAACTAATAAGAATATCTGGAACTTAAGGAAACAGTGGGAGGAAAAAGGGAGGGAGGTATATAAAAATGGTATCTTACTGGAGCCAAATCTTTTAGAAAGAAAGGACAAAGATATGATGACAGAAAATCTGAGAAAGAAAATTTAAAATTTGTGGTTTAGAAAAGTGAATTTGAGGATTATAGTGGTATTAGCTTATTGGAGAAAATGGAGCATTATATTATCAAAAGCCTTAAACATGTCAACAGTGTTTGGTCAACAATTACAAATCTCCTAAGGAAATAAGATATGATAAAATTTTAAGTGTATAGGTGGTCTTAAAAAATTTTTAAATAATAGAATATTTAAAGCAATCTAAATATCCAGGAATAAGAGATTTATGTGTTTAGTGTAAGAGAAATACTACAATGTATTTATTTTTAAGACCAGCATGAGGAAATGTTTCTGGAAACAGAAACTGCCCCAACTCTGTGCCAGCAGTGAATCAGGCACCGTTCAGGCATGATCTCATTTAATCTTCAGATTTCCACCTTGGGAGGTAGAAATCATTACCTGCTATTATAGATAAAGCAACCGTCACTAGAAGGGTTACTCAACTTGCCCAAGATAACAAAGCTACTAAATGCCAGAACTACAAAACTCTATACCAGACTTCACTACCTATTACTCTGTACCGTTAAGTGGGGGGGGGGGGGGGCCGGAAAAGATATAAAATTGTGTAGTTATTATGTTCTTAACTGTAAACATGCATTAAATTAGATTTGAAAGAAAGAAAGCAACATATAAACAGGAATTCCTAAACAGTAGGATGGTAGGGATATCTTATTTCCTTCTTTGCACCTTTATGTAATTTCTAACACAAGAATTTTTATCTTTCATGATGCGGGAACTTCAGGTGAGGAGAAAAGAATCAATCAGAAACCTCAGTGCACTGGATATTATCACCGCTGATCTGCTCAATTCTTCCTCTTGTTTATTTAACTACTGACTCCATTTTATCCTCATTCCCTGCTCCCATTCCCCTGTCCTTCTTCATAGACAACTATTCTAATGTGTTTATGGTGTGTCTTAGTTTTGGTGTGCTCTAAAAACTGTATTGTTTAATTTAATCAATGTTATCAGGTTATGTATTTCATACTCTTCTTCCTTTTTCCCTTGAGCATCATGCTTTACGGTGCACCCATACAGCCGTGTGTGTGTATATATATTCTATTGCTTCTAACTGTTGCACAACTCTCCATTATTCACATCCACCCACTTCAGCTACCCATGCCCCCAGTGGGTCTCCAGTCCCCCACCCCAACAGGTGGCACCACATTAAACATCCTCACTCATGTTCTCTTAGGAGCCCAGGAGACAGTGTCTTTGGGACATATGCCTAGAAGAGATTTGCTGACAAAGTGGTCCCAGATTTCAGTCAGAATGGCTACCTGTTCTGTCTACACCTCCTCTAACAAAGTAGTAAGTTCCTGTATTCCACAACCACAAATTCCTTTTTTCTGTTTTCTAACATGAGAAGGTATTATTTGATAATAAGAAACATCAGCTTTAAAATAAGTGTCTCATGACACTGAGGGTTTTAATGATTTAAACTCATCTTGAATTTAAACAGTGCAAAAAGTAAAAGTAAGTTACAAAGAGTTAAAGTTGGTTTTTGTAAGTCTGGGAGAAAATGAAAAATGGATTCTCAAATTCTTATCAATCAAACAAGTTAGAGTGCTATGAGACTTAATATGGCTTTCTACTTATACTCTGTTTACACTCAGACATACATCATTTGTTTGGAATGATAAACGGCTGGTATTTTTCAACTACTACATATTAATAATGTAAGATACTGAAAGAGGAATATATTGGAATAACATACTACCTCAATATACTTATTCACGTGATATCTAGGGGCTTCTGTCATGTTTTCTAGATGAACCTGAATAATAGGAAAAGAGAAGCACTGAAATTTCTCATGCCCTGAAATTTCTGCCCTATGGACCCAAAATGTTTCATTTCCCTTTGTTGCACCATCTGGTGAATCAGTCATCCACATGGTAACTGATATTAATTTGGTCTGGGTAATTCACCCTCAGGTTACAGTATCTAGGAGAACACGGAAGTTTTGATCAAGTGAGGGAAGGGAAGACCGTTCACAGGAAAAGTGATTCTAAAGGTTGTGAGACTTGAGAGGAGAATGTCTCTTTACTTCAGTTAAAGACATCAGTGCCCATTTATTTGCACAAAGCTAGAATCCTAACAATTATTTTTGAAACCTCTTTCTCCCATCCTTCATTGCCATTCAGCCCACCACCAAATATGGTGGATTTTATCTTATAAATCTTTTGCAAATCTATCTTCTTCCCCATCTAGTCCATCTCTACCATGGCTACCACATCACCCCCCTCCCCACCCCCAATCCAAGGCACCATCCACTTTTTTCCTGAACTTGTGAAAGCGTTCACTGGCTCTAGTTCTGGAGACAATGCCCGTTGCGTTGGTTTGTTTTTGTTTTTCTTTCCCCTCACCACAGAGTCATCTTTTCAATATGCAAAGCAACATGTCACCCTAAAAACTTCAGCGATCTCCTTTTTTTCAAGATAAACCAAAACACTGCTCAACATGGAGTAAAACACTTCACAGTCTTTCCCAGGTTCACCTGGCACCGTGAAGCACCCGCCACCGGCCATCCATCCAGCCACGCTTGTATTCTTTGAGTCCCTAATATGTGAGTGTACACTTCCCGGGGTCTTTGAACAAGCTCTTCTCTCTACCTCAAACACTCCTCCAGTCTCTCTTCCCCCCAATTCCTCCCATGCTTTCTTCAGTTTGCAGCCCAAGGGTTACATCCTCATAGACACCTTCCCTGCCTGTTCTCCCACATTTCTGATACCTAGAGAGCTCATAGAGCCTCCACGACGCTTGTTGAGCTGGAATTTTATGTGTGCTTGTGTTGTGTTCCCCTATGAGACTGTTACCGCATGAGGTAAAGGTTCATATCTATTAACTACTTTATTTCTAATATGTAGCATAAAATAAGTCCTCAATAAATATGAGTTTAGGGCTTCCCTGGTGGCGCAGTGGTTGAGAATCTGCCTGCCAATGCAGGGGACACGGGTTCGAGCCCTGGTCTGGGAAGATCCCACATGCCGCAGAGCAACTAAGCCCATGTGCCACAACTACTGAGCCTGCGCGTCTGGAGCCTGTGCTCCGCAACAAGAGAGGCCACGATAGGGAGAGGCCCGCGCACCGCGATGAAGAGTGGCCCCCGCTCGCCGCAAGCAGAGAAAGCCCTTGCACAGAAACGAAGACCCAACACAGCCAAAAATAAATAAATTAATTAATTAATTAAAAAAAAAATAAATATGAGTTTAATAAGTGAATAGAGGAATGAAAATCAGTGAATGAAGCAGTTAGAATAAAGGGTGGGTAGCATCTGAAGGTAAAACAACAACATGAAAAAGACAGATTTACAATTTTACTTAAACAAGCCTTTAACATCCTTCTTCTGATCACAAAGAACTATCTTCTCAGCACTTATGAAGTGAAGTAACATTTCACAATGTTTAAAAGCAGAATATTTACAAAGCAAGGAAACTACATGGTTATGCTGACACAATTATATCAAAATATCCTGGAAAATGTAAAATCACTATTTTCACGGTATTATATTTGACAAATATTTCTGACCATTTCATCTCATAAAGTCCACCTTCAATACTAAAAATGTTCACTTTCTACTTAATCTCACTCTTTTGTGCAAGTCAAAAATGTATGTGTGATTACAACAATGTGTTTTAGACTATTAAAAACAAATTAGCCTTTGAATGTGAGCATCATTCATGCCCTAAAAATTATAAAGATGTTTGGCTACATTAAACATAATTTCTATATATCTTTGAGGACAAGGAGAACTAATAACACTTTCACTGGGTATTTCTCAGGCAGTCTGGAACACAGAATAAGAGATCTACTCATACATCCTTACTTCAGTAACCTATTTAATTAATTAAATTAGGGTAGAATTCTCAGGGAATCACATCAAATATATCTACTTTAATGAAGAAGCCAAAAACAGAGGTGTTTATTGAGATTTCCAAATGCAAAACAAATTATATTTGTCACAATTATTTCAGTTGCAAGTGACAGAAACTTGACTCAAATTTGTTTAAATAAAAATTCCAACAACTTTGCCAATATTTACGGCAATTCCCAAAATGACTGTGGTTTTTCCTGAGCACACCAATACTCCCCAGTCCACTGTCGTGGCATGACCATGCTGACTCATGCTCACACCCCTGTGGCAGGGGAAGTGGGACCACATGATTGACAGCCCAACAGCAATCTAGTAGAATTACAGAAACTAAAACCACAAAGCGAAAAAGGATGTAGGTCAGGCAAAAATTTCAAAGGCTGGGACTTCCCTGGTGGCGCAGTGGTTAAGAATCTGCCTGCCAATGCAGGGCATATGGGTTGGAGCCCTGGTCCGGGAAGATCCCATATGCTGCAGAGCGACTAAGCCCGTGCGCCACAACTACTGAAGCCCGCACGCCTAGAGCCCGTGCTCTGCAACAAGAGAAGCCACCGCAATGAGAAGCCTGTTCTCGGCAACGAAGAGTAGCCCCCGCTAGCTGCAACTAGAGGAAGCCCGCACACAGAGACGAAGACCCAACGCAGCCAAAACTTTAAAAAAAAAAAAAAAATTTCAAATGTTAACTACACAAATTAAGTTCCATGATTAAGCAGATAAATCTGTTTTTGAAATTAAATAACTGTGACCACTGGAATTAAGAACAAACTCAGAGAATTTTATTGCAGTTTCTTCTAAACACAAGTAAATTCTCAGACAGCCATGAGATTGGTTCAAATGACTGATGGCTTTTTAAGAGATGAGCAAATATTAAAATAACAAGATCCCTGGTTGTAAGAAGCTTGCCTGCCAAGCTGTATGTGAAGTCTTACAACCTCTGAGCCCTCACTACCCAGACTCTTTTATTACCTCCAATCCCTAGGGTGAGCAATAGGGAGAATTTGAAGGATAGAATGAGACTTAGAAGTCAGTTTCATTCATTTGTCAGAAATAAAATCACCTGCAAGTGAAATAATTTGTTTTACTAAAACTCTCTTCCTTGCTGGCTTTGATGAATCAAGAAACTATTTTGTGAGCTGTCTTCTAAAAAGACTCATAAGGAGGAAAGCGAGGGCAGCACTAGCCAATAGCCAGCAAGAAACTGAGGCTCTTGTTGCAACAGTCTTCAAGGATCTGACACCTAGCAAGACGGACATTAAAACCTTATGCAGCATAATCAAGGTGGTAACATCCTTTAACCTTTGCTGTGTTCTGCTGGTTAGATGTAAGTCAGAGGTGGAGGGGATCACACAAGGGCAAGAGTAGGGGGAGGTGGGGAGAAGTGGGAGCCACCCTACAATCTGTCTGCCACAGTCAAGGGAGTGAAAACTGAAGTATAAGAACACCGTTTTCTCATCTTTTACCATAATGAATGTTCATACTGTCTAACTAATAACTCCAACCTGAACATTCTTCTAATCATTTTTCATGACCTTAAAACACGTCTTAAAAAATTAATAGCTTTTGTGGTAAAGAAACAGTTATCAGACATCAGCATTTCCTTCAATTTCAAATGTGTAGTTAACTATTACATTTTAGTGAAATAAAATCTAAAATTTTTACTGGAAATATCACGTGCAATATAATTACATTGTTATGTTTTTTTGTTTGTTTTTTTAACATTTTTCTTTTTTTTTTTTTTTAAAGGAATTCCTTTATTTTTATGGCTGTGTTGGGTCTTCGTTTCTGTGCGAGGGCTTTCTCTAGTTGTGGCAAGTGGGGGCCACTCTTCATCGCGGTGCGCGGGCCTCTCACTATCGTGGCCTCTCTTGTTGCAGAGCACAGGCTCCAGACGCGCAGGCTCAGTAATTGTGGCCCACAGGCCCAGCTGCTCCGCGGCATGTGGGATCTTCCCAGACCAGGGCTCGAACCCGTGTCCCCTGCATTGGCAGGCAGATTCTCAACCACTGCGCCACCAGGGAAGCCCCATTGTTATGTTTTTATCTATTTATTTTTCTACCCAAATATATGTAATACATCAATATTTGAAATAACTTGTTTTGCTCTTTTTTTGTACTCTTTCATTTTATTTGAAGTTTATAATGGGCATGTGCCATTTTTATAAAAACTTTAACTCCTAAATTATGTCTGCATCACAATTAAACCATTTAGCCTTCTCATTATTATGCTACCAATAACATAACAGTATTATAAACAAAGTTATTCCACCAGAATTAATACATTTCCTTGAGCACTTGACAGCTACCAGGACTTACAAAGTTATTATTACTCAATATTACTTAAAATGAACATTTATAACATTTTATTAATAAATGACTTGGAAAGAAAGCTAAGAAAAACAAAAGAGATTAGTAACATAAATGATTATCTTGGGTTCACTAAAAACTGCCACTTTTATAACCAAGTACATAAATCCTAATTAAATATTAATTCAATGATTAGAATTAATTCTTTGATTTAAAAAACATTTGAAAAACACACTTTTACCATTACAGAGCTTCTGAATTTTTATGTTATTAGTTTATCTACAGGGAGTAAGTTTTAGAGGTAATTTTCAGACTATGAAAACGCATGAACTATTACTTTCGAATCTTATCCAAACTCCAAGTGTTTATATAATGGTTGGTAAACCGTAACAGCGGGCTTTCTGCAGAATTGAACAGGATGCCTCTCCTTTAGACACAGGTGACAGAACTCTAAGTTACAATGTATATAAATATGCTTTATGTTTTATTTTGCTGGCCAGAAAGATTATGAAACTAAGAAGGTAATTATCATTGCAGCACATCATGAAGTATTACTTTTTGACTTAAATTATTTTCAGAATACTTTAATTTAAGGCATATATATTTATATATCTCAACTCATATGTATACATATATATGTATGCCAATATATAAAATATGTACATACAGATATGCACATATACACATAATGTTACATGGCAGACGGCTTCTCGGCTGTCTACTTGAAGAATTCGAATATTCATACACCTTACTAAAGAAATCTAAAGTCCTCTTACCCCACTGTATTAGATTTTAGTTTTACTCGATTTCAAATTTAATTTCAATAAACTTAGTGGCTTAAAACAACACAAATCTATTATTTCACATTTCTGGAGGCGAGAAGTCTGACCCAAGTCTCATTGAGCTAAAATCAAGGTGTCAACAAGGCCACATTCCTTTCTGGAGGCTCTAGGGGAGAATCTCGCCTTGTTTTCTTTAATTTCTAGAGGACACATACATTCCTTAGCTTGTGGCCCCTTCCTCACAGCATCTTCAAAGGCAGCAGCATCTTCAAAGCTCTGACTCTGACACCCAACCTCCTGCCTCCCTATTCCACTCAGGAGGACCATTGTGATTACACTGGGTCCACCTGGATAATTCAGGATCATCTCCGCATCTCTAGGTCCTTAATTTAATCACATGTGCGAAATCCATTTTGCCATGTAAGGTAACATATTTACAGGTGCCACAAATTAGGACATGGACATCTTCGGAGGGGCCATGATTCTGCCTACCACACCTTTCATTCATGTTCATTTTTCTGCTTGTGTTGTCAGGTAAATTTCAAAGTAAGGATTTTGCTTGTGCAATTGTTTTTAAAGAAAGAGGAGGAGAGACAAAGGGATGTTTCAGTATATCCTAAGAACTGTCCTTTGAACTGAAGTGCAGAGCGTTACCTAGAATAATTCCTTCTATAGCCCTATATGAGTGAGGTTTCCAATTTGAATATTCAAGGGGAAGTTGTTTTGTGTGCACTTGAGATAAAGCTTTTTTTTTTTTTTTTTAACTAGCCTATTATTGCCAGGTTCTTTTTATTATTATTATTTATTTATTTACTTTTGGCTACGTTGGGTCTTCTTTGCTGTGCACGGGCTTTCTCTAGTTGCGGCGAACGGGGCTACTCTTCGTTGTGGTGCACAGGCTTCTCATTGCAGTGGCTTCTCTTGCTGCGAAGCATGGGGTCTAAGCACAAGGGCTTCAGTAGTTGTGGCTCATGTGCTCTAGAGCGCAGGCTCAGTAGTTGTGGCACATGGGCTTAGTTGCTCTGCAGCATGTGGGATCTTCCTGGACCAGGGCTCGAACTCATGTCCCCTGCATTGGCAGGCGGATTCTTAACCACCACGCCACCAGGGAAGTCTGATAAAGCATGATTTTGAAATGAGCCTTCTTGGGAGGAGGGAGACATTTTAAGATGGAGAGATGAGCTGGGCAGACAGGTCAAGGTTAGACAGGCAATAGATATGTATGGAGCTGATGAACCCAGCTTCTAAACGTACTGAGCAAAGCCTTTTGAGATTAAAATTTTGAAAATTCCCCACTGAGGGATTGGAAAACATGGTCTCAAAGGAGAGGCAGCTTTGGAATGGATATAAGGTGAAAAGGAACTGCATTAGTTTAAAAGTTTCTTTTACGAGCATGATCTCTAATGTAAATGTGGGAAACTGGGAGAAGCTTGAAAGTCTGAAACTGAACTTTGTTTGCTGGCTGAAAGAGCTTGCACAGGGGAGTGTGATTAAGCTGGCTGGTAATAATAGGATCTATGTCCACTTTAGGCCGGGACTGTGGAAGGACAGAATCTGAAATACTACAACAAACTAGAGTAACATTTTAAAGTTAGAAACCATAAAGATAGTTCCAAGCCTGAAGGTGAGCGATACTTCTATCTTCTTAAATGACTTGCTCATTTGTGTGTTATCTGAGCCTGCAGGCTGCAATAAAGAAGAATAGTATGCATTTTGATTATTTTACTATTTTGATACAGTGCTTTCATCATGCTTTTTTCTAAAAGATGACTGTCTATTTAACACTAGTATTAGGAAGAAACATATTAAGAAGATTTTAAAATGATATAAAAAATTTATGGTCTTGACTTACTGAGGTGAGAAACATCCATAAAGTAAATGGAAATGTATCTTTACAGCCACATCTTTATTATTAAACAGAGCAACTATGTACAAGTTAGAATTAGGGAAATGTGTTATCCAAGATTGACGCATTTCTAGGGACTATAGACATATACTGAAAACTTTTCTCAGCCTCCAGAAACTGGCAGTTAGGGAGGAAAATCATGCATCAGAAGTACAGGGAAGGGGAGGATGAATTGCCTGTGAAATTCCGTCTACTGCCCAAGGGTCCCTGTCAGGTCTGTGTGGGGTCATTCTTTGCTGAGCCTGATCAAGCATCCCCTAAAAGGACCAGGGAGTCTTCTTATCAGGAGGTCAGGAAAAAAGGAAATAACAATGTCAGTCTTTTCAAATTCAGTGCAGTCCTGTGTTTCTAAGGTGCCCAGGTAGCATTCGATATGCCACCCCACATCACTTTTTTTTTTCTTTCCTTTCTAAGTAACTTAGCTCAACAGCTACACTAAGCTCCAAGAATGGTGAAAATGTTCCTTGTAGCCAAATCTTGTTCTCTGGGAGAAGAGACCACAGGCAGGCAGCCTCAAGCTTATGAAAGGGGTATATTTTAAATGTTCCTTGGAATATAAATAGTTTAGTATTTGGAATTTATTCTCACAAAAACCATGCTGTAAATGAGATTCAGTCCCCTTTCAAATTTTCAAAAGTCTATTTAACCTATATTGTTCTGAAACCATGGTTTCAACTGTACTATTTTAGTTACAGCTACCTACCACTTTAAACTCTGAAGAAATATCTATCAACCCATTTTTTTTTAATTTCACCTAGTTACAGAGGTATACTGGGATATGAAGTTTACAGTATCTGAAATATCTTCCCCATCCTAATAGATTGCCATTGCCAAGGAAGATGATCACAGGAATAAGAAGTGAATTTACCTATAATCTATATCTATGCCTGTGCCTATCTCTTTATCTAGATATTCAGAATCTTAACTCAAGACTCCAGAAACACAAATGTACTCAAGTCCACATCCCACCCCATTTTTTTTCTGTTCTTCCTTAGCAATGACACTCTAGTAATGGAATGGGAAAGATATTCCCAAATACTATAAACTTTGTACTGCACCGTAGCTCTACAATCACGTGAAAGAACATAACTGTAGCTCAAACTGTAGCTCGAACAATCATCTTGTTCAGAAGTCCCATCAAGCTGGAAGCCAGAAGATTAAGTCTTAGATGGAACTGTATTTAACTTATGTAGGATTTTTAAATATCTTGAATTACTGATTGACATTTAAAAATTGGATAGATCTCACATACAAATCTAGATGCCTACCTTCTTTTAATGAATCGGAAGACTGGTGAGACCAGGCCTATATTGTGAATGCTCTTTAATAGTTGAATGGCCGTTTAAGAATTACTGAATGGCTGCCATGTTTCTCAATGGTGGTGCCCCTTCTTAGGTTGCCACCTTCTCCACTGTTTCTCTTCATCCTACAGCAGGCCGTGTTCCCTGCATTTATATTAACAGACCTCTCTGAATGCATTTGATTTGCTAACCTGATTCTATTGTTCTTAATCAGGAAGTAAGTAGTAGTTCTTCTCAAAAAGGAAGAAGGAGGCTCTGGCTTCAGAATCCTGTCCTCCCATCCACAGTCGTAGGCCACTTCATAAACCAGTAGTTATCTATTTGGAACGTCTTATACTCCTTTACAATAGATCTGCAGGAAAACATCCTAACAGCTTTGCTTAGGCTTCTAAGCAAATGAGGAACACACATTAGAAACTAACACACTTTACTCTTGGTTGTTCTAGAAATAAGGGTAAAGATCATTGAAAAATATTTTTCCTGGATATTTGACATTCTGATTTGTATACTGTGATCTACTTTCTATTTTCATCTCTACTTTAAAAAAATAAAGAAAATATACAAATGGTATATCCAACCCCCAAAAGGGGTTTCAAGGGGTTTTAGACCCCCATGATGTCCATCACACTTCCCAAGCCATTCCTCTAAGCAATGAAATTGTGTTTGCTGTACAAACCTATCCAAAAAAGCTTTCTACCTCCCCATCTTCAAATCAGATTAGCATTCTAAGACTCCAGCATATGAAAATTCTGGAGCCTCCCTTTAAATGCTATTTAAACAATCCAAATGAAAAGTAAGTTCTCCTGAGTTAAATCCCCAGTCCTCCTCCTGTAAGGCAACCACTGCTAACATACTCTTTCTACCCTTCTCGAAGTTTTTTTTTAATTAAAATAAGAATGAATAAATTACTGATATAAGAACTCAGACAATAAAATTATAGTTTCTATCTATATTTGATATAATATTATCTGTAAAACTTTACCAGCTAGGTATCAAGAAATAAAAATTTAATCCAAACTAGATTTTTACACTAAATTCCCTGATTTGAAAAATCTCTTCTGGTATCTCAGACCATTGAATTAAAAGCTCATTCTTTTAGCCCTCATGCCCATGCCCTTGGCTTCCCCAAGATATTTTCTGAGTGTCCTCAAAACTGGGAGCTAAAGGTATCTCTCATGTATATTCTTAAACTGGAGACATTGAAATTTGACCAACCCTAGGCCCAGGTGACTACTGTCATCTGCTGCTGTGTGATTCTTTCTACAGGTTCTGATGTATTCATTGTACAGATATTCATTAAGTGAATACAACACACCAGACACTTTTGTAGACCCTGGGGCTGAAATGGTAAACAAAACTGAAAATTCTAATTTTCAGGGAGTGTACATTCTAGTGGGGGGAGCGGTCGGTCAAACAAATGAATAAAATATACAGTTTATTTAATTATTTTAAGTCCAATAGGGGAACAAAAAGTAGAGAAGGGGGTAGAAGAGAGTGCTATTATTAGAAGGTAAGTAGGGAAGACCCCTACTGAGAAGGTAACATTACAGTAAAGATGTGAGGCAGTGAGCCATACAATGATCTAGAGAAGGGGTAGCAAGCAAGGCACACAGGCCAAACCTGGCCCATCACCTACTTTTGTATATCCCATAAGCCAAGAATGATTTTCATGTCTTTTAATTATTGAAGAAAAAAAATCAAAAGAATTTTTTGTGCCACATGAAAATTATATAAAATTCCAATTTTAGTGTCCATAAGCAAACATTTCTTGAAACACAATCATGCCCATTTGTGTGTGTATTGACTATGGCAGCTTTCATACTAAAATGGCAAAGTTGATACTTGTAGATATCTGATCTGCAAAATTAAAAATGTTTACTGATTTTGTCCTTTACAAAAAAATCTTGCTGACTGCTAATCTAGAACTAGAATAATCCAGGAATATCTTTTTTCATTTTTATGCCATTTTTGAGTAATGACAGATTTTTGAGGAATGACAGATTTTTGACTTAAGTCTTTATTATAAATCTTATCCTTTATTGTTCACCTATATTAACTTTGAATTAAAACTTTTCTGATATTAATATTATGATCCATACTTTAGTTTTGGTTGCATTTAACTGATATGTTTTTGCCCATCCTAACTTTCATCCTTTCTAATTCAGGTGTCAATGCCCTTTGGCCAAAGAGACTAGGAATTCATGTATAGTTGAACAAAGTTAGTTTTATAATGTGTTGTAATGGAGGAGACCACACATCATGGGGAACCATGGAGTGTCTCAGTAAAAGGGTGTTACAGGATTTGGGTTTGTGTTAGGTGATTTGGAAGAGGGATCAAGGAAGTATGGCTTGGTTAAGGATTAGATGATGTCATGAAGTGGAGGAAATTTTATGATTATATCTTAAAATTTTTCTTATCTGCAAAATAGGAAGAATGAAACAAGAGTAACTTATAATTGGTGAAGCAGCAATAGTTACTCATATTAACCATGGGAGGGATATGTCTGAGCATTTTTGTGGTTTTGGCAATGTTTTCTTTTTCATCTGTGTCCAGACATGACTATTGAATAATTTTGTTTTGATCTTGATCCATACGGTGACAGAGTGACTTCGTGATGCTGGTGCTCTGTGAAATTGTTACATTCAATAGGAGAATATCATGGACTACTTGTGAGAACCAGACCAGATCCTCCTAACAACACTAAGGCCTAGATGATATAAAAAAGAAGGCAATCAAGAATTCTTTATTCAAACCATTCTTCCAAAAAAGGTAAATGAAGACATTTCCAAATAACCAGACAGATAATTCATTGCTAGCAAACCTGCTTTACACAAAATACTAAAGGTAATCTTTGAGGCATAAAGGAAGTGTCATCAGACAGTAAGTTAAATCCATGGAGAAATAAAGAATACTAGGAAAGGTAATTACTTAGATAAATATAAGAGAAAGTGAGAATATTTTTTTCTTCTTTTGACTAACGTAAGTATAAAAGATTATTATAAAACTATATTTTATAACTTCTATCATATAATATTTAAGGGTAAATATATATGACAATAACATCACAAAGGATAAATGAGGGAACTATACTAGAGCAAAATTCATTTTATTGCAGTTAAGTTAGGAATAATCTGAAGCAGATTACTTTTAATTAAGATGTTATAATCCCTAGGGAAAAAGCCATTGAGAAACTAACTCAAAAAAAAAAAAAAAAAGTGATACTCCAGCAAAGATCTACTTAAAGCAAAATAAGGTAGTAAAGGAGGAAAAGTAAATAGCAAAGTGACTGACATTAATCCAACTATATCAATAATTACACTAAATGTAAATGGATTAAACACTCCAATCAAAAGGCAGAGATTGGTAAATTGAGACCAGATAGATATGTAATACAACTGTACTCTATCCACAAGAGGTGAACTTTAGATTGAATGGCACAAAGTGACTTAAAGTGAAAGAATGGGGAAAGCTGTACCAGGCAAACAGTAATCATAAGAGAGTTCGAATGACCATATCAGTATCAGAAGAAAATATACATTCAGACCAAAGAATGATAAAATGGTCAATTCAACAGAAAAATAAGGAATATCAAAACATGAGTACCGAACATCATATCCCCAAAATACATCTAGTAAAAAAAATGACAAAATTGAAGGGAGAAATACAGATCTCAATAATAAAAATCGGACATTTCAATACTACATTCTCAATAATGAAAAGAGGAACTAGACAGAAAATCAGCAAGGATATAAAAGATTTGAATAACACTATCGACCAACCTGACATAACTGACATCTCTAGAATACTCCATCTACCACAAAAAACACACATTCTTCTCAGGTGTAGATACAACATTCTCCAGAATAAACTATACACCAGGCCATAAAACATGCTTCAGTAAATTTAAAAGAATTAAAATCATGCAAAGTACATGATTACAAATCAATAACAGAAAGAAATACAGGAAATTCACAAATATTAGAAATTAAACAACATACCTCTAAATGACCCATTATGTTTCTGTTGATACAAAATACACAGAAAAGGCAACTTTATAAAGATAGAATGTAGATTAGTGATTGTCAGGAGCTGGGAATGAAAACCAGTATTTACTGCAAATGGACATCAGGAACCTTTTTAGGTGATGGAAATGTCAAACTAGATTGTGGCTATGGTTGCATACCTATATAAAAGTACAAAACAAACCATTGAATTCTAAGATTTAAATGGGAACATTTTATGGTATGTAAGCCCATATAGTATATAACACTTCTAAATAGTTGATAGGTCAGAGAAGAAATCAAAAGGGCAATTACAAAGTATTTTTCTCTGAATGAAAATGAAAAGACAACATACCAAAATTGGTGACATACTGCTAAAGCTGTTTTTCATGAAGACTTTATAGCAGTAAATGCTTATGTTAGAAAAGAAAAAGGTCTTAAATATCAATGACTTAAGCTTCCAACTAAAGACTAGAAAAAGTCAATTAAACCCAAATTAGGAAGATAAAAGATTATCAGAGGGGAAAAAAAATCAATGAAATAGAAAACAAAGAAAAAATAGAGAAAAATCAACTAAACCAAAAGCTGGTTTTTTGAAAAGTTCAACAAAATTTATAAACATTTGACCAGACTGAGCAAGAAAGGCATTTACCAATATCAGAAATGAGATATGGCATCAATATAGATTTACAGATATTAAAAGCAAAGGAAAATTTTATGAAAAACTTCATGGAAATAAACTCAAAAACTTGGATGAAATGGACAATTTCCTTGAAATATATAGGCAAACAAAGCTCACTAAAGATGAAATAGATAACTTGAATAGCCTTATATATATTGAAGAAATGTAACTTGTAATCAAAAACCTTCCTACATTGAAAATTCCACATCCAGTTTGCTTCAAAGGTGAATTCTACTAAACATTTAGGAAATAATTAATTCCAATTCTACACAAGAATATTTCAAAAAATTGAAGAGGAGAGAATGCTTTCCAACTTATCCTGTGAGGCCCTGATACTAACATCAGAAAAAGACACTGCAAGAAAAAGAAGACTAATATCCCTCATGAACATATATGCAAAGGTTCTAAAATTTTCAACAAATCAAGCTATATGAAAAAGGTTAAGAATCATGACCAAGTGAAGTTTTTCTCAGGAACATCAGGTTGATTTAACATTCCAAAAAAAGAAAAAAAAATCAATGAATGCAATTCATAGTATTTGTTAATTAAAAAGAAAAAATCATATGATCACCTCAATCGATGCACAAAAACTATTTTCCCAACTCCAACATCTATTCTAAATTTTTTAAGTCTCAGAAAATTAGAAATAGAGGCAAACTTTTACAAAGTGATAAAGCACATCTATAAAACATCTATATCCAGCATTGTAATTAATGATGAAAGAGTGAATGTATTCTCATAAGTGAAAGAGTTCCCAGCTGCCAAAGCTGGGAAAATGTGAGCAATCAAATACATAATGTAGTATTACAATGATAACCCAAATTATAAAATAAAAACATGAGTCTATACTGATATAATAAAGGCTTATATAAATAAATAAATAGGGGACAAGAGACAAATCTCCTTTACAGGAGATTTCCAAGTAATTTATATAGACAATCTCCCCTTAAAGAAGGTGAAGCATAACCCCACACATAAGTACAGGCTATACTTGGTGACTTGTTTCTAGAGTACAGAGTGGAAAGAGGGAAAAAGTGACTTTTCAGGGCAGAAAAACTAGCCAGATGATCAGAATTGTTACCATCAGTGATAAATCATTTTGATGTTATAAATTTAAAACTACTTCACTTCTTGGTTATACTCTGAAAAACCCTTAACCCTAGTCTAACCATGAGAAAACCACCAGACAAACCAAAACAAGATACTGTTTAAAATATCCAACTATTACTCCTCAAAAAATTCAAGGTTATCATAAACAAGAAAAGTTTGAGGAACAGTTATAGCCCAAAAGAGTCTAAAGAGACATAACAACTAAATGTAATGTGATATTCTGGATTGGATCCTAGAAACATATATTATGGAAAAACTAATGAATTTCAAATAAAGTATGAAGTTCAGTCAATAACGAAAAACAAGGAACAAATTACTGATAGAAGCAACAATAAACTGAAGTGTAAAAGTAAGATGCTAAGAGAAAGAAATCAGATACAGAAGAATATATCCTGCATCATTCTGTTTATATGAAATCCTAGAAAAGTTATAGCTACAGAGACAGAAAGCACACTATTGATTGCCAGTGGCCAGAAGTGAGGAGAGGATTGACTGCAAAGGGACACTAAGGATTTTTTAGAGTCATGGAAATGTTCTACACAGGAACCACTACCATAGCAGTTACTAGAATGCATACATTTTGCAAAATTGGTGACTTTTTATAAATTAGATCTTAATAGTGCTATTTTCAATAGCCTTTTTATTGTCTTTAAGGCCTTTAGTTTTACTCAGGGTCACAGCCACCTCTAAAATGATAATACCAACACAGTGTTGTAAGCATGCTGGTAAAAGTAAGTATGGCATATAACTCTGATATTGAGGATAATTGCCCAAAACAGCTATGGGGATAGGATCTTAGAGAAGTCTTCCCAGAGCCTCTGAAAGGAATTTTACTGTTTCATCTTTTTGCATGTTTTATGGGTGGTCAACTTGTTCCAGAGAGACATTCCATTCTCTTTACAAGGAAAACCTGGGGAAACTAAGTTTTTCTAAAGAACACAGTAATTTAACAGAAAATGAGGTACCTGCTATTTGACATTACTGTACATGCCTCAGCCAGATACTAAATTAGTTATAATGTGTTAGTATCCAAATTATTAGTCAACTCATGTCATTGTTAAAGGAGGATGGGACTTTATGGGTCTGGGCAAAAGTCCTGCACAGGAAGGGGAAATTGCTCTTCCAGGTTCATGTAAACAGAATTTGGCTTGCTGTGATGCTTGTAAGTTTATCACTTTCTCAAATGTTGTATCAGATCCAAGGATAGTCTTTCTTAGCATATACTTATGTGATTTTTCTTTTTCCTTTTTTTTCTACTACCTTCAATCACCCTATAGCAGCTGGTTTCAATGAACACTTTCAAAGTCAGCAGATGATTCCCAACTGAAATGTCCAGCCTTGATCTTGGACCGTTCTGCTTGTTGTTGTGTGTCTTCTTACAGTCTCTTTCCCATGAGAATAAATATATTTGCTTTCCTCACACATAAAGAAACTGTCTCTTATTTTTGCCAAAGATACATCCATCCCCCTAGTTCCCTAGGCTCAAGTTATTGGAATAACTTTTTAATACTCTCTCTCCCTTGATCTCACCAAGTCTTTCCAAATGCTTTACTCAAATGTAACCTCATATGACCTCATATCCACTCTCTTCAGATGACCTTCCTTCTGTTGCCTCCACCCCTTCTCTGTTCTAAAACACCTATACAAACTCCTATAACACCTTTTAAGTATCTTCTCACGGACATCTCTTTCTATACAAGAATCTACACTTCCCTTTGTCCACTATAATAAATACAAACTTAAGTGTCTAGCATTCAGTGCCTTATATCAACTGCTCTTCTATATATTTTACACATCTCAAAGAAATCTGTTTTCTTCCCCATTTAGAGTTTACTGTACACTAAATTCCACATAGATTCTCACAATAACTCTATAAAACAGATGCACTATTATCACCTACATTTTACAGATGAAGAATCAAAAAATCAGAGTACCTTGCCATAGGTCACTCAGTTTGTAAGTGGTAGAGTTATTACTTTATGTCAGATCATTCTGACCCAAAGACTATAGTCTCAACTATTATACTCTATCACCTTCACATCAAATACCTGTCTCTGTAAGTATCATTTACATCCACCTAGACTCTCTTCTCTCCTTCAATCTTGCCCAGGTTGGCTTTAATCTAAACCACCACCCAGTCGTGCATTTCCTTTCATGGCTCGTCTCCTGCCTTGTACTCTATCTGTTTATTCTTGCTGATAGGTGATCTTCAACTCAACTATAGAAATTTCAACTTTGAGAATTATGTATGTCTTACACAGCCTGGATCTAGTAAATTTCCTTGTCTACTGATGGAGATCAGTAAGCATCTGTCAAAAAAAAAAAAAGTTCTTCATTTTTAGAAGTCTCTGGATTCTGTATCTTTGAATCCTTTCAGTGGTTAGTACACGTCTCTGCACACAGTAAAGGTAAATGCTGGCTCACTATGCTCCTTATACTTTAAATATGTTAACACATATTTCCTTGAAGTTATTTGTGTTCTCTTGGACTTTTCCTCTTTAGTTCATGCATGTACAAAGGTTAGGAAAGCAGTGGGTGTGCAAAGAAGGATTCAGAGGCTAGAGCTACTCTTCCTCAGACCCAACAAAATGGGTTTTGACATCTTATACCACACGGAAATGAATGGAAAAATGGTCAAAAAATAGTTGAACATATGACCAGTGGGAAATCATTTTACATTCATGTTGGACCTTTTTAGGACTACCGTCGTTACTAGTAAGAACACATCTTAAAATTAATGCCTGGAAAACAAATAAAGAAAAAACAAACAAAAAAATGAGAAATGATATTTGCATTTACACAGCATCCTACCCTTCCCTTAATGATTTTTACAATCATTTTCTATTCCTATCCTTAAAACAGCAGAAGCCAAGGCAGTTGTTATTATACTAATTTTATTTATAGTGTGATTTAAACACTATGAGATTTATTTTTGCAAAGTGATGAGGCCAATAAGTAATACCACTGGGACCAGGACTCGGATTTTCTGGATCACAATCCACTATTCTGACATATTTGAATTTTGCTGCATTCGCAGCCTATAATTCAGTCACAATTGCTTGCTTTGTGATCAGGGGTATATTTGTTAAACAGTGCTACCACCTGCTGGTAAGTTTTCCAATAATTCACAGTATAGCAAACCTAAAACAGGAAACAAATAAAAGGATAACCAATATAGCAATAGTTTACAATTACAACTACATTTACCTGCCACATTCTAACTGTACTTCCTAACTGTGCTATCATATCTGCTTAGGCGCGCCTTTACAGGTAGCCAATGAATCTTCCAACCTTAAATGTCTAAACACTTCTTTTCTCAAGATCTTATAATTACGTTAATTTTGTCTACTTCTTAGAATATGCATATTTGGGAGAACATTTTGCTAAACTTTTATACAATATAACAAACTTGGTGCCTACCAATAATGTACGTCAGTAATACCCAAATTTGTGTGCATAAAATCATCATCTGGTGAGGAGTGAGGGCTATTATGGTAGCAAAAGCCTGTCTCCCTACATAAAAAAATAGTAAGCCAAAAAATAATACCACATTCCTGGAGGGATTGCAGAGATCAGTGCCATTATTGAGGACTTGAAAGATGCAGGAGTGGTGATTCCCACCACATCCCCACTCAACAGTCCTATTTTGGCCTGTGCAAAAGAAAGATGGATTTTGGAGAATGACAGTGGATTATCGTAAGCTTGACTGTGATAGTGAATCCAATTGCAGCTGCTGTACCAGATGTGGTTTCATTGCTTTAGCAAATTAACACATTCCTTGGTATCAAGTATTCAGCTATTGACCTGGCAAATACCCTTTTCTCCATAAGCTCCACCAGGAGCAGATTTTTTTTTTCAGCTGGTAAGGCTGGCATTATACCTTGACTGTCATATCTCAAGAGTATATCACAACTCTCTAGGCCTATATAATAACTTAGCTCAGAGATCTTGATCACTTTTCCTTCTATAAGATATCATACTGGTCCATTACATCAATGACATTATGCTGATTGGAACTAGTGAGCAAGAAATAACTAGCTTAGCCTAGGCATTATCTGATCCACCATGCTATAAAGCTGGGCATGCATAGAAACACTCCATAATCAAATGAAAGTGGTATATACTTGATTGGCCTCAAGCAGGCACATGGTTTTTCACTTTGCTTGGAAGGAGAAATGGCCAGATGTATGATTATAAACTGGCTCATGAGTTGTGGTCAACGGTTTGGCTAGATAGTCAGGGATTTGGAAGAAACATGTTTGGAAAATTTATGAGGAGGAAATCTGGGGAAGAAGTACAGGGGTTGACCCTTCTGATTGGGCCAAAACATGAAGATATTTGTATCCCATGTAATTGTTCAGCAAAGGGTGACCTCAGCAGAGGAGAATTTTAATATTCAAGTGGATACCAGGCAGCCTCTTTCCCCAGCCACCCTTGCCATTGCCAAATGGGCTCATGAACAAAGTGGCCATGATGACAGGGATAGAGTTTATGCATGGGCTCAGCAATATGGCCTTCCACACACTGAGGCCAATCTGGCTATGACCACCACTGAGTGCCTCATCTGCTAGCAACAGAGACCAATTCTGAGTCCCTAATATGGCACCAACTCCCTAGTAGTAGGTTGATTACACTGGACCACTTCCATTATGCAAGGGGCAGTGTTTTATGCTTATGGGAATAGACACTTACTCTGGGTACGAATTTGCCTTCCCTGCACTCAATGTTTCTTCCAAAACTACCATCCATAGACTTAAAGAATGGTTTATCCATCATCATGGTATTCCACACAGCATTGTTTCAGATCAAGAAAATCACTTCACAGCAAAAGAAGGGTAGCAATGGGCCAGTGCTCATGGAATTTATTGGTCTTAACATATTTCTTACCACACTGAAGCAGCTGGCTTGATCGAATGGTGTAATGGTCTTTTGAAGACTTAGTTACAGTGCCACTAAGGTGGTGATACCTCACAGGGCTGTAGCAAGGTTCTGCAGAAGGCTGTACATGCTCTAAATCAACATCCTGTATATGGTGCTCTTTCTCCCGAAGCCAGGATTCACAGGTCCAGGAATCAAGGAGTAGGAATGGCAATGGATCCACTCAATATTACCTCTGGTACCTCTAGCAAAATTTTTGCTTTGTGTTCTTGAGGATATATACTCTGCTGGACTGGAGATTTTAGTTCCAGAGGAAGGAATGCTTGCACCAGGAGATGATTCCACTGACCTTGAAGTTAATAATGCCAACACCCCACTGGCCACTTTGGGCTCCTCATGCTTCCAAATCACCAAAGAAGGGAGTTTCAGTGTAAGCTCGGGTAACTGATCTCATACCAAGAGGAAATTGGACTACTACTTTACAATGGCAGCAAGGAAGAGTAAGTCTTGAATATAGGCAATTTCTTAGGGTGTTACTTAATATTACCATAGCGTGTGATTAAAGTCAATAGAAAACTACACTAACCAAATCCAGGCAGGACTACTAGTGGTCCAGACCGTTCAGGAATGAAGGTTTGGGTCACCCCACCGGTTAAAGAACCATGACCAACTGAGGTGCTTGGTGAAGAAAAGGGGATAGAGAATGCATAGTGGAAAAAGGTAGTTATAATTACTAGCTAAAACCATGTGACCAGTTGCAGAAATTAGGCCTGTTTCTATATCACTCAGACATACACACACATAGGCATGCTTGTTCTCTTTCCTCTCTTATTTCCTTATCATGTAAGGTAAAATATATTGACTTTACAACATATATTTAAGTACTGTTAATTTAACATCATAGTATAAGTTATAGACTATCAAAGAGAAGACTAACCATCACTCAAGAACTCTATCTCCTTTACTGGAAAAGCAGTCAGTGCATTTTCAATTGTACACAGGAGAGTTGTAGCACAATAGGCAAAATTATGATCTTATTTTCATGAATTGCAACTTAAGTATGGTTTAAGGAGATGCGTATGGGTGCCAAGTTAACAAAGGGTGTAGTTGGGTTGGGTAATTTTATGTGTCAACATGAGTGAGGCATCGGTGCCTAGATTATATCTTACTGGGGGGAGTGTTTTGAGTAGATTTCTGGTTGAGATTAGCACTTGAATCAGTGAACCCAATGAAGTAGAAGGCCCTGTACAATATGGTAGGGCATCATCCAATCTGCTGAGGGCTGACTGAAACAAAATGTGGAGGAAGGAGAAATTTGCCTCTTTGTTTCCTGCCTCACAAGTTGAGCTGGGACGGCTCATCTCATCTTCTCCAGCATCAGTCTAAATTCACATCATCATCTCCTTTTGTTCTCAGGCTTTGAGACTTGGACTCAATCACACTACCAGCTTCCCTGGTCCTCCATCTTGCAGATGGCATATCGTGGTACTTCTCAGCCTCCATAATCATGTGAGCCAATTTCTCATAATAAATCACCATGTATATACAAATACACACCCACATATATACCTATCCTATTGGTTCTGTTTCTCTGGAGAACCCTAACATTAGGTTTATCTCCTGAACATTCTAATTCATTTCTGGATTAGAATCAGGAAAAACTGTTTTTAACGAGCACCCCAAGTGATTGTCATGATGAGGAAAGTTGCAAAGCTCTGACTTAAGCAAACAATTCATCCTGGGCTCTACCCATAATTGACTCAGAGAGTCTAATAAGGTCAAATAACCCTTCTAAAACTCAGCTCTTCATAAGGGAAATATGCGGACTGTAGTAAATTCCAACCACTAGATATTCTCTAAGAACCTTCCTTTGTGGACAAAATCTTTGCAAAATAAAATATTCTGGATAGCCATAAAATTGATCTACGGAAGGCACACCCATGTGATAACTGAATTTTCACATATTGGATAATTTGTTTTATTTAGTCAGCAATATTGAACTTACAATTAATTATCCCACTAGACCATGAAGAGTTGCAAAATAAATGTTAACCTTAGAAAATAATTGGAGAAAAGAAAAAAACACTGTCAACATCAGTAGGTTTGGGAAAGTAAGAATTAAAAGTGTTTTCCAGGGGCTTCCCTGGTGGCGCAGTGGTTGAGAATCTGCCTGCCAATTCAGGGGACACGGGTTCAAGCCCTGGTCTGGGAAGATCCCACATGCCGCGGAGCAACTGGGCCCGTGAGCCACAACTACTGAGCCTGCGCGTCTGGAGCCTGTGCTCCGCAAAGAAGAGAGGCCGCGATAGTGAGAGGCCCGCGCACCGCGATGAAGAGTGGTCCCCGCTTGCCGCAACTGGAGAAAGCCCTCGCACAGAAACGAAAACCCAGCACAGCCAAAAATAAATAAATAAATTAATTTTTTTTAAAAAAGTGTTTTCCAACTGCTAGATGTTTTGTCATAATCCTTTATCTGCTCACAGAGTGTAACTGAACAATGTCAGAGCAGAAAGATAATAACCAGGAGAAACTCAAGAGATTCTTGGCTGTAATTGCATTAGTTAACAGCCTCCAGATGCTGAAAATCAGCTGCCTCACAACTATTAGGAGAAAAATCAGTGAAAAATTAGCCTTACTAGGAAAATGTTGGACGTTTAAATGAACAATGTTAGAAGGAAGTAGAGGCTGGTGTAGGACAGACTGACTTGGGAAAAGTTTGTGAAGCCATTAGGTGACTTACATATTCTTTATCTCATCATTAACTTGTAAAACCAATTCTGTCAGCCCTCCATATCCATGGGTTCTGCATCCTTGGATTCAAACAACCATGGATTGAAAATTGTGTGATACAGATCAAGACAGAAGGATGGACTGCATTGGCAAAACACAAAATCCTTGCAAATGAAAACATCTGTGACTCATTAAATGAAAGGACAATACAGAAGCTCTGAGAATTTTGCTCCCCACACCTTTATCCTCAGACCCACCAGCACTTAGTGTTACAGGGAGAGCTAAACCTTCCAAGTGGTAAACAGGCAGATTGTCCAGGAATGGGCTGCTTAGGACTGAGGTAGGTAGTTAGGGCTTTTGCCAGCTCATGTTTGAGGTTTTTTGATTCATAGGTATGTTTTCATCTGGTCATTTAAAAAAAATCCTCTTCTTCAATCCTCCCTTATGTTGGATATTTCTAGCTGCTGTTATAAGACTGCAAAGCTGCCCTTCAGTCTAATCACATTTTACCTATGAAAGAATGTGAGCTGTGAGTAACAAACCAGAACTGGTAGTCTCACATAGCAAATAATCCAATAATTTTTCCTGCTTACTGAAACTCCACTGATTCGCTCTATCCAAAGTGGCAACAGAGTGTAGTCTACATTGAAAACTAGCTATGTTACAGCTAGAACATCAAACTATCTGCTCTGTCTGGATGGGATTTGTTCCTTGGGTGCATCACACCAGATTCATTAAAATTCAAGAAAAATAGTTTCTAGTGGAACCACAGGAAAAAAAAATCTCTTGATCTTTTATTCTATACACCTTCCACAGGTGCCCTATATCACATTGAATAGCAATAAATTTGACTGGATCAGAAACCTAGGAATCTTTATTCTATTTTCTCTTTCAACTCCAAAGTGCAATCTATTTCCAAGATTCTCATTTTTTGCTCCCAAATATTTTTGAATCTGCTCAGTTTTCTCCATATCCATGACATCAACTAGCCTAAGGTGCTGTTATAGTAGACTATGATTAATAAAATAGCCTACAAAATCTTCCTGCATCTAAACTTGCCCTTCTGTAGTTAATCCTCTATTCTGTAGTCAAAGTGATCTTTCTAGAAGACAAACAGATATCGATCGTACTTTATGTTCTGCTTGAACTCCCTCAAACCTTTACTATTTCCCTTAGGAGCTTGCTATTTAAAGTGTGGTCCATGAGCCTGCAGCATCAGCAATACCTAAGAGCTTAGGAGAAATGCAGAGTAGCAAGCTCCATTACAAACCTAGTGAATAAGGCTCTCTACACTGTAAAATTTCTGTACTGTAAAATTTCTGTATGGTTTAAATGCACGTCAAAGTTTAAGAACCACTACTTTAGGAACCATGGCTCACAAAGCTTTTGATGAACTACCCACAAATTAGCTTTCCTGACACTTCTCTTGACAACCCCCATCCATCCAACCTATAAAGATGCTATGTGGTCTCTTGCATCTAGATTTTCAAATGTTGGTTTACTTTTCCTGAATACTCTTTTCCACACCACCCCAACTTCTTCCTTGCTAACTCCTACTCATTTTAATTATTCTCCCAATAAATTTTTCCTTATAAACTGAGATATGTATTTCAACTAGGTATTGTAATGACACTCTATACTTCCTTACCATAGAACTTCTCTCACTATTGTAATAGACTATATCCTCCAGGATACTGTAAGCACTCTAGAAATAGAAAACTAGCTTAATATGTTAGTTGTTGTATATCCAACACCAAAAGTTAGCACATACTAAGTGTACAATATTTAGTAAATAAATGTTGACAAAAAATATACCTGATAGCTTAGTTGGTTTTTTTTCCCTATGCAGAACTATGCAGAAAAACTATGATTTTGTATTTTTTTTTTAACTCTCAGGAAAACTAATTCTAGAAACCTAGGCTGAATGTAGTAGAAGGATGTCTTCAGGTAGTCACTTGCATGCAGTTAGGGAAGAGGAGGCAATCTGGGAGGCAGTATCTGAGATGATAAATTCAAAGCCAGGTAACCTGTCAGGGAAGTTGTTAAGCTGAAAGTGGCAGTGAATACAGGAGATTCGGGTATGCGTGAATGGGGAAGACACTGAGTAAATCAGATGGGAGCAAGATGGTTTGAAGTGGGGCAGAGATATTGAAAAATTCACTGAGTCATAGAATATACAACACAGGTTTAAACTGTATGAGTCCACTCATATCAGATTTTTTTCCCCACTAAATACGTACTACAGTACTATACAATCCATAGTTGAGTTTGAATTTGCAGGTGCAGAATCATGGATAGAGAGGGCTAACTGTAAAGTAGGCAGAGGGTCAGCACCCCTAACTTCCTCACTGTTCAAGGATCAACTGTAGCTTGTGAGGAGAAGTCTGCAACCTTAGCAATAAATGCATGGTTCAAAGAGTAAAAAACCCAACTGTTCATAATGTTATGTTTTGTTCTCTTTCAAGGATATTTCTTCCTCATCCCCCTCTCAATCCTTTCATCTATAAGTAAATTCCACTACTAAATGCAGAGGAAGATTTCACACTCCAAGTGGTGACATTTTCCTTTTTAAAATCCTGTTATACTCTCTATAACTTCTATGTGGAAAACGAATTATTGGGTTTCCAGAGTAGATGCTAGGAGACCAGTAAACCAGACAAGTAATTACAGGAGGCTGCACAGAGATTGTGGTAGTGAAGGTAGAGAGGATGGGTACACTTGAGTGATATTAAAGAGACAGGGTTGATTAAATGGATTATAAACTGAAACGTAACCTCATTAGCTGCCTTTTTAATAACTTAGTATCTGATTATATCTCACACATTGCTGAGGAAATTGTAAAAATAAAGTATTCTCTTCCTAGGTCAGTGCTCAATAAGGAGAACATGTTTAGTTAGAGTGTGAAGATAGTGAAGCCCAATGGTGAAAAGTGGGATGAGTTTTAGCCCAGCATCTCTCAGGGTCTCCTTGAGCTGAAAATGAATTCAGACCTTAAGTCCCAGATAAGAGAGCTGAATATAACAGCAGCCAGGGAAAGTAAGTTGATAGTGGTCAGAAAGCTATTATGATCATTGTTGCTGTTCCTCAACTGAAATCTTTCGAGAAAAACCAAGTCTGGTAAGTACTTGAATTGGAGAAAATGTTCAGTGAGAAATACATCATCTTTAAAGCCCAGAGGAGAATTCTGCCTAAGTCAACTCAAAAAGGTTGTACAAAAAAATAAGCAAAAGCATCCTAGAAACCGTACTCTGACAACTGTGCACATGTGATCCTAGAGGACTTAGTCTTTCCAAGTGAAAGTGTAGGCAAGAGAATCCAGGTGAAACTGGATGCCAACCAACTCAAAGATTTATTTGGATAAAACACAGCAGAATAATGTGGAACACAAGGTTGAAACTTTTTCTGTTGTCTATAAGGGCAACACAGGCAAGGATATTAATTTTAAATACCCAGAGTCTCAGTTCTCAGTTGTAAACAAAAATGACTAAAATATTATTACAAAATATTTTTAAATAATGTAAATTTCATAGTCTAATTTAAAAGACATTCTAGAAATAAGAGAAGCTCCTTTTCAGAGGATGACTAAACTCTCAACAAGCTAAAACAAAGCCATCCTATATAGGCTCTTATTCCAGAAGGTACCATCAAGTTCTTGTTATCTGAAACTACTCACTATCTAAGAGAATGAGTTGAAAATACTTAGGTTACATCACTTTGCTTTATTGTTTTTAATATTGCCAAGAAGACAGCAGTAGAGAGCAACGGAGAGATCTTATTAACACCTTCTTAACACCTCATTAATACCATGTGCATTCAGCACAGACCAAAATCCAACTTTGGAAATGAGGAACAAGCCCTAAGTTAAGGCCTACTTTAAATCTACCCTAAAACAAATTAAATCCAAGTCTTGAAAGATCAGCAAGAAAGAAATATTTTGAAGATCGATGCCACAAGTAAGAGGAGCTTAAGAAACACCCTGGGCTTTCCAGAGATTCTAACAATGCATAAAGTCAAACCTATACAAGTCCAATGTGATCAGTTAGTAATTTACCTGCATGTTAAAAGAAAAAAAAATTCAAAATTTCTACAATGCTTTATCAATAATGTACAGTACACATGAAAATTACACATACAAAGCCAGAAATATTGTTATACATAGTTAAGGAAAAAAGCAGTCAATAGACACCAACCCTAAAATGGCTAAGCTGGTGAATTCAGCAGACAAAAATTGAATACAGGTATTATAAATATGTTCAAAACACAAAAGGAAAATACAGTCAATATATGAAGAGATAGGACATATGAGCTGAAAAATGAAAATTATAAATACTAACCAGGAAATTCTGTTTCTATCCATGAATGATTAAATATGACAGGAATTTCACTTCCTACATAGTAGAAAACCCCGCAAAATACATGGAACAAATGATTTAAACATTATACAAAAGACAGAAAATGATTCTTATTCCCTTAGAGAAAGGAAACAAAGTTAGGCATATAATTGTCAGAGTTTGCTGCTTGGAGGCATTTCTGTGTCACACCTCAGAGAGGGGCAACCCTGTCAAAGTCTTATTTTCACTGAGTACAGAGACAAAAATGAGAGTTCAGGGAGGCAAAACAACTAGACTGTGTGAGATAGAGTAGTGGAGACAGGGAAATTACAGAGAAAGAGAGCACACACTCCAGAGACGCACAAAGAGAGGGGTCCCCTCAAATATTTGGCTGAATACTGATTTTCTCATGTATGAGACAAACTATCCAAGATCAGAAAAGTATGAAAAGCAATAGGTCAAACAATTTCTGCAATACACACAGGGCTAAGGATAATTTATGATCTCAATAGCCAGAGTTTAAATAGCCAATGAGGCATTGGATATCCAATGGGGCTTCACTGACCTAAGTCTACACTAAATAATCTTAATTATTAATTAATTAAGATTAATAATTACAATAATTATATATATTATATAATTATTATATATGTTATATATAATAATTAATAATAATTATATATATTATAATATACTAATAAGATTAATTAATTGATATAATTATTAATAATCTTAATCTTTAGAATCATGTATTAGAGAAAGTATTAGTGAACAGTGGTAAAGATTTCTTAGACAAGATACAAAAAAACATTAGCAATAAAATAAAAATTAAAAATTTGACTTCATCAAGATCCAAACCTTCAGCTCTTCAAAAAACACCATTAGCAAAACCATAGACTAGAAGAAAATGTTTACAAGATATACTCCACAACTCAAAAATAGGACAACCACCCTACTATTTAAAAATGGGTAACGGACTCTTAGATAGACTCTTCATGAATATATATGCATATAAAAGATGTTCAACATTGACAGTCATCAAGGAAATACAAATTAAAACCACATTGAGACATCAGAAGATATTACCAGAAAGGCTAAAAACCTTAAGACTGATTATACCAAGTTTTGGAGGGAATGTAGAACAACCTGAAATCTCTTTGAATTAACCTGAATCTTATACTTTGTCAGAGTATAAAATGATAGAACCACTTTGGAAATTCATTCGAGAGTTTCTTTTAAACATACACTTACCATATGGCCCAGAAATTCCATTCAAATAACTATTTACTTAAAAGAAATAAAAACACGTGACCACACCAGGAGTTATATACACAAATAGTCATAGATATTTCCTGTCTCCAAACTGAAAACAATCTATATGTCTATGAGCATGTGAATGGATGAACTGAAAAGTCTGTATGAGTCTTACTCAGTAACAAAACCAAAACATTAAACTATAACCCATGCAAAAATACAGACAAATTTAAAAAGCATATTAGGCAAAAAAAGCCAGATATAAAACAGCATGTACTATATGATTCCAGTTATATGAATTTCTAAAACTAACAGTATTATATTAGTGGTTGCTTGATGCTTGGGGCAGCAGGGAGAAAGACTAACTGCAAAAGAGATTGAGGAAACTTTCTGGAGGTAATGAAGATGTTGCCTTGATTGGAATGATGGTTACATTGGATACATATATTTTTCAAGACTCAACAAACTACACACATGTAATAGAATTCCTCAATGAAGTTTATTTGTAAGGAACTCTTAGTTTTTCTAATTTTACTGAAAATTAGTAAAAACATACACATATGGTACCAGGCCACCTTGGGTAGGTATCCATTTCTAAAAAGGAAAAGTTAAACAATTAGTCCGAAAGAGCAGTTACTTTATTGACTAACCACATCTTCCTTTCCAATCTTTTATTTCATTTAGATTCCTCTGATGTAGATCACTATGTTCCCTAATAAATAAACATAATCAAGTGAAAGAAGAAAAATTAGCACATAAGAAATACTAGCCATGTTTGTTATACTGCCTGCAATTGATACCCAGTGATCTTATCTCATAATCAGCAATGCCACTGCTATGGTCTGAGTGTTTTTGTCCCTCCAAAATTTCTATAATGAAACCTTAATTCCCAATGTGATCGGTATTAGAAGATGAGGCCTTTGGGAGGTGATTAGGTCACAAGGGGAGACCCCTTATGAATGGAATCAGTGCCCATATAAAAGAGGCCAGAGAAAGCTTCCTTGACCCTTCCACCACGTGAGGTTACAGCAAAGCAGGCCCTCACTAGATACCAAACCTGCTGCTGCCATAACCTTGGACTTCCCAGCCTCCAGAACTGTGAGAAAATGTTTATTATAAATCACCCTGTTTATAGTATTTTTGTTTTAGGAGCCAAAATGAACACAGTCGCAGACCTAATGTCACTTGGTTTCCTGTTAGGTGAACCTTAGCTTCTTCATATTGCCAGTTGTCATCGGGACTGACACGTTAAAACATATTGTGATTTATAGTAGCAAAAGGCAATAGTTCTAAAATAAATTCACCTTTTTAATGTAACCAGAGCATAACAATTCATAGTATTTCTTTATAGATTAAACATATTATAGTTTAAAACAGTACATTCTTAACCATCATTGTAATTTCAAGAGCACCACTTGAAGCAGCCTTCCTCAAAGCAGATTGTGTCAAGAATTTTAGATTAAAAATATCAATATTGGCTAGGAAGTTTCCGTTGTATTTTTCTGTGAATATTATTAAATTTCTTATTTTTCTCTAGAGCAGTGTACCTTATAGTTAGTGAAATTTCTTTTGATCCTGTCAAGTGTAAGCATTTATTTCCAGAAAAATACAATTGGTATCTTTAATAGAAACACTCTGGGGGCTTTAAAGTAGGAAACAAAGTATTTGACTGAGGCCAATAAAAATATCACTGTTGAGTGAAAAATGAAGTCTATAAATTATAAATTCTGTATCATAAATCCATTTTTCTTATTAGCATGAAATATAAAGGAGCCAATATTATGTCACAAAAAATTACAGAATACTTAAATATTTATACTAGAATAGTAAAGTATAAATTTACATAAGTATTTTAATAACTCAAGTTACCAGTGTTTTAAGTCTATGCCTAAGAAATTTTAAAGAAAAGTAACAGTCAAGAATGATGATGGGATTTTTTTTTTTCTCAAAAAGCATTATCATTATTAATGTATTCATTCAACAAATATCTGTTGATTGAACACCTACAATGCTCTAGGCACTGTTGTAGATGCTTAGGATTCAGCAGTGAAAAATACAGATAAAGATCACTACCTACATGGAGTTTATATGCTAGCATGGAGAGGAAGATGTGAATAACATGATAAATTAGTAAACTATCTGATATAATAGAAATTAATAAGTGCCTTGGAGAAAAAGAGAAAAAACAGAGTAAGAGATATCAAGAGTGACAGGGTTATATGTATGAAATCCTCATACCCATCAACTATATGTATTCTTCCATCATGCCAATATTTTAATAAAGTATTTTTAGTGCAAAACAGATTCTATGTTAAGAATGCAATATCCATAGGTGGCCTCTAACCCAAGATTTGTTACAGAATAAACATTCCTTTAAATTGCAAATTCCCTTGGAATTCCAATTGAATTAAATTTCATTGAGTTCTTCATGTCTTGTATATCATGTAAAGTAGTTACAAAAACAGTTCAATTCAAAAATTACTGAACATCTATAATTTTTAGTTTTCTGTGAGCTTTTTTCATGTGAAACAGTTGAGTTAAAATTTTACCATCATTTATTTCTTTGCTCAAGAAATGAGAAAATCATCAGGACTTCCCTGGCGGTCCAGTGGTTAAGACTTCGCCTTCCAACGCAGGGGGTGTGGGTTCAATCCCTGGCCGGGGGCTAAGTTCCCACATGCCTCACAGCCAAAAAACCGAATCATAAAACAGAAGCAATATTGTAACAAATTCAATAAAGACTTTAAAAATGGTCCACATCAAAAAAAAAAAAAAAAAAAAGAAATGAGAAAATCATAAGATATTATCTGGTGCAAGGTTAAAAGAAAAAGATTAACCTTGCACTAGATAATACTTTATGATTATGATTTATAATGACTTATAATTTTTCTGATTTATAATTATGATTTATCTCACGACACATTAGTTAATTCTTGCAAATTCAGAATGTCAAGAGATATAAAAGTTTATTACTTTAATTTTAACAGTACTTAGAGCTTTTCTTCCTGCTTTGGTGTGATGTAATTGACATATAGCACTATATAAGTTTAAGGTGTACAGCATAATGATTTGACTTAAATACATAGTAAAATGACTACAGTAAGTTTAGTGAACATCCACTTTCTTATATAGATACAAAATTTAGTAGAACATTTTTCCTTATGATGAGAATTCTTAGTATTTCTTTTCTTAACTTTCATATATGATATACAGCAGTATCATATATATCATGTTGTACATTACATCTTTATTACTTGTTTATCTTATAACTGGAGGTTTGTACCTTTTGACTACCTTCATCCAATTATCCCTCCCCAACCCCTTGCCTCTGGTAACCGCAAGTTGACCTCTTTTTCTATGAGTTTATTTTTGAACTATAATTGAGCTACAACACTATGTTAGTTCCTAGTACACAACAGAGCAATTTGATATTTCTGAACACTTCAAAATGATCACCACAGTAAATCTAGTTACCAACTGTCATCATACAAAGATATTACATAATTATTGACTATATTCCACATAATATACATTTCATACCCATGACTCACTTATTTTGTAACTGAAAGTTTATACATTTTAATTTCCCTCACCCATTTCTCTCCTCCCCCAACTCCTCGCCTCTGACAACAACTTATTTGTACTCTGTATCTGTAAGAATTTCTGTTTAGTTATGTTTGTTCATTTGTTTTGTTTTTCACGTTCTACATATTAGTGAAATAATACAGTATTTGTCTTTCTCTGACTTATTTCATTTAGCATATACCCTCTAGGTCCATCCACGTTGTTGCAAATGGCAAGATTCCATTCTTTTTTGCAGCTGAGTAATATAACATTGCATATATATATATATATATATGCAACCATATTTTCTTTATCAATTCATCCATTGATAGATGCTTAGGTTGCCTCCATATCTTAGCAACTGTAAATAATGCTGCTATGAAAACTGAGGTGCCTCTATCTTTTTGAATAAATGTTTTCTTTGGATAAATACCCAGGAGTGAAACTGCTGGATCATACAGTAGTTCTATTTTTAATTTTTTGAGGAAATTCCATACTGTTTTCCATAGTGGTTGCACCAATTTACATTCGAACCAACAGTATACTAGGGTTCTCTTTTCTCTACATCCTTGTAAACCCTTGTTGTCTTTTTGATAATAGCCATTCTAACAGGTGTGAGGTGGTATTTCCTTGTGGCTTTGATTTGCATTCTCCCTGATAATTAATGATGTTGAACATCTTTTCACGTTCCTGTTGGCTTTTTGTGTGTCTTCTTTGGAAAAATGTCTATTCAGGTCCAATGCCCATTTTTTAATCGAATTGTTTTTTTGATGTTGAGCTGTACAAGTTCTTTGTATATTTTGGATATTAACCCCTTATCAGATATATCATTTGCAAGTATCTTCTTGCATTCAGTTTTATTTTTATAATTTTTTATTTATTTTAAAAATATATTTTTTAATTTATTTATTTAGTTTTGGCTGCGTTGGGTCTTCATTGCTACACACGGGCTTTCTCTAGTTGCGGTGAGCCGGAGCTACTCTTCGTTGCGGTGTTCAGGCTTCTCATTGCGGTGGCTTCTCTTGTTGCAGAGCACAGGCTCTTAGGCACGCGGGCTTCAGTAGCTGTGACATGTGGGCTCAGCAGTCGTGGCTCGTGGGTTTAGTTGCTCCACAGCATGTGGGATCTTCCCGGACCAGGGATCAAACCCATGTCCCCTGTATAGGCAGGCAGATTCTTAACAACTGTGCCACCAGGGAAGTGCCTTGCATTCAGTTTTAAACCCTAAGTTATAAAGACTAAGTAAGCTTAATAAAGTTAAAATGTTTCTAATATTTAATAATAGAAACATTTGGGAGAACAAAAAAAGTCATCATTATATTAGATAAGACACACAGAACTTAAAGCTAGAGGCTTGGCATCACCAAAAATAACCAGCTGAAAATGTGGCCCCCTCCCCCTTTGCTGCACCCAAACCTCCAACTCCACCCCACTCCAGGTCTTTATGCTTTTTTGGTTTTAATTTTGCCTTCTTTTATACCTCTAGATTATAATCAAACAGGAGAGTAATGAGGGTGAATAGGTGATCAAAGTAGAGGACAATGAATTATAACAGGGCAGAAAGTTCTGTGTACCTACCAAACTTAGGGTCTACCTTTTGGAGTGAGGATCAAAATGTTATCATTCTTGAGAACTTAGTCACAGGAACACACTCATGTTCACCACACTTATGTCACTTTTAACTTCACAGTAAATGGATATGAGGTTAACTTGTCAATTCATGTTAATTTTTATTTTATTTTTTATACAGCAGGTTATTAGTTATCTATTTTATACATATTAGTGTATATATGTCAATCCCAATCTCCCAATTCATCCCACCACCACCACAGCCCCCCCACCCTGCTTTCCCCCCTTGGTGTCCATACGTTTGTTCTCTACATCTGTGTCTCTATTTCTGCCCTGCAAACTGGTTCATCTGTAGCATTTTTCTAGATTCCACATATATGCATTCATATGTGATATTTGTTTTTCTCTTTCTGACTTACTTCACTCTGTATGACAGTCTCTAGGTCCATCCACGTCTCTACAAATGACACTTCGTTCCTTTTTATGGCTGAGTAATATTCCATTGTATATATGTACCACATCTTCTTTATCCATCCATCTGTCAATGGGCATTTAGGTTGCTTCCATGACCTGGCTATTGTAAATAGTACTGCAATGAACATTGGGGTGCATGTGTCTTTTTGAATTACGGTTTTCTCTGGGAATATGCCCAGTAGTGGGATTGCTGGGTCATATGGTAATTCTATTTTTAATTTTTTAAGGAATTCAAGTTAATTCAAGTTAAAAATATGAGTGTTTTTTGCCAAAATCATGAGTTTTAACTATCCTTATGTTTATTTCAAGAATTTCTTTAAAAAAATATGATGTACTCTTGGCTGAACAGCAAAGGCATTCATTGTCTTGTGCATGAAGTACAGAAGGTTTAAGACCACTGTATCCTCTACATCCTGTATCCAGTTTAGCAAGGAATTCCAGATGTACAAAATTAGTTCTTTAGACTTGTACTGGGCAAGAAACTTAGGACAGAAACAAGACTAGTAATTGGTTGGGTGAAGACAGTAAGAAATATGGTACTCTCCTTTCCTACTTCCCTAAGCTAGAGACGTCTGCTAAGAGAGGGGCACAAATTTAGCTCAGATACAGGCTCCTGGTAGCTTTGGGTACCACTGCAAATGAATTTAACTACACCTCTCTCACTATTTCCATGGAAATTTGTACCTCTGTAGAGTCCTTCTGTTGTACTTCATGGTTAGTTCTTCCTGTTTCTTCTACTAAAATGTACTCAGCTTGAGCTCAAGGAGTCAAAATTGAGAGGGAGGTACAGAGACTTACCATATACCCCCTGCCCACACACACGCAGAGCCTCCCCCATTATCATCATCACTTATCAGAATGGTACTTTTTTTAACCAAGGACAAATGTACATTAACACATCATAATTGCACAAAGTTGTAATTTACCTTAAGTTTCCCTCTTGGTGTTGCCTCTTTTATGGGTTTGCTAAGTAAATTACATGTATCTTAAATTACATATATCTATCATTATTATACCATACAGAGTATTTTCACAGCTCTAAAATTCCTCTGGTACCAGAATGAAGACTACTTCTGGGATATCCACACCCACGCAGTACTATTGCTTTCTCTAGGCAGCTCTTCACAGATTTTTAGGAGACCTTAAATGTGTCTTATAATGGGAAGAAGGAGGAAAGTACAATGTGTGTGTGCATCCATGTAAGTGCTCTGTATTTTGCTCTTTTCACTTCTGTGCTCTATGCTTGCACATACTGAGCTCGGGCCATTCTGGGGTTCTGCTGGGGAGTTTGGCTTTCACCTCCATTTCAGTTTCCTTGTGGTCTTAGTCATTAGCAGACTTCCATGTATGTACTTTCAGATTTTCAGAAAATCATTACTCTCTAATTTCCCTATGATCGGCTACAATTCTCTTCACTTTTAAGATTTCATTCATTTTTGTGTTCCTTTATTGTCTCAGGAAGGAGAGAGGCAGGCATACGTGCACATTTTTGAATGAGCACCAAGGAGCTCCCTCTGAAATCATAACTTCCCACTGCTGATCTCAGGCTAGCTTGTTAGCCTCATGTTTCCATAGTTCTTTTTCTGTTGACCTACGTATGGCCAGTGTTTTCATATGCAGGGGTTTCTTAATGGTAACAGTTGCGGGGTCAGATTCTTGGTTTCACACTTGGCTCTGGAACTATCTGATGCATCACTTCAGGAGAGTTGCTTCCAGTGTGTGCCTGAGCCAGGACACAATCAAGATTATTACTGTCGTCTACCTCTCAGAGAAACCTGAGAATGATTTCATGCATTTTCACTGCCATAGCATTTCTAAAACAGTCTTCTGATTTTAAAATAACCTTCTCTGTCATAAAAACCGTAAGCAGACACAGGAAAATGCCAGCAGGCAAAGGTAAACTGAATACATTCCAATGTTCCATCAACACATCTTGAAAATTCTTCATCCTCACTGGTGAGTGATTCCTGAACAACATCCAGAACGCTAGGCTTAGGGGCCAGTAAGGAAGAAAAACAGCAATATAACTTTCTAAATCCTGCCCCTTGGTAGAACTTATCCTCAGTGTTGATTTCATTATGATTTCTCTTTTTCTACCTCTCTGACTAAATGAGAACTTGATGAATCATTGCATAATTAAATAACCATGAAACAGCAGGATGTATACTCTGGGCGCTCTCAACAGGCAGGATGTGTTTTCACTTCATTTGGTTCATAGAGGAAAGGTGACTCAAAGGGGAAATTTTTTCTTCTTAATACTTTTTTTTTTTAAACACACAATACATATATAGGGAGAAATAAAGGACTTGTTTCACAAACATCAACACTTATATTAACTTTCTAAACTTTTACAGACAACTAACCAAAGAAGTCCAGCCTTTAAACATCCCCTTATGTGTTTCCAGGATTTGGATTAACTAAATGAATCATTTCCATCTGGGTCTGGCCTCTGTCTCTGGCAGAGACACCAAAGGACTATTGCAGGAGGGCTTGGTTATTGTCTTTGCTATTAGTCTCAGAAAATTCGTCAAAGAGCCAAAAGGCACAGACCAGGTGCTCTGACAATTCTTGTCCCTTTTCCTTTCATGTGTGTCTCTAACTTCCACGACAAACGTCCTGCGTTGGATTCAGGTGTTAAGAACCATGGACGTGAACCCCTTGATGGCTCTGTATTTGGAGTCCCTGCCCTCTCCATGATTTACTATACGCACTAACATGACCTTACCTGCAATGTTTGTCCCTGTAAGCCTTTAGAGTTTAGTTTACTTCAATGTCCAGAGAGGCTTACTCTGGTCATCTGGCAAGCTTAAATAATAAATGAGACCATATCTGACATGAATTCTGAAGAGGCCCTCCTTTTTATGCTACTTCACCTGGAGATGTGCCTGCCTGTTTTTTTCAAGTTATCTTTGTGGCAGTTATTTATAACAAATGCCTTCCCATTCTCCACTTTGTGTTTTTAAGAGCCGTTATAGGTAGAATCTTATTGATTTCTGAAGACAGATTACCACCACTGCTTCCTCACGTTGCCCCTACTTCCTTTCTATTGAACTAGTTTATAAAATCACTTGTTTCCCTGGTAGTTTACTTTTACCAAAACCATTTAAATTCTTCACTGATTAATGAAAAGACAGGACTAGAAACTGGCAATACGAGGACAGAAATAGAAAAATCAATCTGGTTCTAAAAGTTATTTTAAGAAGGGTTTTCCTTAAAAAACTTAATTTCTCATTAACCCTGAAAAATTAGGAGCCTTGGATTGTCATTTAAACATTATCCTGACATTGAATAAAGTAGGAAGACCTATTCCAACTTATTAAGAGAGTACCTGCACTTACATACCTAAGCAATTCATTCCAGTGACTGGAATTTTGTTTATATAGAGTGAAAGAATACATAATTTAATTTCTAAAATAATTTCTTTATTTTAAATTTGCCTTCAGTTAAACAACTGATTAGACAAAAAGTCTGTCTATATGTAAGTTATGAGTTATGAGCACATATTTGAGATGGGTACCTTTAGAGTACTACTAGTGATCAATACATTTTTAGAATGACCTGTAATTTTAAAACATTTAAATGCTGTATATTATTTGATATCTTATACCTAGGCAAGGTGCTGAAATTATATTTTTACATGAAAACAATTGGCTTTTGTCGATTCTGCAGAAGATAAGCATCAGTCTTCTTAAAAGCAATACGGAAACATAATTTTGGGATAAAACTGAAAGAGTACTCCAAGCCTAAGTCAAAATTTTTCCTACAAAATAGAAAAAAAGGTATGAAGGGAGACTTAGGAATGGCACTAAAGCGTAGGATTAGCAGGATGAATGAGTCTGATGTACCCTGAACCTATGCGTCAAATAGGCCTAAATTTCATGTGGTATTTTCGGTCTAAAAAATTCCAGTAAACACATATATTTTTATATGTGTTTATATATATATATATATATATATTTTTTTAATTTATTTTTGGCTGCATTGGGTCTTCTTTGCTGCGCGGGGGCTTTCTCTAGTTGCAGCGAGGAGGGGCTACTCTTCGTTGCGGTGCACAGGCTTCTCATTGCAGTGGCTTCTCTTGTTGCGGAGCACGGGCTTTAGGCAAGCGGGCTTTAAGGCAAACAGGCTTCAGTAGTTGTGGCTCGTGGGCTCTAGAGTGCAGGCTCAGCAGTTGTGGTGCATGGGCTCAGTTGCTCTGCGGCATGTGGGATCTTCCCGGACCAGGGGTCGAACATGTGTCCCCTGCATTGTCAGGCAGATTCCAATCCACTGCGCCACCAGGGAAGCCCTCATTCAATTTTTATTATGGTTGATGAGAAGTTTATAACTTCCATAATAACATGATTTCATCTATATGATACTGCCTTCCCATCAATAACCAAGTTTCTCAAAAAACACACAATATTCGTGTGATCTAACAGTGGAGCAAGTTGCCAAAATACCTCTTCTCTTTAGAAGAATAGCAATTCCTTTTGTCCTTCAGTGGTTTAGAAGTGGTTCTCCTTTCTTGGATAAATAGACCACAGAGACTATCCTGTATGTAAGTGTGTCCCTCAAATTTCTGCCATTTGGTTTAAAAACTGGAAGAGTGTTTTTGCAAGCATTCTGTTAAAATCACCCTAAAATAATCATATCGTTGGTTCACGAATTGGCCCCCCTACATGGAGGGCAAGGAGAGACCACTCCAGATTGGTAGGTGGCAGTTCTAATAAGCAACTTACTTAGGAGGCTTGCTTGTACAAGCGCTCATCCACCAGGACCTTAAAAGTTTCTATATGGACCTTACCTGGGTTTAGCCTGGATGGTCTCCACACCTTACTCTCTCATGGTTACCTCCTAGTGACAGCTCTGCCTATGGCAACAGTGGGTTCAAGATTTCATAGGTTCAGCTCTCTGGTCAACTCAACTGGTGGTCACATCTTCTCAATGGCCTCCTCCAAAACACTTGCTGTTCCTAAAGCTGGCTTGTTAGCAATCTTTATTTTCCAGGTTTCTATCAGAGCGCATCTTGTTCTGACAACTACAAATAGCTTCTGTGACCTGATTGATTGTATATCCGTGGTCTTTGGCAGAAATGCAGCTTTGTCCATCGTGCACATATCCCACATGAAATTATTCCAGATGTGTTTACTGTCTACTTACTACCTTTTCAATGAATATAGTTTATTTTAGTAACAGAGGTCCAGGAAGGGAGCAAGGAAAGCAGAGTTTTGGCTCCGGCTTGGCACCTGTATTTGAAAGCTTAAACAAGGCACCTCACCTCCCTAAATTTGTTCCTCAACAGTAAAAATATTTGTATTGCCTAAATACTCTCCCTTTCTTAGCTTAAATGCCATGGAATTTTTTCATTATGAAGGGTGGAACGTGTCTTCTTTGGTACATATAATCAGCTTAAGCCCTACTATTGATATAATACAAATTCTTTTGTTACCATAGTATCTGTTCTACCTCATGGTGGCTGGATCTCCCCCTTCCCGAGACATCTAGCTACTTCTAGAGTTTTTTCCACTAAGGTCTGTAGTCCAACAGTATATCTTTTGGAGGGAGAGAATATTACATTAAGGTGAGAATTAGCCTCACTTAAGAAACGACTTCCTTTGAACACTTTGGGCTATCAAATTTGGCCTGTAATTTGAAGACTTTCCTTTTCATTCTTTCAAGCAATCTATTTTAACTTAAAAAAATTACATCAACTGATCAGCTCTTTGTCAAAAAAACCCCACACATCACACTGATTGACAATTTGAGATTATACTCCAAAATTTAAGATGTCAGGTAAAAAAAATTCCAGAATAGTAAATCCTATTAATTTTAACTACTTGTTAAATAGTGGAAATATATGTGTTTGTACCTAAACTTTTTTGTCTAGTTGACTGGCTTTAATTAAACAACTCTCAAGTTTCAGAACGAGATGGAGGTTCACTTTATTTTTAAAGGATTAGAAGGGAAATCCTAACATTTCCAAGAAAGGCAACATTTACAGTAGCTCAGGTTAGAGACCCAGGAACATTGCCACTCAACAAGAGGCAATACCATCAAGAGCAAAAGTGAGAGCGCTTCTACTCCTACAAAACCTATATCCTAAACTGACTCACTTAACTTCTCTAACCCTCAGTTCTCACATCTGTCAAGTGGGGGTATTATTAAATTCCATCCACACATAGTTACTGAGAGGATAAAATGTGAACTTAGAACTATTAGACGTATGTTACACTCTATATAAATGCAAGGGCTGTAGTTAAAGCATACAGTTAAGAGCTGGGATGAGAATCGGGACATAGTTTTGATCCTATTTAAGGCAAATCATCGACCCATCTGGGCCTCAGATTGCTCACCTGTAAAAGAGGGAGCTACATTAGACGATGTGATTTCTCTATCAACTATGAAATTTTATGACAGAAGAATTGAAAGGTGGGTAAGTTTGTCATTTGATAAGTGTGTGAGGCGGGGTGAAATGAGTGTCTTAGTCTCACATAGCCTGCCAAAGTCAGGACTTAATCCAGTGGGCCTATTACATGCCAAGCAATATGCTAAGCCCTGAATTAAAAACATATTTAAAAACTTGTTAAAAGTGGCCTTCTCTTCCATTGCTTTTTCATCAATAAAACTTAATAAAACAAACAAAACTCTTCGAGGGATAGAAAAAACACAAAGTACATTTAAGTACACCAATATGTGATGAGTTTACAAAACCAGTCTCTAGTGTTTCATTAGCGAATGCAGCTGTTTTCTTGCTTTTTTACCCCAGCACATTTTTTCAACATGATATGTATGTCTCCACTGTCCTATGTCTCCATGACACAAGACAACAAACACAATTCTGGCACAATAATTTAAATAGTCCATGCAAAAAACCATTACTTGAAAGTAATCTCTATTTTTATAGCAATTTATAGGAAATATGGGAAAGCTTATATATACATATTATCTACTCATGAATTTATATAAATTCATATTCATGTGTTTAATTTGCTTTAAGAAACTCTTAAGGGAAAATAGCACAAACATGTACTCAGAGACACATTTTAGTGTCTATGGTTAGTATGGTATTTTTATGACTAACATATTAACAAAATACTAAGGAAGGAATATCAAAGGTCAAGGTGCTTTCACAGGGGGAAAGAAGACTATCATGGATTTTTATTTCAGGGCAAAACCCTTAGGCCCTGACAAATGTTTTCTGAACTCCTGCTAATATTCAACATCCTTCCTGAATTGCATTTAGTGGATGAAAACTTCTTTGCTAAAGTCCCAGGAAGAAGTAGAACATCTACTTCTATTTGAGAACTTAATGTCAGCAGCTAAGAAAGGCAAATTTGAGAGCACATGGCAGAGCTTTGGTGGCCCTGGTACCAGAGGACAGGAGAAATAGACACTTCCCTAAACAGAACAATCAGGAAGCAGAGATGATGGACCACCTCAGTCTACTTCACAATGTAATCCAATGTTAGGTCATGACCATGCTTTAAGTATCATCATTTAAAGAGATTTTAAACACGTATCTTAAATTGGCAATGAAGGATCATTTGCATATATATTTAGGAGTCCCTCAACACTGAGAATTTTTTAATTTTCATGTATTCATTTTGATGCTAAATAGAAGGAAAATTTGTTTTGCTATTGAAAAGCCAAAAATTCTCTTTTGCAATAATACTTCCAATTGGAAGACATTTTCAGAGAATAATGTAACAGTTCCTCAGGTTAGTATTTGTCAAACAGAGGTATTTGGAAGCCTATTAAGTCTGAAAGATTTTTCCCCTTGAGCATGGAGAGCTCAAGTCTGATTTGACAAAGACTAAATAGGGAGACCTACAAAGAACAACAGTTGATGCTGAAGGTGACCTTGCCATTTCTATTCAGTCTGAAATAGATTCAGGGGAAAAAAAAAAAAAAAAAAACAACCCTCTGCAGGTAGACCTTCAAGAAATGCTCAGCATAAAATTGTGCAGAGGACTTAGAAAGCCACTACAGTAATGGGATATCAGAGAGTTAAGCTAAGGGGAAAAGCTTTTTTGGAGACAATAATTAAACATCCTAAAACTTACTGGGATACACGCTTCAAGCCCTATGGCACTTACTCTCAGTGTTTTCCAGTATGTGGCTACTGCCATCAGAACCACTTGAGACAACTTGATAATGAAAACAGATGCTTGGCCCAGTCCCAGACCTACTGAATCACAATTTCTTGGGCAGGGGCCTGAAAACCTGATTTATATTAAGCTCCCCAGGTCATTCTGATGCACAAAGAGATTAAGAACTACCACTCAGTTTTAAAAGGTACTTAGGAAATACCACCTACCCCTGCATAATCCCATTTCTTCCTTCCCACTATGGCTAAGACATAGAATATATTGAAAATGGCAACAATGTCAGATACAACTCAGGACTATGTAATGATCCAGGGGCATCAGTGATGAGAGAAATGTCTCCGTAGCTTCTTCATTAGTTTTCTCATTCTTGAAATTCTCAAAATGCTTTACTGTCAGAAGAAGTTTGGAAAAATAATATTTAGAAAGTCTAATATTAGCTTGACAATGACCGTTGTAAATAAAGTTAATATACAGTCATACATTCTTGTATACAGCTAAGGCCTCTGTGGCCCAATTCAATATATAACATCTCAAAACACTTAAGACAGCAGAAAATTGTTTAGCCAAAATATTTGAACCTGATATTTAAAAAGAACAGATGTTCATCTTTTAACTAGAATGAATTAAGTAACATGTATTTCTGATTAAGTACATTCACTGGAGAAATTTGGAGAACACTGAAAACCATAAAAAACCAAATCAAAATACATTCTAGTTGAGGCTGATATTTAATATAAGTTCTATAAGCAGAAATTTTTGTTTCAGGCATTGCTGTATATACAGTACTTTGACTAGGTCCTGGCACTCAAATTGACTATTCAGTATTTAATATGGTTGAAAAGAGAATAACTATTGATATTTTGACAAATATCCATCCATGTCTCTTCTCTCATAAGCAAACATCCATCTATTTATGTATCCCATAATGTTTCACTCCCTAGAACTTACTAGAATTTAAAGAACATGTCTATACATATATTTTTAAATTTACCATCTTCCCTCTGGAAAGTTTTTATTAATTACACACAAAACTGTACCAGATTGTCTTTCTGTTTGTTTGCTTGCTTTTCCAAGTACTGTGGACAGTAATAATTTCCTATTTTCACTTACATTTTTGATGATAATTTTTCATGCTGTGGTCATCTGCATTCTTTTTTGGTAAACACCTGGCAATTTCCTATTTGCCCATATTTCTAATATGAAAAAAAGAGCTAAAAAAAAAAAAAAAAGGGCTGCCAGTTTAAAAAATTGCTAACAATTCTTTACGTTAAAAAGTGTAAGTTCTTTTTAATTATATGTTGCAGAATTTTCCGAAGTTGATGTTTGCTTTTTAATATTACAGAGTTATAAGATTTTGCTTATTTTGTGGTTACATTTCTTAGTATTTTATTACTTTTTTCAATGCTGATATAAGCTTAAAGTAATCAAATGTGCCTATCTGCTCATTATGTATGGGGGATCATTAGTTTAGAGTTCAATTTGGTGAAGCTGTCTTTATTTTGGGAAATGGGACCTGACTTATGGTATCAAACTATGAATAAATGAGTAAAGTATGCTGCAACTTCAAAATTATGAGAAATTTGTGAAGATTTGGTCATGTAGTGAGTTGATAATTGATGAAAGAAATACAAGTTATAAGCATGCATATTTGGAATACTTTTTACAATGTGGTACTTAAATAAGCTTATTATCATTCTCTCTTCCTTAACATTGAATGAAGTAATCTTAGAAAATGAGCATTGATCCTCTGGCCTTAGTGGGCATCTTTTCGAATCTCCCTTGTTAATGGATATTCTCAGTCTCTGACTTCTGTCTTTCTGACATTATGGATGACCTTTCCATGTAAGCCCAGGCTACTCTGTCAATTAGCTTCTGAGTGTGCTTCCTTGAGAGAATACAAACAGTATATTTAGAAGCTATAGGTATAACCTTATATTTCCCCGAACTTACCAGCTTACCCTTGTCTGTCCTCATTTTAGGACTGACAGTAAAATAGGCTATGAGAATGCAAATGAATTCAGTTAAATTTTATTTTTAAAGTACAAAAAGAATTATCTCTGTGTTGCTTTGAAAATGACCTAGAAAGTAGGTCCAATTCAGGATAGTGAAAATTCACTTTGGTTTTAATATTTAGGTGAAATAATGCATACAAACTAATGATTTGTTATAAACTTTAAATAATTCTCTCAATATTACTCCTAAATTTCATATAAAGTTTGTTTTTAATAATCTGAGATCACAGAAATCACTAGAAATCACTGGGGAAAAATGCACTGTTGTATTATGACTTTGCCAAAAGTCTTTATCTGATTAAATTTATTATGTTTCCTAGCATTCCCTAAACTGACACAGTGTCTAACTCAATTTTTTTAAAAAGTAACATTTCTGAACACCTAAACCTAAAAATTGATTACTAGCAGGAATTATGGGTAAGTCTCACTTTTGAATTCTTTGATGAATTAGAAATTCCCTCACGAGTAGATAAGTGCCTTAAGATGGGGCAGTTTCATATTATGTCTTTGTATCCTCAGAATTCATCTGACATGTAGAACATACACACAAATACAAATCATTGTTGAAAAATTAAATCTGCAGAGAGAAGGATGGTTGGAGACAGAACGCAACCAGGAGAAAGAAAAATTAGCTCTGCCAGACCTGTTTTAGTCAGATTTTTGACTATTTATAATTAAGGGAAGTAAACAGATTGGAAAGCACCACCAAATACCAACAATTAGGTCTGCAAAACTCTCAGCAAAGCTGTGGAGTTTTACTCAAGTCACTCATGTCCCCTCCCCTACACAACTGCCTTATTCAGGCCTCACTCCTTTCACAGTGCAGAGGGAAGCACTAAATCCAAATATTCAAATGTATGCATTTATACAGAACATAAATAAGTAGTTTAAAATCCTCTCAGGAATTTGTATCAAATACTGTATACTTCTTATAGCTAAAGACAGTAGGCACACCGATTAAAAAATGATTTTCTGATTTATAAATTTGTATTTTACTAAACAGTAAGTAGTGAGTCCTCATTTTTCATACCTTGGATCAGCTTTTCTTTATGTGAAGTCACCAGGTCTTTGAGCTTTGGTTAGCAAATAAACAATATCCCCTCAAAGCTCTGAGGAAATGTGAACAGCCTTGATGTGGCCTGGTTAGGAAGACATGAAAACCCACTGAACAAATCACTGGTGGAGGAGATGAGTCTGCATTTCAGTATCTCATCCGTAAAGGAAATTGGATGAGTTCATTTCTAAGGCTGCATTTACTGAAAAATTCTTAATTTCTACTTAAGCATTCACTATTTCTCAGTGTATTTCACCATCTAGGTTTATAACAAATCACATACAAGATACATGCCTTTCCACAAACAAGAAAAGAACAGAAAGCCAGGGGGGAAATACTTAGAAACTTGTTATCAAAACAGACTCCCAAAGGAATGTTTGAAAATACTAGATCCCCTTTCACTGAGCTATTACCACTTTCTTCAAATGATATCTAGATTACATGATCCATTTTTATAAAATGAAAGCCGAGATACCATCATAAGTTACACCCCACAAAGGCAGGGACTTCACTTTTCTGTAAATGAAGGTTTACATGGAAGATAAATAATAAAACATGAGAAATGAGCTGCTCTGGATGAAGCAGTGTTGAGAGCCTTATTCCCATATCATGCCCCAAAGGGGCGCCATAGAGCTTCTAGTGCAGGCGTTCCTGGACTAGGATCCAAGCTTGTACTGAGATATGGATGTTTCCAGCCCTCTGAGCAGCCAAAGCATTTCAGTATGTTGCCTCTCCTGATCAAGCTTTATCAGTTTACCCTAAAGTACTCTAGAAATGTTAGTTTTCTTTTTTACTTGCACTGTGATAGAAAGATTGAAAACCACTGTAGCACGACAGATAAATTAGCCAGTTAAACTTGAGTTAACAAGTGTGACCTGTTGCCACTGACAGAAGAACCTTAGTATGGATCTTAAAGTCCGTGTGATTGGGATTGCAGGCCCACCCACCTGAATTTGCTTGCCAGACTGCCCCACAAGGCTGAATAAACTGAATCGCTCAATTCAACTGCTTACTTGGGCTGGGGGGCACTTAATTTTTCTCAGAAGATCATTTGGCTTATTGGGGTACCTCTAGCTCTTTATGATAAGCCATGCCATCTGCATAAGAAAAGGTAGCTATTTTTCTATTTTGTGATTGGAAGGCATGCAACTAGTTCATTAAGGGGGGAAACAATGCCTTAATTTGGGTAGAAGTTAAAGAAATTGGAGCCAAGGTCTTTGATATACACCACTTGAGGTGAATATCTTCCATCAGGAGAAGACCTGCCCTGTCAGATTAGACTTTCAGAAGTATTCAGAGTTGAGACTGTGTTAAGTGCTTTATAAACATTATATGAAGTTCTCATAAGTAACAAGATCTTCTTTTTTAACAGCTGAAAAATCTGGAGTTCACAGGAGTGATGATAAAATTCGATTTATTCCAGGTGATCTCTAAGTCCTAACAGATAAGACAACCTGGTTGGTTGAGCCATTCCAGTAGCTTACTGTGGGCCTGTGTTTGGGTGACTAAGAGCATGTGCCCTTCACCCCATCAGAATTCTGAGGTCTGTGAAAGTACATTAAATGTGGATGCAAGGTCCCCAGATGATTTTGCTGTATAGATAGACTGAAAACCAAAGTGAAGGGCTGCCTGTTTACCAACGAAGGCAGACTAATTCTTAAGTCCATCTTCAAGAGTGGCAGATGAAGAGTTACTTAATATCAATGATCAGAAAACATTCAGACCTAGTTCAGCTAACAGCTAACATTCAGCTAACAGTTTTGGAAGCAGGCAAAATTCTCCCAGTGCCTTTTTCAATATGAAGTAATTATCAGATGACTCCATACAAGAAAGATGTATTGGGTGAAGACAGTTTCATAGAATTTCAAAGTGGAAAAAAAAAAACCAAAAAACTGAATTACAGGTTTTTTTTTTTTTCTAATCCTGGCATATTAGATTCACTTTGGGGCAATTTTTTAAAATACTGATTCCAGGATTTTAACCAGAGATCAATTAAATCAGAATTTCCAATGACAGACGTGAATATTAGTACCTTTTTGAAACTCCCTGCTGATTTTTATGTGTAGCCGCGATTTAAAAACCACTGTTCTAAGGCTTTAGAGGTTCAACCCGTCACTTGATTATTAGGCAATGCTTCTCTAACTTTAGCCTGCAGAAAATCACCTGGGAATTTTGGTAAACCACAGATTATGTCCTGGTAGTACTAGCATGGGGCTTGAGATTCTCTATTTCCCACAGGTATGATGGTGATGATTTGAGGGGCTCATTGAATAGCAAAGTCTCAGAGCACTGGTTCTCAAACTTGGCTGCACATCTATCAGGCCTACCTGTTCCATTTCATTTATTTGTATTGCTTGCCTCACCCTGTGGGCAATCAGGTTTGAGCGCTCTGGGTTACGCAATACCTACTGCACATTAACCCCAGGTTGCCCGGCACGACTAGCAACAGCCCAGCAGAGCTGTCTTTAATCAATACATACCATGAATAATTGGCCTAGTCAACAGAATTTTTTTAGACATTGCCCTGGTGTATGTATCGTGAGCTGTCCTTCCCCATAGCTGATATTTAGGACTATTCAAGGCTACGCAGTGAGTGGGAGAGCCCATAAAACAGGGTTCATTCATACCAACTCCTAGATCCAGGTTCTTAACCTCTGCGTGTAAGGATAATAGAAACAACCTGACAAGGTTATGAGTATTAGGGAAGTCACAGCATCTAAGTACCTGGCTCATAGTAAGTGGTATCAAGCTCCTATTACTGCCCATTTTGTACGAAGTCCTTCACCTGTGTTGGGCATGCCCCGTGCAGGTTGTGGAGCTCTTTTTAGACAACTAGATTGTAAGCTCCTTCAAGGAGTAAAATGTCCTAACCTGTTAAGGCAGGAAATGTTACAAATATTAAAACAAACCATAATATGTATTATGATATATTACAAGATAAGTGTATCTATTAAACCAAACTAACCAGCCAAAAGCCAAAGAAACAAATCCTGCCAGAAAGAATTAAAATGAAAAGGCTCCAGGCCCTGGATTTAAAAAGCCCTAACCCATCTGGGGAGAATTTGTTTTCCAGCATTCCCCAGTCGTGTCCAGGACCTCATCTTTGTACTAACCAGCCTGTGTGAACTGTTTTGTCTCTCACTAGACTGAACTTCTTCAGAACAACAGCTCTCTCTTCTGGAGACATTCCCCGGCAGGGAGGCTTTCACTGGGTAGGTATTCAATAAAGCAGTACTGAAAGAACAGACAAACCCATATATACTCACTCCAGAAAACTCTTGGTAGCCAAGGTTTGCTTGCAGTCTATTTCTTATGTGTTAAAATACTTCAAAACCTGTGCTGCTGGTCTATCAGCGACAGAACCATGTTTGCTGGATGATGTTAATATAAATAAACCCCATGCACCGGAACATCTTTCCACATTCTAAGTAGCCAAAACAGAGTTTTGTGTACAATCTAAATTTTAACAGTGATAGCATGATTGGATTTTCCAGAACTATTTTTGCTATTTTGCAAGTTAATGTGGACTCAAATCATTTAACATCTTCCCAAGTATCTTTCATTTATAAATTTAGTAGTTCTTTCAATTGAGTAGAATTTTTCAAGGGGTAAAAAGTAGATGCTTAACCTATTTTTGAGAAGTTTCAACCAACAAAGCTGATCTTAATGTAGTACTCTTCAGCAAAATTTGTGAATTCACAGAATTTATTCCAAAATCTAAAATAAAAAATCTATAAAATGTGTTTCACAAGTAATGAGCTGTCATTCATTTGTTCTTGAAAAAAAATCTCAAACAATGCATTCAATCTAAAATCTCTAAGCTGGTCCAGACATTCCATAAAGATGATAATTTTTTTAATGAATGCCCTTATGCCTTACATAATCATTGGATTTTTTTTTATGTTTATCAAAGAAAAAAGAAAATGAGGTAACATTTCTTGGTTATGCCTTTATAATTGTGTTTGCGTTAAGGTATGTCTCTTAAAATTATAAGGGGCATCCTTGTTTGAACCAATACAATGATTCATCTTCTCGCCTAAGAATCAATTTAACACTTGAGGGGAATCAACCATTCTGTGCTTGTGTTGCTTGATTTTGTAAAAATTCTGAGGATCGATTTTTAGTCTTAGGCAACCTGTTCAGTTAGGTTTGTTTGTTTGTTTGTGTGTGTATGTATGTATGTATGTATGTATGTATTTCTTTCTTTCTTTCTTTCTTTCTTTCTTTCTTTATTTATTTATGGCTGTGTTGGGTCTTCGTTTCTGTGCGAGGGCTTTCTCTACTTGCGGCGAGCGGGGGCCACTCTGCATCGCGGTGCACGAGCCTCTCATTATCGCGGCCTCTCTTCTTGCGGAGCACAGGCTCCAGGCGCGCAGGCTCAGTAATTGTGGCTCACGGGCCTAGTTGCTCCGTGGCATGAGGGATCCTCCCAGACCAGGGCTCGAACCCGTGTCCCCTGCATCGGCAGGCAGACTCTCAACCACTGCGTCACCAGGGAAGCCCCAGTCTTATTTTAAATGAAGGTTTTCAGAAAAGTATAACCCTAATATCTAGATGAAAGAGTAGATATTTTTTGTCATCTCATCCAACTCCATTTCCTATACAAGAGAACCTACAGATGTCTCAGAAAGGCTTGTTGAAGGCTGCTGCAGAGAGCTAGGACAAGAACCAGAGCCCTGCCCCACTACCCTTTCCACTAAAGTTCACCACACCTGTCTGCTGGGAGGTAAGTCCTCCTTAGAGCTCTTGTACCCCTCCAGGTCTTGCTGGGTGTGCCATGTCTTCAAGGCCCTGAACACTTCTACCCAGGCCACTTCTCAGTCTTGTTTATGCAGCCAGTAACCTTGAGTAATGAGGTAACAGCTTTTTACGGACAAAGAACAGGCTTGCTTACTGTTTGCTATAAAAGTTCAGTGTAAACCCACTGAGTGCATGGCATCCATCTGGCACATACTGCATCGCCCCTGTGGGACTTAGGTGCAAAGGGAACCAGTGCGCATATGCTACTGCTCACACTGCTTGCATAATTAAGTCCTTTGTCTCTGATCCAGGAATGTCATGTCTTCTGCTCGCATCCATGAAACAGTAGCATGGTCATTATCTTGTAAGAAGTGTACAATCAAATGCCAAGCCTGACACTGATTTTAGCTTGAAAATTCACGTCTACAGGTTATTATAGCAAATGATTTAACTAGATTTATTCAGAACATATGAGATTGGTCAATATGGAAAGAAAACAAGGGCGACCGTCTAGGTGTGTTCCCATTCCTCTTAATTCTAAAAAGCTTCTATGCTAATTTTGGTTCTAATCATGTCACTGAAGACTTTTTACTCAAAGCTAACTAAAATATTCAGGTATTTAAAAGAGACAGATTTAGTTTTAGCCATGTATAGTTATTTTGTAATTAAAATATGCAGAAAGTAATTTGTCAAAGTCAATACTCGCCATAGGCAAATTAAGCTTCTATTTATCTCTAGAAGATTTGAATACAGAGGTTGGGCAAGTTGACAAAATTTCTGACTAATTACTTTTTTGAATGCATAGCTAAATCAATTTAGTTAATATTTAAAGGAAGACTAAAGAGAGCAAGATGGTTGGCATATAATGGAACTCATCTTTCTCAATGAGCTCTCTAAAGAAATAAGTATTTTAAAATGTTTAGGCTTCAAAAAAAGCTATTTATAGCAAACAGAGCATAGAGAAAGTTGTCTATATGGAAATTTAAAAAAAACTTGGAAGAATCCCCACTTGCCATCCATGCGTCACACATCATTACTTGCTCACAGAGGCTTCCCTCGCACAATGACTGGCTCTCGTGATGGCAAGAGGGAGTACAGCATAGTAGTTATGGCAGTTACAGCAGTTTTTAAATTCTAGGTTAAAATCTGCAGTTAAAATCTCAGCCTTCTCACTTCCAACCAGATGGATGACCTTGGGCAAGTTACTTATTCACTTAGTTCTTCAGTTACATCATATGGTTGTTATGAGGATTGAGTTACTTAATATGATAAGATGCTCAAATGTTAAATTTGATTCACTTTAAAAATCTGAAGTATACAATTTAGAACTGCAATGAACCTTACACATGGTGCAGTTCAGTCCAATCTCTTCATTGTACAAATGAGACATTTGCCCCCGGTGTTAAAGCTATTAAGAATGAAGCCGGGTCTACCATTTCAAAGCTTTCCATTACACAATGCATCACATAACCAGTGGCTCTTTCTCCAGTATTTAAAGGCAATGCCCCATTCTTCTCTTTCCTGCCAATTCCCTCCACCAACAACTCCAACCATTTTTTTTTTTAATATGAAAAGAAAGGTATGTGATAGATAAACACACACAATGTTACATCTACACCATGCTGTCTACCTGCAGGAATAAATTGCTGAAATCCAATATGGACATCATAGGACACAGTATTTAAGTTTTGCCAAATTCTCCAAAAGAAAAAAGCACTTACTTATTGGCATACAAACAATACAACCAAAAAGATGCTAACATTTGGGTAACGGCTAACAATTTACACCTGTCTTCTTTGTATGTTTCATGTATTATTTCTAGGGTCTTAACTTCTTGGAAAAATCCCCACATTTCCAACATTTACAAAGCATTCCACATTTTTAGTTGGGGCTGCCAAACAGGCTATTTTGTGAAAGCACAATATGCATTTTCCAGAAGTCCAATTCAAAGCTGCATGTATTCAAAATACGTTAACAGTGAGTATTTGTGTATTAACCATAGGTTCTGAGACACATCACCTTTCATTTCTTGCGTTTACTGTCTCAAGTGGGAGGAACAATTCAGCAAGGAAACAGCTGTGAGAACAATGAACAAATCTGAAGCCAAGGGACTTTTACAGTTGAGTAGTGAAATACACTGTGCAACTAACAATTATATCAAGAAATGAAGCCTCATCTATGACAGGTATGCTCTAAGTTGACTATTTTCTGCAATGAAAATGACAAAAAGCTAACCTTACAATGAAAAATGCTATATAATTAACACAACGGACATACACTTTCCCTCCCATCCCACTTTTCTGGAAACAAATTAATAGAAGCTAGATTTATTGTCTTGATGGCACCCCACTTATTTCCTTCCTCTTTTTCTTCATATAAACATGATTGCAAATCAAAAAAACCACAACAAAAAAAGCAAGTACATTAATTTTCTATTGCTGTGTAATGAATTATCACTAATTTAGCAGCTTAAGAGAATTTCACTACCTCGTAGTTCTGCAGGTCAGAAGTCCCAGCACAGCATGGGGGCCATCTCGGCTCAGGGTCTCACAAGGCAGAAATCAAGGCATTGGGGGTCCCGCCCGCATTCTTACCTGGGGGCTCTGGGGGAAAACTTGCTTCCAAACTCACTGAGGTTCTTTGCTAAATTGAGTTCCTTGTGCTTGTACAACTTGGGTGCCTGTTTCCTTGCTGGCCTCCCAAATCCTCAGCCTTGTAAGCAACAGAGAATCTTCTAAGTCAGCAACAGGGAATCTCCCTCCCATGGAATCCCTCCCACAGACTGAATCTCTTTTGCCAGGAACAGCCCAGTCCCTTTTAAGAGCTCACCTGATTCAATCAAGAACACAAAGGCAGTCTCCCTATCTTAGGGCGAACAGATTTGAAGCCTTAATTACTTGAGCAAACCCTTTACAGCTGAACAGAGATTAGTATTTGCCTGTCAGGGGGAACGTGTGTGTACACCAGAGTGGGAACCTTGGGGCCCAGTTCAAAATTCTGTTTCCTACAACAGGGAAATCAAGATTACAATCTCTTTAACTGGAATTAATAGGTTATTTTACTTGACCACCATTTTGGACTTTAATCTCTTCTAAAAATAAATTTTCAATAAGATGTCTGCTATTCAGGCTTAAAAGATAAAGAAAAGCAACATGGTAATAAGAATTCTAAAAGCCAATTGCAATTATTTCATAACCATATCAAAGTAATCGATGTATCTCATTATGGTAGCCTAGTGATTTTTAAATTTTTTAATCATGGGTTAAACAGTGACAATAATGCTCCATGGAGGATCAAGGAAGCATTAGTGATGTCAGAATATTGATTTGTAGTCATCTGAGGATGAAAATAATGGTAATTTTCATATTATCAGCCATTCTCCCGAATTAGTTCAAAACCATCTGGAAAGAAGTAAGGCTAGACTGAAGATGGGGCAAAGGGAAAGTTCTCGGCGCTGGAAGCAGCCCTTTAGCTTTGGGAATGTAAACAGTGTGCTGTTTTATAGATTCTAAAATGGATCCTTTTTACTGTTCTCCCCCCTTTCCTTCTGATAATCTCTAGCATTATCAACTAATGTAAGGAAGTCCAGGGCAATGTGTTAAGTAATGTGGTTGTCATCTTGCTGAGCCTTTCCTCACCTCTGCAACTAGAAACATCTATCTCTGGGTCTCACTAGCCACACTTGTGAAATAAAACTGTTCTAGAATTTTACAGCTGAAATGGACCTCTGAGATCATGATCTTTAAAGTTCCACCCAGATCTAAAGTCATATTTACCCAAATATCAACTTTTAAAAAGAGAAAATATTCTTCCTAATTAGATAAATGTGGTAAATAAATGGATGTTATAGGGTATTTGGTTTCCTGGTTAGAATAAGTTATCACTTTTATTACTTTTAATTTTAGATAAAGTTTCTGCATATGTTTTAGCATTTCAATAAATGATGTGTCTTGATCCTGTTTCTAACCCCCTTGCAATTCAAGACACTGGACTATTCTTTTGCTTATGTTCTCAAGGTCTTTATTTACATCAGTTATAAGAATTTTGTTACCCTACAAAATTGTAGACACTTCCAATTCAAAGAATAATGTATTAAAATCAATTCAGGTTTCCTATAGTAAGGCCTTGTCACCTTGCTTGCATGATCTGCAAAAAAGAAGGGAGAACGCAGAATTCACAAGTATATTACTCTAAACTTGGTTGTACCGACATTCCTGAACCTTTGACATAATTCAATTCACTTTTACTGAAAGGTTATGATATATCTGATTTTGTACCAGACCCTAAGCTACCTTGGGGCATCCTTCTATCCTCAGCACATGTTTAGAACTTAGTAGGTTCTCAAAATGAGTTTCCAGAATGAGTATAGAATAAATGCACAGGTCCTGCTTTCAAGGAGCTTAGAATCTAGTGGGAAAGGCAGATTTTGGCCCAGTGAAACCCATTTCAGATTTCTAACCTACTGAACTGGAAGATAATAAATTTGCGTTGTTTTAAACCTTAAAGTTTGTGGTAATTTAATATGGTAGCCATAGGAAACTGACTCAAGTTCACAGAATTGTTTCAGCTGTGAAAAGGCTTCATTGGGGTGGTGTTTCATGAGAGGAAGGGCCAGGACTCAGTGGAGGAAAACAGGTGATGTTAGTTAAATCCTTGCTACTCATAAAGTATGGTTGGTCTCTTCTGAGCAGGGCTGGTAGAAACTGGCTTTTTTTTTTTTTTTTTTGGAAATGCAAAATGTCAGGCACAGAAGCCAGACCTACTGAACCAGTCAGCATTTTAACAAGATCCCGGGGGGACTTTGAGAAGCACTAGGTTAAATTTATTAAAAACTATTTTAAAATGTGTAGAAATCTTTGATTCTTCTTTTTGGACACACAAGTTTGCTGGAAAAAAAATTTAAACATAACCCTAAGAAGAATGTTAGATTGCTGTTCGTTACACTGACCAGGAAAAAAAAAAAAAAAAAAAATTTCTACTGCTCTTAAATAAGAAGGCCCTTCAATAAAATCCATTTACCCCCATGGACAAAACATTTTCCTTCTTCAAAAATTTCCATGAGTTGAAAGATTACAAATGTCAAAAATTTTATACCTTTAAATAAATATTAGAATCCCTGGAAGAGTACTCAAAGAGCCATGCTGTGGCGAACAAAAGCACTTCATTCACATAATACGTTTTCTTTAATTACTTTAATATAAAAGACACCAATGTTTCATATTTCACATAATATTTTTAAAAAAGTTTTAATACCCTATAAGTATTAAATGAAAATAAATTTATTGAATGGTAGTAATGACTGCAAAAGTAATACTACCAAATCATTACTGAGACCTTTTGCATTAACAGTAATTGGAAGGTAGGTGGAAAAAATTTCAAACAAGAATATGGATGTTTTAAAACTACATTTTATCCAGCCTTTATCTTTTTGCTAAATCTTGTGCATATTAGAAGATGTATTCAAGATGGTTATAAAGCTATTCAGCTAAAGTAATACTTCAAAGATCTTAAAACAGCCCTCCACTAATGATATGGTGTTGCAAATCCTCTCATCTGTTTACAAAATTAAAACAAGCAATGAGCGAATGAGTCTTTCTGGGTAAAAGATTCAGTTAAAAAAAGAGAACATTAACAGAGAATTAGTGATGGTGAGCAGAATAAGAAAATTAGCATAATTAAGAAAGATACGTAATTATTCAACATAACTTTGTCTGGTTAAACCAGTGCAACATAATAAATAACTTGACTGCATTGTGAGCGAGAGGGGTAACACGATCCAGAATCCTGTTTTTAAATTCTCGTTTAATAATCCTATTTCAGTCAACCTGTAAAGTAAAAGCACTGAATCCACATTAACATTATAACATACATCTTACAATAATACAAAAGTCAAACTATTACTGGTACATCTTTGTCTTTAACTGTGCACAATTTAAGAAAACTTCACAAGCATGTGCACTTTTGAAAGTATGATCAGTGTATACGGTATAGAGAAAACAGGAACCTCCATTATAATTTTTTTAATAAATAAAAGCACATTAACATAAAAAGAAGGTAAGCAGCACCTGAAGCCTTTGACATTTGTAACTAAATGCTGGTACCCAAACGGTCTAATTGGTTAAGTTTTACTAAGAGGCGCAAAAAAGGAGCCAATTTTTGACTTGACATTTTAATTCTACTAGAGACATGAGCTTGTCTGGGCTTACAGTCCTGTCACCTGATGGTGGGTAGCACACCAGTTCTTCACATGTCTTAGACTTTGGAAAGCAGACCCGACTCTGGAGCACTCGCCTTAATTAGATTCTGAATTTCCTTGAATTTTGGATGGTCTTTATCAGCCACCAGCTGTAGCAGAACAGCTTCACTTGTAGTCACTATGATCCCAGTTCGAGCAAGACGCTTTAAAAAAAAAAAAGACAAATCAAGAAATTAAGCATGAGAACACTATGTTAAAACAGCAAGAAGCACGCCAGGACACAATGATTAGTGTCCTCTATCAAAACCATGGCCCTTAGCCATACCATCAAATTCAGAGATGAGGAGAGATTTCAAACTAGCCACACCACAAACCCTTTATGATGGTTCTCAATATTAGTAATAAGGACTAGAGACAAGTAAAAGAGAATAGGCAGCCAATATTCTCACTTATATGCACCAGGGACAGAGGGAAATCAAGGCTAAGGACAGTAAAACAATGATTCTTAATTTCTTTTTTTCCTCTCTCCAAATATTTGACATTAAACTGCATGCCTTTCCCATAAGTAAGAAACGCTGGTGGTAGAGGAGCCTCATGTGAGGTTTAAGAATGTGCCCCTGGATGACAACAGAACCACTACCATTGCCACCATCGTAAGTTTTTTAGAATCATAAACAGAAGTATAAAATTTAAGGTTGTATAGAGTTTCACTGACAGGTGAAAGAACATCCTTGCCAAACTGTTCCAGTGGAATCATAATAAAGAGCTAAGGACAGAAATCTCAAGGAGGGGGAGGAGGGAAAGGGAAGGAGGAGGGCAAAGAAGAGAAAGTGGAGAAAAACGTGGGAGAGGGGAATGGGAGGAGAATTCTAGAGCAGAGATCCATTTTCTGGATGTATTTATCAGAAACCTTAGGGAAAAAAACAGACCAACTGTTTGTTACCCCAAGCAACATTCACTGTAAGAGCCTTAGAAGATGAGGTGGTTAGACACGATTCCTATGCAAGTTAGAGGAAAAGACGTGGATCAGTGTCTCGTCATAAAGGGAGTCACCTGAATAAACAGGACATCCCAATGGAGCCAAAGTAAACCCTTCAAATGGCTGCAGATCCAGAGACCCAACCTTCCCACTGGCAGACTCTTCCTTTTTATCCCCAAGGATGCAGAAGGGAGTGTAAGCCATAGCCTACTTATCAGATAGCAAGCTTGGACCTCAAACACCAGCACAGGAGTGTGCAGAGCAGGCTGACCACAGCCCTGGAGAAATGAAAAAACAGCAGAGGGTTACACAGGAAAGAGGAAGAAATAAGTGAGGCTGCTAAGTGTCCTTTACGTTGGGACAAATCCCAGAGGCTGAGTCATCACTGAGTTCTTTAAAGACTTCTGGAGACTAATTTCCTCCTCCTTGCTTTTCAGTCAACTCCTGACTGTCATATCAAACCCTCAGAAATCTCAAAGGACTGTGTGCTTGCTTCAGACAGCAGGGTGGGGAATAAGACTAGCTGCAGCTCGGTGCCGTGAATGTCCAGCCATCCAAACGCAGCTCTCTCCCTGGCTGCCCTGCCTTCCTTATTGCTCCCTGTTGAATCAATGGACTTTCAGTCAGTCTGAATCTGAATCATACTTTCAATGTCTGTGAAAGTGCCTTCTATATTCCAAAGTGCAAACAAAGGTCAGTTCTCAGTAATCTTTCTAGTTCCTTCATGAGGCAGAAAGGACAGAAAACTTTCCAGGTCTGAGGAAGAAATGTGATGACCCAGGAAGAAGGCAGCTTTTTTCCATAGTGCTCTCCTGACCAGACTAGAGCAGCACCGGATCCACCCTAAGCCAACAACCCTCAGGGATGCTACGAGTCCGTACACCGTGGCAGGGGCAAGCTGGGACACTAGAGGCACACAAAAAAACACTTTAGTAAACAGAAACTTACATAAAATTATTTAACTTCAAGACTGAGATATGCCCAATATTGATTGCATTCGAAAGTAATCAAGCCAAGAACCTGTGTTAGGGGAAGGCGTGGCTCACGCCTTTGCTAAGAATGCAAAGTCTTTAGCTCAGACTAACAGATCTTCTCACGGTGCCTTCCCAGCCCCAACCTAGAAGGGTACCTGAGCAGAAAGAGAACAGCGGCACTTTTTCCAGACACTGGCAGGTTCCTGCCCACCACCTTGAGCTATGAGGACACCTACAATACTGGTCCCACACTCACTTTATCTCCTGGCTTTAGAAGGGGCAATTAAAACTCCAGCTGTTTAATGCAAATGGGTACATGGCTTAATAGGCTTCCTGAGTTCTTCCCTTACACTTGCAAAACCAGTCCAACTAGGCCAAAGGAAAGGAAAGGTTACTCTGACCCACAAACCTAAAAATGCAAGAACACAAAGCCAAGACAGCCTCAGAGAGGGTGGGGAAAAAAAAAAGACTAAACCCATTAAATTCCCAAGCAACACTAACAACTCCCCAGAAGTACAAGGACATCAAGTTCAAGAGACGGCTTTATTCTATTCTATCTCACATTTACTCTACAATTGTAAGTTGAAAGAAAAATGCCTGACAGATGGTAGGTGCTCAAAAAATTTTGTGGAATAAAGCACACACCACAGATCCTGGCAGAGGAGTTTTAATAACGGTAACTATAAATCTTATTAGTACAATGGTCTTAACAGGCAATATGGGGAGTCTCAGGAATGACCTTAAGTAGTTGTGTTCTCAAGGAAAAAAGAAGAAGGGGAGCGGACCAGATCTCTATTTCACTTTCATAGTCCCAGAAGAAAAAAGGAAACTTAACATTTCTCCCAAGGACTGAGGGACTAAAACATCTCCATAGCAAATTAAGACTAAGAGGAAAAATCTGAAATGTGGCACACATCTTCCCCCATCACCACCTGACCTGCTTCTTCTCTCCCTTTCAACCTCACTGTAAGCCAAGGCAATGCTGGCTGCTCCAGGCTCTTCCAAATCCAGCCCAGACCATACTCCTTCCTTCCTTCCTCAGAACTTCTCAGGACTAGGCCCTTCTGGGTCTTGGAAGCTGATATATGCTTATACATTTCTGATCGGATGAACCTCATGAAGACAACAAAAACAAATAATAGCTACAGTAAAAATAAAAGCAACAGCTAACATTTGAGTGTTTACCATATCAGACACTGTACTAAGTGCTATCAATACATTATTTCATTTAATCTTCACAAAAATCCTCCCACGTAATGACTATTATTTCTATTTCACAGTCGACAAAAAATTAATCCGTCAATCTAAGAAAGAAACAGATGAACCTATTTGCAAGGCAGGAATAGAGACACAGACTTAGAGAACGGACATGTGGACACAGGTGGGGAAGGTGAGGGTGGGATGAATTGGGAGATTAGGATTGATATATATACACTACCATGCATAAAACAGACAGCTAGCGGGAACATGCTATAAAGCACAGGAAGCTCAGCTCGGTGCTTTGTGACGACCTAGATGGGTGGGAGGGAGGTCCAAGAGGGAGGGGACATAGGTATACACATAGCTGACTCAGTTCATCGTACAGCAGAAACTAACACAACATTGTGAAGCAATTATACTCCAATAAAAAAAAAAAAGGAAGAAATGGAAAATTTTATTCAAGCCAAAGTGAGGATTATAACCTGGGAACAGCCCCTCAGAAAGCTCTTGAGAACTGGTCCACCCGTCAGAAGTCAAAGCACAGTTACATAAGTTGAGACAGAGGGCTGTACATTAAATGACCTATTATTGACAGTTTACATAATCCAGATCTAAGTGCCACTGTGGTGGGTCATGTGACCCCTTAGAAGATCAAGAAGGAATGTTATCTTTTAAGGGGTTGTCTGCTCTTTATGGTTGAGCAGGTATTTCTGCTGATGGGAGGTTTGGTCGATGCATACTTTAGATACACAATGCACAGTAGGGAGGAGAGAGGAGGCCAAAGGGCAAAGAAAATTTTTTCGTGTTTAAATTTTTCTTGTCTTGCCATAAAAATATGAATTTTATTTCACATCACCAATGAGAAACCTGAGGCAAAGATATTAGGTAATTTGTCCAAGGACACAAATTTACAAAACGCCAGAACTTGAATTCAAACCCATATTATCCCCCCACTGTTTAGACTCCTCCTAATCAGTAAGATTATAGACTACCTCTAAAAGAATGAGGCTCAGATGGTAAATGGCTGTTTTTATTCTGAGTCTTGGTAGAACACAGAACTGACAACAATCAAAATTTTCTGTAATAAATGGCATAATAAAGACGTCTAAAAAACTTGAATGTAGGACAAAAGTTCTTGAAATCTCTTTACAAGCAAGGAAAATTTTTGGTTTTGTATGTTCTTAGTTTTTCGCTTCCTTGGAAACACTTCAAGTTCTGGACCTCAGCATTACCATGAAGGTATTCAAAGAAGAAAAGAGCTGCTTGCCGAGGTAGTACGGATCTGACAGTGGAAGTGTCTAAACTCAGATTACTAAGGAAATTTGAAAAGTGGAAGCTAACTATGGCTGTAAGAACAGCTTAAAGATCTCTGCTGAGAGGGGAAGAAGCAACACTTAGTATCTAACTAACCAGAGAACCCAGTAGTCCAAGTGGACTTGAAAATAGTTGAATAAAATAAATAAAACCATTTCCACCTATAATCGCAAAATAGGACTCACTGCTCAGGAATAAGAGAAGGGATGGCCAACCAGGGCCTTAAAACCACTGCTGCTGCCAGCTACCTGCCTGCTTCTGCATCAGCCCTCCCCACTGACTTGAGTCTCCTTTCTTTCCTCTCTTTCTTATTTGCCCAACTCACCACCCTAGGGAACATTTTAGGCTAGAGAGATGACTGAGCAATCCTACAGAGAAAGTGGCTCACAGGTCAGCTTATGCACGGAACACTGGAGGGTTTCAAAAAAAAAATCTACATTTCCCATTCTCAATAAAAATAATCAGTTAAAAACTCAGCAATTCAATCCAGATTGACATTACTTTAAACCTATTATAGAATTAGAATTAAACATGAAAGAGAGAGAGATGCACAATGCGGAGTGAAGGCTTCAAAGGATTAATTGTGGGAGTTTGTTTTTCAACAGTCTCGGAATAGGCAATGCTTACGTAAGGCTACTGTTATGCAACACTGATGAAAGTCATCAACTCCCTGACTCTGAAGTACATCTTGACACTCCACACAGAGAGCCATTAAACACTGTGTGTGAGTGGTGCCCGCAGTCAGTGACACACCTCCTATTCCCAGAAATTCAAGTCGGAGGAAATCTAACACATGGCTGAACCAAGCTTCGGCCCACCATACCCTAGGTGTTGGCTAGACCCTGGCCGAGTTAAGCCTAGGTGAACTGTTTTTAATTTGCAAATCTTTCAGTAGTTCAGAGTAAGCTTACTGGAATACCTCTTAGTTCATGTGCAAAACTAGCAAAGTTACGACAGAAGATGTAAAGGAGCGTTTGGCATCACTAGACATCTAGAAATAAAGACAGAAGATGTAAAACAGGATATGATGGTGAGACCTCAGAGGTTTGTCGTGCGTAGACCCCAGAAATCAGTCTGATTGTTGTCAGACCAAGCTCAAATTTAAGAGGTAAATCTTTCACTGCTGTTACATATTTAATACTCTCCAAATTTACTTGGAAGCCTTGGCTAATGATTTATTTTAAAGCAGGACAATTACCTCAAGAGCAAACATCCTGTCCATCATGCTTCTCGACGACGTGGCATCAGCGACAATATGAACCTCGATACCTCTGCCAACGAGCTCCAGAGCTGTCTGTTGGATGCACACGTGGGTCTAGTAGGAAAGTAAAAACCATATGTAATAACGTGGTAAACTACAAGTATTTTACAAATGTGCAGCAACACGGTAGAGCAGAAAGAGCACTACAGGTCTAATGGCCTTGTCCACATCTAGTTTTGCCTCCAACTCACTAGTGATCTTGAGCATTAACAGCATTTCTGGCTTTGGCTGCCTCTTTGTTAAGTCAGGGACTGCATTACATCAATGTTCTTTGTACTGGGAACCTTGAACATATTCTTAGAGCTCTGTGAGCACTTTTTTTAAAGATTTTCATCTATGTCATCTGGACGACCTTCATACGGCTGACTACTACCACTCAGTTTTGATGCCACTCGCAGCTGGGTTTATTTCTGTATTCACACCAAGTGCCTAACACAAAGAACGCGTTTGCAGTACTGCCAATTGAGATAATGGTGGGAAAACTGAGTTGTTATAAGGCACCCAGTAGTAAAGGTAGGCCAAGTTAAAAATAACTTGTAGCACAGGCAAAAAATATCCAGTATACATCACCAGAAAATGAATTATACAGATTCCATCTTTGTAAGTATGAACTTGTAACAATTCATCAGCAGAGAATAAAGAGTAAAAACATGCTCCAACAATAAGTGGATTATATAACCAATGAAAGCAAATTTTAATAATGCCAACCAACCTTATCTTCATATGACAAGAGGGCTGTGGAGAATTATCAACTGACAACTCATTAAAATTAGCACTGGAGGACTGCTCAAAGATGATTTTGATTAGACATGAGGTCTAATGATGAACAAGCAAGAAAAGTGCAAAAGTCAGCATTTGGTGTGACATATTTATACAAATAGGCTTCCTTTATTTTATCATTATTTAAGTCAAAATACAGAAATATTTAATATATATCTAAACCTGAGGCTACATCTTCTACTATTAAAACCTACTACTCTGAAACCTACTATCAAAACATCATGGATGTCTTAAGTTAATATTATTTGGATTTCACTGTTTTTATGGTTTTCATAATTTTAAAATTTCAGTTCAAGAGGTGTTTAAAAGCTATGAATAAATACTTATATTCTGTTTCTACATGACAAAAAAACAAACCAAACAAAAAATCATTTTAATCAGCATTAGGAATCCATGAGTATTTTTTTTCCTTTATAAAAATAGGTACACATGATTCAAATGTGAAGGACAATGAACTACATGACTTCTAAGATTTTTCGAGAACAAAAACATGACCAAGGTGAGCTCCTATAACACATAAATAAACATACTGTCTTTGGTGAAAATGTGTTCCAAAAGTTGGGGTTCAAAGTAAAGGCCCAAGAATCAATCAACCTAGATTCAAATGCAGCTTCATCTAACTTTAACTAACTCTATGACCTTGGGCAAGACACATAGCACCTGTGTTTGAGTTTTCTCACCTACAATATGAGACCAAAAGTACTTAGCTCAGAGGATTGCTGTGAGAGTTCAACAAATTAATATATATAAAGTGTTTAGATCGGTGCCATGCAAGTAGTCAACACTTAAAAAACGGTAGCTATTTTCTATCAGTTACCTACATGGTATTCTATATACAAAATTACATTCTGGAAACAACAAGTTTTCTACAAATGATATTGCATCCAAAACAGAACAAGAGGTACTCACTTCTACTCCAAATAACACAACACTCCTGACTCCAGGAATCTCTGCTAATGCTGCTTCTACTTCTGGTAATACCATTGAAAACTTGGTCTTTGGAAGTACCAGTTTTACACCCGTTAAATCAATTTCTTGAACAGTGCTTCCAAGACCTTTAGGGTACTGTTCTGTTACAATAACTGGAATTCCTAAAATCCGGGCCCCTTGTAACTGGAGGAAAAAAAAAACACAAAGATAAGTAGCAATATACATATGTTTGTGTATGAATCATGCTTTAGCAAATTGGAAAAAATGAACAAGCAAGCATACCAATCTCTGTCCCACACTAATAATATCTCCAAAATACTTGATGGCTGGTCTGAACCTTTCCTGCATATCACAGCAGAAAAACACAGTGCTTGAAGGTGTAAGATTTCCCAGGGTAGTGAGCTGAGGAAAAAAGAAAAAAAGAATGATTTAGCATTTGTTATACAATGACATTTACTTTCAGCTGGAGGTCAGTAAAGAGAGAAAAACATTCCTACTGTTTGACCCATTAAATCCATTTCTACAACTATTGTCTAAGAGAAATGATATGAATCACAGGAAAAAAAAATTATCCCCAAAGATGTCCACTGAATTGCTTTTAATAGTGAAAATTAGAAATAAACCAAGAACCAACAATACAGAAATGATTTCACAAATTTTAACACATTCACATGACAAACATTTTTTAGCCTATTAAAATAACATATGTATATGTTTTCAAAAAATGTGCACCATCTAAGAAGAAATGCCATAATCTAATGTTAATTTTAAAAACAGAGCACAGTTCAATCGTATTTCAATAATGTAAAAATATGAATAAAGAGTAGAAGCAAATATATGAAAATATGAACACGTGGTTATATAGTTAGGGATGTTGATAACATTTTTTCTTAATACCTTTCTTTTATTTTTCAAATGCTATTTTAAAACATTTGCTAAATGTTATTTAAAAATATGTATTACTTTTATAATAAAAAAACAGTAAAAAACTTAAATCTGATGATGGCATTGCTTACAAGAACAAAGAATAAAATTTAAATAATCTGTAGCAAAGATTATGGAACAAAAAACTAAAAAAACAGAAACAAATCTAGATATACTGCTATCATCAACACAGAAATATTAAGTTAGTATTCTCAAGAATAACTTCTTAGACTTCAAAAAAAATGCAATGAAATGATGCCAAGCACATCACCACTGTCAAATGGAGAGACATAAATTTGACATCTGAATTCTTACACATATTTATCACAATCGGGAAAGTCAATGAATTAAGATGAAAACTGGGTATTAGATTACCATGCTTTACATTAATTGCTGTAGTTGGTCTATTATAACAACTTGGGCCCAATATGGATCTACCAAAAAGTGAAAAATCACTGCTGAATACGAGAATTTAATTCTTAAAAGTCCATGGTACTTTTCTTTCTACCTTCTCAAATTAGAGAAAGCTCTGGAAAGGATGCAGTCTGATCATGAATGAACCCATGCCACTACTCTTACTAGGCACCCCGTAAGTCTCCCCTCTAATTAACCTAAACCACCCACAGACAATAATTACTCATGATTTTATAGAAGAACCTGAGTCCTGATTACATGGTGCTGGTTTCACCAGCCTGGCCCTAGACTCTGCCTTAGTATCTGTGCACATGGCATACTCCCAAGAAACAATTACTACAAGAATTAAATGAATCATCAAAAGGAATCTTTTATCCGTAACAGTATGACTGTTCTAGTCAGTTTGCACTTTTATTTATCTGTGTCCTGGTCTGAAGGACTCCGGCACCTTAATCTCCCTCTGGTATTAACTCTATAGGTGTGCACTGATTAACCCTGTGCAGTCCAACACCAAGTTCATGTCAGAATAGGAGTGCCATCTTTAATTCTAACACGACGTGGAGGGTTTTCCTACTCTGCCAATAAAGTATGTTTAAAATAAATATTCAAGCATCTTAAATTATATATGCCGTCTTTGGCTGCTTCCTCACTTAAATTTTTAATGCAAGTACCATGCTTCCATTTTGGTCATTATCAAAAGCAATGAGTCTGATGTATATGTAAGTACTTAGGGTACTTTGTTGAAAACCAGTCACTATGACCGTGTATCTTAAATTCTCACTAAACATTAAATCTTGGCTCAAAAGGCTTAAAATCCATATATATATATTCTTTTAGAAATTTGAACCAGGGGTCCCTAGTCATCCATAATGTGTTGAGGGGACACTATGAAAAGCAGTTTAGCTGTAACTGTCTTGTTTCAAGTAACTGTAATGCAGCTTAGCAATCTTGCCATTCTACCACATGGGAATACCAGCAAGCAGGCAAAATAAAACTCCCAGGCACTTGCCTGAGTACGCTGGATGGCCATGCACTAACACACAGCCTACACTTGCTTGGATCTCCAGCTTTCAGATCTTATCTCAGACTGTACTGACTAACTCTGTATACATTCCTAACAAGTTTGGTTGTCTGGATTATAAATTAACACAGGATTGGAAACAGCAAATCTGAAAGGAAACTGCTGAAGACAGGCAAACTGATAGCAGCAAGAAATGACAGCTGAGGAAGAAAAGATTCAAAATACAATAAAAGCAGATCAAAACTCAACTAGTTCTCAGTCTAGACTCCAATGAAGGAGTAACAAGCTGTATGTAAGTTATAAATTGGGACAAAATCATTTTATCACACTCATTAAGGAAATAAGTTACATAATATTTCAGGACTACCATGTAAAATGGTCAAAATATTGAAAATTGGGATATTTAAAGGAATAAAACCTTACCTACTCAGAAATCCTAGAATATTCAGACTTGTGGTCTCCTGGGGTTCCTGTTACCTGGTGCTTCCCTATACCTCATTTCAGCTGTGAGGTACCTGTTCTAGGCAGGGGACCACATCAGACGTACGTCATATTAGCCACAGATTGAGGAGGTCAGAAAATGCAGCCCTGAAATCCTTAGCACCCTGCAAATCCTTTCTAGTAGAGGAATTCATCATCTATAAACCTTCAGTTAAAGAAAGAAACCATAGAGATAAGCGGGCGAGGCATATTTTTATGCAGAGATGACTGGTTATAATTTCATGAAACAAAAATGCCTTAGATATTCTCCTTTCCAGGAGTTGACATCCCCTTGAATATGACCTGCACTTAGTAATTTGCTTCTTCAGAGTATAGAGGGAGGGTAATGGTGAACACGGCCTCAGCCAGGTGATCAACATTGAGGTAATCCATGGTGACAGTATTCAGCTTTGATATGTGATGAGAATGACCTTCATGATCTTCCTCTCAAAATCTCACAACCCTGGTTGAAGCATGAGGAAAACATCAGATACACCCAAAATGAGGTCATTCTACAAAAATATCTAATCAGTACTCCTTAAAACTGTCAAGGTCATTAAAAACAATGAAACTCTGAGAAGCTGCCATAACCCAGAGTCCAAGGAGACATGACAACTAAACGTAATCGGTATCCTGGATTGGATCCTGGGACAGAAAAAGGACATTAGGGAAAAGCTAGTGAAATCTGACTAAAGTGTGGCGCTCAGCTTATAGTAATGTACCAATGTTGGTTCCTTAGCTGTGACAAATATGCCACAGTAATGTAAGATGTTAGCAAGAAGGGAAACTAGGTCAGGCATACAGGAGCTCTCTGTACTATCCTTTGCAACTTTGTTGTAAATCAACACTATTCTAAAATTAAAAGTTTGTGGGAAAAAAAAAAAAGGTCTCCCTATGCCATAGTAGTAGGGGGAAAAGATGCTACTTTATGAATAAACTCCATATCTTACAAGACAGAAAAAGGAGGATTTGAGGCTACCAAAACAAAAAACAAACAAATAAAAAACTACTGAAAAACTCTAACCAAACCCCCCATCCACCCCAAATCCACATGAATTTCAGTAATTGTTGTTAAATTACACACTGACTCTATAATTCAGGGACTTCGTAACTTGACTCAGAAATTCCTCTTAAACCAAAACCTTGTACATAACTAAAAGTGCTGCTCATTGTCAAACATGTTGCAACTGCAAGATAGCAAATTAAAAGTGACCTTGACCAAGTGCCATCACGAGTAAAAGCAAAGCAATTATAGATCAACACATATTCAAGAAGTATGAAGAAATCACATATAAAAATAAATGTGTATATACACACACCTTCATATATTTATATACATAAATCCCTACACATACACATATACATAACAAATACGTATTTCAATATACATATTTCAATACAAAAAGTTGATCACAACCAATGGCCTCCTCAAGCAACAGTTTAAGAGATAAATTTCAAGTATAAATTTTTTGTCCACTTTCTTAAGAACTGTCTTTGCTGGCATTCAACCTTAGATTTCATACTCAAAAGACTCCATCCCCAAGTCTCATTATTACCAGGATCGTAACAGTATTTACCCTCCTTCACTTCCACATGTGCTCTGACCATTTTCTAACAACGGCTGCTACATCTGCAAGGAATCTGCTCCTCCCTTGCTCGGTTACTCAGGACAGGCACATACACAGTGGCTGGCCTTGCTTAGTGATACATGGTGCCCCACTTCTGTTCTCTCCATAAACGTAATGCACGGTGAGTGTTGTATGTTGAAGTGTGTGCTCCAAAATTCATATGTTGAATTCCTAACCACCAGTACTGTACCTCAGAAAGTGGCCTTATTTGGAAATAGTCACTGAAAACATAATTAGTTAAGATGAGGTCAACCTGGAGTAGAGTGGGTGCCTAATCTAACATGAGTGGCATCCTTATTAAAAGGGGAAATCTGGGCACAGAGAAGGCCATGTGAACATGAAGGGAGAGATCAAGGTGACGTGTCTACAAGCCACGCAATGCCAAAGACTCCCAACAAACCACCAAAAGCCAGGAGGGAGGCATGGAACGGCTTCTTCTTCACAGCCCTCAGAAGGAACCAAACCTGATCTAAAGCCTCCAGAATTATGAGAAAATAAATTTCTGTTGTATAAGCCACTCAGTCTGTAGTATTATACTCTGTTACAGCAGCAACCTAGCGAACGACTACAGTGAGTATACTGTATATCTTTAGGAGTGATTAAAGTTTGGAATTGTAAATGTGATGTTTTCAAAATTTTGGTAGTCTATTATAGTCACAATATAGGCATGATGTGCTTGGGAGAGGGGTCTAGAATGGGATATGAGGTATCATTATTTCACTGAGAAGTGTTTCCAAGGAAACCTGATTACCACAGGTATAGTAAGGCTTTGTTCCAATACTGACTCAAAACAGAGGTCTGTGACATGACCCTCCCAGGTTACAAGAGTGCCTACACAGGACAGCCCAGGGGCATTAGAATCTGAGTCCAAATGTCAATTTCACTGATTTCAATTACATGAAATGCAGCAAATCATTAACATCTCCAAACAGCTGCTTCTTAATCTGTAACAAAGTAATAAAAATAGTATCTACCTCATAGGGCTATTTCAAGGATTAAATCAGCTTCATGTAAATCAATCAATAAATGTATTAGGTTATTGTATATCCCTCCTACAGAAAACATACGCTCTGAAGGTCAGCACATGTTAAAAATAGTTCTTCTATAATGAGGTTAAAATACCACTTACTACTAAAATCCCTTATGAAAACAATAAATATATAGAAAGAAATACTGATATTGCCTAACTTATGTTAACATAGTCTACAGAATTAAGAAATGATTCATAAAGTGGATTTCTAAATGTCACCAAAAGACTGACAATTACATGATCTGCTCCTGGCAAAACGGTTTGGGGCTTTTTAATTTAGACTGCAAGAGAATATTTCACTCTTATTTTACAACCTACTCACCTGCTGTAAACACTAATGTCACTTGCATTGAGGATACAACTCCAGCGAGCTTTCTAACTGCCTAAGGGAAGCCAGCCAACTCCATCAATTTCAGTGTTAAGGACGATGGATTTCTTTAGATTGTACCTGAGGTTGGAGTGAAGGTGAAGCTGGCCAGATCCCAGGAACACAGTGATATCTGAATCTACTTTGGACTCCCCTTGGCAAACTAAATGAAAGAAAAAATTTCCAAACACAGTTTGGAAATTGTTTTTAGCTCCCACTCAAACACAGTTTATTTATAGGTAGCCTCTAATGTATCCACAAGAGGCAAAATGTGTACAGTGCTTTGGGCAGTAATCTGCAATGTTAAATTTTTAAAAAGTGGGCGGGCAGACAATATCATACCCTCAGGATCCAGCTGTTTTCTCCAGTGCCCCTGACACTGTGCGCCTCCCAAGCTAGTTCCTGCCTGCTTCTCTAACTCAAGAGTTCTGAGCATTAGCTTATCTACCTGCTCCTCCTACACGCTCCATAGTAAAGGTTCTGAAATCAAAAATCACCACCTTCCAACTAGCAAGCCCAAGGGAGACCCAAGTCCTTTCCCCTTTCTTTCCAAACCCTGCCTTCTCTCCCTTCCCACCATGTACTCTGGAGTCTCTTCTAGCTATAAAATGTCTACACCTCTGTTTAAAATAATCGTAGTACTAATAAACTTCCAAGAAGTAAAACCTGGAGCAGAATCCCTTCCCAATTAACTACCTCAGGAAAAAGTCGAAATAACCTTCCCAGGGAAGCCCTTATCTTCTGCCCACACAAAGCTGCCAGAGCCTTCCCTCCTACATACCGTCTCACTGGTGTCATTCTTACTTGTCCTTTTCTTCCTCTCTTCTACTTGGGCTCTGCCCTCCCTGGTGACAAGCTGGAAAAATACACTGGTAGTGGTATGATATCAAATTTACATGAGTTTCCAGGGTTGAATTCTCCATCAGTTAAAACTTGGGAAACACCTTGTGAAAAATTAACACTTATAAGTCATAAAAATGACCTAAATTCCCACTGTATAATCCTCTCATTTACATTTCTTCCCCTGCGTCTCAAAATTCCTTAGACTTCAAGCATTTTGACAAGGCTGAAGACACATAAACCGTGCTTGAAACATGAGCTGTCTTCAGCTACCTGAGCTGTCAGCAGACACTCGGTCACTTGGACAGAATATTTCAGAAAAGAAGACACTAAAAAGTTACCACAGCCTAACACTGGCAATGGGGGTCTTAAAGATCAATCCCCACAGAACCACTAACCAACCACCAGTGCAGACAGTGTGGCACAAGCAACCACTGTGTTTTACAAGGTCACTAGCAATGTCAGTCAGAACAAGCGTGAAAGCAAACTCGGACCCCTGTGTAAATTAAGAATACATTCTAGAATATATTGTATGTTAGCCACATACAATAAATGGCATTATTTAAGCTGTGGATTACATGTGGCCAAACATGCTCTTCATCCCTGCCTCTGGGAGAAGGGGCCTATCATCCCCAGAGCATGGCCTCACTGCCAGGCCACCTTGAGTCTTGCTGAGTGACAGGCATCTGTTCCACAGAAACAATGAATAGCATCAAAACAAATGACGTTACAAGCTCAAGTTTGCGGCTTGTTTTCCATTCTGCTTGATATTTTCATTAAGCATGAAAAGAGAACATAAATGCTATGGCCAGCTGTAGGACCTTCACACGCTTTGCCATGGAACCTCAGGCAATTTCCTACATGTTCTGCTCTTTGGTAAAATGGAGTTAGATTACTAGGTACGGAACAAGAATTGGGTCTTACCCATGTTTACATTCACTGGGCCAGGCACTTACAGCTGCCACTCAAATGTGGAGTGAACTTTAAGTTCTTGTCCAGCCATAAAATGTCCATGTCTCTAGGATTACACAGCCAGGTTCCAAAAAAATATAGTAAAACGGTCATGAAAAGAAGTATCTTCTCTTTTTCTTCTGAGAATATCCATACACATACACACACACACATATATATCTCTCTTCATATAAACAGGTATCAGAATAAGTATATGGATATATATGGTATGTGTGTATATCCCTCCACGTTATCTATTTTTAAGCTGGGGGAGGCACCTGGCTGAAGAAGTCAAGCTATTGTGATTAGTAAAATGAAAGAATATAAAAATATTTTTAAATACTTTAAAATACACAAAGTATCCTATAACAGATGCTTAAGAATTATTGGACTATTTAGTGGGAAAAAAAATAACATTTTTAAAAGAATGGGACAGAGTAGTGATATTATAATTATTATTTTAAATACCACCGCAAAAAATTAACTATATTTTATCTCCAATACCAAGCAAAAGACTTCAAAAGCCACATGTGACCTGAATTATACAATGCCTTTTGAGAATGTACAAGACATTTCAGGTATATACATATATTTTATTAACTTCTAAACTGATAAGTTAAAAAGAGTTCTCAGATCCAGGCTTTAAATTTTTCAAAATAAGAAATCCCATTGTTGGGGGAGGGGGAAGTCTTAAAGACTTGGGGAGGGTGCTAGTTTGGCATAACATCTTATTAGGTAACAGCCCACTCTCCCTCCCAACCACTACAGGAAATGCATCACAAAGAAGTCTGCATCCTCAGTAAAGCTCCAGATCTCTTCAGATAGTATTTGGATTCTCCCCTTTATTAATGAATTTGTCAAAGGTGCATCCAGCTTCTTCCATATTTTGGCAGCAGTAATCTAAACAGACTGACAAGGAAGGCTGCAGAGAGGTGTCAGCCGTGAAAACTCTTGAAGGCATAAAAATGGGTGGTAGTAAACACCTACCAACCACAACTCTCCCAAGAGCAGGGCAAACTCTAGGGTATCAGACACCAACTGCCTCCCTTTTGGCTCTCCAAGGGTTGACCACAGAATCTCATAGCCTTTGCCCTCTGGTTAAAGTACCTGCTTTGGAAGCTTCTGGCCTGCCTTTGCTATCACTTGCTGGAGTAATAGCAAACAAGACCAATTCCACAGACAACTACAAGTGAAAAACAAACAAACAAACCAAAAAACCACCAAAAACTACAGAATAGTCCTCAGAAAATGACACTTGAATATTAAAATGTCTTCTAATCCTGAATCCCACATTTCAGTTTGGTCTTCCAAAGAAATGGCTTACCGGTTTCTCAACCAAAAAAAATGGTGGTGGTGTAGTACCTAAAATACACCTTTTGTTCTTGCTTTTCAACAGGATAAATCTTCCGGTGAATCCTCTAAGCTGAGCATAAAAAGAACACAGGAGGCAGATCTGCGTAGTATTAGAGCACGGCTTTTTAAAAATATTAAAAAGGCATAAAATAATCCTCAGGTATGACAACTTTTTCAGCCAGCACGACCAGGAAAGAATGGTCTAGTTAAAGTTGGGTATTTAAGAAGGTGCTGCAGTGCTGAGTCAAACGACTTTTTCAAGGTAGGCAACGTATATATGTAATCAACAGATTCAGTTGACAGTTACTAGGAAGAGGCTAAACAATGTTATTTCACTTAAGGTTAGGAAAGACTTAAGATCAAAAGAGCTGAAAACTGGGGAAGAGGATGGGTGAAAGGGTATGACTCCTGAAGTTTGTGTGTCCGCAAGTGGTAAACACAACTCCGGGAACAAACCCTAAGGCCAATACTCCCCACAATCTCTTTTCCCCGGTTCTGCATCACCCCAAATAAAAACACAGCTACTCTGCACAGCCCTTCGGTTACGCAGGAGGCTGGGACTCGCTCCCGGCACACAAAGCGGATGCCGGCGGCTGAGGACCACACACGTGGGGGCGTTCGCGCGCGCCGCCAATAGCCGGGAGGCCCACGCCCCGTCCTCGGCCGAGGACAGCCGGTGACCGTCACCTTCGGACAGGCGCCTTCGCTGGGCCATCCCGGAGGCTTGCGACAGCGGCACGGCCCTTCCCAGCGGGCGAGGCGCGCAGGGCCCGCCGCCGCGGGGCACCTGAGGAGCGCCGCGGGGACGGGGACGCACGGGGACCGGGAGCTGCGGCTCGGCGCGCGGCCCTCCCGCGGGACCCACCTGGATCTGCAGCGGCACGAGGCGCACCTTGCAGCGCTCGCTCACCGCGAAGCCCTTGGGCAGGTCCACATACTGGCCCCACTCCTCCGCGAAGAGCTGCACCACGAATTTGCGGTGCATGTCGATCTGGTCGCCGTACAGACTGAGGAACTTCTGGATGAGCAGCTCGTAGCCCGCGCCGTGCGGCACGGCTGCGGGCCGCGCGAAGACCGAGAAGCAGAAGAGCACGGGGACCGTGCCCGACGGCGCCCCCGCGCCACCGCCGCTGGGGAGCGCCGTGACCGCGGGCTCCGCCGCCGCCATGTTCCCCGAGCGTCTGCTGGCTCCGAAACCGCGAGGCGCAGACACCGCCGGCAGCCGCGGCCCCGCCTCCCCGCGCCGCCTGTCGCCTGCTCTGGAAGGCGAGGGGGCGGGTCCTGGCGGCCGCGGCTCCCGCGCCCTCCTCCCTGCCCGGCGGAGGGCGGACCCTGCGGAGGGCCGACCCTGCGGAGGGCCGGGCTGTGGGGCCGGCGCTCCGGCGAGCGCCCCCTCCAACTTCCGGCGGCGCGGGGCCCCTCCGGCGGGCCGCGAGGGGCCGGTCGCCTCGCAGACCCTCGACCTGCCTGGGCTGCCCGGTGCTCTAGTCCTCAGAGAAGATCTGTGGCCCGCCTTCCACCCCGCTCCGCCCACCGTCGAGCGGTGTGCTCCGGAAGTTTGGGCCTGTGCTTGGGGACACGGGGCTGCCCGGCTAAAACTGCTGGGATGCCGTTACCTGTCGGTCTTGTCCAGAGGCAGGCAGTCCTTGAGGACGGCGGCAGTAATCTTAAAACCAATCGGGCAGGCTGATCGATGCCCTAAGAAGAGCGGTGGGAGTCGATGCTTCCTTAGGAGGGCCATCCGAGACTCAGAATTTCATGTTTTTCCACCCCGTGAAACACAGTATCTCTCTAGTCGTGGATTTGAGGTCTTGCCCTCCCTTTATCTCAGCCCAATTTCCAGGAGAACTTGGATTGGGAATTGCAAAAAATATAAAGGGGTTTAAGAGTGAAAATCAGGACTTTATATTCAAACTGAGGATTCTGTTTTTGAGCGAGTAAAAGCAATCACCCTCAAATAACTTTTGACTTATGAACACTGTAAGGCACTATAATTAGCTGAAATTAGAAAAGTATACATTATGAACAAAGTTTCCTTAAACAGAAGGTCCTGGGAAGATAGGCTGATGACTCTAAACATACAGTTAGATTTTAGATATTAGGGGTTTCTTCTTTTAGAAAGAAAGAAATGCCAGGGTTTCTCAATTGGCATTGCTGACATTTAGAATGGATACTATTTCATTCTAAATGAAGGGGGTGGCTATCTTGTGTATTTGTAGGATGTTTAGCAGCATCCCTGGCCTCTACCCACTAGATGCCAGTATCACCATGCACCTCCCTAATTTTGACAATCAAAAATGTTTCCAGACATTGCCAAATATCCCCCAGGGGGCAAATTTGCCCCCAGTTGAGAACCACTGCTTTAAAATAATGCCAATACCATCCTTTGGCCTTTACTGCTCACTTGTACCCAACCTACTGAAAATAGTCTGTTTTCTGTCTTTTCATCAAACTTTGAGATTCCATTTAAAACTGTTGTCTGAACCCATCAAACCAAAATGATATTTTTGCAGATATCATTCCACTGAAAGTCTTCTGTATGCAGATGTGCAAATTTTTGCTAAGAGAAAGGTACTTTCTCTAGACTAATTACAAAAAGGTGCCTATTCTAGGGGGACTAATTATAAAAGTGTTCCTTCTACTCACTAATGCCTTCTGGGACAGAGCAGATTGGAGATTGGAAATTGGTCTGGACCTCAGTCCCCCTCAACAAGCACCTCTGCATCTGCACAGTCTCTTCTGATGGCCCCGAGTCAACATACTTATTCCACTCTCGGATTTTTTAAATGGTTTCTTTACTGAAAGTCAGAAACCTAATTTCCATATCCATTGTACTACCTGAGATTGGCCTTTGGCCATTTAATAGTGCAGTCTCTGTGGTAATAACACATCAAATAACATTAATAAAACAGGTATTTGATGGACATATTCACATTTATTGAGTACCAACTGTGTCAAGCAGTGCATCACTATGCTAGAAAGCGCCATGAGTGCACCTTTCACTGATAATTTACTACTCTCAGGAATATAATTATTAGAGTATTAAGTTTTATAAATGTTGTTGGTAAGAGTCAATGAATAAGAATCCATAAGCAGATATTCTAATGACAAGAAGAAAATAACTAACCTAATTGACAAAATCATTACAGGTAAAATGCCCAAAATGATCTCATATAGGACTCTAAGGACATTTATTAGTTGAATTTAAGCACTTACTTTCAGAATTTAAATTCCAAGCAATTCAATAAGTTAGTTTATACAGTATTGATTAATATGCTAATGCACTGCAGAAACAAACTTCAAAATCTCAGTGGTTTAATACAACAAAGGCTTATTTCTTACTCCCCCTAATTAGCAGTAACATTTGACAAGCTGATTACTCCTTCCATTTTGAATCATATTCTTTACTTCATCTCCTGGATACCATTCTCTTTTATTTCTCCTTCTACTTCATTTTTAAGTTTTTTTCCCAGGTTCTCCTCATTTCCCAGACCTCTAAACATTTGAGTACACCAGGGCTTAGTCCTCACACCCCTTCTTTAAGACCCATGGCTTTAAATACCACTCATAGACCTCTGACTGCCAAATTTATGTCATGCAAGACCTCACTCCTGAATGCCAGACTCATATACAAATGCCTATTCGATATGCCCACTTGGATCTCTAACAGATTTCTCACATCTAATTTGGTTTTCCACCCTCTCCAAACATTCTCCTGCCTGTAAGCAAATGTCAACCTCATTTTAGTCACTAAGTACAATAACCATGAGCTTATCCTTTATTCCTCTTTCTCTCTCCCTCCAATCTATCAACAAGACCTGATCATCAAAATCCAAAACTTCTCATCCATACCAGTGCTACCACCCAAGGCCAAACCACCATCATCCCTCATCTGACTAAAACACTATCCTCTTGAACTGTGCCTATTTGTTGATTTTTGTACCCCAAAAGGCCACTTACCACATGGCAATCAGAGTAGTACTTTAAAATCGTGATTTCACAGTACATCACTCCTCTGTTCAAAATTCTCCAGTACTTGGAAACAGACCTCAAGAAAATCCAGATGTTGGAATTAAGAGAAAAGAGCTTTAAGGTAGTTATTATATAACTATATTTAAGAATGTAAAGGATGTTTATAAGAATGAACAGAGAATATCAGCAGATATTGCTGCATATCAGCAGAGAAATGAAAATGACAAAAAATAAACAAATGTACGTTTTAACACTGAAAAGTACAATATTTGGGAAAAAATTCACTGGATAGTCTAAACATCGGATTATAAGTTACAGAAGAAATGATTAGTGAAATTGCAAAAAAGATTTATAGAATTTATCCAAGGTGAAGAACACAAGGAGATTTTAAAAATATGAAGATAGCCTTAGAGATCTGCAGGACACTATCAAGTGGTCTAATGTACGTGTAATTGGAGTCCAAGAAGGAGAATCAAGACATACTGGGACAGAAAGAATATCTGACGAAATATTGGCCCCAAATAGCACTTCTTATTAAGTCCTCAGCATGCTAACATTTATCTCAGAGTTTGGTATCAAGGAAACCCACATGTGACATTTGGTGCGAGGAATGATCCAAGAAAGTCACTGTGAATGGGATTTGAAAGCTGTCAAGCTAGTAATGAATACCTTACCATTTCCAGAGAGTGGAACACAGATAGTTCCTGGCAACTGTTAAAACTTCACCAAGAGTGAACTTGGATCATATTCCAGTGGAAAGAAATGCCTTAGCTTTATCAACCATTTGAAAAATATGGGGGAAATAATAATTATAGAGATAAAGGAATAATAATTATAGAGATAAAGAAAACTTGTGACAATTACAAGTCTTTATTGATGCTCTAGAAAAAGATGATAGAAAGATAATTGCCAATTAAAAGATAAGTGTGAAATCCAGAATGCCTTTTTTTGGTAGCATTGAAAGAGGCTCTCAGTTCCTACAGTGAGAAGATAGAGAATGCTGAGGACAAGGATTAGGACTTAATATCAAGAGTAGCAGAGCTCCAAAGAACATTAAACTCTTAAACAATACATATTTTCTATGCCAAGGTCAGGGTCCTGGTTGGGAAATGGAACCATGACACACGGGATGGGATTGATAACACCAAAAATCATGAGTCCTCAGATTCCTTAATGACTAGCATTCGCCAATATTTTGAAGACAGTGCAGAGGCTTTTCCTCAGCAAGACATGAACTCTCCCAGGATTTTCCCTCCACCTTCCCTCCTGGTACCTAGGCCCATACATAGGCTTAAGCAACAGCAAAACCAGGCCATAGATGTACCGGGCCTGATAAGGAAGGAAAGGAATGGTATCTCAAAGGAATTGCAGAATCTAACCAGCAGAAGCTGAGATCATGCATGGCCCTGGAGTATGAGGGTGCATGATCAAGGAGGTGGAGCATAAGTTTATCAATCAAGAAACTTCCAGCATACAGAACTTAACACCCTCGTAAAGCTTTTGGGTGACAGACCAGACACAGTGCTTCTAGGGCAGCTCCTACGTGGACTACACATTTACATTTCTCAGTCCAAAACTATGGTAGCTGTCTTTCCCTCTGAAAAGATATAAAGTGGCTGGACATCCTGCAGAACATCACACTCATCCACTATATTGATAACATCACGCTCATTGGAGAAGATAAGGAAAAAGTAATTATTCATGGAAGGGTTTGGTAAGACCAAAGAGCTCCAGAGGGGAGAGAGAAACTCTCAGAAGTTTCAAGGACCGATCACATTCGTAAAATTTTAGGGTCCAGTATCTAGGGCATTCTAAGACACCCCCATCAAAGTACAGGACAAATTACTGCTTCTTGCACTTGCTATTCCCACCATGAAGAAGGAAGCACACAGCCTAGGAGACCTCTTTAGTATATCATAGAGACAGCATAGTCCACAACTGAGCAGAAGCCAAGACTCATGCTGCACAACATGAAATGCTGCCAGCTTTGAGTGGGGCCGAGAGTAGTAGAAATGGCTTTGCAGTAGGTCCCAGCAGCGGTGCAAGCAGCCCTGCCTCTCAGACCATACAACCTGACAAATCCTATGTTACTGGACATACTAATGGTACAAAAGGATGCTGTTAGATTTATGGTAAACCCCAGTGCAAGAATCACAATGCAGACACCATAAGTTTTGGAACAAAGCCATGCCACCTGCAGCAGAAATTTATATTCTGATAGGACATAAAGTAACCATGCAGATGGAACCGCCCATCCTGAGCTGATTTCTGTCAGATCCATCAAAACCTAAGGTTAAGAAAGCCAAGAGAAAACCCATAGAAAGCTGGAAGTGATTTTTATGGGATCAATAATAAGCAAGAATGGACAGAACAACTGAACTACATGAGCAGCTAGTCTAGACACCCACGTCATCCACCACTGTTTCACCAGTGCCTGTCCCTCAGGTCAGATAGGGAATTCACTAGCTGATGGGGTATAAAAAGTTTGAGCTTGGTTCACAAATGGATTGGCTTAGTATGTTGGTATAAGCCTTGGAAGTCAGGAATGAGGGGAAATCCTCCCAGTGGGCAAAACTTTGAGCAGCAAGCTGGTCATCTACTTTGCATGGAAAGAGAAGTTGCCTGAGCTGGGCTTAGAAGAAACAGAGAATCATGGGCAGTGCAAATGGCTTGGCAAGCTAGTCAGGAACCTGGAAGAAAAAGACTGGAAAATCAGGAACAAAGAGATCTGGGATAGACACATGAATGTGTTCATATGGGAATAAGCACCAAGTATGACAATTTTCATATTGTATGGTAATGCTCACTAAGAGGAGCCTCTAGAAGAGAGATACTATCCCACCAGGTAGACAACCAGAATATATAAAGGATTCCTATTAATCAATGATAAAAAGACAGCCCAATTAAAATGGGAGAAAAAGACTGGAACAGAGGCTTCATAAAAAAAAGATAAATGTCCAAAAAGTACATGAAAAAGTGCTTAATGTCACAAGTTGTAAGGCAAGTAAACATTAAATCAACAACAACAAAAAATACTACTTCACCCCACTAAAATAGCTAAAATTAAAAAGACAATGACAACAATATAGAGCTAAAATTTTTATACACTGTAGTGGGTATGTAAATGGCACAGCCATTTTGGAAAAATTGATAAGGAAGCTTTTTACACAGGTAAATATGTACCTGGCCTTTAACCACAAAATCTCAATCCTCACTATTTATGCAAGAGACATGACAACATATATCCACAAAAGGGCTTATACATCAACATTCATGAAAGCGCCATTCACAATTTCCCCAAACTGGAAATAACCCAGATATCAATGAGATCTGAGAAACAGATGGTGATATATTTATACAATGGAATACTACACAGAAATAAAAAAGAATGAATATCTGATACCCTTAGAATGTGGTTGAATCTAAAAACAAAAACAAAAAACAAAACCAGGAAGCCAGACACCAAAAAGTGTGTATTGTGTGATTCCATTCAAATGAAGTTCAAAAAGAGATAAAATTAATCTCTGGTGATAGAAGTCAGAACAACGATTCCCTGTGGGAAGAAGTGGAATGATTGCAAGGGGTGACAGTATTTTCTGGGATAATGGAAATATTCTGTATTTTATCTGTGTACTTAAGATCTGTGCATTTTACTGTATGGGAATTTTTATCTTAAAATAATTAAAAATAAAAAGTACAATTCAATGTCTTTATTTCTCTGATCCTAATTTCTGTCACTCACCCTCTTCTCCAGCCCCATTGACCCCCTGTGGGTCTCAATCTTTGTACTTGCTGCTCTTTCTACCTGATAACTATTCTCCCAGACAGCCACACTCGCTGAGCTTTATATTAGTCTACATGAGCTTTTGCTCCCTCATTTAATTTAGATCTGTGTTCAAATAAGGACCTCAAATCAAAGCCATCTACCCTTGCTATCTTATATAAAATAGATCACTTACTGTGATCACAATCTATACCCATTTCCTACTTCATTTTTTTCTTCTCTTTCTTAACACATCACCATTTGCATTTGTGAGAGCAGAGACTTGCTTGTGTTGTTCCATGCTGTATCACAACCCAGCACACAGTAGGCTCTCTACAAATATTTGGTGAAGGGTTGTTACACTGAATTTGTCTTCAAGCTTACCATACTTCAAATCCAAGGTATATTTAGTCAGAGGGGATTTGTTTCTAGGTGACTGCTCTGTCTGCATTGTAAATGAATCCTGAGACAACTATTATTGGATTACTGGATTTCTCAGCAGACTCCAAACAAGATTATCTGACTCCATTTGTGTTTTCTGGAAAGTTTGTGGTAAGGAAAGCAAAGAAAGTCAAGTATCAAAACAGCTTTTATACTCTCCTCTCTGGAGAATTCTGACAATTTTCTGCAAAGGAATGGGAAGCGTGTCAAGATGTCATTTTATACATAAATAGATTATGGTACAGTCAAATGATTTGAAGAGCTACCGGATAAATTTTAGGACCAGAGGAGACCTTAGAGATCACTTAGTAGAGACATCTAGCAGAACATTATTGCTAGGATTTATTATTATTATTTGATTACAACATCACCAAAGATCTTACAGTTAATTGCTGGTGCATCCAGCTGTGAGTGTCACTCACAATCTTATTCAAACTCACATTAATATAAAATTGAATTGTTTGAATTTTTCATCAATTCATCAATTTATTCAATCAGTGAATAAGATTGAAGGGAGTTCGGGCTTCTTATAGGATCAGAGACAGTTGTTCTATTGAGAATGAAATTTGGTTAAACATACAGGCAGGTTAATAATTTTGGAATAAGAAAATGAGGGAGTTGCCTAATTATATTTTCTTTTGTATTATTTACAACAAGGTCTTAAATGTCTATTATCCTTATTTCTTGGTATAATTTAGGTATATATTACTATATTAAAGGCAGTCATAATTTTGGCCTGGTAAGGTATTCCTAACTCTGTCTTTCCTTATTTTCTTTTCAAAGAACATACTTTCAGAGTCACATTTCTATTTTAAAACATTCACCTTACCATGATCATATTTTGAAGACAGAAAGGTGTTTATAATTTATTCTATTTTGTATTTTAGAATTTCCACATATCTCATCAGGAAGTTTCTGTGCATTGCTGAGTCTGGCTCATTTTTCAATAAAGGGGTTCCTAGAGTAGAAAGGAAAAAGCAGAATTATAAATTCTTTCCTAAATCCAGAACTCCTATTGTGTCCAAAATTTATCTTAAGATCTTGAAATCATCAACCTAAGACAGTTTAGCAACATCTCACTAATCCCAATTAATTTTAATCACAATTTGCATGGCTTTAATTTTCTCAAGTTCGGTTATGGCTGGTTTGGAATCCTTAATCACATTGCTGCTTGTCTTCACTGCTCTGCTGCAGATGGCTGTGTCATGCTTGGCAAATGCAATTTTGTGATTTGCCATTCTTTGACAAAAGTTAGTACCGTTGTCCCTTGGTATCCATGGGGGAATAGTTCCAAGACACCCCCCACCTCAGATACCAAAATCTGTGGATGCTGAAGTCCCTTATGTAAGACGGTATAGTACGCAGAGCTTTTCAGGTCAGCACAGCGTTTACCATCCACATCTTCCCTCCTCACAAGCTGAAGGAAGCACCCTTGCTCCTATCCTACCAAGTGCTCCACTTGGGCTCTGGATCTTCCATCTCTCAGAGACTTCTGTTCTGCAATTATCCCCACTGCTGTTCTACATGAAAAATTTCTCCCTCTCTACTGATCTCTCTCATTAGACATGAAGTGAGGTGATAATGAATTAACTCTTTTCCTCTTCTCCTATAAATATGAACCCATTTCTCTGCTCTCCATAGAAAAACTTCTTGGAAGAGGTAATTCCGATTCTCTTTCCATTTACTCCTTAACTCACCCCGCTATGGCTTCTGCCTTCCTCAGTCCCCTGCTCTGGTCAAGGTCACCAGTGATCTTTTTGCCAAATCCTGTGACCATGCCTATGGCTAAGGACCGTATCTGTGCCCTGAACTTACCAGACTTTTCAAATATATTCAACACATCTCTGATCACTCTCTGCTTTTTGAAACCTTTTTAGGTTGTAGCTGCCATTACTTTATATTCCCCTAATTTTCCTTCTTGCTGACTGCTTTCACCAGCCTTTTTTTTTTTTTTTAATGTTGTTCTTTCATTATCTGACTTTTAAATGTCAGCACACAGCAGGCCTCGGTCCTGGATCCTCTTTTCATCTCTGCACACTTTCCTCAAATGATTATGATCTATTCCCATCATTTTCATGCCATCCAGATGTTACAAAAACCAAATTTATTTCTCCAGTGCCGACTCCTCCTTGACCTTCAGACTCATGTGTCAAACTGCCGGCTTGACCTCTCCACCCATGTCTCCAGGACTTCTCAAACATACCATGGTCAAAGCAGAACTTTTAATTTTCATTCTGTAAATAGTTTTTTTCAAAGTGTTCCCCATCTTAGAAAGTGGCACTATCTCAGAAAGTGAGACTGCCTCACAGTGATCAAGCTAGAAACATGTGAGTCCTTCTTGACTTATCCCCCTCCAGCACAACAACATTCATTTCACGAGCAAAGTCCATTGCTTCTACCAACTATTGACTCTCAGGTTGCAACACTCCTAGTTGAAGCACATCAGCTCTTATTGGATTACTGCCAAGTGGTTTCCCTGATTCGACTCTTGCCCCCTAGCCCATGCTCCAGACAAAGTGAACTGTTGAAAACATAAATGAGAACATTCTACTTCTCTCCTTAAAAACCCTCATTAGCTTCCAATTTAAAGTGAGATGAAATCCACTTCCTCACCTTGGTCTGCTATGGCTCACAAAGTCTGACTTAGGCGCTGCCTCTCTGTGCTCACCTCATGTCTGTGCTTATATCACACTGCCCCAGCCACATTAAATTCTCTAGGAATTTTTCTGCTTCAAAGCTTTGCACTTACTCTGTTTGCAAGGTTGTTTCCCAAGATTTTCCCATGCTGGGCTCCTTCTCATCCTTCAATTCTATCTAGAGGAGATTCCGGCAGTGGAACCCCCTCGCTCATCATATTATTATCTTTGTTTTTCTTTTAAGCACTTGCCATCCAGTATTCATCTTTTCCATAAGTCTATTTATGAAGTGTACACACTACACAAAGGCAGATACTTTGTTCACCTCTTTCATCAAATTATTCTCAGTAGCACAGTACCAGTCAAATACAACTCAATAAATACTCGAACAAACCAATGAATAACTAAATTTAACTGATTAGTCTTTCTCCTTAACACTCTTTTCTATTCTCCTTAACATTCTTTTCTATTCTCTGGTTGAGTAATTCAAAGTCATTTCCCATTCTCTCCCCAAAGATGTTGTAATATAGTTACATCATAGTGTGCTCCAAGGTCTCTGAACCTAAATTATTGACAATCTGAATTTATTTATATGTATTGTATCCATTAGAAATACTTTTACTTGCAAGAAATAGAATTCCTGGCAAAGAGTTTACATTTTGCATGTAACTAGAAGTCCAGAGGAGGCTTGTGGCTGCAGTGATGTCTAGTTTAAGGTTGGCATCTAATTCTCTCACCTTTCCTCTCCTGGTCCCATGGTAGGCGCTGCAGTTCCAAGCATCACACAATTATATTCAGTGCCTGGAAGCAAGTGCAACTCAAGGGAGAGACAGTTTTCTGTCACTCCCTTGCCACTACTGAAGGAAAAAATCTTTTCCAGAAACCCCTGAGCAAACTTCTACTGGCATGCCAATGGTCAGAAGCGGGGCACATACCCACCTGTAGAAATAAAAGTAGGTATTTTGGTACTAAGGAGGAAGGAGGGAATGGCTTCTGGCGGACAATAAAGAATAAGGGCTATAAACTATCACAACTTTAGCCAAATTTCAGCCTTCCCTTTTTGGCTTTGCTTAGCAAAGGCGGCAGATGGCAATTGCCCCAGGTTCCACTCCATTACTCTACTCGCAAACCTGCAATGTTTTCAACACATGAGCACTGTGATTGAAGCAGACAGGGAGGCCTTGTGCTTTCTCCACTGTAGTAATACATGTGGGCTCTGTGGCCACTTTAAATTGTCGATTCTGTCATCTTCTTAAATTTTAAAATCAAGCTATGAAGAGTTAAAGTGATTTCTCGTAGCTTCCTTTCTGGAGCTAAAACTTGGCAAAAATAGAATTTCCATAATTAATATTGCTTTGAAGCCAGCATCTACTTTCATAGGCAGGATTTTCCCCCAATTTTTAAAAATTTTATTTATTTATTTATTTATAGTTTAGCTGCATTGTGTCTTCGTTGCTGCACGTGGGTTTTCTCTAGTTGCTGCGAGCAGCGGCTACTCTTCGTTGTGGTGCGCGGGCTTCTCATTGTGGTGGCTTCTCTTGTTGCAGAGCATGGGCTCTAGGCACACCGGCTCAGTAGCTGTGATGCACGGGCTTAGTTGCCCCATGGCACGTGGGCTCTTCTTCCCGGACCAGGGCTCCAACCTGTGTCCCCTGCATTGGCAGGTGGATTCTTAACCACTGCGCCACCAGGGAAGTCCCTTTCCCCCAATTTAAGCTTACTAAAAGATTGGACTATCTCCTATTACTTTCCTTTTCAGGAACAACCTCTCCAATCCTATTCTGATACCCCCAGATATTGTGCTACTGGATATGTAAGCTTTAGGAGTGAAGAAAACAATATATGGGGCTAGTGTGGAGGAAAGGCTCTTAGTGCTCAAGCCAGGCATCATGGCTGTGCCACTGAGGTGGGAGAGCCAACTTCAGGACACTGGTCCACAAGAGACCTCCCAGCTCCACGTAATATCAAACAGCAAAAATCTCCCAGAGATCTCCATCTCAACACCAAGACCCAGCTCCACTAAAAGACCAGCAAGCTACAGTGCAGGACACCCTATGCCAAACAACAAGCAAGAAAGGAACACAACCCTATCCATTAGCACAGAGTCTGCCTGAAATCATAATAAGGCCACAGACACCCCAAAACACACCACCAGAAATGGACCTGCCCACAAGAAAGACAAGATCCAGCCTCATCCACCAGAACACAGGCACTAGTCCCCTCCACCAGGAAGCCTGCACAACTCACTGAACCAACCTTAGTCACTGGGGACAGACACCAAAAACAACAGAAACTATGAACCTGCAGCCTGCGAAAAGGAGACCCCAAACACAGTACGTTAAGCAAAATGAGAAGACAGAGAAACACCCAGAGATGAAGGAGCAAGGCGAAAACCCACCAGACCTAACAAGTGAAGAGGAAATAGGCAGTCTACCTGAACAAGATTTCAGAATAATGATAGGAAAGATGATCCAAAATCTTGGAAATAGAATGGAGAAAATACAAGAAACATTTAACAAGGACCTAGAAGAACTAAAGAGCAAACAAACAGTAATGAACAACACAATAAATGAAATGAAAAATTCTCTAGAAGGGATCAATAGCAGAATAACTGAGGCAGAGGAACGGATAAGTGACCTGGAAGATAAAATAGTGGAAATAACTACTGCAGAGCAGAATAAAGAAAAAAGAATGAAAAGAATTGAGGACAGTCTCAGAGACCTCTGGGACAACATTAAACGCACCAACATTCGAATTATAGGGGTCCCAGAAGAAGAAGAGAAAAAGAAAGGGACTGAGAAAATATTTGAAGAGATTATAGTTGAAAACTTCCCTAATATGGGAAAGGAAATAGTTAATCAAGTCCAGGAAGCACAGAGAGTCCCATACAGGATAAATTCAAGGAGAAACATGCCAAGACACATATTAATCAAATTATCAAAAATTAAATACAAAGAACAAATATTAAAAGCAGCAAGGGAAAAACAACAAGTAACACATAAGGGAATCCCCATAAGGTTAACAGCTGACCTTTCAGCAGAAACCCTGCAATCCAGAAGGGAGTGGCAGAACATATTTAAAGTGATGAAAGAGAAAAACCTACAACCAAGATTACTCTACCAAGCAAGGATCTCATTCAGATTTGATGGAGAAATTAAAAGCTTTACAGACAAGCAAAAGCTAAAAGAATTCAGCACCTCCAAACCAGCTTTACAACAAATGCTAAAGGAACTTCTCTAGGCAGGAAACACAAGAGAAGGAAAAGACCTACAAAAAGAAACCCAAAACAATTAAGAAAATGGTAATAGGAACATACATATTGATAATTACCTTAAATGTAAATGGATTAAATGCTCCAACCAAAAGACATAGACTGGCTGAATGGATACAAAAACAAGACCAGTATATATGCTGTCTACAAGAGACCCACTTCAGACCTAGGGACACATACAGACTGAAAGTGAGGGGATGGAAAAAGATATTCCATGCAAATGGAAATCAAAAGAAAGCTGGAGCAGCAATTCTCATATCAGACAAAATAGACTTTAAAACAAAGACTATTACAAGAGACAAAGAAGGACACTAAATAATGATCAAGGGATCAATCCAAGAAGAAGATATAACAATTGTAAATATTTATGCACCCAACATAGGAGCACCTCAATACATAGGGAAAATACTAACAGCCATAAAAGGGAAAATTGACAGTAACACAATCATAGTAGGGGACTTTTACACCCCACTTTCACCAATGGACAGATCATCCAAAATGAAAATAAATAAGGAAACACAAGCTGTAAATGATACATTAAACAAGATGGACTTAATTGATATTTATAGGACATTCCATCCAAAAACAACAAAATACACATTCTTCTCAAGTGCTCCTGGAACATTCTCCAGGATAGATCATATCTTGGGTCACAAATCAAGCCTTGGTAAATGTAAGAAAATTGAAATCGTATCAAGTATCTTTTCCAACCGCAATGCTATAAGAATAGATATCAATTACAGGAAAAAATCTGTAAGAAATACAAACACATGGAGGCTAAACAACACACTACTTAATAACCAAGAGATAACTGAAGAAATCAAAGAGGAAATAAAAAATAGCTAGAAACAAATGACAATGAAAACACAACGACCCAAAACCTATGGGATGCAGCAAAAGCAGTTCTAAGAGGGAAGTTTATAGCTATACAAGCCTACCTTAAGAAACAAGAAACATCTCAAATAAACAACCTAAACTTACACCTAAAGCAATTAGAGAAAGAAGAACAAAAAAACCCCCAAAGTTAGCAGAAGGAAAGAAATCATAAAGATCGGATCATGAATAAATGAAAAAGAAATGAAGGAAACGATAGCAAAGATCAATAAAACTAAAAGCTGGTTCTTTGAGAAGATAAACAAAATTGATAAACCATTAGCCAGACTTATCAAGAAAAAAAGGAAGAAGACTCAAATCAATAGAATTAGAAATGAAAAAGGAGAAGTAACAACTGACACTGCAGAAATACAAAGGATCATGAGAGATTACTACAAGCAACTCTATGCCAATAAAATGGACAACCTGGAAGAAATGGACAAATTCTTAGAAATGCACAACCTTCTGAGACTGAACCAGGAGGAAATAGAAAATATGAACAGACCAATCCCAAGCACTGAAATTGAAACTGTGACTAAAAATCTTCCAACAAACAAAAGCCCAGGACCAGATGGCTTCACAGGCGAATTCTATCAAACATCTAGAGAAGAGCTAACACCTATCCTTCTCAAACTCTTCCAAAATATAGCAGAGGGAGGAAAACTCCCAAATTCATTCTACGAGGCCACCATCACTCTGATACCAAAACCAGACAAAGATGTCACAAAGAAAGAAAACTACAGGCCAATGTCACTGATGAATATAGATGCAAAAATTCTCAACAAAATACTAGCAAACAGAATCCAACAGCACATTAAAAGGATCATACATTATGATCAAGTGGGGTTTATCCCAGGAAGGCAAGGATTCTTCAACATACGCAAATCATTCAACGTGATACACTACATTAACAAATTGAAGGAGAAAAACCATATAATCACCTCAATATATGCAGAGAAAGCTTTTGACAAAATTCAGCACCCATTTTTGATAAAAAACCTCCAGAAAGTAGGCATAGAAGGAACTTTCCTCAACATAATAAAGGCCATATATGACAAACCCACAGCCAACATCGTCCTCAATGGTGAAAAACTGAAACCAGTTCCACTAAGATCAGGAACAACACAAGGATGTCCACTCTTGCCACTATTACTCAACACAGTTTTGGAAGTCCTAGCCCTGGCAATCAGAGAAGAACAAGAAATAAAAGGAATCCAAATTGGAAAAGAAGTAAAGCTGTCACTGCTTGCAGATGACATGATACTATACATAGAGAATCCTAAAGATGCTACCAGAAAACTACAAGAGCTAATCAATGAATTTGGTAAAGTAGCAGGATACAAAATTAATGCACAGAAATCTCTTGCATTCCTATACACTAATGATGAAAAATCTGAAAGTGAAATTAAGAAAACACTTCCATTTACCATTGCAACAAAAACAATAAAATATCTAGGAATAAACCTACCTAAGGAGACAAAAGACCTGTATGCAGAAAATTATAAGACACTGATGAAAGAAATTAAAGATGATACAAATAGGTGGAGAGATATACCATGTTGTTGGATTGGAAGAATCAACATTATGAAAATGACTCTACTACCCAAAGCAATCTACAGATTCAATGCAATCCCTATCAAACTACCACTGGCATTTTTCAGAGAACTAAAACAAAAAATTTCACAATTTGTATGGAAACACAAAAGACCCCGAATAGCCAGAGCAATCTTGAGAAAGAAAAACGGAGCTGGAGGAATCAGGCTCCCTGACTTCAGACTATACTACAAAGCTACAGTAATCAAGACAGTATGGTACTGGCACAAAAACAGAAACATAGATCAATGGAACAGGATAGAAAGCCCAGAGATAAACCCACGCACATATGGTCACTTTATCTTTGATAAAGGAGGCAAGAATATACAGTGGAGAAAAGACAGCCTCTTCAATAATTGGTGCTGGGAAAACTGGACAGCTACATGTAAAAGAATGAAATTAGAACACTCCCTAACACCACACACAAAAATTAACTCAAAATGGAGTAAAGACCTAAATGTAAGGCCAGACACTATCAAACTCTTAGAGGAAAACATAGGCAGAACACTCTATGACATAAATCACAAAAAGATCCTTTTTGGAGATTAACCAAGATGGCGGAGTAGAAGGACGTGCTCTCACTCCCTCTTGTGAGAACACCAGAATCACAACTGGCTGCTGGACAATCATCGACAGGAAGACAATGGACTTCACCAAGGAGGATACCCCACGTCCAAGGACAGAGGAGAAGCCACAGTGAGACAGTAGGAGGGGCGCAATCAGAGTAAAATCAAATCCCATAACTGCTGGGTGGGTGACTCACAGACTGGCGAACACTTATACCACAGAAATCCACCCACTGGAGTGAAGGTTCTGAGCCCCACGTCAGGCTTCCCAACCTGGGGGTCTGGCAACGGGAGGAGGAATTCATAGAGAATCAGACTTTGAAGCCTAGTGGGAATTGATTGCAGGACTTCGACAGGACTGGGGGAAACAGAGACCCCACTCTTGGAGGGCGCACATGGAATAGTGTACACATCGGGACCCGGGGGAAGGAGCAGTGACCCTGGGGGAGACTGAACCAGTCCTACCTGCTAGTGTTGGAGGGTCTCCTGCAGAGGCTGGGGCTGGCTCTGTTTCACCATGGGGACAAGGACACTGGCAGCGGAGGTTCTGGGAAGTACTCCTTGGCGTGAGCCCACCCAGAGTCTGCCATTAGCCCCACCAAAGAGCCCAGGTAGGCTCCAGTGTTGGGTTGCCTCAGGCAAAACAACCAACAGGGAGGTAACCCGGCCCCACCCATCAACAGTCAAGTGGATTAAAGTTTTACGGAGCTCTGACCACCACAGCAACAGTCAGCTCTACCCATCACCAGATCCTCCCATCAAGCCTCTTAGGTAGCCTCCACCACCAGAGGGCAGACAGCAGAAGCAAGAAAAACTACAATCATGCAGCCTGTGGAACAAAAACCACATTTACAGAAAGACAGACAAGATGAAAAGGCAGAGGGCTATATACCAGATGAAGGAACAAGAAAAAACCCTAGAAAAACAACTAAATGAAGTGGAGATAGGCAACCTTGCAGAAAAAGAATTCAGAATAATGATAGTGAAGATGATCCAGGACCTCAGAATAAAAATGGAGGCAAAGATTGAGAAGATGCAAGAAATGATTAACAAAGACCTAGAAGAATTAAAGAACAAACAAAGACAGATGACCAATAGAATAACTGAAGTGAAAACTACATTAGAAGGAATCAATAGCAGAACAACTGAGGCAGAAGAACGGATAAGTGACCTGGAAGACAGAATGGTGGAATTCACTGCTGTGGGACAGAATAAAGAAAAAAAATGAAAAGAAATGAAGACAGCCTAAGAGACCTCTGGGACAACATTAAACGCAACAACATTTGCATTATAGGGGTCCCAGAAGGAGAAGAGAGAGAGAAAGGACCCGAGAAAATATTTGAAGAGATTATAGTCGAAAACTTCCCTAACATGGGAAAGGAAATAGCCACCCAAGTCCAGGAAGCGCAGAGAGTCCCATACAGGATAAACCCAAGGAGAAACACGCTGAGATACATAGTAATCAAAGGGGCAAAAATTAAAGACAAAGAGAAATTATTGAAAGCAGCAAGGGAAAAACGACAAATAACATACAAGGGAACTCCCATAAGGTTAACAGGTGATTTCTCAGCAGAAACTCTACAAGCCAGAAGGGAGTGGTATGATATACTTAAAGTGATGAAAGGGAAGAACCTACAACCAAGATTACTCTACCCGGCAAGGATCTCATTTAGATTTGATGGAGAAATCAAAAGCTTTACAGACAAGCAAAAGCTAAGAGAATTCAGCACCACCAAACCAGCTCTACAACAAATGCTAAAGGAACTTCTCTAAGTGGGAAACACAAGAGAAGAAAAGGACCTACAAAAACAAACCCAAAACAATTAAGAAAATGGTCATAGGAACATACATATCGATAATTACCTTAAACATGAATGGATTAAATGCTCCAGCCAAAAGACACAGGCTTGCTGAATGGATACAAAAACAAGACCCATCTATATGCTGTCTACAAGAGACCCACTTTAGACTTAGGGACACATACAGACTGAAAGTGAGGGGATGGAAAAAGATATTCCATGCAGTATACGAGTATAGCTGGAGTAGCTATACTCATATCAGATAAAATAGACTTTAAAATAAAGAATGTTACAAGAGACAAGGAAGGACACTACATAATGATCAAGGGATCAATCCAAGAAGAAGATATAACAATTATAAATATATATGCACCCAACATAGGAGCACCTCAATACATAAGGCAACTGCTAACAGCTATAAAAGAGGAAATTGACAGTAACACAATAATAGTGGGGGACTTTAACTCCTCACTTACACCAATGGACAGATCATCCAAAATGAAAATAAATAAGGAAACAGAAGCTTTAAATGACACAATAGACCAGATAGATTTAATTGATATTTATAGGACATTCCATCCAAAAACAGCAGATTACACTTTCTTCTCAAGTGCGCATGGAACATTCTCCAGGATAGATCACATCTTGGGTCACAAATCAAGCCTCAGTAAATTTAAGAAAATTGAAATCATATCAAGCATCTATTCTGACCACAACGCTATGAGATTAGAAATGAATTACAGGGAAAAAAACGTAAAAAACACAAACACATGGAGGCTACACAATACGTTACTAAATAACCAAGAGATCACTGAAGAAATCAAAGAATACCTAGAGACAACTGACAATGAAAACATGACGACCCAAAACCTATGGGATGCAGCAAAAGCAGTTCTAAGAGGGAAGTTTATAGCTATACAAGCCTACCTCGAGAAACAAGAAAAATCTCAAGTAAACAATCTAACCGTACACCTAAAGAAACTAGAGAAAGAAGAACAAACAAAACCCAAAGTTAGCAGAAGGGAAGAAATCATAAAGATCAGAGCGGAAATAAATGAAATAGAAACAAAGAAAACAATAGCAAAGATCAATAAAACTAAAAGCTGGTTCTTTGAGAAGATAAACAAAATTGATAAGCCATTAGCCAGACTCATCAAGAAAAAGAGGGAGAGGACTCAAATCAATAAAATCAGAAATGAAAAAGGAGAAGTTACAACAGACACCGCAGAAATACAAAGCATCCTAAGAGACTACTACAAGCAACTCTATGCCAATAAAATGGACAACCTGGAAGAAATGGACAAATTCTTAGAAATGCACAACCTTCTGAGACTGAACCAGGAGGAAATAGAAAATATGAACAGACCAATCACAAGTAATGAAATTGAAACTGTGATTAAAAATCTTCCAACAAACAAAAGTCCAGGACCAGATGGCTTCACAGGTGAATTCTATCAAACATTTAGAGAAGAGCTAACACCTATCCTTCTCAAACTCTTCCAAAAAATTGCAGGGGAAGGAACACTCCCAAACTCATTCTATGAGGCCACCATCATCCTGATACCAAAACCAGACAAAGACACTACAAAAAAAGAAAATTACAGATCAATATCACTGATGAATATAGATGCAAAAATCCTCAACAAAATACTAGCAAACAGAATCCAACAACACATTAAAAGGATCATACACCACGATCAAGTGAGATTTATCCCAGGGATGCAAGGATTCTTCAATATACACAAATCAATCAATGTGATACACCATATTAACAAATTGAAGAATAAAAACCATATGATCATCTCAATAGATGTAGAAAAAGCTTTTGACAAAATTCAACACCCATTTATGATAAAAACTCTCCAGAAAGTGGGCATAGAGGGAACCTACCTCAACATAATAAAGGCCATATATGACAAACCCACAGCAAACATCATTCTCAACAGTGAAAAACTGAAAGCATTTCCTCTAAGATCAGGAATGAGACAAGGATGTCCACTCTCACCACTATTACCCAACATAGTTCTGGAAGTCCTAGCCATGGCAATCAGAGAAGAAAAAGAAATAAAAGGAATACAAATTGGACAAGAAGAAGTAAAACTGTCACTGCAGATGACATGATACTATACATAGAGAATCCTAAAACTGCCATCAGAAAATTGCTAGAGCTAATTAATGAATTTGGTAAAGTTGCAGGATACAAAATTAATGCACGGAAATCTCTTGCATTCCTATACACTAATTATGAAAAATCTGAAAGAGAAATTATGGAAACACTCCCATTTACCATTGCAACAAAAAGAATAAAATACCTAGGAATAAACCTACCTAGGGAGACAAAAGACCTGTATGCAGAAAACTATAAGACACTGATGAAAGAAATTAAAGATGATACCAACAGATGGAGAGATATACCATGTTCTTGGATTGGAAGAATCAACATTGTGAAAATGACTCTACTACCCAAAGCAATCTACAGATTCAATGCAATCCCTATCAAATTACCAATGGCATTTTTTATGGAACTAGAACAAATCATCTTAAAATTTGTATGGAGACACAAAAGACCCCGAATAGCCAAAGCAGTCTTGAGGGAAAAAAACGGAGCTGGAGGAATCAGACTCCCTGACTTCAGACTATACTACAAAGCTACAGTAATCCAGACAATATGGTACTGGCACAAAAACAGAAACATAGATCAATGGAACAAGATAGAAAGCCCAGAGATAAACCCACGCACCTATGGTCAACTAATCTATGACAAAGGAGGCAAAGATATACAATGGAGAAAAGACAGTCTTTTCAATAAGTGGTGCTGGGAAAACTGGACAGCTACATGTAAAAGAATGAAATTAGAATACTCCCTAACACCATACACAAAAATAAACTCAAAATGGATTAGAGACCTAAATGTAAGACTGGACACTATAAAACTCTTAGAGGAAAACATAGGAAGAACACTCTTTGACATAAATCACAGTAAGATCTTTTTTGATCCACCTCCTAGAGTAATGGAAATAAAAACAAAAATAAACAAATGGGACCTAATGAAACTTCAAAGCTTTTGCACAGCAAAGGAAACCATAAACAAGACGAAAAGACAACCCTCAGAATGGGAGAAAATATTTGCAAACGAATCAACGGACAAAGGATTAATCTCCAAAATATATAAACAGCTCATGCAGCTCAATATTAAAGAAACAAACACCCCAATCCAAAAATGGGCAGAAGACCTAAATAGACATTTCTCCAAAGAAGACATACAGACGGCCACGAAGCACATGAAAAGCTGCTCAACATCACTAATTATTAGAGAAATGCAAATCAAAACTACAATGAGGTATCACCTCACACCAGTTAGAATGGGCATCATCAGAAAATCTACAAACAACAAATGCTGGAGAAGGTGTGGAGGAAAGGGAACCCTCTTGCACTGTTGGTGGGAATGTAAATTGATACAGCCACTATGGAGAACAGTATGGAGGTTCCTTAAAAAACAAAAAATAGAATTACCATATGATCCAGCAATCCCACTACTGGGCATATACCCAGAGAACACCATAATTCAAAAAGACACATGCACCCCAATGTTCATTGCAGCACTATTTACAATAGCCAGGTCATGGAAGCAACCTAAATGTCCATCGAAAGACGAATGGATAAAGAAGTTGTGGTACATATATACAATGGAATATTACTCAGCCATAAAAAGGAACGAAATTGAGTCATTTGTTGAGACTTGGACGGATCTAGAGCCTGTCATACAGAGTGAAGTCAGAAAGAGAAAAACAAATATTGTATATTAACGCATGTATGTGGAACCTAGAAAAATGGTACAGATGAACCGGGTTGCAGGGCAGAAGTTGAGAGACAGATGTAGAGAACAAACGTATGGACACCAAGGGGGGAAAACTGCGGTGGGGTGGGGATGGTGGTGTGCTGAATTGGGCGATTGGGATTGACATGTATACACTGATGTGTATAAAATTGATGACTGATTAAAAAAAAAAATCCTTTTTGACCCACCTCTTAGAGAAATGGAAATTATAACAAAAATAAACAAATGGGACCTAATGAAACTTAAAAGCTTTTGCACAGCAAAGGAAACGATAAACAAGACAAAAAGACAACCCTCAGAATGGGAGAAAATATTTGCAAATGAAGCAACTGACAAAGGATTAATCTCCAAAACATACAAGCAACTCATGCAGCTGAATATCAAAAAAACAAACAACCCAATCCAAAAATGGGCAGAAGACTTAAATAGACATTTCTCCAAAGAAGATATACAGATTGCCAACAAACACATGAAAGGATGCTCAACATCATTAATCATTAGAGAAATGCAAATCAAAACTACAATGAGGTATCACCTGACACTGGTCAGAATGGCCATCATCAAAAAATCTACAAACAGTAAATGCTGGAGAGGGTGTGGAGGAAAGGGAACCCTCTTGCACTGTTGGTGGGAATGTAAATTGATACAACCACTATGGAGAACAGTATGGAGGTTCCTTAAAAAACTAAAAATAGAACTACCACATTACCCAGCAATCCCACTATTGGGCATATACCCTGAGAAAACCATGATTCAAAAAGAGTCATGTACCACAATGTTCATTGCAGCTCTATTTACAATAGCCAGGACATGGAAGTAACCTAAGTGTCCATCGACAGATGAATGGATAAAGAAGATGTGGCACATATATACAATGGAATATTACTCAGCCATATAAAGGAACGAAACTGAGTTATTTGTAGTGAGGTGCATGGACCTAGAGTCTGTCATACAGAGTGAAAAAAGTCAGAAAGAGAAAAACAAATACCGTATGCTAATACATATATATGGAATCTAAAAAAAAAAAAGAAAATGGTCAGAAGAACCTAGGGGAAAGACAGGAATAAAGATGTAGACCTACTAGAGAATGGACTTGAGGATACGGGGAGGGGGAAGGGTCAGCTGGGACAAAGTGAGAGAGTGACATGGACATATATACACTACCAAACGTAAAATAGCTAGCTAGTGGGAAGCAGCCGCATAGCACAGGGAGATCAGCTCGGTGCTTTGTGACCACCTAGAGGGGTGGGATAGGGAGGGTGGGAGGGAGGGAGATGCAAGAGGGAAGAGATATGGGGACATATGTATATGTATAACTGATTCACTTTGTTATAAAGCAGAAACTGACACACCATTGTAAAGCAATTATACTCTGATAAACATGTTAAAAGGATAAAACAATATATGGGGCTAAAACAAATAAAGAAAAAACTATTGGGACTATTTGTGCACAGATTTTTTACGATCCCTTAGCCTTACTGAACTTAGTTGTCTACTTAATCCTCCATGTTTCTGAATGAATTACTGCTTTGACCTCACCTTTTCTGGAGACTATTTATTGAATATTTACTGCTTACCAGTCCAAGACTAAGCACTTTACATGCATTATTTAATTTGATTCCTATAATAATCCAATGAGGCAATGTTGTCTTCCTCCCCCTTAGTTCCCCACCCCAACCCCAAGTTTACAGAGAAAATGGAGGTCCAGAGAGGAGAGACAGCTGTATGGGGTCATGTAATTTGTAAGTACAGATCTGGGGTTCAGTAAGAGGTCAGTTTCACTCTAAAGGCTCTTAATCACTGCAGTAGACCGCCTTCTCTTGAATGGGTTTCTCATTGTTATCTGGGAAGCAAATTTTAGCTCAAGACACTATTCAGAGCCACTGTTTTCAAGGCTTTGAAAAATACTTCACATGCCTCCCGGGTGATTTCGCTGCCTGGAATACAAATGGGATATCTTCCTGGTTGAGCAGAAGGAGAGGGCATTGCAGTATGGCCACTGTCTCCCTCTCAGGCTCCACAGGTGCACCTGATTGAAAGGTCTTCTGGTGGAAGGAGCCACATGGAATGTTCTATTCACTTCCCACATCAGAATTCGCCTCTTTCTTGAATTCACTTCTGTACCCAAACAGACACAAATACAAACTACTTATTACAAATAAGTTCCTTGAAAATACACAGTTAATGGTCTTTGAGCTGTCCAGTTCTGTACTTCAGAGTGTGACCTTATGGCCATTTTCTTAGACTACTAATAGCATATACTTTTATAATGCTTAGTATGTTACAAGCATGGGTCTAAGCATTCATGTTAGTTTCCTGTGGACTTTATCAAATTACCATAAACTAGGTGACTTAAAACAACAGAAATATATTGTGTCACAGTCCTAGAGGCCAGATGTCCAAACTCAGTATCATTGGGCTGAAATTAAAATGTCACCAAGGCCATGCTCTCTCTGGAGACTCTGGAGGAGGATCTACTTCTTTCCTCTTCCAGATTCTGGTGGGTACTGGCATCCCTTGGCTTGTGGTCACATCATTCCAATCTCCACCTCCATCTTCACATCACCTTCTTCTATGTCTGTCTGTGGTCAAATCTTCCTCCCTCTTATATATACCTGTGATACATTTATATACATGTGATCACTTCTAGTGTCCACCTGGATAATCTCGGCATCTCAAGATCCTTTACTTAATCACATCTACAAAGTCACTTTTTACCATATAAAGAGACATTTACAGGTTCCAGGGATTAGGACCAGATATCTTTGGCAGCCATGATTCAGACCGCTACAGCACATTACACATATAATTCACTTAATCACACAGCCATTGAGAGAAATATAGTTATTATCTCCATTTACTGGTGAGGAAATTGAGACAGAGAGAGATTATACAACTCATCCAAGATCAAATATTCATTAAATGGCAGTATCTGGATTTGAACCCAGGTTCCATCATTCCTATAGAAGAATTCTCCAGACTGATGTGCCAAGATAGAAATCAAATGAAAAGAAGTTTCTCCTTTAAAGGCAGTACTCCTCGGTTATGGAATTTCCCCACTTTCTCATCTTTGGCAGGACTCTTTGTTCTATTGTGTACTTTATCATCTTATACACACAAAATCACTTTAAGTGCAGGGTTTTTAGAATAATGTGAGAAAAGTATGCTATATAAACTGTATCCAGTTGAAGTATTTGCTGAATGAATGGACTTTCAACCAATCCATCAAAGGAATAAGCAGTAAATAAGCTAGATACTCCTTATCATTTTTAATTTTTCACACAGACCCTTCTGGAAAAGCTTTCTAGACCCCTGTACTCCCAATATTTCAGCCCTAAATCTTCTTCGGTAACCCATAGATCCCAGGAAAGGGTTTTCTAGACTAAACATCCCATGGCATCAAATCTGTCACACTTCTAGTAGACAATCCTGTAACCTTTGGGCTGTGGAGACCTATAGCCTTTGCCCTTTGAAGTCTTTGACCCACCTATCTGCTTTTCTTGCTCAGATGAGGTTATTTTAACCAATCAGCTTTTCTCTTCCAGAAAGCTCTGTATTTATATCCTTTCCCAAGTCTACATTCTTTATAGCACCATTCAAACCAAATCATTTTCTATTTCTCTCCCCCATACACCCAGTTTCACCAAAGCAAATTTCATAGTTCTTCACATCACCACGCTCTTAGGGTCAGGTCACTTGGCCCAAAGGCCACATCTTCCTTCCACAGAATCTCATTCTCCTTTGACCAAACTAGCACAAGAGCTCACATGCACTTCAGTGGATAGCCTTAAGCTGTCCCACCAGTTCTGAGACACCACAGGTATTGCTATTCTACAAAATACTGGAAAGATGTATTCAAAGAATAATACCACATCATATAAAAATATTTTTTAAAATATTATATGTTGGTAGGTGGAATAAGACAATCCTTCATATATTTCCGGTCAGCATGTAAATTAATATAATCCTTTAAAAAAACAACTTGACTTCATGTATCAAAAACCTTGAACATATTAATGATCTTTGATCTAAGAATTCTATTGTGTAAATTGCTGTAGGTTAAGGTGCTGTAACTGCTTCCAAACATGTAAACTGGTTTAAACACAAAAGAGGTTTATTTCTCACTCATGTGACAGCCCTGGTAGGGTGGCTTTCCTAGACATCCTGATTGAAAGATGAGGAGGCTTCTTTCTAAAGCATTGCCATCCCCTATTCATCATCTGCACCTGGAAAACAGAAGCGACAAGAGAGCATGGGGAAGCTATATTCACTTAAAGCCTTAATCCAGAAGTGACAGACATCACTTTCCCCCACCTTCCACTGGTAAAAGTGATGCAAAGTCTATACAATACAATATGAAAACATATTTAAAATATAAAAATTTAAAAGCAAGAGACATTTGTAAAGAGTATAAATTTAATTAGGTTAAAATACTCTTATCTATAGAAAAATTTTTAATGCAACAAAATTTTAACTGATACTATCTATGATATTTCACTTTGTTTTGACTTTTTATATTTTAAATTTTTAGTGATTATTTTACTGCTTTTCCCTTGGTTTTTTTGTTTGCTTATCATAAAAGTTCCTTTAAGTAATAAAATATGACAGATGTAATTGAAATCCCTTTACAATGTCTCCTGAGAACCCTCTCCTCACCCCAGAGAAAACCTTTTCTGGAGTTGGTGCATATTCTTCCTGATCAAGTATTTTACTCTGGGTATGCAAGTATGTTTGAATAAAAATCTACGATTACTGGAATTTTTTAAATTACTTGAATGGTATCCATTTTTTATTTATTTTCCATGTAACATTATCTATTCAATATATATCCACATTTATTCTACAGCTCTAGTTCATTTATTGCAACACTTCCATAGTGTTTCATTGAATGAATATAATACAATCCCTTCATTCATTCACTATATACGGATATTTAGGAGTCTTCAGTTTTTTGCTATTCCAAAGAAATATTGCAGTGAACATTCTTTTATATGCTCCTTGTGAACTCGTGATAGATTCCCTAGAATATATTATCAGAAATGAAATTTGTCAGTCACAGGTTAGGATCATATGGAGGTTTATTAAATATGGCCAAATTGGTTTCTTACTGAGTCATATTCTATTAAGAAAATATAAGGTTCAATTTTCCATACCTTTTGGCCAATTCTTTGACTCTTTCTCTATTTTTGCCAGTCTTACAGCATTTAATGATATTCCTGTGGTTTTAATTTTCCTTTCATTGATTAATTATAAGGTTAAACATTCTTATATTTTTGTTAGACATTTAGATTTCATCTAATAACTGCCTATTTTAATTCTTTGCCATTTGTGTTTATTTTTTACTAATTGATTTCCAGCATTCTATATGTGTATATATATATATATATATATATATATATATATATATATTCTCAAAACTCAACTCATTTTAAAATATAAGCATCCCAAATGTCATTGCTGATTTTGTGGTCTGATATATTGCTTGACAAATTAACCTAAAAGTCAAACTGATATTTGCTAACTCTAGTGGGAAATTATAATTATTTTCAACTTGTTTTTATTGTCATTAATACATGTAGTTCACTAAAGGGATTTCTTGGGACAAACATAGATTCCACACAGATCAAAGAAAGACAAGCACTGAACTTCTTATAGTTCATCTTCCCTGTAGCTAAACACAACAGAATCTAAACATGCTGCCAACTGTCGAGGATTTTTGTACTGCTCATCCAGGCTTAAATATCTGCTAATTGAGATAATGGCTACAGTCCATCAGTTAATAGTATTTACAACAAAAACATATGGCCAGTACTTGGAAGGCCAGACATTAGCTAATGTGAGTCATTTCCAGATGATAAAGAGATCATTTATATTGTCCCTATGAATTCCGCTTGAGTACTGTGGCATCTCCCAGGCTTGACCTTAAAAGTAGATATTGGTGGCTCCTTATGTGTTGACTATTGGGAGACTCTGAAAAAGCCTACTAGTTCATCACAGATTATGAGGTACAGACTGAAAAAACTCTAGAGTTTGAGAGAGGTAGGGGAGAGATGAGAGAAAGAAGAGTCAGAAAAGATTAGAACAGAGATTGAGCAAATTGAAGTCTACTTTAGTCAGAATAGGTGGTAATTTATGCTACAGTAACAGACAAACCCTAATATAATGACTTAACCCAATAAATAATTTTTCCTTAAGTACATTACATATTCAGCATGGGTTAGAGAAGGCTCTGACCAATGTAATTATCTGGGAGGTAAAAGCTTCTGTGATCATCAGAGCTTTCTCTCCAAATTGATATATATCGTTTCTGACCACACTTGGTTGTCCCTAGCAAATCTCATGGCCACCTATAACTTCAACGGAAACTGATAGACTTTCCATGATATGCCTGGGAAGAAATTGGAAATATTTGATAAACAGCATAGTGACTATATAAAACCATCATTCTGTTTATCAAATGTGGTTCAACTGGTTCACTCTCTGTCCCACAAAGAGAATACATCTACCCCTACTCCAAGAAAGACAGTCCAAATATCCCACTCATGGGACTGCCCTGGCAGTCCAGTGGTTAAGACTGTGAGCTTTCACTGCAGGGGGCATGGGTTTGATCCCTGGTCAGGTACTAAAGATTCCCCATGCCACATGGCACAGCCAAAAAAAAAAAAAAATCCCACTCTGTCATGGCATTAAGCTCAATACCTTGGCTCTCTGCATTACATTCATCAGTCTCTACCTCAAATTTGGATGTGGCTACTCTAGAAATGGAGACCTGCCAACTAAAACAACAAGTTAAATTCCAACACACACACACACACACACACACACACACACACACACACACACACACACATACATTAGGGTATACATAGGCTAATGCTGGAAGCAATAGGAGGCCAGTTCAGGAAGTTAAGAACTGCTGAAAAATACTAGTTTAGTGATTTCTCTGTGACTTTTATCAATGAGCAGGATCAGGAAGCAGTCTGGCATTTTATTCATGCTAAACTAGGCCTAGGGTGATACCTGGAAAAGACAGACACAAGGAGCTTCCAATGCTTTGCCAAATTAATATGATGAAGTTGAAACACTATGTAGCCTGTATAAAGATAGACAGGCAGCAGGATATGACACAATTTACTTTTATCCCAGAGATGTCTGTCAGTTTCTAGGTCTGCAAAATTAAATTCCCTTGTGGGCTAACTAAATTTAAACTCCAGGACTCCTTTAGCAAATGCGTTTCTCATCTATTTCCACCTCATTTTCTTCCCGTCTGTCCTGCCTGTGCAGTCTACAGCCCCTGAGCTCATTTGGACTGAAGTCTCGTATCTGTGCTTCTGGCATCGAGTTTGTTTGGTCCCAACGGAGTTTTCCCCTACAGAAGATAGATCTATAAAAAGAAAGGGAATATTTTTCACAAGGCCAGGGAACTTTCACAGAGCAACTGTTTTCATTAACTGATGGCACAGTTGGCTGAAAAATAAATGATAAATGAGAAAGTATGGGGTATCTTTTAATATGTAGATTATACTTCAAGAGGAGTAACACCAGGAAGTAAGGAAATAACCTTGTAACAAGTACAGAATGCCAAACACCAAGGGGAATAAACAATTGAAAAGAAAAAAACCTGGGGAACTTTTAAACAGAAGTCAGTGAAGGAGGCTCGCCCTTGCTGTCAAAGCATGACCTTTGCACTAGCAACATGGGGATCATCTGGGAATTTGTTAGAAATGCAGAATCTTGGGTCCTGAACCTTACAGAATCAGAGTCTGCATTTTAACCTCATCATCTGGTGATTCATGTGTGTGTCAATGTTGGCACTCATCTAGATTACAATTATTAAAAGTTATTAAAATGAAAAAATATAATTGTTCATATGTTCTTGCCTTCAGAAAGCAGCATCGAACACAATGCCTGACAACTAGTTGGTTATCAGTGACTATTTACTATTAAGATCAAACTATCCCTTTTGGACTAGAAGTATTTCTTTTCCTGTGTAGAATATAATTGCTGAGATAAAGTATATGTGGATGGCTAAGCAATAACATAAAATCTGAAAAACAATTTTAAGTAGAGGAATTTCTTACCATTTGTATATTTACGTATTCCTGTAATGTACACATACATAAATCATGTATACAAATATGTAAAATTGTTATATAAATTTAAAAGTATATCCGGGGGGGTGGTGGTGGTGGTGTAATGAATTGGGCGATTGGGATTGACGTGTATACACTGATGTGTATAAAATGGATGACTAATAAGAACCTGCTGTATAAAAAAATAAATAAAATAAAATTCAAAAATTAAAAAAATAATAATAAAATAAAAGTATAACCTTTGTCACTAAGTATTTTTATATAATAAAGGATACTTGGGACTTCCCTGGTGGCACAGTGGTTAAGAATCCGCCTGCCAAAGCAGGGGACACGGGTTCGAGCCCTGGTCCGGGAAGATCTCACATGCCGCGGAGCAACTAAGCCCGTGCACCACAACTACTGAGCTTGTGCTCTAGAGCCCGCGAGCCACAACTACTGAAGCTTGCGTGCCTAGAGCCCGCGCTCCGCAACAAGAGAAGCCACCGCAATGAGAAGCCCGCGCGCCGCAACGAAGAGTAGCCCCAGCTCACTGCAACTAGAGAAAACCTGTGCACAGCAATGAACACCCAACGCGGCCAAATAAATAAATAAATATTAAAAAACAATAAAGGATACTTGGACACAGAGATGGATAAGTGTATACATCACATATAAGTGGCAGAATATGGAATAGGATCTAGTTCCCCTGATCATAATCTTACATTATATCTAATAATTTTGAGGCTTAAATATTTTAATTAACGTTAATTACAGTAGTATTCCATGATGAATTTCAAACAAGAATCAAGTTACAGCTTGAATGGTTTGGTTTTATGGTCATGTTCTTCTGGAATTTTAAACTAATAAAAATTTCATCTTCAGTTTAAAAATATTTGTCATTATTTATAATCATATATTTCTAATATTTGTTATTTTATGACTATGGGCTACTCTTCTGCTTTCTAAATAAGATGGGTTAAATTTAATTTGAATGTTAAGGCTTTAGCTCAGGGAAATTTTAATTTTACTAAATGTTATCACAAAGTTTTAAATCTGAAAGCTTTCTTATACTTGATTTATTTTAATCTATTTAATTTTTATAATGAAAACCACAAAACATAAAGTGATAAAACTAATTTATTTAATATTTTCCATGTGTTATCCACTTATGCCATACTGTTTTTCATGAGTAAAGTTCCTTTGCTTTAAAACGTAAATATACATTAGCACCAGCTTTTATTATGCATAATACCTTATTATTTACATCTATGAAGGCTTTAAAAATAGGGAATATAGAAAAGTAAAACATATTTATTCTAAAGTAATCCAAAATTTTATGTATTCCATGATTACAATATAAGAATATTTGTGCACATAGAGGGTAAAATGCAAAATGCAAAAATAAGTTTATTTTAATATAGGATTATAGATTTTTGCTATTCTAGCCATTTACCTAATGTTATATATTCTTTTCAATAAAAAGTGAGTTTTCTCTGTGTGTGTACATGTTCTCTCATAATCTGTGGCTGGAATTTTCATCTTCTTAATGATAGATTTAGAAAAACATAAAGTCTTAATTTCAATTGAATTAGAGATATTAGCTTTCTTCATAGCTAGTGTTTTGGTTCTGTTTAAAATTTTTCACCTCCCGAGTTCATATTCTCTCATCATCTAAAAACTTTGTTTTTGCTTTCACATTGAGATTTGCAATCAATCTGTATTGATTTTTGCTTGTGGCATGATGCTGAAACAAGTTTCATTATTTTCCCACATGGATATCCAATTTTCACAGCGTAATATTTTGAAATCAATGTAATTTTCCCACCACTCTCTAGTGCTACATTTTTTATAAGTCAAATGTCTATATGTACACAGGTATGTTAATGGTTTCTGTATTTTCTTTTTTCTTTTATTTTTCTGTTTGTGATGTTATGATAATATATTAAGTATTTTAACTGTATGATAGATCTTTAATTAAAGATTGAATTTACTTAATAGAATATTCAGATTTACTATCTTCTTTTGTATCAGTTTAAGTAAGTTGTATTTTTCTGAATGTCTAACATACTTTTAACTAAAGTTCCAGAAAGAAAAAAGAGAGAAAGAAAGAATGGGACAGAAGGAATATTTGAAGAGATAACAACTAAGAATTTCCTAAAACTAATGGAAGACTTCAATCATTAGATTCAAGAAACTCAAATTCTAATCAAGATAAAATTTAAGTTAGTGACAGATAGATAGGAAGATGGTTAAAGAAGTCACAAAAGTAGAGAAAGGAAAAGCAAAGAGATAGACTATGTAGAAAGCAAGTAGCAAGATTGTAAATTTTAACTCAAATACTATTGATACTGGTTATAATTTCAAGTACTAGTTACGTTAAATGTAAATTACTAAGTGCTAGGATTGGGATTTTTCAGAACGTCTCAGATGCCTTAAAGCTGTTCTATAGTCTCTGCAAGAGCTGATTCATTCCCAGTTTATGTTAACTCCTAGAATGCAATTTTTTGAGCCTTAATCTATGGCATTGGGCATTTATAAGGGTCCCCACAATTGGTGGGCTCTGGAGGATAACTTTTGTTCCCATATCCCCTAATTTCTTCAATAGTGTTGCTCAGCTTCTCTACCACCACTTCAGGGTTGACCAAAGACCTCTGGGCCAAAGCAGCCCCAAAGTGATGCTGTATTTCTCTGCATTTCTGTCTTCTCATCCACTAATTTTTTACTGTCTTGTTAGGATAGTGATCACTTCAAGTAAATGTTTTACAACAAATTTTATGCAAGTTTTCTAGTTGTTCTCAGCGAGAAGAGTGGTTTTAATTACCTAGTTTGCTACTATCAGTAAAGATAATTCCCCTTTTGTTTTTTTATATGTCATTTCATCTCCTTCTAATCTAGTTAAAATGGTTTCTTCATTTCTTAAACTTATTAAAAATAAGAGTTTTAATAGAATAGCATAAGATCCATTGAAAGTCAGAATCTCAGAATTCAATCATTAATATTATATTTAATATTTATAAGCCAAGGGTTTAACAGATTCATGGTATGCAATGCCCCATACTCAATTCTATCAATATTAAAATGGGCATAAGTTTCATGTAAGCACATTTAACATCAATTTCCTTTACCTTAGCTAACTCTAAGGAAAAACATAGTGAACATAGATATAATATTAGGGATATGGGGAAAGTAGACTCCAAATATTTATAGCTTAGAAGACACACAAGAGATAGGAATACCATGAAGCTGAAAGAAAGGATAGAAATAAAGGTAGATATGTGCAGAAGACAAATTCCACTTTCTCTCAGTTTTCCTAGGATCTACTATGGCTCTTTGAAGCTGTTCTAGAATAGCTGGCAGTTCTCCTAGTATGCAAATAATGTTGAACTGGGGGTTCATATGAATCCTTCTCCCATCTCAGTTTCACAGCTTTATGCTTGGTTATTCTGGATAATGAAAACAAGGCCAGATTGTATGGCCAGTTAACAGGCTGGATGAGACAGCTACCAGAACTTAAATAAATAGAAGTTAGTCTTAAATAACTCAAAGGCTTTCAGTTGCTTTTCTTAGTGTGAATGAGCAATGTGCAGTCAGTTGGCAAGAGACGGACTCAGTTACTTTAATACTTCAAGTTTTGCTTAATGCAGATTTGTTCAGAAACTGTTTATGGAGTAGGGAAGATTTCCTGGTTAAGACAAAGTCTCTGATGACTGTTGAATAATGAGTATGAATTAGAAAGGTTGAAAAGGGCATGGGGGAAGGGCAATCGATGAGGGGAGACATTTAAGAGATACATTTTAAGATCTCATTATGTGAGAACCAAAGGAGCAATTTCTGACTCTAAAAAGACAAAAGTTTCTGACTTGAGTAATTGGGTGGGTGGATAATGGTGCCGTTTACTGTTATCAGAAATGCAGTAGGTTGAAATCCTGAGATGCATCCATATTTAAGAACTGAGTTGAGAAAGAGGAGCAAAGCGCTTTGAGATAACATAGAAAACCCAGAGAAAGTAGTGTATTAGAAGTCAAGAGATTTGAGAGTTTCAAGAAGAAATAAGCACTCAAAGATGTCAAATAAACCCTATATATCTAAAGAAAAAATTTAACAATAAATTTTGTTTACTGTTATCCAATAAATAATAAATAAATATTGGATTTAACAATAAGTTGATGATTAAGTACTTTTATAGAGCAATTTGGCATCAAAAATAAGATATCACTGAGTTAAGATGCAAAGGAAGTAAGTAACTGGAAATAACAAGGTCAGAGTAGACTTTCAAGACTTTATCTTAGTTATAGTGAGATGGGATGGTAGCTGTAAGGAGGTGCAAGATTGACGGAGGGTTTGTTTGTTTTTTTTCTTCCAGAAGGAATAAACGTAGAGACTGAGAAAGACCCAAGGGAGTGATAGGATAAATATAAGAGAAAAAATTCATAACTGATGGAGAAAATACCAAGTGAGAAAGAGGAGTCTTGATGGGAAGTAATAGAAAGTGGTTGGCCATAAAAAGGAGAGGACATTTTTAACAACTGAGGATAGGCGAAACTGCTTAATGAAGATGAAGATGTGAACATGTTTGTAGAAGATTAGTTGTGTAGATGATGCGTGATCAGACGCTAAACCAAGCAAGATACATTGATTAAGCTGCACTCTGAAAACTCAGTTGAAGTTGATTTTAATATAAATGTTATAATTATGAGGAATGACAATTTGTAATAGTCATCCACATAATGAAGTCTCTCAATAAGATAAATTATACGGCAAACAAATCCAGTAATAGATTTTCATAAAAATCTTGCATGCAAGACTGAAGTTGAACGACCATTATGGGATATAAGGGAGTTGCTAATGTTCCACAAAGGTTATATTCTCATCGGTTAGGCTACCCTGAGACTTCAAGGACATCCAGTCCATCAACTAAAGAAAATGCCAGTTGTCAGGATACAGCGAATATATGAGACGGCAGAAATCAAAGAAGAGGACATGCCTAAAGATACGATACAACATAAGAGCTCAGAAAAGGGGTTTTGAAGCTTTCACTACAACTCACTGCACCTAGTAATCTTATTTATATTAGCCTTTGCTATTTAGATAGAGATCACACATCCTTGTTTGCCTGGTCTACAAGTGTTGTCCCAGCCTCCTCTTCTATTCAGCATTTGTAATATGGAGAGCCTAGATTTAGGCATACCTAGTTGAATGTTAAAACTAAGAAAGGTCACGCTGGAGTTGAGTGAATATGCCAAGTTAGGAGAGCCAAGAAATTTAAATCAGATGGCCATGCCTGTTGGAGTTTGTCCTAAGCCACTTCTCGCCAATGCAGTTTGCTTTAATCTAATTTGACCTTGTTATGCTTGGTATTATAAGTTTAGCTGCTCAGACTATAGGAAATTAGCTAAGGCTGAACTATTGACCTGATGATAAAAATCTAATCTCAGGAAAAATGCCTAAGAGGCTCATAAACCCCTGGAAGCTTTCTCAGGGTCTCCTAGGTTAAGAGCCAGTGCCCTAGAAAGAAGTAATTATTTGCCACCACAAGTGATCAGGAAAGGATTGTATTAACATTTTTTTTTTTTTTAAGGAGAGAAAAGGGGGGAAAAAAGAAAGATCAAATTAACTTCTTCTCTTCTGTTAACTTGCATTGCCTTCCTTCTTTTCCTTCCCCATCTCCCTCCCCGTCCTGGAAAACTAACTTATAATTTGAATATTGTTTCTTGAACACAAAAATCAATGCAAAATATTCAATAAGCAGGTAAGGGATTTTATGCTTTAGCTCAATGATTTGCCAACCTTCACACTGTAAACACCTGGAAGGTTGTTAAAACACATTGCTGGGCCTGCCTTCAGTTTGATTCAATAGGTTTGGAGAAGAGCCAGATAATTGCATTTCTAAAGTTCCCAGGTGCTGCTGCTGCTGCCCCAGAACCACACCTGAGAACCACTGCCTAGCTCTAGGTAGCTGCACAAAATACCCTCTTCCTTGTGTGGTACTTGAGAAATCCCCATTCATTTTCCCCCCACCACATGGCTTCTCAGAGTCAATGAAAATTCAGGTGTGCATTGAAATCCCAGATCATTCCCGATTAGCCATGTGCTTCAGGAGACTCTTTGTGACCCTCAGGATGCTCTTGTAAGAATTAAATTGAACATGTTAAGTTCAATGGCTACCAAGCTGCCTGATCACAAATCCAAAAGTCCATTGTTACCAACACAACGCCTGTAGGAGACAACGAGCGTAAATGAGAGCATCCTGTGTTACGCGTGCACAGCTCGGACATCTCAGCAGGCCAGAAAGAACTCGTGGGCAGTCACTGAAGCGACAGTTATTTCACATCCTCGTACGACTGCAATTTTAATGATAATTGGCGATTTTAAAGACTACTTAATAAAATTAAACAGTAAACCACCGTTCTAATTTAGTGCTTCTTAAATTTTTGGGGGGGTTCTAGACTTACTTTGAGAAACTGAGGAAAGCTATGGCTCCTTTTCCCAGGTCGGTGCATCCAATTCGTTGGGGAAACACTTAGAGATCTCCTGTGGGATCTATGTTTTCCAAATTCAGAACCTCTGGCTCTCAGTGCTTCAGGTTGATCCCTTCCTGATGAACGAGCAGTCTCACAATCCTATGGGCTACATCTGAGAAGATTTCAAAATCAGAAGCCAGGCGCCTACTGACCGGACAGTCTCTGTTTTTAACTCAATCCTTTTTTGTCCTAGAACTCAGCATCTATATTAGTTTCAACTGTTGGGACAAAATACCATGAACTTTGTGGGCTAAAACAACACAGATTTATCTTATACCTCTAGAAGCCCAAAGTCCTAAAATCAGAGTGTTGGCAGGGCTTCCTTCCTTCTGGAGGTTCTCAGAGAACCTGTTTTCTTGCCTTTACCAGATTCTTGCTAGAGACCACTAGCATTCTTTGGTCTATGGCATGGGCCTCCATCCTCAAAGACAACAGTTTAGCATCTTCAAATCTCTTTGCTTTCATCTTCCTGCCTCTGGCTTTGATTCTGATTCCTCTGCTTTCCTCTCTTCCTTTATAAGGCCTCCTGTGATTACACTGGGCCCACCTGGATAAGCTAGGCTACACTTCCCATCTCAATATCTTTAACTCAATTGTATCTGTAAAGTCCCTTTTGTATTTAAGGTAGCATATTCACAGGTTCTGGAAATTAGGACATAGAAATCTTAGGGTGTATGTGGGGGAGACATTATTCTCTCCACCACAGCATTCATTTCATTTACATCTTTCTAACATGCACTAGCTCTTGTTTGATTACCTATACTTTCAAGACCAGTCAAATAAAACGAATAATAACTGTGGATTTCAGTTAATATCTTAAACTTACTTCTAACATTTGTTAGAAGTTAGAAGTTCTAACAGTACTTAGTAGAAGTTATTACTTCTAACAACAGCCTCTCCAATGAATTGTGAAAAACTTCTAAAATTAGATGCTGGTAGCCAGAAGTTAATAATTTTGCTTCCAATTCTCTAATGTAAAACCTGTACACTGTGGAAACATGGTCTAATGATCCTATATTTTGAGATCAATTGAGAAAATATAGAAAAAGAACAAAGTAGGGGCTTCCCTGGTGGCGCAGTGGTTAAGAATCCGCCTGCCAATGCAGGAGACATGGGCTCTATCCCTGGTCCGGGAAGATACCACGTGCCGTGGAGCAACTAACCCTGTGCGCCACAACTACTGAGCCTGTGCTCTAGAGCCCGTGAGCCACAACTACTGAGCCCATGTGCCACAACTACTGAAGCCCACACACCTAGAGCCTGTGCTCTGCAACAAGAGAAGCCACCACAATGAGAAGCCTGCACACCACAACGAAGAGTAGCCCCCGCTCACCGCAACCAGAGAAAAGCCCGCGTGCAGCAACGAAGACCCAACACAGCCAAGAACAAAATAAAATAAAATAAATAAATTTATTAAAAAAAAAGAAAAAGAATGAAGTAGTAGGCAGCTTATCTTAAAAGTACAATGTAATCAATCAAAGCTCTTGCACTTAAAGTGTAAAAAACACCATGAACATGCAATGAGAAAGATATGACTTCACAGAAATATTGTCAAAAATCAACTTATAGTTTTTTTAGCTGACTCCATGATCAATACGAGTTTTTTAAGATAATGCAATTTTAAGCTGCATTAATAGTACTATATTTAGAAAAGGGGATAACATTCATTCATTCATAAAAGCTCGTTTTGAAAGCACCTATGTGCCAAGTACTATGCTAGACAATGGAGATACTCTCCACTTTGTACTGCTACTCTGTCCTCATTAGAAAAAAAGAAAAAGTTAGGCTCATATAACCTGGATAAAAAAATGACATTACCGTTATAGGAAAACGCTTAAACTTTAAACTCAATAAAATCTTTGTGCAACAATTTTTTCTGAATTATTACATCTGATCATGCAGATTTATTAGCAAAAGTGCACTTTAAAATGTTTATTATCATCTACATAATGCAATATTATGATTTTAAGCCATCTGTTTTTCAAAATGTTCAAACATCATCAACAGTTTGAAAATTGTTTCTTTTTTGTTTTAATTTTGCTTATATTCCTCCTAAATATCTCTCACCATGAACTGTAATCATTTATAGAATTTTAATTCCATTATTTTTAACTAAACTTTTAATATATTGCAATTTTAAGCTGCAATAAGAGTAGTAAAGGAGGTATTTTAAAATAAAAGATAATTTTTAAGCAAATGATTATGTAGGTGACACTCTAAATTGTCTCAACCTTTTCCACAGACTCAAATCCCTGTTTTATTATTATATTTCAGATATACACATATTCTTAAAATTCCAAATTGATACATAAGTGAGCAGATGCTATTTGTGTTAAAAGTTTTATGACAAAGAAGTAATTAATTCCTCTCCTTCAGTAAAGTAAACACGGAAGAAGATGGGAAAACATGAGCAGTGACTGGTGAATGTATCAGGTCACAAACTCAGGTGCACAGGAAGTGAAACTAGTTCTGGTTAACTTTTGATCACTTCACTTCACCTGCTGAGTTGTCCATCATTCCATTAGCCCATCTGGTCTGCAGATCAGACCAGTGGCACATCAGTGGCAGCTGAGTTATCCTTCTCCCCAACTTCATAGCGTTTTATTCCAATTCTTTCATTACTATCATGCCCCTCTTAAAAGCTTGGGAAAATACTTTGCTGTGCTCCCAAGCCATGCTGGCACAAGAAGAAATTCTCCCATGCTATCTCAGACCATTTTTGCCTAAACATGCAACAGGTAATTCCTACCCACACCACACCAGATTGGATAAAGGGGCTCTTGATGTCTTGCTGCCTCCCGGGGCTTTACTGGAACTGGGGTTCAGAACCCACACCGTTCTAATTAGGGTTTCTATTGTTCTTCACTTCCCTGGTACTTGGCCTCAGACATCAGCCAAGGCACAGAGCCCATTCTCTGGGAATCACACCAATATCCAACCCTTTTGTAACTGCCCATCCCCTTTCCAGTCTAGCAAACTCGAATATTATCTCCAGAGACAAGAAACAGTGGCTCTGACTGACTTTGCAGCTTGCAATTCTGAAGCACAGAAGCTAAGTACTGACTTCTTTGTTCTGTGTTCTGCTATAATTAATAGGCCCACTTTGATGTAACAGGTGCCTCTTGCCCTAGCTCTTTAAGAGGGTGGTGAGGAGGGAAGGGAGAGGGGTGAAAGGGTGGTTCTTGGATAACGAGGAGGTGGATACACAGTGCAGTCTTAGTCTCAAACTCATATAGACTAGAAAAAGGGCAAACATGAGAGTGAATGTTTGGAGAGGAAGCTATTAAATTACGTGGAATTATTGATATTAGAAGAGTTGTGAAGTGTAAATGGCTCTACTTGAAAGGGAATGGGATTAGAGTTAAATCCAGGCTAGGAAAGAATTTTATCTGTTCAGGGAAGAGAGAGAAAAGTGCTAGTTAATTAGCTAGTTTTTAAATGTGTGTATAATTTTACTAATTGTAATTTTTCTTGAAATAAGTAAAATTTAAGTTTTTTAAATGCTATGAGAAATGGAATGTGCTGGGGCAGAAAATTCACTCATTTTTATAGCCTGTTCTCTTCTGGTCACATGGTGATAACAAAATTTAACTCAGAAAAAATTGAAAAAAAAAATACAGAGATCTCATCCTCAACATCCTGTCCCCTTCTTATTGAAGACATTCAATCCTAAATCTCAGATGCTACCAAATATTATGGGATGGAGTTCTCTTTCTCTCTCTTTTTCTTAAATGTATATTTTTGTATTATTACTAAAATAATACTTGTGTTCTTGCTAGACGATTGTATTTTTCAAATGACAATGTAAATTTTATTTTACACAGACGGGAAAAGAATTCAGACACCAGTCCATAAAAGCATTATAGTCTCCTGGTATAAGTACACAATCTGCTTAGCTCTACGGAGAATGTAAAGCTACAATTCCATAAAGGGAACAGTCTGAAACTGGCAACCTAGGCATGCTTGCCTGGGCTACACAGGCCAACCCCAGCCATTACTGGGCACTCAGGAACTAGGGTGCCAGCTACTGATACCAGGGAGCGGCAAAGCAGTATACCGATATCTTTACTCAGGTAATCTATTTTGGCATTTGAAAGTTTATTTAATCCATCTTTGACAGTACCATTTATGCAAGGTAATATGTGGCAAAATATGTTCTTATAAGTGATTTTTGCACAATAATGGCCACTTCTAATTTCATTCTCCTTTTTTCCTTCTGGTTATGGTTTATTACTGCTGCTAATACTGTCAGACTTTGTGCTTGACTTACATGTGAACCTGACTTAGCTGCTCTCCTGAAAGTCCCTGATGTGTTTCCTAGTATTGATAGATAGTGAGCACCTCAGGATACTTTCTTTTTTTAACTTTTTATTTTATACTGGAGTATAGTTGATTAATAATGTGGTGTTAGTTTCAGGTGTACCACAAAGTGATTCAGTTATACATATACATGTATCTATTCTTTTTCAAATTCTTTTCCCAATTAGGTTGTTATAGAATATTGAGCGGAGTTCCCTGTGCTATACAGTAGGTCCTTGTTGGTTATCCATTTTAAACATAGCAGTGTGAACAAGTCAATCCCAAACTCCCTAACCATCCCTTCCCGCACCTCTCCCACCCTGGTAATCGTGAGTTTGTTCTCTAAGTCTGTGAGTCTGTTTCTGTTTTGTAAATAAGTATATTTGTATCATGTTTTTAGATTCTGCATACAAGCGATATCATACAATATTTCTGTTTCTCTGTCTGACTTACTTCACTCAGTATGACAATCTCTAGGTCCATCCATGTTGCTGCAAATGGCATTATTTCATTCTTTTTAATGGCTGAGGAATATTACATTGTATATCTTCTTTATCATACCACATCTTCTTTATCCATTCTTCTGTTGATGGACATTTAGGTTGCTCCCATGTCTTAGCTATTGTAAACAGCTCTGCAATGAACATTGGGGTGCATGTATCCTTTCGGACCATGTTTTTCTCCAGGTACATGCCCAGGAGTGGGATTGCAGGATCATATGGTAGCTCTATTTTTAGTTTCTTAAGGAACCTCCATACTGTTCTCCATAGTGGCTACACCAATTTACATTCCCACCAACAGTGTAGAAGGGTCCTCAGGATGCTTTTCTTTTTTTTTAATAAATTTATTTTATTTATTTATTTTTGGTTGCATTGGGTCTTCATTGCTGTGTGCGGGCTTTCTCATTGCGGTGGCTTCTCTTGCCGCGGAGCACGGGCTCTAGGCACATGGGCTCAGTAGTTGTGGCACATAGGCTCTAGAGCACAGGCTCAGTAGTTGTGGCGCACGGGCTTAGTTGCTCCGCGGCATGCGGGATCTTCCCAGACCAGGGCTCGAACCCATGTCCCCGGCATTAGCAGGCGGATTCTTAACCACTGCACCACGAGGGAAGCCCCTCTCAGGATATTTTCAATGACAGCTAACTAAAGGGACTTTATTGCCTCCCATAAATAAAAGTCCAGATGAAGAACAAATTGTAGAGTGGTCCAATTAGGGCCTTTGCTCCATTTCTCTGCAGTTGTCAACTCTGCGCTTCTGTATGTATGTGTCAGGTTTTTTCTTTTGTTTTTTTGGGGTTTTTTTTAGCTTGATTCCCCTTATCATTGTAACAGAACTGCCATCAACAATTATGGCAACCTGCGTCCTCATTCACATCTGGCTGGAAAGTCTGGCTTTCCATTGCTGTCCATTAAAAGTAAGGAAGGACTTTCTCAGAAAACCTGCCCTGGTGTCTCATTAATTAGAATATGAGGCTCATTTCTATTCTTAACAAGTCACTGGTAAAGGCAATAGCAAGACCAACCACTTCTAGCCCATGAAATCATTACACAAATCTTATAAATGGAAGGAGAAAATCATCATCATCATTATCATCACCATCACTATAATCAGCATTTCAGATAGGTTTAGGAAATTAAACATATTGGTCATTTATGGACTTATTTTTTCTACTAGAGACCCCCACTCCTGCATCTTGACAGTTACACTCCAGGGACCTATTCCCTAAGCATGGAGCTTCAAGCAGGCTTTTTCTAAATTTCTTACCTCCAACTCTTTCCTTCTCATGCCCCTCCTGCAAGCCTTCCCCATCAAGCACATTCTCTCTCCTTGGGGGTCTGCTAAATAAAAGTAAATAAATATACTATATACTATTCATTCATTTAATTGCTATTTTATTAAACTCCTTGTTTTTACTGACCTTGATAGTTTTAAGGAATACAAGACAGGTATTTTATAGAATGTTCTTAACTGGGATTTGTTTGATTTCTTTTTCATGATAAGACTGGGGTTGTCTATAGGTTATTGCCTACATATTGTCTTTTTTTAGTCCAGTGTCAATAACTAACATCTAAGGAAAGCATATGAGAAATCTGTATTATTGTTTTGCTCTTCTCATATATAGAACTTTCCCGCATGTCCTGTAAAAAATTGATTCATTTTACTACAAAACTCCATTTGATCTAAATGTCTTTCATGTTTTCATACAGCACAAAATTAGATCATAATAGCTTCAAATAACGTTCTCTTTTTGGATTTAAATAGGTTATGAAGGTAATTAAATAGTAAAATCAGGTATTTTGAGGCAGATCAAAGACAACTGACCATTCATAAACTTCCTTTTTAAGCTTAATAGTTTGGCTTGCTTACCAATCACCAAAATATTTGACTGACACAGGATTTACAGGCATAGGTTTGATCATTAGCTCTGATATAAACCAATTAGTTCATATTTCTCCCTTACTGGTTTTCTTGGCACCATCAAAAAAGAATTGCCTCTTTGTTTACTTACGTCAGTCTGACAGAAATTTGTTCATTATGTTATTGCCTTTTTGGCATAAGCTTTCATGTGTCATCTTCAATATTTTTAGCTTGTCTTCATGAGAATATAATATCTGGTCTCAATACTGCAGCTCTTAATATATGGAGAATTGCTTTAATTTTCCATTAAGTTATTGACAATTTATAAAACATATATCTATAGAAAATGGTATTTTTTTGTCTCACATGTCCAGTTAGAGATAATAGTACATTCAAGAAATAGCACAAAGAGCCACAATAAAAAAAGATAGCAAATGCATTACCTATTTCCATTTCCACATCTGGCAGCTCGGGGTCAGCACAAGTTTATCTTTGACCCACCCATTACTGATAACGCATTCCTTGTTCTCATTCATTGTGCACAATGAAGCCATAGTAGTCGCTTGGCTGCTCTTCCTATTCCAGACGTAACTCACAAACAACTAGAAAGAAGTAAAATAGCTGTCAATTGTGAATCATCCTAGAAGACCCCAAGAAGCACAGTCAATGAACAGTCCTCTGAGTATCTATCGGTAGAGAGGCTTCTTTGTAATTCTATGTCAAGAATTAAAAGTTAGGGAATTTAACTTTAAGTTCAAGCCAGAATTAATCTAATTTCCATTTGAAAAGGCAAGATTGCAGCACTTAATTTCAGGCAATTTTGGCTTCTCTTCCATCTATCATTTCTCTTGACATTGGGTCTTAAGTTTTTGAGAGTGTGCTAAGGATACTTGGGGAGGAGGGGGGCATTGGGACTGCTTAAATAAAGTATGATATAGGCATCAAAAACTACTATAAAAAGTGAGAAATCTCTTTGTATACTAATTTGGAAAGATCTCCCATATACATTATTAAATGGAAAACTTGAGGTACAGAATAGTATTTTATATGCTTGAAATGGGCACAGAAATAAGAATATGTATTTATACTTATTATATCTTCATAAAGACACACTGAAAGTTTTCACAAGACATGAATAAAAATGGTTCTCTACTAAGGGCAGGAGACAAGTCAGGATGGAACCAAGACTTATCAATGTATCTTTTCATCTTGCTTTATGTATTGTTTTATTTAAAACCAGATGGTCTATTTAAAAGAAAATACAAATAAAATATTTAAATTCTCTCTTGACTCCACATACCCTTCAAACTCTTTACTTCTCTGTCCCCATTTAATGCAAAATTTCATAAAATTATCTCCAGTTTCTCACCTACCATTCACTCTTCAACCTATTTGAACCTGTCTTATTGCCTTCCCACCAGTACTCTTGCTGAAGTCATTAATGATACGTATTTTGCCAAACCCATGTAACAGTTTCCTTTCTAGCCCTGTCTTTCTAGATCAATCTGTATCATTCTACACTATTGACTATTACCTTGTTAGGTCTGTGACACTGTAGCGCTCACTTACCTCTTACTTCTTTGGTCACTCCGGTGTTTCCACTTCCACCTGAGCTCTAACTGTTGGTTCTCCTTATACGTTGGTCCTAGGCTCTCTGGGCTTGGTCTTGGATCATCTTTCATTCTGCTACTAGAAGGTGTCCTTGAGCTCCTTAACTCGAAATACATTTATGTGGCAATTCCAGAATTTTATCTGTAACTCAGACCACCCACTGAGCTCTAGACTGGTGGGGACATGCACTCTTGGATTGTTTCCAGTACTGTGTTACTGCAGACAATGCCCAAGTCAATGACCTTGTAAATATTTCTTTCTGCATACAGCCAGGTGCATCTGTTTGAATAAATTCCCAGAAATGAGATCACCAGACCAAAGATACATGTTTTAAAATGTTAATAGATATTGCTAAACTGATTTCTATGGGGTTATATAATTTTACACTTGCATTAGCAATATATGAGGGCCTGTTTCCTTATTCCCTTGCCAACTGTTGTGAAACTTTTGAATTTTGCCAATGTGATAAGTGAAAAATAGAAGCAAAGTGTATTTCCAGTACATGTTTCCCTTATTATGAATAAGGTTGGACATATTTTACACACTTAATTATTTTCTCTGAACTGCTTATGTTCATAACCTTTATTTTTTGTTGTTGTTGTTGTATGGTTTTTTTTTACTGTGTTACTTATCTTTTCTAAGAGATCTTTATTTAAGAGAATATCTCTTATCTGTGATACAAGTTGCAGATATTCCCCCAGTTTTTCATTTGTCATTTGATTTTGTGGTGTTTTTTTCCCAAGCAGAAATTTCTCTTGTTTTCTTTTCTTTTTTTTTTTCTTTCTCCTCCTTCTCCTTTCTCCTCCTTCTCTTCTTCTCTCTCTTTCATGTTTCCTCCCCACTCTCTCCTGCCCCTTTCAGTCTCCTCTCTTTCCTGTCCTTCCTTTTATATAGTCAAATATTTTTATCTTTCCATTTTGATTTGCAAATTTTGAGTTATAGTTGGAAAGGCCTTTGCCTCTCCAGTGTTATAAAGGAATTGGTCCATATTTTCTTTCAGTGTTTCACATTTAAATATTTCAAGTGCTTAGAGGTTATCCTCATATACAGTGTGTGGTATGAATTTATCTTTTCCAGATGGCAATATTGTTGTTTCAAGAAGATTTATTTAAAATTTTATCTTTGTCCTATTGCTGTCATACTGTGTACTAAATTCTTGTCTTTGTTTCAAACTTTTGATCATTATCCATTGGCCTACCTGTCTATTCATGAACCAGGGACACACTGCTTTAATTGCTGAGAGTTTATAATATGTCTTATTTATTTATTTTTAAAATTAATTTATTTATTTTTGGCTGCATTGGGTCTTTGTTGCTGCACGCGGGCTTCTCATTGTGGTGGCTTCTCTTGTTGTGGAGCACGGGCTCTAGGTGCATGGGCTTCAGTAGTTGTGGCTCGCTGGCTTCAGTAGTTGTGGCTCATGGGCTCTAGAGCACAGGCTCAGTAATTGTGGCACATGGGCTTAGTTGCTCCATGGCATGTGGGATCTTCCCGGACCAGGGATTGAACCCATGTCCCCTGCATTGGCAGGCGGATTCTTAACCACTGTGCCACCAGGGAAGCCCTTATAATATGTTTTAATATGAGATATGACTCATTAGCCCTCATGGCTCTTCTTTTTCCAAAATTATCTTAGATATTTTTCCACACATACTTTAAAATCACCTTGTCTAGTTCTAGAAAAGGGAAGTCTTTTTAAATATGGAAAATAACAGAACATACTTATATACTGAGGAAAATAATCAAATAGAGAGGAGAGGTTAAATTCAGAGGAGAAAGGGAGATAATCAGGAAGAATTCTTAAGTGGGGCAGAGAAGATGATTTCCAGAACATATATAATAAGAATGGCTTTTGATAGTAAAAGGAACATTCATTTCATGGCAAGAAAAATGAAAGTAATTGGCATATAGACTTACATTTTTTGAATGCTATGAAAATGATGGTGTTCCCATATGGTGACTTATATATTCTCAATTAAGTGTGAGGGGAGATATCAGCTGAATGGAGTGGGGTGGATGAGGAATGGAAGATTGGGAAAGCATGAGGAAGTATTATATAGTGTAGAAAACATGAGAAACCAATTGGTTTAATGAAGATTGGGATTGACTGATGACATGAATTAGAGAGAGAAGAAGGCTGTGAGCCCTTTGATGAAGTTTTCAGAGGATGAGGTGGCAGTACCAAGACATGAGGATGTTATAGCAAGATTGCAGGGTCCTCACAGGACCAGGAATCATAATAGTCCAGAAGGGACCATGAGGTACAAAGAGCATAACCTCTGGACCACAATATTTGGGGTATATGAGTATTTACAACCTCCATTTTAGTGGACCAAAGGGAAAATGGTACCCTCCAGGGAGAGCCACATTTCCAATAAGGCAAATAGTTGGAAGGATGGGTTTGATAAGACATTGAGGGTTTATAGGGGATTTGGTATGTGCAGATCTGGGTTCCAAGAGGGCCTAGAGGAAACTCTGGGCAGCAGGGAGAGTTGGAGAATGAGAATAAAGAAATGGGACACAATACATAGCCAGAGCTCAGAATCTTAGGGGAGTTGTTAAAATGCAAGTTCCCAGGACCTATATCCAACAGAGTTTCTGATTCAGTGGAGTTGGGTAGCACCTGAGAATCTGCATATTAAAAGATGCAAAAATGATTGTTACTCACTCTGGCCTTGAGAACCATGTCTCTTGTTGGAGGCTGGGGACTGTGGCACTAAGGGCTTCCTGCAGTAGTTTGATGAAGAGGAGGAAGCATCACTCTTCACAAGGTCAGGTTGTGTTAACTGAGAAACGCAATCATACTTTCACTCTCTCACCTCACTGTTGAAATGTGACAGAGTACACAGATGGTAATCATACAGCTATGCCCCTGTCTCCAGAAGGAGGTGAGTCAAATAGTTTACATAGACTAAATGTCAGATTAAATCAAGAGACCAAAATTCTGACTAAGGAAAAGACAATGAAAGCACTGCAAGAGGTTAGTAAATTCCATAGACATTTTTAGTACTGCATTTTAACTTTGACTTTTAATTTTGTGAAGACATTGCCCAGAGCTTTCTGGTCCGAAAACCACAGTCTCAATAATAAATCCTTTCACTAGTAAAAAAGCAGATGTAACAAACAATGAAAGATCATCAAGAATGTGGTTCAAACTTGATTTTTGTTACACATTTAAAAATTTACTTACAAATTTACTGATATATAGGCAGAATTAACAGCCAGAGTGTTCTTCCTCAAGAAGATAACACTCATGTATGAAGTTTATAAAAAATATCAGATGCTTTTTCCTCTTCTCTTGAACGGTCTTAATTCATCTTAAATATGTCAAGAAGTGGTAGGATCTACAGGGAAGTGAATTTTACTGAGAGAGAAAATGACAACCTAAAAATTATTTCTACTGAGAAAGGTTGAGTATCTTAAATTCCCCCCTGTAATAACACTTAATTCAATTCTCTGCTATCTGTCTTATGCTTTCCTTAAAGATGCCAAGATACTTAACTTTAAAATTGTCTTAAAAGCATACATAAGCAGTGTATGGCAGTTTTTCAATTCAAATGACAAAGAGGGCAAAGAGTAAAAAGTAAAAACCCACCCATTCCCCATCCAATTCTATACTTAATTAATTAGACTATCTGAAACTGTCCTTGTAAATATTTATACTTCTCAATGTATTTTTAACGAATGATAAATACCCTTTGTAACCTCCATTCTTACTGATATAACATGGAAATTATTCCATGTCAGCACATGCTGACTTTTCAATCACTCTTTGTAATCATTGCAGAGCAACACAAAATATGGATTCTACCAATATTTATTTTACTTTTCTATATTTTAGGTTGTCTTCAATTCTTCAATTAATAATGTTGCCCTGAACTGAATATAATCTGACATAAATACTGGCTCACTATCAATAACTTTTTATTCCTAGAAGTAGAATTGTTGGGTCAAAGTTACATGCATTTTATATTCTGGTAGCTACTATCCTCCAGAAAGTTGCACCCATTTATAGGCCCACCAACAATGCCTATAAGAGTTCTATTTTTAGTATGTTGCCAGCTCTAGACAGATCCAATCTTTTTAATTGTTCAAATCTCATTGGTAAAAAGTATCTCATCCTTATTTTAAGTTACAGTTTCCTAATTTGTAATGAATCTTAAGATTTCTTTCCCCAGTGCTTCATAGACATCTATAATTTTTCCATTGAGTTTCACATTCTCTATGCTATAATTATTATTTGCATTACATCTACACAGAGTATAAGCCCCCAAAACAGTATTACAAATTATGCTTTAAACAAAGAAATAATATTTTTTATACAAAGAAATAACATAATCTTTTATATTTACCCACATATTAACCATTTTCAATATTCTTCATTCCTTCCTGAAGACAGGAGTTTCTACTTGCTCTTATTTTTCCTTGGTCTATAGAAGCTACCATAGTATTTCTTCTAATACACGATTCCTGGCTATAAATTTTTTTATCTGAAACTTCTTTTATTTCATTTTCGTCCTTAAAGAATACTTTTCCGGCATATAGAATTCTGGCTTCAGTTATTTATCATTTTAAAAATATTATTCCATTTTCTTCTGTCTTTCATAGTTTCAATGAGAAGTCAGCCATAATTCAAACTGGTGGTTTATTCTATTATTATTATTATTATTATTTTAAATTTTTATTTCTTTATTTTTGGCTGTGTTGAGTCTTCGCTGTTGCACGTGGGCTTTCTCTAGTTGCAGAGAGCGGGGGCTACTCTTCGTTGTGGTGCACGAGCTTCTCATTGTGGTGACTGCTCACTGCGGTGGCTTCTCTTGTTGTGGAGCAAGGGCTCTAGGTGCATGGCCTTCAGTAGTTGTGGCATGTGGGCTCAGTAGTTGTGGCTTGCAGGCTCTAGAGTGCAGGCTCAGTAGCTGTGGCACATGGGCTTAGTTGCTCCATGGCATGTGGGATCTTCCAGGACCAGGGATCAAACCCATGTCCCCTGCATTGGCAGGCGAATTCTTAACCACTGTGCCACCAGGGAAGTCCTTTATTATTATTTTTAATGTAACATGCTGTTTTATTCTCTAACTGCTGTCAAGAATTTCTCTTTATCTGTAGTTTACAGCAGTGAGATCATAATGTGCCTAGGTATGGTTTTCTTTGTATTTTTCCAGTTTGAGGTTTGCTGAGCTTCTGGTATACTGAAAAAATTTTATGTCTATTGCCAAGATTGCTTTCGAAAATAACCCTCAAACCCTCAAACCTGTGCTGTACAGTAGGTCCTTGTTTGTTATCTATTTTAAACATAGCAGTGTGTACATGTCAACCCAAAACGCCCAATCTCCCCTCCCATAACCATAAATTTGTTGTCTAAATTTGTGAGTCTGTTTCTGTTTTGTAAATAAGTTCAATTTGTATCATTTTTTTTAGATTCTGCATATAAATGATATCATATGGTATTTGTCTTTCTCTGTCTGATATACTTAACTTAGTATGATAATCTCCAGGTCCATCCATGTTGCTGCAAATGGCACTATTTCATTCTTCTTAATGGCTAATATTCTGTTGTATATAAGTACCGCATCTTCTTTACTGATTCATCTGTTGATGGATGTTTAGGTTGCTTCCATGTCTTGGCTATCGTAAACAACACTGCAATGAACAATGGGGTGCATGTATACTTTTCAACAATGGTTTTCTCTGGATATATACCCAGGAGTGGGATTGCTGGATCATATGGTAGCTCTATTTTAGTTTCTTAAGGAACCCCCATACTGTTCTCCATAGTGGCTGCATCACTTTACATTCCCACCAACAGTGTAGGAGGGGTCCCTTTCTCCACACCCTCTCCAGCATTTATTGTTTGCAGACTTTTTGATGATGGCCATTCTGACTGGTGTGAGGTGATATCTCATTGTCTTATTTTTTTTTTTTAACATCTTTATTGGAGTATCTCATTGTCATTTTGGCTTGCATTTCTCTAACAATTAGTGATGTTGAGCATCTTTTCATGTGCCTTTTGGCCATCTGTATGTCATCTTTGGAGAAAAGTCTATTTAGATCTTCTGCAAATTTTTTGATTGGGTTGTTGTCTTTTTGTGATATTGAGCCACACGAGTTATTTGTAAATTCTGGAGATTAATCCCTTGTCAGTTGGATTGTTTGCAAATATTTCCTCCCATTCTGTGGGTTGTCTTTTCGTTTTCTTTATAGTTTCCTTTGCTGTGCAAAAGCTTTTGAGTTTAATTAGGTCCCATTTGTATATTTTTGTTTTTATTTCCATTACTCTAGGAGGTGGGTCAAAAAAGATCTTGCTGTGATTTATGTCAAAGAGTGTTCTTCCTATGTTTTCCTCTAAGAGGTTTATAGTGTTCAGTCTTACATTTAGGTCTTTAATCCATTTTGTGTTTATTTTTTGTGTATGGTGTTAAAGAATGTTCTAATTTTTTAATATGTAGCTGTCCAGTTTTTCCAGCACCATTTATTGAAGAGACTGTCTTTTCTCCATTTTATAGTTTTGCCTCCTTTGTTGTAGATTAATTGACCATAGGTGCGTGGGTTTATTACTGGGCTTTCTATCCTGTTCCATTGATCTATATTTCTGTTTTTGTGCCAGTACCATACTGTTTTGATGATGGTAGCTTTGTAGTATAGTCTGAAGTCAGGGAGCCTGATTCCTCCAGCTCTGTTTTTCTTTCTCAAGATTGCTTAGGCTATTTGGGGTCTTTTGTGTTGCTATACAGGTTTTAAGATTTTTTTGTTGTTGTTCTAGTTCTGTGAAAAATGCCATTGGTAATTTGATAGGGATTGCATTGAATCTGCAGATTGCTTTGGGTAGTATAGTCATTTTGACAATATTGATTCTTCCAATCCAAGAACATGGTATTTCTTTCCATCTGTTTGTGTCATCTTCTATTTCTTTCATCAGCATCTTACAGTTTTCAGAGTACAGGTCTTCTGCCTCCTTAGGTAGGTTTATTCCTAGGTATTTTATTCTTTTTGATGTGATAATAAATGGGATTGTTTCTTTAATTTCTCTTTCTGATCTTTCGTTGTTAGTGTATAGAAATGCAACAGATTTCTGTGTATTTATTTTGTATCCTGCAACTTTACTGAATTCATTGATGAGCTCTATTACTTTTCTGGTAGCATCTTTAGGATTTTCTATGTATAGTATCATGTCATCTGCGAACAGTGACAGTTTTACTTCTTTTCTGATTTGGATTCCTTTTATTTCTTTTTCTTCTCTGATTGCTGTGGCTAGGACTTCCAAAACTATGTTGAATAAGAGTGGCGAGAGTGGACATCCTTGTCTTCTTCCTGATCTTAGTGGAAATGGTTTCAGTTTTTCACCATTGAGTATGATGTTTGCTGTGGGTTTGTCGTATATGGCCTTTATTATGTTGAGGTAGGTTCCCTCTATGCCCACTTTCTGGAGAGTTTTTATCATAAATCGGTGTTAAATTTTGTCAAAAGCTTTTTCTGCATCTATTGAGATGATCGTATGGTTTTTATTCTTCAGTTTGTTAATATGGTGTATCACATTGATTGATTTGCGTATATTAAAGAATCCTTGCGTTCCTGGGATACATCCCACTTGATCATGGTGTATGATCCTTTTAGTATGTTGTTGGATTCTGTTTGCTAGTATTTTGTTCAGAGTTTCTGTATCTATGTTCATCAGTGATATTGGTCTATACTTTTCTTTTTTTGTGATATCTTTTTCCGGTTTTGGTATCAGGGTGATGGTGGCCTCATAGAACGAGTTTGAGAGTGCTCCTCTGCAATTTTTTGGAATAGTTTCAGAAGTCTATGTGTTAACTCTTCTCTGATTGTTTGATAGAGTTTGCCTGTGAAGCCATCTGGTCCTGGACTTTTTTTTGTTGCAAGTTTTTAAATCTCAGTTTCAATTTCAGTACTTGTGATTGGTCTGTTCACATTTTCTATTTCTACATGGTTCAATCTTGGAAGATTGTACCTTTCTAAGAATTTGTCCATTTCTTCTAGATTGTCCATTTTATTGGCATATAGTTCCTTGTAGTAGTCTCTTATGATCCTCTTGATGAGTCTGGCTAAATGTTTATCAATTTTGTTTATCTTTTCAAAGAACCAGCTTTTAGTTTCATTTATCTTTTCTATTGTTTTCTTCATCTCGATTTCATTTATTTCTGCTCTGATCTTTATGATTTCTTTCCTTCTACTAACTATGGGTTTTGTTTGTTCTTCTTTCTCTATTAGCTTTAGGTGTAAGTTTAGGTTGTTTATTTGAGATTTTTTCTTGTTTCCTGAGGTAAGACTATATTGCTATAAACTTCCCTCTTAGAACTGATTTGCTGCATCCCATAGGTTTTGGATCATTGTGCTTTCATTTTCATCTGTCTCTAGGTATTTTTTGATTTCCTCTTTGATTTCTTCAGGGATCCATTGGTTGTTTAGTAGCATATTGTTTAGCCTCCACGTGTTTGTGTTTTTTACAGTTTTTTTTTTCTTGTAGTTGATTTCTAATCTCATAGTGTTATGGTAGGAAAAGATGCTTGATATGATTTCAATTTTCTTAAATTTACCGAGGCTTGCTTTGTGGCCCAGCATTTGATCAATCCTGGAGAATGTTCCATATGCACTTGAGCAGAATACGTATTCTGCTTTTGGATGGAATGCTCTTTAAATATCAATTAATTCCATTTGGTCTAAAGTGTCATTTAAGGTCTGTGTTTCCTTATTGATTTTCTGTCTGGATGAGATGTCCACTGATTTAACTGAGGTGTTAAAAATTCCCCCACTATTATTGTGTTACTGTCACTTTGTCCTTTTATGGCTGTTAGTATCTGCCTTATGTTTTGAGGCACTCTTATGTTGGGTGCCTATATATTAACAATTGTTATATCTTCTTCTTGGATTGATCCCTTGATCATTATGTAATTTCCTTCTTTGTCTCTTGTAACAGTCTTTATTTTAAAATCTATTTTGTCTGATATGAGTATTGCTATTCCAGCTCTCTTTTGGTTTCCATTTGCATGGAAGACCTTTCTCCATCCCCTCACTTTCAGTTTGTATGTGTCCCTAGATCTAAAGTGGGTCTCTTGTAGACAGAGTACAAAATAAGACAGGTCTTATTTTTGTATCCATTCAGCCAGTCTACGTCTCTTGGTTGGAGCATTTAATATGTGTATATTTAAGGTAATTATTGATATGTATGTTCTTATTGCCATTTTGTTAATTGTTTTGGATGTGTTTTTGTAGGTCTTTTTTCTTCCCTTCCTCTTTTGTTCTCTTCTCTTGTGATTTGATGACTAACTTTAGTGTTGTGTTTGGATTCCCTTTTATTTTTTGTGTGTGCATCTATTATAGATTTTCGGTTTGCAGGTACCATGAGGTTTTGATATGGCCGTCTATATATAAACAAGATTGTTTTCAGTTGCTGGTCTTTTAATTTCAAATGCATTTCCAATATCCTGCGTTGTGCTTTCCTCGTCTCACAATTGCTTGTTTTGATATCATATTTGTGTGTGAATGATTTCCTACCTTTACTGTATGGTTGGCTTTACCAGTGAGCTTGTCCATTCATAATTTTCTTGTTTCTAGTTGTGGCCTTTTCTTTTTCACCTAGAGAAGTTCCTTTAGTATTTGTTGCAAAACTGGTCTGGTGGTGCTGAATTCTGTTAGCTTTTGCTTGTCTGTAAAGCTTTTGATTTCTCTGTCAAATCTGAATGAGAGCCTTGCTGGGTAGAGTATTCTTGGTTGTAAATTCTATCCTTTCATCACTTTATATTGTGCCATTCCCTTCTGGCCTGCAGAGTTTCTGCTGAGAAATTAGCCAATAACCTTATGCGAGTTCCCTTGTATGTTATTTTTGCTTTTCCCTTGTTGCTTTTAATATTTTTTCTTTGTCTTTATTTTTTGTCAGTTCAATTACTATGTGTCTCAGTGTGTTCCTCCTTGGGTTTATCCTGCCTGGGACTCTCTCTGGACTTGGGTAACTGTTTCCTTTCCCATGTTAGGGAAGTTTTCAGCTATTATCTTTTCAAATATTTTCTGAGGTCCTTTCTCCCACTCTTCTCCTTCTGGGACCCCTATCATGCAATTGTTGGTGTGTTCAATTTTGTCCCAGATATCTCTTAGACTGTCTCCATTTCTTTTCATTCTTTTTGCTTTATTCTGTTCCATGGCAGTGAATTCCACCATTCTGTCTTCCAGCTCACTTATCCGTTCTTCTGCCTCAGTTACTCTGCTTTTGATTCCTTCTAGTGCATTTTTCATTTCAGTTATTGTATTGTTCATCTGTTTGTTTGTTCTTTAGTTGTTTTAGGTCTTTGTTAAACATTTCTTATATTTTCTCTATCTGTGCCTCCATCTTTTTCTGAGATCTTGGATCATCTTCAGTATCATTACTTTGTATTCTTTTTCCAGTAGATTGCTTATCTCCACTGCACTTAGTTGTTCTTCTGGAGTTTTATCTTGTTCCTTCATCTGGGACATATTTCTCTGCTGTCTCATTTTGTCTGGCTTTCTGTGATTGTGGTTTCCGTTCTGCAGGCTGCAAGGTTGTAGTTTGTCTTACTTCTGCTGTCTGCCCCTGGTGGATGAGGCTGTCTAAGAGGCTTGTGCAGGCTTCCAGTTGGGAGGGACTGGTTCCTGCCCACTGGTAGGTGGAGTTGGGTCTTATCCCTCTGGTGGGCAGGGCCGAGTCATGGAGTGTGTTTATCAGGCAGCTGTGTGCTCAGGAACACTTTAAGCAGCCTGTCTGCTGATGGGTGGGGCTGTGTTCCTGCCCTGTTGGTTGTTTGGCCTGAGGTGTCCCAACACTGGAGCCTACAGGCTATTGTGTGGGGCTAGGTCTTGTTGAGAAAATGGTGGCCTCTGAGAGTGCTCACACCAATGAGTATTCCCCAGAATTACTGCTGCCAGTGTCCTTGTCCCTGCAGCTAACCACAGCCACCCCCCCACCTCCACAGGAGACCCTCCAGTACTACCAGGTAGGTCTGGCCCTGTCTCTTATGAGTTCACTGTTTTCCCTGGGTTTTGGTGCATAAGAGACCCTGTGTGCACCCTCCAAGAGTGGAGTTTCTTTTTCCCCCAGTCCTGTGGAATTCCTGTGATCTAACCCTGCTGGACTTCAAAGCCAGATTCTCCGGGGGCGCCTCCTCCAATTGCCAGACCCCCAGGCTGGGGAGCCTGACATGTGGCTCAGAACTTTTACTCCTGTGGGAGAACTTCTGTGGTATAATTATTTTCCAGTTTGTGGGTCACCCACCTGGCATGTATGGAATTTGATTTTACCGCGATTGCACCCCTCTTACAGTCTCATTGTGGCTTCTTCTTTGTCTTTGGATGTAGGGTATCTTTTTTTGGTAGGTTCCAGTGTTTTTTGTTGATGGTTTTCAGCAGTTAATTGTGATTCTGGTGTTTCTGCAAGAAGAGGTGAGCTCATGTCCTTCTACTCCACCATCTTGTCTCCCAATCTAGTCTCCAAAGATTTTAAAGAGCTATGAATTAGTAAAAAAAGTCATTCAGATTTATAGCATTTTAATCTAAATTAAAAATATAAAGGCAAAACAGTTTTTTAATGGGAAAGGTAAAGAACAGCCAGATCATCAATATAAAAATTAAATGCCAATTTCTTCATTTACTTAATACTTTTTAAATAAAGACAGTTAATCCATTCTCATTTATATAGTGGGAACATGGATATCTTTAGGTTTATTTAACTTTTTCTATTTCTATTCATTTAAAAAATTTCTTTCTCTTAAAATTATGAATTTTTGCAAAACTGATATTATTTTCTCTTTCATTTTTTTTTCATTTGAAAGTGTGACCGTTTATTTCTATGCTACTTATGGTTAACCTTTACATTTAAAAAATGTTTTAACTTTATAACACATGTTTTCCTAACAATGACAAAAAGGAACTATCTGCAACTTCTCTTCCAACCAAAATAAACTTTTTAGCATATGGAGGCAACATGAGGCAAAGTCAACTTTCCTTCTGGTTGTGCAGAGAATTAGGTTTATGGACAAAGGAGTTTGCTGCTGGGTCCTACTCTACTTCTTCCTTTTTTTTTTTTTTTTCATATTAACAACTTATTTTTTATTTTTGAATATCACAAACTTCAATCAGAATACTTAAAAAAATATTATTCTGCATGTGCTTAACAAATTTGACAAAGGGCAAGGATCCAGTTGACTTGTATTATGCTATGAAGTTTGAACTGAAAAGCCAATTCACATGTATTTAAAATCGTTACGTACAGGTAACCACGAACACTTCACTGCATTAGTCTGATGGCATCCTACCTCTATGCACACGTTCATGTAACACTACTAGTAATTACCCTGGAGCAGAGGCAAAATGGAGATGGAGGAATTGCCCTACAAAGCAAGTTTAAGGGATTAAACAGTGTCATCATCATCGTCATCACTACTGAGGACAAAGCTGCGCCTGTAGACAGGGGCCCTTCCTCCTTAACATTCCCTAAACCACCTGCAGTCCCTCTCTCATTGGAATCTTCAAACAACTTGTCACTGGAATTGTCATCAAACAACTTCTCATTGGAATCGTCATCTTTGAACATCTTTTCATCTATGACTTCATCTTCTTTTACATCTACATCTTCCTCATCTACTTTTCCGTCTGAATCTTCAAACATCTTTTCATCTGCATCGTCTTCTTCATCCTTTTCATTTGCATTTCCCAGCCCCTTTTCTTCTGCTTCTTTGTCCTCTTTTTCATCCGACTCATCATCAAATACTTTTTCATATGTTTCTTCCTTCTCATCTGACTCTTCATCAAATTCCTTCTCAGAGCCTTCTTCATCAAACACTTTCCTGGAGCTGTCATCTTTGAATTCTGATTTTTTAGCGTCATTTTCTTCTAACTCTTCTTCAGAAACGTTTTCATTAAATTCCTTTTCAGAGCCCTCTTCCTCAAAACCTTTCTCAAGGCCGTCTTCTTTTAACTCTTTTTTCAGAGTCATCTTCAAACTGCTTTTCCGAGCACTCTTCAGACCCTCGTTCTGAGCTGCTGTCTTCAGCTGCCTTTTGGGGGCTGGCCTCCTCCTCAGACTCCTGCTCAAGGCCATTCTCATCCGGATCCGTTTTGGGTCTCTTCTTTTTGGACTCTCATTCAGGGCCATTCTCTTTCGACCCTTTTTTAGGACTACCCTCTTCATGCTACGTCTCAGGGCTGCCTTCTCTGGACTCTCTGTCAGAGAAGTCTTCTTCACGCTCTCTTTTGGGACAGCCTTCCTCAAACTCTCTTTCGAGGCAGCTCTCTTCAGATTCTTTTTGGGGACAGCCTTCTTCAGCCTCTTTTTCAGGGCCACTTCCTTTAGCATCTTTTTCAGAAGCAGCTTCTTCATCTTCTCCCCTATCTTCTGTTTTTTCAAACTTCTTTTCATCTATAAGTTCTTCAAATGCCATTTCAGTTGCGGCTTCTTGAACATTTGTTTGAGATGTGCCAGGGTGCTCTGAAAAATGCCTAACTCTAGAAGGCCCCACCCTTCTGGAGCACAGATGGAATCTGAATGCTGAAGGCCTCTGTTGGCCTCGGGAGTGTTGAGGAAAGCCTCCCATCCTCTCAGCCTTTCCTCCCTTTCTCTCATGGTCTCCTCCACCTGATAATCTGTAGTCCCATCCCACACTTGGGCAGTGATTTGATGGCCACCAAACCACATTCCATTGAGGGTTTGAATACAATAACCAGCTTCCTCGGGATCCCTAAAGGACACAGAGGCCACACCATCAGGGTGCCTATCAAAGAGAAGGAGCTTCCTAATTTGTCCAAACTTTGAACACTCTACTTGAAGGTTTTCTCTGATCTTGTTTGGCATGAACGATCATCCTCAAAATCCATGTGGATCATCCTCAAAATCCATATGATGAAACATATTTTTGATGATGACAACTTGCTCGTGGCGTATTCGGGATGGGCCAACTCTTCTCTCAGGTCTCCAATCCAACTGCTTTTGTTGCATAGACAACTTTTTCTTGTAGTCCTTGCACTTCTTCTTCTTCTTTGAGGTGTCGTATTCCCCTTTCAGTTGAAACTTTGCCACCTCCACATGTAATTTGTAGCCTCTAATTTCATCTTCATCCAAAAGTTTTAATGCGAGATCCACAGATTCTCTCTTCAAATAACAGCAAAGTCCATCTCCTTTAAGATTTCCTTGATTATCTTTGTAAAGCTTGACCTTAAATTCTTGTTTGAAGATCTCTCATAATAATGCAAAACTTGGACATGAGCTGTATAAATTCATCCACTTGTAGTGTCAGGAGGCAAATCAGACACATATACATTTGTATTTCTGTCTTCTTCAACATGAAACCATCCTGATTCAGCCTTTCTCTTTTCTCCCCTCTTTTTGGGATAACTGGGTTCGGGAGTTTTTCTTTGCGGAGGTTCCTCTGCAGTCCTAGCACTGACATCTTGGACACTTGCAGTAGAACTAGATGCACCATCATTAGAAAAGCCATAATTGGCCTGATATGTAGCAATAAAATCTTCAGTGATCTTGGGGAACCAAGTCTTCTTGTCCAGGTCCCATTCATATGGGGTGTCAGTCGGCTGCTGCCCGAAAGAATCGGTTTCTCCACTGGGATCTTTCTGGGTGTCACAGTCCTTGGTGTCTCCGTACAATTCTTACATTCGCAACTGCTCATCAAACTCGTCGTTTGCATCCAAGTTGTTGCCGCTCATGTTGCCGACTTAGCCCAGGGGCAGGGTCCAAGCGAGCGAAGAGGCCAAGCTGATGCTGGTTCACCCTGTCAGGTCTTGCTGCTGCCGCTCGATCCAGAAAACGGCAGAAGTGCACACACGAGCTGCCGCTGCCGATCAAGTCTGCGACGACTGCGGCTCCCGCGGCAATGTCCAGAAACCACTTGAAAATGGAGGCCCACTTAGGCTGACGCAGTCGCCATTGTCCCCTACTCTGCTTCTTAGTCTAGCTCCACCACCCCCTCCCATGGAAGTTAGCTCACTTTGGTAAGAGAGTCTCTCATGTGTTTTTGGCTTGAGGCAAACACTGGAGCCTGGTGCTTCCAGATGGAGATAAGTACCATTGTGCTTATTACACTACCCTTATGATACATTTCCCAGTTAACTACTCAAAAACCTGTTCACACTCAAAGCCTTTATGCCTCTGATCTTAGTGTTAACACATGGGTCCTAGTCTAGTCTATTCTTTCCCTGTATTATTAGTGGTTTCTACAGCTCTGTTGGATTTTAGCATCAATTTGATCCCATTTATATATCTTCCCAAAATTCCTACATGCTTTGGGCTTACCAGTTTTCATGCTTTGTTGTTTCACATTTTTACATTTCTTCTAGCATCTTAATGTGAGTTTAGGATAAGGGAGACAGGAGCGCATACATTTAGTTAGTTACCTTCCTTTGAATGAATATTTACAATTAAAAACATCAAAACAAAACTTCAAAACTCATATTAATAAAGATGGTTTTATTCAGTTATAGGACAGGGCACATAAAAATCAAATATTTGATTAAAATTTAACCCTTTACTCAAAACTAGAAATTTTAAATATTAATAAGTAAATTTTTAGGAGATGTCTAAATTGTTAACCACTTATTATTTAAAAACTTTAAGGCAGATATTTACTTATGCACTGAATCCCAAATAGGTAAAAAGAATAATCACCCAAAGTTTGTTATCAATTAAAACAAATTAAAGTTAGTACTTAATTAAAGAAAAATTGTTGCATGTTAAGGAAATATAGCACATGCTTAATGTCAGTTCCCTCTCCCCATTTCATATTAAAGAATCACATACTCTCCTTTCACTTCTCCTAAGCAGCGTAGGAAAATCCCATATATAATAAAAGCTTAAAGTTTAATCTTCCCTAATATTATCTGATCATAAATTTCTTTGGTCAATGGAACGTATGATTTTTTCAACTTATCCATGAAGTAAAGTGGATCAGAAATTCTCAATGGACTAAATCCTTCTTCCACCAACCGAAACTTCTGTAGTTTGAATGTTCCTGTTGTTTCCATCTTTTCCTATAAAACAGTGACCAGGATTAGTGGAGTCAGTCGATGTTATGTATAATATACAAATAAAATATTCAACAATATAGACTGTAATATGTAATTATAACATTTTTATATCCAGTGACCATCTCTATTTTCACTGATAATTTAATATTAGGAATTTTAAAATGCTCTTTAGAACACTTAAATCTTTACCTTGATTTTCCTGTGAACTTCATTAAACATAGAATTATGAATATAGCTAATCACTGATTACAAATATGTCTAAAATATATAGGTTTATCTCTTCAATCCAATGTCAAGGCAATATTATTTACAAAGAATGCTACTAGATGGCAAGAAGATAAAAGCTATAAAAGACAGCAATCTATTCCATAAGGCAGAATACTGCAAGAACCAGAGGGGGTAAGGAATGATCTAAAACTTGGGTTCCCAAACTATGCACTGAGGTGCCTCATAGTACCTCAGTGAATTGCCAGAGTCCCCATAGGATATTTATAATTTTCAAGGTAAACCCAGTGACATCTGTTGTCACACTACCAACTACTTGGTCAAGGTAGTTCACAGTTTCAATATTAGTTTATGATACATTCTTTTCAATGACATCATATCTTTGAGAAACAGGGTTTTTGGTGGTTGCTATGATAAAAAGCAAGTATAACCAAAAATCAAGGTGGAATATGGAATTAGTCTGGCCCTGTTCAGCACAATCTAATTCCAAAATTTGAGGAGCTGTGCAATGCCCAAGTTACATCTCCTTAATACATGTGGTTATTTAAATATGAAATAAAAGCATTTTTCTTTCCATTTATATGCATTATTTTTTCAAACAGCAACTTATTTATTAGACCTAAATAGTTATTTTGCTTTGCCCTAAGTACTGAATAAATGAATGTTTAGGTATTTGTTTTGGCCCAAGAGTACCATGAAATAATTACTAAGACACTAAAGATGTTATGAATCAAGAAAGTTTAAGAATCTTTGCTTTAAGGAATTTAAAGGAGACAAGGATATTATCTCTGTGGTAGTTCAGGCATAGGGAAGCAACCTTGTTTTAAGTCAGATGACATGTAGGGTCCATACAAGGTTCTATGAGTAGTTTGGCCATTTTTATGCATCCTTCTGAACAAATGCAACTAAGTCAACTTTTCTTTGAACCTTCTTCCCTGATCTCATCCCCTACCCAACACTGCCATCACAGAATGAGATGTAACTGTGTAGAAACACATATTCTTTTCTCTTTTTAAAAAAATTAGTTCACATTATACAATTTGATAGTCTGCCTTCTTTAAAAAAAATATATTATTCCTGGTATGTTTCTCCAGGTTAGGTAATTTTCATCAAAATGGCACTTTTTAATGGTGTCATAAGATCTCATCTAATTATAATATGTTAATTAACCTTACTCTTATTCTTGAACTTATATAGAGAATATTAAAAAATTTTACTACGTAAATAATAACATTTTATATATAACATTTGTGCATCTTTAATTATGTCCTAAGGGTAAATTTCTGGAAATGAAATTACTAAATCAAAATATATGCAAATTCTAAGAGTGTGATCACATATTTACCAAATTATATTTGAGAGAGATGATAACAATTTGTGTTCCCACAAGCAGAATGAAAGGACCAGTTTAATTTCATCTCAGCCATACTGAGTAATATCACATTTAAAAATTTTTTGTAAATATATTGCTGAAAAGAATCCTTTTTAAATTTGTGCTAAACAGATTTTTAATAAGATAGTTGTCTTATTCATTTTGTCAGAAGTAACTTATATGTTTGCATTGCTTATATCAGATCACTTATTATAATTTATTTATTAAATAATTTTAGTGCCTACTAAGTGTCATGCATTGTGCTAACCATAGCAAATACTGTAATAAACGTAACACTCATGGGCCAAGTTCTTTTAGGTGTTTAATGATCCTAAAATATTTTCTATATTTGTACAAGACTGATTTAATCTTATAGAGGAGTCCTATGACAAAATATTTCCTCTGCTTAATGACAGTGAATTTTAAGCTGCCCTTGGAGGAAAATGTTTAAAATATTATTTGATCCATCAACTTTCTACTCTACTAAGAATTAAAATCCATTCTTTCTGGGGTGAGATGGGAGACGCAGGAGGGAGCTGGGTGTGGTTATAAAACGTGAGGGAGCCTTGTGGTGGTGGAATTGTCCATATCTTGACTATGGTCATTGATACATGAAGTTACACAGGTAATAAAAATGTATAGAGCTTAATACACACATACACACAAATAAGTACAAGTAAAACAGAGGAAATTTTAATAAGATGAGTGGATTGTATCAATGTCAATATCCTGGTTGTAATCATTTACACAGGATCTCTCTGTATTGTTTCTTACAAATGCATGTGAATCTACAATTATTTCAAAAATTTCAATTAAAACCGTGTTACTTCTTTTTCATATTTAGCTACCTTTATTATTTCAGAGGACTGCTATGAAAATAATCTGACACAATATATGTAAAAGCTCTTAAAATATTATGTAAATGGAATATGTATTTATGACAGTTTAGATGATGTGTCTCATTGGCCAAGCAGTGACTTGGCCACAAGGATTACCCAGCAAATGCTTTAAAAAAGAATATTAAGTCAGCTATTGTTCTATCAGGGATGTAACAGAGATATGACAAACATATCCAGAAAAATTCTATGTGATTGGATGTTAAGAGATGATGAAGACTAGCTTTGGGAAATTCTATTTGAGGCACAATATTAAATGAATAAATGGCTGGATAAATGAGCAGGCAAAGTTACCCAGGAGCTGAGAAAATTCGTTTTCTTTTTACTGGAATTTACTCCAGCAGCCTAACAAGAGAAAGCCCACCTCTTAAAACCAATGAGTTCAGAATTCCCCCAAAATATAAGGTCCCCAAAGGAGACTGGACAGAATGAAGATAAAACATTAAAGGCAAAATTGCTTAAAGCCAATTGCCTTGAGGGTCTACACACATCCTGCAGACACTTTGATGTCAGCTTGGTGGAACCTAATTTTAGGTACACAGCACCAAATGTCTTCACAAAGCATGAAGGCATGTGTAAGATTTGGGTTTGGCTTGCCACCATCACTGGGCCCCTCATTTATCTGATTGAAGAGGAGAAGAGCAACAAATAGGACGATGACAAAGACTTCCTAGCATTTTATTGTCCTCCCTTCTATAATTAGGCTTCAAATATGGCATAAATTAGCATCCCAATGCTTTTCATTGTTCTTGACATTTTCTAATAAAAATAAAATGCACCTATTATCTAAGCGGTAAATATTATTTTATAACTAAACCATCTCCAGATTCCTGGTCTTAAATTTTATGGGTAGGTAAAATTACCTGAATTCTTAAAAATTGTGGGCAGGCATAAGCCGGTAAAAATGTTACAACTTGTTCATAAACTTTTTCCAAGTCTAAGGACGTATTTGGTTTTAAAGTTATAGAAGCCATTCCTGCTTTTCCTTCATAATCTGAAAAAAAAAGTTTGTAATAGCACCAGTTTTACAAGTGGTAGGTGAACTTTTTAAAAAATCCAGTTAATTAGACACTAATTGTTACAAATATAGACATTACATCTATTGCAGCAATAACAGTGCAACAGTAGTATAAATGAGTGGGTCTTTCCCTGAGCATATGATTTACTCCCTAGAAATGATTTAGGAGAAAGGAAGTGCAGAGTCTATGTTTAATTGTTTATACCACAAAAACGAAATAGATGGAATAGAAAACACCATAAGTGACCCATAATATGCATCCTGCCACTACTATTATAAAATATTAAGAGGAAACATCTTTTTAAAGGCAAATATATTTTAGAGAAATGTCCATGTTAAGCATCAATGCAAAAAATAAAGGGTATTATTCAATATCTTCAAGTTAAGAAACTAGAGGCAGGTATTTCCACAACTAATTCCACAGATTGCTTACTGCTTATCATGCCACCTTTTTTCCAGGGCTTTGGAATCTCTTGTAGCATTTTCCCGGCACCCAGTGCCTGTCTATTAGAGTTAACATCCTCTTTCTTTGCCCCCCTATCCAAACATTCCCACACTCAGTGTCCCCTGCACCTACAAACATTAATTGGAAAATACTGTCACTTGTTTAAAAAAAAAAAAAAGGCAGTAAAAGGGAATAGCTGTCCTGTGATTTCAAGTTGGTCACTTTTCTTTGCCATTTTCACCATCGTGAGACAATCCTCATAGGCATATTTATAACGATAAATGAGGCCAACCAGATTTTAAAATAATTTCTGAAAAAGATTCAACTTAACTACAAGTCAGTGTTATTAAACATTTAAATTAGAACACATTCCTATTTAGTGGTATGTATAAACTCTAGTCATCAAGAGAAAAATAACAGACCATTGAAAAGCTGTAAATATTCTAGCAGTGAGTCACTGATCAGAGTTTTCAAGATCTGCTTAGAAATACACACATACATTAAAATGCAGTTGGTACCTTTCCCCTGGTGTGACCATGAAGTTTGCTAGCTTGGTCTAGGGCATTACTTGCCAAGCCAAAACTAAGATATTTATTTTAATATGTGAAAAATGAAATGCTGAATTAATAAAATTGTTGCAAAGTGAAAGGAAAGTGGCACATTCTGAGAACCCTTTCCAAACCTGAAACATATTCATACCTGGTACAGCCACACCATAGACATTTGTGTCCTGTATGAAATCCAACATTCCAATAATATCGGCAACCTCTGTGGTTGCAATATTTTCCCCTTTCCATCTAAACAAAAAACAAGTTCCAGTTAGTTACCTACACTTGAAGAATGAGGTGCCCAGCTTTAAGTTTTAGTGCCTTGCATTTGGCTCTGTGCAAGCACCTAATAATAAAAAATAACAGCACTTTTTAAAATGAAAAACATTTCTAAGGAAGAACTTTTTTGAGAAGTCAACAAAGTCAGTATCTGTTTTTTATTTAAAATTACATTATCTGTGTCTCATTGGTATCAACTGCTACTGTAAAAGGGTTTTTTTAATATGTCATAACAAATAAAATAACAACAAATCCCTCTTTGTTTTGTAATATAATAACAGTGAAGTACAAAGCATTCTCTATCTCTACTGATAGAAAAAACTGAAAGGAAGGCTATAGCTGTCTTTCGTGTACTGACTCCCTTTAATTTCTAGGAATTAACCCCTTTGGCTCTTTTAATGCCTATGAGTGTTTTAATTACAATGATTTCACATAAGGTGACCTCCTAACATGACACAAAGAAGGTAAGGAAATAGGAAGTATAATTCATTTATTCATTCAAACGTTTTTGGACTGTCTACTGTCTGTCCTCTACTGTTCTATAGTCATTGATTAGCAAAGCAAAATAAATTCATAAGCCTAAAATAACCCTAAGGAATTAAAAAAGCAAATATAAGAAAGGGAAATTTTGCTGTTTCACTATGTTTGCCATTAGGTCAAGAATTAGACCATATTTGACTAAATTGGTTTTCTGTTTTAACCCTACCATTTAGACTTCACATCAGCCTGCCTGTATCATATGCTAAAAAAAAAGAGCTCACTGATTTGGACCCAAATGATTCATTAAGATAATTACAAAAATGACATCAAAATGTAACTTATGTTTCAATCTAGAAACAGATGGGCAGTGAATTTTTAAACTGGGAGACATTATTGAGATAAAAGCTCTCCGTTCCCTGAAGACAGCAGGTGGTGTATAATGTTTCCACAGAGCCTCACTCAGAGCAGGGTTCACAATCACGGAGCAAGCTTTGCAACCGACGCTATTTCATACCTGAAAGTGTCTCCAATACGGTCCCAAAAATAAAGGAAATTCTCTTGGTCTTGGACCATTAAATCTCCGGTGTTAAAGTAAACATCTCCCTTCCTAAAAACATCACAAAGCAATTTCTTTTCTGTGTGCTTCCTATTTCCAGCATAGCCAAAGAAGGGATTCTTTGCATTCACTGGAGAAATGAGAAGTCCAGGTTCCCCTGGGAGAGAGGTATTTTCAGTGATTTGATTACAACTATTATTACACACCATGCATGTACCTAAGTTACATATGACCAACACATCCAGTGTAGCTTATCTTACTTTCCTCTGAACTTATTTTTATTATATTTGACATCAATTACTCTGGGTGCCTAAATCTAACACCGTTTCACAGACTGCCAAAGCACAAATCACTTTGGAAAAACTAACGAAAAGGAAATTGAATGTAAAGAAAGGAATATCAAATTTATTTTACATCCTGGGTGGATACAGCAATGGCTACTTTTTTTGATTATGTAGATTCTAACCCTGATAATAATGACAATTATATAAATAACAACTACAATAATAATTTTAAATAAGATTATGATGGTAGCAATATTTATTTATTGGGCACTTACTATGGAGCAAGCCCCATGAGAAATGCAACTGTCACCTTATTAATTTTTCAAAGAAATCCTTTGAAATTGATCATTATAATCCCTATTTCACAGGGAAGGCACTAGGGTCCAGAAGAAGGAAGTATGTTAGCAAAGTCCAACAGATAAAAAGGAATGGACCTAGAACTCAAATTCAAGTCCCTATGATTTTTCTGTACAATATTATCTCTGATTTAATAAATATGTTATTAGAAGCTTAAGAATATGTTTTATTCCTCTGGAATGTTACTCTGGAAATCCTCAATGGACAGGAGATAAGCCACGAAATTTATTAGTTTTACTTACATTTAGACACATTATTTAAAATAATTTTTAATCGGACTTATTCAAGTTAATCAAGATACTGCCCAGCAATCAACAAGGTAAAAAACTACGTCTAAGAGTAGAAGACAAAGGGGAGCAGCAATCACTTCCCCAGAAGATTTCAAGGCCATTGTTGACTTGTTTTGGCCACTGTGAAGACAGCTAACATCTATGTGATGGGTTAGATGAGGCTGTGTTCCAGCAAACTCTAAAGCGATTTATGTCATTTTAACACTCTCTTTTCAATTCTTTTTTTTTTAAATTAATTAATTAATTAATTTATTTATTTATTTTTGGCTGTGTTGGGTCTTCGTTTCTGTGCGAGGGCTTTCCCTAGTTGTGGCAAGCGGGGGCCACTCTTCATCGCGGTGCGCGGGCCTCTCACTGTCACGGCCTCTCTTGTTGCGGAGCACAGGCTCCAGATGCGCAGGCTCAGTAGTTGTGGCTCACGGGCCTAGCCGCTCCGCGGCATGTGGGATCTTCCCAGACCAAGGCTCGAACCCGCGTCCCCTGCATTAGCAGGCAGATTCTCAACCACTGTGCCACCAGGGAAGCCCCTTCTCTTTTCAATTCTTATTGCTCCCACTCCTCTAGGCTTTATGGGTTCCAAGGGCACACATGCCACTGGCCAAAACTAGCCTGCCCTGACTCAGCAGGGACCCGTCACTGTCACTGTCATCACCGACACCATCATTATCATCATTATCATAATCACTGCCATTGTTACACTTACTGAGCACTTTCTGGGTACCGGTCACTATTCTGAGCACTTTACATATGTATCCTATCTCATCCTCATCACAAACCTGTAAGACAGGGTCTCATATTGTCTTCATTTTACAAGTGAAATTGAGGAAGAAAAAGTAATTTGCCCAATATTACACAGCTGCCAAATGTTTAAGTTGGAATGTTTTTAACCAGGTCCATCTGACTCCAAAGGCTCGCCTCCCTCGCATCTACATCCCCTATGTACATTTCAGAATTTTCTAAGCCTCTTATACTTCCCTTAAAATTTATGTTCTTTATTTTTCTTCTTCAGGACACAGGTGATAGTTTCTTCACTAACAAATTAATTATTGCAAATGCTTAAAAAGGTCAGAGTGTATACTTATCTTTCCCTCCCAGGCATACGTTATGAAAGACACAAGGCTTTAATGTAAAATAAAATTGAGCAATCCATAATGAGAATTACAAAATTGTAAAGCAGATATTTGGGGACAATCTGTTTTTGAAAAACCCTGAGGTTGCATAAGCAGTTCTGGGATTCAAGTTCCAATATCAGATATTATTGTAATTGTAATAAATAAAACACACTAGAAAAGAGTGCTTTAATAAAGTTCTTTGTGGGCTTCCCTGGTGGCGCAGTGGTTGAGGGTCTGCCTGTCAATGCAGGAGACACGGGTTCGAGCCCTGGTCTGGGAAGATCCCACATGCCGCGGAGCAACTAGGCCCGTGAGCCACGGCTGCTGAGCCTGCGCGTCTGGAGCCTGTGCTCCGCAACAAGAGAGGCCGCGATAGTGAGAGGCCCGCGCACCGCGATGAAGGGTGGCCCCCGCTTGCCGCAACTAGAGAAAGCCCTCGCACAGAAACTAAGACCCAACACAGCCAAAGAAAAATATAAAAAATAAAAAAAATAAAAAAATAAAGTTCTTTGCAATCTCCTTAGAAGTGACTTTTTTCTTAGATGCTGTCTATAGAGTTGAATTAGAGAAAGATATTTGATAAATGCTCTTGAAATTCAGAGGATTGGGAAATTTGTTTTTTAAAAGACAAGGCTTATATTTTTGTCCAGTCTTTCAGCTACCAGGAAAACAACCAAAAACCAAAAACCGAAACAAAGAAACCCGGGTCTGTGACCTTTATCTCCATATTTGAAGTCATCTCTGAAATGTAGTTTAAACATATTCTGAGGCAGTAAAAAGTAACTTTGGCCTGATTCTTTCAGACTGGATCTCAAACCAATTCTAAGGGCACATCTCTACATTTAATTTTCTAGATTGATTATATGCAGCCGCATGTTAACTAGGGCACTTGTTTTCATTAAAATTTCTAACCCAAAACTATGAGAAAGACTAGCCTGGTGGAGGAGGAGGAGTGGGAGGAAGAAGAGAAAGGGAGGGAGGTAACTGGCCTCATGACAGGCCCTCCACAGGGCTCTGCATACATCATCTCATTAAACTATCAACAATCACCTCCCGAAAGAAATACTGCCACCTCTACTCTGCATATGAAGAAAATGAGACTGAGACAGGTTGAGTGACCTACCCAAAGTCGGACAGTTTCTAAGTGTGACAGCCCAGATTTAAATCCAAGTCTGTCTCACTTTCCACTATACATAGAATCATAAATTGCCATTCATTTTTATATTATATCTTGGTGGTACAGGACATTAGACATATGGCACTGTAGGAGTGGTGGATTAAGAAAACTATAAGCCCACAGTAATCACTTTTAAATTTTCATAATTACCATCTGAGTGACCCACGTGGGGCCTCTAACTTCTAATAATTAAACCATTCTACCTGCATTAAAATTCCAAATAAGTCACATATTAGAAATAACCATTCCTTCTCTTCTAAATTCAGTAATTAAAGAGAAATTCAGGAACTTTGCCTGAGGAGACATCTTCAAATACAAGAATCTTACCTTTTTTCACATGACTACACCAGCCGTGTTCATTTCTAATGGGTTCATCTTTCTGAAAATCATACTTTATCAAGTCAAAAGTGAAAAAAAGCTGCAAAAACAAAATCAAACAAAAAACAAGATTTAGTTATTTATTTGTGCAATGACATCTCCTGGTAGTAGATTTAAATCTCAGTCAATTGAAATACAGAATTAGAATGTGGATTTATTAAAACAAGCTTTCCTGGTAAAAAGTTAAATAAATATTTAAAAATCAAAACTGAAGGTGTTAGTAACCAGCGCTCATGTACTGGCATTTATTTTCACTTCTTTTATGTTGCACCTTACCTTAGAAAAGCCTTACTAATTTTAATTTTTTTTTTAAGTTTTTTTTTTTTGATGTGGACCATTTTTAAAGTCTTTATTGAATCTGTTACAATAATGCTTCTGTTTTATGTTTTGGTTTTTTGGCCCCGAGGCATGTGGGATCTTAGCTCCCCTACCAGGGATCGAAATCTTAACCACTGGACAGCCAGGGAACTCCCCTAATTTGAGTACCAGGAAGCAATCCCTGCACGAAATCACATACTCTGCTAACTATAGTTAAGAGGACACTTTCTTGCCTTCTCTTTTTTGCAATCTTTCAAACATCCCTTGAAATGGAAAGTTTTAATAGAACTAAAATGTCAACTATGTGAATGCAAGGATTTTGTTGTGTATTTTAACTTACCATCCCTAAAAGGGATTAGATGCCTCAAAAGTCCTTGTTTTTGTCACTTACTTAGACCTTTTCCCCAGGCCTTTCAACTTAATGTCCTTAAACTAACCCTCCATACCTCTGTACACAGTTGTGGTGTAAGATGGAAATTTGTTGGAACATCCCCATCACATCAGGAAACAAGCTAACTGGACATCTCTCCTTGACCCCCAATATTTCCAGCTCCTCTGCTCTTGTAACATTCATATTACCATGTCATGCAGATTCACAGATCCTCAAAATCTGACCCTGGGAGAGAACTGCAGATTGCTTCAATCCAACTCCCTCATTTCATGCATAAGAAAATTGAGGTTTTCCCAATCAATTAAACAAGCGATCTTATTAAGCTGAACCAGCACGTAGTAAACTAAAATGGAGGTGATAAAATGAAGTGAGAAAAAAGAATTAGGAAGGACAAACAAAAGAGAGCAAGAGAGAAGAAGGAGGAGCATGAGGAGAGGGAGAGAAACGAACAAATAAAGAACAAATGGGAAAATATGAATAAAATTAATGAGATAAATGTAATAGTATTATTTATTATCAAAGAGTAAACACAAACATCTCAGGAAAGTCAGCATGTAACTACGATCACAATTCATTGTTGGAATTAAAATACAAATGAGAGCAACTAATATATATATTTTTAATAAATTTATTTATTTATTTACTTATTTATTTATTATTTTTGGCTGTGTTGGGTCTTCATTGCTGCGTGTAGGCTTTCTCTAGTTGGGGCAACGGGGGCTACTCTTCGTTGCAGTGCACGGGCTTCTCATTGAGATGGCTTCTCTTGTTGTGAAAACAGGCTCTAGGTGCTCAGGCTTCAGTAGCTGTGGCTCGTGGGCTCTAGAGCACAGGCTCAGTAGTTGTGGCACATGGGCTTAGTTGCTCCGCGGCATGTGGGATCTTCCTGGATCAGGGATTGAACCCGTGTCCCCTGCATTCACAGGCGGATTCTTAACCACTGTGCCACCAGGGAAGTCTGAGAGCAACTAATATTGATTGAGTACTTACTGTGTCTCAGTCACTGTGCTAAGAGCTTTTAATTTAATCATCAAAAGCCCTATAAGGTAGAAATTAATATTATCCTATTTTAAGATGAGGGCCAATGAAAGAGACAGCAAAGCAACAAAACTGTTACTCTAGACATAAAGATTCTTATTAAAATGCAAGCTTGCATCTTGTTGGTCTTTGTCTGTAATTGGGCTAATAGGATATTGGCTACTTGCTTAATGACTCGTCAAAAGAAAGATTCCAGAGGTTCCAGAACTGCATTTATCATTTTGGCCAAACTAGAACAGAGTCCTGTTTATTACTCTCTCCTGTTTTAACATGCTTTATATTTTGAAAAAGTTGCCCAGCAACTGGTAATATCATCTTTAACATTATTTCTTTTAGATTAATTTGGCAACCACACGCATGGGTAAGATTCATTTCACACCAAATCACTGTTCAGTGTGCTTGTTATCAGATACAGGGGACCTGATGGTCAGAAATTGAGTAATTTTATAATACAAATGAAATTTAAATATATCACAGCACCTTCTAGAAGTAGCCTGGATCAGAGCATTAAGTCTCAGCTAGAAGGATTTCTATTTTTTTTCCTGCCTTCAAGAGGACCCATGAGGTTACAAAAACGGTTATAATAACACAAATAAAGAAATAGATGCCACACTTCAGTATCTTCTAAATGTATAGTATACATACATGTACAGGTATAGGTATAGGAAGAGGTATACATGGCCAGAACACAGCTGCAGGGGGTCTCATTTGTAACAGTCTAGACAAATGGGTCCCCAGAACTGTACAGCATACATCTATGTGACTGTGCACACTGCCCTTGGAGTTCCCACACATACCTGTATGCTTTTGCATATTCAGATTTGTAAATTTAGAAGTTAGAAAGGGAACACAAAAATTGTTTCCTCTATAAATAAATGAGTAGACTTTGAATCCAGAAGAAAGTGACTTGTCAAAGTCAAAAAGTCAAGTAGTGGCAGAGCTGGAACTAGAGCCCTAGGTACAGTGATTCCAATTCAGGATTTTTTGCCTCAGCATTATACTACATTGCTTTGACCTATACAGTACAGGCTCATTTATCCCACACCATAGGTAAAGGGTGGTTTCTCTGTTTCCTTAAACAGAAGACCCTTAAAAGATACAAACACACACACACACACACACACACACACTCATAAACTTATCATCTATCTCTCTATCATAAATATACATTTATATACCTATAGTAACATGTAATATTATATAGAGTTGGGACATTATGAATACTCATTTCTAGGATGCACTGTTATGCAACAGCCTAGTTTTCTGAATGGTTCGCAGACTTGTATTTAAAAAATAATCATTTAAAAAAAATCAAGTAAAACAGAAAAATAAGAAGAAAAAGTTAAATTTCCCCAAATTTTAACCAAAAGTAAACCATTCTTAACATGGTGCAATATATTCTCAATACAAAGTGATCCCTGGCCATTCCACCGAAAATTTCAAAAACGCCTCCCAATACACATGCACACACATACAATCTCCTTTCCCTGTTTAATTTTCCTCTTTTGCACGTATGAGTATGTGCTATAGACTGTATTTTATTTATTGATCTTGTCTGTTTTCTGTCCTCCTCAATAGAACATGACCTGCACATGGGCAGGAATTTATGTGCGTTTTGTTCACTGTGCTCACTTGTGTCAGGCATACTGGAAACTTATTATAAATATATATAAAGAAAGGCATTTGATGAACATCATTACAAATGCATTTAAATCAATAGAGGGAAAGGTATGAAACTGATTAGTAAAATAATTTATGAAAAATGAAACCACACCATTCTAGTAAATGCAATCAATTTAAATTTTCTTGAATTTAACAAAAGAAAATGGAACCAAAGTTAAACTAAAATGTTCTTTAGCATAAGAGATACCAGTCCCTATGGGGTCAAAGAATTTAACTTTAACCGCAAATTTAATTAGAGGCCTGGCCTTTGCTCTCAGCTTCTGGGAGATAATCTCAAAGCCCTCACAATGTCATGAGGGACAGGACTTTTTATTTGCCTAAGGACCTTGGGCAACCAGATAGTAACTCTATGATTGACAGTGGGTCTCTGAGTCATGCCAATAATGTTATGTAGGGTTGGGGCTTTGGGTCACCCAGCTTGACCTCCTGAGGGACTGGAGGTGGAGGTTGACCACAGAGGCAGCCAACTAGACTTAAAAGATTGAGCCCCCGCAAAAGACTCTGGACATCAAGGTTGGGTTAGCTTCCTGAGTTGGCAATACTCCATGTACTGTCACACATCAATTCCAGGAGAGTAATACCCTCCTGACTTCGCAGGAGAGGACAACTGGAAGCCTTGCATTTGGTACCCTCCTGGATTCTACCCTACTGTTCCTTCCCTTGACTGATGTTAATCTATATCCTTTAGGTGTAATAAACTGTAACTATTATACGGCTTTTGGTGAGCTTTGTGTTCCTTCCAGTGAATGATCAAACTTAAAGGTGGTCTTAGGGACTCCCAAACTGCAACTGATGTTAGATGTGAAGGTGGTCCCACATGAACTGTTTTCTAACTTCACAGTTGGCTAAATTTCTTAGTCTCTAAAAGATGCCTACTTTAAGACAATAAAAAAAAGTTTATACAAATGTGAACAAAAGGAGCCTTTTTATTAAGTCTCATACTTTATCTTTACTTTGTATCTATGGATTTACCACCATAAAAGATGAGATAATCAATACTTATACCTTCTTCTCTCCTCCCACACAATTCCCATTTTTGTTAGTTATAAGTATTTTTATATTGTCAGGATTTATACTTCCATTAGATCTATAAACATAATTCAGAGCTTTTCAATCCTCTATATTTAAGTGGATTCAATCAAACCTTTCAACTGAAGGTGGTTCCTTCAATTTCTAAACTGCTTTATCTTCAGGTTCACTAGAATTTTTCATTCAGTGAATATAAAGAAGTAGTATATTCCTGTAAGTACATGGGAATTATATTCTCTGATTTCTTAAAAGTCTGAGAACACTACTTTGTTGCCTTTGGACTTGTAGGACAAGTTTGTTAGAACTAAAATTCTTAGGTGAAAGCATTACTTTCTTTTTTGGGGGGCACTGAGTGTAATGTTTTTGTTTTGAAAGATGCCTGAGACATTTCCCATCTTCACCGTATACTTTGTACATCTTGCTTTTTCTGCCTTAGCATCTTCTTATGGTTCTTCAATTTACGTTTAGTAATTTCACCAGAATATATATATTTTCTTATGATCATTCTGTACCATATTTTTTCCCCCTGGAACATAATGTGCTCTTTTGCTAAAGATTCAAGTCTTTATTTTCAGGAAGTTTTCTTCTGTTAGGTTTCAAATAGTTGTTTTCACTTTGATTTGTTTTCTTCTGCCAGAACATGAATGAAGCACATGTCAGATCATTGTCTATGCTTTCAAAATTTACCTTTTTAATTTATTTTATATTATTATTTGCTTATTCTTTATGTCTGTGTAACTCCTTAATCCCATCCATCTTGCTAACAATGTTTTCAGTCTTGTTTATTTTTAAGTCCTTCAGTGTGGTGTTCAGCTCTGTAATATTTTCATTTTTCCCTTTTATTCTTTGTCCTTTGGGTTGAGCATGCCTACTTTCCAACTCCATTTGTTGATCTATGATTTCCTTGCATTTTCCTTTGAGCTCTTATGTTTAAAGAGAATATTATTACAATTTTTTTAACCTATGGGAAATTGTTTTTCTAAACATTTTCTGGCCATTTGGGGGGACTTATTATTTTGATGTTCATCCATATATTTTTAGCTGTTTTTTATTTAGATTCATTTTCTCCCTTTCTTTCAAGTTTTATTTTCTCTATGGATTTCATGTTTGTTCCTTCTCAATTATTATTACTGGGCATAGAAAAGGAGAAGGCTGTCCCCAGTTTTTACTTGGATTTGTCTCTCAAATGCACTGTCACCAAATTTTTTATATTATTTGCTTTGGGGGCGTATATGGGACACCCCTTCCTTCAGTTTCATGCATTTAAATAGTAAGCATAGCACAGAAGAAGGACATTTGGGTCAGAGGAACTCTGTTACTGCTTCATCTTTTTCTTTCACTTTTAACATCCTATCTCCATTTAGAGGCTGATTCCTCTCTGAGATGGTAAGTGTAAGCCTCCAATAAGTTTAAATTTTTGAGAGACACACTTAAATCTCCTCACATAGTTATGAAACAGTTATTGGTCCAATTTTTTTCTGATTACCTGCTATGTAACGAAACAACATGCAAATGAAATGATAAAAGACTAGAATTCATATGACATTGGGTACTTTTTTTTCATTTTCAAACTGAAAAAAAAAAAAAAAAACAGGAAAAAAAATCAGAAGTTGCCCAAATAAATTGGAGACAATCATAACGTCCTGCATTATGGACATTATAACAGTCTGACAGGGACTTTAAGATATTAGAAAATTATAATGAAGTCAAGCCAGTAATACAAAATACAAATCTTCATTGTATTCCTATTACATGATTACTTAGGAATGACTCAGCTTCACCAAAAAGCTTTAATTATGAATACCAAATTTTTAACGGAACCAGTGCAATCCATTCAGAAAATTAACTGTAAAGAATGTAATAATACTCAGTAATATCAGCACTTACTTTCCCCCAATTATTTTTGTTCGCAATGCACATGTATTTCTGAAATGTCAACAAGACCCTCACAGTCCCATAAAACGCATTATAAAAATAGTTTGTACCTTCTTTAAGTTTCAAACATTAGGGCAATTTATACCAGCTTTCAATCTATTTCTTTACTCTTTAAAAATTATACTTTTATCTCTTTTGATAATCCTCACTAAATGTTTCTTTTTACTTTTTAAAATTATGCTTTTTATTACTTCCTTCCTTTTATACTCTTTGAGTTTATTTTAGTTGTTTTTTAAAATTAACTTACAGAAATGGATATTTAGCTCACTAATTTTCAGCTATTCTTATCTGAGTTTTGAAATGTAACATTTTCATTATGATTCAGCTTAAATTATTTTCTATTTCTATTTCTATTTTTCTATTATGATTTTTTTCTTTGACTCACAGAAATTTAGAGATGTTTCATTTCCAAATATATAGAAGATGATCTAGCTGTTATTTTAAACATTTCCATCTTAATTAAACTGTGGTCAGAGAACATAATCCATATATACTCAAGCCTATGTAATTTGCTGGAATACCCTATGTGGTCCTGTAATCTTTGTGAATGTGGGATAAACGCTTAAAAATAATGGATATTCTGCAGTTTTTAAATGCAGTGTCCTATATATGTTCATTAGTTCAAATAGTTTAGTTATTGTATTATTCTAATACACTACGTCATTGAAAAAACTTTTTGCATGTTCTATCAAATAGTAAAGAACTAAAATAAAATATTCTACTATGATTCTGGATTTGTTTATTTCCCCTTGAGGTTATATAAATTTTGATACTTTTTTAAAATTTTCATTTTTATTATTTAAAAATATTATTGTTGAATATAAATTCTATTTTGATAATTATTTCCTCCAAACAAGTTGAAGATATCTGTCCACTATATTTTGTCTTCCATGGTTGCTATTGAGAAATTAGCTGTCTTTTACTCCTAAGAAGGTAATTTTTTGGCTACTTTAAAAATTTTAGTGATATCTTGACATAGTTTTTAAGGAAACCATATATTAGAAGCCTACATATAATTTTTGAGTGATATGAAAATGAATGGAAAGTAGAAATAGTGGATTGAAAACACAGAAAATGGAGTCAAATTAATACATATCGGGACCTATGCTTGTTTATACATTATATCATTAAATTTGAAAACTGAACAAAAGAACTAACTATCATTATCCCCATATTACAGGGGGAAAAGATGGGAGATAATTGAGGTTTTCACAATCTATGGCACCACAGTTCATCTAGAGGCCACTATGTTATTTATAGAAGTTCTCAAATTAAAAGAAAAGGTGATAATATTTAGCATAATTTACAAGCACAAAGTCTAGAGGAGAGGTTAGCAGATCTCAATATATTTCTTTTGTAAAGAAAACATTGTACTTACTTTGTGAAGGAAATTCGCTCTCCCAACTGATCCAATTTTCCCAGTGTGATTCATGAAACAAATGTTTCCTTCAGTAGCTCCATAAAGCTCACACATCTTAATATTTCCAAATCTGTCTAAAAATTCTCTCCATACGTCACTCCGTATGCCATTTCCAACTGCCAAACGTACCCGATGATCCATTTCTCCTTCTCTCTGTTAGAAGAAAAGATTTTACTAGTAATTTACTATTTCCAGTTCCCAATTTTTTCTTTCGTTGCTATTACTTAAATAGCAACCATCCAGAAGTAAGTTGCATGTGTGCAATAATGCAAAGGAGTAAAAAAAATATCAATGTAAGTCCATGGCAGAACTAAGTCCAATAGCTAATGAAACTAACACTGGCCCAGAGTAATACAGCTTTATTTCCCTATATCTGGCAAAATCGCTTCCTAAATTTGAGATGCTGAAGTCTTATTTTTCCTGAAATATGCTTTCTTCCTTACCAGAATGGAGGTTCCTCAAAAAATTAAAAGTAGAACTACCATACGATCCAACAATTCCACTCCTGGGTATTTATCTGAAGAAAACAAAAACTCTAATTCAAAAAGATACTGCACCCCATGTTCATTGCAGCATTATTTACAATAGCCAAGACATGGAAGCAACCTAAATGCCCATCAATAGATGAATGAAGAAAATGTGGTATATATACACAACGGAATATTATTCAGTCATAAAGAAGAATGAAATCTTACCATTTGTGACAACATGGATGGACCTTGAGGGCATTATGCTAAGTGAAATAAGTCAGACAAAGAAAGACAAATTCTGTATGATCTCACATATATGTGTCATCTAAAAAAAACAAACAACAGCAAAAACAAAAACCCAAAACCCTGAGCAGAGAACAGATTGGTGGTTGCCAGGGGCAGGGTGAGGAGCGGGCAAAAATGGGTAAAGGGGGTCAAAAGGTACAAATTTCTAGTTATAAAATAAATGTCTTGGGGATGTACTGTACAGCGTGGTGACTATAATTAACAATACTGAATTGCATATCTGAAAGTTGCTAAGAGAGTAGAGTGGACCCTTGAACAACCAGGGATTAGGGACAAGGACCCTCCATGCAGTAGAAAATTCAAATGTAATTTCTAGTCGGTTCTCAGTATCACCGGTTCCACATCCACAGATTCAACCAACTGCAGATCATGTAGTACTGTGATATTTACTACTGAAAAAAATCTGCATATAAGTGGACATGCACAGCTCAAACCCATGCTATTCAAGGGTCAACTGTAAATCTTAAAGTTCTCATCACAACAAAAAGAAAATTTGCAACTATGTATGGTGTTGAATGTTAATTAGACTTATATTGGTGATCAATTTGCAATATATACAATATATTGAATCATTACATTGTACACCTGAAACTATATGTTTTATGTTAGTTATACCTCAATTAAAAAATTAGAGTAAGAATATAATATCAGCTTAGTCATGGTACGTCCATGATTCCTTCTGAAGTACCTCCAACCTTACAAAAGTAATACAAAATAACAAGAAATAACAATAAATAGACAACAATAATAGAGAAATCAATGTCCCTGACACAATTAAAAATGATCCAATGAACACATTCTTTACCTTAGTTCCTTCTCAGTCTTAAAGGAGATTTTAATCTATTAACTCTCAAGAACAAAGAAAATGTGAAAGAAAGGTAATTTCACAAACTGAAAGGTGAATAGATAAAAGGCATGTGACTAAGCATAGTAGTTAATTCTGAAATCTAAGCCCACAGTTGGGAACGCAACACATGCTCCTAAGAGTGTCAAGGAAACAACAAAAAAATGAGGAAGGCAGAAGACTTGGTTGGAAATTTGTTTAAGAAGCATCTGCACCCCTAGACACCCTGATTCAGATAATACATCTGGGAGTCTGACCTCTGCACACTGGTCAAACACTGGAGACACTCTGGAGAAGCCCAACCAGATACCATTTCAGGTGCAGGAATCTACTGAAAACAGTAAGTTCAATGCAAGCCTGAATACTAAATGGTGAGATCTCAGAGCCAAACTAATCTACAGAGGTAGAAATCAGAATATTGTTTGAACAACAGTTGGTAGGACAATGACTGATTTTTTGATGACAACCAGGGGGGATATCTTCAAGAAGAAAATAAATAAAATTGATTAAAAATACTTGAAGTGTTGTTAAATCTTATTCAGAAGTTTGGGCTATGATGGAGAGATGAATTAGTAACAGGCATTTAGAAAGCAAAATTTAAAAAGTCAATTATTTTCAGTAATCAAAAGTTAAAAATTGTTATTATATTTTAAATACATTATGTGTCAGCTATGAATAAAATATATATAATTTTTATAATGAAAAAACTTATTATCAAAGTATTTTAAAATGATCATAATTAGACCAGTGCCATAGAGGGAGAAGAAACATATGTGTGTGAATATGTGAGTAGGAAGCCAGGTAGATGATAGTTAAGACTGAAAAATCAAGAAATAGTAACATACATGTTTTATTAAGAAATATGGAAGTAAATAAAACCCAAAACATCTTAAAATAATTAAATATGTTTACCTCTAGAGGTCAAGTATTGATAGGAGGGGGTATTGTTTTCTTGAGAGTACTATTTGATTTTTCAGAATTGTAAAAGTACTAATTTAATAAAATAAAAATTAAATTAAAAAAATAAAATAAGAGCCGAGGTTGTGGATACATCAGAATCTGACTTGCTGATTTCCTTAGGCCCTTAAACCCTTAAGGGTTTAAGGTAAATATTCCACTGATAGAAAAAAACAAAAAAACAAACAAACAAAACAAACAAGCAAAAAACCTCACTCAATCAAAGTAGCTACTTCCAAGACAGAGGATTCTTTTCTACCACTAAATACTACCAGGAGCAGTTCTGTCCTGGTTCCACCTCCCATGGGCATGTCCAGTATTGCCCACCTGGCATGGAACTAGCTCTTGGATTTTTCACTACTATTTTCATATATAAAACAGTAGTGTTGCAAATCTTAGGATTTATTCTGCTTTAACAGAGAACAATCTTTTATTTTTATTTATTTATTATTTTTAAAATTAATTAATTAATTAATTTTTTTTGGCTGCGTTGGGTCTTCAGTGCTGCGCACGGGCTTTCTCTAGTTGTGGCAAGTGGGAGCTACTCTTTGTTGCAGCTTCTCATTTCTCATTGCAGTGGCTTCTCTCGTTGCTGAGCACGGGCTCTAGGCGCGTGGGCTTCAATAGTTGCGGCACATGGGCTCAGTAGTTGTGGCTCGCGGGCTCTAGAGCACAGGCTCAGTAGTTGTGGCGCATGGGCTTAGTTGCTCCGCAGCATGTGGGATCTTCCCGGACCAGGGATCAAACCCGTGTCCCCTGCATTGGCAGGCAGATTCTTAACCACTGCACCACCAGGGAAGTCCAGAGAACAATCTTTTAAATGGCATGATTCTTGGATGCTTTTCAGGTTAGAGATGAGTTTTAGCAAGTATTATTTATAAAATGAATTGGCACACTCTGGAAAACCAATAAGAAGGTGGTTTACAAACCAAATTCCATAGACTTTAACCTGTGTCGGCTATATAGCTATTCAAGCTTACTAAATAATAATATTCATCCAAAGTCATTCAACTGATATAGAAAATAAAATCATCAAAACTAGGATAAGGCTTTTGTCTAGAAATATCAAAGTCATGTATTTAACTCTCAAGATATGTATTTATTTAAAGTATTTAAATATTTATTCTATTTTCCTTTCATTTAAAAGAAAGCCCAGAAGATCATGCTTTGAGGAATATGAAGAAAGATCAACAGATTCATTATTTAGTGTTGTGAGAAAAAAGAGAATGCATATTTCTTCTGTTGTTGATATGCATGCACTCCTAAAACAGTAAAATACAAATGACAATTGATATAAGGGATATAAATTAGCTATTTTCAGTTTATTGAGATACAATCTAGTTTCAGTGACATTATTCAGATTTTTGTTTACCTGATTAAAATCATGAGCATGGAAATATATATATACATATATATATGAAAATAATATGATTCCTTTATCTATAATAATGATATAAAAATTACATGAAGCTCTGTAGCAAGATCAAAATATATAGATATATAGTTATTTTTGGCACACACACAATCACATGTATATACATAATGGAGAGAGAGAGAGAGATAAACAGAAGTTTTAAAAAAAACTAGTTTGCCCAGAAATGGAAACTTTGCCTAAAAGATATATAATACACAATAAGGTGTTATCATAAATGTTATCAAGATGTTATCAAGGGTTTAGCAGGGGCTAAATCCAGCCTACTTCCTGTTTTTGTAAATAAAGTTTTATTAGGACACAGTCACACCCATTTATATGGATTGTCTACCCTGCTTTTGCAATACAGAGGTAGAATTAAGTAGTTGTGACAGAGACAGCATGATCCACAAAGCCCAAAATATTTACTAATCTGGTGCTTTACAGAAAAAGCTTGCTGACCTCTGCCCTAAATTATAAAAAAAAAAAGTAAAAAAAAAATCAACTTAATATTTACACACGTTAAGCACCACCAGGTAAACTGGACAACACACTTGTGCTACAGATTGGTGAAGCTTCTTCATCCAGATTCCCATTTAAGTTCATTCTATGTCTTCTTCTTAAGAAACGCTGTATCTCATTGGAAATAACTGGGAGTTGGTTTTATTTGTAAAGCAGGTGTAGAGTTTCTTATACACATTGAGCATATTGGTAGGTGGGCAAAACATTGTTCAGATGAGCCTTTAAAAAAATCCTACCCAGGTAGTGATGTTGTGAAGCTCTCTTGGTAACCCTGGAAGATGACTGGAAGCCAAGCAGAGCCTGAAGTAATAGCAACATTAACCCAGCATCAACTGGCACGATGCACTAGGATGTTGGCAGGAGTCAGAGATAGCAGCTAAAGTGGTCCAGATAAAAGATGATTAGAGGAGGAACCCAGATTATGGTCAGGGAAATGGAAAAGGAGGGTCAGCAGAAAGACAAACGTGTGGAAGAAAAAATCATCAAGACTGGCAAAGGGAGCCTTCAAACGTTGCCCTGGAGTATATGGAAATTGAGAGGAGGGTCTGAGGTTGCTAATTATATTTGGTCTTATATGCGTCCATTTTGAAGGTGATTTGTGAAATTAGTGGTAAATCATCTAAAATACAACTAAATCTTCCTAATGCCCATCTATAATTTAAAGAATCTTCTCTCTGTCCATAAGTCTCCTGAAGGCTTCTTCAATTTTATTTTTTATTTTTTTATAAATTTATTTATTTATTTATTTTTGGCTGTGTTGGGTCTTCGTTACTGCATGCGGGCTTTCTCTAGTTGCGGCAACCGGGGGCTATCCTTTGTTGCAGTGTGTGGGTTTCTCACTGCGGTGTCTCCTCTTATTGCGGAGCACGGGCTCTAGGCATACAGGCTTCAGTAGTTGTGGTGCGTGGGCTCAGTAGTTGTGGCGCATGGGCTTAGTTACTCCGTGGCATGTGGGATCTTCCCGGACCAGGGCTCGAACCCATGTCCCCTGCACTGGCAGGCGGATTCTTAACCACTGCACCACCAGGAAAGTCCCTGAAGGCTTCTTTAGAACAAATTCCTATTCCTTTCACTTCTTCCTGAGTTATGAAGTTACCACCTAACTGTCACTGGATATCTAAGCTGTGTTGGGGACAGAATGAGAAGAGCATGCATAAATACAAGTACAATTAAATGAACTAATGAACACATAGCACCTTCATATGTACATACACAAGAGAAAGACACAGAGTGGCAGAGACTAAGAGACAGAGAGACAGAGATGGAGAGAGTCTGAGAGAGTGCATGAGAGACAAAAAGACAGATAGAAAGCAGGAAAGGCAGAGAGTGAAAGTGAGAGACAGAGAGAGGGAGAGAGGGAGAGAATATGATCAAAACAGAGAAAGGGACAGAGTGAAATAGAGAAACATAGAAACAGAGTGACATATGCAGAGGCAGAGAGAGACCCACCACATGTGAGAGAAACACAGAGACACTCAGAGAGCTGGACACACACACACACACAGAGATGCAAAGTGAGACACATTCACACAGCACAGAGATCCACAACACACACAGAGTGAAAGACAGTGACAAAGAAGCATGCACACAGAGGGATATTCTGTCACTCTCTCACACACACACACAAACACACACATACACACACACACACAGCCAAAAAAAAAAAAAAGATATAAACTAGACACATATACCGGAAGACAGAGAGGCACACACATAGAGACACATAGCTGCTCACAGAGACATCAGTATTGAGACACACGGAAAGAGATACATGCAAATAAAAAGACTTACAAACAAAAATCAAGGCAAAGAGAGTCCAAGAAAGGGGGAAAAGCAGAAATCCAGAGAGAGTGGGACGGGAACAAAAGACACGTCTGCAGCTGTATCAGAAGCAAGGGAGTGAAATATGTCTGTGCCTCCATGACCAGGTTATTATATTATCTCATTTTAATCACCATGACAACCCCATGAAATAAGAAGCATTATCCCCATTTTGCACATGGGGATAATGAAGTTCAGGTCCAAAGTCATACACCAAATAAACAGAGATAGAATTTGAACTCATCAAAGTGTAAGTGTTCTGTGGGCAGAGAGGGAGGGAAGGAACGAGGGATGAGAGGAAAGAAGGAAAGAAGGGGCGGAGGGAGAAAACCAGCTCAAAAACCCTTAACAGCCCCTGCTCTATTTTTCCAAGCCTTTCCCCATGATTTCAGTAATAGGAGGCAATTGAAACCTGGGTTTCTAATTCAGCAGTAAGTGCTTAAATGTTTATACACTGGCACACACACAGAGTAAGCCATTTTACAGTACACAGAAAGGACTCATTTTATTGTCAGCCCTTTAAAATCCCATTTGAAATTTAAGAATTTGCTGGATGGGTCAGAGCTTTTAATGTAGAGACCCCAGGGTTATGGATTTCAGTAGACAGTCCCTCTGGCTTTCAGTACCACACATCACAATGATGTGCGGATAGCAGCGAAGGAGTCACGTTAATTTGTACCAAGGCTCTTGTTTCTTCAAAACATCCTTTGAAGAGCTGTTTTCCAGGAGTGTCTGTTGAGCTGCTATATTTGAGGCAGTGGTTGAACTACAGTTACCTCCTACCCAGTCACAGATTTATTCACTTGCCAAAATACGCAGGTCTCTAACAACACCTCTTAGAAACAAAACCTCTTTCTTCCAGACCATGGGCTTAATCCTACTCAGTGAATCTACAACACACCTGGGCTGAAGAGCCTCTTTGTATGCCTGTGAAAAGTGAAACTCTGGAGGCTCTGTTTCAATACAGGTAATTTTGTGTATCAACCCTGATTTCTCAGGAAACAAAGACGGTTGATAGATGGAGAGACAGAAGAGAAACATAAACTCAAAGTGGAAACAAAGGGACAAATCATTTCTGCCTTCAGTCCTGGATAACTAGCGGCTTAATGCACAAAACAAAAGTATGGTCTAATTCCTAAAGGATCATCGAAAACATATTAACAACATGTGTTAGGGATTATGATTCTTCCATCATGATTCTATTTAACAGAAGACCTCTTTTCCCTAAAACCCACTGATAATCACATACGCACATGTATCACACCCACACATCCCTGTAATAAGAAGAATAACTATACATTCCAACAGTTTGCTTCTTTCACGGACACTCTACTACTACACACTGGAAAAATATAGGCAGCAAGCCCAGTGGGTATCACAGAACAGGGACAAAGAAACCTTAAATGCAAACAGGATATGAGAGAATCCTGTTAACAAGAAAATAGGCACAAAACAGCAGTTTCTTATACTGAAGCAGGAAAGGCATGGTGGAGGGGAGAGGGCAGGGGACTCTTCTGAGAAAGGACATAAGAGTATTTAAAAGGCGAGGCCCTCAAGGCTAAGATAGCGTGGGCTCAGCTGCCCGAGTCTTGGTGTAGCTGCCTTTCCAGTCTGGTTACGGGCAGGCCACGGTTTCAGAGATGACAGTCATCAGTTCAACAAACCATTTTGAGTCATAAATAACAGCTAGAAAAGACCTCTGTGACTGCAAATGTTACAGCAGAAAGATGTAACACATAGTGGGCTTATTTCCAATTCATTTTCTAGAAATAATAAGTAACTGAGATTACCATTTGCAGACCACCCACTCTGCACAGGTGCTTTCTATCCTGGCAGCACCGGTGAGAACTGAAAATGGGAGGAAAGCAATGCTTCAGACCAGAGGCATTGCACAGTTGCCTTGTAGAGAAAGACCAGCTCCAGGAGTCTGCAGGACTCACCTCTGACCCAAATGACTGTTTTCACTCACCTAAAAAAAGGCTGTGCAGATGTAAAGGGAGAATGATCTTCCCTGGAGACCCAGAAAGAAGTCACCTGAGCCACAACTACCACAAGTCACTAATGAATGTTCTGAAAAGTTCAGGGGCCCATTAAAAGTGCAGGATAATTTCTGCTGTGAGCTGGACGCAGCAATGGCCTGACACCCTTCACGCAATGATGCTGACTTTGATTTTTCCAAAGTCTCTCACTGGGACTCTGTCCTCCCCAGGAACTCTGACTTTCTCATTACAATTGAGCTTTCCTTTCAGGTCTGGACTAGGCAAAGATTGTGCCGATCGTGAACACATAGATGTCCCAGCAACTGGTCTCATTACATTTGTTACTTTATTTTTTTAAATAATTCAACAAATTTTTATTGAGCACTACTATGGCAGGCACCATTCTGAGTACTGAGGATATAACTAGAGATAAAAATGATAAACTCCCTGCTGTCCTGGAACTTATATAATAGGGTGGGGAGATTAAGTGACAACAAATAAAAATTATCTATAAAATATGTAATGGGGTAATAAGTTCTATGAGGAAAATAAAGCCGGGAAAGAGGATTCAGAGACAAACACTGTAATAAAGAGCTGACTCCATTCTTGATGTTTGACTGCTGAGAGCTTTCAAACCACCCCCAATCCCCTTTCCTCTTCTGCCCTATATCTGGGCAAGCTCTTGAGAAAGCCCAGGGTTCCTTCCTTTGGCAGCAACAGGAAATTCAAAGCGCATGAGCGATCCTGCATGCACAAGGCCCCTCACCTTAGTGCTAGCCTCTTATCACAATAAATGCTGAACCTGTCTCTTTCCCCTGCTTTCTCAAGCCAGTTTTTGACCTGCTTGGGCCCCTGCCCTACTCTCCCCAGAAAGCCCCATTATAGGAGTGATAAACCTGTTCATATTCTCTTACTGCACGTGTGGCATCGTCAGTCTCAACATTTGAACCAGATTTTGGGTACGGGGTCCATTGGAGTTGGGAAGGTGACCATACCAGATGTTTATGGGGGTTGTTGCCAGGAGGAGGAGGAGGGGATTTCAATGGATCAGGGAGTGAGGCATGCAAACATATGGGGGAACACTCAGTGGGAGGAAACTGAGAGTCCTGGTGCATTGAAGAAAAAGCGAGGAGGCCAGTGAGGCTGGGGTGGAGTAAACAAGTAGTCTGGTGGGGTGAGGGAGCGGATAGGGGAGGAGGTCCCAGCAGGGGAAGCAGATCACATAGAGCTATGTGGCCCATGCCAAGGGAACCTGGATTTTCCTCCAAGTAAACTATCAGAAGGATTTGAGTAGTGAAGTAACATAATCTGACTTACATTTTAACAGAATCATTCCAATTGCTACGTAAGAATTGAAGTTAGGGGGGCAAAATGGAGTTAAGAAGAGGCCATTGCTGGAATTTCAGGGGAGAAGTAGTGCTGATGGAGATGACAGCAGCAGGTCGGGTGGTAAGAGGAGGTTTGAGTCTGGATATATTTAAAGGTTGAAACTGCAGGATGTGCTCATGGACTGGACAGGAGGTGTGAGAAAAAGAGAAGCTGCAAGGGACATTCTAGAGTGTTTGTGACTGAGTACCTGGAAGAATGGAGTTGTCATTAACTGAGACAGTCAAGATGGAAGCAAGGGGTACATGCAGATGCGGGAGGTGCTGGCAAAGTTAGTCACTTTTGAGACGAGATGTCAATCAGATTTCTAAGTGGAGATGCCAAGTAGGAATCTAGACACATAAAAGTTGACATCAAGGGAGAAGACAGGGCTACAGATATAAATTTGAGAGTTAAGTTGTAGATGGTATTTGCAGCTGGGAACATGTCCAGAGAGAAAAGGGAAAAGCTTGACTGAGAGTCCTGGACACACTAACAATTAGAAGTCAGGAAGACTGAGGAAGATCCAGCAATGGAGGCAATTTAAAGCTATAAACTGGCATTCCCGAACCTGGTTTATATGAGTCTAATCTAAAAACAGGTACTGATAAATGCGGTTCTGAACCTGTCAGGCTGGAGGCTAGAACAATTTTGGCACATCTGCTATGATAACAAAAATGTCTTGCGAGGCCTCTTGGGAGAAGGCTGTCTCCTCTTCCACAGAGCCCCCAGCATTACGGTCAATCTGTTTTCATTTGTATTTCAGTACTTAACTCATTAATCCTTATGTCAGCTCTGGATGTAATTGTTATTACACTCATTTTATAGATGACAAAACTGGGGTGGAGGCTGCTCAGAAAAGCAAAAATTTGCCCAAGATCACAGAGCTTGTAAGACAGGGAAGATAGGCTTGAACTTCAAGCTCCCCAACTCCAGGGGGCAAAGAAATTAAATGCTTTGCATGATGTCACATGATGAATTAATAGAAAAGATGGAATTAAAACCCTCATCTTTAAATTCATTGTTACTTTTTTTCATTGGGAATAAAATCATCTATTGGAAAATTCTAGTTGGTAATAATTTGCTAAAGATTCTTGTATTTGCTGGTAAGCCTTACTGGAAGGGCAAAGATCGACCATTTCTGACCTTGACTTCCTATGTCCGTAGCATGAGTATCAGGAACAGACAATTAAAGGAATAGGCAATATGAAAAACAGCAAATAAATAGTAAAATAAATAATCTTGAAGGTAAATTTTAAAATGTTAAGTCAGTCTGGAATGTAGGAAAACCTTACTAACATACCACATTTACAGTAACAGCAGGATATACTCCAAGAGGAAACAGGTATAATGTTTTCAGGGTTTCTTATTTTATTTTTATTTCTAATGTTTTTGTGTGACAAGTATAATATAAAATTGTTAATATTTTAACATTATTAAAAAGTTTTATTTTAAAATAATCATGATCTAAATTGACTTTTGCAATCAATGTTGTATGATTTTTGTTAGTCAAAGGCCAATTATTTTTTAACACCACAAAAATTACTCTAATTTTATAATGACATTCATGGAAAACATTACCATGTTCTGCATAAAAATAAAATCCTTCCATTTGTATTGGCTTCCCAGTTTACATTTTTTCACATGTATCTCATAACCAGATGGTGAGAATCAAAGGCCAAATTAGGAGAGCTAGATATTTTACATAAAGACAGAAACTATGGCTCAAAGAGAAGAGACCAGCAGAGAGTCATACAACACGGGCTTGAAACTGAGCCTGTCTTTTGATTCCACAGCCAACACACTATCTGATGGCTTTCCACATAAAGCTAAATTTGTAGGGAAATTTAATAAATAAAGGATATATGTATTCTTAATGGAAATGACAGCAGGAAAGGTATAAGCAGATAGACACAAAAAGATATGTATACTTTATATGTACCACTACCCATGAACTACGAATCATTAAGTATTAAAATTAGCACTTATAAAAAGTCTTTAATATATACGCAGTTCTAAAACTTTCCAAAATATTAATTCCCTCCTAATTCTACTAACATTTAGGTTGCTAATAGCTATCTTTTTTTATCTTACTCCCTCATATTTTTTTGTTTTTTCCTTCTGCCTTTATTTATTTATTTATTTATTTATTTATTTATTTATTTATTTATTTATTTATTTGGCTGTGTTGGGTCTTTGCTGCTGCGCGCAGGCTTTCTCTAGCTGCAGTGAGTGGGGGCTACTCTTTGTTGCGGTGCACTGGCTTCTCGCTGCAGTGGATTCTCTTGTGGCGGAACACGGGCTCTAGGCACGCAGGCTTCAGTAGTTGCAGCACGCAGGCTCAGTAGTTGCGGCACGCGGGCCCTAGAGCACACGGGCTTCAGGAGTTGTGGTGCGCAGGCTCACTAGTTGTGGCACACAGGCTTAGCTGTTCCACGGCATGTGGGATCTTACTGGACCAGGGAACGAACCTGTGTCCCCTGCATTGGCAGGCGGATTCTTAACCACTGCACCACCAGGGAAGTCCAGGAAGGCGGATTCTTAACCACTGCACCACCAGGGAAGTCCCCTTCTTTATTTATTAGTTGGAATTCTTCTGGTTCCTGTCCCGGGCATTTGTGTACCTGATCTTCTGAATGAAGTAGAATATAAGCCATGCTGAAGAAATAATCACCAAAATAATAAAGGATATTGACATGAAGACTAGAGAGCCACGGCTGAAGTTCTTTGGCAGCATTTGAGTTCCAATTGCTATTGTCATTTGTACAGAGATGTTTTTCTCCAGGTAACTCAAAATATCCTTACCTCTCAATTCTGTAATCATGACAGCAATAAAATGTCAAGTGCCTGGATGAGTCATGGTGACTGGCTCCTCTTTGGATTTATTATTGTAGATGACCGCAGCAACTGCATTGTGGAAAGCAGCCTGTGATATTTTCTCTTTAAAGGTGCAATTTCCCCTCTGCAGCAAGGCAATCCACTGTTTGATGTTAGGAGGGACAAAGAACTGTGTTCGAGGATCACAACTCAGATGATCAGCAAAGTTCTGAAGGCCAGAAGTCTTAAATCAAGGTTGTTGGCAGGGCCATCTTCCCTCTGAAGGTCCTAGTGGAGAATCCTTGCTTGCCTCTTCCAGCTTCTGGTAGCTCCAGGTGACCTTGGCTTGTGGCTGCATCACTCCAACCTCTGCCTCTGTCTTCACATGGCCTTCTCCTCTGTCATCGCTCATATTTCTATATTTGTAGTTTCTAAGCAGAAAAGAAAGTTCTGGTTCCTTGCCGACTTTTCTAAATGCTTTCATATTTAGTATGAGAATAGTAAACACATCTTTGATTTATTTCAGAAAAACTGGGTTTTAAAAGAGAGCTGATTTTCTCAACCATGTAATAATATGCTTCAAATATTTGGGGAAAAGAAAAAATTTAAAAAGTAAAAATATCTTTAAACTACTAGGTCTTGGAGGTAAAATCAATTGTTGTGAGTGTTGTCGAGAAGACAAGGGTAATGAAACTAAATCAGAACATCTTAATAACAGCTAAAATTCACGTTAATTTTAAAACGGCATTCCTTAGAGGTTACTATGTGTGATGAAAAAGTTTCCACAGCTTAATGCTTTGAGAAACTACATCTTTCACAACATGTGAAATGAGGAAAACATAATGGTAAAACACTTGAAGTTATATAGAAACTAAGAAAATGAAAACACGATAAAAAGAACAAATGCTTTAAAAATATCCATTTTCAATTAGAAAAGAAAAGAATAAATGGTAATGCCCTGAATCAGGGACAAGGTAATGCCAATGCACTTAGCCTGTAACCATCTTCAGACCCATTCAAAACATAACTGGTAAAACAAATAAACAAACAAGTTCAAGAGATTTAGGTTAAGTCAGCATCATTTAGTCTCCCCTATTGGAATTTTATTCTCTGGTACTGTTGCATTGTCTTTATCCTTACATCTTATCTAAATATAACAAGGAAACCTCTTAAAGCTTGAAAGAAATGATAGACTTTCTTTGGAGAAAATAAAGTAGGTGTCCTTTCATGTTGAAGTCTTAAAAAATCTTACGTCATCAATTTCAACATTTTCATTTTTTTACCCTCAAAAAACACTTAGGGGTTCACTGCAGGACTGTCTGAACATTACTAGTGACAAATTTAGTACAATCCATATGGAATTTAATGAACAATATTTAATATTTAATGAAAAATATTTAAGAGATATTTATCAAATATTCAGGTGTTTAAAAATGTCTCTCTTTTCATGATGGGAGTTGAGCATAATCCATTTTGTTGAAGTTTTAATATACTTTCACTACAGTATCCAGAATCATAAGTGTACTTTCTGGCTCCCAATAAATATCTTAGATTTTAAGAAAATAGAATAAAGAAACAGGATATAATTAATAGAAAACATATATACAAATATATACTAAAGAATATAAGCTATGCCTTGAGACTGTCAAAACGTGGGTGTTCCACATTGAGAGCTATAGACAAACTATATAGTGTAAGTGATTAAACTATAATGTTAACTTGAAAAATAGGCATCATACTTATGCATTATAACATAGGTCTTTGCTAACTAGGTCCCATCCCCTGCACTCTTTGGGCTCCAGATTCTTGCATCCAACTGCCTATTTTACTTCTTACCCTGGATGTCTAATTAACACACCAAACTTAACAGGTCCAAAAGAAATTTAATTTTCATTCTCCAAATCTCAGTTTTTCTTAACTCAGCAAATGGTTTGCAATTTGCCTAGACATTTGAACCAGAAACCTGGGACTCATCCTTGATTCTATCCATTTCTTCACTCTTCACTCCCTATTCTTGAACTAACAAGTCTTGTTATCTTTCCTTCAACATAGATCCCAAATTGGTATAGTATTTTCCAGTTTGCCTTCATCTTTTTCCAAATACTCTGATGGGAACAAAATCAAATTTCTCCTCCAGGGTCTACTGAGCCCCATAAGATCTGGGCTATGGATGACCCAGCTCCTTTTCTTTAAACACTCAGGCTATGTCCTCTGTGGGCTGCTTCGTTTTCAGTTTATTCCATCCAGACTGCAGTCCCCCAGCTTTTCCATGGCTGGATCCCACCTGCCATAACAATTCCTCAGCTCACAGGTCACCATGTCAATGAAGTCCTCCCTGACCATTCAATCTATTATAATTAGCAATGCCCCACTCTCACCACTCATTGGTCTCCATCACCTCAACCGGTTTTGTTTCTTCATAATATTTATCATTATCTGTAATCACTTTTCTTCATGTGTTTGCTGGCTTATTTTCTCTCTCCTCAAACCAGACTGTAAGTTACGTGAGAAAAGGGGTCTTGTTTGTCTTCTGTGCCCCTGTCGACTCAAACCTACAACATTACTTGCATGAATGAGTGAGTGACATGATCCTATTCCTAGGTAAATCCCTAGGTATGGCAGAGTTATTTCAATAAGATAAACTGTGCAGCAAGAGTCCCCCAGAGGATCACTGATGTCTAGAGGTCCACCGCATTCCTCACCTCTCAATATTAAATGCAGCATTAATATTAAGAAAATATAGAGCTAGACCCAGTCATAAAATGTATGATGGTCTTCAGTAATGCAGAAAATATAGAAGATTGGAAAGTGGGGAAAGAGCTGCCTTCCTAGTCTCAGGGGAAGAGGATAATTACCCCAACACTCCACGACTAAGAGGAGCCAGTACCTCAGCTTTTTTTTTTAAGGACAGTGCTGCTGCCAGCAGTTTGAGGCACATCCAGTGTTTATGTGGAAGGAAATTTTGTAACTGGAGTTTTTAAAAAGAGAAAAAAGATGGGGTTGGGTGGGGGGTGGTAAGTGCTTCCAGCCAGGGAAAACCCACCCTAGGATGTTTTTATACAACTATATACAAACACTCAAGTCAGACTGTGGCTTCTGCCTGCAGGTAAATGTCCTTTGGAATATATTACTTACCTGAGATTGACAACAACTCTGGATATACTTAGGGAATATGTGGTTTTGCTTTCTTTTAAAGATTTATATTAAATATCTATGGGGCTTCAAACCACGACTCATGAGACATGCAATTTAATTTCTTTGAGGGTGTTGACCATGTCACTGGTTCACTCTGTGGCCCTACTTGAACCCACTGCTATGTTGGCTGCATAGCAGACACTGCCACTTCCTTTCAGGGGAAGTTCACTGAAAGGAATGAACGCTGCACAGCAAGAGAGCAAGATCTCCTTGAAGGGATAAGATGTCATAACAAAATGACTTTCTCCTTTTCCCAATCTTTAATGCCAAGAACTGTTTGTACTCTTTCTGTGAGAAATCAACAAAGAGGATTAGGTAATACAATGCATCTCTGCTCAAAAAAATCATTCAGTTTTCCTTTGGCAAATCTATATTTATTTCCCTCTCTCCTCCTCAACTTGTCTTCAGGTAAGTGGTTAGAGATTATTGCACAAACACTAGTCTTTCCTCAAAGAACTTTAATTCAGAATTAGAATACTTAATAACTAAAAGCAACCAGGAGTTCTGCTTTCAGTTCTCAGTTCTCTCAAATTCTCTGCAGCTACAGTACTTCCCCCAAATCACTGCATTACAAATTCAGAGAGGTGAAAAGACTATTTCATTTCATTTAAAAAAGTCAAAGGAAAACACCTTGAAAAAAGACTTGTAGCAAATATGACAAACGGTTAATTCCTTTATTATATGAAACGAGAGCTCAAATGAATAAGATAAAACATTATGTGCCAAAGAGATAAATGAGTAAAAGACTTAGAAGAGGTATTTTAAAAGGGAAATACAGCTAGAAAAGTATCCCACCTTGACAGTAATCTTAACAAAGAAATTAAAAATATGTTTGTTTCTAGTCTATAAAATTATAAATAAAATTAGATATCTTTTCCTCATTTTTTAAAAAAAACAGGACGCTCTTTGTTCAAACAGAATATCACTACGAAGCCCAAGCAAGTTGGGTTTCATCTACCATATTTGACAGGGTGGGCCATGGAAACTGGCCTATTCTCCCTGTTCTCCATCCTACAGGGACTTTTGAGGAAGCTTAAAAAGCATAACGTGTTTTAGGTGTTACCCACGTAAGTAAAATGTAAGTGTTATTGACTGACAACAACAACAACAAAAACAACTAGTGTCTAGTTTTCCATGAAGGACACTGGAAGACCACTATTTTTAATACCACTCAGTATCGATAAGAGACTGTGCAGTGGGCATACTCCCACGTTGTCGATGAGATTCTAAATCACATCCACCACTCTGAACAGCAGTCTGGAAATATGCCATAAAAAAATCACCAAAATACTCATGCCCTTTGACTACCTTCACTTCTGAGGCCCTACACTGACTATATTCCATGAAGATACGAAGTACAGCATCATTTAAGGTGGTAAAACTTTAGAAAAAAATTAATGCATGAATCCAACTATTCAATAAATACTTACAGAGCAAATGATCTTGCAAAAGTTAATGTTGCTAATAAAGGATGAGAGGAAATAAGAATGGCTGGGGGCACGGTCTAGAAAAGCCATGAAGAAGTTCATTAGGTAGTGCTTACTATGTCCTATACTGAAGGAGGCTTTCATTTTACTGGAGGGCATTAATTCCTTAAATTACATAGTCCAGATATCATATCATCAAAGAATACAATGAAAACTATAAGAGAAAATTTGTAGCTTGTGGCATTATAATTATTCTACTGGGAATCCTCAGGTAAGACCACAACTCTGATATTGGCAAAATCTCCTGGAGGAAAATAAAGGTCAAAAAGCTAAAACACTTTTCTGGGACTCCTTGTCTTAGCTATGGATGTGGGGAATCTTTAGCTATTTGAAGTACTCCTGACCAAAAAAAGAGGAAGGATGGCTTCTGCCACAAGGAGGCAGGTCAGGAGTTAGATGGAAGGTCTCTCCATGGCAAACTCCAAGCTTAAATTTACAGGCATTTTGTAAATAAGATTATCCAGCTTCAGATTCTTCTCTGTGTTATCTCTCCTGTGTAATTCCATATCTTTAATAAAGTCTTATTTAAATGCCTCCAGCCTCGTCTCAGTTGTGCTGTGGGTAAAGGAAGGCAACCTCTGTCACCATCCTTCAAGGGGGCTGGTTTTGATTTGATTACAGGCAGAGTCCCTTCCTTGTAGCCTCAAGAATGCTTAGACAATCAGACAGTGAAAAAATAAGCATCTCAAAATACAAATGAGACCAGGAAAAGGACAACAACTTCTGAGGGCAAAAAAGCAAACGAACTAATAAAGACAAGCTTTAGGCTAATGCGACTGTCTCTGCCGGTCTATTTTCAGAAGGGGGCAATTTATCAAAAGTTCATGGAAATGATTGCTTGAGGTGGTGGGGAGACAAGTGCAAATCAAAGCAAAGTTTCTTTTTAAGTTTACAGCAAAACCAAACAAAAAGATATTCTAATGTCATCACTTATTCAAAAGAAAACAAATAGAAAAACAAGTATAATCACTTTTATTAGTTTTTGTGTGTTATTTAAAGACCAGCATTTTAAAAGATGATCTAATTCAACCCTTGGAATAACTGCTTTCTGTAAACAGAAAATAATTTCATAATCAGATGCATGTTATGTTTACAGAAATTTTAATCCGTCTAAACATGAAGTGGACTGGATTGTGAGTCTGTCTTCTCCTGCCTCAATATAAAACACATTAGTACATTCCTGATATCCTCCTTTTATTTTCTCTGACTTGTTTTATACTCATTTTATCTTGGGGTTTTGCATACATCTTTGTAAGTCTGTTAAACTATGTTCTGTAAGAAAATGGAGTATAAGCAAACAAAAATTATTTTCTCTCAATTATTTTCTTTTTCTTTCTGAAATTACTTTTTCTCTCTGACAATGATTACTCTTACCTTAGGTTGTTTGCAAAGGTAGCGACAAAGTTCTCCAATGTACTGAAAAACAGTCACATTATACTTTTTGCAGTCATTCCAAAATTGGCTTGCTGAAAATTTCTTCTTTAACACACAAGTAGCACCTACAAGAAAAGGTATAAAAAGGCAAAAGGGAAAAAAAATTCAAGGGCAGAATTAACATAAAACACAAATGATGTTGCTCTGTCTAGAACACTTTTGCTCACTTTCAAGGTTTTATAATCCATCAGTGGCCATTTATATCAAGCTCATTTGAAAACATTAATCTTACAGTCCAATAAGTCTTTTAAAAATATTCATGTTGTAATTCTATGTTTTGACTGTAGATATACTTTTTGCAATACATGGGATGAAAGAAGCAGCCAAAATAAGTAGGAGAATTACAAGTATTAGAGCATGAATATAGATAAGGTCATCCTTCTTCACAGAAACCAAGAATATTCACTTACTCTCGACATTGAATATATACATAGTATTCATTTTTAAAAACTTTTAAGCAGTCTCAATATAGTTTGAGATTGAGAATTAGTAAGGTAGAGTCAGTATGAAAGCACCAACAAAAAGGTTCATTGATGACTGCTAATTTTAACAACCTAATTTCAATAACAATGTAAGTCATATGAATATGTTCCAAGGAAAATGCTAATGTCTTGACCCTCATCTTTATTTATTGTGGACATTGATCATATTTTAAATATACTATTCTATAAGATTACTTTATAGTATTTTAGACATACATAAATAATGGTGAATTATCTCTGTATATTATTTCTGGGCTAACTAGTAACAGACACATAATCTCAGCATGGTTATGAATGGAATCTACTGAGTCACCAGCTCTACCAACTGACTTCTTGCGTATCTGGGATACACTGTTTGCAAAGATAGCCTCAACAATTTCTCCTACGCCCTTACCTTTGCAATGTGAATTTGCCACCCTTCCCTTCAAGAAGTGGGGTCTCTTTCCCCACTCCTCAAATCTTGAATTTAAACTGGCTTGTGACTTACTTTGATCAACAAAATGCAGGTGAAATGATCCATGTTACTTCCGAGGAGGCTAAGACTTAAGAGCTACACAGCTTCTGAGTTCACCCTCTGGGAAGGCTCCTACCACCATTTAAGGACAGGGGCAGCAACCACTCAAGGGTGAGCAACCACATGGAGAGGGAAGCCCTGTCAACAGCCAGATCCAACCACAAGGCCAAATTACTGCTCTTTCCACTTCAGGCATACACTTAAGTATGTGATGAAATTGTGTCCTTTTAATAAATATTTTTTTATAATTGTATAACATGCACACGATCACTCTGAGTTCTACTGATAGAGTTTTGAACTTTAATGAAGGCAAGTTCCAATTATTAGGCATTCTGAGAACTTATGAAACAGAAAATAAAAGCTTACCTAACTCAATACATCCACCAATTCCCAGGAGAGATCCTGCACTATGATACAGAGGAAGGGTTATATAAATGATGTCATCGGAAGTACAACCAAAAGCCCATAATCCAGCAGAACCCTTCATAGCCTGCAGCTGACAAATCACAGCTGCTTTTGGGAGACCTAGAAGAAAAGAAAAAAATAAATAAATAATAGAATAGATACTATGCTGGTATCAACTACAACAGCAGTTGAGACAAAAATACATCAAAATAGTCTATATCCTTGGTAAAAGGGGCCATGCAAATGTCAGCTACAACTGTAATTAATCTCTAGAATCTTAGATCTACCCAGAAGGATTAAAACTATAAAATTAAATAGAGTTTGAGATCTTGTACGGTTCAAAGAGCCGTATCTGCTATAAAGATGCCAAAAATCTATCATTCTTTCTCTGGTTCAACATATTTACCAAATAAAGCCCAAGTTGTCATGGGTTTTTGGTGACAGCAGCACATGTAGCTATGAACCCCAGTTTACAGTGACTTCCAGACACTCACCAGGGTTAGCCTCAAGTCCGCCTTACTGCTGCACCTGCTTTAACATTTTCTGACAGGCTTTGTGCTCCATTTCCATTAACTGGAAGATCTCATACACAAAATTGGCATGATCTTGCTTACCATCCTAACCAAAATTCATTTATTATTCAAAATAATTCATTTTTTCAAAAGAAGTTTCTGTGGCTTTTCCTGATAGGTTGGCATCTCATACCCTAAAAGAGTTTATTGTCATCCACATGCACAGGGAATCCCTCCAAAATTTCTTGTCAAAGCCATGTATAAAGATTTTGAGTGAGACTAGCATCCTTGATTCTTGATAATGCAATGCCTTTCTTTTCTTCATTGAGAGAATCAAATATTTATGCATTTTCTGCTGCCGAGAAGTTCCCACCTACTGTTCTTTAGTCACCATATTCCCTACTTTCCATATTGTTCCTGATCTCCTGGCAACCCAGCCTTAAAAATAACTTTTCAGTTGGAGGTATGTCGAAAAAAGAAGGATGCTTTATCTAGTTATTTTCCACCTGTGTGCTTATGTCACTCCTGTTAAGCACTTTAGTGAGCGAATCAGTCATGTTTTCGTTCCTAATTTGGTTAGCTTTAAGTGAATAATGACCTCATTAATTTATTATTAAACCATTCAAGGTACTCAGACTTTTTGATAAAGGAGACAACAGATAGGAGCTTATCCAACAAATGAAAGTGATCAAAGGTTCATGGAGTTTAAAGTTTTAAAGAAGGAAAGAAGAACCAACAGAATAAATGAAGCTTGTTAAAACTGCAATTTAGAGTCCCTTCTTGGAAGAGTTAGAAAGCACATTAACATATTAAAGCTTTCGACAAGCCCAACAGTACAGAAATGTTACTATTTTTTCAATGATGTTTCTCAAGCTCATGTGGTCATAAAGCCCCTTTTCAACTTTTATTTCCCTTCTTTGTAGGCATGAAGGGACATGCTGTGCCACATGCTTGGAGAAATGCTACCTTAGATGGTCTCTGGAGTCCTTTGTTCTTCTAACCTTCTATGAATCCCTAGCATTGAAACTCTCCACATGTCCGCAGATGTGAGGAGACCACTGGGATAAGGTCCAGGCATAAAGGTGGAAGTGAGGCTGTGTCCAGTGAATTGGGGATTAGCAGGAAGAAGGAGGAACAGATGATATCAAGAGAAAACCAATTTAGGGGCAGGCATGAAAAAATCTGGGGAATTCAGGGGTAATTTTGGAAAAAGGAAAGAATCCATAAGATTAACGAGAGGAAGAGACAAAAGTAAATAGAGACTTAGATGGTGATAGCAACTGGCCCCAGGCGCAGCGCGGAAGGCAGTTCTGTCTTCTTCCTCCTCCCACTACTTACCGGAGTGGCTGAAGGCAAGTCTGCTCTGTCCAGGCTTAAATAGCCTTTCCTAGAGATCTTCAGGCACCTAACCAATTTCAGTGAGCGACAACAGAACTAGAAGTTGGCAGACTGAACACATACATAGGCCGAAAGAATGGAATTGGAGATGACAGCAACACAATTTTAGAAAGGCAGATGGGGACTTCCCTGGTGGTCCAGTGGGTAGGACTCTGCACTCCCAACGCAGAGGGCCCAGGTTCGTCGGGGAACTAGATCCCATATGCGTACCGCAACTAAGAATTCACATGCCACAACTAAGACCCGGTCCAGGGAGGGAGGGAGGGAGGGAAGGAAGGAAGGAAGGAAGGAAGGAAGGAAGGAAGGAAGGAAGGAAGGAAGGAAGGAAGAAAAAAATAGAAAGGCAGATGGACAACTGGTGACTGACACAGCAGACCCAAGAAGATGAAACCTAAGCTGAAGCCTTGAAGAAAGTTGGTTTGCTCCCACAGAACCCCAGCGAGGGTCAGAAACTTGATGACCAGGTACCCCTCCCCCCCGAGTGGAATATCAATATGGAACTATAAAGAGGGAGCTAAATGGGAGTTCTGTTTAAGAAGCAATTCCATCAGAGTCATAGATAAGGGAATCACCCTTTGTTCAACAAGATCTCACAGAATCTCCCAGGTCAAAGACACGTGAATGGTATAAAAACTGACCTCAATCCTTTCCTCACTCAGAGACATTCTAAGTCTGTTCCTGGGTCCATGGATATAATATTTTGGTGAGCTTGGGCAAACAGGACTTCATAGTAGTAAAATGATTAGGAAAGACTCAATATAATCCAAAATGCTCCCTTATAACCTGCCTGAAAGGGCCTATGAGCAAACTCTACTGCCATCATTTAACTTTTCCAAGTCTCATTTCTTTACATCACTTCGTAACTTGCACCAACACCTTCATCGTTATCAACATTATAAGATTTTTATGTGAGAATCAAGTGATTTTTATGATAATAGGTGACATACTAATATAAATTCTCATGTTCATTACAATTATCATCATTTAATTCAGCTCTGGGTTTTGAGTTGCAAAACATCAGCTTATATTAGAAAGAGAGAACAAGAGAAATGCTTTTAATAAAAAATGTCAATTAAGTCTCTAACAAGGCTCAACGTGAGACAGGCTGGGAGCTGGTGCCTGGGATCCTTTATTGGAGTTGCTTCACCTTGAGCAACAGACTACAAAGAAAGTATAAGGGACTAAAAATAACTGCATGCATGCACAGTTGAAGCAATTATGAACAATAAAATACAAAAAGGCCACAAATCAACTGCCATTTCTGAGGTGCCCGGAGCAAAAGCAGGGTCCTGCACATGATCCCTGCACACAGTACCACCAAGGGGGGTGGGCAGACCACCTAGCCACCCTCCAGCCCAACCCACCAATCCATCCCTACCCTCACCCTATTTAAGGAACCAGTCCCTCCTCAGGGAGTGAGTAAGGGCACCTGTTACTTGTTTTCACTTCCTCATGCTGCAGCATGAGTCCCTATAAAGCCTAGCATGAATTCCTCATCTGACCTCTTATCAATTTCTATTGAGTAGAACTTAATCAATTTCTATTGATTAAAGAGTCCAAGGGCCCTAGTCAGTAAAAAATGTGATTTTGTTACATTCTTTGATAGCTTTGTATTTATAAAGCATGACATCTACTATATGCCTAATTCTGTATGTTGCTCTGCTCTGATCTCTACAAGACCCCATGTTGCTCAGAACTTTAAGCTAACAGGAGATGATATTTGTATAACTCTCCCTGTATAAGATCATTCACAATCCAAATTTGGAAGAATGTCAGTAAATGCTTTTGATATTTTAAAATGCAAAAAATAAAATAAAATTACAGCCCCAGATTGCTTCCTCCACGCTGGTATAAGATCTGATATGTATTCTCTGGAAAAAGATGAGCCTCTGGAAACACCAGGAAGAAGAGAGGTTGAACAAGTAGGGAGAATAAGAGAAGTCTGCATCCTTCTCCAGCTCCCTTTTTACATTTGACTAGTTTTCCCTTCAAGATTCTTATCTGAGGAATCTAAAGCGCCCAGAAGTAAAAACTGACAGTCACGAATCTCCCAACAAAATGTCGTGAACAATGAAACTAACCAGTCCACAATCCCACTCAATCACACAGACCTTCTAGTTAGGATTTGGTTTGTTTTTGTGTGTGTGTGTTTTGGTGGCTGCATTTTAAATATGCACAGCCAAAGGTTACCAGATATTTGAGGAAATCCTCTAGGGTAAAGAACAGAGACCAACATAAAACAAAAGATAAAAGGATGTCAGAGAAAATAGAGACAAGGTAGAGAGGAGAAATTTTCAAAAAATATTAATATTCTGAGAGGTATGAGACAATGAAGTATCAATAATACAGAAACAACATGCTACAAAATGAGAAATATTAGGAGAACACAAGGGCTAAAAGATAAATCTCTCAAAAAGTAAATCAAGGGGTCCCATCAGTGAAAAACAGATTTTTTTTTTGGCTGACTGCTAAAAGCTAAATTTTAGAAAGTCATCTCTTGTCAAAAGGTTTACACCTTCCCATCTTGATTTTAAAAGCATGTCAAACAATCCACATCAGATGCCATAAACGTGAACTGCAAGAGGAAATGGTACAATCTTAGTGAATGGGAATTGGAATCAAAAGGGTTTGCTGTCTTTCCTAGAATGCTCTAAAATGTCAAGGCAGTTGCTTGTGTTTAACTGTGAACAAATAAAAAAAGTAAATCAAAAGGTAAGAGAAGGAAAATAGGATATAAAAGATTAGAAAATTAATAACTCAGTGCAAGGAGGCCAATCTTTAAAAGTTAGAGTTCCAAAGATAAAACAACGAACAAGCAAACAAATATAGGAGGGAATGGGCAGAAAGAATAGAAATAAAGGAAAAAGAAGAATATGTAGACACCTTTAAAAAAAAATTTTCAAGTACCTAGACTTGCAAGACATGAGTTTCTAGATTTAAAAGGCTTACAAATTTACCAGCAAAATGGATAAGACTGGTTCCAGTACAAATAATAATATCATAGACTACTGAAGGCTAATAAAAGATTCTAAAAATCCCAAAAAAGAAAGAAAGAAAAACAATACCAGGTTGCAAGTAAAGGATTAGAATCAGAAAGAAAAAGACTTCTCAATATGTGTACTGGAAGACAGAAGATAAAAAAAGCAATGCCTTCAAACCCCTGCATCAATATCATTTCTAATCTAGAATTCTATACAAACAAGTGTAAGGGTAGAAAAAGACACTTTCAGGCATATAAGGACTTAAATACTCTTTATCAAGCAGCTAATGAAAGCAGTGCAGTGATAAAATGAAAAGCAAACTAAGGAAATGAATTTAGAATCTAAGAATCAGGGGATCAGAAAAAAAGAAGAGTTGAAGGGAATTCTCAGGGTGATGGTGAGGAATGAACCCAGGACAGTAAGAGAGCAACATGTCAAGACTGGAATCGTAGGGAGGAAAGCTCTGGGAAAGATGCAGCCAAGAACATGGGCTTGACAAAATGCAGACTAGCTTTTCAATATCTAAAGGTGAGTTACTTTTTGATAAAGGGATGGGTACGAACCATTTATAGGTGTATAGAAAACTAAGCAAGCAAACAAACAAAAACAAATGATTAATTCAAGGTTGGGGAGAGTTTTACATGAAAGGAAATAAATATAATTTTGTTATACTATAGAGCTCAGCAAGAAATAGTATTTACTAAGTTAATTGATACTGATACCAATCAAACAAAAATTTATGATGAAACAATATTAGGGTGATGTTGGGGAGAGAAAGTATCTGCACCAGAGAGAAAGAAATGAGTGGAGGGAGAGAGTGGTAAAGAAAGAAGATAAAATCCTCATCTTCCATTGTGGAAAAGCAGTACTTACTTTTTAGTAGGTACCTATTAAGTATCCAGTAAAATACTATTAATAAATCTATTTAGATAAATGGAGGTGATTACAGAAAGAAAGATCTAAAAATACTGAATGTAATTGGTTTCAGGATGGAGAAATAGAGGGGTAAGCAGGGTACTTTTCTCTAAAATTTTTAAAACTATTAGAATTTTTCATCTCTGTGCTGTATAACTTTAATACAAATAAATATCAAACAGAAAAAACTAATAGCACTTTTGCTTTCAGCCTGTTGTGCAAATGTACCAAACACTCTGGTTTTAAGAGATCTTCAAGAAAAAAAGATGTTAATAGTCTGCTCCACACTATTCTCTTTTGGGGTGGGGAGGGGGGTTGGAGGGAGGGGGGGAGTGGTAAAGATTGTTTTGAAGACCAGAGTCACTTTCTATTTTTACAAGAAAACACCATAAAGACAAATTGGTCAAGTACCTTCCGTTGGAAGTTTTCAAAGCATATAATTTCCAAAATGTTATTGTCTCTTTCAAAGTCCAAAGTCAGTCTGAATTTATGCTGGTGACTTGATACATATTAGCATTTCCTAGTTCATTTATCAAAGCTGTTGCAAACCAAGTCAAAAAGAAAACCATAGTCTACTCTCCAGTATAGAGGAGATCATTGTTAGCCTCCAAATAGGAAAAAGAAAAAGAAAAAAGTAAGAAAACTTTACCAATGCAATAGTAGTTTTACTTACAATACTACCTGTGCAAGAGAAATTAGTACCAATATTTTTAATATGCCTCTAATTCAAACTCCCAGTCATCTTCAAATTAATTACAAAAGCTTACTTAGACTACCAAAAACATCATTCAATTTTTCTTAAGAATCAATTAAGTTTAACATTTCTTTTGAATTCTCAAGTAGTTTCATATTCTTTGTTTTGTGTGTGTTGTTGTTTACCTAAAAAAAGGAAAAGTTTAGTTACTTGATTCTATTTTGTATCCTTCCTCAAACCTGCAATGCCTTCAAGATTCCCTGTTTCTCACATGTTCCAATCAACTTACGGAAAACGAGGAGAGCCAGCTACAGGTGCTTAAATTGCAGCCATACTTGGATTGTGCTTAGGATTTAACATTTTATACAAGAATATAGAAAATTGTTTTAAAGTAGACTAATGGAATTTTTAATCCAGCAGGATAATTACAAACTATTTAAACTAATCTTTTCATTTTATACATTAGGCATCTAAGGGAAGCTAGCAAAGATCCTGCCAAAGAAGCTGGCCAAATTCCACACTCTGAGCAACTGGGTTGGCTCAAGTCTTCACACATTCCTGTGCCATTTGTACTACCAAACTTGAAGAAAATCTTTCCACACGAGACAATGGCCAAGTGAACATGGTGACTTGTCCAGTTAAAGTTAAAGCAATTACCTTTTTCATCCAAGTTTGGGAGTTCAAAGATGTAAGAACCCCAGGCCTTCTCGGATGCATGCTTTCTGAGATGTCTGGTGACTATGAAACCGAGCCCCCCTAAAACCAAGTTCTCTTACCAAGTTTATGATTAATCTCTCTATATCCAAAGCTTTGTTCCCTTTCTTGTCCCCTCTGACCTCAATTCTGGGCTAACTGAACAATAATCAACTAGAGTCAGATGACTAAAATTGCTCTTGCGGATAACATAGTTAATGTACTCAAGTAGCTATTATAGATATCATTAACGTGTAAACTCAGGTTGTTTCTCCAGGGCGAGATGAGCTCACAGACCTCAAGCCATGGACCACCTGGTCAGAGAGTTGTAAACCAGAGACAGCCTGACTCCCCGAAACTGTCACAGAAATGTCACAAGCTGATGATTAACCCTAGCTTCTTTGTTCTTCCCCTTTAAGAAACTCCTAACTCAAAGATCAAGTTGGAGTGGATCTGAGGCTGGGCGCCCTGCAATAAATCCTTACTGGGCTGCAGACTCCCACTGTCAGAGTGTGGCTTTCTGTGTCAAGGGCACATGAGTTCTTTGCTCAGTTACAACTACACAAGGCAGAGATTTGCCTGAAACTGCTGCTTTGCAAATATGCTGCATTCTTCTTAAGTTTCAAGAACAAATGGATCTTACCTGTTGTTCCAGAAGTGAAAATATAAAGATAAGGAGCCTTGAGGTTTGAGGCAACATGGTGGCTGTGTGGCACCTGACTGTCAGATGCTGTGCTCAGTTTTTCTTTGAGTGAAATTATGCCTTCTGGAACAGACTCTTTCATTGCCCAAACACTGATATCTCCTGGGAGGCTCGGAAGGATCTCTTCTATAGTTCCAAGCAAATCTGAAAGCCAAAGGATTAGGAATAAGTAAATAAGACATAAATCTCAAAGCACTCACCTTGTGTGTTCTTTTGCATGTTGGAACAGGGATGATATGTAAATACAACGCTTACTTCCTTTTCACGTTGGATAAGTAACATCCCAGCCATTTTATGAGTATGTTTCAACATGACCAACGGAAAGGAAAATCTAGTTATTACCTGATGTAATCAATGCAAATAGCCCAATTCAAATTGAACTTTGGAGATTCCATTATCCAGATTGTGTTTTTTCCCCCAATTTTTAAATAAAACTCTATTTTCGTACTTTGCTTTAAATCTAAATTCAGGACACTGGACTAAACATTCTCCTTGAAATACAACTCAGTAGCTCATTATTCCAAAAAGCCATCTGTCTGTCACTGTTTAGTTCTACTGTAATGTAATGATCCAGGAGAAACACCTGACTGGATTCACAAGATTCACAAGATTATGGCTTACAGACCATTTCAGAGTGAAAAGTTAAATGAGGAGATTCAGAGATGCTCTTTCCTCTGGATTAGAATAATTAAAGGTAAAAGGTCTTTGAAAGCAAAAGGAGAAAAAGAACGCCTTCCAGAAAAGGCAGTAGGATCCACGGTGCACAGCAGGCTATGACAGTGGCAGGTGAGAGCGGGCTGGTGAAAGCAGAGCCTGTGTCAGCAGCAGGGGGATCCAAGGCCTGGCTAGAACCAACGTCAAGCAAAACGAAGGCAGAGGAGTAGAAAAGCCAGAAACACGGGTGTCTTCAGGCCTGAAGAGCTTAGGGGTCCTCACAAGATCAAGGGTCTGGGTTGAAAGTCAGACTGGAGAAAGGAAAAGGGATACTTCTCTCAGGAAGCATCTACTGTACATATTAACAAACGAGCAACTGTGGAAGGGAGACTGTGTTGAGTCACTCTGGGAGATTGAATTAGACCTTCTTAATTTGATCTTTAATGTAGGAGAAACTGTCGTCTGTCCAGGAGGAGGGTAGTGGTAGAGAAGGAGGGAGATGGAAGGTGGGTGCAGGTCCTGGAGAAGGAAATATTCAGCGTGAAGGTATCTAGCACTCTATGGGGTACAAAAGAAGCAGAGCATCGGCATTCCTTGGATGAGGTGGAAGCGAGCGAGGCATCATCTTTTTTTTCCAGAGTAGAGAGACAAACAGTTATTTATATTCTTTAAATTCTTTTAAAATGTAACACTCCTTTCCTTTAACATGGATCTTTAACAGTGAAGATCCACTTTCATGTTCTACATGGGTGCTCCAGTTTTACTTTCGTATTATAATACATCATACTTTTCTAAGATAAAAGCGATTTCTGAGTGCTATATTATTTATCTTAAAATCTACATTAACATCCACGGTGATATTAAGCAGTGGCCTTTTAGAGTTAATGCAAGGAACGCCAAAGATTACCAGCAACCACCAGAAGCTAGGAAGAGGCGAGGAAAGATTCTTTCTTAGTCCCTTCAGAGGGAGCATGGCCCTGCAGACACTTTGATTTTGTACTTTTAGCCCCCAAATCTGTGAGGGGATGAACTTCTGTCATTTTAAGCTACCCAGTTTGTGTTATTTTATTACACCAGCCCTAGGAAACTAATTCAACCAAGGTCACAAGTTGGTGGACAGAACTGTTAGTCTAACCTAACTCTAAAATCTATATATTACCTCATTAAAGAAATCAATGATAAAAAATATTATTAAATGTAAAATATACCCTGGTCAGAATGATAAGGTCCATGTAAATATAAACCTGTCCATCTAAATAATTACATTTTTAAATAATTTTTAAACAAAAAATAAAAAATAATCACCAGATATCTTCTATTTTGAAGCTGAATTCAGGGTGCTGCATTAAACATCTTCCCGGAAATGTAAATCACTGTCTCGTTATTTCAAAAAGCCATCTGTCAGCCCTGACTTAGTTCTACTATAATACAAAACATTTGGAAAAAACTCATGATTTACTGCCTCAAAATCTATAACCCAGATTGATCACAAAGAAGCAGCAAGAGAAACACATCAAATAGGACTAGGAAATTCACAATAAAACCTGCAAGAAAACTGCGAAACACAGAAAAATGACAAGGAGTTGAAATATCAGGGTTGGGGAGGCAAACTGGGGCTTGAAATTTTTTGAGTTAATTTTTATTTCTTTAACAAATCCAAATAAAATAACCTGTAAGATTCCAGAGAAAAATCTATTTGTACTGAGCATACACAGCATGCTGCTGTATACAGATTGCTTTGGTGAGAAGAAGAAGTGATAAATCACAAGGAGTGCCAGGGGAAGGACGAGTCATAAATAAATGAAAAAGCAGGACAAGCAAATGATCTGCACTTTGTATCTTCTTTTAATTTTTAGCACTAGATTTTGTTTAAATGATTCTCCCGGGCATTCTGAACGTATAAGGATAAGTCTCTGACTTGACCCACTTCATTACCTTAATTTCAAATTTCCCACCTGGAATTGTAAATTCACAGCACAAACTTTATGTGTTCTTAATAATATGTGTGTCTAAATTGGCAAAATAAGTACAAAGAAAGTTACAATATGATTAACTGTGGCCCCAAATCTTTGTTAGAACTGTAGAGTCTAAAAAAATCAGAGTACTTACAAAGAGTGATGACTTTTACAAGAAAAAGGAAGTGACTGGATTTCCTAGGAATCAGAGGAGATACAATTTAATCTCCTTCATACATTACAATTAAATTGACTTAGCTGAGACATTTAGAATTATCAAACAGAATTTTATCTAACCAAATGATTTCTTCAATAGTGGTAGGAAGTGTGGATGAGGATAGTGAAAATTGAAATAAAAATTTGAAAAGTCTTGTAGGGGATCATTATTTACTTATCACTATTAATCTTTCTTAATCAAATGGAAAGTTTTAGTGTCATTTTGCAAGTAAATTTTAAATATTAAGTCCCACCAAAAAATAGCATGTGTTTAAATACTTCATGGAAACATGTTTGTGTTTCATGAAGATTTACTCTTTAGGGAAGTGTCCTACCATTGAAACCCATAGAACTGTAAGCACCTCAAAATGATGCCTGTCCTACTCCATCCTTTCACTGACTGCCTGGCACACACACCATAGGTGCTGGATATGGAATGGAGCTCTGTCCATGGGATCCACTGTAGGTGCAGGTCTTAGCAGTAAATTACCATAAGAAAATGAGACAGATGACAATTCTACGAGATTTAACAAAGTCTGCACTACAGGAGAAGATTGAATCTCTCTTTTCAAAGCAATAGATTCTTCCAGGAAATACACACTGTTCCTCGCATATACAAGGCACTGTGTTAGGAGGGGTTGCAAGCATAAAAAGAGGTAAATTATGATCTCTGCTTACAATCCTTTAGTACTGTTTGTACAAATTAATTTCTTGTTTCTACATCATTATTATGCCTCTTATTCACATTTCTAAGACTATGAAATCAATGAGTAAAAATGTAATATATTCCTCTAATATGCCATTAGTGTGAATTATGTTATTCATTCTGCATTAAAAACTCTTTTTTTTTTAAATTGAGGTATAGTTGATTTACAATGTTGTGTTAGTTTCTGGTGTACAGAGAAGCGATTCAGTTATACATACCTATATATCCTTTTTCATTATAGGTTATTATGACATTGAATGTAGTCTCCTGTGCTATACAGTAGGACCTTGTTGTTTAGCTCTTTTATATATAGTAGTGTGTATCTGCTAATGCAAAACTCCTAATATATCCCTCCCCCCTTTCCCCTTTGGTAACCATAAGTTTGTTTTCTATGTCTGTGAGTCTGTTTCTGTTTTGTAAGTAAGTCCATTTGTATCATTTTTTTAGATTCCACATATAAGTAATATCATATGATGTTTGTGTTTCTCTGACTTACAAAAATTATTTTTAAATTATCTTATTCTACATAAAACAAACTAATAGGTATTTCAAAGGTATTGCTTGTAGCTGTTAAAACACTGGCAAACATTTAACTTTAAACTTTTATGTGCTAATACAACTAATATGAAATTCAGCTGCACAGGGTTAACTTGAGCCTTCCATAATGCAAAGCAATATTCACACAGAAACCGAAGTGAAGTTGTAGGTCTCATCACATGCTCATAACTACCATCCTACTGCTTAACAGCAGCTCAACAGGTTTCTCAAAGAACACATGGGTAGGCTATGGTGTCTAAGAAAACTGATGCTTAAGTAAGCAATGTCCTAAAGCAACGTATATCAGGATGTAGATAACAATACTTCTTATCAGGCCAGAAACTAATTTCATCATCAATAATGTGCCAGCTATTTTTACAAATATTATTTTATTGATAATCATAACCCTAGGAAGTACACAGGAGCATAAGCCTTTCATCAACATATTCTTCCCTGAAGCACCTTTATTAACTGCCCTGAATACGAGCACACAAGTTTGTAAATGGGTTTATGGGTTTTCACTTTCAGCTGTCCCCACATCTTTTGGGGAGTAGACAGTGTATTTATTATTGGCAAAATTGTGCAAGAAAATAAAAAGTAGAATACTTCACTTGACATTATTTCCAACACATCTCCTATTGCCAGTAAATAATTATTACTCAGATGTGTGTTTCTCCCATTCAGCCTTGCCACTTCTCTGAGGAGGCACAATCCCTCTTTAAATTGTTTTTGCTCCTGTCAGTATTCAAGCACCATTCCCTTACAGTAAACACATGTTCAACATATACTGTACATAAGAATCCCAGGGTTGGTGTCCTCATAATCAGTGAAGAAAATAACACATGCTTAGAACACTACCTTTTCCAACTAGTAAACCAGGAAGCCACTTAAACTTCCAATCAAAAGCAGTTATTTTCTTTTGGAATGGAGGTAATCCTTGACAGAGCTGAGTCTAAAACGGGAAAAAAAAATGCAAAACAGCCATTCATTCTACTTCACATAAATATTAAAATAGATACGTGAGGGTATCATAGTACGTGGATAAAATACTACAGGTTCCCATGAGCCATGTCTTATCTATCTGAATATGTATTAAATTCTATAGAACTTTCTACAGAATTTAAAGGGTCTTATTTTTCCTCTACCTCTTCCTTTTGGTCTTTGAAAAGAAGATGCCTTTATGGTTGAAAGTCGTTTGGAGAATTACAATGGCTTGATTGTTAACTGGAATATTTGCCCTGCACAGCCTGAATGCAACAGATCATAAAAACGAACAGGGCAATGCTGCATGCATTACTGTAAGTTTAGAGAGCTGACATAGGATTGTACTTCTTGTGAATAGAAACACAAAACCCAAGAATGTGGAGACACAAAATACTACTGAACATAAAGTAAAAACGTTCTGGATAATATCAATATATATTTTTTAGTTATCCACTTATAATTATAATGATTTAATATGTGATATATTGAGAAAGGAGAGAGTGCAAAATACACACATGCAAGTAAATCTGAAATTCTGTGGATGTTTAGTCTAAACACTGAAGACTACAAAGTCTAAAATGCTTTGACTTTTGGGGAGTCATGATTCTAACATTTAGCAACACTGATATAAAATAACACAACCAGAAATTCCATTGATATATCTACTGCCAAAATCAGCTACCAAAAGAACAGCAGAGGGACAATTCATGGGCAAAAATAGGCAAGTAAGTAAACAGTTAGTGAATGCCCATATGTACCTTACAGTTTTTCATTAGGTCATTCAATCACCTATTCATTCATCCAGGCAATAAATATTTATTGAGCATCTCCTTTACACTAAGTTCTGAGAATTTAGCAGCAAACAAAACAAACTTCCTTCTCTAAGAGCTTACATCTGAGTTCTTGGCCATTCCTCAGAGCCACACAAATATCTATATGTGAATTGGCAAACAGATCTTTACCATTCCGTTGAGTCACTGGGATAGCCACAGCATACAGTGACTGAGGCAAGAGGATTGGTGGGAAAAGTGCTGAAACAAAGTAGATGAATGGATGGAAGAGATGACAGAGAGAGAAGGAAAAGGAGCAGGGCAGAGGGAGGGGTGGAAAGTGAAGGGAAGAGGAAAGGAAAAGATGGAGATGAGGGAAGGAGCAGAAGCAGACATGAAGACAAAGACAAAGGTGTACCCAACAGGTTTTGTGATTTAGCATCAGAAAATCCAGGCTCCAGTTCCCACACTGCCTCTCCTAGAAGTAGGAGCTTGACAAGATTACTTGCCCACTCCCAACCATGCTTCCCTCATCTTTAAAAACAGGCTATGGCTGTGGTGAGCATGACATAAGATAATGTGTCTAAAAACAGCTTGTTATTTACACAGTACTTTAAAAATGGAAGAGATTATTATTTATTATTATCATTATTCTTATTATTGCTAAATATGTCAAAGGATATAATTACAAAAACTTTTAAAAGCTATAAACAAACATCTCAACATTTTTCTGTTTGTTCCAAGTAAAGAGAAGAGCATGTGTAGGTGGATGATAATCTTGGCAGCAGGCACTATTTGCAATATCAGAGTTGAAATATTGGGGGGAAAGAAGTAGGTTTTATACAAGACTATTTAATAATTTTCAGTAAGTGCTGAAATCTTCCAGGGAAAGTTGCGATGCTACCTGACACATCTTCTAAACGAAACTATACAGATATAAAGCTTTTTTGCAACTATTTTTGAATCTTCAGAATGAGAAATAGGAATAATAGTTTTATAAACATTTAAATTTTTTCTAGTTATCTGTGCATGAAAATCCTGATGCCTTAATATTGGCAACTTTAATTTTGCTATTTTTATATGACTGGAATGCATTTTTTTTCATGGTTATATCAAAAGGGGATTAACAGTCCCAGAAACCATTGGGCTATAGTGTATAATACAGCAGAGTCTTACATCAGATACCGGGTTTTGAGTCTGCTCTGTACCTACTAAGCTGTGTCATCCTAGACACCCTAGATGAATTTCTTTCCCTTTCAGTTTCCAAAATATAGCTCTGTACCTGCCTCTCAGAATCAGTGAGAGTTACCTTTTACACAGTCAGCCTTGAGTAAATGGCAACATTCATATTTCTGTTAATGACAATTAGAGCAAGAATAACATTTATTTCCCTGGTGGCTTAGTTGATACAGACAGAACTATCAGACACCTGCCATGATTAAAACGTCACCTATCACCATGGACCACCATGGACAATATCTGCCTGCCTATAAAACCTGTTTGATGCTGTTTTTATATAATTTATGAAAAATAACATTTTGCTAAAACATAGCAAAGTGAAACGTTAAAGGTCCTATCCCAAACAGATAGTCCGACTTACTAGTCTTTCTTACAGCTAACACCAAATTAGAATGTAGCAGCAAAATCCAAATGAGATCCCTTAGTAAAAGCCTCGGATGACTCTATAATGACAACAGCAATTATGTTAATTCACCAAGGATTTACTTTGTACATACTAGGCACTCAGTCACTTTACAAAAGCTGTCATTTAATCCTCAGAATTACACTGTGAAGGAGATGGTATTATCACCATTTTACAGCTGAGTAAAGTGAGACTCAGAGCAGCTGATAATCTTATCTTCGATCACACAGCTAAGAAGTGGCAGATCATAAGTGAAACCTGGGACTGTCTGGCTTATCTTGATCTAAACCACTTGACTGGTCTTTCCACCGCGATATACTCTCCCTGGGGATATAATGATTTCATAGTACATCTCCATTAGAAACATCCAATGAGAATTTAAGACCTCTGAAATGGAAAGTTCTAAAAGCTATATGTATAAATTGTTCATGGATTAGACTCAAGATGCCAAGAATACAGTTTTCAGGGTAAGAGCTTCAAATACAAAAAAGTGACCGTGATCTAAGCCATGCTGTCTTACAAAACAAAACAAAACTAGTAATTAATAAAAATAGAACTGTCCTATCTTTGAAAAACATAAGCAATTTATGTATTTTGGAGGTATGCTAAAAAGAACTGTTACTAGGATTTAAGGCTGATTTCTCCAGGTACCTACTTACTGAGCAAAGCAATTAAATGTTTTTGGCTTAAAATTCCAACAAAACCTGACTGGTAGTGGTAAAAACAAAAACAAGGAAACTATGCAATTAGTTATTGGGAAGCAAAGCAAAAACTGGCACAAGTAAAACTGCAAAATTAATTGGTCCTAATTAGGCAAGAACTTGGTCAAGAGCAAAGTTTGAAAACTCTGTTTTGAGAGGTAACCAGCCCTATGTACTTCAAGAGGAGTCCCTCAGGAGACAGGATATGGGATGTTTCTCAGGTTGGCCTCAACATCATGGCCACAGAAATCTTTTCAGAGATATCGTGGCCCTTCTAGTTTGCTCTTCTAAAGGGACCTTATGGCTTTACTAATTTTTTGCACAATTTAAGGTTTAGATTTGCTCCAGAAACTGCAATCTAAATTAGAATGAGCAACTAATATGTCAGAATACATCCAGAGATGAACTATGATAGTTTTCCCTGCTGCATTCATATTATCACTGCCCCTGCACCAGAGGTAAATATTGTTTCACCATGTTATCAAAATTCTGTGTGACTCCTTTATCCTACATATTGCTACAGTTCAGAGAAATTTTATCATACTAGTTAACTTCTTTCCAAGGTGAAGAGGAGCTGAATTTCAATCTTGGAGGATATTACTGTTGAATGGAAAAAAAAAAATGAACAAGAATACACAATAGAGGCCTTCTGGCTTCTCCACTCCTATAACGTAAGATAAAATCAGTGCTTAAGAGTAGTAAGGGACAGATTGGGAGTTTGGGATTGACATGTACACACTGCTATATTTAAAATAAAATGCCTTTCTATGAAAAATAAATCATCATAAAATAAAAAGAGTAAACATTTTTGCTATTTTATCAGGTCACAAACTGAGCTGGAAGGACAGCTGTTAACAAGCAAAAGCGAAAGTCTTGAATAACGAACCTTTCTACTATATACTGCCTAATTCATTTTCGTGTGATGTGCAATTATTATATAATCAAGGTTACATGGAAAGTACTGTACTTTAGACATCACTGGTGTATAAACGTAGATTTTTTCTCCCCATACTTCTCTGTGAATCTAAAAATTCTATATGAGGTGTCAGTATATATCTATTAACCTAAAATACTTAAATATTTTCACTAAGGTCCTTGCCACCATCCTCCTCGTCCTCCACCTTCCTACCCCCATGCAAGAAGCATAAGCATAAACCACTTAGATTATACCAAAGCATCAGATTTCATACTGCACTTCCACTGTGTTATGCAACCCATCTTACTAGGTTCTTCATTAGTTAGGCACTCAACCAAAGACTTTTCTTTGTAGTTCACTGTCAGTATATGTATGCAAAGCCTAAATCGAAGGGGAGGGGGAAGAAGGTTAGCACTTACTGAAATAAAGAAAATGATGCACAGGTTGGGGTGGGAGAAGGGAGAGAAAGAGGCTGAGAGTCTGCCAAGAGCCCGCCACTGGCTGGGAGGTGGGAGCCCAACCTTGCCAGGCAAATCCTAGCTTGCAGGCAGTGCAGAATAAAAGCAGACATGAAGACTGGCATTCATGCACTTGCGATTAAACATGTTTCTTCTGCAAAGGCAGTCAACCCTGATAATGTTACTATTCGAGGCAGTAGGTATTCCACAATGAAATCAGGATCACTTTCCTCCTCGTCAAATAATCTTGTCAGATCTGACAAAATTTAGAACTTACCAAGCTCTATATCTCTGCGTTCTTGCACTCACTGAAGGTATCAAGAAAGGTAAAATGCGCGCCCCTCCTCCCTCCCCCCCGCCCCGCCTTCGCTAAAATAATAATAAGCAGAGATTTCAGAAGTCTTCAAAAGCTGTCCTAATAATTAGTAATTTACAACAGAGTAAGTGATTGAAGTGGGAGAGGGGGAATTAAACCACTAGCCATAGAATTATAAAACTATTTTGTACCCTCAACATGCACACTTCATCACACACCCAGAATATTAGTTGTGAATTGGTTCTAACAAAAAAATGAGGGGGCAGGGGTAGGAGGCAGGGTTGCCATTCTGCACAAGCGGACCACACCCCATACTCTACCTGCACCCACCACGAGGGCCCTGGGCTCACAGCTGCGGATGCAATGCAGGAGGGAGATGGAGCGAATGTTGGAGTTGAGGAAGGCCACCACGCAGCCCAGCTTGGCCAGGCCGAACCACACGTGAATGAAATCGGGCTCATTGCTCATCAGCAGAGCCACGGTATCGCCCCTTTTCAGCGTGGAATGGTTCAGGAAGACATGGGCCACTCTACTACTCCTCTTATCCACATCCTGATAGGTGTAGATGTCTCCCTCATAGATGATGAAAGGTTTCTGAGGCTGCTTCTTGGCATGCATCAGGAATTTATCCAGGACAGTGACCAGCTCCCCTTTCAGTCTGTACATCTCCATCCGAAATCCACAGCGTACCACCTTCAGCAGGTACCAGAAGTCGTCCCAGAAGTAAGGGTACAGGAGTTTCTGCATGAAGCTCAGGAAGACCATTCCAGCCCCTAGTCCTGTTAGCCATGACAGGAGCACGGGGGCCACAGGGCCAGAAGGCAGCTCTGATCCCGGCCCTGCCATTGTCCTCTTCTAGGTGCACCTCTCCTCGGAGACAACTGGTCCGCAATGTGTAAGGCTAGCACCTGCAGCTCGTCTCAACCTTTCCGGGAAGAAGAAGGGAATCTTGCGAAACAGAATCAGAAGTTTGCACAGAAGTCGCCCCAAGGAGTGCCGGGGATCAGGCGTGGGACACCTGGTGGATGAGCAGACAGCCCATGAGATAAGCTCAGGGCCTCAGGATCTACGAATCGAGCACAGCCCCCTCGCCTCCGAACCCCGACGGCGGCCCGCGCCCTGCGGCTTTCTCAGGCGCCTGCCAGTCCTCCCGGGGCTGGTTGGGTCAGTCCCCGGTGCCTTCTAAGCCCCTGAGCAAACCCCACCACAGTCAGGGGCAGATGCCCTCCTCGTCGAGGTAGTCTTTCCGGTGCCTGCAACTTGGAGGCTGAATTCGAGCTGAGAGAAGCTGGGGTGGCGACTGCTTAGAAACGCACCGGCTTCCCGCCTTGATCCACCAGAAACCGCGCAGGGTGACGGGGCCACGCCTCCGTCCCGGGTGTCCCAGGTCTCGTGGGATCCGGGCCCCGCAGCGCCGCCCCGCGCCGCAGCCGCAGCCCAGCGTCCGGGAGCTCCCCTCGGGCACGTCGGGTCCCCGCGGGGCTCCCAGGTGACCGCCGCGCCCGCTGGAAGAGTTGCCTTCTACGCCGGCCGCGGCTCCCCTCCGAGGGTTCTTGAGCTGGTGTAGCTCTCCTCCGAGCCACGGCGGAGCTGTTGCCCGCCTCCCGCCCGCCTCCAGGCTCCCAGCCAACCCCTGCTCAGACCGCGGCCGCTGGAGCGGCTCTGGCCCCCACGCCGGCTCCTCCCTTGGCGCACGTCACGTTCAGCCCCCCGGCGAGTGTGCTGCGACCGGAGTCCCAGGAGGGAAAGCCGCATGGCGTGGGGTCGAGGGGAACCAGGCTGCGGGAACCGGGTCGGGGAGTTCATTCATTCAATAAATAGTCAATACAGGAAACTAAACTAGAGGCTAGAGAGGCGAGGGGAAGAATTAAAGAAAAAACCCCAAAACTGCCGTAGGGGGCAGGGGGGAGGCAGGGAACAGGGAGACAGGCAACAACAAAAAAGATATTTATGAATTGGACAGATCAAGGAATATTTGAACTCTTTGTTCATGAAACATCACAAAGTTGGTTTGCCGTTCTACAAAAAGTATTTGTGAAAACTTATATTAGTAGGTTGGTATTGACATTTATACTAGAATTCTATCCTTAGAGTGCCTTGATAGTGCTTTTTATAAAATTTTCCAGTACTGATTGATGTGGGAGCTTAAGTCCATACCCACATCCATATTTTTCTAAAAAGCATAAAATAATTTTTTTCATTGAGATAATTTAAAGAATGAACAGAACTTCAAAACTAAAGATTCCAAAAGGGGGGGAGGGCAAAGAGGAGCCAAAACAGGTAATTGCAAATAACAATAAATTTTATACAATGGTGAAATTTTACTGAAGATAAACTGAGGGGTGCTTAATTACACATTTTTTTCTTTCACATACCACCATCCCAGCTCTCTGCTTTTAAGAAGAGTGTATAAATGGTTAATTGCACATATTGAAATGATTAAGCATTGCCTCACTTTGTCAGCTTTTCCTCCTTCAGTCTTATGTTCTGCAACTGGGTTCTAGCTAACCTCAGATTTCCTCATAAAGAAAAAACTGATAACTCCAAGGCAGACTGGTTTAATAATCTGAAAATGATTACTTTGAAGTCACAGTGAAGAGCCCAAAAGAAAGACAAGCCCTTAAAACCCTTTTGTGTAGATCAAGAAAACGCTTTCTAAATTTATTCGGAAACTCTGGTCTTTTCAATTCAGAAACACCTTTCCATTTAAAGAAAAGTATTAGTACCCAGTAGTTTACAGCTGAGAAGCTAGTTTACAACTTGAAAAGCATCTTTGACATTCTATGCTTTTATCTCCTAGATCTAGTCTGAATCAGTCACCTCCAAGAAAACTATATTTGAAGCAGAGAATAGAATATGGAGCAGTTGGTCTCAGACTTTTGAATTCCAATACAAGTAAAATCTGTCCACCTCTACTGGAAAACGAGTAAAGAAACATAGGTTTGCCATCTTTTTAATGTGTAAAATTAAAAACAGTAAGCACACATTAAAACAATTACCATCTACTGTCACCACTGTTTCATAAAGGGAAGAATTTATTTCAGCATTAAAGAAGGAAGGGAATACCATTATAATAAAAGACAGTCTTTGAGAATAAATAAAATTAACTTCATGAAAAACTCATGTGTTACACTGATTTTTCATATCACGGACCTCCTAACATCATCCCAGGTCATGGAACAAAATTTTTAGCAACTATTGATATAAGTGAGCTGAGAAAATATTTGGCACCATAAATGTGAGACAGTTTGATTTATTAGAACTAAAAACATATGTTGCCAAAATTTACATTGGCTAAGGCCAATTCCATGCCTGAAATCTCACCACAAAGAAGGAATCAATGATCATCTTGGGACAGCTAGAAGTATTGTGTGTATTCCTACATTAGCCCCATGTAAAAGAAAAATCTTGCTTTATTTTCAGTCCAAATATGCTCTACTCTACCCCTTTCCCATTTCCGATTTGACTTTCCTCTCTAAACCACTCCCACCCCCCTCTTTACCCTCAGTTATGTTGAAGATGAATTGTTTAGTGAGTAGATCAAAGTAAAACTGAACAAAGCATCATATGATGAGCCATGACTTATGCGCATAGGATTTTAGCACTGTAAGTTGAAAATTTTGACTTTGTGAAGATCAGTTACTTGTGTCCGTATGTTTTCTGATGAAATCCTACAGCAGTCACATTTTGGATTATGGGAGGTTTGGGGAAGAAGGTAGAGGTTTAGAAAGGCCCCAGATGATGCTACATTGGCACCAAAATACCATAACAGGTGTTTGCACTGGGCCAAGAAGCACTGAGTTCCTACACTGCAGCTGGCACTTGGGGAAGGGGTTGAGGTGGAGTGGAATATATGAGGAAGACAGATGGTGAAATGAGGGTGAGAAATGCTGAGTGTAAGGAAGACTCATCCACTTTAAAATTCTGTCCAAGAACAGGGTTTTGTTCAGGTTTTAATTACTGTTTTACTCTCTGATTGGAGTTCGGTTTTTAATGGGAAGCTTACTCATCCTACAATCTGATTGTTTGTATTAATGAACAATTATTGCCCACGATATTATTCCTCACAAGGACTCATGAAGCGAACTCAACATTAAAGATGAGGCTTCCTGTTAGAGGGTTGGGTGGTATTAAAATTACCACATGTCTTAGATACACCAAACACTTCCTGAAATATAAAATTTTTATAGCACCAAATAAGTGATTCAGTAATAATGGTCTGGGGAACAATTCCCAAACAAATTAAATATTTAATTATCATTTTTGCCACAGAATACAAACTATGCCTAGAAAGTCATGCCAGTCAGAATTCTGCCAAGACATTTTACACTCATATTTTATTCATGGTTTTTTAAAACAGTTTGCATACATCTAGATACTTCTGTTTATGATAACTTCCCCTTCCTCAGTGCTGGTGAAATGTACTATTTGGAAAAGATGTTTATATAAAGTTTTATCACTGACTGAGTCCTCAGCGTAAGCCTCATTTCTATTTTATAAGCCACCTATGTGGAGGCAGGTCATTTGATCATTAGTGAGATAAACCAAAGAAACTCTTTGGCAGCTTTTATTAGGAATTAACAGTGTTCTGAATATTGCAGTGAGTTGTTCCATGGGCCCCTATTTTTGCATATCTGATAAGGTCTAAGATTTAGTCTAGAAGGTATGGGCAGGGAGAGTGGGACTTCTGAGATTCAGAGTGTATCTTATTTCTTGACACATCCTGCAAATTTATAACACTTAAAATTAAAAATTTCCACCAATGGCTTAATTATAATAATCATTTCTCTCTGGGCAGGTAGGTGGTCCAGAGCTGGCATGACTCTGCAGACTTCAACCTGTGCCTTCCACTTAGAAAAGCAAAGCAGCTGCTACAGCTCTTGCCTGCTCCCAGTCATCGACTGAGAGAGGAGGGGACCAGGGAGCACCTCAGTTGGTGTTTCTTTGTTTAGGTTTCATTTTTTAGCTTTTAAGTGAAAAGTTTCAAACATACATAAAGATAGAAATAATACAAATATTGCTTCCAAACCAAACTCGGGTCCACTTGCCCAAATGCAGCAAAGCCAATCTACTGACACCTGGTTGAGGTGAAAGAAATTTCAGTATTTATTGCAGGACGCCAAGCAAGGAGAACATGCTCAAAAGACCCAAACTCCCTGATGACTTTCAGGGAAGGGTTTTTAATGTCAACCTTAGGGGTGAGGGTTGTAGGGTACCTGATCAGCTCATGGACTTTCTTTTGATGGGCTGGTGGTGAGGTAACAGGGTGATGTTTTGCAAATCTTAATTATCAGCCTTCTGATTCCGATCAGTCTGGCGTCTACTGCCCGTGGTGAGTGTGTAGTCCCCATCCTCTACCTGGGTGAGGGTCTTAGGTCCTACAGAACAACTCAAAGACATGTATCAGATTATTATACATATCCCTTCAGGAGGAACTAGGACTCTTTCATTGCTGAACTATTTTTTAAGCTATCATACTTTTCTTGCTTAACTGCTTTTCCTTTGTTTCTGCATTCCCCCACTTCTCTAATTAGTAACTGCTTGAGTCTGCTCTTTGGAACTTGGGGAAGGCCTAGGAGACCAAAGCCTTTTTCTACAAATATGGAGGGGACATGGAGGGGCTTTTTTACCCAGGAAGGCCCTGCAGGGTTCTACTTGGTTTCAATCCTCAATCCTGCTACTCCTCAATCCTGAGAGGAACAAGGGCAGGGCAAGAAAGAAAATTAAGTTTTTGATTGAGAGGTTCATCACAAACTTGGCAAGGGAACTTGGTTTTAGGGGACTTGGTTTCACAATGTCCTCCCCAATATACTCGTCATCTAGGTTTCATGATTGTTAACATTCTACCCAATTTTTTCAACTATTTTTTTCCTGAAGTATTTAAATTACAGACAACATAGAGTATTTCTACCCTAAATACCTCTGGGTGCCTCTGCAAAAAGGATGTTTCCCTACCTACTCGCCATACAGTAATTACATCAGATAAAATTAACAAAAATTCTTTAGTACTATCTAATACTTAGTCCATATTTAATTCCTTCCAAAATGTCTTTTAGAGTTGGTTGGTCTAAACCAGAATCAACTCAAGCTCTTTCTCTTTTAATCTGAATAGACCTTATCACAACCTCTGTATCTTTTCCCAAGATATTTCCTAGTTAAAGACAACAGGCCAGTGGTCTTGCAGAGTGTCCCAACTTCTGCATTGGTCTGATGCTTCCCCATGTCTCCTTTAACATGTTCCTTTGTCCCTTGTATTCCAAATAAACTGGGAATTAGACTTAAGGACTTGATGAGACTCAGGTTAAACATTTTGGGGGCGACTATAGGTGATTCTATGTACTTTAGGTTGTAGTACATCAAGATAAACATAATATCTAGTTGCCCTGAAATAGCACATCACTACTGATGATGAAATGTAGCTTACTGTATACACTGATCTGCACCTTGCTTCCTTCACCTAATGTGTCCCTGTGATTACAATCTGTCATCATGCAGAAATCCTCATTTTTTGTGTGTGTGGTTGCATATACTCCATTGTGTGCTATTATCACAACCTACTCAACTCACTTTCTGCTGATGGGCTTGTTTTCAATCTTTTGCCATTACAAATATTGTTACAGTTAGTGAGCATGTGCACATAGTATATACTTTTGCCAGTGTAACTTTGGGATAGCTTCCTAGAAATGAGATTGCTGAGTGAAAGAGTAAATATATCTGTGATTTTTCCAGATATTGCCAATTTACCCTCCATATCAGCTGTATCATTGGCATGTTCACCATCAGTGTATGAAATTATCTGGGAAGTGCAAAAGCAGTTACTGACGACTTTCATTAAATTGGAAATATCAGGGACTACGTACAATATTTACACAAATATGTACAAGTTAGTTCATGTTATATATTGTAAAGGTTTTTGTTCTGTTTTCTAACGCTATTATTGAAGTGTTTCATGCCTATCAAATGTAAATTTTTCTTTTACTTTACATGAAACTATTTAATTCAAAATTCATATCTGTTTTATGATTTTGATGATACTGAATTTCCAGCCTATATCATATAGTAAATTAGAAAAACATATTTAAAACAAAAGCTAAATTAAATTAACAGACCTTTTCAGAGTTGAGAAATATGGCAGCAACGTGGCCTCTAAATGCAGGCCACACACTTCAAAGAGATACTGTTCTCCAAATTATTACAAGAATGTGTGTTCTGATTTGCTACAGGAGGTACATACAAATTTTGCCTCGTTTAATAGTTGATATCCATGAACTGCATAATATAATATCAAATGAAAACCTAAAGATTACAGACAAGGAATTTCTGATGCATGCCAACAGGAAAAACCTGTCGACTTTTTAAAATCAGCTTTTGAACCCTTAGAAAGATTACAAAAGGCCTAATATGGACCTTTCTCAATGTGGAAATTTCATGAATAGAATACAGATTTGATTATGTATTTTACTGTTAATGAAAGACACCCAGTAACAGATGTAGAAAGCCTGCTACTCCATCACAGCTGTGAGTTTCCAACAAACATGTCAGTTTCTGTGGCTCTGTTTCAACAAAATGAGAACCAGAATAAACACAGTGACTGACACCCTTGTTTAAAGATCAGAATACAAGAGACACGACTTCTAGCAATGACACGCTGACAGAACCTCTGGCTAGAGGATTTACCCAGGGGAGGGCAGAAGCACGGTTAGCTCTTGCTGCTGCCATCTGACCACATAATTTGTCAAAGCTTAGGCACAGGAGTGCCTCATGCAACTCAGGACCATCTTTGACAAGGCTCTAGAGGGAATGCTAATTAAGTCATTTCTCACCAGGGAAGCTTATGAATGGCGCTCTCCCTGCACCCTGGCATAATACTGGTAGATCACCAGTGAAATTAAGCGTACAATCTGGGCTTCAGGGTCACCTGGTGATACCCACCTGACCTTGTCATCTAGACCAGATGAACTAAATAGTTTTCTTACCTGCTCTTCAACCCCAAGTACACTGGAATCTGGTCTCAGCAGTCTTACATATAAGTCTTTACACTCATATTAGCAAAGGTTGCCCAATTCAACCCCCTGATATGAATAATCCTCAGATTGTCACACTCAGGTCTTTATGTCCTCTGGCTTCCAAGATCACATGATAAGACTAAAGAATTCTAATTCACATTCTTCTCTTGGTGGGCCCTTTTCAAAAATTCCATGTACTTATACAGTTCTATTTAGTACCCCCTCCTATGCCAATAACAAATGCAGAGAAAATTGTAAACTGAGGGGTACCTCAGTGCTGTATCACCTAGTGTATTATTTACTTCATTGGGACAAAGTTAGCATATTCTAATTCTCTCCAGGCATTTACTAAGTACATAATCTTCATTGTAACATTTTTTTATCCTTTTCACTGTCATTGAGGCTATTCTAATAGCAGGCCAAGATTTAGAGAAGCTGCATGGCAAATAAAAGGGCTCAAAGTAGGTAAATCAGAAATGGATAACCATAGCCAATAAGGCCTACATTCTCCAGGTCCATACACATCGGGGAGTCTTGGTAGGCATAAGCAATAGTTCTCACATCTCCATAACCATCCTACCTGGACCTTCCACTAAATAAAGAAGAGTTTCCTTGGGTGATGCTTAGAGACCAAGCTAATACCCCAGGAAAACTTCTGCCTTCTTTTCCTTTCTCCCAAGACTTGAACCCTGGCCTCCACCATTCCCTCCCATCACTACCCAACAGAGTCCTAACTGGTTGCACCTCTCCTTCACCAGCCTCAATACTAAGACTAAAGGATTAGGATATATGATGTGATAATCCTGTATTCACATAACCACAATGGTCAGTTGTAGTATCAGGTGGAATGGGAGGGATGTAGGCCCACCTCAAGCATATAAGAAACTTGAGTAGTTCCTTGGCTTCGTTTAACCAGCAGAACACCAAGGGGCCCAGCCTGCCCTCCTTTAGCAGAGAGCACCTACTGGAAGATGAGTGATTCTGCCTGATATCTGAGGGACCCTCAGCCCACATGTGAAAGAAATGTCTCTGCTGGGACCCACTCTTGGGCCTCTCCCCTCGAAGTCCTCAGGCTCTAACATCAGCAGGTTGGTAGGTGGGTCTTTCAACTCCTGCAACTGGCCACCCCCCACTGACTCTTACATTTGATGGATCCTTAAACTACCAATGTGCTAAAGGTCAATTTGATGAGTGACACATTCACCAATATTTAATTTACTAAAAGATGATTTGCTGAGCTATTGAGAAGTTCTTTAATGTTTCAGGTTTTTGTTTTTGTTTTGTTTTGTCTTTTGCATCTCCCTGTATTGCTACCAATACCTCAAGCTTGCCCTTGTACCTTCCAGAGGCTGTCAGACAAATACTAGAATGTGTGTAAGACAATTAATCCAGCAGTATTGCTGCCAGAGGCAGGGAAGGGGCAGACCCAATTGTGGGAGCAGGGCGACATTAAGCTGCAGACAGAATTTAAAGGTCAATCTATCCTTTTAATATAAAACAGGAGCATTAACACACGGTCAAGTGGAGCCGGAAAAGGTGTAGGAGGAGGCAGGGACCTCATTTAGCAAAATGGAAACTTTTCCAATAGTCCAACACTTTTCTTCCCAGGCTCAATCCTTGGTATATTTCCTCACACTAGATTAGGAGAAGAGTGGAGTAAATATAGGGATTATTGGAGCTTCGTTATGGAGCCAGAATGAGGAAGGGATTAGTAAATATGAATGAGGATTTTTTTCTTAAAGCATCTTAATTATTTAAAAATGCATTTGAGGGTTAAAAGATTGGTTCAACAGATTTTAGAAGATAGAATAAAAGGACTAGAAAATACAAATTACTTTATTTTCTTGCTAGGGTTTATTTAAACCACCGGTCGAAGGCTAACCCACCCATTTACTACCCTACTTGCTTCAGCAGCTCCTCTTCTGCTTTAAGCAAAGCCAGTAGATTGTTTTCTGATGTGCTTTCATGAACTGTTTGACACCTGCTCAGACTTGGTTGCAGAAGATTTTGGAAAAAAAAGGAAAAGAATGCTTATTCACTAGACTAAAAATAGAGATTCATCCACATGCACATACAGAAGTATCTACAACTGAGGCATTCACAGTAACACATGGGTTCTTTTTGTTTCTTTTAACTTCATGACAAGGTAAATAATTCAGAATTAGCTTATGTGTATATATATATATACATATATATATACACACACACATATATATGTACGCATGTATGTATATTCTTTCACTGTCTAATATCAATAATAAGAAATATTAGTCAAATTTAAATGTTCTTTAGGTGACTCAGAGAGTTTCTTGAGAATATCTTATTTTTTAAACAACTTTATTGAAGTATAATATATAACAATAAGAAACAGTACAAACTCAAAGTGTACAATTTAATAAGTCTTGACATATGTATATGCCTAAGAAATCATCACCACAGTCAAGATAATGAACACATCCATCAACCCTCAAAGTGTCCTCCTTTGAATCCCTCCTTCCTGCCACTCCCCACCACACCTGCCCCACCCCTGTCCCCAAGCAAATCCTGACAGTTCTTTCTATCATTATATATTAATTTGCATTTTCTAGAATTCCATGTAAATGAATCATATAATGTGCACTTTTGTTTTGGTTTGGTCTGTTTTCTTTCACTCAGCATAATTAGTTTTAGATTAACTTATTTTGCTGCAAGTAGAAATGGCTTGGGATTGACATATATACACTAATATGTATAAAATAGATAACTAATGAGAACCTGCTGTATAGCACAGGGAACTCCACTTCGCTGTACAGTAGAAACTAACACAACATTGTAAAAGAACTATACCCCAATTGAAAACAAAAAGAAATGGCTTATTTCTTTATATTGATAAGTAGTAATACATTGAATGGATATACTACAACTTGTTTATCCATCCACCTTTTAATGAAATTTTAGTGTTTTCCCAGTGTTTGGTCATTATAAATAAAGCTGCTATGAACATTATTGTACAAATATTTGCCTGGACATATTCTTTCAATTTTCTTGAATAAATAGCTGGGGGTAGAATAGCTGAGTCATAGGGTAAGGATCTATCTAACTTTCAAAGAAACTCCCAAAATGTTTTCCAAAGTGCTAGGACAACTTTTTATTCTCATTAACAGTGAATGAGAGTTTCAGTTGCTCTACAGCCTGATCAACAGTAAGCTAAAACATTTTCATTTTAGACATTCTAATATCTGTGTAGAAATATCTCACTGTGGTTTTGACTTTATATCCCTAATGAGTAATAATGAGCTACTTTTCAAGTGCTAATTTGCCTTCATACAGCTTAAGTGTCTATCCAAATCATTTGCCTATTTTGCATGGAGTTTTTTGTTTTCTTATAGAGTTTTGAGAGTTCTTTTTATATATATTCTGGATAAAAGGTCCTTATCAATATGTGCTTTGCAAATATTTTCTCTTGAGCTTCAGTTTGTCTGCTTTTCCCCCTCAGATTTCTTAAGAATGTCTTTCAAAGAACAGAAGTTCTTTATTCTGTTTAAGTCTTATTTATCATTTTTTTCTTTTATGGTTCATGCTTTTACACCCCATTTAAAAGTCTTTTGCCTGAGGTTTCACAAAAAAAGTCTCCTCCTATACTTTCTACTTGACAAATACGAGTTTTAGGTTTTATATTTATATTTATGATCCATTTGAGTTAATAATTTATACAGTTTCGGGTTGGGATTTAACTTCATTTTTTGGGCATACTGATATCTATTCCAGCACCATTTGTTAAAAAAACGTCTTTCTACACTGAATTTCTTTTGCACCTCTGTTGAAAATCAGTTGTCTATATATGAATGGTTCTATTTTTGTAATCTCTATTATGTTCCATTGATCTATTTGTGTACCTGTACAGAATTTTTTCAGTATCTTCATTATTCTACCTATAATCTTAAAATACATCATTAATCCTCAAACATTAATTTTCTTTTTCAAAGTTGCTTTGGCTTTTCTATATCGTTTGCATTTCCATTTGAAGTTTAGAATCAGTCTGTCAGTTTCTACAAATAAAGTCTGTGAGATTTTTATTCATATGCACTGCATCTATAGAATAATTCGGGGAGAACAGACACCTTAACAATACTGATCTTTGAATCCAGTAACACAATATATCTCTCCATTTATTCAGTCTTCTTTAACATCTGTCAATATTATGTTGGTAGTTTTTGTTGCACAGTTACAGCCTAGCTTTTGTCAGATTTATATAAGTATTTGATAATCTTGATATTACTATATACAGTATTTATAACATTTTTCAATATCTGACTTTTCTTTGCTGGTATAAAGAAATACCATCCATTTCTGTATGTTAGTCTAATACCTTGGAACTGTTGCTAAACTCATTTATTAGTTACAATAACTTTTTTGCACATTCCACTGGGTTTTCCATTTAGATAATCATGTCAACAATGAATAAACATAGATTTACTTCTTCCTTTCCAGTTTGGATGCCTTTATTATTTCTTTGGTTTTACTTTGCTATGCTACCAAGAATTTGCAGTACAATATTCAATAGAAGTGGTGAGAGGACATCTCTGTCTCATTCCTGATATCAGGAAGATAACATTCAGTCCTCCACCATTAAGGGTGATGTTAACCGTAGATTTTTGATTGCTATTCCTCATCAAGTTGAGGAAATTCTCATCTATATCTAGTTCAGCACAAGCTTTTATCCGGAGGGATGTTAGATTTTGTCAAGTGCGAGGAAAACCAAGATGGCGGAGTAGAAGGACATGCTCTCACTCCCTCTTGCGAGAACACCAGAATCACAACTAACTGCTGAACAATCATAGACAGGAAGACACTGGAACTCACCAAAAAAGATACCCAACATCCAAAGACAAAGGAGAAGCCACAATGAGATGGTAGGAGGGGCGCAATCACAGTAAAATCAAATCCCATAACTGCTGGGTGGGTGACTCACAAACTGGAGAACACTCATACCACAGAAGTCCACCCACTGGAGTGAAGGTTCTGAGCCCCACGTCAGGCTTCCCAACCTGGGGGTCTGGCAACGGGAGGAGGAATTCCTAGAGAATCAGACTTTGAAGCCTAGTGGGATTTGATTGCAGGACTCTGACAGGACTGGGGGAAACAAAGACTCCACTCTTGGAGGGCACACACAAAGTAATGTGCGCATCAGGACTCAGGGAAAGGAGCAGTGACCCCAGGAGAAACTGAAACAGACCTACCTGCTAGTGTTGGAGGGTCTCCTGCAGAGGTGGGGGTGGCTGTGGCTCACCCTGAGGACAAAGACACTGGCAGCAGGAGTTCTGGGAAGTACTCCTTGGCATGAGCCCTCCCAGACTCCGCCATTAGCCCCACCAAAGAGCCCGGGCAGGCTCCAGTGTTGGGTTGCCTCAGGCAAAACAACCAACACGGAGGGAACCCAGCCCCACCCATCAGCAGACAAGCAGATTAAAGTTTTACTGAGCTCTGCCCACCAGAGCAACACTCAGCTCTACCCACCACCAGTCCCTCCTATCTGGAAACTTGCTCAAGCCTCTTACATAGCCTCATACACCAGAGGGCAGACAGCAGAAGCAAGAAGAACTACAATCCTGCAGCCTGTGGAACAAAAACCACATTCACAGAAAGATAGACAAGATGAAAAGGCAGAGGGCTATGTACCAGCTGAAGCAACAAGATAAACCCCCAGGAAAACAACTAAATGAAGTGGAGATACGCAACCTTCCAGAAAAAGAATTCTGAATAATGATAGTGAAGATGATTCAGGACCTCAGAAAAAGAATGGAGGCAAAGATTGAGAAGATGCAAGAAATGTTTAACAAAGACCTAAAGAATTAAAGAACAAACAAACAGAGATGAATAATACAATAACTGAAATGAAAACTACACTAGAAGGAATCAACAGCAGAATAACTGAGGCAGAAGAACGGATAAGTGACCTGGAAGACAGAATGGTGGAATTCACTGCTGTGGGACAGAATAAAGAAAAAAGAATGAAAAGAAATGAAGACAGCCTAAGAGACCTCTGGGACAACATTAAACACAACAACATTGGCATTTTAGGGGTCTCAGAAGGAGAAGAGAGAGAGAAAGGACCAGATAAAATACTTGAAGAGATTATAGTTGAAAACTTCCCTAACATGGGAAAAGAAATAGCCACCCAAGTCCAGGAAGTGCAGAGAGTCCCATACAGGATAAACCCAAGGAGAAACAGGCTGAGACACATAGTAATTAAATAGCAAAGGAGCAAGGGAAAAATGACAAATAACATACAAGGGAACTCCCATAGGGATAAGAGCTGATTTCTCAGCAGAAACTCTACAAGCCAGAACGGAGTGGCATGATATACTTACAGTGATGAAAGGGAAGAACCTACAACCAAGATTACTCTACCTGGCAAGGATCTCATTCAGATTCGATGGAGAAATCAAAAGCTTTACAGACAAGCAAAAGCTAAGAGAATTCAGCACCACCAAGCCAGTTGTACAACAAATGCTAAAGGAACTTCTCTAAGTGGGAAACACAAGAGAAGAAAAGGACATACTAAAACAAATCCAAAACAATTAAGAAATGGTCATAGGAACATACATATCAATAATTACCTTAAACGTGAATGAATTAAGTGATCCAACCAAAAGACACAGGCTTGCTGAATGGATACAAAAACAAGACCCATTTATATGCTGTCTAAAAGAGACCCACTTCAGACCTAGGGACACATAGAGACTGAAAGTGAGGGGATGGAAAAAGATATTCCATGCAAGTGGAAATCAAAAGAAAGCTGGAGTAGAAATACTCATATCAGATAAAATAGACTTTAAAATAAAAATGTTATAAGAGACAAGGAAGGACTCTACATAATGATCAAGGGATCAATCCAACAAGAAGGTATAACAATTATAAATATATATGCACCCAACATAGCAGCACCTCAATACATAAGGCAACTGCTAACAGCTATAAAAGAGGAAATTGACAGTAACACAATAATAGTGGGGGACTTTAACACTTTACTTACACCAATGGACAGATCATCCAAACAGAAAATTAATAAGGAAACAGAAGCTTTAAATGACACAATAGACCAGATAGATTTAACTGATATTTGTAGGACATTCCATCCGAAAACAGCAGATTACAATTTCTTCTCAAGTGCACACGGAACATTCTCCAGGATGGATCACATCTTGGGTCACAAATCAAGCCTCAGTAAATTTAAGAAAACTGAAATCATACCAAGTATCTTTTCTGACCACAACACTATGAGATTAGAAATCAATTACAGGGAAAAAAACGTAAAAAACACAAACACATGGAGGCTAAACAATACATTACTAAATAACCAAGAGATCACTGAAGAAATCAAAGAGGAAATCAAAAAATACCTAGAGACAAATGACAATGAAAACATGATGATCCAAAACCTATAGGTGCAGCAAAAGCAATTCTAAGAGGGAAGTTTATAGCTATACAAGCCTACCTCAAGAAACAAGGAAAATCTCAAATAAACAATCTAACCTTACACCTAAAGGAACTAGAGAAAGAAAAACAAACAAAACCCAAAGTTAGCAGAAGGAAAGAAATCATAAAGATCAGAGCAGAAATAAATGAAATAGAAACAAAGAAAACAATAGCAAAGATCAATAAAACTAAAAGCTGGTTCTTTGAGAAGATAAACAAAATTGATAAACCATTAGCCAGACTCATCAAGAAAAAGAGAGAGAGAGGACTCAAATCAATAAAATTAGAAATGAAAAAGGAGAAGTTACAACAGACACTGCACAAATACAAAGCATCCTAAGAGACTACTACAAGCAACTCTATGCCAACAAAATGGACAACCTGGAAGAAATGGACAAATTCTTACACAGGTATAACCTTCCAAGACTGAACCAGGAAGAAATAGAAAATATGAACAGACCAATCAAGTCATGAAATTGAAACTGTGATTAAAAATCTTCCAACAAACAAAAGTCCAGGACCAGATGGCTTCACAGGTGAATTCTATCAAACATTTAGAGAAGAGCTAACACCCATCCTTCTCAAACTCTTCCAAAAAATTGCAGAGGAAGGAACACTCCCAAACTCATTCGATGAGGCCACCATCATTCTGATACCAAAACCAGACAAAGATACTACAAAAAAAGAAAATTACAGACCAATATCACTGATGAATATAGATGCAAAAATCCTCAACAAAATACTAGCAAACAGAATGCAACAACACATTAAAAGGATCATACACCATGATCAAGTGAGATTTATCCCAGGGATGCAAGGATTCTTCAATATACACAAATCAATCAATGTGATACACCATATTAACAAATTGAAGAATAAAAACCATATGATCATCTCAATAGATGCAGTAAAAGCTTTTGACAAAATTCAACACCCATTTATGATAAAAACTCTCCAGAAAGTGGGCATAGAGGGAACCTACCTCAACATAATAAAGGCTATATATGACAAACCCCCAGCAAACATCATTCTCAATGGTGAAAAACTGAAAGCATTTCCTCTAAGGTCAGGAACAAGCCAAGGATGTCCACTCTCACCACTATTATTCAACATAGTTTTGGAAGTCCTAGCCACGGCAATCAAAGAAGAAAAAGAGATAAAAGGGATACAAATTGGACAAGAAGAAGTAAAACTGTCAGTGTTTGCAGATGACATGATACTATACATAGAGAATCCTAAAGATGCCACCAGAAAACTACTAGAGATAATCAATGAATTTGGTAAAGTTGCAGGTACAAAATTAATGCACAGAAATCTCTCGCATTCCTATACACTAATGATGAAAAATCTGAAACAGAAATTAAGGAAACACTCCTATTTACCATTGCAACAAAAAGAATAAAATACCTAGGAATAAACCTACCTAGGGAGACAAAAGACCTGTATGCAGAAAACTATGACACTGATGAAAGAAATTAATGATGATACCAACAGAAGGAGAGATATACCATGTTCTTGGATTGGAAGAATCAATATTGTGAAAATGACTGTATTACCCAAAGCAATCTACAGATTCAATGCAATCCCTATCAAATTACCAATGGCATTTTTTATGGAACTAGAACAAAACATCTTAAACTTTGTATGGAGACACAAAAGACCCCAAATAGCCAAAGCAGTCTTGAGGGGAAAAACGGAGCTGGAGGAACCCCTGAGTTCAGACTATACTACAAAGCTACAGTAATCCAGACAATATGGTACTGGCACAAAAACAGAAACATAGATCAATGGAACAAGATAGAAAGCCCAGAGATAAACCCACGCACCTATGGTCAACTAATCTATGACAAAGGAGGCAAGGATATACAATGGAGAAAAGACAGTCTCTTCAATAAGTGGTGCTGGGGAAACTGGACAGCTACACGTAAAAGAATGAAATTAGAACACTCCCTAACACCATATACAAAAATAAACTCAAAATGGATTACAGACCTAAATGTAAGACTGGACACTATAAAACTCTTAGAGGAAAACATAGGAAGAACACTCTTTGACATAAATCACAGCAAGATCTTTTTTGATCCACCTCCTAGAATAATGGAAATAAAAACAAAAATAAACAAAGGGGACCTAATGAAACTTCAGAGCTTTTGCACAGCAAAGGAAACCAAAAACAAGACCAAAAGACAACCCTCAGAATGGGAGAAAATATTTGCAAATGAATCAATGGACAAAGGATTAATCTCCAAAATATATAAACAGCTCATGCAGCTCCATACGAATAAAACAAACAACCCAATCCAAAAATGGGCAGAAGACGTAAATAGACATTTCTCCAAAGAAGACATACAGATGGCCAAGAAGCACGTGAAAAGCTGCTCAACATCACTAATTATTAGAGAAATGCAAATCAAAACTACAATGAGGTATCACCTCACACCAGTTAGAATAGGCATCATCAGAAAATCTACAAACAACAAATGCTGGAGAGGGTGTGGAGAAAAGGGAACCTTCTTGCACTGTTGGTGGGAATGTAAATTGATGCAGCCACTACGGAGAACAGTATGGAGGTTCCTTAAAAAATGAAAAATAGAATTACCATATGTTCCAGCAATCCCACTACTGGGCATATACCCAGAGAACACCATAATTCAAAAAGACACATGCACCCCAATGTTCATTGCAGCATTATTTACAATAGCCAGGTCATGGAAGCAACCTAAATGCCCGTCGACAGACGAATGGATAAAGAAGTTGTGGTACATATATACAATGGAATATTACTCAGCTATAAAAAGGAACGAAATTGGGTCATTTGTTGAGACGTGGATGGATCTAGAGACTGTCATACAGAGTGAAGTAAGTCAGAAAGAGAAAAACAAATATCATACATTAATGCATATATGTGGAACCTAGAATAATGGTACAGGTGAACCAGTTTGCAGGGCAGAAATTGAGACACAGGTGTAGAGAACAAACGTATGGACACCAAGGGGGCAAAGCGGTGGGAGGCTGGGGGTGGTGGTGTGATGAATTGGGCGATTGGGATTGACATGTATACACTGATGTGTATAAAATTGATGACTAATAAGAACCTGCTTTATAAAAAAAAAAATTGTTTTGCCAATATGGCAGGTATAAAATGGTAATTCACTAAAAAATAAAAAAAGATTATGTCAAGTGCTTTTTTGCATGTATTGGGATGATCTTATGGCATTTGTTTTTAAATCTACTTTCATTGATTTTCTTATATAAAAACCAACACTGCAGTCCTAGGATAAGCTTCACTTAGTCATGATATATTTTCCTTTTTATGTATTGCTGAATTTGATTTTCTAATGTTTTGTAAGGAATTTCTTCACCTTTGTCCATGAGCAATAGTGGTCTCTACCTTTCTTTCTTTCCTTATAGTTTCTTTATCGGTTTTGGTATCAGGGTAATACCTTCCTCATGGGATGAGTTAGGAAGTTTTTTTTTTTTCAATTTACTGGTTATTGTTCTTACATATTTGATAGAATTCTTCAGTAAAGTGACATTGCCCTGGAAGTTTCTTTATGAGAAATTTCATAACTACAACTACTCAATGTCTTTAGTAGATATAGGTTTACTTAGATTATCTATTTTTATTCATTATGCCTTAGTAGATTGTTCTTTAAATGAATGTGTCCATTTCATCTAAATTGCCTAATTTGTTGGTATAAAGTTGTTCATAGTATTACCTACTGTGGTAGGCACAATTATGGCCCACCAAAGATGTCCAAGTCCCAATACCCAGGACCTGTGACTATGCTACCTTACATGGTAAAGGGATTTTGCAGATGTCATTAAGTTAAGGATCTTGATATGGGGGAGGTTATCCTGGATTATCCAGATGAGCCTATATATGAATTCCTATCTGATGTTTATTATTTTCTTTATTCTGTTTCTTTGAAGTTTGATTTGGTCTTCTTTATTAGTTTCTTAAGGTAGAACTCAGGGCCTTGATTTTCTACTAAGTACTGCTTTAGTGCATCTCACAAACTTTGAAATGTTGTGTTTTTAGTTTCCTTCTATTTAAAACACTTTGTGATCCCTTTTTATTCTTTGACTCATGGGTACTTTATAAAGTTGTTGTTTAGTTTCTAAATATTTGCAGATTTTCCAGATACCTTTCTCTTACTGATTTCAAATTTAATTCCATTGCGGTCAGAGAACACACTTAGTATGATTTCAAATTTACTAAGGCTTGATTTATGACCCAGAATATGATCTATGAATGTTCCCAGGACACTTGAAAATAATGTATCCTCTGCTATTGGTAGATGGAGAGTTCTGTAAATGTCAATTAGGTCAAGTTGATTGACAGTGTTGCTCACATCTTCTACGGCATAACGGATCTTCTGACTAATTGTCCCACAATTTATTGAAGAGGGGTGTTGAAATCTTTATATTTGTGCATTTATCTATATCTCCTTGTGATTCTATCAATTTTCACTTCAGGTGTTTTAAAACTCTGTTAGTAGATGAATAAACATTGAGCATTGTTATGTCCTCTCGATGCATTGATACTTTTATCATATTAAATGACCTTGATAATATTCTTTCCTCTTAAATCTACTTTGATATTAATATAAACATTAATAATGTTTATATAGTCTATGTTTTTACTTAACATACTCAGCCTGTCTTTTAGTTTCTTGAATATATGGAATGCAATTATACTTATTGTTTAACTCATCCTTATTAATTCCATCACTTATGTAATTTCTGTATCAATTTCAATGGATTGATCTATCTCTTCAAAATCAGTCATATTTTCCTTTTTCTTTGCATACCTCGTAATTTTTGATTGGATGCTAGACATTGTGAGTTTAACTTATTTAGTGCTGAATATTTTTGTATTTCTTTAAGTATTGACCTATTTTCTGGGATGCAGTTAGGAAACACAAATAAAGTTTGATTCTTTGGAAACCTGTTTTTAAGCTTTGTTAGGCAGAACTAGAGCAAAGATTATTGTAGTGCTAAGTTTGCCCCACTACTGAGATAAAACACTTTCTCTACCCAATGCCCTGTGAATAATGAGATTTTCCACTCTGGATGGTCGAAATAGGAAGTATTCCTGGCCCTGAGTCAGCTTTGCATATTGCTCCCTCATATCCTTTTGATTGGCTCATTACCCAACCTTGATACTTTATTCACATGCATTCACTGATCTGAACTCACCTGAAATTTTAAGTATTACCCTCTACAGATTCAGAATTACTCTGGGCATCTCTCTCCTCCCTGATACTATGCCTTGCAACCTCTAACCATGTTGGTCTCCCAGGATTCTGAGCTCCATCTCTTCAACTCAGAGAGACTGCCAGATTCCACCTTGCTCTCTCTTCTCGTTCTGTGCCCTGGAACTCTTTCCAGTCAATAAGCTGGCACAACTATTGGGCTCATCTCATTTACTCCTTATAACTCAAGGATTACTGTTCTTCATTGCTGGATGTCCAATGTCTTGAAAACCATTTTTTAATATACTTTGTCCAGTTTTTAAGTTGTTTCAGATGTGAGATTTAATCCAACCATATTAGTCTATCTTAACCAGAAGCAGAAGTCTTCTTCACAGGATTTCCTTATCACTAAAAATTATATATACTCTTACTTTTCCCTCTCAAAACCATTTTTATTGCTTTCAAGAAGTACCCACGACTCTGTGTACTAGCTGTTAAATTTTTGATGTACAGAGAGATTAGTACTTACATTATATTGTAATTCCAAAAGATTGTCAGTATTCCTTTCTTCCAGAATAAAGAGAATATTATATCTAGGAATTAGCTTTGAATGAATAGGAAATCTATTTAAAAACTATTCCAATGAAAATGTTATTATTGAGTGTTATATAACAAAATTACTTTCATAACTACCTACACTTAGTCCTGCTCCTTTTTGCTATAAAATTATTTAGCATCTATGGTAAAATTTATTTTTCTTTTCACTTTCTTTGAAACACTATTTTATGAAAATCCTGCTCTTTACTTTTTTAAAGCTTTTAAGAATATTAACATAATGCTGTATCATATATGCTGACTCCATTATTCAATGGATTTCTTTCTTTTTTTTTTTTTCCTGTAACTAAGAATAAAACTTCCATAGGAGGCAGTTGTAAAGTTTTAAGGAGTTAATGTATCAGAACCTACTTTGTAAAATGTAAACTATTCAGTGAAGGATCAGAAATGTTATTAATGAAACTAAAGTCCATTAGCTTCTTCATATTGTTGAAATATGACAATATGAAACAATGAAAGCCTGGAGTCCATGAAAGCTGTAGGTTTGCTATTATATTATCTTTTTTTCTTTCCTGTATATTCCAAATATATTAATAAGTAAGATAAATTACCAAGCTATTAAGCAATTTATTTCTTATGTATTGTTTAACTTCTCACCTAAATATGATTATTCTTAATATGTATAATTATAAATATATTATCATTATAAAGTAATTTAATTAAACATTATTATTTTATCCACCTTAATGGTAATTCTGTGAGTACAAGCAACTTTAGCTGGAGCAGCAAAATTGCATGCTTCACTCAAATGCATTTCATCTACCGAGGGAAGATTGGCTCTTCTTGAAGAAGATGCATTTACAAGAAAGTATAAATTCTAAGAGAATTAATATGGGACACTTGACATTGGTGGACCATTTTGCTCAGCAAGTGAAGACATTTCCAAACAAATCTTTTACCTTAAGAAAGAAGTCCACACCTGTCAGGATGCAGACACAGGAGCAGTCAGGTTAGCTCTGTCTTACTATACTAGGCAGCTCTTAAGGAGAGAAACACATTGCTCTGCTGTTGATTTCACTCGTGTATGGTTTGGACTGGCCAAGTTGGACTATGTAGCAGCTCTCCTCACGCCAGTGCTCAATCGAACTCCTGTCTGCTCTGCTCATCAAAGCAGAGCCAAGTTATTGGTATTGGATGACTGTCTTATTTTATTTAAATTGATGGTCAGCCTACTACCTTTTATTTCCATAGAAACATGTCAAATATGCCATTCATTTATTTAATGGATATACATTTAGTACCTACTGTGTAGCATATATTGATAGATTCTGGGGATACAACATGAAATATCACAGTCCCCTCTCTCAGGAAAGAGAGGTGGACAGGAAACAACTAGTATGATGGTTTATATAATGGATGAATTAATAAAGTGCATTGAGGGGCAAAAGGAAAGAGTTCTTGAGCTGCTTGGGAGAGTCAGAGAAATCTTTTTAAAGGAAGTAATATTTGAAGTGAGCTTTTCTGAACTTTCTCATACCAAAGAGTAGGGGATACAACCTGGGTTTCACCTAGGCTTCGCGTCACATGGCAAAGTTACTTGGCTTCATTGTGTTTTACATTAGACACCTACCACCAAGACTACTATGGACCTTAAATGAGACAACATAAAGAACAACACTGTGCAGCACATCCTAAGTTTCTAGTAAATATGATCCATTCTTTCTTTCTTTGCATTACTAGATGTTTAGTCTTATCAGGTATTAGGGTAACACCAACTGGCTCAGGACTCACAAATGAGGAAAAGCAGACCCAGAGAAGCTGGTCGGCCATAGCCACACAGGTAATTAATCTCTTGAAATAATTTCCAAAGTTAATTTATGACTCTTCTAGAATTTACTTCATTTTCATTTTTCTTGACTCTAAACAGGCTTAGATTCTGAGCTTACCATTCCTAAAACAGGTAGCACTAAAAACCTATGAAGATTTTTAAATGTGATAAATGCTTAATTATTTTTTATCAGTTGGATCAAAGATTAAAACTATTTGTTCTTACTTTAAAAATTTTAAGTATTTTCCTTTTCCTTTTTGATTATGTGACTATTTGTGAAGATAAGTTTATCTGTCAGTTTCTGGGAGCTACCTTTAGCATTTGGTTCATGAGCAAGAATTATTCTTTCCAAACTTTAATACTTTACTGAATAAACTAGATGATGCCCCCAAGGATTCTGTCTCTTCACATCTCAGAACGGCAGCAAATATAGGCAAAACAGCCTTAATTATACTCAAGTCCGAAATGACAGGTGATACTTTTTGATAATTTATTCATACTGTTCAAAATCTCTACTGCACGAAAATCCACATGAACAAAATCTGTGCCTTACATCTATATCTCATTATAACAATGCAGGTGAAGAAAAGTCCTAGGAAAAGAAAAATTTCTAAGAAAATAGGTATTTCTAAGACTGTATTTTTCTTAAATAGAAACTCATGAGATGAATGCCAGTAAATATTACCTTTCCAAATTTTTTAAATATTAAAATTGATATTTAGATATTAAAACAATATATTAATTGTACCTATATGTCCACTGCCTGAGATAAATTAGTCAAAGTTGAAATGAAATTATTTGTTACAGCATCTTTCTTTTTTTTTTTTGCTTTTTTGTGAATTTATTGGTATTTCATGTTTATTTCATTAGATATTTCACAAGCACTTATTTGCTACAAGAACATATTTGTGCTCATTTAGCTTAGAAGCAAGCATAAGGAGTCATCACATTTACACATGTGCGTTAATCCAGTGCAGATTTGGTAGCCCGGTGATATTTGGGGTGTGAATTAAAGTTTTCAACATATTGCACTAGATTTATACACAAAACATTTAGTCTGAAATCTCTTGTGAAATGAGGACAGTTGAAGTGTCAAAACATAATGTTTCAAAGAAGAAAGCAACAATGGAATTTAATGAGTGTTTGCCCTAACAAACCTGCATCTTTGTACTTGGGTATTCCTTGTTCCAGTCCTATTGACTAGAAACTGTACAGAAATTGAGTACCATCTGGATGAATCAACCAGGAGAATTTATACTGTTAATCTAGCTCTTGACTGGGAAGCATTAAACTGGATATCACAGTGTGTCGACAAAATACTGTAATAATAATTTTAATTATTTATGTTATTTAATAATAATAATAATAATTAATTATACTCAGATAAATGCTCATGGGTAATAATGTATTTTAGCTTCCTGTATAGTTCTCTACTCATACATACCCAGGACTGCCCTCTTGCATGTGAAAGTCTATCTCCAGGAGTGACCATAACAGTTTGCTTTTATTCCCTAATGGGCAACTAGGGTTCCCTTTCCTTTCTTTGCCTATGACTGCCTTTCCTTCCCTCCACTCTGAATCTTGGTATTTTAGTACCCCCAGAGTTTTTGACAATAAGAAGGGAAATAATGAGGAAGCTAGTTGGAAAAGAAAAGTGGAAAATTCCAAGATGGGTTCTTCCTCAACTTAATGTCTCACCAGAAAGCCACATTCTCAATCTCCCAATTAAACTTTCACTTCTCAGAATTCCCCAACCTTCTCTTCCCTGGACTTCTAATGCAGATTTTTCAGAGAATTGCCAAGATAAATTTTTTTTTTGCATAAAGCAGAGCTAAAATCCCTAATGTTTAATTAAACCTTAGGGAAATGGATTGCAACTGATTGCAAACAAGAGAAATCAACTAACACTATGCAGATTTAAACAGGAGGAGAATTGCTAAAACAGCTGGAGAATAAGACACAGGCAAGGCAAGAATCGAAGGAACCTGGGCACAATGACCGTGGCTAAAATCCCACCACCAAACACCATGTGGGTGCAGACACTGCTGTCCTTGCAGATGACACTGGATGCAGCCTCTGGCACTAGGCAGCGTACACTGTTGTACCATGGTGTCTGCGGTCAAGAGTAAGTTATGCTGCCAGATGAATTCTTGCTCCAGACCAAGGGCCTGTAAGGTTGTACTAAACCCTCACTTCCAGGGGACAGAGAAAGAGGGGGTTTGGATAGTGGAATGGGAGTGTTTTGCAGTAGGAGAAGGGCCCTGCCTCCTCAGGTATCATAAGGTGGAGAATTTTCCAAATGTTTAGGTTTCAACACCTAAAGAGCCAAAACAAACTAAATGTCCAGTAGAGTGACATTTTTAGAAATTTTGTGAATTTTCCCTTATTCGTTAGTTTAAAATTTTTAAAAATTTTATTATTGAAATCTTTTTTAAAAACCTTAAACTGAGTTCTTCAAACAATGGGATGTAACCTATAAATCAGTCATGAAATCAATTTAGTGAGCTGTGACTAACATCTTTTAATACACTAGAATGGAACAGAAATTATCGTTGAGCATATCACATAGTATGTTGAGTTTTGTTCCATAAAACTTTTGTTTCAGTTATGTATATATGTAGGTATATATTTATTTAATTATGATGTAAAATACTTCTATTACTATGAGTCTTAGTCAAAAATGAAAATTGAAAACCGCTGCTGCAAAGGACTGTACTTTCCACAGACTTGGAGACTAGAGAGTAACTTACTTTTTCATGTTAGTGGCCTGGGAGAGGAGACAAACTGTGGGCAGAACGGACAGGTCAAGGTAGGAGAACTGGGAATATGTGGGCAACTCTCAGGGCCGTATGAGAAATGTAATTAGAAGCTGATGTAGCAGAAAGGACCTCAGAGGACTCTGTGCTCCCTCTCCATTGTCCTTCACCCAAGCCTCAGATGGCTGCAACTCTTTATCCAGGTCCTAATAATCATTCTGTTGAGGAGACAGTACTGAAAGGGTTACAGCAGTAGGACATGGTTCCTGTCATCCCAAGTTAGAATCCATTTTGAATGTCCCCTGAGAGGGCTCGGAGTACGATGCTGGAGTCTACAGTGTTTTTACTGCTATATTTGGGCATGAGTTAGGTAGGCTACAAGTATAATATTGTTTTTGTAGGAAATAAGTTCAGTTTCTAAAGAACTGACTCAACTTTCTAATGATTTGGTAACTTCCTCTAATAGTTTTAAATAGAAATGGGAGCTGGTGAAAAATCATTTGGACAGTGGAGGACGTGTCTCTCGGTTTAAACACATGAACAGGCGGTAGAAGCCATGCAGAAATTGCTTTGCTATTTTTTTCATAGTGCAAAATTTCTTTTCAAAAAGCTTAGAAGGTACAAGCTTATAATTTGGCATTTGCGCAAATTACAGTAATACTAGACATTTTTAATGTCATATACTGTCATTACTCATTTTCTGGTCTCCCTAAAACTGAGTTATTAACTTGAACGTATTGAGAGCCAGACTTTTTTTTTCTGGGGGCGGGACGGGAAATCTCATGATACTATCATGTTGACCTCCCTGTGTACGACGCCAGGGCATCTATTCCTGACAATGGAGGATGCACTGAATTGCATAATCTATCTGCTGATTAAACATTGTTCTGTAACTCTCCTTTCTTGGTGTGGTGTGGTCCACAGGACACAGAACTACAAAGAGATTCATTTCCAAGGAAGCAAACACATTTTCTCTCACAGAGCACTAGACTGTGAACTGCTAGAGAGTTAAGAAATGTAAGAGCTAAAGATAGTGGATTTTTTCTTTCTTTTAAATTGAGATGTAATCGATGTACAACACTGTGTTAGTTTTAGATATAATACATAATGATTTGATATATGTATATATAGCAAAATGATCACCACAATAAGTCCATCCCCACATGTGGGAACAATAATTTTTCTTGTAATGAGAACTTTTAAGATCTACTCACTTAGCAACTTTCACATATACAATACAATATTATTACCTATAGTCACCATGCTGTACATTACATCCCAGTACTTATTTATTTTATAACTCTAAGTTTGTACTTTTTGACCACCTTTGCCCATTTCACCCCACCGCCACTCCCCACCTCTGGCAAACACCAAACTGTTCTTTGTATCTCTGAGTCTGTGGTCTTTTTTTTCGGATTCACATATAAGTGAGATTATGCAATATTTCTCTTTCTCTGACTTATTTTACTTAGCATAATGTCCTCAAGGTTCATTTGTATTGTCACAAATGTCGAGATTTCATTCTTTTATGGCTGAATAATATTCCACTGTGTATTATATACCATATTTTCTTTATCCATTCATCCATCAGGGGGTGCTTAGGATGTTTCCATGCCTTGGTTATTGTAAATAATGCTGCAATTAACATGGGGCTGCAGATATCTTTCTGAGTTCTTGTTTTTGTTTCTTTCAGATAAAAACCCAGAAGTAGAATTGCTGAGTCATATGGTAGTTGTATTTTTAATTTTTTGAGGGACCACCATTCTGTTTCCCATTGGCTGTACCAATTTACATTCCCACCAACAGTGAACAAGTGTTCCCTTCTCCACATCCTTACCAATACTTGTTATTTCTCACCTTTCTGATAATATCCATGCTAACAAGAGTGAGGTGTTGTTGTTTAGAGTATGGGGAGAGAAGCAAATACCCTATGAAAGCCTGAACCAGTCATTTCTGTAAAAAAGAACAAACTAATGATAATTTTCACCTCACTCTCCAAATGTCTTCTTGGAATTCCTGGATCATTTGGTAACTCTATGTTTAACATTTTGAGGAAATGCCAGATTGTTCTCCAAAATATCTTCCAAATTTCATATTCTCACCCTCAGTGTCTGAGGGTTCCAGTTTCTCCACATCCTCACTAAAGTTTGTTAATATTATTGTCTTTGATTATAGCCATCCTAACAGGTGTGAAGTGGTATCTCCTTGTGGTTTTGATTTACCTTCCCATGATGAGTAATTATGTTGAACATGTGCTATTGGTATTTGTATATCTTCTTTGAAGAAATATCTATTTAGATCTTTTACCTGTTTATTTTTTGTGTATACAATAAAGTATTGCAGCTTTAATTATTTATTTTTCCAGTCTTCTTGGGATATAATTAACAAATGAAATTGCATATGTTTAAAGTGTAAAACGTGGTGATTTGATAAATGTATACACTGTGAAATGATTACCATAATCAAGTTAATTTCATAGCTCTATTTTTTAAAAAAGGCTTTTACTGACTTAACTTTATGTTCCTAGGATCATGTTTTTTCTTTCTGCTTCTACTTAAAGCATTTGAGTAATCTTTCTATATTTTATATTAGCTAACTCAATTTATTTGGAGTCAAAGTTGAGTATAAATAAAGAAATAATTAAGCCAAGAACTGTATTGACCTAGTTTACAAGTTGCTTGTATAGAATAGAGAATATTTTGACCTTCCTCATGATCACATCACAAATTTTCCTTCCCCCACCCCCAACTTTTATATCACTTACTTTTTCATGAAGACAAAGTAACTGCAAATGTAATCTGCTCCAATGTATGCATCTGACATGTACTAAACCACTAAACGGCACATTTTGAAAACTTGTTTTCATTTTACAGTCCCCTAAAACAGGCAGAATAGCTTTTATTGCTTAAAACTGTGAGCTTTTTGTTTATACTAAGTTTTTAAAGTTTTATTTCCCCACAAACAAAAATAATATAATAAAATAATTATTTGTCTGTGAAAACAAGTGTTTTATAGAATGACAGTTTTTTTTAAATCCTTCTACACGGTGTCTGTTAAAGATCACTTAAGAAAATAGTTATTAATAGACAAAGCAGAATATTTTGCTACCTCAAGTATGTACTTCACTTCATTTTGATTATTCTTGAATCTTAGAAATCAAACAACTGTCTTAAGACATTCTGTATTAAACAAGGGTAATTGTTAAGTATGAATTATTTGCCTGAAGTGGTCCTTTCTTTTCAAATTCACGTGGAATTTACTTAGCACTAACTAAGTAATTAAAAACTATATCTTGTTTCATTTCTGTTTCTGACATTTTATTCTAATTTAGGAACAACTTGTGTAATTAAGAAATTTTCCTCCAGTAAGTTCTGGGATGATTACCAAAAATATAGTGACCATGTTCCTATATGTTGAGTGAGTTCTTACGTGAATTGTATAACCAACCAAGAGTGAAGTTGAAGGACAGGGTCCCAGGGCTGGGCCCAGGTGATGGGGCAATGGACCCTGCTCTTCATGCAGACCAGTGGTTCTAACCAGGGGAATTTTGCCCTGAGGCATATTTGGCAATGTCTTCTCAACATTTTTGATTGTCACAACTAAGGCTCCAGGTGGCTCCAGGTGGCAGAGACGGGTGGGGAGAATTGACAGTGAGATGCACTGCTAGCCCCTAGCTGTCAGGCATGTTACTAAACACACCACAATGCACAGAACAATCCTCCACAACAAACAATTATCCGGCCCAAAATGTCAACAGTGCCTGAGCTGAGGAACTTTGACGCAGACAGAAAAGAAACTACTCTATCCAAATATTCTGCTTCTTCTGCTTCTAACTAGTAAAGGTCATTTTCTATTGAATTCCAGGAAGCATGCTAGGTCTTTGACATTGAATCATTTTCTCTTTTAACCCTGGATCTATCACCTAGACTCACCCTTTCATTATTTATGCAACGTAGATGTTTTTCAGGGTAATTAAATAATTTTCCTAAGTTTATAGAACTAGAAAGAGACCAAACCTGGATATGGACCCAAATCCAGACTGACTCCCAAAGTTTCCGCTAGTTTTATTACATTCTACGGCTTCTCTGCTGGCCTATGGCCACAATGCTCAACTAATTAAGTCACATGTTTCTAGATAGCACAACTTAGAAAACTGGAAAGAAACATAGGAATTCAACTGTAATCTAATTGGATGTGGAAAACAGCCCTTACTCTCCAAACCATTGCCATTGTAAGTTTGTCATTTTAAGTTAGAAATTTAAGAGAACATACTAAGATGTGAAAGACTAATACTTCTCTCCAATTTTCTCTGCTAAATGGACTTGAATGATTCATGAATTTCTCTACTGTTAGAGTCATAAAATGGTGTTCAATTTGACATATGCTTTTAGAATTTTCACACATTTAAAGAAATTATTTATAGTATGATTAATCACCTAACACAGATTTCCATTTCACGCTACCTACCAAGTTTATAGATTCAGATGGGATAATGCTCTACACAGCATGGGTCTTACAAAATTTCCCCTCATGAGTCCCAGTAGTTGTATATGGCTTAACCATATTTTAGATGTCCATAAAAATGAAAATACACCTGCTCTGTGGACCACACAGTAAAAATTGCTAGTGACTGCTTTGTTGATGTGGCGAATGAAAGGGACATATCCATTTGCTTTTAAGCATGACCTAGGTTATCCCAGAAGTGGTTTTCTTTCACTTTTCTTAGAAGTTGGTATAGATGGGGAATAAGGTTCTAGAATTCTACCTCTTGAAATGAGTAAGCTCATAATGGAGGAGACATGGAGCTGAGACACATCATAGGCAAGTTAATTTTTGGTTAATTTTTCATTAGTTTGGTATAAAAATAGGGTGTTAGGAAGGAAGAATATTGGATAACGGCCAGAATATACCATTAACAAGTGATTCAAATTCATTAAGAATCCAAATATGTATGATGTTTGAAACATTGCTCAAATAAAATCAAGCAGTCTTGGTCCATGTTTTAATGAAACATCACCTACATATTAATGGTAAATTATTATCATAAGTTGTAAGGATAAGAAGAAAATATACCACTCTTTTTAATCTCCACTTGAACATTTTCAACTAACCTGAATTTCATGTGATTCCTCCTCTTCAACCCATCAACATTTATTTGCGGGAAGACTGTCATTGTGGACTCTCAGTTGGTCTGTTTCAGAAGACATCTTTCTTGTGATTATCTTCTTATGCATTAATATGCAAAACTAATATGAACAACACAAAAAAATAATATCAAGAAGAGAATAGGGAATTGACTAATATGGAATAAAATAATAACCATGAAAATAATTAGAAATCTTTATTATTAATTTTATCCTCAATCCCTCCCACCTCTCACTATGTCAAGACCATCTTCAATTTACTCCATCAAATAGCCTTGGTTTTGCTGTAAGGCGAATAGAAATTTAGTCCAACATTTAGGATAAGTCTTCTCTTTATATTTAACTATTGGCTAGGCATTTATAATTTTCAAATAAAAAATATGAATATTTTCCTGTGAGCAAAGATATTTCAAATTCATCTAATAAGTGATATTTAATGCTTTTTATTTAGGTTGGACATGGATATTTCTTCTGGTTGCCTAATTGCCCTTCTTTCTGACTAGTGCCTATTTCTACATACCCCAAACAATTTCTAATTATACACAATAGCAAATACACAAAAATAATTGGTTTTGTGTCATCCATTCTGTGCCATTTCCCACAATTATTTTTCGTCTATGAAAAGTTTCAAATTGACATTTTTGTTTAAAGAGCCCATAAATATTTTTATTTATACCATGAATCAAAATCTAAGTAATTCTGGGGAAACAAATAACCATCACAAGCAGGAGAAAAGGTAAAAGTAGGAGAAGGACAAGCAAAATATGGGAACATTTTTAGTGGTTTGTTAAAAGGAAAGCTCAAGTTAGAAAACCAACCTAGAGAAAGAAATATGGATGGAAATTTTCTGAGGTGCTGAGAATGAAGTGCTCTTTCTAGCTCAAGCCACGCACATCTGAAGCTAAGAAACACTGCAGTTATATTGCTTTACAACTTGCATTTTGTTAAAAAGGTGGGCCATAAAATGAGAATCATGCTATATTCCCATTTTTACCAATCAATTAGATGTTTGTACAATTGTTCTAAATAAAAGCTTTTACGAAATGAATTGAATATCATGATTATCACCCATACGGCTTCATACATGCCTCCTTGCTAACTGGGAAAGAGTAAGTTTGGTCGCTGAGCCACCAGGGACCAAAGAGTATTGAAGAATGGCACATCCTGTTTTGAGGCTATCTGACCACATCTCTAAGATCCTCTTTTCAAAGTCCGAGAGTAACTGTAAGACATACAAAGTCACGATGTTCTGAGACAGTCCTTGAATTGTCCTCCACTATCACCAAGGGACAGAGTTCTCCACAGGAAAGTAACAAATATGAAACAAAGTATTCTGTTTACCACAGCCACACACAGGCTAAAGTAAAAATTCACCCCAAGAAAGACTCACATTTTCTGCAATAGAATCATTAAATATGTAATTTTAAGACCCTGGAAGACAGTAGAAGAAGTCAGCACAAGTCTGTGTCTCATTTATAACCTAATAATTGAAATAATTTAGAGTTTTTATAAGGTCCTCAACACAGACTGTACTTCCGGTATTTTGGCCTTACCTGTGTTCCTTCTATTCTTTTTTTTCTTTTTTAACATTGTTTGATTATATCCAATGTAAAAATGTTATATGTAACATTTTTAGGGAAAAAAAAAAGAGAGATCACCAAGCCAGCCTGGCACTGGGAAATGGAATAAGGCCTGAGACTTGAAAGGAATTTCCTGAATGGTTTAGTCTAATTTAAATGTTTGAGGTTCATAGATCCACAGAGGGAAATATATTTGTCTTCACCTACACCAATGGCCCTGGGGCTGTGGGAATCACAGTGTCTTCTCTGAGGTAACTGTTACCTGCTTTTGTGTAGACAGGTTGCCAAGCCCTACCTCTGGAGAACTACAAGCTTTATTCAGACTTCCTTTAGTGTTTGCCAAATGGTGCTTTTCATTTGGTTTGACAGTCCTTTCACTCTCTTGATATGGATATAAAGAAGAAGGAACAATTTGGAGAAAATCGCGGATGGTATATCAAGGCCAAATTGGCTATAAGATGGCTTTGTTTCCAGTACCCCATTGTTGATAGCCTGAGATGAAAAAAATAATACTACAGCATTGTGATGATAATGATGACATAAACACAAAGCCAAAATATACAGTAAAAAGAGTAATACCAGACAAACAAAAAAAAGCCAAAAAAAGTGCAACATCTTCCTTTCTGAAGTGAGCTGAACAGTGTCCCCCCCAAAGAAATGTCTATGCCCCAGTCCTTGGAACCTGTGAATGTTACCTTATTTGGAAAAATGGTCTTTACAATGTAATTAAATTAAGGAACTTGAGGTGAGGAGATCATCCTAGATTATCTGGGTGGGCCCTAAATCCAATGACAAGTGTCTTTATAAAAAACACACAGAAGACAGACATACAGGGGAGAAGGCAATGTGAAGACACTGGCAGAGATTGAAGTGAGGTAACAATTAGCCAGAAGCTGGAAACGATTAGCCAGAGTCTCTACGGGAGACTCTGTAGGGAGTAAGGTTCTGCCAACACCTTAATTTTGGATTCTGGAGATAGATATATATATATATAGAGAGAGACACACACACACACACATATATGTATATACATACACGCATACCCATATGATTATGCATACACACATGTACACACGTTATATGTATGCACGTGTACACACATACTATGTGTATATGGATGTATTAAACATATGTGTGCTCACATGTATATATTCATAATCAATATATTTATTATATAACTTCCATTAAACAACTCTTAAAAATGTGAAATGTTCTGCAATGTTTGGCAAATATCCCCCGGTGTCAGTTAAGGACTGAATGTTTGTATCCCCCCTAAACTTGTATGTTGAAATCCTAACCTCCAGTGTGATGGTATTAGTAGGTGGGGCTTTTAGGAGGTGTATAGGTCATGAGGGTAGAGCCCTCATGAATGGGATTAGTGCCCTTATAAAAAAAGACATGAGAGAGCTTGCTTCCTCTCTCTCTCTCCCTGCCATCAGATGATGGCCACAACGTAAACCAGGAAAAGTGCCTTCAGGAAGAACCCAACCAGACTGGCACTCTGATCTCAGATTTCCAGCCTCCAGAACTGTAAGAAATAAATGTTTGTTGTTTAAGCAACCTAGTCTATGGTATTTTTGTTATAGCAGCCCGAACTGAGACGGTGCCCCAGGTTCATCAACTTTTCCTGGAGGATATTATCATGAGTTAAAAATCATACGGTAAGAAGACCTTGAGAATTTTATTATCCTGTCTTTTGCTTTCAGAATGCTTTCCACCTCCATGTCAGATGCCCTATTCAAGTTACAGTGTTTAGACGTGACCCATTTTCTAAAGGAGATGCTTCCACTGTGATGAGCCTACCCCTGATGGATCATGTGAAGTTGCACTGAAGCTGTGTGAAATATCTGGTCTTCTGTCTATGACAATCTCCTTAATTAACCTTAGATTACTTATAATCCTACATTTTTGTGCAATTTAAACGAGGGATATTTACTACCAATAAATACTGACAATGAATCCTTTAAGAAAAGTGTGAGAAATGCATTTTCAAACTGTCCATATATGGATGCGCATGTCACCGATGAATGAGGGCAAATATAATCTTTCCTTTCTCTTATCTTTTAGAAAAAGTTGCTTTTTTATATCCCAAGTGATTTCAAACAACCCCCTCCTAAGCTGTGATAGAAGTGAAAAGGCTACTAAAAGCAAACTCCTACACAACGTATTCATGAAAGTAGATCAGTGTGGTAATTTGGGGCCCCACTCTTGATGGCCCAAGAAGGTTTCTATACTCAGGAATCCAGTGGGGATAAACTCAGTTAATGCATTTTCTGCAAAAGTACAGAGATGAGGCTCAGACACTAAAGAAATGATGAGAAATAACTTAGAGAAAAAATGATGTCATGCTCCTTCAGAAAATTATATATTATGTTAATATCAATTATTAATAACAGTAATTTCAAACTTCTCCTGTTCCCAATATTCTCATTTCCAACAATCCACCCTTGCAAGCATGGCCTATGATTGTCAGCCTTTCTTCATGTAAAATAATGTTCTTATAAAGTTATCTTACCTGCCATGCAACCCAATATGGTTGCCCTAAGGTGTGCTTGATTTCCCAACTGAACTGGGTAAGTCCAGGGTTTTAAAAGGCAGACATGGAACCCTGGATGCTTTAACAACATAATCAGTCTCCTGTTTTCTAAAGAATGTCTAATAATTCAGTCCCACTGTCTCCGGATGGAGATTCTCCATTACTCTTGCACCTCATGTTGGCAGGCAGGCTCCAGACCTCTCTAGCCCATGTTAGATGACTGGAGATAACATATTTCTCCAGCATTTTGTTTGGTAAAGACTATAAAAGGAGGCTAAAAAAATATTCACTAGGTTAGAAAAGCAGTATTGAAGGAAATACTGCATAATTTTAAAATTTTATTAACTGGAATTTTTAGGAACATGTGAAGACAACACCAAATTTCAGGTGTATGAAGGGAGCTCTAACAACAAAAGGATTTAACCCAGATGTCTCTGGACCACTCTAGTACTTGGAAATCCAACCTTCCCTCAACAAAAGGAAACCTACAAGAAAATCAATTCTAAATGTGTTCAATTATAACTGTTACCATGATATTTTTCAAAGAACATGGGAATATTCCGAGAATCTGAAAAATCCCTGATTTTGTAACAGGGAAGAGCCAAATCCAAATGTTGGATCTGTTTCTTTTACTTTAACCTTTGCTTCCCATTGCTCTTGTTCACTAAAAGCATACTGTCTCTACATAATGGCCTGCCTCGGGGAACCCTGCCCCTCTGCCTGAATGTTACACCAAAGTGCCTTTGTTCAGGGAAACGTCCAGACCCTGTCCACCTGTGGAATGCTGCAAGAAAAGAAAATAACACATCCCCTCCCAGAGGCTAGTCATTCCAGGGGATATTTGCAAAACGTACGGTCTTTTTACTTTACTTCCTCATCTCCTCCCCCACCCCCCACCCCGTGCTATAAAAGAAACTGGCATCCAAACCCCGATAAGATGTTGAGACATTAGTCTGCCATCTTCTTGGTCTGCCTGCTTTCCGAATACAGTCGTGTTCCTTGTCTCAACACCTCGTCTCCGATTTATTGGCCTGTCGTGGGTGCACAGAGCAAGCTGGGACTTGGTAACAAATTCAATGATTGTCTGACAGTTTTTCTAATGAGCACTGCTGTACCTCACATCTTTTTCTTTTTTTCATTTCTTACCAAAAAGTATCATTTTTAACTGAATCATGAATCTCAAATTATAAAAATAATGATCAGGTTTAATGAATACATTTTGTACCAAGAAGGTAATGGTAAGTCTAAGAATTTTAGAAAATAGTCTTATTAAAAATAAGTACATTAATTTCATTGGATATGTATTACTATGGCCTCTTTTTAATAAATTATGTTCATGAATAGAGATGAGTCTTTTTAAAATTTACATTTTTAATAGTCAAGTAGTAGACAGAATTAGTTATGGTGTAGACCCGAGATTCAGAGGATGGTCAGAATTCACATTTTAAAAAAACTGTGCTAGAAGCATTTCATATAGATCCAGGAGACATATGTATATGCTTTGACTAATGATGCCACAAAGCCTAAACATGCATAGTCAGAGCTATAGAGGTTTGGTTGGTTGAGTCAGACAAGGGCATTTGATGATTTCAGCAACAGCCTCTTATTTGGAATTATTTTTATTTTTTAAAAATAATTTCTCTCTGCTCCAATCTATTTCTCATTCAACAACCATATTAGTATCTTTAAAACACCAATTCTAGGTCATTCTCTTTCTCAAAAACGCTCAGCTATCTTGTAAGACAGCACTCAAATCTCCCATCCTGCTTATAACATGCTTTCTAACTACACCTTTCTCCTCAACTATTCACCTATGTCTTCCATGAATACCTAATACTGCTCTTTGCCCCAAACTGTCCAGTTCCAACTTTAAGTCTTACCTTGTGCTTTTCACGCCACCTGCCCCTTCTCAAATGGTCAGCTATGTAGTTCGAGCCCAATTTCTTTTCAAAATATCTCAGTATCTTTAACACTCATGTATCTGAATTCCTGTAGCACTTATTTTCTCATCTGCTTATTTTAGCATCTAATTATATACTTCTGCATCTCATTAATTATTATTTTAAACTTCAATCAGGTTTCTATGATTAGGTATTTAAATAATAATCACTGTTGTATATGAGACCTTACTGTTTTCCAGCTAACAAAATGTTTTGCTCCTATCAGACCCTTTTTATCTGTTGAATGAATGAGTGTCGAGAGAGGAAGTTCAAGTATAGTGATCTAGCAAAACCAAAAGTAATGTGAGGTCTCCTGGTTACATATGTCCAAAAAATATGCAATATATAATAGCAACTAATTTCTCATCTGTGACCACATCAGGAAAGGTCTACGAGCAGGAAATGACTTGGATATGTGGTCAAGACACATCTTCTAGACCTCATTAAAGACTTTGACAAGACTATTTTTTTCTAGTCTGTATTATTTTCAGTATGTCTTCCCCTGATATTGCAGAATATCTAATAGTGCCTGCTACCATCTCACTCTGACTCTTTGGAAATGTGGACTTAAAAAATTATTCACAACCTAAAAGTTGAGAGTTATGTTTTATTTGGCAGGAATTTTTAGGACTTCAAGCCCGGAAGGCAGCATCTCAAGTAACCCTGAGAAAACTGCTCCGAGGAGGCAAGGCGGGGAGCCAGGTTATATAGAAGTTTTGCAACAAAGGGCAGGTAGTCGGGAGCATCAAAAGATTATTGTAAATTAAAGAGAACCAGATATCCCAAGTTAAGGAATTTAGTGGTTTTTTATGTATGGGAAGATGCAGGAGTCTGGGCTCACTGAAATCATTCCTTTGATATGCACCTCAGCTATCTGGGGCCAGTATCCTGTATTTTCACATCCTGAGTTTCCTCAGGGCTCACCGTGGGGAGCAGCTGCAGTCTGACGGCTGCTAGATGGCAGGTATTCTTTCCTTCCTGAGTTCCCTCAGGGCTCACCAGCTCACATTGGAAGGCTGCTAGCGCTGACGACTGTGACATCCTTTGTTTACTGATATGGCAGGAAATATTTCACTTCTCAGAAAAAATAAGGTTGTTTCAAGACGTGCCTGAAATTCTGTTACCAACTTTTCAAAAAAGCAAAAATAGATATTATACTTCCAAGTAAGTTTACTTGGTTGATTTGTCACATGGTTTCTTTGAAAGACTAGGATTATCTAGTCATCATCATTGAAATATATTTTTAAAATTTATAATCATAGCCATGTTTACAAGTTACATGAGACAAGATAAATCTTACATTATCATCACAACTTGTTTTGGACCCCAGACAATATGCACTGTATTCACTAAATTTAGCTCCAAATTGAGTTGCCCCTAAAATAAATCTACCTTCAAATGATGATTTGACATTATTGATAATATTTTTAAAAAACTGGTTCATACATTGAAGGCAATTACAAAGGAAGTGTTCCCCCCAAAAAGGCAAATTTTGAGTATCTTTTTAACTCCCAAGTTGGAATAGGGAAGAACCTTTGTATCCTATTAAAGTTAATCACTAAAGGAATGTTGCTTATAAGCTTAATTTTCACATAATGGCCCATCTCTGGGAACCCTTCCTTCCAGGTAATGAACAGTAAGCTAAAATACCTTTGTTTAGGTCACGGGGAACATCCTGACCAGGCCCACCTGTGAATGACTGCAGGGAGGAAGAAATTAACACACCCCCTCCAGAGGTTGACCAGAATCAAAAAATGTTTGACTTTACTCCCTCCCCTTTCAGTATAAAAGAAGCCTGAATTCTAACTCAGGCAAGATAGTTCTTCTTTAAAGATAAATAAAAAAAGAAATATTCTATTATATGTGTAAGTTCTGGTGTGTTTGTTAACATACTGTTACGTTCTAGCCATACGCTATGAATGTGTATGTGTTTTTATATGGTTCCTTTCAGTTAATACATTTACTGAATATCTTTCATCATCCAGGCACCTTGCTGGGGATAGAAATAGAAATGAAATAAAATACCTCAAGTGGCTCATATCTAATGAGGAAGACATATACATAAATGATTAATTATAACAAAGTATCATATGTAACTGTACCTGGGCATCTCAAATGTTCGTTTTGTGGTTACTCTTGGCAGATGAGGGAAGTAGAGGAACGTAAGCCTTTTCCGTTATCACAAGGGCTCTGTTAAAACACAAGTGACAATTTCCCTTTATGGAGCTTACGTTCTAGTAGAGAAAGGAAGACAATGAGCAAAACTAACAAGCAAATACACCATGTTAGATAATAGTAGCGTGAATTATAGGAAAATGAAGCAGGAAATGGGGATAGTGGTATCAGGGGAGATTAAAATGTAATAGGGTGACCAGAGAGGCCTTTGTGAAAATGTAAAAGTTGAGCATCAGCTTGAAGGAGGTAAGGGGATAGTCACAGCAGGTATCTAGAGAAAGAATGTTCCAGGCAGGTGCAAAGAGCCTGCTGGAGAAGTCTGGTTGGAGCGTTTAAGGAAGGGCAAAGAGCCTGTTGTGTGAGAGAAGAGGAGCCAGTGTGTAAACAAGGAGAGGGGGCAAGTGGCAGGGTGGGGGGGGGACTGATATGAGGTGAGATCAGAGAAGTAAGGATGAGGTGCATATGCCAGAGGGCATTGATGCTCGGTATCACTGATTTAACCATTCTTGAGTGAGATGGGAAGCTATTGGTGTTTGGGAACAGAAGAGTAATATGATCACACATTTTAACAAAGTCACCGTGGATGTTGAGTTAAAAATAAACTGATGGGACAGAGCAGAACCAGGAGACCAGTTAGGAAGCTATTGCACTCATCTACTCCGGGAATGAGAGTATCTTGGACATGGCTGACAGTTGTGAAGATGGAGAAAAGTGGTCAGAGTTTGGATCTCTTAAAACAATGAAGCTAAAAGTGTATACAGATAAATTAGAAGTTAGGATGTGGGAGAAAGAAGGAGGCAAGAACAAACCCAAGGGTTATGACTTGAATCACCAGAAAGACAGAATTGCCAAGAGTTCAGTTTTTAGATGTGAGGAGTCCATGAGACCTTCAAATAGAGACATGGAGTGGGCACTTGAGGTCTGGAGTGGAGAGAAGTCCTGGCTAGAGATACAAATTTGGAAGTCATCACATGTTTGAAGATCCAAACCTATGTTGAAATGTGAGTAAAAATGGTTTTATCATCTGTATTGACTAAATTGAAACCCACAAAGTTTGAAAAACAGCACAAGGTGCCTTGTCAGTGGGGCAGAACAGAAATGAAACTTCTACCTCTGTAGTCTTAGATTAGGACTCTTCCATTTACAACACCTGTCCCGTTTAAACACACCTACCATCTTGCTATACTTATTTGTTCCAGCCTCCATGGAAACCCCTTCAGTGCCTATTTCTTGAACACCCACCATGTGCAGGAACTGTTCTTGGGACTGCAGATACAACAATGAACAAAGCAACAAAATCTGTCTGTGTGGAGTTTACATCTTATTGGGGGGGGGGGGACACAAATAAGCAAATACTCAAGTAAATATATTATAGATTGGGTGATGATAAATGTAGATTTTAACAATAAATCAGGACGGGGGGAAAGGAGTACTATGGGAGGAAGGGGCTTTATTGTGTCATTATTTTTTACAGGAGAGTCATGGAAAACCTCAAACTGAGCAGAGACCAACGGAAATTAGAGAGCCGTGTGGAAACTGGCGGAACAACTTTTCAGAGGGAATAGCAGTTTGAGATGTTTCCCCCTCTAAGTCAGTAAGTCAGAAGGGAGGCCAAATAAGATTTGTGATTAAGGATATCATCTTCTCCCACTGGCCTAAAAGTAAATAGATTTTTCACCAGGTAGTTTAATTTATAAAAGAACAAATTTAGATTCTGCATCATGGGGTGAAAAATACACATTGCTCTAGAACTTAAGAATATGAACAACAATAAAATAAGCAATAATGTAAACTGGTTACATTATAGAAGGTGGAAGTTCACCTTTGAATCATTCTTTACATGTCCCCAAACCAAAAGATACGTTAACTGTACACTAATACAAATGTTACTGTAAATAGGCACCCTTGCATGTGCTGCCATCTTGTGGCACAATAGAAAAGTGTTCCTAAATGACTACATTAATGACTACATTTATGCTGCTACTGGATCACTTAGTTGGCCAAATACATGTCCCAAGAGAGAAAAGTATGCTTTATAACTGATCTTTGAAACTAAATACCTTTGAGTTAAATTAACATTGAATAAAACAACTGAAAAAGTAAAACTTATAAAAACTGAGACTATCAATTTCCCTTAAAAAATAATTAATTGCTTTGTTAAATTACTTCACCACACATGAAGTTTCTTCTCGATACACAATACATACATTTAAGATTAATTTCACTATTCTGTAATCCCCAAGTCAACCGTTTTCTAAACGTAAGCAGATCTTGTCATTCAATCTTTGATGAATTGTTTTCTATATATGCTAGATAACACATATGGGGTAAGTTTCATTCTTCCCCCATGTCCATGACTTTCATACTTTTTAGCTGTAAGTAACCTGAACGAATCAGTTGCCTGAGTATTTATGAGCACTGTGTGGGAAGGAATAGAATTCCTGCTGGGGAGCTGCCTGAGGAAGTGAATTAACCTGTCATGGAGAGTAACTCCCTGTCTCGTGGAGAGTTAAAGAACATGGGACATCACCAATGTTATTCTAACCTCATTTGCCTTGAGAGCAAACGTGTGTGAGAGATCACCCTACTGTAACACTGAGTCACAGGTTTGACTGTCATCTCTAAACACTGCTTGTTCATACAGTGTGCTGTGGCCCTGCTCACACCTGATCCCAGATCCATCACTTTTACCTTAAAATGGATTGCTGCTTGGTGGGTCCCACAGACCTATTTCACCTCCCCTACTATATTTTTCATTGAGGTATAATTGACACAAAACATTATATTGGTTTCAGGTATACAATATAACGATTTGATATTTGTATGTATTGTGAAATGATCACCACAATAAGTCTAGTAAACATCCATCACCATAGATAGTTACAGAAACTTTTCCTCGTGGTGAGAATTTTAAGATCCACTCTCTTAGCAACTTTCAAATATGCAATAAAATATTATTAACTATAGTCACCGTGCTGTACATTACCTCCCCAGGACTTATTTATTTTACAACTGAAAGTTTTTACCTTGTTTCCCCTTTCACCCATTGCCCCCCACCACCCTCCTGCCTGTTCTCTCTGTATCTATGAGGTTTGTTTTATTTTTTAAGATTCCACATATAAGTGATATCATATGGTATTTGTTTTTCTCTGTGTGACTTATCTCACTTGTTCTTCACTTATTTCACTTGGTGTTTTTATATTGTCAAAAGGTGTGGCATTTACATTTGGTTCTATAGCAGTAACTCCTATGGTTGTTTAACCTTGGTTCCATGTTTAAATGCATTTGACGTTTATGGCAGAGATGGTCAGTGGCCCTCCTCCTTGTCCATTGTCTATAACAGAAACCTCAATCTTTACCTGCACACTTGGTTGCCCAGAATGAAAACCTCCATTTCCAACCTAGACAGGGCTATTGGACTAAGTTCTAGCCCATGAGAAGGAAGCATAAGTGTTGAGTGACTCCAGGAATCTTTTCTAAAAGACAGCTAGTGTTCTATACATTAATTTTTTAAAAAAATCAATTTCAAGAAGAAGTATGTATGTTGGGGGACTTTAGACACATTCTATAAGATGGAAAATAAATCGTACAGAATTTCAGGGATGCAGCACAACAGTTAAGATTTTATGAGCCCAATAGTATGGGGTGTGCCAAGAAATCCCCTCCAAAATAAAAGACAAATGATCACTTCTCAATGCCTGGCCCCCTTGGTGAAGAACCATCCAAGCTCTAAACTCCCCGTTGGATTGACTGAGACCTCTGTTGCAATTTCCCTGTCTACCCAATCCTGATTTTCCCGCTTCCTTATACGTGACAAGAGAGGAGTATCACCCCACCTCCCCCTAATTAAACTCCTGCACACATAGTCTTTTTTCTTAGTGCTTTTCCAGGAAACCCAACCTAAGACACCTTCTAGTGCCCACCCTATCTCCGCTCAGACCTATCTGATTTACACATTCTTCTGAACCACACAGGGTCTGATGTTAAGTGTATTTAACACCAAACTTGAAGCCCCTCTTATCCATTTAGGCGTAGTACATACAGTTATACACAATATACAATGTGATCCTATACATACATGTGCAGATTTTTAAAATACTCAACAAAGGTCACAAAATGTATATAGAATTATCTCTAGATTGCAGATAACTTTTATTATTCTTTTTTTACTGAATTTTTCCTAAAAAGAAAATTTATTATTTTTATAACAAAATTTTTTTAAGATAAAGTAAAAAACCGTCCCATCTAATAATAATGATAACAATAACAACCAAACAGGAATACCAAATATACCAAATAAATCAGATGGAATTCGTCATACAAACCCTGCTTGTAGTGACTGATAGGCACATAAATTATCCCAAGTTTATCCCTTTTTCTGCATTTCAAGTTGAGTAGAGATAAACTTTGTAGCTCTGAATAGGAATATTTCAACACTCGAAAAGAATAAAAAACAAGGAGCTATTTCTGCAGTCTCTGTCAAGTGATGTTTCTGCTGTAATCTGCTTTGAGTCAAGTAGAGGATAAGCATTATAAATGTGTGCAGTGAGACCAACATTATAAGACATTTGCTTAGATTTGTCGTGGTTAATCAACATGGATGATGTTTGAGGATTTATCGGAGAGGAGGGATTTCTGGTGGTATTAGAAATTATTAGAAATTTCAGAATGGATAGTTACTTTTTGCTGACTTTTGAGATCCTGGCTTACAACCTTAACTCTCCTGAAGTATGTGGTTGGCTTTTCTTTCTTTTTCCTTCTAGTCCCATCCTATGCAGTTTTCCAATTTTTGTTGCATTTCTTGTGGGGGAAAACTCATGATCCTTTACAGAGTTAGACCTAATGTTTATTTGGAGAGGGTGCATTTCTTTCTCTGGAGCTATTAACTACAGAGTTAGATCAATTGTTTCTCAGTATAGATAACATTGGCTTTTTACACCACTTATTTTTGAGGTTTATTATTTTTTTCCATATAGTGATAATCATAAGTCAAAGTAACAGTTGAAATGCCCACAATTTGCTCTGTGTGTGTGTGTGTTTGACTCCTGTGAGACCTCTCTAGGACTTCATGGGTCTGACACACAAGTGTCTCTATCTCTTAAGATAACATATTTACACGTCCAGATTTGTAAGTCCACCTATATTAATGCCACATTTTACAAATTACATCTTTTTTCTTCTAAAGGCTTTAATTTTAAGTGTAGCTAAAATGTTTTTAAATAAAACTATTACCTAGTCCTAACATTGTGTGGTCAATTATTAAAGTATATTACCACAGCTAAATGCCTTGGAATATTAAGAATAAAGACTATAAAATGTTAAATGGGCTTGATAATTATGCATTAATATTACATAATTTTAATAAACAGTTTTTCTGCAATCATAAGTAAGCCTGCATGGACTCTTGAATGGGCACCGGGAATCAACTTCCCTATGAAGTCACATCCCTTTCTTTTTGATGCTTGTTTGAGAATGGTTATCTTCTTAATAGATTCTTGGCTCTTTAAAGGTTGGAATTTGGGGTTCATGTTTTTACTCCATAGCAGTTAGCACAAGTACCCTGGTCTTGTGTACAGATGGTGCTAATAGTTATTTGTCTAACTGATAGGCAAGAGGTTAATATTATCAGGAGACTGACTATAGAAATTTGTGTCGTTAGCTTTGAGTAAGGACAACAGTTGATACTATTTGGTTTAACAGCAAGTGAATGGGTGTGCACAGATATTCCAATGTTATCCTGAGCCCACTGTGACTGTATGTGGCTTACTAAAGATGGCCACAAGCTCTTTGACACTTCTTCCATTTGAACTGGGTACAATGTCCCTTCCCTTTGAATCCAAGTTAAACTTTGACCGCTGTGGCCAATGGAGTATTGCAGAAATGACAATATACTAGTTCCAAGTCTAGACTAAAAATGATTGACAACTTTCACCTTGGTTTCTAGGAGGCCCAGGCCACCATGTAAGAAGTCTGGCTACCCTGAGGGACAGAACAAATGGAGAAGCCCTGAGATTACAATGGAGAAGAAGAAGGAGTGAGAGCTGTTCTTGCCAAAGTGTCACGCATGTGAATGAATCCATCTTGGACCCTCCAAACCAGACCAGCTACCAGCTGAATACCATCCAGTGACCTCAGTTGATGACACATGAAACAGGAAAATTATTCAGTTTAATTCTGCCTGAATTCCTGACTCACAAAATCATGAGGTGTAAGGAAAGGGTGGTTTTAGGCCATTGCTTTTTGGGGTAGTTTGATACACTGCAATCAATAACCAGAACATTCCACGTTGTGGTTTGCCCAGGACAGGCTCAATTTCTGCCAGTTGTCCAGGCATTCTGTCATGATCTATATTTGTTCAAGGTTCTTCATTTTTCACAAAGTATTATTAATAATTGTATTAAAATACGCCAAGATAGGTCTGGTAGTTTCTTTCATGGTCTCATGTAGAAGAGTGTGAGAATTATGTGGAATGAATAGTTTCAACTTGATACCTAATTTAAACTGAAAGACAACCAACATAATTCCTTCTCTTTTCCAGAAACCTTCAGGCTGAAGAAAACTAACATTTTCCTTTCAAGGTCAGTATGCAGGATGCTTGCTGACAAAGTGATGTTCCTGGGACATAAAATGCAAGAGACAGCCATCTCCTGGTCTTGGATAGGGGTGGAGGAACACTGTACACTCTGCTCTCGCCAGCCACTGGGCAAACCAGCCAGTGGTGCTTTCGTCCTGCCTTAGTCTATGAGATAGATAAATCTGCCAGGCCACCAGTCCTGCATGAAGACTCTGTTCATGATAGATGGGAGTGAGGTCGGGGGAAACATGAGAAATTATAGGTTGCCTGTAGGCGATTATTGTGTAGGAAATAGATCTGAAGCTGTCCTTTTATGGAGTGAATAGGGAGTAGTCTAAATTCTTGATGTAGTGGTGTTGTCATTATTGTGTCATACAAATGTATAATATTTATTGTCTATCAAATTTTAAAATTTTGCAATAGAAGCAATGAGCTAAAATAAAAGTGCCTATTTAAGGAAAATTAAGTATTGAATTTTCATTTCTTAAGAAAGTAGGTGATAAAAAGTAACTTGCACAAAATGTTCATCATTTCCCATCCACCATGATACCTGTAGTACTGTATCACTAACACATGAAAACCAGAAGACATAAATCTCCTAAAGAAGCATTAGTATCTACTTCAAATATTATTTGTTTTAAGAAGATTGTGCCTGGAGAAAACAATTTAGTACGTGCACTTGCAGAAAATGTGTTTGCATATCAACCTGTGAAGTATCACTTTTATTTTTTTCTAAGTTAAATGTGTTCATTTTCAATTCCAAGATTTCTTGTCCATATGTAAAAGTGAAGCAATATCTGTTAATGCATCCACTATTGGCAAAAGAAAAACTTGGTAAATAATTAATGCTGTTTGTTCATCAATGTCATTGGGTACTTCAAATAGAAAATCAATTCATTCATATCAGTAATCGTTCAAATATCTTTCATTCAATTATTGGAATCAAAGAGAAGTGTTTAGTTCATTTTGCACAATAAAACAGCTGACAGAGTGGATTATATTGTAAAATGTGTTTAAAAGTTCAACACTGAAGATAGAATAATTTGTAGTAAAAATATGATGACAAGTTCAGAACAAAGTTTATGATAAAAACAATAGACTTAAAAAGAAATTGAGAGAATCGTTCACTTGGAATTGGTGGTGGTACACACATAGTTCATTAACTGAGCTCAAACCAGCTTCAAGATTCTACCAATTAAAAATGGAATGTGTTAATTGTCCAAATTTGCAATTTATAAATATTATTACATATATATAGTTTGAGTAATGGGTCTAAAATTTTTTGGTGATGAATCTGATATTTAACATTTTAAAAATCACTTCAGCATAGCTGCAGGCACTTCACTACTTGAATATTAACTGAAAATTAGATGTATTTGAGCCTGCCATGTAAATCAACCTAAGTGTTCTACAATGGCATTGAACATTTCAGTAAATTAGTCCTTTAGAGTTTAGAAGAATTTTCTTTAAAATTAGTTGGAAACTTTTAATCAAAATGTTGCACGAGTTGAGCATTAAAAATCTTTGAAACACTTGCATATTGCACCAACTGAAAGCATTGCTTACAAAATGGAAGACAATGAAAAATCCTCCTTACAAAGCTAAAGAGAAACTGAACAAATTAGATAACATGAACTCAAAGGATGTACATGATTTAAGATAGATGTTCTATAATTGAAATTTGAAATGTCTCTATTTGTGTGGAGAATCTTTAAGGGAGCTCGTTTTTTAATAAATTTAAATTTCGTACTGGAGTGGAATAAAATTGAGAAGGCCTACAGTTTTCTAAATTTAAACTTGTAAAACATTGAAAAGAATCATACATAGAGAGGATTTTTTGATAAATGTTATCTTAGAGTAATATTTCTCAGAGATGGTTTCTTGAATGGAGGCAAAAAATACCCAAAATATTAAGCTAAAATTAGGGTTAAGGTTAGAGTTAGAGTTAACAGTTTAATACAAAGTTTAAAATTGAGAAAGTCTTCTATTTAGCAGAACTTGTTTTGAATTTAGTAAGCATGTCAGCATGTGTAGTGAGAGCACTTTATCAAGTAAAATTATCATAGTCTACAGCCAAGCTCACTTCAAATTCAGTACCATAAAAGACAATTTTCAAGAAGATTGCAGACAATTTTATGAAAAATTAACAATAATAATTTATATTGAACATATATTCTCTAGAAAATATTAATGACAATGTATTAAAAGAAGAAATAGCTCTAAAACTGATTAAAGTATGTGAATATATATAACAAAAACAATTATTTTGCTTCTATTATTTTTAATTTTCAGCTAATCAATATTTTTACTTTAATGTATACGGGCATAGTCTATTTTTGAAAATGGATATTAAATAGAACAATTTCATAGGTCCATAAAAAAGATAAAACTAATTTGCTGGCCCATAAATATTTCTAAAAGTTATAATATTTTAATGATTTTAGTGCCCATGTTTGCTCTCAGAAGTATCCCAGTTTGAAGTATAAATTATGTGGTCACTTTCTTATTTCCAATCTGAATTATTTTTCTTTAATTTTTTTTCATTTTTAAAATTGAAGAATAGTTGATTTATAATGTTGTGTTAGTTTCAGGTGTACAACAAAGTGATTCAGTTATACATACATACATATCTTTTCTTTTCAGATTCTTTTCCCTTATAGGTTATTACAAAATATTGAGTATAGTTCCCTGTGCTATACAGTAGGTCCTTGTTGGTTATCTATTTTATATATAGTAGTGTGTATATGTTAATCCTAAACTCCTAATTTATCCCTCCCCCTCCTTTCCCCTTTAGTACCCATAAGTTTGTTTTCTATGTCTGTGGGTCTACTTCTGTTTTGTATATGAGTTCACTTGTAATATTTTTCTTTTTTAGGTTCCACATATAAGCAATATGATATTTGTCTTTCTCTGTCTGGCTTACTTCACTTAGTATAATAATTTCTAGGTCCATCCATGTTGCTGCAAATGGCGTTACTTTATTCTTTTTAATGGATGAGTAATATTCCACTGTATATATGTACCACATCTTCTTTATCCATTACTCTGTCAATGGACATTTAGGTTGCTTCCATGTCTTGGCTATTGTAAATAGTGCTGAAGTGAACATGGGGTGCATGTATCTTTTTGCATTATGGTTATCTCCAGATATATGCCCAGGAGCGGGATTGCAGGATCATGTGCTAGCCCAATTTTTAGTTTTTTAAGGAACCTCCATATTGTTCTCCATAGTGGCTGTACCAATTTACATTCCTACCAACAGTGTAGGAGGGTTCCTTTTTCTCCACACCCTCTCCAGCATTTATTATTTGTAGACTCTTTGATGATGGCCATTCTGAACAGAGTGAGGTAGTACCTCATTGTAGTTTTGATTTGCATTTCTCTAGTATTTAGGAATGCTGAGTTATTATTTCTAGTCCCTTCTTTACTTTGCTCACATTACAGCCTCATGCTATCATCATCAGATTGTTTTTCTCTTTTACAATGCAGAAAAAGTCAGTTCCTTATACTCTTTTCCAATCTGACATTCTTCTTTATTTTCTGTTTCTACTACTTTCTATTCCCGGAATATGTTTTTCACCCTCTCCAATGTCTTAGACATTGCTGATGTCATTTTCTGACATCTTGAACTCTTCCTTTCCAAAGCAAGCTGTGGCTATCTTCCCCATTTTTTAACATCTAGCTCAAAGATCATCTCCTCCCAGGTTCTCTAAACCACAATTAATCTCATTCTCTTTTCTCTTCCCGAAGAGCTTTACTTGTACATCTACTAGAGCACATCAGATTTGTTTTGCATTGTAATTAACTGCATGCCCAATTTTCTTCCTTTATATCATCATGTCTTTAAGCAACATATTTTCTTGTTGATCTCTACTTTTTCCCTTCATCAACAAACTACTGTGGTTAGAGTGGATTAAGCAGAGTGGTGCTCTATGAAGTTAGTTCAACTAATTGTTATTTTTATGTAAATATTTTTATTTATCTATCTCTCTTTACAAATATAATCTTAATTTTACTGTTTTAATTCATTAAATGTTCATACTCTTTTTATGATGTACCTTAATTAAGCTTTCTCACCCAAGCTCCTCACTACTAGTATTCAAAGATGGCCTTCTATGTTTTTTCTCACAAATGGATACATTTTCTTCTTGTCTTATTCATCTGCTAGTTTGGCTGCAAAGTCTAGTCTTCAATATTACAATGCCAAGTCCACTTTGAGAAATATGTGACCATTTTTTCTCGGTTTTTGGCCCCCAATATTTCTCTTCATAAAGGAGAACACATTATTTCTTCAGATAATTACTAGCAAGGGAAAAAACACATACAATAGTTGATGCAAATAGATAAGAATGATAAAGACATGGATGTTATTAATATAAGGAAGCTGGAGAGGTAGCAGTATTCAGAATACACAAATATAACCATCTTTATTCAAATGCTTTTAATTATGACTCACTGAAGAAAGATATAAGAATTTGTTTAGTCAAAAAAGATAGAATTGCTGGTAATACAAACAATGGAAAATTGCTTGGATTTAATTTGTTTATCAGGAACTTTTATGTATGCTTAAATATTGAAAACAAAATTTAAGAAGTAAATAGAGCAAATGACATAAAACTGTTGTCCATCTCTTACAGCCATCTGGTAAGCCCCAGTGATTTTCAAATCAGCCAAGAGGACTTGTCTTCCTGGTGCCAGACCCCAGGACTGGGGTGCCTAATGTGTGGTTCAAACCCCTTCCCCTCCAGGGAGGATCCCCAAGCCTGTGACATCCCCCTCCTTTTCTGGGTCACCACTAGGGGTGCAGATACCTTCTCCTCCCCTCCTACCAGACTCTATGTTGTTCTTTCTTTACAGCCCTGTTTGTAGAAGAGCTGCTCTGTTAGCCTTTGGATCTCTCTCAGAGAGAGTTTGTCTATGTGTAGTTGTAGTTTTGATGTGATCATGGGGGGAGGTGAGCTCAGGGTCTTCCTACTCCACCATCTTGAGCCCTCCCCCTCCCACCATCCATTAGTTTCGATTTTAACTATTATTCTTTCCAGAATTTCTGTTTTGTTCTTTCTAATCTACTATGTCATTTGTCCTCTTCAACAGTGGTAATTATTTATTTTGCATGTCACATTTGTGGTAAGCACAATTTGCATACCACAAATTTCACTATTTTACAGTATACAATACAGTGTTTTTAGTATATTCACAAGGTTGTGCAATCATCACTACTATCTAATTCCATAACATTTTTATCACCCTAAAAAGAAATCCCATATCATAAACAGTACCCCCATTACATTTCCACTCAATTCCTGCTAACCCCTAAATTACATTCTCTTTTTATGGATTTGCTTATTCCACATGTTTTATAGAACACAATCATACAATATGCATTTTTTATGTATGGTTTCTTTCAGTTAATAGAATGTTTTTAATGTTCATCCATGTTATAGCATGTATAAGTACTTCTTTATATTTTATGACTGAACAATATCCATTGAACATATCCATTGTATGGATATGCCACATTTTGTTTATCCATTCATCAGTTGATGGAAATTTGGATTGTTTCCACTTTTTGGCCATTTGAATAATGCTGTCTTTTGGAGATAGCATATAGTTGGATTATGTTTTTATATCAATTCTTCTAATATCTGCCCTTCAGTTGAAGAATTTGGTCCACTTGCATTTAATGTACTTACTAATAAGGTAGGCATTATGTCTACCATTTTGATATTATATTTATTTTCTATATATCTGGAATGCTTTTCCCTCAGGTGTCCACAAATTTCGCTCCCTCAGGTCTTTATGATCTTTTCTCAAATATCAGCTTCTCAGTTATGTCGTTCCTGGCTGACCTGTTTAAAATTAGAGCATTTCTAACACATACATTTCCTAACTTCATTTCCTGTTTGATGTTTTCTCTCCAGTACTTATCATTATCTAAAATACTATATATTAAATTTATTCATTTTGCTTAATGTATGTATTATGTTGTATAGAAACAAATTTAGTGCATTACACCATAAGCTCTGTGAGGGTAGGGTTTTTTTTTCCTGTTTTATTTACTGGTGTATCTCTAGCACCTAGAAAAGTCTTGCCCATAGTAGATGAGGCTTGCCCATAGTAGATGCCCAATAAATATTTTGTTGAATGAATGGTCAAAATAACTGGTCATCTTTTTCTATGAATCTGTCAGTGGAAGCTGGTTATTTTCTTTTCAGTCAAAAACACTATGAAAATTTCAGAAACTGAATTTTAAATGCTGTGTTTAGAGAAAATTAAAAGAGAAGTCATTTATGAAGCTTATTATATGTGCTACACAAGGCTTGCAGATGCTAACACGGGGGATTTGCAAAATAGAATTCAATAGATACATTAATTGAAGTCTCTGCATAATCAGCAGGTAAAGTTGACCTGGCTCAGGGGGGCTCCTAACTTCAGCATATCTCTTTCTTCTTACAGATGGGGCAAGAAGTGTTAAGCAGCTGCAGCCATCCCAAACATACTCATTTACCTCCAAATCCAGATATCCTTCTGCCACTTAACATTCTGTCTTTGCTATTTCAAGGGCCTTCAAACTCAGCATATCTAAAACCAAAATATATTTCTCTTTACATGGGATCCTTTTCCCAAGAATGCCATTTCAATCATCCTATTATGCAACCATTATTGACACATCACTTTCCATAAGTCCTAATATAAAATCTATCATCAAATACTGTTTCATTTACTGTCTAAATAGTTATCAAAATTATCCATATTTTTCCATCTCCATCACTACTGTCCTAATCCAGGCTACTATCATCTCTGCTTTGTTTCTTGCAGTAGATCCTTAACTGATCTCCCCTCTGCCACTTTTATTCCTCTTCGATCCATTCTACACACTTCAGCAAACATTGTTTTTACTAAAACTTCTGCTTAAAATATTTTATCATCATCTCTCCTAAGAGAAAGGAAAAAATTCTGAATTTGACCCAAAGCTCTGAATGGTTTGGTCCCTGTCTACTCTTCATTTTGAACCATTCTCCCTCTCCCTACTTATACAGCTGCTACACTGACCATTTCTCATTTCTTGAAATGCATCTTGTTTCCTCCTGCAGTTTTGTTTCTATTTCCTGACTCTCTCCCTCTCTGATTCTTTCTCCATATACATATCTTCTTGTCTACCCACTCAGAGAATTATTATTACACATCCAGCAGATCTAAGCTCAAACCTTTCTTATTAAGAAAGCTTTTCCTACCATCTTCCCCCTCCACAACTCCACATATCCAAGTTAGGTATCTCTGTTATAATTCTCCTATAAATCATGTTCCTTTTTCTCATAGCACTTATTTGGTTTGCAATTAAATGCCACTTACTTAATTATTATTAATATTTTAAGCTCTGCAATATTGAGACCATGCCTATTTTTGCTCCATATGTTTTGCACAAATACAGTGCCCAGAGCAACCAATATTTATTCAATGAATGTATTATATGGCTTTGTATTGAGTAGATCATAACTTGGTGTTATGGTGCCCCTATGACTTCCTTTTTGCATTACACTCACTAATGTCACCCTACCCCTGTCCCCACAGTGACAGCTCCACACAGCACACATGGTTATCTCAAGCTCTCAGAACAAATAAAGAAGACAACACTGCTCAATCATGTGATCAAGGACCCAAAATAATAATAAAATTGTAGCAGGCAAATACATGGGCCACCGCATACAAAAAAGATGGTTACATCAGTACTTGCTGATCTCCATACACTCTTTTATCACTCACATGTGTATAGATTATCATATTTTTGTAAATAAGTAAATTTTTGTATATATATATATATATACATATGGAAATGTATATATGTATTGGAAGTGCATGTATGTATTGGAAAAGGAGTCATGATCATATATGCAATCGTTACTCAAACCCTCCTCTTCTTTAATTACCTGTTGACTCCAGACTCAGCTCCATGAGAACTGTGAAGTCTGCCAACTTTTTTTTTAATGAGTTCTTCCACTCTCCTTTTCAACCGCCATTGCCCCTACTCTCATTCTTTTCTCATCACGTATCAGGATACCCTGTGGTTCTCTAGATACCCAGTTTCACCTCTTCCACCTCCCATCTTGCACGTCCTTCACCTTATTTCCCCTGCTGTTGCATGTGAAGGATATTATCAGGTGATTTGTAAATATCACAAATTGTTATCCCTCCTGAGGGAAAAAAAAACCCTCTTCTGGTAGCCTTTCATTTACATGAAGTAGACTGGCAGATGATAATTTTGGCAGCAAGAAATATTATATGTGTCTCTTATCCAAAGAATGTAGGTATCCTCTAGCAACCAAAGACAACCCAGATCTTTTCCCAGTGGTGCTGTTCTTAGCTAGTATTAAAAAAAAAAAACAGTCAGTGCAATATGTAAGGAAATGTATCCTTTTAGAGCTATTCGAATGTTTTAAAAGAAAGAACCACACCCTTAAAACTAAACATTATAGTGCTTCCTATAGCTTTTCTCCATGCCTTTGGAAACTTCCCAACTATTTTCATATGTGCTTAGTAGTACTCCTCCACCCCCTTGATTGATGTGGTTTGAATGCTGTAGTTCCCTTGTCATCCAAAGTTACTTCCCAAAATGATCTGTTTCCTCTCAAACTTCAGACATTTAAACTCACACTCTGACAACGGCCAAGGCAGTTCTTATGAAGATCAAATTAACTTACCATCAAGGACATGTAAAAAAAATTTTCTGGATCCTAGACAGTGTTCTTAGATGTTCCTGGACGTGACTGAAGATCTAAAACATGTTCTAACTATAATCACTACAAAAAACAAATTATATTTATTTAAAATTAAAGAAGACTGATTTTTAAACGTCCATTTTTCCTCTATAAAATCATTTAAGCTTCACTGTGATTACATGCATCAAACAAAGAGAGGATCTGAAGAAATTTTCCCCGGCCCCTGTATAACAGAAGAATTAGTCTCTTATTCTATCTTTGATGATCTGTGTAGTTCAGGAAAAGAGCCTTATTTTGGCCTGAATTACTTGGGCAATGCCTCAGCTGTGGACATCCTTAATCAAGTGGGATAGGTGCCTTTGTAGCAGCAAACCTGAGTGTTTCTGATGTTCTCATCAAAGTTTTCAATTAAAATTTAGAGATAAAGATTCCATTCTGTACAAAAGAGACCAGAAAAAAAGAAAAAGTATTCACAAAATCTATGCCTTATACAGATGAAACAGAAGTTTGTAGAACTGTCAGTTATATTGACCTCTGTCTCCACCCATCACCCACCCTTGACCACACCTGCTAAATATAGTCCTCCGTTTGCAGCGTGGCCTCAGGAAATGGGGATATCAGCTCCCTGTTGCTTAAACCAGATGCCAGGATATAAATGCTTGACTCCAAAGTTCTCAACATTCACAAAAGATACCATGTTCTGTTGTCTTTACCTCATGTTAGTATCTCTAGAATTGCTCCACTTATCAACATCCCCACTGGCTCTACTTGACTCCACAGCCAGCTCTTGCTAGATTAAGGGAGAACCTCTGCCTGATTTCTTCAGCTGCATCTCTTAATAGTTGGATTTTTCTACCTTGTCCCTCTCACACCCGATACTTCAACAAAGCTAATATATTGACAGGTCCCAGTATATATCACGCTCACTTTTACCCCCTGGACGTTGTGAGTTCTGCTTCTTTTGTTTGGACATTTCTCCTGCCCTAACTACTTCTTGTCTTCTATTTTTCCTTCAGGGCTGAGCTCAGTAATTAGCCTTCCGGACTTTTTCCACCACCACAAGTCTGAAGGGTATCCCTCCTCTGTGTCCTTTCATCCAAAAGAAAATTTACGACAAACAAAATTAAACTGATGTTTTAACTAATATAGTTTTATTATGATAAAAAATATATTTTCCATCAGACTTCATGAATTACTGAAAAATAATGTGCATTTCCTTTTTGGCCACACTCTTGCACCCCAGAAGCTAGGGATGCTGAGATTAGGTCAAAGGAGTGAAGCGGCTAATGCCACAGCACTTTACTAGGGTAATTCAGTGGACAGATTCTGATGGCCTGCCTCACACCAGATTCTTGAAGCTTCTTGACATACAGACTTGTTCATAAAAAGTACAGGTCTCTATAATTTGGCATCCTTTCCTTCTCAATTTTATAATCCACAAGAGAATGTGATGATTAAACTCATTAGAATTGAAGCATTTACTTCTCTCTGTAAACACCTATCTCTACTATTGTTTTCCTCTCAACCGAAAAGCCTCAGAACTGTGTTATGTTCTATAATTATAACGTAGCTTCAATATATATGGCTCACTACAGAACATTTTTTCCTTTATGTGTTTTTCTGTCATTACCTCAAATTGTAGTCATTTAAAAATTTTGTGGATGAAAGCAGAGACAAATGAGTTTAACAGATTTGAATTCTTTCACCAAAAAGGAAAAGTAATTTGCTTTTCAAAATCCCCACATGAGAAGGGTATAAATAAGGTCTAAAAGTAGACAAAGTTGGGTCTCATACCCACAGGCACTGCCCAAGCTGTGTTGTCTTCCAATCTTAGTGACTCTAAAGGGTCCTTCCAGTCTCTCTGCTTTACCTTAGGAAAGTACACTAGCTCACTCAGATTCACATAAAAGATGGACCCAGCTTTAAATAGGGTCCTTCTTCCATTTGCATCTGGAGGAGGGGCTTAACTGGGAGTAGTAAGTCTTAGGAGAAGCAAATATGGGGAGGGAGAGACTTCGAGACCCTCAAACTTTGTCTCTGCATGAGGCATGCTCTATCCCAGAGGAGTAGAAGAGTTAGTTTAGAAACTATTCTGTCCACTATTGGATGATGTGAGTTAATATTCTATATTAGTCAAATATTTAAGTCAATAAAGTTGATACTTACAATAGTATTTAATCATTAAATCATCACTGATTATTTTTAATATGTCTTTGATTATGAAGGTAGTTTAGTGTTTTACAAGACCTCAAGATTCCCATTAAAGGAAAATTCTTGTTGATGTGAATTAAATATATTTTTATTATCTAACTCAAAAATTAAGAGCCGATTACTTAATAATTCTGCTAAAGATATGGATTATTTTTTGCCTTTTTTGTACTCCCTTCTAGCTGCTGCTGGAGAACAATGGTGTTGTTTTGTATTCGTGTGCCCATACTCTCAGACCAGATGAGTAGAGTCCATTGATCTTGGATGTGTAGATGAATGTTTTTCATCAATTTGAGGAGTTTCCAATCAATATTTCTTCTGCTCCTCCCTGTCCTCTCCTTGTGGTACTCCCATTTTACACATATTGATGCACTTAATGGTGTCCCACATTTCTCTGAGGTTCTGTTCATTTCTCTTCATTTCTTTTTCTCTCTGTTCTTCAGGTTGCATAATGTCTAAAGATTATATTCAAGTTCATTCTGCCAGTTAAAATCTACTGTTGAACCCTCTAGTGAATTTTTTATTTCAGTTATTTTACTTTACAGTAAAAACCAGAATTTCCATTTGGTCCTTTTTAATGATATCTTTATTGAAAAATTGTGAAATTTATTGAAAAAGTCATTAATTTTAATAATCTCTTTATATTCTCTATAAATATAGAGAATATAAAAAACACTTCTTCCTTTGTTTCTTTAAGCATGGTTTTGTTTGGTTCTTTGAACATATTTATAATAGCTACATTAAAGTCTTTATTAAATCTAATATGTGATTGTTCTCACAGGCAGTTTTTGTTGCCTGCTATTTCCCCAAACATGTAGGTTTTCCTTTCTTTGTATGTCTTGCATTCTTTGTTTTCCCTTTGGAAACTAGACATTTTAGGTAATATAGCAAGACTAGGTATTGGTTCTCTGGCCCTTCACACCATGGTTTGCTATTGCTTTTTGCTTATTTGTTTAGTGATTGGCTTGATGAATTTAGTGAAGTCTGTTTTCTCCCCACATTGTGAAACATCTAACGTTGCTCTTAGATGGAGCAGCCTTGAGCATGCACAGTCACTCTGGGATGGCAGTGATTTTGGCAGGGCGCTCTTTGTTTCTTTCCCTGGCCACAACCAGCTGTTAAGCCCCACTGATTGCCAGCTGACTTCTCTATTGCTTTCAACAATGCTCTGGGGGCATAAATTGCTCCAGACTGATCTAATTAAATTCAGGATCTGTTGTTAGTGATAGTTTTTGAGGTCAGTGTTTCGGAGTTGTTCCACCCCAGAAAGGCTCTTCTTTTTTTTTTTTTTAATTTTTTAATTTAATTTTGTTTATTTTTTTATACAGCAGGTTCTTATTAGTCATCAATTATATACACATCAGTGTATACATGTCAATCCCAATCGCCCACTTCAGCACACCACTATCCCCACCCCCTCACGGCTTTTCCCCCTTGGTGTCCATACGTTTGTTCTCTACATCTGTGTCTCAACTTCTGCCCTGCAAACCGGGTCATCTGTACCACTTTTCTAGCTTCCACATACATGCGTTAATATACAATATTTGTTTTTCTCTTTCTGACTTACTTCACTCTGTATGACAGTCTCTAGATCCATCCACGTCTCAACAAATGGCTCAATTTCTTTCCTTCTTATGGCTGAGTAATGTTCCATTGTATATATGTACCACAACTTCTTTATACATACATCTGTCGATGGGCATCTAGGTTGCTTCCATGACCTGGCTATTGTAAATAGTGCTGCAAGGAACATTGGGGTGCATGTGTCTTTTTGAATTACGGTTTTCTCTGGGTATATGCCCAGTAGTGGGATTGCTGGATCATATGGTAATTCTATTTTTAGTTTTTTAAGGAACCTCCATACTGTTCTCCATAGTGGCTGTATCAATTTACATTCCCACCAACAGTGCAAGAGGGTCCCCTTTTCTCCACACACTCTCCAGCATTTGTTGTTTGTAGATTTTCTGATGATGCCCATTCTAACTGGTGTGAGGTGATACCTCATTGTAGTTTTGATTTGCATTTCTCTAATAATTAGTGATGTTGAGCAGCTTTTCATGTGCTTCTTGGCCATCTGTGTCTTCTTTGGAGAAATGTCTGTTTAGGTCTTCTGCCCATTTTGGGATTGGGTTGTTTGTTTCTTTAATATTGAGCTGCATGAGCTGTTTATATATTTTGGAGATTAATCCTTTTTCCATTGATTCGTTTGCAAATATTTTCTTCCATTCTGAGGGTTGTCTTTTCGTCTTGTTTATGGTTTCCTTTGTTGTGCAAAAGCTTTGAAGTTTCATTAGGTCCCATTTGTTTATTTTTATTTCCATTACTCTAGGAGGTGGATGAAAAAAGATCTTGCTGTGATTTATGTCAAAGAGTGTTCTTCCTATGTTTTCCTCTAAGAGTTTTATAGTGTCCAGTCTTACATTTAGGTCTCTAATCCATTTTGAGTTTATTTTTGTGTACGGTGTTAGGGAGTGTTCTAATTTCATTCTTTTACATGTAGCTGTCCAGTTTTGCCAGCACCACTTATTGAAGAGACTGTCTTTTCTCCATTGTATATCCTTGCCTCCTTTGTCATAGATTAGTTGACCATAGGTGCGTGGGTTTATCTCTGGGCTTTCTATCTTGCTCCATTGATCTATGTTTCTCTCTTTGTGCCAGTACCATATTGTCTTGATTACTGTAGCTTTGTAGTATAGTCTGAAGTCAGGGAGTCTGATTCCTCTAGCTCCATTTTTTCCCCTCAAGACTGCTTTGGCTACTCGGGGTCTTTTGTGTTTCCATACAAATTTAAAGATTTTTTGTTCTAGTTCTGTAAAAAATGCCATTGGTAATTTGATAGGGATTGCATTGAATCTGTAGATTGCTTTTGGTAGTAGAGTCATTTTCACAGTATTGATTCTTCCAATCCAAGAACATGGTATATCTCTCCATCTGTTGGTATCATCTATAATTTCTTTCATCAGTGTCTTGTAGTTTACTGCATACAGGTCTTTTGTCTCCCTAGGTAGGTTTATTCCTAGGTATTTTATTCTTTTTGTTGCAATGGTAAATGGGAGTGTTTCCTTAATTTCTCTTTCAGATTTTTCATCATTAGTGTATAGGAATGCAAGAGATTTCTGTGCGTTAATTTGGTAACCTGCAACTTTACCAAATTCATTGATTAGCTCTAGTAGTTTTCTGGTGGCATTTTTAGGATTCTCTATGTATAGTATCATGTCATCTGCAAACAGTGACAGTTTTACTTCTTCTTGTCCAATTTGTATTCCTTTTATTTCTTTTTCTTCTCTGATTGCTGTGGCTAGGACTTCCAAAACTATGTTGAATAATAGTGGTGAGAGTAGGCATCCTTGTCTTGTTCCTGATCTTAGAGGAAATGCTTTCAGTTTTTCACCGTTGAGAATGATGTTTGCTGGGGGTTTGTCATATATGGCCTTTATTATGTTGAGGTAGGTTCCCTCTATGCCCACTTTCTGGAGAGCTTTTATCATAAATGGGTGTTGAATTTTGTCAAAAGCTTTTTCTGCATCTATTGAGATGATCATATGGTTTTTATTCTTCAATTTTTTAATATGGTTTATCACATTGATTGATTTGTGTATATTGAAGAACCCTTGCATCCCTGGGATAAATCTCACTTGATCATGGTGTATGATCCTTTTAATGTGTTGTTGCATTCTGTTTGCTAGTATTTTGTTGAGGAGTTTTGCATCTATATTCATCAGTGATATTGGTCTGTAATTTTCTTTTTTTGTAGTATCTTTGTCTGGTTTTGGTATCAGGGTGATGGTGGCCTCATAGAATGAGTTTGGGAGTGTTCCTTCCTCTGCAACTTTTTGGAAGAGTTTGAGAAGGATGGGTGTTAGCTCTTCTCTAAATGTTTGATAGAATTCACCTGTGAAGCCATCTGGTCCTGGACTTTTGTTTGTTGGAAGATTTTTTTTTTTTTATTTTTTTTTATTTTTATTTTTTTTGGCTGTGTTGGGTCTTCGTTTCTGTGCGAGGGCTTTCTCTAGTTGTGGCAAGTGGGGGCCACTCTTCATCGCGGTGCGCGGGCCCCTCACTATCGCGGCCTCTCCCGTTGCGCAGCACAGGCTCCAGACGCGCACGCTCAGTAGTTGTGGCTCACGGGCCTAGTTGCTCCGCGGCATGTGGGATCCTCCCAGACCAGGGCTCGAACCCATGTCCCCTGCATTGGCAGGCAGATTCTCAACCACTGCGCCACCAGGGAAGCCCTGTTTGTTGGAAGATTTTAAATCACAGTTTCCATTTCATTACTTGTGATTGGTCTGTTCATATTTTTTATTTCTTCCTGGTTCAGTCTTGGAGGTTATACCTGTCTAAGAATTTGTCTATTTCTTCCAGGTTGTCCATTTTGTTAGCATAGAGTTGCTTGTAGTAGTCTCTTAGGATGCTTTGTATTTGTGTGGTGTCTGTTGTAACTTCTCCTTTTTCATTTCTAACTTTATTGATTTGATTCCTCTCCCTCTTTTTCATGATGAGTCTGGCTAATGGTTTATCAATTTTGTTTATCTTCTCAGAGAACCAGCTTTTAGTTTTATTGATCTTTGTTATTGTTTTCTTTGTTTCTATTTCATTTATTTCTGCTCTGATCTTTATGATTTCTTTCCTTCTGCTAACTTTGGGTTTTGTTTGTTCTTCTTTCTCTAGTTCCTTTAGGTGTAAGGTTAGATTGTTTATTTGAGATTTTTCTTGTTTCTTGAGGTAGGCTTGTATAGCTATAAACTTCCCTCTTAGAACTGCTTTTGCTGCACCTATAGGTTTTGGATCGTCATGTTTTCATTGTCATTTGTCTCTAGGTATTTTTTGATTTCCTCTTTGATTTCTTCAGTGATCTCTTGGTTACTTAGTAACGTATTGTTTAGCCTCCATGTGTTTGTGTTTTTTACGTTTTTTTCCCTGTAATTGATTTCTAATCTCATAGTGTTGTGGTCAGAAAAGATTCTTGATATGATTTCAATTTTCTTAAATTTACTGAGGCTTGATTTGTGACCCAAGATGTGATCTATCCTGGAGAATATTCCGTGCACACTTGAGAAGAAAGTGTAATCTGCTGTTTTTGGATGGAATGTCCTATAAATATCAATTAAATCTATCTGGTCTATTGTGTCATTTAAAGCTTCTATTTCCTTATTTATTTTCATTTTGGATGGTCTGTTCTTTGGTGTAAGTGAGGTGTTAAACTCCGCCACTATTATAGTGTTACTGTCGATTTCCTCTTTTATAGCTCTTAGCAGTTGCCTTATGTATTGAGGTGCTCCTATGTTGGGCGCATATATATTTATAATTGTTATATATTCTTGTTGGATTGATCCCTTGATCATTATGTAGTGTCCTTCCTTGTCTCTTGTAACATTCTTTATTTTAAAGTCTGTTTTATCTGATATGAGCACAGCTACTCCAGCTTTCTTTTAATTTCCATTTGCATGGAATATCTCTTTCCATCCCCTCACTTTCAGTCTGTATGTGTCCCTAGGTCTGAAGTGGGTCTCTTGTAGACAGCATATATATGGGTTTTGTTTTTGTATCCATTCAGCGAGCCTGTGTCTTTTGGTTGGAGCATTTAATCCATTCACGTTTAAGGTAATTATCGATATGTATGTTCCTATGACCATTTTCTTAATTGTCTTGGGTTTGTTTTTGTAGGTCCTTTTCTTCTCTTGTGTTTCCCACTTAGAGAAGTTCCTTTAGCATTTGTTGTAGAGCTGGTTTGGTGGTGCTGAATTCTCTTAGCCTTTGCTTGTCTGTAAAGCTTTTGATTTCTCCATCGAATCTGAATGAGATCCTTGTTGGGTAGAGTAATCTTGGTTGTAGGTTCTTCCCTTTCATCACTGTAAGTATATCATGCCACTCCCTTCTGGCTTGTAGAGTTTCTGCTGAGAAATCAGCTGTTAACCTTATGGGAGTTCCCTTGTATGTTATTTGTTGTTTTTCCCTTGTTGATTTCAATAATTTTTCTTTGTGTTTAATTTTTGCCAGTTTGATTACTATGTGTCTCAGCATGTTTCTCCTGGGGTTTATCCTGTATGGGACTCGCTGCGCTTCCTGGACTTGGGTGGCTATTTCCTTTCCCATGTTAAGGAAGTTTTTGACTATAATCTCTTCAAATATTTTCTCGGGTCCTTTCTCTCTCTCTTCTCCTTCTGGGACCCCTATAATGCGAATGTTGTTGCGTTTAATGTTGTCCCAGAGGTCTCTTAGGCTGTCTTCATTTCTTTTCATTCTTTTTTCTTTATTCTGTTCTGCAGCAGTGAATTCCACCATTCTGTCTTCCAGGTCACTTATCCGTTCTTCTGCCTCAGTTATTCTGCTGTTGATTCCTTCTAGTGTAGTTTTCATTTCAGTTATTGTATTGTTCATCTCTCTTTGTTTGTTCTTTAATTCTTCTAGGTCTTTGTTAAACATTTCTTGCATCTTCTCGATCTTTGCCTCCATTCTTTTTCCAAGGTCCTTGATCATCGTCACTATCATTATTCTGAATTCTTATTCTGGACGATTGCCTACCTCCACTTCATTTAGTTGTTTTTCTGGGGTTTTATCTTGTTCCTTCATCTGGTACATAGCCCTCTGCCTTTTCATCTTGTCTATCTTTCTGTGAATGTGGTTTTTGTTCCACAGGCTGCAGGATTTTAGTTCTTCTTGCTTCTGCTGTCTGCCCTCTGGTGGATGAGGCTATCTAAGAGGCTTGTGTAAGTTTCCTGATGGGAGGGACTGGTGGTGGGTAGAGCTGAGTGTTGCTCTGGTGGGCAGAGCTCAGTAAAACTTTAATCCGCTTGACTGTTGATGGGTGGGGCTGGGTTTCTTCCCTGTTGGTTGTTTGGCCTGAGGCAACCCAACACTGGAGCCTATCTGGGCTCTTTGGTGGGGGTAATGACAGACTCTGGGAGGGCTCACACCAAGGAGTACTTCCCAGAACTTCTGCTGCCAGTGTCCTTGTCCCCACAGTGAGCCACAGCCATCCCCCCTCCCTCTACAGGAGACCCTCCAACACTAGCAGGTAGGTCTGTTTCAGTCTCCCTTGGGGTCACTGCTCCTTCCCCTGGGTCCCGATGCACACACCACTTTGTGTGTGCCCTCCAAGAGTGGAGTCTCTGTTTCTCCCAATCCTGTCGAAGTCCTGCAATCAAATCCCACTAGGCTTCAAAGTCTGATTCTCTAGGAATTCCTCCTCCTGTTGCCAGATCCCCAGGTTGGGAAGCCTGACGTGGGGCACAGAACCTTCACTCCAGTGGGTGGACTTCTGTGGTATAAGTGTTCTCCAGTTTGTGAGTCACCCACCCAGCAGTTATGGGATTTGATTTTACTGTGATTGTGCCCCTCCTACTGTCTCATTGTGGCTTCTCCTTTGCCTTTGGGTGTGGGGTATCTTTTTTGGTGAGTTCCAGTGTCTTCCTGTCGATGATTGTCCAGCAGCTAGTTGTGATTCTGGGGTTCTCACAAGATGGAGTGAGAGCATGTCCTTCTACTCCGCCATCTTGGTTCCTCTCCCTCAGAAAGGCTCTTCTTAATTGTCCTTTTTACTGCTTTTCTCTGGTAAAATAGCTGGCTTATGGTTTAGCTTACATCTCTAATGGAATCTATAAATCTACACTTAATTGCTTTTCACTACAACCTCCATTGTTTTTGAGAGTGCCCTTAAGTTTGAACTTCCCCAGACTTTGTTCAGTTGCTCTCTTTTTGACCTGCTTTATCCCTTGGGCAAAATCTCTGATCTCCTTTGAATTTCAAAGTGAAGAAAGTAACACACTACTTTTCTCTCAGTGACACCTTTGCTTCAGGATCTGGGGCATTTAGCAGGGAGTTAGAGGTTGCAGACAGTAGGGTCCAGTCTCAGTTTGCCACTTGTGACATGGAACCTCTGTCTCATGAATAGGCCAAGTGTGATAGGGCTCCAGTATTCACTACATCCATGGTGGAGCTCCTGTCCCATGAGAAGAGGCTAGATGGAAGAAGAGAGCCTCCAACTCTTGGCAATACTTAGCCAGAACTTAGCCTTTACAACATGTAGCTGGGAGCAGGATGAGAAATACTGACATCCTGCTCTTCTGGGAAGATACGATAGCCTCTGACTGGGAGCTGCAGGAAGAGAAAACCCTGCGTTCTTGGCTGCACCCATCTGAAGTGCAGTTTCCATCACGCAGAGCTGAAGAGGGGGGATGGGGGAGCAGGTTGTGGTTCAAAAGTCACACATTTTTGCTCTTTTCTCAAGTTTTTAGAAGGCTTTCTTGAGTGTTTCTTTACTTGCTGTATGCCTTTAGGATTATTTTGAGAAACTTCAAATAATTTGGGTTTTTAAAAATAATTTTCACCAGTTTTGCTGGGGAGTGGGTCCATGGAGCTCCTCACATTGCCAGGTCATGCATTCATTATTAGTGAATGAACATATCTGAACCAGATGATCGGACTTGGGACACCAAGGACCTGCAGCTCTTATTTGGAAGGGTAGATGCCAAAATACTACATCAAGAATTTTCATGAAGTAAAGAGAACTTGGTCCATTCCAGTGGGTTACAAAAAGCTGTAGTAAATGGATACCATGAGAAAGTGAAGATAAGGGGATAATTATTAGAGAAAATAAAAAAGCCAGAGAGAAAAAGAGGAGCTGTGTCTGAGGGACCATGTAGCTTCATTGATACCAATTCTATTTATTGTGAGGTCAGGTACTACTCTACTTATCCTCTTGGAGCCTTGAGATCCCTGTTATCCTATTATATTCATACAACTACCTTAACAATAAAATAAGACTAAAGAAAACAAGAATTCTCTAATAATGAAGCCTCAGGTTTTATTTTCTCTGCTCTCTTGCTTATTTGTCTCAGCAATACATTGGCATACAATAAAAGCCCAAAGGTCCTAAGGGTAAGATAATTAGGGAGTGCCTGTTTGGGGAAAATTACAGTTCAAATAGCCTGGAATATTTTTTGATATAAAACACCTAGAAATACTGGATAAAATGTGTGACAAATATAGTTGTTTTTTATTGTGGTAACATATATGTGTGTGTGTGTGTGTGTGTGTGTACATATATATAAAACATAAAATTTACTATTTTAACCATTTTCGAGTATACAGTTCAGTGGCATTAATTACAGTCACATTGTTGTGAAACTGTCACCACCATTCATCTCCAGAACTTTAGCATCTTCCAAAACTGAGACTCCATACACATTAAACGACTCCTTGTTCTTCCTGCACTGCCCCCCTCCTCTCTGGCAATGATTATTCTTTCTGTCTCTCTGGATTTGACTACTCTAGATAGCTCATACAAATGGAATTATTCAATATTTATTCTTTTGTGAATGGCTTATTTCACTTAGCATAGTATCTTTAATGTTCATCCATGTTGTAGCATGTATTAGAATTTCCTTCCTTTTTAAGGCTGAATAATATTACATTGTATGTACATTTTTGTTTATCTACTCAACCTTCAAGCAGACACAATGCCTCCACTTTTTGGCTATTGTGGATAATGTTGCTATGAACGTTGGTGTAATAATATCTGTTCAAGTCCCTGCTTTCAATTATTTGGGGTATATACCCAGAAGTGGAATTGCTGAATCATATGGGAATTCAATATTTAATTTTTTGAGGAACTGCCGTACTGTTTTCCATAGTGGCTGCACCATTTTATGTTTCTATCAGCCATGGGCAGGGGCTCCAATTTCTTCCCATCCTTACCCACACTTGTTGTTTTCTGGTGTTTTGGTAGTGCCCATCCTAATGGGAAACTGTAACAAACATACTTTTAAATCTGAGCATTCAGGAAGCAACACAAAAAAGGTGAAAGCCAAGGTAGCAGAGTATGGAAGAGGCTTAGGTTTTTGGCAGGGCATAGGAGACAAACGTTGAGACCGTGCAAGGTGAGGAACTGACAAAGTGTGTGTGTAAAGCCAGGACCATCTAAGAGCCCTACCCTTGGTGGAAAAAAGATGTAGGGGGGAAAAGTCATCTGTCAGTTTATGGAGATGAGCAGAGAAATCTTGTTCATTTTAGTCTGGGGTAGAAAGTACAAGGATCTGTGTAAAAGATCTCTGAGAAATTGTAACCAAAGGTGTACCCTCAAGCATATTTTAAATAAAATGTACCACTCCATTGTGATCGAAGAATACAGAAGCTAGTATATGAGCACAAAAGTAGTCAGGTCATCCCATCTACTAATGCTCATGGCAGAAGAAAACGTAAAATAACTTTGGAGATACATCCTCAATCCAATCCTCATAAAGATTCCTTAAATAAAGTTCCACCACTCCTTTCCAACATAAGCATGTAGTCTGAAACTATAAGACATGAGAGAATATAAGCTATCAAAATCAAGGCTTTAAACACAGCAAATGGTATAGTTACACTCCAAAGTAGACTAGGAAAGCATCAGTAAATGATAACAGTAAAATATTATACTGTTTAGAGAAATATAAATGAAATAAAAATAAAACAAAAAGATATAATACTTTCAAAATATACTAGGTTGATTTGAACAAAAATTAAATAAAATTTTCTACTAAGTGAAAAACTAAAATCACTGGAATTAAAAATAATCAATGAATTGTTAATATATAGTATCAGATACAACTATTATTATAATTCTAAAGTGATTGAATTAAAGTTCTAAAGTGATTGTCTCTAACACAGTTTGTATAAAATAGAAAGTGGAAAACACACAAAAACAGAAATTAAAAGACATGGAAGAAAGAATGAGAAAGGTCATTATGCCTCTTATGAGAGTTTTAAGAAGAAACAGAGATAACAAATCAAAGGCAATGTTGAAAGATAATGGCTGAGAATTTTCCAGTGCAATGGAAGATGGGTCCTCAGATTCACAAAATGCACTGTCACAAGCAAGATAGGACCAAATTCACACCTAAATACAATATAATTAAACCAGAGTATCTTATAGCTATAATGATCTTAATAGCAGCTAGACAGAAAAGATAGCTTGACTAGAAAGAGAAAAAAAAAAAAACCCAAAAACTTAAAAGCAGAAGTAAGAAAAATAATAGCCTCAAGCCTCAAAGTGCTGAGGTAAAATAAATGTCAACTAAGATTTTTATAGCCCCAAAATATTATCTGTCAAACACAAGGATAAAATTATGACATATTCAAAGGAAGGAAGACCTGAGACAAAAAAGGAAGGAAGACCTGAGACAAAAAAATAATGGAAGACCTGAGGCAGAAAGGAAGACCTGAGACAAAAAAATAATGATGAGCAATAGAACTGGTAAATTTGTGGTAATATATGCATAAGCAATAATTGTATAAACTCTAAGGAAAATAATAGAATAATTTGTTCAGGAACTAATTTAATGGAGATAATCTTCAAAGTTAAAATATTCTAAGTTATTGTTTAGACATAGCAAAAGTAATGACTGACTTTCTTAATTATCTACCTACAAGGAGTACAATTTTAAGAATAACCATAAAAAAGAGAAATAGAATATATTGCTTCTAAGCCAATAAAGAAGAAGAAAATCTTGATCAATCCAAACAAAATTTATAAAGGAAAAATAAGTATGGACCAATGGGAAACACAAAATATGATCATAGAAATAAAACCCAATGAGTTTAATTAAGCTAAATTCAATACACATCCACTCAAGAACTGGACTTAAAACATAACAGCACTTAAGGTTAAATATTTTTTAAAAAACAGGCACATAACAAGTAAACAGCAGTCAGTGTAGCTTTTATAATAGATATTAAGGCAAGAGGAAGTTGCATTTGTCATATTTTTTGACAGGTAGTAGGTACATGATACTACCTTTCTAACTTTTTGTTACAGCAGAAATACTTCCTAATGATAACAAAAGATGATAAAGGAAATGGCCCAGGGTTCAGAGTTAGGAAACAGTCAAAAGCCATCTAGTAGAGCCCAAGTAGCCAATTAATACAGAGGATTTGGCCTCTAGCACTGAAAATGTCACTGCTGTTTTTGTATAATGATATAACATGCTAAGAAAACTGTCCATTGTGACCTGTGAACCAGTAACAAAAGAAGCACAAGTGTCATTTTGGCAAAGAGCTATTTTGGTCCCTTAGGACCAAAGCACTGAGCTTGCTTTTGTCTCTCTAGTCACTCCAGACTTATTTGAACCAAGATCAAATTTCCAATCTACAGTTAGCTGTTAGGATAACTGTGAGGAGCCCAGGTAGCCACTGGACTTTCCTGCCACCTGAGACAAATCTTGAGTGAGGAAGAGTGTCTTGGCAAACATTTCTAATTTGATGTCAACAAAGAATTGACGGAACACACACACACACGCGTATATGCATGTGCACGCTACTTCCTGTAGCTGCTGAGAGATTTCTGGGCAAAGTAGGGACAGCCAGGACACAGGGGGATGGTGAAGATGAATTGAGTGCCATTCAAGGAAAAAATCCAGCTTTTCATCAGAAAGTAAAGGGGGAGGAGGTGGGGAGAAAGAGAGGGAGAGAGTGAGGATGAGAATGAGGGAGAAAAAGGAACAGGAAGGAGAGAAGGGAAGAGGAGTGGAGAGGAGGAGGGTGGAGGGGACAGGCAGAGCCTGAGCCAAATGTCAGCGTTTCTCAGAAGTCCACGTAGGTCCGCAGCAATACGCCCAAGAGTAAGAAGATACTTCAAGCAGCTAGACTTTGCAAAGAACTGGACAATACCATAATCTAAACTCTGCCAAACCAGAACAAAAACCACATAAACAAACAAGTCTAGCACTGATAGTCCATCATGTATGTCTTCTCTACATTATAGTAATATCGCAATATTATTATTAGCTATCATTTATATATATATACACAAACATACATACACTAATTGAATTCTCACAGCAACCCTATGGGGTAAGACTTGTTTTATCCTTGTTTTACAGATGGGGCGACAAAGCAGAGAGAGCATAAATAACTTGTCTGGGGCCATGCAGCTGATAAGAGGGGGAGCAGGGTTCTGAACCTAAGTAACCTGGTTTAGAGCCTCTGTCTTAATCTGAAGGATGACGGCCTCTAGCTTTCAGAAAGGCAGGTGTGAGAGCTTGCTGCACACAAGCAAGCAGGGCTATAAGCTGGGACCCCGAGATCCTTCTCCACTCTCTAGGCGGTGTCAGTGTGGACGTTAGGAGTCCCAGTCACAAGCTGTGAGAAGAGGAAGGGGACCTGTTCCGGTGCTTTCTGCATCTCAGGGCACACTCGAAGCCAAGGCAGAGCCATGGTGATAAATAAAACACTCAACCCAAAGAGAGACCTGGCTTTCAGGTTGGCCCAGCCACCTGCTGAGTGATCCCAAAGAGCAGAAAGGAAAGGGCAGGACACTGCAACGGATGAGACACTTTCCCTGCACGTCTCACTCGCTGCTTCTCAGAACTGTGGGCCTTGGCGAGCTCTCTTTTTAATAGCATCGTAAACTACATTGCAGAGTTAAGTAAATAAGTGTAGCGTCACTCTCTGGTGGAGCTCTCATTTGTTCACTATTATGTGTGAGCCCCAGTTCCATTCAGATTCCATCACACCCCACACAAGTCCCTGTCTCTCCAGGGGTCTGAAATCCCTCCATTATGTCACACGAGTTGGCAACGACTACCTCTGAAGTGCCAGTTCTCTGATTTTAAGACACTTATCTCAGAGCGAGCCCAGCACCTCGCCCAAGGCCCCCCGTGAACGGAAGACTGAGCTCTTCTCACCAGGCAGTGAAGGATCAGCGCGCAGGGTTGATCACACACCAGGGCAGGTAACGAAAATGAAATATTTATCTTTGACTTGAGAAGCTCTCTAGGTAATTTTGCAGGAGTTCTTCTGTCTGGTTGTTTTTCTTAGATTACAAATTTCGCCAGCATTCCAAGGGCATACACTCACTCCTGCGCGGGGGCCTGGTCAGGAGCGGGAGTGCCACTTCAGAGTCAAACTCTGCCAAGTCTAATACTCAAAGTAGGTGAATGAGATTCGACTGCCTCCTAAATTGAAGGTCTGTGGAATTTCCTGGACCTGAAGCAGAGGCCAGAACAAGGTCTGTATAGCCATGTTCACTAGGTGTCAGTGTTTGACAAACTGTCTTGCCAGCATCGTTAGCAGAATGTTCATTTTGGCACAAATCGCCTACGGAAAATGCAATTAGGAAAAAGTTGTGCAAATAGCAATTAGAAACTGAATAACCCGCCTTATTCCTTTTATTCAGATTACCCTTGGCTACTAAGCTGAAATAAAGCTCCACAGGAAATAGCTTAGAGACTGTCACAGTAGCCTCTGCAGTGCACTGTCTACAGGGAGAGTGGAAAGAGCAGGCAAGGGTTTTCTTTGAAGCTGCCCACTTGCTCTTCTTGCCACTTTCTTCCCTTTTTCTGGACACCATCCTGTTGCTGCTATGGCCATTAAACCAGCTTCCTTCCTTGACCATAGGCTAGTCCCAGTACAGGGAGAGGAAAATCTCTTTCAAAGAATGGCATTTTAACATGAATTCGGCCTTGACAAACATGCTTTGAACACAGAGGCACTACTATCTCCCCCATTTGTGACTGGTAAAATAGCAAAGGAAATTTTTCTTTCACTCAACTAATTCAATCATCAACTATGTACTAAACACAAGGTGCGAGCCACTATTCTGAGTTCAATAGAAATAATAAATATCCTTGACTTCATGAATGTTGCTTTCTAGTTAGAGAAGACAGACCAAAAAAAAAGTAAAATCTATTGGAAGCTAGATGTTTAAAAACACTATGGAAAAAATAAAGAAGGGAAAGGAGAGAGTGAGTTCCTGATGTGGAAAGTGATTGCAAATGTATTATGGTGGAAGACATCCCTGAGTAGGTGGCATATGCACAAAGTCCTGAGAGAGGGAGAGAGCAGTGCCATCTCAGGAAATGGCATCCAGGCAGAGGAACTGGCAAATGCAAATGCCTTGAGAGATGAAGGTACCTGGTGGGTTCAAGAAAGAGGCAAGGTCAGTGAGGCTGGAGGGTAGTAGGAAATGAGATCAAAGGAGTCAAGGGGAGTGGAAGGGTGTACGATGTAAAGGGCCTTTAGGCCATTGTACAGATGGGCATTTACTCTGGGAATCATCAGAGCATTTTGAGCAGAGGAGTGATACAATCTGACATGACTTTAAAAGATGACTCATGAGGAGGTCAGGGTGCAAAGGCAGAAGCAGAGAGACAAGTTAGGAGGCTATTACAATAATTCAGGTGAGGTGGTGAGACTGAGGTGCTAAGAAGTAAAAAGATTCAGGGTATATTTTGAATGTGTAACTTAAAAGGACTTGCCAGTGTATAGTTTGCAGGGTGTGAGTAAAGAAAGGCATCGAGGGTGATTAATGCAAAAGGTTTTGACTTGAGCAGCTAGCATTGGTATTTCCTGGCAGGGGAGGAACGGTGTGGTGGGGAAGGAAGAGTTTAGTTTTGGACTTGCTAATTTTCATATGCCTCTTTAGGGAGCCAAAAAAACGTTATGAGTAGCCAAACTGATGTACAAGTGTAGAGCTCAGGCAAATGGTCCAAACTGGAGATATAAATTTGGGGATGTCAGTGGATAGGTAGACTCTCAAGCCCTAAGATATGCAAAATCTCCAGGGAAGGAGTGTAGACAAAGACGAAACAATGTGCCAGGGCTGAGTCCTGGGACACTTCAGCACTTGGAGGTTGAGTTGACGGGAAGGAACCAGTGAAAGAAACTGAGAACGAATGGCCAGAGAGGCAGGAGCAGGCCCTGCAGTATGTGGTGTCCTGGAAACCAAGGGAAAAGAGTGCTCATTGGGGAGGGAGTGGTCAACTGTGGATCACGACGCTGAGGAGACCAAGGTGGGTAGTGATGAGAAAAGAGTGTTTACAGACTCTAAGTTAAGTATCTTCTAGTATAGTCCTTTCTTTGTGTTTGGAGTCCACATACAGTAGCTGGGATACTGCTAATATTTGGAAATAAAAATATTTTTCTTTTGCGTAATGTTGCTTTCTTCCTGACTATACAACTTCTGCTTTTAACCGTTGCCTTAGCCACACTTATGTGATTGCACATTCATGTGCAGCAAGCACATGGGGGGAACACACACACACACACACACACACACACTGAGTTACTTCTGGAATCACCAGGAGCTGGCTCACTTGTGCTTCTGAGCAAGTTCTGAGAGATACCGCAAGGTACCCCTCTTCTGTCTTGTAAGGGGATGTCGGTTACTGCAGCCTTCCCTATGCCTTCCCTATAGATGAGCCTTTAATGTGTCAGGAATTCTCAAACTTGATAAAAGAGGAGGAGGATGTAATATTATGATTAAGCACTTGACGTCATTTACTAATTAATCCATGACATTGTTACTTCTCCAAAAACACGCTAAGCCAAAATGTTTTGTTTGCTTGTTTGCCTCCTCCTCCTTCTCCCCCACTTCCTCTTCCCTTTTCTTTTGTAATATGACCAAATTTCAAGTAAATATTCTGAAAAGATTATGGTAAAATATAAGCAATTTAATTCAGTTAAAAATAAATGTGGGACATGAGCCAACTTGAAAGAGCTCTCAATGGCCAAAAATGGAAAAGTTTGAGCAACAAAATAAGTGATGGTAGTATTGGATTATAACCCACAGAGTGAAATAAATATTCATGAGGGCATACTAATATAAATCAACAATTGAAAACATAAATCAATATTTTGTGTTACATAAATAGTACTGAGAAATAAATCTACTGTTTCTTGCTTTTTTTCATTTAACTTATTTGGAAGATTTAACCTTATAGTTATATACATTTGCTTCCTGTTTTCAACTGATGCACAGCTTTTCACCAGTTCACATATCCCTTATCTTAGAAGTAAACAGATTTCCTTCAAATTCCCACTAGCACTAACTATGCTGTACAAACAGTCTTTATGGAACTATATGAGAATATTTCTCTGGGATATATATCCAGCAGCAGGATCTCTGGGTCATAGAACAAATACATATTTAATTTTTAAAAATAAATTTATTTATTTAATTTATTTATTTTTGGCTGTGTTGGGTCTTTGTTGTAGTGCGCGGGCTTCTCATTGCGGTGGCTTCTCTCGTTGCAGAGCACGGGCTCTAGGCGCAAGGGCTTCAGTAGTTGTGGCGCACGGGCTTAGTTGCTCTGTGGCATGTGGCATCTTCCTGGACCAGGGCTTGAACCAGTGTCCCCTGCATTGGCAAGAGGATTCTTAACCACTGGGCCACCAGGGAAGTCCCCATACTTAATTTTACGAAGCACTTCCAAATTGCTTTCCAGAATGAATAAGCCAGGCTATACTTTCACAAGCAGCTACAACCTTCCCATCTTTTCACATTTTTCCAATACTTGATGTTATTCACCCGTCCAAATTTTGCAATTCTGAGGGGCATTGTATTAGTCTCCATTAATGCTATAACAAATTAGTAGAAATGTAATGGCTTAAAACAAATCTAATTTATTATCTTATTCTGGAGATCAAAAATCCAAAAAAAGTATCACTGGGCTAAAATGAAGATGTCGGGGGTCCGTTCCTTTCTGGTGGCTCCAGGGAGGAAGCTGTTTCCTCACCTTTTCCAGTTTCTGGAGGCTGTCTACGTTTCTTGGATCATGGTCCCTTCTTCCATTTTTAAAATCAGCAATGTGTTTTCTACAAATCTTCCTCTCACTCTGAACTTCCTGCTTTCCTTTTATAAAGACCCTTGTAATTACATTTGGCCCACCTAGATCAGGGGTCCCCAACCCCTGGGTCACAGACCGGTACTGGTCTGCAGTCTGTTAGGAACCGGGCCGCACAGCAGGATGTGAACGGCGGGCAAGCAAGCGAAGCTTCATCTGCCGCCCCCCATCGCTCGCGTTACCACTTGAAACATCACCCCACACCCTGGGCCGTGGAAAAACTGTCTTCCACAAAACCGGTCCCTGGTGCCAAAAAGGTTGGGGTCTGCTGACCTGAATAATTCAGGATAGTCTCGCTGTCTTAGAATTCTCAACTTAATCACATCCGCAGAGTCTCTTTGCCAAGTAAGACACATATTCACAGGTTCCAAGGATTAAAATGTGGACATATATTTTCTTGGGGGGCGTGGGCAGAGGGCAGTATTCTACTTATTACAAGTGTAAAGTTTTTCTAATCACCTTCAAGACAGTAGCAATAAAATGAAGGTCATATTCCACACCAAAGAAGCCATGTGAGCTTCTTTCCTTCAGTTACACACTGCATTGTCACATGACACTCATTTGCTGTGTGATACGGACATTGGAGAGTGTGTAGAAAAAGGACTTGTATAAGAATTCTGAATCTTCAAACTAACACAAGTCAGACGCTCCGTGAACCAACTTCTAAATAAATCTGCAAGTTTCTGAACACCTGACAGATGAATAATGAAGCAGAAATTACTGTACGTTCATCTAGCTCTAAGACACAAATTTAACTGAGAATGCTCTTATTTGTTAAATGTCCAAATTCAACAGTGTTAGTGCACAAGTATTGATTGCACAAATGTTGCCATAGATTTGCTATGTTTCATCCCTGAAAACAAAATTGTTCCTAAATTTGTACACTGAACTTTATATTGTTGCTTACTTCAAGGGTGTAGGTCAGAACCTGAGAAAGAAAATAACCTCGGGCATCAGTTTTCAAATTTCTTTTTTATTGAAAGCAGTAGAAGCCTTTTTCAAACAAACTCTTAAATTGATCACCAAGGTGTAATAATCTTAAAGCCAAGCTCTCTGGTTGAAACAGACCCAAGATCCAAGCTCACTCACCCTCTTTCCTCTTTGCAGGAGCCCTGGTGGCACCTCTGAGGGGGTCCTAGGCTTTGAGGATCACAGCTTGACTAATTTAGGGGTAGTCTAGAGGGTAAACTCCCAAAACAAAGGAAAAAATACAGCAATTTTTGTGCATACAATGAACCTGTTTGGAAAGAAGAAGGCCTACTAGTGATTCATCCGTGATAGAAGAGCATCCTGCCTACAATAGAGAATCTGGAAGAGGTGTCACGTAAAATAGTAACCAGAACATAGACACATTAATTTTCCAATAAAGGACCATCATAATTGGCTCGCCTGTAACAAGTGTGTTACTTGCAGCAGCACTCTTATAGCTGGCTTGTATGGTCATAGCAGGTAAATCTGGAGAGGAAGTTCCATATTAACTGTTTGGGGTAATATGTTGTAACATGGAGTAATTAGACATTTGTGTTAGAAATTAGGAATACGAAGTTCTAATAATTGTGTTAAAATGTATGGTACAGCCAATCAGATTCCCAATATATGGAGAGGTACAATGTCTTGGTCACTTTAATGACTTTGCCAGCCTCTTGTTGATAATACTCTAAACTCTCAGGCCCCACTAAGTCCTCCCTATCATCTCATTGTTCCTAGAGTTCAGACACCACCACTCATCCCAACAAACCCACATTCAAATGCACACTCGGCAACACACAGCATGTCTATTATCTGCCTGGTGTCCCATCCAATCTGGCTTCAAATCACATTTTATGGTCACTTCTCTCAGGTCTATTTTTAATATGCACAAAGCCACAATATTCATATGGTCTTCTTAATTTAATCTGCTGCTTCGCAGATGGTGAAAATGAGAAAGAGTTGGCAACATTTGCAATCCTCCGATCAGGTTGATGGATTGTTTTTTATTTAAAACCCTCAATTTAGAAACGTTTTTTAGACAGTTTGGCTTTTTATAAAAAACATTATCAACACACTTTCCGCTCTGTTTTTAGTCATTGCCTTGTTTCCATCTGTCAAAGGGACTCTGTGCTCTTTTTTTTTTTTTTTTTAACAACTTCTCAAATGTTGAAATTTAACCAATAAGCCTCAACTGTGATTTGATTTGGCTTGAGTTACCTTTAATGCTATAAATTGACTTAAATCTTTTGGCTGTAGTGGAGCAATCCACATAATTGGCTGCTGATATGGAAATTAGAAGGTGAATTAGCCAGGTACGGCTACACAAACTGGATTACAGAATACTATGATTGAAAGATTGGCTTGAGACACTGCAATGAAGCCCAAGTATCACTCATATGGAACAGATTGGATCTGTAATCTGGAACCCCAAGCTGGGGGTTTGGCTGCTAGAAGAAGCTCACAAGAGGTAAAAATGTTCATTTAACTCCTCCTTTCACTGCCCAGGAAGCTAGTTGTTTACAGAGTCTTGAGTAGGAAAACAAGCAGCATGGTGGGCAGAGACCATGGATTCTGATTCCATGTGAACATGGAATCACATGGTTCCCTGCTGAACTGGAAAAGCTGCAGCCATATCTATTGAAAAGCCAGAAACTATCCTTTTATATGACATTACGTAGACCCTTAAATATTGTGCCATGGCCTGGAAATGAAGAAGAATAAGAGACACATGCATTAGGCAGGGTTCTTCAGAGAAACAACTGAGAGAAAGGGAGAGGGAGGGAGAGAGAGAGAGAGAGAGAGAGAGAGAGAGAGAAATATTCATTTTAAGGAATTGGCTCATGTGACTGTGGGGACTGGCAAGTCCAAAATTTGCAGAGCAGACCAGCAGGCTAGATACGCAGGGAAGCACTGTTGTTGTAATCTTGAATCTGAAAACAATCTGGAGGTAGAATGCTCTCCTCCTCAGGGGACTTCAAATTTTTCTCTTATGACCTTCAACTGATTGGTTAAGCCCCACCAACTTTATGAAGATTACCTAATCTGCTTTACTCAGCCTACTAATTTAAATGTTAATTACATCCAAAAAAATACCTTCATAGCAACATTTAGACTGGAATTGAACCACACATCTGGGCACTGTAGCCTAGCCAAGTTGACATTTACCACCACAGAACAGTAACCTTTACTCTAGCTCTTTTATTTATTCACTCAAAAATGTTTACTGAGTCCTACCTTGTGCTAGGTAATCTCATAAACACTCAGGATGCAGTAGGTAATAAGACTGACTGGGTCCTGGCTTTCATGACGATCACAGCACAGCCAGGAATATGAATAAGAAAAAAACACAAGACATTGAGTGAGTCTTTGCCTACTGATTAGGAATTTTGGCTGAAGCCTGGGAAAAATGCTAGATAATTATTCTGCTACTCTAAAGAGAAGTGCTTGATTTCTGCAGTTGTAAGCAAGCACATAATATATGAAGTATATGAAATCATTTACTACAAAGTTGAGTAGGAAACTCAAATGTCTCATAATGGCCTAACTTTTTCAGATTGTTTATACTGCATGGTATTCAAGGAGTATAGTTTCTATCATTAAGATATTTCTATCTAGAGGAGTTCCCAAGATGGCAGAGTAGAAAGACTCTGAGCTCATCTCCTTTCATGAGCACACCAAAATTACATTTACATAGCAAATGAAATACTATTGCAATGAAAAAGACCAGAACATATCAGAAGAGATCTTCTACAACTGAAGATATAAAGAGGGAACCACAACAAGACAGGTAGGAGGGGACAGACTTGCAATATAGTCAAGACCCATTTCCTGAGTGGGAGATCCACAAACAGGAGAATAATTACAATTGCAGAGTTTCTCCCCAAGAAGCGAGGGGTCTGAGTCCCACACTGGGTTCCCCAGCCTGAGGGTCCTGCACCAGGAAGATGAGTCCCCAGAATGTTTGGCTTTGAAGGCCAGTGGGATTTACTTTTGGGAGACCCAGAGGGCTGTGGGAAATAGACTCCACTCTTAAAGGTGCACACAAAATCTCACATGCTCCAGACCCACAGCAGAAGCAGTAATTTGAAAGGAGACTGGGTCAGACCTACCTGCTGATCTTGGAGAGTCTCCCAGAGAGAAAGGAGGCAAATGGATTTCATCCTGGAGTCATAGACACTGGTGACAACCATTTTTGTGAGCTCATTCTACTGCATGGACACTGGTGCTGGCAAGCGCCATTTTGAAATCCTCCCTCTAGCTTATTAGCCCCAGGACCCAGCCCCACCCCCAGCAGACAGGCTGCTTTAAGACCCCCTGAGCCTATGGCTGCCACAGAAATGGCTCTGCCAACCAGAAGGCCCAGGACCCAGCCCCATATGCCAGTGCACAGGTGCTAGACCCAGGATTCCCAGGGCCTTACAGCCAGAAACCCCAGGATACAGTCTCACCACCAGTAGATGGACATCAGCCCCAGGACAACTGCAGCCCTGCAGCCTGCCATGGCAGGACTCAGCCTACCCACCAGCAGGCAAGCACCAGCCCTGAGACTGGCTAGGCCTCGGCCTTGCCCACCAACAGGCCAACACAAGCCTCAGAACACCCCAGACCCCACATCAAGCTGTGTCAGGAACCAGCCCCACCCACAAGTGGTCTGACACCAGCTCTGGGATCCCTGGGCTTTGCAGCCAGAGCCCAGAACCTGACTCTGCCTGCCAGTGGACTGGTACTAGCCCCATAACCTGGCTTCACCCACTGGTCAGTGGGCATCTGCTCTGGAATCTCCTGGACCCCAAATCCACCCACCAGTGAGCCAGCAGTAGCCCAGGGTCCCCTGGGGTTTCACATCCAGCCGTATCATGACCCAGCCCCGCCGACCAGCAGCCAGCAGCCTCTGCTCAAGGTAGGCCCTGGTAACCAACAAGACCAGGACCAGCCACATCTGCCAGACCACCCACAGTAGTCAGCCTGTCACAACAGAAGGACCCACACAGCCCACACAGGGGGCACCCCTAGAGCATATAGCTCTGGTGACCAGAAGGGAGTGTGCTGCTGGGACATCTTCTACAAAAGGCCATTTGTCTGAGGTTGGAAAGTATAACTGACCTACCAGATACATAGAAATAAAAACAGCAAGTTAGGCAAAATGAGATGACAGAGGAACATGTTCCAAATGAAGGAAGAGGATAGAACACCAGAAGAAGAACTAAGTGAAGTGGAGATAGGCAATGTACCCAAGAAAGAGTTCAAGGTAACGATCATGAAGATGACCAAAGAAATTGGGGGAAGAATGGATGAACAGAGCAAGAAGTTAGAAGTTCTAAAGAAAGAGTTAGAAAATATAAAGAACAACCAAACAGAGATGAAGAATACAACAACTGAAATGAAAAATATGCTAGAAGGAATCAACAGTAGACTAAATGATACAGAGGAAGGAAACAGTGAGGTGGAAGACAGAGTAGTGGAAATCACTGACACTAAACAGAAAAAAGAAAAAAGAAAAAAAATGGAAAAAGAAATGAGGACAGTTTAAGAGACCCCTGGGACAACATCAAGTGCACTAACACTCGCACTAGAGGGATCCCAGAAGGAGAAGAGAGAGAAAGGGGCTAAGAACATATTTAAAGACACAATAGATGAAAACTTCCCTAACCTTGGAAAGGAAAAAGACACCCAAGTCCAGGAAGCACAGAGTCTCATACAGGATCAACCCAAAGAGACCAAGATACAATGTAATTAAAATGGCAAAAATTAAAGATAGAAAGAAAGTATTAAAAACAAGTGAAAGCAACAAGTTACATACAAGGGTACTCCCATAAGGTTATCAGCTGACTTTTTTAAAAAATTAATTAATTAATTAATTTTAAAATTTATTTATTTTTGGCTGTGTTGTGTGTTTGTTGCTGTGCACGGCCTTTCTCTAGTTTCAGTGAGTGGGGGCTACTCTTTGTTGTAGTGCACGGGCTTCTCACTGCAGTGGCTTCTCCTGTTGTGGAGCACAGGCTCCAGGCAAGCGGGCTTCAGTAGTTGTGGTGTATGGGCTCAGTAGTTGTGGCTCACGGGCTCTAGAGTGCAGACTCAGTAGTTGTGGCACATGGGCTTAGTTGCTCTGTGGCGTGTGGGAACTTCCCAGACCAAGGCTTGAACCCACGTCCTCTGCATTGGCAGGCAGATTCTTAACTACTGCACACCAGGGAAGCCCTATCAGCTGACTTTTCAACAGAAACTCCGCAGGCCAGAAGGGAGTGGCATGATATATTTAAGGTGATGAAAGGGAAAAACCCACAACCAAGAATACTCTACCATACAAGGCTCTCATTCAGATTTGATGGGGAGATAAAAAGTTTTATAGACAAGCAGAATCTAAAAGAGTTCAGCACCACCAAACCAGCTCTACAAGAAGTGTTAAAGTGACTTCTCTTAGCAAAAAAGAAAAGGCCACAATTAGAAACATGAAAATTATGAAAGGATAAAGCTCATTGGTAAAGGCAAATATACAGTAAAGGCAGTAAATCAACCACAGACAAGGCTAGTAGGAAGGTTAAAAGACAAAGGTAGTAAAATCATCTATATAAACAATAAGTAGTTAAGGGTACACAAAACATTTAGCTATAAAATATGATGTCAAAAACAGTAATCATGAGAGGAGGTGAGTAAAAATGTGGAGTTGAAATTAAGAAACCAGCAACTTAAAACAATCACACAAATATATAAATTGCTAAATATAAACCTCATGGTAATTACAAACCAAAAATCTATAATAGATACACACAGACAAAAGAGAAAAGAATGCAAACATAACACTAAAGACAGTCATCAAATCACAAGAGAAGAGAGCAAAAGAAGAAGAAAGGAATAAAAAAGAACTACAAAACAACCCCAATACAATAACAAAATGGCAACAAGTACATACATATTAATGATTACTTTAAATGTAAATGGACTAAATGCTCCAATCAAAATACATAGAGTGGCTGAATGGATATAAAAACAAGACCCATATATATGCTGCTTACAAGAGACTCACTTCAGATCTAAAGACATACATAGACTTAAAATGAGGGGATCAAAAAGGCATTCTATGCAACGGAAATCAAAAGAAAGCCAGGGTAGCAATACTTCTATCAGGCAAAATAGACTTTAAAACAAAAGACTGTTACAAGAGACAAAGGAGGACATTACATAATGATCAAGGGATCAATCCAAGAAGAAGAGATAACAATTGTAAATATATATGCACCCAGCATAGGAACATCTAAACACATAAAGTGATTATTAATGGATATAAAGGGAGAAATTGAAAGTAGCAAAATAATAGTAGGGGCCTTTAACACCCCACTTACATCAATGGACAGATCATCCAGACAGAAAATCAATAAGGGAACACTGACCTTAAATGACCTATTAGACTAGATAGACTTAATAGATATATATAGAACTTTCCATCCAAAAGCAGCAGAGTACACATTCTTTGCAAGTGCACAGGGAACATTCTCGAGGATAGATGACATGCTAGGACACAAAACAAGACTCAGTAAATTTAAGAAAACTGAAATCACATCAAGCACCTTTTCCAACCACAAGGTTGGAATCTATGAGGCTAGAAATCAACTACAAGAAAAAAACTGCAAAAACACAAACACATGGAGGTTAAACAATATGCTACTAAACAACCAATGAATCACTGAAGAAATCAAAGAAGACATTAAAAATTACCTGGAGACAGATGAAAATGAAAATACAACTATCCAATATCTATGGGACACAGCAAAAGTAGGTCTAAGAAAGAAGTTTATCATGATACAAGCTTATCTCAGGAAACAAGAAAAAGCTTTTCCTCTCTCTTCTTTTCCTTCTTTTCCTTTCCTTGCCAGCTTCCCTCTCTATGGCTGGCTGGCTGGCTTGCCAGTTTTACTTTGGTGAGGCATTACTGAGAATTCTTTTCCTACAGGAATGTTTTCTCTATGCTATCATCAGAAATCAAATGCCAACATTATGATTCACCTTCAGTAGGCCAGATAAATCTTCAGTGTTTATTAAAGGAAATATTTTTAACCTGTGCCATGAGGAGTCACACTATTTTAAGACAGATGACCCCTTGATACAACTAAGAGCCATACTGGGACTAACAGTGAAGTAGCTGTGGAAAGTGGCCACTTCTAATTTGAGTGACTCTTAGAAATAATGAAGAGCCTCTTTTCTAAGCTATAAGTGAGGCTGTGTGAAGGAAGCAAAGAGGACAGGGGGCAGATAGAGGTGGGCAGCACAGTCTTATCTATCTTCTCTTCCTGGCTGAGCCTTCACTGAAGGTTTTTTCAAGAAATTGAAAGTGTGCATGTCCTAGGGAAAATATCCATAGCATGTTTATAAAAGATCACTCTGGTAAGCTCTTGCCAAGCCTTCAGGATCGTAGCTGTCATCTGTGCCTATCCTTCATAGTCTGGAGAAAATGAATGATGATAATGTTACTCATCTACAAGAGTTCAGCTTTCTCCATAAACACAGCTGTGTCGTGAGTTAGGCAAACTCAATATGTGAAAATTTGGATTGACTGAAAAATAAACTGAAGATGATTATATGCACCATAAAAGAATTCTATGCTTTATGAATGATTCATCATGGAATTATTTTGAATAATGGGGTCTCCTAATGATCCTGAAATACAGTTCTGTTTATAAGCACGTGATTAGCATGCAAGTGTTTAAGGCCTCATCAGTTGCACACAGAAAGGTATAAACACCCTGATGGTTCTCTTTTCTCTTTTGTGGAAGATTCTGTATATGTTTTCCAAAAACAGATCAGTTTTAAGTTACTTTATCATTTAGATGTGAATTTAGATTTAAGCTAACTTTTCCCTTAAGTTGACTCTTTAGGAAAACAATTTCTATTATTTCAATGCTAGTTAAAATAATTTTGTCTATTTGACCACCTAATTCTAGAAAATAATAATAGAGACATTAGTTTAGTAAGAATATGGTTTGTAATCACATCACTTGTGTTTCTGACATAACATTGCATCTAGGAATAATTTACACTCCATCATGGAATGGAAAATAGGGGCAAAGAAAGTAGATTGTAGCATCAGAAAAACATGAATGATTTCACAACTTTATAGTGTCCATGTAGACTCCATTTTCCAGAAGTCAGTTTATGAGTATGTAATTACCAGACTAATATGTGAAACCATATAAACCTGACCAAAGTTGGGATATATAAGCAGGTAATGAGCAGCAAAAGGGAATACAGGAACATTCCGGTTCTCACTTCACAAGACAAGATGGGAAGGGGTATCAAGAGACATTGTCAAATGCTGCTGGAACAAAAAGAATGATCATTTAAAGCTCTAAAACGTAAAACAAACAAAAAATGTGATAGCTGAAAACAATAAATGTACTTATCAAAAACTGGGAGACGAGAGAAATGGGGTTTAGGTTAACTGAACTAAGTCCTTATCTTCCATAGTGGAAGAGTGGTCAAAGCATACTGTCTATAGTTTTAAAATCAAGGAAATAGCATTATACAAAGCATCACATTTAAACTTGTCAGTGAAACTACCAGAAGAACTAAAACAGAAATGGTTAAAAGCCTTTCCTTTGTGAAGTAAAGATGGGAAGAGAATGGATGGTGGGTAGAAAGTTTCTTTTCAGCAAAAACCCTTTACTGTTGTACTGTTTTCCTTAACTGTGTACCTGTTTTACTTTGATTTTAACCAAAACTCTTGTACGTATACACACATAGGCACACAATCACACCAGGATCTTCAATGGCTCCCATCTTCCTGATGACAAGATGCAAACTTATCAGGATGATCACAGGGCCATACTGACCTAGAAATGCTTACCTGTCTATCCTCTTTCACCAGTTTCCAATGTCTACCTGCAATCCAGCTGTACTGAACAACTTATAGCTCCTCCAGACTTACGTTTTTCTCTTGCCCCTCAACATTCTTACATGTTCTTCTGCTTGTTATTTGCCTATTGGGTCTCCCATCCATTTCCTGTCTTTTCTATGCTCTGTTCTGCATCATAGGGAGCTGACCTCTGCCAAACATATTCCTAGACTCCCTTGCCTGGGCAGTAGGGGGCAGGGATGGGAAACTTGCATGCTAAGGGAAGGTAAAAATCAGGGTATTTTCCCTCTCATCTCTGCTACTGGCAGCTTCCCTGGCAGTGCTGCACGTCCTTGATGGTCCCAGCTCTTGGTAAGCAGACCCCTCCAGGCTCTATTCCCACCTGGCAACCCCAGCTGTCCTGCTCCTGTTAGTACAACCATTTCTCTTTATTTTCCCAGCCCTAAGAACCGGAGTGGTCAGTTCCCTGCAGATGCTAATCTCTGAGGTGCTTTCCCTTTTCTTTTTGCTCTAACAAATCTACCAGTTCCTTTGCAGCTACTTCTATTAAATTCTCCCTCGTGAACTACATGGGGTGGGTTCCATTTCTATGACTGGACCTTGGTAGAGCTCTATTGTCCGTAAATACTAAAGGCTGAGGTCACCACCTTCAGGAAGCCTTTCCGGTCTGGGTTAGCAGCTCTTCTTCCTCCTTCTAGGGTCCTCTGTCATCATCACCCTCACTTTCACACTGCACTGTAGATGTTTCTTTGGTCTATCTTCCCAGAAGAATGTGAATTCCTTAAGGGCCGAGACCCTGTCATATTTGACTTGTTTCTCTTATATTAAATACTGACTGGACCCAGTGAGCACTGAGTAAATATTTGTTGAATGATGATATTAAAAGTGTGGAAGGTTTTCTTTTCTGATTGACAGTAGAGCTGACCTTCTAAACATACAAATTTGCTAGTCCTTGGATGGAGTCCTAAGGTCTTTCTTATGAATGGTCATTGCAGTATTCTCTAAACTGTGTCTTCCACCTATGTCAGTACCTTTTAAGTGTTTTCCACCATGACACCCTGTAAAATATGCACTTAATATAGAGACTTACTATTTAATAAAGAGTATTTTTATGGCTTCCTTGGTGGTGCAGTGGTTAAGAATCTGCCTGCCAATGCAGGGGACACAGGTTCGAGCCCTGGTCTGGGAAGATCCCACATGCCGCGGAGCAACTAAGTCCGTGTGCCACAACTACTGAAGCCCGCGTGCCTAGACCCATGCTCTGCAAAAAGAGAAGCCACTGCAATGAGAAGCCTGCGCATCGCCACAAAGAGTAGCCCCTGCTCGCCGCAACTAGAGAAAACCCACGCACAGCAACGGAGACCCAACGCAGCCAAAAAAAAAACAAAAAAAGAGTAATTTTAATTAAGCTTTTGTTTTGATGATATGTACAAATGTACACAACAGTGGTACTTTCTATTCTATTCCTTTCAACTCTGTTCTATTTTATCTAAAAAATTCTGGCTGCATCCCACTAAATTAATTTCATGAAAATCTAGTTCATAAACTTTCAGTTGAAAAGTCTACCTTAGGTTATAGAGATGCTTTTCACTTATACAAGAGGACTTCAGTGATGCAGACAGATTATTTCTGCTGTCCTCTTTTAAAACTGTTCCCTCAAATATATTACAGATGCCTGAAATATGACTGTTATCTCTTAGCCACCTTATGTTAAAGATTCAGTACCTACTACAGCTAACAACAATATTATTAATAACTACAATTCTTCTTGGAAGGTGTAACACTTTATTATCACACCCACTCAAATATTTACAAATGAGTTTCGAATCTTTCTATAAGGGTAAGATTTGTTGAATAGAATGAATAGAAGAATGCTGAACACCTAGAGGGAAAGGGAAAAGATTTCCTAACTTGGAAATATACACGTATACAAAAGTAAAGGTTTAAACCACTTAATAATTTTTACCTTGAGTGTTTGATTGAACAATTTATATATGTTAAGTTGACCTTCTGATCAATAGGAACTCATGCACCTCTCTATCGAGAAACATACTTCAAAGCTGATTTTTGATTTGCTCAATTCTATCTTATGACGAGTTTTAAAATGTTCATAATCTTGACTTGGATGGTGCATGGGACAGGCTGCAAAAAATCAAAATATTATGGTCTCATTGATCAAATATTTGGATCAGGCTTACTATCAGAATATCCTCAATAGACTTACAGGGCACTACTCCATCTCTCTTTCCTAGTACACAGATATTGTTTTTCTTTTTAGACTTTCATGCACAGACACAAAATAATTTTTTCCAAGGTAGGTAACAAAAGACCATCACTGAGCCATCTGTGAGCAATTTCACATCTGAAACATATAACCAAGGTCAGGAACAAAAACACACAATAGATGGCTCAGGGTCAAAGTCTACACCCTGAACAAAGAGGTAGATGTGATCCAAAGCAAAAGAAACATCACAGTCTTTTCTTTTGTTTCAGCTTCTAGAGACTATCAACTCCCGGTTTAATGGAGGTGGCTGTGGAGAGTGAGAGCAGTTACATGTGATCCTTCTTATTAATTTGTTATAGTTTTAAAAAATGGGTATATGTGCCTCTAGCAAGCTACTATTTGGTATTATTAAAAGACCTTTGTATGTGGTCAACAGCAAAGCAGAAAAAAAAATGTTATTGAGTCAGATCAAAAAAAGAAAAAAAATGCTTGTAAAGACAGAGTTTTGTTCCAGCCTGCATGTGTGCATTCCTTGTATTTGCTGAGGGTAGAGAGAGGGACAGTGGCAAGAATGAGAGAATAAGAAGGGAGATAACAAGGTAGAGATGGAGAACAAATAGGAATATATTTCTATAGGACTAAGTTTCTTTCCTTCTGGAATTTATACCTTACCAAAAATGTACAGCGTTATATTTCAGATCGGATCCTGTTCACAGCCTAGGTTTCTTGCTGATAACTAGTTTGTCCTTAAAGGAATACTGTTATGGATTGAATTGTATCCCCTAAAAATTCATATGTTGATTCCTAATCCCCAGTACCTCAGAATGTGACCTTATTTGGAAATAGGGTCACTGGTGGTGTCATTAGTTAAGCTGAGTTCAAACTTACTGTAGAGGGTTGGGTCCCTGATTCGATATGACTGATGTCTTTATTAAAAGGGGAAATTTGGACATAGAAACAAGCACATACAGAGGGAAGATGATGTGAAGAGATACAGGGAAAAGATGGCTATCTACAAGGTCAAGGTGATAGACCTGGAATAGATTCTTCTCTCACATCTTGCTTCTGTACTTTTAGCTTCCAGAACTTCAAGACAATACATTTCTGTTGTTTAAGTCACCCAGTTTTTTTATCTTTGTTATGGCAGTCCTGGCAAACCAATACAGAAACTAAGGCAGATTTTAGTTTATTCGCTAAGATTTAAAAGAGCTGTAAGATATTAAGCATTGCTCTAACATAGGGATAGATTGATGAATTGCTCAGTCCCTGCCCTCAAGGAGCTCACGATCACAGTTAAGTGTTCAAAAGCAAGCAGAACATTTATTGAATCACCCTAATGGAGAAGGAAGAAGATGGCAAATATCACTGTCCCAGTTGTAAAGACAAAGAACCAAATAGGAGAGATTAAGTGACTTCTTAAGAAGAACATCACAAGAGTGAATTGAACTTTTCTCACTTAATTTGCCCAGAAACAAATGGTTTCATTTGTAAGATAGGGGTAAGGAGGGTGAGAGTGGAACACCTCTTCTTTAACTAGGGGTCATTTGAGAGGTTGGGTATTATATAGAGTGTGAAATGTTGAAGTCCAAATGTTTGTCTCACTCTGCCATTCCCCTTCTTCACCCTTATTTATATTTATGTGTGTGTGTGTGTGTGTGTGTATAATTTTCTTCCTTCTGTTGGTAGTATGTTTGTGAGATGCTATGTATGGTGGACTCAACAACACTATTTCTGAGAAATAGTCAGCAGTGTTTGAGATGACATAGTCTATGCTGGCGTAGACCTATAATTATACAAGATGTCTGGTATTTTACAATATGATTTCCATGAAGTCACATACAAGACTCATATTCAACAGATGTTTCTGCTGTATACAAAATTGACTCTGCAGGATCTTGAATCAAAAATTTAGGTTATAATATTGGCTCCAAAAAATCCCACTCTGCCTTATTGTAAAAGTGTGTACTAATTTAGATTACACTGTGTTACATACTAGCAGTTTAATTTTTGCGTCTTTCACAGAAACACACCTTTATGTGTGTGTGTAATATATCAAATACCTATGTATCCATTAGAGGGCAGTGTTTCACAAATTTTAATTTTGTCCTCACCTGGAAATGTGAATGGTCAATTCCCTGACAAAACAGTAAAAAAAAAAAAAAGCCTTAAAAAGTTCTCACTATTTCAATAACTGTTTAACTAACTCGGAATTTTGACGACAATATACATGAAGTCTTCATATAGAATGTAAATTCCAAGGGCAGGTTGGACATGTTTGTTCGTTTATATGGCACCAGGACAAAAGTGATAACAAATGTACAAAATACTTACAGCATCAAACTGACACTGATAAGACTATGTAATGAAATAATAAGGCTTAAGATTATTTATTTGGCTTTAGAAACTATCTGGTCTTCAAATTTTTTCATTGGCCTATCTAAATAGTCCATCCCCTTATACTTTCTGTATATTCTGGGCAGAGAGAGAGTAGCCTATGACTCTCAAATCTAAGAAAACTAATTCATAAAGAAAGCTCTAGAAAGAAACACATTGGCTGATGCACTGATTACCTCTGGACAGGAAGTAGGTGTGTGAGGAAAGGTGAAGGAAACTTTCACCATTAACTTTCTATTTTTGTATAGTTAGAATTTGATATAAGAAGAATGATATTATAAGAATTACATAGGAAGCATTGTATATTTTTTATAAAAGGATAGACTTGGTGGCATCCTCCAGTTTAAAAAAATGTTACTACCTGAGTTGAACTTTAAAGCTCTTTTTGCTTTCTAAAGAAAATGTTATAAAGGTATTTTAGAGAGAAACATTCTGTATACAATCATAGATATTGGATTTAGGAGTGGAATACACAGAATAAAGTCAATATTGCCTTTGGGGATTTTTATACTTTGGTATAGTTATATAGTTTGGGTAATTTTACAATTTGAAGATGTGTACTAAGTCTCCAATGAGAAGAGATTTCACTATCCCCTAGTTCTACACAAAAATGTTTTCTAACCCAGAATAAATATAATAACTAAAGGTATTTAGAATTATGGAAAAAAAGTTCATTAGATAGAGGTGAAGATGGTTAAGTTAAATGAAAAAATTTTGACTTCTTTTCACTCTCAGGAGAAGCTCATGTGCAGATAGTTACTTAGTAGCCATTCTAGTTTGCCTGTTAAAAAGAAATGCCACCAGGAACAATGATTCATTCTGGCAAACTCCTAAACTCCAAGATATGAAGTCAAAACACATTCTGTCTACTCCATTGTTATGCCTCTAGCCCCTTCCCAAGCACTTTCCACTTTTTAATTCATGCCCATGACCTTTTAAGTTTTTGATGAGACTTTAAGAGGTGAACTGATAGGCATATCTAGCTATCTGATATTTTCTGCTTCCCAGATTCCATTCATGAACTCTAAAGCTAGGGGACATTTGTTAATGACTGGAAGTAAAGTGGGTATTACGTAGTTTATCCCTTCTGGGCAGTTGTATCTTCTAACTGAATTATTTCGTCCTCCAGAGTTCTATGTCTGGAAGGGCTGAAAGAGCAAGTTTCCAAAATTTAAACTATCCCTGGTCAAAGACCTCAGCTATTTGGAACATCTACAAATGTTAGCCTGGATTACTTATTAGAAATGAATCAATAGAATAGGATTCTTTTTCATATTTGCATAGTCATCCAGGAATATTAACTTCACTCTCCTCTTATGCCTCAAATCTATGAGTAATGTACACTTCGGTGGGACAGAACTGATGAGTGAAAGTGGCCTCAAAGGACATTTGTGGCCTGGGAAATTCTGTGAGTTTGATGGCTTAATAGCAGTATGAGATAACAAGTCTAGACTATGTAAATTGAAATGCCATTATATGCTTTAGAATGATGGAAAGATCTGGAAAATGCATTTACCTAATTCATTTTAGGCCCATGCAAACACCAGGAAGACTGATCTGCAGGGTAAATGCAAGATTCTAACACTCAAGCATTATTATCATTACTCCTGGCCATTTGGATCCTCAAAATTAATTAATTTACGTCTTTGGCTAGGTCTTTTTAAGCCCATAAACAATGCTCTTCAGTCTCTTCTTAACTGGATTGTCTGGGGTGCATTGAACTAAAGAGTACCTCTGTTACCCATTTTGCTGACCTGAGTTTGATGTCAAACTGGTGCCAGAGCAGGGTGAGTCTCTCAAGGAAAAGAAAATCTTTCCTTCTGCCAGGCCACGAGGTGGGGCATTAAGAATGTGTAGACACAGTGCAACTTGGGAAATCTACAAAAACCTAAGGACTGAGCAAGAAGAGGAAACTGAGGCCATTTCTGGTTGACAGGTCATTGGGCTTCCTCCAATGTTCCTATTTCCACAGATCCTTTTCAAACCATGACCACTCTCAAGTTCTTCTAGTCCTGCCAGCTCAAAGAAAATAGCCTTGCCTATTGCTTTCCTGGGAACAGAGGTTTGCTGGCATGAGCTCGCTTAGGTTCTCTCCTTTCCCAGTACAAACTTAGCCTTATGTTGACTAAGTCTCAACCCTTTTCTCAAGAGGAGGACTGCCTCTACCACCTTTCTAGCCTTTCAGACTGTGATCTTCATCTCATCCCATTCCACCCAGTTGTTCTTTCAGGATCTTGCTCCATCAACTTGTATCTTACTTCCCCTTAACATAAAATCAGACTCAAAGTTTTCACTTCAAAAGAAACCCCAGAAACTCTCTTTGTTGCCCTACATCCCTAAAGTGTCACCAACACATCAACATCTTACTTCTTTTACAAACTTACTGAGTAAGTAGCTTACACTCCCATTCTGTAATCTTGACTTTGAATCGACGCCTTCACCAGTTCCAATCTACTTTTGATTTTTTGTTTTACTTACTCTCACAAAGCTTCTAACCCATAGATTCAGAAATCTCCCCTCCATACTTGAAATTTCTGCAGTATCTGACACTGCCCATGCCTGGAATTCTCTCCATGAAAACTTCTGTGACATCATGTCTCCTGGACTGCCTCCTCCTTCTCTGACTGTTCACTCAGTGGCTCCTCGTTTTCTTCCAATATAGTAAATCAGTGGCTCTCAAACCTTACTGTGCATCAGAAGCACTTGAACACAGATTTGTGTATTCTACTCAAAACTTTCTGATTCAGGAAGTTTGTGATAGGGCCTTGGAATTTGCATTTCTAACAAATGCTGACTCCAATGCTGCTAGTTTGAGGGCCACACTGCTTGAAATAGACATATTCCATTCTCTTACCTGCTTTTCTCCCTATTTTACACTCTCTTATTAAGAGAATTCACCTATTCCCACGCATCATCTGTTATCTGTATATGAATGACCCCTCCTAGATCTATACAAAGGCCCAATGAATCTCCCTCCTGAACTGCTCACCCAGGTTGACTACTACCAACAAAACATCTCACCTTTGTTTATATATTTTATAGGCTCCTCAAATCAGTATATCAAGTATAGTACACATTGTGTCCTGCATTCCAAGTGGACTTCTCCATTTGTGCTTTCTTTCTCACTTGTCATAAGCACCAACTTACCTGCACAAATAAGAAACCTTGGAGTCAACTTCAACTTCCTTTGTTCTCAGTCCTCCTCGCCCCACATATAATGGTTCACAAAATCCTGTAAGTCCTATCTCCAATAAGCTCCTCTGCTGTTGTTTTCTCTAATCTTTCTTGTCTGCTATATCACAGACACATCCTAACTGAGTCTTCTGCTCTCACTCTCTCCCGTCCAGTTCTAAAATTCATCTGTCTAAAATTCATATCTAGCTACCTAACCCTTCCATAAAAATGAAACTTTTAATGACTCTCCATTATCTCCAGTAGAGAGTTAGGATGTCTTAGCATGGCATTCATAATCTAGCCCCCACCTAATTTCATCTTGTGATTCTTCCCTTTGTTTCCAGATGTATGGTTATACCTGAGCACTCACCACATTCAGGATCAACCACATATAGTTCATTCATGTGTACACTCATGCTGGGTACTTCCCTTCTCCTTGCAGTCATCCACACTCACCAACACTCACCTGTCTTTCCAACTCCCTGCACAATTAATAGCCCTCTCTTAGCCTCTCATATTTTGTTCTTGCAGCCTATATGAACTTTCCATCTGGTATTATCAGTCTTTGTATATTTGTCAGCCTACCTTCCTGGGTTTGAAACTGCTCGAAAGCCTGAGCTGTGTATCAGTCACATTCGTATCCCTGGCACCTAGTGCAGTTCTTAGGAGATAGAAGGCCTTCGGTAAATGTATAGTTTGAAGTCCTACAGTCAGACAAATGTCATGAAGTAGGATAGGCAGATATCCATGAGAGATGGATTTTTAGCCACTGTGTCTGGGACTGTAATTTCTACTTCTTCTTCCCAGCACTACCAGAGTTGGAGTAAATGCTCCATTGTCATTGGTGTGCCCTAACTTGGATTGCCTAGTGATTACCTCAAAGAACAAGTTCCAAGTTAGGTTTGGATAACACATTTCCTGAAGCCCTAACTCTCTTACTTTGATTTGTCACTGGAGATTGAACACCGGCCTTTGCTCTTATGGTACAGCCATGATGTACCGCATCTTATACGGTCCATAATTCTACCCTAGAGCTAGTCTTTGCTCCCCATTTACATTTGCCAAATGACCTAACCTATCTGGGCCTCAGTCCCTCATTTCTAAAACTGATATACCAACAGTCCCTATCTCACAGTCTCTGGTCTAGGCTTTTAAAATAGTCTCTCAACTAGATTTTCTGCATCATTCTCTCATAAAATGAGTAAATATATACTAGCTGCTCAATTAGTAGTAGCTATTTTTAATGTTAGCTATATTTTGAATCTATTCTAAAGACCTACAGCACAGAACTCCAAAGATTAAGGTCTCCAAGGCATTTGTATACATTAAAATGTTTATATTTTATATATAATCATTAGAGACGTAAATTTTTTTTAGCAATTGGGCCTGGAATTGCTGAAAATGATTTTGCACTCCTTAGATGCTAGAAATGTGCTTTGCTAGTCCTATATAAACTGACTTGTTACCATACAGAAACATATCCCATTTATTGATACGTTTCTATATACCCCAGAAGATATGTGCCTATATTGTATTGCAGTTCTTAATAATGGATATGGGGGTAACAAATGTTAATATGCTGAAAACTATTAATCTGTTTTTTTCTTATTAGTAAAAATTATATTTTTCTTTAAACCACAAAGATTTTAAGTTTTCCTCTGGGAAAGAAAAAAATAGAAGTAATTTGATATCAATATGTAAAATCACTTAAACTCCTTTATCCACCCCACACAGAGCTCTTAGCCAAAACACTTTCCTATTGAAAACTTAATTTTATTCTGCATTTAGAAAATATTCATTTATTCTTGTAGCATTCCTGGGTTTTTCAGAGAGACAATTCCAAAACTCTATCCTCACTTCACCCCCTGAAATTTGAGACTCTAAAGGGAATCTGAGACACCAAGAGGTTAAATGGCTTTCTCAGGACCACACACCACGTTAGGGTCAGAGCTGAGGTTAGAAACTGCAAGTTTCTCCATTTCTTTCTTTAAGTGTTTCATGGGGCTACCCTTCCTCTCTATTTATTTAGGTGTAGTAACTATGCCGGTCACCTGTGAGTGGGGTTTCACAGTGTGACAATAAGATATTTAAAAGATGACCTTTTACGAAAGCATTTTGTGCCCTTTGTTTAAAGTAACACAGATACTCTGAAAATAAATCTTTCTCTCCGTTTGTCTGAATCTGGAAGTCTGTGTATGTCAACATAGCAGGTAACCAGCTTCGGGACATATGTGTGTCTTGCTTCGTCCTTTAGGAAAATCCCTTTCCCATGGCCATCTTGTTTTATATTTTTTGAAAGAAATCAACAATATATCTCCAAATTACACCTTGAAAAATAAGACGAAAATAGTTATTTACTGTTATGGGCTACAACATTTGCGATAAAATCAACTAGCCAATAGCTTCCATCAGACAGGGATGCAAATGTACAGTTGAGTATGTCATGTAGTGACCAACTCAGGGTACCATCATAGTTTATATGAACGGTGCCCTCTGGAGTTTACAATGCATAACATGTGTGAACACACACCATAGTCTTGTTTTCAAAACTGAAGGTTACATCCAAGCGCAGGATTATTTCCAGCTATGCCCTCTTGGTTAGCCGGTGAAAGATGAAAGTATTGACTGATATGTGCCATCAAAATGCCTAAGAAAATGTAATAATATATAGAAGCAATTAAAATTTGCCCCCTTTTTTGGATTATGTTTTTATTTATCATTTTAAAAAATCCATTTTCTTTCTTTTGTTTTCTACTATCACCATATATCCACTTGCTACTAGAGTTGTATATTATTACATTATTTGTTTTTTTCTTTGTTTTACTTTTGTCCTCAAAAAAATAATAAAAGTTAATGCACCTGTATCATATTGCAGTTCTTAATAACGAATATGAGAGTAGCAAACGTTCACTATGTTGAATCTATTTTTCTCTCCTTATTAATAAAAACTGTGTTTCTCCTTAACCCACAAACATTAAATTGTCACTTGGGTAACTTAATTTTGACTTGGATTTAGCTATTATGGCTCTCCCCTAATAAGTCCTTTTCTCCTTCTCTAAATCCTCTTAATTCACTATATTACTACTTTGTTCTTGGAATTGGATAAAGAGTATGAAATATCAAACCGAGGCAATTTGGTTCCAATTTGAGTGGTTCTGTATGAAGAGTTTAGTGACTATGAGCCTGGATGTTCAGCTGTCTCCTCTGAAAAATAAAAAAGATGGATCAAACAACCCCTAATGCCTCTCACAGTTTTAAAGATGTGTATATTAATGGATTCTTTTTTTTTTTTTTTTTTACAACATTGGCTACATGGCAAATTATTTGTGGTTTAAGGAAATACTGGCTTTATCACATATGTGCTTTAAGATATATAATGGATTTTGGGTTCCACTTTGACGAGTAATCTAAGTTATACCTGAAAAAACACTTAGGGTCAGCCTTATGAAATCCTGAGAAACAACCATTGTCCAGAGAGGCAGGGTGGTAAGCTAAAAGATGAGCTTGGGCTGGCCCTGGCAAAGGAGTCCAATTTCTATCTTCTTCTTATTCCAGTATTAATTCTCTCATATTAGCAATGACATATTACTTAAGTTCACCTGTAAAATGAAGATGATATATAACTCCTAAGGTTTCTATAAGACTAAAATGAGATAACATATACTACAGCATCTGACACTGAGGCATCATTTAATAAATATTAGTATTCCTTTAGTCCTTCTACCATTTCAAAGTAAAAAGAGCTATCTAACCCAGAGATCAAAGTTTTATTTGGGGGGGGACTAAAGTTAAAAATATTGGCTTTAATGGGGGTGTGACTTATCTCTGGAGTCATAAATAATAGCATGAATTAATTGATTCACTAGTAGGCAGTCAATTCAAAGACCACTGAGAAGCTGAGAACATACTTTGGTCTGAGTGACTCGTGAATTCACTACCTTGTGGCACACCATGGAGCCCTGTTTCATGTCTGCCTAGCATAACATCAGCAAGGCATCTAGGGCTTCCTAGCAGGACTTAAAAATTGTATGGGGACAGTAAGTATTAATATGCCTAAACAAGAATTATATTTATTTCTAAAAATATTTTAAAGGGCAGTTGAAGTTCTTCATCAGAATGAATGCTAGTAGTTTAAGATATATTTTAAAAACAAGATTTTTACACTTACTGAGCAAATACAAAGGATAGGCTGAGAAAGGAAACCTCACAGATTACAAATGAAATGTTCAGGAAGGGAATGTACTTTCTTTCCACTTTACAAATTTCCAAGGAAATAAGTAACTCACAAATTAAATGTAAATCTGTTGAACAAAAAATTTTAGGGGTTTGCAGTTCTCTGGTTGACCTTAGGTAAAATAATGGTTCAGAAGGCCTGAAATAGCAGTGATAAAACACAAGAAAAGAGTCGTTTTGAAAAAAAGTCAATATTAAAGTTTGAGAGAACACATTTCAGGAACTTTCCACTCTTTAACCTCCTGTGTGTATGGCACTGCCTAATAAAAAGTAGATATGGCTATAACACTCAAGCCAAGTCGAATTGTCTTTTAAAATAAAGGGAAGTTTGGGGACTATCAGACTGAAAAGTTTACAGGCTTCAGGTTAGATCTGTTGGCTCAATGGCACCACTAAAACCCTTGCTTCTCTCTCCCCATTTATCAGCTCTGATGTCCTGGTGGTGGCTACCTTCTCAGGATGGGTCTCCTTGTGGCACAAGCTATCTTTCAGAGTCCATTTCTAGTGGAAAATGAGAATGTCTATTTCTCAGATATCTCAGTTTCAAATCCCAGAATTGCATCTCCAGTCCTCACTTGACTGGCTTGTATTACATGTCTACTCTTGAACCAATTATTGTAGGGAATATGAACTACGGAGATCGGTCTAAGTCAGGACTCCATAGAAGTTGGGGTGTGATCAATTCCTGGCAAACCACATGGCTAGGAAATTCAGAGTGAAATTAGGAAAGGAAGGAGAAAGGATGAGAAGAGACAACCAACAAACAACCACCACATTGATTCCCTCAAGCTCCTTACAGTCTAGTAAGGCCAATAAAAGAAAAGAAAACTAATAATGCCAGACCCCCTTTCTCTGCAAAATGAATAGTTCTTTAGACCACCCTGGTTAGAAGAGGCACTTTGTTTTTGTTTTGTTTTTAGGATAAATTCTTTTACTTTTTATTTATTTATTTATTGGGGTATAGTTGTTTTACAATGTTGTGTTAGTTTCTACTGTACAGCGAAGCAGAGTTCCCTGTGCTATACAGCAGGTTCTCATTCGTTATCTATTTTATACATATTAGTGTATATATGTCAATCCCAATCTCCCAATTCATCCCACCACCCCCTTCCCCTCTTGGTCTCCATACATTTGTTCTCTACCTCTGTGTCTCTATTTCTGCCTTGCAAACTGGTTCATCTGTACCATTTTTCTAGATTCTACATATATGCGTTAATATGAGAAGAGGCACTTTGAATTTCAATACTGTCATCATTCATGTGGAATTTAAAACAAAAATCCTCTGGATCTTCCTTACTTGGATTTTTCAGGCCATGGGAGGTATAGGTTCTGACTCTGAACTGAATGCCTGGGGGATGGCTGGATGGAAGTAATTAGTCAAGTTCTTTCAGGTGATATGAACAAATTAACTGTAAACTCATTTTTTTCACCATATAGATGGCCTTTCTGTTACTTATATACAATCAATAACACTGTTATTTATGTACAATAAATAACAATATAACCCATGAAATTCCTTCTCTCATAACTTTAGAAATAATTATGTTCCATCCTTAAATGTAATTAATTACCTTTTAAAAATGACTCTGAGATCATTTACTCACTTTAGATATTCTTTCATTAATTCACTCAACAGGTGCTCTTTGAGCACATGTGTTGTTCAAGCACCAGAATTATACCAGAGTTTACTGCCACTACATTCTGTTCTTCCTACACAACCATGAAGAGGGAGTGAGGCACAGAGGGGTAGTGTTGTGTTATTAAACCATTTATACTCTCCATATACAGATTTGGATTCTAATATGAAAAATAAAAGTGTTGAAGGGATGAGGAGGATTCTTTCAATCAGGCTGTTTGTTTGACCTTATGATCAAATATATCTTCAGTTATTTTCATGGGTCATTGCAAATGCATTACTATGTAAACTAACTTTTTTCATCTTAAAAGTTCTTTTTTTACTAAATTCTACATAAAATTCCACATTAATATTTTCTGTTCCTTTCATCCCATAGCATTTTAGGATTTCAGAGACAAAAAAGAGACTATGTAGACATGAAATGGAAGTGAATCAATTGATAAAAGTTAGAAAGCCATATTTTTGAAGAGTCAGTTTTGATTTTCTTTTCTAAATAATCAGCAGGATTCAGGCTTTAATTGACATATTTATCTCCAAGACTAGCTGTATTAGTTTCAGAAAATAGATATTGCCTTCATTTTGCATTCAGTGCTATTATATCTCTCAGCCCATCAAACCGTACATCCTGGATGATCCTGGGCTAAACTGCCCACACTACTAGTGAAGACATTAAGGAGGCAGATGGCAAGATTTGAAATCAACTACTTCACTTACCTACTAGTTGTCTAAACTTGGACAGGTTACTGCACATTTTTAAACCTTGGTGCTGTGAAATGGCAATGATAATAAAGAGTCCACAGGGACTCTGTGATGAAAGAATGAAATAACGCACACAAGGAGCTCAGCATGACGCCGGGCTCAGAGGAAGAGCCTACTGACATATTAGCTATTACCATGGGGTCCTTTTATCTCTAATGTATTCTTCAAGAGACATGCCCCAATTTTGTTTTGGAGGTAACAAAGCCCCTGCATACCATGGATCTTGAAAACTTGTTTGGTTTTGTTCCAAAAAAATAAGGACAATGTCATTATGCTCTTTAGCATAATTTGTAGCAAATTATGCTGCTTTACTTAATTCTAATGCTCCACTGTCTGGAGAAGTCTACACAGCTATTAGGTTACGTGCGTATTCGTTTGTGAAGCTTGATAAAGTAATTCGGGACAGCTGGTTGTCTCCACTGGTGCAGGGAACTGAACAGCTGCCAAGTGTCTGCTTAACTCCCTGCAGTATAGACAGAGAATCAATGTTTGCACATTCTAGAAATATGCCGTGCCTAACAGCAGCAAAGTGAGGAATTTTTAGTTAGCTGTTGGAGGGGTAGAAGTGAATCTTCAAGCCCAGATAGATGATGTGATTATTTTTGTGTGGAAATTTCTGACTAATATGAATGGACTTCTATTACTTTTTGCTTGTAGAGCAACTAATCTTTTTCTCAACTAATGACATAATTTGACTGTTAAAGTTTTTAAAAAATGCCTTGACATTTTATTTCCTTACACCCAGTTCTATCAGTCTTTCACACAAGTTGATGATATGCACAGGGGAAGGGAGAGGATGAATAGGAAGAATGGGTTTGTGTCTGTTCACCGATGCTTAAAACACGAATAGGCCCCAGCTATCAGTTTGTAACAGTCTCTAATTCACAACTCTTGAGCTGTTAAATGAATCCTAATGTTCAAAGATAGCCTCCTTCAATATTCTATTGTTATAAAGGATGTTTATAAATGGCAGAATTTACTAGGAAAAAAATAAATGCACTTTTCAATGAAAGTGACATCATCCTCTAGGATTTGACATCTTGGAAACAGCTGCCACAACAGCTTTTTATCATTTTCTTAATTAACACCATTGTGACATCAGTCTATGGCCGCCGATAAATTATCACTAAAACAAGAAATCTGTTTAATACTAGAAGATTCCAGAAGGGAAGCTAGTATTTAAATCTGGAAACCAAAACAAACACATTGTTTAATAGAAATTTGTACACAATTATATTTCCTTAACCTAAACACTGTATAGGAAGTTAATTAATAGGTAATAGAAGTAGAAAATGTTCTTAAAAATAGCAAATATACTCCTACTTTCACAGACTGCTTATAATTTGCTGTGAACTCCAAACTGCTATTCAGCTTGAGTATGTAATATACCCATTTCTTTGGTTTTATATCTTCTTCCCTTTAGTTTAGTTTGAAAGGAGGACCAGAACCATATTTTCAAGGAATTCCCAGCCTTTTATCACTGTGCTCTGTATTTTCTGCATTTCAGCAAACTACTGCTTAACTAGACTAGAGATTTTCAAAACCTTAGATGATCTTTCTAGTTAGGAGGTATATTCCAATTCCCCACTATAATTTTCCAATCTTACCAAGGGTGAGGGAGTACATTGCTCACATTTAAAGACTTGTGGAGATGATTTGCAGCTTGAGTGATGATTTAATAACCATCTCTCTCTCATCCAGTGCCTCAAGGGGCTCCTTAGCACCTGAAAGAATTCCTCCACCTCTGACACTGACTGGCTTGCATCCGGCAGACACCCAGGATCTGTGCAGATTCATGTTAGAACACAGTGTCACTGAAATTAGCAAGTCTAATTCCACAATATGAAGGTCTATTGATTGACCTCAACTGCCATGTTAGCTGTGGTTCTCTACTGACTGTGATCTTTCCCCAAATTATATTGGAGTATTTTTATAATAGCAATCAACAGGAATCACATGACATCATAGATGTCTTTATTTATTATGACAATTTTCCAACGTATGTCAAAGGTCTTGTTCTGACATATTACAACAATACCAAACAATTATCATAATTATATGGCATTATGACAATTACCAAAAGATGGAATTCAAATGCTTTAGGGTAGCTGAGCCTTTTTCTTATCTGCACAGAGGAGCCATAGAGCCATGCAGGTTCAAGGTCTTCCTGCTACCATCCCCCTTGTTCAGCATATTCCAGTCCCACAAGCCTCTCCAACACATCGAGCTCAAGTTCACTCTTGGAAATTCGCATTACTGTTCACTCTGCTGGGATTTCTGGGATTTTCCAGATTTTTGCCTGGTTCTTCTCATCATTTATAAATCATCTCAACTGTCACCGCCTGAGGGAGGCATCTCCTGACCAACTCATCAAAAGTTGTTCCTTCTTGTATCATTACCCAGTTGAATTTTTGTCTCAGCATTATCACTATCATTCTCTAAAATTACTTCCCTTTTTTTTTTTTTAACCTTTTAATTGTCTGTTTCTGCCATCCTCACTAGGATTCAAGTTCCATGAAAACAGAGACTTTGTCTATTTTCCTACATACCCAACACCAGGAACAATGGTAGGCACATAGCCAGTGCTTCACAAATATTTTTTTGTTAAACAAATGCATGAATGGATATTTATGAAGAGTTTTTCTTAAGGCTAAGCAGTCAGTAAACTAAAATGTCATCTTGGATTCTGTGAGACCACCAGTGATCTGTGATCTCGGATGACATCTTAGGATTCCTATTATGGAACTTTGCTTTGGAGGAACTTCATGGACCCACTTTAAGGAACATTATTTCAACAGCCTTGTGAAGGCCATTGCTATAATCATAACAAGAATAATACTAAAGATACTGTTTTCACCATAAACATGTTCTTTTTATGAAGACACAGAGGAAAAATTCTCATAATGCTTTGTACCAGAAAGAGAGAGAATTTCTCCTGAGCAGCTGGTTTGTTTTTCTTTCTCCACGTTGAAACTCATATGATTAATCCTCTTTCTCTTCTTTGCTTGTTTACTAGAGCCAAATTTGTAGCTCACCTCTAGTGAGTATACAGCATGCATTTTGTGTATTAAGCTTACTTCTTGTTTTCCTACCCTTATTTTATGTTCAATTTCCATTATATTTTCTACCCAATTTCCTCTCAGTTCTTATTTATTTGCTTTATCATATTGAGTGATTCTTTGTAATCATATTGTTTGGAACAAGGCAAGGTGGAAATACATTTTCGAGTGAAATTATGTTCCAAAAAGCACTATGTTATTTTTGGATCTGACATTTTGAGAATGGAGGTAGAGCCCTGAGTGACACTGAGCCCTTGGGATATAAACAGGTGTGCTGTAAAGATAAATTGGAGATTTTCCTTTAGTGACTTGTTTTTTGGCCCCAGTATTTAAGATGCTCCATATGCCTGGACAAAATTGTCTTCCTAAGAAAAACATAAAAGTTACTTTTTGGACGTTCAAGGAGGTGAAAGAAAAATCCAGATTGCTTTGAAGGACGAGCCTGCAGTGCAGAAGGGTATAAACACAACCTCAGATGCCAGATGTTTTAGCATAGCAATGTGAAAAAATACTCCCCTTTCTTTATTTACACTTTACAGCAAATATTTTGCAAAGAAAAGGCAAAGAATGTTGATGTTCCACCAGTTAAGCTTCAAGCATAACAACGTCCCAAGATCCAAAATGTCAGCATTCCCTGTAGCATCCTTCGAAGTACTGTGTAGAGATACACATCTGGCATTTTATTTTCTAGTGTTCAGAAATGATGATTATTAGGACCATAGGGGGATTATTAGTACCTTAGCAGAAGGAAGAAAACCCTGCAACACTGATCAACTTCTAACGCTTTTCTAGGTTGCAAGGAACTAGATGAAGTGACATCATTGTTACTTTTTTTAACCAGGGGAAAGGATTTGCTAATTTACATGCGGGCATGTGCACACACACACACACACATACACACACACACAAGATAACTGCTTTTCCTTCCAGCATGAAGTGCTTAAATTTTCTTCAAATGATATAGTTCGATCATAGAACCATCTTCAAATTTGAACATATGTGTGATGATGGGAAAATAGTGTAGGTCTCACTATTCTGAAAACTAACACATTTAAAGCAGTTCCTTAAAAGTGACCATTTGGATTTTGTTACCAAGCTAAGGTTCTTGTTTCTTATTTCCACTGGTAAATCAAAGGAAGAAATAGTAAATCATACACTTAATAAAACATCAAAGACAGACTCGGCTGGGAGTGACTACCAGTACCAGTTCTATCATATCTGTCAGGAAGGGTCTGAGGCTTGGATAGTAAACTTAAATTGGCTGGAAGAACATGGGGGCTTCATAAATCTCACATCACAGCCATTTTTTCCAGTGTGCACTCAGCAAGCAAGGGAAGATGATAGGAGCATGTTCTACACACAATTCATAACAGACATGGACGTATTATTTTGTCCTTTAGAATAGAAGATCTTATTGAATTACAGTTCAGAGACCCTACAGCCCTTAAGAGTAAGGAATTGTCCTTTTTATTCCCAACTCCAAAATGTAGGGAATTCAGTTCAATAAAAGACCAAAGAGAAATTAAGGTGCTAGGATATTACAGACCAACTTATCAAACTGTGACCTAATAAAAGATGAAAGAAATCAAGCCTTAATAGGACTCTTTAGTCCAGGCAGATGGAAAGATTAGAAGACAGTCTAAGTTACACCAGAGTTTTGTCACTTCCCTCAAGGTGAGAAGATAATCTGATCTTATCTTATGAATAATGAAGGCCATAGCAGGAGTCTGGGGGCCTGGTCTCCTTAGAAGATTACAGAAATATGAAGCTGGCCCAATATGCGGTCTTATCTGGAGAAGTAAAGCTAATGAAAACAAATGGAACAAAGAGGAAGTAAGAGTGGGTTTTGAAGATTATTAGAATATTTAACTTACATTTTTTGGTGAATATGGTCATATAGCAAACTGAGATTAAGTTTTTTCTATTTTTGACCTTTACAATATGCCTTACAAAACATTTGTGCTTCTACATGAAAATATCACTTTATACTATCTTTTATGCATCAGTCTTCTTTTATTGAAGTAACCTACCATCACTAGGACTGAATCCTTTCTCCTACCCTCTTAACTATCACTTACCCATTAACTTAACCACTGTTCCTTCCAAAATCATGCATTTGCAAGGTGACAGGCCAAGTTTGACTGAGGTAAACATGTCTTAAAGCAGTTAACTGGCTCACAAGGGATCAGACCCAGTACACTGACTTTATTCCACCAGACTCTAAGAAACCCATTAACAAGTCATGTGAAGGATGAACAGGTGACCACATGATTACATTTGCACTTTTACATTTTTACTTAGTTTCCGCTTTAGAGATTAGGCAGCTCTTGTTTGACCACCACTAAACCTACAATGAGATTATATTCATAACTAAAATTAGTGGAACTTAGCACAGAAATGATAATTACACCAAGTTCAAATGTCATCTGGGTAGATTTTTTACCCCTACCAGATTATTCTTACCTCTTTTTTTGTTGTTTAACTTCTGACTCACGCTTCTGTTTTCAAAAGCATAGGAGTTCAGGGGGGGAGTAAGTGAAGATTAGTGTTCTTTTTTTCTGCTTCTGTCTTGCACAAACTGCATCAGTGAGGGGTTGCTGACTTTGTCTATGATAAGGTCTCTGGTAAAAATACTCATATTACTTCCTAAGTAACATCAAGCAGGAAAGAAGAAAACATGAATTCTAAATCTGATTCTCACAATTATTTCGTCTTATACAATGACTGGTTCCTTCTGGGTCTATGTGCCAGCGCTGTGTCATGCCCTTTAAATACCTCATCTCCTTTTATTGTCATGATAGTCATATGAGGTAGGTACTATTACTCCCATTTTACAGACAGGGAAAATGAGGCACAGAGAGATTAAGTAACTGACCCAAGATTATGCAACCAGGAAGTAGTATAAACTCTTCCCCACTATACCAACAATTCATCTGCATCAACTATACATCTACTCTCCAAATAAAATGTCCCATAAATATCCATAATTCAGTTAATGAGCATCTGGCTTAGCAATTGGCAGAATAATTATGTTTCTATTAATTATCATTTTCTTTGAATACTCTTCTTTTAAAATTCTATGTAATCATCTCATTAAATTGGGCCAAAATACGTTCTAAGAATCCACTTAATATTCCAGGACATTTATTTTCTTCTGGATTGCTTTGCTCTTGAACTATTTTTTTTTTGAAAGGCCTGCTATTTTACTGGAAAAAATAGACCACATCCAGTGTTTATTCTTTAATGCTTTTTACATTTTGGAAAAGAAATTATTTATAATACATAATACATTCTTACAATTTATTCACTTTCTTAGTCTTATTTCATCTTCCTAATGTAGATATATCTCTCCTAATTAGCTTTTTTTTTTCTTCTCACGGTCAGGAATTTTAGGGAGAGAGACAGGCACCTCCCAATCTCCTCGATGGATAAGTATTTGCCTTTTTTTGCCTCTCTTCCTTGCAAAAACTTCTATCCGTATTTTATTCTAATTTTGATCAAACTTTTAACATTTCCTATACTTCATTTTCTATTCTGTTAACTACCATAACTACAGTGATTTGGCATTTTTGTATTAAAATTGAATAACTACATTTGTTTGGCATATGGAAGCATAATACTTATCTGGTGATATTTTATTTTAGGAAAATTTGTAATTTTTGTTTAGAATATGCTGAACAAGGTTGGTTATTTTACGTTTCCACTATGTTTCTTGTGGACAGTTCCATGGATTTATTCTTCAGGAGAATCAATTAATTTTAATAAGGAATTTCATTGTTTATTAAATTAAAATTAAGTTTTAGCAGGATATAAATTGTTTATAACGTATTGTTGGACCTACGTAAAAAGGCAATCAGAAATGTATTCATAATCCTAAAAATTGGGAAAAATACACCAATGATAATGGAACTAGTGTGGTACCAGGAATAATATTTTAGCTCTTACTTTTTTGTATTTTCTAAATTTTCTTTAATAAACATAACTAATTTTATAATATGTTAACTTTATACTGGGAAATATATACTTTTTAAAGAGCAGATTTAGAAATATGTGTTTCATGTAATGTCTCCCAACATATTGGCCTTTTTGTGATGCAGAAACTCATTCTCAGAGGTCCTCTGCACCATTCTTTGCTACTAAGACCTTTCATACTTAATGATAGTTCAGCCTAAGAGGTCATTGTTTAGAGATGACTGCAGCAGAGGCAGAAGCTCACAGGCCACCAGTGTTGACATTCTTGGGACTAGGCCAAAGCAGAGAGAATTTTTTCCTCTTCACTCAGAGCATCTTTAAAATCTAAAATCTGACCTGAGAGATGTAGACTCCTTGGAACTCAGGGGCAGATTTTTGGTGGTTTGGGACGGCAAGGAATTTTCTACTTTTTATAGAATTGTTTTAATGCATTAATAGAGAAGAAGCACTCTGTTTATATTGGTAGAATTTCAAACACTTTTGCTTCATGGCCTCTTTATTGTGTTTGGAAAGCAATAACCTACTCCCTGGGGTCACTTTTAGGAATGACAGGACTTCAGCCCACTATACGTGGAGACTGTTAATATTGTCTGCATTGGAGAAGGTTAAGCATTTCACCAAACTGGGATTGTTTCTATGATTAGAATTACAGAATCCTAAAGATATAGGGGGTAATACTGTCTTATTTTACATTTAAGGTAACAGGAACTGGAAGCAGTTAAAGTGATTCATTCAATATCAGAATGAGGACCAGAAGCAACTGTCTGTGCGGCCATGCAAGTCAGACGGACCTGAGTTTCTCTCCCATTTCACCCCTTCCTCACCTTTTGGCTTGGCTTCTTATCTGGTGCCATCTCCCGTAGGGGGTGCTGTGAGATGAAATGTATGTTAGGCTCCCACCCCCACCTGTCTCCAAGCCCAGGCCTTCCCTTGTGGCCTCTCAAAACTCTTATTTATTGTTTGTTCTGTAAAGGAAAGAGGGCTGAGCCCAAAAGGAAGGGAATATATGCATATTTAATTCAGATAATGTCAACTCACACTCCCCCGCCACAGTTAAAATTCTCCGATGTCTTCTTTTTATAAAACTTGGATAAAATCCAAGCTCTTGCATATAGCCCACAAAGAACTCCAGGATTTAGCCTCTGTCTCCTTCTGCAAGAACTTTTCTGCTTTCCACTCCCTCCACAAACCCCATCACTAGTCATACTTGTGCTGAGTCTTTGGGGAAAAAACTACTCACCACAAAATCCATCTTCCAATACCCACCCTATGTCCCCTCCTTTATGATCCCTCAATGCCCTCATTCCCCTTCCCAAAGATGCAATTTTTTTAAATGCCCACATTCCGCAAAAGCAGGGACCCTATTTTATTCACTTTTGTGCCTCCAGAACTTGATACCTAGGTCCCAGAAGTGGACAATATTAAATCTGTCTTTAAAATTGAGAGACATTATAGTTTAGCAATTAAGGCTCTAGGATTAGATTCCTTGAGTTTAGATGTTGGCTCCACTATTTTCTAGTTTCTGTGGCTTTCGGCAACTTAATTAAGCTTTTTGCCCTTAGTTCCCTCATGTGTAAAACAGGAGTCATCATAATGCCTGCCTTCTGGGGCTGTGTTGAGAGTCAATATATTTGAAACAACTAAAATAATGCCTGGCATGTGATTAGTGCTGTTATTATTAATAGATTAATATTAATATGTTATGATTATTATTATCTAAACTACTACATAACAGGGGCAATACCTTTTCAACATAATTTATTAAACTCTAAATAACTACTACAGAGGGAAGCATTTTATATAGCACAAGGAAACATAAGCTAATTGAATTCTCATAAAAAATTCTATTCAGCAAATATTCTGGCTCCCTACTAATGTAAAACACACCAGGTTATGCTCAGGGAGATATAACTAAGAATAAATCAAGAGCCTAGTCTTCAAGCTCTTACAATGGAAATGCAATGCAATGGAAAACACAGACACATACACACAGAATAGTAACACTTGTGGAACTAAATGAAGACCAACCAAATGAGAACAAGCAAGGGATATTTATTCAGAGCCTGGTATAGCAGGTGAGTCAGCCACCACCACCTGCATTTGGTAGAGACTCAAAGGCAGACTGAGGAGTGGGAAAGCTTCAGAGTGGGAAAAAAGGAAAGGCTCAGTGTGCCCTGGTTGGAGGCTGTTGGCTGTGGGCATGTTGGCTGTGGGCAGGCTAACCAGAATCGGGCATCCTATGTAAGTGCTTAGGGGTGTGTATTTGGCTTTCTCTGGTTGAGCCTAAGTTGGAAGTGGGGACACAATTAGGGAACCTGTCAGTTATTAATCAAGTCCTGGACATTTTGAGTTGATCATTATAGGGATTATTGTTTGGCTTCCCATACCTGTAACTAGAGATAACAGTCTGACTTCCTACAAGTCTGACTTATAGATTGGTTTCCTAAGCTGGTTGCTGCAGGTTGTGGGTCAAAGTTTTACTTTTATATGTGTCCTGACCATTATCTGCTTGCGTATTCAGTCTCTCACCCTGATATCAAGAGGGATCATTTTGCCACTGAACACCTAGGTAAATTCAGCTTGAACCCATTATCTTCTGGTATTTAGTTCATTTTTCAAGATTTCTGCAAATTTCTAAGAGCCAATATTCCTCCGAGTTACTACTGAATTGTCTAAATTCTTCACTCCGCATCATGCAATCCTTCACCTTCCTTAGCTCACACACTGATTAAGAAAAGTAGGCTCTGCTGCCTCCTTTCAAATCCCAGCTCAGCTTTTTAGTGATCATACAACCTTGAGCACACTGCTGAACATTTCAGTGTCCCAGTTTCCTCATCTGTGAAAATGAATGAACAGCCATACCAATCTTGGGGGGAGGTTGGGGTCTGTTGTAAAACTTTACTGGGGAAGCTCCTGTAACACAGTAAGCGTTCAGTAAATGTTAACCTTTATTATTCTTTCGTCTTCATGCCAGCCAGCACCCCACATGGGACATGACCCCTTCTTCAGTTCCCTCCCATTTTCCTCTCCCTTTTTCCTGCCCTCACCACCTGGAGATTTGGCCATAGGCAAAAGAGCTTATCCTTGAGTCATTTACAACATACCTGTTCTTGAGAAAAATAACTATAAATATGGGAACTACACAACAATTATACAAACTACTTAACTCACATTTACGTTAATAAACTCAAAGACCTGAACAAAAATGATTTTCTCAAAAAATATACATTTCCTAAACTGAACTCATCCAGAAAATTGAAACCTATGGATTATCACATGGGAAATAAAAAGCATTATTAAAGGAAAATCTCAAGAAAAGAAAGTATACATCAGTCTATTTTCAAAGGTCAATATTTTTAGTTTCAAGGAACAAACAATTTCTAATGCAATTTTAAAAATTTATTTTTTTTAAAGTGAATAGAGAGACAAATTTCCTCCTTATGAAGCCAATAAAATGAAAGCTGGTAAGTCACACAGATTATAAAACATTATAGAGTAGCCTCCCTATCAATATCAACACAAAAATCCTGGGTATTAGTAAATAAAACCTCCCAGAATATTTAAAGAATCTTTCACTTTGCCTAATTGGTGCTCATCTCAGGAATAAAATGACTGAACATTATTAATGAAATTCACAAAATTAATAGGTCAAATAGGAAAAAATATATGTTCATTCCTGTAGATGACAAAAACCATACATTCATATGAAATGATCATGATAATATAGGAAAACATGAAAATGTTCTTAACACAATACGTACTTATGCCCTACTCAAAAAAAAGCAGCATAGTATTTTAAATATTTTTGGACTCATTCACATTAAAATCAAGAAAAATGGAAGAATGCTAGAATTTCCATTCTACATTCCACATAAGGAATTTTATCTGATTTGATTAGTGATGAATCTCAGGCTCTAGAACATGGTAGGTGCTCAACAGATATCATTGAATGAATGATGCCATAATTTTTAAATGTTCTGGAAGTACTAACCAAGTCAAATAACAAGGGGACAATACAAAGCATCAAAAATAAGAAAGGATAGTACAGCATAAAAATAAGAAAGATGATCTGATTTTAGACCAAAACCCCAAATGATCAACTGAAAAAATATTAAAACAGTAAGAATTTAAGTTATATGATCACAAATTAATAAGTGAAAAGTATCTTCCTTTATTAAAAAAACAACCAATTATTAGTTTGAACCATATGAAATTGCCAAAATTCCTGTTTTTTAACTTAGAAAAAAAGTCAATTTCATAATTCTACTTCATAGAAAATAAAATGGAAGAAAAGATCCAACAACAAAGCTACAGTACCTAGACATACATATAGAACATTTAAGGAAATAGAAAATTTACTGAGAAATAATTTTTAAAAGACTTGAGAATTGGAAAGTTGTATTCTGTTTTAACTAGGAAAATACAGTACCGTAAAGATATAAACTTTCTCTTAATATAAAAATATCATGTAATTTCAACATTTAAAAAATGCATATGGGGCTTCCCTGGTGGTGCAGTGGTTGAGAATCCGCCTGCCAATGCAGGGGACACGGGTTCGAGCCCTGGTCTGGGAAGATCCCAAATGCTGTGGAGCAACTGGGCCCGTGAGCCACAACTACTGAGCCTGAGCATCTGGAGCCTGTGCTCCGCAACAAGAGAGGCCGCGATGATGAGAGGCCCGCGCACCGCGATGAAGAGTGGCCCCCGCACCACATTAGTTTATTACTATAGTTAAGTTTTGAAATCAGGAAGTGTTAGTTCTCCAACTTTGTTCTTTTTCAGGATTCTTTTAGCTTTTTTGGTCCCTTTTATTTCCATATTCATTTTAGGATGAGCTTGTTAATTTCTAGAAAGAATTCAGTTGGGATTTTGAGGGGAATTGTGTTAAATCTCTAGATAATTTGGAGGGTCTTGCCATGTAACGTTATTGTTTTTTAATCAATTAACTTTAGACATCTTTCCATTATTTAGTTTTTTTAATTTAATTTCTGTAATTTCTTTCAGCAATGTTTCGTAGTGTTCAGTTTACAAATCATGCACTTCTTTGGCTAAGTAAATTTCTAAGTATTTCATTCTTTTTAATGCTACTGTAAGTGGAATTGTTTTCTTAATTTCATTTTTATATTTTTATTTCTGGTATATATAGAAATGTAACTGATTTTTGTATATTGATCTTGTATCTTGCCTCCTTGTTGAACTCATTTATTAGTTCTCATGGTTTTTTATTGGATTTCTTAGGATTTGCTGCAACTTGCAAAAAAAGACAGTTTTACTTCTTCCTTTCTAATCTGGAAGATCTTTATTTCTTTTTCATGCCTTATTGATCTGGACTAGACTCTCCAGGGGCAAGAGTGGACATTTTTGTTTTGTTCTCGATCTTAAGGGGAAAACGTGTAGTTTTTACCATCAAGTATGATATTAGTACTGGGTTTTTATAGATGCCCTTTATCAGGTTGAGAAACTTCCCTTCTATTCCAAGTTTGCAGTGTTTTTATCATGAAAGATGTTGAATTTTGTCAAATGTTTTATCTGTGTCTTTTGAGATGATCCTGGTCTTTGTCTTTTATTTTATTGATATGGTGTATTACATTAATTGATTTTCAGATGTTAAATCAACCTTGCATTTCCTGAGATAAATCACACTTGTTTGTAATATATAATCCTTTTTTTAAGTGGTGCCAGATTTGGTTTGCTATTATTTTGTTGAGGATTTTTGCATCTAAAATTGTAACAGGTATTGCTCTACTGCCTTTCTCTTTTCTTGCAATGTCTTTCTCTAGTTCTGGTATGCAGGTAGTACTGATCTCATAGATAGAATTGAAAAGTTTTCCCTCCACTGTTATATTTTAGGAATAATTTGTAAAGAATTGTTAGTTCTTCTACAAATGTTTGATAAAATTTACCTGCAAATTCATATGGGTTTCAGATTTTCTTTTGAGAAGTTTTAAAATTAAAAGTTCAATTTCTTTACTTATCATTGGTCTATTTGAGTTTTCTATTTCTTGTTGAGTCAGTTTTGATAGTTTGTGTCTTTCTGGGAATTTGTCCATTTCATCTAAGTTGTCTCATTTTTAAGCATATGACTGTTCATAGCATCAGTTTATAGTTCTTTTTATTTCTGTAAGGTTGCTAGTAATGTTACTTCTAAAGACTAAAACAATTTTTAGTACACAGTATTGACAATGCTGCAGAAAAGAGTTTGCATACTTGATGGTAGAGATTGTAAATTATAATTTGGTGAACTCTTCTTCAAGGACACTTTAACGTCAGATTCAACAGAACATGGTGGCAAGTTAGATGTTGGTAGTAAGGAAGAATTAAAGAAAGCCCTGGGTTTTCAGCTTGAGTGATAAGGAGACTACTCTTGCATATACAAATAGAGGGAAATTAGGATGGATATCAGTTTTAAGGGGAAAGTAATGAATTTAATTATTAATTATTACATGTGATGGTTGTATGAGTCGTAAAGGTAAAAATGTAAGCAGCTAGCCACAAATTCAGAATTACTATTCAGAAGAGAATAATTAGGGCATCTTTGTTGAAACAATACCTGTTTGTACCTACACAAATGATGAGGATTTTTGTTTTGTTTTGTTTTGGTTTGGTTTAGGTTTCTGATGAGTACAAGAGACAGAAGAACCAAAAAAAAAGGCAGAATCTTGAGGCATACCTAAAATATAATTATGGAGTAAAAACACAGAAAGAAATTAATACCAGAAGTTGAGTGGTAACATTCACAGAGATAGAAGGAGAGCTAAGAATGGCATTGCAGGAACAAAGTAGGGAGAAACTATAAAGGACAGAAGAAATAGGAGTGTCAATTTGTCTGTGAAATCAAATAGGGTGATGACTGGCAAGAGGCTAGTTTGGTCCAACAAATAGGATGTCAAGTTCGGCTTTTGAAAGAGTAGTTGGTCTATCAGAAATCCACTTTTTTCCCAAAAGTTACCCATTTCAAATTGTATTTGTTACTGAAATTGCCTAAACAGAAATGTTTTCAAGTACTTGATTATACATTTCTTTTAAGTCCCAACATACAATCATTCTTACATCTCATAATTCCATTAACTGTATTTCTATGCTGAAACAGAAATCCAATATTTTTTGAAGTAGGTAAAGGAAAATGCTTACATGCTTTGCCAAATATTTACATCTCATTTTAAATGTTAGCAAACTGTTACCAAAAAATATCAGAAAATCAAATGGTCCTAAAACCAAGATAAAATGTTTCCGACTGAAAGGTAATACCGGGAGCTAAAATTTATCTTGGCAAAAAATTCATCCTGTGAATGGAGAGTACTAAAATCAGACTCTTACTCTCTTGTGAAAAATTTAAAAAGGCTACATTATCCCCTAAATAGTAACTGTCTGGATGCCTGACCAGAATGTATTCCATCTGGTCCTTGGTTTAGGCAAGTAGAGATGTAATGTAAGTTGTAGCAAATTAGGAACATTAAGCCACATAAAAATGTCATTTTGAAATTGTTAGGACATTCTCAGAAAACTGTGATTCAGTAAAATATGATTTGGAAAGCATTTACTTTGCCCTAGGGGACAAGGGGGCCATAGCTTTCCGTTCAGGGTGTGCACTCTCTAACTGGAGCTCTGTTGCCCTTGACTCTTCCTGTCTCAAGATGGGATGATCACCAATCAGGAAGCCATCTGCCTCTCAGCAGACCTGAACACCTGAAGCTGCTATGGCAAGGCCAGATCCCCAAGCAGTCTTTCGCCTGCACAAGTCTTCCCTGCATTACTGAAATTCAATCCCACTGATTGCTCCAAAGGTCTAGAGATATGGCTAATGGCACTAGTCCTTGGAGCTGAATGGGACCTTGAAAAGTCTCAACTGTAAAACAAGTTGCATGGATAAGGAGGTTAACTTTAAAGTTCCACTGAAAGTTTAAATTATACCATAGAAAAAAGTTTCCTTCTTTTGCTAAAAGTAAATGAGCACTTTGCTGTTTCATGATATCTACACTGGAATTAGCTATGTTTTCTAAGTTTTCCTAAGATTAATCTGCAGGTAAATGACAATAACCATTGGTCAGAATCCAGTCTAACTTGTTTAAATTTTAGAAATGAAAGTTGTAAGGCTAAAGAAGTGAATAAGTACTGTTATTTTCATTTTTTTGTTTAACCACCCAGGCAAAGCTACTTATAACAGAAATACTTGAAAAAAAATAGGAACAGGTGTAAAACCTCAGGTTAACCCCCTTCCTCAAAATGTTTCCAGACTTAGAAAACCAGGGTCTATGGCAAGATGAAAGGTAGGTTTTCTGAGCAAACCAGAACACTGAAGTCTGGACAGACTTTTCCACTTTTCACTCTCTACTTCTCCCATTCTCCACTAACCATCTCCCTCTGTTCAATTAGATATACAAATCAATCAGGGGAAGGGAGGCAAGGACCTATTCATGGAGTAATGGGGGAGGGAACTGGCAGAGACACACAACCTCCTGTGAGTTGTGTGAGGTACTGCAGGTTGGGGAAGAGACCATGGTCCTTGGCAGCAGTGTCTGCCAGTAGGTTTTCATATATTCCATGAGTTCACAGTATCATATATCAGAATATGGGAATGAGAGAAGATGCTATCTCTGCAGAGGTGAATTGTACCATGTAAATATCTACTATAAACCACCTTTTAATTGTACTGCCAAGATGAGATTCAACAATCTCTCAAGACAACAGAGAATCCACACACTCTGACTTTTGAGGGAATATGACTAGATCATATCTATTATGAGAATAAGAAGAGAAGATTAAAATGAGAACTGAGGGAAAAATGTAACCAATCAAGAGGAAGGAAAAATCATCCCTTCAAACTAGAGGCAGCAACGTCTATAGTTTTGAAGGGAACAATTTTCTACTCGACAATTTTATGCCCACCCAAGTGGTCTTCCTTTTGTGAAGGTGGCATAAAGACATTCTCAGATATGTAAGACCCCAGAAAATATGCCAAATATGCACTCTTTAAAAAAAAGCTCTTAATATTAGGGGATGAAAGAAATAAAATTAAAAGATAAAAATGGGGAAAATTTTGATATAAACAGTCTAGCAATAAGCACTGAAATCAGTTCAATGTGGAGATTATACCAAAGAATTAGGCATTTTGTTACAAAATGGAAAATAAATAATCAAATCAATTCTTGAAAGGTAAGATGCTTAATATAAAAAGAGCAGTATAGGGGAGGACCTTCAAGATGGTGGAGGAGTAAGAAGAGGAGATCACCTTCCTTCCCACAAATACATCAGAAATACATCTACACGTGGAACAACTCCTACAGAACACCTACTGAATGCTGGCAGAAGACCTCAGACTTCCCAAAAGGGTCTTGGTGCTCCGGCCGGGTGTCAGGCCTGAGCCTCAGAGGTGGGAGAACCAAGTTCAGGACCCTGGACCACCAGAGACCTCCCAGCCCCAAGTAATATCAATCAGCAAGAGCTCTCACAGAGATCTCCGTCTCAACATTAAGCCCCAGCTCCACTCAATGACCAGCAAGCTCTAGTGCTGGACACGCCATGCCAAACAACTAGCAAGACAGCAACACAACCCCACCCATTAGCAGAGAGGCTGCCTAAAATCATAATTTTAGTCCTGTCCACCAGAAAGACAAGATCCAGCATCATCTACCAGAACACAGGCACCGGTCCCCTCTACCAGGAAGCCTACACAACCCACTGAACCAACCTTAGCCACTGGGGGCAGACACCAAAAACAATGGGAACTATGAAGCTGCAGCCTGAGAAAAGGAGACCCCAAACACAGTAAGTTAAGTAAAATAAGGCAGAGAAATACAAAGCAGATGAAGGAGGAAGGTAAAAACCCACCAGACCAAACAAATGAAGAGGAAATAGGCAGTCTAGCTGAAAAAGAATTCAGAGTAATGAAAGTAAAGATGATCCAAAATCTTGGAAATAGAATGGAGAAAATACAAGAAACATTTAACAAGGACCTAGAAGAACTAAAGAGCAAACAAACAATGATGAACAACACAATAAATGAAATAAAAAAATCTCTACAAGGAATGAATAGCAGAATAACTGAGACAGAGCAACAGATAAGTGACCTGGAAGATAAAATAGTGGAAATAACTACCACAGAGCAGAATAAAGAAAAAAGAATGAAAAGAATTGAGGACAGTCTTAGAGACCTCTGGGACAACATTAAACACAGCAACATTTGAATTATAGGGGTTCCAGAAGAAGAAGAGAAAAAGAAAGGGACTGAGAAAATATTTGAAGAGATTATAATTGAAAACTTCCCTAATATGGGAAAGGAAATAATCAGTCAAGTCCAGGAAGCACAGAGAGTCCCACACAGGATAAATCAAAGGAGAAACATGCCAAGACACATAGTGATCAAATTGAAAAAATTAAATACAAAGAAAAAATATTAAAAGCAGCAAGGGAAAAGCAACAAATAACATACAAAGGAATCCCCATACGGTTAACAGCTGATCTTTCAGCAGAAACTCTGCAAGCCAGAAGGGAGTGGCAGGACATATTTAAAGTGATGAAAGGGAAAAACCTACAACCAAGATTACTCTACCCAGCAAGAATCTCATTCAGATTTGATGGAGAAATTAAAACCTTTACAGACAAGCAAAAGCTAAGAGAATTCAGCACCACCAAAGCAGCTTTACAACAAATGCTAAAGAAATTTCTCTAGGCAGGAAACACAAGAGAAGGAAAAGACCTACAAAAACAAACCAAAAACAATTAAGAAAATGGTATTAGGAATATACATATCGATAATTAACTTAAATGTAAAAATGTTCCAACCAAAAGACATAGACTGGCTGAATGGATGCAAAAACAAGACCCTTATATATGCTGTGTACAAGAGACCCACTTCAGACCTAGGGACACATACAGAGTGAAAGTGAAGTGATGGAAAAAGATATTCCATGCAAATGGAAATCAAAAGAAAGCTGGAGCAGCAATTCTCATATCAGACAGAATAGACTTTAAAATAAAGACTATTACAAGAGACAAAGGAGGACACTACATAATGATCAAGGGATCAATCCAAGAAGAAGATATAACAATTATAAATATTTATGCACCCAACATAGGAGCACCTCAATACATAAGGCAAATGCTAACAGCCATAAAAGGGGAAATCAACAGTAACACAATCCTAGTAGGGGACTTTAACACCCCACTTTCACCAATGGACAGATCATCCAAAATGAAAAAAAATAAGGAAACACAAGCTTTAAATGATACATTAAACAAGATGGACTTAATTGATATTTATAGGACATTCCATCCAAAAACAACAGAATACACTTTCTTCTCAAGTGCTCATGTAACATTCTCCAGGATAGATCATATCTTGGGTCCCAAATCAAGTGTCAGTAAATTAAGAAAATTGAAATCGTATCAAGTATCTTCTGTGACCACAGTGCTCTGAGACTAGATATCAATCAGAGGAAAAAAACTGTAAAAAATACAAACACATGGAGGTGAAACAATATGCTACTAAATAACCAAGAGATCACTGAAGAAATTAAAGAGAAATCAAAAAATACCTAGAAACAAACGACAATGAAAACATGACGGCCCAAAACCTATGGGACACAGCAAAAGCAGTTCTAAGAGGGAAGTTTATAGCAATACAATCCTACATCAAGAAACAAGAAAAATCTCAAATAAACAACTTAACCTTACACCTAAAGCAATTAGAGAAAGAAGAAGAACAACAAAAAACCCCCCAAAGTTAGCAGAAGGAAAGAAATCATAAAGATCAGATCAGAAACAAATGAAAAAGAAATTAAGAAAACAGTAGCAAAGATCAATAAAAATAAAAGCTGGTTCTTTGAGAAGATAAACAAAATTGATAAACCACTGGCCAGACTCATCAAGAAAAAAAGGGAGAAGACTCAAATCAATAGAACTAGAAATGAAAAAGGAAAAGTAACAACTGACACTGCAGAAATACAAAGGATCATGAGAGATTACTACAAGCAACTATATGCCGATAAAATGGACAACCTGGAAGAAATGGACAAATTCTTAGAAAAGCACAACCTTCCGAGACTGAACCAGGAAGAAATAGAAAATATAAACAGGCCTATCACAAATAATGAAATTGAAACCGTAATTAAAAATCTTCCAGCATACAAAAGCTCAGGACCAGATGTCTTCACAGGTGAATTCTATCAAACATTTAGAGAAGAGCTAAGACCTATCCTTCTCAAACTCTTCCAAAATATAGCAGAGGGAGGAACACTCCCAAACTCATTCTATGAGGCCACCATCACCCTGATACCAATACTAGACAAAGATGTCACAAAAAAAGAAAAGTACAGGCCAATATCACTGATGAACATAGATGCAAAAATCCTCAACAAAATACTAGCAAACAGAATCCCAACAGCACATTAAAAGGATCATACACCATAATCAAGTGGGTTTTATCCCAGGAATGCAAGAATTCTTCAATATATGCAAATCAATCAATGTGATACACCATATTAACAAACTGAAGGATAAAAACCATATGATGATCTCAATAGATGCAGAAAAAGCTTTTGACAAAATTCAGCACTGATTTATGATAAAAACTCTCCAGAAAGTAGGCATAGAGGGAACCTGCCTCAACATAATAAAGGCCATATATGACAAACACTCTCAACACTATTACTCAACATAGTTCTGGAAGTGTTAGCTACAACAATCAGAGATGAAAAAGAAATAAAAGGAATCCAAATTGGAAAATAAGAAGTAAAACTGTCACTGTTTGCAGATGACATGATACTATACATAGAGAATCCTAAAGATGCCACCAGAAAACTACTAGAGATAATCAATGAATTTGGTAAGGTTGCAGGATACAAAATTACTGCACAGAAATCTCTTGCATTCCTATACACTAATGATGAAAAATCTGAAAGAGAAATTAAGGAAACACTTCCATTTACCATTGCAACAAAAAGAATACAATACCTAGGAATAAACCTGCCTAGGGAGACAAAAGACCTGTATGCAGAAAACTATAAGACACTGATGAAAGAAATTAAAGATGATACCAACAGATGGAGAGATATACCATATTCTTGGATTGGAAGAATCAATATTGTGAAAATGACTATACTACCCAAAGCAATCTACAGATTCAATGCAATCCCTATCAAACTACCACTGGCATTTTTCACAGAACTAGAATGAAAAATTGCACAATTTGTATGGAAACACAAAAGACCCCGAATAGCCAAAGCAACCTTGAGAACGAAAAACGGAGCTGGAGGAATCAGGCTCCCTGACTTCAGACCATACTACAAAGCTACAATAATCAAGACAGTATGGTACTGGCACAAAAACAGAAATATAGATCAATGGAACAAGATAGAAAGTCCAGAGATAAACCCATGCACATATGGTCACCTTATCTTTGATAAAGGAGGCAGAATATACAATGGAGAAAAGACAGTTTCTTCAATAAGTGGTGCTGGGAAAACTGGACAGCTACATGTAAAAGAATGAAATTAGAATACTCCCTAACACCATACACAAAAATAAACTCAAAATAGATTAAAGACCTAAATGTAAGGCCAGACACTGTAAGACTCTTGGAGGAAAACCTAGGCAGTACACTCTATGATATCAATCACAGCAAGATCCTTTTTGACCCACCTCCTAGAGAAATGGAAATAAAAACAAAAATAAACAAATGGGACCTAATGAAACTTAAAAGTTTTTGTACAGCAAAGGAAACCATAAACAAGGCGAAAAGACAACCCTCCGAATGGGAGAAAATATTTGCAAAGGAAGCAACTGACAAAGGATTAATGCTCCAAAATATACAAGCAGCTCATGCAGCTCAATATCAAAAAGAACAAACAACCCAATCCAAAAATGGACAGAAGACCTAAATAGTCATTTCTCCAAGGAAGGTATACAGATTGCCAGCAAACACATGTTAAGGATGTTCAACGTCACTAATCGTTAGAGAAATGCAAATCAAAACTACAATGAAGTACCACCTCACACCAGTCAGAATGGCCATCATCAAAAATCTACAAATAATAAATGCTGGAGAGGGTGTGGAGAAAATGGAACCCTCTTGCACTGTTGGTGGAAATGTAAATTGATACAGCCACTATGGAGAACAGTATGGAGGTTCCTTAAAAAACTAAAAATAGAACTACCTTATGACCCAGCAATCCCACTACTGGGCATATACCCTGAGAAAACCATAATTCAAAAAGAGTCATGTACCACAATGTTCATTGCAGCACTATTTACAATAGCCAGGACATGGAAGCAACCTAAGTGTCCATCGACAGATGAATGGATAAAGAAGATGTGGCACATATATACAATGGAATATTACTTAGCCATAAAAAGAAATGAAATTGAGTCATTTGTAGTGAGGTAGATGGACCTAGAGTCTGTCATACAAAGTGAAGTAAGTCAGAAAGAAAAAACAAATACCGTATGCTAACATATATGGAATCTAAAAAAAAGAAAAAAAGGTTCTGAAGAACCTAGGGGCAGGACAGGAATAACGATGCAGACATAGAGAATGGACTTGAGGACACAGGGAGGGGGAAGGGTAAGCTGGGACGTAGTGAGAGAGTGGCATTGACATATATACACTATCAAATGTAAAACAGCTAGTGGGAAGCAGCCACATAGCACAGGGAGATCAGCTCGGTGCTTTGTGACCACCTAGAGGAGTGGGATAGGGAGGGTGGGAGGGAGACACAAGAGGGAGGGGATATGGGGATATATGTATACATATAGCTATTCACTTTGTTATAAAGCAGAAACTAACACAACAATGTAAGACAATTATACTCCAATAAAGATGTTAAAAAATAAAAGAGCAGTTTAATGCCAATAATTTGAATTAAATTCTGAACCCTCACTTCATAAATAAATTGGTCAGTAGTAGGCCAGTGTTGAAAATTAAGTTTATCATAGCAAATTATTTGGTTGTAAGCCTTACCTTTATGAGGCTGCTCTGCAAGCATAAATGCTACAGTAGAAAGTACATTAGGAAGCAACCAGTACTAAAGTGTTTGATTATGTGACCTCTTATACTGGGCCCTGATAAAAAGCTTATATAATCAATCATATCTGAAGATTCTTTTTCCAGTTTTTTAAAATAAAACACAACGACAACAACAATTCCTTTTTTTTCTTCTAAACAACAGGAGGAATCATCCATTTACTGGTTAATATCTGAAGAGTGATAATGAGGAACACAGGTTACACATGGGAGCATCAAGAAGGAAATGAGGTGCCAGAAACCAACCTCATAGTTTTAAGAATCACGAAGCAGAGCGGCATATAACCATATTCCCACTTGAACTCTGCAAAGAACCAGCTACAATGATTGCCTTGCACCATCCTGGGACAGCCAGAGAAGAACACAAATGCCATTTTGGCTTTTGCTTAGGCAGAGAAAAAGCCTGAGAGGCTAGTCTCAAGCTCCTCATTCACAACCAGGAGTAATTTCAGGAGGTTCCCCTGAGTTCTAGAAGAGGTTAGGGACAGTTGAAAAAGGAGGCATCAACGAAGTTGACAGAACCAAAAGGTCTGGTGTCAGAACAAGGCTGGCACAGAGAGGCCTGCCAAAGACCCCACAATTTAGCAATGGATGCATTAGTACATAAGCCAATAGCCGAAGTTCCAACTGGATGAACAAACTCAGCAAGGGGTCTTGATGACTGGGACAACACCATTAGGCGTTCATTTACCCAATGATTAAGTTACTGATCACCTACTATGGGCAGTGTTCTGGGTACTGGGTTATAGCCATGAGAAAAAAAAAATAGCTAAAGTACCTACCCTCATGAAGCTCAGATTTTAATGAAGACAATTGCCTACTTATCTTGAAAGGTAAAATATTTAAGTGTCATGTTCAAAATGCTATGCATAAAAATAAAGCATGGAATGGGTAAAAGGAATGTGTGTTAGGAGAGGAGTACTGTGATTTATAGTAGGATTGTCAGAGAAGATTTCCCTAAAGAGGAACAAAGACCTAAAAAATGGGGCAGGAGGGAGCCACATGGTACAGTAGAGCAGAAGTATTCCCAGCCAAGGGAAAGCAAAGGCAAAAACCCTGAGAGAGGAACACACATAGAGTGAAGAAAGAGGGGAAAGGGGAGGGGGACAGGATGTCAGTGAGGTGACCAGGAGTGAGGTCAAGTAGGGCCGGCTTTCCAGGCCCTGCAAGGAGCTTGGATTTTACTCTGAATGAGATAGTAAGTTATTGGAGAATTTTGAGCAGAATAGTGGCAAGATCTAAAGGAGCCCTCCTGCCCTTACCTAATAATAAAGTTTAAAAGGTAAAATAAAATGTATTTTGGGGGGCTTGCATCTACCTCAAGGCCAGGAAACTTGAGGCTCTTTTCTTTATCTCCAAAAAAATGATCAGAATTATTCAAGGGACATTACTATTATGAGAAATTTAATTAGGAATTTCCTGAGTTCTAAGACTTTGAATTTGGGACTTAACTCTATAATAAATGAGAAAAACATTCCTATAGCTACAAAATACTCTTAGGTACAAATTTATGTTGTTTGCATTTGGTGATCCCAGATAAAATTTAATATAATTCTCATAGCATATTTGAGAAGTGAAAATATGACAGTTATAACTAACATCCCATCTTAAAGAATGCATGTTGATTCTTTGAACCTTACAATACTCTTCAGCCCCTCACCTTAGAGCAAGAAAAATTCGTGGTGACCTTAGGTCTCCCAAATCTGAAGCAGAGCAGTAACCTGAAAAGGTTAACTGCTTTATTGTAACCCAATTAAAAAATGGGCAAAGAATCTGTGTATTTTTCCAAAGACATACAGATGGCCCATAGGTACATGGAAAGGTGCTCAGTATCAATAATTATCAGGGAAATAGAAATCAAAACCACAATAAGATATCACCTCACACCTGTCAGGAAGGCTATCATCAAAAAGACAGATAACAAATGCTGACAAGGATGTGAAGAAAAGGGAACCCTTGTACACTATTGCTTTGAATGTTGATGGATATTGGGGTTTTTCCAATTCTTAACTATTACAGCACAATGTTTCTATGACAATCCTGGTCCACGTAAATAGTGCATATGTGTATTTACTAGGTAAAATTCTAGGGTATTTGCCCACTAGTAGAATTGCTGGATTATAGATTATACATATTTTCATATTCACAGGTAATGCCAAACTATTTCCAAATTGATCATGTCAATTTATACTCCCACGAGCAAGGTACGAGTGTTCTCATTTTTCTACATCCTTGATATTCCTTGGTATTGTCAGACTTTTAGTTTTTTTCTCTAATCTGGTGGAAATATAATGGTATGTTAATTTGATTTTAATTTGTATTTCCCATGAGACTAAGCATCTTTTCATGTGTTATTTTGGCCATTTGTGATTCGTATTTTATGATGTTCTTGTTCAGGTTCGTTCACTCCTTAACAGTTATTGCTGACAGATGTTCAGATATACTACATGTTTTTTCTTACACTCTTTTTAACTGATCTATGCTTTGTTATCCATGATCTTTGGTTTCACTAAAATTTGTCAAAGTGTGGATTTCTTCTCATTTAATCTGCTTGGGGTTTGTTTAGATTCTTGAATCTGATGCTGAGATCCCTCCTTCATCAATTTTGGAAGATTCCTGGCCATTTGTCTTCAAATATTGCCTCTACTCTATGCTCTCTTCTCCTTTTTAGACTCCAATTTGACAAATGTTAGACTTTTCACGGGTTCTCACAATGCCTCTTAATCTGTCCTTCATACATTTTATCTCTTTGCCTCTTTGTGCTGTATTCTGGCTAATTTTTTTCAGCTCTAATCTTCAACTCACTAAATCTTTCTTTTGTCAGAGCATTTTCTTTTATAAATTTATTAATTTATTATTTATTTTTGGCTGCATTGGGTCTTTGTTTCTTCACCCCTTGGAGGGAGGTGGGGCTGGGGGGACTACTTTACAATGCGGTTGCGCAGGCTTCTCACTGCGGTGGCTTCTCTTGCTGCAGAGCACAGGCTCTAGGCGCGCGAGCTTCAGTAGTTGTGGCTCCCGGGCTCTAGAGCGCAGGCTCAGTAGTTGTGGCGCACGGGCTTAGTTGCTCCGCCGCATGTGGGATTTTCCCAGACCAGGGCTTGAACCCGTGTCCCCTGCACTGGCAGGCAGATTCTTAACCACTGCACCACCAGGGAAACCCAGAGCATTTTCTGTTAAAAATGTCCTTTGACATTTTTATTCCAATTATATCCTTTATTTCTAGATATTTTCTTTGGTTATTTTTCAAAGCTGCTTTGTCATTTGCTGTAGTTCCTTATACCCTATGCACATTTTCAAACTTGGTTTTAATTTATTATAAGAGATTAAACATATTTTGTAAATTGTGTCTGATATTCCATTGTCCTTAAAATTCTTGAGAGTTTGTTTCTGCTGGTTCTTCCTCATGGTGCTTTTAGTTATTTTTGATTGTGGACTTCTTAATTGCCTTAGGGTTTATTGTGGAAAGTCACTGGGGACTGGCAAGACAATGGGTTCTTGAAGAGATTTGCATTTCCTTCTGCCAGGTGGGACACCAACAATTTGGGATCTCTCTAAATTAAATTCTCAGCTTGAGATTTTTGACCACCCACATGTTGTGTATTTAAGTATTCTCTTGGTTTGTGGTTTTAACTCTCAACAGTTTCCTTTGCCCTCCTGTTCTGCTCCTATATTTGAAAGGGTCCACTTTCCTTTTAGGCCCATGATTGGGGATGTAATTTCCCCAATTTACTTTTACATTGAGAGTGTTGCCATTTGGGGGTCTCAGATGTACAGGGAGGGTGAAGCTATCTATCAGAATTTTCAACATGGGTGGAACTTTGACTTTGTCTCTTTTTTCATCCATGTGAAATCATAAAAAGTAATGTTCATGGTAATCTAGTGTAAGTTAATTTAAATATCCTCAGAGTAAAATCCAGCTGCAGTGGTCCACTTAGTTCCCAGTCCTTAGACTAATAATTCCTTACTCTCTGGTCAACTCATTGATCCTTTTAAGAGTTATTTTATATCTTATCCAAGAAGTTTAGTTGTTTTTAGTACCAGAAAGAAAAAGGTTGCATTGGTTTTCTTTTAAGTCCATTTACTATCCTGGTTGGCTTATTCCATATCTAAAGAATTCTACCATCCTGCCCATCTCCATGTCATGATGGAGGCAGAGACTGAAGTACTGCAGCTGCAAGCCAAGGGATGCCCTGGATTTCTGGCAAGCTACCAGAATTAGAAAGAGGCAGGGGAATAGTCTCCCCTACAGGTTTCAGAGAGAGGATGGCCTTGGTGACACCTTGATTTCAGTCTTCTGGCCTTCAGAACTGTGAGACAATAAATTTCTGTTATTTTAAGCCATCTTGTTTATGGTACTTTTTCTTACCACAGCTCTAGGAAATGACTACAAAATAATCCATTTAGAATGAAAGTATCTCCAGAATAGGTGATTGTCTTATGGGCTTGAGAGTTTATGCCCTGAGAAGAGGAAAGGCAGGAAGAAAAGCCTTTCTCAGTGTTCTCCCTAGTATTCAATCTGTAGGCAGTTAGGGTGTTCTATTATTTGTACACAACCACTGATGTTTCACAAACTGGTATTTGAAATACTTTCTGACAAAGATTTAGTACAAGTTTGTTACATGTGGGAAAGAATACCTGTGTGAAGTAATACTATTTTCTTGTGGTATTTGACAACCACATGGAACATTGTTAAAACTAGAAAGCAGGTTGATATGGTGTTGCTTCTTTTCAATTACTAGTTGAAATAAAAATGAGTGCCAGAACCCCACTTTGGCAACTAATAGCCAAAAACAGCAAGCCAGTGCACCTAGGAAGACTCTCCAGAGGAGAGTATGGGACCACTATATAATTTCCAAATCTTGTGCAGGATGGGACTAAAAGAGTATGCAGGGGCCGATCATGTGAGGCTTTGCAGATCATGTTAAGGGAAGACTTTAAAGTGTTTTAAATGTATGCTAGGGAGAGTTGGATCTCAGAGGAAAACTGGCAGAGATACAAGCCTGTGAACACTCTGAGGATTGCCACATACTAAAACAAAGGGCTCACTGAGACAAAGAACACAGACAGAAAAGGCAGGAGGCCTTGGGACCAGGGGAACCTGATGCTCAGAGACTTTCATTAACTTGCCCAATATTGTACTCCTTTCATACCTGTTACCACATTCTCCTGGGGTCTTCGCTATGGAAGGAGGGCTCTGTTTAAAAATGGTCCTGCTGGCATTATTTACAATTGCCAAGTTATGTAAGCAATCTAAGTGTCCAACAACAGATGAATTAATAAAGAAGATGTGGTGTATATATAGAATGGAATACTACTCAGTCATAAAAAAAGAATGAAAGTTTGCGATTTGCAGCAACATGGATGGACATGGAAGGCATTCTGCTAAGTGAAATAAGTCAGAAAGAGAAAGAAAAATACCATATAATATCACTCATATGTGGAATCTAAAAAATACAATAAACTAGTGAATAAAACAAAAAAGAAGCAGACTCACAGATACAGAGAACATACTGGTGGTTACCAGTGGGGAGAGGAAGGAGGGAGGGGTAATATTGGGATATGGGGGAAAAAGGGTTCTTATAGGATTATATGAAATTATGTTTGTAAAACTTTTGAAAGTTGTAAAGCACTATAGAATTTAAAGAATCTTTCACTCAATTAAAAAAAAAAAACTAAAAAACAATTAAATTAAAAAAGAATGGTTCTGCTATGTTAACTCTAAGCCTTAAAGTTTTCCATAGAAGAAAAGTTGGCTCTTTTAACAAGCAGGTTCTCCCAGTTAAAATAAAATGGTATACAAAGCACAGTGAAGGGGGACTTCCCCAGTGGTCCAGTGGCTAAGACTCTGCCTTCCAATGCAGGGGCGCGGGTTCAATCCCTGGTGGGGGAACTAAGATCCCACATGCCATGCCATGTGACCAAAAGAAAAAAAAAAAAAAAGCACAGTGAAGGGCTTTCCTCAAAAATAAAAAGAAAGAAATCTTCACAACCTGGGTATGCATATCCCTAAGGAGATAACTAGCATCATTTGTTGATGATCTTGCAAAGTCAAGGTTGAAGACTGAAGGAGTTGAAAGTGGTCTGAGGAGTATTATTCAGTATAAAGGAGGTGGCTCACACCCATATAGGAACTGCACTCAATGCATACGCAAGGCAAGGCTTTATCAAATAAGAAATTGCCCACTCAAAAACTGAAAGCACTTTGTAGCAGAAACTTGTGAAAGATATCTTGAGTGAAAAGTCAGGATAATTAAATACTGATTAATAGTAGTTGAGTTTAATGAAAAACACATCACAAGCAAAGATATCAAAATTCACTCTCTATTTTGCATTAGCTTGATAGTACTTAGCAAAATCATGACTACAGGTACAATTATTTTGGTAAATATTATATTTTTTGATGAAAAGTTCATATCACCTAAATATTATGCTCTATCTCATCTCTTAAAACTCTTCATACCTGAAAGTCATTGAGTTTCCACAGCTTTTGATGGAAAAGCTGCTATTCTCTGGGAAGCTTTAGTTTCCCCACTCTTCCAGAAAAACCTCTGTGAACACCAGTTTACCCTCCACCCTCCAGAGATCCATTTCTACTCTCCTACATGGCAAAAGGAGTTGACTGTAATCTCTGCTATAATATACATCCTCCTATTCATTCCTGATCTTGCTGCACTCAGGCTTTTGCCCTCACTGCTGTATTTAAATGGCATGTTTTCGAGAACACCCATGACTCAATGACCTCTTTATTGCTAAATCCAGTAGTCAATTCTCAATTCTCATTTCATTTGGCTTATGAGTGGCATTTGTCACAGATAGTCATACCCTTTGGCCATGTAACACTTTCCCCCTTGATTTCCAGGACGTCACACACTTGTGTGTTCCTTCCCCTTTGCTCACTGGCCTGTTCCCTATCTTGGTTCTTCCTCATCAAAATGACCTCTGAAAGTTGGAACACCTTACTTGGATTTCTCTTCTCTGTCTCTGTTCCCTTCCTTGGTGATCCCATCTAGTCTCGTGATTTTAAACTCCATCTATTTGGACAACTCCCAAATGTATATCCTCAGACCAGATGTTGCTCCAGAATTTTAGACTCATGTGATCAACCACTTAGTTGACATCTAAAATGAAAGAGTTCTTGGTCGTTTGAAAACTGATAGAAGTGTTTTAAAAATACAACAGAGGATTGAAAGATAAAATGGAAGATATTGCCTAGAAAGAATTAAAAGTTAAAATAAAAAAATTTTGACAAAAAGAATAAAAAATTGACAATCTATTCAAGAAATTCAATATTCTACTACTAAAAGTTATAGTGATAGAGAGTAAAGGAATGGAGAAAGGGAAATGACCAAAAAAAAAAAAAAGATGATATAATAATTTTCCATAATAAAACAAATCCATAGATCTCTATATAAAAAGGCTCTATGAATGCACAGCAGAATAAGTTTTTAAAAAATCTATACCAGTGCACATCACTGTAAAAATATCTCTAGAGATAAAGGGAAGATCCTGAAAGTTTCCAAACAGAAAAGCAAGGTATTATATGAAGGAGTAATCATTAGAATGGCATATGGTGTTGGACTTTTCAAAATAGCAATACTGTAAGCTAGAAAATAATTCATTCAACAATGATTTATTGAATACCTACTCTGTACCAGGCACTATGTTAGGTGCTGACAATAGAGGGATGCCTTTGAAATTCTGAGTGAAAATAATTTCTTACCTAAAATAAGACTCTCTACTCAAGGAGACTAAAGTACATAAACAACAACAACTATACGTCTTATCAACTATTGCTCAGGAAGCCACTGGAGCATGTGGACCACCAAAATAAAGTTTGTAAACCAAGAAAGAGGAATTCAGGATTCAGGGGATGAGGAATGTAGATGAGGAACAGGCATGTCAGGGTGATTGATTGGAAGGAATGTCCTGGGACAAAAAATGGTCCACACTCAAAAAGGGATATTTGAGTGGGGGAAATAGAACTTATTGATTATCTACAGTGTTTAATTATTTTGAGAAGAGTTTCAGAATTCTATTAATTCTAAAAGTCCAAATTGTAAGTGCTGTAAGTAGCAGCCTCTGGGAGTGAGACTTGAGGTACTTTTATCATTACAAGCTGTATAAAAAGATCTGACTTTAAATTATGATCATTTATTACTTAATAAAAATAATAAGTGCACATTTTTAGATGAACTGAATTAAAACAAAAATACCCCAGTTAAGGCAAAACCAAGATCGTGTTCTCCCTTTTTTTTCTTAAACCTAACTTAATTACAAAAAGGTGAATTTGTTGCTTTGCTTTAGAATAATCATGATGTTTTGATTTCCAATACCATTGCTACCGTCTACTTTAGGATATTTTTAATAGAAAAACATCAGTTTCCATACACAGAAAAGCAGATTCTGCAAGGTAAGGACTGACATGAAGTTTATGGCCTCCATAAACAATTGCATCATGCTATGCAGCCTATATTTTCTTAAGAAGGAAGATAACATTTTCTTTATCAATGCAAGCCCAAACAGCCTATAAATTAGGCTATGCCTGTGTCCCGGTTCACAGAGAACTACAGTCCATCTGGAACCAAGTAGGAATGGAGCTATATAAAGACTCTCTAACTCAATGTAGATTATAGTGAGAAAAATATTTCCACCTTGCTGTACTCGAAGTACTGGTCCATTCCTTTCTTATACTTTGATATTCATGGCAGCCAACTGACTGGCTATCAGGTACCCAGGAAATTTTTATATTTATTCCCCAATAAATAAAATTCAGTAGAAATAATAAGAACCATAATAAAAATAGGTGACTTTGATCAATTTAAAGTTAAAAAGCTACTGTTGGAGTCCAAATTTCCTCATGTGCATATAATGAGAATCCAATGTCTGTAGTATCTATGTGGTGGTAAGAACATAGAAAATTGGAAGTATTAATGTGTTCAGAATGTGAATAACCTTTTCACCCCAAGAAACCTGAATTCAAAGATGGTTAACCACAGAAGCGAAAATATCTTGGGTGGTCTAACTCTAAACATTTGTTCTCAGTGCATTTGGCCAAAGCACAAAACCACCAAGGAGTCTGGTATGATGGATGGTGTCTACCTAGAAGATGCTTGGAATTAGCAGGTTGTTTTAAGTCAGACACGGATGGAGTAATTGTGGCAAGAAACTTGTGGAGAGGTTTACCAAGTGCCAGGTCATAGCCGGCCCTTACTCTATGAGGATATCATTAATAGAAGCCAGCCTCTTTGGAAAAAAACTCTACTTTTCCCCCTATTCCTCCTACCAAGTAAAACTAAAAATCCTGGACGTTATATATAAAACATACTAAGAAGAATCTGAAAGGTGGAGATAGGAAGGCAGACCAGCTAGGGACCTCAGGCCCCAAAGAACAACACAGGAGCCTCATATATCCCAGACTGGGAACCGAAGGAGATGGCAACCTGGAAACACCAATGAGTACAGATCAAAAATCCCCAGGAAAAGCTTTCTCTCTCTGGACAAGGTACCAGGAAATAGGTAGCTTAGCAAGACAGAAGACTTTCGATAATAACTACTCTACACCAGACAAACACCACAGAAGAAAACTGTGGTTCCACTCTTACCCACACCCACGAAGCTGAGCAGAGAGCTTAGAATCTCACCCTCACCAAGCTGTAACAAGGTGGCTCAGCTGCATTCTCCCTCTTCATTGGTGCCAGGGTGATATCAGAGAAGGCTGAGTAGGAAGCTGGATTTGTGTCCCACCAGGACATAAAGAAGCCAGTTCTTCCCAAATTGATAGACAGGTTCAATGCAACTCCTATCACAATTCAAGCAGGATTTTTGTAGAAATAGGTAAGATTATCTTAAAATTTATACAAAAAGGCAAAGGGACAGAGAAGAGCTAAAACAATTTTTAAAGAAGAATTAAGTGGTAGAAATCAGTCTCCTTGATTCCAAGACTTATTAAACAGCTGTAGTATCAACACTGTTAGTTGGCAGAGAGATAAACATATAAATTAATGAAACAAAATAGAAAGCCTGGAACTAGATCCACACAAGCATGCCCAACTGATTTTTGACAAAGGTGCAAAAACAATTCAATGGAAGAAATATGGCCTTTTCAACAAATAGTTCTGAGGCAACTGGGCATCAATGAAAAAAAAAAGAAAGAAACTTGACCTAAATCTTACACCTTAAACAAAAATTAACTCAGTCTGGACTTGGACTTAAATGTAAGATGCTAAACTATAAAACCCTTAGGGAAAAAAAAGAGAGAGAAAGTCTTCAAGATCTAAGGCTAGGCCAGAAGTTCTGAGCCTTGACACCAAAAACACAACACATAAGGGGAAATTTTTTTAAATTAGACTTCATAAAAATTTAATACTTTTCCTCTTTAAAAAATTTCTCCATCTCCCACAATTGTCACCTTGCCTCACTTTTTAGAAACTATTTTAGGTTACGTTCAGTATATATGCTCAATGGCATGCATTAAACTGGTTCCCTTTAAATCTTCTTCCCCTCCAGCTATTTCTGCACAGCATCCCTCTATAGCCAGCCTTCCAACACACTGTTCATTTCATCAGATTATAACTTATTTCCCTCATCTCCCACCAATCACACTGACTTTCAAACTGGTACTTTTATCCTTGTCTAATAAACCAAATTTTCCACACTCTTTGATTTTTATTTTCTAACCATGAGGTTTATCTCTTTCTCCTTGTGATTAAGTATTTTTCTCATACTCTGAGCCTTCATCTACCTTTCTTTAGATTTTCCTATTTATTTGTAGCATTTTAAAAATTACATGAGTAATACCTAAATAATGCTATACAAGATTCAAAGAATATAGAAGTATTCAGAAAAAAATGAAATTCTCAATTTTCTCAGCTTCAGTCCCATATTCTTCCCCAGAAGTAACAGTATTAACAATTTGTCATGCATTCTTCCACCTTCTTGTCCTCTTCTTACACATTTACCCATATATTTTCAAGTAAACAAATGGCTTTTATATTTCCATATATAACATTACACTAAATGTAGTATTCTGAAACTTCCATTTCCATTATGTTTGGGGATATTTTCATGTCAATGCCTATAGGTCCACAGCTCTCTTTTTTAAACTGCATACTACTACACTGTATGATGCTACCATAATTTACTTAACTACATTTTTATGTTGGACAATATAATGTTTCCTTATTTTTACCGTTAAAAGTACCTCACACTTCTGCACAAATGAGTAACTATTTCTTTCACCTACATCCCCAGAATTGCCATTGTTGGATGTAAGGATGTGTACACTTTTAATTTTGAGAAATACCAATCAATTGACTTCCAAAAGGCAACCAACAGACTATAAGAAAGATTCAAAATATCTCACCAACAATATTCTCATGCAGTAAAATATGTATCTCTATTATATTAACATTTCCTTGATTGTCAGTGAAGCTGAAAAGATATTCATATATTTTTGGTCCCTTTTGTGACTAATATCTATAAGATTTTCCTATAAAAACACTATAGTTTTGTTTAGTCATAGTTTGCACATAGTTCTTCATGTTTACCTTTATGTATGCTGTAAACTATGGATTGGAATTTTTTCCAAAGGAAAGTCAATTTTCCCAGCACATTAAATAAAGTCTATTCTTTCCTTATTGATTTTAAAAGACTTCTTTATCATAAATTGAATTATCTAATATAAAGGAATCGCTTTCTGGAGTCCACTGTTTTCCATTTTTCCATCTGTACTTGCCTGTCCTAATACTAGTCTACATAAAGCACAGATTTATAATATGATTTAATATCAGGAGTAATTGTTCATCTTCAGAATTTTCTTGGTTATTTTATGCATCTTTTTTCCATATAATCTTCAGAATGAGCTTATCACTGTATATGAAAAATATTGTTGTGATTTTCATTGTTAAATTGAATTTGATTATTATTTTCTCAAAAATAGGCATCTTCATGGTTTGAGTCTTCTCATATAAACATGATTTGCCTCTTCTATTTGTCTAAGTATTTATGGCAGGTGGGCGGGGGATCCTTTAGCAACAGTTTATAGTTTTATTCATGTAGTTATATAGAGTTCCTGTTATATCTATGTCTAAAGCATTTATGATTTTGTGAATGGGATTTTTTGTATAAAATTTTCTAATTGGTTATCATTGATGCATAGAAATGTTACTGATTTTCACATGTTGGTCTTTTATTCAATCACCCTTCTGAATTGTCTTTATTAATTGTAGTAGTTTCTCAGTTATTTACTTTCAAATAACCAGCAGTCTTGCTTTTCTTTCATTCAGAGAAAGATATAGACATAGATATATACATATATATCTAAAACACACATATCTGATATACACACATTCTTTAATGACATGTAACTTGCATTTTTCTCGAGTCATTGCCTCATATAGGACCTCCAGTGCTATACTAAATTGTGATGTTGATAGTGGGCATTCTTACTTTTCCCAGAGGTCCATTTCATTAAACTTTACAGAAAAAAAACACATTGGTTTTTTTCACTATTTTTTTATATTGTCTATTTGATTGATTTCTACTTTTAATTTTATTAGTTGATTCCCTTTGTTTTCATTGTTCATCTTAATTCTTTTTTCAGCTCTTTAAACTTTACAGTTTATTCATTTTACTATATTTCTTGTTTCCTAATATAAAGTTTATGTATTATTCTAATATAAAATTTATATATTTTAAAGGGCTGCATGTTAGAAATGTTTTATTTTTTTCATTGAGGTATAATTGACACATAACATTATGTTAGTTTCAGGTATACAACGTAATGATTTGATATTTGTATATATTGCAAAATGATCACCACAATAAGTCTAATCAACATTCGTTACCATAGATAGTTACAAATTTTTTTCTTATGATAAGGACTTTTCAGATTTACTCTTTTAGCAACTTCCAAATATCCAATACAGTATTATTTACTGTAGTCAACATACTGTACATTACATCCCCATGACTTACTCATTTTACAACTGGAAGAAATATCTTATTTATGTTAGGGTTATATTATATTGCTCACCCCTACTTAATGGGGTTACGACTAATGTCAAGTTTTGAGGATAAGGGAAGATGACCCTGGAAAAACTCCGTGATGCAGGGAATCAAAGAAATATCTATTACTTTTCATGTTAGTCATGAAACCAAGTCTGTGATGAGCTTTGCAGAACCTAGTGGTTTCCATGGAATGAACAGACAGACAGGTTAGGAATTGTTGTCCTTAGCTGAGGAGGTGGAACCCTGTGTTTCCATTTGGGGACCTTATTATGGCTATACACCCAAACTGCCTGCATTTCTAGGTTTACCCTCTCATCTCTGCGGTAGTTTAAAGGTCAGGAAATTCTTTAGGGATCCTCAGGAAAAAAAAAGAAAAAAATTTTTTAAGTTGGTAAACACACACAAAATAAAAACAGGAGACTGCTGATGAATATCAACATGTAGACAAAGAAGACCTCTATCAACTCCATGTTTAGCAAAAACAGAAGCCTAGGAATACGTTATTGCTACAGTAAATGAAGCAGTCCCCTTAGCAATTCAGAAACATTGGAGAAGTTAGTTAGTCTCTGTGATATCAAGCATGGAATTTGGGTTTTAGATCTGCTCTGGTAATGTCATCATTTTAGAGGTTGATTCAAAGGGAATCATAAAGACATAACTTCCAGGCTTTCGTGTGAGGTGATTAAGGAGCTTAAGGTGAGATTCTAGAGCCTTTGGGACAATTATTGATGTAAAATTTCCCATTGGCAGAAAACGAATATGCAGTGCTTCTTCTCTCTACCTACTATTATCTTCAGCTGGATTTTATTGATGCTATAACAAAGTATGAACTATTTGGATCAATTTCAGGTGAAAGTGCATTTTACAAATAAGTCTTTCAAAACCCTAAACAATGACTCCTAAATGGTTATGGGGGACAAATCACAAGAATACTAGAATTCTAAATGATTCTCTACTAGACTTCTAAGTCTTATTACAAGGCATCCTATGCATTAAAAAGTGAACCCTGAATATGAATGAACTGTCTTAGTCTCCACTCTGTTACACCTAGAAAATTTTGGGAAGCCTAAACCTAGGTGTGCTGCTAATAAAAATGGGGAAGCTTGAATCCTGGAAGACCAGAGTAGGAAGGAGTAGGTAGAACTTCCAAATTGACCCCACAGGATTTGCTCCTCATCTTTGGTCTCCAATGTCTAGCCCAGGAACTGAGCTTGACAACAAGGGTCCTCTCCATGACAGTGATGACTGAAGACAATAAAATAAAAATGGGTCAGAACAAGAATTTTTCCCACCTGTACTAGGGATGTTTCTTTGTTAAGTGATCTCAAAAGCTGAAAGAGGAGACTTGATCAAGGCAGGCTCCAAGCTGAGACCGTTCTTCAGACACCAGGCCTCTGCTAAACCAGCATTCTCATTTGTAAGCCGGTAACTTCAGGACACACAGCAAAGTTTATAAATACCTTTCCCTGTTCCTGTGCCTGTTTATATGTAAGAATATAATGACAAACAGAGGGACACATGGACTCTCTTTCTCAGCATAACATAACCATAAAATAATGTGACTCTCTCCTAATTGCATTATGAGTGAGTCTTCTCTGGCCATGGACTTAACATACAGTAAGCCCTCTTGCTATGAAACGCCTATAAATATGCAATTCATGAATAGTCTAGCTAAGAAGTCTGGTGAGAGCCGTGACTCCTCTTACTGGTGGAAGCCAGGAAACTGCAAAGACAATAAACCTTGGCATCTGCTTCAGGCTAACTGGCTGTGGCCAAGGCACACTGTTCACATGTCTCCTGGGTCTCTGCCAGGCCATTAGTCATTATGCATTCTGCCCCAATGGTACATTAGAAATGGAGTGGGCTCTGAATATGCTTAGAGGGAAGAAAAACACCAGTTTATTTTCGGTTAGGTTTGAATGTTTTGGCCTTCTCCCTTCCTGGGAAAGTTATACTTAAAACAAAAACTGAAATCCTTGTTAGCCAACCTTCAAAGTCACTTTTCCTGTAAAAGTATGCAGTGGTTATTAACAGCTGCTCAAGGAAAAAGATTAAAGCTGAAGAAAATGGGAAAGTTAACACCATATAGATAGTAGATGTCCTTAGTAGAACAATTAAACCTACCTCCTCAAATAATCTGCTTACTTTTTTCTTCTTATTCGTGTCTATACTTTCAAGAGCCTTTCCCATTAGCCAGTCTACCAATTAACACCAATATATGCTGCTCTGTGTACTATCTGCAGTGTTATTGCCCAAAGAATCTTGGGATTGCAATTTTAAGGACAATATCTTTCTGTAAGTAGTAAACCACAGAGATTAATAGCATCTCTACCCCAGACACAATAATAAAAAACAGCTGACAATTTTTTTGAAAAACTCTATTTGGTTTGATCTCCAAACAATAGCTTGACTTGCCTAGCAGTTGAGTCAATTAAGTTTAGGTATCTCCAATGCTAAAAGCATTAAACTGAATGTATAAATCTTTCCAGTCACTGCTTAATCAGTAAGTAAAATCAACATACAAATATGAACCTGCGAACTTGGTTTAATGTGATTTTTGTTACATGTGGTAAACAGAAGTTTTTCAGCTACAAATGGCAGACTTTTCAAACTCTGTTTTCACAGAAATAGGAATTTCCTTTGCTAATGAACTAAAAATTCAAGGGTATACTAACTTTAAGCACAGCAGATCCAGTGACCCAAACAATGTCTCAATCCAGATTCTGTTTGCAGGTTATTCCCTCTGACAGAAGAGAGCTTTTCATGAACTGAAAAGATGGCCACACTCCAAAAAAGTTGTCTTAAAAAATGTTAATAGTGCCAACATTGAGAATACTTGATATATAGGATAGATAACCACAATTACACTGTCAGTAATTAGTACAGCTGGAATAAACTTTTGTATAAAAGTATATATTATTGGTTCAAAATGTATCTCAAAACTTATAATTGTGTCATAAGTTGCTCTTATGATATAAGTTGTGCTTATTAACCTTTACATTCTGTGGCATTATTAAAATCACCCTTAGCTGATACAGACATTTTTGCAACAAAATGGATAAAGTGACGTATATCAAATGCTAATCTGGACGTATCTCTCCTCTAATTAAAGACATTAAGTGGTTCTCCATTAACACTAGAATTAAGACCAAGCTGGTTACTTTGGTATGCCAGGCTCTCCATAATCACAATGTAACTATCTCAATTTCCTGCTCAGCCAGAATAATCATAAAATAAAATAAAATAAAGGCAACATACATCTCCTGCTTATATTATTCTGATAACTTTCAGTACCACAGAAAAATAGGCATTCTTTGGTCTCCAGCATCCATGTAACAGATCTTTGGAAGAATTCTTAATGTCTGCTTTGAGTCACATTGTCCTCTTTAAATTAATCTCCTTGGACATGGAACATTATCTGGTGGTCCGGCCTTGGTCCTCTGCCTGTTCCTTTGTTTGGGCGAGAAGAATACATGGAGTACATGCTGACCTGACTCAGTCAACCAGGATTAACACTGGCCAAGAGAAAGGCCTATTTTGGCAATGTTATATGCTCTTATTATTCTGATTTTAGACAGGCCAGTTTGGACCAAAGATAGTCTCTTTCTTGCAGAACCAAAGAGGCTTGTCCAAAAGTTAAGTTATTAGTTCTAAGTTAAAGTTGGCGTGACAAAGGCGGGGACTCAGGAACTAGAGAAGGAGATAAATACAGTAGGGAGAGGCTGGAGAAGAGAGAAAACTAAATCTCTGCTCTCCTCCCAAACACCTCCTGGCTGGCATCCCTTGCTTAACTGGTAATAATTAATCCGTCTTTAAGGAGTTCTCAACTAGCATATAGACTGGGATAAGGAGCAGATTTTTAGGGAAGGGAACATGTACTACCACATCTAAATGGAATTAAGGGTTGCTCTTACTAGATATAAGGGGGAGGGATACTGGACAAGCCAAAACAAGACATGCTGTTCATAAAAACCAATCATGACAAGCCTTTTATCTATACCTGAATGTGATCTTCTAAGTATTGTTTTGGCTCAGCCTAGGTATTACAGCATTTGGTTCAATTATATATTATCCATTTACTTCAGTAAGGTCATACGTGGTAGGGCTACAAAATCTGGTGGAAGGTATTGTGGTAGAGATGCTAATTTTATCCTTCATGATTTCATATTACATAATGAATGTCATTAAGTGACCTTAAAACCTAAATAATAAATGAAGAGGCAATGTCCATATAGTTGTGCATGTTATATGTTTTATAGATAAATACTTAGTTACAAGGGGACATATCGAGAGGGACTCATCCTACACATAAATGATAAGGTGTTTGCTCACTAATTTTCATAATTTTATAGTTGAAATATGATTGTTTAGACATCTTCATCTTAAAATTAGCAAGAATTAAACTGTAATGGAAATTTTAAAAATACACCAGCAATCTAATTCTAATAACATCAGAATCTAAATCAAATACTTCCACAATTTGAAGCAGATGTTTAATCCATGAAGCCATTCCAGCTGAAGTTCTGAATGCTATTTGAGCCATCAGAATCTCCGCAGGTTTTTATATTGAAGGCAACTTAAATATTGAGAATCGATATTTTAAAATTTAATGTACAATAAGTTAAATGAAAGTCATAGGAACAATTTTTATATAATTTAGCAAATTTTATGCTCTCTCTACAGAAAGAAGGAAATTCACTTTCAGTTTTCCACAAACATGTACTATTTTTCTTTAATCAAAGGAACATTATAATGTTCAGGTGAGAACCTACAAAATAATAAGTGGTAAAAGAGAAACTCTAAACTTAGCACTCTCAAAAAAATAACACCAATTCCCAGGGAATGTAGCCCTGATGTAAACTGCCTCCCCGCTAAACCCTATTACCCCTGCTGAGCTCAGCTGTCTGCATCACTGCTCCCTTTAAGAATTCTTGCATTTCAAAAAGAAACAAATAACTGTATGAACTATTTCATACACCAGAAATGTGTCTTCTCATATTCTCGCTTTCTTCATTCTATAAAATAAGACTAGTCATCTGTATTTTTTTTTTTTTTTTTTTTTTTGCTTATAAGATGGGACTTTATTTGGATGAAATTTCCTGGTGGCTAGTCAGGAAAATGATAATCTGAACAAAGGGATATCAAACATTCCATTTGAAATTATTTAAATTGCTGTAATGTAAAACACTCCTCTCTCTTTCCTTAAATTTTCAGTCAGGCTATGACAAACACACACCCATACACACATACTCACACACACACTAAACTCTCCTGTTTGTATGTACGTATGTATATATATATATATATATTTTTAATAGATCTTTATTGGAGTATAATTGCTTCCTAATACCATGTTAGTTTCTGTTGCACAACAAAGCGAATCAGCCATATGCATACATATGTCCCCATATCCCCTCCCTCTTGCATCTCCCTTCCATCCTCCCTATCCCACCCCTCTAGGTCATCTCAAAGCACCAGGCCGATCTCCCTGTGCTATGCTGCTGCTTCCCACCAGCCAACTATTTTGCATTTGGTAGTGTATGTATGTCAATGCTACTCTCACCTTGCCCCAGCTTCGCCCTCCCTCCCCATGTCATCAAGTCCATTCTCTATGTCTACCTCTTTATTCCGGCCCTGCAACTAGGTTCATCAGTACCATTTTTTTTTAAATTTCACATATATGTGTTAGCATACGGTATTTGTTTTTCTCTTTCTGACTTACTTCACTCTGTATGACAGACTCTAGGTCCATCCACCTCACTACAAATAACTCAATTTCATTTCTTTTTTATGGCTAAGTAATATTCCATTGTATATATGTGCCACATCTTCTTTATCCATTCATCTTTCAATGGACATTTAGGTTGGTTCCATGTCCTGGCTATTGTAAATAGTGCTGCAATGATCATTGTGGTGCATGTCTCTTTTTGAATTATGGTTTTCTCAGGGATTTATGCCCAGTAGTGGGATTGTTGGGTCATATGGTAGTTCTATTTTTAGTTTTTTAAGGAACCTTCATACTGTTTTCCATAGTGGTTGTATCAATTTACATTCCCACCAACAGTGTAGGAGGGTTCCCTTTTCACCACACCGTTTCCAGCATTTATTGTTTCTAGCTTTTTTGATAATGGTCATTCTGACCAGTGTGAGGGGATTGATACCTCACTGTAGTTTTGATTTGCATTTCTCTAATAATTAGTGATGTTGAGCATCTTTTCACGTGCCTCTTGGCCATCTGAATGTCTTCCGCCCATTTTTTAACTGGATTGTTTGTTTTTTTTCATATTGAGCTCTGTGAGCTGTTTGTATATTTTGGACATTAATCCTTTGTCTGTTGTTTCATTTGCAAATATTTTCTCCCATTCTGAGGGTTGTCTTTTTGTCTTGTTTATGGTTTCCTTTGCTGTGCAAAAGCTTTTAAGTTTAATTAAGGCCCATTTGTTTATTTTTGTTTTTATTTCTGTTACTCTAGGAGGTGGGTCAGAGAAGATCTTGCTGTGGTTTATGTCAAAGAGTCTTTTTCCTATGTTTTCCTCTAAAAGTTTTATAGTGTCTGCTCTTACATTTAAGTCTTTAGTCCATTTTGAGTTTATTTTTGTGTACGGTGTTAGGGAGTGTTCTAATTTCATACTTTTACTTGTAGCTGTTCAGTTTTCCCAGCACCACTTATTGAAGAGGCTGTCTTTTCTCCACTGTATGTTCTTGCCTCCTTTGTCGTAGTTTAGGTGCCCATGTGTGCGTGGGTTTATCTCTGGGAATTCTATCCTGTACCATTGATCTATATTTCTGTTTTTGTGCCAGTACCATACTGTCTTGAGTACTGTAGCTTTGGGGTATAGTTTGAAGTCGGGGAGCCTGATTCCTCCAACTCCGTTTTTCTTTCTCAAGATTGCTTTGGCTATTCGGGGTCTTTTGTGTTTCCATATAAATTGTAAGATTTTTTGTTCTAATTCTGTGAAGAATGCCATCGGTAGTTTGACAGGGATTGCATTGAATCTGTAGATTGCTTGGGTAGTATAGTCATTTTCACAATATTGATTCTTCCAATCCAAGAACATGGTATATTTCTCCATCTGTTTATGTCATCTTTGATTTCTTTCATCACTGTTTTATAGTTTTCTGAGTACGAGTCTTTCGCCTCCTTAGGCAGGTTTATTCCTAGGTATATTATTCTTTTTGTTGCAGTGGTAAATGGGAGTGTTTCCTTAAGTTCTCTTTCTGATTTTTCGTTGTTGGTGTATAGGAATGCCAGAGATTTCTGTGTATTAATTTTGTATCCTGCAACCTTACCAAATTCATTGATTAGTTCTAGTAGTTTTCTGGTAGCATTTTTAGGATTTTCTATGTATAGTATCATGTCATCAGCAAATAGTGATAGTTTTACTTCTTCTTTTCCAATTTGTATTCCTTTTATTTATTTTTCTTCTCTGATTGCTGTGGCTAGGACTTCCAAAACTATGTTGAATAAGAGTAGTGAGAGTGGATATCCTTGTCTTGTTCCTGATCCTAGTGGAAATGCTTTCAGTTTCTCACCATTGAGTATGATGCTTGCTGTGGGTTTGTCATATATGGCCTTTATTATGTTGAGGTAGGTTTCCTCAATGCCCATTTTCTGGAGAGTTTTTATCATAAATTCATGTTGAATTTTGTCAAAAGCTTTTTCTGCATCTATTTAGATGATCATATGGTTTTTAGTCCTTAATTTGTTAATGTGGTGTATCACTTTGACTGATTTGCATATATTGAAGAATCCTTGCATCGTGGGATAAATCCCACTTGATCATGGTGTATGATCCTTTTAATGTGCTATTGGATTCTGTTTGCTAGTATTTTGTTCAGGGCTTTTGCATCTATGTTCATCAGTGATATTGGTCTATAATTTTCTTTTTTTGTGATATCTTTTTCTGCTTTTGGTATCAGGGTGATGGTAGCTTCGTAGAATGAATTTGGGAGGGTTTCTCCCTCTGCAATTTTTTGGAAGAGTTTGAGAAGGATGGGCGTTAGCTCTTCTCTAAATGTTAGATAGAATTCACCTGTGAAGCCATCTGGTCCTGGACTTTTGTTTGTTGGAAGATTTTAAATTACAGTTTCAACTTCATTATTTGTGATAGGTCTGTTTATATTTTCTAATTCTTCCGGGTTCAGTCTTGGAAAATCGTACCTTTCCAAGAATTTGTCCATTTCTTCATGGTTGTCCATTTTATTGGCATATAGTTGTTTGTAGTAGTCTCTTATAATCCTTTGTATTTCTGCAGTGTCAGTTGTGATTTCTCCTTTTTCACTTCTAATTTTATTGATTTGCATCCTCTCCCTTTTTTTCTTGATGAGTCTGGCTAAGGGTTTATCAATTTAGTTTATTTTCTCAAAGAACCAGCTTTAGGTTTTATTGATCTTTGCTATGGTTTTCTTCATTTCTATTTCATTTTTCTGCTCTGACCTTTATGATTTCTTTCCTTCTACTGACTTTGGGTTTTCTTTGTTCTTCTTTCTCTAGTTGTTTTAAGTGTAGGGTTAGATTGTTTATCTGAGATTTTTCTTGTTTCTTGAGGTTAGATTGATTTGCTATAAACTTCCCTCTTAGAACTGCTTTTGCTGTGTCCCATAGATTTTGGGTCATCGTGTTTTCCTTGTCATTTGTTTCTATGTATTTTTAAATTTCTTCTTCGATTTCTTCAGTGATCTCTTGGTTATTTAGTAGCACACTGTTTAGCCTCCATATATTTGTGTTTTTTACAATATTTTTCCTGTAATTGATTTCCAAAGTCATAGCGTTGTGGTCAGAAAAGATGCTTAGTATGATTTCAATTTTCTTAAATTTACCGAGGCTTGATTTGTGACCCAAGATGCAATCTATCCTGGAGAATGTCCCATGTGCATTTGAGAAGAAAGTGTATTCTGCCACTTTTGGGTGGAATGTTCTATAAATATCAATTAGATCTATCTGGTCTATTGTGTCATTTAATGCTTGTGTTTCCTTATTTATTTTCTGTTTGGATGATCTGTCCATGGGTGTAAGTGGGGTGTTAAAGTCCCCTACTATTATTGTGTTACTGTCAATTTCTCCTTTCATGATTGTTAGCATTTGCCATATGTATTGAGGTGCTCCTATGTTGGGTGCATAAGCATTTATAATTGTTGTATCTTCTTCTTGGACTGATCCTTTGATCATTATGTAATGTCCCTCCTTATCTCTTGTAACATTCTTTATTTTAAAGTCTATTTTATCTGATATGACTATTGTTACTCCAGCTTTTGATTTCCATTTGCATGGAATATCTTTTTCCATCCCTTCACTTTCAGTCTGTATGTGTCCCTAGGTCTGAAGTGGGTCTCTTGTAGACAGCATATATATGGGTCTTGTTTTTGTATCCATTCAGCCAGTCTGTGTCTTTTGGTTGGGGCACTTAATCCATTTACATTCAAGGTTATTATCGATATGTATGCTCCTATTACCATTTTCTTAATTGTTTGGGTTTGTTTTCATGGGTCTTCTTCTTCTCTTGTGTTTCCTGCTTAGAGAAGTTTCTTTAGCATTTGTTGTAAAGCTGGTTTAGTCGTGCTGAATTCTCTTAGCTTTTGTTTGTCTGAAAAGCTTTTGGCTTCTCCATCGAATCTGAATGAGATCCTTGCTGGGTAGAGTAATCTTGGTTGTAGGTTTTTCTCTTTCATCACTTTAAGTATATCCTGCCACTCCCTTCTGGCCTGCAGAGTTTCCACTGAAAAATCAGCTGATAACTTTATGGGGATTCCTTTGTATGTTATTTTTTGTTTTTCCCTTGCTGTTTTAATATTTTTTCTTTGAATTTAATTTTTGTTAGTTTGATTAATATGTGTCTTGGTGTGTTTTTCCTAGGGTTTATCCTGTATGGGACTCTCTGTGCTTCCTGGACTGAGTGACTATTTCCTTTTCCATGTTAGGGAAGTTTCCCACTATAATTTCTTCAAATATTTTCTCAGACCCTTTCTTTTTCTTTTCTTTTTCTGGGACTCCTATAATTCAAATGTTGGTGTGTTTAGTGTTGTCCCAGAGGTCTCTGAGATTGTTTTCAATTCTTTTCATTCTTTTTTCTTTATTCTGCTCCTTGGCAGTTATTTCCACCATTTTGTCTTCCAGCTCACTTATTCATTCTTCTGCCTCAGTTATTCTGTTATTGATTCCTTCTCGTATATTTTTCATTTCAGTTATTGTGTTGGTCATCTCTGTTTGATTGTTCTTTAGTTCTTCCAGATCTTTGTTAAACATCTCTTGTATCTTCTCAATCCGTGCTTCCGTTCTATTGCTGAGATTCTGGATCATCTTCACTATCATTACTCTGAATTCTTTTTCAGGTAGATTGCCTATTTCCTGTTCATTTATTTTGTCTTGTAGGTTATTACCTTGCTCCTTCATGTGTGACATATTTTTTTGCCATATCATTTTTTCTTTTTTATGAGTGGGATTGTGTTCTTGTTTTACTGGTTGTTTGGCCTAAGACTTCCAACACCGGAGTTTGTTAGCTATTGGGTAGAGCTGGGTCTTGGTGCTGGGATGAGGAACTCTGTGAGACCTCACTCTGATGAATATTCCCTGGGGTCTGAGGCTCTCTGTTAGTCCCGTGGTTCAGACTCAGAGCTCCCACCACAGAAGTTTCTGCCCAACCCCGTGCTTACAAATCAAGATCCCACAAGCCGTGTGGGGTGGCAAAAAAAAATAGAGAGAACAATAACAAAGTAAAAAATAAAATTAGACTAGGAAACTAACAGATATGTTAGAAAGAAGGTAAAAATAAAAATATAGATGAATCAACAACCGGAAGGTACGTCAGTATCACAATAGTAAAAAAGAGGATCAGGGAAAAGGAAAAAAAAAAAAAAAAAGGATGGGGGGAAAGGCCTTGGCTGTGGAGAGCAGGGCCTAAGCAACATGAGGTTTGGGTGGTGGGTGGGGCCAATGCCCAGGACCCACAGGGTTGAAAAAGGCCCTGGGGGCTGTGGGAGGTGGGGCTTAGGCTCAAGGAACAGAAGGGGCCCAGGCTTGTCCCCCACCCCTGGTCTCAGAGGGCAGGGGACCTCACCTGGGAGCCCAGCAGGCTTCCTGGGCTTGAGTGGGTAGAGCAAATGCCCTCCTCTCCTCTCCTGCTCCTCCGGTCTGGGGTCTGAGAGGGCCCCTCCCACCTGCCTCTCCTGATCTCCTCAGTCTCCCTCCTATGCCCCCAGGACCAATGAGGGGAGGGGGTCCTTGGAGGGCAGGGGACCAGCCTGGGAGCTCAGCAGGCTCCCTGTGTCCGAGTGGGCAGGGCAATCACCCTCCGCTCCTCTCCCACTCCTTCCACAGGGCCCCGCCCACCTGCCTCTCCTGATCCCCCCACCTCCTTCCTATGCCCCCAAAGACCCATGCAACCTGGAAGCGGCTTTGGAGGGCAGGGGATCAGCCTGGGAGCTCAGCAGGCTCCCTGGGCCTGAGTGGGCAGGGCAGTCACCCTCTGCTCCTCTCTCACTCCTCCTGGATGGCCCCTCCCACCTGCCTGTCCTGATCTCCCCAGCCTCAGGGACGCTGATCTTGCCTGGCCTCCACTTCTCCTCCCCTCTCGGTCCCCTTATGTTCTACCGGTTCACTGTGGGGTTCCTCCCATCTCCTTGGAGGTTAGAGTCCCCCACCAGTGGCCGGCAGGCGCCCTAGTTGTGGGGAGATGCTAACTCCGCATCTTCCCACACCACCATCTTGACTCCTCCCCCATGTGTATTTTTAGCATAGTCTTAAAGTCTAAGCGTTCCATTTAGAGATACTCAAGTATATCTGGGGAAGAAGAGTAATAAGTACACAACCATCACGTATATATAAGAATTGTGTATAATAAACTTCATTCCATTTAAGTGGATGGATACTAGCATATCTTAAGCTGCTGTAAATGATTTTTAGGAGAACGATGAAAAAAATGTTTGGAAAACACATCCCAGCGTAAGATATAAGAGACTGGAGAGAAAGCAGCAAAAGGCAAAGAACTGACATGTTTTGAATGTCTACTATGCACAAAGAACTACAGAGACAAATTTTCATAATGAAAAGAAATACATAAAATATTTTTTTTTTTCAGTCTCCACAGTTTCTTTACAAACTTCTAGCATTCTTTCAAGTCAGGCTTAATTTCTGTCAAGCCTTCAGTTTGTGAGATAAAACCAATCTGCTGCATTGCATTTATAGCCTGAATCTATAGTCCTGTCTATCCATTCCTTTCTCATTCTGTATGTCTATCTATTTGTTTGGAGAATTTATACTAGGAAACCAGGAACTGACTACACCATTTCCTAGGACATAAAATATATTCCCAAACATACACATAAATGTATTGACTCAAAAACAAAGCCATATAGCTAAATGATGAGATTCTAAATATTATAGATTTAGGTTCCCCAAAGTGTCTTAAATGCTTCCAATGTTATTTAATAAGCAAAAGGGTAAATCTACAGTTTAATGATTACATACATAGATTATGACACGCAAAAGGTCATAATTCCTCGATAAACCTTAATCAGGCTCTCCATTTTTTTTAAAGAAAAAATTTCCTTTTGTATTGTGGGGAAGGGGAGCCCAGTGAATTAAAATCAGCACTCAGGATTCTCTCGTTAACTCCAGACCATTTGTTCAGCCCCTGGCCTCTGTTAGCCTCTACAAGGGTTTTAGTGGCTCTAAGGGAAGTTTATTCAACTGCTTCTCATCACATCCACCCACGCAGATTTACATGCAAAGAGCTCAGGATGTCCAAAAACGTGGACTTTGAAAACAGAGAGGAAGAGAGAAAGGGGGGAAAAGAGCAAGAGAAACATTTTTGAAATGTGTGCTTCTAACCCATTTGTAATAACTGCAGTCTTTACACAGGCCATTTTACTGAAATTATTAGCTGTTAGAAGTTTTGTCATCATCACTGGAGTATGTTGAGCTCACCAGGACACCTCATGCTTTTCAAAGCAAAAGAGAGAGGCAGGAAATAACTGCTAGTCCATTTTTTTTAAATTTTCTGAAATGTGATGATAAATTAAGGTGACTGTATGTACAAAAGGGGTCCCCAGTGAGAATTGATCTCTTAGAACACTCCTCATAGTGGTGCTTCTGTGTCATCCACCCTGGAGGGACTCTTGGAACCATTTGTTTGCATTCCCACTCCCATCTCAGCCTAATCTTAAATCAACTATTCTATTCTATTCCGGTGTTTTGAAGTGATGGGTTTCTTCATGGTCAGCCTGGGTCTACTTATTCATTGCCCAGAAGGAAAAGAAAAAACACAAAACAAATAAAATTTAAGAGAAAATGGACAAAATTAAAAGAGGCTGGAACAGAATGTTTTATCCTCACGGTGCCTGCTTTTTCCATAGATTTCTTTTGAGAGAAACTGTTAACTCTCCAGTTCCTGCCAAAGGAAGTATTTTATAAAACCCTTTATACAAAAGTGGTAATGTTCTGACCATGTTTGTGGACCCTCTGGTAGGAATCGCTGGGCCAGGGTTGGTCTATGACAGAGAGGAGACCAATCTACAGGTGGACGAGCAATTTGTGAAGTAGCCTAGCCTTAGAGCTTCACTCAACAGCTACCACAATGAACCTCTCCCAGGAATTAGAATTGGGAGCTCAGAGTCAGGGAGTCTGGAACCCAAAGCTGGATAGGAAACTGAAGAGAAAAGATATACAGAAGAAGTAGAAATGGAAAGAATAGCTGATTCTTGTTAACTACTAAAAGAGTGCCAAAAAAAATAATAATAATAATAGGCAAACAATAATAATCATTATTATAATTATTTATTGGAGAAGCAGCACTAGGTTTCTGAATGGTCCTCCATTTGTTAAAATGTTTCTTGGATGCCAGTCCTCCTCTGAACATGTGCAGGCTTACCTTGCTCTGCGAAGCCTGACCACCACGACTGAAAAAATCTATTTTTTTCTCTGTGAATCTGTATTACAGATTACTCCCTGACTTGAATTAGTTTGAGTGGTTTCTGTTATTTGCAACCAAACAATCTGACTAACACCAGGGGTCAGTAAAGATATTGTAATTTGAATCAGTGAGACTTTGTAGATTTAAAGTAAAGTGAAATAGATGATTAAGAACCTAGTCCACATAACTATGGGACAACAAAAAACTTTACAATATATTCATGTATCTAAAATTTCAGTTTTCTCTTTTACTTTTGATGATTTATCTAACTGTTCATACTAGAAATCTGAGTGTTGTCCTTCACACTCCTTTCCTCTCACTTTCCACAGTCACCCAAACCTGATGATTCTGCCTTCAAATTATATCTTGTTTAAAAAAAATTATTTATTTAATTTATTTATTTCTGGCTGTGTTGGGTCTTCATTGCTGTGTGTGGGCTTTCCCTGGTTGCGGCGAGTGGGGGCTACTCTTTGTTGCAGTGCGCAGGCTTCTCACTGCGGTGACTTCTCTTGTTGCAGAGCACGGGCTCTAGGTGCGCAGGTTTCAGTAGTTGTGGCTCACAGGCTCAGTAGTTACGGCTCGCGGGCTCTAGAGCGCAGGCTCAGTAGTTGTGGCGTACGGGTTTAGTTGCTCCGCGGCATGTGGGATCTTCCTGGACCAGGGCTCGAACCCATGTCCCCTGCACTGGCAGGTGGATTCTTAACCACTGCGCCACCAGGGAAGCCCCTCAAATTATATCTTAAAACCTTCTACCATATCTCAAATCCTTCACCTTGACACTAGTAATGCTGACTTCAACTATGGAAACTGCCTTCCAGCTGACCACCATGGTTTCTTACAGAAATTATTTCTTCTCTCTGATACATTCAAATCAGTCATTTGTTTAAAACTCTTCAATGTCATCTTGTTTCTTTTAGGTTAAGGGCAAAATCCCTCAGCATAATCTTCCAGACTCAGCAATCCAGCCCCTGCACAACTACTCCAGTCTTGGACTCCAAATTGCCCTATTTCTTCTCCCCAGTTATAGACGGTTCTCTTTTCAACCTCCAAGTCTTTTTTCCCAGCCTACTGCTTACTGAAACATTTCCTCCCATCCCACTACCTCCACTCCCACTCCACTCGCCTGGCTTAATTCTTAATCTTACTGTCAATTTTAAAGTCCCTGTTTAAAATTCACTTCTTCAGAGAAACTTTTCCTGACACTGCATTACAGATCATGCTCTTCTGTTGCATGATTTCAAGACAACCCATGTTATTCATGCATAGCACTTATTACATTTTTGACTATACAGTCATTTGAGACCCTAAATCATTTTGCCTTGTGAGATCACCTTTCCTTTAATATCTATAAATAGAATTTAATTCCTGACTTTTAACATTATGTAAAAATTGTTAGATATAATCTCCAAATCTCACATATGTTTGAGATGGTTGAATGTAAAATATCAGCTATATAATATCAAAATTGACTTTCTGGGGCTTGGGGGACCTTAATAATGCTTTCTTTCATAATGAATAATGTGATTTTATAGATTTTGTGAAATTTTTAAGAGTTTTAAAATTTAAATTCTTTGAATTTTTTTCATAATATCATGCATGTAAGAACAGGTCAGGAAGGAGAAAGGGAGCTGGGGAGGATTTCAAATGTTCATAAATTTGGAAGTGTCTCATATTAACTGTCCTTTTCCTATATATGCATAGTAAGTATATGTGTGTACAGAAAATGCCACCCTGAGGATAGACGAATCTCACTTCCTCATTAACAAGACTCTAAATAAGAATTGTGAGACAGATCAAAAGATCATTGGAGAGGGACAACCATTCGATGGTAAGTAGGGAAAGACAGGCTTTCTGAGTGGCAAACAAAAGCATCATCTAACTAAAAGCACGGAGAGGCATATAGTTCTGAAAGGCACTGATGCCCAGCACAAGCAAAGTTTAAGTACTCAAATAGAAGGTGCCATCCTCCAGTATAATCAACTCCAAATGAAAGTTATTGATAGGTTCATGAGAGCATCTCCTTGGAGAGACATGCCTTTTCAAATGCAGCTGAACCAAGTCTAGCACAGTAGTTGACTACCAGTTTGGGAGGCAAATGATATATACATTAAGGCAGAAAAAAAGGAGTTTAAATATTTAACAAAAATTGATTATACTTGGATATGAAGCAACGGTGTCTGAAAGACTGTTACTATAACTGGGCTCTGATTTGGAAAAGTGAACTCCATGTTTCAATAGTAAGATCCTTTTCCATTCCACTGTATAGTGTGCTCTAGAATTTCTAACTAGCTAATTTTCCTCCTGAGTATTTCCCAGCATCTCACCATGCTGTTTGCTGGATGTCTCTCTCGCTCCATCTCCTTTTCTCTCTTGGATCCCTGAACAGCTCTTTTCCAATTTGCCTCAGAAAATTCAAAACTTTCCCAACTTTAATACGTTAAGCAATTTATTTCTAACTTTTGGCCAACCTAGTTTATCTCAGCCACATCCTATGGACACTCTTTGACAGCCATCAAAACAATTCCCTAAATAAGACCACTTATCTCCCAAAAAGTAACAAGCTTTCTATCAACATTTATCTTTTTGTCACTATACTTATATGGTTCTTTGCTTCTTTTTTTAAAAAATTAATTTATTTTTGGCTGCACTGGGTCTTGGTTGCTGCGCACGGGCTTTCTCTAGTTGCGGTGAGTGGGGGCTACTCTTCGTTGCGGTGTGTGGGCTTCTCATTGCGGTGGCTTCTCTTGTTACGGAGCATGGGCTTCAGTAGTTGTGGCACACGGGCTCAGTAGTTGTGGCTCGCGGGCTCTAGAGCACAGGCTCAGTAGTTGTGGCGCACGGGCTTAGTTACTCCGCAGCATGTGGGGTCTTCCTGGACCAGGGCTCAAACCCGTGTCCCCTGCATTGGCAGGTGGATTCTTAACCACTGCACCACCAGGGAAGCCCGGTTCTTTGCTTTTTAAACCTCTCTTTTCTCCACTAACCTATAAGTTCTGTGAAGGTAAGAGCCATATCTGTTTTCTTCTTTTCTGAATCTCTAGCACTTAGCATGGCAAGAATAAAATAAGAGCCCAATATACATTTCTTTGATGAATAAATAAATGTGTTGGTAGTTCTTCTTGGCACAGATTGAAAAGTATTGATGACACCTTCCTGAGGAACCCACTCAAACATATTTTATGTATGAGTACCAGTCTGGAATGACAATGTTCCTTTTGATTGTAGAATATATGGGGATGATGCTTAGGGCTACACTGATAACGGGACCATGGCTGGTCTGCAGACCTGGATCTGGCTCCTTGAAATCTCCTGTAGCCTCATCCACTGCCTGCATCCAGGGACAGAGTCAAAGGTAGCAGAATGATAGTAGGAAAGCTAGATAAGCCAAGAAGAAGCTCACACTGAAGTAGGAGAGGTCCACAGAGATGTAATAAACACTCCCAGATAATGATATGCACAGTTGTCCTTCGTCATAACTAGATGTCAGGATTGCCAGACATCTCACAGCACTCCTTCACTGGTCAGTTTATCAACTAACACAACACACTGCTGCAAATGTGAAAGTTCAGTAGCAGCATCTCCATTTTACATATAAAGAAACAAGGCTTGGAGTTAAGAAACTTAACAAATACCTAGCTGATAACTAGGGGAACCGGAATCTGAGCTCTGGTGGGTCTGACCTTTTTCCTTCCCCTCCATGCTCTTGATTATATTTCCACCATGGTCAGAAATATGGAGAGGAAAAAAATCAATGCTTAAAAATGAAGATGCTGATTTTTTTTTAAAACAGCATATGTTTGACCTAGAGAAATATCACCAAGTATTTCCCTTAAACTAGTCTAAGTAGCTTTACTGTAAAGAGGTTTCTGATCCAAAAGTTAGTCCACAGTCAAACAAATGGAGAAAACTGTTGGCTAAACTGTCATGTATCCTTGTTGCTTATTGTGATGTTTTGCAAACTAGAACTGCAGCTCCCCTGAGAAGGTTTCTCATCAAGTTATCTTCTTAACACTGAAGATATTATGGGTTTAAAATGAAGTATGCATTGTTTCTTAAATTAGAAAACCAAAAATGCTGAAAGGATTTTTTTAAATTTTGGTCTAAACACACAAAATGAAATAGAAGGTTGAAACTATTCTGTAACTAATTTTAAAATAAATATTAACTTAAATATAACCTTTCCTCAATTATTTAAATATTTAGATAAAAGTGGTTTGTTTTTACTATACTAGAGATTTTCCCAGGTGCCCATTTAATCAGTGGAAATGAGGATGCTTTTAAAAAGTAAACCATCTTAATAAACATGCTTTTAAATAAGAACAAGTGATTAAAGTGTAACATGTTTTGTGGCTGGTATATTATTGTATCTATTTGCATCCAGAACTGTCACATAAATTTCTTCCATATTAAGAAATGATCTCTCATGTGTATAGTTGTGGTTTGTTTTCAATTCTGTCCAAGTTTTGTAAACATGTCATTTACCTTGCTTCAAATGTCACTGGTATAATGATAGAAAATGTCTAATATTGGCAATTATAGCTTTAGGCTCAAACAGGAATAACACATTACTTCCAACAAGCCCCATCCTTGTATTTCATTTCACGTGGGCAGTATTTCCTCTCTTCTGTTTTCCCTGGACACTTGCCTGCTTTCACAGTACCATGCACCACACATCCTGTTTATTAGTTTAAAGGAGTTTAACAAGAGGATTTATTTTATGTTTTTCTCTGTCCACCAAAGTCAATTTACTACTCTTATAAAAAGCGCCTGTTCATTCTGTGTCTCATATGACTCCGTCTGTAACGTTGCAGATGATGTTCAGTCACCTTACTTACTATCATCTATGCTGATTTTCCTTTCATGATTATTGCCCAGTAGCAATTTAATTGTCAATTTGATTCAGAACTTAAAAAATTGTTCTATCCACTTTTTGAGAATTCAAAATATTTTTCTTTTGTACATTTTGTTCATCATGCTCCTCAAAAGAACCCAATTGTGTCCAATTCTATTGCAATATATTAATTTGTCTCCACTACAGGGACCCCTACTTTAGATTTATGACTTTTAGCAAAGTGGAGGGAACATATCTTACTTTAACATAATTTAACATAGTCCCTAGCACGACTGCTTGAACAAACTAAATACCATTACACTGATGTTCTATTTACAGAAAAGGTCTTATTATTTAGCATTTATGTAAACTACATGCTGAGTTCCCTTAGAGACCCACAATCCAAACTAAAAATATGCCCTATCATTTCCCCTGATGTGACCACTAATGAGTCTCTCTCTGATGGTCCCAACATGCCTTGGTGTAAAGAGCACAGAACTAGAAGTGCCAGCCCTTGTGACATTGTACATGGCTAATGCACTTCCCTGGAGCATGGTTATATTATTTTTTTCTTTCTTAGAGCCCGTCACACTCTCTGAACAGTGGTATGCAGAGACATATTGGGAACACTGTTAAATTCTTCATCCAATGTCTTTATCCTTTCAAATGTGTCACAACAATAATTCCTGGCCCAAGGCCATGTCCCCAAGAAGCAAATAATCTCTCTTACTCAAAATATAAAAGTCTTGTCTTCAGATTCTTCAACTTCCCCACTTCATACTAGAAGAATAGCTTCATTTGGCTCGCCACACGGAATGTTGTTTTCCTGGCTCCAAATATCATGAATGCTAAATTCAATTACATAATGAACCATATGATGTGGATACTGCTGGAGCACTATGTGGGTCAGTGGGACTAAGCACAAATTAAATAATCAAAACCACAGTTAGTGTGGAATGCTCATTTGGGCTTGCTAGGGAGGCAGGGATGGGGGCTCAGATACTATTAGAGTGAATCATGGTGACTCTATTCTGATCCTATAAATACACTCTTGTATAGTGCAAGGAAGAATGATATACTCAGTTTACCTTGGATGCAAAGGACACAGAGGGAAGCAAGGAAACAGGAAATCATTAGCAGACACTCCCACACCAAACCTCCTTATAGGCTACTGGCCTCTGGCTCAGGTGCTCATCCCTGGATGAATCAGCTTTTACCATAAAGGCAGGGTTAAAAGTAACTCTTCATGGTGATCACAGATATGAAGGAACATTGTAACACAGAAGTAGCTTGGTATAGTAGCTGTGTAAATAGAATCAGTCTGTCTATGTTCAAATTCAACATTTAGCAATTACCACCTGTGTAATTTTGGGCAAAATATCTAACCTGTCTAAATGTGAAGTTCCTTTTCTGCACAATGAAAGTAAAATTAATACTACTTCCCTCAAAGTGTTCTTATGAAGATATTCAGATAAGGCACTTAAATAGTTGGCTTTTAGTAAGTAGTCAGATTTAAGTGGTTGTTGTTATTGTTGCTATTCAAATCTTCATGAATAGCCTATTTCTATATGGGTGTAGAAACCATCTCAGTTAGGGTGACCAACCATCCTGGTTCATTGGAGGATAAAAGGGTTCTAGGGCACTGAATTCAGAGTGCTAAATCTGGGAAGTCCTGGGCAAACCAGCATGAGGTGGTCACCCTAACTCAGAAGTAATCATGCTACTACAAAAGTCACAAGCCTTTTTGCTTTTTTCCAATTAAAGTACTATCTCTATGACTTGTATTCTTTGCACTGTTTAGCAAAAAGGGAGTTGGAAATGTAATTACTAACAAGTGCCACTAGCTGGGAAGAAGTGGAAGCTAAAGTATTCACAGAATAGTCTTAAAAAATCCATGAAGGCAGAGTCCTTTTTCAATGGAGAGTACTCTTTAAGAAAGAGATAGTGACTGATACTATTTTTTTCTCTAGTTATTAAATTTTTTACAGTTGTCCTTTTGTTTCATTGTTAATAGAGTGGTTGCTAAGACAATCCCTTCTGGATGGAAACAGAAATAAGATGTTGATGGGGCTGCTATTACTCTCTGCTGCTCAGCCATCTGCAGGGAGAACTATTTCATGATTATCTTTCTCCTATGGGTGCTCATAGGAGTAAAAGAAAAAAAGATATTAGCTGCTCTGGAGTGGAAGGTGGGAGTGAGAAAAGGAAGTGCTGTGAGAGACATTTGTTTAAGGCTGATCTTTGGGGAAATCGGGGTACTTCGTTTTTTGTTTTGTGTCATTTTTTTTCATACTACTATATTTTATGCATTATTAAAGCATTTGTTAGGATTATGACATCCTCAAAAGGTGATTTCATGAAAAGATTTGGACATACCATATAAAGAATGTCTTTTTTCTGTATTCATCAAAATGAAAGATTTCCTGGCCTCTGTCTCTCCAGTCAGCCACCAGCAGCTGGAAAGGCCCTTGAATCCCCTGTATTCATTTTTGATGTCACCTAAGATATAAACCACAACAGTTACCTCTTCATGGTTTGAGAGCAGAACTCACTTACAAAGCTAGAAAGAGATTGAGTTCCTTCTTGCAGATGGCCAAATGCCATTTTTCATGCCTAAACAACTCTACTTCCTTTATCAGTATGTCAGATACTGATGTGTTGATGAAACTGAAAATAACTCTTGTACAATGAATTATCTTTCTTGATGGGTATGTGACAGTTTCATCTAAAAATACTTAGCAAGTAATTATAGTAACGATTATAATTATATACTGACCATGTAGCAGACATTAGGCTAATTACTTTTTATGTATTATCTCATTTATTTCTAAACATCTATGTATTTATTCCTTACATCTTTTTCCAGAGAGATGAGGAAATTTAGGCTCATATAGGAAAAGCAATTTGCCCAGGTCTCACTATATAGCAGAATCTGTCTTTGAACTCAAATTTGACTGTCTCTAATACCATAATCTTACCCACACGTTACATTTTCTTGCTACTTAAAAGCATCTGTACTAGATACAATCAGACACGCACATGAATAAAAAACATAGTGTCCTCTATAAGAGTAAAATCTTTTAGTAAGGCAAAACACAGACTGAGGAAAAAAACTTGACTTTGGACAAAGAGCTTAATTTTACTGACACTGTAGTACCGTCACAAATGAGAATACTAATTTCCAATGCACAAGTTTGTTGTTAGGATGTAATGAGAATGCATGTAAATTAAAACAGATGTTCAATGCCTGTACCAGAGCTATTTGTGTCTCCCCTGTCCCACCACATGGTCAATTCATGCAGGTATAGACCTCCTTCCTGTCTCCCCTGTAGATTCCCAGGGCTCTTCAGCTTTCTGGCTGTGCTGAGGAACACCCTCTGGAAAAAAGATCTTATGGAAATTGCACAATGGCAGAGTAAAGACTTTAGGTACTCAGTGGATCTCCACTCCCAGAAGAAAAAGGAGACATAGGAGTGGTAAAATGGTGAGGTTGCTGATCCAGAAGGATCTCACTCACATGAAGACAGGGCAGGACTTGACTGCAGACCACTTCGATCCTGAACTTTTCTGTGGTGCTCCTGTCCTCCATCTTGGCTCACTCTCCTCACCCCTTGGGCAAGGACCCTGACTTTAAGACCCTGTTCCCAGTTACGTGCTTCCCAGCACACAGATTACTTTCTCTCTGGTTTCTACCTCCAACTTTCCCTGCACAATCCCTTTTACTCTCTACTCACCTCTCTCTTTTCTTTTCCTCTCATATAATTGCCTTCAATGGCCTATCAGAATAGCCTTAATAACTCCTTAAAATATGGACTCAAATTGTGAATATCAGAAAAATAGTTCCCTTTTTCTCATATCCTACCATACTTTCCAATGCCCTTTCCACTTACCCCATTCTTCTCCATTTATCCATCAAGTAAAACCCAAATGTCACATGTCTGAAAATTTCCCAAGTCTACCAAAGCAGAAAAAAAAAAATCTCTTCTTCCACTGGGATCTAAAAGCCTTTTAAGTAAAATTTCATCACAGTACTTATCATTTCTTATTATAATTATTTGCTTATATGTCTTGGTCTTTAAGAGAATGTAAGTTCCCTAAAAAATTAACCATGCCACAGTTAACTATGTGTTGGCAGGGTCTGCCAGGGGAAAAGCTAGGGACTATCCTTTTTTATTCCTGTCTCTTTGTTCCTATACTGATTGGTCTTAGAATAAGAGCAGAAATGCAAATAGGAAATTTAAGAGTCTCAAATGAAAATTTTGTCTAGAGTTGTCTAGAAAATAAAAATGAGCAGTAAGAGAATAATTAGGTAAATAAATTTTGATATACCCATTCTATGAAATACTATAATATGGAGCTACACATACATATATACATATACAATTTATATGTATATATACATATACATATAAATTGATGTCAAAAGTTACCTTATGTATTATTAAGTAGAAAAAGCAGCCACAGAATATCTTTTGATCATGATATAAATTATGTAAATTATGTAATTTTAAAAATCCAGGGGCTTCCCTTGTGGCGCAGTGGTTAAGAATCCGCCTGCCAATGCAGGGGACACGGGTTCGAGCCCTGGTACGGGAAGATCCCACATGCCACAGAGCAACTAAGCCCATGCGCCACAACTACTGAGCCCGTGTGCTGCAACTACTGAAGTCCACGTGCCTAGAGCCTGTGCTCCACAACAAGAGAAGCCACCACAATGAGAAGCCCGCACACTGCAATGAAGAGTAGCCCCCACTTGCCACAACTAGAGAAAGCCTGTGCACAGCAACAAAGACCCAACACAGCCAAAAATAAAATAAATTAATTAAAAAAAAAATCCATGTAGGTGCAAGAAGGGGGAATAAAAAAAATCTGAATAACTCTCTATGCATGTAAGTTAGTTATGTTATAAAAAGATTTTTGATGCACACAATATGTAAAGATGTAATTTTGTGACACCAACAACTAAAAGAGGTGGGGTGGAGCTGTAAAGGAGCAGGGTTTTTGTATGTTATTGAAGTTAAGCTTATATATATTCAAATTATAGTGCTATAACTTTAGAATGTTAAATGTAGTCCCCATAGTAACCACAAAGAAAATAGCTATAGAATATACACAAAAGGAAATGAGAAAGGAATTTGAATGTTTTGCTACATAAAATCAAATCAACTAAACACTTAAGAAGACAGCAATGCAGGAAATGAGGAACAAAAAACTACAAGATGTATGAAAAGTAAATAGCAAAATGACAGAAGTAAGTCCCTCCTTATCAGTTATTACTTTAAATGTAAATGGATTAAACTGTCTAATCAAAACACAGAGATTGGCAGAACGGGAAAAAAACAAACAAACATGATCCAACTATATACTCTCTTCAAGAGACTCATCTTAGTTCCAAAGATACAAATAGGTTGAAAGTGAACGTATAGAAAAAGATATTGCATGCAAATAATAACCAAAAGAGAGTAGGGTTGGTTAAACTAATACCAGTCAAAATAAACTTTGAAACAAAAAAGTTTACAAGAGACAAAGAAGGGCATTATATATTTTAAAAGTTTCAATACAGCAAGAAGATATATCATATGCAAACATTTATCAATACTATAACAGATCACTAAAATATAAGAAAAAAAATTGACATAAATGAAGGGAGAAATAGACAGTTCTACAATAAGAGTTGGAGACTTCAATACACCACTCTCAACAATAGAACAACCAGACAAAAGGTAAGTAAGGAAAAAGAGGACCTGAACAACACAATAAACCACATAGATGTAACAGATACATACAGAACACTTTATCTAACAACAACAACAGAAAATGCATTCTTCTCAAGTGCACATGGGATATTTTCCAGGATAAACCATTTAGACCACAAATTAAGTCTCAATAGATTCTAAAGGTAGATATCATACAAAGAATCTTCTCAGACCATGGAGGATGAAGTCAGTAGTCAATAACAAAAGGAAAACTGGAAAATTCACAAAACTGTAGAAATTAAACAACACACTTTAAAACAACCAATAGATCAAAGAAGGAACCATAAGGGAAATTAGAAAATACTTAGAGTTAAATGAAAATAATAACACAACACACCAAAACTTAGGGAATGCAGTCAAAGTGATGTTAAGGGAAACTTATAACTATAAATGCTTACATTAAAAAACGAAAAAGATTTTGAATCAAAAACCTAACTTTACAACCTAAGGAACTAGAAGAAGAAGAAAAACTAAACCCCAGACTAGCAGGGGAAAGGAAATAAAGATTAGAGCAGAGATAAGTGAAACAAAGAATAGAAAAACAAGAGCAAAAAGAAATGAAACCAAAAGTTGATTCTTTGAAAAGATCAACAAAATTGAGAAAATTTAGTTAGATGGACTAAGAGAAAAGAGAAGATTCAAAATATTAAAATCAGAAATGAAAGTGAGGACATTATTATTAATTCTATGAAAATAAAAAGGATTACGAGAGTGCTATAAAAAATTGTATACCAATAAATTGGATCAATTAGATTACATAGACAAATTGCTAGAAACACAAAACCTTCTAAGACTAAATCACAAAGAAATAGAAAATCTAAATAGATCTATAACTAGTAAGGAGACTGAATCAGTAATAAAAGTCTCCCAACAACAACAACAACAAAGCCATAAACAACAAAAAACCCTGGACCTGATGGCTTCACTGGTGAATTCTACCAAACATCTAAACAAGAACCAATTCTCAAATTTTCCCAAAAAGTGAAGAGGAGGGAACACTTCCTAACTCATTCTTTGAAGCTAGTGTTTCTCTGATACCAAAGACAGACAAAGACACTACAAGAAAAGAAGGCTACAGACTAATATCCCTAATAAACATTGATGCAAAAATCCTCAACAAAATACTAGCAAACTGAATTTAACAGCATATTAAAAGGATTAGTCATCATGATCAAGCGAGATTTATATGTAGAATGCAAGGATGGTTCAACGTACAAAATTAGGTCAATGTAATACACCACATCGATACTGCAGAATGAAAGAAAAAAGCCACACAATCATCTCAATCTATATAGAAAAACATCTGGCAAAATTCAATATTCCTTATGATAAAAATACCTAACAAACTAGGAATAGAGGTAAACTATCTCAACATAATAAAAACCATACATGAAAAACCCACAGTAAATATACTCAATGGTGAAAGATTGAAAGGTTTTCTTCTAAGATTAGGAACAAGGTGAGGATGCCCATTCTTGCCATTTCTTTTCAACATACTACTAGAAATTCTAGCCAGAATAATTAGACAAGAGTAAGAAATAAAATGCATCCAAATTGCAAAGGAAGAAGTAAAATTATCTCTGTCTGCAGGTGATATGATCTTATATGTAGAAAATTCCTTAAAGAAATTGTTGAAACAATCAATGAATTCAGCAAAGTAGCAGATCCAAAGTTGACACACAAAAATCAGTTGCATTTCTATACACTATCAATGAACAATCTAAAAAGGAAATTAAGAAATCAATTCTATTTACAACAGCATCAAAAAGAATAAAACACTTAGGAATTAACTTAGCCAAGGAGGTGAAATATTTGTACAATGAAAACTACAAAGCATTGCTGAATGAATTATAAAGAAAATATAAATAAATGGAAACACATCCATATTCATGGATTGGAAGACTTAAAATTGTTAAGATGTCAATACTACTCAAAGTGATCTACAGATTCAATGCAATCCCTACCAAAATCCCAGTGCAGTTTTTTTTGCAGAAATAGAAAAACCCATTCTACAATTCATATGGAATCTCAAGGGACACTGAATAGCTAAAACAATCTTGAAAAAGGAAAACAAAACTGGAGGACTGACACTTCCTCATTTCAAAACTTACTATAAAGCTGTAGCAATCAAAGCAGTGTGGTACTGGCATAAAGACAGATCTATAGACCAATGGAATAAAATAGACAGCCCAGAAATAAACCTTCACATTTATGATTAAATACTTTTTGACAAGGGTGCCAAGTCCATTCAATGGTAAAAAGAAAGCGTTTTCAACAAATGCTGCCGGGAACACTGGATATCCACATGCAAAAAAAATGAAACTGATTCCTTACTTAACACCACATACAAAAATTAACTCAAAACAGATAAAAGACCTAAATGTAAAACCTAAAGATATAAAACTCTTAAATCTTAATGCAAAATCTTTATGACATTGGATTTGGAAATGATTTCTTGCATATGACACCAAGGGCACAGGCAACAAAAGAAAAAATATAAAAACTGGACTTCATGAAAATTTTTAAATTTTGTGTATCAAAAGACACTAGCAACAGAGTAAAAAGGCAACCCCCAGAATAGGAGAAAATATTTGCAAATCCTATATCTGATAAAGGATTAATATCTAGAATATGTTCTCTATGACCCCAAAATTCAACAACGATAAAACAAACAACCTTATTAAAAATGGGCGAAGGATTTACATAGACATTTCTCCAAAAAAGATATACAAATGGCCAATAAGTACATTGAAAAGTTGCTTAACATCACTAATCATTAGGGAAATTCAAATCAAAACCATAACACCACCACCCATCAGAAGGGCTGCTATAAAAAAAAAAGAAAGAAAGAAAGAAAGAAAGAAAGAAAGAAAGAAAGAAAGAAAGAAAGAAAGAAAGAAAGAAAGAAAGAAAGAAAGAAAGAAAGAAAGAAAGAAAGAAAGAAAGAAAGAAAACAGAAAAAATAAGTGTTGGTGAGAACATGGAGAAATTGGAAACCTCATGCACTGTTGGTGGGAATATAAAATGGTACAGACACTGTGGGAAACAGTATGGCAGTTCCTAAAAGAATTAAATGTAGAATTATTATATGAGCCATCAATTTCACTTCTGGATGTGTACACAAAAGAATTGAAAGCAGGACCTTAAAGAGATATTTGTATCTCTATGTTTCATAGCAGCATTATTCAAAAAGAGCTAAAATGAGGAAATGATGCAAATGTCCATCAATGGATGAATGGATAAGCAAATGTGGAATATACAAACAATAATATTCAGCCTTAAAAAGGAAGGAAATTCTGACACATGCTACAACATGGATGAATCTTGAAGACATTGTGCTAAGTGAAATAAGCCCATCACAAAAAGGTAAATACTGTATGATTCCATTTATACAGGGTACTTCACAGTTGTCAAAAATCACAGAGACAGAAAGTAGAATGGTGGTGCCCATGGGGTAGGGGAAGAGGGGAATGGGGAGTCATTGTTTAATGGGTATAGAGTTGCAGTTTTACCAGATGAAAAGAGTCCTGGTGATGGATGGTGGTGATGGTAGCACATTACTATGTATTTAATGCCACTGAATTGTATACTTGAAAATGGTTAAGATGGTAAATTTTATGTATTTGTATTTTATCATATTAGAAAACAAGAATTTGAAAATTTAAGATCGACCTTTCCCAATCTGTCACAAATACTTTCTCATACATCCTTCCATATCTGTGCAGTAAATACAAGCAAATGGTGATAGTTTCCCGTTTCATAAATGAGTCAAGCAAATTACATTCTTAACAGTCATCTCTGTAGGTTGGTATCACATGTGTATCACCAGAAATTAAAATTTGAAACTCTGAATGTCATGTTCATATCAGCCATGGCCCCCGGAATTTCACGTATTCATCCATGTATTTGTCAAATATTTTTTGAATGCCTAGTATATGCCAAGCATACACTGAAAGGACAGCAGTGAACAATACACAGCACTACTTTCATAGACCACTTTCCAGTGGGGAAGAGAGGTATCAAGTCTTTAAAAATAAACAAATATATAAAATTAGGTGGTGCTATTGAGAAAAAATATTCCAAGACAAAGAAATATAAAGTAGCCGAGAGTACTATTTGAGATAGAACGGTTGAAGATGACTTCTCTGGTATTTAGAGTGGTATAAAATATATTGGGGGAGGGGTGGCATATGACTAAGAATAACATTCCAAGTGGAAGAAATAGCAGTAAAATTCCAGAAACAAGAACATGATGATTATGCTCAAAGAACAGCTAAGAATTTCGTGTGATTGATGTTGAAGGGGAGGAGTGGGAGATGACATCAGAAAGGCAGTAGGAGGCTGGTTCCTATGATGGAAAGTGCTATTGTGATGTCTAGGTTAAGGTGTGTGGTCACAAATATAGAAGAGGCACAAAACAAGGTTGTCTGTTGTCTGTTTTTCTTCCACCATATTCCCCAATGAGTTTTTCCCAGCAGATAGATGGACCCACAGAGTAGATTGTTGAGGTTATATGCAGAGTACAATATAAAATTGGGTTAAGGGTAAAAATGAGGACGTAATGGAGGTGGTCAACAGTGAAACGTTAAGATCAGTGGATTGGAAATCCTGGAGAAGTTGAAGTATTGTTGGATTTGTTTTTAACTAGGAAATATAGGAGATGGTTGTCAAGGAACAAAATGTTTACAATTGAGTTTTGGAGGGGGGTACCATTATTTACAATAGCAACTTCTAGGATATGATTGAGGAAAGTCCGGACTTAGGAGTAGGGTTTGTAGTTTGATTTAAGGATCCTGAGGGTAATCTCAGGGATGTGAGAAGTGCATATTTACGGCTTAGGAAAATCAAAGGGATTTGAGATGGAAAAAAACCCCCAGCAATCACAAAATGGTAGTCTGAAGGGTTGAGGGTAGAATGAGGGCCATGTAGCCCAGGATCTGGCAGGGCCACTACAGATTGGGTCAAAATCACTATCAGATCTCTTCCATGAGAAGATTTTTTCACTTGTAACACCTGAACACTAGGCAGAGGAGAAAACCATGATTTGCTGTGGCTAATGGTTGTCTCTGTAAGTAGAGAATCTGATATAGTTTCAAAATGGGAACAGCACAAAATACACAAAGATACTGATCACCTAAAAGGGAAGAGGAGAGGTAGCACACTCAGGGTGCTAGAAAGAACTTGAAAATTGACTGTTCAAGGCAAATCTGGCAGCCATCAACAATGTCAGTGACCTTCCCCATGTTGCAAAGAAGTGCTTCTGGTTGGTGCTCCACACATGGTTGTTAGATCTTTCAATTGGAGGTGTTTTGTTTTGTTTTTTTTTCTGTAACCCTTTTCAGCAGTGGTGATCCACTACTGACTAATTAGACAACATAAAAATAATAGTTGATGTATCAGGCATCAAGTGCTAGACTAAAAACTTAATATTCACTATGTTTTTTTTAATGGTAGCCAAAAGAGGTGGAGAGTACGTCACTTCCCATTGTATAGACAGGGAAGTTGAGGTTGAGGAATATTATGTAATTTGCCCTGTTCATGTAACTATTCAGAGGCGGAACTTGAACACGAATTATAATATGCTTGACTCCAAAACCTGTGATCTAAACCCCTATTCTTTACTGCTAAACTCTTCATAAAATAAGGTATAGGCAATTAAGAGTATAAAAGATCATAAAGCAAGAACTGGAGTATTCATTAAGCAAAATTTGCACATCCTTTGTGCTCGATAATAAAGACAAGGTATCAAGTAGATAAGATGGTCCCTAGGAAATTACAAGGCAATTTGGTCTAAAATAACTCTTCAAAATTTTAACAGTATTTTAAAAAATCAAAATGAACATTATAAGAGGATTATCTTATAAGGCAATTTTGGCTGGCAATGTAGGCATTGCTCTCAGTTCTCCTCAGATATCGGGAACATGTATTCCATCAACAACAGCTACACAGGATATATGGCAAAAAGATTTGGACAATTCATTAAATGCAAAGCTTTGGCAGCACATATGGGGAAGTGTTTTTAAAGCAGTTTGGGAAATAAGACTGCAACAAATTCAGCTTAATATTCTTCCCAGAACCTGCAGGTCCCTATCCAGATAGGGTTATAGACAGATACTTCATTTTGGAAATGCTGAAAATGCAGAGCTGTTATTCTTTGTTACCTCAGTTTGGTTCTGATCTTCACTTAAGCCAGTAAGTCTAATTCCTTTTTATCATCTTTGGGTGAGTAATTCTAGAACATAGCACATTATCAATAAAACAATAATACATACTTTATTTTAGGCTTTGCAACCAATATTTTGAACAGGGAATAAACAATGCCCAAGATGAGGCCATTAAGAAAACTGCCAGGACAGAATTACTGACTGAAGGGGTATTAGGTGGAGTTTAAATCACTGTTTTTATAAGGCAGAGTCTGGACTCCTCACTAGTTTTTAACCAATATCATTTGCTAAAGAATCAACTTTACTTCATGTTTTGCCTCCAAATTTTACTTCATGTTATATGGCAGATTTTTATTATGTAAATTATACAAGCTACTCTACGTTTGCCAGGAGCTCTTTGTCACCCTCTTTACAGAAGAGCCAGCTTAATGTTGGTCAAATTTGAACAGGGGAAAAATGAGAGAGAAAAACATTGCTATCTCTCAGGTCACTGGGGTAAGGAGAATTTGGGGACTACAGAAGACTGGCTGGACCTAACACTAGCAGGCAGACCAGCTCTGCTGAGTATTGAACTCGTTAACTCCTCTCACTTTGGCACTCTGACCCAGCCTGGCTCAAAGGAGTTCCAGCAAAATCTAAGGAACGTCAGGTGATGCCTCCTTTAGTCAGGGACCAGCAGGAGCTCTGGCCACAAGCCACACCAGTCTACTTTGGCACGGCGAAGGGTCTGATCACGGGACTGAACATCACTCGCCAGGTTCTTGGAAGGGAGAGACGTTTCTTCTGGCTGGCACGCCTGGGGAAGCCATTTGCCCTGCTGCCCTTCTAGATAGAATTGGAGGCTACCCGGGCTCTAGTCTCACGGGAATTGCAGTAAGAAACCGCCACTGGTGCTGTCCTGCGAGCTATGTGCGTGCAGAGGGCTGCACGTCCCTGCCATTATGTGGTAATATTCCATCGGCTGCCTGGGCAGGAATCTGTCCCTGTGCGTCATACACCATCGTGAACCATGAAGAAGAGATGGGTCGGAACGTGAAGGAGGCACCGAGGGCATGGGATCTTAGAAAAGAAACTTCAAAACCACCACCATGACAACACAGTTATTGAGTTCTTAGCTTGGGCCAAGCTTTGTGCTAAGTGCTTTGTAGCAATTACTTAACTGAAGCCTCCTAATAACCCTAAAAGGTAGGTATTATGAGCCCCATTTGACAGCCCCATCAGTCACGTGTTAAAGTTAGCAAGCTTTTGAAAAACAGCTTGACTCAAATCTGGCTGATTTCTCCTCTGTTAACCAAAATTCTATTTGCTGGAGTTCTGCTCAGACATCTCAGGATTTCCAGGAGCACAGCCTCTGTGTAAGCCAGCTGGCCCCAGAGGCAGCCAACATTCTTTGGGCTGCACACCCGTGATGGGAAGCTGGAGTCCAGCCCTCCACACAGCTGGCTTATAAGCAAGGCTCTATTTCCCCCCACTGTCCCGGAACTCCTTCTGTCTGCGGGTTTATGATGCTCAGGCCTTTTGTTAAATCCGGCTGGATTGTAAAGAAGAGTACTTTGCACTTCTACCAGGCCAGTTATCTAAAAGTTTTAAAGACTTTACAAAGTACATCAGCAAACCACCATTTCCCCCTAGTAGAGGTATTTAAACCATTTTGGAACTATCAATAAGTAATCAGCAACGCAGATTTGGTCACTTGTCTGAGGGTTTTCACAATCACTTCATTAATTAACAAAATGAAGCACTGATGGCCTTTACTGAGGGGGTTGATGGCAGAACCATTCATTTCTAGACATCATACAAGCTTTAACAAAGCAATGTTTCTTTTGTTTACCATGTCAAAATCTAGTGCTTTTATGTGGTATTATGCAAACTATATCTACTTTTCATGCTGATTAAATAACTTGTACTGGGAACAGGGAAGACAGCAATAGTTGTAGCCTAATGCCTGCAACCTGGAAAGTTTCCTCCCATTATTAGCTTTTAAATGAAAATGAACATACTAGTCTCATTTTAGATGCACATGGGTCAGGGATCTCTACGAAAAAGCTTGATATTCACCGTCAACTCCCAGAGTGTTAGGAAACCGACCCTGAAGCTGAACTGCCTGGGTTTACATCTCAGCTGTATCTCTTACCACCTTTGTGTCTTGGACAAGTTACTCAACCTCTCTATACCTCAGTTTCCCAATTCATAAATAGGGGCAATGAAACAGTTCCTACTTCACAGGTTTGTTGGCAAGGATCAAATGACTTAATGTATCAAAATTGCTTAGATACATTGCTTGTAACTGGCATACAGCAAGCTCTATGTAAGTGTTGGCTACTATTATAATAATGAATTTTAATGTCATAAATCTGTACATGAAGTAAACCATACGGTAGCTTTAGTACTGTTCACTCCCTTTCCACATGATTCCAAGAAAGCATTTTATTTCCATGTGGATATTCTCATGTACAACTGAACCAAGGAGAAAAATCACTTACCCCAGTGAACAAATGCATACTCTTGTATTATTTGTATAGATTATCTTTTCAAAAGCAGGATGTGAATTTACATTCTGGAGAAAATGTTGTGATCCATCATAGTTTAATATCCAATTTAAATCAACTTATTAATATTCATTTGTTAACCTCTTTCTTAGCTTGATAAATCTATGTCTCATTTCCCATATATCTTTTTCCTTTTAAGATACCTTTCTCGATTTTCCAGACATCTCTTCCCTATGTTTTAACAGTTTGTTTTAAACCAGATTTTTTTTTTCTTTGCTTCTCTTCTCAAAGCTCACCACTTTATATTACCATTAACATGCATTTTTTCTTGATTCATCACAACCTCATATTCAATAATCTTTCTCCTTTTTCAAAATTCAATTCCCATTTCAGGCTTCACAATCCTACTTCCTTTCCCTTTCCCTCTTCATATTGTCTGGCTCCTTTCCACTGGATTTCAGTCATACTTTGTTTCTCTACTAGGAACTTTGTCCCTTGAGAACTCTGACATAAATCTCTAAAACTTTAATTTCTATTAGCGATCATTATACACATTCCCCCTTTCCATAAGCCCCTGAAAAAAGAAAAAAGCCTTCATCTTGGCCTCTATTGGTTGTGTAACACTCTGAAACCATCTTAGGGAAAATTGACATTTTAAGGACAATTCAACCAATAGCTAAGCTCCTCCACTTTCCTAAATACAGCATTGGGAATACTCCCATTAGGGCCATATAAATCCCAGTCTTTAATGAGGAGTTTCCTTATTCATTTCAAATAGACACAGACAAGTACAGTAAATTCCTGAGTGAAATGGGACTGACAGATAAATAGTACCCAGGAGGATGAACCTAAAAACCTTCTGGCCTCCACATATTCTGGCCAACCTGTACGGCGTTTCTGAACAGTTCTAGAGCCATCAATGGGTCAGCACATTTAGCAGAGCAGACTGCCAGAGAGCCAGATGTTGCTGTTGGAAATACATCAGCAACACCTCGAGCACACAGCCATGGGGCTACGGAGGAGAGACTAGATGGCAAAATAAATTTTATCCCTTTATTAGTCATTCAAATGACAATCTAGAAAATAGTGTTATGTTGGGCTTTTGTTCTCCTTGGAGAATCTCCATGAGACAAGGGAGATTAGAAAAAAAGAGAGGTTAAATTCTTGATAAAATGAGAAAGAGACTGAGGCAGAAAGAGACCAACTTCCACTATGCAAAGAACATGCTTTTTGTTCACTCCTAGAATGAAACACATCGTGTTCCATATTTGAGTTCAAAAACGGTACAGAGCCAATGCAGCTCCAGTCTCTACTGGGAACATTTTCCTTGGCATCAGGCTGCACATTTTGGATTAAACACTGTTCTCCTGAACTGACAAAGAACTTAGGTAATGTCTTTTTTGTAAGAACTTTACAAATATATTGGCAATGATGCTGATCACACTTCAAAAGCTAGTAATCTAGTAATCACAAAAGAATCGACATTATACACAACTGGAAAGGACACCTCTGGGTTAAGGTTTACCCTACCCACTCTTTTAAGGTATTTCCATCTGTTGAAACCATTTCCTGGTACTTAGAAATACAAACTAGCATTTTAGAACACTTACTGAAGAAAGATGATGTGTCTGACTCATAGCACAAGATTTGTCTCAAAGGCGGTCTGTGCTGTGAAATTAGGTACTGGGACAGCACAAACCGCAGTGAATTTCCCTTAGGGATGGCAGGGGTCTCTTTCCACTTCCTCACTTGCCACCACACCAGGTCTCTTCTCTCTGTCATGTGGTGGAATACCTCTCTAGATAATAGGAAGTGTCACTGAAGGGGAATATTGCCCTCAGCACCATCCTTACCACCCTCATGATGATCACACCATCATCACTACCTGCAGCACCCACACTTCATCTGTCTCCACTACCCTCACCACCAGGCCACGGCCACCCTCACCACCAGGCCACGGCCACCCTCACCACCACCACCACCAGCATCACCACTGCAGCTTCCACTCTTCCTACCACCATCACCACCAGCAGTTTTCAGGACTTTTTTTTCTCCTTTTCATTTTATTGTGTAGGCATTTCTAATGCCCAGGTCCAATTTTATTTTCTATAACCATCTACCCCAGCCAGAAATGACTATAACTATCTGTATTACCCTTAGCTGCCTTGTGTTAATGTTATGATACTACAAGCTCTTGGATATTTTTTCTTCACATATTTTTTGTCTTTCATCATTCCTTCAGAGCATAATGACTTTCTTACCCATAAGAGATACTCCACAAGAAAGCGATAAAAATGAAATGAATAAAATAGAAAAAAATCACCCTATGTTTCTCTTCCATTCTCTACTCCCTGTTAGAAAACCTAAAAGTAATCAAATGGTGACATATTGAGCAATGGGAGGGAAACTAGGGACATGATTATACAAATATTAGGACTTTAGCCAACAAATAACCCTAGACTTGGTTGTATTTATTTATATAACTTCTGGCTCTTTCCCCCATTATTAAATTCTGAGGATGTCTAGCTGAAAAAAGTCTGAAGAATGACATCCACCCTCACTGCTAACAGATGGGACAGTGGGAGTAGTGCAAACTGATAGCAACAAGTTCTTGCTCAGGCTTCAGCCACTCACCCTAGCAGAGACTTCCTCAGGGGAAGGACAAAAATAGAATTATAATAGCTCACGTTTACTCATATAGCATGTATCAGAAGACTCTGGGACAAATTAAAAGGTTATTAGGAAAGTTACAGAATTATTTTTCCCAGGGAACCTATGGCTTTGTTATCTATCTATCTATCTATCTATCTATCTATCTATCTATCTATCTATCTATCTATCATCTATCTATCTATTTTCATAAAACCTTTTCTTTGCATGCAATATACATGGAAGGGGAAAAAACTGATGATTTCTAAAGTACCTTACTACCCTGCTGCAACTCTAGGATTTTCTATCTTTTGTGGACAGGATCTGTTTTTACAAATCCCTTGAAATATGAATCACAATTCTAGGTGCAGAAAAGAAACATTCCTGAAAGTACTTTATCTCAGCCATGGCCTCAAGGCTGCCCTTGCAAGGTTTGTGAAATCTAATGGGATTATGGGGGGAAGACGGAGAGAGACTGTCAGCATCTCTCACATGAGATAATAGCAATAATTCTAAAAATGCTTTTGTCCTGTTGCAACAACTGTCATCAGAGAGGCTCACATTTTCCTCGAAGCAGCAGCATCTTTCCAGACGTGAATCACTCTGGAGAGCAGGAGCGTAAGGCAGGGAAGGTTTATATGTTATAGCCTGAATAGCTTAATCACTGAGGATGTATAGTTTGATGGTTGCCTGGTTTCAGGGATTAAGGAGAAGGTTATTTGTTCCACTGCCAACTCTTTCCTAATAAACTTCTCCAACTGGGGTTCATCTAATCATTATCTGTTCAAACTGTTAAGATTAATTTCTTAGCCTATGCAATCAGAAAAGAAGTCTTGCGATGTGATTCTTGGTTAATGTTGTGCCAGAAACATCAGGATCTAATGAATGGAGTCCTGGCCTGAAAGCCAAACTGATCTTCTGCCAAGTCCATCCTTGACTTACTCAACTGCTGCTCTTGATGAAATGGGCTCAGCAGTGAGTGTCTTAGATCCTTGAATAAGAATTAAACTGCTCTGACTTGCAATTCCTTATCTCTAAAATGAAGGGATTTCTTACGTTATCTTGAAGCTATAATCTCCCCATAGACCTTCCCTACCAGGAATGGATGGAAGAAACCTGTGAGTTAAACCCTCTTGTCCCAGCCACAGTATAGTGAAGGCATATGACATAACATTTTTTCATTCAACAAGTATTTATTAAGTTTCTACAATGTGCCTGGCATTGTGCTAAGTACCAGGTACACAGTGGTGATCAAGCACAGATGTATACTTGCCTTGCGAAACCTACTGAATATAATCTAGTGTGGGAGCCATATATTAATAAAATAACCACACAAATAAAGGTATTGTTACAACTTTGATAAATACAAGGAAGAAGGAAAATATGATGCTAGGTGGAATTTGGGTACCTTCCAGCCTCACATATACTCAGACCAAATGTGATAGTGGGGCTGGTTGAGCTGGAAAGGAATGAAAGAAAGAGAAAAGAATGGGAGAAAGAGCTTGCCATGGTTCGTGGAGGGTCTAAGGCAATCAAGACACAGGCAATGCTGTGCCACTCTTGATGGATATGCAGAGGCACAAAATCTAAATTACAGCATCACAGGAACTACTGAATTCATTTTCATGAATGGTGAGGTATGAAGTGCAGTCTAGTTAGTACACCTGTCAGAAAAGAGGGGACCCACTGTGCCATCATACACCAAGTAGCATCACCTAACCACAAAACGTTGTGTCTAATACACCACTAGGTAGGACAGAAGCCCTAAGAATCTAGAACCATTGGCAATCTGAGAACACCAAGGTTAGTTGCTATTTGTTTCTTTGTGTGATTTGTGGTGTGTAGAACATATGAAAAATAGCATTGCCTTTCCTAGAATTATCTTTATTCAGAATCTCATTGCTAGCTTTTTTTGTTGCTGTTGTAGTTTCATACTATCTGAGGATGGTAAGACAAAGGATTTTTATAAAAGATTATGGTTTTTCTACTTTATCAATAACCCATGATATATACAACAAATAGTCATTGACCCAAAATGCAAAAACCAAAGTCTATTAAACCATCAATCTGCTTGCCCCTCTGTCAGCTGGCAGATGTGGACATGCCTGAGGACATTACCATTGGCTCCAGATCATGGATAACACTAAAAATTGGTTCCCTAGGTTTCCCAAAATTTTTATTGGGTTCACAGTCCCATATGTATTATTTGGCCTGAACTTTACACACCAACTTCCCTGTTCTCTCCCCTCCCTCCTGCCCTCCAAATGGTCTGTAATTGTCCATCAATCTATAGAAGGACAGGAATGAAAAAGAGACACCAGGTACCTTTTCTGCTCTCATTTCTAAGGATCTGGAGTAATAGCGCATCAGGAGCAAAAAGTTGTATCTACCACCACAACTCCCGTTGCATTGCCCCTAACTCAAATCTCTTTGTTCTTTCCCCCTTTAATGTCTGGCTCGACTCCTATCCAGTCCCAATTCCCTCCACTCATGCCTTAGTCCACCTTTTCTTGGCATGATTTCTAGCTGCAGCTGCCAAATCTAACTTTGCTGCCCCTTGCTGAAGGCTGCCTCTGCTTCCCTGGTGCCCGCCTGCTGCTCTTTCATCCACCATGCCTGTGCTGTCTCTCTCCTCCGACCCTTCTTCACCTCCTTTACTGGATGCCAGGACTTCAAGTCACAACAGTTCAACTTTTTTATACTTTTCGGGGATTCAAAAGATGTTTCTACTCTCTTGCTCCATAAATTTTCTGTCTTTTTAAAAAGTTGTACTGTTTATGGAAGAAAGATATTATTAAAACATTAAAACAACTGAAAAATATACAAAACAGAACTTAAAAAATAAGCAAAAATCATACCACTCGGGATAAATCAAGGTTTCACATATTGATGAACATTCTTTAGACAGCTCTCTCTCTTTCACTGCATAAATGCTCACATGATTTATAATAACAATTTTACTTGTATGGGAGCGTGCAGAACAGGATGATTAGTAACCTGCATGCTTCACTGTCTGCACACCCGTAAATCAAGATCTATAGCCCCCTGACAAATGACTGCACAGAACTTCTTATTTGTGTGTGTTGTGTGTGTGTGTGTGTGTGTGTGTATGTTTAATTATTGAAGGGAATCTGGATTGTTTGTGACTCTTCAATGTAGCCATCCAGGATATTGTGGAGGGTCGGGCTGCTGCTTGGTGAATCATTTTGGGCTTCCTTTTTTCAGTAACTCCTTTGTATTCTAAAGCTGCACACTTGCTTATCTGGCTTTCCACTGAAATGGAGCCAGTGGAAGGAAGAATCATGTCCCCACAAAGATGTCCATGTCCTAATCCCCAGACCTGTGAATATGGCAAAAGGGACTTTGCAGATATGATTAAGGCAAGGATATTGAGATGTCCCCTCCTCAAGAGGTCTCCATCTCATACGCTGGATTATTTGTGGGCACAAAGTGTAATCACAAAATTGCTTATAAGGCAAAGAGGGAGGGAGATGCAATGGAAGGAGATGTAACAGAGAAGGAGATGTAATGACAGATGCAGAGGTCAGAGAGACAGAGAGATTTGAATACGCTCCCTTGCTGGCTTTGAAGGTGGAGGAGGGAACATAAACCAAGAAATGCAAGCAGAAGCTGGAAAAGGCAAGGAAACAGATTCTCCTTTAGAACTTCTGGAAAAAAAAACACCTTCTGCTGACACCTTGATTTTAGGAGTTACGATTTCCAGAACTATAAGATCATAAATTTGTGTTGTTTTAAGCCTCTTATTTTCTGGTATTTGTTGCAGCAGCAATAGGAAACTAATACAGAGCCAATCTCCAATTTCCCCTGTTAATACTCTCCTGAGAGATTTAGTGAAACCATTCTGGAAACTCTCACCCAAGAATAAAGAATTTGATCATGAACCTGAAATTCTTCCTCACAAAGAGACTATTTGTCTCTTGGAGTTCTACAGACCATTAGCCTAGGAGTAACCTTAATTTTGGGAAAATGCTCTCTCCAAGAGGTCAATGAGGAAGTGATCCCCAGCCTCTGGAGTATATCAGATGAAGTTACCAGGTCAGCCCAGGATAGATGTAATATCCCAGCAACACTCACATGAGTGGTGTCAGTGGGGCCTCAGGTCTGCTTGACTCCTATCTTCCCCCAAGGGCAGTAGGAAGAAGGACTCTGTTTGACATTATTGTTCTCTTCAAAATCTTGGTACAAATTAAAACTTTTCAGTGTTGGGCTTCACACATTTTTTTGATAGGGTAAAAGTAAGAGTCAAAGGTTCAAACATTTGAAAGAGTAAAAGGAATTAGCAATACTGGGGCTACCACTGGAGTATATCAACTACAACAGTTTGGCTATGTAATCCATTCCCTAAATTTAAAAAGTTGAGGCAAAACAATCACTCACCCTGTGAGGAGAACTTCAGTCTGCTGCACAGATGGGGACCACAGTGAACCATTGTATTATATCAGCTTCCAGGTTCTCTGGTTGCAAGCAACTGATACAGATGCTGGCTGACTTAAGAGCACAGAGATTTTATTGCAAGGGTATGAAGTAACTCTTGAAATCCATGAGGAGCTGAAGATCAAGGCTTGGAAAGATTGGCAACCAGGGCAGCTCTGGAGACTTAAGCAGCAGGAACTAACAGACTCATTAGGGCACTTCCCTTGGGATGGAAAAGCTATAAGAATTAAAGTCTTGGGGAGGAGTCACATGTTCAGCCCTAAGAAAGGTGGGGAGGGAAGATCCTCAAAATGTGGCTCCCAAAGGGAGCTCAGCGACCCTATAAAGGGGTTGTTTCTGTTATTGACACTCTCTTACTTAGGAGGAAGCTGAGTTCTTAAGAAGTAAATTAGCTTGATCCAGGTAATAGAGCTGGCAAATAGTCATATCAGGATTTCTCTAGTCTGATTCTAGAGACTAATACTTAACCTCTATACCATGAGGCCTCTCTGCATTTCCCAAGAAAGATATGGGGTACTGATATCAGAAGAATGTGAAATGGCTATAGTTGGCAAAAAACACAGTGGGAGCCAAACTACCATTAGCATTTATTGGACATTAATTTACTATGTGTCATAAAGTAATATATAAGAAGTTAAGTATGGAGAGATGGATCCCCTACCTTTGCACAGGCAATACTACTACCATATGAATCAATGCACTGAGATGTAAGCTCCATAGGACAAGGAATTTGATGTCTTATCCAACACTATATCCTGAGCATCTAGAACGTGGTCTAGGGTCTGGTATATAGTAACTGGTCAATAAATATTTGTTGAATAAATGAATACAGTAAATATATCTAAAATATATTTAAATAATTTTTATAAACAGATTTAAACACAACAATCATAGGATGTATGTGTGAGAGAGGTGCTCAGTGAAGAGGTGAGAAGACAGGAGAATTTATGGGAAGCTTCCTAGAGTAGGAGGCTTCCTAGAGTAGGATGTTAGAGTTGGTAATAACAACCAGCAGGCAGGTGGTAGGGAGAAAAATATAGCAATCTTCACTTCTAGTTTATTTGGAGGGCTTTTCTAGTAAAAGAGATCTAATTAAAGAGATTATTACTTTAACAATGCTTTAAAGGCAGTTGGAAAGGAACCAAAGATAAATGTTTGAGTGTTTTCAGTGTGACTATAGAGTCTAAAGAGATTCCCAAATCTGAGCATTTTGATAGGAAATGACGATGAAAGAGGAGTATGAAAGATATATTTTAAGATCTGATTTTTTCTGTTTTTTTTTTTTTTTTTTTTGCACCAGTGAAATAGGTTAGGGTATGGAGGAGAAGATTACAATGTTTCCCTTTATAGGAGACATAACTGAATATTTCTGATTTTTCAACGGTTTGAAAAATCAATGACTACAAAAAAACCTCCTGCAGAAATCATGTCCCTCTACCTCTTTGTGGGGTACAGGTCTAACATTTAGCCAGTGTGCATGTAAAAGTCATTCAGGTCCTCCCAGTCATCCAAGGCCGGTGTCTGTCCCACGAGGTAGGTGCCCATATAGCACCAACTGTCAAATATTTTTGAAGAAAACCCCATGGTGGTGTTCAACATAGAGAAGTGGTGTTGAAACCACAGTAGAGATGCTTTTCATGAAGAGAATACTGATTTATGAACAGGAAGCAAAGGGTTGAAATGAACAGATGCTTCTTTGGGTGACAGTTGTCTTCAAGGACAAGTATTAAAACTCACTTCATTTAATTTTCATATGGGGGTGGGGGAGGGATGGATTGGGAGTTTGGGATTAAAAGATGCAAACTATTATATATAGGATGGATAAACAACAAGATCCTACACTATAGTACAGGGAACTACATTCAATATCCTGTGATAAACTATAATGGAAAAGAATATGGAAAGGAATATATACATGTATAACTGAGTCACTTTGCTATATAGCAGAAAACTAACACAACATTGTAAATCAACTATATTTCAATAAACTTTAAAAAAATAAAATAAATAATTTTCCTAGATTACTTAGAAGAGGAATTCCCTAGGATAATCTCTATAATTATGAATTCCATCTGCATATTATAAGTAGCTAGTAGCCAGACAAATGAGTTAACACTAAAGAGAGTCTTAGGAACTTATGTGAGCGAAAAGTCAAGCAAGATCTATTCTCTTATCAATCACAACCTAGAAAAGGGATCTGAAACCACTGTGGAAATACTCTGAGATCACACACTCAACATGCAGACTGAAAGGTCAGCCATGTGTCCTACATAAACAAAACTAAGAGAAAGAGGGCAACCACTCCCAGAAGACTAAAACATTTAGAATGGGTAAATCTGAAAAAGCAGAAGCTGAAGAAAAAACATATCAAAATCTACAAAATTGCCTACAGAACTCATGAAACAGGATTGTTACTACAAAATGACTAAAAGAGAGAGGCATTTGGGGCATGGATAAAATAAATATAAAACTAACCTTAAAAGTTTTTCTTTCTACAGCTTTGATAAGTATATGAAATTTACACTACTAAGGGGTCTCTTAAAGACAAAGGGTGGCCTTATTCTTTGCTATGTACTCATTTCCCGCCAGGGAATCTAGAAGTAGCAGATGCTCATTAAACACTTCTTAGGTGGATAGATAAATGGGTCAGTAAAAGAAATAACTATGAGTGTTCATTATTTTGAGTTCCAAGTTTCTTTAAAACTTTGTGTATGAGAGATATTTCACAGATGAGAGGATAAGCCTCTTGAAGATGCTGACAAAAATATCATATGGTCTCCTCTCATGGTGAGCTTCTTGCTTCCCCAATACAATCTACTTCTTATATTCTCAGCCATGCATACTCTAACCTCTGATTTTTAAAATAAGCTATTAAGCAATGCGATCCACTAAGCCAGGTTTAGGGGCCATTCTACTGTTCATGGATAGAGACTGGACTTTCCACACCCCCCAGGATTTTCATGATGGAGACGATCTGCCTTGCAAAGCCTAAGACACTGACTATCCAGCCATTTTCAAAAAAAGCTTGCCATCCCCTTTTGTAATGACATAACTGCCATTGTAGCATGAAAGCAGCTGTAGATAGTACACAAATGGATAGGCTCAGTGGTATTTGACCTTGTGGAGCTCAGGCATAGAGGAAAGGTCCTTGACTCTACTTCAGGAGTTCAAGGAAGGCTGCATGGAACAGTGTTATGTGCAGTGTGTCTGGAAGGAAGAGGAGGAGCTGGCAAAGCAGAGGACCCTAGGGGAGGGCATTCCGGCAGGGGCAGCAGTGCAGAAACAGAGGTGAGAGAAGACTGGGGCAGTCAGCGGCTTCAAGCCATGTGGTGTGACTGGAAGATTTGCTGCATGCGGGGAGTGTTAACAGACGGGGCTGGAAAGATTAGCTCCATTCAGTCAGGATGTGTCTACTCTGTTCACCTCCTTCCCCGGCGCCTGGCACAAAGCCTGTCAAGGTAGCAGAGGCTCCATAAACGTTGGTTCAGTGGGAATGAAAGATAGGCAGGGTCTAGATCAAGAAGTAAATCAAATTTTAGTTGTTTTAAGTACAAGACAAAGGGAAAGCTAAGAGGGACACACCACTGAAACATTAGGACACGGCCACTTATGACCCATGACCATGAGCAAATTCCTTCACCTCTCTGGGTCTCTGAATTCCATTTCTCTTGCTACCTGCTCAGCGAGCATTTCTTTCCCTCATTGCTTGCCTTACTTACATCAGTAACTAAGCAGCTTCCTATGTAAAATATAATTCTTGATTAGGAGTTGGCTTTAATGGCTCCCATCGCAAATACTGGGTGATAATACTTTTTATTTACCTTATTTTTCTGGTCCATTTTCTTGAATGTAAAGCTGCAGTGGTGATGCTTGCCTCACGGTATTGTTGTGAGGACTACATGCATCGTGATTCAGTAGACGGCCTGGTACGAGGCCTGGCACCTGGAGGCAGTGATTATTGTGAGTCTGTGTTGCTGCTGAGTTTGGCAGCATCTCAATGTTTGATATTATATCTCATCTGGTGGGGAAAACTGAAACAGAGCTGAAGCTTGTGACGGTGAACGCAGTGTGCTGAGATTCTGTTCTGGCGTCGGCTGGGATTGTTTGTTCAGTCCTAACAGCTAGCACGAGTCCTCCTCCGGGACCCTGAAAAATCACTAGCCACACAGGAACCAAAAGGCAGGCGGAAACCTGAGCGGCCGGGAGGGAGGCAGAGGCGGCCTTTGTGCAGAAAACATTTGTTCCCTTAAAGAAATAGGATGTTTGAAAAGAAAACACGCAACATTGGAGACACAGACTCCAGCACATTCATTTTGGTTACCACTCCCTCCAGATGGACTGCAGGATCAGGCCAGCTACATGATATATTCCTTTGCCAGGAACAAAACTCACTACAGAGAATGCTGTGTTCTCACACAAAATAATTTTTGTGTTACATTGAACTAAAGTCATGTCCAATTGCCATACTCCAGAAAGCAAGGAACCACCTTAATTCCTTAAATTCATGATGCATCTACAAGTCATGAAACCCATAATCAATTTTTGGTTGGGGTGTTGTTTACTATGCCTAGAAGATGGCTCTGGAGTTTTCCCAGGCTTTAGGAATGCAGAAGGACATGAGTTGGATGCACCCCTTTCACACTTTTTAAACCGCTCTAGACTGGGATTGGGAAACTGTCTGACCATGGGAATAATCCATATCCACACTTAACCTGATGGGCCTCGCTCCACGGGGAGCCTGGAATAACACAGCCCAGAAGAGGAGACAAATAACATGGAAGGCAAAGGTAAAATCCAAAACACAGAGTTCTTGGAGCCACAAAAGAGTTCCTGGGTCATCTTGTCCAACTTCCTGCAAAGTTTTTCTTTTGTAAAGTAACTTTTCTTGAAAAATCAGCTCAAGTTTTTTGTTTTTTGTTTTTTAACATCTTTATTGAAGTATAATTGCTTTACAGTGGTGTGTTAGTTTCTGCTTTATAACAAAGTGAATCAGTTATACATACACATATATCCCCATATCTCTTCCCTCTTGCGTCTCCCTCCCACCCTCCCTATCCCACCCCTCTAGGTGGTCACAAAGCACCGAGCTGATCTCCCTGTGCTATGCGGCTGCTTCCCACTAGCTATCTATTTTACATTTGGTAGTGTATATATGTCCATGCCACTCTCTCACCCTGTCACATCTTACCCCTCCCCCTCCCCATATCCTCAAGTCCATTCTCTAGTAGGTCTGTGTCTTTATTCCCATCTTGCCACTAGGTTCTTCATGACCTTTTTTTTTTTTTTTTTTCCCTTAGATTCCATATATATGTGTTAGCATACTGTATTTGTTTTTCTCTTGCTCCCTGCTCAGCGAGCATTTCTTTCCCTCATTGCTTGCCTTACTTACATCAGTAACTAAGCAGCTTCCTATGTAAAATATAATTCTTGATTAGGAGTTGGCTTTAATGGCTCCCATCGCAAATACTGGGTGATAATATTTTTTATTTACCTTATTTTTCTGTATAAATCTGTTCTTACAAATTTTTGGTCTTCCACTCAAATGCCCAAAATGATTATTTACTGTGCATCATTATTTAAACAAACTTCTCGTCAATAATAATAATAAATAAAAGCTAGGGACTTAGTAAATATTTAATATTCTTAAAATATAAATCTATATATACATACACAGGTTTGTGTTTATCAAATTTTTATATTTTTAGAAGTTTACAAGCTATATAACTTTTCCTTTAGCTTTTTTATACTCACATGAGATTAAGAGTTTAATAGACCTTTGGTGTTTAAGTTATTTTTACCCCTTTTCTGAGCATCTTCTCCAGGTATACTGGAGACAGCTACATGCAATTACATATCAGAAAGAAATTCCACAACACTGAATAAGAGTTCCCAAGACAGTGTCCTAGAATAGAGCAACAAGAGGAAAATATAAAAATGATTTGCTTATACTATTTATAAGTTAAATCTGCTTGGTAATAAGTTAGCTCTATGCAAGCCAGAACACCTGCACAAGTTTCTTCTAGAGAATGGTTAGGAGTGTGAAGCATAATGATTCTCTGGCCCACTGCCTTCTCCATAGCATTTTACTTTTGTTTATAAATTATTCTTCCCCAGTTTGGTCTCATTACAAAGATTGTTCCCATTTGAGAGGCAGTATAGCTTACAGTCAAACACACAGACTCTAGAACCAGACTTGGGTTCTAATTCCTGCTCTGTGCCTCACTATAGCTGTGTGCCCCTAGGCAAGTCTTTGACCTCTCTGTGGCACAGCTACCTCACCGGTAAGAAGAGAACAGTAGTTGTAATCTCATATTTACAAAACCCCTTAATAATTGCATAGTCTATAGTAAGTGTTCACTTAATGTTAGGTAGGATTTACTTTGTCTTCTGCTACTTCCTTTTCCACAAAATCCTTCTTTGCCAAGTTTGTAAGAACTGACTTATCGATAATCTCAATATTATTACAATCTAGAAATACTATCCTATGGGCCAACAGTTAAAGGGCCATTGCCCCAGTGTTTTGTGAAGATTTGGGACTAGTATGATCACAACCAGGTGAAGCTGCCATCATGCCATCATCGCCATGGTACAATAACTAAATAGAGACCATCATAGAATAAAGTCTGTCTTTGTAAAACATCAGCATTTATTCGGTGAGGCCACTGAGGATGGTCTAGGTGAAAATATAACACCAAAATTTCTTGTGGGATGTACATTTTACAGTGCTCAATTCTCTCTCTCTTTCTCTCACATACACACACAGACACACACACACAGACTTATATTATAAATATATAATATTATAAATATATATTTGTATTTATGCTGAGACAAATATATGAATACTCTTACTTCCACAACTGAAATAATTAATAATTAATTTTAATAATTTTAATTTTAATTTTAATAATAATTATACAGATAATAAATATAAGAGAAGCTTGTCTCAGTGAGGGAAAATAAATATCATCTAGTCAGTTCACAAATACGGGCTCTAACAGTGCTTATAAACTCCTCCCCACATTCCTCAGCATTTTCTAGAATCTTCTCTAAACATCGACAGGCTCAGTCCATAAACCAGGCATTGCTAGAGGTCATTTTCTTAGTTGGCACAGCAGAGATTAACTTACCCTATTAAAAATATTCACACATGTATGTAGGGTTTTCTATATGAAACACAGCTTTCAGTTCTTAGCATAAAATTCTAAAATGCTCACAAGATGGAAATGTCCCTGAATGTGTTTCTATTTCTGCATTATTCCCTCAGATGAATTTATTTTTGGTTCTTGGTGATTTCCTCAAGTCTGACATAACTCTTGGTGTTAAATGTCTCTGTTATGTGCCTCTTTCCTTCTCTCATTCTGTGTTACTCCATTTTTTCCAGTCATTTTCTTTACTATTCTCTGTTCTTCCATTACTTTCCAATTTTAATGTCATCTTGGTCACTTTTTACTTTCTCTTTCTAAACAATCAGTGTATAAAACAATTATTTTATATTATTTCTTAAACATGTTGAATAAAATGTATTTCTTAATAGGACACTTTTGCGTAAAAAATACCAACAACTCTGATTTAATTAATTTAGTTTTTAAAACTAAAGTTGAATATTTACTTACAGGAAACCAATAATTATCTTTTTCTCTCAGACTGAGAGGCCCTAAGAGTCCCTTAGAATATGTTAATACCCTTATTAAAATTTGTATTTAATTAAATAAGTAATGCATGGCAGCATGTTTTGGACATCTTTACCTCATACTTTTAAATGACCTTTTATTATTCCAAACTACAGATAAACCATATTTATTTAATTATTTCCCCATTGATGAATGGTTAGCTCTTTCCATTTTTAAATCTGTGAACAAAAGAGACTCAATAACTATCCTTATTTATATACATCCTTTCTCAAATATGAAAGTTTCTTTGTAACACAGGTCTAATAAGCAATGTCACTAGTTTAAGAAGTAAATGCATTTTCAATATTAAAGTGAGAAGTGCCTTTCTAAGATGGACCTGATTACATAAATATTAAAATTTTCTAAGTTGAAAAAGACCATAAGGTATTACAGAAAAGGTAGACTGCTCTTCCTATTTAATAAGATTTTTATCAGAAAAATCAGAAAAAAAATTAAAAATTTTTTTTGTCCTCACCATCTGGGGAAATGATATTTTTTTCCTTTACCATGATTATGATCAATTATAATAATTGTATCCTATTTGTTGATTGATTGTTGCTGGATATTATTTGCTAATGTTTCATTTAGGATGTTTGCACAAATATTCATAAAAGAAGTGAGTTTTTAATTTTCCTTTTTTTATATCCCCTTCATCAGGTTTCAGTATCATTGCTATGCTGACTTTCTTCATAAAAAGAATTGAGAGCTGTTTTTCAGAATAGTTTAAATAAGATTGAAGTCATCCATTCCACAGTGCACTCACCTGTTAACATTTTGTTCTTATGCTCTGGAAGAAAGGATGGCACTCTAAAAACTTCTCCATTTCATTAAATATTTCTACCTTTTATGAGAGTTGATCTTGGTTTCTTAGAAAATCAAACATTTCTTCCAAGTTTTCAATTTTGTGTATGTGTAGAGTTAAATAAAATATTTCCTAAACCTTAACACTATTTTCTCTATTCTTTCCCCACTTTATCTCCTAATTTTATGTTTGCTTTCTTTTCTCCTTGATTAGATTCACTATCTGTCATATGTATTAATTTTGTTTTATCTCTGTTTATTTCTAATTCTGACTATTTTGTATTTTTGTCAAACTTCAGATATTTAATGTTTTATTAATGCTTGCAAATCTTTTCCTTACACTATAATTCCTAGAGTTAGAAAAGTTAGAATCTTTTCTAAATCTATGAATTTTCCTTTGGGCATTATACTATGTAGTGTCTTCTTTTTGTTATTTTAAAGATACTGTGAAATTTTGTTCTTAATTTAATAAAATTCAAAATGGTTTAAGGCAAAATTTTTTACAAGTGGTGAGACTTTTGATATTTTATTATTTATTTCTGGTTTTATTCCATTAAGGGAAGAGAATATTTTTGAATGTATTATATACAACTTTTACTCTTTTAGAATATTTTGGTTATCTTTTGAAGTTTAATATGACATTTAGAAATATTTTATGGCTACTGCCATAGAAGGGGTATGTGTGTGTGTGTGTGTGCGTGCATGTGTGTGTGTGCACACAGGTGTGTTTGAAAAAGACCAAGAGATCTACCATGTTAATTATTCAGTTCCTGAGCTACCCTTAATTATTTTTGTCTTCCTAATCTGCTGAAAGATTTGTATTAAAGCTTCCAGCTTTCAGTCTACAATAATAATAATCTCTCCCTGAACAAGGTGTCCTTCATTTTCATTTTTCACTTGACACTGCAAATAATGTAGCTGACCTTCATAGTTTACAATATATCTGAAGAAAATGACTGTATATCTGGGAGTAGAATTGCTAGGTCATAGAGTAGGCATATATTCAGCTCTAGTAGGTACTACCAAATTATTCTCAATGTGGTTGTACCAATTTACAAGTCCTCCAGCAATATGGGAGAATTCATCTGGCAACTCTTACCAACTCTATTTATTTATTTATTTATTTATGGCTGTGTTGGGTCTGCGTTGCTGTGCGCGGGCTTTCTCTAGTTGCAGCGAGCGGGAGTTACTCTTTGTTGCGGTGCGCAGGCTTCTCATTGCGGTGGCTTCTCTTGTTACGGAGCACGGGCTCTAGGCGCATGGGCTTCAGTAGTTGTGGCATGCAGGCTCAGTAGTTGTCGCACACAGGCTTAATTGCTCCACGGCATGTTGGATCTTCTCAGACCAGGGCTTGAACCCATGTCCCCTGCATTGGCAGGCGGATTCTTAACCACTGTGCCACCAGGGAAGTCCCTTACCAACTCTTTAAATTTTCTGCCTTTTTATTTTATTTATTCTGCTCAGTTAATTTGCATTTCTCTGATGACTAAGAAATTTGAGCATCTTTTCATGTTTATTAGCAATTTGGATATCCTCTTTGGTGAAGTGCCAGATAAAGTCACTGTGCCCATTTGTTTATTGGGTTGCTTTTCTCCTGCTTCTTATTATTTATAGAAGTTCTTTATTTACACTATAGTCTAAAACAGTTATTTACTTTTACAATTTTCCTATTATTCTAGAAACTTAAAATACCTTAACTCTATTTTTCCCTTTGCATTATTGTGACAGCATTTTCATTCGTATATTGTAAACCTCATAAAACATTGTTATCACTGTCATTGTTTTGTACAGTCAATAGGCACTCAATATTCATTTCTCTTATACACCTATTTATTCTTTCCATTGCTCTTTATTCCATTCAGTGTTTTAAAATTTCCCTCTGTGATTATTTTCCTTCTGCTTGAATAACTCCCTATAATTTAGATCTTCTAGAAGCAAATTATCTTGCTTTTCTTTCTGAAAATATCTTCATTCACTTTCAAAAGATATTTTTGCTGGGTATTTAAATAACAGCTGAAAGTTATTTTCTTCCAGTTCTTTAAGAATGCCATTTTGTTGTGTTCTGGCTCTCATCATTTCTGTTGCAAAGTCAGTGAGAAGTCTTACTGTTGCTTCTCTTCCTCCTTATTTTCACATGTCTTCCCTGAGGAGAGCCAATTCCTCACCAGCTCCTTATAGCCTCATGAAACCTGATGCTTTCTCACTCTTAGAACCCCACTCCTATCAAATATTTCCCAAAAAAGGCAAATCTCCCTCAAAAGAAATTGTCATATCAGCTGCTTAAGGAAATGTAATTTTTTCCATATCATTGTACATGTTTCATCCTCTTTGAAATTAATCTTTTTCTCACTTTTCCTTTGCACATTTGAGGGACTCTCCTTTTCTTTGAATTTGAGCAGTATTTTGGAGTTAGTTAATTCTTATTTTATTTAAGACAGGTAAGTGCTTTCATTTCACAGTATCATTGATTTTTAAATATCTAAGAACATTTTAACTCTGTTATTGAATATTGATTCTGTTCTATTTTGTATTCTTTAATTTAAAAAATTGTCTTTAATATCTGACCTCTAAAGTCTTCTCATCTGTCTTTACTTCTCCCACATTCTGTTTCTAATGCCTAATTTGGATTTTTCATTAGCAGAATTTAATCTCTTCTGTCCATTTTTGTAGCTATAATTTATGTTCCCTCTCTAAATGGCCAATAATTCTTACCTTAAACTCAATATATGCAGTCTGTTTTAAAGACTGGTTATGTAATTTCTGAATTTTTCTTTATACTCTACAACTTTCTCAATAGACTGATACAATTTAATTATGCATAGTTTTCCTCACACTTTCTTGTGTTTCCTTGTAATTTACTAAACATTAGAGACCTAGTCTCATGAGAAACTTCTTTTTTTCCAAGTTGGGGTATACACATACATAGTAAAATTCACAGTTTTGACAAATGTATACATCCATATATATATCCATGTAACCAACACCCCAATTGAGATATAGATTTTCATGCTTCTCGAAAGTTCTTGTTCCCCTTTCTAGTCAATCTTTTCCTTACCAGAAGCAACCACTATTCTGATTTCTATCCCTATAGATTCATTTTTGCATGTTCTTGAACTTGATATAAATAGAATCACATTGTATGCACACCTTTGCATTTGGCTTCTTTAACTCAAAATATTTATAACAGCAACTGATTTTGTTGTGTTTATCAGTAGTTTATTTGTCTTCATTGCTGAGCAGTACTCAAGCATGTGAATATATCATGACTTATCTGTCCAGTTTCCTGTTGACGGACATTTGGGTTGCTTTGGAGTTCAAATTAGATTTTATTGCTCTTGTGTAATATTTTTTTTCAATTACTTTGTGTGTGGGGGAAATATATAGAAATGTGTACTAAATTTTGGAATATTTTTTAATCTTGTCATTTGCTTAAGAAAAGTCTGTAGGTTTTCTTGTTTTCTTCTCTTGATAATTTCATGAAAATTTAATTTAAAAAAATGATAGTCTCCAGAAATTTTTCTTACTCTGTCATCTTATCTGAACAATTAATGTCATATGAAATAAATATATCTTAAGTAAGCACTAAGGGCTTTAGAACTTGGAAGTTTTAAATGCAGTAAAAGTGTTAAGAATAATTAAAACAAAATTGCACAATTAACTACATATAGCTATTATGTGGGCTATTTTCCAATTTTATTGAGATATAATTTAGATGCAATAAAATGCACTGATTTGAAGGCACAGTTTAGTTGATTTTGGTAATTGTATAGAGGTATGTAACTATTGCCCAAATCAAGATATAGAATAGATCCCACACCCTAAAAAGCCTCCTTTTGGCACTCTGAAGTCAACCTCCTTCCATGACCCCCACTTATATGCCTTCTGTAACTATAGATCAGCTTTTTCATATAAATGGAATCATGTAGTATGTATATTGTGTTTGTTATAATTACTTTAGCATAATGTTTTTTTACTACTTTATTGTGACTTATTTTACATGTTACAAAATTCACTCATTTCAAGTGTACAATTTAATGATTTTTAATAAATTTACCGAGTTGTGTAACCATCACCATAAATCAGATTTAGAATATTTTCATCACCCCAGTAAGATCCCTCATGCCCATTGTCTGTTCATCCCAACCCCACCTTCTGTCCCACACAACCACTAAACCACTTTCTATCTCTATAGATGTCTCTTTCATGGACATTTCACATCAACTGAATCGTAAAATGTATAGTCTCTTGTCTGTAGCTCCATTCACTTAGCATACTGTTTTTTAGATTCATCCATGCTGTTCAGTGTATTAATACTTTGCTCCTTTTTACTACTCAGGTTTCACTTATTTTATCAAAATGTACAGTATTACTTAACTTGCTTATCCATTCATCTTTTGATTGACACTTGGGTTGTTCAGTTTGGGGCTATTATGAATAATGCTTTCATAAATACATTCAAGCAGGTTTGAGAAATATGTTTATATTTTTGGGGGTAAATACCTAGGAGTGAGATTGTTGGGCCATTTGGTAATTATATGTATAATTCATAATACACTGCTTTACCGGTTTCAAAAGTGGCTGTACAATTTTGCATTCCTCAAGCAACGTGTAAGAGGTCTAGTTGCCCTATACATTTACCAACACTTAGTATTCTTTTTTTAAACTTTACACTCCAGTGGGTGTGCAATTGTATCTATATAGCTACAAATATATATGTCTATACTAATGCAATCCCAATCAAAATCCTAGATGGCTTTTTAAAGAAACTAATAAACTGATTATAAAATGTATATGAAAAGGCAAAGGGAGATTGGTTCAAGACGGTGGAGTAGAAGGATGTACACTCACTGCTTCTTGTGAGAACACCAGAATCACAACTAACTGCTGAACAATCATCGACAGGAGGACACTGGAACTCACCAAAAAAGATGCCCCACATCCAAGGACAGGGGAGAAGCCACAATGAGATGGTAGGAGGGGGTGCAATCACAATAAAATCAAATCCCATGGCTGCTGGGTGGGTGATTCACAAACTGGAAAACACTTATACCACAGAGGGCCAGCCACTGGAGTGAAGGTTCTGAGCCTCAGGTCAGGCTTCCAAACCTGGGGGTCCGGCAACGGGAGGAGGAATTCCTAGAGAATCAGACTTTGAAGACAGGTGGGATTTGATTGCAGGACTTTGACAGGACTGGGGGAAGTGGAGACTCCACTCTTGGAGGGCACGCACACAGTAGTGTGCACATCAGGACCCAGGGAGGGAGCGGTGACCCCATCGGAGACTGAACCGGACCTACCTGCTAGTGTTGGAGTGTCTTCTGCAGAGGTGGGGGGTGGCTGTGGGTCACCACAGGGACAAGGACACTGGCAGCAGAAGTTCTGGGAAGTACCCCTTGGCGTGAGCCCTCCCAGAGTCTGCCATTAGCCCAGCCAAAGAGCTGGGTAGGCTCCAGTGCTGGGTTTCCTCAGGCCAAACAACCAACAGGGAGGGAACACAGACCCAAACATCAGCAGACAAGCAGATTAAAGTTTTACTGAGCTCTGCCCACCAGAGCAACACCCAGCTCTACCCACCACCAGTCCCTCCCATCAGAAAGCGTACACAAACCTCTTAGATAGCCTCATCCACCAGAGGGCAGACAGCAGAAGCAAGAAGAACTACAATCCTGCAGCCTGTGGAACAAAAACCACATTCACAGAAAGATAAACAAAATGAAAAGGCAGAGGACTATGTATCAGATAAAGGAACAAGATAAAAGCCCAGAAAAACAACTAAAAGAAGTGGAGATAGGCAACCTTCCAGAAAAAGAATTCAGAATGATGATAGTGAAGATGATCCAGGACCTCAGAAAAACAATGGAGGCAAAGATCGAGAAGATGCAAGAAATGTTTAACAAAGACCTAGAAGAATTAAAGACCAAACACCTAGAAGAATTAAAGAACAAACAAACAGAGATGAACAATACAATAACTGAAAAGAAAAATACACTAGAAGGAATCAATAGCAGAATAACTGAGGCAGAAGAAAGGATAAGTGACCTAGAAGACAGAATGGTGGAAATCACTGCCATAGAACAGAATAAAGAAAAAAGAATGAAAAGAAATGAAGACAGCCTAAGAGACCACTGGGACAACATTAAATGCAACAACATTTGCATTATAGGAGTCCCAGAAGGAGAAGAGAGAGAGAAATGACCCGAGAAAATATTTGAAGAGATTATAGTCGAAAACTTGCCTAACATGGAAAGGAAACAGCCACCGAAGCCTAGGAAGTGCACAGAGTCCCAGGCAGGATAAGCCCAAGGAGAAACAGGTCGAGACACACAGTAATCAAATTGACAAAAATTAAAGAAAAAGAAAAATTATTAAAAGCAACAGGGAAAAATGACAAATAACATACAAGGGAACTCCCATAAGGATAACGGCAGAATTCTCAGCAGAAACTCTACAAGCCAGAGGGCGTAGCATGATATATTTAAAATGATGAAAGGTAAGAACCTGCAAGCAAGAGTACTCTAACTGGCAAGGATCTCATTCAGATTTGACAGAGAACTCAAAAGCTTTACAGACAAGCAAAAGCTAAAAGAATTCGGCACCACCAAACCAGCTCTACAACAAATGCTAAAGGAACTTCTCTAAGTGGGAAACACAAGAGAAGAAAAGGACCTACAAAAACAAACCCAAAACAATTAAGAAAATGGTCATAGGAACATACATATCAATAAATAACTTAAACGTGAATGGATTAAATGCTCCAACCAAAAGACACAGGCTCGCTGAATGGATACAAAAACAAGACCCATATATATGCTGTCTACAAGAGACCCACTTCAGACCTAGGGACACATACAGACTGAAAGTGAGGGGATGGAAAAAGATATTCCATGCAAATGGAAATCAAAAGAAAGCTGGAGTAGCAATACTCATATCAGATAAAAGAGACTTTAAAATAAAGAATGTTACAAGAGACAAGGAAGGACACTCCATAATGATCAAGGGATCAATCCAAGAAGAAGATATAACAATTATAAATGTATATGCACCCAACATAGGAGCACCTCAATACATAAGGCAAATGTTAACAGCTATAAAAGAGGAAATGGATAGTAACACAGTAATAGTGGGGGACTTTAACACCTCACTTACATCCATGGACAGATCATCCAGACAGAAAATTAATAAGGAAACACAAGCTTTAAATGACACAATAGACAAGATAGATTTAATTGATATTTATAGGACATTCCATCCAAAAACAGCAGATTACACTTTCTTCTCAAGTGCACACGAAACATTCTCTAGGATAGATCACATCCTGGGTCACAAATCAAGCCTCGGTAAATTTAAGAAAACTGAAATCATATCAAGCACCTTTCCGACCACAATGCTATGAGATTAGAAATAAATTACAGGGAAAAAAATGTAAAAAACAAAAACACATGGAGGATAAACAATACCTTACTAAATAACCAAGAGATCACTGAAGAAATAAAAGAGGAAATCAAATAATACCTAGAGACAAATGACAATGAAAACATGACAGCCCAAAACCTATGGGATGCAGCAAAAGCTGTTTTAAGAGGGAAGTTTATAGCAATACAATCCTCCATCAAGAAACAAGAAAATTCTCAAATAAACAATCTAACTTTACACCTAAAGGAACTAGAGAAAGAAGAACAAACAAAACCCTAAGTTAGCAGAAGGAAAGAAATCATAAAGATCAGAGCAGAAATAAATGAAATAGAAACAAAGAAAACAACAGCAAAGATCAATAAAACTAAAAGCTCGTTCTCTGAGAAGATAAACAAAATTGATAACCCTTTATCCAGACTCATCAAGAAAAAGAGGACACAAATCAATAAAATTAGAAATGAAAAAGGAGAAGTTACAATGGACACGGCAGAAATACAACGCATCATAAGAGACTACTACAAGCAACTCTATGCCAATAAAATGGACAATCTGGAAGAAAAGGACAAATTTTTAGAAAGGTATAACCTTCTAAGACTGAATGAGGAAGAAATAGAAAATATGAACAGACCAATCACAGGTAATGAAATTGAAACTGTGATTAAAACTCTTTCAACAAACAAAAGTCCAGGACCCGATGGCTGTACAGGTGAATTCTATCAAACATTTAGAGAAGAGCTAACATTCATCCTTCTCAAACTCTTCAAAAAAATTGCAGAGGAAGAACACTCCCAAACTCATTCTACAAAACCACCACACCCTGATACCAAAACCAGACAGAGATACTACAAAAAAAGAAAATTACAGACCAATATCACTGATGAATATAGATGCACAAATCTTCAACAAAATACTAGCAAACAGAATCCAATGACACAGTAAAAGGATCATACACCATGATCAAGGGGGATTTATCCCAAGGATGCAAGGATTCTTTAATATACGCAAATCAGTCAATGTGATACACCATATTAACAAACTGAAGAATAAAAACCATATGATAATCTCAATAGATGCAGAAAAAGCTTTTGACAAAATTCAACATCCATTTATGATAAAAACTCTTCAGAAAGTGGGCATAGAGGGATCTTACCTCAACATAATAAAGGTCATATATGACAAACCCACAGCCAACATCATTCTCAATGGTGAAAAACTGAAAGCATTTCCTCTAAGATCAGGAAAAAGACAAAGATGTCCACTCATGCCACTATCATTCAACATAGCTTTGGAAGTCCTAGCCATAGCAATCAGAGAAGAAAAATAAATAAAAGGACTACAAATTGGAAAAGAACAAGTAAAACTGTCACTGTTTGCAGATGACATGATACTATACATAGAGAATCCTAAATATGCCACCAGAAAACTACTAGAGATAATCAATGAATTTGGTAAAGTTGCAGGATACAAAATTAATGCAGAGAAATCCCTTGCATTCCTATACACTAACACCGAAAGAACAGAAAGAGAAATTAAGGAAACAATCTCATTCACTATTGCAACAAAAAGAATAAAATACGGGCTTCCCTGGTGGCGCAGTGGTTGAGAGTCTGCCTGCTAGTGCGGGGGACGCGGGTTCGAGCCCTGGTCTGGGAAGATCCCACGTGCCGTGGAGCGACTGGGCCCGTGAGCCACAACTGCTGAGCCTGCGCGTCTAGAGCCTGTGCTCCGCAACAAGAGAGGCCGCGATAGTGAGAGGCCCGCGCACCGCGATGAAGAGTGGCCCCCGCTTGCCACAACTAGAGAAAGCCCTCGCACAGAAACGAAGACCCAACACAGCCAAAAATTAAAAAAAAAAAAAAAAAAAAAAAAGAATAAAATACCTAGGAAAAAACCTACCTAAGGTGGTAAAAGACCTGTACTCAGAAAACTATAAGACACTGATGAAAGAAATCAAAGATGACACAAACAGATGGAGAGATATGCCATGTTCTTGGATTGGAAAAATCAATATTGTGAAAATGACTATACTACCCAAAGCAATCTATGGATTCAATGCAATCCCTATCAAATTACCAATGGCATTTTTTACAGAACTAGAACAAAAAATCTTAAAATCTTAAAATTTGTATGGAGACACAAAAGACCCCAAAACACAATCTTGAAGGAAAAAAACGGAGCTGGAGGAATCAGACTCCTTGACTTCAGTAATCAAGACAATATGGTACTGGCAAAAAACCAGAAATATAGATCAATGGAACAGGATAGAAAGCCCAGAGATAAACCCATGTGCCTATGGTCAACTAATCTATGACAAAGGAGGCAAGGATATACAATGGAGAAAAGACAGTCTCTTCAATAAGTGGTGCTGGGAAAACTGGACAGCTACATGTTGGAGAATGAAATTAGAACACTCCCTGACACCATACACAAAAATAAGCTCAAAATGGATTAAAGACCTAAATGTAAGGCCAGACACTATAAAACTCTTAGAGGAAAACGTAGGAAGAACATTCTTTGACACAAATCACAGCAAGATCTTTTTTGACCCACCTCCTAGAGTAATGGAAATAAAAACAAAAATAAACAAATGGGACCTAATGAAACTTAAAAGCTTTTGCACCGCAAAGGAAAACTATAAATAAGACGAAAGACAACCCTCAGAATGGGAGAAAATATTTGCAAACAAATCAACGGACAAAGGATTAATCTCCAAACTATATAAACAGCTCATGCAGCTCAATATTAAAAAAACAAACAACCCAATCAAAAAATGGGCAGAAGAGCTAAACAGACATCTCTCCAAGAAGACACACAGATCGCCAAGAGGCACATGAAAAGCTGTTCAACATCACTAATTATTAGAGAAATGCAAATCAAAACTACAATGAGGTACCACCTCACACCAGTTAGAATGGGCATCATCAGAAAATCTACAAACCATAAGTGCTGGAGAGGGTGTGGAGAAAAGGGAATCATCTTGTACTGTTGGTGGGAATGTAAATTGATACAGCCACTATGGAGAACAGTATGCAGGTTCCTTAAAAAACTAAAAATAGAATTACTATATGACCCATGAATCCCACTACTGGGCATATATCCAGAGAAAACCATAATTCAAAAAGACACATGCACCCCAATATTCATTGCAGCACTATTTACTATAGCCAAGACATGGAAGCAAGCTAAATGCCCATCAACAGATGAATGGATAAAGATGTGGTACATATATACAATGGAACATTACTCAGCCATAAAAAGGAAAGAAACTGGGTCATTTGTAGAGATATAGATGGACCTAGAGACTGTCATACAGAGTGAAGTAAGTCAGAAAGAGAAAAACAAATATCGTATATTAACGCATATATGTGGAATCTAGAAAAATGGTACCGGTTTGCAAGGCAGAAATAGAGACGCAAATGTAGAGAACAAACGTATGGACACCAAGGGGGGAAAGTGGCAGGGGTGGTGGTGGGTGGTGGGATGAATTGGGAGATTGAGATTGACATGTATACACTAATATGTATAAAATAGATAACTAATAAGAACCTGCTGTATAAAAAATAAATAAATAAAATAAACTTTTTTTAAAAAGTCAAAGGAACTAGAAAAACAAAAACAATCTTGAAAAAGGACAAAGTTGCAGGACTTACGGTATCTGATTTCAAGACTTATTATACAGATTCAACACAAGACAGTGTGGTATTGACCTAAGGATAGACATAGATTAATATAGACAGAATAGAGAGCCAGGAAATAGACCCACACATTTATGGTTGTTGATTTTCAACATTAAAGATATTTGAATATTCATTTATTCATTCAACAAATACTTATTGGGCATCTCCTATACGCCAGGGACTCTGATAGGCACTGAGAATATGACCGTTTACAATGCATTCAAAAATTTCTATCCTCGTGTAGCTTACACAATGTTTGGGGGAGAAAAAAATAAAATAAATGAGAAAAATAAATACTATGTTAGATAATCATATGTCCTTTGGGGAAAATAAAAGCAGGAAAGGAGGATAAGGAGTAATAGGGATCTGTTTTAAATGCTGGGGCCTGTGTAGCAAGCCACCTACAAACCATTCTAGGGAGAGGAAGCAGCAAGTGAAGATACTCTGAGGCAGGCCTTGAAGGAGTGAGTGCAGCGAGAGTGAGCAGAGGATAGAGTCAGGAGCCTTGGCTCAGGGATATAGCCTGGGCCGGATCTCACAGGATCTTGTAATAATTGTAAGGAATTTGGCTTTGATTGCCTGAGATAGGAAGCCATTGAAAGGTTTTGAGCGGAGAGTTGTTATCAGATGTTTTCAAAGAATCACTATGGCTGAGACAGTGAGAATAGAAGTCTAAGACAGAAGAAGGGAGGGCAAGTAAGAAGCGTGGCCTAATCGAAGATTAATCTGGAGTTACAGGAGATAGCATAGAGAGACTGTAGAGTGAAAGTTAGAAAAAAAAAGAAGGTAACAAAAGACACAGATCAACGGGTGGTAAAGAGAGAGATAAACTGATCACAATATTTTACAAAAAATTTTAAAAACCAAAAGAGGACTGATTTTCAAAGCACAGAGTGAGATGGTGTCGAATGCTTCAGAAAGGACAAGAAGCACTGAGGCTAGGAAAAGACCACTGAATTTTAAGTATATAGGTTTATTTGGTGAAATTCTGTTGCACACTCTTGGTACCATGGTGGGACCATAGTGGCTTTTCAACAAATGGAGACATGGTACAAACCACTCTCTTAAGAAATTTGCAAGTGAAAGAAGTTAGAGGACAGTGGGGGGAAACAAAGGTTGATTTCAGGATAGGCTACACCACAAGGGTCTACAGGCTGAGAAAAAAGATCCAGTGGGCTGGGGGTAATTGAGGATGACAGAGAGAAAGCTGAAGACTGGAAAAGCATTAGAGGGGATGGAGAATGGGGGAACTGCTAGGGACCAAGCTTCCAAGAATCTCCTAGCCAATTCCAGAAATTGCCTTAAAGGTGCTGTTCCTTTTTATATTTTTGCACCGTTTGGCTTGTCCTCCTAAACTACTGTATTCACAAATGCACCAAGCCTACCCCAAGTTCTCCCAGGTCACATAATTCACGTCAACTAGGTTATCCCCGTTTGCTTTACTCTTAACTTCAAGCAGTCACTTGGCTTGGAAATCTAAATAGGATGCAAAAATTTCAGGAAGATACAAGACATTCTTGTAGAAAGAGTCTGTTAGATGCTGCCTGGGTGAGATTCTCTCTGGACAGGGCACTGTAACTTAGCACTGTGAAAAGCCTTTGCCTAGCACTGTCTCAACACCTCATCTGTGAGCCATTGGAGGTGCTGTTTTGTTCCCTGATACACACCATCTGGGCCTTGCTGTGCAGGGCAGCCGGGTTTCTAAGTAGGAGGTAGGCAGGAACAGCTGAGCAAGACTTGGGAATTTCACCCACACATACACATCCTTCGTTAATTTTTCCTTAAAGGCTCACACCCAGTTTCATTTCCACACACAAAGAGGTCCTTTGTATTTCATTATGACCAAGTCACAAAAGTAAATGTTTTCCTTTAAAAAGAAAGTGGGTGTTGATGATGGTTGTTCAGGTGGAATGTGAGTAAAGACTTTCCCCCAGCAAGCTGAATGCCAAAGGAAAATCTAATAATATTGAGCTCCCAATTTCACGACAATGCTAAAGCATTTTAATTATTTGTTTTTTATTTTGTTTTTTCTTTCTGATCTGTAAGAAATTTTGGAAATATTTTAAATTTAACCATGTCGGGTAGAAAGAATTCTCAAGTCTCTGAAGTGAGTTAACACTACTGAATAGAAGAATATTATTCTCCATTCTCCTTTATTTCAAATGTGGATGCTCAACTGAAATTTTCAAATATGTTTTAATATCACTATAATATGTGGAATGCATTTTCTACATGGGAACTAGAAGCCAGTGACCTAATCAGATACAGCTCAATGGGACCACAGCAGATCGGTTCATATAACTAAGTAAATTAAAACACACACTTTGGTTTCCTTTCCACCACTACACTTTTCTGGCTGACCACAGGAAGCATTAGGACCCTGCTTTTGCCAGTTATGAAGCAGACAAATGTTTGGAGTAAGCTAACTTGACTAACTTTCTACATTCTTCAACCCCACTGACAATATATCCCCATTCCAAAAGTTACTGTTTTCCCTGAAGGCCTCATGCTCTTCCCTCAGTCTTTCCTTCCATCAAAACTTCCTTTTGGGAAAGGCTATTAAGAATACTAATGTATACATAATCAGTAAGTCTCTAAGTGTTGCATGTCACAACAACTTCTGCAATGATAATGGAAAGTTTAAGCAATTTCAGATGGCAACCGGCACAAGCTTTCTTTTCTTGAGCAAAGACTTTCTAGTACCTTTGAAAAGCCACATCAGCATCTTCCTACTCTGAACAGTCTTAAGTATAGGAAGACTTGTAGACAGGCATTTCCATTTGAAAAAAAATTCATTAATTCAATGAATATTTACTGAACATTTTTTTTCCTGTGGCTTCTACTTTATTTTTCCCGAGGCCCACACTTTATACCATGATCCAGCACGCACACACATACATACTCCAACTTCAGAAACACTATTTTCATTAAAAAGTACTTATCTCATACCTTGCAATGTGTTCTGATATTTTCTATTCTACTGAATTTTTTCAACGCTCATCTTATCTCACAACCAGATTCTATGATCCAGTTTTTAAAAGCAGTGTAGAATGTTTGGACCTGTATTAGGAATTCAGAAGGCACTTGCAACCTTCACTGTGATTGCAGTTCAGAGTGGGAGATATTCTAGAAGTAAACAAATGATTTTAGTTTGTGATATATGAAGGTAACCAGGATAGCTCTGATAAAATTAGGAGACCTAATTTGTAAAGAGTGGTCAGAGAAGACCTTTGAAGAGGTAGTAAAGCAGTAAGCTGAGACCCAAAGGATGAAAAAGAGACAAACATACCAAGGGCAGGGGGAACAGCATTCCAGGGAGAGGCGACCACATTCCACCAGGCTGGAAGGAGCCTTTTGAAGAACTGGCAGGAGGCCAGTGTATCTCCCTGTAGTGAGAGAGGAAAGGGGGTTAGGAAATAAGGTTGGAAAGAGAGGCATAGCATGCGAGGGTTTGTAGGCAATAGTGAAGAGTTTGTATTTAATTCTAAGTATAGTGGGGCTGAAGACTTTTTGAACTGTGATAAATCATGTTATGCAGCTAAAGTTATTGTAAATCATTCTTTGATGTCCACTGTTGAAGATTCCATACCACATTTTCAGATCTTACCAAGTTCCAAGAGAACTGATTGGTTTTCCAATGATTTAGAGGCAGCATGTACACAGTAAGCTCATGCAGCCAAAGAATAAATGGAAGAATTCTGTTTGCAAATGGAAATGACAATAGTGGCAAAACATATATATTGTCCCCACTCAAATTCAAGTGCATTTGAGACAATTCTCATTGTAAAGGGACAAGTTTTTTGGTTGTCTGTTTTGTTTTGTTTTTAATAGCTGCATAAAATTGTTCATATTGAACCTTTCCAATGTGGCACACAGTTGGCTACTCACAAATTTCCATCTCCCCAACCTGTGTATGGACAGCTGTGCCTAAAAAAATAGGTGAAAGATTACATTTGCCAGTTCTCTTGGTATTCCCATTTTACGGCTTTTGTGGGAATGCAGTTCAAGCTTGCCTGCTATTTTATTTAATATGCCTCCTTGTAAATTCCAGCTGTTGACCATGTAATTAATCCCTGTATGGAAAAAATTTTGGCATTTGTTCCTGCAATACCTGAGCTTCATCCCAACAGAATTATATTCATCGTAGCCCTTTCCATTACTCTACAGCTGTTCCTTAGAACCATTTTACGTGCCACACAATTAATATACACCAGGACTCTGCTCCCAACTTCTGCATAGTTATTCAACCATGACTTTCATTTATTCTTCTAGTTACTGAAATCTAGCATTTTAAGTAACAAGCATCTTCTATGTTACTCCAGGAAAAGGTTACTGCTTAACTTGTTAACTGATTGCAGAGTATGGTCACTAGAATAAGCATGGTGTTTTGATCTTGATGACTAAAAGTGAGGTAAGAGACAGTCTTTGACATTTATCCTTGGCCACAGGATTCTCTCACTAAGTCCTTTTTAGCTTTCTGTGCTACACCTTACCTTTCTTAGTCATTCATCTTTTTGATCTCTTCTTTTAATAAATGTATGGAGACTTGTTTTCCTTTATTACAGCAAAATAAAAATGGCTGAGAATTTCAAGCACTACCCTTATGGGGTATTTGCCTTTTTATAGGGGGCAAAGTTTTAAGAAAAAGGGAAAATTCACCTGCTTTTTGTCCAGAAGGTGACTAAACAAAGCTCTATAAAGTTAGCCTGTCCCTGACATGTCATCTGATAATTAGATCTTATACTACATATATAAGGCCATCTCTGTTCATTATAACATGGTGTCTGGAATAAGGATAATACCTACTTTATTGGTATTGATCTGATGGGAAAATAAATCCTGAAACATTTTCAAAAGTTTACATTTGTATAAGGAAACTGATGAAAGGTCATCAGCTTTGCAACAATATCTGGAAACCAGGGGTTTTTTTTTATAAGCCCAAAGAAGAAAGGACTAATTTTTTTTAATTAATATTATCTGGAAATTTACCCTAGGATCTGGCAAATACATATATTAATGAAGAACTGAATTGGGGGCAAAATTATGAAAGTAAATCATATACTTGACTGGTTAGTTTTTCTGGTTAGATCAAGAAGATACATTATCAACCCAAATATGAATAGATTTTAATGTATTTTTATAATATATAAAGTTAAAAACTGCTTGGTGAAAGCTTAAAAATTATTTATCAAATTAAATCTAGTTGGCAAATGCGAATTTGTAGTGAACATAAATTCATAGTTGGAAAAGAAAGTAGAATATTCTGTAAAGCCCACCTGAGTGCAAAATTTTAAGAAGAAAATGTTGATGAAGTTTTCTTAAGCATTAGCTAGTTTGTCATTTCCTCTAGGATATTCTAAGGTCCACAGAATGTCTCTGTTAGCCATAACACAAATACATAAAAAGACGCAGGTATCAGTGTAAGAATAAATTTATTTCTTCAACTAATATTATTTGATAATTTTCTATATTTAACATCAACGGAGGTGTAAAAGTAAATTAGACATGTCCTGAAAAAGTTGGTCATGGTAGGGAAGAAAATATGAATATGAATGATTTAATAAAAGACAATAAATTAATTAAATCTATACACTGTAGTGTACCTAGTGTATTCCTTATGGAATGTTATCATCATCACCAAAAGATTCCCTTAGTTTTATAGAATTATCAGAAATATACACATCAGTGTTGAAATGCATTAAAAACTATTCTTCCTGACACCACTATAGAGTCTTTGTTTTTGTATCATAAATTGTTTCACATTTTTTAGATTGGGAGAGCACTAAAATTTTATAAACATTTTCCTTCAAAATATAAGAATATAAATTATAACCATTTTAATATATTTTAAACCCTGAAAACCAGTTAGTGCAGGTTTAGATATTGGACATCTGGAAGACAGCTTTAGAACAAAGTCTATCCCAAATGTTATCTCATCTATATAGAAACCCATCAACATTCTTACCACAGTGAAGGCAGGGCCCATGGGGCAGAAGGCCAGCTTAAGCAAGGCTTTGGCGTAAAGGGTTTTTCAAGGTTTATCTAGCTAAGATATGTGCGTGTGTGTAAGATTATTAATTACGTATGTCTCCTTCACATTTTTGCTGATTCAGTAACAGGCTCCTACTCTTCCTAAATCTCAGAGAAAATCAATGCTTTATATCCCTGCCTTCTCCCCTTCCGCAAACAAATGGTAGGAACGGAGTCCACTCTGTAGGCTGACTCTTATCCTCACACTATTCCTCATTTTATAACTTCTAGGTTGAGAGTGACTTAAATAGGAATTTATTTACTTTTATGTAAATATGGAAAAAAAAACCTTCCCTTATTTAAAAAGACCTAGAAAATTATTTTCTTTACTGCAAATTAACAAATTACTGTTGTCTGTCAGAAAGTGGTGCTGGGAAAGTTGGACAGTCGCATGTAAATCAATGAAATTAGAGCACACCCTCACACCATACACAAAAATAAACTCAAAATGGCTTACTTAAATGTAAGACAAGACACCATAAAACTCCTAGAAGAGAACATAGGCAAAACATTCTCTGACATAAATTGTAGCAATGTTTTCTTAGGTCAGTCTCCCAAGGCAACAGAAATAAAAGCAAAAATAAATAAATGGGACCTAATTAAACTAATAAGCTTTTGCACAGCAAAGGAAACCGTAAACAAATGAAAAACAACCTATGGACTGGGAGAAAATATTTGCAAATAATGCGACCGACAAGGGCTTAATTTCTGAAATATACAAACAGTTCATACAATTCAATAACAAAAAAACAAAAAACCCAATCGAAAAATGGGCAGAAGACCTAAATAGACATTTCTCCAAAGAAGACATACAGATGGCCAACAGGCACATGAAAAAATGCTCATCATCGTTAATTATTAGAGAAATGCAAATCAAAACAACAAGGTACCGCCTCACACCAGTCAGAATGGTCATCATTAAAAAGTCTGCAAAAAACAAATGCTGGAGAGGGTGTGGAGAAAAGGGAACCCTCCTACACTGTTGGTGGGAATGTAAATTGGTGCACCCACATGGAAAATAGTATGGAGGTTCAATCCCACTCCTAGGCATATACTCAGACAAAACTATAATTCGAAAAGATACATGCACCCCTATGTTCATAGGAGCACTATTTACAATCGCCAAGACATGGAAACAACCTAAATGTCCATCGACAGATGAATGGATAAAAAAGATGTGATATATATATATACACATACACACATACGTACTACACACACACACACACACACAAACACAATGGAATATTACTCACCCATAAAAGAGAATGAAATAATGCCATCTGCAGCAACATGGATGCAACTAGAGATTATCATACTAAGTGAAGTAAGTCAGAAAGAGAAAGACAAATACCATATGATATCGCTTATATGTGGAATCTAAAATATGACACAAATGAACCTATCTATGAAACAAAAACAGACTCACAGATATAGAGAACGGACTTGTGGTTGCCAAGGGTAGGGGGGTAAGGGAGAAAAGGATTGAGAGTTTGGGATTAGCAGATGCAAACTATTATATATTGGATGGATAAACAACAAGGTCCTACTGCATAGCACAGGGAACTATATTCAGTATCCTGTGATAAACCATAATGGAAAAGAATATGAAAAAGAATACATATGTATAACTGAGTCACTTTTCTGTACAGCAGAAATTAATGCAACATTGTAAATCAATTATACTTCAATAAAATTTAAAAATAAAATAAAAAAACCAAATTACTCTTGTCTGGGGTTGTCTACCCCACTCTGGACCCCTACCTCCTTAATGGGCCAGTTGAATACTCTAAAGCAGTGATCCCCAACCTTTTTGGCACCAGGGACTGGTTTTGTGGAAGACAATTTTTCCATGGACCGGAGTTGGGGGGATGGTTTGGGGATGATTCAAGTGCATTACATTTATTGTGCACTTTATTTCTATTATTATTACATTGTAATATATAGTGAAATAATTATACAACTCACCATAATGCAGAATCAGTGGGAGTCCTGAGCTTGTTTTCACTTGTCACTCACTGATAGGGTTTTGATATGAGTCTGCAAGCAATTGATTTATTATGGTCTCTGCGCAGTCAAACCTCTCTGCTAATGATAACGTGTATTTGCAGCTGCTCCCCAGCGCTCAGCCTCAGCCTGAGCTCCACCTCAGATCATCAGGCATTAGATTCTCACAAGGAGCGCGCAACCTAGAACCTTCACATGCGCAGTCCACAGTAGGGTTCGAGCTCCTATGAGAATCTAATGCTGCCGCTCATCTGACAGGAGGCGGAGCTCAGGCGGTAATGCGAGTTATGGGGAGCGGCTGTAAATATAGATGAAGCTTCCCTCCTTCGCTCACGGGCTGCTCACCTCCTGCTGTGCGGCCCAGTTCCTAACAGGCCACGGACCGGTACCAGTCCGTGGCTCCGGGCTTGGGGACCCCTGCTCTAAAGACCCACAATCACTAGCTCCTGGACTACTGCTCCTGGGGATTGGGTAGAAGAAGGAATGAGTAACAGGATGATCCCTAGAAGATTATCGTCTGCTCACCTTCCCTACACCAGTCATCCCTCCCTTTGCTCCTAAGCAGTCTGCCTGGAATGGGAAGATACTCCTCTTCTTCCAAATCAGAATGCCTTGCCATGAAAAGAATGTTATATTGGGTGGTTGACTGAAGCTGAAACCTTTAAAAAAAAGGGGGGGAACTATAATTATATACATTAAATTGTAATACGGTTTGTGGTAAGAGTCTTTCTGAATAACAAACAGCTAATTCACGATGGAATTTTTGGAACACAATTCAAAATAATACCCATGGAAATGCTTTTCTTAACTCAACAAAGAGCCTGTGTTAGGTTGCTTATTATCTCATTATAGTCAAGTAAGATGACAGCTGCAGTCTTATAGTTTGCTCTTCCCTTTCAAAGCCACATCTATAGCCAAGAATACAACATCTTCTGGATGAGGCATACCAAGGGCAATTGCTTGCCGTGCTTCCACAAAATCAGCATGCACCTCAACCCTCTGGGAAGGGAGAGATGCAGGGGTACTACATGTAACAACTTTATACTTTTCCTTCTATTTCAATCTGCTTCTCTAGGACCTACTGCCACAGTTAAGTGCAAAGTCTTCCAACTTTATGTTGATTAGAAGTGAGTTGGACTGAAGCAGCTATGCACAGATGAAATTTTAATCATCATCCACATATGTACATATTATCTATCTACTTTCAATTTTCTGCTGTCAAGAAAATGAAAAAGTAATGTTAAATTTTTCATTTTCCTAAAAGTAAAGCTGACACACACCTCTTCTGCTTTCTATGCAGTAGAATTTTGATCTGATGAAACCATAAAAGTCAAAAACTATTGTGGAGAATACTGGCTTAATTCATATTCTGACTTTAATACTATTATTTTCTTAATTCTCTGTCCACCTCCAGGAATCCCTGCTGAAACTTTGTAACTCACGTTCATTTTTCTGATGTTATTTGTAGCTGAACCTACATCATTCTAACCTCATAGCTGTTTAGCTGTTCTGCTATCTGTGGAGACATTTCTCAATCACCTTTAAAAATTTCTCCATGCCTGAGTTAGTTCTTAGGTCCCCAAATATAGTAAATAAATAATCTTCCAAAATGAGAAACACTTAATAAAATTGGTTAAGTACAAATAATCAGAAGAAAAGGTTCACATGTGGGAAGAGAAATAACAATGTGAGGCATAGGTTATGAACTCAGGATTTGGGCAAGTAAATTTTTAAAAGATGGTTGTTCAAAAGATGTATATGTACAGTTTTGGTAAGGGAAAAAAGAAGGCAATGAGAGTAGGATACTTTCTCACTTGGGAATTCTGAGGAAATACAGGAAAAGCATTAGAAATTCTGGAAATTTTGGAGGAATTCTCCATTTGCACAGTGGAGAGTTGAGGTTGGGAGACAGAAAGGGAACTGAGAAGTAAGAGTCCTCAGGGACTGGGGCTTTCCAATCTTGTGTGTTTTCATCTGGAATACATTATTGCAAGATCCTTCCATGCTAAACCCAGAATCCCCTTTCTGAGCTTTAAACTATATCTGTTTTATACTAAGAAAACTACTGTAAAGTTTTCAATTAATTTTAAAGAACTGTAGTTTTAGGTTACTTGGTGAAATCGTTTTTTATTGAAGACAGACAAGTAGAAAGTCTAGAAAATATCTAAGATACACACATGCAGAAATAATGTATGAACATTCAGAGGAAAGTGAACAAATTGATTGGATGGAATGTCAAGATCATGAAAAATATTTTCAGTTCTATTAGTGTTATTCCATGGATTTTAGGCAACAAATCAGAAATTTTAAAATGAACTCTCTAAAATATTATTTCCATGCCACTACTGGTTGCTTTGTTTATTCAATCTTTAAAAATATCTTCTTAATCCATCTGTTTTTCTCCATCTCCACCGCCTACCCTGGGCTTAGCCACCATCCTGGCTTTCCTGTAGGACTGCAATAGCTTCCTCATTGGTCTTCCCACCATCCACTCTAATTCCTTCTAATTCTTGTCCACATTTTAACCAGAATAAACTTTCAAAACAAAACAATAACAAAAATGTTATACTGTAGTCAGTGATATCCTACTAATCTTAAAATCAAGCAAAATTCTTCACATGGCCTCACATCATCTCTCTCTGACCCCGTTTGCTGCAGCTCACCCCTCCTGTATTATACTGCTGTAACTACTCTGGCCTACTGACTTCTCTTCCTTCCTCCTTGCTCAGACCTCCCCAGCAATCGGAGGAATATTTTTCACCTCTCTTTTCATCACATTAACTTTTGCTCATTTGTCAGATCCCAATTCAAATATCACTTTCCCTCAGAGAGCACTTTGTAACTACCTCCAAGACTGGATCAGAAACCCTTGTAGTATCTCATACCTCCCTGTTTTTTTCCTTCATACTAATCTCAGTTTGTCTGTATATTTCCATTTGTGTGATTCTTTGCGTAATCGCTCTCCTTTTCAATTGACTGTAGGTGCTGTAAGGGCAGAGCCTCTGTCTTATTCACAGTTTATATCCCCAAGATCTAATACAGTACTTGATATTTAATTTTTTAAAAGTTGAATAAATGAAGAGAACAGAATAGGCTTATGATTGTCAAGTGAATAACACTAGTATATATATATTTTAAAATACCCCCTTTCTATTCAATGACTACTCATTGGTTAATACTGTTATACCATCTAGAAATTTCATGAAGGGTATTTTTTGGTCAACTTTATTGATTTCAAAGCACATCCCTTCTTAGAGTGATTTAAAAATATCCTTCATGAAATTTTGATTTGGGGTAGATAAATCCAAAACTGATTGAAAATTTACTTAGACCACTTGGTCTAACTCTTTTTCAACCTAGTCTTAACTTAAATATTAGTTCCTCTAAAGAAACTTTCTGGGTCCTTCACCTAAGATAAGTGCCCTTCTCATGTAAGACCAAAATTAATATTCCTTGTGGGCAGGTGACTTCACACATGATTCAGGAACAAAACCTCCTTCCACCTTGAGTATTCACCCTCCCCTGGGGCCTCATGGTCATTTATATGCAATCAGTCAATAGGCAGGGAGAGCCTGGAGAAGTTATACCTGCTTCTTAAATGACACACATTTCTTCCTTTATATCCATTGGTGAGAACCTGTTACATGGCTACACCCTACTAGAAGGACGATTGGGAATACAGTCTAGCTGTGTGCCCAGGAAGAAGAAATAGGGTTGGGGAGCTCCAAGAAGTATCTCTTCATCTGGGTCTCAGGGACCTAACCTTTATTAAATATCCACTAAGATCTATGTATACTCTGTACCATGGAATCATTCTGGTATTTTTATATAATACTGTTTATCATGGTGACATCAAGGCAGCTCCAGTAGGAGTTAAAGTTGAAACTGATGCCCCAAGGTTTTAGTAAATCTGCATCACCTCCAAGTCAGTTTAGAATCACTGCAGCATCTACCTCCTAGACTATTGTCCAGCAGCTGCTGCAGAGCACTTTTAGATCTAAGATTTCCCTACCCTGCCACATCACTGCCTGCCCATCCTAGCTGCTTGACTGAGGAGAAGACCTCTGTGTGAACACTAACAACAACAGGAAAGAAGGAAGGATTTCTTGCACTCTGTCTGCTGGATGGGGTTTGGTGAGAGGACTAAATAATGACTCTGGATCGGAAAAGTGAAATAAGAAGAAGGTGTGTCCATAAACTGTTCATGACACAGAGGAAAAGGAGGCTCTTCAAAGGGCTCGCCAACTCTGCCTGTTGCAACTGCCTTTACCTTGATTCTGGATAATTCTTTAAGGTTTTTTTTTAATAGTTCAATTGAAAGAAATGAAAGTATTTTAAAACATTATAATTGTCTTTTCTTATAAACAAAGAAAATATACAACATAAAAGTAAAATATTTATAGAATTATAAATCATAAATTAGAAAAATCTAAAATTATATATAAGTAAGAAACCATCTTCTCACCATAACCCATTTCACATTCTACAGTTATAATCTCCATTAGTCACTTTATCCTACCAATTATCTAAGCAAGAAACAAAGGAAGAAATATCTTAATTACCCTTGACTCAATTATATCCAGTCTATCAATGTGTGACATTTAGTCAACATACTATATATTTCTTTACTGATTGCCTTCTCTATATCACATTGCCTAGAATAGAGCCCACCAGATTGCTCATCAAAATTTCTTCTCACAGAGACGCATCTGACCACCACACCCTACTTCTCCAAGCTCCCCACTACTCGGTGCTCTCCTTATGCTTTGAGCACGCCTCCAAATTATAGCTGACATTGCTAAGTCCATCACGGTCCTTATCTATAAAATGGAGGTTATAATAGGATATAAGTCATTGGGTAGTTATAAATACTAAATGAGAGTGCTTGAAAAATTATTATCACTTGGTTTTATAGTTAGTTACTGTATTTCTTATGTGCCTAAGTACTCCCAACACTTTGGTTTTTAGTTTGTCTACAGTGGGAATTATCTTTGTATCCTGGGTGCTGCCTCATTGCCTGACACAGAAGAAGCTGTCGACAAAGGTGCTGAATAAATGAATTAATAATAATGGTGTGAAATCTGGTCACACTCATAAGTAAGTATTCAAAGTTCCATACAACTCTTACACATAATTAGACCTTGGTCACTTTTTAAAAAATTTCTGTGGTCTTTTTTTCCTTTAAAAACTGCCAGAAGGAAACGAACATTCACCATAACTGCATAGGATACCACAGATGTCAGGAAATGTATAAGTTAGAATTGTTATAATAAACCCAAGTCCACCCATGTTGCACATAATGTCTACTAAGGTACCCCATTCAATAGTGTAGCTAGTAATCACAAAAATGATATATGTGCAGTATGGGAGAAGTGTAGTTATTATGAGAACTTTTCCTCATATATGGCTGAGTTTTTTTTTCTTTTTGGATGGTAGTATTTCTGCATATTAGTAAAATATTTTATATATTTTCAAGTAACTTCTCTAAAAAAATACAATTTAAATTTCAGGATGGAGTCTTTTGTAGAGAGACAAAAATATTCTTCCACTGCTATTCACAGGTGTAGATCTGTCAAGAATATTCAAATATTCAATATTCAATATTCAAATATACTAGGAGTCCTAGTCACCCAGGACTCCTCAGCTGAAGAGCTCAAAGTCTATTTAATGTGCAAAACCTCATAAGTATTGTTAAAATTCCAGGCAAACTAGAAGTTATTTGAGCCAAAAATTATACAATTGTATACAGACCTCCAAACCAGTGGTTCTTCCCTAGAGCACTTTTAATCATTTTAAGAGAAAATAGTTTTATTTTAAAAAGCTTAAAACTTGGAACTGTACAGAGTGTTGAGGAAAAAGGCTGACAAAGTGACCTTGCAAAGTGAACTCCTAGCCTGCAAGTGACCACCAAAGGCAAAGCTTCCAGAAAGCTTTTAAGTCTATAAATGGAAAAATCTGGAATCATAGGTACCAGAAATATTCAGGGCCTTAAGTAAAGATCAGTTTTATATGATTATTATTTTTGGATTTGAATCAGAAGAGCCTCTGTTTTTAAGCAGTTAAGAACTTCAAGAACTGAGATGTGAATACTCAGTCTGACCATCTTAGTTTAAATATCTTATAATAAAGAGACTCAAAATCCCAATAAAAGTGCTAAGAAAATTTTTTTCTCTGGAACTTGAAAATTGTATTCTAAAGCTTTTATGGAAAAATAAACAATAAACAATAGTATCCAGGAAAACTCAGAAAAAGAACAATAGAGGACTGGCCCAACTAGATACTATGACATACTATAAAATATCAGTAAGTAAAATGGTATTATACTGAGTATGAATAACCAGGTACACCAAGAGAACAGAATAGAAATTCCAGAAGCAGACTCAGATACCTATGGGAAATAAGAATATGATATATCAGGCTTTTCATATCAATAAGCTGCTGATGTACTTTTAAATAACTGGTTTGGGAACAACTGAATAGCCACTTGGAGAAAGATAAAGTTGGACTGATCCCTCACTACATCCTCCAGGAAAACCTCCAAAAAAGAATAAAGATATAAATTTTTAAAAGAAAACCATTTAAAATATGATATGAAAACCTGAGTGAATTGTCTTATTACCTTCAACTAGGGAAGGCCTTCCTAAATATGATATAAAATCTAAAAGCCATAAGAGAAAAGACTGACAAGGAAAACACATAATATTAAAAACTTATACATGTCAAGAACTGGAGAGAAATAGTATAAGAAAATTGTAAGACAAATAACAAACTAAGAAAAAACTTGCAACGACTACCAAAGACAAAGGTAAATTTTCCTAGTGTGTGAAGAGCCACTAGAAATTGAGAAAAGACTAAAAATCCTGACCAAACTATGAGGAAAAGATATGAACAGTGAGTTCACAGGAGGAAAAATGCCCCTTAAACATGTGAAATGATGCTCAATCTCACTCATATGAAGAGAAAAGTAAAGTAAAACTATATAGCAAGGTACCATTTCTTACTTATCCACTTGACAGAAATCCAAAAGTTCATATTGTCGGTGGGAAACAGAATGATGGTACTCTTATGCAGGAGAATTTCGCCACCTCTAACAAAATTTCAGATATATCTTTGACCCAGAAACCCCATTTCCAAGAATTTCTCCTACTGATATATCCTCACAAGTATGAAATCACATATGCACGAGGATATTCACTGCAACATTAGTAAGAGCAAAAAATTGGAAAAAAACCCAAATCTCCAGCAATAAATAATTAGTTGAATAAACTATGATACGGCTACTCAATGCAACAGCATGCAGTTTTTTAAAAAGGAAGATCTGTATGCACTGATGTGGAGAGATTGCCTCCATTTCTTAAGCAAATTATGCAAGTATGAGGAGTGTCTATCTTATGCCACATTTTGTGTAAGAAAAAAGAAAAACATGTTCATATGTGTATCTGCAAAATGAAACAATGGAAGGATAAACAAGAAACTAATAAAATTGTTTATCTGTAGGGACAGGGTTATATAGAGTAATATGGAAAGGGATAAGTATGAGAAAGAAACTAATCAATACACAGCTGACTTTTTAAAAATGCCAGAGTTGGGGCGCCGCCCTCCATGCAGTCAAAAATCCGCGTGTAACTTATAGTCAGCCCAACTTACGCATGGTTCTTCAGTATCCATGGTTCCTTGTATCTGTGGTTCTATGGTATCTGCATATTCACCCAACCGTGGATCATGCAGTGTAGTACTGTAGTATTTACTATTAAGAAAAATCTGTGTATAAGCGGACCCACACAGTTCCAACCAGTGTGGTTCAAAGGTCAATTGTAGAGGGTAAGGGAATAGAATCCAGGGAGCAGGAATGAAAGCAAAACACTGTGTGTATATTTCTATACAATTTTAACTTTTGAATCTTGAAAATGATTACTTGAAAATTTTAAAACTAATTATAAAACAATTCCTTAAAACTGAAATTGTCTACTGATAGTCTAAAAACAATGTCAGCTCAGTAATGATGAGTACCCATAGCACCCAGATTTTGAACTCTATTTTCATCCTCTGAAAGATAAGGCTTTTTGAAGAAATATTAATTTCAAAATTGGGAAAAAGAGTAAAGAAGGCATTACGTAAGGCTGGAACATTTTTTTTGTTACAGAAACAAAGAAGCTTTCTAAAATTAGTGGGGTCATATTGAAAGTACAGGGAGCCAGTTTGAAGGTGTCACACTGGCCAAAACTGTGGATAAAATGCGTGACAAAATGATGATTTAATGGATCGGTAGTGGGGTGGCTATGCAAAGCCTCACAAAAAAGTTGACTTTTGAGTAAAGACCCCCAAGAGGAACCTACTATGTTAATATCTGGGAGAAGAACATTCTAAACCCCGAGAGACAATAGCAAAAGCAAGGACTCTAAACTAGGAGGGCGCCTAGAATATTGAAAGCCAGTGTGGTGGGTGTGGCTAGAGTATGAGTCTCAGGGAAGCTGTGAAAGATGACATCAGAGCAGCAGTGGGTCCAGATCACAGTAGGAACATATGGTATCAGCTTAATGGCCAACTGACAATGATATATGTTGGACACTAGAAAGATGGAGGCCCTTGCTACGCTGTGACAAAGCATCTTAATAACTGACATCTTCTGTTACTTAGAAAGCAAATCAACTACCTTTGAATCTTTGGTTCAAAGGTGAGAAAGTTTTAGAAAAATGTTAGAGGTGTGTATTGATTTTTACTGGATGCATGTAGCAATATTTCAGAAGAAAGAAATAAACTCAGGCAAGAATTGGCTGTTGAGAAGAAGCAATAGAAGGGAATAGAGATTTGAGGCCTCAAAATGCTTGCAAAGCTCACAGCTACCAACTCCAAACATAGGAAATAAAAGCAAAAAGCCCTTGAACAACAAAGCCCCATTAAGACTCAACTCTGTGGCAATGATCAGATTAAGGGTGTGGCCTTCCCCCTTAAACTAACGGCTTCACAGTTGGTGCCATTCTGTTGAGAGAGAGGCCTGGAAGCAAGGAAGCAGACACCAGGCTTGACTAGTATGTCTAGGAAAGGTTGCGGGTATGTTTACTGACACACAAATTAATGATAACAAATCAATTCAAAGCCTACTAAGTTTTCAAGGGAATTGTAATGACAAAATAAATGACAAACCTCAACTGAAAAGGGTTTTGAATTTTAGGGCCACAAAACAATTCTTGGGGTTCCAAATTTGTGCCGGAATGGAGGGGGCTACAAAAGCTTTACAGCCCCAGAACTGATAGTCCCTTAAATCCACTTCAGTTGTGGCCTTGGAAGATAATAGGCAAGGACAAACCGCCCAGAAAGTGGAACTAGAGGTCACAAAGAACAATGAACAAAAGCATTCCTACCAGAGAGCCGGAGTAGGTCTAATAGAGGAACTCCATTCACCAAGGGTCAAGGCTCTGACAATGCTCACCCCTCAGGCTTCCATCATGGCTACGAATTTCCCTTTTCAAAGTGGAAATTTGAATTGTAATTATCTTGTCCCTATTTCAACATTGTGTAGTGTGTGTGTTGGAGGATGGATTGGAAGGGTAGGGTCCATAAATCTGTCTTTAGTTTATAGGTTTCAGGAGCCATGTTTAGACCTGATGAATAGTGCTCTGCAGTGCAGCACCTAAAGATCCAGACCTTTGTAATGGATGCAGTAAATGAATGGGACTTTGGGTTACCCCCTTCTAGTGAGGATGAGTGTGTGGGAAGAACAAAAAAAAAAAAAAAGGGAGAAAGAGTTGGTGTCAGAAGAAGAGGCTAGGGCAGAAACTAGTTAGCTATTCACTAACTCATTACCTTCTTCCTGGGTACTCTCCTCCAGACTATCTTTCCCAGTTTCCCTTTATACCTCAGAAAAACATTTTTCATGATCCTATTCCCTCTCTTTTCTGTCTGCCACTAGGACTTTGACCTCCACAGTGTCCTTGGAAGTCATATGGTGAAGATGGTAGAGCATACATCAGCCTGAATCAGTGAATGACCACGTGGAGCAGAGTGTCCCTCTTCCCCACCATCTCCAAATTAACTCTGAATAAAAATAATCCACTGAGATTTGGGCTTTACATTTATAGTAACTTGTAGAGAGTGATCCAGGAGCTAAAATTTTCAAGGAATGGAGGGATATGTCCCTGCTAAAGAGGAAGTAGGTAACTGCATTTAGTTCAAGTAGTAAATGGTTTAATCTGATGACCTGTGATTTAAAGATAGAGGGGTCTGTGAATAAGGAATCTAGGAAAACGCCCACACGACCTTCAGGCCTAGTGATATGAGGAGTGTGAAAAGAAAATGTCCATCCTTGGAGAGGTCTAAATGGGAAGCAAGATCACCAAGGAATAGCCAGGTTTTAATTTGAGCAGGAATGTGAGGGGAAAGTTCATAGAAGAGGTGGAAGTCTTCAGAAAATGGGATGCAATCAGAAAAGGCAGTATAAGAAGTCATATGGGAATTAGAATATGGTGGATGAGAGATGACCTTCCAATTCTTGTTTTGTGTGGTGACTGACATGAATAGAGATGAAAGGCTAAATACCATTAAGCCCAATGATCCCAAGGCAGAGAGGCTGTGATTGCTACAGAAGCTGCAAGAGTTGAGGGTCAGGTGCTGGTCAGTTCTTGCCAGTGACTCCTGCTGATGGAGGTCCAGAGTCCTATCAAGCATGGTCTTACTTGAAAGTGATGCAGTAATGGCCTAGAGAGGGGTGGTCTTACTTCAGGTCTTGCAGAGGCCTGATTTTACTCCAAGCAATCAGGCACTCTCTTGTCTCTTCCTAGGATACACTCTAGTTCTATTCTTTGAGTGGTCTCTAGGTTCCCCTAGAAATTTTATCTTCCACATTTAACTTACATATTTATCTTTGCAAATTGAAGAGTCAGGTAATGTTTTATCCTCCTCTCAAAGAGTAAATGGATCTCAAAAATGCTTTAACCCCTATCACCTCATTTGTAATTGTATGCTGTTGTTAACCAGTATTTTATTCCATGTTGCTTAAGAAATTATTTCTATTTTCTTAAGTAGTCAACATTTGTTTAAATCTACCCCCTTGTGTACTATTTTGTTGTTGTTGTTCATCATTGCTTTCTGGATCTCAGACCTTTCTTCTGGGATCACTTTTATTTTTCCTTAAGTACATTTTTTAGAAGGACTGTTAGCAAGGTCATTGGACTGTCAGAGTTTGTTTGTTTATTCTTTTTATGATTAAAAATATCTTTGCATGGTGCATTTCTAGAAACATTTTCTTGTTGCACAATTCCAGATGTATTGTTATTTTCTTTTATAACTTTGAATATATTATTCTGTTATATTCCATTGCAGATGTAGAGAAGTCAGTGTTTAATTGTTATTCTGTTGTATTTTTAAATTTTATTTATTAAACAATAGTAATCTAGCATTTGCCACATGCTAGACTCTGTTTTAAGTATTTAACAAGTATTAATTTATTTAATCCTTATAACCCTATGAGTTTGATGTAGATACTGTAACTGTTATTCCTATTTTACAAATTAATTATTTAAAGCTCAAAGAGTTCACCCTTTTGCCTAATGTTACCCAGTTAGTGAGGGTCTGAGGCAGTATTTGAATACAGACTTCTTGACTCCAGAGTTTCTGCTCTTAGGTGTTACTCAATAATGGCTTTTTTCCTTTTCTTTCTGTCTACTTTAAAAATCCCTTTGCCTTTGGTATTCTGCATTTTGACAAGACCAGTTACACATTGTTTCTTTCCTTTCTTTCTTTAGTCACTTTTATTTCAGACTTGGGCTTCCTGAATCTGTGTCTTGGTATCTTTCATTAGTTCTGGAAATTTTTTCAGCTACTTTTAAAGACAGTTGCCTCTCACTCATTCTTTCTAGTTGTTCCTTCAAGAAGTTTGATTATATGTATGCTGAATTTTCTTGCTTTGTCCATCATGTCTCTTAACAATTCTTTGATACAGTTTCTTTTCTCTGTCTGGACTATATTCTGAATACTTTCTTCATATAGGTCTTCAAGTTGATTATTTATCTTTAGCTGTGTCAAATCTTCTGTTTAGTCATTCCAATGAGTTTCTAATTTAATTTCATTTTTCATTTTTAGAAATTTCATCTAATTCATTTTAAAATATGACTATCTAAATCTTTTATTCTCATTTTTAATTATATTTCAATTACTGTCTTCATTCATTTAAACATAGTGAGCATACTTTATATCATATAGTTTTTATTTCTAATATCTCAACGCTTGCAAATCTGATTCTGTGCTTTACTGTTTCCATGACTCTCACTCTTAATAATTTGTTTCTTGTGAGTTAGTGTTTTTTTTTAATGGTGAAATAATGTACTTATGAACTATAATCTGGGAGAAGTCTTTGAAGCATGTGTTTAAAATTTATTATCTCCAAAAAGGGTTAGCATTTGCTTCTGGCAGACATCTGGGAGCACTATCAATCTAGAACCACTTTAAATAATGTTTTCAAGTCTAGTTTTGTTTTGTTTTGAAGTGTCACACAGGCAAGCATGAATTCTGACTTCCAACCTGAATGAGTGCAGAATAGGGATTACAAATTCTCAGGGGACTGTTTTCCTTATTCTGCTTTATGCAGAGCTAAGGTATACACTGTCACTTTCTACCTCCATTTGTTTCATTGTTTATTGGCTTTTTCTTTACCTTGAGGGACAGTTTCAGTAATCAGTGAAGATGTTGCCTTTTGGAGGACTTGGTCTTATGAGGAAATCTCTTATTTAACCTCCAGTCTGGCTTTGGCCTCTGCCTTTGTCTATATCCATCTCTCACATGTGGCCCATTATAACTCAGATTCTGGGCTTTAGAAGACGGGAATATCATTTGAGGAGAAAAGGGGATTTTCTGAATTTCCTTAATTTTTTTAAAATTTCAATCATGCATTAAAGATTTTCTTTAATGATCCATATATTATGCAATAGTATCAAATATATTATGCATAGTAATCTCAATAAATGTTTATCATTGTTTGATGTTACTTGAATATCAGCATCATGAGCATTCAGTAACAACAAGAATTCCATGAGTTCTTACTGTGTACTAGGCACTGTGCTGGATACTGGGAGATACAGAAGTAAACCAAACCAAATGAAAACAAAAGAAAAGTGTTGTGACCTCACGGAGCTTGCAGTATTACTAGGGAAAAAAGGGCATTAAAAAAAAGTAATTAACTGTTGGTGGGAATATAAGTTGGTGCAGCCACTGTGGAAAACAGTAAGGAGGTTCCTCAGAAGACTAAAAATAGAATTACCATATGACCCAGCAATTCCACTCCTGGGCATATATCTGGACAAAACTATAAATTAAAAAGATACACACACCCCCATGTTTATAGCAGAACTATTCACAATAGCCAAGACATGGAAGCAAACTAAATGTCCATCGACAGATGAATGGATAAAGAAGATGTGGTACATATAAACAATGGAATACTACTCAGCCATTAAAAAGAATGAAATAATGATATTTGCAGCAACATGGATGCAACTAGAGATTATCATACTAAGTGAAGTAAGTCAGAAAGACAAAGACAAATACCATATGATATCACTTATATGTGGAATCTAAAATATGAACCTATGAATCTAACAAATAGACCTATCTATGAAACAGAAACTGAATCATGGACATAGAGAACAGACTGGTGGCTGCCTAGGGGGAGGGATAGAGTGGGAGGCTGGGGTTAGCAGATGTAAGCTTTTATATATAGAATATATAAGCAACAAGGTCCTACTATATAGCACAGAGAACTATAGTCAATGTCCTATGATAAACCATAATGTAAAAGAATATATTAAAAAAAAGAATGGACCAGTCCCTCCCATCAGGAAACTTGCACCAGCCTCTTAGACAGCCTCATCCACCAGAGGGCAGACAGCAGAAGCAAGAAGAACTAAAATCCTGCAGCCTGTGGAACAAAAACCACATTCACAGAAAGACAGACAAAATGAAAAGGCAGAGGGCTATGTACCAGATGAAGGAACAAGATAAAACCCCAGAAAAACAACTAAATGAAGTGGAGATAGGCAACCTTCCAGAATAAGAATTCAGAATAATGATAGTGAAGATGATCCAGGACCTCGGAAAAAGAATGGAGGCAAAGATCGAGAAGATGCAAGAAATGTTTAACAAAGACCTAGAAGAATTAAAGAACAAACAAACAGAGATGAACAATACAATAAATGAAATGAAAAATACACTAGAAGGAATCAATAGCAGAATAACTGAGGCAGAAGAACGGATAAGTGACCTGGAAGACAGAACGGTGGAATTCACTGCTGCGGAAAGGAATAAAGAAAAAACAATGAAAAGAAATGAAGACAGCCTAAGAGACCTCTGGGACAACATTAAACGCAACAACATTCACATTATAGGGGTCCCAGAAGGAGAAGAGAGAGAGAAAGGACCCGAGAAAATATTTGAAGAGATTATAGTTGAAAACTTCCTTAACATGGGAAAGGAAATAGCCATCCAGTCCAGGAAGCGCAGAGAGCACCATACAGGATAAACCCAAGGAGAAACATGCCGAGACACAGTAATCAAATTGGCAAAAATTAAAGACAAAGAAAAATTATTGAAGCAGCAAGGGAAAAATGACAAATAACATACAAGGGAACTCCCATAAGGTCAACAGCTGATTTCTCAGCAGAAACTCTACAAGCCAGAAGGGAGTGGCATGATATACTTAAAGTGATGAAAGGGAAGAACCTACAACCAAGATTACTCTACACGGAAAGAATCTCATTCAGATTCAATGGAGAAATCAAAAGCTTTACAGACAAGCAAAAGCTAAGAGAATTCAGCACCACCAAACCAGCTCTACAACAAATGCTAAAGGAACTTCTCTAAGTGGGAAACACAAGAGAAGAAAAGGACCTACAAAAACAAACCCAAAACAATTAAGAAAATGGTCATAGGAACATACATATCAATAAATACCTTAAACGTGAATGGATTAAATGCTCCAACCAAAAGACACAGGCTTGCTGAATGGATACAAAAACAAGACCCATCTATATGCTGTCTACAAGAGACCCACTTCAGACCTAGGGACACATACAGACTGAAAGTGAGGGGATGGAAAAAGATATTCCATGCAAATGGAAATCAAAAGAAAGCTGGAGTAGCCATACTTATATCAGATAAAATCGACTTTAAAATAAAGAATGTTACAAGAGACAAGGAAGGACACTCCATAATGATCAAGGGAGCAATCCAAGAAGAAGATAGAACAATTATAAATATATATGCACCCAACATAGGAGCACCACAATACATAAGGCAACTGCTAACAGCTATAAAAGAGGAAATCGACAGTAACACAATAATAGTGGGGTACTTTAACACTTCACTTACACCAATGGACAGATCATCCAAAATGAAAATAAATAAAGAAACAGAAGCTTTAAATGACAAAATAGACCAGATAGATTTAATTGATATTTATAGGACATTCCATCCAAAAACAGCAGATTACACTTTCTTCTCAAGTGCGCACAGAACATTCTCCAGGATAGATCACATCTGGGGTCACAAATCAAGCCTCAGTAAATTTAAGAAAATTGAAATCATATCAAGCATCTTTTCTGACCACAACGCTATGAGATTAGAAATCAATTACAGGGAAAAAACGTAAAAAACACAAACATATGGAGGCTAAACAGTACGTTACTAAATAACCAAGAGATCACTGAAGAAATCAAAGAGGAAATCAAAAAATACCTAGAGACAAATGACAATGAAAACACGATGATCCAAAACCTATGGGAAGCAGCAAAAGCAGTTCTAAGAGGGAATTTTATAGCTATACAAGCCTACCACAAGAAGCAAGAAAAATCTCAAATAAACGATCTAATGTTACACCTAAAGGAACTAGAGAAAGAAGAACAAACAAAACCCAAAGTTAGCAAAAGGAAAGAAATCATAAAGATCAGAGCAGAAATAAATGAAATAGAAACAAAGAAAACAATAGCAAAGATCAATAAAACTAAAAGCTGGTTCTTTGAGAAGATAAACAAAATTGATAAGCCATTAGCCAGACTCATCAAGAAAAAGAGGGAGAGGACTCAAATCAATAAAATTAGAAATGAAAAAGGAGAAGTTACAACAGACACTGCAGAAATACAAAGCATCCTAACAGACTACTACAAGCAACTCTCTGCCAATAAAATGGACAACCTGGAAGAAATGGACAAATTCTTACACAGATATAACCTTCCAAGACTGAACCAGGAAGAAATAGAAAATATGAACAGACCAATCACAAGTAATGAAATTGAAACTGTGATTAAAAATCTTCCAACAAACAAAAGTCCAGGACCAGATGGCTTCACAGGTGAATTCTATCAAACATTTAGAGAAGAGCTAACACCCATTCTTCTCAAACTCTTCCAAAAAACTGCAGAGGAATGAACACTCCCAAACTCATTCTATGAGGCCACCATCACCCTGACACCAAAACCAGACAAAGATACTGAAAATTACAGACCAATATCACTGATGAATATAGTTCCAAAAATCCTTAACAAAATACTAGCAAACAGAATCCAACAACACATTTAAAGGATCATACACCATGATCAAGGGGGATTTATCCCAGGGATGCAAGGATTCTTCAATATATGCAAATCAATCAATGTGATAAACCATATTAACAAATTGAAGAATAAACACCATATGATCATCTCAATAGATGCAGAAAAAGCTTTTGACAAAATTCAACACCCATTTATGATAAAAACTCTCCAGAAAGTGGGCATAGAGGGAACCTACCTCAACATAATAAAGGCCATATATGACAAACCCACAGCAAACATCATTCTCAATGGTGAAAAACTGAAAGCATTTCCTCTAAGGTCAGGAACAAGACAAGGATGTCCACTCTCACCACTATTATTCAACATAGTTTTGGAAGTCCTAGCCAGGGCAATCAGAGAAGAAAAAGAAATAAAAGGAATACAAATTGGACAAGAAGAAGTAAAACTGTCACTGTTTGCAGATGACATGATACTATACATAGAGAATCCTAAAGATGCCACAAGAAAACTACTAGAGCCAGTCAATGAATTTGGTAAAGTTGCAGGATACAAAATTAATACACAGAAAATCTTGCATGCCTATACACTAATGATGAAAAATCTGAAAGAGAAATTAAGGAAACACTCCCATTTACCACTGCAACAAAAAGAATAAAATACCTAGGAATAAACCTACCTAGGGAGACAAAAGACCTTTATGCAGAAAACTATAAGACACTGATGAAAGAAATTAAAGATGATACAAACAGATAGAGAGATATACCAGGTTCTTGGATTAGAAGAATCAATATTGTGAAAATGACTATACTACCCAAAGCAATCTACAGATTCAATGAAATCCTTATCAAATTACCAGTGGCATTTTTTACAGAAGTAGAACAAAAAATCTTAAAATTTGTATGGAGACACAAAAGACCCCGAATAGCCAAAGCAGTCTTGAGGGAAAAAAATGGAGCTGGAGAAATCATACTCCCTGACTTCAGACTATACTACAAAGCTACAGTAATCAAGACAATATGGTACTGGCACAAAAACAGAAACATAGATCAATGGAACAAGATTGAAAGCCCAGAGATAAACCCACACACCTATGGTCAACTAATCTATGACAAAGGAGGCAAGGATATACAATGGAGAAAAGACAGCCTCTTCAATAAGTGGTGCTGGGAAAACTGGACAGCGACCTGTAAAAGAATGAAATTAGAACACTCCCTAACACCATACACAAAAATAAACTCAAAATGGATTAGAGACCTAAATGTAAGACCGGACACTATAAAACTTTTAGAGGAAAACATAGGAAGAACACTCTTTGACATAAATCACAGCAAGATCTTTTTTGATCCACCTCCTAGAGTAATGGAAATAAAAACAAACATAAACAAATGGGACCTAATGAAACTTCAAAGCATTTGCACAGCAAAGGAAACCATAAAAAAGATGAAAAGACAACCCTCAGAATGGGAGAAAATATTTGTAAATGAATCAATGGACAAAGGATTAATCTCCAAAATATATAAACAGCTCATGCTGTTTAAAACAACACACAACCCAATCCAAAAATGGGCAGAAGACCTAAATAGACATTTCTCCAAAGAAGACATACAGATGGCCAAGAAGCACATGAAAAGCTGCTCAACATCACTAATTATTAGAGAAATGCAAATCAAAACTACAATGAGGTATCACCTCACACCAGTTAGAATGGGCATAATCGAAATATCTACAAACAACAAATGCTGGAGAGGGTGTGAAGAAAAGGGAAACTTCTTGCACTGTTGGTGGGAATGTAAATTGATACAGCCACTATGGAGAACAGTATGGAGGTTCCTTAAAAAACTAAAAATAGAATTACCATATGATCCGGCAATTCCACTACTGGGCATATACCCAGAGAAAACCATAATTCAAAAAGACACATGCACCCCAATGTTCACTGCAGCACTATTTACAATAGTCAGGTCATGGAAGCAACCTAAATGCCCATTGACAGATGAATGGATAAAGAAGACGTGGTACATAGATACAGTGGAATATTACTCAGCCATAAAAAGGAATGAAACTGCATCATTTGTAGAGACGTGGATGGATCTAGAGACTACCATACAGAGTGAAGTAAGTCAGAAAGAGAAAAACAAATATCGTATATTAATGCATATATGTGGAACCTAGAAAAATGGTACAGATGAACTGGTTTTCAGGGCAGAAATTGAGACACAGATATAGAGAACAAATGTATGGACACCAAGGGGGGAAAGTGGCAGGGGGGTGGGGGTGGGGGTGGGATGAATTGGGCGATTGGTATTGATATGTATACACTGATGTGTATAAAATTGATGACTAATAAGGACTTGCTGTATGAAAAAAAAAAAGAATGTATATAAACATATAACTGAATCACTTTGCTGTACAGCAGTAACTGACACACATTGTAAATCAACTATACTTCAATAACAACAAGAACAACAAGAACAAAACTAATTAAACCAAAGTGTGATCAGTGTGGTGCGTTTTATGACATTTGTATTTTGACTGACCTTAAATAGTCATATAATATCACTGATCTAAAGGCCTTTATATTCAGTAAATATGCACATGTAAATACCCAAGAAGCTATCTGAAACCATATGCAAATGGTGAATCTAGCAAATACCAGTGAGACTAGAATGGCCTCTAAGAAATCCTAATATATATCTTTAAAGAAATATGTTTCATTTAAGGAGAAATGGAAGCATCAAAAGGAATAGAAATTCAGAATATTTTCTTTTTTAGAATTATCTGAGATGGTTCAATGTGACAAATGTAACATGGGAGAAGAGGCAATAATGCAAAGAACACCAGAAACTGGGAAAAGAAGCAGAGGCTCCAAGCCAGATGACACTAATTATCAATGTAGAATGTATGTCATGTGTTTAGTGCCAGCAAGGAAAAAAGCAAGACCATAAAGAGCCTGTAAAGGAATCCTGTGGAATTGTAGTTGAAACTCCTCTGGCAACTGCTTCAAGCCAAAAGCTGGTGTCACCAGATGTCCACCTTCTAAAGGGAGAAATCTGTGTGGGTCGGGCCCCAGGGATGTCCCACCACTGATGTTTGAACTTAGTTGATAAAATTCTATCAAAGGACCCTCAAAATTCCAGGATGTCTCCATTACTTTTTACCTCTTCCCAAATTATTCTAAATATATAATAACAACATTTTGACAAGCACCTAAATATATGACAGGTTTTTTAAAAAGTGTAGTTAGTTTATTGCAAAAAGAAATCTAAAGGGCTTTTATCCTTTTTTTGGTCCTGCTTTGTGGTGATTCTTCTGCTTTTCAGGTTATTTTGGAAGCTTAGAAGTGGATGAAAATATGCAGAACATTTAAGAAACTGAAAAATAATTCTATATGGCTGGATATAGATTTGAATGAAGAACAGATATGAAGTACAAGAGGTACTCATATTTTTAAAATTATTATTAAACATTCCCTGAATTCCAAAAGCGATCTAAGTAAAAGGTGTACTTTCTGATGACATGGTTTACAATAAGATTAAAAGAAAAAAAAGGCAAATCTTAAAAGGTATGGAACACATGAGTTGCTTAGGGCAAGTTTAGGTAACTGTAGCTGCAATGAGATCATTACTTGAAAAACAATTATTTACATTGACAGCACGACATTAAAAAAACAACAGTATCTAGAATACAGATAATACCGCTGGAATAAATTCTTGAATCACACACTATATTTAAAAGCTCTCAATCTAAAAGTCTTCAGAATTTGAAACCATTTTAGAAATGATCTAGTCCTATTCTATTCCCTTTGTTTTATGAATGAAAACACTCTCATTAAGTGACTTTCCAGAGTTGCATTGAAATTTTGCAGCAAAGACTTTTTCATATATACAAACAACTCAGCCAAACATGGAGGGGCTAGAATTTGAGGCGGGGACGGAAATATTTGCTCATAGAAAATAGAAAGTTCTCTTCTTGATCAAGGGTTCTATGTTTACAATGAAACATGGGCTTGAACAAGTAATGGTTTGGAGAACCGAAGCTGACTGAAGGAGTGTTAGCACCAAAAAGGAACTCAGATAACAGTTTCAAACCCATGTTTAACATCCATCAATCCAAATGAAAGTATATGAGGCCACAGAGATTGAATTCCAACTGGATATGTACCTAGGTATAATGAAATAGAAAAACATGATCTCAGAATGAAAGAAAAAAAAAAGAGGACCTGCTTATAGACTGCACAGATGTGGGCTTCTTTTCTTGCCAAGAACATGTCTTCCAACAATAGGATAAGGCTTGTGATGCTTGCCTTCATGGCAATCAGTTGGAATTAACTTATCAGCTGAGCCAGCAAGAGGAATTAGATCAAACAAATTTTGATTTAGCATTCATCAGATAGCTGAATTGCATCCAAAACGACACTATTATCTTTGTTTGCCAAGTGCTCGTTGAAGAAATTAAAGTGTGATTAAGAGCGTGCATTTTGTAATCATTTTCTTAGTGAAGGAAATATCAAAAGTATAGATATCATATCTGCAACCCATGATGAGAATTTAAGTTGTGGGTCCTATCAAAAACCTGGACAAAGTCTTTCCATTTTCTATCACTGAACCCCTTCTTTACAGGCCACTCGAAAGGAACAACATGGGTGAAAAGCATTCTAATTTTCCTCCTTTTTCCTTTTATCTATGTCATGTGTATTTCCCCATTGGAAATCTAAGATCCCTATTAGATAAAAACCAAAAAAAATTTTTAAAACATGACTCATGCTTGAAAATAAAAGGAAGGATCTTGATTTGTGATGGACTGATTACTGAATAAATTTCCTGAGTTTTAAAGAATAATTAAATAGAAACACATCTGAGATAGTCATTGTAGGGCCTGTCATTTGAATCTTGAATTGTTTACCAAAATGTACTTTTTATGTCCTAAAGTTACCAAATACCTGTTATATTATATTAACGGAAAAGATATTTATTTGAGGATTACTCTTCATTATTCTTAATAATAGGGAAGACAGCCCATCACAAACAAAAGAAACAGAAAATCAAAACCTTATGTTGGTTATTTGTCCCTACAATCTTCCACTATAATTATGTCAAGATCTAAAAAATTATTCTACTCTCCTCCTTTTGCCCTCCTACTAGCCATTCCTAAAAGTCATGATGTGCCCAGCCATGTTATAGTGGTGCTTTGCTGGGAAAAGCTTGATACATGACTCATGATGTCAAAGGCCTGTAACACTGAAGAGGAATGACAGCCCAGAGTGTGGTTTGGAATTCAGTGGGTGCACAGGTGGTTTAAAACATGATGCAATGTTGGGAGCTCTCCTCAGTGGAGCCACCAAAGTGCCCCTGTGTCACAGCTGTTCCTAGGCCAGGTCTGACCCAGATGGTAAAAATACTCACATCAGCTGAAGGTCGCCCTACTTTTGCCCCAAACAAATCTTTCTTAGACAGTGTTTGGGTGACACAGTGCTGACTGCTATGCATCAGTTTGTTTCCTAAATTTCATTTGCTCTTGCCTCAAGCCTACTTGAAAATTCCGTAGTCTTATCCCACCTGGTAGCCTAGTTTCCCTCTCTTCTTGCTTTTGTCCAGACGTTGACCTTGAACTGAATTGACTCTGAGATATCTTTCTGGGAGGCTTACATCGTATTTCTTAAAAATGTGCATTAGTTGCCAATATTTGAAATCAGTTGATTTTGCATAGTCCCAAAGTACCTCCCTCCCCTACCCCTGCAAATAATATTTAATTACAAAGCGAAAAAAAATAACTTTACAGTGGAGATATCTAGCAAATAACACCTTAATCAGGTAATCAAGATTGACATCACCAGTAAAAAAACATATCAACGTAATGTCAGAGGTTAACTTCTAGTAGCCAGTCAAGGGCCAGTCCTGAAGTCAGGCCTTTCTTTGAATGTACAAGATTTGAGCAACTGAGATCAGTGAGCTAATACTTTCCTGCACAGTGGAAATACTGATTACATCCCAATAAATCTGTGGTTGATAGTATTGTACCAATGTCAATTTTTCATTTGATAATTATACTATGGTTGTATAAGATATTAAAATTAGCAGAATCTGGGTGTGACAGGTTGAATACTGACCCTCAGAAAAGACATGTCCAAGTTCCATCTCTCAGTACCTATCAATGTGATGTTATTTGGAAACAGGGTCTTTGCATAGAGTTGGCCATACACTTCTCTCAGAGTACAGAGCAAGTACCAGAAAATATCTCAGCTACTGTCCCAGTTCCCCTAGTGTCTGTCCTCCCAGGGGGAAGTTCCATTACCAGGCCCCACATCTCCCCTTCCTATGCTGCCTTGAGCTTCTGAGAACTGACTCACATGCCTCAAATGTGAGTCTTAAAATATGTCACTTGTACATGTCCACCTCAAATGTGTTCTACCTATGGAAGACAATGAGAATCACATGAAACAGTATCTTGGTTTATGCACAGGGGAAGGTTAGGTTTCTATAAAAAATTCACTAAGAAAGAAAAACATATATTTTCTCATACTTCACTGAACCTTTTAAAAGGTTTGATCTGTTCTTCAGAATAATGTAACCACTGTATATTCTCTTATATGCTAATCTTTTAGGAAATTAAACATGTACTTTTACACTAACCATGAATGCACGATATGTGTTAACGTACAAATGGTCTGAATTTATTAAAATAATCTTGCAAAATTTTGTAAAGAGAAGGGAAATATAAGAATAAGAGAAATATTCTCAGCTACAGCAGGATATAAATATCTCCCCTAAATACATGCTTTTCAAAAAGGCCTTTGCTTGAGATTTGTTGATTTTGCATTTTCAGAAATTTCAGTAGGAATTAACAAAATTTAAACCATTGCCACCTGCTAAAAGAAAGGAACACCTTTCCAGGGAAACTTATAAATATGTGTGTGAGGAAGTTACCAAACAGGAAAGAAGAGCCAGAAATATGTGTAAAAAGTAAACATACAGGTTGTCATCTTTGGTAAATATGTATCAGGATGACTTTGTTTTGATCACTATCACCAAATAATCTCAAAAAGAAAAAAAATGGCATTTTTCCATTTTTCTTCCTTCCAGATGGCCCCTTTCATCATCTACCTTAGGCCACAGGTAGAACAGAGATATGTTTTGGAGAATGGCTTGACACAAGTTGGATACTTGCTCAAAGATGCCATAGGTAGGCATAACTCTCATGGACATTTATGTGAATTATAGTAATTCATTCATCTATTAAAAAATATTTATTGAGTTCTACTATATACCAAGCACTACTCTGAGGGTAAATATCACACTCAAAGGTCCTTACTTGCTAATTAGGGAGAACACTTTAAATAAAGAAAGGTGAAAAAAAGCAGGGTCCAAGATAGAGAAAAGGGAGGGGGCTTATTATTTACCTTATTACCCTGTTTTTCTCTTTCTGACCAAGCACTACTCTGAGGGTAAATATCACACTCAAAGGTCCTTACTTGCTAATTAGGGAGAACACTTTAAATAAAGAAAGGTGAAAAAAAGCAGGGTCCACGATAGAGAAAAGGGAGGGGGCTTATTATTTACCCTATTTCATCATGAAAGTCTCTAAGGAGAAGACATTTAAGCTAAGTCCTGAAGGATGAGGAGGAATTAACTATTAAAAAACAAAAACCAAAGTAAGTAGATAAACAGAAAACCGATAGAAGAGATCAGAAAGAATTTAGCAATGAACAGATAGTAATGATAATAACAACAATAGCTAGTATTTAGTAAATATCACAGATTCTGGTATGGACATCAAATACATTATCTCATTTAATCTTCCCAATAATTCTCTAAGAGAATTATTATTATTATCCCAATTTTAAGTAAATTCGTTCCAGTTAAGTAAATTTTCCAAGATCACAGAGGACATAATGGGACCAGGAGGGATTTGAACCCTTATCTGTCTACTTGCAAACATTGCCCAGAATCTACCTGACTCCAATTTCTGATGAAATCTCTAGTCACTGACCCTTGAAAACACTGTATACATTTCCACCTCCTAGTATGACCTCCTTCTCCTCCATATTTACCTAATCCTATCCACCCTTTAAGCTCAGCTCAGGTACAACCATCTCCTCTGCATTTTGATAATAGTGATACATTAGCTGCTATTTCTGGACCCCATTATTATACATCCTGAACATTTAATCTTCCTAACAACACATAACAAGGACCCATGAGAAAGAGGTTAAGTTATGGTTCTCAAACTTCACTGTGCATCAGTATCCCTTGGACGACATGTTAAGATAAAAATTGGCCCCACCCCCAGAGTTTCTGATTCAATAGGTATAGAGCAGGGCCTGAGAACTTGAATTTCTAACAAGTTCTTAGAAAAGCTGATGCTGCTGGTCTGGAGACCACTCTTGGAGAACCACTGAGTTAAATAACTTGTCCAAATTTACTCAGCCAACAAATGGCAGAGTCAGGTGGGATTTGTATTCAAGTACATGGTCATCCAAAGCCTGCATTCTTACCTAGTACACTAGTACTAATATGATACTTTCCAATAGGGTTTTTGGTGAGTGTCAAGTATTCAGCACTTAGGGTACTTCATACTGTTTATTTTCCATCTCTCAAATCAGGGCACATATATAATAAGCTCCCCTAGGCATCCCAGTCCATAGCAGTGCTCTGCATAACCACGAAGCTCTGTAAAGGTTGGTTTTTTGACAGTCATCACCCTCTCTGCTTGATTTAGGTAATTCTGACTGCAAGATCTCATGACTAGGCTAGCTTTTGCGATGGAAGTTTATTATAAGGATATGTGTGACAATAAGAGAGAAGGAATTTTGGCAGAAATCTGAGCCCAGTTGCAATGATACTGAATCTGATGGTCTTGTCAATCCAGGCAGCTCTTGCTAGCTACATCAGCCGTATTACCATTTCACAGCTATTCTGAATATGTACGCCTCCCTCTGTATCAATCTACTTTTTGTTTAAATGACAAACAATATGAAAATGTATTTGAAATAAAATGTGACAGATTGTTAGTTTTATTAATTTATAAAGACATTAAACCACTTGACAGAGGGGAAAATACCCTAAAGTAAGATGCAGATAACTGGATGAGACACAGGAACTATTCACAAAATAGTAAGGCAAATGATTAACATTTGAAAGAGATTACTCTTACTAATAACTAGTAGGTAAATCATAAGTATTATGTATTATTTTCATCAAATTACAAAAGATGTGTAAATCATAAGTATTATGTATTATTTTCAGCAAATTACAAAAGATGTGGAATATTAACAATTACCCTACAACTATTAGTGCTAGTAAAGGTATAAATTGCAAAACAAGTATTTTATTTATTTTTTATTTTTTATTATTATTATTTTTTAAATTTAATATTATTTATTTTTTAACATCTTTATTGGAGTATAATTGCTTTACAATGTTGTGTTAGTTTCTGCTGTATAACAAAGTGAACCAGCTATATGTATACTTATATCCCCATATCCCCTCCCTCTTGTGTCTCCCTCCCACCCTCCCTATCCCACCCCTCTAGGTGGTCACAAAGCACCAACCTCATCTCCCTGTGCTATGCGGCTGCTTCCCACTAGCTATCTATTTTACATTTGGTAGTGTATATATGTCAATGCTACTCTCTCACTTCGTTCCAGCTTACACTTCCCCTACCGGTGTGCTCAAGTCCATTCTCTACGTCTGTGTCTTTATTCCTGTCCTGCCCCTGGTTCATCAGAACAATTTTTTTTTTTTAAGATTCCATATATATGTGTTAGTATACGGTATTTGTTTTTCTCTTTCTGACTTTTTCACTCTGTATGACAGACTCTAGGTCCATCCACCTCACTACAAATAACTCAATTTCGTTTCTTTTTATGGCTGAGTTACATTCCATTGTATATATGTGCCACATCTTCTTTATCTGTTCATCTGTCGATGGACACTTAGGTTGCTTCCATGTCCTGGCTATTGTAAATAGAGCTACAATGAGTATTGTGGTACATGACTCCTTCTGAATTATGGTTTTCTCAGGGTATATGCCCAGTAGTGGGATTGCTGGGTCATATGGTAGTTCTATTTGTAGTTTTTCAAGGAACCTCCATACTGTTCTCCATAGTGGCTGTATCAATTTACATTCCCACCAACAGTGCAAGAGGGTTCCCTTTCCTCCACACCATCTCCAGCATTTATTGTTTGTAGATTTTTTGATGATGGCCATTCTGACCCGTGCGAGGTGATAACTCATTGTAGTTTTGATTTGCATTTCTCTAATGATTAGTGAGGTTGACTGTCCTTTCATGTGTTTGTTGGCAATCTGTATATCTTTTCAGAAATGATTATTTAGGTCTTTTGCCCATTTTTGGATTGGGTTGTTTGTTTTTTTGATATTGAGCTGCATGAGCTGCTTGTATATTTTGGAGATTAATCCTTTGTCAGTTGCTTCATTTGCAAATATTTTCTCCCATTCTGAGGGTTGTCTTTTCGTCTTGTTTATGGTTTCCTTTGCTGTGAAAAAGCATTTAAGATTCATTAGGTCCCACTTGTTTTTTTTTTGTTTTGTTTTCATTTCCATTTCTCTAGGAGGTGGGTCAAAAAGGATCTTGCTGTGATTTATGTCAAAGAAAGTTCTGCCTATGTTTTCCTCTAAGAGTTTTATAGTGTCTGGCCTTACATTTAGGTCTTTAATCCACTTTGAGTTTATTTTTGTGTATGGCATTAGGGAGTGTTCTAATTTCATTTTTTACATGTAGCAGTCCAGTTTTCCCAGCACCACTTATTGAAGAAGCTGTCTTTTCTCCATTGTATATTCTTGCCTCCTTTGTCATAGATTAGTTGACCATAGGTGTGTGAGTTTATCTCTGGGCTTTCTATCCTGTTCCATTGATCTATATTTCTGTTTTTGTGCCAGTACCATACTATCTTGATTACCATAGCTTTGTAGTATAGTCTGAATTTAGTAAGCCTGATTCCTCCAGCTCCGTTTTCCTTTCTCAAGATTGCTTTGGCTATTCTGGTCTTTTCTGTTTCCATACGAATTGTACGATTTTTTGTTCCAGTTCTGTGAAAAATGCCATTGGTAGTTTGATAGAGATTTCACTGAATCTGTAGATTGCTTTGGGTAATATAGTCATTTTCACAATGTTGATTCTTCTAATCCAAGGACATGGTATATCTCTTCGTCTATTTGTATCATCTTTAATTTTTTCATCAGTGTCTTATAGTTTTCTGCATACAGGTTTTTGTCTCCTTAGGTAGGTTTATTCCTAGGTATTTTATTCTTTTTGTTGCAGTGGTGACTGGGAGTATTCCCTTAATTTCTCTTTCAGATTTTTCATCATTAGTATATATGAATGCAAGAGATTTCTGTGCATTAATTTTGCATCCTGCAACTTTACCAAATTCATTGATTAGCTCTAGTAGTTTTCTGGTATCATCTTTAGTATTCTCTATGTATAGTATCATGTCATCTGCAAAAATTGACAGCTTTACTTCTTCTTCTCTGATTTGGATTCCTTTTATTTCTTTTTCTTCTCTGATTGCTGTGGCTGAAACTTCCAAAACTGTTGAATAATAGTGGTGAGAGTGGGCAACCTTGTCTTGTTCCTGATCTTAGTGGAAATGGTTTCCTTTTTCACCACTGAGAATGATGTTGGCTGTGGGTTTGTCATATACAGCCTTTTTTATGTTGAGGTAAGTTCCCTCTATGCCTACTTTCTGGAGAGTTTTTATCATAAATGGGTGTTGAATTTTGTCAAAAGCTTTTTTTGCATCTATTGAGATGATCATATGGTTTTTCTCCTTCAATTTGTTAATATGGTGTATCCCACTGATTGACTTGTGTATATTGAAGAATCCTTGCATTCCTGGGATAAACCCCACTTGATCATGGTGTATGATACTTTTAATGTGCTGTTGGGATTGTGTTTGCTAGTATTTTGTTGAGGATTTTTGTATCTATGTTCATCAGTGATATTGGCCTGTACTTTTCTTTTTTTGTGACATCTTTGTCTGGTTTTGGTATCAGGGTGATGGTGGCCTCATAGAATGAGTTTGGGAGTGTTCCTCCCTCTGCTATATTTTGGAAGAATTTGAGAAGGACAGGTGTTAGCTCTTCTCTAAATGTTTTATACAATTCGCCTGTGAAGACATCTGGTCCTGGGCTTTGGTTTGTTGGAAGATTTTTTAATCACAGTTTCAATTTCAGTGCTTGTGATTGGTCTGTTTATATTTTCTATTTCTTCCTGGTTCAGTCTCAGAAGGTTGTGCTTTTCTAAGAATTTGTCCATTTCTTCCAGGTTGTCCATTTTATTGGCATATAGTTGTTTGTAGTAATCTCTCATGATCCTTTATATTTCTGCAGTCAGTTGTTACTTCTCCTTTTTCATTGCTAATTCTGTTGATTTGAGTCTTCTCCCTTCTTTTCTTGATGAGTCTGGCTAGTGGTTTATCAATTTTGTTTATCTTCTCAAAGAACCAACTTTTAGTTTTATTGATCTTTGCTATTGTTTCCTTCATTTCTTTTTCATTTATTTCTGATCTGATCTTTATGATTTCTTTCCTTCTGCTAACTTTGGGGATATTTTTGTTCTTCTTTCTCTAATTGCTTTAGGTGTAAGGTTATGTTGTTTATTTGAGATTTTTCTTGTTTCTTCAGGTAAGATGTATTGCTAAACACTTCCCTCTTAAAACTGCTTTTGCTTCACCCCATATGTTTTGGGTCATCGTGTTTTCATTGTCATTTGTTTCCAGGTATTTTTTGATTTCCTCTTTGATTTCTACAGTGATCTCTTGGTTATTTAGTAGTGTATTGTTTAGCATCCATGTGTTTGTATTTTTTTCAGTTTTTTTCCTGTAATTGATATCTAGTCTCATAGCATTGTGTTCAGAAAAGATATTTGATACAATTTCAATTTTCTTACATTTACCAAGGCTTGATTTGTGACCCAAGATATGATCTATCCTGGAGAATGTTCCATGACCACTTGAGAAGAAAGTGTATTCTGTTGTTTTTGGATGGAATGTCCTATAAATATCAATTAAGTCCATCTTGCTTACTCTGTCATTTAAAGCTTGTGTTTCCTTGTTTATTTTCATTTTGGATGATCTGTCCATTGGTGAAGTGGGGTGTTAAAGTCCCCTACTATGATTGTGTTACTGTCGATTACCCCTTTTATGGCTGTTAGCATTTGACTTTTGTATTGAGGTGCTCCTATGTTGGGTGCATAAATATTTACAATTGTTATATCTTCTTTTTGGATTGATCCCTTGATCATTATGTAGTGTCCTTCTTTGTCTCTTGTAATAGTCTTTATTTTAAGGTCTATTTTGTCTGATATGACAATTGCTACTCCAGCATTCTTTTGATTTCCATTTGCATGGAATATCTTTTTCCATCCCCTCACTTTCAGTTTGTATGTGTCCCCAGGTCTGAAGTGGGTCTCTTGCAGGCAGCATATATACAGGTCTTGTTTTTGTATCTATTCAGCCAGTCTATGTGTTTTGGTTGGAGCATTTAATCCATTTACATTTAAGGTAATTATAAATATGTATGTTCCTATTACTATTTTCTTAATTGTTTTGGGTTTCTTTTTGTAGGACTTTTCCTTCTCTTGTGTTTCCTGCCTAGAGAAGTTCCTTTAGCATTTGTTGTAAAGCTGTTTTGGTGGTGCTGAATTTCTTAACTTTTGCTTGTCTGTAAAGGTTTTTATTTCTCTGTCAAATCTGAATGAGATCCTTGCTGGGTAGAGTAATCTTGGTTGTGGGTTTTTCCCTTTCATCACTTTAAATATGTCCTGCCACTCCCTTATAGCTTGCAGAGTTTCTGCTGAAAGATCAGCTGTTAACCTTATGGGGATTCCCTTGTATGTTGTTTGTTGCTTTTCCCTTGTTGCTTTTAATATTTTTTCTTTGTATTTAATTTTTGATAGTTTGATTAATATGTGTCTTGGCATGTTTCTCCTTGGATTTATCCTGTATGGGACTCTCTGTGCTTCCTGGACTTGATTAACTATTTCCTTTCCCATATTAGGGAAGTTTTCCACTATAATCTCTTCAAATATTTTCTCAGTCTCTTTCTTTTTGTCTTCTTCTTCTGGGACCCCTATAATTCGAATGTTGGTGCATTTAATGTCATCCCAGAGGTCTCTGAGACTGTCCTCAATTGTTTTCGTTCTTTTTTCTTTATTGTGCCCTGTGGTAGTTATTTCCACTATTTTATCTTCCAGGTAACTTATCTGTTCTTCTGCCTCAGTTATTCTGCTACTGATTCCTTCTAGAGAATTTTTAATTTCATTTATTGTGTTGTTCATCATTGTTTGTTTGCTCTTTAGTTCTTCTACGTCCTTGTTAAACGTTTCTTGTATTTTCTCCATTCGATTTCCAAGATTTTAGATCATCTTTTCTATCATTACTCTGAACTCTTTTTCAGGTAGACTACCTATTTCCTCTTCATTTATTGGTCTGGTGTGTTTTTACCTTGCTCCTTCATTTGCTGCATATTTCTCTGTCTTCTCATTTTGCTTAACTTACTGTGTTTGGGGGTCTCCTTTTCTCAGGCTGCAGGTTCATAGTTCCCGTTGTTTTTGGTGTCTGTCCCCAGTGGCTAAGGTTGGTTCAGTGGGTTGTGTAGGCTTTCTGGTGGAGGGGACTGGTTCCTATTTTCTGGTGGGTGGGGCTGGATTTTGTCTTTGGTGGGCAGGGCTGCATCCAGTGGTGTGTTTTGGGGTTTCTGTGAACTTAGTATGATTTTAGGCAGCCTCTCTGTTAATGGGTGGGGTTGTGTTCCTGTTTTGCTAGTTGTTTGGCAGGGGGCTTCCAGCACTGGAGTTTGCTGGGTCTTAGCATTGAGATGGAGACCCCTGGGAGAGCTCTCGGTGATTGATATTACTTAGGGCCTGGAGGTCTCTGGTGGTCCAATGTCCTGAACTCGGCTCTCCCACTTCAGAGACTCATGGCTGACACCAGAGCCATGGTGTCTTGGTTGACCAAGACACTGTCAACCACACGGCTCAGAAGAAAAGGGAGAAAACAAGAAAGAAAAAAAAATAGTTAAAAAAATAATAAAATAAAATAATTAAAATTAAAAAATTTTTAATTATTTAAAAAAATAAATAAAAAGTAATAAAAAAAAGAAGAGAGCAAGCAAACCAATAAACAAATCCACCAATGATAGCAAGCATTAAAAACTATACTAAGATAAACATGAAAATCAGAAACAAGTCAGTCACAGACAGCAAACCCCAAGTCTACAGTTGCTCCCAAAGTCCACCACCTCAATTTAGGGTTGATTCGTTGTCTATTCAGGTATTCCACAGATCCAGGGTACATCATGTTGATTGTGGGGATTTAATGTGCTGCTCCTCAGGCTGCACAGAGAAATTTCCCTTTCTCTTCTTTGTTTGCACAGCTCCTGGGGTTCAGCTTTGGTTTGGGCTCCACCTCTGCATGTAGGTTGCCCTCAGGCATCTATTCCCACCCAGACAGGATGGGGTTAAAGCAGAGGCTGATTAGGGGGCTCTGGCTCACTCAGGCCAGGGGGAGGGAGGGGTACAGTAGTTATAATTGGAATGTGGGGCAAGCCTGCGGTGGCAGAGGCCAGCATGACATTGCAACAGCCTGAGGCACACCGTGTGCTCTCCCAGGGAAGTTGCCCCTGGATCACGGGACCCTGGCAGTGGCGGGCTGCACAGGCTCCCAGGGGTGGGGGTGGTGTGTGGATAGTGACCTGTGCTTGCATGCAGGATTTTTGGTGGCTGCAGCAGCAGCGTTAGTGTTTCATGCCCGTCTCTGGGGTCCAAGCTGATAGCTGCAGCTTGTGCCCATCTCAAGCTCGTTTAGGCAGTGCTCTGCCTTCTGTGGGCAGACAGGGAAGGAATCCCCTATCCTCGCACACCCCGAAACAATGGTCTCTTGCGTCTTAGGCAGGTCCAGAATTTTTCCCAGACTCCCTCCTGGCTAGCTGTAGCGCACTAGCCTTCAGGCTGTGTTCACACGGCCAACCCCAGTCCTCTCCCTGGGATCTGACCTCTGAAGCCCGAGCCTCAGCTCCCAGCCCCCACCCACCCCAGTGGGTGAGCAGACAAGCCTCTCAGGCTGGTGAGTGCTGTTTGGCACCAATCCTCTGTGCAGGAATCTCTCTGCTTTGCCCTCTGCACCCCTGTTGCTGTGCTCTCCTCCGTGGCTCCGAAGCTTCTCCCCTGCCCATCTCCACCAGTGAAGGGGCTCCCTAGTGTGTGGAAACTTTTCCTCCTTCACAGGTCCCTCCCAGAGGTGCAGGTCCCGTCCCTATTCTTTCGTCTCTGTTTTTCCTTTTTCCTTTTGCCCTACCCAGGTATGGGGGGAGTTTCTTGCCTTTTAGGAAGTCTGAGGTCTTCTGCCTGCATTCAGTAGGTGTTTTGTAGGAGTTGTTCCACATGTAAATGTATTTTTGATGTATTTGTGGGGAGGAAGGTGATCTCCATGTCTCACTCCTTATCAATCTACTTTTATTCCTGTTGCTATCTAGTTGATTCTTTTCATACTCCCAGGTCAAATTCCTGAGAGAAAGAGCATCTGATAGGTCTAGATAATTACTGCTGTCTTTATTTGGACTGACCTATTTATGCTTGACAAAGTAAAGGGTTTCTTCCCCATCTATGGATTGGTAGCCCTTGGGCCCGGTGCCCAAACCTGGTCCAATCAGTTGTGGTCATTGGGAAGGGCATCAGGTTCCAGGATGTAGCTGGTCATGGCTGCACTCTCAGCTAGGGCTGTGGGCACATTCCATGTGATTGACATGTCCAGTTCAAAAATTACTTTCTACAAAGTTTCCTTGTATTATTTCTAATCATATAAAGTATTTAAATAAATGACACAAAGACTTTATAAATGTATTCTATGGTTCATAGGGTTTTCTTTTCTTACATCTTTTTGTTCATTAATTCTTTGATGCAATTTCTCCTGTAGTTTTACATGTAATATTATATTCTCTATGGAGCACTGTGATAGAGCTATAAAGAATGAGAAATAACAGTGGAGAACTATTAATCCCTTATCCCAGAATGTGAGAATAGCATCTTAATCCCATATCTCAGAGGGTGAGAATAGATATGGGAGGGAAGTTCTGTTTTAAGTAAAACGACACTGACAGTCTCATAAATTCAACTGTCTGCTTGTGTTTGCTCTCTTGGCAGAGTCAGAGTATAATAATTGAAACCTTTTATTCTTCAAAATAACCTATATTTTCAGAAAAACTTGGACAGAGATTTTGTTTTACCTTGGATAGTTTATACATTCTTTTAATTTTTTTCTTCTTTTTTTTCTGCAAATAGAATACCATACATTAAGTTTCCATAGTCAGTTAGGCAAACATATAAAATCTAAACCAACAGTACATTTCTAAAAGATTTTTATCTTAAGAATTGCTACCGGATGAATTGGGAGATTGGGATTGACATATATACACTAGTATGTATAAAATAGATAACTAACAAGAACCTGCTGTATAAAAAATAAATAAAATAAAATTCAAAAAAAGAAAATAAAAAAAGAAAGCATACAGATGGCAAATAAGCATGTGAAAAGATGCTTCACATCATATGTCATCAGGTAAATGCAAGGTAAAACAACGAGACACCACTCCATACCTATTAGCATGGCCAAAACCCAGAGCACTGACAACACGAAAGGCTGGTGAGGATGTGGAGCAACAGGAACTCTCATTCATTGCTGGTGGGAATGCAAAAATGGTGCAGCCACTTTGGAAGACATTTTGGTGCTTTCTTAAAAAACTAAACATAGTTTTACCAGACGATCCAGCAATCACACTCCTTGGTATTTATCCAAAGGAAATGAAAACTTACGTTCACACAAAAACCTGCACAGAGATGCATATAGCAGCTTTATTCATAATTGCCAAATGGAAGCAACCAAAAGATGTCCTTCAGTCCTTCAGTGATGAATAAATAAACTATGGTACATTCAGACAATGGAATATTATTCAAGGCCAAAAAGAAATGAGCTATTAAGCCATGAAAAAAATATGGAGAAACGTTAAATGCATATTACTAAGTCAAAGAAGCCAATCTGAAGAGGATTTCAACTATAGGACATTCCAGAAAAGGCAGAACTATGGAGAAAGTAAAAAAGATCAGTGGTGCCAGGGCCTGGGGAAGGGGAGGGAGGGATGAATACGGGGGGTGGGTGCACAGAGGATCTTTAGAGCAGTGGAGCTATTCTGTGCGATACTATTATGGTGGATTCATGTCATTTTACATTTGTCCAAACCCACAGAACATACAATACCCAGAATGACACTGATGTAAACTGTGGGCTTTAAGTGATTATGACATGTCAGTGTAGGTTCATCATTTGTAACAAATGTCCACACTCTAGGGATGCTGATGCTGGGGGAGGCTGTGCATCTTGGGTTGGGGGGGTGCGGGGGCAGTGTGCATATGGGAAATCTCTGTACCTTCCTCTCAAATCTGCAGTGAACTTTAAACTGCTCTAAAAAATTGTCTTAAAAAAAAAAGAATTGCTACTATTCTTAACCCACTAAAAAATCCAGACTTTTTTAAAGCAAGGGTCCCAGCTGTGATTTCATTGGCTATTTGCTGCCCTGAAATTCATGAAGTCCTATCTCAAATTTCAGAATTTCATTCATCCATAAAATACGGGTTCAGAATTTCTTGTCTCCTGAAATCAGCTACTAAACTAATATACTTTATTGACTTTCCTGTTCAAATTTCTCTTCCAAAGTAGGAGTATTCTGCTTTGGGGATTATCTCTCTATCCTACCCTCTTTGTTTTCTGGCAATTCTTAGAGTTTATTCATTCTTCTTTGTTTATTTATTGGGCTTGAATGTCTACAGGGTAGAGTCTGGTGCTTTACCTTGGAAATGGTGGTAAGAATTTCATTTTTTAAACTTTCTGTGTTTCACTTTAACTTTTCAGATATAGGGCAAGATACACTTGCTCATTCAGTTGTTTTCCAGTGGGGGTAAGAGCATATGAGGAAACAGTTGATGGAGCCAGAGAATTACTAAATGTATGTGGGTTTTATGAATGCTCTTATTCCTTGCCACAAGCATATTTCATAAATAAATTTCCTAAATATATGTTTTAAAGTTGGAAAAAAATGTTAGGAGAAAGTAGCCTATTTTAACTCTGAGATATAATTGTCTGAAATTAGTCAAGAAAAAAATAATTTCCACACAGTTAAATTAATCACATTGAACAAAACTGCATCTTACCACCTAAAGTTCTGGTGATCACCCTGGTGTCTACCTTGCTCTCAAAGGGCAGCAGAACAGAGCAATGTGCCTGTGTGACTAATTAGAGGCACAGAAGTATAGACTTGAAAAGAAATGAATAGTCTCAAATATAAGTCATTCTTAAATGACATCATATTGATATAGTGCACCTATGAGAACATACAGAATCTAGTCAGAGGAGGTAACAAGCCAGCACTAAAAGATAGGATTTTCATCTGCTATTTCAAACAAAATGTAGAAACTTAATTTAATATTACCTGTAGATATAAAAGAATTTCCTCTCTTTTAGGAGACATATTACTACCAGCAACAAATGCCGTGAAAACCTTTATAGGAGGTGAGGGGCAGGGTGAACATCTGGATTCCCTCTGTATCATCAAAAGACCCTGGGTTTGGCCTCTTAGGAACTTATTTATTCATTTTTCCAGTCAACCATGAGATTAAAGAGAGGGAGGTGAAGAAGGGGTGAGAAAAATTACTTTGACATGATTAAAATTTCCTTCTGGTAAGAATGAATAATTATGATCAAGTAAAAATAAAGAATAGAACAAGGAAGCAATACTGGAAAGCTACAGAAAGACAGTTAACAAGCTTTATTCCTTCCATTGTACAATGAAGTCACCTCTTGGCCTTTATTTCTTTAGGCACATACCTGAATCAGAACAGAATACAAGAATCATCCTATTTACAAAGAATTGGGATTCCCCATCTACTCCTCATTGCACCTGAAACAAGAACTCAAAGGAACGATGACCAGTTTTAAACTGTAAAGAATTAATTATGTTATGTTACCTTATTTGTGACCCGGTGAACTTTAGTTATTCAGTTCTGCAATTCTCAAAGTTGGCATGTAGAATAATACACTATAGAGAGCTGAAAACGTTTCCTAGGAGTCTCCTCGTCTAAGTTTGCACTATGTAATTTAGCTTCAATTAACTTCAGGGGGATAACGGAATAGAAGAGGAAAGCTCTACAATTTTCAGTGCAGTTTCAAAAAAAGGTCACATTCAGAAAAGCTTTTTGTCTAATAGTTTTGCCTCCTCCTGAAACTGCCAAGCTGGTAAGGGTCATTTTTTTCTGTTTTCTCCATAACAATATTAAGAATATCTGAGGTCTAAGGAAGATGAACTTTGTCTTCCCTGCTACTGATCTGACTGAGACAAGTAAATAGGAATAACTTCAGTGATGGTAACTCAGAATTATGGAGGAATCAGAGTGGAAGTGGGTGATAACTTTGTATTAGTTTAATTCTCTTCCACAGAAGAGCATGCATTAAGCATCTGCCATTTTAGATATAGTAGAAATGTGTTATTACTTTTTTGTCAGAGCCTCTTTAGGACTTATAATTCAGACCTGAACACTACAAAACATAACAGCAATAATATTATCACTTACAGAGTGTGTCCTCGGTGTTACAGGAATTGTATCAGGCACATTACAGGACTCTCCCAACTCTGCAACCTGTGCATTATTGCCTTTTTACAGAAGAGGACATTGAGGCTGAGAAATGAAGGAACTTTCCCATGATCACCAAGTTTGTAACAGCACTGAGGCCTGTGTCTGCTTCACTGCAAAGCTGAACTGGTTGCCTGTTCTTGCCACGAAAAGCATTAGCATATGACATCAATAACCAAATAAGAGTAATTTACATTGGTGGTTAAGCCAATCTTGATGGAGCTGGGAGTAGAATTTCCATTCACTTTCAAACCATGTGGATAATACAACCTTTATTTTCCTAATATAGTCCTTGCAGGAGATATGATTATATCCTCATTACTAGAGGTTAAACCTGCTTTTAGGAAAGATGAAATTCACTCTTGAAAAACTCTAAAGCATCAGGGAAACTTAAGTTTTGCTTTCAAAGCCCCATTAAACTATGCATATACAATTTAGGTTTTAATATTTGACATCCTTCTCTTTCCAATCTATCTCCAAAACTCTCCTTTACCCTAACCCCTCACCCTACCTCACCATATTTTAGAAACAGCTTAGGCTTTTAGGCAAATTAAATTTCTTTTAGATTATGCAAAACTTTCATTGTTGTAGTGCCCATAACAAGAATAGAAAAGCAGGAATTTAATTCCCTTTCAGTTTGGCTCATGTCCAGGTTGGTGATATTTTCCTCCCCTCCTTTTCACTGTTGTTAAATGCAATGGGCTCTTACAGAGCCAGACTTTGGCGGGACAGCACCACTTCCAATCTGAAACAGCTGGAGAAATGTTCAGAAAATTCTATTTCTACTGATTAATAGGAAATTTCAGAAAGGACAAACGATTAACCAACAAATCCCTAGGATTTCTTTGGATCCCCCAAATTCAACATTATCAGAATTCTGTTTTCTCCTAAGAGTCTTCTAAGCATATGTGTTATGAACAAAACATAACAATAATTTATGTCCTCTTTTAACCTTTGTTAAATCTTTTTATGACTTATTTATCATTTATAAAGCTATAGATGATAGGACTTTGACTTTAACTGGTGAAAATACACCCAAAATTTTTGTGTAGAAACTTTCAATGGCTAGAACCTTAATGGGCTATCATCCTTGAAATGAGACATTTGTTCCAGCCTGTCATTCTGGGAAAGAATCAAAATGAATCTAGGAGTATTAACTCTTCAAGAAAGAAGAGAATGCATTCTGTTGATTTCCATTTTAATTCACCAAATTTACAGAGAAATCTTTCTGGTGACATGTTTATACCTTGATTATTAATACGTAAGGATATTATGTAAAACAATTAACATTTAGATAGAATGTAATACTGTCTGGGAGATCACTAAAATATACCAAGATCCTTTTAACGCTATTTATTAAAAGAATTTTATTGAGCAGAGATTATGTAACAACCTTGTGCCTCTAAATTAATACATGTGGAATGTGAGACTTAGAGAGTTTAAATAACTTACTCAAGGTCACGGAACTACTATGTAATGGATTCAGGATCTGAACCCTGCTCTGTCTGACTCCAAATCCATGCTTTTACTGTCTGAGTCAAGGCATGCACATAACTAACTATAACAGGAGACAGAAAAATAAACATCATAAGAGAGGCATGCAAATCAGCAAAGGAAAAGGTCACATTAAATTGGAAAGTATAGTGGACATTGTAGGTCATAAGCTGGACCATGTAGGATGGAGAGGATTATGAACTTATGAGAGGAGTCTGTGTCTGGAGCAATCCAAAGCAATGGCATTTAAAAATGCATAAAAGGAAAATGAGCATGGATGATGCTTGGGAACAAAGAATTCTTGCTAACTGTCCTGCTCTGCCAATAGAGGGTGCTAGAGAGAGACTGTGAGGCTGGAGGAGAGAAGGCAATTTTTCCTTCCTGTTTGCTTTCTGTTCTTGTCAGGGTAACCCCAAGAACGTTTCCTCAGTCTGGTGGCAGCAGTTTGTTTCTGCAGAAGCAGCAAAATAATTTCAATTTGTTGTTTGCCACAGTACCAGAACCAACTTCATTACACTCTTTCAGAAACACTAGCACCAGCCTGTCAGCATCTACTCTGCAGATGTCTGGGGCCCCGCTGCATGGAGCCCCATATTTGCACATTTAAGTTTAATAATTCCAACTTTTTCTCTTTTCTTATTCCTGCAGTTATCTCCTACATGATACCTGAGTATCCCATTTTTGCCTTTTCAGTTCTCCAATACCTGGTTAATCAGTATGTTAAAACTCTCCGTTCTAATAATGGATATAATGTCTGTCTCCTGAATATACCCTGACTGATACATGTTGTCCATGTGCTAATGCCCAAAGCAACAACTGGTGAGAAACACAGAATTACCATAATGGACTTATTATTAATAAACATTCAACTTTGCACATAGAGAAAAGGTCATGAAGTATGTATGTAACCAGTATTTGAATAAATTTGTGGGGGAGATTTCTATTAGTAAAGAGGAAGAGGGAAAGGGCTGTTAAGGAGACAAGTAACAGTGACAGACACAGATGATGAGTAGGAAATAGATACGTGAAGAAAGGGAGAAGAACATTCTAGGAAAGAAAAGGAGTTGCATGTGGAAGGGACTCTAATTGGGAGAGACAGAGGTTTATTCAAGAAACTGAGGTAAGTATAGGATGCCTGGAGTGGTGAAAAGAATAGGGAAAGGGAAATCAGATGAGGCTGAAGGGATCAGATCCAGGAAAGAAAGAGTTTAGGTGGCCTGGGGATTAGAATCCAGAGTTAGAAAACTGGTAATGAAATTTACAGAAATAGGGATGTTAAGAAAAGTAAGATTCATGGCATATTGAATATAAGACGTTTGACAGCAGGAACATGTATTTTTAAACTTGATATGAGAAATCTTGACCTGAATCATTAACTTCATCACAATGATGAAGTCACTAGATAGAGATAATGTAAAGAGAAGAGAAAAACTAACATCAAACTTTGGAGAATACCTATATTTTAGGTGTGTGAGAAAGGAGGGTGTGATCAGAGAATGGAGTAGGAGATGACATTGAATACTTCTCAAGAATAACTAGGTCAAAGACAAATACTACCAGTGAATGGCTAAAGAGAAGTGGAGATAAATTAAACAAAATTAAGAGGGTTAGATAATCATGAGGGCAGAGTGTCAGAAGAGTCAAGAATCTGGATATTGAAGTCATGGAATGATGACCAATCTGTGGTGGGGAGGGTCAAGGGGTATGCAGTTTACTCTTCACCCCTAATACGTATGGTTAACTGACCAGTAGCTTGAAAGAGCCCAGAGCTCATTGTGACTCAAGCCTAAAGAATAGAGATCATTTGGGAATTGAAACAGTGGATATTTAGGTGAACACTGCAATTGGAGATTTGACTGAAGGTTTAATTCTTAATTCAATAGCACTTCCTTTAGTGTCTGTTCTTTTCGTGTTTTCAATAGTGTCCTGGTTATCTATTGCTGCATAACAATCTACCCCAAAACTTAGTGGCTATACTAATGATTTTGCGATATTTCATGATTTTTTTTTGTGATAGAAATCCAAGCAGGACTCGACTGTTGATTCTTTTGTTCCATTAAGCATCCACTAATAGAGAATCTAAGATACCTTTTTGGTGGGGAGGCTGGAAGGCTGGGCTCTGCTGGGCATTTCTCCCTCTTTATTCATTCTCAGGGTCTCCCACGTGGTCTCTTCAGAGTAGTCTGATTTCTTACATGGTGACTCAAGGTGCTGAGAGTACATGTTCCACTGCAATCTTGCCTTGGAATGTGGCTCCTATTTCATCTATTGGTTAAGTAAGTCATGAAGACCAGCCAAGAAAAGAAGATAGTGGAGGAATATACTCTACCTCCTTATGGGAGGAATAGCAAACAATTGGTGGCCATCTCTAATCTGGCACACCAAGATAAGTTTTTAATGCTTCATTCCTTTTAACCATGCAACAAACCCTCACTTAGTCTCAGAGTTGTGTGCTTTACTCAAGGAGAAAGCAGCATGAGATAGAACTAACACCAAAGAATCAAAGTGATATTTTTGGCTCTGTTATAAGCTGTGTTGCTTTAAGCAAATTATTTAACTTTTTTATGCCTTTTACTTCATTTCTGAATAAATTTAATATACCTACTTCTTTCTTATAAGGATCATATAACCATCTATATAAAAGGCATTGACAATAACGAACTCATATTACAAATGTAAAATGTAATCATTATTTGCTGGTGTCACTGAGATCACAACAAATCCTGATGGCTTAATCTAGCAAAGCACCCACTTTCTAAATCTAAATAAGGATGAATCCTGGGGTAACTAAAGGGTTGTCATCTAATATTTTACCAACACTTCGGGACAGCCTCTTGGAGTCTGCTGACAAAAGCTGCACACATGACCTTTGCTCATCTAAAGTTGCCCCCCAAAATGAAAGAGTTACATGATGGGAAGTAGCTACATGCCAGCTTTCCTCAAGAGAAGCCTAACATATCTCTATAAGTGGACAATATTTTCTAAGATTAATGCTGCAAAAACCTAGGTCCAAGCTTCAGGTCCATAAGAACTTTTGCTAGTAGAGGTATTAAACCAGTTAGTTGCTCCCCTTTTGACAGAGAAGCTGGTTTCAAATTGAACCACTTTAACAACAAAGATACTATTTAAGATGCTCATTATTAAATAAAAATAATGGCACATCATGTAACACTACTCTTAAAGCTGATTTTCATTAATGGCTTAGATCTTGTCCTAGAGGGTTTAATTTCTGACAATCCAAAGAGTCTTATTCTATGAAGGTTTCTACTATGAGGTAGTTTCTCAGCACAGTGTAGATTCTGGAGTATCACCTAGGAAGCTAGTTAAAGAGTTATAGTTACAGCCTGCAACTCTTGAGAGCCACAATCAATAGGTCAGGGAGGAAAACAGACACTGGCAATCTTTTACTGGAATGCAGGGTGGTAATAATGCAGGGGCTCTACATGTGAAAAAGACTGCCTTAAGATAGGATGAAAGGGATGGTCCAGCCTTGGGTAAAGAGAAAAGACTAAAGATATAGAGTGATAATGTCAAAATGAGTCCTTAAATTTCTGCAGATATTAACTCAAGGCAAAGAGGTATGACTGCCTTCTCTGAGACTCCTCCCTAATTAAATGGAGTATAATGGGTTACTGGTAGGGGACTGAGTTCATTTTACAGAGGAAATATCCTCCCCAGTTCACATGCCTCCTCATGTTTTCAAAAGCATCCCATACTTTCCTCTGTCACAGCACCTTTGCACTGTGTATTCATTGGTCACTTTCGACTATCTATTCCACTAGACTATAATCATCTCAGTATTTTAGACACTTTCTCCTTCATTATTGTTTTCCCAAGATCTGTCACTGTTCCAGGCATCCATCTAACATATGGTTGGATGGATGAAAATAATTAAGACCAGAAAACTGAAATGTCTTGTCTGTGGCTCCAGGGATGACAGAGACAGATCTAGTCTCTCAGTTTGCAATCCGATGTTCTTATAACTACACGTTGCTGTTCAGGAGCTTTCTCATATACTGCATAAAATAATGCCTGGCACATTGTAAATGTCCACTAGCATAATGTCTGTCCTATTTTATTTTTATGTGAAGTAAAAGAGAATAGTAGTACAGAACAGTAATTAAGAGCGTAGAGCTTGAAATCAGAAAAACCTGGTTTTGATGTTCAGCATACAGAATACCAGCTCCCCTACTCTCTAGTTCTGAGACTTTGGGAAAATCATTCAATAATCGCTCTGCAATTCTTTCTCCTCATATAAAAATTAAAATAGCATCTTTCTCATAGAATTGATTATATACTAAATGAATCAACATATGTAAAGCATTTACAGTAGTGCCTGTTATATAGTAAGTGTTCAAAAAATTACTGTTACTATTTTACATGAAAAGAACATTATAAATCAGTGCAACTCAGTGCTATTCCTCATTTACACAACTGAAAAAGATGTACTGAACTATTCTAAACTAGTTATACGTTTTGATCCATCCTAAAAGGGAGGAAAATCACCTTGGCAGATGCTAAAGATTTGAAAGTAATTCCACAAATACCAACACCTGTACAAAGAAATCCTTTTTACACACATATTTTTCAGTCACTATTCTATCACCTGTTATAAGGAGATGTGAAAGAGAAAGGTGAGAGTAAAAAAAGGGAAATATATGGAAAGATACTGTCCTCCTCAGGAACCATCTGAGGATAACTCTGAGCCCCATGCTACCTAAAACACTTCCTATACAAGAGTATTATGGGAGTGATTCTAAACTTAACCAGCAATTCAACAGATATGTATCGAGCCTGTACTGTGTACCAGACACCTTTCTAGGCAGTGAATACAGAAATAAAACTGGCAAAAATTCCTGACTTCATGGTGCTTAGATTCTAGTAGGGGGCAACAGACAGATAAACAAATTAGTAGATTATATATTCTTCCAGATTTGTCATAGTAAATCAGAGAAAGGGATAAACAGTAGTCTAAGATTCAAATCAAACAAAGATCAAGGTTTGTTCAGGCCAATATGACAAAGACTGGGAAGGGGAAGGGAACTGAGGGCATATTCAAGAAGTGAATAAAACCTTGTACCATGGAATCTAAAATGAGTAAGAAGAAAACTGAGAACATGAAAAGATGCAGTGAGCAATTGAGACCTTGGGGCAAGGACTTGTGTGCAGGCAATTCCAGGAAACACAAGTGAAGAAATGAGAAAGTGGGAAAGTAAGACAAGGAAGCAAGTAAACCCAGTAAAGCTGGGCAACCAGGGTTTGGTCTCACCAGGGACAATGTGAAAACCATGTAGGATGTGCCTCAGAATTGTCCTATCAGAGACAGGGAGACTGGGATCTTATTCACTGACCCTATCCCCATTGGCTAAAGGTTTTCCATGGGAATATTATATGCCATTCCCCTAAATTTCTGGGGTGTGCCTACACACAGTGGGAGAAGTTCCCATGACATAAGTTCTTTTTCTCCAAGAAAGCCTTCAGAAAAGAAGAGAAACAGAGAGAAGAAAGGCACACATGATTGAGATGGGGTGCTGTCAGTATGCTGGGAAGCATGACCTCAGGTGAACACATTTGAGCCAAGGGGACATATGGAACATAAACAGTCTTTGGTTCAGGTTCCTGGAGGAAATAAAGGAGAAAAGAGGAATAGTTATGGGGGAGTGAGATGCTTTAAAATGATATTATGAAAGTTATTACTAATAACAAGGTCAAGGGTATGACCAAAGGACTAAGAGCCAAGGCATTGTTGATGACAAGATCATTGGATGAGCGAGATGAGGAAACTTACAGTGCAGAACTTTGGAAAGATCATCTATGAGGATATTTATTTCACCAAAAATTTTGACGAGTGGTCTTGGAGAAATTGGCAATGAGTTAAGAACCAAAAATTTTTGAACACTGTGAAAGAGTGACCAAGGGAACTATAGATGAAATCAACAAAGAGGGATACTGTCTGATACAGTTTAATGACATGAGAAGCAAAGTGATTTTAAGAAGCAAGATGAGAAGAATGATCATGAAACATCAGTAAAGAATAAAGAATTTTATTGCTGACTAATCTTGGTATTCAGGGGGCCCAGAAAATAGATTTCAGGGATTAGAAATGGACGGGAAATAAAGTCAGAAAAGCAGATGCATGGAGACAATGAGGATGAGATCAGAGTTTCTGCAACCCTGGGTTACATGTGATTTGATCTTTACATTTTTTACAGTGGTAACATACATGAGAAGCCAAAATAAAGTAAGTTAATTTCTCTAATTTGTCATCTTAATTTTTCTCCAACTCAATAATCTTAAGTGTCGAAGTGACTACTTATCTATTTATTTACAAAACTGAATACATATTGTCAAGCAGAATATTAGAATATAATATTTGAAAATATACAATATTTTTTGAAAATAAGAAACATCTCAACAACAAATAAAGGAAAAATTATAAAATCAATTATAAAATATTTTGATCAAATAATCATGAAAATACAATACACCAAAGATTTTGTGCTACGTCTAAAGCAGTTCTTAGGAGATAATATATAGCCTAAGATGTTAATAACAAAATTAAGAATAATTGAAATTAATGAGCTAAGCATATAGCTCATGTATGAAAAATATCAATAATATAAACCTAAAGAAAGAAAAAGAAAGGAAATAATAAAGAGAAGCCCAAAATTAATGAAAAGGAAGAAAAATATATAGAGAAAAATGAAGCCAAAAGTTTGTTCTTTGAAAACAACAATTGACAAAGTATTGTGAGATTATTTAAAGACCAGTGAAAAGAAGAATAAATATTCAATAACAAGATTTTTAAAGATATATTATAAGTGCTACAAATATAAAAAGATAATTAAAAAGAATGTTATGAACACCTTAACAATAAATTTGAAAATGTAGATGAAACAGGAAATTCCTGGAAAAAATGTAACTTGAAAAAAGGAATTCAAGGAGAAACAGCCTAAACAGTCTTATAATCATTAAATAAAGTGAGTCAATAGTTTACAATTTTCCTATAAAGATGGGAAATGGCTTTCTCAGCAAGTTTTACCAAAAATGTAAGGAACAAATTTAATTCTTATACAAACCTTTTCAGAGACTAGAAAAGTGAGAGCTTTAAAAAGATAACATAGGAGAATACATTAATAATTTTAGGGTAGGGAAAGCATCTCAAGCAAGAAAAAAAGCATTATTTTCAAAGAAAACATTGACAAATGTGACCACGTTAAAATTAAGAATTTTTTTCATCAATGTACACCATAAAGAGAGTGAAAAACAATACAAGCCACTGATTGTTTTTAGTTTGGTTTTGTTTGTTTTGCAGTACTTAAAACTAACAAAGGACTAGTATCACAAGTACATTAAGAACTTCTATAAATCAAAATGGAAAAGAAAAGATGCCTCCCAAAATAGATAAAACACCTGAACAGACACATCTAAAAGAGAAAATTCAAATAGCCAATAAATACATGAAAAGTGTCCAAACTTATGTGTAAGGAAATGCAAATTAAGACCACGAGACACCATTTCCTCAACAGGCAAATATTAAAATGTTTGACAAAATCAAATGCTAGTGAGGATGGGGTGTAATGGGAACTCTCTTACAATGCTACAATGTATGTCCATTGGTTTAACCACTTTGGATAAAATTTGGAGTCATCTAATAGCACTGTAAGTATGCATATTCTATTACTCAGCAATTTCACTCTAGGGAGATATCTTAGAGTAACTTATGCACATGTGATCTAAGATATATAGGGCATTCATAAAGGATAAGTGATCATAACAGCCAAGAAATCAGAAAACAAACTAGATGTCCAATAATAGTTGAATGGAAAAAATACATGAAGATATAGTTATACAAGGATAATATGCATAAATAATAACTCTTACTACAGGTACTCCCCAAAATATGGATGAATTTCACACACATAAGATTCAGCAAATGAAGCAAGAAACAAAGGAATGCATACATTATGATTCCATTTATATAAATATCAAAAAGGCAAAGCTAAATTATATTGTTTAGACATGCATAAAGAGAAAACAAATCTATAAAAGAAAATAAGACAATGTAAGAAATGTTGAAAAGGGGTTGTAATCAGTTGGAGCACACAGGGAACTTCTAGGGTGCTAACCGTGTTCTATTTTGTGACTGGGGAGAAATTTCATAGGAATTGATTTCATAACTATTTGTTACATTGTAAATTTATATTTTCTACATTTTCCTGGATGTATACCTCACAGCTTTTTTTAAATGTTAAAAAATAGGGATTTATTGAAAATTATCTGCATGTTCATGAGATAATTTTTTCCTCAAGATCCAAGATACCTATTGATCAAGAATTCTACTGCACACTTATCTTTGCGATACTGTACATCTGGGAATTATCAGATATGAGTTTGCTGACAGTCACCAAGTAATTTTTAATTTGAATCAAATTTGTCATTTGTCTTCCACTGAGTTTAATTACTTCTATAGGTATACTAAACTTACCACAGTTTCTAACAAATTAGAATTTCCAGAAATATTTGGAAGTTAAAATATTTTTAATTAATAGTAACATTTTTATCATTTTTCGGAGTGTAGTCTGTAATTCTTTCTTTCTTGGCAACCCAAGAATAAGTCTAGTAGTTTCTCACTGGGGAATATTTTTATCTATTCTCTACAATATTTGCATTCGGTAAGAATGAAATTTCTTGAGATAAGTAGTCCCACAGCTGATCTTCATGTGTTATTTCCAATGTCTCCCAATGATGATGCCGACTTAAAAAATAAAAAGCATAATGTGAGAGTTGTGAGTTAAGTTTTATTTGGGGCAAAATGAGGACTATAGTCCGGAGACAGCATCTCAGATAGCTCTGAGAAACTGCTCCAAAGAGGTAGGGGGAAGAGTCAGTATATATGTGATTTTGGTGAAGGGGGAGTACATGCAGTCAAGCACAAATTTTTTGCAGAAGGTTTCTGCTCGTCTCCTGAGGATTACTGTTAGTCACGAGGCGCAGACATCACCATAAAGGATTTTAGTGCTTTTCTAGATATGAGGAGATACAAGTACTGGGCTCATAAAATCGGCTCCTGAAAATATCTATCTGAAGACCAGTTCTGCAAGTTTTCCCCAGGGCACAGAGTGCCTCATTTCTGCTCTCCACCCTGAACTCCTTTCAGGGGGTGTTGAAAGTCAGCATCTGCAGCAGCACATGATTTGATCCTTGTAGAGGCAGATGGCAAGTGCCAAAGGCAAGTGCCAATTTGTAGTTGAAAATGATAGCAGAGTTAGAAGCTTGCCCTGTATGAAAATATTATCTTCATTGCTTTCTAGGATGCTTTTACATTTGTATTCTCTCACACTGACAGGTTTTTCAGGTGTTTTCCATGAATTCTCCTTTCTCTCTGACCAGACCTTGCAACTGCCAATAGCCAAAGTAATCAAGTTCATAAAAATAAAGTTGCAAGCTCTGCTCACATTTATTTTCATTTGCTTTGGAGATCCTATCTAAGTGTTACTAGCTAAGCAGCAGTAACAACTAAAATTTCTCTTCAATCACCAACTTACATATCATTTTGATCACACTGAAGGTTAGAAATTTCTCTATATTCTAATCATAGGTTAATTATCTCCTGTGAATTGCAAAACATTTTCTTTTGGGGCGATTTGGCAGCTGTCAGAAGAATTTACTATCCAGATCAATCATTTGATTTCTGACCCTGATGAGCACTTAAATATCAAAAGAACACAAAAACATCAATTGTACACTTCAAATTGGCTCCCCCTCGATTTGTGGTTTTATCTTATCAACCAAACAATTGAGCACTTTAAAAGTTATGGTTAAAACAAACAAATATGACTGTTTTAAATGATCTAAATTAGCAAGTCATTCAGAGTACCTTATTCCTACAAAATAATTTAGTTCAGTCTCTGGAAAAAAAGTCCTTCAGTCCTGAAGGTTCTTTGGGTTTTTAATACATAGCTGTCTTAGATGATGTGCTTGTGTTTTAAGCTTTATTTATTGTAAGTGCTTAGTAACCCAAGCCACAAAATTGCGAAGACCTTATTCTTTTATTTTCCCAGTTTCTATTTCTTCTCTTTTTGGTGCCAGAAACAAAAGGATGTGTAACTTTATCCCTTCTGGTTGCTAATACTTTACCTTGTAGATTCTGGAATAAGTTCTATAACTGCTGCTATTTTTCACCATTCTATTCCTTTTTGTGTTATGAAGTGGCTAGTATGTGCTTCCAAATTGTATTTTAAATAAAGTTCCTTAAATTTGACAGAGGTTAAAGAAATATCCAAGCCGAATGTTTGGGACTCTAGTTCTTTAAACAGAATTTGGTTTTGCAGCTCTACAAACGGTCACTTCAAAATTCCTAGGATTTCTTCTCTACAGTCTTTGTATGAAAAATAAGTCCTTTGTCTTTGAAAAATATTTAAGTCATTATTGTTTTAGGTATAAATTTAAAAGAAGTCAATTAACAATTTCATTTAACATGTACCGAGTGTATGCAGATAGCCTTCAAATTAACAATGGAATGATACAGAAAAAAGATCAAATGAAAATTACCATTAATGTGGAGGGAAAAAAGGCGGAAATCGCTGGCTCCTGCCATTCAATAAGAGTTCTTAACAGTTCAACATGAAACTTAAAATTTGGATTACTTCAGTGCTTTTTGATATACAATGGGTCCAGGCATTCTCTCTCTTTTCTTCTGTCCTCATTTTTAGGAAAGCAAAGACTGTTTTCTCTAATTCATCAGAGCTGTATTCCATGACTTCCCGTGGTCCATGATGGAGAGAGAGAATGATACTAGAAATGACTACTGTCCCCAGCACTGACAAAAATTCAAGAATATTTTCATGGTTCTTCAACAAATGACAGTTCCCACATGACAGAGAATTAAGAAGATAGCAACATCTAAGCTTTATATACAGAAAATATTCATAATATAAACAACAAGATTTTTCACTACTTTAGTCTTGCTCCTTGGACACACTATAGTTTATCTGTGTTCCAATTAAAATCTGACATCAAGTCTTGAACTGTATTATATGGTTTGACCTGTGTAGAGGAAAACAGGTCTGTCATCATACTTGTTCTGCATATAATATTTTACCCATAAATCTTTCTCACATACGTTGCTTTTAACCCACATGTAATTCATCTTAAATTTGTACAGTGAGATTGGGGTACTAAATTACTCCTATTCACTATAAGCTTGACAGTATATAATGCCAGCCAATCAATTTTAAACATTGATTCTATCATGTGATATACTAGATCACTCTGCTGTTTCACATCATCTACAACTTTATCAAGGTCATATTTAAAAATATTGAACAGAACAGGGCCAAGGATAACATAAATTAATTTTAATCAGTGATCTTTGCACATGGTTCCCCAACAATTTACAAATCCACCTAACTATACTATTTTCCAGCTCAAATTTCTCCATCTGGTACCTTGAGAATCTATCAAATGCTTTACTAAGATTAGGGAGCACTATGGCTATACCGGGCCCCTGACCCACAGTCTAAAGAAAAAATGAACCCAAAACTGGTCATGCTTTTTTTCATAAACCCAGTGATTACCATTTATGTTTTTTAGCTCATACAGCCAACCTTTTAATAATTTGTTCTGGAATGTTTCTCAAGACCAGTAAGAAGTTTGAAGAACTTACTTTCTTGTGAATTTCAAAAAAAAAAAAAAAAAAAGATCTCGTCTTCAGACATCTATAAGTTTCTCCATAACACTTTACAGATTGTCAAGCATAGGCTCAACAATGCCAAACACACATTCTCAGTATTCTGTTCTGTAATTTTTTCCAAACTAGGAGACTGAGATGCACTTAGAGCATCCAATATTTCAGAGCAGACTGTTCTGGGGGGAAAAAAAAGAGGAATACTCTACTTACCAAATGAAAGAAAGGGAACTATGCTTGAATGTAGCTGAAATGAATTTGCCTAAGGAAGGTGAAAAAGTGGAAACAGTGTTCATTACAAAACTCTGCTAACACGTATTTCCTTCTATGAAGTTCACTTCTTCTCTTACCTGGACAACAAAACCTGCTTTGAGTCAAGGATCTGATATAACCAGATATTTTAGTGTGACTTTAAGTCAATGTGTTCTCTTTCAAAGGGAGTATTTGTGTTTTAATCCCCACTTCTCTTATCTTCAAGTGTGGAATTTAAATCTAGGTTCTTTATTAAGGGAATTTCAAGTACTAGAGAGAGCAGATGGGGGAAATTTGGGTAAGCTGGGAAGGGGAGAAGGGCTCCTAGTTATCCCTGAGATCACACCACCTGAATGCTACCTCTTCCTTGGACTTGTAATTGAAAACCACCTGGACAAAAAAAAGAAAACACGCCAACAACTCAAGAAAAATCCGAGATCTGTCCTAAGTGTCAACTGAGTTCTGACCTTTTTGTATCTGAAATATGAGTTTGAAAATATAAGTCTGTGTTTATCTTCAGAAACATGAATGTTAAATTTCTCTCAATAATTCAGCACTCACTGCTAGAAGGTTGCAAGACAGACCCTGGAGATGAAAGCTGAGAGTCACCACAAGTTCAGCTCAGAGAACATTTCAGAGGCTGAGCTTTGGTCTTTGTACCCTCTCCTTCCTACAATGATTAATCTGAACGGTGCCAGTTTGGAAGCTTAACAAAAATTTTCAGGCACAATTTTAACATAATTCATATCAAATAATAAATATAATGATTACCATATTCCCAATTAAAACTGACTTTTAGTCTTCTAAATAACTGTTCATGTATTACACCTCCTAGAATTCCTATGTGTTTAATAGCCTGCAATGACCTTCCCTAAGTCAGTCCTTACATATTTTTAGATGAAAACATTCCATTCAAAGTCATTTCACCAATAAATGTGGTATATTTTATTAACTGCCTACTCAGTGCCATTTGTGTTCTAAGTCTGATGTTGATAGGAAAAAAACAAAAACAAAAACCCTACCCAAGAGGGTTACCCAAAGCACTAAGCAAAGAGATATTCTGAAAGAATCATGGAACAGAAAAGATAGGGTTCTGCATGGATCCAAAATTCAATTCTTGTATTTTGGTGATTTCATTTGCAATTCTAGGAATTTAGTTTATTGTAAATCTTTTTCCTTTTGTTACAACAGATATGTTTGAAATTGGAAAAGCCTCTGAGAAATGACACAAAAAAATTAATGATATCTCAATACACCCTTGCCAAGTAAGAAAACAGATCTGAATAATTATCACCTATGCCAGTTGTGAATTTATTGTAAAAATTCTGATACAACTTCTTTTAGGTTAAAAAAGTGATAATAAAGTTGACAATCTATTTGAATGTTGCCTTAATCTATTGGAATATATAGTAAGAGTTACAGAGGCAGAGTCACAAACTTCTAAATTTGCTACAATCCTTTGTATTTGAAGATAAAATAATGAAAGAGATAATTGCTATATCAGATAAATATGTAACATGGTATGAATAAGAAATTAGGTTTTTTTATTGAAGTATAATTGATTTACAATATTATACTGGCTTCAGGTGTACAACACAGTGACTCGATATTTTTATAGATTATGCTTCATTTAAAGTTATTATAAAATAATGGTTATATTTCCCTGTGCTGTACAATATAACCTTGTTGCTTATCTATTTTATACATAGTAGTTTGTATCTTTTAATCCCATACTCTTACCTTGCCCCTCTCTCCTTCCCTCTCCCCACTGGTAAGCACTAGTTTGTTATCCATATCTGTGAGTCTGTTTCAGTTTTGTTATATTTATTCATTTGTTTTATTTTTTAGGTTCCACATATAAGTGATAACATACAGTATTTGTCTTTGTCTGACTTATTTCACTAAGCATAATGTACTTCAGGTATATCCATGTTGTTGTAAATGGTAAAATTTCATTCTTTTTTATGACTGAGTAATATTCCATTGTATATATATACACCATTCATTCTTCTTTATCCATTCATTTGTTGATGGACACTTAGGTTGCTGCCATATCTTAGCTATTGTAAATAATACTGCTATGTACATAGAGGTGCATGTATCTTTTTGAATTAGTGCTTTTGTCTTCTTTGGATATATACCCAGGAGTGGAATTGCTGGATCATATAGTATTTCTATTTTTACTTTTTTGAGGAACCTCCAACAATATATAAAAAGAATCATACACCATGTTCAAGTGAGATTTAATTCAGGGTCACAAGGATGGTTCAATATTCACAAATCAATCAATGTGATACACCACATTGACAAAAGGAAAGATAAAGATCACATGATCATCTCAATAGATGCAGAGAAAGCACTGACAAAATTCCACATCCACTCATGATAAAAAGTCTCATCAAAGTTGGTATAGAGGGAACATATCTCAACATAATAAAGGCCATTTATGACAAACCTACCGCTAACATCATACTCAATGATGAAAGTCTTTCTTCTAAATTCAGGAACAAAACAAGGATGTCAACTCTTGCCACTTCTATTTAACATAGTATTGGAGTTCCTAGCCACAGCAATCAGACAAGTAAAAGAAATAAAGGGCATACAAATTGGAAGGGAAGAAGTAAAACTGTCACTATTTTAAGATGACATGATACTATATAGAGAAAACCCTAAAATCTCCACCAAAAAAACTATTAGAACTAATACATGAATTCAGTAAAGTTGCAGGATACAAGATTAATATACAGACATCTGTTGCTCTATCCTAATAATGAACTATCTGCAAGATAAAGCAAGAAAACAATAAAAAAATAAAATATCTGGTAATAAACTTAACCAAGGAGGTGAGACACCTATACTCTGAAAACTATAAAACGTTAATGAAGGAATTTGAAAGTGATACAAAGAAATGGAAAGATATTCTGTATTCTTGTATTGGAAGAATTAATCTTGTTAAAATGACCATATTATCCAAAGCAATCTACAGATTTAATGCAATCCCTATCAAAATACCCATGACATTTTTTACAGAACTAGAAGCCACAGCTCACTTTTTAGCCACAGCACCTATATTGTTAATATTTAGGAAAGATGAAATACACCAATGGTGTTTACTCTATGGAAATGGAAGCTAGATGGTGATAGATTACATAAAAATGACAAAATGACAGCTAATATTAAATACATAGGAAGTAACACAGAAAGACTCAAAAGGATGTGTGAAAAATCCAATGTTAAGGATAATTCCAAAAGGGTCACTAATGATATAATATCACATTGGTAAACCACATCAATGGGTGGATAGAGAACAACTTAAATACATTTTATGGAAGTTATCAAAAACAAATAAATTAGAAATAAACTGAGATTGATATATAAAGAAACAATTGGATAGTTTTGAATACCAAGGAGAAAATGTGGGAATAGATTGAGAATTCCATACAAAAGAACAAATGAAAGAGATGATCTAGACAGACCAAGCAGAGGAGCTACAACATGTAAATATGACAAAAGAATGGAGGAGAAAACCATGTACTTTATGTTTATATGTATTTTATAGCTAATTCTGGAATAATTCACAACTGAGTTGCATTGAATTGAGTTTTGTCTACATAAAAATTTCTTTTTCTTTTTTTTTTTTAGTATGAGATCTACTCTCTTAAAATATTAAGTACAAAACATCATATTGCTTACAATAGGCAGGCACAATGTTGTACAGCAGTTCTTTGGAACCTATTCATCTTGTATAACCATAACTTTATATCCATTGAACAACTCCTCATTTCCTCCTCCCCACCATCTCCTGGCAACCACCACTCTTTTTTCTGCTTTTATAAGTTTGACTATTTTAAATACCTCATACAAGTGGAATCATGCAAAATTTGTCCTTCTCTCACTTACTTATCACTTAGTGTAATGTCTTCCAGGTCCATCCATGTGTCTTGATTTCAATTATTTTGGATATACACCCAGGACTGAGATTTCTGGATCATATGGTAGTTGTATTTTTAGGAGTACCTCCATACTCTTTTCCATAGTGGTTGCACTATTTTACATTTCTACCAACAGTGTACACACTTCCAAACTCATTTTATGACACCAGTATTACCCTGATACCAAAGCCAAACAAAGACGGTACAGGAAAAGAAAACAATAAGCCAATATCCATGATGCACATAGATACAAAGAGTCTCAGCAAGATACTAGCACAGAGAAGTCAACAGCACATTAAAAGGATCATACACTATGATCAAGTGAGATTTATCCCTGGGATGCAAGGATTGTTTAATATACACAAACTAAAAAATGTGATATACCACATCAACAAAATGAAGGATTAAAATCACATGATCATCTCAATAGATACAGAAAAAGCATTTGACAAAATTTAACATCCATTAATGATAAAAACATTCAACAAATTAGGTATAGGAAGTAATGTACCTTAATACAATAAAGCCCATATATGATGGGCCCACAGCTAACATTATATTCAACAGTGAAAAGTTGAAAGCTTTTTCTCTGAGATCAGGGACAAGGATGTCCACTCTTGCCACTTGCAATTAGGCAAGAAAAAGAAATAAAATACATCCAAATCAGAAAGGAAGAATTAAAATTATCTGTTCGCAGAAGACTTAATCTTATATATACCAAACTCTAAAGACTGTACAAAACAAAAAAACAAAACCACTGTTAGAACTAATAAATGAATTAAGTAAAGTTGCAGGACAAAAAATCCACACACAAAAATCAGTTGCATTTCTATACACTAACAATGAACTGTACGAAAAAAAGAAATAAGAAAACAATTCCCTCTACAATAGCATCAAAAAGAATAAAATACTTAAAAATAAACTTATCCAAGGAGGTAAAAGACTTGTGCACTGAGAACTGCAATACACTGGTGAAGGAAATTAAAGAACACACAAGTAAATGGAAAGACATCCTGTGTTCATGAATTGGAAGACTTAATATTATTCAAATAAGAATTTCCATATGCTTTAGTCACAAAAAGTACTGCAGCAGAGGTCAGAAATCATCTTCTAGTCATGCTTTGCCACCATCTATGTAATCTCAGACAAGAATTCAGCCTTCCCAGTCCTCAGTTTCCTGATCTGTAGAGCAGGGAGAGGGGCTAGAAGAGTCTCTATGCTCAGCCTATAAGTCTAAACAATTTCTGAGCTGTATTTCACCAGTGCTGTTATTTGAGCATAGTGATAGATGGAACGTATGAAAAGGTGAGATGATCTATAGTATTAACATTTATGGCAGTAGTCTAAACAAAATGAATATTTATTATATACGAATAGTTATTTAAATATATTTTCCCCATAAGTATTCACCAATTTTTAAAATTTATGGCAAATTGTTTTAAAATACCTTTAACTGCACAACTCGAAGCTCAAAGACTGTGCAATGAAAGAAGAGGTTTCAAAGGCAGGCATGACCCCTGCTAAGGGATTTACTTAATCTCTTTGAGCCTCAGTTTCCTCAACTATGGACTAGGATTATCTGTTTTAAGGATTATGATGAGGATTAATAAAATAAACAGTGTAAATTAGTTGGCCCAATGACTGCTACACCATAGTGGGGTTAATGAGTAATTGGAATCAGCCTTATCATTTGAGCAGCAATCCATGCAGATTTAAAGACTGAGAGAAATAAACCAGGCAAGCAAGCATTTTCCTGGCTTTATGTTCAGACAGCCTACAAAGTGGAAGTATGCCCAGAAAAAAAAAAAAAAACACCTAGGGAGAGGTGGTTGACAAAAACATGAAAAATCAACATGAGAAGGCAGATAAATGTGGGAGAAAAAGGCTGAGTTAAAAGGAAAACTATTTTGATTCTGAGTCAAATATGTGATCAATAAAGTTGTGACCCTTCCCAGGCGGGGCAGACAGCCGGTGGTTGCTGAGTTTAAATGTGATCCCAAGAACATACTGGTTTTTTAGTGCATCTATATGTAAAGTTAACAGCAACTTTAAAACATGATAAGACTTTTAGCTATAACAGGAAAACTACTGCAAATAGTGTGTTGGTTTCAAATAAGAAATGTATCCACATGTTTTGCTTCCCACTAAAAGCAGACACCAAAGAAAGGGACAAGCCCCTGGGGTCCCAAAATCTTTGCACACTTTCTATCATGTCTACGGGGTCATTAGGGGCATCACAAATTCTAAAGATATCACTTTATTCTTTAAGGATTAAAGTAAGTGCTTAAGAACAAATGACATACTCTACATGGGAAATGCTTAGTGTTGAGAAATGTACACATATAAATATTCACAGATCAATAACATAAACTGTACTTTCCCATCTTCCTGCTTTTGTTCCTGCTCTTCTCTGCCTGAAGAGCTCTGCTTTTCACAATTTATAGTTTTCAAGTTCCGGCTACAATGGCATCATCTTTATGAAGATTTTCTTTTCTCCAGAACCATAATCCAAGTGATTACTTTACACCTCTGGAGGCTCCCATACCGTTGTTTACACTTTCCGAAGGACATACATTTTGCTTTGCACCATACAGTTAGCTTTTTGCCTCTTCCTCATCAAGTTGTAAACTCCTCTAGGACAGACAATTTGTTTATTATTCTTTGATCTTCACTGTCACCAAGTACACATTTTCCCATGTTGTAGATACTAGGTATTTATTGAGTAAATGCAGTACCAAAACAATTTATCAACAGTGCCCTATAGTTTTAGATGCTAAAGAATGTGACAAAAATGTATGAGCAGGTGTTCCTCCTACTGTACCTCTCTGGAACAGCCCCAGAGGCAAGCAATCACACCAAGCTACTAGGCCAGCAGACTCTGAGTCTTCAATATAGTTTCACAAGCTTCACAAGCTTACTTTCACAAGCTTCTTTCAGGCCTCATGAGCCTATTCTCTTTCTTCTGAGACAGTTATCTATTCAGCTGATGAGTTTTGTTTTGTTTTTTTACTGAAGTATAGTTGATTTACAATGTAGTGTTAGTTTCTGCTCTACAGCAAAGTGATTCATATATATATACATATATATTCTTTTTCATATTCTTTTCCATTATGGTTTATTATAGGATATTGAATATAGTTCCCTGTGCTATACAGCAGGACTTTGTTGTTTACCCATTCTCTATATAATAGTTTGCATTCAGCTGATGAGTTTTAACAAACAAAGTCAACACATTAAAGGTTTTGTGTATCTATTCATTAATTAATTTATTTAATATATATAGAGAATATTTCCCATAAGGCACATATTGAAGATGAAATATTAATGAACAGAAAACCCTTGTCTCTGAGCTCCTGATGTGGCAGGAGAAATAATGCTCCATGAGGCCAGGGATCATAGTGACCTTACTCCCTACTGTGTCCTCATAGTTTGACACAGGTCCTGGCACACCTAGGGCAGTCAGTATTTACTAAATTTAAAAATTAATTAAAAGTGATGTATTGTGCAGAGATGTGGGTAAAGCTGATGGTAAAGCACATGGAAGGCAGGAATCTGCTCCACATGAGGGAACAGTGAAAGGAGTGGCTTCAGGAAAGAGAGGGTATCATTACTAAGTCTTGAATGATAAAAAGAAATTTTTAAACTGAGAAAGGGATAAGAGCAGCAAGGCTGAGCAAACAACATGAAAGATGTGAAAGTGTGTGGCAGGCCATCTGCTATGACCAATCAGTCTTACCATTCTTTGGGTTGGAGACTATTTTGAGAATCTGATGACCACTTTGACCAGAAAAAAAAATACACTGTAATATGTGTAAGAGGACGTTTTTCTGCATAGTTTTAGCAAAGGCCCAAAAGTAATTGTCACAGACACCCATATTCCAAAGTTCCTATACCACCTATGCAGGATTTGCAAAAACTGGTTTTGAAATCCTTTGCTCACCATGTAGCTTGAGGTCATATAAGAGTTTTGATGGAGAAGGAAGATGTTATCACGAAGTAAGAGAATTGGGTGGGGTTGGGGTATTTCCACATTGCTTCATGTGGGGAAGGAGAGAGCAGAGGAAGGGGTAGAGTCAAGTGAAAGGCTGCAAGGGATCCATTCAGAGTACTTGGGAAACGTAGGAGATAGGCTCTATCTCATGACTGAGAAATATAAAGACACTGAGTGACTGAGGCAGAGAGAGAAAACGGGGTGCACTTGAAGCGAGTGATTTTTCTCCCAAGAAATGGCAACACAAGAAGGAACTGGCCTGGGGTCCTTTTGAAAGGGACTCCACCCAAAAGTGTTGTCTTGGGGAAAGGAAGTTGCAAAGCACAAGTCCCAGATGGACTTCTGAGGCCTAGAGGCTGAGGTGGCTGACTGGAGGAGGGAAGATGGCATTGAATATTCCCAGTGGTGGGACTTTCCAAGAAACTCACAAAAATATACCAAGAGAAAAAAGCCCAGAGATCATCAATAACAAATCCTGATGATATCTGCTGGAGTGCCTTCCACAAATACTGTCTCCCCTGGACAGCTTACTTAGCTAGTAAGAGGTAAAGAGCTGACAAAGTAAGGAGAAAAGAAGCCAACAGACCGTCCAGATCTAAAGTAGTACCAAGCTGGGCAGAAGGAAGTTCTAAATTAGAGAAGAGTTTGCAGTTTTGACTGTTACAGTGGACTATAATGTCAGATATTTAAAAATCTGGATTTTGTAATGAAAGACTTTATTCAAAAGGATTATTGCAAGGTGAGGAAAGGACTATTGCAATAGGGAGAACACTCTGACCATGAGCTCGGCCAACATCTCAAGGTTTAGGCAAAGAGATTTTCTGTTATGGGAAGGATTAAACAAGGCTAGAAAGAACCAGGCGTTGGGAAGTGGGATGAAAGGGTAGTGTGACTGGAGAACAGGTCAAAGGATGTTTCCTTTGAAGCCAGCCTACTCTCAGGAGAGGTTGTAGGAGGCTCTGAGGATGGATCAAACTTCAGGGACCTAGAGGAAGAAGAGCAACTTAACCAAGTTTGGTTAATAAAGGGTTTTGTTCCTATACATCAGTGGGGACAAGTGGTTCAGCCAGTCATTTACGAGGTAAAGAAATCGAATTTGCAGGCTCTGTGTCTGGCCCTGTCATAGGTAAACAAGGGGGGGGGGACATCCATTTTTCTTCTCTAAGTAAGATGGGGAAAGGTGGTAATTTGCAAAATGCTGTTTCCCAGAACACAAAGGAGTGTGGGAATTTCTTAGCCATCACTATTTTTCAGTAGCAAAGGGCTCAGGTAAAATTTAGCATTGTCAGGACTTTGCAATTTCTACAATAACATGGTAGTAGCTATGATTGGAAAGGGCCAGAAAATCTACAAAAGTTGCAAAAATTTTATCCAAGAGCAAGAAAAACTAGCCCACTGGGAATGTTTGAAAGAATGGTGGTTCATTAAATCCCTTTGACTTCAGCTCATTTAATGTAACAATTACACATGTAAACACACAATTTTATGTTGAACTTCAGAGCTTTCTCAGATCCCAGGCTAAGTGAAGATCCCCAAACTAGAAGGTCTCAGCATGTACAGCAAGGGGAAACAGGAAGCAGAAGAGGCAGCATGTTTATCCAAGCAGCCATGATGGTCCTCTGAATTAGTTAAGATATGAAGTTTGCTTTCTGGGAGCTTTTACTCTAAGAGAGAGAGAGAGAGAGGAAAAAAAAAAAAAATATATATATATATATATATATATATATATATATATCTGTAAATTACTATAAAAGTAGAAATGTACAAATACTGTAAGAGATATAAAAATTCAGAAGAGGAATCCTCATAGCTCAAAGAGCTATGAGAACTCAGAGCTATGAGAACTCAAAGAGCTATGAGAACTCAGAGTAAAAGAGCATGATTTTTTTCCCTGAGAACATTAGGAAAGGCTACATGAGTGGATAGCATAGAGCTAATCCTAGTCCAGTGTGGAATTAGAAAATACAGAGAGAGGAGGGCCCGGCTGGGGAGACAGGCCTTGAGAGGACCTATGCGAGGACTTGCAAGTAGCTGAAGCAGAGGACACAGGAAAAGAAGATGGGGGGATAATGGTCTCAAGGAGGTGGTGAACTGTGAATGCCACACGCTAATGGAGTTTAATATGATTTTATTCTACATGAAAGAATAAGTCCCAGAAAATATCTGACAAGTAAATGGCATGATCAGATCTGTGCTTCAAGAAATATAACTGTATTAATGTATAAAATAACTGAAGAGAGGACTGGAGTTAAGATGGGTCAATGCCACATTTGACATGCACAGTCAATCACTTTTTAGCACCACGTCCTTTTTATCACAAAATTTTTTTCATTAATAACCATGAAATAAAGTAAATAATGATAATATACAGGAAAGAAAAGCTGCAATTAAGATTTTTTTTCTGAGATATACATTTTAAAGTAATAACTAGGATTATGACTTATAACATTATACCAGAACATATAAGGTTTTTAGAAATTTCATGTAATGTCTGAAACATTTATATTAACATATTTCCATACAAATAACCCAATGAAAGTTTAGTATTAGTTGTTTTGTTTGTTTGTTTATACTGCAGGTTCTTATTAGTCATCAATTTTATACACATCAGTGTATACATGTCAATCCCAATCGCCCAATTCAGCACACCACCATCCCCACCCCACCGCTGTTTTCCCCCCTTGGTGTCCATATGTCTGTTCTCTACATCTGTGTCTCAACTTCTGCCCTGCAAACCGGCTCATCTGTACCATTTTTCTAGGTTCCACATACATGCGTTAATATACGATATTTGTTTTTCTCTTTCTGACTTACTTCACTCTGTATGACAGTCTCTAGATCCATCCACGTCTCAACAAATGACTCAATTTCGTTCCTTTTTATGGCTGAGTAATATTCCATTGTATATATGTACCACAACTTCTTTATACATTCGTCTGTTGATGGGCATTTAGGTTGCTTCCATGACCTGGCTATTGTAAATAGTGCTGCAATGAACATTCAGGTGCATGTGTCTTTTTGAATTACGGTTTTCTCTGGGTATATGCCCAGTAGTGGGATTGCTGGATCATATGGTAATTCTATTTTTAGTTTTTTAAGGAACCTCCATATTGTTCTCCATAGTGGCTGTATCAATTTACATTCCCACCAACAGTGCAAGAGGGTTCCCTTTTCTCCACACCCTCTCCAGCATTTGTTGTTTGTAGATTTTCTGATGATGCCCATTCTAACTGGTGTGAGGTGATACCTCATTGTAGTTTTGATTTGCATTTCTCTAATAATTAGTGATGTTGAGCAGCTTTTCATGTGCTTCGTGGCCGTCTGTATGTCTTCTTTGGAGAAATGTCTATTTAGGTCTTCTGCCCATTTTTGGATTGGGGTGTTTGTTTCTTTAATATTGAGCTGAATGAGCTGTTTATATATTTTGGAGATTGATCCTTTGTCCGTTGATTCGTTTGCAAATATTTTCTCCCATTCTGAGGGTTGTCTTTTCATCTTGTTTATGGTTTCCTTTGCTGTGCAAAAGCTTTGAAGTTTCATTAGGTCCCATTTGTTTATTTTTGTTTTTATTTCCATTACTCTAGGAGGTGGATCAAAAAAGATCTTGCTGTGATTTATGTCAAAGAGTGTTCTTCCTATGTTTTCCTCTAAGAGTTTTATAGTGTCCAGTCTTACATTTAGGTCTCTAATCCATTTTGAGTTTATTTTTGTGTATGGTGTTAGGGACTATTCTAATTTCATTCTTTTACATGTAGCTGTCCAGTTTTCCCAGCACCACTTATTGAAGAGACTGTCTTTTCTCCATTGTATATCTTTGCCTCCTTTGTCATAGATTAGTTGACCATAGGTGCGTGGGTTTATCTCTGGGCTTTCAATCTTGTTCCATTGATCTATGTTTCTGTTTTTGTGCCAGTACCATATTGTCTTGATTACTGTAGCTTTGTAGTATAGTCTGAAGTCAGGGAGTCTGATTCCTCCAGCTACTTTAAAATGTATATCTCAGAAATAACTAATTTTCTTGTCAACTGCATTATTATGAACTTTCATCAAATCTTTAACCGTGGTCATTTTTAAGCCTTTTGTCATTTACAGACAGTTCTGGGTGTACTCTGATGCTTTTGTAAATATGTTCCTATAAAAGGGTTTCATCTTCAGGAAATTCATGGAAAAGACTCTGACAAGTACAGGTTTCTGGTACCTGACTGTACTGCTGAACTGAATGAATAAGCATTTTCAGAACTCTAATGAAAAACTGATGAGCTCATAAAAGCGTTAACAAAAGATCAAGATGAAAAAAAAAAAATTAATTACATGGGACTGAGTGAACTGATGAGGATGAGTATAATTTTTGTGACTTTCTGGTTGAATTTAAAAAAAGAAAAAATCCCACAAGGACTCAGAGGCAAAGAATATACAAATCAATTTTCACTGCAAAGTAAAGGAGCTGTTACAGTGGAGGATTACTGGACTGAATGTCAATATTATGACATAGTATGAGTGTGTTTCATGTTTGGTAATTGCAATCATTGTTGCTTTTGTTGTGATCATCCATGTACAATGCTTGGTGTCAGTCTATTTATCTCTTGTAAAAATAAAATACAGTGTGTGTGAAAAAAATAAAATAAAATAAAATGGATAACCAACAAGGACAAAAAAAAAAAAAAGAATTATGGAAGATTAAAAAAGATTAAGATACAAAAAAAAGATTTCTTTTCTATAACATTGTGGTATATCTATGCCACTAAAAAATTAAAAACAAAATCAATATTATATCAGTCATATACGTATGTAGACAGATAACCTTCTTAATGTCTTTAAATGTATTTTTGGAAAAAGGGAATATCATATATATATATATATATATATATATATATATATATATATATGTATATATGTATGTATTGGTCTGCCACAGTAATGAATATTAACATTAAAGTGTCTGTTAAGAGCCTTAATTTTTGCAACTTTATCAAAATTGAGATTTTTGCATATTCCTAGTCAATAGCAAATTTAGCCAGATTTGTCAATCTCTCTTCACTGAGTTGATTGAAGAACATATTTTATTACTTTTAATTCTGAAAATGTTCTTTCATATGAAGCAATCAATATTCTATGGGTAGTTACAGCCTAAACATAAACGTAAGTTTGGCAATTCATAAAGATTTTATTTCACAATAATTTTAGAAAATTTAAACACAGATTAAAAACTCCAAATGCTCACATAGACTGACTCAATGGAACTAACTCAAATTCCACTTTTTTATCTTTACAGACCTCGGGCTACCATTGTTTACTTTAGATCTACTGTTTAAAGGCAAGAACATGGGGCTTTCCTGGTGGTGCAGTGGTTAAGAATCCACATGCTAATGCAGGGGACATGGGTTTGAACCCTGATCCGGGAAGATCCCACATGCCGCCGAGCAACTAAGTCTGTGCACCACAGCTACGGAGCCTGCGCTCTAGAGCCCGTGAGCCACACCTACTGAAGCCCACGCACCTAGAGCCCCCTCTCTGCAACAAGAGAAGCCACCACGATGAGAAGCCCGTGCACTACAATGAAGAGTAACCCCCACTCGCCGCAACTAGAGAAACCTGCGTGCAACGATGAAGACCCAATGCAGCCAAAAATAAATAAAATAAAATAAATAAATTTTAAAAAAATAAATAAATGCAAGAACACGTAATATGACAGGGTTGGGAGATCCAAACCATATCTGAAGCATCCTTGAACTCTTACTACTGGCTATGAACGTATTAAAGGAACAAAGGTATATAGCTTAGTTTGCATGTGTCATGGGCAGACTGTATTAAACAGGAAGTTCTCTTGATTAATGGCTACATACAAGTCAATGTTTATTAAAAGGTAAGTAATACAAATGTGCTAATTTGAAGCTACCATAACTTGAACTTAACTGTTGAAATTCAATAGCAACAGCATCAGTTCTTTAGAATATATACCAAAAAGGATTTTTAAAGGAGAAATATTCTATCACTGATGTTGTTTAGAGTCCTAAGTGTCTGATGTAATAACAAGTGAATGATCTTTTAGTCATTCACATTGTTGCTTTAAATTTTCTACTATTTAAAATGCACTCCTTTGTTAACTGTAACCAAGGCAACAGCTTCCACTGTCCTGCTCTTAAATCCTCCACAGAGAAGAGAAAGGAAAACGGAAACTGGCATTTCACTAAGTATCAACATTGTACCCAACAGTATATTGTATTCTTATGTAGGAATAACTCTCTGAGTAAATTATTTTGTCATTTTAAGATGAAGAATATTAGGATCAATTGCTAAAGATTACACAGCAAAGTAAGTGGTGAAGTTGGAATTCAAACCAAGGTCTTTCTGACTCCAAAGCATACACTATCTCTACTCTATCACATTTTTCTTGATGGTGGGTGGGAAGGAAGTGAGTTTTAAGTCTGGCAAAATTTAGATGTCACTGGGGCTTGAGCCTGGCAACATCAGGAGAATGGAGAGAAAAACATGGTGGGGAGAGATGATACCACAGGGTCAAAACGGACCAAACTGGACAACATACTGGATGTGGGAACAATGAAGATGGTGAAATACAAGTTTAAAAGCCTGAAAAGAGCAGAGCCAGGTAATATCTGAGACACCAATATCTAGCAGTTGCCAATAACTGATAGAAATTACAATGAGATGAAGAAACTATCCATCTACCAGGACTCCTATTAGAGAGAGATCTATATGTGGGGAGTGAATATTCAGATAAGCTGCTTGGCATGGATAAGGGTCATTCTCTAGAAAAAATAGTGGATCACAAATTGCCTTCTAAGAATGGGTAGTCTAGTTAATCATATAACTTTTGCTTGCTGAGTAGGAAATGCAAGTTTTGAGGCAGAGCTGAATTGCTCAGGAAGGCAGAGAAGAGGATAAGGTAGCTTCAATTTTCAGTGGCATGCATTTGGCCTATAAGCTCAACCTCCCTTCTAAATAAAGTATATACATATATTTTTTAATATAATGGCTTGAAGTGTCACCAGGTTACCAGGTTTCCAAGTATACCTACACTGGGTATGTGAAAAATAGAGAAAGAAAAGAAAAGAAAGAAAGAGAGAGAAAAAGAGAGAGAGAGAGAAAGAGAAAGAAAGAAAGAAAGAGAGAGAGAGAAAGAAAGAGAGAAAGAAGGAAAGAAAGAAAGAGAGAAGGAAAGAAAGAGAGAAAGAAAGAAAGAAAGAAAGAGAAAGGAGAGAAAGAAAGAGAGAGAGCAAGAAAGAAAGAAAGAGAGAAAGAAACAAAGAAAGAAAGAAAGAAAAAGAAAAAGAAAAAAGAAAGAAAGAGAAAGAAGGAAAGGAGGGAGGGAGGGAAGGAAGGAAGGAAGGAAGGAAGGGAGAAGAAAGCAAACAAAGGCAAAGGTTTGCAAGGGCCAATCTGCACAGCCTTGCATGTAGACTTACAAGCAATTTAGGGTCATTCTGTCCCGCCATTTGGGTTAATGGCTCCTTCCCAGGCAATATACTTCCCAGGATCCCAGGATGGCTCTTTATGACATGTATGTTTCTTTTTTCTTTTCTGTTTTTTTTTTTTTTGGCTACACAGCTTGAGGGATCTTAGCTCCCTGACCAGGGATTGAACATGGGCCCGTGGCAGTGAAAGCACACCAAGTCCTAACCACTGGACTGCCAGGGAATTCCCGTCTGTTTCTTTTCTTATGTAGATAGAATCTTGTTCCTTTTCTTATCTATTTTCCCCAATGGTCTTCACTGATAAGACTAGAGTAGGTTGTTTACCTCTGTAGCACTCTGTTACTTGTATTCTCATGGAGCCCCATTGGCCTTCTGCGGGGAGGAGACTGCACTGACATTAACTGCCACTATGGGGCAGCAATAAGCTATTTTCCTGCGTATCTCAGAGTATCATTGGGTTTCACAATCCTAGGATGACGGAATATTTTCATTTGATATCTATTTATAATTCTTTAAAAAGTGCTTTCATATGGCCAATTCTTTTATAATAAGCCTGTTTTATCTACTTCTTAAATCTGTATAAAATTTTAAAAATCATTTTCTACCATACAGATAAAAAATTGAAATACCTCATATCTCAGTCTATAATGGTATCCATCAATATGGCTAGATACAATAGTTTTAATCAATAATCTACAGGATTCTGAGAATTTTTTAAATTTTGAAAAACTTACTCTATCCCACATCTTAAAAGTCACATTCTGCCTTTAGTCACTGAGAGCTAACATTTACTGAGCTCACATGTGACAAGCACAGTTAGAGGTCTTTGTATAATTGGCTTATTTAATCTTCACAACTTTCTGAGGAAGCTTTCATTTGCAACTCTTTTTCAGATGAGAAAACTAATGAGAGGTCAAAACATTCTAAAAGTAACAAAACTAATAAGAGACGTTCATTTTACAGTCAAATAGTGTTGTCTGGCTCAAACCCCACTCTCTGAACCAACACTCTTGTTCATAAACTGTAAGGCAGGCCCTTAATAACAATAAGAGTACAATTTAACAATTAAAATTTAATAAGCTCCACTGTTGCACCACTGGAGCCTATGGACATTTTGGTCACATGACAGGTCTACAAAAATCAGAAGTTCTGAGACCCATCACTGAAGTATGGAGCAAACTAAGAAAGAGAGGAAAGAAAAAACTACTTTGAAAGGGTTAAGGATTCCAGAAGGCACTAATAGCAGGTTTGCAATCAAGGGCCACCATAAAGAAGCAGCAGGAGAGGGGGAGGTAGTCTTGGTCATGCTGTGAGTGCACAAGTCTTTAGTTTAGAACTGTGTCAAACCACCCAGGAGCACAAGAGAAAGCTGTGTTTCAAGTTTGTTGCATTTCAGAATGGACATGGTATGTTTTTTTCTGAAGCCAGCAAACTGAAGATTAACTTAGAGCACTTGACTCAATAGTATCCATTTGAAAAATTGGACTGCGTTTTTGCTAACAGGGTTACTCAGAATAAGCCTATTTTTCCATCATAAAATAAAATAAAAATTACCCATACTATTTAGCAGCAAAAAGCTTTTGAACCCACCTCCCAAGTAAAACCACAACATTCTTCAATTCTACTCTCTGGTAGGTCAGTCAATCTGGACTTCAAAAAAGAATGAAGAAGAAATACTTGTTTAAATATGTTGCTTCAATATTCAACTGCCTAATTCCCTTTACCGATTTGGAAGAGAGATCCATTTAGGCATCCATGCTTTTTCATTCACATCTATGGGTATAACTTGGTTATTTGGGGTGCTGAACAAAATCTCCCAGGAGCATGTCATGCCATTATTTTCTTTTCCAAGCAGGAAAGCCAAATCTTGAGCTTTGGAAGAGCTGGCAATAATTTCTATGGCAAGTTGATCCAATCTGAAAATGGGCACTTTATTTTTGCATACACTACATCCTTTAACCACCCTTTCTGAATCCTGATTTATTTATGGAAATCAATGAAATCCAGGTGTTTCAGGATGAAGACTCGGAAATACTACTCAGGTGTTTAAGCTGATTGAAAGGACACTGATTTTTGGTAATTCTGATCTTCTGAAGAATCATTTCTATTAAACAGGAAGAACGTGAGATCGAGAAAAATGTAGAAGTTTTCCTTTTTCTTCAAGAAACTCAGCCTTCACCTTAAAAGCTACAACACTGTGCACAGTGGTTTCCACTGAGGGCCAGCCCAAAGGAGAAATTAGACTTCTCTCAAAAATCAGACTCAGCTGCTATGAGAGGAGGAGGAGAGCACCTTTCAACAGAATCAATCATTTTTGTTTTTAAAACAGTTTGATGATAGCACCAACTGCCTTCTTTCTATTTGGTATTAGTATTTCTTTTTAATACAAAGGTACTCATTACATGACTTTAGAAGAAATTAACTTTTATAAGCACATTTTCTAAATAACTTTTCCATAATGATGACCTGGAAACTTTTTACAGATTTGTTCCAATTAACTCCACTTTGCATTCATCTGCTTATGAAAGTATTAATTCTCTTGCTCATTCTGAATGCTGAGTGGGTCCAATAGTTCCCTAATTTCTCTTAATCAAAGCTGGTTCTCTATAATCCACAATGTCCAGACTGTCCCTCTCTCCCCACAGATATTTTTCCTGAGCACTGCTGATTGTTTTCACAAAGGGGATCACAACACAGTGCCCTGGCTGCTCCAGCTTGTTCAGTACCCTCAATCAGGATGAAAGACATTTATTTTATGACTGTGGTTGTAAAGAATCCAAATCTTTAGTCTTTCTGATTAAACGTCTTTCTTCACTTATTCGCTAAATATTTTCAATCTCAGTGTAAAATCATGGAATTTCTAAAAATGATCAATGTTATTAAGGCTAGACTCCCAGATATTCTCTCATTTGAGAGAAAAACAAAACTGCAAACCCAAATCCTTTGAAATAAAAGAATAGTTCCATTGTGTTAACTGTAAACACACAATAAAGTTCCAAAATAAAATCAACAGTCAATGGTTCAACCACAAGGCAACAAAGACCAGAAAGGAAAAACATAAGAATTTAATGATTCCTGTAAAAACATCCTATGCGAAAATACTGCCACCCACCATCATTTTTTTTTTTTTCTTTTTTTCCTCTTGCAAACCACGGCACAGTTTTTCAAAGAATTTTTGGCATCTCCAGATGATAAATTACGTGAATTATTGTTGGATCAAAATTCCTTTGAAATAACTGCAGGTGTTCAAGATCCTGTCAGAGCAAATGTATTTTAAGTACCCTGAAGACTCTGACACTCAGCCATTTCTCAGGCCTCTTTGAGGTAGAGCTCCTGTTGGGAGTGGCTTTGTTTAAAATTGGAGACATATGGAGAGCTACACAGTGAAGACGGGAGGAAGCCTATCCAATTGGCACAGAATTAGAATCTAACTCCTGATTAAAGTCCATATTTGAGGGTCTTTACTTCTGCTATGTGTTCTCCTCTTTATTTCTTCTTAATCCATAGTAAAATGCAACAAGAGGGTATCTCATTGCTAGGTTGGGAACAATAGCTTCTTAGCAACATAATTTGGTTGAACATAATGCTATTAATTATAACGTGTTATGCAATGGACAAATCATCTGTATTCACGTGTTATTTTCTTTGCGGTTTTGCTGTAGAAAAATGAACTTAAAGATACTGTTTTTTAATTTAATACAAGAAGTAAAACCTAGCAGATGTTTCTGCTTTTTGAAAGAAAAGATGAATGAATGAATGAAAAGTATCTTGTATTTTAAGAAAAAGGGAAGGGAACTAAATATATATAGTAAACTATAAGAAATGTTATAAGCATATTACGTCTTGTTAAAATCTTACATAATAGTTAGAAGATTATTATTGTTCACACTTGTCTATTAAGAAAATTGAGGGTCAAAATAGTCAGTTGTTCAATGTCACACAAATAACAAGTGACAAGAAGAGATTTTTCCAGCTTTGCTTCATTCATACTCACAGCCATTCTCTTTCCATTTTGCTCGTATTTCCAAAGGATCAACTTTAGGCTTCATAGTTTACAGTTTATTGTCTCAACTGTACTTAGGTTAAACCATAATTGCTAGTATTCAACTATTCTTGACCAGCAAATATGTTACTTCCATATAAATCCAAGGCAAGTTTTGTTTTCTATGTCATTTCCTGCTTTCTCCATTATTTTTCCTATTCTTCTCATTTATTCTGTTGTACTTCTAACGTGTTGTACTTCTAACACATAGCTCATTATTTTTTTCTGTTCTTTTTCTATTATATATATGAAGTTTATAAATTACAAGTACTTTAGCAATATTCCGTTAATTTTGATAAAGAGTATTTCCATTATCACTTAGTTCCAAATATTTTCTGTCATTGATTCCTTAATTCATAAGTTATTAAAAACTATGCTTTGAATTAATCAAATGTATTTGAGGTAATTTTATGGATTTCTAAAATTGTGCTGTGGTCAAATGTGGCCTTTATGATACCAGCTTCTTAATATCATAAGATCTGCTTTATGAACCTAACCAACAGTTGATTTTTGTAAACATTCCATGTGTACTTAAGAAGAATGTATACATCCGAATTGTCAGGTACAGGGTCCTATTGTTGATTATGTTGCTCTAATTGTCCATAACCATACTAATTTTAGTCTGCTTGATACTTGAAATACTGAGAGACAAGTGTATTAAAATGTCCCATTCTGATGAGAGAAAGAGAGAGAGACTGAGGTTTATTTTAAGGAATTGAGTCACACACAACTGTGGGGGATTAAGTCCAAAATCTGTAGGGCAGGATGCAAATTCAAGAGTTTGATGCTGTACCCTTGAGCCCATATTTCACAGGGAAGCAGGCTGGAAACCCACTTCAGGTTTCTATGTTGCAGTCTTGAGAATCTCTTTTCTTACAGAAACTTCATTGTTTGCTCTTAAGCCCTTCAACTGATTGGAAGAAGTACAGGGTAATCTACTTTATTCAAAGTCTACTGATTTAAATGCTAATCACATATAAAAAATACCTTCCCAGCAACATTTAGACTGGGTTTTGACCAAAAAGTGGGGATCATAGACTAGACAAGGTGACACATAAAATTAACCACCACTGATTACCATTTCAGTCACTCAATAGTGACTATTAGTGACTATTTAGCTTTTCCTATGAATTTAATTAAGTATTAAGTGACCATTTTTATTTCTAACAATATATACTTAATAAAAGCTAATTGATACAATATTAGGACTTTAAAACACTTCAGTTCCAATTACCCGACTCCTAATTTATAGCTTATTAGCTTATTTCTATCTTATTTTTCAAATAAGCTCCCAATGGATATTATCATTGTTGCTTTATAAAGTCATTTTTAAAGTTTTTATCCACCTATTTTAATTTGTATGTTCACTGTTAATTTTTGGATTTAGCACATTCATTCTGGAATTATTTACCTTCCTTCTAAATGCGTCCTTTGGGAGTTCCCTTAGTAAGTGTCTATAGGTAATGTCTTTTTTTTTTTTTTTGACATGGACCATTTTTGAAGTCTTTATTGAATTTGTTACAATATTGCTTCTGTTTTTGTTTTGGCTTTCTGGCCACAAGGCATGTGGGATCTTAGCTCCCTAACGTGGGATTGAACGCGTAACCCCTGCATTGGAAGCGAAGTCTCAACCGCAGGACCACCAGGGAAGTTCCAGTAATGTCATTTATTTTGTTTGTCTGATAATGACTTTGTTTCCACACTCTTCTCTAATGATAATGTAAAACAATATGAAGTCCTCCTTTGACAGCTGTTCTCTGCTCTCTGTTGGTAATTCTGCTGTCACTCTAAACAGATTTGCAGATAATCTGTTTTTCTCTGAGTGTTTTTAACTTTTAAAATTTTTCTCTGTTTTGCTACAGTTTTAATACATTGTATCTTGGTGTATATTCCTTTTTATATTTTACTGGGATTCATTTTGATTCTTGTGCTTCTTTATTTCACCAGTTCTGAAAAAGTCTCAACTATTATCTCTTTGAAATTGACTCTCCCCCTATTCTCCCTAATCTGTTTTCTGGAACTCCAAGAAGACAAATGTTAGAACTTTCCATTCCCTTCTGCATATTGTATGATTATATTTTCATATTTCCCATCTTCTTCTCCTGCAGTGCTGCTTTCTAGTTACTATCTTAAGCTCTGAATTCTAGTTTAACTCTGTCCACTCTGCTATTTTACCTCTTCAAGAGTTGTATTTTTATTTTTTAATTTCATGGTATACTTTTATTTGTGGAAGCTCTATTAAGTTATTTTGCATGTGTGTTTTTTGTAATATGTTATCTTTTCTCAGATTTTTATGCATTTTTCATATGCATAATTGTTTTTCATCTATTTAAACAATTTGAATATAACTATTTTACATTGTATATGAGATAATTTCAATGTTAGGAGTTCTTAGGGGACTGTTTTGTTGTGTTTTACTCTGCTCTATTTTTAGTTACTCTTCTTTATTGTGCTTTATAATTTTGGATTGTGAACTCATGTTTGAATGTCTGGGTTTTCCCTATGGAAATCCTACTAGGTCTGAGTTAAAGAGTTTTTTTGCTTCTGTGAGGTGCCCTTAGGCACTGCCTTACCACTCTGGGATCATGGAGTAAATTTCTTGGTTTGTGGTTTCCCTTAACTCTAAAGTGGAAATATTTCAAACCCAAAATCTGCATGGGAGCATGTCTATATTTTAAAACTAGCTCAAGAAAATTTTTATTATTTCCTACCCTAAGTCCAGGCTGAGATAAAGGATTGTTCTTACTGTCTCCCTTTGCTACCATGGATATTTTCCCCCAGTCTTCCTTTTCAGAGAGCATGGCCTTCTAGTGGTCCTGACTTACACAGCAGTATCAATTCAAACTTCCCACTTTACATGACCCAAGGCCATATCTCCTGTGCTTCATGTGATTAATAGAACCCAGGAATCTCAGCAGGATCAGCTACGTAATTTGTGAAGCCCTTTGCAAAGTGAAAATATGGGGATCCTTGTTCCCAAAGTAGGAAAAAAGGTACCATTAAAGTTACTAAAATATCAAACATTTTCCTTTCTTCCAGAATCTCTCTTTTGTCTGATCATTGTGATTTTCATTTGCTATTTAGTATCACTCATTTGCAATTCATTTGCTATTTAGTATCAGGCATGGGACTACTCGCTGGGTGAATGCAGATCCTCACAATCATCTCAGAGCTTGTCCTATGGTTTGGCACATGCAGCCTACCTACTGCTAGGTTTCTCCTCCTGCTAGTCAGGGTTGGGAAAGTCAATCTCCACTTCCCACCTTCCACTTCACCAACCCATAATAGATGAGCAACACCCAAGGGAATACAACCTCTGTACTGGAACACACTAGGATCAGGGACAGGTGAGTGGTTCACCCCTACTGAGTCACCCATTGAACCCCCTATAGCACTGCCAGTCCAGGGTGGGGACAGCCACTGCCATGTGTCCCCCAAGTACCAGCCTTCTCTCTTGTCCACACCCAGGCCCCCATTATAGGCAGAGGGCAATAGTGGTTGCTGAAGTGGGTAGGAAATAGAGGCCTTGTGGGGCCCAGAGTGCCTTGTAGTGGGTTGTAGCAGGCTGTCACTGGTTGGGGGTAGGGAGGAGGATGCCAAGTGAGGTCAGAGTTCTAGGAGTGGGGGACTGGGCAGCCAAGAACCTGTCCAGGGTATTTCAGATACATGGTATGTGAGGTTTTTTTGTGCCGTCAACCTAAAAACAGTATGTATCATTTCTTCTAATCTGGTCTCTGTTTTTGAAGTTTCTGGTTTTGTAGGGATTCATTCTACAAATCATTCCCCTTAGAAGCCTTCTTAACTAAACATAGATGCTTATTTTCCCCAAAATTTCTAGAACCAAGTAAAATTTTCCACTTTCCCTTTTTTTCCACTTTCATGTAAACAGTCATTTATAGTTTTCATCTCGACAGAAAAAATTCCTCTCTATCCTTAGAAAAGTAAACATTATATTAACATTAACATAAACATATATTAACCGTGGACAACATGAAATGCCTAACTAATAATGAAATGTGAACTTAAGCAGTTCTTAATAAAAGCATGTAATAAAAACATAATTCAAAATGCCATTAGACTAGCCTGTCAACAGTCACAAGGCACATATATTTTAAAATTTAGATACTTAAGATATTACTTTTTATGTATACACAGCCAATTCTTCTCAGTAATGAATAAAAAATTCAAGATAAACACTAAGTGAAGCATAAAACATTTGGAATTGATTTGAATTTTTTGCCCAGCTCTTATAGGAGGCTCTCACAATTCTCTATAGAAATTCTGATCCATGAACTATGTAAATTAGTCCTTTAAGTGAGGTTTACAGTTGAGGAATATACTCCAGAGACTGGGTTGTCCTCAGGGATAGAAACTCTATTCCAGACTATTTATTGAAAAAGCATATAAAATTTTTTATTAATATGTAGATATTCCCTGGAGAAAATAAAATACTTCTTTCATTCATGCTTAACAATTCCCTGTAAACAACAGAGAGACTGCTCTATCTATACTTGAGAAAGCTGAGTTTGAGTTGATTCTATTGGTACATTTTTCTATATTATATTCTAGAAAAATTTTTATTTACAAATATCCAGGAATATCTTTATAATATGTGAAATTGTATATGTGATATAAATTGGAGTTTCATGGAAGGCCCTCTACATAAAAATTTACTGTCTTCAATATCTAGAAAACATCAATAATTGTTCAGATAAATACATTACAAATTTTGCCTTTTTATTTTCTTTACAGTGTCTTTAGAAGAGTTGAAGTTCTTTAATTTTGTTGATGAACAGTATATCAATATTGTCCTTTTGTGATTTATGTTTTGGTGTCCCTTTAAGAAATCTTTGCCTAACCCTAGCCATGAATATTTTCCTATGTTTTCCTTTTTAAAGTTTTATAGTTTAGCTTTTACTTTGTTCTAGTTGTCTATTTCTGCATAAAACATACCACAATTTAGTGGCTTTGAACAACAATATTCATTTGGCTCATGAATCTGCAATTTGAGCCACGCCTGGTGAGAATTGCTTATGTCTGCTCTACTCAGTGTCAGCTGGGACAGCTGGAAGGCCAGGGCTGAAAATCATCTGAAGGTTCATTCATTCACATGCCTGGTGGTTTATATTGTCTATCAGTTGGGATCATAGCTGGGGTTATTGACCAGAACACCTACATGTGGCCTGGACTTCCTCACAGTATGGTGGCTGGGTTCAAACAGCATCATGAACAAAAGAGCCAGAAAGAAGATGTCATACATCTTATGACCTTGACTCAGAAGTCAGGTAGTCACCTACATTCTCTTCTTAAAGTAAATTGCTAAGTCTAGTCATATTCAAAGCTGGCCTATATTCAAGAAGACTCAGCATTTTGAAAGGAGGTTAACTTCACAGATGTTTTTAAAACCACTCTATACTTTTAGGTACAGATCCATTCTGAGTTTTTTTTTTTTTTTTTTTTTGTGAGTATAATATGAGGTAAGGCTTACAGTTAATTATTTTTCCAAAATGGATATTCAGTTCTAGCACCATTAGTTGAGAGGACATTTCCCCCCTTTGAACTACATTGGAATCTTTTACAAAAATAAAATAAGCATATATGGGCAGATCTCCTTCTGGAATTACTCATGTGTTCTATTGATCTATATAACTATTCTAATGCCAATACCACTCTTCCTTGATAACTGCAGTTTTATAATGTATTGAAATCAGTCCTCCAACTTTGTCCTTCATTTTCAAAATTGTTTTGGCTAATCTAGTCCTTTTACATATTCACATAAATGATAGAATCAGATTGCCAATTTCTAACAAAAAAAATCCTACTGGAATTTTGATCAGATTTGCATAAAATCTATAGATCAATTTAAAGAAAACTGACATTTTAACAATATTGAGCCTTCCAATTCATGAACATGGTATATTGCTACATGTATTTAGGCATTTTAAAATTTCTCTAAGGGTTTTTTTTTTGTTTGGCATATTTTCCATTGTGCAGGTTTGCACAAATGCTATTATGTTTTTCCCTATTTTACATTTCAAATGCTTTTTAAAATTTTATTTTTGAAATTTCATTTTCCATTTGTTCATTGCTAATATATAGGAATATGCTGATTTTTTGCAATTTGATCTTGTATTCTGCAACTCTTCTAAATGCACTGAATAGTTGTAGTAGCTTTTTGTGGGTTTTTTTGGTAGATTCCTTTGGGTTATCTGTGTAATCTTCCCTTCCAATCTCTATGCCTGTTACTTATTTGTCCTACTTTATTACATTGGCTAGAATCTACAGTACAATGTGAGCTGAAGTCTTGAGAATAAACCTACTTGCCATTTCCTGATCTTATGGGAAAACTTTCAGTTTTTTTTACTAATAAATGTGATGTTAGCTTTAAGTTTTTCATAGATGAGAAAGTGCTTTTTTTTGATAGAAAAGGATATAAGTTCTTTAATATAGAAAGAGCTTTCATAAATCAGAATGACAAAGATGAATAACTCAATAGAAACAAGATAAAGTATATGAGGAGGCATTTCACAAAAAGAAATGCAATTGGCCAATAAATATAAGAAAACTGTGTTCACTATCACAAATTTTAAAAACTAAAATGAGATACATCTTCTACCTATTAGCTTGGTACAGATTTAAAGATATAGATATATTTTAAGAAAAATTGTATGTATTTAAGGTATACATTATGATTTGATATATGTATACATAGTGAAATTATTACTACAGTCAAGCTAATTAACATATATACTCACATAGTTAAAGAAACCTCCTTTCTATTCCCAGTTTGCTGAGAGTTTTTAATGTAAATGGGTATTGAATTTTGTCAAATATATTTCCAAGTAGCATTTAATGATATGGTCATATGACTTTCTCCTTAAGGCTCTTAATATGATGAATTATATTGATTGATTATCAAAAGCTAAACAAACCTTGGATTCCTGGAATACACTCCATATGACCATTATATATTGTCCTTTTAATATATTAGCAGGTATACTTTGCTTTTATTAAGAATATTTATATCTAAGTTCAGGAGGGATATTTGTCTAATGTTTTCTGTTCTTTTAGTAATATCTGGTTTTGGACACAGAGTAATGTTGAACTCATAAAATGAGTTGGTAAGTGGTCTGCAACTCTTTTATTGCCTCAAACAGTGTTAACAGGATTGGTACAGTTTCTTTTTAAATATTTGGTAGTATTGACCAGCGAAGCCATCTTTCCTAGAGTTATGTGTGTGTGCCGGAAAATTTTGAGTTACGAATTCAATATTGTAGATAAATACCAAAATGTTTAGATTTCCTATTTCTTCTTATATTAGATTTTGTAATTGGCATTGTTTAAGAATTTTTTCCATTTCATCTAAGTTGCCCCATTTTGTGTATAAGGTTGTTTATGGTACTGCTGTATTATTTTTATTGTTGTTAATGTAAGATACATCCTGATGCTTCCTTTTTCATGTCTGATACTGGTAATTTGTGTCTTCTCTTTCTTTCTTGTTCAGTCTAGCTAACAGTTTATCAACTTTATTGCTTTTATCAAAGAACCACCTTTGGGTTTCATTTATTTTCTCTACTTTTCTTTGTTTCTACTTCACTGATTTTCTCATTATTTCTTTCCTTTTATTTATTTTTGATGTAATTACTCCTCTTTTTGTGCTTTTTTAAGGTAGAAGTTTAGATCACTGATTTTAGATATTTCTTCTTTGCTAATAAGCATTTAAATATACATTTTTTCTAACTGCATTAATGTAATCCATAAAATTTGATATGTTGTATTTTCATTCTGTTCAAAATACTTTTAATATCTTTTGTGATTTCTTCTTTGCTCAAAAGCTTATTTAAAGGTGTGTTATTTTCCAAATATTTGAGGATTTTCCAAATTTTTTTGTTATTGATTCCTAAAAATTCTGCTTTGATCAGAGAATATTCTCTTTATGATTTCAATCCTTCTAAGTTTATTGAGATTTGTTTTATAATGCAGCACATTGACCATCTTGGTGAATGTTCAGTGTGTACTCGAAAAGAATGTGTGGTCTACTGTTATTCAGTGAGTTTTATAAACGTCAGTGTCAAGGTCAAGTTGGGTGAAGTCTTGACATGCTTACTAATTTCCTGTCTGCTTCTATTAATTAATAAGAAAGAGTGTTAAATTTTCCAACTAAAATTGTGCATTTATCTATTTCTGCTTGCAGTTCTATCAATTTTTACATACCACATATTGAAACTCTTTTTAGATGCATAAATATTGGGGATTTTTACATCCTCTTGATGAATTTACCCCCTTATTATTATGAAATGATCCTCTTTATTAAAAAATGTTTTCATAATTTAGGTGGTAGTTGAAACCAAGTTTTGGAATAATATGTGAGGGTGGAAGAGGGGAGTATAGAATGAGAAAAGACAAAAAGGTTAGCAATAGAACCCTGAGGAACACCAACATTTAAGGAGTTAGCAAAAGAAAAGGAGCCCATGACAAGAGACTAAAATGCAGCCAAGACCAAACTTGAAGAAGCACCATGAAAAAGTAGTGCTACAGAAACAAAAGAAAGAGAGAAGTTTAAGGAGAGTATGTTTAATAGTACCAAATGTTTCTGAGCCACTATTTAAGATGCAGTCTAAAAACTGACAATAGAAGGCAGCTTTGAGGAGATTATGGATAACCCTAGCCATGAGTATTGCAATAATGAGTCAGATTCATAATGGATATCAAAGGAAGGGAAAAGAGCTCAATATCTTGAAGACTTATTAAGGGGAGGGTCATGTGATGGGAAAAATTAGATCATGTTTATGTATTGATAAAAGGAGAATCTAAAGGTACAGAAGAAAGTGGAGACCGATCATGATCACAGTGAGAAGAAAATATGTCTTGCAGATTAAGTTGACTGGAACAAGGAATGTAATATAATGCCAGTATTAATTGACATAAATCGTAAAAATAGCATATTATCACTCAATAAACTTCAATTACGATCATTTGTACATCTCTTAAGGCACTATTTAACTTTATTTTCTTCATAATTTTCATTATCGAAGAAATACTACTTTTGATACATCTGGCTTACAACAGAAGCACTCAAGATTTATCAATTATTTTCCTTTGGTTTCATCAGTTTCCTCTTTGTGCAGTGCTATGCCTCTCCAAACAAGGATGTCATGTTTTCCCCTTGTGCTAATGTATACAACATGAAGAAAATATGTCTCCCAGTAACATTCTGCACATAAATTACATATTTTCTATCACTTCTAATTTGGAACAAAGTTTTGTTTTGGCTGACATAATCTAAATCTAAAATTTGAAGGACACCATAATTGCAACAAATTATAAAATGTTACTGGTATAAGTAGAAGTAGTAACAAACCACGCATTTTTCTCATACACATGTCAGTGTGTAATTTTTTTTTTAACATCTTTATTGGAGTATAATTGCTTTACAATGGCGTGTTAGTTTCTGCTTTATAACAAAGTGAATCAGCTCTACATATAATTTGTACATACATTACATATTCTTTAAACAGCCTTAATGATGTATCTGATTCTTTGTTTAGAGGGGTGGAGGCACTCTTTGCTAGTTACTAAAATGCCGCTCTAGTGTTCTTCATTTTTAAGTCACAGATAAGCTTGAGAACCTGACAGAAATTATGCTCCATGTTCCTAGAAGAAATGCATATACCTACATATATGTACAATTTTGCATATGTTTTTAGAGTTAAAAAAGCACCTGATTTAGGGGAACATAAACTTTTTTCAACATTGATGGTAATGTCAAAGGAAAAATAAAAAGCATAGTATAGGTAGCATAGCACCATAATTCACAAGCATGTGTCTTAGTTTTGGAGCCAGTTAGATTTGGATTCAAGTCTAATACCTAGTACTTAGCGTTAATTAGCTGATGCTCTTGGCTAAGGTGCTTAACAACTCTTAGCTTAAGTATACTCATAGGTAAAATGGGGTTGGATCAAGGATTAAAACAGATAAAAAGTAAAGTACATGACCAGTACATATAATATAGATAATCAGTGTTTGTTTTAAATACCAGGAAAACTACTTAAAGGAACGGTTCTTAAAGGCATAAAAATTTTTAATTTAGATTTTCTTTTCACATCCACATCTGTTAGGCTTGGATTAAAAATCTAACAGAAAGTTCATCTCAAGCTCCAACTTTCTAATTGCAGAGTTGAATGGATGAAGCATCACTGTGTTAGATACACACTGCTCAGGTAGAGCCCAGCTCTGGTGTGGCAGGGGCAAGCTTCTAGGGGTCACTCACGGTCACCAAGTGACATGGCACAATTAATGTCAGGGAACACAATTAATTATCATTAGTATTTCAAGTATCCCATAGAGTGATGTGTTTTAAAAGGTTGTTCCCAATATTAGTGAATCAAAAAATATATATATTTTAGATTTTAAAATGTATTATGAGGTAACATTACAAGGGTAATCCTGGTCACAAAGGCAATTCATTTTGGCTCATATTGACATATTTGGCCTCTTACAGTGGTATTCTCTCCAAAAGCCCTGTAGTCTGAGGCACAGCCTCACTAAAGAGGGGGAGGCTTTAATTTGAATTTCCTTGTCCCTTCTCTGATTTCAACCAACAACAGTTTTCGAAGACTGTGTGCTGACCTTGGAACATAAGTCTAGACAGAACACTAAAAATTGCCTTTAAAAGGTGCCATGAACAGTATCCAGATTATCATCCCTTGAATAGGTTAGACAGTTTACTGTGCCAAAATCCTTCTATGTGTGGTTGTACCAAAAGCAGGTGCTTCTATGGAAAATATATCCAAGACCATTTCTGTCTCAGTTTACTTTAAGCAAAGCCAGCTTTTAATTTTAAAAGTACATGCTTAGATGTCTCTAAGATGTTTTACTGACTTAGTATCCAAGTAACTTCTGACCAGGGTTAAGGGAGGGTATCTTTCTCTGAGGATCCTTATCATTTTAAATGTTTTGGGAAAACTCCACCCTTCTGAAATGGAGTTCTGTTCAGGGTATGAAGATTTTAAGGATATGTGCCTCCTTGCCAGTGTTATTATACAACTATTTTTTTTTTAAATTACAGATTCTTTTTTGTCTCTTTCTCCATGAGAGGCTGGCACCAGATCATCCCCTGAGTAGAGCAGACATTCCAGAGGATGTACTGCCAGCAATAATGGAAAGCTGGATACAACTGAATGGTATAAAATGGTACCTGAGATGGTTAGAAAACTGTAAAGTTTAATTCTGCACACCCGGAGCAGATGCCAACAACCACAGCTGTTGTTTATACATAAAAAATATGAGTGTGTGTATGCTTTTAAATTCATGGCTTCTTTTTTATTTTTTGCTTATGAATCTCTGGACATCTGTCTTTTAAAATGTCTTGTTTATACGGTCAACAATTTCTGTCTAATGAGATGGGCCAAAAGACCTTTAATCACTCACAGACTCACAAGGAAAATGATAATGTGTCCCAAATAAAAGATTGAGTGGAATTATTGCTAAAATATCTTAAATGTTCTCCAATAACATTTGCCAAACATAATTTATAATACTGACTGGATCTTTCGTCCCCTTAGGAGTTGTACACTCATTTGAAGTAAATGTATATCATCGAAGCATTTTGAAATTTCAAAATGTTAAGCTCCTTTTATTGAAAAATGTTATGAAGAAAAATATTAAGAAACAATTTCCTTAATTTAAACAAATGGCGTGATGCATTCACCGGACACCCAACCACTGTAAATAACATTGCGCATATTGAAGGACGCATGATTCAGGAGATGAAGCAAATCCTACTTTCCCAGAAAATCTGTGTTTCACAAGGAAGGAGATTTAACCTTTCTGGAAGTCTTGGTCTTTGCACCTTCAAAGGTGATTTGATTATTCATTAAGCAATAGTGCCTTAAATCACAGAATTGTGGTGAAGAATAACTTTAAAACATATTGAAAATGTAAATTTCCAAGGCCTTGAAGACAAACATAATTTACGTAATTTCATAAGAAAAGGAGGGTACATATGGACATACCATGCAAAAAAATTGTAAAGAAACAATAACATGAATTGATATTACACTTTGGGAAGCTATCCTTCTTAAATGAGACTGAATTGGGAACAAAGACCCTGATACCGGAGGACCAACTATAGTGTAGCTGATTTAAAGCAACAGGGCTTTAAACAGTCACAATATATTATTTTCGGTAAGTACACTTCTGGAATGTTTCAGTTTGGATTAAGCATCCTGAAACATGGATTTAATTAAAGGAGCCCTTCAGATAATTATGGGACTGATTTTCAAAGGCATGCTAGATGATTCAGATTCCTAGTAACATTTTGAGCTGCATCATTTAAAGCCTGGTCTGGAAGGGCTATCCTCTGAGAATTTACCATTTTCCAAGAACTAAAGAAATTTCCTGGCTGAATGTCTAGAAGTCAAAAATTGGGATTCTGAGCATCTTTATCGTAAATATTATCAAGTTTGAGCAACTTTTATGAGTCTCTTAGGAAGGCCTCAAAAGATACGACTGGTATTTGACAGGACAAGGCAACATACAATTTTCCAGAAGCTCGCTAAGAATTTTGGGACCCCTTTCAAAATTCTGAACAGTGAAGAGACTCCTATGGACACTCAAAACACTAAAACCTCTCTGCACAAGGAAAGGTAAAACTAGTGCTCTTCAAAAGGAAGTTTGTGGACCGCCCCCCTCCCAGGAATGGGAAAACAAGTTGTTGGGGTCTGGAAAGAAAACAGTACAATTTCTATCTCTATTTACTTTTTAATCTATTAAAAAAAAAACTTTTATGTATCCATTTAGTATGCACCTAATAGAGACTAAGAGTAGCATATGGATGTAATGTAAAAATGAATAGATATGCATACGTTTAGACACATGATCAACAATGTTTGTCTAAATGGATATCACAGATTCTGAGGCAGCCTCCCATTCTAGGACCTCTTAGCCATCTCAGTATGTGGGGTATCGAGTCAGTGGGCCTGCTGCCTGCTACTGCCTGATGGCAAACTGGGGCAGTCAGCTGTCCTGTTGGATACAAATCTGGTGGGTTGTGGACTCATTCATCCATTCAACAAATATTTACCAAGCACCTATGAGATCTAGGGATGAAAGAGTGAACAAAGAAGGCACACCTTCAGCTTTTATAGAGCTTATATTCTAATGGGGAGAAAGATAAACAAGCAAGAAAATGAGGAAAACGAGGCAGCATCACATTCTCCTGACTTGAGACAGGGGCATTACCTGTGTGATATTCCTGCCAAAAATGTTGAACAGGACTCTAATTATGAGAAAATGATTAAACACATTAAAATTAAAGGGTATGTTCAAAATTGTTAATAAAATGAAAGACAAAAAGAAGCTGGGGAACTGTTCTAGATTAAAGTTGACTAAAGATATAATAACATGTAATACGTGATTCTTGCTAGGATCCTAGATTGAAGAAAAAATAGATATAAATAAAGTTATTGGAACTGAGTAATTTAAATATGGACTGAAGATTAGATAATAGCATGGGACCAATATAATTTTTCTTGAGTGTGATAATTTTATTGTGATTATTAAGAGAATGACCTTGTTCTTGGGAAACGCACATGGAAGTAGGTAAAACCAGGTGAACAGTACAAGGTGTTGATTGACCTTTCTTGCAGCTTTTCTATAAACTTGAAAGTTTTCAAAATGAAATACTGTAGGATAATAAGTGTATGTGTGTGTGCGTGTGCGTGTGTACAGAAATGTAAAGGGATGAAGAGCAATGAGGATGGAGGTAGGGGTATTGTTTTATGTCTGTGATGAGAGAGACCCTCTCTAATACATTGACATTTGAGCAAAGATGAAATAGCAGGAAGAAGTGAAGAAGCAGACCATGCAGCTATCTGAGAAGCAAGAGTTCCAAGCAGCATACCTGCCATACTTGAAGAGCAGAAAAGAGGTCAATGGGACTGAAGCAGAGTGAATGAGAGGGACAATGGAAAGAGATGAGGTTAGAGAAGTAGCTGGAAGTAAGATCATTGCTGAGCCTTACAAGGCATGATGAGCACATTGGAATTTTACTCTATGGAAGGAAATTGTTGGAGGTTTCTGAACTGAAATATGATGTGGTCATATTTTGATTCTACTGTGAATGGAATTGTTTTCTTAATTTAATTTTAGGATTATTCATTGCCAGTATACAGAAATACAACTGATTTTTGTGTATTGATCTTGTATTCTGCAAACTTACTGAACCCATTTATTTGAACCCATTTATTATTTCTAGTAGTTTTTAAAAATAGATTCCTTAGAATTTTCTAGGTATAAGATTATGTCATGTGCATAAAGAGTTTTATTTCTTCCTTTTCAATCTGAATGATTAGTTCTTTTTCTTGCTTAATTAATCTAGCACCAGCTAGAACCTCCAATATAATGTTGAAATGAAGTGGTGACTGTTAAACATCTTCGTATTTTTCCCTATCTTAGAGGGAAGGCATTCAGCTTTTCACCATTAAGTATGATGTAGGTTTTTTGTAAATGTATTTTTTCTGGTTAAAGAAGTTCTATTTTGTTTGTTGAAAGTTTTTATTATGAATGGTGATTGGCTTTGTCAAATGTTTTCTCTATACCTATCAATTTTTTTTGTCTACTGTAATCTATTTTAAGAGGGACACGTTTATGGCTTTTAGGGAAGAGTGGGCAGAGTAAAACAGGAAGACCTTTTAGAAAGTGATTTTATAATAATCCATGCAACAGATTGTGATGGGTTGGACTGTGGTGGTAGCAGTGGAGGTGGTGAGAAGTAGGTGGATTTTGAGTAAATTTTAAATATAGAGCCAATAGAATTTGCTGATGGATAGGATATGGTATATAAACAGAATAGACATCAAGAATGACTTTGGTGCTAGGGTTCTAGGGGGTTTTTTGTTGTGGTTTTTTGAGCAAGAATAAGGATGGAATTTCCATTTACTAAAATGGAGAAATTATTTTAAATATAATTTATTTTTACAGCAATTTTAGGTTCACAGCAAAGTTGAGAGAAAAAAACAGAGAATTCTCATATGCTCACTCCGACATATATAGCCTCCCCAACTATCAACATCTCCTCACCTGAGTGGTACATTTATTACAACAGATGAACCAACATTGATACCATTGTCAATAAAAGTCCATAGTTTTAAATTAGGGTTTACTCCTGGCGTTGTAGTTCTATGGGTTTTGCCAAATGTACAGTGACGTGTATCCACCATTATAGAATCATATAGAATAGTTTCACTGCTCCCCAAATCCTCTGTGCTCCACCTAGTCATCCATTCCACCTCCCTTAACCCCTGGAAACCACTGATACTTTTACTGTTTCCACAATTTTGCCTTTTCCAGAATATCATATATTTGAAATCACACAGTATGTTGATTTTCAGATTGGCTTCCTTCATTTAGTAATATGTATTTAAAATTCCTCCATGTCTTTGTGGCTTGATAACTCATTTCTTTTTAGTACTGAATAATATTCCATTGAGTGGATATAACATAGTTTATTTATTGAATCACCTGTTGAAGGACATCTTAGTTCCTTCCAATTTGAGGCAATTATGAACAAAGCTGTTATAAACATCCACGTGCAAATATTTGTGTAGATACAAGTTTTCAACTAATTTGAGTAAATACCAAAGAGCATGATTGTAGGATCCTATGGTCAGAGTATATTTAGCTTTAAGAAACTACCAAACTGTCTTCCAAAGTGGTTGTACCATTGTGCATTCCGACAAGCAATGAATGGGAGTTCCCGTTGCTCCACATTCTTGCCAATATTTGGTGGTGTCAGTGCTTTTGATTTTAGTTATTCTAATAGATGCATAATAGAAATTATACACACACATGCACATGTGAGCACATACACACACACAAATTTAAAGTCAAGAATGAATAATCAAATCATCACCTTTTGGACTCAGCAACTTTCCACAGAGAAATTTGTGCTAAGTTGAATCCCGTCTCATTGAATAAGATGGGAGCACTGTGAGATAGTCCACTTTCATAACTACAAGTAAAAATTCATGCCAGAGTTACAGGTTTGACCAGTAGTGCTACCTTATATAAGCAGTAAGACACAAATGATTTACATGGTCTGAATAAATTTACACTGTGGTGCCACTGTGTACATGTTCTTTAAATAATCTCCTTACATTTTTAGGGTCCTAACAGAACAACTTGTAAATGCATGTTGATAAAGATCTGCAATGTTTTCTTTGATGATTTCAAAAAGCATCCTTAAAGGACCTTAAAGATATTTAGACGGAATCTCTCATTTTCTACCTGAGGCATCTGAGGCCCAGAAAGTTTAAGCAATTTACTCAGCTTGTGCTTTGGGTAACTTGCTGTAGAGCAGCTATAAGAACTCTACTCCACACCCTTTCCATTTTACCATTGTGCCCCTTGAAATTAACTGTCAATAGTGCTCTTTAAGTTGCAAATTCTGCTTTCCTTTCTTTTTTTAAATTAACTAATTTTTATTTATTTATTTATTTATTTATTTATTTATTATTTTTGGCTGCATTGGGCCTTAGTTGCAACATATGGGATCTTCATTGAGGCACGTGAGATCTTTTTTTTGTTGTTGCAGCACACGGGCTTCTCTCTAGTTTCGGCGGGCTACCTCTCTAGTTGTGGCGTGCGGGTTTTTTCTCTCTAGTTGTGACGCAATGGCTCCAGAGCGCGTGGGCTCTGTAGTTTTGTAGCACGCAGGCTCTCTTGTTGAGGCACGCTAGCTCAGTAGTTGTGGCGTGTGGGCTTAGTTGCCCCGCGGCATGCGGGATCTTAGTTCCCCCACCAGGGATAGAACCTGCGTCTGTTGCATTGGAAGGCAGATTCTTTACCACTGGACCACCAGGGGAGTCCCTGCTTGTCTTTCTTGCTTGAGCAATTACAACTTACCTACAGTCTCCTATTCTGTTCCATAAATGTTCCATTTCCTTTCAAAATGATAAAGCTTCTACTTATAACAGGAAAATTGATGACAGTGAAGAAAATCCTAAAATCATGACTATTGGTAGAATATTTTCACAAATTTTAGATTCATGTTCCTTAAATAAATTTCAGAACCTGTAATCTGTGTATCTGAATTGCTAAAGATTTTCCCACCTCTCTTTTTCTGTCATCCCCTTTTCTTAAAAGCTGTAAACCTTCCTTTCCCTTAAGTGAGCCCTGGTGTCCTTTCTATGCTTTCCCTGTGCTTTTGGGTCCCTTCCTTCTCTAGCAGACTCTAAGTTCACAAAGATTCATACTCTGATGGTCATGTCTATAGACATCTGCCTTTTACGTTACCTTTCTTTTCTAGATTTATATACTTCACTTTATGCAAATCCTGAGATTCTAATCTACTTAGAGTTAACAGTGTACATTAGATCCTTCACCTAGTAATAAAAAGAAAATATTACTTCCAAGTCAGTTATAAAATAATAGGGAATTATATTAGCAAGAAGAACAGCAGCAATTTATTCTCTGTTATTAAGGAAATTAAAGAAATTGGCACCTGAACAAATATAAGAAACATATTGTGATAAGAAATCTATTAACAAAGATGCAATTAATGTGCTCAAATATGAGGTTGCTGAAGTATTGGGATTTATCACTAGGAAAATATAGAGGCAAATTGCCATAGATAGCCTCTGGGTAATTAAAAATAATAAATAAACAAGGAGCCAGCAAGTAACTGTGAATGAGAAGATGCAGATGTTTCATAGAAATAAAACATTGTCTTAATGTTGCTGTAACTGTACTTAAACATAGTAAGTCTACACAATGACAGATTATCCCAAGACACTAATGGAAAAGAGGTTATCATTATGAGATATTTATGATAGTGAGGTTCTGCCTCAATGCCTAATTGAAATACAAGACATGATATATGTTCAGCAGATATAATCATACTAAACATGGGACTCAAACATAAAAAAATATGATGCTACTAGAGGTGAAGAGGGTGGGTTTTATGAAGATATGAAAAAAAGTTGGATTAGAAATGAAAAATAAACCAGTTATCTTAGATATTAGTCATTGACATTTAGTTTTATCTTATTCACTTAGGCTATTTTGACTAGTCATTCTGGCTATTCTGTATATAACATCCAATGAGTTCAATATTTGAACTTTTAAGAAAGTAAAATGACAATTAAATTTTGAAAATATAGATACTGTAGGCTTATTCCTGTGATAGACTTCTAAGTATGTATCACTATTCTAGACCGTTTAATGTATTTGATTATTGAAAACCAGCATTTAATGCTGTATTGGGTAGAGTTGTATTCAATAAGTTGAAACACAACTTATTCTGGGGATATAATATTAAAACATTATTTTGTCTCCCACTGTCTCTTAATTTTATTTGGTGGGGCTAGATTTTCCCTGTCCTTGGAAGTAATAGTCTAAAGAGAGATGTTAAAATGTCCAGAACCTTTTAATAATTAAAACTCTAATTTACACTTAAGGCATCTTCTGCCCTTTCTGTAGCCCCTTCTCAGCTCATAGAAAAATGACAGTATCTTCAGCTGCCTTCTGCAAAAATCTGTTCATCCCTCAGTCTAGGATGCCCTCTTAGGACCTTCCTTGTGTTGACTTTCATCTCCACACCTTATTCATGGGTAACATTCCCTAGCCCCAAGAAAATCTGAAAGCAAGACCTTGAATGAGGCCACTCTCCATTGCTAATTGCCAGCATGATGCCTGATATCACTCATTCTAGGGATTTCACAGGTGAGAGTAAGACTTCACTCTTAGAATGGTCTCATTAAAACCTCCTCTCTACATCTGATACTTAAGAGGCAATACAACCCCATCCCTACACCTTTGAGAGGAGAGATGGCTATTCAGAGCACCCAGTGTTCTCTCCTAAGAAATTTTCTCCTTGTACCCTCTCTTTAAAGACCGTTTTCCCAAGCTTAATGTTAAGAAGTAGCAGCCTCTCTCCTACAGTATCCTGCTGAACCCTCACTGCTACAAAGCCAGTCTCTACCATGGTCACACAATTTGGCTTCTACCACGTGGGTGGTTACCAGGAATCAATCATTCTGCTACAAAACCTATTATTCCTGTGACTATGAAAACAAATTTTTGTCAAATATTATGTAAACCAGTGAAAAATGAATGCAAAAAATCATGGCTTCTTTGAAAGTTAGTTAAGTAATTTTTCAATAATGGCAAGTCACTATAAAAAAGATATTGTTATTTTAAGTGTAAGTGATAAAATGGAATAAGATTGGAACAAAAATGCAGAAAGATTCTGCACTCAGATTCCGTCACAACTCTCTTTAAGTTCTTGCCCCTCTTTAAAGAAACTAAACCTGAAATTTATATGCTAGGGAGCAAAATGTCCTGATGTACTTAATGAACACCCAGACAATGTTCAGCTTTCTGGCTCTGCTCTGGTAGCCAGTTTCCTTAACTTTGATGTAAGTTTACTGAAAAAGTAAAATTCAAGATCTCAGAACTTCATATCAGAGATTCTAATCCTGGTGTCTAATCTGTATTAGCTAGAGTAAGTAAATTAACTAGTAAATAAATCCTCAAATCTCAGTGGTGTACAAAATATAAGTTCATCTGTCACTCATACAGAGTTGAATTCTGAGTTCTTGGTCAGCATCATCCAGGAACCAAGGCTTTTCCCATTATGTGGCTCAGTCTTTCCTTAAGGTCTGGGAATCCCCTGCTGGATTTTCTGCATACACCCAGGAAAGTGATGAAGAGAATAAGAATGGGAAATAGTACAAGAGGTTTTAACGGACCAGGCCTGAAAGAGGTATACATCAATTCTATCCATGTGGCATTAGACGGAATTCAGTTGCCTGGAGATATTAAACTGCAAAGAACAGCAAAATATATAGGACAGCTGTGTGTCCTGGAGGAAAAGGAGCAAGTATGAGTGAGCAGCTTCTACAACAGAAGTCCTCCATTGTATATAATGTTTCCAACACATGGTGACAAACTTATCCTGTGTCATGAAATTTAGAAGTAAATGTGAGGAGGTAAGAGGAAAATTTTCTCCCTTCTAAATTATATTGCTCTCTTTAACATAAAGAATTAAACTGAATTTTTCCTGTAATATACTATAATATATTCTGGATTATTGCTATCAATGAGCAAGCTATTTCATGGCTATAATGCACATTGAAACTCGCCTTCCATAGTATTACACATATAGCTATGTAGTAATATATAGATATTACTTCTATAGGAGTTTTTAAAAATGCTCAGAAAATATGACCTCTTAGGAAAATAAGCCCTGGGTAAAGATGATTTTTAAAGCAAATTTCATTGTTATTACTGATTTTCGATTAAAGAAGTGTAAGTTGGTGGATTGACTTGTTTGAATTTTTTAAATGAATGAAAAATAAAAAGGTTTTTATAATATAACACAAAGACAATTACAGATTACAGAAACACAATCTGTTTATTTTAGACTCTGGAAGACTGTATGAAAACCAAATGTGATATGAAAATAATAGAATAATAATTAAAAATATGGAGAATATACTTCATGCAGGTTCATCCCAAGGAAAACCGAGCTAGAATTACATAAATTCGAGCTCTAAAAACATTTTTTTTAATTTATAATTTGGAGTAAAATAACCAAACCCAATTTGATGAAAATATTCAAAACGATTAAGATGTTTCACTAAAAATTCTTTAAATGTCCCAAGAGAACATAATGTTTTAAACTATAATCCAGAAAAACTTTAAACTATGAAAGAAAATATCATAATTATATATTTCTAATATTTTTAACTAATATCCAGTAAAAGGACATTATAGATCAAATAGCTTTAATGGACTCTCTTTATGGAACGCCCCTGCTACAGTCCCTTTAGAAGAAAGATAATCTGTTTGTCTTTCAGTCTTCTTTGAATGACCTCTTGAGAACAAAGAAAATTATGCCTCTTTGGCTGCATTTAAAAAATCATTTTCCAGTCAGTAATGCTTAATTCCCCTCATCCATTTATTCATCCTAGCACAAACCAAGAATATTCTGGCATATTTCAGAACTAGAGGGTTGGATAGGGAGCGTCTGATAGTTTGTTCTTTGGAACCATTATCATCACTGGTGGAATAATGATTCTTTTGACCAGAAAGGTTGGAGAACAAACTGTAAAGGCCTGGGAAACAGAACTGAATTCAAGCAAAACACTGTAGTAAGTGAGATTTATGTCTAGCATTCCTGGTTGTTTCCCTTTCATTATTTAACCTCTTTAAGTCCCTCACTGTGAGGCTCAGCTTGGATGTAACTTCAGACAGTGCACCACTATCTGGACCTTTTCTTCCTTTGTTCTTTCATCTTGGGTTCCATTTCTTCTAGCTCTCTTTGTTATCCTAGATGACATGTACGAATATAATCAACTAAACTTCAGTATATGTTAGTGCACATCAGTGCCTTTGTGTGTCACTCCATCCACAACCATTAGTATTTTAACATAGACCTGTAGGATATGAAAACTTTTGTCTCCCTCTTGGCAGCTGATAGAGAACTCTGAACGCATAGGTATAGGAGGACCACTTCACAGCCTTCAAATTTGAACCACATCTGTGCCACAGTTGTGGCCTTCTTCTTCCATAATGGGCCATTATTTTTATTAATATTTCCTCCCTAATATATAATGGGATAGTGGGTTTATATGAAGGGAACAATCTCCTATTAGATATTTATATAATTCATATTATAAGAAGACTAGTTATTTTGTTATTTTAGATTACTCCTTGTTTTAGATGATCTTCTTAAGGTGATGGTCACAATCTCAAATGCCATTAGGAGCTAGATAGGTGAAGTGAATGTGTGATTCTGGCAGTACACACTTCTACTTAGAATTATTTAAATTCAACTGTCTTAAACATTATGCTGACTAAATTAAACATGCTTGCATCCTCTGCTGAAAGCCGCTTAACAACAAAGCCACACCTCTGTGGTAAGAGATAGGAGGCTTAACAGGTGGATGAAGTAATGTTTTAGATTCTTGACTTTAGGGTATAAGAATTGAGGTCCCAAGGGACACAGGAGTTACTCCATCTCCCCTGATCTTAATGATGGAAGAAAAATCGAGCTATCCAATCTGTAATTAAGAGAAGAGAGCTAATATCCAAATAGTACTATTCTATGTTTTAAAAAATATATCTATGTATAAACAGATGGTGAGATTATGGGGTTTTTAATTTTCTTCCAATGTAATCTCTTTTTAATATATTTATTTATTTGTTTATTTATTATTTATTTATTTTGGCTGCGTTGGGTCTTTGTTGCTGCCTGCGAGCTCTCTCTAGTTGCTGTGAGCGGGGGCTACTCTTCATTGTGGTGCGCAAACTTCTCATTGTGGTGGCTTCTCTTGCTGCGGAGCACGGGCTCTAGGCACGCGGGCTTCAGTAGTTGTGGCACGCGGGCTCTAGAGCACAGGCTCAGTAGTTGTGGCGCACGGGCTTAGTTGCTCCGCGGCATGTGGGATCTTCCCGGACCAGGGCTCGAACCCGTGTCCCCTGCATTGGCAGGCAGATTCTTAACCAGTGCACCACCAGGGAAGTCCCTCTTGCTTCTAATTTAATCTTATTTTCAAGTGTTACACAATAAAACAGTACTGTTTTTTAAATCAGAAAACAATGAATTCTTTGTTTATTAAGATCAATGTTTACAAGACAATGTTTATTCTAATATCTTTATAGGACCTTGCCCAAATGGTAGGCATTATGATCGTGGTAACCACAGGGATGTGAGGGCCAGGATGTGAGGAAGTTTCCTGAAAACTATGGGTGCCTGCACTTGACTCTAGACAGAATGCAAAGTGGTGCACTCTGTAGTGATCAACTCAGAATTGTGTGCTTTGCACACCAAAATGGCCATATTGCTTATACTGTCTCTATATTTTTCATTTTTCCCCAGTCATTTTGAAGCTCCAGCCCGTGTAAACTGTGCTAATGGAAAAAATAGAAAGAGCTTCTCTCTATATTTGAGCAGAAAGTTAGAGAAGGACAGACTCCTGGAAATCCAGCTTGGAGGCTGCAGCTGTGACTGAAGACCACCAAGAAGGTAAAGTGAAAGCTGAAAGGCAGCAAAGTCCCTTTTTCCATGTAAATAACATATTCATAATTGTGATATCTCATCATATTCACAGGTTCCAAGGATTAGAAAAAGAAATCTTTGAAGGGGTAGGTATTTTAGAATTCTGCCTACCTAAGACCCTAACCAATATTCCCAGCTGAATCAAGACAACTCCTTCCCTCAAACCACCTCCATAGTGTTCTTTGTACCTTTTCTTCCCTAATTTCTTCTGCCTATAATGAATCTTTCCCTTTATACTCCACTACCCAATCTCACCTACCTAGGTCCTGCTGATGCTTCAAGGTCAACTTCAAAGAGCTGTTCCATCAAGAATCCCTCTCAGGGTGACCTGTTTCCTTCTCTTACTACCCATACAGCTCAATGTATACATCTCTTTTGATCCTAATTACATTTTTTCTCAGTAGCTAAAGACAATATATATTTATTCTAGTTCATACCACAGTTCAGTGTGAGTTTTCATTGGGGGGTGGGGGGACATTCTGTGTGGTCATTCAGAACTTCAAGTTCAACCCTTCAGGTGTTTGAGGGTCCTCTCCAATCAACTAGCAGAAAGGTAAACAGAGAGTATAGAAATTACCCATGGGGGCTTTATGTGGGTAAGCCCTGTATAGGCATGGATCCCATTACTTTTTTAATTAAAGTATAGTTGATTTACAATATTATATTATTTTCAGGTATACAACATAGTATTTTTATAGATTTACTCCATTTAAAGTTATTATACAATATTCACTATATTTCCTGTGCTTTACAATATATCCTTGTAGCTTATTTATTTTATACATAGTAGTTTGTATCTCTTAAACCCCTACCCCTGTCTTGGCCTTCCCTCTTTCCCTCTCCCCACTGGTAACCACTAGTTTGTTCTCTTTGAGTCTGTTTCTGTTTTGTCATATTCATTTGTTTTATTTTTTAGATTTATTTTTTATTCTTTAGATTTACTTTTTAGATTTAGAGGATGTGCATAGGTTATATGCAAATTCTACACCATTTTATATAAGGGACTTGATCATCCTCAGATTTTGGTATCTGTGGGGGATCCTGGAATCAATCCTTCATGGATACTGAGGGACAACTGTATACACACTTGAGAATGATTTAGTAAATGTAATGGATATGATAAAACTTCTATTTTAATTTAGTCCTCATCAGTTATTAAATTCTAAGGATAAACCTTGACTGTGTAATAGACACATGGAACACTTTCAAAAAAAATGTTATCACATATAAGTGATAACATACAGTATTTGTATTTCTCTGTCTGACCTATTTCACTAAGCATAACACGCTCCAGGTCCATCCATGTTGTTGCAAATGGCAAAATTTCATCCTTTTTTATAGCTGAGTAATATACTGTCATATAAGTATATACCACATCTTCTTTATCTATTCATCTGTTGATGGACCTTTAGGTTGCTTCCACATCTTGGCTATTATAAATAATGCTGTGAACATTGGGGTGCATGTATCTTTTCTAATTAGTGTTTTTGTTTTCTTTGGATATATACCAGGAGTGAAATTGCTGGATCATATGGCAGTTCTATTTTCAGTTTTGTGAGGAACCTCCATACTGCTTTCCATAACAGCCACACCAATTTACATGCCCACCAACAGTGTAGGAGAGTTCCCTTTTCTCCACATCCTCGCCAACATTTGTTATATTTGGTCTTTTTGCTGCCAGCCATTCTGACAGGTGTGAAGTGATATGTCATTGTGTTTTGTTTTGTTATAAATTTACTTATTTATTTATTTATTTATTTATGGCTGTGTTGGGTCTTCATTGCTGTGCACGGGCTTTCTCTAGTTGTGGCGAGCAGGGGCTACTCTTCGTTGCAGTGTATGGGCTTCTCATTGTGGTGGCTTCTCTTGCTGAGGAGCATGGGCTCTAGGCACGTGGACTTCAGTAGTTGTGGTTTGCAGGCTCTAGAGTGCAGGCTCAGTAGTTGTGGCTCACGAGCTTAGTTGCTCCGTGGCATGTGGGATCTTCCGGGACCAGGGCTCGAATCCGTGTCCCCTGCATTGGCAGGTGGATTCTTAACCACTGTGCCACCAGGGAAGTCCTGTCATTGTGGTTTTGATTTGCATTTCTCTGATGATTAGCAATGTTGAGCATCTTTTCATGTGCCTGTTGGCCATCTGTATGTCTTCTTTGGAAAAATGTCTATTCAGGTCTTCTGCCCATTTTTTAATCAGGTTGTTTGGCTTTTTTGGTATTGAATTGTATGAGCTATTTATATACTTTGGATGTTAACCTCTTATCGATCATATCATTTGCAAATATTTTCTCCCATTCAGTAGGTTGTCTTTTCACTTTGTCAATGGTTTCCTTTGCTGTGCAAAAACTTTTAAATTTACTTAGGTCTCATTTGTTCATTTTTGCTTTTGTTTCCATTTCCTGAGGAGACTGATTCAAAAAAATTGCTATGACTTATGTCAAAGAGTGTTCTACCTATGTTTTCTTCTAGGCGTTTTATGGTTTCTGGTCTTACATTTAGGTCTTTAATCCATTTTGAGTTTATTTTTGTATGTGGTATGAGAAAATGTTCTAATTTCATTCTTTTACATGTAGCTATCTAGTTTTCCCAGCACCATTTATTGAAGAGACTGTCTTTTGCCCATTGTATATTTTTACCTCCTTTGCCATAGATTAATTGACCATATGTGTGTGGGTTTATCTCTGGGCTCTCTAATCTCTTCTAATGGTGTATGTATCTATTTTTCTGTCAGTACCATGCTGTTTTGATGACTGTAGCTTTGTCATACAGTCTGAAGTCAGGGAGCATGATACCTCCCGCTTTGTTCTTTTTTCTCAAGATTGGTTTGGCTGATCCTAATTACATTTTACATTTCATTTTGTTTAGCTTTTTACTTAGTCCTTCGTAATGTAAATTGATGCAAATGCCAGGAAGGCTGTGACTGTGTCCTCATCACATTTGAGTGTCTCTACCATTCAGTCCCTTGTCACTAGCTGAGTTATCACATATTCAACATGGTATTTATTGAAAAGAAAGAGTTCATTCTTTCTTCAAGAATGAATGGGACCAAGGGACCAATGGCTTGAGCCTACATGCAGGGCTCTCCTGATATTCTCTGTGTGTGTTACTGCGTGCCAGTTTTCCCAGGACTTACTGCACTGCACGGATGGTATTTCTTTACATTGCCACCTCTAACATGAAATGCCTTGAGGACAGGGACTGCACTTTAGTCATTTATTCCCTCATTTGGCACAGGTTATTGACCTAGTTAGTGCCTTAGGCCACGTACAGAGATACCACAATGAACAAAATAGACCTTGTGGAACATACAGTCTGATGGGAAAGGCAGACGTTAGGAAAACAACCACAGAAACAAATGTACACTTACAAAGTGCAGTAAGATATCTGAAGGAGGGACTTCCCTGGTGGCGCAGTGGATAAGAATCCACCTGCCAATGCAGGGGACACGGGTTCGATCCCTGGTCTGGGAAGATCCCACATGCCTCGGAGCAACTAGACCAGTGCACCACAACTACTGAGCCTGTGCTCTAGAGCCCACGTGCCACTAGCCCACATGCCTAGAGCCCATGCTCCGCGACAAGAGAAGCCACTGCAAGGAGAAGCCTGTGCACCACAACGAAGAGTAGCCCCTGCTCACCACAACTAGAGAAAGCCTGCACGCAGCAACAAAGACCCAACACAGCCAAAAATAAATTTAAAAAAATTAAATCTTAAAAAAAAAAAGAAATCTGAAGGAAAAATGAAAGATGCTATTAGAGAGAATACCAGGGAACCTTATTGAGGTGGAGGGGCAAGTGGTGGCTTCTTTGAAGAAGTGACGTTTAGTCTGAAACATGAAAGAAGGACGGGAACTTTTCAGAAATAGATATTGGTAAGAACGATCCAGGCAACGGTAGTATAAGTAGAGGAGATGATGTGAATTGAAGCTAGGGAAGTAGAGAGTCAGGTCATTTAGGGCCTCATAGGGGCGTAGTGAGGATTTTATGTGGCTAGACTGAATTTTTCAAAAAAAAACCCAAAAACACAGGTAAAGTATAGCAATGGAATGGAATAACCTCTGGGAAGACAGGCAGAACAACAGGGAGGCCACTACAGTCATCCAAGGCACTTGCTATCCTCAAGTGTCCTGGGACACTTAAACCTTTCTGCTGAATAGTAACTGGACTCCTGGGCTACCACTGGGCAGAGAGACTCCTACCTCAAATATTTACTTTACTTTGGTTGTAAAGACCTTAAAATGCTATCCAATAATATTTTTCTGGAAGCTTAAAATATGTTTCTCTCAGTTCAGATAATCTGGTGACTTGTAATGTTTATGTGATTCAATTAAATGCCATGTGTAAAATACCTAACACATCAACTGGCCTGTGTAAGTGATCAAAAAATATTAAGTCCTTTGTGCCTCCTCTTTATGTGAGCCTCTGCACAACATGGTCTATTGGTGCCACTTCATTTAAACTACGATTTCCTCTCGGAAACCCAATACAGTCCAATATTCAAACGTTCTAAGTTTTAAGAATTCTATTACCAAATAAATTGTCCAAAGTACATCAAGTTATATATTATTCATCTATGCACACAAGTGTAGTATAATCATCAATAAAAGTCACCATACAATCATTATTGACATGATTCCTGAAAAGGGTAAAGCCCTAGTGAACATTCTTCTCAACTGGCTCTATACCACACTGCACTGAGTTCAAAGTCAGTAAGGCAGAAGTGATAAATGAGTTAGCATGACCCAATATCAATAAATACTCTGTCTACATGGATTTTATCCAAGACAGTTCAAAAATTTTGAGGAGTAAAAAATAGGCCAGTGGCAGAGTTCCTGGAAAACTAGTATATTTTGGGAAAGTATGAAAGACCTATAATCAGAATAACATCCAAAGAGCATAAAGTAGGTGAAATTAGAAAGACTGAACTACAAAATGTGAAGAAAATCAGTATGAGTGACACACTGAATAAATTCTTGTTGAAAGAAGAGTGAAGAAATTTTACTGATGATTACACATGTGAAGCATTAGACATTTCAGTTGATTTACAAATTGATGCAGTTATTGACTAATCTTGGATTATAGGTCAGTTCTGATATGCCAGAAATCTTTGACTTCATTCCTCCTCCAAATCTAATCTCCACCCTTCTCCACCTTGCTCACTATCTAGGGAAGCTGACTGGAATGGATTATACCAATGGGCTCCCAAGTCCTCTGGCTTCCATTTTGGTTTGGCCAGTAGGAAACTGAGAGTGGGAGGAAACTGAGGCCAGAGTATTTGTTTTCCTAATTCTCATTCTGTTCTTTCACCTTGCACAGCCTGTGTCCCTTGACAGAAGGTCACTTTTCTATTCTAAGTGGCTGCTCTATAAGATAGTCTCTCCTTCTAGGTTTTGGTAATATCCTCTTCCCATTGTCCATTCAGCTCTAGGAGTGGTGAAAGCTTGTTTCTGCTAGCTCCAGGTTTCTGTCCTTTCTTTCCCTCATTTTTCCCCACTACTACCACACACACACACACACACACACACACACACACACACACACCTTTGTAATTAGTCTATTTTACAAACTCTTCTCAAATTATGCTAATTTGAGTGTGATAGCTTTTCCCTTTGTGGTGCTGCCTGATAACCCATAATTCCTGACAAACTATTTCTACTAGACCTGTGTTTCTAAAACTTCAGCTGTTCCTGTAAGAACTCTGTAGTCAGAGAAGTCTGAGCAACTTATCTTTGATCTTGTGCCATAGCACTGAGTTCAGAAACATCCCTGAACCAGATTTGAGCAGCCTGGGCTAGGGAGAAGGTGATAGATGGGGGCTGTGTTCCTGACCTGAGTGTTCTGTACCAAAATGTGCTCTGCAGTCATATTGTACATGCACAACACTGAGACTGATGAGGTGCACCTGGCACCTCATGACAAGGGGATATCCAACACACAGCCAAACCAGCCTACCTATAAATGGCTCTGGCCTTCCATATTTAAGGTAGACCTGGAGGAGGCAGATTAGCTTCCAGAAGCTCTGATGTGATCTTCAATGACCCGTGTTACCACTTGAAACTGTCTGACACCCTGATGAAGATTTTGAGGTCTAGGAGCTTGCACATCTACCTGACCTGAGAAATGTTTCTTTTCTTTCTGTTCTTAATGGTGGCTGCTCGGGCTTCACTCTCCATCCTTTGACTATGTCAGCTTTATCTAACATACCCCAGTAGTCTCTGCATCTGCTCTCACCATCGATGGAAACCTACTCTTTACATTTGTCAATACCATAGTCATGTGGCTTACGATCTTCATGATTTATGCCTGATCTACATACTTTTCAATCAATTTTAAATCCACCCCTTATTTTAGTGAATATTGCACTATGTAAAATATCAGTAAAATCACAGATTTGATATGCTAGTTAAATGATTTCTTATATACATTAACATAAATACCTAACACTGTTGAGTTTCTGCTAACATAGTAAGCTAAGTAGTTGGATCACCCTTTCATTGAAATCAACTGAAAGTCTTAGATTAAAAATAAAATAATCTTCATAAAAGCACAGATGAGCTGGCAGAAAAGTAAACAATTCCCAGATGCTGCTCTAAACCTAGATTTTCACAGCCTTATATAGGCAGGAGTAAGAGATAAGGATAAGCTTCAAAGCCCAATCAAAAGGGGGAATCTAAGGGGAGAAAATTTCCTCTGCTTATAAAACTTGACTCTCAAGTTGTGAACTGCTCAAGGGTGAGTAGAAATAAACTCTCCTCTATGTAGACACTAAGAAAGGAGGGGAGTGGATTATTGTTAAAAATCTGGGACTGGAAAGTAGCCTCTTCAGCCTGAACCTTTCCTACCCAGGCAGACCAAAATTTCCCAATTCATAAATGTAATTCAGAGTGATCCAAGAATTATAAGGCTATCACAGCTTAGCTGAAGCAAATACAGTCCTATCAGGAGGGATCACCTAGATCCTAGGCTCAAAGAATTTCTCAAAATAAACTGACAATAAAAATGATCAAATCATAGTCAAAAGTAACTAGTCATACAAAGAAATAAAGCTCTCTGAGGAAGAATAAGCAAAAACAACAAACAGAAGAGCCAGAAATACAGGAATTTTGGAAACTAAAAATATCAGGACACAGGTTCTGAAAACATTATACTCATCATGTTTAAAGAAATAAAAGGCATTAATGAAAATATATGCAGATATTAAGACTACAAGCAATGACCAAGCAGATTTTTAAGAATCAAATAGAAACTTCTAGAAGTGAAAAATATAATGGTAAAAATTATAAATGTATGGATTTAATATCAGTTTACACATATCTCAAAAGATAACTAACTGGAAGATAGATCTGAGTTATCCAGAATGTACCACAAAGAGGCAAAGAGAAAATAAGAGACATGTAGAATAGAGTAAGAAGACTAACATATATCAAGACAGTTTCATATGGAAAAAAGAGGAAGGGCCAGAAATAATTATTTGAAGATAACAACATTTGAGAATATTCCAGAACTGATGAAAGACATCAACCCTCTGATTCAAAATACCTAAAAAATGCCAAGCAGGATAAATAAAAAGAAATCCATATCTCTAGACTTACCATAATGAAACTTCAAACACCAAAGAAAAACAGAAACTTTTAAGAACCACCAGAATTTAAAAAAAAAAAAGACATATTATTCCCAAATGAAGAACTGTTAGATGAATAGCTGATACACAGAGAGAAAATAAGTGTCAACCTAGAAGTATAAAACCAGCCAATATCTTTTAAGAATGAAAGTAAGGGAATATAGCCAATGTTTTATAATAACGTTATAGTATAATCTATAAAAATATTGAATAAGTATGTTGTACACCTAAAACTAACACAATACTGTAAATCATCTATACATCAATAAAAAACAGAAAAAAAGAATGAAAGCGAACTAAAGACATTTTCAGGCAAATGAATATTAAGAAAGTTTGATACCTAAAGACCCTTAGTAAAAGAAAATTTTAAAGTATGTTTAGTAGGTAGAAAGAATTAATGAAATTTTTAAAAAAGAAAAAAATAGGAAACAAATCTAAAAGCAATCCTCTTATAATAATTCATAAAATAAATACACCTCTTATAATATTGATCGAGGAAAATGGGATGAAACCCTAAAACAATGCACAGAGAAGAATAAATGCAAAAAAGAGACATTAATAAAACAAATCACAAGAGAAAACCATGAATCTCTTTAAAGCAATAAATTTTAAAACTTGAATGAAATAACCAATTATCCCCCAAAATCCTAACATAAGTAAATTAACTCATAAAAAATTAAAAACCTGAATTGGCCTTTAACCTTTAAGGAAATGGTATCAGGAGCTAAATATCTTTCAACAATAACAAGAGGAATTCCTACCAGGACCAGATAAACAGGCACATTCTAAATTATATTCAAGAAAAAGGTAATTCTTCTCTTACACTTACTGCTTCCGAGAATTAAAACTCTAGGAAGAGTCTAAAATCATTTAATGAGATGAGTATAGCCTCAAATACCATATTCTGACAAGGATAGTACAAAAACAGAAAATTAAAGACCAATCTTACTTAGGAACATACATTTAAGAAGCCCTAATATAATATGAGCAAACTGATTCCAACAACATACGCAATACAATATACCACAACCAAGTAAGCTTCATCACTGCAATGCAAGCCTGATTTAATATTTTAAAACCTATTACTGTAGTTCACCACTGTACCAGCAAATACAGAAATGGCATTTGATAAAATACAAACGCATTCAAAAACAAAACCCTTGAAGTAGAAATAAAAAAGAAATTCCTTAACTTGTTAATGCTTATATACCAAAAATCTGCAGTAAACACGACACCTAAGAGTGAAACAGCAGAAGGAATTCCGCTGCCACTGTGCCTAAATTCTTCCATCACTCACCATTTCTCAGCCCAGGAAACCACGCTTGCCGCTGCAACTCAGCCAAATGCCCAAGGCACGTTTCAAATGGGTATGTGTGGTATGTTAGAAGGTGGTAAATGGCTTTTTCCTTTAAGAAACCACCTTCAGTTTTCAATAATTTATCATTACCCTCACAGCAGAACACTTTCCTTCATTTCCTGGCCCAGTAAGATAGCCCATGCTCTCAGCAGTACCTCTGGTGTGTTTTAACCCCAGGACCCAGAGCAACAGCAGCCAATGGGTACCTCTCACTCTCCAAGAAGAGCTTTTGTTTTTGTGGAAATTCAAAGTGCACATGGAGCTCTTAGAGTTTACCTTCTACATTTCTCCTGTAATCTAAGAATCCTAGAGAAAGTCATGTCATAAGCACATACTAAAAAGGCTGCATTTGCTTTCCCTTCTTTCCTTTACCTCCCTCTGACCACAAAGAGGTTTTTAAGCATTCTTTAAGATCCTTTCTACCTCACTCTCTTTACTGTCTCCTAATGGACCCAGAAGGCACAATGCCTTCTGATAGCTGGCTTCATCTCAGCCCAACAATTTACCAACAAGGGCAAAAATACTGATTCAAAGAAAGCTCCTTTGAGGGGTCTAATGAATCTTTGGAACAGATTGGTGCTGCACAACATGCTCAGCAATCCTGGATGTGGACCCACAAGTAGTGGGAACAAGCCCAGGCCACTACAACAGTTAACACCAACAGTTAATGTTTATTAGGCTCTTACGAGGTGCCCAACATTGTTCTACTGTTCTAACTCATTCATTCCTGAAAACAACCCTATGACACGGGTACTATTATTGATCTCATCTTGTAGATAGAATAGCCAAGTAACAGAAAGGCTAAGTCACTTGTCCAAGGTCACATTGATCCTAAATGGCAGAGACATGACTCGAACCTACGCAGCAATTTAGAGTTTCCACTCTGAACCACTGTGCTAGGTTTCAAGAAATAGCATAGCTTCTTTATTTTCTTCAAATAAACTTAAATTACTTCCTGGATCCTCAGATGGAAGGAAATCTCAGTCATACTGGGGCACCCAATCAAATGTTTGCAGTTCCATGGGTTGTGACTCATCCTGGGTGCAGTCCCAGCTAGACTCTTACATACAGTGGATCAGAAATTTACCCTAAAATGTCACATACGTGTCTCTAAAACAGTATTTCCCCCAAATGCCCACCAACTTGAATGGTGGGAATTTTTATTTGGTCAAGTTTGTAGGGCCTTCTTCCCCTTTAGGCTTATGCAAGAAGCCCAGAAGCATATGTAGGCCAGGACATTTGGGAAAGCTCCCCTTGCTCTAATCCCCTTGGTCTGTAGTCCAAACTGGTTGCTGCAGTTGTGTTCATCGTCTCATCCTGCCTGGTACCCTGAAGTCAAAGACTTTGCTGGTGAGATGCCGAGTTTGAGCCCAGGGCCAGTACCAAGATGGAGCAGTACTTGGTGCCCAGCCTCAGAGGAAGTCATTCATCCAGTGCCCTAGAAGCCCCGACAGTCCCTGGAGTCCTGGGAGGACAGCAGGGCGCAGAAGGCCTCATACATCTTTCCCCATATCCAGTCCTAGGTGAAGCTCCTCCCCAGCTTCGCCCAGTTCCTGGAAGTCCTCCTCCACTTAGCCAATCTGATTTCACTTCTCCATGAATCCACCTTTAACAAAAGCTGTCAACATGTATTGTTTTTTCTTTGTCTGGCAATTTTTACTTCTGGCCCTGCCACACAAAAGCCATTATCAACTTCCTAAGGTAAGGAAAAAATATTTGGCCACTATCTTGGAAAATGAAAGGAGAAATTGCCTACAGCAAAAGGACAAAAGAAAAATTATTATTTCAATAAATTATCCTATACCTTATATATATTACTTTAAAATAGTCCTAATAGATATAGTCGAAAATATTAATAGTGTGTTTCATGGGTTCCTGAGCTTTTAAATTACTTTTTATTTTTTTAATCATATTTTTCAAGTTTTTTATAATGACTGTATATTTGCGATTTTTTTCAAATGTTGAGTTTTCATTTAAAAGTGTTCACTTGGGGTTGTTGTTAATTAATTCAAAAGTTAAATACTTCCTTCATTTAAGAATGCCGAGAAGACTTTGCAGTTTGAAATCAGGCGAATATATCTCTGTAGTGTATATGGCATGTGATTTTTAGTGAATAGTGACTAAACACACAGGTTCTATATTAACTTAAAAAAAAAAAAACTAAAAATGCTGTTCAGTTCCTGGGGAAAAAAGAGGAGGAAACAACCACCCACTCACTGAGAAGTGGGAAAATGCAAGTCACATCCATTGGGTCCCCATTCACATAAAAAAATGGGACTCAAAAACCACTTCAGTTTGCCCTATCTCACCTCAATCACTTTCTTAGATGAATACGTTTTTTTCATAGTTCAAAAAATTAGTAGAATTCAGAAACAATGAACATTTTATTCTGGTGGGACTAGTACACTTTATATCACTTCCAATGACATCAGGAACAAGCCACGGTTTGACTAGTGAGATTAAAATTTATCTCACAGCTATTCAACTTCAGTGCATTTGGGGTTTTATAACCAATTTCCCAAAGTAGATTATCCTTCCTGATGCTGAAGGTTAGACAGTTTGGAGTGTGTGTGTATGTGTGTGTATTTTTACAGAAAAGGAACAGACCACCCCTGAAGTTGGGATATTTCTAACATATTTTGGGGGCACAAGTTGTTTTTCCAGAGGTTGAGGAGTAAAATTCCCAGAGTGCTGGAATTTTCCATATTCTAATGGTTTTTCTAGAAGAATAGAAAAATAAGTTTCTTAAAGAATTATGTTGCATTCTGAAGAAAAGTGTTGTCAACTGGCTTCCATACATAGTTTAGCTGTGAGACACTAATTAGAATTCTCATACATTTTTCAAGATGGCTTGTTACCAGTGCATCCTTGATATTGAGTTGGTCAGAGTAATCAATTGCTTCTACCCTTAGTTTTAAACTATAATTTACTGTTAATTTAAATTCAATACTACCAGTTTAGTTTATTAAAGGCTGTAGTGACATATATTTGAATCAACAGTGAATCTTTGGTGAGGAAAGGGGGAGGTTAGGATTATCCAGTAAGTTATATTTGAAATATATATGGTATACATTTCAATATAAATAATTCACACCCTATTGCTAAAGTAGGTGTACTCAGTATCCACTATCTCTATCACTTACCATCACCACTCCAAAACAGAAAGTGCTTAAAAAGTGATATTCACTATTACTAAGGTCTTTACCATTGTATAATATAAATGAGTATGGCTTTTTATTAATGTAGAAAGCTTTAAGAAAAAACTTTGATTGCCACCACTCTATAATTTCAAACTTAAGAAAAATTAATTTAAAGAGAGGAGAAAATCACCACCACTCTCAAATAAACTCCTTCCAAGCATCTTGAATATCTTCAAGGTAAAAAATAAAAACACCAAAACAAAAAACCAAGATGTTGTATTTTCTTAAAGATATATATAATTTTAACGCTGAGATAATTTAAGATGTTAACATAAGGAAAAGGGGAAAAATTAGAACCTCCTCCTTATCTCTTATATTCACATCACTTTTTTGTTTTTAAATTATATTTGTTTTAAAACGTGTTTGAATTTTAAACTTTTATTCAAACATTGGATAGAGACCAAAAAAATAAGAAAGATAATTTTTAGAAGATTATAAAATTAGGGGCTTCCCTGGTGGCGCAGTGGTTAAGAATCTGCCTGCCAATGTAGGGGACATGGGTTCGAGCCCTGGTCCGGGAAGATCCCACATACTGAGGAGCAACTAAGCCCGTGCATCACAACTACTGAGCCTGTGCTCTAGAGCCCGCGAGCCACAACTACTGAGCCCACGTGCCACAACTACTGAAGCCCGCACTCCTAGAGCCTGTGCTCCACAACAAGAGAAGCACCGCAAGGAGAAGCCCGCGCACCACAACGAAGAGTAGCCCCCGCTTGCTGCAACTAGAGAAAGCCCGCACACAGCAACAAAGACCCAACGCAGCCAAAAATAAATTAATTAATTAATTAAAAAAAAAAAAGAAGATTTAAAATTAGCATTGTAGAAGGAATCACAAACAGAGCCATCAAGGAAAAAAGAAACAGCTGCATAAGCAGAGAATGAGAGCAAGAAATATCTCAGGAAAGTTGTGGTAAACTTCAATGACCCTCAGTGAAGTATACCTCCCAGGAGTCTTTTCCCTATGTGACTCTGGCCTTGCATGTGACTAGCTTTGGCAAATGGGATGCTAGCACCAGTAAAGTAAGCAGAAGCTTGATAAGTGCTTGCACATTAAGACTTGCCCTCTTGGAATGCTCCTTCTTGGAATCCAATACTGGGGACGTCCAAGAAGCCATGCAGGAAGGCCCAGGTGGAGGACAACTGAGGGCCCAGCTAAGTTCCCAGCAAGGGGCCGGTACCAGTTGCTGTTCATACGAATGAGACTATTTTGGACTTTCTAACCATCCTAGTGCCCCAGCCAACCCTACGTTAAGCAGAAGAACTTTCCCAGTCATACCGCAGATTTATGAGAAACAATAAACTCTTATTGTGTTAAGCCACTATGTAGACAAACAACTCCAGAAAGGCCTGACTTATCCTCCAAACAAGCAGTATCCCCTCAGTGGCAACCACCTAATTCACACCTGCTATATTGAACAGATGGAAACTGAGATCCATAAAGGTTTTTGACATATTTCTCAACTAACGAAAAGAAAATGTGCTATTTTTTGGAAAAATTAAAGTTACATCATTTCCTAGAGAAAGATTTAGAGTTCACATCATTAAATTAAGTAGGCCAAAAGTTATCTGCTCACACTTAATTTTGTGATACAGGGTTTGAAGGAGAATTAGGGGGATGCATGTTAAGACAGTATGATCCATGGACAATTCAATTCAGTAAAGTAAAAATTGAATGGTCTTCTTCAGAAAGGAAATAAATTAATGATCAAAAAGCATAAGAAAAAGTGTTCAGTATACATCTGGGAAATGCAAAGTAAGAGAACAATGAGATCAATTACACATCTACAAGATGGCTAACGTTAAAAACACTAAATGTTAATCAGTATATGGAACAACCAGAATTCTCATACATTATTGGTAAGAGTGACAAATTATACAGCCACTTTGGGAAAAACTCTGGCAATTTTTATAAAAACAAACGTACACCCAAGCCTGCAATCTAATAATTCCACCCGTAGGTAGTTATAATAGAGAAATTAAGATATATGCATATAAAAAGAATTGTTTAAGAGTATTGATAGAAACTTTATTCCTAATAGCCAACAATTTGAAACAGTCTAGGTTTCTATCACTAAAAGGATAAATAAACAAATTGTGTTATATTCATACAACGGAATGCTACCGTGGTGGTCATGAATAGACACCACTCAGATCTGCTGGGGTAGGCATAACTCACTGACAGCCCCAGCTAATCCCCCTCTGGATCAACTCCTATGTTTCTCATGGCTGCTTTTAGTAGATGACTGGACGTAGTAGGTGTAATAATGGAGACCATGGGACTCCTTTAACAGGCAACTCCAGCTTGAGGACTCCCCACTGGCCTGCCTGAAACTCTCAGAGATACTCTGCAGTCTTCCTACCCATTGCTCCTTCTATTCTCCTCTACATCACAAGTGTCAGACTCACACGACAGTCTGGAGGCTCTTCCTACTTACACTGACCCCCTTCCCTTTATCCTTCACAAGTATTTCCCTCAACTCTTTTGCATATCTAATCCTGTCTTTCTATCTGCTTCTCAGAGGACCAAAACTAACACAATTACTTCATGATAAAAAGAAATGCGAAACACCATGGATGAGTCTCAAAAACATGCAGATCAAAAAAAAAAAAAAATCAGAATCAAAGGAATAATGACTGCATGATTCCATTTACATGAAGTTCTAGAGCAGATAAACTAATCTATGGTAAGAAAAAAATGGCTGCCTCAAGGAGTTAGGGATAGGCATTGACTGGGAAAAGATATGAGAGAACTTTCTATGGTGATGATAATGTTCTGTACTTTGATAGTGGTTTGGATTGCACAAAACTCACCTAATGGCAGGCTTAAGATCTGGGCATTTTATCACATGAAAATTTTACCACAAAACAAAAACTGTAAACAAATACTGAACTCTAGTTGATATGCATGCTGAAATATTTGAAGAGAAGTATATTAATTTCTGCGACTCACTTAGATTCACCAAAAAAGGAGGATGGTTTAATGGGTGGATAGAAGGATGACTAGATGGACAGATACGTGATAAAGACAGCATATTAAAATGTTCATGGTAGAATCTAGGTGAGAGTATATGAATATTTGCTGTAAAATTCTTTCAAATTTTCTATATCGTTAAAAATTTTCGTAAGAAATCCCAGGGCTTCCCTGGTGGCGCAGTGGTTAAGAATCTGCCTGCCAATGCAAGGGACACGGGTTTGAGCCCTGGTCTGGGAAGATCCCACATGCCGCGGAGCAACTAAGCCCCTGAGGCACAACTACTGAGCCTGCGCTCTAGAGCCTGTGCTCCGCAACGGGAGAGGCCACAACAATGAGAAGCCCGCGCACCGCGATGAAGAGTAGCCCCCGCTCGCGCAACTAGAGAAAGTCCGCGCACAGAAACGAAAACCCAACACAGCCAAAAATAAATAAATTAATTAATTAATTAAAAAAAAAAAAAGAAATCCCAGACACTGCTGATTTTTAAAAAATCCTACTGACTTCAAGAGGGGAGGTACAAAACAGATGAAAAAGTATAATGGCATCAGAGTGGAAACTAGAAGATAATGTAAGGGTTTAAAAAAGGTATTTTCAGATTAAGGATCTTAGAAAATTTGCCTATAAAAATCTTTCCTCAGTAGGATATGCTTCACCAATACAAAAGAGTAAACTAAGAAGACGGAAGATAGGGCATCCAGGAAATGAGATTCAATGTATGGGCAATGTAAGGAGAATCCCCAGCTTAAATGTAACAAAAAGCCCGGGGATGACAAATGTGCACTTGGTCTAGATAACAAACATTGCAGAACAGACAGATCAAAAAGGGATGTTGCTCAGGAAAAAAAAATGAGATTGATAGATTATCCGTTGTACTTGATTTATGATTTTATTGTGAGGAGTTCCATATATCTGAAGAATTTGGTGATTGCTAGCAATGAGTGTATATAAAATAAGCAAAAATGTTAGAAGAATTCATTACCAACTCCAAGAAAAACAAAGAGCTTTACCAAAAGTAAAATATCACTACACTATAAGCTCAGCTGATAACAATATTAATATAGTCAAAGGAATGTAGACATTCAGTATTGATTTAACCAAAAATTATGCTATAATTACATTGGAAGTGATAGATAGTATCTATAACTGAAAAATCAAGAAAATTCCAAGTTACTTAAATAAGCAGATCATTTAGAAATATAGCAGAAGAAAGAGCTAATAGTTGATAATCCTCACCCCTGAAAGCAGAAATGGGGGAAAGCTGCTGTCTATTGTCATAAGCTTTACTTTCTTCCTTGGCTTTTGAAAGTGTGTACATGCACTTGCTTTTATAAAATTTATAATTTAATTTAAAAGTTTTTCTATCTAGTGCAACTACAGGTATAGTGAGGATTTATTTTTCCATATCCTATCCGTTGAAATACCAGACATTCCTTGGTATGTCAAAAAGGAAGGAATGCAAATACTTCGGAAAATAGGAAGACCATAGTGGATTTACCATGTGTGAACTAATTCACTCTCTACATTCCCTGAGAGGGCCCAGAACTCACTTTTTTCACCAAGAAGATATACATTAGTGACAATAGCACCAGAATTTTGGAAAGGTATTTTCATAATAGTTCTCTTGGGGATGCTACTGGGAGAAATGCCCAATGAATCAGTTTCCTTGGTTTTAGTAAGATGTCCATTAAGTGGCATTTAATCCTCAGAGAGAAAAAAGGTATAGTTACTATAGCAATCAGAACATTCCAACCTAGGTAGTTTTGGCAATGATAAATCAACCATGGGGTTTCTGGAGTTGAAATAGAAGGACAACCCACTAAAGTCTTACTTGAATTATATAATTGAAAAACCTTTGGGGTCTGGTCAAAAAGACTACCAATATAGAAATTAAATTCTTGACCTCTCTCCTAATTCCTAGAACAAGGTAATTTAACAGGCCCAAGCCTCTATTAATAAAGAAGGGCCTAGTGATCTTGAAGGATAATAAAATTGTAAGTAACATATTTCAGAGAAGAGATACATTGCATAGATATAAGAGCTTGTATTTGGGAGTCAGTCTACCTGAATTCAAATTCTGGCTCCACCACTTACTAACTGCGTGAGTTTTGGCATTTACCAAGTTAACTCTGTCATAGGGAAGGAAAAAATTCACATATTTAGAGAAATATAAGATACTGTCTGAGAGCCAACACTAATTCCTGAGAACCTAGGATTCTAGTGCTATCCACCACTACCCATAGAATAAAAACTAATGGGCATTTGTCCACATCAAGGTAAACCAGGTCTTGGCCTCCTAAACAACACTGCTTCTGACCAAGGCATTTACTTTACATTAAACAAGACCACTGGATACATTGGTTTTATCATGTGCCCAACATCTAGAGTCAAAAAGAGGTGGAATAGGCTAGTGTAGACTGATTTAAGTCATCATGTAGGAGAAATACCTTGAAAATTCATGGTGTGGTTCTGTAGATGCAGTAACTATTCTGAACCAGCAAGCAGTAAGTGATCCTGCTTTTCCCAAAGCCAAGTTGTATCAGTCCAGGAGCCAAGGGCTGGAAAGATGGTGCTATTCACAATTACCTAACTACTAATTACAATTCACAAAATTTTTCTTTCCATTCCATCATCTCCAGGCTCTGCTACTGGTGTGGAGATAATAGAAAATAGAGGAATGCTTTCAGCATTTAATGGAGGTGAGACTTCCACTGGGCCATTTCATACTCCTTATGTCATTATGAAGACAGGCAAAAAGAGAGAGAGAGAGTATTTTAGCCTGGTTTGATTGATTCTAATTCTCAAGGAAAAATAGGATTGCTGTTATACAATGTAAGCAGGGAGGTGAATAAACAGAACACCTTCTCATATTACCAAGTCCAGGGCTTGACGTTAATCAAAGACTCTGGCAATCTATTCAGGCAGAACCACCAAAAGCTTAGATCCCTCAGGAATGAAGGTTTGAGTGACCCCACTGGGTAAAGAATCCCAGCCGGCTGAGGTGCTAGCAGAGTACAAAGCAAACAGAAAGGCTTGGTGGAGGAAGAAAGTTATAAATACCAGCTACTGCCTCAAGGCCAGTTGCAGAAACAAAGCCTCTACCTATTTTTTTCTTCCCTGTAGAGTCCTGGCTTTATCTACACATTTTAATGAAGTTTCCTTTTCTTGAGGAGGTTTGTTGGGAGTAATTAATGATGTAATGCCTGTCACTAGTGGCAGAATTCTGAAGTGGGATTGTACAAAACTAGAGAAAATAGACATCATCTGGATTTGGAGCCTGAGTCACTTTGGGCTTCCTCCCATTGCAGAAGGAAGAAACACATTTTAAGTTGTATGTGGAATAGTTACATTATGTTGGGTGAAGGTATTTTGTAATGTAAATATGTGCGGAAGAACAAATGGAGGTAGCCAAAAGAATAAACTGTAATGAATATTTGTCATTTGTTGGCTACACAAACCCCTGCCAGTTAGGAGGGATGCTCATTGTGTGAGCCCTGGAGAGAGACATGGCCCACCTCCTGATACACAGGAAGCCAAGTATGCCCTCGTCTTGCCTCAGTAGCAACCATAGGTACATGTGCCTAGTCTCAGGTGCTGAGCTCTTTTCCCCAGCTTTTGTACCTCCAGTGAGTGACGCAGAGATGAACTTTATGGTGCAGTGTCAGTGGCAGGGATGGGTAGTGGTAATAGCCTTACTGTCAGTACACTGTCAACAGTGGACGTAGGGCCGGTGGCAGTGCCCTAACCAGAGCATTTCAGAGGCGAGACCCTGCCTGTGCTCCCACTTCCTGGCCTCTCCTTGTCTCCTACCTTATATCCTTCTAATAAATTCCTTCTCCTTAAATTAGACGGAATTATTTTCCATTACCTGCAATCACGAGCCAAGTGAGACAAAATTGCTTCACTACTTTAGAAGAGACAGCCGCTTCATCAGCGCTAGCCCGTCTGAAAGCAGGAAGGGAAGAATATACGGCTTTGTTAAAAGAGACCCTTTCTGCCTGCAGCCAGGAACCAAATACGTCAGAAAGTCAGATAATATTGAGCCAAAATCTCTGCCTCAAGCTAATATAAATGAGAGAAAAGAGAAAGGAGGCAACATCACAGGATTTACAACTGAGACCTGGAAAAGCCTGACCCCATGCCTGTCCAAGCACCAACTCCAGTGCACTCTGTTTGACAAAGGTGTCAACTACCCATGCACAAGCTTTGTATATAATTTCAGGGATTCTTGGGTCCCAAAGGACCTTCCCTGTCCTAGATGCTCCAAAACAAATAGAGTCATTCAACAGATAGTAAGTAATTAAGTGCAGGGATGCTGCCACTAATGGAATCCCCAAATTAGGTACGACTAATTAAACTACTGATTAATTTTTGAAAACAGCACAGAATTGAGAATTACATTTAGCAAGACAATGGAGGAAAACAAGTCTACAAAGTGAACATTTGTAAGTCAAGGCACAAACTCAAAAAATGTGTAAACTGTCCACATAAATAACTTTTCTTTACAATTTAACGACTATACATAAAACAGAGTTTTGCTACAGAGTGTAATACTTGTATTAACTCCTCTTTACGTAGACAATTTTGAAATATCTTCTTTCCTTTTACAATATCCAAATGAAGTTTTTGTCTTTTCCTCTTCCAGCTTTTTTGTTCCAAATGGACTAGTGCCCAACATTGCTGAAGGGAGAATTTCTCCTCTGGAGTCAGTGGCTTCACAGAGGCCAATAATTCAACGTTCCTCTGTTAGTCTAAGTCTAGCAACGGAAATAAAGCTTTGGGCCTGGCCAGCTATTCCCTCAGCTAGATTCAGCTGAATTCATTTGAATGTACAGCAAGGCAGCGTGGTGCCCAAATGCGATCTCTGTTTCAGACATGCCTTGTGAGCCCCAGCCTTCCCCTGCACTCCCTCTCTCAATTCTATCAGCCACGTCCCCCAAAGCAAATAAATGGAATTGACTTAGATACCTACCTCTCCCCTCCTCACCAGTCCTCTCAAAGCTGTCCACTTCTCCCCATTCCCTTGAGCAGACCCTCATGATATCACACATGAATTGCAAGCAGTAGCCCCTCAAGCCCTCTGGAACATCAACCCCCCTCTGCTCCGCCCTCAACAGTATACCTGCTGACTCCACAGCACACCGAAATGACTTTCTTAAAACAGATCATTCTTCTGCTTAAAATTATACAATGGCTACCCACTGCCTTAGGAAGAAGTCCATGTACCTTAGCATATCCTCAAGGCCATACAGAATGTAGTCCTCTACTGCCAATGGAGTGTCATTTTTGACACCTGTTACCTTGCAGTTCCACCTGCATTTCCCCAAACTATCCTGTTTCCTTGTGCCTCAGGCTTTGCCTGGGGGAGAGGAGGGACTGTGCTTTGAATGTCTTTTTCTCCATACAATTATTCCCCTAGCTAAATCTGCTCCTCCTTCTAACTGCAGCTCAGATATCGCCTCTGCCAGAAGCCTCGATGATCCTCAAACCTTAGCACTGTGTCCGAAGCTCTGAAAAGACCACTGTCAAGTTGTAATTGCCTGTTTGTCAGTATCCCCAAGGCAGTAGACTGTATGCCCTTCAATGTCAGCCTATCTAGTACCCAGTAAGCAATAAAAAACCTCTGAATGAATGAATGATTCGTAAGTTTGGGTGCTTTTCTATTATTATTTTCCACTCCATAGGTAGACACATTTTGTAGGCAATAAGATATTCTTCAGTTTTGTTTTCTAGAGTCTCATTCCTGGCCCCAAGACCTTCAAGTTCTACTACTATACTAAAGAAATACCTTATTTATTTATTTTTTATGTTAAGCCAGAAGTAGCCTAGCAGGCTGATGAGGATAAAACATTATGGAATATGGAAGATAGGTTTACTACATTTTGAAATTGCACTTTGTCATTTGATATTAAAGAAATAAGAATCTACCACCTTTGAAAAGAATGGAGCTTTCTTGACCCTTCTGCCACACCCAGGGGTTATAAACAGTAAACTTTATATACAAACATTCAGCCTAATTTTTCTCAGGAAAATCCCTTGTTTTCTTTTGGTTTTCTGGAAACCTGAAATTCACATTTGCCAGCCCCTGGTTGACCACACATTTCATCTTTTCATTCTAATGCTTTTTTTGTTGTTTAAAATTGAGGCCTGACCGCGACAGTGAGAGGCCCGCGCACCACGATGAAGAGTGGCCCCCGCTTGCCGCAACTAGAGAAAGCCCGCGCACAGCAACGAAGACCCAACACAGCCAAAAATTTAAAACTAAATAAATAAATAAATAAAAATTTTTTAAAATAAAATAAAATAAAATTGAGGTCTGAAATCATACACTATTTCAGAAGAGAAATGCACATTTGTACTGAAAATGCAAAGACCTCCAAAGTTGTCTTCTCTGAGAATTCTTCTGCACTTCAAGTAGAAATGAAAGTTTTAGTGGATATTGTATGTTTTCTCTGAAGCCTAAGTAGGAAAATTACTGTGCAAGTGACAAACATGAAACATTTGTGAATATGTCAACAAATTCCATTTTACAAGATAGCTACTTTCACCGGCAACCCCAATAACATATCTTAGAATCAAGTATATCATCAATATATCTAATTTGGGAAAATATTTATAGAATTGTCAATTCTTCAGTATGCTTTAGCTTAAAAGATATGGAAGAGAAAGGATACAAATGGTGTTGGGCTAATTCATTCTTAAAATAGATGTGGTGGAAGTTATAGATGCGATAAGACTGTTGAAATTCTGGAATCATTTCATTTATTAAAAAGATGAGATATGAAGGGTTTGAAGTTCCCTTTTAGGATTGTTATAAAAACACTATAGCAACAGAAATTCTACTAGTATGTATATTTTTAAAATAACAATTTTCTCTCTTCTGCATTTTGTGAACTATGAGGAAATAAGCAAAAACTTTTTGTCTGGAAGACTGTGTATCTGTATGACCCTTCCAAGTCTGACATTTTAATTTTGTAAAATTTTTAGCAACTAAGATATGTTCTTAGGAAAAGTAGAGGGTATTAATTTTTCCATTTTAATACAAAATATTGATGAAAGTTATGAAATAATGAATGAAAGCATTTGAACCACAATATTGTGAAGGCTTTTTTATGGTCAAATCTCATAGCTGGAACTTTGCATTAAAAAAAAAGAAAAAAAGGGCTTCCCTGGTGGCGCAGTGGTTGAGAATCTGCCTGCTAATGCAGGGCACACGGGTTCGCGCCCTGGTCTGGGAGGATCCCGCGTGCCGTGGAGCAGCTAAGCCCGTGTGCCACAACTGCTGAGCCTGCGCGTCTGGAGCCTGTGCTCCGCAACGGGAGAGGCCACGATAGTGAGAGGCCCGCGCACCGCGATGAAGAGTGGCCCCCGCTTGCCGCAACTGGAGAGGGCCCTAGCACAGAAACGAAGACCCAATACAGCAATCAATCAATCAATCAATAAATCTTAAAAAAAAAAAAAAAATACATCCCTGAAAAAAAAGTCATGTAATAGTAAATGATCTGGAGGTGAAGCAGAAATGCAGGCTAAATACTTAAAAAAAAAAAAAAAAAAAAAAGGTGTTTAAAGGTTCCATTTGTCTTTCAAAGTCCAGTAGTTGCATAACTGTCCATGAGTGTTAATATGAGTTAAGAGCAGATCCTGAAAAGAAGTTTCCTAAAGTATTTTTATTATTTATATTTCGTTTGAGACTAGAGGGAAAGTAATATTCCCTGTGAGCCAATGAGCTATGGTTAAAGTGTTTAATGGGATATGGGAAATCCATTAGTCGTTAATACGGGGGAGTCCTAAATTCTAATTTTTGCCTTATCTCTTTGTTATGATCCTATTATTCAAACCTGGGAAGAGGGGTTTGATTGAAAGAAGCCTTTATGAAATTGTCAAGCAGTAGTAAGCTGGATGTGAGGATATGCTATAATTTCCCTCGTGCCCTGCATTATAATTCATTATTAAAATACCAGATTGGTATCAAATGTGAGAGTGCAGTTGCATTTGATGTTTATGCATTTTGATACCATTAGTGCATTAAAAGACACTGTGGTTTGCCCCATCTGAGGGAAGTTAACAATTCGCACAGAAGTTTCACATTACACATCTTCAGTTGATCACTCTTAGGGGACTCAGTAAGTGCTGGAGTTTTTATAGAAGATCTGAGCTGCCTGGAGTTGAACATAAAGAGACTTTTCAAAGACTACTACCATATTTGGTCCTTTTTAAAAGAAAAGACAATGATAATCACTCAGATTTCATTGTTCTGTCCAGCCTAACTGGAAAAAAAAAAATAGTTGATTCTCTAGTTCAGGTATTGTCTCGACAAAGGAGTGAGGGTTGTTAATCTTGTGTGAAGTAATATTGTATGACAGTTTCACATTCCCACACAGAGTGACAAAACTGTCATGCCAATGATAAGACACAGAGTCTTCACAGTGTTTGTTCTACAACATTGTAAAACTGGTGTTTTAACCATAGAAAAATTTCAATACCAGAAAAACAAATCCTTTTACCTTTCCTTTGAGTATCCAATAAGTTATGCCATTTCTTTCACTCTTGTGTAGCACTAAAGAAAAACACACAGGATCTATGATTTTTCATGTTGTATTGGTACACGCTACTCACTCTGAGATCTAAGGAAGGCTTCTACTACATTTTACTTTCAGTACTGCAGCCCCTGGGCATTAGCCACAGTCTCACCATTTTCCCTGATTACTCAGAACTGGAATATCAATGAAAAAGAATATTTATTCAAAGTCCACTATTGTAAATCCATCGTAATATCTGGAGCAAACATCATTTTATTGACTACATAAGTCCAGACTGATGTAATGAGCTGTGAAACCCATGGCAGGCAACATGGTACAGCAGAAAGAGCAAAACCTCACGGTACTTTGGCTTCAATTCTATTCAAGATCATTCTTTCTTTTTTTTTTTTTTAATGATTTTTTTATGTGGACCATTTTTAAAGTCTTTATTGAGTTTGTTACAATATTGCTTCTGTTTTATGTTTTGTTTTTTTAGCCATGAGGCATGTGGGATCTTAGCTCCCTGACCAGGGATCGAACCCGCACCTCCTGCACTGGAAGGTGAAGTCTCAAACACTGGACCGCCAAGGAAGTCCCCAAGATCATTATTTCTTAGCTGTGTGAAAAAGGAAAGTTATTGCCGATTGGTAGTCATTTTACCCATCCATTGTATTTCCAATTTCCCAAAGCTAAGGGTAAAGTTTCAACCATTTATCACTATCCTCAAGCTCATCATTCTTCCCCCACTTTTTGACTCTCAACACATTACAAAGTCCTTAATAACTGAAAAAAAAAAAAATTGATGCACTAGGAATGACCTTAAAACATTTTTAGTGAGCCTCCAATTGTGCCTGTATCTTTTCTGTATGCATCTCATAGTAGGGTATATGTGTACATGGAGGCAAGTGGCAGAGTACTGGGTTCAGAGCTTCCTGGAATATTAGTTTTTACTGAAATGTTTAGAGAAAAAAAGATCTGAATTATTGAACTTGTAAAAGTTGCACAAACACATGCAAGTAATATCAGCAAAGTGTGGCTTTTCCATGGTGGCCAATCTTATATTTCTTTCTGGGAACCTGAAGAGTAGAAAGTTTTCATTAGTAGTATTTAATTAAATAATCTGGTTTATAATATTTAATAAAATTTAAATTATTGTAATTGATACAATTTTTTACATTTAAAACCATGTGAGAAATGTAACTTAATTTTTCTATAATATATATCCTCTGAGATAAACATATCATCCCAACTAGTCCTCAACCATCATAATTGGGTTTTTGATAAAAATAGGAATGGGAAGATCTCTGGGCTGCCAAGTTCGGATAGTGGCTGAAGTACAGTATACATCTTTATCATCAGGGGTAAACTCAAAATAGTTAATGAGCAATAGAGCACAGGCACCAAGAATCAAAATGGATACTAGCCACTACAAAGTTTGGGTGTGTACTAGTGGAATGTCATCCCTGGTTTTCATATCAAAAACAGAGTCAACATGATCATGCTAGTTCCAAGAATGCCAGACCCACAGAGACCTCTAGCTGAAGTGTGCTAATCATGGAACCATAGAAGTAATAGGTAGTAAGATTTTACTAGATCTGTATAATCAAAAATATTCTAGAGACCAACTTGAGCTATCCACACTACAGAGTCATGGCCTCTGAGCCCATTTTCCAAACTTAGAGGGCCTTGAATAAGGTCAAAATCACACAAGTTAAGGAAGGATTTACTGTAACACCATACATAGGTTCTCTAGTCCTTCCTCCCAGACTTCCCCAAAGAAACTTAAGATACTCTGCACTGTGAAAAAGCAAGGAAGGGAATCACCAAAATCTTTTAGGTAGTATTGGATACTGAGCAAACCTTAGTTCCAGAAACCCATTAAATCATCATGGTCTGACAGTCAGAGTAAGGCTAATAGGATAAGTGCCAAAATGGAGTACTTGCCCAAGGCCAGTGGAACAACAAACCCATCCAATGATTATTTTCTTAGCTTATTGGTGTATATTTGAATGGACATCTTTGGCCACTGGCAGAATCCCTACACTAGCTCGCTGACCCACAGGGTAAAGGGTTATAGTAGGAAGAGCCAAATGCAAGACATCAGTGTTCCTCAATCCAGGGTCTAATATACTAATTTCCATAATACATGCAAATTTCAGGCATTTAACCCAGTAGCAGTGGATTTCTTGCTCATTTGACAGTCAAGTATGGGTGTTCTTGGATGGTGGCATTCATTCACATAGTGACTCAGAGATTCAGCACTTTTGCCTCTTAAATCTCTGCCATTCCCTAGAACATTGTTATGATCTCTGCACCTACATGATAGCAGAGAAGATGTAAGACTGCAAAAGAAGCACAAGATTTCTTAAATACCTTCCCCCGAAAATGGTATTGATAGCTTACATTTCATTAGCTAGATCACAGTCACATGATCACACCTAACTAACTACAAAGGAGGCTGCTAGACATAACCTGGAAATAATTCCAGGAAGAATAAAAGAATAATTATTTCGGTGAATAGCAAGTAGTCTGCCACGTGGGAGAATTTCAGAGATTTCTATCATGTCAAACATTTCAAAGATGAACTTCTTCCTAAACCCATATCAATAGATTTATTGGCAGTTCCATTTGATTGGATGACTGAGGATGAAATCTGGTTTGGTTTTCAGATGGTTCTCCAAGCTTTTCTCCAACAGCTAATATAATCTTCTATTGAATTATGGTCCTACTTACTTGTGGCCCTGGAAGGCAGTGGAGAAAGACAATCCTTCCAATGGGCAGTCTTTTGAATTGCACCTCTTCTTATCTCCTATTTTTTTTTTAAAGAAAGATAACATAAGAAGAGTTTCTACACTGATGCATAGACACTGGCCAATAGTTTGCCTGAATGGAGCTCTCAGAATAGACCAGGGCTAATAATATTTATGTCCCATGTGACTGTTCACCAGAAGGTCACCACTGTTTAAAAGGTGTTTAGAAAAACAACAACAACCACAACAACGCATACAAAGGGTTGCGAAGGGAAGACGTAAATAGCTGGTAAAGCCTTATGACTAGCTGCAGAAACAAGGATGATCGATAATCCAGAGATTCCAGACTTGAACCTGAATGCACTAAATGGTTATCATTTGGTTAGTCTGCTCTACAGTGCTGAGAGCGTTTTCTGTTGGAGATAGATTCATTATGTCAGCTGAAGGGATTTTTAAATATTTACATGTGGAGGAAAATATGTCCGTGTGTGTGTGTCTGTGTACACGTACTGGTAGGGTATTGATAAAATCTGGTGGGCATCTGTTGTTTTTCCTATATCAAGCACTTTCCTCATTTTTATAGTTAAAAAACCTACTTTGGGAAACTGTCTCCCATTCAAAGTAGTCACTGAAGTATAGGAATAAACCAGTCCATGGCAATTAGATCTCTCTCCTTGGAATTTGAATCTGATGCAGAGATAGACAAGAATTAAGCAGACAAGAACAGCCGGACAAGTAAAAAGATGGCCCTGGATTGCTGGCTACTGGGACGCCCAGCAGCGCTCACCGTTACCCTCTCAGACTGGTTGTTTAGAACATTCTTTGATGAAATAACTGAAACAATTTTTGTTTCCAATAAATTATCTGTTTTTGCTTCAGTGGTTAGAATTGAATTATTTTCTTGCAATCAGATATAACAGGCATAATCTTGTCAACCTATAGAAGTAGACTGCAATTTTTTAAATTAGTTGTGCTCTCACAAATGAGGTCTTATGTGAAATCCAAATGCACCTATTCCTCCTGTAATGGCCTTAACTTATTCCTAAAAATAATGCCACTAAGTGTAAAGTTGTTAAATATAAAAACATGCAATGTGTCCATACCAATCTAATATATCCAACATTTTTCTCAGACAGATAATATATCAATTGAATAATAAAAACATGTTTATAAAAATAATCAATTGAACAGTGAATAAATACTGTTTGTACATATAAAGGAATGTAATGAGTTTTATTATATTCTCCAAGGAGGAAGATTGATGATGGCTGAGGAAGAGGGGTGAAATATCATCCTTCAAAAGGTAGAGGAAAGTCACTTGTTTGAACATTGGGCAAGCATTTAGTATTAGCATCATATGAACTTGACAATTCTCTTTCCTGTGAGACTTTAACCCTAAAATAACTACCTGATATGAAAGGCTTTGACGTAAATGGAAAAGACTGGAATCTTTGGGTAGAAAAAGATGCACTTCCAAACATGAGGAAATCATATACATGCGCAAGAATGAAGAGTAGCAGAAGAGGACACATCTGAATTCCTCTTACTTGGCATCCATAGGCAAAGCACAACATTAAGGTTCATCCAAATGCAGCATGCATTTCAAATTCGTGCCAAGTAATACTCTTTAACTAGAAACTGTTGTATAAAATAAATGTGTAAGTGTGCCTTTGTTTGAAATAATAATGCTGAAATATAACTTTGCATAGTATGTTTATTTAGTGGATTTTAGGGGAAAAAGTCATTATACTGGAAAAAAAGGAGTCATTATCTAAAAAGTGGTATAAGTTTCCAAGAGCTGTTAAGGGAAAAAGTGATATGTGAAGTTAAACTGCATACAGAACCAATAAAAGCTGAATTGGGAAGGTGGTAGTGAGCTATGACCCTTTCTCTCTCTCCTCTCAGTTGCCACCTCCAGGCAACCACTTCCAAAGTTTTGACCAACTTACCTTCTCAGTCATATAATCTGTAAATTCTTTCCCAATTCCCATCATCCACCATCTGAACTACCCTATTTGCTGATTCATGAATATGCTATGAATGTTCAGGCCTTCAAGCAATTGTTTATGTTCCTCCCTTTCAGTAAACACCTTCACTTTCTTCTCAAAGTTTAAAAAAATCCTGCTTCTTTTTGAATTCCCAGCATATATGTCACTGTCCCTAAGCCCCACCTAAAGCAAAAAGAAATGCTTTATTATGTATATTCTCATAGCATATGATTATACTTCCATTCCAGTATTTATCAAATTTCATTATAATTAGTTGTTTATGTGGCTAATTCCTTTCTAAGTTCTTCAGAGCAAGGAATTCTGCCTAATTTGTTTTTGTTTGCCCTGTATCTAGCACAGTGTCTTGTTCATCAGAAGATGATCAATAAAGACATGTTGAATCCTTGGTAAGTAGAACAAAGGGAGAGAGTTTTAAGAAATATTTGGTGGTTATACCCATTCAAAAAATAGGCAGAAGAACTAAATAGACATTTCGCCAAAGAAGATATACAGATGACCAAAAAGCACATGAAAAGATGCTTAATATTACTAATTATTAGAGAAATGCAAATCAAAACTACCATGAGGTACAGACTCACACCAGTCAGAATGCCATCATGAAAAAGTCTACAAATAACAAATGTTGGAGAGGATGTGGAGAAAAGGGAACTCTCCCATACTGTTGGTGGGAATGTAAATTGGTGTAGCCACTATGGAAAACAGTATGGAGGTTCTTCAAAAAACTCAAAATAGAATTGCCATATGATCCAACAGTCCCACTCCTGGGCATATATCCAGAGAAAACTCTAACTTGAAAAGATACATGCACCCCAATGTTCATAGTGGCACCATTTATAAGAGTCTAGACATGGAACAACCTAAATGCCCATCTAGGACATGTGTAGATGAATGGATAAAAAAGATGTGGTACAGATATACAATGGAATACTACTCAGCCATAAAAAAGAATGAAATAATGCCATTTGCAGCAACATGGATGGACCTAGAGATTATCATACTAAGTGAAGTGAGTCAGAAAGAGAAAGACAAATACCATATGATATCACTTATATGTGGAATCTAAAATATGCCACAAATGAACTTATCTGTGAAACAGAAACAGACTCACAGACATGGAGAACAGACTTATGGTTGGCAAGGGGGGGTGTGGGAGGAATGGACTGGGAGTTTGGGGTTAGCACATGCAAACCAGTACATATAGAATGCATAAACAACACGGTCCTACTGTATAGCACAGGGAACTATATTCAATATCCTAAACCCATAATGGAAAAGAATATAAAAAAGAATGTGTATATATATGTGTAACTAAATCACTTTGCTGTACAGCAGAAATTAACACAACATTGTAAATCAACTCTACTTCAATAAAATAAATTTTTTCTAAGAAAAGAAATATTGGTGGCTATAGTGAAAGATGAATAGAATTGATGGTCCAAGTAGTGCTAAAGTTCATGGTTTGAGGATGCTCCCTACTCAAAGTTGTAACAGTTAAGATTACCTATAAAAGAGAAAAATTTGAAAGATAGCCATGTTCAAAAAAGTATAATAGAACCAAAACAAAACAAAACAAAACTTGATGTGGTAAGTGTAGCTGAAGGCATAGACCTCCTGGGCTTCGAGTGATCAACAAGTACTGACGACCAGTTCAGATCATGCAGAGTAGCTCCCCTTCGCACGAGGAGAGGACCGGGGCCTAAAACACGCATTTAGTGATGGTGTAAATATAAAGTGGTACAGTAACTCTAAAGATAGTAAAATGCTCATACCTTGTAATTCAGCAGTTTCATTTCTGTGTTTGTAACCTAGAAAACCTGGCACACATGCAGAGACTTTTCCAAGGCAGTTAAATGTACATGTTTGGGATCAAGACTTTTGGGCTCAAATTCCACCTCTGTTGCCTTTAGTTATGTACCATGGACAATTACTTAACCTTTCTGTACCCGGATTTTCTCATCTCAGAAATAGAAATAATAAAAATACCCACCTCTTGGGGATTGTTGTGAGGATAAAAATGTGTTAAACACTTGTATAACTCTTAGAATAATGCCTAGCACATAGTAAGGACACAAATCTTAGCTGTAATCTTAAGTATGGCAGTTTTGGTTCTGTTTTAAAAAAAAGACAACAGGCCCCAAATGCAGTCACTTATGCTAAGCCCCACATCACCAAACCAAGACTTAGTTATAGTTTCAGCTCTCTCAGAAACGGAATCTTAAACCAGTCCATCAGGAACACCTGATCAGCCCTAGGTAGGTAATCTGCCTGATAGACCCCTGCCATCCCCTAAGGAAAGTAACTATGCAATTAACCAACCTGCTTTTTTTTGCCTCATATAACTTCCAAGTTCCTGCTCCCTTCTGCTTATAAAAGTCTTTCAGTTTGTACATCTCTTCAGACTGCCTTTTATATCTGTTAGATTGGATGCTGCTAGACTCAAACTGATTTTTGCTCAAATAGACTCTTAAAAAGTTTTGGGTACCTCAGTTTCTCTTTTAACGGTTTGGGTGTCAGAAGAGGGAACCGAAGGAGACCCCGCCCTCAGGAGCACTGAGCAAACAGAGGTACCTGTTGAGCCCCTTGAACTCGCTGCTTTCTCGCAGACTCCGGAGGTCGTGTGGAAGTCCTTCTCGGATTCTAGCTTCGCAGCTTTGTGTTATTTTATGAGCTTTCAGACTTCGAGTATTTCTTTTTCCAGACTAGGTCCAGAAACCAGCTTGAGTCCGACTGGGTCTGACTTAGAAAGCAGACTGGGTCTGGGGACGGACTGGGTCTTGCTTGGAAATCGAACCAGGTGTGGGAACAGATTGGGCCCGACTTAAGCTGAACTGGGTCCAGCTGTTAGGCCTCAGGTGAATAAACTTTTGTTTTTAAGCTGAATAAGCAGGTTAACCTTACCAAAGATAATCTTGAATTATAGTGGCCACAGTGGAGAATTTTTCTCTAAGGTACCACATAAATGGATAAGGTTATCTAGGTTAAAAGTTCTCCACTGTGGCCACTATAATTCGACACTCACCACAAAGTGTGGAGGGAAAATTATTCTTCCTCCTCTTCAGTTTCTGGTGACCAGGATGAGGCCCACTGCGATACTCTGCTCACTCCAGAGCCGGCAGATGGGATCCTGGGAAAACTGGTGGAGGCTGGAAAAAGGTGAGAATTCTTATCAAAGACAGCTCTCCCAGATCTCTGTCTGTGGTGCCCGGTCAAAAGAGGAAGGTAAAATTTCACATTGTCCCTTCCTTTCAAATTTGCAGGCAAAAAAAAAATTTGTAAGAATTAGATCTTTGAACTGTGAATTTGCTATTGGGTACCCGTTTATTGTCGATCTCCGTGTTGTCTAATCTCCAAATATTTGGGGGTCTTCCAGCTAATTTTTTCATACTGAATTTAATATAATTCTATTGCAATCTGAAAAACAACTCGGAATAATTTATATTCTTTTAAATTTGTTAAGGTATGTTTTATGACCCAGAATATGGTCTATCTTGATGAGTGTTCTATGCAAGACTGAGAAAAGTGTGTATTTTGTTGTTGGGTGATGTGTTCTATAAATGTCAATCAGATCCAGTCAATAAATGATACTTTTTAGTTCAACTGCATCCTTCCTGATTTTTTAGTTGCTGGAAAGAAAAAGTGTGTGGAGATCTCCAACTATAATGTGGATTTGTCTGTATCTCCTTGCAGTTCTGTCAGTTTTGCCTGTTTTGATTCTCTGGGGCCCTTGTAACATGACAGTAAGATGTGGGAAATTGAAGTGTTCTATAATCTTATGATACTATCTCATTCCTTGAATGGGTATAAGTCCTTGGGTTGTGATCTTCAAAAATTTTTCGTAGCCTTTTTTTTTTTTTTCCCATGAGATAAGACAGGAGAAGTAGAGGGAGCTGGTTTGGCTAACTGCCCTTCCCCAAGTCAGATAAGATCTGGTAAAGTCCTTTCCTGTGGATAGTAGGCCTTTGCTACAGAGAACACTGTGGGCATATTTCCAAATGGCTACATTTCTTCTCCTCCTGCCAGAAACATGAGAGGATTTTTCTTAGATCTTCACCTTGAGAACAGGGTAGGGTCCCTGGAGGTAATAACCACAAAAGTATTGGGTCCCCCCAAGACTGGGTCCTCCTGAGTTTCTCTCTCTCAAGCTAGTTTATACTTGGCCTCCACCAATTCATCAAAATGTTCCATGCAAGTTTGAGAAAAATGTGAATTGTGCTGTTGTTGGGTGATGTATCTATAGAGGTCAGTTAGATTAAGATGCATTACCACTTGAGTGTTCCTACCAGTTTATGGTTCCAGTGGCGTCTGCTCCAGATAATAAGCAGATTGTGACTGTGAATTTCTGTATTCACCTTGACTCTCCAGATTTCCCAGTGGCAGTGTGTCCTGTGACCCCAATTTTCCGATGGATCTAAGTCGTTGGTTTTCACTTTGTTCAGCATTTTTCTTCTTTGAGAATAGGAGTACCAGCTTCCAAGCTCTTTATATGTCAGAGCTGAAATGCATTGCCTCTATGTATTTTTTAAAGCCGAGTCAATTACTTTGAGGTGAACTCACCTGTGACTCAGTCAGATTATTGAGGATTGTCTTCTACTTTATCTGGGTACAATGGACTTGTGCAAATGATGGGGTAGACCTGAGGCCTTGAGTCCCTCAGTCAGAAGGACCTGGTGGAGTTGTTGGTTTTTTAAGCTGGGTGGTTAAGAAAAATTGGTGAAGATGAAAATATGGGATGATGTTTTAGGGATGAGAGCCCTCACAGGTGGGTCCAAGGAAATACTTCACATAAGGTCTGATGAGATCTGAAGAAAATTCGTACATTAGTGAATGCATGATTGTTATCGCCCAGAGGCTATGATCTCCCAAGAAATATACTTTGTTGCCCTTGAGGAGACGAACAAGTGACCAAAACTACCCCATCGCAGCTGCCTCTTCATGTTCTAAGGACTTCCCTAAAGGAAAGCTACACTTTGTAAAACAGATTAAATGGGCTTCCTAGTCTCCTGAGTAGCTCTCCTTAATGTCCTCTCCTATCCTGCTTCTCCTTGACCCTCATAATGAGAAAATGGGAAGGGACCCCCAGGCACACTAAGAAGATTTCCCTGTGAACTTTCTGGTTTGGAAAATGAACCACCTGGAAAGACACATAAAGAGGAGATAGACTAGGTCGGGAACCTACCCTGCATCTTTCCCCCACTTTCGATCAGCACCCAAAGTGTGCTGTTTATGCCTCCCCACCCCTCACAGTTCCTCCCCCAAATTCTGAGTTTATAGATAATCAGAGATGGTGGCTTTTTTAAACTCACACCTGCTCACAGAAGGAGAGACTAAATAAGGGGAGGTGTCAGAAAGAAACACTCTCCCAGGACTCATGTGAGGCATCTGCAAAACAAGAACCAGATGCGTGAGTGTCAGTTATTCTCATGACAAAATAGCAAATAATACCACACTGGATCTCCTGAACCTCAACGATTGTTGATTATACTGACAGGAGGAAAGAGAAGGGAAGAAAGCACTGTAAAGTTTTACACCATCACTCAAAAATTAGAATACCCAGGTACATATTACAGTATGTTTTATGCAATAAAAAAAGTACAGAATAACACATTTTCTTGAGTCTAAGATGTAACAACCAATTTAAAAACAACTTTTATGGGAAAAAAACCAAACCCTAGAGCCCCTACCCTATTAACCACACATATCTATTGTGGAATGCCTCCTGGCACTAAAAATGTTAAAATGTTTAAATCTGAGCATCTTATGTTTGTGGAAACACACTATTTTATGGACTCTACTAAGTTACATCATTCTGAAATAAAACATAACAATGAGGGTCTCAACTTCCTTTGATGTAAATGGATCAGCTTAATGAAATTGAAAAATATTTATACAAACGAAATTTTGACTTATCCATTACCCTAACATTAATAATTCATTAAAAAGTTCTCTGAAAGTAAGTTACAACATTGCACATGAAAAGAGTATAGATGCTTCTAGAGATGAACTTACGAACACTAACAGGTATTAAGGCAGTAAGTATAGGAGATACCAAAAAAACAGAATTAATAACATCATCTGGTAAATCAGTCTCGGGAACAATGCACTCTGGACATACTTGAAAAATTAGTCCTTAGACAAAGACATACAAAATCTTCACGGTTCATGGGGAAAAGGGTAAGGACGTTTATAAATTGAACATGTTTGCCTAGGTTGATTTATTGTTTCATAAAGCATTTGACACATGTACAACAGGAGAATGAATTCTTAAGTATTTAGATTAGTTTTTCACACACAATCAAATAAATTGGCAAAAATAAGGAGACATCTGTATTGATGATGAAAAAGCAATGGCAGGAAGGAACACAGGAGCAGTGGAGAAGCTGTTGCCATAGTATGTGCAAAGACTCACTGTGTTTCATCGACAAGCACAGGGTTGTTAAGAAAATGTAACATCATTGGAAATAGTTGTAAATAATAAAGATAGACTGTCAATATACTCAGATACAGTATCTGTGTAACAGAATTTTCAGAGTGTAGTATCATGATGACATAGGCAGTAAAATCAGACTCAATGACAAAGTCTTTACGAAGCATCCTCCTTTGCTGTCCACCCCAGTATACAGTGAAATGGCTCCCTCCTTTAAAGCACATCGTGGGTTTGCAAGGGTGCCGTTTTTCTGCAGTAGGGTGGTAGGTGGCTAGGTTCTTAGTGCAGCTAGGAAGGAAAGCCACACAGCCTTCCTAGCAATGAGACACCTTTCTTCGGACTTTAGTCCATGCAGTTTCAGCAGGGCTACCCCTCCCCTGTCTGTTTCTGGCTGGCGTTGTGGCATCTGAGCACCACAGGCCTCCATGCCTGCTCAACTCTCCTGTCTCCACGTGGCGAACACGAAACTCAGGAAGGAAAAATCAAAAGAAAGGAACTGGTTTGCTTCTGGAAAGGGGCATATTATCAATACTTCCCCTGGCTTCTCCTGTCAGAAGCAGGCACTAGTTTGAATCAAGAACCTCTCAATCGATTTATTCATTCACGCATTTGTTTATTTCAGGCCAAAAAATTGGGTGCCTATTCTGTGCAATGCACTATTTTAGGTACTGAGAGGCATCTGTGAAAGCACCCTAATCACAAGTTCAAGAACCTCTACAGCCCATGAGCCCCAACTTAATGCTTTGACTTAATTTTACCAGTAATAGGAAAAGAGTTCCAGAATTTCTTATTATATTTTCTTTAAGTCAAAATTGAGAACAATTCACTGTTATTTCTTAAGAAAAACACTGCTGGCTAAATATCTCTCAAATATGAGTAACCAAATTCAACTGAATTTTGTTAGCTAAACCTCACGTGGGACCTGACTTAACCTCATAAAACCCTTCATCAAACACACACACCTAATTCCATGAAGCACTGGTAAGTAAGGTTGATTTTTACTGACATTTTCATGGGGAGATAGGGTAGTGCTTTAAATCCCACACCATATAGCAAGGCTTTCTAAACATCCTCTTCAAAGATCAGTTCTGAATGCCCTCCATTTCCCCTTCAGATTCTATCTCCACCTTTCTCCACCCTGTCCTGTGCCTTAGAAGGTGGACCTGTGTTGACTACATCATTGGGCTTCCTTGCCCTGTGGCCAATGGTGAGTTCCAGCAAGAAGTAAGAACAGAGTAAGAGACTGAGATCCCCCAGTCTGGATGTTGTCTTTATCCCACATCCTAAGATGGAAGGTTTTACCCCTGGATAGGCAGCCATTTTATCATGGGGCTCACAGCCTCCAGGTTCTGATAATTGGTACTTCCCTTTGGATCTGGGAATGATAATAATGTCTTTTATTATTTTTTTTAAATTAATGCAGGGATTCTGCACTGTCCCTTATGGTTTTCCTACATACTGCATACATCTCAATCAATAGTCCCTTAATTAAACTCACTTCAAATTACCCTAATTTGAATGTGCCATCTGTTTTCTGCCAGTACCACCAGCCAATCTAATATCCCCATTTCCCCCAAAGCTCTACTGTCTAAGGTACATGTCGCGTGTCTGTATCTTTCTCAGCCGCTCTCATTCCTCCCTGATATATCCTCCTCCAGACAGTGTTCCACATGCTGAGCCCATTCTGCACTCACACACAAAATGCTCATCTAGAAGTTTTAGCAAAATGAAATCTGGTTATTAGCTTAAAGAACAACCATTTTCTCTACCTCAGAACCTGTTCTGGGAAGATCCACTGTATTTTACTACAGTTTCCTGCTGGTTAGAAGGACTGCAATATTTCCTTGTGGCACCTAGAGTCACCCACTCATGGTCCATTCACCCACCAATCCCCCCGGTTCTTTTATGGGGTAGAGTGTAGGACTATTTCTGAATCTCTCTTTACTCTGCTGGGTTCACCAAGGCATTTAGAAATATAAAACCGGGGCAAGTACTACACCTGCAATGCAGATACATTCAATAGCATCCATATTCAAGGAGGAGGAGGAAAGCAGAGTTTTGAGTCAGGTTCCCTTCTCCATTTCTCCTACATGAAGCCTCCCCTATGTTTCCAACTCATATCTATAAGCAGCATCAAGGGAACCCCTTCCAATTCCTGTAAATGTAGAAGACTTGTGCACTCTGCCATAAAATGTATTACACCCTCTCTCTAACTTTTTGAAATGTTAGAACATTTCAAACTCCCAAAGTCCAGAGAAGACTTCAGTTTGATTGTGAACATGTCCTATTCATATGAGGCTCTTCTAGATATATCAGTTTATGCTTCAAGGGCTCAACAATAGCAAATCAGGGGTGTGATCTCTGGCAGGGGCCATGGACTGGCTGCGAGGAGCCAACCAGGCCAAGTTTTGGGCCAGCATCTTGCTCCTCATGAGGTTCAGATGCTGAGTTATACACCTAGGGACTCCGGCTTCCCTGAGTCAGCCAAGCAGCTACTGACAAAATTGTGTTGGCTGGCAAGGTCTATCTGGGGTTTAAAAGCAGTGTTTAGACACCAGTGGCCCCCGCACTAACCTGCTCTAGCTGATGAGTTTTGGAACTGTGTTGCCCACCATGTTTTTACAAGGCTCGTTGTCAGTGTCTCTCAAATTTAAACGTAAGTGCCGAGCAACTTTGTTTCCTGTTGACAAGCTCTCGCAGACTAAGCAACAGAATCAAGTCTCTCTCCCAGGCCTTGCTGAATTATCTTTAGACATTATGGTACAAGCACAGTCCCTAATGCGGGTCCTAAAACAGGACCCTGTAAAGTTCCATTCAGTTCTCCTCTTACAAGACTTGCTATCTACATGTCCCTGAAATGTTTTAACCTTGACTCAGAGTCATCTGCCCTCCCTGGCTCTACACTCCTTGAAAACTCTTCTAGTAACTAATCGCAAGAGGCTTCTATTCTTCTATTCATGGTTCCATAGCTAGCCTGATGGTTTTCCCCATAGCAGAGTATTTTAACAGAGGATGCCTGGTCTCAGTTGCCTTTAGATATTTGTTGGTTAATGAATGATTATTAGGAAATCGCCATATCTTTTCACCAGAGAACTATTGGAATATAAGTCTTCAAGATTAAATTCAGAGACTCAGGTGCTATTCCGGCCACCTACTAGCCAAGTGATTTCTAACCAGTCTTTCTGAGCCTCGGTTTACTCTTCAGAAAATTAGAGCACTGGACTAAATCACGGAAGATAAACAGTTTTCCTCCCATGTGTCAACTTCTGTTTGAATAGTAATGGCTAACCATAGTGCTGTATTGAAAAAGATTCAATAGTCAAGTTCAGGCTCTGTGGGAAAGAAGGTTATAAGAGGTGAAGGGTCAGGACTCATACTATGTATTTGCCTCTCCTGGACTAGATGATTTCTAATTCCCCTATTCAAAGCAAAATCATGACAGACATTAAAGATTTCTTCAGTGCCTGACCAGGAGCCACTGGTCCATCTGTAGATGGGCCTATTAGCTAATAAGCCATTTTGAGTGCATTGGCCTGGAGAATATAGAAATGCCAGTCAAGGATTCCAGGTAATGCAGTGAGTGCTATCTTAGTCACTGTGTAATTCCTTCTGGGAGGTCTATATCCCTGTTAATATCGTGAAGTATAATCATATCAATTCTCCAAAGGTAAACATGTTCACATGACAACTATATTATTTGTCATGTTAGAAATGGATATGAATTTTCTCAATAAACTGTTTCCCTCAATCACTCTTTAAAAATACAAATTATACTTTTATATGCTGAAATATGGGGGCTGATATCTGCAAAAGAATTCTGTGTAGGTTTTAAATAAAATTAATTTCCAAAATATACAAACAGCTTATACAGCTCAATATCAAAAAAACAAACAACCAAATAAAACATGGGCAGAAGACCTAAATAGATATTTCTCCAAAGAAGATATACAGGTGACCAGCAGGCACATGAAAAGATGCTCAACATCACTAATTATTAGAGAAATGCAAATCAAAACCACAATGAGGTATCATTGCACACCGGTCAGAATGGCCATCATCAAAAGGTCTATAAATAATAAATGTTGGAGAGGATGTGGAGAAAAGGGAACCCTCCTACACTGTTGGTGGGAATGTAAATTGATGTTGCCACTATGGAGAACAGTATGGAGGTTTCTTAAAAAGACTAAAAATAGAGCTACCATATGATCCTGCAATCCCATTCCTGGGCATATATCCAGAGAAAACTCTAACTCGAAAAGATACATGCACCCCCAATGTTCATAGCAGCACTATTTACAATAGCCAAGACATGGAAGCAACCTAAATGTCCATGGACAGATGAATGGATAAAGAAGATATATATGTAGAGGAATATTACTCAGACATAAAAAAGAATGAAATAATGCCATTTGCAGTGACATGAATGGACCTAGAGATTATCATACTAAGTGAAGTAAGTCAAAGACAAATATGATATGATGTCACTTATATATAGAATCTAAAAACAATGATATAAAAGAACTTATTTAGAAAACAGAAATAAACTCACAGACATAGAAAACCAACTTATGGTTACCAAAGGGGAAAGGGGGTGAAGGAGGGGTAAATTAGGAGTTTGGGATTAATAGATACATACTACAGTATATAAAATAAGTAAACAACAAGGACCTACTGTATAGCACAGGGAACTATTTTCAATATCTTGTAATAACCATTAATGGAAAAGAATCTGAAAAAGAATATATATATATGTATAACTGAATCACTAAAAAAAATACAAATTCCACTTTTATACTTTGAAATATGGGGACTGATATCCACAAAAGAATTGTATGTAGGTTTTAAACACACTTGTTCTTTTATGTTTACAGTAAAATGTTAAGCCCAAAGTGACTACTTCTTAATTTTGGTCTTTTTATTTTTTCTGTTAGTAAAGCATATGTACAATATGCGAAATATTTTACCCTAGGCTGTAAAGGGGAAGGGTGTAACTAACATTTCCTTTTCAGTCTGAAAATTTACAGGAATGCGCTAGCACATCTGTATGGAATTAGCAGAGCTGATTCTATAGATTCATGTGACCCACCAGTTCTAGTTTCCGTGCTTCTGAGATCAGCCTTTTTTTTTCTCCCTTTTAATAAAAATATGACTTGTCTATATTATGGGTAACATAATTAAACTAGGATAATACAAAGTTGCTTAAATATAAACTCCAAACCATCAAGTTGCTTCATATGTTTGCATTCACTTGTAAAATATGGTCTCCTGAGATATCTTTCATTGGGCTAAACACCAAAACAAGCAAATGGAAAAACTGAAAAATAAAAAGACAGCATTATGGGATTTCAAGGTTGACAAATTAAGCGTTCCTATGTAATAAAATGATTTCATCTTGGAATCTTCTTTTGCTATTTAATTTATGGACTCTGTGTGATCCAAGATTACATTTCACAAAAGTGTAAATACATTTAAGACAGAGTACACGTGCTTCATTAATCATGCTATCAGACATTCAGTCCTAAACCGTAGGCATTTTTTATGTGGCTCCACTGGGAAATCACTCATGGTGTTAATATTTTTGACTCCTAAGGGCTTGTTTACTTCAACTTTTTACTTTTTTTTTAAATTAGAGTTCCAGTTTATTAGAGAAGCTTATTTGTCTATATAAGCCATTGAAAAGACATACAACTTAGAAACAGTGACAGAATATAGTGCATAATATCAGAAGCCTTGAGAAAGATGCTCGATTGTTTTTTAATACCAAGCCATAGGTCCAAAATGACAGGAGAGCTCTCTTTTATCGACTAAAAACATACGATTATATAAGCACACATATAAGAAGCAAACTACAAGCCAGTACAAACTAATTACAGTTCTGTGGAAGAGTTTTATGTCTAAGTCTTTAGAGTAGTCAAAAATATTTTCTAGAGGAATTAGTAAAGGTAGTGTAGAGTGGATACATTTTAAAATGCAGTTTGTTAGAGATGAAAGAAAAGTTATATTCTATGTAAAGTGACACATGCAGAAGTTTGGAGACAATAACATAAGTGTAAAGATCCATGTTAGTAATCAGTAATGATGATAATAACAATGATTGGACAATAACATGTAGGACTAGAGAGAAATCTCACTTATTTCACAGAAGTAGAAAATCCAGGCCAAGTGTATTTCCAAGTATGAGATAGGGTAGTTGATATCTTGGAATACACTAAGAAGTTTGGATTTTATTTTAGAAGCTGTAAAGAGGGGGGATATTGTGTCTGAGCTGGGAGTGAGGAAGATGACTTGTCCAGTCTGGTTCTATATAAAAATGTGTCTATATAAAGAGGGATTTACTATGGCATGATGGTTGCTAAGAAGGCTAAGTAGTATCTAGTTTGGGGGGAAAGTGAGTTTGAAACAAGGTCATAAAAATGGAGTGTTAAGAAACTGGAAACTCTGCAAAGCAAAATTCAGGCTGGAGAGAGAAAAAGTAGAGAAACACTAAGATGGTAACCCTAGGAAAACCCATAATGGTCTGTTGTTATGTCAATTCCAAGGTCATCTTAAAAAATCATTACATGAAAGAAGGTAAAAATATTTCAATACCACTTTTGAATTAAAAAAATAAATCTAGTGTAACACCAAAGGTAGCCAAGTCTATGTTGTTCTTTTGAAACACTAAGAGAATTAAACTTTAAAAAGTCTTCAGTAAAACTTTAAAAATATCATCTTAGCGATAAAGTCACTAAAAAGATATTAATACAAATATAAGGAAAATTGTAGGAAAAAATTTTACTTGCTTTATATATTGAGAAAGGGATTTAAACGAACTTTTGAGAAGTATCTTAAGAATGAACATCCTTTAACATAGTAGCTTAAATTACTCTTCATATGATCAGGGAGCCATTCTGTATTTGAACAGGAAAATCTTATTTATAAAGGGTTTCCTCATCCAAGAACCTTAAATGTGCTATTTCAATTGGCTTCAAAAATTTACTCCATGAATTGCCTAATATAGTTTAAAGATGGGAAATTTGAAACTGCCAGACTCTACTTTCATAAGAAACTTTCACTATTCCAGAGGGATGAAGGGAAGGAGGACAGAAGTAAAAGAAAATGGGAGTGTGTAAAAGAAATTCAGACAAATCCATAATTAATTCAAAAATTTTAAATATTAAACATGTAAGTCTACTAGCAACTTAATATCACTTGCATCTATTTTCACTTTTCCTAGGGAAATACTCTTAATTGAATTAAGAAATTCCTTTGGTTGATGGGGGGGGGAAAGCAAAAACTTGCTTATTCACTGTTCTTTTAAAGTGGATAATAGAGTTTTTATTGACTATATTTACACGGTTTCAGAAAAAATTAAATCAATTTCCTGCATATTGTGCCAATATAATAGCCAAAAACGATTTTGGAAAAGGCATACAAAAGTAAAAATAATATAAAAGTGAGTGCAGTAATTTAAAGTTTTTGTTTAGATAAATGGTTTGGTTTCTTAAATAAATTAGATGACTTAGAAAGTGGAAAATGAGCATTTTCAAGATGAATATTTCAGTAATATAAGTTAAAGCCGTAATATATGCCAATATTAACGTATCCCTAAGAATCTTATCCTTGTTTCTACACCAGGAAGAGTCTCAAACAGAGATTTCATGTGTTCCCTTTTAAAGTTTTAAAAATAAAAATTCAATGGGTAAATATTTAGAGAGTAATAACAATGACTAGATTTAATGAAAGGATTTAAATTCTGGTTGGAAGGTTATTCCATATTAGGAAGTCTCTTCGTATAATATTTATCAAACTGATAAAATTTAAAATATTATGTCTTTTGATTCACTGATTGCAGCTTATTTTAAAAGTACTCAATAAAAAATAGAAATCTTTCTTTAACATAATAAAGAGTATCAGCCAATTTTAATATTTTATTTAATGGTGAAAAAATAGAAGTAATCTTATTAAACTTAATTTTGTATTAGTATCACTAAATAAATAGCAAAACTTTGATAGCTGATATGTATCATTCTCGTGATTAATACCATTTTAATAATGTATGAAAGAAAAAAATTTGTAATTTATTTTTTAGAAATAAAAGCACAGTATTACTTTTTTGGCAATATCAACAGAAACTAAATGTAAATTTTATTCTACAATGCCAGGATTTTTTATAAATAATTAGGATTTATAAAATTACTTATATGTAATTTAGAATGATTTCATTTAATATACACAAATTGATAATATACATATCAAAAAGAAAATATTTTTAGAAGTTGTTTTCACAATAACATCAAAATAAAAACTACAGTAGTGTCCCTTATCCACAGGGGATACATTCCAAGACACCCTGTGGATGCCTGAAACCTCAGATAGCGTCAATCCTATACATACTATTGTTTTTTCCTATACATACATACCGATGATAAAGTTTAGGCACAGTAAGATACTAACAACAATAATAAAATAGAACAATTATAACAATACACTAATAAAAGTTATGTGCTCTCTCTCAAAATATCTTACTGTACTGTAACTCACCCGTCTTCTTGTGATGATGTGAGATGATAAAATGCCTACGTGATGAGATGAAGTGAAATGAATGACGTAAGCATTATGACTTAGCATTAGGCTTGTACTCACCTTCTGTTGTCAAGGAAGGAAGATTATCTGCTTCCAGCGATTTCTTTTTCCTTCCACAGAATTGCACGGATAGAAAACTCCTTCTTACCAGAGATCTTAGCAACTTCAGCATTCGAAGCTTTTTCTTTTCTTATTAAGTCGAGAACTTTCACCTTTTCACTTCAAGGAAGCACTTTACGATTTTCCCTTGGCATAGTGGAATTGCCGGCATCACTACTCTTGCACTTTGGGGCCGTTATTAAGTGAAATAAGGATTACTTGAACACAAGCACGGCAATACTCAGTAGATCTGATGACCGCGTGGGCAGTTAAGTGACCAATGGGTGGGATACGCTGGCGGAAGGGATAGTTCTCATCTGGGGCGGAACAGAGCAGGATGGAGCGAGGTTTCATCACGCCGCTCAGAACAGCACGCAATATAAAACTTATAAATTGTTTGTTTCCGGAATTTTCCATTTACTATTTTGGACCGAGGTTGCCTGCAGGTAAGTGAAACTGAATCCACGGATAAGGGGGACTACTGTACCTGGCAAAAATCTTGCAAGGAAGTACATGTGAAAGATATTATAAACCTTTTTTGAGCAATAAAGAATAACAACGAGTAAAGACATATCTCTCATTCTTTTTTTTTTTTAATTTTATTTATTTATTTATGGCTGTGTTGGGTCTTCGTTTCTGTGCGAGGGCTTTCTCTAGTTGTGGCAAGCAGGGGCCACTCTTCATCGCGGTGCACGGGCCTGTCACTATGGCGGCCTCTCTTGTTGCAGAGCACAGGCTCCAGACGCGCAGGCTCAGTAATTGTGGCTCACGGGCCCAGCTGCTCCGCGGCATGTGGGATCTTCCCAGACCAGGGCTCGAACCTGTGTCCCCTGCATTGGCAGGCAGATTCTTAACCACTGCACCACCAGGGAAGCCCCTATCCCTCATTCTTCAATGAGAAGAATAAATTTTATAAAGATGCCCCTTCTTCTAAAATTATTTACTGGATTAATACAATTTCTATAGAAGTCAATGCAGTTCTCAAGTTCATCTAGAATGATAATTAGATAGAGCGATGCAAACGGATGTTTACTCTGTGGAGTCACCCAGCATTCATTTCCTCCTTATCGTGTTCTTGTGTTCACTTCTTCCACAAATGGCCTATGTCCTCAAGGGAAGCTCACCTCACTCAGGCCAGCGATGGCCCAAGATTGGCTTAAACCAATCAGCTACTCCCACTTGCTCACCAGACAGGGTGTATCAAGAAAGGTCCTATGACCTAGTTTAGAAGGATGCATATTTTACTGGAAGCTTCAGAGAAAAAAAACTGCTTCTCTTAATTAGAAGTTACTTGAGACACTCTCACTTCACTCCCTGTTAGGCAGAGGCCATCCCCTAGAACACTGCCTGACACCAAGTTGACTTTCAAAAAGTTAACTTGCTAATTAGAACACTGCAGCCCTCCTAGTGAAGCTGCACGGGGGGAGAAAAAGTGACACACAGAGGAGGGCAAAACCAAGAAAAATAATAAAGAAGTGAAAACTCTTTGTAAGCAATGCCTTTAAGCGCTCCATGGTGGATGTCTGTCATTTGTGACTGCCCAATATATTTTGAACTCCTTCTCTAGATTTTAATAGTTTCCTACATTGTGAGTCTTGCCTTGCCAATGGAGAAACCACCATCTGTCTCAATTTCCTTTGCCTCAGTCATTAAGAACCATGACTTCACCTCTGTAACCAAACATACCCAAAGGAGGACTGAAGAGGAAAAGAACTGCATGAGGAAATGGGCGGAGGGTGGAGGCGTCTCTCAGTGGCTGGCAGCAGAAGTAGTGTGTTCGGTGCCCAAGGTGGTCAGGGCAGGAGAACAGCAGAAGAAGCGTGGTTCTGAAGGGGACAGTGGTGGTGGCAGTAGCAGAAAAACAAAACACAAACAAACACAGCTCTAGAGAATGATTCTGGGCATTCTTCCTGGAGCCTCAGCCTCTTCCTCCAGTTCTTCCAATGATTTTGTATGCTTTCTCATATCCTTTAATAAGCATCTTATTGATAAAACAAGCACAGTGAATTCTGTTGTCTACCGCTAAGAGCCGTTACCAACACACAGCCTTACTTCTGTGTACTCTTATTTTTTAATCTGCTTTGGGTTGGAATTTCTACTAGTCACAACTTAATTCATTCCAAGGTAGCAATGACAACTTGGAAAAATGAAGATTAAGGAAAACTAGAATTAGTTCTGGGATATTAAACATATTCTTAGTATATGAAGATATCACCTAGGGAGGGAATGTATTCAGAGAAAGTCAATTGCCAGGTCTGTTTAGAGGCCTGGTGCCGGGACTGAAATTAGTAACTGGTAAGGTGGGAGGACATGGAGAATGCAGTGTTATAGGATAAAAGTAAGGAGCAGTTTTCAAGAAAGAGGGAGTGATCAATTATTTCAAAGGTTGGGATTGAGTAAAGTAAAATTATTAAATGAGTAGGTGTAAAATGAACACAGAATCATACCCACTGGATTTGGTAACTTAGTATTCATTTGGCAACACTGAAAAGGAGTAGTTTCTATACAATGGTACCAAAAAAAAACCCTTAATTGGCCTGGGTTTAGGAACTAATAGGGTGCCCCTGATGTAACTGTAGCTTCAGCAAAGCTCAAGTCCCATCCCCTCCTCCTGACTTACCACAGTTCCCTCTGCCGAGGAACAAGTGGATTAGGAAGCAGCACTGGAGCTGTGACTTCTAAGGAAAGACGCTTGTGGAACCAAATTAAAATTACCCCAACCAACAGCAACGTAAAATCCCCGGAGAAACTCTGTGCTGACTTGTTTAGATATGCAAAGGAAAACGACCTCAAAATTAGGAGACCAGATGGGATGCCTACCAACATTCAGGATCACTACAAGAAAAATTCCTTGTGGTGAAACGTTCTAAGAGTTGGGATTCTTTTCCAGTTCACAGTTCTCAAGTGACTCACTGACTTGAACAGTCCTTCAGAGACCTCCATCTGTACTGAATCAAGAGTAGAGATTGAGGTCACCGTTGCAGATGCTTAAATCAACTATTTTAATAAATTGGTTATCAGTTGCTAAATAAATACGTAGAGATGAGGAAGCAGGGACAGCAGTGAAGAATGGAAAAGAAATATAATATCTAGAATGAGGCACAGAGACAAAGCAGACTTCTTTTTTAAGATGAGGGATAACTTAAGAATGGTGGAATGCTGGTGCTGAACAGAGGGACAAGCTAGAAGAGTGAAGTTTTTCATGAGCCTGGAGGAGAAGAGTTCCAAAGCATTAAGTGGAGGAGTTGGCTTCTGAGTGAAAAATGGACACTTTTTCCAGTAGAGGTAGAAGTGAGGCAAAGAAGTTCAGATGCAGTTAGCTGAGGAGATTTGGTAGTGAGAAAATGAAGAGGTTCTCATCTTATTTGTTTTATCACCTCAGTGAAGCATAAGTGAGATCATCAGGTGATAGAGGGAGAAATGTGGAGAGGTGCAGAAGGTTTAAGAGAGTGGAGAAAGCATTAAATATTTGTATTGAAAGTAGGAAAATGAACTTACATAGATATAAAACATTTTTATCATTGCAGATAGTTCTCTTGTATTACACTATTTCAGAGAAGTATTCCATTCTTTGGAAGCTGATACAAGATGTAGAGTTTAATCAAGATTAAGTTTTTGCTAGGTTAGAGGCAAAGGAGTTGAGGGTATTTGCATGGAAGATCCATGGAATGTAAACTGGCTAAGGAAAGAAGTGAAATAAAAGAGAGTACAGAGAAAAGTGTAAAGGGGTGATAACGGATCAGTAATTTCAATGATGTTGAACTGTTGCATTGGGGCATTAGAGTAAGTGAGCTGGCATAGCAAGTGAAGATAAGAGAATAATAGCAAGTTTAAAACAATTATTTCAACGATGGTATAGTTACTGGTAATATTGTTTAATGTGTGACCATGGGACTGAGTACCTGAGGTTGGATGTAATGTTCATTGAAAATAAGGAAGTCCAGAACCTGGGAGGCTAGAGTATTGAATATGTTATTGACATGGATGTTGTTCCATGGGAATTATGACAGTAGTAGAACAGGACAAGAAGAGATTAATCTAGGAGTTCAAGACTTCAGTAAACGACAAGGAATGATGAAGAATTGGAAGAGGACAATGAGGAGGAGCAGGGGAAGATAAGGTCCAATGGTAAGAGCATCAAAGGAACTGGGGACTCTGAAAATAGAAGGAGAGATGTTTTGATAGCAGCAGCGAGGAACAAGGAGGGCATTTACTTGCACACTGCCCCTTTTTTTTCATGAGGTTTGAAAAAAAATTATCCTCTAAAGAAAGTTGCAAGGGAACTGGTGTCAATGAGAGCCCCCAGGCTTCCGATAAAGCTAAAGGAATTAAAACAGTGTAGTATTGTTATAAAAGTAGACAGGGTAATGAGACAGAATACATAAAAGGAAGTAGGGCCTAATACATATAAAAATATATTATAAAACACCACAAATCATTAAGAAGGGGTGTTGTATTTCATAATTAGTGCTGGGCATTCAGCTCACCAAATATCAGAAAATATAAGAAAATCAAAACAATAATCAAATTTCTTTTTTTTTTTTCAAATTTCTATTTAGGGAAGTGCTTTCTAAGTTTTGAAGACTGTGTGGCAGAAAAAAATTTTAATTGACAGATTTTAAAACTTTTGTAAATAAAAAAGAAAGCACAATTATAAAGTAAAAGATAACAGTCAAACAGGGAAAATGTTTTCAACAAATACTGAACAAGGAAAGGGATTATCATTAATGCATAGACACCTTCTTTATAGGAAGATCAAAAATAAGAATTTGCTCTCATCCCTCCCTTGACCTGACTGAAAAAAAATGCAAAAAGGAATAAACTCACAACAGTGAAAAGAACAGGAAGAGAAGCTTACCCATGGAGGAGAGCTTTTGATAAATTTAAATAGAGAATCTCCAGAAGGTACAATGTTTAACTACTAGGTATTTCAGAAAAGGGGAACAGAAAAGATGGAGGAAGTAAATAATCAAATAACTGAAGAATACCATCATTCTCGAGGTCAAAGGGGTCCATGACATATTCAGCATAATGAATGAAAAAAAGACCCCTCCTATAAAGTTTTTGAACCTCAAATAAGAATAAAGATTACCACATTTTCTAGAAAGAAAGGGACAACAAAAATCCAATTCACTTGCAAAGGCAGGAGAATCGGACTGACATTAATCCTTTTCAGCACCCTGACTGACAGAAAACAATGGAGCAGTAAAAGTGAGGGGGAGAGGTAGGGGCCAACAAACAAATGAGACATCTTGCCAAGAAATAATACCAACAAATTATAGGTCAGAATAAATATGTTTTCAGGACTTCAGGACAACTTTTTATTTAAATTTGTGTGTGGTTGTTTTCTTTTGGATGAATATTATTCAACCTACGTCATTTGGGGGGAGTATTCCCTATTGTGTGCAATATTGGTGGGGCGCAGTTCTATGCCTTCAACTGCAAAAGACAAATAGGTATGTCTTCCCCCAGAGGCCATGTGGGCCAGTGCTTAAACTGAGCCACTGGACACTCATTTCCAGAACTCTGAATCAGAAGTGAATGATGTAAAGATGAAGGGGATGATATAAATCCTTAAGGGTAGCTGGAATAATACCTAGTGGTGACCGAAGGCCTATTCCTGCTAAAATATAGTGGTTATACTTCCTTCTTGAGTCTGCTTGTATCTTGAGCCTCACTGAATAATTCTTAACAAATTTGTGAGCTATCCAAGTTCCTTCTAAAAGATTCCTTCCTGCTTAGGATAGTCAGTTTCTTCAGCTTGCGACTAAGAATTTTAGCTTATTTTCTATTTTACCGGTTTCCAGGTACCAGATCATCAGGAATCAGTAGGGAAATTTGGCCCAGCGGGAGCTGAAGGCAAATAGCTAATCATCATATTCCTCATTTGTTATCTACTACCACTTGAGGTCAAGCCTTCGGTGAAACTCATTACCAGTGCAAATGAACAGTATAAAGAGCATGAGGAATTCAAAGATTACTAAATGGTGTGGCTACTTCTGAAGGCCTCAAATGTATTAAAGGAAGGAATATGTCCATCAAATCCCTAAGTTCTCAGTCAAAACCAAAAGTGAAACCTAAGAAGTGTCTATAATTTTGCTAAAATAATCTTATTTCTTAAAGCCAAAGAACTATCAAACCCAAAGACCAAACTTGAGATCTGACCATGAAGATTGCTGATACACAACGTCAATTAAATTCATCACCTAGTTATGTCTTGATAAAGATACATGTTCTACAGACATTGAATTCAGTCTTCAATTTTGAGGGGATAGATATGGTTCTAATTGCTTGCTGTGCTGGTAAACAAAGATATGGACTCTCAACAGTGGTCCTCGCTAAATAAAATTGAAATGCCAGAAATTCCTTGGTATAACAGGGAGGAAAGAATTCAGACTTCAAGATACAGGAGAGCTAATGTGTATTTATCAAGTGTGTCCTGCCCACCCCACACTATGTGCCCTGAAAGATCCCAGAAAGTACTACCTTTACCAAAGGTTTGTGTCCTGTTAGGTGAGAAGAACACCACCACCTAAGGAATGAAGAAATGGTAAATATTTGAGTCAGTACTCAAAAATCATCTTTACTGCTACATGCTAAGTGTCTCAGAGTCAGGGTTTCACCAGAGAAACAGAATCAGTAGGATAGAGATATATTGTAAGGAACTGGCTTATGTGATTGTAGAGGCTGGCTAGTTACGTCTGAAACTCTCAGGGAAAGCTGTTAGGAAGGGTAAACTGGAAACTCTTGGGCAGAAGCTGAAGATGCAACCCACAAATGGAATTTCTTCCTCCTTAGGGAAATCTCAATTCTGCTCCTCAGGCCTTTAAATTGATTGGATCAGGCCAATCCAGATTATCAAGGATAATCTTTACTTAAAGTGATTATAGATGCTAATTAAGTCTACAAAATATCAATATAATACCTTCACAGCAACATATGGATTAGTGTTTGATTGAATAACTGAGTACTATAGCCTAGCCAAATTGACACATAAAACTGGAAAATTATATTACTATGAGAAATTAATGAAGAACCAAATAAATAGATGTTCCATGCCCATGGATTGTTAGACTCAGTAAAAACTCAATATTGATGAAATTCCATTCTCCAAACTTGATCTGCAAATTCAGTGCAATCTCAATCAAAATCTAAGCAGACTTTTCTGTAGAACTTGACAAACTGATTTAGCTTGAGTTAGGTAATGATTTCTTAGCTAGTTGTCACTCTCCATGAAATAAAAAAGAAAAGATAGACATATTTCATCAAAATAAAAGTATTCTGCTCATCGAAAGACACCGTTAATAAAACATATCTGAGCCTCAGTCTGGGAGAAAGTATTTGCAATACCTATATCTGATAAAGTCCTTGTATCTAGAATATATAAACAATTCCTACAACTCAATAATAAAAAGAAAAACAAAGAATAAAAAATCAGCAAAAAACTTGAACAGGCATTTCATGGAGGAAGAAATAAAAATGGTTAATAAGCACATGAAAAAGTGCTTAACATCAATCATTAGTCACCTGGGAAATGCAAATTAAGATCACAGTGGTATATACCGCAAAATCATTAAAACGGCAAAGGTGAAAAAACCAGTAACACCAAATGCTGTTGAGCATATGGAGTAGTCAAAACTTTCCTATATTGCTGGAGGCAGTGTAGAATGGTATAACCAATTTAGAAATTGTTCAGGTAGTTTCTTATAAAATTAAAAGTACACCTACTCTAAGACCCAGAAACTCCACGTTAGTCCTTTACTCAAGAGAAATGAAAACATGTAGACATAGGAAGATGTGTACAATAATCTCTGTAGCAGGTTTCTTTGTAGTAACTCCAAACTGGAAACAACCTAAGTGCCCAACGTCAGCAGAATGGATAAACAAATCGGAATATAAACAGACAATGGCGTACTCTTCACTAATAAAAGGGAACAAACCACTGAAACATGTTACAACACGGAAAATTTTCAAAATTTTTATGTTGAGTTGAAAGAAGCCAGATATAAATGAGTACCTACTGTATGATTCAATATATATGAAGTTCTACAGTAGGCAGACTAACCTATGGTGAAACAAAACCCATACAGCAATTGCCTCTGGGATGGAGGAGTGAGGTGGGGATTAACTGCAAAATTGCAAAAGGAATCTTTGGGTGATAAAAATGTTCTATATTTTAATAGAGAGGGTCACAGGGTATGTGCAATTGTCACAACTCATCAGACTTTACACTTAAAATGTGTGCATTTCACAGTATGTAAGAAAAAGAAAAAAGTGCCTCTGTAGAGTAAGGTTTGTGTAAAGCCGCAGTGGAGCTGAGTTCAGTTGTTTCTTATCACAATATTTTTGCATGATTTGATTTGTGACCATTTGTTTACATTACTTTGATTAAAATTTATTTAAAGTACTCATACAGATTTTCAAGTTAAGATGGTAGAATGAAAATGTCTAAAACTCTCCTTTTCCCTAAAACTAGTGGTATAATAACAAATTAGGAGCAAACCAGCCAAAATTCCTCCATATCAATCAAAAGAAAGGACTGAGCTTCATGCCATACAATCCAGAATGAGCGACCCAAAATGTTGGGGGAGAAGGGAGAGAAAGAGAGAGAGAAAAGAAAGGTTTACTTCAATCCTTTTGGTTCATTGTAGTAAAACAAATTACTGTAACTAGCCTGAAACAACCAACACACTCACTAATACACACAGTAGGCAAGAAATGTTAATGAAAAGCTGCTTTTTTAAAAATTATACTAAGACCCTCATACATAGAGAAAGGTGAACCAACACACAAAACTTGTACCTGCACAAGTTAAAATATGGGAAGATTTAAGTGTCCTCATGGGGGTAGGAAACTAAGAAGAAATGCATCAACTGCCTCTAGCTGTGAGTCTTGGAAATGTTGCCTTTTAGCTGGGTACATTACTGCCTTGAATAAGATGAGTGGTCTGGAAATAAGAAAATAGGGAAGGATGGGTACTGAGTAGGCTACTACTAATCTATGCCACAGACGACAATCTTATCTAGACAAAAGCAAAATTGAAGAAATAGAAAAAATTTCCCTAGAAAGGTTTTGTGTTGAGGAAGAACGTAATGAAAATATGAAACTTGATAGAAGCAGAGAACCTTAGAGATGACAAACAAAAGCTGAAGGAAAATGAAAACTGCAGACCTAAGAAATAAATACTGAAGCAAAACCAAACTAAACAGAAAAAAAAATGACTAAATTTAACAAATTAGACTTGGCCTATAACCAAATTACTAACAAAGAAAAAAGGTTTGAGATAACCACGATGAACATAGAGGAAAAGAAGGAGATTAAAGTAAGTGGACAGCAAGGCAGAGGACCTGAATAGACATTTTTTTCCAAAAAAGACATGCAGATGGCCAACAGATACATGGAAAGATGCTCAATATCACTAATCATCAGGGAAATACAAATCAAAACCACAGTGAGATGCCACCTCACACCTATCAGAATGGCTAACACCAAAAAGACATCAAACAACAAGTGTTGGCAAGGATATGGAAAAAAGGGAACCCTTGTACACTGTTGGTGGGATTGTAAACTATTAAAGGGAACCCTTGTACACTGTTGGTGGGACTGCAAACTAGTGCAGCCACTATGGAAAGCAGTACAGAAGTTCCTCAAAAAATTAAAAACTGAACTGTCATATGATCCAGCAATTTCACTTCTGGGTGTTGACCCAAAGAAAACAAAAATACCAATTCAAAAAGATATGTGCACCCCAATGTTCATTGCAGCATTTTTTTTAGAATAGCCAAGATATGGAAGCAAACTAAGTGTACATCAATGGAAGAATGGATAAAGAAGATGTGGTATACATACATACACACATACATACATACATAATGGAATATTACTCAGCCATTAAAAAATGAATTCTTGCCATTTGTGACAACATGGATGGACCTAAAGGGTATTATGCTAAGTGAAATAAGTGAGACACAGAAAGACAAACACCATATGATTTCACTTATAGTGGAATCTAAAAAGCAAAACAAACAAAACAAAACAAAAACAGACTCATAGATACATAGAACAAATGGGTGGTTGCCAGGGGGGTCGGGGGTGGGAGGGTGGGCAGTATAGGTGAAGGGGATTAAGAGCTGCAAACCTCCAGTTATAAAATAAATAAGCCAAGGGGATGTAATATACAGCATAAGGGATATGGTCAATAAAGAAAAATCAGGCTGAATGTGAGGTGGAAGTGGGAGGGGAGGATCAGGCTGGCCACATACTGATCCAAAACCAGATTAAATGCCATTAAAAAATGCATCAATAATCTACAAAGAGCTAATGAAAGGGTTACGTGATGCCAAAATGTTATGCTTTATGCCAAGCTGAGTAATTATCCAAATATAAAGTCAATAGGTAGACATTCTCAGACAGTAGGCAGATAGCTTTAAAACCAAGCAAACAAATCATGAAATATATATTTGTGAATCTTGAAAAAAAAATGACAACACCAAAATATTCTACCCAAGTAAGAAATGATAGGAGAAATCATAGCAAATATGTGATTAATTTAAATATATAACAATGACTAGGGAGTTCCCTGGCAGTCCAGTGGTTAGGACTCAGTGCTTTCACTGCCATGGCCCAGGTTCGATCCCTGATCGGGGAACTAAGATCCCATAAGCTACGTTATGCAGGCAAAAAAAAAAAAAAAAAAAAAAGACTATTATAGGATGCATGATTGGGGAGAGAAAGGTTAAATTGGCATAAGTTGTGAAAATAATAAAACTGGGGGAAAGAAAATGTAACCATTTCTCATCCTTCTTGGTCATAAATCAATAAACATAGCAAAGTGAACAAATTGACAAGTAGTAGTGTAAGTATATTATTTATATGTTATAAAGGGAATCACCAGAACTAAAATAACAGTACAATTGACAAAAGCAGAAAGTGAGAAAGAGAAAAGAGTTAGGAGAAAGTGCAGTGTGCTAATTATCTAAAATTTCACAGGGAACATCAACAAATGCTGTCTAAAGTTGCTATATCAAGAGGTAGTGGTTAGATAAAATATATAAACTTACAAATGTTTCACTGGCAGTATCTAAAAAGAGGATATAATCCTTCCAAATTATGACAAGGAAAGTACACACTGCATACATTTAACCCAAGTAACAGAAAGAAAGTCCATGCACAAGAAGGCAAAAGACAAAGGAAGCATTTGAAACAAAAATAAAACATAAAATTAGATGACAAAATTAAAACAAAATATATTTGTTTTGACATCGAATGTAAAAGGGATATATTCACACAAAGATGATCAGATTTGATTTTTAAAAATACCAAACAATCTGTTGAATACACAAGAAGCATCCAGAGCTAAAAGATTCAGATTATATGGGAAAACAAGACACGATAGGCAAATATGTAGTAACAAAAAAAAATCTTCATTGAAAATATCAGTATCACCAAGACTAAATCCAAAACAAATGTTAAATAAGGTAGAGATCCATTTTATAGGTATGAGGTATACAGTTTACAATGAGAATAGAGCTGCCATAAATGTGTACATTTATAATAAGAGATGAAAACACAAACTGCAGGAAAACAAGAAGTGGATAGAAACACAGTATTAGCAGCAGATTTTAACTTGCTTCTGTAGGCTTATGACAGACCAACTACACATCAAAATAAGCATACAGAGAATTTTAATAGTATAATTATACTCCAACTAACAGATATGCCTCAAACTCTACAACATGTAAGATATATACCTTCTTTTCATGGAAAATTTAACATTTCTTTCCATGGAAAATTTACAAAACCAGTGCTACATAAAGAACACAGATCATTTCCAAATATATACACAAATACATGAAGAAGAGACCATGATCCATGAATACACTACAATAAAACTAGAAATTAATAATCATAAATAGAAAAAAATCTAGCCACAGAAAAGTATGTGCCTTTCTCTTAAATACTTCAAATTCAGAATGAAAAATGAAGAAAATTTATAAAATACAGATAATGAATACATCCTATATCAAAAAATTTAGGGATTATCTGAAGTTGAGCACTCATAGTTTTACACATTTAAGCAATTAAAAAGGAATCTAAACAAATAAATTAAGCAGTGGACTAATAAATCTGAACAAAAACTACAAAATTAAATCATGCATTTTTTCAAGGAAAACATAAGGAATAAGATAGTAATGATTAAAGCAGAAATTTCTTATTAAAGAAACAGAAAATCAGGAAAACTGATAAAACCTAGAGTGTAAATAAAATTTTGGTTATTAGGGGAAGGGAGAAAACAGAGAGAAAAGGGCAGTTGAAAAAAGCTCTTAGGAACAAGTATGTAGCATTAAAAAAAAATCTTTTCATTATGAAAACCTTCGAATATACACAAAATTAGAGACAGAAATAGAATAAACACCCATGTATCCAATAACCACAACATCTTGATTACCGTAGCTTTTATAGTAAGTCTTGAAGTTGGGTAGTGTCAATCCTCTGACTATTCTTCAATATTGTGTAGGATATTATGGGTATTTTGCTTCTTCTTATAATCTTTAGAATCAGTTTGTCAATATCTACAAAATAACTTGCTGGTATTTTAATTGGCATTGTGTTGAACCTGTAAATCAAGTTGAGAAGAACTGACATCTTAACAATATTGAGTCTTTTTATCCATGAACAAGGAATACCTCTCCACTTATTTAAATCTTCTTTTCTTTCTTCAGAGTTGTGTAGTTTCCCTCATATAGATCTTGTACATATTTTGTTAGATGTATATCTAATTTTTTTACCAATAATTTATTGATATACAGGAAAGCAACCAACTTGTCTATATTGACCTTGTATCCTGCAAACTTACTATAACTATGTATTAGTTCCAGGAATATTTTGTTGATTCTTTGGAATTTTCTAGATAGACAATTATGTCATCTGCAAATAAGGACAGTTTTATTTCTTCCTTCCCAATTTGTATAACTTTTATTTCCTTCTCTTCTCTTATTCCAGTACAATATTGAACAGGAGTGGTGAGAGGGGACATCCCCTCTCTGCTGGAGACAACTCCTTTTTGTTTCCTTCATCTGACATCTTGATTTCCCTTTCTTTCCTGAAAAATATTGTCACTGGGGATAGAACTCTGGATTGACAATTCTTTTCTTTCAGCACTCGAGAAATGTGTGCCACTTCCTTCTGGCCTCCATGGTTTCTGATGAGAAATTTGCTGTCATTTGAATTGTTTTCCCCTACCAGTAAGGTGTCATTTCTCTTGCTGCTTTCTTTGTCTTTGATTTTCATGAGTCTGACTATGAGAAATCTTGATGTGGATTCCTTTGCGTTCATACTGTTCGAGATTTATTCAGCTTCTTGAATCTGTATGTTTATGTCTTTTGCTAAATTTGGCAAATATTCAGCCATTATTTCTTCAAGTAGTTTCTTAGCAGCTCTACATTCCTCTTCCAGATTCTGATGACGAAATGTTAAATATTTTTGTTATAATCTCACAGGTCCCCGAAACTCTGGTTGTTTGCTTTTTCAATCTAGTTTCTCTTTTTGTTCAGTTTGGGTAATTTCTATTATTCCACCTTCAAGTTCATTGATTCTTTCCTCTGTCCTCTCCATTTTGCTGTTAAACCCATTTATTAAGCTTTTAAATTTTAATTATTGAATTTTTCACTTATAAAATTTCCATTTAGTTCTTCATTATATCTTCTATTTCTTTGTTGAGGCTTTCTTTCTTTTTTTTCTTTTTCTTTTGTTTCAAGCATGTTCACAAATGCTCTTTGAAACATTTTTATCATGTCTGCTTTAAAGCCATGGTCGGAAAATTCTAACATGTGTGTCATCTCAGCATTGGTGAGTATTACTTTTCTTTTCTCGTTTACATTGAGATTTTCCTGGTTCTTGGTATGAGGAGTAATTTTCAATTGAATCCTGGACATTTTGGGTGTTATGATACTTTGGATCTTATTTAAGTCATCTGTTTTAGCAGCCTTTTCTGATACTGCACGGGGTTGGGGGTGAAGAGAGAAGGGTGCTGCCTCATTACTGTTAGATGGCAGGAGAAGTCCATGTTCTGCCTCTGTTGATGCAATTGAGGTGTGAGGAGCACTTTGTTATTGCTGGGCAGGGGTGGGAGTACTAGCTCTCCACTAAATTTCTGCTATACCACCCTGGCTGGGAGGGAGAGACATGCTTTATTATTGCTCCCCACGTGGCTCTCCTTGGCTTCCCATGGGGATGGGCAATGATAAGAGTCCTGACTCTCTACTAGGACTCCTCTGATACCATCCCAGCAGACAGGGGCACTTCATTACTGTTAGGTGGGAGTGGAAGTCCAGGTTCTCCACTGGCACCGTGGGGGCAGCAGGGGGATGGAGTGGCCCATTATTTGGCCTTCTCTGACACTACTCTGGGGAAGGACACCTTGTTACAGCCTGGCAAGGATGAACGTTTAAAGTCTTCACTTGGCCTTTGCTGGTTGGGGAAGACCACATTTTTTTTTTCTGTGATGTTTGGCTGGTTATAGAGCAGTTATCATCTACAAGTTTTCTGTCTGGCTAGTATGCCCCTTTCCTGTCCTTTGGGTAGAGAATTCAGGGTTTTCTTGGAGGCTTTTTTTTGGTCTGTGCCAGTTGGCATTTCCAGGCTGTCACCTACTCCAGCACCCAGTCCACAATGTATGAAGCAAAAAAACAAAAACAAAAAACAAAAAAACCCAAGGAATTCACTTCCATGTTGTGACTCAGGTCCCTGGCCAGTCTTCCATCTTCTCTCCACTGATCAGAGTCTTTTTACTCTTTTTTTCTATACATAATGTCCAGGATGTTCAGCTAAGTATACTTAGCAAGAGGAATAGAGGAAAGTACATCTACTCCATCTTTTTAGAACCCTGCCTGTGTTTTTCCTGTGGTATTTTATGTCAAATCCCAGGCATCATATCATTTCACCCATAAAGAATTTAGTCAGTATTAGAAAATATTATTAAAAAATATAGCCACGATACCATTTTCACACTCCTTAAAATTGAAAATAAATCTTTACTAGCTAATAATCAGCTTTCACCCCCACCCCCGCATACTGCCTCAAAATTTTGTTTTACACCTGTGTTCAAATAACAATCTCAGATAAGGTACAAACATTGCATGTGATTGTTGGATCAAAAGAGCTCCCCTCCCTTTTCTATACTCACGTCATTTATTTGAAAAACTTTGGTCCTGTGGTATTTCCCACATTCTAGATCTGGTTGACTGTATCCTTGAGGTATCATTTAATGTGTTTTACTACCCTCCATAGTTCCTAGAAACTGAAAATTTATATTATTAAATATAAAGTTATGATTACATTTAGGTTCAATTTTTTTTTGACAAAGATATTTCACAGGCAGTTCTGTGTGCCTCTAGTTGTACCACTTAAGCAGACACATAATGTCTGATTATCCTATTTTTCAGAAGTTAGCAATAATCACTAGGTTCTGGGGGTTACAGCTTGAATCATTCATTAAATAGTTCCCCACTGACTGTTCACCTAATGCAAGGGTTCTCAAATAAATTGCTATTTTGGACCAGATAAAACTTTGTTATGGGGGACTGTCCTATGCATTGTAGGATATTTAGTAGGATCCCTGGTACCCTCAACACTCTTGCCCCATACACACCATCTTATTGTGACAATAAAAAATGTCTCCAGATGTTGCCAAATGTCCTCCAGAGAGAAGATGGCCCCCAATCGAGAATCCTTGACTTTACAGTTTTAACAACCATTAATAACTCTTGCCTGGATCCATTATTTCATTAGAGTTTGCAAAGTTGTGATTTTTTAAAATTCTATCATTCCTGTGTTTACAACTGTAACTTTTTAAAGAAATACTTTCTCTGAGTCTATCCAGCAAAGGCAAAATAAATGTTTGATTATTTTATTTATCAATGTTTCTAGAATAAGCTGTGCCCTAACAATCTCCAAAGTGACCAATTAATTTTTGTTTAAAGTATCATACGTAATTCTTGAATATTTACACATTTCATATATTTCAGTCCTTTGCAGTCATTTTTCTTTGTGATGTTCGGGTTTTCCCATCTTTCGTCAGTGGAATCTTTTTCAAGTTAGGTCCTGTTTCCTTTTGACATGACCCTAAATTGTTTGATAATTTCCTTGCTTTCAAATATGACAAAATAGATAATCCAGACTCATTTTACATAGTTCCTGCCCCAGACCTGAAATCAGCCACCTACCCAAAGGAGCCCTCATTCCTTTTACTGGGAAATGGTATTTAGGGACCACAATCTGAGCACAATGGGTGTTTATTGCTATTGGGTTTTCACTACTTTCAGGTCTTTTCAATGCGTAGGACCAGGAAATACATATTTTTTAATGATAAATGTAAGTTCTGATTACATCTTGGCATTTTAATTCAATTTAACTTGCAGTGTTTTTACTTTCATTTTATATTTAATCTCTTTTCTCTTATGCTGAAATCATGATTTCTAATATCTATCTCCCTCTTTCTCTCTCCCCCTTCCCAAGCTCTCTCTCTCACATTACCACCATGGAATGCAATTTCAGACTTCTTTGTTGTTCATTTCATCCTTAGGTTACATCCTACTAAAGATGTACAGTCCAAATATTGTGTTTAAATGTCACTTTAAATAATAATTCTCTCCATTTATGCCACTAATGTGATAAACAGGTTCATTTGTTTTAGTTTCTTTTCAATTTTTAGGCATAGCTCTTTTAAATTTAATTTTGTTTTTAACTATATAAGATATACTCATGGCTCCAAAGTTAGAACTATAAAACAAGGCATATTTGGAAAGGTAGAGGTTCCATGATTATCTATTCCTTCACATCCTCTTCCTTCTCTAAGATAACTATTTTTATTAGATATGGTTTATACTTCTATTTTTTAAAAGTGCACACACACACACACACACACACACATGCATGTGCACATTTGCCCCCTCAAAGGTAGCATACCATATACAATATCCTGCACCTTACATTAAAATTTTTATTGTAAAATATACACAACATGAAGCTTATCATTTTAGCCATATTTAAGTATACAATTCAGTGGCATTAAGTACATTCAAAATATTGTGCAATCATTATCACATTAATTTTCAGAACATTTTCATCATCTTAAATGGAAACTCTATACCCATTAAACAATGATTCCTCATTCCCTTCTCCCACCTTAGCCCTTGGTAACCTTTATTCTTCTTTCTGTCTCAATAGATTTACCTAGTCTATCTGCAGTTTGTTTTTTTTTTTTGTTTTTCTTTTTCATTGAATTGTATATTCTAGAGATCACTCATAGGAGTATAGAGAGATCCTCATTCATTTTTCACAGCTGTATGGTATTCTACCGAATGGATTAAACCATATTCAACCAGTTTCTTGTGGATGGGAACTTTGTATTTCTAATCTCTTGCCATTATAAACAGTGCTGCAATGAACAGACTACAGCATTCATCATTTCATTTTTTGCCTGTTTTATCTTTTAAATACATTTCTAAATGTGGAATTGGTGAGTCTAAGGATAAACGCCTATGTAATTTTAGAGCATTTGGATTTGATACGATAGACAGAAATGAACCACAAAACTATTTAAGTATTCAATAAAAACCCATTTAATGGGGCTAAATGTTTAAAAAGTATAATTAAAACACTGCTTTAACCCAGGGGATACTTTATTTAGCTCTTTTAATTAAAATGATTTTGAAGGACAGGGCATGACAAATACCTCTCTTGCTGTCTTTAGTTTCTTTGGATTTGAACAGACTGGTGTCCCACATGAAATTATGTTGCTCCTACTTTTCCTCATGAGAATACTGTAAGAAGGAATACTACCTTAAAAGTCTTTGCCTAACTACATTGGGGGGAAAAGGAGGGAGCTATGCCAATTCTCAGAGAATTTTGGCTGCCAAATAGCACATCTGGGCAATTTGGGCCAGGAAAAAATCTTTAGGTATATAAATCTTTAAAGTAAGTTTCTCTGGGCCTGAATAATCCAGACATCGGTCTCTCGTACTATATCCTAAACCATGACTGGATGTCCAGTCCCAGTTTTCAGGGGTGTTAGATTTTTAATTATGAAATGCTGAGAGACAACTAGGGCTTCACAGAAATCTCATGAAATCAGGGCCACAAAGGAAGACCCCAAAGTCGGGTGAGCACAGAGGCTACTCTACGGATCCAGAGGGCAAGTGGCCAGCCAGTGGATGCACCAATTGCTAGCGTTTAACCATTAATCAGAAGTCTAAGACAGGAACCAGGGATATGCCCCAAGATCCATTTACCCACCATGCGCGTCCCCCCCAAACACACGTCTGGGGATCTAACTCTTCTCTGGCTGCGAACTCATGCAGAGTCCTGGCAGGGCTCACCCCGAAGCACATCCCCTGTACTGACTCCCCAGGACCGCGGCGCCTGCAAGCTGCCAAGGCTCCCCGCGGCTACGTGAGCTCGGTCTTGGAGGTGGAGGGCGCATTTCAATCCGGAAACGCCCAGCCCCTCTGCGGGTTCCGCAGACTGACGCCGCTCCCGATGGGGAGGTGGGGGTAGGAGGGCGATGGGGAGGGCCCGGCCTCCTCGGATGGAGGTTGCAGCCAACTCCCGCGGGAGTCTCTAGTCCTGCTTGACTGAGAATCCCCCAACCCCGGGTCTGGGTCTGGGTCTGGGTCCCTGCAGGAGGACCCGTTCTCATCCTCAACCTTGTGGCCTCTGCCCGGTGGGGAAGTTCAGCTGCGGGTCTAGCCAAGCCAGGCGCGTTTAGAGACCCTCGTCCCTGGTCCGTGGCCCAGCGAGGACGGAGGGGGAGGGGAAGGGGCTGCAGCCTCTTTTCCCAAATCCGGTCCCTAACTGCCCCCTCCCCCGTCGTCTGCTCGCTTTGTACAGGCAGTCAAAACAGAGCTAGCGGCCAATTGAGGGGGACGGAAAGCAAAGTCGACCAGCGCCTCGCCCCCTCCTCCAGGCCCCCCCGCCCTCCCTCCCCTTTCCCACTTCTCTCCTCGCCCTAACCTCGCCCCCATCCCCCGCTCATTTCCTCTCGTACCCAAGCTCGCCAATCCCTCTTTCCAAGCCCCTTTTCCAAACCCTGGCCTTCCTCTCTGGATCGCCCCCCTTCTCCCCAATCTGAGTCCTTTCCCCTCCCTTCACCCTACCCCTTTCCTTCCTCTTCCCCTCCCCCAGCCCCTGGCTCCCCTTGTTCCTCCCCACCCCATCGCCCCCTTACTCTGTCTCCGCCCACTCTGCGCCGGCCCCTCGGTCAGGGCTGCGCCCCACGTGTGGACGGCTGCGCTCCAGCCCCCACTGACAGCCGCCGCCCGCCGGCCCGCCCAGCGCCCCGCCGGGCCTCAAAACCCCCGCGCCGCGCCCTCGCCCGCCGCATCTTCCCCGGCGTCCAGCCTCCCGCCCTCCCTCTCACCGGCGGCTCGCCCCGGTCCCGCGCACCTCCGCCCGGCTCTTCGGCCGCCGCCGGCGCGTCGCTGCCCAGTGGAACTCCGGGCGAGCCGGGAGAAGACCCTCCTTTTCTTTGGGGGGCGACTTTTGTTTGCTTTCCGGCTTCTTTCTGGTGACTTTTGCAGCTTTCCAAGATCTGTGCCCGGAGCGCACGGGAATCCGCCGAGTCGCTGCGTGCAGGCCCTTTTTTTCTTTTGAGGTCCGCTTTCTTTGTAACTTTACGCCGCGGCTGCTCGGGTTACTTTTGTAATTTCCCGCCCCCGCCTGCTGGCGGTCCTGGAGTCGCTCGGGGCAGCGGCCCGGGGGATGCAACGTGGACCGCGCGGGGCTGCCGGCCGCTCCGCCGCCGCGTCTCGCCGCCCGCTGCGCTAGAGCTCGCGCCCCGCCGGCAGTCAGGGGGCCGGCGCTCGGTCCGGGGCTCCCACTAGAGCAGGGAGCCCGAGCTCAAGGGAGTCTCCGGAGCCGACGAAGGGCTTGTTAGACCTGACTTTTTTCGGGCCGCGTAGATTTTGTCTTTGAGCGCTCCCTCTCCGCGGACCACGGTCCGCGCGCTCTCAGCGCGCGCGATGGGGAGACGGCGGCGGCTGTGTCTCCAGCCCTACTTCGTGTGGCTGGGCTGCGTGGCGCTCTGGGCGCAGGGCACGGCCGGCCAGCCCCAGCCCCCGCCGCCCAAGCCGCCCCGGCCCCAGTCGCCGCCGCAACAGGTCAGGCCCGCAGCGGCGGGCTCTGAAGGCGGGTTCGCAGTGCCCGAGTACCGGGAGGAGGGCGTCGCGGCGGCCAGCCGCGTCCGCAGGCGAGGACAGCAGGACGTGCTCCGAGGGTAGGTGGGCAGGCGGCACGGGGGGAAACCTCGGCTTGGCAGCTTTCCATCCCACCCCCTCCCAAAACCCAGTTCTGGCGGCTAGAGCCGGGGCCCCTTCCACCAGTAGACCCCGAAGACTCCCAGAAGCGCCTCCCCCTTTTCCTCCGCAGTTCGGCCGGCAAAAAAAAAAAACCCCCCAAAAAAAACCTCCCTCGGGGGGTTGGGCAGCGGGTGGGTCGGAGGCCCCCGGGTGCGGATCGCGGAGCGCCTGCCGAGCCCGCCGTGCGGGAACAAGTTCCTGGCGGAAGGCGCGCTTGAGGCCGCCCCGCGCCGCGCTGGGGCTGGTCGAGCCTGCCTGCTCCCCACCGTCGGGGGCGCAACTCCCGAGCCTTTTGTTTGAGGACGTGTGCGGGGCTTACAGCTCACTCTAATCATCAAGCCGAGCGCTCCACCTTCCGACTCGCCATCCTTGACATGTCGGGGCCAAAGTAACAGTTGATCAAGGAGGGATGGATTTGGGGACGAGGGCAAGGATTTTGGAAACGGAGTGTTCCCTTTGTTCTCTGCATCCGGAGGCTAGAATAGTAGCAAATTATATGTTTCCCTGTTTCTTTTCGCTCTTTAAAAAGGTAGCAGCGGAGGGCGGGTGAAAGGCAATGTTTAGACATTTCTGACCCTCCTCATTACAGTGTCTTTTACTTCCACGTCTGAGCCCCAAGCCCCAAGAATTTGACGTGTAGTTTTTGTCTGTTGGTTGTCCCATAAATGTTACGAAAACTGCTAATGTATTACCGCACCCCTCTCTAAGTGTGCGTTCCTTCACTTGTCTATCGCAGGCCCAACGTATGCGGATCCAGGTTCCACTCCTACTGCTGCCCGGGATGGAAGACGCTCCCTGGAGGAAACCAATGCATTGTCCGTGAGTGCTAGGCTGGGATCGCAGTTTGGGGCAGCACGCTCGGCCCCATCTCAGGGCCGACCTCTTGCAGTCGTTTGGACACACATTTGCGTTTAGAATCCGGTGGCCACATAGCAGTAATAATTAGGACGCGCGGCCCCATTTGAATGGTGGGGAAGAAGCAGCCAGTTTGCCTCGGTTTAGACTTCACTTGTAGACGCTGTTGAAGGGCAATAATAATAAAGGTTTCAAAGATACTTGGAAGTTTTATCTTTCTATGTCTATTAATACAACCTGAATGGGGAGTACAGCAATTCCCCAGATAACCCACACCACTTTTTCCTGAAGGAGAGCAGATAAGACCACAATGTGATTATGTAAATTATCTGCCTTTTGACTCTGCAGGAGGTTTAGGCCTTCTGAAGATCAAGCTTTCTTAGGCCTCCATACAAAACCGCTTTATTACCTCTGGCTTCATCTCAACAGTCACCTAACATAGATATGAAAGGAGCACTCTCAGAGATTTAGAGTTGATCCAGGTTAACAAAAATTGTAAAAGAGAGAACTCTTCCAAATGGCTTGACTTTTTTTTTTTTTTAATTTTTGGAAGACATTTAGGAAATTTAGGATTTCCAGACCCCAGATCTCATAGTGTACAGTAGATTTCCAAAGTGTGAGTCTTAGAACTTCAAAAGTTTTGCATATCTGACCTTAAAAGTTTTGATTATTTTATTCAGTTTCCAAAGTGTATACCCAGCTCTCCAAGTTTTAATTGGAGAAGTCATTAGTTATCATTATCAGCCTCACAGTGGTGGACTATGGGGTGTCTTGCTTCACATGCCTGTGAATTTGTGAGTTGAAGTGTGATTGGCCTTTTCTTGTGTATTTATATAGCACAGCCACATTTGCCTTGTTGGGAGGACAGCCAGGTGTCATAGTATTTATTTAGAGACAATCTTGACTTTAGATTGACCTCGATATTCTCCAGGGAAAAGATAATTATGCCACATGAAGAGAGAAAAAGGGCAAGCCACACTAGCCAAGGGATAATAAGGATGTAGTGGCATCTCTGACTCTATATTTATTGGTTTTGTGGGTTTGAGATAGACACTTGATGTTATTTCTGTGCAGTTTTTAAAAAGGCATGATATCTCAAGTGTTGTGAATACTAGCTTCTTATCTTTTCTACCCTAAAAATCCCACAATATCCAGTAATGAGGCAAAAACAGGAAGCAACAACTGTGTTCTTTAGGGTGATTCATAAATATTTTAAATAAACCTTCTGATTATAAGCCTTTACTTTTATTAAAAAGAATGGAAGGGTATTGGATTCTTTTCCCTCCAGCACATAAGTCATATACGTGAGGCATTTGTAGAGGGTGCATTTACTTTTTCAGACCAGTAGGGTGTTACTGTGCCTGCTTTAAACTTACATGGTTCCTAGAATTCTGAAACAGCTAAGTCACTCACCACACACCTGCCATACTAGTCGGGAGTGACTTAGGCACTGCGGAAAGTCTGACTCACTAAATGTAATGAATGTGACTGCCATTATTGAGTTGGAGAGTAGCCGAGGAGAAGGGATTGGTTTATGGTACGTGTTGAAAATCTGTAAAGTCAGATTTTATTGGATCAGTGTGGAATGGGAATTCCAGAGAACAGAGCCTTCCAGAATATTTGCAGTAGGAAAAAAAAATGTATATGTATATATACGGCCCTCTGAGTGTCAGCTTTAAATATATTTTTGGTCTTTGAGTAACACTGTGCCCTTTACATGTTTAGAAAATCAGCTTTGGAAATCTCAAAGTAACAGTGAATATTGTAGCCCGCATTTCTGATACTCCAAGTATTTGGGTGCTTATGAAATACACTGGAATGTACATGTATCATAAATCTATAAAAAGCATAAACTTTGAAATGATCTTTATATCTCCAAGAAACATTTACAGTACTTGTGTCAAGAGATATCTACAAAAATATTTATTAGCACATTTAAAAGGTAATTCAAATACCCAAGACTATAAAATAGTGCACAAAAGAGAGGGAGACTGTAATGCGTTTATATTCTCTTGCATGGGTCTCATCTAAATTTTACCTTAATATTTTGCATTAAATTCACTAGTTCAATTAGTTTGACATTTAAAACTGTAATATATGGAGGTAATAACTAAATTGAAACCATCATAAAGTCAAAATTAAGAATTTTCATTCCATGAAATTCTGCCATTTGCAGCAATGTGGATGGACCTAGAGAAAATTATGCTTAGTGAAATAAGTCAGACAGAGAAAGACAAAAAATGTATGATATCACTTATATGTGGAATCTAAAAAATAATACAAATGAATGTATGTGCAAAACAGAAACAGACTCATAGATACAGAAAACTAGTGGTTACAAAGGGGAGAAGTGGGGAAGGGACAAATTAGGGGTATGGGATTAACAGATACAAACTACTATGTGTAAAATAGATAAGCAACAAGGATATATTGTATAGCACAGGGAATTTTAACCATTATATTGTAATAACATAATGGAGTATAATCTGCAAAAATACTGAATCACTGTGCTATACACCTGAAACTAATATTGTAAATCAACTAGACTTCAATAAAAAAAGAATTTTCATTCCATGACTTTCTTATGATAACAAATTATTTATTATATTTATTGAATTTCCATCATTTAGCAAAAGAAAAGCTCTGAGGAAACTTACAAAAAGAGAATAGGTGAAATACAAATAGAAAAGGAGGACCAAAGATTAATTTCCTTATACATTTATACATCAACATTTTTTCTTTATAGAAAGATATTAAAATGATCAACACCTAGAATTTTAATCTGGTTGGCCTTGACCAGCCTTCATGAGAAGATATTAAAATAAAAATATATTTCTCAAACTACTGGAAACTTAATGCATTTTGATTTGAGTCTGTGTCTTGTTGTTATTGTTCTTAATTGTGGCCTGCAAAAATCACTGAAGTACTTCCAAACTTCCAAATATTTGTTTCCAAAAGGATGATATTGACTTTCTCACTTTCCATTTGTTTTTTTTAAATCTTGTTAGAACATGAAGCAATGGAAAAGTTTGCTTATTAATTTTTTTGTTGTGAAATTATACTATGAAGAGCATTTTGACCAGTGGAATAACAGTGGGAAGGGGTTGGCCCAGAATCGTAGCATTTGAGACCCGAAGAGACATCAGAACATTCCAGTATAATCATTTTGTTTTATTTTACCAATGAGAAAACTAAACCCAGAGAAGCTGTGGGTTTTTTTCCGAGCTTGCAGTGGGTCAATGGCAGAGCGGGAACTCAACCTCAGACCTCTTGCATACCATTCATTTACCCTCCACTGTGCCATGCATCTTCTCCCAGCATCACTGAAATCCCAACACCCAGGTCCTCTCTCCTTTCCCCTCTGGTATTTCTGGGTCTCATCGTTTTTGTAATTGTGGGAGGGACAGATATTTAGATGAGATGTACTATAGTTTGAGATGAGTGTGAAGAGAAAGAGCCTAAGCATTCTTGCTTCTCATGGGTTCATGGATATACAGGGTACACCTGTGGCCATGACAGGGATCTGTCTGAGGATGAGTAGTCTCCAGCCCATCAGACCTTCTTTGGGTTTAGGACCTGGGAAGGGGCACTTTGTATATAACGTAAGCCTAGACTAAATGTCTACCTGCTGAGGGTAAGGGGGCTTTGAGATAAAACAATGTTTTAGTAAACATTTGTCATTGGAAAGTTATTGGTGATCAGAAAATCTAGCACATTTTAAGAATTAATAGTCAACTCCATGGCAGAAGCCATGTTCTTGCCTAAAATTTTTTTTATCTTCACACTATAATTTATGACATTTTCGTTTATAGGGCGTGCTAATAGAGATGCTGGCCATATTATGTGGGTGTCAAAAGGCAATCCAGAGAAGAAAAACATTTATTGAGTTAGCTCATTTCTATAGAACACACCCTTTACATTACGTATTGAGGGGCTCAGATCTCTTTGAAAGTTGTGAGACCCCCTCCCTAGCGAAAGATACATACACACATTTACATACATATTTACAGCTAGTTTCAGGGCATTCCCAGACTCTCCTCTTCCTGTCTTCATGCATCCACTCATGGAGCATTAAAGCACTTGCCTGTGTGCACACAGAGAATTCACTTGTGGGTATAGAGATAAATCTCTCAGCTCCTAAATGAACTGACTCTAAATATGGGAGAGACTTCCCATTTGAAGGCACTGGGCTACCGATTTTGAGGATCTGTGGTATGTGCTGTGTCAGTGAGCCTAACATTCTTTGCTCTGATGACCCTCATACCTTGGAGGTCATAGCTGCAGGAGGCTTTGACTCTCCCTCCATCAAAATGTCGCAGCAGCTTTTCTGAGCAGCAGGAATAGGCTAGGTTGTGGAGGTAAAATGGGAGAAGAAAGGCTGGAGGAAGGAGAGAGAGAATTATTAAGGGGAACAAAGATTGATGATGGGGCAGGTCAGATACCAGCCGGGAAGGAATGTGCATGGAACCCCTGGGGCTTGGCCAAGTCGTTAGAGCATGGAGTCTCCAGCTTAGCCAATTTCACATTCTCTGTCTCCTGTGAAGGTCCTTTACAGAGTTGGCTGTGTTTTCTGAAGGTATGCAGGACCTCTAGGTTTCCTCAACCCTCCCAGCTTCCTAGGACCAAGACTGTCTTCTCACGGTGAATTCCGAGTATAAACTCTTTCCCTTGAATGGAAAAGATGACCTGTATTGATAAGAGTTGAATGATTAGGATTATGGAACTTGAAGTAGCTTCATTTGTGTGCACATTATCATAAGGATACTTAAGAGACTTATTCACTTGTCTACAATGGGTAATTTTGTTGTATATCTGAAATTAGGCATTATATATCACATATTTAAAAACATTTTTTTAACATCTTTATTAGAGTATAATAGCTTTACAATGTTGTGTTAGTTTCTGCTGTATAACAAAGTGAATCAGCTATACGTATACATCTATCCCCATATCCCCTCCCTCTTGCATCTCCCTCCCACCCTCCCTATCCCACCTCTCTAGGTGGTCACAAAGCACCGAGCTGATCTCCCTGTGCTATGCGGCTGCTTCCCACTAGCTATCTATTTTACATTTGGTAGTGTATATATGTCCATGCCACCCTCTCACTTCGTCCCAGCTTACCCTTCCCCCTCCTCGTGTCCTCAAGTTCATTCTCTACGTCTGCATCTTTATTCCTGTCCTGCCCCTAGGTTCGTTAGAATCTTTTTTTTTTTAGATTCCATATATATGTGTTAGCATACGGTATTTGTTTTTCTCTTTCTGACTTACTTTACTCAGTATGACAGACTCTATGTCCATCCACCTCACTACAAATAACTCAATTTTGTTTCTTTTTATGGCTGAGTAATATTCCATTGTACATAATATATCACATATTTTATATCTTAGTTTTTCAGGTTTATTGTTTTTAACTATAGTTTTCTTATTTTGTAAACCATGGTTTGTTACCTAATTGTTCGTTCGCTTCCCTGTTGTGCTTTCTGCAGCAATTTGTAGAAATAGTTGTGGAGATGGATTTTGTTCCCGTCCTAACATGTGTACTTGTTCCAGCGGCCAAATATCACCAACCTGTGGATCAAAATCAAGTACGTTTTTAATATGTGACCTTATTTACTGCATTATCTGTAAGCTTTTGAGTAACTACTAAATGTCCTTTTCAATGAGGATATAGACCCATGATAATTTTCCTCACTAACTAGGTCAGTACTAATCTTTGGAGTAAAAATCTTTGGTGGCTTAGTTGTTGCCACCAACAACTAAGGGGTAATGGGGGGTGATTTTCATTAAGAAAAATGATTTCATACTGGTCCAGAAGCTATGTGTCTATTCAGTAAAAGAGCCTGGATTTAGTGGAGAAGTAATTCTTTGCGAGTAATAGCTATAACTTACTGGGTTTTTACCGTGTTGCAGGTACTGTTTTAAGTGTTTAACTATATCATTTTATTTAATTCTCACATGAATATTATGAGATACTATTATTACCCCATTGACAGAGGAGGAGAATGAGGCACATAAGTTTAACTCGCCCAAAGTAACATAGATTTGAAGCCAAGGATTCTGATGCCTAAGCCTGTAGTCTCAAACCCTCAGCTCTGTTTATTGCCTTTGCTTAACTCCTGTGGCTCATATCCTGTTTTGTGGGTTAACTAAAGGGGAAGGATAAGAGGATTGAGATGACAACAAATATTTATTGTGTACTGACCAGATGTTTTACATATATTAGCTATTTTGCTTTACACATACTGACTCCCAACAGCTCTGTAAGATCACAGTAACAGTGGGCTAAGATTGTGTTTTTCATGACCTAAGTAGAAATTGTTGGGTCTTTAAGGTCCAAGATTAATCTTTTAGGCCAGTGTTTAAGGTAATATTTTATAGCAAGGTGGAAGCAGATATTATTTATTTAATTGCTCAATAATTATATAAATCTTTGTCTGCCTCAAACTAGTGTGAAATTGTTATATTTTTAACATTTCTCTCTACAAATTTTCCCTAAGAAAAGGTAATAGATAATCTATCTGATTGAGGAATATAAGATTCAACTTTCATATAACAAATGTCATTGTCTGATGATGAAACTTCTGATTAATGCTCTAGTTTTCGTTTTCTGTGAAAAGAATCTGTCATTTTCCCGACCTTTGAAAACCTGTTATTTAGAATTCATTGAGACTTTCTTGACCACCCTGATTAGCAAATTTCTTCCACTACTTTCCTGAACCTCCCTTGTCTGACTGCCTGGACGATGTCATTCCGCATATCTTCATTATCCTGTTCTCTTAGTTTTCTGAAATACACCCTCAGCAAAAAACCCAAACCTGGAGAAATTTTTTACAGTTCAGTTTCTTAATTCCTCTACCTGGGCAGCTGAACAATCACTGGCTGACCCTCAGTTTATGGTACGTAATTTAATAGGGGATCCCTGAATTCATTTGGCCTTGAGTAATACGGGCTGCCTTTCCATCAGGAACTTTTCTCTCCTTTCCAGTCCTCAGGATGCTCCAGCTCCACAAAGCATTTAGCACCATTAATCACTGTCTTCTTGAAATGCTCTCTTTTCCCTTCACTTGTAAAATATTAATGGCTCACAGTACTCCTTTTCTTGATTATTATTTCTTAGTCTCCTTTCTGTATCTTCTTTATTAGCCTTACAGTCACAGTTAGGTATTCCCAAGAGTTCTGTCCTCCCTGGGTGCACTTGTTTACATATATGTCTTCAGTTACTACCAATGTGCTGCTAACTCATAATGATTATCTCTAGAGTAGATCCCTCCACTGAGCTTCATATTCACATGTTCCATTTCCTATTGGACATCTCCACTTGAATGGATAGTAGGCATCTGACACTGTGGCATGAAACTCTTGATTCATTGTTGACCGCAGTCTACTTCTTCCACAGTTTCCTTGGTCCCAGCAAATGGCAATGAGCTCAGTGCCCTGCTGTCATAATGGACTTGGCATCCACTGTCACGGAGCTTATATCCCTGTAGGGAGATAGACAAAACACAAGTAAACAAACACCACGAAGTCATTATAGATAGCGGTAAGTTCTTGGAAGGAAACTTTGCTGTGAAGAAGAACAGCCTGGAGCCAAGGAGGAACCTAGATACAGGAGCCAGACAAGACCCCTCTGATGAGACGTGACATTGAAGCTGAGTTCTGAAGGACGAGAATGAGCCAGGCATGAGAAGAGCCAGGGAGGGACCCTCACCGGGAGAGGAAGTAGCAAAGCAAAAGACCTTTCCTCCACTTGAGAAACTGTGAAAGGTTCATGTGATTACAAAGAGGAAGATTGGGAAGAGAAGATCTTAGAGAAGCAGGCACATCCAGGGAGATAATACACGGCCTCCTTGGTCATGGAAGGGTTGCATTATATCCCAAATGCAACAGGGAGTCATTGAAAGGGTTTCAATAAGAAAATGAAGCAATGCCATTTATATTATTAAAAGATGACTGTAGCTGCTCTGCAGAGAAAGAATTTGAAGAGGGTAAGAGTAGAAGGTAGGGAACCTATCAGGAGGTTACTGCAACAGTCCAGGTGAGAGATGAGGGTAGCTGAACCACACAGTATCAATGGCGACAGAAAGGAGGAGATGGATTTGAGATATATTTTCCAGTGGAACCTGCAGACCTTGTTAAAACACTTGATGTGAGAGAAAGAGAAGCAGTTGCTTAAGCACTGGGTGATGGCAGTGCCAGGCCTCAGCCACCGCATTCTGAATGGATACATGAGTGCTTCCTGCATCCTAGAACTTACACTTCTAGTCACCTTATATTTCCTTCTTTTAACATTGAAAGTGTAATAGATTTTAAATATATACTAAATAACATATGTTGTAACAGATATGCTCGTGTGCATACTTACTACAAATAAATAAAGGTATGCTTGGGTCATAACATTTACTTCCGTAGAATACATTTGTCATTAATTGGGTATTTAGTATAGTTTTATAACTCTCACAGATACTATAATTCTGGTGATTGATAATTTTATGTTTTTTGTTGTTCTTTGCAGTTCAGCAGTGCAGCGTTAGGTGCATGAACGGTGGGACCTGTGCAGATGACCATTGCCAGTGCCAGAAAGGATATATTGGAACTTATTGTGGACAACGTAAGCAACATTGGGATAGACTCGATTTATTAGAAATAATTTGATTGAGTGGGCATTTGATACTGAGTCATAACTTAAGGTCTTGTAAAGGATCTTAAAATCCTTTAAAAATATTTTGATGTAGAAAAGACATACCTTATAGCTGAATACCTAATTTTTTCCAGTTCTTTAAAAATTTTTGTTTAGAGTATTGATGTTGTTGAATATTACTAGTGCTTTATCAAATTTGACATATATCACAGGTAAATATTTACTTGATTTTCTTTTATCTAGTTCCATAAAGCATGGATACCTTTCTGAAAAAAATGGTAACGTTCGCTGTGATCTCTGTCTCTTTTTAGGATATCCCAAATTTAACCCTAGCAGAGTCAATCTTATAAATTGTCCTTTGCTCAAATATATTTTATTATTTAATACCACAGTACAGGGCTGTGAAGTGATTTTTTAAAAATCATGTCACTGTGAAAGAGGGAGCTTTTTTTTTTTTTCCCCTTTAAATTTTATTTATTTATTTATTTATTTATTTATGGCTGTGTTGGGTCTTCGTTTCTGTGCGAGGGCTTTCTCCAATTGCGGCAAGCGGGGGCCACTCTTCATCGCGGTGCGCGGGCCTCTCACTATCGCGGCCTCTCTTGTTGCGGAGCACAGGCTCCAGATGCGCAGGCTCAGTAATTGTGGCTCATGGGCCCAGTTGCTCCGCGGCATGTGGGATCTTCCCAGACCAGGGCTCGAACCCGTGTCCCCTGCACTGGCAGGCAGATTCTCAACCACTGCGCCACCAGGGAAGCCCAAAGAGGGAGTTTAATCCAGCAAAGCTCTTCACTCACTGGAGAATATCCTATTATAATCAAAAACAACCTTTTAGCAAGAAGGTAAGGATGATAGCTCTTGTATTTTGACTTATCACTGGGGAATACTTTAGGTTAGTGTTTCCCAAATTGTGGGACTCTTACAGGAATCCCCATATTTTTAAGTGTGGATGAGTAGAAGGACATGATATTAACGAAAGTTGAATCATAAATAGTAAGAAAGTCCCTTTTCACTCCGTTTGCATTTCATCAGGTGCAGAGTCTAGGTTTGCTGCTAATCATCAAGACCTCCCTAAGAATTGTTCATTAACCATTTTAACATAGCAAGACCATGTCTTAGATGTGCAAGAATATCTAGCTTGTTTTAAACTAACCTTATTCTGTTTTTGTTGCAGTTTAAAAAACTTCTAAAATTATTGTAAAATATATATAATATAAAATTTACCATTTTAACTATTAAGTGTATGTTCAGTGGCGTTAAGTACATTCACATTGTTGTGCAACTGTCGCCACCATCCATCCACAGAACATTTTTTGTGTTGCAAGACTGAAACTGTGTACCCATTAAATGCTATCTCCCCATTTCCCCTCACCCCACCTCCTGGCAAGCACCATTCTACTTTCTGTCTCGGTGAATTTGACAACTCTAGGTACCACATATAAGTGGAATCATATAGTATTTGTCCTTTTGTGGCTGGCTTCTTTCACTTAGCATAATGTGTTCATGGTTCATCTATGTTGTAGCTTGTGTCAGAATTTTCTTCCTTTTTAAGGCTGAATAATATTCCATTTTGTGTATATATCATATTTTGCTTTTATCTATTTGTCCATTGATGGACACTTGAGATACTTGCACCTTTGGTTAGCAATAACACTGTGGTGAACCTGGGTGGATAAACATCCATTCAAGTCCCTGCTTCAGGTCTTTTGGATATATACCCACAAGTGGAATCGAGGGATCATATGGTAATTCTGTTTTACGTTTTTTGAAGAGCTGCCCTTCATACTGTTTTCAATAGTGGCTACACCGTTTTATATTTTACTACAGGTGGGAACCAGCAGTGCACAAGGGGTCCAATTTCTCCACATCCTCACCAACACTTGTTATTTCTGTTTTCTTGATGGTAGCCATCTTAATGGATACAAAGTGGTATCTCCTTGTGGCTGTTCATGTTATTTTTGAGGTTGCCTTCAGGTTTGGGTAATTTTAGCTTTCCGTTTATAAGTGCTAAAGTTTTCTTTTAAAATAATTTAAAATAAACAGGTGAATTGATTTAAAGAAAAATATTCTCTTAAGGTCAGGAGTCGACAAATATTTTCTGTAAAGGCCAGATAGTAAATATTTTACATTTTGTGATCCGTGTCACGATTCAACTCTGCCATTGTAGTGCAAAAGCCAGCATATGCAAATAAAAAAGCTTGGCTGTGTTTCAGCAAAACTTTCTGGACACTGGAATTTGAATTTCATATAATTTCCACGTGTCACAAAAATATTATTCTTCTTTTGATTTTTCAACCACATAAAATTGTAAGAACCCTTCTTAACTCATGGACAGCACAAAAACTGGCAGTGAGCCAGATCTGTCCTGTGGCCCATAGTTTGCAGACCCCTTGTGTAGGTGGTTCTCAGGTATGGGAAAAGCTGTTAAGCTAGCCTGAGATTGAGTCTGGGAAATGGAATCTTAAGGAATTTGAGAGAACACCATGCACTGAGGCCAGTTTTTTGCAAGAATAGAAGATGCCATTGTAATAACTTTTTTTAGGCTAGGGTTGACCAGATGAGAGCAGGAAACAGCTGGACAACAGTGGATCAGAGATTGTAACAAAATTTCTTTGTTCATAAATGATTTTTTTTTCTGTACTTTTTCATACATTCAAGCATTTTCCAAATTTTATACAATGGACTCCAGATTATAGCTATTTTAAAAAGTCTATTATGAACACCATATTTATTTATTTATTTTGATTGGAGTACAGTTGCTTTATAATGTTGTGTTAACCTCCACTGCACAGCAAAATGAATCAGCCATACACAGACAGATATCCCCTCCCTTTTGGACTTCCCTCCCATTTAGGTTACCACAGTGCATTAGGTAGAGTTCCCTGTGCTATACAGCATGTTCCCATTATTTGTCTATTTTATTTATAACAGAGCAGATTTATACCTTTTTTTACACCTACAAAAGCATTAGGAGATCTGATTGTATCCCTATTTTATAGAATTCAATAGCCAGAGAAGAGACACTGTTATGCTTCTTGAAACTCAACCTTTTACTCCTTAGGGAGAAAAATCATCATTCCTTTAGAATTGCAGGGGTAGAGCCTCACCTCAACTGGTCTTTCAGAGTATTTCGTCAAACCTATTCTAAAACTAGCCACTTTTGCCTGAATTCAGCTGCTGTACCTGTCTGGGGTATGTGTGTGTATGTATGTATGTATGTATTTTCCTGAACGTTCTACAGAAAGAGCTCTTGTAGGTATGTCTCTTCCCTGCTCTTCACACAGAAATGGGAAATGAGGTGACGGAAAGTAGTTTCCCATCCTGTAGGAGGTGCTTTTATGTTCTTCTGCTCCTGTGGCAAGCCATATTGATGTCACCACACTTTTCAGTCAGGGGAAAGCGAAAAAGCACTGGGCCAGAAGACCATCATACGTCTGAAAATTTGTTCTCTAGATATCTCATGGGACGGAACTGTCCTTGCCTAGCATTTACTCACGGGTAATAGAACATTTGGTTCAAGAAAGTTATATAACTTAAAAAATTCATTAGTCCCAGCAAATAAGAAGGTGATGGTATGATAACTAGTACATGTCAGCTCAAGAAATGGTTTAAGGAAGATTCTTTCTAAGTTGTCTTTCATAGAGAGAGTTTTACTGGGAGTAAAGAGGCGGGTGTAACAGTATCAGCTTGTGAACCCAGAAAAGTCCTGGAAATGTTTTTTAAAATGAGGATTATAAAAACATTAAAATTGCTTAGCTGCTTTCCCAGAACTGTAGAAAATGTTCTTTAGAAAGCACTCTTTCATTTCCTTCAGCAATGTTTATTGAATAACTACTGTATGCCCCACATTGTGCAAGGTGCTGGGAGTACATCAGTGACCAGCAAGATGATGCCCAACTTCTTAGAGCTTATCTTCTGGTAGGGAAGACAGGTAACAAGTAGGTGAAAAGTGAAATGCCTAATACAAATTTAGGGAATGAGAAGTTCTAGAACAATAAATGAGAGTAAGGGGGAGAAAGTCTGGGTCAGAATAAGCAGTTCTCTGCTATTTTTTAACTGGGGAATCTCTGAGAAGGTGACTTTGAACACAGACCTGAGTCTGTGCTTTTAGGTCTATGGGAAAAGTGTTCTAGACAGAGGGAAAAGCAAATACGAAGGACCTGTGGTGGGAACAGATTACATACATTTTGGAAACAAGAGGAAGACTTATGTGGCTGAAGTGAGGGAAAGAAATAATGGCAAGGGATGAGTTCAGAAACAAAGGTGTAGGGCCTCATAAACCAAGGAAAGAAATTTGGACTATCCCCTAAGTATTATGGGAACCCATTGGTGCAGTTTGAGCAGTGGAGTGATACAATCCGATTAACATTAAAAAAAAAATCACTCTGCCTGCTGTGTTGAAACTGGATTGTAGAAACGGCAAGAGAGAAAATGAAAGGGCCAGTTAGGAGGCTAGTGCAGTGGTGCTGGTAAATGATGCTCTAGTAACTGAGGATGTGATAAGTGTTTGGATTAAGCTTGCATTGGAGGTAGAATCTATAGAAGGAAGTGTGTACTGATGGAATGGGTGTGGTGAATGAGAATGAAAGAAAAAGCAAAGATCCATAATGACAACTAGAAGGTTTGGGTTGAGCTCTGGGCTGAATGGTGATGCCATTTCCTGATATTCCAAAGACTGAGTGGGGAGTGGTTTGGACTGGGGTCAGGTGGGGCTAAGAGCATGGGATATCAAGAGTTCTCTTTTGGATTTGATAGTTCAAGAAGTTTGTTAGACTTCCAAGTGAAAAGATCTATGAACTCACCTCTTAGGAGAGAGGTCAGAGATAGAGATATGACTTCGGGAGCATATAGATTGAATTTTTATATGGTTAATCTTTTAATTGTAGGCCTAGACAAAAATCACTAGGAAGTTGGTGCAGGTAGAGAAGAGAAGTGGGCTGAAGCCAGAGCCTTGATTGCTGCCCAACATTTTGAGGTGGAGAAGAGAAAGGAGAAGCCAGCAAAGAGTGAGAAAGAGTAGACAGTGAGACAGGAGGAAAACTGGGAGAGCATAGTAACCTGGAAGACAAAGGAAGAAGGTAGTGCCAGTAGTAGAGATTTATATTATCTCGTGTAGAAAAATAGGCTTTTGTTTCTTTCCTCTTTGTAACATTTTAACCTGGTTTAGCATCTGTTTTTATCCCATACGTTTGTGTAGAAGTAACCACCATAATTTCAGATTTGACTTATGTCCAAGTGTTTGTACCTATGTTGAGTGGTGCAGGAGTCTGTCTAGTAATAACAGACACTTGTCATATTACCTGGCACAGAGTAGTTGCTCAGTAAATATTTACTGAATAAAAATATTCAGGCTTTGGCAGTCATGATCAGGGTTCTATATCACAGGCTGACCAACTTGAAACAGGGTTTGCTTCTCCCTTCTCCCCAGATCATGGCAGGCAGTTAAGAAACCAGCTCATATTTCTTTCCGTAGTCTTCTTCTCCCTTGCCTTTTGCTTTGTCCCACACTAGGTGTAAGCATTTTTTTTTTCTTCCTGGGTGGTCAGCATTCTTTCCATGGTGGAAATTTAGGCTTATACAAGTTTCTTTCCAACTCCAGTTGAAAGGCAAATTTGTTGCCATTATGTCTTGTTACTTTATAAAATAACTTTTATCCTAATTTATTCAAAAGAAGGAAATTACCTCTTTTTTTTCCTTTTGGTTCACTTTTATATCTGCATTGCCTGCTTCTCTTCTTTGGCTATTGCTCTTCAGGGTAAACTTTGGTTGCTGTAGAACAAGTCTTGTTTTTCATACAGATCCTTTGCAGTATAAAAAATAAGGGGAATTAAGATTGTAGAACACTTTAATGTGTAGCCACTGTGAACTTTGTTTTTTACACCATTTTATTTAATCCTCAAACTCCTCTGGGGTAGGGACTGTTAACTCTACTTTATAGGCAGAGAAGCTGAGAATCGGAAGGATGACGTGATTGGCATGTGCTGAGCACAGCAGAACTCCTCATCTGTTCCCTGCGTTGTTCCGCCTCCCAAAAAGGTGGGAAGAATCCTGCGAGATTTTGACATATTTGGGGAGTTTTTGAGAATCTGCAGTACATCAAATACTACAGTAAATGAGGGGGATACAAAGGCAAACTCCCTATGGTCCCTCTCCTGGAAGAGCTCTCTCTCAGGTGAGAGTAGGAATAGAAGCAAATGGCTGTATCTGCCGATCTCATCCTTCTTGTTCAGAGGAACCCTTGGTACTTCCTTAAATTACTGAAGACACCGAAGATCTTTTGTTTAAATGGGTTATACTTGCTGATATTTACTGTATTAAAAATTTACATTGAGAAATTAAAAATATTTCATTTGAAGTAACAAAAAGCCATGTTGCATGTTAACATAATTTTTTATGAATAATAACTACGTTTTCCACACCAAAAAAAAATTTAGTGAGAAGAGAGGCATTGTTAGTCTAACCTGTGTAGGTTAGCCTGGATTTCATGTGTACTGGGTGAGCTCTCTCCAGGAGATGCTCCAGCCTTATCCAGCCCTCTTCTCTGCCCTGGCATTTGGAAGCTCTGTCTTGGAAAACCCTGAGAGAAGCCCTCCCTCCGCCTCCGCAGGGATAGATCCTGAGTGTCGGTCATGGATGCGTTTTCCCATTCACATCATAAGGGTTAGCATATGTATAATGAGAGAACATGTCGGGGACAGTGACTTTCATTTACATTTCTTACACCTTGATAGTATTTAAAGAAAATTCCTTTCATATTAATTACATTAGGTGAGTGTTACCCATTTGCAGTATACCTTTAGCAATCAAAATATTCAAATCCTTACGGTTGTTTCTGTGAAATTATACCCTACCGAGAGTTCTCTAGACAGATTTTTGTTCCTTCCACATTCCTTTCCACCTCCATCTTTCTCATGCTTCTCATGACCTTTATTTCGCATCTTTTATCCTGTGTATTTATCCATCTAACTTACTGCCCAACTGTTTTTCCAAGGCAGTGATGAATTGGACTTTCTAGTAAAACTCAGCTTGGGACAAGTGAAGAAGCGGAAAGGTGTGGTTCTTAGGGAGACGTTCTTGTGTAGACATACAAAGAATTCTGCTTTGGAGCAAAGCCTGATGCCGACAAAGAATTTTAAGACCATTGGCACACTGATGCTTTAAGATGAAGGTGTCTTGTTTCAAAGTATGCTTTGGTATTGCTACTATGAGCAGAAGAGAAACCATTCTGTGTGCTCTGGATGATGGTAGGTAATCCAGCTGCATGTTCCTGGTAAGGAAATAGCAACCCTCTTGTATCTTTAGATATCGCTTTATTTATTGAGCTTCCCATTTCCGATATGGCCCTCACTTGAAGCGCACGTAAATGTGCTCTGCCTCGTCACTGCCCTTTCGTGTCTTAAGTCCTGTTTTGGAGGCACAGGTCATAGAATGTAATCCTCTTCTACTTCTGTGAGGACAGAGTGTTAATCTGTTCAACAGGTGGGTAGGTTACGACACAGCTTGTAGTATTGGTATTTTCTCTTGCAGGAGATGAGATTCTTGAATTCAGCTGTCCTCATTATGTTTCACAGGAATACTTATTTTTCAAGTAATCTGAAGGGTGATTTTTTTAGGACACTTTCTTGTCTTGGGTCCTGGCTGCTGAGTTGCTCCCCTTGGGAGGTGCAGTGGGGAGAGAGGGTGGGGAGAGAGTTCAGATTCCTTTCTGACTCACTGGCTCCCTCTGGGCCACCTGACTTCCGAATTCTGGTCTCCCTGTCGCAAGTCTAGAGGAGGGAAAGTGTGCTGCAGGTGTTTGTCATCATTACTTACAAATTTTGAACTGTGGGTTAATTTCATAAGAAAGAACCTTTTGTGTTGACACAGTGAGGTTTTCCCCGTTCTTTCTTTCTATAAATTGACACATTAGTTACTTCTCTTGGTATTTTATTGCTGAATTGATGGTATTTTCCCCCATTTTTCATGTTAGCTTTGCCTTTTACTTATTTATTCTGCCTTCTTTTTTGGCTTCCTTTTCTACGTTTTTTTCTTTTTTATTGCCATATCCTCTTTATTTTTTCATATCGCATTTTCCTCTCCTTTTTTTCCTCCCTCTCTCTGCTCTCTAAAGTCTACAATCCTTTTCCTTCATATTTTAATCACCTTTTACCTATGAAAATCGATTATAGTGTTAATAGAACTGAAATAGAGGATCGAATCATTATATTCTGACTGTATGAGCATTAGAGCCAGCCAATCCTTGTGATTCTGATTTTAAAAAAAACTTTTACCAAATGCTTGCTTAACAACGTGATTTACATGAATTGTGTAGGTTTTGGTCTCAATATACACTGAAATATATTTACTTAAATGCATGATGTGACGTGTTTTAGAGGTAAGATCCATTATTGCTACATTTCTACACTACTACATTGTACTTGGACATTTACTGTACAGTGAGCTTCTTGTTGTGTTTGTGTGCAGCCGTCTGCGAAAATGGATGTCAGAATGGTGGACGTTGTATTGGACCCAACCGCTGTGCTTGTGTTTATGGATTCACTGGTCCACAGTGTGAAAGAGGTAAGAAGAGAAAAGAGAACCTCCCTTTGGAGAAGTTTATCTTGTTGTAAATGTGTAATTTTTTATTACCTGATGAAAAAATCTTCTAACGAAATAATATTTTCATTCTTCTTTGATTATGTCTATAACTTGCATGGTCAGATTTTGAGATATAGCTAATAGCAGCTGAAGTGCCTCAGTTTTTTCCACCAGAGTGAACTCAGTTCAGGAGGCCAACTCTGGGACTCCGGCTCTAGAGTAATTCTGAGTGAGTGACTGATGGCAGATCCTAATAATTTGGAGTTAATTCAAATTAGGAGCCACTGTTGGCAGTGCGGCCTCTGTTAAAAAAAAAATGTAGCATGTTCTTGGCTGCAAAACCAACAAAAATCTGAAATAAATTGCCCTAACCAACAAGGAAATATATTACATTGCATACAAAAATTCCAGAGTCACTGGACTTCAGGTAGGACATGATCAAGGCTTTCATTCTGTTGTTCTACTTGTATTGGCCTTGCCTTCCTTTGTCAGTTTTGCCCTACCCTCCAGTTCTTTATGGTTGTAAAATGACTGCCAGCAGTAACTAAGGGAACATGCTTTCTTGTTCACATCTAGAGAGAGAAAACCTCTCCTTTAACCATGGGCCAATACTAGCCTTCAGAGATACTCCATATGCTGATTGGATTAAGCTTGAGTTTTTGAACCAGTCCCTGGTAAGAGGAATGGTATTAATATGTTCCATGTAGACTTACCAGGACCTCTCTTTGGAGCAGGAGATGATGAAAGCCTCTCAAAGTCATCTATCTGAAAAGGAGAGTTTGGTATCAACCCAGTAGAAGTTGTGTTGGGCAGGAGGAAAGGGGTAGGGGAATGGGTGCTGGGTAGGCATCCAGCATTGTCCACCGTATCCATGTAAACGGTCGGTCAAGCCAATATGAAACCAATTTACCATAATTTAAATAGCAGTTAAACTCGTGACCTGTAGACTACTGAAAATCCCCAGTGTTGATGCAATAAGTGAACTATTAATAATGTTCTGATAGCAAAAGGGCATATCAAAGAAGGTAAATTTTATAAAATGTGATAACTGTTTAGCACTGAACCATAAAAGTAAAATAAGCTTAAACTAAAATCAATATTACATAATCATTCATAATTACATACATACTCAATTGATTTTCCCAGGGCTTTCATAGCATCTAAAGTTGTATAGTGCTTTCTTTGTTGTGAAACTTTGAGTATATGAAGCTATGTCATTGAAATGTTACAGATAAGTAGTGGTGATGGTTTATATATGTATAGAGGCTTTGAATTGCAAAGAAACCTTGTGTTTTTAAAATTATATCCATTACACTGACAAAAACTTAATCCTGGTATTCAGGTTGAAGCTTGAGAAGAAGCTGAGAAATTAGAATTATATGGTGAAGTTTGAAAAGTAAGATGTATGCAGCCTTTTAACATACACTTGTATGTATATGTACATTAAGATATTTACATTATTCCTAAGGTAATAGAGATTTCTTGGGACCGAAGTACATTCCACAAATGACAGAGTTTATAGTTACACTTAGGACAAATTTAAACGTCTTCACCAGATGCTTTTATTTTAGGAAGAAAAATTAATTGTGAAATGTTAGCATAAAATGATAAGTTGTTGAGAATGGAATAAAACAAATTTCTGAGATGATAAGTTTATTTAAACACCATAGAATGGAAAATAGTTAAATTTATAATTTCAAACATAGTTATAATTGGTGGAGATGATGTTCATTTTTCTGGAGGTCATGTAAACTTTGTAGCACTTTTATCTTGAGCAGATTTCAAATTCAATTCCTAATTGGCAAAGGAATTGTGTGGTTTCGAGAAAGAGGCTTCCAGGCATTACATCGTTATTCTGCAACAGTTATTCATTCATTGGGTTTGTTAGTCCTTACTAAATTTATGGAAATTCAATAAAGACTTAACATATATTTTACACGTACAGTAGCATGTTTTCAGAAGAATTACAAAATTTATTAGTTAATGCATTGGCCTGAAGGATTTTTTTTTTTAAACATGGGTTTGTTTCTTAAAAATCTTTTTAAGTACTAACCTTCAGATGAAAGTTCTAAAACTTTGTTTCTTCCAAAGAAGAAATTAGCAATTTCCACTCTTAGATTGCAACTCTGAACTTTAACGCTTTTGAAAGATATTTTCAATTGAATTTTTAATGTGTAATAGCTAATCCCACTGAAAGTGGAGTTCATAATTTTTCTCAAGAAACATTGCCTGCTTAGCTACAAAAGGAATAGTTTATTTATGTTGAGGTTAGTGAATAGGCCCATGTGCCCAGTTTACATTTACGGTTCATATTGTCTTTTTCAATGATTGAATTTTCAAAATATATGTTCTTTGTTCTCCTAGAAAAAAGTCTTTTGTAAAATTAGGGATACTTTTCATTCTTAGTGTAGAACACATATAATTTCCCTTTAAATTGGTCTCTTGGGATCAGTAGTCTGATAAACATGGCAGCTTTTTCTGCTATCTGGGCTTCTGGCAGACTGGTTTCCGGACTGGAGACAAGAGACTGAATGGTAACCAATGGCTGGCATGATTGTGGTATTTAACTAGAGTCATGGTGCTGGGTAAGCTGAGCCTTTTTGGAGTTCTTTCCTCATTCTTGCTGATATGTACAATGACCTTTTATACTTAGAATTGAAGAAAGAGTTCTTGTGGTCCCATGCTGATTGTAAAATGCAGACAGCTTAGCTATGTCCAAGGCACATGACAATATTCAATTTTTTTTGCTTCTCTCTCCATAAAGACGACATTTGAAATAAGATATTGCACTTAATATAAACCTGAAAATACATAGACATGCATTCATCATTATATATCAAGACTTGGTGTTTTTTCTCTAACACTTAAAATATACCTTATTATTTATCAGTAGAAACTTGGAGGGGGTAGGCAGGCAAGAAATGAAATTACCTGAGGGATTTCTGGACTAAGTACAGTGATTACTTATTATAAACTCCAGTGGCCTGGAGACTTCCCTGGTGGTCCAGTGGTTAAGAATCTGCTTTCCAATGCAGGGGATGCGGGTGCGATCCCTGGTCGGGGAACTAAGATCCCACATGCTGCGGAGCAAGTAAGCGCATGCGCTCTAGAGCCCTCGCACCACAACGAACGATACCACGTGTCGCAACTAAGACCCAATGCGGCCAAATAAATAAATAAATAAATATTTTAAAAAAAATAAACATGGCCTGCCCCAGGTCCCTGTTTCAACTTCTATACCTTAAATGGTTGTTGAAATCGTATTTTGTAATGGAATTTTCCTTGATGCTTATATAAAGACCATCTGTTAGAAATATATCCTAGACCCTTTAAAATTATGCATACATTACTACTACAAATTGTTAAACAATTTTTTTTAACAGTTTGTAGTAGTAAACATGGAAACATGACTTCCTTTTAAAAAGTGTGTAAATTTGGTAAAATTTCAAATACCCTTATGCTTAGTGACATTTCCTTTAAAATGTACATCTTTCAGTAAATGGTACCTTAAAAAGGAGGATTGGAAATTTACTTTTTAACCTACTGATATTTTAAAGAAAAGTTCCTTTTGTTAATCTGAATCCGCATCAGAAAAAAAAGTGAGATCAAGTTGCAAATGTTAAAGTTCATAAAATCTAAACTATCACGCCTTTATGTGAAATGTAAAATGGACGGATTTCCCTTCAGGATAACTTTCATAAAATCGTCCAGTTAACGCATGAACTCGGTGTCTGAAAACATGTTGAGGAGGAGTAACTCCGCTTCTGCTCGAATACTTCCAGTCACAGGGTGTGCGCTCGCTCCCTCCATCGTGAGACTGAATTCCGTTGTCAGAGTCCTGGCTGTTTAAACACTGCGTTATTATGCTGCTGCCTAAGCGGGCATTTAACAGATGTATAGTGCCTCTCTTACTGTCTAATTCAGGGGGAACGTGATGATGGTGACTTCTCTAAAGGCATCCGTTACAACTTACTGCTCAGGATTGTGTGATGGCACCTTAAAGTCTTGAATTATTCTGTACATTTTTGTTCATCCACTCACATTTCAGTCGGTAAAGTAACTGTGACTGTTATTAAACCTACTCAGACCTTATCCAGATTCTCCAAGAACGAGAGTGGAGATTGGCAAATTAGGGTTTTCCAGAATTCTGGGGATTATGTAGACCAGACCAAACTGTGCAGAAATAATTTATACGTTTATTAATCAACATTAATTCCATGCTCTTGGAATTTATTATAAAGTATGCAGGGTGGGTTTGTTCAGCCTATGGACATTCAAGTAGCATAGTAAATTAATAATGTGACCAGGAATACAGGGGAGTGTGGTGAAAGAACAGACTGGAATTCTGCAGAATTCTATATGCAGTGGATTTGATACTTCTAAGAAATGAATAGGCAATACTTAGAGAAAAAATTCCTCCCATTGTAATGTTCTTATCTAAAGGTAACACGTGTTTGTTATAAGGTAATTTAGAAATAAGACAAGGAAAAACAAGAAATGCAATTATTTATGATTTTTCTCCAGTCAGAATTAATTACTTTTAAGATTTGGGTTATACTTTGAGTCCTTTGTTCTACCACACATATATTGCTTACAAAGAATGGGCTGTTTCCATTCTTACTGGAATCGACTGTAAGAATATTTCACGTTCTGTAACATGAAATGTACTTATATCCTGCTTCTTTTAGGTTATGAACAACATTGTATTAGATTATGGATTGTAATAGTTACACTGCATGTTGTAATAATGAGGGCTAGGTATCTACATTCTAAACAACCGTATGATATTTGTAAAGTTATTTTCTCTGTCTCACAGATGAGGAAGTTTTGCCCACTTCAAACTTATGGTAGCATTGGGGGTATTAGAACAGGAGGAGAATCTCCAACAATCTGATTTCAGACCTTAAATTCAATTATGGTGATATAGCTGTCTGCTGTAATTACATTTTTTATTAATTAACATTTAACATTTAAGGTCATTTTCAGGTTCTCTTGTGGTTTTATTGGTTTGTTTCTTAACAAAGCTGTGATAAAAAAATCTATGTAGATAAATCTATATCTTTGATTTTATTCTTAGAATATATCCTAGAAATGTAATTACTGAGTCATTGAATATGTGAAAATTTAAAGCTTTTCATATGTTCTGTTCATTTCCCTCCAAAAAGGCTTTTTATGATTTATTCCTTTGGTATTATGTTTAAAAAGTCTTCCCCATTTCCAAATATTATAAATATCTATAGTTTTTTCCTAGGAATTTTCTAAAATTCCTATTGGAATTTTATTCTTTTACCTTTTTAACCACAAGTTAGAACATACAGGATGGTAACTAAAATAAATTTATTTATAAATATTTATTTATTTATTTATCACATATCTATTGAGTACTTATTTAGTATTAGGCCAAGTATGTGGAGTTCAACTTGCAAACAATATATACTCCCTGTTAATGAGAAGCAAATTATCTGTTTAAAGACTAGAACTAGTCATCTGCTTAAACACTAAAATAAAATACAACATAGTAAATACTATAATAGGAGTAGTAACAAATTTATGTGAGAGCTCAGAAATGGTTCCTGATTAAGGAAGAATTACAGAAGTTTTCCTGCAATCAATCTGAATGAAAAAAACTAACTCATTATAACGGGAGAAACAGTATTGGACTAATTCCTGTGTTGATATTACACGATATAGCATGATGGAATCTTGTACTGAATAACATTATTTAAACTCCACAGTTAATTACCAGTTACCCCAGTTACTGAGCTGATGTTGGTTTATAGAAATAAGAGGTCTCCCTTTTCCTTGCACTCAGAAGATTTAGTGAGAATGAAATTACAAGGAACAGAGAGAAAACATTACCAGCCGCAGATGTCAAACTCACACGCTCCTGCACGCTCACACACACACACAGTTCTGCACTCCTGAGGTCGTTAAGAACGTTTTATAACCTTGCACTCTCTAAGCTAAACTTAGCCTTAAATGGGCATCAGAGAAATACCAGAAGATCTGTGGGAACTGAACTTTTTGGCAGTAGCTCAGATGACATCCTTATCTTGAATGCCATTAAGAACACAAGAGAAGGAAAATGAGAGAGAAAAAAAGCAGGCAGTGGAAAGTGGAAGGGAAAGAAAAGAAGAATGGAACGAAGAATGATAGCAAAGGGAGATGGAAAGCTAAAACTCAGAGTGGAGATGCTGGGCTGTATAAAGGACGGCTCTAAGTTTTGGAGAAAATCAGTTCATTGATTAATCTGATCTGGGAGAGGCCAAGCTTCCATTTCTCACTCTTCGATTTAAGGCTGTGCTCTTTTGATCTATGCAGTAAGATTGAATGTGTTGGCAGCCTGTTAGACCCTGATGCTTTATTTCTAAAACTCCTTTGAGTTAAACCAGTGAGTACTTTCATTTATTCCAGCTCTAAGTGTCCTTATTTATGTATATCTTTGTTTGCTTTTGGTTTGTCTACCTAGAGGCAGAGGAACCTGCAATACAAAATAAAAATATTCAAATATTTTATATTTGTGTAGCTCCATAAATATTTTCCTATTTCAGCATCAGGTCCGAAGACATTAGAGTTTTAGCTGGTATGGAAACTAGGTGAAGCTACCACACACACACGAATTAAATATAATGAAAGGTTATTACATAGGATTTAGCCAAAAGCAATAAATAACAAAATGTTCATGGGTGGGGAGAGGGGTTTATGTTATATCATTGTATATTTCAAAAAAAAAAAAAAAAAAATCCCAAATACTAAAAATTCTTAAATAACACCTGTCTCCATGGGTTGCAGATAAAGGATTGTGGACCTGCAATTACCTTATAGAGTTATTGGGAAGATTAAAAGCAATACTGTGTTAATAAGCTCCTAACACATAATAGGCAGAGCACCTGGCACATGGTAGGCATCTACTGAGTGATATTTGCTGTGTTTTAGGAACACAGGGTATAGCCAGAATCAAACCTTAATATTAAGACCTGTGTGACCTTGGAAATGTGATTGCCCTTTCTGATCTGTGTTTCTGAATATATAATAGGTGTCTACTGTGTCAACCTTGAATTATTTTTGAGACTTAATGATACAATACTTGGCACCCAATGAATGATCATTATTGATGCTAATCTCTTTTAACTGAACTCCCCAGTTATCAAAAAGATAACAGCGGAATATTCAAAAATGGAATTTCAGATATGGAATAAAGGGATTTTGTCAACCGTTTAAATCATACACATAAAGTTTAATGCTGCTTTTATTGAGAGTGTAAGGACTTAGAATAAATAGCATGTTTTAAGAGTGGCTCGCATTCTTGGTATGAGAATTAAATGAAAGATAAAGTGCCTAGACAGTGTCTGGCACAGAGTAAGTGCTCAATAAATAATAAGCTATAATTATGAAGAATAAAGCCAAGATATGATATGCTGTCCTACACAAAATTGTGTTTATGGATGAGGAAGATTGTTCCAGCATCACTCGGAATGTCTTAGGTCAGAGTGCATCCATTGTGAACAATGTAATTTTTGTGTGGATTTTTTGTAATAATACAGGTCAAATGAAAAATACTATATATCATCATCACTGCCTTGCCTGTTATGCAGTTGAATTTTTAGACCCTGCTCATCTTTTTTTTGACATGTTTCTACTGTAAGTACCAGTGTTGCTATTAGTAGTTACTCAGTATTTAACTGGTCTTTTTAGTCTCCCCCTTCTCTATGCACAAAGTCTTGTTCCAAGCATTTCACAGTGTAACTAATATATAGTAGTTTATTTCACTCAAGGTACTTGTAATCAATGGGCTAGTATATTGCTAAATCTAATACGAGTAGGTCAGAGGGGTCTTCAGACTGTCCAGAGAACAGTTTCTCTGTGAAGCGTTCCTCGACCACCACCTGCCTCCCTGCCTTACCTTACCTTTGGTGCAAAAATTAGGCATGGTCTTCTTTTTTACTATACCTGCCACATATCCCATTCCTTTAGACTAGCTCTCTTCATCATTGCATTGTGACTGCTTACTTTTTTGGCTGTGAGCCTTTTAAGAGCAGATTTTTTTTTTTAATTTTATTTATTTATTTTTTATTTTTATTTTTGGCTGTGTTGGGTCTTCGTTTCTGTGCGAGGGCTTTCTCTAGTTGCGGCGAGTGGGGGCCACTCTTCATCACGATGCGCGGGCCTCTCACTGTTGCGGCCTCTCTTGTTGCGGAGCACAGGCTCCAGACGCGCAGGCTCAGTAGTTGTGGCTCACGGGCCCAGCTGCTCCGCGGCATGTGGGATCCTCCCAGACCAGGGCTCGAACGCGTGTCCCCTGCATTGGCAGGCAGATTCTTAACCACTGCGCCTCCAGGGAAGCCCAAGAGCAGATATTTTTATCTTAAGTTGCCTTGTGTCCCCTCTGCTCCACACACTGCAGTACATAAAAGGCAGGCCGTATGTGTGACAACATAAACATAGCGGTTCCAAGTAGAAGAAATAGAACGAAAAAAGTACAGACATAGTAGAGGTCCTTGAGGGTTCATGGATGCTTATTCATCAGTGTGGCTCTGAGATACAGTGAAAGGGAAGAGTAGAAGATGAGGCTGGAAAAATAAACTTGCACCTTAATACCCAAAGTCTGGAATGCCAAAGTCAAGAGGCTGCCCTCTATGCAGTAGGCTCTGGGGAGAGGGGTTACGAAGGACTTCTAATCTTGAAAGGAGTTCCCTATAAAGGTCAATCTGGAGTGGTAAACAAAAAGAAATGGAGGGTGGAGAGGCTGAAGGCAAAGACCTCATTCAGGAGAATTCATTGCATGTCAGGTAGATAATAGCAATGACTCTATTACATTTGTATGTTTAGTGTTTACAGTCAGATTATGATTTATCTATGCATAAATTAAAGTAGTATTAATTTGAAATGGAAAATTATGTAATACTGGGGATTATGATCCATTTTTTAGAGAAATTAATACTTATAGCAACCCAAAGATATCATTTTTTAACATCATATTACAAATGAGAAAACTGAGGCACAAGAAGGTAAAACAATTTGCTGAAATTCACTCAGCTAATAAATGGAGAAAGTAGGATTGGAACACAGTGGTATAACCTCAAAACTCACACACTTAACTACAACTTTATTTCGAGTGAAACACAAAATTGCAAAAGTCACGTATTTCTACACTTTAGAAATATATTGTATCAATTGTTAAGTATGAGAATGAAAATAGGTACACACTTCCAATAGAATGAAAGAGATGGCTTGCTATTTTTATGTTCTTTTGTTATCTGGCCTAGGGAAATATTTTTGGTTTATAAATTTCTGATTATACCTCTGAATGCTTATACCCAGAGTTTCTTTATGTGTATGATCTGGTAAAATATTTATTCAAAACTTATAATACTTAAAACAAATTTGAGACTTCTATTTCCAGCCAAGATGGACTAACAGGAACCAGATTAACCCTCCTGCCTGAGAAGAACTGAAAAACAGAATAAATATATGAAACAATGGGTTTCAAGATATTGGACCTCAAGTAACAACAGAAAGTGATCCCTGAAAGGACTCTGCTAGATTTTCCCAGGTTGCTGCTTGAGAGTTTTTTCAGGCTGTGCTGTGGGCAGAGAGAACCCAGGCATAGCCTGACAGATTCTTTAAGCTGTACGCAAAGTGTCTTCTTAGTTCACAATGGAATTAACTCAGAAAGCAGTAACAGAAAGATCTCTGGAAAATACCCAAACATTCAGAAACTGTGTAACTCATTTCTGGTATCCATGGATCAAAGAAGAAATCAAAAGGGAAATTAGAAAGCATTTTGAACTGAATGAATGAAAACAATATATCAGAATTTGTGAGATGCCATTGAAGGAATACTTAGAGGGAATTTTATAGCTCTAAAGGTCTGTATTAGAAGAAGAGAGGTCTCAAATCAGGGACCTCAGCTTCTTCATTAAAAAATTAAAAGAACAAATTAAACCAAAATAAGCAGAAGAAAAGAAGTAAGTTCAGCATAAAAATAAATGAAGTAGGAAACAGAAAAAGTGAGAAAATCATTGAAACCAAAAGCCGGTTCACTGAAAAGATTAATAAAATTGATAAGCCACTATCCACACTGACAGGGAAAAAGCAAAGACACAGATTATCAATATCAAGAATGAGAGAGGTAGCATCACTCCAGATTTTAGTGATAAGTGAATAATGAGGCAATACCATGAACAGCTTTAAGCTAATAAAAATGAAGTGGATAATTTCTTGAAAGATGTAAATCAACAAAGTTCACTCAAGAAGAAATAACATAGATATCCCTATATCAATTAAAGAAATTGAACCTGTAGTTAAAAACCTTCTTATAAACAAAAATCCTGACTCAGATAGCTTCGTTGGTAAATTCTGCTGAACATTTAAGAAGGAAATAATGCCAATCCTATAAAAAGTTTTCTAGAAAAGAAACAGGAGCTAAAACTTCCCAACTCATTCTATGAGGCCAGATTACTTTGAAACCAAAACTGGCGAAAGGCATTTCAAGAAAAGAAAAGAGCTTGCAAATATTTTTCATGATACAAAATTTCTGAATTTCAGCAAAGTGCACCAACAATATATTGAAAGAGTGTATATAATAACTAATTGTTTTATCCCAGAATAAAGAATCACTGTAAGTCACCATATTAACAAATTTTTAAAAATCACGATTATCTACATAGAGGCAGACAAACATTTGACAAAATCCAGAATCCATTCCTGAAACAAACTGTCAACAAACTAGAGAGTAAGAGATCTCCCTCAATGTGATACAGGGGCATTTCCAAAAAAGTCGTAGCTAACGTTATACTTAATGGTGCATAATTATTTTCTATTTCCTTGATTATTCTTTTTTTCCTATAATGGAGTATTCTTGTTTTCTTAATCTGCTCTGTGCCTTAAAAAAAATTATAGTATGTTAGAAAGTTCCTGTCCCGTTTCTTTTCGTCTTATGCTTGCTTAAAATGGGCAGCTCTGTCCAGAATTTCTATTTCCACTAACTTGGTAAAAGTGAATTTTCCTTTTCTCCCTTCCAAAATTATCTAAGAGTTGTCTTCCTGTCCTTGCTCCTGTTCGAGAGCCAGGGATTCAAGTACTTGGTGTTCTGAGCCCAGAAGAGGAGAGGAAGATCTCAGCCGGGGTTTGGGCAGCTTTGATGAAAGGATCTGTGCTCTGCACTTTTTGAGGATATTCTTTGTATGACTTGTGCTAGGATCACTCTGTATGGTCATGGGAATATTCTCTTTTCAAAGAGGATGTCCCTGAAATTTGAGTGATTCCTCCCATTTCAGCTATAGTCCTTGGTGCACCTTTGATTTCAGAGAATCATGCTTGGTGCTGATTTCACCCATTTGCCCCATCACTCTTCAGCAGTAGTTCCTCCTCCCCATTGTCATCATAAGGGGCTTCAGTCCAGCCTCCTGCTCCCTGAGAATCTTTTTTCCTTATTGTCCATGGGTCTCCTCTTCTCCTGTTTAGTACTCGGGATAATTGACCCTGTGTGGCGAGCATCATCCTGTCTTCACCGTCTGGTTTCCTCCCATCTGGTAGAAATCACAACGGCTGGTTCCTCTCTGTTTTTCTGCTTTCTGATGAGCTATTATGTTGGTTGGTAGGGACTTTTACTCCTCCAAACTTTCTCTAATTTCTCCATAAGCTGAACCCACACTAGCTCTCCAGGGAGAATTAGTGAGACTCCATAGAATATTGATGAATCATTCTCATTCCCTGTATTATTTGGAGGAGCAGTCTCCTATTTCATTCCTTGGCTGCCATTTTCAAATATTATAGCAGGAGTTTGTGCCTATTTCCTACTTTAGGTGCTGAGAGTGAAATTTTTTGTTAGATTTTACCTGTTTTGTTGCTGTTTATATTAGCAGTGGGAAAGGGAGATTCTATGATATGGTTTCAATCTCCTGTGTTTGCCAGGAAGTTGATATCACATTTACAAGTTTTTGATCTGAAATCAATCTAAAGTCACACAGAAAGCCAGGTTATAGGGGTTTCTGATAGAAGGTGATATGATTTGTGATACTGCAGTTGACATTTACAAGTAAGATTGTGGTGGCTTATTAAGTACACATTATTGTACCAAGAAACACTGGTTCTATGGATGCCTCATCTTCTGTGGATTAAAGACTGTGTTTCCCATGACCATACTTAATGTCATGGTTTAATGCATGCAGAATTCTTCCATATGGACAAAGCTGAATGTGAATGTCTTCATCTGACTTAGAAATAGCATACAAGGCACATTCCAAATTTTGAACATGACTGTTTTCATCTTAAGAAAAAAGAATTAAGTTCTGATTGTCACAGAGAGATTTTAATTAGAATTTGACAGATTAACTGTGCTCAAGCAAGTCAATTCACGAGTAATTTCTTGTTTGAAATGTGAGGACACTGGGCTAGATCACTGTTTACCTATCTTTGTTGGTAATAAGAATCACCTGGAGTTATTTGGTCCAAAATATTGATTCCTATGCCTATACCTTGGAGACTCAAATTTAGTGTTCCAAATTCAATGAATTTCAACCATCATGGCATATTAACGTTTCCAGGGAGCATTTAAAATCCTGACACCCAGGCTTCATCCAGATCAATTACGTAAGAATCTTGAACAATGGGACCCACACCCAAGCATCAGCATTTATTTCTTAAAGCTCCCAAAGTAATTCCACTGTAAGGCGAAGTTTGTGGAACACTGGTCTAGCATGAGGTAGTGACAAAATACCCCAGAATATTCTTATGACAAGTCTGAGAAATCATTTATTAAAATATAGTCAAGATTTTATCAACAACTCAGTTTTTGCATTTAGAGCCCCAAATGAAGCCACTCTGAATAAAACTTACTATCGGGTTATTTTGAACAGATTTATAATGTTTTAACATTATTAGAATAGGCTTTCCCTCTCTCTGATGTGGCAAAATTGGATTTGAAAAGAGTCAACCTTATCTTAAAGTTTTCTCCATTTCACAAAGTTTTAAATCTCAGTGACCTCAGTAAGATGTTAACATTCCCTGCAGGGGGCAAGATTGAGTCAACAATGTTTATAATGGCTTCAATTATAATGTTTATAATCTTGGCTTGGTTACTGTGTGGTAAACTAAGAAATAAACCCAATATACCTTAAAAATCATAAGTAGAAAATGGAAAACATTATCTAGGTCTTTTTTAAGGAAAATCTCACTTGTTTGAAGCAACCTTATGACATCATATCTTGCTTAAACTCTGTAGCTTATTCAATGATAACATTATAGTTTTGTAGATCATAGTGAGATTATAGTAGTGTAGATTATACTGAGATGTACAAAGAGACACATCACATACTTTTTGTATTATACGTTATAATACTTCCTCTTTTTAAAATAATTACTGACATTTATAAGTATTTATTTCTCACTACACAACTATGTACTTCCTGTTGCTTATGACTGCAAAACTAAAAAAGTATAGTTTATTGTCCCTGTATTTGAGTGGGAGCCAAGGAACTTGATCTCTTACTTGTAATTGTTTTAAGAATGATTTGTGAAGGAGGTGGTATCTGAAATGCTGTTTGACAAACAGACAGTTTGGAGGGCTTGACTAGGGCCGGGGAATACCAGGCAGCATTTTTCAGGCACAGGGCACTTCAGGAAAAAACCTAGAGCCGGAACCAGACAAGATGAAAGAGCAGCTGAGCAGATAATGGCCAAGGAGCTGAGGGGGTGAGGAAAGGACTTTGGGGAATCCCAGTTAAATCCACAACTCTGCGGCAAGATGTTTGAAGGGTTTTTGCTTATCTGTTAGGTATGATCACGAGTGTAGGATTTTGCAAACATCCTGGCCAAATCCTTCAGTAATTTCAAGGTCCTTGTGGGGCCGTGCAGGAGCCATTTTGGTTATCCTCAGATTGGTGTGGATTTGTGAGGTGACCTCTTCCTGGAGTCCCAAAAGAAGGCAGATGTATTGTGCCCTCTGCATTCCCCTTACTGTACCTAACACACTGTCCCCTCCCTGGACTTCTCATGATGTGCTTCTCCAGCCTGCCTCTGACGGTACTCCTCAGCACAGAGGGGTCAGCCTTTCTCTTTGCTTTTCCTTCCTAACAGGACTTTCTTAGGTCTTATCCTCTTCCTTAGATGCTAGCTGCATGGCCAGTTTGGTGCTGATGAATGCTGGAAAGGTAGAGATTGGTCTAGGAGTAAGGAGCTCTGCATAATGGGTTAGTCCACAAGGTATACTCCGATATATAAAGAACTTGGTACATTGCTTGGTACAAATGCCTAAAAATATTTTCTATTATTTAATTACTAGAATTATGAAACATATACATCCAATCATTCAATTAAAAGATTTTAAGAGATTCTGTGTTACTTATTGTAAATATCACATTACAAAGGATCTTGAAATATAGCTCTAACCCTGTTTGCTAGCCCAAAGACATAATAATGAACTAGAAAATATATCTCTTTCTCTGAACACTGTACTGAAAGAAATTTGCAGTAATAAATGCAGAATTCTAGATCACTCTGCTTTGAATTACCCTGTCTGGGGACTGCAGTGACCTTGTTCTGTACAGCGTGGCTCTGGATGTTACAGACTATCTTATTGCCTGTTAGGATGACACTAAAGCAAAAGCTTGAACACAGTAGTTACTTAACTAGTAAGCATAGTAGTTCCAGACTCAGGGCATTTATGAGAAGTTTGGAGTGAACTATCTGACCCTCTGCTTTATTCCTCATTCATTTTGGATTAGATTTATGGTGATTACCAAACCAAATCTAGGAAATTCCACTCACAGTTCCAAGGAAATCTGGCCCACAAATCTCTGAGAATCTGGAATTTCTTGAGTGTGTTCATCCATAACACATGCACACATGTCATATGTTAAGTTTTTGTGTATGGTGTTTGGTGTTCTAGGTGTTGACGTCAGGCTGCCCTAGAAATCCTGCCCATCAGGCTGATAAATCAGCGTAAGATAAAGCAAGGAATCTCCTTCCCTTCCTTACTCCCATTTGTTGAAGACATTTAGGAAAGGGAATCCCCAAATGTCTTAAAATAATTGCTTAATTTGTTCTTTTTTCTCCTTTATTTTATGGAATATCTTTTTATTTACTTATATCTTCTTTAATTCTAACAATGCTTTGTATTTTTGAAGTATGATTTTTATACTTCTTGTGTCAAATTTTGTTAAATTTATTCCTAAGTATTTTATTTTTTGAGGCTATTGTAAATGGATTTGTTTTCTTAATTTCACTTTTTAATTTTTCATTGCTAGTGTATAGAAATACAGTTGATTTTTGTGTAATGATCTTGTATTCTGCAACCTTGAGGAACGTATTAATTTTTTAGTGGATAATTTAGAATTTTATATATACATGAGATCTTGTCATCTACAAATGGAGATAGTTTTATGTCTTTCTTTCTAAAATGCATGCCTTTTATTTCCTTTTCTTGCCTAATTGCCCTGACTAGAACCTCCACTACAGTGCTGAATAGAATTGGCAAGAGCAGACACCCTCGTCCTATTCCTGATGTTAAGGAAAAAGAAAGCAACCAGTCTTTCACCCTTAAGTATGATGTAGCTGTGGGTTTTTTGTAGATGGCCTGCAACAGGTTACCTTTTGTCATAAAAGGTTGAGGAAGTTCCCTTGCATTCCTGCCTTTTGAAGTGTCTTATGAGAGTCAAGCAAACAAAGACACACTTATTCAAGAAGACCTATTAAATCTAGGTGAAAACAACAAGGGTCTGTGTCACTTGAGCCATGACTTGCTTCCTCCTTCCCCACCCCTCAGTGCAGTGTAATGGAAGCTCCAATCCAAGCAGGTATGGCCCAGGAAATGGGGCTCCCTCTTCCTCTCAGTTCTCAGTCAAGAACTATTATATCTACACAGAAGGGGCAGCTGCCAGTATTTACAATGTATATAGTAATGTGTATACACTGTATAGAGTATATAGTAAAGGTAGGAGGATAAGAAAGGGGGGATTATCTCTCAACTCTGAACTCTAGCCATGAAGTTCTACAGTGGGAAATCCAGGCAGAGAGAGCATCTAGTACAAAGACACAAGATGAAAAGGAAGGGCATGTTTGGGAAGAGAAAATTGGTCCACCATGGCTAGAGTGGGGTGTAATTTGGGGAGGGGAGGTTGAGGAATTTATCAGTTATGAAGGAAAAAGGTAATAATGATAACAATAACCGCTAACATTTTTGAGCACTCAGTAATTTTCAGGAACTGGGTAAACACTTGACATGCATCATGTCATTGAAACCTCACAACTCCTCTAATGAGTAGTATCCTCACTTACAGCCTAAGGTTCAGAAACATTAATGGTGTGCAGTCATACAAAAAGGGCCTTCTATGTCAAGTTAAGAAATGTGGACTTTATCATATACTAACAGGAACCCAGCAAAAATATTTTGTTAGGTTGGTACTTCAGAAAATTTTAACTTGGATGTGGAAGAAAATAAACTCTGAAGGCAAATGACACTGAAAGAAGGATGGCTGCTGAAATGGTCTAGGAGAGAGAAAGGGGCCTGAACTAAGGCATCAGAGTTGTACTGAAGGGGAGGCTATGCATTCCAGTGACATTTCCAAAGCAGAACGGACAAGACTTAGTGACAGATCTGGGGCTGGAGTGAGAAGTGTCAAGAATTACTGTAAGGGTTTTAGCTTGGATGACTGTGTGAATGCTGATGACCTTATCTGATGTGATGATCACAGAGAGAAAACCAGAGTTCTAGGAAATGACAGCAGGTTCAGGGTAAGACATGTCATACCTAAGACACCCATGGGATAGTCAGACAACTTTGTCCAGTAAACATTAGCAAAAATGGTCTGATTTCAGAAGAATAGGTGAAAAGTAAAGCCTAAGGATGGAGTAACATTGCTGAAAGGAAGGAACTAGCCCAAGAAAAGAATCAGAGAGGGAATAACAATATTTAATGGATAAAGATGCTTTCTTTAAAAAGTGGCCAGAAAGGAAGAAAGTTGATGAATGAGAAAATAAAATATTAAAAAGACAAATTTCTCTACATAGAATGCACAAGAAGAGAATGGCAGCATGAAGAGCTCTGTTAATCTGGTCCCCAACATTATTTTTTAACAACCGTAACTGTTAAAAAATATTTTCAAAAACAGCCGTTTTAAGTCTCTGAGTATTTCTGAGTTTGACAAAATGAAATGGGGGAAAACGTTGACTGTCATTTAGGCATGAATCTCAATACCTTTAACTGGTATTAGGAGAGGAGAAACTTCATTCAAATTCAAATTCTTCAGAGAATTTGTAGGTCGTAGATCAAAATTAAAAGTGCATGGTGTTTATTAGAAGAGATTGTGACAAGGAGAGAATGGCTCAAAAGAGTATTTCTAAAAACTTGGCATCAATGCCCTCAATAGAATTTAATTAGTATCATTTAATTAGAATCAGGTTGAGGAAAAAAATGCTCATCATTCAGAGATTGGTTTTTTAACTTTTAAAACTGGTGGCAAAATTTCTTTATTCATCAAGGTGGGCTTTTTCTTGATTTGTTATTGTTGCTGCATTTTCCCCACCGTGTTTGTTTAATATTAGAAAATTACCCCCTTCGGATATTGGAACCATTTTGGAAGAAATAATTTTGGCTCTATTAAAGAGGAAGAAGATTGTCTATGACATAAATGCCAGTATTGTGCCAAAATCATTAGGCTTGTGGCTTGTACTTGGCTCTGGTAGCATTGTGACATGGTAGCTCTAGCAGTCTTCGCTTGCTCCAGTTCCTGTGTGGACAGAATGGGATTATTCCCTAAGCTCTGTTACCACACGATCTTGCAAGGAAGCATGCCAGCAGTGCTTTTACCAATAACCTGCTTTTGTTCTCAGTAAATTGTAGAATGTCAAGGTCTCCCTGCCTGGAGCATAGTTTTCAGTGTCCTGAGAACATTTGATTGCATTGCAGAAAAATCAAGTGTCTTCTTAAGAAAATTCCAAGTATATTTTAGAAAGTGACCTTTTAAAAGGTTATTCAAACTTGTAAAAGTCAGTTTTAAAACTAAGACACCCATTTATGATAAAAACCCTCCAGAAAGTAGGCATAGAAGGAACTTTCCTCAACATAATAAAGGCCATATACAACAAACCCACAGCAAACATTGTTCTCAGTGGTGAAAAACTGAAACCATTTCCACTAAGATCAGGAACAAGTCAAGGTTGCCCACTCTCACCACTATTATTCAACATAGTTTTGGAAGTTTCAGCCACAGCAATCAGAGAAGAAAAAGAAATAAAAGGAGTCCAAATCGGAAAAGAAGAAGTAAAGCTGTCACTGTTTGCAGATGACATGATACTATACATAGAGAATCCTAAAGATGCTACCAGAAAACTACTAGAGCTAATCAATGAATTTGGTAAAGTAGCAGGATGCAAAATTAATGCACAGAAGTCTCTTGCATTCCTATACACTAATGATGAAAAATCTGAAAGTGAAATTAAGGAAACACTCCCATTTACCATTGCAACAAAAAGAATAAAATACCTAGGAATCAACCTACCTAAGGAGACAAAAGACCTGTATGCAGAAAACTACAGGACACTGATGAAAGAAATTAGAGATGATACAAACAGATGGAGAGATATACCATGTTCTTGGATTGGAAGAATCAACATTGTGAAAATGACTGTACTACCCAAAGCAATCTACAGATTCAGTGCAATCCCTATCAAACTACCACTGGCATTTTTCACAGAACTAGAACAAAAAACTGTACAACTTGTATGGAAACACAAAAGACCCCGAATAGCCAAAGCAATCCTGAAAATGAAAAACGAAGCTGGAGGAATCAGGCTCCCTGACTTCAGACTATATTACAAAGCTACAGTAATCAAGACGTATGGTACTGGCACAAAAACAGAAATATAGATCAATGGAACAGGATAGGAAGCCCAGAGAGAAACCCACACACATATGGTCACCTTATCTTTGATAAAGGAGGCAAGAGTATACAATGGAGAAAAGACAGCCTCTTCAATAAATGGTGCTGGGAAAACTGGACAGCAACATGTAAAAGAATGAAATAAGAACTCTCCCTAACACCATACACAAAAATAAGCTCAAAATGGATTACAGACCTAAATGTAAGGCCAGACACTATCAAACTCTTAGAGGAAAACATAGGCAGAACACTCTATGACATAAATCACAGCAAGATCCTTTTTGACCCACCTCCTAGAGAAATGGAAATAAAAACAAAAATAAACAAGTGGGACCTAATGAAACTTAAAAGCTTTTGCACAGCAAAGGAAACCGTAAACAAGATGAAAGGACAGCCCTCAGAATGGGAGAAAATATTTGCAAATGAAGCAGCTGATGAAGGATGAATCTCCAAAATATACAAGCAGCTCACGCAGCTCAATATCAAAAAACAAACAACTCAATCTAAAAATGGGCAGAAGACCTAAATAGACATTTCCCCAAAGAAGATATACAGATTGCCAACAAACACATGAAAGGATGCTCAACATCACTAATCATTAGAGAAATGCAAATCCAAACTACAATGAGATATCACCTCACACCGGTGAGAATGGCCATCATCAAATTATCTACAAACAATAAATGCTGGAGAGGGTGTGGAGGAAAGGGAACCATCTTGCACTGTTGGTGGGAATGTAAATTGATACAGCCACTATGGAGAACAGTATGGAGGTTCCTTAAAAAACTAAAAATAGAACTACCATACGACCCAGCAATCCCACTACTGGGCATATACCCTGAGAAAACCATAATTCAAAAAGAGTCATGTACCACAATGTTCATTGCAGCTCTATTTACAATAGCCAGGACATAGAAGCAACCTAAGTGTCCATGGACAGATGAATGGATAAAGAAGATGTGGCACATATATACAATGGAATATTACTCAGACATAAAAAGAAACAAAATTGAGTTATTTGTAGTGAGGTGGATGGACCTAGAGACTGTCGTATAGAGTGAAGTAAGTCAGAAAGAGAAAAACAAATACTGTATGCTAACATATATATGGAATCTAAAAAAAAAAAAAGGTTCTGAAGAACCTAGGGGCAGGACAGGAATAAAGACGCAAACGTAGAGAATGGACTTGAGGACACGGGGAGGGGGAAGGGTAAGCTGGGACGAACTGAGAGTGGCATGGACATATATACACTACCAAATGTAAAATAGATAGCTAGTGGGAAGCAGCCGCATAGCACAGGGAGATCAGCTCAGTGCTTTGTGACCACCTAGAGGGATGGGATAGGGAGGGTGGGAGGGAGACGCAAGAGGGAGGAGATATGGGGACATATGTATATGTATAGCTGATTCACTTTGTTATACAGCAGAAACTAACACACCCTTGTAAAGCAATTATACTACAATAAAGATGTTAAAAAAAACTAGTACAGACTCTATGTATCCTTTCAAAAAAAAAGGTCTTTCCTTTTTTTTTGAAGATAATTTTCTCCTTCTTTTCTTAACTCAAAATTTATAACAGGAGTTTATCTCTGTCTATCTCATGTTACCATTTTCTTTGGATGTAGGGTGTTATCCTCATCAGTTAAACGTTTGAAGAAATTACATATGGTGAAGGTTTTTCTGAGTATTGGATCAAATCTATTTCCTAATCAATATGGAGATAGATCAGCAAAAACTCAGGAGCACTCTGTATTTGGAAGGAAAAAGTGCATTCCAAGATTTCTGCTTTAGTGGTTAAGGAATTGATGAGTAACCTGTTTGTTTTTCATAGAAGCCAGTAATCAGTGAAGTAGAAAACTTGGTATTTATTTTTCATATGCTTGTTACTGTTAATGTAAACTTGCATATCTGGATATAGATGGGTGAACTTAAAAATGATGCGTGTCCCCTGGCTACATAAACCCATGTGATTTTTTTTTTAACATCTTTATTGGAGTATAATTGCTTTACAAGGGTGTGTTAGTTTCTGCTTTATAACAAAGTGAATCAGCTATACATATACATATATCCCCATATCTCCTCCCTCTTTTTTTTTTTTTTAAACATCTTTATTGAAGTATAATTGCTTTACAATGGTGTGCTAGCTTCTGCTTTACAACAAAGTGAATCAGTTACACATATACATATGTTGCCATATCTCTTCCCTCTTGCATCTCCCTCCCTCCCACCCTCCCTATCCCACCCCTCTAGGTGGTCACAAAGCACCGAGCTGATCTCCCTGTGCTATGCGGCTGCTTCCCACTAGTTATCTATTTTACATTTGGTAGTGTATATATGTCCATGACACTCTCTCACCCTGTCACATCTCACCCCTCCCCCTCCCCATATCCTCAAGTCCATTCTCTAGTAGGTCTGTGTCTTTATTCCCATCTTGCCACTAGGTTCTTCATGACCTCTTTTTTTTTTTTTTCCCTTAGATTCCATATATATGTGTTAGCATACTGTATTTGTTTTTCTCTTTCTGACTTACTTCACTCTGTATGACAGACTCTAACTCCATCCACCTCATTACAAACACCTCCATTTCATTTCTTTTTATGGCTGAGTAATATTCCATTGTATATATGTGCCACATCTTCTTTATCCATTCATCCGATGATGGACACCTAGGTTGCTTCCATGTCCTGGCTATTGTAAACAGAGCTGCAATGAATATTTTGGTACATGACTCTTTCTGAATTATGGTTTTCTCAGGGTATATGCCTAGTAGTGGGATTGCTGGGTCATATGGTAGTTCTATTTTTAGTTTTTTAAGGAACCTCCATACTGTTCTCCATAGTGGCTGTATCAATTTACATTCCCACCAACAGTGCAAGAGTGTTCCCTTTTCTCCACACCCTCTCCAGCATTTATTGTTTCTAGATTTTTTGATGATGGCCATTCTGACCGGTGTGAGATGATACCTCATTGTAGTTTTGATTTGCATTTCTCTAATGATTAATGATGTTGAGCATTCTTTCATGTGTCTGTTGGCAATCTGTATCTCTTCTTTGGAGAAATGTCTATTTAGGTCTTCTGCCCATTTTTGGATTGGGTTGTTTGTTTTTTTGTTATTGAGCTGCATGAGCTGCTTGTAAATCTTGGAGATTAATCCTTTGTCCGTTGCTTCATTTGCAAATATTTTCTCCCATTCTGAGGGTTGTCTTTTGGTCTTGTTTATGGTTTCCTTTGCTGTGCAAAAGCTTTTAAGTTTCATTAGGTCCCATTTGTTTATTTGTGTTTTTATTTCCATTTCTCTAGGACCTGGGTCAAAAAGGATCTTGCTGTGACTTATGTCATACAGTGTTCTGCCTATGTTTTCCTCTAAGAGTTTGATAGTGTCTGGCCTTACACTTAGGTCTTTAATCCATTTTGAGTTTATTTTTGTGTATGGTGTTAGGGAGTGTTCTAATTTCATACTTTTACATGTACCTGTCCAATTTTCCCAGCACCACTTATTGAAGAGGCTGTCTTTTCTCCACTGTATATGCTTGCCTCCTTTATCAAAGATAAGGTGACCATATGTGCGTGGGCTTATCTCTGGGCTTTCTATCCTGTTCCATTGATCTATATTTCTGTTTTTGTGCCAGTACCAAACTGTCTTGATTACTGTAGCTTTGTAATATAGTCTGAAGTCAGGGAGCCTGATTCCTCCAGCTCCATTTTTCGTTCTCAAGATTGCTTTGGCTATTCGGGGTCTTTTGTGTTTCCATACAAATTGTGAAATTTTTTGTTCTAGTTCTGTGAAAAATGCCAGTGGTAGTTTGATAGGGATTGCATTGAATCTGTAGATTGCTTTGGGTAGCAGAGTCATTTTCACAATGTTTATTCTTCCAATCCAAGAACATGGTATATCTCTCCATCTATTTGTATCATCTTTAATTTCTTTCATCAGTGTTCTATAATTTTCTGCATACAGGTCTTTTGTCTCCTTAGGTAGGTTTATTCCTAGGTATTTTATTCTTTTTGTTGCAATGGTAAATGGGAGTGTTTCCTTAATTTCACTTTCAGATTTTTCATCATTAGTATACAGGAATGCAAGAGATTTCTGTGCATTAATTTTGTATCCTGCTACTTTACCAAATTCATTGATTAGCTCTAGTAGTTTTCTGGTAGCATCTTTTGGATTCTCTATGTATAGTATCATGTCATCTGCAAACAGTGACAGCTTTACTTCTTCTTTTCCGATTTGGATTCCTTTTATTTCTTTTTCGTCTCTGATTGCTGTGGCTAACACTTCCAAAACTATGTTGAATAATAGTGGTGAGAGTGGGCAACCTTGTCTTGTTCCTGATCTTAGTGGAAATGGTTTCAGTTTTTCACCATTGAGGACAATGTTGGCTGTGGGTTTGTCATATACGGCCTTTATTATGTTGAGGAAAGTTCCCTCTATGCCTACTTTCTGCAGGACTTTTGTCATAAATGGGTGTTGAATTTTGTCGAAAGCTTTCTCTGCATCTATTGAGATGATCATATGGTTTTTCTCCTTCAATTTGTTAATATGATGTATCACGTTGATTGATTTGCGTATATTGAAGAATCCTTGCATTCCTGGAATAAACCCCACTTGATCATGGTGTATGATCCTTTTAATGTGCTGTTGGATTCTGTTTGCTAGTATTTTGTTGAGGATTTTTGCATCTATGTTCATCAGTGATATTGGCCTGTAGTTTTCTTTCTTTGTGACATCTTTGCCTGGTTTTGGTATCAGGGTGATGGTGGCCTCGTAGAATGAGTTGGGGAGTGTTCCTCCCTCTGCAATATTTTGGAAGAGTTTGAGAAGGATAGGTGTTAGCTCTTCTCTAAATGTTTGATAGAATTCGCCTGTGAAGCCATCTGGTCCTGGGCTTTTGTGTGTTGGAAGATTTTTAATCACAGTTTCAATTTCAGTGCTTGTGATTGGTCTGTTCATATTTTCTATTTCTTCCTGGTTCAGTCTCGGCAGGTTGTGCATTTCTAAGAATCTGTCCATTTCTTCCAGGTTGTCCATTTTATTAGCATAGAGTTGCTTGTAGTAATCTCTTATGATCGTTTGTATTTCTGCAGTGTCAGTGGTTACTTCTCCTTTTTCATTTCTAATTCTATTAATTTGAGTCTTCTCCTTTTTTCTCTTGATGAGTCTGGCTAATGGGTTATCAATTTTGTTTATCTTCTCAAAGAACCAGCTTTTAGTTTCATTGATTTTTGCTATTGTTTCCTTCATTTCTTTTTCATTTATTTCTGATCTGATCTTTATGATTTCTTTCCTTCTGCTAGCTTTGGGGTTTTTTTGTTCTTCTTTCTCTAATTGCTTTAGGTGCAAGGTTAGGTTGTTTATTCGAGATGTTTCCTGTTTCTTGATGTAGGCTTGTATTGCTATAAACTTCCCTCTTAGAACTGCTTTTGCTGCATCCCATAGGTTTTGGATCGTCGTGTCTCCATTGTCATTTGTTTCTAGGTATTTTTTGATTTCCCCTTTGATTTCTTCAGTGATCACTTCGTTATTAAGTAGTGTATTGTGTAGCCTCCATGTGTTTGTATTTTTTACAGATCTTTTCCTGTAATTGATATCTAGTCTCATAGCGTTGTGGTCGGAAAAGATACTTGATACGATTTCAATCTTTTTAAATTTACCAAGGCTTGATTTGTGACCCAAGATATGATCTATCCTGGAGAATGTTCCATGAGCACTTGAGAAAAATGTGTATTCTGTTGTTTTTGGGTGGAATGTCCTATAAATATCAATTAAGTCCATCTTGTTTAATGTATCATTTAAAGCTTGTGTTTCCTTATTTATTTTCATTTTGGATGATCTGTCCATTGGTGAAAGTGGGGTGTTAAAGTCCCCTACTATGATTGTGTTACTGTCGATTTCCCCTTTTATGGCTGTTAGTATTTGCCTTATGTATTGAGGTGCTCCTATGTTGGGTGCATAAATATTTACAATTGTTATACCTTCCTCTTGGATCGATCCCTTGATCATTATATAGTGTCCGTCTTTGTCTCTTGTAATTGTCTTTATTTTAAAGTCTATTTTGTCTGATATGAGAATTGCTACTCCAGCTTTCTTTTGATTTCCATTTGCATGGAATATCTTTTTCCATCCCCTCACTTTCAGTCTATATGTGTCTCTAGGTCTGAAGTGGGTCTCTTGTAAACAGCATATATATGGGTCTTGTTTTTGTATCCATTCAGCCAGTCTGTGTCTTTTGGTGGGAGCATTTAATCCATTTACATTTAAGGTAATTATCGATATGTATGTTCCTATTCCCATTTTCTTAAATGTTTTGGGTTTGTTATTGTAGGTGTTTTCCTTCTCTTGTGTTTCTTGCCTAGAGAAGTTCCTTTAGCATTTGTTGTAAAGCTGGTTTGGTGGTGCTGAACTCTCTCAGCTTTTGCTTGTCTGTAAAGGTTTTAATTTCTCCATCAAATCTGAATGAGATCCTTGCTGGGTAGAGTAATCTTGGTTGTAGGTTTTTCTCCTTCATCACTTGAAGTATATCCTGCCACTCCCTTCTGGCTTGCAGCGTTTCTGCTGAAAGATCAGCTGTTAACCTTATGGGGATGCCCTTGTGTGTTATCTGTTGTTTTTCCCTTGCTGCTTTTAATATGTTTTCTTTATATTTAATTTTGGATAGTTTGATTAATATGTGTCTTGGTGTGTTTCTCCTTGGATTTATCCTGTATGGGACTCTCTGTGCTTCCAGGACTTGATTAACTATTTCCTTTCCCATATTAGGGAAGTTTTCAACTATAATCTCTTCAAATATTTTCTCAGTCCCTTTCTTTTTCTCTTCTTCTTCTGGGACCCCTATAATTCGAATGTTGGTGCGTTTAATGTTGTCCCAGAGGTCTCTGAGACTGTCCTCAGTTCTTTTCATTCTTTTTTCTTTATTCTGGTCTGCAGTAGTTATTTCCACCATTTTATCTTCCAGGTCACTTATCCGTTCTTCTGCCTCAGTTATTCTGCTATTGATCCCATCTGGAGTATTTTTAATTTCATTTATTGTGCTTGTCATCGTTTCTTGGTTCCTCTTTAGTTCTTCTACGTCCTTGTTAAATGTTTCTTGCATTTTGTCTATTCTATTTCCAAGACTTTGGATCATCCTTACTATCATTATTCTGAATTCTTTTTCAGGTAGACTACCTATTTCCTCTTCATTTGTTAGGTCTGGTGTGTTTTGACCCTGCTCCTTCATCTGCTGTGTGTTTTTCTGTCTTCTCATTTTGCTTATCTTACTGTGTTTGGGGTCTCCTTTTCACAGGCTGCAGGTTCGTAGTTCCCGTTGTTTTTGGTATCTGTCCCCAGTGGCTAAGGTTGGTTCAGTGGGTTGTGTAGGTTTCCTGGTGGAGGGAACTAGTGCCTGTGTTCTGGTGGATGAGGCTGGATGTTGTCTTTCTGGTGGGTTCGTCCACATCTGGTGGTGTGTTTTGGGGTGTCTGTGGCCTTATTATGATTTTAGGCAGCCTCTCTGTTAATGGATGGGGCTGTGTTCCTCTCTTGCTAGTTGTTTGGCATGGGGTGTCCAGCACTGTAGCTTGCTGGTCGTTGAGTGAAGCTGGGTCTTGATGTTGAGATGGAGATCTGTGAGAGATTTTCACCGTTTGGTATTACGTGGAGCTGGGAGGTCTCTTGTGGACCAGTGTCCTGAAGTTGGCTCTCCCACCTCAGAGGCACAGCCCTGATGCCTGGCTGGAGCACCAAGAGCCTTTCATCCACACGGCTCAGAATAAAAGGGAGAAAAAATGGAAAGAAAGAAAAAAAGAGGATAAAATAAAATAAAATAAAGCAATTATAATAAAAAATAAGAAAAAAAATTATTAAGAGTAAATTTATTAAGAAAAAAAAATTTTTTTTAATTTTTAAAAATAGATTTATTAATTTTTTATACTAAAAATAAGAAAAAAATTATTTAGAAAAAATTTATTAAGAAAAAAAATTTTTTAATTTTTTAAAATAAAAAATATGAAAAAACTTATTAAAAATTTTTTTAAAAATAGAAAATAAGGAAAAAATTATTAAGAAAACATTTATTAGGGAAAAAAAAAATTTTTTTTAAGCCAAAAAAAAAAAAAAAAAAAAAAACGGACGGACCTAACCTTAGGACTAACAGTGAGAGCAAAGCTATACAGACAAAATCTCACCCAGAAGCATACACATCTACACTCACAAAAAAAAGGAAAAGGGGAAAAGTTAATATATCCTGCTCCCAAAGTCCATCTCCTAAATTTGGGATGATTCGTTGTCTATTCAGGTATTCAACAGATGCAGGCACATCAAGTTGTTTGTGGAGCTTTAATCCGCTGCTTCTGAGGCTGCTGGGAGAGATTTCCCTTTCTCTTCTTTGTTCGTACAGCTCCCGGGGTTCAGCTTTGGATTTGGACCCGCCTCTGCATGTAGGTCGCCTGAGGGCGTCTGTTCCTCGCCCAGACAGAACGGGGTTAAAGGAGCAGCTGCTTCGGGGGCTCTGGCTCAGTCAGGCCGGGGGGAGGGAGCGGTACGGAGGAGGCGGGGCGAGCCTGCGGCGGCAGAAGCCGGCGTGATGTTGCAGCAGCCTGAGGCGCGCCGTGCGCTCTCCCGGGGAAGTTGTCCCCGGATTACGGGAGCCTGGCCGTGGCGGGCTGCACAGGCTCCCGGGAGGGGCGGTGTGGAGAATGACCTGTGCTTGCCCACAGGCTGTTTGGTGGCGGCAGCAGCAGCCTTAGCGTCTCATGCCCGTCTCTGGGGTCCGCGCTGATAGCCGCGGCTCGCGCCCGTCTCTGGAGTTCGTTTAAGTGGCGCTCTGAATCCCCTCTCCTTGCACGCCGCGAAACAAAGAGGCAAGAAAAAGTCTCCTGCCTCTTCGGCAGCTGCAGACTTTTTCTCGTGCACCCTCCCGGCTAGTTGTGGTGCGCTAGACACTTCAGGCTGTGTTCACGCAGCCAACCCCAGTCCTCTCCCTGGGATCCGACCGAAGCCCGCGCCTCAGCTCCCAGCCCCCGCCCGCCCCGGCGGGTGAGCAGACAAGCCTCTCGGGCTGGTGAGTGCTGCTCGGCGCCGAGCCTCCGTGCGGGAATCTCTCCGTTTTTCCCTCTGCGTCCCTGTTGCTGTGGGATCCGCGCTGATAGCCGCGGCTCGCGCCCGTCTCTGGAGCTCGTTTAGGCGGCGCTCTGAATCCCCTCTCCTTGCGCGCCGCGAAACAAAGAGGCAAGAAAAATTCTCTTGCCTCTTTGGCAGCCGCAGTCTTTTTCCCGGACTCCCTCCCGGCTAGCACCGAAGCCCGAGCCCCAGCTCCCAGGCCCCGCCCGCCCCGGCGGCTGAGCAGACAAGCCTCTCGGGCTGGTGAGTGCTGGTCGGCACCGCTCCTCTGTGCGGGAATCTCTCCGCTTTGCCCTCCGCACCCCTGTGGCTGCGCTCTCCTCCGTGGCTCTGAAGCTTCCCCCCTCTGCTACCCGCAGTCTCTGCCCGCGAAGGGGCTCCCTAGTGTGTGGAAACCTTTCCTCCTTCACAGCTCCCTCCCACTGGTGCAGGTCCCGTCCCTATTCTTTTGTCTCTGTTATTTCTTTTTTCTTTTGCCCTACCCAAGTACGTGGGGATTTTCTTGCCTTTTGGGAGGTCTGACGTCTTCTGCCAGCGTTCAGTGGGTGTTCTGTAGGAGCAGTTCCACGTGTAGATGTATTTCTCATGTATCTGTGGGGAGGAAGGTGATCTCCGCGTCTTACTCTTCCGCCATCTTGCCCCTCCCTCTCTCCTCCCTCTTGCGTCTCCCTCCCACCCTTCCTATCCCACCCTTCTAGATGGTCACAAAGCACCGAGCTGATCTCCTTGTGCTCTGCGGCTGCTTCCCACTAGCTGTCTATTTTACATTTGGTAGTGTATATTTAAGCCTGGACGAAGTGAGAGAGTGGCAAGGACATGTATACACAACCCATGTGATTGCACTGCATTATTCTCTGTACTTCATGTTTCCATGTGGGCACTAGCATTGATATCTCCACTTCACAGTACATACAATATCTGCAACTATGAAGGAGTAAACTCTGGTTTTCCAGTTTCTGTTTAAGAGAATAAGTTGTGGAATTTTAAGGAAAAGGTTGGAGATTTTTATTTTTCTCTTATTTTGTTTCTTTTTGCATTTGCTGAGGTTTCCATGATGCATCCCAACCTTGTTGGTTTTGTCTTCAGTAGAAATGCCAGTGAAAGTTCTCCTGACCAATACTTATTTCTTTTTCACAAGCCTTTCTCAACATCAATACAGCTAACATATGTTGAAATAAAGTTGATATGAAATTGGTCAGCTTTCCTTTTTAATACTTGATCTGGGTATGGCTCTAATCTCAAATTGTCAACATTATAAAATTACTTTTTTAATATGATTTATTTTTTCTGTTTATAGAAATAATGCATGTTTATCATACAATGCTTGGGCAATGCTGACCATTAACAGAAAATTATTGAAGTCATTTCTAAATAATGTTATGATAAATAGCTATTTTTTAATGAGCACCTACTATGTAGAAAGACTCTTCCCATGAATTTTTTCAATAAATTAGTGTCAGGAAGCTAGTAAATGATGGCACTGAGATTGAACCCAGGTCTTTCTGACTCTAATGTGTATTCTCTCTGCTATACTGCTAGTTTGTATACTATATCGTTCTCCTGGTCATGCATTATAACTAATAACACACACACACTTATTGTTTTTTATGCTGCTGTATTGCTTTGGACATAGTACCTACCCTCGTAGAACCTTTGTTTCCTCAAGTGTCTATTGAGTATAGGAGTAAATTTGCTACTATTTTTATTATTATTAAGAATTGTAATTATTTTCCTTTTAAAAATGAATTCATCTGTTATTTATCAATCATGATTACAAGGCATAGATACAAACACATTTACTAGAAAGCCAGAGTTTTTAACTTCATTATAGTATTAGAGAGATGCATTGCCTGAGTGCATTAAACATTTCTTATGTAGTATAAAAAGAAAAAAAAATGTTTTAAATGGAAGAATATGAAAACAAGAGTATAAAAGCATTTAAAATCCAAATCAGGGGAAAATGTAGCTAAATGTATGAGAACAAATATTCCAAATAAAATTTGATCAAGTGTTTCATGGGCTATCTTGGTCAAATACTTATTAATGAGTACAAATCCAGCTAAATTGCCACAGGTGTAATTGCCATTATTGACTCTGATCTAGCATGATTGTATAGAAATGTTCATTTTTACCATATTTAGTCTAAACTTGCTTCCTATCTGTGGCATCTTGCCTTGTCTGAAGCTAGACCTTGAAATGTTACTGAGTTAAGACCTCCAGGCATGTTAAAATCTCCCACAAAATTTATGATAGATTGCAGCTTACCGACAATCCATGCTTGATAGTCACTGGCAAAAGTATGGCAGCTGACAAAGACCGTTAGTACAGCAACCGTTTTTACCTTACATCTGGCAGTTGAATGAGAAGATTTAGGGCTTCAGTGGATGCCAGCCTAAAATTCATTTTTGTAATAGATTCTTGAGTCTGAGTTTATTGAAGCATGAACTCCTAAGGTTTTATCCTGGCAACAAAAGATATGTGGAAAATGAAATGGTCATAAATATGACTGAAACATTTATTAAATTTCTAGCAGGAGAGTAAGGACTCCAGCTTAGTATATGTGTTCTTTACAACTTCAATAAAATGTCATCTTTATAACTTTTATGACTTTTTAATATGTTGGTTAAGTTTAAGTCTACACTCTGTTTACATGAACTGCATCTGAGTTTAACTGGAATTATTTTTTATTTATTTTTTTGATAAATCAAGAAGTCTTCTCTGATGTTGTCTAAATTGGAGCAGTGGTGTCCCAAAGGTAAAATAGCTTGTATGTAATAGGATATGCAAATTCAGAACTTTCATATGTGTTGTGAGAAGTTCTTGTGCATTTTAACCCTTTGTTGTCATTGGAATTTCTTGCCCAAGCATGTTAACTGTGTATCAAAATTTGTAAAGTACCTAACATATTATTTTAAATAAAATAAAGTGAAACATTCATTCATTTAGCAAATATTTACTAAGAAGATATCATCTACTAGTCACTGTGCTAGGTACTAGGGAAACCACTATAACCAAGACATTTAAAATCCCTTTTGTATGGTGCTTACAGTCTGTTTGGGAAAATTTTAAACAACAAAAAAATACACTTAAAAATATATTGTGATAAATGCTCTGAAGGAAACAAAATGTTTCCTGAGATAATGGATTAAAGCAATTTCAATGATTGTGTAAGAAATTCCACTCTTTAGAGATGCCATTTAATCTGAGACCTTGGATTAGTCAGGATGGCCTAGGTTATGCTACTGTAACAACATTAAAGTCTCTGTGGTTTGTTTACTTAGTAAACAAAGGTTAAATTCTTTTCACCCTATGTAACCAAGTGTCCAGTGTGAGGTATCAGGGGAACTTTGTTCATCATAGTTACTCAGGGATTCAGAGTGAAGGAGACTCTATCTCAACACATGTCTCCATGGTCACCTAAGCAAAGAAGGAAGATATGATGACTTGAAGACTGGCCCTTAAAGGCTTTTGCCTGAAAGTGACATCTGTTATATGATTGGCCAGAAAAGGTCACATGACATGGCAACACCTAATTTTTTAAAATACAGGTATATACAGTTTTCTATGTGCCTGAAAAGAGAAAAATTGGATTTTGATGAGTGGTACTAATGACTTGCACAGGCCTTAAGGATGAAAAGGAACTAGCTATTTTAAGAACTGAAGGAATAAAGTTCTTGGAAAAGGAGATTGCATAGGAAAAAGCCATGAAATAAGAAAGAGGTGAGTGTTTTGAAGATAAAAGAACAACGGAAGTGGAGTGTTGTGAACAATAATTTTTTATATGATTAAATATTGTTTAGGAGAGTCATTGTTTTGAATAATTATCTGTCTTCCATTAAAAATACTAATGTGGTAATAGTGACCAATTATTTTTCCACTTAGGAAATATTTTTCCTAATTGTTTATCATTTACTTTAACTTTTTCATTCATTGTCAGCAGGGTTATCTTGAGATTGTGAAAGTTTTTCCTGTCGTACTCCATTTATGGTAGGTGTACAGTTGTGTGGAATAAAAAGTCATGATATGCTTATTTTTCTTAAGAAGACTTGCATTTGATGTTATGTCTTCTGGGTTTATAAGAACAACTGTGTTTTTCTCTTCTATGACTTGCCTTGTCTCTAATAGCCCTCAGAAGAGAAGTCTAAGTATTAAAATTGTAGGGTAAAAGAATATAGGGTGGATAACATAACATTCTAACCCTAAAGTTATTTTTATATATGGGCGTTAGTGAGATATGTCTGATCTCTTGCAGTTAAATGAACTCTGAGAAATGCCTCTAAATAAATTCTGTACTTAAATGATAAGTTTGATTTAGTCCTGGAAATTGGACATAATTCTGTCTAATCACTCAGGAATGCTCTGTTCTTAATTAAGTGATCTTTTTAAGTGTAATACTATGGAAAAATTTTAAAGTCTGGACTATAACAAAAGACATTTCAAGAAATCTTCCATGTGCATACCACCAAATGAAAAGAAAACTAACTTTAAAAAAATTGCTTCAAATCACTTCTTGCTCTTTCTCCCTCTCTTTTATAAAAGAAATACATCTTTACAGGTAAATTGAAATCCCCTTTGTTCTTTTTTTTCCGCTCTCCTGCTTTTCCAGAGGTAATCACGGTCATAATTTATAGTGTATTTACTCCATTCACTTTATACATTTACTACATTTAGTGTTTCCACAAATTATATATATATATATATATATATATATATATATATATATATATATATGTATCATTGTTTTACATTTTTAATGAACATAAATGCTATCCGACCCCATGTATCCTTTAACTTATTTTCATTGAACATTGTTGTTGAGATCTTCCCATGTTAATACATACAGAACTAGTTTATTTATTTAAACTATTCTGCAGTATTCCATTTGTATAACTGTAAAGCAGTTTACTTATTCATTCTTTCACTGATAAACATGTAGATTCTTTCTCATTTTTCCCAATTAAAAAGTGCTACGATGAACTTCTTTTAAAGTGTTTCCTTGTGCATGTATGTAAGAGTTTCTCTTGACTAAACAAGATTGGATGTATGCATCTTCAACTTGTTACGCATTGTTAGACTGCTCTCCACAACAGTTCACTTGACCATGAACATGGTCCTTTCTTGGCCAGAGTTGTCTTATCCAGTATTATCCAGTACTTTGTGTTGTCGAGTGAAGAAGTTGGGCTGCATGGACTGCCACTCACTAGCTTATTGACCCAACCTCTCTGTACCTCACTTTGCTCTTCTGGAAAATGAGGGTAATAATAGCCATGCCTTGTAAAGTTTTCATGAGGACTAAACAACACAAAATATGCAAGATGCTTGGAACAGTGCTTGCCACATTTTTTGGCCTGTCTGATGTGTGTCCAATTATACCTCATTTTAATTTTGTTTCTCTCAGGATGTTTGCATATCTTTTCATTATTTATCAACCATTTGTATTCTCTTCTGTGAGTTGTTTATTAATATTTTTCTCTATCTTTCTAGAGGTGTTCATCTTTACTTTTTTTTTTTAATTTTTTTTTTAAAAACACCCCAACTCCCCATGGGTTTTGACAAAGTGTTTTTGTTTTTTGTTTTTTAATTAATTTATTTATTTATTTTTGGCTGTGTTGGGTCTTCGTTTCTGTGCGAGGGCTTTCTCTAGTTGCGGCGAGCGGGGGCCACTCTTCATCGCCGTGCACGGGCCTCTCAATATAGTGGCCTCTCTTGTTGCGGAGCACAGGCTCCAGACGCGCAGGCTCGGTAGTTGTGGCTCACGGGCCTAGTTGCTCCGCGGCATGTGGGATCTTCCCATACCAGGGCTCGAACCCGTGTCCCCTGCGTTAGCAGGCAGATTCTTAACCACTGCGCCACCAGGGAAGCCCCCATCTTTACTTTTTGATTTGCATGCATTCTTCATATATTCGGATATTAATTCTTTGTTTATGGCATATAGATATATATATGTATATGTACATGTACATATGTCATACCTACATAAACCATAAACAGAATTAATGTCTATATATGTGTGTGTGTGTATATATATATATATATTTATATTTATTCATTTTTATATTTATATGGTTCAGCTATCTGCTCTTAGACTGTTGTTTGCTTTTGAATTTTTGGTTATGGTGATTTTTCTTATATAGAAGATTTTAGTTTTAACTAATTCTCTTTTACTAATTTCTTTTATGATTTCTACTTAAAAGTATCTAATATGTAGGTATACTAAAATATTTAATATTCTGTATCTGCTTAATGCTTAAGTAATAGTAACTTTAAAGGACCTAGAGTACATACATAAAGAGAGAGAATATGAACAAGCATGAATGTGCTCAAGTATAGATAATATAACGGCATGAAAAAAGCTGTAATTCTATGAAAATACAAAAATAAAAATTGAACAAAGTTTTACATTAAACAATTAGTTTTTCTCGCACCCCTCCACCTTGCCCATTCCATATGCAGTTCAGTTTCTGGGAGTATATTAGACAGCCCAATCACTCACAGGCTTCCATCACATACATGGTGGAAATGTTACCTCACAGCAGTCAAGTCATACACAGCAGAAGGATTGAAATGCTGTTAAGTAGCCTCTACTGGCAACCAGATTCATCTACTCTATAAAAAGAATTATATTATTGAAGAAAATTACTGTACACTTAAAAATTTTTCCAGCTATTATCAGTTAAAATAAAATGTTTTAAGAACCATCGACTCATACAAAATATTAATATCTCCTGAGGTCTTTTCCCCCAGGCAACTTATTTTTCAATGCTTGGGAAACTTTTATGGGTTCAAAGTCATTATACTTTATGTAGCCCACAGACTTACCTGTCTTGGGTTGTTCGTTAAAATTTTAACATAGAATTAGTAAAAATTCGGAACTTGGAAACAGGCAGACTTTAAGTCTGCTGCCCCGAAGGTAACAGATTGCTTGGGAACTGTGAGTCTCTTCCAAGATAAGTTAGAGAGTTAGCCGGTCCCAGGTAGTTTTTCCGAAAGGCTGGATCTCATTTTCAGCTGGTATTCCTTCTCTCCATAACTTGTTGGATGTCACCTTTCATAAAGTGCTTTTTACTGTTGTCAACTCTAAATCAGTGCAGCCTGTCTAATTTCTTGTTCATGTCTTTTAAAAACCTCTTAGCTGTTTCCACACCTTGGCAAGTTATTATAAATTAGACAAGAGCAGATTTTCACATTATAATGATTATGAAGAATCTTTACTAAAACAAGCACATGTACCTTTTAAGGGTTAAGCATCATTTAAATATCTTAATTATTAATATTTGCAGGTGACATGGGAACGATTAAAAATTTGGAGCTCCAGGGCCTATTATTAATATAGCAATGTTCTAAAATTCAAATCAGAACAGGGACGTCCCTGCAAAGAATGATAGCTGCCCATGAACTTCACATCCTACCTACAAGAGTACAGATGGAAAAAATTATGTGGAGTCTTAAATTTTAGTTAACATTTTTAACTTTATTTAATATTTTCCACGATGAATAGCGTGCTACCTGAAACAGTTAGAGGTCTTAACTGCAAAACACAAAAACCAAATTTGGCTCATTTAATTAAAAATAATAACAAATTGTATGTAATGGAATGGGTAGGTATAGAATCTATGGGCAGTCTAGAGAAGGAAACTTGGAGACTAGGTAAGAGCCAAGGGAAGCTGACAGCAGAAAAATCAGCTGAGGTCTTGGCTGGTTAGTACCTAGTTAGTCCTTTGATGCCTCCCCTGTCCTCCTGCTGTTGAGACAGATTTCTGAATATGTACCTTTGCATCATTTCTCCCACCAAAACTCACACAATAGAGCTTTCTCCTAAACGGGAAATAGGTTTGGAGGCAGAACAAGCCAAATATGTTCACATTTTCTCTACATAGCTCATCCTATCTTTTGACCGTGATTTTCATGAACTCTATAAATCCATCTCAACTATTCAAACTTATGAGGAATTAAAATAGAGCCTTTTTGTTAAACAGTTTAGTTGCCCTCAAAATGCATGATTAATTAAGGAAACCCTATGGGGTTTATTACTTCCTGTCTATATATGATGACAAACATTCTGTAATGACCCAGGAATTAGAACAACTTGCTTACTGAGTAGAAATCTGATAAGCTCAATGCTTGTATTATATACCAAAAAAGATAATACGAAATGCGTGAGTACTCGAGGAAGATGTTTTTTTCTAGTAGGAAATTTCAAGTTTGATTTCCTTTGCTAATTAGCGACAGAAGATATAAATAGATAATATAAAATAAGAATCATAATCTTCTAATTTTTGAAGTCAATCAGAGACACATACTTAACCTAGCAAACATCTGGTTGGAAATTTTAAAATTTACTTAAGCGTCAGGATGTGTTTCTGTATCTGGAATGTTAGCGAAGTTTGGAAACATGTGGACATTTAGCTGGGGTTTTCTTTGATCTTCATCATTAGGCAGTCAGAGCCTCTCCCATAAGCTCAGATGCTGACAATCTCATTGTATTCTGTGCCATGATTCCTCCCTACTGAGGGCCTGCTGTCAGTGGCACGAGGCATAGCCTCCTGGCAAGGAGATAGAGGCTGCAGGTAGAAACGGATAATCTGAAAACCAGATAATGTCATGGCTAATCACAAATTGATGATGGTGCTTTTGTTGCCAGGCTGGAGCAGTACTGCTGGAATAATGGCTAGGAGTCAGGAGTCAAAAGGGGTGCTTTCTTTTACAGACCACATTAATGGATAAACGTTGTGCTGTTATATTTGTCCATTGTACTTTCTGGCGAGGTAAAAAGGGAGATTATTTTTCACTGAGTAAAATTATGCGGGTCTGGTATTTCTCTTTGCAAAATAATTTATTTCTGGCTGCACAGTATTAATTTTCAGGCTGTGAAACCTGGCTTTGATTCCAAACAGATCTTTGGGAAAGAGGGAACTTTAATAGAGAAAATAACTCCGTGAGGAAGTATATTATTTCTTGGAAGGATCCTGCTATCCATACAAGTGGTTTCTTCCAGCTTTCACATCCAGGAAAATTGTATCCATATATAATTATGAGGAACAAAGGTGGAAGTAGGCTTTTCTGCTTCCCTCATCCTTCACCTTGCAATGTCACTGTATTGGCCGTAATGAAATAAAGCATAGAAAAGTGTGCTGTAAACTAGAGAGTGCTCTAAAATTGTTTATTAATAGCCACAATAGCCACAGTCATGAGAACAGCCACCAGCAGCTGTGCATTTATTAAAAGCCAGGCACTGTGTTAAGTACTGGAAGTTTTTATCTCATGACAGGCTCACATCCACATCATAAGCTCTAAGTAAAGTTCTCTTGTTACACTCATTTTTACACATAAGGAAACTGGGTTAAAGTAACTTACTCAAGGCTATAGGTGAGTAGTTTGTGAAGCATAGGTGAATGGTTGTGAATCCAGAGCTGTCTGACTGCAATCCTGTGCTCTTAATTAGTGTGTTAAGTGCTTCTATATGCATATAATGCTAGAGCCCCAAAATATGACAGTTCACCTTTGAAGGTTTCCAGGTAGAAGATAAACTGCTTGAAAATCTCAGTACTGTGTGGAGTAAGTGTACACACTTTATCTCATTATCATTAGTCGCTTTAAAAAGAAATGTGAGAAAGCTAATTGTGTGACTCTTTATCACATCTTTTTTTTTTTCCTGATTCAGCCACTTGCTATCTTTGTGACCTTGGGCCAGTTACCTAACTTCACTGTACCTCGGTTTGCTCATTCCTAAAATGGGCATAATAATAGTACCTAAGTCATGGTGTTGTTTTGATGGTCAGAAAAGTAAAAAGTATATAATGTATTTATAGTAGTGATATAGTACTTTATACCTCTGTTCATATCACTATTTATATGTGTATTTCCTCACATTGCCGACAACATCCTACACAGGAATGTGGGACTGTGTGCTTTCCACTGATTATGGGACATCAGATTTTAGGCTCTAGAGGAATAGATGTGATCTTTGATGTATAGAACAATAATGCAAGGAAACACAGAACCTCTGAACTATGATCACTTATAAATATTTCAGTATTATTAGCAGTTTAGGCAATAGTTTGGCAACTGCTAAGAAAGTTTGAATGCTACAATCATGTCATAAGTTTCTAAAGTTCGCCATGATATTTATGGTAGTAGTGATGTCATCTGGAGGAAAGCCAATTACACAAAAGATACCGTTTTATTAAATCTATTCCAGGCAGTCATGTTTAAGAATACGACAAGGGACTCATCTTTTGATAAAGTTAGATAAGTGTTTGCCAAAGTGCATTTATTTCATCCCACTCTAGTTTATTTTTGGCTGTGTTGGGTCTTCGTTGCTACGCGCGGGCTTTCTCTAGTTACAGTGAGCGGGGGGCTACTCTTCATTGCGGTGCGTGGGCTTCTCATTGCGGTGGCTTCTCTTGTTGCCGAGCACGGGCTCTAGGCACACGGGCTTCAGTAGTTGTGGCTCACGGGCTGTAGAGCGCAGGCTCAATAGTTGTGGCGAACGGGCTTAGTTGCTCCACGGCATGTGGGATCTTCCCGGACCAGGGCTCGAACCCGTGTCCCCTGCATTGGCAGGCAGTTTCTTAACCACTGCACCACCCAGGAAGCCCCCCACTCTAGTCTTGAGGAATGCTATTGAATGAAAATATTTATTAGCAAATAAATTTTGAACACTGCCTGTTATACCCTCCTCTTGGCAGTTAATAATGCACATAAGTACACTGAGGGCTCCTGAAAATCATGTAGTTTCACACTCACCTGCACATACACACATTTTTCCTTTTTTTAAATCAAATATATTTGATCACAGAATTCTTTTTTGACAAAATACTCCGAATGTTCTGTGGAACTGGTGTTCCATTGACCACATCTTGGGAATTATTGAGTTAGACCATATTTCTGGATCTCAACTCAGTGGGTGTATTTTGTCATGAAAAGCCCTTGACACCCCAGATTCCATCAGCTGTAAGCCTCTAAGTTGATGTTGAATACTGCAGGAGAATGAATCAGGAGGCTCAAGCTGTTACATCAAATCCTTTTGACTTGGGGCTAGTTGCCAAAACTTTCTGGACTTTATTTCCTCATCTCATCACATGATCAGATAATCTCTAAGGGTGTTCTATCTTTAAAAGTTGTTATTGAAAATAATTAAAATTTAAATAATGCTATACAGTTCTCAAAATACTTTTCTATGCCTCCTCTAGAATGGCCTGGAAACCTTTTGGGAAGCTGGCAGCAAAGCCCAGCACCTACCTAATAGTGCAGATTATTTTGGAAGTTTGCAGAGCAGTGTTTCACCTTCTATAGATACTGTGTGTGGCTTCTTGGGCATTTGGCCAGCAATGTCTACAGTCCCAGGACTGCAGCCTGTCTCAGCATTGAAGGGATACTTCTTTGTAGTCCACCTCCTCAGAGAACAGAAGCGAAGCTGCTGGTATGACTTGAAGTTGGTTGGGTCATCATGCCATAGAGTGCCTGCTGAAAGAGAATTTCCATAGCTGAAAAGTACTTGCTCACTGAGAGTAGTGGAAAGGCTAAATCCAGTTGGACACGCAGCCAGCTGAGACACGGTGGCTCTCTTTGGAGGCATATCAAAGTGTCCAGGGAAGTATTTGGTAAGCTGGACTTCATTTATTAGCTAAATAAAAGGGTTACAGTCTTAAAACCAGGGAAAAAAATAAATGTCTACAGTAAAGAGCATTTAATGCAGAGTGAGAACCACTGAACAAACACAGGACGCTGCCCCCCACCGATGATGCCACTGAGAGGTAACAGATCGTGGTGCTTAAGGACATGGGTTTGGGGGTCAGATACATTTGTCATTTAAATTCTGGTTTTGTTATGCACTGTCTTGTGACTCTGGGCAATTTTATTTAATTTTTATTTTATTTTATTTAACCTATCTGAGCGTACTGTCATCATCTGTATAGAAAAGCTATTTATGCCAACCAAATAAGCTTATGGTACAGATAACTTTAAATGATGGGCATAATGTACTGCACAAACTTCGTGGTAGGCACTGAAAAAGGATAGGAATGATTTATAGCTTCAAACATAACCTCTTAAAGAACTCTTGCCTCAACGCCAAAGGCTGTCTCATTCTCTGTTTCCTCATGGTGTTGGGAGACAGCTACTCCAGTGTGCATCAGTAGAACTTTCTGGGATGATGGGAATGTTCTTTGTGCTGCCAGTATGGTAGCCACTAACCGCATGTGGCTCTTAAGCGCTTGACATGTGGCTAGTGTGACTGAGGAACTGAATGTTTGCTTTATTTAATTTAAATATAAAGTTTAAATTTAGAGAGCCACATGTGGCTAGTTGCTACTGTTTTGGACAGCACGGTTACAGATTATAACAAACCACATTGGTATGAAATTTATAACTGCTAAAGTTTCTTTCTCTAAAGTACTTTTTCATGTCACAGATTCTACAGTTTAAAAAGTTGGTTGTGATCCCTTTAAGAAAAAAAAAACACAAGGTATTCTTTTCTGGTGAATGTCATCAGCCACATTACTTAAAATCCTCTTATGCAAGGAGCTGATTCAGACTTTCACACTGTGGAAGAGAAAATATTCAGTGTAACCCCCCCGAGGATGTATTGAATTTCACTGAAATGATGGTGTGCTTATGACCAAGTATTTGATTACCTTAATCAATGTCCCATAATAATAAAAAAAAAATCACGTTCTTTGTTTATATGGTACAAAATTGTAAATCCATCTATGGAGGCAAGCTTTTTGATTGTATCCCTATTTATTTTTTGTCTATTCTGTCAAATTTGAAAAGATTCCTCTTATAACTTTACCCTTGTTTTACTGAAACTTTGCTATTGATATTTCATTATAGTTTTAGTGTATAAATCGTATATCCTCTTAATGAATTATAATTTTCAACCTTAAGTAAATATTCTTTTTTGGACTCAGGTATTGCTTTTTGTGCTTGAATTCCATTCTATATGATATTGATTATTACTACTTCAGCTTTATATCATTTATGTTTTCCCTGATTTTTCTTTGTCCTGTTTTCTACTCTTTCTATCATTTCATTTTGATGGTTTTCTTATAGACAGAATAGAGCTAAATTTTGTTATTTTAATAAGATCTACAAATGATTTTTTGTTTGATTAAAAACTAAGCATGTTTGTGTTTATTGAGATTTCAGTATATTTGGTTTATTCCCATCATTTTACTTTATGTATAAAAGTCATTATATTTTGTAGTTTTCCTTTTTTCCCCTTTGCTATCATTTTTGGCTTAATCACTTACATTTCACTCCTCTGCTTCCACTGCCCTTCTTCCTTAATTAAGAAATTCTATATTCTTTAGACTAGTGATTACCATTGTATTGAAACATCTGTTCCTCTCTTACAACTGTTCTGTGGTATAGAAATTAAAAAATACCTATTCTTCTCATTCCTAGACATTTTACTTGTTCACATCTCCCAGTCCCAAGTTGAGATCTTAGGAATAATTTATTTCCAAGTCCTCATTATGGCAAGTACCTCTCCTAGTCCCCAATTCCAGACATTATTATTTTAGGCTACTGTCTTACCATATAGCTCTTTTGTTTCAAGAATCCTTTCTCAAAAATTATAAATTAATAACCTGTAAATGTTGTTTCCCTGTATTTTAACTCTCTATACTACAAATGGGAAGACTAATGCTAGGCTAGTCCATCTTCTTTGTAGATAGCCTGTTCTTTCTTTCTAGAGATGGAAAGATTTTTTCTTTCCTTTTAGTCTTAAGGTTCAGATATTCAGAGATTTCGAGTGGCTTTTTTTAATATATCTTTTTTTCCCATTATTCTTGTCTAGGACTCTATGAGCAATTTATTTTTATTTTTATTTTTTAAATTTTTATTGGAGTATAGTTGCTTTACAATGTTGTGTTAGTTTCTGCTATACGACAAAGTGAATCAGCTATATGTATACATATATTCCCTCTTATTTGGATTTCCTTCCCATTTAGGTCACCACAGATCATTGAATAGAGTTCCCTGTGCTATACAGTAGGTTCTCATTAGTTATCTATTTTATATATAGTAGTGTGTATATGTCAATCCAATCTCCCAATTCATCCCACCCGCACTTACCCCTGGTATCCATATGTCCGTTCTCTATGTCTGTGTCTCTATTTCTGCTTTGCAAATAAGTTCATTTGTATCCTTTTTCTAGATTCCACATATAAGTGATATTATACGATATTTGTTTTTCTCTTTCTGACTTACTTCACCCTGTGACCAAAAGATGTAAAGCTACTTTTCACTTAAGCTTAGGAATTCTTTTTTTCCTATTATTTCTTTATTTTCTATTGGTTTTTTTAAAATCTTATTTTGGAATTCATATTATTTACATTCTTGTCTTCAGTCTCTGTCCTCCAAGTCTCATCTTTTACTTATGATATTAATTTCTTAGAAATTTTGCTCTATGCTGTAAGCTATTTCTTCTGTCTGATCTTCTAGACAACTAATTTAGCTCGAGACAGTGACCGTTTGTTTTTCTGTTCTTCGATTGAATCTGAATATTGAAAGGGTTTACTTTCTTGAACCAAAAAAAGACTTTAGTCTTTTAATATGTGTTTGTCTATTCATGAAGCAAATTCTCTTAATACCTATACCAGTCAAGCTACCTGGGTTTCTCCAGCGGTTATAAACTTGCAGGCTGTGTAAGATATGGTCCTTTTTATTTTACTGAGCTGCTATTGTAGAACTGTAACCTTCCTGCTGAGAGGTCACAGGGGCATCTTTTGCTCTTGAGCCTCTCCTGGTCCTGATGTATGAGGAACAGGTATAGGCTCCAACCACAGAGCCAGGAATGATTCACTTTACCAGTGTAGACCACCACCCATGCTGGACCACCCCTGCCAGCAGGGTCTGGGGATTCTCTGCTGTTCTTCATGTGGCCAGTCCCAGAGGAAGGGCCTCCCCTTTTGCAAGTCAAATGGATCTAATGATAGATGCTACCTGTGTCCTTTTAGAAGGCCTTATGACCTATGGTCTTTTTTGCTCTTCAGCATTTCCCTAAAACTCCCAAATAGTTAAAACCCCATTAAATGGATCCCATGGCATTTGCTCTCTTCTCAGGAGAAATGCCAGCCCTGCCCTGGCTGGTTAGATGTTATACTGGAAGTTCTGTGTCAGGGCAGAATCATAGAGAAGGGCTTTGGTTCTCCAGTCATATATTGCGACATGTTTCCTGGGAAAGCTGTGATTTATGAGGTTTGGTTGACTCAGTGCATGTATATAGCTGCCTACATGGCTCAGGAGGAGTTGATTTAGGCAGAAATTTCAGAAAGAAAACAGTACATTGCATCCATATTATTACATAAAGACTCTGTCATCAAACTGTGCCTAATATTTTATTCACTGCTGCTTTAATCCAGTCTTGTGACCTCATTGTATTTGGTGCAAGGGATGTATAAGATCTGTTCAAACATTGGTTTCCACTGATTCTGTTTCTGACTTTATTGATAATGGATAAATGTTTTGTGAGCCCATATTACTTTTCCCTGAAATTATTCAGGCTTACTTAATTATACTATAGGTTTTTCTTAGCTACCATAAAATTTGGTACTTTGTTGATTTGACTTGCATATTATCTATCCTCTGTGTTAATCATTTATGTCTGTGGTTCCCTTATTAACTCATGACAACATATTTTTGTCTTTTTAACTTTCTTCTTCAGAAGTGACAATATCTTTCTGCTTAAATAATCTTACTAGTTTAAAATCTTAAGCAATTTTTGTCATCCTTAAAGTAAGTTAATTGGCTTTGCTCTTGGGAGAGTGCACTTTAAGTTCATAGGCCATGAGTTTTAGGACCACATCTTTGATGGCCCTCATCCTTATGAAACGTGACATCAAAGATAGCAATTTTGTTTGCATCATTGGCCAGTACCTAATTATCTTTCCTGCCTCTTCATTCTTCAAGTGCTCTTTGATGTCAGCAGTAGCCTTGTGCTTTGAAAGACTGTAGAGGGTGGTGAAAGGGGTCCTTATTTGCTGAGTCCACATTCCACTGAAATATTAAATAATGGTATTATGTTAGAAACAAAATGCAATGCAACTGTGGTAATTAAAATAGTTACTCATCTATTTGCAGAAGCAAAGTCTTTAATGATTCTCTCAGTGTAAGAGAGAGAATTTCTCCCTAACGTAATCTGGCTAGATGGAGACATCTTTGGGAGAAATCAGAAACAAAGCAAGACCAGGCTTGCTCATTGGGAATTAGGAGATTGTACATTGGATGGGAGGAGGCATTTGTGGAGCGGTGACAATATTCATTTAAATGCTAAAGGACTTTGGTCTGTTAGGAGAAGGCAAAGCTACCAAAAGCTGAGACTGTGGATGTTCGCTCTCGGGGTCTCATGAATGCATCGTGCATGGTGCAGTGCTTTGGTGTGAAGTGGATGGCCAAGTCCAATGTCAGCTTCACTTTTTTTTTAAAATTAATTTTAATTGGAGGATCGTTGCTTTACAATGTTGTGTTAGTTTCTACTGTATAACAAAATGAATCAGCTATACGTATACATATATCCCCTCTTTTTTGGATTTCCTTCCCATTTAGGTCACCACAGTGCATTAAGTAGAGTTCCCTGTGCTATACAGTAGATTCTCATTAGTTGTCTATTTTATACATAGTATCAGTAATGTATATGTGTCAATCCCAATCACCCAGTTCCTCCCATTCCCCTCTCCTTTCCCCCTTGGTATCCATACATTTCTTTTTACCAGCTCTTTGATTCTCCACATATAACTTAGTGTCTGATTTTTAGTTTTTTCATGTGTAAAAATGACAAAAATACTTTTTTAGCACATCAAAATAAAGTGAAATAGTTTATAGAAAGGGTCATTATAAAGTGCCTGCCACAGAGTTAATTTTCTTCTCTTGATTGTCAATAAGTAGGGACAATGAGTTGCCCTGTCATAATTCAGGGAAAACAATGAGATACCATTTTTCACTCATTAAATTAATAAAAATTAAACCGTTTGCTTCTACTCAGTGTTGGAAGGAGTGTGAGGAAATCATAGAGTGTAAATTGGTACCACCTATTCAGAGAGCAATTCCGTAATATTTTTCAAACTGGCTACTTGACCCAGCAATTCCAGACCTCGAAACTGACCTTACAGAAAATCTGCCAAGCTATGTCGTGAAGAAGACCCATGCAGCACTGTGTGTACTTGTGGTCAGTTGTAAACAGCATAAATATCCATCCCAAAGCAGGTGAGCAGTGTGGAAGGGGGATGTTTCAGTGCCCTCAGTGGTGACTCTGTATATGAAAAAGACTCAAAGTTTATTTGTTTTGGTGTTAAAAATTCAGGTTTGCTTTATTTAAGTATACTTTCAAAACCCTGGTCATTCCGGGAGCTTTTTAAAAATATTTTTTAATTGTGTAAAATACATGTAATGCGAAACTTACCATCTTAACCATTTTTTTTTTTTTAAAGAATTTCACTTTTTAAAATTTATTTATTTTTGGCTGTGTTGGGTCTTCGTTTCTGTGCGAGGGCTTTCTCTAGTGCGGCAAGCGGGGGCCACTCTTCATCGCGGTGCGCGGGCCTCTCACTATCGCGGCCTTTCTTGTTGCGGAGCACAAGCTCCAGACGCGCAGGCTCAGTAGTTGTGGCACATGGGCTTAGTTGCTCTGCGGCATGTGGGATCTTCCCAGACCAGGGCTCGAACCCGTGTCCCCTGCATTGGCAGGCAGATTCTCAACCACTGCGCCACCAGGGAAGCCCTTAACCATTTTTAAGTGTACAGTTCAGTGACATTAAATACATTTACATTGTTGTGCTACCACCATTCATCCACAGAACTTTTTTGTCTTACAAAACTGAAACTCTGAACCCATTAAACACTTAACTCCCCATCTACCCTCCAGCCTCTGACAAGCACCATTCTACTTTCTGTCTCTATGAATGTGACTGCTCTAGACATTTCATATAAGTGGAATCATTCAGTGTTTTTCCTTTTGTCACTGGTTTACTTTACTCAGAATAATGTCCTTAAGGTTCACCCATGTCGTGGCATGTGTCAGAATTTCCTTCCTTTTTAAGACTGAATAGTATTCCATTGTATGTATTTCGTTTATTCATTAATCAGTCAATGGACACATGGGTTGTGTCCACCTCTTGACATTGTGAATAATGGTGCTGTGTACATGGTTGTCCATATATCTCTTCAGATCCCTGCTTTCAGTTCTTTAGGGTATATTCCTTGAGCTTTTAAGTTCGGCGTATAAATATCACTCATCTACTAATAAGTCTAGCAGATTTTAGTAGTCACTTTAAGAGGTCTTTAAATAGTATTTGGTTCCATTTTCATATGTAGTTAATGAAACACCTCCCTACCTTTTAAACTGCTTTAATATATTAAGTACACCTAATATCTCCCTTGAGTACTTCAGTTGTGCAACTTAAAAACCTTTGTAAGTACTCAAGTTACTCTCATAAACCTAATTAAAATCTAAATGTCTAAGTACTCAAACTTACAAATTTATAAAAATCTGAAGTTCACTTAAATCATCCCGTTGTGTGTATAAGTATAGTCACATTTTAACATAAAAATCACAACTCTAAATAAATTACATAATTATTTATTTTAAACTGTGGTTACAAGGCAATCTAATGGAATGGGCAAGATGCTATTAAACATTACAGGTACATAATTTTTGCACAAGTTCCTAATAGCAAAAATATTAAGTTAGTGGCTTTGATTCTCTTAAACATTTCTGTACCTAATTCTAAAATTTCCTGAGGGTGACAGATGTTTTTCCATCATGGAAGACAATCGCTATCTTATTTCACTTTACTTAACTCTGAATATTTAGACCCGGCATGAATTCTGGACCAGCAGACATTTAGGCAAATTTTATTGAGACTAAGGAAACTATAATTAGAGTGGTTGCCTTCTCTGCATGCTCCAGTTATATCTGTGATCAGATATTTCGGCTGGCAGACTGACTAGATAGATTCTCAATTAGAACCATAATGGGATGCACTAAACCTTATTTGTAATTGCTATGTCAAAAACTCCATTACTCACAGGAGGCTGTCATATGGCCAGGATCATTAGACTTAGATTATACACATTCCATAGTTCTTCATTGTACTCACTCATGTCTGCAGCTCCCACACAAGACGATCACTTGATTGCATGTTGCATTTCTTTGGTTCCTGAGAATGGAAAGAATGGACATGCCTTCTTGCTTAAGTCCAAAGACTGTGCAGCTTGATGGGAAATCTCACATATTTTCATACGCTTTCTGGGATCAGGCAATTATTTGTGTACTAAAGTGGGGATGAATGGAATTTTGGATATCTTTATGTCATTATTTGACTGCACAACTCCAGGGGATGTCATTTACGTTACAGTAGCTGTGGGTAGCTTTCCTAAATTATGCAGTGTACATCTGTGCAGCTGTGAACCTTAACTGCATTCTGCAGACAGTTAAATAAATACTACTACAGCCACATGGACACCTGATGTATTGCTATCACTGTGACTAATTTCCCGCCTCATGTGGGGCTTCTTGGGGACACCTAGTCTATTGATCTTACTGCTTTCTCCCACTTCTTAATCTGTAAGTCCATTCCTTTTTTCACTTCCCAGCTCATCCAGCTTAGATTCCATAGTCTATAATTTCAAAATGTGTCTAACAACACCTTACACCCCCTTGCCATTCTAAATTTTTTTCTTCTCTGACAGACAAAACCCTAATCCTAGGTGAACCCTTATCTCTGAGTGAACTTCTCAGCTGCCTAGAGCTGTTGGAAAAAGTCACAAAACAGACAAATGGGTCCCATTATAAGTTCATCTTATTCTTCCACCATAGAGAGGTGCTGTTGTCACCTGGGAATCTGCTGGATTCTCAGGTCAGCTCCCTCTCTTGGTATCTGCAGTGTCCATCTCAGTTAGCCTCCAAGATCTGACACCCCAGCGAACCTCTGCCAAAGACCTACTGTCCCACCTCCTGTTTTACGAAGAAAAGAGAAGGTATCCGAGAGGACATTGCTCATTTTCCTCTACTATATAAACATGCCTACATCTCTTTGCAGCCTGCCGTTCCTCCCTCGGGTTACAAGAACAGTGCTTTTCTTCTCCTGTCTAAGGATAACTCCACACAAGTTCTGGTTTCACTCTCAGCCTGACTCCTTAGGGGTCTTATATTAGAAATTATTATTCTCTATGGTAATCAGAAACCCTCCCTTTCAACTAGGTCATTCCCATTGACTTTTAGTAATCATCGTCTCTTCCACAAAACAAAACAAAAAGAATAAATAAGCAAAAAATAAAAATAAAAAATTTCTTCCTCAATCCCAAATCCCCAGCAGACCTGTTTTTGTCTTTACCTTCTGGAAACCTCTGCAAAGGTTGTCTGGTTGTCCATATGACAATAATGCTCATCTTTGGTTAGCTATCACTGTTTAGCATCTCTAGTTATATTAAGAGGACTTGTGAAATGTAGCAAAATTCCCAACTATATTCAATTGTATTTATTTAAAGTGAAATGGTAACATAGGTTATAATAATAAAGATAGAAACTAGAAAATATTAGCATGGATGTGGAGGAATTGGAACTCTCACTCATTACTGGTAGGAATATAAAACCATGAAATCATTTTGGAAAACAGTTTGACAGTTTCTTTAAAAGTTAAACATGTGCTCACTATATGGCCCAGCAAAAGGCCACTGGTTGGTTATCAGATGTGGTATATCCATATAGTGGAATATTATTCATCAGTAAAAAGGATTGAAGTACTGACCCATGCCATAGCATGGATGATCCTCAAGAACGTTATGCTAACCAAAAGAAGCCAGACAAAAAAGATCACATATCATATGATTCCATTTCTATGAAATTGTCCAGAAAAGGCAGATTTATAGTGACAGAAAGATTGGTGGTTGATGGGGGCTGGGAATGAGCACAAGGAATCTTTTTGGGGTGATGCAAATGTCCTGAAGTTGGATTGTGGTGGTGGTTGTACAATTCAATAAAATTTATGAAAAATCATTGAATTGTACATTTAAGACAGATGTACAGATATGATGTATAAGTTATACCTTAATGAATTTAAGTTTTTGATGAGTTTGCTAATTGTACCAATTGCTTAATGTGAATAAAAGTGAAATTATATAAAGCCAATTAATATGCTGTATTGCAGTTAGATATTTGAAAATCAAAATAGCAATATTTGTGTTTCACAGGATAATTTTTAACAAAATTTTCTTGGTCATATAGTAATGAGGAAAATATCTGTTTCCAACCCACTGGTTCCAGCATACCAAGTGTTAAGCAGTTCACTCCTTTTATCCTTTGTTAACGCCCTGCAAGTATGTCCTTACCTATGAATGGTTAGCATGGTATACAATAATATTTTACCCGAAGTGAAAACTTGATGAGTGTATGGCCAACCATAACATTTATTTAAGGTCTCTTAGTACTCTTTGACCATAATTAAGATGCTAGTAACGTCTGGAACAGAATGTTTTTTAATCTGATCAGGAAATTTAGATCTCTTTTCAGTATCTAATATTTGTTCACATTTTACATGTGAGTAATTCTGGAATAAATAGGTTACATTGTAAGTTTAAATTTTAAGGTAATCACTTGCCAACCAGAAAGCAAAGTGTAACCATGTAAGAAAATAGATTCAGAAGCATAGTCTTTTTTTTTTTTTTAACATCTTTATTGGAGTATAATTGTTTTACAATGGTGTGTTAGTTTCTGCTTTATAACAAGGTGAATCAGTTATACATATACATATGTTCCCATATCTCTTCCCTCTTGCATCTCCCTCCCTCCCACCCTCCCTATCCCACCCCTCTAGGTGGTCACAAAGCACCGAGCTGATCTCCCTGTGCTATGCGGTTGCTTCCCACTAGCTAGCTATTTTACGTTTGGTAGTGTATATATGTCCACGCCACTCTCTCACTTTGTCACAGCTTACCCTTCCCCCTCACCATATCCTCAAGTCCATTCTCTAGTAGGTCTGTGTCTTTATTCCCATCTTACCACTAGGTTCATCATCGGATGAATGGATAAAGAAGATGTGGCACATATATACAATGGAATATTACTCAGCCATAAAAAGAAACGAAATTGAGTTATTTGTAGTGAGGTGGATGGAGTTAGAGTCTGTCATACAGAGTGAAGTAAGTCAGAAAGAGAAAAACAAATACAGTATGCTAACACATATATATGGAATCTAAGGAAAAAACAAACAAACAAACAAACAAAAAACAGAAGCACAGTCTGAACAAAGGGAAATATAGGCAGAAGAAATAAGGAATGGTAAACTCTGTTCCCGGGAAGGGGAGTCTGGGGTTGGCTTAATTAGGGCCTTTAGCATGAAAGGTCGTTTGCAGGGACAAACAGCTATCCTTATCCAGATAGTCCTCTTCTCCAAGAAGATCAGACTAAGAGGACATAATTTTAAGAAGGTGCTGTAGTTAGAAGGAAGGCATTTCCTGACAAACTGGTTTACTTAAGAATGAGATTATGAGAGAGGCTATGCAGGCTTCTCTCTGGGAATCCTAAAAAGGTACAGAATGTGAACGTAGGTATATATGCATGAATCTGTCAAAAAAAACAGAAAAATAGACTTGGTGAAAAGTAGGCTTTTCCCTACTTGTTCAGAACGTGATACAGTTTATCGTAAGTCTAATATTTATTTAAAATGGCAAAATAACGTGTTGCCTGAAGGACAATAGAGTAGGTTTAAAAAATTTATGACCTGGCAATTTGTGGTATGGGAAGCATACTTCTTTACAAGGTTGACATATCTACATGTATAATACAAAGATTGTCTTCTTCAAAAACGTGATTTGCAGCCAGCACATCTGTTGTTCTTGTGTAATGGATTAAAATGAGCTATTTTTGTGGAAGTTCAGCTGCAGAGTAACAATGTTAAACCAGCTTGCTAAAAAAGTTACCTATTTTAGATTTTTTCCCTTTATATTAAACTTTTAAAACGTTCTTCTATCTGACAAAGCTTCATTCTTCATTAAAGAACAGAAATTTTATGTGGCTCTAAGGTGTATTTTTGTCATACAGTAGCATTGAGATGATATCTAAGTTGTTCTTGCTTAGCATTTTGAATGTTAAATTATATCCAAGTTTGATATTTCCCAGTAACAGTTTTTCATAAAAATCTTACCAACATTATTGACTGTTCTTCCATTGACTGTAACATTGTTTTGTTCTTACAAAAATCTGAAATAAACTTGTTCTGGCTTTCCCCTTCAAATGGAATTATGTCATTCGCATTAAGGCTTATCAGGAAATCCTGGCTATCTTCTTACATTCCCAAGAGTTAATAAACTGTATGCGTACAAATCTCTGTAAATGGGGGAAAAAGTTTTTCACATATTTCTGTTGTAATTTTATAACACATGTTAATCATTTAATTGGTCAGTCTTCAGGAAACTGACCTTTCTCTGGTTTTCTGTGTCTTTCAAAACACAAGCAGCAAATTAAAAATCCATTAATAATTTAGTCCTGCTTAAAATAATATACATATACTGATCATCTTAAAGAGTCATTTAAGTAAATTATAGCAGGAAGAGAGATATAATAGAAACGCCCAGCTTTCAAGTTGCTTGTAGTCTGGATCAGTCCTTCTTAAACTTTAAGGTGTGTATGGATCTCCTAAATATCTTGTTAAATGCATATTCTAAGTCAGTGTGTCTGGTATGAGGCCTGAGTCTGCATTTCTAACCAGCTCCCGAGTGATGCATATGGTGCTGGTCCGTGAACCACTTCGTGACCCAAGGGTCATAATAGCTGTTCTTAATATTCATAGAAGAGTCTGCCTGTAGATCATAAGTGACACACATTTGCTAACGTTTTTATCATCATCATAACCGAGCTGGACAATTGTACAATCATCTTCTAGAGAATAGAGATCATATAATATTAACTTGGAAAGAATCCATGACCATGGGCCTTATTAGTACTGTCTTCCAAGCTGAGCTACACATAGAACTAAACAGACTGACAAGGAAACAGAAATCAGTTGTTAGAACTAAATGATTATAGACAATCTGGACTGCCCAAACATATATGGGATATGGAAGGGTATATCTTCATTGGTTCTGTTTTGATTTTCTGAACTCTTGACCACCTAGTCAAAGAAGAAATTTTGCTAGGTAAAGAGGAGTCATTAAAGCAGGTACCATCAGGGCACAGGTGGCGCACACCAGTGATTGGAGAGGGCTGGGTGGCTGAGGCGGTGGTGTCATAGAGAGGACACACTTCACTCCACCACTGCCATGCAACATGTCAGGCCTAGCATGGCCAGAACTTTCAACTTTTTAAGAAAAGCCAGAAATATAAATTTCATGTGAAATTTCCCCGTTTAAAAATGTTGGCTACTCATTTAAATTCTTTTAAAACATTAGGCGGCCAAGAAAACACATCTGTGTCCCAGACACAGCCCTTGAGCCATCTATTTACAATGTCTAGGGTAGAATACATTGAATTCTTATAATGCACTTCTCAATATTGAAAAATTATGAATTTTCAAAATCAAACACACTGGCCTTTTGTCGCTTGATGTTTTGATCAGAAGAGTCTCTGTTTTATGTATTTGGAGGTCCTGGTGTAAGATTGGTGTGTGATCATAAAACCTGTCTTTCTGTCTTCTTTCACATTCCAGATTACAGGACAGGCCCATGTTTCACTCAGGTCAACAACCAGATGTGCCAAGGGCAGCTGACAGGCATTGTCTGCACAAAGACTCTGTGCTGTGCCACCATTGGACGGGCCTGGGGCCACCCCTGTGAGATGTGTCCCGCCCAGCCTCAGCCCTGCCGGCGGGGCTTCATCCCCAACATCCGCACTGGAGCTTGCCAAGGTGAGTTAGCCTTCAGCCTGTGTGCACAGAGTCACCCATGTGTCTGGGCTCCTTTCAGTGCGGTGGGAGAATCTAGCACTGTGGATGGGAACCTTTAACCCAATACTGTTTCCAAGAGGAGCCTCATCAGCAAGCCTGACTAGAGATGGCTTACCTTCTAGCCACCTAATAAATAATTATTTTTCAATTGACAAAAAAAGGAGAAGAGATATATGAAAAGTATGAAAAACTGGGGAAACTTTTAAAAATACAATTAAAAATATTCAGTACAGTCAGAGGATAAGCCATTCCATGTCTTCATCCAGATGGTGCCACACACTCCCTGCTACAGCCCCTCAAACTATGCATATGTAAATACCCAGGTGACACATTTTTTCTGTCTTTCCAATCTCATTCAAGATATGAGAACCTGAACCCAGGTGACAGGGAGAAGTGAGCCGTCTGGTATTGTTATTAATAGTGTCTTCAGAGACAAAGTATTAACTCCATCCATGACTGTAGTTATTTCTGAGCTTATAACCAGTTGGTTACAATCTTGTCTCCAGGCAATCTTCCTAACCACATATCAGGTCTAGATTGGGGCCCTGAGGATGCTACAACCATCAACTTTAAACCAAATAGCCGGAAATTGTTAAATACTTACTGGATAATTACTTTTCAGCCACCATGATTCTTAGCCTTTTTTGGCAACTTCTCTGGTATCATATGGATTAAACACGTTTTTAGAGCTTGGAACAGAGTGCCGTAATGAGCTTTCAAATGGTAGTAGGATCACAGGAAACTGGAAAGTACTTTTGTATTATTCACAGAAATGATGTTACTCATACTTAAGACATGAGAGTTAAGTTTATTTGTTCTAATTAAATCGTGTACGAGGTTAGATGTGAAATCTTTCAAATTGATGTTGGTAACCAGTGTCAGAGGTAGAGAGGTTACCTATCCAGCCCATGTAAATGGTATATTGCAGAAAGCCAGGCCAGTGCCCTAAAACCCAAATGAGAATTGTAGTGTGGGGAGCCTGTACATAACCTCAATCCATTGAATAATAAAATCTGAGTGCTCTGTGTAATTTGGTAAGTGTATCTCTGATAGTGGCCTCCAAAGATTTGTGTTAGTTTTGTAGTTTTATAAAAGGTAGTTTAAAAAAATGATCTGTATCTAAACTCTTTTCAAATCAAAACTACAGGGATACCCAAGAGATGACCATATAACCCAACAGATTCACAACTTTATGTTTACTTGCATGTAAAAGCCTTGTCAGCTGTGGACTTAGAATGATTTTGTGAGTATTTTGTCTCTTGGATTAATACCAACCACAACAAATATGAAGTTTGGGTTAAATGTCATTTTTAATCTGTTGTTTACTATGGATAATAACATTCTAAATCAATGATATGACTATCGGTATGATTCTATAGAGTTCCTGATAAAGCAACAGTTTTTTCTATAAAAGATACACTACACTATATAGTATATAGTATTTACCATACTACATAGAATTCCTAGATTAGATACAGATTGCTGTATAATTTGTGTAATTTAATGGATTACTATTAAAGATAAAATGCTGTATAGATCCACTAGATTAATACTGACTAGATTTACCAGAGTAATAATTTTTGTTTATTCTCTAGCACTTATCACCTTCTAACTCACTTGCTTATGGTCTTTATTGCTTTTACTCTCCCCCAGATAGAATGTAAGCTCCATTTGGGCAGAAATCTGTTTTATTCATTAATGTCTCTGAGGCATTCTAACATGCAGTAGATACTCAGTAAATATCTTTTGAATTAATAAATGGAATTGATATTAAAATACTTCCAAAAACCACTGTTTCGTAGAAATAGTCCAGGTTGAGAAAAGCCCTTAACTTCAACCAAAACATTGCAAATTATTGACTCTCCTCATCTTCTATATTTGTACTTAGGCTTCTTTACCTTGATATTTTGTCAGAGAGGCCTAGTTTTTCTGAACACAATTACGAAAAGTGTGTGATCTGATCTCAAACTTCCTGAATGTCCTTCAGGATTGAGTAATGTCTGAAGGCTTATTTGTTTGAATTTGTTTATGTAGTAGAGATAAGTTTTGGGCTCCATTTGCCCAAGAGTATAATGGACTAATACAGCTACAGGAGCAAAATGAAATTTGCCACATTGTTAAAAGGTCTGGAAAAGTTGAAAAAGTTCTGCTTTATTTCAAAATCATGGCATCGTCAGAAAGTTCTCAATTAAACACTAAGCCTCAGTTCAGGCTATTTTAAGGCTCCATCTTACTGTGATTTCATTTTTTCCTTTAAATTCCTAGACTGTTTCCCAAATACTCTGCCAAATTAATTTGAAAGATAATAGGACGTAAAAAAATAAGATAATAAAACATGATACACACATGTCATACTCTTTTTTATAATAGTGATCTTTTTTATAGGGTAACTGAAAATTTTTGTGGAGTTAAAAATAAATTTCAGCTGTGTAGATGATAACCAGTTTAATATTGGTTTTAAAACATGGTTTATATTAGCCAAGGGAGGACATTTCTGAAGTTCTAAACATAAAATTATCCTGTAGCTGATGCAATTAGTGAATTACTTTATCTATGGCTTAGGAGGGGATGAAATAAGATCTTGTAATAAACCAAATAAATGTGAAAAATGAGGGCCAACAGAAAATTAAGATGATACTTTAAAAAAACTAAGCTGTGAGGAAACTAGTAAATTTTTTTACTTTTCACTGTTGCTGTCATGACTTTCTGGACTCAAATAAGCAGTGTCAGAAGAGTATACCTTTCTATGGTGCTATGAGGTCAATCATAATGATTCTTGACTTCTTTCATATATAGAGCATTTCAGTTCTAGCCCTTATGCCTAAGACTAATCTACATTTAGTCTTGTACATTCTTCATTTTATTAAACATTGAAGGACCAAAGTTGGCTCACATAAGGCTTAAAATTTAAGCTAGCATAAAAATGAGTGAATTAAAGGTAATAAAAGTGGCATTAAGCTCTTTTCCAAGAATATCTACAAACTTTAAATAAATATGTCATAAACTGTCACGTGCATATGTTATATTTTTTTTTACAAATAGGTTCTTCTTCTTAAATCTTTACTATCTTACAAATTCACTCTAATTAGAAGGGTATTTTATTTAAGAATAGTACTTGACTTTGGGTCTTTTAGATTTTCAAATTTAAAATTTTTTTAAGTATATTAAAATTTGTATAATTACTAATTTATGTTGCTTGATTTTTAGAAATTAGGCTTTTAAACTACTCCAGACATTTCAAAACTGGAAGTATGGCAGAAGAAATTTGCTTATTTAAATCCATCTTTTGCTTTATTATAGACAATAGTAATAGACTGATGCTGGGCCTCTGCTCTATTCCAAGCAGTGTGAGAGGCATGGAAATTCTGACATACGTGACAGAGTCAGGACCTAGCTAGGACACAAGACAGGGACTTAAATAAAGAAAGAGCAGTATATACCCTGAGTCAGTCCCTGCAAAACAGGTATTCGTGCCTGTTCTTTTCAAATGGGATTAGTATTCAGAAATATTTAATCCTTCACTCAGACTTCACATGAATCAGGTAGAGAAGTTGAATCTTATCTGAAACCAGGCAGGCATGGCTAGTTCCTCAGGTGTATCCTGAGAGGAAGATGCTCTCAGTAGAATGTTATTTCCAGGCCTTCTGTATAGCACAAAATGAAATGGAGATTTGGTTCATCTGATTAGTATAAATTATTAAACACAAATTTATCTTGGCTGTCTGCATTGACCAAGTTAACCAGATCGTTGCAAAGTTTAACTGTAGTTCACACTATGTGAACACAAGCCGTTCCTGAACAATCCAAAAAATTTACTTAAAACATAGTCGATAATAGAAACTCGTATTGAAAATAGCAGGATATTGCCCTTCTTCTAACTCAACAAAAACTAACAAGAAAAGGAATAATAGAGAACAAGCCCTTCTAAAATAAAACTCTGCAACCCCCAGTTCAGAGCAGTGATGGACAGATGGCCGTTGTTGGGAAGTCATGGGGATAGGGAGAATCTTCTATGTGTTTGCTATGAGCATTAGCATCCTGAAAGGCTGTTGAGTGGTTGTGGACGGTCTCTTGGAGAGGAGGAGTATATCCCCATAAGAGAGGGATTCTACTGCAGGCCCTCGGAGTAACTGAAGGAATATGGAAAGAGAGTCTTTGGTGGCAAGCCATTTCTAATATCCTCTAGCCAGCCTTCCAACCCAGAGACGCTCCTTTAGGTAAAAGAGGGGAAAGGAAAAGAGGATGTGGGAGCCACTAGTGAGCAGCTTGCAGAGTCTGTATCTGAAAGGGCAGAAGGTGGGAGCTACACCACTACCTGAAAGTTTAAAATTAATACCCAGGAGGAAAAGCAAGTGGAGAGAGTTTGGTAAGAAGCTGCAGGAGTCCCTATAGAAGTTCTCAAATCAACCTGTTTCTTCTTGGCTTTCTCCACTTTTGCTTCAGCAGGAAATACCCCGTTTAAAGATGAGTACTAAAGAGAAAAGGCTTACATATAAAAGCTGAAAAAAAGAGAGAAGTAACATAAGGAAAAGGCAGAGGAACATGCTTCATGGAAGAATTACCTAAATAAACACAAAGTTCATATACTCTTTTATCTCAAGGAAGTGAAAAATAATATGGTTCTTCTCTTAACAGGTGCTCAAAGAAGCATTGTAAGAGTTCAGAAAAGACAATCAGAGATAGTGCATTGGTAGCACTCAAGAAACTGAAGAAGCATTTGAAACTTTACCTAATGAAAGGCAAATGTTACACATATACATACAAACATACATAAAACTGAAAAAATTCAATGACAAAGTTAACCTTGAGGAAATCACAAATCAAAATGTCTGAGGACAATAAATAATGATTGTAAAGAAGCAGAAAGGTAGTGAAGTCAGCAGAAAGGTTGTAAAGAAAGCTGAAGAAAGGAACTGAAAAAAAGCATAAAGATAATATAGAAAAATTTTCTAAAAGAGATAAAACCTTCAGTTTGCAGACTGGAAGGCACAAAAGTTCAATAAGAAAGAGAAGATAAGGAAAATTTTGTGGGCATAATAAGACAGAATAATCAAATATCTTTGTTAAAGGGAATATCCTAACTGGTCTCAAACTTCTGTAGAGCAACTCATAGACCAGAAAACAGTGTGGCAGCGTCTACAGACTTCTGTCTTTGATTTACACATATGTAAATAAAAGTACTTTAGTTGCTCTGTAAAGAATCAACTCTAGGGGGGCCAGAGTGGAAGCAAAAAAAACCAGTTAGAAGTTTCCTGCAGCAGTACAGGTGATATATCATGGAGGTTGAGACCAGAATAGAGGCAGAGGGCCAAGATTTGAGATATATCTGGTAAGTAAGCACTTGTTACTGATGGAATGAAGTGAGACAAGTGAGAGTATGCCGAGTTTATCTCTTAGGTTTCTGACTTTGACATTGGGATAAACAATGATGACATTTGTTGAGATAAGGAAGATTGAGACAGAACCATGCTCTGTTTTTTTTAGTTCAGAGTCCTACAGGTAGTAAGTTACCAATATTTGCTTGTTGGGATGATCATTTATTCAACATTGGAATTTTGTGAATACATGAATAGGTATTCTGGCCGAATCAAACCACATTGAACGGTTGCCAAGACACCCTGTATGTCTTAGGCTCCAGTCAGAGACAGACCTGTTCTTCAATTGTTGTACTTAAAGATTGGCATTTGTTTTTGTAGAAGTAGATGTACTATGTATGAATATCTGTGGAGTGTAGAATAAGAACTTACATTTTAAAAATGGATCTAATTTGGGGACAGGCCAAGTTAAAAAATCATGTACTATTAATACAGTAATAGGAATCGGTCCTTAGTTCCCACAGATATAAATTAAATGAACCATTTTTATATGCCTGTAGCACTGGCACATATTTTTTCACATTTTAATGTCAACTAAAAATAATATACCATCTAATACTAATTTATATAATAAAATCAGTTTAATCTCTTAGGGCAAGTTTATTTGAAGAAGTTGGAGAATAAATGAGTTCATAAACTAGAATTACTATTGCTTTGTTACATTATTTATAACCTTAGTAGACATAGACTGAAGGGATTATATAAGGTTTAAGTTTCAAAAGATTCAATTTTATTCTGTAAAATCCTTACATGTGATTTGAAGTTATCCAGCATTTAAAGAAATAGTAAGTTTGTGCCTGAATTGGAGGGAGGAACAGAAACCCATCTGTATAACTTGGACAGTGGAAAACTAATCAGACGTTAGTAGTTCCTTATGCTAGCACTTGGAAGATGCAGAAACTCTTGCATAATTTGGAGGTCTGAGGCTTGCTTCTTTTGTTTTTATAGGGAGCACTCATGTGTGCTTCTAGGTTCATGTTGATTATTTCTATAAGATTTCTTTAAAATTTTCTTTTTTATTTTAGTGATTAACTTGATCTACCCAAAAGAAATTAATTCTGTATAGCTGCTCACTCTAGGATATTTCAAAAATAAAAGTTTTATTTATTTTTTTCTAGGAAAGTACTTTTTAGGCAATTACAAAATAAACCCTGTAAAGTCAGATTGCTTTTTCCTTTGAAAAATTACTGAATCTACTAGATATGTAGTCAAAGCTTTTATGAATAGTATTAAGGGATTTATAGGTTTGGCCTCATTTTTTAGCTTATACCGAGATATTCTTTCTCTGATTTATCTGCCAGGAAAAGAGGTTTCTAGGGATGTTTTATACCACACTGTAATGAGGGTGGAAATGTAGTACATTTTTAAAATAATACAGTTTGAAATGTAAATTAAACTGTTCAGGATATAAACCTCCTGTCATATATTCCATTCTAGTTGCTTTTTGTTTGGATCAGCTATCCTTTAATAAGACAATGATATCTACTTTAATTTCAGGATAAAAATACTTTGGACTATTGTAATTAGTTTTATAGACAGATAGTTAAAGTGAGGAAGAAATAATAAGGATGCTAAGCTCTTTTGTAGACTTAAATTCCCTAATTTACACACTAAGATACACCAAACTTGTGGGCTTGCCAAAAAAATAATAGGATAAATAAATACTGACATAGAAATATATCCACAAAATATTTTAATGGAAAAAAAAACAAGATGCAGAACAACACATACAGTGTGATCTTATTCTTGTGAAATAAATGGACCACCACTCTGAATGTGTGTATGAATAAGTCTAAAAGAACAGACTACTAACTTATATCAATGGCTATCTCTTTAATTTTCTATTTTTCTGCATCCTTAATGTTTATTACAATGAGTATATGTTATTATGTAATTAAAGATGTAATATTAATAAATCTGTTATGTTGGCCTGTCAATTTGACTAGGTAATGTAAATTTGCATAACCTTATATGTTATATTTCCTTTTATATACAGTGTTCATCATAACAATATACTGAATTACCTTTTACACAAAGAGAAATTAAGGCAAATTTACATAGATATAAAATGAAAGATTCAGAAACTCTAAATAAAAGAATTTTTCCCAATCTCCTATAGTATATTAGCTCTAGTTTTTTTGTACAGGCTCTTTATCAGGTTGAGGACATTCCCTTGTATTTCTGGTTTACCAAGATTTTTAAAACAATGAATGAGTGTTGAACTTTGTCATTGCTTTTTTCACATCTATGATATACTCATATGTTTTCTTTTCCTTAATCTGTTAATATGATGAATTGATTTATGATTGAATGTTGATACAACCTAGTTCCTGGGATAAACTCCACTTAGTCATGATGTATTAACTTTTTTATATATTGCTAAAGTTGACTTGCTAATAATTTTTGTGTGCCTATTCCAAAAAGATATTCTTCTCTTGTTTTCCTTCTTATGATGTCTTTGTCTGGCTTTGGTTTCAGGGTGATGCCAACTCAATAAAATGGGTTGGGCAGTGTCTTCTCTTTTCTGTATCAATTTGTGTACAACTGGTATTGTTTCTTTCTTAAATGTTTGAAAGAATTTAACAGCAAAGCCACCTAGACCTGAAGTTTTCTTTGGGCAAAGATTTTAAACTATGAATTAAATTACTTTAATAGATGTAGGTCTAGTCATATTATCTGTTTGTTCACCTGAGGTGGTGAGAAGTTGGAGGATGCTGAGTGCCCATCACCGGGAGAGTAAACACACTACGTGTTCTGCAGCAAATCAAAGCAAGGGATTGGTTGCCCACGTAACAGTATGGATGGATTGTAGAAACAAAATTCTAAAGGAAAAAATCAAGAAACAAAATGAGATCTTTAACATATACCATTTACATAAGTTAAAATGCATACATACAAAGGGATCCTGACTTCTCACACCTCATTCTCTTCAGAACAAGTGAATATCTTCTGTGCACTGAAGAAATGTGTATGTACAAATAGACATAGATATTCTGAAAATCAATGATATCTATATTGAAAATACTTTCTTCTTACAGATGTTGATGAATGCCAGGCTATTCCTGGAATATGCCAGGGAGGAAACTGCATCAATACAGTGGGCTCTTTTGAATGCAAATGTCCTGCTGGTCACAAGCAGAGTGAAACTACTCAGAAATGTGAAGGTAAGCATCTCTATTTTGAGGGACATGTCTAATTGTTGACTCTGAATCCAAGAAAAACATGACTTCATTTTGAGTTTTGGAGGATTTAATCACAATTGTAATTATTTATTTTAATATGAAAGTGAAGGAATAACCTTAGAGTAGTTCTGTATTAGTTTGTGTAATTAATGGGGTTGATTTGGAAAAAGAGCCAATGATCATTCTACATTTGTTATCTCAGTTTCTATGTTGTAGTGAGAATGGGAGTAATCCAGCCATTTATATTTTTCCCTTAATGAAATAGTTTTCTATTTCACTTATGAAATTATATCAAACATTAAAATTGGGTACAGACCAGTTCCTAGGAACAAAGAGAGTGTTTGATTATAGGTGAGAAGGCACAGCCACCGATTGCTGAGAGTGGTTGTGACATTTCCATTAATCATCCAACAATGTATTACTTCTTAGTTGAAATGGAATGAGCCTTTTCTACAGCACGTTTCATCAAAACAACATATAGAATCAAGACACAGTTTGGCGAAAGTCAGTGCAACTCTGTTTGCACTTGTCTATGTTCTTTAGCAAAGGGGGCTATTGATGTAATGTAGGCACCACCCGGAGCCCTGAATCCAGTCGTCTCTTTCCTTATTTCCTGCCCAGGCAGCCAAATCCATTTAACCAAAGCCCAGAAAAAATTATGTGATTTAATGTTTGGGTTTGGTGGGGAATAGTAGGATTGGAAGAAGTGGTGATTAGAATTTGAAAGCTAAAGGTTTAATGAAGCCTTTACTTTGTGTCTAAGTCATGTTTATTTGAATAGGTCTTAAAAGTGAGTATTATCAATTTTCTTTGGGTTATAGTGTTTCTTTATGTAAAAGATCAAGTGGTATTTCCTTACATAAAATTATTTAGTGTAATTGGTTGCATAATATATCTGGAAAGGCTATAAACTGTTGCTACACTCAGCTACAGGTTTTGAATTATAGTCAGTTTACATATAGTTTATGTAGTATCAATGCAAAAGTGTTGCCATAAGTTTAAAGTTACTGTTTGTTCTAAATAAAAATATGATAATAGCAATTACTTTTGACCAACTGTCAAAGGTAAGATTTTAATTTTTTATGTGGATTACAATGAATGTAAAATATAGAAGTACTAAAAGATTTAGTTTCAAATGATGCCCTCCCTATTTCTATTATAGCACATTTTATATTTCTGTTCATATGGCAATGAAATTCTCCAAAGAAATCTTTTTTAGTCTGTAAGTTACTAGATCTGTTCAGAAATAAGAAAGGTAACTCCAGAGCTTTGAATATGTCATTAGGGGAGTGGTGGTAGCATTAACAAGAAACTGCAAAGTCAGCTTAATAACTTTGAAAAATTGTGTTATTGATTTTTTTGTATGTGTATTTGTTTATTGACCATCTCACTTCAACACTTGAGTAAGATCATTGAGGACAAAAACTCTGTCTTGGTTCATGCTGTATCAAAGAGCCTGGAACAGTTCCTGATATATCGTAAGCTATATTGATTAATTGGGAACAGGCTAGATAATAAGTTAAGTTCTTTTACTTGGGTTGAATGTCCAAAAGAAAAGAAAATATGGGGCCAGAGTTGAAATTGTATTTGGAAAGAGGCCAGTGATCTTCATGATGGGGATTTTTCCTTCATCTGACTTTTTTTTTCACTTTCTTAATAATCTTATTTTACTTTGGTTGCAATTCAAAGACCAAGAGCACGAACATTAAGTGCAGTTTAGCATTTTTAGATTTTTGTGTCATTGTCCCTCTTTGGTCACCTGCAGGAAATGCTTTTGAGGTCAGGGACCTTCACTCTCTATTTAAAAGAAAGAACTGTCTTCTGCTTGTTCATTGGGATATCTTCTTAACTAAAATCTTATCCTAAAAGCCTTGTTCTACTGGAAGTTTGAACATATATAGTTTATACTAAATTGAAAAAAAAAATGCTGAGGGAGCATTCATCTCCTAATTTAATGTTTGAAAACTGTGACTCTATATCTATCATTGAGGCCTGTTTTGTTTCACATCATTAGTCAGGTGGATTCTCTTGTGGGATTATTTTTTTTCCTCATGTTCAGTTATAGGCTACTGTCCGAGCAGTTAATCTGAGTCCAAAGCAGAAAGGAATATATGTTTCTCTCTCTCTGTTTGTCTGTAAAAGAATCAGTTATTTTCCCCCATCACTAAGTTAGTATCCCAGATTCAATAAAACCTCTCATGTCTACTGAAGTCATGTCTTATTTCTCCTGGGCCAGATTGGCTACAAAATCTTTTCCTAATTCTGTCATACAGTGGGCAAAATTATTCTTTGGTGGAGTAAACTATTTATTCACATCCAGAAAGAAAGTTGTTTCAGTTATTTACTCTTTTCAAAGATTCATTCATCTAAATGTCTGTTTAATTTAAATGAAGAAGAAAAGCAGAACATATCAATATAATATGAAATGGTGTATCAGAAGACTGTCCACATTTTTCTTTTTTATAATAAAATATGTGATTTTGAATTTCAGTCCACTTGGATAAAGCACAAGTAGGTACCAGATGTCCTTGCATGATCCCTCCTTCCAGACTATACCTTCTCTGACATTGCTTGAGCTAGTTATTCTTTCCTGGCTTAAATGGAAGGCAGGAAAATAGCATCATTGTATTGGAAAGTTTCCCTTCAGTGGCCCTTTACATGTCAAATAGTTGTTTGCAATTTATTCTGAAGAGTCTTCAGCTTTGCTCCATTACCACAGTATTTAGTTGTTTGGGATTTGTGACAACAAATGTATTTATTTATGCTCATGAAACTCATGAAAGTTGTTGGCACAGTATCGTTAGCTGCTGTTCCAACTCTGATAAACCGTGGAAAATAAACGTCTGTGCTAAACTGAAAGGTACTTACTTTTACTCATACTACCAAAAGTGTATTAACTTTAAAATAAATAATAAATAAATTCATTGACTATTTCCCCCAAAGAAAACTACATATTAAAAATTGAGATTCAAGTAAGGGGACTGTAAACATTGGAAAACGTTTTAGGTCATTAATTTAAAAAACACAGAACTATCTTTTAAATCTTCTTAAGAAATTTGCAACACTGTAGTTAAAACATAAATCCCCTCTCCCTTAAATAAGAAAGCCCACGCTGCTAAACTCAAATCTACTCTCTGCTCTCATAACAAATAAGGTATTCCTCTATCACAACACTTTTTATTGTGCATTATTAGTAATTTTTTGTCTGAGTCTGCCTGCAGGTAATTTGCACCAAAATAACATATTAATAAAAGCTAATATTTATGGAGCACTTAATTTATTCTCGACTATACTTAAACCACTTTACATGGGTTTTCTTATTAAATCATAATACAGTGCTGTGAGGTTGTTTACTATTATTAACCCACTTTACAGAAGAAGAGACTGAGGCACAGAGAGTCTGAGTGACTTTTGCAAGGTTTAATGGCTAGGAAACCATGGAGCCAGGGTTCCAACCTGCTAGATTCATTCCAGAGCTTTCACTCTCAGCAAGCTCTGTTGAGCAAGCAAAGGTGGGTGACCGGGCAGCACACACTCCAACCCATGGACTGTATTTACAGGGGGAAACTCATGGAGACAGCAGCAGCAACAGGGGTACCTGTTTGCTCATTGCATTCTGTGGTCATGCCCTGCAATCCAGCAAGGCCAGAGTTAGACCCATTTCGGTGATCCTGGTACTGGCTGTGGAGATTTTGCTATGTTTTCTATTTATTAAAATGAAAGTTTATTATGTACCACTGTGCTAAAATAATCCATTCTTTATGACTTTAGAATTGAAATTGCAGGGGAAGGAGAACAGCAGTAGGGAAAAGTGGAACCAAACTAATTCTCTTTATTCACAGAAGGGAGTCAATAGCAGAGGTCTAGAGAAATTAATTGTAAAAGAGGAAGAGGTCAGGGTGTTAATTACAATGAAGCTGATTATAATTACAATACAACTACCACATACACCTTTATTACTTTAAAGGGTGTATGTGGTAGTTGTATTGTGAAGAAAGATATTCTTAAATCATCTTTAAACAAAAAGCTGCAAAAATCCTGGTCATCAACTGCAAATGAGCTTCATGGCCCAGTGAAATCACAGCTGATGCAGGAGTCAAAACACAGGTTGCTCCTTTGCAAATAGGTAGGTTAGGACTTTTAAAGTAGGAAACAGGTCAATCTAGCTCTACTTTATGGTGATTGCATTTGTCTATTTCAGGATTTCTTCTCTCTCTACACACACATACACACACGTCTACCTACATATCTATGTTCCCTCTCTCTCTCAGCTGCACAGAATTTTATTCATCACAGTATTTGTTTCATGGCATAATCTCATTATTATTCCACCCAAACCCTGCTTTCTTTTTTTCTTTGATTCCCTATCTTAAAGTGTGGAGCAATTTCAGAGGCTTCCACTTGGCCTTCCTCACTATAATAGCTCTTGCCCTACAGGCCAAGCACTCTTTGTGCCAGTTGTGCCAACTAATAGGTGTGTTCCGACTAATTAGACATTTGAGGTCTTGGGAAGTGAATACTGGCTGGGTCCGTGCACCCAGTGGACCCACTGTGACCTGAACCTGGTCCAGAGCTTCATTCATTGCCTGGCTCTTCTGTATCCTCATACTAATGTGGGACCATGATGCCACCTCCAGGTGTCAGTGTCATTTCAGACCCGTGTCCAAGGGTCCTCTCAATGTTTGGGTGTCATAGCCAGCTTTTTTTAGTTGCTTTAAATAATGTAATAAGCACCCATGAAACTACCAAAAATAAAAGCCAGGGCCAGGATAATAACCCGTATCGATCATGGTGTTCCCTCAACCACACTTTGTATCCGGATTCTATATTTTTCTGGCTTTTTTTAGATGGCTGTATTACACCTATAGATATTTCACTTATTATTGTTAATTATTATTTCAGTTTTTTAAATTTTACAAAAAAATTTTGATCTGTGTGGAGCTTTTATTATAATGAAATGGTTCATCTATATAGTTGCATGTTGTTCTAGTTCATTCTTTAGAATAGGATATAATATTCCATTATGTGGCTTTATCTTAGTGTGTCTATCCACTTTCTCACTGATGGGCATCGTTTTCTGGTTCTTCCTGTTGTGAGTAGTGGTCAGCATACTTGCAGACACACATACGCTGATTTTCCGGAGGGATATCTACCTCTCTCTTTTATCCCTTCATTTCCTAAAGGGTGACTCATTCACATTTCCACTAGGATTGATGTCTGTGTAGGCAGCTTAGGTCACAAGGCTTAGCATGCTGAGCCTTGTTTCCACCTACTGTTGTTTGATGCCTGATTGGGGAACAAAGAGCCTGACACTCTGCAGTTAGGGTGCCTCCCCCCTCATCCCAGGCCTGTGTGCTGCCTTTCAGAGAAGCATCTGCTGAGCTATCAGTGAGCCCACTCTGGCTTACAGGACTAGACTCCCATCTTCTAGATTACTCCTTAGGTCTTTTCCTCGAGGCTTTGGGCTCATGATACAGATGAAGAAATCATACAGGAGAAGCAAAGATACTGCAAACATTTCCATATCTTTTTTGTTTGTTTTTGTTTCGCACATGTTACAATTTATTTATATTTTCCCAAAGCATTAAGCATTACCTACTCTTTTTTTTTTAATTGAGGTATATACTTGGTTTAGAATATTAAATTAGTTTCAGGTATACAGCATAGTGATTCAATATTTTTATAGGTTATACTCCACTTAAAGTTATTGCAAAATAATGGCTATATTTCCCTGTGCTCTACAATATATCCTTGTTGCTTATCTATTTTATACATAGTAGTTTGTGTACCATACACCTATCTTGCCCCTCCTACCTTCCCTCTCTCCACTGATATTCACTGGTTTGTTTTCTATATCTGTGAGTCTGCTTCTGTTTTGTATATACATTCATTTGTTTTCTTTTTTAGATTCCACATATAAGTGATAACATACAACATTTGTCTTTCTCTGACTAATTTCAGAAAGCATAATTCTCTCTAGTTCCATCCATGTTGTTGCGAATGGTAAATTTTCATTTTTTATGGCTGAGTAATATTCCATTATATCTTCTTTATCCATCATATGTTGATGGACACTTGGGTTGTTTCCGTATCCTGGCTATTGAAGCATCACCTCATCTTAAGCATAGCATTTTCCTGGCAACAGCCTTCAATATTCAGTCTCATTTTTTAAGGCATATTAATAGAAGGGATGGAGCCTATAACAACCCAAACTCCTCCTTGAGGACAGGATTAAATTCTGGGCAAGGCCAGCACAATGGCAAAGATTGCTAAAGCTCATCTTCCTGTTAACCTGGTCTTAGTCCCAGGCCTCCTTCATCCCACTTCCCCATACCCTCTCCCCTGGAAACAAAATTATTAATTTGATAACACAGGGACAATAATGGAAACTTTATTTAAATGGAACTACTAGCTTTGGGAATCAAAGCCTGGCTCAACTTGCCATTGCTTCCTGTGTGTGCTAAGCAAAAATGACATCCAGCAGGGTCACTGTGTTTCCATCTCTCTCTCTCTCTCTTTCTCCCTGCCCCCCCATAGAAGGTAGACAGTGACTTGTAATCAAATGAATTGATAGTAAAAGTTCTTTGCACGAAGGAATCTGCTTTTCATGATGCATTTATCTTGGGAGGCAGAGCCTTGAGTGGCTTAGAAATTTTTTGCATATATATTAAGAGTTAAAATCTAAAATGGAAATCTGAAGCATTTATGCTTTCATAAACCATTTGGGAAGGGCATATGGACCAGGTTAGCAGTGGGGTTTTCAATTTTGACTTTTAGAAGCCCCCCCTTGTGTCTCATGAATGGAAATGTCACATCCAAGAAAGTGAGGCCAGCAGACAAGAATGATAGGAAGTCCAGAGGAGCAGCCAAACAACAGCCTGGGGCTGACATTTGAGGCAAAATCAGCACATATCACTTTCTAGGGTATTTATCAGAAGTTGCCAGTATAAACTCTTTCAGCTTCTTCCCACAAATGACTTCCGCTATTAAAATGCATGCATTAAGTAACTTGGGCGCTACTTTGGCAATCTTAGTCAACTCACAGCAATATTTCATACTGAGTTACTGAAGTGACATCTCTCCCTTAATTTAAACCTAAATGAAATGGTTTTCATGGAAAGTTGCACACACAGTTTTCTATGAAAGCCTGAAGGAGAAAGAGTTCTTTATTTACGGCATTATGGGTAGCATCATCATTACAAACATGAAGTCTGTGAAAAATACATATTCCAAAAGAAAATTATTTAACAAAAAGATATTCTTTAGCTTGTGATCTAGGTTTTGAATCAAAATTAGAAATATTCAGGTCACATTTTAACTTTTTTTTTAATGTGATTTTTTTTAACATCTTTATTGGAGTATAATTGCTTTACAATTTAACTTTCTTTTACAAGAAATTTATTTTTTAAAGTTTTCATTCCAAGAACAAGAGGAAAATTGTAGAGAGAAATGACAATTTAAGTTTCAAGTACAATTCAGGAAATAAATGTGGAGAGAGAAGAGAGCATAGGAGCAAATAGTACAAGATTTGGGGCCCAAATGTCAGGGTCTGTGCTCCAGCAGCATGTGGGGACTGTGTGATCTCAAGCAAATTAATGCCTTTATCTTTACAGTAGAGATAATAATGGTCTTTTCTACATAAGGTTTTTATGAGTATTGTATAAGAGAAAGAAAGCATTTGGCCTTTTTTAGGTCTTTGTTAAAGAAGGCAGGGATATATAGCCAGACAATTTAATTATAAAAGATTCAATAAACCATGTGATTTGAGATCTTAAAAAAATAATTGTAAAAGAGTTCTAATATAACATTTCAGTTATTACTTGTAGTACAGTTTCCTATAAATAAACTCTTTTAATCTTAAACAAAACAAAACAAAATTGACCTACTAGAGCATATATTTGCCTACTCTGACCAAAGTATTAACAAACAATGAAATGGACCCAAATCCATCATCATTATGAAGGAACGTGGGACTGGGGATTTAAGATTATCCATTAATTCCTGATGTCTCACCCTGTTTTTACTCCTCTAGCCCCAGTTTCACCCAAATTACAGAAATGGATATTTGAGACCCAGAGGACTTTTATTTATTTAGCATAACACAATGGTCAGGAAATTGTATTTTAGTGGATTCAGGGAAATTTTCCCAAATGGTGGAACCAGTGTTTCCCCAGTGCCATTGTATATTTAAATCCCTTTTAAAAAAAAATATGAAAAAAAGCATGGTAAAGTAATTTACGTGATTCTTGCAGTTCACTTTCGGCTGAAGATCACTGGAAAAATTGAGAGCCTGCAAAAAACCATTCTCAGAGACACAAAAGTAGGTGTGTGTTAGTGATAGAAAAATCTATTGTACCCTGGAATGAAAGGATCAGGTGAACATTTTGAACTTTGACATTAGAAAAAAAAGATATAAACTCAAATATACTCCCTCATTTATTCATTTTACTAAATCATTGCTGTTTTATAGTAGAAATGTAAAGGCAATAATGCAGGCCAAAATAAACAAAATAAAATGCTGGTTGTACAATATTCTCGATATGTATCTTTAGCGTCTACTGAAAGAGAGAGAGAGAGAGAAAGAAAAGCTATCTCACAAATTACCATGGCTCAGTGCCTGAAGGAAATTAGTCTACTCTAAAGAAATGTCCTGTGTAGTCAGGTAAAAATGTAACAAGATTTGAAATATAATACCTTGATCCATGACTGCATTTTTTACAAGTGTTGTCAGTTACTGACCTTGTGTATACTACATTTACCACCTAGGCATGGAAAAATGTATGAAGGACTGGTGAAAATTTTTACAGGCTGCTAATTAATTTTAGAGCTTCCATTTTAGTCAAGATATAAATAAACAAAGCTGTGATAATGCTTAAGCTGTGTTTCTTTCATAGTCCCAAATTAGGAATCTCTCTTTTTCTTAAATGTAATCCTTTCATATTTCAGTGTAAAGTGTTTCTCATCTATACTCTGCCTTTGCTAGATTTTAGTACAATTAATTATATTTAAGGATAATATGAATGATTTTGAAAATTTTAACTATAGTCTCCTGCTGTATTGGTCGAAAGGTCAAGTAAATTGTTTCTCCAAGTACCTGTTGTTTTACTTACTTCCAGAAGACAACTATTTTAAGCAGCTCTTATTTCAAGGACACAAAATTTAAAATAAACAAACAAATGAATAAATTTAGTTATAGTATGTGCAAGTTTCTTTCAGCGTCATCATATGGATATTAGATGAGTTACTGTGTTTTCTGTGTAAGCTTTGGTTTTCCTAATGGACGGTGGTTTCATAGTTCACATGTTAACATGTCTTTTTCAGTTTAACTATGAAAGCTGTCTGAGGTATATTTTTGTCCCAGTCCAGCAGCAGTGCACACAGGACAAATGCAGGGCAAAGTTGCAGGTTTGTACGATCTAGCGTGGCTGAATTCTGGTGATTGGCAGAAGACAATTTGGGCAATGTTTACTAACAGCTGTACACCATCATACTAAGTTTAGTACGGCTTGATTTAACTAGCTGTAGCTGATGCTAATCTGAAGCGTAAACATATTTTTCAGCTTTAGGTTTCAACTTCCAAATTCTTGGAAATGCTACCAGGAGTATGTGACTATAAATCAAAATTTCCCTTCTCCCATTTGTGATAGAATATCATAATAGTTCATATCACATAGAAGTAAACAGCTTTTCATTTTGTTCTTATATGTATTAGGGATTATGGTGAAGACTTTCTTATCCAGCAAAATCAGTACTATTTGCTAGTTAATAAAAAATGAAAAGAGAAGATAATAAAAGTGATACATCCTTTAACATTTCAGTTTAACTTAAAACTTTGTGTTGACCTTCGTTTTCCAATCTTCTGTTACAGGGAGTGGGCCTTCTTTTTGAGAGTGGTTTCCCAGATGACCTCAGGAGCTTTCATTGTCTCATAAACCTCACCCAAATGCTTATGATTTCCAGTTTCATTTCTTTAAATTAAAGCAAACTCAAGGCACTCTTGAGTGCAGAATCCTTCTAGATCACGGGTCGACAAACTTTTTCTGTAAAGGGCCAGATAATAAATATTTTTGGAGATGGAAGTCACTTTTTGTTGCAGATATGCAACTCTACCACACTAATGCAAAAGCAGCCATAGACATTAAATACATAAATGAATGAGTGTGGCTGTGTTTTAATAAAACTTTCATTACAAAGACAGGCAATAGGCTGCAGTTTGCCAACCCCTGTTCTTGATTATCATGGTTATCACTATTCTTGCCCTATTTCAAATTATCTTCCCTTTACCTAATTTTATAGCTATTTTCTTAGTGACTGGTTAGATGATTTTAGGTGGGTCATGGACAAACAAGTTTTATTTTAATAGTTATAATCTATTAAAATGTCTTAAGGAAAAAAACATAACTAATGCATCAAAACTATGTGTTTATGAATGTTATTCCTCAAAGTATTATTCATTATAACAAAGTTCAAATTAAAAATTTTTGTAGAGACTTTATTTTTTAGAGCGGTTTTAGGCTCATAGCAAAATTGAGAAGAAGGTATAGAGATTTCTCCTATAGTCCTTGACTCAGCACTGGAGAGCCTCCCCCGTTATCAACATCCCCCACCAGAGTGGTACCTTTGTTACATTGATGAACCTATATGGATGCATCATAATCACCGAAAGCCTGAGTTTACCTTAGGGTTCACTCTTGGTATTGCACATTGGATTTGGACAAATGAAAACTGACATGTATCCATCATTACAGTATCATAAAGACTATTTTCAGTGCCCTAAAAATCCTCTCATTTAAATTTTTTAAATGAGTATGCATATAGAAATATATTAAGTAAAAAGTAATATAAGTGATTCAAGGATATAGCAGTTGGTATGGAGATGTGATTTTTAATGACTAGAACTTTAGAAATGGCATTGTAAGATTTATTATTATTATCATCATTATATTTAATATTATTATTATCACAAAGCTTTTTTACTTCCGAAAATGTGTTCTCCAAACTGAAACTCAGGGTCACCATTATGTTTGCCAGAGAGTTCCAAAGGGAAAGGAATGGGCTGCTAATAAGATCATAATAAATTTAGCTCTATTATCTTTCTTTCTAGGTCTATCTTTCTTGTCTCCAATTGTCATCTCCTCTTCTTCCCATCCTTTCTTATAGTATTGTTCTTTTTCTATTCTTCTCTGCTGTCACCTAGACTGTAATTAGAAACCTGGTCATTCCTGAAATTAGAAGAAAATTTCTGTCGACATCATTAACATCATTCCAGGTCATTCTACTCTTAAGCATCTACCTGTATGTGGTCTATGAATCAATGCAGCACTCAAAAAGAAGGGATGTGTATGCTACTGCAGTTAGTATTTTATTTTTAAAATAAAAATTTTCAAACAAAAATATGAGCAAACTTTTTCTAAAACCACTGCTATATGCTTATACATAAATAGGTTCTGTTTTAACATGAAGGCATATAAGAAAATGCTTTCAATAATGTTGGGAAAAAATATCAAAGGTTGCTTTCTTGTTTTGTTGGGTTCTAAGCACAACAGATTGGAAGCCATTGAAGATATTTTGTAATAGAAAACATTTGAAGTTTGCTAAATATTTCTCATCTAATACTTTAGTAAATCCATATTTTGAATGTTTAGTTGTTGGCTTAGAAAATTAATTCTTCTTAACAAACTCATAGAATACAACTAATCACAAATTAGATTATCGTAACTTTTCCTCCCACATGGAATATTTTTCCCTTAATTTACCATATGATAGAAAAAATATTTTTTATACTTAACTGACAAAAACAGGAAGTATAGCATTCTGGCATTTGTTTGAAACTTGATTTTACATTTAAAAACATTCCCTATAGCTTCAAGATGGAAGATTGTTTATGTTGATGGGTTTTTTTCCAAAAAGTATAATGTTGCATTTTATATAAATCCTGTGTACTAGTGTGGACACTCTATTTGTAGTGGCTAGCTAATCGAGTATTAATATTTCTATCTGGAATCAAGAAAGTATGTGGATCTCATGGTAAAATATATTCTAGGACATGCTCCTCTTTAAGAAGTTAATTAAAATTTGATTGTGTTTTTCTTTTAGGAATATTGCTATGTTATATGTAACTACTGTCTTTATCATTTGCATAACTTGTGAACAATGGAGTGAGATGAGGGAGAAAAGAAAGGGGAAGATTGTTCTGCCTTCAGTGCTTCATCCATCACCTCCGGGCTGTGTAAAAAGAGAGAATCCTTAAAGAGGTTGAAGAGTAGTGAGGATCTTTTTTGGAAAGTGTTGCCCATGAACTAGAGTGTAGGAGGGGGAACAAAAGAAGTGGAGCCCAACTCAGATCTGAAGAGTCTCTGCTCTGCATTTCCAGAGTTTGAAAGGCAAAAGATGCACGAGTTTCCCACCTCCCAAGTGAGGACCCCACAGAAAGGAGATGGGTTGGGTGTTCTTGAAAAGAGCTCTTGCCACCTGGATTCCTGTAGGGTGGGTGATCCTAGCCTGGGGATAAACTGTCAGAAAACTGGGGCTGATGAGAGAGTTACAAGTGGTCAGATAGAGGAGGTATCCCTGGGATCAGCGGTGAGAAGTGAGACACCTCAGCGTTGAGAGGTTTCCCAAAATATCAGTAAAAGTATTAGGCTTTGGAGCCACCATGCCCAGAGGGCACTGATGCCAGAATCATTCATTCAGAAAAATATTTATTGAGTTCCTAGCACACTACTAGACCCTGGGGAAAGAGTAGTGAACAAACAGATAAAAATCCTTTCTCTCATTCAGGTTACATTATAAAAACAAGGGGCAAACAGTAAACAAGTAAAAATCTACACCATGTCTGTCAGATGTGAAAAAGCCATCAGAAAATCAAAGCTGGGTGAGAATGAGAGTGTGAAGGCGGTGAGGGGAAAACCATGGCTGTGTGGGGAGGCGGATGCCTGACAAGGACCAGCAAGCGCAGTGGCTCTGAAGCAGGGGCATGCCTGAGGGATGGAGAGAATGTTAAAGAGGCCAGTGTGACTGGAGCACAGGGGTAAGGAGGGCCGTAACTAGGAAGTGACAGGTTTAGAGATGCAGTCTGGTGCCAGATTTTGTGGGGCTTTGCAGGCCCAGGTAAGTACTTTGGACTTTAGTTTGAGTTCTCAAAACGAGAGCCAGTGGAGAGTTTTGAGCAGAGGAGTGAAATATTCTGACCTCCATTTAAAAAGATTTGCTCTGGCTGCTGGGTGGTAAAAAGATGATAAGGGAACATGTGGATGCAGGGAGAGCAATTAAAAAGCTATTGCAGTAGTGTGAGATTTGATGATAGCTTAGACCAGGAGTTTATTGGTAAACATGATGAGAAATGGTTGAATTTCATGTATTTTGAAGGTTGAACCAACAGAATTTGTTGAGGGTCACTTGTGAGCTGGGGAAACAAAAGAATTGAGTAGTTCCAAGGTTTTTGGAACGGAGGTCACACAGTTCCCATTAACTGAGATGGAGAACATCTGTGGGTGGTACATAGTTGGGTGGTGGGGTAGATACCATGACCTCAGCTTTAGATGGTTAATTTGAGACACCTGTTAGACATTCAGGTCGCCATTTGTAGTTGCATATATGGGTTAAGGTCCAGGGCAAGGTCGAGGCTCACAATATAAATTTGCAAGTCTTCAGCTTGTAGTTGATGTTTAAAGCCACGAGAATAGATAGATCATAAAGGGAGCATTTTGATAGAGAAGAATCCAAGGGCTGAGCCCTAGAACATTTCAACACTTAGAGGTCCAGGAGATGAGAAAGAACCAGCAAAGGAGACTGAGAAGGAAAAATCTGTGAGATAACATCTCCACCAACCAATTAAATCTTTGTTACCGGTACCTGTCCTCTCTCCTCCCCACTACAGCATTGAAAGAACTCATAATAGCTGCTGTCCTGGGAGGGGGAATAGGAAAATAGAAGGAAAAAAGACAACCACATCTCCTCCACTGCTGAAGTCTTCTAAGCCTCTGCAGGCTCAAACTGGGAAGGAGGAAAAGCTTTAACTGGATGAGAAATTAGAACTATGTGGTTTGTTGCATTTGAGCAGACATTTTGTTCATCTGAAAAGGGTAGGAAAACCTAAGGGAGCTGCCTGAAATTTCCTAGGGTCAAGAAAGAACTGGTCAAAAGAAAATGTGCAAGATGGCAGTGGGAAAAATGAAAAGTTGCTTTCTGCTTGCACCCTTATGGTTTCAAATACTCATTACCACATATTTTCTCAGTTTATTTGAAAACATTTCAACTTCATGACTTATAGTTGTAAGTCTACAGGCAAAAGTTTAACTTTTGCATAAATCATCAGACAGATCCTGTGAGTAATTTAAAGAAAAGTGAATTCCAAACATGAAGGTCTTTCAGGATCTCAGTGAAGACCCCTGAGGTGCTTCAGTGTCCTTGAGAATTGTCCAGATTACTTCCTGTCGATAAGCAACAATTCTGTCTTGTACCGTAAAGCAGTCATTCAATATGTTGTGCAAATGTGTCTGTGCTCTGTCAGCCCAGAGTGTGACCCCAGTGAGGTCCAATCAGTCTTGGTGAGTTTTCCCAGTCAGCCATTTTGAATTTGCCACTTTGCACACAGAATGCTAGTGGATGAGTTGTTGGATTTATGCAACTCCATCACCTCCTTGAGCAAATCAAATTGTGTGCTTTACAGGCTGAGTGAGCCTTAGGAGTGACCCCTGCATACTTACACCTACACAATCCAATCTGTGCACATACACAGATATGTCTGTGCAGTTCAGTGTATGTACAGTTACATATTGAATTTAAACTGGATATATATGAATGAAATCTGTCAGGTGAATAAGGAAATCAGCCAAACCCAGGAAAATACAACTGTAACAATTCAAAGATTAACTTTTTTTATAAGAATTGCATATAGTATGTGTCTTAGTAACTGGGCATACCATTGTTGTTGAACTTATTTCCTTTTATGACGATAAGTATGAAAAGCACAGAGGCTAATGAATATTTATATAATAATTCTATAATGGAAGGTAGGACACATTTTCACTGAATACCATTTATTTAGAAAATACAAAATAAATACCTTGATGCATCATCAAATTATTGATGAAAGATCAAGATTTCTTAAATTAAGGTTCCTACTACATTATGCCAAAATACATTTAAAAATCCCGAGGGTTTTATGATTATGTCTTAATATACTGATGTTTAAAAGGAAAAATGGGAACAGAAAATATTAAATGCTTGCATCTTTGCCAAGTCCAAATGGTTATAGTAAATTTAACTTCGGAATTTCCTGACTCTTATGTTGTTAAAATTGTAGGTTTTACTCAACATTAAAAGAGCCTTTCAATTTAATTTTTCTATATTAAAATTTTTTAAGGTAATTATGGAGGGCAGAGAAAATTGGAAGAAAGAAAGATTTTAGAAGACATGGTTTAAACAGTTCATCACTCAGTTGTTAGAAATATTCTTTTACAGAAGCTCAATGTCATCCTTTTAAGCCTTCAGTATTTTGCAGCCTGTAAATAATTTGGTCTTATTTGTCTTGGACTAACAATAGGTAACAAAATATTGCCACCCTGAATAAATTTAAAAAAAACAGAAAAGAAAATAGAAAGAAAAGGAAAAACCACTGCTGGTAAATAGCTACACTTCCCAAGAGATATCATTTGGGAATGCAGACCAAAAATTTAAACTCATATTGTTTGACTATGTTATCAGAAATTTTCATGTATTTTGAAATGCAAATAGCTCTCCAATTGTTGTTGCAGTCTTAAAAACACTATGATGGAATTGCCTCTTGCTGCCATTACTTCATGCCTGAGTTACTCCAAATTAGTATTTAGAAAGATGCACTCTTGGTTTCAGACCAAAAAGGAACCATGCATTACATTGCTACAGTCGTAGAAGAAAATGCTATTATTTTGCCTAAGCGGGCAAAAAAACTCTTAATTTAAAAGGTTCCTTTACTGCCTATTAATGTTATCACATGGAGTATTTTGAATATACTTCCCTAGATCAATAACTAGAGGAGAAGGGACAAAGAAGGTATATATAATCATACTGTAGTAAAACCCTGAAATAACACAAAAATATTGATATTACATAGTAGATAACAAGCTTTAATCCTCCATACATTAGGTGTACAGTGGATCATGGTGTTTTCCATGATCCTAAAAAAATATCCTTTCCTTTCCATCTTTCCCTTGAGCCACTGCCCTCTTTTTTCCTTCCTTTCACATCACACTTAGGGATTATCTACATTCTTTCTTTCTTCTGACTTACTCTAGAACCCATTGTAACCTGGAGAATATCCCTACCAGTCAAGTGAAACTAATTTCAACCAGCTCACTAGGTGGACTTTCCCCATTTCTTATGTTACCTGCCATTCCTGCCCGCCGCCCCCGCCAAAAAAAAACCCACCAACAACATCTATACGCAGTAGGCTCCCAGAAATGGAACCCAGATCTCTCCTGAGCTTCCCACCTTTGTATGCAGCTGCGTACCAGACATGTATGCTTTGGATGCCCCGCAGTTATCTCAAACTCTCTGTGTGTACCTTACCAGCATTTCTCAAGTCCCTTGTCTCAGTGATTGGCCCAACTATCCACTTTCTAGCCCAAGGCATAAATCTGGATAGCACTCTTAATACCTCCCTTTCCTGATACAACCATTTTATCACCAAGAATTTGGATGGATTCCACATCTTAAATATATTTTGAATCCATCCACTTTACTCTGCCTTTATCACCACGGTCTCTTTTCTGGATTACTGAGACAGCTTTCTTTGAGGTCTTCCTATCTCCTACTTGTTCTTCTCAATCTTTTTTCCACATTGCAGCCACGATGATTTTTCTAGAACACAGATTTGGTCATATCCCTCCTGAGTCTCCTGTTCTCGAGACAGAATTTCTGCATGTCATCCTCTGCTTACATCTCTAGGCTTGTTTCTTTCTATGCAGTCTGTGATTCAGACACATTAACATTTACTTGTTCCTCAAGTTGTGCTCTTTGTTGCCTTGTCTTTGTGCCCTCTTCTCTCTGCTTGGATAACAATACTCTGTTTCGTTTTCGTAGCCTGTTTTAGATCTATTTGCCTGTTATGTTTCAAACTGTCACTTTCCTGTGTCTCTCCTGACCGTTTCTCCTCTGCATTCCCTTGTCACCCTGCACTACTCCTGCTTTAGTATTTATCACACCATATTGTCATCAGGGATAATTCTGATCTCCTGCCCATCACAGCCAGCTTCTGGGGAAGGAGTCCAGCAAACCCCTGGTTTCAGCTGTAGTTACAGCTTAGCAATTCTATTTCTGGTCCAAGGAAATTTTCATCTTGTATTTTGAAACCAGCTGGCTCTTTTTGTTTTGTCTTTTTTGTATGTTATCTGTCATTGTTCCGTGTTTGGAGCAGAAGGGGAGTACCAAAAAATCCTGACTAGAAGTTAAAGTCTGCATGATTAATAAGCTGTCCAGGTGATTCTTATGCACATTAAAGTTTTGTAACATCTGAGCTCTATTTTATTCTATTGAGAAGACTGAAGCTATTTGACATGAACTTATTCAACCTCAGATTTCCTCTATTACTACATCCTCATTTTCCATTTTCCCTGCCTTTGATGAAGTGTCTTCCCATCTTTCCAGAGTAGAATGTTCTAGCTCCATGCTTAATTCCATCACCTTTCTAGACTCTTTCTAACTCTTGCTATTAATAAATTCATTTTCTAGCTTGCATCTCTTCTCTTTCCTGACTCTTACTCTTTACCTACAATCAAGGCCATCCTAAACCACATTAACACAAAAGCTCTCTCCTCCATCTCTTTGGTCACCTCTCACTATACCGTTTTTTTCTGACTTTCTTCACTACAGTCGCCTAAAAGCTTAGTTTGTACCAGCAATCTTAAGTTCCTTAGCACCTGTTTCTTATCCTTTCGTAAAATTACCTTTATTCTCTTGAATCCCTCATAGCATTCGCTATTCTTGATTATGCTGTTTCTTCAATATCATTCCTTGGTGTATTAGTTTCTTATCGCTGCTGTAACATATTGCTATAAACTTAGTGGCTTAAAACAACACGGATTTATTATCTTACAGTTCTGGGGATCAGAAGTTTAAAATGGATCTCACTGGGCTGAAATCAAGGTGTTGACAGGACTGCATTTCTTCTGGAGTCCCTAGAGGGGAATCCATTTTCTTGACTTTTCCAGCTTCTGGAAACTGACCTCATACCTTGGCTAGTGGCTTCCATTCTCTTCAAATCTAGCAGTGTGGCATCTTCAAACCTCTCACTGAATCTGACACTTCTGCCTCCCTCTTTTGTTCAAAAGGACCCTTGATTATGTTGCAGCCAGGACAAGATAATCCACAGTCCTCTCCCCATTGCAAGACCAATCAATTAATAATCTTAATTCCCCTTTGTCATGTAAACTAACATATTCACAGGTCTCCAGGATTGGGGCTCTGATGTCATTGGTGGGCTATTATTCTACCTACCACACTTGACTTGATTAAAATTTAAATAGCCTTTCAATAATTCTGGTGACCTCTTTTTTGTTTTTCTTTATTCTCGCTTGATTTTCTTCCTTCAGGTGAATATATCTCCTTTGTAACTATCTTTAATACCCTCTCTTATGTTCTCTTCTCTTTCCTTTATATTCTCGTCTCACTGATTTTATTCACATTGATGGTTTCAACTGTCTTTATCCATAGATAGATGCCAATAACTTTCTAAAGATTTAGCCTGAATTTTCAGCTGTTTTCTACATACTATTAGCTCGAAATGTTAATGCTGAAACCATCAACATTGCCAAAAATATAGTTTCTTTACTTCACTAACTTTAATATTAGCTCACTAATGAAGTCTTATTGTTCCTTTCCCGTACTCTCGCTTTGAATTTCAGGATCTATATTCATTTCATTTATTCTTCTTTTTTTTTTAAACATCTTTATTAGAGTATAATTGCTTTACAATGGTGTGTTAGTTTCTGCTTTATGACAAAGTGAATCAGCTATACATATACATACATCCCCATATCTTCTCCCTCTTACGTCTCCCTCCCACCTTCCCTATCCCACCCCTCTAGGTGGTCACAAAGCACCGAGCTGATCTCCCTGTGCTATGTGGCTGCTTCCCACTAGCTATCTATTTTACATTTGGTAGTATATATAAGTACATGGCACTCTTTCACTTCGTATCAGCTTACACTTCCCCCTCCCGTGTCCTCAAGTCTGTCTGTATGTTTGCGTCTTTATTCCTATCCTGCCCCTAGGTTCATCAGAACCATTTTTATTTTCTTTTTTAGATTCCATATATCTGTGTTAGCATACGGTATTTGTTTTTCTCTTTCTGACTTACTTCACTCCGTATGACAGACTCTAGGTCCATCCACCTCACTACAAATAACTCAATTTCGTTTCTTTTTATGGCTGAGTTACATTCTGTTGTATATATGTGCCACATCTTCTTTATCCATTCATCTGTCCATGGACACTTAGGTTGCTTCCATGTCCTGGCTATTGTAAATAGAGCTGCAATGAACACTGTGGTACATAACTCTTTTTGAATTATGGTTTGCTCAGGGTATATGCCCAGCAGTGGAATTGCTGGGTCGTATGGTAGTTCTATTTTTAGTTTTTTAAGGAACCTCCATACTGTTCTCCATAGTGGCTGTATCAATTTACACTCCCACCAACAGTGCAAGAGGGTTCCCTTTTCTCCACACCCCCTCCAGCATTTACTGTTTGTAGATTTTTTGAAGATGGCTCTTCTGACTGGTGTGAGGTGATACCTCATTGTAGTTTTGATTTGCATTTCTCTAATGATTAATGATGTTGAGCATCCTTTCATGTGTTTGTTGGCAATCTGTGTATCTTCTTTGGAGAAATGTTTATTTAGGTCTTCTGCCCATTTTTGGATTGGGTTGTTTGTTTTTTTGATATTGAGCTGCATGAGTGGCTTGTATATTTTGGAGATTAATCCTTTGTCAGTTGCTTCATTTGCAGATATTTTCTCCCAGTCTCAGGGTTGTCTTTTCGTCTTGTTTATGGTTTCCTTTGCTTTGCAAAAGCTTTTAAGTTTCATTAGGTCCCATTTGTTTATTTTTGTTTTTATTTCCATTTCTATAGGAGGTGGGTCAAAAAGGATCTTTGTTTTCCTCTAAGAGTTTTATAGTGTCTGGCCTTACATTTAGGTCTTTAATTCATTTTGAGTTTATTTTTGTGTATGGCGTTAGGGGGCGTTAGGGAGTGTTCTAATTTCATTCTTTCACATGTAGCCGTCCAGTTCTGCAAGCACCACTTACTGAATAGGCTGTCTTTCCTCCATTGTATATTCTTGCCTCCTTTATCAAAAATAAGGTGACCATATGTGCATGGATTTATCTCTGGGCTTTCTATCCTGTTCTATTGATCTATATTTCTGTTTTTGTGATAGTACCATACTGTTTTGATTACTGTAGCTTTGTAGTATAGTCTAAAGTCAGGGAACCTGATTCTTCCAGCTCCAGCTTTCTCAAGATTGCTTTGGCTATTCGCGGTCTTTTGTGTTTCCATACAAATTGTGAAATTTTTTGTTCTAGTTCTGTGAAAAATACCATTGGTAGTTTGATAGAGATAACATTGAATCTGTAGATTGCTTTGGGTAGTATAGTCATTTTCACAATGTTGATTCTTCCAATCCAAGAATATGGTATATCTCTCCATCTTTTTGTATCATCTTTAATTTGTTTCATCAGTATCTTATAGTTTTCTGCATACAGGTCTTTTGTCTCCTTAGGTCTTTTGATTCCTAGGTATTTTATTCTTTTTGTTGCAGTGGTAAATGGGAGTGTTTCCTTAATATCTCTTTCAGATATTTCATCATTAGTGTATAGGAATGCAAGAGATTTCTGTGCATTAATTTTGTATCCTGCTACTTTACCAAATTCGTTGATTAGCTCTAGTAGTTTTCTGGTAGCATCTTTAGGATTCTCTCTATATAGTATCATGTCATCAGCAAACAGTGACAGCTTTAACTCTTCTTTTCCAATCTGGACTCCTTTTATTTCTTTTTCTTCTCTGATTGCTGTGGCTAAAACTTCCAAAGCTGTGTTGAATAATAGTGCTGAGAGTGGACAGCCTTGTCTTGGTCCTGATCTTAATTGAAATGGTTTCAGTTTTTCACCTTTGAGAACAGTGTTAGCTGTGGGTTTGTCATATATGGCCTTTATTATGTTGAGTTAAGTTCCATCTGTGCCTACTTTCTAGAGGTTTTTTTAATCATAAATGGGTGTTGAATTTTGTCGAAAGCTTTTTCTGCATCTATTGAGGTTATCATATGGTTTTTCTCCTTCAATTTGTTAAGATGGTGTATCACATTGATTGATTTGCATATATTGAAGAATCCTTGCATTCCTGGGATAAACCCCACTTGATCATGGGGTATGATCCTTTTAATGTGCTGTTGGATTCTGTTTGCTAGTATTTTGTTGAGGATTTTTGCATCTATGTTCATCAGTGATATTGCCCTGTACTTTTCTTTCTTTGTGACATCTTTGTCTGGTTTTGGTATCAGGGTGATGGTGGCCTCTGGTAGAATGGTAGAATGAGTTTGGGAGTGTTCCTCCCTCTCCTATATTTTTGAAGAGTTTGAGAAGGATAGTTGTTAGCTCTTCTCTAAACGTTTGATAAAATTCGCCTGTGAACCATCTGGTCCAGGGCTTTTGTCTTTTAGAAGATTTTTAATAGCAGTCTCAATTTCAGTGCTTGTGATTGGTCTGTTTATATTTTCTATTTCTTCCTGGTTCAGTCTCGGAAGGTTGTGCTTTTCTAAGAATTTGTCCATTTCTTCCAGGTTGTCCATTTTATTGGCATATAGTTGCTTGTAGTAATCTCTCATGATCCTTTGTATTTCTGCAGTGTCAGTTGTTACTTCTCCTTTTTCATTGCTAATTCTATTGATTTGAGTCTTCTCACTGTTTTTCTTGATGAGTCTGGCTAATGGTTTATCAATTTTGTTTATCTTCTCAAAGAACCAGCTTTTAGTTTATTGATCTTTGCTATTGTTTCCTTCATTTCTTTTTCATTTATTTCTGATCTGGTCATTATGATTTCTTTCCTTCTGCTAACTTTGGGGTATTTTTGTTCTTCTTTCTCTAATTGCTTTCGGTGTAAGGTTAGGTTGTTTATTTGAGAATTTTCTTGTTTCTTGAGGTAGGATTGTATTGCTAAAAAGTTCCCTCTTAGAACTGCTTTTGCTGCATCCCATACATTTTGCATCATCGTGTTTTCATTGTCATTTGTTTCTAGGTAGTTTTTTGATTTCCTTTTTGATTTCTTCAGTGATCTCTTGGTAGTGTATTGTTTAGCCTCCATGTGTATGTATTTTTAACAGTTTTCTTCCTGTAATTGATATCTAGTCTTATAGCGTTGTGGTCAGACAAGATATTTGATATGATTTCAATTTTCTTAAATTTACCAAGGCTTGATTTGTGACCCAAGATATGGTCTATCCTGGAGAATGTTTCATGAGCACTTGAGAAGAAAGTGTATTCTGTTGTTTTTGGATGGAATGTCCTATAAATATCAATTAAGTCCATTTTGTTTAATGTGTCATTTAAAACTTGTGTTTCCTTATTTATTTTCATTTTGGATGATCAGTCCACTGGTGAAAATGAGGTGTTAAAGTCCCCTACTATGACTGTGTTACTGTCAATTTCCCCTTTTATGGCTGTTGGCATTTGCCTTATGTATTGAGGTGCTCCTATGTTGGGTGCATAAATATTTACAATTGCTATATCTTCTTCTTGGATTGATCCCTTGATCATTATGTAGTGTCCTTCTTTGTCTCTTGTAATAGTCTTTATTTTAAAGTCTATTTTGTCTGATATGAGAACTGCTACTCCAGCTTTCTTTTGATTTCCATTTGCATGGAATACCTTTTTTCCATCCCCTCACTTTCAGTCTGTATGTTTCCCTAGGTCTGAAGTGGGTCTCTTGTAGACAGCATATATACAGGTCTTGTTTTTGTATCCATTCAGCCACTCTGTGTCTTTCGGTTGGACCATTTAATCCATTTACATTTAAGGTAATTATCGATATGTATGTTCCTATTACCATTTTCTTAATTGTTTTGGGTTTCTTTTTGTAGGTCTTTTCCTTTTCTTGTGTTTCCTGCCTAGAGAAATTCCTTTAGCATTTGTTGTAAAGCTGGTTTGGTGGTGCTGAATTCTGTTAGCTTTTTCTTGTCTGTTACGGTTTTAATTTCTCCGTTGAATCTGAATGAGATCCTTGCCAGGTAGAGTAATCTTGTTTGTAGGTTTTTCCGTTACATCACTTTAAATATGTCCTCCCACTCCCTTCTGGCTTGCAGAGTTTCTGCTGAAAGATCAGCTGTTAACCTTATGGGGATTCCCTTGTATGTTATTTGTTGTTTTTCCCTTGCTGCTTTTAATATTTTTTCTTTGTATTTAATTTTTTTTTTAAACATCTTTATTGAAGTATAATTGATTTACAATGGTGTGTTACTCTCTGCTTTATAACAAAGTGAATCAGTTATACATATACATATGTTCCCATATCTCTTCCCTCTTGCGTCTCCCTCCCTCCCACCCTCCCTATCCCACCCCTCTAGCTGGTCACAAAGCACCGAGCTGATCTCCCTGTGCTATGCGGCTGCTTCCCACTACCTATCTGTTTTACATTTGGTAGTGTATATATGTCCATGACACTCTCTCACCCTGTCACATCTCACCCCTCCCCCTCCCCATATCCTCAAGTCCATTCTCTAGTAGGTCTGTGTCTTTATTCCCTTCTTGCCACTAGGTTCTTCATGGCCTTATTTTTTTTTCCTTAGATTCCATATATATGTGTTAGCATACTGTATTTGTTTTTCTCTTTCTGACTTACTTCACTCTGTATGACAGACTCTAACTCCATCCACCTCATTACAAATACCTCCATTTCATTTCTTTTTATGGCTGAATAATATTCCATTGTATATATGTGCCACATCTTCTTTATCCATTCATCCGATGATGGACACCTAGGTTGCTTCCATGTCCTGGCTATTGTAAACAGAGCTGCAATGAATATTTTGGTACATGACTCTTTCTGGATTATGGTTTTCTCAGGGTATATGCCCAGTAGTGGGATTGCTGGGTCGTATGGTAGTTCTATTTTTAGTTTTTTAAAGAACCTCCATACTGTTCTCCATAGTGGCTGTATCAATTTACATTCCCACCAACAGTGCAAGAGTGTTCCCTTTTCTCCACACCCTCTCCAGCATTTATTGTTTCTAGATTTTTTTTTTTTTTTTTTAAAGTCCAAATTTAATTTAAAGAAGTAATCCCAAAAAAGTAAAACACTACAGGCAAAAATACTTTTCCAACAATATTGTCTACAGTGTCAAAAAACTGGATACCATCTAATTTTTAACAATATGAGACTGATTATAGTAAATCAACTGGATAACCCATTATGCAGCCATTTCAGTAATATTTGTACAGTAAATGGAAAAACTAAAAGAGTGATCATATATAAATGGCAGATAAAAATCAAAAATACAAACTAATTGCTCCAGATCAAATAAGTGATTTATAACTATATGGACAAAAATAAAAACAACATGCAAAACTATCAATAAAAATAGTTGAGCTAGGGACAGTGAATTTTTTATGTTATTTTTCCTTGCTGTTACAGATAGTTTGTTTTTATAGTGAAAGACCTATTTGTTTGTAATATTTTTTTATTTCTTTTTTTTTTTTTTTTTTTTTTGGAGTTTATTTTTTTTTTATTTTTATTTTTTTATTTTTTTTAAACATCTTTATTGAAGTACAACTGCTTCACAATGGTGCGTCAGCTTCTGCTCCATAACAAAGTGAATCAGTTATACATATACATATGTTCCCATATCTCTTCCCTCTTGCAACTCCCTCCCTCCCACCCTCCCCATTCCACCCCTCCAGGTGGTCACAAAGCACCGAGCTGATCTCCCTGTGCTATGCGGCTGCTTCCCACTAGCTATCTATTTTACATTTGGTAGTGTATATATGTCCATGACACTCTCTCACCCTGTCACATCACACCCCTCCCCCTCCCCATATCCTCAAGTCCATTCTCTAGTAGGTCTGTGTCTTTATTCCCATCTTGCCACTAGGTTCTTCATGACCTTTTTTTTTTTTTTCCTTAGATTCCATATATATGTGTTAGCATACTGTATTTGTTTTTCTCTTTCTGACTTACTTCACTCTGTATGACAGACTCTAACTCCATCCACCTCATTACAAATACCTCCATTTCATTTCTTTTTATGGCTGAGTAATATTCCATTGTATATATGTGCCACATCTTCTTTATCCATTCATCCGATGATGGACACCTAGGTTGCTTCCATGTCCTGGCTATTGTAAACAGAGCTGCAATGAATATTTTGGTACATGACTCTTTCTGAATTATGGTTTTCTCAGGGTATATGCCCAGTAGTGGGATTGCTGGGTTGTATGGTAGTTCTATTTTTAGTTTTTTAAGGAACGTCCATACTGTTCTCCATAGTGGCTGTATCAATTTACATTCCCACCAACAGTGCAAGAGTGTTCCCTTTTCTCCACACCCTCTCCAGCATTTATTGTTTCTAGATTTTTTGATGATCGCCATTCTGACCGGTGTGAGATGATACCTCATTGTAGTTTTGATTTGCATTTCTCTAATGATTAATGATGTTGAGCATTCTTTCATGTGTCTGTTGGCAATCTGTATCTCTTCTTTGGAGAAAAGTCTATTTAGGTCTTCTGCCCATTTTTGGATTGGGTTGTTTGTTTTTTTGTTATTGAGCTGCATGAGCTGCTTGTAAATCTTGGAGATTAATCCTTTGTCAGTTGCTTCATTTGCAAATATTTTCTCCCAATCTGAGGGTTGTCTTTTGGTCTTGTTTATGGTTTCCTTTGCTGTACAAAAGCTTTTCAGTTTCATTAGGTCCCATTTGTTTATTTGTGTTTTTATTTCCCTTTCTCTAGGAGCTGGGTCAAAAAGGATCTTGCTGTGATTTATGTCATAGAGTGTTCTGCCTATGTTTTCCTCTAAGAGTTTGATAGTGTCTGGCCTTACACTTAGGTCTTTAATCCATTTTGAGTTTATTTTTGTGTATGGTGTCAGGGAGTGTTCTAATTTCATACTTTTACATGTACCTGTCCAATTTTCCCAGCACCACTTATTGAAGAGGTTGTCTTTTCTCCACTGTATATGCTTGCCTCCTTTATCAAAGATAAGGTGACCATATGTGCGTGGGCTTATCTCTGGGCTTTCTATCCTGTTCCATTGATCTATATTTCTGTTTTTGTGCCAGTACCAAACTGTCTTGATTACTGTAGCTTTGTAATATAGTCTGAAGTCAGGGAGCCTGATTCCTCCAGCTCCATTTTTCGTTCTCAAGATTGCTTTGGCTATTCGGGGTCTTTTGTGTTTCCATACAAATTGTGAAATTTTTTGTTCTAGTTCTGTGAAAAATGCCAGTGGTAGTTTGATAGGGATTGCATTGAATCTGTAGATTGCTTTGGGTAGCAGAGTCATTTTCACAATGTTGATTCTTCCAATCCAAGAACATGGTATTTCTCTCCATCTGTTGGTATCATCTTTAATTTCTTTCATCAGTGTCCTATAATTTTCTGCATACAGGTCTTTTGTCTCCCTAGGTAGGTTTATTCCTAGATATTTTATTCTTTTTGTTCCAATGGTAAACGGGAGTGTTTTCTTAATTTCACTTTCAGATTTTTCATCATTAGTATACAGGAATGCAAGAGATTTCTGTGCATTAATTTTGTATCCTGCTACTTTACCAAATTCATTGATTAGCTCTAGTAGTTTTCTGGTAGCATCTTTAGGATTCTCTATATATAGTATCATGTCATCTGCAAACAGTGACAGCTTTACTTCTTCTTTTCCGATTTGGATTCCTTTTATTTCTTTTTCTTCTCTGATTGCTGTGGCTAACACTTCCAAAACTATGTTGAATAATAGTGGTGAGAGTGGGCAACCTTGTCTTGTTCCTGATCTTAGTGGAAATGGTTTCAGTTTTTCACCATTGAGGACAATGTTGGCTGTGGGTTTGTCATATATGGCCTTTATTATGTTGAGGAAAGTTCCCTCTGTGCCTACTTTCTGCAGGACTTTTATCATAAATGGGTGTTGAATTTTGTCGAAAGCTTTCTCTGTATCTATTGAGATGATCATATGGTTTTTCTCCTTCAATTTGTTAATATGATGTATCACGTTGATTGATTTGCGTATATTGAAGAATCCTTGCATTCCTGGAATAAACCCCACTTGATCATGGTGTATAATCCTTTTAATGTGCTGTTGGATTCTGTTTGCTAGTATTTTGTTGAGGATTTTTGCATCTATGTTCATCAGTGATATTGGCCTGTAGTTTTCTTTCTTTGTGACATCTTTGCCTGGTTTTGGTATCAGGGTGATGGTGGCCTCGTAGAATGAGTTGGGGAGTGTTCCTCCCTCTGCAATATTTTGGAAGAGTCTGAGAAGGATAGGTGTTAGCTCTTCTCTAAATGTTTGATAGAATTCGCCTGTGAAGCCATCTGGTCCTGGGCTTTTGTGTGTTGGAAGATTTTTAATCACAGTTTCAATTTCAGTGCTTGTGATTGGTCTGTTCATATTTTCTATTTCTTCCTGGTTCAGTCTCGGCAGGTTGTGCATTTCTAAGAATCTGTCCATTTCTTCCAGGTTGTCCATTTTATTGGCATAGAGTTGCTTGTAGTAATCTCTCATGATCGTTTGTATTTCTGCAGTGTCAGTGGTTACTTCTCCTTTTTCATTTCTAATTCTATTAATTTGAGTCTTCTCCCTTTTTCTCTTGATGAGTCTGGCTAATGGTTTATCAATTTTGTTTATCTTCTCAAAGAACCAGCTTTTAGTTTCATTGATTTTTGCTATTGTTTCCTTCATTTCTTTTTCATTTATTTCGGATCTGATTTTTATGATTTCTTTCCTTCTGCTAGCTTTGGGTTTTTTTTGTTCTTCTTTCTCTAATTGCTTAAGGTGCAAGGTTAGGTTGTTTATTCGAGATGTTTCCTGTTTCTTGATGTAGGCTTGTATTGCTATAAACTTCCCTCTTAGAACTGCTTTTGCTGCATCCCATAGGTTTTGGATCGTCGTGTCTCCATTGTCATTTGTTTCTAGGTATTTTTTGATTTCCCCTTTGATTTCTTCAGTGATCACTTCGTTATTAAGTAGTGTATTGTGTAGCCTCCACGTGTTTGTATTTTTTACAGATCTTTTCCTGTAATTGATATCTAGTCTCATAGCGTTGTGGTCGGAAAAGATACTTGATACGATTTCAATTTTTTTAAATTTACCAAGGCTTGATTTGTGACCCAAGATATGATCTATCCTGGAGAATGTTCCATGAGCACTTGAGAAAAATGTGTATTCTGTTGTTTTTGGGTGGAATGTCCTATAAATATCAATTAAGTCCATCTTGTTTAATGTATCATTTAAAGCTTGTGTTTCCTTATTTATTTTCATTTTGGATGATCTGTCCATTGGTGAAAGTGGGGTGTTAAAGTCCCCTACTATGATTGTGTTACTGTCGATTTCCCCTTTTATGGCTGTTAGCATTTGCCTTATGTATTGAGGTGCTCCTATGTTGGGTGCATAAATATTTACAATTGTTATACCTTCCTCTTGGATCGATCCCTTGATCATTATATAGTGTCCTTCTTTGTCTCTTGTAATAGTCTTTATTTTAAAGTCTATTTTGTCTGATATGAGAATTGCTACTCCAGCTTTCTTTTGATTTCCATTTGCATGGAATATCTTTTTCCATCCCCTCACTTTCAGTCTGTATGTGTCTCTAGGTCTGAAGTGGGTCTCTTGTAGACAGCATATATATGGGTCTTGTTTTTGTATCCATTCAGCCAGTCTGTGTCTTTTGGTGGGAGCATTTAATCCATTTACATTTAAGGTAATTATCGATACGTATGTTCCTATTCCCATTTTCTTAAATGTTTTGGGTTTGTTATTGTAGGTGTTTTCCTTCTCTTGTGTTTCTTGCCTAGAGAAGTTCCTTTAGCATTTGTTGTAAAGCTGGTTTGGTGGTGCTGAACTCTCTCAGCTTTTGCTTGTCTGTAAAGGTTTTAATTTCTCCATCAAATCTGAATGAGATCCTTGCTGGGTAGAGTAATCTTGGTTGTAGGTTTTTCTCCTTGATCACTTTAAGTATATCCTGCCACTCCCTTCTGGCTTGCAGAGTTTCTGCTGAAAGATCAGCTGTTAACCTTATGGGGATGCCCTTGTGTGTTATTTGTTGTTTTTCCCTTGCTGCTTTTAATATTTTTTCTTTATATTTAATTTTGGATAGTTTGATTAATATGTGTCTTGGTGTGTTTCTCCTGGGATTTATCCTGTATGGGACTCTCTGTGCTTCCAGGACTTGATTAACTATTTCCTTTCCCATATTAGGGAAGTTTTCAACTATAATCTCTTCAAATATTTTCTCAGTCCCTTTCTTTTTCTCTTCTTCTTCTGGGACCCCTATAATTCGAATGTTGGTGCGTTTAATGTTGTCCCAGAGGTCTCTGAGACTGTCCTCAGTTCTTTTCATTCTTTTTTCTTTATTCTGCTCTGCAGTAGTTATTTCCACCATTTTATCTTCCAGGTCACTTATCCGTTCTTCTGCCTCAGTTATTCTGCTATTGATCCCATCTAGAGTATTTTTAATTTCATTTATTGTGCTTTTCATTGTTGCTTGGTTCCTCTTTAGTTCTTCTACGTCCTTGTTAAATGTTTCTTGCATTTTGTCTATTCTATTTCCAAGATTTTGGATCATCCTTACTATCATTATTCTGAATTCTTTTTCAGGTAGACTACCTATTTCCTTTTCATTTGTTAGGTCTGGTGTGTTTTGACCCTGCTCCTTCATCTGCTGTGTGTTTTTCTGTCTTCTCATTTTGCTTATCTTACTGTGTTTGGGGTCTCCTTTTCATAGGCTACAGGTTCGTAGTTCCCGTTGTTTTTGGTATATGTCTCCAGTGGCTAAGGTTGGTTCAGTGGGTTGTGTAGGTTTCCTGGTGGAGGGAACTAGTGCCTGTGTTCTGGTGGATGAGGCTGGATCTTGTCTTTCTGGTGGGCTCGTCCACGTCTGGTGGTGTGTTTTGGGGTGTCTGTGGCCTTATTATGATTTTAGGGAGCCTCTCTGTTAATGGATGGGGCTGTGTTCCTGTCTTGCTAGTTGTTTGGCATAGGGTGTCCAGCACTGTAGCTTGCTGGTCGTTGAGTGAAGCTGGGTCTTGATGTTGAGATGGAGATCTCTGAGAGATTTTTGCCGTTTGGTATTACGTGGAGCTGGGAGGTCTCTTGTGGACCAGTGTCCTGAGGTTGGGTCTCCCACCTCAGAGGCACAGCCCTGATGCCTGGCTGGAGCACCAAGAGCCTTTCATCCACACGGCTCAGAATAAAAGGGAGAAAAAATGGAAAGAAAGAAAGAAAGAGGATAAAATAAAATAAAATAAAGCAACTATAAAAAAAAATAAGAAAAAAATTAAGAATAAATTTATTAAGAAAAAAAATTTTTTTTTAATTTTTAAAAATAGATTTATTAATTTTTTATACTAAAAAAATTATTAAGAAAAAATTTATTAAGAAAAAAATTTTTTTTAATTTTTTAAAATAAAAAATATGAAAAAACTTATGAAAAAAATTTTTTTAATTTTTTTTAAAAATAGAAAATAAGGAAAAAATTATTAAGAAAACATTTATTAGGGAAAAAAAATTTTTTAAGCAAAAAAAAAAAAAAAAAAAACGGACGGACCTAACCCTAGGACTAACGGTGAGAGCAAAGCTATACAGACAAAATCTCACCCAGAAGCATACACATATACACTCACAAAAAAAGGAAAAGGGGAAAAGTTAATATATCCTGCTCCCAAAGTCCACCTCCTAAATTTGGGATGATTCGTTGTCTATTCAGGTATTCAACAGATGCAGGCACATCAAGTTGTTTGTGGAGTTTTAATCCGCTGCTTCTGAGGCTGCTGGGAGAGATTTCCCTTTCTCTTCTTTGTTCGTACAGCTCCCGGGGTTCAGCTTTGGATTTGGACCCGCCTCTGCATGTAGGTCGCCTGAGGGCGTCTGTTCCCCGCCCAGACAGGACGGGGTTAAAGGAGCAGCTGCTTCGGGGGCTCTGGCTCAGTCAGGCCGGGGGGAGGGAGCGGTACGGAGGAGGCGGGGCGAGCCTGCGGCGGCAGAAGCCGGCGTGACGTTGCAGCAGCCTGAGGCGCGCCGTGCGCTCTCCCGGGGAAGTTGTCCCTGGGTCACGGGAGCCTGGCGGTGGCGGGCTGCACCGGCTCCCAGGAGGGGCGGTGTGGAGAATGACCTGTGCTCGCCCACAGGCTTTTTGGTGGCGGCAGCAGCAGCCTCAGCGTCTCACGCCCGTCTCTGGGGTCCGCGCTGACAGCCGCGGCTCGCGCCCGTCTCTGGAGCTCGTTTAGGCGGCGCTCTGAATCCCCTCTCCTTGCGCGCCGCGAAACAGAGGCAAGAAAAAGTCTCTTGCCTCCTCGGCAGCCACAGACTTCCTCTCGGGCACCCTCCCGGCTAGTTGTGGTGCGCTAGCCCCTTCAGGTTGTGTTCACGCCGCCAACCCCAGTCCTCTCCCTGCGATCCGACCGAAGCCCGCGCCTCAGCTCCCAGCCCCCGCCCGCCCCGGCGGCTGAGCAGACAAGCCTCTCGGGCTGGTGAGTGCTGGTCGGCACCGCTCCTCTGTGCGAGAATCTCTCCGCTTTGTCCTCCGCACCCCTGTGGCTGCGCTCTTCTCCGTGGCTCCAAAGCTTCCCCCCTCTGCCACCCGCAGTCTCTGTCCGCGAAGGGGCTTCCTAGTGTGTGGAAACCTTTCCTCCTTCACAGCTCCCTCCCACTGGCGCAGGTCCCGTCCCTATTCTTTTGTCTCTGTTATTTCTTTTTTCTTTTGCCCTACCCAAGTACGTGGGGATTTTCTTGCCTTTTGGGAGGTCTGACGTCTTCTGCCAGCGTTCAGTGGGTGTTCTGTAGGCGCAGTTCCACGTGTAGATGTATTTCTCATGTATCTGTGGGGAGGAAGGTGATCTCCGCGTCTTACTCTTCCGCCATCTTGCCCCTCCCCTCCGTTTCTAGATTTTTTGATGATGGCCATTCTGACCGGTGTGAGATGATACCTCACTGTAGTTTTGATTTGCATGTCTCTAATGATTAATGATGTTGAGCATTCTTTCATGTGTCTGTTGGCAATCTGTATATCTTCTTTGGAGAAATGTCTGTTTAGGTCTTCTGCCCATTTTTGGATTGGGTTGTTTGTTTTTTTGTTATTGAGCTGCATGAGCTGCTTGTAAATCTTGGAGATTAATCCTTTGTCAGTTGCTTCATTTGCAAATATTTTCTCCCAATCTGAGGGTTGTCTTTTGGTCTTGTTTATGGTTTCCTTTGCTGTACAAAAGCTTTTCAGTTTCATTAGGTCCCATTTGTTTATTTGTGTTTTTATTTCCCTTTCTCTAGGAGCTGGGTCAAAAAGGATCTTGCTGTGATTTATGTCATAGAGTGTTCTGCCTATGTTTTCCTCTAAGAGTTTGATAGTGTCTGGCCTTACACTTAGGTCTTTAATCCATTTTGAGTTTATTTTTGTGTATGGTGTCAGGGAGTGTTCTAATTTCATACTTTTACATGTACCTGTCCAATTTTCCCAGCACCACTTATTGAAGAGGTTGTCTTTTCTCCACTGTATATGCTTGCCTCCTTTATCAAAGATAAGGTGACCATATGTGCATGGGCTTATCTCTGGGCTTTCTATCCTGTTCCATTGATCTATATTTCTGTTTTTGTGCCAGTACCAAACTGTCTTGATTACTGTAGCTTTGTAATATAGTCTGAAGTCAGGGAGCCTGATTCCTCCAGCTCCATTTTTCGTTCTCAAGATTGCTTTGGCTATTCGGGGTCTTTTGTGTTTCCATACAAATTGTGAAATTTTTTGTTCTAGTTCTGTGAAAAATGCCAGTGGTAGTTTGATAGGGATTGCATTGAATCTGTAGATTGCTTTGGGTAGCAGAGTCATTTTCACAATGTTGATTCTTCCAATCCAAGAACATGGTATATCTCTCCATCTATTTGTATCATCTTTAATTTCTTTCATCAGTGTCCTATAATTTTCTGCATACAGGTCTTTTGTCTCCTTAGGTAGGTTTATTCCTAGATATTTTATTCTTTTTGTTGCAATGGTAAATGGGAGTGTTTTCTTAATTTCACTTTCAGATTTTTCATCATTAGTATACAGGAATGCAAGAGATTTCTGTGCATTAATTTTGTATCCTGCTACTTTACCAAATTCATTGATTAGCTCTAGTAGTTTTCTAGTAGCATCTTTAGGATTCTCTATGTATAGTATCATGTCATCTGCAAACAGTGACAGCTTTACTTCTTCTTTTCTGATTTGGATTCCTTTTATTTCTTTTTCTTCTCTGATTGCTGTGGCTAACACTTCCAAAACTATGTTGAATAATAGTGGTGAGAGTGGGCAACCTTGTCTTGTTCCTGATCTTAGTGGAAATGGTTTCAGTTTTTCACCATTGAGGACAATATTGGCTGTGGGTTTGTCATATATGGCCTTTATTATGTTGAGGAAAGTTCCCTCTATGCCTACTTTCTGCAGGACTTTTATCATAAATGGGTGTTGAATTTTGTCGAAAGCTTTCTCTGCATCTATTGAGATGATCATATGGTTTTTCTCCTTCAATTTGTTAATATGATGTATCACGTTGATTGATTTGCGTATATTGAAGAATCCTTGCATTCCTGGCATAAACCCCACTTGATCATGGTGTATAATCTTTTTAATGTGCTGTTGGATTCTGTTTGCTAGTATTTTGTTGAGGATTTTTGCATCTATGTTCATCAGTGATATTGGCCTGTAGTTTTCATTCTTTGTGACATCTTTGCCTGGTTTTGGTATCAGGGTGATGGTGGCCTCGTAGAATGAGTTGGGGAGTGTTCCTCCCTCTGCAATATTTTGGAAGAGTTTGAGAAGGATAGGTGTTAGCTCTTCTCTAAATGTTTGATGGAATTCGCCTGTGAAGCCATCTGGTCCTGGGCTTTTGTGTGTTGGAAGATTTTTAATCACAGTTTCAATTTCAGTGCTTGTGATTGGTCTGTTCATATTTTCTATTTCTTCCTGGTTCAGTATCGGCAGGTTGTGCATTTCTAAGAATCTGTCCATTTCTTCCAGGTTGTCCATTTTATTGGCATAGAGTTGCTTGTAGTAATCTCTCATGATCGTTTGTATTTCTGCAGTGTCAGTGGTTACTTCTCCTTTTTCATTTCTAATTCTATTGATTTGAGTCTTCTCCCTTTTTCTCTTGATGAGTCTGGCTAATGGTTTATCAATTTTGTTTATCTTCTCAAAGAACCAGCTTTTAGTTTCATTGATTTTTGCTATTGTTTCCTTCATTTCTTTTTCATTTATTTCGGATCTGATCTTTATGATTTCTTTCCTTCTGCTAGCTTTGGGGTTTTTTTGTTCTTCTTTCTCTAATTGCTTAGGTGCAAGGTTAGGTTGTTTATTCGAGATGTTTCCTGTTTCTTGATGTAGGCTTGTATTGCTATAAACTTCCCTCTTAGAACTGCTTTTGCTGCATCCCATAGGTTTTGGGTCGTCGTGTCTCCATTGTCATTTGTTTCTAGGTATTTTTTGATTTCCCCTTTGATTTCTTCAGTGATCACTTCGTTATTAAGTAGTGTATTGTGTAGCCTCCATGTGTTTGTATTTTTTACAGATCTTTTCCTGTAATTGATATCTAGTCTCACAGCGCTGTGGTCGGAAAAGATACTTGATACGATTTCAATCTTTTTAAATTTGCCAAGGCTTGATTTGTGACCCAAGATATGATCTATCCTGGAGAATGTTCCATGAGCACTTGAGAAAAATGTGTATTCTGTTGTTTTTGGGTGGAATGTCCTATAAATATCAATTAAGTCCATCTTGTTTAATGTATCATTTAAAGCTTGTGTTTCCTTATTTATTTTCATTTTGGATGATCTGTCCATTGGTGAAAGTGGGGTGTTAAAGTCCCCTACTATGATTGTGCTACTGTCGATTTCCCCTTTTATGGCTGTTAGCATTTGCCTTATGTATTGAGGTGCTCCTATGTTGGGTGCATAAATATTTACAATTGTTATACCTTCCTCTTGGATCGATCCCTTGATCATTATATAGTGTCCTTCTTTGTCTCTTGTAATAGTCTTTATTTTAAAGTCTATTTTGTCTGATATGAGAATTGCTACTCCAGCTTTCTTTTGATTTCCATTTGCATGGAATATCTTTTTCCATCCCCTCACTTTCAGTCTGTATGTGTCTCTAGGTCTGAAGTGGGTCTCTTGTAGACAGCATATATATGGGTCTTGTTTTTGTATCCATTCAGCCAGTGTGTCTTTTGGTGGGAGCATTTAATCCATTTACGTTTAAGGTAATTATCGATATGTATGTTCCTATTCCCATTTTCTTAAATGTTTTGGGTTTGTTATTGTAGGTGTTTTCCTTCTCTTGTGTTTCTTGCCTAGAGAAGTTCCTTTAGCATTTGTTGTAAAGCTGGTTTGGTGGTGCTGAACTCTCTCAGCTTTTGCTTGTCTGTAAAGGTTTTAATTTCTCCATCAAATCTGAGTGAGATCCTTGCTGGGTAGAGTAATCTTGGTTGTAGGTTTTTCTCCTTGATCACTTTAAGTATATCCTGCCACTCCCTTCTGGCTTGCAGAGTTTCTGCTGAAAGATCAGCTGTTAACCTTATGGGGATGCCCTTGTGTGTTATTTGTTGTTTTTCCCTTGCTGCTTTTAATATTTTTTCTTTATATTTAATTTTGGATAGTTTGATTAATATGTGTCTTGGTGTGTTTCTCCTGGGATTTATCCTGTATGGGACTCTCTGTGCTTCCAGGACTTGATTAACTATTTCCTTTCCCATATTAGGGAAGTTTTCAACTATAATCTCTTCAAATATTTTCTCAGTCCCTTTCTTTTTCTCTTCTTCTTCTGGGACCCCTATAATTCGAATGTTGGTGCGTTTAATGTTGTCCCAGAGGTCTCTGAGACTGTCCTCAGTTCTTTTCATTCATTTTCTTTATTCTGCTCTGCAGTAGTTATTTCCACCATTTTATCTTCCAGGTCACTTATCCATTCTTCTGCCTCAGTTATTCTGCTATTGATCCCATCTAGAGTATTTTTAATTTCATTTATTGTGCTTTTCATCATTGCTTGGTTCCTCTTTAGTTCTTCTATGTCCTTGTTAAATGTTTCTTGCATTTTGTCTATTCTATTTCCAAGATTTTGGATCATCCTTACTATCATTATTCTGAATTCTTTTTCAGGTAGACTACCTATTTCCTCTTCATTTGTTAGGTCTGGTGTGTTTTGACCCTGCTCCTTCGTCTGCTGTGTGTTTTTCTGTCTTCTCATTTTGCTTGTCTTACTGTGTTTGGGGTCTCCTTTTTACAGGCTGCAGGTTTGTAGTTCCCGTTGTTTTTGGTATCTGTCCCCAGTGGCTAAGGTTGGTTCAGTGGGTTGTGTAGGTTTCCTTGTGGAGGGAACTAGTGCCTGTGTTCTGGTGGATGAGGCTGGATCTTGTCTTTCTGGTGGACACGTCCACATCTGGTGGTGTGTTTTGGGGTGTTTGTGGCCTTATTATGATTTTAGGCAGCCTCTCTGTTAATGGATGGGGCTGTGTTCCTGTCTTGCTAGTTGTTTGGCATAGGGTGTCCAGCACTGTAGCTTGCTGGTTGTTGTGTGAAGCTGGGTCTTGATGTTGAGATGGAGATCTCTGAGAGATTTCTGCCGTTTGGTATTACGTGGAGCTGGGAGGTCTCTTGTGGACCAGTGTCCTGAAGTTGGCTTTTCCACTTCAGAGGCACAGCCCTGATGCCTGGCTGGAGCACCAAGAGCCTTTCATCCACACGGCTCAGAATAAAAGGGAGAAACAAATAGAAAGAAAGAAAGAAAGAGGATAAAATAAAATAAAATAAAGCTATTATAATAAAAAATAAGAAAAAAATTATTAAGAATAAATTTATTAAGAAAAAATTTTTTTAATTTTTAAAAATAGATTTATTAATTTTTTATAATAAAAAGTAAGAAAAAAATTATTAAGAAAAAAATGTAAGAAAAAAAATTTTTTAATTTTTTAAAATAAAAAATATGAAAAAGCTTATTAAAAAAATTTTTTTTTAATTTTTTAAAAATAGAAAATAAGGAAAAAATTATTAAAACATTTATTAGGGGAAAAAAAATTTTTAAGGTAAAAAAAAAAAACGGACGGACCTAACCCTAGGACTAACGGTGAGAGCAAAGCTATACAGACAAAATCTCACCCAGAAGCATATATATATATATATACACTCACAAAAAAGGAAAAGGGGAAAAATTCATATATCCTGCTCCCAAAGTCCACCTCCTAAATTTGGGATGATTCGTTGTGTATTCAGGTATTCAACAGATGCAGGCACATCAAGTTGTTTGTGGAGCTTTAATCCGCTGCTTTTGAGGCTGCTGGGAGAGATTTCCCTTTCTTTTCTTTGTTCGTAGAGCTCCTGGGGTTCAGCTTTGAATTTGGACCCGCCTCTGCATGTAGGTCGCCTGAGGGCGTCTGTTCCCCGCCCAGACAGAACGGGGTTAAAGGAGCAGCTGATTCGAGGGCTCTGGCTCAGTCAGGCCGGGGGGAGGGAGCGGTACGGAGGAGGCGGGGCGAGCCTGCGGCGGCAGAAGCCGGCGTGACGTTGCAGCAGCCTGAGGCACGCCATGCGCTCTCCCCGGGAAGTTGTCCCCGGATCACGGGAGCCTGGCCGTGGCGGACTGCAGTGGCTCCCGGGAGGGGCGGTGTGGAGAGTGACCTGTGCTCGCACACAGGCTTTTTGGTGGCAGCAGCAGCAGCCTTAGCGTCTCATGCCCGTCTCTGGGGTCCGCGCTGATAGCCGTGGCTCGCACCCGCCTCTCGGGTCCGCACTGATAGCCGCGGCTCACCCCCGCCTCTGGGGTCCGTGCTGATAGCCGCGGCTCGCGCCTGTCTCTGGAGTTTGTTTAAGCGGCGCTCTGAATCCCCTCTCCTTGCGCGCCGCGAAACAAAGAGGCAAGAAAAAGTCTCTTGCCTCTTCGGCAGCTGCAGTCTTTTTCCCGGACTCCCTCCCAGCTAGCACCGAAGCCCGAGCCTCAGCTCCCAGCCCCCGCCCGCCCTGGCGGCTGAGCAGACAAGCCTCTCGGGCTGGTGAGTGCTGCTCGGCGCCGATCCTCTGTGCGGGAATCTCTCCGCTTTGCCCTCCGCACCCCTGTGGCTGCGCTCTCCTCCGTGGCTCTGAAGCTTCCCCCCTCTGCCACCCGCAGTCTCTGCCCGCGAAGGGGCTTCCTAGTGTGTGGAAACCTTTCCTCCTTCACAGCTCCCTCCCACTGGTGAAGGTCCCATCCCTATTCTTTTGTCTCTGTTATTTCTTTTTTCTTTTGCCCTACCCAAGTACGTGGGGATTTTCTTGCCTTTTGAGAGGTCTGACGTCTTCTGCCAGCTTTCAGTGGGTGTTCTGTAGGAGCAGTTCCACGTGTAGCTGTATTTCTACTGTATCTGTGGGAAGGAAGGTGATCTCCGCGTCTTACTCTTCCGTCATCTTGCCCCTCCCTCCTGTATTTAATTTTTGATAGCTTGATTAATATGTGTCTTGGCGTGTTTCTCCTTGGTTTTATCCTGTATGGGACTCTCTGCGCTTCCTGGACTTGATTGACTGTTTCCTTTCCCATGTTAGGGAAGTTTTCAACTATAATCTCTTCAAATATTTTCTCAGTCCCTTTCTTTTTCACTTCTTCTTCTGGGATCCCTATAATTCGAATGTTGGTGCGTTTAATGTTGTCCCAGAGGTCTCTGAGACTGTCCTCAATTCTTTTCTTTCTTTTTTCTTTATTCTGCTCTGCAGTAGTTAATTTCCACTCTTTTATCTTCCAGGTCACTTTTCCATTCTTCTGCCTCAGTCATTCTGCTATTGATTCCTTCTAGAGAATTTTTAATTTCATTTTTTGTGTTGTTCATCATTGTTTGTTTGCTCTTTAGTTCTTCTCGGTCCTTGTGAAACGTTTCTTGTATTTTCTCCATTCTATTTCCAAGATTTTGGATCATCTTTACTATCATTACTCTAAATTCTTTTTCAGGTAGCTGCCTATTTCCTCTTCATTTATTTGGTCTGGTGGGTTTTTACTTTGCTCCTTCATCTGCTGTGTGTTTCTCTGTCTTCTCATTTTCCTTAACTTACTGTGTTTGGGGTCTCCTTTTCGCAGGCTGCAGGTTCGGAGTTCCCATTGTTTTTGGTGTCTGCCCCCGGTGGCTAAGGTTGGTTCAGTGGGTTGTGTAGGATTCCTGGTGGAGGGGACTAGTGCCTGTTTTCTGGTGGATGAGGCTGGATCTTGTCTTTCTGGTGGGTAGGACCGCGTCCGGTGGTGTGTTTTGGGGTGTCTGTGAACTTAGTATGATTTTAGGCAGCCTCTCTGCTAATGGGTGAGGTTGTGTTCCTGTCTTACTAGTTGTTTGGCATAGGGTGTCCAGTACTGTAGCTTGCTGGTCATTGAGTGGAGCTGGGTCTTTGTGTTGAGATGGAGATCTCTGGGAGAGCTTTCGCCGTTTGATATTACGTGGAGCCGGGAGGTCTCTGGTGGACCAAAGTCCTGAACTCGGCTCTCCCACCTCAGAGGCACAGGCCTGACACCCCGCCGGAGCACCAAGACCTTGTCAGCCACACGGCTTTTGGGAAGTCTGAGGTCTTCTGCCAGCATTCCATAGGTGTTCTGTAGAAGTTGTTCCACATGTAGATGTATTTCTGATGTATTTGTGGGGAAGAAGGTGATCTCCACCTCTTACTACTCTGCCATCTTGAAGGTCTCCCTTTCATTTATTCTTTCTTCTCCTAGTCCCACCATCATTAACTGGAGCTTAGACCATATCTGTCTCTGACCCCATTTTTACCCTAGCACTGTTCTTCTTTATCAACACTGGCAGAAAGCATTGCCAAAAGTAATAATTCTTTTTTTTTTTTGGCTGTGCTGGGTCTTCGTTGTGGCATGTGGGCTCTTCATTGCAGCACACAGGCTTCTCTAGTTGTGGCACGTGGGCTCCAGAGTGCTTGGGCTCAGTAGTTACGGTGCCCTGGCTCTCTAGTTGCGGCACACGGGCTCTCTAGTTGTGGTGCACAGGCTCAGTAGCTGCAGTGTGCGGGCTTAGTTGCCCACAGCATGTGGGATCTTAGTTCCCCAATCAGGAATCGAACCCACGTCTCCTGCATTGGAAGGCAGATTCTTAACCACTGGACCACCAAGTAAGTCCCCCAAAAGTAATATTCTTATTCCCTTTCTCCTGCTTAGTGATTCGCTTGCTCCTTGTTGCTACAGAGCAAGGAAAGATTCCTGAGAATGTCATTCTAACCTTCTAGTTGTATCTTCTACTCCTTATAAATACCCGCAGCTCATGGGAAACTCTTCATTCCTCATCCATAGTTTTTGGCTTATAGTTTTTCCCATCTTCTCTGCCTGTTTAAATTCTGCCCCATTCTTTAGGGTCTTTTATCAACTACTATGTCCTCCAAGAACTTTTCCTGTTTCTCATAATTAAATTGAAGTAGCATATTGTTAATCTTATATGGTGGAATCAATCATATCATGCCTTGTTTTAAATTTACCTACTTAATAAATTATAAATTCATGATGGTTAGAGATTATGTATGGCTGATACATGTTATATGACAAATCAAAGGCCTTTAATAAGCAATTACTTAATGAGTTCATGAATGAATGGTAGATGCCGAATTAAAATCTATTTGATTTAAAGAGAGAAAATTGAGAGTTATGAAGAATGAATAGCATTTTCATTAATATTTCTTATGAATGTAGATGCAAATATCTTCAAGAAAACATGAGCACAGTAAATCCAGCCACATATAAAAATGATTATACATCATTATCAATTAGGATTTATCCCAGGAACGCAAGTTGGTTCAGCATCTGAAAATCAAGTAATGTAATATATCATATAAGTAGAATAAAGGACAAAAGCCATATGATCATCTCAATATATGCAGGAAAAGTATTTGAAAAAAATCTGACACCCTTTCATGATAAAAATGATCAATAAATTCGGAATAGAAGGCTACATTCTCAATCTGATAAAGGACATATATAAAAAACTATGGCTAACATCATACTAACTGGCAAAAGAATCAATGCTTCCCTGAAGATCAGGAATAAAATAGATGTTCACTCTCACAACTTCTATTCAACATTGTGGTGGAGGTTCTAGCCAGGGCAGTTAGGAAAGAAAAGGAAATAAAAAGTATCCAGGTTGGAAAGGAAGAAAAACTATTTGCAGATGACATGCGTTCAGTGGATAAGGGATCAACTAAAATGAGTAAGGTATCCGCTAAAGTGGAGAAGATATCCTCTGAAAAGCTATATTTAGACCCAATAAACAGTTCAGCAAGGTTGCTGCTATAGAATATCAACATATAAAAATGAATTGTATTTCCATACATTAGCAGTGAACATTCTGAAAATGAAACTAAGAAAAGAATTCCACATCCAATAGGACCAAAAGAATAAATGCTTATGAACAAATTTAACAAAGGAAGTGAAAGACTTGTACACTTAAAAACTACAAAACCTTGTTGAAAGAAGTCAAAGAAGATCTGAATGAAAGGAAAGATATCCCATGTTTGTAGGTTGGAAGACTAAATATTAAGATGGCAGTATTCCTCCAATTGATCTATAGATGCAACACAGTCCCCGTCAAAATCCCAACTGGCTTTTTTGCAGAAATTGACAATCTGATCCTAAGGTTCATATGGAAATTTATATGCAAATCATGTATCAGATATGGGACATATATAAAGAACTCTTACAACTCAATTTTAAAAAGACAAATAACTTAATTAAAAACTGGCAAAGTAATTGAATAGATAGTTCTCCAAAGAAGACATATAAAAGCAATCAATAAGCACGTTAAAGTGTGCTCAACATTATTAGTCATTAGGGAAATGTAAACCAAGAGTATGTAATGTTATACCACTTCACATCCTTAAACTATAAAAAGTAATAATGAGTGTTGGTAAGGATGTGGAGAAATTGGAATCCTTATACATTGCAAGTGAGCATGTTAAATATTACAGCTGCTTTGGAAAACAATTTGGCAGTTCCTTAATAAGTTAAACATAGAGTTATCATATGACTCAGCCATTTTACTTCTAGGTGTGCATACCAAGTGAGATGAAATCATATGTCCAGAGAAAAGTAGTACTCAAATGTTCATAGCAGCTTTACTCGTAATAGCCAAAAAATGAATTCAAATATCTATCAACTGATGAATGGATAAATAAAATGTGGTATATCCATACAATAGAATATTATTCAGCAATTAAAGGAATGAAGTTTTGACATTTGCAGCAACATGGTTGAACTTTGAAAACATCATGCTAAGTGAAAGAAGCCAGTCATGAAAGACCATATATTTTATGGTTCCTTTATATGAAATGTCCAGAATAGGCAAATATATAGATACAGCTTAGCTATTATAAGTCATCGATCTATTAGTTATGGATTAGCTATTGCCTAGGGCTTAGAGGGAGGTAGGGAGAGTGACTGCTAATGGGGTGGAATTACTTTGGCAGGAATGAAATTGCTCTAAAATTGTAGTGACAGTTGTACAACCCTGTAAATACCAAAAATTGTTGAATTTTGTACTTTAGGTGGATGACTGTATTACCGTGCAATTATTATATTTTGATAAAGCTCTTTATAAAGATACAGTGAAATTCTGAGTACAATTGATACACATTATTCTATCAATATCTGAAAAGGGTAAAGCAAACATTACTTTTCCATTACAACTTATTTTATCATTTTGAAAATGCCTGTTGTCCCTATAAAAGCTTGAAATAGCAACTTATTGTATTTAAAATTTAGCCATAAGTTTTCCTAGTTTCAAATAGTATATTAATAAAAATTCAGTGTACATAGAAGAGAAATAATATTTACTTTTTTTCTATACCAAAAGAAAAGTTATATGGAATATGCCAAATACATGTGGTTCCTTGGCATGGGATGGAAAGAAAATATTCTATGAGCACTTTTTTAAAACAAAATTTCTTATTTTATTTGTTCTAAGTTCTCTGTAACATAATTGTTACATGGACTGCTTTTATGTATGACATGTAAATATTGGAATTGACAGAATCTCTAGGGCAATGTTCTTAGAATTCAGTGATATCTGAGATCACACTTAGCACTACTTACCAAATTATTCATTATATTCTGCTTAGAGTAAGAGTTACAGTGAATGTTGTAAATGTTGGTTGACAAATATGAGGTTATGTGGTTTGGCAGTCAGAAATCTGTCAGATGGTTTTGCTTAGATCTACTTTTCTTTAAAAAAAAACCAAAAAAAACCTGTATTCCACTTCTTCAAATTACCAAACACTTTCCAGTCCTTCTCTTTCTTTACCCTCCCATGGCACACTTCAAGCTCCCTCTTTTTTGACAGAGTTCTTCCTTAGCATTCCGTCATCATACTCTTGCTTTTACCTTCCCTGATTCTTCCTCCCAGTCTCCTGTACTGGCTTCTCTTCCTTTGACTTTCCCTTGGATGGTGGTGGTTCTCAGAGTTCCCTCCTTAAATTCAATTCTTTTCATTTATGTGTCTTCTTTGGAAATCTCATTTATTGCTACAACTTCAAAAGCAATCTGCAGAGTGGGTGATAAACCACAAATATATATCTTTACCCCTTACTTTTTTTACTGAGTTTCAAATTTTTAGCTGAAGAGTTGGAATTTCTGCCTATTTCTCTTCAACATGTCTTGTTCAAAATGTCCCAAACTCAACCAAACCTCAAAATGTGTTCTTCCCTCTGTATCCCATTTCCTGTTAATAGCACTGCCATTAGCTCCCTTCTCAATCAAGCCAGAAGTCTGAGATATTTATCTAGTGGCAAAGTCCTGTTGAATTCTCCCTCTAGAATCTCTTGAATATGAGTTCTCTCCCTCGTAAAGCCTACTTCAGGCTCTCATCATTTATCACTGGACTATTTATTGTCTATCTACATTAAACACAAGGATTGTCTTTCTGAAATATTGATTTGCTTATAAAATGTTCTTGTTTAATTTAAACCTCTTCATAGACACCTTAAATCATTTCAGAAAAAAAGTCAAATTTCTTGGGAAAGCTCTCATATGGATTCAGGATTCAGCATATGGCTGACTAGCTAAGCTTATCTTCATCAGTTTCCCAACCATGCTGGTACACTTTCCATTGTTCAACTATGCTGTATTTTCAGATGTATTCACCCATGCTGTTTTTGGCTTTTATTTTTGTTTTCATTGTTTTTTATTAGTCTGAAGCTAACTGTATTCCACTTGCAGCAGTAATTAGTTCAGGACTCCAGGCCTAAGTCAATGAGCACATTTTCCTGGCTAGAGGAATCATTCAAAAGAGTTAGCATGTGACTCAGTTCAGGATATTAGGAGAAAAGGGAAGATTGGCTGGGTGCTCCTGGGAAAAAGTTCTCCTCCTCTTAGAAGAGAACCGCTGGAAGAGACACTCTCTCTTCCACTAGATGTCCCAGTTAAAGATCTAGCCTAGGACTGCTATAGCCATTTTGCTTCCATCAGGGAAGTCAGCCTTAAGGATGACATCAAAACACAGAGGAGAGATAGGTGAGCAGATCTCAGAGAAGCCGAGCAAGAGACATTGCCTTAAAACAACCCTAAAATCCTTGCCACTTCTGGACTGCCAGATATGCAAACTATTAAATTTCTGGTTTATGTCAGTTTGGATCAGTTTTTCTATTGCAGACCAAAGCCTCCAAACTAATAAATAAACTTTTTTTAAAAAAAAGTTCAAGGGGAGATGGATAGGAGCGTATTAGGTATGCAGAACATGAATGAAATGAATTCCCATTAAGACTGCCTTTTACTGTGAATAGACTTGTCCCCATTAGGCTTACTTGTTTGTACCTACATAGGCAATGTATGCTTTGTATTTGTGGAGATACTACTTCCAAATCTGATTGTGACATATGGTCTTGAAAAACTATTATTACAAAAGAGCTAAATGCATGCATCCTTCTTAACATAAATGTCAATGCTAAATTTAAATTGATGAATAAATATTGGGCACATCAAAAGGCAGGGTTTTTTGATCGGTAAAAAAACAAAACACCAAATTTTTTAATTATTAAAATTTGAGGGGGAGCCTAGCCCAAAAATAAATGAAAAATATTCCTATTTTTCATATAAAATTCTTAAATACTTTACTGAGAGCCTTTTACATATAATTATTTTGAAGCTAACCTTTCAAGGTTCTTACTTAATTCTAAGGAGAATTGTGAAACATTGAGTTTTTGTAAAATAAAATACTTAACACAAAACCCACAAATTTAATATCATTCCATGTGTTCTTCTATGTTCCAGGGTTATTTTTCTCCACTTAAAAAAGAAAAATGTCAAACATCTTTCAGTTTCTACTCTTTTTGTTGTCAGGAGGCTATTTGGAAGTAGAGCACAAAGAAGTTCTTTATTATGAAAGGAAATGGCTGAAAATAAGAGTAAATGCTTAAATGAAGGACTAAATGAAGATTACTAATTTTTAAGAATTTGGAACAATCCTGGGCTCCATAAGTGCCTTGATTGTTGGCATAACTTTAGATGTAAGAGGATCAGAAGGAAAGTTTTGGTCCTTCACTTTTGTAGTGCTTGCTGCTTTACTGTGTGCTATTCTCTTTTTCTTTTTGTCTTCCTTATCTAGAAGTGATTATCAGTTTATTTGGTAATTAGAGTATAGCTGTTCTAGTTTCCTTTCTCTTCTGAATCCACATTCGGTTTTATTAAGATGCCCTGCACTAAGATAGCAACACAGGATGCAGCAGACCCTAATTTTGCACATATGGTTTCATTTTGTTGGATTAAATCTGATGGTAACTCTTTCACCACATTATATGTTTGCTTCTCATGTAACCAATTCATGTTAGAATTCTGAGCTCTCTAGGGGAATTGGTAGATTATGATTTGTACCACTGTGCCTTCAGTGGCTAACTGTTAAGCCTCTAATGAAGATATTATTTCAGAAAAGTCTGAATCTGGTAACTTTTTTATTAAGAACATTCCAAGAAGACGCAAGCATATAGTTATTTCATGATACAGCTTGTAGGCAAGAATGACTTGGCAGTAAACGGCGGGAAAAAAGAATGAATAGAGCAATAGAGGAATTTAAGAAAGGCATTGTCAACCATTCTTTAACTGTGGGGTTTAAAATTTATTTCCTTGTATTTACAATTAGAATATAATTTTTCCTTTGCTTTTTATTGATACACTTAAACATATATGTGTGTGTGTATGTATATAGATATGCATCTAAAAAAACTAAAACAAAACTAAAAGCTCAGGTTTACTTTTCAGTAATCATCTATGCTTATGGCTTTTATAATTGTTCCCTGTATTCACTGATCTTTGCTAGTTCTGTTCCTTAAAAAGGACAGCTAACTCCCAGGCATCTGTGGCTGGATTCTCCTCACAATGGCTCATTTCCTTTTAAATGTATTAACAAGTAGCTTCCAGTGTACCTAATGGTAGCTTTGTTGACTTTCCACCTCTCTCTGCTTATTGAACTAAAAGAAAAGTACATTAAAGCTTATATAAATGGCCAGGTTTTCTGGTTTGGGGACAGTTTAAGAGAAAGCAGACCTTTCATTATGTGAAAGGGAGTAGACTAGTCCTAACACTGAGTAAACTGAATGGATAAGCGCAGGGAGGCACAATAGGAAAACTGGACACTTCCCAAAGCCACCCAGGTTTGCCCTTTGCCATTTTACTGTATTATTTTAGGTTTGAACTTAATTCCCAGAATGTCAAATATACCGATATTCACATGTAAGTACAAAAACATATCCTGAAGCCAAATAGAAAAAAAAAAGTGCTTGCCACCCTCCATTGGTTCAAATAATTAATGTGAAAATTAGCTATACATTTTTAAATGTAGTTATTTCATATTTTAAAATATAATCCATGCACGTGTTCTTTTTAAAGTCTCTAGTAGGATAATTCCCTAATTGATGTAGAATGGAAACTAAAACATTTACATCTTTACTTATTTCCAATTTAAATTGCATTTGGGGGAAAAAAAAGGATATAGAGTTTTGCTTTAGTTGGCCTTGTTTTACTGCCATGGGAGTTTACTTTCATCTCAGTTCCCATAGATATGTGTGAGAAATTCTTTAGGGCCTGAAACAAGAGTATCTTCAGGGTTATATGATCTGACCTAATCAACCATGAGTGCTCTCATACTCTTTTTAAAAAATCCCTTTTAAAAGCTATTTAATGAAGGCCTTTCTCAGTCATCTTCTCCTTCTTCCCCTGATTAGACGTTGATGAGTGCAGCATCATTCCTGGGATATGTGAAACTGGCGAATGTTCCAACACCGTGGGAAGCTATTTTTGCGTTTGTCCACGTGGATATGTAACCTCAACAGATGGCTCTCGGTGCATCGGTAAGCCTCGTAGTTTTGAAGGCACAATACAGTGCTTCTTTCTAATGACAGAACAGCCCAAACAGGTATGGAGATGGCAACGATTATAAAACGACTGGGAAAATGGCTGAAAGAGTTGTTTAAAATAAACGGTACCACTATTGAGGGATTGATCGACCAGGTGCTCTTTGCAAAAACTTCAGTTTCAGAAACCATCTGGGTTTGCTTTATGTTGTCAAAGCCATTTTTGAAATGAAGAAAGATTTCCTCAAGACATTGCTCTTGCCAAGTGTTACAGACACAAAGGCATGAGAAAGATTTTTAAAAATCTACTTTGGGAGACAAAATGTAGTAATTAAGGGTTCTTTCATTGCTATGAATCATGAATGTAGTCAGAGTCTTATTTACTTAGCATGTGTTTATTCTAGTAAAAATAGTTATTACAAAAAAGAAATCGATACCTTTAATTTTGTTTTAAGCATATTTTAATTAAAGGCATATATATTTTCATGTTCTCTTTTGTTTAGAAAGATAAAACAGTCATGTGTAGGTCATCTATTTTTGAACAAACCTTAGACTTTAAGAGCACTAAAGGTTCATATAGTACAGGAATTAGGGAAATTAAACCAGCACCCAAAGACGGGAGTTGCTTGGTTCGCTGGAGGACTGGGCAATGACCGTCTCCCATCCCCACTGGGAGGGTGTGTGAGCAACTAACTTCCAGGGACTTTGTAAATACAAAGGATGTCCAAGTGAACTGGGTTGATGAGAAGAAATAACAGAGGGTTCAGGATATAAGCTAGAAGTCCTAGGCCACCACTAAAAAGGCTTGAATTCACTGGATAAAATGTGTTGATATGCCAAACATTATGCTATGGCCGTGCAACAGCAAACATGAGAAATGGAGATCCTGCCTTCAGAATACTATGGTGTCATCATAAATAGTAATAGAAAAGTAGCAATAGCAGTCAAAGAAGAAGCTGTGGTAGTGGTAGTAAAATTGACAGCTGCCATTTATGAAATACATACCACGTGTAAGGCACTGGACATCTGTATCACCTCATTATCACATAGGGGTGGGGCCTTGGGTAAGCTACTGACCTGTCTGTACTTCAGTTTCTTCTAGTAAATGTTCAATAAAATATTTCTTATTACTTCTATTATTATCATTAGGGGAAGGAGGAGGTATAGGAGAATGAGGATGTACTCCTTAAAATAGCCCTGTGTGATAGGCATAATTATTCTGATTTATAGATGAAGGAATTGAGGTTTAGAGAGGTAAAGTGACTTACATGATGTTTCAGGGCTGACAAATGGAGCCACAATTTGAATCCAGGTCTCTCTGCACCTGTGTTACTATGGTTCTACACTGTCTCCTTATCTGCTTTAAGGTGACAGAGACCCTGTGCCTAGATATCAAGGTCTCCAGCATGAGTGGTTTCTGTACCACGCTGACAGTCTGCTTTGAAAAGTACAATGTCCATTTGGAGCCTCCCTTTCCCATTGGAGAATTATGAGATTTGAATGATGATTATTTGTTCTTCACGAATGAATCAGAGTTCTATCTTACACTAGGTAAAACATTATAGAGACGTTAAGTCTATAAAACTGAGCAAATTAACTGTTTTTAGGGTCAGTGTTACCAGTTGGCTCACTGCATAGTAGGTCTGATTCATTTAACATAGTTTAACAGAATTGAAAATTAGTAGAACTACCTATACTTGGCTTAATTTTCTTAAACTGTATAGGAAAAGAATGTGCATACACATACACACATATATGCAGTCATCAGCTTGAAATAGGCATGAACTCAACTCTGTTGGAAAAATGTCAGTTTGGGAGTCATCGTTGAACATCACTGGCTGGATGCCATAGACCCTGACTTCAGGAAACTTATATTCTAGAAATGGCTAGAAGAAATGTGGCTGGAGACATAAGTGAGGTTATCACCATGAAGTCCTGAAAATGCCAAATAAGATGTATGTATTTTATTTGGTAGACAATGTGGAGTAATTGAAGGCCTTTGGGATGAATTGTACAACTAGACCAACTAGTAAGAAGGCAGAATTTGCCTTAACAAATGTTAGTGTTTTATATCAGATTTCTAAGTTGTTTCTTTCTCTCTCATTTCTTAAGTTTCTAAGTCTTTCTTTAGTCAACACATGCTCATTTTTTTGCATTGAAAAGGAAGCATATTCTTCATCATATTCAAATAATCATGATCAAGATCCCCAGTGATTTTCTGAGGTTGTTTTCTTCAATGTCAGATATTTGGTTTACCATTAAATCATGGTAAACTCTATCTCCTGCTTCTTTATATAAAGTTCTCAGCCTTTACTGGACTTTCAAAGCCCTTTAGAGCCTGACCCAGCCTGTATTCAGGACTCATCTCTAACCACTTATACCTCACACTCACATTTCTCTTATTGCAGTACATGAGCACACTGCCCACAGTACTTCCTCTGCCTGAAGCATCTTGATTTCCCCCTTCTATGTTTGTTAAAACCCCACTCATCCTTTAAGTACTCACTTAGATATCACATTTCTTTATAGCCATCCCTGCTTAACCCGCATTTTCTTCTCGGGCAAAATCAATCCGCCCTTCCCATAATATTTTTTATTTCCTTCATTTCTGGGTTTATCACAGTGTCACAGGTGTTTGTGCTTTACTCATTGGCCAGACCCTGAGCGCCATTAGGTCCTGCCTTATGCAGCTTTCTGTCCCCTGTGCCTTATGTGGTCCCTTCCTTAGAAGTTTGGGCTCAGTAAACCTTTTCTGAATGAATAGGCAAACCAGCAAATGAATGAATGAGATGACGTTGAATGTAAGAATTTAGTGTTGGTTAATAAGTGCTTTGCATCGTTTGGCATCCTGCTGGACATATGATGGCACTGAATTACAGTTCCCAGTGCTCAGAAGGTGAGAAAGCCTGCTTGAGCTCCAGAGACCTGAGGCACAGTGAGTTCTTTGCTAACCATGAGTCCCCATTCATTTCAGTATCAATATCCTGACCCAGGAATAGAGGAAAGCCCCTAAGGAGGGGAGAATGACGTTCCAAAATTGCAAAACCAATGTTAAAATTAAGTAATAAGCAGCTTAAAAATGTTTGGAATAACTATGTTTCATTTGGAATAAGTATGTGTTTTCCACATATGAAAAAAATAAATCTAGCATTTTAATATGTAAGAGATCTTTGGTTTTGATTTTTTAAAATCTGAGTCTGTATTTTCTTAGATGGAATTTATTTATGATTGAATTATATATGTCATAAATATTTCCATGCTGTTTATTTTGTAACCACATGTATGCTAACAATAACGAGTTGGATGAACTCAAAGCTTTTTCTTAAGTAAGAAACTGCATGTTATCTGCACCTTTATTTTAAGAGTGGCACATGCTGAATGCTGCCCTAATTCCTTATTCTAGTTAATCAAAACATCTTGAATCTATACAACATTATAAAGCATCCGTAAACTGCCTTTTTCTTTTATGTGTAGGAAATAGCTTTATATGTAAGGCAGGAGAGTTTAGCAGGGCATTTTAATTATAAATGAGGATAGTTTTCCCATTTCATTTTATGCTAAATATAAAAATCAAATTCTTAATTTGATTTTATCTCCTGTTTTCCATCCAGTTTTTAAAAATATACTGGAAACAGCTCTCCTTTTTAACAAAGAGTACTAACATATGTCATTTCGAAAAAGAGTCAACCCATACCTAATATTTTTTTTCTTAGAAGCATTTTTAATAGCACAACTTAATGACCCTTATATCACTTAGTAATTCAGTGTCATTATAATATTCATGGCATTATTAATACCTAATTTCCACGTTGCAGTATAGGCAAGAAGAGTGACCGGCAGTCAGCGAGTCAGTAATGATTGACAAGCAGCCGTGAGCAAATTCTGTATGCAGGTTAATGTGCCAGCTGCTGTTGTGCACACAGAACTAGCAGGGACCCTATTTGGGGGAGTGGAAAGTGCCAGTCAGCAGCAAGTGAAGTTCAGAAAATGAAAGCAAGCATTTAGAAGTCCTTAAGGTAATATGATGTTGCCATGATATCCTAGTGCGTTTCCTTGAGCTTTACAAAAGTTTCAGTGCACAGTATTGCCATGGAGTATTCTTGAGAAAACAAAACCTGAAAACATAATGTGACAAGTAGTAACGTAAGAGAAAGTTTGAGGCAGTGGGTAGTTAATTGCTAAATAATTTCTTAGCTAATAAATGCTGTAAGTCCAAAAGAAAGTCCTGATTATTGTAATTAAAATTCTCAAGGAAGTGAGCACTGATAGAGACTTTGAAAGATGGATGGGAGCTAAACAAAGGAATAAGACTGCACTGAGCGAAGAGAAAGGTGTCAGCAGCACTACAGACGCTGAAAGTGAGGGGGCTTGGGAGACGGTGAGGAGAGCTTGTCTGGGAAAGAGAGCTGAGTAAGAAAGTAGTTGGAGACAAAACAGGAAAGATGGGTTAAGATGAAGATTCTATTGTTGAGGCTCGTTAACTGCCATGCTAAGAAGTTGCAGGTTGATCCTGAGGACGGTGGAGCTCATCAAGAATTTTGAGTAGCACAGAGACAAAAGACAATGAGGGAAGACTGTTTAAGCGAAATGAGGAAGATCTTCAGACAGTGATACAGAGAGATGGTCAGGATATGCTGTCCTTGGGAAGCACTCTGTGTGATGATGGGTGTTGATTACATGTGTGTGCGTGCATTTGCAACAAATGCTTGAAGGATAAACCAAAACTCCTAAAAATGTTTAACTAATGGAGGAAGGGGAGACAGGGATGAAACAGTATACTGTATAGTGTTTGAGTTTTAACCACAAAATCATATAAAAGGCAACTGTTGAAACAAGGGTAGTAGTTTTAATTAAGAAAGAATGTCCAAGAAAGAGAAGGTTAGACAATGAGGAAGACAAACTTCACTATTTAAAGGAAGAAGTAAACCTAGGAGCCACAGTCGTTCTCTTTCTTTCATTTTTCCTAGTTCTAGTTAGTCTTGTATGATAGAAACACAAAAGCAACATGAAAGTATTTTAGGAATAGCAAGAATCTGCAGAATTAATCAAGTGGAACTCAGGTTGGCGCCAGACTCTCAGCAAGGCAAGTGCAGGCCTCCAGTATCAAGGGCTGATGTCTGAGACAATGGTTTCTATTTACTGAACACCTACTGTCGCTAGTCTTCTGACCTGAGCTAACCTCATCAGGGTTTTCTGGCTGACCCCTTCATTTTTAATGAGCAAAACTCATTCAACAGGAGATGTATTTTTTTCAAGGTAAGCCCCACCCCCATCTTTTACCAAGTTTTCATCACATTGTATAATTAACTGTTAGTTCACTTAAATCAAGTTTAGACTAAATGTCAAGCCATGAAACAAACTCTGATAAGAGTACCATTATTTTGTTTCAAGATAGATTTATATTTTAATCAGAGGAGACGGATTGCTTCCTCTTCCTCAGTGTGGCTTTAAATAAGACTTGATGTAAATCTTCTTCTGGGAGTGTAGCGAGGGTGATAGGAGATTATTAGAGGACTAGACATGTTTTTGTTACTTATGACATATCAGTTCTACAGTTAAATATATACCAAGCATTAGAAGGATTTGTCCTAATGGTGTAATAAATATGCTTCTTCTGCCTTTGCCCCTAATAATTCCCTATTTCAAGGGATGATGTGCCTAGACAACTCTTAGTTAGTTCTGTAGGGTGCCCCTTTTTATTCTTCCATATGGCACATTTCCAACACAGTACTTTCTAAGCACCATGCAATTCATATATGCAAAGGAAAGAACCTAACTCTCAGCCACTGTCTTCCTTTTGAAATGTATTTTTGGAGAGACCTTAATTGTGAGACATCACGCTACATGTGTCTGTATCTCATCCTGATATGTTTTTGATGCAAAGGATTGGAAGTAGATTGTTTACCTCCCTGATGTTATTAGAAGAGACTAATTATAGAATTTATGGAAAAAAGTTATGATTTACTTTCCAATCTTCTCTTTCTGCCCCTCCACCCTCTCAACAATGACATGGTTTCCTCCAACACATCTTATAAGACTGAGTAGAGGTTTCCAAACTGTGTAGGACAGAAGTTAATTATGTTTATTGAATTTGAAGACCCCCTCTTTAATATCAAAAATGTTTTCAGATCCACACATGATGATAACCCAATATCTTTGAGAAAATACATAATGAAAAAAAAAACTACTGGATGTTTAGTAATAATTTTAAATGAATTGTATTTTATTAGTCACAATGGAATCTCCATCAGTGGGAACCATAGTAGTGCCTATATATTATGAGGCATTTTCATTTGCATTGCAGTGTTCAGTGTAAGTATAAATTTGTGGAGCCCTCACAATAACATTGCAGACTCCCCAAATCTGAGACTGGTACAGATTCCTGATGAGGCCCTACTCATTTTCTTTACATATTAGCTTATTTTCAGTATGGTATTGTATTTGACACATGAGTTGTTTAGAAGTGTAAGGAGTTTTCCTGGTTTGCAAATCTTCCATGTTGGCTTGAAAAAGTTTTGTGTTTTCTCCAGTTGTTGGATAGATATGAGGTCAAACTTGTTAACTGTACTGTTCAAATTTTCTCTAGAGCTGCTAGATTTTATCTACTGTGTCTATCAGTTACTGAAACAGTTGTATAAATGTTCCACCTTGGTAGTAGATTTTTCAGTTTCTCCATGTGGCCCTTTAAGCTTTCGTTTTATGTATTTTGATGCTATGTTATAAGTTGATGAATGTTTAAAAGTATTATATTTTCCTGGTGAATTGAACCATTCTTTGATGTATATTGATTCTCTAAAGTTTTTTTTCTTTTCTTCTTGGTCTGTTTCTAAATATTTTCTCTTGGTCCATTTTATTTCATATTATTTGGCATCACATTTTGTGAGTTGGAGAGGAAGGTTTAAATATATGCCGTTTGGATATGTTTCCTCTCAATCTTTCTGCTTCCTTTTGTCTTAAATGTGCTTCTTTAAACAGCCTAAATCTAAATTTTGGGGGGCATAGTCTTAAAATCTTTGTCTTTTAAATTGAGATTTAAATTCATTTGTGTTTATTACAGTCACTGATATATTTGTTTTTATTTCTATTATCTTCTTTTTTCTTCCCATTTATCTTGCTTTTTTGTTACTTTCTCTTTCTTGCTCTCTTTTGAATTTTTTCAGGCTTCCTGCCTTCCATTCTTCCATACCCCATTCTTTTTCCTCTATTGTTTAGAAATATGTAGTTTATTTCTGTGGTTTTAGTGGTTATCCTGGCTGTTTGAAGATGCATATGTAACTTAAAGCCTAGAATTAATCTGTATTTTTACCCACATCTAAATAATAAAAGAATATTAGAATGGTTACACTTTGATCTCCCCCTTCCAATTTAAAAAATTCTAGTCAATTGTCACTCCCTGTTTGCAACAAATTAATCATTATTATTATTGTTTGATATTTTAGTACTTGTCCATGTATCTAACAATATTTTCCCTCTTTATTCCTTCATACGTTTCAAACCTTCCATTGGAATTATTTTCCTTTTTACCTAAAACACCTCTTCTAAAATTTCCTTTAGCAAGAACCTTTTGGTAGAAAATTGTCTCTGTGTTTTCCTGAAAATGAACTTAATTTCCCTTTGGTTTCTTGGGGTACAGAATTTTAGGTTGACAGTTATTTTATCACAGCATACAGAAGATACTATTCCATTGTGTTCTAGCATCCACTGGTGCTATTAAGAAGTTGGTGATTGATTTAAATATCATTCCTTAGCTGGTAATCTGTCTTTTCTTTCTAGCTGTTTTTAAGATCTTCACCTTTTCTTTGTTGTTCTTCAGTTTCACAGTGATATGGATAGCTGTGGATTTCTTTTTATTTTTCTTGCTTTGGATTTATTGGACTTCCTAGATCAGAGGTTGTCTTGCAACATCATTAGAAAGTTGTAAACTAGTATCTGTTGACTATTGCCTCCCCACAACTGTCTGCTTATGACACTTTCTAGTACTCTTATTAGATGCAAATTACCTTTTCACCCTCACCTGCATACTTCTTAACCTCTTCTCAACATTTTCCATCTCTTTGACTCTCTGAACAACACTAAAATAATATATTCAGCTGTATCTTCCTGCTCAGTAATTCTCTTTTCATCTATGTGCAATACACTGCTTAATATAGTCACTAAGCATTTTATTTCAGTTATGATCATTTCATTTATAGAAGTTTCATTGAAGTCTTTTACATCTTTTCTTTCATTGTTTATGGGCTTGTTTTTACTGTTCCCATTTTTACATTTTTAATTGCCTTAAACAGATTAAAGATTATTTCATTATTAATTAATATTTAATGAATCATCATTAATTAAAAATAATGATTTTCAGAATTGGTTTGACCATTCCAGTATCTGAAACCTGCTGTTTATTCAGCTAGTTTTTGTTCATTGAGCCTTGTTTCTCTGTGCGTTATTTATTTACTTACTTATTTAGTTACTTTACTGTTAGCTACTCCTTTTTTCCTAGAACTTTATCTATGGGAATTCTTTGAGACCTATGTCAGTATTAAGTCCTCAATTGTATTGGTTTTTGCGAGTTACTTGGAATATCCCTACCTGGAGACCTCTTTATGTTATATTCTTCCTTTGAAGTTTTTCAGAACACAAACTTAATGTTTTGACATCAAAGCTGTCTGTGTGAGAAAGAGCTTTTGGTTTCAGATTTTTAGGAAGAATCTTTTTTTTCCTCCACCCAGCACTGAGGTATAAACAGGCAAGTCTCTTAGCTGCCTTCCTCTACATTAGCCACATAACAAGGATATAGCTGTTTGGGACTCCTACTTTATGAGGGAGTTTCCTATTACATTTTGCATTAACGAGGTGAATCTGGGCTTTTATATCTTAGGCTCTAGCCCCTTGTGAAATTATCAGAGTTGAAAATCAAAATCTCCAGAATTTTGCAGAAGCCCTAAAGCGAAAGCTAGGTGTGCACTTACCTCCTAAGATGCCTGTTTTCACTTCATTTTGAGACTCTGTTTTTTTCCTTCTTTGATGTCAGCAAGATGATGTATTTTTTAAAATAATTTCTCATATTTTATCCAGGGTGTTTCAATTGGGAGAGACACTCAGGGTAGCTAATACACCATTCTGCTGGAAACAGAACATATATTGTTTTATTTAATTCTCCCATCAACCCTGTTCCATAAAGAAGAAAAGATATGTTACAGAATCAACAGTAATAATATTTTGATGTAAGCCTAGGTATCCTGACTCAAAGCCATGACTCTTCTTTTTTTTTTTTTTCCAAATCTTATGGTACAGCTGCCTCCTTACAGAGCCTTGAAGAGATGGATACATTCAATCTACCATGTAGCCCTTAATGTGTTTTGTAACAGTGATTACTGTAAAGAGCTTAGGACTTTCTTATCTTAATTTACATCCTATTCTTGAGGAGTGTAGCAATCAAGTAAATCTAGGAATATGATACTTTGGGTTCCTGGAATGAATATCCTAAAAACTATTTTCCTGGATCATTCTTGGGAGTAGAAACCTCCCTGTGAAATTATTCCAGTGACAGCCTATCCAAGCCCAGCTTGTAACGTTTATGAAATGTCTGCAGTGCCTTTAAGTATGCACACATACATCACATTTAGTACTTTGCTCTTGGGCATACTGGATTTCTTTTGGGAAATGGAAGGCATTCTGATTCTTACATGGAGTACCTTCAAACCAATTCTTTAATTTAACAATAGCGTAGAAGCAACCTGAGGTATACTTTGGACCATTCGAGGAAATAATATATTTATTTTAAACTCAATATCTAGTGTAAAAATTTAGGCCTTCCCTATTAATAGCATTATTTGTAATTAATGGTTTCATCTTCATCAGGGACATGCAGCTTCTGTTTGTTGTGGTACATCTTTCTTCTTGTCACAGACAAAACTTCTTGGAAGCATCTTGATAAAAGTTAAATAATATATAGTGAAACTAGACTTAACATTTTTTTGACTCTCTGAATAAAATCGGAAAGTCCTTCCCTCACGGTCTGTGGTGCTGTACATGCTCTTGCCTTCTGTACGCCTCTGGGCTCAGGGACTTCCACCCCCCTTCTGCCTGCTCTTCTCCAGTCACATTGGTTCCTCGTTTTTCACATATGTCAAGCACATCTCCTTCTTTCTCTTTGAACTGCCCTTCTTTCAGGTAACTGTGTGGCTCACGCTCTCATCTTATTAAAGTCTCTTCTCGGATGTCACTGTCTCAAAGGAGCTGTTCTGCTCAACCTTTCTAAAATAGCACCTGCATCAGGTGGATTTTACTGGGTAACAAATAACCACAAAAGTCTCAGTAGCGAACAACAGTACATGTCTGCAGGTTGGCTGGGTGACTAATTGACCAGTCTAGGCTGAGACTGGGTTGTCGCTTTCCTTCAAGCTCTGGGTCTGTCTGGGTGTGGCTTCTCACTGCAGTGTTGGCTCATATCTGCTTCACGTCTTTCATTTTCGTATGCCTGGGATATGGCATGGCATAGGTGCTCGGTGAATATTTGCTTGGTAAATAAGTAAAGGAATGAATAAATGTAATAGAAATTTAACGAATGAGTAGATATAATAGAAATGAAGTGAAATAATTCCCTTCGCTTAGCATCTCCTAACATGTGAAATGATTGATGTGAACTCCAGGTAATTCTGTCATGTCTTCTATTTAATTTTCATATGTTCAGATCAGAGAACAGGCACATGTTTCTCCGGCCTGGTGAATGGTCGCTGTGCACAAGAGCTTCCGGGCAGAATGACGAAAATGCAATGCTGCTGTGAGCCCGGCCGCTGCTGGGGTGTTGGAACCATTCCTGAAGCCTGTCCCATCAGAGGCTCTGGTGAGCTGCTGGCTGCTAGTTCCTCAGGACAGACAGTGTTAGGAAAACTAGTAACAATGATGTACTTTAGTGTTTCCCTTAAAGACAAGTCATGTTTGCATTCCTATTAGTGTCTTCAATATGACTTGGGTGTTTTTTGTGAGGGTTAGGGTGGCATTGGTTATTGGGATCAGTTTTTATTATATCCATTTTGTTAATATTAGAAAAAATCCTAAAAACTGATCATTACTTGACTTTAAGCAAGAATTTTTAATAATTATCTGGAATGTCAGTATTTCAGTTCAGTTTTAAAACCTCCTAATCTTCTATTTGAAGCTTGAATAACGAATTTTGGCCTTCATTTATACTTTATTTCAGGAATGCCCTTAGCTTATAGTGTCCCAATCCTTAAAGATATGTCCTCTCTTTTCTAATGACCTTGAAAGTTAAGAATACTAGGGTAGGAGGATACCTCTCATTCACTTTGCTATATTAACTGCTGGATAACTGAAGCTATACTGGGAAATTAAGATGAATGAGAAGTAGTTCCTCTTGTTAGTATAATATGCATAGTAAAGAACAATTAGTGTTTATCACATAAAGGTATGTTGATAATATGTTATTATATTATATTCATGCTATATTATAAATACTATGAAAAATAATAACACTTTTTGAAATATGCTTATAAAGATATGTATCTATATGTACTATTATGGAGAAAAAAATTAAGGCACATTCTTTCTAAATCTCTAAGCCATGAAATTCCAAAATCGAATAGTAAAAATTTTTAAAAAGCAGAGTTAATGCATAGTATATAATTTTGGAAACTCATCGTTCCACTAGTAGTATTTAATAGTAATATCAATACTCAAACAATTGCTTGAGGTAAATAGTTTTCACTTCTTATATAGTGCCCTAATTCTGAGAACAGTTAAGGAAATAAGGCAATCACTATATTCTTGCTTCTTTTCCCTCAGCTTTGATACTTGGACAAATAATGAGCAGATTTAAAAGTTTACTAAATACTGTCTTCTGTTAAAAATCCACATTAGAAAAAAATTATTCTGAAGCCATATTAATCCCTTAAAGAGAAGAGAAGAGATAGGAAAAATGTGTAGGTACAATACTGCTGGAGATTTAAGTAAAACCAAATATACAGAATGAATTACTTAAAGGTTTAATTTTCATCCATTCAAGTAAATTTCCTGCATTTACAGTTATAGCTGGAATTTTATGAGTTGCACTTAGGGACATAAAATCAATATGTATATATAGATAGTTCTTTGGTTATGCAACTCAGTTAAAATATGGTATACATATTTTAATTTTTTCTGTAACATCTGTATCTGTTTCTGCCACTGCTAGGATTGAAAATGTTTATTAAGATAATAACTTACTTATTCATATCATCAAGTGAGGATAACCTAAAATGATTATTACAGTACACAAATTGCCTTTATTACGCAGAAATCCATTCATTTGTGTTTAACTGAACTTTCTTCTCTTTTAGAGGAATATCGCAGACTTTGCATGGATGGACTTCCAATAGGAGGGATTCCAGGGAGTGCTGGTTCCAGACCTGGAGGCACTGGGGGGAGTGGCTTTGCTCCAAGTGGCAATGGCAATGGCTATGGCCCAGGAGGGACAGGCTTCATTCCCATTCCTGGAGGCAATGGCTTTTCTCCTGGCGTTGGGGGAGCCGGTGTAGGGGCCGGGGGACAGGGGCCCATCATCACTGGACTAAGTGAGTGTTCACTTTGTGCGTAGACTCTTTGGTTTTCCGCCTTAAATAATTTTATAATATCTAACTTTTTTTCCAAAGTATGTTTGTGTGTGTGTCTGTGTGTGTGTGCAGTAACTTATTTCAAGGTCTAAAACATAATATAGTAAAACAGAATCTTAGGAAAGTATTATTTTTATGCTCCATAAACTTTCTAAATTGGAGAAAAGAATGAGTGACCCAGGTTCTCTTTGAAAATAGAGATGAGAGCGTGGTAATATTACAAGTCCAGATGACGCCATTAAAGATCACGTTTTTTGGTTCCATTGTATTTCATTTGGCTGCTTGCAGCTGCCCTGATCATACACCCTTTGAATTGTTTTCCAGAACCATTTCTCAACCGAGATAAACTGAATAAGTCTTGCTCTGTGCCTATACAAATATTATAATGAAATATCTTTCTTTTCTTCGCCCTCTTTTGTTGAATAACTTAAGAAATTGAGAACTGCCAGAATTGGCATTGGTGTGCTTGACATTTAAGTTCATTCTTTTTAAAATAACTGCTCTTGCTAATAATATTTAATGATGTCCTACAGTGTTATGTTTATTCTTTTTGGCATATTGCCTATTTACTATATCTGAATATTCAACAACAACAAAAAAAAAGAAATGGAAAGCATTCAAATGTACGGTAGAACATTCCTGAAATTTTAAAAAGACACCATTATGGGCAAAGTTTCCAGATGTATAACTTAACAAATGCAAGTTACAACCATGTGTCTCAAGAATAGTTTTTAGATTCTCAACATTAAAGTTTTAATAAAACATAGAATAATGTGGGCTTTTGATATGTACACCTAAATAATATACTATTAAATATCCTCTTAAAAATCGACTTTAAGAAAAGTAATCCATATTGGAATGATGAAATACCATTTGTGCTCTAATTTTCCATAGCTATTCTGAACCAGACAATAGATATATGTAAGCACCATGCTAATCTCTGTTTAAATGGACGCTGCATACCTACTGTTTCTAGCTACCGATGTGAATGCAACATGGGTTACAAGCAGGATGCAAATGGGGATTGCATAGGTAAGCTCATGATTCTTTAATTCTTGGTTTTCTAATAGCTTTTAGACTACAGGAACAAGTTGGGCTGAATATGATTTTTAAAAAGTCTTTTGAAGTAAAGCTAATTTCCAAACGGTCTCTCCTGTGTGCATGCTCTTCCATGTGCTCCCTTAACCTACTGCTGAGCTGGACCACTTCAAGACTCCCCTTCCCTTTCTGGTCCTAAATGTTGTGATTTCTGTCTCTGCTTCCCCCTTTCCTTCCTTCTTAGCTGAGCAACACTGGATATACGGTGGCATCATTAACAGGCAAGAGAAGGTGGACAAAGTGAGAGAGTGGCATGGACATATATACACTACCAAACGTAAAATAGATAGCTAGTGGGAAGCAGCCGCATAGCACAGGGAGAGCAGCTCGGTGCTTTGTGACCACCTAGAGGGGTGGGATAGGGAGGGTGGGAGGGAGGCAGATGCAAGAGGGAAGAGATATGGGAACATATGTATATGTATAACTGATTCACTTTGTTATAAAGCAGAAACTAACACACTATTGTAAAGCAATTATACTCCAATAAAGATGTTAAAAAAAAAAAAAAAGAGAAGGTGGAGATTGGGAGGAAGTGGTTGATGAGTCTCTTTTGAGCATGTTGAGTTTCAGGTGTCTCTGGTACTTAATTATAGAGGTCTCAAGCTAAGAGGAGTGTTCAGGACTAGAGTTAGAGATTTAGTAGTCAGTAACATACAGGTGGTTATTAGAACCATGAGGGTGAATATTGTCAGCCAGGCTGAACAACAGGAAGAGTAAAAAGATAACAGGAGTAGTGCAGCTGGAACCCTGTGTACCAGCAACATTAGTAATAATGTTGGAGAGGTGGCAAAATAATTTTGAAAATACATGTCACTGAAGCCTTGAAACGGTATGCTTTCAAGAGAAAAGGAGTGTCAAGTGTTAAGTGCAGCAAAAAAATCAAATACAATGAGGACAAAAACACTGCTGTATTTGGCAATGAAGAGAGTTTTGATGATCTTTTAAGGGTAGTTTTAGGACCATGGGGATTGAACGGTTTTGAGGTTATTCTTTTATTTATTCATCTTATTAGCAAATAATCATGTATGTGTTTTGTAATTAGCATAACCCTAAATACCAGGTTTGGGTTCAGGTCTTCTGTTATAAAATATAGATGAGAGGCCAGGAACAGAGACAGGTAGTATCACAATTTTCCCAAGTAAAATTGAAAACATCTAAGTGCCCTATGACTATGAAAAAATGTAAGCCAAATATGATGCTTTGGAAAAACCAATCATTCTAAACTGTGTACAGAGATACAAGATCAGAATGATTAAATAAAGCTTAGCCCAGGGTCCCTATATACAGGTGCACAGGTTTTGCACCGCCCAGCTGTAGAGAGTACCATTCACATAATCTAAGTAAATAGCACACCCCAGGGTTGTGCAGGGTGTAACCATATGCCTCAGTCCTGCCTTAGCACATACTACTTGGTGCTTGTTTAAGTGATAGACCACGTGGTTATTTTTGGAACACCAGGACATACTGATATATTTATTCTACTTATATGACTTAAGAATGATTTTACTGCCAGAAAATAGGATTATAAGTATACAACATACAAAACATCCCCTCTTGCACATACATAAGCAGTTACAGTCTATCAAACTGAAATTTGATTGACTATTTTTGTTTTGCTATTAATATTTGCTGTTCATGTATCACTGCATGATTCATCAACCAACAAATAAAAATAGGCCATAAGTTTAATATTTTCTGTAAAACTTAACCAAAGACCTCCATTTAGTTCATGTTAGCACCCAGGTGAGTTTTTAACTCAAATCATTCTATTTTGGAATAGTAAGAAATAATTTGTTTCTGTTGAGCAAAGGTAATCTTACAGCCCTTGAAAATTAAAAGTGTTTTCTAAGTTGGAATATAAAGTACTTTTCAAAGGTAGACATTTCTTACCCCAGTAGTATCTGAGAATTTAACCATTTTGATAATCAGTGTTTCTCAATTACTTCATTTATTTTAGGAGTTTAAAATCCTTATGAATTTTGCTTAAAAATATTCAGTCCTCGGTGAAAACAGAGGAAGGAATCAAAGTGTACAGACTGTAATATTTAAATTCTGTTCCTCTATACAAGGCAAAACAAAGGTGATCATTTGGAGGCAATAGGCATTGAGACTCAGAGTAAAGGAAAAGCATGAAATATACATTTCAGAATGTGGCAGTGGTCTTTTGCGATTAGCCTAAAACTTAAAATCTTAAAATAATCCTGGGAAACAAACAAAAACACAAATGGGATTTTAAAATCATGTGGAATTGTGAAGTCACTAATAGTTTTTGGTGATTGTTTTCACTTCCGAAGAAGAAATAAATAAGTGAACTGCTATATCTTCTCTGTGTGCTGGAACCTTGGTGAGGTCCCTAAGGGGCTAAGGAAACAGCAATGAATCAGGGCTGTAAATGGCAAAATAACTGGCAGAACTGTCATAGCAACAAGGGACCTTGGGAACAGGTTCTCAAGGGGAGGAAAAGGTCCTGAAAAGTGACCCTGCTTCCCAGAAGGTTTACCTAAAAAGAGGGGGTTGGGTGCATGCTCTCTCATGTTCTTCACTAGAACAGAGCTTTACAATGACGCTTCTAGAAAGATACATCTATGACACCTTTCTAATCGTTGCATTTCGATGTTGGGTACACAGAGAATTTAAGGGATCTTCAGCATTGCCTACTGAAGGTAATGTTGCCAGTTGGACAGACCATTAGTTATGCTGATATGCTTGCTAACGCTCTAAGCTCTGTCTTTTCTCATATTGCTTCATTCCTTTGGCTCAGTGAATTGATTTTATCAACCAAAAGCGTAAACGTGAGTCTTAGTGGGCTGAAGGCATCTTTGGATGAATTGAAAGAGTATTTAATCCTGTTTTTCTTTGTCGTTTTTATTTGCTATGAGATTGTTTTTTTCCTCCTTTACCAGAGAGGGTTTAATTGCATTCAGTCTGAGTGTATATATCAGTGAAGCTGGTGAGTTTGGTAGAGTACAGTTCCTCTTTTAAGAACATCTGTGAAAGGAGTAATCTGTCTATTAAAATGGTAAACCTGTGAATTGACTTTATTGTTGTGTTCTCCAATTTAGCTGAAATTGTATATGTTAATGGCTTCTCATGTATATGAAATGGCAAGTCACTATGCCTAACCAGTCAGCCAGGTTTTTAATTCTCCAGCATTCAAAATAATATTTAGTGGGCATTGCTGAAAGAAGATGAATTAAACTTTTTCTAACACTGACAAACTTGATTTCTCTGGGATTTGACTAATCTCTACTGTCTAGTCAGTTGTTTGGTTGTGCAGTCCTTGAATTCTGTGATGGATTTGCATTTAATCAAGGCTTAGAGAACCTGAAGGAAAGCAGTGATGTTTCTCACACTTGGGACCAGAACTAGTATTTGCATAAAACTTGGTTTCATACAAAAAAATCCCTGTGCCAATTTTAAGATCCTAAAGAAACCAGAAGCTACTGAATGTAATAGACTTTGTTTTACTTAATTTCCATTTTTTACCCCATCCTGTGTTTTTTACTTCAAAATATTATCCAAGCCTTGATGCATAGTTACATATATATAGTTGAGTCCACAAAAAATAATTAACAAAATATTCCATAATTTGTCTCTTTTTTAAAACTAGTAGAAGTGTCAACATGTAATATAAATATATATCTTTAAAAATCTTTAATTATCTTCTAACTCTGTACTAAGCTTTAAAGAGGCTATTAACTTGCCCAGATTACTTAGATAATAAGCATTTTCTAGCGTATTGGAACTCGTGGCTGTGTCTTTCCCAAGTCCGTGGTTTTAATCATTGTGCATTACTCAAATTGAAAAGTTGTTATTTCTTGATTAAAGCAAATTCCCTTGTACTCTCCAATAGGTGTTATTTTTGTAAATCTCCAGACTGGCCTCTGTAGCTGAAGAAAGGAATTTTTATTCATTTATAAATACTCTGATATTTAGACTATTACCACTGACTGGCCTTCTCTCAAATTTGGGAGGCCTAAATGTACTTTAAACAAACATTTCTAGAAATGGAGTGAAGTCTATAATGGTTTCTTTTGCTACTCACAGATGTTGATGAATGCACATCGAATCCCTGCACTAATGGAGATTGTGTTAACACACCTGGATCCTATTATTGTAAATGTCATGCTGGATTCCAGAGGACTCCCACCAAGCAAGCATGCATTGGTAAGGCAGTTTGCTTTCACATATGATGATGTTCCATGAAATATAGTGACCCAGGCTGTTGAGGTTAAAAGTGAATTTATTAAAATAAGACATGGAATGAAATAAGTGCTGTTACATTATTACAGATTTACTTTATGCTACCCTCAAAGTGCTCTCTTCGAACATAAACACTTTTTGCATGTGTAACACAGGCAACGTGATATCTGGCTTCACAAAAAAAATTTGGTTTCTCTTCCTTCCCTAGATCACAGCTTCCTTTCTCCAAGTAACATCAGTAGCATTACTGCTCTCTGATTAACGGAGCTTAAGATTTATCGTCGTTTTCAACTACTGTTTCTTTGAACCTCACACATAGTCGGACACCAAATCTAACCTACTCTTTATTCACAGTTTCCTTGCTATGCCCACCATCCTCGTCCAAACCTCTCCCTCACTGCTGATTCATCCCAGAATTCTTTTAGCAGATGACTCTGCTTGTCTTCTTTTTCATTTCCTATTCATCCCCTGGCAGTTACTTGAATCACTTTATTCCAGCAATTTCTGTCATGTAGCTCTTAATCCAGATATTCTGTAGTTACTTCACTCTTACTCAACTCCTTGCTGACTTTTTTTTAAATTAATTTTTATTGGAATATAGTTGATTTACAATGCTATGTTAGTTTCTGCTGTACAGCAAAGTGAATCAGTTATATATATACACATATCCACTCTTTTTTTAGATTCTTTTCCCATATAGGTCATTACACAGTATTGAGTAGAGTTCCCTGTGCTATACAGTAGGTTCTTACTACTTATCTATTTTATATATAGTAGTGTGTATATGTCAATCCCAACCTCCCAATTTATCTCTCCCCCTGCTTTCCCGCTTGGTAACCATAAGTTTGTTTTCCACATCTGTGACTCTGTTTCTGTTTTGTAAATAAGTTCATTTGTGCCATATTTTTTTTTGATTCCACATATAAGCGATATCACTTGCTCTGACTTTTAGGTCTTCAACCACTATGTCAGAGGCAACTGCACCGATAATTCCAGCTGCACTGTCCACCCTCTCCTACATTCCCTGCACATCCATTTCATTTTTCTCTTTCTTTCCCTCTTCAGCTATTATAAGTGAGGGCTGTAAAATTGCATAAACCTACCTATCCAAGAAAAAAAGCTGGTGAGAAATGAAAATTTTGCTGAAGAAGCAACATGATCTTGAATATTACATGTAAAAATAAACTAGATATTTAAAATTACATTTATTGTTTTATTGTCTTTATCTATAATTATTTTAAAAGGCTAATATTTGGCTATTGTTAATTTTCCCAGACATTGATGAATGCATCCAGAATGGGGTTCTTTGTAAGAATGGTCGATGTGTGAACACAGATGGAAGTTTCCAGTGCATTTGCAATGCTGGCTTTGAATTAACTACAGATGGAAAAAACTGTGTTGGTATGGAAATTGCCTGCTCCCTTGCAAAATATTTTTTAAAGGATATACATTTTTATTTAGAACCATATATACTATTTTCATGAAAGCTCACACAACACATATGTGAGAGTTGTTCAGATATCTTAGGTAAAATATAAATACATGTAACATAAGACTATTAAAGTGAAGGGACAGGTTTTTTGGAAATGTCATAACAAATGAATAATTTACTGCTTCTGGAAATTTTCTGTGTGGCATATGTTTAATTGTAAGTAGCAGTTGTTCTTTGTAATTATTAGCACCTACTGTATTTTGAATGTCGGGGTTATAACACTGACAAAATAGAAAAGGCCCACCTCCAATCTGGGGAAGCATAAAAATGTTTGACATATGTGATAATCAAATCTCTAAATTTTGGTCCTGGTGATGTCTAACAGTGTAGTAAATATCAATACTCCACAGAAATATTCTGTTTGCACAGCAACATGTATTTCACCAACTAACGAAAGTCCAGATCATTTCACTTGCAGTGAGGTTGTCATTGCTTTATTCTCTCATACAATATAAACATCCCCTGAAATCATATTAACATTTTCGGTAATCAAAATAAAACACTACTCATGTGGTTTTAATAGAAACTAAACACAAAGTTTCCTTAATTTTTTTTCTTTATGTCCCTTACACTAAAGGTCCTTCACGTTTTCTACACTATTTGCCCTCAGTCAGTTGGCATTCATAAGAAAAAAAATCCATGACCACATGGCTCATTTATGCAGTAGAATATGACTGGTGATTGTTTGTAGAAAGAGGGGGAACTGGTTTCCTCAAGGCCAGTGGTGTAAGTCACTTTCTCCTCTGCAGATCATGATGAATGTACAACTACCAACATGTGTTTGAATGGGATGTGCATTAATGAAGATGGCAGCTTCAAGTGCATCTGCAAACCAGGATTTGTCTTGGCTCCAAATGGGCGTTACTGCACTGGTATGTATGGCTTTGAGATAGGAAAGTAACCATGATTGGAACCATCTTTTTTATTTGAATCAATCATGCAAGAATTACTTCAGTTTCTTCATGTGGATTTTGTATTATTCACATCTCTTGCTAATTCAGTACGGCAGGTGTCTGAAGTTTCCTAGGAAAACATACATTGTGGTTTATGGAACACTAATATCTTTACAAAAATAATAATGGCATAGGAAGAATTAAGGGAATGACAGATTGGTTCTAGCAAGTCTAGAAAAGACAATATAGAAATAATTTCTCTCTACTCTTTGCCTCAATAAAAAAGAGGAAGAAAAAAATCTTGTGTTCTCAGAACTAGATTTTCCACTGTCATTCATTACTGGTTTTGCATTATATCTTTTCCATAAGCTAATCGACGGATCATTTGTTACAATATCATTACCTAAAAATCTTACATTGATTTCGTGAAGAAGTAATTTGAATATTCCTAGCAATTGTTTTGTTTATAAAACCCTTTTGAAGGCCAAGCTCTAGCGATAACTTTAGGAAGCAAAATATATGACTCTTGGAAATAAATAAGACTGTATTATGTTTATACTCACAATTGGAATTTAGTAAGATGGAACAAACTTTGCAGTTTTACTTAAAAACAAGTTATTTACAGTTTTCTTCTTTTAGACAAAATTAACTCCATGAATGCTTTCTGCCTTCAATTATACAAACTTATCTGAATACCAAATAATACTCATAACCAATCCCTGTAATTTCAGTGAAATTCTGGGGACAGTAGAGAGTGAAAAATCAAGACTGATTCTTGTATTTCTGAATAAAAGTAGTTTCTTGACTATTCAGGAAAGGGGAGTTCAGTATTAAATAGAAACATTGTAGCTTTGCTGATTGAACTCATGCATGGGATGTCATCTCAAGGTTAGCTGACTTGGATTAATCACAAGATATGAGATTAGCATTCTGTTCCAGTGTGTAGCATGACATTACAGCATGTAACATTTTAGCATTTCTTAAGAAACTTAAGTACACATATAAAGATCACCTAAATCTCACCAGTTCCTGCTTTGTTGAACTTTTTATTAATTTTTTAATTACAAATGCTGTAATCCATAAATTTTGAAATGCTTATGATTTGGCGGCCCCGTGTTTGGAAGGCTGTTTCCCTTTGTGGGGAAACCATTTAATGGTGGGTTACAGTTCATAAATTCAAGCAATTGAATTGAAAATTACAAGGGAGACCCCAAATTATTTTGTTATTATGAACTAATTGAATTAAAATTAAAACAGCATCTTAGTTAGAATTTTATGTGTGTGTAACTAAAAGTTAAATACAAACACTGACCTTAGTTTTAAGAATTTGTTTCACTTAACTAATTTGAGTTAAATATCATTTAATATTAAGCTGAATTGCCAAATAAATAATGAAAAATGAATTTGTGAGACTCTTCTAAGTGGTAAAATGAGGCAACTTTCACTCAGTCTTTCTGAAAAATATGTTTGAAAGAATTGCATTTGTGTATAAGATTTGTTGTCACATCTGTGTGTTCTTCCACAAATTATAAAATTGAAAACAAAATGTTGATAATGTAGAGTGGTGGCAACAGGTAAACTCTGTAGTAAAGTTAAATTTACCCAGTAATGGCCTGGCTTGTGTTTCCTTCTGGGCAGATATTGATGAGTGCCAGACCCCAGGAATCTGCATGAATGGGCATTGCATCAACAATGAAGGGTCCTTCCGCTGTGACTGTCCCCCAGGCCTGGCTGTGGGTGTGGACGGACGCGTGTGTGTTGGTAAGTGAAACATTCTGTAATGGCCCCACTGACCAAATGATCTTTGAAAAAGGGATAAAGATATATCTATACAATGGAATCATATTCAGCCATAAAAAGGAATGAAGTAGTGATACATACGAAAGCATGGATGAACTTGAAAACATTACGCTAAGTGAAAGAAGCCACACACAAAAGACCACATAGTGTACGACTCCAAATGAAATGTTTGTGAAGGTCAAATCTGTGGAGACAGAGCAGATTAGTGGCTGCTTAGAGCAGAGAGGGTGAGGGTGGTGGGAGAAGGGGGTGATCACCAAAGGCATTTTTGAGGTGGTGAAATGTTCTGAAATCAACTAGGATGATGATTGTCCAACTCTGTGAATATGCTAAAAACTATTGAATTGTACACTTTAAATGGGTGAATTCTTTGTATGTGAATTATATATCAATAAAGTGGTTTAAAAAAAATGGACAAAGAGCCTGGCTAGCTCCCTTCAGAAGCCTCTGATGACATGCAAGTCAGAAATGCTGGAGAAGGAAAAAAAAATTGTCCTTTACCAGCATTCTGCATAGTGTTAGATAACCACATCTCTAAACACAATGGATTTATATTTTATAATTAATAACTAATAAGACTTGAAATGGGTACTGTAGTTCTATCTAAATAAACTCTTGTTTTTATCCCAACAAAATTTATTTATTTATTTATTTATTTTTGCCATCTGAGTTTAAAAATTTTTTTTAATTTTATTTTTATACAATTTTAAAGGTTACTTTCCATTTACAGTTATTACAAAATATTGGCTATATTCCCCATGTTGTACAATATATCCTTGAGCCTATCTTTTTTTTTTTTTTTTTTTTTTTTTTTTTAGTAGCAGAATCTCTTAAAATAATCAATAGTAAGGTAGCATGTCAATGATCAGGTAGTGGACATCTCAGAGATCTGTTTTAAGACACAGAGCTTAAAATCTCAAAATTAATCTCTAACTGGTAGAATTTCAGGTAAAACAACAGGAAAGTAAAAAAATAAAAGTCAGGTTGTATGTATATGCTGGGAGATGGGGTCAACTTTCCAGGTAGCTCATGCTGAGCATGTACACAGTTACTTTGGACCATTTCTACTTTCCATAACTTCCTCCCTTTATCTAAAGCTTAACCCAAAATTCTCTAAAATACCAATGATTGTTCTGGAGATCCCTCCTCACTCACCCACCCAATAAGATAGGAGACTTTGTAGGGGGTAGGCAGAGGGAAATGTCACATCACAGAGAGAAAACGGCATACCAGGGTGTAATGTCTCCAGTAAGAGCCTAACTTTCAACCTAATACTAGTATGTTACTGTTCACAATGTATATAATATATAATTTAGGTAAATTATCAAGTTATAAAAATATACAATAAAACCTTACAAGAAACTCTGAAATAATTGATGCTTGATAATTCTAAGTAAAGACTACAATAAAAATGCAGTTATTGGCTATATTCCATCAATCCTTTTTAATTCTCTTTGATTTTTTCTCCTGGTCTTCTGCTTTCCTTTCTGCAGGTCGCTTCTTCAACCCCTTCATTTTCCTGGTTTGTAGTTTGCTTAGGTCTTGCTTCTGCATATGAATTCTTCCATAAGTTGTACCAAAAGTATCATGAGAGACATTTTTCTTCTTCTTTGGCTTGAGGGCTTTGGGCATTTTCATAGATAACTTATAAAGGTCATCTGATGCTAGGTGTGTCCTCCTCAGAACCAGATCCAATGAGGGTCCCATCTCTTCCAATTCAATCCGAGGTGTTCTGCAGCCAGATTTCTTCAACAGCAACTTATAGCTTCGAAAGTAAATCTTCCCATTCAGTGCAGTGAAGTGCAGAACATACTCTAAACCAGCCAGGCGGACGTTTGATACTGTGGGGCCTCTGAAGAAATCAATAAAAAGGCTTTTTAGCCTTCTGTAGTCTTCTGTTACATCAAAATCATCACCTGCGAATATTAACATGGGTTTTGTTCCCTCCGGACATTTACTATTCTTAATATCTTTAAGGGAGACAAACTTCTCGATACCTAGTTCGATCATATCCAGCACATGGTAGTCATACATACGACCTATTACTAGATTATTTGGCCGCTTCTTATTATGGGAGCCAAACATGAATAAAGAACAATCTGACTTCTTTGAAAAAAATTCCAATGATGTCTGATCCTCAAATGGTCTTGTAATATTTTTCTTTTTATACAGAACTCCATATGGTTTCTTCAGTGCATACACATCTCTAAGTACTTGTGTCACTGTTGAACTTGCATTGCCCCCTTTAATCAGCATAGCATTTTTAATATTTTCACTGAGTTTCGGTTCTCTTTTCTCAAGGAATCTCTTGGCTCTTTTTGTTTTGGGCTTTACAACTCGATCCAAAGCGTCCATGCTACCGCAGCGACCACCTGGCGCACGCACGTGTACCGCAGGGTTACAAGAGATCTTGAGCCTATCTTATACCCAATAGTTTGTAGCTCCCTCTCCTCTACCCCTATATTGCTCGCTCCCCGCCCCACCGGTAACCACTAGTTTGTTCTTTATATCTGTGAGTCTGCTTCTTTTCCCAAACAAAATTTTAAATGTAAATAATTTATACAATAGAACTTCGACGTATATCAAAAGCTAGAAATGTTTCTAAATAGTTATTCTTCATCACTGTGTAGCTAATGATAGAAACCTGGGAAGAGTATGAGAGAGAATGTATATTTTATTTGAAACCATTCCGAATTCCTCTTGGATACTTTTGAGTTACCAGGCATCAGCTTTAAAGAGTCAGGCAAAATGAAAATGTCATTGGCATTTCGAAACCCAACCAACGTGTCCTAATGATAGCAAGAGCAGAGTGAGTGTGCTGTAAAAATACATTGAATGCCGTATTCTTTCCAAATCACTTTCATGAAACTTCTAGGGTGAATTAGCCATTGTGCATCATCTATTTTCAGGTCATATAGTAAAAAGCAGACATACTTACTGGTTTAAAAGTATATTTGAGAGAAATGAAATTCTTTCTCAGACATAGTTGGTTTTACTTTATTCTTACCTATGGGAATCAAAACATTTGGATTCTGAAGGTTAAAAAAAAAAAAGAAGCAACAGCAGATGGAAATAATCTGACCACTTAAAGTTTCATCCACTCTATCCAATCTAGGATTTATTTCAGCTTACAAGATTGTCAGCACTTCGTTCAGGGCTATTTCAAATACGGTAACTAGAAGAATGTAGCTCCTTGCTGCTTAGAGAGCTAAAATATTTTCAGTTGCTTTTTTCCTTTATCTAAATGATTTTGCTGAAACCTATGGTGAGTACAAAACCAGTTTTGGAGGGAGAAATGATTTTTCTTTTAAGCAACCGACATATGAGTAGTTGTTAGGAATTCAGTGTTCAAACACAAATATTCCTTCCCTTGTCCACATACAGAAAAGGCATTAGAAATTTTTGGGAAACCCTCTCCAGTTTTTCACAATTGTGGTCGCTTAAACTTTTTAAAATAAAAACACTATTTGTTCTGTGTGTAAAATTATATATTACTGTTCCCTTAACATGCTAGATATGTTTTCTTCATGTCTTCTGCCTTTTGAAATGCTTTTAGACACATTGATTGTTGAGGTTAGAAATGAATCATTACTATGAATTACTATTAGAGTTAGCACTTTAATTTTAGATTTTGTTTGTTCATTTTTGTTTCCCTAGGTAGTGAGATGTGGGTTTTTATTTTCAGAAAATTAAACTACTATTGTAACTAATATGTTGAACAAGCATGACTCACAGGCAGGATATGAACAAAAGGCAACTGTATTTTGTTTTTTTCAATCCTTTAAAAATATATTTTTAATTATTCAATGGGAGCAGTTTATCCAATAAGTAAGGAAGAAAACTCAGGCACCCCCTTACTTTACAATTTTTAGATAGCAAAAATTTATATGACTACTTTAGGTAATGAAAATAATCTGAATTTAGCAATTAGAATGTCCAACATCATATAATAGTTAATATTCGAACTTGATTTGAAGTTATGACTTCCCTCCCAAGCTCAGGCCTTCGTGAGGAAGACATTTCTGACTCCACCAGGCTCAAAGTGCAGGAGGAAAGGTGAGAAGGCAGAAGCAGTGACAGTGTCCTAGGGTGGCTTCAAGACTTCTGGGCTTCACACGAGTTTAAAGCCAACTTCTTCCTCGTGGGTGATTTCATGATTATGTCAGGGGCGTTGGCCTGCCCTTCCCGAGATGCAGACACTGCATTTTTCTCCTGGTGGCCACTCCTGGCCAACCTCTTGTCTTTCTGCAGTCCACTTCAGACAGAGATCTAATGGTGTCTCATCACCTCTCCATGTAGTCCTTTTAGGAACCTCTCTTAGTGTTGCCCATGTCTCATCCATAGGACACGCCACCCTTTGCCCTCTGAACCTAGTGAATAGAGGTTCTACAGTGGGAATAGCAGCCACTCTCCTCTGTGTGCTAGGTGTCCCTGACAGAGTTGGGTACAGAGCTCTTCAAGTTGCTCCCTGCGAAGCTCTCCTCTCTTGACCAGGGGTGAGGATGGAAGCATGCCCAACTTGTAATCTGGCTCTTCCAAAAAAATCTTCCTCAAAAACTCATCTCTTAATTGCTATTCTCTAAATTGTATCCTCGGTATTGGGAGGGGTTTAAGGACCTGGCAACCAATTTTCCATCTCTACTTCCTTCAGGATGGAGTCTCAAAATTCACCTTGTTATATGATATTTAGCACTATGGGATTTCAGCTTAAATTTCCTTTTTAACATCCTGTTACGTTAGTATTTCAATATCTTCATGAACACTCTTTGACAGTTCTGTCAGGTAAAAGGTTAATTTTTTTCTTTACCCTAGTTCTGCTATTTACTAGCTATGAGGCCTTAGGTAAGATACATTACCTCTCTGTGCGTCCTTTGCTCACTAGTTGTTTTTGAAGATTAAATAAGTTAACATTAGATGTATTTGTGTAAAGCTTGGATGATGTCTGGCACATAAAACATGCCCAATAAGTTAACTATTACAATTATTACTGTTTTGTTAAATCGGAATAGTGATGTTACATCAGAAATAGTCTTAGAGTTGCTGCTTTAAGCTATAAAGAAAAGTTGATACTAAAGAATGAAAAATATAGTTAGCATCTTGTGTCCATACCTATGTTACCTTTGGTAAAGATAAAGTATAATTACCTGAAAAAATCCTTTAGCAATTCCAATTTTTAAGAAAGAAAAGACATGGAGAAATTTGATAACATATGGAACAGGTATAGCTTAGGATTAAGTCCAATCACCGACCAAAACATTCATGTGAGCATGTTCTGATGGTGCTGCTGGTATCGGTGCCTCTAATCCTGTCCACTGGGAACAGTGGCTTGGTTACATTGAAGAGAATAATGTGAACTAAGGTGCCAGTGTGGGGTCTTTGAAAAGGAAAAAGTCAACTGTCTTCATTAAAAATAGAAGTGAGTACCATAGGCTTTTTATCAACTTGCTTCTAAAAATTGTTCCTGGCTTATGTTCTCAACATGAAAACAGAAATAACTTTGACCATTCTATGATGCCTTTTGAGATAAGTGGTACCATCCTAAGAACTCACAAAAATCTTATTGAAAATCATGAACTATGTGGTATTTGTGCATATTTGTCATTGTGTTGAGTCCTGTTCTTATGTGTAACTCAGAGCTGACTGCCAAACTAGGCCATAGCAGAAGCAGAAAGGAACAGCACGTCCCCTTCCCAGGGTTGGTATGGTAAAATCTTATGACCTTCTTCTATTTGAGCATACACAGATCTCATTGTTTAAGGCAGCCACACATCTCATTGTTTTAACGGGAAACATCACCACATCGTAAGACATAGGTGACTCACTTTGCATAACAAGCAGATAAAGTTATTTCCAACAAGTTATGAATAATTATAGATATTTATAATAATGGTTATCTCTTTGATGGAATTGCTATATCAATAGACTGCTTAAAAGCTCTACTGCTTCTCTGGCCTGTATGATGATCTGAGTTTTTTTATAGTTCACCATTTACCATCTCATAAAGTTGTATTATATTTTATGAGAATTTAGAATGAGAGAACTAAGCAGGATACGCTTCTTTGGGGGTGTAACAGGACATAGTAGAAAGAGGAAGAGTTTTGGAGGTCACACAAGCCTGAGTCTGAATCCCAGCTCAGACCGTGGATAGTCTACAGCTTTGAGGTACTTATGTAACCCCTCTGAACCTCAACTTCCTCATCTATAAAAAGTGGATAATCACTATCCTATGCAGTTGTTGACCTGCATGTTCAACAAGATAATGTCTGTAAAGCAGCAAGCACAATGCCACAGATACATAGTGATAGTTATTGAATATTATTTGTGTAACTGGATTTATTGAGAGTCTGCAATGATTAAAACATAGTCACAACAGTAAACTGGGGGTTGAAGAGAAAGGTCACCTAACTCAGAAATTTAAGTAAGAAAGTTCATGACCAAGCAGTATCATCTCAAGGTAGTTTAACTGCACTGCACTTCATTGTTCATTAGAACTTCTAAAATAGAAATAATATTAAATGTAGTCAGTGATTAGAGCTCTAAGTCTTGTTTATAACTGTGGAAATATACCTGGCTCAATGAAAGGCCCGTGAGGAAAAGTGGGATAATTGATGCTTGTGTAGCACATAAACCTTCTTGGAGAAAAAAAAAAAGAATTGTTGATAATGCATTTATTCTTTTCCTCGCTCAACAAACATTTGTTGATTTCCTAACACTATGAGCTGCTAAAGATACAAAGAAAAAGAAAAGTGGCAGATGCCTTCTAGAAGCTTCCCATATAGTGACCACTTAAGTTACAAGGAGCCTTCAGTTTTGAAATCTCTTTGTCTCTATCACTGTCTCAAATCATTGTTCTTCTGTCTCCTTTAGATACTCACATGCGCAGTACATGCTATGGTGGAATCAAGAAGGGAGTGTGTGTCCGTCCTTTCCCTGGCGCAGTGACCAAGTCTGAATGCTGCTGTGCCAATCCAGACTATGGTTTTGGAGAGCCCTGCCAGCCATGCCCTGCTAAAAATTCAGGTAGTCACCTTCGCCAGTTTCACACCTGATAAAGAATCTAGAAATGTCACATTAGATATTTGGCCAAAGAGTACCTCGGCTCGGAAGTGTTTTGTCTTTATTTTTAATGGAAGAAAAGAAATCCAAACCTGTGTTGATGTGTGAAGCATATAATAAAGAGATCTGTCTTGTTTTTACTTATGATCTGTAGGCAGAGAGAACACACGGTGAATTTTATGATTATTTATTTATTTTATGATCCAATTATGACTGTTACAACGGATTCTTTACGTGAATATGTTAGCCTCAAAATCTTCCATCCCTTCTGTCATTCTGAAGATAAATAGCATAAAATTTACATATCACTTTCAAGGTTATAATAAGTTCATGAGAACCTGGTTTTATTTATTTATTTTTAATCTTTACACAGAATGGTCTTAGGCTGCAGTCTATCAGAAGTTCCAGTCTATCAGGAATCTATCAGTAGTTCCAGAAAGTCATAAATTTATTTCTGAATGTTGTCATAAATTATAGGCACATTAAACAGTTTAATTCTTTGACTATTCTATGACTTGTTTATTCATATTTTTATGAAAACTATATTGAATAGATGTAAGTACAGTAGGGAATCAGAAATAAACACAATCTCTTTTCCTTTAAAGTTGGGAATAGTTGAAAATATAGGTAGGCACACATATAAATTACAGTTTAGTATGATTGCTGCCTTAAAAGGGACATAAAGAACTGGGAGAGCACAAAGGAAGGAGCAGTTAGTTGCCTGGGGAGGCTGGGAAAGACTGCACAGAGGGGTGGAGGCTTACTTTGGTCTTGAAAAAAGGAATAAGAACTTCCCAGGTAGAAGATGGAAGAAATGAATTCCAGCAAAGGAAATGGCTTGTAATTCTGTTAAAAATCCTAAATGGACTGTTCAAACCTTAGCAAAATGATGAGAGTCCCTCTGGAAGAATTACTGAGTATGACATTTTTTAAAAAGAGGAGTTAATGAAGGAAGTCTTTCCCTAAAATGTTAAGTGAATTATGCATATTATGAAAGAAGTGCAAAAATTGATAACAAGACTACGTAAAAAGATCAGTGACTAATAAAATGAGTTGTGAATATAAGTGGAAATATAGGACACAATAAAGATAGCATTGAGATCAGTGAGAACAAATTAAACTAAGTAATTAATATTGTTGATAAATATTGGAAAAAATATGAAGTTAGCTCCCTACATTAAATGTTACAAAATAATTTTTTGTAGAAGATACAAACTTTTTGTTATCTTGTAATGATAAAGGACTCTCAAAACAAACCCCAAAGACTAAAATACACGTATAAATTAGAAAAATATTTTATTTAATTTATAAAGAATTTACATTAATCAATAAGGAAAGTTGAAATCCTCTATAGAAAAAAGTACAGTGTACACAGACAGAACTTCACAAAGCAGAAAGGCAAATGGTAGAGTGCCATATAAAAAGATGTCCAATCTGTCTAAAATTAAAAATTTAAAAAGGTGTCATTTTTGTTTATTAGATTGGTAAAATACAAATGATTGATTTTCCCCAGTGTTGGGGAGGATATACAGAAATGGGTACTCTCTTACATTGGTGCTAGAAGGGTAACCTGGGATATTTAGGGAGAGGGGGACTATCAAAACCTTAAAAGAGACATAGACTTTGAGCAGTTTTACTTCCAAGAGATTAACCTAGTGATAGAATTGAACTTTGTATTTTTTTATTATAATTGCAGAAGTTGAACAAACCTAATTTCATCAATAAGAGATTGATTGAATGAGTGTGGTAGATCCACATAACTGAGAAAAGATGTTAAATCATCTATTATAAATAGGCTATTACATGAAATGTCTATTGTAGAGTACAGAGGGTCCAAGCCTCCTCGCCACTTACAACCTCTATGACCTGAGCATGTTACTTCCCATCTCTATCCAAGCTCTCTTGGGAGTAAAAGAGGAAAAATAACAGTATCTAGTTTGTGGTATTGGGAGGATTAAATAAATTATTAGATGCAAAATGCTAGAACAATACCAGGCACATCATGTAGTAAATGCTATTTATTACATAAGTGTTTTCTATTATTTTATTATTGAGAGGAGAAAAAAAGCTTAAAAGCAATCTCTGTTGTACAATTTAGATTTTTTAAAAGTTTACGTAAGTAGAAAATATTTGTAATGTTTATCAATATATTAATGAAATTCAGGGTGATAATCACAGTTATTTTTATTTACTTTTTTATGCTTACCTGTGATTTTGGAATTCTTAAAATAATTATGTGCTAGAAAATGGTCCTTTTTTTCATTTTAAGTTATTGCAGGTAATTCTTCTTAATGATAGTTTTGGAGTTATGTAAGTGACTTGTGTATGGAACAGATATAGTTTAGAGTTTTTGATTTCTCTATTTGTTTTTATCTTACAGCTGAATTCCACGGTCTTTGTAGTAGTGGAGTAGGTATCACTGTGGATGGAAGAGGTAGCTCTATTCAATTCTCAATCTTATAATAATTATATAGTTTTATAGCTTTATTATTATAATATTATAGATAAGATGTATTTAATATTGTAAAAATATATCAGTATAAAGTAATAAAATAAATTATCTCCTAGAACAATGGTTATAAGCTAGATGATATCAATCAGTATGTAGATGTACATTTTTCATAGTAGATAAATATTTATCTGTTAAATATTCGTTGTTTAAAATGTCACTAACAAACTACAACCATGATTTTACGGATACCGTCACTTAAGAAGAAGCTAGAGCTTGTAAAAAAAAAAAAGAAAAACAAGACAATTTAAAGAAAAATGTTAAATAATGGTGCTGACATGGTTTAAACAAAAACAATCTGTAAGAGATATTTGATATGGATCTTTAAGAGATATTTGAGATATACTGCCCTAAAAATAAATTGACTATTTATGGCTAAGAATACTAAAATGTTTCTGTCCAACCAAAGAAGTACAAGGTTTCATTAAAGTTTTCTTTTTTTTAAATTTAGCACTATGATTAACAAAATTCCAATATAGAACTTGAATATTAAGTACATATGTGTTTATAAAGTTATTTTATATGTTAATAGTGTCCTTTGTTTTTTTAAAATAAAATTGTAGGGTGCTATTAATCTTTAGTTTACATATATATTCTAATACTTTCATGTTTGAGGAGACTTTAGACAAATTATAGATTAATTGACAGTAAATATCACATTTTTTGCAAAGAACATCAGAAACCAGAGTAAAGGAGCAAACTTTTACGATGATGTTTCTCCCAAAAATTAAATTAAAAGACTGACATTTCTGGAGTATTTAAGGCTTCCCAAATTCTAGAACACAGTAGTTAGGATTACAATTTGAGCATAGTTACCAAAATTTTATTTTATGCTGACTCCGTTTTTTTATTCCCTGTCAATATGGCCTCCCCAACAGAGCCAGCTGCCCGTTGCAACTAGATGGTTGCTCATACAAGCACATCATTCCTCAAGTCCCACGGCCCACGGGTGACAGAGAGTAGTCATGTTCATGGCTTGTTGTAAAACACTGTGTTCTCAAGCATCCACATTTGAACTGTCCTCTCCATTAATTTCAACTTATCAACAATGAGAAACATTTAATAAGTATCATATTACTTAGTTGACTATAAAAAATGATAATAAAATAGAAATATTCCAGGCCTTCAGGACCATAAAATTATACAGACACCCTAATAAATCTTTGCCTTTTAATTAGATGGTTATAATACCTATCAAGTTGGGTTTTCCTTTGGGTTTTGAGCCAACAGTCTATAAATTTCTTTATTAATTTTATCATAAATGCCAGCCCATTACATGGCTTAATTCTTTGAATTTCTGCCAGTTCCCTTCATTTTCTTTTGACTTACCAGGAAGTGTCCCATATCTCTCAATTTTATTCTCACTCCTTATTTTCATTTCCTTTCCCTTTCTGAACGGCAGACAAATTGGGGGTTTGCACGGTTAAACACTACGTATTTTGAGTGATCTTTACTAGACATACATGTATCAACAGACAGTAAGTGGCTGTGAGCATTAAACTTTGAACATTTAATGCAGATATCAATGAGTGTGCTCTGGATCCTGATATATGTGCCAATGGAATTTGTGAAAATTTACGTGGTAGTTACCGTTGTAATTGCAACAGTGGCTATGAGCCAGATGCCTCTGGAAGAAACTGTATTGGTAAGTTATTTGTTTTATTATACAAGAGCCTTTTGTATCGTTTAATCCCATGGATTATAGGAGAAATCAAACTACAAAAAAATGAGTAAAACTAGAGATCTTACAGTTTTTCTTGTTTCCTTTTTAGTGCAGAGATATAAAACTATGGGAATCAAGCAAATGCTGTTACACAGTAACACAATTTAGTATTTAAATTATTTTATTATTTTTAGTAATTAAATTACTAAATTTTATTATTTTTAGTAATTAAATTATTTTTTCCCAAGTGAATGGACACAGAGTCAGTTATCGGCCTGTTATATCTGCATATATCTTAATCCTATAATTTTTCACTAGGAAGTGAGATTCAAAAATTAACGAGGCAGTGTGGATAATAATAAGTTAAGAAAATTAAATATTACAGGTTGACTTTTAAAGAATCAGTTGCTGCAACATATCCAAGCATGATAACTGAAATGGGTGTTTCCTTTTGTAATTTATAAGGGAATGTTTGAAAAAACTCAAGTATGTAGTTCGTTTATTCAAGAATTTGTGAAGAATCTAGATTTTCCCGTGGAGCACTTGAGTTCACTTTTATAAAACGAATGTTATTCCATCCATTATTATATATAATAATTTTTACATCTAACCACTGATGACTCTTACATCCAAGTCTTGATGATTATGATTAGAAAGAAATACATTTTTCTATGTTTATGGCTCTGGGTTTTATTACTGATTTATGTTATTATACATCCATTTCACCTTGGGTTGAAGATATACATACAGATGGATATATAAAGCTATATTAAATATCATGTACTTACAACAGATTTTGATATCTGTTGGGAAGGGCACCAGCCAGAGATTGTTGAACATTTATAAAAATATGCAAACCAGCTAGTTTTTATTCCCCAGAAGCAAAGTTGCTTCCAGCATAGTGTCCAAGTACAGTTGAGCACATGAGTACCCTACTGAAAACAGGGAGATTCAGTGAGCAGTCACACATTGAACACAGTTCATGGCACTACTCAACTCTTTAAAGTAGGTACGTGCATAATTTTGATAAAATTAAAACTAGATTTTAAAAATAAAAATGAAGCCAAATTCCAGTTTTAGTTTGCTGGGGCTGCCCTAACAAAGTACACAAAACGGGGTTGCTTAAAACAACGGAAATTGATCGTTACAGTTTGGGAAGTGAGAAGTCCAAAATCAAGGCGTCAACAAGACTATGCTCTCTCTAATGGCTCTAGGGGAGAATCTTTCCTTTCCTCTTCTAGTCTCTGGTGTTTGCTGGCAATCTTTAGCATTCCTAGGCTTTTAGATGTGTCACTCTAGCCACACATCCATCTTTCCCCTGTGTGTCTTCACATCAGCTTCCCTCTGTATGTGTCTGTCCCTATGTCAAAATTTGCCCTTTTTCATATGGACTCCAGTCGTTGGTGTCCATACCTATATTGGAATACAACTTACCTGAAGGATCTTATTTTAACTTGATTACTCTATAACAATCCTATTTCTAAATAAGGTCACATTCTGAGGTACTGTGGGTTAGGGATTCAAAATATTTTTTGAGAGACCCATTTCAACCCATAGCATGGACTAATGGATAAATTAATTGTGATTCAGCCACTTGATAAAATGTACAATCATGAGGGAGATTATGGTGATGCTTAAAATATAATACTGCTGCGGGACAGTAAGTAAATGAAGAACAAAGTAGTAATGTGCCTTTTCCAAAGCATTACACACCTCCCAGGAACTTCAACACATCTTAAAAGTAGCCACAAGAATAAGAATGTTCCATATGAGTAAAACCAAATATATTTTGCTTAGGATCAGGAATGTGCTTTGGATACGAAGAGAGTCAAGGTATGGGGTGAGGAAAAAAACAAGCAACAAAAATAAAACGTTTTGGTCACTGTGCTGTTTGTTTCATTGTGTGTGTCTCCTGTCTTCTAACGGTTGCTTCCAGATATTGATGAGTGCCTGGTAAACAGACTGCTTTGTGACAATGGCCTATGCCGAAACACACCTGGGAGCTACAGCTGCACCTGCCCACCTGGCTATGTGTTCAGGACTGAGACAGAGACGTGTGAAGGTAAGAGCCATCTTCCTTCGTTGTGAACAGTAAGCACCTCAATATGCGTGAACCACAAGTACGTTATGAAGCAATAGAGCAGAAAGAATGTTGTTTGAATATGTTTTAAATTTTACAATCTCTTTCAGCTAATCTGCCAGTTTTAGAAATAGCATGCACCTAACCCAGTTTATAAAACCATCAGTTTTGTCCCATTCAGATGAAATATCAACAAACATTTTGAATTTAATGGGGAAAAAAAAGTGAAAGGAGCCAATTTGTTTTACTTGCTAATAAAATGTCAGATTTTTGTTTGTTTTTCCCTTTTTAAAACCACTATGACACATTAGCCTGGGGGAACCTGCACTGTAATGGCAAAGTCAGCTCTTTGGCATTTTATTTATGAAATGATTGATAGACCTCAGAGGTTGGCCCAGAAAATATTTGGGGCTTGAGTAAAAATGGTCACCTTAATTAAATTTATAGTCCAAGAAAATTGTCCTTTGCATTTGAAAATTTTGAAGTTATAATTTGGGCTTAAAGATCGTGAATCACTGTTTAAAAACGTCTTCCTTCTCTTTTGAGCTCATTTTTCTTCAGTGGAAGTTACATGAATGAGTTAAATGCTTAGGAAAGGCCTCATTTTCAGTAGATACCAGCTGAGCAATGAGTGCCTTCAATTATGTTTTTGTTTCTTGATCAAAGAACTGTGTATTTCAGAATACTCTGTTGTATGACTACTAGTCATTGTTCCTTTTAAGTCTCACTGTGTGGGCCTACAGAAGTGTCCCATGACATTCTCAAATCCAAAAACTACTTCTGAATAGTAACTTTTTCAAAAAAAAATTTCATCTTTAGTTATTTGGAGTAGCCCTTTTTTATCTGTTAAAGTATTTGTTTCCTAGTGACTTCATAGCCAAGAAAACTGCAATAGTAATATTATGCAAAAAGATGTTAACATTCTTTTCATCTTATTGTTTAACTTCAAAACATTCTTATGAACAGAAACAAGTTAGGACTCAAACAAGATGCCAGAACACAGACGACTTAGCTGAAGTCAATGAAATGCAATTACAAAGTGCAATTCTCAGTTTGGATTGAATTTGAGGGACCACTGAAAAGCAGTAATTAACCTGAAGAAAGAAAAAAAGGGAAGAAAAAAGAAAACCTCGGCATAAAATGCAGTTTTTCTGAACTTAGTTCTGATAACTGTTGAGTTCCCCTCCTATCCACCACCTGTGGCAGGAGCTGCTCAAAGAAAAGCGCACTTTCCATTCCCAACTAAAGTACTTGAAGATTCATCCTGTCCATAGATGAGCGGGGATGACAGGGGGCACACTTAAGAATTTTGAATATTTTCACATAATATGTGCTTAAATTAGCCTAAGCTTCTTAAATGTATTCAACCAGAGTCTTTATTTTCTAGCACTCACTCCCCTCAACACCTCTTATCCTTCAAAATTGCCATGAGAAACTTTGTAAAAGAAAAAAAATTCTAGCCATATTTACTCCATGAGTGTTTTGGAGGGTGGGAGAAGGGATTTCAAGAATTGTGTTTCTTTCCGTTTTGTTTTTATTCCCGACTTTCTACACTTCCTTCTCACTGCCCTTTATCAGTTTTATCTATTGTCTCTTGGAAGATAAGCTTCTGTTAAATATCAGGAAGCTCTGAAAGCAAGAATAGCTAAGGATATCATCTTGATTTAACTGGGAAGCTGATGATTATTAGGACTGGTTTCCCTGTCCATAGCGACAGTACCCTTTGGTGTTATTGTGAGGGAGACACATAACGGGGAACTAAATGGTTGGTGTCTGATTCAGTTTGGTCAGTTTGGTTTGCATACCAAATCATCAATATTTATAGCATATTTCTTCCATTTTAACAAGTAAGATGAAGTTGAAGGGTACTGAGAGGTGAAATACCAAAGGGTAAATAAAAGGGATTCGCCTACTTAACGTGAAAAAGTGAAGAGTAGGAGCTAATGGTGTTTGATAGTATGACATTGGATGATTACATAAATATTAAGGCATATTAATACCAAATCAGGCAACAGTGATGGTTAGAAAACATGGTCTTTACTTATTTTGTCCAAAGGATAATTGTTCCTGATAAACCTGAGCCTTTTCTTTAATACGAAATATGTTTTATTACCTGTCGTTTATAAGAAAGAAGTTCATATTATGTAAATAAAAGAGAAATGATAGAGAAATATTTTGGTTCTAGCCTTATGACATCTGTGGAAATAAAAATGATTTATTGTGAGAAATCCAACCAAATAACTGTTATTTCTACACTGTCTTCCCACTATTAAGTTATTTGCATTTTATTAAGTGTTTTGCAAAAAAGAAATAGACCTGCAGGCCACGGATATCTTTTTCCCTTGGGTGTCCTCCTTATTTCCAGTCTTGCATTCACACAATAAATTTGTCTGCCTGAAGCAGTTCTCTGCATGCTATTCTTTCTAAACTAATTTCCAAAGACTAGGCAGGGAATTATCAGCCAATTCATTGCCGATTCTAGCTTTCTCTCTATATATTTGCTTTATTCAGTAATTTTGCTTGTCATTCATGTTTTCAACAGGCTATTTTAAATACGTAATAAATAGCAGTGATCAAGTTTCTCTGATATTTCAAACTGAAGTTACGAAAATTTATCTTACTTTTTTTGTTTGAGCTCTGAGAGTCTGTGAAAGTTAAAATTTTTATAGCAAGCACTGTGGTTTAGATTGTGTTTCCAGTGACATAACTAGTTAAATGTAAACCAGATGTGCTTTGAAGTTTATTTCCAGGAATGTACAGTGAACTGTTTCAGTTCCTGGTTCCACGACATTTATAACATAAAAACATTGTATTTAAAGAAAAATTAAACAGTTTATATTTGTAGCTGTCATGGCATGTGTTTATAGTTTTTGAGTTCATAATTGCTTAATATAAAATAGGGATTTTGAAAGTATATGATACTGACATTTTTCTTTTGGGGAGCTTCTTACAAATAAAATTAGTAGGTGATATATCATCTGTCTTCAGATTAGGTATCTGCTGCTTTTTTGGCTGATTTCTTTTTTACATTGTGTTTTTATTGAAAGAATTTTAGTACTCTGGAATAGATGTTTTCATTCCAAATCTGTGCTATATTTATAAAACCTGCTCTTGTATTTTTCTTTGAAGAGGCTTTCTTGCTACAAATGACCTGAAAGAAAAATGCATTTATATTTCTTCACACAATTTCTACTTGAAGAATTCATTTAATACCTGGGTACTTCTTTAGTAGTTCTGAAATAGCAAAGAAGGAACATAACTGTTTTCCACATGGATTTTTAAATTTGCATTTCAAGTCCACAGACTTGAAAATCAGTGAGCCCTGCCTTTTCAGAACCAGTTTAGTTTATATTTGACTTGAGATGTTCAAGAGTAAACATTACAATCTTCTATTTATTTATTTGCATGTTTTCCTTGGTATATATAGTATTCATGTTTAATTCAAAGAGGTGTTTAGAAAAAAATAAGTATTATGGTGAACTCGGAAACTGTAGTGTTCAACAAAAAAAATCTTGAGGTATGTTGACCTGTTTCAGATAGTTAACCAAATACAGAAAGAAATCCACGTCTCTCTTCCTTAAATTGAGTGGTTTAATTTATATTGAAGGTCAGTCTTTGATATTGTTTCTAAACACTTTAGCTAAATCTTGTATTTATTTTTAATTAACTCATGTTAAACTATTTAACTTTATTGGCTTGACATTTTGTTTAGTCACCACTTGAGAACATAGGCATACTCTAATTCTGACCGTCATACTTCTGACCGTCAACAGGAATTGTTTAGATTATGGTATATGATTTGATTTAGGACTCAGATCAAATTAATGATGGTAAAGGTCTATTTAAAACAATTAAAAGATTTTTTTCTCTTTTTAATTTTAGCACAATCAGTTGTGCTTTAAAAATGTCTCACACCAAACATGGAAATGTGAACGGGAAGGTGGATAAGGGCTAGAGGAGAATGCTGTACCCAGTATTAAAATTTCATCCCTTATTTCCTGATTTGTATCCAGAAATTTGGAATTAAAACCAGCATTGTGATATGTTGTCTCTACTACAGGCTTTTTAAATTCTTCCAAAACCTCTCGGAGCCACAAATGACAGAAACAGTCACTTTTGTGCACAGCACACACTGCGCCCAGGAATATGTTGCTTTCCATGGAATCAGAATTCAAATTTCCCACAGGAAAATTACATCTCATTATAGGAGAAAATGAATCCAATTTATGTAAAGTTGTAGTGAAACGGTGAAGATTTAGATGCTAAACCCTTTCAAAATAGGCTGATTCCTGTAGTCCTACTGAGTCCCCAGCCATGCACATGTGTATTCACACTGTAAAATGCACTTCTCCATTCCCCATTCACTTTATGCCTCATAGAACCATATTAAAATTACAAGAGCCAAGTTTACCAGACATTCTGGCATAGCGTGGCTTGTTGGAGTAATATTTTCCAGAAACACATGGCAGCTCTAACAGAATCTTTTCCTTCTGGATTGTAGATATAAATGAATGTGAAAGCAACCCATGTGTCAATGGGGCCTGCAGGAACAACCTTGGATCTTTCAATTGTGAATGTTCTCCTGGCAGCAAACTCAGCTCTACAGGATTGATCTGTATTGGTAAGATTCATACGTGGTGCTGATGTTTCAGTTTCACTACAAAGATAAGCAGAGACCTCAGGACTTCTGTGGATAAAAACAGAACATGATCACAGGAAGCTAATAATTAGGAGTTACTTTAGTTGTTTTCTCTTGTTATCAAGATAGGAGTACAACATGATAGCATAAACTGGACAGGCTCTTAAATTTTGTTAGATTCTGGGAAGCGTTCCTTTCTTATAAGTATATATATTATGCTATACGTTATAAGCATTTCCATACCACACACATATTTATATTCATTCCCCAGGAATGCCTTAGGCATCAATACAATCAAATCCTTACTGCATACTTTTTATAAACAACCTTCAATGGTAAACAGAAATGTGATCGCATTTGGACTCAGTTAACAAGACAAGAATTTGAAGAGTTTAAACTTTAAACAAATAGAAAGAATTTATTGTTTTTTTTCATTTCTCCCATCAATCATAAATTTATGAGCTCCAAGGAAGAGAAGATAACTGTTTTCTTGCTTTGGGAAATCTCTAAGAGAGAAAGATTCCAAAACTTCCAAGACATCTTTCAATGTATCTCAAAACATATAAGGTCAGTTTTTGATAAAGACGATAGGAGATATATAAAATGAAATAGTCTGATCTATCACTATAAGCAACCATTCAGCATATGTAAGGGAAAAAACGACCCCAGTCATTCTTTCCTGCTTCTAGTGTCTATGGCTACACTGGCTAGGTATACATACTTCATATTATTACCTAGTATCCACCTCTACAGGGAACTAAATATGTATTTCCAAGTAGTTAGGGAGATGTTTCAGTTTTACATAGTGCCAAATAAATTGGCTGGTTTTGTTTGTTATCTATTCAGTATCAATTTTCAACTTAGTATTTTCCAAAGACAATAGTATTTTCAGTATTATGTCTGATGCTAGCAATATTTAGCTGGATGCTTAGGGTACCTGTTTGTCACAGGAGGAGAACTGACCAAGTCCAAAGTTTCAATGAAAACCTTCCCTTTGGAAATGCCAACTCTTCGTCTCCCAGTGAGGTACAGCTGGTGAAATTTGAGCCTTGCTCAGCTCTCCATACTAGGAAATAGACTGCCATCTGCCTAGGGCATTACTTTTTTTCTCACAGAATTCCTGGTTCGGGGGGAGGACATGTGGGTTGGATCTGGTAAGGCAGAAATATTTTTGCTAAGCCACAGTTTCCAACTGAGATAGACTCGTTTTATTATGCAAAGGAAATGAACTCAGCATTAGTCAATTAATGTCTCAGAAAACTAACTCTGTATGCCACTTGAGCATCAAAGATATCTTAGTTTTTGCTTTGTCATAAACATGTCTATGATTTTGGCCTTTACCCTTATAGTTATTAATGAAAAGGAACAAAGACTTTTTATTTCCAAGTCATTATGTTGGACACCTAAACACCACCATATTTTTCTCAGCCAAAGTGTTACGTGTTTTCATTCATTGTGATCAAATTTGAATATCCCAGCCTAAAGCTGCTCAGAAAGAAATTTACTTAATATTTTTAAATTTTAGACATCATTTTTTCTTCTTTTTTTATTAAAAACAGAATTCTAGTTTTAAAAAGGGAGTTAATAGTAAAATATACTTAGGAAATATTATGAATGTACTTTTTAATAGGACTGTCAAACGGCTTTAATCAGTAATTAGCCTGCAAGCTGTTCTTGGTAGGGGCCAAATCTCTAAATTTAGAACTGGATAAAAATTCCCTGATGTAAATTAAAAATTTAAAATTGTCAGAACGTACATGAATTAGTTAGATACAAAGAATATTTAGGGATTTAGAAGATATTATGCAAACTTCCTAAGTATAAACCAATCTTGAACTGTTCTATAAACTGCTTGAAGAGACTGCTGTATGCTGGTTGAAGTGATTAAATATAATAGAACAATAAATTTGGTTAATCTTTCCTGCATTACACTGCTCACATCTGATAGCTCTGCATAATCTAGTCCAATTTCCCTCATCTTTGGCCTGGATCTGCGTTCTGTCCTTAAATTACGTGGACACGACAGGGGCAATGCTCCTCATCTTAGCCTATTAGCAGTGTTTAGCACAGTTCATCACTCATCCCTTCTCAAGAAGTTTTTCATTTATGGCCTCCTCTTTTTTTCCTTTCAGTTTTCTGGCCCGTTTTCTCAGTTTCCTTTGTTAAATCTTTCATATTCTCCTGTTTTCCAATTTGAAATGTCTCACAGGTCAGTCCTTGGACCTCTTTGCTTCTCTGTCTTACACTCATGCTTAGATGGCCTCTACATTGACTCACATTTCTCTCTCCATCCTTAATCTGTCTGCTAATTTCAGACTGGTATTTCTAATTATCTGCACAGTGTCTCCATTTGGGTGTCTAGTTGACATTTCAGACTTAGCATATCTAAAACCAAATTTCTATCTTGCAGCTTAAATCTGTGTCTACTAGAGTCATTTCTGTCATGTCAAATGGTAACTCCATTCTTATAATTGCCAGCCTCTAAAATCCTGGAGTCATCCTTGATGCCTTTCTCTCAAACTGCACATTTAATCCATCAGTAAATCCTATTGATTGTACTTAAAGTTTATCCATATTTCAACCACTTCTCACCACCAAGATCAACAACCCCCAATCCAAGCCACCATTATTTTTCTTCTTGATTTTTACTGTAGCCTCTAGCTTATCTGCTTTCCCTGCCTTATTTTTTTCAGAGATCTTAACCAACCTCTGACTATATAACTACATCTATATTGTGTCTCTGTGTGTGTGTGTGCGTGTGTGTGTGTGTATGTGTGTAGGTATATAGGTACACACACAAAAGAAAAACAATCAGGAGATAGAGATGGATTGTATATGTGTGTGTATGTATGGATTTGGGGACTTTTCAGTGTTGATACAATACCAGCCTACAGAAGCAGAGTAAAGCCTCTGAAATCATACAATGCAGGTTTGAATCTTGATGCTGACACTCTTCTAGCTGGGTGACCTTACTTGGGTAAATTAGTTGACCCCCGTGCCTCAGTTTTCTCACCTGCAAGTTGTCCATACCTTATAGGGTTGTTTTAATGGGTAAATAAACTAATACATGGAAAGCCTTTAACAGTGCTTGTTGCTACCTCAATAAATATTAGCAAATATTATTACAATATATCTTACTTAAAATGACTACAGCCAAGGTGATAAATCAGTAATTAACCCAGTCCTTAAAAGACCATTTAAATACACAGTAGCCTTACACAAGCATCTCTGTTTCCTCTGTGCTATGGAATATACAGGTTTAAACCTATAAAAGCCTGTAATTTGAGACCTGATACAAATGCATATGAGCAAATCTTTTTCATTTGCACACAGTTTTTATCCAAACTGAATCTCAAAACAGAAAAAAGCAAACAGACCGCCTATTTCTTCCCCACATCCTTGCCCCATAACTTTTTGTATTCAGTCAAGGACAGAATTGTTTGTTTTGTTTTATCCTCTGTCCCAGAGGGCTTGGGTTGTAGGTAATGTCCTCTTACCCACTACCTTGTTCCATAGGGAATCAGATTACAACGTCTCCCTTCATGGGCCTGCTGGTTTCACTGCAATTCCCTTTCTGTGTTTCTGGTTGTATTTTCTTTTTATTGTTGATTTTAGCAGTATAACTATATTTGCCCTTATTATTAGATGAGTTTTAAAGTAAATACTGTAGTTTACATTTAGGTCTATGATGCATTTTGAGTTAATTTTTGTGAAGGGTGTAATGTCTATGTTTATATTAATTTATTATGACCTTAGGCTTGGTAATGACTTGGATACAACACCAAGAGCATGAGTCATGAAAGAAGTAATTAATAAATCAGGCTTCATTAAAATTAAAAACTTCTGCTCTGCAAAAGATATGGTCAAGAGAAGGAGAAGCCAAGCCACAAACTGGGAGAAAATATTTGCAAAAGACATATCTGATAAAAAGACTGTTATCTGAAATATAAAGAGCTCTTAAAACTCAACAATAAGAAAACTAACAACCTAATTAGAAAATAAGCTAAAGATCTTAACAGATAATTCACCAAAGAAGATATACAGATGGCGAATAAGCATATGAAAAAATGCCCACATAATATTTCATTAGGGAAATGCAAGTTAAAACAATGAGACACCACTACACACCTACTAGAATGGTGAAAATCCAAAACACTGAGAACACCAAATGCTGACAAGGATGTAGAACAACAATAACTTATTCATTGTTGGAGGGATGCAAAATGGCACAGCCACATTGGAGACAGTTTGGATGTTTCTTATAAAACCAAACATACTCTTACCATACACCCCAGCAATTGCACTCATTAGTATTTATTCAAATGACCTGAAATTTATGTCCATGCAAAAACCTGTACACGATACTTATAGCAGTATAGAGTCGTTGACTGTAAAAAATGTACCACTCTGATGTGGGATATTGATAGTGGGGAAGGCTGCGTGTGTGAGGGGGCAGGGAGTATATGGGAACTCTGTACTTTACGCTCAATTTTGCTGTGAACCTAAAACTGCTCTAAAAATTAAAGTCTATTTTAAAAAATGAAAAAAAAATAAAGTAAATACTGTAAGAATAGGCTTTTTCTTTATTGTTTTCCAAGACTGTGACCACACTACGCTATTAAGCTTTGTTAAATTGTTTTACACATCACCTGCAGAGGGATCACCTCAGGAGCTTGTCAAATGCAGACTCCTGGGCCACACACCTGGAAACTTATGAGTCTGCGTTTTAACAAGAAGCTTGGTAATGTTATGCACAGTAAACTGAGAGCCACAGTACTGCAAGGAAAACTTCACATACGATTTATTTTACCCAATTAATATTTGCCATGTCAACTTTGGATTCCTTTTCTCCGCTTCAAAATTGGTTTTTTAATGGGCATTTAAGGAAGAACTTAAATCTGATGTAGAAACATAGTCTAAAAAGTTAGGAGTAGTTGCCTCTGGATGGTTGGATTACAGGTGATTTTTATATTTTCTCTACTATTTCTTCAAGTAGTTGATCATAAACATGTGTTATGTTTTGAACTAGAGATAAGGCTATACATATGTATCATAAAAAGATGCCTGAAAGAAAATACATCAAATATTAGCCCTGGTGTGTCTTAATGGTGGTTTTATAAGTGATGTTTATTTTTTTTATCTTTAAGATTTCTTTTTTTCAAATTATTCATCAAATAATTATCTTCGGTTGGAGAAATACTGGCTTCTCTCCAACAGAACGGAAATTGTGTGTGGTTTATTTGGTGGGGAATTAGGAGAGAAGGAGATTATTTGGAGAATGTTATTTGATAAAATCTCAAATATCAAAGTATCTGCCATAAAGAATAAGTCTTATGAATATTTTTCATACAAGTAATGATCTTATAACAGTAACGCCCTGTATTTGCAAATCCCAGTACGAAATCATGGGCAGTAGCAGCTGCTCCTAGAATACCCATAGATATAATTGTATTAATTATCATACCGTGTGAAATATATACAGTACCATATTTAATTTTCATGTATGTAATATGCTATATTTAAATGCATGTACGTGTAAATGTGTCTATAAAAAAGTTTTTTAAATAATGGTGTTGTTTTTTAATACTATTAAATAATGCCTTTGGTGTATAGAACTGAGTTCTATTTTCTTCAGAGATGAGAGCTCCCCACTATTTCCTATTCCTTTTCAGACAGCCTGAAAGGGACGTGTTGGCTCAACATCCAGGACAACCGCTGTGAGGTGAACATCAACGGAGCCACTCTGAAATCCGAATGCTGTGCCACCCTCGGGGCCGCCTGGGGGAGCCCCTGTGAGCGGTGTGAACTAGGTAGGAGCCTGGCCAGCGGGCTTCTGGGCTTCTCATCGGAAAGCTTCTTCCTCAATAGGCATCTCTTTCTCTGTATATTTCCATCATGAAGAAGACCATAAGATCATTACCCTCCCCAACATGTTGTCTTTTCTGGTAAAATGTATTCACTTCTTGAAATATGTATTTGGTTTATCCTTTTACTATAAGCAGACCTTCTGAATAGTTTGGATAAGGAAGGGAATCAACTAGAATTTAGCTACTGGGTGACTATCAGTATCCTCCAATATTCTTATTTGCATGTGTCCCGGTAGAGCATGATGTCTCTTTTCTCTAAATCCTTTGTTTACTTGTGGTTCGGTTGACAGAGTGAAAGCAAAAGGAAATTGTAGGAAAAATTATGAGAATCTCAATATGGGTCAACACCGATGGAGTTACCACAGCATGTTATGTGCTCCACTGAATTGAACAGAGGGCAGCTGGAGTCCTTTGCCTGTAAAGCCCAGATTGTGGTCTTTATTTAGTTCAATTTAGATTCCATTATACTGTTTCTTGAGCTTAAGACAGTTGTGTTTTTTGTAATGAAGTAAAAGTGTGTCCTTTGTTCTCACAGATACAGCTTGCCCAAGAGGGTTTGCCAGGATTAAAGGTGTTACTTGTGAAGGTGGGTGCATTCTTGAATGACATTGTAAGTCTTTAGAGCAGTATTTAAAATTAACATTCACTCTCACACTTTGGAGATATTTATCACTTTCAAAAGCCTTGGAATTTCAATAAAAATACTAGATGTAGTCAACAAATGTTTTAGAATAATATTCTTAGGAAACAGCTTAGAATTTCCCATTTCTCCTCTTTATGCCGTTGGGTGAATTTTCGTGAGGACATCACTAGCCTTTAAGGCACAGAACAGCTGGCAAAGGTTTATGTCTGGGATGTGTTTTATGGACGGGCAAGGCTGTGGTAGTTTTCACAGCTGGTACCCAGGAAACCCGGTGGCTTCGTTGTAGAATATTTCTGCTTAACTCAAGTCATAATCCACATTGTATTGCAGAATGAATATGCTATACAGGAAGTAAGACTACACCTGCTTTTTCTACTTGTAACATCTTTCTCTCTCTGCTTGCTTCATTTCCCTGCAGACGTTAATGAGTGTGAGGTGTTTCCTGGCGTTTGCCCAAATGGACGCTGTGTCAACAGCAAAGGATCTTTTCACTGTGAGTGCCCTGAAGGCCTTACGTTGGATGGAACTGGCCGTGTGTGTTTGGGTAAGTCCATGCTCTCTTGTGTTTTATGCATGAAACCAAGCTTGAATTTTCTTATTTTTTTGGATAGTGGCCTGACCAAAACTCTTTGGTCTATAGCTGGAAAACTTGCTTTAAGTGAGATATTTGGGGGAAACTCACCAGAGGATATTTTTAAAGTGAATGAATTTAAATGAAATGGTTTCTGTGTAATACAGAAAGTTAGTACTACTCACAAACTTATCTCAAAAATGCATCTTCCCCAGCTGAAATTCTGTACCTCTTAAACACTAACACCCCATTTATCCCTCTCCCAGCCCCTGGCATCCCTGCTTCTACTTTCTGTCTCTATGAATTTGACTACTCTAAGTGCCTCATAGGAAAGGAATCATATGATATTTGTCCTCCTGTGACTGGCTTGTTTCACTCAGTGTGGTGTCTTAAAGGTTCATCCACGTTGTAGCATGTATCAGTATTTCTCTCCTTTCTCAGGCTGAGCGGTGTTCCATTGTATGTATGTACCACATTTTATTTGTCTACTCATCTGTCGATGGACGCTTGGGTGGCTTCCACCTTTCGGCTGTTGTGAATAATGCTTCCATGAGCGTGGGCGTACAAATATATTTTCGAGTCCCTACTTTCACACACACACAAAAATTATAAGTTCTTTAATCAGATATTTTAGGCTGTTTAGTCTTTCACACTGAGTCAATGGAAGAAGAGAACTATGTATATTTTGAACATAGAAGAAAAATTGGAGACTCGTGTTTGAAGTTAACATTTACCAGCCCATTGCAGCTATGCTGCTTGACAAGACAGTGGGGAAAGTCATGGCAAAGTTATGTGGCTTCTGTGTGAAAACATTGACTGCTCCTACCCCTTCCTTTACCATCTTCAGAATTTAAATTTTCTTAATGCTTTATTTTCTAAAGATTTTAAGTAAGGAAGCTCTTTCTGTCAGCATTGTATTATAGAAATGCCTAGCTGACTTTATTTTTTATCAGTGTTATTCTTGACTAAACTTAAGTTTCATGATTGAAAAAGAAACTTCTATTGATCCTATGTTGTCTCTGAACAATTTTTTATTTACTTAAGGGATTTTTTCCCAATATCTTATGAAACAGTAAGTTTTTAGTTTGTAAAATAACTTTACATAGGCTTGTATTTGAAATTTAAGCTTGTAGACAAAGTGTGAGCAATGGTAGTATTATATTCCAAGATCTTCAAGGTATTTAAATAGGTATTCTAAAATTATATATTAACTAAGTATTCAAAAAATTATATATTAAAATTATTCCAAAACTATATAATAAATATTTTTAAATTATTATATTCAAAGATCTTTAAGGTATTTTAAAAACAGGGATTTTTAAAATTAGTAGTAAGAAAAAAAGTTTGCAACAGCATACAGTTTAGTTATTATAATTAACACAAATTTCATTTTAAACTAATTTTTGACAGCATATTTAAATTTGGATACAAAGTATGACTGTAAAATCATATGGAATTGTTTAGAAATTATAATATCCAAAGTCCAATTATAATGAAAACTTCTTTTTGGAGTTTTATTCTTAAATTATCTCCAAAGTTTAGAAAAAAGTAAAGTATCTTTTGAAGATGACAAAGTAATAGTATCAGTATGGTCAAATAACTAATGAAATCAAATTGCCTTCAGTAACTAAATGATGCTATATAAGAATTTATATCATTGATTTTAAATTATCACTCAACAAAATAAATTCTCAGTAATATCACTCAAAATCATGCCTTTGTAATATTCTAAGAGGATATATCGGATTCTTCATCCTTGTACTTTTGTTAAATGCTTTTTTTTTTTAACATCTTTATTGTTAAATGCTTTTTGTCACTACTTAAATTTTGCTACAATAATTTACCATGGCTGTGAATGTGAGAAAGTTTCAAGAGATTGGCATATGAAAATGGAAAATATTCTGAGAACAAAAGAGATAAACTGCTCTGATAGGAGTTGATCTAAATCAGGAGTTCCAAACTCAGATGCTTGCAGGGGCCAAGCAGTTAACATAAATGAGTGAGGTGGTAATAAGGAGTAGTGGAGACTGCAACAAACTGTAAAGCACATGTACTATCGAAAGGTTTCCAAAATTAATATTTTAATTTAATGTGTGTGAGCCAGTCAAAACATTCACAGGCCGTATGTTGACAATGTTTTGATTCCTGATGTAAATATTGATATGAAACTCAGTAGTAAAGGCACAGGATTACTCTACCAGGCTCTCATAACTTTTTACATACGTAATTCAAATGCTTTTTTTTCCCCACTAATCCCAGAATTGCTCATATTTTAGTGGCCCTAAAATATGCTAAAGTTAATTTATTCTTTCTGATGTCAGTGATACAAAAAAAAGGATCATAGCTGATGATAAGAAGGAATCTTATCCCAAGGGAACCTTTTCTTCCTGAAGGTGTCAGGTGAGAATTAGGTAATACTGAAGGAGAATCCACCTGTGCTCTCTTTAAATGACTGTCATTATGGTATCCATTTCAGGAGGTCAGGGACTCTGTCTCCTGCCCATTAGTGTGTCTCCAGGGCCTGGCCTCATCCCAGGGCCTAAGCAGATGCTTGGTTTGTGAATGTTCAGTGCATCTTACAGCTTAATCTCAAACTGTGGTTCCCTCTCCCTGTAGACATCCGCATGGAGCAGTGTTACTTGAAGTGGGATGAAGATGAATGCATCCATCCTGTTCCTGGGAAGTTCCGCATGGATGCCTGCTGCTGTGCAGTCGGGGCAGCTTGGGGCACTGAGTGTGAGGAGTGCCCCAAACCTGGCACCAAGGAGTACGAGACCCTGTGCCCCCGGGGGCCTGGCTTTGCTAACAGAGGGGACGTTCTTACTGGGAGGCCATTTTACAAAGGTAACCGTCAGCAGCGCATTTGGTCCCTCTGCACTAAAGCTCACCTTCTGCATTCTCTGAAGATTGATTTTGCCTTAAACATGTGATTTCCCACTTTATTTTCTTTGTTAAACAAAACATGCGACCAGCCTTATGGCCCAGGAGTATAAATCACCTATACCAGTTGGTATTAAAGTGAAGATACTAAAAAAGACAGCTAATCTCACTTTTCTTACATCCTTCTACTGTACTGCTGCTTTCCTCAGCACAGCCTGACGAGATGCAGCCCTGATGTTGCAAAAAGTTCTCTATCTCCCCTAAACTTTACAAAACAAATGGTCAGAAGTAAAGGGATCAGAACTGTTCGGTAAAAATACAGAATCTTTTTCACAATTGACACTTCCTGTGTGGCATCAACGTAATCATTGAAAAATTTGATATCCCCCATTTTTACTTGAGTACATTCTTTTCCATCATGTTAGATTTTTAACTTAAAATGATGGACCTACCCTTTTATTTTTTAACATCTTTATTGGAGTATAATTGCTTGACAATGGTGTGTTAGTTTCTGCTGTATAACAAAGTGAATCAGCTATACGTATACATATATCCCCATATCCCCTCCCTCTTGAGCCTCCCTCCCACCCACCCTATCCCACCCCTCTAGGTGGTCACAAAGCACCGAGCTGATCTCCATGTGCTATGCAGCAGCTTCCCACTGGCTACCTGTTTTACATTTGGTAGTGTATATATGTCCATGCCACTCTCTCACTTCATCCCAGATTAAGGGTAAGCTGGACCTACTCTTTTATATCAACCAGCTCTACATTCCAGCTCTGTTCTGCCTGTAGATATCAATGAATGCAAAGCATTCCCTGGGATGTGCACGTATGGAAAGTGCAGGAATACAATTGGAAGTTTCAAGTGCCGTTGCAATAGTGGCTTTGCTCTAGACTTGGAGGAAAGAAACTGCACAGGTGAGACTATTCTTCTGTTGTACTGGGTAAACCTTGGCTCTCTTTCTTTTGCTGTTTGGAAGTACTGCCTTTAAAAGCCCATCTTCTCACTAGGAACATGTACACTGTTCTTTTTATTTCCTTTTCCCTATGCCTAAACCACTTCTCCAGCAAACTTGTTGTGAGAGAGCTGCAAAAGAGCATGAAAATAATATCTGTGCTACCTACAAGAACAATGTAACAATAGGATTTTCAGAATATATGAGTACTAAAGAATATAGCCATTAAATCAACACTTGTATAAACTTGACATTCTGTTACAAATTTTAAGGTTTGTAATAGAGAAGTTGTCACTTATTTTCCTCATCTGTGGACAGTTTTCTTAATAATTATGCTTCAGGCACAATCCATATCCATACCCTTATCCATAGCCATCCTCTTTAAGAAAATATACAAAATTCCAAGTTTTTCTATTAAACAATATAACAAATTATTCCAAACACTTGAAGTATGTCTCCAAGGTCTTATTTTCAGAACTCTCATTTTTCATATTCTCTTTGGAATATTCCCTTTTCTCCTGCCCCCACTACGTGTTCATGATCTCCATTGAAGTGTCTCTCTTGACTTCTTCCTAGCTTCCTACTCCATACGATCCTACTGATTCACTCTTGGCCCTACCCAGCCTAGACTATCCCCTAAGCATTTCAGAACTATCCATCTGGTCTTTTGGAGTTCTGCCGTCTTGTCTTTCTGCCGTGCCTTCCATGCCGATCCCCAACTCCTAACCCCGTCACCACTGTTTTCTCCACTCGGGGCTGCTGAACTTGTGGGGGAGAGCCTGAGAAAAGCTGACCGAGGTCCCTGCATTCACCCTCAACCAGGCCTTTGAAGCTGCTGACCGATACTTGTATTCACCTCTTTACGTCCCTTAATAAATTTCTCTTCGCAGCACTTCTAAACCTCTTCTGACTTACCCTCTCGTATCGCTATTCATTCCTTTTCTTCTTTATTGAAGTCAAACCTGATTGCCAGGACCCTTCTCACACACCCTCTTCTCTGGTATAAAATGTCCTTTTCCAGCCCTACTCTCTCCTCCACTTCCAGAGAAGGAAATGTGATGTTCTTCTGCAATTTTCCAGCGAAACTCTCTGCTTTCACTCTCCTTCCCTCTTCCTGCTCCGGGCCCTTCTTAGCAGACTTCACTCCTCTCTCTCTGGCATCTCCCCCTCTTTACCGGTTTCTTTCCCTAGACCTGTAAACAAGTGCAGAGTGTCTTCTCAGCCCTCCTTTTCCCTCAAGCTACCATGCTCTTTTCCTACTTTCACCTCTCATTCCTCTCTTTTAAGTAACCATTTGCTTTGTAGCCCCTGAATGCTGACCTCCCTCCTTCAGGCACATATATATATACTCTTGCAAAACACCTTTGCCAAGTTCAAAAAAGTCTTTCTCTCAGTGCATATTCTCCTTGACCTCTGGCCAACCCCCTCCTTGATTTTCTTCTCTCTTAGCTTCCATGGTATTTCCCGTCTCAGTTGTCCTATCATGACTATAATGTTCCGTCTCTAATCTTCCCAGATTCTTCTTGCCTTTGGCATTTTCCATCCCTTGGGTATTTTCCAAAGTCCTGTGCTCTCTCAACATTCTGCCTCTCAGAATTGCATCTACCATCACGCCTTTTTGGATGGCCTCTGTGGAGCTGACTCCTGGGTGCCATCTCTAGCTCTCTAGTCCTCCTGAGTTCCACTCCTGCATTTCTAACTTCCATCTGGACAGTTTCTCTTTGTTTTCATCTCCCTTTGTCCCATCCCCCTTCCTCTGCCTAGGGACTTCCTTGGATATATTAATAGTATCATTTCACTCAGGATTGAAGCCTCAGACTTAATTTTGACACCTCCCTCTCCCAATAGACAAGTGGAAAAGTTATGTATATTCTTCCATCAAAATGGCTATTTCAAGTACTTGTACTATTTCTCCTACACTATTGCTGATGTAGGTTCAGCTCCTCAGGAAATAGATTGAGCAGAGATTAGCAGGCACCAAGGTTATTAGGGGATTGGTCTTGGGAGGGAGGGAAAGGAAGCAGAAGTGGGCTGTGATGCAGTCCCAGTGTGGTCCTCAGCCCACCCACCCCGGGAGCTCTGCATCTGGGAAGCACATCACAGTTGTCTTGAGTTAGGGCACAGGGGCTAGGTGTTTATGTACCTGCATGATGAATCTTTGCGCACATCTGCCCCGAGAAGGGGTGTGGCTGTGAGGAAGGTTCGCTTAGCTGAGGCGCTTCCTGAAGATAATTCTCACCTCAGGACTTTCTGCCAGCCGCAGTCCCGACAGCTGAGGGCAAAGACGCGTGAGTCCTTCCTTCGTGAAGGGCGAACTGGGCAGCACATCGCGGTCTCTACTACGCTGCAGATTCCTCCAGCGTCTCCCACCCCAGTAATTTTCCAATCAGATCCTTCATTTTCACAACCACCAGGTTTTTCATCCTAAAGCAGGGCTTGGATTGTATAACTTCCCGCAAAACAACTTCTATTGACTTAGATGATCCTAGACCTAGATAAAGAAGCTTTTCCAGTTCTGACTGCCCTGTTTTTGGTGGGAAATTAGCCAAGTCACTTCATGGCTCTGAAACTCACCTCGTTTATACTGTATAAGAGAGAAGTTTGTTGACAGCACTGCGGTGTTGTGGGATGCAATGTGAAAGGACAGTGGGACATGGTTGGCTGCCCTTCTTCACAGCACGTAAGGCCCATCTTCTGCTCCCCACGCTGGCGCCCTCAGTAACCGTACCCATCTCACCTGTACTTGCACCCATTATCAGCCTCTCTATAACTTGCTGTTCTCTGAAATGCATTAGTTTTCTTCACCTATGCATTTTATCTCTTGCCCTTCTATTTATTCTACATCTTTAAAGTTAGAATTTCTATGCAACCTTCCAGGATCAGTTCAAAAGCCACTTCCTCCAAAATGGTCATTCTTAACAGCAAATAGCTTTCATATATACTGCCCTTTATGAGACAAGAACTGTTCTCAGCACTTAAGAAACATTGGTTCACTTACTCCTATGAGACAGGTGCTACTACACGCCCCATTTTACAGATAAAGAAACTAAGGCACAGAGAAATTAAGTGACTTTCCCAAGCCCCTACACCCAGAAGATGACAGAAGTGGGATTTGTGCCCAGTCATCTGGTTCCAGAGTTCATAATCTACACTATGCAGCTCCCACCACAACACATCAGCCAAAATCTGTCCCTCCTCTGCCATTGAACTTATTCTGTGTTCTTCCTACGGCTCTCATCACCAGTTCCTAGATACTGATAGATAAAAATTAAGAGAATTAATATGCATATTGTAACCTGCTTAATTGAATCAATCAATTTTGTTAAGACTTTTGTTTAAAAGAAAGTACCTGCATTTTTTCAGTATGTCCTGCAATTGGGAAAAATCAATAGAAAAAAACCAAAAGCTGGGAGAAAGCAGGGGCTGAGACTACCCCCCCCCCGCCCCCCGCAAGAGAACGTGTGCAAATTAGCCATTTATAAATCCTGTGACAGAAAAACTTAAAAATTTAAATTCACGAGAATAAACAGATGCTGGCAAAAACATTTTTCCCAGTCTGACAAAAATATTTAAGCAAGTCATGTTTTCTTAATCTTATTTTACAGACATACTGCTCTATTGAAAATCTTGATTTCAGGAATGGGAGATTTCTCAGAGAATCCTGTTTTTGAGAATATAAGTGCTGCTATTAAAGATTCTTATTTACTGTAGTATGTAAAAATTGACAAACGCAAAAGCCCATCACGATCGTTTGTTTTTAATTTTAAAATTAAATCAGTAGGCTCTTCCGTCTGAATATGACGCAGAAGCACAGTTGGGGCATATTCCACGGCCCTGCCATATAGGTGCGTTGTCCGGCTCAGGGTTCAGTGGTCGCGTCTGCCTCTGAGGCTGTCTCTGTGGTCAGCTAGCCACCCCTGCTCAGAGGCAGCGGCCCTCACACCCCCGCACCAGGGGCGGACGTGGGCTAGTGCAGCAGAACCAGCGTGGGCTTTGCATCGTGTGTGGGACTCCCTCCATATGGCCACTGCTTCCTCGTTTGCCACCTGCCTTGGTCGGCTCATATCACAGTTGCTTGGTTCATCCTTCTGTTATCATTTCTAAGTCACAAAGAGAAATCCACAATTCCAGAATTCTTAAAGGCAAAAAGGGCCCACCTGCCCGTTGGCTGTGACAGTTTTGGCAGTTGGGGAAAGGAATGTGCCTGCAGCCCTGTCCCCCTCGAGGTGACCTCCTGAAAACGCATCCTTCTACGGCTCGCCCCTGCTTCCTCCGGCACCTTTGCTCGGAAGGCCAAATCTCTCTGTTCGTTAACACCTTCTCATCTCACTCTGGTTTTCTGAATTTCTTTTAAACCCTGTGAACTAGACATTGACGAGTGCAGGATTTCTCCTGACCTCTGTGGGAGTGGGATCTGTGTCAACACGCCGGGCAGCTTTGAGTGTGAGTGCTTCGAAGGCTACGAGAGCGGGTTCATGATGATGAAGAACTGCATGGGTAAGCCGCTCGGGTCTGCACACCGGTCTAGCACAGACTCCTTAGCGCGACCTTGGCCTGTCTCAGAGCTATGAACAGCATGCTTGGCAAGGAGCTGTGGCGAGAGAGAGAACAGATCTAAGTGTCAGACAGGAAATCTGCTTCTTGATAGCTCTTGGGGAGCCGCAGCCCCTTGGTGCCTTAATGGCAGTGAGATATTGAGACTGGGTTCTGCTTATTTGTAGAATCTGAAGTCACCACAGACTAACTGCTGAGGAGGGAGTCACTGAAAATGTATGGTGTTGGGTGGTGACCCCCAAATTTATATTGTCATGCAAATCCCATGTTCTTTTCCTTACTTGTGTGTTATTACAAACACTCTTGGCATTGCCCACCTTTTAGCCCATGGTTTCATTTTTAGCAACTTATAGGACTCACCTCATGGGATGCGGAAAGTGATCAGTCCAAGAGTTTTCTTTCACTTTGATTAGAGATAGAGACATATGGTGTCTGGAGTTCAGAGTGATATAAAGCGAATATTGTTTATTTTTACCTCTCATGAGTCTGCTCATTTCATACAAGTAAAAGCCTTGATAGCTCACTATCTTTTCAGAGTACAACTTTAACCTTTTATCTAGTGATCATAAAGTGAGGAGAGCTTAGCCCATCTCTTATTAACCCACCTCTCACATTTGAGTCGCAGTGACCTCAGATAATGAATCTTTCTCCCATGCTGTGTGCGTGAACGTTTTTTCCTCAGAGTTCTTTAATGGCTCTCACGTTTTTACCTTTCAGACATTGACGAATGTGAACGTAACCCTCTCCTTTGTAGGGGTGGCACCTGTGTGAACACTGAGGGCAGCTTTCAGTGTGACTGCCCACTGGGACACGAGCTGTCACCATCACGTGAGGACTGTGTGGGTGAGTTTGTCTCCTCAGCACATAAACCCTCCCAGTTCAACCAGTAAAGATCATAAAGATCAGATGTCATTCTCATGAACTGGTTGTTTTTGGCCTGTGAAATCTAACAGATTAAAATTTGGGAATTCAGAGTCCGTACATTTGGATTCAGGCTGTGTCTTTAGAAAACGCTTACCCCGGTTCCCCTCTTTTTCGTTACAAGCGCACTGGAAAGGACCCTGTGGGAGGGACCCTGTGTCAGGCCTTGTAGTTCCCTCCTCCGGGTCGGCTGGGATGGGACATACGCTCCCCTTGGAAGGGCTGCTCCCTGATGGTTTGCCTGTTCGCACACATGTGCACAAGAATCCACTCGGTGCCCCGTGTCAGTCATCACAGGGTCTGCTCACCTGTGTGGGAGCTCACGCGCTCCCTCCAACCCCCTCCTCACAGAAGCACTGAGGCCTCTTTACTGGCCCTGAGCTCAGGATGGGGGGCGGAGGATGTAGGTGCGACCACGGCTGGTCTTGAAGAAGCATTCCATAGGCTTTAAAGCTTTGATTTAGCCAGGAAATGTTTTCCTCACAGTAAATCTTTCTTGAAAGTGTAAGCAAATAAAACGGTTTAAAATAGACAGATCCCACACCCCCAAATAAAAACATAACTTGAGCACACCTCCCGACTACTCATGTATTTATTTATAACCCATATTTATATCGCTATGCTAATGATCAGGTGAATCTTAAATCATAGACCAGACATTTTATTTATTTTTTTAATTTTTAATTTTTTTATTGAATGAAAGATTCTTTAAATTCTGTCATGCTTTACAATTCTCAGAAGTTTTGCATTCATGCTTTTGTATAATCCCATAATAACCCTTTTTTTTTTAACCCCTACCGCTGTCTTGCCCCTCCACCGTTTCCTCTCCCCACTAGTAACCACTAGTTTGTTCTTTGTATCTGTGAGTCTGCTTCTTTTTTCAAACAGACATTTTTAAAAGGTGAATTTAAAGGTTTTAAATATTTTTAATTCCACTTTAATAGTTCAAAAAGCTTTTTCACACAGATAATTACAGAATATTTATTCATGGTTGTGATACCAGTGGTCCAGAGATCTGTTTCTAAGTTCAGTTTATTTTGCTAATTAATTTTCATGGGTTTTATAGCTGAAAAAAAAGTTCCCCTCAATGATATAATGTACATTATAAAATATGTATTTTTGCATGTTCAATAAGATAAATATTTCATGATTATAAACATAAATCTGCCACATCGTCTTCTTAGTGATTTTGAGAATTTGGGGTGAATTTCTTGTTATATCTGATTTTTACCTTAGATTGTGTTTGACAGGTAACTTGTGTGAGGAAATGTCACTCTACCATTTTCTTGCTCTTCTCTTTTTGCATTATTAGTACTAGTTTCTTCCACAGATCTTTGCAGGCATTTTTTTTAAGGCATCTGCCCATCTTATAAGGGTTAGTTTCCTAAAAAACAGGCAATATAATCTGTAATCCACCTATCCAGGCCCTCTAAACACAATGCCATGAAAACTTAAAAACTGAGGGCCCTATTTTCAGCCCCTCTGTTTTGTGGAACCAGCTGTCTTCCCTCAGGAACCTTCATGTTATTTAGACAACACATAACCATCCAGTTAAGACCAGCTGAGGGTGCCAGTGTAAATTCATAGATTAAGTATTAACAAGTTTTATTTCTTGCATGTGCTAGGTGGATGTGGTCTAATGTGGTACTCACTAGCCACACGTGGCTATTTAAATTCTATCAAAATTAAATAACGTTAAAAATTCAGTTCCTTAGTCACAGTATCCATGTTTCAAGCACTCAGTAACAGCTACATATTGGACAGCACAGATACGTAACAGTTGCACCAATGTAAAAAGTTCCACTGGAGAGCACTGTTGTAGATAGAACTAAGAGAAATAGAGATTCTGGCGTTTCTTTGAATTGCTGCAAGAGACCATCTTACTTCCCCTGAAGTAAATAAAGCCCTTTGGAGACCATTGCTCTGATGCTGCATGTTCTTGGTAGTTTAAGTGGTGTTGTGATTTCATAAAACATTAACTCTGTGTATCTTTTTATAGATATTAATGAATGCTCCCTGAGTGACAATCTCTGTAGAAATGGAAAATGTGTAAACATGATCGGAACTTATCAGTGCTCCTGCAATCCTGGGTACCAGGCCACGCCAGACCGGCAGGGCTGTACAGGTAAGGGTAGGCCAAGCAGGTCTGGAAGTTGTATTTCTCAAGTCAGTAGAGGAATGCTTCTGGCACGGAATATATAATGACGCTGATGGGAGTCCTTTGTCCTAAAAACAAATCTAAGAATGGGGGCAGATGCCATGGTTTGGTGGTTTTGCAGAGGAACCTCTGGTTTTATAATAAGAAACATCCTATATTTCTCTCTCTATATATATTTCATCCTATATGGTATATCTGAGTTCTTTAATCTTAGGTTACTGGAGCTGAATGTCAAATGAAATGCTGTCTAAAAGGAAGTGAGAGGAACTAAGAAAGGCTAATGTCACAGTGATCAATCAACATGAATAGTGGGGAGAAAAATCCAAAGCCACTGAAGCATTGTCTGCTTAAGAAGAAGTAGAAAAACTCTCTTTTTTTTTTTTTAAGGAAGTATCCCTGACAAGTAACGTTGTGGCAATGTTTTTACAGATATTGATGAATGTATGATAATGAACGGAGGCTGTGACACCCAATGCACTAATGCAGAAGGAAGCTATGAATGTAGCTGCAGTGAAGGTTATGCCCTGATGCCAGATGGGAGGTCGTGCGCAGGTACAGGAAGGAAAATACACAGACTTTGTACATCTGGTTAATCTTACCTTACAAATCTGGCTCCACATATTTTGTGTGGAACTGGATGAAAAAAAAATGCATGAGCTTAATAAAAGTCATCCTTGTTTTTCATTTGATTTTGATTTTGTATCATCAGATATCGATGAATGTGAAAATAATCCTGATATCTGTGATGGTGGGCAGTGTACCAACATTCCTGGAGAGTATCGCTGTCTGTGTTACGATGGCTTCATGGCTTCAATGGACATGAAAACATGCATTGGTGGGTACCATAAGAACAGGATAAATATTTATGTACAGTATGCACACACACACACACACATACGCACATAAGAAGAAAAGGCTTTTTTGGTTATTTTTAAAATTCAAACCATTGTATTAGAAGATGTGAAAGCCGAAAAGGAAGAATTATTTGAAAAAAAAAATCCTTAAAGACAATATATTTATCCGTAATACTGTGTCCTGCAAATACATTATATTTTAAACGTTATTTGTGTATCTCATTAGTATGCTATTCAGTTTAAAAGATAGCTTTTGAATTACTAGAATAAACAAGTATTAACCAAGGTGTTGAAAATCAATTTCCTAGATGTGAATGAATGTGACTTAAATTCAAACATCTGCATGTTTGGGGAATGTGAGAACACCAAGGGGTCCTTCATTTGCCACTGTCAGCTGGGGTATTCAGTAAAGAAGGGGACCACAGGATGCACAGGTAGGTCTCAAGCTTGTATCCTCTGTGTTTCAGCTTCTTATATTTCAGAGGTTAACCTTCAACATCATTTGTTCCCTGGAATTTCTTGTACTTTCACCCACACCAGGTTGTGACAGTTATGTGTTGAGTAACTGGCCCAGAGCACGTGTGATGCGTTTGTCTCTTCTCTGTGGTAGATGAGCACGGTCTCAGCTACCAAGCCGCAGACCTGGCTGCGTGCTTGGACACGGAGTGGGAGAATGGGTGTGGAATCTGGCCCCCATGGTTCTGATGTGCTCCTGGTAGCTCCTGGGGCAGCGTTCACTTTCTCCTGCCCAAACAGGAGATATTCGTAAGGAAGAAGCACCAAAAGACCTGGAGGAATCCCAGGTGTTGCTGAGTTTTGCAGTTCTTTTAAACTAACAAAAATTAATCTAAACTTATATTTAGACTCTTTTCCTTCCTTTCTTTCCCCGATCTTTTTCTCTCCTCTTCTCTCCTCTCTTTCCATTTGCTTTTGCCTTCTCTTCTCCCTGCCCAAGTTTCCTCTCTTCCCTTTTTTTCTTTGTTCACCCCATTCATTTTATCTCTTATTCTTGTTCTCTACTAAATAGTTTTAGCCTTTTGAAGGGCGGATGGGGGTTGAACTCCCAAGGTCAGTGGTTTGGGCCAAACGTCCATCTTTGCTCAAGGCTCTCATGTGGTATTTCGCTCAAGCCAGGTGGTGGGTGACTTAGACTGCAGCCTAGGCCTTAAACTGACACCTCCAGGAAAGAGCAAGTAATGAAAGAAGAACTCTGCATGTTCATATGTATGTGTACCACATACACAGACACTATATACATAATACTGATAAAAGCATCTGGTCATTTTCCAGATAACATTTCCAGTGATTATTTTTATATATTCTGGCTGGCAATTTCTTTCAGGGAAGGCCTTGTTTAATTTGGATCATGAACTTCCAAATCCTGTTGGAGTCTAAACATATTAAAAGTAAAAGTGACGTTAATGTTTTCTCTGTGTTTACTTTAAAATTTTGCCTATACAGAAATCTCTTGGAAGTAGAATTAACTAGGTTGTATCTTATCTTCATATTAACTACGGTTTCTCAGATGTGGATGAGTGTGAAATTGGTGCCCACAACTGTGACATGCATGCCTCATGTCTAAACGTCCCAGGAAGCTTCAAATGTAGCTGCAGAGAAGGCTGGGTTGGAAATGGCATCAAATGTATTGGTGAGTATTTTGCAAATGTAAATAACCTTTGTTAAGACACAAAATCCCCAGAGGCTATTCTTTGCACAGTTGTTAACCTACATGCTTGAATAGGAACATGCCTCTTATTTTCATTTATTCTCTTGAAAATTAAAGGCTGTCTCGTTGCAAGATAATTCTTGCCTAAGAGTTTCCTTTAACCTTGGTATAAATGATCAAATTACAACAGTATGCCTTGGCATCTGCTTTTTAATGTGGTGTTGTTCAGTAAAAATTATTTGATGTGCAACCAGAAATCCAAACAGCTGTAGGATGAAACATGACTAATATATTTTTCCAGTTTTTTCATAGAGTAACAGTGAGATTTAAAACCCAGTGAAATAAATGAAGGGAATGAAAAGATTTTTTTCAGATAACCTAGGTCTATAGTAAGTGGTCAATACCAGCTTCTTAATAGAAAATAGAATTCTTCTTCCAGAGAAATCTAAATGTTTTGGATTCCAAGAAGCCAGATTAGAAGGAGAATGTGAAGGCAGTTGCCATTCTCCAAGTTTTATAGTTCTTGACCAGAGTCTAATAAGTCCTTTATAGCTGTGAGGCAAGGAACTGGATTTTACCCTTGATGTCATTCATAGTGCTGCTTGGGACGTTCAGTGTTTTACGTGCCTCAACAATAAGGCATGATGCAGCTCGTAAAAATTATCCAGGTCTATTTAAAATACAAATTCAAGCAAGCAAAACCGACCTCCCCATGATTACTCATTAAAACCTGATAAGCTTGCAGCAAGAATTAAAGGATAATTTTAAGATCTCTTATTAATAATATTAGTTAATTTGAATGTACTTTCTTACCTACTCAATTGTTTTATACTTGTCAGATGTTTATGAGCTGACTCCAGAATTTGAGTTAACATAGTTTTTAAATAACTTTGCTAAGGAAGGTTCTCTCATGGTGTCACTAAGTCCACTAGCTACCCACTTGAGTCCAGCCGTTCCTCTATCATTAATCTCACAACTTTTCAGCTATATCCCCATTCCCATTTTTCTAGTCGCATTTGTTTACTGTTTTTCTCTCCTCTAGCCTCCCTTTTTTTCTGCTTCTTGTCCGCCTATCACTCTGGCCAGCTATCGAAAAATAGCCTGCCGCTAATACAAAAGATTTAACCGTGTCCAGGCACCTCTCCTCCAAAATGTCATCCAAATCCATCCACTCCTTTCCATCTCCATCGCCCTGCTCTCGTGGCAACCGTTCTCTCTCTCAACCTGCCCCCCACCCCAACCCTTTCTCTCTGTTCACTCCCCCTCAGGTCCTCCCGCAATCCATTCTCCACATTGCAGCCAGGTAGATTTTTTTAAACCATGGATCTGATTTCTTCACAATTGTCATTTTAATCCATTGAATTTAGGATCAAATTCAGCTTCCTTCACATGGTTTACAAGACCCTATGGCATCTTCCCACTATCTCTCCAGCTTCACTTTCCATCGTCCTTGGTCTCCTACATTGTGCTTTATCACTCTGACCTCCTTTAATTTTTGTCACATCAAAGCTCTTTTCCTTCTCAGTGTTTTTATATGTGCTTTTCCCTCTGCAAGGAAGACCCATCCCTACTTCTGTTCGCAGGTCAACTCTTGCTCATCCTTCAGGTGCGAAGTTAACTAAAAATTACTTCCTCAGTGGAGCTTTCCTAATTCCTGCAATCCGAATTAGACACCCTTCTTATTTCCTCATACCTTGTAACTTTTCTTCATGGTACATGTATAACAGGATTTAATTTAATTTAATTTTCTGTGTTTAACATCTGTCTTTTCCACTAGACTAGGGGCTCCATGAGGTCAAGAATCATTATCTTGGTTTCCTCATCTATAAAATGAACTTGAAAATTCTATGGTAATTGTCCTGCTCTGAAATTCAGTATTATCTTGAAAATTGACCCCTTTTCTAGTGATAAGGTAGCCAATGATAAAATTCACCCTCAGTAGAAATCAGAAGGAAATCTAGGCCTGGTTTTCTTTTAAACATTACAATTCTAGTTGATTAGACAGCTCACAAAACGCTTGAACTAATTATTTTGGCCCATGTTTATAGCATGAACATTTTGGATCATAGGTCTGAGGTCTTAGAAAATTATATAGAACTGCAACTTGACCAGTAAACTAAAATACATTCCATTTGGCCAGTTTTTGGCCAGTTTACATTTAAATTAAGACAAATGAAAACCTTCCTGGGTGTTTAAATATTCCATTTTCATTTCTGAACTTTATTGCTACGTTCTCGTGACATGCAGATCTGGACGAATGTTCTAATGGAACCCACCAGTGCAGCATAAATGCTCAGTGTGTCAATACCCCGGGCTCCTACCGCTGTGCCTGCTCCGAAGGGTTCACTGGAGATGGATTTACCTGCTCAGGTGGGTGAGGTCCTGATTTTCATGCAACGCTCTGTATGTTTTCATCATTAGAAGAAAACTGTAGGTAAAGGAGGCTGAAATCACTACCTCTGTTTTTACGCTTGACTTAAGGTGAATATGTATCTTTTGCTTACATTAAACACAAAAACCTGGAAATTTTTAAAAATAATGGCATTTATTACTATCATGTACTCTTAGTGACTGTCATTTCCTTTTATTCATTAATTAACGTAATGGTCAAAACTACAGGCTCCGAGTCAGGCCATCTGGATCCAGATCTTGCCTATGCTGCTTACTGGCCATATAGCCTTAAGTAAATGACTTAACCTGTGTGTCCTTAGTTTCTCCATTTTGAAATGGACATGGTGGTAATAATAATAATAAATACTATTTCCCTTTTTCTTTTATATCATTGAATGAATGACATGCTGGGAAAACTTATACAGCTTCTTAAAATAAAATCTATGACCTACCCAATCACTGCTATTTATTGTGTTTATCAAAATCTCAGTTTATCACATGGTATTGAAAGGATTAAATGGAATAATCCAAGTAAAGAGCTTAGAAACATGCATCATCAGAGCTTAATAAATGTGAGTAAATTCACTCTGCATTCCTTGAGGATAAAACATCCACTCATTATATTCACGTAAAAGACTAGATCATCTTGCTGGACTTAAAGAATGTTACTTTTAAGCTTGAGAGATAGGTGTTTCTCAGTTGAATTTCAGTGCACACTTTAAACCCCAAATTAAAAGATAGTTTTTTTCTAATTATTGACATCAAAAACACAGACTTACAGTTTTCTAATGCCTCTTTAAGAAAACATGTTTATTCAGTTGTAAAGCTTCCTTACTTTTAAACCTCGGGTACTGCCACCTTTCTTAGCATGTCTCTGCACCGTGGTGTGAGGGCAGGGGCATGGCCTTGGTATCAGACACAGCTGGACCTAGACCCTGGCTCAGCTGCAGATTAGATCACTGTGACTCCCAGGCATCAGTCGCCTCCTCTTAGCCTCGGGTTCTTCCTCTTCTAAACCTCACAGGGTTGGTGAACTAAGTGAAAACATGAATGTCAGGCAGCTAGCACACTCTCTGGCAAATGTTAGGCCCTCAATAAACATTGGTTTCTTCCCTTCCCCCCTTTTTCCGTTTGATAGAATCAAAGAAATTGTCTTTAAGTTCTATGAATAATACTCATTTGTGTAATTAAAATAAGAATATTTTAATGAGATTGTAATGGCATGAAAGAAACTTTCCTCACTCCCATAGAGTGTCCCTTACTTGCTTAAAAATACTTGAACTAGTGAAAAAGTTGTTCATTTTAGTACTGTAATGTTTTCAAATGAATTAACGCCATTTTAAGATTAATTCCAATGTTCTTGGTTATATCTAAATGATGTTGGTGTAACACAGATGCATCAAATTAGCATTAAAGAGAACTGAGACAGATGTGAGAGACACCTCGTTCCTCCTGTTTATCATAATGGAATTGAATGTTAGGGCATAAACAGCTCTACTGTCAAGTTGTATACCCTTATTTAGGTGTATATGGATAATTGTTGTTTGATGTTGATGAGCACTAACTCAAGCCAGTGAGACTGGTTTAGTTATAGAGCAAAGAAAAAAATGTCATGAGATTTGGAACTTAATAGAGATGTAATTTGCTCCTTCAACAGATGTTGATGAGTGTGCAGAAAACATAAATCTCTGTGAGAATGGACAATGCCTCAACGTCCCGGGTGCATATCGCTGCGAGTGTGAGATGGGCTTCACTCCAGCCTCAGACAGCAGATCCTGCCAAGGTGGGTCACCAGGATTCCAACTCATTTCCAAGTTGGATCAACTACAGCAAATGAAACCACAAAAAGGGCTGAACAGGCTCCACCTGGAAGCAGAATACACAGCACATGCTGCACACATAAAAGTCATTTGTTTAAGCATGGATTATTTTGCCGAATGAATAATGATGAAGGTGGCTTTCATCTCTTACGAAGTTTTCCTGGCCAAGGGCCAAGAGCCAAGAGTTGGAACTTCGGCTTATTCGTTTTTTTTTTTAAAACTATTTCTTTTTTTATCACTAAATGAATGAAATGTGGATAAACTGTTCAGCTTTTAAAATATATTGTGTACCTCAATCACTGCTATTTAATGTGTTTATCAAAATCTAAGTAGCTCATTTTTGGCATTACCTTTATGCTTTAGTCAACTGTCTGTATGTCTGGGACTGGAAGTCCTCTTCAGGGACTCATCAAGAGCTGCACCTTTTGCTTAATAGTCATGTCTCCTGCCTCTAAGTTATGACATCACCCCCTTTCCTAGAAATGGGACTTCGTGACTAGTGTGATATCTTTCCAAGAAAAAGAATTTGGATTTTCTTTTACATTAGAGACTCAATTCACATTACATAGAGTTTGGGCCATCATTGTGTTCATAAGAGTACATGAAAATGTAAATAAAGGAAGAGGATTGAAAACAATTCATATGCCATAAGGTTTTAACAAAATTAGTGATTCATAGAAAACCTTAGGAAAAAAACTCAGGCTAACTGCTAGCAAAGATTATAAAATGAAACCAGATTACAGGCTTTCCCTACATGAGTATCTAATCAAATGAACAGAAATAGTAAATGCCAGCACATGCACACACACACACACACACACACACACACACACACACACTTCACCAGCATCAACCAAACAAAACTTATACAATCTGGGGTAGCTTGGAGTAGAGCCTGACTCTGCCCCACCACCAGAAGTGTCACTGAAGAAAGAAAGTGTGCCTAAAAGATCATGGAAATTTCCATAAATATCTACCATTAAAGATCATGGAAATTTCCATAAATATCTACCAATTTGGAGAGAATCAGAATGAGAGGATGAATAGGAGTCTCCGGGAAGATGATATTAGAAACTGAAAGTATTCATGCTACTACTTTGACCTGCTAGGTTGGGCAGAATCTAAACCATTTTATACAAGGCAGCTGTAGAATGAGCTTTATTTTTTTCCTAGTCCTGGTTCCTTCTAAGCACTGAAGTCAATTAGTAGAAACTGTGAGTCAATGTGTTTATGGAATTACATGATTTATTACCCACGTCAGCTTGACAAGAATTGGTGGGAAAAGGGACAAGTTAGCAGTAGCCAGACACTTCTGCCAACATAAAATTTCAAAATTAATCCTTTATACATAAGACAGCATTTCCCTTTCATAATTCTGTTCCATTATTTGTGGCCTAGGGGTCTTCCAAAACTTCTCCGAGAACCTCCCTCAAGGTGATGCCAAATAGCTTCTGTTTACTGTACTTCCCCAAAATATGTTGTTTCCATGGAGAGAAATCCCAGTTGCCAGGGCACCTGAGAGTGGCACACATGTAGCTCACCCTCTGCTCCATTTAACCAGATGCCAAATTTTGAGATCCCCAAAATGTAATTCCATGGTTCTGCCTGTTTCTCCTTGGTTTTGTCTTCTCTCTTTCTATGAGATCTGGTACATCTAGACAGTTTATCCTGAATTTATTACTTTAATTCCTTGATATTTTCCCATCTTATTATAAATTGATGCCCCTTTGAATTGATCCTCTAATCAACATTTTCCACTCAGCATCTAGCTCTAATCATAAATTCTCAGAATTTCTATAGAGTTTAAAAAACTGCTGGAGTTGGCCATTTCCCAGTATTCTTCACCAAAATGGGAAAGTACAGAACCTGCAAGAACCTCCTCAGGGACAGGTTAGGACTCCATCAGATGGAGTAAACCCAGACACAGAGCATTTCGTATGATTTCCAAAGAGAGAGCAGGGGCCAGGTTCACCAACAAAGAGCCCACAGAGCCCAGTGGAGGTCCTCCCATCCGTATTTCTCCTCTTCCCCCACCTTATGAAACTCTGGGCCACAGAATAGAAGCTATAATGAAACCCATACCCCAAGCTGTCTTCCAAAGAAAGCCCAAATCAAAAGAGAAGGGAGCATGTCGAGCAGCTCCATCTAAACTGTATCAGAGTACAGTTGACACTTGAATAACATGGGGGCTAGGGACACCTACCCTCAGCACGGGGGGAAATCTGTGTATAACTTGTAGTCGGCCCTCAGTGTTCACAGTTCTCCGCATTCGCGGTTCCATGTCCACACATTTAACCAACTGCAGATAGTGTAGTTGTACTACATACACTGTAGTATTTACTATTGAAAAAAATCCATGTATAAGTGGACCTGCACAGTTCAAATGTATGTTGTTCAAGCATCAACTGTATATAAAACTCTTGAAAGAGCTGACCAAGTACTGTGTAAACAAACTGAAACAACGGCAACTGTGCAGGTGTTCTATGGAAACAACAACAACAAAAAAGCATACAAAAAGCAGATAAATAATCAATCCAGAGTAGAGGAAAACTACTCAAGGAACAAGAGCAAATTTCGCATAGGTATACTGTACCACAGACAACCTTAATAAAAACATATGATTGAACAAGTTCAAAGTGATTATAAAAACAGAAAAAAAGACAAAAAGAGATATTGCAGAGTTAAGGGAAACAAAAAACGTGGACCAATGCAGCAAAATAAGAGAACAATTAAATAGACACAGCAAAGAACAGAGGAGATGAAAATGTAATTACTACCATAGAGAATGGACGTGAGATAATCACAGTGAAAAAAAAGGGGGAGAGGTTAAATTAACACTATTAGAGAAAAGACAAAGACCATAAACTTAAGTATAATGGGTGTTTCTGAAGTGAAGAGTCCCTAAAAATTGAATAGAAAAAAAGTATTAAACAACCAAACATTTTCCTGAAATAGAAGAAGGAACTGAATATACAGGAAGAAGTAAATCATTTATATTTAGCCTTATTGAATTTGTCAACTTAAGTAATAGAGATTCTTCAAACTGCAGATAGAAAAGGCAAGTCATGAACAAAACAAACATTCAGTACCAACACACATTAGAATGCTGCCCTCACAGTTATAAGGACACATGTGACAAGAATGTTATACCTCAGAGTTAGTTAATTATAAAGACAATAGACAGGGCTTCCCTGGTGGCACAGTGGTTAAGAATCCTCCTGCCAGTGCAGGGGACACGGGTTCGAGCCCTGGTCCGGGAAGATCTGGCATGCCGAGGAGCAACTCAGCCAGTTGCGCCAGCAACTGAGCCTGTACTCTAGAGCCCATGCGCCACAACTACTGAAGCCCGTGCACAACAACTACTGAAGCCCTCGCGCCTAGAGCCCATGCTCCGCAACAAGAGAGGCCACCGCAATGAGACCACAATGAAGAGTAACCCCTGCTCACCGCAACTAGAGAAAGCCTGCACGCAGCAACGAAGACCCAACGCAGTCAAAAATAAATAAATAAAATAAATAAATTTATATTAAAAAAAAGACAATAGACATATCCTGACAAGTGAAATAATTCAGAAAGAAACCACCTGTGGGCTCTCCCTTCTTGTCTTGGGCAAAAAAAAAACAAACAAAAACAAAAGAAACACACAACTTATCAGCAATGAAAAACAGCCAATCAAGAAATAAATGGAGAAGTGACAATAAAAACATTATTGATTCCTTTAAAGAATTAGTACTAAATACTGTAGAGATTATGGTAAATGCCATGAACATTTAAAAAGTGAAAATAATATGAATAACAAAAATGAGTTGGAAGCATATATGGATGCTAATTGTTAATCATCATTGTATAGAATCCATTAATACTGTCTTAAAATTGTGTTTGAATTTTAGCATAAAGCCAAAAGATGATACAGTTTTAGTGTTTTCATCAATTCTTAACATTAGAAAGCATTTTAGAAGATACTGAGATAATGAAAAATTGATCTGATGCATGGAAATTGTTTCAGGTTTACTTTCTGTGAATATGCATTGAGAAATATCAATATTTGGAATGGTGTTCATCCAATTACAATGATAATTCTGGATAGAAGCATTTTTGAGTGATTTTTGTTCTTGCTATCTTATTTTCTGTGTTTCCTATCTTTTCTGTTTCCTATCACCACTTTTCTGTATTGTTCAAATTTCTGAATATGCATCAATTTTATAAAAACAAGACAGTATTCTCTTAAAATACCTTATTCCATGCAACTTTTATGTTATTTAAATGGAAGTTATTTCTAATAAAGTTCACTTAAAAGTAAAATGCATACGCAGAAGGCTGATAGTACAATTCCATTTCAATTTATAGATTAACACAACTCAATTATAAACTAACTTAATGAGTCTTTACTGATTTATATAAAAAGAATAACTTTGTTTATTGCCCCAACACAAGTAAAGACAACTTTACACATCAATTGAACTTCTAGACACAATTTGAACCATACTTTAAATATGAGATAGTTGAAATGCTTTATTTTGACAATCATGAATGACCAACAGACCCGTTTATACTTAAGATATAACTGTCTCAAGACAGCATTTTAGAATGACTTGTCTAGTCTAGCCTAAAATGGCATGCCTGGTCTGCATTCTCAGAATATGAGGTAATTTGTGTACAAAAATGTCCATCCTCTTCCTATGAGTAGAAATACAGATTACTTCTACAGCTGTACAGGCACACTGTGCCTTCATTTTCATATGAATGAGGGAGGAGTAATAACTTCTTGTTTATTTTGAGTTAAAGCTTCATGGAAGACTTTCATAAACTGAATTTATGATTTCAGTCCAATAGAGATATCTTAATGAGATTTGGAGGAATGTGGGGCAATGGATGATCTTATTATACACTACTGGGAAAAAACTTCTTTCCCTGTTTATAACTGATTTTATTATAACAGATCAGATTATATAATATAATAAAAAAGAAGTTAAAAAAAATTAAACTTAAATAATTTAAAAGATATATTTAATATTTAAAATATTTATGTTGTATATTTTGTATGTGGTAGATGTTTATAAAACATCTGCTCTTTTCACTTAATTATTAGAATCTTTGAATTTGTTTTTATCTTTAATTTTTTACAATCTTATTGCTTTAACACGTTCATATTTAATTTCTAAAAAGTTTTTATGCCCTCAGCCAATTTTTTTCTTAAGTATTTTACAGCCCAAGACAGTAAAATACTGTCAATAAAATAAGATAATATTCTTTCATATTTCTGCCCCATATGAACATTAGTTGCTTGCCATTTACGTGACATCCCTGGTCAAAGAAAAAGAAAATCTTTTGCTGCATGAAAACATCTGAGGAGATAGAATAATTTATTAATATCATACAGTAAATCTAAATGTCTTTGTAATCAAGAGATTACTATTTTTTTTAATCTCCAGATATCGATGAATGCTCCTTCCAAAATATTTGTGTCTTTGGAACATGTAATAATTTGCCTGGAATGTTTCATTGTATCTGTGATGATGGTTACGAATTGGACAGAACCGGAGGGAACTGTACAGGTATGGCCAGTTAAGGGCTTAATTGTGTTCTTATTAGTTGAAATGAACATTTTGTGCTAGATATAGAAGTTCCTCAAATTTCTGCTTAGCCTGCTATGCCTTGGGCTATGCATTTTTTTGAAAAAGAAAATTACATTCTGATACATTTATCGTTTTATTATTTTTTTATTAATTTTTATTGGAGTATGGTTGCTTTACAATGTTGTGTTAGCCTCCACTACACAACAAAATGAATCAGCCATACACAGACAGATATCCCCTCCCTTTTGGACTTCCCTCCCGTTTAGGTTACCACAGTGCATTAGGTAGAGTTCCCTGTGCTATACAGTATGTTCCCATCAGTTGTCTATTTTATACATAGTGTCAATAATGTATATGTGTTAATCCCAGTCTCCCAATTCCTCACAGCCCACCCCTTTCTCCCTTGGCTGATACATTTATTTTTAACTATGGAATTGATCCATTGTAATATAAACAACTTAATATTAAATATCCAACACAAAATTAGTAAAGTATTTCTTTGTATATATTTATGATGTCCACATATATGTACAAGTATATAATACCTATGTTTAAGTCTAAGCAAACAGTGATAAAATGTTTTTCTTCAGAATTGCAACATTCATTATAATTTATTTACTAAGGATATTAAATGATATCATCATGAATACTGTGTGACTGATCTATGGAAACTGCTTTAGGTGTATACAAGTATTTCATTTTTATTTCATTGTTCTGAGTCCCTCCTAAAGATTTTTAGTCTACTGACTTGTAAAATTTCCACCAAATTCTTTGGAACAGCAGTAGGCACAAGGAAAGTAAAGATGTTAATGTGGGCATTTTAAATGTTTTTCCTAGATATTGATGAATGTGCAGATCCAATAAACTGTGTGAACGGCCTATGTGTCAACACTCCTGGTCGCTATGAGTGTAACTGTCCACCCGATTTCCAGCTGAACCCCACCGGTGTGGGTTGTGTTGGTAAGCAAAAGCTATATGAAACAAATGAATAGAAGTACATAGAGTTAAATACTCATACTCTCTTGTGATGACCATTTACTACAATTAACTTGAGAACAAAATAGTAGTCCTTTACCTTAAGAAACTCTAGATTACCAAAATATATGGTCACTTTTATCCTGCTTATCTTCCAATATATTTTGGAACAGGAATTTTTGAGACATCTGCTCCCACCACCTCCTCTCACAGACTTGGGAACCAGGGCCCTAGAGGTGCAGTCATTTGTTCAAGGTCTCAGAGCTTGCAAATGGCAGAGCTGAAGCAGTATCCCGAGTTGCCTGGCTCCCTGTCCAGTACATTGGCCAGGACAGATGTGGAATCAGTTTTACAAAATGAGTATGTTTCAGGTTTATGCATGACAGCTGACAGGCAAGCAGTTAATGGCATTTATAGGACCGTTTCAGGTATATGTTTTTTCAAAACCAAGAAAATATAGAATAAAATTTGAGTTAGCTATGATTAAATTCCCATTAAAATTTCTAGTAAGGTTGTTTGTGCCTTTTTCTTCTGCAAATTATTTTCAAAATGACTTACAAATATAAAAAATTAAAAAGGTTCACTGGATGCATATGGCAGATAACAAGGACTGTTTTTCCTGATACCAAAGGCTAAGAATATGCAAACTCTGTGAACCAGCAGTTCCTCTCTGGGCTTTAGATATCAAATAAAGTAACTTACAGTCCCATACGGAAACATAAGGAAAAATATTCAGTGCCTCATTATTTTCAGTGGCAAGAATTTAGAAGCCATATTTGGAGAGTGGATAGATTGAAAAAGAAATCACAGTTGAATACTGTGGAGTTGACGGATTGGATGTTATAAAGATGGAATGAGGTATACGACGAAATACCATTTATAGAAATTTAAAATGTGCACACGAAAACAAAAACACTAATTTTGCAGGAGCACAGACCAAAAAAATAATATTAAACACATTCATATGGTTGGGTAGGGGATGAGGAATGAGAATGGAGAGCAGGGATAAAAGAGAGAGAATGGGAGGGAAGGAGGAAGGAAGGATGAATGAATACAGGCCTAGTGAGAGCAGAACCATGAGTTAACACCTCTGTCTGCACCTGAGATTCAGCAACAAAAACAAAAACAAAAACAAAAAAAAGAGAAAAGTAAAATAATAAAAAGCTGCCCCAGTGATTATAATGTGCAGCTGGAGATGAAAACTACTTGGTAGACTGAAATAAGGACTTTGGATTTTACTCTGATTGAGGTGGGACACCACTGGGAGTGGCCCGACCCAAGGTAATGCTTCTGAAGGATGACTCCGGCTATGGTGGGAAAAATAGACTATAGTTGGGTCCAGAGATGAGTTAGGAAACAATTGCAATAGTCCAGGTGAGGGATGATGGTGGCTTGAACTCAGGTTGTAGTGATTTGGAAGCAGTAGTCAGTCATCAGATTCCAGATATATTTTGAAAGTAGTGTTGACAGACCTTATTACTGGATTGAATAAGGCATGATAGTAAGGATTCAAAGTTTGACTGCAAGGTATAGGGCCTGAGCAATTAAAAAATTGGAGGTTCTGTTTATTGAAAACGCAGAAGCCTGGGAGAGGATTGGAGCAGGTTTTGTACGTGGAGGAAAGCGTATCAAGTATGATTTTAGACGTGTTAACTCTAAAATACCTTAGACATCTAAGAGGAGAAATCAAATACTAGGCACATGGCAGAAAGATCTGAGTTCAGGGGAGAGGTGAAAGATGGAACCACAAATTTGATAGTATTTAAAGTCATGGAACTAATGAGGTGATCTAGATGGTAATTATAGATAGAGACAAGACAAAGTCTGAGATTCATTGATCTCTTAAGTAGCTTCCCTAAAGTTGTTACAGACTCGCTTTCCCAAAACCTGCAAAACTCAATGTGCAAGTTGAAACTAAACTGTGGGAGAAGGAAGATTATGGGGAGGAGAGGAAGGAGATGGCGTTATCAATATTTCAGTGATAGGACACATTGCTTTAAATTAACTTATATTGGATTTCACTCCCTTTATTGATAAACTCATGCTATAGATTGATTATAGGAAACTTTTTTTTTAACATCTTTATTGGAGTATAATTGCTTTACAATCGTGTGTTAGTTTCTGCTTTATAACAAAGTGAATCAGTTATACATAAACATATAAGGAAACATTTTTTGCAATCATATTATTAAAGGTCCAGAATGTCCCAGATGAGTAATTGCTTACTATCTTGTTTAGTCCATGATCTATAGGGATGTCTAGACGTAGGAAAGTGTCATTTATTTAATTCCTGCAACTCAGTGTTGAAAAAGTTTAAAGCAAGAGATTATTCTGTTCTGGGGATTAATGTACAGAATTTGAATTTCATCATTTGAGTGACCATTCTCCAAAGAAGGCATTCTTACTCTGATAAGGACAATTTTAAGCTCTTGTGTTGCCCTGCAGACAATCGCGTGGGCAACTGTTACCTGAAGTTCGGTCCTCGGGGCGACGGGAGTCTCTCCTGCAACACTGAGATTGGGGTGGGCGTCAGCCGCTCGTCCTGCTGCTGCTCTCTGGGGAAGGCCTGGGGGAACCCCTGCGAGACCTGCCCCCCTGTCAACAGCAGTGAGTATGGGACGGAAGAAGAGGAAGGAAACGCTGGTAGCTGAGGACTAGCTGCCCTTTTCTTCTGCTGCTAGGGGGTGAGGGAGGTAGTGAGGGTCAGAACTTTGAATCTGGACTACTTTCCATGATTGTGCTGAAACCAGCCAAGAGTATGTCATATAAAAGGAATCTGAATTCCTCTCTTCTTACTGTTTTTCTTGATAATGCTAAAAAGAAAAAATGGTTTTGAACCACAATCCAATATGAATGATGATAATATCAATTCTCCCTGGTGTCACAGATAAAGGCCATTCCTGGTTCTTTTCCACAGTTGTTTTAGTTCAGGTTCATAGATGAGTTGTATTCCTCAAGTCCAGTCATATGATGCCTTAAATTGAAATGTATGTCCTGATATGAACATAGGGGAAACTTTTGAATTGTTGAGTCTTTTAGTTTTTATTTACTAGCCAAAAAGGTTGTGATATAACTTGTCTGAAAATAATTTTTTTCTTTAATGAAAAGCAAATGGATTTTGTTATTCTACTTTGTATATAATTTATGAAGTAATGATCTTACTTCAAGTAAAATGTAATGTACTTCTAAAGATAATGTATTTGAAAAGGCACTAAGGAAAATGTAGATACACCCCTTAGGATGTGTGCTTTGAGCCTGGCAGTTGTTAAGTGCTAATTCATTGTCAGCCTCTTGCACACAGGTATCAAATTTCTTTTTTTCCATTGTTTTGCAGCTGAATATTACACTTTGTGTCCTGGAGGTGAAGGCTTCAGACCTAACCCCATCACAATCATCTTAGAAGGTGAGCATACCTCTAATTGTCAACCAGATTTAAACAAGGTAAAGAACTTACTTTAGAGAAAATCTGGTAGAAAAGTTGGTGTGGAACAGTCCCAACAAGATTATTTTGCAAAATTACAGATGAGCAATTACCAGTCTGCTGAATAACCATTTGTAAATCAGAAAGATTTGACCCATTGCAGTGACCTGATGTGTGATTGTTCTGCAGAGAAAGTCTTTTTATAATTATCCCCAACTTGAATCACCCTCAGCTTGCTGTAATTACTCTTCTCAGATTATAGCAAAGTTCCATGACAAAGCCAAGAAAGTTCATGGTCAGAATAAACCTCCCATCTAAGCGTGCATTCACTTGGATGTGTGGAAGTCTGCAGGTCTTACAGTATCACACATTTGAAAGCTCTCATAGTAACTCTGGTCTTTCCTGATGGTATCTGAGCTGTCTCCCCTTTTGCAGATATTGATGAATGCCAGGAGTTACCAGGTCTCTGCCAGGGTGGAAACTGTATCAACACTTTCGGGAGCTTCCAGTGTGAGTGCCCTCAAGGCTACTACCTCAGTGAGGAAACCCGCATTTGTGAAGGTGAGATAAATTTATACCTAAAAATCATTAGTGCTATTTAAAACAAAATTACTGGTCAGGCCTGGAGAAAAGGGTCCATCTTCAAATTTTATCAAAGGATATGTTGAGACTGGTTCATAGCTTTTTTCTTTTCCTATCAATGCTGCTGAGTTGTATGATGATAGATAAATTAATTTACAGATTATTTGCCACAATTTACCATTATTTTTCTCTGAGTAAATGGGTTGGTAATAAGTGGGGTAAGCTGGAATAGTATGAAAACATTCAGTATCAAAATAAGTTATTAGTTCAAATACCAATAAATTATATTTTATATAGCAAAATAGGTAAGTTTGAAATGCAACCATTAGGCTAATATTTTCAGTAACTTTTAAATATTGGACAACATAGTATGAAGCAGTTCAAAGGTTATGCAGATGCCTTTCTTGGTTCCATCCCCAACTTCTCACATGGCGGTGTAATCATCCTTTTAGAGGCCTGTCTCCCCACTAGACTGGGAGCTTCTTGAAGCAAGGTCCACATCTATTTCATCTTTATAGCTACAAGTTCTAGCTTACAGTAGAATCTCAGTATTTATTTATGGAATGAATGAATGCATGCTTCTAAAAAATGAACATTAAACATGTAATGTAATTGTTTCCATTATAACCTTTCTTTTGGAACATGTTAGGTAAATGCATCTGGAAGAAATGTGATTTAATAAGGAGAATACCCAGCAGCTGTGCTACTTCTAGCATCTCTGAATGGGTGCTAATTTGAAAGGAGCTATAAAGAAAAAGGCTTTCCTAACTGCATTCAGTTTAAAGTTGACACTAAAATTTGGTTTTCAATGACATAAGAGTAAAGTAGCTTTAAAGCAATTCCATTTGAAGAATATGAAATTTCAATTAAAAAGTATAGGTGCCATTTATTTTTTGCCACTTTGGAATAGTTTATTTTGATCATCTTTATTTTTGAATGTTAGGTTTTAATTCTTCAGAAGGAGGACATATTTTATATCATGTAAATGCATATTTGGGGGCATTTCCTATGTAATTGCTTTAAATTCCAAATTTTATAAAAATAAGATAAATTCTATAAAAATATGAAATTGGGGAATCAGCCATATGCTTTGTTCAGTAGTTTAAGTGATATAAATTCGTGGGGAAAATATTTACTAATTAATGGATATTCTTGCATCCTCTAGATATTGATGAGTGTTTTGCACATCCTGGTGTGTGTGGACCTGGGACTTGCTACAACACCCTGGGAAATTACACCTGCATTTGCCCACCTGAATACATGCAGGTCAATGGAGGCCACAACTGTATGGGTAGGTAAAGGTCTCTGAGATTGATTAGGTCACAGTTGCTGGCTTCCTGGCCAACAGTTATCTCTCAGATACTTACATCTCAGAATTATTATTCAGAAAGTTTGGAAGTTAAATCTTTATGAATAGTGAAGTATTTCAAAGTCTTATAAACTTCTGGGTCTGTATCATATTTTTGAACTTTGGCTACGTAGTTGCATGTTACAAAGCATGAGTCAGGTAGAAAATTTCATCAAATATTGTAAATATATATTCTTAAATAATTTTTATTTTCCATTCATGTAAAGTGAACATTATTTTATGAATAAGAGAACATTTAAAATTTAACATGTAATGCTTTTTAAATTAAATAAATGCATTTGAATAGAGAAGTATCTATTAACTTTGTCCCCCCTTGAAAATTGTAAATGAAACCCCTTATTTAAAAACAGGAAAGATGCTTATCTAAAAATGATTTGTGTTCAGCTTAAGGAATTATTTTAAGATACCTCCAAACGACCGTGAAAATTTTCAGAGTTAATCGAGCAAGTTTGGTGTGTCCAGGTGTGTGGGGTTTGCTATTAGCTGCTTGCTGATAGGATTGGTTGGCTTACTTGTTTTTCTCTATGTAGACATGAGAAAAAGCTTCTGCTACCGAAGCTATAATGGAACCACTTGTGAGAATGAGTTGCCTTTTAATGTGACAAAGAGGATGTGCTGCTGCACATACAATGTGGGCAAAGCCTGGAACAAACCTTGTGAGCCATGCCCAACGCCAGGAACGGGTAAGCACACAGCTCCTGCTTCTGCTGAAGGCCGAATCAGTGACACAGGTATACATGTAATGGTAGAGGAAAAGCAAAAAGTACTAAAAGTACGGAAAGCAGACACACTCTGTTCTGGAAATATCCAAGAGCTCATATGGCTCGGTTTCTCAAGCAGCCCTCTTTGGGATTCAAACACTAATTCCTGAGATGTCTGTTGAGTAGGAGTCTGGATCCTGAAAATAAGCCCCATTGCTGAAATTAAGATTTATAACGCTAGTCCATTTAAACTCATTATCTTAAACCATGCTGCTTAATTATTCTTTTATTCATAAAACAAGTATTTATTGAGAAACTATTGTGTGTCATTGTGCTATATTTAGAAGGTGTCATTTTGATTTAAAAATTTGTGGTCATTTAAAGTCCAGCAAGCTCAGTAAGTATCTTTTTATTTCGACCTTAGAAAATATGCAAAAATTGGATTTGATGAGCAAACTTAACATAAAAGCAATGTAGTGTCAAAGTTTTCCTTATGCATCATTTCCCTCAAACCTACCTGAAATTTTTAGGCAGAAAAGAGAGCTGGTCTTTACACAGTCAAATTTTTCTCCAAGCACAGATTCTTTTGAAAGAAAAACTGAACGATAATAGAGACAAGAGCAAAAAAATCGTCTTAAAATTGTTGCCCACTCAGGTTCTTTTATGACCTGAGAAGGGATCACTCTTAATAGTTGTAGATACTAAGAGTTGAACCAATAGGACAAATAAGAAACAATGGTTATACATTTGTTACCAAATACAGTATTACTTAGGGTATATTTATTAAAATGTTTCATTTAACATGATGAAATTAAGGAGAGACATGGTGAAAAGTGACATATGGGCCCTTTCTCAGTGGCTCAAATTCAGTGGGCAAATGGATTTTCTCTTTTTTTTCTTTTTTTTAATTGAAGTATAATTGATATACAATATTATTCTCAGGATTACAACATAGTGATTTGACATTTATATACATTATGGATTGATCTCCACAATAAGTCTAGTAACCATATGTCCCCATACAAAGTTATTGCAATTTTATTGACCATTCCTTATGGATACATTACTTTCCTGTGACTTATTTATTTTATAGCTGGAAATCTGTACCTCTTAATCCCTCACATCTATTTTGCCCAACCCCCAACTCCCTTCCCCTCTGGTGACCACCAGTTTTTCTTTATAACTATGATTCTGTTTCTGTTTTGTTTTGTTCATTTGTTTTGTTTTTTAGATTCCACATATAAGTGAAGTCATACATTGCTTGTCTTTCTTGGTCTCACTTATTTCACTTAGCAAAATGCCCTCTGGATTCATCTATGTTGTTGAAAGTGGCAAGATTTCATTCATTATTATGGCTGAGTAATATTCCATTGTGTATATATATGTGTGTGTGTATATATACATACAATATATCACATCTTGTTTATCACTTCATCCATCAGTGGATACTTAGGTTCTTCCATATCTTGGCTATTGTAAATAATGCTGCAGAGAACATAAAAATGTATATATCTTTTTGAGTTAGTGTTTTGTTTTCTTCAGGTAAATACTCAGAGGTGGATTTGCTGAATTGTATGGCAGTTTTATTTTTAATTTTTTGAGAAACCTCCATACTGTTTTCCATAGTGGCTGCACCAATTTACATTCCCACCAACGGTACACAAGGGTTCCCTTTTCTCCTCATCCTCATCAACACTTGTTATTTGTGGTCTTTTTGATAATAGCCATTCTGACAGGTGTGAGGTGATATCTCATTGTGGTTTTGACTTGCCTTCCCCTGATGATCACTGACATAGAGCATCTTTTCATGTGTCTGTTGGCCATCTGTATGTCTTCCTTGGAAAAATGTCTATTCAAGTCCTCTGCCCATTTTTAACTAGATTATTTGTATTTTTTATATTGAGTTGTGACCATTCTTTGTATATTTCAATATTAACCCCTTATTGGATATATCATTTGCAAATATCTTCTCCCATTCAGTAGATTGCCTTTTCATTTTGTAGATGATTTCCTTCACTGTGCAAAAGGTTTTTCATTTGATGTAGTCCCATTTGTTTATTTTTGCTTTTCTTTCCCTTGCCTGAGGGCTTTTCTTTCCCTTGCCTGAGGACACAGATTCAAAAAAAATATTGCTAAGACCAGTGTCAAAGAGCATACTGCTTATGTTTTCTACTAGGAGTTTATGGTTTCCAGCCTTACATTTAAGTCTCTAATCTATTCTGAGTTTATTTTTTTGTATGGTGTAAGAAAGTGGCCAGTTTCAATCTTTTGCAAATGTCTATACAGTTTTCCCAGCACCATTTATTGAAGAGACTGTGTTTTCCCCACTGTACAATCTGGGCTCCTGTGTCATAAATTAAGTGATCACATAAGTGTGGGTTTACTTCTGGACTCTATTCTGTTCCATTGATTTATGTGTTTGTTTTTGTACCAGCACCATACTGTTTTGATGATGGTAGCTTTGTAGTATAGTTTGAAACCAGGGATCTTGATACCTCCAGCTTTGTCCTTCTTTCTTAATACATTATTGACTGGGGGATTTTTGCAGAAACTAATGCCTGTGGCCATAATACATCTCCAGTCAAAAATGTGTTAAGATTGCTTTGGCACAAGTGGATTTTCTTAGCTCTATCTTGCCCTAGTTTTGTTCCAAAAAAACAAATAGGAACATTTTTATAATTCTGTAATTTGAAAACTTCACCAGTTAGAAACTGAAAATCATTGGTTTGGGGAATTAAATATTACTTTTTTAGGTGAGAGGAAGTAAAGGGCTTAGGTTTGATAGACTGGTCTGTATTTAAATCACAGCTCTGCCATGATTATTTATCCTTTCTGAAACTGATTCCTTGTATGCCAAATAAGGATAATAAATCAGTGATGACAGTGACTAATTGATATGGTTATAAGGACGATCATTTATTTTTTTCTTTTTGGTTGCACTGGGTCTTAGTTGCAGCAGGCAGGCTCCTTAGTTGCAGCTCACAGGCTCCTTAGTTGTGGCATGCCAACTGTTAGTTGCCGCATGCATGTGGGATCTAACTCCCTGACCAGGGATCGAACCCGGGCCCCCCGCACTGGGAGCACGGAGTCTTAACCACTGCACCAACAGGGAAGTCCCTATAGTGATGATTAAATGAGATGATGTATACAAATTACAATTCGCATATTGCCACGCAGTTAGAAGCCATTAAATTGAGCACCTGTGATGTGCCTCTCTATATGTTCTGGATGCTTGGTGAATATTGGTGGATGAAATAGACAGAGTCCCTCCCCAGATAACACTTGGAGTATAGTCTGCAGTATGTGTTTATTTGATACTGTTTTCAAGAGTTTTATTCATGTGTGTAGCAGTGGGCATTAGAAGAAATATGCTTCTTAAAAATTAGACTATTAGTTTGGTGAATTATGTGGAGTGACTCTCATAGTCTCTATTTTATTCCACGATGCATTGTTTTTGATGCCTCAAGTTTCACATTCCAACAAATAGACATTTATGTTAAAAAAAGACAAAATTTATGTCTCATTCATTACTCATTGTTAACATGTTTCACCACTACAAAATTATTTTTGCATGCCTATGCCTTTGTGCAATTCTAATCCCTTTTTAAATTTGTACACTAACCTGGTTTTTCAATCTACGTAAATCGGATCATTTTTAAAGCCCTCCATATCCAAATAAAAAGAATTTAAATGCCTAAAGTAGATATTTTGAATCTCATAATGATTTACTTCTAATATCAGAGCAGTAAAAAGTTAATGATGATAATAATAAGAATAGCAATAATAATAATGATAAAGTATGCCTAGATTCACTCCTTGCAGAAGCTGGCATTGTTATCAAATAAATATAATTGAAATTAAAATGTCTCATTGTGAATAATATAAAATATATCTGTCAGTAAAAGTAATACTATGTAAAATGTTATTTTGAAGGAGTTTGAGAATTTTAAGAGTGCATTTGCTTTGTTTATATTTTAAAGCTGACTTTAAAACCATATGTGGAAATATTCCTGGATTCACCTTTGACATTCACACTGGAAAAGCTGTTGGTGAGTTTTTTCTAAATTATGTTTATTTTAATACAAACACGTAGCATTTTGTAAAAATTTGTTCAGTGTTTTTAAAGTTTAAAGTACCATAAAAGATAATAATCTGTATTTGGATCTAATGTAGTTAGACAAGAAAGAAATAACATGTTTACAGCCTCTAACCAAGTGTTAACAGTGGGATTAGTCCATCAACATAGTCTGGTGATTGAGTTATGATAGTTATGTGACTATCTCAAGATTTCGTACATATCAAGCTGAAACTTTAGTTTTCCTCTTCATGAATATTGTATTACATGACTCTAAATAATCCACTTTATTTTAACCTTTACCGTCTGTTTTCATAAGTATACGTTTAAGTTTTGGGTGTATTTTTACAGTATTCCTTTCTCCCAATCTACTTATGAATTTGCAGAATTATTAATTATATAAATCACTTCCTCCTGAATGTACTTTCTGTTGCACAATCTACTTTTCTTCCGCAAAGATTAAATAAACAATATAATTTTAAGTGTCCATTATCAATGCATGTATAACAAAGGACATAAAATTAAAAAAACATAGCTGGCTTTATCAGATGACTGATAGCAATTTGGGGAGCCTGACATGTAACTTAAGAGGAAGCTTGATTCCCTAGGAAGTTCATTTGCTATATTGACAGTAATATCACTTGGTATATTTGATCAACTACTTCATTTTTTTTCATCACTGTTCAAAGGATATAATATCTTATGGTCTATATGCTTTCATAAACCACAAAATCATTCATACTGGTATAGAATTGATTTTTGTGACACTGAGTGTGTGTTTTCACTCCAGTGTACACATAGTATTATTCAAGGTTTTATGGTGAATACATTAAGCAGAACCCTGTATATTTGATCACATCTGTTCAATTGCAGACATTGATGAATGTAAAGAGATTCCAGGCATTTGTGCAAATGGTGTGTGTATTAACCAGATTGGCAGTTTCCGCTGTGAATGCCCTACGGGATTCAGCTACAATGACCTGCTCCTGGTCTGTGAAGGTAATCTGAATGATGTGTGACCTTATCCAAAAAAGTTTGGCAGACATAACCGGTTTTTAGACAGTTTTCTGATTTTTACTGTTTCTTCTACAGCATTTGGGAGTTGATCACCAAATTGGTTAAGTGAATATAATACTGATGCAATAACGAAGTTTTAAAAACGGAATTGTTGCTCTTTCAGATATTGATGAGTGCAGCAACGGTGATAACCTCTGCCAGCGAAATGCCGACTGCATCAACAGTCCCGGCAGCTACCGCTGCGAGTGTGCTGCAGGTTTCAAACTTTCACCCAATGGAGCCTGTGTAGGTAAGAAAGAGAATGACTCGTTCTTTGACACTGAGCACAATGTTCTTTACACTTCCTGCACTAAAAACTGTCCATGCTTTCCTATCAAAGAAGGTATTTTCTTTGTCTGGTTTTGGTATCAGGGTGATGGTGACCTTGTAGAATGAGCTGGGGTGTGTTCCTCCCTCTGCAATTTTTTGGAAGAGTTTGAGAAGGATAGGAGTTAGCTCTTCTCTAAATGTTTGATAGAATTCGCCTGTGATGCCATCTGGTCCTGGACTTTTGTTTGTTGGAAGATTTTTAATCACAGTTTCAATTTCAGTGCTTGTGATTGGTGTGTTCATATTTTCTGTTTCTTCCTGGTTTAATCTTGGAAGGTTGTACCTTTCTAAGAATTTGTCCATTTCTTCCAGGTTGTCCATTTTATTGGCATAGAGTTGCTTGTAGTATTCTCTCATGATCCTTTGTATTTCTGCTGTGTCAGTTGTAACTTCTCCTTTTTCATTTCTAATTTTATTGATTTGAGTCCTCTCCCTTTTTTTCTCAATGAGTCTGGCTAAAGGTTTATCAATTTTATCTTCTCAAAGAACCAGCTTTTAGTTTCATTAATCTTTGCTATTGTTTTCTTCGTTTCTATTTCATTTATTTCTGCTTTGATCTTTATTATTTCTTTCCTTCTACTAACTTTGGGTTTTGTTTGTCCTTCTTTTTCTAGTTGCTTTAGGTGTAAGGTTAGGTTGTTTATTTGAGATTTTTCTTGTTTCTTGAGGTAAGATTGTATTGCTATAAACTTCCCTCTTAGAACTGATTTTGCTGCCTCCCATAGGTTTTGGGTCGTCGTGTTTTCATTGTCATTTGTTTCTAGGTATTTTTTGATTTCCTCTTTGAGTTTTTCAGTGATCTCTTGGTTATTTTTATTAGGACATGTATGTGGAATCTAGAAAATGGTATCGATGAACCTATTTGCAAAGTAGAAATAGAGACACAGACATAGAGACCAAATGTATGGATACCAAGGGGGGAAGGGAGGGTAGGATGGATTGGGAGATTGGGATTGACATGTATACACTACTATGTACAAAATAGATAAGTAATGAGAACAGACTGTATAGCACAGGGAACTCTACTCAATGCTCTGTGGTGATCTAAATGGGAAGGAAATCCAAGGAAGAGGGGATATATGTATACGTGTGGCTGATTCACTTTGCTGTACAGCAGAAACTAACACAACACTGTAAAACAATTATACTCCAATTAAAAAAAGAGAAAAAAGATAATTTTGAAAAGATTTTCTAAGTAAATCTATTCATTCATATTGAACCTATTTTACCATATCTTTTAGATTCTTTTGTTAGGAAAAGAAGAGGTCTCTCAATGGATTTTCCTGGAATTGGACCTAAAATAAAATAATGTCCTTGAGATACCAATCAGCATATAAAAATTGCATGATTTAAAATTTTTTGAAAAGAGGTTTGGATACTTTTAAACCCTTGCTTATTTTGATTCAGCTGTTGTTATGGTTCACTTTCAGACTGTCTGTAATAATTAATAGCAGATTATAGAAACAGCGCCTGTGGAAAAAAATGAAGGAATCTTAATAAAGATCAGATATGTATAACATGTGTTTTATTTTTTGTGCTAGATCGCAACGAATGTTTAGAAATTCCTAATGTTTGCAGTCATGGCCTGTGTGTGGATTTACAAGGAAGTTACCAGTGTATCTGCCACAATGGCTTTAAGGCTTCTCAGGACCAGACGATGTGCATGGGTAAGAAGGAGGACATTAGTTTCAGGGGGTGACGTGGAGCTGAGACTCCAGAAGAGATTACAGTTTGGTCACTCGCCACAAGTAACTACCAAGTCTCTGTCAGAAACAGTCTTACAAAAAATGAGCTATGTGAAACTGTTTATGGTTTTATTCAATGTAAAATTTGCAAGCAGGACACACCACAATATGTTCTTGGGTTCAGTGTTTACAGCCTTTTCCCCCAGGTGACTTTCACGTGCTTATTAACCTGAGCTCTGGGACACTCAGGGTTACGTGGAGATCACCACGGTACCAGCTGCCCATTTACCCCCCTCTCAAGAAAGCCTTTTGGCTTCCCACTCAAGAAAGCCTTTTGGAATGCAAGAATACAAGGGAGTAGTAGCAGGGTGACAGTTTTGAAATGAATATATAAACACACACATACGTACATATGCTTCTTTAACCGGAATCATTGAATACATGAGATTTATCTGCTTGTTTTGCTTTTCAACTCTTAAAAACAATTTTTAGAAGCAAAGATAGCAGAACTTTGAAAAGCCCCAGTAGCTAATGTACAGTTAGTTAAGCAATAATTGTGTTCAGTAAGTACTTGCTGAGCTGATGATTAATAAGACTTCAAAAGCAGATGGGCTGGACACCTTGGAACTCAGCTTAACTCCTTAAATCTGATGTCAGCCACTGGCTCATCTCCACTGAAGCACTTTGCGCTTGCAGGAGGAAAATTAAATTTAAAAGTTGGCTATTTATAATTATCATGTTCCCAGTTTAGAAAAAGCTAAAGTTGTGCATCTACTCTTTTGGTATTTAAGATACTATCTTTGTGAATCGTAAGGTCAGATTTCAGTACAGCAGAACGGCAGAACTAGTTTCCTTTATGGCGTATCCATACATGAGGACCACCTGGAGAACGTCTCCATTCTTCCAGTGCCTCCTAAGAGCTCCCCTGCAGACATTTCCCGTGGTCCTAGGAAAAATTCTCTAGGGAATGCTTGTGCAAAGGACACACAGAGGATGCGGCCCTGTTTGCATGAACTTTCTGGGATTGCTTGCTTATATATGCTTCTCCTGGCTGTTCTCTCTGAGAGGGAGGATATGATTTGCTAAAAAAAAACCCTGAGATTTATGGTTCAGAAATTCATATGGTGAAAATCTGTCCTTGGTCCTAACAATTCATCCATGATGAAAGTCAGCTAGACTCCTTGGTAATACCTCTCTTAAACAAAGCTTCCTTCCTAAGGAACAGTAATACCCTATTTTTCTTTTCAGCATCCTGGAATTCATAGTCTAGTGTCTCCTCTCTTATATGCCATGACCTTTCTAAATATTAATTCAATTTTTTCAAAGGCTAATAATAATTGAACTCTAATAGACTTCAACTTAGATTCCACTGATTCATAAAATTTAGGAAATTAAAGTTTACCTTTGTTGTGCTGATCAAATTAAGATATGAAAATTTCTGGGGGAGCATTTATAATGCTTAATAGAACAAATGGTTCTAGTGTCTCAAAAGATTGATTTCCTTACAATTGACAAGCGAACCTATTCATTAAAACCTCTCACTAAGGAGATAGTTGCTTGCTTATTAGTCCAGTTCTTTTCTGAGTCGTATATGTTCCTGTAAGTCATTAAGTGGCCCTTTTTCCTATAATTTTCTACTTCTGAGTTAGCTCTACCTCATACTTACTTTCCTTAAATAAATGTGGGTTTTAGTATTGAATGAGGAAAATCTAAGTAAGCCAGTAGTTTAAAAAAATCTAAATGTTTAATAGGCTACGTTTTTCTAGTAAAAAATTGAATTCCTTTGAGCCAGTGTTTCTTTGTAGATGTTGATGAATGTGAGCGGCATCCATGTGGAAATGGAACTTGTAAAAACACCGTTGGATCCTATAACTGTCTCTGCTACCCAGGCTTTGAACTCACTCATAATAATGATTGCCTGGGTAAGTACTCAGTCCTTTATTGCTTCTCTTTCATTTCTACACAATATCCTGAAACACAGAATAAAGCCAAAGAATAAATATTTTTATTATTCAAATTGAGCATGTGTGCCAAAAGATATGTAATATCATTAACTAATTTCTGGTTAACTAAAGTCACACTCTTGGCTTAAATAATCACAAGACAGTCTGCTGGGTTGAATACTATGTCAATCAACCAGTCGATTCAAGGGAAAAGGCCATGCAGATGATAGTAAATATATTGGGACTGATTTATGGTTTGGGGTTATTTTTATCCCTTAGATGGGATCAAAGTTAGACCTGTTATGGTTTCAGTGTTATTACAAGTATTTCATAAAGTCCATTCTTGATTTACATTCAAACACTGACAGTCTACAACTGAAAACCACGTTGTGTTTTGAAATTTTATTTTCCATCAGCTTTTGAAGCAAGGGATGCCTTTTCCCACAGAAAGAGTGCGTGGCGTCTAGGTTTCCAAATCAGTCCTCAGAAACCTATTTAATCTCTGTGAACAACTGTAAACTTTCAGTGGAAAATAAAACTGTCTTCTCTACATGGCACAGAATTTTAGCCTTTGCCTCTAACAGACAGTGATTGAAATAAAAATTGAAAGTGACTGGAGGAGGAGGAGGGGGTCCTGTAGTTGGTGGAGAAGATAGTAAAAGATACGACAACAAACACAATATTTCATTTACCATGTGCCAGACACTATACTGGTGCTTTACTACATAACATCTCTTAATTCACATTATCCTGTAAGGTATGTGAAAGTAATTCAGGCCTTCTACCTTAATGGAACCATCACAACTCAAACCCACCTCCTAATTTAATCCAATATATATTCCTCTCAGCTTTCTTTATTTTATAAAATTCTGCAATGGTGAAAAAATTTAGAGCTAACTAGACATTTTATTGAACCACCTTCTTGTCTGTAGTTTCTCAGACCCTTTGTACAACCAGGGAGAATGAAAGATACAAATATGGCTCTGATCAAAGTATAATCTGCAAACAAACTAAAAAATTACTCAAACGGGATCAACCCTAAGTTTAACTGAAAACCTACCACTTAAGAACTTTTTTTTCAAATTGACAGAAAAACGTGTCAGCAATTCTAGAGTGTTTTTCATATAATTGATTTTTCTGTATTTTTGATATGCTTCATTATTTGTCCTTTGAATATAGTCAGCTTACCTCCAGGTAAAGTTACCTGCAAACTGGGCGGTCCAGTTAAATCCGTGTATACTCTTACCTCCAGGATGAGAACTATTTTTCAAATGGAAAGCATGGAAAGCTTCACCTTAAGCCTAAAGGAGAGATCTGTGTGACCTTATTAGTCACCTGATCCTTATGATATGAGCCATTTTTCTCTGTGTTGATGAGGAATTGTAATGTAGGGTTTTGTAAATGTCTACCAATGAATATGTTTTTCAGTTGCAACTTGTGACAGAATATGTGTTAAGAGCTCTCTCTGAAAAGCTAACTCCTGTTTGCTTACAGACGTAGATGAGTGCAGTTCCTTTTTTGGTCAGGTGTGCAGAAATGGACGGTGTTTTAATGAAATTGGCTCCTTCAAGTGTTTATGTAATGAAGGCTATGAACTTACTCCAGATGGCAAGAACTGTATAGGTAAGTATGTACATAATAAACAGTCTTTATGTTGTTTTGTTTTGTAAAATAATGATGTGATTCCCCCCCACCCACCAACTTTGGGACACATTTGCATTTCATTTGATCATCTAATTACATGACCAAGATAAATTTCATGGGAAATTTTGGTAAAAGGTTTACTCAAACATTTGGGAATGACTCGTATGCAGTGTTTTTATTGGGATAGAGCTTCAGGCTATCTGTGTCTCAATAAACGTAGACAAAGGAACATTAACCTCTTGCCAAATGAGTAATACACAATATGTCAAAAGTCTCTGAGGGCATATTTGCCCATAGTGACGTGGCAGATCAGAGGGCCTGAGTTGAGTTCATGTTAATATCCTTTGGCAACAATCGTCTCGTCTTTAAATCATTTTTTTCTTGTTTCTCTTTAAAGATACTAATGAGTGTGTTGCCCTTCCTGGCTCTTGCTCTCCTGGCACCTGTCAGAATTTGGAGGGATCCTTCAGATGCATCTGTCCCCCAGGGTATGAAGTAAAAAGCGAGAATTGCATCGGTAAGGCTAACGTTTATTTTGAGTCCGTGAGCTGTTTAGTATAATAAGACCTGGTATAGACTCTGTGGAAATATATTAACTCCAAACCACTGTAAGTATGCTGACCCAAGGAATTAAACATATAGCTGCCTACATCTGTTTTACTGAACCATCGGAAATGATTTGAAGGTGGAGTGGTGGGAATAAAGAATTTAAGGATGTGGGATTTTTCATTAACAGAAATCTTATATTAGTCAAAGAATTTTCAGTGCCTTCTAAGCTTTTTTCCAAATGTCAACAGAGACTTTCTACTGAATTTAAAGAGTGTCTACAAAAATTGTAATCTTTGGCAACCAATTTTAAAACAGCTATTAAAGGTGTCTGGAGTCCTAGAAATGTGAAGCAGAAAGTCTTGACAATGCTGTTGAAACATTTTTTTCCCTGGGAAGGCCACATGTCAAAACAGAAAATATTAATCCATTTGTCAGAACAGATGTTTTTCTGTGGAAACTCTCCCAGTGTACAAGAACACTGTAACCACATGAAAAGTGGGTCCCAGAATTGCCTGGTGGACATGATGAAGACTGACCTTTTTACAGTTACTTTATTTCACTTTTGTACAAATTATTTTTAACAGTTTTGTTGAAATTCAGAAGCACCAGCATCTTAGTGTGGTTCTTCTAACGTGAAATGATTGTTAAGAGTTTTTTTGCCTTTGAGTTACCCAGTTTCTTAAAAAAATTCTAAGTAGCTCTACTGTTCACACGCAAGGGACTTATATAGATGGAACTGAAGGAGACAGTTCACTTAGTTAAATTTAATTTCTTTTCAGACCATATAATTACAAATAATAGGTATCCCTAGTCATTCCAATTTGGTGTTTATATCTTGTCCCTTTTTTGTCTGATTTGTATAGTTCCTTGTAAGATTGTCTAGTGTTTTTAATACTTAAAAATAATCGATAATAATACTAGAAACATCTTAGCAAAAACTTTCTTGAAAAGTTTAAGATCCTTTCTTTCATTTTCTTTGTTTATATTTAATCTCAATTCTTCAACATCCCTGTGATTCATCTCTTTATGGAGCAAGGATAGCAGCAGTGTGTCAGCCATAAGGAGGAAATAGAAATGCATATGTCTCTTCGTATCAGAAAGACTTAGCTACCTTTTTTCTTAGTGAAAAAAATCTATGATTCAGTTACATTTTTTTAAACCTCAGGAGTATTTCTTTATCCACTGATAAACAACATCACTGTTTCACATGTCTTAAGAATGGGTTTTTAACTAACTTACTTCACTGTAAGAATATTTCCTTCATCCTATCAATAGAATCTCTTCTACCAATTTTCCTAGATGAAATGCTTCCTAACGTGACTATATGTACACTCACACACACACACACACACACATATAAATCCATCCTGACATTCAGTGGACATTACAGTGGACACAGCATCTTTTAGGTGCTGGAAATACAAAAAGGAAGTTTTTTCCTACAGGTAACTTACTGCCTAAGAGAAAAGACATATTTCATAAGAAACCCCATTTTGTAAAGATATCCTTACAATTCAGCGTGACAGACACTGTACTGGGGTCTGTTCAGGTTGTGGGATCACAGTAGGAGGCTGTGAATAATGATGGTGGTGGTGAGAGGATGACATGTCAGGAAGCCTGTCACAAAGGATTGGTGACATTTGAGGTGTCTCTGAAATGTTGGATAGAAATTTACTAATGAAAGAAGGAAATGGAACAGAGAGGCATTTTGAAAAGAGAGGCAGCACAGATGTGGTAAGGGGCATCGATTGGCCAGCTCAGAAGATTGCACTCAGTCCTGCAGGCAGTATGGAGCACTGCAGGTTGCTTTAGAAATGATGTGGTATGACTCACTCATTAAAATTCTGCAAATATAAATTGAGAATGTAGAATGTGCCAGACACTGTGCTAGACTAAGCTGAGGGTGCAGCAGTGATCCAGACAGACAGACACATCACGTCCTCATGGAGCTTATGTTCTAATGTGCCTGAAATTGTGTAATGTTTATTCATTTAGTTAAAATAACCTATTAAATAAGCACTTCCAATGAAAAAAGGCCAAACATCACTGGTAAGGAATCCTTGTATATTTTAAGGAACCATTCTGGGGTCAGGTGGAAATGATAAAATTCTCAACCCATGTCTGAGTTCCCCTAGTTCCGCAGGCACAGATTTTCAAATAGGTGTGTGTTTTAGAAAACCAGCCCTGGTGGCAGTGTGAAGAGGAGAGAAGGAGATGCAGCAGTCCAGCTGGGAGATTTGCGATAATCCAGGAGGCAAATGATGTTGAGTTTGAATGTAGAGAGGAGATAGAAATTACAGGCCACATGCTGCTTGCATGTGAAAGTTGAAAGGTCAGGGAGAGGAATAAATGTGATTCCAGGTCCCCAGTGTGGATTGCTGAGAGGGGCATCATAGAAGGGGACCATTGCTGAGGATGCGATGCCTGTGAGACATTGAAGTGGTCCTGTCAGGTAGGCAGGTGGATGTAAAAACACCCCCAGGGGTCAAGTCTGGAGAGCTGGAGACCGACTTGGGAGTCTGGGGCATATGGTTGATTGAAACTGGATGTAATCTTTGACTTTTGAAGCAGTAACACTTTATTTTTTAAAGATAAGTTAAATGTATACATAATGCAATGTATTGTTTCATATTAAATATCCAATGGCTAGTGAACTGAGTGTGGACAAATTATTTATTTTCAAATATTGAACAGTGTTTTGATTTGATTAAATCAATAAATTATCCTGCTCTTCTGCAGATATAAATGAATGTGATGAAGATCCCAACATCTGTCTTTTTGGTTCCTGCACCAATACTCCTGGGGGCTTCCAGTGCATCTGTCCCCCTGGTTTTGTGTTGTCTGATAATGGACGGAGATGCTTCGGTAAGTTTTGAAATGGCTTCTCTGTCATAATTGGCCCTTAGACTTCAAAGCTAGACAGTAAGCCATGATTCAGTGTTTGTCACTAAAAATATATGTCTCTGGCAAATACATCATCTGTAAGTTTAAAATGTAGGTCTCAGATGTATATGCACTGGACAATGTTTAAGGTACTTTGAATTACTGGCTCTGTTTCTAGATTTTAAAAAAACTTCATACTAAAAGAAAAATTGTTATCTTGTTTCATCATTTTCATTCTGTTGTTGGCATAGATTTTTTTGTACATTGGTGAGGAGTTGCTTCTGATATGATGTAACTTACTGAAAATTACCTAGATTGATTTTGTTAGGCTATAATGTAACAGTGGGGAAAAAAAAGACATGGAAATCATTTTAATATTGAGCATAATTTCTCAGATTTCCTAAGCACATTATTAAAATATTGTAAATATTTTAAATAATTAAATACAATTTTACAGAGCGGTCAGTTTAAACTGGCAAGTGATATCAGCAATTGAGGATTTCCAGACCTATCTTTTAACTGCTCATCTAATCTGCATCACATGTTCAGCCCATGAGAAATGGTCTGTCGGAAACAGAGTTATGTACAAATTATTCCATCTTTTAAAATGACCAGTAAGGAGGTCTGTGATGTTTGCTTTCTTGATTAGATACTCGCCAGAGCTTCTGTTTCACAAACTTTGAAAATGGAAAGTGTTCCGTACCCAAAGCTTTCAATACCACAAAGGCGAAATGCTGCTGTAGTAAGATGCCAGGAGAGGGCTGGGGGGACCCCTGTGAGCTGTGCCCCAAAGATGATGAAGGTAAGAGCAACAACTACATAAAATGCCACTTTGCACTAGTTTGGGACTGTCTGGCAGAACCCAGTTGGACTATGTAATTTATGAATATTTTGAGGATGAAACTATCCCTTCACTTATAAACTTTAATGGTTCAGTGAGCAGCCTAGTCTCAGGAACTTCTTTCAACTTTTGTATTCAACACGTGTACATGCAGGGAGTTACCACGTTATTTCATTTCTCCCCCCAAGGCTAGTATTACTTGTTTTGAAAGGAATGAATTTGAGAGGTGCAGGGCAAGAGCTCCAAGGAGGGGATGAAAATTATATTCCAGATTGCTGCGGGAGTCCCACATGGGTATTGTATCACGCGCTGTGGCTCCCAGGCTCTTATGTGAAGTTCTGAGAAGCTGAGTCAGCACAATAGCCATTTGCAGGAATAGACCAAGAGCCTCACAGATCTAGTTAGCACAGCTGAACGGTACGATTGTTCCAGCAGGCTTGGAACTGGCCTGGTCTGTAGGCCAGAGGTAGCTTCTGTGTGTAATGGACAGAGAGGATCTTTGGCTGACCAACATTGAACGAGCAAGCAGACAGAATCAGACACCCTCCATAGGTGGCACTCTGGGAGGAGCTGGACAAGCTCAGGTGACCTTCTCTAAATATGCTCAGCGTTGCTTTTGCAATAAATTATAAAAATAAAAAGACTCTTACTAAAAACAGCCTTGTGGAGGAGAAGTAAGCCTAATTTCATGTATTATCCATAATCAGTTAAGTTCTCTGATAGTTGAGACTCTTTGATAATGGGTAATTTGTGTTTTTCTCTGTAGTGGCGTTCCAGGATTTGTGTCCCTATGGCCATGGAACTGTTCCTAGTCTTCATGATACCCGTGAAGGTGTGGTTTGATATATTTTATTTTCATAGTCTTACATAAGTATATTTTTGTGCATTTATTTTATAATCATGCTGATTTTACTGCATAACATAGTATATTGCATTTAATGCACAAATACGATATTTATTATATATTTATCATATGCACTATATTTATCATAAGACTATGTTGTAACATGTGAAATACATTATACATTTCTCTGATAAAAGAAATGTTTATATGTTTTAAAATTTTTAAGGCTCTTTTGAATAGATATATACAGTTTGGGCATATCTTTTTATGTAAGAAAGTTCATGGGTGATTCTGTATTTTAGATGTCAATGAATGTCTTGAGAGCCCTGGCATTTGTTCAAATGGTCAGTGTATCAACACAGATGGATCTTTTCGCTGTGAATGTCCAATGGGTTACAACCTTGATTACACTGGAGTACGCTGTGTGGGTAAGTGCTGACTCCACATTTCACACTTTGAAAGTGCTGTTTTCTTTCTTATATTCAGCAAAAGGTCTCTCAGGCACCCTGGGTGGCAGTGGGATTTACAAAGCCAGGATAAGTAGCTAGTAACTGCTCTTTCTTCTCCCATTCTACATTTTCCAGTAGACCTGGTTTATGTGAAGATGGGGAGAGTTGCCCAACCTCTGCCTTCAACCAAATATACAAACTCTGATGTGTCCAGAGATTTACAATTGCCAAAACCACTAACTGGGAAAGAGATCCATTTTACTTTATGACTTTCCACTTCTGCTCTGGTAGCAGAAGACCACATCCCTCCCTGCGTTTGTGTTTTTTTTTAGGGCAAGCCACGGCTGTCTGAGGGCTCAGATCATTGCATACTTGATCTCTCGGGATTCTCTGCCCTGCATAAAGGCCAGCCAGCCAAGGCCAATGGGGGTTGCAAGAGTCATGTGTGCCCTGCACAGATCTGGGACATGTGTGAGGGCCAGATGGATATTCATGGGCATACTCCTATAAAAATAAACCTTCTCCAGATTTTGTGGCACTTTCTTATTCTTCTTTTTCAGATACCGATGAATGTTCAATTGGCAATCCCTGTGGAAATGGGACGTGCACCAATGTTATTGGGAGTTTTGAATGCAACTGCAACGAAGGCTTCGAGCCAGGGCCCATGATGAATTGTGAAGGCAAGTGATACTTTTCCTTAGTATTATTTCTTCTTGATATAGAAAGGGTTTTTCATGTCTCAGCTTTTATTTATACTGTTCTGACGTTCTACTGATGATTATATTCATCACAAACATATTTTCCTTTATCTCAGTGAGCATAGTTACAAAAGCTACTTTAAAGCCCTTGTCTGATAATTCCAGCATCTTGGTCCTCTCAGAGTTGGCGTCTGTTGCTTATCTTTTCCCTTGAGGTTGGGTCACATTTTCCTGGTTCCTCAGTATGTTGGTTAATTTTGGATTATGCCCTGGATATTGTGAATGATGTCTTCTGGAATCAGTTATATTATTTTGAAGAATATTGATGCATTTGTCTTAGCAGGCAGTTAACTTGGATAAACATAAAAGCGGACTGTCAGGCCTATGGAAGACAGTGGTTCAGATTTGCTCTTTAAACCCTAGTGGCTAGCTTCTTTGATTTTGGCCTACACATGCATGGTTAAGTCAGCAACTTGGGCTGAGTTTATGCAAAAAAATGAAAAAAGTATTTCTCCACCTCTGGTCCTGTCATTTCCGGGATTCCTCCTCATTCTTCAGCGGCCTTGGTTGCCCCAAGCCTCCCTCCCCTGAATCCTCCTGGACAGAAGCTCAGAAAGGTTCTATTGAAGATTTAGCTGCCAGGTGCTGCTGTCAGGACTGGTGCTATCCACAGGAAAAAGAAACTTGAGAACCTATTCTTTTCCTGTTGTTTGCTGACTTTCAGCTCACCACTAAAAACCACTTGAGGTGTTGTTTTTGTATTTTTTTCAGAGTTTATAGTTGTTATTCGTTGGAGGATGAGTTAGGTGCAAATACATCAGTGTTTATTTGAGCAAGTAATTAGAACTCTAGGCTGAGCACATGCCTGCCTGTTTTCTTGATCAGATATCAATGAGTGTGCCCAGAACCCACTGCTGTGTGCTTTCCGCTGCATGAACACCTTCGGGTCCTACGAATGCACATGCCCGATTGGCTATGCCCTCAGGGAAGACCAGAAGATGTGCAAAGGTAAGGCCACAGACAGGGGAGTAGTGAGCACTTTATTTGCCATGCTGGAAATATATTTTAATGAGTTTATAGTTCTCAGCTGTCTTCTTCTAGAGCTTTACAGAAATGTATCTGACAACATTGCTGGTAGATTTCCATATCTGGATAACAAGATACTTGATGGTCTGTCCAATCAAGTCAAAAATAAGATGTCACACTCTTGAGCTCTTATTAAAGCAAAGATAGCCCTTTCCTGAACTTCTTATCTTTAGGACCAATGCTGAAATTTTATAAATCTGGAATACAGCCAACAGTTGAAAAAGACTGGGCTCCTCCTTTCTCTGTTACATAATAAGAGCCAGAAGACCAAAAAAGTGACTTAAAAATTCTAAACAATAGCCTGTTCCTGAAAATTTCTTACTTCTATGTTTTTCCTGTTAAAAATATTTTATAGACCTGGATGAATGTGCTGAAGGGCTACATGACTGTGAATCTAGGGGCATGATGTGTAAGAATCTGATTGGTACCTTCATGTGCATCTGCCCGCCTGGGATGACCCGAAGGCCTGACGGAGAAGGCTGTGTAGGTAAGGCTTTATGGGATGGTGTCTTCTTATTTAATACTCCTACTCCAAGACAGATTTACAGCACTATTCCCAAATCATCCTAACTGCAAGCCACCTATTTTCCAGCTGTTTCAAGGCTGTGCTATATAGCTAGATTTCTTCGATCTCAGGGTCCATGCTAATAACAGTAGGTTCTGGATAATACAGTGGAGATTATGCCTGTCCTAGAATATATGCCCTCTTGTTTATCATAATTCTCTGTCTTGTAAATCTAAAACATTAAATTTAGAAGTGTGGAAAAACTCCTTGAAACAATGCTACTTACTTATGTAGCACAATTAAAAGTATGAGTTAATATTCTCGCTTTTGTATCACTCCATGAATGAGGAGAGTAATGAGGCAGGTAATCTCCAGAACTCTGTTACGGGCTGGGTATCTCTGTGACTTAGCCATATTTTTTAATGTTTTTGGACCTCAGTTAATTCATCTATAAAGGGAGGAGGTAGGGCTGGGGCTCTAAGATGACCTCAGGAATTTGAAATGTTATGATTTTATGACGTGCACTGAAGTATCACGCCATGTAAGCTGGTCATGGCCACCCCATCCAGTGTCTCAGCACTTATTCCCTAAAGTGTTGTCGCCTGGGGCACTGCAGCCCACGACACAGTCTTCGTCCTTCTTGAGAATAAGTGGCTCCCCTTCTTTAATTAATAATCTGCTGTGCTCCCTTTTTAACCTCCAGTACCTGGAAAAATGTGGATATTTTTGGAGGAACATTTGAAGATTACTAATAATTTCTTATTTGGGAAAAAATAACATAATAATAGTATTTCTTAAAATAAATCTATTAGTGATTGCCTGGTGCTAAGAGTCAGAACGGAGAGTGGCTGCAAACGGTCACTGGGGATCCTTTTGGGAAATGGAAACGTTTTAAAACTGGATTGTGGCAATGATTGTAAGACTCCGTAATTTGCTAAAAATCATTGAACTGTACACCTAAAAATGGAAATTTTATAGCCAGTAAGTAATACCTCAGTAAAGTTGTTTTTAAAAATGAATCTACCATAGGAAAAGAAACATGAGGATGTCCACTAAATTTTGATTGTAGTAACAACCAAAAAAAAAAAAGAGTAGGAAACAACCTAAATGCCCATCACAGGATGACAGCTAAATAAATGTGGCATGGCAATGCTATGAAACCTTACAGAGCAGTTAAAAGGAATAAAATAGATAATGTGTATGTACTGAAGTAGAAATAACTCTAAATATTTGGTTACAGAATAATATATACAATGTGTCATATTTTAAAGAAAATTGTAAATCATACAATATGTTTTCTGTAGGTACATATGCAAGCCAGTAAATACACAGGAAAAGATTTATTTATTTATTTATTTTTAACCATTAATTCTTTATTTTTGTGTTTAAATTACAACATCATATTGGAATACAAAAGCTTTTCCCCAAGGCCAGCATGCTTTCTTCCACAACAAAGTACACTGCAGGTTCTCACTATTGATAACATATATTTAGTTACAAGATGTGCATGCAAAAGCAAAATATGATTTGTGTGACTTAAGGCATTGTGAATATTTAATAAATTTGGTGTAATGAATATTATTAGGAGAGAGAAATGATTTGAAAGTAATAAGATTGATGATATAACACGAATCAAGAGGAATATAAGGTAATTATATCATTTTACTATATTCAGCAACCAGAAAAATCTGAATTTTAGCTATCAAACTGGAAAAATATGGTGTATTATTTTCTCTGCAAATAGCCAAATAGATTAAAAATTAAAAGACTCTATTAAGTTCATTATACAATATGCAAACTGTAAAATATTATTAATCTTTTCTATCATTGCTAGGTTTCTGTGGCAACTTGGAAAATCTTATGCTCAAGAGAAATTTCCCAACATTTGTTTGCATTGTCAGGAAAATTTTTTAAAAAGAAAGAAGATAAATCTAAGATTTGTAGCAATCAGGTCTTTTTAGATATGTTTCAGTTATACATTTTGAATTACAAAAAATATACCATTAAAGCAGACAAGATCCAGATGGATGCTAAAATTAGTGGGCAAAAATTTAAGAGAAAAAGGATATAAACGCCAATTCGTAGAAAAAGAATTAAATCCAGGGACGCTATTGATATTAGAGGTTACTGGTCTGAAGTGAATTCAACTTTATGTGTCAATTTTAATTTTTTACAAAAGAGTGAATTCCTGAATTACGTGTGTAATATTAAATTAATTTTTAAATGTCTGCAACAACCCATCAGATTATAATTGGATTTCATAGTTTCTTTTAATCAAATAGATATTTCATTCAAAATCCACTACTAATAAAGTTAAAATAGATCACCTTAGAGGTTTGGTTATGCAGTGGTTCTTTCAAAAACACTGTTTTTCTAAGATCTGAAAACACTGTTCTTACAAGATCTGAAAACCAAGTTAAACCTAGACTCCTAAGTCATGTTTATAGAGTAATATATGTTTCTCAAAGTGTATGAAAGGGTAGAAATAACATGTATGGAAGACACTGTTACAATTCTGACTTCTTACGCATGAGATCCGTTGTAATTTTTTTTTTTTTTTTTTTGGTTGCGTTGGGTCTTTGTTGCTGCATGTGGGCTTTCTCTAGTTGCGACCAGTGGGAGCTACTCTTCGTTGCAGTGCGCGGGCTTCTCATTGCGGTGGCTTCTCTGTTGCAGAGCATGGGCTCTAGGCACGCAGGCTTCAGTAGTTGCAGGACGTGGGCTCAGTAGTTGCGGCGTGCGGGCTTCAGTAGTTGTGGCGCACAGGCTTAGTTGCTCTACAGCATGTGGGATCTTCCCGGACCAGGGATCGAACCCATGTTCCCTGTATTGACAGGTGGATTCTTAACCACTGCGTCACCAAGGAAGTCCCCATTGTAATTTCTTTTTGTTAAATTCTCTCAGGGATTCTCAGTGCCAAAGGTGGGAAAGCAAAAGTAATCCAAGACTTTAAGATACATCAAGTTATCTTTCAAGTATAAAAGCTGTACTATATATCATCAAACATGGCAGAACTCACTCAGTATATCCAACAAAAGCCCTTCTTGAAAAAAGTAATTCAAATCAGACAACTAAAATACTAATCAAAATAAAGGTATCAACATTAGGGACAGGATTAGATCAAGAAGGTAGACCTTGAACCCTCAGATTCTAGAAATAAGAAACACTATACAATTTTTTAAATCCATAACTCAGTTTATTACTTTTGCATATACTTTAAAATGTATGCAATAAGTTTCCTAAAAGAAAAAAAAAAAATCTTTAACAAGAAATATCACAGTGAGTTTCAGAACAATAAGAGCAAGTGAAAATCCTTAAAGCTCCCAAGAGAGCAAAACCAGATTTCCTACAAATGAACCTTAATACTGGGTAAAAGAAAACAATGGAGCATCAGTATTTTCAAAACATTCTAAGGAAAAATAATTTTGAACTAAAATTTTATATTCAATCTAGTGATAAAGCAAACAAAAATAATGACATTGTCAGAAATGTGTTCTAGAATATTTATCACCCACATACCCTCTCTGAAATGATTACCAAACTATATTCCAATATATTTTTTAAAGTTAATTCAAGAGGAAGTAGTAGTATACGTGAAGCAATGGTAAGCCAAGAAACCAGTAACCCTTATTATGTGGTTTAAATAGATGCTGGCGGTCCATAAAAACAAAAACATAACAAACCAAAATTTCTTGACCACATCAACATGGCAGGTGACACAGGGAGAAACGAGAAAGAACTCATACCAAGGTACTCATTATGGTCAGAAGCTTTTGAAACAGATACCTCTTGATATTAATAGGAAAATATTCATTAAAGTGTATGTTGAAGTTGTTTCATGGTTACCACTGGAAGAATAGAAGATTACAACTTCCAGACATGAGTTAGGGATGAGAGGAGGGCAGAGAAAACTAGGCTGATCGAAGAAATATTGAGAGAAGGGGGCAATAGCATGGTAAATATGAAATAATATAAAATGGCAGGCAAGAGTCCAAACATATCAGTTTGGAAATAGTTCAAATTTCTGTTAAAAAGCAAATGTACTTTTAAAAATTCTTTTACAATGCAGCTTGGTGCTTTTTACAAGAAACGTACCAAATCAAAATGTGAGCTAGATTGAAAATAAAGGGGTAGGACAAGATATTCAAGGCAAATGCTAATAAAAAGCAAGCACATGCAAAATAAATATTAACAGATTGAAGACTGAAAAGTATAGACATGAAAGGAGCAATTAATCAGAAGGATTTAATTGTCATGAGTTCTCAAGCTTCTGACAACAATTGATTTGAAAAATACCTCAAACAAAATTTACAAAATATCAAACACAATAAGTAAGTATATAGGGATTTTAATAAAACAATTTTGCTCTAATATATTTATTTATTTATCACCAACCAAAAGAGCAGTACGACCTACATTCCTTCTTCCATTAGCTGCCCTTAACACGCTGCTCCGCTCCTGTGATTTTACTCAAAGTCAGTCTAGGAACTTGTCCTTTATCCGTGGCCTAAGTGCCCTTTTACCCTACTCTCCACCTCTCCCTAATACCTACCCCCCTCCCCTCCCCTCAGCCTCTCTCTCATATCACATAAATTGGCATCCTCTTCCCCAAAGTTCTTTCTCTCCTTGTCAGTAATCCCTTTTGGAGGCCAATTTTCTAATTCTCCATCACATATCACCTCTTCCCCGAAAAGAGGAAGAGGAAAAGAAAGAGAGGGAAAAAAACACTTTGTTAACAAAGAACCCATCTTGGAAGAATGAGGTAAATTTAAAAATAAATTAGTATTCTATCATATTAGTATTTTGGTGAGGAAGTTTTAAATATGATATAACCCATTAGAAGATAAATTTGTAAATTATAATTTTATAGTCTACTCATGATTCACATTATTTGTTTTTCTAAAGATGAAAATGAATGCAGGACCAAGCCAGGAATCTGTGAAAACGGGCGTTGCGTTAACACTATTGGGAGCTATAGGTGCGAGTGTAATGAAGGCTTTCAGTCAAGCTCTTCAGGCACTGAATGCCTTGGTAAGTTGATAAACGAGTATATTTTCCTACGGTAAATAAAACATCTGTTTTGTGACATCATCACAGAAGAGTTCTACATAGCATCCCTGTCTGCTAAACAGATTCCCCAATCTGAGTAATCCACGTACCTCTTCCTTAAAGGTAGACATCTATTAAAATGACGTATTTGTATATGTATGCGTTGTACCTACATCTGTGCTTAATGTAAATAACCATCTTAAATGATCTTTCCAAAATTAAGATCAATTAAGCTCTATGGAAAATGTGACTTTAGTAAAACTTACATCAGGGGATGATTTAATTCCAAAAGAAAATATTTGCTAGGTAAGGTAAGCTTTGCTGTACTAATGATATTAAAGAAAATACCACATTTCAAAAATGCAATGAAAGTTGATTTTTATTTTATGGTACAGGAAAATGTTTTACAAAATATTTTCTTGTGGGAAATATAAGTCTCAGACATTTTAATGATAACATGCATACATCATAAACCATTTTAGTTAATTATAAGCAGGTGTAAAAGTATGGAGTAGTAAAATTTAAGGCAAACAAAGAGAAATAGCACTCATCACTGGATTTGGTGCAAAAATAGAACATTTCAACTACATCAGATTGTTCTCAAAATGCTGTCATCTGCTTCAAATCCTAGGAAATTATTAGTCAAGAAATTGGCTATCGTTGTCTTAAATCTAGACCTTTTTGGAAATAGAAAAGATAACCTACAGAAAAAGTGTTCTTTTCTGTTCATATTATTAATAGTTCATTAGGATGGTTCTTAAAACCACATAAAAGATCTCTTTGCCTACTTATATCAGTGAAATCCCTTTATTTATAATTAAAAAACTACTTAATCCAGTGTTTGAACAGTCTTTTAGATGTCTAAAATACAGGAGATTAGATTGAATATGTACCAAAATTATAACATAGTCTAGAATTTGCTTTTCAAAAACAAATTCTGTTGCTCATTTGCCTATTTAAAGGGAAGTAATTTTCTTTGATTTTCCTTTTACCTGGATTCTACAGGAATGGTAGTTTACTATCACTTAGCTGCAGATGAAAAAAAAAGAAAAATCCCAAATCTATTTCTTAAGTATAGTATCACTTATTATTAAATTTAATAAACTGTGTTTAGTGAAAGAACACTCTGTGAAATTAATCTCCAACAAAACTTTCTAATCATTGTCTTAAACATTGTCTTAAAAGAATATTTAGCTTTTAAGAAAGTATTTCTAAGGAGAACATTGATTGTCCTATTTAATTTGAAGACCAAGCTGTCAGTTCCTTGACATTGATGCCTATTAACTACATTGTCATTTCAGACAATCGACAGGGACTCTGCTTTGCAGAGGTATTGCAGACCATGTGTCAGATGGCATCCAGCAGCCGTAACCTTGTCACAAAGTCAGAATGCTGCTGCGATGGGGGGCGAGGCTGGGGTCACCAGTGTGAGCTCTGCCCACTTCCTGGAACTGCCCAGTACAAAAAGATATGTCCTCATGGCCCAGGATATACCACTGATGGAAGAGGTAAGGAGTTGAGGAAATTCATGCATATTATTAACACAGTGAACATTAATTCAGATTAATTTGAAGGAGGTAAAATAATAGCTAAAATATGTGTGAGTATGTTGTGGTTGTATATGCTTTTCGCTAATGCTTCAGAGACTTTAAAAGGTATAATCTTCATATCAAATCTAAAAGGCAGAATCTATTATTATTCCTATTTTAACAGATAGAAACTGAAGCACAAAGCTTAAACGATAAATCATTTTCCCAAGGTCACAGCCTTTTTAAGGGGTGGACCAAGGAATGGAACATATCTGTCTAACCCCAAAAGCCATGTTTAACCCCTGAACTATACTTGCTTCATTTAAATAAAGATTGCTTGTTTGTTTGTGTGTAACGCATTTGTTTGAGTGTACGCAGGAACTCATTCTGTTTGCAACATATTTACAAACCAGCAAGTCTCATAAATGATTAGTAGTTTCCATTTTTGTGGTACAATCAGTATACTAATGTCCTAAAAATATCATTTTCCTCTATTACTATACAGATTCTCGACCCTGTGCTTGATTACTTTGCTAATGAAACCCTTTCTTCAGTCTAATGCAAGTGTGAATGTAAAGCCAATCCATGGTATACTATCACAAATTCCAAATTAGTTGAACTTCAGAGGGGTAGCTTTCTAGATTCCCAAAAAATAATTCATACTTAAGATTGCAGAACGAGTAGACTTCAATGGGGCTTTCCACATAGCCTTCCTTTTGTTTACCTCTTCCTATCACTTCAGATTCTTTTTTTTCTCTCCCTTCCATGTTGCCACTGGACTGAATGATGAAAAGGTACACCAGCACAGTTACAAATGTTGGTTCCTAGTGATCTGTCCATTCCTTAATTTCTCTTAGTTTCTAACCAGTTTTATTCTTGCTTCTGTATTAACTTACATTTGTTTTTGCCTTGGGGTTTTTGGCGCACAGATATTGATGAATGCAAAGTTATGCCGAATCTCTGCACCAATGGTCAGTGCATCAATACCATGGGCTCCTTCCGATGCTTCTGCAAGGTTGGCTACACCACGGACATCAGCGGAACCTCGTGTGTAGGTAAGGCGGGGCGAGGCGTCTCTGCATCTGGGTGGTTGTTTCCTACATGTCATTTACTGTCAGCAGAGTATCTTTATTCTGGAGCTTTGGAGTGTACATTTTGTTAAAAAGATGCCATTCCTTTCAGTAATGTGGTTCTTAATATCACAGGAGTTGTCCAAGGCCTTGTCTAGTAATGTGAGACACAGAACTGTTCAATTCATCAAAAAGTCTGTGCGATTAGGGAAACACAGAAATTATTAAAAATATATTTTCAACATTTTATGTTTAATTTAAAATGTATAAAGGCACATTTGTTTGTCATTCTTTTAATGAAAGAATCGGACTTTTGATTGTGAAATTGTGTGTTTGCATATGGAGAGAGTGCTTTTTGCTTGTTTCTCATTGTGGTTTTTTGGCATAAAATATACCAATTAAGCATCATCTAAAATTTCCAGTTACAAAGCAGTCTCAGTACAGAGACCTTCTACATTTTTACAATCTCTTTTTCTAATTTATTTTATTGTCTCATCGACACCATTCTATGACCATTGGAGGGGGTTGGTAGCTTGCCTTTCTGAGTCTTTCCAAAGCATTTAGTTTTCATTAAAGAAAAAAAACTTTTCTCCTTCATATTTCATCAACTTACATCAACTTGCTTTAATAACAAGCACACCTGGCATGAAAAGGTTAAGAAAAACCAAACTAAATCTTAGTAAACATTCAACCCACTTGTTTGGGCAAGAGAGTGAGAGAGACTAGGCTATCAGTCATGAGCTTTTAGCATTCTGTGGGCATCAATCAATGTGTTTTATGGGGGAAATGGAGATGATTTGCTATCAGAGTCCTAGCAGAAAGAAGGTGGCATATTCAAATGAGGACAGTTTACGGAGCCTTGTTTTTGACGAAGAGACAGTATATAAAGGTGTGGGCAGAGTGGGCAGAAACTACAAGGGATAATGCTGAGTGCTGGGGCTGTACCACCTCTGGGCCAAAGACAGAGGGAAAGATTGAAACTTAGAAGAGGGAGGAAGTTTTGCCCAGACACCTGCCTTGAGAGCATCTGTGACCTCTGATCCCATCTTGCGAGGAGGGAATTGAGGAATTAAGGACCAGCCTGAAGTCAGAGGGCAGGAGAGCCTGCTAATGGTGTCTGTGCAGTTCAGCCTCCTGGGCCCGAGAGCAGGGTGGACCAGGGTGAGGACTGCATCTGAAGGGGGAAGTGGAAGACTTCCAGCACGGTCTGTGATGCCGAAAGATTCTTAGGGGAGTGTCAGCTAAGAGAGTTTGAGAACTTCTGCCACATCCACATGTCAAAGGCAAGAAACTCTAGCCTTTAAGTTTATGATTCTCAAGCTGTAAACCAAAGTACACCAATCTAAAAAAATCTAGTGTATTTTTTTGAACCCAGACAGTTGTTCCGGTTATTATAATATTTGCCCAAGACACGCTCAACACGCTCAGTAAACCAGTAAATTACTTTAGAGAAGATTGTTCTGTGCCTCGTTTCTATTTTCCATTTTAAGTTGAAGAGGAAAAGAACAAGATGAAGTGAGAATATGGAGGGAGGAAAGGGACTGGTTTTTCCTTCTAACCAATAATTTAATCCTCACATCACTTTTGCTTAGATCTTGATGAATGTTCGCAGTCCCCAAAACCCTGCAACTTCATCTGCAAGAACACCGAGGGGAGTTACCAGTGCTCCTGTCCTCGGGGCTATGTCCTACAGGAGGACGGAAAGACATGCAAAGGTGAGTGAAGAGTCTGCATTTGTGACCCTCTCTTTTTTCAGATTCAAAGTCAGCTAATCAGGGATGATACTGTGTGTCTCACCTTCACTAAAGCACATCTTCCTAGTGACCATTTTATGATTCATAGAAAATTCTACCAAAGGACACATGCCAGGAGGCAGAGAGAATTAAAACCTGGGTTACAGTGGTTTGCTTCTTACAGCAAACCACACAAACTGAAAAATAAATTAAATAATACAAAAAGCTATGGTGAAGGAAGAGATTGAACAACTAAAATAATATTTATTTTGTTGCTTATCTGAGATTTCATTTCTCTAAACTATCTTTATTACACGTTTACTGCAGAAGATTGAAAATGAATAGGTAAATTTAAATGTTTGCTTACATAGTATTAGTAGTAATTATCAAACTAAGTTAGATAATTAAAAGAGCTTCAATACTATACTCATACGTTCAATTTTATAGTAAACCTCATAGGTATGAAAATAATGGACTGAGGAAATTCCTGTCTAATTAAATTTTTGAAATACAGTTTATTCTCAAGAAGATGAAGTTTTATTTCCAAGAAATACCAAAAAACAAATAGAATAAAATAATAGGAAGCAATATTATTCTCTTGGCTCTACTTAGTGAAACATTATGAGTCAATTTAATTTTGCACGTTGTTTATAGTTATTTTTATTTGAGTGCAACTGTGTGTGTGTTTTAAGCTTTAAAATAATTAGTCTTGTCTGCATCTTACATTGCTCTGTGAATTTATTTAAATGTATTTTCCCATATTAAGTTCCAATCCAACCAAAATCAGATTTTGAGTTTTCTATCAATATAGTTCAAATACTAGTTCCATTTATGACTAGAATCATAGATGCTGTGTTTTTGCTTCTTCTGGTATTTATGATGGTGTTTTCATTTGGATCCTGAGAACCTGACTCAGTGTTTGTGTTAAGACCTTCATCAATTTTCAGATTCTGTTTTATTTTTGTTTAATCCCTTCTTTAATAGAAATAAGTGGCCAACCATGTACTAAACTGTGCATTAAATACAAGAATTATAACCTTTTGATATTAGTTTTGAGAACAGTTCACGAACACCACTATGATTCATCCTTTCAGTTTTTTATTTTAAGAAAACTTTGTGGTATGTATCACCTCAGCCATCCTATCATTGTAGCCCGTAATATTTATGCTGCTTAAGTATGTGAAAAGAAACTACTTGCCGTATGCATATGGATATCTACAAAGCTTCCAGCAAAAATCTAGACAAAATACTCCTGGTGGCTTCATGAGAAAGGAGGCAAAGCCAGATAACTCTGCTCCAATTTTCATAGGCTTCTCTTTCATTGCAGACCTTGATGAATGTCAAACCAAACAGCACAACTGCCAGTTCCTCTGTGTCAACACTCTGGGAGGTTTTACCTGTAAATGTCCACCTGGTTTCACACAACATCACACTGCTTGTATTGGTAAGACAAAACTACAAAAGGGAAATTTTGCAAACTTTTAGTAGAAGCCTAAAACTGTACTTAAAAAATGGTAGAATAACGGCTCAGTATTTACATTAAAACCAATCCCTCATAATTAGTGGTCTAAAAATGTTGTTAATAATATATATATTTTTTCACTAGAACAATATCCAAAGGAAAAAATCCTGTATAGTCCAAGCACATGCACACGAGGTGTATTCCAGGCAACGCCTTTATATTGCATTCTAAATATAACCATGTGTGTTCAGATAAAATATGGTTAAAGGCTCGCTCTAATTTGGAACATGCTAATGAACATGCTGGGTTTTTTTTTTTTTATGTTAGAAGACACACAGGTTAAGAGACTTTCAGTCTGTACTATCGAAAACCATGTCCTCAATTGACCCAAAATATGCTCTAATTTCAAATCTCTTGAAATATATTTTTTCTGACCATTTTTGCCTTTAACATGACCATAAATAATGGTATACATTTCCCTAAAGTTCTGTTTTCACATCATGAAACTTAGGCTTTTATACTTCACTTTTTACTTCATGTAGTAAAATTTGAGTCATATAATAATTGGGAAGCTTGACGCTCTGCCACTTTGTGCTTTGCTAGACAACAATGAATGTGGGTCTCAGCCTTCACTTTGTGGAGCAAAAGGAATCTGTCAAAACACCCCTGGAAGTTTCAGCTGCGAATGTCAAAGAGGGTTCTCTCTTGATGCCACGGGACTGAACTGTGAAGGTGAGTTTATTTGCTCAAATATTCTTATTCTAATACAGCAAACTGTTTTCTTTTAACTTCCAAGCCACTCAATGAGCAATTGAGATCATCTCAAAAGAAAAAAAAATTAACAAAATAAAACCCAGAAATTGATTTTTTTGTTCATAAATTTTCATATATCATTTTGGGGGGCAGAGGAAAACCTTAATGTGATGAAACAAAAATTCTGTGAGTACAAATTGGCTTCTGAAGTAACTATTTACCTAATTACTGATCTAAAAAAGAATTGAACTGAAAAAGAATTCTGTACCTAATTTAGTTTACAGTAGCGTATGAGTAGACCAGAAAAAAATTGGATGTCTGTTCCATGATACTTGAATGTGTAAATGTTACGTGTAAGACAAAGAACGAATTATAGAGAACCGAAAAAATGTACAGAAAGCTCTGGGGAAAACTGATGGCGATTTTATTTGGTCTGAGACTCCTGATTCACTCTCTTTTCTACAAAGGGCATTTCCTATAAAGTTTCTGTCACAATAGGTATTTCCTATTAAATCCAAGGGAACATTTAAGTGGGAATAAAATAAGAATTTGCCTGTGGTCAATAAAATATTATATTGTTCTTCAGTATTTCCATTGCAAGTGCTAGCGTATGAGACAAATGTACTAGGATTGGTAGCTTTTACAAAATGCTCATGCCAGAGATTCTGAGAGCATATACATCCCCTTTATATTTTTATATACATTTGTAATTTATGTCTTTATTGATATTAGTCACCCTTTAATTAATTATTCGTAGAAATATATGATTTTGAATTCTAGAAATATATTCAAAATTGTTAATATACTTAAGAATTACTCAAAGTTTTTAATATACTCTAAGAATTATAGGACTTTTATATGTATCTAATTTTCCGCCAAGAAAAATTCAATTTAAAAATTTTCTATTTTAATATTTTGTATTCGAAGTCATTGAGACTTTGAAAGTATTCTGAACATACAGCTGCTTGCCATGTGTGAGTTTGGCTTGTAACCATCCACATAAGATATCATTTATTAATTATCCATATAAATTTGTTACGCATACATCAGACATGCCAATTTCATTTCACTTTTTATGGGTAGGTTTCAAAGCCTCAGTTGTCATTCCAGGAGAGTATGCATGTCTGAACAAAGAAATTATTCCATATGTGTCATAATACTATATCGTGTCTAAAAATAACGTATTTAGAATACTTTAAATTTGCATCTAATTAATCTTGAATGGTAATAAAATTTTTTGTGTGCAAACCATTATACTTTTTAGGTATTTCTGTAGTGCTTGTATCTTCCCAAAAATGAGGATTACATGTCAATCACTTTTGAACCTACTGGAATATATAATGCAAATATATTTATATCATTTACCAAATAAATCATACCATATATAGTTAATCCATCCAAAATGCACAACATTTGTGGTTGCTATGGTTGATTTGCTGACATTAAGTTGTTATTTAGAGCACTGACGTGGCATGGCTGGTGGATAGCCTAAGAATGATGTGGTTTCTTATCTCAGAACCGTTCTCTGCACCACCACTGATTAATAACCATGTGACTTGGAAAAATCACAGCCCCTCAGTATGTCTTGTTTGTTTGTTCCTGTGATAATAGTTACCCCAGGCTGTGTTTGGAGTTCATTTAAGAATAGTAGAAGAAAGGTTACATAAAGATCTTGCCGGGATTGTTTTTGCAGATGTTGATGAATGTGATGGAAACCATAGGTGCCAGCATGGCTGCCAGAACATCCTGGGAGGCTACAGGTGTGGCTGCCCTCAAGGATATATTCAGCATTACCAGTGGAATCAGTGTGTCGGTGAGCACTCGCTTGTTACACAGCATCTGCCTTTCTCACCTTAAAGTATCTTTGAGTAAAACGAACGAACAATAAGGACTGGCATTTCAGTGTAGCCTTTAAACCCTAGAGCTTAAAAACCAGTACTTAGGACTGATGCATGGGGATCCATTAAACTAGTCTCTGTACATGTGTGTATTTGAAAATATACATGATAAAAATGTTAGGTACCTAAACGGTAGCTCAACTAGAGCTCTCATAATTTTAATTTTCTGCTAGGTGTAATTCTAAGTTTCTGAAGATGGGGTCAAGAATCATCATTTAGTATCTTTTGATTTGGGGTTGAAGGATTGCCCATCCATCCCCCTCATATAAATCTAAAGGGATTCAGATCAACTTAATGAGCACCATTCATCTGTGCTCTCCAGTCACATATTTAATGAAGGGGCTAAAGGATTTTAAGGTAGAAAAAGTACCTAGTTACAGCAAATTCTCTTGAAAACTCCATCCAAAAGTGTTTATAAAATAAAATCTGTAGGCACTCAGCTCCCTTTCTTGCACTTGATAGAGTCATGGAAATTCTCCTTTTAAGGAGAGATTGATCAAAGAGAACATTACTCTCTACTTGAATAGCTGGCTAACTTAGTTAGCATATGCCTAATTTCTTGGCTCCATTTGAATGCCCTTCATAGAGGCACCATCCAACACAGTGTGACATTAGATGCTGGCACAGCAGAACAGAAAGGGGAACAGCGGTCCTGCTGAGAAACAGCGGGGTACTTCCTGTTTCTCTGTAGTCATTTAAATTACCCCACTTGTATTTCAAATATTTTACTGTGAGCAATCCACTAAATAAATTAACCTGATTTTATCCTTGGTGATCTTCTCAAAAGAAATTTCTAATGGCAGTTTAGTGAATTGAGAAAATCAAGACAAATTTCAAAGGAGGGAAAGCAACTCTGAAAGTCATCGCAGGTCTGCTGTGGCCTTGTGCCAGGTTAAAGACAGATGCTTAGCCACACCACAAATAGACACTCGTGGGGGAAATGCAAAAACCACTAATGATCTAGGAGTTAAGGACAGAGTTTGAAAGGATTATCAAAATGATGAGTTAGGCAGTCAATCAAAATAACTTCATAAGTTTAGTTTACTTCTTTTCTCTTCATAGAAAAAAAAATGTCGCAGAAGTTGTTATGCCCTGATTTATTGATTCATAAACAGAGATGTTTAGAGTGTAGGCACACTCTTCAGAACATAGGGAATGGTACTTTTTTAGATAGCTATTAAAACAGTGTGAAACGATTTTATTGTGTTGTTTATAAAATATGAGGCCCAACCCTCTATTTGGTTAATACCACGGGCTTCTTGGTTAATTCTACAGAACTTAAAGCAAAAGAATGATCCTCTAATATTTCACACGTGTCAGCTTAACTAAAATTCTTGTTTTTAAAGTGATCATAAGTGGAAATAGGAACATGTATGGAGTATCAACTCAATTTCTAAGTTTTTAAGTTTCCTGGAGTTTCTGTCTGTAAGCATTTAGTGCGAAAATAGCCACACAGGTTTTCACTGAATTTGGTCTGACTTAAAGTCAGGGCTATGTGGCGTATCCCAGTTCTTCTTGGTGGGATCCTTGGAATAGGCACTTAAGCAAGGCAGTCACCCCAGAGCAGCTCACGCTGGAGTCCAGCCAGAGGCCAGTGTGCCTTCTAGTCAGGAGAGACCCCCATGGGCAGAGGGATAAGTGGTTTCAAAGATGAGTTCAAAGCTAAAGATACGTAAGCAGATATCCCCAACTGCAAGAATTAATTTGTTAGCTTGCTCTGCTAAAATGGGCCTCTGTAAGCAGCAGGCCCCTGGTAAGTAAGATGAAGCAGGGGTTTAATTTGAAAGATTCGAGATTCTTCTGTGCAGGGTTGAGCAGTCCAGCTGGTCTCTAATATAATTGCTGACTTTCTTGCCTTGAACCCACAGAACACAGTTGGAATTTCAACTCAAATATATGGCAGTAAGAGAATTAAACAACCCATTGGGAACTAATAAAAGCAACAAGTTAGCAAAATAACAAGCATTATGACAAAATGCAAATCGAAAGGCCACAAATCATTTTTATCTGTCACTATGGGTATGAATATCTTCAGTTATTCATATGATTGAGGGGGGAATATAGTATGAAGTATTTCAGACAGATTTAAGTGGGGTCCCCTTGTAAAAAGACAAAAATGTTAACTGTATCAGGTAACTTAAGTAATATTAAATTGTAAACCTACAATGTTGTTAATACTACTACCAATTTAAGAAAAATGACAGTTCTTGTACGTGTTAATATTGAAAAAAGTTTTTAATTCAAATGAATACTTTCAGAAGTTTCCAGCCAGTTACCACAGAACATTTATAACATTCTGGTACGTAGATTGTACAGATTTAGGTAACATTCTCAAATATATGCAAGCATGACGATTATTCCAAATTGAAAATAAGGGAATATTATTAACATTTGCATATGATTACTTCTTAGTATATGAAGCTTTGGGTTATGTGGTGTCAGCAACTTCTAGTTCCTTGTATGTCCTTTTCAAAATAACTTGAACATGGTTTAGCGAGGCTTGAGTCAGCTCAAAGTAGGTCTCAAACAGGAACATATTTTCAAAGTCAGATTACCTAAGCCTATAGAATTATGCTGTGATGTACGGTTATAGCATATAAATGTGAAGTCTATCCTGGTGCTTCCAAAAATTTTACCTATTTAAAAATGTTCTTGTCAGTGGTATGTTTAAAAGCAATTTATTCAACTAATTGGTTTTGCCTGGTAATTATTCTACCTAACACAGTGTCGAATACTATATTCATAGCAGGATCATTTTGTTAAATTATAACCTAACTCACATTCTCCATTAGGAGAGAAACACCACATATAAATGTCAGATTTAATTATAAAAGCAGATGAGCCTTTGAGGCAGAATTCTAAGTCTTTCGTATGTAGAAATAAAATAGTTATATTTATGTCATAGGTAGCCTGGTTATTAAGAATGTATTCATATACTTTCTCCCCATGAAATGAAGGCTAAGAATTTGTACATATTAGGTAATCATAGTACATTTCATATCCAGTAATTAAGAATTCTACATTTGGCAGTTTGGTTTAATTCTGAAACTATAATCACGATACAGAAATGTGCCTAATAACATCGGCCCTCTCAATAACCTCTGTGCCATAGTTAATGAAGTTTAATTTCCTGTGTGAGAGGCCTCTTCACTGAGACTGTATCTGCATCTTCCGTAATCTCACTGAGCTCCTGCAGATAAGCACTTCCCTGTAGCTGCTGTGTCCCAAGGGTACACCTAATTGCATATGGGCCTGTTTCCCCACATGGGCTGAAACATAGACTTGTCAGGTATTAGGTAGACAGACACACTATGCTCCAGTGCAGTCACGAGAATTTGAAAGAATTCCATGAACCAAATGTGACTGGTGCCCAGGGTGACTTTTGGATTATAATAAAGCCCACAGGGGTCAAGCCACAAAATAGGTATCAACCAGATAGTTAAGAGCAAAATTGTCGTCTCCAAAGTTAAAAGCACAATCAAGCTTTGAATTTGTAAAAATGATAAGAGCAGCTGAAAGTATCAACCTGTAATTATCTTGCTGTCAGGCATTTATGGTATAATGTGAGTCATTAAACTAGTAAAACCTGTGTCAGGTGATGGCTTGGTGCAAACCCATGTCAGAAGGCAAAGTCTGCATTTGATGCATTCTCAAGTGTTAAAAGTGTACGAGGTTATTGGTTCAGAAGTTTCAATTAAATAATGTTTATTTCAGTCATTTTCATTTAAGGTATTTAAATTTTTTATCTGTTTTTCTTTCCATATATAGTGAAGGCTTTGGGAATTGCTGGGAGAATGGATAAAAATACAGATATAAATAGAGGCTTTTAAAAAATTGACATATAATTCACATACCATAAAATTCACCTTTTAAAATGTACGGTTCAGTGGTTTTTAGTATATTCTCACAGCAGTGTGCAAACATCAACACCACAATATCTTCATCCCCCCAGAAAGAAACCCCATACCCATTAGAAGTCATTCTCCATTTCTCCCTCCCCGCAGCTCCTGGCAACTAGGAATCTGCTTTCTGTCTCTGTGAAATCTGTCTGAAGTATAGGCTTTTGAAGTAACCCTCTGATAAGAGAATAGAAGAGTTCTTCAGTAGTCAAACTGCAAATATCTGTCCCCAGAGGCTGCCAGGGTATTCAGAAAAACCTAGTACAAACAGAATATAAAAGGGCGGGGCAAGGTTTTGTTTAAGTCATAATTTAGGGGGATTTGTTGGGTCTTGTTGTGTTTTTTTAAAATTTCATAGGCTTTGCAAATCAACCATCAGGGTAAACATTTAAAAAATACAGTTCTAGAGCTATTTCCCCTGGAAAATCATAGGTACTTTGAAACTCAGGCTCTTCTTTGCCCCACTGCCCCTACCCCTTGTAAGAGTCTCTTGCTTTATGTTCATAGATGAGAATGAGTGCTCCAATCCAAATGCCTGTGGCTCTGCTTCCTGCTACAACACCCTGGGGAGCTACAAGTGCGCCTGCCCCTCTGGGTTCTCCTTCGACCAGTTCTCCAGTGCCTGCCACGACGTGAACGAGTGCTCGTCTTCCAAGAACCCGTGCAATTACGGCTGCTCCAACACGGAAGGGGGCTACCTCTGCGGCTGCCCACCTGGCTACTACAGAGTGGGACAGGGGTAAGGCCCTCCACCTCCCCGCACACAGGAAGGCGAGCGTGGTCCAGCTCAGGCTGCCCTCCCTGTGTTCAGGCCGCCTGGCCGCCCGGCACTGGGAGGGGGGAGTGAACGGTGATTAAAAGCCCACAAGGGAAAAGCACTGATCAGGGCACTTAGGGAATGGGAGGAGGAAGCACATGGAAGAAGAAACACATGGAAGAAGGCATGTGGATTACCTCCTTTGTGGTGAGCATAAGACTCGAATGTGTATACAGGTATCACTCTCGTGCCTCTTGAAACGGCCTGAGTGGATTCAGTTGGATTCCCTCAAGGCCAGAGACAAGCAGTTGTCTAAAAATGCTGTGGCTCACGTGTTGTCAGAGACACCTGAGTTAAGAAGTACAAATGGAAATGGCTTCACTCCAGATTCTTCTGTGAATTTTGGCAGGTGCTAGCTCCATGCTCCGTGAGGAAGGAGTTGTCCCTCTCTTTGCTCATCTGGTTTTTTGTTGCACAGAGAGGATGCGCCTGGTTGGTGTGACACTGTCTCCGCAAGGCTGGGTTCCCTCCAGCTAGTCGCACTTTCCCAAGTGCAGCTGTCTCAAGTCCTATCAGCTGCAGATGAGGTGCTGGCCACCTGCATCCTTCCTTCAAGGAAGCCAGCGCTCAACTGCACAGAAGAGAAGAGTTTAGGAGTCAGTCAGGGTCACCCTCCTCAGAAGAAGCAGTGTGTGAGTCAGACACTGAGGGTCGTGAACTAGTATGTCCACTGTGGGTACATAATAATGCTTGAAACGAAAGTCTTGGTGTAGACAAGGGTCATTTAGAGCCAGCTCGCTGACTCTTTCACTAACCAGAATTGGAGTTCAGAAATCTCAGTTGGTACAGCAGAGAGCTTTGTTGTGAGCAGCAAACATAGGCTTCAGGCTTTTGAATCAAAAGAACTTCTGGCACTCTCTTTGGAAATTCATACTTTGCTTTTATCTTCTTGATTTAACTACACATAGTGCTTCAGTCTAATTAGGATCGAAAATTGGGGAAACTTGGGGCTCACTCTTAGAAGAAATTTGCTGTTCAAAATAAAGGAGGATCTCACGTATTAAGTGTTGAAGAAAAGAGTTACCAAGACTATTAGGTTTTTATATTTATGATCTTAAGGTTTGCTTTGTGGGTTTCTTATTTTGGAAAGATCTCTGCTCTACCTCTGGAAAACAGTAGTCAACATTATAATGAAGTCTAACATCACCTTGCATCCTATTGCAAATAGCCACTGTGTCTCAGGAATGGGATTTAACAAAGGGCAGTACCTGTCGGTGGATGCAGAAATGGATGAAGAGAACGCTCTGTCCCCGGAAGCATGCTATGAGTGCAAAATCAACGGCTACTCTAAGAAAGACAGCAGACAGAAGAGAAGTCTTTATGAACCCAAACCCACTGCTGTGAGTAACCTCACTTTGTTTTGTCACCAGATTTTATCCATATGGAGTCACGTATATTTTGCAGTAAACTTTTATGTCGGTTTCAGCCTCAGTGAAGCTAAAACTGTCATGAAATTTATTGGCTAAATTCATGGACACACTATGGCAGAGACAAGTAAATTAAAATTAGAGGCATTTTTAGCTCAAAACACAAGGACTGGGGGACTTTAAGATTCACAGTTTCAGATCATATGTTTTCATTCTTTGATTTGTGCCAGAAGGCAATAATATGTCCTTCTAGGAAATAACTATTTTGAAATGATTCAAAAACCAAAATTATTTTGAATCTGTCCAGTTCTGTTGTATACATATGTAGTGCACTGGGCTGATTTTAATTTTCAGTAGGTAAGCCAACTAGGTCTTATATTGTAATATTTATAAGACAGGTGTTCCTCCCATAAAGAGTTTATATCCACATAACTTGTATTTTGTAAGGAGCTGAAGATCTGAATTGCCTGCTGCTGCTATGTCTTTGCTGTTCATAGTATTTAGCAGAGTGGTTAAAGGGGCGGGCCACAGACTTCATGATTTTGAATATGTTCCCTGATCCTCCCTACTTACTACCCATGTTACATGGGCCATTTTACTTAACCTCTCTCTACCTCAATTTCTTCACCTGTGAAATGGGAATAAAAATAATTACCTCTGAAGGCTGACAAGAAGATTGAGTGATTACTGTGAAGCTCCTGGAATGGTGCCTGGCATAAGCATCGTACGTGTTCTCCGAATAGTACCCGGTATCTGGAGATGTTTTCCCCCAGACATCAGGGAGAGTACCATCCTTGTCAGTTAGTGTTACTGCAGAATCCCCCATCAAAAAACCTAGTCTTCAACTCACTGGCTGTGTGAATTGGGCAATTTGTTTCAGTTTTCTGGGCCTCAGAAACTTATTTGTAAGACTAGATAGACTTCGCTAGCCAAAAAGTCTCTGGTTCTATTTTATAATAATAAATAGGCCAGCATTACATTTACCTTGCGTAGACTGGGGTGTCTAACTGATATTTAAATATGCCAACTGAGATATTCATCAAGTATCCCAAACTACAAATCCAGAAATTCTGCTCATAAAACCTTCCCATCATAGTTCTGGGGACAGGATTTTGTCTGCACACTGATGGGGGCACTTCTGTGCCACTTTTCTCAAGTTCTTGGCAAGCGCCCACTCAAAGCATTGATTTTTTTTTTTTTTTTTTTTTTGCCTGTCTTACTGAAATAGCATTTCTAAACCTCCCATACTGCTGACTGAGGGAGACTTGGTTCATCTGGGCCGTGCCCCATTGGCTTTTTACCAAAGCTGGTTCAAACCTGAGCCCTGACGACTCTGCAGGTCCCTCCCTCTGCACTAACAGCTCCCAGCAAAGACACTCACTCATGGTTTGTGACCATAAAATCAACCTGGGCCTTCAGAGTGAAGAGCCCTCTGGGGACAGTCCCTGCTGTTAGATAACAGCTGCACTTCTCGTTTTAACTCCAGCAAAAAAAAAAAAAAAAAAAAAAAATTACAGTCATTTCCTAAATTGTCTCTTGTTTATTATTAATAAGCGTGATATTCCATAAACTCAACAAAAAAAACTTGAAATGTGAGTGCTCCCCGTAGGCCCAGACCTGTAACTTTACCTGGATAAGGCTGAGTGAGAAGTCGTAAAGATTTACAGGGCATACTCTGTGGAATTGACCTTTTCTCCCAGCCGACAGTAAGTTACAAGCAGAGTGAGGAGGGGCAGAGATACATCGTCCTTGTGGCTGCACCCCGACAGCAGGCTCCTTTTGAGTCATCTACCTGTGCTGTCGAAGCTCTTCCCACATCGTTTCCTGCTCTTTCTCCAGGTTGAACAGATCAGCCTGGAGAGTGTCGACATGGACAGCCCCGTGAAAATGAAGTTCAACCTTTCTGGCCTTGGCTCTAAGGAGCACATCCTAGAACTCATGCCCGCCATTGAGCCACTCAACAACCACATCCGCTATGTCATCTCCCACGGGAATGACGATGGCATCTTCCGCATCCACCAAAGGAATGGGCTCAGCTACTTGCACACGGCCAAGAGGAAGCTCGTGCCTGGCACACACACACTGGAAATCACTAGCATCCCTCTCTACAAGAAAAAGGAGCTTAAGAAACTGGAAGACAGCAATGAGGACGACTACCTCCTAGGGGAGCTCGGGGAGGCTCTCAGAATGAGGCTGCAGATTCAACTCTATTAACCCCTTGCAGACTTGGTTCCAGGCTCAAATCCCTGCACAGCCAGCCTTCAGAAGCCTCTGAGAAATCAATGACTAATTTTAAAGAGGAAAAAAAAAGACTTTTATTTCTTTCCTCCCTGTCTCAGACTTTAGAATGTTGACCCTCACAGGGAGTGATAATTAGACTCTGGTGTGGCCAAAGATTTGAGTACAGAGGCAACCGTGGTTACTGTATTTTCTATATAACTTCACTTTAAAATATATTAAAAAAAAAAAAAAAACCTAAATATTCAAGAGATCAGCATATGGCACTAAATGCACAAAAATAATGTGAGCTTTTTTTTTCCTGTTAGCAGTCTGTAACACTTTGGGTATTTTGCTATAGTTGCTAATTAAAAAAATATAGATGTTTATTTATTTTTAATGCAGTAATATATGGAGAAATGAACAAACTATGTAAACAAAAAGGGAAACTCACTTGTTTTTCTTTAGATTTATAAATTTGAGCTATTTCTTTTAGAGGTGCTTTTTAAAAAATTCAGTAGATTCAAGAGGTGTTTCCGTTGGTTTTCTGCCAGTCATCCAACTGGTACACATCTGATTATTTTAAAGGAAGCCTCACAGAGCTGAACGGGCAGTGTAATCAATGTGTCATTAGATCCTTTATAAAGGAGACCAAAGCCAGAGCAGCTCACTGTGATGATATTTCACATCACCAGACACACCAGGCAACAGAAGATGAAGCACAACCACTGTAGCAAAATACCTTGACTGCTTGTGAGACCAGTAGCGTTGCAGGCCAAACCGTACTGTATTTCCTTCTCATAACCTCAAGGAAGCACATGTGCTACCCACAACACCTCATTCTTACCCAGGGCGTGCTGCATACTTGTGGTATTGTAGGCAGCTGAAGAACTGCTGTTCCTTCGGAAAGGAACACCTGGCGTTCTGTAGTGTTTGGTGCTGTCTTAGATTAATGGTGCATTTATTATGTTCAAGCTATTTCAGGATTGCCATATGTGCAAACAAATCATGCAGTACAGCCAAGGAATATATGTTGTTTTTTTTTAAATCCATTTTTTTTAGAATTTTCATTAATACTGTAGTTATACACCATATGTCTCGTTTTATCATAGCCTATTGTGTATGAAAGATGTTTGTACAATGAATTGATGTTTAGTTTGCTTTAGTCATTTAAAAAGATATTGTACCAGGATGTGCTAATAAGAGTACGTCCCCGTGTTCTTCTCAACCCAAGAACCTGTCCCTGGACCAGTGACCAAACCTCATATGTGAAATGGCCAAAGCACATGCAGGCTCTGGGTTGTTCCTCTCACACCTGTGCTGACCAAAGATTAGTCACCAGTTAGATCCAGTTTGGGACTTTGTTTTGTTTTCTAATAACTAAAAAAACAAACAGTGTAAATTTGTAATCAAGTGTTTATGAGGAAAAACTTATGGCTTTTGGTTTTGTTTGTTTTCGTAGGTCTGTGTATCAAATATGACACTTTTCTTGCAATAAAGCTTATTTTGGGGTAGCTTTCCGACTGAGAGTTTTATGGGACTACAACCCCTGTTTTGTCTGTGGGAGGGGCTGGGGGCTTTGCTTACAGGGACCTGTATGAAAGTACCAGAAGGAAAGCCAGGCACATTTACAAGAAAACAAGCAACTGCTGTCAAGTCTGTGACACAAAGTAAGCAGCAGTGTTCAACTGACAATTACAATGTAAGGTCATATTCAAATTGAAGGACATAGTCAAGGCCGTTGGTTGTTCACTTCTGCGTAGACTCTAAGCCTCCAAGGACCCATCTTCCTAGAGACCTCAGAATCTCTTCACTTCGTCCTCACCTGTCGTTTGAGTGCCATTGTGTTAAAGCACCCTAAAACACCTGTGAGGAAGTGAAACATTCTCTTAAAGAGTCTTCCTTCTTAGGGTTTTCCTGAACTTGAGTTTTTAGGCAAAAGTATGCAGCAGGCATACCCCAGGCCAAATGGCACCTTCACCAAAAATAACAGGAAGAGAGCTTCCTGTCTCTTGCAGTGTTGTACACTGTCCTCACAGGACAAGTATATAGCTAGGAGAAGTCGTTTAACAGGGACTCTCTTCTGATACACAGCTGAAATGAGAACAGACACTCTCTGAAGTTAATTCCATACAAAGTTTGAGAATGTGTGTGCTGAAATTTTTCATCCAAGGAATAAGAAAACAAGGAAATATTATGACTGATCTTAATGCTGTTCTTAGCCAACCAGAAATTAGCTGCATGGAATAAGGGAAGTATTTGCCTTGAGGCATCCTTTAAAACTTAACATGCGTCTTCAGTTTCATCTGGCATCTGTTAACTGATACAGCGTGAGTGCTGTAATATGAAATTACCTGGAACCAAATTTGACTCTGACTTTGAATGTTGAGCAACAGCACTCTTAGTTTAGCTTTAACCTGCTCTGGAGGAAGTTCGAGAATCCACACCATTAGGTGCTTTACAGAGAAGAGAAAAAAAAAAAATCATTAGGTGCTTTACACAGAAGAATGTACTAGAAGGAAGTGACTACTTCGAGATGCTCCTCCCAGGAAGAACCTTTTTGGGCACGTCTGATAGCTTTATTGCAACTCTGTTATTGTGAGCACTGACGCAGCCGTGATTAGTTTGTGCCTCTCTGGTAACTAAATGCTAATGATATATCCTGTACCATTTTGTCTTTCTCATTAACTGTCCCCTCAGAAATTACCTTGGCTAAGTTACAGAAAACTTCACACAAGACTAAATTAATAATGTAAGCCCAGACATATAAACCAAATCCAGCAGGTACATGTAATAGTAAAATAATAAGCAATAATTTGGTCTTCAGCTGACATGAATTCCTTTTCCACTAGCATTTAGATTTGGAGCTTTTAAAAATTTAGGCCCGTTTAGTACTTTTTATTTTGTTCCTTATTTGTGGTAGGTGAAGGTTGGTTACATTTGCACATGAACATTGAAAATAATTTAAGGTAATATATAAGGATTTTACTCTAAATTCTAACATCTGCCCTTTTTCATTATCTAGGAATATCAAACAGGATAATTCATAGATCTGTCCCTTCTAAGGTTTTGTTTTGCCTTCTTGGTTCAAGAATAAATGCTTATGGTAGAGGGTGGGGAACACAACTAAAATTTACAGAGCATCAGTTTGAGACCTACAGACCTTTTGGTTCATATCCTTGATGCTTCAAGGGAAATGAGTCAATTCACATGTTAAATTGAACCGTGAGGAATTGCCAATATTTGGCCATGTTTGACTTACAAAATGGTAATTTCACATGGTTCGATAGATAAGTAGTTCAGAAATATTCATGTTTCTCAAGAAGAGGCTGGAAATCTGAATATTTCCCTTCTCTTTGAAAGAATCAATTCTGTTCACTTCTTTCCATGCTGCTTGTGGCTCATTTGAACTTCTAATTCACAATAGTCCACAAGAGAATGAATGTACATAATTTATTCAAACAGCCACTTTCTTTCATGCTCCAAAGACTTTGGAAAGAGTCTAAATCACACATCTTTGGGGCCTTGAGGGGATTACTGGAAACTGTTTAAAGACAAAGACAAATCCATTGGGAAAGGTTAAATATAGCCCATGTTTTTTAAAAAAATAAAGGGGAAACTTTAGGAATCGTTACTTCTAAAGAGACGGGAAAGATGGTGATTCATTAACACCCCACAGGAAGTGAAGGTGACAGCTGTTTTGCAATCTCAGCCAAGCCTGCCTTTGATATCTAGCTTATGGTTCTATTTTATTTTATTTTATTTTTTAGCATGATAGCTTTCTCAAATAAATACAAAGCCATGGTTTTCTTGCTTAATAAGAAGTACGTGTTTCTGACCTTAGTTCTCTTTGAAAATCCATTTGATGTACAGAGCGAGAGTCCTGAAACACAATGAGCAGCTCACTAAATTCAGCATTTCAGCCACTGAGACAGTATCACTTTGCAGGCAAAAGAAAGAGATCTTCAGATTAGGCCGGCCTGAGTTTAGCAAGTGGGGGATAGGACAAGCTCACGGACTCCCTTGGATATGCTGCCCCCTCTGAGATCCTATCCGCCCCACTTTTGGATGGACGGGTGGGTAGAAGCCTCCCGGGTGTCCTGGTGTGATGTGCAAGGCGCTTTTATTCATGTCCAATTAGTTGTAAATGAAAGAGGAGTTAAAAGGAAGGACTCAATCCAACAAGCTACACGATGTCCCTGAGCCTTGGTTTCTTTCCTAGGATGATGCTTCCCTGCAATGTGGCTGAGAAAATAGAGTGAGATAGTCCAGGCAGCGCAGTCAGCGGAGGGCTGAGCACACAGCAAGCACGCAGTAACTGTCAGCTGCTCTTCTTCCTCTTCCTCCTCCCACCGTTCCTACAGCCACAGTAGGGGGTAGAATGCACCCCCATATTCACACAAAACTCCTTCCCAAGTGTGGCCCTGAAATTATGACCTCCCCACTGAACTGTATGGGATAACTAGCATCCAGGACGTGTCTCCTAAGTGGTCTGTACCTCTAGGGAGAAGGCCTGGTGTGGTCATGAGAGTTTACAATCTCCACTGTGCTCTTCACTTACTGGAGTCACCAGCTACAGCCCTGGAAGTTTAGGCCACCAACACAACCAGAGCCCTCCTATCTACAGATGCCTAGGAAACCAAACGTGAAGGAGAACACAGACATCTAATAATCGTTTTTAGAACGATGTAGTGCCATGGAAAGTCAGAGCTACAGAGGCCTTTGGAAACCTACTCATATGTACATGTGAGGAAACTGAGGCCCAGAGTCGTAACCGAGCTAATTGTACTGCTAGTTTCCACCCAGGTGAGACCAGAACCCTGGCTGCACGGTTGTAGTCTGGTACTATTCATACTTCCACTACATGGTCAGCCTACTTGGATCTCTTTTAAACCCTCAGGATATAGGCCAGTTCCCATGGTTTTGGCTCACATTGAATCCAAAAATGTTTTCCAAGCACGATTCAAGCACTGCTTTTTGTTTTGTCTACCCCACCCTCTGTGTAACTGCACCCAACCTCCTGTAGACCAGAGGTTTGTATACACACTAGAATGCCAAGATACTGGCTGCCACAGAGTAGACCCCACCTAAATCACGTGCTGCCTTAAAAGCACGCTAGAGCTCTGACTTTCAAACGGTTAAATGTTTTATTTAAACCAGACCTTCAAAACATTAAAAAAAAACACATACAGTTTTGTTTCAGTAAGAACACTTAAGGAAAGCACACTAGTTGCTTGTGTTGCTTAATTGTCATTTTTTTCCTTTTCCTGTGAGCCTAAGAAAGATATTACTAGATTAAGCTGGCTTACTTTTGAAAGAGCCAAGAACCAACAGCTCATATTAGTCACCCCCATTAGGGCTGCAGATGAAATGTCAGGATGTAGTGTAGACATTTTCCAAAGGAAAACAGGAAAACGCTTTACACGATTCTGAGAGCAAACCATAGGGAAAGCACTACAAGCCTTCCCCAGACAACTACTGCTACATGTGTGAGTTCCATTAAGGAAATAGCAGTGAAGGCTGTGAATGGCCGATTCCTGAGAAACATGGCAAAAAAGCAGCCCCTTGGCCTGCTCAAGCTGCCTAGGTTTCTGCTCCTGGGTTTACCGCCTTCCTTCCACACCCCAGCACCCCTGTACTGAGGGAACCCATTCATGCAGGGATGAACTTAGAGCCTCGGGCCTGTGCATTCATGAATGTAAGGCCTGAGACAGAGTCCAAGACCCATGGTCATGTATCAGCACCTAAGAACTCAATGTGAGATGAATCGGTACCTTAGTCGTTCTGGTAATTCACAGAGCCAAGGCCAGGAAATAGTCAATGAGTAAATGAAAGGAGGGAGAGGATTCTAAGACTCTCCATAGGATCTACCGCCTTGGGTAGTAGTGGATGGCCACAGGACACCACGGACCACCTGGGGAGCTGGGCCTCGTCCAAGGCATGGGTGGTTTCACAGTAATGATTTCACTGGACATCATCTGGACAGATTTCTGGGGGTCACTCTGGAGGTATCTTCCCTTCTCTCTGGAGAACTTTCTTGATTTATGCTGCTTTTCTGCACCTTCCTAGGGAGCCCCATAGATCTTACCCAAGATGATAGTAGATTGAAAGCTCTTTGGGAAGGCTGACTATAATTGGGATTTGTCACATGAGGGGACACCCCCGTCCAAACCTGAACTGAAGCTGCTGTTGCTTCTGTAGTGTCGTGGGTAGGAGAAGAGGCCCAATAACTTCTTTTCTTAAGACACAGATTACACACTTCTTGTTTTTGAAACGAACTGATTGTGTGAATATTTGTTGGGTAGTTATTACCCAGTCCTAAAAAGATTTTCCCTCCAAAAGCCTACAGTCAATTCAGGGAAACAAGATAACCACATAAGATTATGAAGTGGTATGTGGTTAAGGGCCCAGACAAATGCCCCAGACTTTTTTTTTTTTTTAAGTCTTTATTGAATTTGTTACAATATTGCTTCTGTTTTATGTGTTGGTTTTTTGGCCGTGAGGCATGTGGGTGGGATCTTAGCTCCCGGACCAGGGATTGAACCCGCACCCCGCTGCACCGGAAGGCGAAGTCTCAACCACTGGACCGCCTGGAAAGTCCCCCAGACTTTGTCTTGAAAAAGCAAGTGGACATTGAAATGTAGAGCTACTGGCGATGGTCTTTTGGAGATGGTGAGAATTGAGCTGGACCTTGTAGAATGAGGCAGATTTGGATACAAGGTAGAAAGTTGGAAGGATTTCCTCGAGGATAGAATAAGATGAACAAACCTTGGAAGTGATAGCGTGGCTGGCCTATTGGAACACAAAGAAAAGATAGGCCAGTGGGTCTTGAATTATGGTACCATAAAGAACAAAAGAGAAGATTATTAGGTAGTATGGGGCTTAGACATGAGGAACCCTGAAGGACTTGCTGAGCCATTTGGACTTTATCCTTTAGTCAATAGCTAGTGATGGTCATTGGTGTATGGATGAGAGTTGTTGGAGAAGAGAGGACCTAGGACCAAGCCCTGGAAAATAGAATATGAGGAGCTGTCAGAGCATCTGGGAGAAAGAGAAAGTGGAGAAGTGATAAAGACCAGAAGAGAGGAGTATCAAGGATGCCTAGATAGGAAGGTACTTAAGAAAAGTATCGTGAAAATTTTTTGCTAACAAAATCAAATCTTCTATGCGGCTGCTTCCCGCTAGCTATCCATTTTACATTTGGTAGTATTTATAAGTCCATGCCACTCTCTCACGTTGTCCCAGGGATAGGAAGGGTGGGAGGGAGACGCAAGAGGGAGGAGATATGGGGATATATGTATACGTATAGCTGATTCACTTTGTTATACAGCAGAAACTAACACACCATTGTAAAGCAGTTATACTCCAATAAAGATGTAAAAAAAAAAATCAAATCTTCTCCTTTCCCACCCATATCTACTCACCACACCCTCCAATCTTCATCTCTTCCTTCACTTTAGTCACTTTGTTGCAAACGATGACAAAACAAATGGTTTACATGACCCTTGTCCACCTGTGTATCTGAGAGGTAGCATGGCAGAGTGGGAAAACGGTAGCCTTTGAGGCAAAAAAAGAACTGCGTTTGTATCCTGGCTGCCACTCATTCACTGGGTGGTATTAGTCAAGTTATGTTAAGTTTTCTAAGTTTCCGTTTGTGGCACATCTGCATTTTTTGCCTTTCCAGCATCCTTTCCCGGTGCTTTGTGACAACATACCAATTTTACTTTGGGTAACTACCCAGCCACCATCGCATACAGTCATATTAGGACTTCAAGGATCTCCACTTGCCCCCATTAGATTCTCTCTCCACGAAACTTGAGACTTGACCAGAATAATGCAAGAGCAGATAATAGCTCTTGCATTCATCCAAACAGTACCCCAATGACAGTGTGGGTCAGTTCCAGCAATCTAGATCCCAGGAAGTATTCCCTTCTATCTTCTTTCTAAGCCTGATTCTTCAGTTTTCCCAAAATTCTCTGAGCTCTCCTTTCAATCAGTTACTTTAGTTGTTAGAACAAGTTGTTGCTTTCATCTTAAGAATGCTAATATCTACCCTACTCCTAGGATTATTATGAGGATTAGAACTGTGGGACTCTCCAAGCATAGGACATAGAATACAGCTGCTTTAATGATGTCAAGAAGAAGGAACCGAGTTTTTCTCCGTCCCACCTCTGGTGTTCTCTATTACCATGAATATCTAAGCCAACTTGGGTCTGCCGTTCACAAGAGCTTTGCCACTTTCATTCACTATTTCTTGCATACTCCCCATCTCTCTGGTTTAGGCAGGATGGAGTTGGGTTGGGCACACTGGACTCCATCCCAGGAGAGGGAAACTACAGCCAGGCCTCTTTGTTTCTGAAGCGCACGTTGGCGTCTGCTCTGCCCAGGAGGTAAATTTTTACATTTCACAAAGGACCAAGGAAAACTGCAGTAAGAACCATTCATGATCCCCGAGGATTATGCCCAACAGCCCCAAGCAGCCTGGATATAGCCCAGCTAAGTAAAAGAGATAAATTAAATGCTGTCAGCCACTTTAATTGTTTCTTTCCATGCTGTCATCCTTTGCTTTTCCTTCAATATTCTGCTAAACTGTTTCATGGGCTGATTGAGTACATGCACATGAAATGTTGTGTTGAATAAATAATTACACAAGATGTTTTTGAAGGAATAAATGCATTTGGCCTGACAAAACTAATTCACATCTTAAAAAGCCAGCTTCTCCAAATGCCAGTTATGTCAGCTAACTATTTCTCCAGCAACCTCGCGATTTAATTCTTCACCCTTGTCTCCTTGGTCCTGCTACACACAAATGGTTTTCAGAATAGGAAAAAAAAAAAAGCTTTCCGGTGTCTGTTCTAAATTTGTTTCTATCTACTTTATGTCTCTACCTTTTCCTCATATTTGTTTTACAGCAAAAACAAAATAGAGGAATGATATCAACCAGGCCCCAAAGGTTTATATATCTGTAAGTTCCCTTTTGCTGTTGATAGTAAAAGCAATTCTGTTTTATAGCATAGATCTTGTCCGCAAACTATAAACATCCACTTCCCTCACTTCTTCAAGTCTCTTTTGAGGGCTGATGAAGGAAGGGAAAGCCAGTGACACGTGACTGTCTCTCCAGGGTGCTCTTAATAGCAGCCATTTCTGCCGCAAGGAATCTAACTGCCTGATTGCTTGATCCTCTTCAAAAGAGGAAACTGAAATCATGTTGGAATCAGAAAAAGCCAAGATGAGGAGTTGTGTTGCTGAGCCCCTGGCCCTGACTCCATCCAATAGCTGTCCCCTGACAAATCCTCAAACAAATCATGCCTCCTATGTAACATACAAGCCTGAATATGAGGCAATCCCAAGTGTAAGCAAGCTCCCATTTTCCCAACTGAGACTATTAAAAAGGGAGAGAGAGAGTGAGTGCAGGGCCAAATTGAATCTATAAATGTTAGGAACTGTATAAAATAATAACGTTTACTTTCTGTTTTCCAGTATAGTTACTCACCTATTTAAAGATGGTATCATATCTAAAATAATATATTGATTTAACATATTTTATTTCTCTACACTCACATTTTTTAAACTATTTTTATTTACATTCCTTGCATGCATATTTGCCCTATGTATGTGCTGCACTTTTTAAATCATTTAACACAGATTTCCAAAGTATGCTATCTCCAATGTCACCTAAACTGTTTTTTTGTTTGTTTGGGGGCTTTGTTTGGTTTTTTTTAATTTTAATTTTATTGGAGTATAGTTGATTTACAATGTTGTGTTAGTTTCAAGTGTACAGCAAAGTGATTCAGTTATACATATAATCATTCTTTTTTAGATTCTTTTCTGATATAGGTCACCTAAACTATTTTGAGATATGGCACTTTTCCAGTGAGGCTGTACTGCAATTTTTTTCTCAAGCTACAAGTGCTCATTTGCATGGTATTAGGACAATTGATTATTTTCATTCATCCTTTGATGTATATTCATGATCTTAACAGAGAAATCACTTATGTTGCTTTTTAAATGGTTATTAAAAAGCATCTTTAAAAGATAGTAAGAAACTTGCAATTATGATAGTGCAGGAATAATTACTTAACCTATTAAATTTATTTTCCTTAAAAAAAAACACTACACCTCTATCAGGTGACCTTTATAAAAACCAAAGTTATCATTGATTGAAGTCATTTCAGGATAATGTAACTTCTCCAAACCTGTACTTTATTCATAATGAAGTTATTGGATGTACAGCCCATAAAATAAGGAAAATTTATCAAATTAGCACAAGTAAACAACATCCTGCAGTATATGCTTGGCCAAATATAGTAACTATCTATCATAAACTTAACATTTCTATGCATGAATAAGTGAACCAAAACACTGTAATTAAAATTGATGTTCATATACATTAACCAGTCAACAAAGAAACAGTAATTTCATGGTTGGTGCTTATTAATATTATATGTTTCATGGAAAGAGGGTTTTTTGGCTCATTATTTTAACTCAGTCTGAGAATCTTTTATTTTTTAAATAGCTTTTTTAAATTCCTAAATTAAAAAATTATTTTTAAAATTCACTATAGAATATTTAGAAAATATAAGTTATGATAGCACCCCCAAAATGTCCCCACTCTAATCCCCAGAAACTGTGAATATGTTACTTTACATGGCAAAAGGGACTTTGCAGCTGTAATTAAAGCTAAGGACCTTAAGATGGGGAAAATATCCTGAATTATCCAGGTGGGCCCAGTGTAATCACTTGAGTCCTTAAAAGCAGAAAATCTGCTATAAGCTGAATGTTTGTGTTTGCCCCAATCCACCAAATTCATTTGTTGAAATCCTAACCCCCAAGGTGATGGTATTTGGAGGTGGGGATTTCGAGAGGTGATTGAGCCATGAGAGTGAAGCCCTCCTGAATGCGATTAGTGCCGTTATAAAAGAAACCCTAGAGAGCTTTCTTGTTCCTTCCTCTATATGAGAACAAGCAAAAAGACCACCTTTTTGGAGGAGGTCACAGCAGTAATCCAGGGGAGATATGGTGGAGGTGGTGGGAAGGAGATACGTCTGAGGTAGAGCCCACACAGTTTATTGATGAGATAAGCACGGAATATTAAAGGAAAAATAAAGGAGTAAAGGATCATGTTGGAATAAGGAGCATCCCTGAATGATGACTGAGCCTGACAAAGACTGCCACTGTTGTCCTCTGTGCCAGCACAGGCTGGCCCCATGGGAACAGCCTTTGCTGTCATTGAACCAATGACATCATGAAAATACCAGACAATTTCAATGTGTCCCTTTTTAGTTGCCCAGGTAGGAGCCCCACAAAAGATAGAGTTTGTTGGAATTAATTTCTTTAAACCACCATGCATTTCTTCCAAGCTAGAGAGTTAAATTGTCTTTTCCTCCAGGTTGATATGAGTCCCGTTGGGACATGTTTGCCCATCAGGAAGCTGTTGCCCCAGAGTATGGCTTGGTTTGGCATCAAAATTATCTGATAAATGGACAGAAAAAATATTTTCTCCTAATTGCCATCTCCAATGAAGATGCATAATATTTAGTAGTCATGTGGGCTTTATCGAGCAAAGAAGATGTAACCCAAACATAAGATTTCCCCAACGGTCACTTTGCTTACAGAGTCCTCCTCTGCTCTGCACATCCATTCCACGTGCAGAACGTGAACCAGGCTCTTAGAAACAAAGTGCCACAACTTATCTGGTTCCCCATATCCTCCTATAAATACATACAAGGAGAAAAAAACATTCAAGAAATTTGGATCAGTAAAACATCACCACCATGTGGTTATCCCTTCACAGAAGGAAAGGAAAAGGGCTAATAGAAAGATCTGGCAATACACAGAATAAGATAAGTTATAGGAAACAGTACTGGTAACTTCAGGAGAAAGAAAAGACATGCATTGGAAAGCAATTAGTAGACATCCTGATAGCCTTCTGTGTCTCTTCTCCAATCCTGGTTCTGGAACCAGCAGCAAAATGAACCCCTCCTCCAACCTGCTCCCAAATAAAAAGGCACTTCTTCCAAAAGAGGAGATGAGAAATTCAATCTGGTTCTGATAGTCATGAATCAGACCTGCCACAAGGATGGTTCAAAAAACAACAGTATTCAAAAACATTCCCCGTGGGAAACGGTAACTGGAACAACCAAATCCCCAAACTCCACTTCAAATGTAACACTCTCCACACACGTACTTTAAGCACGGACCCAGCACTATGTATGCCAGCTGCACTTAAACTTGAGCAGCCAGGTTAATAACCCAAACAATCCCCCACTAAAAGCGTACTGACAAGAATGGTGGTGAAAACGTATAGAAAACAACAGCAGAAGCACTCAAGTCAGAAAGACAAGAGTCTAAAAATAAAACCACACCTATCAAAATGAAGGATGAGACACAGATAAGAAAATAACAAGAAACAGATGACAATGATATTTTCCATTGAAGTGTTGTTTTTTTCTTTCTTTTTTTTTTTTTTTTTTTGAGTTTTGGTGTTCCAAAAAGATTTTTTCATGGGGGGCTCTGAACACTTCTCTGGGCATTCTACCTGTGCAAAAAGGAGTAGAAATCATTTATCAAACTCTGAAAGAAACATTTGGCTGATACGTTATAAAAGACTTAGCAGTCTGACTGCATCCTGAGCTCATCGATGAAGGATTCCCCCAAAGGCATGGGAAGGCACTCTGGGGTACAGCCAGAGGGAGGCCCTTCTGTCAAGGCTTGATTAGAGATCAGCTTTGGAAATTATAATCCTTAAATAAGGTAGTGGAACACCTGTCGCAAGACTCCTGGATGGTTTTATTGTTTTCTTTCTTCTGCCAGAGTCAACCGTTAAAAAATCGTGCACAAAGATATTAACTCCTTAGCAACTCTAGGCAGAAGTCACTGTAAGACTGAAATAAAATATAGCTCCCCTTTAGCCCATCACAAGGTCTAGAAGAATATTCTCTCCTGATTGGCAGAGGAAGGTAAAATTTATTTTATGTGCCTGTCTTAGTCTGTTGGGGTAGCTACAACAAAAATGCCATAAAATGGATGGACCTAGAGATTGTTATACTGAGTGAAGTAAGTCAGACAGAGAAAGACAAATATCATATGATTATCGCTTATATGTGGAATCTGAAAAACAAAAAAGGGTACAAATGAAGTTATTTACAAAACAGAAGTTGAGCCACAGATGTAGAAAACAAACTTGTGGTTACCAGAGGGGGAGAGGGGGAAGGATAAATTGGGAGATTGGGATTGATATATACACACTACTATATATAAAATAGATAACTAATAAGAACCTACTGTACAGCACAGGGAACTCTACTCAATACTCTGTAATGACCTATATGGGAAAAGAATCTAAAAGAGTGGATATATGTATATGTATAACTGATTCATTTTGCTGTATGCCTGAAACTAACACAACATTGTAAATCAACTATACTACAACAAAAATTTAAAAATAAAAAACAAAACAAAAATACCATAGACTGGGTGACCTATCAACAGCAGAAATTTGTTTCTCACAGTTCTGAAGGCTGAGAAGGTCAAAATCAAGGCAGCAGCAGAGGATCCACTTTCTGGCTATCTTGCTGCTGTGTCCTCACATGGTGGAAGAGGCAAGGGAGCTCTCTGAGGTCTTTTTTATAAGGGCACTAATCACTTCCCACTAATCACTATGTAACACATAGCCCCACTTCCCAATGCCATCAGATGGAGGGATTAGATGGACACAAATATTCAGTCTATAGTAGTGCCTTTGAGGAAGGGGTAATATTTCATCATCATTTCTCAGTATAAAAACTGCTTTTGAAATTATTTATTTTACAGGGTTTATTTAAATTTGGTGGTGGGTGGGGATTGATTTGGATTTGTGGTTTTCATGTGGGTAAATTCTGGGCGTTCTAGAAAAAAAAAATGAGTTCTAAATGTTCTTCATCCCTGCGTGAAGAAGTTGCTATCAAGTGGATGTGAAAAGACCTTTCTTGTTTCGTATCTGGGCTAACGCCAGTCAGTGTAAGAAAGAACAAAGACAATGGGCTTCAGAAATAGACAAGGGTTTGAGGTCCTGCTCTGATGTGTACTATCTCCATGACTCTGGCAAATTACCTCACTTCAGTGACTAAGTAGGGATTACGATTGACCTACCCAAAACTGCTGCAGGGGTTAACTGAAGTAAGGCATTTAGATCTCTGAGCACAAAGTCAGGCACAGAGAAGGTGCTCAGCACCTGTCTACCTCCATTCCCTGCTCGACGCTGGTTTTCCTGCAGGTAAGACTCTCCCATATTCAGGTAAAGACCCTCAAATGATTGATTGTCTCTCCTTCTTCTCTCCATATGGAGAAAGTCTAGGTTAGAAGAGGTGGAACAAATTCTTTTGGTATGACCTCCAACTATCTTTAGTGTTATGCGTCAAACTTAATTTATTCAGTGATTTGATTTTTTTCTACACCTCCATCATCAGATAGCTGCCAAACAGCACTTAATCCCTGCCAACCCAGAAATGTCAGCTCTTTTTTACTAGTCACACCAGCCCCTCCCTCCCTAAACCTTCTAGAAAAAGTAAATTTCTCAGGAACACACCCAGAATATACCTTGATCAAAGGAAAGCAAAATATAAGTCTTGGGAACCTGTGGGCTTTACCCTGATCCAGGATTGGTGTGGGCTTTCTTCTCCAAAAGTTCATTTTGGGTAACTTTTCAGAATTGTGAGTTATTTTTCTCCCTGTCACTCTTAATACAGTGGGGGGGAAAAGTCACATGCAATAAAAAGCCCAAGTACAATACCTGAGCAGCATAATCAGCTTAGAAAGTGAGGTGTCACTGAATGAAGCCAGTCATATTAACATATGAGCTGGAGCCAGAAAACACTCGGTTAAAAAAAAAAAAAAAGAGTGGGGGAGACCTTGGCTAAGGGAGGTTAACTTTTAAAAGCACATTTTATAAAGACATCATGGCTGACTCATTAATATTGAGAACCATGATGATGTTTCTTGTGGGGAATAGAAGTGCTTGCTATGGGACTCCAGCAATTAACGGTGCGACAATGTGAGGTTCAAATAGTTACAATTTCCTAGCGTTTCTTGCATTATCTAACAGTGCCCACAAGTTGGCCCTTGCCATGACATGCTTGCATCCCCATCTGTATATCACATTCTTTGTGGTATGTGGGATGCTTCCCTCAGTGCAAACCAGGGAGACCACCATGCAAGATTCAGAACACCCATTTTTGGTAGCATTAGTCACCCTTCAGCTTTTACCAGGATGTGTTTCCAAGTAAGCGTGCCCAGAGGAAGCCAAGGATGTTCAGGAAGTTTTAAGGACTACTCTTTGCTCCTGGGAAAGTTTAATTTGTTGAGTAGTGGGATTGGAACAACGCCACCTACAACAGATGCTTTAGCAAAGAGGGAGAGTAAAACAAATGAGTGCTCTAATGTGTAGCATCTGCAGAGAATCTAGGTGAGAATTACTGGTGTTTAATGACCTAATCCCAGCAAGGTCGGCCAATAGTAGAGTTTAGAAAGAATCAAATCTCAATTCCTTGGCACAAAAGAAGCACAATTAAGATGCAGTGTGGTAACCGGTTTGCAGGGCAGAAATAGAGACGCAGATGTAGAGAACAAACGTATGGACACCAAGGGGGGAAAGTGGTGGGGGGGTGGGGGGGTTGGGGGGATGAATTGGGAGATTGGGATTGACATGTATACACTGATGTGTATAAAATGGATAACTAATAAGAACCTGCTGTATAAAAAAGTAAATAAAATAAAATTCAAAAAAAAAAAATTGATGCAGTGTGGTGAGGTCCTGCACGTGTTAATTGTACCTGGGTTGGCATTAATATCTCTAATAAATGTTCATAGGAGATTTTTTAAAATTATCTTTTTAAATAGTATAGGTGATTGGTGTTTAATAAGCTAATTTCACATCTTTCTTTATGGTGTCTATGGAGGACAAGGAGACCCTAAAAATAGTGCCAAATGAGATCAGTTGCTGCAATGAATTTGGTAGGGCCAGAGCAGGTCAGATGGTCAACAGGGCTGCAGAAAGGTACAGTCCTACTCAGAGCAGGAATTTGCATTGCTGCCCACCCTCAAGACCATGTAACACATAGCCCCAGAATGGGGACAAGCCTGGGTCTCTCCTATCAACAGTCAAGGGACCATAAATGTATGAAGAGTCAGTGACTTCTTCCTGGGGAAGTAAACCATTCCCTAAGCTAGCCAGCAGCTTGTGAACTCAGTGAGTCAGCCTCACCAAAGGAGCCAAAAGAGCAGGTGTAGCTATATTTGTCCATCACCAGAGCCAGGATAGGGGTATGTGTATGTTATGAGATCAGAGAACCCACCAATGGCCAAGTGTGTCATTGCTAAGGACTAATATAGTTCAGCATAGAAGTATGTGTGTGGGTATGCTGTGGGCCCATGGGTACTGATCTCTACCTCTCTCCCCCTTTCTCTCATACACATACACACACACACACACACATACACAGAGGTTAGTATGGACCCTTTGCTGAAACAGCCTGGTGAAGAAGAAACTATGCTGAATTGTCAATCACTAAGCATGGATTCTTGTTCTGATTTTCCTACTACTTTGGCTGCTGTGTGACCCAGGCTAGAAACTTTTCGTTGTTGTTTTGTTTTCCTTACTCATACAGTGATAGTGTTGTATCCAGATCATTCCTGTGGTCCCTCCCAACTTGACCTGAGTTTATGAGTCTATTTCTTGTCCCAGCTCATTTTTTGCCTTCTATTCCTTAACTCAAAAGCTTACAACTTCTTGGAGCTTCCTTCACCAAACCAGGTCTTACTACGATATTCAGAGTGAATAAGGGAGAAAGTTTAAAGAAATACATACAATACATATGGTGCTGTGATTCTTCAAGGGGCCACAATTCTTTCTCAAGGAACCCCTGCTGGTCAGAGATGGAAATTGTAGAGAAGGCACAGGTATGATCCAGGCCAGAGTTCTCTTCCTATCACAGATCCCTAGAATAAATACTTCACTCCCTCTTCTCCATGGCAATGGGCCACATGCCCCTAGGCCACTGGGCATACATTTAGGCCCGTCTGTTCCTTTTAGCACAATTCCTCTCCCAGAAAAGCAGTGTCCTCCCTACTTCCAGGAACCCGGGCCCTGAATGGCTAAGGCATCGGGAACTCCACCCTTTGAAAACCTTCTCCCTTCCCCACCGCAACCCCCATTCTCCAAATCTACCTCTTTCTTCCCAACTGCCACTACCACCAGGTCAAAGTAGGATGCTAGAAAGTCTCTATGCTTCCTTCACTTTCTTCTAAGGGCATTTAATAATTAAGAGTTGCACCATATCCAGCTGGCTACAGGAGAGAGGGAAGCAGTCTTTTTTTTCCATTGCTGAGCACTCATCTATTTCTCTGTGACCCTCCTACCACTTCCCCCAATTCCACCCATTTGTATATAGCACTGTCTTCTTTCAGCTAAAAATTCAGCAAGTTTATCTACTTTTTGGGGGGTGGGAGGATGGGGTGACCAAATCACATTATTTGAAGGAAGAGTACAAAAGAAAGTATCTAAGTAGATGTTTTGATACATCTTATACACAAGATAAAGTTAACCCCGACATGCATGCTCTGGTGACCAGGGAAATCACTCCCATGGCTATGGAAGCCAGCCTAAGACTTAGCTCTGGTTATCACCATCTCCCTGGTGTGTTTGTCAAAGAGATACTCTGCCATGCCAGAATCGGGGGCCACCACCTTGCATGAGATGGTTGTGAGGTCACCCAATTCTTTGATGGGTTGCACCTGCTCATTCAGGTAATGAGTCTTGATGAAGTCAAACAAATGGGGGGGGTGTTGAATTTTCAGAGCCATTCCATCAACAGAATTTATACTCTTATGCACTGAGCCCTTTAAGGCTGCTGGGAATCTCAGTAATTTGGGAGATCTGACAAAGCTGTGTGTCATAGAGCAATTATGGGTCTGGGCCCACAGGAAAAGACAGGCTGACAATGGATGGCAAGTAATTCGCAGACCTATTGCTGCTTCTGCTAATGGCTTTCTTTACCCACCTTGCCAGGAAACCCCAGGGCTTCCAAAAGCCTCAAATGTGCCCATGACACATTATCTGGAAAGGCCATGGAGATGCCAAATTGAATAAAAACGTACGGGTTTTTACAATAAGTGGAACTGAAATATTGTAAGGATGCCAGTCAGCCTCTCAAGGGAGCCCACAGGCATTCTGTGCTTGGACCTCGGTCCCATCATGAGGGCTGGTGACTGATGCTGTCACTTGACTACATGACATTGCCCTCCCTCTGAGACTCATCTGGCCCCTTCTGGTGGCACAAACTTGATTCCCAGTCCAGCCTTCCCATGCAGGCTGAATCTGTTGTACAAATCAACAGGATGCAAGTGACTTGGCAGTTTCCCCCTCCTCTCAGTTTCCTTCTTGGAAGAACAGGAGAGGTCTCTATCTGCTGCAAAACTAAGCATTTTTAATGGAAGTGCAGCTAAAAGATGCATTAAGGGGAAACTTGCAACTTTATAACACTAACATTCTTTTTGTTCTCCTCTTCATAAAATTACTTCAAAGCCACATTATGTCATAGTGTGGATGAAAAGGGGCTGGGTTAAAAAAAGGGAATTTCATTATTAACATCACCATGGTTAACCCCACTGCCAAGATTAACAAACCAGCCTAACCCTCTGGCAATTCATTGTCATTTAATATATACTTAGAGCCCACCCTGTGTGAAGAAATGGGGAGAACACACACGTGGCCCTTCCCAATCAGACTTTACAGCCCAAAAAGGCAAGGCTCACATCTGGCATATCCTTTCCATAAAAATATTAAAATGCCACACAGGCATGAACCAATCATTTTTAAATGGGCCTATAAACCTTAATGTTTGATAGGTGTAAGTTCTCTCTGTGTCTTTCTACTCCACACTGAAACATTTTATGGTGGCTTGGAAAGAAATACCAGTATTCTTTTTTCCCTTTCTCTGACTTCAGTGTTCTGCTACTCCCCCAAAGCCTGTTACACAACAGGCACTCTGCAAGGCTCAGGAGCTCAGAGCTGAGAAATGTATGGAACATGCTCTCAGAATGCTCAGACTGGAAGGGAGAGAGGGTGATAAGAGCAGGTGGGGCCAGATAAGGATATAATGGGGGTGTTCATGACCCAGATCATGAAAGGAGCAGCTCAGGAGTTTGGATATAGTAGATAAAGAGGGTACTATTTATGGAGGGTGGGAGGGGAGAGGGAAGATTTGGGCAGTGAACTATGTGAGCCAAGGAGGAAAATGGTCAAGTTTGTCCTTCAGAAAGATAAGCCTGATGGCTGGGTGGGGAACAGATCAGAAGGGAGACAGGGGATTAAAGCTGCTGAAATGGCCAAGGCAGAGGGAAGGCTGAACTCAAAGGCAGCAGGTATCCAAGTGTAAGTGCTACCCAGGCAGAGCTTTCATCTTCATATGCTTTCTTTCTTCAAACTGGTTGTCCTGAGAACATGCCTGCAGTGGCTGGACTGGTTCTCCTTCCACAACTCATCCTTTTCCCACATAAGGAAAGAAAGGCACATCTCACCACCAAGAATCTTACTATGGTGTAATGTGCCAGAGTAAAAAGACTTGGGGTGGGAACAGAGAAGTTGAAAACAAGGGGTCAATTCAAAATATAAACATCCATCTTATTAACAGATACATTTTCCCCCAAATTTTACTTTTTACATAAATGTCTTTTTATATAAATTTATATTCATTAATTACCAAAATTTAAAATATATTTCTGCTGTTTTGGTCCATTTTGAACTACTATAAATGATGGAAATAACTCTAACCAGCATTTTTAAATTGCATATAGACATGATCAAAAGGAATTTTTTTAATGTCTTAATTTTGAATTTATATATACTTTGTGAAAGAGAAGTATATTGGGGTTATCAATAATAGACTTTCAAGTATAAAAATATATTACATTAGAAAATTCTTGGAGGGGTAAAACGGAAATGCAAATTTAAAAAGAAAAAGGAATGGTGTAAAAATCTACAATTATTAAAGAAGATGTAGTTCATATATATGTATATATAAATTTTAAAAATTTACATACAGTAGAAGTCCCTCTTTGGAGTTACTGTTGTATGGATTTTTGGCAAATGTATTCACCATCACAATCAAGATGCAGAACAGGGACTTCCCTGGCAGTCCAGTGGTTGGGACTTCACCTTCCAATGTAGGGGGTGCAGGTTCAATCCCTGGTCGGGGAGCTGGGATCCCACATGCCTCGTGGCCAAGGGACCAGGACATAGAACAGAAGCAGTGTTGTGACAAATTCAATAAAGACTTTGGGAATGGTCCACATCGAAAACAATTAAAAAAAAAAAAAAGATTCAGAACAGCTGCCTCACCCCCCAAAATTCTCACATGCTGCCCCTTTGGAGTCTATCCTTCCCTCAGTTTCAACCATCGGTAACCACTGTATCAATATTTGATACAGTATTGTAGTGTCATCTTTTCCAAAATTTCTTATAAATGGAATCATGCAACCTTTGGGGGTCTGACTTCAACCATTTTACTGTGCTTACCAATAGTTCATTCCTTTTCGTTGCTCAGTGGTATTCCATTGTGTGGCTAGATCACAGTTTATCCATCACCAGTTGAAGGACATTTGAGTTTTTTTCCAGTTTCTGGCCATTAGAATAAAGGTTCTATAAACATTTGCATACAGGTCTTTGTGTGAGCATAGGTTTTCATCTCATGTGGGTAAATACCTATAAGTGGGTTATTGAATCATGCAGCAAGTACATGTTTAACTTTAAAGAAACTGCCAAACTGTTGGCTGTACCATTTTCCATTCCCACCAACAATGCATAAGAGTTCCACTTGCTTCACATCCTCACCAGCACTTGGTATTGTTTTCTGTGTTTTGTTTTTTAGTTTCAGCCGTCCTAATAGGTATTTAGTGGTATCACATTATAGTTTTAATTTGCATTTTCTTAAAGACATAGAGCATCTTTTCATGTACTTATTTGACATCCCTATATCTTTTTTAATGGTGTCCAAATAGTTTTGTCACAATTTTATTGGGTTGGTTTATTATTATTATTATTAGGTTTTGAGAGATACAAGTCCTTTGCCAGACATATGATTTGCAAATATTTTTTTCCCAGTCAGTGGCTTGTCTTTTCATCCTCTTTGGAGTGCCTTTCACAGAGCAAAATGTTTTAATTTGGTAAGGTCTACTTTATCAATTTTTTTCTTTTATGGATTACGTTTTTGGTGCTACATCTGAAATCACTTTAGTAACTCAGGTTTACAATGTTAGAATGTTCCTATGTTTTCTCCTAGAAGTTCTGTGGTTTTAGGTTTTAAATTTAGGTCTATGATAATTTTGAGTTAATTCTTGTGTAAGATATGAGGGGGTATGGGTTGAGCTTCAGATTTTTTACCATGGACATTCAACTGTACCAGCACCATTTGTTGAAACACGTATTATTTAACATGAATGATGGTGAGTATCGATCATTAGTATTTAGACTTTACTGGATACCTTTAAAGAGTAATAATGAGGAATGAAATGTTTTTCTTTTCATGTGTCAGTATTCATAATATGCTGGGTTAGATTCTTTGCAAATATTTGAAATTATAGAAAACATTTTATTTTTTAAGTTATTTTTTATTGAAGTATAGTTGAATTACAGTGTTGTGTTAATTACTGCTCTACAGTAAAGTGATTCAGTTATTTATATATATATAAATATATATATTTATATATATATACACACATTCTTTTCCATTACGGTTTATCACAGGATATTGAATATAGTTCCCTCTGTTGTACAGTAGGACCTTGTTGTTTACCCATTCTATATATACCAATTTGCATCTGCTAATCCCAAACTCCCACTCCTACCCTCTACCACCTTCCTCCCCCTTGGCAACCACCAGTCTATTCTCTATATTCTGATTTTGTTTCTGTTTCATAGATAGGTTCATTTGTGTCATATTTTATATTCCACATATAAGCGATATCATAAGGTATTTGTCTTTGTCTTTCTGACTTACTTCACTTAGTATGATAATCTCTAGTTGCGTCCATGTTGCTGTAAATGGCATTATTTTGTTCTTTTTTATGGATGAGTAGTATTCCATTGTATATATGTACCACAACTTCTTTATCCATTCATCTGTCGATGGACATTTAGGTTGTTTCCATGTCTTGGCTATTGTGAATAGTGCTGCTATGAATATAGGAGGGCATGTATCTTTTTGAATTATAGTTTTGTCTGGGTATATGCCCAGGAGTGGGATTGCTGGATCATATGGTAATTCTATTTTTAGTTTTCTGAGGAACCTCCATACTGTTTTCCACAGTGGCTACACCAACTTACATTCCCACCAACAGTGTAGGAGGGGGTTCCCTTTTCTCCACATCCGTTCCAGCATTTGTTATTTGTAGACTTTTTAACGATGGCCATTCTGACTGGTGTGAGGTGATACCGCATTGTAGTTTTGATTTGCATTTCTCTAATAATTAATGATGTTGAGCATCTCTTCACGTGCCTATTGGCCTGTATCTCTTCTTTGGAGAAATGTCTCTTTCGGTCTTCTGCCCATTTTTTGATTGGGTTGTTTGTTTTTTTGTTGTTGAGTTGTACGAACTATTTGTATATTTTGGAAATTAAGCCCTTGTCGGTCTCACCATTTGCAAATATTTTCTCCCATTCCGTAGGTTGTCTTTCGTTTTGTTTATGGTCTCCTTTGCTGTGCAGAAGCTTGTAAGTTTGATTAGGTCCCATTTGTTTATTTTCATTGCCTTGGGAGACTGACCTAAGAAAACATTGGTACAATTTATGTCAGAGAATGTTTTGCCTGTGTTCTCTTCTAGGAGTTTTATGGTGTCGTGTCTTATGTATAACAAACATTTTAGAGGGAAGCTTGATAATATATGGGGGCTACATAGTTTTCCAAAATTATTTTGGGGAATAGTCAAGCAAAAAAAGAAAAGTTCTGAAGACCTCTCTTAAGTATCGGCAGAAGAGATAGAGAAAAAGGGTTTTACTGAAGAGTATTCCAACTCTGAAGGCTAGTAATTTGACACTAGCAGAGAGGAAAGTTAGAAAGAAAGAAGTAAAAAAAAGAAAAAATGACAACCTGGTTCTAACCTGAGGGGGATGTTGTGTGGTTGATGGTATTGCCACCAACCAAGCTCAGAAATACAGGAGGTAGAGCAGACAGGGGTGGGAGAGAGGACAACAGCTCAATGTGGATTATGCCTTTGGATAAAAGCATGGAAAGAAGCAGTTATTCTTTTATGGGGTTAGAGTTTGTTTTGTTTTGGTTTGGATTGGGTGGAGATTTTTCTTTCTATTCACTCTTTTCATTTTATGTGTGTGTGTGTGTGTGTGTGTGTGTGTGTGTGTGCGTGCACAGGTGCACTGAAAGGTTACTTTATGTTGGACTGTTTCTTCATATACAAATTGATGTTTGACTCAGGCTAGTAGTAGAGAAGTTTGTGTGGTGTGATGGAAAAGCAAAGACGGGAAACATGCAGGTATGAAGTATGAATCCCACCTTTGCTACCACTAGCTGAGTGGCCTTGGGCAAGGTACCTTACTTCTCTGAACCTCACTTTCTTTGTGTGTAATATGGTAGTAATAACACCTACTTGAAACAGGATATTAAATGGGATATTTTTCTCATGGAACTGCTACCAAGGACAAAGGGCAACAAGTACCCCCCCCGCCCCCGCACACACATTCTAATAAGAGAGGCTAGATAGATCCAGATAAGTTTGCTTATTTGTTTATGCCAAGTGAGTTATTAAGTCTAGGAGAGGGACTCTAGGATACTAAAGTATAATTTTCAAAACAAACAAAGTACAAGATTACACACATATAAATAGAAGATTACCCATGCAAACTCACTGCTAAAACCCTGGCACTGAGAGAGGGAAGAGCTGGGGAGTGTACCTAAGGCCATGGCAGGCAGAGAGGAAAACAGTCCACCTAACTGACTGTCCCACTGATACCTACATTCCTCCTATCATTGCCCTTGACGGCCACCAGCCCTCCACACAGCCCCGTGGGCATCTCCAGGGACCTCTGGCCTCCATCTGTCAGATCTATGCAGGTTACTCTGTGCCTGCCTTACGTGTCAGCCATGGCCCCCAGGGGCTGCAGGCTCTCTTTCTGCTCTCTTCCATCACCCAGTCAGAGAGCCACTGAAACTTTTGGGTGCTGTCTCACAGTACTTTGAGGGATGACACTGGGCCTGCTGGAGGCTCCATGAACTTCCCCTGGTCTACTGGCCTCAAAGAGCACACACTGGACATGGAGTTTCTTCCCAGGGCCGAACTCTGGGAATCAACTCACGGGTCACTTTGCTCTGGGACCACCAAACCTACTGGCGATATTGGTGTCTCCTCTCCAGGTCTGGCCCAGGAAATACAAGGGTAGGCTTGGGTTCAGAGTCCTCCCTCACCTCAACAACCATCACGTGCACAGTCAATTCAAACTCTTGTTTCCTTTCTCTCATTAACAACTCCTTCCCCCAGCCTAGGGCACCTCTGTCTAGTGGGGGTGGGAGATGAGGTGGTACTAGTTGTGGCTGATTTTCTCAAGCTCCTAAAATACCTGAACCCAAGGCTTTTGAAATTAAGAGCTGAGACCTTGCTGCCTTTGTTCTCCAGCTCATTCCTGACACTCCTCCCCAGTCTGGGGGACAATGCCAGGCTCTGGTCTCAGGCCAACTGGCAAGAGCATTGTGGTGGAAAGAGGTGGAGAACCCCAGTTAATACTTCATGTCCTCTTACCACATTCATTTTATATGACATACACCTTAGGTGTTATCTGCGACATTCCAGTTTTCATTAAGACCTGGCTGGCCCAGAGTCTGATTGCATCTGGCCCTGAGTCATCTTCTAGCCGTGGGTCTGCAGTGAAGCTCATCTGAGCACATTAAGGCTAGCTTGGGAGGCCATGGGCACAGACCACAAACCCCTGGTCTGAGACAAGCTGCTTGGCTCCCACTGGGAGTCTTAGAAACCCAAGCCTACTGCACAGCAGGGGAGCAGGAAGGGAGAGTGAGAGCGAGGGGAGGCTGGTCTCCTGTGCTCTGTCCACATCAGGGCAGAAACCCTGCCAGGATCAACAGCCTGGCTCCTGGCAAAGCCTCTGCCAGGCTCCCTCAACACTGTGGTCACCAAAGGCCTGTGTTTTTTCTGAGATGTGGATTTTGAAAATGACCTCCTGAGGTCTGGCACACAACTGAGTTCTTAGAGGAAAGAGGACAGGGAGGTGACGCCTCGCTCCAAGGGGGTTATGAAAGCAGAGCAGGCTGTTACTGCGTGGGAATGGTGCTACAACAGCATCAGTGAATGCTCAGCATTCACCTCCATAAGACAAAACTGCAGCCCAGGACGTGGAATCAAGTCACGGAAATGTACACCCCCAAAAGAGACCACTGGAGATGAGTTCTAAAATGCTGTTTCCGCAGTTCAGGGGTCAATACTGTTCCTCAAACCACTTCACCTGGCTCATCTCTGAACTCCTCTGCTTGAGCATGCAAAGTCATTAGCTTACCCTGCCTCCTGCCTCTGCTGAGAGATGTTCTCTTGACTCTTCGTCCTGCCATTTTTCCTACTCTTGGTCTTCTGTCTCCTCTTGCGATCTCCTTTCCTACAGAGAAAGCTGACCTTCACATATACTTTTGACCAATTATGGAGTATCTTACACTCGGTGCATTTAGATCCGTGCAAGAGAGCCCCAGCCAGGCCCTGTGCTTTGTGTGCCCTGCCCTGACCATCCTCTGCTGTGCTCCTCTCCATGCGGTGGAAAGTCTGCAGGGTCAAGGGAGCATGATGACCCAGAGCCCTCAAGCCACCCACAACTCAAACATGGTCCCCAAATTTCCCACCCCATTGGCCCCTGCCAGCTTCTAGAACCCACATCAGCTTCTTCTCTGGGTCCTTCCTCCAATGTTCATAAGGCCCTAGGGGTGGAGGGCAAGGGGAAGGTGTTTGTGAGAAGAACGGATAGAATATGGACACGTGGAATGAGGTGTGCACACCCATGCACATAAGGTCTCTTAAGCAGCCCAGGAGTTGGCTCTCCCTGTGTATTCTAGGGCAGGACCTTGAGGGCAATGAGAATCCAGACTCCTTCCATGACATTAGGAAGATATACTTGTCAACTCTGGATGATAGAACATATTTTATTCAACAGCTTTTAGCTTGACTTATAACGTTAAAATGAGATAATACGGTACAGGGCTTCCATTTGTACTCTTGCCCCCGACCTTGTAAACATGAGGGGTGGGCTGGTACTCTTGTATCAGGTGTGGGGTTTGTATCCATCCAGATTTGTCTCCTTTCCTATAAAGACTCATAAACCGTCTTGAAGTAAATTAAAGAACATGTGGAGTGGTTTGGTTGGCCTTGACTGCACATTAAAAGGCATGAGCAAACCCCAACTAGGGAATTAGATTGGCACATTTTTTTCTGCCTCTCCAATCTTTCCAAAGTCAAGATATTCCAAAGGCAACTTTTAAAGGGCTTTTTTAAATACTTTGTTCATTGTGCTTATCTGAATTGTAACTAACTTCACAAGTACGTACTCAAGGAATTTTGTACTATCATGTTGACATTTAAGAAGGATTTGATTAGTTCTAATCCTTCTGATTAGTTCTAACTTCACAAAGGAGGTACATGTATTCTGTACTGTGGAGACTCTGAATGAGCTTCCCTGTACTGGTTGTGAGCTTATCCATTGTTACCCTTAACCCCACAGTGGAAGGTTATTGCTTAGTGTCACTGTGGGAAAAGTGTTTCCTTGACGTGAATTTACACTTAGGAGTAGAATGATTAAGAAACATTTTTACTGATTTATGAGATGGGCGGTTTGTGAAAACTTATTTTTGCACCACATAGCTCTTTTGAATTGGCAACAATATCATTAAAAAATAAGCAGGCAGACTTTTCAGTCCACAGTGCTATATATGTATGTGCTCACTCACACCTACACCCACACACAAACTTGATCTGATTGTTTTGGGTAGGATACACGAAGTTCTAACAATTAAGAAAAAAGTATTTCCTCTAACCCCACAAGCTTCTTTATTCCCCATTCTTGAGATTTACATATTTATATATCTCATATATAAATTTTGAAGGTTCATTCTGAAAACAGCAAACTTGTCTTCATCTTGACTGGCTTTAGAAAAAGTGAGATAAATTCTTTTCATAGTCCAGGGAAGTTAGTAAAAAGTCAGGCAAGCTTATAATTGAATCCTGACCAATCCAGTGACTAACTGCAAAACCTCGGGAAAAAATCCTTAAACTTTCTGAAAGCCTCCTCTGTAAAATGGGAGTAATGATACCTACCTTATAGATTTTTCTGAGAATTACATAATGGCAGATGTAAAATACTTGACACGCTGCCTGGCTCATAGCAAAAACTCAATAAATGGTGGATCTATTTGTAATTACCATTTCTTTTTTATTTGTTCCTGAAATTTGCTATCATAGAAGTGTATCAACTCTACAATTTGTCTACCATTTCTTCCAAACAAATATCTGGAGTACTTTTTTCAAAACTGATAATTTGATAGATTTTCGTCATCTCCTGACTTCTTCCTTTGATGAGCATTTTGGAGGTCAGAGCAAATGGCCCGGGGTTAGGGTAAATTCCTTCCCTACACCTACTGCTCTGGCCACAGCTTGGGATATAAAAGCACAACCTCAAAACAACAGAAAGATATAAAAAGCTAACAAAAGTTGAGGGAAACTCTCTAGCTTCTAGTGGGTACAATGTGTGCATTTCTAACACAACTGAAACGACACTTTAAACCTAGATTTTAAATGTTTGCCTCAGTTCACCAGCTTCTAACAAGCAGCTATTTCCCCCCAAATTAAAGGCAACGTCGCCATCTACTGTTTCCATTTCATAATCACTGAAAAGAAACTGCTTGGTCTTAATGTAAAGCTCAGAAAAGTTTTTTTCCTTATATAACTAATAATGCAGTCTCTTATTTCAGCTTCCAGAATAAACTCCGTTTTACAGAGTTTCACTGTTTGAAAATCTCTTGTTGGGGCCTGAAGGTGGCTCGATGTTGAGAATGGGTCTTGGATAAATTTAGTTAAATTTCTTTTCCCAAATTTTGTACCATGTGTATCTGTCCTCAAGCCTACACCCTCAATTTAGTTATACTTAAAACTGACGAATGGGTGGCAAATTGTGTGTGGTTTGGTATCTCTGCCTTGAAAATTGTACAGGCAGGGAGCACTGGGAGGTGGGAGAAACCTGAGAAATATTGAGAAGCCAGTTGGTGGTTACTGCTCAAAAAGTAGTTACCCTTGCTTGACAGATCCGCGTAAGACCCGGGAAGAGTGGAGTCAGCTATCTAGATCAGCTCTGTGGTGCCCTAGCAACAGATCTTCAACCTGCCCCGCCCCACAGACAGTTGACAGCCATGTCATCTGCTGGGTGTAACTTTTTCCTCTGCCTCTAGCATGATTTATTACTGCATACCAACAAACGGCTAATACAGAGCTTTTTGTTAACTGTAAAGTGGTTTTGGAGACAGTTTGTATGAAAGGCACTTTGCAAAATCAAGTCCTAAGTACTTCATGAAGCTGGAGAAAAGGTACTCTTTCCACATTTATGTACATACTTGTCTGGCGTTTTGTTTTTCCATCACCTCACTTGGCCCCGGGAAACACCTTTCATCTTCAAATGGCTCTCTTCCACGCTTCGGTGTTAATTCAGTCTCTGGTGAACTGTTTCTGCCCCTGGGTGTGTTCCTCAGACACCAAGACTGTAAGATTCCTGTGTAATACTCTGGAAGGTAACAGTTCATTTTTCACAAACAATAAAATAATATAAAGTGTCTTTACCTCCTACCGGGATAAACTGCACACCCCTCACAGAGAACAAGGACCCCTGTTTCTCACAGAGAACAAGGACCCCTGTTCACATCCTGGACGGGAAGCAAAATGATTTAGAACAAGTGGAGTTTTTCACGTTTTTGGAAGTGTGTTCGTCTCTACCACCGGACTGGATTCTAGCCCTTAGATTCCAGCTCTTTTTGGGGTCATTTCCCTCCTGAAATTGGGATCAAAGTGGACAAAGCCCATGGCCTGGCCAGGGTATACACCCCAGAAGAGGAGGCTTGGTTTACTTTAGTGCAGACAAGGAGCTTTCCAAAACTAAAGTTATTGGGAAAAGCAGGAGGGAGAAGGGTTGGAAACCTACCCACACACCCCCCCGGCCCCGGCCCTGCTGTTCATAATCACTCACAGACTGGAGATGTTTAGGAACAGATTAGGTAACCTCAGCTCCTATAGTCCCTCAAGACACGAAGCCACAGAAACCTCACCTCAGCTCCTCTGATTCTGGTTCAACTGTAATTATATACGCTAATTAGTTTGACTAATTTGACTAGTTTGACTAGCTAATTAGTTACCTTTTGACTCCCTTCACCCATTTCTCCCACCCTTCACCCCACCCCACACTAATAAATGATCTATTCTCTGTATCTATGAGCCTGATTTTTTGTTTTGTTTTGGTTTGGTTTGATTTTTTTAGACTCTACATATTGCTATCCTGGGACAATTATAAATTAGGCTCGTAGAGTTTTTTAGACCACATTGCAATTTGCGTTGCAAATCCTGGTTATAGGTTGTTTTATGCTTGTTTGTTTTCCTTTACTCTACTGAAGCGATTGTCATTATACCCCCCAGAGAAGGGGTCCTCAACCCCCGGGCTGCTGACCAGTACCGGTCCATGGCCTGTTAGGAACCGGGCCGCACAGCAGGAGGTGAGTGGTGGGCGAGCGAGCGAAGCTTCATCTGCCACTCCCCATCGCTCACATTACCCCCTGAACCCGCACCCACCACCCACCGGTCCGTGGAAAAATTGTCTTCCACGAAACCGGTCCCTGGTGCCAAAAAGGTTGGGGACCGCTGCCCTAAAGTCAGGAGTTTGGACACATCAATTTCCAGATGAAATTTACTTGATAGTGTGAAGCTCTCTGAGGTTCTCAGCATTTTCTGAGAAGATCTTCTGCTAGACTCCCACCCTGAGTGGGCCATGACCTTTGTCTGCTGTCCCATGTGCCTCTTGAGGTCCTAGAACTGAAACTCATGTTGAGCAGATAGGGAAAATGCCTTCTGGGCACTGTGGTTTCAACTTTTTTGGTTCCCACCTTCACTTAGATATTGGCCCAATAATTCCTTACTATTCAGCATTCTGCTGCTTTTAAAAAATACTTTTAAATATTTTATCATGGAATTTTGCTTTTTTTTTCGCTGGGAAGGCAGATCCAAATACCTAGCCCACCTTATTAGTTGAAATAGGGACCATTTCAGTTTGAATCAATAGTTGTCACAGTAAACATGAATTTTATAGTGTAACTTTCTTTGCCTAGAAGATAGATATAAACGTTTCACTTGTTTTTACTAGCAGGAAAATAAATTATTAATGCAGTGTATTCAAAGCCACTCCCTTTCCTACACTGGTTAAGAATTCCTTCTTTGCCAATTCAGTTCCAGGACCTTTAATTTGCAGTATTGAGACAGTGAATGAGGAGGAAGAATGAAAAGGCTTTGGAACATGCTTGAGTGGTTTATATTGGAAACAGCTTAGAGTTACTGGCAATAGAAAAAGAAAATTAAGAATTTGAGAAAGAAGGGATGAAAAGAGAGTCTGTGGGACTGGTCTTGGAGTCAAGTTAAACATGTGGAGGAAGGGGGAATAGAGGCTTCCCAGGTAGCTAACCATCCTCTGAGACAGTAAGAATAAGATATACAGAAAGATAATCTTAAGAGCTTTTACTGTGCTTTAAGAATGAAGGAGCGCTAGGGACTTCCCTGGTGGTCCAGTGGTTAAAAATCCACCTTCCAGTGCAGGGGACTCAGGCTCAATCCCTGGTCAGGGAACTAAGATTCCACATGCGACAGTGCAACTAAGCCCATGTGCCGCAACTACAGAGCCCACAGGTTCTGTGGCCTGTGCACCAAAACTATAGAGCCCTCACACCATAACTAGAGAGAAGCCTGCGTGCCGCAACTAAGACCCGATGCAGCCAAATATAAATAAAGATATTAGAAAACTGTTTAAAAAAAAAAAAAGAATGAAGGAGCTCTTAATAACGTTTTGAGAGCTCTCAGAAGAAAATTAGATTGATTCTCTAATAATTTGTTAGATTTCAGAGTGATATTTCTTTGAATGACTCTCCATGGAATCTATGTTTACAGAACTGCCTAGCTTTATTCTGATTACATCATGTGCCTTACAAATGTTCATTTTTAACAACCAAGTAATGTGGTATAAAATTTAAATGGCATGATTTATCTAATAATTCCAAAATTTATTGAACATTTAGAATGTTTCTAATTGTTGTTAAAATATTGGAATGAATATCTTTTTTATTAAAAAATACTTCTAGCATGAATGTTCTTTTGTCAAATCTTAACATTTTTTTGACATATTGTTTTAGATCTTTTGTTTTTAAGAAAAGGACAATTTAATGATATGGTAGAAGGCCCATTCTTGATAAAATACTCCCAGTTCCCTCCAAGAGGTAATCAGTAATGTGAATTTGGTATTATTCCTGGGTTGAATTTATACTTTTAAAAATAGATGTGTGTGTCAAAAAACAATATGCAATATTAGTTAGCATTTAAAATTTTTCATAAATGTCATCCTATTGTATGTAAAACTTTTTAGTTAATATCACATTTTTGAAATTTAGTCATGTTGACACATGTAACTCTAATCCATTTATTTTAACTTATATTTAACCTATCATTTCAAGATGTTTATAGTGGGAAGATTTTCAGGTAACCAAGTCTGTAACACTACCAGCACTAGAAGTTCTCAACATCTTCAAATACAGTTTTTAATTTCTTTCCCATTATGCTTTCAGGAAAAAAAAACTCAGGAGCAAAGACTACAAGATAAACATTTTTATGTTCAGAGCCACCATTTCCATTGTAGAGTTGTGCTCACTAAAATCCTACTGGTAGACATTGATTAATATTGTCATATTGCTTCCCAAGGTAGCTGTAAAAATAAATCTGATTCACATTAGCATATTTGATTATCATGTTCAGATATTTCCTAATTTAGTAGTTGTAAATGGCACCTCAAATTTGCTTTAATTTGTATTTCTTTGAATTTGCACTGGAGAGACCATTTTTCCTGGATAAATATTTGCATTTCCTTTCTTGTTATAAACGGGCATTTAAAAATTTTTGAGAGATCTTTATATTGGCTTAGACTTTTGTGATCTTTCAAGAAAATGGCCACTGCTACTTGAACTGAACATTTTTCAATGGCCAAATAGACACTTAATCCACACTCAAGGCCTCAGCTAGAGCAGGCAAGAAACAACTTCTTCTGGATCTTCAAAAGCAGAAACAGAGAGATGGACACTCCAGTAGAAAAAACTACCACAAAACCACCCTGCATTGTCACTACCGTTGAGGTAAACAGAGCCACAATTTCAGTAAAATGGATTGCAGATTCAATTCATTTTAACAAAATCCATTGAGAATCCATTTTGGGCAGGAACTGTCTGTCCTAAGGCAAGGGGGAAGTAGGAGCTTACACTCTTTGGTGTATGGCAGGAGAAAGAGGAGGATGACCTAGGGAAAATAAAGACAGATGCTTTTTTCTGGTTCCTTTCCCAGCCCCATAAGATAGAAGCGTGATAGAAAGGGAAAGGGAGGAGACCAACTAGGGGCTGGCTACCTCCCCTAGCACCAGTGAAGAAGGGAGTTCCCCAGTGGTGGTAACTGGGGTCTGAGCTGTTCTGACCCACACCCAGCAGTAGTGCTGTCCTCCACAGAACTCTCAGATGACAGCAAGCCGGGGAAGCACTCCAGTTTGGGGGCCTTCCTGGAAACTTTTTACCCACTTCGTTGAGTGTCACTGTGACATGGGATAGTGATGGTAAGGAGTATATACTGTATTTGCCATCCTGTGGACTGAGCATGGGCTATTTTTCCTACTTCACCTTTCTCCTTTGAATGCTGGACCTCTTCACTTAGTAGATCTTCCCTCTGAATGCCAGCTTGGCCTTCAACTTGGATGTAACATTTTTATCTCTGCCTTCTCTGCCATCATCCTAAATGGTTCATAGATGAACATGTATCTACACATATTTCTAAATAATACAAAAAGCTTTCTTCTTTGTAATCTTCATATGTGATAATCTGTACTCATAAACAGGATTTTTAGTTCTCAAATAGAGATGGAGTCATTAGAAAATATTTTTAGTTGTAATAGGGGAGGACTCTAATGAATGAGGAATTTCCTAACCCCTCCCTACTACAAATTATTATAAAACAGATTACAGCCTTCCACCTCCATCACGACCACTCCTTTGGGTGAGCCACAAGTAGACTGCATGCCAGTTGTGAACCATGCCCTTAACAGGAGATCTGACGACCAAAACAGTACTGTTGGCACTGCCTACTCACTTTCCATCACTATCCAGCATGCACACATGAATGCACAGATGAATAAGGATGAAAAGAAAATGCATTTATGTTTTAAGTGGAGCTATTTGATTTTGACTCAGTTTAGAGTAAGATGGAGAATTTTGAAATAATTCTTCCCTTTTAAGTTGACACTATTAATGCATATAAGTATGTTTGTCGGCACCCTACTGACGTGTGAAAACGTGGTTGAAACAGTTTTTAAGTAAAAAAATAATGACCTACAGCGGAGAGCAATTACAAAGAAATTTTTCAACACTCAAGCCAAGTAATGGACCTTCCTCACTGGCCCTAACTTGGTGTTTAGATACATGCCAAGTACAGCACACACTCTACTTAATTTCCTTTGCTTCAACTTTCATTATAATTGTTTCTTTTACAAATGTAATGCCAAATTGGCCTCCTTAGATGTTGGCCTTGCAGTTTAAAGAGTCTGTATAGTTCCTAAGATAGTAAATTATCTACCACAAATATTCCAAACCATTTGGGGGGGGTGAGATTTTATTTTCCATACTTTTTAGAATTATGACTTTAAAAAAAAGTTTCTGTGGTTGACAAGTAATCATTTTTCCTTAGGGTGGGCACTAGAATTTAATCGTCTCCTGGTTCCAGATATGCCCCTTTACTAAGGTGAAGTCTGGATTAGTCATTTAGCCTTTCAAGCCTCAGTTTCCTTACCTTTAAAATGCAGATGAAAATATCCACTTTGCACACCTCCCAAGGTGAGCAGGGATCAAATAAGGTCATGTAAAAGCTTAAATATATTTCTACATCCCAACCTTTGGGGAAGCCAGTTATGGCGTAGTCTAGAGAAAAATATTGGTTAGCGTTCTTTCAGTTCCAAGTACTAAAAGTACAATTTAAGCAGGATTAAGGTTAACAAAAATATATTGGTTCAATATGCAAAAATGAACTGAATTTCAAATACTGGCATACCTTGTCTTATCATGCTTCACCTTATTGCACTTTGCAGATACTGCACTTTTTACAAATTGAAGGTTTGTGGCAACACTGAGTTAAACAAGTCTATTGGTGCTATTTTTCCAACAGCATTTGCTCACTTTGTGTTTCTGTGTCATATTTCAGTAACTTGCAACATTTCAAACTTTTTCAGTATTATTATATCTGATAAGGGACTTGTATCTAAGATATATAAACACTCTTACAACTCAATAATAAAAAGGCAAATACTTCAATTTAAAAATGGGCAAAGGATCCAAGTAGATATTTCTCCTAGAAAGATATATAGTGGCCAATAAACACAAGGAAAGATGCTTGACATCATTATTCACCAGAGAAATGCAAATCAAAACCACAATGAGATATTACTTCACACACCCACTCGTATGGCTAGAATTTAAAAGTCAGATGATAATAAGTGTTGGCAAAGAAATGAGAACACTCACTGCTGATGAGAATGTAAAACAGTGTAGCCACTTTGGAAAGCAGGTTGGCAGTTCCTCAAACAATTAAACAGTGTTATCATATAACCCAGCTGTTCCACTCCTAGTTATATATACTCAAAATAAATGAAAACATAAGTCTACCCCAAAACTTGCACATGAATGTTTATAGAAGCATAATTTATAATAAGCAAAAGCTAATAACTCAAATATCCATCAACTGATGAGTGGGTTAACAAAATGTGGTATATGTGTACAACGGAATATTATTTCACCATGGAAAGAAATTATACATGCCATAACATGAATTAACCTTGGAAACATTATGCTAAGTGAGAAGACACAAAATACCATATATTATATGATTCCATTTATATGAAATAATCATAATGGGCAATTCTATAGAGACAGAAAGGATTCATGGTTTCTTAGGACTGGGGAGAAGGGGCGTGATAACTAAAGGGGATGGGGTTTCTTTTTGAAGTGATGAAAATATTCTAAAATTGACTCTGGTGATGGTTGCACATATCTCTCAGTGTACTAAAATCCACTGAATTACACACTCTAGATGGGTGAATTGTATGGTATCTGAATTATGCCTCAATACAGCTGTTTAAACAAAGATAGCGGCTCACATACTGAACAGTCTAGGGTCCAGACCCACTCTCCCGTTCACAGCTCTTCCTTCCTCTGTTGGCCTTCACTTGGCGGCAGAGATGATGACCAGTGGCTCCCAGCTGGTCTTTTACCACTATGTTACCCAGTTCAGGCTGCCATAACAAAACACCATAGGCTGGGTGGCTTAAACAACAGAGGTTTATTTCTCATGGTTCTGGAGGTTGGGAAGTCAAAGAGAAACACTTCAGCAGGATTCAGTTCAGGTAAGGACTCTCTCCCTGGCTTATAGATGGTCACTTCCTCTCTGTGTCCTCCCATGGCCTTTCCTCAGTATGTGCATGTGTTGGGGGCTGGGGGGAATGACACATTTTGGTGTCTCTTCTTCTCACAAGGACCCTAATCCTATAGGATTTGATGTCCACCTTTATGACCTCGTTTAAACTTAGTTACTTCCCTAAAGGCCCAATCTCCAAATACACTGGAAGCTAGGGCTCCATCATATGAATTTTGGGGGAGGCACAGGCATTCAGTCCACAAAAACCCCTTTTGCAAGCCCAGGTGAAAGACACACTTTTCACCCAAAGGTGCTAGTGAAACCTACAGCTGCCTGCTATTGGCCCAATTTGGACCATAAGCTTGTTTTTCTAACAATCATTTTGACTAGCCAGGCCAGAGTCAGGTGTCTACCCCGAAAGCCAAGATGGGGTCAGCCCCTCTAAAACAAGACAAGAAAAGAAGGAAATTATAAGTGCTCATCAAAGAAAAGGGGCAAACTGAGGCCAAATAAATGCTAATGCCTACCCCACAGTGCAAGGCTACAAGTCAGAGAGTCTGCATGCCAGGCTTGGGTGGGGCAGAGGCCGTCTGTGTGACCAAGGGCAAGTCATTAAACCTCTCGATGGCCTCAGCATCCCCAGACCAGAGCACTGAAGATAAGGGGAGACAAGACGTGAAAGTCCTTAAGAATCAGAAAATCAGAACTCCCAGAACTGGAGGGTTAGGAGGAAACATAGTGATGCTCTCACTTGACAAATTTTTAAAAATCTACTCTATAAAAGCAGATGTAAGACAGCCTGATATGAGAATCAAAATGGCTTTCACATCACTAGACTTAAGAAATCCATTTGCTAGTTGTAATAATTTTAAGCATGTCACTTCATCTCCCTTGGCCTCACTTTATGAATTAACTCATAATAATAATAATAATAATGGATGTATTAATTAGTTGGGGAGAATCCTTTCACAATGTTCATCAAATCATCACTGTGTACATTTGAGATATCTTGCAATTTTAGTTGTCAATTATACATCAGTAAAACTGAAATAAAAACAAAAACTCATAAAAACTATTCTTGAGATGAAATCTGCAAACGCAACACACTTTACAAATGCAGAGGCAGAAGTGACACACACATAACTCACAGATGAGCCATACAGATATAAGGATATTGGAGTTGCAACATAAGGAAATTTCTCTGGAATGTGACATCTCTAAGGAGAAGAAATTGAGCAGGAAATGCTGCCTTCTTGTAAGTGGTCTCATTAGTGCAAAGCTCTGGACTTAGGTCACAGTTTGGACCCTCGCTACATCATTTTGAGACCTTGTGCCTCTGAGAATCTTCTTCCTTGTCTATAAAATGGGGATGGCAGTGTTCACTTTGGCAGCACATATACTGAAATTGGACGGATACAGAGAAGATTAGCATGGCCCCTGTGCAAGGATGTCAGGAAAACGCCATATTTTTTTATGTATAAACAACAAGGATATACTGTACAGCACAGGGAATTATAGCCATTATCTTGTAATAACTTTTAATGGTGTATAATCTGTAAAAATACCAAATCACAATGCTGTACACCTGAAACTAAAATTGTAAATCAACTAAACTTCAATTTAAAAAATGGGGATGACAATTCCTACTTAAGATATTCTAAGATTAAATAATGACGTAAAATGCCTGGCATCTGGTGGGTATTCAGTTAATCGAGGTCTTAACCTCCCCTTTCCCTCATCCGCGTGACAACAGCAGCCTTGGGGTTTCCTGCGGTAATTCTACCCCAAATGCTTTCCCAGGCAGGAGTTCAGTTACTCGAAACTGGATGTTACTGAATTCCTCTGCCAGAGTCTACATTAGTCTGAGAAAACCTGGAAACTTTTTCTACTCTGAGAGAGACAGAAATGTGCTAAGAAGAAAACAAGAGTATCTCCTCTGCTCCGGAGGGCAAGACTCTGAACATCCTCCATCCTCAAAAGAGAATGGAAGTATAAACATTGAGGTCACAGACTTTACCGTCCACAGAAGCCACACGGGGGAGCCCCTGTCGGGGCAAACACGGATGCCGCGGCCCCAAGCCCTCCTCTGCGGGCGAGGCGTGCGCTGCTCAGTGAGGTGGGATCTCCAGGTGAGGGTAAGGCGCGCACTGCGTTATAGGGCGGGGCCTCCACGTGAGGGTAAGGCGCACATTGCTCCGTGGGGCGGGGTCTCCGCGTGAGCGCGAGGCGCGCGCTGCTCAGTGAGGTGCGGTCTCCATGTGAGGGCGAGGCGCGCGCTGCCTTGTGGGGCGGGGCCTCCACGTGAGGGTAAGGCGCACGCTGCCACGTGGGGCGGGGTCTCCCCGTGAGCGCGAGGCGCGCGCTGCTCAGTGAGGTGCGGTCTCCACGTGAGGGCGAGGCGCACGCTGCCACGTGGGGCGGGGTCTCCCCGTGAGCGCGAGGCGAGCGCTGCTCAGTGAGGTGCGGTCTCCACGTGAGGGCGAGGCAAGCGCTGCCTTGTGGGGCGGGGTTTCCACGTGAGGGCGAGGCCCGCGCTGCCTCGTGGGGCCGGGTCTTCACGTGCGGGCGAGATCTGTCTTGCCTCTCCTCTGAACCGCAGAGAGCTGCCGAGGGTTCCCCCCAGCCTGTCTTCACTCCGCTCTGACTGGCATTTGATAAAACTGAAGTCAAAATAAGGAAGTAAGATGTTTTTAAAACTATAGAAGGTGTTAAAGTTGCGTTCTTATTTTCAAGACCCTCCCCCTCCAAATAAGTAAATGGTGAAATTTGAGAACTGTCAAAAAGAAGACCGAAGGGTACGACCTAAGTCATAATTACACGTGTACTAACTGTAAGAAGAGGGCGCAGACAAGGAGAGAGAGAGAAGGGAACGAGGAGAGGAGGGCGGGCGAGCGGGCGGAATTATCAGGGTTTCTCCAGGTGGTCTGCACCAGAGTTGGGCGTGACCCGGGTTAAGCAGGAAAATCCCCCGCTTCATTTAGGACCTCTAAATGGAGGATTATGTCAACCCTCAGTCTTCTGTCTCAGAAAAAGGACCTCTCAAAAGACTGGAGGTTTAACAACAAATGAGGATTTGCTTCAATTTGTGTATTTTTCGACACAAAGTTTTCTCAAAACAGCGGGCACCTGTGGGACCGAATTGTTCAATAATCCTCAAAGAACAAAAGCCACCGACAAAAGCGTTTAAAGGGCAGTTGAGATAACAGCCGGTGCCAGGACTTGGCCAAGCGGGTGACTAATTTCTTAAGCCAAGTACTTTGACACCTAACTAAACACTGGCTCCTTTTCCTCCTCGACTTGAGCATTTCACCCCCAGCCCTATCGCCCTCTGTCAGGGTGGGCTGGAGCCCCAGGGCTGCTCCTGACACGCTTTCCCCCAACTTGCTTCTCGCGCCGAGTTTGGGGGGTCAAATCGCCTGGAATCGACCTTTTAAAAATGCCTTAAAGGAGGGCGCCCTCGCCCAGCTGCCCAGCCCCCGGTGTCCTCGGGTGTCCTCCCGCGTTCTTCTCCTCCACTCCCTCCCCTTACACGATTCTACTCCTTTATATTTACTGAGGACCTATTACGTGCCAGGCACTGTGCTAAGTATTAGGGATACAGCCACCAATAACCACTTATTAAATGACCCCTTCTGCAAATAATGATAGCCTAGTGATTAGCACGAAGGAAACAAAATAAATTCTTGAATTGAAATAGTAGTTGTTGCAGGTTAGGTCTCAAGAATTCAAGCATACATCATGCATATCATTACTGTGTAGTTGTTACCACTAGAGCACTAAATCAAATCACCCATTTCAGAAAGCTCCAGTCCTAATAAGGCTCCCGTGCCTGTAATTTCATTCATCCATTCTCCTGTTGTCATCAGCCTTCCTCTCTATATAATTAATTTTTTCACTAATTAATTAATTCCAAAATCCTATATTGAAACCTCCTAGCTGTTCACAACTGAGATAAGCCACTGGAGATACGAAAATGAGTATGTCAGTTAAACTAATAGGGAAATCAAATATATAACAATGCCAGTGGCCCAAGAAAAAAGATGAGAGGGCTGCAGAAGGAGTTTGGCAACGGGTGTCAGAGAAGTTTCACAGAGAAGTTGACTTTTGAGCTGTGTCATAGAGAAAGCAGGATTTTGCCAGTTGGGAAAAGTCATGAGTAATATTTATATAACATTTTCTCATTCATAAAGTATGTATAAGAGCATGGGTTTGGGAGGCAGTTGGTCCTCAGACACTTGACAAGACAAGGCATTGATGGCAGATGCTTTTTCACAATGATAAAACAAATTCGTTCAGTTTTTAAATATTTCACCACTCTCACTTAGTTCCAAAAATGTACTGATACTACAGTATCAGTGAAGAAGTTGGAGTGGAGTGGAAAAGAGAAAGGATGTGAAAATCCAGGGGTAGCCCTAATAATTTGAATATGTGCCATATACTCCTAATAGTATTAATACTTCACCTATCAGTCAAGGTTAAATGGAAAACAAAATAAATTACATGGTCCATAGGAGTCATAAGATAAAAAAACCAGTTCTTTTTTTCATCACGCATTTCATTTATTCAGACATTCAGCAACATTAAGTGCCCACTATGTTGTAAGCCCTGCTTAAAGTCACTGCTCCCAGGGTGCTCCCAGAATGGTGTAAAACACAGAACAAAGCAAGTAACTCCAGTGTAGGTGGTGAGGCTATGGCAGGGGCAAGTGGGTGAGCACAGAGGGGCACAGCAGAGAGGAGGGACCCCTAATGCAGCCTGGTGGCACCAGAGAAAACTTCCCAGAGCAGTTGATTCTGAGCTTCCTCTTGAAGAGGAAGGTCAAGGACAGACCAGCCCGTGAAACTGAGATGTTCAACTGCTTGGAAGCAAAAGCTTTGTGCAGATGGTTAATCTGGCTGGAGTAGAGAGTTAAAGACACAGGACAGTGGGAGCTGAAAATGAACCTAAAGAGGTTCATTTTCAGAATGATGTAATTAATATGAGAGGCAAAGAGACAAATGAGAAACCTGTTGTAATAACGTGAACTATATGATCATTTTGGCCAATCCACAAAGTCCGGGTCTGAGTTAGAGGACTAGAAGAGAATAAAGATTTGGACTTAGTTTTAAGTGGCCTTCGTTTGGGTGTGCTGAAGAACTAGCAAAGAGACAGTGCAAAGGATACAAGTCAGTGGATGTAGCTCTGAGGTGGCCCTCTAGTTCCTCAGGAATGCACCCACCACGTTCAGGGGATATGGAGGGAGAGAGCCTTCGGGAGAGAGGAGCCCAAAAGCGTGGCCCACATCAGTACCCAAGGAAGGGTCCACCTCCTCCAGGTGCGGGAATCATTCCTCTGCCCTGACTTTATAATCCCGAACTCTTTCTTACCATCACGTTAGGATTAGAGCAGGCCTGACGTGGTCAAGTCTCACAGTGTTGGAAATCAGAACTGATGTCATAGCTAATCTATTGGTTGGAGAGAGGTAGAAATTTGAGTTGCTTAGGAGGAAAACATCAATAAGATTGGGTGATGGATTATCCTGAGGGGTGAGCAAGAAGATGGAGTCACTCACGGTGCCCTGAGTGGTTGAGTATTGTCTTCTTATTTCTAATTCAGAAGAGATGGGGGAGAAGGAGCTCACATCAACTGAACACTGTCCATATGTCACCTGTTTACATATTTTAACTTATTTAAATCTCACAACCCCTCTCTGAAGTGAATAGTATTATCCTCATAGTAGAGTCGAGGAGCAAGGCTTAGAGGGGCTGTGATCACAGTAAATAGCAGAGTCAGGACGGGAACCCGGGTCAGTCTCTCTGGAAAGCCATGTCTACACTTCTATTTCCTCTCACAAGAGGACCTTCCCGTATATTTATACTCAACTTCCCTGAAAAAATATGGTCTCCTGCAGTGAGCAGAAAATAATATTCCTTTCACTGTACTATACTGGTGACTTTCTTCTTCATCACTTTTTTAAGTTCAGGAGATAGCTCTTGTTTATCAGCTATTCCAGTACAACAAGTTCATCCAACAGAACATGTCAGCTCTCTGTGCAACCTGAGCTCATGTGCAGCTTTCTGCCAAGGAGCTAATGTTGTGCCATGGTTTTAGAAATAGAAGAGTATCTTTGATGTTTTGGAATACTTAAGCCTGTTGGAGATAGGAGCATGACTTTTCCTTTATCTACATCCTGCTATTTGCATGATAGTGATACCTTTTGGAAACTAACGATTATTTCCATAGATTTGTATCTTAGAGTGTACTTTTCTGGGATTAAGAGGAAAAAAACTCATATTCCTTGTGGTTTAGGAAGGGGAGAATTAAATGTAGAGCACTGCTTCTCTATTTTTGTTTCTTTAGCCATGACACCTGAGAAAATTAATGGAAGTGATAAATCCAAAAGTGTGGCTCTTCTAAGGATCAGAAACAAATCCAATTGAGAAAGGAGAAAAAAAATGTAAAAAAGAAAATGAATGTATCAAGTGTATAAAGTTTGAGATTATCAAATCATGCTCGAATTGCTAGAAATTTCAATACATAGGAATAAACATTTAATGAAGGATTATTAAAACTGACACAGCAAGAAATAGAAAACCTAAGTAAACAGTAACTGTGGAATGAAATCAGCATAATTTAAGTATTGCTTCTAAAGAAGGCTCTAGTCCCAATTGTATTGGTAAATTATTTCAGTGTTCAATAGCTAATTGTCGTGTTGGGTTCCAGACCCTGAATCTTATCTTTAACTCATGTTCTAAACAGCTCCTTTATCTTCCTCCCGCATGCACACCTTTCCCCGGACTTGCTCGGCTTCCTGTTTCAATTTCACCATCCACCCGTGGCCCAAGCCAGAAACCTCGATGTCATCCTCACCTCATCCCCTAGTCTCTCCTCCTAACCACATTACATCTTATTGCCTTTAAAAACTCTTTCTCAATATGTTTTCTGAATCTAAACTCTTTCAGTTCTTCCTGCTACTCACTTGGTTCAATACCCTCCACTCCCCTGACATCTCTCTCTAGAACTGTTGTAATGACCTTCCATCTGATACTGATGCCACCAGTGCCCACTGGCTCCCTCTACTGTAGGCTGGGGGTAATGTATGTCTTCTCCAGAGAAGTTAATCCTGCACTACACTTGTTAAATGTTTTTGGGGCTTACCATTGCCTGGGCATGGTTCAAGGGTAACAGGGTGAGCTGCTGAGAATTTAGTGCAACATAGTAGGAAAAATCAAACTGCTTTCAATTTCTTTAGAAAAAGTACAGTACTCTGCCTATTTTGGTGAGGGAAGACTCTACTACCATTCTAAATGCATTTCTAAATGGCTATTGCATTTCTAGATACTGTAGGAAAAGCAGAATCTTCTGTGAACTGGAGCCTACTAACTGAGCTTTTCTGAATTTTCCCATGAGGAGCATTGTCAGGGAAAGGGGAAGGGAAAGGCTGGTTCTTGTTCTGGGGTTGGGGGAGGCTGACCCCCCCAGTGTGGGCAGGGACTGGGGTGGGAGGGGGTTCTGGAGAGATACTTCCCTAAGGAGAAAGGACAAGATGGGTGTGCAAATGGAGTTGCTGCAGACTAGGGAATCAGGAATCCACTGCCAAATACCCTGTGAACAGAAACTTTGAGTCAGGGATGGCTGGGTTGGAAGACAGGGAGGGGAGTGGATATGAAGCATTTGGCTGCAGAGCTTGGAAACCTAGTAAAGCTGTCAGTGGCTTGGGTTTGGCCTGAGAGCTGTTCACCTTTGAATCAACCTCTGGAACCTGGGCAAGCCAGCACCTGGAGAAGGAACCAGCCACTGGTGTAGACCAAAGAGCTGAGGCCCTTCCCTAATTTCCTGGGCTACATAAACCCCCGACTCCAGGGCAAACCCAAAGAAGAGGGCATGGCTCCTGAAAACTAATGAGGTTATTGTAGCCATCAACATACCACCTTTTTACTACAGTTGTTGAACTACTGGGATCGAGTTGTTTTTTTCAGAAGCCATAGAGCACACTATGCAGTGACAGTCTTACCTGAAGAATCAAGTCAAGCCAAGAGAGGCAAAGGAGAGAGAAGGAAAGGTAGAGACAGAACCTTAGAGTCTCTGCTTTTACACAAACTTGAGTCCCTGAACTGAGCTGTCTTCCTGGACTTCTTTTTCTGTTAGTGTGCTTTAGGTTCTATTCCTACCACTGAAGAAGATCTAACATAAAAGGAAAACACTGAGGAATGTGGAAGGGAGGTCATTATCTGAATTCACAGCTGAGGACATGGAAATAAGTGTACCCTGTGGAAGAAACTCAATAGATAAGGCATGAGTAAAGGACAAAGGCCACCGTAAAGAAAGGAGGGTTATACTGAGAAGCTGCATTTGTGAAGGGGAGGAATTTCACTCAGAACAGAGATTGTTTGGCAGGAGCAATTAGGTTTTAACAAACTCTCCAGGTGATTCTGATGCACACTAAAGTTTGAGAACCACTCTTCTAGTGAGTGTTTCAATACATAATACATCTGTGCTTCCCTATCTTCAATTTTCTGAAAAACACCAACTGTGAAATTTATGTCAAGAATGCTAAACTCACAGGTGCATCGATAGTAAACAAAGGATTATCTTTACTGATGGAACAGCCATAGAGAAAGACTACCTGAAAGAGTTAGGTCATACCTCTGAGATTAGTACCACGTAGCTAATAGGAGATGCTGATTAAAATCAACAGATTTTAAAATTCAGGAAAAAAAACAAAAAAAAAGAAACAACAAAAACACTTAACTTCCATTCTTCACAATTCACCGTTTCCCAGAAGGAAGAATGAATGCAAGACTTTTAGCCATAAAAGCGATCTTTTCACAATCCATGAACCTTTCTTGGAGTGTAACTTTCCATCCTACTACCCCCACCCCAATTCCCAAATAGTCCTTGTCATCTTTTAAATGTCTTGACTAGTAACACTTCTAGAAAACTCAAAGGAGTTTTCATGGCTTAAGCAAAAATGTTGTGTGCTTGAAATAAAAATAACCTGTGTTATATTGTTCATACAGATAAACTCTTAAAGCTCACTCCTTTTCAAATTGTGATGACCTCCTTTTAAAAATGGGTTACCTGGGACTTAATTTTAAAAGAGCAAATGCAATCATATCTTACAGTAGTAGTTGTTATATGCCTTATGTGTACTATATGTAAATCAAAAACACACTGCCTCCTTACTTTTAAAAGTTTTTGCTGTTATTAGAGATATGAGCTGGATATGAAATTATCCTGTAAACTACTTCCCTTTTTCAGACTAAGTTAACACTTCCAGAATAAAATCTCCACAACTCTCTACCCCCAAAGCTTAATTAGCAGTATTCTAATGAAATTCTGACAAGTACTGAGTCTGGGACATCTGTTTTTGCATTCAGTATCCATGGATCACTGATCCTATTCTGTGGATCAAACAAGTAAATTTCATTTGTAGCTGTGGGCAGAGTATCTTGCTAATTGGCATTCATATCCCAGAAAAGTGGAACAAAGGATATGTGTTAAAAAGACACTATCATTTTTGGGAATGAGTTCCTGATCTGTGAAGACAGCAGCCACAAGTAAGGCTGCAGGAGGAGACATATTCAGAAGTCTTCACGTTTTCCTCTAAAACAGTAGTTTCTAACTCTTAACCTTGTCTAACACAAAATTCAGTTGTAGATTCAAGGGGAAAATGGGCTGAAGTTCTTAATGCTACTATTTAATAGCCTACCTGAAACTCCTATGCCACACGTAAAACAGGTATATAACCATTGCCTCCAGACTCTATAAGGAGACTGAGTTCTTCAGGTATTTTAGTAGTCTACAAAAAAATGTATGTCTAACTGATTAACCCACCAATACCTTTTATGTATCTACTATCTGAACTAGCTAAAAAGTACTTTCTGATGAGTGCATCCTAGGACTTGTGCTGTCTTTACTCAAATAGTTAAACTACCATCTATTTCCTCTGATCCTACAGACATCCTGTTGATACATAAACAAAGACAGAAGTGTATCAGAGCATTTTATTCCCAGTGAAAGAACAAAAAAACCCTGCTGGCTCAAATATGTAATTACATTCCTGTTTTGAAAACCACTGGATGCTCTGATGGTAAATGCCACATTCATAGCTGCCTTTGAATTCTCTCTTAAACACCCCACACACATACACAAAAGAAGTGAGCAAACTGGCCTGAACAGCAGCTTATTGGAGAATAAGCAAAAAGCAAAGATCATACAATGGACACATTGTTTCAGATCTATTAGGTAGCCTGTGGCCAATCTATACTTGTAACTGTAATTTGTATTACCTGAGCACACACTTGCTGGGCAGATAAGTATGAGTAGTTTGGAGATGACCAATCTATCCCAGCCATTAAGTTATGGATCAGGCAGCAGTGAATGTACAACGGCGACATCCCTGAAGCTGAAAGATCTGTGCTCTAGGCCAACATCCTTCGTTGACGTGACCTTGGGAAACTCACTACAATGCTCCAAGCTAAATAGTAGAAGAGAGAGAAATAGCCATCCTGAACATATAACACACCTACTGTAATGTTCAAATGATAAAGTGAAAATGCTTTGTAAAACTGTAAATTAGCTTTGCCAAAAATCTTAGGAAGAAAAGAATCAGATTATACTCAGGGGCTATGAATCCATTTTAATCTTCTAGTTTCCTCATTCATAACCATGTGATTTAACCAAAAGACAAATAAAGCAGAATTAGAAAAGTTAAATCATTTCCAAAATATCAAAATGAGCTGCATCTGATATGGCTCAATCTCACTGTCAATATAACTAGTGATTATTCCAAAGGCTTAAGGATAGTGAAAAATTTCAAACAACTTTTCCAAAGCATGAATATTAAAGTAAAAGCCATTTAAAAAACTCAGACATCCATGAAGTAAATTGTATAAATGTGGTTAAATCACAAAGTCGACATAGATTTATAAAACAGATAAAATATAAGAGTAGACATTAAATTGTTTTAATGAATCCACTTCCTTTATTGCAGTAACCTCTGTACAAAGCAGCAACTGCAATACTCAACAGTAAAACATTAGAAAACCATTTGTGTGACAGTTATAGTACAGTATTATCAAAATATTACATTTTCAAACTTAGTAGATAAACATCCACCAGAGCTCAAATCTTTAAATTATTTTTCCATAGTCTTTAAAAATATGTAATGTCAGAAAGCATAAAAAAAGAATGTAAAAGGAAACCTAAAATACAAATGAAATAATGTAACAAATAAATATTTGATTTAATTAACTGTTAATAATCATCTTAACACCACCATTCTCTAAACCCACTGAATTTTTACCTATAGAAATAATGACCTGTCATATGCCATTACATAATTATGTATTTCCAAGTTATCACCAATGATTAGAACTTAAAAAATTTTGGCATTAAAATAATCAAATTCAGCATAAATAAAATAGAGTAGAATAGCTTCAACACTAGCTAGCATCTCTAAGAATTAATTGCTGAAATTTATTAGAGCACTACAACAACCTTGAAAATTTTGACCTGGTATCTAGTGTTAAGTGAAAGTAATGCATTTTTTTTAAAGTGAAAAGCTTCTTAACATTATTTCACAGACAATATTACCCTCCCCCATTATGCATATTTAGATATATTTTATGTACTTTATACACATATGTATGATGCATGACATTTGGTTCCTGCAGTATAGATCACAATGATGTTTTCCTGAATGAGAAAAAAAAAAAGTATGTGTACCTGTGCACATTTCAAGATAGCAGCACTCAGTTATGCCCTATTAACCATTTTAAAAGTTCAAACATGATATTGTTTACTGAATAATATGACATTTCTACTGTCTTTCCCTCCAAACACTACAAAACCTCCAATAAATGGTACAATGCTATGAGTTATAACATTGGAAAAAACTGTTAGAAAAACAATTACCTCATTCTCTTAACATTCTGAATTTAAAATTATTATCAGATCTCCTTTATGGTGTTAACTTAGTTCATACTCATGCAGCAAAAATATTGCACTACTGAACAACAGTAGTAATTTTATAGATTTCTATCAAGATTCATGAAAACCTACATAAACTCTTCACCAGTGAAACTTATACCAATGAACACACTGAACAGTACTTTAGATGAAATGTTCTCCATTTTCTAACTGAATGATAACTGTGTGAAGTTATATGCCCTTCAAATGATCACCTTTGTTCTCCATGAAACCTGTCTTTCAATCTGTGAACTCATGTTTACTGAAACAAAAAAATTTAATCTGATGAATCTTGATCACTTTAAAATGCAAAAAACCAGCAACGTCATTATAAATACACATATGCATCTGTGTATGCATATACATATACACACACACATACAGATATGTAGATATATTATCCCTTGAAATGTTTCTAGGAAATCCTTCCTTGAATAAAAAATGAAAAACTTCACATTAATAATTGCATATAAAGCTTTTAGTAACAGTACATAATGCACTGTCAAAACGGTACTAGTAGACTATGATGTCAAAACAGACATTTCAAAAGCACAAACTGGCAGTTTTTCTTAACACAAAAGTTTTAAAGTATTAAGAATGGATTAAATTTAAATGTTCAGAATAATCTGTTCAAACCTGAGTATATTAATTAAGACTATGAACTTGACAATTGAATGAATTAAGCCTAAAAACATTTCACCAAGAAACCAGTGGTCCATTTAACCATTCAATGAAACACTAAATATTTTAATTATTTATAAAAAGGATGATACAGTGATATTCCATGTGTTTATTGAAATATTCTATTAAACAACAATGCTTTGTCTAATTTTCCTCCAGAAAAGTCTTCTAGCATTTCATAAAAGTCCCTCAGATTTGAGGAAAACTCTAAATTAGGACAGATCTTTCTTCTAATAAATACAAACGATCTTAAAGATTTTTGTCTAAAGAATGACAATATGTGATTTTTCAGCATGATATATAGAAGTACTGGATAAATCTTCAACCTTCCCTAAGGTTTCAAGAAATAATAATCAAATAAGATATAAATAACAGCCAATTAGAGGTTTAAAAAAAAAAAAAGTCTATTTGGCCTTTTTTCTCCTAGATCTACATTTATACATATTCATGCAAACCTAAACTTGGGGTCACTTTTTGGTTCCCATTTTTTTCTTGCATTTTCATTAACTCGCCCTAATTCTCCCCTTTAATATCTGACAGACACCTTTACAAAAGTAATAGAAAACATACAGTACTCAACACTAATTGGTCAATGGAAAAAGAAAAGCAGTGTCCATTTTATTTTAAGGTGAAAGAGACTAGAAATAAAAATAGCTGAAGGCAAAGTTTGACATTCTACAAATTTATAAAAGAGGATATAGTGATGAAATTTGGTTAATTTCAGAAGGCACCTCAAGGCTAAAGGCTTTTTGTACTCCTTTCATCAATCAAAAAATAACACACTTTTATTGCTATTCAAGTAGCAAAGGAAAACTTAACTCTCACAAGCTTCAGTCCAACAACAAGGAGTCATCGTTCACTAAGATAGAGACACGGAATTGACTAAAACTGAAGTCTCCATACACATAGCAATGGAGCAACTTCTCTGTGTGCTTTCAAATTAATGAAATAGCGAAAATAAGTCAGTTTGCCATTGTGATGTTAACGTGTCATTGAAGATTTCAGTGATAGCAGTTACTTCACTAGGCACTGAAGTACCGTCTGGAGGGCTGTCCACTGTGCAGACAGAACATTTAAGAATAGAAGGTAAGGACACTCTGATGATTCCCACGGACTAGGAGAATTGGTGGTAGGTCCTTGGATAGAGCTTCTAACCATGCCATGTAGAGAGCACTAGACACAGCACCTTTTCGTGCAACTGGGAGACTCCTGGTATCAAAAAAAGAAAGGGAATTAGACAATGCATTTAAGTTGAGAAGAATAAAATGTAGTAAGAATTATAAATTAAGTCACAGTAATAGTAACTAAAAATTACTATAGTTACAGAATATTTTTGAGTGCAGGGAAATTCTGCATATAGTATAGTAACTACTATACTCATATATAATTATTCCCATTTTTTTCAAGTTTGAACAAAATATTTCTCAGAAATTTCTTAAGAATAGCAAATAAATATTTCTATAAACCCTAACACATTTGGTATCTAACATTAAACCTCAAATTTCCCCTTAGAATTCTTTTAGGAGAAAGGGATGTTTCTATCTGAATTTCGATAGTGGTAACTATACATGGACAAATGAAATTCAAACATAATTAATTCTATATATTAATGTTCAATTTCTTTTATCTCTCTCTGGACTCTCATTTCCATTTGTAGATAGTGATAGTATGTCCAGTTGCTCCAAAGAGTGTCTCTCTCTAGATTTCTATGTTTTAGTGACTTCCATTACAGATACTTAATTATCATCAGCAAAATCTGAAATTTTCTGGTGTATTAAATATTTGTTGTTAATCAAAATAACAATCCTTTGGTATTACTTTATTTCATCATTTGGCATGTTTCAGAGATCTGAGCCTTCTTTACCTATATAAGGGCCCAGGCTCCAGGACTGAGAAAATCTGGGTTCAAGAAAGATCTAGCTAACCTGGTTTAGTGGAGGAAAAGCGAGAGTAAGCATAAGCATCGATATTCAATGTGAAGACAATGCGTCTAGATGTAAATTTTGTGTGTGGGAACTTGGTGGGAATTGAGATAGGAACTACTTTTTAAATTTAATCCTCCACGTAACTTGATGGAGTTATTTCTATGAAGAAGCTGCCTGGGATCGACGTTTTAACTTGCAGCCCTCATACCCCACAAATGTTGATGGCTATGCTGTGGTGTTTCCAAAGCTAAGGGATTTTTTAAAAGTGGGAAAAAGGATAAAGGAAAAATCGCAGAATAAACTATTATGATAAAGAAGTACTTAGATTCATGCAAGCTTAAGGTTAATATTTTTGTTTTTCTTTCCTCCTATCTTAAATGATTTCTTCATATGCTTAAAGCAAAGTGTATTTAATAAGTTTTTTTCCTCATAACCACAAAGTCATTATGGATGTTATATAGATATATACTTGGTAATAGAAATGAATCCTAATTGAATTACCATAAAATGAATACCCAAGAAAATCTTAGTATAGGTATTACTTACATGACAATGATACTAGCTGTGTTTGAATGTTCCTTTAATAATTCATTTAACCTGATCTGCCGGTATGTCTGAAATGAAACAGAACAAAGTCATTACTAGACCTTTTGAAAACTGGAATTTACCCTGGTTCATAAAGCTATTAAGTAGACAAAAAGAAACCAAAATCAATTTTGGTATAATAAAAATATCTTTTCCCAAATTTTAAAAAAAATTAATGCTTTGCACTATCCAAATATAATTACAACTTAAAGTAGATTTAGTTTACACCACTGGTTCCTCTCATAACCAAATGCAGTTCTTTTTTATTTTTAACATCTTTATTGGAGTATAATTGCTTTACAATCGTGTGTTAGTTTCTGCTTCATAACAAAGTGAATCGTATGTTCCCATATCTCTTCCCTCTTGCGTCTCCCTCCCTCCCACCCTCCCTATCCCACCCGGCTAGGTGGTCACAAAGCACCGAGCTGATCTCCCTGTGCTATGCGGCTGCTTCCCACTAGCTATCTATTTTACGTTTGGTAGTGTATATATGTCCATGCCACTCTCTCACTTTGTCACAGCTTACCCTTCCCCCTCCCCATATCCTCAAGTCCATTCTCTAGTAGGTCTGTGTCTTTATTCCCATCTTGCCCCTAGGTTCTTCATGAACTTTTTTTTTTTTTCCCTTAGATTCCATATATATGTGTTAGCACATGGTATTTGTTTTTCTCTTTCTGACTTACTTCACTCTGTATGACAGACTCTAGGTCCATCCACCTCACTACAAATAACTCAATTTTGTTTCTTTTTATGGCTGAGTAATATTCCATTGTATATATGTGCCACATCTTCTTTATCCATTCATCTGTCGATGGACACTTAGGTTGCTTCCACGTCCTGGCTATTGTAAATAGAGCTGCAATGAACATTGTGGTACTTGGCTCTTTCTGAACTTTGGTTTTCTCAGGGTATATGCCCAGTAGTGGGATTGCTGGGACGTATGGTAGTTCTATTTTTAGTTTTTTAAGGAACCTCCATACTGTTCTGCATAGTGGCTGTATCAATTTACATTCCCACCAACAGTGCAGGAGGATTCCCTTTTCTCCACACCCTCTCCAGCATTTATTGTTCGTAGATTTTTTTGATGATGGCCATTCTGACCGGTGTGAGATGATATCTCATTGTAGTTTTGATTTGCATTTCTCTAATGATTAATGATGTTGAGCATCCTTTCATGTGTTTGTTGGCAATCTGTATATCTTCTTTGGAGAAATGTCTATTTAGGTCTTCTGCCCATTTGTGGATTGGGTTGTTTTTTTTTTGATATTGAGCTGCATGAGCTGCTTGTAAATTTTGGAGATTAATCCTTTGTCAGTTGCTTCATTTTCAAATATTTTCTCCCATTCTGAGGGTTGTCTTTTCATCTTGTTTATGGTTTCCTTTGCTGTGCAAAAGCTTTTAAGTTTTATTAGGTCCCATTTGTTTATTTTTGTTTTTATTTCCATTTCTGTAGGAGGTGGGTCAAAAAGGATCTTATGATTTATGTCATAGAGTGTTCTGCCTGTTTTCCTCTACGAGTTTGATAGTGTCTGGCCTTACATTTAGGTCTTTAATCCATTTTGAGTTTATTTTTGTGTATGGTGTTAGGGAGTGTTCTAATTTCATACTTTTACATGTACCTGTCCAGTTTTCCCAGCACCACTTATTGAAGAGGCTGTCTTTTCTCCATTGTATATTCTTGCCTCCTTTATCAAAGATAAGGTGACCATATGTGCGTGGGTTTATCTCTGGGCTTTCTATCCTGTTCCATTGATCTATATTTCTGTTTTTGTGCCAGTACCATACTGCCTTGATTACTGTAGCTTTGTAGTATAGTCTGAAGTCAGGGAGCCTGATTCCTCCAGCTCCGTTTTTCTTTCTCAAGATTGCTTTGGCTATTTGGGGTCTTTTGTGTTTCCATACAAATTGTGAAATTTTTTGTTCTAGTTCTGTGAAAAATGCCAGTGGTAGTTTGATAGGGATTGCCTTGAATCTGTAGATTGCTTTGGGTAGTAGAGTCATTTTCACAATGTTGATTCTTCCAATCCAAGAACATGGTATATCTCTCCATCTATTTGTATCATCTTTAATTTCTTTCATCAGGCTCTTATAATTTTCTGCATACAAGTCTTTTGTCTCCTTAGGTAGGTTTATTCCTAGGTATTTTATTCTTTTTGTTGCAATGGTAAATGGGAGTGTTTCCTTAATTTCACTTTCAGATTTTTCATCATTAGTGTATAGGAATGCTAGAGATTTCTGTGCATTAATTTTGTATCCTGATACTTTACCAAATTCATTGATCAGCTCTAGTAGTTTTCTGGTAGCATCTTTAGGATTCTCTATGTATAGTATCATGTCATCTGCAAACAGTGACAGCTTTACTTCTTCTTTTCCAATTTGGATTCCTTTTATTTCTTTTTCTTCTCTGATTGCTGTGGCTAAAACTTCCAAAACTATGTTGAATAATAGTGGTGAGAGTGGGCAACCTTGTCTTGTTCCTGATCTTAGTGGAAATGGTTTCAATTTTTCACCATTGAGGACGATGTTGGCTGTGGGTTTGTCATATATGGCCTTTATTATGTTGAGGAAAGTTCCCTCTATGCCTACTTTCTGGAGGGTTTTTATCATAAATGGGTGTTGAATTTTGTCAAAAACTTTTTCTGCATCTATTGAGATGATCATATGGTTTTTCTCCTTCAATTTGTTAATATGGTGTATCACATTGATTGATTTGCATATACTGAAGAATCCTTGCATTCCTGGCATAAACCCCACTTGATCATGGTGTATGATCCTTTTAATGTCCAACTGCAGTTCTTGATACATATGTCTTAAGTATTTTTTTTAAAAATCACATGGAAGATTAATGAAAAGGAAGCAGGAGAGAAAGAATACCTTGGTCTTATAAAGTTCAAGCTCATTATCTGTTATTCGCCATGGTTCATCTTCTTTCATTTTATCTGCAATATCTTGTTCTTTATCATCTTCATGAAGTCTGTATGGCTCAATCATTTCATCAAAAGCTACAATACTTAGAAAAACAGAATACAGATAATTAACCTTATGCTGAATTACTTAACAGTAAGATCTTAAACACTAAATTATAACTTGAAAAGTTAGTGTAATTATAACTTCAGAAGTTAGTGTTTTCCAACTATCGTGCTCCCTTCCATACTCTGACTATAAAAATCACTCTGGCAATTTATTTTGAAAATAGCAATCACTAGTTTCTCTAACTGATTAGAAATTTAGAACCATATTCATAATAAAAGAACTGCAATTTTAACTGCTAATGCAGGTTTCCTTGTATCTGCCCCTGCTCCTATACCCCAGCCCACCAACCTAAATAAATTTCATCACATAAGCCAAAATGATCCTGTTAAACAATAAGTCTAATTGTGTTACTCCTTTACTCAAAACACTCAATTGCTTTCCCAGTTCAAGTACCACTGAAGAGAAGTAGTGTAAGAAAAGGTACTAGAACATTTTGAAGGGAGGAAAGGGCAGATATTAAACATTTAAGATGCAGAATTAAGCTGTAGGTCCAAAGATACTAAATAGGACAAAAGATAGTAGAAGAACATGAACAGCATTCTAATCCTCTATGAATGTGAAAAACTTATTTTTCAGAATCAGTCTCATACAAATCTCCTAGTATATATTGTTCTATAAGAGAAAAAAAATGTCTCCCTGACTACAACCTTACAGGGTATACCTTACTGTTTTCTACTTAAAATGAATTCTTTATACCAGCTTCATCATATATTCAACATATATCTGAGAGTAATTAAAATTATGTACAGTAATATAAATATGTATAATTATAACAACTTCCATATACCATTTCCAGGTAGAATAGTCCACGAGTCTACTTTTCTTTGACTCTTGAGAATTCTGAATGCAATTACTATAGGCAAATTCTTAGATTTTTTTTTCCCCTATTTTAGTAAAAAAACAAAAGAGTGGAAAGTATTACCCATGTGGAGTAAGGACTGAGTGGTCATAATGAACAATGGAAATTTAAAGAACCATGTGGAATTTCTGTGGCACTAATGATTTTCAAAAACTACTTGTAAATCAGTAATTGAATTCTTCTCTAAATATTAAAAACCCTTTAGACTTACTTCAATATCTGCAATAGGCATGCCAACTATCTGCTAGATTAAAAACAAGTTGACTTCACATGTAACTAACAGCAGGCAAAATCCCCAGGTAATTAAAGTTAAATGATCTGTTAGGGTGTCTGAGTACATCATCCATAAAAGAATCAGAAATTTATACAAAGTAATTAATCCAATAACTTACTTTTCTTTCTTTGGTTTAGTATTAATATCTCCTAAGACCATGATATCAGAGAAGTCTATCCGGAACTTGCTAAGCAAAGTAGCCATCCTAGAACAAAAGCAAGCATTGAGACACATGAAGGATGTATACAGAAGTATTCTTATTCTATTTAGGGCTGAATCTATATGATTTATAGGAAAAGTCTACCAGGTACTAAACAGAGTCCATCTGAATTAACTTACAAAGTAGACATCTAAATGAGTTACTGTTCATTCACAAAGTAGACATCTAAATTCTGAGTAGAAACTTGTGTTGTATTCTTTTACTTTCTCTGAATCTCTCCTTAGTATCCAGAGCAAGACATTAATAATGAAGTTTGAATGGCAACTAGTTTTTTTAAACTTAATTTTAGTCAAATTATATTGGTAAGTATATGTATTTCAGTAAAAACTAGTAAACAGTTATTTAAAAATTATTTTTGGATTATTCTTCTATCCACGAAGAATGCATATTTCAAGGTCCAACTCTGACTTTTCGGGCAAAACTGAAGCTATAACTGATGGCAGATTAAGTTCACAGCTTTTTTTTTTTTTTTTAAACTGGGACAAACATGAAAAGGAGCTCCAATAAGCCTCTAATTTTTCAGTAAATAAATACCTTTTTGGAGGCAGAGTTGGCAATTAAACTTTGGTGGTAACAACAGAAAAGTTGAAACACACATACAGGAAAAGCAATTAACAAAACAGGATTTTATTTTTAATAAAATGAGTTTTCTAAATTAAGATAACAGAAAACAAACAAGCTACAGGTTTAACTTTTAAATTACTAGTATTTCTTGCATAATTCATGATTTGAAATGTATAAACACTTAGCTCAACTCCAGTGTAAATCTACTAAGTGCCTAATATGTGTTGTAGGACCCACAAAACTCAAATCTAAGATAAGAAAATAAATATAATTCAAGCCTCAGAATGTAATGATTGGTATCAAGTATATCATGTTTCAGGAAGGGAATGTAACAACTAGAAAGAAACAGGGAAGGCGTTATGAGGAAGGTGACAATAAGTACTGGGGTTTTAAAGAATGGAGTTATTTTAACAGAGAAGGGAGGCAAGTGAAGAACTATTTGTAGTAGACAGATGAGAGCAGGCAAAGAAGTAAAAGTCTGAAATCATATATTTGTTTAGAGCAGATGCAGAAATGTAAACTGAAGTATAAGGCGTATTTGGGGGAACAGGAGATATAGACAGAAAGGAAACAGGAGGACAGATTGTAAAGGGCTCTGTCGCCTAGACTCTCTATGGTGTGTAACAGAGAAGAAGTTAAAAATATTTGGGGCAGAGGCATCACATGATCAAAGCTTTGCTTTCTAAACGTGAAATTGGGAGCAATATGCACGATATATTACGAAATGTTCAGAGATGAGACACAGTGTACTTAGAGAAGCAATGCAACCAGAACTAGAATTGTGACAGGACAGACAGAAATAAGAAAATGGACAATGCCATCCTGCATTTCTGTTGTCTAGAAGTCGACAAAATATAACGCATATACGAATATCACTTATGTGTATTTTTTACCCTGATTTTTTTTTAAAAAAAGGCTGCTTAACACTTTGATGCTGCAAGTATTTAATAAAGATTTTCTAAAATGTCAATATATTAAAAAATATTACATATAAGTAAAACAAGAATCTAAACTTAAACATTAAGACTAAATTAAAGAGAATGAGGTTTTACTTGTTTAGACTTTTCAGCTTCACTACAGAACAGAGCAACATGACATTTTCTGTGTTGTCTAATTGTTATCCCTATCAAATCTATATTGAAATAATGAAGTACTACTAGATAAATGCCCATCAATTTAAAACAGACTTACGCTCTCCGGTCATGGTCTATTCTGTTTATTTTTCCACCAATGAATACTCTGATCTTACAATCTTTCCACTTTTTCTTGGTAGTCAGAAGATAAGGTATCAATAAGGTCAAACCTGAATCATAAAAATATAACAAATCACTTATTAAAACACTAATTTCTCAATTAAGAACTTTTAATTCAAGTTAGTTGCTAAAAACACCTTTATTATAACTCAATATGAAACAAAATTGTTCTTTCAGTCCTTCCTTAATAATTCAGTCAAAAAGCCACTTGGCAGGCCTGAATAAGGAGGGAGGCCCAGTGGAGTCAGGGCCCATGCGAGGAAGGCAAAGAAATGGGATAGTGGCCTGGCAGGGTAGGGAGACTGGTTATATCAGGACTGAGGAAAAGAGAGTATTCACTGAAGCTAACGGGAGCCATGTTTCTCAATGGAATGAGAAACATAAAAAGGGAGAAGCTGGAGTGAACCCTGCAGTGTTGCAGTGGAAGTGGTTTCAATCTATACCTGTATATACAAATAAGTGTGTGTGTGTGTGTGTGTGTGTGTGTGTTTCCTACATCTGTCCACTAAGAGGGCCTGGGAGCAGTGACACCCTAGTAGAAATGGGCATATCTAATGCCCTGACCTTTGTTTCTAAATACCATTCTCCACTAAAAGGAATCAAGCCTCTTTGGATAAAGGGTGATTCAAGTGTTGGTGTAGGTAAAGTACAAAACTGAGCCTGGAACGTCTTATTTTATCAGAAAATAAAGAATGATTGGGACATGACAAATGGACACAGAAGTTATCCTAAAGAGGATACTGCTGGCCAAATCCGGGACAACATCAAAACAAACTATGAGAATGAAAAAATCATAATCCACTGAATAAAATAGGAATCCATAAGTCCACGTAGAAGTAAAGAGAAAGCTCCTCTTTATAGTTAAACACCAACTAATAAATGAAGAAATGACGGGATTGGAAAAATCATCATTTGGAAACCACAAACACACCACAACAATAGTAACAGCAAGAATAAATTCAGGCAGAAATATCAATGGATGCTAAAGATGGTGCCAAAAATAGCAGTAATGATGGTATATGTGCATAGTCTCAAAGTAACTCCCCATGCCCCAAATATAATCATAAAAGGGGGTAACGATAACTTTTTGGTATATAAACCTGGGGAAAACCACCTTACTCAATGGTCAAAGCTACCTTCACCAGTGATGAGACAAATCAACACTATGTGCCACGTGATAAGACACAGACAGAAGGGCACAGCATCACTTCTGTGATATTTCTACCCACAGAAACTAATTATGATGAATCATTAGACAGCACTCCAAATCAAGTGACATGCTACAAATGGTCTGTAATATCTAAAAAATAATGTTAAAGTCATGAAGCTCAAGGAAGGACTGAGCAACTTTCAAATTGAAGGATACTGAAGGGACAGGACAACGAAGTGTGATGCCTGATTCTGGAACTAATCCTGTTGCTTTGGGCGACCTGGCTTAACGGGAATGGGGTCAATGAAGAGTATACACCATTTCCTAGTACTACCCCCGCAACTTCAGAAAATTTAAACTTCTTAAAAACATATGTTAGCAACCTTACCTCCATCATCAAAAAGCCACCAGACATCAATAGTGTTCTTTCCCTGTTTTTTCTGAAACTGTGTACTGGCTTCAAGAAGCTTTTGGTCAGCTACATTTAAAGGCACAGCAGGGCCTTTGGATTCTGAAGGATCAAGCAGAAAAATAAGATATTAGGGAGGAGGTAAATATTAAAGTATATTTTGCTAAATTTCCATAGTTCCCTAACTTTTGTATATTCAAATGTTTATAATGTAGATAGTTGTATATATGACATCAATCATAAGGTTATAGTTGTTTACAATTTAAATATACTTTTAAAATGGTTACAGATAAATAATATCTCTACAATACCTAAACTCATCCAAATTATCTTGCCTAATTTCTAATATTTTGAAGCATTCTGAATGAAAGAGAATCATAAAAACTACTAAAGAAAATTATGATCGCTAGATTTTGATTTTTGAAAAGCTGTTTCAGGCTAACTGGGCAAATTAAGCTTATGCCCATTCCGTGAACATAATTTCTTTTGTAATCTGGTTTCTCAATAATTTAAAGCTCAAAAAAAATTTTAAATGTAACGTTGTTATCTGTAATATAAAAGACAGAAAGAAATGGGAGACATATCAATACAATCATGCAGTTATCACAATGAAACCTCTCAGTCTAAGGAAAAACTCCCTCATCTTTACCTAACTTTTGTCCCCTCAATATGTGAGGCCCAATTCTAAAGCCATATAACCACCACATCTTTCTTTGAACCACAGACAGACTGTGGGAACTCCTAGGAAGGGCACCCATCTACTGTAAGTCTAAAGAACAATTTATCAAGGGAGTTCCCATTATGTATCCCCAGGAATTAAAAAGGAAGAAAAAAAAAAATCAGCACTGACTCTGTGAGCAAGCAAATGACTACAATGAAATCCCTACACCAAATTTTAAAAGCATAAATCCACAGAAGGAAGTCTGATCACTTTTGTAGAATGTCTATCATTCACTTTTCATGCTGCCATGATGTACGCAAAACATGACGAATGATTTTGCATGATGAAATAATATGGCTACCAAACCACACTGCTCCATAACTCTCACCTCTATCTCCTTCTCATAAAATTCATGTACGTTGACATGACTGTATCTCCCAAACGCAGCAGGACTGTGAGAAATATTGTAATTTTTGAAATGAGAAATATATTAGTATCAAAATTAAGGACTTGGCTGGGTACAACTGATGGTAAAGAATGCAAGTGACACTGTAAATAAACCTATCTCAGTGTCTCTACTTATCATCTAAACCATGCAGTTTAAATTTAAAAATTAAAATACTGACTTTCAGGATTTGAATATTTCTGAAATACTACCATGATTTAAAAGAATTTGTCTTTGATTTAAAAGAATTTGTCTTTGATATATCACCTTTTCCTGGGATAATTTAATGCTTTAGTTGGCCTAATGATAATTTTTCTAATCTGCATTTAATAAAAAACTGTAACATCACCTCACCATGGAAATAAAAACCAAGGTAAAGAAAGAAAATAATAAGATTGGAGTTAAAGAATTAACAGTATGAGAAAAAGGATTAAAATAAAATGATGAAAAATGCCTGCCTTTTTTCAACAGTGGTTGAATTGGAGTCTTGCCATCCTCTTCCTCATCTAGATTATGTTTAAAAAACACAAAATATAAGTTAATTGACTTCTTAATAATAAAATAATGAAAATGTAACTAGAACACATTTATAAATAAAACACAGTATGAAGAAACAGTGTGAAAAATAATTAAGACTGAAGATATTTTCTACACTGAGTGTTCAGGATTTGAAAAAGCAAACATATTTTAGACTCCTCCAACAGGGCTACTGAGTAACACCCACCCCTAAATTTCATTCCTGTAAAACTGACAAAAACTTTAGAACTTTTAAACTTTTAAACTTTCATACTTGAAATCAGTTGCTCTGGCTTATAGAGTAGAAATATGATATTATAAAACTGATGTTGCAAGTAATACATAAATTTCAAACATGCCATTGTATCACTGTGCAAATGACAAGTAATTTTAGAAACACTTGATAGATATTTGGTATTTGTAAAAATTAATCACCACTTGAAATATTTAGGAGTTTGATCAGAGACAAGAGTCTTTTGGTTTATATAAAATGCCAGGTTATACAGGAGTGATTTTTCAAATACATAAATTTATATATATACATATATGTATATGTGTATATATACACACATATATACACATGTGTGTATATGCATGTATATAGCATATGTCAGTCCATTTATATTTACATATCTATAAATATTTCCTAGGGTTAATAGTTTTCCTAATCTGAAATTTTTTTCGTATTCTAAGCTGTACTATTTGTTTAAGGCACATAAAACTCCCAACTTGGACAGGAAAGAGTACACTGCAGTGGGCTCTGAGTCAGACTTCCAGCATTCCAAGATTACCTCTAACCCTTCTTCTAGCTGTGTGACCTTAAGCTAGTTACTTAACTCCTCACTTTCCTCTTTTGTTAAAAGGTTGAACAATACCTACCTCTTAAGGTTGTTATATTGCAAGCATTAATGCACACAGCTCAGTGCCTAGCACAAAACACATATTCAAAGGGTACTCTTTCTGTCCCTCTGCATACTGCATGCCTCAATAAGACAGACGTACCAAATATAATAACGATACCAGAATGTTTATAATTCTGAAGACGTTTAAAATTATATAAACTTTCCTATATTTTCTATACTAATTTTGAAAATAATTGGCTAAATAGAAAATAAACACAAAATAAAATAAATGCTATTTTTGAATGCTAATTTTTATGCCTGTTATGGAACAAGAAACATTTCAATTATTACATTTAATTTAATAGTATTAAATATTATTGTTCGTATAAAGTAGATATTTGATATTATCTATCTTTAATGGTAATAAAAAACATTTATAAATATAACTATGGACATTCTGTATTCATTTCAAAGAGCTCAGAAATGTCAAGGAAATCTTGACACTTAAAAATGATTTAAACTAAGTTAAAGGCATTTACACTTTTATAATAAAAAGATGAGTAGAAATGTACTGACCCAGTTCCCTACTCTATAAAAATAGACTTCATAAGATTGTGACATACATTAATGAGCTAATGAATGGATAACATCTACTACAATGTGAGAGGAACAGTAGATGCCTGATAAATATATTACTTCTTCTCCTCCTATCACAGTTTTACCTATTAATTCCTAACAGATTCCGTAAAGAAAGGATCTGTTTTAGGTAAGAGAAAAGGACAACAATAACAAATAAGAGGAAATGAAAGAATGTATACCACAAACTAAAAATAAATGCAGGAACATAAGAAGAGTTATCAGAACCAGTTTATAGAATTTTGAGGTGAAATAGAAAAAAAAAGATTATAATCAAGCCAGCAAAGAACTGATACGGAAAATGGGTCTCAACTAAACTCTCAACTACCACTACTCTAAGCAAACAAGGTAAATAAGGAGGAAAGAAAAAGCAACATTAATGCTTCTAAATAATCTAGAAGAGATTTCAGAGAAAGGAGTTATCCAAGGTTATCAATTTCAGAAAAAGAATGGTAATTATTTTACAGGAAGCAAAAGTATGATACTGTTTGATGATTTACAGTGCAGAGTTTTCTTGTTGCATGTCAGCTGGGAGTAGGACAGATGGAGATACTAGACTGAACAGAGGTAGGAGAGTGAGGGTGGGAGAGTGAGATTTGGAAGTCATTCCTCTTTCCTTCTCATAAACATGACATAGAGATTTGTGGATGAAATTATCCCAAAGTCTCAGGAGATTTGGAAATCTTTTTGTGGCTTAAACCACATTAGCCACCAGGAGTATTTATGTCTGTAATTATGGCCCAACAGTTCAGCAGCCAAACGTAAATTGCTCATTTCTTGGGAGGAGACTACATTGAGGAATAAAATTGCACTTGATTTTTTACTACATTGTTTTACCTGAACAATACCAGGTACAGTAGATGTAAAAATATTCTGAGTATCTCAGCACATAAACAAAACCCCTGGTATTGAAGTGTCTTGATTTATCAAAAAAATTATGTAAACTAATTTTATAAACCTCATTCCTTTCAGTGTTATCATATGCTATACATACATTACTCCAAAACTACCATGTTTCTTTCCAAGTTCAGATTAATCTATGCTTCAAATTAAAATTAAGTATAAATAAAAACATACAAGAGCATATTAGTATATAATTAACTGGCATGGTTTCTGTTCTGTGATCTACTTAATACCTTAAAAATAATTAATCATTTGTAGCCATTTTTGAAAGGCATAAATTTTACCTGAGCAACTAGAAATGAACAATACACGTTTGAGAACTGGTTACTTTGTAAGACATGCCATATAATAAAAACTATTTCTTCCAAAATTAAAACATTACCATTAATAAAATTTCTTGTTTGAATAAAAATTACCTTTATGTGTAATGGATTTTTCACTAGATGGTTTAGAAGTATCTAAATCTGATTTTTTACTATACTCCACACTTAGTACCACATCCTTGACACCAGGAGATTTCTCTTGTGATGACAGTAATTCTTCTGTAGACATAAAGTATTCAAAATGTTATCTGAATCTTTTAACCAAAGAGGGCATCATGGTATAATATCAATTAAATGACAATTTTAAGCAAAGTTTATAATGATAATGGTAAGTTTATAATGAATAATTTCTTATTATAAACAAATGTGACAATCAATTTTGAAATGACTATTCAACTAAATACCTTTAGCCACAACTAACTGTCAGACATTTGAATTAGGTGATGGGGAATCAGTAATGAGTAAGATGTACAGAACATAAGAATCTGGTAGACAAAAGAATGATGTATAAAATGTGAATCAACTCTAAAAGTCATTTACACATGTAAAAAATGTAGAATGTGACAAATGTTCATATACATATAAGATGACAGACAACAGTGAAAAATTATACCCATGACTATAGAGCCAAAACTAGGGGATAGAGTTCTTTCCTAAGCTCATGGTGAAAGTGCCGTCTCTATTTTTAAATCACTTTCTTCATTTTCTGTTTTTTGGGAAGGAGTTAGTAAACATTTAGCTTCCACAATAAAAAAGATTTATCATAAAGACAAACATAATATGAAATTGATCTTCTATCCATAATCCTCATCACTGATATGTGTATATTAAGAGAAATAACAATAGAAAGTATGTAAGCCTCGGTGCCAGCACTATGCTAAGAGCTTCATAGGCAGTATCTTCACAATAGCCCTATGAATAAAGATAAGGAAACTGAGGCTTGGAAGTCAACAAATGTGCCCCAGCTACAAAACTACTAAGAGAAAAAGCTGGAATTTTTAAAGCATATCTGACTCTACAGCCTATGCTCTTAAGCCCTGTGCTAAAGCAAATTCCTGTCTCCAAATCTTAATGATGAATAAGGAGGCTTTCAAAACAATTCTTATGATTATAAACACTTGAAAATATTTTCTTGAACTTCCAATCACATTTAAATCTTAGCAAATTACAGAGTATATCATTTATTAGCCAAACTGTGATGTTTTGGGGAGTGAAAGGGAACCCTACCAATAATTATGCAGAGTTAACAGGTATCCTAAACCAAAATTACTGTTAAGAGCATAACAAGCATAATAAATAGTATTTTGCAAGGCCTACTCCAGAGTAAGAAAATGCATTTTCAGCAGGCCATACTTTTGTGTTACATGGATAAAGACCTCAAAGCATTCCTTTCAGAAATGTACAATACCCTTAAAGTGGTGGGGGGAGTGGGAGGATTAGAACAGTTTAAACACATGACCAGATGACGAAAGTTCATTACATGCCTCTCAGCTATTTAGCCTTAGCTAATTTTGATGACCTGGTTAATTAACTGATAAGGATAAAATATTAGGTACGCAAATTTTCTTAAACTTACAGTATTTTTTAAGCTACCAGGAAATCATTAGAGGGTATGGAATTTTCCATAGTTTTTATAAAGTTGGCAAAAGCGCTAAGCATACTTTAATAGGTTTTAAGCTTAATGAAAAAAAATTTTTTAAAAGCTTAAAAAATTATATAGTTTGAGAGGAGATTAGTGGGTGTCAGGGGTTAGAGAACAGGGAAAGAGTATGAATGGAAGCTATAATGCAGTAGCACAAGGGAGATCTTTGTGGTGATGGAACAGCTCTGTATCTTACATGAAACAACATATGTGACAAGTGAAACAGAACCACACACATGTGCTTGTGTGCACATTTGTACACACAAGTGTATGTAAAACTGGTGAAATCTGAATAAGGTATGTAAATTGTCCCAATGTCAATTTCCTGGTTTTGATACAGAACTATAGATATGATGTTACCAGTGGGGGAAACTGGAGGAAGCATACACAAATTTTTGTGAATCTATAATTATTTCAAAATGAGAAAGTTAAAAAATATACTTATAGAGTCTTTTCTGAAGAAAGAGTAAATGATATAACAAAGTTTAGTTTTTCATTATTAATATGCCTCTATGTACAAAGTATATCTTCCATAAACATGAAAATGTCTAAAATGTTTTCCTCTGATTATTTTATTTATCATGTATTTTTATAACTTTGGCCAAACTACAATCATAACTAATGTTTGTTTCTCTTAAACTTCAGATTTGAATTGAATTTTATTCTATTAATAATTACTAGCCACCATTCAGGTTGGTACAAAGAGAAAATACAAACTTTGGTAGAGCCAATCAGATCTGATCTTTAAATGCCATACAATAAGTATATGACACATATTAGATGGTAAATATTAAAATTATTAAAGAATTTGTAGAATTATATATAATTTTCTAACAAAGTAATTTATATTTTTAAGATAAAAAATGTATTTCAAACAAGATTTACCTTGTCCTTGAAGATGAGATATATCCAGACCCTCTTTTAGGCGGATAACTACTACTCCGTATTGTATATCAAAGGCGTCACTGTAACAAGAAAAAAATAATAAAAAAATTTTTTAAATCACAAAAATTTCTGTCTCCTTCTCTATAAAATGAAGGCAATAGTAGATGATCTCTAAATTAACTTTCAGCTTTAAGTATCTGATTCTTATAATATGCTTTAAAAATTAGTGACATCCATATGTTAGTTTCAAATCCTACACCATTCCTTTTCCCCTTTTCTGTAATACCGCTAAAATCTACTTAAGTGTAGATCTTTATAGTAGTGATATTCTACCTACAGCAGCTGTTTAAAGCAGTAACTGTAGTTTTCTCTATCAGAAACAGAACAGAATTATGGAAAAACAACTTTCAATAATCCCATCATAGTTAATTTAGGCTTATACCTTTAAAGCCAAGAGAAATACATGAAGACAAAGAAGACAGGTTCTGAGAATGAGAGCAGGTTGTAGAATATGAAGGGATCACTTATCATTTATGAAAGAAGGGTGCTTTTCAAGTAATTCAAAAATTTTTACAAAACAGGTTTAAAAAGTAGTCCTAAGGTTATATATGCATTTGCGGACATGTATTCACATGCCCTTTTAATTTTTTAAAACACAAACAGGAACATCTTATACACAGGTAAAATACATTAAAACCTTGAAGACAACTCTAAAACCAGACTTAAATTCCAGAAACTTTAGTTAAGATCATAAATCATGAAGACCTAAGTTCTTAAATCTACTGAAAGAATTTCCAATTGTAAAACTTCAGGTTGGGGGCTTCCCTGGTGGCGCAGTGGTTGAGAATCTGCCTGCCAATTCAGGGGACACGGGTTCGAGCCCTGGTCTGGGAAGATCCCACATGCCGCGGAGCGACAAGGCCCGTGAGCCACAATTGCTGAGCCTGCGCGTCTGGAGCCTGTGCTCCGCAACAAGAGAGGCCGCAATAGTGAGAGGCCTGCGCACCGCGATGAAGAGTGGCCCCCACTTGCCGCAACTAGAGAAAGCCCTCGCACAGAAACGAAGACCCAACAAAACCATAAAATAAATAAATAAATAAATAAATTTAAATAAAAAACAAAAAAAACAAAAAACTTCAGGTTGTTCCCTGGAGTGGCAACAGGCTTAGATTTTATCCTTTATTATTATTTTTAATTATACAAGTAATCAATATTCATTATATGCATATAAAAATGATACATTAACCTATAGCTAGGCATATAAAAAGAAAAAGCTAAAAACTAATAAAATGATCAAGTTTTTGCTGCTATTGATAAATAGAAGAATGTGTTCATGGTATAATATGTCATTGTAAAAGGTCTTTTATCATTGTTGTTTTAAATCACAGGGGGACAATTTTGGCCTGATTCTTCTGTTGAATTTTAACAAAGGTCAAGAGAGATTCACTGGAGAAAAAATTAATAGACATGTTAACCTTCCTCTGCTGTACTGTGAAAGATCTAATTAACTATTAGAGAAGAAATAACTACAAGTATTTTAAAAAATAGTTAATAAAGTAATTGAATCAAAATCAATTTCCTTAAAGAAAATCCAGTGAATATAGCTCTTAGTCTACTTCAGACTAAAAGAGCTAAATGTTTTTTGCTATAAGGTATAGAAATTTCTATAATCTATATAATTTCTTTAAGTTATAGAAGTTGATTTACAGTTTCAGACCCTCCATACTGTTAATACATCCATAGTAAATAAAGTATACCTCAGCTGTTCAAGGTATTTAAAATCACAACCAGAACATAAGTGTCACAAAATAAAAGAGTAAGCAGTATCACTGCTTTAAAATAGCCATCAACGTCTATGGTTCCAGAAACCAGAGAGCAATATTTTACCTATCTTGAAACTGCTGCTTGACATATAATACTTGGATTAATACTTGACTCTCAGAGCAAACATTCACTTCAGTTCCTAAAAGATCAGTGTCAGAAAAGACTCCTTTCTTTCAGCGCTCCCATTATGACAAACTACAACTAATAATGAATGAATTATTTGCAAAAATGTCACTTTTTCTATTTTCTAGGATAATTACTCCATCTCACTGGTCTTACATCTTCAAAGAGAAAAAGCATACTCTTTGGCTCAAGGCCCACATGATGTAGTCTTTCTTTCACAGTCTCCTTCTTTCCCTAATCCCCATGCATACAAAGTACAGACTACAGAATTAGAAAGGGAGAATGAAGTGCTGTTTACGAAAAAGTTAACAAACCCAAAGCCAAAGACCAGTCACAACCTCTGACAAACCAGCAGAGCTTGAATTTTACTAAAAACCATTTAACAATTACTTGGGAAATCTTAACTATCGTATATTTGACTAATGAATACAAAGAGATTTATGAAAGTAAAGTATGAGCTCTGGTTACTTCCACAAAGATGTTTCAAGGTAGCTATGAAAACAAAAGCATTATATGTGATACAGGCAAATAATTATATGGTTCTACCAATAGATACAATAGGAGCTCCAGGAAGGGAAATAACTCCAGTGAGTTAAGGATAAACAGAAAAAAATTCACAGAGAAATAGGATTTGAATCTGGTACTAGAGTTATTTTGCCAAATATAAATTTTTTTTAAAAAATGACAATTTTTATAAAGAAATACTTTATAAGGAGTGAACAGTTCTATTTCATCAGCATCTATGACAAGAAAAAGACTACTCTTCAATCAAGTATGATGTACTAAGAGGGAATCCTTATCCTCTATAAAGCAGTATGAATGAGATAAAGAGATTTGCTAAATAAATACTAGGAATACTAGAAAAAGTACTTTTCAAGATTAAAAACAAAATATGACAAAAATAGAAAGAAATTTTATTCTTTTTATTAAATAACTCAGTCCCAAAACACCTTTGTAATAGATTAAACAGATACGTATCCAAAAATTAATAACATGGATAGATTAAAATCAGAAAGACAAAGTAACAAAAGGATAAGAACTCATTAGACAACCTGTAAGAAGGAAATTAAAGTGATGTAAATCAAAACTAAGCTGTCTTATACACATCATTGGAAATACCACTGAAAAGTGAATAGTAAACTCAGAACTTAGTACTTCAAGGGGGTGGAAAAGCAAACATATAAGTGCATTTTAAAAAAAGAAATGTAAATAACTTCCAAATGATTATTTTCATTCTTATGCTTCTACTAGAAGAGACTATATGAGAAACAGACTTCAAAAACCAGTGCAAGCTTTCAAAATTAATATTTTCTGAATCAACTAAGTTACTGAATTAAAAGGATACTTACTGAAATAAGTTTATATACATATCCACATCCCTCATATCTGCTTGCAACCAATCTTTCTTAAATCCAAGGACAAGTGTGTTTGGTTTCATACGCCCAAGACCAGCAGCCTAAAACACAGACAAAATACAACTTTAAAGATATGCCATTCACAAAATGCTTTTTAAATGACAATATCCTAATGGACAGCTTCTAAACATTTTTATTTTTAACGTGTTTTTATAAATTTATTTATTTATTTTATTTATTTATTTTTGGCCGTGTTGAGTCTTCGTTCCTACGCACGGGCTTCCTCTAGTTGCAGCGAGCGGGGGTTACTCTTCGTTGGGGTGCGGTGGCTTCTCTTGTTGTGGAGCACGGGCTCTAGGCGTGTGGGTTTTAGTAGTTGTGGCTCGCCGGCTCTAGAGCGCAGGCTCAGTAGTTGTGGTGCACGGGCTTAGTTGCTCCACAGCATGTGCGATCTCCCCAGACCAGGGATCAAACCCGTGTCCCCTGCATTAGCAGGTGTATTCTTAACCACTGTGCCACCAGGGAAGTCCCTAAACATTATAAAATTGTGTACCCTTATCAGCAAAAATAGTTGAGCATCCAATGCATGCATATTTATAAATTATATATACATTAATCATATTACTTATGATTAAACATACACAAAAACAGAAGATAAAATTAAACACTTGAAAAGTTCTAAATGTATATTTTGTACTTTTATGATTTATCAGAATTTTCATTTTTAGTAAGGGAAAGATGATGGAATATACTTAACCTTTCATAAAAATCATAACAATACAGTGGTATTCCCAGTTACATATTTTGCCATTAAAACCTAGAAGCAGAAGTCCAAATTGAATACATGCGTTGTTGGCTACAGTTCAGAATTCCATCAATTTTTTCTTGCAACTTCATGTAGAGTTGCAATTCAATATGCTTATACAAATATGCTCCCAGATCCAATTAATTTCTTCTTTTGTAATTTTTTTAAAATTAATTAATTAATTAATTTTTGGCTGCATTGGATCTTTGTTGCTGTGCACGGGCTTTCTTTAGTTGCAGCGAGTGGGGACTACTCTTCATTGTGGTGCGCAGGCTTCTCACTGCGGTGGCTTCTCTTGTTGCAGAGTGTGGGCTCTAGGCACGCGGGCTTCAGTAGTTGTGGCACGCGGGCTCAGTAGTTGTGGCACATGGGCTTAGTTGCTCTGCAGCATGTGTGATCTTCCCGGACCAGGGCCTGAACCCACGTCCCCTGCACTGGCAGGCAGATTCTTAACTACTGCGCCACCAGGGAAGTCCTCTTTCGTAATATTTTAAAACACACTAAAAATTCTATTCCCAAGGTTGGGTACACACATAAGATTTTTTTTATTACGGTAAAAGATAAATAAAACAGTTTCCCATTTTAGCCATTTTAAGATGTACAATTCAATGGCATTAATTACATTCACAGTGTTGTACAACCAACCCCACTATCTATTTCCAAAAGTTTCTCATCACCCTAAACAGAAATTCTGTAAACACTAAGTAATAACTACCCATTCTTTCCTCCCTCCAGGCCCTGATAACACCTAATCTACTTTTGTCTCTACGAGTTTGCTTATCCTACATATTTCCTATAAATGGAATCACACAATATTTGTCCCTTGTGTCTGGCTTATTTCATTTAGCATAATGTCTTCCAGGTTCATCCATGTTACAGCATCTATTAGAACTTCTTTCCTTTCTATGGCTGAATAATATTCCATTCTATGTGTATACCACATTTTGTCTATCCATTCATCTGTTGATACATGCTTAGGTTGTTTCTATCTTTTGGCTACTGTGAATAATGCTGCAACAAACACTGACCTACAAATATCTGTGTGACTCCCAGCTTTTAATTTCGTTGGGTATATGCCTAGGAGTAGACTTGCTGGATATACAGTAATTCCTTGTTTAGACTTTTGAGGAACCACTAAGCTGTCTCCCACAGCAGCTGCATCATTTCACACTCCCACCAGCAAGGCAAAGGTTCCAATTTCTCCACATCCTCAGCAACACTTGTTAGTTCCTGTTTGTTTGTTTACTTAATTACACACATGCTAGTAGTGTAAAATGGTATCTCACTGTAGCTTTGATTTGCATTGCTCTAATGACTAATGATACTGAGCATTTTTTCATGTGCTTATTAGTTATCTTTATTTCTTCTTTGGAGAAATGTTTATTCAAGTTATTAGCCCATTTTTTAATTGGGTTGTCTGTCTTTTTGTTGCTGCTTTAGGAATTCTACGTATTTTTTGGATATTAAACCTTATCAGATATATGATGTAAAAAGATTTTCTTCCATTCTGTAGATTGTCTTTTCACTTTCTTGATAATGTCCTTAGATGCACAAAAGTTTTTAAATGTGATGAAGTCGAATTTGTTTACTTTTTTGTTTTGTTGCTTGTGCTTTTGGTGCCATATCTAAGAATCCATTGCCAAATTCAAGGTCATGAAGATTAACCTCTATGTTTTCTTTGAAGAGCTTTATGGTTTTAGCCCTTATATTTAGATCTTAGATCCATTTTGAATTAATATTTTATGTGCCATGAGGTCATACTTAAGTTTTTATAGGTGATATACTTAAATCATTTTTTGTGAAAGATTAAATTAATTCAAGTACTTACCAAGTGCTGACCATGTGCCAGACACTGTCGTAAAGACTCCGGATAATTAGGGAACACAAGAAATAAGCCTAACCATGTAAAGTTTACATTTATTTTCAAAATGTTCTATCCATGCACAAGTTTCTTTCAAAAAATAAGATTTTTTTTTTCCACTCTACTATAAATAATGCTTTGCCCTCAGGAGACAGATAAAGAATATTTATTTTTATTTTAAAAACTGTTACATAGCAAGGTAGCCACTAACCACACAACATAATTTTGATTTTTTTGTTTTTTTTGGTAAAAGAAAACCAAGAAATATCTTCAAATTTTATTGTTTTTTAATGAAGTAAGCTACAAGATGACCAGCAACTTCTTGATGGTACAAAACACTGTCAGAGTTACACCCTTTCTCATCACAAACTTTGGTCACAATCTTATTATAATTAAAAGGTTTTATATTTGTAAAATTAACAGTAACATTCTGAGGTACTCTGTGCACTTCTGTTTTCAACTTCATTATCGTAATAACTTTCCCTTGAATGACTGAGTAAAGAAATTTCACATCTATCAGTCATCCTAAATCCTTTGTAAATTCTAATCAAAGTACCTATTCAGTTAGAAGTAATGTTTTCAGTTTCCATAAAACATCATGTGTTTTAAAGAAATAACATTACTGAAAATATGTCTTCTCTGGAACATATTCCTTTTGGCTCATAGAAAATCAGTTCTTCGTGGACTTCCATAATTGAAACTGATATAGCAAAATGCAGTCATCTGAAGCTTATTACAAATAGCTTCAGTTTCAATCAAAACATTCTCACTGTGTTGTTTTTTTGAATCGTTAGCAATGTTTTCTGTGAATCTTCCACCAGAACTTGCTGACAAGAAAGGCATTTAGTTTGTTATAATATTTTTCTGTGTATCATCATAACCATTTTTACTGTAGCAGAAAGAACAACTCTTTCCCCAATATTATGTAGCTTTTTATTTCTGTCATGACTATTATGTAAAACCATTTCCAAACATCATGGTTACCTAATTTAGTTAAGTACTGCCATGAGATTCATATTTAAGAATCACTAACAAGAAATGAAGGAAACAACAGCAAAGATCAATAAAACTAAAAGCTGGTTCTTTGAGAAGATAAACAAAATTGATAAACCATTAGCCAGACTCATCAAGAAAAACAGGGAGAAGACTCAAGTCAATAGAACTAGAAATGAAAAAGGAAAAGTAACAACTGACACTGCAGAAATACAAAGGATCATGAGAGATTACTACAAGCAACTATATGCCAATAAAATGGACAACCTGGAAGAAATGGACAAATTCTTAGAAAAGCAGAACCTTCCGAGACTGAACCAGAAAGAAATAGAAAATATAAACAGACCACTCACAAGCACTGAAATTGAGACTGTGATTAAAAATCTTCCAACAAGCAAAAGCCCAGGACCAGATAGCTTCACAGGCGAATTCTATCAAATATTTAGAGAAAGCTAAAACCTCTCCTTCTCAAACTCTTCCAAAATATAAGCAGAGGGAGGAACACTCCCAAACTCATTCTACGAGGCCACCATCACCCTGATACCAAAACCAGACAAAGATGTCACAAAGAAAGAAAACTACAGGCCAATATCACTGATGAACATAGATGTAAAAATCCTCAACAAAATACTAGCAAACAGAATCCAACAGCACAATAAAGGATCATACACCATGATAAAGTGGGATTTATCCCAGGAATGCAAGGATTCTTCAATATATGCAAATCAATCAATGTGATAAACCATATTAACAAACTGGAGGATAAACACCCTATGATCATCTCAATAAATGCAGAGAAAGCTTTCAACAAAATTCAACACCTATTTATGATAAAAACCCTCCAGAAAGTAGGCATAGAGGGAACCTACCTCAACATAATAAAAGCCATATATGACAAACCCCCAGCCAACATCGTTCTCAATGGCGAAAAACTGAAACCATTTCCTCTAAGATCAGGAACAAGACAAGGTTGTCCACTCTTACCATTATTATTCAACACAGCTTTGGAAGTTTTAGCCACAGCAATCAGAGAAGAAAAAGAAATAAAAGGAAACCAAATCGAAAAAGAAGAAGCAAAACTGTCACTGTTTGCAGAGGACATGATACTATATATAGAGAATCCTAAAGATGCTACCAGAAAACTACTAGAACTAATCAATGAATTTGGTAAAGTAGCAGAATACAAAATTAATGCACAGAAATCTCTAGCATTCCTATACACTAATGATGAAAAATCTGAAAGAGAAATTAAGGAAACACTCCCACTTACCAGAGCAACAAAAAGAATAAAATACCTAGGAATAAACTTACCTAAGAAGACAAAAGACCTGTATGCAGAAAACTATAAGACACTGATGAAAGAAATTAAAGACAAGACAAACAGATGGAGAGATATACCACGTTCTTGGATTGGAAGAATCAACATTGTGAAAATGACTCTGCTACCCAAAGCAATCTACAGATTCAATGCAATCCCTATCAAACTACCAATGGCATTTTTCACAGAACTAGAACAAGAAATTCCACAATTTGTATGGAAACATAAAAGACCCCGAATAGCCAAAGCAATCTTGAGAAAGAAAAACGGAGCTGGAGGAATCAGGCTCCCTGACTTCAGACTATACTACAAAGCTACAGTAATCAAGACAGTATGGTACTGGCACAAAAACAGAAATATAGATCAATGGAACAGGATAGAAAGCCCAGAGATAAACCCACGCACATATGGTCACCTTATCTTTGATAAAGGAGGCAAGAATATACAATGGAGAAAAGACAGCCTCTTCAATAAGTGGTGCTGGGAAAACTGGACAGCTACATGTAAAAGAATGAATACAGAACACTCCCTAACACCATACACAAAAATAAACTCAAAATGGACTGAAGACCTAAATGTAAGGCCAGACACTATAAAACTCTTGGAGGAAAACACAGGCAGAACACTCTATGACATAAATCACAACAAGATCCTTTTTGACCCACCTCCTAGAGGACTGGAAATAAAAACAAAAATAAACAAATGGGATCTAATGAAACTTAAAAGCTTTTGCACAGCAAAGGAAACCATAAACAAGACGAAAAGACCACCCTCAGAATGGGAGAAAATATTTGCAAACGAAACAACTGACAAAGGATTAATCTCCAAAATTTATAGGCAGCTCATGCAGCTCCATATCAAAAAAACAAACAACCCAATCCAAAAACGGGCAGAAGACCTAAATAGACATTTCTGCAAAGAAGATATACAGATCGCCAACAAACACATGAAAGGATGCTCAACATCACAAATAATTAGAGAAATGCAAATCAAAACTACAATCAGGTATCACCTCACACCGGTCAGAATGGCCATCATTAAAATATCTACAAACATTAAATGCTGGAGAGGGTGTGGAGAAAAGGGAACCCTCTTGCACTGTTGGTGGGAATGTAAATTGATACAGCCACTATGGAGAACAGTATGGAGGTTCCTTAAAAAACTAAAAATAGAACTACCATACGTCCCAGCAATCCCACTACTGGGCATATACCCTGAGAAAACCATAATTCAGAAAGAGTCAAGTACCACAATGTTCACTGCAGCTCTATTTACAATAGCCAGGACATGGAAGCAACCGAAGTACCCATGGACAGATGAATGGATAAAGAAGATGTGGCACATATATACAATGGAATATTACTCAGCCATAAAAAGAAACGAAATTGAGTTATTTGTAGTGAGGTGGATGGACCTACAGTCTGTCATACAGAGTGAAGTAAGTCAGAAAGAGAAAAACAAATACCGTATGCTAACACATATATATGGAATCAAAAAAAAAAAATGGTTCTGAAGAACCTAGGGGCAGGACAGGAATAAAAACACAGATGTAGAGAATGGACCTGATGACACAGGGAGGGGGAAGGGTAAGCTGGGATGAAGTAAGAGAGTGGCATGGACATATATACAGTATCAAACGTAAAACAGATAGCTAGTGGGAAGCAGCCGCATAGCACAGGGAGATCAGCTCGGTGCTTTGTGACCACCTACAGGGGTGTGATAGGGAGGGTGGGAGGGAGACGCAAGAGGGAGGAGATATGGGGATATATGTGTATGTATAGCTGATTCACTTTGTTATAAAGCAGAAACTAACACACCATTGTAAAGCAATTATACTCCAATAAAGATGTTAAAAAAAAAACTGCTTTAGCATATTATGCTAAATCCATTAAAAATAGTCATTAAACGTTACATTAATTAAAGAATGTTGATGACAATGGAAATGTTTATAATAAAATATTGGCTGAAAAAGAAAAAGAATCACTGACAAAAGTGCAGAGTTTTGGCTTCATGTTCTAGATGGTTAGTTTTTAAAGTTGAGCTAATAGTGATGGCTTTAAATTATCATTAGTTAATTTAATATCATGGCATTATATATATGTGTGTATATATAGTTGGAAAGGGGCTACAGGACTTGGGTATAATTTATATTTTAAATATTCGTATTGGCAATGTTATTTCGGTCTACTTTTTGTTTAGAAAATTAAAAAAAAAATTGCTGTTTACCTCAAAATGTGGCTAATGAAGAAGAGGAAAGGTTTCAGAAATACTCAGCATATATTACAGGATAATTCTAGACTAGCTTTGCTCAGGAAAAAAGGTAGTTATAGCTACACTAAGAGTAAATGAGATCTACTTGATTTAAAGGGCATCATGATGTAATCTGAATTTTTTGTAAAAACAAGAGTTTTTTGCTAATTTAAAATGAATGTTTAAAATTGGATTGACAATCAAGTGGCTCCTGCCTTTTAAAAAAAAGGAAAGAAAAGAAAAGAAAAATCCATTTAAACAAAGATGTTAGCAGTGTTAATGTCTTACTGCCAAAGGGCCCCATAAGCAAGTTATTGACAAGACTACCTCTCCTTAAAACAGTGAATCTCTAAATAAATGCTTATGATTATAACTAATAACTAGACAAATGAAGGGACAAAGAAATGAAAAGTCAGAATGTAAAGTATAGTAAAACAAACCCATCTAAAACAGCACCTCTAGAACTATAAAATAAGTCACTGTATAAAGAAATCAATGTCCAAGAAACTATTTTGACAAAGATTATAAACCTCTAACAGACATAAAGGCATTTGCCACTTTATGTAACAGGTTTCGAGAAGGTTCGAAGGAAAGAGAAGTACACTCAGTGGCAACTTACACTAAAACTTCAGTGATTAGTTCTAAAGAGGCAATTCACCTATCTGTAAGGATATTTTAAACAGTTCCTCAGACAGCTCTGCCACTGGAATAAACCATCTCCTGGGCATCTCTGTAAAGGGAATAGCACTTGCCAGGTTTATAGGGCAGTCTCAAAATGACACTGTTCTATGCATGCTCCCTTTGCCCCACACTGGTGAAACTGTCATGACCCTCGGGGCTGAGTATGTTAGGCAGAGGAGAATGAATAAGGAGGATGGTTCCTAACGCTCGGCCAATTTACGATATCATCATTTATACCGCAGAAAACCTCGAGGGCAGTGGTTCTCAAAGTGTAGTGCCTGGACTGGACCAGCAGCAGCAGCGTGATCACCGGGAAACCTGTTAGAAATGCGAATTCTTGGGCCTCACCCCAGACCTACTGAATCACTGTAAAGATGGGGCCCAGCAGTCTGTGTTTTAGCAAGTCCACCACGTGATTCTGATGCAGGCTGAAGTTAAGAACCATTGCTGTACGTAAACATTTTCATTTCCTTCATAACATTTATTAAATACATAGAGTAGTTATCAAAGTATTCCTGTAAACTGCACAAAAGCAAGCAAGATTTACCCACTAGAAACAACCTTATGACCAGGGGTAGCATTCCGTTTGAAATATTTATATATTTCACATACAAAAGCGAATAAAGTAATAAATAATCATGTATCCACCACTCAGCTTAAGAAAATAAACTTCACAAATACACATCAAGCACCCAATGTATCCTTTTCAAGATCTCCCTGTATTTTTACTATATATTCCATTATCTAGGCATATATACGTATGAATTTTTAAGTTACATATTTTTAAAAATTTACAGTATCTTCATATTATTCATGTTCTTATTTTAACTTGCTACTTTCCTTAACATTTCTGTCTGAGGTTTATCCTCATTGATATGTATAGTACCTTTTCACCACTATATGGAATTCCACTGCATGATTATGCCACAATTTTCAATAATGTGATTAATGGCTGTTGAAGTTACTTTAATTTCCTTTTCACTGTAAGAAATGATAGTGCTATGAAACTTCACATAGCCTTCTTCACATGTGTAAAATTTCTCTGTGGTATACACTTAAGAATGGAATGTCTCAGGGTATCCACACTTTTCAAAGATGCAGAATACTGCCAGGTTGCTGTCCCAAGTGATTGTCCAGTCTACATTTACTACAGCAGTGCAAAGATTTCCAAGTGCTCTACACCATTTCTAACACTTGGTATTGACAGACCTGATTCTGATCAATCTGACGGGTATGGAATAAAGCTGTACTGCAGTTTTAATTTTTACTTCTGTCATTTAGGTTTCCTCTTCTTTGCATGTCTTTTGCTATTCTTTTTTTTCTCTTATAGATTTAGTATTTCTTTATATATTGTGGACCATATTCTTTTGCTGGTAACATTATCTTCTTTAGGTCTGTGGCTTCATTTTTTGTTTTCATGCTTTCTTTAGAAGCACAGTTTTATAAATGTTAACTAAAAAATAATTGGTTTCTTCTTAATAATTCAACTTTTTGTGTCTCATTTAAAAACTTCTTCCCTAGTCCAAGATCATAAAATTATTCTCTATTTTCTTCTAAAAGCTTACTAATTTTGCCTTTCATGTTTAGGTCTTTAATCTATCTGGAAATTTTTTTTGTTTGGTCTTTATAAGGATGTGTTATATATTTTTTTCACATAAATAATCAATTATCCCAGCTCATCTTTTCAATGTCACCTCTGTCATGTATTAAATTTCCTATATGAGTGGCTCTATTTCTACTCAGTTGAATTGTCTGTCTCTACTTCAATACCACAATGTCTTAATCACTATAGTTTTATGCTAATAAGGCTTTATATCTGGCAAAGCAATCCCACTCCCACCCCTTATTATTCCTGAGGATTGCCTATGCTATTCTTAACCATGTGCTTGTCAAGTTTTAAAAAACACAAAACAGAAAGGGCCCAGTGACAGCACTGAGTCCCCCACCTCTACTTTAACAAAGCAGCTCCACAATCGACACAGTCAATGGGCTTTTGCTTAAGCTTTCTTTTGAAGAAAGAGGTTCCTATAAAAATAAGTTGGCAAACACTGTCTCCCTACAACCTTTAAGGGTTGAAGAAACTGAGTTTCTGAGAAGTTAAATAACTTGATTGGTCCAAAATCCATAATAAGGAAGTAGCAGTGCTAGCATTTAAACCTAGGACTGATTCCAAATCCCACATTCTGGTTACTAGGACACACACAAAACCGAAAGAGAAGTCTAAGTTTAGCACCAGTAAAATAATAGTGAGAAATATAGTAGGGAATTAGAATTTTTAAAAAATTAAATAAGGACTTCCATTACTTAACACAACAGGGAGTGAATGGGAACTATTTTAGGAAAAGGACAGAAATAGGCTAAGATAATTCACAAAGAGGTTCTTCACTGTCAGCCAACAGCACAGTATTTCTGTAACTCTCAAATTACACAAATTGTAGTATTCTACTTCAGTAAAGATATTTTAAAGATTTATGATTTTTATTAATGTGAATATGAAACCTGGAATAAAAAAGTTTTTGAAAGCTTACACAAAACTAAAATACCGTCATTTGAAAGATGTAACAAATTTACCTGCATCAAATATTGTGCACCCTCTCTCAAATCATCTGCATGTACTGGAGCATAAAAAGCCTTCATTTTGTTTTTAATAAGCCATCGCTGATATTTGGCTTGATCAATGGACATCTCTTTCATAGCTTGTCTTCGAGGGCCCTTTAAGGTAAAAATATTAATAACGTCTTTAACTGAAAGGTAATCTATTCCCCTTTTATAAAAATCCTCCTGTTATCTTGGTTTAAACAAGGTGTCTAAACATGGCGGTGGGGGGAGAAGGGAAGTATAATGATAGCGTTTCATTTTCATGTCAGTGAATTCTTTCCAATAAAGATTATGAAAAGACAGTGTTGATGGAACAAAGACACAGAGGGTGCCAGTAGAAGGAAGAAGAGGAGAGGAAGAAACAGACTTTGAAAAATAAATGTTTTGATACTAGTAAATGAGAGAAATTATAAATCATTGAAAATGAAGAAGAGATTACACAGAGAAAAATAAGAGCTTTCTGTTTTTCTATGGAAAGTTTCCCATCTTATTTTTTGTTTGTCTCAAATGTCTGAGTTGTTCATTCTCAGAAACCTAGAAGTATCATTACAAGTCAAAGTGAGCTATATATACACATTTTTTCTTTGTACTTCTGTTAAACGATGAAATGACACAAGAAAGGAAGTGAGCTTTTTCAACTTGCCATTCTATTTTGATCCTTGTAAGCAACACATAAAATGTGTTACATGTTTTACCTAAAATGTATTAAAAAAAAATCTAAAAATAAGATTAAAAGTACACCCTAATTATACACGAATAAGACAAGGAAAAGTACAATTTATCTTTCCTAGTAGAATAATTTCCCCTTTGTAATTTCTTATGCTCAAGACCCCAACCTGAATTGATCTACGTGGAGATAAACTGTGAAACTCCACAGGTCCTGAGTGGAGTCAGTGTCTCAGTGTGTTCTTCCACTATCCTACATACACACACACACGCACGTGCACGCACACTCACTTTGCTACTATACAAGTAGAAGATCAACTCTAGCAGGGGCTGGGACGTAGGGCATATAACACGCATTTCTAGCACCAAAATAAAATGAACAGTAGAGCCTGGGAGATAAGTTAATCTGGCAAATACTCCAATTTCTTATGCAGAAAAGGTGATCCATCATCTAGTAATTGTTTTCAATAGCCAAGATGCCAAAAACAAAAAACTACTTTTGGATGACCGTTTACCCCTATTTTTAATAATTTCCTTACTCATGAATAAAACTAAAATGAATGAGCAATTAAAGTGTTTGAATTTGGAAATTCAGCATTCACTCTACTCTTCTTACATATCAGATACTAGATATCTACCATGATTTGTCCACCTTCTCCAGCCTCTTTTTTTTTCTGATAAGTATATGTTCCCAGTATTCTCAGGACTTTATGAGATTTATCAGCAAGAAAAAACACATACTGAATTCCATTTAGGTTCCTTAGTTATCGGGAAGTAATTTTTCTTAGCCAAAGCAATATAGTTTGCTAAGACCTACTCAAATTATTTCAAATCTAGAAAGCTCCACAAATTACAAATGATATACACAGAGTGAAAAATGTTTTAATATAGAAAACAAAACTAGTACTTACCACATGTACATGACCACAGATCATCAAACCAACATTTTTTGTGAAATCATGAACAAGATGAAGTAAAGCTGGGCGTGAGTTTGGAGCACCTGTCATAACAAGACACTGTGGCCTAATTTAAAATTAAAAAGAAAGAGAAGTTTAGGGTTTTGATAACATGGACATGATTTTAAGTCGCTTCTCTAAGAATATATTATTACACTAGACACTCCTTTATGCAACTGTCCTCAAGACAGGCCACAAGATTCTCACAGAAGCTGACATAACTAGGGTTCCTTGGTACGTGAGAAATGCAGAAAAACAAAACCTTCTTTGAACAACCATCATACCAAATGTCCTAAATTAATAGGTAATATTATACATCAAGATTCTGGGAGGCACTACAGAAAGAAATGACCATGCTGGTTAAAAACATGTAACAACTTTTCATCTTATAAAGGTAATAAATATTCCAGTTCTTTCACAGAGTCCACAAAACTTCCTGAGAGCATGGCCTTGCCTTCATGTAAAAAACAGGTCACTTTCCTTCTTAGCTTGATCACATCATACTTACTTCTACTTTGTAATATCAGCCCTCCCTAAGCTAGCTTAATTTTAATGACGTCATATGAGTAAAACCACCTGTGGTGAAGAAAAGGTTTCTATTTGAACTAAAAGTTTTAATTCTAGTTAATTATGACGAAAGCCAAAATTGAATTCAATTGCCTTTGCAAACACAAGACAGTGGCAAGACTTTCATGTATTTTTAACTCTTGATTTTTGTTGACGAGAAATAAAAATCAACCTTGTTTGAGGAAAAAAAATTCAGGTATTCATTTTATAAATTCAAACAGATTCAGAAAAAAATTTTTTTTTTTTAAATTTTTGATTATTTATTTTTTAAAATTAAGTTATATTGGAGTTGCTTTACAATGTTGTGTTAGCTTCTACTGCACAGCAAAATGAATCACAACAATGTGTATAATTAAAACAAACTTTAACAAAAAGCAAATAGACTAAAAATTCTGACTTACCTACTAAATTGTTAGGGTAGTTCCTAACTATACTTATAAAATAAGCAGGAAAACCTGAATAAAGACCTAAAAATGGTACTAACTCATTCAGAATTTTAGCAAGCTGTCTGAAAAGCCAGTTCTGCTTGGGGGAATTGCTTGGGGGCAATCGAATACAAAGTCCTCCTCTAAGGCCCAGACTGCTGGTAGTGCAGTCTCTCCACCTGAGCTTTAGCAGGCTACATGGCTCCCCAGCTAAACACTGCATTTCCTAGCCTTCCTAGCAGCTACAAGTGGCCCTATGACTGATTTCCAGCCCATATGATGTCCCTAATTCCTTGTCCTGTCCTTGAAAAAGGAAGCTGGCCACCCTCCATACTTTTTTCCCCTTTCCTATAAGCTAGGCCGTGGCGGGGGGGGGGGGGAGGGGGGGGGCGGTGGTGTGATGTCTTTGACCACATGGACAGAAAAACACATCCTAGGGAATGGCAGACTGACAGATAAAAGGAACGTGGAACTTGAATGACCAAGTGAAGCCAATCTACTTACCAGCCATGAATATCCATCTACCTCTGGACTATCACATAACACTGATATCTATCTTGTTTAGCCACTATTTTTTCAGCCTTTTGTTATGGTAGTTTAACCTATTACTAAAATAACCTATTACTGAGGGAAATGAACTTGTAATCCCTATCTTTACTATCAATAAATAGTAAACACACCACAAAGGCATAATTTGGGTGTAATTTTATCATTCCAAAGAAAGGTATAGAACAAAATATATTAGGGATTACTTCTAGTAACAATGACAGAGTATGAACATCTGCCTTCATCTTTACTCCCTCCTTAAAAATCTCCATAGTATTATGGGATTTTTTAAGTCACCAAAAATATGGAGAACAGGATAGGACACAATAGCATTGAAATTTTGAAAGCCAGAAAGCAGATGGAAGAAAAATAAAGGATTTGACAAATCAGGAAAAGGCTAAATTACAAATGAGCATAAGAGAAAACTGTGAAGCCACCTGATTTTACACCTAAGAATCAAAAAGCCTAGGACTTAGAGGCAATAGATGTCTCTGGAAATGGCAGGGGTAATATGTTAAAGAAACTAAAATAAGAAGGACTGATTTAAAGTTTGCATAAGAAGCACCTAGATGAACCCAAATCATTTCCATCACTATGATGGGCAGCTGTCCCTGTCCCTCTCCAATCCTGTTAGGCTAGGGCTTATTTGCTAGAGAGACCTCTGGTCTGAGGGCATAAGCAGCTACTTTAAGTAGGGGAGTTAGGAGAACATTTACTATACGCTGAACCCTGAGATCTCTGAGCTGCCTTCCCACTTGGCTCTCAGAACTCTGGTAGCCAGAACTTCATCAACAAGCAGAAGATTAAAAGATTCTTTTCTGAGAAATCTAATCAGATCAAAATAGAAAACCTTTAAGATGACTTAAATTTCTTAAAGAACCAGCAAAGCCACATTAATCTACATTAAGGGTTTCACTGAGAAGCCCCACCCACCAATGCAGAACTTCCCTGGCCCAGGATCACAGATACTTCAGACAATGCTAAATCTAAGAACCCAAATTAAAGAGGCAGGAAATAGTGAGAAAGATACTTCAAGGAAATAGAAACTATGAAGTGAAGAAAACAAAATCTTTTGGCAAATTTGGTGAACGCTGAGATAGTGATAAGTAGAAATTTAAACAGGAAAAAAAATTGATTGCCTACATAGAAAACAAAAAGCCTGTACAGGAAAAAAAAGCAATCATAATTTACTACATGGCTGAGCTCTTGAATCATGCTTAAAATGTCATAATATAAATATCAAGTCTAATATAATCAAAATAATGACATAAAAAATACCCTGGGACGGTGGGGTAAAGGGAAGGGTGCACATGTGTGGTGGGCATACATGGATGAAAGAAATCAGCAGATAACGCCTGAAGTTAAAACTCAAAAAATACAACAAGACACACACTCTTTTTGGGAATATGAAGTAAATATTACACGATTCAGTTAAAAGTGGTTGCCTATGGCATGAGAGAAACAGGGATTTGAGAAGTGGGGCAATTGCTAATTTTCATGACAAACCTAAGTTTTTCCTCTTTAAACTATGTTCATGTATAATTCTGATAAAAATTTTAAAACACTTATTAGAATAAAATTTTTTAAAATTTCCCCATTACTATAATAAGCCAAAGCAACAGTTTTTTATTAATGGCAAATTAACTCTGACTCTTGGTCATACTCTCAGTTCTGGAATACAACTTTTTACATAAAGGAATGATTTCTATTTTCTGCCATATTTGGCATCAACTAGTCAAAATGTTCAAAATGTGCTGCATTTAAAGTTTTCCTCCCAGGGCTCTCATTTCTTTTTCTTTTTCCAGTTTCTCTCTACTCCAAAGCTGAAGATCTGTGGTCTCTGGAAAACTTTCATTCTAGAAGAAAGTTGGCGGCAGAGCGGGGGGAGAACCCAAAGAGTTAACAAAAAGATATACAAAGATGTTTCTTCCAGGGAGAAATTTGGTAGAGCACTTCTTTTCTGGCACGTATCCACTCTGGAAGTTTTCTTTAAAAAAGATTTTGCCTTTTGGTTTACTGAAACAAGGAATTTATTTCTGTGATTACTGTGCAGAAGCCAGTGAGAAGTGATTACTCACGACTGCAGAAAGTCACCTGTTCAGAACCAGGCTTACATGAACAGTATGAGAATGGCTGTCTAATTATCTATTGTCTAAAAATGACAAGCCTACTTTTAGCTTGGTACAAGTAATAATATACAATTTCTAAGAATCTATATAAATAAACAATACTCCTGGATTTACAACAGTGCTTTAGTAACTGAATCTCATCAATTATTAGAAGCATGTTAAATTAAGGAATAGTTTTTAAAATGATAACTGATAAACTATTATAAGATAAAATATAAAGTAATTTATTGAAGAAAGTAAGAAATACTCTTCACTCTAAGGCATTGATTCTTTATCACTAAAACTGGTTTCCAGTACCACAATGAGAATGAAGCCACTAACATGAAAATATTTACTGCCTTAGTAAAATTGCAAAAAGGGGATTTTTATGAATTTCATCCTCAGTAGTTATATAACTACTGAGGCCACAGAGGGGAAAAAAAATGGCCACAGAGGGGGAAAAAAAGTTTACTTTATGATACCTACTATTTAAAAGTTTTCAAATGAGAGACCGCCAAAACTTTCACAACATTTTTGCAGGGTAGATGATAATTTATCTCTTTGTAAAATTTTGATAACAAGAAACCTCAACCTTGTTTTTGAATAAACTGCTCAAATCAAACCAAAACAAGAAACAATACCCTATTCTTTTAGAGAAATTTTCATGAAATATCAGCATATGAAAATGTTACTGAACAATAAAGGAAGAACTGATTGCCACCTAAGACAAAATGTTTCTATGTTACCTTATGACTTACCTGAAGTTCTTCACATGGTCTTCCACTCCAGAAAGACGAATCGAATGCTGCAGTGCATTCAGGTAAGTCAGGGCTTGTGTGGAGGATCCCCAGTTCACATCTGTGGGAAGACAGTATTCATGCAGCAGCTTAATACCGGTTGTAACAAGTCATCAATAACAAGTACTTTCACATTTAAAAAGTCAATTGCTAAAATAAACTACTGTACTCAGGACTTTCAATAGTTCAAGTTCATAGCATGAAATTAAGACAATGCTAACCTGAACTACAATTACATTTTTTTAAAAAAGTACAACTTAGAAAAGACTGGGATGATAGGGCTGCAGACACGCTGTGCGTGCAACTCAAAATGAGCCTTTTACAAATAAAGAAAACATTTAAAACTTACTGCTTATATAGCCAAAGGTCTAAAAGGAAAGAGGCAGATCTATGATTGTTATAAAGTACTATTTATAGTACTGAACAGTTTAAGTTATTTGAACAGGCAAATTTTACCTCTTACTGAATAAAAAAACAGTCTGGACACAAATGGTGATTTTAGACATTTGTTACTTTAGAGACTTAATAAGCATATTAGAGAAATAATTGTTTCTGAGATGGTTAAAACAGTATCTTCTTTGTCCATTTCATTTCTAAAGCCACCATTCTAATCCAAAACCTCATTCTCTCATACTTGGATTACAAAATGTAATTACCTGGTTTTTTGTAGGTAACATAAATGTAAAGTCCAAGAACTATCACATACGTTAGCAATGCAGCCCACCAGTTAATGACAAACATCACTATGCAACAAAGAATTGCTCCAAGTAGTGATATCCACATGTTGTAGTATTTGAAGGCAGGGCGCCATCCTAACAATAACAAACAAAATAGATAAATAAAAGTCACTTGGATACCTCATCTGCTTTAGACAGTGGTACATACGTATGCACAAAATAAATTTCTCTGCGGCTGCTACACTAAAAGGTCTTTAAATGTGAACTATAAGGCTAATTATAACAGTGAAGTCATAGACCATTACTGATCACAACATCATGATTCTTGACCGCCATGAAGTGGGCACATCTATTTATGTCCACATTACCCTATCTTACTAGTTCTGTATTCAAAAAATTCCTTACCAAAAAAGTATAAATCAACCTACCCCAGTGAATGCTAAAAACTAGAGAAGATTAAAAAATTATGTTTCAAATTGAGTCCTTAATAGTGCGGTTTTATTTTCTGTGTTTTAGCAGGAGACACATCTATATCCTAATGAATGTATAAAACAATTCAAACAAACTGTTCTTCAGAATCATTAAAAAATTCACCTACTTGCTAGAAAAACTGTGAGTTGACTATAGAAACATACCTTCCCATTTGGGGAAGTATTTATGAATTAATAAGCTCACTCGAAAAACTGTTGAAGACCGTGTTTTAAAATTTTCATTCATAGGTAATTCCAGAGCCCAAAATACTATTTTTAAATCATTTCAATAAAATTTATATTCTTTTCTAAAATTAAACTTTTAATTTTGAGATAACTGCAGATTCACACAAAGTTGTAAGAAATAATACACAGAGATTCTGGGGACCCTTTACCTAGTTTCTCCCAATGATAACATCTTGCAAAATGCTATCACGATATCACAACTAAAATATTAATACAGTAAAGATAAGGAAAAGTCCAACACAAGGATCCCTTGTGCTGCCCTTTTATAGCCACACCCATACCCACCTCTAAAATTTATATTCTTAAAGTAAAAACTGAAGCTAAGATGTTTGTGTCCTAAGTTCCCATACTTTATCTTTCCTTTTCTGAGAAACTTTTAGACCCTTAGAAGGAACAGTGCTTTTGTTCCTTATTTCCTTCTCTGATGTCCAGTTGCTATCATGGTTTATAACAAAACCCATAAAAAATGTATATGGAGTAATTTTTCAGTTGATAAAGACCCCTTATATTAGAACTCCACAGAACTCATTGTGTTAAAAATATTCCTGGATAGGTTAACTATGTCATAATAATGTTCTTAGAACTGAAATAGCAATCAGCTAAATAAATAATAAAAACAGAAAAAAGCAAAGTAATTCTTTCACAGTGTCAGAATTTAAAATTAATGCTATTTTAAATTCTTTGAAGACAAGAAACAGGCATTATGTAGCAATAAACTTCATGATAAAGAGATCTTTGAAGACTCAATTTGACTCAACTATAAAGGCAGAGTGAAGCACTAGTGAGCTAATTCTCCACATGCCATCTTTTAAAATGTGTTAAAGTTTTGTTTTCTTGGGCTTCCCTAGTGGCGCAGTGGTTAAGAATCCGCCTGCCAATGCAGGGGACACAAGTTCGAGCCCTGGTCCAGGAAGATCTCACATGCCGCGGAGCAACTAAGCCTGTGCGCCACCACTACTGAGCCTGCGCTCTAGAGCAAGCGAGCTACAACTACTGAGCTCACGCGCTACAACTACTGAAGCCCACGTGCCTAGAGCCCGTGCTCCGGAACAAGAGAAGCCACTGCAATGAGAAGCTCATGCACCGCAACGAAGAGTAGGCCCTGCTCGCTGCAACTAGAGAAAGCAACAGAGACCCAACACAGCCAAAAATAAATAAATAAAATAAATAAATTTATATATAAAGTTTCATTTTCTCTAAAATCAGACATTACCACATTTACAGAACTTTTAAAAAGACGTAAAGTCACCTGGAGATTTTGCAAGTGATGCATGAAATACTGAAAAATTGATCAACGCATACGATGCAAGGAAGAAGTTAGAGATAATTGGAGCAATGACATTCAGTTCAGCTGCAAAAGAAACATGAAGCGTATTTAACTGACATATTAGACCTTTTTTTAACTCTTCAAAACTATGAATTATTTCAAACCTTTAGATAACAGCATAATGAATACTCCTACATCCACAAACCAGATTTAATGAATTTTGCCATATATACTTCATATACTTTAATTTTCAGAAATCATACCTTATGCACACAGTAGAAGCCCCCTTTATACCTCAACTCATCAAAGTTGGAATATTCTTTCCAGTGACATTACTTCGTTTTACTACACACATATATGGTCCATAAGCATTGTGTAGCACTGTTCTGGGTGTTTTAAAAGTTACGTAAATTATATCATACTATATTATCATTCTGCAATTTGTTATTTTTACATTTATTATATTTGAAATTCATCCATATTAATATATGAAAACCAAGTTTATTCACTTTTTTACTGCTGAATATTATTCTGCAGCTTCACTCTTCTGTTGATAGGTACTCAGGTTGCTTCCATTTATCACTATTATAATTAATGACACTAAGAATATTCTTATATATGTGAGTTTCTATAGGGTAAAAACCCCTAAAAAGAACTGTTGGATCATAGGAAACTTAACCAAATACATTCTTAAATATCACATGAGAGTTAGTTTCCAGTAGTATAATCAGCCTTTTAATAAAAGTCCAAGGTCTTCTTTAGCAGTGAAAGACCCATTAGCTTCCTTACGATCAGAGGCAACAGTACCAAAAAGAAGATGGGCGGAGGTTCTACCTTCATGAAAGATACTGGAATCCTTTTCCTTATGCTATTATCATATTTGTTTTAGGGACAAGAACCTAAGAGTTCCCTCTAGCCCTAATGGAGAATTAGTGATGGTAAGAATTTTAGCAAATATTTAACAAGTGCTATTATTTGCATTATTTTCTAAACACTCTTTCCTTTGATCAAAAAGAAACTAACTTAGTATTGCAGGCAAAGTAACATTTTGTTTATAATTTAACAATTCAGTGTTGACAGCTGATACTATAAATGCACCAAAATCTACATTAGCGTACATTTATAGACTAACCAATTAAGATGAATCCAAGTGCAATTAAGAATGTTAAGATGTAGCCACGAAGAGGTTCATTATTTTTCCCATAACCTTTAGCAAACATCTGGAAAGCTGGGTAGATGTTGTCCTTACATAAGGCCTAATGAAGAAATGTAAACATTAAAGTGAAATATATCAAAATAAGTCATACAGATCTGCTTACAGTTACAATAGGTTAATCAGGAATGGAACCCAAGTTTCTAATTCTTGGTCCTCTTTCTTTCCCCTCGCGCTGCTTCACCTACAAACTGTAAAGGAGATTCAAACATTTCTAGCATCAGAAAGACAGGAGGTTTAGAATACACTGAAGTTTTTATCCATTTTATTCCACCCCAGACTGAAATTCTTACATGAATAAAGAGTCAAAGGAGCAGGCATACACATAGAAGAAATGTGGAACCTTAAGAAGTATGACAGACGTGTGACCTATTTTAAGAAAACCAAGTCCAAATCCTAGACTCAAAACAAATGAAAATCCTAATTATAAAACATAATCACCTTTCTTAAAACAATACTGAAAATAATTTTAGTAAATATTCTACACCTCTACTGTACTAACTAGCTACAACAAAAAATTAAGAACAAACAAAAAGAACAAAGGAAATTAAGAACAAAGCTGCAGAATCAATATCTCATTTGTTTTAGTAATAAAAAGTATTTTCTATCCAGTATCAGCCGTTTATTTAATGCTCATTAAAGGGAGACAATGTCTATCATTTATTATTATATCCTGAGTACCTAACATAATGTATAGCATGTATTAGACATTCAAATATTCATAAAATAAAACATTAATGTTGGCATTATGCTAATAGGAATAAGATACTTTAATTCTTTTGATTTATGGTCTTGGACTATACTTTTTATCCTTAGTAAGACATTATGAAAATTTATGCTAACAGTATGTCCATAAAGCAAAAATTCATCACCACTTCCAGAAAGACAACTCAAAAATTACACCCTGAGAGTAGATATAGGCCAAGTGTTTATATATACACATACACATTCATATGCATAAAATTAAATATGCCACTCTTGATATATGTGTTTGTATATGTCATATAAATATCAATACATGGGCTTGATAGAAGTAAACAAATAATTTAAAAATATTAAAAATCCCATATTGAAATATATTACCTTAACTGCCCCTTTAATAAAATTTCTAACGTGAAAATACTTACCTGAAATATTTTGGGCGCACTCACAAGGGATGCTAATGCAGAAGAAAGAGTGGCTGAAAAGATACCTGCAGAAATTAGTGGTGCAAAGCCTGACACCATGCTCATTACCTTAAAAAAGTGACAAAAATGGAAAAATAAGTCTTACATAAAATTCAAAAAAGAACACAACACTTCACCTTTATTATTCCTATGAAGAACACTAGTAGTAATTCTGGGAGAAATCTGATAAAAATAACAGTATAAACAGTAGTAATGGTTACGTGCGTTACAAACTTCTGAAACTGATTTACCACCAGCCCTAAATGTAAAAAAACTTTTTATTTTGTAAAATGTCAAAGGCACACACAATGGCAGAGAGAAGAGCATACTGAACTACAAAGTATCGATCGCTCAGTTTCAACAGGGCCAATCTTTTCATTATTGTGAATTAAACCCCAGATCTAATTTCATGCATAAATGTTTGTGTGTACCTCTAATGCGTAAAAACCTTTAAAAACTGTAACTACAAAGTCACTGTCACAGCTTAAAAACTGGGTAATTCCTTAACAGCATCAAATACCCAATCACATTCAAAATCCCCAAATTATTCCTCTTTTCTTGCTTTTTAAGTTTGTTCAAATCAGGACCCACAAAATGATTACATTTACATTTGGTTGATACGTCTCTTTAAGTCTTTTTCAATCTACAGGCTCACCCTTTCCTTTACATTTTATGATTTTTATGTCATTTCTCCTAGAGAAACCCCACGCTCTGGATTTTGCCGACAATCTCCACTGCCTTGTTTAACTTGTTCCTCTCACCTCTATTTCTAGTCAACTGGTAGGTAGGTAGATCTAGACAAGTTGATCAGACTGAGGTACAAGTTTTCTGGTAAGAATATTCCAAGGGGGTTTGATATACTTCTGTCAGGAAGGTTGTTTCCTTTTTTTAATGTTAAGATAGTAGATTGGTATTGTGGTTATGTTTTTTGTTTGTCTTTAAAGAGTACTTATTTATTAAAGCTAAAAGTAGAAATATCCAGCTGAAAGGATCTAACTCCAGGATTTGCCTCTAAATAATCTAGTAAGTGGGGAGTCATAAATAAAACAAAATTAGCCATGCGCTGATAACTGATGAACTTGGAAAATGTGTATGTTAGGTACATTATATTGCTTTCTCTATCTTTGTACATGTTCAAACATTTCCCTCTGATGAAGTTTAAAAAAAAATGGATCACTAACTTAGACGATGAGAAGGCAATCAAATAAATCCAAACAGAGGAGCACAACACAAAATAAATTGTCTGGACTCTTCAAAATGTCAACATCCTGAAAGGTTAAAACAGGCAGGCTGGGAACTCCTCTAGATTAAAGAATTTTAAAATAACTAAAGGCCATCTGTGACACCAGATTGAATCCTAGATCTGAGAAAAATTGATATGGGACATTACTGGAAGAAGTGAGGAAGTATGAATATGGAATATATATTTAGAGAACAGTATTTCATCAACACTGAATTACTTGGGTGGGAAAATTTACCGTGCTTGTACAGAATGTTTTAAATACTTCAATCTGATTGTCATGTTGTGATGTCTATAATTTATTCTCATATGTTTGAGGAGAAAAATACTATACATATATATATATATATAAAGATAAGGCAAATGGGGCAAAATATAAACTACTAGTAAATACAAATGAAGGGTAGGTACACAGGTTTTCATTGCACTGTTCCTTGTGAACCTTTGAAATCTGTCAAAATATTAAATTGATTTGGAAGAGTTGTTTAATGGATGCAGGTACTGTCAGCTTGATCTATGCATTATAAATTTTACCAGTAGTGAATGATGATCACCATCTAGATTCATTACTTCATTAGTGGAGATTTACCTTTCATTTATATTGACCAAGAACATGCCAACTGAGACCAAGGAGATAAGGAAATCAGGTTTTAGGCTGTTTATTAAACACTTGCCTATAATTTAATATTAAGCCTGATGTAAAACTAGCTCTGGGCACAATCCCTGGCCATAATACCTAAGTCTGGTTTCATGTATACATAAACCACCTTGTTTCACTTAAATGTCTCTCCCTGCATCTTTCAGAAGATTTAGGTTTAAACCTGAAGAACATACTTAAGAGTTTTAAGAAACATTAGCATTGACTTCTCTGAGAATCTCCGGGAGAAAAAAATCATTGAAAAGATGATTTTCTATTCAGCCTTTTAATACCAATTTAGTAGTTACACACACATGATACATTTTTCATAATCACTATTTTTACACAGTTATTATTTAATGCTAGATTATCTAGCATTGCCAAATCTGTCCTTAGGGAAGGAGATTATAAAGGATAGATAAGGTGGACCAAGATAAAAATAAGCAGACTTGACTTCTGTTATATGTACTTATCAGATAATACAAAATTCCATGTCTGTCTGTAATGCCTTCAAAGTTAAGTAAGTACAAAGGCAGGAGGTAAATGAAGAAAAAAGGGGAGAAAAAAGAATATGATACATTGATAGATTAAGCCAAAACTGACACCAGCAACGTTACATATAACCATAACATTTCACCTTTCATGTTTTGAGGAAAAGATTCATTTTCTTTTCTTCCATCACCTCTGAATTAAGATAACTAATGTTCCACGTTTAGCATCTAGAAACTATGCTTCTATGATTTGCCAAGTTTCCTGTTTTCTAGTTATACATTTTATCCAATAACCTTTGTGTTTCCCACCATTTTATGGTAAAATATGAGTAGCAAGTAAATGAAAATGCATTCAAATAATAGTAACATCAGTGTTATCCAAAATATAAGTGGAAACAAAGAAGAAAAACAAAAGATGGTCTGGTCTTTAATAAGGGGGGGATAAAAGACAAAAGTCTAATAAAAGGTAAAAAAAAAAAGTGGCAAGTAAAACGAATGGTGAGATTTTGCGTGGGGAATGTGTGTGTGTTGACGATTTAGGGTTCAAAAAAATGTTCATGGAACTGGGTTTGAAGAGCAGACAGATTTGGACATATAAAAAGAAAAAGCCAGTGCATTCCAAGCAGAGTGAAGCACCAAATAAAGCAACAGAGTAGGGTAAGCGTGTGCATGTATACATATACAAACACGTAATGACTGGAGTTCAGTCTGGATAGAAGCAGTGGGACTTAAGTTTGGGTATGAAAGGCTCTGACATAGCAAAGAAGCTCACATTTTGTTTATTAAGCAGTGGTGAGTCAAAGGTTTCAGAGGACATTAAAGTGTAGAAATATAAGAAACATAAAACTAAAGAAAATTAAACATTTAAGAAAAATAAAGTGACCCTATTATATAGCATATATTTATCAACTATATGCAAAACAGTATTATATAGCGTGCCTTTGTATAGATTTCATGATGGAGTCTCCACTTACATGCTCCTCAGTTATGGTCTAGTCACCATTCTTCATTCTCCAAGTGACAAGCAACTGATAATTTTACAGGATTTTCTTTCCATTCTGTATCGCTTTACAAAGTATTTTTTTTTAATTTACTTAAATTGGAAAAGCAGCTTTACGTACACCAAACTCTCACACTTCGCTTGAATGAGTCCATACTTAGACTTGATAAAGACAACACACTTTTGTATTTCAAGGCAACAACACAGAAATCTGATTGGCATTTTCAGTCACTGGGCAGAGACCAACATCTGTGCCTTTCATACACAGTATCAATGTCCGAATTGGCCTGAATAATTAGCTGGACATGAATACTTTCTTTCATTCCTACGATTTTGCCTAGTCTTATGACTAGAAAAAACAAACTTCTATTACATAATTGAGTTCAATATTTTTAACCACTGAAAGTGCAGTAAATTGCTTGAAACTATACAAAAGAAAATACAAATAATGGCATTAAATATTTAAGTTATAAAATTTTAATGTAAAGTACATAGATTCTACATAAAATGTCTATATAATGTTCTGCAATACATTAAATCCTCAACTATTATTTATTATGTTTACACATTACTGGAGAAACACTAGGAAGCGAAATTTTTATTTTCCACTTTGAATTAGCAGTACCATCTATTCTATAAATTTACCACAGAATATCTTGTTTTAATCTCCTGAATTTATACCTTTGTGTTCTTTTATTTCTAGCATCCTGAGGCTTATCAAGCAACTCTCAAAATATCCTCCAAATTTTAGTGATTCCTTTTCCTCTTCTATCTAAAACCCATAAATTTTACAAAAATTTCATTTCACTTTCAGTACCTTATAGAGGTAATAATAAAACTGATATTCTCCAAATACTTGAGCAGTAATACTAACTTTACACAGTTCATACGTTTAATAGTTCACAAACTTTCAAGCATCCATTAATAATTTTATTCTGTTGTTCAATAGTGGTTTAACACAGCATCACTATATGATAGCCAGATCTAATTAAATAAGCCTACTGATACTAATCAATACTTTTTTAAAAGGGCATTCATATATAAAGCAATTATGGAGAAACCTCAAATTAGAAAACTGAACTCATTTCAATTAGTATGGATTTAAATTGCTCAAAATAAAAATGAAATACTTAGATGTAAGTCTAACAAAATATGTACAGGATTGATATTCTGAAAACTACATAATACTTATGAAAGAAGTTAAAGAAGATCTAAATAAATGGAGAAACATAAGTGCTCATGGGTTGGAACACTCAACATAGTAAATTTATCAATCCTCCCCAAATTCATGTACAAGTTTAATGCAGTTCCTATCAAAATTCCAACAAGACTTTTTTGTAGATAAACATAGATTATTCTAAAATTTATTTGGAAAAGCAAAGGAACTAAAATAGCTAAAACAATTTTGAAAAAGAATAAAGTAGGAGGAATCAAGCTACCCGATTTCAAGACTTACAACCAACTATAGTAATCAAGAAAGTATGGCATTGGTGGAGGGATAGACACAAAGATCAATGGAACACAACAGAGAATCCAAAAATAGACCCAGCACATATGACCATGTGTGAGATGCTTTCTTGCTTTCTGAAACAGTATACCATATATATGTACTATATATTATACCCTATGATAAAAGTGTTGCCCTCTGGGGCCCTTTTGCCCCTGAACAGGCTCAGATTTCATTCTTTCGTATTTTTCTGTTTGCCCAATTAGTTGCGTACAGTCTTTATTGATATCTGGGTATAAAGTAACAACAATCCTCCCTTCTAAGTTTTTGCTATACTCTGAATGGTCAGAGTTGATAGCAGTCTGACCTCTAGATGAACACAGAATGCCTGTATAATATAAAGTTGATGCTCACCTGGAAGTTGTTCATTAGGCCATAGGAACAAGGATTGCTTTCGCAAGATGAAAAGTCAAAGTTTAATTTGCAGGCTGCAGAAGTACAGTTTGTTAGCTCTGTTACAATAGTGTCATTAACGTTCCCCGTAGCATCCCGAACGACACAAGAACCTGAAGCACAAGTGACAATGAGGACAAAAAAATCAAACTAATGCTTACATTCATTTCAAAATTATATACACTCATAAAGAAATTACAGTGCTGACTGTATATACTTGCTTATTATAGCATACATTGTATTTACAATTAAGAAAGGTTCACCTGGAACAGAATTTGGAAAGCATCATGGTCCCCAGTATTAAGAATTATTTGGAATAACATATGATGTACAACTAACAGTAATGACCATTCCTTAGAGTTCATATATTCTTACTTTTGAAGCACTTTAACATTGCTTTCTCATCATATATGGGGTAAAAATCACAGGCATTACAACAAAAACTAAACAATAAAACAAAAATTAAGTTTTGAAAGGAAGAGTTTTTTTTAATGTCTAGACAGTCTGTATACAGTTCTTCATTCTTAAATTTCTTCTTTGAACTTTCAGAGCAGTGTTTGCAAAACCATCTCCTTAAAGGTACTCCTGAAACCACTGGAGGTTGAGGGCAGAACAGAGAGAGCCCTATCTAACCCTAAAGCAGCTATGCTTTTATATTTCATATTTTGATGTTCTCCATCAGAATTGTCTGGGGAAAAAAGGTTCCACTGCTTGAGCTAGTTACACAACTACTAGTGTAGAGGTGATCTTTACTGACTCCGCTACTGAATAACAGGGAGAAAGGGCTACTCCTGTTGCCCTAGTGTAGACAGAATGAAATGAGTACGAGGGCAAGCATTATTGGAGCGTCAGATAAAAACAGAAATGTTTTCCTGCAATAACAAATTATTTCCCATGAAACATAATCAGTTATATCATTTTTTAAATTAAAAGTAAATTTTCCATAGCTAGCTTATGTATAATGTATATAAACAGCGGTCCCCAATTTTTTTGGCACCAGGGACTGGGTTCGTGTAAGACAATTTTTCCATGGACGGGGTGGGGATGGTGAGGGGTGGGGTGGGGTGGGGTGGTGGTGGATGGTTCAGGCAGTAATACGGGTGATGGGGAGTGGCAGATGAAGCTTCGCTCATTCACATGCCGCTCCCCTCCTGCTGTGCGGCCTGGTTCCTAACGGGCAGCGGACCAGTACCGGTCTGCGACCCGGGGGTTGGGGACCCCTGTATACAAGCATGCTAGAAACTTTTAGAGGAATACAAAAATATTTTGCTAATAAGCTTATAAATCTAATTCATTTTCTTTTTTCAAAATGAATTTCAGGAATTTATGTATTCATTGCAATGATAAATGTAATCGAGTTACTTTTTCAAATGTTAACATAGCCCACCATGATAATATTATTAGCATTTCTAACTCTTGTTTAGTAAAATTTCAAAATTACATTTATGCAAATTAGCAGCTCAGTTTGTAAAAACAGTTCCATCATTACTTCCCAACACATGATTGAATATATGGCAAAAATAAAAATTTTCTTACTCAAATATATGGAAAATTTATATTCTGTAGTTGATGAATTTGGAGTTTGTGACTCTTCTGATTAGTACTAGACTAAGATTTATTCTTGTAGTACGCTTAAAAATTTTAACTGTAAAACCTGAATTTTAGAATTTAGATATTAAAGACAATGCTTACATTTTAAGAACACATGTTTTCTGGGTAAACTATGTACTTTCATGAATGTGTACTAAATTCAAGACAAGACAGTATCTACAGTCAATGTATGCAAATTATATGTAAAATCAGTAGTTATTAAATTTTTTTCTGTACTATGTTTCAGTTAAGAACCTCCTATTATAAATAGCCTTTTAAAATTATTTATTTATTTGCTTATAAATAAATAAACACCAAAACCCTCTTTGCCATGAAAACAATTTTTTTAAGGAAGTGCCATTATATGGTTGGTAACAAAATCTCTGACCTTTGACTTCCTCATCTATAAAAGATTTAGAGACTCGCTGACCACTTAAGTCCTTTCTTCAAGTTCTAAAATGTTATAATTCCATGAATGTACTAAAGTGGCTTAAAACCATTTTCATTAATTTAATAACACTTTTCATTCAATGTAGTATCTCCTGTGCATTGAAATTAGGTTTTATGGTAAAAAATACCAAGTATTTCTTAACAGCCTTGAAACAATCTTCATACAACAAGATTACGTAAAAATATAAAATAACAGTCATAAACAAATATATTCCAAAATTTGTAAAGCTCAGAAAGTAAAATGCATTTACTTCTACATATGAATTATATTTTCTGTAAATATATCTCAGTGAAATTTAAGAATCTGCAGATAAGATTTTATATAACTTTCTAACTTCCTAATTAATAGAAATCCTAGAGGAAAAACCTTAGAGCATTTGGTGACTTAGATAATGTCTAGAGTCACCACTAGTTTACTTATTTTTGAAAATACAAAACTTCGCATCTTTTTATTGAAATATTTCTTAATTTAAAAGTTAGAAATATAATGTCATGAAAATGAATGTTTATAGTATGTACATCATTAAATTTCTGAAACACATAACAAATGTAAGGTTATTTACCTACAGATACTGCAATTCCTATGTAAACCACCGTAGTAATTAAAATGGCTAAGAGTGTTCCTTTGGGTATGGCTGACTGAGGATCCTAGAAGACAAGAACATTTTTTAAGTCTACCTTTAAAAATAAATATATGTATATCACTATGTATATCACTTTTTGTATAAAATCGATACAGCACTTTATAATACTTACTGCAAGATCACCTGAGATATTTGCTCCAGCCAGAATACCAGTTGCGGCAGGAAAAAAGATGGCAAACACAGAAAAAAAGGTCTCTTCCTCCCGAAAATCTGGCCCAAAGTTCTCATTAAATATTTCAGCTGTAGAGAACAAAATATTTTTGGCAACTAATGGATAGCAGATTAGACCATGATAATTTAGGTTAAGAATAAGTGTTTATCTAAGACCCCTGACTTTTCTTCAGTTCAAGTAACTGGTAAATTCTTGAATATTTCCTAATTCAAGTATGTACTGGTGTTTCTCTTTTCTTATATGAGGGAAACGGTTTACATTCAAAATGATTTGACCTGGTTCATGCCCCACTATTTTTTATACCTTACTAATTATGTTTCAAGCACCTCTAACTTGATTGTTATCTCTCCAAGAGGTCAAAGAAGCAAGAAAGCAGGCAGAAGAACAAAAGGGACATAAAACTAACCTGGAACCACTTTTTTCCTTACATCCAGCTTATATTTTATCTATCTGTACAGCTTTCTCTATTTCCTAGTGGTGACTTGTTTGACTTTTGAGGCTATTCATCAGGCATCCAGATAATTTGTAGCTAAGACAAACCAGGTAAAGGTCCTTTCCATTTCAACAATAATGAAAGCTTCAACTAGTCCTGCTGTTTCCATCTATTCTGATAGGCCCTGACACTGCAACAACCAATTAACGGTCATCCATCCATCCATCCATCCATCCATCCAATATTTGCGTATACACCATGTGCCAGGTTCTGTACTGGAGCCATCCAGTATTTCAAAGTACTGAGAGATCCAACAGCAACAAGCTACCTTCATGGAACTTAAGAGTATCAATGAGGAGCTACAAAATAAGTTAAGAAAAAGGTCACTGCAAATAGCAGTAAATGTACTGATGGAAACAGAGTGTTGTGATAAATAATGAAAGAGAGACAATCTAATTCAATGTGGTTACAGAAGGCTAAACAGATACAACTAAGGAGCTAACACTTAAGCTGAGACTTTATTGAGCAGGAATCAGCCATGTGATGTTCCAGGAGAAAGAGTACACCAGGAATAACCAGCAACATGTAGAAAGGCCCTGAGGCAGGAAAAAATTTAGCTCTTTTGAAGAACTAAAAGAATGCAGAGCTCTCACAGAACTAAAAGAATGCAAAGCCCTCACAGTAAGGGGGAGATGAAATGAGATGGAAGGGATCAGCAGAGGTGAGATTATGCAAAATTTTAATTTTATAGGAGTTTAGATTTTCTCCTATGCCAAGGTGGGCGTAGAACCACACAACTGACATGATGCTTATGTGGATGCTGCATGGACAATGGACTGAAAGCACCAGCATCTGAAGCAGGGAGACCAATTAGGAGGTACTGCAGTGGTTCAATCTAGTGATGGGAGAATAATGTACTGATTAGAGAAGCATTAGTAAGTAAGAGGGCAAGTAGAAAACACTGAGATCCTGGTTTCTTTAACTTACTAGGATGGAGAGGTCTGAGAACGGTTAGGTAGGAGGGACATCAAATAAACAATTGAATGTATACCTATATCTGGAGTTTAAAGGAGAGATGCAGGAATAGAAACATGTGAATCTCTTGAGAGCATTTTGAGCCATGAGAAAAGATATTGCCAAAGGAAAGAATACAGTTAGAAGACACAGGACAACACTCTGTGCAACTCTGACATTCAGAGGATGGAAAGAAGAGAAGGGGTAACAGGAGTAACAGATATAGTGACCAGTGAATTAGGTAGAAAAGAACTCACTAGAACACAGTGTCTGACATCAAATAAAACAAGAAAAGTATTTCAAGGAGAATGGGACAACTAAATATAATGTTGCTGAGAGTCAGAAGACTAAAAAACTGCACGCTGTATCTAGCAACATGTTATCGTGACCATGACAGACAGAAGCCAGTTAATAGGGGTTGAGAATAAATGAAATAAGACCATTTGGTGAAAGTAACATGGGGAATAAGTTACACACAGTCTCAAAGTACCTCTCCACAAACTACTTATTAATTACAAAGAAGAAAGTGGCAACCTAACAACAGATAAAACTCTCAGGTAGCACTTTCACCAAGTCATGAAATTTAATACCATCAGTGATGGGGAAAACTGACATCATGTAAGTCTCCTGATGTGAGGCTCTAAAGACACACTCTTCATGTAGTGTTCTCGGCAAAAGTGAACAAGTGAATCTATGGAAATCAAACAAAACCAACTGGAGGGACTTTCTAAAAAAACAAATGGCCTGTACTCTTGAAGAATGTCAATGTAGGGAAAGAAAAATAAAAGGCTGTGGGGCGGAGTCAAGATGGCGGACCAAGAGGATGAGGAAATCATGTATCTGCACAACTAGGGAACCTACCAGGCACCAGTGGGGGACCATGGACACCTAAGGGGACGGGAGGAACCCCCAGTGACCGGCTTGCGGGATCTTGGTTCCCAGGCCGAAGGTCGGGCCCGAGCTCTTGTGGTGGGAGCTTTGAGTCCAAACCACTGGACTAACAGAGAACCTATGATCCCAGGCAATATTAATTAGAGTGAGGCCTCCCAGAGGTCCTAATCTCAGCACCAAGAACCAGCTCTATCCAACTGCCTGCAAACTCCAGTGCTGGATGCCTCAGGCCAAACAACCAGTAAGACAGGAATACAGCCCCACCCATCAAAAAAAGAAAAAGAAACGACAAAAAAATATGTTACAGATGAAGGAGCAAGGTAAAAACCTACAAGACCAAATAAATGAAGACGAAATAGGCAACCTACCTGAAAAAAGAATTCAGAGTAATGATAGTAAAGATGACCCAAAATCTCGGAAACAGAATGGAGAAAATACAAGAAACATTTAACAAGGATCTAGAAGAACTAAAGAGCAAACAAACAGTGATGAACAACACAATAACTGAAATTAAAAATACTCTAGAAGGAATCAATAGAATAACTGAGGCAGAAGAACAGATAAGTGAGCTGGAAGATAAAATGGTGGAAATAACTGCCAGGGAGCAGAAAAAAGAAAAAAGAATGAAAAGAATTGAGGACAGTCTCAGAGGCCTCTGGGACAACATTAAACACAGCAACATTCAAATTATAGGGGTCCCAGAAGAAGAAGAGAAAAAGAAAGGGTCTGAGAAAATATTTGAAGAGATTATAGTTGAAAACTTCCCTAACATGGGAAAGGAAACAGTCAATCAAGTCCAGGAAGCACTGAGAGTACCATACAGGATAAACCCAAAGAGAAACATGCCAAGACACATATTAATAAAACTATCAAAAATTAACTACAAAGAAAATATATTAAAAGCAGCAAGGGAAATGCAACAAATAACATACAAGGGAATCCACATAAGGTTAACAGCTGATCTTTCAGCAGAAACTCTGCAAGCCAGAAAGGAGTGGCAGGACATATTTAAAGTGATGAAAGGGAAAAACCTACAAACAAGAATACTCTACCCAGCAAGGATCTCATTCAGATTCCATGAAGAAATTAAAACCTTTACAGACAAGCAAAAGCTAACAGAATTCAGCACCACCAAACCAGATTTACAACAAATGCGAAAGGAACTTTTCTAGGCAAGAAACACAAGAGAAGGAAAAGACCTATAAAAACAAAACCAAAACAATTAAGAAATGGTAATAGGAACCTACATATCAATAATTACCTTGAATGTAAAAGGATTCAATGCTCCAACCAAAAGACACAGGCTCGCTGAATGGATACAAAAACAAGACCCTTATATATGCTGTCTACAAGAGACCCACTTCAGACCTGGGGACACATACAGACTGAAAGTGAGGGGATAGAAAAAGATATTCTATGCAAATGGAAATCAAAAGAAAGCTGGAGTAGCAATTCTCATATCAGACAAAATAGACTTTAAAATAAAGCCTATTACAAGAGACAAGGAGGACACTACATAATGATCAAGGGATCAATCCAAGAAGAAGATATAAAAATTGTAAATATTTATACACCCAACATAGGAGCACCTCAATACATAAGGCAAATACCAACAGCCATAAAAGGGGAAATTGACAGTAACACAATCCTAGTAGGGGACTTTAACACCCCACTTTCACCAGTGGACTGCTCATCCAAAATGAAAATAAATAAGCAAACACAAGTTTTAAATGACACATTAAACAAGATGGACTTAATTGATATTTATAGGACATTCCATCCCAAAACAACAGAATACACTTTCTTCTCAAGAGCTCATGAAACATTCTCCAGGATACACCATATCTTGGGTCACAAATCAAGCCTTGGTAAATTTAAGAAAAATGAAATCATATCAAGTATCTTTTCTGACCACAATGCTATAAGACTAGATATCAATTGCAGGAAAAAAACTGTTAAAAATACAAACACATGGAGGCTAAACAATACACTACCAAGAGATCACTGAAGAAATCAAAGAGGAAATCAAAAAACTACCTAGAAACAAATGACAATGAAAACACGACAATGCAAAACATATGGGATGCAGCAAAAGCAGTTCTAAGAGGGAAGTTTATAGCAATACAATCCTACCTCAAGAAACAAGAAACATCTCAAATAAACAACCTAACCTCACACTTAAAGCAGTTAGAGAAAGAAGAACAAAAAAGCCCCAAAGGTAGCAGAAGGAAAGAAATAATAAAGATCAGATCAGAAATAAATGAAAGAGAAATGAAGGAAACAATAGCAAAGATCAATAAAACTAAAAGCTGGTTCTTTGAGAAGATAAACAAAATTGATAAACCATTAGCCAGACTCATCAGGAAAAAAAGGGAGAAGACTCAAATCAACAGAATTAGAAATGAAAAAGGAAAAGTAACAAATGACACTGCAGAAATACAAAGGATCATGAGAGATTACTACAAGCAACTATATGCCAATAAAATGGACAACCTGAAAGAAATGGATAAATTCTTAGAAATGCACAACCTTCCGAGACTGAACCTGGAAGAAATAGAAAATATGAACAGACCAATCACAAGCACTGAAATTGAGACTGTGATTAAAAATCTTCCAACAAACAAAAGCCCAGGAACAGATGGCTTCACAGGCGAATTCTATCAAACGTTTAGAGAAGAACTAACACCTATCCTTCTCAAACTCTTCCAAAATACAGAAGAGGGAGGAACACTCCCAAACTCATTCTACAAGGCCACCATCACCCTGATACCAAAACCAGACAAAGATGTCACAAAGAAAAAGATCTACAGGCCAATATCACTGATGAACATAGATGCAAAAATCCTCAACAAAATACTAGCAAACAGAATCCAACAGCACATTAAAAGGATCATACACCATGATCAAGTGGGGTTTCTCCCAAGAATGTAAGGATTCTTCAATACATGCAAATCAATCAATGTGATACACCATATTAACAAATTGAAGGATAAAAACCATATGATCATCTAAATAGACGCAGAAAAAGCTTTCGACAAATTCAACACCTATTTAGGATAAAAACTCTCCAGAAAGTAAGCACAGAGGGAACTTATCTCAACATAATAAAGGCTACACATGACAAACCCACAGCCAACATCGTTCTCAATGGTGAAAAACTGAAACCACTTCCTCGAAGATCAGGAACAAGACAAGGTTGCCCACTCTCACCACTATTATTCAACATAGATTTGGAAATTTTAGCCACAGCAATCAGAGAAGAAAAAGAAATAAACGGAATCCAAATTGGAAAAGAAGAAGTAAAACTGTCACTGTTTACAGATGACATGATACTATACCTAGAGAATCATAAAGATGCTACCAGAAAACCACTAGAGCTAATCAATGAATTTGGTAGAGTAGCAGGATACAAAATTAATGTACAGAAATCTCCTGCATTCCTATACACTAATGATGAAGAATCTGAAAGAGAAATTAAGGAAACACTCCCAGTTACCACTGCAACCAAAAGAATAAAATACCTAGGAATAAATCTACCTAGGGAGAAAAAAGACCTGTATGCAGAAAACTATAAGACACTGATGAAAGAAATTAAAGATGATACAAACAGATGGAGAGGTATACCATGTTCTTGGATTGGAAGAATCAACATTGTGAAAATGACTATACTACCCAAAGCAATCTACAGATTCAATGCAATCCCTATCAAACTAACAATGGCATTTTTCACAGTACTAGAACAAAAAATTTCACAATTTGTATAGAAACACAGAAGACCCCGAAGAGCCAAAGCAATCTTGAGAAAGAAAAACGGAGCTGGAGGAATCAGACTCCCTGACTTCAGAATATACTACGAAACTACAGTAATCAAGACAGTATGGTACTGGCATAAAAAGAGAAATATAGATCAATGCAACAGGATAGAAAGCCCAGAGATAAACCCACGCACATATGGCCACCTTATTTTTGAAAAAGGAGGCAAGAATATTCAATGGAGAAAAGACAGCCTCTTCAATAAGTGGTGCTGGGAAAACTGGAGACCTACATGTAAAAGAATGAAATTAGAACACTCCCGAACACCATACATAAAAATAAACTCAAAATGGATTAAAGACCTAAATGTAATAAGGCCAGACACTATCAAACTCTTAAGAGGAAAACATAGGCAGAACACTCTATGACATAAATCACAAGATCCTTTTTGACCTATCTCCTAGAGAAATGGAAATAAAAACAAAAATAAACAAATGGGACCTAATGAAACTTAAAAGCTTTTGCACAGCAAAGGAAACTATAAACAAGCCGAAAAGACAACCCTCAGAATGGAAGAAAATATTTGCAAACGAAGCAACTGACAAAGGATTAATCTCTAAAATTTACAAGCAGCTCATGCAGCTCCATATCAAAAAAACAAACAACCCAATCCAAAAATGGGCAAAAGACCTAAATAGACATTTCTGCAAAGAAGATATACAGATTGCTAACAAACACATGAAAGGATACTCAACATCACTAATCATTAGAGAAATGCAGATCAAAACTACAATGAGGTATCACCTCACACCCGTCAGAATGGCCATCATCAAAAAATCTACAAACAATAAATGCTGGAGAGGGTGTGGAGAAAAGGGAACCCTCTTGCACTGTTGGTGGGAATGTAAATTGATACAGCCACTATGGAGAACAGTGTGGAGGTTCCTTAAAAAACTAAAAATAGAACTACCATACCACCCAGCAATCCCACTACTGGGCATATACCCTGAGAAAACCATAATTCAAAAAGAGTCATGTACCACAATGTTCATTGTAGCACTATTTACAATAGCCAGGACATGGAAGCAACCTAAATGTCCATCGATAGATGAATGGATAAAGAAGATGTAGCACATATATACAATGGAATATTATTCGCCATAAAAAGAAACGAAATTGAGTTATTTGTAGTGAGGTGGATGGACCTAGAGTCTGTCATACAGAGTGAAGTAAGTCAGAATGAGAAAAACAAGTACTGTATGCTAACACATATATATGGAATCTAAAAAAAAAAAATGGTTCTGAAGAACCCAGGGGCAGGACAGGAATAAAGATGCAGACGTAGAGAATGGACTTGAGGACACGAGGAGGGGGATGGGTAAGCTGGGATGAAGTGAGAGAGTAGCATGGACATATACACACTACCAAATGTAAAATAGATAGCTAGTGTGAAGCAGCTGCATAGCACAGGGAGATCAGCTCTGTGCTTTGTGACCACCTAGAAGGGTGGAATTAGGAGGTGGGGAGGGAGGAGCAAGAGGGAGGGGATATCGGGATATATGTATGCATATAGCTGATTCACTTTGTTATACAGCAGAGACTAACACAACATTGTAAAGCAATTATACTCCAATAAAGCTGTTAAAAAAATAAATAAAAAATAAAAGGCTAAGGCACTGTTTCAGATTAAAGGCGATTGAAGATTATGTAAAGAACTAGTTTTAAAAAAAGGAGATTGAAGAGACATGACAAGTGAATGCAATACAGGATCATGGACTGGATCCTGGAACAGGAAAAAAAAGTCTCTATATAACCTTTATAGAAACAGTTGGAGGGACTTCCCTGGTGGTGCAGTGGTTAAGACTCTGTGCTTCCAATGCAGGGGGCCCGGTTTCGATCCCTGGTCAGAGAGGTAGATCCCACATGCATGCCGCAACTAAGAGTTCACGTGTCACAACTAAGGAGCCCGCCTGCCGCAACTAAGACCCGGCAAAACCAAATAAAAAAAAAGAAAGAAAGAAAGAAAGAGTTGGAAAAATTTGTACATGAAAAATATGTTATATATAACATTATGCCAAAGTTAAACTTCCTGAACTGTCCTTTTCCTTAGTAGATACACACTTAAGTATTTATAGGTAAGAAGTCATGATTTCTGCAACTTCTCTCAAAAGGTTTAGCAATCATAGTAATAATAGATATATGAGTGATAAAACAAATGTGGCAAAAAAGAACATAAAAGTGTGAATTTCTTTTTTGTGAATGTAGGTAAAGGGTGCAAGGAATTCATTTATTTTTTTATAAATTTAGTTATTTTTATTTATTTGTTTTTTGGCTGTGTTGGATCTTCGTTGCTGCACGTGGGCTCTCTCTAGTTGCGGCAAGAGGGACTACTCTTTATTGCGGCACGCAGGCTTCTCATTGTGGTGGCTTCTCTTTGTCGTGGAGCACGGGCTCTAGGCACACGGGCTTCAGTAGTTGTGGCTCGCGGGCTCTAGAGCGCAGTCTCAGTAGTTGTGGCGCACGGGTTTAGTTGCTACTTGGCATGTGGGATCTTCCTGGACCAGGGATCGAACCCTTGTGCCCCGCATTGGCAGGCAGACTCTTAACCACTGCACCACCAGGGAAGCCTCCAAGGAATTTATTGTATTAATTTTTCAAGTTGTCTGTAAGTTTGAATTTTTTTTGAAATAACAAGCAATAAATGGGAGGTAAGGATTTGAGAAATTTGTCTGTGAAAGGGGCCTGGAAAGTAAGGTGGTAACTGGAGGAGAATAAAAGATCAGAGATAGTATTTTCAAGGATGGGAATTACTAGAGCAAGTATGTAAGCTTATACAGAGCTGACAGTTTTGATGCAGGGAAGCAAGTAAATTACCAAAGGATAAATGCCTTTGAGAAAGTAAAGGAAATGGGATCTAGATCACAGCAGAGGCACCGGTCTTTGGCAAAAGGGAGATATTTCTCATATCAAAAAGGAAAAAGGAGAAAATGAATATCCCTATTAGGTAGTCATTTGAACTGACAAGTTTATTAACATAACCTGTTCACTGCAGATACTACCTTAATAAAAGGAAGGCCAAGTAGTATCAACTGCTAAAAAGGAAAAGTCATATTCCAAAGTATACTTAAATTTATTTACCTCAGATTGAGATAAGCCCAGATGTGCTATTTGAATACAATATAAATTATTACTATACCAGATAAGGATGGATCTGAAAAAAAGGAAATGAAAAATATGGCCTAGCAGATATTTACAGATATTTTTAAATCAATTAAAGCCATAAACAGAAAATACATATTAGGAATATTTTTAGAAGTAACCATCTACTATAATTTTAGAAATAAAGGTGGCAAAAACAAATATTCAAAAATCTCTAATGTAAAAACAATTTAAGTAAAAAAAACATTCATAATTAGAAGAAATGTCACAAATACAATTTATGAGAGAACAAAATACAGAAAATTATCTAACTAATAATACTAACCTTCACTTCTGGCATGCCTAAAAGACACCTCTTCCCCTAATTCAGGAAATCATGATTAGACATTTAGTGCCTGGTTTCAGAAGTTGGCATAAGTGCTAGTAACCAGAACAGACATCACACTATCAACCCAGGATGAGTAAGTACAAATTATTGCAGGCAGGTGTTCTTGCTTAAGGTAAGAACCTGGAAACAACTCTTATGTGAAAACTGCCCAGCCAAGTCAGTGTCAGACATAGGCCGAACCAGTGCTACTCATATATGTTCCAAGGACGGTGTGGTGTTACCAGTCAGCAATTAGATTAAGGAGCTTACACCAGAAGGTAAATCAACTAGGTCTCTAGGATCCAAAATTTAGTCAACTAATTTTTTTCCAGTAAGACTTTCTGAAGGAAGACGTGCATTGATTTATTGTACATTCTGCATCTTTTCACAAATCTGTATGCGTAGCTCTGGGCTAAACATCTCAGGAGAACTGAAGCTAGGCTTTTCCTTCTAGGGCTTCAAAACAAGGAGTTTTTGTCAATTTAAGACAGACACACCTATTACCCTAAGTGATAAGCACCTCTGATGCTACTGCAACTATTCTTTCTGGCTTCCATTCTACCTTGCAGAGATAGGTTCAGAACGGCTGCTAAATGGAGGGAGTGGGGAGAAGAGGAGATGCAGAAAGACACTTTAGGAAACAATAACTGACAAGTAAATTTCACCTGTAGTGAAAATTAGATGCAGAATGAAAGAGGTTATGGAAGATAAAAACTGGAAAATTCTCACACAATTAATAATGTAAACTGTAGAAAAACTTAGGTTGCAATTATACCAAGAAACTAATATTTCTAGTTGCTTTCACAGTCTTAGGCACTTTTGGATTGTTGTGTTTAAATGCAACTAAAAGAATGAAAAAGTGATGTTAGAACAAAACTTACAATTTCAGTAACAAATTCTCCAAATGAGAAGAGAACAAAAGCACTTTTCCTCAGTAGCACTGATTTCTCTACATTCTATCACCTTTTGTTGCTAGTAATCAGAAATGAAAGATGTAAATAAAAGTGATTTTTTTTACTCCAATTACACAACAAACAGAGGAACCAAATTAAACTGGACTGTCAATTACTGTTAGTCACTACACCAAACTCAATTACATTACAAACTATGTAAAATGTACTAAATTTATTTAACACTAGAATGCTATAATATGCACCTTTAAAAAAACATTCTATCTTTCTTACTTACACTTATAACCAAAGAAACCTTTGGGTTTCTTGCTCTCCAATGGGATAAATGTTCCTATGACGAAATCAGCAATAGCAAGTAGTAGAATCACCAAAAGAACAATCTGAGCCTGAAATTTTAAACGTTAAAAATCAAAATCAAATATATCATGTCTATACATTAATTCAGTTCCACTAGAATATAACTTCCATGAGGGAAAGCTTCTGTCTTGTTTCCCTGGTGCCTCACACAATGCCAAGCACAAAGCAGGTGCTTAATAAATTTTTGTTAAATGAACAATCTTTAAAGAACTATCCAAAATGAACAGCAAAAGTAGGATCAGGCCATATATTTCTGAAATGAATGAAAGATGTGCATGTCCTGCTAACAAATAACACAAACTTTAAAAATATAGAAAAAAAATCACAGTACTTATATTAGCTTTACTAAATCCCTCTGACATACACTATAATTCTTTTTTTTCCTACATACTGTGATTACCTCTTAAAATGACTGTTATCTCCAAATCCTCCCTACGTCGCCAAATAGAAAATGACCTTATACGTGAACTTCTTTGAAAATGGCCACTTAGGAACCTTCAAAATCTGAAAATATTACTACACCTTAGAACATTCCTAAAACACAAGGTCTAAAAGTTTGTACATTCAACATTTACAGATGTTCCAATGATATCACTACTTACTTTTGCCTCCCACTCCATTCCAGCTACTGAGATACCTAAAAGGATCACCACTGTAATGGCTCCAATAATTCGGATATCATTGATTTCATCTATCATAAGTATGGAATGTTCCTACAAAAAGAAAATAATAGGATGAGCAGTATTAGTTAGTTCAGATAAATGCTTCAATTCTTTTTGAAAGTTTTAGAACTATCACAGTGCCTCACATGTAGAAGTTGAACAAATGCCTACTTAAGGAATGAATAGAGAGACCTAGGGAAAAGGAATGAATTACTGTTTACTATTAAGGTATCATTCAAGCAACTGAAGACATCAAAAATATGATCAAATTATTAACGCTGCTGTATTTTATACAGACTCAAATATAAAAAACAATTGCTAACAAGCAAGGAAAAAAATCATAATATGACTAAGTAGTACTAATAGGATTTTTTAAAGTTACAAAGCAGAAATATATTGTGCATTCATTGTGGTTAGTGAGCTCATTCTTTTAATGGTCTCTTATGTTGCATAAGGAAAAGAGATGAACACACTATCATGCAGCTGTCCAAATCACACCACTCCATTCTAAGAGCAAAATTATTTGTGGCTAAATATCAATGACATCAAAAACATATACTAAATTAAACAATGAATGAATATGAATTCTTAATGATTACATTGCTTTCTTACTTCCTTTGCTCTGTCTCTTTGGCCTACACAGCTAAGGTCAATGCCAATGCAAGAGTCAGTCCTTTCAGATGTCACACTCCTAACATACCACGTACTACAGTAGATGAACAGTTACAACTTAACATGAACAACTAGAGGTGTCACTCAAGGTTCCTCTCATTTAATAATATTGAATCCTATTTCACTTGTACTGCTTTAACTACACACATACTAATTACTCTTTTCAAACAAGTTCTCTTCTCAACTCCAGAGCAATATTATCAACCACTTTCTGGCCAGCTCTACTTAGATATACTACTTAGATATACCAAATTAGACATCCAAAACGAACATGTTCTGCATTCTCTCTCACAGTAAATGGCATTACCATCCATCTAAATCTTCCTTTCTCTTTCTCTAATTTCCCACATCTCATTCATCAAGTCCACTTACTCAACTTTCTAAAAATCTCTCAAATACACCCACATCTCTCCAGCCTCACTGGTCACTGGTTTGATATTAGCCACCATCTCCTCTCTCAGGGTAGCTACAACAACCTTTTAAATGGTCTCCATCTCCAGTTGTGATCCCTCAAATACATTCTCTATACTGTGGTCAGATATTTCTTTAGGCCCCAGATCTGATTATCGTGGATCCCCAACTCCAGTCAAGATAAGATCCAAATTTAACAGCAAATAAAACCCTTCCTGGCATGATCCTTTTTTCTCCCTCTCATCTTACATCTCTTGCCACTTAGTGCTCCAGCCATACTGAAATATTCCGTTTTTCTTTTTTTCTTTTTTAACATACCACACTCTACTCCTTCTAGGTCTGTTTCCTTTTCTTCCCTATTCCCCTCATACCATACTTTACCCCTCCTATCTGCCTGCTAATGGCTAGACTCCCTTCCTTGGAAAACCCTGCCTTAGACACTCCTCTGACACCCCACTCCTGGATGGTATACTAAGTCATCCCCCTCGTGTTGCCACGGCCCCCTACAGTTAGCCATTTCTGACACTCTATAATAAATTTTTTTGTCTATCTCCCATACTAAACGTCTTGAAAGGCGAGTTTCATGTTCCTTGCTGCTTTCCTAGCATCTTATATGGTAAGTGGCACATAAACCCTCAATAAAGATTTGGGAAACAAATGACTGGAAAAAGGTGAATTACCTTAAGCAACTCCACCACAGTTTCGGCAAATCCAACCACATACATAGCAACTGCAACAGCATTGGCAAAAGCGAAGATCAGGCCAATCGCACCGCCAAATTCTGGCCCTAGACTTCTAGATATTAAATAATATGCTCCTCCTAAAGAAAAGGAAAAAAAAACACACCAAAAGTACTAATGTGAGAATTTTAAATGTCAATCCTTTTAATTACACAAGAGTTCACAAAGCACATGCCACCAGTGAACACAGCAGTTAAACTCATAGGCAAGTGGGTGAGCATATTTTTAGGAAGAAACACCCAGAAAGAATTCTTTACAACCCACTTCATTCATAACAGTTCTGAACATCCAGAGAATTCTCCTCATGTTAAATATAAAATCATCCTGCTATTTAAATCTTTTTCTCTTCTAAAACTTAGATTAAAATGGGTAACAGCCTCTTCCTCATATTCAGAGACACCAAGATCATTTCCCAATGATTTTCTAAGTAATATTTTTAATCTTAATGTAACATTTAAATTCACAATCGACATGATTCCAGTTACTTAAATTAGTGTGGTAATTTGCTGGTAACGTGAATACTAAGGCAAAAAAGAAAGTATCACAAGAAACTTAAAGAATAGCACATACTGGCACCCTTAACACATATATTAATAGTTTGTATTCTAATAAATCCTGCCTAAATGGCAGAGTAGACAAAGACATTAAATAAGCTATATGAAACAAGTATTTTTCTAACTTAAAAAACAAATCAGTATGATGATTTTGAGTCAGTCTAATGCTTAGTTGAAGTCACTAAGAGCTCTCCTAAAATTCTAATTTACTTCTGGCCTCTAGGTCATAACCAAAACTTAGTTTTAATAATAATGAAGTTACAATAAGTTATATACATTTTCTAGACACTGATGAAGTATTTATTAAGACCATATAATGAAATGCCATTAAACAGCTTAATATTTATTTCTACTGCTTTCCCAGTATAATGAAGACAAATGCAACAACAGATTCTACAATTTAATGAAGTACTAAATGTGCAAACTTTATTTTGGAAATATCTGTAATAGGTTTTGTAGTTAATTTTTATCAAGTTTCTCAAAATATTATGTACTTTAAACCTATCCACCAAAACTTCCTTAGTAATTCACTTTACTAATAATTGTTATCATCTTGAAAATTCTGAAGAAAAAGAATTGCAACCTGACCATTTAGTATTAGTCTCATTTTTTTTTATGAGATGAAATGACTTAAAAATTTCCCCCAAATCTTTCTGAACACTAAAAATTCTAATGGACTTATATAATGACAATTTAAATTAATCACAAGGAAAATCCCTGGAATATAATTAATCACAGCCTACATTTAACAAACATGTTTTCAAAATTCATGTAAATTATTTCATTTAATCCCAATACCAATAATGAATTAAGAAAAGTATTATCTATCCCGATTTTACAAATAAGAAAATTAAGTCACAATAAAAGGTTAATTGAAATCAGTCAACCATTCATGTGTTTCAGTAGTTGACAATACAAACTTTAGAATGAGAAATATCACCAAGAGAGCCTATAAAAGCATGGAATTCATTTGTTATGTGTTTAAAGTTTTGATTTTATGAAATTTCAAATCTTTCTATTACTAAAAAAATATATATCTTCTTTTTTAAATTTATTTATTTAATTTTATTTTATTTTGGCTGCATTGGGCCTTTGTTGCCGTGCACAGGCTTTTCTCTAGTTGCCGCGAGCGGGGGCTACTCTTCGTTGTGGTACGGGGGCTTCTCATTGCGGTGACTTCTCTTGTTGAGGAGCACAGGCTCTAGGCGCGTGGGCTTCAGTAGTTGTGGCACGTGGGCTCAGTAGCTGTGGCTCGTGGACTCTAGAGCGCTGGCTCAGTAGTTGTGGTGCATGGGCTTAGCTGCTCTGCGGCATGTGGGACCTTCCCAGACCAGGGCTCAAACCCGTGTCCCCTGCATTGGCAGGCGGATTCTTAACCACTGCACCACCAGGGAAGCCCCCCAAAAATATCTATCTTAAGGGGCATTAACATGGGTAAAGAAAATGGGAAGGGAAATATGAATATTCTTTATATGAATAAAGATAATGGGAAGGGAAATGAATATAAGTAACAAATTCTGACATTTCAGAACTACTTAAAAATCTTCTACCAATTGGGATACCTAAACTTAAAACCTAGGACCCAGTTTCATTACTTTTTAAAAGATTTTTATTTTTTTTAAGAATAAAAAGTTACACATGAAGAATATAAAAGCATCTGCTTATCGTCCTATACTTTAAATTCCTGATGAAAAGCAAAAGTACTCTGCCCTATTTATTCTCACTTCCATTCCTGCATCCTAGAGGTAACCAGTTTTAAGAGCAGCTTTCTTCCCCTTTTTTTCCTTAGTAACAAAATAGATAGTATAAAAGATCTACTACTCTGAAAGACTGGTCTATTTACTAGCATAGAGTGGTATCTTAAATTAAAATTTTTATTAAATTTAAATTTTATTAAATTTTTAACTTAATTCTAGCAAGTACAATTGACTCTTGAACGACACAGGTTTGCACTGTGCAGGTCCACTTATACGTGGATGTTTGTCAACAAATATATTGAAAAACTTTTTGGAGATTTGCGACAATTTGAAAAAACTCACAGACGAATCACACAGCATAGAAATATTGAAAAGATTAAGACAAGGTTACATATGTCATGAAGGCATAAAATATATGTGGATACCAGTCTATCCTTACATAGGTATGAGTTGAGTGATATTTAATATAAAATTAATGTGTTAATTTTCTTAGCGTTTTATGTAACTTTGCTCTCAGAGAATTAATTACCGTTCAGTATGTGCCACATTTCCCCCCACCCCTCCTAATTAGAGAAACTCACTATCATCACAGATAAGTGTTTTTTTAAAAATGTTACAATGTTTACAATACTGTATTATGAATATGACTGTACTGTTATATGCCATAAAAATTGTACAATGATTCACTCAGTGTATAGGCTAGGCTATCCTGACACAATCGTATCATTATACTGGGTTACAATAAAGCAATCATATTGCTGCCTCTTTGTTATCAATGTATGAATTGTTATACCTGTAAATAAATACAAATTTCTTTTTTCACATTAGCCTCTCTTTTTTTAATGTTTTTTTAATTTCTCATATTTTAAAAAAATTTTTTGTTGGAGGATAGTTGATTTACAATCTCATGTTAGTTTCAGGTGTACAGCAAAGTGAATCTTCTCATATTTATCTCTAGTGTTAGTAATATGTGTAACATACACTACACACTGTTTTGTATCGTATAAGACAATATTGATGTAGGTAGTGACAGATGATACATCTTGCAAACAGATGATATAAAACTTATGGGATCAGTACAGTACTGTAAATGTACCTTTTCCTCCCTAGGATTTTCTTAATAACATTTTATTTTCTCTAGCTTACTTTATTGTAAGAATACAGTATATAATACATATATACAAAATATGTGTTAATTGACGGTTTATGTTATCTGCAAGACTTCTGGTCAACAGTCTATTAGTTAAGTTTTGGGGGACTTCAAAGTTATACATGGATTTTCGACTGCACAGGGGTCATCAGCACCTCTAACCTATGTGTTGTTCAAGGGACAACTGTACTATTATCATTCCCATTTACATATATGAAAATTAAAGCTTAGAGAAGTTAAATAACTTGACCAAGGTCATGCAAATAGTAAGGGAAGAAGTAGGCTTAAACTCAGGTCTCTCTGACTTGTGTGCTTACTCGGTACAGTAGGTATAATTAAATTAGCCTTTTTATTATCATTGAATAAGCTGAAGAGTATGAAAAAAATTATGATGAATTAAGAGGCAACAATAGAAAAAATAACTATTTTATTTATAAAAAATCTACTGCTCAAGCAAACATGGGAAGTCAATATGGAAAAAATATCCTCATGGACTCTCATAATTTGGCCATAAAATGCCCTGTCTCCTGAGTGTAGAAGACATCAATGAGTCAGGTACGAGAGATACTTAAGTAGTGACAATACTATATACACTGGGTTCCATTATTACTACACATTGATTTGGGGACACATGCCCCTGAAGCTCTCACTAGATTTCAAATCAACAACCAAAACACTGACTAGGTTAATCAAGAGCCATATGATTACTGGCCATAAAATAAGTACTATAAATTTCAAAGAACTGAAATGAGACAGTATTACTGACCACAACAGTGTTAAATTAAATATATGGACTTCCCCTAAATATTTCTAAATTATGCAACACACTTTTAAGTAACCCACTAATAAAAGAATAAACCACAGGGAAATTAAAAAGCATTTTGAATTGAATGATAATGAAGAGAAAACATATCAAAATTAGTGGGATATATCTAAAGCAGGAATTACAAGGAAATTTATAGTTTTAAATTCTTATATTAAAAAAATGATACTTCAATTAAAAATAAATAAATAAATAAGGTGAAATCAATGATCTAAGCTTCTACGTTAAGAAAGCAGAAAAAAGTTAAGTAAACCTAAAGTATAAAAAAATAATAAAGAGTTAAAACCACTGATGCAGAAAACAATAAAGAAAAATCAATAAGGCCAAAATAGGCAAACTCCCTGAAAAACCTGCCAAAACTATAACAAGAACAGTAAACTGAAATAATCCTATAGCTATCAAAGAAATTAAATTTGTAATACACACACATACACACACACAACCATAGGCACAGGTAGCTCCACTGTTGAGGAAGAAATAAGATCAATTTTACAAAAACTGTTTCAGAAAACTGAGGATGAAGGAATACTAGCCAACACCCCTTACGAGTTGAGCATAATCCTAACACCAAAACCTGACAAAGTTTATTACAAAAAAAAGAAAATTTTAGACAAATATTCCTCATGATCATAGACTCAAAAATCTTTAACAAAATGTTAGCAAGTAAAAAGTAGCAGAAAGCATAATATCTTTGACCAAATATATCTTCGATCTTTGTGGGGTTTATGCCACAAATGCTAGGTTATTAAGATTCAAAATATCATATCATTTGTGATAATAACAGAATAAGAGAAGAAACCCATATAACCATTTCAACAGATGTAGAAAAATCATGACAAAATTCAACATCCATTCATAATAAACATTGTCAGCAATTTAGAAATAGAACTGTCTCAATCTGACAAATGACATCTTCCAAAACTCCATAGTTAACATCTTAATAGTGATATATTGAACTCAATCCCTCTAAAACTGGGAACAGGCAAGGATGTTTATTCTCACCACTTCTATGCACCATGGTATTGGAGGTCCTAACTAATTGAACAGTGTGAAAAAAGAGAGGGAGAGAAAGAGGGAGAGAGGAAAATACTAAAGATTGGAAAGAAAGAGTATAAACCATCTCTATTCACAGATGACATGACTGTTTATGTTTAGCAAAGTCACAGAATACAGAAGCAAGATATGCAAGTCTATTGCATTTCTATACACAATCATAAAAAAAAATGGAAAATGAAATTTACAAATACCATTTACCAGATGAAAAACATGACTGATGAGTAAATTTAACAAAACATGCAAGACCTGTATACTGAAAATATACAACACTACTGAGAGAACCAAAGACCTAAATAAATGGAGAGATATAGCATGTTTAGAGATTGGAAGATTCAATATTGTTAACACGACCATTCTTCCCAAAAAGATTTTTTAAGAGTGAAATTCCAAAGCAAGGCTTTTTGTTTTTGTAGAAATTGATATTGCTAATTCCAAAATTTATATGGAAATACAAAGAACCTAGAAGAGCCAAAACAATTTTGAAAAAGAACAGAGTTGAAAGACTTAGGACTTATAAAGCTAAGCAATCAAAACAGGGTAGTCTTAGAATAACTGGCATAAGAGAATAAACAAACAAATCAGTGGAACAGGATACAATACAGACAATACACAGAAAACTGATTTTTCAACAACAGTACCAAAACTAATTCAACATGGAATAGATAGTTGGTTGACAAATGGTGCTGGAAGAAGTGGCTATCTATATGGGGGGGATAAGAGTAGGGGAGAGAAGCACAATCTCTGTCTCACATAATGTGAGGCTATTCATAGTTAAAAATCTAAAAACAAACTATAAAGATTCTAAGGGAAAACATAGGGAAATATCATCATGACCTTGGGATAAGCAAAGATTTCAAGACAGAACAATAGAAGCACTGGTCAATAAATAATATAAATAGATAGATAAATAAATCTGAGAATCTGGGCTTCCTCAAAATGGTAAACGTTTCCTCTTCAAAAGACATGATTTAGAAAACGATAAAAAAAGATGATGCAAGTCACACACTAGGAAAAATATACACAATACATGTTAGACATAAGACTTGTATCCAGAATATATTTTTTAAAACTCCTCCAAATCAGAAACAAAAAGATAACCCACTTTAAAAACTGGCCAAAGATATGAATATATTACAAGATAAGATACACAAGTGGTCACAAGCACATGAAAAGATGCTTATCATCATCATCATTAATCATCGGGGAAATGCAGTGGCGGTAAGACACTATTAAACCTCCATAAACACAGCTATAATTAGAAAGCTGTAACAAGTGTTGGCAAGAATGTGGAAAAACTGGTAGTCTCATATATTGCTGATGGGAGTATAAAATGGTATGACCACTGTGGAAAATCACTTGGCAGTTTCTTATAAATGAAAAGTATACCTACGCCATGAATCAAGAAGTCATTCCTAGGTAGTGTCCCAAAATGAACAAAAACATACAAAACCACAAAGACTTGTACAAGAATGTTCATGTCAGCTTACTCATAATAACCTCATACTAAAAAATAGCCCAAATGTCCATCAATAGGCACTAAATAAACACATTTTTTACTATTACAAATATTATAGTGATAAAATGGAATACTACATAGTAACAAAAATGAACAAACTACTAAAATGGATGTATTCCAAAAACATTATGTTAGGTGAAAGAGATGAGACATAAAAAGAGTACCTTCTATGTAATCCAGCCTGGGCTACCAGTGAGGAACTGACTGTCAAGAAACTTTCCAGTGTGATGGAAATATTCCGTATTTTGATTGAGCTAGATGTTACGCAGGTTTACATGCTTATGAAAACTCACAGAACTGTAAACTTAAAATCTGTGCATTTCACTACATGGGAATTTTACTTCAGTAATGCTTATTTAATAAGCTATAAATCAACTGTCAACAACTAACATTTTTTAAATTGTACCATAGTCAAAATGAGATAGCAGGAAGTAATCATACGTTAGACTTCAAAAGAAGATTTGTGGAAAGGGGCATTATCAGATACAGCTTTCACGAATACTCACAACAACTGACTTCAACTCTAACTACATAGAACCTTTAAAGTAATATGCACAAAGATAAAAAACCCAAACAACTATACGCAGGAAGGTAGGAGCAGTATTTACTAAATTTTGACCAGGGACTCTGGATGTTTGTCTAATAACTATGCCACAAAACAGACATTTCTTAAACCACATGTGGCTCTTAAAAGTTCTCATCACAAAGAAAAAAAATTTTTCCCTTTGGTATCTATAACAGATGATGGATGTTCACTAAACAATGTGGTAATTATTAAAATATATATAAGTCAAGTCATTTTATGCCCTATAAACTCGTACAGTGCTGTATATCAATTATATCTCAATAAAAATAAAAATAAATCACACATGGCTCAATTTAGCACCATATGGCTCTATGTGTTAAGATAGACTAAATGTTTCATATTAATGTGAAAAATATTTGAATTTTTAGAAACACTAACAAACCTGTTTAACTCCAAGTTAATTTCTTTTGGACTATTTCATCTTCATTTATTGTAACTAATGCTCACTCTTCGACAAAAGTTGGACAACAAATCTTACTGTCCATTGTGATGCTGAAAAATCACAGCAGGCATGTGGTCTAGGACATCCTCAGTGACTCAAGGTTGTGGGTGACAATCTCTGAACAAAACCAAACTTTGACACACATTTTCTATCAAAATGAATTTCTTTCAAAGAGTAGCTTGAAGGCAATTCAATTTAAAATACAAACTACAACTACGAGGTAGAAAAATGAACACATTTAAAATTTAATAAAGTCTGAAAGGTAATAAACTCCAGTTTTAAACAGTTAGTTTTGCGAAGTGACAATGTGATGGTTAATTTTATGTGTCAATCTGGCTGGGCCCTGGAGCCCAGATATGTGGTCAAACATTATTCTAGATGTTTCTGTGAGGGTGTTGGGCTGAGATTTACATATAAATAATTCTTTCTACCTATGTACACTTCCTATTGGTTCTGTTTCTCTGGAGAACCCAGACTAATACATACATGATACAAGGTAAAATGCGAATCATATACCAACAAATGTCTTGTATACAAAATATATAAAGAACTCAAAACTCAATAGTAAGAAACCACAATAAAATAAACTCAATAAATATCCTCCAAAACACTGGGCAAAAGATTTGAGTATAGAAAGAAAACTATTCAGCAATTACTGTTCAGAGTTCATCTGGTAAGATTAGCAAACACTCCAGAATCCTTTATTTGTCAGAGCGGTAAGCTACCTACTTCTGTACACTCACTTAACAGTTTATTCAAAGACACCTTGTATAAAATTCTGAGGAACAACTTTAGGAATGCTATGGGGTGACGATGGATCCAAATGGATTCAACATCCATTTTAGTTATTGTTCTAGGAAATATATCCTAATACCTTGGTTAACAAATACACAATAAGGAATCTGCCTGTTAACATTCAGTTAATTTCCTCTATTCCGTTGCCATTATGAAGCCAAACAGGAAAAGGCGAAGTGACAAACATGTAATCTTCAGACCATAATTTGGTACTATGTTATCATTGTGACTGATCACTTGAATACGTTAAACTTTAAAATCAAAGACATGTAGCTCTAATTCTGCAGCAGACAATTCGGGAACCAAGTTAAAGTATTTTTAATCATTAAAGACTGGCAAAATTGAAAGGTCACCAAATGAGTCAAAGAGAAAACCCAAGCCAAGTTATTTACAATTACTTGCCAGATTCACGTTTGAGTTACTTGTGTGCATAAGTAGTGCTTTACTGAACTGAAAACACAATGTTATGTTTAAGCCTAATAACTCATAATACAACAGTTACAGAACTGCTTTTATTCTTTTTTTTTTTTTTTCTGGCCACACGGCATGTGGGATCTTAGTTCCCCAACCAGGAATTGAACCAGTGGAAGTAAGGAGTCCTAACCAGTGGACCGCCAGGGAAGTCCCAACTGTTATAGAACTGCTTTTTACAGCTTCTTCAAACATTTCACTGATCTGAAAAACTACAATTTGAAATAAATTAGCAATAAAAGGAAAGAACTACAGAGCTGAAATCTAATTTACAACTCCTTGGTTGGTAATGATAGGAACTGATAAAGTTATACAATGGGCTAAACAAAAAAATCTGACAATCAATGATAATCTGATTTTTTACCAATACAGAGAGTACTTTCTGTCACTTACAAGATGTAAAAAATGTTAGTTTTTCCTCACTTCCAATGGTTTGGCTTTACCTATATACAAAAGTGAGGAGGTCAATTATTTCAGAGAAAAGAAAAAGATACCAGTATGTGAAGGTAATTCTGACATATTGCAGACATTTTTAAAAGATTTACCAGTAGAATTTGCATAAAATTTAATTTTGTTTAAAAAAAAGTATGTTTCATTTTTGCATAATGCAACATCAATGTTGTATGACATCAGACAATGTATGTCAAAGACCATGGTACCATGCCTAGCAGTTAGATCTAAAAAAATAACTGTCCCTATTATCTGAACATAAGCTCCAAGAAAATAGGGTCTTGTCTGGCTTGCATTGTTACAAACCCAGTGCCTGACACAAAGTGCTCAACAATTATCTGTTGATTGACTGAAATACAAGGAATATAAAAATTTGATCTTAGTCACTTGCGCAGATTTCTATTGACTTTAGATTCTCAGAACTGCCCATCACAGATCTGATGTAGCCTGGGCTTTTATGTGAAAGTGTACTGACCTCTGTTTTTAATACTCCAAACCAGAAAGTGGTTGAAGAACTGTTCCCTTCTATTGCTCAGTTCATATAATACACTATAATCCACAAGCAGAATTTACATTTCCATCTTATGAAAGGTTGTCTGTGGTTGTCCTCTATTTCATAGATGAGTTGATATTCAGAGGTGAATTGTCTGAGAACAGAAGAGACTCTGGTCTGTGAAATCTAGGAAATGCAGACCTGAGTGACAGTGCCTGCTGGCCAGTGCCATCTAAGTTGCAGAACCTGTTGCACACGGTCCAAGGAAATTCTGTAAAATCCAAGATCTCAAGGACACTGGGAGGATTTGCAGAACAGGAAGGAGCTCTGGGCTCCAAGGTGCAATAATCTGTAGAGCCTGAATGCGTCTGCTAGGGCAGGCAGTATGCCAGTGACTCCATCAGCTAGTTGCTGGTGCTCGTTTTATTCTGTAGAGGCAGAGGACCTAGGGGATGGTTCTCTAACCTGCCACCAGTAGCTTTAAATAGTAACCCCCCCATATTACTATAGTCTAATCAAGACTGAGACTCACAATCTTGTATTTTCTAAGTTTAGACTTTTTTTTTCCAGAAACCCTGAATGTTTCCATATTATTTTTATCCTAGACTTCATAATTGGACACTATTACATTTGTTCACAAGTTAACAGTTAATTTATATTTTTTAAAAAACTACACTTTTCTAGATTGGTACCTGTTTAATCTCTAAAATGTACTGTTAAAGCCAACGTTAAGGCTATTTAGTAACATTAAATAGCTGTGGCATAAATCACCCAACACTAGGAGAAGTACACATTTCACACACTTACGTGGAGTTGGAAGTACATACCTCACAAAACAAGAATAAATTATTATTCAGTGTTAATAAAAATACATGTCATAATTCAGTTAAGAGTCAAGATAAATAAAACAAATTAAAATGTCAAGCATTACCTCAAAATAGTTCTCTATATTAATAACTACGCACTCAAGTTTAAAAAAGGGCTCTTCAGACAGAAATTAGTAAAGAGAGCAGCCACAACCTCTCACCAACATTTTGGGTAAAATACTTCCTTGTTAATGCCCTTAATAGTCAACTTTCAGTCCACAGAAAATTAAGATGGGTCTCCAGACATCTCTGTTCCCGTAGTATCCCTCCATTTCTCCTATCTAAGTCTTTGCACCCTGACCCTCCAGATAGCTCTAGCTCTACTGCTCTCCTCTTACGCAGCCCTTTCAAGGAAGGAAGTCAAATTAAGTCCTCAGTGGTTGGGCTAGAGGGCATCCAATGCAGGCACCCTTGGTCCCATACTACTAAAAGATAAAAAGCTTATTGTGAAGAACAGCAAATAAACTGCATCTATACATTAAGTCTCTTAAAGTTTGTTTTAAACCGTAATTCCCTCTCTTTATTTTTTGCTCCTTGGAAAATTTTACTGAACAAGGATTCCTTGTTCCAGAGAGATTCCTAGTCTGGCATTTGCTGTCGTCATCCTATAGTGTCATTTAGTAAGTTCCTCTCTCCCCTGAACACTCTATGCTTCCTGAAGCTATAGGCATGATGTGATTCATATTCGATATTTCACAGGTAGTCTTATTAAGTAAAGCATTTACAAAGTTGGAATAGTCACTTTTCTTCTTCACTTATTTTGTAGAATAATTACCCAAAGGATAAATCTCTCATCAATTTTTTGCTTACAATGAGTTCAGGTAAGGAGTTTTCACTCAGAAAACTTGATTTACACTAGATTCTTTATCAATTTTCAAAATAAGTTAGTTCTCTAGCATTCTTCAAAGGTGAAAATGAGATTTTTGTGTCTGTGTGATGTCTGTGAACCTAGGGATTTTATGTTTTCATTTAAATCAGTTACTATTAGTAGTAGTATTGCTGTTCTATCCAAATTTAAGTCTGTGCTAGTTTCTTCAAGTTGGCTCCTTGGTCCTTTTGACATGAAACAAGTAGGCTTTGTTACCTTCTTTACTTTTTGATGTGAAAAGATGTCTAGACTTCTCTAGTACATTTCCTATCCAGATCTGGAATCAATGCTTTCTCCAAGGTTCCCTGGTTCCTTTGAATGGAAATACACAATGTGGGCACTAAGGGTGTTCACTGATACTGGGTTGGTCATTTGTTACAGGTGATTTTTGTGGACAGAGCTAAGAAATATATACTTTTGGGATAAAATGTGTGAGTCATACTGATACTTTCAATTTAGAACCATGCATACAGAAAACAATGTAATCTCACCAGTTTTATACCTATATCTACTTTCTCCTTTGCGGAAATACTGTTTTTCCAAGAAACCAAAATAAATCCTGTTAGGGATCGCCAAGTCTATGAAGCAGATGGAGAGGAGACACAGGGGTTTACATTTATTGCAAGAATCTCCAGGAACTTTCACTGCAGATGATGCAGCTCATTTATTATTCTATAAAGGATCAGCCAGCTTTCTAACATCACTAACTGATCTAAGTGAAAAATGAATGCCTTCTAGCAAAGCTTCAAAGCATTTGGTCATTTCTTTAAATTAATAGCTTTCTCTTTTTCTATAGGTTTCATTATTTCAGCAAATGTATTTACTTTGTCATTTATGAACAAATGATAACAGAAGAATTCCAAATTGTATAATCCAATTTTTTTTTCTCTATAGTTAGTTACTTTGCGAACTATCATTTTGAGGGAACTCAGGCAAAACTGCAACATGTGGTACTTTGCTGGGACACATCTTCATGTACTCCATATTCTCATACTTCCTTGGTGTCCAGGACAGAAGACTAGATACAAGTCTCTGAGGTATTCATAAAAATATATGAAAACTACTGGTAGTATTGAAACATGAAATGGCTTTTTAGTCACAATGCAGGAAAATCTATACTTTCCTTAAGTTTGCACTCACACAGAGAACAGAATGGGGTTTGTGCTGACAGTGGGTCCATGCCCCACTCCCCTTGAGGCTTACAACCTAGATTTGAAGGGCTGAAGACAAGGAGAAATTTTATGATGATTTGCTGATCCTCTCAAATACCTAACACACCATCCCATTTCTCCTCCTATGTCCATTCCCCAATAGCAGCAGAATGAAATGAAGCATGGGGCACCCAGTTACACAAGAAACCAAGAATCTCTCAGCACTGTCTGATTAATTGTTGGACATAACCACATCTTGGACCCCAATTTGCTCAACCCGGATTCAGGTACATATAAAACTTCAGCCAGCAGTGATGCATGCTCAGCATAGTCATAACTATAGATGTGAGCTACCAGCTTCCCTTAGGGCCATAGTGATCTGAATCCTCTGGTATATAAAAAAATATGAAGACGACTGGGGAAAAATGAAAAGCTCAATCTGGTTCTCTCTTTCTCCAAGTACTAATGCAGAAAAAGCAGAAATTGCATGTATATAATGTCAAATACAGATCTGCAAAATAGTTGAGGCAGATGGAACAGGTAGATTCTTTTCTCAGTTGATCTGCTATGATAAATTTACAGAAGCTGGTATACATTTTCTCTTCTTTCTCTTAGGATCTTCCCCTCACTCCAGCTGAATGATGAGTTTTTGTTTGGAAAATGGATTTCTTTTCTTCTTGTTCTCAGGGGTCCCAAGGCCATTCTCCTGGTGTCCTGGGTGTTCTCCCTGGGGAGAGTAAAACCTCACAAGGCAGGTCTTGTGGGCTCCAATAAAATAGGCCTCAGGGTACCCAGAGAAGAGAGCTAGAGTTGAGGGCATGGATTCAGAGTCCCAGGTGTAACTCACACAAGCTATTAGACCATGAGGAAAGAACTCTGCCTAAGTTTCCTTCAGTGGGGAGGAATGAGGTTACACCTGTACAGTACTGACCAAATGCAGGATGCACACCACTGATCCAAGGACTGAAGCCTGGGAGAAGGCAACAAGGGGTGCCTTGGTGGAGAAGAAACCCAGTTAGAAGCTCCATTCTTGCTACCAAACACACTGAACACCCTGAACAATCTGAAGCATACATGTTTGTGTATGGATCAATTTAAAATTTTATATTCAAAATATTTAGTTAAAAAGTACTTGATAGAAACTTTCTTGCCTATATAGAACCTGATATGTTGCTTCTTTAAGGTAAAAAATAGAGATATTTTTAAATCTCAATTTATTTAGTGTCAGTAATCCAATGCTGATGATGTAAAAAGACTGAATTTACCTCCTCGTACAAATCCATTAGTAGCTATTGCCGAAGTAGACAATCCTGTGATAGTTGTCACAACAGTGGCCATTATTATTACAAGGACTGACAGACCTTTAGCGAAAAAGAAAAGAGACTTGAGAATACTTACACTCTCATATAAACCTGCCACATCTAGAACTGGTTAGTCTAAGTATACTGAATTTACATTATAACCTATAAATTATCTTACTTTTATCTCATATTAGATCAAATCAGAATTATGAAAAAAGTGACATTAAGACAACAGTCTGATACAAAGGAGAACATAATGTAGAATGATTCCAACTGCCTGAATTTTATGAGGTTCAGAGACTACACATGCACACAGCCACTTTCCCTATTCATTCTCAAATGAATCAAGCAGTATGTCACTTCACTTACCTATTCCAGCTTGACCCACAATCCATGACAATCTAATAAAGAGCATTACTCCCCAAATGTTTAACATACATCGTACCTAGAAAAAGAGGCCAAGTCACAGATGAAAAGTAATTAAATACACAGTAAATGCTAAACTAGCCAATAGTAGGATAACATACATTTTAAACTATAGAAGGTCCTTTCAAATCTCTTATCCCACCCTTTAACAGTTTTTTTAAAGAGCTTTATTGAGAGCTTAAATGTGAGCTAATTAAAGTATAAGTATAAGGTAATATATGAGTATATGCGTATGTACTTTATACACACACATTTATCTGAAGCAGCAGAAGCAAAAGAACAAGAAAGGCACAAGGAATATTTTAAGACTTCAGCCCTAAAAAAAGGAGTTTATGTTCCCCCTTATCAATGCAAGTCAGTTTTTTACTTATTCTTTTATAACGTCTTCACTTCATGATTTCTACAGTGGATTTAAGTATTATGTAATATCTTGTCAACACAAAATGCCAACTGTTCACACATCTTTCAAAAACCTACTCTTTGTAAGACAGCATCCTCAGTTTATTTTTACTTTTATTTATTATGCTCGTACATAGAATATAGTCTTCCAAAATAGTAAAATCTAAGAATAGGCAAACAATACAACTCAGAGCTTAAAATACACTCTACTGATTAGACAATAAAATCACTACTAGAAGTGGGATGTTTCCCTCTACTTCTCCCTTAAATGTCAATACAACTCTAAATTAGTGCTTCCAAAGTCCCAGTGAGACTCTCTACTCCAGTCAGATCCTTAGTGCCTATTCAAACACAGAAAAAGACACAGTAAACACAGTAAATCTGAACCTTAATCACCTAAACCTGTCTATTGAAGTGATCCCAACACTTATTTCTCCTTTATTCTGTTGCTTGTTAACATCTATACATTTCTCTTCAAAAGACAATACGGTAGCAGGAAAGGAAGCAGGCATATTTCAGCTGTATTACCTGCCCAGCTTTCTTGATTGTGTTGCTCTCATCAATTTAATAGCTTCATACTTAATTTTTGAAAAGTGACAATATGTGAGATTCAGAAGAAGTTATAAAATATAACTTAGAGGTAATCAAATATAATTTGATTAAATTAATAAATAGATTTACTTTACTGAATTTAATACCCACAAGGAAAGGAGGTACAAGTTATTAATTTGGTCCTCCATAACAATCAGATAAAACAGTTTAAAAAAGAGAAAGCATTATCTCGAGAATGATGATATTAGGAAGATTGTATAATAAACAGAAATGTGTAACTCTAAAATTAAGTCTATAGGTACATACTAGCACACCCTTGATCCAGCCAAACTTCACAACTCCTTTACTTTCCGCGGTATACGTGACCACAGCCTCTCGGGTTGGTGTACTTCCTTCCCCGTTTGCAAAGCCATCCTCAAAAGGTTCCTGGTTATAAGAGGAAATGTGAATTATGCTTAAGAATTATTTAAAATTTAAAATCACCTGATAAAAACAAACATCACTAAATACACTTAGTGTATTTACAAGAATCAAGGGTTTCTGAATATTTTACCTGAGGATTGAGAGTTTTAAAAATTTAATTATCATGAAACCCATTTTAATAATTTAAAATTTTAATTACATTTTGGTGGTATCTGGAGAACACAAAGAATACTATTTGCTAAGTATAGGCTAACCAGGTCAGTCAATTCAGACCTTGTCTCTCCAGCCACAACTTTATATTGCCTGGATGCCACCCTTCCCCTATCTGGACTTTCAGTGTTCACAATATAAAACTCCTCTTCGTCACCAGTGAACAGTTTTCCCTTTATAGTCCCTGACAGCAGGACTCCGTGGATCCCAAGATTCCCCCCTTTACTCACTCCTGAGTTCAGTCACTCAGCACTCTTCATTCTTTCCTTTCTAATTTTTCTCAGATTCAGACGTGAACTGGTTGACACAATGCATTTTCACAACTAGTGTTTACTTCTAAGGTTTTTATGTTTCATGTCTGATTCTATAATTCTTAGTTTTTCTTCTTTACATTCTCTCTCTCCTTCTCTCCATGGCTCTCAACTTTTGTTCAGTCCCAACACACCCAAGGCACATGACAAACTTCCAAACCAGTGGCAGTGCCTTAAACAGATCATGAAGGGTGGAAGGGTGTTGGGAAATAGAAAATGTTCTAGATCTAGAATCCTGTCCCTAACACTAGCCCCATAGTTCTTCCTCTACCCATATCTCAACAGCAGGGAACAAAGTACAGCTATATTTCAAACATTCATTCTTTAAATGAAACAGAGCCAACTAAATTAATTATCATTTAATCCTGAACACTGTGATCTAGATTTCCTACAATACTTTTTTAAGAAATCATTTTCAGTGGTTATACCCTTTACTGAATTCTGAATATAATTTTTTTCATAGAAATGAGCTGCAGCAAGTTCTGTGTTACAACAGAGAAAAAACTATGTAATAATCCAAACTTCCTTTTTTTCTTTGACTTCTGTTAGCCAAGTAGACTCATTTAATTCTCTTAATGCATTATTGCTCTATGGCTTTTCAAAGTGCTATCAACCTAGATCAGCTCTTATATTCCATATTTTTATAATGTACGTACTGCAAATTCTTAGATTTTTAAGCAATAGAAGAAACAGTATAATAAGTTAGATGCAGTAATTTCTTTAAGTATACTTTTTGAAATTATTTTGCCTAGGCTCTTTTAAATAATCAAATTTTAAACTAATCTCCACGTTTACACTAAAAGACATAGCTATAACTTCAACTACATGAAATACATGGAAAATAACTCATTTTAAGATTACTAAGAACTTAAAAATGAACTTTAATGTTGACTAATTCTGATAGTTCACAAACTTTTAAAAACAGATCCTAAGAGAAGTAAATCATAATAATTTCCCTTACAGCAGTTTCATAACTACTGTCTACTGTATCAAATGATTATTGTACTTTAAAAAGGATGCCCCAGGCTTATGGCATATAAAACACTTCATAAAAATTCTGTAATCACCCCAATCTTCTATACTTTTTAAAACAGCCTTATTGAGCTCTTATTCACATACTCACCCATTTAAAGTGCGTATTTCAATGATTTTTAGTATATTCACAAAGTTGTACAATTATCACCACAGTCAATTTTAGAACATTTCCATCATCCCAAAAGAAGCTCCACGCCCGTGAGCAGTCACTCCCCATTTCCCCTTTTCTGAAGCTCCTGGCAATTACTTACTTTCTATCTCTATGGATTTGCTCTTCTGATATTTCATATAAATGGAATAATGCAATCATACAACATGTGGCCTTTGTGTGTGGCTTCTTTTCCTTAGCATAACGTTTTCAAGGTTCATCCATGTTACAGTACATATCACTCTTTTTTATTGCCAAATAATATTCTGTTGTATGGATATACCCCATTTTAAAATCTGTTCATCAGCTGATGAACATTTGGGCCTATTCTACATTTTAGCTATTATGAATAATGCTGCTGTGAATATCTGTGCACAAGTTTTTGTGTAGACATGTGTTTTTCATTTATCTTGGGTATATACCTAGAAGAATTGCTGGGCCATGAAATACTTTCTGCAATGACTATTTCCGGTCGTCTTTCCCACCTCTTCTTTTGTATCAGACTGCAGACTGTCACTCCTCATTTTAGTTCATGTGTCTATTTTTATCCCTCTTTCGTGCTTAGAATTTGGTATAAACATGGAAACCAGTAATAGTTAAACGTGTTAGAAATACGTACAAACAGGAAAAAATGTAATCAGGGGCCTGTGTAGCTCAGCAACCCACTTTGGCTTTACGTCCACTGTTGTTTATGTTCTATACAGTAGGACATCACTGATGAATTCCCCCAACGCTGCTCCCAAAAAAGAAAAAAAAGAGAATTGATGGCTCAACTGTTCAATTATTCAAATAAAGCCAGAACAAAAATGTTTGCCTATTAACTCAATCAACTTTAAAGTAGACAGAAGTTCCTTAGATTTCACTCTAGGATATTTGGTGCTCTTCAGTTATAAAATAACATAAAATATTATATAACCTGCAAGTATTACAAGAAAACATAATGCCTATAATAATACACAAGAAAATACAATGCCTATAATTATACACAGAGAGATATTTCTATTCCCATCTCTATTAAAAGAAAACTAAAGATGTGTGTACTTAATAGGCTACTTTCTCCAAGGCTAAATTCTGATGTGCGTGTCTTTTTAATAATTCAGAAGCAGGCAGGCGTCTTAAAATTTTTGCTGTATTTATTAGAATTCCACCTGAAAGTTGAAGATCTAGCAATAATTATACCAGTTCCCACTATACTATGAACAACTATATTCAAAAAACACAGTAAGATTTTTCTGCGTGTATAACATATTTTAAAACAAAGATGAATCCAAATAAAATTTAACTTCCTTACCATGTTCCAATAGCTCTATTTTAAAAAGTGTTATTAATCTTTAAAATACAATTCAAAAATTAAAATCAATTATGTTATTTTTTATATTTCAATCAATAAAGTAAAATAAAATTGGGTTTATAATTATATTTATTTCCTGAAATAACAGGAAACCAAGGTAGGATACATTTTGTTTCTATAAATACATTAGTTTCAGAGAAATAAGGAAATTGTTGAGTATGGCATTTTGTCTACACACACAAACACACACACACACAAAATACTGTACACAAATCTTATTACCAGGAAAATTTCACATATACAATTATGAACTATAAATTATACTGATAGAAAAGTACATAAATAAAATCTTCAATCTACCTACCATTTTCAGAGAAATGATGGGTTTGTGTTTTTTTACTGTTTTTCACATAATGAATACAATGTCAAAAATAACAACATGATTTTTTGGATAACCCCATATTAAATGAGGTGGAACAAACTAATTTAAATTTATTTGGGGAAATAATCTTTCAAAAAGTAGCACTGTGAATCTGAGTGTACAAAGCAAGGATTAAGACTGGGCATGAGGGACTTGGCTGGTGGCGCAGTAGTTAAGAATCCGCCTGCCAATGCAGGGGACACGGGTTCGAGCCCTGGTACGGGAAGATCCCACATGCCGCGGAACAACTAAGCCCGTGTGCCACAACTGCTTAGCCGGTGCTCTAGAGGCTCGCGAGCCACAACTACTGAAGCCCACGCGCGTAGAGCCCATGCTCCGCAACAAGAGAAGCCACCGCAATGAGAAGCCCGTGCACCGCAACGAAGAGTAGCCCTCGCTCGCCGCAAACAGAGAAAGCCCGTGCACAGCAACAAAGACCCAATGCAGCCAAAAATAAATTAAAAAAAAAAAAAGACTGGGCATGAGAACAAGAGTGGGGAAGCGAGGAAGAGACAGAGGAAACAATGGAAAACACAGAGAGGTAGACCCTCAGTAACTGGAAGGATTTCTTAATGAAACAAATAGAGATACTAATAAATTATATCAGTCTAAAAAGAAAATGATTAATTCAGTTGGACATACTGAATTTGAGGAGCCATGAAACAATCAGAGTTCCACCAGGCTGTTAAAAAATTCATGACTGGAAATTAGGAGAGGGGCCAGGGATAAAGAGCTAGTGGGTGAAGCTATGGAAAAAGAATGAAAAGAGAAACTTAGGGAAAGAAAACCTGAGTAGCTGAGCATTTTTCTGAGAAAACAGAAAATATAAGAATGAAAGGGAACTCTGGTTTCCATGCTCATTTATTTCTTTGCAGGGAGTAGAGAAAAGGAGAATTTCTGCACTGTGGATACTCTCCCTTGTATACTCAAATTTCTACCTCAACTTGATCATTCCTTGTCCTCTAACCATAGTTATCTTTTTGCTGCACACCACACACCCCACCTCCAAATGTCCAGCCAAACGTGCTGAAATACTACCCCACGTTCAACAAGGCACACCAACCTGGCTTCACCATGCCGCAACACTGGAATAGTTTTAAGACATCCAAGGACTTCTCTGCTACCAAATCTAATAAATCTAATGTACAGTTTTTAGTCCCTGTCTCAAAGGACTTTTGAAACAGCTCATGATACTGTTGACAACTCCCTCTTTCTTCAAACTTTTTTTGAAATACCACACTCTTTTAGCCTCTTCCAGCCAGCAGTTAAATGGTAAGAGTCCATTCAATACTTGGTCTTAGACCCATCTCTTTTTTTCACTCTCTCTGTTTCTCCTATGGTCATCTCACCAAACCTGTAGCTTTAAACACCATCTGTATGTGATAAGTAACAAGTGACGGCACCCATACTTTTCCAGATCAGACCTCCCCTCTCAATATCAGCCCTGTGTGTAAAATACTGATGTTGCCACTTTTATAGTTCATTACTTTTACTACTCCAATTCTTACCAAATAAGAAAAAAGAAATTGTCAGTGTACTACAAACAACTTTCCTCTAAATGAAAAGGAGAGGGAAACAGTTTCTCTTTTTTGGATTAGTTTTTAATTCTTAAAGGTTTCAGTGGACACTTAAATATCAAAATAGGTATCTGACCAGAAATATAGTACGTTCTAGACTCACAGACTTAGAGAATGAACTTATGGTTACCAGTGGGGGCGGGGGGAAGGGGAAGGGGGAGGGATGGATTGGAAGTGTGAAAGTGTGGGAGTGACTTGTACACCCTGCTATATTTAAAACAGATAACCAACAAGGACCTACTGTATAGCACAAGGAACACTGCTCAATATTCTGTAGTAACATAAATGGGAAATGAATTTGAAAAGAATAGATACATGTATAACTGGATCACTGTGCTATATGCCTAAAACTAACACAACATTGTTAATCAACTATGCTCCAATATAAAAATTTCTTAAATAAAATAAAAAAAAAAACTTTCCATCAAAAAAATAAAGTTCTTAATAATTAAGATCCTTTATAATGTAAATTGATTTTAGATTTATTTAGCAATACACATCTTAAAATTTTAGTTTTTCAGTTTCCAATATCCAAAAATTAACTTGTTTTGAATTCACTGATTTAAATTACCCTTTACATATCAAAGGTCATAACTCATACTCTGCTTGCCCTAAAAAAAAAAATACAACTGAAACACAAAGGCTAGGCTTATTGATGATTTCTCAGTAAAAAAATTCTTAAAAAATCAAGCTATTGTTTCTTCCCTAACAGCAGAATTTTCTTCAGTATTTTAGAGACAACCTAGGATGAAGACAGATTTCTTTTTAAAGTGATGAACAACAATAAAGCTTTAGGAAAAAATACTTATCCAAGCTTTAAAAAAATTACAATTAGAAACCTTAACACTGCTTTCACTGGCTCTGTAACCGAGAGTGCAGTATTGTCTTCTGTGTACATCCTCATCATGGGCACACCAACACACTTTTCATTGATAAATGCTTTAGGTACACATTACACTAAAATGTCAGTTATTTTCTTTCTTCAGACATCCCAGTTACTAAGTTCACAAGACTATCATCTCAAGTATACAAAGTAGTGTAGATGGTCTTTGCGACATCACTGGACAAGGATGTTAATACCCATGAAAGATGATTGTGCAGTGCTCAGAATGATTTATGATGTTTTTTCCAAAGTTGAATAAAGGTGGTTATCATTGTACAAAGAAAAATCTAGACAGTGCAACTTTTGAATACAGTTAGAATATAATAAAACACATTTCTGGCAAAGCCTATTACCAAATATATTCATTTTTATACAAATTTATTCTTTTTACAGTTAAACTGGTAAAGACTTGGCAAAAGTATCTTAGCTCAGCAATTTCAGGCCATAGTAGGCAAAAGACAGTAACCTACATAATTTTTTAAAATTTGGGAGGAGGGGAAAATGTTTGGGCTTATTATTTTGGTTTACTGGTGCTTTAAAGAACAACTGAGCAAAGCTGTACCAAACTATCTCTTTAGGTCTATGGCTGCTACAATATTGTTTCCAGGTAGACTTAAGGATGCTCAAATATGGACACTTTTTGAAGGGGGAAATGTTCCAGTCCCTTAAAATAACTTCTGATATTTTTCTGTTACTTGAAGATTCTACAGTTGCAAAAAGCAGTTTCTGAGCATAAACCACAACCACATCCTTCCACTCATTCATTAAACAAATATTTATTAATCAGTTTTATCAAGAACCATGTTAGGGACGTTTCAGCCCTCCCAGAGTTGGTATTTTTATAGTAGAGGCTAGAGATGACAGGTAGGTTTTCTATCTTCTATCCAGGGCATTTTCTACTATACCAAGAAGCCTCTATTAGTTGTTTAATCCAGTCAAAAAAAAAAAAAAAACAGTTGATACCTCTTTTCAAGTCACAGCCTCTCTGTGACAGCTTCCTAATCTGTAAAATGGAGATAATAATCCCTGCCCACCTGTACCATTTCCTTGGAGTCTCAAGACTGTAAATAAAGATCAATGTGTTACAGCCACATAGAGCAGCTGAGGTTTCTCGGGCTTGACTATCAAGCCAACTGATACAGCTTGATTATAATACAGCAATTTAAGTTTCAGTGCCATGTTAGAAATGTAAGAGGGTGACTCACAGTTACACATTTCAAAAGGATTAGTAGGAAAATTATTCCTAGATGGCCTGGCTTTTCAATGCCCAGCCACTTCTCAACAAGAACAAGATTACACACTCAGCTGACCCTATCAGAGCAAAGGCAGCATTTTCCCTGAGGCTGTACATGCTCTCAGTGCCCAGTCAATGCTGCTCCTGTGGCACCTTCTGGGAAGCTCAAACCCAAATATATTCATTTTTTATGAATGTTATAAAAAGGTCCTCCATGTTATACGGAGGACCAAAACCCATGCCAGTGAGCATCCCTTAACTCCTCTTGCAACTACGGGTACTCCTCCTTTTGTCCCCACACTGCATCTCTGAAACATATCTTGCATTAAATCTTGATCATGTTTTATGGATCCATTATGAATCCATGCTTCTGTGTTAAGGTTCATTTATTTAGAGAAACAAAATTTTCTTTTTTTTTTTTTCTTTTTTTTCTTTTTTGTTGCTGCGTGCGAGCTTTCTCTAGTTGTGGCGAGCAGGGGTTGCTCTTCGTTGTGGTGCACTGGCTTCTCATTGTGGTGACTTCTCTTGTTGCGGAGCACAGGCTCTAGGCACGCGGGCTCAGTAGTTGTGGCTCACGGGCTCTAGAGTGCAGGCTCAGTGGTTGTGGCACAAGGGCTCAGCTGCTCCACGGCATGTGGGATCTTCCTGGACCAGAGCTTGAACCTGTGTCCCCTGCATTGGCAAGCAGATTCTTAACCACTGCACCACCAGGGAAGTCCATAGGGAAACAAAATTTTCTATTAGCATTATCTCTGCAACTAGAAAGTGGTTATTAAACTAATACATTAACTTACATAGTTAATGTGAGGATTGTGTAAGATAAGGTATTCGTTTACATAAAAAAAAAAGCTAAAATTATTGAAGATGAAGAAAGCTGCAAAGGAATAAAGATAGGATATAATATGAGACGGCTTTATTTTTTCAATATGACAAAATTATATGCACTGGCTGATCATTTTCTGGCTGCCGCAAAATGTGCGTCAATCATTTACCCTGCCAAATGAAGACTAGGGAACTACACTGCATCCTAGCATTTTGATCTATGAAATAAAATTTGGATCCCAATCACAACTGATGTTACTTTTTACACAGTAAATCAACCTTACCAAATAATCTTAAGCAACAGAAAAAAAAAAAACTACCTGAACTGGAAAACAATGTCGGGGGGGCAGATAATAGCTTATAAAATTTTGCATGCATTTAACAACTACTTATTTAGAAGATGCTATGTACAGGGTAGTAGCTATGGTAGAAAACAGAGAAATTTTTAAATATACAGAACTGTCTACCCTCATTCAAGTTATCCGATTTCAAATTATTCTGGCAGACCATATCATCTAAATGCTAAAAATTTCTGTTAATTACAACTACCAAAAAGGTCACAAGTTCAACATGAAGGGTGATCACACATAAATAGAACTGAAATAATTCATTCCAGAAGTTTTAAATTCTCCCCAATTAATATTTGTACTAAATGAAAAACAAGATGGAAAAGCCTATTTAGCAGTGTAACAATCTGCCTTAGTAGTTTAATACACTTTACTTCCATCTTTTTCTGAGCAATTCTCTTACTATTTCCTATAACTACAAACACACTTGGAAAATATAACAGGGAAAAGGATGATTTTTTTCTCCATGACTTTTAAAGAGTTTGACTCTGGATAAGAATTGATTTATAGGTTAGGCAATAATTTGGTTTTGCATATTTGGGGTAAGGTGAACCCTGGCATAGAATCCAACCCAATTCAAGTTTATTGTGATATACACAAGATTTTTTGTGCAAAGTAATATTGCAAGATACATCAAAATAGTAGTTTTTCTACTGTCAAGAAACAAAAGTTTCATACAAAATACAGTTGTACATAATCTAGGTTTGGCTATCCATTACTCATGGGGTAAAATAAGAATTCGTAGTATAGGAGACCCTCATAATCTCTCTGGCTTCCTTTAATTACAGCCAACATTTACTGAAAGCCTACTGTGTTCCAGACACTTCCCTAAATGCTTTCACACCCTATTTCCCTGAACTGGCACATCTTTGAGAGATAGATCTAATCTCCACTTAACAAATGTGCGAACAGTCTTTTGACAGGTTAACTTACCCCAAACCATGTAGCTATTAATGTGGCAATGCAGAGAATCTTCTAAATGGTAGAATTCCACATATTACAGTGAGCCAAGGTGAATTATTTTAAGTTACCTATTTTGGGCAAGGAGACATTAGACAAATCGCCCAACTTAAGAAACTGTCCTGCTCAAACTTCCCAATTCCTCAGCTATTTTCACTCTTTACCTTGCTTCATCCTTCCCTCCTTCCTCTGCTTCCAAATCTACAGAAGCTAAGGGTTTCTGACACAGTCCTCACAAAAATGACAGCAGAAGTTCTGCGCGGTGTATGACACCAGAGGGTATTTTTTAAAATCTCTTTGCTCTTTGTAGAAATTCCCCCAGGGTCTACAGTGTGTGCGAAACTCTTTGCCCTAGCCCTACAGGACTGTTACAGACAGCTGGATCAGACCTCCTACGGAGGAGAAAAAATTGCTAGTGCACAGATATGACCCACCTGGAAGGCACGTAAAATGTTTAATATGAAATTGTGTCCTAAATAGAGTTATACGAGTTATTTAACTTTAGGAGCTTATTTGGAGGCTATGGTGGTAGACAGGGTAGTTAAAACAGACCAATAAATCGTTCAGTTTCTATGTTACCTAGAATTTTCTTTTTCCAATTAAAAACGGACATTAGCAGCGCAAGCTAGCAACTCCTTTTGATCAAATGCTCTGGGTCATACTAGGTTCCTTCTTCCCGTACATGCTTTACCATTGCAACCTCTTCACCCCTTGGTCCACTTACACATCCATGCCCTTTCAGGAAGGCTTGAAAAAGAAAATTATCCACACAGAATTCTTGAGATTTGTCATTAATGTTTTATTACCACGCATAGTAAGATTTGACATGATTAAAGAAAAAGTAAATATTAGTCTGTTTTAGAAGTCTCTGTATTTTTCCAATCATACACCACTTTATTATTTCTATTAATTTTCCTTGAAGTTTTTATACACCTTCAAAATCCTATCCTTTAAGTTAGAAAATTACTGAAAGAGTTCTATCAAATATTTAATTTGATATAATACTGCTTTATTGCTGAAATGTTGATTTTAAAGTATTTTCTCCTGGGGGACTTTTTGCTTGCTATTCCCTGTCTTTAACACACTTTGAAGATGGCTGGCTCCTTCTCAAACTTTAGGTCTTAGCTCAAGTGTAGTCTCCTTCCCAGACCACCCAACACAGAGTTTCTTCTCAGCAGTGCCCCTTTTTTCTTCTTCATAGCATATATCACACCCAGTATTTTTTTTTTTATTCAGCTCTTGTAATCTATGTACCTACCTCCACTCCTTCAATATGTATTAACATGGAAGGTTCACAAGGGTACAGACCTCTCCCTGTCATTTTTAATCAAAGACATAGTGAATGAATATTGAGTCTTTATGGGCAATACCTGTTTTCCAAATAATGTCCTGAAATAGTAACAAGTAAAATTTTAAGTGTCTGCTCCTGAGTCAGATCCAAGTTCAAAATCTAGCTCTGCTATCACTAGCTATGTGAACTCTGGCAAGTTAACACCTCTGGCCCTCAGTTTCCACATCTATAAAATGGAGATAATATTACCTATCCCATAGTGTTTGAGAAGATAAAGTGAGAAAATATCATGATTGTATAGAACACAAAAACTCTCATACACTGCTGGTGGGAATATAAATTGGTACACAACTTTGGAAAAGAAGTTTGGGCATTATCTTCTTAAGCTGAAAAAAATGCATACCTTTTAACCCAGCAATTCTACTCCTAGATATATCCCTATAGATAAACAACACTTAAATGAAGTAGGACACTTATATTAAAATGTTCATATCAGCATTGCTAAGAATTGCCAAGGACCAGAAACAGTCTCAAACATCCACAACTACAGAATTGTAGCATTTCATATAATGGAAGATAATTAGCAATACACATGAATGAATTATAAATATACACAAACATAACAGTGAGCAAAAGATGACAGATAAAAAAGCACTGTGTGATTCCATATAAAGTTTTAAAGCAGGCAAAACTAGACTAATGGTCTTCCAGAATACATAAAGGTGACAAAAACAAACAAACAAACAAAATACCAAGACCCAGACCCAAATAAATGATCACCATTAAGTCAGGACAGTGGCTACTTTTGGCACAGGTAGATCAGAATGGGGTGCACAGAGGGTTTCTGCAGTGCCAGCAATGTTCTATTCCTTGATCTGGGTGGTGATCACTTGATTAAGTTATGCATTTAGGCTTTACATTTTTTTTCTCTGCTATATACCACAATCTAAAAAGACCTTTAGGGCTTCCCTGGTGGCGCAGTGGTTAAGAATATGCCTGCCACTGCAGGGGACACGGGTTCGAGCCCTGGTCCGGGAAGATCCCACATGCCACGGAGCAACTAAGCCCCATGCGCCACAACTACTGAGCCTGTGCTCTGGAGCCCACGAGCCACAACTACTGAAGCCTGTGTGCCTAGAGCCCGAGCTCCGCAACAAGAGAGGCCACTGCAATGAGAAGCCTGCGCACCGCAACAAAGAGTAGTCCCCGCTCGCTGCAACTAGAGAAAGCCCACGCAGTAACAAAGACCCAACACAGCCAAAAATAAAATAAAAATTTAAAAATAAATAAATAAATAAAACCATGGGGAAAATGTCTAAAAAAATAAAATAAAAAGACTTTAAAAGATTAAAAAAGAAAATGTATTAACTGCTTGGTACATTGTCTGACATTAACAGGGTAAGTGATTGATAAATTTTGGCTATTATTATAAACAACAAATAAGTGATTATTTCAACTGCCTATGGGGTGAGTTTAAATAACTGGATGTTGAACAAATACACAAAAATAAGTACTGCAAAACATTATTAATCTAGACTCTACTACACTGCTTCCTATAATACTGGCAGTTTAAGATTACCTCTGGAAGAATAAACAAAAACACTGACCTATACATAGAAATATGGCATCTCCATTCTGAATGGTGGTAAAAGATTTATTACCTACACCATCAACAAGTCAATAGGATATAGTGTGAAGAACCTGGCTTTGAGGACCAATGATCACGCTACTAGAAATCTTTTGTACCTTCTCTAGTGCTAAAAATGTGTTTAATAAATGAGAGCTTCCTCCCTGTGCTGTTTGCTTTGGTGGCAACTGATAAGCACATCATAGCAACACTAGCTAGGGTTAATATCAGATTGCACAGTAGGAGAACAGAAGCAAAACTTCTGGGCCTAGCTTTATTTAAGCAAATTAAATCACTGTTACTGACAGCCAGAGGAGTGGGGAATCTTCATTTCAGGGCACAGTTAGTATAAAAGAATTCACTGCTTTCTTTACAAGCAGCTTATTATTGATTTAAAAAAAACCCAAAATTACACTTCAAAAAAGTTAAAGTTCACCAAAAAATGGTATTTAAATCCTAAAAACAAACTTCTGAACTGAAGTATCCATCAAGATACTTTAGATAAAAATTTCTCATATAGTTTAATAGCATCTTCTTAATACCAAAGTAAGCTAAAGTGTTAAATTAATATTATGAAACAAAGCCAAATCAGTAACTAAAAATGGATGCATACATATGCAAGTTTAGATGCCAAAGTGGCTGGGCTAATTCTAACCATTTTTTCATTAAGTACTAGCCAATTATATCACCCCAAAGCTACCAACATTTCCTATCCGTGCTGTCGGTGATTGGTGTATTCAGTGTAATGCTCCCCATACAGACTATGCTCTCAAAACAAAGTATTGTTTTACAGGAATCCAATCTGCTCTGGTTAACAATGGTCTATTAATATCCAGTGGCATTAATGCAAAGCTCAAAACTCAAGTGCCACAGATAAAAGTGGATGCTGTGACCATGTGACTTTACAATGAACCAAGTCAGAACTGCTGATTGCAGTCAAAGAATTCAGTCCTCTACCTAGCCTATCATGTTCAAGACTGAGTTACAACAAAATGCATTATGCATAGCATCATTTATACATTATTTCAAATCCCACACAACTTGCTAATGTCAACAAATAGCTTAAAAACATTTTAATTCAAGTTACCAGAAAACTTATATTATTAAGTGATACTGCAAGGTATAACTGTGTCATTTACATTTCAAATTGTTTCATTTTTAAAATAAGGAGAACCAAAAGTTGTCAAAGATATAAATATATGACTTACAATATCCTAAATGGGTAAAGTATTAGAAAAGCAATATACATGGAGAAACACACGATAACAAAAACTACATTTAGCACATGGTATGCACTTGGTAGTTCATGTATTTCTCACATGAATATGTGCTATTTCTCACTATGAATTATCATCTTTCCCATTTTCTGTAGAAGGAAACTGAGAACCTGAAGTGGCAAGTTCTTTTTCTGAAGGTCACACAAGCATTAAGCGGAAAGGCCAAGATTTAAACCCCTGACTGACAGCTAAACTATCTATGTATGGAATAAAAACTAGGACAGATTGAAAAAAAGCAAAGACCAGAAAGGAAATACTCTTAGATAGATACAGCTGCACTGAGTTTGCTTTCTTTTTCAACTGAGAGCACTTCCCCAAGTGTGTGTAACTTGGACGGCTTAAAGTGAAGCCTTCCTAGCTTGAAATATTAGAAAAGAGAGCCCAAGAGCCAAAAGACGAACTAGAAATTAAGTGGGAATCTCTAGAAAAAAAAAACAGAATGATAGCGAGGGTAAGCCCCAAATCTCAGGTGACCACTAAATCACACAGGTACAGGGGAGGATCTGCACCACACACATACACACACACACACCCCCAAAGAGACAGGCTAAAAAAGCAGCAGCTGAAAACACAGGACACAACAGAGATATCAGGTACTGCATAGTGGGGAAAGAGAACTCAGTGTGCAGTTTGAATCTAGGCAACTTAAGTACCTGTTAGAACAAAAAACAATAATCTTTAGGAGAATACTGAAAAAAACAACTACCCAAAGTTGCTACAATGTGTTATCTACATACAAGTCTAGTCTTTAACCCAAAATATTACTGAACAGGAAAATATAACCCATAATCAAGAAAAAAAGTCATTAGACATTAACTCCAAGTGGGCCCAGATGTTAGATATGAGAGACAAAGACTTCAAAATAGCTATAATGAATATATTAAAAAATTAAAGGTAAATACGGTATCAGTGAGTAACAGATGGAATCTCAACAGAGCAATGGAAGCTATATTTTAAAAATTAGAGATTCTTAATCTGAAAATCAAAATAAAAAATTCATTAGATGGATTCAACAGCAGAGTGGAAATGGCTGGAGGTAGCAGTGAAACCCATTAACCTACAGATACAAGAAATTTAAACCCAAAAAGGATCCACACAAAGAGAAAAGCCCCTATGTACAAATTCCTGAAAGCCAAAGGTAAAGAATATATCTTGAAAGCAACCACAGAAAACCAATGTATCATATACAGATGAGCAATGGTATGATTAATGGCTGTCTTATCGGAAACAATCGTGGGCAGAAGACACTGGAAGTGCATACTCAAACCACTGAAAGAAGAAAACCCTGGCAACCAGGAAACTGACATCCAGCAAAACTATCCTTCAAAAGTGAAGTAAAGGCATCTTCAGATAATAAAAACAAAGAATTTTGTTGCCAGTTGACCTCCCTTACAACAACTACTGAAGGAAGGGAAATAGTATCAGATGGCAACACAGAGCTACAAGAAGAAATGGAAGAAAAAAAAAAAAAAGGAAATAAAACACCATATAAGCATTCTTTCCTCTTTTTTTTAAAGTCGTAGGACTTTTGTTGAAAACAAAAAGTACAACACTGTATTGCTGGGTTTGTAATTTACATGATGACCAAAGTACTAAGAAAAGTATTCTGTTTTAAGGTTCTTATATTTTAGCTGAAAAAATTCAATATTCTCTGTAAGTGGAACAACCACTGAAATAATAATGCAAAGAGATATATAACAAGAAAGTAAATAGAATTAAAATGGATATTAAAAAAGATCTGATTAGCATAGAAGATGGCAGGAAAAGAGGATGAGAGGAACAAAAACGGGTACGAAAACCAACAAATAGCAAAATACCATGCCTAATAACAGCCAAATCACAATAAATGTAAATGAACTAAAGAGTCTGCAGAGAAAATGCAAGTTATGGTACACATATCATACGGTACACGTATGAGAGTATCATAAAAACATTCACTTAAATAGAAGATTACTATGGGTGACATAGGAAACTGATTACTTATGATCAGTTATTTAATGCTAGGTGGGAAGAGTAGGATATAAAATCATAATTTTTACATGTATATAAAAATGCAAAAGTGTTAAGGATTTGAGGTCTTTAACTTTCTCTGTTTTTCAAACCTCCTATATTATCTTCTCTTCATAATGATACGGTAATAAACATTTTAAATAAACAAAGTACAACGAAACCCTTGGAGTAAATTTTTAAAGTGTTGGTTCCGAAAAGGACTAATACTTAGCCTCTTAAAATGCGATACTCTAGGATGACATGAGACAGAAATTTTCCAAAAATGTGTAGTTGGCTGACTCTTTTTGTATTGAGATTTAAAACACCATGGTTACTTTGTGCCAGCACTATGCTAGATGGAGATACTGTGACAACCAAAACTCAGGTCCTGTCTCTGCGTCTACTCAAGAGCTATTCTAGACTGCTATTTTCTGCTTTTTATGATTTTCTTATTTTCTATCTGTATAATGTGCTGGTCATCTTTGAATCCACCTCTGCCAGTGTTCATTTTCCCTTCTAATCTGCCCTCGTTCTGAAAACCAGAAGGCCATATTTGTTATAACTGTGTATAAAGTTTAACTATGTAGTCCCCAAGTGCAGGTGTGCTGAACCCTTTTAAATGAGGCCTTTTGGTTGTTATTGTTGCTGCTTTGCTTAATTACTGAATCAGCTTTGTTTCTAATCAGCATATCTGCCAAATAATTGGGACTGAAATAGGTGAAACGATAATTTTTCAAGTCCTACAAGCCAAATCTATTATTTCTGGAAATTTACAGGTAAGCCAGTACTAAGAATAATTTATCATAAAGCTTAACTTCTAAAATAGTATAGCCTGATTATTTATGTCTGAAACCATTAGGTTCTATAAAAGAGAGGTAATATCTCACTCCAGCTATTCCATGTGAACTCATCAGTTAGTACTTGTGTGTCTGACTTCCCTACAGGATTTGTCCTAGCACCTCACATGTGAGGTTTCATTAACATGTCTATGTTTAAATCCAGCATCTACCACTCACTGGCTGTGAGATTTAGGCAAGTTGCTATTAGCCTCTGAGTTTGTCTATCTGTAAACTAACTGGTTTGGAAGATTACTGTGCACAGACTACAGACTGCTCCTGAAACATGACAGGTGTTGAATAACTGGTAACATTATACAATTCATTATACAGTTATCTAAGGGTTAAATCCAGATCTTTGATAGGTTCCTATAGTAGGATGTTTCAAAACTGACAATCAGCATATCAAAACAAACAAACAAAGCAACAAAAACCCCCACAACTATGTACTACTGTCATTAATGATAACCAAAGTCTGTCTAGGACATTGGTTCTGAAACCTGGCTCTCTGGGAATCACCAGGAAAGCTTTTTTAAAATGGCATGTATATTCTTTGGGAGAGAGGAATCTGTAATTTTTCTCCAGGTAATTCTTTTAGACATTTGGGAATCACTGGTCCAAAAGAAAAGGGAGACAGAGAGCTAGTTCCAAAGAGATGCAGCCTTACCAAGTATTAGTTAAGTGCTTAGGCAAACAACAACCTTGCAAAATATGACTGCTACTCTAAGACCTTCTGAAAACCCATCTCCTCCAAAGATAGATTTGAAGACCAAATACAGATACATGAGTTAAGAGTGCTTTGGAAACTTAACACTTTATACAATATTAAGAAATTCTTCACAGCCTTTCCAATATTAAAGACCCTTTCCAATATTAAAGATCTCCATTCTCAGAAAGAGATAAATTCCAGTGATTCAAAACAAATGTTTCATTGAGGGCCTAATATGTTTAGACAACTTTATTTAAGGAAGGATCTCATGCAAAATTAGAGAAAATTTGACTGTTTAATAATTTTAAACTAGTGGTGACTATTTAACATGTAAGAAAAGGAAGGGAGAAATCCAAGAAAGGAGGAATGAGGGAAGGGAAAAGTTCCTTTAAATATCACTTCCCCTGACAGCACTGGCTAACTGATTTCTCTGTGATGAGGGAAATGTTCTGTATCTTCACTGTCCAGTATGGTAGCCACTAGCCAACATGTGGGTATTGAGCACTTAAAATTTGGCTCAAGTAAATGCATTTTTAACTTTTAACTTATACTTAGTTTAGGGACTTCCCTGGCGGTCCAGTGGTTAAGAATCCGCCTTCCAATGCAGGGGACATGGGTTCAATCCCTGGTCAGGGAACTAAGATCCCACAGGCCGCAGGGCAACTAAGCCCACACACCACAACTAGAGAGCCCACATGCCTCAACTACAGAGCCCACGCGCTCTGGAGCCCGTGCGCCACAACTACAGAGCCCACACACTCCGGAGCCCATGCACTGCAACTACTGAGCTGGTGCTCTGGAGCCCACACACCACAACTAGAGAGAAGTCTGCATGCTGCAATGAAAGATCCCGTGTGCTGCAACTAAGACCCAATGGAGCCAAAAATAATAAATAAATAAATAAATATTAAAAAAATAAAAAAATTTAGTTTAACAGCCAAATGTGACTAGTGGTTATAGTACTGAAAAGTGCAACCCTAGAACATTTAAACATTTACATTACACTTTTGGGAGATACAGATAAGAAAAGCAGAAGAAATTAAAAAAAAAACTTACTATGATTCCATTTATAAGAAACCTTGTTATACTTAAATTTTTTAAAAAATATTTTTCTGTTGGGAAAAGATCTATCCATACAGTGAAACTGAGGGGTCCAAATATTTTCTACTTTATCTTCAATGAACTAAAACACAACTGCCATGGGAATTAAAACCAAAATAGCAAGAACTTACATAGTATTAAACTGTAGGACATTGGAATTAACATCAACTGGGAGTCAAAACGGTTGCTGCAAGTTCCAACCGTGGCTCTGCCAGTTACAGGTCTTATGATTTTGGACAGGTTACTTAGTTCTCTTGTGTCTTAAATTCCAAATGTGCAAACTGGGGCCATCTGCCTGTCAAATGTCCTTTAGGGATTCTAGATGACAATATAAGGTACATAAAAGAGTTTAAGATTCTTCTGTATTACAATAATTTATAAAGAATAGTTCTATTATTCAATGTGTATTGATTGAGGGTCTACTATGTAGTAGGGACATAATGACAAACAGTCACAGACATAGTCTGCTTCTCATGGAGCTTGAAGTCGACTCAAGTTTACTCAAATAACCATCTTAACAAACATACTCCCACTAACTGAAATAAGGGCTAGAAGAGAAAAGAGGTTTGTCCTAGACTGGAGGATAAAGGCTTCCTCTCTCAGGAAATATAAAGATTGAAGTGAAATATTAAGACTGAAAAGTTATCAGTGTGGTATGGGGGAGAAGGGAGGAAGAATTCATGGATACTATTACATACAAAGGCACTATGGCCAGAGGAAGTACTGTGCCATTGAGAAACTGAAACACTAAAGAAGAGGCAGGCCAGAGCTAGACAATGCAGGGCTAATTTTAAGCCAAGGAATAACATGATCAATTTTGTTTTAGAAAGATCACTCCAGGCACAATAGTAATAGGAGGGCATAGTGAATAGGGGAAAGCAGAGAAGGCTACTGGAGAAATATATGCTACAGACTGCTCTAGGATGGTAGCAGTGAGGATGAAAATAATATTTAGGAAATAAAAGTGATACAAAGAACTCGGTGATGAACTGGATGTAGAGAGGTGAGAAAAAGTGTCAAGGATGACTCAGTTTTCTCACTTGTGCAATACGATGAATGGTGGTACCATTCACAGACACACAGGGCACACTGGAAGAGGGCCTGGGTGGTTTTGTTTTCAGAGGCAGAGGAAGAAAAATCTTAAGTTTGTGAGTGTGGGGTGTCTTTTAGAAAGGAAGCAAAAACGTCCAGCAGGCTCTGGATGCCCAGAACTCACAAACGGGGTATTAGTAGGAGACAAAATTTGGGCAGCCATTAGCCTACAGGTGATATAGACAGGGGATATACAGAGAGAGAAGACAGCAGAGGAAGAAGGAAAGCCAGAATCAAGCCTAGAGGATGGCCAGTTTAGAGATGAAGGAAAATGCAGAAGACACTGGGCTGAAAGAGCCAGAGAGAAAGAAGGAAAACTAAAGGAGAGAGTGGTGTTACAGAAGCCAAGGAAGTATCAGGAAGACTTCAAAAGAATATCAAATGCTGCTGGAAGGTTGAATGTTGCTGAGAAAAAAGGTTTGCTGGAATTGGTGATAAGGATGGAGGAGGTCACTGGTGACTTTAATAAGAACTATTTAGGTGAGGGGCTTCCCTGGTGGTGCAGTGGTTAAGAATCTGCCTGCCAATGCAGGGGACACGGGTTCAAGCCCTGGTCCGGGAAGATCCCACATGCCACGGAGCAACTAAGCCCGTGTGCCACAACTACTGAGCCTGAGCTCTGGAGCCCGTGAGCCACAACTACTGAGCCCATGTGCCACAACTACTGAGCCTGCGTTCTAGAGCCCGTGCTCCGCAACAAGAGAAGCCACCACGATGAGAAGCCCGCGCACCACAAAGAAGTAGTCCCCGCTCTCCGCAGCTAGAGAAAGCCCGCGCACAGCAACGAAGACCCAATGCAGTCAAAAATAAATGAATTAAATAAATAAATAAATAAAAGAACTATTTAAGTGAAACGATGGGGTAAAAGTCATGCTACAGTAGATGATCAGGGTCCTCATAGGTCCTTTAAGTCTTCCTCCACTGGAGTACAATAAAGCCTGCTCTACCAAGCTACCTACCCGCAAAAAAGCTCCAAAGTGACTCGCACACTAAACTCTGTTAGAAGCTACATCATTGAAGGAACCAATTCATATCAGCCCAACAAAGAACCATCCAGAGGTTTCTAGTATTCTTACTCTAGATGAATAGCTAATTTGTCAGTGTTCAGGAACAGCATAGTGAAAATTTAAGGCAGAGAAATTTCTGAGCCCAAGGGTACTATGACTACACCAGCCACAATCAGCTTCTGCAGAGAGACAAGATTCCACTAAGCTATGTTTGCCTTTCAGACTTCCCCCTTCTTCTAATCAGAAATCCTCAAGTCCTCCATGGGCTCCAAGTTTTTCATAATAGCTTTAAGAAAGCACTGTTACAGGTTCTAGTGAAAAATGGAAGAATCATAAATCCAATGGCAGATGATAAATTTCATATTTAATGAGAAACCATTGATATATTTTTAACTTCAGTATTTAAGTAGTTTTCCTTGTCCATTCCTCACTCTCTCACTTTGTGGAGTCAACCCACTAGTTCCCCACCCCTTCATACTCTATTTGAAAAACTACCGGTTCTCATGGTTTTACCTGAAATTTGTAGCATAAAAGCACATTTTTATACTACAAATTAAAACCCATTTTCTTAGGTTCTATTATTTCCCAAACCAGTAGCTGCAATTTTATAAGTGTTTGCTCCATTGTAGAACTAATTTGTAGAATGAAACCCAACTCGAGTCCACCTCCCAAACTTGCTCTTCCCAGTCTCCCACCTCTTCATAAATATCAACTCCATTCTCAACAGGGGAAAACACCCCACCCAAACAGTCACCAAATCCCAACAATTCCACCTTTTAAACATATCCAGCATCTAAACACCTGTCATTGTATCAAACACTATCACCTTCATAAAAGTCATCATCATCTTAACTAAAACATTGCAATAGGCTTCTAACTTGTTTCCCAGCTTCCACTCTTACCCCCTTACAGGATACTCTCCACACAGCATAAGAGTGATGTTTTAAAAATGTAAGTCAGGTCATGTCAAGTCTGTGCTCAAAGCTCTCCATGATTCCCTACATCACTCAGGGTAAAACCCCAAGTCTTCATCACGATCTACCAAGTTCTACACTGTTTGTTTTTCACTATTGCTCTAACCTCCTCCCCTATGACTCTCCTGCTAGCCACTCCAGTCTTGCTGGCCCTCTTGTTTCTCAGTCATGCCAAGCATACCCCAGGCACACTACCATCTCAAGGTCTTGGTGTTTGCAGTCCTCTGCCTAGTGTTCTTCCCCTCAGGTGTTTTCACGGGCTGATCTTTCACTCCCGTCTAGTGTCTGCTCATGTACCAGAGGGGGCTTCTCTAACTCCCCCAGAATAACACCACCCCAGCTATCAGCATCTATCACCTTTCGGTTTCCTTACGGCAGTTACATCTGACCTATCTGTTTACTCTCTCCTACTGCTAGAATGAAAGCTCCACAATTCAGTTGTGCTCACGGCTGTAACCCCAGCACTCAGAACAGGGCTATTATTGATGATCAAGATTTGTTGAATAACTAAATTCATATTCATTTCACTTCAGCATGGAGCCAATTTGATTAGTGCTACAGACTTTACAAACACGTATGAAACATGTAATCAAAAATTAGTGAAAACAAACACACTCAATACATAAGAACCTAGAAACGCTCTTTTGGTCCTTCAAATTCTGGCCTAACAAGATTGGGAATGTGACGATGAACACAAACACACATAGAGAAGACACTGATTACGACAGCAGCGTACAGATTTTTTGCCAGATTTTAAATCCCCAAATTTATCTTTCCTTCTCCCCAGGCAGTTAGTTGGTATATACTTGGAGAATGTGTACAGTCTTACAGGTAAACCAGACTTCAGCTCTGGTGTCATGGGTTTAGAGGGTGGGGCCCCTGGCAAAATTGTGAAACAGTGCAAGTTTGTGCCCTGCACAAATATTTCTGATCAAGGTCCCACCTTTACTCATTCCTGGACCTACTCTATTCCTTATCCCCAGGGATGTGACCCATTCTGGTTCCCCCAGGGCGACCTTCAAAGACTCAACCTCTGTACTGACATGATTAGTAGTGTGTGGAATTTCTTGTCCAAGACTCAGCACAGCCCATTTAGAGCAGCAGCTACACTTGTTTAGTGTTTTAAAGTCCCTGTTAAGTGGGAGGAACTGCCCACCCTGATACACTCGATAAACGAATCTTTATTAACTACCTATTCTCTGTCTGGAGATGAATGAGACACCAGCTCAGATCCTAGTGAAAGAGACAGTCATATTAGTCAGTAATTACATTATCACAAGAATTCCTCCTCTTTTCTCTCAGTTGTGTAACCATTCTACTCTCAGGAGGTCAAGATAGAAGAGTGATGTCGGCAACCCCCAACATGTCCCCCTCAACATCCCTGCCATCTCAGAGCAGGTCCAGGGGATAGGGAGAAAGAAGAAATAACAAGAAAGAGGAGCTACTATGTCCTGGCATTAATAAGAAAAACCTGGGTGTGAATGCCAGCTGTACCACTTCCTGTTGAGAGTGGCATTAAGCAATTTCTTCACTTTTTATAACCCCATTTTATCATGAGTAAAATGTGTATAAGACTTATTTCTTAGGAATTAAATGAAAAAACCAACAAGTTCAGCGAAACATGAGACACTTGATATAGCTGTTCCCTTGACCTTTCCCTTTTTATTAATGAGAGAGGCTAAAAGAGAGAGGCCACGTACAAAGATTTGACATACCACCAGCAAAAGGCTCCAAACCTTGGCCTACGGACAACTCTGCAACGGTAATGCAATCTTTTCAAACTACTTTAAAACTGCTTCTAATCCAGTAGGAGCTATTATGGATTCTCCACCACATACTTTTCCACATTTGATAATCATGCTTTCCATCATACATGTTGAAGTTGTCTATCAAATACTTATTTGTTTACCCCCCACTTTTTACTTTCTTCTTGTAGGGGCAGGAATCACTACTTCGGTTTTATTCTTTGAAATACTTAAAAAAAAAAAAATCAATTACTGGCATATCTCTGAAGACTTTGTGCCTTCTTTAAAACACTTTTCTCTCAGCTTCCCTGACACTGCTCTCCTGGCTATTTCTCACCAGCCTAACAGCTCCTTCTTAACTTCCTTTGCTAGTGTTGCCACAATCTCTAGTAGACCTTTAGGCATTCCCCAGGCCCAATCCCAGACCCTGTTTCTGTTCTCTTACTTACCCACTCTCCCCAAGTAATTTCATGCATGACTTTAGATGATAAATACATAAATATATATACACGTACATATGTATGTACATATATATGTATATACACATACACACATATATTTCATATACATATAAAATATATTCTGCCCCTTCTCCCTCAAAATGACTCTTGGACTAAGATATCTTGCAGGCTACTCAAAAGCATTCTTTCTTTCCTCCCCGATCTATATTCCTTCTCCAGCTTTTCCCATCTTAGGCAAAGTACCAACCATCTATTCAGCTGCTCAAGTCCAAAAGCTGGGAATCAGCTTCTCGTTCACTCCCACATCCAATCCACCTATATCCCGCTCATTCTGCCCCCAATCCTTATTACCTGTAAGGAGACCACAGTAAAAAGCTGCTTCCATTCTCACCCTTCTCCATCCAGCAATCAAAAGGTGTCAAAACAAAACAGACCATGTTGCTACCTCACACAAAACTCAATAACTTCCCACTACCTTTATAATAAAATCTCATACTGGCCTCCTCATAGTTCTTTGGACATACCACTCTCTCACCTCACTATCTACACAGATTTTGGTCCTTTGGCCTGGAATACTGTTCTGCCTTATCATCAACTTAGCCTTCAGGTTTCAGCTTCAATGTCATACTTTGTATACCCATCACACAGACGACTGTTTAAAAATGGATAAGTTTATGCTGTATTTTCTTGCTTTTGCACCTTTAAAATAATAAGGTGCTTTCATTTTGCACTCTAAGTTAAGAGTTGTTTATTACTTTATTTGGTAATATCTAATTACAGTTAAAAAAAAAAAAAAAGGCCTCCCCAACCCACCCCACTTAAAATTAGGTCCTATTATATCCTCACCAGCATTCTAACCCTTCTCTTTCATAGCACTGGGAAAAAAAAAGTTTGTAACTAGGTTATTTGTGCAACCATTTGGTTAATGTATGCCTAGAGTATGAGAGTCAGTATCTGTTTTGCTAATCACCGCATCATCCCGCAGTGCCACAGCCAGGTGGCCCACACCTGACAAACTCTTCTCCCCAATAAATATTCGATAAATGGAGAACTCATGGGTCCTGGCCCTAGAATGGCTGCATAATATAGCAAGACGCACCATGGTTATTTAACTATTCCCCTTCAGTTGGATTCTAGGCAAAATACTTTAAAAAGTCACAGTGCTGGGCAAAGAAAGGAATTCACGTAGAAGACACTACAGTCCTTTCCCCCAGCAAGTTTCTGGAGTGCTTTTCTTCTACTTCTTTTGTTCTTCCATAGTTCCTAGCACAAAGTTAGATCCATTGTAGATATTTAAGCATTCAGTGGCCCAAGCAGACTACATGACAGTCAATCAAGAGCTAAGATTAAATGTTATAGAATTCTAAATATTATGATTTCACCTAGAGCTACAAGCATTAGAAAAGGTTTTAAGGAGTTAAGAGTCAATCTAAAAAGTGAAGAACAACTTTTGGGAATCTAGCCAACCTATACTATCAGCCCTCCCCTGCCCTCCTTCAACATTGGTTTATCTATAGCCAGATTTGTACTCCTTAACATGACACATCTCTTTAATCCATTCGCTCAATTCCAAACAAAATTATCTTCAAGAGGAGGTTCTATGCTTATTTAACCTAATAAACCTTTTTCGCTGCCCATAAAGGGCCCAAATGGTAAAAGGTAAAAAACTACAAAGAATTCATTACACTACATGCTGCACAAATGAAAATCTGAACATAACATTTTAGATACTACATTCACTGAAAAAATGCAGAAATTAAGAGAATCTAAAACTGAAGTCCTAAAGTTTAACGATGTATTTTCTTAAGGGCCAATATAAGATTGAAATGGTAACTATACTAGCTATTATTTTGCAAGCGCTGAACGTACGCCTTTGCATACATTTTTTTCCCCTAATCTTCAAAATAACTCTGAAAGGTGAGGAAGCTGAGGCTGAAAAGCTAGGTGACTTCTTCAACTACTATACATCTAAACAATACAGGTGTTCTTTTTTATATACTGTTAACTGACCAAAAACACCAAACAAAAACCTGAAAATTTGGAGAACTGGAAGGGCTTTGTTATTGACAGAATTTAATTTAAAATAAAAAAAACTTTCCTAGGAAGCATACAAGATCAAGGTATACAATATCCTTCAATAAAAAAAGCTTTTAAGACTTACGGGTAAATACAGACTGTTTTACTACTAAACTACAGGGCTTTGGTGAAATAAATCTGAAAATATCTATATAATATTTTCAATAATAAAAATGCTCTAAAAAGGAAATTACCAGCTATATAATCTGCTTTATAAAAATTTTGAGCTTTGAAAGGAAAATATAATAGATTTGAAAGAAACTACAGGAATATGAATAAAATAAGTGTTTTAAAAATCGTTTTTCTTCTGATATGACAAAATACCATAACAGAATGAAAGGAGTAGTACTACCCAAAGCTAAATGATGTCAAGCTTTTAAACAATCAATAAGCTGTAAGGGTTGGGACCTCGGCAATTATTTCAATGAATGTTATGAATGTTACATTTTCAAACACTGGGACAAGTACAGTCTTGTATGAAATGACTGTATGAAGTCAAATAATCATATCCAAAAGAAATTACATACTTTCTGTATTTAAACTTTCCAACACTTCGATCGTGTCAACCTATATGGTGCTAACTCTGCATTCACAAAATTCCATCAATGTATTCATTATACACTTGTAAAGGCAGACTTCAAGTAATCCCAAATCATAAAAAATTATTAATCAAATCTCAAAAGCATCAATGTCATCTCAAAAGAACGATTTTGTACCCTGAAAAAATACAAGTTGTATGCGGCCATAAAAGACAGAATTACAGAAATCAATAGAGTTTATAGGCATGGTTTTCTGTTCACCAAGTATAACTACTTACACAAGACCCCAGAAGGTCTTTCTGGACATCCTCCACAGAAAAAACAATTCTATTTCTCTCTCCCTCTCTCTTAGACTCTGCCCCCCGCCTTTTTGATGTAACCCTCTTCCAAAAGGTTTACATTATAAAAAGTGGATTTATGCCATTATCAGGAAGAGCTTGTCCCAAGACTTAAGATTTCTATATCTTTGCACATTCAAGATTGCAAGAATTGAGCTTTAATAATTCATACACCACAAACACACCCTGCTAAGATTTTCCCTTCAAATACTAATGTTCCCACTCTTGGGACCCCTAACGGGTGTACATAACCCACACAACAACAACCTTTAAAAAAAGACACGGATGGTAGGTGCTCTCCACTCCCTCCTGAGAAACGTCCTCACCACCTAAACCTCCTGCACATTCCCTTCTCGGGGCCTAAAAGTACAACTGTCATTCAGAGGGATGGTAATTGTTAAGCGTGGGTGAGAAAAAAAAAGCATACTCAAGATATATAACTGGATGGGGGAGATTGTTAAATGCAGCCTCTCCGGTATCACGTAACTAGCCTAACCCGCTGCCAACTTTTAAGAGATTAAGTTACATTCCTCTGCAATTCCACCCTTGACAGCTGAATCCAGAGATGCCAGCGAGTCGTGCACGTCCATTCACGCCGCCTCACCAGAGGAGAGCCGGCAGCTACATCCCGCGGTCAGCGCGGACCAGCGGCTGGGGAGGAGGGGGGGCTGGCGAGAGGGCTGCAGAGAGGGCCGGGAGAGCTCACCTTTTCTAGCTCATCGTGGAGCTCCGCCAGGCTGGGCCGGAGGAGCTTCTCGCCCAGCTGCGCTGCCGTGTGCCGGTAGTGGTCGATCCTGGGCACGGCGTCCATAGTGTTGTGGCCAAAGGTGCGCAAATAGTAGGTGTTGGTGTGGGTGTCATAGTAGTAGTGCTGGTGGTGCCCACTGCCGCCGCCGCCGCCCGAGTGCAGGCTGCTCCCCTCGCTCAGCACTGTGTCCCCGCCGTTCTGGAAGTTCACGTTGGGCCCGTCGCCTCCGATCCCCACTGCATCCGACATGCTCTCGTCTGCCGAAGAAGAGGCAGCCGGGTCCACGAAGTTCACGCGGAAGCGGCCCTTGGCTTCCTCGCTGCCCTTGGCTAGCCCGCTTTCGCCGCTGGCTTTCCCGTCCGCGGGGGTCTCCTTGGCCGCCGCCCCAGCGTTAACCGCCGCCGCCGCCGCAGCCGCCCGCCCGGCATTCTCGGAAACCAGATCCACCTGGAAGCGGCTCTGGCTCGGGGTGGGCCCCAGGGGTCTGCCCTGCCCGTCACCGGCCGCCGCGGCGCCCTCCCCGCGGACCCCGCCGCCGCCCCGGCTCGCAGTCGCAGCATCCTCCGGCACCAGGGGCACGGCCGTGCCGGGCAGGTCCATCCCGGCGGCGGCCAGCGCGGCGGCTGGAGGCATCTCCCTGACCCCCGCCAGCCTCGCGGCGCCGGAGGAGGGCGCCGTGGGCCCCGGCTCCATCGCCGCCCGACGCTCAGCGGACCCGGAGAGCCTGGCGGACCTGGCGGGCTGCACACCCTCCGCGCCCCCGGCCGGCGGTGGTTGCTGCCGCAACGCCAGGTGAGGGAGTCGCTCTCCAAGCCGCGCACGCGCCGCCGCTAGCCCGGGCTAGCACGAACGCCTCCGGCAGCCGAGTCTGCGCGCGAGTGCGGCGGGCGCGGGGCGGGCCCCGCTGTTTAAAGCCTCGGCGGGGCCGCGGCGGTGGTGGCTCCCGCTGCAGCACGCGGGAGGCGGGGCCCGCGGCTCCTCCGCCCCTCAGCCCGCCCACCCGCGGTCCCGCAGTGGCGCGCGGTGGAGGCTCCCTCGGCTCTCGGCCAATCCCGGCTCCTGCGCTACCCCACTCACGGATCGCGTCCGGCCCGTCCACGCCGGGCCTCGGGCAGCATGAGCAACGCGATCCGGGAGCGGTCAAGCGCCGCCTCGCCGCCGTCGCCGGGAAGATCTCTGCGCCGCTACCTCCTCTTCCGTCGCCCTCCTCCCACCCCTCCACCTCCTTCCCCCGCCCGGCTCTGCGGCGAAGAGGAGCGGGGGCCCCCCGGCCTCCTCCCTCTCTCCCCGCCCCTGGGGCAGCGCGTCAGTGGGCCGACAGCACAGGCCACGGCAGACCAGGCTGCGGACGGTGCCCGGACCACCCGGCCAGAGAAGGGGCGCGCGGGCCCTGCCTCGGCTCACGCCGATTGCTGATGCTCCGGCGGCGGCTCCGGAGGCAGTCGCCCGCTCGCTTTTTTTTTCCTTTTTTTTTTTTTAAGTTCTAAGCTCTCAATACGGGGCCGAGCCGGCGAGATCTCGCGAGATGCTGCAGGGCTACCGGGCCGCTTCCCCTGCGGCACGTGGTACCCGAGGCGATGCAGGAGCGGCAGGCGGCTCTGAGCTTCTGCGGGTGATGCCGGGGGTTTCCCGTCCGGAGCGCAGGTGCTTCCGGAGTTGCGGGCAAGGTGCGCCCCCCGGGGAGGCGCGCCCCCCGGCGAGGCCTGCTCGGAGCTCCGGCCCGCCGCGACTCCCCTCACTCACTCCAGGCCTGAGCCTAGAGGGAGGCAAGATTTCTTCTGTGCTGCCTTTGAGGCGTTTACCTGCCTGGCAGCGTTAGATTTGTATAACCAGATACTAATTCCAGTCGTGATGCATTGGGTGTGTCCACATTTCCTATGACACCTTCATTTTAAAAGCTGTGATGTTTGAAGGTGAGAAAGGAGCCTAGTTGTGATACCATATTGTTTCAAGACGATTTTTAACTGGAGGCATTTCCAAAAAACAGAAATGAATTCACTGAGAGCAATAACTAACTGTGGAGCACTAACCGGGAAGTTTCGACGTGGTTTAAGTTGTGAAGACTTCCGCTATTTCAAGTAAAACAGAAAGGTACTTCTCCTGTGCAGGCCTATTTTCTCTTCTGTAAAAAATAGGGGAATATAATTACTTTGCAGTTTTCTTAGCGGTAGAATCCCATTTTTAACCTAAATTCTACCCACAGCCCTACATAAACAGATAACCATGAATGGCTTCTTCCATCACTTGTCTTTTAGTTTTGTATTGATGTTTACGTAATTTTTAATTTTATTTATGGGGATAAACACATCCTTTGCTGAATCCTGAAAGCATGATCAAAGAGAGGCAGAGTTTGCGGAACTGTTTGGAAATACCGTCAAGAAAGCTGCAACCAGGCAATTTTCAAAAAATTGTACTATCCGTGATTTTATTTGACATTCACAACTTTTCATCTCAGTTTATTATCTCTGTTGTAAAGATAGAGAGAGGAAGGAACCGCTCTTGGATCATGGAGCCACAGTTTTTAAACTCCCTCATGAGCTGTAGTAATATTAGCAGAAAACTAGAAGAAGCCAGAACAATCAGGTGGTCCTTTAGGCAGTACAGTTTCTACTACAAGATTGCTGCCTTAGTAGCTGATGCGTGTGGTACCTTTTAGCTCCAGAGCTAATTTGGTGGCTGTGGGTATTCAACATTCATTGATCTAAACAAATAGTAAGCACCTACTATGAGGTGCTCTGTGTTATGGGGATATAGCAATGAGCAAAACAGACAACCCCTTCTCTCGTGGAGCTCATAGTCTAGCGAGAGAGGCAATAAATAAGATAAATAGGTAAAATATGTAGCATGCTAGTAGTGAGTGCTAAGGAAAGGGGAATGGGATATGTGTGTAAGATGGAGGTGGTAAAATTTTTCATAGGATGGCCCCAGTGAGAAGGTGACATTTGAGTGTGGAAATGAGTGGTGCAAATACTTGGGAAAAGAGTGTTCCAAGCAGAGGAAAAGCAAAGGCCTGAAGGTGAGAGCACGCCCAAAATGTTGATGGGATTGCATGTAGGCCAATGTGGCTGAAGCTGCTTAAGGGATGGGGAGAATCAAAGGTCAGAGAGTTTAGGGGTTGGGGACATGACAGTCCAGAATGTATAGCACCTCTTTGGCTTTTACTCTGAGTGGGATGGTATATTAGCTTGGGCTGCCTTCTCACTGTGTCCTCACATGGTAGAAAGAGAACTGTGATGCCTCTTCTTCTATAGGGCATCATTTCTATCTGATCAGGGCTCCACCCTTATGACTTCATTTAACATTAATCACCTCATTAAAGGCAATATCTTCAATACAGTCACATGGGTTAGTGCTTCAACGTAAGGATTTTGGGGAGACACAGTACAGTCCCTAGCAATGGCAAGTTATTGGAGGGTCTGAGTAGAGGAATGACATGATTTGATGATATATAAAGGATCAGTCTAGCTGCCTTGTTGTAAATACACAAGTGGGTAAGCAGTGGTGACAGAAAAAAGCAAGGGGATGTGTTAAGAGGTATTGCTGCAATCCGGGAAGTAAAGGTGTGGCTTTGACCACTGTGTGTAGCAGTGGAAATGGGAGGAAAGTGGTCAAGCTCTGGAGTGGCGGCAATAGAATTTGCTGAAGGATGTGGAGTATTGAAGAGAATCCAAGAGTTTGGGCCTGAGCAACTGGAAAAATGGTATTGCTATTTTCTGAGATGGAGAAGATGGTGAATGGAGGAGGATTGTGTTGGAGGAATATCATGAGCTCAAACGGATATGTCTGTTGGAGGAAACAAAGAAATGTATAGTAATAACAAATAGTAGTCACTCATAAACATGTGATTGCAAACCGAGAAGTTCTGGGACAGAGAGGAATATGGTACAATGAGAATGCAAAAGAGAGGGACCAAACTTAGTCAGGGAGGAAGTGACTTTTCAGTGAGGTCTGAAGGATGACTAGGATTAAACTATAACTTTCATAGGGGTTTGAGAAAAGGGAAATATGGCGAGCAAAAGGCCTCTTGGAATGAACATGGCCAGTTTGGTTAAAGAATAGGGATTAAGGGACAAGAGTAATAAAAGATGAGTCTATTCTAAAAGCCCTATAAAACCTATAAAATGGGTTTCCAGGAAGATTTGGGGTGGGGAGCACAAATGATCAGATTTACATTTACTAAAAGTCCCTCTAGTTATTATATTGCGGGCAGAAGATTGGAGAGGAACAAGAATAAGTATAGAAAGACGGGATACAATTTCAGTAATCTAGGCATGAGATGATAGTAATAATAGTAGCTAACATTTATAGGGAATTTATGTCCTGTATACTGTGCTAAACTCTACGTTCATAGTCTTATTTAGTTCTTACAGCAACACTATGAAGAACATCATAGTATTATTCCTATTTTTACAGATGAAAATCTTGGTTAAGGAAAAGAGTTTAAGAAACTTGTCTGAGGTCACTCAGCCAAAACCAAGATTTAAATCCAGGGAGATTTCTCCACTAATCAAGCTATAGGAGTTTGGATTATGGGGGATGCAGGGAAATGAGGAAGGGGAAAAATTTGAGCGATATGCTACTTAAGACGTAACTCAGAGAACTTGGAAACGGATTGAAGGAATGAGGGAAAATGAAGGATAACTTGAGTTTTCAAACGTGTTCACCTGGAGTTAGATGGCAGTGACATTAGTGAGGAAGAACATTCTAAAGCTAGGTTTGAAGATGAATATGAGAAATCTGGTCTGGGGCATTTGGGGATTTGAGACATCCAAGTGGAAAATTAAGAAAACATTTGGCTACATGGGTCTTGTGCTCAAAAACGAAGTTTGTATGAGAGTTCAAATGTGAGGGTTTTCTGCAAATAGATGATAGTAACTGACACCATGGGCATGAATACGGTCACTCAGTAAGATGGATAGAGCAACACTGTGCGATAGAATGTTGGAAGTATTCTGTATCAGTGTGGCCCAATACAGTAGCCATGAACCACTTGTGGGTTTTGAGCCCTTGAAATGCCTAGGGCAATTGAACTGAATTTTTAAATTCTATTAAGTTTATTAAATAGCCCCATGGGCTAGTGGCTTCCATATAAAACAGCATAGATATAGAGTTCAAAAGAAGGCCTAGGGCCCAGACTTGTGTGATTCCAACATTTGATGACTAGATTAAAGAAGTGGCCTGAGATATGGGAAGAAAACCAGATGAAGGCATTTGCAAAGTAGGATCAGCTGTGTTAAATTGGGCCAAGAGGTGGAAAAAGATGAGAGGTGAATATATATTGAATTTAGTAACATGTATTAGCCAACATAATGAGAGGGTAATGAGAGAGGGAGCAAGGGCTCCAGGAGATAGAATCAAAGTACGCATGTGAAACTTGTAGAAACCCTGTCAGGAGAAGTCTCGTGTAGTTCACTGCTAGCAAACATTTATCAGATTTACCGGTTGTCAAGTTAGAGACTAACTTTGAGGAGAACAGACTTGTTGTAAGGGCCATGATGGAGGAGTAACCCAGGCATTTTGCTCATCTTCCCCTTTTGCCAGGAAGTCGGTCTGGCCATGTATGTACCGATGTCCTTACTATGTATTGAATGTACTCAGAATTTTAGGACTAGAAGGGACTTAGGATGTTGTTCCAAGCTTCTCATTTCACAAATGCTAAAATGTCCTAAAAGGAGATAAAAATTATGTTAGACCTGCAACTCTTCACATCTTGCACCATTAGAGCATGTGAGGTGCAAAACCTTGTGGAGCTTTTTTTTTTTTTTTTAATTTTTATTTATTTATTTATTTATTTTTTGGCTGTGTTGGGTCTTCGTTTCTGTGCGAGGGCTTTCTCTAGTTGCGGCAAGCGGGGGCCACTCTTCATCGCGGTGCGCGGGCCTCTCACTATCGCGGCCTCTCTTGTTGCGGAGCACAGGATCCAGACGCGCAGGCTCAGTAGTTGTGGCTCACGGGCTCAGTTGCTCCGCAGCATGTGGGATCTTCCCAGACCAGGGCTAGAACCCGTGTCCCCTGCATTGGCAGGCAGATTCTCAACCACCGCGCCACCAGGGAAGCCCCCTTGTGGAGCTTTAAAGTCACAGTTTTTATTTATCTTTTTTTTACACTGAGTTTTAGTTAGACGTGCTTGCTGTGCTCACATTCTACCTGGTTATGGTTTCCCATTTTTACTAGCTAGCAATCAGCATACAGGTTAGGTCAATGGTATTTCCCTTGAGAAATAAAGTGATTATCATGGGAAAAAAAAGTTACCCTAGAGAAGCTTGTGTATGCTGTAAATGTTACAATTTTGTTTTGTTATCTGAGTCCGATCATATTCTTCTTAAATTAACAATATAAAGATTTTAAAGTCAGTCATAGAATTAAACATTAATCAAAATCTAACTTGCTTTTTATCTAAATAACATTTAAATTAGTACTTGTAAATTATGTCTTTCAGAAAACATAGCCCAAGATTTTACTGAATCGAAATCTTTTATGTTTTGTTTACCCAAGCAGTAAATTCATGACAAATGCGTTTAAAGTAAACACAATCTCTTTTCTCATTCCCTACCTCCACCTACACATGTGTTTGTCATAAAGCTAATCAAGGAAATCAGTAAAATTTTGTATTGGAAAAGTTATTTGTGTCTGCACTGATTTACTTCTAATTCTGCAGGCTGTGAACATTTGCAATAAAGTTCAAAATTGTTATCAAATATTAATATGTCAAATAAATACTTTTACAAAATAGCTAAATGATTACACTCGTGGTCTCCATAGCCAAACTACCTGGATTTGAATCTCAGCTTCACTAGTTACTTACTAGTCATGTGACATGGGCTAGTGTGACCTCTGTGCCTCAGTTTCCTCATCTGTAAAATAGGGATAATGATGGTAGCTAACTCATAGAGTTATGAGGATTACGTTAATTACTATCTATAAGGTGCTTAGGACAGTGCCTGATACATGGTAAGCCCTAATATATATAAACATTAAATAATTATTTGAAGCATTTAATGTTTTATTGAAATTTTTAAAAAATGGCTCTAAGGCTAAACTTTTAAATTGTATCTTTTTTGGGGAGTGTGCCCTGTTTAGTTTTAAATTTTGCTTTTCATTTTGATTTTGAGAAGCTTTTAAATGATTTTTGAGTAGCATGTAAGCTGTCTTTTTCTGTTACAGATTTGGGGTTTTTTAAGCAGTTGTTAGTATCATTATTTTGCTGCCACTTAATTTGTTTTTTTAAATCTTTTTTTTTTAATATTTATTTATTTGGTTGTGTGGGGTCTTAGTCGCAGCAGGTGGGCTCCTTGGTTGTGGCTCACAGGCTCCTCAGTTGCAGCATGTGGGCTTCTCAGTTGCAGCACATGGGCTCCTTAGTTGCGGCACATGGGCTCCTTAGTTGTGGCACATGGGCTCCTTAGTTGCACCGCCACTTAATTTGGAAGATGGAACAGCAGCCCAGACTGAGGATTTCTTTTTTATTCACCTTAAATCCATTTTTTCCTCCTACTGTGCCCTTTAAAACTAATGGTTTGTTACTAAAACCATTATGCACTAAATGTATGTTACATACTAAAGTATGCTATAGGAATGTTTTGTCTGTATTTCACTATACTTTCCCAAAAATTAAGATTAAAAATACACACACCAACACTTTAACAAAACACACAGGCCTTAAGAATTAAATTGCACCCTCTTTATGGAGTCAAATATTGTAATGTACCCCATAACTAAATTACATACCTTCATTTTCTTCACTTTTTTTTTTTTTGTCTTTTTCGGCCGCACCATGCAGCTTGTGGGATCTTAGTTCCCTGACCAGGGATTGAACCCGCGCCCTTGGCAGTGAAAGTGCAGAGTCCTAACCCCTGGACCACCAGAGAGTTCCCTACATTTTCTTCACTCTTAATGAAAAATCTCTAACTTTTTATCCTCTATTACATTCCTTAATGATTACTCCAGTTTTTCGCTTTCAAAAAACCACAAGTATAATTGAGATATGTTTTTGTAATTGTGTAAGATTCCTGAAATTCAAAGTCATAAATATGGAAGGGATCTTAAAGGATTATATAGTAAACCCCTATATTGTGGAATAGAGTGCTTCTTCTGCCTTTGACATTTAAAAAAACAAACTTTTTTTTCCTTTAGTAACACATACTCATGGTTACAAGTCCTTACAGCCATAGTACTAGACATGTAATAAATGCTCAAATACTTACTTAAGAGCAGTATATTCTTCCTAATGGCTAAACTAAATTATTCTTCTAACAATTCAGATTTTTTGCTTCATGTCCTATTCTTCAGAGGTTATGGAAACCCATAAAATGTAAGGTTATTTTTGGTTTTATTTTCTAAATGATTTCCTCTTGCACGTCATTATAGAGCCCAATTTCTAGGTATGTAATTATTTTTATTACTTTTCTCTGGGATCTTTCTTATATGTGGGCCAAAACTATTAAATTCAATATTCCACTTAAAAAAACAACAGGGACTTCCCTGGTGGTCCAGTGAGTAAGACTCCGCGCTTCCAAGGCAGGGGGCCTGGGTTCGATCCTCTGTTGGGGAGCTAGATCCCACATGCATGCCGCAACTAAGAGTTCGCATGCCGCAACTAAGAAGTCTGCATGCTGCAACTAAGAAGTCCGCCTGCTGCAAATAAAAGATCCTACATGCCGCAACTAAAAGATCCCGCATGCCTCAACTAAAACATGGCGCAAGGAAAATCCCTCATGCCGCACGCAGCTGAGACCCAGCGCAGCCAAAATTAAAAAAACAAAACAGAAAAAACAACAGATGATTATAAAGTTAAGGACAGACTTTTACAGTTCAAGTAATTGTTTTTTCTTGAAACTGGGCTACCACATCTGACTTCGAAGATGGCCCTGAGTAACAACTCTTCTGATAAGTCAAAAAATGTTTTTTGTATTTTAAGAGTTTTGAACTGAAAGTCCACCACTATTTCAACCAATTTCTAAAGACATAAAGTTCCAGAATATAAATTTTAAAATCCACATTTATGAGGTCAATTAGATTTTTATAATATTTTTCTAATTATAAAGGTAACACATGTTTAATAAAGAAGTCATAGGGGGCTTCCCTGGTGGCGCAGTGGTTGAGAATCTGCCTGCCAATGCAGGGGACACGGGTTCTAGCCCTGGTCTGGGAAGATCCCACATGCCGCGGAGCAACTAGGCCCGTGAGCCACAACTACTGAGCCTGCGCGTCTGGAGCCTGTGCTCCGCAACAAGAGAGGCCGCGACAGTGAGAGGCCCGCGCACCGTGATGAAGACTGGCCCCCGCTTGCCGCAACTAGAGAAAGCCCTCGCACAGAAACGAAGACCCAACATAGCAATCAATCAATCAATCAATCAATAAATCTTAAAAAAAAAAAAGTCATAGGAAAAATCAAAGGGAAATAGTACTTATAATGCCATCACCCTAAAATAGCATTTACCTTTTGCTTTTTGATATTACAAAAAGATTTATTATATATTTTGTTTTGTAATTTTTAAAACTTACCAGTAACATGAACATCTTTCTGTATATATAATTATCTTGCAAACGCATGATTCCTAATGGCTTCATAATATTGCATTATTTGGATTTTCCATAATTTACTGAATCTATCACCTATTTTTTTAATGTTTAGTTTATTTCCTTCCTTTATAAATATAGCAAGCAATGTTGCATTGAATATCTTTGTGCATATAAATTTTTTTATAATTGATTATTTCCTTAGGCTAAGTTCCTAGAAGTGAAATTTCAGGGTATGTGTATTTTTAAAACTTTTGGCATACATTGCAAAATTGATTTTCAGAAAGGTTATATCGGTTTATTCTTCTATTAGCTTTGTATTTGAGTGCCTGTCTCCCACCATCCTTAGAAATTCTGAGAAAGATCCTTCTTAATCTTTGTCAGTCTCATTAGCAAGGTTTAATTTTCAGATCATCAGTTGCTAGTGAGGGTGAACTTTTAAAAGTTTATTCATCATTTACATATCATTATTTCTGAATTGCCTGTTGATATCTATATTAGACATATTCTGTATCCTAGAAGTCTGGCTTCCATTCTGCCTTGTTTTGGTAATAGCGTACAAATGTTTTTTTGGTGGGGTGTGGGTATGGCCTCTCTGTGCAGTTTTGGAAGGACAGAACATTGGAGGACCTTGACTGCCCCAGCCAAATTGTGAGCACATGACCAAATGTGCCAGTCTGGTTCTCCTAAGAGTTTTGAATTTTGCGGGGTGTGGTGCAAAGTCAGAAAGTAAGTCCGGTTGCTGGGTCTGTTAGCTGCTCGTACTTCACTGCCTCCCTAACTAGAGAACTGCGTTGCCTATGGGTAGCTGAAGGGTGGAGTGGAGAAAGGGACAAAACAAAGGCCTTTGCCTCTCCTTGTGACTACTCTGACGAGCGCCCTGTGGGGTTGGCTAAGCCTTCAGCTGCATCCGCAGCGTTAGTTGGCTTCTCCCTCTGCCCAGTCTCGCCTCCTCATTTCCTTAACAGGAGTATCTTCGGAAAGCAGTCACCAGCAAAACTTCATCTTCCACCTCAAACTGTTTCCATGGAACTGTCCTTTTATTTCAGTGATAGCACTCAGAAAAGGCTGTATAGTAGTTCCTCTGGAACTACTTCTCTTGTCCTTTTTGCATCCAGTTCTCTTTGCTTTTAGCTTTCCTATATTCTCCCAGTAATTCACTCTTAAGTTAACCAGAGTTGGTTCCCATGGCTTGCAAACAAGAATCAGTATTAATACAATGTTCCTTGCCATTTTTCCAATGTCTTTTACTTACCAATTTTAGGAGTTTTTAGGTATCACAGACATAAACCTTAAACTAAATTGGTTCTCTTCAGTTTATCAGTTGCATTGTAGTTTTGTTCATCCTAGTGTTGACATGCAGTTATTTTTAAAACGGATTGCGATCAAGTATCTCAATCTTTTCCTCTGTGATTTTTACCTTTTATATAATGCTTAGAACCTTGCCATTACAAGACCATGTGCAAAAATTAGTATGTATATATATTTCAGTTTAAGGTTTTATTTTTAATCTCCTAATTCTTATAACATTTACTTTTGCTTTGGTATAAGGCAATGATTTAATAATTTTCTTCAAATAATTTGAGTATTTTGGCTTTTATATTAAAGTCTACTTTAACAGTATCCTCAAATTTCAGTGCAGAAATAAGATAAACATTTATCTTTTACTCAGACAGTAGTGCAGAAATGTGTCTCAAGCTGGCCAGGTAGCTCTGCCATTCTCATCAGGAGCTCTCATCTCTGGGTCAGAGGCAGTTGCTTCCTATCTTGCTTTTTTCTAGTCAGTGGGAAGGGGGAACTAGAGAGTAGAAAACAAGCAACTTCCTTAACAACACATACGAGCGTGCACACACACACACACACAGACATACTAACACACACACATACTCACATTCTTGCATCTTACTGGCCAAAATTTAGGCACTTGGCTATGCATAGCAGGTTAGGAAATCTTATCTTTTACTGGGCAGTCATGTGGCCAGCCAAAACCCATGGAATTGGAATTCCCTTTGATGATGAGTCCTGCCAGTGGGTAGAAATCTGCATTTTGAAGGGTTGTAAAACATCCTATTAAAATGGCAATTATGTTGAACATGGAACTGAAAATGTACCTACAAATATTAAGTGAAAATTATGCATAGCTAACATTTTGTGGGGGCTTCCCCATACAAAATGGTGTGTGTGTGTGTGTGTGTGTGTGTACCATAGCAATTCAAAGCTTCTCTTCCTCTTCCTTCACCATCACCACAAATATGTATTTGGATGTGGAGCTTAAGTTGAGAAGAGATTTTCTTTTAATTAGATGATTTTAAGCCTCTTGACATACCTCACGTACTTCTTTTGTTCAGCTCTCAGATTCCTTTTTTGCAGGGTGGGTAAATATGAGCAATGATGATAGGAAGAATACATTAGTATGATTATTTAAGAGGATTTGCAATTTATGTAGTAAATTCATCAAGAAATACTATATTCTTGAAAAGGAATGGCCTATATCTGATTTAGGAAGAACCATTAAAGATCTAATAATGAAGAATAATCTGAAGTTCTATCTTCTCATCTATTCTAAGTATACTCAGTAATGGGACTGATTTTTATTGTGATGGTTTGGGCACAGTTCTATATTCAGTTTCTTTGTACTTTATTTTGGGGTTATAAATGTCCAAACCTTAGAATTCATCCTGCAAGCCCAAAAGATGACTCCTTGGAAACTAACATAAAATATCCTTTGGTATCATAGACAGAATACTGGTTTTGTGTAAACTGTGGTTTTGATGCAGAATGGTATTGGGTGCTTTGTTTTATTTTTATAGTTTTTATCATGATATATAACATAGATACAGGGAAGTGTTTAAACATATATGTACATTTTGATGAAAATTACAAAGCAAATATCTGTATAAATCACGACTTGGTCACCAAACATAACATTGCCAGGTCTCCAGAAGCCCCCAAGTGTGCCTTTTCCACCTTACAGCCCTTTTGTCCCACTCCCAGATAGTCTGTGATAGTCATTTCCTTGGTTTTCCTATCTGTATATACACCCCTAGACATAATATAAATGGATTCATACTGCATGTTTCGTGTCTTGCTTCTTTTCAGCATATGTTTGTACAGTTGATCCACGCTGATGTGTCGTAGTGCATTTATTTTCACAACATTATAGCTTTGCCTTGTATGGCTATATCACAATTTATGTAGCCATTCTACTGTTAATGAATATTTTGGTGGTTTCCATGTTAGCTTTTGTTTTTGCTATTGGGAACATTTTTGTCGTGAACATTTTAGTACACGTGATGGTGAATATATGCGTGTTTCTGTAGGGTCTATATTTAGGAGGTTATTGCTGGTTCGTAGGGTATGTTCTTCACCTTCTATAGATGGTGACAAACCATCTATAGAAGGTGACAAACCATAGATGGCAAACTTTTCCAAGTGGTTGTACCAAGAATGGTATTATTTTTAAGATTCTTTACCATATCTTCAAATATTTGCTAAAAGTTTCTTGAGAGAGGAAAACAAACTGGTTTACTATGGTATTGCATTTTATTATAAAATAAATTTTGTTTTATTTATTTTAAAATTTTATAGAAACAACAGTACATTTTATTCACCACACATTTTCATCTCTTTTGCCTGTCTGCTAAGAAAGATGGATGATTGTAGAATGAACAAACCATAAGCACCCAGAAGGAAATAATAATTAAAATAATCAGGAAAACGATATTATGTTAAAGCTACTTTGGATGATGTTCTTTTTTTTAATTAATTTTTATTGGCGTCTAGTTGCTTTACAATGTTATGTTAGTTTCTATAAAATAAATTTTAAAACGCCATCTAGAAAGGATGGAAACCCATTCTTTCCCAGTCATGATTTAAAAAGGTATCTCAATATGGATGATATATATTAATATATATTATATAAAATATTTATTATATTATAAATTATCCAGTATTAATATATAAAATATAGTATAAAATATAATTTATCAATGATATATTCATATAATAATATAATGTATAAATATATATCAAATATACTATGTAATACAGCATAAATATATAATATAGATAAATATATATGGTAAAATAAAATTTTAAATCAAGCAAAAGTCATAAGATGCAAAGTAAAGTCTCTACTAATTCCTCTCCCTAAAGTTCTGCCTTAACTGACTGCCTAATTAACAGTTTCTTTTGTATGTTTCCTGGAAAAATGTTTATATATATTTCTCCATGTACATAAACAGATGAGAATATATATGGTATTGTTACTGAGTCCAAGCTCGCTCTGCTCGCTGCACGACAGGCCAAAAAATCAGGAGATGAGGTGTTGAGGCAAGGAATACGGCTTTATTTGGAAAGCCAGGAGTCCGAGAAGATGGCAGACTAATGTCCTAGAGTACCATCTTATCGGGGTCTCGATGCTAGTTTTATTTTTATAGAACAGAGAGGGGGAGGAGGTATGAAAGTAAAGTAAAAAGGCCATAAGTCTTACAAAACATCTGCTGGTTTAGCCAGCCTCAGGTAGGGGATGTGTTAATTTCTTCTTTCTTGCAGCCATTCACAGGTGGGCAGGGTCAGAATGTTTCCCTGTGAGCTCAGCAAAGGCACTTGTAGTTTAACATTTAGGCAGAGAGGCAGGGTTCCCCCAGGGAGGCCATTATGTATGCCAATAGCTATAGACAACATACAAAAAGCAACTGAGAGCAGAGGTTAAAGTAAAAGAAACAGATCCAACATGGAGTCAGATTTTGTTCTTTCCTGTTACAGTATTTTTTGTTTATATTCACTTTATGTAACAGCATGTATGATTCCATTCTTTTAACAGCATGTATAATTCTTAATTTGCAATACTAAATAATGTTGAATTGTTTGGGTATATAATAATTTATTCAACCAAGCACACCAACTGATGGCTATTTAGGTCATGTCCAGGTTTTTGTTATTAACGATGATGGATCAGTAAATACATTGGAACATATGCCTTGTAATTGTTGAGAGTTTATTCACTGGATGAAATCCTAGCTGTAGACTTAACAGTTCACAGTGTACAAGCATTTTAAATTCTGATAAATATTGCAAAATTGCCCTCCAAAAAGTTGTATCAATTTACATTTCCATCACCTGCTTTTGCCAACATTGTGCATTAGCAGAATACTTTATGCTTGCTTTTCTGATCATTGAAAAATATTGGTGTGCATTTACTTAATTATGAGTGAAGTTAAGGATGATTCTATTTGTTGTTCTTTTTCTTTCAACTGCCTGTTAATATCCTTTGCCTGTTTTTGTATTGGGTAGTTGCATTTTTTTCTCTTAGTGTCGCTGAATGCAAGTTTATGTGCCTGATGCACAGTGAGGCCAAACAAATGGAAACGTTGGAGTTTGGAGCAGAGAAAGGTTTATTACAGGGCCAAGCAAGGAGAACGTGTGGCTTGTGCTCAAAACTCCAAACTCCCAGATGGTTTTCTGGGAGAAGTTTTTATAGGCAAAATTAGGGGTGAGGGCTACAGGGTGTGACTTTCTTCTGATTGGTTGGTGGTGAGGTAACAGGACAATGTTCTAGGACTTCGGTGCTCAGCCTGGAGTTACCATCCTCCACCTGGGTGGAGGCCTTACTTCCTACCAAAGAGCTCAAAGATATATTGTTATGTGTATTCCTTGAGGAGGAACTGGAACTCTGTTTTACTGCTGCACTATTGTTTGTTGATTGCTCCTCCTTTGTTTCTGCATTCCCTCACTTTTCTGATTAGCAACTATTTGAATCTGCCCTTTGGTACCTTTGGAAGGTCTAGGAGGCTGAAGCCTTTTTCCTACAAACAAGAAACAGGGGACAAGGAAAGGCTTTTGTGTCCAGGAGGGCCCCGCAGGTTCATGCTCAATTTCATTAGTGATTTGTAAAACTCATTATAAATTAAAGAAATAAACTTTTTGCCTATTATGTGTTACAAATATTTTCCTATTTTGCAGTTAATTTTTGTAACTTTTTTGGACTAAGTTTTAATCTTTTTTATGGTTTTGGGGTTGTACATAACTTTAAAATTGCTTAGAAGCCTATTTCACATGTTGCCATTTGTTTTGTAAATTTATAAAGACAGCTAAATTTCGGTTCCAGACCACCCCAATAAAGTGAATAGCACAATAAAGCAAGTCACACAATTTTTTCGATTTCCCAGAGCATATAAAAGTTATATTTACACTATACTGTAACCTATTAAGTGTGCACTAGCATTATGTGTAAAAAATGTACATGCCTTAATTAAAAGATTTTATTGCTAAAAAATGGTAACCATCATGTGAACCTTCAGTGAGTTGCAGTCTTTTTGCTGGTGGAGGGTCTTGTCTCAGTGTTGATGGCTACTGACTGATCAGGATGGTGATTGCTGAAAGTTGGGGTGCTGTGACACTTTCTTAAAAATAACAATGTAGTTTACCACATTGATGGAATCTTCCTTTTATGAATGAGTTCTCTGTAGCATGCAATGCTCTTTGACAGGATTTTATCCACAGTAAAACTTCTTTCAAAATTGGAGTCAATTCCCTCAAACCCTGCCACTGTTTTACCTACTAAGTTTATGTAATATTCTAAATTCTGCATTGTCATTTCAACAGTCTTCACAGTATCCTTACCAGGAGTAGATTCCATCTCAAGAAACCATTTTCTTTGCTCATCCATAAGAAGCAATTCCTCATACATGCAAGTTTTATCATGAGATTGCAGCAATTCAGTCACATCTTCAGGCTCCACTTCTAATTCTCTTGCTATTTCTACCACATCTACAGTGACTTCCTCCACTGAAGTCTTTAACCCCTCAATGTCGTCCATGAGGGTTGGAGTCAACTTCCTCCAAACTCCTGTTAACATTGATATTTTGATCTCTCCCATGAATCATGAATGTTCTAAATGATGTCTAGAAAGGTGACTCCTTTCCAGAAGGTTTTTAATTGACCCAGATCCATCAGATGAATCACTATCTATGGCAGCTATAGCCTTATGAAATGTATTTCTTAAAGAATAAGTCTTGAAAGTTGAAATAACTCCTAGATCCATGGACTGCAGCATGGATGTTGTGTTAGTAGACATGAAAACAACATGAATCTCATTGTACATCTTCATCAAAGATCTTGGGTGACCAGGTGCATGGTCTATGAGCAGTAATATTGTAACCAAGCAGGATCCTATGAGGGCTTCCCCAGACAGACCTCTCCCCCATATCCTCTACTTTAGCTCCTCTCTGAAGTACCTAGATAGTAGTATCTAATGCACATTTCTTGGGTTTTACAGTTTCTAAAATCCCCACCAAATGGAAGGTGTTAACTACTTGATGACCCCCCAGGCCCTCAGGCCTACTGGAGCCTAAGGATTGATGATGTTAACCCTTGTGACACCACCCTGTTACCTCACCGTCAACCAATCAGAGAATTGTACATTCTGTACATTCAGGGTAAGCTGATCACTTACCCTGAGACTGCCCTCCCTCAACTTGCCTTTAAAAATGCTTTGTTGAAATCCATGGGGAGTTCAGGCTTTTTGAGCATTAGCTGTCCTGGACTCCTTGTACGGTGCCTTACAATAAATGCTGCACTTTCCTTCACCCCAATCTGGTGTCAGTAGATTGGCTTTGCTGCATGCAGGTGAGCAGACACAAGTTTAGTTAGGTAACAATATTTTGAAAGAAATCTTTTTTTCTGAGTAGTAGTTCTCAAAAGTGGCCTTAAAATATTCAGTAAACCATATTGTAAACAGATGTGTTGTCATCTAGGCTTTGTTGCTCCATTTATAGAGCACAGGCACAGTAGATTTAGCATAATTCTTAAGGGCCCTAGGATTTTCAGAATGGTCAATGAGCACTGGCTTCCACTTAAAGTCACAAGTGCGTTAGCCCCTGACAGCAGTCAGCCTGTCCTTTGAAGCTTTGAAGCCAGGCATTGACTTCCCCTCTCTAGCTATAAAAGTCCTGGATAGCATCTTCTTCCACTATAAGGCTATTTCATCTACAGTGAAAATCTGTTGTGTAGTGTAGCCAAGTGTAGTTATCTTAGCTAGGTCTTCTGGTTAACTTGCTGCAGCTTCTACATCAGCACTTGCTGCTTCACCTTGCACTTTGATGTTATAGAGACAGCTTCTAAATTTAAACCTCATGAACCAACCTCTGCTAGCTTCAAACTTTTCTTCTGCAGCTTCCTCACCTCTCTCAGCCTTTATGGAATTGAAGAGAGTTAGGGCCTTGCTCTGGATTAGGCTTTGGTTTAAGGGAATGTTATTATGGCTCATCTGATCTTCTATCCAGACCACTAAAACTTTCTCCAGTTGGCAATAAGGCTGTTCTATTTCACACACAAAAAGATTTTAAAACCATGATTGGAAGACAGGAGAGGGGAGTAAGCTATTCCATGGCTTCAAAAAATGGTTCTGATGTTACAAAAATGTTAAATGCATATTATATTTTTTGGGACACTTTTGGTTGCAAGCAATAGAAACCCAACTCAAACTGGCATGAAATAGCTTAAGCTAGTTCTATAGAACATCTAATAGAAACTCTAATGATGGATCCAGGGGCTCATTATCAGTCATCTACCACTGTAACCGAAAGTGGGGTCCGGAAGGTTGGTGGAAAGGAAAGTTAGCTTTATTTTGGATGCCGGCAAATGGGCAAACGCCTGAGGCCGACTCCCCCCACCCTCACCACTGACTACTGACTATCAGTGGGCAAGAGTTTTATAGACAGAGGGAGGGGGCTATGTGCAGAAACAGCACAGTCAGCTCTGACAGTCATCTTGAAATTGGTCATCGGTAGTCTGACCAGCGACATCTTGATTGTTTTAAGTACAATTCATCTTTAGTTCCAGTGTCAGTTTGTTCCCATTTCCTTGAGGCCAATTCTTGGAATTATGGCAGCTTATGTCATGGCTATACTCTGGTCATCATGTAGTTAACTTCTTCCATCTGCTGAGGGTTTCAGTATCTACAAGGCAGCTCACAGGGTATGGCTCAGAATATTACCTATACCTGAAGTTCCTTAACTATGCTTAATGACTAAATTATTATTTTTTAGTCTTGTTAGACTGTTTTCCTTTGTCTCTGCATTTTCTCACATCTCTGATTAAACTTATTCTTTGGCTGAAGTTTTTCCACAGACAAAAGGCAGGTGGAGGACATAAGGGGCAAGGACCATAGGGTCCTGCTCTGTTTCACCACCAGCCAACACACATAGTAAATAAATATTTATTGAATGAAAATCAGGGATCTTTCTCCAACTCTAGATTTTTTTTTCTCTTCGTATGTTAGCATCACTTCTCTTCCACTGGTGAAGGATTCCTCCATGCAGTAATAAAGATGCCATAAGCCATTCCTGACATTGTCCTTACAGCTTACAGTCACAGAAGAGGACTTCTGAAAGGGTTCAGAGTGTACCACCCTAAAGTATGCCACTCTGGCCTATGGATTATTTTGAGCTGAAGGCAATTGAGAAAAAACAGAGACAAGAAAAACTCTCTGGCCTCCCCATCTATACCACAAAGGGCAGAACAACCCTTAGTCATTGGAGATAACTCTAGACTCTTATCAGCCCTGGGATGGCACCAGAGGAATCTACATAATATATCTTACCAACTAGCCCTTATCTTCCATTAGTTTTCCCCATATATTTACCTTCCCACAGTTTGCTACCCTTAGAAGCCTAAAACCCTTTCCTTTGTCTTGTCACTTCTCTACAAATTTTTTTCTTTTGTTAAGAGCATATATAAGCCCCACTTCTAAATACCCCTCTGAGTTACTTATTCATCGCTGAACTCTCCCGTGTGTATGTGCAATGCATGTGTTAATATACTTCTGTATGTTTTTCTCTTATTAATCTCTCTTTTGTCAGTTTAAACCCCCACCATTGAACCTAAGATGGGTAGAGGATAAACATCTTTTGTCATTCACACTTCGCATTAACTGACAGAAACTTCTCGGGGAGGTCTCCACCACGCTCTGGATTACCTTGAACTGGGTTGTGTGCGTATGACTGGGACTGGCTGTGGATGGGTAGGGGTAAAGTCAGCCTTGCCAAGACCTCATAGCAGAGGAGACAGTGATTCCGCAAAGGAATGGATGCTGGCAAACAAACTAAACAACTGCGTCATGAAATCCTTTGCATTACAACTATCTTGGTCTTAACTGACCTAAAACAAATAAACTGCTAGCTATTTCTCCAGCAAGAATGGTTTTATTTGGGATCAACAAAAGAATTGCAATTTGGAGTCTACCACCTTGGTGTGCCCTGAACAAGTCCCCAACCACAAGGAGAGGAGAATTCTTTTAAGAGGGGAAAGGAAGTTGGGAGAGTTATAGTGAACAAAGAGTCCTTTGGAGGAATTGAGAGTTGGAAGTGTAGTGACTTTTCATTGGCTGAGTCGTGACAGTCTCTCACTGGCTGAGCTCTTGCCAAGCAGGAAGGAGTCTTGTTGGTCTCTGCTATCCTCTTAGAGCATGAGAGCTCCCCCTTCTGGCCTCCTGACTCTATTTTAATTAAGGTTTCTGTTTATTAATTTTCACAGTCTATAGCAGTGCTTTTCAACTCAGGCTGCAGGTAAGAATCACTTGCTGAGCTTTTTAAAAATAGAGATGCAGAGACTCTACCCTAGACCAATTAAATCAGAATTTCTTGGGTGAGAGGTGGTGGTGGAGAGGGGTGAAGCAGTGATTTATTTTTTAAACTCTTCAGGTGATTTTAATGTGCCTTTTCAGTGTAGAACCACTAGATTATTGTGTAAATCACTGAGATAATATTCAAGACAGAAAAATAGCAAAAATATTTATAGATAATTAATCTGTTGTCTCGTGAGTACTATAGTTACTTGTTATGAAAATTACTTTTAAAAAAAGTTCATAGGCCATCATATCCTGTGATCCCAATTAAAGATTTAAAGAAAGAGAAGAATTCAGTGTTGGTTTGCACTCCTTAAGCCAGAGGTAAATATAACACATTTATAAGCTCTTAATCAACTTGATGAAGTTAGGTTAGCTACATTAGCACATGAAAAACAGTCAACTTGTTCACATTGTTCTTTAAACCTATAGGAAATGGATTCATTAGCATCTCCTAGAGGAGAAATTGACACATGCCATTTCCTCAGCAGTATAGGTGATAAATTGTGCTCTGCAAGGAATTCTTGAAAGATACAAAAAGGTTCTATACTATCCTGTTTTCTCACGAGTTATAACTGCATTTTAGATGCTATCTCTTTCAAAAGCCAAAGCTACCCTTCCAGAAATACGAAGGATCAGACTTGTAATAATTCATTCAGGACTGTTATATGATAGCTTTATAAATTCAATTTGAAAAGGGCAGCAATCATTTCTGAGTTCTAATATCATATTGGTGGATAGAGTCTAATGTACTAATAGATGCTAATATTGTGCTAATCCAAAATGTCTTATGCTTACCCTTTGTAAATGGTATAACTGACCATTCTCTCTTTTAATGATGGAATAACTATACTTGCTGCTATAAGCAGCAGCATGGCATAATGAAAAGTAGTTTTTAGGATCAGATATACCTGGAATTAAATTCTGTCTGCTATTTATCAACTGTGTGATCTTGGGCAGGTAACTTCCTAGTGCCTTAGTATTCTCAAGAGTAAATAACAATAGGACCCATCTTGCAGTGTTGTAAAAATTAGAAATGGCAACTACTGTCCTTCTGCCATTTTGCTTCAGAATTTTAAAAAATTGCACAGTTAAAAAATGAGTAAATGTATTCTCCTTATAAGAAAGTAAAACATTACAGGTAAGGAATTTAGTCTTTGATGACCATACCCCTTCCCACCTTGCTAATGGTAACTAGTAATATCAGTTTAGTGCATAACGAGGGACTGAATATACAAATGAACAAGAGCCAGACCATGTATATCAATACAACTCTGGCACACACTCTCTCTAGCACCCAGACTGGTAAGTCAAACCACAAGTTCAGCAGCAATTGGTCCAGAAGCGTCTGAGCTTGGTCGATGACTGTCAGCTTCCAACTCAAGACCAACTAGAGAGAGCAAAGTATGTTCCCTAAACCAGTCACTTAAGATACCCCTGCTTCTAGTTAGCCAGCCTCTAGCTTTCCATGCCAACAATTTCCGATCACAGAATACCTGAAGCCTTCCCTTTTCCCACTATAATGCTTCTTTTTACCACTCCCCTGCCTGTCTTTCAGCCTCTGCCAAATATCAGTGATCGTGGCTGACTCCCTTGCTATAGCAAGCCCTGTATAAATATCCTTCTATCATTCTCATTTGTTTATTTCCACAATAGCTTTCCAGTCTTTTTATTATGCATTTACAGATGGATATTCATATGTACCCTTGGGAAATATACACTGCTTTATAGATTTTTTTTTATTGAAGTATAGCTGATTTACAATGCTGTGCCAATCTCTGCTGTACAGCAAAGTGACTCAGTTATATATATATATATATGTATATACATTGTTTTTTTAATATTCTTTTCCATTATGGTTTATCCCAGGAGACTGGATATAGTTCCCTGTGCTATACAGTAGGACCCTGTTGTTTATCCATCCTAAGTGTAATAGTTTGCATCTACCAACCCAAACTCCCAGTCAGTCCATCCCTCTCCCTTTCCCCCTCCCCATTAGGAACCACAAGTCTGATCTCTATGTCTGTGAGCCTGTTTCTGTCTTGTAGATAGGTTCATTTGTGCCATATTTTAGATTCCACATGTCAGTATATCATGTGACACTTGTCTTTCTCTTTCTGACTTACTTCACCTAGTATGATAATCTCTAGTTGCATCCATGTTGCTGCAAATGACATTATTTCATTCTTTTTTATGGCTGAGTAGTATTCCATTGTATATCTGTACCACATCTTCTTTATCCATTCATCTGTCAATGGACGTTTAGGTTATGTCCATGTTTTGGCTTTTGTGAATAGTGCTGCTGTGAACATAGGGGTGCATGTATCATTTCAAGTTAGAGTTTTCTCTGCATATATGCCCAGGAGTGGGATTGCTGGAGCATATGATTATTCTATTTTTAGTTTTCTGAGGAACCTCCATACTGTTTTCCATAGTGGCTGCACCAACTTACATTCCCACCAACAGTGTAGGAGGGTTTCCTTTTCTCCACATCCTCTCCAGCATTTGTTATTTGTAGACTCTTTAATGATGGCCATTCTGACTGGTGTGAGGTGGTACCTCATTGTAGTTTTAATTTGCATTTATCTAATAATTAGCGATTTTGAGCATCTTTTCATGTGCCAGTGGCCATCTGTATGTCTTCTTTGGATGCTTTATGGATTTTTGAAAACAAAAATAGTGTCATATTGTACATATTGTTTTGTTACTTGATTTTTTTCTTAAAAATATCCTGGAAATCTCTCCATGTTCATCCCAATTGTTTTCACTTGAGGAAGGTAGTAATATTTATTCTAGCTTCTTGTAACACAGTTAGCTCTGTGGTGCTACCTAGTCCAGTGCTTTGCAGGCTACTTGTTTTTCTGTGTCCATCACAGGAAGTTTCTTTCTGCCTTTGCACCTCTATCCTACTTCCCTTTGACCCCCATCTCCAGATTACTACTCCTTTAATCTTCATCCTCTGAGCTGCAGTTGATTCTCCGTGGCCTGGCTAGCTGCCTTCCTTTATGGCTGTTAGTAATGGATGTTCTAGGGCAGTTTCTTCACCTTTGCAAAGTTGGGGCATGTCTAGGGCTTCAGAAACATTGGTCTCTGACTGCTCTAGGTCCTGTGTATTGTCTGCTCAATTTCCTCATTGTAACATATGACCAGTGCAGTCTTACTCATGCTGGATTCTTTCACCTTGAGTCAGTTTTCCAATTGTATGTAAAGAATTTCTTCCAATGAATTAAACATACCAACCTTAGAAACCAGTTTGTGAAGGAAGTAAAATAAAGTTAAATGCTTTATTTACTTTGTTTTTACCCAAAAATTTGGGTAAACCTTGCAGTCATCCAAATAATGTCCCTCCTGGTAAATACCAATACATTCAGAATTAAGACATCAATGGTAGGGTCTTGGAAGAATTGTTTTTAAGCACTTGGGCTGGTAGAACCTTTAGACCCAATATGAATAATTAAATGAATTGATAACTAGCATATATATTCTGGAGCAATATAGCCTTGTATTTAAATCTTGATTCCTCTGGTTCAGTGAACTTGGGCAAGTTTCCTAATTTCTATGAGTCTTAAGTTTTCTCATGTTTACAATGAAGATGAAATTACTTACATTGCAGGATTTGTCAGAGGAAAACCTTTCCTCTACCCTCTTGGGTTCAATAATTGAGGATGTGTGAATTAAGCTGACAAAAAGAAAAGACAAGGGAAAAGACAGCTTTTAATCAACTATTTACATGGGAGCACAAGGAAAAATGAGACTCTCCGAACAGTTAATAGGAATGGGCAAGGGGAGAAAAGGCTTCTATGGGAGGAACAAATGGGTTTTTAGGGGAACAAATGGGAAGTAAGAAAGATTGTGATAATGTTTGTTGATGCAGGTGCTGGTGGTCTTCTCCATCTTCTTTCTGGCCAGTAAAGCTCCCCTGGAGAGGGAATTTATGACATCCTCACTCCCAGAAATTTCTGCCTTTATTTCGATAAGAGAAGCTCTGAAAAGGCTTCTTTCTGCATCTGTTAAATATCAACTGTCTTATACACTAATATGTATAAAATGGATAACTAATAAGAACCTGCTGTATACAAAAATATATAAAATAAAATTCAAAAATTAAAAAAAAGAATCTCAACTGTCTTTAGTTTAAAATTATCTTCTTGCCAACTCTGGGGGTCTGAGTAGGTCTCAACAGGACGCTGTGAGAATAACTGATGTTAATCTGGTGAAGCTCTTAGCACAGCACTCCAAACATATTTGCTGTTACTATCGATATTTGAAAATTAGTCTTTCTGCCTTGACACCAGTAGCAGATGAGAAATTATGGGAAGAGTGAACCGTTTAATAGATCTCAGCCAGTTTGCTTAATTCCTGGATCAGCATTTCTTATATAGTTATTCAATTACTGATTCATCCCTTTTTGCTCATATTCAATTAAACTCTCAACCTAACTTTTCCAAATCAATTTCTTCTTGATTGTTAAACTTGCCTTAGAATTAATTGCAGTTGTCCTAAATAATTTGGGTGACTCAAGAAAATTAACATCTGCTAAGATCTGTTCCTACCTTTTCTACCTTCTACCTGGCTTCCCATGGATGTTCTGGGATGTCACTCAAGGTGGCGTTTTTTGAGGGTTTTTTTTTTGTTTTTTACCTATATCTTCTTCATTTTATTTGCCTTTTTGGCCCTCAGAGGAGAAACAGAAAAATGTTATCTTTGTTTTTGTAATCCTCTCATGTCATCGGTTGTTTTATAAATGCTTAGCATTTATAGCACCCTATGAGTTACTGGGAAAAATACATCTTATTAATAGACGTCATCTTTTTTGCCATTTGATAATGTTATAGACTTTCATAGAAGATCTCAGGAGCTGGAGTGAGCAAAATCCTAGTAAGTTTAGGATAAGTCAGAAGATTTGGATATTAGGTTATATTACTTGCAAGAGGTATGTAACTTCTCTTCAATTTGGCTTGAACACATATATTGGCAATGTTCTCCTCTGCTGCCTAAACTCACCAGATAAATATTTGGTTTACTTTGCCTGGGAAAGCATTATCAATATAAAAATGTGTCAGGTGTTCTCTACACAAATGCAATGGAGTATAAACAAGCTTATTAACTGACTAAATTGGTAATTGCTATTTTATTTGTCAATAAAACTTTTATTTATTATTATGATATTAAACAATTGGTATAAATATATTAATAGAATTATTTACTAGTTTCTAAAAATATATACTGTATTTTGTTTATGAAAATACATTTAAAAAAACTATAGTTGGTCATTTGACATGAAAGCATTATATCATTTATATCATTTTGTATTCAGAGTTGCCAAGAGGAAAATATTTAATGCCATTCCCTGAAGGCTAGTAAGTTTACAATTTGTTGGACCACCAGGGGGAGTGAATTCTAGAGCTAAGAACCCCTCAGTGATTCTACAGTAGACTTGAATAAAATAAAGTCAAGATCCATTTACAACAGCCTGACAAAATGCATAAGAGAGAGCTAGTTTGGCAGCCTTGGGAAATTTGATTAGAAACAAACAATTTTAATATTTTCAATTAAATAAATCATTAACTTCTTTTAAAACCAGTTATGTTTGCATTTGATTATGTCTTTTTACACTAGAAAATTAGAATTTTGTTTATGAAATGTCAGCATAGACTCAACTTCAGACTCAGTCTCTGTGGTTGTGGAATTTATTCCTGGTTTACTAGCAACTATTACAAAGCAATGTCTTCTAAAAGGCCTCTTTATTAAGTTTTCTGTCTCCTAAGAAAGAAGCTGACCCCTAAAACTTCACTTAAAAGATTTCCAACTCAAATCAGAACATTATTTACAATAAAAAGGCAATAGTTCAGGTCTATAACCATAATTACTTGGGTAAATCAGGATAGGACACACTGATTTTTCTAAATTGCCAAGATAATTGAGGGCTTTTTCAGTCAATTAGCCTGAATTTTCCCCATGATTTACTATACAATTCAGATGACTTGATAACTCAAACTCCATACTTCATAATTTTAAGCCTTATTTTGAAAAAGTGGCATTTGTCACATTTTGAGATACATAACTTAAAACAGAGGTGCCTTATTGAAAACTGCTACAAATTAGTGATTGAAGCTATTTTGCATATATTTTTCCTTCTTGATGAGATCTTAAAGACATTTATTCTTAGTTTCTCATATTATGCTATTGACCATTCATCCCATAGCATATTATTTTCTCTAGCTAACAGATGGATAGTCTGAAAACCTGTCCTCTTACCTGAACAACTTGACCCTCTCAGGACTGACTGGGATAAAGCTGATTGTTCACAAGGCAGAGAGGTGAGGAAGAGGCCTGACTTCTCAATGACTGATGATCTGCCATCTTGGTACAGACGGTTTGATGAAAAAACTGTTCAACATGGATTCTAGGTAAAGCAGTTAGCTGGCCTTGGAAGACAAACCAGAAGTAACACCTGCATGGCCTGTCCCTAAATAATGGTCCTCCTTACTGACCTGCCATTCAAGGGGAGAAGTGATACCAAGCCCCAGTAAAGGAGCCTCGCACAAGCTGGACAGGATTCTTATTACTCTTGTGGTATTGGAGCAGAATGAGAACCAGGACCAAGGAAGAAATTCAGCTAAACAAACCAGTGCTAGGGACTTAGGACCAAGGTTGAATTCTGTTATCACAGGCATCAACTAGTCATACATAACTGATTCTAATGGTACCATCATCCATCCCCCCCAGGCCTCCTGTGTCAGACCTATTACATTTTTTTAAATCTCTCAACTCAAAGGATCTACGCTCTCCTTTCATAAAAAGCTTGACTGCATAGTAAAACTATAGCAAAAGTTATTGTCAAAAAAAAGCTGGTTTCATTTCCTTAAGGGAAAAAAAGAACTTGGTTTTACAAACATGGGACTCATCCCCACTCTTTGAAGAACACTGGAAATATTTGTTTTATGTCCTGAGGGTACAAAGATGGGTTCCCTTCTCCAAAGATGTATCAGAATCTTCCTTTGAATACTAGTGTAGAAGGGAAAATATTCCATATTAAAAAAGGGTAATTGTTCATATCCCTAATACGAATAACTGCTGGAAAACAAACTTTTCTGAAGGAAAGTACTATGTAATTCCCAAACAAGAGGAAAATAATGGGCTTTGTTTTCAGTCTTCTGGCACAAATATTAAAATGATAATTTTACTAATATAATCACCTTTTTTTTTAACATCTTTATTGGAGTATAATTGCTTTACCATGGTGTGTTAGTTCCTGCTGTATAACAAAGTGAATCAGCTATATGGATACATATATCCCCATGTCCATTCCCTCTTGCATCTCGCTCCCACCCTCCCTATCCCACCCCTCTAGGTGGTCACAAAGCACCGAGCTGATCTCCCTGTGCTATGCAGCTGCTTCTCACTAGCTATCTGTTTTACATTTGGTAGTGTATATATGTCAATGCTATTCTGTCACTTTGTCCCAGCTTACCCTTCCCCCTCCCTGTGTCCATAAGTCCATTCTCTATGTCTGAGTCTTTATACCTATCCTGCTCCCAGGTTCATCAGAACCACTTCTTATTTTTTCTTTCTTACATTCCATATATGTGTTAGCATATGGTATTTGTTTTTCTCTTTCTCACATACTTCACTCTGTATGACAGACTCTAGGTCCATCACCCTCACTACAAATAACTCAATTTCATTTCTTTTTCTGGCTGAGTAATATTCCATTGTATATATGTGCCACATCTTCTTTATCCTTTCATCTGTCGATGGACACTTAGGTTGCTTCCGTGTCCTGGCTATTGTAAATAATACTGCAATGAACATTGTGGTACATGACTCTTTTTGAATTATGGTTTTCTCAGGGTATATGCCCAGTAGTGGGATTGCTGGGTTGTATGGTAGTTCTAGTTTCAGTTTTTTAAGGAACCTCCATACTGTTCTCCATAGTGGCTGTATCAATTTACATTCCCACAAACAGTGCAAGAGGGTTCCCTTTTCTCCACACCCTCTCCAGAATTTACTGTTTGTAGATTTTTTGATGATGGCCATTCTGACCGGTGTGAGGTGATACCTCATTGTAGTTTTGATTTGTATTTCTCTAGTGATTAGTGATGTTGAGCATCCTTTCATGTGTTTGTTGGCAATCTGTATATCTTCTTTGGAGAAATGTCTATTTAGGTCTTCTGCCCATTTTTGGATTGGGTTGTTTGGTTTTTTTTGAAATTGAGCTGCATGAGCTGTTTGTATATTTTGGAGATTAATCCATTGTCAGTTGCTTTGTTTGCAAATATTTTCTCCCATTCTGAGGGTTGTCTTTTCGTCTTGTTTATGGTTTCCTTTGCTGTGCAAAAGCTTTTACGTTTCATTAGGTTTCATTCATTAAGTTTCATTGTTTCATCTCATTTGTTTATTTTTGTTTTTATTTCCATTTCTCTAGGAGGTGGGTCAAAAAGGATCTTGCTGTGATTTATGTCAAAGAGTGTTCTGCCTATGTTTTCCTCTAAGAGTTTTATAGTGTCTGGCCATATATTTAGGTCTTTAATCCATTTTGAGTTATTTTTGTGTATGGTGTTAGGAAGTGTTCTAATTTCATACTTTTACATGTACCTGTCCAGTTTTCCCAGCACCACTTATTGAAGAGGCTGTCTTTTCTCCATTGTATACCCTTGCCTCCTTTATCAAAGATAAGGTGACTATATTTGCGTGGGTTTATCTCTGGGCTTTCTATCCTCTTCCATTGATCTATATTTCTGTTTTTGTGCCAGTACCATACTGTCTTGATTACTGTAGCTTTGTAGTATAGTCTGAAGTCAGGGAGCTTGATTCCTCCAGCTCTGTTTTTCTTTCTCAAGAGTGCTTTGGCTATTCGTGGTCTTTTGTGCTTCCATACAAATTGTGAAATTTTTAGTTCTAGTTCTGTGAAAAATGCCATTGGTAGTTTGATAGGGATTGCATTGAATCTGTAGATTGCTTTGGGTAGTATAGTCTTTTTCACAATGTTGATTCTTCCAATCCAAGAACATGGTATATCTCTCCATCTGTTTGTATCATCTTTAATTTCTTTCATCAGTGTCTTATAGTTTTCTGCATACAGGTCTTTTGTCTCCTTAGGCAGGTTTATTCCTAGGTATTTTATTCTTTTTGTTGCAGTGGTAAGTGGGAGTGTTTCCTTAATTTCTCTTTCAGATTTTTCATCATTAGTGTATATAGAAAAGCAAGAGATTTCTGTGCATTAATTTTGTATCCTGCTACTTTACCAAATTCATTGATTAGCTCTAGTAGTTTTCTGGTTGCATCTTTAGGATTCTCTATGTATAGTATCATGTTATCTGCAAACAGTGACAGTTTTACTTCTTCTTTTCCAATTTGGATTCCTATTATTCCTTTTTCTTCTCTGATTGCTGTGGCTAAAACTTCCAAAACTGTGTTGAATAACAGTGGTGAGAGTCGGCAACCTTGCCTTGATCTTAGAGGAAATAGTTTCAGTTTTTCACCATTGAGAACTGTGTTGGCTGTGGGTTTGTCATATATGGCCTTTATTATGTTGAGGTAGTTTCCCTCTATGCCTACTTTCTGGAGAGTTTTTATCATAAATAGGTGTTGAATTTTGTCAAAAGCTTTTTCTGCAACTATTGAGATGATCATATGGTTTTTCTCCTTCAATTTGTTAATATGGTGTATCACACTGACTGATTTGCATATATTGAAGAATCCTTGCATTCCTGGGAGAAACCCCACTTGATCATGTTGTATGATTCTTTCAATGTGCTGTTGGATTCTGTTTGCTAGTATTTTGTTGAGGATTTTTGCATCTATGCTCATCAGTGGTACTGGCCTGTAGTTTTCTTTTTTTGTGACATCTTTGTCTGGTTTTGGTATCAGGGTGATGGTGGCCTTGTAGAATGAGTTTGGGAGTTTTCCTCCCTCTGCTATATTTTGGAAGAGTTTGAGAAGGATAGGCATTAACTCTTCTCTAAATATTTGACAGAATTCGACTGTGAAGCCATCTGGTCCTGGGCTTTTGTTTATTGGAAAAATTTTAATCACAGTTTCAATTTCAGTGCTTGTGAGTGGTCTGTTCATATTTTCTATTTCTTCCTGGTTCAGTCTCAGAAAGTTGTTCTTTTCTAAGAATTTGTCCGTTTCTTCCAAGTTATCCATTTTATTGGCATACAGTTGCTTGTAGTAATCGCTCATGATCCTTTGTATTTCTGCAGTGTCAGTTGTTACTTCTTTTTCATTTCTAATTTTATTGATTTGAGTCTTCTCCCTTTTTTTCCTGATGAGCCTGGCTAATGGTTTATCAATTTTGTTTATCTTCTCAAAGAACTAGCTTTTAGTTTTATTCATCTTTGCTATTGTTTCCTTAATTTCTTTTTCATTTAATTCTGACCTGATCTTTATGATTTCTTTCCTTCTGCTAACTTTGGGGTTTTTTTATTCTTCTTTCTCTAATTGCTTTAGGTGCAAGGTTAGGTTGTTTATTTGAGGTGTTTCTTGTTTCTTGAGGTAGGATTGTATTGATATAAACTTCCCTCTTAGAACTGCTTTTGCTGCATCCCATAGGTTTTGCGTCGTGTTTTCATTGTCATTTGTTTCTAGGAATTTTAAATTTTTCTCTCTGATTTCTTCAGTGATCTCTTGGTTTATTTAGTAGCATATTGTTTACCCTCCATGTGTTCCGTATTTTTTACATTTTTTTCTTGTAACTGATATCTAGTTACATAGCGTTGTGCTCAGAAAAGACACTTGATACGATTTCAATTTTCTTAAATTTACTGAGGCTTGATTTGTGCCCCAAGATATGATCTATCCTTGAGAATGTTCCATGAGCACTTGAGAAGAAAGTGTATACTGTTGTTTTGGGATGGAATGACCTATAAATATCAATTAAGCCCATCTGGTCTAAGTTGTCATTTAAAGCCTTTGTTTCCTTATTTATTTTCATTTTAGATGATTTGTCCATTGGTGAAAGTGAGTTGTTAAAGTCCCCTACTATTATTGTGTTACTGTCAATTTCCCCTTTTATGGCTGTTAGTATTTGCCTTATGTATTGAGGTGCTCCTATGTTGGGTGCATAAATATTTACAACTGTTATATCTCCTTCTTGGATTGATCCCTTGATCATTATGTAGTGTCCTTCTTTGTCTCTTGTAATAGTCTTTATTTTAAAGTCTGTTTTGTCTGTCTTATCTGTTCTTCTGCCTCAGTTATTCTGCTATTAATTCCTTCTAGAGAATTTTTAATTTCATTTATTGTGTTGTTCATCATTGTTTGTTTGCTCTTTAGGTCTTCTAGGTCCTTGTTAAACGTTTCTTGTATTTTCTCCATTCTATTTCCAAGATTTTGGATCATCTTTACTATCATTACTCTGAATTCTTTTTCAGGTAGATTGCCTATTTCCTCTTCATTTGTTTGGTGTGGTGGGTTTTTACCTTGCTCCTTTATCTGCTGTGTATTTTTCTGTCTTCTCATTTTGTTTAACCTACTGTGTTTGGGGTCTCCTTTTCACAGGCTGCAGGTTTGTAGTTCCCATTGTTTTTGGGGTCTGCCCCCAGTGGGTGAAGTAAGTTCAGTGGGTTGTGTAGGCTTCCTGGTGGAGGGGACTGGTGCCTGTGTTCTGGTGTGTGGAGCTGGATCTTGTCTTTGTGGTGGGCAGGGCCACGTCCGTTGGTGTGTTTTGGGGTATCTGTGAACTTAGTATGATTTTAGGCAGCCTCTGTGCTAATGGGTGGGGTTGTGTTCCTGTCTTGCTAGTTGTTTGGCATGGGGCATCCAGCACTGGAGCTTGTTGGCCGTTGGGTGGAGCTGGGTCATAGCATTGAGATGGAGATCTCTGGGAGAGCTCTCGCCAATTGATATTACGTGGGGCTGGGAGGACTTTGGTGGTCCAATGTCCTGAACTTGGCTCTACCACCTCAGAGGCTCAGGCCTGACACTAGGCTGGAGCATCAAGACCCTGTCAGCCACAAGGCTCAGAAAAAAGGGAGAAAAAAAGAAAGAAAAAAATAATTTATAAATAATTATTATTAAAAAAAAGAAGAGAGCAACCCAACCAATAAACAAATCCACCAATGATAACAAGCGTTAAAAACAAAACTAAGATAAACATAAAAATCAGAAAGAAATCAGTCGCAGTCAGCAAACCCCAAGTCTACAGTTGCTGCCAAAGTCCACTGCCTCAATTTGGGGATGATTCATTGTCTATTCAGGTATTCCACAGATGCAGGATACATCAGTTTGATTGTGGGGATTTAATCCGCTTCCCCTAGGCTGCACGGAGAAATTTCCCTTTCTTTGTTCGCACAGCTCCTGGGCTTCAGCTTTGGTTTTGGCCCCGCCTCTGCATTTAGGTCACCCTCAGGCATCTTTTAGGAAGTCTGAGGTCTGCCAACGTTCAGTAGGTGTTCTGTAGGAGTTATTCTACATGTAGATGTATTTTTGATGTATTTGTAGGGAGGAAGGTGATCTCCATGTCTTACTCCTCTGCCATCTTGGAGATCCCCCCAATATAGTCACCTTTTATCATATGTGAAAATGAGTCACTGATACAATAAATCAATCTTTGTCTTACTCCTCTGGTTGAAGTGATATGAAGGAGTGTTGAGAATTTGACACCATCACCATATGTGCTTCAAATGATACCACACTCCTGATTTTCAACAACCAGGTAAGTATAGATTTTTCTTGCCTGTGCCACCAAATTCCATTCCTAATAAACACCAAAACTTATCATCTTGTGGTGAACATATGGAAACTCTATTTACAGTTGGTGAATGTCGCTTTATGATCAGAAGGAGTTAATGTGACTAAACCTTCTAAATGTCTCACTTAACGGTGGACACTCTGGGGAATTGAGCTTATTAATGTATTTTGTTTTGTTTTAGTTTTTAATGAGACTCAGGAACTGCCCCCCCAAACATTTTTATTAGCCCGTAATATGTGTCAGCCCTTGGGGTAGATACCATGGAGAGTAAAACATAATCCTGATGACTGGAAAACATGGAGTCTACTGGAATAGAGATTCTTGAATTTTTTTAACTTCGATTTGTTCCCATGAAAGCATTTTCAAGAGGACTCTACCACAGAAGCACTAGACATCCATAAGAGATTAATAGTGTTTCTCTTTGAGTGGTGTGATTACAGGTGCTTTTATGTTGCTAAGTTTTTTGTTTGTTTATTTATTTTGCAGAGAGTATAGTTAATTTTTTATAAGTAGAACAATAAACACTAGGTTTTGTAGTGATTAAAACTAGGTTTTGAAGTGAGGTTGTCCCCCTTATCCATGGCAGGTATGGCCCATACGTCCCCAGTGGATGCCTGAAACCACAGGTAGTGCTGCACCCCACCTATACTACTAGGTTTTTTCCTATACATCCATACCTATGATAAAGTTTAATTTCTAAATTAGGCACAGTAAGAGAATATCTGAATTGTCAGCATTGTCTTGCTCTTTGGGGTCATTATTAAGTAAAATAAGGGTTACTAGGACACAATACTGCTACCCAGAGGGCTACTAAATGACTAATGGGTGGGATGTACAGAAAAAGGGTGGTTTCCATCCCAGGCACAACGGAGAAGGATGGCACGAGATTTCATCATGCTACTCTGAACGGCGCACAATTTAAAATGTATACATTATTTATTTCTGGAATTTTCCATTTAATATTTTTGGACCGTGGTCGCCTGCAGGTAACTGAAACTGTGAGAAGCAAAAGTGGATAAGGGGGGACTACTGTAGTGCTTTTTCACAATAACATCCTCGATGAATATTTGTTAAGTGAATGAATACATTTTTCAAATTCTTGAATTTTTCTCCCTTAAAAACGTTAAGGACATTTATTTCAGGTCAAAAGAACTCCCCAGACTTCCTCTAGGAGAGGTATTCTGCTAACTTGTCTTCAACATTTGAAAACCACTGACAAGTAAGTAAAGGGCTTGATAAATTCTATGGATGTTATATTGTACCCAGAGGATAAAAAGGTAAATTTGTTTTCTAACTTTTCATTTTTAGAACAGTTTAGAAATAAACTCTATTTGTGTAGGACATAAACATAGTTTGAGATCATTATAACAGCTAAAGTCTTCCAACCCATCTTGATGGACTAGATTAGAGAATACAAAAAATATCTGTCTAAGCTGTAGGATGTAAAAATAAGAAAATGTAATGAAAACTAACGTTAAGTTACTAGGTTAGTTACTTAAGTTACTAGGTTAGTTGGCTGGACTGTGAGGGATAATGAGTCCAGCATTACAACTTTAGACAAACCACTCCCTTTGTTTATTTCTTTAGCCAGTGGCTATGTTGCTAAATTAGCCAGACTTTCTACATAGATGTTCTATGGTCTTAAGGAAACCAGATAATAGGAGCACAGTAATATCATGAAAAAACCAATTCGAAATACAAACTTTAAAAACTGTGTGTGTGTGTGTGTGTGTGTGTGTGGCAGGGGGTGCTTTGGCATCAATACTGGTGGCAGAGCCTGGAAGTAGCAGTAGCATTTGTTGGTAAAATTCTCTACTGATCGGGTATATGCCACTGAGACATTTAGAGTCCTGTTGAAGAGACAAGAGACACACACGGCAAATTAAATAATAAGATATATCATAATGCCTTTTATAAGCCACTCATTTCCCTTTGTGCCACATCTTATAGGTGCAACTGGACAAAACTCATGTAAGCTCCTGCCACTTACCTACTACTTCCTGCCCAGAGCTTCTTGAAGGCCAGTAGAAATGCATAGTCTCATGCATGTACAATCAGGAAGTACAGGGGAGTTATTGCCAGCAGAGTCATCTTTAATCAATGGGGGACAGGATCTTATAAATAAGTATTTCCTCCTTTCATCTCCCAGGTGGATTTCCAGAGATGCATTTCATAAGACTCACTAGAAGATCCTATTGAGACCTGGCATCAGTTACTCACAGTGGTGGCCAATTAATTCAATAAGGCATCTTTGGACTGGCTCTCCCTCTTTCTCTGTCCCACTCCCTCAGCCTCTTAATCATGCTTCTTGGGATCACTGCCCACATAAACTGCCAATATGCAAGCCTATCTTAGCTTTTCTTTTGAGAGACCCAATGTCAGACAACAGGCAGGGAGAAATCAATGTGATGATAAGGCCATGGCCTAAGAAAGGTAATTGTAAACTGAAATCGAGAGATGGATTTCAGAGCTCTATGAAAGTATTGTTAGAACTCAGTAATAAAATAATGAAGAATGAGAATAGTGACCTTAGAGAGCGAGATGATGAGTTCTATTCTAGATGAGGTCATAATTTAATGGTAATACCCAGCTGGCAGTTGGGACTAGGATTTAGGAACCAAATTGAGAGTTGAAAACTTGAGAGTGAATAAGTTCTCTAAAAGAAGACTTTTGAAGAGATAACCAATGGCTATAGACTGAATTTCAGATAATGATCAGATTTCAGGAGTCAAGAGGAAAAAGAAAAAACTAATAAAAAATAGAAACATAGGAAAATAGGAGTTTAGGGCTATGTATAATGGTGGGAGGGGACATATAGTTCAATTCTACCATCAGATCAGGGATCAGACTGAAGGGGCTCAAGATGAAAATAGGTAATACACAGTGAAGAGATGGAGACAGTGATGGAGAGGGCTTACTGCACACATGATGTAGGTGGAGATAGTTCACTCCTGACACACAACAAGCTTGCTATTGTGAACTGAAGGAGAGAGGTTAGAAGCTTGTAAATCTGAGCAATATTTTTCAGAATTTAATAAATGGATAAAAGGTAGTGGAGAGAACTTACATATAAAATATATACTGAGCTTATTTTATTTCTAAATAAACTTTATTGAAATTAGTCATTAGTTACCTAAAAATTGAGATTTATCTTGCTCTCACACTTTCTTGCCTTTTTATTCTTAAGAACCCTCATTTAAAAAAAAAAAAGCATACTCATAAGCACTTTCTCTAAGATGTTGGGCTACAGAATGGCATTATTGAAAAGTACCTCTCTTCCAGAAAATATTGGAAGAATTCCACTTGCATAAATATTGCATAACTCAGTGCCTACTTTAACATACCCATATTTGTGGTAAGCTAATCCTAGTTTCCAAAAAAAGGATTTTGCACTGTTGAACAGCATTTCTGAAATACTGCCAACCGCATCTTGTGATTAAAGTTCTCTGGTATAAAACAGGTTAGAAAGGGTGAGATGCCATGCAGGTATTTAGAGAGAAAGTTTGACTTTGATGTTTTATATTTGAATGAATCATGGTTTAGTTAATCTGTTTCCGCAAAAATATTTTCAATATGCAATCTGATCATTTTCTACTTTTCCATTGAATGTTTTCTTTTCGGTGATTTTCAACCATCTGCTTTAAATATAAATGACAGTATATCACTGTGTGCTTAGATTTTAGCATACTTCATCCCTCCAGGGTATGTTTATTATCTGTTGGATTTATACTTTGAATTAAATAGTTATTGGATGAGTGAGATTACAGACAGTGGCTAGTTGCCCACAGAGAATAAGTGAGCCTTACAAACCACATATTGTTTATGCAATTAGTTGTTATAAACCTCTTGCTTATCTGTACAATATAACTATGACAATCAAACTGTAATGCACTTGCAGGAGGTTTTTTGTTTTTGTTTTTCTTGTTTCAATTGATATTAGACTACTGCTGAGCTCTCACTCTTTTTAAACTTTTACAGCTTTTAGTTTTGCTTAATTTGTGGACTGACAAACATTCCACATGTTATTTTAATTCTTCTTTTGGTGTAAAACTTTCTTTGTTCTCAATGCATAAGAAATGCAAGTTCCTTATTGATAATGAGATTTTTAAAAAGGAGGGGAAATAAAAATTTTGCAATTCTACCAGAGATAACCACTACTGACATTTTAGTTTATACAATGTCATAATTTCTTGTATGTCTATATATACAAAAATGGGATTAAATATGACATAACCTTCCCAAACTTACTTTTTTCATTAGCATGTATCATAAACACATAATCTTATCCTAATATTACCCTACAACATGATTTATATTGGGTACATTATAGAGGTACTAATCTGTTTCTGTTAAATGTTTAGTGTTTTTTTAAAAAATTTTCTTCCAGTTTTATTGGGACATAATTGACATGTAGCACTGTATAAGTTTAAGGTGCACAGCATAATGATCTGACTTACATACACCATGAAATGATTATCACAGAAAGTTCAGTGAACATCCATCATCTCATATAGATACAACATTAATGAAATAGGAAAAATTTTTTTTCCTTGTGATGAGAAGTCTTCAGATTTACTCTTTTAACAACTTTCATATGTAACATACAGCAGCATTAATTATATTTACCACGTTGTACATTACATCCCTAGTACTTATTTATTTTATAACTGGAATTTGACTACCTTCATCCAATTATCCCCCCACACCCTGCCTCTGGTAACCACAAATCTGGTCTCTTTTTCTTTTTTTTTAATTTTTATTGGAGTATAGTTGATTACAATGTTGTATTAGTTTCTGCTGTGTTTAGTGTTTTCAATGCTGTGATCAACAGCTGTGTAGTTAAATCTTTCCTGATTTCCTTAATTAATCCTTAGAATATATCACATTATTTCTGTATTAGAACTTTTATTTTCAAGTAACAGAAACCCACCTGAGTTTAACAAAAAGGAGGAATATATTAGACGAACACCAGGGATATTTTGAGGAACCTAAGGACAAGGATGGAGCTGGAAATATTCTCTCGACTCCTGTGTATACTCATCTCTGTACTTCTAATTCATTACCTCTCTCTCAGCCAACAGTCTTCCGCTGCTTCATGTTACATGGATAAAAACATGGCCACAGACAGCAGCCAAGTTTATACATCACAGATTCAGCCATCCTGAGAAAAACTAAATCGATCCCAATCCTTTCTCATCTCCCCACCCCATTCACAATTCCAGATATCCAGGATTAGCAGATGTTCACGTTGGCACAATCAACTTGGGCCAAAGGGTGTTGTTTGGTGAACTTGGTTGCCAAGAGTCACCCAATAGCCATATAAATGGTGGGGAGGAAAAGAGGGACTGGGGAGATAATCTATAAATACCGTCACTCATCACACACATTTTTATTTTGAGATATTCATTGTAATAAATTGGCATTGTTAAACCAGCAAAAGAAAGTAAATTCTTTTTTTCTTTCTTTAATAAGAATAGCTTTTTCCAAGACTGAGTTCATTTTATCTGACAGTGGACAGCAACACCTTTACATATTTTTCAGCTTATACGTCTACAAAGGAGATACCATCCTCTACACTCTAGTTTGACTCAAATGAAAAATTATCTATTGTCAAAATCATAATAAGAATAAGAAAATTCTAGTTTGGGATTAACAGATACACACTACTATATATAAAATAGATAAACATCAAGGACCTACTATATAGCACAGGGAACTATATTCAGTATCTTCTAATAACCTACATATATATATATGTGTAACTACATATATGTACATGTATAACTGAATCACTTTGCCGTATACCTGAAATTAACACAACATTGTAAATCAACTATACTTCAATTAAAAAAAAATTAGAAAAAAAAAAGAAAATTCTGTGATGGAAAAAAAATCTTAAAATTTGTCAACTCTTCTCTTTTAGACGTAAATGTAAATTAATGTTTCTTATGTAATGAATTTTATGGTTATTATAAGAAAAGTACATCTAGTATTTAAGAATAGAACATTAATATTTATAAAGAAAAACCATGACCAACTTAAAGTAAATCTAAATTTTCTACAGACTTTCATTATGCAATTAGAAAAACATTTCCACAGGAGAGTGAAATCTTCCAGTCAATCATGTTGAAATCTTTTGGAGAAGAAGGAAATAATAGGATAGAAGGCACGAGGTGAACAGAATTTCATCAGTTCTATGTTATCTAGAAAAGGCTATAATGTTATGTAAGTGTGGGATTTCTACATGTTTCTCAGTTCTCTTATTCTCTACTTTATTTACCTATTGCTGAGTAATAAATTACCCCCAAATTTAGTTTATTTAAAACAACAAGCACTTATTATCCAACACAGTTTCTGACACTCGGGAATCCAGAAGGAGCTTAGCCAGGCAGTTCTGGCTCAGGGTCCCTCGTGAAGCTGCAGTTAAGCTGTCAGCTGGCTGCAGTCATCTGAAGGCTTGCCTTAACTGGGGGATCTGCTTGTAAGCTCACTCATGTGGCCATTAGCAGGAGGCCTCATTTCCTCACTACAAGGTCCTCTCCGTAGGGCTCATGACACAGCAGCTCATTTCCTCCAGAGCAAATTACCTGAGAGGGTTGGTAGGGAGGGAGACATAGAAGCTACACTGTCTTTTATGACTTAGCCTTGGAAGTGACAAACCATCACTTCTGACATATGCTACTGGTCATGTAGAACAACTCTAACATTAAGGGGGTGGGGGGCGAGGGATTATGTGAATACCAGGAAGTGGGAATCACTGGGGATCATCTTGTAGGCTGGCTACCACATACACCATTCTCAGATCTTAAAAATTGCCCTCACAACTTGATTTATATTTACATCTCTAGATCTGATTCCCGTCTACTTTTTTCTTGGTACTCACTATAATGCTACAAATTAATTGTAATTTTACGGTTTGTATGTGGAGACTTTCTTCCAATAGTCCAAAGTTTAGGGCTTGGGTTTCTTACATTTTTACCAATGATCTAAATTCTGAATTATACATATTATACTTATTTTAAAAAATAGGTTGATTAAATGTTTCTCTCTATTTAGGCTATTATTCATTTACTAATTTATTCAGCAAATAATTATTGAGTTCAAGGCATTGTGTTTTTTTAAAGTTTTCCGATATGTCACCCTGTGTTCTAGCCTCCTCTTTTATTTATTTATTTTTATAAATTTATTTATTTTATTTATTCATTTTTGGCTTCATTGGGTCTTCGTTGCTGCGCTCGGGCCCTCTCTAGCTGTGGCGAGCGAGGGCTACTCTTCGTTGTGGGCTTCTCTGGTTGCGGCGCACAGGCTCTAGGTGTGTGGGCTTCAGTAGTTGTGGCACATGGGCCCAGTAGTTGTGGCGCACAGGCTCTAGAGCACAGGCTCAGTAGTTGTGGTGCACAGGCTTAGTTGCTCCGCAGCATGTGGGATCTTCCTGGACCAGGGATCGAACCAGTGTCCCCTGCATTGGCAGGCGGATTCTTAACCACTGTGCCACCAGGGAAGCCCTAGCCTCCTCTTGTAAAACAGCTTATTGAGATATATTTCACATATCATCCAATTCACTCATTTAAAGTATAAAGTCCCCTATTTGTTTTTGGCCGCACGGCTTGCAGGATCTTACTTCCCCAACCAGGGATTGAACCCGTGTCCCCTGCAGTGGAAGCTCAGAGTCCTAACCACTGGACCGCCAGGGAATTCCCCAAAGACCCCTACTTTTAAACTGTATTTTTCAAGACAAATGGCCTGACAATATCTAAAATTGAGCAATCAAAGATATTTGGCCACTCTATATGTACTTAAATAAGAAGGTCCATCTTTAAGACTCCATGATCTTCTACCAGAGCAAACTGGAAGAACAGATGTCTTATTTATTCTTCCTGTGACTGCTCTGCAGAATTCTGGAGACTTAGAGGGGTGTTAAATGTATAGCAAACAGGACCAAACAAGTAACCTCAGTGAGCTGAAGACCTGTTTACCAGGATAAGTCCTCCAATCACAGCTCTATTATTTCCCCTGATGAACACATAAACAGACCAAGTCCCAAGTGACTGTAAAAGACTATGTTTACCAAATTATCAGCACACACCCAAATGCTGCTGCTCCAGATAATCTGGTCTTAATGAATGGAAATTATGTCTTAACTAATGATATTTCAAAAAGTAAAAGATGTTTTCACATGCTCTTCAAAAGCTGTCACACAAGCATAAAACAAAGTAGGTGTTGATCTTAACTGAAATGTAGCATATAGTCTTTTGTTTCCCTCCTCTGGAATAATTTTTAGTTATTTAGAAAAAATTATGCAACTCGTACATGTACTCTGCTGAAAATAGAAAATACTCAAAAGCAAAAGTACAAAAAAGAATTCGTAAGCACCCTTAATCCTATTATCCAGAGATAGTCTGTGCTGTTTTGCTATATATTCTTTCAAAAAACAAATTTGGGGGAGCATATATTTACATAAATTTTAACTGGTATATTGCAAGCTTTGACAGTCTGCAATTGAAAACTGGGCTTGCATTAATATCTACTACTCACATTATTTCTAATTGTTGTGCAGTCAGTCTGCTGTGATCTCCAGGAGGTATCCACCACCATCTTTCCTCCCTGCTCTGGCTCCCCTGAGTCCATGTCCACGGACTATAACGACCCTGAAGGAGCCTCACCATCACCCTGCCTGTTTGAAGGGACCTTCCATCTCACAGTGCTTAGAAGGCTGCCAACTAGCTCATGGACCTCAAAGCAGCATTGACATGTCCATGACTCTGGAGAAAACAGCTCTTTCAGCTTCTCAGAGCTCAGCTCTAAATTTCCTGTCAGCAAGACTACAAACAGATACACATATTTATCCTTACCTGTAAGAACAAGTGACTTTTTTTAGGACAGTGAGATCTCAAACCAAATATATAAAACAAAACAGTTCTCTCAAACAGAATAATACCTGTCATACAGTTAACACTGTTTGCATGTAAGCTAAGAACACTTAGCTTCCCCATGTAGGCAGCCTCCTATGTGAACCTATACGTACTAAAACATTCAAGGTTGGGGGGCTCACCAACTCACACACCTTCTATTCGAATGAGGGATCAGCTTAATACTTACATAACTAAATGGCCTATTCAGGATTATCAGATCAAAGAAGCAATCTGCCCTAAACGTAGATTCAATACTGCAAAACAAACAAACCATAAAAAGCAGCTCACTGTGTTGACAGTTTTGTAGGGTTTTCATCTCCATCCAGGTTTCAGTTGGCCAGGTTTCAGTAAAGATATGAGTTCAAGGTCCTTGTTCCTTGATTAGTAATCTCAGCTCCTATGCCAGTTCCTCTGAGGAGGGTCTTAACTGTGGGTGTGAGTGGCAAAGGGGGTTTCATATTCACACTTTAGGCATATGTATACTTTCAAATGGTTGCAATGAGAATATATTCATATATTAGTTATATAATTTAGAAAAAATACTGCCAATATCACAACCAACAAAACAAAAGTAGAAACCTGGCCACAGATACATTGAAGCATTCACATTGGATCTCATGGTACATCTATTTCTAGCTCACTGTTGTGTAATGGTGGCAGCAGCCTGATCCAGTGGAAAGATTAGTTCAGGAGTCAGTGCGCCTTGCCCTGTAACAACTGTGCGATCCTTGAGCGTGTCATTCAGTCCCGCAGTTTCCTTATCCATCCTGTGTTAGGGAATGCTGATGTCTCTTGGAACTCCACCATTCTAGAGTGTGTATGACTCTGGCTTGAATGCTCTGGTTGTAAGAAATGTCACATTCTTTTCTTTCCCAAATAAACTTTAATCTTGATTTCTCTTTTACTGTGTTGAGGGAAAATTCAATGTCAATCTTTTTTTCAGACTTCTTTTCCCCTGCTATAGGATTCTGCCAGAGTCCCAGGGACATTGTGCAGTCCACCCATCTAGGAGCAAACCCCTGGTCTTCGACACTAAGCAGTGTGAACATGTTGCTTGTCCAGTTCTGCAAGGCCTTGAGTGGCGGTAGCTCAGCTTCTTTTACCCTTAGTTTGACCATGAGGATCCTTTAACAACCCTCCATGATAATTCTCTTAAAATGTATTGCTACCTCTCCTATACGAGTCCTTTGCCTGTTTGCTTTCCGCTCTGTTCCTGCTGTTATTCTTTGTTTTTTTAATATTCTAGAGAGCTGAAAGTCTGCAAGTTACATTTCCCAGGGTCCCTTGCCAGCAGGCTTCTGATTGGGGTTGCTAATGGGAGGCACTAACAGGGTACTGGAAGTCAGGAAGTGAGGAAAAGGGAATCATTCTGTGGCTTCCAGTTTCTGACAGTGTCTCAGGCAGCAATGATGGTAATTACTACAGTGACAGGGTTGCCAAAGTTCCAACCCCAGTTGGGGTGGCACCTCACCAACACATCCAGAACTAGCTATCAGCAGAGTGGCAGGTACAGGCTTGTGAACCACAGCCTAGGAGCACTGGCAGTTTCTAGTCTTTGGGTATCATCCTTCTTGCTTGTCATCCTCCACCTCCCTCCTTCCCTATTTTCTCTCTTTTATTACTTTTATAAGCAACTGGATTAAATTTCCTCTAACTGGAATATCTAACTTGGGTTTTGTTTTCTTGACTAGATGCTGATTAACAAACCCTGTGTCTCCCCTACCTAGTATCCTTGAGGCATCCTATCACAAGATCTGGTTACCTCTTGTGGGACCCTGGGTAAGAGTAAGATGTTGTCCCTGCTAGTCTCAGAACCCATCAAACCCTAGTTAGTTAAAATTCTTCGGGTTGTAAATGAGAGAAACTCAACTGAGGAAACAAGATAAATTGGAAAATTTATTATAAGTGTGAGCCATGGAACCTCAGTGCTGGGAAGTGTCTAGGCCTCCAAAACCACGGGTGGAAGCACTGTAGGTAACTATCAGTTAGCTAATGCTGTACAGCAAACAAAGGCTTAGTGGTGTATAATAACAATCAAAAACTTAGTGGTTTATAATAATCATCATTGATTATTTTTCATGAGTCTATGGGTTGGTTGGGTAGACTGGGCTTGCATGATCTCAGCTGGGTTTCTTCATGTCTCTTTGGTCAGCTTGTGTATCCTTCAGGGACTGGCTTCTGAAAATGACCTTGGTTAGGGCACTAAAGTTGTGCTCCATATCCTTCCAGCAAGTGAGCCAAGCATGTTCTCAGGGAGTGGATGGATCAAAGAGAAAAAGGGTAAACATGCAAGGCTTTTTGTAATCTAGGCTTGAAACTGGCACTCTCTTACTTTCACCAAGTCACAAGGCCAGCCCAGATTCAAGAGATGAGATACTAAGCTCTGCCTCTTGATGGGAAGAGCTGTAAAGTCATATTGTGAAGGGAGGGACATACAGGAAGGGGAGTGAAGAATTGGAATCGGGTTTGCAATCTACCCACTACAGTAAACCCAGGAAGTCAGCTCTGCTTTTCTGTGAAGGCTTTGCTTTATTTTTCATTCGCACACCAGTTTTTTTTCCCTTACCTGGTCCATGTGGTAGAAAATGACCGTTGCTACCAGCTTCCTCATTTATGTGTTCACTATTCAAGAAGACAACCAGGCTACAACTGGAACCTCAACCAACGCTATATATCCTGGAAAAGATCTCAGGGGCTCATCTTGAGTCAGGTGTTCACCCATGGATCAGTAAATTTTGGTCTAGAAGATAGAGTCAACTGGTGTTCCCATTATAGCCATATGGATGGAAGGAGAATAGACAGTAGTTATCAGATCAGGAAGCAACAACCCAAATGTTATCTAAATGAGCCACAAAACATAAACGGTTCCAAGACATCTTCAATTTTGTTTTTAAGAGAAATGTCTTTTTGCAAGTATGACTTATGTCATGAACAAAGGAGGAAGACGGGTTAGTGTGGAGATCAAGAGGATGGGTTCTAGAGTTAGACTGCCTGGGTAGGTATCTCCCATCTGCCACATCATAACTGTGTGACCTTGGGAAAATTCTTGACCTCTTTGTGGTCCAGTTACCTTAAAAGTTAGACTCGAAAGAAAATGATTCCTACCTTATAAATTATTAGAAGAATTTAATTAGAGAATGCATACTGTATATACAACACTGTCCATACCTAGTATATGCTTGATAAACACTAGCTATTGATACTGTTATTACCACTAAAGAAAAAGTGTTGAATGCTGAGGATAAAAATTCATTAGTATAGCACTTGTGATTTCTATAACCCTCATTGTCAGGTATATCTGCTAGGTGCTGCTAGAGTTCCCTAGTTTGAAATTAAATTAAACTCATCACAGGGCATCCTCACTGGAAATTCCAGATTTGTGTTTACCATTCTGACGATCAGTCATCTTTTCAAGGCCTTCCTTCAGGTTTCTGTGTATGTTTATTAAAGACACAAAGAGTTAAGCCAAAAGTATACAAAGTCCAGGAAGGTCAAAATGGCAGTGATGAAACTGTGAACCCATCAGAAGGATGGGGATCAGAGAGTGACTCTGCTTGAGGCTATAGTAAGTCAGAAAAGCATATAGTTTTGAAGAAAAAAAAAATTCTTTCTTATCCAGTTTTCCCCCAACTCCTACATAAAGCCCAGAAACCTAGAAGTGTTAGTGATTGTATATCCAATAGTCCTGGCCAAAAAGGAAAAAGAAAAACATTTAAATATTGAAAGATTTAATACAGATAATGTTAATAATACTATGTAGAATGCAGGTAGATAGGAATTTGGAGGACACCAAATCCAAGCCTTATTTTAGCAAAGATAGGAAGAGCTGTCTGCTTTTTTCTTTTAATTTTTATTTATTTTTCTTTTAATTTTTAATGTAATATAATCTTTTGAAGATTAGATAGCATTCAATGAACTCAGTTTAAAAGTATGTGCAAGATGTTATGAAAATGTATGAAAATAGCTTCTTCTGTTTTATATGCCACACCTACATTCTTCGTGCATATTCACATAGGAAGCAGCTAAGACTGAAAGCAGGCAATTCTTTTATAATCTTATCAAAAATAGAAGCCAATAGTTGTAATGACTCACTTGTTTCCTTCTGTTTTCAATCCTTATCTTGGGACCACAGATTGCATTACGGTTCATAAGTAATTGTACATCTTTTGTGAAGCACCTTGAAATGTTCTGGCATGACAATAACCTGGCCGTGTTTTAGAATTCCCAAACAAAGCTAAGTTTTGTGGCTGAATCCTGTCCCTTTAATGTAACGCTTAATATTATTTTGAGAACTGCAGCAAGTCACTAGAAAAAAAGATCAGAGCCAAGCCCTTAATAAATAAAATAAATCAATTTATATAAGAGATTTCCCTAGAGCGAAATCTATGTAATTATTTTCTTCACTTCTAAAATATACAATAAGCTTATCTCATTGTAAATTCTAGGTAACATGATGATTAGAGATTTTTTTCTTCTGTATTGTCCTTGATTCCAGTTTATATTTTCTCTGCAGAAGTACATTTGAGTATCTTGAAAACTATGAATAATGTTAGTTTGGTTGAAGGTCCAACCGATATTAAAGAAATTCCTATGGCAGAAACTAGGCACAACTCATTTGATTATTAATACAAAGTTAAAATGTGTGGTGCGCAGTGTGGAAGAGACCGTTAGTTGTTCCCTCAAATCTATTTTCCACTTATTCTCTATTAATAAAGCCCCTGGTATTTATCTGGGCACATGGCTGCCCCAAATCAAGGCTGCATTTCTTACCCTCCCTTGCAGCTGGTTATGGCCAGGTAATTCAGTTCTGGACAATGGGATCTAAGAGGCAGTTATGTATGACTGCCTATAGACTTTCATGTGAGAGAGAAATACACCACTATTACCCCCATCCCACCACCTACCTGCTCTCATTGGATAAAGGGATAGTGGGAGGTGACAATAAAGAGAGTTCTTTGTCATTAGGTACAAATGGCCCTGAGAAGGAACTATACCTCAGGCTGTAATCAGAATAACAGACCAGAGCCTTCGCCAGCATACAGTTTCAATAGCAACAACATATTTATAAGCCATCCTTAACAGTACAAAACATTTTTTTGTAAGCTGGTGATTACTTTTCTATTGGAGGTTATCACATATTATAGTCCCCACCAATAGTTCTACCTCTGTTGAAGGTGGAAAATGAGAATTGGGCTCAAATCATGGGAAGAGAGATTTGCACCATAAAAAAAAAATTAGGGAAGAATTTAAAGATACTAAAGATAATGAAAAGTGAAAAAACCTAAGTAGAAGATCTTAATTCTGTTTATATTTGAAATAGGATAAACAGCTGCATTTTGTTTTCTAGTTTTTCCGAATCTCTTTTTGCTATAGACTTATATGATTCCCCTAAATATTGCATCTATTTTTTTTTTTTTTTTTTTTGCCACGCAGTGTGGCATGTGGATTCTTAGTTCCCTGACCAGGGATCGAACCCATGCGCCCTACAGTGGCAGCGTGGAATCTTAACCACTGGACTGCCAGGTAAGTCCTATTGCATCTATTTAAAATTATAGAAGCCCTTTTCAGAAAAAGGTATAGTTTATCCTTTATTCTTTTTTTCTGTCTAATAGGCATTACTTGGAAAAAAACTACATTTGACTGCAGATGTGAATAATTCTTAGGGAAACTAAAACAAACAAACAAAACCCCACTAGCTTACATTTTTATTTTTGTCATGGATACCTTAGGTAGTCAGGTAAATATATATTTAATCATATCAAAGCATCCAGTTAAACTATAATTTCTAAGCCATTTTACAGGTCATAAATAGGACAAAGATATCCTCATTGCATATTGTAAGTATTTTGTTTAGAGCATCAGGTAAGATTGGCTGTAATTGTAGTTTTCTTTATCAAATTTAGAAGGCTATCAACCATAACACACATTTATTCTACCAGTCATTTTAATCAAGTCTGAAAACCACAGGGCAAACATCACTATATTAGCGGTCATATATGCCCCGGGGACAAAAATGCCTAAACAATTCTTCATTCTCTGGGACATAAGAAAAGAAACAAATGTGAGAAAATCTGTGCTTCCTTTTGGTGGTCTATGCAAATTCTTGGCCCTTGGTCACCTCTTTTCCCTAAAAGAAAAAAAGAGCAATTGATGAATTTATGCTACTTCTACTACTCCTACAATACCAGCAAAACTGATCCTAATTTTTCTCTTGTTTCCTGAAAAATCTCCCAGAACAGCCATATTTCTTTAAATACAACTTATATCTAGGCAGCTAAATCTAGAGTTTTTCCCTAAGTTTTACAAATACATTGTCAAGATATGGTATATAGTCCACATACTATACCAGTATATATTTCCTCTTTTCTATCTTCTCTTTAATTTTGATTATAGTCTGCTTATACTGAACATTGACCAGGATGAAACATAACATTATCAATTTACCATACCAAATACCATAGCATTATGGTATTTATTTATTTTTTAAAATTATTTTTTCTGGTAAAGTGTGATACAATGGAAAGGAAGGTAGACCAGGAATTAAGAGAACTAGATTCACTTTTTGCGTTGGATCTTGATGTGCAGTGTGAACTTGGGTACCCAGGGTGTTAGTGGGCATCATTACTTCACCTCTTCCATGAAGGGAATTAGACTAAAAGGTCCCTAAATTTTTTCTCTAAATTACAATATGCTGAAGTCATGATTTGAACAAAAGTTTTAAAATACCTATTTATTTACTTGGTATACTCAACTTAAGTAAATTTTCCTGGTTTTTGCTTTAACAACTATAAACCTTAGCCATAATAGCACTTATGGGGCAATTTTAGTGGGAATTTGAAGTAGATCCTTTATTGATGTTTTAAAAAATACTAACTATCCATGTTTTCTCTCTGAAATGAGTGGATTATATATGATTATTTTATACTTCATGAGCATTTAAATATAGAACCTCCAACTGCAAGTTATACTTGGAGTAAATTAAATAATGAGCAAGTCTGCAAATTTATTATTAAAATCATAGTTTATGTTTTGTTTTTCGTTTTTTCAAACTCTAAGTGTATATTTTCTAAATTAACTGATGCTTAAACTTTTGGAGAAGAAATTTGGAATTGTAGGAATCTTTATTCAGACTATCAGAAACTATAGAAATAAAAGCATTCCAAGGATGAACCAGATTTCATCATAATTCAGTTTGTGCATTAGCCATTCCCATAGCCCAGAGTGTTACTTTTCTCATCCCAAACCCATTAATTTATATTCTTAGAACCCCCTCCTCTTCTTATTCCCACTATTAAATCTCTTCTTCCCCCTCCCCTCCTCAGCCACCTACTCTGCCTCAATACTATTGATTACTGGTGCAGCTAACTTTGACCTTTCCTCCACCAGCTGTGGACCAGGCACTGAGACATCTCAAGGGAATGCAAAATCCCGGGGCTCATGGGATCAGTGCAGTCTGTCTATCTTCCACACGTTTTCTTTCTTGGTTGCTTTTAGCCACAGAGCATTCATCCTTTGTCTTTGGAAGGTGTTGATGTTTGTTTATGTTGTATAATAAATTTAGTTAGCATCTGCAGTTTTCAAATGATTACAGATTTCACCTGAATGAAAGCATCGGTTCACATGGATTCCCCCTTGACCTTCAAATAAGAGCTAACCTAAATCAGAATTATGCGTGGGAAAGCTTATAATTCACTGAATTTACCTCAGGACTTTTATTGCCACTTTAAAAAATTCTCAGCTGGTTTATATTGACTTTACAATGCTGCGGAGAAATGCCAAATAATTTGGAAGATATAGTAGTTTCATCAGCTGCTGAATGAATACAGATAAGGAAAAAAAGAACTGAAATTTAAGAAGCACCTGGTTTATATTCAAAATACAAGTGCTTCAGACTGACTACCTAACAGTTGTCTTCACTTTTCTGAGGAAAATCATTAAAATGTAGGATCAGTTTCCTGACATTACCTGACTGATAAGGACATCGGAAAGAGGTAACCTTTAGATAACCAAAGGCTGGGGAAGGTTAAAAATCAAGGGCATTCTGAGTCATGCTTAGCTTGAAATTATAAGTTGGGCAGTGATGAGTACTCTAGAATAAACTAAAAATCTTTGTAATGGTGAGAAAAGAAGACAAGAAAGGAAAGTTAGGTAAGCAGAAAAGCCAAGAAAAGCCAAAAGTGCAGACAAAACATTATTCAAAAGCATGCCCTCTGAACCAACACTGACTAGCTGTTTTTTGTTTATATAATTCCCAGATGTATTTGAAAAGTATATACTTTCCATTGGTAAATATCATATTTTGTGTGTGGCATTCATTCATAGTTAGAAACATTGTCATGTTATATTCATCTGTTTTTGGCGAGGAAGCTGGAGAGAAGTCACATATTGAGGGCTTTTCTTAAAAACGGTGCTGAATCCATCCATAAAGAAGAGAATGTAAATGTTGAAAAGATATGGTGTTAACCTGCTAATTTCTAGACTTGCTTGTAAATTACATTCTCTTTGTTAGCAAATACATCAATTTTAAGTCAGATAGATTTTTGCCATAGTGCAGCTGTGTTCTGCTAGTGAATGAAAATTATTTAATAACCTGCCACCAAATTCTTTAACCAATTCATCATCTGGGATTAAAGTGCTCGATGTTCATTCTATTGCTGAGTGGGTTTTCTCCAATTTAACTGAGAAATTTTACAGACAACAGACAAGGTTTTCCTAGCTTTAGAAGTGCATCAATGCATCCGTACTAAAATTCCTTGCTTCTATTGAATTATTCATACTACTGTCATCCAATTAAGAATTCTGTCTTCATTTTGTTAAGGCAGTTCATTTTTATGTCACATGAAAATGGGTAAAAAGGCATTTGCTTAATAAATGAATGATGTTGGATTATTTTATCTTTAAGGTCCTTTGTAACATAAATTCTATGATAAAACATTAATATTTTCTAAAAAATTAGAAATTTAAGACTTTTATTATTCACATATTAAATGACATTATTCACACCCACATAGAAATCTTTTCTTTAAAACATCCTTTAAAGTTGTGAGTTTCTGGTATATGTTTAACAGAATGCAAGTCATCCTAGGAAATAAAATTTTGAACTATTTTCTGCTTTCAGAGCTTAAATATTAGTTGGAATACCCCTCTTTTTTAAATTTTATTTTGTGACTTAAAAATAATATGTGTCACCATAGCCGCATGGGTAGATTCCAAAGCAAAAAAGTGGGGTATTTTGACAACCCCTGGGAACTCTGTAAATTAATGGAGAAGGTGTGATCATCAGTGGGAGACAGCATGCAAATCCACATCCAGATATCAAGAGAAAATTTTTTAATTTTTTCACAGAGTTCCATACACTGAGACCATCCCTGTGAAACTGCCTAATCTCGAATTCTATAAGTGTTTTAAGTGGAAAGAGTCAAGCCTTATGTGTTAGCTTTGTATTATAGCTGCCTTAACAAATTACCACAAATGTAGTAGTTTAAAACAACATAAATTTATGTTTATTTATTAAACCAGACACTGGTCTCTGGCTTACTGGTCACTGAGCTAAAATAAAGGTGTTGGCAGTGCTGAGTTTCTCTCTGGCAACTCTAAGGAAGAATCCATTTCCTTGCTATTTCTAGCTTCTCGGGACTACATGCATTCCTTGGCTCATGGCCCCTTCCACCATCTTCAAAGCCAGCAACTCTGTTGAGTCCTTCTCATGCTGCCATCTCTCTGGTTCTGTGCAGCAAGGAAAGGTTCTCTAGTTTGAAAGACTCATGTGATTAGTTTGTGTCAACCTAATAATCCAGGAAAATTTCCCCATTTCAAGATCCTTAAATTTAATCCCATCTGCAAAGTCCCTTTTGCCAAGTAAGGAAATATATTCACAGATTCTGGGGACTAGGGCATGGACATATTTGGGGGAGGGAGTTCATTATTCTGCCTACCATACCTTGGTAGACATTCATTTGCTAATGCTTTTTTTCTTCTCCTCTCCCTGTCTGTACTGATAATCATGAACATTCTGTCTTTTCTTCATGCCCTTCTTTCAGGAATTCCATTTACTCTCAAGCATTTGACACCTTACATTTAATGGGGATGACTTTTTATTACTGACACATAATGAATTCAGTATTTTGTGTTTTAATTTCAATTAATCTGAAGTCAATAATCTACTGTTACTTATTTTCATTTATATGACATGTAAATCAGTTATTAAACAGGAAAAATTTGGGAATTCCCTGGTGGTGCAGTGGTTAGGACTCCGTGCTTTCACTGCTGAGGGCCAGGGTTCAATCCCTGGTCTGGGAAACTCAGATCCCATAAGCTGCACGGCGTGGCCAAACCAAACAAAACTAAACAAAAAAAAAAAAAGAAAGGAAAGAAAAACAGGCAAAGTTTTAGCTGATTTAGTAGGTTGTAACAACTATGTATAAACTATTGCTATTTTATTAGCTAAAATATTGACGTAAATAAATGAGGAATTTTCATCTAGAATGCCTCCTCTGACTGATTAAAGGATTGATTTTCTGTTAGAGACAAGCTGCTTTTCAGAGTTACTTCTCACTTGAGTCTCTGATTGGCTGTATAAAAATATGGATTAAATTTAAACTGTATTACAGGGATGGGACTTCCCTGGTGGTCCAGTGGTTAAGAATCTGCCTTCCAATGCAGGGGACGTGGGTTCCATCCCTGGTTGGGGAACTAAGATCCCGCATGCCACAACTACTGAGCCTGCATGCCATAACTAGAGAGAAGCCTGCGGGCCAAAACAAAAATCCTGAGTGCCACAACTAAGACTGGACACAGCCAAATAAATAAATAATAAATAAATAAATAAATATTTTAAAAACCCTGTATTACAGGGATAGGAGTGAAGGGTAGAGAAGGGAAGGAGATTAGTAGTTTGGATTAGGTTATTAACTTTATTAGTGGTATTTATCAAATACTCCTGTTTCATGGCCCATTGATTTCAAGTCACTAAACCACTCACTTTAGAACTAGTGTTGCCAGGTAAAATTCAGCACACACAATTAAATTTGAATTTTAAATAAACAATGGATGACTTTTTAGTATAACTATGTCCCATGGAATGTTTGTGACATGAGACCAAAAGAACAGTTGTTTATCTGTATTTCAAATTTAACTAAGTATTTCATAGTTGTATTTGCTAAATCTGGCAACTCTATTTGGAACTAAAATTTGCACCAAAAATGTAGTTGATTTTTCTGACAAAGATCAGGTTAAATTTGTCTTTGCTTGTTCCTGATAAATTTCTAACAAATACACTCGAATTAAGGATGGGGTGATAATGCCATATAGCGATTAGAGAAACAAGTTGAGTGTCAATAGTTTTTCCTCTTCTTTTCTGCTAGGAATTCTATGGGAAATGAGAAGTTTCCTAACCTCTGCATTTTAGTTTTTCACTTTGAAACGCAGGCCACCTAATTCAGAAACATTTGCGAGTTTATAAAAGACAGGGCAGACCAATTTTGGAATATAAATTTCAATATGGATGAGATTAGTAAATGCAGCAAAAGAACAGGGATATCATTTTATCACTTTTCCATAACTTTATTTTCAACAAAACCAGTTTTAAAGTTGCCATAGATCAAATACCTACATCACCACCAGCTCTAAAGTAGCTGTACTTTCTCAGTTTTTGTTATAGTTGGGATTTTTGATGTTTCAGATATCACTTGAAATGAAGGGGTACTGACTGGTTGCTTAGATCCTTGGATTGTACAGAACGTTAGTTGACTTGGGACTTTTTGCCATGGGGTTCTCACTGCTACATTGCTGGACCTCTGGGATCAAGTTTCTTTGTTCACTTTACCTTTGCCATCAACCCTAATGCTTTTTACATCTTCATTAGTAAACCTTAGGCTCATTCTAAATCTCTCAGTCTCTGTAACCTTGTACATCTTCATCTTCACTGCATAGTTTCCACAAGTGGGCATGGCGTTACCCTAGATTTTCTGTCATGAATTTTCCAGAGACTTTGAATAGAGCCATTTCTCCTTTAGGACCACATTCTCGTAGCTCTGCATCCTCTGTAGGCAGCTATTATCATTTCTCTCAGTGAAGTCTTCCTTGGCCCCCTTGACCTTGCTCTCTGCCTGACTTCTATTCTGACTGTTCCAACACTGTAGGTTACCTTCCACCTTGAGCTTTCCATGACCTGGACCTCAATTTCATGACCTTACAGACCTTCTTCTTCTTTTTTTTTTTTTAATTGAAGTATAGTTGATTTACAATGTTTCAGGTGTACAGCAAAGTGATTCAGTTATATATATATATATATATATATATATATATATATATATTCTTTTTCAGATTCTTTTATATTATAGGTTATTACAAGATATTGAATATAGTTCCCTGTGCTATACAGTAAGCCCTTGTTATTTATCTCTTTTATACATAGTAGTGTGTATCTGTTAACTCCAAATTCCTAATTTATCCCTCCCCCACTTTCCCCTTTGGTAACTATATGTTTGTTTTCTGTGTCTATTTCTGTTTTGCAAATAAGTTCATTTGTATCATATTTAATTTTATTAATTAATTTATTTATTTTTAATATTTTTGGCCGCACCCATGAGGGATCTTAGTTCCCTGATCAGGGATTGAACCCGTGCACCCTGCAGTGGAAGCGTGGAGTCTTAACCATGGGACCTCCAGGGAAGTCCCTGTATCATATTTTAGATTCTACATATAAGTGATATCATATGATATTTGTCTTTCTCTGTCTGACTTACTTCACTTAGTATGATAATCTCTAGGTCCATCCATGTTGTTGCAAATGGCATTATTTCATTCATTTTTATGGCTGAGTAATATTCCATTGTATATGTGTGTATATATATATATATATATATATATATATATATACACACACCACATCTTCTTTATCCATTCATCCATTCTTTATCCATTCATTGTATATATATATGTGTATATATATGTACCACATCTTTATCCATTCACCTGTCAGTGGACACTTAGGTTGTTTCCATGTCTTGGCTATTGTAAATACTGCTGCTATAAACATTGGAGTGCATGTATCTTTTTGAATTAGAGTTTTCATCTTTTCAGGATATATACCCAGGAGTGGGATTGCTGGATCATACAGTAGCTCTGTTTTTAGCTTTCTAAGGAACTTCCATATTGTTTTCCATAGTGGCTACACCAATTTACATTCCCACCAACGGTGTAGGAGGGTTCCCTTTTCCCTACAACCTCTCCAGCATTTATTATTTGTAAACTTTGATGATGGCCATTCTGACCTGTGTGAGGTAATACGTCATTGTAGTTTTGACTTGCATTTCTCTAATAATTAGCAATGTTGAGCATCTTTTCATGTGCCTGTTAGCCATCTATATCAGAACTTCTTTAGCACCTCTTCCTTGGTAAGAGATCTCTGGTAAAAGACATAGGACACTGTGGGCCAGATCCTCTGCAAAGCCAGTTGTGTCATTAAAAAGATTATAGGTCATGTCTAGAGCCAGAACAAAGTATGAGAGACAGGCAAGATCCAATCAGGACTAGATGAATAGAAAAGTTTGCAGCGTCTCATGATGCAGTAAAGAGATTAATAGAATCAAATCAAAGCATGAAGGAACTTAATTGCAACCAGGATGAGGGTACAGAATTCTAGCTATCCCAGTTCGGGGATTAAAATTGACTTCATGAGTGGCATGGGCTCGTTAACACAGTTTATATAAAAAAGGTAAGTCCATTTGTGGTTTCAGCAAAATCATGGATATGTAGATCTCAAGTCTCACTTTCTAGGCTTAAATTTCTGAGCTATAAGTAACTGTATCAAAGTCCTAGAACTTTGACTTAATCACTTCATTATACCTGAGGTGATAAATCGCCATTAATTAAATGTCTTGATATTCAGGAAGGTTTTAAAGTTAAATATGAATACAATGAAATAAATCAAGCCCATGGTACTTTACCTTTATATAAGAACATTTTACACAATCATTAGGAAAATGTGTGTATTTGTTACCTAATCTGAGAGATTACACATGTGACTTCCATTTGAAATATGTATTTGGTTTAGACATGTGACTTAAGTGGAAAAATATAATAAAATTGGAATAATTTAAAACACCAGTTTTGCACTATTTAAGGACACTAGGACAATTGTGATTCATATTTTTTGTAGATATAATTTATTAGATTTATAAGAGTTACGTAGGAGCTGAGGGAGATCTTTCTTGTTAGGGCTGTAAATGTGTCCGGTCAAGCATTTGAAATGCTTACCAAAACTCAAATTTATTAAATGTATGATTTAAAATGTGAGACAAAATGTAATTAACTAAGTATTTAAACAGAACTTCTTATGTGATTTTAATCTGTTCAACATAAGTTAGTTGAACATTAAGAAAAGAATATATGAAAATGGTTTTTCTTGTTTTATATAACAATTATTAGATTTTTAAATGGAAGATTTGGATGTTGATCTCAAAGGCTTAAGAAAACATTGTTAAAAATTTTTTGAATATTACTTTGAAACCTAAATAACTGTAAATAGCCCGTTTTGAACACAAACTAAAACACCCAATGTAACATTTAACATTGTATGTTTTCCCTTCCCTAATTTGTTTTTCCGCTGCCAGAGTATGGTAAACAGCTTCCTGTTCTGCCCCAGATACTTCTTTTTCTTCCAAGCCCAGTTGAAGTTCTGCATCTTCAGAATATCTTCCTTAAAATCCAGCTATCGATGTTTATTTCTTGCTTTGAACTTTTAGTACTCTATTATCTGCTTCATTCACTTTGGGCTGAACTGTTATAATTTTTCAGCCACAACAATGTCTCTTAACCCACTGGAAGGCAACATCTTTGCACCTTTATGCCTTCTGCACTACTAGGTACTTTATGCACTACTAGGTAAACAGTTGTCTGCATCAAATCCTTGATTGAGTGATTTTATGTATTTCAATAACAATAAAATTTTTGATTTATTTCAATAATGCAACACATTTTTATTTTTAACAGCTTTGTTGGGGTATAATTTACACACCATAAATTTTTCCCATTGAAAGTATACAATTCAATGATTTTTAGTAAATTTATAGAGTTGTGTGACCCTTGCCACAATCCAGTTCTAAAACATTTCAATCACCTACCCCTCCAAAAAAAATTCCTTTGTGCTTATTTGCAGTCAACCCCTATTCCTACTTCCAGCCCCAGGTAATCACTGATCAATTTTGACTTTATAAATTTGCCTATTCTGGACATTTTATGCAAATGGAATCACACAATATAGAGTCCTTTGTGTCTGATTTCTTTCACTAAGAAAATGTTTTTGAGGTTCATCTATACTGTAACATTTATCAGTATTTTGTTCCTTTTTATTGCTGAACACTCTTCCATATATGGATATACCGTTTTGTTTTATCATTCGCCAGCTGAAGAACATTTGTGTTGTTTCCAGTTTGGGGCTATTGTGAATAACACTGCTATGACCATTTGTGTACAAATCTTTGTGTGAATATATGTTTTCGCTTTCTTGGGTAGATTCTTAGGAGTGAAAATCCTGGGTCACATGGTAAGCTTATGCTTAACTTTATAAGAAACTACCAGAACTATTTTCCAAAGTGGCTGTGCCATTTGTAATCCCATGACAACAAACATTCTGAGACCTATTTTTTTTTCTAGACTCTGCTGGTTTCTGTGGTTTCAAAGACAAGCCACAGTCCCTGCTTTCTAGGGGTTCACAGTCAAGTACAAATAAATCAATTACCTAGACTTGTTTTTTTTTTGGCCCTGTAGAAGACAGGACTGCATTTGATTGTAAGTCGCACAATACTTGTTTATCAGATTATCAATATTTCAATATTAAAGACATTTAATGATGTCAGATAATAAAAAGTCTAAAGATAAGTACCCCTACTTGGGTGCAGCAGTTCAACAATGCTATTGGTAGCCACCATTCTTTGCATCTTTCCTTTCAACCTCAATGGGTTGACTTTTCATTCTAATGCTTGTCATAGAAGGTTTCAGTATGGCTATTGTAGCTCCAGGAATTGCATCTTGAAACTATTGCATTCACAGCCAGAAGAAGATGTAGTCCTCATCATTGTTTTTCTTCTTATTACAGATAAATCTCTTCCAGAAACCATCCCCCATAGAAAATTTCCCTTATATTTGTTTGACTGATGCTGGGTTACATACCTACTTGTAACCCAGTCTCCATCAAATGAGGATGGGTTACCATGCTCACTTACCCTGGGGCTGGGTGAGAAATGCAAGTCACATTATGGTTTTTTTATATTGAAGTATAGTTAATTTACAATGTTGTGTTAGATTCGAGTGTACAGCACAGTAATTTGGTTCTATATATATATATATATATATATATATATATATATATATTCTTTTTCAGATTCTTTTCCATTATAGATTATTACGTGATATTGAGTATATTTCCCTGTTTTATAGAGTAGGTCCTTGCTGTTTACCTATTTTATATATAGTATTACAAGTCATGTTGAATCTCATTTTTACCATGATTCTTTGGACAGTCTTTAGAATCCACGTTGGGACCGTCACATTAACATTCTGAGCCCCAGTTTCCTGTTCTGTAAAACAAGGGTATTGAAGTTAGACTAGATCTCTGAAGATTCTTTTCAGCCTAAAAGACACCTTGGCATATTAGAGTTATTAAAAATTTCCCTTCTCCATTCTAATGTGAATTGTATGGGGCCCAAGTTCATTCTTACTTGATTCTAGGTACTACAACCAAGGTATAGAAGTGGAGAGGTGGGAAAGAAATTTTTATTTTCATTTGATTTCAGGCAAATCCACCTTTTTCTCCATCTGACTTTGCTTGGATCATATCTTAGAGCTTAAAATACTTTTATTAAGATAGCATTGAAAGAATTCAAATCATGATCTTCACTACTAAAACTCCCTTGTTTAAAATATGTCTTTGTGGTTGGCTTGTCTGCTATTTTAAAAGCACTATGATGCTTAACGATTCCAGCTGCTAAATAGGACAGGTGTCTAATGATCCTCAGAGCAGTTGTCTAAAAATAGAACTTGAGCCTGGACTATATTATCCGGCACAGCCGTAAGCCATCACCACTATAATTAATGTAAATGAACACCATTTTATTGATGATTTTAATGCAGTACAAAAAGATTTTCATTGTTTACAAAAATTGGGTTAACTCTTCCAGATTAGAACCTAGAGTTTTATGATTTAGGGGAAATTTTTTAGCCTACTGCAAAAAGGGTATGGCACAAAATACTGTATGCCAGAGGATGTCCATTTGGTATTTTTCCTATGAACTTCTTAATGTAAGTGGCATGATGAGATTAATTTTCTTGGACTTCATGAGGATATTCTACACATTGCTTTTTTCACTTAATACTGTACTCTGGAGATCATTTTATAACAGTATATGTAAACATACTTCACTATTATAACAGTTGGAAAGTATCAATTTATTTAACCAGTCCCTTCTTGATGGACACTTAGGTTGCATCCAGTCCTTAGTTTATTATCAACCACTGTGCGTTTTAACAAACATTGCAATTTAACAAACGCTAAATACTTACTCTGTATAAAGCCCTATTTTAAACATTATTAGATAAATTAGAAGTGTTCTTTTGCCATCAAGGAACTCACAACCTAGTAAGTGTAGTTGGCTGACAATTCATGGCCTGTACGTAAGAATCCAACCAGCATCACCCAGAAATACTTTTTCCTGTCTTGATATCGCCACTTTGTTTAAAAATTCCCAGTCTGTCTTTCTCTTTACATAGATACAGGAACCATCCCCCACCTTTTTTTTCCCTTTCTGTCTCTTGACTCTTCATCTTTGGTACTTTAGGAGAGGCAAAACTTTACCTCTACCCGTCTTAGATTTTCAGCTGGGATTCTTTAACAAAAAGATGGATTATCAAGAGAAAAACAGTTTATTGATGTGTACAGCCCACATCGTGGGAGAGAAACCTAAACCAAAAGTAACTCAAAATGGTGGCCTAGAATTCCAGCTTATATAGCATCTTCAACCAGGAACAAGAGATTTGTAGAGTAACCACAGGATAGAGGAAAGTAGTTGCAGGCTGCCAAGGACACAGACTGTGGGAAGGTAAGTATGTGGATACAGTAAGGTTTGTTTGCAGATTCCTCTGGTGCCATCTCTGGGCTGATAAAAATGTCTTCTTTCCTCCTGGTACAGGGAGGGCACCTTTATCTCCTGTTTTTAGGAAGGAAAAGGAGAGCCAGAGTATCTTTCTTACACCTGCTATTTCGTAAGTGCCTTTAATTCACAATAGTCAATATGCCAAAGTGGCATACTTTGGGGTGACATATTCTGGTTTCCTTCAGGACCAAAGAGTTTGCACACTAGTGAAAGGATTGTGGAGCATCTGTGAGCTTCACCATCCTTGGCATTATAGATCAATTAGAGAAAAAAATTGGAGGTACAAATACAATTGCAATATTCAATTAGCATATGAATTGCAGATATAGCTATGATTAAAAACACTGTGGATATAGAGCAAATGCAGGTAAATATTATAAAATATTTAATAAAATAAATACTATTTAATAATAAAATAAATAATATTTAATAAGAATAAAATACTTAACTCTTTTTTTTTTTAAATAAATTTATTTATTTATTTATTTATTTATTTTTGGCTGTGTTGGGTCTTCGTTTCTGTGCGAGGGCTTTCTCTAGTTGCGGCGAGTGGGGGCCACTCTTCATCGCGGTGCGCGGGCCTCTCACTGTCGCGGCCTCTCGTTGCGGAGCACAGGCTCCAGATGCGCAGGCTCAGTAGCTGTGGCTCACGGGCCTAGTTGCTTCATGGCATGTGGGATCTTCCCAGACCAGGGCTCGAACCCGTGTCCCCTGCATTGGCAGGCAGATTCTCAACCACTGCGCCACCAGGGACGCCCCAAAATACTTAATTCTTGATAGGCTATTAATAATATTTCAAATTTGCACAATAATTTATTTTTTAAAGTATTTTAATACATATAATCCCATTCACCCAGATTATTGGACAGATAGACTCTTGGAAATGCTTTGGAGGCAAAACTTTATCACTGTAATTTTGTTTGTTTTTGCTGCACTGCGGGTTATGCCGGGTCTTAGTTCCCCCAACCAGGGATCAAACCCGCAACCCCTGCAGTGGAACTGCAGAGTCCTAACCACTGGACCGCCAGGGAATTCCCTATCGCTGTAAGTTTGATGAACTAAAGTTAAAATGAACTTTAAGGTTTTAGAATTACAGAATTTTAGCGCTAGAAGGAGATTGACAGTTTGATCAACTGGTTCAAATAGTTCTGTGAGTCTAGGATCTCTTAATAGTCTGATAAAAGCTACATTTCTTCTCCTTAGAAAGATAAAATTCATAATATAATTTTGGTGTCCTGAAGCAAATCCATGTACCTCTAGAGCAGTGTTCTGTTTTATTTTTGAATAACTTTATTGAGATATAATTTAAATACCATAACATTCACCCATTTTCAGCATGTAATTTAATTTAATGTATTTACAGAGTTGTACAACCACCACCACAACTTAACTTTAGAACATTTCCATCACCTTAAAAAGAAGTCTTCAGTCCCTTTACAGTCACCCCCCATTCCTACCCCCAGCCCTAGGCAACCACTAATCTAATTTCTGTCTGTATCTGTAGGGCAGAGATTAAAAAAATTTTTTCACCCTTATCCACAAGAAGAAATATGTTCGACATCCAACTCATAGATGCACATGAAGACACAACAAAAGTTGCATAAACAATACGCTTATTCTGTTCATTGTACTCTGATATATTCCATTCTATCAGAAAAATGAATTTTATGACCCACTAGTAAATTCTGACCCCCAGCTTGAAAGACTCTGTCCTAGAGGGTCTACCCCAAGTAAAAATAAAACCAAACTGAACCTTGAAGCATATGGCCTCCTGATTTAACAGCTGAAGAAACAGGTCCAGAACTGTGACTTGCTCAAGGCAAAATTAGGATTAGAATTCAGTTCTCTTTTGTCCAAGGGCATTTCATTACTTGTTCTAATTCCAATTTCCGTGACCTAAGAACAAAAAGTTGCTAAATGGTCAGGAGAAAAAGTGTTATAATGTGTTATAGTTTGGTGCAGGAGAAAAGAAACTAGATTCTTCCTGGAGGATGGAGGAGCATGGAGGGTGGAACGAGTGTGAGGTTGTTCTGGACCACTAGAGGAAAGCACGCCTGTTGCAAAGTGACCAAAAGCTTGCCCTGGAGGCCACAGCCTGGGACTAACGGCCCTGCATCTTGTTCAGGTTATTAGAGTTGAAGCCAAGCAGCCTTTCCCACTGAGATGTCTCCTGTGGCTCTGTTGCCCAGGAAGTTCTAGTATGAGCAAGGGAGTTTATAATCTTTAGCAGTGACTCTGTAGCCCAAGCAGAAGGTCCTTCATTTGCTTTTTGCAGCGCCTGTGGCCTGTCACCCATCTGCGTTCAGAGCACATGCCTACAAGTGCATCGTCCTTCTTGTTTGCTTTGCTGCAAGTTGAAATGTTAGCTCTCCATAAACTTTTGAATACTCAGTGTGATGATTGTGAAACCTATTGCCTGTGATTCATATTTTGGGTAACAAGTAGCAAATTGGACGGTAATAGTAGGTGTCAATGTTAAGAATTCAGATGTTAAGCAATTAGTCACTGAACTAACTGATGATAACTGTGAAGAAAGGTACAGAGCCCCCTGAGATCTTATAACAGGGGTTACCTCGCTAGGCCTGCTGAGTGATGGACCCCAAGCTTTTATCGTTCTATTTTCAAGATGGGAGTGCTTTACATTTCCAAAGGTGCCCAAGACACCCTCTCCTGAGCTTTAAATGTGGCTGAGTAGTTGAATGAAGTACATGGGTAATTTCCAGAGCAATTATCAGCTTCTTTGGTAGGGAGATACATGATTAAACATTTTGTCAACCAAATCAGTTATGGAGAGGAGTCACAAAGAATGAGGATTCCATTTCAGATTCCAACCCTGGAACTTCTTAGAGCTCTTTAGCTCCTAGGAATGGAGCTCAGGGTAAACTAGAGAATATGTTTATATTCTTGTCAGAGGGAAGAACTAGATATACAGGAACTAAATGCAATCTAGCTTGAGCAGAGTGTGAAGGAACTTTGGGAATGAAAAAAATATTGGATGCAAAGTTTTTGGAGAGAATTGAGAAAACCAGACAACATATGATTCTAGTAAGATGGAAGAGAATTGAAACCTGAGTAAGGAGAATAAAAAGTAGAGAAATATAAGAAGAGGAAGAGGATATAAAAATCTACCTGAAGGAGAAGTAAGGATGATACATGTGAGCCTCTTCATATCAAAAAGTGTATAACAATCTGGACCATCTAGAAAAGAAGGAGTATGCATACTCCTGAGAATAATGGTGAACCAATACCTGGCTCTTGAGAAAGGAGAGCAGAAGAATGTGACTTGGATGAGAGGAAAAAAAAGAAAAGAATATGGGACAAAGAATGGCATACTAACCTGGGAAGAGTTGTGATTCATCCAGGAGAGCCTTAACTATTAGGTGAAAATCAACCTTTTGAGTGAAAAATGGACGTTGTGATTTCTTGTATGTATCAAATTTTGTATTGTATCAAATCTGCAGATTTGATGTGGCTTGTCTTTCCCCAGTACACCAGTTGGTATGGAAAGTCTAAAAAGAGTTATTGAGCCCATTTATTGGAAAAGGAATGGGTTTGGAAGCATATTTGGTCAAGAAGTTTCTAGAAAAAAAATTGATGGACTTTAGACATAGGAAAATTGTCATTCACTTTTTCCAATTAAGTTCTGTGACTTTAGATGACTGATGAGAATTTAAAAGGTAAGGACTAGTTACCAAGATGGGATCTGAGGATGGGATTTAAGTCTGTAAATCATAGCTGCAAATAATAGGAAGATAGACTTTTGGCTATGGCTGGGGCACATCTTATTAGAATAGAGAAGCAGGCATTTGCCTGGTCTAGAGTTCTTAGAACTAAATATGAAGGAGTTGGAGAGAAGATGAAGAGAAACACCCAGCCCTCTAGGGAAACGCTGGTTGACATGGAAAGAAGATTGTGGGAGCTTCTCAGGTTTTGACAAGTGACAATTGGCAGGGCACCAAAAATAACCCTTGGAGCCTTAGACATCCATCCCTTGTGTGATATGGGTATAGATAGCAAACAAGGTGAACAAAGTGAGCCTAAGACCATAATCAACAAGTTTGAATTTAGATGCCTCACTCAGTGTACTATGCCATAGCCCCCAGTGGAAAAGGGCAGTGGCAGCAGGGAAGAGGGTAGAGATGATGTGTTAAGAAGCTACATATCTGGGAGGGAATCCTTTTACCTGCTCCTGCAAGCAAACTGCAGAATAGGAGAGAGGATGGAGGAAGAGAAAAGCGTTTCCTTGCTCTACAAGTAGAGTTGAGTCCATCTGGTGAGATAGGTATAATGAACAATGCACTCCTGCTGCAGATCCTAAAATTGTCACAGAGAAAACATATGGTGGTGATGGAGGGTTTCAGCTAGCCAGTCATCTGCCTGGATGTTTCACTAGGCTAAAGGTTAACCAAGTTTTGTCTGGCCTTATTGACTATTACATTCACCAGAAAGTCATTTCTGTAAGCCATCTGTACTATTTCTCATCCAACGTGGACAAAAATCTAATGGCTTCAGCCCATTCAAACAGTATTTTCAATCCCAGAGAACCAGAAGATTAACACCAGGCTGCAGCTTTTCCAGAATCTAAATAAAATTTATGTCTGATAGTCAATTGACTAAAACAATAAAAATAATCTAAAATGTTATTTTCTCAATTTAGTACATTTTCTCCTGTTTGTCATTCAGATACCTTTTGGAGTCTGTGTCCACCTCCCCGCTACTTTTCCCTTTCAATGGAGGAGGAATTTTGATTTTCCATTCAACATTACATGAAATGCAGAGAAGAGAGTAAGGGCACTGCAAGAAGGGAAAATGTGTGTACCAGGCAGGTTGTTTCAAAATAGTGTGTTAATAAGAAGATGAAGTAAAGAGGCCAGTTTGGCTGGAGTTGGCTGGAGTATTGATTCAATGAGGGAAGTAGTGGGAAATAACCTTGGGTAGATAGTTGGCAGTCAGATTGTGAAAGCCTTGAGTGCCAACTTAAGTTGTTTGAATTTTTTTTTGGCTGCATTGGGTCTTCGTTGCTGGGCACGGGCTTTTTCTCTAGTTGCGGCGAGCAGGGGCTACTCTTTGTTGCGGTGCGCAGCCTTCTCATTGCGGTGGCTTCTCTTGTTGCAGAGCATGGGCTCTAGGCACACGGGCTTCAGTAGTTGTGGCGCACAGGCTTAGTTGCTCCGTGGCATGTGGGATCTTCCTGGACCAGGGCTCGAACCCGTGTCCCCTGCATTGGCAGGCAGATTCTTAACCACTGTGCCACCAGGGAAGTCCCTGAATTTTATATTAAAAGTATTGGAAGTCTGGAAATGTTTGAACAGGAAGTATCAAGATGAGAATGATTTTTAGTAGTATTAATTGGGTTGCCATGGCTAGGGTAAATTTGAGGGCTAAGGGGGTTGGGGAGATACTGACAGTAGGGAAACCAGATAGAATAATATAATAGGGCAAACATGAGCTGAAGAAGGCCTGAACTAGACTGATGATAGTGAAAGAGGTGGAAAAGAGAGATTATGCGGAAGAATTTTCAGGGTTTGGTAAGGGAGAAAGGGGGAAGTCAGATTATGCTGGAATTTGGAGTTCAGGTGGACGGGATAATGAAAGAGAAGATGAAAAATGAAATTATTGACATAGGACTTCCTGGTGCTGACAGGAAATCCAAGTGTGGAAGTCCAGGAAGCAATCTGAGATAAGAGAATGCAGACAGGGTCAGAAGCTGGAGTTAGAAATACAGATTTTGAATTCATTTTCACAGAGCTATTAGCTGATGCTATAGAAATATGAGCTTTAACTAAAACATTCATGCTGTTAGAATTATTTTTGCTAAATATATTTCCTCCAGAAAATATGGTTTAAGGTAGGTTTTTTCGTGCCTTTATCAGTCAGAGTTCGGTTGTAGGCAACAGAATCTAGCCTGTTTAAGCAGAAAGATATTTGGCTATTAAGAAGTCTGTGAAATCATTGTGGAGGAGGGAGCTGAAGAAACAGCTTCTAGGTTGAACTTCAGTAATGACTCCTCAAATCTCATTCCAGACCTGGGCATTGGTGTGAGACGCTTCAGTCTCCCTCCACCAGGGAGGGAGAAGTCTCTGGGTCAGGAGGCCCATCACCGCTACTAACCACAGGACAATGCTGCATCTGTCACAGACCTGCCTTTCTCTTTATGAGTGTTTCTGAATCAAAATCGGAAACCCTAAATTTAAAGGGACCAGATGTCATTTCTTAGCTTTGCAGCTTCTAGATGCTAGAAGGGAGTTGGCCTTAATGCTGAGTAAGTCAATCCACAATTATCCAACACAGTGTTTCAGCCCCATTTACAGTAAATATCTAGAGCTGAACTTTGGGTTTGCATGACTCTCTTAATCAGATGAATGAGACTGCAACCCTGATCTTTCTGTAGGCACTATGTCATGTTTTTCACGGTCTTTTGTTTTTAGCATGTTCTCCACAGAGCTACTAGTTCAGGCATGACAATAAGAGCCAAGATTCTGAGGTTGTGTCTAGGCTCAATGAGAAAGCATGCCAAGATTGATTAATAATGTCTGCCCAGGGCTGGGGAGGGGACAATGGTACCTTCTATTTGCCGTCTCCATACTAGGTCATTGCTTCATTAGTGATAAATTCCTAGTTTGTGACTGTACATTACTGTTCTTACGTGTTAGAAGAAATAGCCACTCCAGTATTTTGGGACTGGAAATGTTTTCTACTAATAGAACGCTTACTAAGTCCTACATACCCTGAGTGTACTATGTACTTGAATTATTTTTTTTTAACTCTAGGTTTATCCAGTAGTTCCTCCCTGCTTCCTCTATGATCCATCTACTGATTGGATCCATCTACCCTATCCTTTTCCCAAACTGCTGCCTTGGGAGAGTCAGGCCCTTCAGTTTGTGCTTGTGGGAGTGAGAAGAAATGGCATCAGGGCCATGCAGTGTGGTGTGAAGTTGGAAAAGGCCAACACCTTAGCAACTTCCAGCTTTTAAGAACAGGAGCATTGCAAGCCTCAGGGGTAAACTCTTCTGCTGCTACCTGGAGGGGTTTCTCACTTTCCAGGGATCTGGTGAATTCAATCTTAACTTTTCTGAATGTCTCTCCCTCCCGTGCTATACTCATACTTCAAGGTCACCTGCTCTTTGACACTTCATTGATGACATCCCCCGTCCCCACTCTAGACAGAATTAGCCACTCCTTTCTCTGTTTTCTCAAATTACTTGGTACGTACACCTTCTGTTGTAGCAAATATCAAATTACATTTTAGTTGTTTATGTACATGTCATACTTTCAGACCGAGCTACTCAAAGGCAGAGGCTGTATTTTTAAAACCACTATTTATTAAGCTTTACATATATTATCTCTTTCAGTTCTTACAATAAACCTATGAGGAAACAGAGGCTCAGAGGCGTTAAATATCGTGACCCACTATAAATACCTGGCAGAAACAGGGCTTGAAACTAGGTCATGTTTTATATGTACACCTAGCACAGTGCTTGGCATATGTGTGTGGGATGTCAATGAATGCCCATCAAATGAGTAAGTAGTTAAATAAATAAACTGTATGCCACAAACCACAAGGAAGCCTTTTTGGGCCACCAGTTAAAATTAAGTCCTTTCAGTTACTCTTACAGCTCTGAGCAGTTCTGGGGTTGCTGAGTGTATAGTTAATTAAAACCAGACCTTAATACCTAGGAGAAGGATATATCACGAAACCAGATTACCGGAAACAAAGCAGCTGATCATCTTACTTAAGGTCATCTACTGAGCCTGGCCTTCCCAATAAGGGAAGCTTCTCGTCATAATGCTTATTTATAGATTCAATCTAAAATGTTAATACCACAGTGTCAGAAACATACAAACACGAAGAAAAGATGGAAAAATAGAAGCCTTCCTTCCATTCTACAAATTGAGCTTTGTCATGCCCTGTGTTCAGCTGAGAGGTTTTCTAAATAAGACCTACCTAAGGAACATGGACAGAACAACTTACTCCACTATGTTTGTAGAGCCTTCATTGATTACTAGTTTTTGGTACCACTATCTTCCAATGTCCCAAAGGAGATCCTTGCTCTGATTTTAATAAACAGAGATATTGTCCAACTAGATTAGTTTTAGATCTAACGATTTTGTCTGCTGGCATAATTAGTAAACAGCGACCAGGTGTCTGAATTATCTTTTGGCTTTCCTCTTCTGCTGTGAAGTGAGTTTTTCCATCGCCAGGTCTTCCACTACCATCTATAGGGGTGGAGGTTGGGAGTGGCCATGTGCTTCCAGGGTGCTGCTCTGGGAATGCTGGACTCTCTGTTCCCCTGGGTTCATGAGCTCACCCTGTTTCCATGTGTCACTGCACATGTGTTGGATCCTGATGGGAAAATAGTTGGGATTGAGTGGAAATAGCAGGGAGTGGGACAGCTGCATTTCAAAGCTTTTCATTTCCTTTTCCTCTGTATCCAGCATATGGCTTTAATGGGGTTGCTGAGTGTATAGTTCTGTATAGTTTCCCCCTTCACATAGTTTTCTCTTTCACCTTTGTGCTAACACCAGCCCTAGTCTTAAAAGCAAAATAGCATTCTCACCTGTCTCTTGGGAAGATGAGTTTTACTTTGATTAAAAACAATTTAAGAAATTAAGCTCTCTTAGAAATTCTGCTCATGTAACCTAGGACTATTATTTTTTTAATGTGATCATCCACTGTAAAATTTTTTTTTTTTCTATATCTTTTTTTGGAGGGGAGTAGGGTAGAGGTTTGGGATATATCATGGTCCTGTGGTAGTAGGAATGGAGACTTGTTTTCTGGTCCTAACTTTGCCTCTAACTAAATGACTATTTCAGACATGTCATTTAAACTTTTGGGTCTGTAGAACATGAACATTGAAGGCTAACTGGATGATCTATAAAATCCCTTCCTGATTAAAAAAAAAAAAATTCTAGGATTACATCCATCTAGTTTTCAATTTTTTTTGTTTGCTTCTCTTTTGGTTTCCCAGAATTTGAGTGAAATAGAATTTGGAAGAAGTACAAAGTGTGAACAGGACTATTTTCATCCAATAAGGATTTTCTACCATAAACACATTCTTCATTGATTTGTTGTTCTGTGGATTTTCTGTGAATCAAATTTTTCAAAATTACCTGTGGTTCACATGTTTAGAAAGATTGGAATATAATTAGATCCTTTGAATGACTCTCAGAGTGACCCTTAAATCCTCTCTGGAACTTTATTAGTTTATTGAAAACAGGGCCTTAGTGTCTTCTTAAGAAGAACAGAATATGTATTTTAGGAAGAAACTTCCTGGAATGGATTAGTCCAGGAATTTGTGCTCAGGATTTTAGCTCCTAGTCCCCTCCTCCCCATCTTTATTTTTGCACTTGATTTACTACTTAACCTTCAACAATCGCTTCATCTCTCTAGGTCACAGATTGCCCAGCTAATGAACAGCTAATGTATTATTTCAGAATTATCTAGAACTTAAGGGTTACCAAGTTAATTTCTGTAATGTGTTTTGAGATATTCCGATAAAGAGTGATAAGGACAATGTCTTATTTTAGTCTCATTTTCCCCTTCATGCTATTAAAAACATTCAATATGAGAAATCCTATTTTTGCTTTCCAAGCAGAACTTTTGAAAATGTTGATGGTAATAACAATGCTGTAAAAAAAAAAAGTCAGACATTTATTAACCTTAAGCATTCACATTATTTATTAAGCTTCAAATCATCAGCATTAAGTTCTCCCTTTTTTTTTTTTCTGGGTGCTATCCAATTTCTTTGCGTATCTTGGTGATAAAAAGTATCCTATATCCACTAACAAGAGGGTGGCTTCACTTTGTGCCAGATAGAAACTCTAATTCTCCCTAGAGAGTTTAAATTGTGTAGAGTGGATTAGAAGGACGTCTTTCTGAGTTCTGTGAAGGCCACTTTTATCCAAGGACCTTTATTTCCTGGCCTAATTTAGCCACAGGCGTCCTTTAAAGTTGAATAGTACCGATGATTGATAAATATAATCTGCATGGAGATATAGCAAGTAACAATTTAGAGACTGTTCTTTATCTTTGGCAGTGGAATTTCAAATCCACATGTCTTTACAGATTAAATACTTATCTCCTGGGTTGAATAATTTAAAACATCAAAAACTTACTTGCTTTGAAATGGCTGGCATGTAGACTAACCACATTATTGTCATCTAGATCCTTTATTATTTTATTTTTTTCATGTTTTTCAAATGTTACAACAGCTGATGGTCTGCTGGGTCAGTAATATGGGCATTTTACCTGCTAATGTATGCCAGTGTGAGGGTGGATCCAGGTTTTTGGGGGGCTTATCTGAGTTTGTTTGGGCTGCTACAACAGAATACCATAGACTAGGTGGCTTATAAACAACAGAAATTTATTTCGCACAGTTCTGGAGGCTGGGAAATCCAAGGTCAAGGTGTCAGCAGAGGACTGGCTTCCTGGTTCATAGATGACTGTCTTGTCCTTGTGTCCTCACATGGTGGGAGGGGCAAGGGAGCTCTCTGAGGTCTCTTTATGAGGGGCTAATTCCATTCATGAGGGCTCCACCCTCATGACCTAATCTCCTCCCAAAGACCCAACTGCCTAATACCATCAAATTGGGGATTAGGTTTCAACATACGAATTGGGTGGGGGAGGGGTAAAACACATTCAGTCTATAGAAGGGCCTAAAGCTTACATAATTGGAGAAGTCTCTAAGAAAAAGAACACAAAGTAGGTATGATGGTGAATTTATACATAGAAAAAGAAATTACACACAAAAATAAATTTAAAAGAGCTGATAAATATCACAAATTACATATCTGAAACTAAACTGCCCTTTCCCCAATATTTTTGGGTATATGCACTTTGATTACCTCTTCATATACCAACAATTTGAAATTGTATATCATTTTCTGTAGATGAAATAGAATAAAAATCTTTTCACTAGCATGGTTGGTTGAAAAATTTTTTATTATTATTGATAGTTTATAAATGTTTCTTTTATTTCCACAACCCATTATTGGTCATGAAAATTATTGATTGTTGTCAAATTTGGGAAACCTCGGGGCTTCCCTGGTGGCGCAGTGGTTGAGAATCTGCCTGCCAATGCAGGGGACACGGGTTCGAGCCCTGGTCTGGGAGGATCCCACATGCCGCGGAGCGGCTGGGCCCGTGAGCCACAACTACTGAGCCTGCGCGTCTGGAGCCTGTGCTCCACAACGAGAGGCCGCGACAGTGAGAGGCCCGTGCACCGCGATGAAGAGTGGCCCCCGCTCGCCGCAACTAGAGAAAGCCCTCGCACAGACACGAAAACCCAACACAGCCAAAAATAAAAATAAATAAATTTATTAAAAAAAAAAAAAAAAATTTGGGAAACCTCTAAAAGTTTCACTCACATATGCACTCTATCTAGTATTCCTCCAAACACAGAAATGTAATAAATATATTTTATTTCACGCAATTGCCATCAAAAGAAAAAATATGGTGTGTTTATAATTGTATATGCTGCATTATTGAGTATATTCATGACAGAAAGAGAACTTTTACTTTGACTAGATATTTATGGGAACTGCATCCTCTATTCACAATATTACAAGTCTGATGATTGGAGGAATTTTCCAAAGAGTCACGTTTCCTTTTTCACCCATATACTTCTGTTCCTGGGGGCCATAGAGGACGTTCAAGTCACAATACTACCTCTAGCTCTGCACATTTGTGTTGTGATGTCTGGTGAGTCAGCATAGTAGGCATTAGGGATATTCCTGGAAGCCATTCCTTACACCAGGATGGTTGGCAATAACTTATTTATAATGGAGTGATTGTGAATCATAGGAATATATCTCATTCAAGCCAGAGTAAATGTATACCCTATTCAATTTCTATTTAACTGGATCTTAAACATGCCTACAGGCAGGTTACCACTAACATGAGAAGTTAAGTGACAATCAGGACATAGGAGTAGAAAGAGACCGTGGTCTTAACTGTTGTTACAAGACCTTTTCCATATTTTATAAAAATGTAATATTCTCTGAGTACATTGCTGGGGTCCCTCCCAGGGCCTTGGAAGGTGCCTATGAAAGTGAGGATTCTGAACCATAAATGCTATTAACTTCACAGAAAACCTGACTCTGACCAAGTGCTGGGATTTTTGCCTTTGGAAGTAATGTTCTTTATATCTCTGGTCCAGGGGTGAACACTCCATTGCGGCGCCAGGCATGGTGCTGATGGCAGTTCTGCTGTCAGGGAATAGCAGTGGACCTCTTTCTTTCCCTTCCCCACCTTTCCTTTTGTTTCTGGTATTCCCAGAGCCTAGCATTATTCTTGGCACATACCATGTGGAGAAGCAAGAAGATGAACCTATTCTAAAGTTCAAATCCCACTTCTGCCATTTGGCTTTTGAAAGATTTGTTTATGTTTATGAGTCTCAATTGTAAAATGGAGTTAATAATACATATCTTCAAATGTCTTTGCTAGCATCTGAGATAATACATGAAAATTAATTTTTGTGAGCCTTGGTTTACTCATCTATAAAGTGAAATTAATAGCACATATCCTAAAAGGTTGTTTTGAGCATCTGAGATAATGCATGTAAGTTAACCAGCACAGTACTTGGAATACAGATGGCATTGATCAATAAATTATCACTACTTGTAGGAAAGACTCACCAAATATTCTTGTGCTCTTCTTCCCAGCCTCCCTTGCAGTTAGGTTGGAGTCATGTGACTAGCTCTGGCCAATAACATGTGAGAGGAAAGTGGCATTTATGGGCCAAGACAGTTAAAGGCCAGTGTATTTCCTGCATCTCCTTCTACCTCTGCAGCAGCAACCTTGGTGATGGTGTAGCTACACTATGCATGGATCCTGGATCCCTGAGTCACTATCAAAGGAGAATTCACAGGAGAGCCTCTGGACTGTATTTGGACTTTGTGTGAACATGAAATAAGAGTTGATTGGGTTAATCCACTGTGATTTGGGTTTTTTTGTTACTATGGTTTAGCCTAGCATTATATTGTCATTATTATTATTGTTATTATTATTATTATTACTGAACTGAACTACTCACGAACTTTGGCATTTTAGTGATACATAAAGCTACCTAGAGCATTGGCTCCTGTGCTCAGTAATGGGGACTTAAAAATATTGCTGTTGCACATAAAACCACTAGTTCTTCCACAAACACTGGATCTAAGGAGGTCAAACTAAAATAAAATAGGAAAGAGAAAGAAATGCATTAAAATTTCCATTTGGCTCACCATCTAATCCTTTCTATTTAGGCTACCTTATTTTCATGAAACGCCGACTCTAAGAGTCATGCATATTTTTATGACATTAAAAAATAATGTCCTTTTCTATCAAAGTTTTAGAAATTATGTTTGCTTCCTTTTAAGTTTCATTGGCTCAGCAATCCTTCATTCCTTAATAAAAGTTCTAATTAGAGTGCTGTGCACTGCCTTCAGCATTAGGAATAAATTCCATAACCACAGATTCACAGATGGGCAGCTGGTAGGTTACATTCAGAGTTTAGCCAGCAACAGGCACCAGCATAGAATGAATATCTGTGTTTTTATTTTTGGAGGAATTATCACTTAAACTACATGGAAGGGACTTCCCTGGTGGTCCAGTGGTTAAGACTCTGTGCTCCCAGTGCAGGGGGCCCAGGTTCGATCCCTGGTCAGCGCACTAGATCCCGCATGCTGCAACTAAAAGATCCCACGTGCTGCAACTAAGACCTGGGACAGCCAAAAAAAAAAAAAAAAAAAACTACGTGGAAAACTTCCGTTTACCACCTTTTTTTTTTTTTTAAATAGTGAAACTCTAAAAATGGTTCCAGGTGTCCAGCTCTCTTTGGGAAGACTGGTAGAAATGGGCTGTTTCCTAGATCCTGTGCGATTGTTATCAAAAACCTCCAGAAGTAGACCAGGGCCAGTGCAAATCATGGCAAGAGGTTAGTACCTGAAGGGCTTCAGGACATGCCACCCCAAAATATGCTGTTTTGGCATATTGACTATTTTGAGCTGAAGGCACTTGAGAAGTAGCAGTTGGAGGAGGGGCTCGCCGACCTACCTTTTTCTACCTAAAAACAGGCCATAAAATGAGAAAGATGCTTTCCTGTACAAGCAAGAGAAGTCTCTGGTCCTTAATACCAGAGACTGGAAATCAGTGCTGTAATGGGTCTGTACAAACTTACTAAAATAACCTTATCTTCCTAGTTTTGCCCCTCCAGGTATCTCCTCCTCACTTCCCACCATTTGCTGCCTCTATTTCAAACCTCTTTGTCTTATTTCTTATAATTTATCATTTCTTTGTCTAAAAGGTATAAAAGCTTTCTGCTCTGGTCACTTCTTCAGGTCTTCATTCTCTTGTGAAGGTCCCCATTTACCTGTAAAATTCTAATAAAACCTGCATGTTTTTCTCCTGTTAATTTATCTTTTTTTATTATTATTATTATTTATTTATGGCTGTGTTGGGTCTTCGTTTCTGTGCGAGGGCTTTCTCTAGTTGCGGCAAGTGGGGGCCACTCTTCATCGCGGTGCGCGGGCCTCTCACTATCGCGGCCTCTCTTGTTGCGGAGCACAGGCTCCAGATGCACAAGCTCAGCAATTGTGGCTCACGGACCTAGTCGCTCCGTGGCATGTGGGATCTTCCCAGACCAGGGCTCGAACCCGTGTCCTCTGCATTGGCAGGCAGATTCTCAACCACTGCGCCACCAGGGATGCCCCCTGTTAATTTATCTTTTGTCAGTTTAATTCTTAGGCCTAGCCAGAGACCCTAAGAGACTTTTTCCTCCCCTACATACCAAAGAAGTAATACCAATATTGGTAATACCAATACCATCACACTAATCATTATTGTGATGCTCTAGAGAAGTGACCAGACCACAGGTCAGAAGGTTGGAAAGTCAGGTGGGACACAGATGGTTTGGGAAGCTGGCCTTGAACACCTAGACACCTGGGATGGGGGCAGGCAGGCAGCAAGGGTGAATAACAGGTCACAGCCTTAAGGATGTGGAATTAAGTTGGACCCTCAGGACAGTTAGAGAAAAATGAGAATGCTTTTGACACAAAGGAAACATGCTAATATTTATTAAACTTGAAGATGATATAAAAGAAATATACATAGGTTAAGGGGGTTTCATAACCTTAGTCTAATATGGACAGAGGGGTTTACTACCAGCTTTATATGGTCCTTGTGTCCAGATATTCCATGACAGAAAAAAGAGCAAAGATTAAAAAAAAAAACCCACATCTAATGAGCCTCCTTAAATCACCAACTGAACTACTATGTTGAAGAAATACTTGGATAGGGACTTCCCTGGTGATCCAGTGGGTAAGACTCTGTGCTCCCAATGCAGCGGGCCCAGCCAGGTTCGATCCCTGGTTGGGGAACTAGATCCCGCATGCATGCCGTAACTAAAAGATCCCTGCATGCTGCAATGAAGATCCCGTGTGCCATATTAAGACCAGGCGCAGCATAGCACAGGGAGATCATCTCGGTGCTTCGTGACCTAGAGGGGTGGGGTAGGGAGGGTGGGAGGGAGACGCAAGAGGGAGAAGATATGGGAATATATGCATATGTATAGCTGATTCAGTTTGTTATACAGCAGAAACTAACACACCATTGTAAAGCAGTTATACTCCAATAAAGATGTTAAAAAAAAATAAAACCACTGTACACTTTAAGATTTATTGATTGATTGCTATGTTGGGTCTTCGTTTCTGTGCGAGGGCTTTCTCTAGTTGCGGCAAGCAGGGGCCACTCTTCATCGCGGTGCGCGGGCCTCTCACTATCGCGGCCTCTCTTGTTGCGGAACACAGGCTCCAGACGCGCAGGCTCAGCAGTTGTGGCGCACGGGCTTTGTTGCTCCGCGGCATGTGGGATCTTCCCAGACCAGGGCTCGAACCCGTGTCCCCTGCATTAGCAGGCAGACTCCCAACCACTGCGCCACCAGGGAAGCCCCAAACCATTCTACACTTTAAATGGGTGAATTGTATGGTACGCGAATTAAGTCTCAATAAAGCTGTTTTGTTAAAGTGAAAAAAAAAAAAAAAGCCCAGGCACAGCCTAAATAAATAAATAAATCTTAAAAAAAAAAAAAAGAAAAGGAAATACTTGGATAGTCATAACAGATGGGCCTAACTTAAAAAGCTTCTTGGCAATGTTGGGATATGACTACACATTCTGAAATATTTGAAGAAATCTACTTAATAAATTGCAGCTACATCCCCAATAAGGAGACATGCAGAGGAAAAGGAGAGGGATCCTACAGGTATTCTGAAAGCAGGAAGAGTCCTTGTGCTGTCTCACTAGCAGACGCAGAATCATTGCTCAGATTTCTCTACAGCTTTGATTTACTACCACTAGCAACAGACAAGCTGTTCTGAGTTCACTCCGAAAATCCTCCCATGGGGGCTTCAGTGCTTTTCCTATTTTCCAGAGCAGCGGCCTCCAGCAAGAGGCTTGCCGGTGGCTCTCCCTCGGGCCAATTCAGCCTCATTAACCACCTGCAGGTGGTTAATTCCCGTTCCTCCCTGAGGTGCTGGTTCTCACACTTGGGCATCAGCATCACCTGGAGGGCGTGTTAAAACACAGATTGCTGGCCAAGCTCCCCCTGTTTCTGATGCAGTCGGTCTGCTCGGGAGCCCAGAAACTGGCCTTCCCAACAACTCCCCTGGAGATGCTGTTGCTGCTGGTCTGGCGGCCACCCTTGAAGAACTGCTGTTCAATATACACCCCAGAGGTACTTTTATAGTAAATGATTTATTAACAAAAGTGAATCCTTTTCTGTAATCCTGGAGCATGCTTACCAATCATTTTTTACTACTCGATGCTGAATGTTTATAATGTTTCTAAAGATCTTCTCTGAATCACCAAATCACTGGATCTCGGGTGTTCGACAAATCTTACGGGGCCGGATTTTCTAATTTCTTATTTTCCCCCCTTTCTTTATTGGGCTTAAGTATAATTTTACCCTTTGTGCTCCAACCCAGTATCCCTGGATTTTCTGATAAAGCCTCTGTCTTCCTCTCTAGCCAGTTGTTTATCAGTGGCAGGCTCTTTCTTCCTCCTCTTCCTTGTCACAAGTAAGGATGGTAGTCTAAGGAACGCATTGACTTTAATAAAAGTGCTGTAAATAGACAAGATATCTGTATAATCAGTACTACTTTGGGTCACCTCCCCTCTCAGAAATGGTGCTACTCAGTCTTACCCGATTTTCTGTCCTATTATTTGATTGCCTATTGCTTTTTCCTCTCTGAAAAACATGATATAATTCTTGCAGATGAGAATCCAGTTTAATTCCTTCTTTTTTTCTAGTTCTGAAAGTTCTTTTTTCTTTTCTCCAGGCTCATGATATTTTCGTATAAGTTACTTTCTGTCATCGTGTCTCCCTGCTTGCTTTTTTTGGTTGCTTGTTTGTTTTCATCATATATATATTTTTTACTGTGCTAAAATGGACACAACAAAGTCAACCCTTTTAACGAATTTAAGGTGTACAATTAAGTGGCCTTAAGTACATTTATAATATTGTGCTACCATGACCACTGTCCATTCTCAGAACTTTTTCATCATCCCAAACAAACTCTGTGCCCATTAAACAATAACTTTTCATTCTCCTCTCCTCCCAGGCCCTGGTAACATGTATCTACTTTCTGTCTTTATGAATATGCCAGTTATAGGTCCCTCGTACTGAAATCCTACAATATTTGTGTCTGGCTTATTTCACTTACTATAATGTTTTCAAGATCCATCCCTGCTGGCTCTTATAATCTGTATTTCTTCTTAGTTCTCTGCAACAAAGCTTGCACTTTTCTAGTACTCTTTTCCAAAATAAAGCTCTTCTTTTTATTTTTATGACCACCCCTGCTCCTCCCCCCTCCACTTTTCTTTTGAAAACTGACTCTCCCTATCATGAAAGTAAGGATTCTAGAATCATTTCTTTTGTTTGGCTTTTACTAGCAGGTGAATAGAGTTTTGTGTGCTGATTATTCATCCTGTGACTCATGTGTAGTGTGTCAGTGAAATCTCTGCTATCATCTTGTTCCATAACCAGCCACAGCAAGTAGAATTTTCCCAAAACCTTTTAGGTGTCTCTCAGAATTTTGCCAAGATCTCTTTCTAGATCCTTCTAGAAGTAATCTTTAAATTGAGGGAAACAGGGAAGAATGAAAGTACCTGTTGGAAGTTGTATTGCTTGGACTTTATCTGCCAGGCAACTTTAGCATCCTGTCATTCACATACTATTGTTTTTTTCTCAAATAATGAGTGAAGAAAGTAGACAGTAGGGGTTGTGAAAAAGTTTAAAGGACAGGAGAGTCTTTTAATCACATTTACCTGTATTTTGTTGCATAGGCTGGTGCTTTACATCTGACAGAGCGGCAGCACGTGAGTCACTGCCAAAGGGGGGAAAACCCCAATTATCTGATAGATATGGTTGGCACAGGGCGATATCTTGGCTTTTGATTACATATGAGTTCAGGTTGTGTATCACTTTGTTAAAGTTGTGGAGAAGGTAAGGGTGCCTTCAAGGAAAGTAAATAGTACAGCCAAAGTACTAGATCAAAAGAAATTGTTTCCACCAATAACAGTGGATTCCTTTTCCATCGTTTGAAAGTCACATTAACTTATAAACTGCTTGAACATTAGGCTTGTGCTCAACTACTGCCCAGCTATCAGTTGGCTATCAAGCATTCAATCAATCCAAAAATGATTTTGTTCATTTTTGTTCATAGTGATCTCATTAATATATATACATTATATATATACACATATACATATACATACATTTATGTATATTATATACAACTATACACATGATTTGGAAAAGCTTGGGTAACTACTAGTTCCTCCTTTTAAAAAACTGCTTATTGGTACTAATTAGTGAATGATGTTTTAATAAATAGTACTCTTTCTTTACTTTTGTATATGACAAACTCCATGTGCTCAGAAAGAATAGAGATTATGTGTTTTTACTGGACTTGCAATTCAATAAGCTAAGCTTGGTTTCATGTCCAAGTTCAAAGTTACTTAAGGAAAATGGGAAACATAAATAACATTGCATGTACCTTTTGTAGGCAGATAAAATAGAAAGTACATGTACAGAAACATTAGCCTTGCACATTCATTTTGCCTCAACCCTGATATTATATTCCCCCACCCATCATCATGCATTTAGAAAATTATGTTTTAAAAAATGGCTCACTACAGAAGCAAGGAAAGAAGAGATGATTGTAAGGATGGAACTTTAACCCCTCTATCCTGAAACTCTGTTTCTAATTAAGAACTTGAAACATTCAGTCCATGTTGTGGCTATATTTTCCAGCATGGAACTTCTTAATAGATATTGAAAAGAAAGTTTTCCCTGTATTTCTAGTTCTTTATTCAATCTCTTAGACTTTGAGTACTAAGATAATTTGATTTAATGTAGTCAAACCAATATTTGAAAGAAAATTTTTTAAGCCCTGCTTCCTATTTGATGATTAGTAAGCAAAGTTCCTTCTTGCAAAAAGTTCATCATTTGGCAAGGGTAAATGCGGCACAGGGGTGTGAAATAAGGTGAATAGACATGTATGGTTTAAGACAATGCAAAGAAAATGAAGGCTAAGGAATGGTACCAAGGCCTCTGGCTCTGAGGGTTTGAATCGGGAAAGAGATCCGTTACCCTAGAAGAGATAAGGAAAAAAACAGGTGGTAGCATTTGAGATGGATCTTGATTCTCAGAGTTGAATGTGCATCAGGATTACCTGGAAGACTTGTTAAAACACAAATTGCTGGGCCCACACTCAACATTTTTGATTCAGTAGGTCTGGGGTGGGGCGTGAAAATTTGTATTTCTAAGTTCTCCGGTGATTCCCATACTGCTTATTCAGATATAGCACTTGAAGAACCATTGCTCTAGAGAGACTGAAAAAGAACAGAGGGTGTTTAACCCGGAGAAAGAGAATGGGCAAACTTGAGAGGCAAGAAACTGAAGGGCACTTTGAATAATAATAATGATTGATACCTAGCTTTTTAAAGTTATCTCATTTTTGCCAATGAGGACGTGAAGTTTCACAGAGGTTAAAGAGCTTGCTTAAAGTCACAGACCTAATAAGCAGCAGAGTCAGGATTTGAACCCATGGAGTCAGCAACCCAGAACTTTATGTCTAACTGCTGTGATTAATAGTTAAAAGCAGTACATCTTGACTGACAAAGGCTTTTTTTTTTTTTTTTAAGGCAGTAATGAGAGTTAAGGCTTAGCATGCAGGTTGCAGTTATATTTCAGAGGGGTTAAGTACAAAATTCCTTACCCTGGCACTTAGGATGTTAATAGAGATGTATTAAAAATTTTTGATCAGGATTAATTGAGTAGTAATGTATATAATCAAGAGAGGCAAAAGGATGGAAGCCTAGTTAGAAGCTTTTATAATAGCCCAAGGAGGGAATTCCCTGGTGGTCCAGTGGTTAGGACTCCGCGCTTTCACTGCCAAGGGCATGGGTTCAATCCCTAGTCCGGGAACTAAGATCCCGCAAGCGGCGTGGTATGGCAAAAAAAAAAAAAAAAAAAAAAAAAGCCCAAGTAAACTAGGGCAATTGCAGTTGGAATGGGGTGGGGGGATGGAGATGAGAGCTCCTTTGCAGATTGGCTATACTGGTGATCCCTAGTCCTTCTACCAACTGTGATTCCATGATTTGAAAGATTTGGTTTATGACGCAAACTTAACAAAGAGAAATGTGTTCTATCTGAGATCATTATTTTTCCCACCGTGACACATCCAGATTGTAACTGAAAGTCCATAATCATCAAGGGCTCAAAATCCCAGCACTGTCCCAGTTGTGAATAAGCACCAAGCTTGAACAAGTGAGCAGACATTTAAAAATATTTTACTGCTTTCAGTTGCGGGTCTTTGTCACGGTACCCATATCCAAGGTCAATCACATAACGAACATTTAAAATTTAAGTCTGATCTACATTCATGTTTCAGAAATTCTTCTGATGCCATCAAAAGCCAGTGGAATGTTTTCATAATCCTGAGATAATAACTAACCATACTGATGTAAAATAATTCCAGCCAAAACAAAGAAATCCATGTGGTTTTATGACTAACTATGTAATGTACACTAGCTATTTGAAAAATTGAATATATCTTTCCTCTCTTTATGCTTCTAATAATACAGGATTTTGCTGCCTGATAATGTATGTGGGTGCCTATGAGTAAGAGTCAAGAAATATTCTCTAGTTTGAGGTCTGGCGTTTTGGAGGCAGCTGGAGAGTACCGACCAAGACAGAAAGTTTGGAGAAGGGCCCCATTTGGAGGAGCCGGTGCTAAGTTGATGTGGATTAGGACAGGCATGTTGGGATGTCTTTTTAACTCAGGACCCTAAGGCAGGATATCATTACCAATCAATGCTTATAAAAACAAATACTGAAACTTTGGGGAGTCCAGAAAAACCGAATTTGTCTCTCTCCAAGGTGAAATATTTTAACCTGATAAACTTTTCGAATGCCATTTTCAGATAAAATAAAACTTTTCTAATGTTGATCTAAAAGTTCCGCTTAAAGTTTGTCACTGCTCATACCCCCAAACCCCATGGAAAAAAATTTTTAAAGTTTCTTTTAGGCGTAATAGTGATAGCCCACATGTATGTGGTCAGGAAATAGTTATGCACCAGGCCTCCAGTAGCTGTAGCTGGAGAAAGCACTCAATAAGGGGATCCATTTCTGCACAGTAGAATCTAGTTTCTCCCTCACAGTAGCATCCAGCTGAAAGTCAGTCCTTCTCACACTGTCAAAAGCCAGAGCACCTGAGAGGGGAGTCATTCACGGAAGCAGGTACTCTTTTAGAGGGCCTGGGAAAGGAGTTCTAGTATCTATTCCATAGAAATTAGGAAGAGCAATAGCTAGAGCTATAAATACAATTCATTACATGTATTTGGAAATTGAATTTTGAGCAATTACCATCAAAGATACTGAATATACACCGCAAATTAGCAAGTCAAACTTGCTAAAGGAAACAGCAACTCTGACACTAAGGTAGGAAGTGAAACAGCACAAAAGCAGGGAAATATCAGCAGATAACGTCACCAAGACGATGAAACAAAAGGGGACACAAGTAAGACCATAACTGCTGTATTATCCTTAGCTACACATAGCTAAATGCAGCAGGTATATTATTTTTAGCCACACATAAATAAATGAGTCACCATTCTCTGATGAGGAAAAATTAGAAAAAATGCTAAAAGGGAGTAATTCCAAGCTATGTATCACTTACAGTGAATATATGTATGTATGCATCTATTTGCTTAAGTTAGCTGTTAAGGAAGTTCTATGTAGTTTATTCCTCAGTGGGGGGTCAGTCATCAACAATTATATTTTTCCTTTCCTTATAGAGATTCATGGGATTTGCGGGTGTCGCTAACCAAAACCCGGTGGATCCAAGGAGCAGCCAAGCCCTTGGTACTAGCGCAGAGAGATGAGGGGGCATCCCTGTGCACCCTAAGCTGCAGGACCACCCAACCAGGGTCAGTGCAGCCCTGGCAGCTGGCGGAGCACAATCGGGGACAAAAGGTAGATTTAGGAATGAACCTTTAGTTCAGGATTAACCAGAGAGACTGCAGCTGGGCAGTGCAAGCTGTTGTATCTTGTAATTAAAAGGGTTTCCTGTGTGGTTACCTGACATAGTTACTAAATGGCTTGCATGAAACAACATGCAGCATTCCGCAGATACTTCACAATTACCTTATATCATCACCATGCAGTCAAAAGACAAAGAGAAAATGCAGGGAGAAGCTTTTAACAGCAATTCGTAGCAAAGATGTTTAGAATAAGAACCCATTGCTTGTTACCACTGGTTCTTATGTTAATCACCTAATTGCAAATTGGCTTTCATTAATGCCTGGATACAACTGAAATAACCTAATGCTTTCTCTGCTCTGATATCCTGCTACTTATGTACATACAGCATGCCTGTACATAAAGATTTTTTTTCTTTCCACAAGCATTTAATGGCTCCATTTTTTCCTTTCTGTTTGGTGGCAGAGAAACAAGACTAGTGAACCATGTGGCTGTATTCTGAACCCATATCTCACAGATGGACTATAATATAAAAATGGAAGTGTTCTGAAAAGTAATATATGGATCTGTATTTACAAAACAGCCCACCATCAAGTCCAAAGTTCTGGAGAAGATATTTGCTGCCTTTGAATATTGCTCTCCTCTTACCATGGCCCGTCCTGGCATGGTGGCCCTCTCTCCTTAAAGAGAGGCAGGCTTAAAGCCACACTAACTCACTGCATTCTAAAGGTGACCATCACCTTCCGTTAATGAAAAAGGACACTAACCAACCATTGCTTGTGGCACTTGTTAGTTTACAAAACCAAGAGAACCGCCTGCATGGTCATTCCCGGCCTCTAGGTGTGTACCATTCCAGATGCTCCCATGGCACATACAGTATCAACACCTGAATACGTAGTGTTTAAGTGAACCAGTTTGGAGTAAGCCAGTTACTGCAGCATTCTACCAAAGGAAAGGTAGAATTGCCAAGTGGCAAACATAGCATTTTCCTCCTCCTCCTTTTTAAACATCCCTCTAATGCAAAACCTGTTCATTAGAAAAGATCATGTAGTGATAAAAATGTACGGAAGAAAACAAAAATTACCCTTTCCCCATGCAGAAATAATCAATGTAAGTACTTCGCAATTTTTTAATCCATTCTTTTTCAAGATTTATTATTTCTATTTTTTGATACTTCTGGATATATTTATTTCATTATCTATAATGAATGTATATGTTCATCACTCAGAAAATGTTCCAAGTCTATAAGGACTAGTTTGTTTGTTTGTTTGTTTGTTTTCCCCCGAAAGGAGGACTAGTTTTCAAGAAGCCAAATTTTAAGTCAGTATAGCATTCAGGTTACAGATGGTCCTTTGATGAGCTACTGGAAAGGAAAATGCAGAACTGTCTATTCCATTTGTGGTATATCATAGTACCATTCTATATCTCTGATTTTTCTGTTTGTTTGTTTTTTATTAGGCTAGTTGAAATACATGTTCATCTTCATTTTGAATTTATTCCCAGAATTTTCTTTTTCATAGCTCTGGGTTATACACTTTAACTAATTGTCTTAATGAACTCGTCTTATCTTCAAGAATATCTAATTCAAAAGTTACTGTTTATGAATAAGAAATTTTTCTTATAAAATATAACCTTAAGGAAATAAATAGAACACACCAAAGTAATGAATAAGCGGGATAAAAGAAAAAACTATGAATGCAGCTTAAGGTCTAAATCTTAACTCCTTGGGTAAAAAGCCTCTTTACTCTCTGAATCATAGAAAAGGACCTGTTTTTTGTTGTTTTAAAATCAAGCTAAACATAACACAAACTAGTTTCATGCCTAGAAACTAAAAAAGTCTACTTTCTCTAAACCAAAGTTTTCCTCTTTCCTCTTTATAATGGGCTGAACTTGTCATCATGTATATCAAAAGCTTAATAAAACTTAAACTACTGAAAAAAGCGATAAACCTCTTTGGTTCTGATTGGAAATTTACTGACTGAAATGAAAGCACTGAAGGCAGGAAATAATTTTTTGTGGATAAATTCAAATGGGATGAATGAATGAATTCAATTTTTGGTCTGTATAATTTTTCCAACTTGGCTTCCCAGGCTTTCTGGTGACTTTCACAAATAACTGCTGTTTTGGAAGTACACAGATTAATTTGGCTCCCAAACGAGTTTTCCTAGGATACTCTTAAATCAGGGCCCTTAAGCCAAGTTCACCCAGCATTCAGGCACGTGTGAACGTGTCTGAAAAATTTGCAAAGAGGAGGTAGAGATGTGCTTTGTTCACTAGTCGACTGAGCAAAGTTTCATTGCCAGAAAGAAAGGGTGACCTATTTAGTAGAGAAAAGGGGTGACACTGTGGCGGCCCTCTCAAATTAATCCCTAATACCCAGATTAATCCCTGGTTCCTATGTAACAGTTTTAGCAGCTTTGCCAGAAGGGGCCCTAGCGGCTTCAGGACACGGTGGCCTTGTCTCAGAGTTTGCACTCTCAGTAGGGAGCATTGTACCCTTAGTGGGCATTGGTGATGGCCGCTGCTTTTGGGGGTGAATGTCACCCTATATCTAGGACAGGAGAAGAGGAGCACCAGCCAGAGGCCACCATGAAGACTGGCTTGTGGAACCCAGAGGAAGCATTTCTTGAGAATTTTCATACTTTGTGGGAGGAACTGAGGCTGACGGGGGCAGAGTCAGAAAACACTGTTTTGTGATAATTGTTTTGACAACATATTTATTTTTCTGGCTGCAGTGACCTAGGAGATATGAATTTTCCTCTGACTCTGAGTCTGTGCTAGAATAAAGATGAGCCAAAGTGGGTGGAAAAAGCATCTGAGGCTTGGAAATATGATTAAGTATGCATTTTAGATACTATTTACTATCCAATTGTTATTTACGTGAACTGGTTGTATCCTACTAATGTGCATGGTCCAGTCCCAGTTGGATGTTAAGCAGGAAATGTCATATCAGAATGTGTAGCAGTTGATAAAATATGATTTATTAAAACTCTGTGGTATGAGGAACACTGTTTAACGCCATGGAACATACACATTAGATGGAAGCAGGGTATGTGTGGCAAATTCCTATCTCCACTGAGTGTGTCCATAACTGTGCTTTATGCTGTTGTCTTAATTATGGGCTAAATGACTACCAGTAATTGTTAAGAGCTGTTAAAGGTGTTGCCTCTTATAGAAGAAGTATGTCTTTTAGGCTTCCATTATAAAAGCTGTCTAGTGCTGGGTCCTTAAAAGCAAGAGCTTAGTGTGGAGATTCACAACCCAGGAAGCTAGCAGAAGAGGTCAAGACAGTTCTGTGGTTTGGCAAATAGAGCTTGTCAGGAGCACATGCTGATGTAAACTTCTAAGGCCAGGACCTTATTTGTTTTGTTCACTGCTGTAGGTCCAGCACCTGGAACAGTGATGCTCATTAGTATATGTTGAATGAATGAATAAATGGGCATGCAGTGAGGACATCTCATGCAACTTGGGCAGGAGGAGAACCAGTTTAAAGCAAACTAGATGAGCACGGCTCAGCTTCAACTGAAATTAGAAGTTGTCAGCCTAGAAAAGAGCCATGTAGTCTTCCCCAGGAGGCAAGGAAGATGATTTTGATCCATGGGTAGCAGAAGAGAAATGTTTAAATCAGGGCCACTGAGAAAAATTTGTAACTTAATTGGACTCTTCATCAGCTATTTATGTCCTCTGTTGTCTCCCCCATGCATGTAGTGAGAGAGTTTTGTAGAACATCTACTATGAGAAGGGGTGCAGGCTCTGTGGTTGTAGTAGTTATCTGTTGCTGAGTTACAAAGTTACCATGAAATGTAGCAACATATTTTGGAATCCAGACACAGCTTAAGAGGGTGGTTCTGACTCAGAGGCTTTCATAAGGATGCTGCCAAGCAGCTGGCTGATGCTGCAGTCATGTCAAGGCCCGACTGGGGTTAGTGAGTCTGCTTCTAAGCTCACTCACGTGGTGGCTGGTGGACCCAGTTCCTCACTGGCTGTTGGTAGATCGACAACAAGGTCATGCGAACCTCTCTTTAAGGCTGCTCAAACACAGGATACCGCTTTCCCCCAGGGTGAGTGATGAGACACACAGAGAGAGGGGAAAAGCAATAAGACAATCTTTTATAACCTAATCTCAGAAGTGACATCCTATTACTCCTGCCATATTCTGTTGTTCACACAAACCAACTTGAGAAGTGTGCGAGAGAACAGTTCCAGTATGTGAATACCAGCAGGCGGGGATCCCTGGGGGCCACCTGAGAGGCTGGCTACAGTACCAGCTATGGGCACGGTTCCATAAAGTGTGTCGCTCCATAGGGGAAAGAGTGGCCTAACCCCCAAGGAATTTATAGTCTATTCTGGGCTATAGAAATATTTGAATAATTTTTTAAAAAAACGAAAGCTATCTACAAGTTCAAAGTAAAATCCAAAGATCCTCCATAGGTTTCTGCTATAGTATTTGAAATGGAATGCTTCTAAAGCCAACTAGTTTGGGGCCCAAGAGCAGAAATTGATTCCAGTCTAGCATCTCTGGATCAGTCCTATCTGTGCAAACTGTCAGAAGGGGCGGAAAGGAGTCACCTTTCCAATTCAGCTTCTATTAGTTGGTTCTCCGGGCAGGAGTGAGGGGAAATCCTCTTAATCACTCCACACCCCCATTTTCTGGCTTGCACAACCTCCTTTTGACATGAGGATTATCTTCACAGTAAGGGGCTTTCTCAAACCTCCAGTCCAGCCTCTAAAAAAAGCTGTACTTCCGTCTAGAGAGTGTTACATCCATAACAGTCTCACAACTTACGCAATAATTAAAAAGTTGTCTGACAAGTGAGGACATGCACCTGTGTCCTGGTGCGATGGGAGAGAGAAACATCTGGGCTCACGGAGACAGGGCTTTTCTGTGGGCTGAGCTCTGCAAACTGTCCTCTGTGTGGAGTGTTCCTGTCTTCTCAGCGCTTGGTGAGGTTACTCCTGTGGCTACGTTTCCACACGGGGGAAAGGTCAGCAAAATAAGAGTCCCAGAATGTCCTGTTTGAGATCCACAGCTGACCTGGCTACACCACAAGGAGTTAAAGCTGTCCCTCTGCACCAGCAAAGCAACACAGAGCAGGGGAGGCTCTAATTGCTATTTTAGAACCGGCAGGGGGATCGGTAGATGCAGTGATCTAATAGTTTTTTCCATAGCTATTGTTCTGAGACATGAGAGCTATCGGTAGTCCTTATAATCCAAATTTTCCAAACCTGAGCAGTTGTCATGATTTGACTTTGAATTAACCTTTAAGCCATTTTATTCCTTAGATCCCTGAAGCCATTAGACAATAAAAGCGCAAGCTGCTAAACTCTGGCTGTTTTGTAAAACCACATAGTAGATAATAATTACAATGGTCTTTTCCATTTCTTAGATAAGCTCTGCTGGCAGGATTAATAAACTTGATTTCAACATTTCAATGAGGGAGTGGTTATATTAAACTACTGAGGTTGATTTTAGCAACATAATCTTTACAGTAAATATTAATAGAGGAAAATCTGATTCTTGGCGAAAGGGATAGTGAGGTTATTCATCAAAATTTTACTTTGATCTAAATTCCAATTTACTTAATACACATTCTTTAATCTTATTATAAGCACATTGTTCAAATTATAGACTCTAGTTACAGAAGTCATTCCTGCCAACTCTCTGGGTGCTAAGACAGCCATGATTTAAAGGTCTGTTTTTAGGTAGGTATCTGATGAGAGAGGAAATAGTGCCTTCGTTTAACAAATGGGAAAGAAAACAAATGAAAATTTTGGGTGACCATCTTCTTCTCTGCTCTTCTTTGTCTGCAGCAGTTTATTTCCTATGACTTTTACCCATTGGCATGAGGAATAGGACTACTTGTCAAAAGCCGGTCTGCTGAGTAGAATTCATAGTGCTGCAATAGTTTCTAAGGCAATTACGCAAAGATTGTCCTACTTTTAACAAAACTTACTTGGCCCTTGCACATAATGCTCCAGGAATTCTACGCAAAGCATGATGGAAAGGAGTGTGCTTTTAGGAGTATGGCTGCAAAATATCCCCAAGAAAGGTTGTCTTGTCCCCTGGATAGGTACCTCCAAGACCGCCTCCATGACTTTGAAAAAATGTATCACTTGGTTGTTATGAAGGCCTTCACAAAGGTCGCTTTATTCATCTGCTAACATTTAATAAGCACTTACTGAATTCTACTTTGTGCCAGGTAGAGAAGTAGGTGCACTTAACAACAGATGTGTAGCATAGTTGTTAAGAGCTTGGATTTTGAACACTAATTGCATGAGTTAGGTTCCTATTTCAGACATGCTAATTGTGTAGCTTTGGCCAAGTTACTTGACTTCTTTGTGCCTTGGTTTTTTCAGCTATAAAATGCGGATAAGAAGAGCATCTATCTCATAGAGTTGATGTGAGGATTAAATGAGTTAACGTGCGTAATGCCTTTAGAACAGTGCTTGTCATATAGTAATGCTGCATGTTTTAGTTATCGTTATCATAAATATTATTACTGAAAACAAACATAGTCTCAATCAATTATTTGCATCTAAATCTCTCACCATCCACTCTTCACATGTCATTTCTCATAGTTACTTTTTTTTTTGTTAAGTGTAAAGTAATGGACCTTCAATAATTACAGCACTTTGCAATGTGAGACCCTTATTTTGTAAATGAAAACCAGCCCTGGAAAGGCTGTTTGAATGGCCCGAAGTAAAAAACTTAGTTGGTTGCAGTGCCAGGATTAATATCCTGTTTATGCCTCTAATACCTTAACTGTGGCTTAAAGGTCAGGGTGGCATAGCTTTGGGGGCCTGAGCTCAGACCTAGGGCAGAGGACCCCTGGCTTGTTCCCCTCTTGCCACCACTACCCAGTGAACAAATAAGCATTCATCTCTTCTCCACCAAAGCCAGAGACTGTGGCTTTGAATCTCCTTTAGGAAAGTGTTCTGGCCACTTTCCCAGCCCCAAGCATTTGTATAGCTAGCATTGATACAGGAGTGAAGAAAATGTGAGTGAGTGTCTCTGCCATTGCATTGTGGACAGAAACCAATCCAAATTAGCTTACACAAAAATGGAATGTATTCATACTGAAGGAAGACATGAGAAGCCTTGAGAAGTCTTCAGAACTAGTTCACATTCCATCAGAATTCTCTGTCTCTCATCTCTGCTAGAGAAGCAGAGTGTTGGCTTCATTCTCCCAGATCAGCTTTCCCCACATATAGGGACCTGGCTACCACAGCTCCAGACTCAGAATCTTATGTGATACAACAGGCCTGGCTTGCACTGTGAGCCCATCACTGTCAGGGACAGGGGAGGTATTACGAGTGTCCCTGTTGTGGGCAGCAGAGGAGAGGGGAGGATGGATTTACCAACCATCTCTTTCTATAACAAAACTTTCTCTGACATCTGTTATTCTGGGATTTAAGAGCCCCAAACTCCTCTCTGGATGAAGGAAACAGCAACTTGCCTAATATTGAGCATTTTATAATTTTGTAAGCGCTTATATTTGGCCACACATGGAACAGTCGTTTAAAAGCCATCTTTTACAAATCAAGAAAATCAAGAATCTAGTTTGTTGTAGTCATGTATTTAGTAAGTAATCAAACATAAGTGAGAACTGGGTCATTTTGTCTCATTAAGCATTCTTTCTACCCATTTTGCTAAATCAAGGTATTTATTGTTCTTCAGTTTATAGGCAAAAAAGGCACTGAATACAGTGTGCTAGGGACCTGGTACAATGTGTGCATCAATACGTATATGGTGAATGAATGTCTTGCCCATGTCACAGAGCGAAGACTTAAAAAGGTGAGAGATAGAAATGAAGATTTGTGCACCAGTGAGGCCCCCCCAGCTTTCCTTGGCATGCATCCATCAGGGCTGGAGCTCTTCTTGAGTACTGGCTGATGGAAGTTTTTCTTGTTTTCTTTCCTGATTCAGATTGCCAGATCCTTGTGTTTGATTTTAAATATATTATGTCAGTACGTCCTGTTTACTTGGATTAGTTCACAATTACTCTTTTTGTCTTCTGTTCTATGAAACAAGGGTTACTTTTTCATACCTGACTGGATGCTTAGCATGTCTTATGGGCTTAATTTTGTTTAGTTCTGGCAAATACATTTCGCAACTGTATTTAACAACCCAATCAGTTCATAGGATTGGGGGGTGGTGATGAGTAGTGAAATTCTACAAGCTCTTTTGCCTGGCTATTAATGAAATGATTCATTTTATATTAAATGTTACTCAAAACAATTCTTAAAGGGATCCATTTCACTCACTAGATCAATCATGATGTCCTCACTGAGTTTTTGATTTCCAAAATCAGAACTGGATACAGTGAATAAGGACTTGAGAATATGGGTTTGCAAAGAACCTACTTCTGTTTCAAACCTGGGAAACTGCTGACCAAATCTCAGAGAAGTTAGAACATAAACCTTAGGCTCCATAATTATCAGTGAAACCAGTTTTTAAAAATGACACCTAACCACCAAATAGCCAACAGTAGAAGTATTTCATAATTGGCAGCAACTAACCCTTTTCAACTTTCATTGAGATGAGAGATGAGATTCAGTCTGTAGTTTTCCCTTTGAAGCCCCAAGCTCTTTGCAAAGAAATGAATTTACTTCTCATGGAAATGAAGGGCTGGCCCCATCTATAAGCAGTGGAAAATTCCCACGTGCCATCTTGTGGAGCTGTTGAATTAGTGATCAGAGAATTCAATATATATACTGACCAGATCTATGACTGCTTATATGGGTGATCAGATGTGCCACCTCACACTTCATACATCTATAAATGTAAACATTGGGCTATATAAACACTGGCTTTGTACTTGAAAGGAAAAAGGAAAATTAGCTCTACATTTAGGGTCTTACTCTTAGAGTCTCACTCGTTATTTTCTTCTAGTGTAAACACATTTCCGTTTCTTGGCCATCCTTTTGAGTAGTATTCCCCTTAAATCATAGTTTAATATCAGTAGTCTTTTCAAAGCATGTGCCATGTTTGGGGTACCTTTTAGGTTCTTCACATGTTCCTTGTCCTTCTATGTAATTTTATCTTGCATTTCTTTCTCGGTTCTTATCAATCTTCTTTACAGGTATCTTTTCCATAGATTCTCCAGTGCTCTTGGTTTTTATCCATTCTCAATACTCTGCTTCATTGACTTTAATGGTGTCTCTAAAGAGGTCTCTTTGGAATGAAAAGTGGTGAAAAAGAGAGGTACTTTTTCTCAATGGCACTGTTGGTTTTGGCTTTCAGCTTCCAGAGTCTTAGTTTTTCTGGCAGCCATTCTGATAATACCTCTGTGTAGAAAACGCTTCTCAGTTTCAGACAGTGCTGAAAACAATTCTAAGCTCTATTAACCATGTCCTGAAAATTCAAAGCTTCAATATTTTTTCATCAGCTTAGGTTTCTTTCTGGACAAAGAGAAGACTACGCTGTGGTCTTGTTATCAAGCCCAGAGTTGACATATAGTGAGCTGTTTAGAACTGGAAGATCCTAGTCTTCGCCCGACTTTGGGACCCAAGTAGATCATGAGCCCATTTGACTGCAAGCCACTCTGGGTCTTGAACAACTCCAGGTATAAACATTCTGTGTGCCTTCAAGGCATTCTTCTCAATGTTAGCTAAAATTGCTTGCTGTCCTTTTGGCCTTATTCCTTTTGTCTGTCTTGGGTGAGTTCCCCTGCAAACTTGGTGTTAAATTAAAGCCACCTTTCTTTCTTTCTTTTTGAACAATCTCTTGTCCTCCCATCTGCTTTATTTGCCTCTTTTGGGTCTCCAGGAACACTGGGGATCAGGGAGAGGTAAGAGCCTGGCTTTCCTATCCAAGCAAGGAGAGAAAATGAGTCTGATGGGCTCCCATTTCCTCTGGCTCTCACATGATGTCACTATTGGAGTTGGCTCCCAAGAGAGGTGGTGTTTGTCACACCTGTGATGACTCTGTGGTTCTAGGTCACAGGTGTCCTTAGAGGGAGTCCAGTACCACCCCTTTAACACTAAACTTGGCTCACACACAGGCACCTCTCAGGACATCAGTAGGCCTCAGGTTTGCCGAGTTGGTTTGGTCTGGTCCATTTACAGACCGAAAACTATCTCTCCCCTTTCTCAGTTGGGCTCAAAGAATTTGATTTCCCTCATTCTAAGAAAATTTGCTCAACCTCTGTTCTGACAGAGGATACCTTGGAAACTCAAAGGTGTTTTATCCTAAAGGTTTCAGAGTGATCTCAAGGCATTCACAGCTACTCCTCTTTTAGCTGGGGAGAGGATCATTGTCTGCAAGGCACAATCTCCAGTGATATAAAGGCGATTTTATGGCACTTTTCTAGATTACTATATAGTTTAACTCGTTTCCTAAACTGGGACATTTTTGAAAGGTCACTATTAATTACACCAGGACTCTGGTCATAAACAAGGGAAACTAGGATGTTTGACCACTATAAACTTCTTTCACTAGAGAAGAAAAGGAAACATAAATTTAGTCTATGGTGGGCATTCTAACACAATGGACAACAGTGTTCGAACTTTTAAACCTTGAGAGAAAAATCAAAATTTGTCTTGAAACAAAAGTGGATATTATACTAATTTCACAAAGTCCCATAGCTAAGTCTTTTATATTTATATAATCAACCTTTATTGAAGATCAACTATATGCCAGGTCATACTAGCCATGGGGATACGCATATGAATAGATGTAGTTCCTGTCTGCTTTTTTGAAGAAAAAAGCCAGCTTTCTAAATCTGCTGTTCCTTCTGTGAAATTACACTTGGTCCTTATATTAGATGATAACATTAAAATTGAAACTGTGTTTGATGCCGTGGTGAATTGCTTTTCATTATTATTTAAAATCTCCTTTTATACAAATAGCAGTTGGAAGAATGGTTTGGATTGGGGATACGCCAATATTTCATTCTCTTTAAAATTGGATAATGTGATAACTCAGAAAAATGTGCATCCTGGCTTAGCCTAAGCACCGGTCATTTGTTATCGTGGCTGAATTCTGAGTAAATCTTGCCTAACCTTGTAGCTCAGAAGACAAAGTGCTCCCTGTTATATTTGATAGGCCCTGGAAGATAGTGCTGTACCGCAGGTTACTTCTGAGTAACTTGTGGGCAGATACCCTGTTCAAGTGGCATAAGTAGATTCAACAGAGTATAAAAATGTCTGGATTTATAATAATAACTCTTGTGAACATTAATAAATGGTGGAGGCCATTTTGTTTGCATTCCACAAAGGATGATCTTTTTGTAAGCTTGCTGTGTGGGGGAGATTTGGGGGCTCTTTTCCAAGATAACTTGGCTCTCGTTTGGCTGTTCTGTGAATTGATTACCTGGAAAATACTGTAAATTACAATTACAGTGGTAAGTCACAAGTAGGGACAACTAGGAGGCAGGTTGTCTAGTATGCAAAAAAGCCCTACCTATTAAGGTAGACATTTAGGTCGATTGGTGGATTTATGGGATCATTTTAGGGTATTGTGCTCATTGGTGCTGGATACACATCATGATGCCTTGATTTTATGATGCAACCCTAGCTCAGCCAGCTCTGGAGAGGGTGAAATGAGAGGGGTATAAATTTATCATCATTCCTGGAAAAATAACTCAAAGCTCCCCAAATTCTAGAATATACCATGAGGTTGAATAGCTAATACCGTGCTGCCTTGTGTTTTCCTGAAATTGTTTCACATATGAGGGGTAGTCTTAGCTCTCCAAATAGATTGTTAGAAGGCACAACCCTGGGCAAAACTTGGAAGTATGAGGGGCTGTTGTTGGAAGAAGTCCTCCCACCTCCTCTCTCCTGGTATCCTCTCTGCCGCCGAGGTCCCCAGCATCACTATCATTCGTTGGGTCCTCTTTCCCCTAGTAGGACACTATGCTCTCAGCCTACCCAGTGTGACCTTTCCATGTAGGCACATCTGGTTAGAATTCCAGCTCAGTACTTACTCTGTGACCTGTGGTAAGTTCCTTTTCTCCTGCTTTTCCCATCTGTATAAGGCTAAGATGCAGGGTGCGAGGAGTAAACAAAATGAGGTACTGAAACACCTTACGCAATGCCTAGCACGTGTTAACAGCGCAATAAACATTACTCCCTTTGGCTTCTCCTTCCTCATATCCCTCAGTCAAATTCTACCTACACATCACACTACGCTCACTGGGGCTTTCATTTGGTTGGCTCACATCAATTATGTTTAGTAAATAAAAGTGATGTACTTGTAGAGATTAAAAAGGCTTTAAAAGTGATCTAGACTAGAGGTTTTCAAGGAATGTTCTGTAGGGCCTCAGGTGCCCCTTGGGAAGTTGGCCGTCCTGACCAAGGAGTGGAGGGGGCAGGGCTCTGGCCTTTGATGAGAGAAATGCTGCTTTTATCAATTTTAAATAGTGAGATTTTCATAAGATTTCATTTTAAGGATACAAAAGTGTTCTGTTCAAGAAAAAAGTTTTCAAAGCTGCTTCATTTTATAGGGATTACGGATCACTACCTTGCTCCTTCCATTCCACCAAGTTATTGGGCTCCTCTTGGAGCACTTCTTTTGGACTTCTTTAATGCCATTTGACCAGGCTCCATGTTGGACTGTACTGATGTGAGCCTTGTTCAGTAAAGATTTATTAAATTTAAATTCCTCCCAAAGTGTCACAACTGTTTAGCATTAAAGCCCCTTCTATGAGTGTTGACGTACTCCTTTCCAAGACATTGATGATCGCCAAGATTGTTTCACTACCCAATATATTTAGATTTCAAAAAGTGAACAAATCTTTAAAAATATTTGAAGAGAATTACTCAAGTAACACATAAACATAGGCTACTAAACATTCAAAGAATGTAAAAATGTAGGGAGTAAAAAGCAAAAGTGCTCCTTCACCCATCAGCTTTCCCCTAATCAAGACTAATTAATTCCCTACCCCGCTGTTGAACCACTGTTAAACATTAACTTGTAGCTTACCAGAGAGTATTCTATGTATTTACATACATTCACATGTAGTTTTAGTTTTCTTCATATAAATAAAACCAGACTCATATTGTTCCATGACTTCATTTTTTTCCTCCTAACACAGCATAGAGATGTTTCCAAGTAAGTACACATGTGTTGATGTCACTCTTGTAAATACCTTCAGAGTACTTCCATTACATTTCATGATGTGAGTGTCACTAAAAATGAGCAAAGAGATGGTTTCCTTTTTTTTCTGTTACAAGTATTCTCCCAATGAATTTTTTTTTTATGTGCCTTCATGTACACACTTGAAAGTGTACCTCTAGAAGAAATACCTGGAAAATTCCATAGTCAGTTGAAAAACTTGATCAATGGAGAACATACGACCCTCTAAATTTCTATATTCATTCGTATTCCCACTAATAGAGTATGAGAGTATTTATTTCCTCATCATCTCAACCAAAACATAACATTTGAACTGGTATATTTTTCTCTTTTATTATATTTCCCATTTTATATATTAATTTTTCCAATCAGACTAAAGCGATATTTTATGTGTCTTTGTTTTTTGGTGGGGTTGAATATTTTTGCATATGTTATTTCCCTTTGTAATTTTTCTATAAGTTATCTTTTATAACATTGCACATGTTTCCACTGGGTTGCTTGTCTTTTTCTTACTGATTTTTAGCTTTCTTTGTATATTTTGACTATTAATCCTTTTTTATATATGCCTTTTTTATTTTAAGATAAATATATTTTATCTTAATCCTTTGTTATGTATGTTACACATACTTTCTCTTTTAAAAACGATTTTTATTTTATACTGGAGTATAGTTGATTTATTTACAATGTTGTGTTAGTTTCAGGTGTACAGCAAGGTGATTCACTTATACATATATCCATTCTTTTTCAGATTCTTTTCCGTATGGGTTATTACAAAATATTGAATAGAGTTCCTTGTGCTATACAGTAGGTCCTTGTTGATCTATTTTACATATAGTAGTGTGTATACATTAATTCCAAGCTCCTAATTTAACCCTCCCCACTACTTTCCCCCTTTGGTAACCATAAGTTTGTTTTTGATATCTGTAAGTCTGTTTCTGTTTTGTAAATAAGTTCATTTCTACCATTATTTTTTAGATTCCACAGGTAAGTGATGCCATATGATATTTGTCTTTCTCTGTCTTACTTCACTTAGTATGGCAATCTCTAGGTCCATTCATGTTGCTGCAAATGGCATTATTTCATTCGTTTTTAGGCTGAGTAATATCCCATTGTATACATGTACCACATCTTCTTTATCCATTCCTCTGTCGATGGACATTTATGTTGCTTCCATGTCCTGGCTATTGTAAATAGTGTTGCAAGGAACATTGGGATGCATGCAACTTTTTGAATTATGGTTTTCTCCAGATATATGCCCAGGAGTGGGATTGCTGGGTCATATGGTAATTCTATATTTAGTTTTTTAAGGAACCTCTATACTGTTCTCCATAGCGCCTGTACCAATTTACATTCCCACCAACAGTATAGGAGGGTTCCCTTTTCTCCACACCCTCTCCAGCATTTACTGTTTGTAGATCTTTTGATGATGGCCATTCTGACCAGTGTGAGGTGATACCTCATTGTAGTTTTGATTTGCATTTCTCTAACAATTAGCAATGTTGAGCATCTTTTCATGTGCTTTTTGGCCCTCTGTATGTCTTCTTTAGAGAAATGTCTATTTAGATCTTCTGCCCATTTTTCGATTGGTTTTTAAAAAATTTTTATTGGAGTTGATTTACAATGCTGTGTTAGTTTCAGGTGTACAGTGAAGTGAATCAGTTATACATATACATATATCCACTCTTTTTAAGATTCTTTTCCCATATAGGCCATTACAGAGTATTCAGTAGAGTTCCTTGACTATACAATAGGTCCTTATTAGTTATCTATTTTATATATAGTAGTGTGTATATGTCAATCCCTGTCTCCCAATTTATCCCTCCCCCCCCTTACCACCTGGTAACCATGAGCTTGTTTTCTACATCTGTAACTCTATTTCTGTTTTGTAGATAAGTTCATTTGTACCCTTTTTTTTTTTAGATTCCACATATAAGCAATATCATATGATATTTATCTTTCTCTGTCTGACTTACTTCACTCAGTATGACAATCTCTAGGTCCATCCATGTTGCTGCAAATGGCATTATTTTGTTCTTTTCCATGGCTGAGTAATATTCCATTGTATATATGTACCACATCTTCTTTATCCATTCTTCTGATGATGGAAATTTAGGTTGCTTCCATGTCCTGGCTATTGTAAATAATGTGGCAATAAACATTGTGATGTATGTATCTTTTCGAATTATGGTTTTCACTGGCTATATGGCCAGGAGTGGGATTGCTGGATCATATGATAGCTCTATTTTTAGTTTTAAAAGAACCTCCATACTGTTCTCCATAGTGGCTGTACCAATTTACATTCCCACCAACAGTATAGGAGGGTTCCTTTTTCTCCACACCCTCTCCAGCATTTATTGTTTGTAGACTTTTTGATGATGGCCATTCTGACTGGTGTGAGGTGATACCTCATTGTAGTTTTAATTTGCATTTCTCTAATAATTAGCAATGTTGAGCATCTTTCCATGTGCTTTTAAGCCATCTGTATGTCTTCTTTGGAGAAATGTCTGTTTAGATTTTCTGCCCATTTTTTGATTGGGTTGTTTTTTTTTTTTTCGATATTGAGCCACATGAGCTGTTTGTATATTTTGGAGACTAATCCCTTATCAGTTGCTTCATTTGCAAATATTTTCTCCCATTCTGTGGGTTGTCTTTTTGTTTGTGGTTTCCTTTGCTGTGCAAAAGCTTTTAAGTTTAATTAGGTCCCTTTTGTTCATTTTTGTTTTTATTTTCACTACTCTAGAAGGTGGATTCAAAAAGACATTGATGTGGTTTATGTCAAAGGGTGTTCTGCCTATGTTTTCCTCTAAGAGTTTTATAGTGTCCAGTCTTATATTTAGGTCTTTAATCCATTTTAAGTTTATTTTTGTGTATGGTGTCAGCGAATGTGCTAATTTAATTCTTTTACATGTAGCTGTCCAGCTTTCCCAGCACCACTTATCGAAGAGACTGTCTTTTCTCCATTGTATATTCTTGCCTCCTTTGTCATAGATTAATTGATCATAGGTGTGCAGGTTTATTTCTGGGCTTTCTATCCTCTTCCATTGATCTATATGTCTGTTTATATGCCAGTACCATACTGTCTTGATTACTGTAGCTTTGTAGTATAGTCTGAAGTCAGGGAGCCTGATTCCTCCAGCTCTGTTTTTCTTTCTCAGGATTGCTTTGTCTACTAGGGGTCTTTTATATTTTTATACAAATTAAAAAAAATTTTTGTTCTAGTTCTGTGAAAAATGCCATTGGTAGTTTGATAGGGATTGCATTGAATCTGTAGATTGCCTTTGGTAGTATAGTCATTTTGACGATATTGATTCTTCCAGTCAAAGAACATGGACTATCTTTCCATCTGTTTGTGTCATCTTCGATTTCTTTCATCTGCATCTTATAGTTTTCAGAGTAACAAATTGAATTTTCTCTTAATTTGTTGTTTAATTTTTAATTATGTTTATGGCCCTTTTGATAAACAGGATTTATATTTCCATACAGCCATCTCCATTGATCTTTTGCAAGTTCTGTCAACTCTTCCTCCCTAATCCAAACAATTCTTTCCACCTTTCCTTCTAACATTCTTGTCTAAGACACTGCCTCCTCTTGCCAGGACCACTGCAATAGTCTTCTACCTCCTGGTTCTCCACAATTCATTCTCCACACCTCCTCCACTTGAAAATGTCTATCAGATATTACTTGTCTTTTTACAATTCTTTAATTGCCTCAAATTACATTTAGGATAAAATCCAAATCTCTTACTCTGGCTTACAAAGTTCTAAATGGTCTGGCCTACCTCTCGGATTTCATCTCTTATGGTTACAATGCTTCAGTTACCTAAACATTTAAGTCTCTCAAAAAAGCTAAGTTTAGTCTTCGTTTATGGCATTTGCACTGGTTATTGTCCCTGAATAGAAAGCACCCCTTCCAGCTCTTTGAACGACTTGCTCCTTGACATTCAAATCACAATTTACACTTAATATCTGCAGAGGATATTTCCCTCCAAAAATAGTCACTGTAATTTTGATCATCACACCCAGCTTTAATTCTCACCATAACACACATATCACTATTTGATCCTCTTTTTATTCGTTCATTGTTGGTTGAATGATCAGTCTACTTATTACCTACATAACCACTCAACTACCTATCCATCCATCCACTTACCTATCTGTTCACCTATAAATGTACCTATCCAGTCATTCATCCATCAGTCTCTCCATCTATTCATCCATCTCTTCTCTTTGACCTTGTGACCAGTACTTTAAAAATGTATTTACTGCCATTTCTGAAGTGTTTGGGGAGGAAGTAGAGATAAATACATATGATTAATTTATAGGGTGGCCATATAATTCATAATCCAAACCAGGACACTTTTGAGAGTAAAAGGAATTATAATTACACTGAGACAAGAGGTATAAACTGGGACTGTCTCAGGCATATGATTATCCAATTAACTATCAGAAGTCTTTTATTTAAATTATTGAAACTTGATACGATTTTAATATTTGGTATGCTTTTTATTCCTTTATTCTTTACTTAATAAGGTCATTGACTATTCTAATATTTAATATTATCAAATTCACATAACTCTATGTTAGACTTTTTCTTGGGATTAAGTTACATTTGTAGCAGAAATAATATTGTTGAGGAATTGATATATTGCATTTCGTCAGAAATGACATTATTAAGAAATATAATGTATCTCTCCATTTATTTCAGCTTTTAAATATATTTCAGAATATTTAATGTTTTCTTCATATGAATCCTGTATAATTTTTGGTTACCTGCTTTCTAAATTCTTTTATATTTTGTTGAGCTGATGTAAATGAGATATGGTTTTTTTCACTTTATTTCCTTACCTATTATTGTTAGTATGTAGGATAACTCAATATTTGTTTATTTCATAACCATTTAGAGCCCTATTTCAGATTTTTTTCTTCCATCTCATGTTATTTGTGTAGGAAATATATTTATGCTTACTGTGGAAGATTGTATTTTTTAAAGCTGGCTACAATAGCATCTCCCATCCCATGTGCTCTTCTGAATATGACATTGTCACTCCTCCACCAAGAGTCCCCATCCACTGAATGTAGGCTTAGTGACTTACTTAGAGCCAATAGAATGCAGCAGAAGGGTTGCTGTGTGACATCTGAGCCATTCAGTTTCTGCCTATTCTCTTGAAACACTTCCCTCTGGATGCTCCCTGTTGGGAAGCTCCTGAGTACACAGATGCCATGGTTTGAGGAGTCCAAGCCACATGGAGAAGCCATGGTGTGCCAGTATTCTGGTTTACAGCCTCAGATGAGCATTTTAATTATACTTGCCCAGGCACCAGCCATGTGAACACTTCCACATGATTCCAACCCCAGTCATCTTAGTCACCCCCAGCCATTCTTCCTAGCTAAGGTCCCAGACATTGAGGAGCAGAGACAGGCCATACCCACTGTGCCCTATCCAAATGCCTCATGCTCTGAATCTATGAGCACTAAGTTCACGGTGTTACATAGCAATAGGTAATGGAAGATTCATGAATCAGTGAATAGAATACGAAGTCATAATAACTTTGCCATTTGTTAGTCTTGAGACTTTCATCATATCAATTCAGCTTTCTTAGACTCAAGTTTCCTTATCTATAAAATGGGGACAGTGTTATCTGCCTTTCCAAAACCACAGAGAATTGGTGAGAATCAAGTGAGAAAATTATGTGAAAGCACTTTGTGAAAACTGATGCGGAAGTGTAAACAACTCTCCATAAATATGAAGAGATGCATAAACATAAATATGATGATTAAGTTTTGAGTCAATATACAGATATTTCTTTCTAACGTCAAATAGGCTTAATGATTTCCCTGGGCAAAGCTGGCTGGACCATCTCCTGGGAAAGGAGATCCTGGTCCCATGGAACCGCATGCTAGATCTGTGAAACATGAAAAGAACTCTCTGCTCTTTAACGATAAATGAATGAAATTTCTTCTGGGAGACACAAGATTTGTGTGGTTCTATTCAGGATTGAAGAAATCCAGATATCTCAAACGTGACCTGAGGTAAAAGTGAAACTGCTAGAGAGTGTCTCATCTTTGTTGAGGTTTTTCTTTACAAACTAAGGTCACCACATTAGAAACAATCGAAACCACTAGTTGGGAGAACTGCTTACTCTGTTACTCCAAGGCAAACTGAGGCATCAGCCACAATGGCTAACATCTCCAGCATGAAGTGCCAGACCATCCATGATGAAGCCAAGCTCGCCAATTTCCATGCAACCCAAGAAAATCAGAGTTCGATAAAAAAGTGTTTGTCCTTTAGAAGAGCAGTGAGAGAGGGATCTCACTCTCAGTGTTTCCACTCTGTTTTCTTGTGAATCTAAAAAAGGAAGGTGTTTATACAGAAAGTATAAAGATGTGAACTTCCTATTTTTATGCATGGGTTGTTCTCAAACCCAGTTGCTGCTCACCCTCTTTTTGACTCTTTTAATTCTGCTGTATCTAAAACAATGGAGCATCACTTTAAATTGTCTGTTTTAAGAATTTTACGGCTGTGAATAGGCAAATGAATAGGATTTAAGGCTTAAGGGTAGTGTGATCTATTGGAAGGGACATTTACTTTTTAGTAAGACCTTGATTCGAATCTTATTACACACGTATTAACAGCATTGACTTCAGCTATCTGCCTACATGCTTTGAAACTCAGAAACGGGGTTAACAGGGATAGTACTATTTACCTCCTTATGCTATTATGAGGATTAAATGTCCTCTTATGTTTGGGGAAACAAAGTCATGTTGACATTTTTACCCCAACTTCCCTGGATCAGATCTTCTGCAAACGTTACTGCTGAACATACCAACAATTTCCTTCCTCTTTGTCAATTTTCTCCAGGTATTTCTGGAACTTCCCAGGTGTTTCTACAAATGCTCATGCATGGGTCTCGGGCCTCATAAAGTTTAGAATAAAACAGTTCCTCAGCCTCTAACTCCTCACCCTGTAGACTTCAGGGTGGAGATTAGACATAAATTCCTCTCTATAATCTTATTTTCCTTCTCCCTCCTGACTTACCTTCCTGTTCAAGTTTATAACCGAACTACCTCTTACTTGAATGCAAATCAATTCATGAAATAGACTTGGGAATCACCAGACCTCCCAGTTTCTAGGCACAGCAGACGCTGAGTTCTAATTTGGGCTTACTGGGACATCTGGCACACACAGTCTCACAGACACGATCAAATTTAGCCCAGGAATGGCTAAGTGACAATCCAAGATCACACAGTCAGGACTCAAACTCAGGTCTTGGGCCACCACAGAGCCTCTTCTACATGCCACAGGATCAGCCCCTTTCCCCTGGGTGGCTTTGGAAGAGTCCACTCTGCAACAGTAGACTCAAAGCCTATTTTGTGGCTTAGCCTGGTAGCTGCCTTCCATGATATTGACCTACAAAGGTCACCCTGAAAAGCCTGTGACGCCTTCTTACTCAGTAGGAAAAAAAAAATCACATCTTCATTTTTCACCCTTGGCAAATATGTGAGTGTACTTTTCTTGAGTAAATACTCATTCTTTGTGTTTAATTTCTATTGTGTATTCACAGTTTCCGTTTATGGGCAGAGTCATGGCTTAAATTAAGCCGACCTCATAACATTTCATGTTTAATTCCTTCCCTTTCCTTTTACATGTTGTTAAAGTTCTGGGATATTTCTTGGGAGTATTAGCAGAAAAGCGAAGTAATGCAGTCACACACATACATAGAGAACAATCCAGTGATTTTTGATCCCCTGTCAAAGAAGCAGACCAGCCAGCAGCTAGATTCAGGTGCAAGTGACATGCAGTTAGTATTCATGGGAATCAGCTTAGATAGCCCATCCAGCTCCCTACCGTGAACACCCCCTGAAACTCAGAAAACTCAGAGGTGGAAAATCAATATAGCATTGGTTTCCAGTAAAAAAAACTAATACCTGAACTGATGTAGTAAAAAGAGATGCATAGTCAGTTAAAATAAGCCTTCAGAGTCCCTTTTAAGAGGGAGGTGTGCAGGCATCTCCAAGTCTCAGCCAAATATTTTCTACTTTTTTGGAGGGTCTGGACTACAGACCTCAGAAAAATATACGAAGCTCTTGGCTCTACCTTGAGACTCCTGAGGAGATAGGAAAGTCATAGTTGCATTATTTTGTATAAGGAGAAAGGGGCTTCCTGTAAATGGAAATGTCATATAACTATTATGTTGTAACCAGGACTTTTATCATTAGGAATGTTTGGAAAGAAATGTCTCCTGAATAATTCCTTTATGTCCTTCCACATTGTCCTTATTCAGATTTCACTTCATTTCAGTGTCTTTTTAGACGTTTTGGGCTGGAATTTAAACCAAATTGAAACTGGTATCAAAAACCATAACCACCAGACTGACTTTCTAACCCTGAATCAAAGACAGATCAATCAGTCAATATTTATTTAAGACAAAGGGTAAATAAAATGATTTACTTTAATTTTTTTCTTTCATTTAAAAATTCCAGTGAATAGGTTTAATATAAAACAGACATTTTTTCCTTCTTTTGATCAAGAACATCAAAATATTCTCAAAAATGAACTGAACAAAATGTCTGGATTTTTAATTCTAGGGTCTGCAATCAAAGGGAGAGGTTGAGATCACTGTTTGCGTCATTAGGAAGGTACATCTTATTACTGAGATGCTGGGAAGATTAATAAGCTCTTTGTAACCATTGGTCATTTCTTGTTGGTGTCCCCCTTGACTTTAGGAAGTTGATTATCTGAGACTTGGCTTGATTCCTATACTCTCTTGGTGCTGTGTTGGCTAGTAAGTCCTTGGAATGGCTGGGAAACTGTTAACCAATCAAATCATTGTTCTGTGCACTCCCATTAGCTCCTGAAGCTTATAGAAGATTAGGTACAGTTCCAGCTTTCTGGAAAAAAAAAAAAGGGCAAAAACCTAATTTTCAAAAGGTATTGTAGGAAAGCTCTCCCTCTTATGACTGCATTATTTAAAATAATTACCGTAACACCTGCACTTTGCTTTCTCTGAGGAAACCTCAAGTTTTTGTATTAGGTAAAAATAAACCCCAGGACCACTTTGTACACTGAAATTTGCAGAGGAACAAGACTCTCAATGCAGTCTGACATTTCCATTAGTGTTCAAATGAATGATGGCCAAGCACCTCCCACTGGAGCCCTCCAGTCTTCAACTAAATGTAACAGGAAATTACTCCTGACACTTCAGGGGACAATTGTTCTCCACCCCCCACCCCATCTCTGTATACCCAAAGTCTCACTATTGTCACTTATCTTGATTTTAGATCAATTTGTGCCAAAGATAAGAATTTCCATTTAAAAATAACAATAACTGACACTTACTGATTGCTTACTACGTACCTGTAGAAAGCACTGTATATATTGACTTAATCTTTAACACAACTGCATGAGGGACGTATTATGATTCCCATTTCACACAGGAAGAAAGTAGAGGCATAATGTACATTCCCTAACTGTGTAGGCTCTTTAAGAACCTGACTTGTTTTGCTCACTGCTGTATTCTCAGCATCTAGAAGAATGCCTGGCACATAGCAGGTGTTCAGTAAATACTTGCAGAATGAATGAATGAATACACAAACAACCCCCAAGGTCACATAGCCAACTGGGACCCAGACTCAGCTGTCTGACCAATGCCTGTGCCCTTTGCAGCCTCAGTGCATGTTTTCAGGCAGTGTGGCTGCCCTGTGATCTCGCTCAGCTCAGAAGAGGAAAATATGGCCACCTTCTCATTGTCATAGCCTTTGTGAAATCACCAGCCGAAGCAGGATCAGATTTAAGTCCTTAGGGCTGCTGTTGTTTGGGTTTGATACAAATAGTCTGATGAACTGAAGAAGTAACATGGTGTAGTGGAATCTGAAAGAACCCTTAACCTCTCAATGTTCCAGTCCCATCCTCTGTAAAATAGGAATAAGTATACTTATCTCATATAGGTATTGTGAGGGTTAAATGGAAGCAATGTAGATGAAACACCTAGCACCAATGTCTCACACAGAGCAAGCATTCATTATTAGTTTACTTTGTCTTTCTCCTGTTGAATCTGAGGCTGTGTCACGGATTTTTGGACAGGGAACAAAATTCTCTGCTCTTTTCCTTTCGAGCAAAATATGGAGGGGGAGGGCTTCCCTGGTGGCACAGTGGTTAAGAATCCACCTGCCAATGCAGGTGACACGGGTTCGAGCCCTGGTCTGGAAAGATCCCACATGCCGCGGAGCAACTAAGCCCGTGCGCCACAACTACTGAGCCTGCGCTCTGGAGCCCGTGCGCCATAACTACTGAAGCCCACGCACCGCAATGAAGAGTAGCCCCTGTCGCGCAAGTAGAGAAAGCCCGCGCACAGCAACGAGGACAACGCAGCCAAAAATCAATAAATTAATTAACTTTAAAAAACTAATAAAAAAAATATGGAGAGGGAAAGCCTGAACAAGGACATTCGCCCCTAGGGTATGAAAGACACAAATGTACTCAATTCGTGCTGACTGTTCACCTGCAGGTAAAAATGTTTCCTTGCAGATATTTCAGCGCGTGTGTAAAATACTCTGAGATAATCCTGGCATTAGCGGACATGGAAAAAATGCCAAACAGACTGAGGGGTTGTGGATGCTGCAATAGAGCCTAACTAAATAGGTTATGAAACGCTGTAGGAAATGTCTAAGGCCCTAGCTTTTTGGAGGTTAAGGAGGGAAGCCTTTTCAAGATTGTTATTGAGAGAAGGAGCGATGGTAACTAAACATTACAAAGGATTAAAATTTTGAGAAAACCCGTATTTTAAAAAATGTACATATGGAGCTAAAAAATCTGAAAATATCCCTTATAGAAAAAAAAGGAGTGGCTTCCTAAATTTAATTGAAATGCCTTTGAACTTTTTCCTTGAATATAGCGTGGGATCCTGTGTGGGACTGAGGAGGGAGGGAGAGCCTTGGGGGAAAAGAAGAGAGGTGGGGAGCTGAACTGTAGAGTGGGGTCACCTGTGTTGCTGGCCCTAGGTCTGCTGCTCATCTCAGCTGAGCCCTGCAGCAGGAGCTAGCTTTGGAAATGAGCTTTAATTTCGAAGAGGGAAAGGAAAAGGAAGGGTGGTAAGCCCTCGTGGTAGAGGCCTCCTATAGACAGGAGTCCTGGGAGCCCCTGCTCAAGAGCTGCTGGCATGTTCCCCGTGTGCTGTTCTGAGCCTGCGGGGTGTTGCAGTTTAAATTCAGAAGAAAATGCTTCATCCCAAACAGGACACTCAGCCAGAACCCACGCAAAGTCCCCCAGATGGGGAAATGAGCTCTCCCCTATTTTCTTGTTTCCTGATTTACATTTACCCAGAGGCTTAGCACTGTTGCTTGATCTCTATAAACTGTCTTGGATATTTGAACAACTGAAAGAAGGTCTTTAGTGGAATGTTTTCCCCTTGAGATGATAGGTAGTAAAGCCAGATTTAGGAACGGGAAAGATAGAGCAAATGTGAAGTCCCATTTGTCTTTTCTCTTTCTGCCTCCTGCACGGCTACTTTAAGTAGCAGTGTGATGAGGGATGTCGCTGTTTATATCTCATCTCCATGACTATTTCATGTGTCTTCCTTTTGCCTGCCATCTTCTTTTATTCTTGTCCTTATTTATCACTGCAATCCTCCCTTCCAGCTATTTAAATTTCCAGTCTCTCTCTTCTTCCTTTCTAGTACACTCACACAAGACTTTCCGAGCTTGATAGGTTTAGAGATGCCCCTTTTCACCTCTCCTAAAGAGTTAAATGCAAGAGATTTTTATTTTAGAGTTAATTTAAAGGAATATTTCTCTGAAAACTTTTTTAATAACTTGGAATGCCTTTTGAGATAATTTGATACAGGTTAGGGTGTACCCGAAGGAGGGCCGTGCATTCCAGCACTGGAGATCGTGGTAGATCCCAAGCAAAGTAAAATAAATTTGTCTTTGGTAACATGATAGCCCCAGAGGAGACTGAAATATAATTTAGAGGCGAGCTAACATGTTTTCTGTGAGGACGATAACTGACTAAATTATCAACACTGTACCTTGATAATATGATTATCAAGTTTGATAAGAACTCCAAAGATCTTATTATCTGTGTCTCACTCCTAAATGCCTAAAATCAACTTTACTTTATTCATGCATAGCTAAACCAAAGCATTTGGCATTCTCCTATTATCTAGCACTCTTCTCCTTCTGTAACATGTTTAGGAAAGTGATGATGATTCAAAATCCATAATATATTCTATGTAACTATATGTCTAATACTAGTTATTTTGTTGGCTGTATAACTCCTTTGGGGATTACACCCTTATTTCTTTCCCAGTAATGCTCTTTACTTATTTTTTCTATCCATCCTGGCTTGTTCATTTATTCCACAGCTGGTGAATTCCTACAAGCACATAATGCTGCATGCTGGGCATTAGAAACGCTGTGGTGAATGGACAGACATGGCTAGATCATCCTGGAACTTAACATCTACTGGTTTCTTTAAGTGCTTTGTTTAAAAAAATAAGAAAAAAAGCTTATTCCTTCCTTTGGATATCAGTACTTTCAAACAGCAAATACAATGTATCCTACTTAAAGGCTGAAATAATTTGACTCATAAAACTATGCCTTGACGGGGGGTGGGTGGCAGTGGTGGTGTGATGAATTGGAAGATTGGGATTGACATATATACACTAATATGTATAAACTAGATAACTAATAAGAACATGCTGTATTAAAAAAGAATTAAAAAAAAAAAAAGACTATACCTTGAAATCAATCATTTATCTGTAAAGTATCTGCAGGGTGTGAGTCATTGGATATGATAAGATATACCACAAATAAAACCCAGATGCAATCTTTGAGGAATATATAGCATATACACACATACATTTTTACCATTTTCTACTTTTGAGCTAGCTTTATTTTTTTATTTTATTTTTTAAATTATTTCTCTTTATTTTAATTTATTTATTTATTTTATTTTTGGCTGTGTTGGGTCTTCGTTTCTGTGCGAGGGCTTTCTCTAGTTGTGGCAAGCGGGGGCCACTCTTCATTGCGGTGCGCGGGCCTCTCACTATCGCGGCCTCTCTTGTTGCGGAGCACAGGCTCCAGACGCGCAGGCTCAGTAGTTGTGGCTCACGGGCCTAGTTGCTCCGCGGCATGTGGGATCTTCCCAGACCAGGGCTCGAACCCGTGTCCCCTGCATTGGCAGGCAGATTCTCAACCACTGCCCCACCAGGGAAGCCCCCTAGCTTTATTTTTTAAGTTTATTTTATAGAGGTATAATTTACATGAAATAAAATTGATAGATCTTAAGTTTTCAGTTTAATTTTGATAAATGCATATGGTTATACAATACACATCTCTAATAAGATAAAGAACATTTCCATTACCCCAGAAAGTTTCTTTCCCCCATCCAGTCAATTCCCACCTTTCCCCAGTCCCAGAGTCCACTACTGTTCCAAATTCTCTCACCATAGATTAGGTTTGTCTGTTCTTGGACTTCATATAAATGGAATCAGATAGTATGTACTTTTTGGTTTCTGGGTTGTTTTTTTTTTTCCTTCATATTATGTTTTTCAGATTCATCATATTCATGATGAATATTCATATTCATATTAATATTACTGAGTATAACAATAATTGGTTCCATTTTAATTCTCAGTAGCATTCCATTGCATAGATATATCAGAATTTGTTTATCCATTCAGTTATTGATGGACATTTGGGCTGTTTTTAGTTATTATAGTTATGCTTCTTATACAAGTCTCTACGTGAACTTTTTTTTTCCATTTCTCTTGGGTAAAGACATAGAATGGGATTTCTGAGTCATAAAATAAGTTTATGTTTAACTTTATAAGAAACTGCCAAACAATTCTTCAAAATAGTTGTACTATTTTACACGTCCATCAATGATATATGAGAAGTTTAATGCTCCACATTTTCACCAATGATTTGTATGCCAGTCTTTTATTGTTGATTTTATGATTACTTTACATATTATAGATATAGTCCTAAGTTAGAAATATTTATATGAATATTTTTTCCCAGTATGTGGATTTTTCTCATTAGTGTTCTCCCAAATGTATTGCTACATCCTATTTATTTCTGTGTTTCATCCCCAATTAAATTAGACTTTTGAAATAGAAAAGCTAAGAATTCAAATTTGAAAAAAATTATTGTAGCATCTCTTCCCTGAAGAAATAAACACAGAATGCCTTTGCTAATTAAATGCAAGAAAGGCCAGAGGGTATAAAGAAGTCAGAAGATAAAGCTAAAAATATTTTCCTATCACACAGGGTTGAAAAAAATTTTAAGGCCACACCATGCGGCACGCGGGATCTTGGTTCCCTGACCAAAGTTCGAACCCGGGCCCCCTGCATTGGGAGCACAGAGTCTTAACCACTGGACCGCCAGAGAAGTCCCTATTTTTTAAAAAATGAGAATAGAAATACGTACACACAATTGTAGGCAGAGAACAAGGAGAGAATGATGAGAAAGACCTCAAGAGACAGGTGCAAGAGAGGGGAATGTTAGGGAATTCCCTGGAGGTCCAGTGGTTAGGACTCCATGCTTTCATGCTGAGGGCCAGGGGTTCAACAACTGGTCGGGGAACTAAGATCCCACAAGCCGAGCTGCATGGCCAAAGAAAAAGAAAGAAAAGACAGGTGCAAGAAAGGGGAATGATTAATGGAGCCAGGCTGGTGAAGAGATGGGAGGAGATAAATTAAGGAGACAAGAGACGGGGTTCAGCTCAGAAAAATAGCTAGCACTTTGCCTGAGACAGAAATGGGGAAGGGAGGGATGAAAATGCAGAAATATGTTGGCAGAGAGAAGGGAATTTGTAGAATGTCCTGTCAAATGGCTTTGATCTAAATAAAGTACAGGATAAGTCACTCCAGAGACTGAGAAAGGCATAAGTTGGGCTGGGGGCTTGAAGATCATGTGTTGCAGTGAGAAGTCTGGAGGAGATGAAGGAAAGGACTGTCAGTCAGAAATTACAGGCCATGATTTATAAGGTGACCCCTTGGTTCGCTGGCCAGGCCATCTGCAACACCTTCTTTCAGAGCAGGAAGTAAAAGGGGTTAGTGTAGAGTTGGGCATTTAAAAGGTAGACAAAGTAATAGGACAAGGTGGTGTAGAATATCAGATGTTGAAAAGTCCATTACTGAACCAGTAGACAAAAGTCTGCCTCTATCATGAGGAGGGAGAAGTTCAAGGTCAGAGGAAGGCTGGTGGCGTAGAGGAATATGAAGCTCCTGAGAGCAAATGTGTTAAATGATGTTAGAGTTAGTCTGATTGCTTCCAAGTTTTGGCAATTATGACTAAAGCTGCTATAAACATCCATGTTCAGGTTATGTGTGGGCATATGTTTTCAGCTCTTTTGGATAAATACCAAGGAGTGTGATTGCTGAATTGTATGATAAGAGTAGGTTTCGTTTTTTAAGAAACCATCAAACCGCCTTCTAAAGTGGCTGTACTTTTTGCATTCCCACCAGCAATGTCTGAGAGTTCCTGTTGCTCCCCATCCTCACCAGCATTTGGAGTTGTCAGTGTTCTGGATTTTGGCCATTCTAATAGGTACGTAGTTGCACCTTGTTGTTTTGATTTGCATTTTCCTGATGGCATGTGATGTGGAGAATCTTTTCATATGTTTATTTTCCATCTGTATATCTTTTTTGCTGAGGAATCTGTTAAGGTCTCTGGCTCATTTTTAAATCAGGTTGTTTGTTTTCTTCTTGTTGAGCTTTAAGTGTTCTTTGTATATTCTGGAGAATAGTCATTTACCAGATGTATCTTTTACAAATATTTTATCCCAGTCTGTGGCTTATCTTCTAATTCTCTGATATTGTCTTTTACAAAGCAGAACTTTTTAATTTTAATGAAGTCCAGCTTATCAATTATTTCTTTCATGGATAGTGTCATTGGCACTATATCTAAAAATGTATCACCATACCCAAGGTCATCTAAGTTTTTTCCTATGTTATCTTCCAGGAGTTTTATAGTTTTGTGTTTTACACTTAGGTCTATGATCCACTTTGAGTTAATTTTGGGGAAAGGTGTAAGGTCTGTGTCTAGATTCATTTCTTTGCATGTGGATGTCCACTTATTCCAGCATCATTTGTTGAAAAGACTGTCGCCTTTGTTCCTTTGTCAAAGATCAGTTGATTATATTTATAGCAGTCTATTTCTGGGCTCTTCATTTTATTCCACAGATCTATTTGTCTAATCTTTCACCAATACCACATTGTCTTGATTACTGTAGCTTTGTAGTAAGTTTTTTTTTTTTTTTTTTAATTAATTAATTTATTTATTTTTGGCTGTGTTGGGTCTTCGTTTCTGTGCGAGGGCTTTCTCTAGTTGTGGCAAGCGGGGGCCACTCTTCATTGCGGTGCGCGGGCCTCTCACCATCGCGGCCTCTCTTGTTGCGGAGCACAGGCTCCAGACGCGCAGGCTCAGTAATTGTGGCTCACGGGCCTAGTTGCTCCACGGCATGTGGGATCTTCCCAGACCAGGGCTCGAACCCGTGTCCCCTGCATTGGCAGGCAGATTCTCAACCACTGCGCCACCAGGGAAGCCCCTGTAGTAAGTCTTGAAGTCAGGTAAGCATCAGTCCTCCAGTTTCAATATTGTGTTGGCTATTCTGGTCTTTTGCCTCTCCATATAAGCTTTAGAATCAGTTTGTTGATATATTTATCCATAGGTGAAGGGCTAAATAAACTGTGATACATCCAGACAATGGCATATTATTCAGCACTAAAAGGAAACGATCTAGCAAGCCATGAAAAGATGTGGAGGAACCTTAAGTGCTTATTACTAAGTAGAAGAAGCCAATCTGAAAGGGCTACGTACTGTGTGATTCCAACTATATGACATTTGGGAAAGAGCAAAACTATGGCGACAGTAAAAGATCATTGGTTGCTGGTGGGAGGATGGTGCAGGGAGAGATGAACAGGTGGAACACAGAAGATTTTTAGGGCAGTAAAAAAACACTCTATATGATATTATAATGGTGGATACATGTCATTATACATATGTCCGAACCCATAGAATATGCAACACCGAGAGGGAACCCTAAAGTAAACTCTGGGCTCTGGGTGATTATCATATGTCAATGTAGGTTAATCCTACATTGAAAAAGAGAATGTACCAATTTGATGAATGATGTTGATAATGGGAGAGGCTATGCATGTGTCGGGGCAGGGGTTGTATGGGACATCTCTGTACCTCCCTATTATTTTGTTGTAAATCTAAAACTGCTCTATAAATATCAAATCTTTAAAAAAATTTTGACCAAGTGCGCCTTCTTGAAAGTGATTCTTTTTTGCTGGTCACCTAGTTCCTTTCTGTTGGAAAAATTCTCTCTCACCGGTAATTCTGTTTTACATTTGGAGCTGCTGAGCTTGCATATTAAATTTACTTTTGCTTTGCCACACAGCTCTATATGTTTTGTAGAAAATGAAATACTAAAAATAGAGGGAGAAAAAGAGAGAAAAAAAGCAAGACACATGGAATCTTTATGGGGCTGTACATAAAACAACATATCTCATAATGAGCCCCTACCAGAATGTTGAGAAGCCTCATTTATAAACTTTTTGGTCTCTTTTACATTCCTCATGTCTTCCTGTCTTAACTAAAATTTGCTAATAGTCATTGAGCACATTTCATCATCTGCTTGCAGATTCTAATTTTCCCTCAATCTTGCAATAAATACACTCAAGTATTCTGCCAAAAACACAGTCTCCTGTGAAGATCCATTTAATAAGAAAAGTGAAAGGAGGCAACTGAACTTACTCTAGCTTTGGCTTGGGTTGCAGTAGAGCCTTCAATCTGATTTGCCTTTAATAATAGTCAACTATGCCAATTCATTAAAAAATTAACAATAGCTCTGAATCGGTGTTTGACATAATAACTACAACCCGATATATTCCTTGGCTAAATATTTCCAGCCCTCAGTCAATGGTTATTGTCATATAAACCCAGATTTTCCATCCTATTTTCTGTTTGGCCTAGGATAAATGGCTCGTCAGTTGTATCTAAGTTTAGAATTTTAGAATCCTTCTGAGATCTAGTCTTATTATCTATCTGTTATCTATTATTGTCTTTCTGGAGTCTATTATTGTCCCTCCAGCTTCAATTTTTCTTCCTTTAAATTGTTTCAGACCAATGGGCAAGTCTCCTAATCTCCAGGGAAGGATGTGTTCTTGTGACTTAATCCAGAACTCAGTAAATTGTGCTGTTTTAATTTAATAATAGCGAGGGGAAATGCAAGGTATAAAAGTCAGTGCCCTCAAGGATATAAGCATCTAGGTGGGGAGGCAAGACACATGCATGTGAAAAGAAAGCTGCAAGCTAGGTTATTAACTGCCTAGTTTAGGGTGTTGAACGTGCGCTGTAGGAATTCAGAAGCAGGAGAAATCACTGTGGGCTGGAGAACTCAGGAAAGATTTTGTGAAGGGATGGAGACTGAAGGATAAATAGGATGCCAAGAGGAAGACGGAAGTGGGTAGGGTTGTCCAGGTGGAAGCCATTGCAGGTGAGGCACAGAGATGGAAAGGCAAATGAGAACTATGGAAATGATGATTAGAACACAACAGAGAGCAAAGATTGAGCTCAGAAAGGGGAGATGTGATTGGAAATCCAGGCTGGAATAAACCGTGGTGGATCTTGAATGTTACCAGTTCAGGGAATTTGGAGTTTGTTGTGTGGGATGTAGGAAGCTATGTTGAAGCTGGAGAGAAACAAGATAAATTTAGACCCACTCTCTTTATGGTTCTCAGTAGACAAAAGATTGCTGTTAGCTTTTGTCTTCCATGCACTAACATTTTAATTTATCAGATGCTAATTATTAAATTATGTCCAGCTCTTCCTGGAACTAGATGCATCTCTGAATCCATCTCCCATTCTTTTAAGGGTACATCTACCACAATTCAGAGCCTTGAAAAGACACTGTAGTCTTTGTTTTGCTGCTGGAGATGTTCAGGTAAAAATATCTGACTCAACTGTCAGCAATTAAGCTGACTCAACCAGTCACTGGCTAGGAGGCATAAACCGTAGAATTCTAATGCTCAGTATTTAGCTTTCCTTTTCCTTTCTTCCCTCCTATTGAAAACTTTTTTAGATGCTGAACCCTTTGTTGGAAAGGAACAGGTCAGTTTTCTTTTGGGCTTTAAAATGCCTCCCAGAGAGGTGACACTAGTAAAACTCAGATGTCCCCACTGAGAACCTGTGTCTCAGAAGAATGAAATTGTCTGAAGGTAGTTTTTCATGGGAAGGGGCAGGGGAGAGGGGGGCAAGAAAACAACAGCATACACTTTTGGACCTGCTATCCTTCTGAGTGACTCAGTACTGAGAGTCATGGAGATAAGCAAACTCTTGGTCTCAGCTAGAGAAAACGTCCCTTCTATTTTGACCAGCCCTCTACTAATCAGGTCACCGTATCCTGTATTCACGTCTTCACAAAGCCTTGCTTTCATTCTCATTGGAGGCTGATCTCTATTCAGGACCTTTGTTGTTGATGACCACCAAATAAAAGAAAAGGGATCTGATGTTAGCCGGGCCAGGATGGACAGAGCTGTGAAGTGGAAGCTTCTTAGTCTCAAAACGGGGCACTCTCCTGGGCCAAGCACTTCCCCTTGCTTCTGCATCTCCTCATTTCTCCTAGTTTCAGATCTTTGAAAATGTTAACCCTGCTCTGTTTGTTAGGTTGTGACCCATCTATATAATCTTGTTGAATTGAATTTGGGGGATTTAAAATACTGTTTTATATGGCATAAGCAGTGTATTTGAATACGTTGGCCTCTTGGTGCAGGGAAAATTTTATCATGCAAGTTGCTACCTTTTTTGCATATAGAATTTATCTGTCTTTAGAATTTTAAAGCTAACTGAGATATAACAGGTCATGCATTCTAGTCATCCCATTTTACAAATGAGAAAATTAAGATTCAGAGATAGCAATCAGTATGGTGACCAACAAACTGCCCTGATTTGCCCTGGGCTGCAGGTTTCCTGGGCTACCTTGCTTTCAGTGCTAAAACTGGGAAAGTCCAAGTTGATCATCCCAACAACCAATTAACTAACTCAAAGTTTCATAGTAGTTATTGATACATTATAAACTAAAACCCATGCTTTCTGACTTCCAGCATAATGCAATAAAAATATTTCCTCGTTCATGAACAACATATTAAGGTTCTACAATACTGTAATGATCAGTTTGACTTTATGTTCTAGAATGTTTACAAAAGTTTTCTCCCACTTCTGATTTAGGCCATCTTATTCCTGAGAACTCAGCATTAGTACACGAATTTTAACCTAATTCAAATTTAATGAGGATAGTGGGCTATTTCTGTCTTTATAAGATTGAGGAAAAAAATCAATGAATTGTATTGAGGACAGCCAAAGAAAGCATTTGTTTTGGAAATTCATTTAGGACCAGAGTACAGGATCTAAAATACATGAAGCTTAGATAAAAGGCATAAGGCAATGGATAGGAGTTCTGTATTAATAAAAATTGGGACAATTAACCCAAGCACTATTGGTAACAATTCTTCCACTTCAAATCCTTGTGGATGTAGCTATATATAAAGCAGTGAAGTCAATTGATACATGTAGCTTTCAAACTGTCTCACTAATTTATAGGTACAACTCCTGCAACTCTTTGTGGCTCCTTGTGACAAGGGTGAAATGCTTAAAAACCCAGGCTGATAAAACATGCTGAACCTGTGTGAAGGCAGACCTTCTTTTTTATCCACTTCTTAAATATTGGTGATCCACTGGATTCATCTTAATCACTATTTTCTTTTCATGCTACGTGCTATTGGGAGGCAAACTCATCCTCACCCATGACTTCAGTTACTATTTATAACAGGGTGAGCGAATGTACTGCATGCCTGCACGTATGCCATGGCACACATCGCTGACTTGTTCTTGTACTCATTACTGCTCAACATTGATTTGGCCTCGTAGTCTTTCCAAACACATGTCTTCAATCTAACTATGGACTGATCAGATTTGGCACCAAATCTATTCATGGATGCACAATTAATTAATCAGTCTTGGATCCAGATTAAACCCAAATTTATATATCAAAGCCAGACTTCTTCCAGCCTGTATATCTGAAGGTCTGACAGTCCATCTCTACCTGAGTAACTTAAGGGTACTTCAATTTCAACATGTCCAAACATGAAATACTCATTTTTACCCCCAAACCTGTTTCTCCTCTGTCTTCTTTACACCTACCATTCAGTTAGTACCAAAGCCTGTACTTTATTCACTCTTGAATCATTCTTCACTGAAAGATAAGAAAAAGGTAAATATTTGGGGAGCATGCACTTACATCTTTACTCAAAAAAATTACCATTGAAAAAACTCTAAAAGAATTCTGAATATCACAGTGAATATGTATCTCTTAATAAATGTGGAGAAAGCAGTGTAGTTAACAGTAAGAGAATGTACATTCTTTTCAAGCTCCATGGAATACTTATAAAAATTGGCCATGTATTAGTCGACACACAAACACATATACACAAATGCTCAATAAATTTCAAAATGGAGAATTTATTTCAGCCACATTTTTCTAACTTGAGTACATAATAAATTATCAACAAAAGAAGAGCAAAAATAACCCATTCACTTGAAAATTGTTAAGCTTCTTTCTATAATAAAACCTGAGTAAAATCAAAAGAAAAAGCCAAAAGTATAAGCAAGTTAGAGCTGAATCACAAGGAGAAAATGACCTATAGAATGTGGCCAAAGCAATATGCAGGAGAAAATTCAGAGCCTTAAAAACATTTATAAGAGAATATTAAAATTGAAAAATGATCCAAACCCAGAATTCTAGGTTCAGAATGTTGATCTGATTCTGTTTCCTTACTGATAAACTCTTTGTCTCTGGGACGTGTTTTAGGATAGTTTCTTTAGTGTTTGGGTTCTGAAATTTCACCAGGGTGAGCCTAGTGTTTTGTTTTGTTTTAATTTGGAGTTTTGCATTTGAAGATCTGATAAGAACATTCTATTATTATTATCTATATTATAATGTCTACTAATTATATATATTATATCTACTAATATTATCTATTATTATTTCTTCCTCTTTCTCTTTCTTTTGCAATTTTGAATTCCTACTAAATGGATAATTATTCTCTCAGATCTCTTCCTCATGTTCCTTATGTTTTCTCTCACATTTTTCACCTCTTTCTTTATGCATTACATAGTAGGAGAAACACTTGTCTCCATCTTCCAGCTGATTATATGACTGTTTTGCTAGGTGCATTTTGCTATTTGGACCATCATATTTTGATCATATTTTTAACTTCTGAGATCTCCCTTGTTACTTTTTCATTGTAATCTATTCTTTTGTTTGAACACAATATCCCTTCCAACCAATTTGAGGAATTTAATTATGTTTATTTTGCAGTTTTATTTAATTTCCTATGTTCATATTATTTTGTAGTTTTCTTTGCTGTGATTCCATCATTTCCCCAGAGGTTCATTCTTCTACTTGTTGAGTTTAGAACTTGTTATTATTATTATTTTAAGTTATATTTGATGTCTTTTCTCTTAGTTTTCCTCAAACATTTAGACATTCTGATTCTTCCCAGCTGTAGATATGTGTCTTACCCGAAATGAAAATCACTGAAAAATCCCAGTGTTCATATAACACTGAAACAGGTTCTGATTACAGGAGCCCGGCTCCAGTAGTTTGTGTGGGGAGGTGGGGAAGTGTGTGTGGGACCAGAGCACCAGGAGTCCAGTCCCTCCAGCTGTCCATAGGACTGCTTCTCCAGCCTCAACCCTTCTGGAATTTCCTGTGCCTCAAACCCCACTTTAGAGAGCCACGTTCGTGACTTGAATCTGCAGACCAATCAAGAGTCTGTAGCTGTAAGTAACCACTCCCTTCACGACGAGAGGGATGTGGGTGGATGCTGATGTAAATGTTTTGTCATCCTTAATTAATCACCTCACCAACTGTCTTTGTCCTGCTCTTTCCCCTAGTTCCCACTGTTCCTGCTCGTTGGATTATTTTGGGGCACAGTTGGGAAAACACACACTGTCTGACCTTCTGTTTCTTCTGTATGAGATTGTGACTTCCTTAGTTCTTTTAGGTTTTACTTGGAATCTGGTCTGAACTGCTATATCTCCTCCAGAAATCCAGTTGGTGTATCTCTTTCAAATTTACTGCTCTGCTAAGATTTATTTTTTAGTATGTATATTAATGACTTTTCTGTCACTTTAATGGGATTTTTTTTTTTAGAGTAAATCTTGTGTGCAGTTAGCCAACTTGAACTGGAAGCCAACTTGTTGTTTAGGCCTTCTATATGTAACCAGGACTTTTCCATTTTATTGTTCCCTCTATTGAAGAATTTAGAACAAATGCCTCAAGGCCAGGTCAGAAGTATTCTGTTATGCCCCAAAGACTCTGCCCTGCTCACGGTCAATCAGAATTCCTTGCTGAGACATATTTCAGATGTCGTCTTCCTCAGAGTGAGAATTTAAAGACCACCTTTTCTCACCTTGTAGGGAATATAATCACAAAGGCTCAAACTTTGTACATGTGTCTCGAAATCTACTTCACATTTATCTCAGGAAGTTTCAAGAACTTTATACCGTAAGGACTCCTGGTTGTTTATCTTTTCACCCCGGAGTTTTCAAGGAGGTTATACAGATTAGGCCACTTTGAATTCAGTTATGTTTGTAGAACACTTTTAACTTTACCTAGCCTTTCATGTTGATATTTCATTTGAACCTCCTGACAAATTTTCTCAGTGGATATGTAGTATTACCCTCATTTACCACATGAGGAAGTTGATTCAGACAGGAGCTCCATCCTCAAACCCTGAAATTCCTTCTCTTGAGTACACCTCATGTGGATTTCTTTAATGACTGAGGTAAGATCAGTATCCTTAGACAAAAGCTGATTTTTAAGTCTAGGTATGTATCCTTGAGGCTAGACAGGAATTAAACTAGACTGTAGGGGTTGGACCCAATATTTACTGAGAAAAACGTGCCTGATTATGACAGGTTAGGTTTTTATATTATTTTTAAAAGTCATAGAGCCAATTACTCCTTTAAAAATCTCCCCTGAGAAAAACAATTTCAAGCATAATTATGGAAATTATTGCTTTAAGTTGCTTCATCACCTGCATTAACTCCATATTTCTGCTCAGTTTCCCTTTATCGGCCGTATCAGTTATCTACTATTGTTTTAAAAAGACCCTCCCACCAAGCTCATTGACTTAAAACAACCACCATTTATTACTGCTCCCAAGTCTACTAGTCGGCTGGGTAGTTCTGCTGATCTGTCCAGGCTCAGCTGATCTCAGCTGGGCTCAGTCAAGTGTCTGTGTTCAGCCTGAGTGTTGATTGGGAGCTGGCTACTCTACTCACATGTCTCGTGGTTGGCTGGCTGGCTGTTGTCTGGAGCAATGTCTTTCATCATCCAACAGGTGGACCCAGGCTCGTTTATGTGGTGGCATCAGAGTTCCAAGAAAGCAAGTGAAAGCTCACCAGGTCTCTTGAGCCCTATAATTAGAATTGGCATAATGTCACTTTGACTATACTTTGTTAGTCATAATAAGTCATAAAGAGAAAAATGAACCCTGGTACACTGTTAGTAGGAATGTAAATTGGTGCAGCCACTATGGAAAACAGTTTGGAGTTTCCTCAAAAAACTAAAAGTAGAACTACCCAGCAATTCCACTCCTGGGTATACAACCAAAGAAAATGAAAACAAGAATTCAAAAAGATACATGCACCCCAATGTTCACAGCAGCATTATTTACAATAGCCAAGATATAGAAGCAACCTAAGTGTCCATCAACAGATGAATGGATAAAGAAGATGTGGTACATATGTAATGGAATACTACTCAGCCATAAAAAAGAATGAAATTTTGCCATTTGCAACAACATGGATAGACCTAGAGGCTCTTAATAAAATAAATCAGAGAAAGACAAATACTGTATGTTACCGCTTATGTATGAAATCTAAAAAATAAAACAAATGGATAAATATAACAAAACTGAAACAGACTCACAGAAATAGAGAACAAACTAGTGGTTACCTATGGGGAGAGGGGAGGGAGGAGGGGGAAGATAGAGGTAGGGGATTAAGAGGTACAAACTATTATGTATAAAATAAATAAACTACAAGGATAGATTGTACCGCACAGGGAATATAGCCCATATTTTATAATAACTTTAAATGGAATATAATCTATAAAAATTTTGCATCACTATATTGTACATCTGAAACTAATATAATATTGTAAATCAACTGTATAAAAAGATATTTATTTTAAAATAAATCATAAAGCCAATCCAGATACAAAAGGTATGGGGCTACAAAGTCACATTGGAAGGGACATGGATACAGAGAGGAGAATAATTGGCCTAATTTTTGCAAACAATCGACCACACATGTTTGTACCCATGCCTCAGCTACTGTAGCTGGTAGCTGCTACAGGCTTTCCTTTCTGGAGAATTGCCCTCAGCTAAAGGGGACCTCGTTGTCCTATTGATTATGCCCTATCTTTCATGTGAGAGGGAAGGAGGTGCAGCCCACAGCAAATTACTGATGAATGTGTAAATTCCAGACCAGCCTCCTTGCCTTGAAGGGCGACAACTCTGCGTTGTGGTTTAAGTTCCAGAGCCTCCCTGCAGTTCAACGCAAGCCTAGACTTCATCTGAGACCACATCCTTGCTCTGCTTTTTCTCCTCCCCTCTCTTACTTTCCTCACCCCTTTTACGGGTTTTTCCTGAAGAGAACTTCCTCAATAATTCACAGGCATCCTTTTCCCTCCCTTAGGCCCTACATCTAGGAATCCCTACGAAGATGGATGTTTTATGATGACATGATATTAAAAGACAGCAGACACTTGTCATTAGTACATATTTATAAACACAGTTTCATATTTTTAGCTTAGTTGCAGTCTCTGTGAGATTTCAAAATGCTATTTTATACTTTGGTAAAAATAACAATGGCTTATGTTTGCTGAGTGCTTACCATGTACTAAGCTCTGTGCTCAGTAACCTATGTGACTTATGTGATCTCATCTAATCCTCGCTATAACCATTTGAAATAGCTATTATTATAAGTTTTTATACTTTTAGTGTTTTCTAACTAATTTCACATCTGGAATTTTGTTCTACTATTCTTTACTGTAACAACAAAAGATGTCTGCATCTGCATAAAAATAGCCTTTGACACAAGGTATGAGGAAACACATGATGAGTGTCACAGACAAGGTAACTTGACCTTCCTTCAACCAGGAAAATCAGGCCTGTCTGGGTTCATCATTGAACAGTGTTGATAGGGAAACCTAATGGACATGGGAACATTCCTGTTCAAAACACGGAATCTTTTCAGTGAAGTCAGTTGGTCACCGTGAGCAATTTTGGTATTGGGTGTTGCAAAGTGTTTTGTTAAATAATACATCTGTGGGTTCAGACCATGTCTGTCTTAGTTATTAAAAAGTTGTATCCTCTCAGGTTTTCATTAAGGAGCGTTAATTCATTCATACAAGAAACATTTATTAAGTTTTCATCACCACATATAAGGTACTTCTCCCTCTCTCTCTCTCCATACATATATAGTAAGTATTGTGGACGTCATAGGAAGATGAGATATCAGTCAATAGCAACTGTTCAAGTCAGCGAATCCCTAATTTCAGCAGCCGCAGAAGGAAATAGGAAATCTTATAAAGGGAGGGTCAAGGAACAGGCTTCAATTCTTTGTTAGTTGCGTGGCAGTGCTTTGTCTTTTTCAGTTTAGGGGGAAATGGCCTCTGACTCCAAGGGAAAATCCAGAAAGGAAGACCAGATAAGACTGTTTGGCATGGTGCTAAGCCAGAAACCAAGGCTTGGAGATGTAAAGAGAGCGATCCCCAAGGTTACACAGCTAGGAACTGGTGCAATCCAAATTTGAACGTGAGTGCTGTGCTGCTTGCTGAACTAGCAGGAAATGAATGAGTGAGCAACATGGTGATGGGTAGAGGCTGCTTCCTGGAGAGGAGTTCATGCAGTACAGATTTCTCCTACAGTAAAAACAAGGAAAACTCCAACAAGTAGCATTCCATGAAGCCGCCATGATTCCACTCACCTGAGCTAAACCCCTGCAAATTTATTTTTAGGGATTTTAGCTGAATTTATAAAATTAAATACATTTAGTGACACAGAAGCAGGACAGACATTTGAAGAAAAGGGGAACTTGAGAGACAAACGGAGTAATGAATGTGTTTTGAGTTTAGCTGGTTTGGGTTTGAAACCTCTGCTAAAACTGCCAAGAAACTGCCAAGAGGCTTAAACTTGGGAGCTTTTATAAAAAAAGTTTCTCCGGAAAGTGAATAATTAAGACATAAATCTTTCCCAGAAAGAAAGGGAGCCCATTTTACCAGGCGGTCCGGTCCCTTATTCTGTAAGAGATTGAAAGCTGCCAATGGGCACTCTTTGAATTCCCCTGGCTGGGGGGACGTTTACTGGCATCGAGCCCACAAGTGACCCACCTATTTGCACACCCCACAGGAAGGATCCACAGGAATAATTCAACTTCCCAAAAACCATTTATTTCATCTAGAGAAACACAATCACCCCAGAGCTCCATGAATGCCCAGCCTCGCCTCAACTTTTAGTGGATTTTTTTTGTTTGTTTTTAACATCTTTATTGGAATATAATTGCTTTACAATGGTGTGTTAGTTTCTGCTTTAAAGCCAAGTGAATCAGCTATACATATACATATATCCCCATATCTCCTCCCTCTTGCGTCTCCCTCCCACCCTCCCTATCCCACCCCTCTAGGTGGTCAGAGAGCACCGAGCTGATCTCCCTGTGCTATGCTGCTGCTTCCCACTAGCTATCTATTTTACATTTGGTAGTGTATATAAGTCCATGCCACTCTCTCATTTCGTCGCAGCTTACCCTTCCCCCTCCCTGTGTCCTCAAGTCCATTCTCTACTTCTGCGTCTTTACTCCTGTCTTGCCCCTAGGTTCTTCAGAACCATTTTTTTAAAGATTCCATATATATGTGTTAGCATGTGGTATTTGTTTTTCTCTTTCTGCCTTACTTCACTCTGTATGACAGACTCTAGGTTCATCACCCTCACTACAAATAACTCAATTTCGTTTCTTTTTATGGCTGAGCAATATTCCATTGTATATATATGCCACATCTTCTTTATCCATTCATCTGTCGATGGACACTTAGGTTGCTTCCATGTCCTGGTTATTGTAAATAATGCTGCAATGAGCATTGTGGTACATGACCCTTTTTGAATTATGGTTTTCTCAGGGTATATGCCCAGTAGTGGGATTGCTGGGTCATATGGTAGTTCTATTTTTTGTTTTTTAAGGAACCTCCATAGTGTACTCCATAGTGGCTGTATCAATTTACATTCCCACCAACAGGGCAGGAGAGTTCCCTTTTATCCACACCCTCTCCAGCGTTTATCGTTTGTAGATTTTTTGATGATGGCTATTCTGACTGGTGTGAGGTGATACCTCATGGCAGTTTTGATTTGCATTTCTCTAATGATTAGTGATGTTGAACATTCTTTCATGTGTTTGTTGGCAATCTGTATATCTCCTTTGGAGAAATGTCTATTTAGGTCTTCTGCCCATTTTTGGACTGGGTTGTTTGTGTTTTTGATATTGAGCTGCATGAGCTGCTTGTAAATTTTGGAGATTAATCCTTTGTCAGTTGCTTCATTTGCAAATATTTTCTCCCATTCTGAGGGTTGTCTTTTCGTCTTGTTTATGGTTTCCTTTGCTGTGCAAAAGCTTTTCAGTTTCATTAGGTCCCATTTGTTTATTTTTGTTTTTATTTCTATTTCTCTAGGAGGTGGGTCAAAAAAGATCTTGCTGTGATTTATGTCATAGAGTGTTCTGCCTATGTTTTTCTCTAAGAGTTTTACAGTGTCTGGCCTTACATTTAGGTCTTTAGTCCATTTTGAGTTTATTTTTGTGTATGGTGTTAGGGAGTGTTCTAATTTCATTCTTTTACATGTGGCTGTCCAGTTTTCCCAACACCACTTATTGAAGAGGCTGTCTTTTCTCCATTGTATATTCTTGCCTCCTTTATCAAAAATAAGGTGACCATGTGTGCGTGGGTTTATCTCTGGGCTTTCCATCCTGTTCCATTGATCTATATTTCTGTTTTTGTGCCAGTACCATACTGCCTTGATTACTGTAGCTTTGTAGTATATTCTGAAGTCCGGCATGCTGATTCCTCCAGCTCCGTTTTTCTTTCTCAAGATTGCATGGCTATTTGGTGTCTTTTGTGTTTCCATACAATTGTGAATTTTTTTGTTCTAGTTCTGTGAAAAATGCCATTGGTAGTTTGGTAGGGATTGCGTTGAATCTGTAGATTGCTTTGGGTGGTACAGTCACTTTCACAATGTTGATTCTTCCAATCCAAGAACATGGTATATCTCTCCATCTGTTTGTATCATCTTTAATTTCTTTCATCAGTGTCTTACAGTTTCTGCATACAGGTCTTTTGTCTCCTTAGGTAGGTTTATTCCTAGGTATTTTATTCCTTTTGTTGCGATGGTAAATGGGAGTGTTTCCTTAATTTCTCTTTCAGATTTTTCATCATTAGTGTATAGGAATACAAAAGATTTCTGTGCATTAATTTTGTGTCCTGCTACTTTACCAAATTCATTGATTAGCTCTAGTAGTTTTCTGGTAGTGTCTTTAGGATTCTCTATGTATAGTATCATGTCATCTGCAAACAATGAGAGCTTTAGTTCTTCTCTTCTGGTTTGGATTCCTTTTATTTCTTTTTCTTCTCTGATTGCTGTGGCTAAAACTTCCAAAACTCTGTTGAATTATAGTGGTGAGAGTGGGCAACCGTGTGTTGTTCCTGATCTTAGTGGAAATGGTTTCAGTTTTTCACCATTGAGAACGATGTTGACTGTGGCTTTGTCATATATGGCCTTTATCATGTTGAGGTAAGATCCCTCTGTGCCTACTTTCTGGAGGGTTTTTATCATAAATGGGTGTTGAATTTTGTCAAAAGCTTTTTCTGCTTCTATTGAGATGATCATATGGTTTTTCTCCTTCAATTTTTTAATATGATATATCACATTGATTGATTTTCGTATATTGAAGAATCCTTGCATTCCTGGGATAAATCCCACTTGATCATGTTGTATGATCCTTTTAATGTGCTGTTGGATTCTGTTTGCTAGTATTTTGTTGAGGATTTTTGCATCTATGTTCATCAGTGATATTGGCCTGTAGTTTTCTTTCTTTGTGACATCTTTGTCTGGTTTTGATATCAGAGAGATGGTGGCCTCATAGAATGAGTTTGGGAGTTTTCCTCCCTCTGCTATATCTTGAAAGAGTTTGAGAAGGATAGGTCTTAGCTCTTCTCTAAATATTTGGTAGAATTTGCCTGTGAAGCCATCTGGTCCTGGGCTTTTGTCTGCTGGAAGATTTTTAATCACAGTCTCAATTTCAGTGCTTCTGATTCGTCTGATTATATTTTCTATTTCTTCCTGGTTCAGTCTCGGAACGTTGTGCTTCTCTAAGAATTTGTCCATTTCTTCCAGGTTTTTCATTTTATTGGCATATAGTTGCTTATAGTAATCTCTCATGATCTTTTGTATTACTGCAGTGTAAGTTGTTACTTTTTCATTTCTAATTGTATTGATTTGAGTCTTCTCCCTTTTTATCTTGATGAGTCTTGCTAATGGTTTATCAATTTTGTTTATCTTCTCAAAGAACCAGCTTTTAGTTTTATTGATCTTTGCTATTGCTTCCTTCATTTCTTTTTCATTTACTTCTGATCTGATCTTTATGATTTCTTTCCTTCTGCTAACTTTGGGGTATTTTTTTTCTTCTTTCTCTAATTGCTTTAGGTGTAAGGTTAGGTTGTTCATTTGAGATGTTTCTTGTTTCTTGAGGTAGGAATGTATTGCTATAAACTTTCCTCTTACAACTGCTTTTGCTGCATCCCATAGGTTTGGGGTCATGGTGTTTTCATTGTCATTTGTTTCTAGGTATTTTTTGATTTCCTCTTTGATTTCTTCAGTGATCTCTTGGTTATTAAGTAGTGTATTGTTTAACCTCCATTTGTTTGTAGTTTTTAGATTTTATTCTGTAACTGATATGTAGTCTCATAACGTTGTGGTCAGAAAAGATACTTGATATGATTTCAATTTTCTTAAATTTACCAAAGCTTGATTTGTGATCCAAGATATGATCTATCCTGGAGAATGTTCCATGAGCACTTGAGAAGAAAGTGTATTCTGTTGTTTTTGGATGGAATGTCCTATAAATATCAATTAAGTCCATCTTGTCCAGCTTGTGTTTCCTTATTTATTTTCATTTTGGATGATCTGTCCATTGGTGAAAGTGGGGTGTTAAAGTCCCCTAGTATGATTGTGTTACTGTCGATTTCCTCTTTTATGGCTGTTAGCATCTGCCTTATGTATTGAGGTGCTCCTATGTTCGGTGCATAAATATTTACAATGGTTATATCTTCTTCTTGGATTGATCCCTTGATCATTATGTAGTGTCCTTCTTTGTCTCTTGTAATAGTCTTTATTTTAAAGTCTATTTTGTCTGATATGAGAATTGCTACTCCAGCTTTCTTGTGATTTCCATTTGCATGGAATATCTTTTTCCATCCCCTCACTTTCAGTCCGTATGTGTCCCTACGTCTGAAGTGGGTCTCATGTAGACAGCATATATATGGGTCTTGTTTTTGTATCCATTCAGCCAGTCTATGTCTTTTGGTTGGAGCATTTAATCCATTTACATTAAGGTAATTATCAATATGTATGTTCCTATTACCATTTTCTTAATTGTTTTGGGTTTGTTATTGTCGGTCTTTTCCTTCGCTTGTGTTTCCTGCCTAAAGAAGTTCCTTTATCATTTGTTGTAAAGCTTGTTTGGTGGTGCTGAATTCTCTTAGCTTTTGCTTCTCTGTAAAGGTTTTAATTTCTCCGTCAAATCTGAATGAGATCCTTGCTGGGTAGAGTAATCTTGGTTGTAGGTTTTTCCCTTTCATCACTTTAACTGTGTCCTGCCATTCCCCTTTGGCTTGCAGAGTTTCTGCTGAAAGCTCAGCTGTTAACCTTATGGGGATTCCCTTGTGTGTTATTTGTTGCTTTTCCCTTGCTGCTTTTAATATTTTTTCTTTGTATTTAATTTTTGATAGTTTGATTAATATGTGTCTTGGCGTGTTTCTCCTTGGATTTATCCTGTATGGGACTCTCTGCACTTTCTGGACTTGATTGACTATTTCCTTTCCCATGTTAGGGAAGTTTTCAACTATAATGTCTTCAAATATTTTCTCAGTCCCTTTCTTTTTGTCTTCTTCTTCTGAGACACCTGTAATTTGAATGTTGTTTCCTTTAATGTTGTCCCAGAGGTCTCTGAGACTGTCCTCAATTCTTTTCATTCTTTTTTCTTTATTCTGCTCTACAGTAGTTATGTCCACTATTTTATCTTCCAGATCACTTATCCGTTTTTCTGCCTCAGTTATTCTGCTATTGATTCCTTCTAGAGAACTTTTAATTTCATTTATTGTGTTGTTCATCATTGTTTGTTTGCTCTTTAGTTCTTCTAGGTCCTTGTTAAACGTTTTGTGTATTTTCTGTATTCTTTTTCCAATATTTTGGATCATCTTTACTATCATTACTCTGAATTCTTTTTCAGGTAGACTGCCTTTTTCCTCTTCCTTTGTTTGGTCTGGTGGGTTTTTACCTTGCTCCTTCATCTGCTGTGTGTTTCCCTGTCTTCTTATTTTGCCTAACTTACTGTGTTTGGGGTCTCCTCTTCGCAGGCTGCAGGTTCGTAGTTCCTGTTGTTTTTGGTGTCTGCCCCCAGTGGGTAAGGTTGGTTCAGTGGGTTGTGTAGGCTTCCTGGTGGAGGGGACTAGTGCCTGTGTTCTGGTGGATGAGGCTGGATCTTGTCTTTCTGGTGGGCAGGTCTGCATCAGGTGGTGTGTTTTTGGATGTCTGTGACTTTATTATGATTTTAGGTAGCCTCTGTGCTAATGGGTGGGTTTGTGTTCCTGTCTTGCTAGTTGTTTGGCATAGGGTGTGCAGAACTGTAGCTCGCTGGTCATTGAGTGGAGCTGGGTCTTACCATTGAGATGGAGATCTCTGGGAGAGCTTTCGCCATTTTATATCATGTGAAGCTGAGAGGTCTCTGGTGGACCAATGTCCTGAACTTGGCTCTCCCACCTCAGAGGCACAGGCAGGACACCCGGTCAGAGCCCCAAGACCCTGTCAGCCACATGGGTCAGAAGAAAAGGGAAAAGAAATAAAGAAAGGAAGAACAAAAGAAAATAAAATAAAGTTATTAAAATAAAAAATAATTATTAAAAATAAAAAAATTTTTAAAGTCATTAAAAAAAGAAAAGAAAAAGAAAGAGAGAAGAGAGCAACCAAAAAACAAAACAAAAAACACATCCACCAATGATAACAAGCGCTAAAAACTATACTAAAAAAAAAAAAACAGAACCCAGGACAAATGGCAAAAGCAAAGCTATACAGACAAAATCACACAAAGAAGCATTCACATACACACTCACAAAAAGAGAAAAAGGAAAAAAAAATATGTATCATTGCTCCCGAAGTCCACCGCCTCAATTTTGGGATGATTCATTGTCTATTCAGGTATTCCAGAGATGCAGGATACATCAAGTTGATTGTGGAGATTTAATCCGCTGCTCCTGAGGCTGCTGGGAGAGATTTCCCTTTCTCTTCTTTGTTCGCACAGCTCCTGGGGTTCAGCTTTGGATTTGGCCCCGCCTCTGCGTGTAGGTCACCTGAGGGCGTCTGTTCTTCGCTCAGACAGGACAGGGTTAAAGTAGCAGCTGATTAGGGGGCTCTGGCTCATGCAGGCCTGGGGGAGGGAGGGGTACGGAATGCGAGGCGAGCCTGCAGCGGCAGAGGCCGGCATGACGTTGCACCAGCCTGAGGCGCGCCATGTGTTCTCCCAGGGAAGTGTCCATGGATCACGGGATCCTGGCAGTGGCGGGCTGCACAGGCTGCCAGGAGGGGAGGTGTGGATAGTGACCTGGGCTTGCACACAGGCTTCTTGGTGGCTACAGCAGCAGCCTTAGCATCTCCTGCCCGTCTGTGCTGTCCACGCTGATAGCCGCGGCTCGCGCTTGTCTGTGGAGGTCATTTAGGCGGTGCTCTGAATCCCCTCTCCTAGTGCACCCTGAAACAATGGTCTCTTGCCTCTTAGGCAGTTCCAGACTTTTCCCCCGACTCCCTCCCTGGTAGCTGTGGTGTACTAACCCCCTTCAGGCTGTGTTCACGCAGCCAACCCCAGTCCTGTCCCTGGGATCTGACCTCCGAAGCCTAAGCCTCAGCTCTCAGTCCCCACCTGTCCCGGCGGGGGAGCAGACAAGCCTCTCGGGCTGGTGAGTGCTGGTCGGCACCACTCCTCTGTGCAGGAATCTCTCCACTTTGCCCTTTGCACCCCTGTTGCTGTGCTCTCCTCTGTGACTCTGAAGCTTCCCCCCCGCCACCCCCTGTCTCAGCCAGTGAAGGGGCTTCTAGTGGGTGGAAACTTTTCCTCCTTCACAGCTCCCTCCCCGAGGTGGAGGTCCCATCCCTATTCTTTTGTCTCTGTTTTTTCTTTTGCCCTACCCAGGTACGTGGGGAGTTTCTTGCCTTTTGCGAAGTCTGAGGTCTTCTGCCAGCGTTCAGTAGGTGTTCTGTAGGAGGTGTTCCACATGTAGATATATTTCTGATGTATTTGTGGGGAGGAAGGTGATCGCCACATCTTACTCTTCCACCATCTTGAAGGTCTCCTTTTACTGGATTTTTATGTGTCTCTGTGTCTTGAAGACAAAGCCAACAACTGATTTTTCACATTGGCCCAAGGCGATCTTCCCTGCTCTAAGCAGGCAGGCAGGGAGTGCAGGGCACTTCTATCACCTAACATTAAAGAGAAAAGAAGTGAGAGCATAAGGCAGAAGGATTGGATGAGATCAAAAACACGACAGGGGCCTGGCGAGCAATCCTTGGCAGGGGCCCCAGAGCAGCTTCAGGACAGGGACAGAGCCCAGGAGGAGCATTTCCTTCTTTAGGTTAAAAAAGAAAAGCCAGCTATCCTCTAAGAGGTGGTCTGTTCATCCTGTGCATCATTAGGTCATTTATTTGAAAATTGTAGGTAGTAATAAAAACAGTAGTCATTTTCTTAACACCTAGATGAATGGGCCTCTCCCTGCATCACCCTCTGCACCCCTGGGTCATATTAATATTAGCTTGTGTGTGGGTAGTCTCCCAGAAAGTTTCAGGCTTGGTGGAAGCTTGAACAACCCATAGCCTTTCTAAAATTTCTTATATGTTTCCCATCTACTTTTGTTCTCTCGGCCCACACTTATCTTTGATGGAAAATAAAGGGTAATCACCATATTGGCCAGGAAGCAGCATTCTTCCTCATAACCATAATTATTCTGGAATTAGCAAAACCTTTCTGTCATAGAATCCAAAAGTGGCTTCATGTTTTCCCTGCCCTTTAGAACTCAGCAGTTCTTCGCATCAACGATACTGTGCAAGTTTCCAAAGCACTCCAGGCTATCAGTCTAGCTGGCTTTCCTTGAGGAAGCTGATACGTCTAGCCTTCTCTTTTCAATCTGCCAGCCCAGGAAACCTTGGACTTGGGCAGGATTTGCCTAAGATGTCCAGGTTTGTTACTATGAACCGTTTTCTGTGTAAAATTTTCTAGACGCTTATACAACATGTAATAAGACCATGGTTCTTTGAACTCTGAGCAGGTGTATGATTTTATAGCTCAATATTTTAAGATAGAATTTGTTTTAATCTTCCAGTTAAGCCTCTTTATGCAAACAGAGCTGCCAAGAGAACAAATGCAATTCACTTGCAAGTTTTTTGTCTAGTTAACAGTAAGTACGCAAATCAGTTTCCTGTTCACACAAAGGATTCTCTTGTGTTTAAAATCTTTGACCAAGGGGACGTTGGCTTGGGTATTTATAAGGAATTCACAGTGTTTATTATCTATAGTGCTCTGTGCACCAGGATGTGAAGAGACTTAGCAAGCAGCTGGTAAGTACCAAACAAGTATACTGCCAGCACGGAGCTTTTAAAAAGGACCTTTGTATTGTGCAGCAAGAAGACATCACAAGGGTCTGCGTGGAAACAGGGCTTCAGTGCACTGAAAGGTATCAGGAAGTTGGAGGCAGCACAGAGGAAAGGAAAAGGGAAGCTTCATTGTCAAGATAAAATTAAGACAAAGGTTTGCACAAGGTCCATTTCCTTCAGGTTTTCTGTTCAAGGTTTTCCTGTACTTTTCTTTTTTTTCTGTCATGTATTTCTTCCTTTTTCTTTAAGAAACATGAAAACATTCACATTAATAAGTATTTCCAAAGAGGCTCCTGAATCTTAAGGTCATGGCAGGTTTGAATTATCTTTGGAAACAAATTGTCTGCAGTGTTCACAGCGGCAACCCAGTAGCTGAGGCCCTGCGTGCTGTGGGAGGGATGGTAACTTGGGAGCATTGCTGATGTACCCTTTGCACAACACAGTGATACTTTACTGTAGTGATGTAACCCCTCCCCCCAACGTATTTTTTGGGAGGGTGGACTCCCCTATGTATTAATTGATGTGCTTTGTCCTTTTTGTCAGGCTGTTTAAATCTCTTCTCTTCACTTAGTTACCCAAAGATTTTTCCCTTCAGCCCAAATAAGTTAGACATAAGTTGCACATTGCTTTAGGGAAGGGAAGATGTTATGAAACCTGAATAACAAAGGTGGCATATTCTTGGTTCTTAGGTTCAAAATCGCTGGTTTAGATAGAAGACAGAAAAATTTACAAGCATCCTTGAAGAACCAGTTTCTCTTGTGGTCAAGTCTGTGAGAATGTGGACATGAGGAAACCCCCTGTTAAGTGTGCAGTTTGGAAAATAGAAACGTATGACCAGGATTTGGACCATGGGTCAGCAATTCTCAGGGAAATGACCCCTCCCTCCCATGCCATTCTGATGTGGCAGGTGGCAGGTATTGATGAAAGCTGGTGGCACAATGTACCTAGGGAGGAGGGGCCACAGACAGTTTCTCAGTTTTATGCGCACTTGAAGCTACGAGCAAAGGCATTCAAAAGTCTCCCAAGAGCAGGTCACTGGCGTAAGCTGAGGAGAGCCACTGGGTAGGTCCTGTGGCAGGACTGAGGGATTACATCACGACCAGGGGACTGAGGCCACATGTTAGCAGATGGACAACAAGATGCTATGTGGGAGCCAGGTCAAGGCAGCAGCCCCTCCAAACATCATGGGAATAAGATAGGATGAGTCACACCTGGAGCAGGAAGCCAGCATGGGCCTGACACATAAATAGACACCTGCTGCCCGCTGCTGCAGGGATGCCATTTGCTTACATCCTCTCAGAGCTTATTAGCATCAACCCCAGGATAAGGATAAAGAAGAAACAATCCTAAACAGACTGAGTTTTTTTTCCTATTAAATTTTTTATTTGAGATCATTATAGATTCACATGTTGTTGTAAGAAATAATACAGAGATTCTGTATATTCTTTACCCAATCTCCCCAATGGTGATGCCTTGCAAAATTGCAGTATAATATCACAACCAGGATATTGACACTGATTCAGTCAAGGTACAGAACATTTCCATCACCACAAGGATCTTCGTGTTGCCCTATTATAACCACATGCACTTTCCTCCCTGACCCTTAACATCTGGCAATCACTAATCTGTTCTCCATCTCTATAATTTTGCTGTTCTGAGAAAGTCTTTATTTCTCCTTTAATCTTTGAAGAATTATGTCACTGATATAAAATTCTAGGTTGATGGCTTTTTTCTTTCAACACTTTAAATATTTAACTTTCTTTGTACTTGCATGGTTTCTGACAAGAAGTCCACTATAATTCTTATCCTTATTTCTTTATAGGTAAGGTGTTTTTTTCCCTCTGGCTTTATTAAAGATTTTCTCTGTATCTGCTTTTTGAAGTTCGAATATGATATGCATAAGTGTGTGTGTTTTGCATTTAAGCTGCTTGGTATATTCTGAGCTTCCTGGATCTGTGATTTGTTGTCTATCATTAACTTTGAAAGTTCTCAGTCATTATTACCTCAAATATTTCCAAATTGTTTAGCTATTCTTGTTCCTTTGCTTTTACATACAAATTTTAGAATAATCTTTTCTATATATACAAGAATATTTCTCAGATTTTATAGGAATTGTGTTAAAACTTTATATTATTTTGGGGAGAGTTGATGTCTTTACTATGTTGAGACTTCCAATCTGTGAACACAATATACCTCTCCATTTATTTAGAGCTTCGATTTCTTTTATTATCATTTTACAATATTCGGTATACAAGCCCTGTACATGTTTTATTAGATTTACACTAGCATTTTTTTTAAAATAAAGAAATAAGGTGATTGTAAATGGTAATGCATTTTTTATTGCAGTGTTTTAATTACATATTCATTGTTACTACATAGAAATACAATTAATTTTTGTATTTTTATCTTGTATCCTGAGACCTTGCTGAACTCACTTATTATTCCTATAAGTATTTTTCTAGATCCTTGGGATTTTCTACAAATCTGTAATTTGGGACAGTTTTATTTTTTTCCTTTCCAATCTGTATGCCTTTTATTTCCTTTTCTTGCCTTATTGCACTGGCTATGACTTCCAGCACTGTGTTGAGTAAGAGTGGTGAGACTGGACATCCCTGCTTTGTTCTCAATATTAAGGGGAAAATATTCAGTCTTTTGTCACTAATTGTAATGTTACCTGTAAGTTTTTTGTGCTCTTCATCAAGACAATAAGTTCATGAGGGAATAAGTTGAACAAATTTTTCTCTATCACTATTTCTCTGAGAATTTTAAAATTATGAAAGGGTATTGAATTTTGTCAAATGCTTTTTGTGTATCCATTGATGTGTTATGTGATTTTTCTTCTTTAGCTTGTTAATATGGTAGATTACATTGATTTAGTTTTGAGTATTGCACTAGTCTTGCATCTCTGGAATAAACCTCTCTAAGTCATGATGTATAATTATTTCTCATTATTGCTGAATACTATATTGCTAAGATCTTGTTAAAATTTTTTGAGTCTATATTTATGAGGGATATTGGTCTTAGTTTTCTTTATCTGGTTTTGACATCAAGGTAATACTAACTTTATAAAATGAGTTGGAAAGTATTCTCTCCTTGTGATAATTAATTTTGTGTGTCAACTTGGCTAGGCCATGGTACCCAGATGTTTGGTTAAACATTATTCTAGATATTTCTGTGAAAATATTTTTTAAATGAAATTAACATTTAAATCAGCTGACTTTGAAAGCAGATTACCCTCTATGTTATGGGTGGGTCCCACCTAAGCAGTTGAAGGCCTTAATAGAAAAAGACTGACTTCCCTTGAAGGAAGGGGAATTCTGTCAACACACTGCCTTTGAACTTAAACTACAACATTGATTCTTCTCTGGGTCTCCACCCTACTGTGCAGATTTTGGACTTACCAGTCCCTATACTCACATGTGCCAATTCCTTAAAATAAACCTCTCTCTCTCACTTGCTCTCTCTGTCTCCATGAATGCATGCACACACACACATCTATCTATCTATCTACCTATCTATCTATCTACCTACCTATCTATCTATACACACACACACACACACACACACACACACACACACACTACTGGTTCTGTTTCTCTGGAGAACCCTAATACATTTCTCTTCTATATTCTGGAAGAGATTACATAAAATTAGTATTAATACTTCTTTTAAATATTTAGAATTCACTGGTAAAATTGTTGGGCCTGGGGATTTACTTTTTGTTTTAAAATTATTAATTCAGTTTCCTTAATATTTGTAACACTATTCAAATTATCTATTTTATATAGACTGAGTTGTAGTGGTCTGAGCTTTTTTAAGGAATTGGTTCATTTCTTCTAAATCGTCAAATTTCGGTGTGCAGATTCTCTTATTATCCTTCCCAGGAACTGTTTTGTTCCTGATATAACATGCTGTGTCTCCTTTCTTTTTTCCTTGTCAGACTTGTGGAAGTTGTCAATTATATTGATCTATTCAAAAAAGCATCTCTTTGTTTTATTGATTTTTCTCTTTTGTTTTCTTGTTTTCAATTTCAATGATTTCTGCTCTTATCTTTATTATTTTATTCCTTCTGCTTGCTTCAGGTTTATTTTGCTCATTTTTTTTCTAGTTTCTTTATATGGGTGCTTAATTTTTGATTTTGGACTTTTCCTCTTTTTAAATATATGTACTTGATGTTATAGACTTCTTCCTCAGCACTGCTTTAGCAATGTCCCACAAATTTTGATATGTTTATTTTTGTTTTCATTGAGTTCAAAGTATTTTAAAATTTCTCTTTGGACTTCTTTATCCCTTGGATTATTTGGAAGTTTACTGTTTAGTTTCCAAGTTGGAGATTTTTCTCTTATCATTTTCTTATTGATTTCTAGTTTGATTTCCTAGTGGCCAGGGAACACTCTGTTTGATTTCAATCCTTTTAAATCTGTTGAGATTTGTTTTATGGCCTAGGATAGGGTCTATCTTGGTATATGTTCCATGGGCACTCAAGAAGAATGTTTATTCTTCTCTTGTTAAATGGAGTGTTCTGTGAGTGTTGATTAGATACTGTTGGTTAATGGTGTTGTTGAGTTCTTCTATATCATTGCTGATTTTCTTTCTTGTTCTATCAATTGTGGAGACAGGGGTTTTAAAATCTTCAACTACAGTTGTGAACTTGTCTGTTTCCCTTTCAGTTCTATCACATTTTGTTTCACATATTTTGCAGCTCTGTTGTATATGCCAATATATATAACATTGCTATATCTTCTTGCTGGACTCTTTTATTACAATATAATGTCCCTCTCTATCTCCGGTAATTTTCCTTGCTCCGAAGTCTACTTTATCTGATATTAATATAGCCACTACTTCTTTCCTTTGAGCAGTGTTTGTATAATATATCTTTTTACATTTTAAAGTTTTCAACCTGCCTATATTATTATATTTGAAATGGTTTTCTCAGAGGCAGCATATAGTTCAGTCATGTTCTAAATCCACTCTTCCATTCCCTGTGTTTTAATGGTATATTTATATCATTTATATTTATATGGAACTGTTACTATGTTAGGGTTTAACACTGCTATTTTATTTTTAAATTTTCTGTTTGTTTACTTATTTCTCGATTTTCTGTTTTTCTGTTTTCTTTTGGGTTATTTGGGCATGTTTTAAAAATCTATTTTGATTCATCTGTCTCTCTTTGTATAGCATTTTTAGTGGTTACTCTAGATATTACATTATACACACATTACTTATTAAAGTCTCTTATTGGCTATGGGAAAGAATTACACATTTTCAAATGCATTTGAAATGATAATTCTCTCAATCATGTGTGGATTGCTTTCAAGGTGAAAGGTATGTCAGTGCCATTTCATTATCCAACTGACTATAATTCTGTAAAATTCTTTAAAAAAATGTAACAGAATGAAGAGTCTCATAATGAGCTCTCAAACTGGGAGCAAAATTAAATTGTTTATTTTATAAAGCTGCCATAATACTCCCTTTGTTCCAACACTACTTAGATCATCAGGAAGAATGAGGAATCATCTATGAGCATCTAATATATATAAGGCATGTGCTTTACCAAGTTATCTAACTTTAGGGCAAATTCTAATCAACTTCATTTTGGGGAAAATTCCACCAAACTCATCTTAAAACAAACCTTTTAGTATCACTAGTACTAGCTGGCAATACGCAAAACATTTAACTCTCTCATTTCCTTGATCTGGGAAAGTGATGAGCAGTTCAGATTGGAAGTTCCTTGTTTAGTGTTTAATGATTATAATTAATTGTACCTACAATTAGGGGTGAGAACAGCAGATTGAGGTGCTGAGTCACCAGCAAGGTGGGATTTCCATAAGTTTCTTGGGGAGCAGAACCCAATGGAAGGTTGGCCCCAGCAAGAATTTTTGGGTGGAGGTGTGGAGTCTTTGTGATTTGCATTTTTAATGGAGACTTTAAACAGTAGGGCTCATGTGAATCTCAATCTGCAAACTCAAGTCTGCACAAATTCCTTTCTTTATTTTCTATAAATTATTTGAATATTGACTCTGGGTCCCTATCCCACGAGGGAGGCAGGAAGTTTGACTCATTTTGAGTCTTCCCTTCCCCTGGTTTCATGCCAGGATTCTTGGTTCTGAGACTCTTCTCTGTCATTTGCTGATTCTGAGTCCCCTGTCTTCCCAGTCAGCTTGGTCCCCTCAAGTCTGCTGCTTGTTCACATTGAAGACACACATGGGTATGAAACTCGTGGCAGGGCTTGAAATCCTGGTCCTCAGAATCCAGCCTGCCTGGTGTTCCATGTGGCTGATCCCTTTGAGATTCTGCTGCATCCCTAAAGCAAGGGCAGGGAGAAGGGACAGGTTCTTGCTGCTGATGGGGCACACATGCCTCTCTTGATCTCCCTCAGGGGTGGAGGGAGAATCCCTCCCTGTCTCCTCACACTCCCCTCAGAGACACTTCCTCAACCCTTCTTTCTGCAATGGACTTAAGCTTTGGAAACAAAAGCATAGAAAGAAAGTCTCTCATGGTTAGCTTCTCCGTTTGCTTTTACACAAAACTCCTGGGTTCTAGACAAGAGAGCAGAGAGCAAGCTACATTTTTAGTGTGGGAATAGAATGAGATAAATACAGGGAGAAAAATGCATTAATAATCTGAAAAAGCATTCTGTTACAGGATAATAAAAGACGTATGAGCTTATTTTTTAGCCATAACCTGGTGAGATTTGGCGATCCCTGGGTAACATATTTTCCTTGTGATGCCAATTTGAGAATGAATCTGTGTAAAAGTGTCTGTATCATAAGGAGTCAAACTGGAGTAAGAACATCACACTCAAGCCTAGTTCTGAAACTTACTAGCTGTATGACTTCAAGCAATTCATTTAATTTGCTCTAGACAAGGGGTCAGCAATTTTTTTCCATGAAGGCCTAGATATTTCGGCTTGCTGGCTATAGGTCTCTGTTACAACTATTCAACCTTGCCACCATAGCAGGAAGACAGCCCAGAGACAATACCTACACAATGAGCATGGCTGTGTTCGGATAAAACTTACCTTATAGACAGTGAAATTTGAATTTCATATAATTTTTGTGTCATGAATATGACTTTTTTTTGTTCAACCTTTTAAAAATGTAAAAACCACCCTAAGCTCACCAGCCACACAAAAACAGGTGGCAAGCCTAATTTGGCCTGTAGCTGTAGTTTGCTGACCCCTGTTCTGGACTCTACAAGTCTAGCTCTAACGTTTGGAGCTCAGTTTTCCCATCTGTAAATAGGAAACACAGGGCTGTCGGTCAAGCAGAGGCATAATTTTTTACTCTGCTTTATAAATTTAAGGCATTACTACTAAATATGCTAAATGTGCTAAGGAGACCTAATGCCTAAGTTTTCATCTAAATAGGAGAAAAAAGTAACTAGAAATAGAACGAATAATCTTTGCAAATGTCCCTTAATTGTCTTTGCTTCTCCATCTGCTTGAAATAGAACTGATGCCACTGGATGCAAAGGGGAGTTTTGTAGATGAAATAAGTAGAATGTCTGTGTGTTAGATTTCTTCCTTTAGAAAATACCAGTTCTCTTAGTCATCATTTACCTACTTACTTGAGCTTTGTGGTGTGGGTCAAATGACTTTTTTCTGTCAGAATTCCCTTCTGACACACATTAAAAAAGGAATAGAGAACAAATGTATGGATACCAAGGGGGGAAGAGGGGGGTGGGATGAATTGGGAGGTTGGGGTTGACATATATACACTGCTATGTATAAAATAGATAACTAATGAGAACCTACTGCATAGCACAGGGAACTGTACTCAATGCTCTGTGGTGACCGAAATAGGAAGGAAATCCAAAAAAGAGGGATATAGTATTCGTATAGCTGATTCACTTTGCTGTACAGCAGAAACTAACACGACATTGTAAAGCAGCTATACGCCAATAAAAATTGATTAAAAAACCCCAGAGATTTAGAAACTCTCTTGAACTGATGAGGAAGCTGCAGTGGACTCTTGGTTACTTTCTTTAGGTCTTTATTGTGCTATCTCTGTCATGCATATGGGAATATGCATTACCACTGAATGTAAAATGGAACTGAAATAAAATAATCTATTTGAAAATGTTTTAATTAACAATTGAATGTAGGATGTAATGTACCCATTTTGTCTAAAATTTAAAAAATTTTTTATCTAAAAATTTGTTATTTTGAATATATATATATATATATGACTATAAATCAAAAAGTCAAGGCATTGAAATTTATGGTAACAACATACCAAACTGGACCTGGTGTACGCACTGTATTCCAGGCAGGGATTCCAAACCATTTATCTACAGGGCAAGGCAGTTAAGATAAATGTCTTAAGCAGCCTGGTATAAGACAATAGGAAATGGTGGGACTCAGGGCAAACTGTAGAGTGCAGCCCCACTCTTCTTAAAAGCAATTACTTTAAAATAAAACACAATGAACAAACCAAAGCCAAAACACAGTTTTGACCAAACCAATTAATTTGATCAGTTGAATCTGGATAGCTTTTTGACTCCTCTTGTGGAATACACTTGAGAAAGAAGGTACCCATGGAAAATTGTTTTTCCTTTAAATAGAAATGAGGGCTGACCTGAGAAAGATGTGTAGACAATGAATGTCTTTGTTATATAACTGCATAGAAGTGGTGAGTGTTGTGAAAGTTATACTGGCCTGGGGGCCGCGGGCCCTGGTTCTGGCATTTCCTAGTTATAAGCTTGGGATTAGTTACCTAGCTAAAACCTATCTCATGAAAATTAAATAAAATAATCTATTTGAAAATGTTTATATAACTATAAATTGCTATGTAAATATTAGTTATACTCCTGTATACATAACTGTTGGCTAGCAAATGCAGGTCCCTAGCAAGATAATAGGGCATCCACTATAGCTGTTTATTGTTTCTTTCACTGTCACCATACCAACTTCATTCAAATAGGAGCTACGCAATAAGGCACACCTTGGCTTCCCTGGTAGCGCAGCGGTTGGGAGTCTGCCTGCCAATGCAGGGGACGCAGGTTTGGGCCTTGGTCTGGGAGGATCCCACATGCCGCGGAGCAACTAAGCCTGTGCACCACAACTACTGAGCCTGCACTCTAGAGCCCATAAGCCACAACTACTGAGCCCGTGTGCCACAACTACTGAAGCCCGCACGCCTAGAGCCCGTGCTCCGCAACAAGAGAAGCCACCGCCATGAGAAAGAAGCCTATGCACCGCAATGAAGAGTAGTCCCTGCTCGCCACAGCCAGTGAAAGCCCATGTGCAGCAACGAAGACTCAATGCAGCCAAAAATAAAATAAAATAAATTTATAAAAAAAAATAAGGCACACCTTTTTAGTACAGGGCCAAAGATTATATTATCAGCTTTTTTCTTTTAACTAGAACTCACTGTTTTTATTGTTCGGACCCCATATGACAAAGAGCTGGTGCTAGGCTAGCTCTTTCTCTCCCCTTCAGCTGTCATCTTTTGCCTGTGATAACATCATTCTTTGAAAAATGTGACATCAGACAATAAACTTTTGTTTAAGCTTATTTGTGACTTTTAAGAAAATGGATTCAAGAGTTATTAGACAATACATCATGTGAGTTTTTTCACCCAAGAACAAGAGATTGGGTATTATTGGATTTGAGCACTAAGGGTCATTCTTGTTAAATAAAAAGCAAACTTAAACCTTTGGGATGGAAATGGTCAGAGAATTCATTAAATGTCATCTTGCCACAGGTTCATGTTTTTGGGAATGTACTGAGTATCTAACTCAGATGCTCAATTTCTCTGGGAACCTGATAAGAACTGTTCTTAGTGTTTTTTTCATTTGTTTGTTTTACCATAAAAGACCTAATTTCATTAGGTATGGGAAATCTCACGGCCAGCCCTATCTTTTGCTGTGAACTTTGTCCCAGTGTACTAGTACTTTATTTTAAAAAGGTTATTTCCTACTTGAACTTGATTTTCCTCTATGAGCAAAAAATGTTCTCTTGTGTATGGGAAATCCTAACAAAAGATTTTGTTGTAATAGCAGGGGAGAAATTATAGTAATAATTTATCCTTTAGAAATTACTTTTTTCTTTTTTTTGTCTAATTTTTTCAAATTATGAGAGTCGAATTTTTGAATCTCAAACATTTGATTTTCCAAGTCCTTTAAATATGTTTGTTTTCTTATGTCTTTTGGAATAGTTTTGTCTCTGCAGTCCCCATACTTGATAATTGCCAAATAAATATTATTTTGACTTAGGCCTGCAACGTTCATCAGCACTTCTCTATTTATTGCATTAAAGCAAATAAATACTTCAGTGTAATACTTCTTTACTTCAGTGTAATGTAGAAGCAAATGATTGGGTTTGGGGATAAGCAGAGAGTGTAAGAGATAACTAAAACTTGACTGAATTCATTCTTTCCCAGAAATGCATTTAGGCAAAAATATTATAGTTTCTTTGCTTTTGCTGAACTTCATTGAAACCTAAGGCACCCCCTTCACATTTCCGGGTCAGTTTCTCCAGTGACTTGCTTTTCTGCTAGTCTTTAACAAGTCTATTACTATGATTTCAGCTTGTCATGCACATAATAATGAAATTGTTAAAAAATCCAACATTTATTTAAATTGATTAGCCATACCACACGTTCAACTTAACTTCCTCCCTGAAAAAAGTTAACGACTGGTGAAAAAGGAGAATTAAAACTCTGCATATATTTCTGTAAATGTTTTTAGACTATTAGAGAATGGCTTTTGTTGCTTGTTAAATAGTTTAAATTTTTAATTTCCAATTATTTTGAACCAGATATATTACCTGATGATTGCCTAAATTTTCTTTAAGAATAGGGGCATCAGCATGCTGTCTTGTGATATTTACAACAGATATTTTAAAGATCAGTAAACTGTTTCAGCAATCCAACTGGCTCTTAAGAAAATGAGACTTTGGCTTTACAGTGTGGGCTATAATCTGATTTGTAGTTCGTCTGAACCAGGTATTTGGCACAATCTGAAATTTACTACCCAGTTCTCTGGAGGAATGGCAGAAAATGGAAATGAAATTTGGGGGGCACACAATGGCATAAATGTTCAGCAGGGAATGTGAAATTTTGTACTTATAAGTGTCTCAGAGGCCAGAGGCCAGTAACAACTCTTCTCACCTCCCACCTCCTCATAAAACCTGGATATCTAAAGAATTCTTGTTGCTTAGGTGTCAGTAACAGAGATTAGTCTGTTCACCTATGGACCAAATCTCCTCCCCGATTCTGATTTGAGGATAACCTAGACCTGAGTCAAGATCAGTTTCTTGTAAAGATGGGTTTGCAGGGTAACATGACTCTCGATGCTTTAAGCACTTCTTCAGTGGCTGGTCCTTAGATATGTAGAGGTGACAGGCTCTATTAATTATTTACAGCAGCTCCAGCTCTGCCTGTTATTTTATCTCCACTGTAAGGCTAGTTTCATGCTGAGGGCTGGCCAAGGCATTAGCCAGGGAAAATTGATCTAGAAGTGAACACCCTCCTATTTGGGGTATGATGAGGTGTTTTTTTTTTTCTCCCCTCTCCCTCCCTGCTTTTCATCTTTCTCAGCCTCAGTATCCCATGGGATTAAGATAATCTTCAGTAAAATAAAGAAATGGAGACTTGATGATCAAAATAACACAACAAAATTGCAGAGAATAGTTTGTCTTGGAGATAGTCCACTCTTAACAAACTGAAAGATTTAAAGCTTTCTCACAGTAATATACAGTAAAAACATGGCAACTTTCATTCTTACCATGGTGTCAGATGCAATGGGCAGAACTTCAAGACTGGAACAGGGTACCCTCATCAGTACCAGAGAAACAGGAAAGACAAAGGGGATCATAAGGTTTGAAGAGGTGAGAAGGAGGGACCAGAGAGAAGGGATTTCTGAAGTGAGGGACTGATGTAGACTCCATGGAAAAGCTTCTTTTAGAACCGTGGAAAAGTGCTTCAAGTCACTTTCTGGGGTAGGTGTGTATTCATGATCATAGAGTTGTAAGTGGGTTTCATTTCTGATAATGGACTGCACCTGTACATACTTGCAGACATTTCAGGTGAAATTCCGAGGTTATATACAAATAAGGGAAGATTCTAGCTTTATATGAACATAGAACCTACTGGTAGAACCGTGGTTTTACTTTGTAGTGAACCTCTAGAGTCAATATTGCAAAGCTATTATGAGTCCAAATCCCAATACTTCCTTAAAAAAAAAAAAAAAAGTCAGGTTTAGAAACTTTGTTTTAAGGAGACTCTTAACTGTGTCTGTGAATTCCTGAATGATAAAAGTTGTGATTTTCATGTTTGCTATGATATTGCTAACATCTATGATTGTGCCTGGTAGATAGAACCGTTCTGATGAGTAGTTGTTGAACTGATTGAATTAAATCGAGAAGTAGCAATACAGTCAGACTCATGGGATAACTATAGCTGTTTGCCTGAGTCCTGCAGTACCGAGAGAGTAAGAATTAAGCACCAAGGTCTTAAAGTTAGTACCTAGCTGGTCTTTTTGGATGAGAAATAGTTCATTTGAAGGGGATGAGTGGGAGAAGAATATGATATGAGGTCTTCTACTCCATTAATTACAGGGCAGCTTTCCTTTGCCCATCCTCTATTTTTCCTGATGTTACTTTGTGCCATCCACAGCTCCTCAGTACAATCGTAATCGTGTATTTTGCTTTGGTCTTAATGTTGCTCGTAAGGGAAAAATCAGTGTTATGTGTTTTCCCAAGGAGATGTTGTCCCAGGACACTTCTCCCAAAGGACTGCGGCTCTGATTCATCCATTCTTTATTTCTTTTGATTGGTTTGGTTTTACTTCATTTCTACCCTTGCTAAATGTTAATAAAATATATGCCATTGAGAAATATATTCTAGAGGATACGAAAAGACAGACCTCATGGCTATTTACTCTGCTGGCAATGATTCTGCTCTCAGTACCCCAACATTCCCCAGTTTGAAGCTCGCCCTCCATGACTGCTTTCTGTTCACAGTTGAGCTGCATAATAAAATGGGATTCGTGCCAACCCTCCCTTGTAGTGTGACAAACCTCTGGTAAGAGGATGATGCTAAGTTCTTTGACCATCTCTCTAGCTTTGTGTTTTTTCCTCTCCCTCTGTTATCAGGAATGTCTGAAAACAAAGTATTCTACAGCTGTGTGGATTATGTGACAAATGTCTAAAGAGGAAACATTCAGTGTTTGCGTCTGAGGACTTCCCTTTGTTTTGTTTCCTTCCAATATGAACCTTATAGAATAGGTCAAGCCCATGAACTTGAACTTGAGTTTGCCAGTGAGTCTGCTTGGGCTCTGGACTTTACCTTGATGACACTTAATAAACTTTTATTGTTTTTTTTACTAAGAATCTTTAAATATCCTCATCATAGACCACAGGAGTGATGCTATTATTAAAGAAACTTGGGGCTTCTTGTAAACATTCTGGAGAGTCTTTGACCTCTGGGAAAGGATGGGCCTCCCGCTCGGCTTCCAGCTGCTGAATCTTCCTTTCCTTTTCTTCTAAAATTTCTTCCAGCTGAGTGATCTTCTCAGTCTGATGGGAAGCCTGGGTCAACAACTCCATAATCAGGTTGATTTTTCGGTCACCTTCTTCCACAGGCAGGAGACCACCACAGCACTCTTGCAGTGAGCTGTCTTCTAAAGCAAACAAGAAAAGGAAAGTCTGAACAGTTTTAATTGGATTTCCCAGAACTCAAAGAGAGGGAAGATGAAAAAGCTTCATTTCTCACGTTCTTAAAAGAGAACACAGATGTTGCGTCATCTGGCCAGATATACTGAGAACGGAATCTGGACCCAGTGTGGGGAAAGACTCTGGGTGCTCGTGAAAAGAAATCTTAGAAGCCTCTGGAGAGGGAGGAGAATCAGTCTTTGCCAACTCTTGTTTATACACATTTAACTTTCAATTAACCATGGGAATGAGCTGTCCTTGAAAATCCAATCCACAAACAATAGCCATCCCAGATTTCATGTTATCTTTTCTTAAGAATTCTTCACAAGAGCTACAATCAAGTAGAAATACACTTCAATGTGAATTTTAATTTGACTGGAAAAAAAAAAAGTTGCCATTGTCCCTTTTGGGAAAAGTGATAATGAGAAAAGGCTAGTTTCTTAACCCAAGTCAGCTTTAGAGTTGACAGGGGTGTAATTTGAGGTGATCAGGAAAACTCTGTAGCATGGTATAGAGATTAATTTCTTTTAGGTCTGAATACTTTTCAGCATGTCAATAAAATCACAAATGCCTCCTGAATGTAAAAACTTATCTTTATCAATTTCTATCCGCTAACCCCTCAGATAAGGATAAAGGTCTGAGTAAGGAAGGAGAGAGAGGCTCCGTCAAAGAGATTAAAGATTAGTGACTGGCAGCAGGAAATCCTTGAAAACAAATATCACGAGATGGTCAAAAAAATTTAACTACTGAAAGGAAACCTCATTCTACTAGATTTTAGCAGTACCACCCTCCGCATCACTCTCATCCTGAAATTCCGACCATTCAAATAATTTCTCTACGTTGTATAAAAGGCAGACTTCAGCTATAAAAAGTAAGGGACATCAAGGGCTTGGGTACCATGGTAGGATTAATTGAGCTAATAGCATATGAATGAACTTGACACATGGTGTAGACAGCTAATTGCTGTAATTGAAGGTCCAGCCTCTACTCAAACCGCAGTGAAAACAAACCCACAGCTGCACCTGAAAGAAACATAACGTTAAGTCCAGGGTACAAAGGCCTGCTACTGTTGTGTACCTATACACCTGTTAAAGCTGGGGCAGCTTTGTTGTGATAGCCCGCGCAGGCAGGGAATCACCCATTTCTCAGCAAATAAAAGTAATTTGTGGCCATCATTTTCTCGAGAAGTCAGGGGGTGAAAGCTTGAACACTGCATTGTACACTGGACACAATGCTTTGGCGTCACAAAAGTGATGAGAGGAGAGATCAGGCTGGTCTCTGCTTTTAGAAATTACTGTCAGCAATGTACTACGTTTCAAGAATCTATGGAGAAATCTTTGTTCTGAACATATGAGATTCTAATGACAATATTTAAGGAGATGGTAGTTTGGGTATCTTTCTTAAAAAGCAATGAAAAAAAAATCTCAAATTGCGAAGAAGCATTTAATTTGTGCCCTCTTCAAGAGGCCTGTACTTTCAAGCCCAGGAGAGGGAGTCCGTAGGATGGGGGGGGGGGCTTCCTCATTTGCTGATGTGCTGGGCCTCACCTTTCCTTTTCTCTGACTACAGCTGTGCTGCCCAATACAGTAGCCACTCACCACATGCTGCCATTAACCAACTGGTTTGAATGTGGCTGGTTTGAATTGAGATGTGCTGCAGGTATAAAATACATATTTGATTTGGAAGGCAGTTTGAAAATAACGTGAAATATCTCATTATGCTTAAAAAATTGATTATGTATTAAAATGATATATTTTAGATATACGTTGCACTAAAATATATTTTTTAACTCAATTTTACTCATTTGTTTGTTTTTACTTCTTAAAAATGTGGCTACTAGAAAATTTAAAGTATCATTTGTGGCTCTCATTATAGTTCTATTGGATAGTGCTGAGCTGGAGTTTCCTTTTGGATGAGCACTTTTTTTTTTTTTTTTTTAACATCTTTATTGGAGTATAATTGCTTTACAATGGTGTGTTAGTTTCTGCGGTATAACAAAGTGAATCAGCTATATGTATACATATATCCCCGTATCTCCTCCCTCTTGCGTCTCCCTCCCACCCTCCCTATCCCACCCCTCTAGGTGGTCACAAAGCACTGAACTGATCTCCCTGTGCTATGCGGCTGCTTCCCACTAGCTATCTATTTTACATTTGGTAGTGTATATATGTCAATGCTATTCTGTCACTTCGTCCCAGCTTACCCTTCCCCCTCCTCGTGTCCTCAAGTCCATTCTCTACGTCTGTGTCTTTATTCCTGTCCTGCCCCTAGGTTCGTCAGAACAAGTTTTGTTTTTTTTTTAGATTCCATATATATGTGTTAGCATACGGTATTTGTTTTTCTCTTTCTGACTGACTTCACTCTGTATGACAGTCTCTAGGTCCATCCACCTCACTACAAATAACTCAATTTTGTTACTTTTTATGAGTAATATTCTATTTGTATATATGTGCCAGTCTTCTTTATCCATTCATCTGTCGATGGACACTTAGGTTTGGATGAGCAGCTTTGAAACACAGGTGGATGTGTTCCCTGCAGATGGCTCTAGTTAACATGTACAGTTGTTATTCGGGAGGGAGGATTGCTGGTCCTCAACTATTAGCACAGAGATCATGTCTTCTGTTACTCTAGAAGGTAGAGGCATGGAAATCTGGGCTTGGGAGAATGGGTTCTTAGGGGTTGAAGTGAGTTTCAACAGGAGAGGAAAGAATAGAAGGGAAGTGGCAGCAAGCGGCAGTGGGAAGATGTTAAGGAAAGGAATGGCAGGCAGGATAAAGAGGGCTGGGCACCGTGAGGCTCAGGGACAGAGGGGGCATCAGAAGCATCTCTCCTTGTCTATGTCTGTCAGATTCTCCTTTCTCGTTGACCTCTCCTTCAATATTTTCTTTCCCCAGTTTTCCCTCTCTTTTTAGGAGAAGTTATTTTCTACCAATTGCACAGGAAAGAAAGGAGTTTAGCATCACTCCCAAAGGCAAACTGGTCAGAAATATATTTTTTAAATTTGTTTTAAAAAAAAATAATGCAATATAGGTAAGATACTTTGTTCACTGAATTCTAATGATAAAGGGGTAAAAATGCAGCAGAGTGGCCTTACATAGGCAATCACAGTCACCAGGTCTATATCCTCTGTCTCTGCCCTCTCAGAAGAGTGTAGTAGAGGGAGAAAGTAGAATGACAATGAGAGAGAGTCAGGGTGTCTTGGTTAGCTCAGGCTACCACAACAAAATACCATAGACTGGGTATCTTAAAGAACAGAAATTTATTGTCATAGATCTAGAGCTTGGAAGTCCTAGATCAGGATGCCAGTGTGGTTGGGTTCTGGTGAGGACTCTCAGCCTGATTTGCAGACAGCTGCCTTCTTGCTGTGTCTGCACATGGTAGAGAAAGAGATCACAGGTTCTCTGGTATATCTTCTTATGAGGGCACTAACCTCATTCAGAGGGCCCTGCCCTCATGACCTCATCTAACCTAATTACCTCCCAAAGGCACCATCTCTAAATACTAGTACATTGGGGGGTTAGGGCTTCAACATACGGATTTTTGTGGGGGACACAATTCTGCCCATAGCACAGGGAGAAGATAACTGGAAAAAGTGTAGAGAAGAAACATGAGGCTGCAAAAAGGAGAGATGGCATGAGACCTTTGATTCCTACTGTAATGTTTTCATGTATTACATGAAAATGCCGATAAGGAGACAAGCTAAACAATGGGTACACCAAAAAGGAGATTTCTCATACAAGTATATTTTACCATTAAATGACCTCTTTACACATATAAGAAAAATATTTTTGTTCCGTTTCTAAACACGTATGCATAATAAAAGTGTTTTAAACTTTTCAATAAAGTGAGGGACTCCAGGATTCACATCCTATTTGTATTGGAAATAGCCCAAGGCCACTCCAGTAAGTTTTTCAGACTCTACCACTAACCTTCGCATAATCTGGTCTGCACTGCTCTTCCCTACTCCAAACTCCCTCATCTGTAATGGGAAGGGATGTGTGTCCCTAAGGTCCTGACAGCTCTACATGCCCCCAGATCTCAAACACCTGTTGTCTTCCGTGGCCTTTTGCTACAAGCTCAGATAGTCTTGCCAAGGCCATGGCTGCCTGAGATGTGGAGGATTCTGTCTGCTGACCTGATAATCTCAGGTTTAACCTCATACCCAGAGGCAGTAGGAGACCCAGAGAAAAGAGAGAATCTTCTCTCTGTCAGACAGAGGGGGCAAACCTGATTAGCGACAGTCAGGGTATGATGTCATCACAATTGCTACTATTGTAGAGGCTTTTACAAGCATACATTATTTTTCAGGATTTCCCCTCTTTCTGCCTTACAAAGTGGGAAGCAGGAGTGAGACTGCGGGTTTAGGGTCATGGCAAAGAGGAGGCAGGAGAAGGGGTGGTGATAGTTGTGCAGGTTTAGAAAGAGGACAGACAATAGGAGCCTTCTTCCAGCTGGGCCAGGCTATGTTCAAGTTTCTACGTCACCCTTGAAGGACAAAATGCCTTTGGCCATTTCCAGCTTCCCATTCTTTATACCCTCAAAACCCTCATGCTCTTAGCAAAGTGTCACATGAGAGTCATGTCAAAAATGACTAAATTGACAACAGCAGAGGTAATTGTAGTTTGAGAAGCTTAGGGACTTAGAGTTGGAATGTGCACTTTGGGGGTGCTCTGATCTCACCTGTTCAGGAATTATTTCTGCAGCATCCCTAAATGATGATTTTCTAAGTGGCTCGCAGACATTGGTGTCCCTCAAGCTCTGCCTGGGTCAGCTGCCAATTGTAATCAAAGAATGAAATTTGCATTTTGCCACAAGTGTAACTGCCTGTTGTTATAGAGCTATCTGACAGGTGGAAGGCTGTCATGGACAGACTGGAGGAGAGCAGGGTACAACTTACAGCTAATCAGAGAAAAGAGATGTAGTGTGGAAAGGTGGACAATAAATGGCTGGAAAGCTTTTTTAAATTTTTATAAATATTTCTTTCTAAAAAGGGGTGTTCCCCTTTCGATCCCTTTACTGATGTCACCACCTAAAAATGTTCATTGAACAGAGAAATGCTGAGAACCACTGATCGAGCATCTGATTCCAATACCTCTAACAGTGGGAAACACACTTCTTCCCAGTTAGATCTCAAGCATCCTTCATGGTCATCTTTTTCATTCATTCATTCATTCATTCATTCATTCAATAATTAGTTCGATAACTGGGACCCTGCACATCAAGAATAAATCAGATGCCTGCTGGCTCCAGTCACACTTCCACGGTTGGGTAGGAGAGGCAACGCTGAATAGGCCCTAGAGGACACACAGGATTTAGCTTAAACAAGCACCTCCACTGGGTACTCACCTGTGGACATTTACTTTTCTCTCTGCCTTTCAAGCTGATGGCTGAGGCTGCCAAGTATTTACTCAATAAGAAAGACTCCCACCGGTGAGGTGATTAAATACCTCGTTCCCTCAGAGGCACCCAGGATTACTGTTTGGCCTAAAAGACTGTGTCAGCTTCCTCCTCTGCACAAATGCCCATCACTCTGACTCACCTTCATGCTGGTTTTGAAAGCTGTGTATATTTCACAGTAACCCCGAGGGAGTCCAGTTTCATCTGTTGCCATACTTGGACTTGAAAATTGGCACATCCTTGTAAATATATCCCTCTCGTTACTTGGATAAAATCCAAAATGACAAAAACCTTCCTAATTTTCTATCCTTCTCTAGACTGTTGCAGTGGACATTTGAGAATGGTAATTCTCTGCAATAAAATGATTCACTTACATTTTGCATTCTTGTAGCACAAATGTTTTACCTCTTGAAAATCAGGTTTGTCTTACATCCTGCAGACTTGTGTATCCTCCTCCATCAGTGTTTTTATTTGCACACTTAGAATACATTTGAAGTTGGCAAATTTGTTGACTTGGAAAAAAACCAAGTAGCATTATAAGAACAGATTTACCTGGCAAATAAGTTTAGTCAGTTAAAATAATTAAAAAACAGTCTGATATTTGCTAGGAAGTTTTGATATGTATCACAAAACTCCCCATATCGTAATGATGACCTGTCTTATAACAGGATTGTGTTTTAGAGGAAAAATTTGAGGTACAGTTGTAGACTGGAACATATAGACATTTTCACCCAGCAACAGCCCAACAGTCCCATACCTAAGAGCTTAAAAATATCTGTCTGTTTTAATAAGTGCTTTGGAAGGACGACATACTTAGTTGAAACCTTGATGGAAAGGCTATAGCCCTGACGACATGGGGAAGTGCTCCGGAGAGCAAGGGGACCAGAGAGCCTATAGAACACTTGATGAAAAAAAAAACCACTTAGGAAAAGCAAGGAGTGAGAGAGACTGTGTAGGAAGCACTTGTTGCTTCAAGTTCCTTGGCCTCAAGCAGATGCTGTTCCTGCACCAGTCCCCAGAGCCAGCATGTGGGGTCTGCTGATATGGATGCTTTGAGGACCTGTTTAGTGTTTGGGTACCAGGTAGAATGAAAAGCACTACTCACTAACCACTAGTGTCACTCCTGTGCTGGCAGGATGCTCTCACCGTGAGACGTGTGTGGGAGCCAAGCGGGCCGAGGGAACTGCAGATTCCCAGCCTCCTTCCTTTGTCACTCTGAAGCATAAACACACTGTGAGATCCATGCTTAGCATTTATGGAAATGGTTAATGCTCTCTCACCCAGCACATGTAGTTGAAGTTTTGCAATAGCTTCATATCTGGCCGCCCTGCTTCTGCTACTGCCAAGTATTTACTCAATAAGAAAGACTCCCACCGGTGAGGTGATTAAATACCTCGCTCCCTCAGAGGCACCCAGGATTACTGAAGTCTGCCTTCAACTCTGCCCAGAGAGGTTCCATTAAAACATAGGTTGGGTATAAACACTCTCTTGTCCAAAATTCTTCAGTAGTTTTTCATTTCATGTAGACTAAAAACCCAAGTGCTTACACCGACCCGTGTGATCTGGCCCCCCTGTGCCTCGCTGACACACCTCCTATGCCCCCTCCTCTCCTCATTCACCCTGCTACATTCCCACCAACATCTTCGCTATTCCTACCAGACCCAGCATATTCCCACCCCAGGGCCTTTCCATTTGCTCTTTCCTCTGCCTGATAATGGTACCCCTGATCTACACATGGCCAGTTCCCTCAATTCCTTCAGGTCTTTCCTCTCCAAAGTCAGCTTCATATGATGAAGCCTTCCCTGGCCATCGTGTCTGAAATTTCAACCCAACCCCCATTGCTGAACACTTCAAATCCCTGTTCCCGCTTTGTTTTTACTGACATACTACATCTGAGTACTCTATATTTTATTCTTATCTTGTCACTAGTCTCTCTTCTCCACTAGAATAAAAGCTCGGTGAGGGCAGAGTAGCTTCACTACTGTATCCTCTGTTCCTAAAACAGCCTTGGCCCATAGTAGATACTCATTTGTTAAGTGAATAAATGAATGAAAGTTAAGTGCATAAATGATACAAAATCACCATGGCAATGATCAGTCCAGAGGTTTCAATTGGTATATCACTAGGCTGGCCCCTTGGTTTTTTCACCAGGCACATTTTTTCTTCAAACAAAAAATTTCACTACTGCCATCTTTAAAGATAATAAGCTGTTATGATTGTACAACATTGCAATTAACTTTTCCGAGTTTAATTTTTTTTTAATAGAAAAGTGGAAAAGTTAGAGTAGATCTCTTCCAGATCTATGGCTTAGATTCTGTAAGCTATAAAAATGGTTTTCCGAGTTGTCCACTCATCGTTACAGAATCTGGATACCTCTTCCCAAGATGGCTTTGACCAGCACTGCAAGTGACATACTATTACAAAAAGAAACCTGGTAAGGCAAGATTATTTACAACTAGAGTCAAAAGACTATCCTCCAAGCATGGCTTGAACATGACCCTTACCCTGAAAAAGCAAACAGGAAACAAATGGCCAAGGAAATTGGCATTCCAGAATCTAAAATTCAGATTTGGTTTAAAAACCACAGAGCAAGACAGGGACGATTGGGGTTCAGCTCCTCCTTAGAAGACCAAATGCATGGACAGAACCAGCCTCAGCCTTATACTCAAGAATACTTACCAAAAGGAACCACATGAGACCAGACATCCATCCCAAGATCTCAATCAAACATTCTAGTTCAAGCCTTCAAGAGGAACCAATTCCTTGATACTGCAAACAGGAAAACACTAGCCAAACAGGCATTCCAGAATCGGGAATTCAAATGTGGTTTCAGGACCCAAGATCTCTGTATCCTGGGCAGAGCAGAAGTGAGCCTGTGAATTCCTTGGTAGATGGCCCAAATGGGAGACCTGGTCTGACAGCTCTGCAACACGAAATTGACCTGTGCACTCTCCCAGGCAGATCTCATCATTTCCCTTCCTCCAGTTCTTTCAGCAGGAACCAACCATTTCTACCTTTCTCCCATCCCACGTATCCTCTGTCCCTTGTGTGATCCAAGGACAAAGTGTCATGATGCAGCCCATGCAGGCTGTGCAGGGAGGAGAGAACTCTCCTCTACTCTAACACTTGGGAATTATGTGCCAGTACTGCTGACTATGGGAGGAGACCCAGATACTCAGTATCCTTTCTGACCCCAATACCAAAAAGAACACCAGGGTTCCCAAGAACAGACTGACATGGGACTACTGCAGTTGGAAGACTATTCTCAGCCTCAAGCTGAGCACAGAAAACGACCACCACAGGATCTGGGCCAGGTGGACATATCTTACTTTCTGCAGTGGTGGGATGAGTGCTGCCAGGCTCTGATTGCAAAGTGGGATCCACAAAAAGGGACCCACTGAGACAGACTGGTGGCCACAGCACACAGAGTCATGCCCTCAGCCAACAGCACCAGCAATATATAGAAACCTCAAGAAGCCTTTAGGTCAATTCCTGCCATCCACAGATTGTCAGTAAAAGGTACAAACTTTTTTGAATCTTGATCCCCAGGAAGAGGACCCTCCAGGATTTTCAGGCTCTTCCGAACACTCTGCAAAGCTCAGCAGGGCTTGGGCCTCAGGAGGAAGAAAATAGCATTCTGAACCTGATCCAGGCCTCCTTTTTTTTTTGATGCAGATCAGAGCAATTTAAAGAACAATGAATAAGGAAATCATCCTGTCAGGGCAAAACTAAAGCAGGGGAAAGGAGAAAACACTTGGAAACCAACATAGAGGTTGTTTTTCTTGTGGGCAGTGGTTATCTTCTGTACTCCACTAAGTGAAGGATTGTTTCCAAGCTCCACACTGCCTCTGGAAGCACCATGGGCACTAGGTGGTGGACATGTCTGCTGAATTCTTGCAGAAAAAAAGTATTTTACTGACGAATATGACCTTCTCTCTGTAATCACCATGTCCTCCACAGTCTGGAAAATCCACAAACTGTAACCTAACTCAGGCGAGAACAGATCTCTGAGGGACATATTAGAACTTCTTTCCCTCCTGGCATCGTGAGAGGGCAAACTTGAAATTAGTTCACTGTGTAGAAAAGGAAGGGATGCTGTACTTCCTGATGATGTGAGCTCTTAAAAGTGAGCTTTTCCCCAAAGCTCTGAGGGTTTAAATTGCGAACTAGATACTACCTCAGCATCCATCATTAAGGGAATGATTAAATGGATTAGGACAAATCCATAATACTGAGTAATCTTCACTTAGAAGTGTATTTTTACTTTGACTATTTAAAACATACAAAAAATTAGAAGGAAATTATAATAGCAAAACCATATCATCACTGAACATAGTCTAATGATGCTAATATTTCCACATTTTTGGTTTTTTGTATATATTTGCATATATGTATATATATATATGTCCATAAGATTTCTCCTCTTATTATAAATACATTATATATTAATCTAAAACCTGGGATAACCGTTCTCATTCTCAGTCTTCTCCCTTCTTTTGAAAAGGTAAATTCTGAAAACAGATTTTGGTATATGTGGGTTTACCTTGGCAATAAAAATGTCTTTTAAAAAAAAAATGGTTTTCCAAGTTGGCACCTGGCAAGCCCTGTCAATATGGAGAATCCAGGGCCTCACTGCTGAAATTCTGCTCAGGTGAATCTAGGAGGATGTCTGGGAATCTATATTTTTACGAAGCTCCCTGGGTAATTCTGATGATCAGCTGGTTTTCGCACTTGAATTTCTGCTGACCTTCAGTAGACATGGCGAACAAAGCTTTTGGCGAAATCCTAAGAGGCAGGCCAGGAGTCCCCTAGGCAAGCCCCTTCTTGACAAGGCTGCTGTGCACACAGCTAGAGGAGAGAGGTCACATCTGATGCGCTCTTTGTGTCGCTCCCTGTTTACCGGAAAGGGCTCTGCCTGCAAGTGTAACTAGCTGACCCAATGCATCCGTGGTCCTCACAGCCCTGCTCCTCCTCTAATTGTCTTAAATCTCATCTTGCCAGTTCTAACGTGGCTAAATTATCTCCAAAATACCCAGAGAAAATGATGAGTGTTTGGGAGTTTTTGTTTTTGCTTCTGTTTCCCAGGGCGTGGATGGATCCATTTCCTCAAAAGCTGATCTGGAGAGGAGTCTCTCTTTTCCTTCCCATGAGGAGTGAGTGGGAGGGGGAGTGAGTCAGAGGAAGGGAAGGGAGAGATCAAACCTTGGGGTGGAAGCATGGTGACCCCCAGCTTCCACAAGTGTTTAACAGCCACCATGGCCATATAGGGAGCAAGTGAATCCCCTCTGCAGATCTGAATCCAGGGTTTTCTTCTTGGAGCTTGCTGGAGTCGTGATATGTCCAAGAAAACCGATAAGAACATTGTCGCAGAGAGACATGTGAATACCTTGGCACTAGCTTGGGAGGTGGGGGAGAGCTGTTTGTATGGGAAAGCAAGTGAGGACGTCTCAAAGACGGTGCCACAAAATGAATATAGGCTGGGACATGATGGAGGGGGGAACACCCAGTGGCCAGAAATTGCTGGGTGGGCAGAATGTAGTGCTGTGTTCCACCTCCTACCTACACCAGTAGGGCAAAGCTTTTGCTAGGGTGAGGGTAGGACAGCATAAGTTAACTTACTCCATCACTCCCTTTCGGGGCATGGTTCTTTCCCACCCACTGCAGCGTCTCAGATCACAGCAGACTGTTCTACAGAGGGGTTCTTTGATAAGACACATGAACACTGGCAGTATAGCAGTGTACCTGAGTTACGCCAAGAGGAAATCAATCTCAGCAGAAGAAAGGTGTTTTGGAATCTCTCTCACCTCTTCCTATGAGCAGCCCTGAAGTCCCCTCCCATAGGTCTGGCTCCTCAGAAGAGAATAATGGGTGAACACAATGACTGACAGCCTGGCCAGAGGCTGAAAGGTAAATATGGCTCCTGGTAGGGAAACAGAAAATTCAAGGGAACGGGAGACCCAGGAGTTTGGGAGAAAGGAAGAAAAGGAAGAGACCATAGATGAAGGACAATTTTTATGCTTATCTGAAGTGGAATCCATATGGATTCTATGGAAGTGAATCCGTATGGACTCAAAGTCACTTGGAGGAATAAAATAAAGATGATTTCCGTCATTTGAACCACGTGTTGCACTAGAGCGACTAGCAGTGAGACTTTCCTGCTTTTCTTCCTGGGTGCACAGGGGTTATATGAGCCTAAGTCCTTATCAAATGAGGAATGCCAATTTACTTTGTGTTAATTTTCAAAAGATAATATAGTTTCTGGTGTTGTATGGCATTGAGAAATAAAATGATGCTGTAGTAATAATAGTATTGGCAGGGTTATTTTTTGCTAATGAAAATTAGCTGTGGAGAAAGATGGGATAAAGGAGTCATCATTTTTGTTGACCAGGACTTTGCTTGTGTAAACTATGTAGGGGAACGGGGTTTGTGGAGAGGAGGTAGAAGTCATTTTAGTGTCACTGACTTGACACTGCCATTACATGTCTGTGACAACAGGACCCTTGGGTGCAATCATGTTCCTATGCAAAATTTTGAGTGACTTGTACAGCTCTGCTTCACAACACACAGCTCTCTTTCTTCCCTCTCACCTTGCCCCTCATTTTCTTCCTTTTGATTGATTAGCCCTGGGATGACTGTGATGGCACCATTGAATTTTTCCAGTCCCCAAGATACAGTGCTAGGTCTGGACTCAGTACTTCTTGGCTGGAGTTAAGGAATCTCTGCATAAGGTGTAATAAATTGCAAAAAAAATACTACAGTGGCAAAGACTCTCTCCTTGACCAAACTTGAGTCAGGCTCCTCTGGGCCGTTTTCTTGACTAGACCTCATCCTTGAGCCTTGTCCTCAAGAGTCCAGTTGTAGCAAGACTCCTGCTAAGTTACTTTAGCAAGAATCTCCCATCGTTGGTATCTGATCACCCTCAATTTCTGATTAAATTCCTCATCCTCCTCCACCCCAGGTGATATCTGGTGAGTAATGAGAAAAATCTATCCATTATTGGAGGCCCAGAAGCTGCTTAGCCAGGGGACTTGGATTTAAACTAAGGGAAACTCAGGGTTCCCAAATGGATAGAGGTCTGGATTCCAGGCCCTCCTGTATCCTATGGACTCTTATGCCATTGTTAGTCCCTCTTCCTTGTAAATGTTAACTTTTTACTGGCTCCAAGCGATTAGCATTTAAATGTAACTCAGTTGCTACCGTCTTAGAAAGGAAATAAAATCTTTTTACTACTTGAAGCCTCTTCAGCTGTTGCTCTACCACTGTATTACCCTTCACAGATACATCTCTTGGAAACGTTGTCTATACTGTGACTCCCTTTCCGAATACCTGCCTCACGTTAACCCATTAAAAGCACTCTAGCTTTTGCTTTTAATGACATTACTAAGCTAGGATTTGCTGAAGTTACTAATGTCACTGAATCTAATGGACTTGCTTCAGTGTTCATCTTGAATGACCTCTGAGCACTTGCCACTGTTGACAGCCCCCTTTAAAACACTCTTCACTTGACTTCTATAATATGATGCTCTGTTTTCCTCCAAACTTTCTGAATACTCCTTTGGTCTCATTTTGTGGGCTCCTCCTCAGAGCAATTACTGCAGGGAGATCCTTACATTCCTGGTCTTAAACTTTCTTCTTTCTCTCTATAGATAATTTCATTTACTCCTGTGGCCATGGTTGTAATCTATTTGTGTGAATGATGCCCAAATTTACAACGCTAGGTCACACATGAGCTCTGGACCTTGGACTCCTCTCTTGAGATATCTCATAAACTTCTCAGATAAAATATGTCCCCAGCTGAACTCATTATCTAACGTACAAAACTGATCTTCTAGTATTTCCTAGCTGAGTAAAATGGCATTCCCATGCATCTACTTGCTAAGGACAGAAACCTGAGAGTTACTTTAGATTTCTTCTTTACTCCCATCCTCTTCCATCTATCTTGTCACAAAGTCCTGTAGATTCAAACCTCTAAATAATTCTTAACTCTAATTGTCTCCATACCCATAAGGTCAGGCAAGACGCTCCTGCAACATCTTTCACCTCCGTGGCCTTGTAATTCTTATTCAAAAATTATTTTTTAAATCTCTGTGAGGTACTATTTTATCAAGGACTTTTCCAAACTCCACTATTTGCCCCTCAGTTTTAGTCCTTTATGGCCAAAAGGAACTAACAAGCTGCTGGGGACAGCTTATCAGGTGATACATATGGGCTTTAGAGTGGTACACCTGAGCACTTGGACATTTATTGCTGGAATCTACAGGGTCCAATTAAGAAGAGACCAAGTGAAAAGTGCATTTTAGGGAACGAACCATAAAAGTGGTTTAAGTGCATGAGAAGCAATAGTAGAAATGAAATGAGTAAGAAAATATCAAAGGAGGGGGGCCCTTGTACACTTGAGAGGAATAACTCACAGAAACAAATACTGCTTATCAGTCTTACCTCCTATACAAGTAATTGTACCTACCTTTATTTTTATTAACTTTTTCTTTCACTTTTTTTTTGTGCAATTGGTGTTAGTTTAAATTTCACAGAAATTAGACAATAGTAAGTTATTAACAGTTAACGGTACCTGACTCAGGGATGGGTGGGGACCAGGTGTGCCTCTGTTAAATTAAACTGGTGACATAAAAATGCTCTGTTCCTGAGGACAGCCTGTGGAGCATGATTCTTTCAATTCCTCCTCCCAGTGGAATGCCATTCCAATTTTATCAGCTTGATTTTATTTTTTTGAAATTTCCAGATGTAATTTCATCTTGAAATTACAAAAGATAATTCAAAAGCGATGGAGAAATTCCCCAAGAGGGAACTCAAACAAGCTGTTCTTTATTTAGGAAATCTTCTGATATTTCGTGCAAATTCATAGATGTTTTCTCATTAGTCACCTACACTGTCGTGTAAATTATATGCCTTGAGAACATGATCAAAGCTAATGCTAAAGGAGTTATTTTCAGGTTGGGCTTAAGTCCAAGGCACTTTAGAGAAGCACAAAAAATTGTCTAGGAGACTAGTGAAACACTTAGCAAAATGCTTCCATCCTGATACTAGGAAATTTTATATATATTTTGGCTGTATTGTACATAAACTTTGGAAAAATAATATTTATAATTTTTAGAGATGTCAAAGAACTTCCATAACTATGATTTCACTTTTTTCTTTTTTCCATAGCCCCCTCCTCCATACTTGTAAGAGAAAGAAAAGAGGGGAGGGGGGGAAAAGGAAGTGGGGAAAGAATGAACATTTATAGAGCACTTACTTTATGTCATTTTACTAAGCACTTGTTTAGCAATCATAACAAAGCAGAATAAATCTTTATGTTTTGTTTCTGTTATTATGACTGATGCCACTAGAATCCTTATATAGGACCAGATCTGAAATATGCAGGCCACTTTACAATTTCATCACTCCACTCCACCTCTGCTGTCAGGTATTCATGTAAATCCATGCAAGCCTTGGCCCATTAGCATATCCTCCTGATCTGGGGTCACAGCATATCCATAGGGGTCATTTTCTGAGCACTTCTCAATTGATTATGGAATATTCCTGGCTTTACAAGAATAAAATAACAAGCCAGGTGTCTCATTCTTTTTTGTTTTCATCTATTATTAATTTCTGATCAGAAAAATGCTAAGATAACAGGAATCCTAGGAATTGGCAGCAGGATTACCATTAAGACTTGTGGGCATTTGTTCTGGCCACTTTCCAAGATGACCCTCCCAGTGTCTCTAGGTTCTAACCACCTGGATAAACAAATGCTTAGCGACACGTTCGTTTTCAGCAGGCCAAGTTCTCATTTTGTCTCTGGTTTAAGATATAGAAATTATTTAAATTTAATCTGTATTATGTATTATTTGGTAACTTCTATTCTTTAAACCACTTAAATTGAACCTTCAAATGAGAAAGTGTGCCTAAAATTGTAAAAGTTTCTGTTTTTTTAAAGATTCAGAATGGATTTAGTCAATCATGTAAGGTGATTTTTACTTGAGATTAGCTTCAAAGAATCAATATCGTCTGTGAATATATCAGTCAGGGTGATTTCAGCTTGGAATAACAGGACATGTGACTTGCAGCAACTTAGACAATGGGGAGTTTATTATTGCACGTAAGGTGAAGTCTGGGGAATTCCAAGTTAGCTCATTCTGTGGCTCACGGAAGCCAGGTTGGCTTCTCCTAGATTTTCTTGTTTCTCCCTCCTATTTGCAAGGTGGCTGTTCTTTACAGGGCATTGTCTAAAAGTTGGAAGACAAAGGGAAGTCTTGTCTTTTTAAGAGTTAGGAAATCTTCCATGATGCCCACAGCAGATTTACCTTACGTGTCTTTGTCTATGATCCTATCACATTTCTAAAGTAGCCCTTGACGCAGAAATAGAATCCCCATTATTGGTTAAGACTAATAAACATTAACATTTTAGGGTGGGTGGGGAGGACCTTTGAAACCCATTATCTGCCTAAATTACTAATAAAACTGGGATTCCGTTAAGAAGGAGGAAGAATAGTGTTTTTGTGGGGTTTTTTTGATGTGGTAGGTGACTAATAGTGTCTGCCATAGTGAATAAAATTGTTATACAAAATGCCAATAGTAGTGTGGCATTCAGTACTATTTTTGTTGCAAAAAACCTGAAAGCCCAACTCTAACTGGCTTACATAATAGAAGGAATGTATTGAGATAGGACTAGTTTCAGGCAAGACTTAAACTAGTAGTCCCAGGAATGTAACTGGAGATCTTTTGGCCTCTCTGCTTTTTCTTTATAATGTCAGCTTCTTCCTAAGCCCGGTAGTATTCTGGTAGCCAGATGATTGCCACTGTCTTCCAGGGATAAACCTCCTTCTATCTAATGTCAAAGAGAGCGTCTACCTGTATCAACACAGAAAAGTAGGAGGATTTTCTTTCCCATAAGCCTCAGCAAATATCCCTCACTGGCTCATATTTGATTACAAAAAGCTCATCTCTGAACCAGTGGGTGGGCTATACGATTGACTTTTAAGCTTATAACATTGTAATGCATTTAAAGCAACACAATTTATGACAGTGATTTTCTGACAGAAGTGAAAGGAAGTGAGGCAGACCAGCAAATGGATGAATGAATAATGAGGAAATAAAGACCTTTCCCAATTATTATGAGTTTCATATTGCAGCTATTTCCCTAGCAAGAGTTCCAATAAATTAAATAATCATTGTCTGGAAGACAGCTTAAAATAAAGCAAATCATAAAAGTCAGATTTATAGGAAACATCTAGTAATAGCCACACCAGTATTAAAATTCTAGCAGAATAAGAAACTGGTTGTTTTGGATGGAATTTATTGGTTTTGAAAAAGATGAAGAAGTTATTCACGGTGACATTTTGATATTGGGGAAATTGAGTTAATTATTTTTTGGCTGAAGAACTCATGCAGAATTAGTTTAGGTTCAAATTTGGCTTGGACAGAAATAGTCACAGATGTAGAGAACACACTTATGGTTACCAAGGTTGGGGGGGCAGTGGGATGAACTGGGAGACTGGGGTTGACATGTATACTCTACTATGTATAAACTAGAGAACTAATGAGAGGCTGCTGTACAGCACAGGGAACTCTACTCAGTGCTCTGTGGTGACCTAAATGGGAAGGCAATCTAAAAAAGAGGGGATATGTGTATACGTATAACTGATTCACTTTGCTGTACAGCAGAAGCTAACACGACATTGTAAAGCAACTGTACTCCAATAATATAAATAAATAAACAAGTAATAAATAAAAATACCCCTCCCCCCAAAAAAACCAAATTTGGCTTTGATATTTCTTTATCATTTGAAGAGACTTTAAAAATCTAAATAAATAAGAAGAAATCTTTTTAGTGGCATGTACTTTTTTAGCACACAATGATGTTTAATGCCAGGAATGTCAACATTGCTAAAATGTCTACTATATACATCACAGACTAGAAAAAATATATATTCATACATTCTAAAATATACCCTTGGATAAATTAATAGTGTGTAAGAGCCAAAAAGTGAATTTTATGATTCAGCATGGAAAGAGAGGGCAACTCCCAAAAGATGCACAGGGAGGGAGGGAGGGCTCAGGACCTACACTACTTGGGTGGCCACTGCAATAATTTCCTAAAATCTTGGACAAATCAGCCTCTCTGTGTGTCAGCCTCTTCATTTATAAAACAAAAATGTCAGTCTATATAATCAATGAAAAACTTTCCTGACTCTAGGATTCTATGATTGTATTAGGGACTTTGGACTTCTGGGCATATATTCTAAACTGTTTTGGGACTTAATGTGTTGTTAGTTTACAAGTTGGTGTTTAAGTTTCTTAAACCTGGTATAACAGCCCATTCTACATCTGTATTCCTCAGTAGTGGGTACATGGTAAGTGCCAGATCTTGTTGCATGAAATTGGAGGCGACGATGGTGATTATGACTCAATCTTCTTTGGCAGATGAATGGTAGGAGTGAATGGCTTATTTAGTATCTCCCTCCTTAATTAGTAGCCTCCCAAACTACTTGTCAATCTTTTCTTATAGAAAAACAGCCAAAGGGTGAGCAGAAATAACTTGGGTAATACTTCTTTAGTATTTTTCAGCTTCCTGGAATTTATGAACCCTATTGACGATAAACCACAAAGTTACATATTTGCATATGAATATGAGTCTCCCATATGGGGGAAATAAGAAAGTTGCCAAGGAAGAATTTCAATTAAAATTGAAAAATAAATTCTTAAAAATGATTCTATGTTAATGGCTGGTTTAATAAATGTTTGTAAAGCCAATAGGACAGCTTAAATCTTCAAATTATCATCTCTCGGCAGGGATGGTATAGGAGTGCAGGCGTGTGTATCTCTGCATGTGTACGCATATGTCTGTGTGGTCCAAGAATATCCAGAGAAGAAGTAGATAACGTGACACAGGAAGAAATAGGGTAAATGACTACTATTCAATGGGGAGTCCTTTGTCTGGACTTACCCCACCTGAAAGCTGCACTCTCTGTCAAGGTAGCCCATGTGGCCCCTGCAGTACAGAATAGATAGAAGTACAGAGGGACAAAGAGAGAGAAGGAAGGAGAGAGGGAGAGGGAGATCTAGCATGGCACCATAGCAGAGGGAAAAGCTATAAGAATGAGCAGTTATGGGTAATTTTGCAGAGGATGCTTTGGAAAAAAGTAACTCTCTAAAGTCCCAGCACTGTCCTATACAGTAGCAAAGTAGAATCTGCTACAGAACCTCAATGAAACAAACGTTGTGCTTTGAGAGAGAACTTTGAACAACTGCAGATAGACAGACTGAGAATTCTCTGTGTGAGTACAGAAGCCCTGAAAAAAGTGATTCTACCATTTAAGTCTGAAACTAGAACAGCGCAAGACATAGGAGAATCCTGTGGAGCCATGGCAATGGTGCAAAATATGTCCAGGGCCAGGAAGGAGTTGTTTTTTCATCCACAAATTCCTTAATGAATAGGATTGAAAATTAATAGGAGAAACTGAACAGTTTGCTCAAGGTAAATTTAGAAAACTGTATATAGTATGGCTTATAGGATGGTTTCTGGCACTCCCAATCCTTTCATCATGGAGACCAGGTGGAAGCACCTGACTGTAGCAATCCAGTATTTGGAGTGGTAAAACTGGATAGGCAGCACCATTTCCCAAGTGCTGCTTGTGTGAGGCCTGATGCTATCTGGATGCGTCACACATTCCATGTGCATATGTACGCTGTAAATACACATACGTATCAGCGTGGCCAGGAGTCAGTGGAGCTCAGCTAAAATAATATTTACATTCGACCAAATGCAAAGCGGTTTACCTCCCATCCATTAATGCTATACTTTTATATAAAAACCAATCAACATAAAGTTTTGATCACATTAAAAATTCTAATGAATTAACATCAATGAAGAGAAAAATGTAAATAAATGGAATAATACAAGTTATCATTTTTGAGTGGGATTCATTTGGTTTGGGGGGGTTTGGAGATTTGAACTCATTGATTCATCTAACCAAGTGCCTATTATACACAAACCTCTAAGATAGGCCTTAGGGATAAAACAGTGACTAGAAATCAGTCTCTACCTTCAAGGAAAAATGTAAATGCTCAATTCCTCTTACATTACTCACAGTAAACTTGTTTATGTCAATAATCTGTTAATTGACTCAGTTTCAAGATAAAGAATTACAAATGCCCTAATACAAAAGACATTTCATGATGAAAGCAAGCATCTTGAGAAATATTATAGTAACTTTAAATGTAAAATACACCCCTTAGTTTCCTACAGGTGAGAGGAATGTGAATAGAATGATATATAAGAACTGTCTTCTTTGTGTAGAATATAAAACTGTAGTATAAATATTCAGAGAAGGGAGCAATCTGTGTTCAAATTAGGGCCCCTCTGCTCATTTGCTCTGTGTGCTGTGCAGGGTTACTTAACTTTCTGTGCTTCAGTTTCTTCATTTGTAGCCAGGCCTATCAATACATCAACACAGTATCTCATAGAATTATAAGAGACTTATGTGGGTTAATTCATGTTGAAATCTTAGAATAATGCCTGGCACACGTGCAAGAAATGTTAACTATGTCATTATTAATGTCTACCTACTGTTTCTAATCACATTCCCCAAATCAAAGTTCACCATCTTCCTGTAAATCACTTGATGTTTCTATTTAGCAGAATGGTCAAGTAGAAGTTTTCATTTGTACAGTTTCACAATCCCATAGCTCTATTTCCAAAATCCTAAAAGCTCTGGAAAATGAAAGTTTTTCATAGCTCACCTGGTAGCAAAATCTCACCTGACCTGATCTGAATTCACCTGGCAGCAAAATCTGATCTGAACTGATAGGAAGCTATTTATAGTATTTATACATCCCATTCAGTGTAAATATTAATATATTTGAGTATGAATATTATCCCCACCCCTGTTGGAATTACCTTTCAAATTTGAAAAATTCTGCATTCTGAAATATATTTGGCCCCCAAATTTCAGATAAGAAATTATAGAGCTGTACTAGTGAGGACAGAGAGGGTAGAAGAAATTTCCATCTCTGGCTCTGTAAGGCAAGATTTATTAAGTGAGGATGTGAGTTTCTCCAATTATAAACATCTTGAACCAATCAGCTCTCCAGATCTGAAAAAATGTGAAACTCGTTTCCTCCATGATATTCATTATCACCAGATCAATCTTCCCTCCTACTTATTATATCTGCTATAATTTCCAAGGAGCAGCTATTTTGGTTTGGGAACATTTATCACGATACATAATTCTATCCCTCCTCCAATTATTTTAATTTCTTACCCCTCTTTCCCATTCTCTATCCATATTCATACAAAAACACCATCAGATAGAGGTCAAAACAAACTCAAATTTTTGGGTGTGGGTATATGTCCCCTCAGCACCTTTCCTGGTTGCCTTTTCCATTTTCCTCCACCTGAGATTAAGTCAAGCAGTCAAGAAGGATGTGTCTTGCCAAGCCTCTTAACTCCATTTTGCCCTCCAGCACATGTACTATTATGAGTGAGCCACTGGTTGGAAGAACTGTCTAGTCTTTAGGCAATTTTGTCTGGTTTTGTCCCAGAAAGTTGACAGTAGATCCCAATCTAAAAGGCCTATCCTTGTTAACAGCTCTTAAGATCTCCAGAGTTGTCCAGGAGAAAATTCTTCTAAGGCTCCTTCCTCTCTTTCTCCAGGGAGTCTGAAGTCATGTGTTTTAAAATTCTCCAAAATAGACAATCTCCACATCAGATTTAACCACAAAAACTACAGCTGGGTTTAAACATCTGCCCTCCCTCACATTACTAACAGAAAGCAGCAGTCTAGCTAGAAGTAAACCTGAAAATCTCTTTTCCAGTGCCCTCACGATGTTTTCTTTCCCTTTTGTGGTCAAGGAGGCCTCAAGATGTAGAACGACTTCGTTACTAAGGAGGCCAACAGTAAAGAGGTAAATGCAGGTTTATAACAGATATTAATCCAAACAAGTGGAACATTCATGCCCCAATGAGGCAGAGACCCAGTTTTGAAGGAAATATGGTAAAGAGGCATCTGCATTTGAATTCTCCCTGGGCCATTTACTCATTGTGTGTCCTACTTTAACTTCTTTGGGCTTCATTTTCTTGATCAGTACCATAGGCACCATAATATCTGCTTTTGCAGAACTACCCCAGGTCACAGAAGAAAATTGCTGAATGGGATTCAAGTTTTTATCTGTTTGACTCTGAAAACACTGATCTTGTCCTTGCATCATGCGGTCCTTAGAAAGTTCATGTGTAAAACAGAACATTCCCTCTGCTGCTAAACAACCATGGCTAGCTGTCAATACAGCGTGAGAGAGCGTTTGGACTGTTTAACTTTTGATGATGGAACCTGGTATCGATCAGGGCTACAAGCAGAGCACAGTGTTAGATCAGTGTTAAATCTAAAAGACAACCTTGACCTAAGTAACAGGGTGTCAACAGGTGGGGCAATCTGCAGCTGGCTGTTGTTCTTCTGTGGTAGAAGGTAAACCTGGTTACAGGGTAGCACATAGCAAACCTTAGGAAGTCCCACTGAAAGCATCTGGAGCTCACTGAGAGCTGAACAGAAAAGGAAAAACTATAGCAGAAATTTCAGTTGCTTACAAAAATCTAAACAGAGTGGAGAGTCCCTCCTCCGGAGCAATCCTGGGTGTCTCAGATATGATGGCTCCAAGGAATACTTCCTTATCACCAAAAGGAATCCATTTAAGACAAGAGACTGACTGCCCGCATCCCTTTCAAGAAGATTTTCATTACCTAGGAGCTAGTTTTCTCCCGTGGTTTCTGTAAAGGCAGAAGCCCTTGGCTTCCTGGGATACTTAAGTTTCAAAAGCTCTTTGGTATAACCTTTAACCACCACACTTAAAAAAGTTAACAACAGGGTCCTACCGTATAGCACAGGGAACTATATTCAATATCCTGTGATAAACCGTAATGGAAAAGAATTTTAAGAAGAATGTATATATATGTATAACTGAATCACTTTGCTGTACAGCAGAAATTAACACATTGTAAATCAACTATACTTCAATTAAAAAAAAGAAAACAGTAAAATATCACTTCTCTTTTTCCTAAACCCAGGAACGTGTTCACACTGGAGATAACAGGAAAACAGCTTTATAAGCCATTGTTGTATGCTGGTAATGAGGGTGTGCAATTTATGCTTTAAAAGGGGGCTCCCAGAAGAACAGCCTGAAGACACCATCTCAGGTCAGTGACATTTCACGCTGGATATTGTTTGCTGACAAAAACTTTTTTTGGTGAGAGGTTGAGGTGGTGGGTGGGTAACTAAGTGGGAATAGGTCTTTTTTTTTTTTTGGCTGCGTTGGGTCTTCGTTGTTGCGTGCGGGCTTTCTCTAGTTGTGGCGAGCGGGGGCTACTCTTCATTGCAGTGCGTGGGCTTCTCATTGCAGTTGCGGAGCACGGGCTCTAGGAGCACAAGCTTCAGTATTTGCAGCATGCAGGCTCAGTAGTTGTGGCGCACGGGCTTAGTTGCTCCGCAGCATGTGGGATCTTCCCAGACCAGGGCTTGAACCCGTGTCGCCTGCTTTGTCAGGCGGATTCTTAACCACTGTGCCACCAGGGAAGTCCCGGGGTATAGGTCTTAAAATAATGGGTGAAGGGCTTGAAATAATGTAAAAATAGGGAACTGTGGTATTCATTCCCTCCCTCTTTCTCAGTTTTACTGTATGTTGTCATCCCTTCTGTGGACCGTGAAGAAAAAAATTCTCCCTCTATATCTCTATTTCTATCAGTAAATACATATAAATTATGGGGCACACCAACTGACGGTGCTGAGAGGAATACATTATGTTCTGTTTTAGTTCCCCGTGATCAAGTTTTAGTTTTAGATCAAGAGGGTATAGTTTTAGGGTCCATTTAGATTATAAGTAAGTGGTAACACGTCCAGAATCACGAGGACCTCCCAAATTTCCACAGTAGCAGCAGGTTTTCGACAGCCATCAGCGCACTGTGGATTATTGTGAGCATTTGCCCGTCTAAATCTCTGACCCCTCCTCTGGCCTGTGAACTCCTTGGGGACCGAGACAGGGCGTCACCTGGTTTCTGATCTCCAGGGTGTGCACCATTACGTGGCCCACAGTGGTGCACCACAATGTTGGGACTCTTAGCAGTGCTGTCGGACTCAGGGTATGCCTTGTGAAATTTAAGAAAGTGATCTCTGCTCCTGGATCTGATGATTGGACTGACTGTGGAGGGGCATTGTTGGGAGCTATTTTGGGTTCTTATTGGATGATGCGCCATATACAGCTTAAAGGTCACATTTTACATAAAAATAAATATTTCAGTTGACTAATATAAGTCACTGAGAGCAAGTTTGTTTGTGTCTAATGAAATTACATAATGCAGGAAGCTACAGGAAGCTCACATTCTGCCTGTCTCCATTTTCCAGCTAAATTAGACTCCGAGAAAAGAAATAGGCTTCTCTCTCACAGCCTGCCACTTTTAAACAACCTCAAAGGTCTATTCCCTATGGGTCAAACTTTGGCAGAATACTGCTATTAGCCTGTGCATGGGGTCATGTGAAATACTGTGATCTGGACAGTCAATGGTCCACTGTTTACTACTGGATACCACCTTTCTTATGGCTCCTGCATGGGAAAAGAACCCCCCAGGTTTAATGCAAATGGGAAAACAATGGGAATGGTTGGAGGTACTGTGCTGCATACAACTATTTAAACGGCATATTTATTCAGTTCTGAACAATGACTAGCACAGCCCTGGGAGTTTATTATTGTCTGGATTTCCCTATCACACACCCAACCATTCAGAAGCACAGCTGGAAGTTTCCTTTTATATTACCTCATTCTGCATCGATCACTCTCTAATAAAGATGGATACACTAACCATCAAACCTGAGAAGTGTAGAGCACTGGTTTCATTTGAACATGAGTTCTTTGTGATTATTTAGGAAGCCTGTATAAAGTGCTGCCACCCATTCTTGCCTGTTGAACTTTTGCATTTTCTATTTAGTGAGCATGCCAAGGGCTTCTAAGGATCCACTACACAGTGACCCAGTTTAAAGGCAGTTAGAGGATTTTGTAATACATCACCTGGAAAGCCATAAAGGCACATATCATTTTGCAGATGTACAAACAAGACAGGAAGGGTCTATCTAGCCCGTCACCTCAGGCAGAAGATGCAGATCTGAGATCACTTTGAAGCTTTGGAGACTCAGGAAGATCAACTTTTCTTTGTAACACATTCTGATTATTTTCATCTTCTTATAGGCACTCCCTCTGGTTTGTCTAAGTTTGACATGTCTCTTTCACCCAGGCACTTGACTTGGCAGGCACAGAGGAAATGAGGAAACTGTGCCAAATTAAAATGAACGCATTTTGAAAATACTGAAATTGGATCCTAATATTGATGCTTTTTCATAGGAGAGACAATAAAAGACATCTTAAGAGCTGAATTGCGATTCTGGTCTTCTCTGAGAAGTAAAAAAGTATATATAAACCATTCTATCAGGTTTTGAACTTTTCTATTTCTCTATCTTGACCAGAAAACTTAAAAAAATAAAAGATGTCATTTGCCAGTTAGTTCAGTAAATTTCAGTGCATCATTGTCTTAGGTACTTTACAGCTAAAACTTAAAGCAAACAAAAACCATCTCTTTATTAGAAAGAGACCAGGTGTCAGAAAGTACGAGTGCTGCTTCTAGTTCTTTCGTTAACTAGCCAGCAACAATGGACAAATTGTTTAACATTACAGTTTTATAGCTGTTGAGATTGGGACCATCATATACTAAGGGCACAAAAGACTGCAAATTAGGTAGCAAATTTAAAAGTTGCAAATGTTAAAAATAGAAAAAAGTGTTTCCTAAATACAATCCATTTCAAAGAACATGTTTATCCAAATCTAGTGTGGCATACCTCAAAATTTAACTGATTTCTTCTTTTTATTGGTCTCCTTTTTTCTCTTGGTAGCAGGTGGGAAAGGTGAACTTGAACTTGCCCACATAGGGTGACTACGTCCTTGCAGTTTAAAACAGTAACTTCTCAATCCCAACCGGATTTAGGTTAGTCAGCTCTGGGGTCTTTTCACCCACCTTCTCCTATAATTTTCCATGATAAATTCATTAAGAAGTTCATACCATACTGCTAGGGTTTGGCAGAAAGATGCCTGGTACTTGTGTGGTCCCCTGTGGTCAGTACTGTCCCAAGGTTTGCCTGTGTTCTTTGCTGATTGGTGTCTGTTGAGTTCTGGCTGTTTTCACCTGCTTTTTAGATGTTGCTCTGGAACTGGACACGGAAGGCCCTGGTTTCTGACATAGCCCATCTTCTCTAGGTCTTCATGGCATCTCCTTGTCCCAACCCTAGACCTCTTCAGGTCTCAGCTTTTGCCCCTACCCCCTACCCTGGTCAGGACACACACTGACTTGCGTATCTCCTTGATGGTATGTATGTGTGACACCTGGGAACCAGAAGCGCTCCTACTTCTGGCCAGTCAGCATGGGCTATCTTGAAGGGCAAACTCCTCAGGCTCTATGCGGTAAAGCGGTGAATTAGCCCACAATTTAACTGGGTGTTTATACCACTACCCACTGCTTCCTCCCAGAGGTTTGACCTTGTCTCTGTCTTGACAGACCTTTTCTCTCTTTTTCTTCTTTGTCTCCTCCTCCCAGCAATATTAAGGAATTAGGTTTTGTTTTTGTTTTTGTTTTGCATCAAATTGCATGATCTCCCTTCCTTCTCTATAACGTAATCTAGGGCCACTTCTCCAAGCTTGGGTTTTTGATATATATTATAGGTTGAATAATAATAAATTTCCACTTTTGTAGGTAAAAAATGGTTAAATATTAGAAATTTCATGTGACTCAACCTATAAAACATATGATTTTGAGAGTCTGACAAAATTATTCTTCCTTATCAAAGCCTGATTTTCTTTTTTCTTTCTTTTTTTTTTTTAAAGACAACATTTTTAATCTTACAGTACAGTATACCTTGAAAAGTACAGTAGTACCAGCTACATCATCACTGCTTTTACGCTTGCCTCCAGACATCCTGGGCTTGAGATAAAGATATTGTACTCTATACAATACTGTACAGTAAAGTACACAAAAGCACAACCACTTGTAGAGGATGCATGCACGTGACCTCCCTTTAGAACTTAAAAATCTCAGTTTGAATGCCAAAGTTAAACAATTATTCTTTGTACTATATAATTGCTACTCTGCCCTATCCTGAGGAGTAACCCTCAGTCTCAGAGCCTATGCTTAATGGCAAAAGGAAATTCAAGGGAGAAATAAAAATAAAACTAAATTGCTGAGATTAGAAATTATATCGGAGGGTGTTTCAAAACATTATTTTTCTACCACTACAAAAATTCAGGTCAGAAACTGATGTGATAGTTCTAAGTTTTCATTGAGAAAGTGATATGATAGCACTAATGCACCTATATTTTATCAGGAAGAAGTGATGCTAAAATTTATTTCTGAGCTAATTTAGTTGAAGTTTGTATTGTGTTTTGGGAAAGTGAAAGATGAGACAAGAATGGTAATGTAGTTTTAAGAATACTATTCCATTATACTTCTGTAAATATTAAGATTAAGAAAACTTTTCATTATAAACTTTATTTCATTTAGTTCATGGTAAAAACCTGTAGATCTCTTCAGTTTTTAATGGAGAAACTGGTTTGGCCCAAGTTAAAGCGCTGTTAAGTTACATGGCCAGGGGAAATGACTAGGCTTAGACTGTTAGTATGTTCTGAGTATTTCCCTCCTCAAAATAATCATCCGTCCTGGGAAAGAACCATAAAGTCGTGTGTCCCAGAGCTGAATAAGCTGTGAGATATGTATAGTCAGCGTGTATATAAGATGAGGCATCCTGTGGTGTGACTCTTCTAAAGGAGAGCAAAATTATGGCATTAAACCACTCTGAGTTGTGATTCTCTTCTGAGAAAGTGCCAACCTTGAGTAGACAATAATCTCCTGCACTCCTTCACAACTATACTTCCTATTTATTACAACCCGATTACCCTGTCTGCAGAGTTTTACACCGTTCCTATTGTGTCTAGAAAGGCAGAATGCTGAGGGTTACTGAATCAAATATCAGGCTTGTCACTTTATATTAATTCAACTGATTATGAAAGGGCTAAGAATTCTTAAAAATTTTCTTGGTTGTGCAATTTAGAGAAGTGTCACCACCATACCAAAGATTCTTGGTGATTTCATTGTTCATGTTGTGTCTACTAGTTTTAGCTGCTGGCGGTATACTTAATGGAAACCTAAAACCTCTTGAAATAAAATTGAGGTAAAATTTTTAATTACTTGAAATAGTTGATTAAGATAAAGTCAGTTTAAGGTAAAAAAGTGAAATAGTTGTCAGACTTTAACATCTATCTGTATCAGTCTCTTAAGAAAGAAAATAGTTAAAATGTTTTGTCATATACCTAAAAATACTGTGATACACTGAATTATAATGGCTAAAAAATTATAATATGCAAAATATTTTTTCAATGTAAATTTCTTGGGATAAATTAATAATCTAAATCTGAGGTCTCAAGTTAGGTAAAATACTTCAATTTGTTCTAAAAGAGAAAATTTGAAAAAAAATTTGCCCTTAAATGAATTATTTTTATTTATTTTTTTGTGTTGCTTTAAAAGGATTAAAATGACTGCAAACTTGTGGGCTAGTTGGACTTTGTTCTTGGTATGATTCCTCTTGTAAGTCGTAGCTCAGACATTTCCAAATTCAAAAGGGATGGCACATTAAAATAAAAAGGCAGTGGTAGGGCTTCTCAGTAGTAAAACGATGTGATTTTTTCCAAAACTACTACATCCCTTAGGATGGCTATTATGAAATCAAAGAAGAAACACCCCTAAAATCTGAGAAACTATTACACCAAATGTTGGCAAGGGTATGGAGGGAGAAATTGGAACCTTTGCACATTGCCTAGTGAGAATGGAAGATGGTGCAGTTTCTGTGCAAAACACTAGGGCAATTCCTCAAAAAGTGAAACATTAAATTACCAAATAGCCAAAATGAGGAAACAACCCTAATGTCTATGGACAGATGAATGGCTAAACAAAATGTGGTGTATACATACAATGGAATATTACTCAGTTTTAAAAAGGAAGGAAATTGACAGCATGTTATGATATGGATGAATCTTGAAGATACAGTATTATGCTTAGTGAAATAAGCCAGGCACAAAAGAACAAATATTGTATCATTGCATTGTAGGAGGTACCTAAATTAGTCAAATTTGTAGAGACAGAAAATAGAATAGTTGTTACTGAGGGCTAGGGGAGAGGAGTTATTGTTTAGTGGGTACAGAGTTTCAGTTTGGGATGAGGGGAAAGTTCTGGAGATAGACAGTGGTGATGATGGTTGTATAACAATGTGAAAGTATGTAATGCCACCAAATTGTACATATGAAAATGGTTAAAATGGTGAATTTTGTGTTTTGTATATTTTACCACAATAAAAAAAGATGGTATTTTTGGTCATGTAAATCTAGCTCGCCCCTAGCAAAATAGCTGCTTTCTACCTACACTTATATTTGCTCTCACATATTCTCTCTCTCCCATTGGCTAGTGAAATAAATTACTTAATTTTTGTGGTCCTCAGTTTTCTCTTCCATCAAATGGAGAAGAGAAATTGGGCAATCTGTAGCTCTAGCTGTTATTATTAACAGCTCGAGCTGTTATTATCACCTTGGATGATTAGATGGAAAATATTAAGTCATTACTCTATTTAAAATAGACTATGCTTTTGGTTTACTTTTTTGCATTCCAATTCTCTTAGGAAAGCTTTACAGACTGTGAGTTTACTTTTCCTTGTCTCTTGTACCTTTTGATGGCCATAAGCAGACTGTTTTACTAAGGTTCATTAATATCTTGGCAAATGTCTTAAATGTAAAATATTGATAGAAAAGTACAATTTTCATCATAGAACTACATTTCTATCATTATAAGCTTGACATGAAAGCATAATATCTGCATTATCATTACCTGTTCATGGCAGAAAACTGAAAAATTATTTATTAATAAAATGCAAAACTTGTTTTTATTTTCTAAATTAAAATTCATCATTGTATGATATAAACAGCAGAAATGAAAGGAATAGTCATTTATATAATATTGAATCTTTCCTCAAGTGCTATATAAAATTACATATCTCTCAGTTGCATGTACAGGGAAATTGAGGCATAGAAGATATAATTTAATAGGTTAATAAGAGACGGTTAGAAAGTAGTTTCTTTGTTAAACTTGATAACTTGGATTTTTTGCCTCTTGGGATAGTCTTATTCTAAGCAAGTGCACTAGTCAGGATAGACTTGGTTAGGCTACAGAAACAATTAAACCTGGAAATTTCAGTAGTTTAAAACATAAAAATTTATCTTTCACTCATACAAAATCTGTTGTAAGTCCAGTGGTTCTGCAGGCAGCTCCTCCCCAGCAGAGTCTCAGGGATCCAGGACGTTTGCATCTTGTGACACCACCATCGCAACACGAGTCTTGCAGTTCTCCCAGGCAGAGAACAAAAGAGCTGGGGGGAAGGTGTGCAGGGGCATTTTGATGTATCTGTCTGGGACTTGACATATGTTACTTAAGCTCATAATCCATTGACAAGAGAAAATGATATTGACCCTACGTAACTGCACAGAGGCTAGGAGTGATACATCTGTATTCAGTGAGCATTAAATGTCTCTGCCAAAATGAGGTTCTTGGGTCTGACCTGTTCCAAGTGGTCTGAACTGATCATGTCCTGAGAATTGAGACCACACGATATAAGATAGTGCCAAAATAGCTGCTACATTAGTTTTCTATTGCTGCTCTAATGAATTACCACAAATGCAGCTTAAACAACATGCATTTACTCTCTTACAATTCTGTAGGTCAGAAGTCCAACATAAATCTCACCAGGCTAAAATCAAGATGATGGCAGGGCTACATTCCTTCTGGATGCTTTAGATTCATTTCTTGCCTTTTCCATTTTCCAGAGTCTGCCCACATTCCTTGGCTCCTGGTTTCCTTCCTCTGTCTCTACCTTCAAAGCAATAATGTTGCATTTCTCCCTTCACTCCTCATGATCACAGCTTCTGACCACAGCCAGGCAAGGTTCTCCACTTTTAAGGACTCCTGCGATCACATTAGGTCCACTTGGATAATCCGGGATGCTCTCCCCATCTCAGGGTCCTTAACATTAAATTCATCTGCAAAGTCTCTTTTTCTACGTAAGGTAACATATTCATAGGTTCCAGGGTTTAGGATGAGGGCATTTAGGTGGGGGTCATTATTCTACCTATAATAGCTACTGTTTATCATGATGAAATTCACTCATTTACATTTGATATTAATAACTAGCTGTCTCCTTAGAAAAAAACAGGTTTCTTTTTTGTTGACATTGTTTATTTATATTTTTTGCTCCCTTTTTTGTGAGGGTTCTGATACTCTATTTCTTAATTGAAATATAGTTGATGTACAATATTGTGTTAGTTTCAGATGTACTACATAGTGATTTGACACTTGCATGTATTATGAAATGATCTCCAGGATAAGTCTAGTAACTATGTGTCCCTATACAAAGTTATTACAATATTATTGACCATATTCCTATGCTGTATATTACATCCTCATACAAAACAGTTTTCAATAGAAGTTTCCGTTTCTTTGGATTTTATTTCTTTTAGAAACTATTGGTTTATAATTTGGTCACGTAAGACCAAACTTGAGATCAAATTTTTAGCATTTCTGTTTGTAGTGGACAGCTATTTTTTTGTCTGTTTCTGTCAGGTAGTCCTATTCTTAGCAATACTATTCCAATTTTGTTTGGGTAATCTCCCGTTTTTGCTCTCAGGCTATATGACTTGGGTGCAGCTGACCTTACTCAAGGCTCCACTGGTGCCCGTATGAACCAAGCATGCCCATCCACAACTTGACATCACCCAATCACAATGATTCATTCAAATAATTCCAAGACCGTGAACTGCAGAACTTAGGTGAGATTGCTCTAAGAGTTCTTATCCCACTGGGGTTGCAAAGAGTGTACAGTGTAAGTGTGGAACCGCTGGTGTCCTTCTCAATCTAGCAAGGGAAAGAACATGCCAAAGAATGAACTCACTGTGGAGGAAAGCAGGGCTGGAAGACAAGAGACAGAGTCCTGGCTCCCACTGACATTATTCAAGCATCTAGAACTAGTCATGCCTCAGATGTTTATTACAGAAGTCTATACATCCTCTTTTTTGTTTAAGCAAGTTTAATTTGTGTTCCTGACATTTGCAATCACATAAGTCTCAACTGATAGGGGCGATAAAGTTAAATAGAGGTAATAAGTTCACATGCTCTAGAACAACCTCAGGTAAGTAAGATTTTTGACCCACACACTGAAATCAATCACTGAAGCACTAGGCTACTTAATTGGCTTGACCTGCCCAGAATAACTGGTGTCATCATTTATAAAAATACCGCTGCTGATTGCCCAGTAGATTATTCCCTCTGTGATGTCACATAAACTCAGAGAATTGTCTATAGCTATGGCAGGCAGCAATCTGTGCTCTGCTGAAGACCGGTCCAACAATGGATACATCACTTGACTTTCACTGCCAATTATGATATATGTTTCATGAATGCGTACAGATAGGAGGTATGTGAAAACTGGGAGTAATGATATAGTAAGGAACATTTGTGAAAGTTAATTGAAGAGCATTTAATAAACTGTTTGAATGAGGACACGAAGTTTTTTTTTTAACAAGCATGCTGTGACTGTCAGGACCGAGATCCAAGAATGGAAAAAACTGTTTTATAGCTTCTGCTGTTATGTTCTCTTTAGATTATTTAGTTATTATTGTTAAAGATTTATATTCCTCAACAATTATTCTCTTATATATACAATTTATTCATCATTTTGGGATCCCCTAGTAATAAAATTTGAAAGATCTTATTAAAATAGCAGAACACAAAATATAATATTTTGATCATAAAAATATGTATGTGTATAAATATATTTATGTAGAAAGAGAGCTGATATGAAAAAACATTTTGTTGGGGCAATAAGATGGGTAATTTTTAATCTTGCTTAAAATTTTGGTTAATATTATTAATAAAATATTTGTTAGGTACTATATTTTTGGTAGAGATAACCAGCTTATGTGTAAGAATGTTTGTCAAACTATGATCTGATTATGTGGATGTATGTAGCAGTTTCATTGTGGGTCATTGACTTAAAGTAGACTATTGTTAATTTTCAAGCATTTTTCCCCTGACTTCTGTTTGCCAAGGGTCAGAATTAACATAGTCTTGGGAAACTGTCCTAGTTTTGCCTCTTAAATTCCCTAATGACTTCTAGCAGCTGCAGAAGAGGTGACATAAAGATATATTGTATTGATTCCTTTGTTCAGCCATCAAACAAGGACAAAGCTTTGGGAATCAGTTCTTGGACTGCTTGCTTACAGCTCTTTGGTGCACTTAGAGAGACAGGCCATAAACTTCCCCCAAGTTTTGAGAGACTGAAAGTAGCCACCTGCCATATTAGAATTGCTGCATTTCTAACTTGAATTTTTTTCTGAAGAAAATTAAGCAGAAGAGTTTTCCAGAAATATTTTTTAGCAAGTCTGATTTTTCAGAGGCTGCTGGTCCTCCCTCATCACAAAACCCAGAAGGCTCTCAATCAGGGGTTGAAAATACAAGTTCCTACATGGGCCAGTCAGGTAAATGTGAGTGAGTGAAGGGGGCTAGCAAAGATTGTAGTGAACTCTGGCACTCACACCCCATGGAAAGGAGGCAGCCACACAGCTGGAGCCATTTCTCACTGTGCATGAAACCAGCCCTATGCACAAAAAACCCAAAAATCTGAAAATTGCTTGGAAGCTTGTTAAACCTGTGAATTCCGGGGCCACCCCAGATATTCCAACTCATCTGATCTGGGGTAGGCTCAGGATTCTGAATTTGTGTCTCTATTCCAAAGTAATTTTGATACAGAAGATCCCAGCATCATTCTTTAAAAAAACACTCTTAAAAGATAGTGAATGAATGATCGGACAGAACTTTTCAGGCTTTAACTGGTAGCTGGTGAAAGGGATCAGAAAATGTCACCGCAAAATATGCTGCTTTGGCTTATTGATTATTTTGAGCTGAAGGGAACTGAGAAACAGCAGATGCAGGAAGGGCTCTCTACCCTTCCCCTTTCTGCCTAAAAGCAAAGCATAAATTTTCCATGAGAAAGGTGCCCTCCCTGTACCATTCTTATCACTGGAGACAGGGAGTTGATGCTGAGATGAATCTGTACCAACAACCCTTACTAAATGACGCTTATCTTCCATTAATTTCCCCCATATATTTACCTTCCATCAATTTATCAACTCTAAAAAGCCCAACCCCTTTGTTCAAATGGTATATAAGCTCTCAGGCCTAGCCAGTTCTTTGAGGTTTTCACTTCTTTCCTATAAAGCTCCTGTGTCATGTAAAAATATTAACATCAAATACATGTGTATGCTTTTTTTCCTGTTAATTTGTCCTTTGAAGGTTTAATTTGCAGGCTCCAGGAGCTAAACGAAAGAGTATAGAACAAAAGCTTTTCCTTCCCTATACTAGTATTCACCTATCTGAGGAGTAAATTATCTGCCAGCTCCCTGACCACCTTATCTAAACCATTTAAGACCATTATCTATATGTGGTGCAACACTGAGTCTCCAAATCCCTGGGCAAGATGTGTGTGAGGAGAGAGGTCGGGGAAAACGGAAGGTTTTTTGGTTTTGCTGGACTAAGGCTAGAGATGGAGCCTGGTTAGTGCTGCTTACTTGAGACTTTGGCCTTAGAGCAGGAATGTGCTCCAAGGACCTTTATAAAAAGAATACCTCGAGGGAATTTCACAGATTTTATCCTGCCCACCCTGATACTCTCATTTGCACCTCATTTCACTTGACATGCTTTCATGTTGAGAAAACAAGGATACTCATTTCTCCTTTGACTCTCTGTTGTTGACCAACTGGTCCTGAATGTAGACTAGTTAGTTGGTTTGACAAAGCTTACAAATATGACAATAAGGAAATGATAAAAAAATAGAACAAAATCAAGGGCCAAAATAGGAAGGAAGCGCATGATCTGGGCTACGGTAGGTAGGTCAGTAAGGGACTAAGTTAAAATAGGGTTGGGATGTTGCAATAGCTGCAGGGTGGTGGGGTTTGAGGTGAGCCAGTAACAATGCATGGAATGGGGACAGATAAAGGAAAAGAAGGCCTGACCGATTTGGAGCATAGAGGAAGATTCTTGGAGGTCATGTTCTTCCCCTAAGCTTTCCCTGCAGCAGAAAAACAACCTTCTTCTCTTCTCTCAGTCCTTCAGTAATTATTTAACTATTTTTGGTTTAATTTTAATTGTGTTTGCTTTTCATATCTAAATAATAACTCTTCAATTTTCTTTATTAATTTTCAGGCTGTTTATATTTGTTCACTTTTCTAATCAGTCAAGTTCATAGGGAATATAAGTTACGAGATGCCCGTTACCTCACATACATATGTTTGTCATTAGCAACAACTCTTACTAATCAGTAGTAGAAATACAAATGGGAGATATTCTTGGTAATAACCTCCTAAGCATTCCTTCTTTGGCCTAGGTTTATCCAAAATAACTGCAGAACACTGATGATTATTCATGCCATCATGATTTTTGGATTGATTGATTTTTGCCATTTGAATCAGAATTCTTTTTCATGTCATTACCTAGCAATATTATGATTTAACAAAGCAGTTTAATTTCTTGAGGAATATTTCAATGAAATAACATGGAATGAGTTTCCTTACCTAAGCTTCATGGAAGAAAGGAACACAGTTTTTTTTGTTTACTGCAAGTAGATGCTCAATTTTATTGTGGGGAATAAATACACTGATTATAATTTAAGCCATGTCTCATTGTTTAGACTATTTTACATTTCTGCTTAAAAAGTAATTTCTAAATACTTAAACATTTTTAAAACCAAATTGTGTTTTCTCTGGGGAAAACAAGATTTATTCTGAACCCAGAATTTAAAGTCTTTTTCCTCAAATCAGTCCTTTTCCAGAAGAGACTATTATTTAGTAAGACGTGAGCCACAAAGTAATATCAACTTTATATGCTTTAATTAAAAACATGATCTTAAAGAAAACCTAATTGAATATAAGAGTTTGGGCCACCCCTCTTACTTGTTAGTTAATCCTGTAGGAAGCCAGGCAATTCTGTCCATGAGGTCATGGCTCAGGAACCTTGTCAATTTATCTGAGTCATAGATGCATTTGTGAGAATGTTTTATAATATTTAATGTGTTTTTTTTCTTTTGTTTTCCTGAGTCCAAAAATCCTTTGATCTAGTCTACTGTAAGCATTTGTCTGACTCAGGAGAAACTGGAATTTGTTACAAAAAATTCGCAACAGGCTATAATCAGTGTTTGACCTTCAAGATTGGGTCATGCAAGCAAGCCACTTGTGGCTGACAGTATTTTCCTGAGATGGCCACAGCAGTAGGTCCTGTCCCACATGCTCTCTGAAATGTGAACCGGCCACACCCCATCAAGAGATGGAATCTAATTCCTCTCTCCTTGAATCTGAACTGGCCTCAGTGACTCTTACAACTAATAGAAAACACATAATTCCGTTGTGCTTATACATCTGAGTTTAGGATGTCGCATTTCTAAAAGGAAGAGACACCTTCAAGAAAAAGAAGGAAAGGAGCACTCGTGATGCAGGAGTTTTCAGATGATTTTTTTCAACAAAATCTTACAACACTATTCCAGTTTTAGAGCAATGAAGAAACCAAGGCACAGCCAAATACTAGATTAGCAGAGCTGGGAGATTTGGATCCCTGTTTTTCTGTTTCTTTCCACTCTCCACTCTTTCTCCTGAGACCTAGATCTTCAAGGCAAATGTTAAAATGTCTCTGACACATAATGGATATACCTGCATGTTATCCTAAACATCTGTGGATGCAGGTGCTTTTTGGAACTGCTGGGGAGTTTTCGCTGGCGATCCGAAGCCATTACTTAAATGTCAGTGGAAACATGAACTTGAGGGTAACCATCAAGGAGATCTGCCATCCCACACGGAGTTCAGAGCCCCTGCCCCTTTTATGCCTGTTGCCGTTCTATGGGACATCCATACATCCAGGGTGTTTGGGTAAATATTCAAAGATAAACATGCAGGTTGTTTTGAGAATTTTGTATATTTAAAAAGATACTACAAATAGGGCGTCTGGCCCTGCAAGATCAAGATCAGGCCTGAGTCTTTAACCTGAGCTCCTGCAAGCTCACAAATGAGCAGAGAGCAGATGCTCTGCTGAGTGATCGGGTTTGAAGGGACAGCAGTTGAAGGCTCCTTTTCCTCATTGATCCTTTTTCTCATTCTGTGTGTGTGTGCGTGCGTGTGCACGTGTGTTTTGTGTGAACAACTTTTACGTTTATGTCTGCCAGCTGAGAGGCTGTGTTTATGTCCTTTAAGTTCAGGAACAGGCCCTCGTCTTGTTGGCACTGCAGCTTTATGACTAAGCCAGCATCCCTGTCATCCCAGAAACTCTCTCTCCGAACATTTCCTCTCCTGCAAACATGTGTGTCCTGACGGGGCCCAGTCAGCAGCCTCAGCGCAGGGCCTGTTTTTCTGCTTCTGAAGGTGCCTTAACCTTTCCACCACTCTCCTTGCACACCTTCCTCCCCTCAGGCAAAGGTCTGTTTAGAGTGGTTCTTTGTGGTTCTCTCTTCACCTATGTATTAAACATTTCTTTTGTTTTATTGGAAAGAAGTCCCTCTATGCCCCCAAAATGCAGAACAGAGAAATAAAGACATAATTCCTAACTTTTACTCTGGAGCTTAAAATGATCATCATTCTATAACTTTTGGAAGCAAATTTCAAAACATTTCTGTGACTCATTCCTCATTTATAAACTTTGTATTTTCTTCCTAAAAAGCTAGTTGACTCTAAGGAACCTACTCTCTTTTATCACTGCCCTGGAATCCAGAACAGGCGCCACAAAGAAAGCAAAACTGAGGTCAGGGATCCCTGCTCACAGTGAAAATCTCTCCTCAGTAGATATGACCCATGTGCCCTAGAGCCACAAGGATTATTAGAAAACCATAATTCTGTCCTAAGTACTGAACTGCTACAGATTTACCCTGGAACCATTTCAGTCAGAGTGACCTCCATCTTTCTACCTTCCCTCCCCGACCCTGTCAGCAGGATGGAGAGTGCTGTGCAGAGTTGGGAATAGACTCCCCTAGAAGACCGGTCCTTCCATATCCTGGGTACTTCATAGGGTCAAACAAGCTTCTTGCTTGCTGGGCTGTGTTCAAGCCCATCTCCCGTCTCTCTATCCTACTTGCCCCTTGTTCCTCTACCTCCTCATTCCTGCAAAACAGGCTACTTATTGCTGCCTAAAGTAGGGCATGATTTCAGGGGTTTTTTTTTTTCCTTAAATTACTGCATGTATAAACAAACTGTTACATAGGGAACTCAGAATCAAGTAACTTAAGTCAGCTCTCCTCTACTAACTGATACTTGGACCATATTAGGAACTCTTTCAGGCCATTAAAATATTCTCTAACATGTTTTTAAGCTATCCAGTTCCAAAATTCCTGTGTTAATGATAAAGTTGGAAGTTAACTCTTATAACTCATTACTGTTATACTACCCAGTATGTTAAGCTTCTCCTTTGATATCAGGGAGGGTCTTTTTTTATTTTATTTTATTTTATTGGAGCATAGTTGATTTACAGTGTTGTGTTAGTTTCAGGTGTACAGCAAAGTGATTCAGTTATACATATACATATATTCATTCTTTTTCAGCTTCTTTTCTCATATAGGTTATCACAGAATATTGAGTAGAGTTCCCTATGCTATATGGTAGGTCCTTGTTGGTTATCTATCTTATATATAGTAGTGTGTGTATGTTCATCCCAAGCTCCTGATTTATCCCCCCTCCCACGTTTCCCCTTTGGTAATCATACGTTTGTTTTCAAAGTCTGTGGGTCTGTTTCTCTTTTGTGAATAGGGAGGGTCTTAATTACTAGATAGAATCCTATCAATTAATTACTTCTGCAGCACATTAACTTGTGCTGTATCGTAATAAAATTTACTTTTGAAGTAAAATACATTAAATATTTTCACATTCTCAAATGATTTTTTAAAAAAGTACTTTCATAAAGTAGAACACCCATTCTATGGTAAAATTTTGAAAGGTAAAAAGGGAATGAGAAAATTCTCCAAAGGCTAAGTCCTAGGAGAAAAACTGAAAAAAAGAAAACACTATATATGCCTTTTTTCTAAAACTGTATCATTCCATATATACAGAAGTTTTGTTTCCATAGATAATACTAAAAATCCTAAAGACCTTACCTCTTGCTATAAGAGTGGCCTAATGATATACGCCTGCTTTTACATCAAGAATTGCTCTATTGTAAGCACTCATAACCTGAGAGCCTTAACTTTCACATTCAGAACTATTCTACTGGGAATTCAGCTCAATGCTTTGATGAAGTTTTTCTTCTTCCTCTTCTTTATCTTCTGTAATATGGTGTTATTTCTGCAGTTTCCATATGGATTGATTGTGGACAGACATATTCCTTTTCTGCAATCTCTTCCCTCTAAGAAATGAATTTTTTGTTTGTGTTTTTTTTTTACTTTTTTTTGGACTTAATATAGAATTTTTCTCTTTAAAATTTGTTTAAATAAGGTAAGCTTAAATGGCTTCTGATATAATATAGCACATGAGATCCAGTTCAATTAGGTGGAAACAAATAATGGTCATATGTGAGGGAACTACTGTGTAAAAGTGTTTGTTTGATTATATTAAACATCTGCTTAAAAGGTGTAGAAGATAAAGTATAAAACCTTGAAAGAACACAAGTTTTAGGGAAGAAACACAAAAGAAGTTGACTTGAAGTTTCAAACTAAAGTTATAAAATCTTCTGGTAGACTTTGTTCATAAAGGAAAACTTTTTTCAATTTGAATTGAATCATTTTTTTCAATTCAGAGAAACCGTTCTTTGGAAAGAGGAGCAGTAGAGTGGGTAGGCGATATTGTATATTAGTAACCTAGTCACTGTGGTAAAAGCATTCAAATTGAGCAATTACATTTAGGTAGTTACATTTAGAGCCTTCATACTGCACCAGTCATGATGTCTCTTTGTTTTTTTTATTTCCCCCCATAAACCACAAAGCAGAGAACATAGAAAAAGAACGAAAAGAATCAGGGACCACAGGAAACTTCTGTTCTGTGAATGAAAGGGAACAGAGTACCATGCTTAAGATCTAGAGGTTAAGATCAGAACAGAAGAAGTGAAAGTCTAATGAGTAAATGTAATAAATCACCTGTGATATCATCAGAAATGCAAATTCCTGCATCTCAACACAGACATACTAAATCAGAACGTCTTTAGAAAGGGCCTAGGAATTTAAATTCCACTAATTCTCCAGGTGACTTTTTAGTATATTAACATTTGAAATCCAAATAAAGCCAATTTAGAGATTTTTATTAAAAAAAAAAATCATACAGAGCCAATTGCCTGATAATAATTAGGCCTTATGCTAAGAATACATTTGTAACCTAAGATCAAGCTAAGTAGCCACTGATAATCAGTAATATTTTGTCTGAGGTGGCACGGCTTTTTACCTAAATGTTTCATTTCTTATAAGTCTTGCTCTAGATTGTATTTTTGTGTTTATTCATCTTTTAAGAAGTAGTTAACAAACTAATACTCATTAAAGACTTTCTCAAATGGGAGAGCCATAGTTGACTAGGACATCTGGGTTCTGGAGCTAGCTTCAGTCTTTTGGATCTCTCTGGGCTTTGGTTTTTCTCTTCTGTCAGATATCGTTTAGACTAAATCAGGAGCTGTGAAGTTAAGGACCGTGGGTAGAGTTGGCCTGGCTAACCTGTTGGGAGAGACGGGAGATGGGGCTACTGGAAAGGGGGCTGGCACTGTTCAGCTCTAACCAAAAGTTGCCAGGAAAGATTTCAGACTCAGGATTGCCTGAGTGTCCAACTTTTCAAGAGAAGCTGGAAATCCTGCTTGTAATAGGAAATCTGATTGTTAAATGGTTGCAACTAATGCAAAATATCTAAAATATAGCATGGGCCAATACTTTAAAGAACAATTAAAACACTTTGGTTGGCTAGATTTAGCCTGTAGGCTAATTTGTGGCCTTGTTAAGATCCTTTCTAGTTCCCAAATCCTGTATATCTTCTACGTTTCACAGCTCTCCAGTTCTATATTACCATATTGTCAACTCTAGGCACCTGGAGACAACGTAAGTAGTAACTAAGAGAAGCTAGTTACAGGGTATTTCCTTATAGACTTAATTCTGCTTCAGTGTAGGACATTCATATTAGTTTCAAAGGGACAATACTAAGAAGATATTTAGCAGAGCAGATGCCTGGCTGTAGAAACTTAAATTGTCCATCCTCATTTAACATGTCATGGCTAATGACTGTGTCCATATAAGTGAGTTAAGATTAGACAGGACTAAAGGATCTGAGCAATCAGATTGCCAGTAGTTTTTAAGTCTGTCCTGTAAGTTGTAGGGCCTATGTCTCCATGTCATGTACATATACAGTAAAGATAGCTAATTAGGACAAATAAACGTTTCTGCTGTCTCACTCTTTTACAAATCATAAAGCCTGCAGGAATCTTTCTTTACCTCTCTGTATAATTCATTCGATCTTTGAAGGTTTGGATTTTTTCCAACTTAAATGTTAGATAAATCTAATGCAATTTTGTTGAATTAAAAAAAAATAGACCATTAAATCAAAACTACAATGAGGTATCACCTTATACTGGTCAGAATGGCCATCATCAAAAAGTCTACAAATAATAAATGCTGGAGAGGGCATGGAGAAAAGGGAAGCCTCCTACATTGTTGGTGGGAATGTAAACTGGTGCAGCCACTATGCAGAACAGTATGGAGATTCCTTAAAAAAATAAAAATAGAGTTACCATGTGATCCTGAAATCCCACTCCTGAGCATATAACTGGAAAAGATGAAAACTCTAGTTCAAAAAGATACATTCACCCCAATGTTCACAGCAGCGCTATTCACAATAGCCAAGACAGGGAAGCAACCTAAATAAATGTACATTATCATATGAGTGGATAAAGAAGAAGCTGTATATATATACAATGGAATATAATTTAGCCATAAAAAAATGAAATAATGCCATTTGCAGCAACATGGACAATCTAGATATTATCATACTAAGTGAAGTAAGTCAGGCAAAGAAAGACAAATATCATGTGATATCACTTATATGTGGAAACTAAAAACATAATACAAATCAACTTACTTACAAAACAGAAACAGACTCACAGACATAGAAAACAAACTTATGATTACCAAAGGGAAAAGGGAAGGGGGAGGGATAAATTAGGAGTATGGAATTAACAGATGCATACCACCATATATAAAATAGATAAACAAAAAGGGTTTACTGTATAGCACAGGGAACTATATTCAGTATCTTGTAATAATCTATAATGGAAAAGGATATGAAGCTGTACACCTGACACTAACACAATATTGTAAATCAACTATAGTTAAATTTAAAAAAATAGACCATTGTATAATTGCCAAAACCTACTTTCGCATACATATCTGCAACATTGACACCCCATTCCCACACATATTTAAGTATAAAAGCTTAAGTTCAGGGAGATTCCTTCAGTTGTATTTAGAGGTGTTATCCCAAAGTTATTAGATTTCTACCCCTTGTGTTGAACTATCCTTTGCTATGTTGAAGTCCTGGAAAATTTTAGAAGTTCCATTTAGCATTTTATACAGTACCGACTGACTCACTTGATATTTCCATATTACTAAAGGCCTGAGTATTTATAGAAGGGTTACCACGCCCTCTGTTCACTCTTTTTTTGAGAAGAGATTTACTGACTGGGGAATGTCTAAAGGTATATTGAAGACACACTTGGATTGAGATGGGCATCCTTGTTCTGCCCTGAACCCAGGATTTTGGGTAATAAGACCTGGCATTTGTTGATTCTCTCTGTGCCAGATTCTTTATGTACATTATTCATGATCTTACAACCACCCTACAAAGTAGCTATTCCCATATTACAGCTGAGGAAATTGAGGCTCAGAGATAGTAAGGGACTTGTCTGAATGACCAAACTGGGATTCGAACCTAATTCTGCATGGTTCCAATGTCCATATTTTGTCCGTTACTTCCTGTTGCCTCCCAGTATTGCAGAGTGGAGAGAGGGTTTTCTGGGCCCCAGTTTTCTCATCTGTAAAACATGGGAGTTGGATAGTATGATCACTGAAGTGTGTTTTACTTTTAACATCCTATACTGATATTTTAGGGCTTTCTGTTACAGAGAATATGACTCATTCCTAGGCAAAACCCACTTTGAATGTTTTCAGATACCTCAGATCCTGGCTGAGATTTTCAAACAGGATGTTGACAGATAACTTAATATTAATCTTGTCTCTTGTGGTATTGGGATTCCTGCCAATTCTTTGTCACTCAAAACAATGGAGAGCATTATTTTCTGTTCTATTTTCACATAAACCTACTCTAGACTCTTTCTCTTCCTTACCCTGAGCTGTGGGTTTATATTTAACCAGACTCTTGACTTTTTAAATCTTTATTTGCACATTTGTACAACTATAATACAGATTTCTAAGTCTTTTTTAAAAATCCACAGTACTCTAGGTTCTCTTTAGAACATCATGTAAAACAATACCACATAAAACTGGATAATAATAAGATGATGTCAGAGGATCACATTGCTAGTTGCCAAGTGAACTATTAGAGTTAGTGAAGATAAAATTTAAATTATCTCCATATTACCTATGTATTTGAAATCTATATACACACTTACAAGTACTTCTGTTTATTATGGAAGTACATTTTGAATTCACGTAGATTAAGGTATTTGGAAATCTAAGCTGCATCTCAGCTAATATCAGCATCTTAGATACTAAACCAATTTTTATACAAGTTGGAAATGGCTACATCTGTACTTTTCTCTACTGCTAGTTCTATCCGGGAATTAATCTTTCTAATGATTAGATTTACATAGTAACAAAACAGAACAATGACAACAACAAAAAAACAGCTCCTTAATTAACTCAGGATTGTCTAGCTTTTCTTTTGAGATAGTGAGGTTCTATGATATTTATTCTTTAACTTAGGGGCTTCCTCCATTGCTCCAAAAATGTAACGGCATCAGATAATTGTACAACTTAATTCTGAAAAAAAGAACACAAATTAAAAATCTTCAAATAATAATTATTGTAACCAACATTCTTTATAGCCTCTTGGCTATAAATCATCATCATTCCTGATGATGATTCTCTGCTGAAAACCAACATTTATTGACAGTTTTCTTTATGCAAGGCAACAATACTGGATACTGTTGGAAGACACAAATATGCTAAAGATGTAATGCATGCCCTTAAAGAGTTATGGTATAATAGGGAAGAGATGGACAAAAATTGTTAGATAAGCTAAAAGATGATAAACACCATTAAAAGAGCACAAATAAGTGCTTAAGGGGTTCTGAAGAGCTGGGCATTTCACCTTGGACTTGAAGATCAGGAAACATTTAGACATTTAGGGGAGGATGTTCCAGAAACAGAAACAAAACAAAGATCTTCATGACTTTTATCATTTGGTCCATTCTTTTTGAATTTTCTTTTGCGTCCACCCCGTCTCATGCATATCTCTCAACATGGTTAACACTCGTATTTATCATTTAAGACCCAATGGGGGTCTCATCCATCAAGAATCCTCCTCCATCCAGGAGGTTATGAATTCTAATTCAGTTTGATTGGGATAAATGAATATCCTTCTCAAGTTTTCTCCATTTTATTAAATTAATCTCCTGCCACTTCTTTTCACGAGTTAGAATCCCAGGACTCATCTTTGTTACCTTCATCTCCTTTCTTCACCCCCACATCCAGTTTATCACCATGTCTCACTAATTCTTTTACCAAAATAAAGATTAAATCAATTTTAGATTAAGAAAAGGCATATGCATATACATATGGCACACAATACAATGGAATAGTGTTCAGCTATAGAAAGAAATGAAATTTTAATATATGCTGCAGCATGGGTGGACTTCAAAAACATTGTGTTTAGTGAAATAAGCCAGAAACAGAGGGATAAATATGATTCCACTTATATGAAGTACCTATAATGGACAAATTCATAAAGACAGAAAGTAGAATAGAGATTACCAGGGGCTGGAAGGAAGGGGGAGTTATTGTTCAATGGGTACAGAGTTTTTGTTGGAGATGATGAAAAAATTTTGGATATCAGTAGTGGTGATGGTTATACAACATTGTGAATATGTTAAATACCACTGAACTGTATACCTACAAATGGTTAAAATGATAAATATTCTGTTATATGTATTGTACTACAGTAACACTTTTAAATTAAATCCATTTTCTCCAATTCTACTTCTGTGGTCCATACCACCACTTCCTCTCACCTGGACTATTGAAATACTACATTTGATCTAGTCCCTGCCCCTCTTTACACACTCATCCCCTGCACTTTCCCCTTCATTTACTTACTCCACTTCAGGGATATTAGATTTGTTACTATTGTGAACATACATCATACTGTTTCCCTGAAATAGCTTTATACTTGCTATTTCCTTTTGGAGTGTGCTTGTCCTCTTCCTCTCTATATGCTTGACTACTACTCATAATTCATGTTTCAGTTGAAATGTCATCTCCTTAAAGAGGTTTTTGCTGATCTACCTCATCAAAATGTTCTCTACCCTACTACAACTTTTATATCATAAAATTCCGTGTAGTTTCTTCACTGCACTTATCCCAATTTGTAACTTTTCTTTTTACTGATTTATTTATCTTGAGTAACAGGGTAAATGGTGGTGCCACAGCCTAAGATGGGAGAAGATAGTGTAAGACCATCTTTGAAGCATGGTTAGGTTGGAAGAGAAAATGTAAAGTTGACCTGCAAACAGATGAATCTGGAGTTAAAGGGAGACAGTTGGACTGGAGACACAAATTTAGGAATTATTAGACGATAGGTGATATTTAAGACCATGAGAATGAATGAGACAATCCAGGGAAAAACTGAAAATTGAGAGAAAGAGGGGGCTCTGGACTAGGTCTAGAAAGTCTTCAGAGGTTCTATAAAGTAGAATTCAACACATTAGAGAAGTAACCAATAAGGAAGAAGAAAAACTAGGACTCTGTGGTTTGACATAGCCAAGAGTGGAAATGTGTCAGGAACAAAGCAGTGATCATCTGTGTTGTGTGATGCTATGAATTGAAGTAAGATGAACACAGGAAAGTTTACATTGGGTCTGACATCATGAAGATAGTTGGGGACCTTGGTTAGAGTACTTTCAGTGGACTATCATCATCTAAATGGGGTGGGAAAAACAAGATTGAGGTGGATTAAACAGCAAAGGGGAGGGAAGTGAGGAAGTCAAGACAGTCTGGAGCTGTTTGCTTTAGAATAAGAGTGGGAAAATGGGACTGAGTGGTGAGGAATCAAAGAAGTTTTTGCAGGGATGTGAGATACCAACATGTTCCCATGCAGATAGGAATGAGCTAGTAAAGAGTATATGATGCAAGTGTGAGGTAGGATAAATAAGTGACGTACCTAAGAAGCTGAGAACCGTGGGGTCTGGAGCACTAGTAGGAGGATAGAACCTTGAATGAGAGGAGGGACACTTTCTCCACTGGTAACAGAAGGCAATCAGAAGAACACAGGTGACCACATGAAGCAAGAATTAAATTCCGTCAGTAGTGGAAAGGTGAGAGTCTCCATTTGATGACCCGCATATTCTCAGTAAGTTACAGGTGAGGTCATCAGCTGGGTGTAAGTGTGGAGGAGGAGCGGGAAATTTGAGAAGAGACAGGAGGGTACAGAATAGTTGTCTAGGAGAGTGAGAAAGCAACTTACTGGAAAAAAAATCACAGCTGTTCTGCTGGGAAAATTTCATGCTCATCTGAGGTCTGTAGTCATACAAACAAAGTAAAACCAATCAGGCAGGTTTTGTTATTTTGTCAGCAGATATGAAGAACAGAGATAGAGGGTTTCTATCAGATGTTTTGTCAGGCAAGTGATGGAGAGAGGGAATATGAGTAGGTAAAAGGAGGTTTTAAGAAATAAATCTACAAAGATATGTTGAGGCCAGTTCATGGAGAACTCTGAATGTCAGGCTAAAATATATGACCTTTATTTCACAGACAATGAGAAGCCATAAAAGTATTTCTCACTATGAAAGTGACATTACCAAAACTATATTCTTGCATAATTAACCTGCCTTTAATGTAAGGCACTGAGATGGTTACAGAATAAAACCAACAAGAATATTTGTGAAGGACCAGGGGTTAGATAATCAAGATCTAAATGAAAGTAAGCAACAGTTGACTTGAACCAGACCACTGAAGGTTAAATTCTTAAGAGATCTTGGTATCTTTTGGAACTAAACCAACTTGATGGGAATATCAGGTTACAGGGGAGAGAATCCTACACGCTGGACAGGGATTAGGTAGGATATTACTTAAAGCAGCTGGCAACAGCTGTACATCAGGAGACATATTGATTAATCACAGAATGAGTGAGAACTTAAGAGTCACCTTGAGTATTGGAACCAAATAAATAATCATTAAACTGTTGGTCATTGATAGGGCCAGTGGAGGTCAGGAAGAGTTCAGTAAGTGGTATGCATGATGAGCGGGGTCAGAAGGCATAGACTACAGCCAACACAAGGATGCCGGGTGCTGGCCCAAAGTGCTAAATAGGGCAGGGAGGCCAGCCAGTTTAGAGAGTAGAATAGAAAGGACTTTGGATCTAACGTTCAGTTTAGTTTTTCAGGATTGGCCAGTTTAATGATAACGCTCGGATCTGAACCCTGAGTCCTAGATTTTATGCCATCTAAATATATGTATTTACCATAGTATGAGTTGAAATGGTGAAGTGAAAAGTCATAAAATAACATAGTTGGAGATAAATCAATATCAGCTTGTTACAGTACAGTGTAGAAGAATCAGTAATACTTTAAATCAATCCTAGGATTTGATAATCTCCTTCTACCAGGGACCCAGCATCTGTGCTAGTGGTCCTACAGATATTACTGGCAATCTGAAAGTACAATCTGTTCCCTGGTAAATCTGCCACACAGGTTGGCTTTAAATTTTTAATTTTATAAGCAAACTTTCTCCAATGCCTAGGAGTTCATAACCATATTAGGCAACAGAACACTAGGACAGAATTCCATTAAATTTTATTCAATGTCCATCCATCCAACATTTCATGACCATTAAGTATCAGGCACTGTGCTAGACTGTGGATACAAAGAAAAAGTAAGATGCCATCTCTGTTTCTCTTCAAGGAAACTCTAGGTCTGTTAGTAAAGAAAGATAAAGAGATATTTATATAATAGATGTTATGACTGTGGTATGCACAAGGCTTATGGATGCATAATTCATGGAAAGGCTAGTGAGTGGGTGGGGAGATGGTAGTGGTCATGGAAGTGGTTGCAAAAGACTTTCTGAAGAAGGATCAGAAGACACGAAGGGGACAGGGTTGGGAGAGGGGTAAAGGGTTAAGGCATCTTACAAAGAGGAAATAGCTGGTGCAAAGCCTTCACGAACCGAGCAGAGTGGCACTTTGGGGGAAATTTCTAATAGTTGCACATGGCTGTAACATTTCAATTAGCCCTGGGTGGACGGTGGCGATCAGAGTCAGACCCCCAGCCGCGCTGCCCAGCTAAGCCAAGAGTTTCATGGAAGCGGCATTGAAAATCTAACTTAAAACAGCCGTGGCAAGAAGAAGTTGCTGCTCCAGGTGGCCTGGCTTTAGGAAGACCAGTTCTGGAGGCTGGGGAGTCTAAGATGAAAAGTGCTGGCTAATACAGTTCCTGTATAAACTCCATGAAGCAAGACATTTTGGACTGCTTTTTACTACTGAAATCCACGGATCTAGATTAGTTTCTGGTTCATAATTTTCAGAAGGACTGGAGAAGAGCAGAGATGAGAATGACTTTCAGAATTGCAACAGCTTGGAAATCTTGAACAGAAGCCAGTCTGACAGGTAGAAAGTTTTGCTTTTACGATTTGGTTTGGATTCCATCTGTTTATTTTTTATTTTTCCTTTTTTTTCTTCCTGTCAGCCATGACACTGACAGGGTCTTGGTGCCCACCCTGAGCCTCTGAGGTGGGAGAGCTGAGTCCAGGAATTGGACTACCAGAGACCTACCAGCTCCATGTAATATCAATCGGCGAGAGCTCTCCCAGAGATCTCTGTGTCAACACTAAGACCCAGCTCCACCCAAAGGCCAGCAAGCTCCAGTGCTGGATGCCCCATGACAAACAACTAGCAAGACAGGAACACAACCCCACACATTAGCAGAGAGGCTGCCTAAAGTTATATAAGTTCACAGACACCAAAAACACACCACCATATGTGGCCCTGCCCACCAGAAGGATAAGATCCAGCCCCACCCACCAGAACACAGGCACCAGTCCCCTCCACCAGGAAGCCTACACAAGCCACTGAACCAACCTCACTCACTAGGAGCAGGCACCAAAAACAATGGGAACTATGAACCTGCAGCCTGTGAAAAGGAGACCCCAAACACAGTAAGTTAAACAAAATGAGAAGACAGAGAAATACACAGCAGATGAAGGAGCAAGGTAAAAACCCACCAGACCAAACAAATGAAGAGGAAACAGGCAGTCTACCTGAGAAAGAATTCAGAGTAATGATAGTAAAGATGATCCAAAATCTTGAAAATAGAATGGAGAAAATACAAGAAACATTTAACAAGGACCTAGAAGAACTAAAGAGCAAACAAACAATGATGAACAACACAATAAATGAAATTAAAAATTCTCTAGAAGGAATCAATAGCAGAATAACTGAGGCAGAAGAACAGATAAGGGACCTGGAAGATAAAATAGTGGAAATAACTACCTCAGAGAAGAATAAAGAAAAAAGAATGAAAAGAATTGAGAGTCTCAGAGACCTCTGGGACAACATTAAATGCACCAATATTCGAATTATAGGGGTCCCAGAAGAAGTGAAAAAGAAACGGTCTGAGAAAATATTTGAGGAGATTATAGTTGAAAATTTCCCTAACATGGGAAAGGAAATAGTCAATCAAGTCCAGGAAATGCAGAGAGTCCCATGCAGGATAAATCCAAGGAGAAACACGCCAAGACACATATTAATCAAACTATCAAAACTTAAATACAAGGAAAATATATTAAAAGCAGCAAGGGAAAAACAACAAATAACAAACAAGGGAATCCCCATAAGGTTAACAGCTGACCTTTCAGCAGAAACTCTGCAAGCCAGAAGGGAGTGGCAGGACATATTTAAAGAGATGAAAGGGAAAAAACTACAACCAAGATTACTCTACCCAGCAAGGATCTCATTCATATTCGATGGAGAAATTAAAACCTTTCCAGAGAAGCAAAAGTTAAAGAATTCAACACCACCAAACCATCTTTACAACAAATGCTAAAGGAACTTCTCTAGGCAGGAGACACAACAAGGAAAAGACCTACAAAAACAAACCCAAAACAATTAAGAAAATGGGAATAGGAACATACATATCGATAATTACCTTAAATGTAAATGGATTAAATGCTCCCACCAAAAGACACAGACTGGCTGAATGGATACAAAAACAAGACCCATATATATGCTGTCTACAAGAGACCCACTTCAGACCTAGAGACACATACAGACTGAAAGTGAGGGGATGGAAAAAGATATTCCATGCAAATGGAAATGAAAAGAAAGCTGGAGTAGCAATTCTCATATCAGACAAAATAGACTTTAAAATAAAAACTACTATGAGAGACAAAGAAGGACACTACATAATGATCAAGGGATCAATCCAAGAAGAAGATACAACAATTGTAAATATTTATGCACGCAACATAGGAGCACCTCACTACATAATGCAAATGTTAACAGCCATAAAAGGGGAAATCAACAGTAGCACAATAATAGTGGAGGACTTTAACACCCCACTTTCACCAATGGACAGATCATCCACAATGAAAATGAATAGGGAAACACAAGCTTTAAATGACACATTAAACCAGAAGGAATTAATTGATATTTGTAGGACATTCCATAAAAAACAAGGGAATACACTTTCTTCTCAAGTGCTCATGGAACATTCTCCAGGATAGATCATATCTTCGGTCACAAATCAAGCCTTGGTAAATTTAGGAAAATTGAAATGGTATCAAGTATCTTTTCCAACCACAATGATATGACACTAGATATCAATTACAGGAAAAAAATTGTAAATAATACAAACACATGGAGGCTAAACAATATGCTACTAAGTAACCAAGAGATCACTGAAGAAATCAAAGAGGAAATCAAAAAATACCTAGAAACAAATGACAATGAAAATATGATGACCCAAAACCTATGGGATGCAGCAAAACAGCTCTAAGATGGAAGTTTATAGCAATAAAATCCTACCTCAAGAAACAAGAAAAATCTCAAATAAACAACCTAACCTTACATCTAAAGCAATTAGAGAAAGAAGAATGACCAAAAAAACCAAAGTTAGCAGAAGGAAAGAAATCATAAAGATCAGATCAGAAATAAATGAAAAAAAATGAAGGAAACAATAGCAAAGATCAATAAAATTAAAAGCTGGTTCTTTGAGAAGATAAGCAAAATCATAAACCATTAGCCAAACTCATCAAAAAAAAAAAAAGGGAGAAGACTCAGATCAACAGACTTAGAAATGAAAAAGGAGAGGTAACAACAGACACTGCAGAAATACAAAGGATCATGAGAGATTACTACAAGCAACTATATGCCAATAAAATGGACAACCTGGAAGAAAAGGACAAATTCTTAGAAAAGCACAACCTTCTGAGACTGAACCAAGATGAAACAGAAAATATAAACAGACCAATCACAAACACTGAAATTGAAACTGTGATTAAAAATCTTCCAACAAACAAAAGCCCAGGGCCAGATGGCTTCACAGGCGAATTCTATCAAACATTTAGAGAAGAGCTAACACCTATCCTTCTCAAACTCTTCCAAAATATTGCAGAGGGAGGAACACTCCCCAACTCATGCTACGAGGCCACCATCACCCTGATACCAAAACCAGGCAAAGATGTCACAAAGAAAGAAAACTACAGGCCAGTATCAATGAGGAACATAGATGCGAAAATCCTCAACAAAATACTAGCAAACAGAATCCAACAGCACATTGAAAGGATTATACACCATGATCAAGTGGGGTTTATCCCAGGAATGCAAGGATTCTTCAATATACGCAAATCAATCAATTTGATAAACCATATTAACAAACTGAAGGAGAAAAACCATATAATCATCTCAACAGATGCAGAAAAAGCTTTCGACAAAATTCAACACCCATTTATGATAAAAACCCTCCAGAAAGTAGGCATAGAGGGAATTTACCTCAACATAATAAAGGCCATATATGTCAGACACACAGCCAACATCATTCTCAGTGGTGAAAAACTGAAACCATTTCCACTAAGATCAGGAACAAGACAAGGTTGCCCACTCACACCACTATTATTCAACATAGTTTTGGAAGTTTTAGCCATGGCAATCAGAGAAGAATAAGAAATAAAAGGAATCCAAATCGGAAAAGAAGATGTAAAGTTGTCACTGTTTGCAGATGACATGATACTGTCACTGTTTGCAGATGACATGATACATATACATAGAGAATCCTAAAGATGCTACCAGAACACTACTAGAGCTAATCAATGAATTTGGTAAAGTAGCAGGATACAAAATTAATGCACAGAAGTCTCTTGTATTCCTATATACTAATGATGAAAAATCCGAAAGAGAAATTAAGGAAACTCTCCTATTTACCATCGCAACAAAAAGAAGAAAATACCTATGAATAAACCTACCTAAGGAGACAAAAGACCTGTATGCAGAAAACTATAAGACACTGATGAAAGAAATTAAAGACAAGACAAACAGATGGAGAGATATACCATGTTCTTGGATTGGAAGAATCAACATTGTGAAATAACTATACTATCCAAAGCAATCTACAGATTCAATGCAATGCCTATCAAACTACCAATGGCATCTTTCACTGAACTAGAAGAAAAAATTTTACAATTTGTATGGAAACACAAAAGACCCCGAATAGCCAAAGCAATCTTGAGAAAGAAAAACGGAGCTGGAGAAATCAGGCTCCCTGACTTCAGACTATACTACAAAGCTACAGTAATCAAGACAGTATGGTACTGGCACAAAAACAGAAATATAGATCAATGGGACAGGATAGAAAGCCCAGAGATAAAACCACGCATATATGGTCGCCTTATCTTTGATAAAGGAAGCAAAAATATACAATGGAGAAAAGACAGCCTCTTCATTAAGTGGTGCTGGGAAAACTGGAGAGCTACATGTAAAAAAATGAAATTAGAACACTCCATAACACCATACACAAAAATAAACTCAAAATGGATTAAAACCCTAAATGTTAGACTGGATATTATAAAACTCTTAGAGGAAACCATAGGCAGAACACACTTTGACATAAATCACAGCAAGATCCTTTTTGACCCACCTCCTAGAGAAATGGAAATTTAAAAAAAAATTAACAAATGGGACCTAATGAAACTTAAAAGCTTTTGCACAGCAAAGGAAACCATAAACAAGACGAAAAGGCAACCCTCAGAATGGGAGAAAATATTTGCAAACAAAGCAACTGACAAAGGATTAATCTCCAAAATTTACAAGCAGCTCATGCAGCTCAATATCAAAAAAACAAACAACCCAATCCAAAAATGGGCAGAAGACCTAAATAGACATTTCTGCAAAGAAGATATACAGATTGCCAACAAACACATGAAAGGATGCTCAACATCACTAATCATTAGAGAAATTCAAATCAAAACTACAATGAGATATCACCTCATACTGGTCAGAATGACCATCATCAAAAAATCTACAAACAATAAATGCTGGAGAGGGTGTGGAGAAAAGGGAACCCTCTTGCACTGTTGGTAGGAATGTAAATTGTTACAGCCACTATGGAGAACAGTATGGAGGTTCCTTAAAAATCTAAAATTAGAACTACCATATGACCCAGCAATCCCACTACTGTGCATATGTCCTGAGAAAACCATAATTCAGAAAGAGTCATGTACCACAATGTTCATTGCAGCACTATTTACAATAGCCCAGACATGGAAGCAACCTAAATGTCCATCAACGGATGAATGTGTAAAGCAGATGTGACACATATGGACAATGGAATATTACTCAGCCATAAAAAGAAATGAAATTGACTTATTTGTAGTGAGGTAGATGGACCTAGAGTCTGTCATAGAGTGGAGTAAGTCAGAAAGAGAAAAACAAATACCGTATGCTAACACATATATATGGATTCTAAAGAAAAAAAATAGTTCTGATGAACCTAGGGGCAGGAGAGGAATAAAGACACAGACGTAGAGAATGGTCTTGAGGAGATGGGGAGGGGGAAGGGTAAGCTGGCACGAAGTGAGAGAGTGGCATGGACTTATATACACTACCAAATGTAAAATAGATAGCTAGTGGGAAGCAACTGCATAACACAGGGAGATCAGCTCGGTGCTTTGTGACCACCTAGAGGGGTGGGATAGGGAGGGTGGGAGGGAGACGCAAGAGGGAAGGGATGTGCAGATATATGTATACATATAGCTGATTCACTTTGTTACACAGCAGATACTAAGACAAAATTGTAAAGCAATTATACTCCAATAAAGATGCTAAAAAAATTTTTCAGTTAGGTTTGGACTTCATCCGTTTCATGTGGATTTTATTTTCTAGTGTAATCTTTATGTATTATGTTTTTTACCCTCCCTCGATTTGAAATTCAATCGAGTTTTCTTTTATTCTTGCTTAACTTTCATAAGCAATGTGTTTAATACAGTAGATGCATGTAATAAATCAAGGAATAATATACATAAAATTTCACTAATGTAGAAAGACGTGTGTGAAATCAGTCATTTAGAAAGGATAAGAATATTAATTTATTGCCTTAAATTAAGCAAAAGGAAACGATGTAATTGAGGCAATAAAAGACTAGTTAGTCTTTCATTTTTCTTTGGGAATGTTTTTAAAGAAGGACCAGAGCCTTTTTATGTAATATAAATTAGAGTGTTCAGTAGCATGTGCTGATGGGGAAGGAAAAAATAAAACCGTAAACCAGTTTCTATTTTCTTAAGAATTTATTCTGAAGTGAATTTTTAGCATCTTGATACTGCTTTATTGACAAAGAAATTAAGGTACTTTATTTTGTTTGCCAATATTCCCACATATATATCTTTGTTTAGAACCCACAGTTTCTGCTAAATAAATTACTTCCCTTCGGCTTTAGATCAAAAGCAACCTCAAAAGGACATCTTTTCTCAAATTCAATTACTGACTCTTGGGACTTACATGGAAAAGTTATGGTTATAAAAAAGAAAAGATCAGCCACTTGCATCTGAAGATGTTTATAGCATTAAGATAGATGGATTATACAAGGTCTGCTTCTAATATTTTCTCTTCTGATGATACAATTTAAAAAGATAAGCACTGATTCTTACTTTCATAGTAGTCAGCTCTGTATTTCCCTCATTGTCCCCCAACGTTCTCTTGGATTTGGGGTGTTAATTATATTCCACTAACCTTCACTTCTAAGATCGCAAGGCTCTTATCTGCTCAGATCCACAAATAACATCAATTAGGTAAATGTGGCATTTCCACTCTCTCGTGCAATCCTGTTTAACTATCAGTATCATGATAATACATCTAGGATTCTGTAGCATGGTCCTGGTTTCAAATATTTTTGAGTATGGATGTAAATTTATATGTTAGAACTCAGGCAGTGGTTTGATTTTTAGTTCTAATAATATAATCACTATAAATATATGAGACATTAAAACTTTGAAATGAAAAGTGTATTTTAAAAGAGTTCTCATTTTAAAACTGCAGGTAATCTTTTAAAAACAGTTATATATGAATTAATTAACATTATATATTACTATAAATAAAAGTGAATAGTATCTGGTGGTGGCATACATTACAAAAAGTAAAAGCATATTGAAACTACCTTTTGTCAGAAATTTACTTAGCAACATGGCGTAAGATGAGAGGTCTTGGCACTCATCTTGAATTAGAAAAACCTATTCACCCTAAAAAGCTATCAAAATTGTTACTCTGGTCAGCTGGGGTAAGGGCCTGGAAGGGACGATTTGTTAAACAGTTGAGGTCAGAATCCTGTCATAGTTCAGTGTGATAAAAATTTTGCCATTCAGTTATTTTTTAAATTTAGGAGCTTTTAAGATTTAAGGTAATATTATGATTCTATAGAACTAAGTAAGTTTTATCCTACTGACCTGAGTCTTGTAATGCTTGTTCTGCCTTTGAGGACTCATAAGAATTCTTGTTTTCATCTATGCATGAAGCGTATGTGTATCTCTCCACCATCTCTCTTGCATCCTTCTATTTCCTTGACCTCAGAGATTCACCTTTTGCAGTTATAAATGATCACTTTATGAGAATACAATTTCTGTTTGTGGCTGAGGGCTCCTCTCTTCTTTGTTTGACAAGTTCTATACAAAGTTCCCTGGAATAGGAACAGGGTTCCTTCTTTATTCACTAGAAATGAGCCAGGAAAAAAGGGGCCTTCGGATGATGTCTAGACTGTCTATGTTTGCGGAGCAGATGTTCTAACAGTGTGCCCAGGTTGAAATGACAGCTTGTCATGGCAGGACTTCAGGTCTTACTGGAAAATCATAGCAACATTCTCAATGATAATTTCTGGGATTAAGGAAAGCATCTGCAGAAGAGCAATAATGTTTTCAGATCTTGCAGGCACTGATTATTATGCCAGCATGATTAACACACTTCTCCTGGATCCAATGCATATTAAGCAAATCAGGAATAATGCTGTGCCTCTTACATTAGCTCTTTATTTCTTCTTAGTTCTATGTTCTTTGTCCAGTATCAAATTGTGGCTTTATTTAATTGAAAAAATTTAAAGGCATAGTAGGGTAATCTGGTCCAAGGCAGTATATCTTTAAAAACAAATATTCTTCCAGACTACTACACTGCACATATGTATCTAATATATACATAAGAGTATAAATTGAACCCAATCCCACTGGCCAGAAAGAAATCCTGTGTCTTCAAAGAGAAGTTTTCCACCTCTCCAGGACAATCTGGTCCTAGGCATCCTTTCTAAATTTGATTTGATGAGCTCAAGCCCCCCACAAGTATCCACTCATTCCTCCAAATTTATGCATATGACCAATGTATCTAGCCTCTAACTTCAACCTCCTATCAGGAAACACTGAGTCATTAAATAAAATAACATTGTGGTTTCTGGGGAATACAGGAGAGAACATTGTTCCCTTTTTGTACTTTGGCACCAAAAGGTTGGTATCAGGAATGGCTGCACCAGTATCTACAGCTGACTGACAGTTGTTTGCAACCTCAAACTCTCCAGTTTATCTTCTGTTGACAAAGAAATCTCCATCTGCTGTGTGTGACAAAGGAGTGCTCACTATTTCTCTACACATTTCTTGGAAGGAAACATCTTCCTTCCCGCCTCTGGTCTGGGTTTTTTAGCAGTATTTCCAAATAGCACATGCTCTTCTGGTGATCACAGCAGTTTCCACGGTTAAGTAAGAAACCTTTGAAATTGATCAAGCTCCAATTCCCATGTGCCTTGTCTGACATTTAGCTGGTGCTTGCCCTTTCATCCAAACTCTCTGGATACAGAAGCCAGGAGACTTTAAAAAAACAAAACAAAACAAAACTATTCCTAAGGGATGGACAGAAGGAAGGGAGCACCATTTCCTGATAATAGTATAATTCCAAAATTAGTCTTACAAACAAAGGAGGGAGGGGACCCTGACATCATTGAATTCCCACAGCTGATATAGCTAGCAAATACTGGACCTCAACCAAAAATTTCAGAATGGATCTTCTTACCCTTTGCTAATTATAAAATAAATAGATTTCCAGACTTTTTGCAAAGAAAGGGCTTAAATGTGCACTTGAAAATGATAGGGAGAGAAAGAAGAGAAATTTTGTACTTTCCTCACAAGATAAAACTGATCTTCATCTCATGGCCGTATTCTCCAAGTTTATGAGCTTTAACTAAAATAGATTAAAGCGGACAGTGAAAAGTATTTGGGGTTTTTTTTGGCTTCTGTCCAGAAAATTTTCCCATCTTCTTTTATCTGATAGTGTCCCCTAGCCCTTGACCTCTGGCACATGACCCAGGTGTGATAAAATCCCATTGCCTTGGCCATAGCAGTTGATCCAAGGGTGATGCAAGTAGAGTCAGTCAAACGGCTTCCTTGAGATTTCTGTATAGATTCTGTGAGAAAGAAGTTCTGTTCCCTTTAGTTGGGTACAAATTAAGGTTCTTTGGTTGCAAGTATTATAAGCCAATGCAGACTACTTTAAGCAAAAAAAGAGTTTATTGTAAGGATATGAGAAAGCTCTCAGTGCTGAAGGAAAGCTTAACAACTTGACCTCGTGAAGTCAGTCTCAAGAATACGGGTATCAAAATAGACAATTTCTTCAGGGGGCACGGCCCAACCTTCGGAATGAATTAGCTCTAGCTTTTTTCTGCCCTTCCTCATTCAACTCAACTCAAGATTCAAGTTCCAGAAAAAAAAGCAAGTGTGATTGGCTCAGCTAGTCACAAGACTTTTCCTAGGTTAAGTAGGAAAGGGACACTGATTGACAGTCCCCCTGGACTGCAGAGAACAGGAGAGGCATAGTTCCCCAAAGGAAAACCATGTTTCTGTTACTAAAAGAAGGGGGAAGTAGTTCTGAGCAGGCAGAAACTGATGTTCACCAAAGATTGATAAGCCAGGGCAGCCAGGGGATCTTTCCTGATCTGTGCCTGCAATAGCTCAAATGGGGCCAACAGGCAAAGAAGAGCCAAATGAGCAGTCCAGAAACCCTGCTCAGCCTCACTGCCATTCTTACTTAGCAGCTCATACATTTCTGTTTATACCAGTTTCATTTTGGTTTCTGTCACTTGCAGCCAACAAAGTCCTGAGTGACGACTAGTTTTTATGTGAGTTATTTTTAGCCCTAGAGACCTCTAGAATGGCCTTTTGATAATTAGAACCACCCTCAATTTGTACATATTGAATAAGTAACATTTCTTGGGATCTTCTTGTAATAAGTCCCTAAGCTTTTCAGGGACTCCTGGAGGAGTTGTTTATCCTTGAGGGAAGTGCTGAAATCAGTGAGAAGACTTTGGCTTTGGGGTTCTATTCCAGGAAACAGCTCTATTTCAGGAAGACTTCAGTGGACAAAGGAAGAGGCAACCTGACAGGTAATCTCTGAATGAGACTAGGGGATTATAAAGATAAATATAAACTATTTCTATGAGGTAAATACTAAAACTCCTTAGGAACTTGTTATACTTAAAAAGCACACCTTGCAGTTATTATTCCTACATTCTCTCATTTTTCCTAAGGTTAATTTCTGGTGTTTATTGGCCTAAATGTGAAATATCCCACCGTGGAATAGTTTCTGTATCTAAGGATTCAGTAGGAGTACCTAAAAGAAAACTCTTTTCTGCAAATATAAGGATAATTATGTGGGTGGGAAAATCTCCACCTTTTGTTTCCCTGAGTTCTTGTCACTTTCCATCAAGGCAGTAACACAGTTGGCAGCAATAGGAAAGTGCAGGCTGCCTGTTTGTGCTTTGATCAAATGTCACACTGAGCTTCACGCAATCTGATGCCATGGGTGGTGAGCAGCGCTTTTGACAAAGTCCCAGCAGTTGAAACAGTGAGATCCCAGGGTCCTCCTTGTTACTTTCTTAGAAAACTCTAGGTAGACAGGTAAAAAAAAAATCTGTGTTCAATGGCAAAAGAAGGTTGTATGCAGAACTATTAGTCAAGAAATTGGTTCCTACTTTGAGGAATAGCAGCCTTTCCAAGAGCTGTGCTGAGAGACAGTAGAAGAAGAGAGGATGGCATTGTTTAAAAGACTAGATACAAATGGACGACTATTCAAGACTAGCCTTACTCCAATAAATATTAATATGACCACTCTCTAAAAGCTTGGAATTCTACCAAGGCAAGATTTTATTTAGGCCCAAAGCATTCTCATTAAAATACACTTGACAGGGTGTTACATCTTTGTGAGGATTATTTTAATCACTGTTTTGTTTGTTTTTTTCTAACTGAGATAAAATTCACATAACATAAAATTCACCATGTTAACCATTTTAAAGTGTGCAATTCAGTGGTCTTACTGTATTGACAATGTCTGTGCAAGTGTTGCCACTATCTTATTCCAGAACATTTTTATCACCCTCAAATCCCTGTTTTCTTAACATCTAGTTGCAGTAGGAGTTTTGATCCCAGGGAGGTTTGCAGGAGGAGAAATAAAAAGAGGGAGAGAAGGTTTGGGCTGAGTGCCTGGGGATGGACATCATGATAAAAAGATACTCTTTAGAATGCTAGTTAGAGTTGGCTCTGCGGTTTTGGCAAAGAGATATATCTCCTGACTTTCATAATTGTGTAGGACAGCAAGTTTGATTCTTAAAATTAATGGGATAGTGTTTAAAAATAATTTTGTGTCACTGAAAAGTCAATCCTATTACAAGCCTCCCTCAAAAGTGTGTTTGGCTCTATTCAGACCATGAGCCCTGGGTAATGCCCTGGGATATACCTGTACTACCTGGGAGAGTCTTCTTAATGAGAGTAAAACCAAGAGATGATTTAAAGTTGATACGGCTTTCAGTGGGACAATGGGAACTTGCCTGTGGGAACTAGATATATGTTATTTGGTATAGCAGCTGTGCATATTAAGAGAAAAGAATTAAAAGGAAAAAAAAAATCCAGAAGAGTGCATGCCCTTTAGTATGCTAGCTTGAAGTCTATAAACCAGGTCCCAGATGTTCTGGTCAAAGATACAAGCTTTCATCTTAGCAGGTGACTTGATGCTCATGTGCCAACAACAGGACTTAGTCACCAAGGTCCTTTACAAAGTAACTTTGTGCTCCAAAACCAAAGGGAGCAAAGATGGTTTTGAAATCTAACCTTAGGTTCCTGCCTACTAATGTTTACCAAAAGGTGGACTCAAGCTTTGAACGGGTATAATAGGCATTTCACTGAATTCTGTGAGTGAACTAAACTGTGAGCACTTCAGGTGCAGGTTGTGGAGATGAGGCAAGGAATCTGCCCTGGGCCGTGATTATCTGTACAAAGTAAAACCAACAAACAAGGATCAGGCTGTAAGTAAGTTTCCTGCTGTGCCAATTTTATAATAAAGGTGTTTTTCTTTTTGGTTGAACTTTCCATTGACTAAAATCATTTATTTCCTTGGAGGTAATTTAAGTACATAGCCAATGAAATAGTTCTTCTGTGTTTACGTGTTAAAAAAAAGTTTGGTAGCTCACTGTTTCATCAGTTTGAACATACTTAAAAGTATTCCTAGTATTCCAGGACATTCCTCTTATCAGAGGTTGAATGGCAACCTTATAAATAGTCTTACTTAGAAAATGAACCAAACAGGGAAAAATTGTGCACATTTGCATAAAAAGAAATTCTAATTTATTTGGATGCATCTCTTTAATCTGCTTGTTATAACTATAGGCACTGGTTTGTAACTATAGCAGAGAAGTAGCTTCATGTTAATCCAGATAGCATGTCACTTAGAGTCAACACTTTTTCCCCTCTTGCAATTTCAATTGTTACAGTAAGATTGGCTTTCAGAGTAGGCGACCACGATGTCCCTTGATGGAGGCTGGAAGGGGTCTCCTTTCCCAAAGTGGTTCACTCTCCATTTACTATGGGGGTCCGAAGTTATACTGCTAGACATATATTTCTTGGATCATGAAGGTCTTTTGTTCATCAAGAAGAATCTACTTAAAAAGTGCAAATACACATGGATGGGTGACTCATTAAGCATTTTATTATATTTTAACTTGATTACCAGCTGAAAGTGGATCGGACATGTTGATTTTGTGCCTCACTCTTTCTTTCCTGCAATGGGCTATCCCTTCCTTTAAGGAAGTATTCTTCTCCCAGTCCACCTCTGTGCTTCTGGGAGCCACTAGTCACAACATCCTCCTTTCCCCCCCTTATTTCCCTGTGCCCCTCCGCCCGGCGGCTGGTGCATGACCAAGCTTGTCCAACCATACTTCCCCACACCTGGCTACAAAGATTGATTCATGGCCCCGGATGAGTACCCAACCCAAGCCAGGACAGAGTATTTCCTTGCACTTTTTCTAACTGGAGCTGGTGGAAAAATGCTTTATTTCCTCTCTGGAAGAGAGACAAGGAGGGCAGCCCTTAGTTAATTGTGGCCATGTGTCCAGACCCTCCTGACATCCCACTTGAGGGAATGAAAGTCTCAATGCAGAGAGAAGCAGAGTGGAGAGACACAGGTGCCCTGATGGGATCTGAGACCCTGAATCTATGGGACTCTAAGGCTAATGGCATGCACTTTCTTAGTTTGTTTACACTTGTGCCAATAAATCACCCTTTCCCCTTAAGCTATTATAACTGGGGGCATCTGCCATTTGCAAACAGATGTCTGAAAACCAAAAACAAGCATTTTATAAAAGGACACAGGACTAACTAGGGAAGGAGTGGTGTTCTGGTCAAGGGCTGTGTGTGGGAGCTGGGTCAACCCTAATTGTCCAGTGGTTAAATGGGATTCATTGTGTGTTAAAGTTACCTACATCTTTTCAGACTTTACTTTCAAATCAATTGAGAGGTAGGGCAAGGTGACCAAAGTCTCTGAGAATGAGAGCTCATATTACTCTGGGGCCACAACGGCCTTGACAATCTCCTGGGTTATTGAATGCAGGGTGAGGCTGCATGAGACCCATGGGAGAGTAAGATTGTGCAAATATTTGGTTTAAGACCTTCCTGCTGTATGTCAGTCCACTGACTCAGGTTCTCCACCAAATAAAAGAAGCAACACATGGGTTGAAAAGGGAGTCCCTGCTTTCATCCATAATTGACCTTGGAGTACTTGACTTTATTTAAATTTATATCTGTTCATAATACATTAGGGTTTTTGTTTTGTTTTGTTTTTTCCTGTACAGGTAGTTTTTTTCCCTTCTAGAAATATAGAGAAAAAGATGGACAAAGAAGCAAAGGTGGGATTTAATGTTCTCTAACCTCTCTCCACAACCATTAGAGTCCTCGTGCCTCAGTACTATTTTAATTTTGACCCATCAAACTCTCAAAGGGACAAAATCATCATTAGATAGCAAATGATATTATTTTTGTCAAAAATGAGAGTAATGAGAAGTAGATACCTTGCAATAAAATCTTTTTTTCCACTAGATTCAAAATACAGTTGAGAAGTTGAAAGCTTCTCTCAGGCGAGCTGGAGAACTTTCTCCAATGTGCTGTACAATCATCATCAGCTTCTTCTTATGCAACCAATTTGACATATGGCCATGATGCCTTAGAATAAAGACCTCTAAATGCATAATATTCTCTATTGGATTTTATTCTTTTAGGTTTCAACGTGGTAAAAGCAAATTAAACTGTCTTTATGTTGTTCTGTTTAAAGAGCAAAGGCTGCGTTTCAAAGTGATGGTGTTACATGCCATTTCAATCTCGGGAAAGTGCTATTCAAAATTGAAAATGAAAACCAAACGCATATTAAACAGTTTCCCATGTGGTCAGGATGCTGGGAGTGTCTCACTTTCTGCAGCCACCACGTCACCTACTTTGTCCTCCTCTACTATTTCCACATTCCTCCTCTTTTTTCATAATTACTTATGAGTAATAAAGGAAGCAGGAGTAAGAACAATTGCATGTTCCTGGCTTTACAAGAGTGCTGCACATCAAAGGAAGACATTCATCCTAAGGAATCATGGTTTTACAAGAGATCCACCAGGCAGAACGAGGTTTGCTATCGCTGCCGCAGAGCAGAGAAATAGCCTCACTGCCCCAGAGCTGCGCAGGCGCCCTGGGGTGATTGCCCAGGTTGCCATACATGTCTGTCCTGGGGCAAGGTAATAATCCACATCTCTAAGCCTGGGCTTATTCTTGTGGAATCCGTAAATGTACTTGCTTCAGAGGTTATTCTGAGAATTAAATGCACATGAAACACTTAGCAAAATGCCTGCCATGTAGTGTTAAATGTGAACTCATATTATTGCTGATGATGACAGTCTGAGGGGTTTTCTCCCCCAGGTTTGTTATCATCTCTGAGAGAAAACTTTTAAAAATCCAAACCAGAGTGGCTATTAAATTTTTCTGAACCAGCCAGATTTCATTCCCAACCAGGCTTCCCTGTTTGTTTCTAGCTCGTTAGCCTATTGTTAAAACACGAATTCCTTTCCTTCCCCTTGCCCGTCTTAGTCAGTCTATCGGCCCGTCTACACTTTTAGGCAAGCCCCTCTCCTTGCCCCACTTCAGAGCCCCATCCCTGGGGGCCTCAGGTCTCCTCCTTGGGCCCTGCTCTTCCCTCACTGCCACCCAACAAGACACTTCTCAGACGTGTTTCAGTCCCCTCTTCAGTCTCAGGGACTCTTCTTTAAGGAACTGCTTATTCATCCCCTGCCTCTCACACGGTGAAATCACACCCAGCCTGGAGTTAGGCGTTTGCGTGCTGTCTCTAATCATGCAGAAGGGAGGTCGGGCCAGGCCAGCACACTGTTGGCTCAGTATGCTGCCTGGCACTGTGGCCTTGCTTTCTGCTTTGTTGCCAGAAAAGCTATATGCATCACCTAGGACCAAGGGCCAGTGTGTGACTGTCACATGGTAATACTGACCTCTAGGGGCTGGCTTTCCTTCACATAGAGTCTTCATCTTCTCATTGAGTTCCAGGATTGTGATGGCAGCCTCTTGCTTAGCTGTTGCCAAATCAGTTTGTAGCTTTTCCAGTTTCCTTTTGTGCTTTAGTTTCTTAAAAAAATAAGAGTTTCCATCACTAGAGACAGATGCATCAAAGGAATAAAAAGAACTAATGATGTCTGAACAAACAGGGCCTTTGAAGGCCGGCTTAGATGAAATGCTCCCTGTTCATCTAGACTGAGTCCTGTCTGAGGTACATGTGCTCCTGTCAGAGCACTGGAATCGCCAACAATAAAAGCCTACTCTCTGCATCATAGTATCTTTCACCCTATTAAATGGTTTTTATCTGGATCTGAGCCTTGTGTTTTGGCTGCTTATATATAGAGGCAATTAGAAAAGAACTCTAGTTGGCAGTCTGCATTTTACCATTGAAGTGCCAAAACCTAAAAACATCTGATTTTTTTTCCAATCTGTAAGTAGACTCACATGAAATAATCACAGCCTTGATTCTGTCATTTTTGCCCTAACACCATAATGGTTTGCATTCAAATAAACTCTAAAACATGTGACGCTACCATGGAATGCTGATGTTTATAAATATTTACTATGGTATCTATTTAGAGAAAGTGGTCAGTGGTAAGGGGGTTTTCAAGCAATTGAAATAGCAAGGACAGGAATTCCTTGCTATAAAATAATCTGATTTATGACATCGAGACCTTTGAAGGAACTACATCAAGAAGTTGTTACATAACCAAAGGATTCCCATTGACACTGTATGACTAGAAAGCTCCGTTTATGGTTCTCACGATGGATTTGATTTATCAAACTTGGATTTCTCTGCAACTACAGAGAAGCTGTCTGTTGTGAAAAGTGCTGCGTTTGCATTTTTGTGTTGCTGCCTTTCCACTGAAGAGCTCACCTTGCCAAGTCTTTGTGGGCTGGTAATTAGGAAGCCCAGAAAATAAATGACTAACATTTCTTATCAGACATAAATCTCGAGATAAGGAAAGGAATAGTTTTTGCTCGCCAGGGAACATGGTGTTCCCCGATCTTTAAAAAGAGTAGACTCAGGTAGCAGGGAATCACTCCCTGTTTTGAGAGTAAAGCCAATAAAATCAGTTTATCAAAGATGGGATTAGATAGTCACAGACCTCTCATTTTACAGACAGCAGGACAGGACTTCATGAAAGCTTAATTAATGGCATATGCCTGGATAAAAGAAAACACATTATTCAAAGGAGAATGGTGGTCAGGGAACTTCATTAAAGAACGTTAGAGGGGTGGAAGTGGGCAGAATTTACTCAGCCCGTCCAGGTGAGAGGCGCCCTGAGCCACAGACGTTCTGCTAGAGGGGCAGTTAGTATTCATGTGCTCATTTTATCATTGTACTAATTATGAAGCACCCCTTTGGTGTTAGACACCGTGCTGGCCAGCTGTTAAAACAGTGCTGGTAAGATCTCTGCTCCATGCCACTAAGACCTTCTTACTGTCTTTCTCTGTGTCTCTGTTCACCTAAACCCTTCACAATTTGGCCTGTCATGCAGCTTAGTTCAGGGAGAGACTGAACTGATGAAGAGATGCAGGTACCTAAGTATTTGGTAGCTGTGTTTCTCCCAGTAAATTAAATTGTCTTGCTAATCTGTACTTCTCTCTCGTAAATTGGTTTGCATTAGCTTGTTCATGCAGACCTCATCTATCCCAGGTCTATGGTGATCACACCTGTGAGGGGCCTTTCCTGATGCTGCTTCAAGACGGCTCCATGCTCAGAGTTTTCACACTTTGCTTTTACTGCTTAGAACATTGGGGATGGAAAGTGGGAGGAAGGATGTAGAAACGAAAATTGGGAAAGTGGAGGGAGTGAGGGAAAGGATGGCAAGAGGGATTCAGAACAGAGTGCTAATGAAAAGTATCAAAAAAGAACTGATAATGATATACAGCCTGAAGTGTCAGGGATTTGGTGTACTGATGAGCACGATTTACACTGAAATGTGTAGGAAGGTAAGACGGGTTGATGGATGGATAGAGAAACTGATAGATACGTGATAAACTGAAGATAGCAAAGTGTCAATTGTAGTGTCTAGCTATGAAGGATATAGGTGTTTACTATAAAATCATGTCAACTTTTCTGTATGTGGAATTTTAATGATAAAATTTTGGGAGGAGAAGGAACTAAGGATTTAGTTTCCTTACATTGTCCCTCCCTTAAATCTTAATGGGTGGTATTCATATTCTGAAATTGTGTCACATCTATTCATATGCAGGTAAATATTCTTCCAGAAACTTTTCTCAAAGTAGGCATTGATACTAAATAAAGCAAAAATAAATGCAAGTTGGTGAGAATTGATGGCTGATCCCTAGGAGCTGGCATGGTGTCACTAAGTAAAACTCTTAACGAGCTACATTTCCATCCTGACGGGATAACTTAAGGGATAGCGTACAGGAACTCAGTGGAAAGATATAGCACTCCTCAGTATCACTTAAAATTTTCAGCTTTTCAGTTAAAAAGACAACTCTTTTAAACAATTCCTGTTTCCAGACCACCTTTTTGTCTTTCTCTTATTGTTATTGTTTTTTGTCTCATTATGGTTATAATATTTGTCTATTTGCCTTATGATCTGAGAAAGAAGCTGAGGATATTTAGTTTGGAGAAGACAGTATATAGGGGAGTTATGACAGTTGACTTCAGTTATCTAAGGGGTACTCAAGAGGAGAGGAAGTTGAGTCAAACAGTATTGTTCCAGAGATAGCATGAGAAACAATGTGGAGGAAACACAAGGAGACGGATTGTGGCACAGCATGAGAAAGCACCCTCCAGCAGTTAGAGCTTGAATCCATAACAAGATAGGATGAGTCCCGGCAAAGACCTCCTGCTCTGGGCAGACTCAGGCAGAGCCTGCCTGGGTGGACATCTTCAGGCAGGCCCAGAGTAACCTCTGGGACCTGGGTCAAGAAGTAATTGGAGGTCTGGCTTACCCCCAACTCCTTCCACCCCTAGCCCTCCAGGGACACAGCACTTGCATGAATGGACACCTCAGCCCTCATAGTCTCTAAGGTGGATACAGCTGTCAGAGATACTTTAGAGAGAATTCTGGTATTTGTGAGATGTTGGATAAGAAGCCCAAGAAGGCCTGTGGGTCCTTCAGAATTCAAGAATAATGTGACTCAAAATGTATAAACTTTCTTATTCAGCTGTAAGAGAAAGGGGAGGGGAAATTTAAATTTAAATTTAAATTTAAAGTTGAATAAAGGACCTAGATTGGTTGCTTAAGATTTCTGTTTGGACTTTTTGGTTATTCAGATAAAGTTTAAAACAGTTTAACGTCATTGTCTTTTTTTTCTTTTTTAAATTTTCTCCAGACAGAACTACTGTATGCTATTAATTCATAGCTTTAACCAAGTCCTTTGGGGATTTCTAAAAATTCAATTTGCCAACATGTTTTTTATTAGTCATAGACATCAAATGATTTCAGTAACAATAATATTTTCCTTTGCTTTTCTGGCATCCTCTAGCCAGGCAACCCAAGTGCTGTACTTGAATCTAATGGAGTCTGTTATGGTCTCCCTAGTAAGCAGGAGCCCCCCTCAGGGATTACTGAAAGGATAGGAAGGCTTTATAGCTTAGAGGTAAATTCCTATTACCTTGCTCTTTTCCTACTTCTCCTACAGGGTGGACAGAGGGAGGAAATCATGTATTTGTGCAGTGTTTTGAAAAGGAAATATTTATCTGTATCACATTGCTGAATAGCTTGCATTATACCAAGTCAGTGGGAATTAGGAATAATCAGGCAACTATTTATAGAAGAGTTTCAACACAGAGTTGCCAGCACTGTTTAAAATTTCTTGGTCTTTCTACACACTTTGAATCATGGCCTCGGATTCTAAAGCTGGGCTTTGTCAATTATTGGCCATGAGAAATTAGGCCGGACCCATGACATCTTCAGGCTCTAGATCCCATTTCATAGAGTTGGTGGGGATTAAATGACATAACACATAAATGACAGTACCCAATGCTATGTTTGCAATGTAGTGGATATGTCTTTCTGGTTTTTGTCATTATTCCTTGAAACACATCAGGGAAACTCTAAACTGGCCACTAAAACACTAAAGTATCTTCTCTACAGGTGACTCTGTCACACTTTACAAAAAATAAAATTTATACTTCATTGAAAGCAAAACTTTTGTCTTTTCTTTCTTCTTTTCCTCCTCCTTTTTCTTCTTCTAAATTACGTTTTCTGCCTGATTGCATTGATCTCCTCCTTACTTTGTATGGGTAGACAAAACTTAATGTCCTGAAACAGACGTACAAATAGCCTTGATCCAATCTCCTGCCAGAGCTGGCCCAACGCCTAGGCAAAGTAGGTGGCTGCCTTCCTGGAATGATATGAGGAGTGCTCTAAAGCCCTGCCTCTTGCTTCCTGTGGAATCTCTGTCTTGGGCCTGCCAGAGCACAGCTTCTTCCCATTTTGTCTGAAATCTACCCCATCCAGCCCACCCTCATTCACTTAGAGAGCATACATAACAGGTAGGTTTTGTCTCCAGAGGACCGCTGATAAAATGCTCAGTACCAAGGACGTATAAGAGAATGGTTTGAATACAGAAGGTATAGCTAGTTTTCTCCTTTCATTTCTCTTCTAACAACCCATCATTAATAATGAAACTATTAAAAGTGAGAGTAGCATTTGGATAAAACTTGGCTTAAAACATCAGTTTCACATCTGTTGTTTTGTTTTATGTTTATACTGCCTCAGGTGAATATTTTAAAAGTCCAGGGATAATGAGTATGTGCCATGGGTGTTTCTTAGGGCTCTGTGGCAAGCCTTTGATGTGGAGATCCCTGCACACCGGGTTGCACATGTGGCTTCATCATCCTTAACCTGCACTCCCAACAGCCGCTGCTCATTGAGGAAACCTAATTGTCATCTATGTTAGCGTCTCTATTTTGCAGAGGAGAGAGCTGAGGTCCCAGGGAGCTTGAGTAGATCTAATCATGGTGTCTAGTAAGGAAGTAGCTAAATTGACTTGAATCAAGGTCTTTTGATTCCAGATGCTGATTTTTATTTTCAATGGTAACATGAGGCTTCATTAATCAATAGCACCATTACTTTGTCAGGTTCGTAAAGGTAACCTTGGATAGTTACAGAGTGAGTACAAGAATAAAGTCAGTATAACAGAGTTGGTTATAAAAGAGTAGTATTGAAGTGTGATGGCAAGGCCTTTATAGCATGGGTGGTCGTGATAGGCAGGCAGCCTTCCCTTAAAGCCCTCTTTTAACAGGAAGTACTGGACTCAGGTCATTCTATATGATACATATGAGGGTTACATTTGATAGAAATAATTTTTAGGTAATTGAGATCCTGCTAACTTCAAAAAAATAAGCTGCACCAATATCTACCGGCCAACTTGCTTTCATATAGCATCAGAATATCTGTACTCAAACAAATCCATTTCTGAGATTAACGGGTACTGCTTGTACGTTCTTTCTTTATGTGAGTGTAACCCTGCCTCGACATTCTTACCCAGTAAACATTAATCAGGCTGACAACCGAGATTTTTTTTTTTAACTTCTTTATTGGGGTATAATTGCTTTACAATGGTTGCAGCCGAGATTTTTGAGAAAGAACCTACAGTGCAATAAATAGGTTTTTATACTATTAGCTGAGCACAGCACAGAACAAAATAGAGTGTTCAATAGGTCTTGTGAAAAGAAAACGTAGCCAGTGCTTGCTAAAGCCAAATCTACTTTTTGGGCTTACCATCTCAAATCACACCCTGAGAATGCAGGGAGAAGTGCACCTAAGTCACACACCTAACAGAGCCTGCTAGGAAGCCTGTTTTTCAGTCCAACACTCTCTGGCGACAGAGAAAGCACAAAGGGCCAAAGATGTATGTGAAGCAATTTCAGCTTCTCAGCCCCACCTCTACAGGTGTTGGTGACATAGGCAAACATCCATAATGGAAGAGCACAGAAATCAGAGCACAGAATATACAGGTGGTGAAAATGAATTCCTATATCTGCCTTATGACAGTGCTGCTAATCTCCTCCTTCAAATAATGAAGAGCTTTTTCTCTGCAATGACTTTATTACTGGGCAGATACTTGTTTTGTTTTTCTGTGCTCAGCACTCCTTTTGAACTTGACTAAGGCTGCCTTCTGGGAAAAAATTTGTAGCTATTGGCCATCTGTGACTTATCTTGAATCATAAAGCACAAGCATGTGTTTGAGGACTGAAAAATTAAGATCCTGAAGCACCAAGTTGCTTAAATCACCTTGAAGGGTTTTTCTGTGTGATAAAGAACCTAATTAAGTTAACCTTCCCAAGAAATATCCCTCTCCTTCAGAAACACCACTCTTCCCTAAGAGCAGTGAAATTATAGGGGATATAGGCTTAGTGAGGACAAGAGCTGGTCTCAAAACAACTTAACAAATCATAAGGAAATCTAAGTAGAGGAGATGAAAATTATCATAAGAGGAGAAATGATTCTCATATAGCATGAAATAGCTTTGTACAGTGTTTAAGAGAAATTAGAGAAAGCAGCAAAGTAGGAAGTTCTCTGTGATGTGTATTACTTTCCCATGAAATACAGTGTTCTAAAAAACTGCTGCTTTCTTAATGCAAAATTGAAACAATTTTACAGCAGAAATTTTCAAGTTTAAGGTGAAATGGATTTGATCTCATAAAAAAATATTTACGATGTTAAAAGTAAGAGACTGAGTGTATGGGTGAATGTTTTGTAAATTGCTGAGTGGCATTGTGTTAGTTAATATTGATAGTGATATTATTATTTTAGGATCTTTATAAGTAGAACTTCTGAGATGGTGGTTCTTCGCAATTAATTATTGAGCAAAGGGCTTTACGGTGATACCTATTAGTCAAATATTCTATAGGTGCAATTAAATGAGCAGTTTGTCCATTCTTTAATTTTTCAATTCCTTTAATCTGGTATATGTCTGGAAATAAAAATAATTTCATAAGAGGCAAGAATCTCAAGTCAAGTTTCTCCCTAAGAAAATTTAAAGTTTCCAGTCAGGTTCATTGCAAGCCATGTTTGACAGTTAATTTGACTAAAGACATTTAAATGCATAGGGAGAAATCACCAGGAATTAAAGCATCCAGCTTGACTCCTAGCTCAAGATGTGGTTTGTCTCTTTAACTCTTTTACTTGAAAGGGAGGATTCACTTGAATATTAAACTAATCTGACAATATAAGTTCAAGTGAGGAGAATAAATTGCTGAAGCAGATGTTGGGAAGTGACAACAGAATCAATGATACATAGTTCACGTACGCTGAGACCAACTACTTTTATCTAAAACCTCGGACAGTGTTTAACAGTTCAGTTATTATTGCTTCCTAAACATTCTCTTTTCTTGATTTTCCTGTTCTCAGTTTCTTCTCAGCTATCCACTGCAATAAATAGGAAGTCATATTGTAAAAAAAGACTCAGAGGGGATATCAAGTGCCACTAAAACTGTGTCCTGGGCTTCAGTTAGAAAAATCGAATTCTTCAAAGATGCTATAGGAACAAAGCAAACAATTGATACTCAAATAAATTACAAATATACAGTCTTGATGACTGTAGATATAACCCAATGATCAAAACTGAACTGCTTTAGGGTTCATTTGTCCAAGTGCTGCAAGGCAAGGTCACTTTGGGGGTCTCATTGCAAAGACATTTCGTAGTCCCCTCCCCAATTCTGTTCACATTCCTGATACCTTATGAATGTGTACTGATGATGCATGTGTGATAGATGACATTTTATCTAGTATTGGTGACACTGTAGTCTGTGTCCATTTGATGACAAGAAAACCACGTTTCCAATACTGCAACAAAATTTTTCTTTGCTTTTCTAAAACCTTTCAATCTGGTGATCATTAGCTTAGTCTCTCCCATAGGGCTTTCTTGCAGTTTCTGTTCTTGACCACTGGGGCAACCTGTACCATAAACCTTTAAAGATGACCCAAGATATAGCAATGGTTTGCCACACCTGAAAACTTCCATTCTAAAAGGTGTCAGTCCTGCTCTGTGAAGGTGGCTGAACATTTGGGGAAACATTAAGCAATATTTACAACCTAAATTCAGTTTCACTCCTCATAATCCAGCTATGATTTTAGTTAAAATTTTTGGGTCTTTTGTGTGTGTGTGTGTGTTTGTGTGTGTGCGATTTAACCCAGCAGGCTTTTTTTTTTTTAACATCTTTATTGGAGTATAATTGCTTTACAATGGTGTGTTAGTTTCTGCTGTAAAACAAAGTGAATCAGCTATACGTATACATATATCCCCATATCTCCTCCCTCTTGTGTCTCCCTTCCACCCTCCCTATCCCAAGAGGGATAGTTGGCCACAAAGCACTGTTGGCCACAAAGCACTGAGCTGATCTCCCTGTGCTATGCAGCTGCTTCCCACTAGCTATCTATTTTACATTTGGTAGTGTATATATGTCCATGCCACTCTCTCACTGCATCCCAGCTTACACATTCCCCTCCCTGTGTCCTCAAGTCCATTCTCTACATCTGTGTCTTTATTCCTGTCCTGCCCCTAGGTTCCTCAGAACTATTTTTTTTTCTTTTATAGATTCCATATATATGTGTTAGCATACGGTATTTGTTTTTCTCTTTCTGCCTTACTTCACTCTGTAAGACAGTCTCTAGGTCCATCCACCTCACTACAAATAACTCAATTTCGTTTCTTTTTATGGCTGAGCAATATTCCATTGTATATATGTACCACATCTTCTTTATCCATTCATCTGTCGATGGACACTTAGGTTGCTGCCATGTCGTGGCTATTGTAAATAGAGCTGCAATGAACATTGTGCTACATGCCTCTTTTTGAATTATGGTTTTCTCAGGGTATATGCCCAGTAGTGGGATTGCTGGGTCATATGGCAGTTATATTTTTAGTTTTGTAAGGAACCTTAATACTGTACTCCATAGTGGCTGTATCAATTTACATACCCACCAGCAGTGCAAGAGGGTTCCCTTTTCTCCACACCCTCTCCAGCATTAACTGTTTGTAGATTTTTTGATGATGGCCATTCTGACTGGTGTGAGGTGATACCTCATTGCAGTTCTGATTTGTATTTCTCTACTGATTAGTGATGTTGAGCATCCTTTCATGTGTTTGTTGGCAATCCATATATCTTCTTTGGAGAAATGTCTATTTAGGTCTTATGCCCATTTTTGAATTGGGTTTTTTTTTTTTAATATTGAGCTGCATGAGCTGCTTGTAAATTTTGGAGATTAATCCTTTGTCGGTTGCTTCGTTTGCAAATATTTTCTCCCATTCTGAGGGTTGTCTTTTCATCTTGCTTATGGTTTCCTTTGCTGTGCAAAAGATTTCAAGTTTCATTAGGTGCCATTTGTTAATTTTTGGTTTTATTTCCATTTCTCTAGGAGGTGGGTCAAAAAGGATCTTGTGATTTATGTCAAAGAGTGTTCTGCTTATGTTTTCCTCTAAGGGTTTTATAGTGTCTGGCCTTACATTTAGGTCTTTAATCCATTCTGAGTTTATTTTTGTGTATGGTGTTAGGGAGTGTTCTAATTTCATTCTTTTACATGTAGCTGTCCAGTTTTCCCAGCACCACTTATTGAAGAGGCTGTCTTTTCTCCATTGAATATTCTTGCCTCCTTTTTCAAAGCTAAGGTGACCATAGTTGCATGGGTTTATCTCTGGGCTTTCTATCCTGTTCCATTGATCTATATTTCTGTTTTTGTCCAGTACCATACTGTCTTGATTACTGTAACTTTGTAGTATAGTCTGAAGTCAGGGAGCCTGATTCCTCCAGCTCCGTTTTTCTTTCTCAAGACTGCATGGCTATACGGGGTCTTTGTGTTTCCATACAAATTGTGGAATTTTTTGTTTTAGTTCTGTGAAGAATGCCATTGGTAGTTTGATAGGGATTGCATTGAATCTGTAGATTGCTTTGGTACTCTAGTCATTTTCACAATGTTGATTCTTCCAATCCAATAACATGGTATATCTCTCCATCTGTTAGTCTTGTCTTTAATTTCTTTCATCAGTATTTTATAGTTTTCTGCATACAGGTCTTCTGTCTCCTTAGGTAGGTTTATTCCTAGATATTTTATTCTTTTTGTTGCAAGGGTAAATGGGAGTGTTTCCTTAATTTCCCTTTCAGATTTTTCATTGTTAGTGTATAGGAATGTAAGAGATTTCTGTGCATTAATTTTGTGTCCTGCTACTTTACCAAATGCACTGATTAGCTCTAGTAGTTTTCTGGTAGCATCTTTAGGATTCTCTATGTATAGTATCATGTCATCTGCAAGCAGTCACACTTTTCCTTCTTCTTTTCTGATTTGGATTCTTTTATTCCTTTTTCTTCTCTGATTGCTGTGGCTAACACTTCCAAAACTATGTTGAATAATAGTGGTGACAGTGGGCAACCTTGTCTTGTTCCTCATCTCAGTGGAAGTAGTTTCTGTTTTTCACCATTGAGAACGATGTTGGCTGTGGGTTTGTCATGTATGGCCTTTATTATGTTGAGATAAGTTCCCTCCATGCCCACTTTCTGGAGGGTTTTTATCATAAATGGGTGTTGAATGTTGTCAAAAGCTTTTTCTGCATCTATTGAGATGATCATATGGTTTTTCTCCTTCAATTTGTTAATATGGTTTATCACATTGATTGATTTGTGTATATTGAAGAATCCTTGCATTCCTGGGATAAAACCCACTTGATCATGGTGTATGATCCTTTTAATGTGCTGTTGGATTCTGTTTGCTAGTATTTTGTTGAGGATTTTTGCATCTATGTTCATCAGTGATAATGGCCTGTAGTTTTCTTTCTTTGTGACATCTTTGTCTGGTTTTGGTATCAGGGTGATGGTGGCCTCGTAGAATGAGTTTGGGAGTGTTCCTCCCTCTGCTATATTTTGGAAGAGTTTGAGAAGGATAGGTGTTAGCTCTTCTCTAAATGTTTGATAGAATTCACCTGTGAAGCCATCTGGTCCTGCACTTTTGTTTGTTGGAAGATTTTTAATCACAGTTTCAATTTCAGTGTTTGTGATTGGTCTGTTTATATTTTCTCTTTCTTCTTAGTTCAGTCTCAGAAGGTTGTGTTTTTCTAAGAATTTGTCCTTTTCTTCCAGGTTGTTCATTTTATTGGCATATAGTTGCTTGTAGTAATCTCTCATGATCCTTTGTATTTCTGCAGTGTCAGTTGTTACTTCTTTTTCATTTCTAATTCTATTGATTTGAGTCTTCTCCCTTTTTTTCTTGATGAGTCTGGCTAATGGTTTAACAATTTTGTTTATCTTCTCAATGAACCAGCTTGTAGTTTTATCGATCTTTACTATTGTTTCCTTCCTTTCTTTTTCATTTATTTCTGATCTGATCTTTATGATTTCTTTCCTTCTGCTAACTTTGGGGGTTTTTTTGTTCTCTTTTCTCTAATTGCTTTCAGTGTAAAGTTAGGTTATTTATTTGAGATTTTTCTTGTTTCTTGGGGTAGGGTTGTATTGCTATAAACTTCCCTCTTAGAGCTGCTTTTGCTGCATCCCATAGGTTTTGGGTCATCATGTTTTCATTGTCATTTGTTTCTAGGTATTTTTTTATTTCCTCTTTGATTTCTTCAGTGATCACTTGGTTATTTAGTAGTGTATTGTTTAGCCTCCGTGTATTTGTATACTTTACATTTTTTTCCCTGTAATTGATATCTAGTCTCAAAGCGTTGTGTTTGGAAAAGATACTTGAGACGATTTCAGTTTTCTTAAATTTACCAAGGCTTGATTTGTGACCCAAGATATGATCTATCCTGGAGAATGTTCCATGAGCACTTGCGAAGAAAGTGTATTCTGTTGTTTTTGGATGGAATATCCTATAAACATCAATTAAATCCATCTTATTTAATGTGTCATTTAAAGCTTACGTTTCCTTATTTATTTTCATGTTGGATGATCTGTCCATTAGTGAAAGTGGGGTGTTAAAGTCCCCTATTATGATTGTGTTACTGTTGATTCCCCCTTTGATGGCTGTTAGCATTTGCCTAATGTAGTGAGGTGCTTCTATGTTCGGTGCATGAATATTTACAATTGTTATATCTTCTTCTTGGAGTGATCCCTTGATCATTATGCAGTGTACTTCTTTGTCACTTGTAATAGTCTTTAAAGTCTATTTTGTCTGATATGAGAATTGCTACTCCAGCTTTCTTTTGATTTCCATTTGCATGGAATAGCTTTTTCCATCCCATCACTTTCAGTCTGTTTGTGTCCCTAGGTCTGAAGTGGGTCTCTTGTAGACAGCATATATATGGGTCTTATTTTTGTATCCATTCAGCCAGTCTCTGTCTTTCAGTTGGAGCATTTAATCCATTTACATTTAAGGTAATTATCGATATGTATGTTCCTATTACCATTTTCTTAATTGTTTTGGGTTTGTTTTTTTATATCTTTTCCTTCTCTTGTGTTTCCTGGCTAAAGAATTTCCTTTAGCATTTGTTATAAAGCTGGTTTGGTGGTGCTGACTTTTCTTAGCTTTTGCTTGTCTGTAAAGGTTTTAATTTCTCCATCGCATCTGAATGAGATCCTTGCTGGGTAGAGTAATCTTGGTTGTAGGCTTTTCCCTTTTATCACTTTAAATAGTCCCGCCACTACCTTCTGACTTGCAGAGTTTCTGCTGAGAAATCAGCTGTTAACCTTATGGGGATTCCCTTGTTTGTTATTTGTTGTTTTCCCTTGCTGCTTTTCATATTTTTTCTTTGTATTTAATTTTTGATAGCTTGATTAATATGTGTCTTGGTGTGTTTCTCCTTGGATTTATCCTGTATGGGACTCTCTGCACTTTCTGGACTTGATTGACTATTTCCTTTCCCATATTAGGGAAGTTTTCAACTATAACCTGTTCAAATATTTTCTCAGTCCCTTTCTTTTTCTCTTCTTCTTCTGGGACCCCTATAATTCGAGTGTTGGTGCATTTAATGTTGTCCCAGAAGTCTCTGAGACTGTCCTCAATTCTTTTCATTCTTTTTTCTGTATTCTGCTATGTGGTAGTTGTTTCCACTATTTTATCTTCCAGATCACTTATCCATTCTTCTGCCTCAGTTTTTCTGCTATTGATTCCTTCTAGAGAATTTTTAATTTCATTTATTGTGTTGTTCATCATTGTTTGTTTGCTCTTTAGTTCTCTAGGTCCTTGTGAAATGTTTCTTGTAATTTCTCCATTCTATTTCCAAGATTTTGGGTCATCTTTACTGTCATTACTCTGAATTCTTTTTCAGGTAGACTGCCTGTTTCCTCTTCACTTGTTTGGTCTGTTGGGTTTTTACTTTGCTCCTTCATCTGCTACATATTTCTCTGTCTTCTCATTTTGCTTAACTTACTGTGTTTGGGTTCTCCTTTTCGCAGGCTGCAGGTTCATAGTTCCCGTTGTTTTTGGTGTCTGCCCCCAGTGGCTAAGGTTGGTTCAGTGGGTTGTGTAGGCCTCTTGGTGGAGGGGACTGGTTCCTGTGTTTTGGTGGATGAGGCTGGATCTTGTCTTTCTGGTGGGCAGGACCTCGTCCGATGGTGTGTTTTGGGGTGTCTGTGAACTTATTATGATTTTAGCCTCTTTGCTAATGGTGGGGCTGTGTTCCTGTCTTGCTAGTTGTTTGGCATGGGGTGTCCAGCACTGGAGCTTGCTGGTCGTTGAGTTGAGCTGGGTCTTAGCATTGAGATGGAGATATCTGGGAGAGCTTTCACTGTTTGATATTATGTGGGGCCATGAGGTCTCTGGTGGACAAATGTCCTGAACTCAGCTCTACCACCTAAGAGGCTCTGGCCGGAGCACCAAGACCCTGTCAGCCACATGGCTTAGAAGAAAAGGAAGAAAAAAAAAGAAAGAAGGAAAAGAATAAAATAAAATAAATAAAGTTATTAAAATTAAAAAAAATATTATTAAAAATAAAAAAGTAATTGAAAGAAAGAAAGAAAGAAGAGTGCAACCGAACCAATAAACAAATCCACCCATGGTAACAAGCACTAAAAATTATAAAAAACAAAAACAAAAACAAAACCCGACAGACAGAACCCTAGGACAAATGGTAAAAGCACATCTATACAGACAAAAGCACACAAAGAAGCATACACATACACACTCACAAAAAGAGAAAAAGGAAATATATATATATATATATATATAAAACAAAGGAAGAGAGCAACCAAATCACTAATCAAATCTACCAATGATAATAAGCTCTAAATACTAAACTATGATAAACATAAAACCAGAAAGAAATTAGATGCAGGAAGCAAACCCCAAGTCTACAGTTGCTCCCAAAGTCCACTGCCTCAATTTTGGGATGATTCATTGTCTATTCAGGTATTCCACAGATGCAGGGTACATCAAGTTGATTGTGGAGATTTAATCCGCTGCTCTTAACACTGCTGGGAGAGATTTCGCTTTCTCCTCTTTGTTTGCACAGCTCCTGGGGTCCAGCTTTGGATTTGGCCCCGCCTCTGCATGTAGGTCGCCTGAGGGCGTCTGTTCCTGCCCGGACAGGACGGAGTTAAAGTAGCAGCTGATTTGGGGGCTCTGGCTCACTCAGGCTGGGGGGAGGGAGGGGTACGGAATGTGGGGCGAGCCTGCGGCAGCAGAGGCCAATGTGACGTTGCAACAGCCTGAGGCATGCCGTGTGTTCTCCTGGGGAAGTTGTCCCTGGATCACGGGACCCTGGCAGTCACAGGCTGCACAGGCTCCTGGGAGGAGAGGTGTGGATAGTGACCTGGGCTTGCACACAGGCTTCTTGGTGGCTGCAGCAGCAGCCTTAGCATTTCATGCCCGTCTCTGGTGTCTGCACTGGTAGCCGCAGCTCGCGACTGTCTCTGGAGCTCGTTTAGGTGGTGCTCTGAATCCCCTCTCCTCACGCACCCCAAAACAATGGTCTCTTGCCTCTTAGGCAGTTCCAGGCTTTTTCCCGGACCCCCTCCCAGCTAGCTGTGGCGCACTAGCCCCCTTCAGGCTGTGTTCATGCAGCCGACCCCAGTCCTTTCCCTGGGATCTGACCTCCAAAGCCCAAGCCTCAGCTCCCACCCACCACCCGCCCCGGTGGGTGAGCAGACAAGCCTCTCAGACTGGTGAGTGCTGGTCAGCACTGATCCTCTGTGCGGGAATGTCTCCACTTTGCCCTCTGCACCCCTGTTGCTGCGCTCTCCTCCGTGGCTCTGAAGCTTCCCCGTCCCACCCAGCCCCCATCTGTGCCAGTGAAGGGGCTTCTTAGTGTGTAGAAACTTTTCCTCCATCACAGCTCACTCCTAGAGGTGCAGGTCCCATCCGTACTCTTTTGTCTCTGCTTTTTCTTTTTTCTTTTGCCCTACCCAGGAACGTGGGGAGTTTCTTGCCTTTTGGCAAGTCTGAAGTCTTCTGCCAGTGTTCAGTAGGTGTTCTGTAGGAGTTGTTCCACATGTAGATGTATTTTGGATGTATTTGTGGGGAGGAAGGTGATCTCCATGTTTCACTCCACCACCATCTTGAAGGTACCCCCCAGTTTTTATGGTCTTGTCCTCCACTATTTAGAGAAGCTGTCTTGTTTATGTCATGAAGCCACATTTCACAGGTGGTGAGATAAGGATATTTGGATTTATGTATAGTTACTTCAATAGTCCTTAAAACAAAAGTTTAATTTCAGAATCTGATGCTGCATGTGAATCGACTTTTGTGCATTCAAGATGATGTTGCAAAGGCATAACCCCACTGAAAGAGGCATTGTGAATAGTATGCAAAGAGTCAAGGGTTGTGGGGGAGGGAAGGTGTGACAATCATTGGAACTTTTGCTCTGTAGATATTTGGAAGTTTCAGATTGCATATTTCAACAAGTCTAGACAAATGTCTTTGTTTTAAGACAAGTCACCAGATATGGATTGTTCTTTGGTTTTTTGGACTCAAGAGTCTGTCTCTCTTATTTCACTCTCTTGCAAGGTGTTTTCTCTAATTCCATTAAGAAAGCTAGCAGTGAAAAGATAGCATATGAATCTAAACTTCCAAACAGGAGTCTTTAAGTAGATCTCAAAGTCCTATCTGGTAGACCTCTAAGCCTGTTCCCATCAACACACCCTTGTTTCTGAGATAGGCGAGGATAAAGCATAGGGAGGGGAACATGTGTACTGGGCTTAAAGCTACTTGCCTCATCTCTCCCTATTGACTTCTGGTGTCACACTTTCCAGAGTCTGAGACTGATTGTAAGATTTAGGGATAATCAGATGTGTTGTTCATCAGGAACAAGTTGAAGATTTCTCAAGTTAGACAGATGGTGAGTTGTCTGTTCTGGTCCTGACCCAGAAAACCCACAGGAGCAATATTTGGTCAATGCTTCTTTAGATTTGAACTTCCAGGTCATCCTTAGTAATAGTGGGAACAACACTGACTTGACAGGAGACCACCCAGATCTGGAAATGTCATGTCCCCAGAAATACATCCTTGGGACACCCTGGACTGAATCTAATCCCCTCTAGATAAGAATGAGGCTGACTCAGTGCCAGTCAAGCCTTTATGAAACTAAAGTTTAGGAGATGCACAGCAAGTAAATACTTTTTAACTATCTAAAAGAATGGATAGATGAATAATATGCTCCCTAATTTTGCTCAAATATCATGTGTTGAAGTTAAAACTGACAGCTACTTTCTCTAATTTCAGTTCTATAGTGCCTTATCTGAAGTGACAATATCAATTACTGAGTCACAAATGCGCTTGGCTTTTCAACTGAAGACAATTTTTTTTTCTTTTTAATTGTCATAAAAAGCACGTGACATAAAATTTATTATCACAATCATTTCTAAGTATACAGTCCAGTAGTGCTAAATATATGCACATTGTTGTGCAACTAATCTCCAGAACTGTTTTATTTTGCAGAACTGAGACTCTTATACCCATTATATAACAACTCATCATTTCCCCCTCCTACTTTCTGTTTCTATGAATTTGACTACTCTCATACCTCACATAAGTGGAATTATACAGTATTTGTCTTTTTCTTATTGGCTTGCTTCACTTAGCATAGTGTCCTCAAGTTTCATCCATGTTGTAGCATGTGTCAGAATTTCCTTCCTGTTAAAGGCTGAATAATATTCCATTGAACATATGTATCAGATTTTGTTTGTCCATTCAACCACTGAAGGACACATGTTGCTTGTACCTCTTGTCTTTGTGTTGAAGACATTTCTTGAAATAGCGATCATAGTAGTACGGTAATCACTTGTCTTTCCTAGATGAACTGAAACTTTTAATTACAAATTGCATTTTCATTTACTAAAAATGTTTACTTTTTGTTTTTGTTGTCAACCAGGAACATTTGTCCCAAAGTGGGAAGTCATTTAGAAGCCATCTCAGGTATTATTAAATGATTTTGGTAAGATTTCTATCACAGATTTCTAAATTAGGCATTTATTTTATATCTGACATAGGGCCTTCCTCCTTTTTAATAAAGGAAAGGCCAATGATACTGTCAATATGACTTACAACTCTTTTGTTAGGAAATGTAAAACCCCACTGACAAACAGCCCTGGGATCATCAGGCAGATATAACTCAAGAATGCAGTAGCCTAAGAAATAGGTAAATTTTAATTTTATTTATTTTTATATTTATTTTTTTATTTTTGGCTGTGTTGGGTCTTCGTTTCTGTGCAAGGGCTTTCTCTAGTTGCGGCAAGTGGGGGCCACTCTTCATCGCGGTGCGCGGGCCTCTCACTATCGCGGCCTCTCTTGTTGCGGAGCACAGGCTCCAGATGCGCAGGCTCAGTAGTTGTGGCTCATGGGCCTAGTTGCTCCGCGGCATGTGGGATCCTCCCAGACCAGGGCTCGAACCCGTGTTCCCTGCATTGGCAGTCAGATTCTCAACCACTGCGCCACCAGGGAAGCCCAGAAATAGGTAAATTTTGATAGATACTTAGTGGTTGTTAGAAAAGCAGCACGGAGGAGCAGATGATTATCAGACAAGCTAATTCAGTGATGAGCCTCTCTCTTTCAACTACCCTTTCAAAAAGGGGCTGTTAAGGCTTCCCCTCCTGCTCTATACGTTGACATCTGCGTATCAGAGCCATCTGAGGAGTTTTGAAAAAAAATACATCGGCTCAAGCTTCTCTCTACTTCTACTCAATCAGAATTGGAAAGAGTTTGGGTATGGGGTTAATAATCTGGTTTTTAAGCTTTCTGGTTGGTTCTGATATGCATATCTGTATAGGTTGACTGGAGGAGTACCTATAGATAAGAGCCAAGTGCTGGCCACAAAGGCAGTATGAGTTTCCTGTGGACATTTGTGTGCTCAGACATCCGAGGGCAGGCAGGAATGTGCGTTGGGGAATTGGGAGAGCAGCAACCACAGTAAGCTGCAGATGGGGAGGTTTGCATGGGGGCTTGGTCCACAAAACGTCTATTTTTTCTTTAGTTTACCGGTTTCAGCTGTAGAAAGAAAGGAACTAGTTGGAGCAAAAGAATCTCTGGTTTTGGAAATCATACTATCCTATGGCAGTGCACTTAAGGAATTTGTGAAGTACATCAGCTTCCATTCTTAGGGTAAATATGAAGAGATAGTAATCAAAGTACCAAAGGGCACCAAGCCATTCAGAGCTCCAGCACTCCCTCCCTCCCAGACTTGGTGAAAAACACCTCAGTCCCTCTGATTTCTGAACTCCCTTGAAACTCTTTGCAGGTCATAGCAGCTGAGGAAAATTCCCACACCTGCTTTCACACTCGTTGCATTGTTCAAAGTTATTTCATCAACTTTCATAAGCGTCAAAGAAATGTAGCAGGAAAATTTTAAGTTCTGTTCCCAAGTCTGTCAACAACACAGAAATCTGAGGCGAGTGCCTTGATATTCACTCTCTAATGACAAATGGAATTTTTGAAACCACCTGAGGGTTTACATATGGATGAATTAACTCATTCTGATTAAATGATTTGAGCCTCGAATGTTCAGGGTGAGGTGGGGAACAGACACAATGAAAAGGACACTTCAGGAAAATCTCCTTTTTTTTAGCTTTAAAATTATATATTCTTTTTCTTTTTTAAAAGTAATTCAAGATTTTTTAAAAAAGGAACCTGTGCTTCTTAAATGTTCTAAATCCCTTGATAATCCCCATGTGCACTTAACACACATTCACACACACACACACACAGTAGAAAAGAAAAAGAAACATCATTTTTGTGGCACAAAACACCTCAAAGATCTTTGCTGGCTAGCTTAATTTTTGTGCATTATAGGGGGAAAAAAACTTTATGGGACCTCAAAGTACTCCAAGGTAACGCCAAGCTATTCCAATATATGAAAAGGGGGAATCTTAAGTTGACTGAGAGGCTTAATGTGGAGTATAGTTCCTAGACAGGCTTTGATCATTTATTTCTGTTTATTTTTTTTTTCTATCTGAAACTGGAGTCACACTGTGCATAATTTTAAAGAGAGAAAAGATGGTATCTAATTGCTTCTCTCTTATTTTCCAATGGGATTGTTATTACTATCTTCTATGATAAAGTAAATGAGGGAAAATCTGTGAATTAGATAAGAAATTATACTAGAGGTGACATTTCTATCAAGCTGGGGGAGCCAAGTGAGCATATCAACAAGGGTTGAATGTTTCTACTGGACTAATCCCAATTTTCCAAGTGCATAAACTACTAGAAAACTTTTTAGTCTAAGACTTTTGAGGATATGTTTTTCTGACCAGGTTAAAATTTTCCAAAGTAGATAAAATTTTAAGAAAGAATCAAGCTCATTAGAAAGAGCTGGCTTTGTGAGATCCTCAATAATAATTTAGTTCAACAAACATTATCTACTATGTGCCAGCCTCTAAACTAGATGCTAGAAATACAAAGGTAAAGCATAATCCCTTCTCTTTGGAAGCTGTTGTCTTGTGAAATAAACAAATATATAACAAAGTTTCAATATAATGTTTTATGGCAGAGTATGTATAGGGTCCTTTGGGAGCACAGAGGAGGGACACTTAACCCTGCCTGGAGGGTCAGATAAGGTTTCCTAGAGGAGATATTGACTTAGCTGAATCTTGAAACACAAATAGGAGTGAGATAAGTGAAGTAAGGGGTATGTAGACAAGGTTATTTGAGTATGCTCAAGACTGAGGTTCATAAACATTGTCTATGTAGGAATCCTCATGAGGTCAAGCTCAAGATATCAAGATAAAAAGCAAGAGTGATAAAGGCTAGATTATGCATGATCTGTTATACAGTTCTGGGAAGTTTGGGCTTTATTTTCCAGAGAATGGAAGTATTTTAGACTTGGACAAATGCATGCTATAGATAGATCACCCTCATGGCCTGAGGTGAGTAGAATTTTAAGGGAGAAAGTCTAGATACAGGGATTTCAGTTATAAAAGCATTTCAATGGTCCAAATGAACTGAGGAGTAATAGGAAGACAAAAATATTTAGGAAGTAATATTTGATTGAATGATTGGCTCTGTGTTGGTGGGGTGGTTTGGGGAGGGGGTAGTGGTGAAATGGAAAGTATTGAATTCCATCATGCAGTGACTTTCAAACTTGATGTATGATTTCCAAACTTTAGTGTCTATAAGAAGTACCTAGTGAGTTTGTTAAAATGGCAATCCAGACTATGGATCAATATGACAGACTGGATTGATTTGAGGACTCATCCTTTCCACTCAAGTCATATGGTAACACAGAAAAATACATTACAGATCTAAAAACATATATATATATATATATATATATATATATATATATATATATATATATATATATATGGCTCCAAATCTGGAAGGTAAAATATATATCTGGGTCTTAAAAATGCAATGGAAACTCAAAGCAAGTAATCTTGAACAGGAGTGGAAATGAAGCAGCCTGCAGGGATATTGTGAGCAGACATAAACCTTTAGGGGTGGGAGTTGTCATGGTCAGTTAGGAATGGGAGTCAAGCTTTGTAGGCCTTGTGCACACAGGTAGGAACTGGAACAGGGCTGTCCTTCCCCCTGCATATTCCCTTGAGCTAGGAAGAGGCTTTTCAGTTGGGAAAAATGGCTAAAAAGATACCACCTACCAGTTCAGGGACAATGCAAGAATGGAGGAAATGTGTGGCAAAGAATCATCCTGGAGAAATATGAATCTCAAATCCATGTCATGTATGGTGTGTGATTCTGATTCATACTTGTCAGACAGAAACTGTTAGCCAAAAATACTTTTTAAAACGGTTCAGAAATAATGAAACATGAAGGGTTCTAAGAGAGGCAAACTTGGAACTGAATGTTTGGAGCCCCCATGGAAGCTATTCCCACTGAAGATAAGCTCACAGACCAAAATCACAAGGCACAAAAGTTGACTTACTGCAATGAGTGAGAGGATGTCAGTATACGCAACAAATAGAAGAACTCACACCCAGGAACTATTGACAATAGAGGAATTAAAGGGGTTTTAATGTTCAAAAATAATTTTGAGACTCTTATGACAAAAATAAGGGATTATAGAGAAAAAGAAAAAGTATGCAAAAGAGCCAAGCAAAAATTTGAAAATAAAAACTATGATCATTGCAAAATGTATGTGTTAAAAGACAAGAGACTTAGGACATTGGTAGACAATCTGGGGATTCATGAGAACCTTCAGAAATGAAGAGATGGGAAATATGGAAGAGCGTTTAAGAAACATAGGGTAGGGAGGAGAATCTCCAAGGTAAGTCTAACATGTTTTCCAGAAAGAAAGAAGAGAGAATGAAGGAGAGGCAGTATCTGAGGTAAAAATGGTGGAACATTTTCCAGAAATTAAGATAGAATTCCTTAGGCTTAAAAATTACATTGAGTTCTAGCAGGAAAAGTTTAAAATAGGCATCATGGGTCCTACTTCTAGAGATTCTAATTCACCAAATACTTATTACTATAAATATTTACAACCTTCAGAATCTCATGGCAGACCTAGAATCTGTTATTATTACACAGAGTTCTCTGGCACCCCTGTTGGTAAATTGCGTGAGATACACCAATAGCTAGACAGGCATGTGGGCTCAGGGCAAATCATTTTACATAACTGGGAGCTATGTGGTCATATCCAAATGTTAACAGGAAGGATCTAGTGAAAGGGTGAGTTTAAATATACAAGAAAGAAGTGAATAGTTGATATTCTAAGATTCCTGAGATGGTGCGAGAATGGGATCTAAAACCAGATGGGTGTTAACCCAGAAGAAGTAGGTACGCCTATATGTGTGGTGGTAGGATGGAGAAGAGTCCTGTCTGATAACCTTTCTAGGATAACTTTTAGCTCTAAAAGATAGAGAGGTACGAGAATCAAAGCACTCCCTGTGCTGACCCCTGCTGCATATGGTTCTTATTTGTAAACCACTGAGACCAATTTAAATACAAAACAAATTTACTGCCGAGAAACTTGGAGAATCAAACTGGGAAACGTGCTGGTCACAAGGGAGACTTTGCAGCAGCCAGAACAGCAAACACTCGACAGAACTAGTTCAGAGTTGCAGGCAGCGCAGCCTGCAAGTCCTTCATTACGGCCCTGAATGAGGGATGCTCCCTACAGCTCCTGCTACCCCTGCCTCTGCTGCTTTGGAAACTGAAATTTGCTCCGGCCCCTAGGAATCCTCCCTGACTTTTTCTGTGCGTCTTCAACTCCCAATTCACAGTGCAGGGAATGTGCATCTGGTTGGTCGTATTCCTTCACTCTGGCTGCAAGGGAACCTGGAAGGTAATCTGGCCTGCTTGGCCCGGTGGCTCTGCTTTTGTTGAAGACCTACATAATGGAGAATTCCCCCTCTTAGGTAAGGGGATTAGAATTCTAGGCAGCTCAAAATGTCCTCTGAGATTGCTGCTGCATCCCATGGAGCACCTTGGTAGGAATTAGTAAAAGTTGCCCCATGGAGATAGGTGCATCTTTGTGTTAGCCATGAGAGTATCTTTTGAGAGAATTTTTAAAATACCCATTCCTCTAGGGGATCCTTTACCGAGTCAAGGTGCTCAGCTAGGCGAGTAGGACGTAGCTGGATACTAGTCAACACTTGCCAGTCAGCTGGGTGGCCTTGTTCACAGAATAACCTACCCAGCTATACTCAATATTCCTGATGGCTCTACACCTGCCAAAGGTAAGGGGATTAAATGTGATCATGAAACCACATCACAGAATTGGCAGACTTAGGCGGCAGCACTGATCCCACGCTGTATAATCCTTAAAGGCATAAACTATTGCTTCACAGTCAATCGGCAAATGTTATCAGAAAAGGCAGATAAATTCCCTTTTTTACTCTTGTTGCTATTTTCTGAGTGCAGATGTCTGGCCAAGTATGATAAATTCAAGTGACCTTATTTTGACTCAAGATTCGAAGGGTCTTACTTGGCTTTTCTGAGTCCTGTCTTGAGAGATTCTTCTTCACAAGAAATTTTTCTTAGCTTAGAACATCCTGAGCTGTCGGTCTTGATTCAGGCTAGGAAACAGGACTGGCTTTAGGAAAATGTATTACTGAGAAGTTGAAGATTTGTTTCCTCTCCCTCCACCTTGTATCTCTCCCACCTCTCATGGGTCTTGCGTGTCTCTAACCCAAGTCAGGTATAAATTAATCATTTGGTGACATTTTGATTTTTACAAGCTGAAGAAACTTAAGGCCAAGAGAATGAATCTCTAATGATGGAAATTAGGTATACTAGGCAGTAGAGAAAGGTTCTCTCGGGGGTACTGAAATCACAACATCCCAGGAAAACCAGCTCTTTCTGTATTCTTGTATTCATGAGGCTGACTATCTTCCAGAAATTCTCCAAAACAGAGGTGAGCCAGGGCTATGACTACCCTAGATCAGAGTGGGCCCCTAGCAATAAGACAGATGCAGCCAGCGTCCAGCCCCTGTGGCTGTGCCGTGGGCTGTGGCTTGGCTGGGAGTGCCATGAAGGTGAAATAGTAGGTAGAAATTCCAGCTCAAGTATTAAGGCACAATAAGGCAATCTGTACTTACTAATTTCAAATAAATTCGAGGTAGGAAATAAGTATTTCTAATGTTTACACAGAAGCTTTTATCTCAGGGTAGGTGGTGAATTGCTCTATTGAATGTCCTAGCTTCCATGTGAAATTTACGTAACTAAAGTTTTTCCAGTTTCTACAATGGACCCCACCTTTCTTCCCAAAATGAACTAAGTGTCTCTGCAGTAATAATGAGAGTTGACACTTATTCAGTGTTTTCTCTATGTCAGGCACTATTCTAAGCACTTTACTTATATTAACTCACGAGAATGTCATAAGAATTCTACACGGTAGAGACTCTTATTAGCATCCTTATTTTTCAGTTGAGGAAACTGAGGCACAGAAGATTGGCCAAGGCAAGTGGCAGAGATTAGGTAAGAGGACATACATACCTACTAAGTGGCAGAGGTGGATTTTGAACCCCAAAAGTTGGCTCCAGGTCTGGGTTCTTATGCCACAATGACTCTGGAAAGGAAAGCAACCCAGGCTTTCCAGGAAGAAAGGATGAACGCTAGAGGAAGTAGGGTCAGGTATGAATAGCCAAAGGATGGGAGGAAAATGTGGATTGAGAAAGGGAAAGTACGGATATGGAAACAGACTCAGGGGACTAGGGAATTCAGATTTCACTCTCAAGTTGGACAAATGCTGAACTCCTCTGTAGTCCATCTGTTGTGAAGTTGTTTCATGACCCTCAGAATAAAAGAACTTGGGAGTCTACGACTATGTTGAGGGTTTACTACAGGACAATTTAAGGAGGATGCAGAAATGCTTCCTAGACTGCAACCATGAGAAAGAACCAGGTCCATGCTTAGGAGTAGCAAAGACAAGAAAACAGCTGTCACTCAACAGTTTGGCCACCTAATATATAGAAAAGGAAAATCAACTTAAAATGAAAAAGAATAAAAGAAATTTGTTATTTAGTGGGGTTATTAAAGGAAGACCAATTACAGGTATATGTTGTCCTCCTGAGTGAAAATACCTTTGTCCTCTTCAAGTCAGCTTAAAAATAAAACACAACCAAAAAGGCCAGACCTCCCTCACTCACTTCTTATTACTTCCTATGGTTTGATCCTCCCATGATGTTGGTAGAGATGTAAAACTCAGGTCTTAATGAGCCTCAGTAGTGGCTCCAGAATTTCTAGACAAGAGGCTTTGGGGCCAGTAATCCAGATGGCTGGGTGTGACCAGGGCACCGGTCTAAGCCTGTGCTTGCATAGAAAGTACACTGTGTTAAGTTAGCTCATAGTTTTATCTGGGGTGGCTTGGGGGATGAGGGCACTTTGCTCTCCAAGCTGCCCTGTGCTGCTGTCCCTGATAGGCATACTGCAGAAGAAATGTCTCTAGCCTTACAACCACTTCCTTCAAATCTTCTCCAATAAGGTCAGCACATATGTATGAATGCATGTTGCCTGAAGACAAATACTGCTTCACATTTCTAACCAGACATTCCAAATCCTCTGGCTGTAGACAGCTTGTTCACTTGAACCCTTCATAGGTTTTCTTTTCCAGAAACACAAGCCACATTGTCCAGAAGAAACAAATTCATGGCATACAACCAGAGGGAACAAGATTTATTCACTAAAAAAATCTCCCCATTCCTGTTCGGATCCCACTCCTGTTTGAATCTGAATTTCTAATGAGAAAATGAAAATGGGGGCAACTGAGGCGTTAGAAACAAACAGGCCCACAAAAGAAACAATCTTATCAATGCCAATTGATACCTGCATTTACAAATTTGAAAGATGTTATCACAAAAGGCGTACCAACTCACATTCTTACAAGGTATTTAAGAGTGCATATCTCCTAGCCTATCCTGTTTTTTTTTTTTCTCTCTTTTTTTTTTTATTGAAGTATAATTGCTTTACAATGGTGTGTTAGTTTCTGCTTTATAACAAAGTGAATCAGTTATACATATACATATGTTCCCATATCTCTTCCCTCTTGCATCTCCCTCCTTCCCACCCGCCCCATCCCACCCCTCTAGGTGGTCACAAAGCACGGAGCTGATCTCCCTGTGCTATGCGGCTGCTTCCCACTAGCTATCTATTGTACATTTGGTAGTGTATATATGTCCATGACACTCTCTCACCCTGTCACATCTCACCCTTCCCCCTCCCCATATCCTCAAGTCCATTCTCTAGTAGGTCTGTGTCTTTATTCCCGTCTTGCCACTAGGTTCTTCATGGCCTTTTTTTTTTTTTTCCTTAGAGTCCATATATATGTGTTAGCATACTGTATTTGTTTTTCTCTTTCTGACTTACTTCACTCTGTATGACAGACTCTAACTCCATCCACCTCATTACAAATACCTCCATTTCATTTCTTTTTATGGCTGAGTAATATTCCATTGTATATATGTGCCACATCTTCTTTATCCATTCATCCGATGATGGACACTTGGGTTGCTTCCATGTCCTGGCTATTGTAAATAGAGCTGCAATGAACATTTTGGTACATGACTCTTTTTGAACTATGGTTTTCTCAGGGTATATGCCCAGTAGTGGGATTGCTGGGTCGTATGGTAGTTCTATTTTTAGTTTTTTAAGGAACCTCCATACTGTTCTCCATAGTGGCTGTATCAATTTACATTCCCACCAACAGTGCAAGAGGGTTCCCTTTCCTAAACACCATCTCCAGCATTTATTGTTTCTAGATTTTTTGATGATGGCCAATCTGACCGGTGTGAGATGATATCTCATTGTAGTTTTGATTTGCATTTCTCTAATGATTAATGATGTTGAGCATTCTTTCATGTGTCTGTTGGCAATCTGTATATCTTCTTTGGAGAAATGTCTATTTAGGTCTTCTGCCCATTTTTGTACTGGGTTGTTCGTTTTTTTTGTTATTGAGCTGCATGAGCTGCTTGTAAATCTTGGAGATTAATCCTTTGTCAGTTGCTTCATTTGCAAATATTTTCTCCCATTCTGAGGGTTGTCTTTTGGTCTTGTTTATGGTTTCCTTTGCTGTGCAAAAGCTTTTCAGTTTCATTAGGTCCCATTTGTTTATTTGTGTTTTTATTTGCATTTCTCTAGGAGCCGGTTCAAAAAGGATCTTGCTGTGATTTATATCATAGAGTGTTCTACCTATGTTTTCCTCTAAGAGTTTGATAGTGTCTGGCCTTACACTTAGGTCTTTAATCCATTTTGAGTTTATTTTTGTGTATGGTGTCAGGGAGTGTTCTAATTTCATTCTTTTACATGTATCTGTCCAATTTTCCCAGCACCACTTATTGAAGAGGCTGTCTTTTCTCCACTATATATGCTTGCCTCCTTTATCAAAGATAAGGTGACCATATGTGCGTGGGTTTATCTCTGGGCTTTCTATCCTGTTCCATTGATCTATATTTCTGTTTTTGTGCCAGTACCAAATTGTCTTGATTACTGTAGCTTTGTAATATAGTCTGAAGTCAGGGAGTCTGATTCCTCCAGCTCCATTTTTCGTTCTCAAGATTGCTTTGGCTATTCGGGGTCTTTTGTGTTTCCATACAAATTGTGCAATTTTTTGTTCTAGTTCTGTGAAAAATGCCAGTGGTAGTTTGATAGGGATTGCATTGAATCTGTAGATTGCTTTGGGTAGTAGAGTCATTTTCACAATGTTGATTCTTCCAATCCAAGAACATGGTATATCTCTCCATCTATTCGTATCATCTTTAATTTCTTTCATCAGTGTCTTATAATTTTCTGCATACAGGTCTTTTGTCTCCTTAGGTAGGTTTATTCCTAGATATTTTATTCTTTTTGTTGCAATGGTAAACGGGAGTGTTTTCTTAATTTCACTTTCAGATTTTTCGTCATTAGTGTATAGAAATGCAAGAGATTTCTGTGCATTAATTTTGTATCCTGCTACTTTACCAAATTCATTGATTAGCTCTAGTAGTTTTCTGGTAACATCTTTAGGATTCTCTATGTATAGTATCATGTCATCTGCAAACAGTGACAGCTTTACTTCTTCTTTTCTGATTTGGATTCCTTTTATTTCTTTTTCTTCTCTGATTGCTGTGGCTAACACTTCCAAAACTATGTTGAATAATAGTGGTGAGAGTGGGCAACCTTGTCTTGTTCCTGATCTTAGTGGAAATGGTTTCAGTTTTTCAACATTGAGGACAATATTGGCTGTGGGTTTGTCATATATGGCCTTTATTATGTTGAGGAAAGTTCCCTCTATGCCTACTTTCTGCAGGGCTTTTATCATAAATGGGTGTTGAATTTTGTCGAAAGCTTTCTCTGCATCTATTGAGATGATCATATGGTTTTTCTCCTTCAATTTGTTAATATGGTGTATCACGTTGATTGATTTGTGTATATTGAAGAATCCTTGCATTTCGGATAAACCCCACTTGATCATGGTGTATGATCCTTTTAATGTGCTGTTGGATTCTGTTTGCTAGTATTTTGTTGAGGATTTTTGCATCTATATTCATCAGTGATATTGGCCTGTAGTTTTCTTTCTTTGTGACATCTTTGTCTGGTTTTGGTATCAGGGTGATGGTGGCCTCGTAGAATGAGTTGGGGAGTGTTCCTCCCTCTGCAATATTTTGGAAGAGTTTGAGAAGGATAGGTGTTAGCTCTTCTCTAAATGTTTGATAGAATTCGCCTGTGAAGCCATCTGGTCCTGGGCTTTTGTGTGTTGGAAGATTTTTTATCACAGTTTCAATTTCAGTGCTTGTGATTGGTCTGTTCATATTTTCTATTTCTTCCTGGTTCAGTCTCAGCAGGTTGTGCATTTCTAAGAATCTGTCCATTTCTTCCAGGTTGTCCATTTTATTGGCATAGAGTTGCTTGTAGTAATCTCTCATGATCGTTTGTATTTCTGCAGTGTCAGTGGTTACTTCTCCTTTTTCATTTCTAATTCTATTGATTTGAGTCTTCTCCCTTTTTCTCTTGATGAGTCTGGCTAATGGTTTATCAATTTTGTTTATCTTCTCAAAGAACCAGCTTTTAGTTTCATTGATTTTTGCTATTGTTTCCTTCATTTATTTTTCATTTATTTCGGATCTGATCTTTATGATTTCTTTCCTTCTGCTAGCTTTGGGGTTTTTTTGTTCTTCTTTCTCTAATTGCTTCAGGTGCAAGGTTAGGTTGTTTATTCGAGATGTTTCCTGTTTCTTGAGGTAGGCTTGTATTGCTATAAACCTCCCTCTTAGCACTGCTTTTGCTGCATCCCATAGGTTTTGGGTCGTCGTGTCTCCATTGTCATTTGTTTCTAGGTATTTTTTGATTTCCCCTTTGATTTCTTCAGTGATCACTTCGTTATTAAGTAGTGTATTGTGTAGCCTCCATGTGTTTGTATTTTTTACAGATCTTTTCCTGTAATTGATATCTAGTCTCATAGCGTTGTGGTCGGAAAAGATACTTGATACGATTTCAATTTTCTTAAATTTACCAAGGCTTGATTTGTGACCCAAGATATGATCTATCCTGGAGAATGTTCCATGAGCACTTGAGAAAAATGTGTATTCTGTTGTTTTTGGGTGGAATGTCCTATAAATATCAATTAAGTCCATCTTGTTTAATGTATCATTTAAAGCTTGTGTTTCCTTATTTATTTTCATTTTGGATGATCTGTCCATTGGTGAAAGTGGGGTGTTAAAGTCCCCTACTATGATTGTGTTGCTGTCGATTTCCCCTTTTATGGCTGTTAGTATTTGCCTTATGTATTGAGGTGCTCCTATGTTGGGTGCATAAATATTTACAATTGTTATACCTTCCTCTTGGATCGATCCCTTGATCATTATATAGTGTCCTTCTTTGTCTCTTGTAATTGTCTTTATTTTAAAGTCTATTTTGTCTGATATGAGAATTGCTACTCCAGCTTTCTTTTGATTTCCATTTGCATGGAATATCTTTTTCCATCCCCTCACTTTCAGTCTGTATGTGTCTCTAGGTCTGAAGTGGGTCTCTTGTAGACAGCATATATATGGGTCTTGTTTTTGTATCCATTCAGCCAGTCTATGTCTTTTGGTGGGAGCATTTAATCCATTTACATTTAAGGTAATTATCGATATGTATGTTCCTATTCCCTTTTTCTTAAATGTTTTAGGTTTGTTATTGTAGGTGTTTTCCTTCTCTTGTGTTTCTTGCCTAGAGAAGTTCCTTTAGCATTTGTTGTAAAGGTGGTTTGGTGGTGCTGAACTCTCTCAGCTTTTCCTTGTCTGTAAAGGTTTTAATTTCTCCATCAAATCTGAATGAGATCCTTGCTGGGTAGAGTAATCTTGGTTGTAGGTTTTTCTCCTTCATCACTTTAAGTATATCCTGCCACTCCCTTCTGGCTTGCAGAGTTTCTGCTGAAAGATCAGCTGTTAACCTTATGGGGATTCCCTTGTGTGTTATTTGTTGTTGTTCCCTTGCTGCTTTTAATATGTTTTCTTTATATTTAATTTTTGACAGTTTGATTAATATGTGTCTTGGCGTGTTTCTCCTTGGATTTATGCTGTATGGGACTCTCTGTGCTGCCAGGACTTGATTAACTATTTCCTTTCCCATATTAGGGAAGTTTTCAACTATAATCTCTTCAAATATTTTCTCAGTCCCTTTCTTTTTCTCTTCTTCTTCTGGGACCCCTATAATTCGAATGTTGGTGAGTTTAATGTTGTCCCAGAGGTCTCTGAGACTGTCCTCAGTTCTTTTCATTCTTTTTTCTTTATCCTGCCTGCAGTAGTTATTTCCACCATTTTATCTTCCAGGTCACTTATCCGTTCTTCTGCCTCAGTTATTCTGCTATTGATCCCATCTAGAGTATTTTTAATTTCATTTATTGTGTTTTTCATCGTTGCTTGGTTCCTCTTTAGTTCTTCTACGTCCTTGTTAAATGTTTCTTGCATTTTGTCTATTCTATTTCCAAGATTTTGGATCATCCTTACTATCATTATTCTGAATTCTTTTTCAGGTAGACTACCTATTTCCTCTTCATTTGTTAGGTCTGGTGTGTTTTGACCTTGCTCCTTCATCTGCTGTGTGTTTTTCTGTCTTCTCATTTTGCTTATCTTACTGTGTTTGGGGTCTCCTTTTCACAGGCTGCAGGTTCGTAGTTCCCGTTGTTTTTGGTATCTGCCCCCAGTGGCTAAGGTTGGTTCAGTGGGTTGTGTAGGCTTCCTGGTGGAGGGAACTAGTGCCTGTGTTCTGGTGGATGAGGCTGGATCTTGTCTTTCTGGTGGGCACGTCCGCGTCTGGTGGTGTATTTTGGGGTGTCTGTGTCCTTATTATGATTTTAGGCAGCCTCTTTGCTAATGGATGGGGCTGTGTTCCTGTTTTGCTAGTTGTTTGGCATAGGGTGTCCAGCACTGTAGCTTGCTGGTCGTTGAGTGAAGATGTTGATGTTGAGATGGAGATCTCTGAGAGATTTTCGCCATTTGGTATTACGTGGAGCTGGGAGGTCTCTTGTGGACCAGTGTCCTGAAGTTGGCTCTCCCACCTCAGAGGCACAGCCCTGATGCCTGGCTGGAGCACCAAAAGCCTTTCATCCACACGGCTCAGAGTAAAAGGGAGAAAAAATAGAAAGAAAGAAAGAAAGAGGATAAAATATAGTGAAGTAAAATAAAGCTATTATAAAGCAAAGCTATACAGACAAAATCTCACCCAGAAGCATATACATATACACTCACAAAAAAAGGAAAAGGGGAAAAATTAATATATCCTGCTCCCAAAGTCCACCTCCTGAATTTGGGATGATTCGTTGTCTATTCAGGTATTCAACAGATGCAGGCATATCAAGTTGTTTGTGGAGTTTTAATCCGCTGCTTCTGAGGCTGCTGGGAGAGATTTCCCTTTCTCTTCTTTGTTCGTACAGCTCCCGGGGTTCAACTTTGGATTTGGACCCGCCTCTGCATGTAGGTCGCCTGAGGGCGTCTATTCCCCACCCAGACAGAACGGGGTTAAAGGAGCAGCTGCTTCCGGGGCTCTGGCTCACTCAGGCCGCGGGGAGGGAGGGATACGGATGCGGGGCGAGCCTGCGGCGGCAGAGGCCGGCGTGACGTTGCACCAGCCCGAGGCGCGCCGTGCTTTTATCCTGTTTTTTAAATCAAACTTTTATATTTTGCCAACCAGAAAGGTGCAAAATGACATCTTACAGTTTTTTATAGTTATTTTGACTTAATCTAATTACAAGGGAAGTAAAAGATTTTATCTGCTTACATTTTATGTCCATTATTATATAATGTTTAAATATTAATTTAATTTTGCTATTTTCTATTAAACTCCTACACTAATATTGTTCCATATTTTTTTAAAATTGGAGGGTTTTTTTGAGAAATACTATTAGCAGCAAAGGTGTACCTAAGAAGTCACCATTTTAAATTCAAGTGAAGAAGCTTATTGGAAGATGAATTAATAATAGAGGAAAAGTGTGAAGGATAATTATAATTTTATGAGATGGGCTAGGAGGCAAGAGTTTCTAAGCAGAGGAAGCCTGAGAAAAGGCATAGAACTAAAAAGTATGGGTTGGAGAGTTGAGCCCAAGCTTTAGTCCAAGGAGAGGCAATGGGGTCTGCTCTAGCTGAGTTTGAAAGGGAAAAGTTAGTGCAGCCCATATGCTCTGTGGTAGTGGAATTTTTGGACATCTATAAGAGGAAAGAATATGTTAAAAAGAAAAAAAAGTATGGGTCCATCCTGAATGGCAGATGTGCAAAGTGGAAAGAGACAAAACCCCAAGCATAGCAAGGGACTAGACTGTGAAACTCTTAAAGACCATGCTAAGGAAATTTATTCTGAAGAAAATAATGGGTTGTATTTTTAGCCAGTGGATGGGCATTTAGAAATAACACTGGACCAATGGGGGAAAGATTTGGGTCAGCGAACCTAAATAGAGAACCAACACAATAATCTAGTTGAGAAATGACAAAGACCTGCACAGAGCAGGACTGCGGGAATGCTGAGAGGGGAAAGTATTGATCAAACTTTTCCAAGACAAAATTGACAGGATATGGGAACCAACTAGTCCGAGAAATGGGAATGAGGGAGGAATCATGGATGGTTCCCTGTTTTTTCATTTTATTGACTAGGTGGATGGAAACACCTTTAACTGAATTAGGTAATTTGAAGAAAGATCAGATTCTTTCGTGGGGGTGGGAGTGTGTGGGGTGAGAATGGGCACAAAATGAATCCAGTTTTGACTTTAAGGTGCTGTGAAGAGGTCAAGGGGAAGAGTCAGCCCTGTTTCATGTATTCATTTCTTCAACAAATGTTATTGAATACCTACTCATCCAGGTCCTATTCTAGGTTCTGGGGATACCATTGTAGGAAAGACAAAATCCTGGCTTCTACAGAGGTTATATTCTAGGGAAAGTAGCTAGAACATTAATTTTAGGACAAATTTATGATGCATAAGAATTAAATTTTATTCCCTGGGTATATTGAGCTCTATGGAAGCCTTTCGTACATATGTTAATATGCATAACGCATATATGTTCCTGTTGAGTCAGCTTAATTTTTGTATATTAAAATATTATCAAGATTTATTTTCTTTTATTACATACTGTTGTTTCTGTTTATCCATTTGAAGCCAAGGTTTTGCCCCACAATGAAGTCCTCATTTATTACAAATATCATATGGGAAACTGGGAAATACATTATAATGATTTGTTTGATGACATAGTCTTCAGAAAAATCAGTGATTAAGCATAACCTCCGTGAGCCTCAATTTCCGTATTTGTTCACTAAGGGGGACTGTAGAAATGATCTCAGATGCGACATCCCTGAGCTCAGTCAAGTCTAACCGCTGTGACTTTTTTGTCCTGTCACTTCATCTCTCTTCTCAGTATCTTGCACAGTTTTCCTCTATCATCCTTCTGTTGCCACCTTCCGCATAGGCTGCCCTTGATTCTTGTCCCTCTGGAACCAACATCGGTGCTGCTGAGTTCTGTGGGAGAAAATCTTCACAATCTTGCTCTTAATGACACTTTATCATCTTGGTTTCTAGTCTCAACTGAGTTCTCAAAAGGGCCCAGCAATTCTTCTGAGTCTCTCTTGCAGCTTCCTCTCATTCCCAACAGTGGCCTGGTCAGGTCTCCATTAATGCTCACAAATCTCCTAAACTACTTAACCTCCTCTCACTCTCAACAGTTGACCTTGCTCACCTACTGCACAGCGAAAAATAACAAAACTCACTCAGGTAAACAACTGAGACAGGAGCTCTTCAAATTCAGGCCCCGAAGGCCATAGAGTTATTGCTCTGGACTCCACCCTATCCTCCTTCCCTTGCAGTCACAGTGAAAGAGGTGCCCTCCTTCTGCATGTGGCTCATTCCTCCCCCTTTGCCCATATGTGATCTGGGTTTCATTGCCTCCTACTTTCTCAGAGACTTTTCTCTCTGATCATATCATCCCTTCTCCCACATCTTCATACTGCCCCCCTCAGGCTTATTCTTAACAGCTATAAATATGCATAAGACTTTCTTAAAAACAAATTGACAAATGAGCCACCTTATTCATCTCACATCCCCCTCCAGCTATCACCCTCTCTTTACTTTCACAATCAGACCTTTTTTTTTTCTTTTTTTTTAATTGAAGTATAGTTGATCCACAATGTTGTGCCATTTCCAGGTGTACAGCAAAGTGACTCAGATATAGATAGATAGATAGATAGATAGATAGGCTCTTTTTCAGATTCTTTTCCATTATAGGTTATTACAAGACACTGAATACAGTTCCCTGTGCTATACACTATACAGCAGGTCCCTATTGTCCATCCATTTTATATATAGTAGTGTGTATCTGTCAATCACAAGCTCCCAATCTATCCCTCCCCCGCGTCCCTACCCCCTGGCAACTGCAAGTCAGCTCTCCATGTCTGGGTCTATCTCTGTTTTGTAAATAAGTTCATTTGTGTCATTTGTTTAGATTGCACATATAAGTGATATCATGTGATATTTGTCTTTCTCTTTCTCACTTACTTCACTTGGTATGATAATCTCTAGGTTCATCCATGTTGCTGCAAATGGCATTATTTCATCCTTTTTTATGGCTGAATAATATTCCATTGTATATATGTACCACATCTTCTTTATCCATTCATGTATTGCCAAGCATTTAGGTTGCTTCTATGTCTTGCCTATTGTAAATAGTGCCGCTCCAAACATTACGGTGATGTATCTTTTTGAATTAGAGTTTTTGGCTTTTCTGGATATATGCCCAGGAGTGGGATCACTGGATGATATGGTGGCTCTATTTTTAGCTTTTTTAAGGAACCTCCAGACTGTTCTCTAAAGTGGCTGCACCTATTTACATTCCCACCAACAGTGTAGGAGGGTTCCTTTTTCTCCACACCCTCTCCAGCATTTATTGTTTGTAGACTTTTTGGTGATGGCCATTCTGACCGGTGTGAGGTGGTACCTCACTGCAGTTTTGATTTGCATTTCTCTAATAATTAGTGATGCTAAGCATCTTTTCATGTGCCTATTGGCCATCTGTATGTCTTCCTTAGAGAAATGTCTATTTAGGACTTCTGCCTATTTTTTGATTGGTTTATTATTTTTTTTTGGTATTGAGCCATCTGAGCTCTTTGTATCACAACCAGACTTCTTGCAAGAGTTGCCCACCCTCTCACTATTTTCCACTGTCATCTCCCACTCACTCCTCAGCTCTCTCCAGAATGGCCCGTCTCCACGTCTGATCCAAAGGTGTGGAGTAAATGAAAATATGTTAGACTGATTGAATGAAATTAAATATCCCAGACCACTTTCAGATTTTAAATAATTTATAAGAATGTACATTAAGAAGGTTTTCCATGTGAAGTATATAACAACATCACTCTTTCTTGGGGATAGTTTACATTGGGTAAGTCATTCTAAATACTTGATTATATTCTTTTGATCTAAAGCATTTCCTCTCTCAGAACTGATCATTTTCCTGAAATCTAGAGGCAAAAAGAAATACCCTCCTTTGATAGACCAGGTTTTGACTGAAAAATGACTCTGTTCCATAGATACAATATTTTGAAGTAAATATGGAGATGGAGTTGAACTGTGGGTGATTGAAACTGCTCTCAACCTCAAGCTATTACCTCCCCAGAAGAAGAAGTCAATGCCTGTCACAGATGTGCCTGCAGGGTACTCTTATTTTGGGCTATAGTGTTTTTCACTAATAGAACAAGGCTGAAACATGTACATAAATAGGAAGAGTTTGCTGGGCATGTATACAATGACTTAAGTCTGCTTATGGGGGCCAGATCCCAAAGGCAGTCTTTCTCACATTCTGCCTGTGAACATCATGCATCCTTGAGGAACACCACACTGGATACACCAAGACATCCTATACCTGTCACATAGTGTTTTGGATGATAGCAGCTATTTCTTAAAATGAAAACTCCACCTTTCCTGCTTTGCTTGGACGGTGGTATTCACGTGTTTTATTACAAGTGTGTCTGTTTCAAGTCAATCCAGCTCCCTCTTATTATCTTGGGGTTATTTATCTTTCACACGTGACCCTTCTTAAGAACAGAGAAAAGCAATGGAATCTTGCTGTCTTCAACGTACCACAGAGAGAAGGGTGGCACCCTTTGGTTTAAAAATAATAAACAAGTAACAAAAGCCAAATGCCCTGTGAAATGGTGGCACGAGGCCCTACGTGACCACAAACATTATTTCCTCCTGTCTTCCCAGGGCTACTGGGTATTTTAGGGGCACCTGCTGACGGTATCAGCTGCCAGAGCACTGCTGGCACCACATGGTACAAAACAACAAAGGAGCAAACACAGGGCAGTGTTGGCCCGGTGGCCCGGCTGGTTGCCACCATGAATCCACAAAGAGCAGGCACGCCATCCACATCCTGCTGCGTCCCCAAAGCATCACACTTGTCTGCCACAGATCTTTCCAATCCAGCCTTTGTCTCTGCAAGAGGGAAATCCAGTCCAGTCTAGCACTGGGTGTAAAAGGTCAGCTAACCACTTGGAGTGACCAGACAGAAGAAGAACAGACACCCTCACAGGGCAGGGTGAGCATTCCAAAGAAAAACTGCTTAAATTAAATCAAACCCTTAATCTGGCTGAGACTAGGGCTCCATTATATCCAAGACACAGGTTGTTTGTTTTTGACATTTTCCTTTATAGTCTGTCAAATCCACTCCTGTTAACACCTGTCTTATCCATCACAGTATTTTTCAATTAAGTTGTGTCTAAATCCTACTACTCCATTAAAAAGTTTAATCGACTTTAATAATGAAACTTTGAGGCACACAGGAATGAAATGATTATGCTAGCGGCTTCAGGTATAAAATTTCACTATGAGAAATGTAATCATTGCCTGCTCCAGGATCTGTCAAAGCGCATATTCAATTGCTAATAGCCCACCAGAGTTCTCTGAGGCCACAGGATGCCAAAGAACAGGGCAGAGAGAAAGACGCAGAAATGGGGGCAGAAAGAAAAAGACATTTAAACTGGGGGACTCTTGAAGAGAGATTGTGTTTTTTATTTCACATTCTTAAAAAATAGGGCTGGGTTCAACACAAAATTAAAATTCATAAAAATAGCCAGTCCTTACAATGTCCAGTAGCCCAAGAATGCATACCTTTCTAATGTACTAATGATTAAGGAGATTAAAACTCATATTAGAATATGATTATACATTTGTACATGCTATTTTTCCCCCCTCTTACATCCCATAACGTGTTACCACAGGCAGTGACTTGAAAAAAGGAGAAAAGAAAGAAATTGTCCACGTAAAAGACTGCAGCCCTTGGATGGGATCTGATAGTATAGTTCCTGCAGCTGACTAGGCCCTAGAAATGAATAGACCCCTGCCTAGGTCAAGAGCTAGTACTTGGATAATCACTGGGTAAATCATAATAAAATCAACAGTGGCTCCCAATCACTGGAGAAAATACATAAAGTTGAAAGAAACTTTCTTAGCAGATCCACCATCCACAAAATTAAAATGATGAAGCAGAAAGCACACACTGTCACAGATGCCATAAAACTCAGATGCCCTGTGCTCGGGAAGCATGTCCAGGAACAGCTGCTCCTAACAGGCCCAGGATAGCGGGTGTTATATATGACAGCCAGTGCTCCTGTTTTTATTTCTTGTGACTCTTGCCTCATCCGGAGGGTAAGGGGGTTGGCCAGGTTGCATCAGAAAGCTCACAGCTCCAAGTTCTAAGATTCCAGGATAATCACTGAGACGATCCACACGGTTAAAATCTGTTGCCTGCTGCTAGGCAAGTTAGCTTGCAAATGTGTACCATTCACTACATTTTAAAATTTGAATTCATTGACAATATTTAAAAATTGGAATATACCACAGAAAAGTATGGATGCACAGTTTCTTTTGAAAACAGGACTGGCTCCATCATTTGGGGAGTCTAGGACAAAATGAAAATGCAGCCACCCTTGTTCAAAAATAATTAAGCATTTTATGACAGTGACAGCAGAGCATGAGAGCAAGTGTGGGCCCATCTAAGTGCTGGGCTGGCGTGCCTCCACAGGTGGCATGCCCAAGAAGCCAGCATCACGTGAAAATTCAGAGGAGCTGGCACTCAGGCCCTTATTCCTCAGACAGCAATCACTGGGAGCCAAATGGCAGCTGCCCCTTTAAAATGGAGCCTGCCTGCTCACAGTCATCACAGCCTCCTTCACTCCCTTTATCTCCTACACTGAGGCCAAGTGTCAGTCAACATTCGTCATTGCACTTGCTCAATTGATTTTTTTCACCCTGACTTCACTGCACCATTTATACAACCTGCCTGGCCCCTGCGGAAATACAAGTTTGTGCCCTCTGGTGCCAAGGTTATAACTGCCCATACAAAGACATGCTTACTGTTCCCCACTGGGGGCAGTGACCCACTACGAGGCTTTTATTGCTAATTGAAAGTAGGAGTCACCCACACACAGGTTGGGCAACACTTTTTGTTCTAAGACAGTGCAGCTAAGGGAGGACGGTGAGCATATGTCAAGAAGTAGCTTGGCATGACCTCAACACGCCTCTCCTCCTCCAGAAGGATTACCTGGACCAATGCAAGACTGGAAGATGGATGAAACCCCTTCTACTCTAGGTTTCAGAAAAGTCTTTCATTTTATGAAAACCGAAAAGATTTTGTTCTAAAAACTAAAACAAAAAAATGGCAAGCACCAATGCTTCTTTAAAAAATCACCCTTTTAAAATTAACACCCATACAGAGTGTTAACTATCGATCATTCCCTTCGACCCCACCTGATGTACTTTGATGAATCGTTCTTCTGAAAAGAATAAATCATGCTCTTTGGGAACTTGGAGGATAAATCCAAAGGGCTTAGCTCTTCCTAAATGATAGTATGTTCCATAATGATGGGCTTTGTTCTCTTGAGCTTCAAAATTCATAAGCTTGAAGTTTATCACAGACCTCACAGCAGCACTGTTCTGCACTCTAAAACAGATTTGCCTGCTAAGAACACATAAAAACTAAAAGAAAAATCTTTCTGTCAACAGTTCCTTTTTCCCTTTGACCTCCATGTGATTCCTGGCATCATAGAGTATTTCATTTTTCTAGGCCCTTTCCAGGCCAGGTCCGTTTCTATACGAGATTTGTTCTATACCAAACCTGAAAAGGTTCATTGGTCAGGGTTCTGGTTGACTCATTCCACCAGATTTCCCCCACTTGGTCAACGTTCTTTACCTCATTTCCTAGCTGTAGCTTTTGCCAGCACTTTTGCATTCATCTAACTTAAGCACCCAGGTAAGTAAATATTTGGTGAGTACTTTATATATGAATAAATAAAGACATAATAGATTTATTCTTTAAGTGACCAATATGATAAAACATATTGCTTTTTAATGCTTTTAATAACTCTTTCATTATTGCTGCTCTTAAGCAAAGATAAGTATGCATACTTTATGTTCAGTCACAATAGGTCTTTTTAAAAAAAAAACGAAGAAGAGCATTAATTTCCTCGAGGCTTGCTGCAGTTCAGGAAATGTGAAATGATAAAATTTTGTTTTAGCATGTCCCATTTTTGCATTCATCTTTATTCAGTTCTACTATAATGTATACTGTTATAGGCATGTGAATTGCAAATAATGCTGCATGTATGTCTTTCTTTTGTTCACTTGTTTAGAAAGTCCTTACGAAAAGAGATTGCAAATGTGGTTTTTCCTTGTGGTTCCATCTCCACTACACCCATGTAACCGTAGGGCTCTTTGTGTCCTGTGGTTACTCAAGAGACAGAGATAAATGAGATAATTTGATGACTGTAATACTTAAGCCACTCAACCTCAAACTTTCTTCCTCTTCCTCTTTTTCTCTCCTCAACCCTCAACATTTAACTTCTTACCCAGTTACTTGAGAATTTCAAGTTTTAAGACCTAAAGTAATATTGCTTTCTAAAACAATGGCTCCGTTTTCTTATTTATTGATTCATTTATTTTTTGAAGTATAGTTGATTTATAATATTGTGTTAGTTTAGGTGTATAGCACAGTGATTCAGTATTTTGTCAGATTCTACTCCATTATAGGTTATTACAAGATAAAGGGTATAATTCCCTGTGCTATTACAGTATATATCCTTGTTGCTTGTCTATTTTATATGTAGTAGTTTGACTCTGTTAATTCCATACCCCTTATTTGTCCCCACCTTCCTTCCATCTTTCCTTTGGTAACTACAAGTTTGTTTTCTATATCTGTGAGTCTGTTTTGCATATACATTAATTTGTATTATTTTTTAGATTCCACACATAAGTGATACCATATAGTATTTGTCTTTGTCTGACTTATTTCATTAAACATAATATTATCTAGGTCCATCCACATTGCTGCAAATGGCAGTATTTCATTCTTTTATATGGCTGAGTAATAGTCCATATTGTGTATGTTTGTGTGTGTGTGTGTGTGTGTATCTCACGTTTCCTTAATCTAATTGTCTATTGATAGAAATAGTGCTACTATGAACATTAGAGTGCATATATCTTTCCAAATTAGTGTTTTCATTTTTTTCTCGATTTTTTCCCAGGAGTGATATTGCTGGATCACATGGTAATTCTATTTTTAATTTTTGAAGGAAACCCTATACCCTTTGTCATAGTGGCTGCACCAGTTTACAACCTACCAACAGTGTATGAGGGTTCCTTTGCTATACATCCTCACTAACATTTGTTTTTTGTAGGCTTTTTCTACCTGTGGCTCTCAAACTTAGTTGAGCAAGGGCAAGATGCTCTGGCCTCAGGTCTCCATGACGAGAGTCACTCTTCCTTACTGCTCAGCCACATTTGCTCTTGTTTTAAATGTCCATCTACATGCCCTTCTCAGGCCTCTCAAGCTGAGATCTCCACCTTCACCCTCAGGGTTTGTCTTAGTCATCTCAAGCGAGTCTGCCATATGACTAACATTTGTTAAGCATTTATTAAGTGTAATGGACTTTCCCAAGAACTTTACATGGATTATATTATTCAATCCTCACAAAAGCTTGTGAAAGTAGGTACAATTATTACTACAATTCATCAATTCTCTGACATGTTTATCTCACATTCCAAAATAGGAATGTGTCTTAAAATGGAGTATTAGTAGCATTTGAAGAATCTTATTGGCACATAAAATGCTGGTGTATGTATTTTACAATCCATGGAATCTTCGATTTGATGAAATATAGTATCCCCATCCAACTGACAAGGAACACAAGCTCAGAGAAGTTAACTTAAGGCCATGAGGCCGTACAGTCTTATTCCAAAGCCCAATCTCTTAACCACTACTCTGCAACTCAGGGCAGTGATCCTTGATACTTTTCTTTTCTCCATAATTTCCTTTTCATAATCAGATTTAAGTGTATCATTTTAAAAACCAATGATTATTTTCCTTTTGTGATTTAAAAGTTAACACATATTAATTGTAAAATTTAAAGGGCAAAAAATTTAAGGATGAAATAGAAATCATTTTGAATACTATAAGATAGTAGTATTGTCAAAATGTTGGTATATTTCTTCCTGGCTTTTTTTCCCCTTATGCACATTCACATACAGTTGACCTTTGAACAATCCAGGGGTTAGTGGTGCTGACCCTCCATGCAGTCAAAAATCTGCATAAAATTTATAAATGGCCCTCCGTATCCACAGTTCTCTGTATCTGCAGTTCCTCATCTGGGTTCAACCAACCATGGATCATGCAGCACTGTAGTATTTACTGTTGAAAAATATCTGTGTAGAAGTGGTCTGGCACAGTTCAAACCCATGTTGTTCAAGTGTCTGTGTATGTATAGCATTGGTAACATATCAGTGATGCAGTTTTGTATCGCTCTGTTTTAACACTGTATGGCGAGCATTTCCCCATGTTTTTACATGTTGTATAAGTGCAACACTTTGAATAGCCTTCTAACTTACCATTGTAGGGTTGTACTATAATTGAACACTTAGGTTTTGCCAAGTGTTCACTGTAAGTACATGTGATGGGCAGCCTTATTACTGTCTTAGGATTCCAAGAACTGTTTATACTTCTTTTTTAAGTTATCATGGTCTCCTCAGCTTATCAGTAGAATTAAAAGAGTATGTGCCTCCCACACAGAAGAAGACCTGTGAACGTGAAGTATCTGAAAAATCCAGAGCTCAGGTGGGAAACATTTCCCAAAGAGCACACCAGTGGCTTCCTGTGGAGCTGCTACTTGGCATTATTCAACCTCTCTGGAAGAGGATTTTATCCCCACTAGAAAAGGCCCAGGCGTCAGTGTGTTCGAGGTTGAGTTACCATAGCAACAGGACCTTTGTGCCATACAAGTTCTGGTCACGACATTGAGGTGGAGTTACAGAGTGAACACTGCTTTCACAGTGTTGGGTTCTAGAGTTTGGGGCACGAAGAAACAGTGGATACAGGAATTGGAAACTAGGAAGTTTGATCTAAACACTTCTAGGGCTCATTTTCTTAGTCTCATTTTCTTTTTACCTCTTCTCACTACTGACAAGAGAGAGGGAAAATCGGCAAGTAATCATTATAGCAGAGCTAAGCCTTAAAAATGTCACAGTGGACCATAGAAAGGGAGTTTTAAGAGAGCCCTTGGGAAGACTTCACATTCCTCACAGCTCATCCATTAATCCCCAGAAAGAAATTTTGTACATATTCCCACCTTCAGAAAATAACTACTGTCAACTCTGGATTTTATTTCCTGGGTACATTCATGTTTACTATGGTGATTAGAATGCGTCTTGAAAATTAATGTCTTTTGATGACTGAGGGATACTTTCTCAGTATCCCCAATTAAAAGTCTTCAGTAACATCTTTTAATTTTCAATTAAGCAACCTGGAACTCTCTAAGTAATCATAACTTTTTCTGAGTGAAACTAAAGTCCCCTACTATCTGTAACTGTTCTGCGCTCATCAGTATCTGCAACCTGTTGCCTATATGTGTGACGCTGTGCTAGGTGCTCTAGGGACAACCAAGTGCAAATACTGGTTTCCCTGCGGCTATAACTGCGGCAAAGTTTGAAAGTCTATTGGGTATCAGGGAAATGAAACAGAAGAGTGAATGGGGTTTCTTACCTACATGGGGGTGAGTCAGGTAGATAAAATATATTTGTATAACTAATGCTTCTAGAATTCACATTTCAGAAATTCAGTATGGATTCTGGCCTAATTCTTATTATTCAGTATTAAACAATGAGTATTTGTTTTGATAGTAATGGTGCCATTTTTCAGGGTGGCTCTTAAAACATAGCTAAAGCATAATCCCTGTGCACAAAGCATTTACCTTCTAAGAAGGGGAGAGAGATTTCTCTAGAATCACTATAACTCAGGGCGTTATCTGAGGAGGGTCATAAGAGAGAACCATCATTCAAAGGAAGGGAAAACTGTTTGGTGAAGGGCTCGTCGGGGACTTGACTAAAAGCTGGTTAGGAATTTAGCCATAGAAATTGGGCAAAAGGAACTTTATAGAAGAGATTCCAAAGGGGAAAATATCAGCGTGAATTTGGGAAAATTTGCAGATTCTAGGTTGACTGCTGAAAAATATGAAATATTTCCTGGTATGTGAGACCAATTTTCTCTTTACTATTTCAGTTTAAGCAAATGTACCACCTAATTGAGAATCCCTCTGAATTTCTTATTAAATGAGATGGGATATATGCAAACCTAATACATACCATACGACCAAATAGAAACAACTAAACATATTTTTTAAATCATGCCTGTTAGCATGATCATTATTTTTATCTCTCCTCTCAAGTTGCATATGCTTTTGAGGCAGTTGGCAGACTTTGGCTGACAAGATAGAAAAAATTTTGGAACTATGTCGTTTTTAATTTTTTATATCAAGTTTTCCAATAATTTAAACTCTGCTTTTCTCTACTTTGTGAAAGAAAAATACACACTGGCCCCTGTAGGCTACTGGAGCACTGAACAACACATTTACCCTCATTTCATTATTGTGCTGTCATATTTTCTTCACTCATTAAAAGATAATGTTTTTATCGGTTCAAGACACTCACAGCTGCATTACCTTAACTGGAGGCTTAAGCAATTAGCAGGCAATCCCTCAGAGAAGGGATTGCTTGACTCTACCCAGGAGAGCTAGTTGTTTGCACAAAACAGTTGCTCCCCTTAAAAAATTCTCCTCGTGATGATTTTGGATTGGATTGTTTTTCAATTTGAAATCTTTGCCTGCAAAGATGCTATGATTACAACATGTTATAGTATAAAACAAAATTGTATGGTTTATAAAGTTCATTTAAGCACTATAATAAAGTGATATTAAAGTTTCACTTTTTGGTATTGTGATTTTCATTTTCTTCACTCGATCTCAAATTACTTCTTTTGGATGGATGGTAAAATATGGTAATTCTATGTCCTGAGAGACAAAGAATTCAACTTAATTGTTTTTATACAGTTCATTCTAACACTATTCTGCCCAACGGCAGTGATTTGATCTTACATAGCTTGAAAATTAGCTTTTTTATTAATAGGTTTATTCTAGGAGCACAAATAATAAGTCATCTGCAAAAAAGTACTAGTTTCAAGCATTGGAAGTCTCTGGAGGTCCATAAATAGAGAGCTTTGCTTTGGTAAGGAGAAATAAATTTAAAGTATTCTTCTACCTAAACAATCATTCAAGCAATATGAACCAATTGCTATGGGTATATAAATAAGGAATAGTAAAACGTATAAGCAGAGTACACAGAAGATAATGTTCCTGCTCTCAAGAAGTTTATTATTTTGTCTTTATAATGTAGTATAAACAGAGACCAGAAGAAACAAATCAAAGTTCAAATCATTATGTATTTATTGAGCACTGAGTGTGCCCAAAATTGGATACTAGGACAGTGAATTAGAAGCTTAAATAATTTTGAAAGAGATGACCGCTTAAAATAATTTTAACAAAATACAATTTTGGTATAATAATTCAAATAATTAAACTGCTAGAATAGAGATATAAATTGTGTGCCACGAGAGGAGTAATTAGCTGATTATCTGCTATCAACTATCAGTGAAAGTGAACAAGGTGGGACTGTGAAATGAGAGAGAAAGAAGGGGCATATGAGGATGTTAACACTTGAATTGTACTCCAAGCTGTATTTTGAGTGAGAACTACATGGGGGCAACCAAAGAATAAGATTATCTCTTAAAAAGAGGGCCAACCCTTTTTAATGTGGCCATAATTAAGTTTTTCCTTCAATTTCTATCAGCCTGAAGAATCATCCCTTTCTTTGGCTAAGTTGGGAATAATTGCTTAAAAGGATGGGCTATTTTGGCTACCATTTCAACTATCAGGAGGTTCAAGCCTCTCGAGAGCCCACAGTAGCTTAGGGCTTGGACAGGACCTGCTGGCACAATTAAGATGACACATGTGCTCCCCAAGATAATTCAAGGATTCCCAGACTCTGAGGTACTCTCGTTTTGTCTGGTTGGTTTTATCTAGAAAAGAACAGAACATAAATATGTACTTTGGTTTTTGGTGATTTAGTTCAGAGGCAGTATGAGTTACCATCTTGTTGAATGTATCATTTATATACATTACTAATAAATTTGAAATTCACTTTGTTCCAATCCCCAGTTCTATTTCCCAAATTTCTTTTCCCCCTACAAGCAACTACTACTTTGATTTCTTTGGTGATTCTTTCAGATTAAATTTTTTTATTATTCTACTTTGTTCCATCGATTCTCTTAAAAGTATTTTTACTATAGACATGTTTTTATGCCTTTATTGTTTCATATATTTTTTAAAATTTCACATTAATGCTATTCTACTATCTATCATAGCATATCTATGTCTATATCTGTAATAGTTTTCAGTGATTATCCTGGTGCCATAATTTCTTCAGGGAATATACCCAGAAGTGGAATTATAGGGATACAGGACATGTGCATTTTCAACTATATTAGGTATTGCCTGGCTATACCTAATGGCTCCAGAGTGAATGCACTACTGAAAACTCCTGCCAGCATTCTGTGAGACTTTCTATTTCACACGTCCTCTCCAATATTTGATGCTTCTTTGATTTTATCCAATCAGTTGAGTGTGAAATTGTATCCTTGTATTAATTTCTCTTTTCCTGATTACTAGTGAGATTAAAGATATTTTCACATATTTATTGGCCGTTCAGTTTCACTTGTAAGTTCTACGTTTTCATACTTTTATTTTTCATACCTTGCTGATTTGGTCTTTTTCTTTTTTAGAAAGTGACATGTAGGAGTTCATATTTTTTTCTATTTATTTCACTCCTTCAATTTATTTGAATTTACTCTTTTATTCCTTATTTAGCATTTTAAAATTAGCAGTTAAATAAACTTATTTTCAGTTTTTGAGAAATAAATACAGTTAAGGTTATGATTTTCCTTCTAAGTATCACTCTAAGTTTTATTCACAAGATTTTTTAAAGTATTGATAACATTCTCATTGTAATATTTTTCTAAGTATTTCATGATGTCTGCTGTGATTTTTCTAAACTCATAGGTTAATCAGGAGTGAGTGAGCGTGTGTGCGCATGTCTATGTGTGTATGTTCAGTTTTCAAATGTATTTTTAACTATCTCTTTATTAATGAATTCAAATTTAATTCTGTTTCAATGAGAGATCATGGTGTATGTGATAACTGAATCTTTTGAGGAATAACTAGTTTTGGAAAATGTTTTATGTATCCCTGAAAATAATATATTTTTGCTAATTAATGGATGCAGGATTCTACATGTTAGAAAAAATTTGTCAGGTGCATTTTTAAAAAAAAATGTTCTATACTCTTTCTACTAATTTTTCTGATTTATCCATTGTTGCTGAAAGAAGTGTATTGAAATATCCAGCTGTAATAGTGCATTTCTCTCTTTCTTCTTGTAATTCTGTCAGCACACACAAATACTTCTTGATCACATCGAAAGAGTATTCATGTTCATTGAGTGTTAATGTCTTCTTGGTAGAAATTTGTTATCATTATGCAGAGTCTCTTTATAGCACTATTAAAACTCTTGCCTTTAGTTCTATTTTGTTTCATATTATTATGCTAGTTGTGGTTTGTGGTTTTATCTTTGTTTAGTATAAAGAAGTAAATAAATAAATAAATCTTTATTTTATTTCATTCCATGCTATTTTGCTTTAAGTGTACATCAGGTGAATTCCACAGAGCTGGATTTTTATATTTTTAATCCAGTCTGTTCATCTCTGATTTTCAGTGCTGAAGTTAATATGTATACCTTTATTGTGATTCATATTTGGACTTATTTCTGTCACCTTATTTTACATTTTTTAATATTTTGTTTATTTTCTCTTTTTTCTTGTTCCCTTTCAGGTCTTATGCTGGATTGATCAAGCTTATTTATTCCTTTTTTCTTTCTCATTTTTGTCTCTCAGAATTCTCTCATTTATTCTCATTAGTAGTTTGGCAGTTATATACTCTAGTTCCTACATTTTCATGTTAACCCTTATTATTTTTTAAAACACATTTACCTGAACTAACAAAGTCTAAAATTAATCAGTACCTTTACATCCTATTCCAAATGTTACAAGAACATTAAAAGTTTCTTTTATCAATTTTTTAATTGAAGAATAGTTGATTTACAATGTTGTGTTAATTTCTGCTGCACAGCAAAGTGATTCAGTTATACATATACATAATCTTTTTTAAAATATTATTTTCTGGTTTATTCTTTATGGTTTATCATAGGATTTTTTTAACATCTTTATTGGAGTATAATTGCTTTACAATGGTGTGTTAGTTTCTGCTGTATAACAAAGTGAGTCAGCTATACATATACATATATCCCCATATCCCCTCCCTCTTGCGTCTCCCTCCCACCCTTCCTATCCCACCCTTCTAGGTGGTCACAAAGCACCGAGCTGATCTCCCTGTGCTATGCGGCTGCTTCCCACTAGCTATCTATTTTACATTTGGTGTGTATATATGTCCATGCCACTCTCTCACTTCTTCCCAGCTTATGGATATTGAATATAGTTCCCTGTGTTAAACAGTAGGACCTTGCTGTTTATCCATTCTCTATATAAAAACTTACATCTGATAATCCCAACCTCCAACTCCATCCCTCCCCCAACCTCCTCCCCCTTGGCAACCACCAGTCTGTTCTCTATGTCTGTGAATCTGTTTCTGTTTCATAGATAGGTTCATTTGTGTCATATTTTAGATTCCATTTATAAGTGATATCATATGGTATTTGTCTTTCTCTTTCTGACTTACTTCACTTAGTATGATAATCTCTAGTTGCATCCATGTTGCTGCAAATGGCATTATTTTGTTCATTTTTATGACTGAGTAGTATTCCACCGTATATATGTAACACATCTTCTTTATCCATTCATCTATTGATGGATGTTTAGGTTGTTTCCATGTCTTGGCTGTTGTGAATAGTGCTGCTATGAACATAGGGGTGCATGTATCTTTTTGAATTATAGTTTTATCTGGATATATGCCCAGGAGTGGGATTGCTGGATCGTATGGTAATTCTATTTTTAGTTTTCTGAGGAACCTCCATACTGTTTTCCATAGTGGCTGCACCAATTTACATTCCCACCAGCAGTGTAGGAGGGTTCCCTTTTCTCCACACCATCTCCAGCATTTGTTATTTGTAGACTTTTTAATGATGGCCATTCTGACTGGTGTGAGGTGGTACCTCATTGTAGTTTTGATTTGCATTTCTTTAATCATTAGTGATGTTGAGCATCTTTTCATGTGCCTATTGGCCATCTGTATTTCTTCTTTGGAGAAATGTCTATTTAGGTCTTCTGTTCATTTTTCGATTGGGTTGTTTGTTTTTTTGTTGTTGAGTTGTATGAGCTGTTTGTATATTTTGGAGATTAAGCCCTTGTTGGTCGCATCATTTGCAAATATCTTCTCCCATTCTGTAGGTTGTCTTTTCATTTTGTTTGTGGTTTCCTTTGCTGTGCAAAAAGCTTGTAAGTTTGATTAGGTCCCATTTGTTTATTTTTCTTTTTGTTTCTATTGCCTTGGTAGACTGACCTAAGAAAACATTGGTATGATTATGTCAGAGAATGTTTTGCCTATGATCTCTTCTAGGAGTTTTATGGTGTCATGTCTTACGTTTAAGTCTTTAAGCCATTTTGAGTTTATTTTTGTGTATGGTGAGTGGGTGTGTTCTAACTTCGTTGATTTACATGAGGCTGTCCAGCTTTCCCAACACCACTTGCTGAAGAGACTGTCTTTTTCCTATTGTATATTCTTGCCTCCTTTGTCAAAGATTGGACATTAAAATTTTTAAACTCAGATCTCCCTCCAATGCCTACAACATTTCATGTTCAAGTTGTGTAAAATGGTAATTGCATCTAAGTTTACTCCATCACCAACTTTTTATTTTGACAAATGTCAAACCTACAGAAAAGTTGAAAGACCAACACAATACAATAAGCACCATATACCCTTCACTTAGATTCAGAAATTGTTAACATTTTGCAACTTTTGCTTTATCTCTCTCTCTCTCTCAAGTATGTTGCCGACATCATGGCATATTACTCCTACATACAGGCCTCATTTTATTGTGCTTTGCTTTACTGCACTTCACAGATACTGCATTTTTTATAAAATGAAGGATTTTGGCAACCCTGTGTCAAGCAAGTCTATTGGTGCCATTTTTCCAACAGCATTTGCTCATTTAGTATCTCTGTGTCACATTTTGATAATTCTCACAGTATTTCAAAGTCTTTCATTACTATTATATTTGCTATGGTGATCTATGATCAGTGATCTTTGATGTTATCCTTATAATTGTTTTGGGGTGCCACTAACCGTGCCCATGTAAGACAGCAAACTTGATAAATGTTGTGTGTGTTCTGACTGCTCCATTTACTGGCCATTCCCCCATCTCTCTCCCTGTCCTTGGGTGTCCCTATTCCATGAGACACAACAATATTGAAATTAGGCCAATGAATAACTCTACAATGACCTCTAAGTGCTCAAGTGAAAGGAAGAGTCACATATCTCTCACTTTAAATCAAAAGCTAGAAATGATTAAGCTTAGTAAGGAAGCCACGTGGAAAGCTAGTGTAGGCAGAAAGGTAGGGCTCTTGTGCCAAATATTAGCCAAGTTGTGAATGCAAAGGAAAAGTTCTTGGTGGAAATTAAGTGTGACTCCAGTGAACACACTAATGATAAGAAAGTGAAACAGCTTTGTTACTGATAGGGTGAAAGTTTTAGCGATCTGCATAGAAGATCAAACCAGCCGTAACATTCCTTTAAGCTAAAGCCTAATCCAGAGCAAGACTGTAACTCTCTTCAGTTCTATAAAGGCTCAGAGAGGTGAGGAAGATGCAGAAGAAAACTTTGAGGCTAGCAGAGCTTGGTTCATGAGGTTTAAGGAAAAGGAAAGAAGCTGTCTCCATAACATCAGAATGCATGGTGAAGCAGCCAGTGCCGATGCAGAAGCTGCAGTAAGTTATCCAGAAGATCTAGCTAAGATAATGAATGAAGGTGGTCACATTACACAACAGATTTTCAGTGTAAACAAAACAGCTTTCTATTGGAAGTAGACTTTCACAGCTAGAGAGGAGAAGTTAATTCCTGACTTCAAAGCTTCAAAGGACAAGCTGGTGACTTGAAATTGAAGCCAGTGCTCATTTACCATTCTGAAAATCCTAGACCCTTAAGAATTATGCTAAATCTACGCTACCTGTACTCTAGAAATGGAACAACAAAGCCTGGATGACTGCACATCTGTTTACATCATTGTTTACTGAATATTTTAAGCGCACTGTTGAGACCTACTGCTCAGAAAAAAAGATTTCTATCAAAATATTACTGCTCCTTGACCATGTACCTGGTCACCTAAGAGCTCTGATGGAGATGAACATGAGATTCATGTTGTTTTCATGCCTGGTAACACAACATCCATTCTGCAGCCCATGGATCAAGGAGTCATTCTGACTTTCAAGTCTTATTATTTAAGAAATAGATTTCATAAATCTATAGGTGCCATATATAGCAATTCCTCTGATGGATCTGAGCAAAGTCAATTGAAAACCTTCTGGAAAGGATTCACCACTCTAGATGCCATTAAGCACATTCATGATGCGTGGAAAGAGGTACAAGTATCAACATTAACAGGAGTTTGGAAGAAGTTAATTCCAACCCTCATCAATAACTTCGAGGGGTTCAAGACTTCAGTGGAGGAAGTCACTGCAGAGGTAGTGAAAATAGCAAGAGAACTAGCATTAGAAGTAGAGCCTGAAGATGTGACTGAATTGCTGCAATCTCAAGATAAAATTTTAACAGATGAGGAGTTGCTTCTTATGGATGAGCAAAGAAAGTGGTTTCTTGAGATGGAAACTACTGCTGGTGAAGATGCTGTGAACACTGTTGAAATGACAACAAAGGATTTAGAATATTATCTAAACTTAGTTGATAAAGCAGCAGCAAGTTTTGAGAAGACTGACTCCAATTTTGAGAGAAGTTCTACAGTGGGTAAAATGCTACCAAACAACACTGGATTCTATGGAGAAATCGTTTGTAAAAGGCAGAGTCACTTGATGTGGCAAGCTTCACTGCTGTCTTATTTTAAGAAATTGTCACATCCACTCCAACCTTCAATAGCAACCACCGTGATCAGGCAGCAGCCATCGACTTGGAGGCAAGACCCTCTACCAGTAAAAAGATTATGACTCACTGATTATACTCAGATGATGGTTAGCATTTTTAGCGCGACCTGTGGGGTCTTAGTTCCCGACCAGGGACCGAATGGCACCACCTGCATTGGAAGCATGGAGTCGTAACCCCTGGACCACCAGGGAAGTCCCTATACATTGTTTTTTAATAGACTACAGTATATAACTTTTGTCTGCACTGAGAAATGAAAAAGTACATGTGACTTGCTTTATTCTGATATTTGCTTTATTGCTGTGGTCTGGAACCAAACCCACAGTATCTCTGAGGTATGCCTGTACTTCAGCAAGCACCTCCTAAGAAAACAACATTCTTCTATATGACCACAATGCCATCATTACACCCTCAAAATTCATATTGATACAATATCCAGTCCACTTTCCAATTTCTCCAATGGCTCTGAAAAATAGCCCTTGTACATTTTTCTTTTTAAATTCAACATCATTCCAAGGATCATATGCTCATATGCTCAATGCCTTTTGTTGTCATGTTTCTTTAGTTTACTTTAATCTGGAGCATTCCTTTTATTTCTGCCTTTTATTTCTTTCATAACCTTCACATTTTTGAAGAGTTTAGCATAGTTGTCTTGTAGAATGTCTGACAGTCTGGATTCACTTGACTATTTTTTTCTTATGGTTAGGTTAAAGTTTTGGACCAGAAGACTATATAGATTATATTTTATAGCTCTTATCAGGAGGTACATAATAACATGTTGTCATATTACTCATGATGCTAGGCTGGATCACTTGGCCAGGGTGGTGTTTTCCAGATAGCACCATTGTAAATGTCACTTTTCCCCATTTCTAATTAAGAAGTAATCTGTAGCGGCGCCTGTCCTTTTGTTTTTTTGTTTGTTTTCATTTTTTGTTTTTTTGCAGCATACTACATGCAGAAACGTATACATATCATTAGTGTGTTGCTCAGTGAAGTTTCACAAATTGAATGCATCCATGTAACTAATCAGCCTCCAGCTTGAGATACAGAATATCACCAGCACTCTAGAAACTCCCCTTACACCCTTTGTCAGGCACTTCCTAGGTAACTACTATTTGAACTTCTAACATCATGAATTGATTTTGTCTGATTTTATACTATGACTAAACATAATCACACAGGATGTACCTTATTGTGCCTGGCTTATTTCCCTCAGGATTATGTTTGTGAGGCTCATGTGTATTGTTGTATGGTGGCTTAATTTTGTTTATTCTTCTTGCTGTTTAATATTCTACTATGTGAACATATAAATGATTTATCCATTCTCCTACTATGGGTTTTGGGTAGTTTACAGTGGAGATCTTATAAATAGAGATTCTGTGAACATTCTAGTACATTTCTTCTGGTTAAATTTTCATTTATGTTGGGAATGTTCCAACAGAACAGAGTAGCTGGGTCACAAAGTAGGCCCAAGTTCAGTTTTCAGAGTCATTGTGTTAATTTACCTGCCCACATAAGTGTTTAAGTGTTCCAGTTGCTCCTTATTCTTGCCAACACTTAATATTATTAATTTCTTCCATTTTAGGCATTCTAGGGAGTCTATAGTGGGTCCTACCTCACTTTTTAGGCTCTCTAAATTAATCTATTCAAAAACATTTAAAGTGGTCAACAGTAAATTATACTTGCCAAAATCTGTTACCTATTTTTTTGTTCACCATTTATTTTTGCATCCAGCTACTGTGCTTCTTGGTTCAATTTCCTGCTTGATGAAGAATATTAGAAGTTCTTTCCATGGGAAAATAGTATAATCTTTCTGACTCCGTTTATCTAATTATTTTAGTTCACTTTTATTTGAGTGATAATTTAGTTGTGTATGGAATTTGGGGGTAAATATTATTTTCTCTCAGCTCTATGAAGATTTTTTTCCTTTGTTTTCCGCCAGTCATCATTGTTGATGAGAAGTCTGCTATCAGTTTGTTTCTTTACAGGCATATATCTTTTCTCTCTGGTGGCTTTTAAGATTTTCTATTTTTTGACATTGATTTGCCAAAAGGTCACATTATTACTTTTTGATATTTTACTACAATGTATCTATATGTGAACTTACTTTCATTTATCTACTGGAAACTTTAAATTCTTCAACTTGGAGATGTGTATGTTTCTTATATGCTAAATATTCACATTCATTACTACTTTGAATATTTCTTCTCTATTCTCTCTAGGAATTCTTAGCTTTTTTCGTTCTTTTTTCCATATGTCTTAAATTCTCTTTCATGTTTTTCATTTATTTGCCCTTCTGTGCAGGATTCTGTGTGATCCAAGAGAATCTTCTCTCTTCTAATTCATTTAGTCTATGTTAGTTTAATGTTAAATTTGTTCTTTTGAGCTTTTAAAAATTATAATTACTACATTTTTCATTTCTAGAATTTCTGTTAGGTAATTTTTCTAATCTTTCTGTTCTTTTTCATACCACCTCAGCTTTGTTTTATGGTTTTCTTCCTTTCTTTTCTGAACGTTGTAAATGATTTAAAATCCTTTTAAAATTGCTTCATTATCTCCATTCCCAGTGTGCTATACAAATCCTCTGTTTGTTTGCCAACTCACTCTTACGATGGTTACTTTATTCAGAGAGGTCATCATTTTTTTTATTATAATCTCTTCTTTCTTGGGGTTCATCTCTGTGGCAGTCTTATTTGCCCTAGTCTTTGGTAGATTTTTAATGTTAATTTCTCAGCTTGGGGACGTAGGGCCTTGTGTATCACATGAAGTCAGACCTCTGTTCTTCAACAGAGCAGGCTTAGGTTTTCAGTTTCTTGTGGTTGATTATATTTCAACATACAGCTGTGAGTAGATAACAAACTTCCTCCTAGTTATTCCAGAAATTTCTTGTTTCCATTTCATTTGTGGAACAGTCTTTCCTAGCCCCTAGCTTTATGCATGAAGGTCAGTTCTAGCTCTCTGCTCCCAGGGTCCCATGGTCTAGTTTCCCTTCTGAAAGTAATCCAAGTCTCCAGCCATTAATCAATAACTTGTTCCTAGTTTCTGTTGAGCCTCTTGGCATCAGCTTCAACTCAGCATTTTCACTTTGAGTTACACTGGATGTCTGGCATCTGAGAATTTCCTCTTTTTTTTTTTTTTTTTTTTTTAGTTTCAATCTGGACTACGTATTCAAGGTTTTTTTTTAATGGGGTGGGGGGATTGTTATAACCCAACATTTCAACATCTTCACAGCAGCTTGGGAGATTTCCTGCATCTGATATGTCTTCTTTAAAGGCTCAAAGTCCTGGGTCATTGTCATTGGCAGGTTACTTCTTTGCCCAAAAGTCTGCTAAGGGATTTAATTCTAATTGGGAGGAGTAAGTTTCTAGTTATTTGATAATGCCTATTTTTACTAATTCAATATCCTTTTTTAATGAAGATAAATCTTCAGAAATATTAAAAAAGACTTGAAGTTTGACAGTGTCACTGACTAAGGAAGAATATCAAGGATATATTTTTCACCACTATGTCATAATATTTGAAATTCTACCATTAGGAATCACTTTTATGTGGTTATTATTTTCTTTCCAAGACTCTTAAAAATCAATATGTTATATTCAGTGATTAAGACCTCAAAAAATCATTTCCTTTTTGGCATTATCTTATTATCTTATTATATAGTTATTATAACTTATTATAACTTAAAACTTATATAGTTATATTATAAGATAATATCTTATTATCTTATTATATAGTTCTAATAACAACTATCTAAAAAAAACCCATGCACACAACATGCATGTTGATTTTGATGGGAATAAAGTTATGTGAGAAAGTTCAGACTACAAAACTATCTCACATGCAATGTTGTTTGCTAATTCTATAATTGGAGATGTATATGTATACATATACATATATGTGTGAATATACACACACACAGTATTTTAAATATTCTACAGCATAACTTATTTTTATATAACTACATATTTGATTTTAAATTCATTTCTTTTTTTTTTTTACTACAGTTAGTGCTAAATGCTTATGAACTTTAAAAAATATAGTATTTCTTAATTCTTGACAGCATAAGTAATTCAAAAATGTTGAGACAGAAGAAATAATTGAAATTTTAGGGGAGAAAATTTATTTTGCTCTTCAGATTTATCTTCCAAACTGTCAATTATATTTAGAAAGACTCTAGCCCTTAAAAATAAAAAACAAACAAAAAAACCATGAGCTACAGCTTGTACAGATTTAGAAGTGGCATCCCTCATAATTAACTATAAACAACTCACCAGGCCTCAGGTTTTGCCTCTGTGCCAAGCTTGCTAGGTGAGTTTACTGAAAACAGTGGATTAGCAGATACTCAGTTATGATTTCCATGGGTTGCCAAACTATGTCCTTAAACTATCATTTAACATTCTGTATTTGGATAACTTTAAATTTTTACTTTTCCATAAAGAAGAATTTTTTTAGTTCATTTGTGGACTACAAAGTCATAGGAGTAGGAGGAAACAGTGCCCATTTCCTTTTGCCTCCCAAGCCCTCTGACTGTGAATTTGAGGCAAGCATGGTGTTATGGGCTGAATTGTGTGCCCCCCGCTGCCCCCCGGAAGATCATATGTTGAAGTCTTAACCCTCAGTATGTAACTGTGTTACATTTGGAGGTAAGGTCTTTAAAGAAGTGCTTAAGCTAAAATGAGACCTTCATAGTGGCCCCTAACCCACTCTGAGTGGTGTCCTTAGAAGAAGAACAACAGGCACACATAACAAAGAAGGGCCATGTGAGGACACAGCAAGAAGGTAGCCGTCTTCAAGTCAGGAAGAAAGATCTCAGGAGAAACTAACCCTGCCAACACCTTGATCTTGGACTTTTAGCCTCCAGAACTATGAGAAAATACATTTCTGTGTTCTAAGTCACCCAATCAGTAGTATTTTGTTATGGCAGCCTTAACAAAGTAATATATAGAGTAATCACTCCTTTTTTTCAGTCTTCCACAGTAATTAATGGAAATTCCTACCAGAGTTTACTTTCTTTACTAGTCTTAGAGGCCTGGTAAGGACAAGAACATATCCATTGACAAAAAATTAACAGGACAAAACACATAAGCACACTAGAGGAAATCTCTGTTTTCTAGAGACTGCAAAGGCAGCTGTATATCTCTTGCATGTGAGCACTTGGCTATTTTTGTTTCTTTGCTATACAGAATGTATCATGATCTAACCATGTATACTGCTTTAAAAACTGAGTCTGAGAGATGAATTTGAAATGAATAAAAGGTAGGTAAGAAATAGGTATTCACATTTTATTTTTCATTCCACTTCAATTTTTTCCAGGAAAATGGATAATTTGTTGCAAAAACAGTACATGTTTTTCTTCATGACTCTGGTTAAACCACCACTATGTTATTCTCACTTGTCACCGATCCTTGTCTGTGTCTATATTGCCATCAGTATACAGTTATGGGGGTTACAGCTGGGAAAACGATACTGCAACTACATTTCAGTCTATTTAATGCCTCTGCAGAAATCAACAAAGACATGAAGCCCTGATTCTGGAAATTATTTATCTGAGAAGTAAAGTAACCTTTAAAAAAAAAAAAAGATAAAAACTCAGTAAAATATTCTATTTCTTCATGAATCTAATTTTTATTGCAAATATTTTATGAAATCGGAAAATTTTCACTGTGGGGATTTTAAAAATACATTTCATGGTGTTAGCTATTCTTCACCCAGCTCCTCCTAGAGCAATTTCTTTTGTTCCTTGCTATCTTTTCTCTTTGGTTACCAGCAATGATGTTAAAAATAAACAAATTCATTAGAAATTATAGTGCTGTCACAGATATTTGAAGAACAAAGATGGGAGGTAGTTTGTGTTTCCTTCTTTGCAGATTCCAGAAAGTGTTTATAAAGTTAATTACCATAAAACAGTTCTGAGAAAATCATGTAAAGGAGGATCTAAATTGCCCATTTGGTTTACTTGACTTGTACTTGAAACTGTTTCCAACCCTGCTCTCACTTTTCACTTCAGATCTGCAGTTTCAACTTACTTCTCACCAAGTGTACTTTTCATGTCCCATAGGCAAATCAAAGGCAGTGTGTTCAAAATCAAATTAATTCTCTTTCCCCCGCCTGCTCTTCAACAGCTTTCCCCCTTCGTGAGTGGCACTGCCTTCCACTCCCTCCCCAAGCTTTTGTGCCTGACAGCGTCCTCCCCTGTTCCCTCTGCACATCTCCAGTTCTCACTGTCTACTTTCCTTTTTCCTTCCCTGTTGTCTCTGTCCACGGGAGGCCAACACCTCCCACCCAGGTTCCTGCAGTAGGTCTCCTGGGCTCATCCTCTCCAGTTCACTTTCTACATTGTCCTCATTCTGACATTTCTAAAATACCAATCTGATTATATCTACAACTGTTCAGTGGCTACCATCTGCTCTTAGCAATACCTACCTCTTTAAACTTATTTCTGGACACATTTCTGTTCCAAAATATGCCCATGCTCATTTTTTAATAAATTTATTTATTCATTTATTTAGTTTTGGCTGCCATGGGTCTTCGTTGCTGTGCACGGGCTTTCTGCAGTTGTGGCGAGCGGGGGCTACTCTCCGTTGTGGTGCGCGGGCTTCTCATTGCGGTGGCTTGTCTTGTTGCAGAGCACGGGCTCTAGGCGCACAGGCTTCAGTAGTTGTGGCACATGGGCTCAGTAGTTGTGGCTCCTGGGCTCTAGAGCGCAGGCTCAGTAGTTGTGGCCCACGGACTTAGATGCTCCAAGGCATGTGGGATCTTCCTGGACCAGGGCTTGAACCCCAGTCCCCTGCGTTGGCAGGTGGACCCTTAACCACTGCACCACAAAGGAAATCCCCTGCCCATGCTCATTTTTGAAGAAATGAACATTATACGCCTTTGCTTGATAGTCTTTCTCACCTGTACTCTTATGCACACTTTGTGTCTCAATTTATATGTCATTTCTTCTGGGAAACCCCCTCACCTGCTCTCAGCCTCAGTTAAGGACCCTTCTCAGGTGTTGTCACAAAGATGTGTATTTACCCTGTCTTAGCACTTTTCGTACTGCATTGCAAATGCCCTTTAACTTGATTATGTCATCCACCAGTCTGAAAGTGCCAGAAGGCAGAGGCAATCTTTATGTTGTTCACTGTTCTGGGTGCACAGAGCCTGGCACATAATAGACGATGAATAAGTATTTATTAAATGAACAGATAAAAAGTAATTAGAAAACAAAAATCACACTATTTCTGACAGACCCCTTGTTTTGTCTTTTTGTTTGAATGTTTTAGAACTGTAACAGTTTACTCAAATGTGCTTGAAAAATCCAGAGGTTACCTTAAGTGAACCTTTATCTTATTCCTCATACAACTCTCAAGGACAGTGTGATGACAGGGTAGGAAAGTTAGATGGCTCTGATTCCAAATGGATCAAAACATCAACTCTTTCGTCCATTCCTGTTACTTAATAATAGAGCAAATAAATAAGTGCCATGACTCACTGCTCTTCTCAAGTGTAATGTATTCTTCCCAATGGTTTCTAATTATTCAAGAGAAGTCTAGCGTTTTTTCCAGAGTATGTGCATAGAAAGTGAAGGATAAATTTCTTTAAAAGATTGGATGGAGATTTTAAAAATGAATTGATGAATCAGAGCTGCAAATTGTTAGTAAATAAATGTGTGGGAAGTTTCTGACTTTGATCAAAGATTTTACACAGGGAGAGTCCAGGTATATGTATGCCTCTTATTTTTCTGTCCGGGAACTATTAGGACTACTCCAAAGGAGTAGGAAGTTACTATCTGACAGAAAGATCAAGTTGGAGGCAAGAGTTCCTTTATTGTTTTGACATTTATATGTTGATCTAGTGTTTCAATACAGTCCTTGTACATTGCACAGCTGTGTCTGGTGCAGGGGAGACTTGCCAGCATTAATGACAGTCAACAGCACAAAGAGTTCTTCTGCTGACCGTGCCTAGTGCTTTTACACTGATTAAATATTTAAGAACAGAAAGGTTCCTTATTTAAAGACAATAAAACATGCCAGTCTAAATCAAAAAGTTTTAAAATGTCAGACATCTCTAAGACTTTGGGCTAATCATTCACCATTAGAATGATAAAAATAAACTAATTTTCTAAACTGAAACTGAGTTTTTTCTGTGCTGCTCTCAAGAATATATGAAGTGGGAAAGACTCCAGGGCAGCATTCTCTTCTTTCAGGCTTTATTCCCAAAGGACACAGTGAATGTTATATGGGGCCCCCCAAAAGCAGATGCTAGAATAAAGCATTAGAAACTGCCTTTGAAGTTTACTACCAAGATCCAAGTTCTTGACAGACCAAATGTGTATTTGGTGCCTGCAAAAAAACCTGTATTCCTTTTACTGTTCCTAGAAGAAATGAAGGCACAACTCAACTCTTCTGAAAAAGGCTCTGCACTTTGGGAATTTTCATGGCTGACTTTGTGAAGCCTGCCCAGCCCTCCACATATCTTGCTTCTTCCACTGCCAACATCTTGGAACACAGGCCTTGGAGGGAACATAAGTGGCTTATTTCCTCCACTTCACTAATGTTTTATTCAGCATTCTGTTTCATCTTGATTTATCTTATTTTAAAAACAAATATAAATGTTTTAATAGTTGATTTCAAATTATTCATAGAAAGGTATACTGATCAAAACATGGTTCTTTTAAAAAATTACTTTATTAAAATTATCACCATGTCATCAGGACATTGGAGATAGAAAAACTTGAGAGGTGGTTTTTATTGTTGTTCTCTAGTAAAAGGGACTTATTTCTAAGTTCATTACAGAATTCAGTTCAAGATCACTATGGGTCAAAACTCAGCAAGGAGAAGAATGACCAGGTTGAAACCATAGAAGAATTGGAGACAGTTGTTTCTCGAAGACATAAATTCCAGATTTTCTTGAAGCCAAATTTTCACTAAAGTCTTGAAGTACTCTTAAAAGATAAATGGACAGCCCATTTTATCTGCGGTTCAGAAAACACACAGATTGGGCATAGGACAGCCAAAAGGAGATAAGAATTTTGTCACACGTTTATTTTCATCTATGCTAAAATGGTTTCTTTGGCAATCCAACTGTGTCCCCAGTAAAAAGTAAAAGGCTTATGTTTGTACCTCTCTGACTTTAATACATTTCAGAGTATATTGTGATTTAAAGCAGTATTTTCATCTATGTTAAAATGGTTTCTTTGGCAATCCAACTGTGTCCCCAGTAAAAAATAAAAGGCTTATGTTTGTACCTCTCTGACTTTAATACATTTCAGAGTATATTGTGATTTAAAGCAGTGGTTCTTTCACTTTTAAAAAAAAAAATCAGGGCCTGCTTCAGTGAAGGGGGATGGAGGGAAGCCAAAAGTTCTAGTCTGTCTACGTGGTTCATTCCTCCTTTTCAATTGATAAGAACTCAGTGATGACGAAGAAGAAAAATGTCAACAATTTGTAGTTTGAGCTTACACACATGTGCTATAAAACAGTGCCCTCTACACCAAAAGTGATACATTTATTTTATCACACTTACCTTGATAGTGTGTTGCAACTCACTTAATCTGCACAAATTCAATTACTACACCTACCAACAAGGGGCATGTACTTAGCCATTTGATGGAGGTGGGCTGAGGTGGTGGTATGTGGGTTGTATGCATCTTCTCTAGCATTAGTGACGTGGATGATTCCTATTTAAACCTCAATATGCACATATTCTAATAAGTAGTTATTTGAAAGATATAAGCTAAAAACATCATTAATGCAAATATTCATTCACAGATCATAACCAAATAAGCTTTAACCAAATGATCCTCAGTAACCAAAAAATCCTCAGTAAATTAAATTGAAAATTATAAAGCAAACTTGACATTACTTTACAATTACAAAGCAAAAATCAACCACAAGGTTGATGAAGTCCTGAGAACAAAGCATACTGGTTGTTTACATGCATACCAGTAGCTTTCCAGTATTGCAAGAGTTGCCTCAGACTGACTACTTATAAAATACCTTCTTCCTGAAATTCTAACAATGTGCTAAGTTTAGTTTATGAACATCAAATATTAGTAATGCATACTAACTCATCTTCTGTTTAACTAGTAAAAAAAAAAATCTTCAATTCTTTATTAAAGTGAATGTGTATGGAATTGTACATCTTTGGCAATAAATGGAAGAAAGGATTCGTATTTTTGGATTAGTTGAAGGCCCTGCCAAAAGAACCTGGGGCTGTGGGTCATTCTGTCAGAAACCTAGGTGTAACAAACCGAGGACAGCTGTAGCCTCCTGGGCTGTGAGTTGAAGGGCTGGTGAACTTCTGAGAGCCAGAAGCATGCCTAATGGGGCATATCTGGTCATCCCTCAAGGATTGGGCTGCTGCTGGGACATTTCAGCTGCTTATGGGCTTTCAACCAGATGGCCTCCAAGGCTCCTGCTGACCCTAAGAGTCACCATTTATGACTGACGAGGAGATGACTGCACATGTTTCTGCTCAGAGTTTTATAAGCTATACAGTTTATTTCAAACTGTTTTGGAGACAGATACCACAAATATGACCTGCTGGCTTCTGGGCTGTGTCTCTGAACTGTTACTCTGATGCCATTGTGGGTAACTTGTTTTTATATTCATTGTAAATTGGGAATGAGTTTTAATAGATAAAACAGAAGTAGTTCTATTAGCAATCCCTTTCCAAGTGACTGTCCATTCTTAGTCCTTCACGTGGCTCTTCAGGCCAATACTTAATGAAGATACTTTAATTTTTAGTTTTATTAGAGTACCGAAAACTGGTCAAAGAGCTGGACAGTTCTATCGTGGTATTCCTGTCAAAATATCCATATTATCTTAAAGGTCAGCTCATGCGCTTGAAAACTACCAAATTTGTCCTCTCCCATATTAAAGCCATTTAAAAACTTTCATTGTTTCTCTTAAAACAAATATGTTTGAATTCAAAGATATGGCACCAATACAACCTCGTTTATTTTAATGTAGGTGGTGAAAAAATAAGCTACTTTGTAAGGAACTGTGTGACTTCCTGAACATTTTCTTTTCCAAGAGGGAGTGACGCTGACTGGAGGACAACATCTCCCATGGGGCAGGAGGAGAGAAGGTGGGTGAGTTATGCGGTGACCCCGCATCCTATAGGACACACAAGGCTCCCATCTCCATGAATCACAACTGGTTTTTTAACACAGACTCTGATTTCATCTTGATCTATCTAAGACAATGTTGAAATTAATGCTCTCTAAAATCTGGGCAACTGTATCTTTGTCCTTGCGTCTGTGGAATTCCATGAGAAAAGTGCTCAGAAAGAACTTCATTCAGTGAAAGATTTGGGGAGTTTTGGAAACGCTCAAACAACACCTATTTAATTTATATGAGCCCCCAATGAGGAAAACGTTAAGAACAGGAGTTTTGAAAGAAAATCTTCCCACATTATTTCACAGGTCCTGCTTCCTTTTTGAATGTTGCTTGTTTGCTTTTATAAATAATATTTTCTCCGGCTGGCACATTTAAACAGGATCCATTCAAATAAATTTCATGGGACATTGAGCAATTCCAGTCCCTTTCTCAGTCAAAACTAAAGGTTATGTTATTTGCTCTATCCCTCCCTTTGAGTGGCTAGGAAAGAACTTGTTGATATTATTGTTAGTGTTTCAAAGAAAGCTAAAGCTGCTAAGTGTTTTCTTAAGTGAAGCCCAGCTTTCAGCTTTGGTCATGTCCCTGAAGATAGGCTCTTTTAGGTGTTACTACCATTTCTCAAAGAGCCAGGGGTGGTAATAGAAGTCTTAAGGCTTCCATTTGTTGGCTCTCATTTCTTTCCTGAGTATGTTCATGGTTAGGAATCTTGCTGTTGGGCTGAAGGTACATGCTGATACGAAAACCTCATTGGCCTGCTATGCTGGGTGGCATGAGGACTGAGCATTTTGGAAATGCCCATGATTTCCATCAGCAAAGAAAAAATTGGCTAGTTGGCAATTAAATGTCAAATCAATAATGATTCTTTTGTGTGGGCACAGTTGGAACAGAAAGCCTTTCACCAATTTTAATAAAAACTCTGAAACGTGATTGTAAAGGAGCGCTGGGGAAAATCCTATGACCTCCTTGGAACATATAAGAAGGACTCTCAGGGTGACCCTAGAGGTCAGAAGTGAATGGAGATTTGGGGATGGCTCCTTCCAAAGACACCATCGTGTTCTTACTGGCTGTTTTAGAAGTAAGGCAGAGACCTCAACAAGGCTTGAGAATAGAAGTTATTGGCTAGCATGGGGGAAAGTTGGCTCAGTACAGCTTTGTAGACTTTAACGCATATGTGGAGAGAGGCTAGTTCACTAGTAAAATAATCTTTAGTGTGGGGAATTGAACTGAGAAAATAAGTAGAGAGAGGAGCAGAATATATTTAATATTTAAGGACATATTAAAATGTGAATTCTAACAAGGTGGCATATGGAGACTTCTGGACTATACCAAGGGCGTATGGCTCAACCTCGCACTCAGTAATAAAAAGCAGAGGGCCCACTTTTAGGATATTGTGATTTTTAATTATACAAGAAACAACCATTCAATCAGAGACTTATAGTCAGAGATTTCTTTTCTTTTTAACATCTTTATTGGAGTATACTTGCTTTACAGTGGTGTGTTAGTTTCTGCTTTATAACAAAGTGAATCAGCTATACATATACATATATCCCCATATCTCCTCCCTCTGGCGTCTCCCTCCCACCCTCCCTATCCCACCCCTCTAGGTGGTCACAAAGCACCGAGCTGATCTCCCTGTGCTATGTGGCAACTTCCCACTAGCTATCTGTTTTACACTTGGTAGTGTATATATATCCATGCCACTCTCTCACTTCGTCCCAGCTTACCATTCCCCCTCCCCGTGTCCTCAAGTCCATTCTCTACGTCTGCTTCTTTATTTCTGTCCTACCCCTAGGTTCTTCAGAATCTTTTTTTTTTATTTTTTAGACTCCATACATACGTGTTAGCATACGGTATTTGTTTTTCTCTTTCTCACTTACTTCACTCTGTATGACAGACTCTAGGTCCATCCACCTCACTACAAATAACTCAATTTCATTTCTTTTTATGGCTGAGTAATATCCCATTGTATATATGTGCCACATCTTCTTTATCCATTCATCTGCCAATGGACACTTAGGTTGCTTCCATGTCCTGGCTAATGTAAATAGTGCTGCTGTGGTACATGACTCTTTCTGAAGTACGGTTTTCTCAGGGTATATGCCCAGTAGTGGGATTGCTGTGTCGTATGGTAGTTCTATTTTTAGTTTTTTAAGGAACCTCCATACTGTTCTCCATAGTGGCTGTATCAATTTACATTCCCACCAACAGTGCAAGAGTGTTCCCTTTTCTCCACACCCTCTCCAGCATTTATCGTTTGTAGATTTTTTGATGATGGCCATTCTGACCGGTGTGAGGTGATACCTCATCGTAGTTTTGATTTTCATTTCTCTACTGATTAGTGATGTTGAGCATCCTTTCATGTGTTTGTTGGCAATCTGTATATCTTCTTTGGAGAAATGTCTATTTAGGTCTTCTGCCCATTTTTGGGTTGGGTTGTTTGTTTTTTTGATATTGAGCTGCATGAGCTGCTTATAAATTTTGGAGATTAATCCTTTGTTAGTTGCTTCATTTGAAAATATTTTCTCCCATCTGAGGGTTGTCTTTTCATCTTGTTTATGGTTTCCTTTGCTGTGCAAAAGCTTTTAAGTTTCATAAGGTCCCATTTGTTAATTTTTGGTTTTATTTCCATTTCTCTGGGAGGTGGGTCAAAAAGGATCTTGCTGTGATTTATGTCATAGAGTGTTCTGCCTATGTTTTCCTCTAGGAGTTTTATAGTGTCTGGCCTTACATTTAAGTCTTTAATCCATTTTGAGTTTATGTTTGTGTATGGTGTTAGGGAGTGTTCTAATTTCATTCTTTTACAGGTAGCTGTCCAGTTTTCCCAGCACCACTTATTGAAGAGGCTGTCTTTTCTCCATTGTATATTCTTGCCTCCTTTATCAAAGCTAAGGTGACCATATGTGCGTGGGTTTATCTCTGGGCTTTCTATCCTGTTCCATTGATCTAGATTTCTGTTTTTGTGCCAGTACCATACTGTCTTGTTTACTGTAGCTTTGTACTATAGTCTGAAGTCCAGGAGCCTGATTCCACCAGCTCCGTTTTTCTTTCTCAAGATTGCATGGCTATTCGGGGTCTTTTGTGTTTCCATACAAATTGTGAAATTGTTTATTTTAGTTCTGTGGAAAATGCCATTGGTAGTTTGATAGGGATTGCATTGAATCTGTAGATTGCTTTGGGTAGTAGAGTCATTTTCACAATGTTGATTCTTCCAATCCAAGAACATGGTATATCTCTCTATCTGTTTGTATCATCTTTAATTTCTTTCATCAGTGTCTTATTGTTTTCTGCATACAGGTCTTTTGTCTCCTTAGGTAGGTTTATTCCTAGGTATTTTATTCTTTTTGTTGCAAGGGTAAATGGGAGTGTTTCCTTAATTTCTCTTTCAGATTTTTCATCATTAGTGTATAGGAATGCAAGAGATTTCTGTGCATCAATTTTGTATCCTGCTACTTTACCAAGTTCATTGATTAGCTCTATTAGTTTTCTGGTAGCATCTTTAGGGTTCTCTATGTATAGTATCATGTCATCTGCAAACAGTGACAGCTTTACTTCTTCTTTTCTGAGACTCAAATCAATAGAATTAGAAATGAAAAAGGAGAAGTAACAACTGAAATACAAAGGATCATGAGAGAATACTACAAGCAACTATATGCCAATAAAATGGACAACCTGGAAGAAATGGACAAATTCTTAGAAAAGCACAACCTTCCAAGACTGAACCAGGAAGAAATAGAAAATATGAACAGACCAATCACAAGCACTGAAATTGAAACTGTGATCAAAAATCTTCCAACAGACAAAAGCCCAGGACCAGATGGCTTCACAGGTGAATTCTATCAAACATTTAGAGAAGAGCTAACACCTATTCTTCTTAAACTCTTCCAAAATATAGCAGAGGGGGGAACACTCCCCAACTCATTCTACAAGGCCACCATAACCCTGATACCAAAGCCGGCCAAAGATGTCACAAAGAAAGAAAACTACAGGCCAGTAGCACTGATGAACATAGATGCAAAAATCCTCAACAAAATACTAGCAAACAGAATCCAGCAGCACATTAAAAGGATCATACACCATGACAAAGTGGGGTTTATCCCAGGAATGCAAGTATTCTTCAACATACGCAAATCAATCAATGTGATACACCATATTAACAAATTGAAGGAAAAAACCATATGATCATCTCAATAGATGCAGAAAAACTTTCGACAAAATTCAACACCCATTTATGATAAAAGCCCTGCAGAAAGTAGGCATAGAGGGAACTTACCTCAACATAATAAAGGCCATATATGACAAACCCACAGCCAACATCGTTCTCAATGGTGAAAAACTGAAAGCATTTCCTCTAAGATCAGGAACAAGACAAGGTTGTCCACTCTCGCCACTATTATTGAATATAGTTTTGGAGATTTTAGCCTCAGCAATCAGAGAAGAAAAAGGAATTAAAGAGATTTCTTTTAATTTCTTAATTCCTCACTGTAAATGGGTACTTGCCTATATTTAATAAAAGTTCTATTTCCAAAAAAAAAAAAAAAGCAGAAAAGCAGAGGGCCTTTTTCTGACCGAAGACCTGGGCAGATGGTAGAGGAAAGAGGTGTGGTTGCAAATAGCCCCAGGCTTTGTCAATATCAACTGTACCCACAGATGTGAAAAGACGGACTTTCCCCATACAAAGTGTGGGAGAAACACCTGTATGGTCAGATGACCACGTGCACCAGCGCTTTCAGAAACTACTCAGAGCACAAGTACAAAACAACAAAATGCCTTCGTAGACACTATTAGGGGAGGGGCAGATTTGCCTGCATTTCTCTCTGGCGATGCAGAGCCGATAGGCAAGGTATTTCATTGGGTTGGGGCACTTCTTGAGGAGCATTAAGGGATACTGTTTCCTTTTCTCCCTGGAAATCTTGCCTTGAGGCCTGGCTCTGAGGATGGTGTCTGGCCTGCAACACAGACATAGTCTAACCCTGAAGCTAGATATCACTCACTGTGCCTCAGGGGCCTGAGGACCTGTCGCAGTGTCTGGCCCTGCAGTAGCAGCATCTCTGCTTGAGGGCCATCTTATCTGTCATGCTTCAGAACCCTTCATCTGCAGAGATCTGTGCTCTGAAACCAAGCATGTGGGCTTTTCTTTTTCTGGAGCCTCTGGTGTAATGTCCTTCCCCAGACATTCCCAGAGATCACTCCCTCCCTTTTCTGCTTTGGTATTATCTTACCAGTGAGACCTTTCCCTGTCACTCTATATAAAATAACCCCCCTCTCCTAGGATCTACCCAATTCCCATACTGTATTTTCCTGTTAAGCCTTTTTGTACCATCTGACATTTTATACATTTACTAGTTTGTTTGCTTATTACCTGTCTTACCCCACTAGAATATAAGTTCCATGAAGGCAGGGATTTAGCCTATTTTGTTTACTGCTATTTCCTACCACAGGCATCCTTTAAATATTTGGGAAATAAATGAGTGAAGTCTTATGCAAAGCTTTTAACTCTGATCTCTCTCAGTTTCCTCAGACTGTTAGGCAGTTTGGGCATCAAGGGAATGACAGATGGAAAGGGCTTTTTTTTTTTTTTTTGCAAAGGATGTAATCTGAATGGGGCCAGGGTCCCAAGGTTAAACAATGTACCCACAGGACAAAGTGAAAACCTCTTCATTCTGAGAAGGGCAAGCAGTTTTCAGTGTTTCTTGATTAGGTGATATTAGGTGATAAGGCAGGGTCCTACCAAGCTCAGAATATTGTCCTTGGTGGAGTGGCAATGGCAAGTTTCTTGTCCTTAGGGGAAAAGAATCAGGACAGTTGATTCAAATGTGGCCTTAGAAAATGCCAGAGTCCAATAGTTATTGACTTGTTTCTAGATTTTAATTTATTTAAATCTTCCCTTTACTGTCCCTTGATTTACATTTTGGAAACCATGGTAGCAACTAGAGCTTGGGAAATATGTATAGTTATTTCAAAATTAAGTTTTATAGTATGATTCATAATTGACTGGATTTTTTGTTAGCCCATCTGTTCCATGGTTTCTGGATACCACCTTTTATGTGAAGTCTCTCGTGGCAGTTACAGTCATGCTGCCATGGAGGAAGTAGTCAGCCATTAGGAAAGGTTCTTTAAACATCAGAGGGCTTAAGACCACCTAGGAGGTACCTGACCTTCCAAGTTTCCTTCTTCTCTGTCACTCTCAATTCCACATGCCAGGGACAGTAGTTCTGAGGTGGGCTTTATGACTTCCCGCAGGATGCCTGGATAAACTCATAGCTTCAATGTTGGTAAAATGGAGATAAACCCATAGAGTCCAGGAAAACCTGGTTGCCCAATCCCACATTAAAGATCCCTAGGGAGTTTAGAAGAGGTTCACGGGATCCTTAGAAAGATGAGTTCTCTAACCTCCTGTAGAACTGGATCAAGAAAAGAGGCTGAGAAGATTTTTGGATTTCTTTAAAAAGAGGCTGGTCCTTAGATGACTCCTCTAGCCTCAGGATGCCCTACACAAGTCACAGCACCTTCTACTGTTAGCACTATGGCCTCAGTCAGTGGCATTCTGGAGCCAGCTCGTACAGGCTCAAGAGAGCAAGTTGTTAAATTTCAGGAAAGTTAGGAGCTGGATGATCTAACACTGGTATCTTAAAAAGGGCCAGAGTGAGTGGGAGTATGAATTTAAACCACTGAAATAGACAAACACTATAAATTGGGGCTCCTCCCCCTCTCCCAAGAGCTGGTAGTTGAACATTCACCAGCACACCACTAGCCCTTAGTCATCACTTAACACTACTGTGACACTTTGCCTGCTTGGACTTTGTGTGTGTGTATGTGTGTGGAGACATATGTAATATGCGTATATTATGGGGATAGGAGGATAAAAGGATGTTTGAAAAAATATTAGCCATATGGTGAACAGAGGGCCTGGGAAGTATGATCTAAAAGCTAATGAGACATTTTTATGTTAGAATATATTTAGACTAATTCTTGTTATAAATTTCACTAGTTTAAGAGTAGATCATTAAAAAGAATTATTATAAAGATGCCTATGACTTATTGATAAGGGGCCAAGGTGGTACATATAGTTGGAAACTGATACATGTGGAAGATCGTATTTTAATAAAAACAAACAAAATCATACCAACTTTAAAAATTTACATGTGTATATGTGTTTTTCTATGTTACGGAGTATAGAAATTACATGCTATTGACATAAGTAGTGAGAAGGTAGGAAGAAAAAGAAGGAAATTTTAAAATTCATATACCTCTATCTTATTGACCTCTTAGCCAAGTATTCATTGGTTACATTTTGGAGTTGCAGAGCAAGGGCCTAGCAAAATGACTTTTAAAGAGTGACTTACTTAGAAATGTCAATAATATGAATGAAATGTCATAAACGTAGATGAAAATTTTTGAGAGAAATAATCTTCATTCAATTTCACATACAACATTCTCAGCATTAGCTACTCAAAATAGGAAAAATTTAAAATAATACAAATCAGTAAGTGTATGAAGATGATTGTACATGAAATGCTAAGGTTAAATGAAAAATATTAGAGGGTGTGTGTATGTTTGTAAGTGCTTTAAAATCCTTTGTGAAAACAAAAAAGGATAAAGCTATCCTGGAAAATGGAGACCAAGGCTGCTTAAACACATACAGGCACCATGTAGACAATGGACAATTAATTTGTGCTGAGAAACTGGAGCCTAAGTGTCTTTCTGCCTGTCCCAAGTAAGACACAATGACTCTCTAACCTTGGACCAGCTCTTGAATCTCCCTGTAAATTGTGGGGATCCAAGGAGAGAGTAAGCTTCTTTATGAAAGGATCTCAGAAGCCATGATGCAGTACATACAATTTAGCAGTAGAGATATGTAAACAAACAAACAAAAACCATCAGAAGGCCTCGCTCCTATGCTCATATTCACTGTGGTGTTAAATGTTTGCTGAGATGTAAGCTTTCATTTCAGATCTTTAAAGCATATTATAGAAGTGACCACCCAGACTCAATAAAAGAGAACATATATAGTTGTATCACTGACTCCACCACATCAGATAAAGGCAATCTCCCTACCATCTCAACTATTCCTCTGGAAATAACATAGATTGTTTACTCTACCAGAGAGCTACCTGTATTTGTCTGTCTATCAGACTTTAAAGATAATGAGAGTACAGGGCCAGGAGCCTAAAGCTGGGTCTGTTGACATAATTAGGTGGTAACTCTCCAACTCCCAAAGTTCTTTTAGGGATCAGAGAGAAACTGGCACCTCTTGCTCTCTAAGGACATTTCTTTTTAGTTTGATTCCTAGTAATATTTGCCTAATTTGTGTCCTCTCTGCTGTTCAGTGGTTACTTAATTTGGGGATGACAGAGGATCTTTACCTGGGACATGGGCTTAAGCACTTCTGGAAAAGTGGCTCTGCAACTGATATGAGTAGACCTGTAACAAACACTTTACAAAACAAATAATTCCAGGATTCACTTCAACAGCTAACTTCACCAGGAAAGCCCAGCACTACTAAATTCTTTACTGCGAATCCCTGATACAGTGTACTAAGAAATTGCTGTCTTTCCTCAAATGCAATAGAAGAAGATGCCATGACCTGAAAGTCCCAGCATTGCCCACCCCAGTCAGTTTCTGAGGAAACATCTCATATCATGGCCAGGTATAAAATTATGACATGTCTGTTGGCCTTTTACTTCAATCTTCTCCTCAAGATAACATTTAGGCTTTCACCTCTTCTTGCCTCTTCGCAGTCTGCTTCCTCTGCCTGGATCTCTTTCATGCTCACCCCCATTTTCACTTGGCCAATTCCTCCTCATAATTTAATACTCAGCTCAGGTATCAACCCCATACGTGAAGGCTTTACTGAGCAATCCCCATCTCTAGCCTGGGTTAGGGATGCTTCCTGTGAGTTCCCCCATAGTAATTTTTGATTACTGCGATAACGTGCGATATGACCCGTGTATGGTCAATCTCTTTCTTATAGCAGTGGTCCTTTTTTAAAAATTTTTGATTGGATTATAGTTGATTTACAATGTTGTATTAGTTTCTGGTGTACAGCAAAGTGAATCAGTTATACATATACATACATTCACTCTTTTTTAGATTCTTTTCCCATATAGGTCATTACAGAATATTGAGTAGAGTTCCCTGTGCCATACAGTAGGTCCTTATTAGTTATCTATTTTATATATAGTAGTGTGTATATGTCAATCCCAATCTCCCAATTTATCCCTCCCCTCCTTAACCCCTGGTAACCATAAGTTTGTTTTCTACATCTGTAACTCTATTTCCATTTTGTAGATAAGTTCATTGGAACACCTTTTTTAGATTCCGCATGTAAGCAATATCATATTTGTCTTTCTCTGCCTTATAGCAGTGGTTCTAAATTTTGGTTGCACATTACAATGATCCAAGGAGATTTGTAAAGTCTTAATGCCCTGTCTGCACTCCAGACCAAAGAAATCAAGGTCTCTGGGGATAGAACCCAAGATTCAGAGTTTTTTAAAGCTCTCAAGTCGATTTCAATGTGTAGCCAAGGCTGAGAACCACTGCATTAGATGGCAAAGTCCTAGAGGGTGGGCTGGCTCTTTTGTGCATCAACCCAGTGCACAAGCCTATCTGATGACAAAATTTCGTTAAATTAATAAATTAATACAAGTTAGAATATTTTAGACTTTTACCAAGTGATATTAAGAGGTATCAAATTATTTTTTCTGGAATACAAGTGGATTAAAAGTAAAAAATACAAACATCATATTTACTAAAAATCATTAAGTCCATTGGCTTTACATCAATTATTTAGGAGAAAGCTATTGTGTTTTTTTCATATATGATATTCTGAAGACTCTTCTGATAGTATTCTATACTATTTTTATGTACATTTTCTAAGGTAAAATAATGAATTTGAAGAATTGTGAATTTGTATTAGTACTTCTACGGTGTTATAGTTTAGATTATATGTTTTTTTGCCTTCCAAGCATTTTCACTGTTTCTCAGTGTTCTTTATAGGCCAGCTGCATCCACATTAAAATATGTTTCCAGACTCCATCCCAGACCTGGATTTAGATTCTTTGGCAAAAAATGAGAAATCTACTTGCATCTTTTCTCTTTTTTATTGAAATATAATTCATATACTATAATATTAATGCTTCTAAAGTGTACAATTCAGTGGTTTTTATATATTCACAAAGTTGTGCAACTCTCACCACTATCTAATTACAGAAAATTTTAATCAACACAAAAAAAAACTTCTTCCCATTAGCACGCATTCCCCATCTACCACCTACCACTCCCTCAGGCCAATAGCAACTAGTAATCTATTTGCTATCTCGATGGATTTGCCTACTGTGTACATTTCATATCAGTGGAATTATACAATATGTGGATTTTTGTTTCTGGTTTCTTTCACTTAGCATTGTATTTTCAGGATTCATTCATCTTGTATCATGAATCAGTACTTCATGCCTTTTTATGGCTGAATAAAATTTCATTGTTTAGGTATACCACATTTTTTATGGGATAGTCATCAGTTGATGGATATTTGAAATGTTTCACTTTTGTCTATTGTCAATGATGCTGCTATGAATATTTGTTTACAAGTTTTTGTGTGAACAAGTTTTCAATTCTCTCAGACGTATACCTAGGAGTAGAATTGCTGGGTCATATGGTAACTTTTCTACCTGTATTTTAAACAACCTTTTCAGGTGATCCTAAGACTCACTGAGATTGAGAACCGCTTTCCTAGTGTCTCTATTTCCTCCAAGGCACTGCAACTGCTAGCCGGTGTGAAATTGTACCTGCTAACAGGTGGAAAAGAAGGACTATCATAGCATCCAATCGATGATGATTCATAAATAAAAAGATAACTGCTAAGCTAGTATAAATAACTAATAGTATCACACTGCTGTCTTTGTTTGACAAATTTAAATCCTGATGTAACAGACAAGATTTAAAGAAACAAATAACTAGTAGTAAGTCAATCATTAGGAACTCTAGTATCCTCCTAGGCTACAGTTAAATTTGCCTTGATTTATTTTTGTCTGAGAACCAAGAGCTTACCTGGTCGGGCGCCCCAGGAACCAGATTCTGGGTTTGGTAGGTATGGTGGAAATATGCCGTTTTTTTGCCTTCCAAGCATTTTGAGCATTTTTCCTAAACTTGGAGATTTCCCTACCTATGAGTCCTCACCTTCTCAAGGTAGAAGCCTAAAATTCACTTGCCACCTCCCTTGCATCCTCAGTGCATGCTTGAGCCCTGCTCTCCACCAGTCAAAAGCATCCATGCCAGAATTCAGATCAGAACACTTTTGGGTGCACTCCACTCACAGCAGAAACACCCTGTACACAAGCAGAGGTTCTAGAGGAAGCTTCCAGGGCCGGCATCAGAGGTACTGTTTGGGGCTACATGGTGGTGGATGGTTCCACCAGGGCAGTTCTATGTAATTTAAGCATCATTCCCAGCTTCAGTTTCCAAGTCTGGCCCTCTGGCCCTCCTAGAGAGTTTGGAAGTCACTCATGATCTTCATTTAGTCCCTATTCTGCTTCAATTGGTTGGAATGTATTTCTGTTAAACAAGAATACAATTGGTATCACAGGACTCTACCTTAGAGGCCCCACTAATGCTGAACTGTCAGTAGAAGCTTGCCCCAAATACACTGGTTAGCTTTAGGGCCCTGGCAAATCTCTTTGACAGAAAAGCCCTCCTTTTTGGGTTCAGTTTGACAAATTCTCTCTACCACTCAGAGTATAAGAAGTTTCACTGATGCAATCTGAACACTTTGTGATATTTGACACTAATTATAAAATATTTGCCTACACAACAGTATGCTGATTTCTAAGGTACTCTCTGAAAAACAATAATTTTGAATCATGATCTCTTTGCCAAGTCCATCAGTCTAATAAGTTTAGGTGGTCTTATTTCTTAATCAACCTCCCTGTCCCACTACCTTTCTGTAACACATATGTATGTACAACAACAGCTTTAAAATACAATGTCTAATAGCTTTATCTAAGCATCAAGGATAAATGGAAAGTTTTAAGGAAATATATGAATCTGTGATTTTTGAAATTTGTATATACATGTTGTATACTTAATAACACCTAATCAAGAATATATCCAGCCATTGCGTTCAACAAATTCCTTCCTATACTTTCTGATATAAAGAAACTCCTTAGACTCTAGTGGGCAATCTGAAAGGCCCATAAGAAGATGGTTTCTGTGATGTCAAAGATAAATCCCATGCAAGAACCTGTGAATGTACTGAAATGTACTGTTTATGTCAAACCTGATCCTTTCCCCAATACCCTCCATCCTCAAACAGACTACTGCACATAATGAAGAGACCAGGTTTTGAGTTTCTTAAATCACTCCGAAATGAAATCCAGAAGAGAAGTAGTACTTCAGTTGATGTTTTGACATTTCATCTTTATCTACTTTGGGTGTGGTTTGCTCTGGCATGTGGGAGTCCACAGGAAATGTCACAAATATCAATTGATACTTTCTAAAATATATTGAAGCTGATGTCTATAATAGCTCCCAAGGCACACAGTATATGCCTACACCATATAGACCTAAGAATACATCTGCGAACCTACAGTTTCAGACTGAGAAACACCAGCCTGGAGCCTTGCTACTGTGCATTTTTAAGGCAACACATAGTCATTGCAAAAAGAGAGAGACCCTGCTGTCATAATGTTTATTCATGAGGGCTGTAGAGAATTATATTTTTAGGCTAGAAAATTTTCCCAGAACATATGCTTTTGAAAATAAAAATAAAACAAATAAAAATTCATCCATGAAAACTAATCACAATTAAAGTATCCTAAGAAAACAAATTTGGTATACTTATTTTGAATACAGTTGTTTATCCTCAACAATGTTTAAGACAATGCAGATACATAAGACCTGAATGGGGGAGCAGTGGGGTCCAAGTGGCATATAATTTTACTGGTGTGAATGCCCAAAGGGTCACACTTGAAACTGACCAGCAAAAGATCCATTTGCTAGGAAGTCATCCTGAAGCCTAAAGTCTTAGCCTGAGATCCACGGCCGAAAGGCAAAGTAAACAGCCCAGGCAACATATTTTTGGAGAAGTCATGGAACTATCTTCAAAATGTTACTGAGTCTCTCCAACTAAACTTTGAACTATTCCAATATGCTAAAAAAAACTACACATTTATGAGGAATTTAACATGCTAGTTTTTCAGGCTGAAATCCACCTCAATCCTAGGTTTCCATCCAGTGTAACTTTTGTCTACAGCAATGACTAGCTAAGGGTTTTAAGGGTTACTGTGATAAAGCTCTTTAATTACTTTTCTTGCCTCATGAGCTCTATCTCCAGGGGTGGGTGTGTTTCAGGTGTGGAAGAGTGTTCCGGGGGAGACATTCCCGTGAGCTCAAACTGGACATAGCTTGTTTTTAATGCTCAATGCAAACATCTGGCAGTATTCTCATTAGCAATTCCACAAAGCAGAATAATGCCTCTTATTCTCATTTCTGCCCAGTCCCTCTTCTGAACTTCCAGTCTGACTGTTTGCATTGTTCCGGCTCCCACCCACACCCTGGTGCGCCCTGCTTTCTCCCCTCCTCGGACAGCAGCCTCCCTGTTTGATCTCCAGGGTTCTTCCTCCTGCTCCTCCTCCTAACACTTCCTCTTCACTGCTTCTTCCGTAAAGACAGACAATAACAATTCAATCAAGAAAGGCAATTCAATAACAATAACAATCAAGTCTCCCTGCACCCAATAAGCCTGAAGGATGAGAGACTGGCTTGTTAGGATCAGCACAAATAGTTGAAGAATGAACAATTAATAGCGATATCTTTTGGTTTTGCATTCCTTAGCCTCTTCCTGGAATCTTGTGACTGACTCCTTTCTGTGAGAAGCTCAAGTTCTCCTTAGTTCCTGCCACACAATTGCCATAAATTTTTAATGAAACAAAGTTTGAAAGGTGTGGAGCTATTATTTTAGGTTTTCTTCATTTTTAAGATGACTCATACCTAAACCATTTGTCAACTCTCTGCCTGGCTATCCTCCTTTGAGAAACCACACCCGTCTAAACAAGTCTGTCCAAATCATTTATATTATATGGTTGCTGATTATTGTTACAGGTTCCAAGGCTATGACAATACCTTTTCACTTATAGAGGCTCAAGAGAACTCTCCTGAACCCTTCTCTCTCCCTGCAGTCTCCCAGTGGGGTTTATGTCAGTTCTCAATAAAGGGACTTAAAACAAGAGAAAGAGATTGGGCAAAAAAGCAGGATTATTTATATTTCAAACACTACAAATGATAAACATCTGCACATAAGCAGTTATTTAAATTAACATTTAAAATGAGAAACAATTTCCCTTTTCCATTTTGCAAAAGAGGAGACTGACATCTCCAGTGATTTCTAGGAAATGATATTAAAATGTACTTGCTTAAAAAATAAATTCTTGACCATTCTGAGGTTCCTTATTCAATTCAATTGGGGGTGCTTCTATTCTAGAGGAATTCCTGACGGTATTTGAGAATGCGAAGGCTAAAGCAGGAAAAGGACAGAAGAACAAAATAGGGACGTGGAAAAGCGTGTGCCAGCTGACCCTCCTCTGCCCTCCACTGGCTCCCCTACCACAAGCACACTGATGTTTCCAGAGATGTGCATCCAAAAACGAATGGCAAAAAAAACTTTGGCTAAGTCAGCTACATTTCATTTAGTATTACACATGGGGAATATGCGTCATCAAAACTCCCAGGTGGGATGTTTGTTTATGGGGTCAAGCAAGAATCAGATAGAATCAGGTGAGATGACATTCTCCAGGGGGCCGAGTAAGTAAAGGTTACGAAGGCGAACTTAGAGGGACAGGAGTGTGGTCAGAATTGCCTCTTAGCATCAAAGATGATCTTTTCCAGTTGCAGCTCCTCAGCAGTAGTTTTCCATTCCCCATGGCACTGACAGCTGCCTAATGCAATCACTGTGTTTTTACTCAGGTGACGAGGAGCAAAAATGCCCATGTTCCTCCGCGCCTCCTCTGGCAGGTGCAGACAGTGTCCTTCAGTTCTCCCAGTGTGCAAAAGGAATAAATACTTTTCCAGGTTCAACAGGGCCATGTATTTATTGTGAAGACAGTGAAGTACTTATGAGTCAAATTCAATAAAAGGGAATCTGGTGCTGAAAAATATATGCTTTCACACTGTTAGAAAAATGTCAAAACGCTTATTGCAAATGATGATCAGAATAAAGTAGCAGCAGTAAAATTAATGTCAAGGGACTTCCCTGGTGGCACAGTGGTTAAGAATCCGCCTGCCAATGCAGGAGACACGGGTTCAAGCCCTGGTCCGGGAAGATGCCACATGCCGCGGAGCAACTAAGCCCGTGCGCTGCAACTACTGAGCCTGCGCTCTAGAGCCCGTGAGCCACAACTACTGAGCCTGCGTGCCACACCTACTGAAGCCCGGGCTCCTAGAGCCCATGCTCCACAACAAAGAGAAGCCACCGCAATAAGAAGCCCGCGCACCTCAAGGAAGAGTAGCTCCCACTCACCGCCAACTAGAGACAGCCTGTGCGCAGCAAGGAAGACCCAACGCAGCCAAAAAAAAAAAAAAAAAAGTTAAAAAAAAAATTAATGTCAAGATTAATGAGGGTTGTCTGTGTTCCAGGCACTGTATCCTTTACCTGTATCATCTCATCTGGTCCTCACGATAACCCAACTGAGGCAGGTTCTATGATTATCCCATTTCACAGATAATCATGATGCAGAATTCTCAGAGCTTTCTCTCACCACTGATGCTGTTAAGGTCAGCACTGAACAAAGCCATAGGGATGCTTGCTGGTTTTTGTTGTTATTGATTTTGTTTTGTTGCATTAGTTAGCCAACACTTATACAAGATTTACTGTGTGGCAGGTACTGTGCTAAGAACTTGGTAAGTGTTAACTCATTTAATCTTCACAACAACCCTGTGAGCTAGATACACGTATTATCATCAGTTTGAAGTTGTGGAACTTGAGCCTTAGGAATCAAGCAACCTACTCAAGGTCACCTAGCTCGTGAGCCAAGGGAACAGGGCTCTCACCCCACAGTCTGTCTGGAATGTTCAGAGGGAAAAATGTCTTATACAAGCAGTTGATGCTCAAGCGTTTCTTAAATATTTAACCAATTTTCTGAATTTGCTGGGGCAGGGATGGATGTGGTGGGTGTATGGGTATTGTGAAGGAGAGGTTGAGGAGGGGAGGTACAGGCCTTTTTCCCATCTCTTTTCTTCTTCTCAGACCTTGACAGTGACTCTTATACCTCATGATGATTGGTGTGAGAGCTCACATTTCCTCTTATGAATGTTACTGCCTAGTAAACCTAGTAGTGATGATAGACCGATCATTGGGGATTAGAAGTTCTCTAACATGTGACTGGTCAAAATCAATTTCAATGCCAACAGCTAAAGTTAACAGCTCAGAGTTTATTTTACTTAATAATTTCAGTACTTCACATTTAACAACAAAATAAAGTAAAAAATAGGCTATATTTTTTTCTCAACTATCAAAGCATACATTTCTACCTAACTCTTTAGACAATCTGTTAAATTTCGAATAAATCCAAATTGGAGACTTCACCGTCCTGAGGGGGAGTTGCCCCTGCTCCAAGACTGACACCACCCACCTAGCACTCTCCTGCAAGGAGAGGAAATTAACACTCGCTGATGGAGTGCTGAGGATCTGGAAAGCCTGTGGTTGAGAGGCCTGACCTCATTAATATAAGAACCTGCAAATATCTCAAGTAGTGGGGGCTGGAGTTCATTGTTTTGAGAAGGAAATGAAAATAAACAAACTCAAGGGGAGGAAGTTGGTTTATTCAAAATAGAGAGGATGAGGTACTGGGGGTGCTTCAGATGGCAGGGACCGTACTCCACTTCTACCCAAGTCCTTTGGTTAATATGACCTCAAATAGGCAGGTATGTTAAGGAAGGATGAATCCTGACTGCTGTACATAGACCAGAAGCTTCCACAAATCTTCTGGTAAGGCTTAGCACTGAACAAAAAGGCCACCGGTCTTTGAAGGGCCAATAGGCAGAGGGAATGGCAGCCATACTTCACTAGAAAATAGTGCCCCCCAACTTTGGGATAGTAAAATCCCTGGGGATCCTAGGCAGATCGCAAGAAGGAGAGAAGACCACTCTTCCTACCAAATGCCTGAAACCAAATTTTCTGCTAACAGTGACAAAAGGGGGCCTTGTCAGATTTGTATTTTTTTTTTTTTTAAAAAGCAATTTGATATTTTTGTCCATTGAATATCATGGAGCAAGATGTCGAGGGGTATTGTACATTCTCTTTCATCCCTTTTCATTCTCTGGAATTTACTGCATAAATTTTAATCTCAAGTTTTACCTGGTTTAATAATAATAATAATTCTTAAAACTATTTCTAACATTGCTCACTCTGAGGTCATGTTGTGGATACCTATAGATCCAAGATAAGATGAATGACTTAAACACTGGTGTAGCAGAATCTGACATCCACTCATCAAAATCCAGGCTTCCCTCTTCTTCCTGGGTGCATGGCTAAACTGCCTTTCCCAGCCTTCCTTGTAATTAATGTGGCCTCATGACTGAGTTCTATCCAATGGAACATGAGCAGAGGTGAGGTGCTCCACTTCTAGATACAGCCCATTATAAACCTCCCAAGCAAATAACTCCATGATCTCTTCTCTGGCCAATGGGAATAGAGAGGATCCCAAAGTAACCTGGGAATCTACACATCAAAGATGGCAAAGGGTCCTTCAGTCTTGAATGACACTGAATTATGATGAATGAGCAAAACCTGCCCACCAACAAGAACATTCACAATAGACTCTTACTGGAATGAGCAGGAAATAAACTTCTGTTGTGTTGTCACTGAAATTCTGGAGTCCCTTTGTTACAACAGCAAGCTGTATCCTAACTAAAAAAGTCAACAACCATAAAAACAAACTCCCCTCATGTGTAATCACACACTCATATCCTTTGTAATGAACATCTTTAAAATTATAGAATAGATGTAACAAAACAGCCTTCTAAATTAAAATCCAGTATCAAGTCCATATTTAGGCCACCTATAAATGTGTTTTGTTTGCCACACAGAGCACTCTATTTTGTTTGAATTAATTGCCAACATTTATAAATGAGGAAATTTCACAAAAAAGTTGGACTTTCATCTGAAAAACTGGATAATTCGGTCAACTGGTGCTTCATTTTCCCTTTTGTGTAAGTCATGCACTCTCTAGATTAACACAACTTGTTCTGGCCATCCCCCATCCCTGCATTAATTACTTGGCCTTTGCATGCAGTTGAATTTGCCTGCTGGATTATTATAAATAGCTGGGGATTAAAAAAATATGCAGTCCAATCAGACTACAATTGCAATGAGCAAAGATTACTTTATTTGCGTGTTATGCCCGGGGCTTCTTTTGATGGAAATTACAGAAGCAGCTATATAATACCCATTACTAAAGATCTATTAAAAAAAAAAAAAGACAAACAACAACAACAACAACAAAAACAAACCCATTACTGCATTTGCGGATCTGATATTTTTGATGGGTTTTTCCCCTTCACTGTATCTTTCAATATTCCCTATATGAAATCCAATATAAACTCTCATTTCAGAATTAACTCATTAGAAAATAAGTAGTAATATCTCCTACCCCTAATAAGATAAGAACTATTTATCTGATCATTTTCCTTGTTTTACTTTTGGCTTTTAGGAAGATCAAAGCTATATTTCTGTTTCAACTATACTGTATGGAAATTTTTGACTTAAACATGAATATTCTATTTTTTCTCCTTTTATTGCTATTTTATTTCAATATATATGTTATTAATTATGTTTATTTATATGCTTTTAAAAATTCAGCTATTTTATACATGCATTTCTTATGGGCAACCTCAAATTCTTTGTGAAGTTAGAATATAAATGAATAAGTGTGGTTAAATTAAATATTATATTTAATGTTTAATGACAGAATAAAATTATATCAAGAGAACAGATAAAGTTTAATATTCATAAAATGCCAGGCCATGTTCATTTAAGATACACATTTTTAAAAATTTTGTTTCTTCCCTTTTGAAAATAAGATAAAGTTATAAATAAATAATTTCTTGGTATTTCTGGATGGTTTGCTGTAAACTAGAGGGATATTCTTGTTTTATTTTAAAACATTAACATTAAAAAGCAGCCAGCATATACAGATAGATATGTCCTCTCATTTACTTGTCCATTCACTTGACAGGTAAACCTATTTGTGTCAAGAACTATGTATATTGCAGCTCTATTTACAATAGCCAGGACATGGAAGCAACCTAAGTGCCCATCGACAGATAAATGGATAAAGAAGATGTGGCACATATATACAATGGAATATTACTCAGCCATAAAAAGAAATGAAATTAAGTTATTTTAGTGAGCTGGATGGACCTAGAGTCTGTCATACAGAGTGAAGTAAGTCAGAAAGAGAAAAACAAATACCGTACGCTAACACATATATATGGAATCTAAAAGAGAAAAAAAAATTGGTTATGAAGAATGTAGGGGCAGGACAGGAATAATGACAGAGATGTAGAGAATGGACTTGAGCACACGGGGAGGGAGAAGGGTAAGGTGGGACGAAGTGAGAGAGTGGCATGGACTAATATATACTACCAAATGTAAAATAGGTAGCTAGTGGGAAGCAGCCGCATAGCACAGGGAAATCAGCTCCGTGCATTGTGACCACCTAGAGGGGTGGAATAGGGAGGGTGGGAGGGAGACAGGAGGGAGGATATATGGGGATATATGTATATGTATAGCTGATTCACTTTGCTTCTGAGGTGGGAGAGCTGAGTTCAGGACACTGGACCACCAGAGACCTCCCAGCCCCACGTAATATCAATTGGCGAGAGCTCTCCCAGAGATCTCAGTCTCAACACTGAGACCCAGCTCCACCCAACAGCCAACAAGCTCCAGTGCTGGATGCCATATGCCAAACAACTAGCAACACAGGAACACAAACCCACCCATTAGCAGAGAGGCTGCCTAAAGTCATACTAAGTTCAAAGACACCCCACAAAACACCACCGGATGCAGCCCTGCCCACAAGAAAGACAAAATCCAGCCCCACCCACCAGAACACAGGCACCGGTCCTCTTCACCAGGAAGCCTATACAAGTTACTGAATCAATCTTACCCACTGGAGGCAGACACCAAAAACAATGGGAACTATGAACCTGCAGCCTGCAAAAAGGAGACCCCAAACACAGTAAGTTAAGAAAAATGAGAAGACAGAGAAACACACAGCAGATGAAGGAGCAAGGTAAAAACCTACTGGACCAAACAAATGAAGAGGAAATAGGCAGTCTACCTGAAAAAGAATTCAGAGTAATGATAGTAAAGATGATCCCAAATCTTGGAACTAGAATGAAGAAAATACAAGAAACGTTTAACAAGGACCTAGAAGAACTAAAGAGCAAACAAACCATGATGAACAACACAATAAATGAAATTAAAAATTCTCTAGAAGGAATCAGTAGCACAATAACTGAAGCAGAAGAACAGAGAAGTGACCTGGAAGATAAAATAGTGGAAATAACTACCACAGAGCAGAGTAAAGAAAAAAAGAATGAAAAGAATTGAGGACAGTCTCAGAGACAACATTAAACGCACCAACATTCAAATTATAGGGGTCCCAGAAGAAGAGAAAAAGAAAGGGACTGAGAAAATATTTGAAGAAATTATACTTGAAAACTTCCCTAATATGGGAAAGGAAATAGTCAAGCAAGTCCAGGAAGAGCAGAGAGTCCCATACAGGATAAATCCAAGGAGAACATGCCAAGACATATTAATCAAACTATCAAAAACCAAATACAAAGAAAATATATTAAAAGCAGCAAGGGAAAAGCAACAAATAACATACAAGGGAATCCCCATAAGGTTAACAGCAGATCTTTCAGCAGAAACTCCACAAGCCAGAAAGGAGTGGCAGGACATATTTAAAGAGATGAAAGGGAAAAACCTACAACCAAGATTACTCTACCCAGCAAGGATCTCATTCAGATTCGACGGAGAAATTAAAACCTTTACAGACCAGCAATAGCTAAGAGAATTCAGGACCACCAAACAAGCTTTACAACGAATGCTAAAGGAACTTCTCTAGGCAGGAAACACAAGCGAAGGAAAAGACCTACAATAACAAACCCAAAGCAATTAAGAAAATGGTAATAGGAACATACATATTGATAATTACCTTAAATGTAAATGGATTAAATGCTCCAACCAAAAGACATAGACTGGCTGAATGGATACAAAAACAAGACCTGTATATATGCTGTCTACAAGAGACCCACTTCAGACCTAGGGACACATACAGACTGAAAGTGAGGGGATGGAAAAAGATATTCCATGCAAAAGCAAATCAAAAGAAAGCTGGAGTAGCAATTCTCATATCAGACAAAATAGACTTTAAAATAAAGACTGTTACAAGAGACAAAGAAGGACACTACATAATGATCAAGGGATCAGTCCAAGAAGAAGATATAACAATTGTAAATATTTATGCACCCAACATAGGAGCACCTCACTACATTAGGCAAATGCTAACAGCCATAAAAGGGGAAATCGACAGTAACACAATCATAGTAGAGGACTTTAACACCCAACTTTCACCAATGGACACATCATCCTACATGAAAATAAATAAGGAAACACAAGCTTTAAATGACACATTAAACAAGATGGACTTAATTGATATTTATAGGACATTCCATGAAAAACAACAGAATACACTTTCTTCTCAAGTGCTCATGGAACATTCTCCAGGATAGATCATATCGTGGGTCACAAATCAAGCCTTGGTAAATTTAAGAAAATTGAAATCGTATCAAGTATCTTTTCCAACCACAATGCTATGAGACTAGATATCAATTACAGGAAAAAAACTGTAAAAAATACAAACACATGGAGGCTAAACAATACGCTACTAAATAACCAAGAGATCACTGAAGAAATCAAAGAGGAAATCAAAAAATACCTAGAAACAAATGGCAATGAAAACACAATGACCCAAAACCTATGGGATGCAACAAAAGCAGCTCTAAGATGGAAGTTTATAGCAATACAATCCTACCTCAAGAAACAAGAAAAATCTCAGATAAACAAACTAACCTTACACCCTAAGCAATTAAAGAAGAAAAATACCCCAAAGTTAGCAGAAAGAAAGAAATCATAAAGATAAGACCAAGAATAAATGAAAAAGAAATGAAGTAAACAATAGCAAACATCAGTGAAACTAAAAGTTGTTCTTTGAGAAGATAAACAAAATTGATAAACCACTAGCCAGACTCATCACGAGCATAAGGGAGAAGAGTCAAATCAACCGATTTAGAAATGCAAAAGGAGAAGTAACAACTGACGCTGCAGAAATACAAAGAATCATGAGGGATTACTGCAAGCGACTGTATGCCAATAAAATGGACAACCTGGTAGAAATGGACAAATTCTTAGAAAAGCACAACCTTCCGATACTGAACCAGGAAGAAATAAAAAATATAAACAGACCAATCACAAGCACTGAAATTGAAACTGTCATTACAAATCTTCCGACAAACAAAAGCCCAGGACCAGATGGCTTCACAGGAGAATTCTTTTTTTTTTTTTAACATCTTTATTGGAGTATATTTGCTTTACAATGGTGTGTTAGTTTCTGCTTTATAACAAAGTGAATCTGCTCTACACATACATATATCCCCATAGCCTCTCCCTCTTACATCTCCCTCCCACCCTCCCTATCCCACCCCTCTAGGTGGTTAAAAGTCACCGAGCTGATCTCCCTGTGCTCTGCAGCTGCTTCCCACTAGCTATCTATTTTACATTTGGTAGTGTATATATGTCAGTGTTACTCTCTCACTTCGTTCCAGCTTACCCTTCCCCCTCCCTGTTTCCTCAAGTCCATTCTCTATGTCTGCATCTTTATTCCTGTCCTGCCCCTAGGTCCATCAGAACCACTTTTTTTTTAGATTCCATATATATGTTAGCATACAGTATTTGTTTTTCTCTTTCTGACTTACTTCACTCTATAAGACAGACTCTAGGTCCATCCACCTCACTACAAATAACTTAATTTCGTTTCTTTTTATGGCTGAGTAATATTCCATTGTATATATGTGCCACATCTTCTTTATCCATTGATCTGTCAATGGACACCTAGCTTGCTTCCATGTCCTGGCTATTGTAAATAGTGCTGCAATGAGCATTGTGGTACATGACTCTTTTTGAATTATGGTTTTCTCAGGGTATATACACAGTGGTGGCATTGCTGGGTTGTATGGTAGTTCTATTTTTAGTTTTTTAAGGAACTTCCATTAAAAAAGTCCCATCATCCACTGCTCTCGATAGTGGCTGTATCAATTTACATTCCCACCAGCAGTGCAAGAGGGTTCCCTTTTCTCCACACCCTCTCCAGCATTTATTGTTTGTAGATTTTTTGATGATGGCCATTCTGACCAGTGTGAGGTGATACCTCATTGAAGTTTTGATTTGCATTTCTCTACGGATTAGTGGTGTTGAGCATCCTTTCATGTGTTTGTTGGCAATCTGTATATCTTCTTTTGAGAAATGTCTATTTAGGTCTTCTGGCCATTTTTGAATTGGGTTGTTTGTTTTTTTTGCTATTGAGCTGCATGAGCTACTTGTATACTTTGGAGATTAATCCTTTGTCAGTTGCTTCATTTGCAAATATTTTCTCCCATTCTTAGGGTTGTCTTTTCATCTTGTTTATGGTTTCCTTTGTGTGCAAAACTTTTAAGTTTCATTAGGTCCCATTTGTTTATTTCTGTTTTTATTTCCATTTCTCTAGGAGATTTGTCAAAAAGGATCTTGCTGTGATTTATGTCAAAGAGTGTTCTTCCTGTGTTTTCCTCTAAGAGTTTTATAGTGTCTGACCTTACATTTAGGTCTTTAATCCATTTTGAGTTTATTTTTATGTATGGTGTTAGGGAGTTTTCTAATTTGATTCTTTTCCATGTAGCTGTCCCGTTTTCCCAGCACCACTTATTGAAGTGGCTCTCTTTTCTCCATTTTATATTCTTGCCTCCTTTATCAAAAATAAGGTGACCATATGTGTGTGGGTTTATCTCTGGGCTTTCTATCCTGTTCCATTGATCTATATTTCTGTTTTTGTGCCAGTACCATACTGTCTTGATCACTGTAGCTTTGTAGTGTAGTCTGACGTCAGGGAGCCTAATTCCGCCAGCTCCATTTTTCTTTCTCAAGATTGAGTTTAATGTTGTCCCAGAGGTCTCTGAGACGGTTCTCAATTCTTTTCATTCTTTTTTCTTTATTCTGCACTGTAGCAGCTATTTCCACTATTTTATCTTCCAGGTCACTTATCCGTTCTTCTGCCTCAGTTATTCTGCTATTGATTCCTTCTAGAGAATTTTTAGTTTCATTTATTGTGTTGTTCATCATTGTTTGTTTGCTCTTTAGTTCTTCTAGGTCCTTGTTAGACGTTTCTTGTATTTTCCCCATTCTATTTCCAAGATTTTGGATCATCTTTACTATCATTACTCTGAATTCTTTTTCAGGTAGACTGCCTATTTCCTCTTCATTTGTTTGGTCTGGTGGGTTTTTACCTTGCTCCTTCATCTGCTGTGTGTTTCTCTGTCTTCTCATTTTGCTTAACTTACTGTGTTTGGGGTCTCCTTTTCACCGGCTGCAGGTTTGTAGTTCCTGTTTTTTTTGGTGTCTGCCCCCAGTGGCTAAGGTTGGTTCAATGGGTTGTGTAGGCTTCCTGGTGTAGGGGACTGGTGCTTCACAGGTGACTTCTATCAAACATTTAGAGAAGAGCTAACACCTATCCTTGTCAAACTCTTCCAACATATAGCAGAGGGAGGAACACTCCCAAATTCATTCTACGAGGCCACCATTACCCTGATACCAAAACCAGACAAAGATGTCACAAAAAAAGAAAACTACAGGCCAATACCAGTGATGAACATAGATGTGAAAATCCTCAACAAAATACTAGCAAACAGAATCCAGCAACAGATTAAAAGGATCATACACCATGATCAAGTTGGGTGTATCCCCGGAATGCAAGGATTCTTCAATATACGCAAATTAATCAATGTGATACACCATATTAACAAACTGAAGGAGAAAAACTGTATGATCATCTCAGTAGATGCAGAAAAAGCTTTCAACAAAATTCAACACCCATTTATGATAAAAACCCTCCAGAAAGTAGGCATAGAGGGAACTTACCTAAACATACTAAAGGCCATATATGACAAACCCACAGCCAACATCGTTCTCAATCTTGAAAAATTGAATCCATTTCCTGTAAAATCAGGAACAATACAAGGATGCCCACTCTCACCACTCTTATTCAGTAAAGTTTTAGCCACAGCAATCAGAGAAGACAAAAAATAAAAGGAATTAAAATCAGAAAAGAAGAAGTAAAGCTGTCACTGTTTGCAGATGATATGATACTATACATACAGAATCCTAAAGATGCTACCAGAAAACTACTAGAGCTAATCAATGAATTTGGTAAAGTAGCAGGATACAAAGTTAATGCACCCAAATCTCGTTCATTCCTATACACTGCTGATGAAAAATCTGAAAGAGAAATTAAGGAAAAACTTCCATTTACCATTGCAACAAAAAGAATAAAATCCCTGGGATAAACCTACCTAAGGAGACAAAAGACCTGTATGCAGGAAACTATAAAACACTGATGAAAGAAATTAAAGATGATACAAACAGATGGAGAGATATACCATGTTCTTGGACTGGAATAATCAACATTGTGAAAATCACTGTACTACCCAAAGCAATCTACAGATTCAATGCAATCCCTCTCAAACTACCAACAGCATTTTTCACAGAACTAGACCAAAAAATTTTACAGTTTGTATGGAAACACAAAAAACCCCAAATAGCCAAAGCAGTCTTGAGAAAGAAAAATGGAGCTGGAAGAATCAGGCTCCCTGACTTCAGACTATACTACGAAGCTACCATAATCAAGACAGTATGGCACTGGCATGAAAACAGAAATATAGATCAATGGAACAGGATTGTACTAGTCAGTATCATTAGTATGACACTCTCTAGGTCCATCCATGTTGCTGCAAATGGCATTATTTCATTCTTTTTTATGGCTGAGTAATATTCCATTGTATATATGTACCACATCTTCTTTATCCACTCCTCTGTCAATGGACATTTAGGTTACTTCCATGTCTTGGCTATTGTAAATAGTGCTGCAACAAACAGTGCGGTGCATGTATCTTTTGGAAGTATGGTTTTCTCTGGATATACACCCAGGGGTGGGATTGTTGGATCCTTATGGTAGTTCTACATTTAGTTTTTTAAGGAACCTCCATACTGTTCTCCAAAATGGTTGTACCAATATACATTCCCACAAACACCGTAGGATGGTTCCCTGTTCTCCACACCCTCTGCAGCATTTACTGTTTGTAGATTTTTGATGATGACCATTCTGACTGGTGTGAGGTGATACCTCATTGTACTTTTGATTTGCATTTCTCTAATAATTAGTGATGTTGAGCATCTTTTCATGTGCTTTTTGTCCATTTGGATGTGTTCTCTGGAGAAATGTCTATTTACATCTTCTATGCATTTTTGATTGGGTTGTTTGGGGTGTTTTTCATATAAAGATGCATGAACTATTTGTATATTTTGGAGATTAATCTCTTGTCAGTCACTTCATTTGCAAAGATTTTCTCACATTCTGTGGATTGTATTTTTGTTTTGTTTATGTGTTCCTTCACTGTGCAAAAGCTTTTAGGTTTAATTAGGTTCCATTTTAAAATTTTGTTTTTATTTTCATTACTCTAGGACGTGGATCCAAAAGGATAATGCTGCGATTTATGTCAGAGAGTGTTCTGCCTATGTTTTTCTCTAAGAGTTTTATAATATCCAGCCTTACGTTTAGGTCTTTAATACATTTTGAGTGTATTTTCGGGTATGGTGTTAGAGAGTGTTCTAATTTCATTCTTTTACATGTAACTGTCCCATTTTCTCAGCACCACTTATTGAAGAGACTGCCTTTTCTCCATTGTATATTTTTGCCTCCTTTGTCATAGATTAGGTGACCATAGGTGCGTGGGTTTGTCTCTGGACTTTCTATCCTGTTCCATTGATCTATATTTCTGTTTTTGTGCCAACACCAAACTGTTTGGTGATTGAAGGTTTGTAGTATAGTCTGAAGTCAGGGAGCCTGATTCCTCCAACTCTGTTTTTCTTTCTCAAGATTGCTTTGGCTATTTGGGGGTCTTTTGTGTTTCCATACAAATTGTAACTTTTTTTGTTCTAATTCTGTGAAAAATTCCGTTGGTAGTTTGATAAGAATTGCATTGAATCTGTAGACTGCCTTGGGTAGTATAGTCATTTTGACAGTATTGAGTCTTTCAATCCAAGAACATGGCATATCTCTAGACTATGGAACCAACCCTGGAAGAACTTCCCAGGGTGCTTTTATGGAATCAGTCTTATTCTTTCTCTTATGGTTTGTTGATTTAATTTGGTACCAGTGCAGTTCAGAAAGAATTTAGGGTAGGTTGAAAAGGTAAATAAGTTGAATTAGAAGCCACTAAGATAAGAACTTGAAAGATACAGTAAAAAGGAGCTAAAGGTAAGGAAGCAGGTGAGAAGCTTGGTTCACACAGTTTGTGCCCTGACATCCTACATAATCACTTGCTTGAGGTGAGGCACAGAGGGCTTGGCTCCAGCCTTTCTGGTAGTCAAAATAACCATTAATAGAAACACAGAATCCATGGAGTAAAAGCAAGCTCTGTGCTTGGTGGAATTGACAATACTCCTGGTGCAGAAATGGCAGAAAGACATACTCTCTGGTAGAATAATAAATATCCTCAATAATAATCTGACAACAAATACATTAATTAGCTCCATCAGACAATTTTTTAATAAAATGTTCCTAAAGTAAGTCATTAGCATCATGCCATACCATCTCTCTGTCATTCAATAAAAGCAATACTAGGACAACTTGAGCAGTCTAGATGTGTGGCTTTCTGCTGATCTCACTTAATTCAGGAAGGATTTTAGGGTATCTACCTGAAAGAAAAAATGGACCATATTTCAGGTACTCCTCTGTGATATGCTTCCTTTCATTCAAGCTTTTTAAAGCTAAGTACTGAGCCCAAGATGACACTCCTGTTCAGCTCCTGTTATGCAGTTAAGCACAGAGCTGTCTGGTAGACATTGTCAGCTGGGTTGGGGCTAGAACTGATATCTTCTTTTGGAAATTGTGGAACCTGAAATGATCTTTCTTGTATTGAAAGGATGCTCACTTTCCTTTACCCATTCACTCATTGATTGACTGATTCATTCATTCATTCAACAAATGTGTATTGAGAACCTACTACTTGGCAGACACCATGAATCAGACCCAGGGTCTACTCTCAAGAAACTTACAGTCTAATCAGGGATAAAGACAGACACACAATTAAATTACGAGGAGATAGTTCTACAAAAGGCTTCAGAAGACATTCTCCAGAGGAAGAAATGAGCTGAGGAAGTACTGACAGGATACAAGATTCTCCTTGGAAATTAATCTTGAGTCTTTGATTAATCAACTTCCTAGCACTCTCTAAACAAACTGGCAGCTAAAATGAGGTACTTTATTCTAACAGGTTATTAACCACAACCCCATAAAAATTGTGGAACTGTTACTGACACAGTCCATTTTCGAATAACTGTTAATAACTTTTTTGAACCTTGGTATGTGTCAGGCACTACGCCAACTACTTCATAGGTATTATCTGACGTCACGAGTTTTTGTATCTTCCACAGCACCCTATCAGGCTAAGTAATGTTATTAGCTTCTTTCCACAGATGACAAGAGCAGAACTTTAGTAACCTTTGTTCAGTCGTGCAGGTGGGGTAGCAGGGCTAAGTTTCCAGCCCAGTGCCTAGCTCTCTGTTACTACTCTTCTGCCCAACGGGAACTCGATACCAGAACCAGTGGCCTTCTATTAGATGCTTGTAGTAATAGTATAGGGTGAGTTCTGTGTGAGCCTTAATGGCTGGCAGTTTATAAAGGTTAATGCAGCTCAGGATCAAAGGGGAAAGTGCTGTGAACAATCCTACATTAGTCCCACCTGATTTTTTTTGACAAGTAGGTAGAGATTATACCAAAAATCTATACTGAAATGCTTGGGCCTCTAAACTCTGTATGTATATTTTTTTGAGAGGATATCAGTATGAGAAGTCCCAGCTTATCAAGTAAAAAAATGAAATGTATGTTTGAAGAAATACATAGTTAGCTAATAGTTATTTACAGAAAAGGTAGAAAGGGTATACCATGTGTCTAGTTAGGTGGCTTACAAAGATCAGACATATGCAATGGTTCTAAAGTAGCTGGAGTAGCAGGAATTGTCCTTGGGTGCTTGTTCAGCTTAAACTTATTTATCATCTATAGAAAATGAACAAACAAGACTCAGATCTGGTTACAGAGGGGAAGGTGAGCCTCCTGGGTATCAGCCAGGATCCAGGCTTGCTTGATGTGACTGATCAAACTCAGTCCTCAGGTCCCTGCCCCTCAATCTGCCTTCAGTAGTGGATCCTACGGCTAAGATTAGTGGTTCTCACAGCAATGTATTGTACTTTGGCTTTTTGAGGAAAAAACAAAAAACAGAAAAAGAAAAAGGTAAGTTTAATTAAGGAAGATCCTGGTGGCACTCCAAAGTGTTATGTTGAATATCACCTCATCCATGTGCTATTAGTTATTTAACCATGCCTTGCTGGACAGGAGCCATTTAATGGCTCACAGGACAGAGGGTACTGACTTCAGAGGTCATGAGCAGCCCACTGGTGTGAAGTGAGAGCTCAGAGACCTCCTATTCCAAGCTCACCAAGAAGTTTGGCAGCAACACCCACCAATGGGATTGGAAAGCCTCTGTTATTCTTATATGATTTGCAGCCTCTCCAGATCAAGCACATGTGAGATGAGCCACGGAATAACCACATAGAGGGTTAAGATGAAGGTTCAAATAGTCACTGAGTCCAGAAAATGCAACCAAGGAAAGAGGGCAGCAGAGAGGGTTAACTATAACATAATCAACTAATGCAATAAAAATATTTCTGAGATTTATCCCACATGCAGCCATTTAGTACCAACAGGTTTTGTTCATTAATAATCATTGAGGAATTTTCCATTTAGATTAATGTGTCTGGCTCTAAAAGAATGGCCCACAGGGAAGGAATTTCCCCATTCCTCATTGAAACCAGGTAGGGCTCTATCAGATCCTGCTACCAAAGTCTCTCAGGCTGATTCACTCTGCCATTAGGTCTATAGATTATAATAAAGTTAAAAGATCATAAAAATTAATGTATTGATACAACCAGCATGTGTGTTGGCATATATATTCAGCAAAAATTCTCAATTAAAACTGAAATCAAGTTTATGAAAACAGGGTCCCTGGAGTCAGAATATCGACATTCAGGTGTTCTCTTTGCTCACAGCTGTTTGCTGTGAGCAGTCTTCTTACTGTCTTTGACTCACTTTCTTGACCTGATAAAGGTGGAGTACTACCTGCCTCACAGGACTGTTGCGAAAAACAGATGACATAATGTGGGTGGGAGCATTTAGAAAACTGTAAATTGTTGTATTACTCTAAGGTATTATTAATTACTGTCACAATACCTTAAAGTTAGTCATGACAAGCTGCAGGAATGAAGTGATACTTCTAGAGTACATAGAAGTGTGGGCTTTAGAGAGGAGCAGGAAGATCATTCTCCTCTGGCTCGTCAGTTGGACAAACATGTCCTGCATGCCACTATCCCAGCTTGTTGTACTAAGAACCAGGCCTGGAGATGCTTCCCAGAGAGCATGAGGACAACAGTGAGATGCTGGTCAGGGACGATGCTGCCTGTGAGAGCAGACGGCCTAGGCTGAAAGTGATAGGGATTGGACTGGACTGTGTGGTGATTCTCAGACATGAGCAATCATCAGAATCACCGGAGGACTTTAAAAACACATATTGCTGGATCCCACTCCCAGAGTTTCTGATTCAGAAGGTATGAGATGAGGCCTCAAAATTCGCATTTCAAGTCCTAGGTGACTCTGATGCTTCTGGCCCAGGGGCCACACTTTGAAAACTGTTTGGAGAGTATAAGAATTTCAGCTTCTCAGCTGTAAACAACCAAATCTGATTCTGATGAGCATAAAGAAAAAGGGAATTTTCTTCAAACTAATTAGGATTATTTGATGGTTCCTAAAATGGACAGGAGTCAGATCGTGTTCTGGAGCCCACACGCCACAACTTGAGAGAAGCCCGTGCACTGCAACTAACGAGCCCACGCGCTCGGGAGCTCACGTGCCATGATGAAAGATCCCACGAGCCGCAACTAAGACCTGACGCAGCCAAATAAATTAAATTAATTAAGAAATTAATTAAAAATAAAAAGAAATAGACAGGAGCTAGAGCAGTTCTGGTGCAGTAGTGTACACTCCTTAGCCATGATGCCGGGGTGTCTCTGTAGGATATATCAGTTCCAAGTGTTTGTCCTCTCTTGCTTCACATGAATTAATATTCAGAGTCCAATTGCCTTAGGGCACATGCCCAATTCCCAGATAGCAGCTGATAAGGTACTTTGAATTATAGTCCTTCCAAGACTTCGTATGATGGGAGAGATGCAGTTGGAAAGGATATCAGGGTACCGCTGAGTGCTTAGGCAGCCAAAAAGCAGCAACAACAAAAACAGCTCATGTTCTCTATCATAGTAGAAAAAGACCAATTAGCAGAGGGCCTGGAATTTTAGGGGAGAGGAGTCTGACTTGATCTAAATTGGTGACTCTTGTAGATCCTTACTTTGTAAAGTAAAATGGTAGTCAGTAGCTTCTTTAGAGAAGGAAAGGGAGAAGTTAAACCAACTCTTTGGGAAAACCTTGTCATGGTATTCATGGTGGTCCCTTTATGCCTATGCTCCTGACTCTGAGCATCAGAACTGTTGTTCCAGGTCTAAGTATGTCCTTAGAAACTGTAGGTCACGAGCTCCTGATTTCAAAGACACACGCATCTAACCTACAGCTTGAATCAGCCTGTATAATTCATTGGAAGGGTTTCTTCTGGATATTTGTAAGTGTTTAGTTTATTATGAAATATTTCAAGCATACAGGACAGTATAGAGAACAACACAACACTCAAGCACCTACCACTCAGTTGCCCAGATTTCTCTTTTGAAATAATCCTATTGAATATTATAGAACTTTTGGCTCTGGTAAACCTTGGAGGTAACTAGACCAAGAGATGAGCTGGGCCATTGGGATGGAGGTGAGGGGTAGGAGGAGGCAAACCTCTGGACTACTGCAGATAATCACATCGTCAATGACACAGCAAATGCACAGGGCTGAGTACTTATATTTCACAAATACTAAAAATAGGAAAGCAATAGATTCAACAATTTGGAAGGCATTCATTTGAAAAGGATTTTTTAAAAGATACCTAGTCCTGATTCAAATTACCCTAACATGAACAATAATCTTTAAGTTATTATAAACACTCACTTGAAATATTTGTTTAATCCCATATAGGTCTCTAAGCAGATAAAATCATGTGGGAGGGAGTGATAAAAATGCCCAGGGCACGTTAGCCTGTGGGTGGCTCGACTGGGTGTCCACGGGTGCATTGGGAGGGGCAGCCCTTTGTAATCTTTTAAAAGTATAAGCTGTGACCAGGCAAAGTCACGTTCATGGGATGAGATTTTAATCTTCAAAATGCTAGCAGCGACAACTCACTCTTAAATGTTGAGGCTTGTATCTTCTCTACATTTCATAGCTATCAATTTAATTATACAGTAATAAAATTTAACTATTGGGTTCTAGAAGAGTGAACTCTAAATAAAAAGAAGCCAAGACCTTGGCTTGTTAATTTTCATGTTAAGACCATAATTTCCTTTCGATGCTCTTCTTACTTCTTCTGAAGTTAAGGTTTCCCACAACTCTATTTTCTTTCTCTGCTATGTTGTCCTTTTATTTCCACTCTAAGGAATCATTACTTTTTGTCCCTTCCATGTCATACCTTGAAAGTATCAAATTCAGATGAAAGTAATGCCTCATGTAACTGGCATTTCTAAGGAATAAAATGTCATAAAATAACTTTCCCAGAGATTTAAAGTGGGCTCTTATAAATTCCAAAATAGCCTTATTTTTAATTTAGCCATTTTAACAATTCATTTCAATGAAATCTGTACAAGGCATTGAGCCAGACACTGTGAGAGGCGTAAAGAAAAGCAAACTTGCTCTCTATCCTCCAGGTGCTCACAGTCTTGGGGAAGAGCTGCGCCACATCAAATAATTCTATTTTGGGTCATAGTGTGACAAGTGACAGAAGACAGGTGCTGAGAAGTGCTATGAAAGTATCAAGGAAGGAGAGATCACTTCTGGTTTGATGGTCAGACAAAACTTCCTGGAAGGAACAATCTTGATAAAAAATGGGAAAAATCTGGCAAACACAGTGGTGGGGACAGAGAGTCCAGTTGCCAAAAAATTATGAGCAAACATCCCAGGGCAGGAATGCGTGGGCATCCTTGGGGGTCGCAGGTGTGTGATGGAGAGGAGACAGGAGAAGGGGTCAGGTCCTCATTTTCAGTGTGAAAAATGCCATGGTCAGGAGGTTGGACTTTATTCTGGGGAAATGGACAACGATTGCTTTCCTCTAGGCATCGGAACAGGGGAAATGACGTGATCAGAGTAAAATTCAATTCAGTTCAGCAAAATGTATTGAGTAGTGGCAGTGAGCCTACCCTGTACTGGTGTAATGGATACAGACACACATTCTTGGTGCTGCCCTCAATGACCTTCATGTCCAGTGGAGGACAGAGGTGTAAACAGATAGCATCGATAAAATGTAGTATTTTGAGCTAAAATAGATATATGTACAGGAGGCTATAGGAGCCCAGAGAAGGTAATCTGGAGCTAAGGGAGAAGTTGGTCCCTGATACGAGTCTTGTAAAAAGAGTAACGTTTATTCGGATAAAGAGGAGAGAGAAGGATAGCCTAGACCACGAGAACACAGAGAGCAAAGTCACAGAACACCAACCGACATTGGCTATGTAGAGAAAGCAGTTCCATTTTACTAGCCTGCTGGGCGTGAGGCAGAGAGTGGAGTGAATGAGAACAGGGAGATGAAGGGTAGGGACAGTCCTGTGGTTCCCTCACCAGGGCGGTGGCAGGGAGGCCAGGAGAGCCCTGCAGAGGTCGCATCCTGCAGCAAGGTTACACTTGGGAGGTACCGCCCAGACAGGAATTCCAAACTCTGCACACGACTTTTACGCACTTAAGGAGGTTTAAGTACAAACTGCCCGACAACTCCTATTAATACTGTTGGTTATTTCTTAACCTTAAGCATCCCCAGCACTCCCAGGAGACTTCTGATCTCCTATCTCCTCACAGCATCCTCAGGGCTCCACTCCCACCACCTGGGTCCCTTATCCCCCTTCTCTTCTCTGACTCTCCAGTACATATCATTCTCCCTGTGAGTGTTAATCTTTGGCTCTGTTTGGTTTTCTGCCCCCACCCCAAATCCTACACTTGGCTTTTATCCTTTCTCTCCTCTGCAAGCAGGGCTTGATGATGTGAGAGCTACACTGTGATTTGGGTGGGGTGGTGCGCAAGGGTAGTGAGGGCTCTGAACTTGAATATGTTGATAATTTGGGGCCAGTTGCAATAACTGAGATATATGATGGTCAAAAAGAGCTAGGGATTGGCAGGATAATGGCATCAAAGACACGGAAGAGAGATAACGTGTAGAAGCATACTCAGAGGCTGACAATTAACTAAATGTAGGACGGAAGCAGAGACAGGTGGGATTTTAATTCTGTTTTGTGGTTTGGATCTAGAATACGTAACAGCAGTGTGATGTTATTCGCCATGCCTGAGGGACACAAACAGAGGAACACATTGAAGAAATGAGAATAGAAGATGATCAATTTGACTTTGTGTGTGCTGAACCTAGGTTATCAGCAAGATATTCAGGTCATATTTAGCAAGCCTAGTGCTTTAATTCGATGCAGTGTGCCAGCAGTCTCCAAAGTTGTGTGCTTAAAATATCATTCAAGGACAAACACCAATGGAAAATGACATATGCGGGCCTTTTTTGGAGATTGATTGTACACTGGTAAGCCCTGCAGTAAAGAAACATTTAATTTAACTTTATTTCCAATGCCCCTCTCATTTTTTGTGCAGAATACCTATTAACATAGAATGTTTTTCTCCAGGAACAGTGTTTTAAGAAATGCTTATTATAGCACTAAGGAGATGTAATCAGAAGATGATTAAGATAGAAAGAACTTGGAGGGGGTGGAAGGGGTTGCTTATTTGCATGGAAGAGTTGAAGAATTATGAACTGGTTAATCTTTCACAGCGGATATGGGGAGAAAGGAGATTGGAGATAGAACCTTTATCAACACCGTTTGACACCTCCAGTAGCCTGTAGGGAATATAATTTGGAGAGACAGCAAGTTGTGACAGCAAAAGCATGGATTTCAGAATCGACATGTGTGACAAATGATCTAATTTCTAAGACTCAGTTTTCTTATCTGAAAAACAATGCTCACCCTTTTGAGTTGTACTGAGACAAAATAGATAACATATGAAGCACCTACCCCATAGGAGACACATAGTCCACTCTCAGTAAACACTATTACTAGTATTATTTTCATTTAAATATTCTCGGTGAGTTGAAGCAAAACTTTGATGATTATATTGCTATATTATAATCTGAACATTGAACAGTTACACAGAGGAAATCTCAGTGGTTGGTATCAAGGCCCAAGACGAGGGAACACTCCCAGTTCAGACACGCCTGGAACAGGAACAGCGTGGTACAGGAATAGAATCCACAGATGCTAGGCAGTGGAAGAAGACACCACAGGAATTTCCCAAAGGCAACCATGACCATGTTTTTTCATCAGTTTTTCATGAAGAGAGGCTGGAGGCTAATAACTGAACCTTAGCGACTATCTCTCCTTAAAAAATTCTGAGCTAAAAACTCCCCGAGCGAATGGCTGTAGGTATCCATCTGGCATGAGGTGACATCCTCTGACAAAAGTCATTATCCGGCACCCTGAAGGGTAGGGCAGTGGAGAGGCATCTGGGACAGAATGCTGGGCTAATGAGATATACTTCTCTCTGAGTCTGTCACAGTGCCACAGATGCAGGCCTTAGTCATGTTCAGTATTGGTCAATTGAGCACACGAGGCCAAAAAGATTCTAAATTTAGAGTTTAAAACTCTGCTAACTGCCACAGCAGATTAGCTTTTCTTTACCCCAGCACAAAAATGGGGCAATTACCGTGATTTTATCCAGATCAGCTCATTGCAAATCCCAAAGGGATGGTGACCAGAATTTATCATTTTTCAGTCTTTTCTGTTGGACTTTGGGGCTGCAGCCTCTCAGGTCTCAGATGGGTCTGAGTTTGTTGTTGTTCAGATTGGCCATTGAACATGACTGGCCACTGTTCTTAATCAAGAAGTCATCCCATAACACCCAGGATATGGATGGAGGAGATAACTAAAAAGATGGCAAGCAACTCTTTGAGGAAACACTTAAGGCAGCAGGGTTGTTCAGACCCTTGGGTAGGGACAGTGGCAGGGTGACGACCACTGGTTTATGCACGTGGATACACAAGGCTATTGTGACAGGAGATGCTCATTAGTTGTTCTCTGAGTGAAGACAGGCTAAAGTAAAAATGAAAATTTTCCTGGAACTTCAGAGGGTCTCTCTCTCAGGGGAGGACTTGTAGCACAAAATGGACAGTTCCATATCTAATTTGTTTATATGAGCACTTGCCTAAAAATCACAAGACTGGGGCAAAATAAATATATATAAAACAATGCTGCTCAAAATATGGTGTAAAGATGGGCAGCAACAGCATCTGAATCTAGCATCCCCTAGAAGCACATATTCTCAGGTCCTATCCTAGGCATATAGAAAATGCCAGGCAATTTGTTCTTAAAAGTTTTCCAGATACTTCTTGATATACTAAAGTTTAAGAAGTACTTCCCTAGGCCTGTATGTGAGGTATCTATAATTTCCACTTCCATTCACTCACTAAACTAGCCTGACTTGCTTGTCTTTCTACCCTTAGTTTCCAGTTCTCTTATCCTGATAGTACCTGATTAGACCATCTGATTATATATAAGAACTCAAGTTTTGTAATTTTTATCATCAACATAAACCAGAATTGAATTTATGGAAAGCAACTTTGTAGAGGCAATAAAAATACTGATTCTTAGCTTTGTGATTTGGTTTGCAGCAGAGAAACCGTAGTTATAACTTCTGTTCATTTCTGTTCATTTCCAGAATAACAATGATATAAATTAAGGGATGAATAAAGGAGAAGAACACTTACATAGGCTACAAGTTGCTCCTGGGAAGCTTTCACTTCAGCTTGTAATTTTTCAATACACTGAAAAGGAGCAAAGTTTAGAAACAAAGTACGTAACTCTTCCTTTTATACGTTCAAAGTGTTCCAGATATAAACATGTACCAGTTCTCATATCTTATGAATGGCAGCATTATCTCAGCTAGATGTTTTGAAAATCATCATTAAAGAAGTCATCGTTCCCCCCCCCCAAAAAAAAGAAAGAAAGAAATCATCGCTCCCATCCCTCTCTCTCTTCCACTCTATGGAAGAATCCAACAACAGAGTACATGAATTATTAATAATTAGCAGATGGTTGGGAAAAATAATGTTTGCTTGCTGTACTGCAGGGAATGTTAACCCACCTTATATCATATGTACATATATGTGGGAGCCAATGTGTTTGTATCTGCCTTTGGAATATATGGATATGTTTTGTGTGAATATACATCTTTACATATAGATACAGATTATCTATCTATCCCAAAGGCAGATACAAACCAATATGATAAACAAGAGATAAATTTATGTAATGACACATATATACATGTCTAGAAATTCAGAGATTGGTAATTTCTTATAAAGTAATTTATTAAAAGTCAATGAAAAATTTTCTGATCCACTTGTTTCACTACAGAGAAAGAAGCTATTCCTTGATTAAGTTCAACCTTGAAAACCAAAAACCATTTATGTAGTCAATATCATGTACAAAATAAATAGAATATTCAGCTAATATGGCTCGAAAGAATACATATCAAGCAAACTTTAAAAGTATCACCAAGAAAGTTAATTTTTGTATGTGAATATTCATCAGGGAATACAGTTACATTGAGCAAATACAAATACTGTTATTTACCATCTTGAACTTAAATATGGACTTCCAACCCAGCCAGAAATAACTATAGAATTGTCAGTTCATATAAGTTTAGGTAATCTTTAGAAATAAAGATTATTTCTCTTCTACAACATACCTGGTCTTTTGCAAGGACCATTTTTTCATATGGTTCCCCACTGTTTTCCTTTCGGTCCAGAGCCTCTAGTTTTTTCTCCAGCCAGGAAACTTGTTCAAGCAGCTTTGATTTTGTTCCTTCAGAGGCTGCAAGCTAAAGACATTTGCTTGTAAGTGTATGGAAGTACAATGATTTTTTTTAAAGCTCCTTTTAAAAGTCCGACTTATAAATGAATTGCCTTCCACCAATATCTATTAAACATGAAAATGGCTTTTGAAACATTCCTCATAGATGACAAATGACTAGTATAGAGAGTTAAGGAAATAATGTTGATTTTATTTATTTTTAATGATAAAGATCTTTGTGAGCAAGAGATGAGACCACATAGTTCAGCAGGCAGAGGGATTTGCGGTACAACAATCTCAACAGTCATCTTTATTATGTTTAAACATTGCACTTTACTTGTACAGCTGAATCTGAAATCTGTATTGTGGTTTACATAGGGTTCTTGAAACGTAACTCTTGGGGGACTACAGCTGTCTAGAAAGAGCAGGAGTTCTGACTCCCTTGGATCTTTACCATTAAGCAGTGAGGTAGAAGGAGCTGAAGGGAAATGCAGGAATTTCTAATTAAAGTCTGATCAATGGCAGATCTATGCTAAACCATAACCAAAAAATGTCTAGAGGTGACTGTTTTACTGTTTCCTCTTGAGGAGAGTGGTAGTTTGATAGTCCCTAGTCCCTTAGCTCCCTTGGAGAGACCCTGGACTAGCTTCTTCTTTCATTCAGGAAGCTTATTGTGCTTTTTCTCTATAGCTCAGCAACAATTCTGAAAGAGTTCCTGGAAAGGGACACACAACCTTGTATTCATTCCAACTCTCATGCTCTTAGGCACGGCTTATCTCTAAGCATGTCTTTCGTATTACTCCAAGTATTATTGCAAAGCATACCGTCTCATCTTGAAAAGGGCAACAAATATTTAAAGACAATTTACCAAATGGAGAAGCATTAAGAGGTTGGTCTGCCATGGAAATAAGTTGGGCACATCATATATACTGGTATCCATCCACCCATCCACCCATCCACCCATCCATCCATCCATCCATCCATCCATCTACCCATCCACACCATCAGTCACTCAACAAATATTTGTCTAGTTGGCTCTCTATGCAACCATTGTGTTATGTGCAGGGGATGATGAATGTGCATCAGGAAGGTCAGAGGGAACATATATGCTGTGAACTGTTGGCTTTGCTTTTCAGCTCTCAGTGACCTGGGAGGCCTGTGGTGCTCCACATGGGCACTAACACATCTAACTCTCAGGCACATGATGCTTTGGAAATGTAGTCTGGTTTCTCTGAGCACCCTTCCATTTTATCACAGAGTTTAGTGTAATGGCTAAAGACACGGACTGTGGAGTCAGAGCCTTTGGGTAAAAGTCCCAGTTTGCTATTTGCTATCTCTGTGATTTGGAGAAGTTGCTCAGACTCTCTGAGTTTGATTTTCCTATCTGTAAATGGGAATGGGGATAAAAAGAACAGTACTTACCTCATGCATTTGTTTTGAGGTTTATATGAGTTTATACAAGAGAAACACTTAGAACAATGCCTGGAATAAATCAAGTACTCAGTAGCTATTATTATCATTTCTTCCACCTCCTCTAGACTTCTGTAAGCATTCATATGGGTTCTACCCAAATATTTATTATTTATCAAATTGTAAAATAAAGTATCTGCAGACATCACAGCCTCTGTGAGCTGGTTACCCTAAAGTCAAACTGTATTTTGTTTGCTAACTTCCTGTAACCACTCTCGTCTTCAGGAAAAGAGGCCTCTCTAGGTCTGATATTTTCTTTAATCTCAAATATATTCTTTCTCAATCTGGCCCATTTTGTTTCCATAGCCTGACTGATCTATATAATTCATCCAGTCACCATTTTAAAATCTATTCCTATTGTTTTTTAGGCCTTTATTCATTCACTCAATAGATATTCATTTATTCACTAATTGTTAAAAAATACGTTGGGTATTTATTATATGTAAGACTTTGGAGGTAAAAACTGAAGGTGATACTGTTTATATTTTAGAAAACTCACAATTTACTCAGAAAAGCAGACAATTTAAAAACTTTTACATAATATGAAAGTGTATAGATGAAGAAGAAGAATAATATTAATAATACTTAATATTTACTGGGTGCTTACTACATACCAAATATTCTGAGAATGTTTTGTTTTCATATTTATTCATCTCAATTCAGCTTCATAACCATTTTGCAGGCAAGGAAATTTAATAAATTCAGTGAGGTTGTGTAAGTTGTCCAAGGACATAGCAAGTAAATATTGGAACCCAAGTTTTCAGTAGTGGACATTGGGTCTGATTCCCTAAGCCCAAATCTGACCCCAGAAGTGGGGCCTGATAATCATAACAATCCCATCCTCATTCTTGCTGATTGGTTTAGGAATCAAGGTCTAAACCAATCAGAGCCTGGCTTTTCTCTGGCAACAGTTAATGTATGAAGAAATGTGACCTAATTTGGACCACTCACACTGCACACAAGGAACCTTGATGATTTGGAAAAGTACTTTCTCATATCTCTACCAGATATGAATGCTACTGTAGCCATCCTATAAACATCCAGGAAACCAGTTATATAATGAAGCTACACTCTGAATGGAAGTGTGGACAACAGAAAAAACCTGGGTCTTGTTGACATTATTGAAATGTTTTATCAACTAACTTTGAAGCATCTCCTACCTTGGGACTTACACTTAGTGAGCTTATAAGTTTCCATATTATTTAAGAGTTGAGTTGAGTTTTCTCTTACTTGCTATCATAAGCTTTCTACTGATACATTGTCTGATTCCAAAATTCCATGATCTTGACCACAAGTGAGTAAAGTCTATGGAAAAACAGCAGTAACTAACATTTATTTGGTAGCTACAGCATACCACACATTTTGTTTGTATTTTTTGTTGTTACTATTTTAAAGATTGAGGGTTAGGTGCTTTTAGGGGCAGATCAGCTTGCCCACAGCTAATAAGAACAGGTTGGATTTGGATCTACATTGGTCTGCTTCCTACTCTGGGTTCTAAATTATATCCAAACCCTAACTCTGAGGCTGCCTGCAAAGATGAGGTCTATGATTCCCCCCACACACACACCCTACCCCCGTGATCATGTGGCTTTCAGCATTCTTTCTCAGTGTGTTTACTTATTTACCTGAAGGAAATTTATTTTCCTTTTTCCTAAGACTTGAGAATTCTGTGCTGCCATCTTGCTTCCTTTTTATACAAATACCAATCCCATCTCTTTCCTCTCCTCTTATAATGGGTTTCTGTCTGAATATCCCTTTGACTCAAATATGTTTAGCTCAGATTCAGTTTAACTCCAAGAAACCTTGACAAGGAACCAGCAGATCTATGTTTTAGGCCTGACCCCACAAGCCTCTGATGCTATGACCTAGGTACCCTTAATAACATTTTACTATGGTACTTTGCTATATTTTTACAGAGTAGTTCTCCAGTCATATGTATTCTAACTAGGTCATAAATTCCCCAGTAGGATGGATGGAGAATTCTGTCAGAACTTATAACAAGACTCAGTCAAATTGGCCAGAAGCAATATTTGCTAAGAACATTCCATTTATTGACTTTTTAAACTATGAGTTTTAATTCACATATGTATCATAATCTCACAAAAGCAGGATAAAGGGATCTTATTATCTCTTCCTCATGTGGCTACATTGGGGCAAGAACTAATGTTGGATTCCGTTATATAATGATGAAACTGTTTATCAGCATAGGACAATTGATATTCCCCCAGCCTTTTTGAAAATGACCTATCAAATAAGCCTGCTAATCCAAAACGAAAGAAGAGAAAAAATGAGAGACAATAAAATAAGATAAAAATTATACATTTAAGTATTTTTTTTAAAGTACTACATAAAAGAATGTACTCTAGGGACTTCCCTGGTGGCACAGTGGTTAAGAATCCGCCTTCCAATGCAGGGGATATGGGTTTGAGCCCTGGTCCAGGAAGATCCCACATGCCACGGAGCAACTAAGCCCGTGTGCCACAACTACTGAGCCTGCACTCTAGAGTCCACGTGCCACAATTACTGAAACCCGCGCACCTAGAGCCCGTCCACTGCAAGAGAAGCCACTGCAACGAGAAGCCTGTGCACCACAACGAAGAGTAACCCCTGCTCGCCTCAACTAGAGAAAGCCCGCGCGCAGCAACAAAGACCCAACACAGCCATAAATAAATTTATTTTAAAAAAAAATGTACTCTATTGCTGAGTTGCAAGATACTAGCTGCCATTTTGAATTCACTCTATTGTTTTGATGGGGGTTTTAGAACTTTTCAAAATTTAATTTTCAATTCAGGAAGCCCTTAGGAATGCTGCTTAAATTCAAATTCAGATTATGGGATAGAAAACAAGGCATCAAAGTAAGTAAGAGGACATCCAAGTTAGCAGCTGCAAGATATCACATTTGAATTTAAAAACTCGGGGACCTTGGGCATTGGATCCTTTTTATTGCTTTTTTTTCCCTTTTCTCTTTTTCTTTTTTCATAAGAACTGTTTGGTTTTACAGAGTTACTCTTTGGAAAGAGCATAAAAATAAAAGCTCAGTCCAACTTAGTATCAGGTATCTGCTTACAAAAAGAGGGTAGAAATGCATTTATTATTTAAATAATCAAATTTTCTGTATCCTAATTAGCTATCTTTGCTGGAACATATGGTTCACGAGATGCTGGGAGGCTAATATTCTTCCTTTGATTTTTGAAGAGCAGGCCCCTTCTCCTCTGCCCTTGATTCTAACTAATTTGGAGGGAAGAGATGATTTTAAAAGCATGAGCTACATTTGTCATAAGAATTATGTAAAACAAAGTGACAACTTTCATATTATACATGAAAGTTATAAATCCACTAAAATTTACAACTGGCTGTGTAAATCCACTAAAAATTCAACTTTTAATATATACCTCAGTGTTCAATAAAAGATCATCATAAAGATAATACAATACAGTTAAAAGTCAAAGAAAGATAAACTGTATTCATTGCACAGTTTATCGATGCAGTCAAGAAGGGGTACTTATATATTTTATATTGGTATTCAAGATGATAGTTAAAACAAAGTGACTTGGACTTCAAAAAGATGGCAGAGTAGGAAGCCCCAGGAATTGGTCCTCCCACTTAAATAATTTTTGAGCTGGCAAGAACTGTCAGAACAAACAATTTCCAAGCTCTGGAGAACACTTTCAGCATCCAGGGAAGCGCTTGATGAAGAAAGATGCTGGCATTCAAGGAAATCTCTGTCAGGTCACTGGCTAACTGCAGAGGTAATGGAATATGAGACTTTAGTAACCACACATGCCAAAAAATATGGTCTCTGCAAAATTAGTTTGGAAAAGTAACTAAACAAATATACAACTGTAGGGTTCAATAAGCAAAAACAGCAATTTTGGGGAGGGAGAAAGAATCTGATTTTCAGAGTTACAGTATTGTACTATTCAAAATGTCTAGTTCTCAATGAAAAATTACAAAGCTCACAAATTAAAGTATGGCTCATTTATTGAAAAAATCAAAAAGAAATTGATAAAAAACATCCATGAGGAAACCTTGACATTGGACTTTTGGACTTAGTGGATGAATAGTTTAAATTATCTTAAATATGCTCAAAGAGCTGAAAGAAACCATGGGCAAAGAAGCAAAGAAAATTAGAAGAATGATGTATGCACAGGTAGGGGATATGAATAAAGGGATAAAAGTTATCTTTAAAAAACGAAGTAGAAATTCTGGAGTTGGAAAGCAAAATCGTTGAAATGAAAAAATCACTAAAATGTTTTAATAGCATATATAAATGGGAAGATGACAGAATCAGCACACTTGAAGATAGGACAACTGAAATTACCTGGTCTGAGGAACAGAAAAAAAGAAAAATACAGAGAAATGAACAAAGCCTAAGGGATTTGTGGACACTATGGACAGCTACCAAGTATACTAACATACATATTATAGGAGCAAATAGCTAAAGAAGATACAGAAAATGAAAAGAGAATTAAAATGGTACAGTAGGAAAAAATCAAACACAAAAGAAGACAACATGGAGGAATTGAATAACAAAAAAATATAAGGTGTATAGAAAACAAGTAGCAAAGTGGCAGAATTATGTCCTTTATTATGAGTAGTACTTTAAAAGTAAAAGGATTTGACCCACCAATTAAAAGACAATGACTAGCAAAATGAATTAAAAAAGTGATCCAACTATATTGTGCTTATAAGAGACTAACTTCCAACTCAAAGAAACAAATAGTGAAAGGATAAAAAAAAGGTATTCCATGCAAATAGTAGCCAAAAGAGAGCTGGGGTGGCTGTACTAATATCAGATAACATCAAATAGATGCCAAGTCAAATTTTTACAAAATACAGGGAAGGATATATATTGATAAGAGTGTTAATTCATCTAAATTATAAATATACATGTGTCAAACAACAGACCTCCATATATGAGACAACTAATAACAGAATTTATGAGAGAAATAGATAGTAATAAATAGTCACAGAGTAGCTAGAGACTTTATTACCCTACTTTTAATAATGGATAGAACATGTAGACAAAAGATTAATAAGGAAATAGACTTGAACAGCACTACAAACCAACTAGACCTAACAGACATATACAGGACAATCCACCCAACAACAGCAGAATACACATTCTTCTCAAGTGCTCAGGGCACATTCTCCAGGATAGACCATATATTAGGCCACAAAATAAATCTCAATTAGTTTAAAAGGATTGAAATTATACGCAGTACCTCCTCCAATCACAATGGAATGAACCTAGAAATCAAGGGCAAAAGGAAAACTGAGAAATTTGAAAATAAATGGAAATAAACAAGACATTCTTAAAGAATCAATGGGTCAAAGAAGAAATCACAAGGGAAATTAAATATCTGGTGGAGACAAATGAAAAGGAAAACACAAACGTAACACACTAAAACTTAGAGGATGCAGTGAAGACAGTGCCGGAGGGAAATCTATAGCTGAAAACATGTACATTAAAAAAGGAGAAATATGTCAAATCAGCAACCTAACTTCATACCTTGAAGAACTTGAAGAAAAAAAGAGAAAACTAAACCCAAAGCCAGTAGAAGGAGGAAATAATAAAGACTAAAGCAGAAATAAACAAAACAGAGAATAGAAAAACAATAGAGAGAATCAATGAAACCAAAATTTGGTTCTTGGAAGTGATCAACAAAGTTGACAAATCTTTAATTATCTTGACTAAAAAACAAAGAAAAGAAAAAAGTAACTAAAAACAAGTGAAAGTAGGGATATTACTACCAACCTTAGAGAAATTGAAAGCATTATGAGAGAATACTATGAATAACTGGATGCAAACTGATTATATTATCTAGATGAAATGGACAAATTCCTAGAAAGACACAAATTGCAAAACTGATTCAAGAAAATTTGAAAATCTCAACAGACCTATAGCAAATAAAGAGATTGAATCATTAATCAAAAACTTTCTTCAACCAAGTCCAGCATCAGATGGCTTCACTGGTGAACTCACCAAACATTTTAAGAAAAATTAACACTAATTCCACACAAATTCATCTAAAAAACAGAAAAGGAGAGAATACTTCCCAATACATTACCCTAATACCAAAGTCACACAAAGAGACTACAAGAAAACTACAAACCAGTATCACTTAAGAATATAGATGCAAAAATCCTCAGCAAAATACTAGCAAACTGGATCCAACAGCACATTTCTAAGAGTATACACCACAACTAAGTGGAATTTATCCCAGGAATGCAAGGGCAGTTGAACATAAAAAAACCTACAATTACTATAATATGCTACATTAGTAGAATGAAGGAAAAATACAACATGATCATCTCAGTAGGTACAGAAAAAATATTTGACAAAATTCATGATATGATAGAAACACTCAGCAAACTAGGAATAGAAGAAAACTTTCTCAACATGATAAAGAGCAATTATGAAAAACCCACAGCTAACATCATATTCAATGTTGAAAGATGGAAAGCTTTTCCCTTAAGATCAGGAACAAGACAAGGATGCCTGCTTTCTCCACTGCTATTCAACTTTGTACTGAAAGTCCTACCCAGACCAATTAAGGAAGAAAAAAAAAAATCTAAACCGGAAATGAAAAAATAAAACTGTCTCTATATGAAGACAACATGATTCTATATATAAAAAATTTCAAACAATCTGCAAAAAAAAAAATAACTACTAGAGCTAATAAGTGAATTATTAGAGTTTCAGGGTAGAAGATAAACATACAAAAATCAATTTGGGTTGCTATACGCCTGTGTTTTAAAATGTAGGTTTTATTATTATTCAGGTGTAGCGAGGTCAACAGATCAGGAGATGATTGTCATTGGAAAGATAGTTTGTTACTCACAGTCCCCAAGAGGAGGGGGCATGCCACATAATGAGAGGGTCACGCTATGGCGGCTGGGGGGCACACGGGAATTACAGGATCAGTAAGGAAGTACAGGAAGCAAGGGAAAAATGTGGACAAGAGCATTTATTGTAGTTTCCATGGGAAGGAAGGGGTTAGTAAATATAAGCAGGGTTAGGATTGGCTAGTTTGAATAGCTTCAGTGGGCTCTGGAGCATCAGGGTTGTCCCTAGTTGTATTGTACCTGTACCTGGGGTGATTAGGGCAGGGGAATAGTGGCCCTGAGTATGAGAGCCTGTTAGAGGAGGTGGTGGGGTGCAGGCTTTGGATTGGTTAGTTTGCATAAGAAAGGCACACTCACAGGGAAGTCCTTTACTATCTCTAGGGATTGGCAAGCACTAGGGGAGGCAGTCTCTCCAGGGTCAGCAAGGCCTCAGATGTCAAATCATCTGAATTACAGAAAATAAAAGGCATGATTAATACAACCAGCAATGAGCAATCCAAAAAAAGAAATATAATAATTGCATTCACAATAGTATCCAAAAGAATATACTACCAAGGAATAAATTTTACCAAGGAGGTGAAAGAGCGATACACTGGAAATTACAAAACATTGCTGAAAGAAATTAAAGAAGACCTAAATAAATTAAAAAATATCTCATGTTCATGTGTTGCAAAACTTAATATGGTTAAGATGACAAAACTCCCAAAGCTAACCACAGATTCAGGCAATCCCTACTAAAATTACGATGGCTTTCTTTGCAGAAATGGAAAAGCCAAGCCTCAAATTCATATGGAATCTCAAGGACCCAGAATAGCCAAAACAATCTTGTAAGAGAAGAACAAAGTTGGAGAACTCACACTTCCCAATTTCAAAATGTACTACAAAGCTATAGTAATTAAAAGCAGTGTCATACTGGCATAAAGATAGACAAACAGACCAATGGAATAGAATTGAGAGTTCAGAAATAAACCCAAACATCTATGGTCAGTTGGTTTTCAGCAAGAGTGCCAAGACCATTCCATAGGTAAAGAAGAGTCTCTTCACAAATGGTGCTGGGACAACTGTATAGCCACATGCAAAAGAATGAAGTTCCGCCCCTATCTCACTCCATAAACAAAGTTAACTCAACATGGATCTAAATATAAGAGCAAAAACTATAAAACTTTTAGAAGAAATCAGGGAAACATCTTCAAGATCTTGAATTTGGCAATGGATTATTTGACACTAAAAGCAGGAGCAACAAAATAAAAAATAGTTAAAGTGGAGTTCATCAAAATTAAAAATTTTGTGCAGGAAAAACATTATCAAGAAAGTGAAAAGATAACCTATAGAACGAGAAAAAATATTTGCAAATCATATGTCTGATAAAGATTTAGTATCCAGAATATACGTATAAAGAACTCTTACAACCCAACAGCAAAAAGAGAGAAAACCCAATTAAAAAATGGGCAGAGGAAGGACTTCCCTGGTGGTCCAGTGGTTAAGACTCCTGGCTTCCGCTGCAGGGGCCATGGGTTCAATCTCTGGTGGGTTCCCACATGCCGTGAGGCCAAAAAAAAAAAAAAAAAAAAAAGTTGGGTAGAGGACTTGAATAGATATTTCTCCAAAGGAGGTATACAAATGGCCAACAAACACGTGAAGAGGTGTTTGAAAGCATGCCTGGTACCAGATTGCCGTTAGCATGAAGTTTGACGCCTTCCTGATCTCAGGAGGCAACAAAAATTACAAACATTACTTCAGTGTCCCCTCATGTGCACAGGAAGATCATGCCGTCCCTGCTCTCCAAGGAGCTGCAGCAGAAGTACATCTGCTCATGCCCATCCACAAGGACAACGAGGTCTGGGTGGTTTGAGGACACTACAGAGGTTAGCGAATCAGCAAGGTAGTCCAGGTGTGCAGAAAAAAATAGGCCATCTACATCAAGCAGGTGCGTTGTGAGAAGGCTAATGGCACAACTGTTCATACGGGCATTCACCAGAGCAAGGTAGCAATCAGCAGGCTAAAACTTGACAAAGACCAGAAAATTCTTACACGTGAAGCCAAATCTGGACAAGTTGGTAAAGAGAAAAATAACCACAAGGAATAACATACTGCAAAAATGCAGAAATGAAGTAACCTCTTGTGAAACCATGGTTTAACTGTAGATTTTTAGCCTAATGTGTGTTTCTTTGCAACTTTACAAGATGTCTCTAATGTTTCATTTCCTTCCCGTTTTGTTATTGATATGTGGCACTGTAAATCTATTTCTGCAATTGTGATTAATAATTGTATGAATAAAATTGGACGTTTCCTAATTTTAATAAAGTTCAACATAATTGATCATTAATTAAGAAAATGCAAATCAAAACCATAATGACATTTCACTTCACAGCCACTATGATTTTTTTAAAATTTTATATTGGAGTATAGTTAATTAACAGTGTTGTCATGTTAGTTTCAGGTGTACAGCAAAGTGATTCAGTTATACACATACATGTATCTATTCTTTTCAAGTTCTTTTCCCATTTAGGTTATTACAGAATATTGAGCAGAGTTCCCTGTGCTATATAGTAGGTCCTTGTTGGTTATCTATTTTAAATATAACAGTGTCTATAGGTCTATGATTTAAAAAATAAAAAATAGAAAGCGTTGGTGAAGATGTAGGGAAATAAGAACGCTCGTACGTTGTTAGAGGGAATGTGAGATGCTATAGCTGTTGTGGGAAACAGTTTTGTCATTCATCAAAGAGTTAAAATAGAATTACTCTATGGACCATATGGTCCAACAATTTCACTGCTAGGTATGTACCCAAGAGAAATGAAAGCATATATCCACACAGAAACTTGTAGACAAGTGCTCATAGCAGCATTATTCTTAATAGCTAAAAGGTAGAAACCAAATGTCCATTAACAGAAGAACAGATAAACAAATTGTGTTGTATACATGCAATGAAATTTTATTCAGCCATAAAAAGGAATGAAGTACTGATACTTGCTCTAACTTGAATGAACATTGAAGACATTACGCTAAGTGAAAGAAGCCAGACACAAAAGGTCACATATTGTATGATTCCTTTTGTATGAAATATCCAGAATAGGTAAACTCATAGAGACAGAAAGCAGATTATCGGTTGTCAGGGGATGGGTGGTAGGGATTATGGGGAATCATTACTTAATGGGTACAAAGTATTCTTCTGGGATGAAGAAAAAATGTTGCAACTCGAGAGAGGTGGCGGTTACACAACATTGTGAACACACTAAATGCCACTGAATTGCATCCATTAAAATGGTTAATTGTATTTATGTGAATTTCACCTCCTTTAAAATAAAATGACTTTCTAGTTAGCTCTCAGTGGGTAAGAAAATTGTCATCATTACATCCATTCACTGAATGTTATTCAAAAAATATAACAAAATTGGATGGGTTTAATTTTAAATTAATGAACTCAAATCTCAGACAGGTACTCTACCTTCCCCTGACATCAAAATATCGTATTTTACTACTAGTAAATTGGCTTTCCTCTTCTCTGAGATAACGATTTATTACTCTGTACTCTTTCCTCAAATATCATTTCATGCTTTCTTTCCCTTCAAAATTCCACCCTCAACCCTATCCCCAAATGATCACCTCATCAATAATTCACTGAAAAAATAGAAGGTGCCAGATGGCTACTCCCTCACCTTCTCATCAGCCAATATTTAAACCTTACTGCAGCAGGCCCTGCTAATCTGTTTCCCAATGGTTGTTTCCCCATTTATCCCGTGCTACCAGACACCCAATTTGGATTAGCTAGCAGCCATGTGTTTAGGGAAACTTGGTCTTGTGCAGCTCTAGGGAATGAATCACAATTGCTCAGCCAGCCTTGTTGGTCTCATTCCCATGCATAAAAAATGATTTTAGGCATGAGCCTGCAATCCAGTAGAGGGCCTTGGAGCCTGAGGAGAAGGACTTTACCAGATTTTTTAAAAAGACATACATGAGGAAGAACATTTCTTTTTCACAGGATGTTCTGACTGCATGTAATGCTTGGAATTGTTGCAGACATTATGGTAAGACACATTCAACACTGAGGATGGTAGCGCAAAGGATGGATAACACCTGTGTTCTTGCTGACATTCTTGAGCTGTAGAATTAACCAGCCCTGGAACTGCTCCATCTCTGGACTTAATCTTATGTGCGATGATAGCGGGCCTTAACATGTTACTTTAATTGGGTTTCTGGTAGTTGAAAGAAAAAGCATTCTTACTGAACAAATGGGGAAGATATTCTTCTATCAAAAGCCAAACCTTTTGCTTGGCTTTGAATCTTATCTCCTCTATCTGTCAAAAGCATTTGCTCCTGTAATTTCTACAGCCCACGCCCCCCATCCATTTCTTCATTCTCTCACCCTTTCTGGATGATTCTGCTCAGCATATAAACATGTTATAGTAATTCCCATAAACAAAAGCTGTCTGTTGAACACTCCCCCACTTCCTCCTCCAGTCATCCTCTCATTTCTATGCTGCTTTTCCCACTCAAACTTCTTAAAATGATTGCCTACCCACACTGTGGTCACTTCCTTACAATCTTCTCACTCTTTTTTTTTAAGAAAAAAATTATTGGCTTATATAACTGGGAGTCAGAAGTAGATTTTTGTTTCACTCACAACTAGATTCCACAGACTCCAAAGAAATCATAGTATTCTGTCTCTTTTTAACCTCTATATCTTGGTCCTATGTGTTGGCTTCATGATTTCCCAGTGTAGACAAGCTTTCTTCCCACATCGGGGAAGATGTTACCTATTGCCTCCCAGTAAGACAATTTGCCTCAATAGTAAGACAATTTGTCCTCCAGTAACAAGTTGAAAAAAGAATTTTTTTTTTTTGCCCCATCTATGTTCATATGGCCACTCCTGGATTGATCTTTATTGTCAGGAAAATGGGATATCATAATTGACTGGACCTCAGTCATATGCTTAAAGACCATTCCCTCTAGTCAGGAATACTGTGGTTGACAGCCCCAGGATTATTAAAAGATTGGAGCCTAAAGGAGCTATTCTCCAGAAAAGGTAACCATGAAAACAGAGGCCAATTAAAATTCCCCCTCTGGGTGTTCAGCACAATTATATCCTCATGATCATGAGGATGTGCTTTTCCCCAAATGCTCCTGTGTAATATGATGCATCTATTCTACATTAATCTGAAAATGCACTTCCCCTCTCAAAAGGAGATAACCCAAAGTCATCTCGAGTTCCTACATCTGGCTTCACATTTTGTGCGTATCTCTCTAAATCAAATCCAGATGAGACTCATCATGATGGGCACCTAAAGACAAAATCTAAATGTACCCTCCCTCATATGTCTAAAATACAGGGAAAACAGGACAATCACAGTATTGTTCCCTTCTAAAAAAAGGGAAAAAGGGAAACAACTTACAGTTGTCATAGGCCATTGCAAATGTCACATTCTATCAATATGTCAGCAATGTTAAGGCCTGTCCTGGCAGTGCAGTGAGTGGAGGTTTCTGATCTGATTGATTCTGTTTCTGACCTCTGGGAGCCTTCTTTGTCCTTTTCTTCCATGGTCACAATCAAGAAAAAGACCAGAGGGTATTCCTTTGGTAGGGGTTGTACTAAGTTTTAGTTTCGGGTATGCCACTTATTTCTCTATTTGTCAAGACGATTTCAGTTGTGTTATAGAAAGCTAATGCCAATTGCTTTAGATTAAAAAGATAATTAATTGGTTCATTTAACTGAGAAGTAGAGGCACCCCTAAATTCTGAGTCTTAAATTAGATTCTCAGAATTCTCTCCCTCTCTCCTAACCTCTCTCCTTTTTATGTTACAGAAAAAAAAAAAAGAAAATTTTCCCAGTGGCTGTGACGAGGGCTACCCTGGATTATTTTCCTCTCTTAATCTCTCTTCTATTGCCTTCTGCCCTCCACTACTCCCCCTGAGACTGATCTTCCCTAGGTTGCCTATGATTCTCATTTTTCCAAATGCAGTGGACACATTTCTGGTCATATTATTCAATCTCCTGGTAAAATATTACACATTTGAGCATGCCATGCCTTGTGAAACACTCTCTTTTTACTGCTTCCAGGACGCGAGTCTCTGGATTTCTTCCTGATTCTTTGTTTCCTTGGCTAGATTTTCCTCCTCTTCCACTCCTCTAAATATCAAAATCTGAAAGTCCTAGCTGATCTCATTAGGTGCCATGGTTGAAACACTAGTTATACACATGTTTATGATTCCCAATTTTTTTTTACATACAACCACTTGGCTTGTTGGATACATATATCCAACAACCTACTTAATATTGTCACTTGAATATTTACTAGGCAACTAAGAGTTAATATATTCATTAAAAAAAGGAATGAAACAATGCCATTTGCAGCAACATGGATGGACCTAGAGATTATCATACTAAGTGAATAAGTCAGAAAGAGAAAGACAAATACCATATGATATCACTTATATGTGGAATCTAAAGTATGACACAAGTGAACTTATCTACAAGGCAGAAACAGACTCACAGACATAGAGAACAGACTTGTGGTTGCCGAGGGGGAGAGGGGGTGAGGGAGGGATGGATTGGGAGTTTGGGATTAGCAGATGCGAACTATTATCTATAGAATGGATAAATAACAGGGTCCTACTGTATAGCACAGGGAACTATATTCAATGTCCTGGGATAAACCATAATGGAAAAGAATATGGAAAAGACTGTATATATATGTATAACTGAATCATTGTGCTGTACAGCAGAAATTAACATAACATTGTAAATCAACTCTACTTCAATAAAATAAATTTTAAAAAAGAATCAATGTATTCAGAATGGACTCCTTATATTCTATACCTTCCCCAGACTTCCCTCCCTTATGGAACCACCTGTCCACATGTTTCAGCCACAGACGTATTTAAATCCTCTCTTTCTCTCACAGTTCACCTAATCCATCACAGAGGACAATTATTAAAACCACCCCATTAAGTAATGTGAATTGTTATGTTTATCTCCTCTTATTGATGGTTCTCTTAGATCATCTCCTCCACAACCCATGCCCACAGACACAGCAATTAATACTGTAGACGAGGTTTCCAATGTCACTCAAAAAACCACTCAAAAATAAATTGAGTCTTGGCAACCCTTGTAGAGCTCACGCTACAAAGAGTAGTGACTTCGTTGAAAAACAAAGGCTTCCTTTGTGCTAAAAGTTTTGCAAGCTATGTTGGACTACAAGCTATGAAATTCCTTGGCAATAAATAACCGAGGCAAGCACTGGAAAAATTACCTATCCTACCTGTGGAATGGGCAGGAACCCCTATGTCTGAAGATACTTTTAGATCACAAAACTGGTTTGGTCTCATTTCAATTTTACAGCTAAAAGCAAACAACAAATTCCTTATGCTACCCCCATCCTAGACAAAACAGACTTTTACATTTATTAATATTTCTACTTTAACAAGTTATTTCCAGCCATTCCTAGGTTTATGCACATCTTAAAATAGACCTCCAAAGGCCTATAATTTAGAAGCATGATTACTGCCTGTTTTAGTTTGCTAGGGCTGCTGTTAAAGAGTACCACAAACTGAGTGGCTTAAAAATAAATTTATTGTCTCACTGTTCTGGAGGCTAGAAGTTCAAGGTCGAGTGTCGGTAGGGTTGGTTCCTTCTGAGGGATGTGACGAGGAATCTATTCTATGCCTCTTCTCTGGCTTTGGGCAATTTGCTGGCAATCTTTGGCATTCCTTGGCTTCTAGAAGCATGACCTTTGTCTCTGCCTTCATCCTCACCTGACTTTCTCCCTGTATGTCTGTGTCTAAATTTCCACTTTTATATGGATGCAGCCATATTGGATTAGGAGCCCATCTTATTCCAACGTGTCCTCATTTTAACTAATTACATCTCCAAAAAATAAAGTCGTGTTCTGAGGTCCTAGGAGTTAGAACTTCAACATTTGAATTTGGAAGGGACCAAATTTAACCATAACACCCCCAAATTGGGGTGGGAGGAAGCAGGGAACTCTGAGTAATGAAGAAACATTTAAGCTCTGACTGAAAATAGAAATATTCACCAAAAAGTCAATCGATAGTTGAAATATAAAGTTAGGGATCCAGACATAGAGATTTCCAAGATGGCTTTAATCTTCAAATAAGTCCTCTGGGCCATATGAATAGATAAATATACCAGAGAGAAATGGGACACAGGAAAAGGTGAGGCAATTCATTGCTGACTTGCATGTAAAGATAGTGTTTGGTTATAAAAGTCAAAAAGCAATAGTATCAGGTTCTAAGAAATTAAAGCCAACAACTGCAGAGGCCTAGGACCCATTCCTCAGGTACAGCTGGTCCCTTTAAGTTCTGGTCCATTCTTGCTACCGAATCTAAGCTCGCTCTGCTCGCCGCACGACAGGCCAGTAAATCAGAGACGAGGTGTTGAGGCAAGGAATACGACTTTATTCGGAAAGCTGGCAGACCGAGAAGACAGCAGACTAAAATCTCAGAATAACCATCTTATCGGAGTTTGGGTGCCAGTCTCTTTTATAGCACAGAGAGGGGGAGGAGATGAGGAGGTAAAGTAAAAAGGCCATAAGTTTTGCAAATATCCCCTGGAATGGCCAGCCTCCGGGAGGGTTATTTTCTTTTCTTGTATCCATCTGCAGGTGGACAGGGTCCGGATGTTTCCCTGAACAAAGGCACTTTGGTTTAATATTCAGGCAGAGGGGCAGGGTTCCCCGAGGCAGGCCATTATGTAGAGACAGTATCCTTTTAGTGAACAAGAGCAATGGGAAGCAAAGGTTAAAGTAAAATAAACACATCCAACATGTAGTCAGATTTGGCTCTTCCCTGTCACATTTTCAGAGCACTTTTGTGGAACAGGGCAAAGGCTTTCCCTGCTGGTAGGACTCACAGAACCGACTCTCCACTCTCTGGCTTGTGGTATATGCATTCTGCTATCCTTGAGTTTCTTTCACGGGTCTTTCTTTCTCCTCAAATCTCCTTAGTGTCCCGCTTAATAGAGGACAGCTGGATTCTCATACCTGCTCTGTGTTGTCTTTCATGTAGCATCTAGAAAACTTCTCTGTCTACATGTGAAAGAATGATAGTAGAAAAGGTCAATAAACTATTAGTATTATTACGTAAATAGTTTTGACTTGGATATCCCCTAAAGGGTATCAGGGACAGCCTGTCACTATACATCCATTCAATAACTGCAAGAGACGCATATTTATACAACTCTAAATTTAAGCACTAAACTGTTCCTGAAGCTAATAAATGAGATCTTCATACAAAACACATGGTCATCTAAAATTTTCTTCTTGAAGCCCCAGGCACTGAAAAACGGGAAGAAGAAAAACTATTTCTACGAAATAGGTTAAGGGTCTGATGTATCAAAGGACTGAAATATTCAGAAGACTTAAATGAAGAAATCCAAATTACAAAGCGTCGAGAAGAGTCCAGGGCATACATGGGGTACATTGAGCCTACATGGAGCCTTCCATAGGAAATGTCACATTTTTTTTTTTTTTTTTTTAAACATCTTTATTGAAGTATAATTGCTTTACAATGGTGTGCTAGCTTCTGCTTTACAACAAAGTGAATGAGTTACACATATACATATGTTGCCATATCTCTTCCCTCTTGCATCTCCCTCCCTCCCACCCTCCCTATCCCACCCCTCTAGGTGGTCACAAAGCACCGAGCTGATCTCCCTGTGCTATGCGGCTGCTTCCCACTAGTTATCTATTTTACATTTGGTAGTGTATATATGTCTATGACACTCTCTCACCCTGTCACATCTCACCCCTCCCCCTCCCCATATCCTCAAGTCCATTCTCTAGTAGGTCTGTGTCTTTATTCCCATCTTGCCACTAGGTTCTTCATGACCTCTTTTTTTTTTTTTTTCCCCTTAGATTCCATATATATGTGTTAGCATACTGTATTTGTTTTTCTCTTTCTGACTTACTTCACTCTGTATGACAGACTCTAGGTCCATCCACCTCACTACAAATAACTCAATTTCATTTCTTTTTATGGCTGAGTAATATTCCATTGTATATATGTGCCACATCTTCTTTATCCATTCATCCGATGATGGACACCTAGGTTGCTTCCATGTCCTGGCTATTGTAAACAGAGCTGCAATGAATATTTTGGTACATGACTCTTTCTGAATTATGGTTTTCTCAGGGTATATGCCCAGTAGTGGGATTATTGGGTCATATGGTAGTTCTATTTTTAGTTTTTTAAGGAACCTCCATACTGTTCTCCATAGTGGCTGTATCAATTTACATTCCCACCAACAGTGCAAGAGTGTTCCCTTTTCTCCACACCCTCTCCAGCATTTATTGTTTCTAGATTTTTTGATGATGGCCATTCTGACCGGTGTGAGATGATACCTCATTGTAGTTTTGATTTGCATTTCTCTAATGATTAATGATGTTGAGCATTCTTTCATGTGTCTGTTGGCAATCTGTATCTCTTCTTTGGAGAAATGTCTATTTAGGTCTTCTGCCCATTTTTGGATTGGGTTGTTTGTTTTTTTGTTATTGAGCTGCATGAGCTGCTTGTAAATCTTGGAGATTAATCCTTTGTCCGTTGCTTCATTTGCAAATATTTTCTCCCATTCTGAGGGTTGTCTTTTGGTCTTGTTTATGGTTTCCTTTGCTGTGCAAAAGCTTTTAAGTTTCATTAGGTCCCATTTGTTTATTTGTGTTTTTATTTCCATTTCTCTAGGACCTGGGTCAAAAAGGATCTTGCTGTGACTTATGTCATACAGTGTTCTGCCTATGTTTTCCTCTAAGAGTTTGATAGTGTCTGGCCTTACACTTAGGTCTTTAATCCATTTTGAGTTTATTTTTGTGTATGGTGTTAGGGAGTGTTCTAATTTCATACTTTTACATGTACCTGTCCAATTTTCCCAGCACCACTTATTGAAGAGGCTGTCTTTTCTCCACTGTATATGCTTGCCTCCTTTATCAAAGATAAGGTGACCATATGTGCGTGGGCTTATCTCTGGGCTTTCTATCCTGTTCCATTGATCTATATTTCTGTTTTTGTGCCAGTACCAAACTGTCTTGATTACTGTAGCTTTGTAATATAGTCTGAAGTCAGGGAGCCTGATTCCTCCAGCTCCATTTTTCGTTCTCAAGATTGCTTTGGCTATTCGGGGTCTTTTGTGTTTCCATACAAATTGTGAAATTTTTTGTTCTAGTTCTGTGAAAAATGCCAGTGGTAGTTTGATAGGGATTGCATTGAAGAAATGTCACCTTTAACATCTAATGATTCAAACATAAGATAATTGGGGTGACCACAGATCATCCGGTCACCTGAAACTTGGGATCAGTCTTTTTTTTAAAATTGAAGTATATATATATATTTATCCCTCCCCCCCTTTCCCCTTTGTTAACCATAAGTTTGTGTGCAATGTCTGAGTCTATTTCTGTTTCATAAATAAGTTAATTTGCATCATTTTTTTAAGATTCCACGTATAAGTGATATCATATGATATTTGTCTTTCTCTATCTGACTTACTTCACTTAGTTTGATAATGTCTAGGTGCATCTGTGTTGCTGCAAATGGCATTATTTCATTCAATTTTATGGCTGAGTAATATTCATATATATATATATCACATCTTATATATCATATGTATCATATATGTGTGTGGGTGTATATATCACATCTTCTTTATTTCTTTACTCATTCATCTGTCAATGGACATTTAAGTTGCTTCCATGTCTTGGCTATTGGAAATAGTGCTGCTCTGGACATGGGGGTGCATGTATCTTTTTGAACTAGAGTTTTCGTCTTTTCTGGATATATGCCCTGGAGTGAAATTGCTGGATCATATGGCAACTCTATCTTTAGTTTTTTAAGGAACCTCCATTCTATTCTCCATAATGGTTGCACCGATTTACATTCCCACCAACAGTGTAGGAGGGTTCCCTTTTCTCCACGTTCTCTCCAGCATTTATTATTTATAGACTTTCTGATGATGGCTGTTCTGATCTGTGTGAGATCAGAATTTTCATTTCTCTAATAATTAGCAGTGTTGAGCATCTCTTAACGTGCCTGTTGCCCATATGTATGTCTTCTTTGGAGGAATGTCTATTTAGGTCTTCTGTCCTTTTTTTGATTGGGTTGTTTTTTTTTGATATTGAACTGTATGAGCTGTTTGTATATTTTAGAAATTAATCTGGTCTTACATTTAGGTCTTTAATCCACTTTGAGTTTAATTTTGTATATGGTTTTAGAGAATGTTTTAATTTTGTTCTTTTACACATGTAGCTGTCCAGTTTTCCCAGCACCACTAATTGAAGAGACTGTCTTTTCTCCGTTGTATATTCTTGCCTCCTTTGTCATAGGTTAACTGACCATAAGTGCATGGGTTTATTTCTGGGCTTTCAAACCATACTGTTTTGATTGCTGTAGCTTTCTAGTACAGTCTGAAGTGAGGGAGCATGATTCCTCCAGCTCTGTTCTTCTTTCTCAAGATTGTTTTGCCTATTTGGGACTTTCTGTGTTTCCATACAAATTTAAAATTTTTTGTCCTAGTTGTGTGAAAAATGCCATTGGTAATTTGATAGGGATTGCATTGAATCTGTAGATTGCCTTGGATAATATGGTCATTTTAACAATATTGATTCTTCTAATCCATGAACACGGTATATCTTTCCATCTGTTTATGTTGTCTTGATTTTCTTCATTATAGTTTTCAGAGTACAGGTCTTTTGCCTCCTTAGGTAGGTTTATTCCTAGATATTTTATTCTTTTTGATGCGATGGTTGGGATCAGTCTTGAATACTACTTTTCCATTTAATTAATTACCAAACCATCTTGTAAATATTCTTGTCTCTTTCTTCTCTTCACTACTAATAGGCACTTATCATTTCTAAACTGGATTTGTGCAAGCACTGACATGTGATATGCCTGACTCTGGTCTCCTAATAAATCTGTTCTCAGTAGACACAGAGTTTTCTGTCTGAGGGCAAATCTGAATACATTTCAAACCCTTTAATGGCTCCCCATTGCCTATAGGATCAACTCCAGTTGTTATAATGGAAAGAGCATAGCTTTGACATCAGAGAGATGACTGGATGAATCCTAACTTGATTTGAGACCTCAGGGAAATCACTGTCTGTACTATTCCATGGAGCATATGGTGTAATGGGAGATATAGGCCATTCCAGTTAGTGGGGGTGGGGTGGGGAAGGTGGTAAAATGGGAGAAGGATTATGAAAGCACCTAGTAAGGACATCTAACTCAAACTTGAAAGAGGAAGAAAAGCATTTTGGAGTAAGTGCATCTAATTGAAGATCTGAAGGGAGAAGTTTGTTGGGTTTTGTTGGTTAATGGAAAAGGGGATGAGAGGAGGTGGTGGAAACAGAGCAGAGCAATTCTCTGCAGAAGTAGAGGGAAAGGGATGCATTAATTAAAACTTGACTGTAAGGAACAAGGCCTTTTGGTTTTTTTATAGATAAGAAAGTAAGAGAGAATACATTCCTTTCAAGAAATTGAAAGTGGTGTCATAGTAATATGCTGGGAGTGGTATAAGATAAAACTGGAGAAATAAGTAGGGGATTAGACCACAGAGGATTATAAAATCTGTTAAGAAGTATATATTTGATCCTGACAGGGGGCTAATTTAGGGGGCTAATTTAGGATTTAAGGGAGGAGAAATAGGAGGTCTGCGTTGTAGAATCTTCACTCTGGCTATAGTGTTGATGAGTCATCGAACAAGGACCATAATGAAAGTAAAGTAGGGAGAAGTTTCTGCAGTTGGTGGCCTGGACAAGGGTAATGGTGGTAGAGAGAGAGAAAAGAAGATGGACTGAAGAACCGTTTGAGAGAAATCATTCATAGTACTTAGGAATTGGATGTGTGGGGTGAGGAAGAAGAAAGAATCAAAGCAGCACAGATTTCTGATATAAGCCACAGGGGGTGCAGGTGGCACCTCTCCCTGGCCTAGAGGATTTGAGAGCAGGAACAGATTTGGGGCAGGAAGCTAATGGACAGGTAGAGTTTGAGTTGCCTCTGAGAACCTTGGTGGGCCTATTCAGTAGGCAGTTGGATATCCAGGTCTGGGGTCAGGAGGAAGATCAGGACTAATGATGAAAACTTGGTTCTTCTCGGTGGATTGTGCTCTAAAGGCAAGTCACTCAGGGAGAATGTGTAGAAAGAGCAGACAAGCAGGCTGCAATCCCACAAAAGAGCTTTCATCATTTGCAAAATGGGAATGCAAATTTCCAGGACCAGTGGGAAAAATACACGAGCTAACATACGTAGGAGTACCTTGCAGAACACTTGGCTCACAGTAAGGGCTCAATAAATATTTTATTGAATGAATAAATGAATAATTCAACAAAAGCGTACATCTAATTTACTAATTTCCTTGTAGAGGTTAAGCAAAGTGAAAGTTGGTTTGCCATCTCTGAGAAAATTTTATGAAGAAAATGCAGGTTATGCCCATGCAAAAAGATACTGGCTCTTATCAGCAGAGCCAAGACTTATAAGGGGCAAGGCATTTGCCTTTTCTTAGCCAAGAAAGTCACATTTATTAGCACTGGGTCCGCTATTTAAAACTGACCTCTGTTTGATCTTGACATTTACAAGCAAAAGGAAGTCTTTAGTTATGTAACAGGCCAGAAGTCCACGTATCCCGCCTGTAACAACAATGACAACAGAAGCCCATTTGTCATTGTGCTCGACTCTACTCAAAACAACACATCTCTTCACCAGCTTGTATTCTTTCCTTACATTCTCTGAGGTTCCCAGTTGGTGTGCAACAATCCAGTAAGAGGGTTAAAATTGACAACTGCTTAGATAGGAGGGTGTGTGAGTGTGTGTGTGTGTGTGTGTGTGTTAAGAGGGAACTCTTCCACAATAAAATAAACTAGAACCAAATTGTTTAACAAAATTCTCAATTGCTTGGTTTCATGGTGATTAGGAAATGCATTCCAAGTCAAACAAGCTGCTTGTGATTTTGTGGCATTAAAGTAGACTTCCAAACAGATTGGAAAACAAAAACTCATTCACAAAAACTCATGATTTCAGATTGGCATATCAAGCATAATTTCTGAGCGTTTGCAGAAATGAATACTCCTACCAAGGGCACATTACTTGTTTCAAATAAACTTGACATCAAGGGATCCACTGTTGCATTTAAACAATGGAAAAAGAACCATAACATTTTTGGTGGCAATCTCAATACGTATCAAATCACTTTTAGCTACTCACACACATATTCAGCATCTAAAAATTTGCTGGACATCTATATTCTTTCTATTCCTAAACTTAAAGAAAACGCAGATTGAACACTAAGACACAAATAATGGGAGTTTATTTTAGAGCCTTAGGTACAAAATGATGAATAAATTTTGGTTATTAGAGTCAAACATACTAGTCTTTTGTCTTTCTGGTTTTCTGCTTATTTTTCTCAGTCTTAAAGGTAAAAGATCAGTTAGAAGCTTCGTTCAATTGCCAGAAACTATTGCATATGTCAGAGGGGTTCATGATAGTTCTCACACTGAGAGAAAGTATTGGTAAAGGACCCAGAAGACTGACTCTAAATTCCAGCTCAAAAATTCACCTGCGATTTACAACCAGAAATAACTTCTGAAAGCCATTCCATTATAGAGCATTGGAATTGAATTGAGAGTCCATAGAGCCATGCATCTATGAATAATTGATTTTTGACAAGGCTTTCAAGACCATTCAATGGGGAAAAATCGTCTCTTCAACAAATGGTGCTAGGAAAACTGGATATTTACATGCAAAAGAACCTTGACGTTACCAGACAAAGCACTACATGCAACAGTATGGTGAAGGGGTTGGATGAGCCAAAGCAGATATTTGCTAACCTAATATCCATTCTCCCCTTCTTAGTAAAAAAAAAACAAAAACCCTTATACTCTTGGGATGACAATATGCCCAGTTAAAAATCCATATTTCCTAGCCCCCATGATATTAACCATGGTCAGGCATTTGTAAGAATTCATTAGGTGAGTTTTGGAGAAAAACTCTTCAAAGAGGCTGCTCAGCTGGCAGTTGTCCATCCCTATTTTGCACTTGCCTTTTTCATCTTCATGCTACTTGACTTCATGAATGGCCGCAGCTGCAGGTGCCTCTTGGACCCTGAGGATGGAAGCTATGTTTGTGAATGCGTGGAGACCAAGCCCAGGCCTCTCAGAGCTGCGGAGCTCCTGAGCCTATTCTGGGCTCCCTGTGTCCAGACTTACTCGATTACTTGTTTAGGCCACTCTTATTTGGGTTGTTTGTTTTATGTACCCAAGATTAATCCTCACTGATTCACTTAGTTACTGTGGAGCTGGGGGGCACAAAGCAAGAGTGATGGTTCCTCTTCACCATTTGGTTTGGGTTAGGGCTGGAAATTCACTTCAGTGTAGAGTGGGAACTTGTTAGAAATGCACATTCTTGACCTCCACCCCAGATGGACTGAATCATACACTCGGGGTGGGACCCAGCAATCTGTCTAACAAGCCTCTAGGTTCCAGTTTGGGAAGCAGGGTGAGTTCTTTTTGTTCAGTGCTGCTTGAGTAGGAAACTTCTTTAAATGGCTTTGACCTATGCCCACACGTTCTTAAGAACAGGGTCTTTGAATTTTAAAAACATTTATGTTCTAATATCAGCCTCACTGTTTATTAACTGTATGACCTTGGGAAAATGGCTTAACGTTTTTGACTCTCATTTTCCTCATGGGGATTATAATAATAGTGCCCCTAATAGGGTTCTTGTGTGGATCAAATGAAATGTCTGTCAATCGAAGCACAGTACCTGGAACACTATAGGTGCTTAATGAATGTCAGTTTCTCTACTCTGCCTGCCATTGGCAATACACTGCAGGGGGCTGGTACCAGGCCTGAATCCCTGTGGGATGTGAACTTAGCCACCACCCCACTACACCCCCTTTCATGCTTTGTCTCCATTATTGCTTCTGCTATTCTTTAAGATGGAAGAGAACCTTAGACAGGGAGATCCCAGGGGAAAAAAGAAAGGGAAAGGAATCGTCTTTGAATATAACATAATTGGTCCAGTTCAGTAAAGAGTGAGGATACAGGAAGCTGCTGTTACTAGTTTTATTTGGGGCTTTTGGAAGTGTCTCTCTCATCAGGTAAGGGGGAAACTATGCCTAACTGGTATATGAGCTATTACTAAGAAGTAAGAAAAAGACTTCCATGTGCTTTTTTCAAAAGTTGAGAAATAAAACTAGCATGTTCTTCTCCATTGAAATTTCTCTGCACTTTGTCACCAATAAATCTCTCTTTATGAAAACAAAAAGGGCAAAATTATTTTTATGCTCCAAAGACCATCAAGGGCCCCTTGCTGTGTCTTGTCTATGTCTTATTCCTACCTGTGAAAAACAGTTGGTAGAAAAAAAGATCAAGTTCCCCACCAAGCTTCCCACCTCCTAGCTCTTGCTTCAAATAATGACATCTCTTTCGCAGCTAGCGTATATGCCACACTTAATATATAACTAATGTTTTGCTAGGTATGGTATCCGAAAGACGCCTGAAGCTAATTCTGACTACATAATTGTTACTGGATTCACCTCCTTGGTGAGAAAATGACCACAGATTCCCCTCACTCCCCAGTTCCCCCCTCCCCAAACTCTGAAAAGACCAGATACCAGAGCTGAATGGGCAATTCAGCTCCCAATCTTGGCAAAATCAGAGAATGGGCAGAAACAGATAGAAGACTTAAGAGATGAAGTGGAAAGAAGGTTAAAGTACTAAAGTCCCTTTACCAAATGAGGAGCTGAGAAAGAAGAGAAGAAAAAGCTGGGTGGTAAAAAAAGCCAGCTAGGACAGGGGAACTGGGGTGGGAAGGGGACCTTTCCTGGTTGAATGACTCTGAGATTGTGAGCACTGGAGAAGAGCCACTGTATTGCGATCTGGGTGTCTTTCAAACACTTTGAGAGACATCAGTAGAAAAGGAAACTTACATACACACACACAAGCCCATGACATATGACTCAGAAAATACAGTTCTGTTATGACCACTAGCAGCGGTAGAGATAAATGAACATTCATCGAGAACCTACTAAGAACCAGGCACACTCCTCTCGTTCAATCCTCACTACAGCCCTATGAAACCAACGTGTTCACCCTCTTCTGCATAAGACCGCTGTGACTCAGAGAGACTAAGGGAACTGCCCAAGGTCATAAAGCTAGCAAGTCCTGGAGCAGAAACAAAGGCGGAGCTCTCCTGGGTCTGCTGCTGGGAGCCGGGAACCAGAGGCTGGTGATGACTGAGACACACTGGGCCGACACTGCTCCCAGAGGAAACGTCTCAGGAACTGGCCTCCCGCGTCCCTCTGCGCTGGTGGCTCTCTGGATCTGTGCTCCACTGTGACACTGTGGCTTCTCCTGACACTCTCTTAGCACAAAAGCTGTGCAATCTCTTTGCTCGCGTACGGTCATCAACTGCAACCCCCGGAGCCCCTTTCTTTGTCCCTCCCATGTGCATTGGGGATAGAAGCCAGCACACAGGCAAAAACTGCCTTGTTATGAGTTTCCCCTGAAACCTTTTCACTCTTCTTTTTTCTCCTCTTGACTCTTTTCCTTCTTTCCTGTGCCTCCTTGTCTAGTCCTTTCTCTACTACCTAATTTCCAGGCATTTCCCCCACGGGTCTTAACCCGCAGGAAATATAATCAAGTATTCTCTTTAGCAAAACTTGGCAATTTTTTTTTTTTTAATTTTATTTATTTATTTATTTATTTATGGCTGTGTTGGGTCTTTGTTTCTGTGCGAGGGCTTTCTCTAGTTGCGGCAAGCGGGGGCCACTCTTCATCGCGGTGCGCGGGCCTCTCACTATCGCGGCCTCTCTTGTTGCAGAGCACAGGCTCCAGACGCGCAGGCTCGGTAATTGTGGCTCACGGGCCTAGTTGCTCCGCGGCATGTGGGATCTTCCCAGACCAGGGCTCGAACCCTTGTCCCCTGCATTGGCAGGCAGATTCCCAACCACTGTGCCACCAGGGAAGCCCCGGCAATGTTTTGAATTATCTACAATTATTACCCAGGAAAAGAGATGGATTCTTATGTCCCTTTCTCCCTCTGGCCAGCCGACTTGCTGCAAACTTACCTCTTAGAGCTGTGAACAGCCCAGATTAAAAGTACTAATTGCAAATTATCCTGATGTCATATTTCTTTTATTTTGACACTAGTGGCATGACTGCAGAGAAATAAAGAATAATTGTTAGCTAAGGGAATCCAACAAAGAAGTCTGTGACCTCACAGAGGAAGCGCCACACTCTCCTTATTTCCTCACTAAGTTCCTTCTTTTGCATAGTAAGCCAACAGAGACCTTGCTGGAAGGGACCTAGAAACGTTCAATTTAAGTAACCTGAGGCCCACGACCAACAGGCGTTTAGTGTAGATGAACCCCGAGGCATCTATCTGGGTTAGTTCTATGTGCATCACTAAGAGGCAGAGCCAGGAGGTAAGAATTCAGCTAATGTCAAAATTTAGCCGTTTCGCAAAGGCAGGACCCACTGGTTGACAATACCATGAGCTTCCATTCCTTAGTTCCAGCACAAATCTTTGTCCTCGACATTTCCTCTCCTCTTTCCTCTTGTTTCTAGCCCACCAGGCCAGCCCATCTGACAAAATGATTTGGATTACCAGTGAAAGCCAGCTAGCATTCCCACTGTCTTTGTGACAAATCCTAAATTAATGGTATTTAAAAGAAGCCTTAACTCAGCCATAAAAAGAAACAAAATTAAGTTATTTGTAGTGAGGTGGATGGACCTAGAGTCTGTCATACAGAGTGAAGTAAGTCAGAAAGAGAAAAACAAATACCGTATGCTAACACATATATATATGGAATCTAAAAAAAAAAAAAAAATGGTCATGAAGAACCTAGGGGCAGGACGGGAATAAAGACTCAGACCTACTGGAGAATGGACTTGAGGACACGGGGAAGGGGAAGGGTAAGCTGGGACAAAGTGAGAGAGTGGCATGGACATATATACACTACCAAGTGTAAAATAGATAGCTAGTGGGAAGCAGCCACATAGCACAGGGAGATCAGCTTGGTGCTTTGTGACCACCTAGAGGGGTGGGATAGGGAAGGTGGGAGGGAGGGAGATGCAAGAGGGAAGAGATATGGGGATATGTGTATATGTATAGCTGATTCACTTTGTTATAAAGCAGAAATTAACATACCATCGTAAAGCAATTATACTCCAATAAAGAAGTTAAAAAAAAAAAAGTCTTAACATGTATACACGTAAACAGGAAAAAATACTCCTTCACACACACACACACACACACACACACACACACACACACACACACTCATCATTGTCTGGACCACTAAAGACAGTTTGTCTTTTTGCAACCACAAAGTGGCCTAGTCTGGTAAGGAAGACAGTGGCACCCAGTGGACAAATGTTTGATTGTTTGAGACACGTGTCCCATTCAGAAATATTCTCCTTTCTTAGCTTTAAGAAAGGCTATTTGCTCTCCTTACCTTTCCCTATCCTTCTGCCATCACATTTTTAAAACATCTACTGAATTTAAAAATAGGGGGGAGGGGAGTGTCGTTACAGTTTTTATCTCTTCAAGAATAAGACTAAACTGAAACACTGGAGAAAGCAAAAATTTCAGGATTAAATCCTCTGAGAACAGTGTCTATATTTGATTAACCTATTTGAACAGTAACAGTGGAGACAGCCAAATCGAATAAAATATTCAGCTTAATTAAAAATGTAACATTGAAAATTCCTGTAATGTGCTTTTCTTCACACATAATATTCTCCTTTTCCTCACACCATTGCCAACTTCCAATTAAATTGCCTTGGTTATATGCAAATTTGGCCACTCCAGGGGCAATACTTCAGGAAAATAACATACACAGATCCTGCAACTTAATACTGTGCTGCAGTCTATCTGGGAACCATACAAACACCTACTATTTTCACTCTCCAGGCCTTACAGTGATTCTTTTGGTTGTGAGCTACTTGGGTAGAAAAGCTTTGCTTATCTATCTTTCTTCCCTCAAACAGCTAACTAACATCTTACTCATGGTAGTTACAAAGAAGTTGAGTGAAATCCAGTTTCCATTTTATGTAATTAATCTGCTAAACACTGAAAAGAAGTATCTAATTGTTTGATGTTACATAAAGGGATCATCCAGTTAAGAATCTTAAATATTAGGGGCTATTTGCGTTGGATAAAAACATTTTATGAAGAACAAAAGGGATGAGGACTTTTATGAGTGAACTGAATTTTACTGATTTAAATCATTAAAATCATTAAAAGACGTTCAATTACAAAATAAGCATACATCTTCTTAGTGTAACCTAATACCAGCAAGGGTGCCCTCTTTTAGTTAGCCATTCAAAATTTCTTCCAAGTTTGCATGCTCTGAAATCCTTAGTTTTCATGCTTTGAAATGGTACCTCATCTTTATCATTATATTCTTTGTAATTCAAATTTTGCCACAGTTTGAAGCTTGCTTTTTCTGTTGTTTTAAAGAAAAGACGAGTTGGCAAGCCAGCGTTATGGCACATGGGTGAGATGGAATCTTTCCCCAGTGGGTCTGGGCCTAGGGCACCACGCTTTTGTTAATTGACGGAAGGCCCCCGTGACCCCTTGCGTCTATCACATTTAGGTAGTCAGCAATAAACACATCCCAAAGTAAGAGATGTACTTTTTTGGTAAGCTGAAAAAAAAAAATGGAGGCCATTTGTGCATGTATCCCTACAATACATGTTAAATGTACTTCTTTTTCTCATAACACAAGCACATTTTCCCCCTCATCTCTGCAAAAATTCTTATAAAATTCTGATGCACTCAACTTTTGCTATACAGACCTTTCTTATTAAAAACTCAAAATTGTTTTTCAAAAGTTTCTAAAAACTTATTTGCAAAATGTCTCAATCCATGACAAATCAATCAATGTTTATAGCATCTCAGGGTCTGTGTCCTTTTCCTCCACTGACTGCCACCAACTGTGAGCACTGGTGCCCTGTGCTGTGGGAGGACCCACAGTCCTGGCAGCTTTGCTCTCTGCCAAGCCCCCCTGCCCAGGGGCAAGGGCAACGGTAACAGTAGGATTTGTACCACGTACACCATACTGTTTGCAAAGTGTAATTGTGTTGGGAAATGGTCTAAGCTCTACTGATAGCCATACTCCGTGTCTCTGCAATCGGAGACCTGGTGTGTAGGCAGATGACCTATAAGGCAACCGGACGGCCCGTAGAGGCTACGCTCCACCTATGACTTGCTTTGCTTCTGTGAGTGTCACAGCCCAAGAGGGATGCCAGGATTTGAAAAACTCTCTTTCTTCACATAATTGGAGAAAGTTGCTCCTGTGTGGTTCCTATAGGTTTTATCTTACTTTGGGGCTTATCTGTTTATAATGCAAATATGTTTCACTTATTCAGAAATCTACTTGCTTAAAGATGGCTTTCCTAACTCATGGGCTGTGGCGAATGAAAATCAAATATAAATCTAAGAGGAGTTTTAAAGGCTGAAAAGGTCCATACAGATTAAAGTAATTATTGTTATAACTAAAATGAATGAAATGGTGTGTGTGCGTGTGTGTGTGTGTGTGTGTGTGTGTGTCATTAGGTACAGAGGTTAAAACACGTATTTAGATTTTCCTTGCTCTACTGCACACTGAGGAACATATATTTCCAGTCCCAGTGACAGGTATTACCTGTTCGGATAAGACTTTAGCCTTTTCTTCTGCTTCCTTCAGGCAAATCTCCAAGGCCTCGAGCTGTGCCAAAGTAAACGCCATCTGTCTGGTTTCCAGGGACTCTTTCTTTAAAACAATAATCAAGTATTACTTTTTGACATGGGTAGTTTCCTGAGTGCATCTCAAACAACTCTGGGGACTAAGGACGGGCTTAATAAACTCACACAAATCATCTCCTTTTCTTCTTCAACATAGCAATAAAACAATGAAATGTTACAAAAACAATAGTGCTATTTAACAGTTTAGAGCCTAAAGGCAGAGTAAAAAAAAAATACCTATTACTGAGCAATGAACAGCTTTAGAAAGGTAGAATAAAATATCCATGTTGAAATTTGGTTAGTCTGCAACTTTTATTCCTGATACAAACAGAGCTTTTCTTCAAGAGGTTAGAACCAAAATTTCACATTCCCAATAAGAGATGTCATCTAGAATGCCTACATTTTTAACATTCACCTATCTTGGGGGTCATAGTCATTTGAATTCAGAGAAGCTCTTGTTTCCTTTGATTGTCACCTTCTTATCACAAGTTTAATTAAAGCACAGATACTACATGGTTTAGAATCAGCTCATTCTTCCCCAGAACGTGGCTGATATGACTCAAATCAGCAGATGTGTAGACTTCCCCTCTCAAAATTAAGTTGCTCTTTCTCATGTACAAGCAGGAAAATGTGCAAAGTTGGTATGAGAATATCAGTTACCAGCACTACTGAGACTAGAGCACTTCCTGACTACTCTTTGGCCATTGAGACAATTAATTAATAAAGACACAGCAATATGAAAACTTCAAAGGAAAACCTCATATGTGCTAGGATTATGAAGTTCCTATAACTTCCTTGGATGTGTCCTGTCTTCTTGTGAAAGTTCAGGCTGCTGCAGCTGCTTCCAATTAACCCCACAGGAAAAAAAGAACTGTGTTCCTACATATTAAAAAAAAAAAAAAAAAAAACCCTGCTGCTTTATTTCCCCTTCGGTTTAGGAGCCCACCAATTTTATACATATGTGCATTTCCTGATGATACAATAGAGCCATCTGGTGGTAAATGGAACCAGCCATAAAAACAAAGCATTTATTCAGTTCCTATAATTGTTCATGCCATCCTTTGAACCTTAGGACCCTGGCATGGACCTCTGATATAAATAAATGTTACTCTGTTCAAAAACAGCATGGCTCCTAAGTCACACATGGCTGCATAATCTCCCCGAGGTCAGCCTTTGGGGGGTGAACATCTTGGGTTAGAACAGTGATATTGGGGATGAACAAATGACCCTCAGCCTCCCATACATGATTCTAATAATTTCAAGAGTCAGTCCAAAATATCTCAAAACAAAAGCCTCAGAACAATATTCTTGTGTATTTATACTTACAGGTAGTTTATGCTACAAAACATTTTATGCATAAAGGAGAAATTGTCAAAAGTCCAAACTTTTCCAAAAAGATTAAGGATCCCTGATCTAGATTGCTATTTCCAGGGGGAATCTTCTTGTCCAGTGTTTGACCTCGAGGAAGTTTTTAAAAGTAGACCCAACAGGATCATCTAATCTATTTCTCTAGGTCTTTTTCTCCAAACATCCCTAATTTTCCCTGCCAAGAAGGACAACCATTTCCAGTGAGACAAAAGCATTGCAAGTCAAAGCCAAATGAAACAGGCTTGACTGGAGACTGTTATTAAATACCATAGGACTTTTTGTACAGGTAGATTTAAGAAATCATCATGTGTTATAGAACAAGTCCTGAGCAAACTGTGAGGAGTGCAAAGCCTGTCTCCACCTTTACCCCAGCTGTCACTCCCCACTCCCTGACTTGCCTTTCTGTCCCCCTCTCCTTTAAGGGAAAGAGCCATGAATGTATCTACACTGGAGTAAAAATGGCCTAAACAAAGTCAAGCACTTTTTAATAGGAGACAACCTCCATTAACCAAAGGACTACAGATTAAATCAAGAATAATCTCGCAAATAAGTAAATACCTGGTGTTGGAAGTTTTGGAGGTAGGTGTGTGTTTTCAGGGACTCTAAACAGTTAGGTGTGGTCAGTCCTTGCCCCAGTTTTGCAGGATGCAGTGGTACGAGAGCAGAAAGTTAGGATTTACACCATGAAGTTCATTTTCCCTCAGGCACATGTGGACACACAGTACATAAAATGATTTATGTTTCTTATGAACATGAAACTGTCTTGGTGGTTAAAGTAATGGATGAGTGAATTATACTAATCAAAACTGAAAACATATGATATATATAGGTGTTTGGGGATTGAACCTGTGTCTGTGGATTTCCAAAGGGTAAATTCCAGCACTTCAGTGGGTATTCCAGTTTTTAACTTCTACTCTTTGTACTAAAATTTTCTACCTAAATATCCATCAGTAATCTAAGTGCATGTATCTAAGATAACCAAGATGATCAAAGTAAAAGAATATTACAGAATATTAATAATTCTATAAACTTTTTGGTTACAGTAAAGACACTAGATTACTATGCATGTGTGTTAAAGTTGACAGTCTACTAATTGACAAACCTTATGGAAAATTGTAAGAGTAGATTTTCTTTTAGCTGCAATGTTTCCTCATTTGAGAATCTGGAGGAAAATCTACTCTTCGTTCTAATTTAATTTTTCTTATATCTCTAACCCATCTCAGTACCTTTTCATTGTCCCCTTCCTTACTTTTAAGTCATTATTTCTTTGTCTTACAATGACCTTGCTCTTCCTCAGCCAGACAAATCCCTTCCGCCCTTCAGGACTGGTTCAAGGTCTCTGATTCATCCAAATCATCCAACCCCCTCTGAATCCACGTGCGGCACTTAGAAAGGCGGTCGAATGCAGAGGCTAGACGGGGCACTGCACTGAGTGTTTAGTAGGAGCTCAATAAAGAGTTGTTGATTGATTGAAGGCTCAGCAGTCAGAGACGGGGACTGCACCAGATAGAGCGGTCCTTCACGCTGAGAGGCTGTAACAGTGACTCCTTTGAGCAATACTTGCCCGGCATCTGGCTTAGAACACTGACAAGGATCAGAGCCCCAGAGAAAGTCCGCTTGCCAAGGCCAGTGGCCAGACAGCGAAGCAGAGGGCAAGGAGATGGCCGTGGGGTTGGGTGATGACGGCAGGGCTGATGTGAGGATTAAATGACGTAAATCAGGTAAATGCTTGGACAGATGAAGTGCTCAATTAATATTATTTTGAATAATTCTAGTCTCCTAATTCCTTTAAGGAGAATCATTTGATATTAAAACTTTCTAACTTATTTTTAAACCCTAGTAAAAGAAAGTTCCCATAGAGGCCCTTTTGTAACAGCAAACGATCAAACCACAGCAGTGGGAAATTCAGTCAAGTATGCAATTAGAACAAAGTTAATATGTTAAATATGTGGGTGCATTTCTTTAAAAGCAAGATTGCTAAATAATGATGTGGTTATGGCAAATTCCGCCTTTACACAAGAGCAATTTGATGTGCGTCAGTTTAAGACAATTAAATGTTTCTAGGGCTTCCCTGGTGGCGCAGTGGTTGGGAGTCTGCCTGCCAATGCGGGGGACACGGGTTCGAGCCCTGGTCTGGGAGGATCCCGCGTGCCGCGGAGCGACTGGGCCCGTGAGCCACGGCTGCTGAGCCTGCGCGTCTGGAGCCTGTGCTCCGCAGCGGGAGAGGCCGCGATAGTGAGAGGCCCGCGCACAGCAATGAAGAGTGGCCCCCACTTGCCGCAGCTGGAGAGGGCCCTCGCGCAGAGACGAAGACCCAACACAGCTAAAAATAAATAAATAAATTTATAAATGTTTCTAGCAATCTGGAGCATCTATCATGCAGGGTTCCAGCAGCAGCCCCTGCCCAGTAGTGCGGTAACTTCCTGCCAGTTAAAACACGCTTTCAACACATTTTGCAACAAACTTCCTGCTTGATGTCTCCTCTATTTATTACCGTGGTCCATTCCTCTTTCCCAGGGCTTGACAAGCGCCGAAGGCCCTAAACTCCCTACCCCTCTACGACCTGCTCACATTGCCCACGCTAGCCCCCCACCTCAGCCCCTTACCTCCGGGCAGATTTTTTCCATTCCTCCCTCAGTCTCTGGTGACCAGAATTCATTTTACAGTGGAAAGTTCTTCACTCTCATATCCTTCTGTGCTTAGCATTTGCAATAGTTTCTTAGGTTAAATTGCCAATTTCTATTTAGGCAACAATTTAACAACTCAGTTCTCCTAATTCCAGTCCATTCAAGTGAAAAGAGTATTCCTCTGTGTTTGGGGTTGTGTCATTAATCACTAAATGAGATATTTAAATGCAAAACTTGAACAAACTACAACTATTGTCAAAGCCCAGTGGAAAGGGTTTCTAAGTAGAAAGTGCCCATCAATATGACCCCGAAAGGGATGGTCAAGGGAGGATGATGGATGAGCAGTGACTAAGGGGAACTCTGCTTGGAATCAGGAAGGACACGTTCCTTACCTGACCTGAGTCTCACTGACTGTGTGTCTTGGGCTATGTGACTTTGGGGCTTCACTTCTTGGGGCCTCAGTTTTTTCATCTTTAAATGAAGAATACACTGGTCAGGTTCCAGAAGGAAACAGATGGTCATTCCAAAGGAGTGATTGAGGGCAGTTTGATGAAGGGAAGAGCATGGGTACCGTTATGGAAGTCAACAAAGGATGGTGAGACACACCCTGCGTGTAAAGATACTTTTTGCCTTACCTTGACCTGAAGAGGTAGGGGGAGAGGTAATGGGAGAGCATTATCACAAGATCTAGAAAGAGAGCTTGGGAGAGGGCCATCCTATAAACCGAGACCTTGGGCAGAGAAATACAGCCGCTGCCAACCTGTGCCCAGGCAGTAGTGGTTGATGAACCAGTGGAATAAATAGCCTGACCCTCCTCTCCTTTCACCCGCTGTACTTCTGTCTATATCTTCCTTGGGCTGAACCCAACGAGAAATCAGAGGGCAAGAGAGCTTCAACAAGAAGTACAGAGAGAGCAGCTCCTTGGAAAAGAGCAGAGTGAGGGAAGGGTGGAGGGTGGATAATGGAGGGGGCAACAAAGATATCTCAGGCCAAACGGGTTTAATGCTATTAGTGGTTCCCAAATGCCAGCCCATAGATCAGTGTTGGTTTGTGATAACATTTTCACCAGTCAGCAAGAAAATGATAAAAGCTAACTTTTGAAAAGGACATTGTGAATTTTTCATGAAGCCAAATTTATTCCATTTAGATGACTGTCCTTTATTCTGAGATTATGATCATTCTCTATATTTTGGTGTTAAGAGGATGTTTCTTTAACAAATGATGGTGATAGTACGTGGGAATTATTGTGTTTTACTGTTTTTTTCTTGAAAAAATTGAAAAATTGGCAGTCTTACAAAAACTAAGCCTAATTATTTTTTGATGGAAATTTTTACTAGTTTATGAAATCTAAAAGTGTAGAGACCCTCTATCTAAGTGATCTCTGTTAAATTATACATTAACTGTTTTGTCAGGTGGCTATTCCAGAGCTATATTCCCTGAATTCCACTGGACTAAGTCCAAGATGGACCTGAATTCAGTATCAAGTTGCTTTAGCACAGTTCCAAGATACAGTTATTCTAGGAAAAAACCCACACTTGTAAAGGTCAACCTTTTACCCTGTGAAAGATTTAACTCCTTTTCCATTTCTATAGCATCACTGATAGAACAAACAAAAAAGGTATTTGAAAGGAATTGTTAACTCAGATTTTAATTTATAAAAAGATTCTTGGCCTGGAAGTTAAAGAAAGAGAAATGGCCCTGTGACATATGATAGCTTCATAAATAACTTTAAATAATGGCTTACCTGAAACTCTTAACAGGCCAAGTCATTTTAGTTCAATTCAAAGCAATTCAGCTCATTTAAGTTCAAAAAATATTAAGGGCTCACTATTTGCCAGGTACTGTGCTAAGCAATGGAGAAATAAATAGTAACCAGACATACAGGATTAATACCCTCACCAGATTCTCAGTTTAGAATTTCTCTCCAATACAAAAATCCTAGGATTTAGTTTTATGTAAAAATCAAAGGAATGTCAAGAGTTTGGTGGTTAATTTAATATTTTTATTTTTATTCTCACTCATAAAATATTGCTCTGTGCTTTGGGGCCTTGTTCTTTTCTCTTTGAGGAGGATTCTGGTAGATGTTAGAAGGAGGTAAGAGGCAGTCCTAACCTGTTTTCAAATATTCCAGATCTATCTCAAACAATATTGATTTTTAAGTCCTTACAGACTGTGAACCAATAGTATTAGAGGAGAAAAGGACCTAGTAAATAGTTTGTATCTTCCATCATTTCAGTTAAAGTTAACAGTAAAACAGGGACTGGGTTAGAGGACACCTGAATTTGGGTTCATGTTATATTACAGAATTTGCTCTGTGACTTAAAATAGCCCTCCAGCATTTTGATTTTATGGGTGGATTTCTTAAAACTTTGGGCATCACAAACCTCTTGGACTACCTGATGATATATGTCAATTCTCTTACTAGGAAAAAAAATGCTTATGTACATGCTTTTGTACACACACACACACACACACACAATAAGCACATATGCACACTATTTTGCCTGTACTTTCAGGGTGCTTAAGTGTTTTTCTCAGTGCTATTCATGTAGCCCAAATTATGAATTCCTTGTTTAGAGGGAATAGTGTATTCCAGCACCTTTAGTTTTTATTCTAAAATAAAAGACCAACTATTAATGAATGAGAGTATTAATATGTTCTTGGTGCCTCTACTGTAAATCATGCAGATGAACAAACGAATAATCTTCTCTTCCTAGAGACATGCTCCAAACTCAAAAGAAACAAAATGGCTCTTCCTTCTGGACAGTAGAGCAAGTAGCGTACCTTCCCAGGGAAGCCTGGTTCTTGTAACTGAACTACACAGCAACTAGTGCTAACCCATCCTGCTGACGGTGAAGTAAAGATTTTAATAATGAGAATATATTTCTTTCATAATAAAAAAAGAGAAAGGACATATAGCAAGGTAATTTGCTATTAAAAAATAATTTTTATTTTTTTATTTTTTATGTATAAATCATGATTTTCTTCTTGTACCTGAGTTCATTATAAACATCCAAATAAAGATTTTATTAGCAAGGAAGAGATGACAAGAGAGGTTGGGTAGGCAGCTAACAGGGTCTGCCACAAACAGCATAAATAACTGATAACCTTTTTCAATTTATTTGCCATTGATGTGAAGCTCTTTACACCGGGGGTAAGTAAGCTTTTCACAGAGCTTTCAAGTGATTTATCCTGTACTTATAATGTTTTTCTTTCCCTTTTTTTATTGTCAGAGGAAAAAAACATTTTTTTGACATCAGAGATGACACTAGCAATTAAGCATTAGTAATGACTTCATTGATTCAGATGATCTCTTTGAAACACTAGGGCTAAAGTCAGCAGCTTTGTGTACATTGTCTTATTTTGTCTTTTTTTCTGTACAAGCAGTATGGGCCCATGAATACTGTGTTTTCTGCTTGCTGAATATCTGCGGATTGATATTCCCCAATAAATCAATTTAGACTGGGTTTGTTCTAAAATCACTGGGAGCAGGGAGAGTAACTTTGAATTAGACAGTGTTGGATGTTTCTAAAACAAAAACAAGTAGCACTTGGTATTTCCTGTGGTTCTTGGTTAATCATCAAGTTGTATGCCAAATATCTTGAGACCTGTGACTGGCCTTTGATTATTCCTCATTGATTAGCACTTACATTAGAATTATTGAGTGCATTTCAGATGTTTGCAGGTATTAAAATGTTATCTATTATGTGATTTTATGAACAATTTGTCTTAGGTTTTATCCGTGCTATAGGCATCTATCAAAACATTGGTAGTATGTTTTCAGAGACGTTAAAACAGAATTTTCCCCTCTGTGAATACGCTGACCCATTGTTCTAATTGCTTCAATGTTTGTAACATTTGCTGCTTTCTTTTTTTTAATTAATTAATTAATTAATTAATTTTTAAATTGGAGTATAGTTGATTTACAATGTTGTGTTAGTTTCAGGTATACAGAAAAGTGAATCAGTTATACATATATCCACTCTTTTTTAGGTTCTTTTCCCATATAGGTCATACAGAGTATTGGGAAGAGTTCCCTGTGCTATACAGGAGGTTCTTATTAGTTATATATTCTATATACAGTACTATGCATATGTCAATCCCAATCTCCCAATTTATCACTCCCCTCCTCCTTCCCCCATACACCAGTAACCATAAGTTTGTTTTCTACATCTTTGACTCTTTTTCTGCTTTGTAAATAAGTCCATTTGTACCATTTTTAGATTCCACATATAAGCGATATCATATGATATTTGTCTTTCTCTGTCTGATTTACTTCACTCAGTATGACAATCTCTAGGTCCATCCATGTTGCTGCAAATGACATTATTTTGTTCTTTTTATGGCTGAATAATATTCCATTGTATATATGTACCACATCTTCTTTATCCATTCCTCTGCCAATGGACATTTAGGTTGCTTCCATGTCCTGGCTATTGTAAATAGTGCTGCAATGAATATTTGGGTGCATGTATCTTTTCGAATTATGGTTTTCTGTGGATATGTGCCCAGGAGTGGGATTGCAGGATCATATAGTAGTTCTATTTTTCATTTTTTAAGGAACCTCCATACAGTTCTCCATAATGGTTGTACCAATTTACATTCCCACCAATGGTGTAGGAGGGTTCCCTTTTCTCCACACCCTCTCCAACATTTATTGTTTGTAGATTTTTTGATAATGGCCATTCTGACTAGTGTGAGGTTATACCTCATTTTAGTTTTGATTTGCATTTCTCTAATAATTAATGATATTGAGCATCTTTTCATGTGCTTTTGGCCATCTGTATGTCTTCTTTGGAGAGATGTCTATTTAGATCTTCTGCCCGTTTTTTGATTGGGTTGTTTGTTTCTTTGATATTGAGCTGTATGAGCTCTTTGTGTATTTTGGAGATTAATCCCTTGTCAGTCGCTTCTTTTGCAAATGTTTTCTCCCATTCTGTGGGTTGTCTTTTCGTTTTGTTTATGGTTTCCTTTGCTGTGCAAAAGCTTTTAAGTTTCATTAGGTCCCAGAAAAATGATTTTTATTTTTTACAAAAATAAAGGAGAAGATGAAATGGGGACTTATTATTTAATAGATAGGTGTTGAGTTTCAGCTTTGCAAAATGAAAACCTTCTGGAGATCAGTTGCACAAAAATGTGAACATGCCTTACAGTACTGAACTACAAATTAAAAATGGTTAAAATGGTCAATTTTACGTTACACATATTTTACCACAATTAAAATTTTTTAAATAACTTATAAAACAAATGTATAGAGCAGATAAATTATGGAGTGAAGGAATTAGTCAATACTAAAATTAATTCAACTACTCTACCTATGCCTCACAGGACTGCTGTGAGAAAGAATTAAAAAAAAAAGATTGCACATTATAAAAACTATGAAATTTAAGAAAAGGAAAAACCATAGTAAGGTAATCTTACTGAAGGGAAAGATTTTGATTCCTTTAATTTAAAAAAAATTCAAAAAATACTAGTTGTTTTAAATTAAATTTTGGTTTAGTGGGACATATAATAATGGAAAGACTTTCCCTGTTTATAAAGTTAATGCTTTGTATAACTGAGTTTTTTTGTGACAGGATTACTTATTTTCTCCACATCATTTATAAGTTTAGATTTTGAATACTTTGGCATGTTGACCAACAATGTTTTCATTCTCCCATTGTATCCCAGTATTTTAGTTAATGCACATGCCTGTAGGAAGAAGGATTTTCAGGTCAGCTTATGAGTAAGGTGATGGAATTTTATTGCCCAAATTGAAGTCTTTCAAACTTAGTTTTGTGAATAAATTTTTGCTATTCTGTGTGTAATAAACAAATGATTTATGATTGACATTGTTCAAAGTGAAGGTAATTTTTTGTCTGCCAGTGAATTTTAGGCTCCAAATAAGTAAACTTCTAAAAAAGTCCAAAAATTTAACTGTAATGATAAAAACTTAAAGACTCTAATGATGCTGTTCCCAAAACCTAGCAGGGAAGTCCTTAGTTGAACTTGATGTTCCATGAGAAACATTTTCCATGATCAATCTCCCCTTCCCCCAACCCAGCCTGACATTTGCTCAGACTGCCCTCTTTACCAAGATCTGAAAGAGAAATGTGTTATGCATCTTTCTGGATCAGATAAAAGTTCAGCCACAATTTCCATAGTACATTCCAATGTGATAAGGTAAGCGCAGGACAGATGAGAGAGCTCTTTTTTGCTGTAAATTTCCACTTCTTTTAAGGTCTCCCAGTCAAAATATTACTAAGAGGCATGGCCAAAGTATCAGAGAAGATGGCAGAGCTTACTCAGTGGGACTCAGTTTTCTCGCCTGTGAAATGAGAAGATCATTACTTCTAATTCATCTTGCACTCTGAGGTGGCCATTTGTCATGCTATGTCTTTCCCTGTTTGCAGTATTTCCCATCTCATGAATCCCATCTCCCTGAAGTATAAACCAGGAACTCCTTTTCCAGCCTCCTTTGCACCACGTCGTAGGCATGTGACTTAGCCTCCCCCAATCAGACACACCAACCTAAGAATTCGGTGTAAATGAGAGTGATATGAAAAAGTGCCAAATAGAATGGAATCTGGCCAAGTCGACAGGGTCGTTCTGTTTTCAGAGGATGCAGTGACAGAAGACTTAGAAGTAACCTCTCATACTCAGGGGTAGTAGCAGGGCTGTGATGCCTTCGCCCTGTGGTGGCAGTAATAGGTCCTCCACTAGGGAAGGGAAGCTGAGTATAGTCTCCAAGACTGATTCTCTGACTCTCCTAGGGATCCTCTGAAATCCATTTTCTCCTTAATACTAACTGGAATGGGTTCTTTTGGTTTCAAATGCAAATCTGACTGATTATTATTTGTTGTTCACGTGACTTTAAGCAAGTAGTTTAATTAGCCTGAGCCTCCACTTCCTCCCCTCTACAAATGGAAGAAATGCTAACTCATTGAGGGCTGCTGTGGTGATTAAATGTGGTCATGCAGAAAAATGCTGAGCATAATGCCTGACCCACAGAAGAAAGTTTGCTTGTTTTTAATCTTCTTTTTAAGCTCTAGATTTTATGTTTCTGTGGTGTAGCTTCTGGGAGCTCACAGCTTCGGAAAGAGCCTGAGCTCTTGATCGTAAGGACCAGAAACTCTTAGAATCTCTGGTGGCCTTGGCATCATGCAGCCACACCTAGCCTGGTTACACCTTGTTGGAAAAGTAAATCATTAAGCATAAGAGCAAAAATTCAAAAATGTAGTAGGAGAGGGCACAGCCTGTACCCTCTTCTGCCTGCTGAATAGGGTTTATACTTGGTCTACTCCATTTCTTCTTTTTCTTGACTTTCTTGGTAGATGTGGTTTTCAGGGCTTCTGAGATGAAAGGGGGGAGATTAAAGAAGAGCAAGAGGGATGTGGACTAGGGCTAAAGGAAAAAGTTTCCCAAAGAACTTTTGAGGAGAAAACTTCAGAAAAGCTGTCATGTGAAATAGATGCTTATGGAAAAGGAAAGAAGGACTTTTAAAAAATGGATCTCTGAAATTTTTCCTCACATACTGTTTAATGAGTGAAATTTAACCCTCAGTATACCATCAGAGTTTATCGGACCCAAATGTAGTTTTTTTTTTTTTTTTTTTTTAATTAATTTATTTATTTATTTATTTATTTTTAGCTGTGTTGGGTCTTCGTTTCTGTGCGAGGGCTTTCTCTAGTTGTGGCAAGCGGGGGCCACTCTTCATCGCGGTGCGCGGGCCTCTCACTATCCCGGCCTCTCTTGTTGCGGAGCACAGGCTCCAGACGCGCAGGCTCAGTAGTTGTGGCTCACGGGCCTAGTTGCTCCGCGGCATGTGGGATCTTCCCAGACCAGGGCTCGAACCCGTGTCCCCTGCATTAGCAGGCAGATTCTCAACCACTGCTCCACCAGGGAAGCCCCCAAATGTAGTTTTGAGTTTCTTTTTTTGAGCCATTCTCTTCATAAAAATCTATATTTCATGGCTTTTATTCTTTCTTAGAGGTCTTACAAAGTATGTGTATATATATATATATATATATATATATATATATATACACACATATATACATATACATATTTTTTTCTTTTAAATAGAATAAAACTCATTCTATCTTATAATTATCATACAGATCCATTGGAGCCTTTTATATAATCCAAGATATATTCTGGGATCTCAGTAATCTTGTTTTCCCTATATTTGAAATATATTGCTACTTAATCATCCTAGGAATTATTTTTTATCGTTATTCATTGAGTATTTCCAACTATGACTTAGTAAAATTAATAATCATCCTTCAGTTTCTTATTGTGTTGTCAAAAGCATGACGTCACCTGTCAAGGTACAAAAGGGGAGACACCATTTTTTAAATTTGCTTTATTTTAATTTTTTAAATTTTGAAACAGATAAGACACTTAGAGAGCAGTTGGAATACAGAGAACTTTTTCTTTTTCCATGTGAGTTATGTTGTGCCCTTATGCCCCATCACCCTGAACCTCTCAGTGTCTATTTCCTACACAGAGGGACTCTTTGCTACACCATCACAGCATGGCCTTCAGTCAGAAAATCCACCCGGTTGTCACCCCACCCCATCTCCTTCCCTTCCCCCTCACAACACGGGCTCCACTAGCGAAACATCATTTTTTTTTTTTTTTTTGGCGAAACATCATTTTTATAGCACATTTTTTCTTTCATTAAATGCAGTTGAGGATGCTGAATTTTTCTATTTTCATCCATAATGCCCAAAGACAAGAAAATTGGCAGAGGCATACATTTCACAATTCTTAGACAGATCAGAAGGTGAATGTGAACAGCAGCATTCTTGACCAGCATGGTCCAATGCAGTATCCGCCGGCCACATGTGGTCTTGAGTATTTGAAATGTGGTTGGTTTGAATTGAGACGTGTTGTAAGTATAAAATAGATATGAGATTTTGAAGACTTAGTACAACAATATATGAGAATATGAGAGATCTCAATATATTTTTGTACTGATTACATATTAGTGACAGTATTTTGAATATATTAGGATAGATAAGATATATTATTACAATTTACTTTTATCTGTTTATTTTAAATTTTTAATGTGGCTACTAGATAATTTTAAATTACATATATGGCTTTTAAATTACATATTTCTATTCGACAGTGCAGCTCTAAGTGGTGGAATTAATCATGTAAGTGAAATAGACTACGTATCTTCAGGTCATGACTACCGAGAGACTTAGATGAATGTCCTCAAAGTCATGAATCAGTAAGTGAAAAACATACCTCTAAGGACAAAAAAGGAAATAGGGTATTCTCATACAAGACAGGTTATATCACACAGAATTTTGTGACAAGAACTTGGACTTTCCTGTTTTGTTAAGGGGATGTGTGACAGCATTCTGCCATATTTTATAACATTTATGTGCCAAAAGTTTTACTTGGTAACAAATAGATTTGCTACGTTTAAATTCTGATCAAAATTTCTAATGAGGTTCTTTTTCTAAACCTATGTCTTTATTCTTCTGTAAATTATTTGAAAATGATTTTAAAAATAAAAAATTTAGGTGGGTTTATTTAATTCAGGTGGTCAATTATGATGACTATTTTCCTAGTATACTAAGGGTTAAGAACTTGAGTAATTTGAAAGTTACCTTATGGGTACTAGACTGCTTGTTTGTTTTTTGTTTTTACCACAAAGCAGTTCTGAGATTAGCCCATTTAGATCTCAGCATTACATGTTAAGCAGTCACAAAGAAAGGTATTATGGGAGACTTTTTGTATATTTTCAGTAATGTGATTATCAGAAAGGAATGTAAGAACACATTTGAAGGCACAAGGCCAAATGCTGCTTTATTCAGAAGGAGAAAAATTAATAGGATTCAGAATTAATCACCACCATGGACATAGATATTTCTTTTTTAAGAAAGATTCCAAGTAGAAATAGCCCCTAGGGAAAGCAGACTGTTCTAGAATTTATAGCATTTTCCTTAGGCATTTGAGGCAGGCAAAACAGGGCTTACTCCTTGCCAAAGAATGTTTCTGAACTACATTTAATTTTAAAATATTTTACAATTTAATCTTCATTTGCATTAAATATATGATTCAAGAGCATTTTCTTCCCTAACTGAAAAATGTGTCCAGCTCTTCAATAACAAACACATGAGAATCATTCACATATTGATTGAGTGCCTTTCATATGTAAGGTCCAGAGCTAAATCCTGGAGATAAAGGTGAATTCATCAAATTCCCAACCCTCCAGGGGCTCATAATGTGAAAAAGGTTGAGAAAGGGAGGAGAGATGTTCAGATAAGTGGACTTCGATATTATAAGGATGAGAGAGGAGAAGGGGAAAAAGACATGTATTGAGCATCATCACTGGGCCGTGACTTTTCAATATATTATGGCCCTCAAATTCAGACAATATAAAAGGCATAAAAATGAAAGCGAAAATCATCCAGAATCCTACCACCCAGAGATTGCCACATGTTACTATGGACTGAATGTGTGTTCCAGGTGCCCTCAAATTTATACATTGAACCTCTAACTCCCAATGTGATAGTATTAGGAGATGGAGCCTCTGGGAGGTCATTAAGTTTAGATGAAATCAGCAGGGTGGTGTCCTTATGATGAGATTAATGACCTTATAAGAAGAAACCAGAGAGCTCTCTCCTTGTGTCACCTTCTCTCCCTCCGCCTCCCTTCCTCCCTCCCTTCCTTCCTTCCTTCCTTCCTTCCTTCCTTCCTTCACCCTTTCACCCATGTGAGGATACAGCAGCAAGGCAACCATCTGCAAGCCAGGACCCAATCATGCTAGCACCTGATCTCTGACTTTCCCACCTCCAGAACTGTGAGAAAACAATGTCTGTTTTTTAAGCCACCCAGTCTGTGGTATTTTGTTATGGCAGCCTGAGCAGACTAGGACACCATATTTGGTGCATAATCTTCTAGACTTGTGTGTGTGTACCTGAAGATGCATAACATATAAAACACTGATTCATGCTATACATGGTTATATATGGTTAAATTATGATCATTTTCAGTTAACAGTATATCATAGGTAACTATATTTGAATAATAATGAATGTCATTTTCCACAAATTGTAATTTTTAAAATTACCATAATTTTCAATGGTCACAATAAATTTTACTATGTGTATATGCAGTTTTCCACACTATTGGACAACCCTGTAATAAGCATATTTATGCATCTTTGTGAACTTGTTTTTTATTAATATAAATGGAAAAAGTGGTTACTGGATTTTAAAGAATATATACTTGATACATAGTTAAGATTACATCCCCCAAATTCATCCTCCCACCACAGCACATGAGAATCAGACTTTTCTTACACCCTTGCCAATAATGATATTTTCAATACTTTTTATATCTGTCAAAATTACAGGTAAACATGATATCTAAGTTTTAAAAATTTTTATTTCTTTGCTTTCTATTTGGACATCTTATTGGATACTTGCAAGCTTGGACATCTTATTGGATATTTGCATGTCTTCTTAAAAATTGTAATTTGTGTCCTTTGCCCATTTTCGATTTAAGGGCTAATCTTTTCCTCATCGATTTATATGAGACCTTAATATATGAAGGACATTATGTTGTAATAGATGCTATAAATATGTTCTAATACTTACTTTGAATATTTATAAATTCTTCGTATATGGGTTGGAATAGTGGTACGTTTTCTTATGCGATAGAGAATTTCCAGAGACTCAATTATCTTTTCATCTTTGTGCATTAATGCATAACTTTGTTCAAGAAGAGAGTGGGGCTTCCCTGGTGGCGCAGTGGTTGAGAGTCTGCCTGCCAATGCAGGGGACACGGGTTCGAGCCCTGGTCTGGGAGGATCCCACGTGCCGCGGAGCGGCTGGGTCCGTGAGCCACAACTGCTGGGCCTGCGCGTCTGGAGCCTGTGCTCCGCAACGAGAGAGGCCGCGACAGTGAGAGGCCCGCGCACCGCAATAGGAGTGGCCCCCGCGCACCGCAATAGGAGTGGCCCCCACTCGCCACAACTGGAGAAGGCCCTCGCACAGAAACGAAGACCCAACACAGCCAAAAGTAAATAAATAAATAAATTAATTAAAAAAAAAAAAAAAAAAAAGAAGAGAGTGAAATTTTTGAAGAAGTAAACTCTAATCAAAACTTGGAGAAAGCTCCATTTCTCTGAACCTCATTAAGTACAGATAACACATCACACGTTGATTCAAATTGTTAGACATACTTTGAAACAACTGATTCACTCTGTTACCTAACCTAACATACACAGCTCAGCTATTGACATGACGACTTGGGGCTATTATTCCCAGCAGCAAATTTCAGTTTAACAAATCTATCAAAACAAATTGAGCTGATGCTTTCCAATCTGCCTGATGAGACTGAGGGCAGCCAGAAGCCACGCTTTATGCCTGAGAGCCCGCATCCTCGTGCTTCTCACTCCCAAGTCACCCCACTCTCTTCCAACTTCTCCCCAAGCATCCCAACAGAGCCTCCCAAAGGTAGACTTACTCCTTTGGGAAAGGCTAGATTGAATAACTGTCCTAGCCGTTTGGGAGGATATTCTCTCTCAAGGAATTGTGGAAGTTTGGGGAAGTATTTTTCTTCAGACCACAGCAATTGAAGTGTGCTCTCATACTCAGACTGATTGACTACATGGTCCCCAAAACACATTTTTCCCTTGCCCTGTCTTCCTCTGATCTGAACATTCAGGTTTCAGAAAATGAGCAAATTATACATGAAATTTGAGTTTATCCAGAATATTAATTCAGAGTAACCCTTGCATTCACCTAATATAATAATCTTTTATATAGTTAAATATATACATTTAAATTCTGTCTCCATTTTACATTTCAAATCTTCCTTCCTTTTGTGTATATACACAAACTTCTCAATGTTTCCAACCTCACAGAAAAAAAAAGTGTCAGCACTACACAGAACAAATTACCATGCTTTCCCCAAATAATGCCTATTGTTTGGAAATTTTTGCGATTTGAAGAAGCCAAGTAGAGAAAAAACGTGATGGGCATCTGACGAAACAAATTTGCAGACACTCAAATGCTTCAGTTTATAGAGGTCCTTTGCACCACTGATGCCTCTTGGGGAAATTCTGAAAAACAATCTATCTGTAAACAATCTGATTCGGTGCCACATGTTTTCTAAATTTCTTTGCCTGTTGACATTAAAAAAAAAATAAAGGGACACATTTGCATGTGAAAACAGGACCTTTTGTTTCTTACACATTTACTCTATCAGAAGAATTAAAAACGAAATGGGTCATCTTATTTTTACTTATTTATTTATTATTTTATTTTTTTAATCAGTCATCAATTTTATACACATCAGTGTATACATGTCAATCCCAATCGCCCAATTCAGCACACCACCATCCCCACCCCACCGCGGTTTTCCCCCCTTGGTGTCCATACGTTTGTTCTCTACATCTGTGTCTCAACTTCTGCCCTGCAAACTGGTTCATCTGTACCACAAAATGGGTCATCTTGTCTCACTGCTCATGAAGGATCGTTTTCTAAAGGACACTTTCTAGTTCTTTGGCCAGTCTCATTTTAAACAGCTAAGATCTTTTTTATGGCCTCTGTTCTCAAGTTAAATAGAACTTATTATTAAAATGAGAAATTCTGGAGGTAATCTTTTTATTTTGTATCTATCTATACCTTTTCCTTTCTTTGGTTTATTTTCTTTTTTTATACCTAATTTTATATTGCTGTAATCTTTGTCCATCAATACATTTCTGAAAATTCTCCTAGGTACATGGTACGATTTCACTTGCCCAGTCCTTTGAAGTTCTTTTTGGCCACGCGACTTCTTTGACCAATGAAATAGAAGGAAAAGTGGTGTGTGTAACTTCTGGGCTCAGCACTCTCTGTGCAGTCGGCCCCTCCTCTCACTGCTGCCTGCCCGGATTGCAGAAGTGCACTCCCAGGTGAAGCTTCCATCCAGAATAACTCATTGGTAACTGTTTACCATAGTAAATAGTTTATTAGTAACTATGACTAAGTAACTGATTACTAACATCATTAGTAACTATGATGAATAGAGTCCCTCTGCCTCCCATCTTGGATGGGTATTGTGAAGAAGAAATAAATTACTCAGAAAAACAAAATATTAAGATAAGCCATTAGCCAATTACAACGGATAACCTTCCAAAATGTTAATGAAGTTTTGATCTTTCTTGATAGTAACCAAAGGAAAAAATATATTTCTCACCAATGATTCCATCGCTACTACCTTTCTATGTACAGCTTGACCTGAACTCTCTGTTGAAGTTGTTGCTTATAGAATTTACACGATTAAACTAGGTGAACTTTGAGATGATTGTATAGGGACAACAGTGGGATGGGAGCAGGAAAGCATTATATTGGATCAGCCCCTCATTTATGGCAAGATCTCAATATGAAAGTAGTTATAGGAGAGGTTGAACAGTGTGTAGAAACTCCAACTAACATCTCAAGTCCCAACATCTGGGGAGATAACATTACCTGCCCAGATACAGTAATGTTAGATATTATCTAGATAACTAGCAGATGTCTCTAGAAGTAAAGTTTCAATTTCTATACTATTCATGTTCTTTTGTGGAAAAAAATTTTAGATTGAATAAATGAACGTTACAACTTTTTTTTTTAAATTTATTTTTGGCCGCATTGGGTCCTCGTTGCTGCTCGTGGGCCCCCTCCAGCTGCGGCAAGCGGGGGTCACTCTTCACCACGGTGCACGGGCCCCTCACTGCAGTGTCTTCTCTTGTTGCAGAGCACGGGCCCTAGGCACAGGGGCTTCAGTAGTTGTGGCACGCAGGCCCAGCAGCTGTGGCTCGCGGGCTCCAGAGCGCAGTCTCAGTAGCTGTGGCACACGGGCCTATTTGCTCCGCGGCATGTGGGATCCTCCCGGACCAGGGCTCAAACCCGTGTCCCCTGCATTGGCAGGTGGACTCCCAACCACTGCACCACCAGGGGAGTCTTTTGTCTTGCCCTCAGTGACAGCACAATGGCTGCTTTGCATTTCTTATGAATTTCCATTCCCAAAACCTCATTCACTCAGTTAGACCTATTCTGATTTTGTTATTCTATGGCGTTAGAGTCCCTGGGACACGGACTGAGAGATCTGGCTACAGAGGGCTTACTGGAGATGGTTCTTGGGGGCAACACCTATAAAGGAAGGAAAGAAGCAGGAATGCAACAGCGGCCTCAGCCGATTCCATAGGGGAGCTCTGGAGCTGGGCTGGCTCTTCAGAAATGTCCTCAAAGGAAGGGGGCTAGGTTTTGCAGCCCTGCCTCAACCAGTTATTGGATGCACGTTGATCCCATGGAGGGGGATGACTTTGGGGCAATGGAGTGCCTTCATCTGAGGGAAATGTCTGGTGATAGACTCAGCTGTTAGTCATCATCAGGCAAAATTAACTCAAAGTAAATCATAGATCTAAATGTAAAACCTAAAACTATAAAACTTCTGGAGGGGAAAAGAAAATATTTGTGATCTTGGGCAAAGATTTCTTAGATCATATAGCAAAAGCATGATCCATGACAGTACAAATTGATAAATTAGACTTCATCAGAATTAATAATTTCTGCTCTTCTAAAGACACTATTGAGCGAATGAAAAGACTAACCATAGACTGGAGAAAATACCTGCAAAACACACATGAACTCTCAAAACCCAATGATAAGAAACAAACAGTACAACTTAAAAATGGACAAAACATTTCAATAGATACTTCACCAAATGAGATATAAGGATGGCAAATAAACAGATGAAAAGGTGCTCAAACACCATTAGTCATTAAGGAAATGCAAATTGAAACCACCATGAGATACCACCACACCTATTAGAATGGCTAAATTTAAAAGGCTGACCTTGGAGAGAATGTGGATGAACTAAAACTTTCATACACTGCTGGTGGGAATGTAAAATGATACTATGACTTTGGAAAATAGTTTGACAGTTTTTAAGAAAGTTAAAAATACACCTACCATGTGATTCAGCCATTTCATTCTTAGGTATTTACCCAAGAGAAAAGAAAACATATGTCCATACAAAGATTTGTACATGAATATTTATAGCAGCTTTATTTGTAAAGAGTCAAAAACTGGAAATAACCTACATGTCAGTCAGCGCGTGGAGGCATAAACAAACTGGTACATTCAGTTCAGCAGGATACTGTTTAGCAATAAAAATGAATTATTTATGCACACTAAAACATGGGTGAATGTCAAGATAATTTTACTGTGTGATAGACGTCAGTAAAAGGGGTACATACTGTATGACTTTGTTTATATGAAGCTCAAGGAAATGCAAAATAATATATATAATGACGTGAAACAGATTGTGCTTCCTTGGAAATGAGGTGGGAAGAAGTGGGTGAGAGGGATTACAAAGGAGCGTGAGAAACTTCTGGGAGTGATGGAAAGTTTCATTATCTTGACTGTGATGTCAGTTTCACGTGTGTACACATATGTCAAAACCCATCAAGCTGTACACCTTAAATTTGTCACGTATGCTTAAGGAAAGGAGAAGAGAGGAGAAGAGAGGAGAGGAGAGGAGAGTGAAAAAGGAAGGATGGAAGGGAGGGAGAGAGGGAGAGAGGGAGGAAAGAAGAAAGGAAAAGAAACAAAATCCAAAACAAAAAGTTCTGAGATATTTCTTACCTATTAGAGTGGCAAAATAAATAACCTATTTCTTACAACAGCAACAAATCTTTATATTTAAATATACACAGAAATATAATTCTATATTGATCTCATTTTAAGATAAATAGGAACGTCTCCTTTAAATCATTTAAAATGTTCATTTAAAGCACAAGTGATATATTAACAACTGTAATTCACTAATGATTTGAAAGTTTGCTCATCAAAGGGAAGAATCTTTTGAAAGCCATTTCAGAATGCTAAAATTTAGAAATGTCAGAAATGTGACCAAATATACACTTCCTGAAAACATAATACTATATTATACCAAGTACTAGAAGAACATAAGTTATATAATTTGACACAATTTAAGGCATTGCTTGCCTTTCCCAGTTTATCAAATGTAATAGTTTTTAGCTAATTTAAGGTTGTTTTATAAAGCTGACTTCCTATATAGTGTGCTATGAGTTTGACCTTACAAATTAAAATTTTAAAGTGCTTTAATATTTTTGGCACTTAAAATAATAATTCTTTAATGAAGCTGTCACTGAATTACAACTTGAACACTAAATGGCTTATAAGGTTTTATAACAAGCCTAGTTTTGCACAATGAGTGAAATACTTCATACATATTCTAGCATTAATGAATTCATACCCACACTCTCATTTTTGGATGTGCCACTCCACATAACCAAAGATCATCTGGTGTTTTTACATCGTTCATTTCTATTTGTCACAGTTCTCAGGAATAGTTCAAGGGGAGAAATCCTGAGCCAGGTATCCAGTTCAGGTCACGCCTCCTTGCGATAGAAGTTTTATTTCCTAAACAGTTTCAAATGAGATGATTTATAAGCACTAGCTGTTCACTGTCTGAGGATGTTAAAATGGAGCAAAGGCAATGGTTCAAATAATATTCTAATCCTCCAAAGGTATAAGGTCCAGATAAACAGAGACAACCTGGCACCTGAAAAGTGGATCTAAGTAAATTCTCACTGGATTATATCCCATAAGGTTCTTACTCTGTAGTCAGCACATGACTCATTCATCACTCAACAGCTGGACTCTCCCTCAATCTCCCTGACTCTAAATTTCTTAATTTCTAAAGTGGCAATAATAGTAATAATAATATTTATGGAGGAGGAGGAGGAAGCAGAAGAGAGGGAAGGAGGGAGAGGAGGAGAAAAAAGTATCCATACAACGGTGATGATTCTTAGAAACCACCACCGTCTGCTGCTATAAGGATTCAGAGCGACAGCATCTCTCAGTCACCTAGTCCATTTGTTCTATTTCAAATGCCATTTTGGTATCAGGGACTTTGTCTCAGGGACATAGAGATGAATAAAGGCTCTAAGAATGCACAGTTTACTGGGAGAGTCGAAACGTTAAGGTATTATTCAGAGACTGGATGCCACAAAGGTGGAGCGTATTTCATTCTGCTTGGGTGGTCGATATCCTCACAGAATTGAAGAGATTTTTATCCTTCATCCCAATCTTCTCTGCCAGAACTCACCACAGCTATTTAAAAGAGGCATCTGAGATCCACCTGCAATTGGGTTCCTCATGGTACGGAGCAGAATCTGTTCTGCTGAGTGACCAGTCTTTCAGTTCCAAGACTTAAAAGGGGTCGTGGGGTGAGGAGGCAGCACTAATCATGACTATCCTATGGCCTTCAGGGCCCTAATCCGAACCTCTACCTCGAGCTAAATGCATTCTTTTAGAAATGTAAGAATTCAGTAACTAGAGCAGAACAAGTTACTTCAAGCCCCAGGGCTCCCACCTATGTTAAATGTAAATTGAAAGGAGATAGATTCTGGACTCCAGGAAGCTAATTGGGAGCCCTAGGCAGAAATCCTAAATGTAGTAATTGGCACCTTGTCCTTTTCAGTGTCTTAGGCAGCCAGGAAGAGGGTTACCTCTAGGGCGCTAATTGATTAGCATTGTTAGAGGAAAGGCAGTAAACCGAGATTGGTGAGGTGAAGTCTCCCTTTTCCAAAACTCCAATTTAACTACTAGCTCAAGGGTTCCAACTAACCAGAGAAAACATGTTTTCATATAGTGCCAGTGAGGGACACTCTTTCTTTGGCCAACAGAATTGTAAGTAGACCCACTATATAAAACAAAAACTCACTGAAAAAAAAGTAATATAATATTAAACTATCACTAGAGTTAGAAAACAAAATTTTAATTAAAATTATATTCTACTAATCTAAGTTGGTTTCCCTTTGACTTATACTTCTTCAACAAAAACCCTCCTCCTGAAAATTATTGTGGGTTTGAGATATATGTCCAGTCTGTCTGGGACCAGATTAAATGAACTCTTAGAAAAGAGATGTTAACATTGAACAAAAATAATTGTGTGGAAGTGAGATTCTGAATATGCACCTCACTAGATCAAATGTTCTTAGCTGGTGATGCAGGGGTGGGATGAGAGTAGAAAAGCAGAATGCTGAATCTAGAAAGAAATAGAGAAATCAAAAGGCGAGGTCCCATGGTCCACAGGGGAGCCTGGTTGAATTGAATCGATTCCGAGTAGCTATACACCTATACACTTGTAGATATGTTCGCAACCATTTTCACATCCCAAACATCTTATTTGAAGTAGACTATTAAAGTCTCATCCTCATTCTGTGAATGCAAAACAAGGCTCAGAGAGTTTAAATGACTTGGGTATCAGCACACAGCTTGCAGATGGCAAACTTGGGCCTAATTCCTAGTCCTACAGTCTTTCTTCTATAACACACTGCCTCTACATTAAATCTGAAAAAGTTGTTTCAGAAATGTCTATGACTGGAGACTAGGGGATACTTACTAAAACTGAATTGAGGGCATATAGATAGCTTATTTTTTTCTTTTTAAAGGGAAATTCTCAAACTTACATAAAAGTAGAGAACTAGTATAATGAGCCTCCATGAACCTATCACCCAGCTTCAACACTTCTCACCAACCTACCCCATTGTCACCTGAGGCCTCGAGAGGGACTAGAGGCTTTTGTAGAAAGGACCCAGCTGTCCCAGGATGACTTGGAAGAGAATGAGCTGAGAATGTCAGAAATAGACTGTGATTTAAACCCAAGCCTAAACAAACCAAATAAGATGAGTTACCCAATCTATATCATGTCTGAATTCCAGAATATCCTCATATACAGGCAAATACTTTGACGTAACCCAGGATGTCTGCACTAGTGTAGGGCCACAGAGAGCAGTGTGGGATCACAGGTACAAATGGGGACGGCCACCCCACACCAACTTCCCTCCTGCCCAGCAGCATCCCTTCGTTGGCGCTCCGGCCACTTTACCTCCTTCTACTTGAAAAAGAACATTCTATGTTTTATTTTTTAAATGTTTACTAGTAAAATGTGAAAGTGAAACTATATTAGGAAAATATCAACATTAATTAAAGAAGTTACAGTTTCACTAACTGTAATGCTTTTTAAAAAAAGGAATTCATGCAAACTTTGTTTCTTACCGATATTTTGTTCCTTTGCTGTGTGTTTGACTCTGAACTTCCAGATGTGGTGCTGAAATAAAGTAAGTGTTCAGAATTCCAAAATTTTATTTCAGACATGCACACACTCATACACACACATACACACCCCACATCAAATAGATCTTTATGCTGTAACATTGAAGATATATTTTCTAAAGCGTTTCCTCCCAATGTCATTTTCTAAACATTTCTAAAGGAAATCAAAACTAGGGAATGTAAACTTTACTTGAAGAAGATAAAATAGCCTTTAAAGGTCCTCTTGAGAGTAAACAGTCCAAAGAGTACAATCTGTTCTGAAAACCTGCAAAATATCTTATTTCAACTTAAAAAAAAAAAAAAAAAAAAGGAGAGAGAGGAAAGAGTATCCTATGAAACAGCAGACTTAGGGAATTCTTTATCTTCTACACTTTTTCTCAATCAATTTCTTTCTCTCTCTCCTGGATCATTTCCAATAGTTTACAAACATGCTGTTATTTATTGCATCTTGAGCCCTCTTAACCCTTTAGTTTCTGCTTGATTACTCTGACCCCCATTAAAGCAAAACTATATTCTCACTGTCTCTAATTCTTCTGCCTATTTTTTGTTAAAGCCACTCCATTCAGACTCTCACAAGTACCATTCCACAGAAACTGCACTTATTGAATTCACTAGTGAGCTCCACATTACTGTATCCAGTGGTCATGTGTCACAACTCATCTTACTTAAAACTTTTGACATGATTCAACAGTCCCTCCTTGAAATTCCTTCTTCACTTGGCTCCCAGGACATCCTAAGGTCCCAGGCTTCCTTCCCATCCCACTTGCTGCTCCTTCTCAGTCTCCTTTGATGGTTCTTTCTCCTCTTCCTGAACTCTCAACATTGGCGTGCTCCAGGGCTTCCTCTCTTCTCTACTCACATTCACTCCCTTGGTGAACTCCTCCAACTTCAGGGATTTAAATAGTATCAATGTGCTGATCACTCCCCAAAACATATTTCCAGGGCAGACTTCTGCCTTGAATTCCAGATGCATTCTTTCAGTTGCCTTCCTGACATCTCCACCAGGATGTCTAATGGACAGCTCACTTTATTTATTTATTTTTTTTAACATCTTTATTGGAGTATAATTGCTTTACAATGGTGTGTTAGTTTCTGCTTTATAACAAAGTGAATCAGTTATACATATACATATGTTCCCATATCTCTTCCCTCTTGCGTCTCCCTCCCTCCCACCCTCCCTATCCCACCCCTCTAGGTGGTCACAAAGCACGGAGCTGATCTCCCTGTGCTATGCGGCTGCTTCCCACTAGCTATCTATTTTACGTTTGGTAGTGTATATATGTCCATGCCACTCTCTCACTTTGTCACAGCTTACCCTTCCCCCTCCCCATATCCTCAAGTCCATTCTCTAGTAGGTCTGTGTCTTTATTCTCGTCTTGCCCCTAGGTTCTTCACGACCTTTTTTTTTTTTTCTTAGATTCCATATATATGTGTTAGCATACTGTATTTGTTTTTCTCTTTCTGACTTACTTCACTCTGTATGACAGACTCTAGGTCCATCCACCTCACTACAAATAACTCAATTTCATTTCTTTTTATGGCTGAGTAATATTCCATTGTATATATGTGCCGCATCTTCTTTATCCATTCATCTGTTGATGGACACTTAGGTTGCTTCCATGTCCTGGCTATTGTAAATAGAGCTGCAATGAACATTGTGGTACATGACTCTTTTTGAATTATGCTTTTCTCAGGGTATATGCCCAGTAGTGGGATTGCTGGGTCGTATGGTAGTTCTATTTTTAGTTTTTTAAGGAACCTCCATACTATTCTTCATAGTGGCTGTATCAATTTACATTCCCACCAACAGTGCAAGAGGGTTCCCTTTTCTCCACACCCTCTCCAGCATTTATTATTTCTAGATTTTTTGATGATGGCCATTCTGACCGGTGGGACATCTCACTTTCAACGTTTCTAAAACCTAACTTCTGATTCCTACTCCAAATCTGCTCTACTTGCAGTCTTCCCCATCTCGGTTGATGATGACATCATCCTTCCTGTTGCTCAGGCTAAAACCTTGACTTTCCTTTTTGTCTCAGAACCCAAATCCAATCCAACAGGAAATTCTGGGCTCTGCCATCATAATATATCCAGTACCCAGCCGATTTTCACCACCTTCATTGTTAACGAACTGGTTCAAGCCTCAAGCTACCATCCAGCTCAAATGGCTCTCTCTGGTTGCATCTTTGCCCCCTACCTTCTATTTTCAATATACATCATCCATAAGAAAAATGATGGGACTTCCCTGGTGGCGCAGTGGTTAAGAATCCTGCTGTCAATGCAGGGGACACAGGTTAAAGCCCTGGTCCAGGAAGATTCTCACATGCCGCGCAGCAACTAAGCCCGTGCACCACAGCTACTGAGCCTGCGATCTAGAGCCTGCGATCTAGAGCCTGCAAGTCACAACTACTGAAGCCCGTGTGCCTAGAGCCCGTGCCCCGCAACAAGAGAAGCCACCGCAATGAGAAGCCCGTGCACCACAATGAAGAGTAGCCCCCACTCGCTGCAACTAGAGAAAGCCCGCGCACAGCAACAAGGACCCAACACAGCCAAAAATTAATTAATTAATTAATATAAATAAATAAATAGAAAAATTATTTCACTCCTCTGCTAAAAAATCCAATAAAGGTTCCATTTCACTCAGAATAAAGGCCAAAGCCCATATAGGGACCTACAAGGTCCTACAGATTTCTCTGCCATTCAGCCTTCCCACCAACCATAGGACTCCATTCCATACCCTTCTTCCCTTCCCAACACTGGAGTCACACTGGCTTCCTCACTGTGCTTCCATCACCTCTGCCCGGAACACTTCATCCACCCTTGTCCACCTGGCTCTTTCCCACTTCCTTCTTTTCTTTGCTCAAATATCCCTTTCTCAGGCATGCCTACCACATGCACTTCATTTAAAATTGAACTCCTCACTCTTATATACTTTCAAATCACCTTGCTTGATTTTTCTCTGCAGTACTTACCACCTTCTAACATATTATATAATTTGCTTGTTTATTATATTTATTGTGTTGCCTCCCAACAGAAAATATAAATTCCTGGAAGATAAGGAATTTTTTTCTGCTGTTTTTTTGTTACCCTATCCTTAGCATCTTGAAGAGGGCTAGAATAGTCAATAAATATTTGTTGAATGAATGACTTAATAAACCTCCAATCTTAATAAGTCTCATTCTACTGTTACCAACCAATAAGCCTTACTTTACAACACTGGGGTAGTTTTATTATTTTCTATCCTACTCTCTCCCTGAGGAGTGTATTATTTTATTCCCGTATTTCTGTACATGTCTCTTACTTTAAAAAAATTGAAACCATTTAAAATGTTCACAAAGTAATCAGTGACTCTTGAACAAAATTAATTAAATTCCCACTTAGTGGAAGGACACACTGGGGTTTTGAGAGATGTAATTGCTTTTCTTGCATCATACCTAAATCAGCAAAACCTGGTACTTTGGTGCTTTCTACTTGACAGTACCTCTTTATCATGAAATGGAAAACACACTTTTGATCATTACAGTTGTTGGGCAAAACAACAAATGCTTTGAACAAGACAACAACCTTAATAAGTGAGCCCTTTTACCTTCTAACTGATTTTGTTTTCTATCAATGTATCTCACAAAACTGGTATTTTCACTAAATGTACTACCCGCTAGTTCCAGGGAATGTGTTTATCCTTTTCTTAGGTGTTTCCTCTGACTAGAATGTTCACGCTGTCATCTCTGTTTGTTAAAATCTTACCCATTCTTCACACCAGGACTCAAAGGCTGCCTCCCCTGAAGCCTCTTTGGTCCTACTAGTCAGAACTATTTCCTGCCTCTGTGTCCACAAGCAGTTTTTGGATGTCTGTCTTTTATAGTTCTTATTACATTTCATGATGTGTACAATTATTTGTCTACCTATGTTTTTGCATTTCTCAGTGACACCTCCCAGAAGACAAGGACTATACCTTGTCAAGAAATTAATATTTGGTCACTGAATGAAACCAAGCAAAAAAAAATTGAGTACAATACATGTGCATATTCAGATGTGCCACAAATAGACAAGAAAAAAGTACTGTTTGTAGCTACCTTCTTTTAATAATGCCTGAAACAAAACTACTGGTTTAAAAGTGAAGGAGCTTTGGCTGCCTGACAATAATATTTAAAGGTCATAAGTCATGGCCTCAGAGTAACCATAGTAACTCAGCATACACAGTATAAGTCATGTTGTACCATAATTAAGGGAACAAAAGCTTTAGAAAGCCTATTAGCCTTGAGAGAAAACAAATTAGAATTAACAAATGTATTTATGAAACGTTTTTATTGCAGTGTTTTCTTCAGGGTTCATAGAAAAGCTGAAACAAATCTTTAAATTTCTTTTGGCAGAGGGTAATAATATGACAAATAAGCCTTATAGCTGCTTTTTTCTTTTTTTTCAGTATTCAACGAGAACATACATATTTCCTTCCTTTAAGTGAAATATCTTTATATCTGTTCTCCCAACTTTTTACCCTGTTTTTTATATTGGAGTAGTAATCAGAAACCAGTCCATGTGAATAAATATTTTAATAAAATTGGTTTGGTTCTGTTGAGAACCCAGTTTTTCTAGGAGAGGATTTCCTGGGAAAGTGCTTTGTTTTGTTCCCTAGGTTAACTGCATCCAAGGTCTAACCCTCCCTGGCTTAGACAACATAGGCTCAAGTTCCCATCTGGTTTATATAAACTATGGAGAAGGTCTGTCTCAAGGGCATGAGAAGAGGAGTGGAGAGAAAGTAAGGCAGGCAGACAGACACTTGGGACCAGTTTGTTCCTGCTTAGAACTGAAGGAGCTGAATCGAACCTTCCTAAAGGTGAACCAAGGTATCATGGTCCTCCACTGTCTCCTTCATCAAAGCCCTGCTCTCTGCTTGCACAGAACACTCAGTTCCATATGCCAGGAGAACAGAAACACCAATGATAATTTACAGTGAGAGCAAAGTCCTGCTTTCCACTTGGCTTCCCTGCTGGTGGTACACTGTGCTATTCATTTCAAAGTTGTTAATCACAGGCCATTTTTCCTCTATTTGGTAACATTATGTTCACCAAAAAGTTCCTCCTTCGGAAAGATTGTTACTCTTTTGAGGGTCACAGGCTCCTTTGCACATGGAAACATTTCTCATGAAATTTGGAGGAATTTGTGAATTTCCCACATCATCTATGGACCATAGACACAAGGTTAAAAATAAATAAAAACAAGGTCCACAGGTTTCATGTAATGAAATTACATTTTAGATCTTAACAAAGCAGAACTACAGTTACATGTGTACATATCACAAGGACAACATTTTCTAGGATACAGCTCTTTCTATGGAAAAGAAAAGGTCATCTCTCATTCAAGGTTTAAAAGAAAATTCTAAATGGAAGGTATTTCCACATTTTAAGGGTAAAGGAATATTTTGTCAACATGCAAATTTCCTAGTGATTAACTATAGATCGATTATAAAGGTGAACTGTACTTCCATATTTGTGGCCAGAGTTGGTTTGGGTTTTTGTTTGGGGATGGTTGGAATGACCTAGCTTCTTCTTGACATTTCATTCCAGTGGTTCTGAAAAAGGGCTGGCTCAGCTCCCCCTTTCCACACCAGTATAATGGTTGGGGTGAGTATGTGATTTTGAGACGAGCAAGTGAGGGACATTTTATTCATTCAACAGATATTTATTGAACACCTACTGCATGTCAGACCCTGCCCTATGATCTGGGAAGACATCAGCGTTCAAAGAAAGGGATCATTCTCCAGGAAAGGAGAAAAAGTCTGTCTGATGTTTTCCTCAGACATGAAGGAAAGGTTTTCTTTGAAGCACAGAGTGAAGGCTACTTTATCTATAAATTCCCATGAATTCTTTTGGAACAGGAGGAGCTAGGAACTCACCTGCTTCTCTTTGGGGTTTCATACCCTGGGGCCACAGATGTCCTGCTATAACATTCTCCCATCTCAAATCAGGCCCACTGAGGTACCCTGTCCGTGGGACAGACATTGACTATCCCCATTCCTTAGAGGTTTAGAATCCCTGTTACTGCTCTGCTGTCCCCTGTTGCTAGGCAACCACAATGGCTGTGGAAAGGACGGTTAACTTCCCAGAGAAAAAAATTTCAATTACAAAGCCACAGTAACCTCTAAAAACATCTCACAAATCAGATCCAGGCAGGAGTATAGATAAAAAATCACTACATATTCATCATTTCTGGAAAATGCATTCAAAGTGGGCCAGAAGCAGTGGTTTTGTGCTCAAACCATGACACATTTACATACAGAGCCAGTGCTGAGGAAACAATCACACTGTCTGAGAGGGGTGCATTCACAGAAATGGACTGGTTTACAGGCTAGCAGTGGTTTTTGCAGCAGACCACCTCTCCTTGTGATAATCTTCCTTTTCTGGGACCCACAGACCCCAGACAGAAGACCCCACCTGGCCACATCCTAATTAAGGCTTCCTTCTTGAGCCAAGATTGCAGAAGTGATAAATTGTGCTGATTAGCTGGTGATCTGCTCACTGTCACAACGCATCTGCAGCCACTGCTCCTTCTTCCTTATTGTATTGTTTGTCCGAAAGACACCAGCCACTTTCTCCCAGCCAGTTGCTACATCTCTCCCTGGAAGCATTTGTAGACCCAGGTCAGCTTGTATTCACTCCACTTCCTGCTCTGGCAGGAAGTACATATAGGACCTTTGCAGTCTACAGATCAGAATCACTCCTGGGTTTTGATCTCTTATGTCCTGGGCTTACCGAAACCTAATCACACAGCCCATCCCAAAACAAATTAGGTTGGTAGGACAGAAATTTTTCTAATCACAGAGTTTGTTTCTAGGGATGGAGCGTATATACCAAATAACAGTAATAAGAGTGGGAATAGTTGAAACTTATCAATTAAAGAGTGTAATTAGCATTTACTTCTTCAATAGAACTTCAAGTCACCCAGATCCTTGGTAAAACAACCCTATAAGTAAAGTTATGAACTACTGAGCAGCTGGTGTCCTGGGTGGAAAAATCAGCACTAACTAGGTAGGTGTGGAAAGATAAAGATTGGGCTATTAGCCTTGCATCTAGGTAGCAGCCTGTGTGGAATTCAGAAAATCGTCTTACCTCTCTCCATGACTTCATTTTTCTTTTAATTTATAAAGGACTCACTGGAGTTGTTTCTGTCAGCCCTTCCAGCTTTAATATTCTGTTCCATTTCCTTAGCCCATCTTATTAAAAAACCCACACTGTGGCTTATACTTTAGTGCATTTTAGAGGAATGTGCAGATGTTCACTATGCAGTTGGTTCATAGCAATTTATGAAAGGAAGGTCATCTCAGTAATGGCTGGTGAAAGGCAGTGTAAGCACTAATTATTTATAATGCTTATTAATCTTATCTTACATCTCACTGATCAAAAAGAGGTGGGGAGATAGGCTGGTACAAAAACAGGCTTTCAAAAAGTCCTTGAAAACAAAGTGACTTTTCCACTATTACTTCTCCTTAAATGAATACTATAGGGAAGGATTTCAGAAGGAGATGGTGAAGAAATTAGCAGATTTATTGAAGACATATTGGTCTATAGAATTTTTGACTGAACAGGCTAAATAATGAAATAAATGATACTGTCCTTGTGTGATTAAGTTAAAGGAAAGTGCTTATTAATGAAAGTCATTGAAATGATCTTATTTTTAAAAGTTGGTTGTTCCTATAAAAGGGTTTCATCTTCAAGGAATTCATGGAAAAGACTCTGACAAGTACAGGTTTCTGGTAACTGACCATACTGCTGAACTGAATGAATAATCATTTTCAGAACTCTAATGGAAAACTGATGAGCTCATAAAAGTGCTAACAAAAGATCAAGATGAAAAAAAAATTAATTACATGGGATTGAGTGAACTGATGAGGATGATTATAATTTTTGTGACTTTCTGTTTGAATAAAAAAAAAAAAATCCCACAAGGACTCAGAGGCCAAAAATATACAAATCAATTTTCACTGCAAAGTAAAGAAGCTGTTACAATGGAGGATTACTGGACTGAATGTCAATATTATGATATAGTATGAGTGTGTTTCGTGTTTGGTAATTGCAATCATTGTTGCTTTTGTTGTGGTCATCCATTTACAATGCTTGGTGTCAGTCTATTTATCTCTTGTAAAAATAAAATACAGTGTGTGTGTGAAAAAGAAAAAGAAAAAATTGATAGGTGATAAACATTTCTGAGTCTAAATGTAATTTAATGTTAGTATGTCAGTCCACAGTGGAAAGTAAATATAGGATGTGGGTAATACTGGTGGGAATACAAATAGAATTTTTCTTTAAAAATGGATGAATCAGATAGTTAACTACAATTAATATTAGGTTAGAGTAGACATATTCTGGATTTTCTGCATGGTAGCCATTCTTATTCTAATTACTGGCTTATTTTATATCTAATCATTAAGTTCATTTTGGAGTTGTATTGTTTTATGTCTCTCAACTCCCATGACCACACTTGATTGGAAGAGGGATGTTAGCAGTTATAACATGGATTAGTGAGTTTTTGTCTAAGGTTTTAGATATTGGGCCTAAAGAAACCTGCAGTTAATCTCATTTATATGGTTAATAAAGTTTTTAAAAGTTGAAAAAAATAAAAAATAAAAAAATAGAAAAATAAAAAGAATATTTAACTCTAATTTCCAATTTTTTTCCTAAAATATTTAATGCAAACTAATACTATGTGAGTTGTCTGTTAGGGAAGAAATTAAATAAAAATCCTAACTTTCACTAAGGTATAAGCAGGACAACACAAGTGAAATACAATATGATTCCTAAATTTAATTAATTTAGCAAAGCAGGAGCTCAGAGACAGCAGAAACCATGAAAATGCTAGAGTCAGGGAATGTGAAGCACAATCTTTGAGAGGACATTGTTCTGTAGGGATGCAAAAAGACATCTTAAATATTAAGGGACAAGGAGACCCTACCTGACATCTGGTTATAAGTGCAAGACTTCTGTTTTAAAAGCATTTTCCAAGGTGTTTTAAGGAACTGAGAATCCTGAGATAAAGTTAAATATTGGATATTAGTTCGACTGTCGTTTTGCTTCCAAAGGGATGCTAAAATTTAGTTATTTTTTGGTGAAAGTATTCATCTTTTTTTTAATCCAAAATACTTTTATTTGTTCAGAATCAGATGTACTTTTAGAAACAGTGGGAAAAGCAGTAATGCTGAATATTTTAGAAAAATGTGAGTCATTAACTAAAAGTGAAAAGATACTAAAAATTTATTTCAGTGGTAAGATTGTAATCTTATTGGAGGAGAATGGTAAGATTGCAGTTAATGCTGGGAATGAGGCTCATAAGTCCAAGCCATCGAGTTTGGAAATACCAGCCTGGGACAGTGCAGTCTTGGCATATTTGAAAGTAAATTGTTCCAAACATTCAAATATTTGAAAGTCATCATGAATTTTAGTGATCTGTTCTTCCTGAAAAGAAAAATCCTACTATTGGTAGAATAAAGAAACTGGTTGGAGAATAGCCCATTGCTTAGTTATACAAGTATTATCAGTTTGTTGACTATATTTCTTAAATCTGAACTTGTTTTGCATTTAATAATTATGGTCGATATAATATTAAATGTTCTCTCAGCTAAAAAAAAAAAAAAGTTGGGCTGAATTTTTAGAAAAACTACAAATTCCCCTAGTCTAGAGGAAAAGGGGGGTGTTAAAACAAAACTTCTAGAAATATATAGAAATCATTGGCATTTCCACCATTAAAAGTATTTTAAACTAAAAAAAAACAAAAAACACTGTGAGCTCATCAGGGCTCTTAAAGACTACTATGCACAATTTGAAAACTTACCTGTGGTCTGTGAGAAGTGCATCTTTTCTTAGAATCAGAAATCATATATATGCATATAAGGAGGACTCAAGGATTATACATACTTTATGTGCTCTTATCCTAATACTTATCAGGATGCCTTATCAAACTTAGGTCAGAGCTGAAATAAGATAAGACCGGAAAGGAAGGTAGAAAAAGAAACATATAATGAGGAGAGAGCAAAACAGAACAGAGAGTAGATTTACAATGAAGTAGAATGGCTGAGGAGAGAAGACAAAGCTGCAGTGGAGGTTTTTAGAGTTTGTGCTTGGGAAATAGACCTTTGGCTTTTATCTGTCCACTCACTTTCAATTGTACATTCACTTCTTCAATAAATATTGAAGACCCATTGTGTACCAAGCATGGTGCTAAGCATAAATAAAATTGATACAGTCCCTGTTCTGAGTATCAATTCAGCTGATCAGTTGATCATTCCATCAAGGTCGTCATTCTAGTAGCCATGAATGTTCTATTGCAAAAAGAGCAAATGAAGAAAGTCTTGGATTTCCCAAAGGGTATTCTAACTTAACAGATCCCTAGCACCAAAAAGAATAAATGAATGAAAGCAAACAGAAGTACCTCATAGGTATTCCTCCTGTGGAGGTACCATCCTGTGGAGACAAATGACCACTTTTCACAAAGTTGACCTAGGGAAGTTGACTATGTTTTCATTGTAATGGACACAAGGTGACAGTGCCCATGGCTGGGAGTCAGGGTGTGTCTGAGCTATATGGGAGGACAAGAGGAGGTCATGAAGGTGAGAAAAAAACCACAGTAACGTCTTACAAACAAGTACATGAATTGCTCATTCCATGAAACTTAACAGCCCAAACATTTTTCAACTGATTGCAACGATTTTCCTTCTGTTTCTCTCAAGAATTATCCAGCTGTCTTGTCTTTTTTGTGACCTCTTCCCTGTGTTGCTGATTGCTTGGCACAGTGGGTCTCATTATCTCCAGGCTTCCAGCCTGTTTTAATGGAGAGGGATGTTTATCTGTGTGAGCAGAGAGACTTGCTTACCCCTTGGTCCTAAAGTCTTTTGTCAGGAAACAGGAATAAATTGAAAGCAATTAGCTGATGAGCAGGAATGTAAACTTTTCATTTATGGCTTTTTTATGGCAGGAAGTAAATATTCCTTTTCCCTCCTTACAATTCTGTATTACATGAGCATTTGTCATTTGGGGATCCCAAATAGCCCTATTGTCCCTGTGGGAATTGTCTCTGTCCCCTTGTACTTGGTTTTAGAGGGACAGTAAATTCATGTACTCAGCACCCACCATATAACCCAAGGAGGGACAAACCCTGTCCAGACAAAGGACTGCATAGCATCTGAACTTGGCTATTCACCAACTGGATCCTGGGACTTTGAATCTCAAACAAGTGATATAAGAATAAAAGAAGCAGTTGAAGTTCTAGTTATCCATTTGCTCATTTATTTTTTCCACAAATATTTATTGAGGCTCTGCTACATGACAGGTATTTTTCTAGGTGCTGGTGATATAGTGGTAATAAGGAAGACAAAGTTGCTGCCCTTAGCAACTTCATACTTAAGTTGGTGGAGGCAATAAAAAAAATTCAGAAGGTAATTTCAGACAGAAACAAGTGCTGTAAAGAGAATAAAACAAGGATGTACAACTAGGAGCAGGTGATAGCATAGAACTGAAACATGAAGGATGGGAAGAAACCAGCCTAGGGACCCTTGCAGGGAAGAGTGTTCTAGCCAATGGTTCAGTCCCATTGTCATAGAAACATTCTGAGTAGCAGCATGAAAACCTCTCTGACCTCATGTCTTTGTGTGCTCCCCTTCACAGAAAAATGCATCCAAAAATTTGCTTATTTTTCCACCTCTCTTCAGTCTTCTCCAGCCATTCATAGTATCCACTGGAATGGCTTTCATTCAGGCTGCCACCAACTTCCACCTTGTCACCTCCCTTCAATAGCTGCATCCTGACCTGAATTTTCCCTATTATGAATTCTGCTTCTTAGTCTCTGGAATGGCCTTGGTTTCTGCCCATTCCTAACCAACCCTAACTGCAACCTCTGCTGATTTCATGAGCCCTAATATACTGCCAATTAATTCCATTTTTCTTTTCTTTGCCAGCATTGGTTTCTGTTGCTTTGAACCAAAGTCTAATTCATGCACTTATATTTTTCATATTACTGTTGATTTTTATCCAGGAAACCCAACTGTTCGACCTACAGCACAGTCCTCATTCATTCTTTTGCTTACATTCAGTGCTCTTGTTGAGGACGTACTCGTGTTCCTTCTATGATTGACCTACTGTTCATTTATAGTTATTCACTTCTTGAGAGTAAATCATTCATTCATTTAAAAACATTTATTATTATGTATGTTCCTATCACAGTGTAAGATATTGGGGATAGACATAGTTAAAAACAGTAATGGTTCCAAGACATATTTGTTAGATTGGTACACTCACCAAAAAATTTCTCTTTTAGTTTAATGTATTTTTAAATATTCTTCATGTTTCTCCTAATGCTTTGCTACACTAGGCTCTGTAGACTCTATGTCCTTTATAACTCTAATTTTGTCTCTGTTAAAATTTCTTATAGATTTATTAGCTGTAAAATTAAATATAATTTATTTAAATATTATATTTTTAGCTCTTTAATGATTTTTTATACTTCCAATAAAGAATCTAGACTCAAACAAGTAAAACCAAACAAGGTGACAGTAGAGAATCCTAAGAAGCCATTTCTCAGAAAAATCATCTTCTCCACTAGGATTTTTTTCATGGCTCACAGCCAAATGAATGAACATGTTTTGATGAACATTTAATTGTGAAGGACACTTTCAGTTACAAGTAACAGGAAAGGCAACACACAGTAGTTAACTCATAAGGGAATTTGCTGGTTCATGTGAGTAGAAGGTCCAGAGATTAAAGGTTCTTCAAGGGTAATCAGTGATGGTATCAGCACATAGTATCTTTCTATCTTACCATTCTTCTATCAACAGTGTTGGCTTCTTCTGAAGGCTTGCTTTCCTCGTGGGCATAGAATGGCTGCCAGTAGTAAATGTGACTGCAGGTGATTTTGTTCATGGCTAGAGATAGAGAAAGAGAGTTGCCTTCCAAAACTTTAGAACAAAAGTCATATGTTTTGTTTTAATTGGGTGATCCTAAATAACTGAATCACTTTGGCTGGGGAAATGTTGATTGACTCAAATCTTAAATATATACCCACCCTCAAACCAACTACTATGGCAACAGGAAAGGATCCATGAGAACCCACCCTTAGGACTGGGGATGGGATCGATGCCATTCAAATCACATGACCACTACATAGTGAGGAAGGATGAAATATATTTGGGAGGCTTTAACACTAGCCAATGCAGGCATACGTTTGCACATAATTTGTATATAATTCGCATATGCATTTTTATTTGATTATTTTATTAGAAATAAGAATGATTATATCTTACAAATACAGGATGTTGCCATATAAGTGCTTTATTTATTTTTTCTTGTTATCTAGACTAGAAAAATATTCAGTAAGATTAATTTACTATTACAATCCTTAAAGTCATTATTTCTCTATTTTTGTGTTTTTATTCTTTCTCATTGAGGTATATACCAGCAGGGGAAACAAAAAGTTAAAGGGTAAGAACACTTCATATTTTTATCTGAAATATAATCTGAGAAGCACTGTTTTAGATAATACTATGTAGTAAATAAACAGTAACCACATAGTAGTTTATATATCATTTATTTTCAGAATATAATATTTCTATTTAAAATACATTGTACTCACTAACCCTATTACATTCGTGAAATTACCAATCATCTTGTAGCTATAGATTAGAAATTATTTTGAAATTTTTATGTCCAATGATGTTTATTTACTTTGGAAAAGACATCCATTTTAATCTCTCCTGAGAATGATGAAACTTCATCTTTACTGTCATAGAACCAGCAACAAAACAAAACATCTTGATCAGCTCAAAAATTCGCTGAAATCTTCCTTCATATTTTAATGTAGTTCATTATTATTCCTTTATTTTTTCTACTATTTATTGGCTGCGTTCACTTGATTGAACACTTAGTCTATGCCAGGCACTACTGAGCACTGAAAGTGTGTGTGTGTGTGTGTGTGTGTTGCTTGTACAATGGACAAGGATTTTGAGAGGTTTCTATACCCTTCCCGAAATACATAGAACACTGAAAGAGAGGTCAGAGGATTCAGAGTTGGGATAAGGACAGGAGAGAATGGAGATATGAGAAAAGTACACACATTTTCCTTACAAAAGAGCTTATATCAGGCCACTGAGTAGCAGGAAAGAGTTCTCAACTCCAATTACCAGAGTCTAAGTATGACTGTAAGTCACATCTTCATTATCCTTCACCAAGAAGACAACACTTTGGAACTTGACGTGAATGTGAGTTGAAAGTAAATGACAAGTAGGAAAGACAATCAGCACCACCTGTACTTATTCAATGCAGGGAACGTTTCACCATTCTAGAAGTATTCATCGTCATGAGCTATCAGCACAGTGGAGAAACGATTCCTCTTAGAATCTGCCCGTTTCAGCACAGGACAGTATTTGTGTGTTCCTAGACAACATATGAAAATTATTCAAAAATCAATTAAGCTTAAACAACTAAAAAGTATTGAGAATGTTGTATTTATTATTTTAATTTTAAGGAATAAATTTGATCTTGGTGAGGTTAATGTGTGGCTGGTAAAAAATAAGGGAAAAAGTTTAAATAGAGCAACTCAAAAAGGCAAGCAATTTTGTCAGTGTTAATTAGGAACACCCAGCCTATACCACACAGGAAAAAAATGCTCACAATCTACCAGACATACCTCAACCAGTGAATTATTTCTTGTCCTTGTAAGACTTTGATTATTATTTTATTATTCTATGAGAAAGTTTGTGAGATTCTTGCTGAATCGAAAAGCAATTCAGCAAGAGTGTGAAGTCCCAGAAACTGGTAAGATGGAGCTACCTTACCACTTTCAATATATCACACTTGTTACTCACCATTTGCAAAGGATTATTTTGGCCATTCTGATTTGCATTAGTGAAAGAAGTTACATGAACTGTAAATCCCAAAATTGGGTAGAAATTATAGGTAAAGGAAAGAAAATAACTCAAGAGAATAAAAAACATAACGAAGTGCCTTAATAAATGTCATTCTTAATTTTAACTACAATAATATACAATTATTTGCTTTTATCTAAAGGCTCTTGTAAAAACACAATAGCTTCTAAATTGGTTTCTAAATTTTAGTTACTAAATGAATTTTGGTGAACTATACTGCAAGTCTAAAACTTAAAAATAAAAAAGGTAAAGAAATAGCAATTACATTCCCATGTCTGCTTCTTCAGGAGTATATTGTTTATAAGATTAAAATGCCATATACATTATTATAAGGATTTACTAGTTGTAATTTATGAGATGACTGTGCCGAGCCTTCCAGGAGCCATCTTTCAATCTGTGCTGCTGAAAACAGACAAAAAACAAATATTTAACAATGAAATATTTATTGACAATAAGACCAATTTGTCAAGAGAAAACCATTCTCTATGTAGTGGACATCAGCTGTCCTTTTAATCAAGACACAGTCTGATAAAAGGGAGGCTTTCTGAGGCTGCTCCAAGAACAAATGTATCCTCATGATAGAATGGTTCCCAAAATAAGCTGACACGTTTGGCTTCTTCCTGTGGGTATATTGAATTTCCTGAATGATCTTCCTATCATTTCACACATGGCAGATGCAACAGATCAGCAACCAAACAAAACTCCTGCCAGTGGAGGTGGTTGCTCGGTTATCACTATGGGAACTACTTTCATTTGTCTATTAATTTACCTAATGACAATTTTTTAAAAACCCGTAAATCTCACACTGAGGTTTCATGAATTTGCTTATGAAGAAAAAAATGAAGCAAACAGTCAGACTCCCTTAGTTGAAGCTGGAAATATAAAGGAGATCAAAACCACAAATGAGATGATACTGTAGCTTATCCTAGGTTGAAAACCTCTCCTTAAAGTAAAATATTTCCGTGGTTAATTTACAACTTCAGAAATGAGAATGTAAAATTTAAGTAGTAGCTAAACTATATTTCCTCAAGATTTTTTGTATCTTTCAAACTTACCTTTAAACGTATATTCAGAAGTTGTTGTGATTTGTTTTTATTAGCAGAAATGACAGATTTTGCTGGCAAGGAAGTCTTTCAAGTCTATTGACCGTTTGTTATTTTCAAACATTGAAACACTGCATTATTACGTTAACTTTAATGTAGTATTGGCTATAGGAGCAAAGTCAAGTTATTTAGTGGAAAACTTGTCACCTTACTGATTGATTTTAAGATTCAAATGTTCAATTACTCTCATTAGATATGTTTTTTAATATTTATTCGATATGATATACTAGAAAAATAAGTACTTTACAGAAATTTCTAAGAGAGACTTACCGAAAATATAAAGTTTAAAAAAACTGTTCTGGAAAAAAAAAAGACCATTGTGTTTGCTGCTGGCTCTTTGGTACAGAAAAAGCATAAAAGAAAAGTATTAATCAGATTGTATAATTCAGTATTACCCCCAACACTAATATTAATGGTACACCAGTGACTGTTCACTGGATACAAAACTGCTAGGTACAACATAGTTAATAAGCCTGGGTTAAAAATGATTTTTTTTGGCAAACGTTATGGCACATGACTATGTTTCAGACCACATTAAACATCAATAGTCTATGTGAGGTACTTCATTAAATGTCACTATGTGAAAATTTGAATTTCTACAACAGATAAATTAAGGATTGGTTTATTTGCAATATTAATTATTTATTCACCTCATTAAAAACCTCAGTTTTTTTTTAGAGGCGGTCCATGTGCCCCCTTAACTGTACACAAAGTTTTGTGTATGTAAGGATTTGTGCATTTGGCCGAAAAAAAGGACACAGAGCTGTCCTCGGACTTCTGAAAGACTATATGTTTCAACAGAGTTTAAAAATTATGTTTCTTTAGTGTAATGCCCATCCCTCATTATCAAATGTAATTTGATTTATAAAATATAGATTTAGTTTGTTTTGCCAAGAAAGTATACCCACATAAGAGAAAAATGCTGTAAAATGACAAGTATATATGTGTATTGATTATGAGGATGAATGGACTCAGAACCTTAGGTATATCATTAAAATATATCACAACATCTTCATTTTTATACATAATTTAAGAATGCATAAACGATAACAATATAAACAGAGCTATCATTTATTGAGATCTTAGACTGTGCCAGACTTAGTTCTATTTACATTATTTCATTTTAATAGTGTGGTGACAGCCATTATGATTATTGCTGTTTCCCATATGAAGAAACCAAGACTTGGAGAAGTTAAATAATTTATCCAAGATCTCACAGCTAGTAACTAGAGGGCCTGAAATTCAAATATATGTCTTTTTGTTACTAAAATCTATACTCTTCACGACTGTGCTATAATACATTTCCTATAGCCCACCACCACTCAGAATGTTATCATGGATATTTTTAGGTTGTGAAGTAGAGTACTCAAATTCACCCACTGAATATTTAGAGTCCTGGTAATCACATTTACTTCTAGAAACTGGAGAAGTAGGTACGATTCCCCTTCCCTACATATCAGTGCCTCACATCTTTTTAAGAACAAATATTAGTTAGTATAACCTCAAACTTCACTTTTTTTTTTTTTTTGCATTCACTTTCTTTTTTTTTTTTAACATCTTTATTGGAGTATAATTGCTTTACAGTGGTGTGTTAGTTTCTGCTTTATAACAAAGTGAATCAGCTATACATATACATATATCTCCATATCTCCTCCCTCTTGCGTCTCCCTCCCAACGCCCATCCCACCCGCTAGGTGGTCACAAAACACCGAGCTGATCTCCCTGTGCTATGCAGCTGCTTCCCACTAGCTGTCTATTTTACATTTGGTAGTGTATATAAGTCCATGCCACTCTCTAACTTCGTCCCAGCTTACCCTTCCCCCTCCCTGTGTCCTCAAGTCCACTCTCTACGTCTGTGTCTTTATTCCTCTCCTGCTCCTAGGTTCTTCATGACTTTTTTTTTTTAGATTCCATATATATATGTTAGCGTACAGTATTTGTTTTTCTCTTTCTGACTTACTTCACTCTGTATGACAGTCTCTAGGTGCAACCACCTCACTACAAATAACTCAATTTCGTTTCTTTTTATGGCTGAGTAATATTCCATTGTATATATGTGCCACATCTTCTTTATCCATTCATCTGTTGATGGACACTTAGGTTGCTTCCATGTCCTGGCTACTGTAAATAGAGCTGCAATGAACATTGTGGTACATAACTCTTTTTGAATTATGGTTTTCTCAGGGTATGTGCCCAGTAGTGGGATTGCTGGGTCGTATGGTAGTTCTATTTTGTTTTTAAAGGAACCTCCATACTGTTCTCCATAGTGGCTGTATCAATTTACATTCCCACCAACAGTGCAGGAGGGTTCCCTTTTCTCCACACCCTCTCCAGCATTTATTGTTTGTAGATTTTTTGATGATGGCCATTCTGACTGGTGTGAGGTGATATCTCATTGTAGTTTTGATTTGCGTTTCTCTAATGATTAGTGATGTTGAGCATCCTTTCATGTGTTTGTTGGCAATCTGTATATCTGCTTTGGAGAAATGTCTATTTAGGTCTTCTGCCCATTTTTGGATTGGGTTGTTTGTTTTTTTGATACTGAGCTGCTTGTATATTTTGGAGATTAATCCTTTGTCAGTTGCTTCATTTGCAAACATTTTCTCCCATTCTGAGGGTTGTCTTTTTGTCTTATTTATGGTTTCCTTTGTTGTGCAAAAGCTTTTAAGTTTCATAAAGTCCCATTTGTTTATTTTTGTTTTTATTTCCATTTCTCTAGGAGCTGGGTCAAAAAGGATCTTGCTGTGATTTATTTCATAGAGTGTTCTGCCTATGTTTTCCTCTAAGAGTTTTATAGTGTCTGGCCTTACATTTAGGTCTTTAATCCATTTTGAGTTTATGTTTGTGTATGGTGTTAGGGAGTGTTCTAATTTCATTCTTTTACATGTAGCTCTCCAGTTTTCCCAGCACCACTCCATAGTATATTCTTGCCTCCTTTATCAAAAATAAGGTGACCATATGTGTGTGGGTTTATCTCTGGGCTTTCTATCCTGTTCCATTGATCTATATTTCTGTTTTTGTGCCAGTACCATACTGTCTTGATTACTGTAGCTTTGTAGTATAGTCTGAAGTCAAGGAGCCTGATTCCTCCAGCTCCGTTTTTCTTTCTCAAGATTCCTTTGGCTATTCCCGGTCTTTTGTGCTTTCATACAAATTTTGAAATTTTTTGTTCTAGTTCTGTGAAAAATGCCATTGGTAGTTTGATAGGGATTGCATTGAATCTGTAGATTGCTTTGGGTAGTATAGTCATTTTCACAATGTTGATTCTTCCAATCCAAGAACATGGTATATCTCTCCATCTGTTGGTATCATCTTTAATTTCTTTCATCAGTGTCTTATAGTTTTCTGCATATGGATCTTTTGTCTCCTTAGGTAGGTTTATTCCTAGGTATTTTATTCTTTTTGTTGTAATGGTGAATGGGAGTGTTTCCTTAATTTCTCTTTCAAATTTTTCATCATTAGTGTATAGGAATGCAAGAGATTTCTGTGCATTAATTTTGTATCCTGCTACTTTACCAAATTCATTGATTAGCTCTAGTAGTTTTCTGGTAGCATCTTTAGGATTCTCTATGTATAGTATCATGTCATCTGCAAACAGTGACAGCTGTACTTCTTTTCCGAGTTGGATTCCTTTTATTTCTTTTTCTTCTCTGATTGCTGTGGCTAAAACTTCCAAAACTATGTTGAATAATAGTGGTGAGAGTGGACAACCTTGTCTTGTTCCTGATCTTAGTGCAAATGGTTTCGGTTTTTCACCATTGAGGACGATGTTGGCTGTGGGTTTGTCCTATATGGCCTTTATTATGTTGAGGTAAATTCCCTCTATGCCTATTCTCTAGAGGGTTTTTATCATAAACTGGTGTTCAATTTTGTCAAAAGCTTTTTCTGCATCTATTGGGATGATCATATGGTTTTTCTCCTTCAGTTTGTTAATATGGTTTATCACATTGATCGATTTGTGTATATGGAAGAATCCTTGCATTCCTGGGATAAACACTACTTGATCATGGTGTATGATCCTTTTAATGTGCTGTTGGATTCTGTTTGCTAGTATTTTTTTGAGGATTTTTGCATCTATGTTCATCACTGATATTGGCCTGTAGTTTTCTTTCTTTGTGACATCTTTTTCTGGTTTTGGTATCAGGGTGATGGTGGCCTCGTAGCATGAGTTTGGGAGTGTTCCTCCCTCCAGTGCTGTAGATTTTGGTTAGTCAAATAAGGAAATAAATCTTTGGTTGCCATAGGTAATTCTTCACTCATAGTTTATTCTTCATACCCTCAACATTTTTGAGCATCTACTATGTGCCAATCCTTAAGCTAAGTGCTGGGAATGCAACAGTAAATCAGAAACATACTGTGCCTGCTCTTACAGCCTCATAAAGACAAATCAAAGAATTTCACTGCTGAAGATGTCTCAAAGGTCATAGTCCAGAATTTCCCAATGCCCATTTCATGAATCTGAGAAGCAGATTTTTCACCTTCCCTTCTTTACATATATTGTTTGATAGAAGACTCAAATACATTTCTCTCTTCCATCTTGTGATGGGCAAAATTGTAAAACAACCCCCACAATCTTTGCCCCCTGTTGTTACTCCCATGGTTGTGTTGTTTTACAACAAAAGGGATTTTGCAGATATAGTTAAGGTTACTAATCAATTGACCTTAATGTAGAGAAATTATCTGAATGGCCAAACCTAATCACATGAACTCTTTCAGAACAGAGAATTCACCTGCATACTTACTACACAACCATCAAAATCTTCATATCACATTCATCTCTCCCATCCCATTCAGTTTTTACAAAGTATCCAAATAATATCCTTTAGAGTCAGAGATCCAATTTGGAGTTAAATATTGTTTAGCTGTCACCTCTCTTTAGACTCATTCAACTTGGGACATTTTCTCATGCTTTCCTTGGCTTTAATCATCTTGAAGCTTGAAGATCACAGGCCAGTTATGTCAGAGAATGTCCCTTCGTTTGGATTGGTCCGGTTTTTCTTCATGATGGTTGTGCATATTGAAGAAATGAAACTGTTTTCTTCTCACTGATTACTTTAAAATAGCATACAATTTCTACCTTTATGATTACTAGTGTTGTTAATTTTGATAACAAGGTGGTGTCTGCCAAGATCCTCCATCGTAAAGTATTCTTCCCTTTGTAATTAAGAAATATTTTGTAGGAAGGTAATTTGAGACTATGTAAATATCTCATTCCTTACCAAACTTTAAATTAACTCGTGTATGATAATTGTATCAGTATGAGCTCATGATTTTCTGTTTTATTCATTGTTTTATAATATGCTCCTATTATTATTTTAATACTCAAATTGCCAGAAATTGGTCAAATGGAACTTCTTTTTTTTTAATTTTATTTTTTTATACAGCAAGCAGGTTCTTATTAGTTATCTATTTTATACATATTAGTGTATATATGTCAATCCCAATCTCCCAATTCATCCCACCACCATGCACCACCCCCCCACCACCACTTTCCCCCCTTGGTGTCCATACATTTGTTCTCTACATCTGCGTCTCTGTTTCTGCCTTGCGAACTAGTTCATGTATACCATTTTTCTAGATTCCACATATATGCATTAATATAGGATATTTGTTTTCTCTTTCTGACTTACTTCACTCTGTATGACAGTCTCTAGGTCCGCCCATGTCTCTACAAATTACCCAATTTCGTGCCTTTTTATGGCTGAGTAATATTCCATTGTATATATGTACCACATCTTTTTTATCCATTCATCTGTTGGTGGGCATTTAGGTTGCTTCCATGACCTGGCTTCTTTTTTTTTTTTTTAACATCTTCATTGGAGTATAATTGCTTTACAATGGTGTGTTAGTTTTTGCTTTATAGCAAAGTGAATCAGCTATACATATACATATATCCCCATATCTCCTCCCTCTTGCATCCTGGCTTCTTAAAGCTGGCTTTGCTACAGTGTTATTTTGACAAGACCCCCTCTATACTCTGAGCACTTCCTTACTTTCTGACAGCAAGATTTCTTTGCCTCATCTTGTACTTTCCCTTCCCTAGCCCTGGAATTGGCCATTTTTCCAGGGAGTCCTGGTTTTGGTTACTGATACATGATATTTAGAAACCAAGAATCAAACTCTGAGGGTTGTTGCTCCTTCCAATCACATTAGGCTTTCTTTACCTTTTCCGAAACATCATGCTCTCTCCTGCCTAAGGCTTTTGTGTATGTTATTCCCTCTACCTGGAATGCTCTTCTCTCCTCTTCACATAATGAACTCTTCTTACTCATCCTTCAGATCTCAACTTAAACCTTGCTTCCTCAAGGAGACTTTCCATTGGTGCCCAGACTAGTTGAGGTCTCCTGTCATAGCATCATGTCCCTATAAAGAACTTTAGAGTATAGTCATCATTTTGTGTCATGGTTCCTCCTTGCTCTGAAGGACAAAGGCTGGTTTTGATCAATATGGTATCACTAGTGCCTAGCACGTAGTAATTCCCAACAAGTATTTGTAGAAAGAATGAGTAAGGTGAGTGAGTAAATGAATGAATGAATAAAGAAATTAATGAATGAAGCTAGAACTAGACCCCAGTGCTTTCCCAGTTAGTCCACAGTGGACACTTAAAACCTTTAAAGGTAAAGAACTCACTGAAATAGTACGCCCTAGATTCTCAGACATAAAGGCACAATTTGATTCTTTCTAACAAAACCCTGAATTTTTCACACTGGATCAAATGATTTTCCACGTTATTGCTGAAGTTATTTCTTCTTGGAATGGATTCAGGCAAAAATGGACAATCAAGTACCCTCTGAAAAGGTCATAGAGTTTGCCACTCCTGATTAATCACTTGGTTTTATTCTCCATTGGATTTATTATATTCCGAGTAACTTTGCTAAGCTGTTAAGAAAACAAAAAGCTGCAGAAGAATATTTAATTTGATTGCATAATGCTAAATCTTTGCCACCTCCTGGCTCCCTAATTAAATCTTGTTTTTATACAGCACCTTGTCCTTGAATGTGGGCTGCTCTATGAGTCTCAGGAAGGGAATTTATGGTAGATAAAATCCAGAAACTTGCTTTGAGACATGGTGGAAGTCTAATAGACCTACAGTTGTCTCTACAGGAAGGGCAAACATACAATTGTCTTCTTGGCCTGATGCATTTATGGCTTTCCTCTGGTCTTGAATCAGACCTAGACTCAACAAAGATGCACCTATAGTTTCTGCCTTTCCCCAGCAGTAACTCCAATAACTGTCCCTGTGAATTATGTCAGACCCTTTGGCATCCTTCGGAGAATTTGATTATTGAATTCTGTTGACTGGCTAGAAGGAAAGTGGGATCAGAAGGGCAGACCTAAAATAGTTATTGTTTTTTCAATCCTGAGAGATACTTTAGGAGAGTTTTCAAGAGGCTTTTTCTCATTTTACATTTTCTGAGGTGGGCTTCTGAGACCCTTGGCAATTTCTCTTCTATTCACTTTATGTGATGTGGTGTCTATTATAAAAACAGAGAATCTCATAACAACTTACAGAATGGAAAATAATTATTCAACTATTTTTCCTTTTCCCTGACTTACACTGTGCTTTTCTTCCAATCCAAAATTTTTGGCAAAAGTGAAGACCTGGGTGAAAAAAACTACCTGTGTTTCCATTCAAATCAGATGAGAAATGCAGAATACCCCCCACCCCATGTGAATTAGGAATCTCTCCTTTGTTCTTCTGGGGCTGCAGTGAAGGAAATATTCTTGGCCATGTTGAGGCCCCTGTAACTTGATATTTTAATACTTCCCACCAGAGAACCTACCCAGTATTTATAAATTCAAGAAAAATCCCTCTACTTTTTAGCCCCCTTCCAGTGGTAAATTTTCCTTACTCAGTCATGTTTCAAGTGGTTTAGCCTTCACTCATGACCCATTTAATGTAGTTATTAAAAGGAACAGTTATTAGTATATCACATCTAAGAAGTAATTGAGATGGATGCAATTGATTGATGTGATTTAATTAACTAGAACTTTTTGCCTACACTGAGAAAATCATAATGTGAGCTTTACTAAACAAACTAAAATAACCTGAGCAGGAACCAACTGAGTATTCAAAGAATCAAAGGCAAAGAATCAAAGCAAGCTTACAAAAATCTCCTCTAATGAGAATGCTGTTTGAAAATACATTGTTCAGCTTTGAAGTAAAAAAAAAGCTGAGCAACTGGGCTCTAATATTTTCTAAATAGAGATACATTTTAATTGTTGGATTACTTTTGAATTTTAGAAGGGTGATTGGCAATTTATGTGCCATTTCTAGCAAAGGAAAAAAGAGAGGTAATGGGATTCTGTTCACCATGCCTTCAGTAGTGGCCTGGAAGATGGAACTGCAAAGGCCCATTTTTCCCTCCAGGACTGTATTTCATTTGTCAAAATGAATATGGGGTATCGAGGCATTCCTAATATTTACTAATATTCTCCCAGGTCAACAAAGCACCACAGACATTAGCAGAGTACAGCATACCAACAAAAGCAGAGATGCTGGTAATATTCTAGCCTTGTCAAATGACAGTCTCTGGCCATGAAGACTGTTGGGTAGGGCTCTGTTAAATTATCCAAAGAGTTATTAGATATCTGGTTTATTTGTCTGTATAGAGACTTTCTTTCACATCCTACTGAAAAGTATTTAAAGTAAAATAATATCCTACAAATGCCATATTCCTGGGAGGACTCTAGAATGTCTATTTGTCTACCAAGGCAGTTGAGTAGGAGTGAGGTTATGATGGTAAATGTGTACATTTCTGGCATAAATGTTTACTTGCCTCTGCTTCTCAACAGTTGAGTAGTTTCTCTGTCCTCCCACTTGAAGTCATATGATATCCAGTGAATATCACCTCTTTGGAGGCTGCTAGTGTTTATCTTCTAAGTGCTAATATTAAAATAAAGCTCTTGATTCAGGCAACTGTGAGCCTGAATTTCTGAGTATCATTTCTTCTCTTCTAGAGTCTTCCATAAGGGCAATTATCTTTGAAAAGTATAAGTCACTGTGCTGCCTCTTTCAACACAAATCACAAGTGTCTGCTTGGCCAGAAGTTAAAAAGCAAATACATATTTTAAGCCAAAATTTAAAATAGTCATATATTTAGGAAATTCTATTGCTCTTTTAACTTTTAAGCATATTCATGAAATATTTTTAAAGTTTCTAAAAATGTTTACAAAAATAGAGCTGTTTAGGGAGTTTACAAGATACCTGAAAAAATTCTTATTTTGATTATAGTCCTTGCTTTTTTTTTTTTTCTCAGAGTTTTTTAGAGTCTTATTACCATTTCTGTTAACAGATAACATCTGGGGGAAAAAAGAACAAAAGTAGTAGTCAAAGTTTACAACACTTGCTTGAGCTAAAAAGGACAAACAATAATTTGGAAGAGTTCTATCAGTGCCATACAATATTGTTTATTAAAATTAACCAAGATATAAACATACCTACATTCAATATTGATATGTCAAGCACCAAGAAAAAAAGGAGCAAAGCATGAAAAAACGTATTTTCTTTTTGTTGCTTGTTTTTTTATACTGCAGGTTCTTATTAGTCATCAATTTTATACACATCAGTGTATACATGTCAATCCCAATCTCCCAATTTATCACACCACCACCCTGCTCCGCCACTTTCCTCCCTTGGTGTCCATACGTTTGTTCTCTACATCTGTGTCTCAACTTCTGCCCTGCAAACCGGTTCATCTGTACTATTTTTCTAGGTTCCACATACATGCGTTAATATACGATATTTGTTTTTCTCTTTCTGACTTACTTCACTCTGTATGACAGTCTCTAGATCCATCCAATTATAGTCCTTTCTGACATATAAAATTGGTCAACAGAATTAGAAACTACAATTTTTAAGTTCTGTGATGGCAGAGACCATTGTAACCTCAATACCTAGCAAGTAGTAAGTATTTAATAATCATTTGTTGAATGAATGAATGAATGAACGAATAGACGGATGTAATACTGACAAAATCACATCTTATTAGTAAGACAAAAATAATAATAGAATAATAATACAATTATATAGTTCTTTTTATAATTGAACATAATTTTCATCTATTCATTGGAATGTTTAGTTATTTTTATCTACAAGAAAGACATTCTGAGAAATTATTATTATGGTTGGTATTAATAACATATCTAATTGTTCCTCTAATCTCTATACTCATGCTGTACTGGCCTTTCTTTGCTTTATTAAACATATTTTTGTACCCATGCCTTGTAAAGAGAACTTTAAAATGGCAAGGACAACTGACTCAGAAAACAGCATAACATGATGAAAAACAGTAATGGCAAATACACAGAAGCAAACTAGACTGTTTCCTTGGAAATTTTAAAAGCTTCTCATATCTATGACCATTATTTCATTGTAAATCATTAGGTAAAAATTTAAGAAATTGGCTTTATTCAGTTTTGGTTTTTCAGAAGCCTTTTATGTCTCCAGGAAACAGAAATCAAACTGTTATTGAAACTTAGAAAACAACTGACAACATTGCTTAGACTTCCATATTTCTTTTTAAACCAGTGTAGAACGATGAATCAGTGTTTAGCATCTACTATGTACCAGCACCATGATAAACAATTCACAGCATATAAATAGAGTATGTGGCATGATCACTACATTCAAGTGACATATTCTTGTAGGGGAAAAAATGTAACAATCATGAAACAAATCCTAAACAACTGAAAACAGAAGGAATTAAGTTTTAGCTAGTTAAAGAAGAGAGATGCTTAGGAAAGATGTCATGAGATAGCTGAAATTGACCTTATGTCTTACAGATAAGAACCAGGAAAATGAAGGGAAGATTGGACGTCTCCAGTCTGTGAAACAACAGGAACTGGATGACAGAGAGGGGAATGCACGTGGAATGAATGAAATCAGAATACTCCTCCAAGGAGAGCTGGTGGTGCTCTATCAGAGGAGTGTATGAGATGCTAGAATGCTTTTCAGGGTGCCCTGCAAGCTATTGGTAGCAGAGCTATGAATTATGAATGGAAGGAATTCTATTAGAAACCACATTAGACCTGAACAATATTCACTTGTCAGGGGAATCATTTGATACCAATTCATCTTTTCCTCCTGTGCCCATTCCATGATGGGTCTTGAGATATAGGGCTGCCATTCACCTAGGATCTATTCTCTGATAGGGCCGGAGAGCAAAGACTCCAAATTCTTGGCTCCTAGGTTCAAAAGCATTGATACAGGTGTAATGTATGACCAAAAAGTCTTGAAAGGAAAAGCAATCTGGTAAAGCTCATGCATGCTTCTACCCTTGCCCATGCAGGAAAAGAGAGAAAATCTGGAAGAGAAGCAAGAACCTACAGACTTTTGTCTGTTTCTGTGCCCTGCCCCTCCCCTTCCCCATCTCTCACCCCACACCTGAAGATGGAGAAAAATACAGTGAAATTTTCGTTTAAATTTTGATTTCTGATAACAAAAGGGACACATCTCTTGCATCCTGGGTGAGGCTCACTGCATAGAGAAGTTCCTGGCACCATCACGATGGAAGAGAATACCTCACAGGTCCAGTCTGAACCCTAGGAGTAGCCACCAAGCCAGTGTCCTTAATGAGAGCAGAGTTTGTAGATAATAAAGCAGAGATGGGTCAGAGGCAGTGTTAGGGATGCAGTGAGAGCCTCTGAGTATCCCTGAACCCTGAATCTCAAGATGGGGGGAGAAAAACTAGGACATGGAAAGGAAGACCAAAAGAAGCCTAGAGGTTGGGCTAAGGAAAATGTAGTGTGACAACCAGAGACCATGGCAACACCACAAACTTCTAAATAAATAAACCCTGGGCAGAGTCTAATGATCAAACTCTGACTGTAAAATTGTGCATTTTGGCAGGTGGTAAAACATGAGATAGGCCTGAAAATCAAAGCAGATTAGTAACAGCTCAAAGGGCATCTGCATAGGATCAAAACACATCAGAACTAAGAAGCAAATGGCTTCCTTCCCAACAATATTGCATGGCTTTGGAGCAAATTTCTTTATTAACCCACCCCATCCCTCCAACTTAGGCTCAAATCCAGGGAGAAGACAAGGGAGAAAAGCCAAAGAGGGAGTTCTATCCAGAGTGTGCCTGCATTATAAACTAGGATTGTCTGAGAAATTACCATATTTTCACTGAGTTTACCTAAAATAAATTATGATTCTCTTTGTGTGCATGAAGACTCAAAGTCAGAAGATATATTTTAATTGTAGAAAATAGTATTATATTTTTGAACTTCATTCCATGCTTTTGAAACACAAGCCTAATAAGTTCATATTCGGGGTCCCTTAGTTGCCAGTTACTTCATTCTTCCCACCTACCCATTCTTCAGGGGACCAGGGTTCGGAATTCTCTGACCCAAAATAACTGTAGTGCTGCTGTTGAGAAACACAGTTGTAGCTGAATTATCTTCATTTACTGAGCAATAAAATGAACATATTAGTTCCACTTCCACCTATGGGTGGAGAGACCAGAAATAGTCTTTCTGGATTCAGCCATGGATCTGTAGTGTCTGAGTGGAACCCTGAAACTTCCAAGGCTTATTTAGCTATAACTTTTGCCCTTACTCATGGAATATTGACAAATTGTCATGAAAGTTCTTTCAACTTTCATCCTTTTAGCTGCTTTGTTATCCAGTGTCTTTGTGGGACACCTCTGCACAAAACACCAGTCTGCTTAGATGTGGCTTAACATCATCATCATCATCATCATCATCATTATCATGACATAAATAAAGGCTGCCATTTATCAAATGCTTTCTCTGTGCCATGTTCTTGACATATACATTTCCTCATTTAATGTGCATAGTAACTCTATGAGGTAGGGTATACTTTGCTGAAACCAAGGATCAGAATTAATTATCATTCCAAACCTCACATCACTGGGCAGAACCAGAAACTATATGATGATAAAAACTGTGCTAATGACTATTCTATACTCCACTATCCCTGTGTACCCTTTTTTTCATTGACTATTATTCTCTGGGAGTTAACATATTCATATACCATGCTTTCCCACTTGGCTAAACTGGATAGTCTGTATTGCTCTAACCCATATGATATGGCTTCAGTTTTGAATCAGGACTGTCTAGAGATGCCTTTGGTTTTGCAGACTCACCAGATTGGAGATGAATGTCAGCACAAACTTAAACTATGCCCCAGTGTACACATTCCTTTGACAATTTAATTTGGAGAGCTCCTTTTTCTTCCTCTGTCTCCACCCACATGCTACACAAGTTTCCATCTTCAGTGCCCCTGGAATAACCAGTCCTAAGGCTAGATTTGTGGCCCTGGTTCCAGATATGGAGATTCTTTGTTTCACTTTGTCTCATTTCATATAAGACTGTCATATTAACATTCCACTAACATAACAGCATTCCAGCATTCAAACCTACAGAGATGAGACATTTTTCTGCTATGCCATCACTGCTTATTTGGATATGTAATATTATATATTTATTGGCTTGTTATTTAATAGCTATGAAGATAAATGGTCTACAAATGAGTAATCTGTCCCAAATTTTATACATATTGAATTGACATCTAAATGATGGGATGGGAAAGAGATTTCTATCTTTGTATCTTTACATTTCTATGTATAAAACATAAATAAAATGAGCAAAATCAACAGAGATATTCAATGCTCAACCTAGACCAAATTTTCATGACCACAATTAGTTCAATTTGGAGGCCTCAAAATTTGGAATAGTTGGGAATGGCTAAGTAATATGTTTTACATGTTAGCTTGTTCTTTTGACAGTTCCTCTACTACTAACTACTTCCTAGTCTACACTCTTAAAATTTACATCTTCTCTGTATAACTACTCCTTGGTAAATTATTTAAAGTTTTTTTTTAAAAAACCTGTTATCTTGAATATCATGCTTATAAAAAAGTTTCTAAAATAGTATTGTACTATGCCTGTATACCTTTCATCCAGCTTCCTTAAATGACTATACTATTAAGTAATCTACATATTTTGTTCAGATTTTGCCAGGTTTCCCCCAATGTCCATTTTTTGGAGTAGGATCCAGTAAAGGACCCCATGCTGTATTTAGTTGTCACATCATTTTTGTCTCCTTTAATCTGGGATGGCTCCTCAGGCTCTCTTCGTCTTTCATGACCTTGAATCTTTTGAAGAATATCGGGTGGTTATTTTGTAGAACGTCTCTCAGTTTGGGTTTGTCTAATGTTTCCTCATGATTAAATTCAGTTGTGCATTTTTGGCAAAAATACCAAAGACATAATATTATGCCCTTGGTCTAGAGATGAAGCTGAGGATATGACAGCAAAATCTTTTATTAGGACCTTAGTAAGATGAAAGGTAGGGCCTCAGAGAATTATTCAGTCACACAAAAGTCCCTTTGAGATTAAAGATGTACCATGCCACCTTGGGTTGAAAAGGACACAGACAATCTAAAAGTACAAAGAGGCAAACAGGTCCTCCAAGATATCAGAAAGTAGGCTGGGAAAACTACTCATCAGCAAATGTGACATCTTTCATGAAAAAGGAAGGATGACTCAGCAGGCTGAATTGAGAGCCCTGTTACGAACTGAATTATATCTCCCAAAATTCATATGTTGAAGCCATAACCCTCAGTATGCCTATATTTGGATATATGGCCTTTAAGGAGGCCATGAGGGTTAAATGAGGTCATGAAAGTAGAGTCCTAGTTGGACAGGAACAGCATCTTTCTGAGAAGAAGAGACCCCAGATCTCTCTCTCTCACTGCACATGCAGAGAGGAAAGACCATGTGAGGACATGGCAAGAAGGTAGCTGTCTGCAGACCAGGAAGAGAGGCCTCACCAGACATCAACACTGCTGGCCCCTTGATGTAGGACTTCTGGACTCCAGAATTGTGAGAAAATAAATTTCTGTTGTTTAAGCCACCAAGCCTGTGGTATTGTTATGGTAGACCAAGCTGGCCAATACAAGTCCAGAAGGCATTGTCAAAAGCCACGGAGAATGACTGCTGGGCCTAATCAAGGAATTTCCAACATTTTCCCAGTTAGATTTCAGAATTACACTGCACCAAATTCTCCTTTGTGGCTCCCATTTTTCACTTTTTCTGACTAGGAATGTTTATAATGGTTATCCTATAGGTCTGTTTCACCATTATATGTTGAGTGTGTGAGGAGCAGGTAACCTAGATCTTTAGTTTCCCAGGTCTGTATGTTGAGAAAAATTTCACACAAAAAACTGTATTTAAGAAACTACACCTGAGAAGCCTCATCCATATCTGGACCTGATTTAGATGATGAGATTCTGGACTTTGAGCTGATGATGTTAAGGAATGGGACTCTGGGGACCTTGGAGGGGGTGTATGCATGTTGAATGTGAGAAGAATGTGAATTATTGGGGCCTAAAGTGCAGAATGTAGTAGACAGCCTCCTTTATGGCCCCCAATGATCTCCACCTCCTGGTATTCTAACTTTATGTAATCCTCTCCCTTCTGGGCTGGATTATTGACATGCTTCTAACAAACAGAATATAACAGAAGCAATGGCATGTCATCTGAAATTATGTGACAAAAAGACTGTGGCTTCTATCTTAAATTTGCTCTCTTAATCACTCTCTAACAAAAACCACTGCCATGTTGTGGAGCTACCCAGTGGAGAGACACACGTGGGCAAGGAACTAATGTCTCTGGCCAACAATCAGTCAGGATCTGAGACCTGCCAAGAGCTACATAAATGAGTTTGGAAGCACATACTTACCTAGTCAAACCTTGAAATGACTTAAGTGCCAATCAACAACTTGCTTGCAGCCCTGTGAGAGACCGTGATCCATCCATGGTCAGATTCCTGACCCACAGGGCTTTGGGATAATAAGTATTTGTTGTTTTTAGCCACTAAATTTTGTTATAATTTCTTGTGCACTGAAAGATAATACATTTGTTATCACTGCATCTCTTCTTAAACTATCTCTAGTGTGCCTTTTCCAAATTTTTTTTTTTTTTATATTGGAGTACAGTTGATTTACAAGGTTGTGTTAGTTTCAGGTGTACAGCAAAGTGTTTCAGTTATACATATACATATATCTATTCTTTTTTCAGATTCTTTTCCCATATAGGTTATTACAGAGTACTGAGTAGAGTTCCCTGTGCTATACAGTAAGTCCTTGTTGATTTTCTATTTTATATATAGAAGTGTGTATATGTTAATGCCTAACTCCTAATTTATCCCCCCCCCCCACCTTTCCCCTTTGGTAACCATACATTTGTTTTCTATGTCTGTGAGTCTGTTTCTGCTTTGTAAATAATTTCATTTGTATCATTTTTTCAGATTCCACATATAAGTGTTATCATATGATATTTGTCTTTCTCTGTCTGACTTACTTCACTTAATATGATAATCTCTAGGTCCATCCACGTTGCTGCAAATAGCATTATTTCATGTTTATGGCTTAGTAATATTTTATAGTACATATGTACCACATCTTCTGTATCCAATCCTCTGTCGATGGACATTTATGTTGATTCCATGTCTTGGCTATTGTAAATAATGCTGCTATGAACCTTGGGGTGCATGTATCTTTTCAAATTATGGCTTTCTCCAGGTATATGCCCAGGAGTGGGATTGCTGGATCATATGGTAGTTCCATTTTTCATTTTATAAGAAACCTCCATACTGTTCTCCATAGTGGTGTACCAATTTACATTCCCACCAACAGTGTAGGAGGGTTCCCTTTTCTTCACACCTTCTCCAGCATTTATTGTTTGTAGACTTTTTGATGATGGTCATTCTAACCAGTGTGAGACAATGCCTCATTGTAGTTTTGATTTGCATTTCTCTAATAATTAGCAACGTTGAGCATCTTTTCATTTGCTTTTTGCCCATCTGTATGTCTTCTTTGGAGAAATGTCTATTTAGATCTTCTGCCCATTTTCTGATTGGGTTTTTTGGTTTTTTGGTATTCAACTGTATGAGCTGCTTGTATTATTTTGGAGATTAATCCCTTGTAGGTCACATCATTTGCAAATATTTTCTCCCATTCTGTGGCTTGTCTTTTCATTTTGCTTCTGGTTTCCTTTGCTGTGCAAAAGCTTCTAAGTTTAATTAGGTCCCATTTCTTTATTTTTGTTTTTATTTTCATTACTCTAGGAGGTAGAGGCAGAAAGATATGCTGCACTATATGTCAAAGAGTGTTCTGCCTATGTTTTCATAGTATCTGGTCTTACATTTAGGTCTTTAATCCATTTTGAGTTTATTTTTGTGTATGGTGTTAGAGAATGTTCTAATTTCATTCTTTTACATGTAACTGTCCAGTTTTCCCAGCACCACTTATTGAAGAGACTGTCTCTTCTCCATTGTATATTCTTGCCTCCTTTGTCATAGATTAATTGACCATAAGTGTGTGGGTTTATTTCTGGGCTTTCTATCCTCTTCCATTGATCAATATTTCTGTTTTTGTGCCAGTACCATACTGTTTTGATTACTGTAGCTTTATAGTATAGTCTGAAGTCAGGGAGCCTGATTATTCCAGGTCCGTTGTTCTTTCTCAAGGTTGCTTTGGCTATCCCAGGTCTTTTGTGTTTCCATATAAATTTAAGGGTTTTTTTTGTTCTCGTTCTGTGAAAAATGCCATTGGTAATTTGATAGGGACTGCATTGAATCTGTAGATTGCCTTGGGTAGTATAGTCATTTTGACAATATTGACTCTTCCAATCCAAGAATATGGTATATCTCTCCATCTGTTTGTGTCATCTTTGATTTCTTTCATCAGTATCTTATAGTTTTTTGAGTACAGGTCTTTTGCCTCCTTAGGAAGGTTTATTCCTAGGTATTTTACTCTTTTTGATATGATGGTAAATGGGATTGTTTCCTTAATTTCTCTTTCTGATCTTTTGTTGTTGGTGTACAGAAATACAACAGATTTCTATATATTAATTTTATATCCTGCAACTTTACTGAATTCATTGACAAGCTCTAGTAGTTTTCTGGTAACACCTTTACGATTTTCTTGTATAATATCATGTCATCTGCAAACAGTGACAGTTTTACTTCTTCTTTTCCAATTTGGATTCCTTTTATTTCTTTTTCTTCTGATTGCTGTCACTAGGACTTCCAAAGGTATATTGAATAAAAGTGGTGAGAGTGAACATCCTTGTCTCATTCCTGATCTTAGAGGAAATGCTTTCAGCTTTTCACCATTGAGAATGTTGTTAGCTGTGGGTTTGCCATATATGGCCTTTATTATGTTGAGGTATTTTTCTCTCTGTGCCCACTTTCTAGAGAGTTTTTATCATAAATTGGTGTTGAACTGTGTTGAAAGCTTTTCCTGCATCTATTGAGATGATCATATGGTTTTTATTCTTTAATTTGTTAACGTGGTGTATCACCCTGATTAATTTGTGAATATTGAAGAATCCTTGCATCCCTGGGATGAATCCCACTTGATCATGATGTTTGATCCTTTGAATGTGTTTTTGGATTCTATTTGCTAGTATTTTGTTGAGGATTTTTACATCTATGTTCATCAGTGATATTGGCCTATAATTTTCTTTTTTATGGTATCTTTGTCTGGTTTTGGTATCAGGGTGATGGTGGCCTCATAGAATGAGTTTGGGAATGTTCCTTCCTCTGTTATTTTTTGAAATAGTTTCAGAATGAGAGGTGTTAGCTCTTCTCTAAATGTTTAATAGAATTTTCCTGGGAAGCCATCTAGTCCTGGCCTTTTGTTCATTGGGAGTTTCAATTTCAGTCCTTGTGATTGGTCTGTTCATATTTTCTATTTCTTCCTGGTTCAGTCTCAGGAGATTGTACCTTTCTAAGAATTTGTCCATTTCTTCTAGGTTGTCCATTTTAGTGGCATAGAGTTGCTTGTAGTAGTCTCTATGATCCTTTGTATTTCTGTGGTGTCAGTTGTAACGTCTTTTTCATTTCTAATTTTATTGATTTGAGCCCTCTCCCTTTTTTCTTGATGAGTCTGGCTAAAGGTTTGTCAATTTTCTTCATCTTTTCAGAGCCAGCTCTTAGTTTCATTGATCTTTTCTATTGTTTTCTTCATCTCTATTTCATTTATTTCTGCTCTGATCTTTATGATTTCTTTCCTTCTACTAACTTTGGGTTTTGTTTGTTCTTCTTTCTCTAGTTGCTTTAGGTGTAAGGTTAGGTTGTTTATTTGAGATTTTTCTTCTTCCCTAAGGTAAGGTTGTATTGCTGTAAACTTCCCTATTAGAACTGCTTTTGCTGTCTCCCATAGGTTTTGGATCATTGTGTTTTCATTTTCGTTTGTCTCTAAGTATTTTTTGATTTCCTCTTTGATTTCTTCAGTGGTCCATTGGTTGTTTAGTAGCACAAACTAATATGTTTGTTATCATTGCATCTCTTCATAAAACATTTGTAGTGTGCCTTTAAGTTTGTCTTTCATCCAGTATTTGCTTTCATCATCCAATTTTTTTCTATTAATCTCTTAGACTGGTTTATACTAATTGTATGTATTATAATTATTTATAGTAGAATTATTAATAATATAGTATATATTATATTTTATATATTATAGTATATCTTAACTGATGATATATAAATTATATATTATATATTTATATATATCAGGTAGAAAAAATTTAGCTTGTTATTATAGAGTATTTTAAACATATACAAAAGTAGAGTGAAAAATATAATGGACCCCATGTATCCATCACCCAACTTCAACAGTCATGATCAATATTGACACAGCACAACAATACTGACACAATAACCTATAGTCACTGTTGTTTCATGTCTACCTCTACCTACTTCTCTCCCTCAGATTATTTTGAAACAAGCTCCAGACACATCATTTCTTCTGTAATATTTTCAGCATATATTATGCTTTAGAAAAACATTTTAAACGTATGAGTTAACCACATAAATAGTATCAAGGAGTGTTTTGATGATGAAGATTAGGTCTTCAGAGCAGAGCCTAGTGTAACCATACTTGGTAATATTCTTCTACTTGAAGATATACATAAACTATTCTAGAGAAGAAGTAAACAGGAATTTGGGTGTTAAGGATTAGCAAGCTGAAGAGAGACAGAAAGAGCTGAAGGAAGAGAGGGGAACCCAGCAACATGACAGTAGACTGCAGACAAAGTCAAATATTTAACCAGTAAAAATTAACTCAGTAGGAATGATCAAGTTTAAGAACAAACCTGTCTAACATTGAAGGTTAGAGTTGGTCAAATATGCTGCATATTTTATATAACTCTCCTTTAGCACCTGAAGTCCTTCCAGAAAATCTGCTAGGCACATAGCCTAGACTCAAAGGTATTTTGCTAGTAGAGAGATTCAGAGAGTGTAAAGCAGAGTGAAATAGTGCAGAAAGGGGCCTGACAGCAAGTGAAAGGCTGAGAAGAGATTTCACATATTGTTCACATTTGCAGCAATATGTGAAAAGAGGAGTCAATGAATTTTTTACTTAAACGTTAAAGGAAAGGTGACTCGAATTCTAGAATATGTGTGCTTACTCCAAGAAGCTAGTGTCTTGGTTACACACCTGGACACGAAGTCTCACATACAGATAGACCTCCTATTGATGGAACCAGAAATAATGCTACTGCTGATGCCTTTTATCACATCTATAAATTCATAATGGGTTTTGTAAAAGAAAAGAGGAGAGAATCAATTTTGCCCCCTCGTTATACCGTGTCAGTGAACTCACAGATATAACATTGGTCCAGTTGAGTACATCTGCAGAATACAGCTATGGCTACTCCTCCACAAACTGCTTATGGAGGTTGTTAAAGATACAATAAAACAACAAGAATATCATACTCAATTGATGTTGGAAAAGATAGTTTTTAAGTCCGAATCTGTGAACTACAGCAGTTTTGAGTTAAAGATGAAGTAATATATTTTTACCAGTTGTAAAAATCCTGTGGCAAATCCAATCCAATTTACTATGTCTCAAAATTAAAAACAAACAAAACAGAAATGTTGGTCCCTTTGTTTTACACAATCAAGGTAGCAGAAGACATTGTGAATTTTATATAAGACTTCCTTACCCTGGTCTTAGAAACCTAGCTCTTTGGTAATAGCACCCATGATTCACTACTTTACTTCAACCTATAAAACTGAATTTTCATCTCAGTCACCTAACTCATTGTACTGGAGGAATATTTTATTTTTCTTAGATTTTATTGTCAAACACAGAGGGATAATATTACAGAGCAATTTTCTCTCTATTGCCCGTAGCAATGATAAACCAAAAATGTGTACAAGTAAGACTAAAGTATGGTGTCAATCAAAAAACAATCAATTTTGCCATATAAAGAGTCCTTTTTTAATAAAAACATCTTCCTGTTGTAGGTGTTGACCTGTCCCTGATTTCTGAAAGGAGGATGGTTTTGTTGGATTTAGTCAGGGGCAGCCAATACCTCATTTCTTTCTCATGCCCTCTCATTTTATGGGTTAGCCATAAAATGCAGATTTAAAAATTATAGATTGTCATCATCCAGCAACATATCATGTTTCTGCGTTTATCAGAAACATTTTAATACTGGTGGAAGACAAGTATTATTTGAAAGTAAACCTATGTATATTTACCTACATACACACTCATAGAGCCATAAGCATGTATCTATGTATGAATGTGTGTGTGTACAGAGAGAGGGAGATAGAGGAATAAGATGAAGAAGATGAGAGAGGAATGAAGAATAAAAACTGTCACACCATGCTCATTCCCCTCCCTGAGCTCCCATTTATCTTTTTTTTTTTTAGTATGTTTCATAGATTTTATTTTTTAGAGCTGTTTTAGGTACACAGAAAAGCTGAGCAGATGCCAAAACTTGGAAACAACCAAGATGTCCTTCGGTTGGTAAATGGATATATAAACTATGGTATATCCAGACAATGGAATACTATTCAGTGCTAAAGAGCTTCCATTTATCTTCATCTTGATCTTCTTGACAGGTATATCCTTCTATCCCGTCTCCTCATCCAGCTTCTCCCTATCATTTAAGATCCTTTGTGAGTCTTTCCCAGCCCACTGGCCCTCTGCCTTCTCCCTCTTCTTCTTGCCTGTCTAGTATACGATTTTATGCAACACTTGATTTAGTATTTAACTACATGCTTTTATTGCTCTCTGAATGTTCTGTGCATCAGTTTTGTCTTCCCAACTAGATTATAGATAACTCAAGGGCAAGAACTCTGTGTTATCATTATGCATGACCACGTCTTCCATTGCTATGCTGTATCATGGATGCTAAGTAAATGAGCATTGATATAATGAAAGGACAGAATTTCCAATTAGCTTGTGATTTTGATTAAGAAATTATAACTGGTTCTTAAATTGCAGCCTAAACTTTTTAGAATGTTTCTGTGCCTTCCAGACATCCATTTCCTCTATTTGAAATGTAATATAACTTATGGGTTAAAGCCACACTGTTTTTGAATCCCACTCTCCAATTTACTTATTGTGTGATTTTCAGCAGATAGCATAAATGTCCTCTGCCTAGACTTACTCTATAAAATAAGGACAATAATAGCATCTAACTCACAGAATCTTGGGATAATTACATTAATTAATTCACGATCATCATATAGAATACCTGGTACATAGACAGTACACATGCTGACTACTTTGCTATGGTTGAATGAAAATCATAGCTCATACTTCCAAATTGGCAACTTGCACAAAAAGTTGGCTATTATTGGTTTGAAAAAACCAATGTCGTTTTAGGCTCAGTTTTTTGAAGATCGATAATCTATTTAAGAAGATATGGGGAGGCGGGATCTTGAGTTAAATCAGGAGGTTTATGCCAAACACAAGGTAAGAATGATCAAGTTTAACGGAGTTTAACAAAAGTCTAAAATGTAATGTCTTTCTCCTGTCTTGGACATTTTTTAGATCTCTGACCAAAGAGAGTTTAGACCAAATTAGTACAGCACAGTTGTTTTCAGAATCAACCCTCATATAACAACTTGGTGTTTTGGCGTCAGTGTGCCCAGTATCCTAAGAAAGTATGTTGTTAAGCTGATATAAGCAGTGTTTTTTGGGGGGGATAAAAAAATACATGTAAGTACATGAAATAAATTTATGAATCTGCTATTTTCCATGCCCCATACACATCTGTCTACCTCTTGAGAGCTTCATTAAGAAGAAAGGTGTCTAGAATAATTTGTAAATGGATCCTTTGGCCATATCATCGTCTAATAATACTCTATCACAGCATAATCCCTAAAATTTATTTCAAAGGGCTTTTGTGAAAACTAAATAAGATAATGTTTGTAAAGCTTTTAACACAGTATTTGGTGCAGGAGAGGAAGCAAGTAATATGTCTTACCTTCTATTATTTTATTATTACAATTAGAAAATGGAAATTCAGACAGTAGTTTCTCTAAAGTCAGTGAATAGCAGAATGAAACTCAAACTTAAGACATGCCTTTCTTACTACAACTTTCTTATTGTTCTTCCATTTCCCTCCAGTCCAGTGTGCCTTCTGAATCCTGGGTAAGCTCCAGTGCAATGGCCCCTCACTCTGGCTCTGCCAGACCTGGATCTCCTTCCAGGCTTCTGCTGTGACCCTTTTTCATTTACCAAATTGCCTTCCTTCTTGTACCCTCCAATTGCAGCATTTCTCAAGGCTCTTTCCTCTCACCCTGCTAGGTAACCCATTGAATATCACCATTCCATTCGTCACTCCCTTAGAACCAGTTCCCAAGTCTGTATCTCCATTCTGAGTTCTGTCTTCCAATGCTGAATTTTAACCCTGCCTTTCCAATTGCCTGCTCCATATCTCCCTATAGTTGTTTACTGGAACCCTCAAGTCAAAATGATGGACTCATTACTTGTTCGTCCTCTATATCCACTCTTTTTCCCCAACCACAAGCATCTTCTAACATTTCCAGTTTTAATAAAGGAGCCTCTCTCCTTCTTCCTTTAGACTCATGTCCTCAGATTCTCTCTCCTCTCTTCTTCCATGTTCCAATTTATTTATGATTTGTTGTCATTCTAGAGCTGCACTGAACAATATGGTAGCCATTAACCACAGGGAGCTATTGAACACTTGAAATGTGACTAGGTTGAATTGAGATGAGATGTAAGTGCAAAGTGCACACTACATTTTGAACACTTAGTACAGTAAACAAGAAAATAAACTATTTCTTTAATACTTTTTTACATTGATTACATGTTGAAATGACAATATTTTGGATATATTGTGCAAAGTAAAATATATTATTAAAATTAATGTCTCCTATTTCCTTTTGTTTTACTTTAATGTGGCCACCAGAAATTTTAAATTACATTTGTGCATTACTTTATATTTCTATTGAACTGTGTTGTTCTAGATTATTCTAGTCTTCCTTCTCAATATCTCTTGAATATCTTCCATTTCAGTCTTATTATTATCCTCTAGTTCAAGCTTCTTACAATGTATCCTAGCAGGTTTCTCTGTCTGTACCATCTCCCTCCTCTAATGTCCCTCATCCATGTTGCGTTCTTTTGCCAAATCATTCTTCCTAGTGAATGCTTCAAATCAAACAATTCCCTACTCAAAAATTTTTAAAAATTACTTCTCTCTGTTCATCAGATAAAGTCTAAACTGTTATAGCCCCCAACTTTTTTTTTTTTAAAACATCTTTATTGGAATATAATTGCTTCACAGTGGTGTGTTACTTTCCGCTTTATAACAAAGTGAATCAGTTATACATATACATATACCCCATATCTCTTCCCTCTTGCATCTCCCTCCCTCCCTCCCTCCCTCCCTCCCTATCCCACCCCTCTAGGTGGTCACAAAGCACCGAGGTGATCTCCCTGTGCTATGCAGCTGCTTCCCACTAGCTATCTATTTTACGTTTGGTAGTGTATATATGTCCATGCCACTCTCTCACTTTGTCCCAGCTTACCCTTCCCCCTCCCCGTATCCTGAAGTCCATTCTCTAGTAGGTCTGTGTCTTTATTCCTGTCTTGCCCCTGGGTTCTTCATGACCTTTTTTTTTTTTTTTTTTAGATTCCATATATATGTGTTAGTATACAGTATTTGTTTTTCTCTTTCTGACTTATTTCACTCTGTATGACAGACTCTAGGTCCATCCAGCTCAACACAATAACTCAATTTCATTTCTTTTTCTGGCTGAGTAATATTCCATTGTATATATGTGCCACATCTTCTATATCTGTTCATCGGTGGCTGGACACTTAGGTTGCTTCCATGTCCTGGCTATTGTAAATAGAGCTGCAATGAACATTTTGGTACATGACTGTTTTTGAATTATGGTTTTCTCAGGGTATATGCCCAGTAGGGGGATTCTTGGGTCGTATGGTAGTTCTATTTTTAGTTTTTTAAGGAACCTCCATACTGTTCTCCATAGTGGCTGTATCAATTTACATGCCCACCAACAGTGCAGGAGGGTTCCCTTTTCTCCACACCCTCTCCAGCATTTATTGTTTGTAGATTTTTTGATGATGGCCATTCTGACCAGTGTGAGATGATATCTCATTGTAGTTTTGATTTGCATTTCTCTAATGATTAATTATGTTGAACATTCTTTCATGTGTTTGTTGGCAATCTGTATGTCTTCTTTGGAGAAATGTCTATTTAGGTCTTCTGCCCATTTTTGGATTGGGTTGTTTGTTTTTTTGATATTGAGCTGCGTGAGCTGCTTGTAAATTTTGGAGATTAATCCTTTGTCAGTTGCTTCATTTGCAAATATTCTCTCCCATTCTGAGGGTTGTCTTCTCGTCTTGTTTATGGTTTTCTTTGCTGTGCAAAAGCTTTTAAGTTTCATTAGGTGCCATTTGTTTATTTTTGTTTTTATTTCCATTTCTCTGGGAGGTGGGTCAAAAAGGATCTTGCTGTGATTTATGTCATAGAGTGTTCTGCCTATGTTTTCCTCTAAGAGTTTGATAGTGTCTGGCCTTACATTTAGGTCTTTAATCCATTTTGAGTTTATTTTTGTGTATGGTGTTAGGGAGTGTTCTAATTTCATTCTTTTACATGTAGCTGTCCAGTTTTCCCAGCACCACTTATTGAAGACGCTCTCTTTTCTCCACTGTATATTCTTGCCTCCTTTATCAAAGATAAGGTGACCATATGTGCGTGGGTTTATCTCTGGGCTTTCTATCCTGTTCCATTGATCTATCTTTTTGTTTTTGTGCCAGTACCATACTGTCTTGATTACTGTAGCTTTGTAGTATAGTCTGAAGTCAGGGAGCCTGATTCCTCCAGCTCCGTTTTTCGTTCTCAAGATTGCTTTGGCTATTCGGGGTCTTTTGTGTTTCCATACAAATTGTGAAATTTTTTGTTCTAGTTCTGTGAAAAATGCCAGTGATAGTTTGATAGGGATTGCATTGAATCTGTAGATTGCTTTGGGTAGTATAGTCATTTTCACAATGTTGATTCTTCCAATCCAAGAACATGGTATATCTCTCCATCTATTCGTATCATCTTTAATTTCTTTCATCAGTGTCTTATAATGTTCTGCATACAGGTCTTTTGTCTCCCTAGGTAGGTTTATTCCTAGATATTTTATTCTTTTTGTTGTAATGGTAAATGGGGGTGTTTTCTTAATTTCACTTTCAGATTTTTCATCATTAGTGTATAGGAATGCAAGAGATTTCTGTGCATTAATTTTGTATCCTGCTACTTTACCAGATTCATTAATTAGCTAGAGTAGGTTTCTGGTAGCATCTTTAGGATTCTCTATGTATAGTATCATGTCATCTGCAAACAGTGACAGCTTTACTTCTTCTTTTCCAATTTGGATTCCGTTTATTTCTTTTTCTTCTCTGATTGCTGTGGCTAAAACTTCCAAAACTATGTTGAATAATAGTGGTCAGAGTGGGCAACCTTGTCTTCTTCCTGATGTTAGTGGAAACGGTTTCAGTTTGTCACCATTGAGAACGATGTTGGCTGTGGGTTTGTCATATATGGCCTTTATTATGTTGAGGAAAGTTCCCTCTATGCCTACTTTCTGGAGGGTTTTTATCATAAATGGGTGTTGAATTTTGTCAAAAGCTTTCTCTGCATCTATTGAGATGATCATATGGTATTTCTCCTTCAATTTGTTAATATGGTATATCACATTGATTGATTTGCGTATACTGAAGAATCCTTGCATTCCTGGGATAAACCCCACTTGATCATGGTGTTTGATCCTTTTAATGTGCTGTTGATTCTGTTTGCTAGTATTTTGTTGAGGATTTTTGCATCTATGTTCATCAGTGATATTGGCCTGTAGTTTTCTTTCTTTGTGACATCTTTGGTTTTGGTATCAGGGTGATGGTGGCCTCGTAAAATGAGTTCGGGAGTGTTCCTCCCTCTGCTATATTTTGGAAGAGTTTGAGAAGGATAGGTGTTAGCTCTTCTCTAAATGTTTGATAGAATTCGCCTGTGAAGCCATCTGGTCCTGGGCTTTTGTTTGTTGGAAGATTTTTTTTTTTTAATATTTTAATGAGATTTTACATTCTTTTTATGTATGTATGTATGTATGGCTGTGTTGGGTCTTCGTTTCTGTGCGAGGGCTTTCTCTAGTTGTGGCAAGCGGGGGGCACTCTTCATCGCGGTGCACGGGCCTCTCACTATCGCGGCCTCTCGTTGCAGAGCACAGGCTCCAGACGTGCAGGCTCAGTAATTGTGTCTCACGAGCCGAGTTGCTCCACGGCATGTTGGATCTTCCCAGACCAGGGCTCGAACCCGCATCCCCTGCATTGGCAGGCAGATTCTCAACCACTGCGCCACCAGCGAAGCCCCTGGAAGATTTTTAATCACAGTTTCAATTTCAGTGCTTGTGATTGGTCTGTTCATATTTTCTGTTTCTTCCAGGTTCAGCCCCAGAAGGTTGTGCATTTCTAAGAATTTGTCCATTTCTTCCAGGTTGTCCATTTTATTGGCATATAGTTGCTTGTAGTAATCTCTCATGATCCTTTGTATTTCTGCAGTGTCCGTTGTTACTTCTCCTTTTTCATTTCTAATTCTATTGATTTGAGTCTTCTCCCTTTATTTCGTGATGAGTCTGGCTAATGGTTTATCAATTTTATCTTCTCAAAGAACCAGCTTTTAGTTTTATTGATCTTTGCTATCGTTCCCTTCATTTCTTTTTCATTTATTTCTGATCTGATCTTTATGATTTCTTTCCTTCTGCTAGCTTTGGGGTTTTTTTGTTCTTCTTTCTCTAATTGCTTTAGGTGTAAGGTTAGGCTGTTTATTTGAGATGTTTCTTGTTTCTTAAGGTAGGATTGTATTGCTATAAACTTCCCTCAGAACTGCTTTTGCTGCATCCCATAGGTTTTGGGTCGTCGTGTTTTCATTATCATTTTTTTCTAGGTATTTTTTGATTTCCTGTTTGATTTCTTCAGTGATCTCTTGATTATTAAGTAGTGTATTGTTTAGCCTCCATGTGTTTGTATTTTTTACAGATATTTTCCTGTAATTGATATCTAGTCTCATAGCGTTGTGGTCAGAAAAGATACTTGATATGGTTTCAATTTTCTTAAATTTACCAAGGCTTGATTTTTGACCCAAGATATGATCTATCCTGGAGAATGTTCCATGAGCACTTGAGAAGAATGTGTATTCTGTTGTTTTTGGATGGAATGTCCTACAAATATCATTTAAGTCCATCTTGTTTAATGTATCATTTAAAGCTTGTGTTTCCTTATTTATTTTCATTTTGGATGATCTGTCCATTGGTGAAAGTGGGGTGTTAAAGTTCCCTACTATGATTGTGTTACTGTCAATTTCCCCTTTTATGGCTGTTAGTGTTTGCCTTATATATTGAGGTGCTCCTATGTTGGGTGCATAAATATTTACAATTGTTATATCTTCTTCTTGGATTGATCCCTTGATCATTATATAGTGTCCTTCTTTGTCTCTTGTAATAGTCTTTATTTTAAAGTCTATTTTGTCTGATATGAGAATTGCTACTCCAGCTTTCTTTTGATTTCCATTTGCATGGAATATCTTTTTCCATCCCCTCACTTTCAGTCTGTATGTGTCCCTAGGTGTGAGGTGGGTCTCTTGTAGACAGCATATATACGGGTCTTGTTATTGTATCCATTCAGCCAGTCTGTGTCTTTTGGTTGGAGCATTTAATCCATTTACATTTAAGGTAATTATCGATATGTATGTTCCTATTACCATTTTCTTAATTGTTTTGGGTTTGTTATTGTAGGTCTTTTCCTTCTCTTGTGTTTCCTGCCTAGAGAAGTTCCTTTAGCATTTGTTGTAAAGCTGGTTTGGTGGTGCTGAATTCTCTTAGCTTTCGCTTGTCTGTAAAGGTTTTCATTTCTGTCAAATCTGAATGAGATCCTTGCTGGGTAGAGTAATCTTGGTTGTAGGTTTTTTTCTCCTTCATCACTTTAAATATGTCCTGCCACTCCCTTCTGGCTTGCAGAGTTTCTGCTGAAAGATCAGCTGTTAACCTTATGCCCCCCAGGTTTTTGCTCCTTCACATATTAGCTGTGATGCCTTGGGATAACAAGGTATTGCATAGCAAGATGAAGCTCTGCTCAGCTGGAAAAATCTTATTCGTTTTTTGAGGAGGAGCTGGGGGAGGGCTCATGTGGCATCTCCATAGGGGCTGTTCAATTACTTTAACTTGAATAAGCTTGACTCAGAAAAAGTTATCCTTTGTAAATATTTTATAAGCTGAAATAATACATCTTTTATGAGTCCCCAAAGCCACCAATCTGTTGACAAAACCCAGCAATTTGTATAAATACAGGATAGAAGGAGGGGTTCCTGATGCCACTGAAGAGGGTTGGCTCCTCCTTTGAGATACCAACATTGTTTGTGTCTTAAAGATCCCAAATACCTAAATTTTACCCACCAGCATGACTGGTTCCTCTCTGAGAAGAGCAAAAAACAACCAAACTTTTCTGAAGCAATTATACATAACTGGAAGAACAAAGGGACGAGTAACAAAACCTAATGTAAATATCAGGTCATTCTGGATGGTTTTCTGAATGACAACCGATGGGTGGAGAAGACTCAAAAGTTTTTGTTTTTCCACACTAAAATCTAATACTGTTTAATATTAGATCTTGTCATTATTGTTAATATTGTTGAAGGTAGTCTCCTCAGTTTGATACTCAAGACCAAATCCTACTACTGTTTCTTCCAACATGAACCCCTACACACCAGCTCATCTTGATTACTGCTCATTTCAGACCATCCATACAAATTCTATGCCTTTCCATGGCCATAGGATGATAGAGCTGTAAGGGAAGGCGGAGATCACCTAACCCAGTTCTTCACTTTATGAATGAAGACCCTGATGTCCTACAGCCCATGAAATGAATTTCTGGCAGTTTCCAGAACCCAGATCTGTCACTTTCCATTCTTGTTCCTTTTATACCACATCATTCATCCTTCCTCTTTCTTCTGATTTTGCTTATTGAAATTCCATCTATTCTTCAAGACCTAAGATAAATGTCACCTCCTTCATTATGACCAACCAGCAGAAATCCATCCTTCTTTGCCCACACTCAGTCTGTAACTTGCTGTATGTTTGTGATCCTTAGCTCCCTTATTGGATTTAAACATTTCAAAGCCAATGATGCTATCTGACTCAATGTACATCCAGTAAAATGCCATCCACACAGGAAGCTCTCCAAGCATTTTTGTCAAAAAAATGATTGAACAAAGGAATATGACATAGCAAATTGAAGCCTTGGCTTTTAAATCTATAATATGAGAAAAATGGATGCATGAAAGTGCAAAAAATGTAAGCCATAATCCAATGCATTTTGGTCTCCTTGAATAAAAGCCTCCACATTCATTTCAAGGTTTGTTAGTGATATTTTTTAAAAAAAACAATAATTTCATCCCTCCTTGTTAAGCCTTTCCTTTCATTAGAACAAGCAGAAGGGAATTAGTGAATTATAGCAGAGACCAAGCTATTAGGGATTTAAAGATTAAGTTTGGAAATCCATGTGTCTCTTAAAATATGAGGAGTGCCAGTTCAGCTGAGTGCAGAAGGGCAGCCAGCCAAAAAGATCCAGTCAAGTTAAAATGAAAAAGAGTTGGTTAGTTTTTGCCAGTGGATGTTTAAATGGATGATAATCCATCATCCAATTCTTCTGTCCTGGTATGGTTTATTAAGTAAATGTTTATTATACTCAACTCCATTTCAAACTAGGGTTGTAGGGTAACTTTTCAAAAGCAGAAATTTCGTATAAGATGGGTTTAGCTTAAAAGAGACAAAATCACCAGTATATTTCTATTTTAAAATATGTTCTTTACATGGGGCTCAAAGGATGGTTAGAAAGTAAAACTTATTCCCCAAATGAGAGTTAGCCCTGAGGAAAATTCCGGCATATAAACACACAAAATTCCCTCATAGAGAACCTACTAGTAATTTTTTAAATGGGAGGGGTTGGATAGAAAGAAAGAAAAAAAGAAAAAGACATTAACAGGTCTTTCATGTTTTTGACCTTAAGAGTCAAAAGTATGGAAGTTTATCACAGGCAGTATTTAGTGGCCACAGGGATAAATAGATATTCGGGCACTTACCTCAATTAAATTCACTTCTATGCAACAAATAGTTATTAAGTATTTGTTATATCTAAATCAGTGTGCTGACTAGGAAAGATGTGGTCAATAAAGATGATTACAAATAATTCCTATCATCAGATTAAGCAGAGATTTCAGGTACTGTGGATACTATTTATCTATCAGCTGATCTGAGTATCAACCCTCTCCCCATTTACAGACTTTAGCGCTGGTTCCTTAGGGGGAGAAGAGATCTGAATTACCTGGATAAATTTCTATTCACCATTTAACTGATTTAATTTGGCTTCCTAGAACTTATGGTTCATTATTTGGCCTAAATCCAAGTGTTTTCTCTAAATCTATCTTAAAGACACTTCCAGAAATAAAACATTGGGTAGTTCTGGGCTCTCAAGACATCATTTAAGACATTTATATATTTCAATAACATTTACTCATATGTTGTATTTTACTGAATTCTATGAAATGTTTTAAAATTATACTCATTTAAAAACTAATGGAGAGTAATATTGTTTCTAGAAAGTAAATTGAAACAAATCAAACTTAAGGGGCATCTTGGGCAAAATTTTATCAGAATGTTAGCTTCTTCAAAAATTATTAAGTAATAAATAGAAGTTGAGCCATTTTCTGCTTCCCAACTAGAATGTCTACTCCTCAAGGGTAGGTACTTTTATATATCTCTGTAAACTTAATGAGGCCCTAGTACAATGCCTGATAGCCATTAGGCACTCAGTAATGTATGTTGATGAATGAATTAACTGATTAATGCGAAATGTGATCTTGTAGCATTTGGACATTTTCACTTCTTAAATTTAAATTACCCAGAAAGGTAAGCAAAGGTAGAGAATGACTCAGTAATATAGAACAATCCAAGAACACAGGCAGCTGTTTCCCAGGGCAGAAGGGAGAAGTTACATTCTGAGAAAAATTTCTAGGGGAGGATAGTAACTGACAACAGGGGCTAGTCTATGCAATCTCCCAATGACATCCTATAGGATGCACCAGTTATAGATTTCTCCCCAGAGGTGTTTACCCCATAGAAACCTCACCACCAAAAGCTGTGGCCAATAACCTGATATCCTGGAAAACTGTCCAATATACTAAGCAGACCTATCCAATTCTGAAGAGTCAACGAGATTTATTGCCAAGAATTCCTTTGCAAAACTTAGAGGACATATCCTTCTCATATTTTGCCCTCCTTGGTGAGATATTTAAATAAACACATAGTTTCATTCCTGGACTCACTAGCTGGGTATTCTTTGAAACTTCACTTACAGACCACTCAGAGGAACAGAGTGACCTCCATGAAAGCTCAGTCTTGGAACTCTGTGAGGAGGGTAATCACAAGATTAGTGTTTTCCCTATTTAAAACTAATTTAAAACTAAAAATAGCTGCAAAAGGCTCTACTTATCTTAGAGGGGGGTGGCAGGCTGGCAAGGGGCAGGGATTATACTGCTAGAGAACATCCACAAAAAATTCTCCAATATTTCAGGATTAAGTACATTACTCGGGGACTATGAAGTAGCATTTCATGTGCCATGTGTGTTGTTTTATCAATAAAATGTGTGCTTAATCTATTTCTTTTGGGGCCATAAAAGAAATTATTTTCAAATATTCACATTTTGATATTTAATATTTTGGCAAGATTTTGCACACTTAAAAGATCATTGGTTTATTTGCCAAATAGTCCCATTTATTACTTCCATTTTATGGGGAACATGAAGGAACTCAATTGACTTTACCAAGGTCACCAGCTAAGCAATGATAAGAAACCTGAGAGTGAATCCTTTCTGCTTCCAAATATTTTCAAAGTTGGTTCATGTAAAGAAAAAAATTTGTATGATGAAAGAGCACTTCTGGGAATGAAAAAGAGAAACCTTGTCTCTCAATGCCTACAGGTCTAAACTAGTTCCAAAGATAAAGCTTTTATTTTAGGTAATGAGCTCAAATTAATCATTACTTTAACTGGATATTTTCTTCATTTTATCCAGAACTTGGAAAAACAAATGAAATAATCACAAAAGCACAATTTTATAAAATATGCCCTTAATAACCTAATTTTTAATGGCAGAGTTTTGTGTTTGGTATGCATATTTACACAACTTAGTGTCTCAGTGAGGTACACATGTAAAATATTCCTCCTGCATTGAAATCGTTATCAAGTCAATATTTGTCAAAAGCTTGTTAGTCAGGTACTAGTCTCATCTTCTCATTTAGTTCTTGTAAAAACCCCTGTGGGGAAGATGTTATTAATAGCACGCCCATATTACAGATGAGAAATGAGGTATAAAAAAGTTAAGTCACTTTCCCAAGGTCACAAAGTGAATGAGGGTTGGAGGCCAAAGGTAAACAGGCTGAGTATCCAAAACAAAGCAAAACTTAGTATATTAAGTCAACCTCACAGTCCTGTGAAAGGCTCCGTTTTGGCCCATAAAATCTTTTTTCCAGGTGGTTTCTTAAAAATAATAATAACAACAACAGAAATGTCAGGAGAATGTTGATTCAATTTAGTATTTCTAGAAAACACTATTTCTATTTCTAGAGTTTGTCTTATTTATAGTTTTTGCTATTGGTTTGATTCCTGGGGCTATTCTGTAGATAGGCAAGCGTTCCATGGCAAACTGAATTCAAATTCTCACTTTGCCTCACACTGGCCATGGGACCTGAGACATATTATCTAAGTTCTTCAAGTCTCTTTCATATTTGTGTTCAGTAAATTGTTCCCAAATTTCTAGCTATAAATGCTTTTTTTAGGACTAAAAGGGTATCTGGAGATTAACTAGTCTAAACTTCTCAATTTACAAGTAAAGAAAGTGAGGCCTAGAGGAATGAATGGACTTTAAAAAGCCTCTCAGCCAGCTACTTGCAGGACAAGTAAAGAACCCAAGCTGCCAGACGTGTGCTCTTTCACTATTCCGTGCTATCTCAAGTAGATTAATATATGATCGATGATCTCTGCCACCAGGAGGAATTTTCTCCGGTGGATATTGCATGATTATTTTTATGTGTAACCAGAGTTACAGTGCTGGGCAGAGAGGTGGGTGTAGCTAAAAGTCTTTTCACTGCCTATGAGTTTTAAGCTCTAGTAAATGTAGAGTCTCTTGTTGCCATTTGTGTGACTCCCATTTGCCAATTTGGATCCATAACACTTCAGCTGCTCTCTAAAAGTTATGCAAATATCATTTTGGTGGCTTCCCTGTCTTCTGAAGCTTTGCTGCAGACTTGAATGAGTCATCATGCTTCACAGATTTCCCCTCAGTTAAACATCTCCATGGAGTATCTCCATGGAGATTACCATGGGGAGCAATTGCTTATGATTACTCCTGCCAACTGACTCCTAAAATGCATTGAGATCTCTGTGGCATGGCCCAGGGCTCTCTACTTGGCTCTGATATATTCAAAGTTTTAGCATTAACGTGGATAAAGATATAGAAGGCTTGCTGAGCCAATGTATGGATGACACAGAGATGGGGAGCACAATGAATATGATAATGAGGGAGTCAGATTATAAAAAGCCTAGAATGATGGACCAAATGGAATACAATGAAATCAAGAAAGAGAAATGTTAAATTCTTAGACTGGGGTGCAAAATTTTAAAACTGTACAAGAGCAGAATGGGAATTTACGTTTGACATAACATTTGACATAACATGGCATAGGTAAATTTCTACCTTGGTATAGATAAAAATGCCTGAGAGTTTCAGCTGACTGTGAATTTGGTATGAGTCAACAGTTATGTGGTGGCAAAAAAGATCGTTTCATCTTGGGCTGCCTTATAACATGTGCTTTTCAGAACGAAATAAATCATAATTTGGTTTTACTCATTTTAGTCAGCCACATATGGGCTATTATTTTCCTTTCTATGCAGCAGGGACATAGTTAAACTGAAGAGCATTCAGAATGTTTGGTAAGAACAAGAGATGATTCAAAACTTATGACAAGATGAAGGGTGGTTGAAGGAAGTGGAGTTTTTTATCCTCGGGGAATCTGACATGTTAGCCTGACATAGTTTCATGGATGCTGGTAGAAGTTCATTACTCACAGCAATCATAGTACCCAGAGAATCAACACTTCTCTGCATCAGTTTCTTAGCCCAGTTCCCACAGGGCAATGCAAATCAGACCAGTTAATGCTTGCACACATAGTGGGCTGCCTTATAGGAGAGGAACCCCGAGTTAGGAAATCCCAATGTTTTATAATAGGCTACAAGCAAATCTGCCTAACCATCTTATTAGGGAAAAGGAGATATGATCTCTAAACAAATATCTTTGAAAAGAACAAAATGCTGTCAGTGACTTGGCTGGAAAGACATGCAAAAAGAGGAGGGATCCATGGAGAATTTTTGTTCAACAATAGCTATATCTCGAGGGTTGTCCTGTTAAAGAATATTAGAAATCTGTCACTTCAGAAGAAAAAAACAGTGTCCAATTAGTGAAAATTGCCAAAATACAAGTTTATAGTAGGTTAAAAAATATTTTATATAAAACAGAACAAGCTCAAAATGGGATGGACTCCTTAAGAAGTTAGGCATGTTGAGGCAGAAATCAGGCAGCCGTTTGTTGTGACTATTGAAGAAATATTCATATACCAGAGAAGTACTGAATTTAATGTTGTATTAAGCTTCTTCCAGCACTCCACTTATCAGAAAACAGAGGGAAAGAAAGAAGTGAGGAAACTAGGAAAAAATGCATGACAGAAAAGGATAAAGGGTACTTTCAAACTTGAAATACTTCATTGTATAACTTCTGAAGTCCTATCTATGTCCTAAGAGGACCCAGACATCTCTTTGATAAACCAGAGACAGGGCTGTATCCAAAGCGTTTATGAACTTTATGTTGTAATCTCCCTTGGTGGGTCTCTTCAGCTAAGAAAAACAGCTCAAAAGTCTCTTTGGAAATAAAGAAACTTTGAAGGCTTATCCTAGATTGATTATCCTTTGTCTAGAGAAAGAGAATCTTTGCTAAGGAATCCTTTATAATCTACCTGGAAATACTTCTGGCTGTCCAGATGTCTAAACTGGAGCTTGGGAATATCCCAAAGGAAAATATGTTGTCCATAGGGTTGTTTTAAAGAAACACACAAGTGTCTTCCCCCCTCCAAAAAAAAAGAGATTATTTAAGAATAATTCTCATGTCAATTAGCAAAAGGACATTTTTCACTTCATAGATTTATTAACTGCTCATGCTCATTCTGTTTGAATTCATGTGCACACACACCACATATGTAAGATGACACAACTATGGGTGGAGATATGACTGTGGATATGCCATTTGACCTCTTTGCCTCTCTATTTCTTTATATGAAAAGTAAGGGGGGTTGAAATAGATGACAGCAGTGTTTCTTTCCAGCTTTGCAAACTCTAAAGAATCCAGGAAGAACTGCTTTCTTAAAAGCTGGCTAAAATTCAGAGCTCTAAGAATGTAATAGGGCATAGAAGAAAATAATGGAAATCTTAGAAGAAAAAAAGTGGAAATTCCCTTTGAAAGATGGTTTAAGGGAATCTCTCTGAGGCTAAAGCATAGACAAATCAATCAGGATACTGGAAAAGTCTATGGGACGGAATTATATAAGAATATCTTGTGGTGTTTGTTGTGACAAGACATAAGTATAGTTTATGGCAGGAAACTGGAAGTGAAAGTTCCATTCTATTATAAATTCAGCAGGGAATCCTATTCTAAAAAGTGACTTTGGTAAGGGCCCCAGACTGGCTGAAAGGTTGGGTGCTGACTCATCAGGCCAGAGCAAGCTGTAAGGATGGGGAGGACTTGCTCCTGAAGAGGTAGACACCTATCTGGAAAGAATTCATTTATTCTTTTAAGTAACAGGAGACACAAAGTTTAGACAGTCCTTATTTTGCATCTCAAAACAAGCAAATAACTAACCTCTTCTGGCGCGGGCCAGTTTGATCCACATTACATATGCACATATAGGGATTTGAGCATATTTTCTGGAGATCACAGCTCTGCACTTTGTGATGAATCAATAATTGAGACATCCCCCTTTGCATAATTTGTCTCAGAAGACATACATCTCCAATCTCACAAATCAGGTAGAATTTATTCAATGCTTTGGAGCTTAAAATATTTTTTGAAAATAATTGTGTTTCAATATGTTTACATGTCAATTCTGAAAGCTGACATCTTCAAACTACAAGGATTTTTTAGATGATTTATGGTGGACAAGTAAAATTTCTCATCAAACCAAATTTATCAATATAATATAAAAGCTTCAGTGTTTCAGTAAAACGCTATGAAAGAGACAAGCCTCTTAGATAGCCTCATCCACCAGAGGGCAGACAGCAGAAGCAAGAAAAACTACAATCCTACAGCCTGCGGAACAAAAACCACATTCACAGAATGATAGACAAGATGAAAAGGCATAGGGCTATGTACCAGATGAAGGAACAAGATAAAACCCCAGAAAAACAACCAAATGAAGTGGAGATAGGCAAGCTTCCAGAAAAAGAATTCAGAATAATGATAGTGAAGATGATTCAGGACCTCAGAAAAAGAATGGAGGCAAAGATCGAGAAGATGCAAGAAATGTTTAACAAAGACCTAGAAGAATTAAAGAACAAAGACCTAGAAGAATTAAAGAACAAACAAACAGAGATGAACAATACAATAACTGAAATGAAAAATGCACTAGAAGGAATCAATAGCAGAATAACTGAGGCAGAAGAATGGATAAGTGACCTGGAAGACAGAATGGTGGAATTCACTGCCACAGAACAGAATAAAGAAAAAAGAATTAAAAGAAAAGAAGACAGCCTAAGAGACCTCTGGGACAACATTAAATGCAACAACATTCGCATTATAGGAGTCCCAGAAGGAGAAGAGAGAGAGAAAGGACCTGAGAAAATATTTGAAGAGATTATAGTCGAAAACTTCCCTAACATGGGAAAGGAAATAGCCACCCAAGTCCAGGAAGCACAGAGAGTCCCAGGCAGGATAAACCCAAGGAGAAACATGCTGAGACACATAGTAATCAAACTGACAAAAATTAAAGACAAAGAAAAATTATTGAAAGCAGCAAGGGAAAAATGACAAATAACATACAAGGGAACTCCCATAAGGTTAACAGCTGATTTCTCAGCAGAAACTCTACAAGCCAGAAGGGAGTACCATGATATATTTAAAGTCATGAAAGGGAAGAACCTACCACCAAGATTACTCTACCCGGCAAGGATCTCATTCAGATTCGATGGAGAAATCAAAAGCTTCACAGACAAGCAAAAGCTAAGAGAATTCAGCACCACCAAACCAGCTCTACAACAAATGCTAAAGGAACTTCTCTAAGTGGGAAACACAAGAGAAGAAAAGGACCTACAAAAACAAACCCATAACAATTAAGAAAATGGTCATAGGAACATACATATCGATAATTACCTTAAACGTAAATGGATTAAATGCTCCAACCAAAAGACACAGGCTTGCTGAATGGATACAAAAACAAGACCCATATATACGGTGTCTACAAGAGACCCACTTCAGACCCAGGGACACATACAGACTGAAAGTGAGGGGATGGAAAAAGATATTGCATGCAAATGGAAATCAAAAGAAACCTGGAGTAGCAGTACTCATATCAGATAAAATAGACTTTAAAATAAAGAATGTTACAAGAGACAAGGAAGGACACTACATAGTGATCAAGCGATCAATCCAAGAAGAAGATATAACAATTATAAATATATATGCACCCAACATAGGAGCACCTCAATACATGAGGCAAGTGCTAACAGCTATAAAAGAGGAAATCGACAGTAACACAATAATAGTGGGGACTTAAACACCTCACTTACACCAATGGACAGATCATCCAAACAGCAAATTAATTAGGAAACACAAGCTTTAAATGACATAACAGACCAGATAGATTTAATGGATATTTATAGCACATTCCATCCAAAAACAGCAGATTACACTTTCTTCTCAAGTTCACATGGGACATTCTCCAGAATAGATCACATCTTGGGTCACAAATCAAGCCTCAGTAAATTTAAGAAAACTGAAATCATATCAAGCATCTTTTCTGACCACAATGCTATGAGATTAGAAATCAGTTACTGGGGAGAAAAACGTTAAAACACAAACACATGGAGGCTAAACAATACGTTACTAAATAACCAAGATATCACTGAAGAAATCAAAGAGTAAATCATAAAGTACCTAGAGACAATTTACAACGAAAGCACAATGATCCAAAACCTATGGGATGCAGCAAAAGCAGTTCTAAGAGGGAAGTTTATAGCAGTACAAGCCTACCTCAAGAAACAAGAAAAATCACAAATAAACAATCTAACCTTACACCTAAAGGAACTACAGGAAGAAGAACAAACAAAACCCAAAGGTAGTAGAAGGAAAGAAATCATAAAGGTCAGAGCAGAAATAAATGAAATAGAAACAAAGAAAACAATAGCAAAGATCAATAAAACTAAAAGCTGGTTCTTTGAGAAGATAAACAAAATTGATAAACCATTAGCCAGACTCATCAAGAAAAAGAGGGAGAAGACTCAAATCAACAGAATTAGAATTGAAAAAAGAGAAGTAACAACTGATACTGCAGAAATACAAAGCATCCTAAGAGACTACTACAAGCAACTCTATGCCAATAAAATGGACAACCTGGAAGAACTGGACAACTTCTTAGAAAGATATAACCTTCCAAGACTGAACCAGGAAGAAATAGAAAATATGAACAGACCAATCACAAATAATGAAATTGAAACTGTGATTAAAAATCTTTCAACAAACAAAAGTCCAGGGCCAGATGGCTTCACAGGTGAATTCTATCAACCATTTAGAGAAGAGCTAACACCCATCCTTCTCAAACCCTTCCAAAAAATTGCAGAGGAAGGGACACTCCCAAGTTCATCCTATGAGGCCACCATCACCCTGAGCCCCAAACCAGACAAAGATACTACAAAAAATGAAAATTACAGATCAATATCACTGATGAATATAGATGCAAAAATCCTCAACAAAATACTAGCAAACAGAATCCAACAACACATTAAAAGGATCATACACAATGAGCAAGTGGGATTTATCCCAGTGATGCAAGGATTCTTCAATATATGCAAATCAATGTGATACACCATATTAACAAATTGAAGAAGAAAAACCATATGATCATCTCAATAGATGCAGAAAAAGCTTTTGACAAAATACAACACCCATTTATGATAAAATCCCTCCAGAAAGTGGGCATAAAGGGAACCTACTTCAACATAATAAAGGCCATATATGACAAACCCACAGCAAACATCATTCTCAATGGTGAAAAACTGAAAACATTTCCTCTAAGATCAGGAACAAGACAAGGATGTTCACTCTCACCACTATTATTCAACATAGTTTTAGAAGTCCTAGCCACAGCAGTCAGAGAAGAAAAAGAAATAAAAGGAATCCAAATTGGAAAAGAAGAAGTAAAACTGTCACTGTTTGCAGATGACATGATACTATACATAGAGAATCCTAAAGATGCCACCAGAAAACTACTAGAGCTAACAATGCATTTGGTAAAGTTGCAGGATACAAAATTAATGCACAGAAATCTCTTGCATTCCTATACACTAATGATGAAAAATCTGAAAGAGAAATTAAGGAAACACTGCCATTTACCATTGCAACAAAAAGAATAAAATACCTAGGAATAAACCTACCTAGGGAGACAAAAGACCTGTATGCAGAAAACTATAAGACAGTGATGAAAGAAATTAAAGATGATAAAAACAGATGGAGAGATATACCATGTTCTTGGATTGGAAGAATCAACATTGTGAAAATGACTCTACTACCCAAAGCAATCTACAGATTCAATACAATCCCTATCAAATTACCAATGGCATTTTTTACAGAACTAGAAGAAAAATTCTTAAAAGTTGTATAGAGACACAAAAGACCCCGAATAGCCAAAGCAGTCTTGAGGGAAAAAAACAGAGCTGGAGGAATCAGACTCCCTTACTTCAGACTATACTACAAAGCTACAGTAATCAAGACAATATGGTACTGGCACAAAAACAGAAATATAGATCAATGGAACAGTATAGAAAGACCAGAGATAAACCCACGTACCTATGGTCAACTAATCTATGACAAAGGAGGTAAGGATAAACAATGGAGAAAAGACAGTCTCTTCAATAAGTGGTGCTGGGAAAACTGGACAGGTACATGTAAAAGAATGAAATTAGAACACTCCCTAACACCATACACAAAAATAAACTCAAAATGGATTCGAGACCTAAATGTAAGACCGGACACTATAAAACTCTTAGAGGAAAACATAGGAAGAATACTCTGACATAAATGACAGCAAGATCTTTTTTGATCCACCTCCTAGAGTAATGGAAATAAAAGCAAACATAAACAAATGGGACCTAATGAAACTTAAAAGCTTTTGCAAAGCAAAGGAAACAACAAACAAGACGAAAAGACAACCCTCAGAATGGGAGAAAATATTTGCAAATGAATCAATGGACAAAGGATTAATCTCCAAAATATATAAACAGCTCGTGCAGCTCAATATGAAAAATCAAACAGCCTAATCAAAAAATGGGCAGAAGACCTAAATAGACATTTCTCCTAAGAAGACATACAGATGGCCAAGAAGCACGTGAAAAGCTGCTCAACATCACTAATTATTAGAGAAATGCAAATCAGAACTACAATGAGGTATCACCTCACACCACTTAGAATAAGCATCATCAGAAAATCTACAAACAACAATGCTGGAGAGGGTGTGGAGAAAAGGGAACCCTCTTGCGCTGTTGGTGGGAATGTAAATCGATACAGCCACTGTGGAGAACAGTATGGAGGTTCCTTTAAAAGCTAAAAATAGGGCTTCCCTGGTGGCGCAGTGGTTGAGAATCTGCCTGCTAATGCAGGGGACACGGGTTTGAGCCCTGGTCTGGGAAGATCCCACATGCCGCGGAGCAACTAGGCCTGTGAGCCACAACTACTGAGCCTGTGCATCTGGAGCCTGTGCTCCGCAACAAGAGAGGCCACGATAGTGAGAGGCCCACGCACCACGATGAAGAGTGGCCCCCGCTTGCCACAACTAGAGAAAGCCCTCGCACAGAGACGAAGACCCAACGCAGCCAAATATAAATAAATAAATAAATAAATAAATAAAATTTAAAAACTAAAAATAGAACTACCATATGACCCAGCAATCCCACTACCGGGCATATACCCAGAGAAACCCATAATTCAAAAAGACACATGCACCCCACTGTTCATTGCAGCACTATTTACAATAGCCAGGTCATGGAAGCAACCCAAATACCCATTGACAGATGAATGGATAAAGAAGATGTGGTACATATATACAATGGAATATTACTCAGCCATAAAAATGAACGAAATTGGGTCATTTGTAGAGACATGGATGGATCTAGAGACTGTCATACAGAGTGAAGTAAGTCAGAAAGAGAAAAACAAATATTGTATATTAACACATATATGTGGAACCTAGAAAAATGATACAGACGAACCGGTTTGCAGGGCAGAAATAGAGACACAGATGTAGAGAACAAACGTATGCACACCAAGGGGGGAAAGTGGCGGAGTGGGGTGGTGGTGTGATAACTTGGGAGATTGGGATTGACATATATACATTAATATGTATAAAATTGATAACTATTAAGAACTTGCTATATAAAAAAATAAGTAAAATTCAAAAATTAAAAAAAAAACCACTATGAAATGAATTCAATAAAAAACAAACTTGGATACATATTTTTTTCCTGCATACATAAGGATCTGCTCTAATTTCTGCCTCTAAAAGCTGTTGCTTATTTTGTTTCAGCTTTAACCCTTAAATATAGTAAAAGAATGATCTCACTTGGAATGTTCATTAGTTTAACAGCAGGAGTCAAGTTAATCTCCTTCAAACCCCATATTAGACTTACTTTACAGTATTTAAGATGCTTTAATAAAGATGTCTCTTGGAGGGAGAAATGTTGATCTAGAACTTGGGGTCTCTTGGGAGAACAAACCAGTCAGAGGCCAGACTGAGAATGAGTGTGCCACATTTTTCTGAATCAGAAGTCAGCTCTATTCTAGAGTGACCTTGGAAAAGTAATTTTTGTCATCCTGGGATGCAGATATACATGATAGAGGGCAGCTGCACTCATTATAAATATCCTGTAAGGTAGGCAAAATGCTGTACTGTAACTCCTGTAGCCAGGAAAGAGAGGGCTTCTGTGACCTTTTGAGAATATGCTGTTCACCCCAAGGAGCCCTGAGGAATTAAAACAGAGAGTTAGCACTTCTCACAGGAGGGATCAATTTACCCTGAACAGCCCAAAGCATTTTATCACCTGTTCTGGTCTCTTGCTCTGGACGATGGAGGGTGGAGAACGGGGGACCCAGCGAGGGGGTGGTTGAAGAAGGAGCAGTAATCTGAGAAGGAAAAACAAAAATAGAGAGGAGGATAAAGGGAGGAAAGAAAGAAGAGCAGGCTTTGGGAGGCCCTGTGGCACTTACTGGCAGTCGTATTCTCAAAAGCCTCGTGGAGGGCTATTTCAGTCTGTTCCCGTTATAGAAGCAGATCCTAGCGTGGCCCCGAGGGAGGGTACTGAAACCGGCCTTGACCACCACTCCTCGTGTCACTTTCTTTCTCAAGAATCTACAGTGATTCTTGAGAAAGAAATCACTTTCATTTTGACTCTTAGGACCTTTGGATGTTCAGCTCCACCCTCATCCTGCCTCTGTGAGTTCCAGCTACCCTTCCGGCTACCTTCTCAGCCAGGCTGCCCTCCTCCCTAAAAGCCCCACAGCCACACCTCCTTCTCCTCTTCTGTGGCTTTCCCTCCTCTCTTCCGTTGCACGTATCTAAAACACGTCCATCCTCTTAGGTCAAGATAGAATTTATTTTAGAATAATAACTTACATTGCATAAAGCTTTATACCAAGCACTTAAACATGTACCATCCTCACCTGAGCCGTTGTTTCCTGGGACATTTCCTTGACTATCTGGGCCCACATCCACCTCTCCCATATTCTATCTCCTGAAGCACTTGTTCACTGACCCACCTCTACAGAATCAATCTCTAGGGAAGAGAAACTGAGGCGATAGAATGAACTAAGGAGGCAGAATGTTGACTCTTGCTATTTACTTTATATTTTTCCATATTGTTTCTACATTTTTACTGTGATCATATACACCTTTTATATTAAAATTAGTGGGGGGGGCATATATCTTTGTTAAGCTCCCAGATGATGCTGATGGTGTAGGAACCATAGTTTGCCACAGTCATTTGAACAATGATTCAGACACGTGTCTTCTTGCATTTCTCAGCTCTTCAATGAGGTAGAAAGTTACTCAAGAGCAAGAACTAGCCCTGCACTTTTCCTATCTCTCCAGTGCTAGAAATGCCAGACTCAAAGCAGGTGCTCAATAAATACCTGAATGGGTTTGAATAGACTCCCCATAAAAATAGGAAAAAAATTAAATAAGGATACACATGACATGGTACATTTGAAGAAAAAAGAAAACTTTATAATTAATGGGTTAAGGAAAGATGTAATAGTAAGACAGAAAAAATACTCAGGTGACTTAATAGAGCACAGGATGATCAGAGATCAGCATCAGTGTTTTGTTTTAGATCTAGAAGCAAAGGATCTTTGAAGGCATCAATTAACTTGTAGCATGAAGAAACTATGAGGTGGTTCTCTTTTTAACCTGGCTCATTCTTGAAGTGATGTGTTCAGTTATAAATTCTATAGCTAAAGAAGAAATCTGAGTAGTTGGGAAGAGTTAAGAATCAAAACGTATATACATTGCCAGTGGGAATGTAAAATAATGCGCTGCTTTGGGAAACAATCTCACAGTTCTTCAGAAAGTTAAACATAGAATTAACATATGGCCTAGCAAATCCACTCATAGGAATTTACTCAAGAGAATTGAAAACACATATCCATACAAAATTGTGTACAAATATGTTCATAGCAGCATTCTTCAGACTGGCCAACGGATTACCATGATAGATGATGAATAAACAAAATGTAGTATAACCAAACAACAGGACATTATTTGGCCATACAAAGAAATGAAATACTGATCATTTTACAACATGGATGAACCTGCTTTAAAAACATGCTAAGTGAAAGAAGCCAGACACAAAAGGCCATGTACTCTTTGATTCCATTAGTACGAAATGTCCAGAATTGGCAAATCCATAGATTAGAAATTACTGGATTAGAAATTATTGGGTCTGAGAGAAAGAGGGATGGGAAGTGACTGCTGGTGAGTATAGAATTCTGGAATTATATTGTGATGATGGTCACACAAAATTCTGTGAATATACTGAAAACCAATGAATTGTACATGTTAAGAGGCTAAATTTTATGGTATGTGAATTATATTTTAATAAAGCTGTTATTTTTTTTTTAATGAAAAAAAATCAAGAGGGAACATGGGGAGGGGGGAAATCTGGGCAGAAGGATGTCCAAAATATTAAAAAAAAAAAAAAAAGAGAGAGAGAGAGAGATACAGGGAGCTGGTTTACTAAGGGCTGTCTTTTTAGGCACAGTTGGTTTTTTTAACTTTTTTTAATGTAAAAAATGATGGCTAGCTGAGGAGAAAATTAGAAGACATAGACTATAAATACAACCTAAGGAGTTTAGATGCAGGTTTTTCCTATCAGTACAGAAGTTGGAATAAGAGGTTTTCATATCTCTCTTTTGGGGGGACTTAAACAGTGCTTAGAATAAGGTCTTACGTGTCAGAAAAATTTGTGGGAGCCCTTCCTGAAATGGGAGAGGGATGAATTACGTGACCTTTTGCGGTCTTTGCTCTCTTTCTCAGAACAGTTAGTCCTCAGTATTCGATGCCACTCTCTGCCTCCAGAGCACTGAAATAACAGAGGAGACGCTTCTGTTTCTTGAAAAGTTTTATTTGGTTTCTATTCAGTCATAAACACACATTCCTCTTAAGACTGTAAAAGTCTTCTCCTCTAAACAATTAACTTTTTATTTAAAAAAAAAGTTGAAGCAGTACTTGCAACCTATTATTTCAACCAATTGTGCAAAGAAAGTAAATTCAGGTTATGTATAGCTACCTCTACGCATGTTATTAATATGAATACCTAGAATGTACTTGGCCTGGTAAATAGTTTTAAAACCTCCATAAGCCTTTGAATTCAATTTTATTTGAAAAGTAAAATGACATCATCCTCACCCATATTTTCCAGGGATCAACCACCTCTTCTAAGCATTCCTATTGCCTTCCAGTGCTCTTTGCTTTAGGAGAAAACAAGTACCTGCTTTGGGTCCACTCAGCAACTTCTTCCTCATTCTCTGCCCAGGACCCAGATTCCCATGAAAATAAAACAAACTGGGAGACATGATTAGAACAAGGAAGTCTCTTTTGGCCCTGCCATCAGATTCAGATCAGATCATTTCTAGTCTTTTTCTCTGGTCAGGTCCGGTAGGGCTTCATTTTAGGCAAAGTCACTATAGATGTTCTCAGTTTCACCATCACACACATTCAACATTCATTCATTGAGTAAATATTGAAATTTAAACCTTCCTATTTTGGGTTAGGAATATAAACCTCCATTTCCAATATCCTCAAAAGTTCACTGAATAAATGGATTGTGGTTCTAGAACCAGATATGGTTATAATTTGAGTTGCTGAGAACGTTGACTAAAGAGAATCCTGCGCCAAGACATGAAGCATTTCTCTTCCTCAGGATGGATTCCTGCTCCTGTCCTGTTAAGCAAGGGCATGGTCAAACTGCCCTTTCTCCAGGCCTTCAAGTCCGTCAGCCCAGGTCGAGGTTGGCATGCTCCGATACGGGTCCAGAAGAATCCGGAAACACCTGACTATGAGGATGCCCAAGAAAATAAACAACAAAATCACAAAAACAAATGTGGTTTTCTGCTCCAGAGACATGCTAGAATCTGATGACACGTTCCCAAGGGGCACTAGGGGTGAAGGGACAGGCTGTCCTCCATCCATCGTCCAGGGAAGCTAGAGCACAGGGTCTTCCAGATTCCTTCTCTTCCATCATCAGCCTGCTGAGATCATGGTGGCTGCACCTTGAAGAAGCTGCAGAATAAAGAAAGGGAAGGAAAAAGAGTAAACACCAACGGGCAACTTTATTTCTAGGCTCACCATCATATTTTTCAGAGAAAAGAAGGAATCTCTAAACTTTCTGCAAGGGCTGGGCCAAAAGAAAGTCATGTAGTGATAGAAGAATAGATGCCTAGGCAGTGCCTACCATGTTCCCTCTTGTCTTTTCACATCCTATTGAGGACCCCTCCCTTTGATCCCTTCCATCCCCACTGGCTTACTAAAATCCCATTCTATGTCCATTTTCCCTCCAGCCCAAATGAAGCCAGAGCCTTTTTCTTTGTCTGTTCTCAACACAGCTGAAACAGGTATGCATTTTCAGGAAGTTCTTTATGAAAACACTACATAATCCAAATGGGAAATAGAAGAAAAATGAGGACCATTAACTGTGTACATTTACAACACAAAGATTGCTAAGTCTGTGAAGTTCAATGAAAACAGTGGCGAGTGGGTACAGAACCTTGTGAGCCTGTGTCAATGACTCCCTAGCCATAAGCTGGCTGACTAGTATAGCAATACCTGTTCAGTCCCTCCCTTCCCACCCCTGGTCTCCACTCAACGAGCGCCGTCGTGACACCCTGGACCAGTCTTCTCCAGCCTCGGCCTTTGTACAAGGCAAAGTATCAAGTCTTCTTCTCCTAGCTCAACATCTTATAATTCCTAGGCTTATCCCATAACTCAGGTTTTAGAACAGGTACACAATTCATTTGGGGGCTGCACTGATGGGCAACCATTCCAAGAAGATCCAGTAAATAACCTAGTCATCTCAATTCAAATTATCAGCCACATCTCCCTATAAATGAGTCTGGGGTCTCACTTCTTCACAGGGAAGCCACGACTAGAATGATTTAAAACTCAGTTTTAATTTGCAATTTTACCACCCTATGCTGATTACAAGGCAGATGCAAGGATATGGTTAACCCTCTTTGCAGCCTAATCACGTGTTTTGAGAGGCCTGCTAAAATATAAATATATACTCTTATTCTCTGATCCTTTCACCACCAACCCCTTTTAGATATACCAAATTGAGGAGAAAATAGAGATGAAAGCATTTTGAGAACTCTACAAATCTTTATAAACTGTAAGCCTCTCCCTTCCCAGCATATTGTGTGGTGCCCAAGTTCCTATTAAAATAATTTCATTTGGTCAAATCATCAAAGGTCTCTATTAAATTGCAGTATTTTACCAAGGAAAGTGACACATTAACACATTAGTAGGGATTTGTCTTTGAATGCTGTTCCTATTTGAAGGAGGGAGAAACGTGGTAGACAGAAAGGAAATTGAAGGAATATCTTGCCGGGAGTGAGGGGCTGCTAGAAAGGACATGTGGGAAGCAGACATGGGTACTAGGAGCAGATCGTCCAGCAGGAGAGTCCTGGGGAGGGATGAAGGAGACTGGGTAGAGATGAGAAGAGCAGGAGATAGTTATAAAGGGAGATGGAGATCCAGAGATCCAGAAGGAAATGCCAACTATTTCACAGTTTTGCCTGGGACTGATCGAAATCCCTAGAAAAGCCTGCTTGATTTGAAACCTGCAATCAGCTAATCAATAATTTACAAATTTGGAAAGCTCAACAGCATGTTTAAGTTAAAGGAAGCATCAGTATAATAAGATGCAGAAAGAGAAATACGTGTAATCACTTGGCCACCACAGTGCAAAAATATTCAAACACCTCTAAATTTTGTAAATGTCTGTCTTAGAGTAAAATGTCCCTTTTTGGTAGAAATGATTCTTAGGAAATGTTCACGATTGCTTTTACCTAAAAAATGAAATGTTTCTTTTAGATGAACAGCGGAATTTGGGCGAGTAAATTATTTCAAAAGATTTTGACACAACCATCATCAGTGTTAATAAAAATAAAAGGCAGTTATTTTAAGTATAAGAAGGACCTGAGTTACTCGTGACAGTATTTTAATCCTGACTGGCTTCCCCCATCACGCAGCACACCTGTCTTCCCTTTGCTGGGTCCATTTGTGTGTGCTCAGGAAATAAGGTCTAATTTTAATATGGACTAAGGAAACCTTAATTAAAAGATGCCTTTTTCAAAAGTCATATAATACATCCCTTTTCTCAAACCAAGCTCCCTGAACTCTGATGTGCACAAAGTGTTTATACCCTGAATCAATCACGAAGCCCTGTGTGAGCAGTCAATCCCAGCCACGGTCCTCTCACTATCAGCCACTCACTTTAGTTAATTTGCAAAGAAGCCCTCTCTTTCTTTCCCCATACTTCCTCTATACTGCGTCATGATTCATCATTCTAAGCTCAAGTCTTACCACTCCTCCCCTCAGAAAACCCACGTGCTCCCGTGTCCAAGACCCTAACCCACCCATTCACCCCCTTATGGACCCAATACCCTTGTATTCTGGACCACAAATTAGATCATATACTCTGACAGTGGAATTTTTCTAAGGTATTACTATATTTTCAAAATAAGTTCAAAAAGCAACAAAGATCAAATCACATTTGGTTTTGAGTAAAATGACCAGTGGACAAAAACAAACTTACACGTAATTGATCTGCAGACACCTAAGGAGAGCGTCCTGACTCTGTCTGCTCTGCAGCTCCACCTGACACCTGCTATTCCTTGAACACCTCCAGGTTTCCCACCTCTGAGCTTTGAGTCATGATGCTCTCTGCCTGATGCTCTCCTCCTCGCCCTATTCCCACCTTCGGCTTTCTCCCCCTCCCTTGGGGTCCACACCAAATCCCACCTCCTTGGTGGAGCCTCAGTCTCTCCCTTCACCCAAGGCACCAGGGCTTCCTGCTCTGTCCCCAGCAGCATTTCACCTGCATCCTGCGGCAGCACCTATTATAGGACGTGTCTCCACGGTGTTCGTCACCTTCCCCTTATTAAACAACAAGGTCCTTGAGGAATTCCTTGCTGCTCTGGGGTCACTGGCTCTCTAAATAGAGGTTGAAGCAAACCTCTGGCCCCTTAGCGTCCAGGGAACTGAATTCAAACTTGGAGGTGCTGGCTGATACAAAGAAGGGGAAAAAAAGCACGTGTCATCCAGCCTAACTGGGATGTCAGACCACTGTGTTTGAGATAGATCTTTGTTTCAAAGAATCACAAATAGTCTGGGCCACAATGACACTTTAATAGTCATAAAGCTCATGATTTAAGAAGCAGTTGTTTGGTTTTTTAAATTTTCTTTGGCCTCAGTGCTGATGGGTCCAAAATATAGAAATCAGCTGGAATTAAGCACTCTCCCTATGTTTAAGGGGTCAATCCTTTCTTACCTATATTGCTTTTTTGGTGGGGAAGGGTAGTCATTTGAAATATCCTAAATCCCATTGTCTTACATGGAAACTATCAATGTCAACACGTACCCATCTCAAGCTTGGGTCCTTCAGACTTTTCATCTCATTAGCATCTTATTTTACAATTTCACGGTAAGAAAAAATATTTTATCTGGAGAAAATCTATCTTAAAGCAATGACGTGTTTCTTTTCTTATTTTTCAAGTGGCAGCAACAGAATCAGTTCAGTGCATTTGCCCGCTTGTCCTGGGAAACCACACACAGGCATTTGATTTCACCGTCTCACTTCTGTGGTCCTCAACTCAGGCGCCCTCCCTCCCGCAATGAATTGCAATAACAGCTGCAGTATATGCAGTACATGTGCAGTCCTGCTTGGCACGTAGTAGGTGTTCAAGAAATAGGTGATGATGAGCGACTGTTTTCTCTTTAACTGATTTTTGTGCAAAATGAGATTTATTTCTAATTTTCCAGGCAGGAATGGAGATTGTAAGTAAACCACCCCAAATCATAAAATTCAAAAGAGTGGCGGCCCCCAAAAGAATGTTGGAATCAGTAGAAAGTCGTCCTCCCTCAGCTGTTAATGGCATGCAGGGTACAGTGAAACAATGCAGTCTGTATTTTAAGTACTCCGAAACCACATAATTGCTGTACCTAATTTTTAAAACTTCTAGGCCACAAACCTAGTTATACGACTTGACATATTTTCAAAAGTAGATGTAAAAAGTAGTTCGACCATTGAGCAAGAACACTCACAGGCTTGTCCAGTGTACACTCACACATGACGGACAGGATACTTTGTCCCACAAAGACATCCTGTGTACCTTGTTTATATTTATCTGGCAGCGTGGTGAGACCAATCTGTAGACTGTAACAGGAAGGGAATTGGCTAGGTAAGCAGGACTGAATTTGCAACGACTGGCAGGGACACACTTCCTCAAAGTGCTGCACTATCCTGCAACAGTTCTGAAACTGGCTGTTGAAATGTTAACCTGGCTTTTAATGATTGAAGTAATACATATCCTGAGACTGAGGCAGAATAGAATCACTGTGGACTTTTTGAGCTAAAGGAAGCCTCAGCTGCATGGCTGTTTGTATAGCTGGAGTGTCTGGAGGTACTCCCCACCCTCCATCCCTCCCAGCCACCCCAGACGTGTAAGCATCCCATCAACCCTATTATACATCTCCTCCCACAATTGTGAGCCCTCCACCAAAGTCACCTCATCTCTTTTGGAAATTCTGTGGATGAATCCAGTGAACAGCAACTTGCATTCCAGGATATATATGCAAAGATGCAAAATATTTCCTATAAATTCAAAGAATTCATGGCCCTCTTGGTGGCCAGCCAAGCCTTCAGGTAAAGATTTCCTGGCTCTTTCTAAGTACTTCCTGCATTTTAACCGCGACACCCCCACCCCCCTCCATTTTCTCAACTCACATAAATACATGGCTACTTCCATATTCCTCTTTTCCAAATACAGCACTCCTGTTCCAATACAATAGCCCTGATGCTTCCGAATTCACAGAATGGTTAAGAGTAAAATTATTTTGAACACTCAAAAAATAGACCAAGGATAGTAGAAAGTCCATAAACAATGATTTTAAAGACAAACGAATGTGGTCAGCTGCAAATGTCAACAGGCAGTTTCAGAACTGCTGCCAGCCCCCACTACTGCACCAGGAAGTCTGTTTCCTCTGCCCATCCCTGCAAAGTCAGACTGCAGACACATCTGCTTGGGTTTGGGAGTGAACCCTGTTGTACCTGGTTCACCATGCTGGTCAGCAGGAGACCTTTGTCTTCAGCCTGAGCCCTAACCTCAGTTTTACTTCTTCCCTATCTTCATCTTCCTCCTAACATCTGCTTAAAGAGTTTTAAAGGCACTGCAGGGCAAGGTTGCAGCCTCGCTGAGGGCAACAGAAAAATACCGTGCAAGTGCCCAGTCAGTAAATGGGGGTATCAAAAGGCACCACTAGCAAACCGGAACTTTTAACTTCAAACAATAAACCTTACTGTTCTACTCAGTTTTCTTTCCCTTTCCTTGTGTGTTTCCTAGTGAAAGAGAGTGCTTGCTGATACCTCAAAAGGCTAGGGCTGCACACTGCTCATCACCCAGGGACCCCAGGGACACCAGGGACGGTCAGCACTATCATTATGTTGGGTTGTGATCCTTCGTAAACAAATTAGAACATCCCTGTTACATTTTGGAAGGTTGGATGTTTTAGGTGAACAGAAAAAAATATATTGTAATGGGCAAAGAGCTTTCAAGAATAATTTACTGCAGCTTAGCAAAGAAAAAAAGCCTGTTTTACTACTCTTTGTCCAGTATCTGTAGCATTATAAACTTCAGCATGCTTTAAAAATAAAGGCATCATTACATTTCACCCGCTCGCATTAACTTTACCTAGCAACTATTTAATTAGACTTTATCTGACAGCTAGATCTAAATTCAGAACTTGGATCCAAAAGGCATCCATGCGATTATGGCTCATGCATATATTTAAAGTTAGAGAAAAGCATTTAATTAGCCCATCAGAGATACAGATTTTGGTCAAATACCTGGATCTGGCTGAACAAACACTTGATCCATTTCCTGGTGGAACAGTTACAGGTAGTTACAAGCCTCTTTAGTTTCCATTCTTCCGGACCAAGCTGTGCTAAAGCAGTAGACAGTGGTAAGCTGCAAGCAGCTGATGGCACACCCCAGAGCTAAAGCTGTTGTTTCAGGCTTAGAAACTTCCCATTAACACCCCGAGTTAAAGGAGCATCCTCTTTCTGTGTGAGGCATCATTAGCGGCCAGTACAGCTGCTTCTCTGAGGCGAGCCATGATTTCGGTTCTGCCTCAGCAAGTCTTCAGAGGATTCTGCTTCAGCGAGTAGAGGCAGTATCCTAGCAGTGTGTCTGAAATCATCTTCAGGAAAGCATTAACATTCAAAAGGAGTATGGGGGAAAACATCACAGGGCATTCCCATACCTTTTCAAAATCAAAGCCATAAATCTACCAGTGCTCTGCTCTTCTCTATTGATTGTTGACACTGTTCCTCTCTGGGGATGTTAATTAGCACCTTGCAGCAACCAGCCTCCATATTGATCATGGTTTATGACCTTCAGGCCAACTTAATTAATGGGAAGACTTCTAGGGAAGGGCATCAACTTAGCATTTGGGAGATGAAGGGAAGACTCCTTTTTCTAAAGAAAACAAAATTGCCCTTTCAGAAAAGTAGCAATTATGAGGGGCATTGAGGAAAGAACAATTAAAAAAGAACAAAATCCTATTTTTACCACCTGTTTGTAAATTGACTAGGCAGTCGGTAGCCAGATCCAGTGTGTCCTTTGGCCAGCCTGCATAACTGTGACCTTGGCAGTCGCCTCACCCCACACAGGCCATCAGAGACCACTTGATGAATAAAGATAGACCTTCCTTAAGAGAAAGTTGCACTGATTCTAAAGATTCTAGTTACACGGCACAATACTTATTTTCCTTGGATAGAGTGCCTGAATAAATTTGGAAAATATTTTAGGATAAAATTCATCTTATAAAAAAAAAAAAAAAGTGCTTCTCCGGGAAGAATTCAGCCTAATCCCTAAGATGGAACATCCTTGGTTTTTTTGGCAACTCACCACTTTCTTTGTTTAAGGGGAAGCACAGTTAGCAACAATACCCACCCACCAAATGATGGGGTGCATTGTATTTAAAGCTAACTCTGCCTGTGCCTGTCAGCTCTGCTGTCTCTTCAGCTCTTGTGAGAAGCTGGCCGTGACCCAGTAGCCCTAGCGGATTGGAATGGAGCCCATTTTCTAAGAGGAAAACCCCCATCTGCTAGCAAAGAGACAACAATCCTGGATAAGCCTCAGACCCAAGGAAATTCAAATGCTAAATGTTAGGATGTAATGTCGGAATCAAATGCTTGACATTAGAACCTAACCTCACGAGAAACATGAAGGTTCTTTCCCCAGATGTTTTCCAGATTTTTAACTGAAATTCCTTTCCAATTAGTGTAACTTACTGTATCTTCACACACACACACACACACACAACAGTGGAACAAATGAAATCCAACAGAGCACTGCCATTCAATACAAACTGGTATCCTTCATGCTTTTCAGCCGACGGTGCTGGTGGACAGAACGCCCTGTCTCAGTAATGCTAACAGAGTGTGGTTCAGGGAACATTCTGACCTCACCCTCACTTATATACTTGTCGTTCCATGTGGTAAGAAAGGACTCTAGTTAGAAACGAGCCTGGATTACTGCGGGCTCCCCTGCCCGGAGGCCCCCGCAGATATTGTTGTTGCCTCGCTGTGGGTAGAGGTGGCAGGGAACACAAGAGGGCTGTAGCTGTCTTCTAGCTACTCTGCAGGCTGAGGCCATCCCAGGGAGATGAGTGCCTGGCCTATTTTTAAAACTCTCCAGAGAAGTAGATTCCAAAACCCCCTCTGACAACCTCTGTTTAAACTAACTCCTCCGTTGCTTACTTAGTCTAAATGAGTCGGCCCATTTCTTTTTATTCTATCCCCGCTGCAGTCATTAACCACCACAAGATTCTGTTAGAATGCGCTTCCCCAAGCAAGCTGAACTAGGTAAACCAAAGAACATTTGATGAAGATCTGTTGCTACAAAGATCTTCCAGCCAAGTTTGGATATTTCTTTTATAGGATAATCATCATTGGAATGATTGGTATCAGCCCCTCTCCCATGCAGTTACATTACTCCATTTATCATGAATTCTGAAGCAATGAATAAAGATTTACAAAAAGTTTATTTCTTTGAACATTTCATAGTAGGTCCTAGTCCTTTAGCCATTAATAATCTTTATAGCTCTTCTCTGAATTCCTCCCCAAATTTCTGCTTTCTTGCCCAGCTTTAAACGGGGAGCGTAGGAGGCTACACAGAGCTGTTTCATGTTTCAGACTAACATGAAATTGTGATGAAATAGGATGATTTCATAGGTTATATATGCTATGCTTCTCTGATCCATTCTGATCCCAGGGTTATTCCTTGGTGTCAATTCAATCTTTCTTTTTACTACACAACACCATGAGTTAATATTGTTGGAAATCTGTTTTAAGAACTTTCCCTACCTTCTCTTTTCCTACCTTTTGTTTCACTTTTAATGTTCTTTAGGTTACAGTTCTTTCCTAAATATCCTATGCTGTACTTTTTCATAAAGAAAGAAACAGCGAATATGAAAAAAAAGGTTCATGAGCAGTCAAGCTTTATGCCAACACAAGGCTGTGCTATTATTACTATCATTATGTTTCTTTCTGACTCTGCCTAATTCTCAAAATAAAATTGAATTGATTCTTGGTATAATCTTCAAAACAGAAACATGATTTTCTTTTCATTTTCATCACTAGATTCTTGGTAAAAAATCTTTTCTTCCTTCTTTTGGGTACATTTTTCTTTGATGTCATTCAAGGAACATTCATTAAGTTCATTCATTAAGGGTCAGTTATGTTCTGTGTTCAGAGTTGCAAAGAATAAAAGCTATGAGTACTAGGTCCCTGCTTGACTTGGTTCAGACTGTGCGCTGCACAACTCTAGGAGGCTCCCTGGTAAGGGGCCCCAGGAGCTCACTTTCTAGCAGTGGTTGCTAAGCTTCCTGACAGATGAGCCCACCTCCACCACTATTTCCCACTTCCTTACCTCCCCTTCACTATTCACCCAGCAGGCATCTGAATTATGTCCTTACCTCTCTACAGGACCTGATTTCACAAGGTTATCTGTGGCTTCTAATTGCCTCGAGCAAAAAAACAGAAACCAAAACCAAAAAAACCTTTAGCATTAATCTTCCTTGTTCTCTGTGGCAACATTGGACGTGGCTGACCACGCTCTTCAAGGAAGGTCCAGATAAAAGAATACACAGAGCAAGATGGATGGAGTGGCAGGAACTGACATCTCAGCCCTTGGAGCCCCTCTTCTTTGGTGCCTTCTGCCTTCAGAGGCTCTCTTTTGCCTTCCGAGGTTCAAGCCAAGTGTAACTCATGTGACTACCAGAAAATGTGAAATTGAGGATGTAAAAACAGGCAGACTAGGATATACATTAATGACTCCATCACTGTCAATTCATTAAAAAAGAAGTGAAAGTCAGTTTAAGTGTGTCATTTTTATTTTTAGGTCTTCTTAGTTTAAAAAAAAATCAATACATATGTAACATGAAGTTAAAAAAAACCTCGAGATTAGCTCAATTTCTAATAGCCCTCTGATTTGCTGGGTCTAAGTATAAGTTTATCCACTTGGCTATCTTCACAGGTCAGTGAACATTCAAAGTGCAAGGGAATAGTCAGGAAGGTTTAATACTATTCACACCAAGCCTATAAATTAGGATCTATATTCAAGCATTATTAAAAGCAAGCAGGTTAAAGTCCAACTGCAAATTGGCAGCCTCCTGGTTTAATCTTTTCTTGAATGCATTTCTGTACACATCACATCTGTGGTATGGTGAATACTCAATTAGCCGATGAAGCTGGAACAGAGTAGTATTCTAAATGAAAATGGGAGACAAACAATGCACAACTCAGTGGAATTACCTTTGAAAGAAGGAAAACACTGACAGAACTTTATATTTGTCAGGATTACAGATTGCCCAAAAAATTATCATTTGTTTATTTATTCCTTTCTAACTCAAAAATAATAAAGCATATGGGAAGGAAATACATCATGCTCATGAAAAAGCTGATGGCCAACCCTAAAAAGGAACAACTTCACAAGATACATTGTATTAATTTTATTTAGAGACAATATTTGTAAAACTTAAGTTATTCTAATTACAGTTTGAAAGTGTAAGAACATCACTATGGATCATTCACTGTTCAAAGGAAATTCACACTGAGGAGTTAATAGCCTGGTGGGTAAATTTATTCTTTTAAAATGACTTGTGCAATAATAACAATTTTCTTAATGACTTCGAAATACTTAATGCCTTTAAAATGTCATATAAAGTGCCAATTAGAGTTTTATACAAACCATCCCTCTGAATCTTTATGCTGTCATTTTGGCATTGTTCTTTCCTTCTGTTCAACGGCTGCATTTTAGAAGAGAAGCTGCATGGACAATTTGAGGATTAAGCAACTTAGAACATTAAGATGATTTAAAAAATGAAATAGAAAGTACCTGAGAATTACTGACCTTTTAGCCTGACTTTTATACCTGACAAAATTCTGGAACTAAAAATCTTGCCACTGTAAAGTTAGTTTGAAAACAGAGGAGAAAAAAATCATATGAAGTAGTTTAAAAATTCTTGTTGAAAAATTATGAAAAACCAATCTCAATTTCTGATATTTATAAACTTGTAGAAATTATGAAAGGAGGCTGAGAAAGTGGTAATAAGCAGAAGTTATGGTGTGTGATTACTGACCGCAAATTTCAGCTGCCTCAGCATTTGATAGATTATGTATGTAATCAGCTCCTGCTTGAAAAAATATTTAAGTTTACAAATATTTCAATGAGATCAATCAAAAGTTCCAGTCCTATAGCATATTATGTTAAAAGGCACATAATGAAGGTACACGTTTCTCTTTCAATTCTACATTCCAAACCTTGATAAGAGGCCTACCATCTATAATTTTGCCTTTAAATAATACATATCAAATGTTTATGTATAGCAAGTACATAAATGTTATAAATCATGTTTCTGTTATTAATATTAAATTACATCAATTCACTTATAAATAAAATAAATTAGCATTAATATTAAATTACATCACAAGCTTGTTGAGCATGCAGATTTGAGGGGCCCGCGTCCAGATTATTTAATTCAGTAAGGCCAAGAATCTGTATTTTGAATAAGAAACCAATATGATTAATGATGTAGTGCGTATGAAGTCTACGCTTTGAAAGTAACATAGTTCAATGTTTTTTTTCCTCTCCTTGAATATTTGGCCTTGTTAGGCATTTTAACTCTGTGAGGAAAGAACCTTAAGCTTAAAATTTGGGGTATCACAGACCTCTTTGAAAAAACGGATTGAATGCATGGACCCATCATTAGAAAAATGCATATATCCTGCTCTGAGAACCCCTGGCTGAAATGCCCATTCAAAATACATGCATCTCCTCTTTCTTCCTTCCCTCCTTCCTCCCCTTCTTACCTCCTGTTAAAGTGGTAGTAAACACGACCATAATAAAAGCCCATAGTGGTAAAGACAACAGGGCAGAGCAAGAGGCAGAGAAAAGCCTGGTCTATTTCTGGGAGAGGAGAGTGGATGGAGGAGTGCTGGCTGGTGACGCCAAGCTTAGAAAACATGCACCGGAGGCTGCAGCTGCGTAGGAGGTGACCGTGCAGCAGGGTAGACTAAGGTCAGGAAGAGAAGAGGGGCTAAAAATAAGAAGTGGAAGGCCTGGGGACAAATGAGTGACCCCTCTGCCCTCCCAGGTTGTAGAGGTAACTAGCTAGTGGGCCAGGAATCCTGATGTAGCTATCAAGATGGGTGGTGGTGGGGACTGAGCGAAATCATCACTTAATGACGGCAGGAACAGAATAGAGGATGTCAACATTGACCAAATAGGCAAGAGTGAGGTCGATTACTTAATTTAAAAAATCAAGAGAACTAAAAAGGGCAACTGTTAAAATTTCGTTCTCCCTGGGGTTAGACCTAAGAGATGAGCAGTGCACAGAGTAGCTACTTTTCAGCATAAGCCTTTCTAAGCAATTTGACTGTTCAACCATGTGCATGTTGTTTTAACTATGTGCAATTTCTCTTTGCAAAGACGGTAAGTGTAGTATGAGCAAAACATTAAAAAAATAAATAAAAATCTTGCCTGAAACCCAATGAGTCTCTTTACAGTGTTATCCTAAGTACCAGCAGCAAATGGGGGGATAATTCTTTGAGAACAGAGGCTTCCTCACACACCCAGAATCTCCCCTCAAGGACTGTGGTCCATTCTGCGTATAAGTAAAGCTGATCCTTCTCCATCCTCCTCAAACATCTTGTGTGCACTTAAAATCTGATTTCTTGTAATCACACGCAGTGCCATGGAATCTAAACTATCGCCCTGGTTTTCCCATAACATGCAGACAGTGTCTATTTTATACGTTATCTGTTTATTCATTTATATTGCTAACTTCTATTTAATTATTTGTTCATTTATTTATGTATATATATTTATATCCCATTAAATTTCAGAAGTGTTTGAAGAAAGCTGTGAAGTAGATTATATGTCATTAGTGGTAGCAGACTTTTTTAAAAATTTTTTATTATGTATTCAATGAATTTTCTCATTGCTAGGAAAGGCTAGATATACTTGTTTTCAAGTTTTGAAGGATAAAATCATTTTAGAAGGGTTGTGTGGCTGAAGCACTAGATAGCATATTTAATCTAAAAAGAAAAAACTAGGTTTTTATAAACTTTATTTTGTAGCAATTGTACATAAACAAATGCATAGCACATATTGATACTTCAATATGTTCAGTGTAGATTACTACCACAGAGGTGAAAATGCTACATGGCAAATTAATAGGGACTGAATAGAGTTCAGTAATAATTTTCAAAGAGCTTGTGAAAAAGTCAACTCTTCATTTGAAATGCTCAAGGATAGCACCTTAAAATAACCGGAGACAGAGCAGATTATCAGCCAAGTCTCACTTCCATTTGCTTTTGTCCTCATGAGAATGCCCTTCAGTGTTAGTTTCAGAAAAGGCCCTTGTTTTTGTTCTCAACATTTTTCTTAATTCAAAAGTAGATGTGGCGTCAATTGAGAAAAATGAACATTTAGTGTTCCCAGTAACCCCATAATTGGTGTTGCATATCACGAATATGGTTAGGGGCTTGGGTCAAATACCAATACAGTATTCAGTGGACTATGGATTACTAATGTGTAAGCCAAGAAAAGCTGTGTTTGCAAATGTGAAAAGGATGAAGAAAAATCTCTCCATCATTCCCTGCACATGCTCACGTTCATAGGCCTAGTCAGGATGGCAGAATGGGACATCCATCATTAACAGAGACCCCTTCCCTGGTCCTACCTTAAGGATTAGCCTCTGTGATCTGAGAAGAGCTCTCACTGGCTCCTGGGGCTCTGTCTTGATTTCCCTCAGGGTTGGAGTCTATGCCTTGTCTGGCTACCTGATTACAGTTCCTTGCATCTTTTTTTTAAACCTCTCTCATTCTGTAGTTCCCATCACTACAAAACCACTTCCCTATTCCTAGGCCCTCTATTTATCTAAAATAATAAATTACATTTCTTCCTTCAATTATTGTCCATTCAAAGGCTACATGGCTCAGAGAACTAAATACGGCAAAGAAGAATAATGGAACTTATTTTTTCAACTCCTGTCAACAACTACTCTTTTTTTTTTTTTAAACATCTTTATTGAAGTATAATTGCTTTACAATGGTGTGTTAGCTTCTGCTTTATAACAAAGTGAATCAGTTATACATATACATATGTTCCCATATCTCTTCCCTCTTGCATCTCCCTCCCTCCCTCCCTCCCTATCCCACCCCTCTAGGTGGTCACAAAGCACCGAGCTGATCTCCCTGTGCTATGCGGCTGCTTCCCACTAGCTATCTATTTCACATTTGGTAGTGTATATATGTCCATGACACTCTCTCACCCTGTCACCTCTCACCCCTCCCCCTCCCCATATCCTCAAGTCCATTCTCTAGTAGGTCTGTGTCTTTATTCCCATCTTGCAACTAGGTTCTTCATGACCTTTTTTTAAATTTTTTTTTCCTTAGATTCCATATATATGTGTTAGCATACTGTATTTCTTTTTCTCTTTCTGACTTACTTCACTCTGTATGACAGACTCTAACTCCATCCACCTCATTACAAATACCTCCATTTCATTTCTTTTTATGGCTGAGTAATATTCCATTGTATATATGTGCCACATCTTCTTTATCCATTCATCCGATGATGGACACCTAGGTTGCTTCCATGTCCTGGCTATTGTAAACAGAGCTGCAATGAATATTTTGGTACATGACTCTTTCTGAATTATGGTTTTCTCAGGGTATATGCCCAGTAGTGGGATTGCTGGGTCGTATGGTAGTTCTATTTTTAGTTTTTTAAGGAACCTCCATACTGTTCTCCATAGTGGCTGTATCAATTTACATTCCCACCAACAGTGCAAGAGTGTTCCCTTTTCTCCACACCCTCTCCAGCATTTATTGTTTCTAGATTTTTTGATGATGGCCATTCTGACTGGTGTGAGATGATACCTCATTGTAGTTTTGATTTGCATTTCTCTAATGATTAATGATGTTGAGCATTCTTTCATGTGTCTGTTGGCAATTTTTATATCTTCTTTGGAGAAATGTCTATTTAGGTCTTCTGCCCATTTTTGGATTGGGTTGTTCGTTTTTTTGTTATTGAGCTGCATGAGCTGCTTGTAAATCTTGGAGATTAATCCTTTGTCAGTTGCTTCATTTGCAAATATTTTCTCCCATTCTGAGGGTTGTCTTTTGGTCTTGTTTATGGTTTCCTTGGCTGTGCAAAAGCTTTTAAGTTTCATTAGGTCCCATTTGTTTATTTGTGTTTTTATTTCCATTTCTCTAGGACCTGGGTCAAAAAGGATCTTGCTGTGATTTATGTCATAGAGTGTTCTGCCTATGTTTTCCTCTAAGAGTTTGATAGTGTCTGGCCTTACACTTAGGTCTTTAATCCATTTTGAGTTTATTTTTGTGTATGGTGTCAGGGAGTGTTCTAATTTCATACTTTTACATGTACCTGTCCAATTTTCCCAGCACTACTTATTGAAGAGGCTCTCTTTTCTCCACTGTATATGCTTGCCTCCTTTATCAAAGATAAGGTGACCATATGTGCATGGGCTTATCTCTGGGCTTTCTATCCTGTTCCATTGATCTATATTTCTGTTTTGGTGCCAGTACCAAACTGTCTTGATTACTGTAGCTTTGTAATATAGTCTGAAGTCAGGGAGCCTGATTCCTCCAGCTCCATTTTTCGTTCTCAAGATTGCTTTGGCTATTCGGGGTCTTTTGTGTTTCCATACAAATTGTGAAATTTTTTGTTCTAGTTCTGTGAAAAATGCCAGTGGTAGTTTGATAGGGATTGCACTGAATCTGTAGATTGCTTTGGGTAGTTTAGTCATTTTCACAATGTTGACTCTTCCAATCCAAGAACATGGTATATCTCTCCATCTATTTGTATCATCTTTAATTTCTTTCATCAGTGTCCTATAATTTTCTGCATACGGGTCTTTTGTCTCCTTAGGTAGGTTTATTCCTAGATATTTTATTCTTTTCGTTGCAATGGTAAACGGAAGTGTTTTCTTAATTTCACTTTCAGATTTTTCATCATTAGTGTACAGGAATGCAAGAGATTTCTGTGCATTAATTTTGTATCCTGCTACTTTACCAAATTCATTGATTAGCTCTAGTAGTTTTCTGGTAGCATCTTTTGGATTCTCTGTGTATAGTATCATGTCATCTGCAAACAGTGACAGCTTTACTTCTTCTTTTCTGATTTGGATTCCTTTTATTTCTTTTTCTTCTCTGATTGCTGTGGCTAACACTTCCAAAACTATGTTGAATAATAGTGGTGAGAGTGGGCAACCTTGTCTTGTTCCTGATCTTAGTGGAAATGGTTTCAGTTTTTCACCATTGAGGACAATGCTGGCTGTGGGTTTGTCATATACGGCCTTTATTATGTTGAGGAAAGTTCCCTCTATGCCTACTTTCTGCAGGACTTTTATCATAAATGGGTGTTGAACTTTGTCGAAAGCTTTCTCTGCATCTATTGAGATGATCATATGGTTTTTCTCCTTCAATTTGTTAATATGATGTATCACGTTGATTGATTTGCGTATATTGAAGAATCCTTGCATTCCTGGAATAAACCCCACTTGATCATGGTGTATAATCTTTTTAATGTGCTGTTGGATTCTGTTTGCTAGTATTTTGTTGAGGATTTTTGCATCTATGTTCATCAGTGATATTGGCCTGTAGTTTTCTCTCTTTGTGACATCTTTGTCTGGTTTTGGTATCAGGGTGATGGTGGCCTCGTAGAATGAGTTGGGGAGTGTTCCTCCCTCTGCAATATTTTGGAAGAGTTTGAGAAGGATAGGTGTTAGCTCTTCTCTAAATGTTTGATAGAATTCCCCTGTGAAGCCATCTGGTCCTGGGCTTTTGTGTGTTGGAAGATTTTTAATCACAGTTTCAATTTCAGTGCTTGTGATTGGTCTGTTCATATTTTCTATTTCTTCCTGGTTCAGTCTCGGCAGGTTGTGCATTTCTAAGAATCTGTCCATTTCTTCCAGGTTGTCCATTTTATTGGCATAGAGTTGCTTGTAGTAATCTCTCACGATCGTTTGTATTTCTGCAGTGTCAGTGGTTACTTCTCCTTTTTCATTTCTAATTCTATTAATTTGAGTCTTCTCCCTTTTTCTCTTGATGAGTCTGGCTAATGGTTTATCAATTTTGTTTATCTTCTCAAAGAACCAGCTTTTAGTTTCATTGATTTTTGCTATTGTCTCCTTCATTTCTTTTTCATTTATTTCTGATCTGATCTTTATGATTTCTTTCCTTCTGCTAGCTTTGGGGTTTTTTTGTTCTTCTTTCTCTAATTGCTTTAGGTGCAAGGTTAGGTTGTTTATTCGAGATGTTTCCTGTTTCTTGAGGTAGGCTTGTATTGCTATAAACTTCCCTCTTAGAACTGCTTTTGCTGCATCCCATAGGTTTTGGATCGTCGTGTCTCCATTGTCATTTGTTTCTAGGTATTTTTTGATTTCCCCTTTGATTTCTTCAGTGATCACTTCGTTATTAAGTAGTGTATTGTGTAGCCTCCATGTGTTTGTATTTTTTACAGATCTTTTCCTGTAATTGATATCTAGTCTCATAGTGTTGTGGTCGGAAAAGATACTTGATACAATTTCAATTTTTTAAAATTTACCAAGGCTTGATTTGTGACCCAAGATATGATCTATCCTGGAGAATGTTCCATGAGCACTTGAGAAAAATGTGTATTCTGTTGTTTTTGGGTGGAATGTCCTATAAATATCAATTAAGTCCATCTTGTTTAATGTATCATTTAAAGCTTGTGTTTCCTTATTTATTTTCATTTTGGATGATCTGTCCATTGGTGAAAGTGGGGTGTTAAAGTCCCCTACTATGATTGTGTTACTGTCGATTTCCCCTTTTATGGCTGTTAGTATTTGCCTTATGTATTGAGGTGCTCCTATGTTGGGTGCATAAATATTTACAATTGTTATACCTTCCTCTTGGATCGATCCCTTGATCATTATATAGTGTCCTTCTTTGTCTTTTGTAATAGTCTTTATTTTAAAGTCTATTTTGTCTGATATGAGAATTGCTACTCCAGCTTTCTTTTGATTTCCATTTGCATGGAATATCTTTTTCCATCCCCTCACTTTCAGTCTGTATGTGTCTCTAGGTCTGAAGTGGGTCTCTTGTAGACAGCATATATACGGGTCTTGTTTTTGTATCCATTCAGCCAGTCTGTGTCTTTTGGTGGGAGCATTTAATCCATTTACATTTAAGGTAATTATCGATATGTATGTTCCTATTCCCATTTTCTTAAATGTTTTGGGTTTGTTATTGTAGGTGTTTTCCTTCTCTTGTGTTTCTTGCCTAGAGAAGTTCCTTTAGCATTTGTTGTAAAGCTGGTTTGGTGGTGCTGAACTCTCTCAGCTTTTGCTTGTCTGTAAAGGTTTTAATTTCTCCATCAAATCTGAATGAGATCCTTGCTGGGTAGAGTAATCTTGGTTGTAGGTTTTTCTCCTTCATCACTTTAAGTATATCCTGCCACTCCCTTCTGACTTGCAGAGTTTCTGCTGAAAGATCAGCTGTTAACCTTATGGGGATGCCCTTGTGTGTTATTTGTTGTTTTTCCCTTGCTGCTTTTAATATATTTTCTTTATATTTAATTTTTGATAGTTTGATTAATATGTGTCTTGGTGTGTTTCTCCTTGGATTTATCCTGTATGGGACTCTCTGTGCTTCCAGGACTTGATTAACTATTTCCTTTCCCATATTAGGGAAGTTTTCAACTATAATCTCTTCAAATATTTTCTCAGTCCCTTTCTTTTTCTCTTCTTCTTCTGGGACCCCTATAATTCGAATGTTGGTGCGTTTAATGTTGTCCCAGAGGTCTCTGAGACTGTCCTCAGTTCTTTTCATTCTTTTTTCTTTATTCTGCTCTGCGGTAGTTATTTCCACCATTTTATCTTCCAGGTCACTTATCCGTTCTTCTGCCTCAGTTATTCTGCTATTGATCCCATCTAGAGTATTTTTAATTTCATTTATTGTGCTTTTCATCGTTGCTTGGTTCCTCTTTAGTTCTTCTACGTCCTTGTTAAATGTTTCTTGCATTTTGTCTATTCTATTTCCAAGATTTTGGATCATCCTTACTATCATTATTCTGAATTCATTTTCAGGTAGACTACCTATTTCCTCTTCATTTGTTAGGTCTGGTGTGTTTTGACCCTGCTCCTTCATCTGCTGTGTGTTTTTCTGTCTTCTCATTTTGCTTATCTTACTGTGTTTGGGGTCTCCTTTTCACAGGCTGCAGGTTCGTAGTTCCCGTTGTTTTTGGTATCTGTCCCCAGTGGCTAAGGTTGGTTCAGTGGGTTGTGTAGGTTTCCTGGTGGAGGGAACTAGTGCCTGTGTTCTGGTGGATGAGGCTGGATGTTGTCTTTCTGGTGGGCTCGTCCACGTCTGGTGGTGTGTTTTGGGGTGTCTGTGGCCTTATTATGATTTTAGGCAGCCTCTCTGTTAATGGAGGGGGCTGTGTTCCTGTCTTGCTAGTTGTTTGGCATAGGGTGTCCAGCACTGTAGCTTGCTGGTCGTTGAGTGAAGCTGGGTCTTGATGTTGAGATGGAGATCTCTGAGAGATTTTCGCCGTTTGGTATTACGTGGAGCTGGGAGGTCTCTTGTGGACCAGTGTCCTGAAGTTGGCTCTCCCACCTCAGAGGCACAGCCCTGATGCCTGGCTGGAGCACCAAGAGCCTTTCATCCACACGGCTCAGAATAAAAGGGAGAAAAAATGGAAAGAAAGAAAGAAAGAGGATAAAATAAAATAAAATAAAGCAATTATAATAAAAAATAAGAAAAAAATTATTAAGAAAAAATTTATTAAGAAAAAAAATTTTTTAACTTTTTAAAATAAAAATATGAAAAAACTTATTAAAAAATTTTTTTTAAATTTTTTAAAAATAGAAAATAAGGAAAAAATTATTAAGAAAACATTTATTAGGGAAAAAAATTTTTTTAAGTTAAAAAAAAAAAAAACAAAAAACGGACGGACCTAACCCTAGGACTAACGGTGAGAGCAATGCTATTCAGACAAAATCTCACCCAGAAGCATACACATATACACTCACAAAAAAAGGAAAAGGGGAAAAGTTAATATATCCTGCTCCCAAAGTCCACCTCCTAAATTTGGGATGATTCGTTGTCTATTCAGGTATTCAACAGATGCAGGCACATCAAGTTGTTTGTGGAGCTTTAATCCGCTGCTTCTGAGGCTGCTGGGAGAGATTTCCCTTTCTCTTCTTTGTTCGTGGTTCAGCTTTGGGTTTGGACCCGCCTCTGCATGTAGGTCGCCTGAGGGCATCTGTTCCCCGCCCAGACAGAACGGGGTTAAAGGAGCAGCTGCTTCGGGGGCTCTGGCTCAGCCAGGCCGGGGGGAGGGAGCGGTACGGAGGAGGCGGGGCAAGCCTGCGGCAGCAGAGGCCGGCGTGACGTTGCAGCAGCCCGAGGCGCGCCGTGCGCTCTCCCGGGGAAGTTGTCCCCGGATTACGGGAGCCTGGCCGTGGCGGGCTGCACAGGCTCCCGGGAGGGGCGCTGTGGAGAATGACCTGTGCTCGCCCACAGGCTTTTTGGTGGCGGCAGCAGCAGCCTCAGCGTCTCATGCCCGTCTCTGGGGTCCGCACTGATAACCGCGGCTCGCGCCCGTCTCTGGGGTCCGCGCTGATAGCCGCGGCTCGCGCCCGACTCTGGAGTTCGTTTAAGCGGCGCTCTGAATCCCCTCTCCTTGCGCGCCATGAAACAAAGAGGCAAGAAAAAGTCTCTTGCCTCTTCGGCAGCTGCAGACTTTTTCTCGGGCTCCCTCCCGGCTAGCTGTGGTGCGCTAGCCCCTTCAGGCTGTGTTCACGCAGCCAACCCCAGTCCTCTCCCTGGGATCCGACCGAAGCCCGCGCCTCAGCTCCCAGCCCCCGCCCGCCCCGGCGGCTGAGCAGACAAGCCTCTCCGGCTGGTGAGTGCTGCTCGGCGCCGATCCTCTGTGCGGGAATCTCTCCGCTTTGCCCTCCGCACCACTGTGGCTGCGCTCTCCTCCGTGGCTCTGAAGCTTTCCCCCTCTGCCACCCGCAGTCTCTGCCCGCGAAGGGGCTTCCTAGTGTGTGGAAACCTTTCCTCCTTCACGGCTCCCTCCCACTGGTGCAGGTCTCGTCCCTATTCTTTTGTCTCTGTTATTTCTTTTTTCTTTTGCCCTACCCAAGTACGTGGGGATTTTCTTGCCTTTTGGGAGGTCTGACGTCTTCTGCCAGCGTTCAGTGGGTGTTCTGTAGGAGCAGTTCCACGTGTAGATGTATTTCTACTGTATCTGTGGGAAGGAAGGTGATCTCTGCGTCTTACTCTTCCGCCATCTTGCCCCTCCCCGCCTACATTTTTTTATAAAAGAACAACTACTCTTTTTATATCTTCTTAATATGTAACACCACAACAGCAACAGTAAAATAATGATGATGATGATGATAATTAGAATAACAACACAATCACAATAATATAACTCAGCAAACTTGTACCTTTGGTCTTCTTTGACTTTGGACTCTTACAGTGGCAGGACTTGAATCCTTTTACATGTTTTTATCCAGTGAAAGTAGTGTGTGTGTGTGTGTGTGTGTGTGAAATTGTTCAGGCTTTCTGATTAGGCTGAATACTTAGATACTTGAGAATAAAGAAGGCTGGATCTCCTATTAATGTATTTTTCACTTGACTGGCTATCCTATTAGCGGAGGTAATAATTTATCCACAGACTTCACTCTTTGTTACAAATCGTCCTAAATAAACATTGTAGTTGTATTTGTTCCTAGTTGTTTTCTCTTGCAACATCATTGTCCTACTTTGCCTGTCATATTAAAATAAGTCTAACCAGGCATGACCATTAATTACTGACTTCCAACCAGTAATCTTCATTTGTATCAGTCAAGAGCAGCTAGATAACGCTATGATTTAAAAAAAATTTTTTTCAGTGGCAACAAATAACAAAAATTTTATTTCTTGCTACATGTTCATTAAGGGTCATTTGGGGACTCTGCCCTGATGTCATCATTATCCTCATCCCAAGACTCAGACAGAGGGGCCAGCCTCTACCAGATGTGGAGGTAGAGGGAAAAGAGAGCATGGCAAACATGTTCTTGTTCTTAAGACCTCTGCCAAGTGGCTTAAATTGCATCGGACAAAGCAAATCTCAAGGCCACATCTGAATTTAATAGGCTGAATAGTATAATCCTTCCCTAGGTAGGAACACAGAACACTGTCAAACAGTGGCATAGTCCACCATTACTAGAGTTGGTAGACTAAGTTAACTCATTAACTAGAATTCTGCCCTTTACAAAGCTACTCCTCATAGATTATGCCCCCACAATAACCTTTCTTTGGCATCTCAGCATCCTTGAGCTTCAACCTGCACCGAACTGTCTCCCATCCAGCTCCAGCTCCACCTCATCTAGGTCACATCTGCTGCTTAAACCTCCTTGCCTCCCCTTTGCTTCTAGTCTCCGTTTGGATTTTGATGCCTGGGTTCATTTGGTTTCTTTAGCCTCTGATCTGTTGGGTCCTCTTCTGGGTGCAGAAGACAGCATCATTAACTCAAGGATGTTGCTGAAGGATACTCTGTACACTCTACTGGCCTCCAAAGGCGTTCAAGGGATCATCAAATATGTTGGACACCTTCTGTTCAGATCTTGATTCAGGCACTGTCTGTGAAGATTGACTTTGTGGTTTGGTTGTTAGCCTGGATACCAGAGGAGAAGATATCATCCATATCATCGTCAAATATACACTTAACTTCCACTTTCTTTTTGGACTTTTCTTTTGGTTTTACAGTTAGGTCAGCAAAGATATCAATGTTATCATCAAACAACTTGGAGTCAAATGTATCATTTCCTTTCTAGCTCGGCACAATAAGACAGTCTATTGAACATGTTGCCTTTCTGATGCAATCCCAGAACCTTCGGCTCTTTCATAATGGGTTGTCACAATCTGACGTTTCCAGACCCACTCCCACACCGCGGCTCCAGCCTAATGGGTGAGGTATCATACCTGGTACCTCACAGGGACCATACCATCCTAGGATACAAAATATCATTATTACTCCAATTTTATATCTACATAGACAGAGTTTGGGGAGGTGAAGTGAGTGATTTGCTCAGGAACACAAAGATCACATTTAAAATATTTTTGCCCACCTCTCGCTTTTATGCAGGGCCTAAGATAAATAGACATGGCAGTGTCTTAAAATAACTCAGAGTTTGATAGAGGCCTTTGGAGAAACAGTGACATTCATTTCTTAGTGGGCAGGAAAGGTGGATGTGGACACTGCAGGAGACTGCATCCAACCTGAATTTTGAGCATTGCCCCTCTGGTCTGCAGGAACGTCTCGTTCCTGCAAATGGAAAGACAGAGCATGGCCTTGGTGAGTCTGAGGGGTGGACGGTTGGGAGGGAGACAGCGAGCTGGATCTCTGCAATAAGGCAGCCAACCATTTCTTGGGTTTGAGATCCTAAGGGGAAAGTTATTTAGGTGCCTCTTTTTCATCATTCTGACCTACTTGCAATGTTTCAAAAATAATTTTTTGTTAATCAGAGATTATTCGTATTTGTCTTCCTTGTTCTCCTGTGCCATCTTTTATTGTTCTACTGCTTTTTTCCAGTTGGACAGAACCTCTGAAATCCTTCTTGTAACCACCATGACCTTGGCCAACCCCTCTCCTAGATCCATATAGAATCAGAATTTTAAAAGGGTGGCACCATTTCTAATAAGGTAGAAGTGACCATTTAGACTAGACTCCTCAAGGCATAAACATCATTTAATAGATTTTGCTACTTTGCTATCCTCTGAAGAGAACATAAGCCTGAGGCCTTCCTGAGTGCAGAGGCAAAAAATCTCTTCAGAACAACAAAAAAAAAAAAAAAAAGAAAGAAAAGAAAAGAAAGAAGGGGAAGGGAGGGAACGAGGGAGGGAGGAAGGAAGGGAAAAGAAAACCCACTCTCATACCTGAAGTCCATGTTCTTAATGGGGACTGACCCATTCACCTTCTTGCATGGATTTTGAGTTTTTAGGTTAATATGGGTCTTGAAGTGACCACCATGTATGTAGCAAGACGACTAACCCAACTAGTAGGCAGCTGAGTTCTCTTGGTCCTTTGTTACCTACCTCCACCTCTTACATTTAGACAGTTAAATTTGCTCTTGAGTTAAAATATTACATTATAGGTGGCTCCAAACTGAGCATAGAACTGGGTCTGGGGTTGGTTGGGGGAATAGATTGTCTAACTTACAATTCCACGTAAATTATTACAACTTGATTTAAAGAAGAAATTTTCATCAATATTTTCTATGTTCATGTTTTATATTATAAAATCATTTCTCAAAACTGTACTCTAATTAGCTTGGAACCAAACGAGAGCTCCATGCTCCATGTCTATGATGTTTTACTGTAGGAAGTATCAATAAATAAGGCAATCAGTGTTTTGCTACTCGAAGAATATTGAGTTCCTTTATTTCAGGGAGAATGGTTTTGAGTCTCAGGCTATATATTCTAACCAGAATGCAAGCTAGCTGTAGTTTGGAGGGACTCTTATACAGTTTTGGATATGATAACTCACGAACAGTATAATCTACTACTCATTACACTCAGAACAGTATAATCTACTACTGAGAAAAGAGGAATTAAGAGTTACCTAAGACTCCTGGGCCCTTTGAGTTGTGACCTGGGGGAGACAAAGTAGTGCAAGGATATCTGCATTCTTACACTGTCTGTGAGACCAAGTCATCCTAAGCTCTGGTGTCCCATGCTCCCCAGCTGTTAAATCAAGAAGGGTATAACTAGACCTAAAATTCTATGATTCTCCATCTATCATGTGCTCACAAGAAAAAATCACCACTGTCTTCCCATGCTTGGAAGAGCTTACCAGAACACTTACCTCCATCAGGATAACTGAAGGGAGTACAAGCCCTTCAACTCCACCTCTGCAAGGCGGAATGGTTCCACCAGCGCTTCAGGAGGAAAGTTAAAAGGAAATTTCCATCTGGAGGATGAGAGAGATTTCTTGAGTTTTCTCGCATGTTTTTCAGAAAAGTATTTTGCAGTGTTGCCTTATAGACTGCTTCGCTCAAAGACAGACGGAATAGGGTAACTCTACATTACTATTTGCCTTGAGTCTTCACCTGCAGAGTCAGAAGTCAGCCATTGGAAGTTGAGGAGTGAAGGCTCTGAAGCGTGGTGAGAAGCAGGAGGCATCTCTTCCTTTTGCAGGAACTTCCATCCAGTTCTAACATGTACGCTGGCCATTCTCTGGGGGCAGAAGAGAGAAGCAGGTCTGTTATAGATGAAGCACAGTAGCAACTTCGATATACAAGCCTACCTTTAAATTTGAAAATATCAGCTATCTAAAAGTATTTTCCACAATCCATTTGAGTATCAAAATAGTTCAACATTGCCTGTAAACCAATCATAGGGAATTATACTGTTATTCTGAAATACTTGCACTTTCCTCTTACTGATAAATGATGGAAAAGAAAAATTCAGTTCCACAAGCACATTTTCATAAACACAAAGAAAACTAATTCAAATCCATCATGATTTGAGTAATTGGTTCAATTCAAACTGAGTGGCTGGTAATAGCACTGACTACGTTCCTTTCAAAGGTCACTGTTTATAATAAGAAAATAAATTCAATGAATTTCAAGCAGAAACATATTCTAAGAAGACCTAAATAAAGAGTCGTTTCAGAGAATAGTTAGAAATCATGACCCCTTTATTGGTACTTCCGATGGAAAGCTTCTTGGGATGCTTTGCTAGATGAGCTTTTGCCATTATGAGTTCCTCATAAAATGATTGACTAAGTACCTATGAAACATCTTTAACATTTTGGAATCTGGTTACATTAAACCAGAAAGTAATTTCAAAATTATTCTATTGTTAGCAATTGTCATTTGTGTTGGCTTCTCTAGTTCTCTGACCCGTCTGTTAATGATCCCCAGAAACCACCCAGCCACTGAAGTCCATTCCTCAGTCAGCTTGACCCTGTCCTCAAATGACCCTCCATGGAATACACAATCAGCAAAATCCTAATATAAATAATTTATAGATGAAACTTCACTTTAAAAATTAAACTAATTTTAAACATATAAAAGAATGAGATCTAAGGAAAGGCCAAGAGTTCATAGTTACCATCAACATAAGACAAAAAACAATTCAAATAATGGCATTGTTCTTCTCTCTCAGTTTCTCTGGGCCTGTATTCCCGTGTATGTAAAATGGGGATAATAATAGTACTTACCTATCTCCTAGCATTGTTGTAAGGATTAAGTGAATTAAATTTATATAAAAGAGCTTAGAATAGTTTCTGGGACATAGAAGTATATGCTATTATATAAGTACAAGCTATTATATAATCATAAATTTTACTTTTATCTTTTCTCTTTGATTGTACCAATGATAATGGCACATCTTCCCATGATAAAGTACATTATAATTTTTCATTTCAGCATATATCCAGCAAATTCAAGTGCAAGTATAATTTTAAAAGCTACTGCTTATACTCCAATTGGAATTGGAACCCTAAAGAAATACTGAACTCTATTCTGGATCATTAATGTATATGTTATAGTTATTTTAATTGAATTTTCACTATGTGTCAAACAACTTAAATGTGCTTTACATGTGATAGTTTATTTAATCCTCACAAATTAGGTATTGTCATCCTAACTTTGCAACTGAGACACAAACCGTTTATATGACTTGCCCAATATCACAGAGGTATAAAGTGGTAAATGAGAAATCCAAATGGAAGCAGCTGGCTTCAAGAGACCACTTGTTTAACCTGTACACTGTTTCTTTATGTGGATGGAAAATTCCTCATTGTACCTCCTGAGCTAATAGCTACTATTGTGCAATAACGGGTAAGTCAGTGTATAGCTATTACCATCTATAACTCAGAAGAGCTGCCCAAGTTCAGATTCTTTACAAGGGGCACAATTTTATTTAATGAGAACACTGTCACATAATATATGTCCTATCTCCCTAATTATACTTTAACCTCTCTGAGGAGCTCTATATCCTCCAGAAAGTCTAGTATAGATTAAGACAGCCCTGCATAAATAGGACTTCTGTGATACCTTCCCACATGATGGTAAGCATTACAGAATTCCATTTGAATGAGGTGATATTTTCCACTTCTGACTTAGGACTGGTTTCCCCTGCCAGTACTCCTTCCCTATGCCACACATCTGGTCGAGTCTGCACTGAGTTATCTGGAGGGCCCCACCTGGCAAGGCTTTGTCTTCATTCTTCTGTGAGCCATCTGCATCTATCTTGCTTTTAAAAGAAAGTTATCATTCAGGCCTTGTTGATATAAATATGGAGGTCTCGAGACAATGTTAGCTTAAGAGGTGATATTGTCAGGTATAGGGCTTCAAGACCTTCCAAGGAGCCCTGTGTTGGGTGATACAGATCATATGATGGGTTTCAGGGTGATTTTCTTGAAGAGATACAATATGCTAAGTTAATATATTTAAACTATGTCCAACAGAGACAGCTACGTCTAGACATGTAGCTTTCATTATATTCTATAACAGGGAGGTAGCTGTGATAAAGTAGAAGGAGCTCAAGATTTCTACCCAATGGTATACATTCCAATACTGCCACTTCCCAAACTCTATAAACCTGGGTAATTCACTAACCTTTTCCAGCCTCAGTTTTCTCAGATGTCAAATTAGGATAGGTGTGCTAACCCTCCCCATTTGCTATTCACGAGTAGGTTTTTGCTCTTTGATTAATTCCAGGGACCACTTTCACAGCTAAGTGTGCCTTTTAAAAGGCATACTGTGTAAGGAGATAATAAAGAATCAGGATCATCATTCTTTTTTGTTTGATTGGTTTGGTTTTTTGTTTTTATTGAAGTATGGTTGATTTACAATATTATATTAGTTTCAGGTGTACAGCATAGTGATTCAGTATTTTTATAGATTATGCTCCATTAAAAGTTATTACAAAATAATGGCTATAATTTCTTGTGCCGTTCAAGATATCTTTGTTGCTTATCTATCTTAAACATAGTAGTTTGTATCTCTTCATCCCATACCCCTTTTCTGCCCCTCCCCACTTCCCTCTCCCTACTGGTAACCACTAGCTTGTTTTCTATATCTGTGAGTCTATAAACTTTTTTTTTTGCTATATACATTCGTTTTCTTTTTCAGATTCCACATGTAAGTGATATCAAACAGTATTTGTTTTTCTCTGTCTGACTTATTTAACTAAGCATAATATTCTCTAGGCCTAACATCCATGTTGCTGCAAATGGCAGAATTTCATTCTTTTCATGGAATTTCATTCTTTATATTTTCATTCTTTTTATTCCATCATATATATATATCTCACTCTTTCTTTATCCATTCATCTGTTGAAGGACATTTGGGTTGCTTTCTTATCTTGGCTGTTGTAAATAGTGCTGCCTTGAACATTGGAGTTCATGTATCTTTTAGAATTAGTGTTTTCATTTTTTCCAAATATTTACCCAGGAGGGGAATTGCTGGATCATGTGATAGTTCTATTTTTAGTATTTTTAAGAACTTCCATACTGTTTTCCATAGTGGCTGCACCAATTTGCATTCCCACCAACAGTGCACAAGAGTTACATTTTCTCCACACCCTCTCCAACATTTGTTATTTGTAGACTTTTTGATGATGGCCATTCTGACAGGTATGAGTTGATATCTCACTGTGGTTTTGATTTGCATTTCTCTAATAATTAATGGTGTTCATGTGTCTGTTGGCCATCTGTATATCTTCTTTGGAAAAAATGTCTATTTAGGTCTTCTGCTCAATTTTTTCATTGGGTTGTTTGGTTTCTTTTTGATATTAAATTGTATGAGCTATTTATATAATTTGAATAACAACCCCTTATAATTTCATATCATTTGCAAATATTTTCTCCTATTCCATAGGTTTCTTTTTGTTTTGTTGATGGTTTCCTTTGCTGAGCAAAAGCTTTTACATTTAATTATGTCCCATTTTGTTTATTTTTGCTTTTATTTCTTTTGCCTTAGGGGACAGATCCAAAAAAAGTATTGCTACAATTTATGTCAAAGAGTGCTCTGCCTGTGTTCTCTTCTAGGAGTTTTATGGTTTCAGGTCTTACATTTAGGCCTTTAATCCATTTTGAGTTGTGTTTGTGTGTGTGTGTGTGTGTGTGTGTGTTTGATGTTAGAGAATGTTCTAATTTCTTTCTTTTACATGTAGCTGTCCAGTTTCCCCAGCACCACTTATTGAAGAGACTGTCTTATCTCCATTGTATATTCTTGCCTCTTTTGTTGCAGATTAATTGACCACAGGGGATGAGTTTATCTCTGGCCTCTCTATACTATTTCATTGATCTATGTGTCTTTTCTGTGCCAGTACCATCCTGTTTTGATTACTGTAGATTTGTAAGGATCATATTCTTGAAAGCTAGTTCTTTCTTCCCTCTTTCTCCCGCTGTTCCTCTCTTTAAGACATTAATCAGTAGACAGGATACTCAGAAATTTACAGAGGAGTGGAGTACTAAAAATGCCCATCAAAAACCATGTACCCAGCTAAATAATGATCAGGACCTGACAAATGAAAGCAGCATGCAATGGGATTAAGCATTGTAAATCTCCTTAATCTCAAAGATAAGGGATGATTGATCCCAAAATGGCTAAATAGGCAGAGAGGAAGAGACTGAGAATTTAGAAATCAGCTATGTGGAAGAATCTTGGGAAAGCATTGCCTCTCTGCTCATCATTCCTTCATACGTGAAACCCTAGGCCTAGACTCTTCTTCAGCCATAGAACAGCCAAGGCAATACTAGGGAGAATAGAAAATTCTTCTCCAATTCCCTTAGCAATGCACATTTATTTATTAATATTTAGGAGAATATGTTACATATAAAGCAATTTTTTCCTTTCCTATGGATTCAGTTTTCTCATTAAGCCTCATTCACAGTGGGAAGAGCCATTTCCTTCTGACTCACTGTGATTGTGGAGTCACCTTAGCTTGTATTAGCTGTGATGGTTAAATACTATTGATGGGAAAAAAACCTCTGCAGGTATGAGATATCTTCAAAATATTAAACAGGAAAAATTGATTGTGGAAAATGAAACTGTCCCAGGCAGTTACTCATTTCCCCCTCAGGGCAGCACTTTCTTCATGTTTGCATTTTAGAATTTCCTACTTTATATTCTAATTCCGGGGTCAGCAAACTTTCTGTAAAAGGCTGGATTGAAAGTATTTTCAGTTTTGCAGGCCAGGCAGTCTTGGTATTTGCTACTCAACTCTGTTGTAGCATGAAAGTAGCCATAGATAATGCATAAACAAATGAGCATGTCTGTGTTCCAATAAAACTTTATTTATGGACACCGCAATTTGAATTTCATATAATTTTCATGTGTCCCCAAATACTTTTTTGTTTGATTTTTTCCCCCTAACTATTTAAAAATATAAAACCATTCACAGCTCTTAGGCCATGCAAAAACAGGCGATGGGCCAAGTACGACTCACAGGCCATAGATCCCCTACCCCTGTTTTAATTCATCTATATAAAGCCTTTGAGAGCAACAACCATATTTTTCTCATCTAAATGAATGATAATCAGATAATCAGCAATGAATATAAATGCTAAGGATCACAGGAATTTTCAAACCAGTATGAGAAAAGAGAACGGAAGGAAGAACGTGGAGATAAATAACTGAAATGTCATATCTTAAGAGTGCCTGAAATTGGACTGTGCTATCTGTGAAAACATTTCTTGATAAGCTATTTGGAAACATTGCCTTTATTTTTCACTTTTAGAATTCAGGTCACAGTTGAACCTGGATTGCTCAGCAGTGCTTCAAGGGGCTGCTGGGGCTTTGCCGTGATTAGCATCAGAACTGAAAAGACGAGATATGAGCCATGATGGTTAATGGAAGCAATGGCTTTGTCCCGTTATCATTCTGCAGGGCAGACAGAGAGAAAACAAATACAAATAGAAAAAAAGAAATTTCAAACTTGTTTATGTGTTCTGATGCTAGCCTTAGGATTGAAGAGCATTTTCAGTGTAATTCAAATAAGGCTATTTCCTTCTGAGCCTAGGAAAAAACCTTGAGATGAAGAGATTTCTTCAGAGTTTCATGGGACTTCTGGGTTTCAACTGGACGTTTTTAACCACATTGAACTCTGCTGGTAACTTGTGGTGTGAGTTTATCTGGTGCCCAGGGGAGAAATGGGCTCAGTGCCCATTCAGAAAGTTTCTACTTGTTACTGTCCTGATCACCACAAACACATTCTTTCATATGAATAGCAAGATCTCTAGGAGAGCTAATGCAAAGCGTAAGACCAAATTATTTTACTTTCAGATCTATAAACTTTTTTTAAAAAAATCACACTACTGCAACTAGAAATTATTAATACAAATGAGTGCCTATCTACAAGTCTCAGAGCCTCTAAAACTTGGGCCACGTGAAAGCACTCTAGACTACTTTCTTTTTTTTTAATTTATTTTATTTTTGGCTGCGTTGTGTGTTCATTGCTGTGCACGGGCTTTTCTCTAGTTGGAGCGAGCAGGGGCTACTTTTCATTGCGGTGCATGGACTTCTCATTGCTGTGGCTTCTCTTGTTGCAGAGCACGGGCTCTGGGCGCGTGGGCTTCAGTAGTTGTGGCTCTCGGGCTCAGTAGTTGTGGCTCTCGGGCTCTAGGCTCAGTAGTTGTGATGCACAGGGTTAGTTGCTCCGTGGCATGTGGGATCTTCCTGGACCAGGGCTCGAACCCGTGTCTCCTGCATTGGCAGGCAGATTCTTAACCACTGTGCCACCAGGGAAGTTCTAGACTACTTTCATTCCAGTAGGAAAAATCTTAGAATTACCAGGTTGGAATAAACTTTGGATATCATGTAGCTCTCCTCAACATTTATCAGAACAAGGCTTAGGTCATTTCAGGTGAAAGAAAACCCCAAGCACCCTCCATGCACATTAGATCTTCTGTCCCAGTATTTATGGTCCTCCCACACCATATATTATCCTTGTGCCTAATTTACATCCTAAGAGGCAGTTCATCTGCTAGACCCATTTTTCCAGAAACTCATGGATGTTTATGCCAGTCCACAATACCAAAAACTGAGGAAAGAACTTTGAAACTTTTGATAAGTTTGTAAAAATTGCATGAGGTTTTTTCCTCCCTATGCATTGGTGATTAACTAAAGCATGCAGAAGTGTGCTATAGGAAAGGCAAGATATGACTCATAAAAAGCCAGTCAAAAAGCTTGGTCCTGGAACACTCCTCTAGCTTAGAAATTGAATTGAAGTGAAAAATAAATTTGGTATGTTTGATGTCATTCAGGAGTAATCAGTTTTGTACCTGCAGCTTTTTGTCTGGCGCTATATAAGCTCATTTCGACCATCTCGTAACGAGAGTTCTTCTTTCACCTTCCCTAAGCCAAGCACTTCTACCTCCTCTCTTCCAACAAACAGCTCCTCCAACAGCAAACATACACTGAAGCCTTGCCTGCGACCTCTGAAAAAATGTGAGGCTCTCTTCCTAAATCAGCCTGCTCTAAATCTGTATTCCCATGATTCTAATTTTTCCACTAGAGTAAGTAAATGTCTGCTAGAGTAGGTAGATTATGTCACCCCTTTAAGGATATAATATGAATACTTATTCAATCAATGGAGCTGTTAAATGCTTATTATGTCCATCTGTATACAAATATTATGTCTTGGATTGAAATTTAGGGTAGTGCAGGCACTGAGTTTAATTTCTTTTGTGTCCCAGAGTTGTCCCTAGACACTGTCTTCAGGGCTGACCCTTTGTATTGTCAGTCAGTTCACACGCTGACTTCCAGAAGACCCTTATATATTTCTCCGCCCCAAAACTGACCAACTTGTAGCCTCTTTGTCAGGAGTCTGCCCTCAACCAGCTGTCATTTTGGAAGGAGCTGTGATAAGTAAAATGATGTTAATAGATATTAATGTCTTCACATAGCACTTTTTCTGGAATACTGTACTGTAATCAAGATTATGTTGAAGAGAATTAGAATGGCAGGAACGAATCTATATCAGAGCTGGAATTGCAGGCCAAAGAGTGAGAGACTTTTTAGCCTGAGAGTTTTCTCAAGACTCTCTTATATAAGGAGATAGGCACCTCACTTGTCCCCAAAGCTAATCTAAATAGCCCAGCCCAGGGAAATACCTTAACACACAATCTTGATAGGAATGACTATACACACAATGTAAATAAAATTATTCATGGCAAATAGAACACGTGGCAAAAATTTTAAGGTTATGATTGTAAAGCGCCTCTTATAATAATTATAAATAATAGGAAATCTTTCATGCAGGGGTCCCCAACCCCCGGGCCGCGGACCACCACCAGTCCGCGGACTGTTAGGAACCCGGGCCTCCCAGCAGGAGGTGAGCAGCGAGCGAGCAAAGCTTCATCAGCTGCTCCCCATCGCTCGCATTTCGGCCTGAACCGTATCCGTCCAGCACCCCGCCCCGGCCCCAGCCCACCCTCGGTCCACAGAAAAATTGTCTTCCATGAAACCAGTCCCTAGCCCCAAAAAGTTTGGGGACCGCTGCTTTAATATATATGGAATTTACTTAAATAATACTGTAACTACCCAAACTTCATCATATTGGCCATATGCTTGAGCTATACATGAGCTTATGAGCATAATTAGTCAATTCATGAATTTCGATTTCACTTATACTTTTTTTTTAATTGAAGTATATTTGATTTACCACTTATACTTCTAATTCCAAAACTTAAAGTAAACAAATTTTTTCTTGGGTAAGTGGTTCAACCTTAATTAGGTCATTAATTGCAATGACAAAGGAAAATGTATTTTCCTTTCAAGTAGCTCATGTTTCAGACAGGCTTGGATAATATTTGCATAAGCAAATATCGCTTAAATGTGTGCCGCAGCTGAAGACAAAACAGTGGACGATGACCATGTAGAAGAAAGGAGTTAGAAAGTTCGTAAGTCAGGGTTCAATATATATTTCTGTGAATAAAAGGGCAAACGATTTTCAGTTTAAACAAAACCATTTGCCTTTACTACAGATATAAATATTTGAGAATATTAATTGAACTTGAGTCACTGCTCTTAAACTACTATGAGCACCCAAAATTTTAACGAAGACAGAATATTTTTGCGTTAGATAAACCTATGGTTAGCAATGAGGAAAGACCTGTAACTGAATCCTAAGTTATAAATGTGTGTAGTTTTTCCCCAGATGCAAGTAATAAGAATTCCTGTTTGTTTTTTTGGGGTTTTTTTTGTTCATGACATAAACATCTAAGTTTTCAGGAAGAATTTAGAAATGTCTGTAGAAAAAGAAACATCATTGCTATAACTGCTTTTCGTAAGTATGTATCCAAATATTTAAAGGGGTTGGCTCCTCACATTTTTAATTATAACCACTGACTTTTGTGATTAGAGAAACTGTTTCTGCTGGAATTCACCATTTATTGCTTACAATGTCTCACTTATTCTCACAGATTCATTTAAAAGGCAATTATTTTAGTAATCACTTTATAGTTGAAGGAACTAAAATTGGGAGAGCATATAAGTCTCTCTCTCTCTCCACGTAAGGAGGCAAAATGACTTGCAGAGCAAAGACAATTTGACCCTTCTGAATGGCAATATAATGATGAAATCTGCTAGGAAACACTGTTTTCTGCTTAATTCTTAAGATACTTGTATCCATTCAGGCTTGTTTACTGTCCGTGGATGCATGGGACATCAACAAACAGGCTCATGGAAACCTAAAAGAAAAAAGAGCACACACCTTAACAGTGTCGCTGTCATTTCTAGATCTCTTACCAGAATGTGGGAGGGCCGTAGGCCTGGTGATGGGGCCAGAGACCAGAGCTGATAATTGGCTGTGGCTCCCAGACCCCTTCAAGGTCCCTGGGATGTGAGTAACAGCAGGATAGGAGCATCCTTCATTCAGGCTTAGCTCACATCTTCCTGGAGTCAAGGGACACAGACTCCTTCACGGATATTATATCAAGTAATTCTTACACAAGCCCTGCCAGCTAGTTGGTGCTACCACTCTAAGTGTACTAACCAGGTTGACATGACTCAGTATACCATTAAACTCTAATCCACACGCATTCAGTAATTACCAAATAAACCTTTAGACTTCCGATTATAGGGAATAGAACAGGTCCCTTTTATATAGAATACTAATGATTTATATTTTCAGGCCAGGAAGGCAAAATTGACATTTTGAAAAAGATTATGTTATATCTGAAGGGCTTAGATTCCACCAGGATGGCAAAGGAAAATTCTCTGTCACTCCAAGGCCGTGAAGTCCCAGCTCTCTCCATGATTTTGATCTTTAAAAGGTCCATCAAGGCAGGGTAGTGTTAATAATGTTCCCTTTCTCCTCCCTTGGGTAAAATCTGGTGAGGAACCCTCAAGGCCTGAGGTGCTGGGGTGTGGGACAGAGTATGTCACTTCTTGACACTGGCATTCTGAGTTTAGAAGATGATGCTACACCTCCTCAGAGAATCTTCCACTGCAGCTGATTAGCTGCACACTTGCCATGTGGTTGTGTCATTCAGGGTCTCATTCTCTTTTCTACATGTCCACTGGCACACACATGAAAGTACAGAAAACCACAAGACGCACTCATGTTTGAGGCATGTCGTAGATCCTCAGAGGACTCAGAGGGCCTAAGGAGAGGTGGTACTGAAAGGGGCAGCGGAGGCCGGGGAGGGAATGTCACATTCATCACAGCTCCCATCTGAAACACTTCTGGGTGAGTGTGTGCATTTGTTCAGGTGTGATGAGAAGTGGGAATCATATAACACTTCATTTATGGATTTCACAGCACTGCAATGGGGAAGTGAAAAGATTATTCACAGGAGTCTCACAGAAGTTTTCTTTAGACTAGTTGTATTCCAAGAACGTATTTCACCTAAATATCTTGAATAATGGTGCAAATGTTAGAATGGAGAGCATTACTTGCTTCACGTGAGTGTATGATGTACACACACAAAGTCTTAAAAATTTCAAACATATACAGGGACGTTGTAAATCAACTATACTCCAATAAACATTTTTTAAAAATTAAAAAAAAAAGAGGCCAAGCCAAAAAAAAACATACAACCATATACAGGGATATGAATAAAAATACCATCAGTTCAAATAGTAGAAGTATAGTGTGAATACAATATGTAATCATATATACGTATATCTATGTAGAGATATGCATCAATATATATCTTGATTAGTCAAATCATCTTATTTTAAAATTGGTGGGGCCATCCAGCCTCCGTTTTCCTCCATGATGAACCTAGAACTTCCCAATTAAAGGGCAACCAGGAACTTGAAATCTCCTCAACCACCTTCCATACTCTGGGATTTTTAAATTAGATTCATAATTTGTATTCCAAAATATAACATTTCATAAAATCATCCTTTACAACCCAATCCAAAGTGGTACTGCTAACAACAAAGTCATACACTAAGCAGAGATACCTTGCTCCCTGAGGGTACACACAAGGACACACAGACACAGACACAGGGACACACACTCATATTAGTGAGATGCTCAAGTGCATTTCTCATTGGGAGTGAAAATACTTGCCCCTCTCAACCCCACCACTCAGCACTGCTCGACCCTGGGGGAAGACGGAGAAGAAAGAGGGGTTAGAAACCCTGGACCTGACTGAATATTTACCCAAGAGACTGAGAAAGAATCTGCAAGTAACCCAGATTACTTAGAAGTAACTAGATAGGGACTTCCTGGCCATCCGGTGGTTAAGACTTCTTCCAATGCAGCGGGTGCGGGTTCCATCCCTGGTCAGGGAGCTAAGATCCCACATGCCTCGCGGCCAAAAAACCGAAACATAAAACAGAAGCAATATTGTAACAAATTCAATAAAGACTTTAAAAATGGTCCACATCAAAAAAATCTTTTAGAAAATTAAAAAAAAAAGAAGTAACTAGGTAAAATTTTTCTATTAGGCAGAATAAGAAACAGAAACCATTCTATTCTGAGTTCAGAATTAAAAAATAAAGTTGCACTTATTTCGCATACTTCAGGGTTATAATTATAAGTTATACAACCAATTGTGTGATTTTCAATCTAATTTACAACATAAGATTCAAAGGTAATATTCAGAAGCTCTGGAAATACAAAATGGCACTCAAAATACTGAGTTGTGCATAAGGTAGGAGTTTTGCTGGGTGAATGCAAAGCAGACTGTATTAAAAACTCTTATGTCTTTAAAACCAAAGTTCAATATCTATTTTAATCTGTATGCTTGTAAAAGTTACTGTCTGATAGCATCATAGTGGTCTTGTCCTCATTGTCTATTTTCAAGCAAATAAAAAGGATTAGAGGATATGTTTTCAAGACAAATGAAAGAGACTATGCAGAATCACTCATGACAAATAATATTTTCTTGAGGATAAACCACAAAAGATATCAGCTAAGAAATACATCTTTTAAATCCGATGTTGGGATTTGGGATATAAAACATAAACACAAGAATTACTTTGTCATAGGGGAAAATGCAAGTTCTCTGAATAAGCAATTAATTCAGGTAAAATGCAACTGAATATTTCTGATCTTTCCCAATCCTGTGAAAATAAACTTAAAATGATTTTTCCTCTAATAAAACAAAACTGGACTTTGAACTTCATTAGCAACTTCTATAAATGAAAGTAAAGAAACATTTTCATTTCAATAATTCTCAGTAGTTATTATTTCATCTGTCAAATCCCAATACAAATTTAAGGAGGGAAGACTTTAATAAATTGAATAGATTAACTTTGACAGCAATGTTCAAATTTTCTGAAAGACAGCATGGATCAAAGTCAACTGAGAAGAGAATATACTCACCAATATAGGTGTGGAGGCAAGTTCTACTTGCTGGGAGTCGTTGATTCTAATGGGACTATGGCATGTCTTCCTGATGTGCTGAGGTGGAAAGAAAAAGCAATATCCCATCTATGAAATTTTGAAAGACATTTTCCAATTCTATTATCATTCTAAATGCTTACATATTGTAAGCAACTGACTATAGTTAAATTGAGTAGCATTAATTTATGCAAAATATACCAAAACAATTCAGTAACTGCATTTTTTTTTAATAAAATCACTGAAATTCTAGATCTTAAGATTAATAAATATAGGGGCATATTTTTGGAGTAAACCATGTGAGGAATGATTCAATCAGACAATCTCCAGGATTGAACTGAGAAGCACAGATTTATGTAGAAAGCCTCAGCTGCCACAGTGTAAAAACAAAGGTTCTATGTACTTCAATTTAGGTCTCCATATAAAGAACAGGGGATTCCTTAAAGGAAAACTGAGTTACAGACCTTGTCCTATAAGGACCCTGTTCTCACCCACTGCTCCATGGGGGTAGAGTTTCCCAGCCTTCCAGATTTCCTGCAGAGAGTGCCTCTGATACAGTCCCTGCTTCCATGATGCAAAACTAGTGTGACCTCTTAAAGAGTGACAACCAACGTATTACCAGAAGGATACTCAACCCTTATTGATAGAAAAATAGAATAGAGTCTAAATGATGAGATATAAAGGAGATTCAGTCGTATTCAGGGAGAATTGTGTTTTCTGCTTCATTCTTGTCTATGGGAACCACAGGCTCTTACCAAGATTTCAATTGAAAGAGAGAGAGCAATTTTTAGTGTAAGCCATAATTTTTAATTATCTCATCATTCATTCTCAGTCATCATGGATCTGGTTTTCTGGGGGAAAAAAAATGGCTCTTATGTTTGACAGTATCTTCATTCTCTCCTCTTATTTGATTGATATTTTCGCTGTGTATTAAATTCTACATAGGAAATAATACTCTTTGTGAATTTTAAAGAATTTTTCTAGCTTACAGAGTTGATATGACTTTTAACACTTTGTATATGACTTGCTTTTCCATCTGGAAGCTTTTAGGATCTACTGTGTGCCCAGTTCTGAAATTTCACAATGATGTGCCTTATGTAGGCCTGTTTTCATTTATTGTTTAAGCCTCCTATGAACCCTTTTAATCTGAAAATTCATGACCTTCAGTCCTGGGGAAATGTCTTCAATTATTTTCTTGATGATTTCCTATCTTCAATTTCCTCTGTTCTTGCTCTTTTTGAATATCTATTATTGTATATTAGATTTTCTGGACTGTTTTCTAAACTTCTTATCTCCCCTCACCTATTTTCTGTATTTTTTTAAACAAATTTATTTATTTTATTTATTTCATTTTTGGCTGTGTTGGGTCTTCGTTGCTGTGCACAGGCTTTCTCTAGTTGCGGCGAGTGGGGGCTACTCTTGGTTGCGGTGCGCAGGCTTCTCATTGCGGTGGCTTCTCTTGTTGCGGAGCATGGGCTCTAGGCGTGCAGGCTGCAGTAGGTTTGGTTCGCGGGCTCTAGAGCACAGGCTCAGTAGTTGTGGCGAAGCTTAGTTGCTCCATAGCATGTGGGATCTTCCCGGACCAGGACAGAACCCGTGTCCCCTGCATTGGCAGGCAGATTCTTAACCACTGCGCCACCAGGGAAGCCCCCTTATTTGCTGTCTTTTTGTTCTACTTTCTGATCTATGTCTCTAGCTTTATTTCCAGCTCTTCCACTGAGCTTTTAATTTTTGCCATCATCTTTTTTAATTTGCAGAAAAATCTTTTTGGTTTACTGAATGTTTTTTCCTAGCATCTTGTTTTAAATTCATGGATTCACTAACTTCTCTTAGTTCTCTGGGCTATGCAAAACAGGCTTTGGAAGATTTCTTCTTCCTCACTGGTTTCTTTTCCTTCCTTATTGTGTTTTCCCTATCTGTTCTGGTTTTTATCTTCCATTTTGGAGGTCTTCTCTAGTTGGAAGCTCTGAACAAATATGTGAGACTTGTTGACTTTGAGCTTCGTTATAATGTGATCTGGGTGGACCATTTATCAGAAAACTATGATGTCAGTGACTTTAGGTCTTTTCTCTTAGGTTTCTCAGACTCCCCAAGGGAGAACTTCCTAAGTCCTGTCTGAGTGGTGGAAGCCCAGTGGGGTGCCTAAGTAAGCACTCAGCATCCAAAATGTGTAAATTCACCTAAGCTGTTGTTTTCAGGATGGTTTTCAGGATGAGAACTGGTGGTCTAAATTCCCATCGCTGCCCCCTCCTCGGCCTTCCCATTTTTGTTGTGGAGTGCATTTGAAATTTGCCATCTTAAAATAATAAATATGAGGAGTGTATTTTCATCGCATTAACCAGATCTAGTCATTGACCCACTTATTGCTCAGATATGATGGAAGGACACATAATATGATTTCTGTATACAGATGGGAAAACTGTGTCTCAGTGACAGCACAGGGTCTTCTAAGCAATAATCTCCCCTATTTACCTGGGAACCCAGTTAATCAACTTATTTCTCAATATATAACCTTTTCTCCACTTCCAGTGCTGAGGATATAGAGCCAGCAAACTTAAGCCAGTGTTTATAAGCAGTAAGCATATAAGGCTCATGGTAAATGTTTAAGGTATCTACAGGCTCAGCTTTCACTTCCTTTTAGCGCTGTTAATCAACAATAGACTTCTCCTTCTTAAAGAAATTAGCTAAGGGAAACAAGATGAAATATAAAGGCTGGTGACAGGCATACAAAATTCTTATATAGTGCTTGCCCTTGAGTCATTTCTGCACTAATTTTTCACACCAAGCAAATTTTCACTTTAGTTATGGCTTCCCCTGTTCCCCATATTTTCATTAATTATGATTTTTCTCTTCTATTTGGTGTTTTCTGTTAGAGTTTTTTATTTCCTTTTTTTTCTGCTACTTCTCCAACTCCTTTTTAGAGAAACACCTGTTTCTCTCCCTCATTTACAGAGTAATCTCAGGATCAATGACACCGTCTAGCCAACGGATCTTCACAATAACCAATAAATCAACCAATAAATGATTTCTGAGTAGATTAAGTGTGTGTGTGTGTGTGTGTGTGTGTGTGTGTGTGAGCGATAGACGGAAGAATGGATAAACCCTGGAAATAAAGCATGAGAGGTATAAGAAGACACCTCACGAATGTTCTATGATTGTAAGATTTTTCCATGCAAACCAGCTAAGTGTGTGTAAAATGTAACATAAAATGTGGAAGATATCCCTGATTAAATTTCCTCCACCTGATGCTTCACCCGAGTTGACATTGTTAGGAATGATTAGCATTCCACAACATCCAAGTTCACAGTGTTGGTGAGTTGTCTCTGAGCTAGGTTAGATGAATAGAAAGTCATTCAGATCCGGTTAATACCGGTAACAAAAATAACATGCTGGCAAGATTTGGGTTCGAACTTCTATCCTTCATCTGCCAAATTTCCATTTTAAATGTAATCAGAACAGACATACTTTTAATATGTACAGCAGCTTGGTAATATCCGACATTTCTTGAGCATTCAGTACAAGCCAGGCAGGGTACAGAGAACATGCATTATTATATTTCATCCCTTCAGATCTCTGTTGAGAGACTTGTGATTACACTGCTTATTTTACAGGTGGAAAAACTGGGTCTTAGATTAGTGATGTGCCAAAGTCCATGTAGCCAGAAAAAAGTAGAATCTAGTTTTCATGGCTCCAGTGGCCATGTTCTTAACTATGATGCTTTATTGTCTTTAGTACTGGATAGAATATACTTTAAACAATTAATCCATTAGAAACTCAGGGTAATAGTTTTCTGTGTTTCTCCATGCTGTTTTATTAAGAAAACATGATAGAAGATAAGAAATAGAGACATCATCCAATACTGTGAATCCTGCAGCATTCTTCATACCTCAGAACTGAGTCAAGCATTAGAACCACTGCCTCCATTAAGAATACGCATTGATTATATATTGTTGCTGAATAGGAAACACTCCTGTATTTATTCTACTCTATTACAACACCTCTGACGCCAGACGGCTGGGTTATCCACACGAAGCAATTCTGACACTAATGCAAGTGTTAATGCAAGTCCCCATAGGTTAAGGGCTCAATCTCACAGGACTGCCCCCCACTTCATACACCAGTCACAAGTAGTGGGTCCCCAGGCTACTCACAATTTCTGTCTGCCTCAGCTACAAATCAGAGGTTCCCATGACCCCCTCCTTGGGCTCAGTAACTTAATAGATGGGCTCACAGAACCTAGGAAAACAGTTTATTTAGTATTGCCAATTTATTACAAAGGATATTTTAAAGGAATAAAATGAACAGTCAGATGAAGGGGTACATAGGACAGTGTCTGGAAAAGTCCTGAGCACAGGAGTTTCTGTCCCCTTCTGTGGAGCTGGGGTGCACCATCCTCCTGGCACATGGATGTGATCACCAACCCAGAAGCTCTCCAATCCCCATACTTTGGAGATTTTTATGGAGGCTTCATCATATAGTCATGATCGATTATTAACTCAGTTTTTAGCCTCTGTCTCCTCTCCAGAGAATGGGGAGTGGGGCTGAAAGTTCTGAGCTTCTAATCATGGCTTGGTCTTTCTGGTGACCAGCCCCCATCCAGGAGCCCACCAAGAGTCATCTCATTAGAACAAAAGATGCTCCTATCAATAGGAAATTACAAACATTTAGGAGCTCTGTGTCAGGAACCAGGTCAAAGACCAAATATTAGCAAGAACTAGGGCAGAGACCAATATGTATTTCTTATTACTTTACAGTTGCATAACAAATTACTACAAAACTTAGTGGCTTAAAACAATAATAATTATCCTCTCTGACATTTCTTGTGAATCAGGAATTCAGCAGTAGTTTGGGTGGTTCTGCATTTGGGTCTCTGATGAGTTGAGGTCAAATGTCAGTCAAGACTTCCGTCATCTGCTTCGAGATAGTTCACTCGCATGGTTGGCAGTGTGGGTGCTGGTGTTGGCAGGACCTCGGTTCCTCTCTACATGGGCCGCTTCACAGAGCTGCTTGAGTGTCCTGGAGACATGGCTTTCTCCAAAGTGAGTAACCCAAGAGACCAAGGTGGAATCTGCAATGACTTTTAGACCTATCTTCAGATGTCACACATGGTCACTTCTACCATATTCTCGTGGTCATACAGGCCATGATTATTTAACCATGATTCATTGTAGGTGGAGGGTACACAAGAACAGTAGATTCCAGGAAGCAAGAATCATTGGGGGCCATCCAGAGGCTCATTACCACAAAGGAAAAAACTTGTTTTGTTTAATGAATACTTGGAAAGCCACTGGGTGTTGGATGTGAGATCCCAAGGGGTTTTGGGGATAATGATAGTCAGTAGTAGAGCAGTTGCCAAGGGAAATGGATCCCTCTGTCCATAGGGCTGTTGTTTTGCTAAGTGGGGTATACCAACTGAGGATGGGAGTGGTATTACTCCAGAAAGTAGAGAGGTTTGAGGGGGGAAGGAGAAAGAAAGTAAAAATTTGAGGCAGCAGGAGAGAAATTATGGTGAAGTTCTGAAATATTTAATGTGAAATTTTATTGTTTGGATTATTTTTGTTTTGGGTTTTTTTTTTTTTTGGTGGGCAATGTCAGTTTGCTTCCCTGTATTCCTACTAAATCCTATTAACGTCTAAAATACTTGTCATGTTCTGTGGAATTGGATTTGTTCTTCGGGGTGTAAAGAAAATGCTGAATTATGTTTCAAAGTGAGTGCAGACACTTAGAGCACCAGGACCCCATCATGTCTGGATGTACATCTCTACCACCTTCCCTTATCTGAAGCTGGAGGCAAGTACCTCTCTCTGGAGAAACTATCTTATAATGTATTTTAAAAGAATGATGTATTCGTTGTTTTCACAATGTAATGAAAGAGATTTTAATGAAGGACTAAGGAAAAATATCAGGTAAATGAGATACTTGAATGGCTGATTTTGAAGCGCATATAATCTCTCTCAGTGAAACTTTTTAGCAATTAGTTTTAAAACTTTTATAAATAAGTGTTTGTGCCTCCATCTCCCACTCCCATCCTCACCTCTCTCCATTAAGCAATGACTGGAACTGCCTTTTCCCTGGCACTCTGGGAGGAGCTGGAGCAGGTCACCTTGCAGTCTCCATCAGCTTTACATTCCTACACATCCCTCGGGGATAACAAATAGAGAAATATCTAAAACAGTGTGCAGGAACATGTCATGAATACAATGAAAACTTGTCTTCCAGGGGTGACATATGCATTAAAAAATTCCCCTGTGTAGACATTGACCAAAACCGGAGTTTTTTCTTCTATTACTGTCTTGTTTCATGTTCTCCATGCTCTGTTTTCCATCACATTCAGAAACTATTTTCAAGTTTTTGATGAAGTTTTTATCCTTTGAAAATAAGAAGGTCGTCTTTCTGCAATTGTACATTTACCCACGTTCAGTTGTTTTCCTTGTGTTTGAAAACCATGGGTGAATTCTGATACCCTCATCACAGCAGTCTTGACAGTGAATTTATCTGAGATTCCCAGGTGCATTTACCTCCAACTGACCACAGACTCTTGGGAAGTTTTCCAGATTGATTTTGCATCATTTAATTAACCAACCATCCATCAGAGATTGTGATCACCAACGTGACTCTGTAGTAGTGTGGAAATTAGGAAAATTGTCTCCTGAAATGTATTTGAAAAAAGAAAAAGCTTTAAGTTGAAGTTTAATATACATGTATTGAGGCCATGTATAGCTTCAAGTTTAGCTTCAGGTTTCATGGTATAGGTAGTATAGGTGTCCCTCCTACCTCCCTGTATTCTCAACTAAGACACTTTATGAAGGAAATAGAACAATTATCGCCGGAGAAAATCATTTAAAAGGTTGTGGCACCAGTCAGAGATTTTCAGAATCAGGGATGAAATTTACGGTTACTACTCCATGCACAGAGAGCTGATGACAATTATCCAAACAAAATTTCTCCTTTTGATAAGCGCCTATTGGCTATTCTCCCATCTGTTTTTCTCTTACACGGGGCTTATAGGAAAGAAAATAAATCTAACTATCTAACAAGAAAAATCTGCTATTTTGAGAAGAATGATGAAATTGTAAATTGGGGCTAAGGAATAGGGCTGCCAGATAAAAAGCAGGATATTCAGTTAAACACAAATTTCAAGTAAATAATTTAATAGAGTTTTTAGCACAAGGATATCCCTAATGTTTTACTGAATATCTTGTATTTTTATCTGCCGAGTCTGGCAACCCTGCTAGGGGATTTTGAGGATCCTTTCTTTATTTTCCTCCCCTGGTTCTAATGGCCATGAAATGATCTAAAGAAGAGTACTCCAGCATGTTGCTTGGGAGGATGACATGTAGTTTGCAGAAAAGGTAAAATGTCTGCTTTCTAACCATTTATATGGAAAAAAACTGGCTGAATAAATAATGCGTGGGATGCTTTTGTTAGCATGTGTGCAGTCCCACCAAAGGCATGAGAATGATTTTGAAAGATTACAACTCTGACTTGGTATAAAACACTGGCCCTGCTGCCTCTTCCCTCAGTAACCTCAGGCATGAAACTTAATCCGAGTTGCAGTTTTGTTGTCTGTAAAAATGGAGATTTTCATCAAAGCACTTGGCAGATGGCTGGCACCCAATAAATCTAGGCTTGGCTTTTTCTTACACATAGGTGGCACAGGTTGAGACTCCAAGACTGAGGGAAAGGATGTTATTTGCTCCGAAACTCCTTAAATTATCTGGTCTGCTCTTAATTATAGGGATGGAAAGAAGCATCTTATCTAAAAAAAGTTATGTCTTGGGTAATCAAGGTGTATCTAAATTAAAAAAAAGTCTCTGAACTTTCAGAAAGTTTATAGACAATGCTGTATAAATTAGCAGTTCATTGTACACTGTATTCTACTATTTTCTAATGGTCTTTATGGGAGGGTGTTTTCTTCCCAAGATGTTTGTTAATACTTGAAGGAATATTCTTCAGGTTCTTTGTGTTCTCTACTGTTTATAGTAGTTTACAGTTACCATATCTTTTGCATAAAAACAGGACATATTGCCTGACAAATAAATAGGTTTTTAGAATTTGTTAATTTACATATGAAGCCAGCTAACATTGTAGAAATTTAATTTCATTATTTATACTTTTAATCGATTGCCTCTATTGAAAAGAAAAAAAAAAATCAGTGACAACTAGACTGTCCCATAAGATCACAGTGTGTGGTTATGGCACTCCCAGCCCCTGTGTAGTCCTGGGCATTTCATACCTCTTGCTTTTACCTAGAAATCACAGTGTTTTAGAATTAAGAGGGGGTTTCCAGGCTTGATAGGTACAAAATAGACTTCTAGGCCAGTGGAAATCAGAGACCATTTCATTGAATGTTTGCCATCTCAACTCAAAGAGCAATCTAATAGCAATTAGACAGCCACTTTTTTTCTTATCCCAACATTTTCGTCTAAAGATAGTACAAAGAGCACATAGTAAAAGGTACTTAGAACTGGAGAGCCTGACCTATAAAATCAATACATAATAGTAAGAGCATAAAAGGAAGAATATTGCCAAGACAAAAAGCCTAGCAAACTTGACGGTTTCCTAATGATGGATCCCAAGTATCTAAAAAGAAGTAAATAAATGGGCGATGGACCGTGTGGAAACAGAAACACCGGGAGAGGAAAGGCTCTAGGGTCGTGTTGTGGCTGTATTGACTGAGTACAGTCTCAGGAAGAGGGCTGTTGCTTCTCAGAAACAGAAGGACTTTGTCACTGAGATGTTTTCTTTTGAGGAGACTAGCAGTCCCAGTTCTGTCCAGGTTAAAAAAAAAAAAAAAATCAAGTCTAGTCACTCTCCTCTTTAATTTCCAACTATGTCCCAACTATGAATTTGCCTTCCGATACTAGGAAAGAGGCATCCAAGATAGATGTGACATCCACCAAGACATTACAGTAGTCATGAACATTTACACAATTAATCACATTGCTTTAATATGAACCAAAAGCTGTTAGATATTCAAAGGGAAAATTGACAAATCTAAAATCATACAGAGAGAATTTAACATAACTTTCTTAGATACTGTTTAAGACAGTAAAGGCGTAGAGGATTTGAGGTTTATAAGATTGACCGTATATGTTTTACCCAAGAACTAGAGAATATACATTATTTTTAAAAATCAATAAGAACTTTACAAAAACTGACATAGCTTAGACCAAAATAATCCTTAACAGTCAAAAAACAGAAATCACACAGGGCACATTCTTATACTATGATGCAATAACTGTATTAAATAGTCAAAGGGAAAAAACGTCCATGAAAATTGAAATTTAGAAAATACCTTTTTCAATGACTCAAGTTAAAGAAAAAAAACTTAAAACTGAAATGAAGAGGATAATTCCCTCAAAATAAACTGTGATGTCCTAGTAATTAAAGCAGGCAAACAGATCCAAAGAGCAAAGTCCAGAAACAAATGCAGATAGATAACAGAATTTAGTATTTGTTAAAGATGGGTTTTTGAGTCAATGCAGGAAGAATGTATGTTTCCAAATGGCTAGCTATTTGGAAAACGAAATAAAGCTGTAGTTCATTTTTTTTCTCTTCTGACATCTTTTCTTAAAATTGTTAATGAAGTATAGTTGATTTACAATATTGTGTTAGTTTCAAGTGTACAGCAAAGTGATTCAGTTTTATATATATGTGTGTATATTTATATATTCTTTTTAGATTCTTTTCCATTATAAGATTATTATAAGATACTGATTGTAGTTCCCTGTGATATACAGTACGTCTTTGTTGTTTATCTATTTTATATATAGTAGTGTGTATCTGTTAATCCCAAATTCTTAATTATCCCCCCCCCCTTTCTCCTTTGGTAACCATAAGTTTGTTTTCTATGTCTGTGAGTCTATTTCTGTTTTATAAATAAGTTCATTTGTATCATCTTTTTTAGATTCCACATATAAGCTATATCATATGATATTTTTCTTTCTCTGTGTGAGTTACTTCACTTAGTATGATAAGCTCTAGGTCCATCCATGTTGCTGCAAATGGCTTTATTTCATTATTTTTGTGGCTGAGTGATAGTCCCTTATATATATACATACCACATCTTCTTTATCCATTCCTCTGTCGATGGACACTTAGGTTGCTTCCATGTCTTGGCTATTGTAAATAGTGCTGCAATGAACATTGGGGCGCATGTATCTTTTTGGCTTATAGTTTTCTCTGGATTATAGTTCCTTTTTACACTCAATGTAAAAATAAAGTTTATCTAGATTTCAAAATTATTTTTAAACTATAATAACATTAAAAGGAAATTTAGGAGGTATATGTTGTGATATTATAAAGGAAATTACCTTCTTAGTAAACCTACAAATCCCCAAAGTCATAAAGAAAAAAATTTGATTATATAGAAAGATAAAACTCCAACATGAGGGACTTCCCTGGTGGCACAGTGGTTAAGAATCTACCTGCCAATTCAGGGGACATGGGTTCGATCCCTGGTCCAGGAAGATCCCACATGCCTCAGAGCAACTAAGCCCATGCGCCACAACTACTGAGCCTGCACTCTAGAGCCCACGAGACACAACTACTGAAGACCCACGCTCTAGAGTCCGTGCGCCCTAGAGCCCACGTGCCACAACTACTGAGCCCACGTGCTGCAACTACTGAAGCCCGAGCGCCTAGAGCCTGTGCTCTGCAACAAGAGAAGCCATGGCAATGAGAAGCCTGTGCACCACAATGAAGATAGTCCCTGCTCGACACAACTAGAGCAAGCCCGTGCACAGCAACGAAGACCTAACACAGCCAAAAAAACCAACAAAAACAAAAAACAAATAAAACCTCCAGCATGAAAATCAATGGTCTGGGGAAAACTATTGTTTGCAGTGTACAATAGACAATAGGATCTGTTTCAGGATATAGAAAGAGTCCCTATGAATAAATAATTACCTATGGTGATAGACTCAGTATACAGATTGAACAGCGAGACCATAAGTAAAAATAGAACTCTAACCCACAACCTGCAGCAACCAGCCCCTAAAGTCAATTACCCCTGTAGCAATCGGTCCAAAACAACCAAGACTTGATTATTAACTGACAGTTTCCCTAATTTGCCCCCTGTTCCCATCTTCAGACCAACTGGAGAAAGCCAAATATGCACCCCTAGCCAATCATATAGGATGCCCTGCTTCTGGTTAGTCTGCCTCTAGCTTCCTCATGCCAACAACCTCCAATCAGGGCATACCTGCAGCTTTCCCTTTTTCCACTGTAAAGCCTTCCCTTTCCTTTCCTTGACTCTGAGTATCTGCCAAATGCAAGTGATGGTGGCTAACTCCCTTGCTATAGCAAGCCCTGAATCAATAGACTTCGATCTCATTTGGGTGGTCTTCATTTATTTCTACCATGGGAACTCTATTCATTAATTTTCTATGTATGTGAATTTATAGAGAAAGCATTATAAAGGCATATTCCTGTTTGCACATTTATTGGGGATGGGGAAGGTGGTCTCAGAGATCAAGGGGTTTTCACTTTTTTCCTAAACATGTCCATGTGGTTTTGAACAAGGGCCAGGCCCTTCTGTTGTGTTCCACTCTTCCAGTTCCCCCAGTGATGCCAGTGCTGTGGTTCTGGTGCTGCTCCAGTGGATCCTATCAGGAATGTAACAAAAGTAAAGCTAACCCAAACTGTGGGTTAGGCCATATGGAAAGATCTCAGCATTTATCTCTCTCGTTGATCCAGTGGTATAATAAGTCCACTGGATAGCATTTAAATGGCTCAGCACACTCACTTCTGCTGTCATTTTACATTCTCTAAAGCAGACAATGTGCTGAGATAGCACCTGTCTTAAAAACAAGTGACTCAGGAAGGGCTGATCATAACAGAGATGGGGGGGGGGAGCTGTATTTAACCTGTTTGGATGTTTTATTTGGTTGGGTTGGGATGAGTTTGGTATGTTTTCAAAATATGTCAGATTATAATCCTCACTGGAAGGCAGCAGCCATAACCAAAGGAACAAAAAACATCTGGAGACCCAAGTCCTGCATGACTGTCCCTCAAAATAAAGTTGCAGAGGACGGGAAGCAGAGTCAGGCCCACGGGAGAGAGGGACTCAGGTCTGGGGGAGCCTTACGCCCCAAACCACTTCATTTAAGGAATGCAGTGCCTAACAGTACGAGTCCACAACCAGTGAGGCTGTTTCATTGGCCGTGTTTTTAAGTAATCGTATGTGTTAGGATTCTCAACGATCTAGAGAGGCGCAGGCTACTTTTGTTTACTGAAAAAAGAAGAAACGCCAAAATAGGGTTTCAGTGTTGTGTCAACATTTTAAGTGTTCCGTCTTGACTGTGTACCTCTGTGACCTCCTGAATAACCCACTTTGGAGGTAATGTTTGCGTAGGAGACCTGGGCCCAAGGCGGAGCACGGAGCTCTTGAAGATGAGGGTCCATCCAATTAAGATGGGGTGATACATGTGACTACACTTAGGAGTTATCTCTTTTCCATATTTTGTACTCACTAGGGTAGATTTTCTCATTTTTAAGGATGAGTTAACCTTAATTAACTGGTGTACTGGTGAAATCAACATTTACATTTTTGTGCGAATTTTGTCTGTTTCATCTCGCAGTGTCTGTGCTTTCTTCCATCCATTATCCACACATGACATAAGCTTTTCAGCTGCCCATATCCAAACACCCCGGTGTCACCTTCCTAAGGAACCTAGGCAACTGGAATGTTCTCTCTGACTCACCCTTCAATCTTATACTTTAAAAAATTCTGTTAGACTGTCATAGCTAAAATTTAAGTTGTTCAACCTTAAGTCTGACATCTTCAAGCAAATTCTATTCAGTTCATATAATTTATTCTGAGAAGTAGAAATGTTAGGTAACATATTCTAATTTCAAAAAAATTAACACAGATGTCAGTGACAAAGTAACTAGGAAATGACTATAAATTCTTAGAAGGCAAACTCAAAGTCATTTGTCTCCCATAGAATCTCAATGAATTTCAGTTAGTAATTTGTAAAGATGTTTTCCTGTACCAGGACATTGTAGTCTAGTGAATAATAACCAAGTAGCAAAAGTATTAAAAAACAGATTACAAAATAGTGCAGGAAAGCACTTTTAGGACCTTTCCAAGTAAAGGTGACTTGGAGAAGTTATGGAATCATTTCCTGAAACCCAGAGAGTTTTAGTATTCTCTTTATAATGTATTTACAAAATATACAAATATTTAGTGATTTAATTACAAAAATTTACAAGTCTTGACTCTTGATTTCCCTCTATAACTCAAGACTATACATAAAAGGAGAAATTTCCTTGAGGTTACTTCTAACTGAAAGTATAGAGTTTGGGATATTTTTTTACCTGAGAGATGTTTCTGGTTTACATTAATCCACATTTGTTAGTGGTCAAAGAATGATTTCTCTAAGATAAACATGAACATCAGTTCTAAAATATGTTCACCCAACTTCCCTCCAGCCCAGACGAGACCCAAATTTATTGCTGGAACTTCTGTGTCAGGGGCTTTTCCAGATCCCATGTTTTCCAGGGAGAACGAGGCCTTTTCCCTGGGAACAGATCTGAGGACAGTGGGCTCATATTAAATATCATTCACGTTTATATCCTCCACATAACTGTCCTCCAAAGAGAGGAGAAATATTAACTTCCGGGCATTAGAGTCATCATCATTTTCATTCCTTTACGAAACAATATGTTTTCAGACTCTACATCCCTGTTTCTTCTCAAATACATAGCAAGTTGGTGTCATGGAAAGAGGAGCATTGTGGGCTGAATTGTATGCCCCCAAAATTCATATGTTGACGGCCTGATCCCTAGTACCTTAGAATGTGACTGTATTTGGAAATAAAGTCTTTAAAGAGGTAATTAATTTAAAATGAGGTCATTAGGGTGGGCTCTAATCCAATATGACTAGAGTCCTTTTAAAGGTTAGGACACACACATGTTACAGAGGAAAGAAGATGTGAAGACACAGGGAGAAGACAGCTGTCTGCAAGCCAAGGAGAGGGCCCTCAGAAGATAGCAACCCTGCCAACACCTTGATCTTGAACTTCCAGCCTCTAGAATTAGGAGAGAATAAATTTCTGATGTTTAAGCCACCCAGTCTGTGGTGCTTGTTATGGCGGCCCTAGCAAACAAATCCAGAGGATAAGACATAGATTCATGGCCCAGCTCTGGAAAAGTGACTTAAACCCCGAAAATATCCTCAAAATGGACATAACGTTTTCATTAAAACCTCCTAGCAGTTTTATGCTTTTACATACTGTCTCTACGTGGCTGCCTCTAAATGTCTATCTCCTGCCTTTTCGCCAAATTCATGCTCATAGCCATCTGTACCCTCACATCTCTACCAGGAGGTCTAGTGGGCATCTCAGATTTGATATGGCCAAAGCAGAACGCCTGGTATTCCCCACAAAAACTGAATTCTCCTCAGTAAGTAGAAACTCTAACATTCTAGTAGCTCAGGTCAAAATCTTGGAGTTATGCCTGACTCCTCTTTTTCTGATGTCCCACATCAAATTCATCACCAAACCCTGTCAGCTCTACCTTCAAAACATATCCAGGTCCATGAATTGAGAGACAGATCAATGGAATTGAATATAAAGTGCAGAAATTGATCAGCTTTCAAACATTATGAACAAAATCAAAAGACAAATGACAAACTGTGAGACAATATTCACAACATATATCTTAGATAAAGAGCTAATATCCCTAAGAGACAATGAATTATTTTTGAGAGAATAAAAGCCTATAGAAAAAATAGGCGAGAGACCTGAACAGATGATTCACAAAAAGAATCTAAAAATGTCTCTTGAACATATAAAAAGATGTTCCATTTCATAATAAGTAGAGTGCATATTAAAAGTACACTGAGATACCATTTCTTACTCATCAGATGGACAAAAATTCAAAAGCATGACAATACAATCTCTCGGGGAGGCTGTGGAGAAACAGGCTGTCTCATATACTGCTGTTCAAAATGTAAAATGATATCATCCCTATGGAGGCAATTTGGCATCAGCTAACAAAAGTACACATGGATTTACTGTTGATCCTGCAGTCCCACTTGTAGCAATTTATCCTGAACATACACGTGGATCGATACAAAAATACATATGCATAAAGGTTGTTCATTTGCAGTATTACTTGTAAGTGTAAAACATTGGAAACTTCCTAAATATTCAAATATAGGAGATAAGTTGGATAAACTATTGTACCACACACAGTGGAATACTATACAGCTATTTAAAAAGAATAACAAAGATCTCTATGAACTGATGCAGAGTGATTTCCTGGAGATATTATTAAGTGGAAAAAAGCAAAGTACAAAAGAGCATATTTAGAATGTCAAAATTTGAATAATAAGTGAAAATTAGAAAATATGCATCTGTTTTCTTATCATTACAAAACAAACAAAACAAAACATATAAAAATGATAAACCCCGAGAGTAAGGAAGTTGGTGGCCAACAGGTAGTGGTGGTGGAGGAGATAGAGGAAGGAGTGATGCTTCTCTGAGGACATAATTTTGTACAGTTTTGATTTTTGAAAGTGTGTTAATATTCTACATATTTGAAAATAAAATTAAATCAATAAGGATGGAAAAGTAAAACTGAAACTGAATGCAAACTGAAACAAATGAATCAAACTGTATGGCAAATGGATACTACAACCACATGGAAGGAAAGGAAGGGAGGGAAGAAAGGAGGGAAGAAGGAAAAGGGTTGCCAGATAGAACAAGGAAAAAATACAGGACAGCGAGTTAAGTTTGAATTTCAGATAAGCAGCAAATAGTTTTTTAGTATAAGTATGTTCTGTGCACTACGTCCCCAGCCACCACCCCTTCCCCTACTTATCTCCATGACTCCCTCTTGCTTTACTCACTTACTCAGCAGCAGACATGTGGACCTTCCCTTAGACGTGCCAAGCAGCTCCCACTTCAGGGCTTTGCACATGCGTACAGGGCTGTTTTCCCTCATTTATTTAGGATTCCGGTTGGAGGTAATTATAATTGAGAGATCTTGCCTGCCTACCACACTCCTTTTATCTCTTACTTTGATATATTGTTGTTTCCTCTAGCACTTACTGGAAGATACATATATGCCTATATAAAATATATGTTGTGTGTGTGTGTGTGTGTGTAAGAACATGGCACATAGGAAGTGCTCCATGACTATTTGATGATCAAATAAATGGTATTGTTGGGCCAGTTGAATGAGTACAGATGCAAAGCCCCTGACACTGAGCAAATGTTATCTCCCATTTCTCAGTCATCCTTCTTTGCATATAGGGGTTTCCTTTTAAAACCTAGAACCTAAAAACTAGTCAAGAAATTCAGCAATAACAGTGCAAAGAGAGGGAAGGTATTTTGCCTCTAGCTCTTTGTGACTAATCAACTCTGCTTCAAGGACCTTGACGAGATATTTTTCTTCCAACTATGGCTCTTCCATTTAAAATGGTAATCCCAGGTCTCATTTTGTATTTTCTCCTATAAAAGGATGTGAAGGTCACCCACTTAACAAACTCTTCAGTTGATGCAAAATGCATGTAGAAGCAGCAACTAAGGCAATATAAAAGTGAAGATGAATTGAAGTTATTTACATTCAGTAAAAATGTGTTGGAGGAGTAAAGTAAGAAAAATGTGTCCATCCAGCAAGAGTGCTTTTAACATGGTTAAGAAATACCCGTGGAGGACTTCCCTGGTGGCACAGTGGTTGAGAATCCACCTGCCAGTGCAGGGGACACAGGTTTGAACCCTGGTCTGGGACGATCCCACGTGCCATGGAGCGACTAAGCCCGTGCGCCACAACTACTGAGCCTGCGCTCTAGAGCCCATGAGCCACAACGACTGAGCCCGCATGCCACAACTACTGAAGCCAGCGCACCTAGAGCCCATGCTCCGCAACAAGAGAAGCCACCGCAATGAGAAGCCTGCGCACCGCAATGAAGAGTAGCCCCCGCTCGCCGCAACTAGAGAAAAGCCCGTGCACAGCAACAGAGACCCAACACAGCCAAAAATAAATAAATAGATAAATAAATAAATAAATTTTTAAAACTTTTAAAAAAAGAAAAGAAATACCCATGGACCACCAGCCACCAACTAGGGTTACAACCTCCCTCTTCCCCGAAGTGGCCAGGCCAGGCAACAGGCAGGGTGATGAGGATGTGCCTAGGGTACTTCCAAAACAGAAGCACCACAGGGTCTGAGGAAAAACTGGAAAGAGTTATACATGTTCAAGACATAAAAGTGATGACCAAATGGAAAAATAAGAATTTGATTGGTTTATTATTCCTGCTTTACAGTTTAGTCTTGTTTCAAGTTTGAATTATGGTGTAGAGAAGCATCTTAATCTTTTCTGGGCTTTGACTTCTCAAGGTGGTCATTTGGCCCTTTTCTAGAGGACCATTCAGCTCATCTGAAAAAGTGAACTCCATCCTCCATCGGGCAAGACCTTACCTTTCCTAGTAATACCTTCTCCTCTGACCCAGTAGAGCACCTTTAGAGCATCTGGAAGCTTCTGCCAGCTGGAGATAATCTTGATATTATTCCAAAATAAAAGACACTCAACCCTTGTAACTCCATTTTTGTGGGGAAGGGGGTTACAGATGATCAAGAAAAAGGGCTAGCATTTGATGCCCTTAGATACAGGCATTTAGCTTGTGTTGACACCCTTGATGAGATTCTCTATGTGCTGAAATGTGACCACAGGTGTATAACAGGTACACAGACTGTCAATTGTATCGACAATGTAGGGCTGAACCACCTCCATAGTTTTTTGAAAAATCTTATTTTTCTTGATAGTCTGGGATACTCAATATCATTGTTCCAAAAGTCACTATATATCTAACAAAAACAAGTTTCACAAAAATGTGGACCATAATCTTCATGATTCAAGAATTTAACTTTTAAATCTTTTTATAATGGAAAATGTCAGGCAATTAATTTGGATTGACTGTGATCAAGTTTTCTCTTTTTAACTCAAAATAAAATAGGTTTTAGTATCATTTAATAACACAGTGTTTTTCATATTGCTGGGTATGAAACCAATTTAGAGGGTCATAACAAGTAATTTCTTAATGAAACAGAATAAAATAGAAGATATCAGAGTGCCACTACAAGAAGGGAAATTATTTTTCGTAAAACTATTGTTTCAAGAATATGTAAGTGTGTATCTATAGTATGTATATGTTTTAGGCTACACTATAAAATGCACTTCTTACTGTGGATCACAGTAAAAACAAAAATGTGAAAGCCATGGATTTAATATTTTCACTTTCGTAAGCAATTAACAGACACCCACAGTAACAAATAAAATCTAATTCATAGATTAACTGAAAAAGAAACACCACTACCTATGTGAACTAATTTATAGACAAACATTCAAAAATATTCATGTTTCTCTAGAAAAACAGGTACTTTAGTAAAAAGAAAATAGGTTTATGACTTCCTGAAAATCAAATCCCTAACTTGCCTTATGTGCTGAAGGGTAAAAAAAAAAAAATCTTATTCACCTTAAATAACCTTTAAACTAGGATTTATGATGACAGGGTTTTGTTGGCATTTTGATGACTAATTTGAACAATTTTTATTAAAATGAAATGCAGACAGATTTATTGGGATTTAAAAATCTTAAAAGAGGCTTTTATAGGACTTATTTCATTATGAGAAAAACTGTGGTAAACCCTCGGTGGGAGGAATGACATCTTTGGCATCTTAATGGGTGATGTCAAACATGGGCACTTGATAGATGCTGCTCTGGTCTTTACCCTTGCTCTGGAACTTTTCAGCAGCTGCCTGTGTTGTGATGCATGGAAAGTCGGGCTGTGAAGGTCCACACCAGTAGAATAAGATTCCAGTTTGGCGTCTGCTCCAGGAATGAATGAAAAACCTAGAAAGTTGCACATAAAGATTTGCCCTTGGGATATTTTGGGGCAGAGATTGCTGACGGTATTTCTTGAGACCCACTGAGATGACCCTCAGACTTCTGAAACGACCTTGTGTATTGGGAGCCGGTCTGGGATGTAGTGCACGGATTGCGACAATTCATCTCATTTTGCCCTCTGCCAACCAGTCTGTCATTAATTGCTATTTGCCAGCATTTTTGGAGCTCATTTGTCCCTATCTCACTCCAAGGTACCTTTTTATTGAATGCCCCCCTGTTTTGGAATAGAAAATCAGCACAGAACGTGGTACCTGGGTAATAACAGAACAGTTGACAGAAGTATCTGCATCTTGATTTAATGCTTTTGGACAAAGTCTTGGTGTAAAAATTAATCTAGTCCATCGATAAGAATATTTGAAACTCATTGACCAGCTTCTAGAAAACTTGACAAGTCATTTTCAAAATGGCCCAGACTATAAATGGAAAATGGAAAATGTTGTTTTTGCTGGAAAGAACTCCAAAAAAGTAAAGCACTCCTAAAATTTATTTCACAGCATCTACATATTCTTGCTCTCATTCTCTCTTGCAAACAGTGGTATAAGTTTAAAAGCTAAGTTCCTAGGCGTAAAGTTCATAAATAAATCTTTACCAGAGAGACCCCTGTGAGACAAGGTGGTATAAATATTAGAATTATAACAGTGGTTGCAGCTTAAACTTTTACACTACCCTTTCATCAGTTTCTCCTCAGATATGAGAATAGGGCCTGCTAACTCTAAGGCATCCTGGTGTTCTAATGTTTAAAAGACAGCTCGGCTAGAAAAATGTTGAGGGCTGTAGAGCATTTGTTTACTAGGGTGTACAGACTAATGGCCCCCCAAAGATGTTCTTCGCATCCTAATCTCCAGAACCTGTGAATATGTAACCTTACATAGCAAAATGGACTTTTCGTGTGTGATTAAGTTAAGGACCTTGAGATGGGAAGATTATCCTGACTAGCTGGGTAAGCCCAGATAATCACAAGGGTCCTTACAAAAGGGATGCAGAAGGTGTCAAAGCCAGAGGTAGAAGGTGTAAGGACCAAAGCAGGAGTCAGAGGAGAGAGATGTTACACAGCTGGCTCTGAAGACAGAGGAAGAGGCCATGAGCCACGGAATGCTGGCATCCTTTAAAAGCTGAAAAAGGCGAGGAAATGGATTCTCCCTTTAAATCCTCCACAGGGGAACAGCCTGGCCAACACCTTGAGCTTAGCCCAGTGGGACTGACTTCTGACTTCTGACTTCTGACCTACTAAGAGTAAGAGAATAAATCTGTGTTGTTTTCGTCACCAGGTTTGTGGTACTTCTTACAGCAGCAACAGGAAACTAATACGTTTACCAAGCTCAAAAAAAATAATAAAAGAAAATAGAGAGGGGGAGCCCCTTGTACCACATTTACTTTGGAGTAAGTGTGTTTATTCTTAGCACAGATGCAGGGTCCTCCCACACATCCCACCCAAAAACAGGCCTTAACCTGAGCACCTTTTCATCAGTCGCTGCTCATTTAACAGCAGGAAATGGAGGATGACAAATTTGCTTCCTCGCCCAAATAATCTGAAAAATTCCATGACGGAAAATGTTTTTGATGTAACCTCTCAGAAATAGTACAGTTTTAGAGAGGTAAGAATACATAACAAACTGCATAAGTAGAGATATTACACTTACTAGAACATATTTAAACTACTGCAGTTTTATACATAAATGTCTTCCATGAATGCTATATTAATTTCTAGGATTTCTCTGATTCATCTTTGCTTACCTTGGTTTATACAGAAGTTTCTAAAACAAGAAAAAGAGGAATGGCTTCATTTCCCTTCTCTTTCTTGTATCTCTATAATATTAACAGGTTATTTTCCATATTGGATGTATATTTTACTATTTACTTTGGATGGAATCAGGTGATTCTTTTGAAGTCCAAATAGACTACATTTCAACAAATAAGGTAATTTAGCTATTTTAAATCAACACTTGGTAAAATATTTTCTCCATCATTAAAACTTCAGGAATAATTCCATGCTGTCAAAGACATTTTTCTCCAAATTATTTCTTCCTTCTCGTTTTAGAAGGTATCACTAAATAAAGGATTCCTTTTTAGTATCTTATCCACTTATATAAGTGGTTCTTCAAACCAGGAAGGGTAAAATATAAATGCCACTGGTTTTGATCATCTATTAATATTGAACTTGCACGTCACACACACACGAAAAAAAACATATTAAGGAGAAAAGGGAATGTCAAATTCTCTAAGGATTGATGTTTCTGTAATAATCTCAGTGGAGCCATATTTCTTCTCAGTAAAAGTGCCTACAAAACATAAAGAGAAATCCTCCAAAGTCAAATTTGCATAAGATTTGAAATATGAAAGTCTGAATGGTAGAATTCAAGAGCTTGCAGGAAAACCTAGGAGGTTACTAGTTTATCTTATCCTGGCTATAAGTTTCTCTTTAGCAAGTAAGAGTTGGCTCCAGTGTAAAATACAGCCTGAAGTACAGAAAGTTCACACAAGAAAGAATTCACCCGAAAAACTTGCAAATAAAAAAGGGCCATGCAGCAAGCTGGCAGCGAAATGAGAAACAACCTCTCAGAGAAAGGTCAAGAGATGATGAGGAGTGAAAAAATTTCCAGGGAACTGTCACTTTCTGAAAAGGAAAATGACAAAAGTGACAAATTTCAGAGAGTCTGAGGAGAACAAAGGACAGAGGTTGAAAAACATAGAGTAGAACTGCCTGCCTTCTTTCTTTGAGAGACCATTCAAGGACATTTCCCCAGAATCCCTTAGGGGTTCTTCCTTTAAAAAATGGTGAAACCCTTGCCCCTCATCACTGCCAACCAGAGGAGGTACCTGAGAAGACAGAGATCTGGGTTCTCTGAGCTGACAGCCATGGCCCCTGCTTTATTATCCAAGCTCCTTGAGGACTTTTTCCCTTCAATATTAAAAATAAAAATGCATAGAAGTGTCATACCAACCTGCCTTATAATGATCTCCTGAGTAATAACAACCAAGCTCAAATCCACACACTCAACACACACACACACACACACACACACAGACACACAGACACACACACACACAGTGTTGAGTTCTTAAGCCATTTCCCAGTTGGTGTCCACTGGCAGGGAACCCTTTCTCTCCTCTTTCTTTCCCATCCTTTTGTTTTGTCCCTTTTCATTTTTTCTCTCCCTTCAGCTAGTTTTAAAGGTAGTAGGAGGAGCATCCAAAGCATTTCTTTTTTTTTTTTTAAGACATCTTTATTGGAGGATAATTGCTTCACAATGCTGTGCTAGTTTCTGTTGTACAACAAAGTGAATCAGCCATATGCATACATATATCCCCATATCCTCTCCCTCTTGAGCCTCCCTCCCACCCTCCCTATCCCACCCCTCTAGGTGGTCACAAAGCACCGAGCTGATCTCCCTGTGCTATGCGGCTGCTTCCCACTAGCTATCTACTTTACATCTGGTAGTGTATATGTGTCGATGCTACTCTTTGCACCTGTGATAATATTCAGCAATTTAAAATGTTCTCAAGCCTTACCCTTTATTGTGTTTTTGCATTTTGAGACACAATACACCAACTCCAGTCAGAGCTCCTGACTTGAGGCCAAACGGAGACTGAACTGAAAATAGTTCTGAAGGTCTTCAAACAAATATGCAAGCCTATCTCCCAACCAGTTCCTCTAGCCTCAAAGAGATAAAGAGTTGAAAAGCTTCTCCCTAGAGAGTAATATATGTAATATTTGTCCAACAATGAAAATTCTTTGCTTTTAATATCTCCAAATTTAGGACATAGTTTAAAACATACAGTTATCCATCCTTTAACTACTTTAAGATAACTTTATATCTTTGAGGTTTTAATCATTTCTTTTGAAAGTTATTTTTAGACATGTTCATTTTTGGTGGAAGCACCAAAACACAATGGCATTCTGCAACAGTAGTATTCCATCAAGTGCTTTTTTCTATAAGGCGTGAAAACAACATTGATTACACTGCCAAGCACTGCTAAAAAGTGCTCTGCATCATGAAAGGATTGGAACCTCATTTATTATCATCCAAATTGTACACTGTACACTTGATAGAAACATGTTGTAAACTGAACAGCCTTTCCTATACAGACCAATAGATATTATAATAAAACAATTGAGACATTTTGAAAAGCATGATTTGGTGGATTCCAAACCTAAAAAAAATCTTATTGTTCCCCCATGACAAATGCTGATTGTGTGGCTGCTTCAATAGGTTTGTCCAGCAGGGTTCGGAAATAATCCCAGCCACTTAGAATGGCACTGAGAGGTCAGATGAAATGACAGAGATGCAAAAAGTGTGTGAATCCCATCACCAAAGAGCAAAACTCTGAGGCCTGATGACAGGGTTTTGGTTTTCACATTACATCACACAGAGGTGTTTGTGTTTTCCTCCTGGGAAACATCAAATAAACGTCAGAGCAACAAACCTATTAGCATTGACCAAACGAATCCAAAAGTCTATCCTAGTTAGAACTAACATAATTTTCCTGATATCAAGGTTTATGTCAGTTTTGGAACTGAATTTGAGGTCCAAATTCCCATGGTGGGGACCGCATTTCTTTGGCCAAGTAAAAATATGGGAGCCAATAGTGTTTCTAAATATTGGTCTAAAATTGAGGTTCCACGTGTTGAAAACATGAGTGCTGATCTCATGATGTCCTAACACCACCACGAACACGGGGATTGACTATTGAGCTCTGTGCATTACAAAATGTAAAAATTTATGTTGATAATGAATGAAAACTAATGTAGAATTCATTTATTCATTTAGCTGACTTTTGTGACACAGGAATAACTTTGTTTAGCTAGTGTCTCCTGTACGCTCATATATAGTATTTAACAGAAGACAGTAACACTGGATTTGATATCTGTCTACGTCTGGTTCCTTACAACTGATGGACTATTCTGGGCTGAACTTATACACTTCAAGTGTTTTATTGCTAATGCAGATCCATAATACTTGAATAATTGAATTTATATGCATATATATAGAATTTTAGCAGTGAAACACTTGAAACAAGACCACAACTCATTCTTAAATCTTGGTCCTGGACATGTGGCGGAACTTAATTAAATATATGCTATAACTATTTAAGAAAGAAAACCTTTTACAGCAAAGCCTATGAGATTTGAAGGTGCCTAGTTCCATTTTTCCTGGAAGAAATGTTTTATTTTCTTTTTTGTTGTTTCATCTCTTCTTTTATCTACCCGTCATCTTCAAGAAGTGATTCATTATTTCACAAAGACTGTGAAAAGAAAGACTGAGTTCAGAGATCATTGCTAGAGGCTGATGGCATGCGGACAGCTCAGTGATTTAAACCGCAGGACATTTTTCTTTTTCAAACCAGAGCCGATCTTCTACTTCAGGCATTTTATAATTAATTCATGAAGACAAGCTTCAAACTTGTTTTCTCACTTGTCTATCTTGTGTTTGTAGGTTCTTCCCTATCTTTACATGAGCACAGCTCCCAGCAGGAACTACTGATTTCTCAAATTTTTCATTCTCAAATTTTTCAAAGTTCTCTTGATGCCATTATATCAGCTCTGAAGACAGTCAGAATGGACACATACATTTATTGGCTTCTCAATAATCTGTGCAGTGACATATGGAATTGTTCTGTACTGCTTTTTTTTTTTGAAGTATAGTTGATGTACAATGTTGTGCTAATTTCTGCTGTACAGCAAAGTGACTCAGTTTTACACATATATACATTCTTTTTTAATATTCTTTTCCATTATGGTTTATCCCTGGAGACTGGATATGGTTCCCTGTGCTATACAGTAGGAACTTTTTGTTTATCCATTCTAAAATGTAATAGTTGGCATCTACTAACCTCAACCTCCCACTCCATCCCTCCCCGCAACTCCCTCCCCCATGGCAACCACAAGTCTGATCTCTTATGGTTGTGAGTCTGTTTCTGTTTTGTAGATAGGTTCATTTGTGCCATATTTTAGATTCTATATATAAGTGATATCATATAGCATTTGTCTTTCTCTTTCTGACTTACTTCACTTAATCTCTAGGTCCATCCATATTGCTGCAAATGGCATTATTTTGTTCTCTTTTATGGCTGCATAGTATTCCATTGTATGTATGTACCACATCTTCTTTATCCATTCATCTGTCGATGGACATTTAGGTTACTTCCATGACCTGGCTATTGTAAATAGTGCTGCAATGAACATTGGGGTGCATGCATCTTTTTGAATTATAGTTTTGTCCAAGTATATGCCCAGGAGTGGGATTGCTGGATCATATGATAGCTCTATTTTTAGTTTTTTGAGGAACCTCCATACTGTTTTGCATAGTGACTACACCAATTTACATTCCCACCAATAGTGTAGGAGGGTTCCCTTTTCTCCACACCCTCTCCAGCATTTGTTATTTGTAGACATTTTAATGATGGCCATTCTGACTGGTGTGAGGTAGTAAGGTACCATTCTTTTTAATATTCTAACTAAGTTACTCTCATCCCTCAGTCCACCCATGGAGGAAAATATCTCTTCCATCTCTGGGGTCCTCCTTCCTAAAAGAAATTCCAAGACTCAGAGGTGTTTATTCAGTCCAATGGGTCCATTTTAATGACCAACTCTTTCAGATGAGTAAATGGAATACCCACCTTGGTCAGAGTCTTAGTCCTTTCAGGTTACTGTAACAAAAATACCATAGACTGTTGGGCTTAAACAATAAACATTTACTTCTTGTGGTTCAGGAGGCTGGGAAGTCCAATATCAAGGTTCTGGCATATTTGGTGTCTGGTGAAGGCCTGCTTCCTGGTTCATAGAGGGCCTTCTTCTCACTGTGTTCTTATATGGTGGAAGGGTTGAAGGAGCTCTCTGGAGTTTTTTTTAATACTTTTTTAAAAAATTATTTATTTTTTGGCTGCGTTGAGTCTTTGTTGCTATGCACGGGCTTTCTCTAGTTGCGGCGAGCAGGGGCTACTCTTCATTGCGGTGCACGGGCTTCTCATTGCAGTGGCTTCTCTTGTTGCGGAGCATAGTCTCTAGGCGTGCGGGCTTCAGTAGTTGCAGCATGCAGGCTCAGTAGTTGCAGCATGCAGGGCCTAGAGCGCTTGGGCTCAGTTGTTGTGGTGCGCGAGCTCTAGGGCGTGTGGGTTTCAGTAGTTGTGGTTTGCGGGCTCATAGCACAGGCTTAGTAGTTGTGATGCATGGGCTTAGTTGCTCTGCGGCATGTGGGCTCTTCCCGGACCAGGGCTCGAACCCGTGTCCCCTGCATTGGCAGGTGGATTCTTAACCACTGCACCACCAGGGAAGTCCCTGGAATCTTTTTTATAAGGGCACTAATCCCATCCTTGAGGGTTCCATCCTCATCACCTAATCACCTCCCAAAGACCCCCACCTCCAAATACCATCACATTGGGTATTAGAATTTCAACATATGAATTTGGGGGAGATACAAATATTCAGTCTATAGCAGTCCAGCAAGTAGTTGGTGATCTTCAGCTGCAGAGGTTGTTATTGCCACTGTGCCAGTGCAGTCCTTGCCTACTGAAGAGACCACAGCACATCTGCCTGTGCTAACCTCATAGGAGTTTCTCCCCATTCAGGGGAGAGAAGCATTGGTGTCTTGTTCAGCTAAGATTGCTCTCAGCCCTATAGCTCTCTAGAGACACAGGTCCCTGCCCTACACGAAAACCTAGTCACCATCCCAAGACCACTATTCCATGATGCTAAAGTAGCTGGACCGGAGGTATACAGTCATCTAACACATGTTCTGCCCAGAATTGTATCCCCCTATGCAAACACCACGTACTAACATGGCTCAATTAGTCCACTCTCCTTGGAAAATGAGTCCCCAGTGCTGCTTTACTAGAAGCATAGGGATGGGCCAGGATCCACAGACCAGTGGTGCTGCTGATACAGCCCAGCCACCTCAAAGAGAAGGGAAGGTCAGTAATTTCCTTACCAAGCATGCTTCTCAGTCAGCATCCCGACTGTCTCATCCCAGTGGCCCACCATCAACAATCAAAATATAGACCCACTATCCTAATACACATATGCTTGATTTCCCATAACACAACAACCTGGGATAGCAAGAGTCTTAAAACAGGACAATTACATAGTATTTCTCTGATTCAGCTCCACTAGGTCTGAGGGAACTCTCAGAATAGAGCTGGATCTTCTGGGAATGCTCAGAGGCAGCCTGCACACGCTCCCTGAAGTACTTCTTTCAGTGTTCACAGATCTCACTTCTCACAGTCTTCACAGCTATCATTGCTGCTCACCGGGGAGCTGTCTCTTGTCATGGCTGACTTCCAACTGCAACCCGTTGTCCGTCATTGTTGACCATGCTCACGAGAAGCACGGCACTGTGGGCAGGCACCAGAGTGCTGCCACTGCGGCTCCTACGTGGCCAGGGCACTAAGATACGGCAAGACCACTGGCAGTTGCCAGCAAAGCCACATCAAGGCAGGCGCTGTGCCCGCTAAGGGAGCTGTCTTCCATCAACGCCGACTCTGAAGGCCTGGATGGCTGGCACCTCGTCTCTAGGTCTTTAGCTTTTGCCCCATCTCACTTTAGCCCCCTCTCTTGGACACAGGTCAACACCCCTGGGGACAATTACAGTTCCACCCTGTGCTTCCCCAGAACTCACTTTGTGCAATGCCTGCAGCATGACTCACTGCTTTCGGGGCACCATCTTGCCTAGCGGGTACCCTGGTCAGGCACGGAAGCAGAGCCTGGCAGCCCATCCGCTGTTGTGCAGACATGTTCACGCACGCCTGGACCTCAAGGCGAGTGCGGCTCAGCCTCCCCCTACAGCTCCTGCCTGCAGCGTGAGGTCACAGGTACTTTCTGGATTAGAGATGACTGATGACTGTGGGCTCAGAACCTCTGGGGAGAGGTCGAGATGGGGCTGGGTGGGGGAAGGTGCTGAGGTTTCTTCAGCAGGACTAAGTCATGCGCCGAAGTTCAATGTGTTGAGCTGGGGAGTCACCAGAAAGTTGCCTGAAGAAGAGGAGGAGGAATGTTCAGGGGCCACAGCTCGGTTATAATATTTTTATTTCTCCTCGGTTTCATCACCGAATATCCCTTTGACTATCCTTTAAAACCTACGTTGTCTAGCAAGGATGACTAACCTTGTGTTTGGTGGTGAAGAGAGCCACCCTCTGAGAGGAGACATCTGTTTTGTGGTAGCTTCCTCCACAGACCCAGGGATTTAGAGCACTGCGAGTCTCTCTGAGGAAAAAAATTCAACTTTCTAAATTCCATGAAAGGGAAACTGTCAGCTCTATTCCTAAGGAGTCAATTAATTAAAGTTAAGGCCCCACAAACACTTGCCAGCTCCAGATTAAAGGATGTGGACAGGAATTAGGCCGTGACCTCCTGACGCTGGTTGAGTACCTGGCAGATTTGTGGAAAGTAGCTTGTGTGCTGAGCTAACAGAAATGAGTATTAACTCACAAGGAAGGAAGATAAAGAGTTCAAGGACAACCTCGAGCATTTAAATTTGGGGACTTTTCATCTTTTTGCACCCTCTTCTCCTCTTTGCAAAGTTTTCATCTTTTTTGTACCCACACTTGTATTTCAGCACCGTCTTCTCATGGGGTTATGTCTGAGATGAATGACTACTTTGAAGTCTGTCTGGCTTGGGGTTTGAGAAGCCACCTCTCTTGACTAACATACCTTCCTCTTGGATTAACAAAGACCAGTGTGATTCTGTTGCAAAGTTTCGAGCTTAGAGCTGGGCACAGAGGCATACAGAGCAGGTGCCAGTCAGTGGCTGTAAGAGTCAGATGCCCACGTGGGAAAAAAGGTCACAGGGGAGCCCCAGCCTGCTGGGGGGTGCCTCATGTGGTCTTTCCAACCCTCAACCTTTCCCATCAGGTTGGCACAAGTGTGAAAGTTCAGGGTCTGAGATTTCTTCTCTGTTTTCTGCCTTCCAAATTTCTCTTTTAAAAGGTAATCTCCAGTCTAAACAATGATCTTTTATTTCTACCTTAGTAGAGATTCATTTATTAGGCTACTTTCCCACATAAGTGGAGGAAACGGGGCACAGAGCAGGAAAGTCTAAGGAAGCTGGGCTTCCACAGAGGGGTTTTAAGAATTAAAAAAGAGGAACATGGCCAGGTGAACTGGGAAGAAGGAGGCAAACAAATGGAATATCCATTATGCACACAACAGCCCAGTTAAGTAGGTATTAATCCCCCCCATAGTAGGTACATGTTATTTTTGGATTTTTAAACCTGAGAAAGTTGAAGTACAGAGAAGTTAATAATTTGTCCCTTTACTGACTCTGGAGCCTAGATTCCGAGTTAGGATGACCTGATACCTCTGCCATGGTACTACCCCGGAATCCGATGCATCACTTAAATCATTTTCCCAGGGAAGCTGCAGTGGCAGAGGGCCCGCCACCCCTTGGGCTGCAGAGAGATGGGTTTAGAGCTCCCTCTACTGACGCCTGGAACTGCCCCTGCTTCTTAACCTGCTGGTTGAGATGTACTGAGAGTTTAGTTGGATATGTCTTAAATCAGATCCCTGTAATAATAATTAAAGATAACTAGCGTAATAATGCTACTGTTTATGGAGGGCTTGTGCTGTTCTAAGCACTTTACAGACACTGTCTCAGAGAGAATGCCAGTAGAGCAAATACCGTCTCTGGTCATCAGCATTTGACCTTTTCCTTGGAACCCAAAAGCCACGTAATCTCAGTGTGTGTTCAAGTCAGGAAAGCAGCTAATTAATTGATTTAGAAACCAGTTTCATTTTATATTTCTCTGCCTGGTAAACGCCCTCATCTGTTCTCTCCTGACCCTGAAATGAAATCTTAGGAATGTCTCTGGTTTCTGATGACGCTCAGATGAGAAAAGTTCTCTGGTCACCTTTAAGCATTATCCCGTCCACTCCGGTTGACAATTACAGAGTTCAGTCCGTTCTGGTAGAGTAACAAAACTCCAAACTCATTTAAACTTGTCCTCTCCCCATCACTCCATCCAGGTCTGCTCCCCGCTGGAGTTCTGCCATGAGGAAGGGGAGAAGCAAACCATTGGCCTCTAACCTCCTGTCATCTCTCCTCCCCCACCAGTTTCTGTTTCTGACCCTCCCTGTGACTAGGCCCAGGGGTGGGGTTTAGGGAGAAAAGGTACAGATTAAATGGGTGCCAGTGCCCTTTGGGCGTGGGGGATGTCTGAGGTTGGCTTTTATTTGTGTGGAGCACTTGGGCAGGTACCTCAGAGAACCCAGCTGCGGCCTCGGGCCACAGTGCCCTTGAACAGGCAATGCCTCTGCTCTGGCTGGCCACTTACACCCCCTCAGCCTCTGAGCTTCAGGAGTGTCTGCCTCTGAGGGGTCCTTTCCCCGCTCCAGACTCTCCTCGTGGGCAAGCTGGCTCTCCCATGTGAGACCCACATCAGATCCATGGAGAACAATCGCTTTCACCCTGCCATCTCGTTTGCCCCCAAGGAGGTGCACCTGCCTTTGCTCTGCTAACTCCAGGCTGACCCTGCCGTGGACTCAAGCCTGGGGATGGAGTGTGGCAGACACAAGGTCAGCTGTCTGAGTGGCCCCTTGAAGCTCTTCTCCCTTGGCCCAAGGGTGACATTCTCCCTCTCCCCATAGCCAGACTTGGGGTGAGAGAGAAAGAGAGTAGAGAATCCCACAGCACTGCAAACTGCATCCAAAGAAAACATCTGTGAACCCTTGATCAGTTTCACAGAGCTTCTGCCATCTCCTTAACATGCCTGCACATGGGGAATAACATCTTTGACACTTCATGTTTTATTCCCGGATTGGAAGCTCAATGGAAACCACAGAGAAGCCTTTGAGGTCGTATTATACTCCAGGAAGGGTGCACATTCACTTTCCCACCCTTCCATCACTCACACTTTCTGAGAAATTCTATGCTTTGTGACAATCAAATTGCCTTGTATTGTCAAGTTCTTGAGTAGCAAACAGTGCACTCTGGCTCTCGCATTGTGACTGGTCATAAGACCGCACTTCCTGGGGGAAGATTAGGCCATGTAGATTTTTCACATTTTTGAGGCTATGAAACTCTTCTAGATTCTTTATAGTCATCCCATCCCCTTCAACAATTTATGGAATGTTATTGCAATGAGACTGAAAACAATTTTATAACCATTGTAAAGATCCTTTGGAAATGTCTTAAAGAATCCCAACATCTCTGTTAAACCTGCTTTAAAAAAGAAAATTCCCTGTCTTAGACTAGCCCTCTTCTCCAAACTTTAAATAAGACTATCTAAGGCTTCTATTTTTCTCTCTTCAATTATAATGTGAAGTCCATATAGTCTGGGAGAAATTTTCTCTGAAAATAGGCATGGAGATAATATTTTCAACAAAATGTATTTTCTATTATTGGCACTAAATATATATTAATCCATCACATAGTGGCTCCTTAGGTGATCACAGGCTAAAGAATACTGATCAAGTTGAAGCTTGAATTCTTCACATTCAATCCCAATATATTTGGCTAAATTTTATTTTGGAAAAGAAAACAGGAACTTCCCTGGTGGTGCAGTGGTTAAGAATCCACCTGCCAATGCGGGGGACATGGGTTTGAGCCCTGGTCCGAGAAGATCCCACATGCCGCGGAGCAACTAAGCCCGTGTGCCACAACTACTGAGCCTGAGTGCCACAACTACTGAAGCCCGTGTGCCTAGAGCCTGTGCACCGCAACAAGAGAAGCCACCGCAATGAGAAGCCCAAGCACCGCAACGAAGAGTAGCCCCCGCTCACCGCAACTAGAGAAAGCCCACGTGCAGCAACGAAGACCCAAGGCAGCCAAAAATAAATAAATAATTAATAAATAAATTTATTTTTTAAAAAAAGAAAACAATGCTCTGCAACGTTGGCAGTTGCTCATTGAAATTTCACTGGCTCTTCTCTTTTATTTCCAATGATTAGTATCAGTCTTAGAGTCAATATTATGAATATATATGTTGACTTTTTTTATACTGTGTAAGTGCAATAATATAATTAAACACCGATATGTGTGGTAGATAAAATATAAAACCAAAGCCCTGGGTACAATGACTAAGAGCTCTTTTTAGAAGAGGACAGGATCTTGACCAGGACCTGTTTAAGTCAAATTAGCTGCCTCCCTTCCTTCTGCCTGGATAGATTTCAGAGCAATTGTCAAGGCCCAGGAGGTTGCTTTTGTAATGAGAAGCTGTTCAGCAGGCTATAAACTCCTCGAAGGCAGGGACTGGATGCTATGTAAATTAAATTTTTCAGGGCTCTAGGACTGTCGCTGTATATGGTAGTTTTTGTTACATGATGCTTATTTATAGAATATCCTTAATATGGCTTTTACTTACCTTTCTGGGAGCATTGTCAGGAGATGACAGACTCTCCATGGAACTGATGAAGGTGTTTTCTCTGGAAGCATTTGGAGTGCTGTGGCGTCCCACACGTTTAGATTTACACCACTTTATTGGACTGGTACTTCTCGCCACTGAGGCCTCAGCACCAGTGTCCTGTCTTCAGGACCTCTTTCCATCGCTCTATCGTATCCCTCCTTTGATAATGTCAGAGGAGTCATCGCAGTTTAAAATGCTCTTGTTCATTTGTTATGATCTGCCTCCCCCTCTGATGTTTAAACCCCAAGAAGGCAGCGACCTTGACCTTGTCTCTGGCTTATCTGGGACCTAGAATAACATCTGGCACATGTTAGATCCCCAACAAAAGAAGTTCTAGCCACTGGCCAGAAGAACCTTGAACAAGTTATTCCATTGCTGTAGGCCTTGGGTCTTTATCCTCAAAGTCAGGGAGCTGCCCAAGGTAATTTTTAAAGCTACTTCTGACTGTAAAAGCACACCACTCTTCAAAATACTGATATCCTTATAAAATTTGCCTTTTTCATAAATTCAAATTATTGGTAAAAGTAGGAAGGAGTCATAGCCTTACTGGTCATCATTATTGACTTTCAATTAAAATATATGTCCTCAATCTAATCTCTCTGGCATCTGGGAATAATTTTAATATGCAGTTAATCCCTTCCCATTAGTTGTTTCTTGTTCCTTAAATATGTTAGCATAAACTGCTGAAATCCTTTTTGTAGACTTCCAATGCCAGCCTTACAGCCCATCTCTTATGGCTAAAGGGAAGAGTCATACTCTGTGCTCAAGGAATTCCTGAAGAAACCACAAAGACAAGTTGGGGCAAAGCTCTATAATAGAGAAGATACCCATACATATAGCCAGGAGTATGTATAATTGTGAGACAGACAGAAGGACAAGGCAAGTGTAAAGGAAAACACATCCACAGACCCAAGGAAGAACAAGAAAGAAAGATTTCCCTACAGATGCCTGGAAACTCCAAGGAAAGCCCACAGACATTTTCAGAAGTGAGACCACACCCAACCATCCCTAACTGTCATAACACTAACACAGGACCTGACCCGGATGCCTGATATAGTAATACTTTGGGTTTGCTGATGATAGCCACTAGAGAACATGAAGCTGGCAAGTCATCATTTCAGCCCTCAAATAACACCCAGAAATTTCTGAAATGGTTTATATAAAACTACAGCCACGGGAAGCAAGGTGGCCTCGCTCAACATTCAGGGCCCCCGGCCTGGTGCGCGAGTCTTTTCATCTTATAAATCAGGGTGTCCAAACACTTGCTTCTAAGTGGCAGAAAACTTCAGCGAAGGAGCCAACTCATTTGAAGTCAGTGTTTTCTTTAGGCACCTACTAGGGTTTAGAGCCCATTTATTTGCTAGCAGTAATCAGCTTTCTACTTTCCAGAGATCATCTTTGCCTGAGTTAATCAGCAGATAATCTGGATTAAAAAGTTCCAGCCTCTTAGTGATATGGGTCACCCCCCATCTGTTTGTGAGGCAGGTACAATATTATGCAAACATAGGTTTCACCATCTTCTACTCTCCTCCACTTTCTAAGAAAGATTCTTTAGCTGAATTTCTCAACTTCCCAGCCTTTGTCTCCTGGGTGGTGTAGTGGGTAAAATGAAGAAAAGTACCTAGAGATGCTACATTTTTTAATGTAAATTTAGAAAAAAGAAAGGAAGAAAAAGCTTGAGCTCTCTGAAAAGGAAAACTTTCAGAAGCAACAGAGAAAGGAGGAAACAAGCCTAAGAATCGAAAGCAATGAAAAGAAAGCCAGAGGGTCGTGAAGACTTATAGAGATGGTGGGAAGAGATTTGGAGGAAGCCACTGCTGGGCAACGTGGGGCTTCCCGGAGCTGAACAGGCAGAGAGGTTTCAAGGCAGTTCATTTATACATTATAAGATGCAATCCCCCCTCCAAAGACTTCAGTAAGGACTCACATTATGTTTCAAGCCTGTGGAAAGCAGAAGTTTCTTTAAAATATGTTACTGACTTGGACCGGACCTTAAAGCAGGACTCGATGCCCATGATTTGGGCGGCATGAGACAGGGTCACAAAATGAGATGATGGCATTTGAGGCTCTGCCCTTGAGGATGAAAAGTCACTGAAATGGCCCAAGCCTGGCAAGAGCAATTAACCCTAACCTGCACGTGCTTACGAGCCAGACAGATGAGGCTCCACTCCTGCCCCTCTCCTGCTCTCCCCTTCAGTGGGACCCCAGGGCTCCCATCAGGCACCCTTGCAGTGACCGCTGAGCATGGCCACCACCTCACACAGGCCCCACCACATTGCATGCAGGAGGAAATGCTCCCAAAACGTACAATCGTTTCTGACGTTGTGATAAACAAATAATGTATATGGTTATACTCCCTTGACATACACGTTATTTTCAAAGACAGCATGCAAATCATCTTTCGAATTAAGACGGTGATTAAACAATGGGTCGGGTCAATTACAGTTGCTTACAGAATCAGTGCCTATGGACAAATATATGAAAAATAAAATCAATGACTTTAACTTTGGTAATTTAGAAATTCGCCCCCTTGGAAGCATGAAACTAGATTAAACAGTCCTTAACAGTCTCTTTCTCCTCTGCCATAAGGGAATGCTACTTCCTCTTTCAGCTTCCTAGCTCCCAATCCATTTTTATGCTGCAGCCCCCAAGATCTATGTCAAACAACACATACTTTGATCATGTTTGGAAACCTACAATGCTATCAGCTGAATTAAAGCCACACTCCTGTGCCAGGTTTTCAGGGTCGTCCACGCTACGGGCCGCTTTACCTCTTAGATCTCACCAACCACAGCCAACACCCTTCACCCACTCCAAGCCTCCAGCCCTGTGTCCATCCAGGCTACCTCTGTTCCTGCTGGTCTGAGCCCCACCCGAACTTCTCCCCCTGCCCTGCCCCGCCCATGTCCACTAGACCCTTTAAGCTCCAGCTCAGCCGTTCAGTCCTCCCATGCACGCTCCCCTGTTAGCAATGGTCCCTGCCATGCCAGTAGCTTCAGTCTTTAAATTCCTTTGAATTTATCGCTTGTACTATTTGCAGTTCTTTTTTCCTGTATTCTGATTTCCTACTTAGTTATCCTGCACAATTTAGCCCTTTCATATATCAGTATATTATAGCAATACTATTTATGATGGCTCCATTGTAATGGGTGAACCTAATATTGCAGGCCTTCCCATGAGCTGGTCTTACACAGCACATTTTGGCAAGGAGGCTCACCTGGTTGGCTGGGTCAGTCCATCTGGCCCCCAGAAATCCATCTGCTTCAGATTCCTATTTTAATTACCTTGGAAGGGCTCTTTTACTAAGATTATAAAAAGACAACCAAAAAAGATAACTTGAGAAGCAATGGTTTTCACATTATGGACTGTGGAATAACTCATATTATTAAGCATTTAAATGATGCATTTAAATTGTACAACAAAATGGATCAAAAGTTTGTTCTTTGGTACTGTGCCTCTACTAATCCCATACTCCCAATTTATCCCTCCCCCCCTCTTCCCCTTTGGTAGCCATAAGGTTGTTTTCTATGTCTGTGAGTCTGTTTAGTCTATATTCAATATCTTGTAACAAGCTATAAATGGAAAGGTATTGAAAAAAGAATATAGATATATATATATATATGTATAACCGAATCACTTTGCTGCACACCCTAATCTAACACAATATTGTAAATCAACTATACTTCAATTAAAAAAAAGTTTATTCTTTGGGATATTTATAGACCTCATATGTAACCGAAAGAGTGTTCGGTGGTCAGTTAAATTCAGTAAGTCCTGGGTTAAGCAAATGGCAAACAGGTTTCCTTACTCTAGCTTTTCGGAAAGTCTCCTAATGTCTGCACTGGGAATCTCCTTGAGTGGGTTAGTGGATGCTGTATTCCTACAAATGAGTTGACCCCAGCACCATTTTTCCACGGAGCAACTTCTGGGGAGCATATTCCAGGAAACTCATTCTGTCTAACACTGATGTGGTTCAGGCATTCCCTTCCAAAGCCCTCCTCATCAGGATCTTGCTTGAACCTTTAGTGAGCTTGGCTAAAGGAAAGGTTTATTTTCTGTCCCTGACTTCCTCTGTTTTGTTTCCTGGTCTGGTCATGTGAAGGGCCCTGCTCTTTTTTAACATCTCACAATTTTCATGTTGTGTGTTGAGCCACATCACAAACCACAGATAATTCTTAGCCTCTGTCTGCATTTGCTCAGTGTGAATTCCAGTTCAGAGAGGCAGCCTCGAAGACCAGTCGGCACTGTGGACTCCAGAGTCCCACAGGCTGGCTTTCAGTTATAGCCACGCCACTTACCAGCTGTGTAAACCAGGGACATTTCTTAATCTTTCGGTGCCTCATCTGCAGGCATGATTATAGGACACACGTCACAAGATTTTGTGAGAGGTTAATATAGGGAGGGTGTTGTACAGAATCTGGCCTCTAGTAGTGCTATTAGTATTAATTTACAGTACGGTCCTCAATGATTCCATTTCTCCTAACTATAGCTATTGCTGGAACCATTAGCTATTATGAGGATCCATGTAAATCCTAAAACTTCAGGAAGTCTGACTCATGACTTGAAAACTGCTTGCTGTATTTGCCTGAGAAAAATGTTCCATCTGTACTTGGTGGGAACAAGAAAAGAGAAATAGAATGAATTAACTGCTATTGGTGAGAAGAGAACAGCTTCTGGGCTGAGAGTTATCTCAAAGAGTTATTCCCTATGACTGTGCTTCAGAGGTCAGCAAACTTTTTCTGTCAAGGGCCAGATAGTAAATATTTTAGGCTTTGCGTGATAGAAGGTCTCTGTGCTAACTACGCAGCTCTGCCCTTGTAGTGTGAGAGCAGCCATGAGCAATGTATAAGTGAATGCCCGTGGCTGTGATCCAGTAAAACTTTATTTATACAATCAGGAAGCTGGCTGGATTTTGCCTGCAGGCCTTGTTTGGGGACCTCTGCTCTGCTGTCATCAACTCTGAATTTCCCAGGGATGGGATTTTTTTCAGGGTGGCTCTGTCCACCAAATGAGTAGGGAAGCTGACCCCTCTGGGTCACCAGCAGTGGTGAGAGAAGCCAGTCCAAGAAAAAGCCAACAAACTTGGAGAGTGGCATTGAAAGAACTGCAGGGAACAAAAGTACAGTCCTGGTGACATTGTAAACTTCTGGATCAACTTTGCTGAAGCCTGCCTTACCTCGGGACTTTATGGTTATATAAGCCAGTAAATTCCTATTACCGTTTAAGCCAAGCTGAGTTGGGTTTTCTTGTCATATGCCAACCAAAGTCTTCTACTGCTACACCATGATTATAGCTACGTGAAATACATCAATGAACACTTTATGGTGGATGCGCCTGGTGTTCAATTTGTGTTTTATATCTAGTTAGAACTTTTGCTGACTAACTCAGAAAAGGAAATTTAACAACCAAAGCCCATTCCAAAATGAATTTACAGCCATTCATCTAAAAGTTTCTAGGGCACTTTCATCATTTCTAAAGTGCTTGGGGACATTATCTTTCAAGTATCTATTATTCATATTTTATTTATAAAGCTCTCTTGTATTTTGGTTATATTGCTTCTGGCTCTTCAGTTATTCTACATAATAAAAACAAGCAAATTCACCCATCAATCTATAACCCCTCAAAGTTCTGACTCTAGTAGAGAAGGACTCTAAGTAAAAATAAGAGAGGCGCTCGCACTGCTTTCATAAATCAACTTCTTGTAAGATTTCTTTAATGCCTCAGAGTCAGCCCTAAACCTAAAACTGCAGGATGCTCTGATGACCGTTTTCTCTCTATAGCAGACAGGGTGGTGCCAGGCACTCAGGGAAAGTGCCTGGAAATGTTGTCCAAGTCCACCTAGAAACCTGGAATCTTGAACACAAGAAATGGTAAAGGCCTTACTCACAGCATTCACCCCAAAGATATGGATCATTCCTGTGACATCTCTGAGTGAATGGCAGGAACTCAACACAATATTACTGTCCCTCCTCACTTGCCCCCGCTCAGCACACCCTCAGACACACCCTGTGCTCCCAGAACTTGACTGACTTGCTGATCACCTCTGGAGATTGTGTGATAAAAGTCCTCATCTTGTACAGCAGTTCCCACATTGGCCAAATGTCAGCACTCGTCAGGCCCAGGATGCCGTATGGACATTAGCAATGGGTCATTGATTTCGTTCATGCTATGAGTCAGTCTCCTATGCTGCTGTAACAAATCACCAGAAACTTAGTAGCCTAAAACAACACATATTTTTAATCTTATCATTCATGTTTATTTTTTAAATTTTTTTATTGATGTATAGTTGATTTACAATATCATATTAAGTTTCAGCTGTACAGCACAGCGAATATATATATATATATATATATATATATATATATATTCTGTCTCAGATTCTTTTCCCTTACAGCTTATTACAAAATCATAAGTATAGTTCTCTGTGCTATATAGTAGGTCCTTGCTGGTTATCTATTTTATACATAATTGTGTGTATATGTTCATTCCAGCCTCCTAATTTATCCCTCTCCACACCTGTGTCTGTGAGTCTCTTTTTATTTTGGAAATAAGTCCATTTTTGTCTTTTTTTGTTGTTGTTGTTTTTTTAGATTCCACATATAAGCGATATCTTATGATACTTGTCTTTCTCTCTCTGGCTTGCTTCACTTAGTATGATAATCTCTAGGTCCATCCATGTTGCTGCAAATGGCATTATTTCACTCTTTTTTATGGCTGAGTAATGTTCCGTTGTATATATGTATCACATCTTCTGTATCCATTCCTCTGTTGATGGACATTTAAGTTGCTTCCATGTCTTGGCAATTGTAAACAGTGCTGCAATGAACATCAGGGTGCATGTATCTTTTTGAATTATGGTTTTCTCTGGATAAATGCCCAGGAGTGGGATTGCAGGATCATATGGTAGCTCTATTTTTAGTTTTTTAAGGAACCTCCATACTGTTCTCCACAGTAGCTGTACCAGTTTACATTTCCACCAATAGTGTAGGTGAGTTCCCTTTTCTCCACACCCTCTCCAGCATTTATTGTTTGTAGACTTTTGGATGATGGCCATTCTGACTGGTGTGAGGTGATACTTCATTGTAGTTGTGATTTGCTTTTCCCTAATAATTAGTGATGTTGAGCATCTTTTCATGTGCCTTTTGGCAATCTGTATGTCTTCTTTGGAGAAATTTCTGTTTAGGTCTTCTACGCGTTTTGATATTGAGCTGCATGAGCTGTTCGTATGTTTTGGAACTGAAGGCCTTGTTGGTCGTATCATTTGCAAATATTTTCTCCCATTCTATAGGTTGTCTTTGCATTTTGTTTATGGTTTCCTTTGCTGTGCAAAAGCTTTCAAGTTTAATTAGGTCCCATTTGTTTATTTTTGTTTTTATTTTCTTTACTCTAGGAGACGGATCCAAAAAGATATTGCTGCGATTTATGCCAAAGAGCGTCTTACCTATGTTTTCCTCTAAGAGTTTTATAATACTCCTCTATAGCTCTTTAAAGCAGAAATCCAACGTGGGTCCCAATGGGCTAAAAACAAAGTGTCAGCAGGGCTACAATTTTCTAAAGGCCCTAAGGAAGAGTTTTCTCATCTTTTTCAGCATCTAGAGGCTGCCCACAGTCCTTGGCTCACAGCTCCCTTCATTGTCCAAAACCAGCAATGGAGGACTGAGTCATTCTTATAGCAAATCCCTCCAATTTACATTCCGCCTCCCTCTTCCACTTGTAAAGACCCTTGTGATTATATTGGGCCATCCAGATAATCCAGGATAACCTCCCCATCTCAAGGCCAGATGATTAACCACCTTAGTTCCATCTACAACCTTAATTTCCCCTTTGCTGTGTGACAACATAGTCATAGGTTGCAGGGATTAGAACCTGGACATCTCTGGGGGCCATTATTCTGCCTACCACAAGGGAGAATAAGGAAAAATAAACAAAATATATTAAAGTGGCAGGTGATGCTAAGAGCAATGGAGAAAAGCAAAGCAGGGGAGGGTATGGGGTATGCCGGACATGTGTGTCCTTTTACACAGGCGGATCAGAGAACGTCTCACGATTAGGAGACATCCAAGTAAAGATCTCCAAGAGATTAGGGAACTAGCCATGAAGATATTTGGGGGGAAGCTTTCCCACCAAAGGGAACAATAAGCGCCAAGGCCCGGAGGTGGGAGCAGGCTGGGAGTGTCTGAGGAACAAGAGGGAAAGCCGTGCAGCTGAAGGTGCCTGAGGTGGGGAGGGAACGAGAGGAGACAAGGACAGAGAGGGGATGGCGAGCATCATGTCAGACTTTTTAGGCTATTGAAGAGGACTTTAGATTTGACTCAGTGTAAAACGGAGAGGTTTTTTTCCTTCAGTGTTTTTAGAAACCTTTTATTTTAAAATAATTTTCAATTTATAGAATAATTGCCATGATAATCCAGAAAGTTCCCAAATACTTTTCACTCAGTCTCCCTTCATGTGAACATCTTATATAACCACGGCACATTTACCAAAACTAAGTAATCGACGTTGGTTTAAAACTATACCTAAACTTCAGACTTTATTCATATTTCACGGTTTTCCCACTAATGTCCTTTTCCTGTCTCGGGACTCCATGCTGGCCTTAGTCATCATCTCTCCTTACTCTCCTCCAATCAGTGACAGCTTCTCATTCTTGTTTTTTGTGACCTTGATGCTTTTGAAGAGTACTAGTCAGGTATTTGTAAAATGTCTCTTAATTTGGATTTGTCTGATGTTTTCTCACAATGAGGGTTATGGGTTTTGGGGAGGAAGACGACAAAAATGAAGTGACCTTCTCATCGTATATCATGGGGAACACGATGTCACCATGGTTTACTACTGGGGTTGTTAACTTTGATCACTTGATCCAAGTGATGTCTGCCAGGTTTCTCTGCTGCAAATTTACTATTTTCCCCCTTTCATATTCTATTCATTAGAAATGAATCAAAAGTCCAGTCCACTCTCAGGAGGAGGAGAAATAACTTCCACATCCTGGAGTGAGGAGCATCAGAGAATTTGTGGATGTATGTTAAAACCGCCTCGGTAATTACAGGCATACCTTGTTTTATTGCGCTTCACAGATATAGTGTTTTTTACAAATCAAAGATTTGTGCAACCCTGCATTTGGCAAGTCTATGTGCACCATTTTTCCAACAACATTTGCTCACTTCGTATCTCTGTCACATTTTGGTAATTTTGACAACATGTCAATATGTTTATTATTATTATATTTATTATGGTGATCTACGATTAGCGACCTTTGATGTTACTATTGTAATTGTTTGGGGGCCCCAGGAACTGCACCCATATAAGATGGCAAAATTAATTGGTAAATGTTGTGTGACTTCTGACTGCTCCATTGACTAGCCATTCCCCATCTCTCTTCCTCTCCTTGGTCCTTCCTATTCCTTGAGACACAACAATATTGAAATTAGGCCAATTAATAACCATACAACGGCCTCTAAGTGTTCAAGTGAAAGCAAGAGTCCATCGATACAGCAAACCTCATTGTTGTCTTATTTTAAGAAATTGCTGCAGGCACCCCAGCCTTCAGCAACCAGCACCCTGATCGGTCAGTAGCCATCACTATTGAGGCAAGAGCCTCCACCAGCATAAAAGATTATGACTAGCTGAAGGCTCAGATGATGGTTAGCATTTTCTAGCAATAAAGTATTTTTTTAATTAAGGAATGTACAGTTTTTAGACATAATACTATTGCACACTTAATATACTACAGCATAGTGTACACTAAATTTCCTATGCACTGGGAAACCAAAACATTCGTGTGCCTTGCTTTATTGCAATATTTGCTGTATTTTGCAGTGGTCTGGAACCAAACCCAGACAACTTCCTGGTATTCCTGCAATGAGTATTTTGGAGGAGGTACTTTGAAGCAATGAAAACATCCTGCTACTCTCAAAGTTTTGCCCACTAATATTAGGATCTATCAGCGGATCTCGACTGTAACAAGTGGTGCTTTAATGGTGATTTTCTATTTCCTTAATTCCTTCTATGTTTAATATTTGGAGTTCTTCTGTAAGGAATTCTTCTGTGCCTTCTCCCTTATTCAGTTATTCATTTATTTATATGAGTATAAACTCACAGACAATCATTTTGTTCTTTGGACTGTAATCTGATACTATTGTTATTTATTTTGTTTCTCCGATAGTTCTGGCTTTGGACATTGGGAAGTCTTTCACGATGGCTCCTGTGTCCATTTGACATGCCCTGTTTTTTATTTTGTTTTGTTTTTAGTATATCGTCATCTCCTGATACTTACTCTAAGATGCTCCAGGCTCATCTTATATTTTTCCTGTCCCAACCCTCAAATCAACCATTTCTCTGAGGAGCCCTGGTTTCTTTTATTAGCGTATGCTTTAAGAAACAGAGATCTGGGTACAGTTTCAGTTTTGTCATTGGAGAGATTTGGGCAGCAGAAAGATACCTGTGACATGTTTTTAAAGGATCAGTCTTATGGCTGGGTTCAAAATAGCTACATGGGGGTGATTGCTGCAATAATCCAGACTCTTTGACAGTCATGTAGAGAAGTTGTAGAGTGAAGCAATCCAGTCACTATGAAGTGCCTCAGAGGCCCATTCAAGGGCTCACACATGAAGCAAAGCTATTCCTCATTCATGAAGCTTTTATTGAGCCCCACTGTGTCCCAGGCCCAGTGCTCTCTGCTGATGATACTGTTATGAAAAAGAGTTTTCCTCCTCCCTGGGGCATTCGTAGTCTGGTACAACAGGTGCAGCCCTGTGGTAATCAGGGGAGTAAAGATTTGTAGAAGGTAAGGTGTTAGCACAAAAGAGGGACTAGCTTTTTATTGGGAGAGAGTCACAGAAATCATAACACAAGGTGAAGAGTGTAGTTCTGGAGTCAGACTTACAGGGTTGGAATTGGGGTTCCCCATGTATTAGCTGATGACTCTGAATCTTTGAGCCTCAGTTTCCCTATGTGGAGGGGATGACAGCACCCACCTGTCGAAGCGACCATGATGCATCCACCATGCAGTTTTGTCTTCATCCTGCATGTCTTGGTTCCCCTGCAGCTACGAGGGACCATATGTCAGACTGGTGGCCCAGAGAAGAGGGGGGAAGTGGGGGGGTACCACTCAGAGGTCTCCCTAAAACATCCTTGCGATTCTCCACATCCTCTCTGCCTTCTACACCAAAACTCCAGGATGGCACGGAACCCAGTGCTCACAGCTTAAAAGTGAGCCCCACAGGAGGTGCTGCCAGCCAGGAATTTGTGCTCCAGACTCTGCACAAGAGCAGGAAACAAATAGTCTCGCTGCATTCTGCGGCTGCTTATTGCAAGCTTCAGCCTGTCCTGATTAGCACAGCACCTCAAAGGTGGCTGGAACACCTAAGCAAGATAAAAAGCACATGATAAGCCCTCAATAGCGGATAGCCATTACTGCATTACACGCTATAGAGTTGGGACTTGAGGGGGTCTGCTAGGTGGATGGGAGGTGATTGGAGTCAAGCGTTTTGAGCGGAGGGTAAACACTGACAAGTAAGGAAAGGAAAGGGGGATGGTGAGTGTTAGATGGGGGGAGGGGAAAAAACTGACATGGGACAAAGGGAAGCAAGAGCCATCCAAACTGCGGACAGGGCAGCTGCTGGCAGGCGCCCAGGCCCCCAGGGTCCCGCCTGCGTCATACGCACACAGGGGAGGAGCCCAGCGCCTGCGCCGGCTCTGCTGATGGCTGCTCAGAGCCTCAACGATGTTTCCCCCTCAGCTGCTCCGGACCCAGATGGAGAAGGAGGCCTGGTTTTTCATTTGTTTCAACCTAATGACAAGATCCTTCCTGGACACTCGTTTTTACTCTTTGAAATGTGTTTCTTTTATCACCTTCCGGTCACAGGAAGAGTCTTAATGGAGTTAGAATAGGAGAGGGAGGAGAAAGCTCCGCAGAGGGGAGGCCAACCAAACAAAGGACAGAGGTGCCTTTGTCTCTCTGGGTTGTCAGGGAACAAAGGACAAATGTGCAGTATGGGGCTGGAAAAGCTGCAATGGACGCTTTTCTTTAAAGTCCCCACTAAGCAATACAGACATGTCCCCAGGCTTAGGGGTTCAGCCCGTGGTCAAGTGAAAACTGTCATCTATGCAAAGCTAGCCAGCCTGGAAACTGAGGCAGCCTCGCTCGACCTTCCCAGCACCGCGGTCAAACCGGCCGAGTGGCCACCTAGCAGAGACAAGTCCTGACGCTCAAAAAGGCACTACCTAGTTTCCTCTTTGCTTAAACTTACCAAAGTTCACTTATCCAAAAAGTTATTGTTCTGGGGCCTCTGTAAATGTTGTTGAGCTTTGGGGGTGGTTAAGTTACAGCTTTCGCTTGTGACACCAAGGAACCTTGTACACAACTGGAAAATTGACACCAAGCTGACTGGACCAAATCAACCTAATTTTTATAGAAATCTTATCCAGCAAAAAACTATACGTCAGAAAAAAATATAGCAGTCGGTGTTTCCAGATAAAAGGATCACCTGTGCCTGAAAAACAGGAAATAACTAAAACAAAGAAAACCAGATCCAGAGAAATAAAATTTGGACGCATGTGAAATTTAGGAAACCTTTACAGTGAGCTGTCTGGGCTCCTGCCCACCAAATTCTTCATCCGTCTTCCCGTCCCACCTCCTTGCCTCCGTGGCTTTCCAGACTGACAGTCTACCAGTGAGCATTTGGGAGCGATGCTTCTTGCTGAAGGACCCGCTTTGACCAAGACCCAACTGCAGGACAGGCTTCTATAAGAGCACCGTCTGTATAAATTAAAGCATATTAGCCATCGTGCCCTTTTCCTGGAAAGGAAATCACATCTACTTATGTGTATCTGGAAATCAAAACCTACTTGTCTGTGGCATTCTCGTGGACACGCCAAAACAAAACCCAGGCCAGCCTGGCTTGGATGAGGGCTGAGCACACAAAGAGATCTATTCACGCCTTTGGACTTCAAGAGAATCATATGGTCCAACGAAGGTCAACAAAATGGTCACAGCCTGATTTCAAAGGTTAGTTTTTAAAGGTACAGTTCACTACGGCTGCTAAGAAAAAAACCCTTTTTTTCTTCTAGACAAACACTCAGAGATAAGAAACAAGCATAGGAGGAACTGTGCAATCTGCCCTGTGGTCATGTCTCTTTAAGATATGCAGTTGGTGTTATATAGTGAGTTGGTTGTAAAGTCTAATTTTTAAAAAGCCTCCCATACTATGGGATTTACTCACATACTGTGGAAAACTGCCTAAAATATCTACAAATATCATCACTATTTAAACGCACAAATTTCTTCCACGTCTTGGCAGGTAGAGTCTTTGGGGAAATTTTTTTCTTTCTTCAGCTTCCTTCCTTCCTTCCTTCTTTCCTCTTTCCCTATTTCTTCTCCCTCCTACCTGCCTTTGTTTTTATCATCCCTCTTTGATGAAAGAACAGGAAAGGAGAAAGATAGTAACATTTATTGAGCAGCTACTTTGATACAAGTGTTTCCATGTGCATTCAGCAACCATAAGCATGCATCCCCTGGCTTAATCTGAAAAAGCCAGTTGCGGTTCCAGTGAATTCACTTTAGTAGAGATTTATTTTTTTAAGTAACAAAGACAACTTATTAAGTGCACTGTTTTAAGATGTCAAAGTCCTTTGAATGACTTAATATGTCTAATCATACCTAAACTGCTGCCCTCCCATGTGATTGGCAGAGTATACATTTTCTGTTTTTGATATAGAAACACACAAATATACACACATATGCACAAACACATGTTCTTTCTTCTTCTGTATTGGTAACTTGCATGCTAAGTTTTCTTGGCTGTTGGTTCTCTCTGCCCCTGCGGGACTTAATTAGCCTCTGGGAAGAAGGTGTAACGTAAGCAGTCTTGAGGAAAGAAGTCTCTCTGTCCTTCCGACTAACTTTCTGACTTTCCCCAACCTTTGCTTCCTCTGCCCGCACCTTGCCTCACCCACTGTCAGCGTCCTCTGGCTCTCGGAGTCTACAAGGCCACGTGCTCCATCTTACACGGGACGGGAGCCAAGCGAGGGAGGAGGGACCTCGAATTGCTCAGTATTTTTCCAGAGAAATACCTATTATTCCTTCAGATTAGACATCAATGGAATGAGACAGTTACTCGGATGGAAACAGATTGAGTTTATTTAAAGGGTTATGTGGAAGCTTGAGAAATTAATAGACAGTGTCCCTTATGGGCATGCATTTCCACCTTGCCACCCCTGCCCTCACTTGGCCGGGCCCCTGCACACCTTCCCAGGCTGCCTCCCAGCAGATGGGGTCCGAGGTCCCTTCTCAGACTCACTCCGGCAAAGGGGAGAGAGTGGTCTGCAGCCTTTTTCGGCGATTTCGTTCACTCTTAAATGTTTTTCCATCCAGTCAGTTCCTTCCTTTACTGCCGGTTCATCAGATTTTCTCCGAAAAAGAAATGAGACGATTAACCTTGAAATATGCTTCGGACCAAATAAATGTTAAGCCATTGTTCCCACAGTGGCTTCTAAGATGCATTTGGGGAAGTTCAGTTTCTCCTGGGTTGCATCAGAGCCTCATGTTTGACAGGTGTGGTCCCTTGACTTTCTAATGATAACAACCCACACCTGTTGAGCTCTTTGCTTTCTTAATCTCCACAAAAAGTAGCAGGAAGGGACTATTTATTCCTCATCCTATGATGAGGAAACAGACACAGAAAGGTTAAATAGAGTGTGGCCTGTGACTGTCTGATCGAAAATCCCAACCTTTTTCCCAACTACCCTTTTGCTTGTGTCAAGGCGGTTCTGGTAGACCGGCCCACACCCTTGGATGAGGCCGCAGGTGTGCCCCCGGCGTGCTCCAGGGGCCTTGTCTTCAGGTGGAGATGATGGTAGCAATAATCTCCCTGCTTATAAAGAGCCCGCTCTAGGTGCTCTCATGTGTACTGGCTCATTTCACAAGGAGGAGGCTGAGTTTTGAGGTCACATAGCAGAGGCAGAGGCGCTTCGTGCAAATGAAACGAGCTGTCCTTTATCAAGAAAGTTTCTTCTGTTTTCCCAGATGTCATGTGGTAAGGTTAGGAATCTCTGAGAGGAAGATAAAAAGCATCTTCAATGTCCTAAATGTGTGTGGCCCCGGGACCCCTGGTGTGGCCAGAAGCACAGGGCCATTGTTATGTAAGACGCCTGGGAGATGCGGGTCTTGGTGACCCGATTTTAACAATTTTTCCAGGGTATGCATATAAATTCATTTATCTTTTTTTTTAATTCTAGAATGAAGCAGTTAATCTGCGGACATGGTGTGGCTGAGGATACTTGATGGGTGGCAACAGGGCCGAGAGAGTCAGGAGGAGGTGAAGGGGGTGGTGCATACAGGTAAGTGATTTAACCGCTCGTGGCCTCAGGTTTCTCATGTACAAGGTGGGTGTGATGATACCTTCCTTGAAGTGTTGTGAGGACCAGAGCAGAGAATGGCTGTTGGTACAGGGTATGTGTACGGTCAATGGGGGCTGTTATTTACTCTTCTGTTACCTCTTACAATGAGCAGTGTCATTGCGGGCAAGTTTTTAAAATAAGTGTAAGCCCCATTTCTTCCTCCATAAAACAGGGATAAATGTTCCTAAGACAGTTGAACTGATATAAAACCTAGCCTGGGGCTTCCCTGGTGGTGCAGTGGTTAAGAATCCGCCTGCCAATGCAGGGGACATGGGTTCGAGCCCTGGTCCGGGAAGATCCCACTAAGCCCGTGAGTCACAGCTACTGAGCCTGCGCTCTAGAGCCCGCGAGCCACAACTACTGAAGCCCGCGCGCTTAGAGACCGTGCCCCGCAACAAGAGAAGCCACCGCAATGAGAAGCCCGCGCACCGCAACGAAGAGTAGCCCCGCTCGCCGCAACTAGAGAAAGCCTGCGCACAGCAATGAAGACCCAGTGCAGCCCAAAAAAATAAAATAAATAGAAAAAAAGAATTGATACTACTTAAAACAAACAAAAACCTAGCCTGGAGCCAGGTATTCAGTGGCTTCTCAATATGTGATGTGAACTTGTCCTCCTGCTGGCCGTGCCCTCACACAGGGAGCTCCCCCTTCACCCTGCTTGCCTCAGTCCTGGAGAAGATGGAGATTCCAAGGGCATGAAAACTTCGCACTGCTTAATCCTTTTTCGGCCTTCTACTTAGGCTAATTCCTTTATCCTGGGTTCATTAAGCTCATCCATCAAGCCTCACAACCTGGTGAGGAGCTGGTGGTTTAATTTCCATTTTTAGAGTGCACAGCACAAAGCACTGTGATTGAAGATCCTGCCTGGCAGCACTCAGAAATGCACGGCAGCTGCTGTCACAGAGCCCCTAATGCACTCGCTTCTACAGCCCGTGTTCCGTGTCCCCTACCAGGTGCCAATTATAGCTCACCTGACACTGGGTCTGCCTGGGGTAGGCAGAGTCCCTGTCGTTCCGCTTGGTACAGAGTACTTGTCAGCACTCCACAGAACCAAATAGTTCCGTGGTGAATACTCACTGTCCTCTTTTTGTTTTTCTTGCAAAGCACAAGATTATGGATTAGGGAAAACATAGCAGATGCGAGAGAATCAGCCCAGTTTTGCTTGTATGAACTTCAGCAAGGTCTTGGCACGGGGGGTTGGGACCCTGAGGCAAAGCAGTGGAAACTGGATGGTTGGCAGTTTCTTTATGGCTTTGTTTCTGTGCAGTCCCATGCAGGGTTGCATAAACCAGCATCTGAGCAGTTTTTCTTAACTCTCAATGGGACATCACGACTAGGTCTTATGGAAACAACTATACACTACAGGGTAGAGACTTGGTGAGTTTTATCTTGCAGTTTTGCTATCCGGGGCAGACATTCTGCCCATACCAACCATTTTCATTTGTTGCAGGATCAGAAATTAAACCGTGTGCAAAGTTCATATAAGGTTTTACACATGAACCAACACGTGGTAAGAGCCAGAAAAGCGGCAGCAAAGACTATGTAGCCATGTAGTTTTGTTAAAAACATGTTCTCCATGTCTCCAACTTACTAGATCTATGAATTAAAAGAGAATTCTGGGTCGTATGGTAGTTCTATTTTTAGTTTTTTAAGGAAACTCCATACTGTTCAACATAGTGGCTGTATCAATTTACATTCCCACCAACAGTGCAAGAGTGTTCCCTTTTCTCCACAACCTCTCCAGCATTTATTGTTTGCAGATTTTCTGATGATGACCATTCTGACAGGTGTGAGGTGATACCTCAATGTAGTTTTGATTTGCATTTCTCTAATGATTAGTGATGTTGAGCATTCTTTCATGTGTCTGTTGGCAATCTGTATATCTGCTTTGGAGAAATGTCTATTTAGGTCTTCTGCCCATTTTTGGATTGGGTTGTTTGTTTTTTTGTTATTGAGCTGCATGAGCTGCTTGTAAATCTTGGAGATTAATCCTTTGTCAGTTGCTTCATTTGCAAATATTTTCTCCCATTCTGAGGGTTGTCTTTTGGTCTTGTTTATGGTTTCCTTTGCTGTGCAAAAGCAACCCAGCAATCCCACTACTGGGCATATACCCTGAGAAAACCATAATTCAAAAAGAGTCATGTACCAAAATGTTCATTGCAGCTCTATTTACAATAGCCAGGACATGGAAGCAACCTAGGTGTCCATCATCGGATGAATGGATAAAGAAGATGTGGCACATATATACAATGGAATATTACTCAGCCATAAAAAGAAATGAAGTGGAGTTATTTGTAGTGAGGTGGATGGAGTTAGAGTCTGTCATACAGAGTGAAGTAAGTCAGAAAGAGAAAAACAAATACAGTATGCTAACACATATATATGGAATCTAAGGAAAAGAAAAAAAAAAGGTCATGAAGAACTTAGTGGTAAGACGGGAATAAAGACACCGACCTACTAGAGAATGGACTTGAGGATGGGGGAGGGGGAAGGGTAAGCTGTGACAAAGTGAGAGAGTGGCATGGACATATAGACACTACCAAACGTAAAATAGATAGCTAGTGGGAAGCAACCGCATAGCACAGGGAAATCAGCTCGGTGCTTTGTGACCACCTAGAGGGGTGGGATAGGGAGGGTGGGAGGGAGGGAGATGCAAGAGGGAAGAGATATGGGAACATATGTATATGTATAACTGATTCACTTTGTTATAAAGCAGAAACTAACACACCATTGTAAAGCAATTATACTCCAATAAAGATGTTAAAAAAAAAAATCCAAATGGAACAAAACTGGCCTCTATAACTACGACATGTAATTGTAAAGGGCCTTTCCATATTTCAGCTAGAACTCTGAGATTTTCACAAAAAAAAAAAGAGAATTCTGAAAACATTAAAAAGTCAAAGTTAGCATGTTTGTTTTACTCAGTAGCAGAAATGGAGTTAATAAGGACAGGGTAGTGCGGACGCTACGTTATTGCAAACCACTTCTGTGAGATTTTGCTGTGTTTGAAGTTCATGGGCGGTCATATCTAGACATTTTACGTTCAACTGGTGCCCTCTAGCGACAGGGGAGCAGGCTCTGGCCGTGTGTTGTCTCATTTGAAAGCCAAAGAATTCCACTCTGCGTAAAGTATCCTTAGGCAAATTTACAAGGAAGGGAGAGAAGAGGAGAAGCTGGGAGGCAAGAAGGTGCTTTGGAGTACGTTTGTAACTCAGAAGGCAAATCCCAGCAGCCATCTGCAGTTTACACAATAGGGGTCTTACATGCCTGGAGAGAGCATGAGGACATTCCAGAGATGAGGACATTCTTCAGAGAGGGATCTCTGAGAGCCTCCCTAGTATGGGACCTGAGTTTTTCCAGCCTGCCTCAGATAATTCAGATACACTCCAAAAATTACACAATTCCTCTTGGCTTGAGACCCTGGAATAATGAGGCAGAACACAAATGTTCCACAATCCGTAGCCAGAACAGAACATGGACCTCTCATGAGCTGAAATCCTTTAGAGCCAGCAGAGGACCAAAGATGTATCCTACGTATGTATCCACTGTCCAAAGCCTTTCTTGCTATGGAAACAGATCCTTGGCCTGGAAGACCATCTTCACGGATGGTACCGACATTGTCTGGGGGCAGAGACAACACTTGCTCTGAGCTGGCATCATCACCTGGCTATGGGACATCTTGCTTTCATCTGTCCTGGGCACTGCTGCCATAAACCAGGCCTTGCTCGTTTCCAACTGAGACTGTTTTTATATCTTCCAAGTTGGCTTCTCTCTCCCTCGCTAATTAATGCATCTTTTACACTGCCACTAGCTGTTTCTATTTAAAAAAAAAAAAAGTATCTGGTGATCTTATGGGAAACTACAGTAACATGAAATGACCCCAACCCACTTCTTCAGCCCCTTCTCCCCTTTCCCCAGACACAGAACATGCTGTCCTTCACTCAACATACCACATGTTCATCTTCCTGCTTTGCCCTCTATGCAGAACTTCTACCCCCTCCCCACTGGCCATCCTTCCTGACCTGCAAGTGTCATCTCCTCTAGGAAGCATCCTCCACAGCCTAATGTCTCCCACCTGTGATCCCACAGCTGCTTTGACAGCAGCGTTGCTCCTGGAGTCTTGGTATCACTTGCTTATGCCTTTGTCTCCACTTTGACCTCCTCCAGAACAAAATGCAAGGCTTATTCTTTTATTTCATTTTCTAAAATATTTTATGTTCTTTTATACTATAAGATACTATACACAAATACTGCACACAAAAATTTGCTAAAACTAAAGGGATAACTGAACATGCTTGTTTATATTTTTATTGAGATATAATTGACATATAACGCGTTTCCAATGTATAACATAATGATTTGGTATTTGTATATATTGCAAAATAATCAAAATAAATCTAGCTAAACTTCTGTAAGCAACTTTCACATATACAATTATGTATATTGTTATTTAATATATGTATATTACATATACATGAGTATACAATGAAGAACTATAGCGACCTGCTGTACATTATATCCTCGTGACTTATTTATTTTATAACCGGAAGTTTGTACCTTTTGATAACCTTGACCCATTTCATCTACTTCCCCACCCGCCACCTCTGGCAGCCACCAATCTGTTCTCTGTACCTATGAATTCTTTTTTTTTTTTTTCCTTAAGATTCCGCATACAGGTGAATTTATATGGTATTTGTCTTTCTCTGACTTATTTCACTTAGCTTAATCAGGCTTATTTATTTCATATGGCCCGGAGTTGCCTGGCATCTAGCAGCACACACACGAGACAGATATAATTTTATACAATTTTGAAGGTCAGCTTCATTCTACCTATATCTCACCAGTCAAAATGGAAGGAGCATGAGATTCAGCCCTGACAGGACAGGGTTTGGGTCCTTCTGCCACCTCTTACTAGCTGTGTGTCCTTAGGCAAGTGATGAACCTCACTTATAGAATGGAGATAATAGTACCTTCCGTGCGAAGTGAAGGCTAAATTAGGTAATGCATGTGAAGTGCCTAGGAACACCTGGAACTAGGCACTCATTGAACGAAATTTAATCACTCCATCTGTTATGTAATATACATGGTATATGATTAAGTGGATTTTTTCTTCCTGTTGCAACAGCTGAAACTCAGAATATCTACTTAATTGTCTCTCTGATCTCATGCCGAATATTTCTATTCTTTCCACCATGATTCCATGCACATTTTCACTCGAACTTGAATTTGGCATAGACTGATTTTTTTTAAACTAATGGAAGCTTATTCAAGGGGCAATTATTACTTCATGGAAATATTTATCTACCATTCCTTAGTTTCACTCTAAGAAGCAAGGGGAAGGTATGTTTTTACTACTAGGCAATTTAACCTTTTTTTTTTTTCTCTCTCTCACCTCCTATATATCCACTAGGGCCAAGTCAGCTGAAAAAACAAAATCGTATAAGCAGACCTCTACTTCATCATCTTGTCTCAGAAACTCCTGCTGACAACACACATTTCATATACCCAAAGTGGGGTGTTCTGAAAGAAAGAGACTCCAGCTCCCTAATTTACTGCCCTCCTTTTATTAGCATCAGATTCCTAAAACATCGCCTGGGTGGCTGGCTATCTCACTGTCAGGAGGTTGAAGCGAGTCACAGGGGGTCCAGGAAGGAGACATTAATGCCAAGTCCCTGCTGACAAGAATACTTGACTACACCCTTTTAAAGTATTAAACATAGGCAAAGAAACAGGCGAAAAAGACCCGGCTTGCCAAAAAGCCATTACGCAAACCTTAAAAATTTGGTACTAAGTTTTTCTTTATAAGTGTTATTTCCATGACAAGCCCTGCTAATTGGTGCTTTAGCTTCAAAAGTATTTCAGTTTTTATATTACAGAAGAGACCTCAGAATCTAATTAGGTATGTTTGTTAGATACACTTGATTTTTTTTCTACCTGTTGTTCCCATGTTAAATAAAGTAGTGAAAAGAAAAATGTAGGAAGAATTTTAGGCTAATGCATTAGGTCATAATTTTTCACAAAGTGTTGGGATTTATCCTGGATACAGCAACTCTGCAAAGGCAGAAAAGAAGGAAACTCACCTTGACACTATTTGGAGGAAAGCATGGATGAAACAGCCCAGTGATAGGGAAATAAAAGAGAACAGGTAATCTAAGTGACAGACAATTGAATTTCACTCCGATCTCAATATCTATAATACACATTATGTAGCATCCCGTGCAGCTCCAGCAATAACCAGACCTTGAGCTCAGGTGATATAAACCCACACTTCGGGATCCCACCACACACAACAGTCACAGAACTCTCCCCATTTTTCTCTTTTTCTTTTCTTTTTCTTATGTTTTGGACTAAGATCTCATGTCTTTATTCCTACACCACCACTAGGGTCATCAGTACCATTTTTTTAGATTCCATATATATGCATTAGCATACGGTATTTGTTTTACTCTTTCTGACCTACTTCACTCTGTATGACAGTCTCTAGGTCCATCCACCTCACTACAAATAACTCAGTTTCGTTCCTTTTTATGGCTGAGTAATATTCCATAGTATATATGTGCCACATCTTCTTTATCCATTCATCTGTTGATGGACATTTAGATTGCTTCCATGTCCTGGCTATTGTAAATAGTGCTGCAATGAACATTGTGGTACATGTATCTTTTGAATTATGGTTTTCTCAGGGTGTATGCCCACTAGTGGGATTGCTGCATCATATGGTAGTTCTATTTTTAGTTTTTTAAGGGACCTCCATACTGTTCTCCATAGTGGCTGTATCAATTTACTTTCCCACCAACAGTGCAGGAGGGTTCCCTTTTCTCCACACCCTCTCCAGCATTTGTTGTTTCTAATTTTTTGATGATGGCCTTTCTGACTGGTGTGAGCTGATAGCTCATTGTGGTTTTGATTTATATTTCTCTAATGATTAATGATGATAAGCATCTTTTCATGTGTTTGTTGGCAATCTGTATGTCTTCTTTGGATTGGGTTGTTTATTTTTTTGATATTGAGCTGCATGAGCTGCTTGCATACTTTGGAGATTAATCCTTTGTCAGTTGCTTCGTCTGCAAATATTTTCTCCCATTCTGAGGGTTGTCTTTTTGTCTTGTTTATGGTTTCCTTTGCTGTGCAAAAGCTTTTAAGTTTCATAAGGTCCCATTTGTATATTTTTGTTATTTCCATTACTCTAGGAGGTGGGTCAAAAGGATCTTGCTGTGATTTATGTCATAGAGTGTTCTGCCTATGTTTTCCTCTAAGAGTTTTATCATGTCTGGCCTTACATTTAGGTCTTTAATCCATTTTGGGTTTATTTTTGTGTATGGTATTAGGGAGTGTTCTAATTTCATTCTTTTACATGTAGCTGTCCAGTTTTCCCAGCACCACTTATTGAAGAGGCTGTCTTTTCTCCATTGTATATTCTTGCCTCCTTTATCAAAAATAAGGTGACCATATGTGCATGGGTTTATCTCTGGGCTTTCTATCCCGTTTCATTGATCTATATTTGTGTTTTTGTGCCAGTACCATACTGTCTTGTTTACTGTAGCTTTATAGTATAGTCTGAAGTCAGAGAGCCTGATTCCTCCAGTCCGGTTTTCTTTCTCAAGATTGCTTTGGCTATTCGGGGTCTTTTGTGTTTCCACACAAATTGTAAAATTTTTTGTTCTCGTTCTGTGAAAAACGCCATTGGTAGTTTGATAGGGATTGCACTAAATCTGTAGATTGCTTTGGGTAGTATAGTCATTTTCACAATGTTGATTCTTCCAATCCAAGAACATGGTATGTCTCTCCATCTGTTTGTATCGTTTTTGATTTCTTTCATCAGTGTCTTATAGTTTTCTGAGTACAGGTCTTTCGTCTCCACAGGTAGGTTTATTCCTAGGTATTTTATTCTTTTTGTTGCAATGGTTAATGGGAGAGTTTCCTTAATTTCTCTTTCTGATTTTTCGTTGTTAGTGTATAGGAATGCAAGAGATTTCTGTGCATTAATTTTGTATCCTGCTACTTTACCAAATTCATTGATTAGCTCTAGTAGTTTTCTGGTGGCATCTTTAGGATTTTCTATGTATAGAATCATGTCATCTGAAAACAGTGACAGTTTTACTTCTTCTTTTCTGATTTCAATTCCTTTTATTTCTTTTTCTTCTCTGATTGCTGTGGCTAAAACTTCCAAAATTATGTTGAATAATAGGGGTCAGAGTGGTCACTCTTGTCTTGTTCCTGATCTTAGAGGAAATGCTTTTGGTTTTTCACCATTGAGAATGATGTTGGCTGTGGGTTTGTCGTATATGGTTTTTATTATGTTGAGGTAGGTTCCCTCTATGCCCACTTTCTGGGAAGTTTTTATCATAAGTAGGTGTTGAATTTTGTCAAAAGCCTTTTCTGCATCTACTGAGATTATTATATGGTGTTTATCCTTCAATATGTTAATATGGTGTATCACATTGATTGATTTACGTATATTGAAGAATCCTTGCATTCCTGGCATGAACTGCACTTGATCATGGTGTATGATCCTTTTAATGTGCTGCTGGATTCTGTTTGCTACTATTTTGTTGAGGATTTTTGCATCTATGTTCATCAGTGATATTGGCCTGTAGTTTTCTTTCTTTGTGACATCTTTGTCTGGTTTTGGTATCAGGGTGATGGTGGCCTCATAGAATGAGTTTGGGATTGTTCCTCCCTCTGCTATGTTTTGGAAGAGTTTGAGAAGGATAGGTGTTAGCTCTTCTCTAAATGTTTAATAGAATTCACCTGTGAAGCCATCTGGCCTGGGCTTTTATTTGTTGCAAGATTTTTAATCACAGTTTCAATTTCAGTGCTTGTGAATGATCTGTTCACATTTTCTATTTATTCCTGGTTCAGTCTTGGAAGCTTGTACTTTTCTAAGATTTGTCCATTTCTTCCAGAGTATCCATTTTATTGGCATATACTTGCTTGTAGTAGTCTCTCATGATCCTTTGTATTTCTGCTGTGTCAGTTGTTACTTCTCCTTTATCATTTCTAATTCTGTTGATTTGAGTCTTCTCCCTTTTTTTCTTGATGAGTCTGGCTAATGGTTTATCAATTTTGTTTATCTTCTCAAAGAACCAGCTTTTAGTTTTATTGATCTTTGCTATTGTTTCCTTCATTTGTTTTTCATTTATTTCTGATCTGATCTTTATGATTTCTTTCCTTCTGCTAACTTTGGGTTTTTTATTGTTGTTCTTCTTCTTCTTTCTCTAATTGCTTTAGGTGTAAGGTTAGGTTGTTTATTTGAGATTTTTCTTGTTTCTTGAGGTAGGATTTTATTGCTACAAACTTCCCTCTTAGAATTGCTTTTGCTGCATCCTATAGGTTTTGGGTCATCGTGTTTTCATTGTTTTTTGTTTCTATGTTTTTTTTGATTTCCTCTTTGATGTCTTCAGTGATCTCTTGGTTATTTAGTAGCATATTGTTTAGCCTCCATGTGTTTGTATTTTTTACAGTTTTTTTCCTGTAATTGATGTCCAGTTTCATAACGTTGTAGTTGGAAAGGCTGCTTGATACGATTTCAATTTTCTTAAATTTACTGAGGCTTGATTTGTGACCCAAGATGTGATCTATCCTGCAGAATGTTCCATGTGCGTGAGAAGAACATGTATTCTGTTGTATTTGGGTGGAATGTCCTATAAATATCAATTAAGTCCATCTGGTCTAATTTGTTATTTAAAGCTTGTGTTTCTGTATTTATTTTCTGTTTGGATGATCTGTCCATTGGTATAAGTGGAGTGTAGAATTCCCCTACTATTATTGTGTTACTATCGATTTCCCCTTTTATGGCTGTTAGCATTTGCCTTATGTATTGAGGTGCTCCTAAGTTGGATGCATAAATATTTACAATTGTTATGTCTTCTTCTTGGATTGATCCCTTGATCATTATGTAGTGTCCTTCCTTGTCTCTTATAATAGTCTTTATTTTAAAGTCTATTTTGTCTGATATGAGTATTGCTACTCCAACTTTCTTTTGATTTCCATTTGCATGTAATATCTTTTTCCATCCCCTCACTTTCAGTCTATATGTGTCCCTAGGTCTGAAGTGGGTCTCTTGTAGACAGCATATATACAGGTGTTGTTTTTGGATCCATTCAGCCAGTCTATGTCTTTTGGTTGGAGCCTTTAATCCATTTACATTTAAGGTAATTATCGATATGTATGTTCCTATTCCCATTTTCTTAAATGTTTTGGGTTTGTTATTGTAGGTGTTTTCCTTCTCTTGTGTTTCTTGCCTAGAGAAGTTCCTTTAGCATTTGTTGTAAAGCTGGTTTGGTGGTGCTGAATTCTCTTAACTTTTGCTCATCTGTAAAGCTTGTGATTTCTCTGTCAAATCTGAATGAGATCCTTGCTGGGTAGAGTAATCTTGGTTGTAGGTTTTTCCCTTTCATCACTTTAAATACATCCTGCCACTCCCTTCTGGCCTGCAGAGTTTCTGCTGAAAGGTCAGCTGTTAACTTTATGGGGATTCCCTTGTATGTTATTTGTTGTTTTTCCCTTGCTGCTTTTAATATTTTTTCTTTGTGTTTAATTTTTGTTAGTTTGATTATTATGTGTCTCGGCAAGTTTCTCCTTGGGTTTATCCTGTATGGATCGCTCTGCACTTCCTGCACTTGATTGACTATTTCCTTTCCCATGTTGAGGAAATTTTCGACTATAATCTCTTCAAATATTTTCTCAGACCCTTTCTTTTTTTTTCTTCTTCTGGGAGCCCTCCCCTCTAATTCAAATGTTGGTGAGTTTAATGTTGTCCCAGAGGTCTCTGAGACTGTCCTCAATTCTTTTCATTCTTTTTTCTTTATTCTGCTCTGTGGCAGTTATTTCCACCATTCTATCTTCCAGCTCACTTATCCGTTCTTCTACCTCAGTTATTCTTCTATTGATTCCTTCTAGGGTATTTTTAATTTCAGTTTTTTTGTTGTTCATTACTGTTTGATTGCTCTTTAGTTCTTCTAGGTCCTAGTTAAACATTTCTTTTATTTTCTCCATTCTATTTCTGAGATTTTGGATCATCTTTACTATCATTACTCTGAATTCTTTTTCAGGTAGTTTGCTTATACCCTCTTCATTTATTTGTTCTTGTGGGCTTTTATCTTGCTCCTTTTTCTGTAAGATATTGTTCTGTCTTCTCATTTTGTCTAATTTACAGTATTTGAGGTCTCCTTTCCCTAGGCTGCAGGGTGGTAATTCCTCTTGCTTCTGTTCTCTGCCCCTGGTGGTGAGGTTCATCCAGTGTCTTGTGTAGGCTTCCTGATGGGAGGGACTGGCTCCTGCGTTCTGGTGGATGGAACTGAGTCTTTTCTCTCTGATGAGCAGGGCCATGTCAGGTGGTTTGTTTTGGGGTGTCTGTGAGCTTAGTATGACTTTAGGTAGTCTGTATGCTGATGGGTGGTTTTGTGTTCCTGTCTTGTTTGTTGTTTGGTGTGAGGCATCTAGCACTGGGGGCTGCAGGCAGTTGGGTGGAGCTGGGTCTTAGATTCAGATAGAGGCCTCCATGAGAGCTCTAGGAGATTAATCTTCCCTGGGGCTGGGAATTCTCTAGTGGTCCAGTGTCCTGGCCTCAGTGCTGCCACCCCAGAGCCTCAGGCCTACTTCCAGTCAGGCAACCAAGACCCCGCAAGTTGCTTGTCCCAGCAATGAAGGGGATTAAAAAAGAAAAAAAGACTAACAAAACCCCAGACAAATGGTAAAAAGGAAAATCAAACAAACAAAAACAGAAACAAGGAAACACGCACACACACAAAAGAAACAAAAACAGAACCAAATAAAACAAAAAGCAAGAGAACAACCAGACAAACAGAAGTACCCCAAAACAAAATCAGACAATTAGAATCAAAACTAACAAAAACACAAAACCTAAAAACAAGACCAAATCATTGTGCCAACTGAAAAATAAAGCAAAGAGACAAAACAAACAAATAAAAATGATTTTTTTAAAAAGGGGAAAAAACACAGAACAACTGAAAAGCAAAGTAGAAATGGAAATATACAAAAATAAAAAATATATTAAAGAAAAAGAAGAAGAAACAAATAATGAAAAAGAACACAGAACAACAGAAAAGCATTGTAAAAATAGAAATATATAAAATAATAAAAATTTAAAGTGTTATAAAACACGAAGATCCCAAAAGACTAAATTAAAAAATTACAACAAACAACAACAAACAAACAAAAACAAAAAGCCAGAACCAACAACAGAATGAATCAAAACATAATAAAAATATTAGTAATAATTATGTTTCCCTGGGGTCTCAGCTGTAAGTGTCCTTGCACACACTGTGAGCCACAGCCCACCTCCACCTCCCCAAGAGGCCCTCCTTTGCCTCTGGGCTGGTCTTTGGACTTGCTGTGAGTCCTGTGGGGACCACTCAGACTCTGATCTTGCCCAGTTCCTGCGTGTGCTGCCCCCAAAGTCCACAGCTGCCAGAGCTAGACCATTTTCATTTGTGGGAACACTCATTGTCTACTCAGATATTCCATAGATGCAGGGTCTACCTAGCTGATTGCAGGGATTTAATCTGCAGCTTGTGGAGCTGATAGAAAGATTTTTGATCCTCTTCCTTCGTTGCCCCTTCCCTGGGGTTCAGCTTTGGTTTTATCCCCACCTCTGCATGTGGTCCACCCACAGGAGTCTGGTCCTGAGGCTGCCTTGGAGCTCTTGGGTCTGCCCCATTGAGGACAGGGCACAGAGGTGGTACGACTGCTTGGATCACAGGAGCCCTGGCAACGTCAAATGCGCAGGGAAGCCAGCGGTCACGGGCACAAGAGATATGACTCTAGTGAGGTCCTTTTCTGGTGCCTGGCATAAGGCGCGTGAGGGCCAGTACTGGCCGGGCTTTTCTAGTGCCCCGCCGCAGACGCGTGAGGGCCAGCCCTGAGAGGGCTTCTTTTATTGTCCGTCAGCAGGCGCCAGCATGTGGGGAGAGAGAGGCTACAATAGTGGCTCCTCCCCCTGTGTGTGACTAAGCAGCAGTGCCCTGCTTCCCTGCTGCAGATTTCCTCCCTCCCATCCCCTCAGTCCATCTCCCCACAGCCAATAGCAGTTCTCATCCTAGATCTGTTCTCTAATCCCCACGCTCCAGTTCCCAGCCCCCTTGCACACCTGTGAACACACTTCCCAGTCTGGGGCATTTAGGGCCATGGTACGGACTGTCTATGTTGTTCTCACTCTGTCCCGTCTGCCACAGATCAGCCACTTCACCCACTTCTGACAGCATCAAATGCTTCCCTTCTGTCCCAGTCGATTTCCCCATCAGAGAGGGGGCTTCCCCGTCAGAGAGGGGGTTTCCCCGAATTCGGGACTCTGTCCTTTGCTTCAGCTCCCCTGCCCCGGGGTGCAGGTCCTGTCTCGCTTCCTCTCCTCCTCCTTCTCCCTTCTTTTTTCAGTCCTACTCAGTTACCCAGGGATCTTTATAATCCTTTCCAATGTCCAAGGTCTTCTTCTAGTGTACAGCTGGTGTTCTGTGAGAATTGTTGCATCTGTAGATGTATTCCTGATGCATCCGTGGAGAGAGATGAACTCCACGTCCTCCTACTCCTCTGCCATCTTAACTCTGCCTCCAGGTTCTAAGAACATAAGATTTTGGAGGGGTGCAATTCAGCCCCTAAAATTTCTGAAGATAACAAAGCAAATATTAAGTTCAGTCTATTCTGCTACCATCCACATTTCTGTATCAATTAGCGTAAACAAAATTGGTAAATGGGTCCAGGTTGTCTGTGTAAAGTAGAAGTCTTATTGGTTCATGGAAATAAGCAATAGCACCTAAATGCAAAATCACAAACAGAGATGAAAAAAGGAATCTCTGGAGTGTACTACACTGGTTTCCACTTAAGCAAATGTTTTTCTCTTTGGCTTAGATGAGACCCTTGCTCTGATTTGGAAGAGCTCATTGCATTGTTCTCCCTGACCATTCTGTATTTTGTCCTTTTTCCAGAACTCAGCCTCCACAACCCTTTATTAGTCCCCTCTCTTTCCATCAAGCTACCTCCACCATTTTTAAAATTAAGATATAATTGACATATATATATTATATGTAATTGACACTATAATAAACATCATATGATTTCAGGTGTACAACATAATGATTAAAAACTTGTGTATATTTGTGAAATGATTACCACAATAAGTCTAGCTAATATCCATCGCCACAGAGCTAAATTTTCTTCTTGTGTTGAGAACAAAAGATCTATTTTCGTAGTAATTTTCACATATAAAATACAGTATTGTGAACTATAGTCATCATGCTGTATATTAGGTCCCAAGTACTTACATATTATAACTGGAAGTTTTAACTTTTTACTTCACGCATTTCACCTGCTTTCCACATCCCAACACTGGAAACCACCATTAAGTTCTCTTCATCTATGAGTTTGACTTCTTGGGGTACTTTTTTTTTCCAGATTCCACATGTAAATGAGATCATAAAGTATTTGTATTTCCCTATATTTGACTTTCACTTAGCATAATACCCTCAAGGTCCATCTGTATTGTTGCAAATGAAAATATTTCATTTTTATAACTGAATAATACTCCACTGTATATATATACATACCACTTCCTCTTCATCAATGGGCACTTAGGTTGCTTCCATGTCTTGGCGATTGTAAATAATGATGCGAAGGATGTGAGGGTGCAGACAGCATTTCACGTTAGTGTATTTGTTTCCTTTGGATAAATGCTCAGAAGTGGAACAGATGGATCCATTGAAATAGTTCTATTTTTAAATTTGGGGGGAACCTCCATACTGTTTGCCACAATGCCTACAGCAATTTGCATTCCATCTAAAGGGCACAAGGATTCCCTTCTCTACACATCCTTGCCAACACTTGTTAACTTTTTTCCAGTTTTATTGAGGTATAATTGACATACAGCACTATATACATTTAAGGTGTACACCACTACAGTGGTTTGACTTACCTATATTGTGACATGAACACCACAGTAAATTTAGTTAGCATCCCTCATCTCATTAAGAAACAGTAAAAAGAGGAAGCAAAAAAGAAAAAAAAAACTGTTTCTTTTTCCTTATTATAACTCTTTAGGATATAATTTCTGAACAAATTATATATATATATATATATATATATACAGTATATATATACAGTGTTAACTACAGTCATACTCCTGTACATCATATCCCTAGTACATATTTACCTTATAATGGAAGTTTGTCACTTTTGACCACTTAGATCCAGTTCCCTCTTCACCCAACCCCCTGTCTTTGGTAACCACAAATCACATCTCTTTATCTATGAGGAGTTTGGTGGTTACTATTGCTGTTGTGGTGGTGGTGGTGGTAGTTTTGTGGTTCCATATATAAGTGAGATCATACGGTATTTCTATTTCTCTGACTTGTATTATTTAGCCTAATATCCTCAAGGTCCATGCATGTTGCTGCAAATGGGAAGAGTTTCCTTCTATTTCAATGGAATAATTTTCCATTTGCGTATATACACCACATCTTCTTTATCCATTCATTCATCCATGGATGCTTCAGTTGTTCCATGTCTTGGCTATTATAAATAATACTTCTATGAACATGAGGGTGCTGTTGTAAACAGAATAATATTTTTCATTTCTTTTTCAGATAATCATTATTAGTGCATGGACACATTATTGAATTTTGGATGTTAATTTTGTGCCCTGCCTCTTAATTGAGGTGGATGATTAGATCTAAGAATTTTTTGAATTTTCTATATGTAAAATACTGTCACCTGCAAATAGAGACACGAGACACTTGTCCTTCCTTTCCAATTCCGAGGACTTTTATTTCTTTCTGTACCCTTTTTTCTCTGGCTAGGACTCCCAATACTATGTTAAATACAAGTGGTGAGGGAGCATCCTTTTCTTGTGCCTGGTTTTAGAGGAAAAGCTTTCAGACGTTCACCACTGAGTATGATATTACATATGGACTTGTCATATATGACCTTTATGTTGATGTGTGTTCCTTCTATATTGAATTTTCCAGAGGGTTTTTTTTTTTTTATCATGAAGAGATGTTGACTTTTGTCAGTTTTTTTAGATGATCATGTGCTTTTTTTCCCTTCCATTTTATTAATGTATTGTAGCACATTGATTGATTTTTGGGTATGCTGAACCATCCTAGCATCCCAGGGATAAATCCCAATGGATCATGGAGAATGATCCTTTTAATGTGCTGCTGAATTCAGTTTGCTAGTATTTAAGTAAGCATTTTTGTACCTATATTCATTGGGGATATTGGCCTGTACATTTCTGTTAGCATCCCTGTCTGGCTTTGGTATCAGTGTAATGCTGGCCTAAAAACATGAGTTTGGTAGTGTTCCTTCTAAGATATTTTGGAAGAGTTTGAGAAGAATTGGCATTGCGTCTTCTTTCAATGTTAGGTAACATTCGCCAGTAAAGACATCTGGTCCTGGGCTTTTCTTCATTCGGAGGTTCTCCGTTGCTGATTCAATCTACTTCCTGGTCTGTTTAGATGTTCTGTTTCTTCATGATTCTGTCTTGGTAGGTTGTATGTTTCTACGAATTCTTCTTTTCTTCCAGATGGCCAGTTTGTTGGTATACAGTGGCTCATAGTAGCCTGTTAGGTTCCTTTGTATTTTTGTGGTATCAGTTGTAATGTCCCATTTTTCATTTCTAATTTTGTTGATTTGGATCCTCTCTCTTTTTTCCTTGGTTAGTCTAGCTAATGGTTTGTCAATTTTGCTTATCTTTTCAAAGAGCGAACTCTTAGTTTTGTTTATTCTTTCTATTATTTTCTCATTCTCTATTTCACTTATTTCTGCTGTAATCTTTATTATGTCCTTCCTCATGCTAATTTTGGGCTCAGTTTGTACTACTTTTTCTACTTCCTTAAGGCAGGAGTTAGGGTGTTTTTTTGAGATCTTCTGTTCTTAAAGTAGGCACTTATTGCTATAAAATTCTCTGTTCGATCTGCTTTTGCTTTATCTCATAAATTTTGGTATGTTCTGTTTCTATTTCTATTTGTCTCTAGACATTTATTTCTCCTTTAATTTCTTCTTTGATCCATTGGTTGCTCAGAAGAGTGTTCATATCCATGCATTTGTGAATTTTCCCATTTTCTTCCAGTTATTGATCTCTAGTTTCATACCATGGTAGTCAGAGGAGGTAGCTGGTGTGATTTATTTCTTCTTAAATTTGCTAATGTGGCCTCATACATGATCTATCCCCAAAAATGTTTCATGAGCGCTTGAGAAGGATGTGTATTCTGATGCTGTTGGATAGAATGTTCTATACATGTCTCCTAGGTAACTTTGGTCTCTAGTGTTGTTCAGATGATCTCTTTGCTTATTGACTCACTGTCTGGATGACCTAAGCATTGTTGAGAATGGGGTATTAAACTCCCATGTATGATCAGGAGGTAGTTCTATTTTTAAACTTGGGGGGAACCTCGATAGTTTGCCACAGTGCCTACAGCAATTTGCATTCCCATCAACAGTGCACAAGTGTTCCTTCTCTCCACCTCCTGGCCAACACTTGTTAATTTTTTTTCCAGTTTTATTGAGGTAAAATTGACATACACCACTATGCACATTTAAGGCGTACACCATTACAATGGTTGGACTTACCTATATTGTGAAATGGACACCACAGTAAATTTAGTTAGCATCCCTCATCTCATTAAGAAACAATTAAGAAGAGGAAGCAAAACAGAAAAAAATATACTGTTTTTTTTTCTTATGATAACTCTTTAGGATATACTTTTCTTAACAGCTTTTATATATATCACCCAAATGTGTTAACTATAGTCTCCTTCCTGTACATTATATCCCTAGTACATATTTATCTTATAACCAGAAGTTCGTCCCTTTTGACCACTTTGATCAAGCTCCCCCTTCCCCTAAACCCCGTCTGTGGTTACCACAAATCTCATCTCTTTTTCTATGAGGAGTTTGGCAGTTGCCGTTGTTGTTTTGTGGTTCCATGTATAAGTGAGATCATACAGTATTTCTCTTTCTCTGACTTGTATAATTTAGCATAATGCCCATGAGGTCCATCCATGTTGTTGGAAATGGCAAGATTTTTCTTCCTTTTAAATGGAGTAAAATTCCATTGGTATATACACTACATCTTCTTTATGCATTCACCCATCCGTGGATGCTTCAGTTGTTCCCTGCCTTGGCTATTATGAATAATGCTGCTGTGAACATGGGGGTGCTGTTGTGAATGGAATCATTTTCTTCATTTCTTCTTCAGATAATCATTGTTAGTGCATGGGCACATTACTGAATTTTGTTTGTTTGTTAATTTTGTGTCCTGCCATTTAACTCAGGTAGATGATTAGATCTAAGAACTTTTTGGATTTTCTATATATAAAATACTGTCATCTACAAAGAGAGACAGTTGTCCTTCTTTCCAATTCCAAGGCCTTTTATTTCTGTCTATAGCCTTACTTCTCTGGCTAGGACTTCCAATACTGTGTTAAATACAAGTGGTGAGGGAACATCCTTTTCTTGTGCCTGATTTTCAAGAAAAGCTTTCATCCATTCACCACTGTGTATGATATTACATATGGACTTGTCATACATGGCCTTTATGTTGAGGTGTGTTCCTTCTATACTGAATTTTCCAGTTGTTTTTTTTTTTAATTTTCCAGAGTTTTTTTTTTTAATCATGAACAGTTGTTGGATTTTGTCAGCTTTTTTAGATCATGTTCCTTTTTTCCCCTTCCATTCTATTAATGTAATATAGCATATTGACTTATTTTTGTGTATGTTGAACCGTCCTTGCATCCCAGGGATAAATCCCAATGGATCATGGTGAACGATCCTTTTAACGTGCTGCTGAATTCAGTTTGCTCATATTTAAATAAGCAGTTTTCAACTGTATTCATCGGGGATGTTGGCCTGTACATTTCTAGTAGCATCCCTGTCTGGCTTTGGTATCAGTGTAATGCTGGTCTCACAATATGAGTTTGGTAGTGTTTGTTCTAGGATTTTTTGGAAGAGTTCAGTTAGAATTGGCACTGAGTCTTCTTTAAATGTTAGGTAACATTCACCAGTATAGCTGCTGACGTATAGCTATTCCTGCTGTTGTATTCTTTTTGGTTTTTTTTGGTTACCATTTACTTGAAATATCTTTTTCCATCTCTTCCCTCACAGTCTCCATGTGTCTTTAAAGCAAATATAAATCTCTTATTGGCAGCATATCATTTTACCTAGTTTTTTATCCATTCAGCTATTTAATGTCTTTTGATTGGAGAATTTAATCCATGTACGTTTAAAGTCATTATTGATTGGAAAGGACTTACTATTGCCATTTCCTTAATTTTTTATTGCTGTTGTGTAGACTCGTTGTTCCTGGTTTCTTATCCTGTTGACTTTTTTTCTGATGTCTTTTGGTATCCGTATGCTTGACCTCTTTATTATGTTCTTTTGTGCAGTTACTATAGGTTTCTCCCTTTTGGTTACAATGAGTCTTACATAAAATATCTTAAAATTATAACAGCTTATTTTAAACTGGTAACAACTTAACTTTAATAGCATTCCTAAACTTTACACTTTCTCCTCCCCTCCACACTTTGTTATTGATGTTACAGTTTACATATTTTTTATTTTCTGTTAATAATAACAAATTATTGTAGTAATTGTTATTTGAGTTATGATTATTGAGTTATGGTTATTTTCACTATTTTAACTTTTAAACTAGAGTTTAAGTGCATTAAGCACCTCCTTTTCGTTGTTACAGAATCTAACTTTGACTATATACTTACCATTTCAGTTAGTTTTACACTACCTTCTTATTTTTTTATGATGTTAATTGGCCGCCTTTTACTTCTGTTCAGGGAACTCCCTTTAGCATTTCTTGTAAGCAGGTCTAGTGGTGACAAACTCCCTCCACTTACGTTTGTTTGGGAAAGTCTTTATCTTCTTCATTTCTGAAGGACAGTTTTATCAGGTGTAGAATTCTAGGTTGATCAGGTTTTTGATTTCAGTATTTTGAACATACCATCCCATTCTCTCTAGGCCTGAAGTTTTTCTGTTGAGAAATCTGCCTGTTACCTTATGGGGATTCCCTTGTATGTAACTTCTCTCTTTCTCTTGACATTCTCAAAATTTTCTTTAACTTCTGCCAATTTAATGATAATGTGTTGTAGTGTAGCCTTATTCAGGTTCAACCTCTTTGGGGTCCTTTGTGACTCACAGATCTGGATGTCCATTTCTCTCCCCAGGTTTGGGAAGTTTTTGACCATTACTGCTTTAAATATAATTCCTGTCCCTTTCTCTTTTCCTTCTGAAATTGCCATCATGCAGATATTGTTTCTTTTGATGGTGTCCCATAATTCCTGAAGGTTTTTTTCATTCCTTCCCCCCTCCCGACTCAATAATTTCAATGTCTTGTCTTCTAGATCACTGATTATTCTGCATGGTCAAGTCTGCTTATGAACATCTCAATTTAATTGTTCAGTTATTGTATTTTCCTGCTCTAAGATTTCTGGATTTTTTTTTTAAATTTATTTATTGATGTTTGGCTGCCTTGGGTCTTCGTTGCTGCGCGCGGGCTTTCTTTAGTTGCGTTGAGTGGGGGCTACTCTTTGTTGTGGAGTGTGGGCTTCTCATTGCGGTGGCTTCTCTTGTTGTGGAGCACGGCCTCTAGGTGCACAGGCTTCAGTAGTTGTGGCTCGCAGGCTCTAGAGTGCAGGCTCAGGAGTTGTGGCGTGTGGGCTTAGTTGCTCCGCAGCATGTGGGATCTTCCCAGACCAGGGCTCAAACCCATGTCCCCTGCATTGGCAGGCGGATTCTTAACCACTGTGCCACCAGGGAAGCCCTGGATTTTTTTTAATGGTTTGCATGTCTTTGTTGAACTTCTCATTTGTTCATGCATTGTTTTCCTAACTTGGTTTAGCTGTCTGTGTTTTTGTAGTTCACTGAACTTCTTTGAGGGTTAATTTGAATTATTTGTCTGATTGTTCCTAGATCTTCATTTCTTTAGGGTTAACTTTTGGATCTGTATTAGTTTCCTTTGGTGGTGTCATGTTTACCTCCTCTTATGTGATCCTTGATTCCTTACATTGGAATCTGTGCATTTGAGTAAGTGGTCCTCTCTTCCAGACTTTACACATTCCCATTGTCAGAGAAAAGTTAATCACCGGTCAGCTCAGTCTGGGCTGCTGGACACATCTGCTGGTGATATTCTTGGGCAGGTGGTGCTTGCTATCTGGGTATATTTTTGGGCGTGGCCGCTGCCAAGCTCTGAGGTTTGGGGGTTGGGTGCCACTGGCTGAAAACAGTTGGATAAAACTGCTGGCTTGATTCTCTGCTCAAGTGAGGCTAGAGGATGGGCTCTGCAGTTACCTGGGTTCTCTGGTCAGGCTTACTAGGCAGTCAGGATTGGGTACTATACGCAGCAAAGGTGGAGCTATGAATTAGCTTCCCTGCTCCAGCAGGATAGCAGGACTGATCCCAGGGCCTGCACAGCTTGTTTTCTGGAGACCCGAATCAGGTGACTATGTACTGAATTCCCTGGTCAGGTGGGGCTGATGGTTTTATTCTGCAGATGGGAAAAATCATGGGATGTGCTCTCTGTGTCAAGCTCCACTGCAAGCATGGCTGTTGGATGGGCTCTGCAGCTTCCGTGTGCTCTAGTTAGGTTCCCTTTGGGTAGGCTGAAGGCTGGATTCAGGAACTGGTGGGGCTGCAAATGTTTCCCTGTTGGGGCACAGTGGGAGACCCAACCGCAAGGCCAGGAAGGCTCTTTGTGGTCTTGACTCAAGTCATCCTGTGCCCCAAGTTCTCTGGCTGAACAGGGCCACTGGATTGCTCTACGGACTATCAACTCTGCCTACTGATCCTCTACTTGTGTTGCTGGGCTGTGCAGCTTCCAGGCATTCATGCCAGCCTTTCTGGTTAGGCAGGGCCAGGAGCTCCACCCAACCTGCCAGCTGGCCTGTGGCTAAGCCCCCCTGCCTGGATTGGGGCAGAACAGGTTCTACAACTATTGAGGGTCTTCATTTGAGGGCCTGAATCAGATAGACATGTACCTGCCAAGTTCCTGGTCAGATTGCTCCACTGACTTGGTTCTGCAGATAAGCAAAGCTGCTCTTGGCACTTGGGCACTGCAGGTATGAACTCAGTCTCTCAAGATCTGAATGCTGGTGATTGCAAGCCTCTCCCCCTTCTCCATCACAGTCAGATTCCCAGTGGTCAAGCCCTGAGGATTCTCCTGCACCCTCCATTGGAGACCAGAATAGCAGCTCCCACAATGCTGGGTGTCACCCGGCCTCTTTTTTTCCACGATAGGCTCACAGCAAGGTGCTGCTCCAGCCTGGGGGAGGGGCCGTGCAGTCAGTGTGTATCCACTCCTCTTAACCATCTAATGTGGTCTGTCTTGGTCTCTGTGGCACTGGGAGATGCTTAAGCCTCATCCCCATGGCCTGGGATTCCCTCAGTGGTGGCTTGTCCATGAATAGTTGTTAGCTGGCCTTCTTGTGAGAGGGAGCAAAGTCAGGAACAACCTATTTGCCATCTTGGTGACATCACTCTCTCTAAAATACCTTAGTATAGGCAGACTGAGTCAGGATTTGTATTACTGCAGCGGTTTTCAAAGTGTGGTCCCTGAAGCAGCCGTAAGTATTATTATAATATTTAAAAATGTATGTGGTCAGTACCTTGCTTGAAGACTAGCTTAACAATAATGACATCTCTGGCTTTTATCCTAAAAATGATACTAGAAGGTAAACCTAGTTTATGGTTTCTCAATTTTGGGAGTTAGAATAATCAGTTATCACAAATATATTTTCATACCAGCAGCAAAGCCAAAGCAGCCCTCTCAAACTAAAATGAAAAATAAGGCATAAAATAGTTTTCCTTAAACATAATATTGTAAAATTAAAAGTATACTAGGGCAAAGTCCTCATGCCACTATTTGAATTCAGTTAAATTCAAAAAATAATTATAAGTGATTTACCCATAACTTCCTGAAGCAAATATTCAGGACGTTTTGGAAGAGAATGGTTTACCAAGTTACACATTCCATTTGACTTCTATCTCTGTAATTTGTTTGCCGGGATGATCCTGGATAAGCAGCTTAATCTGATTTGGTTATGTCATCTATAAAAATAAGTGCCTACTCTGTTGCCTAACTAACAACAGGTACTTATCACATAAATGTTAGCTTCTCTTTCCTTTCTTACTGCTTTAAAGCCTTAAAATGAGTTCACTTTATGGATAGTTCCAAAGATTTCCTTCATCCTTAAATTTTTAAATTTCCTTGATAATGACCTTTGCCAATTTTGTTTCTGTTGCCATTTTTTTCCCTCTTCCAGTTACTTCTGAAACAAAGTATAAATTTAACAGGGCTTTTCCTGGGCCCTAAACCCCGGTTTTTTTGTCTATTGAAAACAATACTTTGTCTTTTGGCAAATAAATCCCCAAATCAATATCCTACTGTCTTTTGGCATGTATCCCTTCCCCCACCAAAACAAAAGAAAAATCCCTTGTCCGGGGATCATAGGCTCAGAATAGCAAAGAGTAATGAGTAATTTTTTTTTTTTTTTACAAGAAGATACTCCTGCAGGTCAAGGGTAAATTAAACTTGGCACTAGAGAGGCTTCCTTATGAACACAGGCCTTAACTTCCTGCCTATTACTACCAATGTATCCTCTCCCCCAAACATTCTGTGTTCCTTAACCTTGAAGTTAAACTCTGGTACACAGTCGACCCTTGAACAACATGGGTTTGCACTGTGCAGGTCCACTTATACACAGATTTTTTTTTCAATAAATAAGCAGAACAGTATTACATAATCAGTGGTTGGTTGATCTCTGATGTGGAATTATGGATATGGAGGGCCAACTGTAAAGTTGTACGTGGACTTGAGACTGTACAGAGGGTCAGCTCCCCTAAACCCTCATTGTTCAAGGGTCAACTGTATTTGAATGTCACAGTTCCACTTGAAAGACGGTGTTTGAAGCTGCTATTACATAATTCTTGGCAGCCAGTAGCCAGTTGAGACAAAAAGGAATATGGGTCCTTCTAATATAATATGAATATGATTAGCGTTAAAAAAAAAATCACTTGGGATATAAGTCGAGGTATTTTTTATTTATGACATATTTACATACGTACAAAATTGGCTTTATCCAATATATCATCCTGCATAGTATCTTAAAAAACAATACCATATTCTGGGAGTAAAAATCCAAGTTTCTTAATTTATGTATAACCTAACATCTTTTAGAACACAGAATATTACCAATTTGGCTTCACAGAACAGAAATTCCTGTTTAGAATTTTTTCTAGCCAAGGAACAAAGTAAATTCAACAACATCTTAAACTAATTTAGCTGACCCTGAGTATATTACTAATTTGCATAATTTTGAATTAATGTATATAATACACTTTCATCTGTACTGTTATCTACTTATATTTACTATCATACTACCATTTTGTCTATATCCATTCATCTCAATTTTCTACCTCATTAATCCTTGAGAGAAAGAACAAAGAATGGGGAAGTAATAATAAGAGACTCAGAGGAGAAAACTAAAGGTATTGGCTCAAACTTTTCCACCCAGAAGTCTGGGGCCCAGCTCTAAGTCTAGGGTTACCTGATAAACTTAATAACAAGATGGTATTGATCTGAATAATCTGAGTACCTTCTGTCAATTGAGGCTGATGTAAAATTACTCTTCCTGAATTTCTTCCTGTTCTCTTTCACAGCACTTAATTAAAAAGTATACAAACTTATCAAATTCAGTAAGTAGTTCTGGGAGCACTTCAAAAGAAAAAAAAATAACACAAACATGACCAAAATAGTAGTGGCAAAGTACTGTGTTAAAAATAGGTTGTCCCAAGACGCTCGAGGGTAAAAAAGCAAAGTCCCCAGCTCAACTCTCCCTAAAAAATGCTAGTGCAAGAATTATAAGGAAACAAGCAAGAAAAGAACAGGGCAGCTGGATGATTGGTGAAGGGATCCGTGGCCTTAGGTTGATGACCAGCGTATCTCATGCCAAAATACCAATAGTAAAAGACCTCCTGGCTCACGCTGCCCTGGTGTGTGAGAGGTAATGAGTTACTTTTCTTGCCCCTTGTACAAGAGGGAAATCCAAGAATGAAAAAGTAAACAAGAGGCTGGGAAAGTTGACTGTGGAGTCAGTCATGTACTGATGCCTTTCAAAGATAACTCTGGGCCAAAAAAGGAATAAGGGGCCAGAACGAGATCATGTATTTATCTTTTCCATCTGCCCTTCCCTAGTCCTCACCCACTCACAAAGAACAGAGGGTGCAAATTACCAGGTGCAGGAAAATCATCTGCACCCAAACCACAGAATAACTCTGCCATTGCTGTTTGGGGATTCGAAGAAAATTGTCCTCTAATGGGATGTCACTGTTAATGATTCTATGAAAACCACCCTCAAAAACATCAACTAAGATATTTGAGACTTGGTAAAATAAAAAGAAAATTTTATCTTTAGGATCTGTAAAATTTCCCTATAATAGGAGGGAAAAAAAGCAGAAATACGAACTACGGACATATGTTCCTTCATTCCTAACAGGGATGTGTCATCAGGCCAATGCCATGATAAAGGGTAGCTTTTTAAAATAAAGGATAAGAACAAATGGTAGAGAAAGGCTTCTCTTATTCATGAAAGACAGAGAAAACATAGACGAAGTGTTCCATAAATACCAATAAAAAGGGAAAATAAGTATTCCTCTGTCCCTATTATGCTATAGCAACCGGCTACATCTCTCTTCTTTCTCTCATTACTTTTAATGACACAGAAGTCTGAATTGCACTGAATGACAACTATACAGTGCATAGAAATTAACACATAACAGATGGAAAATTAGTACTTAATCTCATCCTCAGGTAAAAAAAAATAGCAGAAATCAAACAAGTACTTGAAATGATATTAATACAAAGCAAACATTACATGTAATGATAGCACAGGATAACAGCTTCAATACCTTAAAAGATTTTATAAGATTGTGCTGATTCTTTTACATCTAAAGAATTATATAGAAGAGTAAATAAAAATTAAATTACATTTATATAAGAAACTATCTTCAAAAAGTTATTTGAACTTTCATACATAGAGTTCAAAAGTATATGACGAACTATTAATAATTTTTGATTTGTATAAATCCAAAAATGGTAAAATATATTATCTGGGGGAAAAAGAAGCTTTCATTTAATACAAACATAATGGACTAAATAAACCAGATTCACTATAAAATAGTTTCTTGGAAAACTTCCATAAAAAGTAAAGGCAGAATGGCACGAAGTTAGAAAAGCAGTGTTTAAGGCAAACTAAATAAGTAACCTTAAAGTAAGTCATATGATCCCATAAACAACAAAGTAATTTCCTCTCAAAAATTTCTCTATTAAAGTTGGAGAAATGAATTAAAGCAGAAATAATGGCTGTTGTCAGAGTTTACTTGGAAGCACTGAATACCATTATGCAAAAAAACCCAAATGCTTCTAATTTAAATAGGCTTGACTCATTTGCCACTTAGTTGTCATACAGCACTGAAAAAAATAAAATGCATTATCCCAGTGTTCATCGTACAGTATGAATGTGAAATGCTGAAACATTAAAAAAAATTTTTTTTTCAGGCTAAAAGTGTATAACATGATAACCAAAAAGAAAATGATCGATTCTGTTATTCTGGCCTATGTTAAAAATATGCATAGACAAGTGCACCATCTCCCTACAAGTAGGTGTCTTAGAGTCTCTTGTCGAGCACGTGGCTTAGTATCAGACCTGCGATCACATGGACACACGAAAAGCTTCCAAGACGGACAGGGAAGAGGTTAATCATGAATTAAAAGAAACAATGCTTTGAAACAGTGTTCGGTAAACATGTTCTTTAGTCAACTATTTCTTAAAAAACAAAATAATCAAGTACATATCATTAAGTTAAATATCTTAGCACATGAATTTGCACCTTATAAATTTGGTGTATCAAACTTTCCTATAAAAATATTTATATATTTTTTGAGAACTATGGTATGTGCAATTATATAATCAGAAAAAGGATCTGTTTCTTTTCATCTACTGGAATGACACCATGCCTTTCTAAGAAAGAAAAACTGCAGCCTACAGGAAAATGATCAAAACAGCTGGACTGACTGAAGTTGTCCAGTTTAGGAAGGGACTGGCTCTTCTCCACCAGCAGCTTAAAGTTAGCAAGTGTCAGTATCCCAGGCCAGCCTTCTCACATGGTCCTGGGGGACAGGCGCTGTTTATACATGCCTGCTACCGCTTTGGCTGCACTGTAGATCATCTGCCGACGAGACATGCCAGTGAAAGTCACATGCCAATCAGTCCGGCTGACATTGAGTAAGTTCTTCTCCAGGACTTCTCCCACTGTCACCAAAAGGCCCGACCACCTCAGACTGTAGTCCTGGGGAGTCAGACTTTGAGCCTAAGGAAAAAAGAAATTGATATTTTAATACATTAAAAAACATCACTGGAAGTAGTTATGTCATAAGTGACATTTCAAAGTCTCTCAGGTTACTTTTCATAGAGATTACGACAGACCCTGAGAAACACAGCTATGCTGCCAAATGTATGAAGTTACAAGGCTACAAAAAAAAATCAAAACAATATTGCACACATGGACTTGATTTACAATGTCCACACTAAGCTCATTTTGTTGTTTAAATACAATCTAAGTCTTAAAGCTAATGACTCTATCTAACGGAGCTCTGTGTCAGAGGGCCTAAGTGTCAGTTCTATATTCAGTGTCACTTTAGGTTAATAATAAAATTAGTGCTAAAATAGAAATATTACTTTTATCTTTTTACAGTAATAAAATTCCTACCAGAAAGAGAGATAATACTGCATATTAAGGCTTCAACCCTATCAGAAAAGAATTGTTAAATTAATTTGCAGAAGAGTATTCCTGGAAACTTCATTTATGTGTGAATAAGTTAGTACCAATATATATAAAATAACATCCAGTCCAGGAGAGAGCATCCACCACTGTTACATCACTTGTACTTGACCCAGCCTATACCTGCTCCATGGAAATCATTTATTCACCTACACAGGAATGAAAAAACAAACTCATTGCCTGATATCCAAGAATGATAGAGTTTTCTGGCTTTAGGGTGGTAAGTATAGTCCAGAGGAGTATATCCATATGTAGAAAGGACCCATGCAGTGATTCCCAAATGTGCTATATACTGCAATCACCTGAGATGCATTTTTTTTTTTTTTTTTTTAACAAAACCAGTTTTCATGCTCCACCTAAGACCAATGAATTGGAAACTCACAGAAGGTTCCAAGAGAAAGAGCACAATACTTATAAAACAGTTTCCGAGAAAATTTGCTGCAGACAGCCCAGCAGCTGGGGAGCCTGCTCTGTCTTCCCTTCCACAGGGTACACTGCACTATCAGTATTCTACTATGTTTCAAAGAGAGACAGTAGATAAACCACTATGGTCCTCAGAACTGTGTTTCTCAAATGTGATGTGCACATGAAGCATCTGGGGAGCTTCTAAAGTTGCAGATCCTAATTCCATAGCCTTAGGTTAGGGCCCAAGAGTCTACTTTTTTTTTTTTAAAGACTAAATGGGCAATGCACAAATCCTTTTTTTCCAGTTTTGAGATAAAATTGACATATATCACTATTTAAGTTTAAGATGTACACCACAATGGTTTCACTTACATTTATTGTGAAATGATTACCATGATAATCACCCCATATTTAGATACAATAAAAAGAAGCAAAAAAAGAAAAAAAACCTTTTTTCTTTATGACAAGACCTCTTAGGATCTACTCTCTTAACAACTTTCATATATATCATACAATAGTGTTAACTACAGTCACCATCCTATACATTATATCCTCAGTACTTATTTCTCCCGTAACTGGAAGTTTGTACCTTGTGACCACCTTTCTCCTACCACCCTTCCTCAAGCGTGCATTTTTAGCAAGTTCCCAGGTGATGATTATGATGCTAGGCCTAGGATCATACTTTTGAGGATCAAAATACTTGACATTATCAGCAAACATCCAGAAACTGGGTTTTTAATTGGGGGAGGAGGGATCATTTATATTTGTTTAACCAGCATAAACTGTATAAAAATTTTTCCTGATTTTCACTAATATATTGATACATGCTGATTATAATCCCCTTAAGGGCTGATTGCTAGTCTCTTAAATTCTCTTAAAAAATTTCAACTACAAGGGAACACAGAATTGAACATCTTTGCAGTGGATAAAACAAGAAACATCGTAGAACTGAAGAGCAAGGATAAGAGGAAGGAATCTCAATACCTATACTTTTGTATCTCAACTTTGTACTTTGTGAAAGAAATGAAATGACAGCAGAAATGGCAAAACAAAAAGCAAACGACACTCTTTGAATACCACTGTTCACAGTTAACCACATTAAGAGCTTGTGTGTACTTTTCCAGGTCTTTTTTCCTATTCATTTATATACATTTTAAAGTATATATGGGTATATGTGTGTGTATATATATGGATACTACATGCAGTTTATTTTCACTTAGCAATGTCATAGACAAATTTGAATATTAGTATATATAGTTTTGTTTTATTAGTAAATATACTTTTGATGCTTTGTTCCTTGAGCATAATGTCTGTTTCTTTCCAATATATATTTTTAAAAACAGAAAATTGTCCTTGCAGTGATCAGACATCTAGCAAAAGAGTCACCAACATTTTCTGAAAAGGACCACATAGTAAATATCTTAGGCTTTGTGGGCCAGTCTCTATAGCAACTACTCAATTCTCCTGCTGTAGCAAAAAAGCAGCCGTAAACAGTATGTAAACAAACGGGCCCAGGTATGTTCTTTACAAAAAAAACTTCTTTACAAAAACAGGGGTCAGGCCAGATTTGGCTGTAAGACTTTTTTTCTTTTTTTTTTTTTTGTGCTAGTCCCTGATTTCAAGCAATGTAAGAATGACAGTGATAGAAGCAGCCTTCCAATTACAGGGTTCCTAATGCTTTACCATTAGATCTGATTTTTGCTTTGACTTTCCAGTATACACATACCCTTCTAATCCTAATTAGCTAAGAGTTATTAGCATGGTTGTAATTTCTTTTTTTTTCTTTTTAATTTTTATTGGAGTGCAATTAATTTACAATGTTGTGTTAGTTTCAGGTGTACAGGGAAGTGAATCAGTTATACATATATCCACTCTTTTTTAGATTCCTTTCCATTACAGGCAATTAGAGAGTACTGAATAGAGTTCCCTGTGGTATACAGTAGGTTCTTATTAGTTATCTATTTCATATATAGTAGTGTTTATATGTCAATCCCAATCTCCCAATTTATCCCTTCTCCCCTACCCCCTTGGTAACCATAAGTTTGTTTTCTACATCTGTGACTCTGTTTCTGTTGTAAATAAGTTCATTTGTACCCTTTTTGTATATTCCACATATAAGCTATATCATATATTTTTCTTTCTCTGTCTTACTTCACTTAGTATGACAATCTCTAGGTCCATCCATGTTGCTGCAAATGGCATTATTTTGTTCTTTTTTATGGCTGCATAATATTCCATTGTATACATGTACCACATCTTCTTTATCCATTCATCTATCGATGGACATTTAGGTTGCTTCCATGTCCTGGCTATTGTAAATAGTGCTGCAATGAACATTGAGGTGCATGTATCTTTTCAAATTATGGTTTGCTTCCAGATATATGCTCAAGAGTGGATTGCTGGATCATATAGTAGCTCTATTTTTAGTTTTTTAAGGAACCTCCACACTATTCTCCATGTGGCTGTACCAATTTACATTCCCACCAACAGTGTAGGAGGGTTCTCTTTTCTCCACACCCTCTCCAGCATTTATTATTTGTAGACTTTTTGATGATGGCCATTCTGACCAGGGTGAGGTGGTACCTCACTGTAGTTTTGATTTGCATTTCTCTAATAATTAATGATGTTGAGCATCTTTTCATGTGCTTTTTAGCCATCTGTATGTCTTCTTTGTAGAAATGTCTATTTGGGTCTTCTGCCCATTTTTTTGATTGGGTTATGTGTTTTTTTAATATTGAGCTGCGTGAGCTGTCTGTATATTTTGGAGATTAATCCCTTGTCAGTTGCTTCATTTGCAAATACCTTCTCCCATTCTGAGGGCTGTCTTTTCATTTTGTTTATGGCTTCCTTTGCTGTGCAAAAGCGTTTAAGTTTAATTAGGTCCCATTTGTTTATTTTTGGTTTTATTTCCATTACTCTAGGAGGTGGATTGAAAAAGATCTTGCTGTGATTTATGTCAAAGAGTGTTCTGCCTGTTTTCCTTTAAGAGTTTTACAGTATACGGTCTTACATTTAGGTCTTTAATCCATTTTGAGTTTATTTTTGTTATGGTGTTAGAGAATGTTCTAATTTCATTCTTTTACATGTAGCTGTCCAGTTTTCCCAGCACCACTTACTGAAGAGACTGTCTTTTCTCCATTGTATATCCTTGCCTCCTTTGTCATAGATTAGTTGACCACAGGTGCATGGGTTTATCTCTGGGCTTTCTATCCTGTTCCATTGATCTATATTTCTGTTTTTGTGCCAGTATAGCATACTGTCTTGATTACTGTAGCTTCGTAGTATAGTCTGAAGTCAGAGAGCCTGATTCCTCCAGCTCCGTTTTTCTTTCTCGAGATTGCTTTGGCTATTTGGGGTCTTTTGTGTTTCCACACAAATTGTAAAATTTTTTCTTCTAATTCTGTGAAAAATGCCATTGGTAATTTGATAGGGATTGCATTAAATCTGTAGACTGCTTTGTATAGTATAGTCATTTTCACAATATTGATTCTTCCAATCCAAGAACATGGTATATCTCTCCACCTGTTCGTGTAATCTTTGATTTCTTTCATCAGTATCTTATAGCTTTCTGAGTACAGGTCTTTTACCTCATTAGGTAGGTTTATTCCTAGGTATTTTATTCATTTTGATGCGATGGTAAATGGGGTTGTTTCCTTAATTTCTCTTTCTGACCTTTCATTGTTAGTGTATAGGAATACAAGAGATTTCTGTGTATTAATTTTGTATCCTGCATCTTTACCAAATTCATTGATTAGCTCTAGTAGTTTTCTGGTAGCATCTTTAGGATTTTGTATGTATAGTATCATGTCATCTGCAAACAGTGACAGTTTTACTTCTTTTCCAATTTGGATTCCTTTTATTTCTTTTTCTTCTCTGATTGCCGTGGCTAGGACTTCCAAAACTATGTTGAATAACAGTCGTGAGAATGGACATCCTCGTCTTGTTCCTGATCTTAGAGGAAATGCTTTCAGTTTTTCACTGTTGAGAACAGTGTTTGCTGTGGGTTTGTTGTATATGGCCTTTATTATGTTGAGGTAGGTTCCCTCAATGCCCACTTTCTGGAGTTTTTATCATAAGCAGGTGTTGAATTTTGTCAAAAGCTTTTTCTGCATCTATTGAGATGATCATATGGTTTTTATTCTTCAGCTTGTTAATGTGGTGTATCACACTGATTTGTGGAAATTGAAAAAACCTTGCATCCCTGGATAAATCCCACTTGATCATGGGTATGATCCTTTTAATGTGTTGTTGGATTCTGTTTGCTAGTATTTTGTTTAGGATATTTGCGTCTATGTTCATCACTGATATTGGCCTGTAATTTTCTTTTTGGGGGATAACTTTGTCTGGTTTTGGTAGCAGGGTGATGGTGGCCCTGTAGAATGAGCTTAGGAGTGTTCTTTCCTCTGCAATTTTTTGGAAGCGTTTCAGAAGGGTAGGTGTCAACTCTTCTCTGAATGTTTCATAGAATTCGCCTGTGAAGCCATCTGGTCCTGGCCTTTTGTTTGCTGTTAGATTTTTAATCACAGTTTCAATTTCAGTACTTGTGAGTCATATTTTCTATTTCTTCATGGTTCAGTCTTGGAAGGTTATACCTTTCTTATCTGTCCATTTTTTCTAGGTTGTCCATTTTATTGGCATATAGTTGCTTGTAGTAGTCTCTTATGATCCTTTGTATTTCTGTGGCATCAGTTGTAACTTCTTTATTTCTAATTTTATTGATTTGCACCCTCCCCGTTTTTTCTTGATGAGTCTGGCTAAAGATTTATCAATTTTGTTTATCTTTTCAAAGAACCAGCTTTTAGTTTCATTGATCTTTTCTATTTTTTCTTCATCTCTGTTTTATTGGGTTGGTCAAAAAGTTCGTTCAGTTTTAAGTAAAAATAAAAGACACATTTTTTCATTTTCACCAAGAATTTTATTCAACAATGTATTTACTAACCGAATGAACTTTTTGGCCAGCCCAATATTTATTTTTGCTCTGATCTTTATGATTTATTTCCTTTTGCTAATTTAGGAGTTTTTTGTTGTTGTTCTTCTTCTTTCTCTAGTTGCCCAACAAGGTGGAAATTTTAAAAAGTTATGAAGACATAGGTGAATAAAGTAAATTTTGATTGGGATGAAACAGAGGAAACAGAGGAGATTCACAGAACTTATCCCAGCAGGGTGGAAATCTTCAGATGGCCATTAAGAAACAGGATGAATAAAACAGACATAGGTGGGATTAAAACAGAGGTTTTAACACAGCACTACCAAAGGTTGACTGGGACTCCCTGCTGGTTCCCCAACATTGAAGGGCCCCAAATAAGTCTGCTCTATTTATCCTAGTTAGGAGAAATTTTAAAAGTCTGAAGGTAAAAATGACAATGAGAAATTTAAGCAGCAATCAATTGGGGCAGTGACTAGGCAAATTAATCAAGATGAAGACTGACAAATGGGCCAAAACCCTTTGGCTCAATCCCTAGTTGGGGACCCAAAGACTTTTGTACAAGAGTGAGTAAAATGGTCGAGTGGAGAAGAGAAGTTTCCAGGACTAGAAACAGGAGTCCCTTGAGCTGTGTTACCAAAGTCCACTGGTGAAGGCCTGATGTGTGCTACAATTAGACTGAAAGAAAGTAAAAATGTAATGGTTGATAGGATTATGAAAGTTGAATGTTTAAGCAGGTATAACATAAGGAAGTGTGTCTCCTTTACCTGGATGGATATTTGGCTGGGGGACACTTCCCCTACCTAGTATTACAAAACCAAAACCCACTGATGAAGTCTCAATGGGGGCTACAGTGAGGAACATAAGTGATGATGGAATTACAGTATAAGTTTGTAGGAGACTTGGTGTTTTTGAACTGGTTTTATGTGAAGTGACTGTTTTTTTTTCCACCTGATTATATTTTGGGGATGGACACTGTATCTCACTGGAGAACGTTTCCCTTACCTAGTATTGTAAAACAGAAGGGATGGAAAGCCACCCTTCAAGCATTATTAACTGGACATGCTATATGGAACCAGTAAGATTATCTGAGCCTGCAGTGTGGAATAGAAGTTGGAGTGCTGGTAGGGACAAAATTCTCTGTGCCACAGCCCTATGTGGAACGTAGACTGAGGCTTATGGCAAAAATCTGTGAGTGCCTCCCAGCAATGACTACTTGAACTTCGAACTAGAGAATTTCCATTTGAGGGGTGTTTACTACCTAGCCACTGGACATTATTAATTGAAGCTACTCATATGACTAAAGGACATAAAATGATATTGAAATGTGAAATACCCGAAATGTCTGGGATGATGGAGAAACACCCTAATAGGGATGGCAGTGCCCGGAAGAGTTCCACCATAATGGAAACAGTTTATACAAGATCATGCTGTCTGAGGAATATAGGGAGGAGACTAACAAGCTCAATGTCTCTTTTCCTCTAGGACAGATTTTGGAGTCACCCGAGAAGCTTCCGGAACCTACTGCCATGTAGAGAGTGCCCTATGAACAGCTCTTAACTGAACAACCAAGAGCTGCTTGGTTTATGGGTAGCAGTTCCAAGGTGGATGGATAACATACTATTTGGAAGTCCACTGCTCTGACTGAGGAAGGTAAAAACAAATCAGATGGGCAAGGCTGAACTGCATGCTCTTTTCCCAGCAGTGATGAAAGAACTGAACAGTGATATAATCTCCTATCTTCTGGTTTTTACTGAGTCATGGGCAGTGGTCAATGGCCTGGCCATATGGTCAGGCAGGAGGGCAGTGGAAACCTGGCCTATTAAAAGGATGCCCATATGGGACACACAACCCTGTGGAAATCACTGTGGGAACTGGAGGGATGCATTAAAGTAGAACATGTTGATGCCCATCAGAAGAACTCCTTTCCAGGCCTGGAAGGTGAGTGGAGTCAACAAGCGGATATCCCCTTGCTCTCTCTCAAGATGGCCACCTGGGTCCATGAAGTGAGTGAATATGGGGTTAGTGCAGCAATGCAGAGATGGGCTGAATCTAGACACATTCTTCTTGTACACTCTGAGGCACAAAATGCCAATAAAAACTGTTCTGTTGACCCGCAAAAAAGACAGAGACTGCAGATGGCTATGTGGCAGATTTCCTGTTGGGAAGGCCCTGAACATAGCTAGCAAGTTAGTTGGTAGCCCTGGGGGACTACAAACAGTTCTTCACAGGTAGAGACAGTGACTCTAGGCGGGGCTTTTCTTACCCAGTGGTAGAGGCAAATGCTCAGTTACAGTTTCTGGTTCAGTACTCTATGTTTTGTTTTGTTTTTTTAACACCTTTATTGTAATTATGTTTTTAATCTTTGTTACAATTCCTAAGGGCCTATAGGGCAAGGTGTGCCTTCACTCCATCTGAAAAAATGGGGCTAACAGTGATTGCTGCTATATGGGCTGGTGGTAAAGACAGCCCACCTGTTCTGCACCTATGTAACCTTAACTTATCTGAATAGAAGTGGATGAGGGGGAGGCACCTGCTAGACTAGTATTGCTGTCTGTAATCTAGACCAGCACAGTGGCTGAACCTAATGTCCCTTCCAAAGGTGGAAAAGTTTGGGTATGAATGGAGAAAAGAAAAAAAAAAAAAAAAAGGCTCAGAGCAAGAGATGATACCATCTCTTAGCTCTATTACACCACATGCCTGAAAGGGTGAAGCCATATACTGTATCTCTGACACCACTCCTGCTGTTTCTTTAAATTGAAGTATAGTTGGTTTACAATGTTGGGTTAGTTTTAGGTATACAGCAAAATGATTCATTTATACATATGTATGTACAGATCTATTCTTTTTTGGATTCTTTTTCATTATAGACTACTACAAGATATTGAATACTGTATAGCACAGGAAACTGTAAGTCCTTGTTATCTACTTTTTATATAGTAGTGTGTATCTGTTAACCCCAAACTCCTGATTTACCTCCTTGCCCCACCCCTCCACTATCCCCTTTGGTAACCAAAAGTTTGCTTTCTATGTCTCTGAGTCTATTTCTGTTTTCTAAATAAGTTCATTTGTACCATTTTTTTTACATATAAGTGATATGTATTTGTCTTTCTCTGTCTGACTTACTTCACTTAGTATGATAATCTCTAGGTCCATCCATGCTGCTGCAAAATGACATTATTTCATTCTTTTTAATGGCTGAGTAATATTCCATTATATATATATATGTACACCACATCTTCTTTATCCAGTCATCCGTTGATGAACATTTAGGTTGATTCCATGTCTTGGCAATTGTAAATAGTGCTGCTGTGAACACAGGGGTGCATGTATCTTTTCAAATTAGAGTTTTTGTCTTTTCCAGGTATATGCCCAGGAGTTGGATTGCAGGATCATATGGTAGCTCTATTTTTAGTTTTTTTATGGATCATCCATACTGTTCTCCATAATGGCTGTACCAATTTACATTCCCACCAACAATGCAGGAGAGTTCCCTTTTCTCCACACCCTCTCCAGCATTTATTATTTGTAGACTTCTTGATGATGGCCATTCTGACTGGTGGGAGGTGATAACCTCATTGTGGTTTTGATTTGCATTTCTCTAATAATTATTGATGTTGAGCATCTTTTCATGTGCCTGTTGGTCATCTGTATGTCTTCTTTGAAGAAATGTCTCTTTGGGTCTCCTGCCCATTTTTTGATTGGGTTGTTTTTTTGTGGTAGAGTTTTATGAGCTGTTTGTATATTTTGGAGATTAATCCCTGTTGGTTGCTTCCTTTGCAAATATTTTCTCCCATTCTGCGGGTTGTCTTTTCGTTTTGTTCATGGTTTCCTTTGCTGTGCAAAAGCTTTTAAGTTTAATTAGGTCCCATTTGTTTATTTTTGGTTTTATTTCCATTACTCTGGGAGATGGATCCAAAAAAATACTGCTGTGATTTATGTCAAAGAGTCTTCTGCCTATGTGTTCCTCTAAGAGTTTTATAATATCCAGTGTTACATTTAGGTCTTTAATCCACTTTTGAGTTTATTTTTGTACATGGTGTTAGAGAATGTTCTAATTTCGTTCTTTTACATGTAGCTGTCTACTTTTTCCAGCACCACTTATTGAAGAGACTCTCTTTCTCCATTGTATATTCTTACCTCCTTTGCTGTAGATAAACCGACACACCTGTGGTCAATTAATTTCCAGACTTTCTATCCTGTTACATTAAATCTGTGTGTGTATTTTGTGCCAGTACCATACTGTTTTGATGACTAGCTTTGTGGCATAGTCTGAAGTCAGGGAGTGTGATTCCTCCAGCTTCATTCTTAAGATTGTTTTGGCTATTAGGGGTCTTTTGTGTTTCCATCCAAATTTTAAAATTATTATTTGTTCTAGTTCTGTGAAAAATGTCATTGGTAATTTGATAGGGATTGCACTGAATCTGTAGATTGCCTTAGGTAGTATGGTCATTTTAACAATATTGATTCTTCTATCCAAAACCATGGTATCTTTCCATTTGTTTGTGTCATCTTCAATTTCTTTCATCAGAGTCTTAAACAGTTTTTGGAGTACAGGTCTTTTGCCTCCTTACATAGGTTGATCCCTACGTACCTTATTCATTTTGATGTGAATGGTAAATGGGATTGTTTCATTAATGTCTTCCTTAATTTCTCTTTCTGAGAACTTAAGAAAACAATTTCCACTCCTGCTTTTGAAACCTGCAAACCCGTGTGCCCTCATGCTGGGAGACATTCTCATGATATGACAATGTACTAAATAGTTATTAATGACAAACTGGGATGCCAGTAATGTGCCAGTATCATTTAACATTTATGACTCTTTTACTATAAGGGATCCATGTTCAAAGACCAGGGAGTGGATTGTGATATTTTGATTTATAAAATATTTATCTGGTCTTCAACATCAGTTTCTGGCACAGAGCTCCTAGGAACTTGGCTGGTTGCCAAGGGAATCAACTATGTGATCAGAGGGTTGGAACTTTCAGTCCCATTTATTCCTCCCCACCAGGCCCCCTGCACCTCTGAAGAGGAGACTGGAGGTTTGAATCAATCACCAATAGCCAATGATTTAACCAATCATGCCCATCTAATGAGGCCTCCATAAAAACCTAAAAAGGATAGGGTTTAGACAGTTTCTTGGTTGGTGAAGGTGTGGAGATTTGGAGAGAGTGGAGCACTAGGAGAGGGTATGGAAGCTCCACCTCCTTTCTCCATAGCTTGCCCTATGCATCTCTTCCATCTGGCTGCTGCTGACTTATATCCTTTTCTAATAAACCTGTGATCTAGGGTGAAGCAGGTTTCCTGCATTCTGTGAGCTACTCTAGCAAATTGATCAAACCCAAAGAGCAGGTTATGAGAATCTCTGATATCCTCTGTTATACAGCCAGTCAGTCACAAGTTCAGGTAACAACCTGGACTTGTGATTGATAGGTGTCTGGAAAGGAGGGGCACAGGCAGCCTTGTAGGACTGAGCCCTTAACCTGTGCGATCTGACACTATTTCTAGGCAGAAAGGTGTCAGAATTGAGTTGAATTATAGGATATCCAGCTTGTATAGGAGAACTGCTAGGTGGCATGGGGAAAACTACCCCCACACACACTGGAATTCGTTTCAGAACTCTTTTTAATGTTCTAATACATTTCAAAATTTTATTAGTTTTACCGTTTACTTCTTAAGTGATACTGTATTATAATTTATTTTTTGGTTAGGTTACAAGCTAGTCTCACAGAATAAAATGGAAAACTTTCTACCTCTATGCATGAGAATCATGTATTCTTTGAATACCTTGTAGACCTCACAACACCATTAAAACTCAGTGATTTTTTTGGAGCTAGATGAAACTCTTGCATCAAAAGGCTTCACTAAGATAATTAGGTTAAATCATATGAAACTGCCAAAATTTGACTGGTTTTGACTTCAATGAGCAATTTTGTATAGTTCAACCTAATGGTTATAAACTGCCATTGTTGATTCAAGAATATTTTCCTAGAAAATCAACCGTTTTCTGTAATTTTTCTAAATTATTGGTATAACAGTGTACATAGTATTTGTTTACAATCTTTTAATCACCTTCACATTGGAGTGAGTTTAATACTGCCATGTATAAAAATGTTTTCTTCAACTTCTGAAGAGAAATTTTGGTAAAATTATGGTATAAGTAAGTAAGTAAAGGTTCAATAAACTTAAAAATTCCAAGCATAAATTCTTATTCCCCATCTAACCTGTAAACCCCTAGGAAGGCCACAGGTTGCTTTCAGGGGCTCTGTAAACATGTGAGCCGAATTTATATGTGCGTGCATACATCATACATGCATGCTCTTGGGGGAAAACCCAGTAGCTTTAGCAAATTCTCAAATACCTAAAGTGCCAAATAACTTTAAAGAGTTTTGAAATGACATTTAACAAGGTACATACATAAAAATTGATGTAAATTCTATTAAATGGAAGACAGGAAAAATACCATTTAAGAGTACAAAGATTCCAATGTAAACAAACTCTTACATTCTATTTCATTTAAGAAAGGATTAAAAGTACATAAAAATATAGAAGGAATGAAAACCATTTTATATTAATGCTAACATTCTTCTGGAAACTATGTGGATAGGTAAACATTTTTCAACAAACCGAAAAGACATGTGACTTTCATCCAAGGTTTGTAAACTTCTAAATGTGTTTCTACATGTTTTTAAAGATGAACAAACTAAAGAGGAAGATGAGGAAAAAGGAACTAGAGTAACAGGGGAAAATAAAATGTGAGATAAAGGAGACAGTTAATGAAAGGTGAACATAAAACCAGAATAGGTAAATTTTTTTCCAATCACAAGGTAGTGAACACAGTTATAAAAAGAGAGAAAACAATGAGAAAAAGAGCATTAACCATGTAATGGCTTACCTTGACAAAGACCGCTGGAAAACGAAAGTAGGGAGGTAGTGAAACAACATGGAAGGAATAGAAAATTGAAAAGCAAAGAGAAAAGGCTAAAAGGAAAAAGAGTGAAGCAAAATCAAGAATATACCATATTTCCAATGAAAAACCTTATTTTGAAAACAATATTTCAGGTTTCTCTGAAGCATAATGAAAAATAAAAGGATAAAACTAACCTGTTGTACAAATTCCAAGGGTACTGGTGTGGCTTGTGTAAATGCTTCTAGATGAATACCATGCACAGGGTCTTCAACTATCAGACAGCCAATGTCAAACCATCTGCAACAGAATGTATGAGTTTCATGTTGTGTATGTGCTAAATGAATTATGGTGAATAGATAAAGTACTAACAAACATTCAGATAAAACATTACCAGAATGATTGATTAGAAAAACATTTCCTTGAAATTTTCAAGAGGACAATCCATAAAACAACATATAAAATTACCCTGTTGGTGTAATTCCAAGAGAAGGAAAAAAACAAAAAATGGGGGAAAAACAACAACAAAGAAAAAATAATTAAAAATTACTCATCATGGAAAGTTCCTTTTCTTGCTAAGATCTGGAGAAAAGAATGGCAATTAGGGGTGCTCAAATATGCAACAGATAAATCTACTCATTTGAAAATGCAAATAGCTTATCATAATTAAAAAAGTCACTTGCTAAAATATGGGAAAATTTATTTTACCAACTCTATAATTAATATATAGCCAAGTTACAAAGTTACTATAAAAATAAACTCATTCAGGAAATAACAAATCCTCTCCTCATTCCTGATAAATCCTTCTAATCACACTTTCTGAATTGTTCACAACGAATCAGTCTTTGAAAACAGCCTCATGAACTCAAGAAAACTTTCTTCAATTTAAAGATACACGTAAAAAGTGATACATTTAAAAACTGACTTAGGTGAGGTCATCTGTAACATCACTACCATTTTAACTAGCCAGAATCAGGAAATCATGAGTTTAAATGACAAGATACAGAGCAAGAAAATTTTAAAATATACAGATTTAAGTGTGATGAAATACAATATGATTAGAAAACTTATTTACATATTCAAAGAAACAACAAAACAATATGTAGAATAACTTTGCTGAGTGTTAAAATGGCAGTTTATAATGTCTGTAGTATTCACATCCTAAAACTTTGCTTTAAATTAAGAACCTTAAATAGTTATTTTATTTATTATATGAATCATTATTTTAAATAATTTATTTGGTATATGATGCATCAGTATTTTGTTTTACATGATTTGTGTATTATGCAGATGGCAAAGAATAATTGTAGTGACTAAGCTTCCAGGCACGGCACGGACGTCCTGAAAAGCAGCAACCCTGAAGGTACAAGCAGTCTCCCCTACAATGCCAGTGAACACACATGAGAAGGACTCCCCTTCCTCTCCAAACTACTGTCACGCTCCCGAGCATGTCAACGTGGATATCCCATTCTTCTCAACTCAAATCTAAACTGCCGTCACTGTCACGCCCACCGAGACCTCTTCCATTTCCCTAACTAGTGCTATTGGCTGAGGAAACGTTGTCTCCTCCCTCCTTCCTCCTGTCCTTCCACCCCACTCCCACTCCCCACCCAGCAGGAGGAAGACTGGTGGTCTCCACTCTTCACACTCAAGGACAGTTGCTAAGGAATGCTCTCCTTCTCCTCACCCTCTCCATGCGGTTGGTTAAATAAGATAGACTCGCCCAATCCTATATGGAAGCTACTTGGACTCAAAAAAGGCTTAAGAAGAATAGTGGTTCCAAGACATTTAGATCTCATGTAGCAGAAAAAAATCAAAATAGCACCTGAGGAGCTGACACAGGTATGCCAATTTGTATTTTACCAAAGAAAGACCATCCACTACCACCAGTCACTTCACAAAAGGACATTTTAACCCATTTCACACATAACCCTTGGTTTTAGAACTTGATAGGTTAATCTCAGAATAAGGACAATTCATGCTTACACAGGTATTTTTCCATTTTGGTATAAAACATGCTAATTTTCCTCATGTAGCATGAACTGACGCAAAGTTTATCACAAATAGCAGATCTATACTGGCTTTACTATTAGGAGCCAAACACCACTGGTCTTTTCTTGACTCAGTTATAAGCATGTATTTCCCTGACTTTATCTTCTGTGCATTTATTTCTCATGGGAACACCACAGAGAGAAGTAGCCAAAGCAAACTATCAAGTGTTTTGGGTCATGGGTTTGCTGTTTGTTCTCATGTCCTTCCTCTAATCCCCTTCTGTATCTTAATATTACAGCCTTTTCATCCTCTCTCCTCCTTAAACCATACTGGAAACCATCCACAGACTTCCTAATACCATTTACTAATTCCATTTACTAATACCATTCCTAATCTTCCTTATTTGCTAGTCTTCTGCTCAAAAAAAGGTAGGAAAAATACCACATCTAGGTATGATGGAGCAGTTGATGGCAGACCAATGCTCCCAATGAAAAGCTGGATGAGTATACAAGTCATATCTAATGGCATCCAAGAGCTGTAGAAGCAAGGAAGACAAAATGGAGTAACATTCTGGACAGGGACAACCTTTCAAAGGTATGCTGAAGACTTTAAGCTGACCCTGAGCACAACCCAGCCTGGACTCAGGTCAGTCTATCTAAAGTGCACCAAACTACCCCTTCCACACACCTCACTACTCTGTTTATTAGAGGGAAGAGTGAACCTTCTCAAAATTACCTCAAGACTCTCGAGTTTCTTATAAACAATGCCTGGCTTTCAAAGATTATGAGGCATCCACAAAGCACCTTATCGTCACACCAAAAGGAGGCTAAAAGAGGCCCACACACTGGAATCAGTAGACAAGGATCTTAAATATGACTCATATTCAAGGAAAGAGAGGTAAAGATAGTCGAAATAGAAAATATAGGTATCCAATAGATAAATTAAATCTACTTTAAAAAAAAATCAATGTATGGGCTACACAGCAGAAGACAGGTAAACAGAAGATACTCGAACTAAAACAGAGAGAAAAATCAGAGTGAGGAAGTAGGGGAAAGAGGGAGAGGGGACTGACCAAATGAGAACTCTGAGGCACAGTCAGAAGGTGAGCAAGCATGTAATTAGAGTCCTAGAAAGAGAAGAGAGAAAATGGGCCAGAAGCCAATTCTGAAGATACAATGGCCAAGAACTTTCCAAAACTGATGAAAGACATAAATCCAATGAAAGAAAGAATCAAGCTCAGGGAATCCACAAAAATTCAATACCTAAGCAAACACACAGCCCTGTACATACCTACCATAAAACTGCAAAAATAAAATGACAGAAAAAATCCTAAATGCAGCTAAACAATACATTCTCTTCACAGAAACAAGCTGGATAGCTGATGTAACAGAAATGATGGAAGCCAGAAAACAGTACAACAGCATCTTTAAAGTACTGAAAGAAAAGATCTGCCAATCCAGACTTCTACATCCAGAAAAAAACACCCTGTGAAAATAAAGGTGCTTAAAGGCACTTTCAGACAAAAGCTGAGAGATCTCCTGGCTAAAGTCTTCCATCACAATGTATATAGTACCAAAGGATGTTCTTTAGGCAGAATGAAAATGATCCCAGACAGAAAAACCAAAAATGCAGGAAAGAATTCAGAGAATAAATATAAGTGAATAGAGTGTACAGAACTATACTAATATCTTAGGAGTTTAAAATATATACACAATTAAGATACTTAACAATACTGCAAAAGATGAAGGAGGTAAATGGTATTGAAAGTAGTTCAGTATTATCAAAATTCATAATTTTATTAAAACATAATACATGGAAAAAGGCACAATGGAATCTCTAAGGTAGCCCTTAAGTGAATATTTCATTTTTCCCCTCTGTTAATCTTTTAATATTCATCATCACTGGATGGTTGCTTGGTGCTTACATAGAAAGTTCAAACTTCCCAACCTAGCAATCAAAGCTCTTCAGTCTGTCCCCAAACTACTTTTTGATTTCCTATCCAACAGTGTTCAGCCAAGCTTATAAAATCACTGACCCCAGAATACATCTTAATCATCTTCACACTTTTCCTCCATGCAGAATGTCCTACCTATTCTTTTCTATTTAACCAAATTTTACCTATTCTTCAAAATTCAGCTCAAGTCCCAATCATTCACGAATCTTATCTGACACTATCTATCTCCACATCAAGTTATTTCCATTGAAAATGCACATAGCATTTTATGTATAGCCCATGTGCAGCAACGAAGACCCAACACAGCCAAAAATTAAAAAAATTTAAAAATCATATGTTCCTCTATTGACATGTGTTTGGTGATACCTATCAATCAATCAGTGTGAAAAGATATTAAAAAAAAAAATGATGAATTATGTTGCTGGAGGTTTTTTCCAAACTAAATAGATGAGAGGTAGTGTTCAACAGAACTCAAACCTGGTGACTGCCTCCAGGCCCTCTTGCCATACCTTCCATTACTCTGAATGACTGTGTAAATGATTGTTACTGGAGGTCAACCTCCAAGCCAATAACTAAACCACTGTATCATATGTAATTGTTTATTAACACAATCTTAGCATGCAGGCAATACAATGTCCATTTTATAATTAAAAAGGAGAAACAAGAGTAGAAATGTGAGCTAAGCTACACAGGTCACATGGCTAGTTAGATGACAGAGCTAGACCAGAACATAATTTTCTCTCTGGTTCTAAAATAGGATACATTTTTTTACTAGATATTCAGTGTAAGCAATCATATTTTGCTCCTAAGAGAAACATAATAAGCCTCTTACTGAACCATTATACACCAACAAACTGGACAACCTAGAAGAAATGCATAAATTCCTAAAAACACACAACCTACTAAGACTGAATCAAGAAGAAACAGAAAATCTAAACAAATGGATTACTTGTAAGGAGACTGACTCAGTAATCAAAAACCTCCCAACATACAAAAGTCCAGAACCAGATGGTGTCACTGGTGAATTCTACCAAAGATTTAGAGAAGAATTAATACCAATCTTTCTCAAACTCTTCCAAAAAATAGAAGATGAGACACACTTCCAAACTCATTTTACAAGGCCAGCATTACCCTGATACCAAAACCAGACAAGGACACTACACAGAATAAAATTAAAGGCCCAATATCCCTGAAAAACAGAGATGTAAAAATCCTCAATGAAATACTAGCAAACCGAATTCTACAATGCATTAAAAAGATCTATACCATAATCAAGTGGGATTTACTCCAGGGATGCAAGGATGGTTCAAAATGTGCCAATCAATGTGATACACCACATTAACAAAATGAAAGGTAAAATCATATGATCATGTCAACAGAGCTATAAAAAGCATTTGACAAAATTCGACACCCATTAATGACAAAAACTCTCAACAGAATGGATACAGAAGGAACATACCTCAACATAATCAAAGTCACATATGGCAAGGCCATAGCTAATATCATACTCAACAGTGAAAAGCTAAAAAGCTCTACCTCTAAGATCAAGAACAAGACAAGACTGCCCACTCTTCCCACTTTTATTCAGCATGGTATTGGAAGTCCTAGTCAGAGTACTTAGGCAAGAAAAAAAATGCATCCAAATCAGAAAGGAAGAAGTAAAACTCACTATTTGCACATGACATATTATATATAGAAAAACCTAAAGCTACCACCAAAAAACTGTTAAAACTAGTAAATTCAGTAAAGTTGCAGGATACAAATTCAGTACCCCCAAATTTGTTGTATTTCTATACACTAATAGCAAACTACCAGAAGAAAAAAATTTTAAATACCATTTACAATTACATCAAAAAGAATAAAATAGTTAGGAATATATTTAACCAAGCAGGTGAAAGATGTCTACTCTGAAAACTGTTAAGACATTGATGAAAGAAACTAAAGAAGACACAAATAAATGGAAATATATTCCATGCCCATGGACTAGCAGAATGAACACTGTTAAAATGTTCCTATTACCCAAAGGAAGCTACAGACTCAATGCAATCCCTATCAATCAAAATTCCAATGATATTTTCCACAGAAATAGAACAATCAATCCTAAAATTTGTATGCAACCACAAGACCCTGAATAGCCAAAGCAATCTTGAGAAAGCAGAACAAAGATGGAGGCAACATGCTCCCTGATGTCAAATTATAATACATAGCAACAGTAATCAAAACAGTATGGTACTTGCATAAAAAACAAAAATATAGATCAATGCAACAAAATAGAGCCCAGAAATAAACCCACGCATTTATGGCGAATTAATTTATGACAAAACAGCCAGGAATATGCAATGGGGAAAGGACAGTCTCTTCAATAAATGGTGTTGGGAAAACTGGACCACAATTTTACACCAGACATAAAAATTAATCAAAATGGATTAAATACTTGAGCATAGCACCTGAAACCATAAAAAACTCCTAGAAGAAAACATAGGCAGTAAGCTCCTTGATATCTGTTGTGGCAATGATGTTTTTTGGATTTGACACCGAAAGCAAACGCAACAAAATCAAAAACAAGTGGGACTACAACAAACTAAAAGTTTCTGCACAGCAAAGGAAACTATCAACAAAATGAAAAGGAAACCTACCAAATGGCAGACAATACCTGCAAATCATATATCTGATATGGGGCTAATATCCAAAATATATAAAGAACTCATACTACTCAACAGCAAAAACCAAACAATCCAATAAAAAAATGGGGAGAAGATCTGAATAGCCTCCTTTTCCAAAGAAGACATACAGATGGCCATACGTGAAAAGGTGCTCAACATCACTAATCCTCCAGGGAAATGCTAATCAAAACCACAATAAGATAACACCTCACACTGTTAGAATGGCTATTATCAAAAAACAAGAAATAACAAGTGTTGACAAAGAGATGGAGAAAAGGGAACCTTGTGCACTGTTGGTGGGACCGTAAATTGGTACAACCACTATGGAAAACAGTATGGGGGTTCCTCACAAACTGAACTACCAAATAATCCATAAAATTCACTTCTGGGTATTTATCCAAAGGAAACGAAAATACTAACTCAACAAGACATATGCATCCCCCGTTCACTACAGCATTATTTCCAACCGAAGCATGGAAGCAACTTAAATGTCTGCTGATGATAAAGAAAATGTGATTTATACACACACACTCACACATATATATGTATGTATATATACAATGAAATATTATTCCATTGAAAAGGAAGGAAAACCTCGCCATTTGCAGCAACGTGTATGGACACTGAAGTCATTAAGCTAAGCGAAGGAAGTCAAATAGAAAAAGACAAATACTGTATGATCTCACATGTGGGGGGGAAGCAAACTCACAGACAGAAAGGACAGATTGGTGGATGCAGAGGCAGGGGTGGGAGGGGGAGTAAAATGGATAAAGGGGATTAAAAGGTACAAACTTCCAGTTATAAAATAAGTAAGTCATGAGGATATAATGTACAGCATGGTTACTATAGTTAATAATACTTTTTGTACACTTGAAAGTTGCTAAGAGAATAGATCTTGTCTTGCAAGCTCACTAAAAAAATTATAACTATGTTAAAAAAAAAATACTCTTACTTGTCAGGAAGCAATTCTGCAATGAAGTTTTCTACTGACACAGCAGTCTGTTTTTCATGGATCACTCCAGTTCGACGCAAGCTATCTATCCGTTCCTGGGCACCCTGAAACAGTGTACGTTAGAAACTATTTTAAATTATTCGGTTTTAAATATACTAATTTATGATTGTATAAGTAATATGCATATACATTTATACATAAATACATATATACTCATTGTAAACATGAAAACAATACAGAAGCATAGAGAGTAAAAAGTGAAAAAGCCCCATTGTATTCCCCTCAATATTAAGAGTCTGCAGTGCATCTTCTAAATTATTCCTATATGCATTATTATTTTGGTTGCTATCATGAAATGGATAATTTTTATATTACATGTTCTAATTGGTTATTACTAATATAAGGAAACTATGTGCTTTTTAATGTTGATCTGGCAAGAGCCATCTTACCAAATAAAAATCATTTATCAATTCTAGTAGTTTTTTAGTTGATTCTCTCTTGAATTTTTCTAGGCAGGTAATCATATCAATAGCAAATATGTTTTTTCTCTTTCTTCTGATTCCTTTTATATATAGCCTTTAAAGTATGCACCAAAATGACAGTTATTTTAACTACAAATGTATGCATTACATCACAGCTTATTCAAGAAAATTAGTACCATTTATGAAACAAAATTGAGGGGCTGAGAACACTATATAGATAACTCAAAATCATGAATTAAATATATACTTACGGCAGAAAACTAAAAGCTGGATTAATGAGGACAAGGTTGTTGTTTACTACTTTTATTTGAATCACTTCATAAAAGTGATCATGAATGATATGATGAGAATGTGTTCAAAAAGCAAGATAAAATTATTTCTGAATAAAACTAGTCATGGATAATACCCCTATTTTTATCATGAACAGCAGAGCTAAGCAGTGAATGAGATTAAGGGGTCAATTCTTCTTCAAATGAAAATTAAGAAAGCTAGGATACTTCTAGAGACAACTGAATTTATTTCAGAGACAACTAAAATAAAGAAGTGGCAACTGTATGAGAACATGTAGGCCAATTTGTCATTAGCTTATAAACATGAAAGATGAAAGAAGATATGAGTTAAACTACAATAAAATCAAGCTGTATTTTTGCTTACTCTTGTATCTCTGGTACCTAGCATAGTGTCTAACCTAATAGGCAGCCAGTGAGAACTTACTACATGAACAAGTGAACAAGAGAAAAACTAAGGGCTTCTGAAGGCCTATATGGCTAATATTAGGAATCTAAAGAGTGTAAATATGGCATCACCAAATCTAATAGTGAATGAGATCACTGTTGAATCTGAAAGAAAATACAATAGCTAAGATGAACTTAATTCTTCGTACTGGATAATGTAAATCTGTTCCGAAATCTGGGAGAAGTAAAATAATTCCCTCCTCCCAAAAGGTAGTTATGTCTAATTTTTACTATAAAGAAGTTTAAATAAATGTTAATTCAGTAAAAAACTATTAGGGGATTAGTGGGATGTTTAGAGATTCATCCTCAACTCTTCAAAGGTGCTATCTCAGCTACACACTACAACAAAATATTCCTAGATTTTATGCTCCCAGGAAGCAGAAACTAAGTTGGTTCATTTTTTACTATCCTACAGCACAGGGCTTTATACTTCATAGGGTTCACAAAATATTGAACTGAAATTAATTAGCACCTATAAAAGATAGGATAATGAGTTAGGTAGACAAGTGTAATGCTTGTTTTTGTTTATGGAATCCAGAAGAGAAAATGAAGAGGGGGTAAATCAGCCTCTCTCCTCCTCTGACCACAACATTACTTAAATGTGGCATCTTTTGGTGTCACAGAGACACTTTGATATTAGTCACTACCAATGTTTTGAGAAGGGAATTTTAACTTTATTTTTCAGCAGTGTAGGGGATCAAAAATTAGGTAGTTTAGAGGCCACACTAAAGTAACTGTCTCAGAACTGAAGTAAGATGCAGAAATGCCTCTAGAGCCTATACTGTACTCTGAGAGCTTATACTAAGCAACTTGGTTCAGATAATCAAAATTCCATGCTTCTTCATAAATTCTTACAGATATTAACTACATTTTTCTTGAATATAAGCTATAAAACAATGGTCATAAATATAATTGGCTTTTCAGTAAAATTAATACTTGGCATTGGAGAAGTTTCAGAAGCTTCCTAACTTTAATTACAGCTGATTTATTTCCTTAAACAATTTCATATGTTTAAAGGAAAACTTAAGTTTAGTTCAAAAAAGACATTCACTTCAAATAAAATCTGATGGGGAGAAAAAAATCTGGGTTGAAATTTTAATATTCTACATTATTTTCTTTTTGTTAGTTCCCTCTACTGTTTCTGAAAAAAAACAAACAGCTGGGAAAATTACAAATCACTTTCCTATATATATCAGTTTCAATGAATTTTAATTTTAAGCTTGTATTAAAGATTGTGGAAAAGGAACACTTTTCTAAATTTGAAGGGCAAAAACCAATACTAAAACAAATCTGTCAAATACTAATAAAATCACAATATAAACTGAACTATTAATATTCAGAAAATAAGATTTTTCTTACAGAAAAAAATTTCCATCAGCCTTTCAAGTTCAGTACCTACCGATCTGAAGTATCTTTTATGCAATGATATTTAACATAAAATATTTAAGACTCATGTTTTAAAAACCATGAAATTCTGAGTTATGTTCCAAAAATCATGTGGTGATCTATCATCAGAAATTATGAATGACAACTCTATCAGTTTTTTTTATCAGTTTTTTTGAGAACAATTAGAAACCACAGGACTTGCAAGAAGATTTTACCGAGTCATTATGTCATTTGCATTCTTAACATCTAAAACATTAATTTGAATTGTCCCTTCATATGACACTCAGGAGGATTTTAGGTTCCGAGGCAATCAGTGGGTGAGCGGTATATCTTTATTTTCTAATGGGAGAGGTCAGAGCTTATGAAGAGGAGATGAGAAAGGAGATGGTATGTTGCCTCCATTACAAGTATGTATTCAGGCAGAAAATTTTAGGAAAGAATACATATGGAAGTTGAGGAAGGAGAAGCTGAGTTCCTGAAAACTATCTGGGTCTACTTGGACCCTGTAAAATCTTTGCATGTCACCAGAGGTACTTATACACAAGTCTGAAGACCACTGTTTGATGGTAAAGGTACTATCAAAGTATAGCAACAGGTGGGCAGCTAGAGCTCTGTTAAGGGAAAAATCTCTATTCTCGTAAGGCTGACATGTTGTTAAACCAAAATTCAAAACAGATCCCAGAGTGAAAACATCTTCTGCATTAGACTGCTTACTTGAGGAAATAAATTATTAATTTTAAAAGTTTACCCTAGCACTTTAAATTCTATTGTTTGGGGTTTTATACCAAGATATCTCAATAGGACTGCTAGATATTCATTTTAAAGAACATGAAGCACTATTCTAAGAGTTTATATCTGTAAACGAAACAAAGATCTCTGCTGTTGTAGAACTTAATTCTAGTGGGAAAAAAGCATTAAAAAATAAAAATAACAAACGTAAATTATATGGTAAATGAGAAGATGCTGGACGCTATAGGAGAAAGATCAGAGGAGGGTTAGGGAATCAGGAGAGCAGGGTAGGTAGGTGCAGACTGCAGTATTGAACAGGGCGGTCCGGACAGGCCCCACTGTGGAGGGAAGATTTTAGTGAAGACTTGAAGGAGGTCAGGGAGTCAACCAAGTAGATATCTGAGGAAAGAGTGGCTCAGAGAGAGCTGTGATAAGGCTGTGAGAAGAGAGCAGCCTGTCAGACAAGTGTGAAGACCTGCAAGGAGGCCAATGTGGCTGGCGTGGAATGAGCAAGGGGGAAGACTGGTAGGAGATGAAGCCAGAGAAAAGCAGAAGGCCGCTGGTGCAGCCACTGTGGAGAACAGCATGGAGGTTTCCTAAAAACCAAAAATAGAGCTGCCATATGATCCAGCAATCCCACTCCTGGGCACATACCTGGAAAAGATGAAAACTCTAGTTCGAAAAGATACATGCACCCACTGTTCATAGCAGCACTATTTACAATAGTCAGGTCATGGAAGCAACCTAAGTGTCCATCGACAGATGAATGGATAAAGAAGATGTGGTGTGTATATACGATGGAATATTACTCAGCCATAAAAAAGAATGAAATCATGCCATTTGCAGCAACATGGATGGACCTAAAGATTATCACACTAAGTAAAGTAAATCAGAGAAAGACAAATATTATATGATATTACTTATATGTGGAATCTAAAAAGATAGTACAAATGAACTTATTTACAAAACAGAAATAGACTCACATAGAAAACAAACTTATAGTTACCAAAGGAAAAAGGGTGGGGGGATAAATTAGGAATTTGAAATTAACAGATACACACTACTATATATAAAAGATAAACAACAAGGACCTACTGTATAGCACAAGGAACTATACCCAGTGTCTTGTAATAACCTATAATGCAAAAGAATCTGAGAAAGGATACATATATACACATATATACACATATATGTATATATATATGGTATAACTGAATCACTTTGCTATACACCTGAAACATTGAAAATCAACTATACCTCAATTTAAAAAAAAAAAAAAAATAGAAGGCCAGTTCAGCCAGGCCATGTGGGGCTGTGGAAGCCTTGGTAAGGAATTTGGATTTTACACTCAGTGAAATATAAAGTTCTGAAAAGAATAGTGAAATGGTTTGATCTTGTGTGTTGAAAGAATTACCCTGGCTACTCTGTTGAGGATAACCTATAGGGCCACAAGGGTAGAAACGGGATGACCTGTTAGGAGGTGAACCCAAGATTCCAGCAAGGCTTTGTGGTGGCTTCACCCAGGGTGGGAGCAATGGAGAGAGTGACAAGCAGTCAGATGCTGGATGTATTCTGAAGGTACAGTGAACAAGATTTCTTGATGAACTGGACATGGGTAACGAGAGAAGTCAAGGATGACTCCAAGGTTTCTCATCTGAGAAAATGGAAGGACAGAGCTGTCATCAATTGAGATGGAGAAAGCTGCAGCGGGGGACAGGCTGGAAGGAAAGAAAAGCAGTTGAGTACTAGACATGATAAGCTTGAGACATTCAAGTAAAGGTATTAAAAAGGCAACTTTTATATTAACCTAGTTTACATGAGAGGTCTCTGCTGGAGATACAAACTCGAAACTGTCAGCACACAGCTGGTATTCAAAGCCGTGGGACTGGATGAGATCACCAAAAGAGTGAACGTAGATGAAGGGAAGGAGACCATCAGGAGGTTGGGGAGAAAAGGAGGAGCCAGCAAAGGAAGCACAGAGGAATTAGTGAGGCGGGGAAGAAACCAAGCGTGGCATCCCCAAAGGCGAGCGTAAAAGACATTACAGAGGAGTCTCAAAGCCAGTGGTAGGTCAAACAAGATGCACAACATTGGCGACCTTGAAAGCATTCTCGGTGGAGGGATGAGGGTGAGAGCCTGGCTGGGGTGGGTGTAAGAGACTGAAGAGAAAAACTAGAGATAAAAGTGTTGGCAACTCTTTGCAAGTTTTGCTGCAAAACGAAGCAAAAACCTAAGGTTGGAGGTGATGGGGAAAGTAAGGTAAAAAAATGTGTTAAGGTTTTCTTTGGTTTATTTTTGTTTTTTAAGGTGGGATCAGTGTTTATATGCTGATGAACTGTTCATTTGTTTTTGCGTGTTTGTATACTGATGGTAAAAAGTGTATGAGAGGGAGAGCAGAACTCTTGGAACTTTAGCACTTAGCAAGCAAGAGGGGGCCAGGTCTACTATGGTAATGGGATTGGCTTGTGTATGTGACAAATTTTTTAATGGTAACAGTCCAGAAGACAAAGTATACGATATTCAAGTGGTGGTGTGAGCATGCAAGTGTGTGAAATTTGTTTTCAAAATAAGCCATTCTATTACCTGCCACTATTACGTAGGGATTATATAGGTATCTATAGACTTAATCACAAGGTCTTCTTCCCTCACTACCAAAAACTATGGCAGTGTCTTCCTTTGGTAAGTGCATTACTACTGGTAATATAATTTAATAGGTCTCTATATGCTGATGAGACCTTGGCACACGCTGGTTATATACAGGCTTTGTGCCTATAACATGCCAGCTAGTCGGGTCTCTAAGGCAAGGTAGTTAAAAGGACAGGGAAAGGGAAGACTCAAAGAAAGTAAGTTAAGAAAACTTTCTGGATGAGTGCTGAGTCCCCTCACCAAGTACTGGGTTGGCCAAAAAGTTCGTTCGGGTTTTTCCGTAACAGAAAATACAAGGGAAAAGGGGGACTTTGCCAGGTATATTTACAACCTGCTTACTAGAACCCCATTACTACTCTGGAAACTTCCAAATATATGAGAATCCCATAAACCATGAAGAAATACATAAAGTGTAAAGTATTATTAATAGTGATAATAATAAAAAGCTTAAGGGATTCAAGGGATATTATAATTTCAGTAATGGATTTAAAAGTTAATACTGGGTTAAGAAGATCTCTTTCAGGACTAAAACTGCTCTCTTTCTGTGCTCTTGGCATGTGGTTCCTCCCCTCCCTCGATAATCAAAACCTACTTTAGGTTTCTTTAAATTAAAACTCCACTGTATCTTCCTAACACTACAGATTGTCTAATTAAAAACCAAATCAATATTTCAGTATGTAAAAACCCAAAAGCTCCATATAGACCATAGGATTATCATCAGAAATTTTAAAAAATGAACTGCCAGCTACTATATCCTGAAAAAAATGCTCTATTACTCACTTTTAATCCAGCTGCATAGCCCACTGGTTGTGGGGCAATGCTGGACTGCCCAGCTTCCCCTATCACCACAGCTAAGCCAAAGACCTCCTGGAAGGCATCTCGGACAGCGGCAACTTTTACTTCTTTATTTGAGGTCACTACAATGTCCAGTTCACCTCCAGATTCTACAAAGACCAGAAGAAAATTTCAATTCCAAATTAAAATAATGAAATTCTCATAATTACTACCATGCAGTAACATTTTATTACATAATTACTCTTAACCTGGCAAAACAATGCAAGCTATAGATTACCTTTTTATTGGCTGAGGAAACTGAGGCTGATAAGGTCTTGCCCAAGGTAACACAGCTACTTAGCAATGATGTCAGGACTCAAATCTAGGTCTGTATCTTTTCACTACACTGCCTGATGCAAGCAGACACATTTCACCCTGTCACCTAATGGCATCTTACTCTGAGATTTCTCAAGAAAGCTGTTTGTACTGTGAAATATTTTGCCCTAGAAACAATGTTTTTCCTCAGTAAGTATCTTTTGGAACAGCTGAAAATATTTTCCAAATATTTGGGCTTTTTATCATGGATTTCTTTTTTCCTGATTGAAACAATGTTCCACAGATCCCATCTTTACTGGAATTTCTTAAATTATTAAAACCTAAAAGCAAGGGTTACCATAGGAAAGAAGAGGAAGACTATATGTTTTTCTTTTTTTTGTTCTCCATGTGGGACATATCTCTTAACCCTATCTAGCTAAGTACTGTTCCATTAGGCTTCAGCTCAAAAAGCTTTTCAGTTTTTTGTAATGACTCATGCCACTTTTAATGATTATAAAGGGAGAGCTAACCAAAAAAATGTTGCAACTGTGTTAAAGTCCATTTCTAATAGTTCTTGGGCTTTCTTGATACATTTGAAATTGTTATGGTGATTTCTAAAATATTTGTATAAAAACATGGTAAGTTTTACTCGAGTTTTGTTAGATCCAAATGGTCTCGTTTTTGCTGCCTGTCAATAGCTTTTTCACACTCAGTATTACTGCTTTTTATAGGTGATTAAGATTATATGTTATTACATCTTCTAATAATAGAAATTTCATTTTGTATCTTTTTCTCCCCGTTTTATTTTCCTTTTTCTGGATGTCATGCAGAGTACTGGCCTGAGAAAAGTCTTTGGTTTGAGTCCTGATTTTATCACTTACTAGCTTCGTTACCTTGGGGAAGTCACTGAGCTTGTTTCCTCACAGAAAAATTCCTGCTACCTCACAGGGCTTGCTCTAAGGATTAAATAAGGTAATTGATTTCACCGTCTAACACAGTACCCATTAAAACAACAAGAGCTCCAAAAATACTAATTCCTTTCTTTTCCTCACTAAAAATAAGAGCTTGTGACGAGAACATATATACTGCATTAATTATGTCAAACTTGATTATTATGAATATATGAAATCAGTATATACGGTAGGGTCCAATTTCTAAACCCTGGCAATTACAAACACAGAGAACAATTCAGCTGAGTTAATTCTTTGATTCAATTTTCCACTTAAAGGGAAGCAAAGTAGCTAAGTGTTAGCTCCACCAAGTTGTGTGACCTAGGATAATAATAAAGCTCTCTGAACACAAGTTCCTCATCTAAAACTTGAGGCAAATAACACCTAGCTTGCAGAGCTCTTATGAGAATTAGTATCTGGCAGATCAAGCATTTAATAAATGGTACTTATCATTATTAGGTGTTGCCCTTTGACATTTACTAGACAATTACCAACAGACTCAAGACTTATGAAAGCTACTGACTTTTTATTGCTACTGAAAATCTCTGTTCAAGTACCTGGTGCATAGCTTTGGCTGCTAAATTGTTATCTTCAACAGAATTACTAATAATTGGTCACAAATCCTGCTAACAGATTATGTTATTTCACTTACTGGATATGTACATAAAAAATTAATCCTCCAGTTAACCGTCTGGAGGATTCTTGGTAATGAGGGTTCAAAGGTGATTAAAATAGCTTTCCCAACAAACCTAATAATGACATATTATTAGTAAATAGATTAACAGCCTATAAAAATTTTATTCCTGAGTTACACATAAACACATTTAATTAAAATAGATAACTGGAGAAATGTCAAAACCAAATATGAACAAAGCAACACTTCAAATGTCAACACTGAACAGTAAAATTCATATAAAGCAACACTAACCATATTCATAATTAAAATCAGTAAGTATACTAATAATTCAAATCATTTTTACTCCTCCAAAGTTCATTCTGGGAAGTTTTCAAAACTTATTTAATGGTGACTAAGAAAAAGATGAATTAAAAGTACCAAAACCAAGACTGACAATCAATGTAATATAGGAGGATTTTCACTAATTACAAGACCTGTGGGATTACACTCAGTGGCTGACACGAGCACATACTTTATATGGCAGATGCTGCTCTATTTTAAGTACATACTGATATATGGAGCCATGCCAGGGTCCAGCGTTGTAATCATGCTTTCTACTGAATGTTTTGTTTTATCAAGCACAGATTTCACCATAGGGTTCCCAGCCACACCCTGCACAGAACAAATTCACATGTAAATACTCATTCTAAGCAAAGAACACCATGATTACCGGATGGTGAGGAAAAAAAAAAATTTTTTTAAGTTTCCAATGCATTGCAGACCTATACTTTTGTAAAATATAAGAAAACTAAGGTTATGGCAATGTCAAATTGCTGTGAAATTTCAAAATGCTTCCTCTCAATTTCTCTTCTCATCTCATCATAGATTGACAGCAATCTACTGACCCCACTTCGAGCAACACTGGCCTGGGAAGTATGTTTATTGTATACATATGTATGTGTGTATGTATATATGTTTATTTCATTTCTATGTATACCTATATTTTTATTTCATTTCATTACTATTTATTTATCTATATAAAAGACGAGGCAAAACTTGTCCATCAAGGTCCCAAATAAAGATTGTAATTGGATGTCTCTGAAGACTCATATTTTGTTCCCTAATATAAAAATAAAAACAGTAAAAACATTTTTTATCTTTATTTCCCAGAACAGTTACTTATTACCTTAATATATAATACTCTGTTCTATGGAAGTTTCTTTTTTCCTACTTCCTATTTGTTTTGTTCCCGAATTCTCCCTTTTAATAAAGCCAGACCTAGTCCTCTGAATTCCTAAAACCACACTATTAGACAGAAGGAACCAGATCTGAGTATTTCCTTTCATCTATGCTTCTCCCACAGTCGAAGAGACTTAGAGATGGCATCTGGCTAACAGGCCATGATTCCACCTGTCCCAACCTACCATTAAACTAAGGTGATTCAGAAAAACAGATGAGTTCATAACACTGATATTTAAGACTGTCCACCCATCTTATGCTGAATATTAGAAGAGTTATTTACAAGATCTGTAGGGTTGAACTGAGTATTACAACTGGTAACTGACATGCTGACACATGCTCTTAACGAGGAAAAGAAGTGACAGTCTGTACATAAAGAAGACCTTTAAAAAGCACAGAGTGATATAAAGAAGCAAGCTTAGAAAAATGCCATCTTTCTGATACATAAAACTCAAACGCTGTAAATCAGTTTAACCAGCTACCAATTTAAAAATACGTTTAATATGTAATTAAATTGCAGCCAAACCCTCAGAATATTGAGGGGAACTTGACAAAGCGATTCCAAAATTCATTAAGAAAAATAAATAGGAAAAGACCAGCAAAGAAAAATTTTGAAGAGAAAACAGCAAACTTACACAACCAAATGCTGATCTGCCTTTATGAATGCAGAGACTCAGAACTGACTTTTCTATCTGATTCATCTATGAATACTCTTCATCCCCACCTCAGCACAGAGTAGGCTTTCAATAAATATTAGTGTAATAAATAAACAGTTACAATAATTAAAATAGTGTGGTACTGTTGCAAGGACAGGCAGAGCAGTGAAATAAAATACAGAGCCCAGAAACTGAGGATAACACACAATTTAGTAACTAAGGTAAAGGTAACATATCAAATCACTGGGATATGATTTTGGAACAGTCGATTAAGTGGTTGGAAAACAATTAAGTTTGACTTCTACCTCATATAATATAGTAAAGTAAGTATCAGCTATATCAACTTGGTAAGTAAAAAAAATGAAACCACAAGAAAATTAGAAGAAATCATAAAAAAATAATTATCATATAATATAGTAGGTAAATGTCACTTTTAACATCTAAAAAAATTGAAAAAAAAATTGATAGAAATGACTCCCCAAAATTTAGAAGGCTTTGTGTCAATAAAGCATAATAAAGTTGAAATGTAAGATAAAAATGGAGGCTACTGCAACATGATAGTATGTAATAAAATATTCTTCTTATATTAAGAGTTCTTATCAATTCATTAAAAAAGAAAATCATCCCAATTCAAAACTGAGCAAAGAACATGAATATAGACTTCACAAAATAAAAATACAAATGGCCAAAAATCACATTAAAAAAAGTTCAAATTGAATAACAAAGAAATGCAAATTTTAAAAAGGTATTATTTTTTTGCCTATCAAATTAGAAAATACTATATTTCAATTAATAAAATCACTGCTGGCAAATGAATGATGTTATGACAGTGTATCTTGGTATAACCTTCCTGGAGAGCAATATGTATCAGTAATTTTTAAAATGTTCACACTGACATTTACCAAGAATTAACTCTGATAAAACAGAGATGCACATAAAGATTGGCATACAAGAGTGCTCATCATAATTTAATTAATAAGAATTACAATTAGAAAATGCCAATAACAGATAAGTGAAATAAAACATGGGAAATAAATGCAATGACATGTTGGGTAAAGTAGCCTGAAGAATTTTATAGCTGGGAAGATGTTCATGATACACGCTAGGTAAAGACAAACAAAAGACACAAAATTGTGTCGTGTCACTACTCCAGTTTGCTTTTCACTAAAAAAGAGATACATTTACATAGATATGCGCATCCAAAAGACAGAGGAACTATAGAAAAAGTGTAATAAGAATAAAAGGTATTTAAATTTTTCCTTACACCTCTTTCTATTTTCAAAATTCTCTCTAATGAATATCTGTTAGTTTTATAATTAAAAAATTAAATGTGATTTTTAAAGTAAACACCCCTTACCTTAATAAAACCCCAGAGTCCACCAGCAGATGCTTCATCCTGCCCTCTGCCAATTCTAGGATCTTCTTGCTCCTCTGGAAAAGTGATGGCTGATGTGGTTCCAGTTCCCTGTGCCAGAGATGTCAAACCAGCTTGCTGAGTAATGGGAGTTGGCAAAATACCTAGTTAATGGCAAAAATGTCAATATATGTAATTTATTCCATAAACTATTTCCTATAAAAAGAAGATACAACATATGAGATGAGTAGTTCAAAACAGCTTTAATAATGTAACTATATACTCAGGCATTTCAACGCTGAGATATGAGCTCAAAGAATCACCTAAACCTTTATAAAATATACAATATTCCAAAGAAGAAATTTCTTTCCCTCTTCATAAGCTTACACAAAGTGCCCTGAAAATGGACAGAAAATATACATCCAAAAGTACTTCATGTTTGCCCTATGTAGCATTTGGATACAGACAGCTATAGTTTGAATCTCTTTAAAGCATAAAAATAACTGATATGAGCACTCAAGCCCATCATACAAAAAGCATGTAAAAATTAGTAAACATATCCATATACCCTATTTTAACTCAAAAAAAAATTCACATATACATACACATGGGTGTCATACTTGTACTCTTGAAAAAATTTTATTTTTAAGGTAGACAAGCCAAGTTGGATTATAAAATCACAACAAAATTGTTTCTTTTCCTAAAATGAGAAACAATAGGCAGAATATGACAGGATGAAGTTTTGATATTGCTTTCCAATAACCATTCCAGGGAAGTCGAAAAAGTAGGTGTAACTGACCTAGAAAATAAAATAGTCCAATTCCACTTATGGCACTTATGGCACATACACTTATTTGTTTTTGAACTTTTACCTGGCTAAATAAAACTACTCCCTGGACCATTCAGTCCTGATAATTTTTTAAGTAAAGCTTTAAAAAAAACTCTCAGACTTCACCTTGATGTTTCTCTATAACTGCACAAAATGTTAGGACAAAATTTTCAAATTCTGTCTGACATTCCACATATTAATCATGTACTAAGTTTTATATCATATAAAAATCATATATTAAGTTACATCAGCTTTATTTCAATAATTTAAATGAAAATAGGAAGCTCTGGAGATCAAGGAAAAGGGAATGAAACATTCATGCACGGTAACTGGACCCCTCATACACTGCTGGTGAGAAAGTAAAATGGTGCAGCTGCTTTGGAAAACAGTCTGGTAGTTGTTCAAAAGTCAGCAATTCTGACATGCACCCCAATGTTCACAGCACAGCACTATTTACAACAGCCAAGACATGGAAGCAACCTAAATGTCCATCAACATATGAATGGATATATATATATATATATACATATACAATGGAACATTACTCAGCCATAAAAAAGAATGAAATAATGCCATTTGCAGCAACATGGATGTACCTAGAGATTATCATACTAAGTGAAGTAAATCAGACAAAGACAAGTATCCACTTATATGTGGAATCTAAAAAATGGTGCAAATGAACTTATTTACAAAACAGAAATAGACTCACAGACATACAAAAAAACCTTATGGTTATCAAAGGAGAAGGAGGGGATAAATTAGGAGTTTGGGATTAACAGATACACACTACTATATATAAAACAGATAAACAACAAGGACCTACTGTATAGCACACGGAACTCTACTCAATATCTTGTAATAACCTATAATGGAAAAGAATCTGAAAAAGAATAGATATAGATATATGTATAACTGAATAACTATGCTGCACACCTGAAACTAACACAATGTTATAAAGCAACTATACTTCAATTAAAAAAAAAAAAAACCCTCCAGGAAAAAAAAAGTCAGCAATTCTGCACCTAGGTATAAACCCAAGGGAAATGAAAACATGTTCACATAAAACTTTGCACACAAAGGTTCATAAAATCAGTATTCACAATAGGCAAAAAGTGGAAACAACCCAACAGTGTATCAACTGATGAAATGAATAAACAAAACGTGGTATATCCATACAATGGAATATTATTCAGTCTTAAAAAGGAAGTTCTGACACATGCTACAACAGGATGAATCTTGAAAATATTACACTAAGTCACAAAAGACACATATTATGAGTCCATTTATATGAACTGTTCAAAATAAGCAAATTCATAGAAACAGAAAGTAGATTAGTGGTTCTGAGGGCCATGAGGTTTGGGAGGAAGTAGGGAGTGACAGCTAATAGGTATGGGGTTTCTTTTGGGGTGATTAAAAGGTTCTAAAATTGATTTTGGTGATGGCTGCACAACTCGATAGATACAGTAACAACTATTAAACTGTACACATGAAAGGGTTGAATTGTATGTGAATTATACCTCAATAAAGCTGTTTTAAAATAAATAAATAAAACATTCACCATAACCACTTGTTTCAAAGTATCAGTGAGAGAGAGAATTACCTGTCACCGGAGGTGCAGAAAAAGACGGCATCAGGGGTGTCTGGGGAGCTCTTCCTGCATGTCCTCGTGTAATGTCATAGGCTGCGCCGACAGAGAATCCTGATGTGGGAGGACCCGAAGCGGGGGCAGATAAGAGAGTGTTTGGGGCAGAAGTGGAAGGTGGGAAGTGGGATAAAGGAGGGTTACTGAAGGCAGCAGCAGTTGGTGGAGAAACATGAGGTGGTGAAGAGGTAATGAGTGGAGGACCAGAAGGAACTGGCGAAGGAGGCACAAAGGGCAAGGGTGGCGAAGGCCTCACAGGAGGCAGGGACTGCTGAGGGGTGGAGTACGTGTGTGGCGGCAGGGGCTGCACAGAGGACACGCTTGGAGAAGAGAAAGCGCTGGCTGCAGCTAGAAAAAGGAGGGCAGGAAAAAAATGCGTCAGTGAAATGTTTTTTACTTCGTTTTCAAAGTGTCTCATTACTGTCTTCTTGGAAAATTTTACAATTTAACAGACCCTATCCCAAGAGTTATTTTTAAATGTGTGATTTGAAATATACAACTATGACTGAGTGCAAATGACTTTCAACTCCCGTCAGTAAAAGCAGCAGCTATGTAAAATTAAGTTATGGTATTGCAGACCTTTGTGTTTTTGTTTGTTTTGATGTGCTTTTAATAAAATAAAGCCGTTTTTCATCCCTGCTGATATGAGCATAAAACCTCACAATTTAAGGCTCAAACTTTGGTCAGAAGGTTAATCACCACAAAGTCACAGAACATTAGACAAAGCTAACACATAGTTTTTAGGATATCTCTGTCATAACAAAGATGATTTCTAGTCAGTATGAACATAAAGAACGAAAGTTAAGATAAAGCAAAACATATGTTTTCTGTCTTCGGGCTTAAATTAAAAAAGGCTATCTCCCTTCATCCTGGCAAAGATTACAGAATTTTTAATATACAGGCACACCTCATTTTATTTTGCTCCGCTTTACAAATTGAAGGGTTGTGGCAACCCTTGTGTCAAGCAAGTCTATCAGCACCATTTTTCCCAACAGCATTTGTTCTTCGTGTCTCTGTATGACATTTTGGTAACTCTCACAACATTTCAAACTTTTTCATTATTATTATATTTGTTACGGTGATCCGTGATCTTTGATGTTACTAATGCAAAAAGATTACAACTCACTAAAAGCTCAGATGATGATCAGCATTTTAAGCAATACTTTAGCAAAGTTTTCACTTAAGGTATGTACATTCTTTTTTTAGACATAATATATTGCACACTTAATAGACTACAGTATAGTGTAACCATAATTTTTATATGCACTGGGAAACAAAAGAATTCATGTGACTCACTTTATTGCAATATTCACTTTATTGTAGTGGTCTGGAACTGAACTCACAGTATCTCTGAGGTCTGCCTCTATGCTTTTTTTAAATGACTCTGAGAAAAGATGACAGTATCTTGACTATCCTCAAAACATACTGACGCTAGACAACGGCATGTACCTAAAGGGGCTGGGGGGGAAGACGGCTGTGCCGCTGCGGCAGCTACAGCCAGTCCCGCTGAACTTGGTGGAGGAGTCCCAGGTGGTGTTGTCTCTATTCCACTCTCTTCCATCATTTTTCTTCAATTACGGTAAAACTGCAAAAATATTAAAATGTAATAAATATTACACAGTAATAAAAAGTATATTTTTAAACCTTGTATACTTAGAGAATAGTTTTTTAAAATAATCAACAGACAGATGTCTGTCTTTACTGTTTATAATGCCACTTATCTCCAGGTGAAGGGTTTGTCAAAATTCCTAAGAAAATAGTCTGTGAGAATATTTAATGTGCAAACAATCTGAGACATTTTCATACACCTAACTCCATTACTGAGAAATAATTTTACGTTAACTAAGTAATTAATTACCCAATATATTTCAAACAGTAAATTACTAATTTAATTTCTGCCACATGAATGCATGGTAGATTTATATCTAGATTCCAGTCACTATTACTTTTAAAATAAAAATAAATTACTTAAAGTAATCTTGAAACACTTCCTCTCTCCTCATTAAGCAGTGTATGCGGGCTACTCCTGTTAACAGTAAAAAAAAAATTTTTTTACTGTGCTCGATTCCCAGGTTTTCTTAGTTTACATTCTAAAATGTGCCCCATAATGGCTAAATGATATGTTTCGGGTTTTAGAAAAGTTAACTGTAGCAAAAATGCCACTAGATAGCATTTCGACCTAACAGTCAAAAATGGGTTACAAAATGTGGGGAAATTTCCTTAAAAATTACAAATTTTCAAGCCTGCCTCAAGTATAAAATCAAAACTTCTAAACCTACCAAATAAGTTTTTGAAGTTTTTACTCATTTAACAAATATTCAGTGACGGTCAACCACTTGCCAAGCACTGTACTGGCGCCTCTGGAAATACAGTGTAAGCAAAACAAACGGGATACTTAAAGTCCAGTCCGGGAGACAGTCAAACAATAAGAGCAACATAACAATGAACCACAGCCTGAATGATGTGCTCTGAGAGCAAGAACAATTCTGCTCGCTGGGAATACGGTTTTGACTTGCGGACAGAAAAGGGTTCCCCAAGGAAGTCACATATAAGCTGAGATCTGAGGGACGATCAGAATTTAATTAGGCAAGGGAAAGGAGCTAAAGAGGGCACATGCCAGAAAAAGTGAATATAGAGAAGGTATAAAGGCCCTGGAAGGTTGAGGGACATTGACACATTCAAGAAAACGCATGCAGCAAAAAGCAGAAAGGAATAATGAGGACCGGAGACACGGACAGGAGCTCAGACTGTGCTGAGACGTATAAGCCAAATTAAAGAGTTGGGTTTTTTAAGAACAGAAAGTCACTGTGGGACATTCAAACTGGGAATGACATATTGGGTCTTTCCACTTTTTTGAAGAAATTTCAGATTCACAAGAAGATGCCAAAATAGAGCAGACTTCATGAATACCTTAAACCCAGTTCCTGCCGATGATGGCATCCTACGTAACTAGACTACGGTGATAAAACCCAGGAAATTAACATTGGTACAATGCGAGTAACTGAACTACAGACCTCATTTGGATTTCACCTGTTTTTACATTCTCATGTGTGTGTGTGTGTGTAGTTCTATGAAGTTTCATCATATGCACTGACTCATGTAGCTACCACCACAATCAGGACACAGAACTGTTCCATCACCCCAAAGAAACTCCCACATGCTGCTCCTTGGTCACACCCTCTCATCAACCATAAGCTCTGGCAACCAACTGTTCTCTACCATTTTCTCATTTCATGAATGTTACAGAAATAGAATCATACAGCACACAACTTTTTGAGATTGGTTTTTTTCACTCAACAGAATGCTCTTAAGATCCATCCAAGTTGTTGGATATATCAATGGTTGGTTCTTTATTGCTGAAGAGTATTCCATTTTATAGTTGTACCACTGTTTGCTTGTCCATTTATTTGTTGAAGGACATTTAGGCTGATTCCAGCTTTTGGCAATTCATATTTGTGTTTTGGAAAAATTCCTCTGACCACAGTATGCAGTCTGTGCCATAGGGCAGTCAGAGTAGATGCAGAGAGACAATTAAGAAGGATATAGAAGTAGTTCAAATAACATCCTAGGTTAGTGATTCTCAAATGGGGAGTGGAGGAGGGTGATTCTGCCCCTCTCCCCCCCAAGGGTCATTTGGCAATGTCTGGAGACATATTTGGTTGTCAGAACTAGGGGGTATTACTGGCATCTAGTAGGTAAAGGCTGGGGATACTGCTAAAAATCCTACAATGCACAGGATGGCCCCCACAAGAAAGAGTTATCTGGCCCCAGACTAAGGTGATGATAGTGGAGATGGAGAGAGTGGATAGACTCAAGAAATGTTTAGGTGGTTAACACTCAGTGATAGACTGGATATGGGGTCCAGGAGGGGGAGAGGCATGACTTGCACAACTGGAGAGATAGTGGTGCCATTCAGTAAGACGGGGAACACTGGAGGAGGTCAAGATGTATGTCTGACATCTTGGGAGAGGAGGGATTATGCAGTATTTAATACTGGACATGCTAAGTTCAAGCTCCTTGAAACGTCCAAGTACCGTTGACTTGGTCTGCAGCTCAGAAACCACAAAAATGTGGTCTTCATCAGTTTACTGATAGTCTCTAAAGTCATGTGCTGAAAAGAGATTATCTGAGAACACCAAGAGAAAAAAGAAGATGGCCCAACGAACCCTTGAAGAAGAGCCCAGGAGAAAAAAAAAAGCCTGCAGAGAAGAATGAAAGACCAGAAAGATAGGAAGAAAACCAGGAGGCTGCGGTGTCCAAAAGCCAGAGTGTTTCAAGGTAGGAATGGGCAACAGTATCAAATGCTACAGAAAAGACAAATAGGATGATATATGAAAAAGTCAATGGATTTACCAAACTGGAGATAAAACTTAGTGAGAGCCGTTTCCATAGAAGGAGTGGGGCTAGAAGCCAATTTCAACTGGACTGAGGTGTGAGGTGAAGCAAATATGTACAACACTTTCAAAAAGTTTTGTTTTGAATGTAGAGGAAAGATCTATGGCAGTAAGTAGAAAACAGGTATCCAGGGAAGCAAAATCCTTTCATTCAATACCTACAGACGAAGATAATCAGGGACAGAATGACCTTCTGGGGACTTTATCACTCCCTGACAAAGCTACCTCTTTTCTTCATCTCATTTTTCCACTGGTTATTCATCTTCCTCCTACAGATGCTACCAATTCTCATAGTAATTAGTAGAAGGCATATTTAAACATAAATATTAATGAATGCATTTGCAAAAGAACCTGTACAATGAATACAACCCATAAAATGGAATAATTGGTCAATTTCTTTCTGTCTTTAAAAGCCATACTATTTGAGAATTGGCTTAATGACAATATTGGGTAAATTTTGGATGCATAAACATAATACCTTCTACTAAAGAAAAGCTCTTGTGATAAAAGTAACAGCAAAGTGTCAGAGTTGGTAAAGGTTCTAGTGCTCATTCTCGACACAAAAAGTATATTAATGTATCAGCATTAAAGAAAAAGTGATGGAAATGGCTTGGAAAATTGAGTCCTCAGTCTCTGGACCGACCCTGATCTTCCAATTTGCTTGTGTCTTGGTTCTTCAGTTAAAAAGTACGTGGCTACTTATAAAGATACAAGAAATGGAATAATGAAGGTTTGATAAACGTAAAAGCTCGTTAAAAGCGATTATTATTGTTGATTACCGGTTCAAAAGATAGTCTCTATTACCCTTTAGTGAGCACTGCTGCAGGAAGGTCTGAGTTTTGTCTCTGTATTCCCACTTCTTATCCCAAAATAACTTCCATAAATGTTCACTGACAAAATAGCAGCTGTACAGGGAAAAGACTGGAATGCCAAAATGTGTCACGTTCGCAGAAATGTACATGTTGTCTCTTAAAATAACTACTTCGAATGACAAAAACTCTCTTGGATTGGACAAATTCTGCCAATCTAGAGCACGGGCTATCCGGCAAACTTGCCCGAAGCAGTTCCCAGGAACGAACAAAGAGACGGCAGAGTGCAAAAGCCCTCTGGAGCGGCGCTAGGCACCGATGGGGGAACCCACGGGAAAGGAAGCTACATCCCATTGCCCGTCCCCATTTGTTGACCTAGGAGTCTCCCAGGCGGTAGCCGCCTCCCCACAAGCTCTGCCACGTCTCCAGGCAGGGCTGGGCCGAGCTAAGGTCAATGGGCTCCTGCCTCGTTCTCTCCCCTCCGGCGAGCGCGGTGGAAGGTGGAGCCAAACAGCCCGGGGCGCCGGCGTCGGTCCCGGAACTGGAGCAAAGTGCCGGATAAGACCCCCGGGCCGCACCCACCGTGTAAGCCACGGCGGGAACGGCTTGCCTCTCGAGGCGCACCCTGAACCCTGCATGCACCCACGGCCCGCGCCCGGACTGCACGACGGCAGAGCTCCCAAACTACCCTAGCTCTCGGGGCGCCTGCCGGCCCGCCCACCTCGCACCACGGCGCCCCTGGGAGCCGGTTTGGGAGCCCGCGTCCCATCCGGCCGCCCGCATACACCCGCGTTACTGCCAGGCTGACACTCACCTGCGGGCCGGAAAGAGTGTCTGCGTGGCAGTGAAGAGTGGGAATTAGAAAGGCTGAGCTGCAGGACAACGAGAAGACGACCAAGATGCAGGAAAGAGCTAGCCGCGCGCACCCCCGCCTCCAAGATGGCCACCGTAGGTGCACGTCCCTGCGCTGCCACGTCGTCCGCGCGCCGCCCCGCCCCGCCCCTGCGCCGCCCCGCCCCGCCCCTGCGCCGCCCCGCCCCGCCCCTGCGCCGCCCCGCCCCTGCCCCGCCCCGCGCTCCGCCCCGTCTCGCTCGCCCGGAGCCCCGACCCGTGGCCGCAAATTAAACCTGCTGGAGTACTTGGGGCCAAAGATCCTCCTTTCCGTAGGGCTGGGTGCTTCCCAGCTCTAGGAGCATTCTCTAGCAGGACTGCCCAACTTTCCACGCCGCAACCTCCGTACGCGAGAATGGAACCCTTGTTACCGGGTGTAGCTCACTTACTCTGTGCCGTGTCCGCCCACGGGGATGACGGTGAACCAGCCCGGGTCGTCCAGTCCAGTCCCCGCCTCCAGGAAGGACCTCGCTCCAGAAACAGGAGACTTATCCTATGTATTTTCAAAGATTTCCAGATAATAGCGGTTGCATCAAGCAGGAGAGATATAACGGTGGCAGCTACCATACTGATTTCCCCCCCAAAGTTCGTGTATTACACATTCTTTTTTTTTTTTAATGGAAAACCAAAGATTATCCACTTTCTTAACCTTACGTGCTGCACTTAAAACAGTTCCTGAAAGTCGGTGCTCAATAATGTACACTAAATCAATGAATAGAGTGCAATGGAGGAATATAAAGAATTTGCTATCAGAAGTCCCGTTTAGGTCCAGGAGTGCCCTAATGCCACTTGAGCAGTCATGGGACCTTGTACAGGTCACTTATTCTCCCTAAGTCTCCATATTCCATCTGTAAGATAGGAATAATATTGTTTGCCATCTCTAATCAAGCAGGTAACAGAGTTAAAATAAGACATACGAAAGCACTTTTTAAACTAAGCGGTAAACACATGAAAAACTTGTTTTTATTGTTCCCAAATTCCTTCAGGAACTCATTTGTAGATTTAGCATTAATATCCCGGACTTGACAGCTGAAAGCATTTAAAAATACCAATACCTCACTGAAGTGTTAATACTATTTAACTATGCCCTAACTTCAGACAAAATGATTTGCAGCTGCAGTGGGTTGTTCCCTTTGGCAGTGACTCTTATCCCACCCACTGAGAATGTGTGTAGATGGCTGTCTAGGTTACTCTCCAGAAAGTGCTGTTTGGGTTGGTGTTGAAAATAGTTACCATCTCTATCCTCTTTGGTCTACACCCTTAATAGCTATAAGAACTGTTGCTTTCTTCATTCATTCAACAAATATTTATTAGTGGCTGCAATGTGCTGAGCGTCAGTACTGGAAATGTAGCAATGAACAAGACAGACAAGATCCTTACACTGAGGGAGAGGCAGATCTTCTCACAGGAGAGGCAGGCTATGAGCAGGAAAATAAACGAACTAAGTACTGTTTGTGATGGGCACTTTGAGGAAAGTCAATAGGGTGATTATTATTGACAGTAATTGGGGTAGGCCACTTTGGATAGGACAGATGTGCAAGGCTTCTCTGAGGAGGTGCGATTTGAGCAGAGATCATAAAGAAGCAGCCCTGTGGTTCTCTGAACAGAAGGAAGAGCATGCAAAGGCTCTGAGGGTGGGTGACTGGCACATTTGCAGAACAAGAAGGAAATCGGGACTGAGAGGGTGGTAAGAAATGAGGTCAGAGAGATAGCTGGGCCAAATCGTAGCCAGCCTTGTAGGCCATCTTACGGCCTTTGGGTTATATTCTGAGAGAAATGAGAAGCAGGTGGAAGGTTTTGAGCAGAGGAGGGACAAGACTTGACTTCAGTTTTAAATCATTCTGATTGCTGTGTGGACTGTAGGCAGGTGCAAAGACTAAAGCAGAGTGATCATAATGAGGTGATGGTGCCTTAGAGTAACTAATGGGATGAGGGCAGAGCGGGTACATGGTGTGGACATATTTTGAAGGTTAAGCTGTCATGATTTACTGATCGATTGGATGTGGCTGTATTAGTTTCCTAAGACTGCCAAAAAAAATTACCGCAACTGGTTGGCTAAAAGCAACATAAATTTATTCTCACACAGTTCTAGAGAACAGAAGTCCAAACTCAAGGGTCAGCAGGGCCTCTCTGAAGGCTCTAGGACAGCATCCTTCCTTGCCTCTTCTAGCTTCAGGGGAGCCAGATGTTCTTTGGCTTGTGCCAGCCTAACTTCAATTTCTGCCTTTAGTTCCACATGGCCTCCTCTCCTGTGTCTCTGTGTCTCAAATCTCCCTCTGCCTTTCTTTTATAAACATGCCTGTCACTGCATTTAGGGCCCACCCTAAATCCACAATAATCTCATCTCAAGATCCTTGAGGATCTAGACCCTATTTCTAAATAAGGTCCTATTCACAAGTTCCAGGTGGACGCATCTTTTTGTGAAGAACACTGTTCTACCCACTTACGTGGGTCATGAGAAACAGGAGTCAACCAAATAAGCAGGATTATAAAATAGGTTTTGAAGTTAACCTTGAATTGCATTTATAAATTGATTTACTCATCACGTCTCATTTAAATTTCAAAACAACTTTGTGTGGCAGGTATTATTATTATTCCAATGTAAGAAATAAGAAAACTAAGGCTCTGAGAATTGTGTGTAGGCCTGGAATTAGAACCCAGAATTCTTCAGCTATACCCCAGATTCTTGCCTGCTTTTGGGGTGGTGGGGTAAGAAGATATGTTCTTAGACGGAGGGCACTGAGGGGAGTCAATGGAAGATTATAGCTTAATGACAGACCTACTAAGGTTTTTTGGTTTTAGCTAGCAGAACTCATCAAATTTTTTTGTATAGGAAGTTTCTAACACATAATAGAGTTCATTTCTGAGCTACAGTGCTATAGTGGAATGTTGCTTTTATTGCTCAAAGCCAGAGGCAAACAAAACTATTTCTCACTTGAGGCTTTTTTCAGCTCAATTCGTAGTTAATAGATTATTCTTAAATAGTCTTAAAACAGTCCATAAATTCTGTACTATTCATATGAATATTGATGTGTTTATCTGCAGGTGGAGAGGAGACCAGGCTGAGGCTCTGAGCATCTCCAGCATAACCGGGACTAGAGGCAGAGCTGAATCCGATTGAGAGACCATGGGCTCTGCTGAGAGAACAGTCAGTGAGTTATACAACCAGGAAGGACACATCAGCAGATGTGTCAAGGGTACCGGCTCATGCATAGAGATCAGGGGCTCATACCCACATCCAACTCCTGCAAAGAGGAGATGTAAGTTCCTTTGGCACCTAGGAAGGAGGAGGGTGGTTGTCCCAAACACTGCATGGGACATACCTGTACTAAGAAATTATTCATTGCTTATCTGGAATTCAACTTTAGGAGGAAAGCAAGCCATGACTGAGAGTCTGAGAGGCAATGTAGTGTAGATTAGGACACAGATATTGGTACCAGGTGCCCTGGATTTGAATCCTGACTCTACACCTGCTAGGTCAACAGCTAGCCTTGGGCATGTCACTTAAACTCACTGTGTCTTGATTTTTTCACCTATAGAATGAGAATTATACTAATACTTACCTCATAGTTTTGTTGTTGTTGTTTTTTGGTTTTTGTTTTTTTTTTAATTTATTTTATTTTTGGCTGCATAGGTCTTCGTTGCTGCGTGTGGGCTTTCTCTAGTTGTGGCGCGCAGGGGCTACTCTTCGTTGTGGTGTGAGGGCTTCTTATTGTGGTGGCTTCTCTTGTTGTGGAGCAGGGACTCTAGGTGCGTGGGCTTCAGTAGCTGTGGCACGCGGGCTCCGTAGTTGTGGCGCACAGGCTTAGTTGCTCCGTGGCATGTGGGATCTTCCTGGACCAGGGCCCGAACCCGTGTCCCCTGCATTGGCAGGCGGATTCTTAACCACTGCACCACCAGGGAAGCCCCTTACCTCATAGTTTTTTTACTTGTGGATTGAATAACTTAATATGTGTGAAGTGCTTAGAACAGTGCCTAAATCACAGTATTCTCTAGATAAGTGTTAGAGGTAATAGTCTCTATATATTCTTTGACTTTTAAATTGCCTAAATATTCACCTGACAATGACTGTTTTAAACCAAAAAGATTTTTATTTAGGTGAGTCTGAGTTGTAATTTCCAAATAAAGTTTTTATATGCTTCTTTGTTTGTTTTCAACGACAGAAAATTTAGTTTAGTTTTAAACAGAGTGACTCAACCTCTTGATTTGCCCAGGACACTCCCAATTTACTGCCATATTCTCACTCTCAAAAGTGTTCCAATTTGGACAATAAATCTTGTGCTCATCCTAGTTACAGAGATATTAAGGAGTTACTCTCTTTGCACATGTGAGTTACAGTGTGGAAATGTCAGTACCTGCTCCTTGCCTGAACACACATAATCATCATTACCAGAGTCCACTGCAGTTTGCTTCAAAAAACTAACTTATCTTTCTAAAATATGCATTTATAAAAACACTCTGACTCCTCATTGCCTGCATGGTAAATTCTTAAAAACTCAACTTATCCTTATTTTCTAGACTCTTCTCCTCTTCCTACATCTTCCTCCATATTCTCCAGGCACCAGCCTCAAGGATATGCCCCCTCCTGAAACCACGTGCCTTTGTTCTGATCAGTTCCTCTGCCTGAAATGCCTTTTCTCTTTCCACCAAATGAGGAATCCTCATTTTTCAAGGACCAGCTCAAAGTTTTCTTCCATTATAAACCTTCGTGCATTGCATTTTTGTTGATTTCGTCTATAGTCACTGTTCATTTATAAGCTCCTTGATGGCAATAACTTTGTCTTTAAAATCCCAATATATTCAAATGTTTACATAGAGTGACATGTTATCTGCAGAAAGTGACATTTTTACTTCTTCTTTTCCAACGTGGATTCCTTTTATTTCTTTTTCTTCTCTGATTGCCGTGGCTAGGACTTCCAAAACTATGTTGAATAAAAGTGGCGAGAGTGAACATCCTTATCTTGTTCCTGACCTTAGAGGAAAGGCTTTCAGTTTTTCACCATTGAAAATAATGTTTGCTGTGAGTTTGTCATATATGGCCTTTATTATGTTGAGGTATGTTCCCTCTATGTCCACTTTCTGGAGAGTTTTTATCATAAATGGGTGTTAAAGTTTGTCAAAAACTTTTTCTGCATCTATTGAGATGATCATATGGTTTTTATCCTTCCGCTTGTTAATGTGGTGTATCACATTGATTGATTTCCATATGTTGAAGAATCCTGTATCCCTGGGATAAATCATGGTTTATGATCCTTTTAATGTGTTGTTGGATTTGGTTTGCTAGTATTTTGTTGAGGATTTTTGCATCTATGTTCATCAGTGATATTGGCCTGTAATTTTCTTTTTTGTGTGTGATATCTTTGTCTGGTTTTGGTTTCAGGGTGATGGTGGCCTCGTAGAGTGAGCGTGGAAGTGTTCCTTCCTCTGCAATTTTTTGGAAGAGTTTCAGAATGTTAGGTGTTAAACCCCCAACAGCCAAAGCAATCTTGAGAAAGGAAAACAGAGCTGGAGGAATCAGGCTCCCTGACTTCAGACTATACTATTTTGATGACTGTAGCTTTGTAGTATGTATGGCACTGGCACAAAAACAGAAATATAGATCAATGGAACAGGATAGAAAGTCCAGAGATAAACCCACGCACCTATGGTCACCTAATCTATGATAAAAGAGGCAAGAATATACAATGGAGAAAAGACAGTCTCTTCAATAAGTGGTGCTGGGAAAACTGGACAGCTACATGTAAAAGAATGAAATCAGAACATTCTATAACACCATACACAAAAATAAACTCAACATAGGTTAAAGACCTAAATGTAAGGCTGGATACTATAAAACTTTTAGAGGAAAACATAGGTAGAACACTTTAACATAAATTGCAGCAAGATCTTTTTCGATCCACCTCCTAGAGTAATGAAAATAAAAACAAAAATAAACAAATGGGACCTAATTAAACCTAAAAGCTTTTGCACAGAAGAGGAAACCATAAACAAAACAAAAAGACAACCCTCAGAATGGGAGAAAATATTTGCAAACAAATCAATTGACAAGGGATTAATCTCCAAAACAGAAACAGCTCATGCAGCTCAATATCAAAAAAACAAACAACCCTATCAAAAAATGGGTGGAAGATCTAAATAGACATTTCTCCAAAGAATACATACAAGTGGCTAAAAAGCACATGAAAAGATGCTCAACATCACTAATTATTAGAGAAATGAAAATCAAAACTATAATGAGGTATCACCTCATGCCAGTCAGAATGGCCATCATCAAAAAATCTACAAGCAAGAAAGACAAATATCATATGATATCGCTTATATGTGGAATCTAAAAAAAAAAATGGTACAAATGAACTTATATACAAAACAAAAATAGAGTTACAGATGTAGAAAACACACTTATGGTTACCAGGCAGTAAGGGGGGGGAGGGATAAATTGGGAGATTGGGATGGATGTATACACACTACTATATATAAAATAGATAAGTAATAAAGACATACTGTATAGCACAGAGAACTCTACTCAATACTCTGTAATGGCCTATATGGGAAAAGAATCTAAAAAAGAGTGGATATATGTATATGGATACATATAACTGATTCAGTTTGCTGTACAGCAGAAACTAACACAACATTGTAAATCAACTAGACTCCAATAAAAAATTTTTTAAAAAACCCTACAAACAGTAAATGCTGGAGAGGGTGTGGAGAAAAGGGAACCTCCTACACTGTTGGTGGGAATGTAAATTGGTACAGCCACTGTGGAGAACAGTATGGAGGTTCCTTTAAAAACTAAAAATAGAGCTACCGTATGATCCAGCAATCCCACTCCTGGGCATATATCCAGAAAAACCATAATTCGAAAAGGCACATGTACCCCAATGTTCATTGCAACACTATGTACAATAGCCAGGACATGGAAGCAACCTAAATGTCCATCTACAGATGTATGGATAAAGAAGATGTGGCACATATATACAATGGAATATTACTCAGCCGTAAATAAAGAACGAAATAATGCCATTTGCAGCAACTTGGATGGACCCCGAGATTATCATACTAAGTGAAGTAAGTCAGACAAAGGAAGACAAACATCATATGATATCGCTTATATGTGGACTCTAAAAAAATGGTACAAACGAACCTATTTACAAAACAGAAATAGAGTTACAGATGTAGAAAACAAACTTATGGTAAGAGGGGGAGGGATAAATTGGGAGATTGGGATTGACATATACACACTACTATATATAAAATAGATAACTAATAAGGACCTGCTGTATAGCACAGGGAACTCTACTCAGTACTCTTTAATGACCTATATGGGAATAGAATCTAAAAAAGAGTGGATATATGTATATGTATAACTGATTCACTTTGCTGTACAGCAGCAACTAACACAACATTGTAAATCAACTATAATCCAATAAAAATTAATTTAAAAAACAAATGTTTATATAGAGTGAGTATTCTATGAACTTTTTTGAATTGATTTGAACTTTCTATGAAGATCCATGTGTAGTACACACATTGCAAAAAGTACTTATAATCATCTTTTTTTCTCCCTTAAATATGATTTTGCTAAAAATAATCATGTAGGTGGCTGAGCAAATATGCTTCCTTTGGAAAATTTGAAATTTTACTTTGAACAAGAACCCATGCAACTGAAATGAGTTCTCTGCCAAAAACAAGAACAAAAACAAAAAACACACTGATAATATGCAGTAACATATTACAAAGGATTCTAATTTTTTTCTAGACTTTTTTTTTCTTACAAAGTTTAGTTTGCATAATTTTAACTAAGTGTTCCTGAAGCATAATAACTCCTAAATATTTATACCTGTAGTATTGATTCTCAAGTCTTTGGATTTACAGAACACTCCACTTTTCCCCTCTAGGTTTTACATCATAGTTTAGAAAAGAAAAGGAAATATAACACAGTTGTTCTTACAAGCACATTCATTTTCAAGCAATGTTTAAAACGCAGAACTTGTATTCATTCTTTTGGCAATTCAGCATTTTCTCTAAGGCTTAGAATTGAAATTTTGGGAAGACAGCCTAGGAGATTAATGACTCCAGCTCACATACCACATACCAACCCAACTGCATGTACACAACCATTTGGTGTCTTCCCACTTGCACTTCTCTTAGAACTGCTGCTGAGCAGGTCATCAGGATAAGGTGGAAAATGCACTAGCTTAGAAATCTAATACTGCCATTAATTAGCAGTGCAACTCTGGAGTTACCTTCTCTGCGCTTCAATTTCTTCCCCTGACAAGTAAAGGACAGCTAAGTGATTTCTGTACTGGATGTTAATTATGGTTGGCTTCCTAACAACACAAGAAAAGAAACTGATAAGACATTGTACTTACCAACATAGATGAAAAGTCCTAGATGAAATGTTAGAAGATGGAATTGAGGAGGATACAATGATGATGATGATGATGATGATGATATTGATATACATTGTGATTAACTAGGTTTTTTCCACCAGGAATGCAAGAGTGGTTCCATTTCAGAAGAATGTACTGATGATTTAATAAATTTTAAAAGAAAATGAATCTGATAACACCCATAGATACGGAAAAAAGCACTTGATAAAGTTCAACTCTTATTCATGATAACTCTTGGTTAACTAGAATTAGAAGGCATCTTTAACCTGATAAAGGGCATCTGCAAAATAGCACAGAAGATATCATAGTTAATGGTGAGCTATTAGAAGATTTTACTTAAAGTAAGTAATAATGGAAAAAGAGATTAAAATTTTTAACAGGGAAAGTAAAAACCAATACTGTTCTCATCTGCAGTAAAACTTCCTATTGAAATGATCCAGTACTTATTCCTTGCACCCCTTTTTCCAATTTTTAGTTACTAGTCCATGGCTTTAAACAACATCTATATTCCAGAGATTCCCCCATTTATATGTCCAACCATAAATTCTCTCCTAAACTCTAAACTATTTAATAGCTTTAACTTGGTGTCTCATCAGGAGGCTAATTAAAACTCTTGATGTTTCCAAAATAACCCCACTCCACTTACACTCTTCCTGCTCAGTGAATGGCAATTCTGCTTTTCCATTTGCTCTGGTAAAAAAAACACCTTGGATCAGAGTCAACATCAACAGTGGTAAGTCATGTTGATAGAATCTGCCCTCGATATGATGTGATGAAAATGGCACTTTGCTCTGTAGTCTTCCACCCCAAGACCCATAATCCTGACGGATGCTGAGAATAAAGATATATCCTACAACATCCCTGACCACTATTCCTCAGAACTGTCAGGCTCATCAAAAGTAAGGAAAGTCTGAGAAACTATTACAGTCAAGAGGAGTCTAAGGAGACAACGCCAACTAAATGTAATGTGGTGCGGAAACAAAGGCCACCCAAAGGAGAACAAGAAAAGGCTCTTTACTCAGAGCTTGCAAGGGAGTCAGCCATCACCACTTCTGTTTGGCAGAGACTCAAAGGCAGGCAGTGGGGTAGGAAAGCTTTTAGGGGAAAGAAGGGAAGGCTTCAGGTATGCCCTGATTAGAGGCTGTGGCATAAGGAAGCTGTAGGTGAGCTATCTAGAAGCCCAACATTCTATGTGATTGGTTAGGAGGACATATTTGGCTTTCTCTGGTTGGTCCTAAACTGGAAGCTGTCAGTTATTAATCAACTCTTGGCCATTTGGGGCTGATTGCTGCAGGGGTTACTATTTGGCTTCCTGGGCAGGTTGCTATAGGTTGCAGGTCAGAGTTCTATTTTTATATGTGGTCTGGCCGTTGTCCGTTTTTATATTCAGTCTCTCAGAAGTATCCTGGATGAGATCTTGGAACTGAAAAAGGACATTAGGTAAAAACTAAGGAAATCCAAATAAAAGCATGACTTTAGTTAGTAATATAACAGTATTGGTTCATTAATTGTGACAAAGGCACCATACTGATGTAAGATGTTTTAGTGACAGAGGAAACTGGGTGTGGGGTATAACGGAACTCTGTACTATCTTCTTAATTTTTCTGTGAATCTAAAACTGTTCTGAAAACTAAAGTTTGTTTAAAAACAACAACACCTTAGAGATATCCTTGACTCCTCCCTTCCCTCACCCTCCACATCCAATCCTTTCGCAAATTCTTAGTATTGACCCCACCCCTCTGCTGTACTGGTGTCACCTTAGCCAACTTCATCACCTCTGCCTTGGAAATCTTCACTAGTTTCCTAAGGGCCCACCTGCTTCCACTCCAGGCTATGTGATACTTTTCCACAGAGCTTTACTGTGGTCTACAAAACAACGGAAAGCTTCAACAGGTTTGGGGGCCCGATGAATATGGTTGGTGGAGGAAGGAGAGCTGTCAAATCGTATTTCTAATGACTGGATCAAATACAGTCCCTATAAAAGTCAGAAGTTGGCTCTTTTCAGGGACTGGATCCTACAAGCATAACTCTGTCTTGCCTAGTAAGTATAAATTCAGATTTTTATTTCAGATGCTAAACATTTTTTAAAAGTTTGAGTCGATATGTTTTTTTCATTAGTAATGTATACACACAGTACAAAATTCAAAGTTACAGAAAAGTGTGTAATGCCAAGTTTCTCTCATAAGTCTTATACTCCAACCTCATTGTTCTTCTCCTTAGAGACAACCACTGCTCTGAATCTCACAAGCACATGTAATGCATACTCTTTTCCTTGTGTTTTTTACACAACTGGAAAGACACCATATATACTATATTATACCTCAGTGCTCGGTGTGTGAGTGTAAATGCTGCATGCACATGAGTGTACACACACTGGGACCCTTTGCTGCAGTGCTGCAATGCTTGCACCTGGATAAACGTCGAGCAACAAAATACAAAGAAACTATAAGGGACTAAAAATAACTGTGTGCAGCTGGGGAAAATTATGGACAACAAAATACAAGAAAGACCAAAAAGCCCAACTGCCACTTCTGAAGAGCCAGGAGCCAAAGCAGGGGGTCGGGAGCAAAAGCAGGGTACTGCGCATGCCCCCTGCACACAGCACCACAAAGGGGTGGGCAAACCATCTAATCCACTGCTCTGGCCTGACCCCTGGACACACTCCTACCCTCACCCCTTATAAGGAACAAACTCACCCCCACTCAGGGAGCGAGCAAGCAAGGGAACCTGTTATTTGTTCTCGCTCCCCCCAATAAAGCCTTGCTTGAATTTGTTGTCTGGCCTCTGATCAATTTCTACTGATTTAGGAGGCCAAGAACACTGGTCAGTTAACATACTTGGTGGCAACCACGAAGGGACAATTGTCCCCTTCCCAGGAGAGACTCTGGGCACCTCCAAGACCACTGAACGCAGATTCCCTGTGGGTAGCAAGTGGCCTCCTGAACCTCTTGTTTCAGCATCACCACGTTTGGTATGTCTGCCTACCTGGGTCCTGAGGGCCTTAGTACCCTCATTCAGGCAACGCTTTCACCCTCTCCTTTGTTCTTTTTTCCCTCACCATCCCTTTCCCTCTCCTGAAAACTCTCTACTTCTCCTCTCTGTCCTCTCCTACTTCTCTCCTATCCTTCAGAGAGAGTGGATGTTGGACAGCTACAGCATCACTCCTCTCAGCTTGTGAGACCTGCTCCCTCTGGCCGGCAATGGCTCACCTTGACAGGTGACAAGCAGAGGTGGGAGAGCCTTGCTTGACACTGTGTGGATCCTGGTCCAGCAGGCTCTCCCTGACCTGAGATTTAAGAGAGTGATAGAGGTTCAAACCTCATATCGTGTAGTGGCTGGAAGTCTGATCATCCCAATATTCTCAGCTTTATTTTCCTGCCACTAAGAGAAGTCCTGGTGGGAATGGGCTGAAGCAGCAGATTTCTATATACTGGTGTATGCCTGGGTGAGAGTCCCACAGATGACGTACAACTGACTGGTTTCCGGGCTTGATCACACCAGTGGGCAGTGGACAGGGTGCTCCCTCCTTCGCTGGCCCTTTCTGGAAGCACACAGGTTGGTGCCTGAATAGACACCCACAGGGGGCGGATTGAAACAGCAATCTCTCTCTTTCTGCCTCTTTCTCTTTTTCAGTCTTTTCTGTCCCTTCTCCCTTTACCTCTTCCTTGGTCCTCACCCTTACACTCCTATCTCCTTCATCCTGAAGACTCCTTGTTTGTGTCTTTAAGTTCTGTCATTGGTATCTTTGTTTGTGATGTAGTTTTGTCTGTCCAGCTGCTCCTGCAAGTCTCTGCTGACATCGTGGGGCACAGTGGAGTACTTAAGACTTGAAATACAAACACAGCTCACATTGCCTGCGACTCCAGCCTTGGTTTACTTAGTGGGATTTTAAAGAACAAAAAGGAAATGAGAGGGGCTTGCATCTCTCTCCTCTGCCTTTGCAATGTAACTATTCTGCCTGGGCTCTCAGGAACTACCTGATTCATCTGTAATCCCCCAGACTGAGGAAAAAAAAGGGCCATTTTTAATTCAAGTGGGAAAACTATGAGATCTCTAGTTCTGTAGAAATTGGCTTTTCTGGCTTAATTTTGTGGGTTTAATTAATACAGACCTGTCTTTAGAGTCATCAACATTAAGTACAATACAGTCATTGTACCTAAGATTACTGCAAGTCAATAAGTACATATTGTTTCTGTTATCAAATCTGTCAACAAGGAAAATTGCCTGATATTAAATTTTTAAGTAAATATAACTGGGATAAGAGCTTTTTGGTTAACTCTATAGGAATAATTATGTTTTGGAAATGTCCATCTAAAATAGTCTCTCCAAATTTTGGTAACTTGAAACTAAATTAAGTTAAATGATAGGAATCCATTGCATATCCAGACCATTTCAAGTAAAACGAAATATTGGAACATTAACTGCTAAGCAGGTCTAAATTTACTACTACCACTTTTGTTTTCTTGAAAGAGGGAAGCTAAAGATGTTTGGGTTTATTTGACACGTCTTGAGCCACATTAAGGAAAGAACTTGTGCTTTGGGAAGATACATGTTTCTAGAGGTTATGGGATATTCCAATCAGGGAATGCTAATATAAAAGACAGTTCATGGTTGCTTAAGGAAAGTAGGATGTGTGTTTTCAAAAAAGAAGGTATGAGGAATGGAAATATATTTTGTTAAAAGGAAAAAGGTGATTTTTTTGTCCTGGAGCTGGTTATTTCTGAATCGAAAGAATAAGGGACAGGATAATATGGCTACAGAGAGTTGCAGAAGGTTTGCGGAAAAGGAATATTGGGAAAAGAATTTTGTATGTGGTCAGGACTTTCTAAGGTTGGATTAATTTAATTAGCAAAATGGTTTTTATTAAGAGTAGGCTGATGCAAGACTGGATTTGGTTTCTCTCTCTCATAAGAGAACAAAGTTTTCCTGGAATGCTGCTTTTTATAACAGATCTTGTGAGTTCCTCTGCCTTTAAGTGATCTGTATTTACTTTTGAAATCTTTTTTCACCTTAGCTCAAGGCATAAGTACTGTTTCACAGCTACCTATGATCCTATCTGACCGGGTGTTTTAAAACTTTCTGAACTTTTTGACAGGCTTCCCAAATATCAAATTCTAATTAAAGTTCTTTTGACTTCCAGTTAACTTTGGGATGCTTCAAGGGGCCCCTGGAGCATCACAAAGAGAGATCCTAAACTAATTGGGTTCATTTGGTATGTTAAATTATATGGGACACGTTGTGAAAACTCACTGTTGCCTGTGTCAGATGGAATCATCAGGCTCTCCCCAATTTTATGATAGCCGCCAAACAGATAGGAGATAGCCGCCAATCTCACACCTTACTCTATGTCCAAAAAAAAAAATCCCCTGGGGGAATACTCCCACCTCTAGGCCCTCAGGTCCTGACCCCCGTGGCATTTTCCATTGCACCCAACTCCATTTCCTCCAGGAGTTCCTTTTTGCACCTCTAGGACCCTCTTCACTTCAGGCCTTGGCAGCCCAGACCCTGTTACAGGTTACATATTGGGCTGGCCACTTCCAAGCAGCCAACATCCTAGGTTTTATAGATGCTCAATCTCAAGAAATACCCCCAGCATAGGGAAAGATTATAGGACAAAAGCCTCCCGGTAAATGTTTCCAGGATGCCGGACATCATTTCTAGGAGCACTCTTTCTTGGTTGCAGGTTACTCAACATGGGAGGATCCTCTTCTAAGCCAGAAGAAGCACCTCTGAAGCATATCCTTAAAAATTGGAAATTTTTCAAAATAGATGTGCTGAAAAGGGAAAAACTTAAACTCTACTGTAACATTGCCTGGCCCTTATATAAGTCGGGGAATGGAGAAAAATGGCCTGAAAATAGGTCTCTAAATTATAATACCATCTTGCAATTGGATCTTTACTGTCACAAGATGGGAAAATGGACTGAGGTTCCCTACATTCAAGCGTTCATGGTCCTTTACCAAAACCCCGTTCTATGCGGCTCCTGTAATCAAAAGCCTGAGGAATCAGAAAACACTCCCGATGTTTTAGGTGATCCCCTTCTAACCTTCCCCAGCTCTCAGGAGGGAAACCAAGCCCCACCTACTTCCCTGGAGCCACCTACTTCTCCCGGTCCCTCTGACCAATCCCAAACTCTGCCTCCCTATGTCCCTTTATATCCTCTCTTGCCCCAGGAGGGAGAGACTAGTCCCTCCAGGGTAACTTGTAGTGGAACTTCCTGTCACCTAGGATCAGGTTCAAAGTTAGCCCCCATCTCTGCCCTACAAGGTCTTTACCCTCTTCGGGAAGTACCTGATGGGAATGGAGGGATTACTAGAGTGCATGTCCCCTTCTCAATGGGAGACTTAGGAATCTGTAAGGAGAAGTCTGACAGATTCACAGAGAACCCTGACAAGTTTAGGGACAAAGTTATCAGGCTGGGGTTGACATTCTCTCTCACCTGGCAGGACATCATGGTTATTCTAGCCCACTGCTGCACCCTGGATGAAAAGGAGCATATACTGAGAAAGGCCAGGGAATACACAGATGGCCTACTGGTCACCAATCCACACCGTCGACAATTTATCTGGCAGGTGGGGATGCAATCCCAGAACGTGACCTGCCCTGGGAATATGAAGATCTCCAGGCTAGGATGAGACATTACATTACTAGCCTATCAGAAGGAATGAAAAGGTGCATGGTGAAGCCTGTAAATTGCGATAAGGTCCAAGAGGTTACACAGGAAAAAGTGAAAACCCAGCAGTCTTCCTGAGCCGAGTGACAGAAGCATTCAGGAAGTACACCAATACAGACCCTAGGTCTGCGGAGGGGAGGACACTATTGGCCGTGCATTTTATCAGCCAGGCTACTCCTGATATCAGGAGAAAATTACAAAAGCTTGAGGCTGGGCTCCAAACCCCGTTGTCAACCTTGGTAGAGGAGGCCTTCAAGATCTATAACAACTGAGACTTAATGGAGGAGGTCAATAAGGATAAGAGGCTAATAAAGAAAACGCAGCTTTTGGCTGCTCTAATCCACCCACCACCTCGAGAGGACCCTGGAGGGCCAAGAAGGCTGGACAGACCACCAAAGAAGCTGCCTGGGCCTGAACCAATCTGCCTTTTGTCAGTGCCCCTCGAGGGGGCACTGGAGGGGAGAATGTCCTGAGCACCCTCCTGTGGGATACCCGAGGGGCAATGCCAGCTGGCCCCAGTTCCTTGCAAACCTCTCGGATGAGAGATGCCCGCACACTGACTGATGGGGCCCAAGCGCCTGCCCGGCTCCAAATCCCACTCGATCCATCCTCATCACTCCAGTGGCACCTCGGGTCACCCTCAATTTGGCAGGTAGGAAAACCAAATTTCTTGTAGACACTGGAGCCACCTGCTCTGTTCTGACTCGGTCAGCTGGCCCCCTCTCCAACCATGACGGTATTGTGGAGGGATTTGATGGACAGCCAAAGGCAGGGCGATTTACGTCTCCCCTTGCCTGCGGAATCAGGTCCATTATCATTACTCACTCTCTTTTGTATATGCCAGAATGCCCTGTCCCACTCCTCGGAAGAGATTTGCTAAATAAATTAGGAGCCAGTGTATTCTTAGGACAGGGTGAAGTCCAAGGAGATAGAGAATTCAAACAGAGAATGCATCGATTGATAGCCCCAGGTGACCCACCTGCTGGTCATCAAAATATTCCCCAAGACATCCCCCAAGAAATTAGAGAACCAGTAGATCCTGCATTTTGGGATACCTTGGTGCCAGGAAGGGTAAAACGTCTTCCCTCAGTAAAAGTAAGGTTAAGGCCTGGGGAAAAATACCCCTGGAAAAAACAATATCCATTAAAAGTCTGAGGCCCTGAGGGGAACCAACTGCTGCTCAGCAAATTCCTAAAACACGGACTCATTAGGCCCTGCCAATCCCTTTGCAACACCCCGATCCTCCCCGTTCAGAAGCATAATGGGGAGTATCGCTCTGTGCAAGACTTACAAGCAGCGCATGAGGCAGGCGTCCCTATTCACACATCGGTGCCAAATCCACACACCCTTGTCACCCAAGTGCCAGGGAGCATTCAGTATTTCTCTGTTTTGTACCTCAAAGATGCATTTTTCTGTATTCCCCTACATCCGGACTCTCAATACCCTTTTGCCTTTGAATGGAGGGACCCTGACACCCTGCAGGCTACCCAATATAGCTGGACAGTGCTTCCGCAGGGCTTTTGGGACAGCACCCATCTTTTTGGAAACGTGTTAGCAAGGGAACTGAGGGAACTGGGCCTTGAGAAGGGAACTCTGTTACAATATGTTGACAATTTGGGGCTTCCCTGGTGGAGCAGTGTTTAAGAATCTTCCTGCCAATGCAGGGGACACGGGTTCGAGCCCTGCTGGGAAGATCCCACATGCTGCGGAGCAACTAAGCCCGTGCACCACAACTACTGAGCCTGCGCTCTAGAGCCCGCGAGCCACAACGACTGAGACCACGTGCCACAACTACTGAAGCCCGCGCGCCTAGAGCCCATGCTCCGCAACAAGAAAAGAGAAGCCACCACAATGAGAAGCTCGTGCACCGCAGTGAAGAGTAGCCCCTGCTTGCCGCAACTAAAGAAAGCTGGTGCACAAAGACCCAACACAGCCATAAATAAATACATAAATAAATAAATTTATTTACTTTTAAAAATCTTAAAAAAAAAACCCAATATGTTGACAATTTATTGATAAGTAGTAAGACCAAAAAGATTCAGATCAAAATACTGTTAGGGTCCTAAGTTTTCTGGCAAAAAGGGGATATGAAGTCTCTCCAACCAAGGCTCAGATCTCACAGCAACGGGTTCAATATTTAGGATTTGTTTTGACCCCAGGGGCATCAGCCCTGGCCATAGATCGAAAAACAGCAATTACTGCATTACCATCTCCAACCACAAAGAGGCAACTCTGAGGCTTTCTTGGGATAGCTGGGTTCTATCGTATCTGGATTCCAAATTATGGCCTTATAGCAAAACCCCTATATGAGGCTCTAAAGGGAGATGAAAGGGAACCCCTTCAATGGAATAGGACCACCAGGGGCCTTTGAGACTCTCAAGACTGAGTTGAGTAAAGCACCAGCACTGGGGCTTCCAAATTTGGACAGCCCTTCACCCTATACATTCACGAGAGGTCAGGGAGAGCACTAGGGGTTCCAAAAGCTGGGAATAGATCAGAGACCAGTGGCTAACTTTCCAAAACAACTAGACTCAGTGTCCCTGGGATGGCCAAGCTGCCTGAGGGCAGTAGCAGCCACAGCCCTGTTGGTTAATGAGGCTTCCAAGCTTATCCTGGGACAACACTTAGATGTGTTAACCCCTCATCAGGTACAAAAGACATCATTGGTTAACTGGAGGATGGTTAACAAAATAGCAGGCCCTCCTAATGGACACCCCCGCCATTCACTTAAAGGTGTGCCAAACCCTGAACCCAGCAACTCTGCTTCCAGTGGCCAAGAGTGGAAGCTTAGTGCATCAGTGTATAGAGACCATAGAACAAACTTACTCCAGCAGGTCTGATCTTCTAGATGAGCCTCTTGACAGCCCTGAGGTCGAAGGTTTACTGATGGGAGCAGTTTTGTAGAAATGGGAACCCGAAAGGCAGGGTATGCCATAGTTAGTCTAGATGAAGTCATAGAAGCCAAGGCCCTTTCACCCCAGACATCAGCCCAGAAGGCTGAACTAATTGCATAAATGAGAGCTTTGCAATCAGGGAAGGATAAGAAATTAAATATTTTTACTGACTCTAAGTATGGGTTCCACATGCTATAAGCTCATGCCACCATTTGGAAAGAAAGAAGAATGTTAATCGCTAGAAATTCCCCCATAAAACACAGATTTGATTCTGGCTCTTTTAGAAGCAGTGCAGCTCCCGACCCAGGTGGCAGTAACCCACTGTAGGGGCCGTCAGAGGGATGGATCTTTTGTGAGCCAAGGGAACAGCAAAACCGATCAAATTGCAAAACAGGCAGCTCGACTGCAGGAGCCTGAGCAAGTTATAGCCCTAGTGGCTGGCCCCCCCGAGCTCCCTAGCCTTCCCCAGTATTCGCCACAGGAACAAGAAAATGCTGAGAAATGGGGCTATGAGAAAGGAAGCACAGGCTGGTATAAAAAGGAGGATAATGTTCTAATCCCTGAGGCCCAACAGTGGAAACTCACTAAGAGCTTACATGATGCCACCCACTATGGGAGGGATGCATTATGGGACTTGATGCAAAAGGCTTTTTCAGGGATGGGGCTTAAAAGGACAGTAAAACAAGTAAAACTTGCCTGTGATTTATGTGCCCATAATAACCCATAGGCCCATCCAATCCTCCCTTCATTACTCAGGTCAATTCAGTGCCGAGGGGACAAGCCCAGGGGAAGACTGGCTGTTAGACTTCACCCCAAATGCCCCCATGATCAGGATATAAATACCTTCTGGTGTTTGTTGATACTCCCACGAGATGGGTTGTAGCCTTCCCCACCCAATCTGAAAAGGCCATGGAAGTCTGTAAGTCTTTTTTAAAAAAAGAAAGAATTCCTCAGTTTGGACTTCCAATGTCCCTCCAGAGCGATAACGGCCCTCTTTTATAGACAAAATCATACAGGGGCTCACAACGGCCCTGGGGATAGACTACATGCCACACACCTCTTGGCACCCCCAGTCTTCAGGGAAGGTAGAGAAAATGAACCATACTTTAAAGAAAACCTTAGCAAAGCCCTGCCAAGAAACTCATGCACCCTGGACCAACTTGCTTCCTCTTGCACTCCTCAGGGTCTGTGTAGCCCCCAGGAGTGGCCTGAGGCTTAGCCCATTTGAAATGACCTATGGGGGGCCTTTTCTTACTACTGACGTTCTACTGGATGAGGACGTGAACCAGGCCCTGAGATATATTCTTAATCTAGGACAAGTTCAGAAGGCAATCCAGGACTAGGCCCACAAGGCACTGCTGGCTCCCACTAAAAATACAGAGGAAGGAGCAGTTCCTTCACAAATAAACCCCGGGGACCAACTTCTTCTTAAAACCTGGAAAGAGGGGTTCCCTGAAGACCAACTATTGCCAAGATGGAAGGGCCCCTGTAAAGTAATTTTAGCTACCCTCACTGCTGTCAGACTGCAAGGGATATCTGGTTGGGTACATTTGTCTAGACTAAAGCTTTTACCTTCACAGGTCACAACGGAAGAACAATACACCTGTGAGCCAGTGGAAAACCTGAGATACCTATTCAAAAGACAGGCCCCATCGACAGATAGTTTGTGTGATAACTAATACTTCCTGCTGCAGCCAAGTCAACGAGACAGGACGGGTAGAAGTTAATATGAGGGAGAGATACGCCCGGGGCAGAGCAGCTTCACAATTTTGGCAGGGGCGGTATCGCGTCCACTGCCTGGTCAACAGGTAAGGAAGCCCAAAGTGAACCTGGTTCCTTCCCTTTCTGGGCCCTTTAATGGCTATTGTTGCTCTTCCCCTTTTTAGCCCTTGTTTGTTTAACCTTCTGGTTAAGTTTGTGTTTTCTTGGCTCCAACAGTTTGAAGTAAGGCTCATGATGGCTCAAGGAATTCAACCCATTCCAGCAGAGAGTGGCCCGGGTCCCTACAGTTTCTTGGAACAGTCAGTGAGGGACTTCTACACCTCCAGGGTAGGCTAGGGTCTGTGGCCCCTGTCCAGCAGGAAGAAGTTTCAGAAGAAGAGAACTTTGGCCCCTTACTGCTTAAAAATAAGGGTGTAGAGTCTCTTGGGGGAATAAGACAAGTCTGGGACCTGGGACCCTTTGCTGCAGTGCTGCAGTGCTTGCACCTGGACAAATCTCTCTTCGAGCAACAAAATACAAAGAAACTGTAAGGGACTAAAAATAACTGCATGCATGTGCAGCTGGGGAAAATTATGGACAACAAGACACAAAAAAGCCCCAAAAGCCCAACTGCCACTTCTGAAGAGCCGGGAGCAAAAGCAGGGGGGTCAGGAGCAAAAGCAGGGTACTGTGCATGCCCCCTGCACACAACACCACAAAAGTGTGGCAACCCACCTAAGCCACCCTTCCAGCCAGACCCCCTGGACACACCCCTACCCTCAGCCCATATAAGGAACCAGCCTGCCCCCCCCAACCAAGAGAGCAGGTGAGTAAGGGAAACTGTTATTTGTTCTCGCTCCTCCCTGCTGCAGCATGGGTCCCAGTAAAGCCTCGCCTGAATTTCTTGTCTGGTCTCTGATCAATTTCTATTGATTAAGGAGGCCAAGAACCCTGCTCGGTAACACGTGCATGTGCACGCGCGCGCGCGCACACACACACGCACCTTGGAGCTATTTCCACATCACTCATTTCCGCTACTTCATTTATAAAGAGCTAGATATGCTTCTATTGAACGGATTAGATTGCCAATAATTTAACTTGTACCAATTCCTGAACATGTAGTTCATTTCAATCTTCTGCTAATACCAGCAATGCTATGTTGATTCTATTTGGATACATGTCATTTTACACATGTACAAGCATAGCTGTAGAATAAATTCCCAAAAGTAGAGTTACTTGATCAAGTGATATATCTTTGGAATTTTGAGAGATATTGCCAAATTGCTCTTCATTGGGGATGTATCGATTTATACCCTCACCAGTAAGGTATGAGGCCTGCTTACCTTCTTCTTCTCCAGCTAAGGTTTGTTATCAAATATTTGAATCTTTGCTGATTTACAGGTAGAAAATATATCCCTTTGCATTTATCTTATGAAGAGTAAGGTTAAGCACGTTGTTTTTTGTAAAAGTCATTTGGATTTCTTTTGATGTGATCTCGGGCTTACATTATATTATTGATTTTTAAAAATTAGTTTATAGGAGTTCTTTATACAATAAAGAAATTAGACCTTTATATATAATACATATTGCAAATATTTTGCCTTCTTTGTCATTTGGGTTCTGACTTTGTGTGTGTATGTGAGTTTTGCCATGCAGAAATTTTTTTATCTTTCTAGAATCAAATTTATTAGATCTTTACGATCAGTTCTTCTATATTACAGTAAAACTCAGATGACGTTTTAATTGAGATCCTATCAAATAGATTGCATTAAAGAAAACTGGCATCTTTATAATGCTTTGTCTTCTTATCCAAACTCTTTTTATGTGCCCTGACAACATTTTATTTTTTAAAAATATATAATGGAACTTAAATATTTCTTCATAATTTTTTCTTAAGTATTTTATCTTTTTCTTGCCATTTTCAATAGTCTTTTCTTCTATTGCATTTTCTAATTGCTTACTGCTTTTATATAAGAAGGCTATTTATTTCATCATATTAATTTTGTCACCAGTCACCTTACTGAATTGGCTTGTTTCCAACAGCCAATGAATTCATTTGCTTTCGTTTACCAGTTCTGTATGATATTTATACTTCTTATTTATTTCTATCATCTAACTTTCTTAAATTGACTAAGGTTTTATTTGTGTCCTAAAAAATGTCCAGTTAACTCCAATGTTTTATGGGTATGTAAAAAGAATGTGAAGTCATGGAACTTAATTCCATGCAAAACACTTATAACTACCTATTATTTACATTATTTATGTATTCCATTGACAAACATTTCTTATTCACTTGCTATGTCATGGATTGAGATATTGGAATTAAAATCTCCTGTAACTAAAGTGTCTCTATAGTCTCTTTGTTTCCTGTAATTTTTGCTTTAATTATTTTAATACAATGTTGTTTGATTAATAGGTATTCCTAATGATGAGATCATCGAGGTGGATTGTATCCTTTATCATTTTCTTCACATTTGCCTGATAGGCCTTTGCTCGTCCTTTAATTTTCAATTTTTATGAGTTATTTTATCTTAGGTATATCTCCTGAATTTGAAAATATAATTAGGCTTTGTTTTATGATTCAGTTTGAGATTCTTTTCTTTCAATGAGGAGTTAATCAACTTACTTTTATTTATGTGACATAAATGTTTAGTTTTCATCCAGTATATTATCATGTTATGTTTTCTGTTATATTGATTTTCTTTTTTATAATTTTTCATTATATTGCCTATAATGTTTTGTACATGTGTGTAATGCCTGATAATTTAGAGTTTATGTTTTTGTTCTAATAATTACCTTTATAATTATTATTTATGTGACATATTTGACCCTCTATGTAACACCTATTGACTGCCTACTGTGAATAAAGATGAAACCAGTATAAGCCCTTGGCCTTTTCTTATTGCTACCGTCCACTTTTAGTTGATTATATATTTTTGATAGTAACTACCTTTGTATTTTTAAATCACACACATTACTTGATTTATTGGCTTAATACAATTCCCAAGACCCTTCCTAGTCTTCCAGTCTGTATCTCCAACCTCAAACCCTTACACTCAATCTGAGAGGCAAAATCAGAGTCTAGGACAAGCCAGAAACCCAGCCCATGCAGCAGAACATTGGAGCAGGGAAAATATTGTACAGCAACCAGTGGCTGTGGGCAATTCTGAGATCTTATAGTTGCAGAAATTTGGGGAAAGAGGAGCAAGCAGGCATTATGGGAAGCAATGCTTTTCAATTAAGTTTGGAGAAGCAAAATTAAATGGGCTTTTTTTTTGAGAAAATTCATGAAAATGAAGTACTCTATGGAATTTGTGAAATTGGAGCCTGTGAAGGGGGTCAGTGAAACAAAGATCATGTTCTGAACATGGGGTTTCAGCTTCTATTATCTAAAGAAAAGAGGCTGCTTCTGGTTGTAAAGCTCAATATATTGTACTTGAAGATTAGAAGGAAATATGAGCTTTGTTTCTTTACAATGCCAAAGGTTGATCTCCTTGTTAGATGATTTTCTACTTCAGCTGTACTTTTGATTCTGCACTGCTCCTGGAATTTCTTGCCCCATTCTGTCCTGCAACATTTAGTAACTATTAAGTACTAATATCCACAAAAGAAAGAAAAGGGTAAAGAGTTAATAAATGCTGAATGCCTACTGTGTGCCAGGCTCTGTCTGGAGCTTTTCATGTGCTAGCTCACTCAATCCCAAAACAATACTAGGAGGTTAATATTATTATCTTTATTTTCTGATGAGAAAAATGAATCTCTAGAATGTAAGAGCTGAAGCCCACACAAATTATAAGTGGCAGGATTAAAATCCTTGTCATATTCTAAAACACTCTCTTTTTTTTTTTTAATTAATAGACTCTATTTTTTAGAAAAGTTTTACATTTACAGAAAATTTGAATGGAAAGTACAGACAGTTCCCATATATTGCCCCCTAACCAGAGTTCTTCATGTTATTAATATCTTGCATTAGTATAGTACATTTGTTACAATTGATGAATCAGTATTGATGGTATAATTTCACTGCCCCCAAATTCCCCAATGCTCCACCTATTCAGCCCTTCCTCCTTCACCCAACCCCTGGCAACTGCTGATCTTTTTCTATCTCCATAGTTTTGCCTTTTTCAGAATGTTACAAAGTTGGAGTCATACAGTACATAGTCTTTTCAGACTTGGTTTCTTTTACTCTGCAATGTGTATTTTGGGTTCCTCCATGTCTTTTCATGGCCTGATGGCTCATTTTTTTTAAATCACTATATAATAATAGCCCATTATATGGATATACCACAGTTTGTTTATCCATTCATCTAACAAAGGATGTCTTGGCTGCTTCCAAGTTTTGACAATTATGAATAATGCTACTGTAAACATTCATTTTTGTAGGGACATAAGTTTTCAACTTATTTGGGTAAATACCCAGGAGCATGATTGCTAGATTGTATGGTAAAATCATGTTTAGGTTTGCAAGAAACTGCCAAACTGTCTTCCAAAATGGCTGTGCCATTTTGCATTCCCACCAGCAGTGAATGAGAATTCCTTTTGCTCCATGTCCTTGTCAGTATTTGGTGTTGTCAGTGTTATGGATTTTAGCCATTCTAATAGGGTGATAGTGGAATCTAATTATTGTTTTAATTAGCAATTCCTTAATAACATATGATGTTGAGCATCCTTTCATTTGCTTATTTTCTATCTGTATATCTTCTTTGGTGATGTGTCTGTTTAGATCTTTTAGCAATTTTCTTATTCAGGTTGTTTGTTTCTTATTCTTGATTTTAGAAGTTAGATTTTTAAGCAGTAGATTGTCTTTCAAGAAATTATTCCATTTCATCAATGTTGTGGACATAGAGTTTTTAATAATATTTTTTATTATCCTTTTTAATATCCATGAAATTGTGGTGATGGCCCCTATTCGATTTCTGGTGTTAGTAATTTGTATCTTCTTTCTTTTATTCTTAGTTGGCCTTGCTAGAAGTTTATCATTTTATTAATCTTTTCAAAGAACCAGATTTTGGTTTCATTGATTTTTCTCTATTAATTTCTTGTTTTCAATTTCACTGATTTCTGTTATAATTTTTATTATTTTCATTTAGTTCAAAATATTTTAAAATATCTCTTAAAATTTCTTTGACCCTGGTGTTACTTAGAAGTGTATTGTTTAGTCTCAAGCATTTGAGAATTTTCCAGCTTTCTGTCTGTTGTTGATTTCTAGCCTAATTTTACTGTGGTTTGAGAGCACACTTTTTATGATTTCCGTTCTTTAAATTTGTTAAGGTGTGTTTTATGGCATAGAATGTGGTCTATCTTGATAAATGTTCCATGTGAGCTTGAGAAGACTGTGTATTCTGCTGTTGTTGAAGCAGTCCATAGATGTCAATTATATTCAGCTGATTGAAGGCACTGTTCAGTTCAACTAAGTCCTTACTGATTTTCTGCCTGCTGGATCTGCCAATTACTAAAGTCACTAATTATAATAGTGGATTCATTTATTTCTCCTCAAATTTCTATCAATTTTTGCCTTATATATTTTGACACTCTATTGATAGATGCATACACAGTAAGGATTGTTATGTCTTCTTTGAGAAGTGACCCTTTTATCATATGTGCTTTCTTGCTTTATCCTTGATAATTTTCCCTGCTCTGAAGTCTGTTGTCTGAGAAATTAATAGAGTTAATCCTACTTTTTTTTAATTAATATTAGCATGGTATGTCTTTCCCCATCCATTTAGTTTTAATCTATATGTGTCTTTATATTTAAAGTGGGTTGTTTTCATAGACAACATATAGTTCGGTCCTGTTTTTTATCCACTCTGATAGCCTCTTTTAAGTGTTACATTTAGACCAGTAAAGTTTAAAGTGATTATTGGAGGAGGAGCTTCAAGATGGCAGAAGAGTAAGAAGTGGAGACCACCTTCCTCCCACAAATAAATCAGAAATACATCTACATGTGGAACAACCCTTACAGAAAACCTACTGAATGCTGGCAGAAGACCTCAGACCTCCCAAAAGGCAAGAAACTCCCCACGTACCTGGGTAGGGCAAAAGGAAAAAAGAAAAAACAGAGACAAAAGAATAGGGATGGGACCTGCACCTCTGGGAGGGAGCTGTGAAGGAGGAAAGGTTTCCACACACTAGGAAGCCCCTTCACAGGCGGAGACTGTGGGTGGCACAGGGGGGAAGCTTCGGAGCTGCGGAGGAGAGCGCAGCAACAGGGGTGTGGAGGGCAAAGTGGAAAGATTCCCGCACAGAGGAGCGGTGCCGACCAGCACTCACCAGCCCGAGAGGCTTGTCTGCTCAGCCGCCGGGACAGGTGGGGGCTGGGAGCTGAGGCTCAGGCTTCAGAGGTCAGATCCCAGGGAGAGGACTGGGGTTGGCTGCGTGAACACAGAATGAAGGGGGCTAGTGTGCCACAGCTAGCCAGGAGGGAGTCTGGGAAAAAGTCTGGAGCTGCCGAAGAGGCAAGAGACTTTTTCTTGCCTCTTTGTTTCGCAGTGCAGAGGAGAGGAGATTAAGAGCGCCACCTAAATGAGCTCCAGAGACGGACGTGAGCCGCGGCTATCAACGCGGGTCCCAGAGACGGGCATGAGACACTAAGGCTGCTGCTGCAGCCACCAAGAAGCCTGTGAGCAAACACAGGTCACTATCCACACCTCCCCTCCCGGGAGCCTGTGCAGCCCACCACTGCTAGGGTCCTGTGATCCAGGGACAACTTCCCCGGGAGAGCGCACGGCGCGCCTCAGGCTGGTGCAATGTCATGCCGGCCTCTGCCGCCGCAGGCTCGCCCCGCATCCGTATCCCTCCCTCCCCCCGGCCTGAGTGAGCCAGAGGCCCCGAATCAGCTGCTCCTTTAACCCCGTCCTGTCTGAGCGAAGAACAGACGCCCTCAGGCAACCTACACGCAGAGGCGGGGCCAAATCCAAAGCTGAACCCCAGGAGCTGTGCGAACAAAGAAGAGAAAGGGAAATCTCTCCCAGCAGCCTCAGGAGCAGCGGATTAAATCTCCACAATCAACTTGATGTACCCTGCATCGGTGGAATACCTAAATAGACAAGGAATCATACCAAATTGAGGTGGTGGACTTTGGGAGCAATGATATATATATTTTTTTCCCTTTTTCTCTTTTTGTGAGTGTGTATGTGTATGCTTCTGTGTGTGATTTTGTCTGTATAGCTTTGCTTTTACCATTTGTCCTGGGTTCTGTATGTCTGTTTTTTTTTTTTAAATATAGTTTTTAGCGCTTGTTAACATTGGTGGATTTGTTTTTTGGCTGGTTGCTCTCTTCTTTCTTTCTTTTTTTTTTATTACTTTTTAAATTTTTTTATTTTTAATAATGATTTTTTATTTTTTATTTTATTAAATTTATTTTAATTTACTTTATTTTTCTCTTTCTTTCTTTTTTACTCCCTTTTATTCTGAGCCGTGTGGATGACAGGGTCTTGGTGCTCTGGCCGGGCATCAGGCCTGTGCCTCTGAGGTGGGAGAGCCGAGCTCAGGACATTGGTCCACCAGAGGCCTCCCAGGTCCACAGAATATCAAACAGCAAAAATCTCCCAGAGATCTCCATCTCAATGCCAAGACCCAGCTCCACTCAACAACCAGCAAGCTACAATGCTGGACACCCTATGCCAAACAACTAACAAGACAGGAACACAACCCCACGCACTAGCAGAAAGGCTGCCTACAATCATAATAAGGTCACAGACACCCCAAAACACACCACCGGATGCGGAGCTGCCCACCAGAAAGACAAGATCCAGCCTCATTGACCAGAACACAGGCACTAGTCCCCTCCACCAGGAAGCCTATACAACCCACTGAACCAACCTTAGCCACTGGGGGCAGACACTAAAAACAACAGGAAGTATGAACCTGAAGACTGTGAAAAGGAGACCCCAAACACAGTAAGGTAAGCAAAATGAGAAGACAGAGAAATACACATCAGATGAAGGAGCAAGGTAAAAACCCACCAGACCAAACAAATGAAGAGGAAATAGGCAGTCTACCTGAAAAAGAATTCAGAATAATGATAGTAAAGATGATCCAAAATCTTGGAAATAGAATGGAGAAAATACAAGAAACGTTTAACAAGGAGAAGAACTAGAAGAACTAGAAGAACTAAAGAACAAACAAACAGTGATGAACAACACAATAAATGAAATTAAAAATTCTCTAGAAGGAATCAATAGCAGAATAACTGAGGCAGAAGAACGGATAAGTGACCTGGAAGATAAAAGAGTGGAAATAACGACTGCAGAGCACAATAAAGAAAAAAGAATGAAAAGAATTGAGGACAGTCTCAGAGACATCTGGGACAGCATTAAACACACCAACAATCGAATTATAGGGGTCCCAGAAGAAGAAGACAAAAAGAAAGGACTGAGAAAATATTTGAAGAGATTATAGTTGAAAACTTCCCTAATATGGGAAAGGAAATAGCTAATCAAGCCCAGGAAGCGCAGAGAGTCCCATACAGGATAAATCCAAGGAGAAACACACCAAGACACATATTAATCAAACTATCAAAAATTAAATTCAAAGAAAAAATATTAAAAGCAGCAAGGGAAAAACAACAAATAACATACAAGGGAATCCCCTTAAGGTTAACAGCTGATCTTTCTGCAGAAAGTCTGCAAGCCAGAAGGTAGTGTTGGGACATATTTAAAGTGATGAAAGGGAAAAACCTACACCAAGATTACTCTACCCAGCAAGGATCTCATTCAGATTCAACAGAGAAATTAAAACCTTTACAGACAAGCAAAAGTTAAGAGAATTCAGCACAACCAAACCTGCTTTACAACAAATGCTAAAGGAACTTCTCTAGGCAGGAAACACAAGAGAAGGAAAAGACCTACAATAACAAACCCAAAACAATTAAGAAAATGGTAACAGGAACATACATATCGATAATTACCTTAAATGTAAATGCATTAAATGCTCCAACCAAAAGATATAAACTGGCTGAATGGATACAAAAACAAGACCCGTATATATGCTGTCTACAAGAGACCCACTTCAGACCTAGGGACACATACACACTGAAAGTGAGGGGAAGGAAAAAGATATTCCATGCAAATGGAAATCAGAAGAAAGCTGGAGTAGCAATTCTCATATCAGACAAAAGAGACTTTAAAACAAAGACTATTACAAGAGACAAAGAAGGACACTACATAATGATCAAGGGATCAATCCAAGAAGAAGATATAACAATTGTAAATATTTATGCACCTAGCATAGGAGCACCTCAATACATAAGGCAAATGCTAACAGCCATAAAAGGGGAAATCGACAGTAACACAATCATAGTAGGGGACCTTAACACCCCACTTTCACCAATGGACAGATCATCCAAAATGAAAATAAATAAGGAAACACAAGCTTTAAATGACACATTAAACAAACGGACTTAATTGATATTTATAGGACATTCCATCCAGAAACAACAGAATACACATTATTCTCAAGTGCTCATGGAACATTCTCCAGGATAGATCATATCTTGGGTCACAAATCAAGCCTTGGTAAATTTAAGAAAATTGAAATCCTATCAAGTATTTTTTCCGACCACAATGCTATGAAACTAGATAAAAATTACAGGAAAAAAATCTGTAAAAAATACAAACACATGGAGGCTAAACAGTACACTACTTAATAACCAATAGATCCCTGAAGAAATCAAAGAGGAAATCAAAAAATACCTAGAAACAAATGACAATGAAAACACGACAACCCAAAACCTATGGGATGCAGCAAAAGCAGTGCTAAGAGAGAAGTTTATAGCAATACAATCCTACCTTAAGAAACAAGAAATATCTCAAATAAACAACTTAACTTTACACCTAAAGCAATTAGAGAAAGAAGAACAAAAAAACCCCAAAGTTAGCTAAAGGAAAGAAATCATAAAGATCAGATCAGAAATAAATGAAAAAGAAATGAAGCAAACAATAGCAAAGATCAATAAAACTAAAAGCTGGTTCTTTGAGAAGATAAACAAAAATTGATAAACCATTAGCCAGACTCAACAAGATAAAAAGGGAGAAATCCCAAATCAATAGAATTAGAAATGAAAAAGGAGAAGTAACAACTGACACTGCAGAAATACAAAGGATCATGAGAGATTACTACAAACAACTATATGCCAATAAAATGGACAACCTGAAAGAAATGGACAAATTCGTAGAAAAGCACAACCTTCTGAGACAGAACCAAGAAGAAATAGAAAATATAAACAGACCAATCACAAGCACTGAAATTGAAACTGTGATTAAAACGTTCCAACAAACAAAAGCCCAGGACCAGATGGCTTCATAGGCGAATTCTATCAAACATTTAGAGAAGAGCTAACACCTATCCTTCTCAAACTCTTCCAAAATATAGCAGAGGGAGGAACACTCCCAAACTCATTCTACGAGACCACCATCACCCTGATACCAAAACCAGACAAAGATGTGACAAAGAGAGAAAAATACAGGCCAATATCACTGATGAACATAGATGCAAAAATCCTCAACAAAATACCAGCAAAGAGAAGCCAACAGCACATTAAAAGGATCATACACCATAATTGAGTGGGGTTTATCCCAGGAATGCAAGGATTCTTCATATATGCAAATCAATCATTGTGATATACCATATTAACAAATTGAAGAATAAAAACCATATGATAATCTCAATAGATGCAGAAAAAGCTTTCGACAAAATTCAACACCCATTTATGATAAAAACCCTCCAGAATGTAGGCATAGAGGGAACTTACCTCAACATGATAAAGGCCATATATGACAAACCCACAGCCAACATCATCCTCAGTGGTGAAAAACTGAAACCATTTCCACTAAGATCAGGAACAAGACAAGGTTGCCCACTCTCACCACTATTATTCAACATAGTTTTGGAAGTTTTAGCCACAGCAATCAGAGAAGAAAAAGAAAAGGAATCCAAATCGGAAAAGAAGTAAAGCTGTCACTGTTTGCAGATGACATGATACTATACATAGAGAATCCTAAAGATGCTACCAGAAAACTACTATAGCTAATCAATGAATTTGGTAAAGTAGCAGGATACAAAATTAATGCAAAGAAATCTCTTGCATTCCTATACACTAATGATGAAAAATCTGAAAGTGAAATTAAGGAAACATTCCCATTTACCATTGCAACAAAAAGAATAAAATACCTAGGAATAAACCTACCTAAGGAGACAAAAGACCTGTATGCAGAAAACTATAAGACACTGATGAAAGAAATTAAAGATGATAGAAACAGATGGAGAGATATACCATGTTCTTGGACTGGAAGAATCAACATTGTGAAAATGACTCTACTACCTAAAGCAATCTACAAATTCAATGCAATCCCTATCAAACTACCACTGGCATTTTTCACAGAACTAGAACAAAAAATTTCACAATTTTTATAGAAACACAAAAGACCCTGAATAGCAAAAGCAATCCTGAGAAAGAAAAATGGAGCTGGTGGAATCAGGCTCCTTGACTTCAGACTATACTACAAAGCTACAGTAATCAAGACACTATGGTACTGGCACAAAAACACAAATATAGATCAGTGGAATAGGATAGAAAGCCCAGAGATAAACCCACGCACATATGGTCACCTTATTTTTGATAAAGGAGGCAAGAATATACAATCGAGAAAAGACAGCCTCTTCAATAAGTGGTGCTGGGAAAACTGGACAGCTACATGTAAAAGAATGAAATTAGAACACTCCCTAACACCATACACAAAAATAAATTCAGAATGGGTTAAACACCTAAATGTAAGGCCAGACATGATAAAACTCTTAGAGGAAAACATAGGCAGAACACTCTATGACATAAATCACAGCAAGATCCTTTTTGACCCACCTCCTATAGAAATGGAAAAAAACGCAAAAATAAACAAATGGGACCTTATGAAATTTAAAACCTTTTGCACAGCAAAGGAAACCTTAAACAAGATGAAAAGACAACCCTCAGAATGGGAGAAAATATTTGCAAATGAAGCAACTAACAAAGGATTAATCTCCAAAATTTACAAGCAGCTCACACAGCTCAATGTCAAAAAAACAAACAACCCAATCCAAAAATGGGCAGAAGACCTAAATAGACATTTCTCCAAAGAAGATATACAGATTGCCAACAAACACATGAAAGAATGCTCAACATCATTAATCATTAGAGAAATGCAAATCAAAACTACAATGAGATATTACCTCACACCAGTCAGAATGGCCATTATCAAAAAAGCTAGAAACAGTAAATGCTGGAAAGGGTGTGGTGAAAGGGAACCCTCCTACAGTGTTGGTGGGAATGTAAATTGATACAACCACTATGGAAAACAGTATGGAGGTTCCTTAAAAAACTTAAAATAGAACTACCATGCGACCCAGGAATCCCGCTACTGAGCATATACCCTGAGAAAACCATAATTCTGAAAGAGTCATGTACCACAGTGTTCATTGCTGCTCTAGTTACAATAGCCAGGACATGGAAGCAACCTAAGTGTCCATCGACAGATGAATGGATAAAGAAGATGTGGCACGTATATACAATGGAATATTACTCAGCCATAAAAAAACCCAAAATTGAATTTTTTGTAGTGAGGTGGATGGACCTAGAGTCTGTCCTACAGAGTGAAGTAAGTCAGAAAGAGAAAAACAAATACTGTATGCTAACACATATATATGGCATCTAAAAAAAAATAAAAAGGTCATGAAGAACCTAGGGGCAGGTTGGGAATAAAGACGCAGACCTACTAGAGAATGGACTTGAGGATATGGGGAGGGGGAAGGGTAAGCTGTGACAAAGTGAGAGAGTGGCATGGACATATATACACTACCAAATGTAAAACTGATAGCTAATGGGAAGCAGCTGCATGGCACAGGGAGATCAGCTTGGTGCTTTGTGACCACCTAGAGGGGTGGGATAGGGAGGGTGGGAGGGACAGAGTTGTAAGTGGGAAGAGATATGGTGATGTATGTATATGTATAGCTGATTCACTTTGTTATAAAGCAGAAACTAACACACCATTGTAAAGCAATTATACTCCAATAAAGATGTAAAAAAAAAAAAGGTCAAGACTATGCAATGGAGAAAAGATAGTCTCTTCAATAAGTGGTGCTGGAAAAACTAGACAGCTACATGTAAAAGAATGAAATTAGAACATTCTCTAACAAAAGTAAACTCAAAATAGATTAAAGACCTAAATGTAAGAATGGGTACTATAGAACTCTTAGCAGAAAACATAGGCAGAACACTCTTTGACATAAATTGCAGTAAATCTTTTTGGATCCACCTCCTAGAGTAATGAAAATAAAAACAAAACTAAACAAATGGGACCTAAGTAAACTTAAAAGCTTTTGCACAGCAAAGGAAACCATAAACAAAATGAAAAGACAACCCATAGAATGGGAGAAAATATTTGCAAAGGAAGTGACAAACAGGAGATTAATCTCCAAAATATACAGACAGCTCATGCAGCTCAATATCAAAAAAAAAACAACCCTATCAAAAAATGGGCAGAAGATCTAAATAGACATTTCTCCAAAGAAGACATACAGATGGGTAAAAAGCACATGAAAAGATGCTCAACATCACTGTGTATCAGAGAAATGCAAATCAAAACTACAATGAAGTATCACCTCACACCAGTCAGAATGGCCATCATCAAAAAGTCTACAAACAGTAAATGCTGGAGAGGGTGTGGAGAAAAGGGAACCCTCCTACACTGTTGGTGGGAATGTAAATTGGTACAACCACTATGGAGAACAGTATGGAAGTTCCTTAAAAACTGAAAATAGAGCTACCATATGATCCTGCAATCTCACTCCTGGGCATATATCCAGAGAAAACCATAATTCGGAAAGGTACATGTATCCCAATGTTCACTGCAGCACTATTTACAATAGCCAAGACATGGAAGCAACATAAATGTCCATCAACAGAGGAATAGATAAAGCAGATGTAGTATATATATACAATGGAATACTACTCAGCCATAAAAAAGTATGAAGTAATGACATTAGCAGCAACATGGATGGACCTAGAGATTATCATATTAAGTGAAGTAAGTCAGAGAAAGACAAATATCATATAATATCACTTATATATGGAATCTAAAAAAAAAAAGATACAAATGAACTTATTTGCAAAACAGAAACAGACTTACAGACTTCGAAAACAAACTTATGGTTACCAAAGGGGAAATGCTGGGGAGAGGGATAAATCAGGAGTTTGGGATTAATATACATATACTGCTATACATTAGATAACCAACAAGGACCTACTCTACAGCACAAGGAACTCTGCTCAGTATTCTGTGATAAGTTATCTGAAAAAAGAATCTGAAAAAGAATGAATATATGTATATGTATAACTGAATCACTTTGCTCTACACCCGAAACTAACACAACATTGTAAATTAACTACACTCCAATAAAATTAAAAAAAAAAAACTACCAGGAAAAACAAACAAAAATAATATACAAATTGAGAAGACTTTCTCTTCTTGTTATAAGTAAGTTTGTTACATTTCCTCAAGCACAAAATGACCAATTGGACTAAATAATATTGAGAGCCTCAACCAGGGTTATCTAAATTGTATAATTTAATAGTTTAATCTCTTAGTTAGAAAATATCTTTGTGTCATTTTTGAAAACATCCACTAGGGGGCGAGATAATGTGTCTCTCGTCAGTAATGTAGGTGAAATGGATAGAGTCTCCCGGCAGCAACATTTGGGTACACATCAATTTTTCACCACCATGGGTTCTCCACTTAAAGTGAAGCAGCAATGTGAATAGTTCCGAGAATTTTTAAACAACTTTACATGGGATTTACTACCTAATTGAAGTTTCTTATTTTTCCTGGGAATTTTTCCTTTGGGCCTGTAGAGGGAGCTCAAAGCCTTAAAATTTTTTTTTCTTTCTGTGCTTTCAGCACTTAATTGCCATTGCCATTGAAGACTCTTCATCTTTAAGACCCTGATTTTTCCTAGATTTTTTTTTTTAAAGAAATTACTTGAGATATCCTCAAAACTAAAATGAAAAAATAAGAATTGCTTTTTTAAAAGTTACAAATAGTATAAGTTGTCTAATACAATAAAATCTATAAGCAACATCCTATTGACATCTAGTAAAAGTTAAAATCCTTAGTCTCTACAGGTAAATTTTTTCCCTACTGTATACATTTAAACTTCCCTTTAAGTTAGATTTTAGGTGCACAAGTTTTGGTACATAGGGACTTTCTTTGTAATTCTGTTCTAATTATTTTCTCACTTCATTATTGTTCTTTGACCCATGACTCATTTAGAATTGTGTTTTAAATTTTCTAGTCTATGAAGGTGTTGTCTTTTCATTGATTGACATCTAATTTTATTGCACTGAGATACAAGAACTCAGACTGTATCATGTCAGTTCTTTGATATGTGTTGAGACTTGCACTGTGGTTTTTTAAAGGATTTAAATCATGAGTGCGAGGTGGTGTGTATGTGAAACAAGATGTTAACTGACTTTTTATTGTTGTCTCAGTGTTTTCCAGAAGTTGCATAGCTGTCAATGTACATCTTTGCTCTACATTCTAAGAGAGCGTGAGATGGGCTTTACAACCCTTAGATCATCACTCACTTCAAAGGTGCATTAGACTAGTCTAGGGGATTGGTTATGTGTTGATGAAGAGGTCAGGGAAGAAATGTTGGAGAGCCATGGTGTTTCTCCTCTCCTTCCAGATTTGTGCTAATGCTAATATCATTTTAATCAAGGAGCACATTTCAAAAGAACCAATCAGAGAGCTAGACAGGTGCTTCCTAGAATTGGGGGACACTGTAATTGGTACCTGATTTATAAGTAAAGGTGAGAGCCTGGCTGGAGGTCTGCCTGGATTTGGACTGCACTTTCAGAATCTGTCAGCAAAAAAGGATGCATAGTTCTCTCAAGATTTTATGGCTGCTTGGGAGGGAGATACTCATGATTTAGGAGGGATAAGGTGACTAAAACAGAAGAGTGGACTGTCAGAAGTTAGCCAATCGAGGGATTTATAAACTGCCAACAATAAAAGGTCTCTAAAAAAATTTTCACGAAAGTGTCTCTTAAAAGAAAGAGCCAGAATTTGGGTGTGGCCACAAAGCAAAGCTTCATACCAGAGTGTAACATTGTGAGCCTTGAAAAATTGTTCCCTTTTCCTTAATCCTCTTTTATGCCCCACCTCCTCTCCCCATTGGCCAAACACATCTAGGAAGTGAAGACAGGAGTTTTCCAAGCAAGAGGAAAGAAGCCAGCTATATCCTGCTTCCCCACGGCGGGATTTTACACCTATGACAGTTGAGCTGGGGAAGGAGACCATCTAAAATTGTGCGAGTGTAGAGTTGTTTATATTGGACTGGACTAGACTTTCATTTCCTGAAAATGACTGGAAAAGCTGAACTTGCCAGGATTATATTTAGGAGCAAAGTCCTTAGAAGCTGAAAGATTTCCTGGTTTCTCCTTGCACTTTATGAAAACCAGTTTGATAGTTCAATAAATCATATGTAAAGACACAAATATATCTATATCTTTATCCATGTCTATACCTATATCTATATTATGTATACAGTACCTTACACACACATACACTCATATAAATTTAGTGCAAGATTGTTACATTTTTTAAAACATGCTATTCTTTTCCCAACTTTTGCCATTTTCCACTTTTCCTTGAAATTCTTTCAGTATTTCTTTATATAGATAGAGGCCACATTGTTAGGCCCACATGGATTCAGAATCATGGCTTCCAGGTAAATTCTTTTATCCACATGCAGGAATTAGTTGTCCCTAATAAATCTTTTGCCTTACAGTCTATTTTGTTTGACATAATATAATGATGACAACTTTCTTTTGATGAGTGTTTGGTATATCTTTTCCCATTTTTGAAATTTCTACCTTCCTACATTATCATGCTTTAAGTATGTCTTATTTAAACAAAACAGAGATGGATCTGTTATCTTATATGAGACCTTTGACTTTCATCTGACAGGTGTAATCCATTTTATTATTTTTTATTTATATTTTAGATTTGTTTCTATGATCTTAGTTTGTGCTTTTATTTTTATGATTTTGCTATGCTTCCTTTTTTTCCTCCTTTCTTATGATAAAATAGATTAATCAAAATTTCCACATTTCCTTGTCCATCAACAGATGAATGAATGATAAAGATGTGGTACATAATATACAATGGAATATTACTAAGCCATAAAAAAGAATGAAATAATGCCATTTGCAGCAACATGGATGGACCTAGAGATTATCATACTAAGTGAAGTGAGTCAGATAGAGAAAGACAAATATCATATGATATCATTTATATGTGGAATCTTAAAAAATGATACAAATGAACTTATTTACAAAACAGAAGCAGACTCACAGACATAGAAAACAAACTTATGGTTACCAAAGCGGAAAGGGGGGGAAGAATAAACTGGGAGATTGGAATTGACATATACACACTACTATATATAAAATAGATAATGAACAAGGAACTACTGTATAGCACAGGGAACTATATTCAATAATCTGTAATAACCTATGTGGGAGAACAATCTGAAAAAGAATGGATATATGTATATGCAAAAAACAATTTTCACATTTCCTTTCCTCCACTTCACTGACTGCCCCCCATACTGACTTTCTTTCTGTACTTTGTAGGTTCACTTAATCCAAAAGATTAATTTTCTTAAAGTAATACAAAAAGGTTAGAAAATCAAAGCTTTAGTGTTTAGGCTTAGGATGAAAAGGAACAGGCCAGCCTTCCTATTCTTAAATCCCACTCCCCAGAAGCAATCTCTTTGAACACTTTCAGCTCTTTCTTTGAATATTTATCTTTGTATTTTTAAATAGCATTTTATGCTATGTTTTAAAATGTTTATTCTAGGGACTTCCCTGGTGGCGCAGTTGTTAAGAATCTACCTGCCAATGCAGGGGACACGGGTTCAATCCCTGGTCCGGGAAGATCCCACATGCTGTGGAGCAACTAAGCCCATGCGCCACAGCTACCGAGCCTGCTCTCTAGAGCCCGCGAGCTACAACTACTGAACCCACACGCCGTAACTACTGAAGCCTGCGTGCTCTAGGGCCCGTGTGCCGCACCTACTGAAGCCCGTGCACCTAGAGCCTGTGCTCTGAAATAGGAGAAGCCACCGCAATGAGAAGCCTGCAATGAAGAGTAGCCCCTGCTTGCCGCAACTAGAGAAAGCCCGCGCAGCAACGAAGAACCAACACAGCCAAAAAGAAATAAAATAAAATAAAATAAAATGTTAATTCTAGACACTATCTATTGACTAACTACTATGACTATTTTCCTGGGATTTCCTCTTTACAATCATCCTGCTATTGCTATATTGGCTCTACTGCACCCACACTCCATGACTTCTTGTTTCTTAGTTCACCAGCCTGTTTTGAGAGAACACTTCCTTCTGAAGATTACTAAAAAGGGGTGCCTGGGAGGCAGATTTTTCTCTGAACTTGCATGTCTAAAAATATATTTATCCTACTCTCACACTTGATTATTTGACTTGATATGGGGGTATGAAATCTAAACTGACAATCATTATCCCTTAGAATCTCAAAAGCATCTTCCCATTGCCTTATACATTCCAATATTTCTGCTGACAAGTACAATGTTATTCTCTATGAGATTCTGTGATTTCTCCTGGAAACTTTCAAGTTTGTCTCTTAAACACTCATGTACTGGTATTTCACAGTGATGTACTTTCTTAACAGACTTTTGTTTTTTTTTCCATTCATTCTGCTCTGCAGTCAGTGGGGTAACTTCAGTCTGGAATCTCATGTCTTTGGGTCCTCACATTTTTCTGTGTTATGTCTTTGATACTTTCCTTTCCTAGGTTTTCTGTTCCCTTTTTCTAAAGCTCCTATTATTTGTATGATGGAGCTCTTGAAATGGTCCTCTAATTTCTTCATTTCTCTCCTATTGCCGATCCATTAGATTTTTGTTCTACTTTCTGGCAACATTTTTGAACTTTGTATTCTAATTCTTCTGTTAAAAATTTTGTTTCTACAGTCATAGTTTTCATTTCCAAAGCTTTTTTATTCTCTAATTTTTCAATGGAAATTTTTAGTATTATTTCAAAGGTGTAAGAACTTTTATTTTTCATAGACTATTAATTAGTTATATTCAAATTATTTGCTCCATCTTCCAAGTTCCTTTTTTTTCTGTTTATTCAGTTATTTTTATTGCTCTCTTTCACTTTGGAAGTTTTCCTTTAATGTCTAGTGATCATGGACTCCCTATTCATATTTAAGAACAAGGCCCTTAAAAGCTAACTGAAATTTCTAACTCTCTTACTGATATCCCCCAATGATAGAGGATCCAGAGCTGTTTTTGTTTTTTGTGTTCTGCTTTTTGTTTTGTTTTGTGCTCTTAGGCTGGTCAGTTTCATCAATGAGGAGTCTTTGTAACGTCTACCTGAGACTCTCAGCCTGGGTTTCAGCGCTCTGAGACCCCAGGCAGGAAAAGGAGAGAGCTGAGGAGGGAGCTTGCAGGGCTTGACTTGACTCCCTCATTTTAGTTTGGCACCTCACCCCTGCTCTTGGTCATACCAGCATCCATAACACTAGAGCTTCTCGAGGTCACTGTCTGCAGAAAATAAACTTTCTGTTTTTTGCTGTGGTGGGGGAAGGGCAGCCACTTTGTTTGCAGCATGGAGGTGGTTTGAGGTTCGAACTGCTTTTTATGCTTTCAATCAATCGTCCAATTCTACCTGCCCCCACCCCCAACCTGCACTTTAGCAAAGCCTGTTACCTCCAATTCTTTGGCCTTTCCTCACTCTGTGACATGAATCAGATTGTTTCTTATAGGCTTTACCCATTAAAGCCTCTTGTATTATATTTCCTTTTTCCCTGCTATAATGTGTTTTTCTAGTTCATACACTTTATGTCTTCAATTTTTTTTTAAAACACAGGCTGGCTGTTGTTATCCCACCTTCTGTTTTCCTTTTCTTTGTGGGCTTACTTCTTTCTTATTTATTTATTGCCATTTTAATGGGATTTGGGAAATAAGTGGTGCTAAACACATATGTTCAAACTAGCATGTTTATAAGAGACCCTGCCTTTGTTTTTTTGTGCCTACTTGACTTAAAAAGGATAAATTTATTCAAATATATTTATCTTCTTCCTGAACAATAAAAGTTCCATACAATGATTTAACTCTGTCTATTCTCCCATATTCCATGTTATTATGACCTAGTATTTTGGGTTGTTTAAAAAATCTCGTTAATTATATCATTTGTTGTTGTTGTTTTTATATTTAATTTTCATTTTCAAATATCCGTATATTTACCACTATTGATTCTAGGACCCATTCCTTCATTTTGGGTCCAATGTTCTTTTTCCTGAATTATGTTAGCAGGCAGGATCTGTAAGTAAAATGTCTTGTTTGTTGTCTTTTTTAAACTAGAATGTTTAATTTTGCCCTCACTTTTACATGGTAGTTTATATCACAGTCTTGCATTCTTGACAATTTTTCTCAGATCTGTATTTCAGATCTTGTTCTTCATTTGTTTGGTCCCCTGAGAAGCAGGCTGATTCAAGATGGGTTTAGACAACAAGAGATTTATTGAGGGAAATGATGGTAAAGAAGAAAGGGAGGGAGCTGGAGGAGGTAGGGAGCTGTCAGACTGGGATGCAGGTCTGACTCCTGCAAAGGAGAGAGGAAGGAAGGAATGATGGATAAGCAGCGTCTTAAACTGTCTAAGAAAGTTTCAGCCAGGCCAATGGGAAGCCTTGGGGCACAGTCACTCATTAGAGGAATCCTGAGCCTCAAAGGACTCGGTCTGCCTATCCCTAGCGCACTCAGTCATTTGTCTGGATCAGGCTATTGGAAGCGTTGCCTCCACCTGACAGTGGGGATAGATTCAGAGCAAAGCACCTGGGGCCACCCATCAGTTGCATTCCCCACCGCAGAGCTGACCAGCACAGTTTCATGGCTGCCACAGATTCCTGTTCAACTGTGTGTAATCTGCTGTTTAACCCTGACAGTTTAAATGACTGTATATTTCATTTCCAGAAATTTCATTTTATTCTTTCTCAAAGCCGCTTGTTCTTTTGTCTTGATGTCTTGGTTCTCCGTATGGATTCCATTCCTTTGTTTATCCCTCTGTTTAATATACACATAATTGTTTTGCTTTCCTTTTCAGATGGATTTATTATCTCAAATTCGTGGAGGTGTTACTCTTCTTTTTACTGTATTTGTCGATTTTCACCTATGATACCATGTCCTTATTTGTTTGGTAATGTTTGTTGTAAGCTCACCTTTAGCAGGAATTGTTGTATCTTTGATACCTAATATTTAATTGTTTTATCTTTAATCCTATGCAGCTTGGGTTGTAGAAGTGACATTTAGGAATGGGATTGATTTTTACAATATCTGGTTACCCTAAGGATATCACTAGTCACTGAATAATTTTTATGTCAAATTTTCATCTTAGATGATTGCTTTACCCAATGAACTATATATATTTTTTTCTGGAGATATTTTTTCCTACACATTGCTCTAGATATTCTTCCCCATCCTTGGTCCTATAGATATCATTTTTCTAGCTTCCTGTCATGGAGGAGCAGCCTTTCCTATCTTCATGGGGGACAAGACCTCATATCTTCATGGAGGACAAGACTCCTGTTTCTAGGCAGACATTAAATTTTCAGCTTCTAGGCCTATAAGACCTAACTGTGGGTCTGATATCCCACCTCCTGACCACAGCAGTAATAGTCTCTACTTCTACTGCTCTGTGTTTCCAGTAACTCTTTTTGTCCGATACCACAAGGATTGTCCCCTCCCACTTTTTTTTTCTCTTGCAACATCAGCCATGTATTTACATTATTTTTCCTATTATTTTTTTCCAGAATCTTCAGGTGTTTGTAGCAGGAGAGTGTCCATGTTAGTTGAGTCTACCACGGTTTGGGAACCGGTGTTGTCCTCCTTTGATTATTCTTTCTACCTGGAATGGTCTTCTGCATCTTTTTTATAAGTCCGTATTCTATTCATCCTTCAATCACCCATCCTGGGAGATGTTCTTCTGCATCTTTCTTCCCACACCCTACTCCTTTAGCCAGAAGTAATCATTCCCACCTCTGAACAACAATACTACATTATTTAGTATCTGCTGTATGGCATAGCATGGTCCCCTTTCAAAATAGTTATTGGATTACCTAGGATTTTGAGGAAAAGGACATGTATCCATAGCCAAACACTCAACACAGTATTATCTATAAATACAGAGTGTAGTGGAAAAAAAATACTACATTAAATGTTACACACCTGCTAAGTGCCTGAACTTCTTTTCACTTTACCTACTCATAAAATGAATTACACACTCAGTCTTAATGAACTTACATTCTAATTAAAATGAATCTTTCATTTAAAGAGAAATAAACTTAATGATGAAAATAGTGAACCTAAGTTGCATGTGACATTCTAGGAGAACTCATAAACTGAGAGCACTTCACACACATACAAAAGAAACATTGCCTTGGTATTTAATTTAAAGTAGAATAAAATAAATCAGAAGGTGAAGAAAACATAATTTAGCTCCTACCTCTGCTGAGTCATCAGATCTCATTGGACAAGCAAGTTTCCTCATCTTCCTTTCAGCATTTTGGTCAGGGTATCTGTGAAAGTACTTAGCAAAATCAGTCAGTTTGGTGAAATCAATATTGCTTGGGTAGGCATAGCTTAGTGGTTAAGAATGCAGGATCTGGAACCAGACTGCCTGAGTTTAAAGGCTTGCTCCTCCATTTTCTAGTGAGATGACTTGGGCAAGTTACTTAACCTCTCTGTTTTGTTATCTGTAAAATGGTGATAATAATACTTCTTATAAATACTCCTTATTTTGAAGATTAAATGAGTTAATACATGTGGAATTTTGAACAACATTTGGCATGTATTCCAGTAGCTACAAGATAAACTACTACTGGTCAGGCGCTGGGTTAAGAATTGGGACTATGAAGCTGAAGAGGGTTCTTATAACAAGAAGACAGGAAACTGATCTTGAGCTCAGCATTTGTCAGAGAACATCGATTAATAGATTAATGGTTGGGTAGGAACAGAAACCAAACACACTTGGCGACAATCTTCATGTAAACTATCAAATTACCTTTGATACATTTAAGGAAAGTACGTTTAGCTCTCATTACCTCTAGTGATAAGGGAAGGAGCAGTGGTGCCCATGATCTGAAATTCATTTCCATTTGGCTTTGAAGCATGATGTTATCATTAGGGGCCAACTTGTCTTCCGTGTGTCTTATTGAAGTCAATATTAAATGATTTTTCATTTTATGACGATAACAGTCCATTATAGAAGGAATCAGCTCATGGCTTGGCGAGGGAAAGCCAATCTAGATCATTAATTGGTTGCGGACAATTCACAAAGCACATAATACAGACAGAGGACAGTCAGAATCAGTAAACTCTCTCAAATGAAACAGGTGTTCAACACCAGTGTAAAATCATTTTTATAGAGAGAAGGGTTAAAATCTAAGAACCTGTCCTACTATTGTTGTAAGCAAAATTCTTGATGTGAATGAAGCTAAAATTCATCTTTATTAACACAGGTTAGGTGACATTCTTTGTACTGTTATAGTATGTGCTTTTAGGTAGTTGAAATGTTGATAAAATTATGTTACAATAACTTGGCACCATTTAAACACTATCTGCTGTGGAATGCAGAAACAGCTATAGTTTCATACTGAAATGGAAGTTTTCTACTACTAGAAATAGTAGTATGAAAGGTCAGTGAATAATTCTAAATTGTGTTTAATTGTAATTTTTAGAATCTTTAAGTGAAAAATCTTTTTTGGAAGTGTAGAATATAATATTGATCTAATTCTCACCTTTATTCAGAAGCTTTGTAAATCCCTATTTACTTTATTTCCCTTTTTCCTTTGGCTTTTGTTGCAAACTGGCTGTTAAATAAACATTGTGAAACATTGTCTGAATGGCTTGTTGTAGGTATTTTCCACTTTTATCAACTAGAAAGCTTAAAGGGGTCACAGGAGGACTCATCTAACAGACAGAGGATTTTTTTTCCTATTCATTTTGACTATATTAATTAATGGAATTATTTTTCTTAGTAACAACTGAGATAAACTCTACATATAGAAAATAAATTTATTTTCAAGTATTTCTTAGACTATAAGAAAAGAAAAAGAGCAATGAGACATGCAGAAAAATAAAAACCAATCAGCATCTTTTTGTCACAGTGCAGAGATGCAGCGACTTGGGGGTTGAAGAACATTTTAGAATTAGAGGCATTAAAGTTCAACATGAGATATCTGAAACTTTCAAGGAAAATCTGCCAAACAGGGGCCTACAAACACAATACCCTCCCCGTTATAATAAACTATTTTGTTTCATACATTTAAAACATTCCATTTTTTTCTGCCAGAAGCATGGAATTCTGAACTCTAGCAGACAATGAACAGAAACCCAAAGCAATGTGTTTCTAAAGGATTATATTGCTGCCAATGCTTCCCAGACTGTTGGTTTATTGTGAGAAACTTAACTCCTTCAAGCTTTTCAGTAATTCACCCCTTTTGTCCATGTCAAGATGAAGTGGTCCCTTGTTTCTAACAATGGATCACATCATCAAAATCCCTGCAAGTGCACAAAGCAAGGAGGTATGTCACACTGTGCAAATGGCCTTCAGCTTGACTGAGATGGCACTGTCACCATTGTGTCACATGCTGGCAAACCCAGTGCCACAGATATAGAGCCATCGGGTCAGGCCATCATCTAGGATGGAAGAATTCACTTAAAATACAAAAACAGTCCATGACCAAACCCATGGACATATTTTACTTTACTATTGATAGCAGCAAACCATGAACATGATTCTTGGACCTGCCTGAATCATGACTAGAAATAAAAGGAAAGAAAGGGGAAAAATAATCAGAGAAGACCGTATTAAAGAATGATTCTTCCCCACAGCGAGAATGTTGTATTCTATTTTGAAACCATTCCTCTTGGGTTTCCGCTTGCATTTGCTTCCTTTTTTCATGAGAATCTGACTGTTTTAGGCACAACAGAATTCCATGTTTCTAACTGGTAAATGAAGATTATTTTACAAAAAAGTTCGATGGTAACTGTGTAAGAAGAAAAGGGGGCCCCATTTCTCCTACTTTTACAAGAAAATAACTACTGCCTCACAGATACAAAGAACAAACTAGTGGTAACCAGAGGGGGGAGAGGTTGGGGGAGAGGCAAAATAGGAGAAGGGGATTAAGAGGAACAAACCACTAGGTACAAAATAAATAAGTTACAAGGATGTAATGTACAATACAGGGAATATAGTCAATATTTTGTAATAACTTTGGAGTATAATTTAAAAATATCAAATACCTATGCTGTACACTTGAAACTAATATAATATTGTAAATCAACTATACTTCAAAAAAATAGCTACTACAGTTAGGCACTTCCTCTTCATCCCATCTGCATGAATCTGTTTTATCATTTCTCACACTGCACTATAGTTTTGAAGTAAATGTTTGTCCCCTCCTCATGCACACACATGATGTCCCTCTCAGTCATTGTTTTCTACTCTTTTTTTAAAATTTGAAAACCTAATATTTGGACATAGTTAACAAAAATCACTACAGAGTATATATAATGAAAAGCAACTTCCCTTCCTGCTTCTTTTCACCAGAAGCAACCAAAACTGGTTTTTGTGTGCATGTCCTTCCAGAACCTTTCTGTGCACATACAAATGTTTGTAATCTGATAGCATGTTACAAAACCTATTTCTGGATTGAAATAATTCACAATGAGCCAGAACAAATTAGTAAATAAAAATAATTATAGTCATAGAAAAAAATAAGATGAAAGAGTTTGTGCTTAAAACATATTGTAAGCCCAGGTAAATAATTTTCTCTGATATTTTTTACCAGTTTATCACCCTCAACAAATGTTTACCCATCTTACAATTGATTTGAGGGTTTATGCTCTAAGTTACAACTCCTGTGAGACATCTTCAGTTGTAAATGTCATGGGAACACAGAATCAGTGTCATATCAACACTTAGGAGTTGTAACCTCTCTTTAAATGACTTAAGGTCCTCTTTTCATTCCTGACCCTGCGATTACCTTCTTGAGAGCTGAATAAATTCTTTGTCAAGTCCATGAAATGAGTATCTCTGAGCCCCTTTTAGAGAATCTCCATTCAGGCCTATTGGGTTATTTCTCTCAGGATGAAAAGAGATTAGTAGGTTTAGAGATGAATATTAACTTTTATATTCCCGTGGGAATATAAAATGGAGATAGTTGCTACAAAATCTAAACTTGAACCTTTGCTTCTGAAAAGTGAGTGTTAAAATACTAGCAAACAGTATCCAACAGTACGTTAAAAGGATCATACACTGTGATAAAGTGGGATTTATACCAGGGATGCAAGGATTCTTCAATATATGCAAATCAATCAATGTGATACATCATATTAACAAATTGAAGAATAAAAACCATATGATCAATCAGAAGAACCTAGGGGCAAGACGGGAATAAAGATGCAGACCTATTAGAGAATGGACTTGAGGATATGGGGAGGGGGAAGGGTAAGCTGGGACAAAGTGAGACAGTGACATGGACATATAGACACTACCAAACGTAAAATAGATAGCTAGTGGGAAGCAGCCCCATAGCACAGGGAGATCAGCTCGGTGCTTTGTGACCACCTATAGGGGTGGGATAGGGAGGGTGGGAGGGAGGGAGACGCAAGAGGGAAGGGATATGGGGACATATGTATATGTATAACTGCTTCACCTTGTTATAAAGCAGAAACTAACACACCATTGTAAAGCAATTATACTCCAATAAAGATGTTAAAAAAACAAAACAAAACCATATGATCATCTCAATAGATGCAGAAAAAGCTTTTGACAAAATTCAACACCCATTTATGACAAAAATTCTCCAGAAAGTGGGCATAGAGGGAACCTATCTCAACATAATAAAGGCCATGTATGACAAAACCACAGCAAACATCATTCTCAATGGTGAAAAGCTGAAAGCATTTCCTCTAAGATCAGGAACAAGACAAGGATGTCCACTCTCGCCACTTTTATTCAATATAATTTTTGAAGTTCTAGCCAGGGCAATTAGAGAAGAGAAAGAAATAAAAGGAATCCAAATTGGAAAAGAAGAAGTAAAACTGTCATTGTTTGCAGATCACATGATACTATACATAGAAAATCCTAAAGATGCTACCATAAAACTACTAGAGCTAATCAATGAATTTAGTAAAGTAGTAGGATACAAAATTAACGTACAGAAATCTCTTGAATTCCTATGCACTAACAACAAAAGATCAGAAAGAGAAATTAAGGAAACAATCTCATTTACCATCCCATCAAAAAGAATAAAGTACCTAGGAATAAACCTACCTAAGGAGGCAAAAGACCTGTACTCTGAAAACTATAAGACACTGATGAAAGAAATCAAGATGACAGAAACAGATGGAAAGATATACCATGTTCTTGGGGTGGAAGAATCAACATTGTGAAAATGACTATACTACCCAAAGCAATCTACAGATTCAGTGCAATCCCTATGAAATTACCAATGGCACTTTTCACAGAACTAGAACAAAAAATTTTACAATTTGTGTGGAAACACAAAAGACCCCTAAGAGCCAAAGCAATTCTGAGGGGGAAAAAAAGTGGAGCTAGAGGAATCAGGCTTCTTGACTTCAGACTATGCTACAAAGCTACAGTCATCAAAACTGTGTGGTACAGGCACAAAAACAGACACATAGATCAATGGAACAGGAGAGAAAGCCCAGAAATAAACCCCCGCACCCATGGTCACCTAATCTATGACAAAGGAGGCAAGAATATACAATGGAGAAAAGACAGTCTCTTCAATAAGTGGCTCTGGAAGACTGGACAGCTACATGTAAAAGAATAAAATTAGAACATTCTACAACACCATTCACAGAAATAAACTCAAAATGGATTAAAGACTTAAATGTAAGGCCTGATACTATAAAACTTTTAGAGGAAAACATAGGCAGAACACAGTCTGACATAAATCACAGCAATATCCTTTTGGATCCACCTCCTAGAATAATGAAAATAAAAACAAAAATAAACAAATGGGACCTAAGTAAACTTAAAAGCTTTTGCACAGCAAAGGAAACCGTAAACAAAACGAAAAAACAACACAGAGAATGGGAGAAAATATTTGCAAACGAAGCGACTGACAAGGGATTAATCTCCAAAATACACAAACAGCTCATGCAGCTCTATATCAAAAAAACCCAAACTACCCAGTCAATAAATGGGCAGAAGACCCAAACAGACATTTCTCCAGAGAAGACATATAGATGGCCAGAAAGCACATGAAAAGATGCTCAACATCGTTAATTGTTAGAGACATGCAAATTGAAACTACAATGAGGTATCACCTCACACCAGTCAGAATGGTCATCATCAAAAAGTCTACAAACAATAAATGCTGGAGAGGGTGTGGAGAAATGGGAACCCTCCTACACTGTCGGTGGGAATGTAAATTGGTACAGCCACTATGGAGATCAGTATGTAAATTCCTTAAAAAACTAAAAATAGAGCTATCATACAATCCAGTAATCCCACTCCTGGGCATATATCCAGAGGAAAACATACTTCGAAAAGATACATGCACCCCAGTGTTCATTGCAGCAATATCTACAATAGCTAAGACACGGAAGCAACCTAAATGTCCATCGACAGATGAATGGATAAAGAAGATGTGGTACATATATACAGTGCAATATTACTCAGCCATTAAAAAAAGAATGAAATAATGCCATTTGCAGCAACATGGATGGACCCGAGATTATCATACTAAGTGAAGTAAGTCAGACAGAGAAAGACAAATATCATGTGATATCACTTATATGTGGAATCTAAAAAAATGATACAAATGAACTTATTTACAGCACAGAAACAGACCCACAGACTTTGAAAACAAACTTACGGTTACCAAAGGGGAAATGTGGGGCAGAGGGATAAATGAGGAGTTTGGGATTAACATATACACCCTACTGTATATAAAATGGATAATCAGCAAAGGCCTGTATAGCACAGGGAACTCTACTCAGTATTCTGGGTTAACCTTTATGAGAAAAGAATCTGAAAAAGAATGGATATATGTATATGTATAACTGAATCATTTAGCTGTACACCTGAAACTAACTCAATGTTGCAAATCAACTATATTGCAATATAAAATAAAAATTAAATGAAAAAAGTGAAAGAAAGATGAGACAGAAAAAATAAAAATAAAAAAAGTGAGTGTTAGAACCTGACAAATTAATTGCCTTTTACTAAAAATTTGCAACTATCTCAAGGCCAGATATCTAAGAAACTCTTCAGATCCAAGCATATCTTCATAACCCATCCCAGTTCAGACATACATGCTTGTCACTAAGCCAGAAGTGACCTGAGCTAAGCTCAAGGCAAACTGCCGTTTTCCTCTTTGAGTCTCCTCTGACCTGGACAGCCACACATAGGAATGGTTGCTAGATTAGAGAACACACACCAGATGTTCATGGGATACCTGTGCACATTGGGTTATTAATCCATGCTGAGTGTCTCTTCTGATTAGACACAAACCTATGATAGGAACTTAGGTTCTTCATTCCACATTTGGAAAGATTTCTACTCCTCCCTGAGTTTGTATTAAGGCAGAATTCCACTTCTTGCTTTGCAACCAAACCAACTCATTTGGTTTCTGACTGACCGGGAGAATTCAAAGCCCTTCAATGGAAACTGCCAAGTTATCATGAGTTTGGACTTCCTGCATTTCATATCAGCTGCCTCACAGAAACTTTATGATGCTAAGAAAAAACAAATATCAAAGCTCCGGGACATTATATCTGTGTGGACATGGTAATGCATTACACTCCAATGAAAGCTGTGAGCTGTGTCCTAGTTGTGAAAAAGCCTAGCCCCACCTTATTGATGTGCTGAAGGATTGTGAAAAAATCTTTAGCTTTCAAAAGTGATAAATGACCCTACTCCATTTTCATTTAAGCCATGGAAATACTTAAAAAAAAAAAAAAACTTAGGATAGATCACATATGTTGCTGAATCTGGGCAAAACACTGCTGATAGCAGAAACAGAGATGATAGCAAGTATCAAAAAGTAATGTGACCACTGAACAAGGTAACTGAAAATAACTGCAGAGAAATAAAAGTTTAACAGTGGTATCCAAGCCCTATTTTTCTTGGGTTTGTCTTACCAATTTACGCAAATATTTGGATGCACTGATCAGAGATAAATGAAATCACTTACTGATTAAAATAGAAAGTGATTTATTGCCCAGCAGGATCTTGACAGGAAAGGATTCATTCATTATTTCATACATGTTTGGATGAGAAAAACAGAAGGAAAAAAAGTGACGAACTGGACAATTTGAATGAGTTTTCGACTCATTCAAATGAAAAGTAATAACTTATTACCTAAATAACAACTTAAATAATAACTGACTCAAGCAGTGAAAGAAATGTCTGATCACAGTGATTTTAGTGACTGTTTTAATAAATATTGTAAACCTTATTCTTAGGATGCATAGTTGCATTTTAATATCTTAGAACTTTTTATGCATTCACAGAGTACCAGGTACTGAGGAAACACATTAATACTTTTTCTCCTGGCTTTGCCATCATACACCAGAGAGAATGGTTGCTACGTAAAAGGAAGAAAATTCAATTTAGACTAGAAGCTCCCAAAGGGTAAAATTTTTTTAACATACATTTCAAAACTCTGCACTATACACATGAAAACCATTACATGAAATGCTAAAAATGAAACTTTCAAAATGCACATTTCTCCTGTTATTAAAAGAAAACAGCAGAAATGATAATCATTGAAAATTTCCAGTAATATAAAGTAGGCCCTTCTTAGTGTGGTATTGAACCAAGAAATAAGGATCTTTGACATATTCAAGAGGAAAGAAAAATTTGGCATTTGTTCTGCAACACAATTTCACAGTCATAATTTTAGGAAGTCATCATTTACTTGATATAAAAATGGTATTTCAGACTTCCAGTTTCCAGTCCTGCATGTAAGGAGCTTAGAAGTCGCCACTCCACCCTAACAACCAGTAAAAAGCTGAACAGACTAAAAAAATCAGCAACGCTTCTTAAATCCATCAGAGAAGTGAGGTCACAGGGCAAACCACTGCTTTCAAAACTGAAGAGACAGACAGACTGATAAAGAGAGTCACAACTTACCAGAGCAGAAACCCCTGCTGGAACCAGTGCCAAGGCAGGAAAAGCTGAACTTCAGTTAACAAACTGCTGGAGGCTCAGTGTGGACAAATCTGAGAATTAAAAACTCCAGGGGGTCCAAAAAACTGCAGAGGAAGGAACACTCCCAAACTCATTCTATGAGGCCACCATCACCCTGATACCAAAACCAGACAAAGATACTACAAAAAAAGAAAATTACAGACCAATATCACTGGTGAATATAGACACAAAAATCCTCAGCAAAATACTAGCAAACAGAATCCAACAACACATTAAAAGGATCATACACCATGATCAAGTGGGATTTATCCCAGGGATGCAAGGATTCTTCAATATATGCAAATCAATCAATGTGATACACCATATTAACAAACTGAAGAATAAAAACCATATGGTCATCTCAACAGATGCAGAAAAAGCTTTTGACAAAATTCAACACCTATTTATGATAAAAACTCTCCAGAAAATGGGCATAGAGAGAACCTACCTCAACATAATAAAGGCCATATACAACAAACCCACAGCAAACATCATTCTCAATGGTGAAAAACTGAAAGCATTTCCTCTAAGATCAGGAACAAGACAAGGATGTCCACTCTCACCACTATTATTCAGCATAGTTTTGGAAGTCCTAGCCACAGCAATCAGAGAAGAAAAAGAAATAAAAGGAATATAAATTGGAAAAGAAGAAGTAAAACTGTTTGCAGATGACATGATACTATACATAGAGAATCCTAAAGATGCCACCAGAAAACTACTAGAGCTAATCAATGAATTTGGTAAAGTTGCAGGATACAAAATTAATGCACAGAAATCTCTTGCATTCCTATACACTAACAATGAAAGATCAGAAAGAGAAATTAAGGAAACAATCCCATTCACCATTGCAACAAAAAGAATAAAATACCTAGGAATAAACCTACCTAAGGAGGTAAAAGACCTGTACTCAGAAAACTACAAGACATTGATGAAAGAAATCAAAGATGACACAGATGGAGAGATATACCATGTTCTTGGATTGGAAGAATCAATATTGTGAAAATGACTATACTACCCAAAGCAATCTACAGATTCAATGCAATCCCTATCAAATTACCAGTGACATTTTTTACAGAACTAGAACAAAAAATCTTAAAATTTGTAGGAGACACAAAAAATCCTGAATAGCCAAAGCAGTCTTGAGGGGAAAAAACGGAGCTGGAGGAATCAGACTCCCTGACTTCAGACTATACTACAAAGGTACAGTAATCAAGACAATATGGTACTGGCACAAAAACAGACATATATCAATGGAACAGGATAGAAAACCCAGAGATAAAACCACGCACCTATGGTCAACTAATCTATGACAAAGGAGGCAAGGATATACAATGGAGAAAAGACAGCCTCTTCAATAAGTGGTGCTGGGAAAACTGGACAGCTACATGTAAAAGAATGCAATTAGAACACTCCCTAACACCATACACAAAAATAAACTCAAAATGGATTAGAGACCTAAATGTAAGACCAGACACTATAAAACTCTTAGAGGAAAACACAGGAAGAACACTCTTTAACATAAATCACAGCAAGATCTTTTTTGATCCACCTCCTGGAGTAATGGAAATAAAAACAAAAATAAACAAATGGGACCTAATGAAACTTCAAAGCTTTTGCAAAGCAAAGGAAACTACAAACAAGACAAAAAGACAACCCTCAGAATGGGAGAAAATATTTGCAAACGAATCAATGGACAAAGGATTAATCTCCAAAATATATAAACAGCTCATGCATCTCAATAATAAAAAACAAACAACCCAATCAAAAAATGGGCTGAAGACCTAAATAGACGTATCTCCAAAGGAGACATACAGATGGCCGAGAAGCACATGAAAAGCTGCTCAACATCACTAATTATTAGAGAAATGAAAATCAAAACTACAATGAGGTATCACCACACACCAGTTAGAATGGGCATAATCAGAAAATCTACAAACAATAAATGCTGGAGAGGGTGTGGAGAAAAGGGAACCCTCTTGCACTGTGAGTGGGAATGTAAATTGATACAGCCACTATGGAGAACAGTATGGAGGTTCCTTAAAAAACTAAAAATAGAATTACCATATGACCCAGCAATCCCACTACTGGGCATATACCCTGAGAAAACCATAATTCAAAAAGAGTCATGTACCACAATGTTCATTGCAGCTCTATTTACAATAGCCAGGACATGGAAGCAACCTATGTGTCCATCGACAGAAGAATGGATAAAGAAGGTGTGGCACATATATACAATGGAATATTGCTCAGCCATAAAAAGGAATGAAATTGGGTCATATGTAGAGATGTGGATGGATCTAGAGACTATCATACAGAGTGAAGTAAGTCAGAAAGAGAAAAACAAATATCGTATATTAATGCATATAAGTGGAACCTAGAAAAATGGTACAGATGAACCAGTTTGCAGGGCAGAAATAGAGACACAGATGTAGAGAACAAATGTATGGACACAAAGGGGGGAAAATGGCAAGGGAGGGGGTGTTGGTGGTGGTGGGAAGAACTGGGAGATTGGGACGGACATATATATGCTAATATGTATAAAATAGATAACTCATAAGAACCTGCTGTAGAAAAAAATAAATAAAATAAAATTCAAAAATTAAAAAACAAAACTCCAGGGGGACCCAGTAATGCAGGACCTCCGTGCTTTAGTGAGTTTTATCTCCAGGAGCTCAGACCAGGTTCTCACAGTGAATATCATAGAAAAATCCCCACATGCTTCTAGTGGGGCAAGGGGTAAATGAACCATTTTGAAATATGACAGAACACTGTCTTCCTAAGAAGCTTGATCTCAGGAAAAACTAGTTAACCAGAGCCTAACCTGCTGGGCTTTTATCAGAGCCTAACTGACCTTGGGGGAGGGAAATACCCAACTCCAGTCCTCTCTAATCAACTTGTCCCACCTAAAACCCGAGAAGCACTTGGGAAATTCATAGCCCAGGAACAAGGCAATCTGCAAAAGTTACATACTGTATGATTCCAGCTATATGACATTCTAGAAAGTACAAAACAATGGAGGCAGTAAAAGGATCAGTGGTTGCCAGGCATTAGTAGGGAGGGATGAGTAGGTGGAGCACAGAGGATTTGGAGGGCAGTGAGACTACTCTGTACGATACTACAATGTTAGATACATGTCATTATACACGAGTCAAAACCCATAAAATGTACAGCACCGAGAGCGACTCCTAATGTAAACTATGGACTTTGGGTCATAATGATGTGCCAATGTAGGTTCACCGATTGTAACAAATGTACCACTTTGGTGCAGGATGTTGGTATTGGGGAGGTTGTACATGTAGGGGCAGTGGTATTTGGGAACACCCTGTACTTTCTTTTTTTTTTTTTTTTTTTAAATTACTGCATTTCATTTTATTTTATTTTATTTATTTATTTATTTATTTATTTATTTATTTATTTATTTATTTATTTATTTATTTATTTATTTATTTATTTATTTATTTATTTATTTATTTATTTATTTATTTATTTATTTATTTATTTATGGCTGTGTTGGGTCTTCGTGTCTGTGCGAGGGCTTTCTCTAGTTGTGGCAAGTGGGGGCCACTCTTCATCGCGGTGCGCGGGCCTCTCACTATCGCGGCCTCTCCCTTTGCGGAGCACAGGCTCCAGGCGCGCAGGCTCAGTAATTGTGGCTCACGGGCCTAGTTGCTCCGCGGCATGTGGGATCTTCCCAGACCAGGGCTCGAACCCTGCATTGGCAGGCAGACTCTCAACCTCTGCGCCACCAGGGAAGCCCCACCCTGTAGTTTCTGATCAATTTTGATGTAAACCTAAAACTGCTCTAAAAAAATGTAGTTCATTAATCTATTTAAAAATATTTTACTAACATGAGATTATCCCTGTATTAAAAATAATATTTGCTGTTTTCACAGCAGCATTATTCCATAAAGGTTAGGACTTTTCCACAACTTATCTCATGGACATTTTTTTCCCATCCTTATTTCTCCGATGTGGTCAGCTGCTGGAAACACCAGATGTCACTCATATGGTGGAAGGTAAAGTGATTTAAACAGCGCTACACAGAAGGTTCATCTTAGAGATGAACAGGTTAAATCAGGATTTGGGACTACTGATTTATCCTTTCCATAGTTACACCCATGACACCATCCTGTAAGAGTCTATTGATTCTAGAAAATCACATTTATATCCCTTCCTTCTTGATCCTTCTACAATGATAATTTCGGTAAATTCGAGCTTCAACAAAATATTTCAGTGTCCCTTAAAGTTATTTTATATTATTTTCCAGTAAGTGGCACATTCATTAGGAGATTTCAAATATATACTTTACACATTATGCCAATTCTGTGAGGAACAGTGTCAGTATTTTTTCAGGCGAATAAACTAGAGTCAAGTGAAATGAATTTCCCTGATCAAGATCACAGAAGGTGTCAAAACTGAAAAACTGAAGATCACCAATCCTGCCACTCCATATTTCTTCACTTTTCTATCATTCTCAAATGATATTGCTTTAGAGTATGTTCCTCTCAGTCCTAGAAAGAATTTGAAGTAGTCACAATAAAAGCCACTTCTAAAGCACTGCAAATATGTACAATGAAGATAGTAAGGTATATAGAGAGAGAAGGTAAAATAAATATGGAGACTTAATAATTCAACCGTGACTAACCATAAAATTGAGGTCAGAATCCCTTAAATACACTAGCAAAATCTTTTTTGCAACATAAAACAATGTCACTTGGAAGAGATGATGTGGTCTGTATGTGGTGGGATGAAAGTGGGGAGGGAGTTCAAAGAAGGGTAAGATGATCCTCTGTAGACTAGCAGAGAGAAATCAAAGCAACATCTTCCAGCTCTATTAAGGAATGCTGTAGGCCTTCTATTCTAATCAACAATGTAATGGCTACATACAAGCAACGGTCTCCACTTTTGCATACTTTAGGTAACAAGATGCTGAGAACAGCTGTGAGTAAAAATGTCAAGAAGAAATTCACTGCGACCAGAGGATTTTGGTACTGGCTGATCACACCCATAAGAGCTGAGGTCACCAGCCAGCTCTGTCATTGGGTAAGGGCCACTGCACTCCCTGCTTCTCAGAGCAGTTGCTGGTTTTCCAAAATTCCTCTGAGGTTTTCCTGGGAGAACTTATTTTCCCTTAGCCTCTGAACCAATTTCTAACAGTATAAGAGTTATACTGACTATAAAGTGTTTTTTTAAAAAAATGAATAATTCAGGATGTAAACACCAAGCAAATGTTTTCCTTAAAGTAATCACCTTGGGCGGTGACACAGTTTTTCTTAGAGATGCTGTCTTGGCTTAAATCAGTCTGCCTTTAGAACCAGTAACAGCCAAAGGGGAAATTTGTATTATGTAATATATAGAGTTACATGACAATGTTTTAATATGCCATGCTTAGTCTTTAAACTTTTGTTTAATGGCATTGTGGCTTTTTACTATTCATGATTTTAATACTGACTTGTGATTTAAAAGTGCCTAAAGCATTAATGAAGCACATAATGTTCTTATACTTGTTTGTTCAATCAATATTATTTAATGGAAGCCTATTTTATTTATACCAGATGCTGAGCTCCTAGAAGAATCAATTACCCTAGTAAGGGAAATAGTACTCTTTTTATAACCAAAAAGCATTTTCTAGTGATTAATATGGCCCCACGGTTCCCCATTCTAGGTTTAAGGGTATCCATTGGCAATCACCTTATACTTTGTGAGGGAAAATAACAATATTTTCAGCCTCTGCATCTGTTTTCCTAGCTTTCCCCCCTCCTTTTCTCCTTTTAAAATAATACATTCTGGAGATCAACATTTCAGCTTAGCCCCTCAAGGTTCTCTTTTAACATCTCAGGCAAGTAAAAAAAAATCCTGCCTTTAATTCTGGTGTTTTAAAATTATCTTTGTCAAGTGACTCCGCTCCAGTTTGTTTTCTGCCAGAAAAGAAAATTTACCTACAATACAAATAAAATATTCAGAACATTTTTTTAACTTAATAAATATGTAGCCAAAATTCAAACATAAAGGACAGCAATTGATATTTATCAATGTCCAGCTATTTAGTGAGCAGAAATACTAAAGTGAACCTTTTTAAGTTCAGAATTCTTTTAATTTTAAACATATGTGTTTACATTAGGAAAGTTACCTATAAATTCCTGAATATCCACTAATGAAAAGAAATTTTTAAAAAACCTCTTGATCATTCAAAAAATAAGTGAATCTTTTAAAAATTAGTGCAGTATGAATAAAACAGTTAATCCAGTTCTTATAACATAGTCACGTATTTTTAAAGGTCTCTATTAGTTGGGCATCCATCCTGGAAAAAGTCTCAAGTGGGTTCTATTACTCACTTACAGGGTTAGGGAACTCTATGTATAGTTATAAACAATGGTGTAATCAAGGGCGTTTTTTCCTGCATAAGTGCATTTTTTTTTCTGAATGGCAATTCATAAATAAATCCTTGTGCTAAGAGTTTATATGTTACACGGAGCCTACGACCCTTGAGTAAAGTCAGCCAATTCAGCGCTTCACAGGAAAGCCACTAATGAGGGGGACTCCTTCATGGCCAAATAATTAGACTGGTGATCTCCTAAGAATGACGGAATCCGGTTCCTATCATCTTTTTTCTGGTAAAATGAGCACAAGAGAAATATATATATTCAAGGAGACCCAGCCCATGGTATTTTCAGTAAATAAGTGCTTGCTTGAATGTATAAATCTTCTGGACTTTCATTTTTCTGGATGTAAAGTGAAAACGTAGGAGAAGATGTGCTCTGAGCTCCCTTCCAGCCCCTACGCTGTATGAATCAGTGGCTGTGTTTTGGGTAAAGATTGTGGCCCCCTGCTTGGATGATCAGAAATCAGGGTCGTGGTAACCTAGAGATGTGCTGAAGCAGCTCATATGGGCTTGTGAGAGCCAATTGTTAAATTTTCAGTAATTTTGTGAGCCAGTTGTTAAACATAGCCATTATTAAAATTAAAACATATAGACTTACAATTTAATATATTATATTTTTGAAAGTAATAAATACTCAAAATTCAGCAATTTTAATTCTTTTACTACCTTTTACTATTAGTTATGCCCTTGAAGTCACTTGCATCTACTGTGGAAATACTATATAATGGCCTGCTACTGAGTATCTCTTCCTAACTCCACATTCAGTGATGTCATGATGGTATTTTCAGATTAGCCATGGTAGGAGAGTATTTACACCATAGAAATGGGAAAATGCTATAAATCACTGCCTTTTCATTCTTTCAGAGAGCTGATTGTTAAACACTTACCAGCACACCACTGGGGTCACCAGGCTGAGACCAAGGAAAGGAAGGAGCCGTGAATTTAAGTAACAGAACAGAGTGCCACCATAAAGCAGACCATACAGACGTTTGCACAGGGCAGATTTCACAAGGCATATTTTTACCTCGGTACACCTGGGTCATATATTCCCCTTAGGCTGTTGCAAGTCTGGTCCTGTGAAGTAGAGAGAGAAGGAAGATCCTGGAGTACAAGCACAGTTTTAAGAAACTTTAGGTCGGGCCAATGGGGAGTCTTTGAGCCAAAGTCACCCGTCAAAGGAATCCCTCATTTCACAGAAAAGGGCTTTCCTTGGTTTCCCTCCTGCACTCAATCATTGCCTGAGAGCAGCCTATGGAAAGCATAGCCTTGGAGCAAATGTTGTGCAGGTAGCCACAGGGACAAAGGGAGAGATGGGGGGAAGTGCAGGGAAAGGGAAGAAGACAGTGGCGGGGGGGGCTGGGCAGAGAATGGAGACCAGCATGTGGCACAACTCAACTCTAATAGAGGGCTCACGGAAGCAAGGAGTGGGTGAGGCTGAGTGTAACATTTCCCATTAAAATATACTCCCTAGCAATACCTGCTGAAAAATTCAGTGGAAATGCTCTTGACATCTAAAACCTCTGGAGATGGGGCTCTCAGCATTGTGGGTAAAATATCAAAGACCTGACCTGAGCTTTGAAATAAAATTTTTAAAAATTTTGCTAAACAGACAGGCTATTGCTGTCCTATATACATTTTTTAAATAAATCTTTATTGGAGTATAATTGCTTCACAGTACTGTGTTAGTTTCTGTTGTACACCAAAGTGAATCAGCCATATGCATACATATGTCCCCACATCCCCTCCCTCTTGAGCCTCCCTCCCATCCTCCCTATCCCACCCCTCTAGGTCATCGCAAAGCACCGGGCCGATCTCCCTGTGCTATGCTGCTGCTTCCCACTAGCTAACTATTTTACATTCGGTAGTGTATATATGTCCATGCTACTCTCACTTAGCCCCAGCTTCCCCCACCCACCCCGTGTCCTCAAGTCCATTCTCTATGTCTACGTCTTTATTCCTGCCCTGCAACTAGGTTCGTCAGTATCATTTTTTTTTTTTTTTTAAGATTCCATATACATGCGTTAGCATATGGTATTTGTTTTTCTTTTTCTGACTTACTTCACTCTGTATGACAGACTAAATATACAAACAGCTCATGGAGCTCAATATCAAAAAAACCAAACAATCCAATTAAAAAATGGACAGAAGACCTAAATAGACATTTCACCAAGGAAGACATACAGATGGCCAAGAGGCACATGAAAAGATGCTCAACATCACTAATTATTAGAGAAATGAGAATCAAAACTACAATGAGGTATCACCTCACACTGGTCAGAATGGCCATTATCAAAAAATCTAGAAACAATAAATGCTGGAAAGGGTGTGGTGAAAAGGGAACCCTCCTGCACTGTTGGTGGGAATGTAAATTGATACAGCCACTATGGAGAACAGTATGGAGGTTCCTTCAAAAACTAAAAATAGAACTACCATATGTCCTATATACTTTTATGTTACCAGCTTCCTGAACTTGCAGCTCTCATCATGGATTATTGCAATTGTAGGATGGGATGGAAGGAGCAACATTTCCAAGTCACCTAAGAAAAATGCTGAGGAATAACAAAGCCAAATCTGGCATTGCCAAAGTAAGCACAAGCCATTATTCATTCATTCAATCAATATATATATATTTTTAATTTTTTTAAAAAATTTATTTAATTTATTTATTTTTGGCTGTGTTGGGTCTTCGTTGTTGTGCATGGGCCCTCTCTAGTTGCGGCGAGCGGGGGCTACTCTTCGTTGAGGTGCGCAGGCTTGTCATTGCGGTGGCTTCTCTTGTTGTGGAGCACAGGCTCTAGGTGCGTGGGCTTCAGTAGTTATGGCTCACGGGCTCTAGAGTGCAGGCTCAGTAGTTGTGGCGCACTGGCTTAGTTGCTCTGCAGCATGTGGGATCTTCCCGGACCAGGGCTCAAACCCGTGTCTCCTGCATTGGCAGGCGGATTCTTAACCACTGAGCCACCAGGGAAGCCCCAATCAATATTTATTGATAACCCTGGCATGGGCCAGACACTGTTGAGTGTTCTGGTGATATGGCAGTGGACCATACCGAAAAGATCATGCCCTCATGGAGCTTACATTCTAGTTGGAAAGACAAACAAGAAATGAATAAACAAAGAGATTGAATAATTTAACTTCAGAGACTAAGCCTCAGGAAGACAATCAAGCAGGCAAAAGCATATAGGATGGTGGGTCTATCCCACACAGGTGGTCAGGAAAGGTCTTTCTCAAGAAGTGATGGCTGAGCAGCAGCCAAGATTAGAGTTTTCCCCTTTCCTGTTGAAGACTATCATTTAATTCCCATTATTCTAGCCCCCTCTGCCTAAGAAAAGTTGCATGTGAACTAACAACCCTCCCCTTTATATTGACCTCATCCTCTATTTACCACCTGCTCAAGAGCTAATAGATGTTATAAACATGTTGAAGCAGAATAGTCTATACTAGTTTCTTAGTTCCAAAAGCATTTGTTTAAAAAAAGTCTCCCCAATATTTGGGGGTATGAGAGCAAATTTTAAAAAAGAATAACTAGAATCCCATGAATGTGTCAGCAAGACCATAGGGATATTTACACTTTTTAAACTTTTTTCTTTAAAAACAACAGTTGTTCCTTTTGTATTTTCTCAAGAAATAAGTATGCAAAATTAAAAATTCTTGCATATTTAGCTGGATAAAACTGAAAGCATTATCTTGAATTATTAAGTTCCATCCAATTTTGAATAATTTGTTAACATACAAAACATCAGGGGCACAGAGAGAACAAAAAGCCTCTTTTTTTGGTTATACACAAGATGTAGATATTTAATCTGAAGCAAAATACTTAATCTTTGTGGCTTTCCTCTACAGTTGCATGTGGATATACTGATTATATTATTACGTAATAAAAAATACTATATTATTGTCAAGCCGGGTTTTCCAGCCATCTGTATGAAATAGGTTATAAGAAAGTCTCTTTCTCATTAACTATAAAATCAGTCTTAAGACATGACTCCAAATATTGGAACATGATGACACGTACTAGCTCTGCTTTCTTCGTAATCCTTTGTGGCGTGGCATACTTGGTAGAACTCAAGCATGGATGCTAGCATGAGCCTCCAAACCTGCATGGGATATAAAATGATGTCTATGTAAATGAACTTTGGATATTGTCCACAATCACTGAATTCTTTACCTTAATTTCAGTAGGGCATCTAAAATTCTATTCTAAACACTTGGGAAGCAATGTCTCAAGTCCCTAATCATGGCTGGACCTTCAGAGAAGACAGTGTTCCTATCTATTCTCCTAATTGTCCTAATGTACAAGATGCAGCTAAAGGAAAACTAGCCTGTACGGTTAGGTAGAAGCCTAGAAAATGGAAAGGCTCAAGCGTTATTTCAGCAGTATTTTCTCTGTTTTGTGGAGTATTTAGTGGAGGTTATAAGAAATAAATGGACTTCAAGTTCTGCCCTTAGGTATTGAAAGATCACTTGTCTCATAAACTTCTCAATCATATGCCAATCATCAATATACCATGGCAGATTGGCCACTTGTTGGCATATATGGATTTTTCTATTGCTTTATCATTAGTAAAGAAGTCCAGGACATCAATATAGGAGAAAGTACAACCCACCATAAGCCAATGGTCATGTATACTTTTGCTGATTCCTTAATAGGAATTCAGTAAAGGATGATTAGCTGGTGCTTTGGTATTTTCAGCTTATCCTGTGCCAGTCTGTCACATAGGCTCCCTTTCCTCTTCCTGTTGTCACTGTCTCTTCCTGGTCTATACTAACTGGGTCAGAGGTTTCAAACAGAATGGAATGGGGGCTATTTAACAATCTGCTGTCAAGTAGCCATGTTGTCCTAGGAAGAGGGTAGCTGCTGTTGCAGCAGGAGAACTTGTCAGGCAGTCTTTTGCCCTTTCCCACCTTGGCCTACTTCCCATGTCTGCTCCCACCCTACACTCTCTCTATTCAATAGAATTATCTTTCCTTTGTAAACACTGTTAATTCTACTTGTACCATTTTAATTTTTTTTCTAGCCTTAGAGTTCAGAAATTTCACTAGGATTTGTGTCTCCATATTTTTTTCATTAATTCTTTCATTAGCCCAGTAGATCCTTTCATATTCGAAAGAAAGATCTAAAAGTCTGAAAGATTCACAGTATGCAAGGGCATAGATTATGGAATTTTTCTTGTATTATTTCTTTGGTTACTACTTCTCCAAGTTTTTTTTTTCCTTCTGGATCAGCAGCTGGTTCAATATTGGGTCTCTTGGACGAGTCTTTCCTGGTTCCCTCACCCATATTTACCATTTTTGAAATTTTCTCTTGATCGCATTTCGTCTTCCAAAACATGAATTCAGCCTCAGCGGTTACCATACTTTTTGTTCTTACATTCCTCTATTAAATTTTCAAATTGGTAAATCATTCATTTCAGTTCCAGGAAACTCACTCTGGTCCTATAATTATATCCCTTTAAGAGTTTAAACCATTTTTAATCTAGGTTTTCTTCCATTTTCCACATTAGTTCCATCTCCATAATAGAGGTTTATCATAGTTTTCCAGGTCAGCTTCTTTTCCTTCTGCCTGGGCTGCGTGTTCCCACGAAGTGGCATGTGATCTTTCTCTGCCTATTCATGTTGATAGTGTGCTGGTTTTCAACAATTCTGTGGATCTCTCTGGTTCTTTCTTGTGTATTGACAATCAGAGTAGGGATTTTTCCTTCATTGGCAGCTAGTAATCCCTGTTGATATAAGTGACAGAAGACCTTCCAGTTCACAAGTCCAAGATGGGATAGGCTGACCTTAGCCCAACATGGAAACTATCCCTCCTGAGATGCCATCATGCGGAAACAGTCAGTCTCTCTCACTGCTGAATAATGTGAACTGCAGAGACATTCTTCCCTTACTTTCTGTGTATCCCCCAGGTCAGCTGGCTCTCCCCACACTCCCTTCCCCATAGTGCAGCCCCATCAATTCCCAGCCACTCCCATTTACATTTTGCCTTCAACCTGCACCTTCTTTCAAGCACTTGATGTCTCACTGTGTGTAGAACCTCTTCAGGTTGCCAAGGTCAGCCCTTGACTTTTTTGGATGGCTGTATTCTCCAGGATGGGAATACGAGGCCAGGTCACCATTTTCCCACAAACCCACATCCAAAGTTTAAAAATCATTCTCTTGATTACTGTAGCTTTGTAGTATAGTCTGAAGTCCAGGAGCCTGATTCCTCCAGCTCCGTTTTTCTTTCTCAAGATTGCTTTGGCTATTCAGGGTCTTTTGTGTTTCCATTAAAATTGTGAAATTGTTTGTTCTAGTTCTGTGAAAAATGCCATTGGTAGTTTGATAGGGATTGCACTGAATCTGTAGATTGCTTTGGGTAGTATAGTCATTTTCACAGTGTTGATTAAAATAGATAGCTAGTGGGAAGCAGCTGCATGGCACAGGGAGATCAGCTCAGTGCTTTGAGACCACCTAGAGGGGTGGGATAAGGAGTGTGGGAGGGAGACTCAAGAGGGAAGGGATATGGGGATGTATGTATGCATATGGCTGATTCACTTTGTTATACAGCAGAGGCTGACACAACACTATAGAGCAATTATACTCCAAAAAAGATGTTAAAAAAAAAAATCAGTCTCAAATTCTAGGAAGATAGCATATTACTGGAAGATGAAATTATGTTATTATTGTTTTCCTAAGTTATACCTCTAGAAATAAAATATGTATGGAATTTTTTTGCAGTACAAAAATAGATCAGGATATGGTCCCACAAACATGTAGCTTTTATAATATTCATTAAATGCTCACTTCTGATTTACCAGCCTCATCACTTATCTGGTTATTGCAAACTGGCTCATATTAGCTAATTTTTCATAATAGTTATGATAACTAACATTTACCAGCTATCTCCTATGTATCGGGCACTGATACATAGTAGTGTTTTGTATGTATAAATTTATTAAATTCTCACAAAACCCCTTGAAATAAGTACTATTATTTCCAACATATTACAATATAGAAACCAAGGTCCTGAGAAGTCAAGTAACTTACCAAGGTCATGCAGCTAATAAGATGCTTTATTCCCTTAACGAAATAATGAGCTACTTGAGATCATGTCTTCTATTTCTCTGCATCCCCAACTGTGCTTGGCACCCAGGTCCTCCGTAAAATAAACAGTTATTGAGAGAAGCAGCAATGTTTTATTCATATCTGATCCCTAGAACACAGTGTTATAAAGTGAGAGTTTCAAAAAAATTTTTAATTATAAAATGAAGCACTAACAGGCTACTGCGATTTAAAAAGCAAATCCACATAAGATAACCTGAAGTTTTTTACAGAGACCCGACTCTCAGGCACTAACCTGGGTTCCAGGGATCCGAATATGAATAAAATGTTGCCTCTGTCCTTAAAGAACAAGTGATCAGGAGAAAAAACATGTACACAAGCAATTACATATAATAAAATATAATTGTTTTTTAAATGTATATATAAAGTGCTATGGGGCCACACATGAAAAAATATTCATTTTTCCAGTAGGAAAAGTTTTTTCTTCTCTTTAATTAACAATAGAATCAAACGTAGAAATAAACACCACTTTAAAGTTTTTTATTAGAAAGTTTATTGCATTAATCTATAAACTCATTTGGTCATATAAGTGACAATGTAGGCTAATACTGCTGAAAGTTTAATCATCTTTGGAAAAGAGATATTTTAATACTGAAAGCATTTTTTGTTTGCTACAATCATGAAAATCCTAACGTGTTTTAATTTTTTTCCTTTTAAAAATATATATTGTGATTTGTTCATATCAAAAGGAAGCCTGGACTAAATACAGAACTAGAATAAACAGACCCAGTGTAAGGACACCAGTATTAAGAGGACCCTAAAAGGGCAGCTGGCCATACATCTTTAGTTACTAGACAAGCACCCATCCACACCATGTGATTCACACTTACACATCTAGGTACACTTCCATGACATAAAGTTTTTAAGACCAACATACCTCTTAAATACTTAATGTGAATAATTGAGACATGTTACTCAAAGAGAGAAAATCCATTATTTTAAAAACATAACCTTAAAACTCACTTTTTTTATGATTTCATCTCATTTTAAGTGGTAAGTGGACTTCTAACATTGACATGAATTCTAACTGGTATTGCAATACTCTTGCGTAACTCTTGCAATATTTATAGTTTAAAAATCCCAATAATTGATAACTACTATTGTGGCTCTTTGGGGTCAACATGATCACATTTTCATAAAGTTGTTTGCATTTCTCACAGCACATAGTTACTGTGCTAACGGATTTGGATGGGACAGGTTACAACTGTCCTATTATAAAATTCTATGTTGGTTTTCCTGAAATTGGTGAATAATTTTCCATAGAGATAATGATAAACACATTAAGCTCCCTGTTAACATTACTATATAGCATGGGAGAGGAATCTATATCAAACATTGTAAATAGTTATGAAATATTCCTTATCATATAATTAACTACAAATAACTTTCTCTCTATTAAAGCAAGCACACAAACTATCATTTGGGCCAGTTTTGATGTATTTATATAGAAATACAAATAGTTTATAAATTTTCTGATATATCAACCTCTAGGGAAAGTATAATAGTTTGGCTGACATCCCTACATGAATGGCTTTTGCTGCATGTCGCCAAGCTCATTCACTGCTTTGACCACTATAGGGTATAGGGAAGAGATTATTTTTAGGATTCCAAATTAATATGGGTTCAAAGGTCATGAGAATAGATTCACTATGTACGACGAATAACATCACCATTAAATTAAATTTGATATATCTGGAAAAGTCCAAAAGGTTGTAATTTCAGGGGGAAAAACTGTCAGGTCTTTTTGTCTTTAATTCTCATTCTGACAAAAGTATTTCTCTCTTTACCCAAGTCTATATCAAAGTATCTAGAAAATTTTGATCTCTCAACTAGACCTCTCCAAATATAACATGTAGTTTTACGACATCCAACATGCTATGTGTGTTCTGATGTTTGAAAAGTCCCGAGTGAACCCTAACAAGTAAGAATTGCCTTAGGTACAAATGTTGTCTCAGGACAGCAGCCATCCTGAGCAAGAGATCTGTCAGAAAGATTGCACAGGGAGGGACGGCAGTGCCCCTTTTGGATCCACATCTGCTGCCCAGGTTTTCTGCTTACATTGCTGTTGCCTTTGGACATGAAGCTTTCATTTTTTCTTTTTTTTAATAGTGGAATGAGAAAAGAAACTGGTTTTTTTGTTTTTTGTTTTTTGTTTTTTAACTTATCTCCAAGGAGTAATGGGGAAACTCAACTTACCATGGAGCTCTGAAGAGATGAATCTTAAAAAAGAAGGGGAAAGATGTCTTCTTTTTTTCTAACCAAAAAGGACTCTTTGTGGCTATTGACCCACAAGTGTCTCAATTAGAAATCTATCCCCTAGAACAAAGGGCCAACCAGCAGGTAACTGTTGGAATAAATCAATTGTTTCTAAGGTGTGTTCCGGGCGATTCCCCATTTCCTTGAATTAACTTTGGAGTTCCCTGAAAGAAACAGCCATCAAAGGAGTGAATGTTCTAAGTGTGTTTGTTCTCTCATCCACCTGACCAAACGAACATCACAGGTGCAGGTGTGCGACAGGAAAGCACTGGATATCCCAACTCAGTAGCTGGCGGGTGCAATGCCATGTGTATACTAATGGCAGAACAGGGGTGCAGTACATATTTGTGTCTTGACTCACTGAGGTAGGACACCAAGTAGCGTTTCATGTCTTTACAAGATTGATGACCACTGTTTTCTCTTATGAAGTTGCTTCCTCATTCAGCCTTTCAGCCCTTCAGCTTGCTCAGGGAGGTCAAAGAGAAACTGGTTTTCTTGCATCATGTATCAGCATCCTCTTGAGATAACTATCTTGGAGTGAAAAATGTTATGCATAAGTATGCACAGGATGAACACCTCTTCTGGTTTGCCTGTAACAGTCCAAATTTAAGCCCATTGCAGGATACTTGTTCATAATGCCCTCATTTACCCTCAGAAGTGTTCCAGTTTGGATGATCAATCATATGATCACCCTAATGAAGGCCTTTAGTAAGACCAGTCTGTGGTACTTTCTCAGCAACAGTATCTCCCTGCTCCCCTTCCCTTTGGTTTAACCAAGACTCAGGATCTAAAGGAACCCCATTTCAGAATATTAAAAAGCTTCTCTATTTCCATTATAAGCCATTCACTTGTGGTTATTGTACTATTTTAGTAATGACCAATTTTAATGGATTTGATTTACATATTTTCATCTCCTCCCTCCAAAAGAAACAAGAACAGTGCATTTTTCTCAAGCAAAAACAAAAGTAGCCATAACACAAGAAACAATAAACATATAATATTTTTTCATTAACAATCCAAACACTACAAAACATAGAATATACAACTTAAAAATGGAAATACAAACTGATGAAAAATGGGGTACGTGTCATATTAGCAATGCAAAAGACCAGCTTAAGCATAGTTTCTCTAAATCAACAATTAATAAAAGGAAAGTGCCCCTTTCTCAAATATGCACAAAAATATTTCGGTCACTTCTAGGGAAAAATTAATCAAAACTTTCTGCTAATTCTATATTACAGCCTGTATTACTAATGGTTTACAAAACTTAAGCATCATCGTACACCTAAAATTTACAACTTTTTCCAATCATTATACACTCATTCAATCCAATCTGTCAAAAATAAAATTATTTCATTTCTATATTCATGAAATAATTATTGATATGTTATGGATCTCAAGTGGTGAATGTGTATGATGGGGACAGTAATCAGAATAATGTCATGTATCTAAAGTGGACCAAGGATCAAATAGAGAGAAGCACTTCCGCCTGGCACATTTGCGTATTGATTCCTGCAATTATTCTAGCATTTCTAAAGTAATTCTAACGGTACACTTCCTCATTCTAAAACAAGTCTAAAGTTCTCATATTTAAATTTGCTATCCACCTCTAGAGTTTATTCAGAGTCTATCCAGTAACGCCACTTGGCAGAATGGTTCCTGCTGGGCTCATATTATCCTTACAATTCCGAGTCCAGCTGAAAGAAGTTAAACAGTAAGGACTCAATAAGATGGCCCTTTTTCTTCTACACGTTGAGTGATTCACACTTTTATGAAGTAAATTTTATGGTAAACCGCACAATCCTAGGTACAGCTCTATAATGCAAATGAGAAAGAAAACATTTAAATTTAAATTTTTCAAGCAACAATACCAACGTCCACTGCAACCCATGTCGCTGAAAGAGTCCTGCATGGTCATGCTTTTAGCCAAGATTTTACAATAAGTCTTGCTTCATGGGTGCAGTTCTAAAACTAACAAGAATGGGAAATCACATTGCTATCTCCTTCTGAGTCACCTGTACAAAAAGGACCTACAGTCAGTCACCCTCAGTTTTGAGCTTTCTGGTTCATGTCCAACTATTGCCTACTGAGCAGATTAACATTCACATAGGGTGGCAAACTTGAGGATGGAGAAGAACCGAACTGTAGTTCTGGAAAGGGTTCCAGCGGCTACCCAGTGGTCCTTTGGTGTCATTCACTGCTGCTGCTGCTGCTGCTGCCGCCGCCATCCTCTTGCTTGGGGGAGGATGAACTGTCTCGGACTGGCAGCAGGTCATAATGGCAAGGGATGTGACTGTTCTTTGGGAGGTCATATGGATCCTGGGTGAGATGCCCATTATTGCTGAATATTCCTTGGACAACACTCACTGTAGGTTCTGTGACAACCAGGGACACATTAACTGATCAGCAATGGAAATTAAAAAAAAAAAAAAAAAAGAATATGGCATTCCTTGCAAATATCAAACACACCAGAGGAGCTTTTATAAAAATATAAGAAGGGACTTCCCTGGTGGCGCAGTGGTTAAGAATCCGCCTGCCAATGCAGGGGGCACGGGTTCGAGCCCTGGTCCAGGAAGATCCCACATGCTGCAGAGCAACTAAGCCCGTGCACCACAACTACTGAGCCTGTGCTCTAGAGCCCACGAGCCACAACTACTGAGCCTGCATGCCACAATTACTGAAGCCCGCGTGCCTAGAGCCCGTGCTCCGCAACAAAAGAAGCCACTGCAATGAGAAGCCCGCGCACCGCAACGAAGAGTAGCCCCTGCTTGCCACAACTAGAGAAAGCCTGTGCACAGCAACAAAGACCCAACACAGCCAATAAATTAATTAATTAATTAATTTAAAAAATATATAAGAAAATATTATTTTTTCAAACAAATGATCCTTTTATAATCACATAGAGGTGGCTACCCTGTGGTTGGTAGACCCACTGACGCTCACAACGATGCTCAGAACAAAGGGTGACTGTATGGTTGGGATGAAGACATCAAGGGAATATACAGAAACCCTGGACATGAATCACTGTCTGCAAAAACCTGGAGATAATCTAGTCCAAACCCCTTCCTCTACAGGTAAAACAACGAGGTCCTCTGGGGGTCACTTGATTCATGGAAACACATAACAAGTGCACAGCTTTAGAACTCAGGCTCTCAGTTGAGTTCCCATCTCACAGTGGTGGGCTTAGGGGACAGTTCAAAAGGGAACTGTTACTGACTTTTTAGAAATAAATGTAGTTCATTATGGCTTCCATTTTAAAAAGCTGTCTTAATACTTTAAAAAGAATTACGTATCTTTCTATGACATGTCTATGGCCTAAAATGAATGACAAATGACTAGAATTAAATAAGTCACTTCATTTACAAGTACAGTTGACCCTTGAACAACGCAAGGTTGGGGTGCTCCACACCCTCCCCCAACCCGCTGCAGCTGAAAATCCACACGTAACTTCACAATTGGCCCTCCTATCCATGGTCTCACATCCTTGGATTGAACCAACTGCAGATCACATAGAACTGTAGCATTTACCATTGAAAAAAATCCGTGTATAAGTGGACCCGTGCAGTTCCAACCCATGTTGCTCAAGGGTCAACTGTAGTAGAGAATTTTTTTCAGGCTTAAATCATAAACATTGAGAAAGATATGGAGAAAGAAAAATGAAAATATAAAGCTCTACTATCTAGCCCAGGATAGCTCTGCCCAGGATAGCTCTGGTATGTTTTAACTTTCCTCAAATGGTATTTGCAAGGGGCAATCAAAATAACTCTAATACTAACTGAATTCTTATCAATTTGTATCAGATTCACATCAGAGAGTATTACTAATCTAATAGACAAATTTAAAAGTAAAATGTTCCAATTCTGCTAAAAGCATTATATTAATATAATGAATGCAACCAGGAAATGGAACCATCTGTTTAATCCACTTGAACCATTTGTTTTGGCTAACTTGACATATTAGCTAATATGATACATATTCTATTCCACAAGCGTGCTAAAATATTCACTATGGTTACAAAACAAAAGATGGATGACCGGGTGGGAGGTAAAAAAAAAAAAAAAAAAAACAACTTACTTTGAATTTTCTAAATGGTATTTTCCCTGAAAAGTTCATTTGACACCAACTAATATGATCACCGTAAACACAGGTTAACATTTAAAATACAGACCATTAGTTTCAATACAGTGTATATGAACTGCAACTATTGTATTCTCAAGGACTTTAAAATTGTTTGAAAAGAATATTCCCACTCACTAGGTTCTTTCTTTGGTTAGGAAAACTTACCAACTTCATAGACATTCTTGTGGGCTGAAGTTGAGTTATTGATCTCTGCATATGGGGAATCTCTCCGCGCCGGTGACTTCATCTCCACATAACCACACTCTGAGTGTTTGGGAATAAGGATGGGTGGGTCTTTAATAGTGGCATATGGGTTTTCAGAACTGCTTAGGGAGCAGTTACTTGAATTATATTCAGAATGCTTTCCCAGGTCTGTGAAGAGAGATGGGGCAGGGGGGAAAGCAAATGCTATTTCATGGGCAACATCATTTATTTTCTTGGCGATAACTGACTTGGGCAAATTACTTATTTTTCTTCGTAGTTATCTAATAATTTTTAACAATGAAAATAATGGCATCCATTTCTTACGTATTTTGGAGAGAATCTGCTATAAAATTACCCATCCACAAAGTAATTTTGGCTCCTCTCTAAGGTGAGCACCAATGTAAACATCATGGATTTGATTTCATTTTTATTATCACACTCAAATAAAATTAATTCCACTCTATTTTACTAATAGTCTCTGAATCCTCAAAGGCTTCAGTCAAGACCCCATCTGTTGCTGACCCCAGGAGCATAAGAAGATACTATTATCATGGTAAGGAAGGCAACTATGCTGTGAGGCTTCTTTGTAAAACCTCAGGTCTGTGCACCTGAAGTTACTCCTCAAATTCCTTCCAAAAAGCAGGCTTCAGTGAACATGTAACCAAGCTGATCGCTTCCTCTTTTCCCTACTATTTCCTTTTTCATATTTCTCTCTCCCCACAAGCTATATTTCTTTGAAAGGAATTATGAGTGTTTTCCCAGCACATCAAAGCCTTGGTTCTCCAAGACTTCTGCTCTAACAAGATCCACCTATGTTCACTCTCTTGCTGGCAGTCAAACGTGCTCATGTCTTTGCTGGAGTAATTAAACCCGCTAACAATGCTACACTTTCCCTACAGTGCCACTTTCGCTGGTTTAACAAATTATTTCTGTCTCTGAGGTAAAAAAAATTTTTACTTGTGTTCTGATAAATGTATTTCTTCCTCAAATTTACACTATACCTTTCAAGGATTTTCCCATATAACTTCTGTCAAGTCCAAAAGCACCTGTAACAAAGGAAGAAAAAAATATCCAGTGAGGACTGAAAGAAAGAGAAAACTCGTCTAATATTCTCAGGTCCTTGGAGAAGATGGCTTGGGCACCCACTGTCTCCCCACTGCAGGTAATAGCCAAGGATGCTGCTTTCCAAACCTCGACACCAGATCACTCGCGCCAGATGTTTCAGTACTTAAGAGTTTAAAAAAATGTTATATAGCATTCTGAGCATTCTCCTGCTCCTTTCAGTGACTTTGGGAAAGGCTGGTCAATATGGGGTAGAAACTGAGGCACAGATGAATCAGTAGACTTGATTCAAGGTTGCTCGGTGGAAAGGACACAGTCAGGCTAGAACTGAGACAAAGGACTGGGATCTCATCACTTGTTGGCTACATGACTTTACACAAGATGTTCAACTTGCTGAGCCTCAATTTTCTTATCTCTAAAATGGGGAAAACACAACCCACCTTCTAAGTCTTACAGGGTTGTCGTGAACATGAAGTGAAATAGACCATAGGGAAAGGCATTGCAAACTCTGAAGCGCCATATAAATGAATGGTGTTTCAGTTACTGTAACACTTTTTTAAAAAATTTATTTTACTGAAGTACAGTTGATTTAAAATGTGTCAGTTCCTGAGCTACAGCAAAGTGATTCAGTTATATATATATATATATATTCTTTTTCATATTCTTTTCAATTATGGTTTATTACAAGATATTGAATATAGTTCCCTGTGCTATACAGTAGGACCTTGTTGTTTATCTATTCTATATATGTAATAGTTTGTCACACATTGTTGCTAGGAAAAGTTAGCAGTTTCTATGATTCCACTGGGAAAGGACAACTGGAAGTTCCACACTTGAACTTTCCTGGACTCTGCCCCGTGTCTCTTCCCTCGCTAATTTTAATCTGTACCTTTTTGCTGTGATAAACTGTAACCATGAGTATAACAGCTCTTAGTGAGTTCTGTCTTTCTAGCAAATTACTGATCCTGTGGGTGGTCTTGAGGACCCTTGAACTTGTAGTTGGTACCAGAAGTGAGGGTGGTCTTAGAGATTCTGGACTTTTTAAAGGGACCCGGTGAAGACAGGCAGCCTGTGGCCTGACAGCAGCCTAATCAAAGAACTCTATGTTATTCTTTGCCTAATTCCCTTGGCCATCTCCAAACTGTGGCAAAGTCTTGTTAAGTGTCCGCCTTGATCTTAGCTGTGCAATGGCTAGCCTTCCCCAAGGGGTTAAAGAGAGGAGCAACATGGGGTGGATAGTAAATCAGGGAACAAGAGCAGGGCTATGAGACCAGCCACTCATGGCAGATTCCCTCTTCCCTGCCCTGGAAGATCAGGGTGCAGGTTTAACAAGGAAGCAGGTGGGCTTCCTCATAAACTCCTGTCTGTCCCAATCCCTGAACAGGCACTTTCAAATGCTCCAGTTAATCTACTTCATACAATGAGCCAGAACGTGATCCTTATCTCTATTTTACAAATGAACAAATCAGTCTTGAGAGGATGACTGGCACAGTGTCATATCACAGAACCAGGAATTGATCTCACAGCTTGTGTGTCAAGTTCAGGGCTCTTTCAGACAGCATCACAACTTTCCCATCATTTAAAACTACTACACACTTCATTATCCATAATGTGTCTTATTCTGTTCTTTGTAAGAAAAGACTTTTTCGATGCAACAACTTTACAGGGATATTAAATGCAGAATTACTTTTGGATGGGAACAAACCAAGGAGATCCAGAATTTCCAATGAAGATTTTATGTTACTAATAATCAGTCCCTTGGGTCTCACTGAGACAGAAAGCGGAGAAATTTATAGGTGACAATTACAGTGACTGTGTGTTGTGTTCTGGAATCAGGACAAACTCCATTAAGTGGAGATGGAATGAGAGAACTTTTCCCTCATTAGTGCTGGGTGGTATTTTACTATTATCAATTCATGTACTTCTTTGAGCTAGATTATTAACCTCCCTAAAGTTAAGTGATTTCACCAGTAAGTATAATGTGAATCTGGTATATAAGTAATTTTACTCTAAGTATGTAGAAATACACATCCTAGTGATAATGTTGGTTATCAATTGAAGAATGCAGATAAAAGTTAAGAATTTGTACTCATTTGCTACTTAAACATTTCCATTTCCATAGTAAGAGGGGATTCCAGAGCCCACAGGGGTTGGTTCCTCCGTGTGGCTCAGGTGAATTGACATATACGGTATTCACAGAAGGATCGGAGTGAGGGGGGACAGAAGACCAACTGTGAGAGCCAATTTTACCCCCTTCCTTCTATGAAATCTTGGACAAAAGAGTTCACCTCTTTGCTTATTCCTCTATAAAACAAGATTTGTGGAAGGACCCACACAGTAGGGGGTGCCAGATTTAGTAAATAAAAACACAGGAGGTCCAGTTAAATTTGAATTTTAGAGAAACAACAAATAATTTTTCATATAAGTTTGCCTCGTACAATATTTGGGATATATTTATACAAAACTTATTTGTTTCTTATCTGAAATTCCAATTTAATGGGACTTCCTGGCAACCTTACCACCAAATAAATACATATGAAAGGGTTTGCTGCCCCTCAGACACTGTACACATGTTAGTTACTATATCATTCCGCTCCTCCCTGAAAAGAAGGGGCTGCATCACATGCTCAATGGGGTATCAGAGCAGTTCTTTAAGTGTGGTCCAGGAATCCCCAGCCCCTTTGCAGGAGGGCCCCGAGATTAAATGTTGTGTTCTCATCATAATATAACACTATTTGTCCTTTCCACTCTCATTCTCTCTCAGGTGTATGTTGGAGTTTTCCAGGAGCCACACCAAGTGTAAGATCACTACTGATCAAACACAGAAGCAGATATGAAAATCTAGCTGTCCTCTGTTAAGCCAGGTGGTAAAGAGATGTATAAAAGTGTTAAACAGTGCCACTCTTCTCACTAATTTTTTTTGTTTCATTTTGGAAAATGTAGTTGTTTTTCATAAAAATGCATTTTATGTTATCATGAAATGTGGTGTTATTATAAATTAATAAATAGCTCTTTCAGATGTTCTCAGATTTTATTTGTAATATGGTAAATATCAGCAGATATAACCCATGTCAGTAGGGGTTCTTTGGGCTCCTCGATTACTTTTAAGGGTGTGTGAAAGGGTCCTGATTCCCAGACGTTTGAGAACCACTGACTAACTATTTTCAGAACCACTGACTTACTATTAGATATCTAATTGATATCTCTATTTCCTCACCTAAAAGAGGAAGGGCCTCTAGTGAGGGTGCCTCAGATTAACAGAGAGCAAAGAGAAGCACACACCCTGGAACCAAGCTGACTAGGTTCAAATCCCAGCTCCACCATTTAATAGGCTTTGAGAACTTACACAAGTTACTTAACCTCTTTATGACTGAGTTTCACAACTGTAACAGGGAGATGATGATGATAATAATGGTACCTATAACAGTACTTGTGAGAATTAGGTGAGTTAATACATGGAGAGGTGGGATGTAAGCTACGAGCAGGCAGAGATCCTTGTCTCTTTTTATCAATTCCTGGCTCATAGTAAGAACTCAATAAATGTTGAATAAATAAAGCCCTTAGGACAGTAAAAGCCCCATACAGGGATTAGGTATAATCCTATGACTTTGTTTTTCCATGCATGTTTTCAATAGATCACTTTGGCACTGTCATGAATCTGCGACTGTTTGCGGTGACTAAAAGACAAAGATGCTTGTGAAGGTGGGGAAAGCGGGGGACTTGCCAAGCTCGTTGAGGTAGCCCCCGTGTTTCCAGTCCGCAGGCAGCGTGCCTGTGTAGTCCACCACAGGGCCCCTCTTCCCAGGATTCACATTTTTCAGGTTCACAAACAGCTGATTGTTTTTTGACTGTTAAAAATATAAACAACAAAAGATTTAAAGAGAAAATACAATATGGCATAGTGAAGTGTTACCCATCTGGGGAAAGCAAGTCCATGGCATGTATCAAGGACTGGTCCTTACATGAGGATGCACCAAGAGGCCAAGGTGACCGCTTCCGACCTGGCAGGACTTAGAGGCAGCAGGAGTATGTGTCCCTCGGCCCCAACCCTTCCCTCCACTGCCGCAACTTCTCCATTTCCTGCTGTCGCTCTGTGCCAGTTAGACCTTACTTGGGTTTACATACATGGAACTTTGAACTGAAAAAACCAAATTCTTGGTCTGAGCTTTCCCATCAAACACTGTATGATCTTGTACGAGTCACTCTTAGCAGTTTTCTTAGCCATAAGCATGAGGATAAGATGATCTACTTTGCTCCCTCCCTGAATGGGAAAAAGAACAAATGGTATGACAAATATCAAAGTCTCTGGAGAATGTGAAGTGCTATTTAACTATGAGGCACTATAATTAAAATCCAGCTGCATTAATTTAATTGCAACTGAATTAATTTAATTAGCTTGGTTTTCTTCTAATAGAGAGCTGGAATTAGACAACGGAGACTGGAAATATAATTCAGGCGCAGTTTGGAAGGGAGAAATGTTTGGGATTTCAGAGCACTGTGGAAGAGACCTGGGGGTGAACTGGGTGGTACCAGAGGAGCCACTCTGGGGCCTCCACCCTCTGTGGGCATCTGTAAAATGGGATAATGACTCTTGATTCATAGGGTTGGTGTGAAGATTAAATCATTCTAATCATTTTACAAATTTATATTTGTAAAATGATTAGAATTGCTTGGCACATAGTATCAGGTTGTTTCTATTTGATAATTTTTGACCCACAAAAATTCAATTTCATGTGGTTCAAGTGAAATAAATGCATATTATTGTTGTTGTCATTATTCAAGTACGGGTGGCCAGGAAAGGGCACTAGAAGACAGGTGGTCACAAAAGTCAAACTTGGCAATTTTACCCAGGCCTGAGTCCGCTATAGGTTTGGTCTGAGACATTACTTTAGAACCGCATGCATTGTTAGAAACATTTTTCCAAAGAAGTGCAATGAAAACAGTACAAGTTGTAGAGACAGCGAGACTGACTCACCTCGCGGCAGCCTCACTCACAAGCGATGTTTGGAAGTGACTTAAATTCCCCATTACTTAGGGGTTTTTGTCAGTAAACCAGAGATCCTAATACACACCCACGGGATTGTTTAGAGGAATAAATGAGATAATAGATGTATGTACGTAGAACGGCAGCTGGCAAACAGTAGCCCTCATACACGCTTGTTCGTTCCTCTCTCCCCTGCCCACCCTCACTGGCTTAGACCATTTCCTCTCACCTTTGCGATGGTCATCCTGTCCCTGTTGTTGACGTGAGGGGATGTGGCACACTGGGTGAGTGTGTGGTAACTGGGATTGGTGAAGTAATGGCTGTTAGCATTTCCACCATTGCTGTGAGGAAGGGTTTCTGCCAGAAGAGAAGGAAATGGTTAAGATGGCAGGCTCCCTAAATGCCCGTGGGAAAGAGGGAAGCAAAATAACAAGAACAAATGTTTGGACTGCTTCCATATCACAGGCGGGACAGAATCCCCTCCTGCCCTGCATACGCAGCAAAGCCTCTAGAAGCAGCAGGCATCTGCCTTCCTACCTGCCTCCTGGAAAAGTGTGAAAGTATCCGCCAACAACTGCTCTTTGCTTTGGAGCTTGTACAAGCTGGGAAGGCATCACTTTGAAGCTACTTCTGCTGTAACTTTCCTCTTTTTTTTAAACACTCGAATTCTTGACACAATATTCCACACTAGAAATGCACTACTAAGTAAATCAGCTACTTTATGGATTCCCCCAGAATCGCTTAATTTATAAACATGTAACCCACCTGAAATCCTTCAGTGATTGCCCCCAAATTAATAAATACCTTAAGTTTCCAAATTCTTCACTTACGTGGTTACTTCTTCTCAGGATCGAGCATGTCACTTAAAAATTTACTTTTTACGGGGTTTCATGACAGAAAGGAAGATTCAAAAGAGTTTTCTTAAAGAACAGCCTTGGTTCTTGCTAATCCCCCCAAACTGTTTCTTATATAACTTGGTTGCTGTGCAGCTAATGATTCCCATGGGCCCCAGGACAGGCTGGAAGGCACCTTGGAAGAACGCAAGGCCAGAGACAGAAGACCGGGTCCTCATCCCTGACCTGCTCCATGACCTCGATAAAATTATGGCCACCTCCTCCTCTCCCCACCCTGTCCCCCACATATGACAACAGCTTGGGACTGGGTGCCCACCAAAGCTCCTTCCAGGTTGAAATTCCCAACATTTAAAGCAACCATATAATGAATCCAATTTTAAATCCCTCATAGAAGACAACAGTGATGATTTCACCACTGTTGTCACATAAAACGCATTTTTAACAATGCATCTTCTCCAAACATAAAATTTTCTCAAGGCTGATTGACAATAACAACGGGCAGCACAGCCCAAAATGCTCAGTTTCAAAGAACCAGGATGAAGCCTCATTTTTCAAGGAGTAAAATGCCTCTAGTGAGTCCAGTCTCACCTGAAATGGCATAGTCTGCATTCATGACCCTCATAGCGGGGGTGTAGGTGACTGCTGGCATGCTCGATTCCTTCCCCTTCTGCTTGTGTCTATAAATAATGAACAACGCCAGGAGGAACAGAACAACTAGGACAAGAATGATGATGCCCGCGATGGCCCCGATCTGGTAGGAATCAGTGGGGAGAGCTGTACTGGTTCTGCTTAAGCTGTTCAGATTTCCGACTATTATAACACCAGCTAGAAAAGGAGAAAAAGAGACGTGAGTAAGGATGACAATGTGCTGGATAAATATCTGGTCTCTATTTACAAAAATCTCCCACTGTGCTAATGCCTGGATATTTTCAGTTCACGAAATGTCAATTTAGAAACTTTTGGAAACAGAGAAGGAAGGAAAAACAAACATTCCTCACGTTCAGATGTTGTTGGCTTGTCCGTGCCCAGAAGAGGGCTTCTCTAAGCCTCAAAAAAGAGACAGGATTTCCTGATCCCAAAGACTCAACAGTAAGGTTTGAGAGCTTCTCACAGATTTCCAATTAAACGCTTAGATCAGCAGTTACTTGGGGGTAATAATTTATCTAATTTTTATTGTTCTTTATTTATTATCCAGCATTAAGCTTATGAATGGCTAACTCAAGTGCCTAACTTTATTTTATGTCTATCCTTAGCATTTCTAAGAGGAAAGTAATTTTCCTTCCAGTCAAGAATAAGTCCATTAGAAATCTGGCCCAAGATCAGGATCTGTCTTGTTCTAATTTCAATGAGCCTTTTACCTCAGAAGATATGTTCTATGAGGTATTTTCTATGACAGAAAGGTCTGTCCCAATAATACCTGGTAACATCACCCTAAAACCTTACTCATTAAAATTCAAAATTTCATTTTACATAGTTCTTCCTTGAGTTCCATCAAGTGAAGGCACAAGTGGGGCTGACAATCAAGAAACCTGGCATCTAAAAAAATTGATCCATACATTCTGAACTTTTCCCTTAAGCTCTTAGGCTGCAGTTTCATCATCTGTAAAAGAGGAAATAATGAATACATCCTTCATGGCCTCCATGAAGGTACTTCCAGCTCAAATGTCCCTATGACTTTATGATTCTAAATGCTAGACCTTCTTATAAGACAGCCTGCCCCAAAAGGCAGGCACCAAGGCCAGTGTACTGTGATTACAATGTATTTGTAACAACAATGTTATTGTGGAATATAACATTGTATTATTATGATGGTCAAATACAAATCATGAGCATGTCAAAGTTATTTTACGAGAGAAAGTTAAATAGGAATGCCCACATAGTTTACTGTTTAAGATGACTTCACTTACATCACTATATGAATTTTCTGAAGCCTTTACAGCCCATGTGTTTATGACATTGAGAAAGCACCACATGCGCTAGGAGCTCTCTGAAGGCCATGCTTCAGGACCATCTTTCTCAAGGGAGCCATCCACCCCAGAATCAGAATTGCCCAAGTAGGACTGACTATGTATATTGCAGGTAGTCCCAGGTGACTGTGATATACACCCTAGTTAAAAACCACAGGCACAAGTTTCTTGAAAGGTTAAACATGCACATACCATATGACCCAATCCTTCTATTCCTATGAACTTACCCAAGAGAAATGAAAGCCTATGTCCCCAAAGACTTGACACACTACTGTTCACAATAGCTTTATCTGCAGTAGCCAAAAACTGGAAACAATCCAAATGTCCATCACAGGAGAATGAATGGGTCAACAAATTACAGTATATCCACGCAATAGAATACTACTCAGCAATAAAAAGAACTGAAGTATTGATACACACAGCAACATGGTTCAAAAATAATTATGCCGAATAAACAAAGTCAGACAAAAAAGAGTACAGTATGGTTCCACGTATATGAAATTCTAGGAAATGCAAACTAATCTATAGTGACAGAAAGTAGATCAGTGATTGCCTGGGACCTAGTGGTGGCAGGGAGGGAACTTTGGGGGGTGATGGATGTATTCACTATTTTTATTGTGGTGATAGTTTCATGGGTGTATACATACGTCAGATTTTATCAAGTTGTATACTTTGTGTTGTACATATGTGTTATATATATGTGTGTATGTGTATACATATATACAGTATAATTATATATATATATATGTGTTGCTTTTTACAGGTTAATTATATTTCAATAAAGCTGAAAAAATTGTAGGCACAGTAGAAAACTCATGAGCTTTGGAATCAGACAAACCTGCTATCAAAACACTAACATATTCTAGATATATCTAACCTTGGGCAAATCACTCAACTTCTTTCAGCTTGAGTGTCCTCATCTGAGTAAGTATGCTTTACTAGCATCCTTACCTTGATCACATCGTGCCCCCTTCCATCCTGGGCTGCAGTAACAGGTCCCGGTGATGTGGTCACAGGTGGAGTTGTTCAGACAGTCACATATCTGGCGACAGCCATAGCCATATGTTCCTGCAGGGCACTCTGAGGAGAAGATGAGAGTCCAATGTAGCTCTCCAGCCTTGGGAACCTGGGGCAAGGGTCTTACTGTATGATCTGGTGTGCCTGGAGGCCAGCCCTTCCAGGGCATCCCTGTTCAGGGAGACTTGTACCACCTAGGGTGTCCTAGAGCTGGCTGGTGTTCCTTGAGTCATGCTGGGACTCACAGGCCAGGCAGCACAGGGCCAGAGACTGAGGCCCTCATCACAGCTCTGGGCGCTTTCAGATTCTATTGTATGTACCCACCTCCCTGATGGAGGTTTGTAGAGAGTCTGTGGAACCCCAGTGGAACTGATGAAGATCATCACTAAGGGCAATCTGAGATGACTCCACCAGGCAAAACTATGGGATGGAAGGGGACTACGCTGAAAAGTATAAACTAGAGATGCTTCTTTGAGAACATGTATATTTTACTGTAGGCTGTAGGATCCTCCTGAAGGCACATTCTGACTTGGATTAGCTGGGAGCAGGGGAAGAGGGAGAGGGCAAGCTTTGTTAATTTTCTAGGTAAGAACTTCATTTACCACAGAAAGGCTCAAAATTTGGATTTGCAGGTTGAAGACCGAGAGATTAAAATAGTGAGATTTTTACAATGTAGTCGTATAAGAGTTGGGCATGAATTTCAAAGAATATACTAGGCATGTTAAATGTAAAAATTATCATGACAAAATACTGATGTTTTTTGTAAAGTGAGCAGCAGGGGGCAATGTGCTATTACTATCAGAGCTCTCTGTCAGACACAGGGTTTCTATTTACACATGAGCATTAGGAAAAGTCTCCAAAAATAGGAACATTTTAATTTGATGTTCAGAGTAATCATGGAAGCACTTAAGATGTTTTTATTTAATAAGCCCATAACCATGCTGGCATTCAAGTGAAAGTCAGTTTAGAGCCTATTCTGGTTTCTAGGCATATATGTATGTGTATATATGTTTAGACATTTATACACATACACATAATATTTATATACACAAAGCAGTGTGCAGGCAACTGTGGGACTCAGTATCTGTTTCATGATTAAATGAACTAGCAGTGCAAAGCTAAAATGGGGCCATCTCTGTCCAGGCTGATTCCTGGATGTCACCCTTGTTATTTACTAGATGGGAGGATATGCAGATATATTCTAGAGTTTGGCACATAGACAGCCAGGCAAACCTGGCTGCCCAGTGGTGCTGTGAGGTTCTGGGGAGGGGTCGTGGAGGGAGAGTATTGCTTTGTTGCCCAAGTCCTACTATGCTGATCAACCTTTCCAGGCCACATTGCTCCTACAGCCATGTAATCTTTTTTGCATCCTTCTCAAGAGCACACCCTCTGTAAGCAGGAAACGTCCTGCACCTTTCCTGTCATTTATGGTGAAAGAGTGAGCCTCATACGGCCCTAAGACCTGATTATTCATCTTGAACACTGAATGAAAGTCACAGAGGAAAGGAACAATAAACTACTTTGAAATACTCAGTCTAAGGCTCATGCTCTTACAGTCCTGTGAGCAGATGCATAGCTGCTGGGGTAGAAATGGAACCAGAAGGACGGGGAATTCCAATAGAGTATATACTCCCTGAGTGGGATTTTTACAACAAAAAAATTGAAGGCAACATATTGTCTGGAAAGTTGTTAATACTCAGATGAGGAGTAGTTAGTGGAAACGGTATAAAAGCACTATCAAGAGAAGGTTGTCCAAAGCGTGGCCGTGTTTGCACGGACTCACCCCTCCCCCACGGCGGGGCTGGCACTGGGCTCCCAGCCCCTCTGCCCCCGCGCACCCAACCTGGCCCTACCGAACGCACAGCCCTCCGCTGCGAGACCCTGGCACTGCCTCTGCCGTGGGGCAAGCCTGACTGGCTCTTTTAAAGCTCTGGGCAGCCACGTTCCAAAAATAAGAAGGGGAGGAAGAAAGAGCCAGGATGAACAGATGGAAAACTTGAAATTTGTCTTCATCCTTGTAGCCACAGCCCCTCCACCCAGAGCCCTGATCAGTTCCTCAGAAGAAGAATTTTGAGGACAAGGACAGCCAGCAAGAATCCCAAGGTAGCGGGGTCTCTGGGAGGGGAAGGAAGTCAACCGCGCTGTTAAGGGACCAGCCATCAGGCGGAACAGCCTCAAAGCTGTGGGTCCTGCCTTCGCATCGTCAGGAGTTGGAGGGGAAATAACAGCGCCTAGAGGTGCCTCGCTCTCACACTCACTCTGCTCACACCGCTTCCCCATGAACCCGGTGCGGCAAGTACACTGTCCGGAGATGTGGTCGCAGTCGGCTCCGTTTTGACACCGGCATATCAACGCACAGTCCTTTCCATAGAAGCCCAGGGGACATCCTGTGCGAGAAGGAAGGACAGCAGAGTCAGGAGCCCGCTGAGGAGAAACCCAGCTCCGCCTCCAACATGTTTGTGTTTGAACCTGAAGGACGCTGAGCCAGTAGAGCGAGAATAAAGATAATAATGCGCATCGCAGCATCTCACAACGGCTTCTTTGAAGTCCCAAGATGGAGCTCTTGGGAGGAACTTGTACTTCACGAGCAGGCGGAAGAGCAGTTCCACGCCTGGGGCGGTTTAACCATCACTGGTATCCCTGGAGGCAAGCTGGTGTCTTCTTACAAAGCATTCCATCAACCCCATGGAAGTCCGGGCACATTTCCTTTCATTTGTTTCACTCGACTACTAGAATCCTGGACTCAAATTCCATGGACTGAAATGAGTACTTTGCTAAAATTACCTACATGCTTTTACTTATAGTACAGAATGTCTCCAAGTCTGCTACTGGCCCTGTCCTCCCTATCTGTTACTCTCTTATGTAATAGTATCTTCTTCAGCAAAAGATGTGTGGTAGAATTCTGATCTTAAAAAAAACCTGCACTTCATAGGTGCATTGTTAAAAAAAGCAATAAGCCTTCTTACTGCTGCACAATTTTCAAGACCCAGACTACTGAGGCCTTTGGGCTGAGGACATGCACAAGTCCTATTGGCTTTCCTGGGCCAGCAGCTGCCCTGCAAGAGTGTTTCAGGGCTCTCTGCCATCATGAAAACTTCAATGAGGGCTGCTCGACGGCTGCTTCCAAGCATCACATGTGCTTTTTAATCTTCCCTTTTTCTTATAGAAGTTTTAACGAAAGCTCAACTTTCAAGAAACAGAGGCAGAGCATGGATGCCAGCATGCAATGACATCACTTCCACATATTTATTTAGCACCTACTCTGTGACAGATTCTTTTCCTGCATCCTCTCATTGAATCTTTTCAATAACCCAGAAACACAGGGATAGATATTCTCACCCTATGGATGGAAACTGAGCCCAAGTCACACAGCCAGCAAATGGCAGGATGGCAGGGCCACGATACAAACACAGGGAGGTCTGGCTCCAGACCCCATGTTCTTCCCACTGTGCTGTGCTTTTACTTCAAAAGGTCCTCTGATTGAAGCAGGTCCTAATTTTAGAATTATGCACAATAACTTTTCCTTTTTCTTTTCTCCGAAGAGCTGAAAAACTTTCTATACATACAATCTTGGCAGAATACGCTTGAGACAACCTCCCTCCTCGTCAATTTTTCCTTTCAAATCATGGCTCAAGGTCTACAACCCCTTCTAGAAACTTCCAAAAGACTTGTTCAGCCTGTTCTCTAATTATGTTCTCTAATTAGTATTAAATAAGAGTTGACTGATTTCTGACCCATCTTTCTTCCTCAGCTCATTTCCGTGATTTAAAATTATATATTGTTATTACTGATCACCATAATACATGCTTTCCTGTCTTGCCTCCTTTATTCCACTGAAGACAAGAGGGCAGAGATCAGTCTTCTTATCCCAACAGTGCTGAGCTGTGGAGTACTTTGTACATTATACCCTATGACGCTAAAAACCTCATAGAAGACGAGACAGTGAAGACATTGTGTGACATAAAATGGAGAAAAAGAACTAGTGGTTCTTAAAGCATGATCCCAGACTGACATCACCCCTTGGAAGGCTGTTAGCAATGTGAATCCTCAGGTCCCACCCCATACCTAATGAATCAGACACTCTGGGAGCGAGGCCAGCAGTTGTGTTTATCCAGCCAGCCGGGTGATTCTGGAGCTCGCTAAAATTCGAGAACCACAGAATTGGTCTTCTCCAGGAACACACATTAGGTCAGGCAGTGAGGCTTGTTGTCTTCACTTCCTTTCTAATCACTGCCACTTATCCTAATCTTTGTGCTGCTAGAATAAATGACAGGGGATCTGAGCCATGTAAATAGGGCCTGGTGAAAGGAGAGAAGTGAAAGAAGCTGCACACCGTCACTTATAGCATCACTCCACCTCAGTGTCCTGATATGACACAGGGACAGCAAACCTGGAACGTGGTATCTCTTAACTGCCTAGAGGAATTTAGATGTCTCAGGGTCACTGGGTGATGAAACCCTCCAATGCCAGGAACCTCGGGGAGCTCAGCTCATGCATGCGCAGGGCGGGGCCGTGTCCCCTGGGGTGGGCCCCCCCTTGGTGAGCCTCCAAAGGCATGCCACTTACTCTGAGTGCAGTAGAGCCCCGTCCAGCCCGGAGTACATTTGCATTCCCCGTCGTAGGCGCTGCAGAAGGCCCCGTTGTGGCAGTTGCACGTGTGGATGCAGTTGGGACCCCAGTGCGCAGGTGGGCAAGCTGAAAGCACAGCACGCATGGAGAGCTCTGTGAGAGTCCTGAGGCCAGTACCCCGAAGAGAGGATCCCACCCGCCTTACACAGCTCCTCGCGTGTGACAGGTCAGCAGTGAGCATCAGGACTGAGAAAGACCGTGCTCCACATCTGTCTCAATTCCAGATGGTAATGCTGATGGCGACAGCAGCCATCATGACGGACATGGTATTCGTACACAGACTGCAGGGCGAGGTGGGCAGAGTAAACTCATTCCAAATTTACAGATTTAGTTATTTAACAAATGCACATTGAGACCTATATATGCCCAGCACTGTTCTAGGCCCAGAGGAGATAGCAGAGAACAAGACAAGGTCCAGACCACCCTCTGAAAGCTTGTATTTTAGTAGGGGAGGCAGGCAAACCAACCAACCACCCAACCACCCAGCCGGCCAAAAAAATAAGGGCAGTAAGGACTATAAGAAAAAATAAAATAGGGAAAGGGGGACAAGAATTATGGGGGCTACTCCTTTACGGAAGGCCTCTCTGAGGAGAGGACATTTGAGCAGAGACCATATGGGCAAGATGGTGTGACTCGAGAGAAGTTAAGGAACCCAAGGTCATATAATTCACGTCTGTGATGTCTAAACCTGCACGTGTCACTCTACTCTAGAGCTGTCCCTAGAGGCTTGTTTTAAACGTGAAGGTTCCCATTTGTTTGTAAGACTTGGTTTACTGTAAAAACTCTTAATTGGACAAAGCGGAAAATAATCAAATTAAATCATTAGGGGTCATCGCCCACTGAAGAGCAATCAGAACCTCAGATAAAGTATCTGTGAAATAACGTTTAAAATTATGGGGTAAAATGATTTGATTTACCAAAGAAGTACTTTTTATTCATACTAACACTTCAAGAACTACTTAAAAGAAGAAACACAATTTCTATATGGTTATCCAGTAGGGAATATGGCCCCAAGAAGATAATAAATAAATATGAAGTAATTAAAAAATGAAAAAATTTTCTCCTGTAATTGTGTGTACCATTTTTGCCCAAGAGCAAGGGAAAAATCATAGCTGACACTTGAAGTCTGGAATGAACTTCTGAATGGATTTTCTGAGTACAAGACCCTCATTTTACAAATGAAGAATCATTTTAGTGAATAAGCAAAGTGCTACCTATTTAGGTTCTTTCCGAGACATGAGTTGGATTTAAATTCAGGACCACTGCATAGAATTCTTACTGAGGGGAAAAAAGCCACTTAAAAATTAAATAACATATCTTATAATTATTCATATAGTCTTTCTTGATTATTTAAATACTCATACTTCAATCCTAAAGAATTTGAAAACAAATGTAAATAAATGGTTGATCAGTTGTTCCCAAACAAGACTTACGTTGAGAGCAGTCACTGCCGATCCAACCTGGGTAACACTGACAAGATCTGTCAATGGGGTTACAGGTTCCATTGTTGGTACAGGTGCAAATTCCTGCACAGTTTTTCCCAAATCTGCCACTGGGACACACTGTGAATAAATCATAGGTCAGAAACTCACAATTACCTCTCATCTCACAGAACCCTAGACTCAGGATAGGAAATGACTTTAAAGGTCATCAACCCAGCCGTCCATTTGGTAGCTGCCTCCACTCAAGAGCATCTCTCATCCTGAATGAGCTCATTTTTACAAACATCTGAAGCCAAAGACCCTCATTAAGGCAACAAAAATCAGGAGACATCACCACATTTCTAGAAATCTTCCTGGCTCCTTGCTCAAGGAGTCAAAATCCTTCCTCATATTGATTTTTCATGGAAGGCTGTTTCCAATTAAAACTGAAAAGTAGCACAGCTCAGAGAATAAAGAGATTGTGCTGGACTGGCAAGCCAGCTTTTCCAAAGCTCAAAGTCATATTTACAGAAGCTGCAGCCACAGCATACCAGAAGGCATCGCTAGCTGCTAGCTGAAGACGTACGTGTCCTTCGGGAAGCCTGAGGACAGGCTGCATGCGGCCTGCTCACCACCACGTATTTCTCCCAAAGCCTGCGCACCCTACCTTCATTGCAGAGGGCGCCTGTGAAGCCAGGCAAGCAGTCACACAGGCCTGTGATGTGGTGGCAGGGCCCACTGCTGTGCACACACTGTGGACACGTCTGGCTGCAGCGATGCCCATAAAAACCAGGGGAGCAGACTGAAAACAGAAAGGAAATAGTTATCTTCCCGGAGATGTGCTTCTCTCTTATTCCACATAAGGATCTAGTTCAAGTTTGAGGTAAAAAAAAAATTCTTTTTAATGATACTGAGAATTTTCCAAGTATAAAACAACAACAAAAGGAACGAGGGCACTCTTTAATAATGAAAAGAAGCCAGTAAACTCTGAATTGCTTCAGGGCAGGCAAAATGTCTTAGTTCTCTTTATTTTCCCATTTATGGCCCCAATTAGCTCAAAGCTTGGCATAGAGCAGGGGCTTGAGGAATTTTTGTTGAGCAAATAAATTAAAGAAATAAAATTCTAAATACGAACAAGGCCCAAATAAATACTTTCAAGCCACACGTTAATCCTTTATTCTTTAAGAGTCATTTCTGGCAATAAATAGATCTACAGTCAGAATTAAAAGATTGTTCCTCCTCAAAATGGTCCAGGTTAATGACTGTGATTGAAAAGTGAAAGAGCAAAATGCTTTATAATTAGGTTCTTCCCAAGACATTATTTGGATTTAAGTATAGAATGACAGCATAGAACCCTTAATGCAAAAAATCATAATTAAAAAAATAGAATAATGTATCTTACAATTAGTCATATATTCCTTTCTTGATTACATTTACTAAAAGATTGAGGGAAATCTTATGGATCACTCCCTAACTCAAAAATTCTATTGACCAATGTCGTCAGCCCCCATTTTAAGCTCCGCAATCCTATTTTTCCCTGAGCACTGGCTTTCAGACTACTAGAAGGATGTATGATTTGCCGCAAAGTTTAGCTGGTGTTGACTTCTGGTAATTGAGGTAAGGCCAATGCCAAAATGGTTGAATAAAATATTTACAGGTCAATGGATTTCTGGAACACCATTTGCAAAATTTAAGGCAGGATCAAGAAACTGGTGATGATGCCAACGAGGCAATGAAAGCATTACTGAGAAGAAATGGCTAAAGCCCCATCTGTTAGGTTAGTCCTGAAGGTTGGAAAGAATGAAGCCTTTGGGGAAGGGCTATCGAGTGAGGACAGCTCTGCAAAGGACAGGGTGACCTCGCCACTCTCCCCTGCCCTCGACTGCAACAGAACACTTCTATGAGTTGAGGGGTGGGACAGAGATCAGGATTCTGTACACGGCGATCTGAGAAGGGAAGATGGAAACTGCCGTCTAACGAGACACTTACTTCTCTGACAAGTGGTGCCTCGGAACCCTGGCGCACACTCACAGATGCCGTCGTCAGGGGAGCACGAAGCCCCGTTTTTACAGTAGCAGGGCAGGGAGCAGTTGGGGCCCCAGCGTCCCTCAGCGCACACGCTGTCACAGTGGACACCTGAAACAAGGCACACAGGCAAGGCTGAGTGAGAAGCCGTTGGGGCAGGCACCTGGGATGCTAAGTCAGAGACCAGGACCAAGGTCACCATATCGACTCTGAGGTATCACGGGCAGCAGTGAGTGGGGATGATACAAGGCTTAAAATCCACTTATACACATCAATACATCATCATATATTGGATCGTATATCATATCGTCATAACATTAAAATAATCCCAGAACTGTTTTCTGTTGTGTCATAAAGGAGAAGGAATAGAACATCTTTGTTATACTGATTTTTCTTCTTTAGGAGGAGAGAGCAGAGGAGAAGCCCAAGGGCTCTGTCTATTGAAGGCAAAATTTATCAAAAATACTATATCCTTTAGCCTCCGGCAACTTCCTCCCTTCCCCATTCTTTGTTTTGATGGAGAAATGGACAAAGTGTAAAAAGATAAGGTGAAGCAAAAGGTGGTTAAATTGTTTTACATAAAGAAAATCTTCCCCTGGAGCAAACAAATAAACACAGTCTTAAAATATTTTGAAAATACAGTGTGCAAGACAGAAAGATATACTAATCTGTGCCACCAAATTCCTCTTTAAACATTTAATCTGCCATTGGGCAGACACAGGCAGAATATCACAAATGATGTTACTCATAGCTGTTGTCTAAGCTATTGATTATTATGAACTCATATGCAGGTGTTTAACTCTCAATCTGGAAATAGAGAAACTTTAGAGTCAGTTTCGAGTGAACAAATGCCTAAAGGAAACAAAGAAAATCCAAAGTTGCAAAAAATAAAAATAAAACCAGGTTTTATTTGAGATAAATGGAAGTTTCTTTTGTAAATCTGTATTCGAAATGCCACAGGGGGCTCTTTCTTGTAAGTCAGAATACTTCACAACTCAAAGAAATGCTCCTTGCATTGAGAGGCAAGAAGAATGAGTTATAATTAGGAGCGAACTGGCGACTGCTGGCCTCAGACCAAGTGAAAACACAGTAGGAACAAGCCCACTCCCACTCTGATGATTCCAGAACACGAACTCCGCCCGCACCAAGGAGGCTGACAAGGCCCTGTTTCGTATTAAAGTTTTTGCTCCTAAATTGATTAGGAGAAAAGTTACCATGGCCCAAACCTTAACACAGAAGCAGCCCCAAACCATAAAGTGAACGTTGCTAATTGGTGGCCAGTCATTTCTGCTGAAATAGCTCCACTTTTGACTGTTCCTGTTTTTCTCCATCTGAAAGTCTTCTGCATGGTACAGGCTGTTAAGTAGGCATGAAAAAGCACAGACCTCATTGTGTTTTGCTTGAACTTACAACAGACTGTTATTTTAGCTTGGCTGCTAGCTGAAGAAAGGCAAGCAGGCCTGTTAGAAGCCAATTGGGGTTTAAGTGTTCCCCATAAAATAAAATGCGGAATTTTGGCCTACTATGATATTTTCTTTCTTGAGTTCACAAATATTTGATCTTTCTTCCAAATCTCTTTCGAAAAACTGAGATGGAATTGCAAATGCTACGCTCCCCAAGTGTGCTAAAGCTGCCCCAGAGTCTTAGCTGGTGTTTTGACTCATAGCTCTACTAGGCAGAAGCATCAAACGGATTGAGGAGCAAGCCACTTTGAAAGAGGCTGCAGGGGCTTCCCTGGTGGCGCAGTGGTTGAGAATCTGCCTGCCAATGCAGGGGACACGGGTTCGAGCCCTGGTCTGGGAAGATCCCACATGCCGCGGAGCAACTGGGCCCATGAGCCACAATTACTGAGCCTGCGCGTCTGGAGCCTGTGCTGCGCAACAAGAGAGGCCGCGATAGTGAGAGGCCCGCGCACCGCAATGAAGAGTGGCCCCCGCTTGCCACAACTAGAGAAAGCCCTCGCGCAGAAACGAAGACCCAACGCAGCCAAAAATAAATAAATAAATAAATAAAATAAACCCAAAGTTTAAAAAAAAAAAAAGTAAGCTGAAATATTTAGTTTAAAAAAAAAAAAAGAAAGAGGCTGCAAATCTAAAGTTTGTTTTCCAAATTTGAAAGAAGTACCCATAAAGGTAACCCGCTACAGGCTTCACTCTCTATTCAAGTTCAAGTTCTGAGCTCTGATGGTGAGCCAGGACTCCTATTTAGCAGCAGCTAATATGGGACACCTGCTTCATAGAGATCCAGATGACCCCGGCCATTTTGGTCTGGAGCTACCCAGGCAAATCCGAGTTAGGATTTTAAAGAAGTGGAAGCTGAATGATTATCTGGTTAATCTGAAAATCATCCTGAAAATTAGTCCTGATTTTTGACACTTTTTTTGTGGGATAGGAGTTTGCGGGAGGTGGAGATTTAGCCATTTATGGTGATTTAGTTTATCAACTACTTACCAAATCTCCACATGACAATAAATGCAGTTAAGATGGAATACACTTTAGATCAAAAAGCATATGCTGCTTTTTCACATTAGAGATTATCATGATTTATGTATTAATTAGCACATTCTCAATCAAAGCATGTCAAGAAAAATGACGCCAGGGCAGATTGGCAAATCAGAATAAAGTGATCCTTTATTTCATATCTGTTTCCTCTTCTCTAGTAGGTTTGTCCAGCTGGTTAACATAACCATCAGTTACAATCAACTTTATCGAGGTAATTTTCATAGAAGTAACAAGGCCCCCGATATAGCAAGGAGATCCATTGCAAAGATAAGCTTTTTTTCACATGATTTACCCATCATTTCATTTCCAGAGAATCACAGGGAATTCTAGAGATCATCTATCAAGCCTTCTGTCTCCAATCATATGAGCATATTTCAATAGAACCAAGCTTACGTTTAAGTAACTTTTATTTTAGGGCTGCAAAGAAGTCTTTCCTTGGCAAGTAAATTATAACAATTCTATTACCAACTCCCTTTAAAAATTCAATTCCTTTTTTTTTCACTCTATCACTAGTAAAAGTGAGTCATCATTTTGCAGATATTAATGCCAAATCTATTTGGAGACAAATATAAAGCATGTTTCAGTCAAGGGGCAACTCCAGGAAAAAAGCATGAAGCTGTCTTTTTTCCTCTTGCTGCACCATTTTCTTCTATTGCTATTCCTCCCCTCTGGACCTCTGCGCCCTCCTGTTATCTTTCGTTTCATCTTACAGTCAGAAAAAGATAAGATAAATGTATTATTGCTGAGGTGTTATCTTCTCTAGAAAATATTAGTATTTTAAGACAGCATACATGTTAGAAGCCTAAGAAATAAATCTCTAGCTGTGGAATTTCAGGCAGTGAGGCTGACTGAAATTCAGGAGGTAGTACTGGGGTAAGTGCTTCTCTAGGTCACACTTGGTATATGGCCACTGATGTGACCTCCATATAGGGTTAACCCTGCAATGAAACTTTCTCCAGGATAGGGAATTGTAAGTTTGCTTTAACCATTTTTTGGGGGGGAGGGGCTGTGTGTTTTGTGTGTGTGTGTGTATTTGTGTATGTGTTTTATTCCTTAATTATTTCCATTGTTCTCATCCTACTCTTTGCCAACCTTGCTGGAGTGCTATAAGACATCTTTTTCTTACCTTGTTTGTCAAAGACAGAAAAGAGAATTCAGCTCAATAAACATTCAAGGGGTCTAGAAACTGCTGGCTTGCTCTTGAAAGGTTCTCTAAGAAAGACCTCCAATTCTAGAGTGATAATGGCCCCAGAACAGGCATATCCAACCCTGTCTGGGGATCATGATTAGGGAAGGAGTTAGCTTGTGAAGGTGGAGGAGGGTCCCAGGCTAACAGAATGGTGGGTGCAAGGCTCAGGCCCTAAGAAGTATGTGTCTATCCTTCAGAAATCACAAGTGTTGGGGACAGCTGAAATTGGTGCTGGGAAAAGCAGGAAAGGCAGCGGGGCAGCAGGCAGTGGTCACGTAGGGAAGAGCCAAGGATGCCATGCTATGGAGTATGAGCTTCCTCCTGGTGTTAACAGGGACCAGATGGACAATTAAGTAGGAGAGAGGCATAGTTAGATTTGTGCTTTGTAGGAGGGAAGATGATGGTTTGAAGACGATGAGCCTGGAAGAAAGAAGACATGTCAGGTCGCTATTTTGGGTTACCCAAGTAAAAAGTGATAAAAATGACAAGGTCTTGAATGAAATCAATGGCACCTGGGGGCAAGATGAATTCCATAGAGGTGCAGGAGAGAATGCAGATGAAAGACCATCCCCCCGCCCATATTCCATCCAGGGTAGTTTAGGAATTCTGGCAGCTCTGTGAGGGAGAGACGGATGATGCCTGATTTTGTTCACTGCAGTACCCAGCACATGGAGGGTGTTAAATAAATGTTTGTTGAGTGAGTCAATAAGCACAGTTCCTCTTTCCAACATAATATTCAGAACCATTTTCCAACTGTATGGAGCAACCATATTGTTCTTTGCTTCTCTGAAGAAGTTACAAGAAGAGCACTCAAACCAGGAAGCCCAACACGTTAATGTTTTGTGTACTTAAAATGGGGACTCTTCCCAGCTAAGGGGGTGAAAATGTCTGCCCTGCTTATTTTGGGCAAGACAGACTTTGATGAGCTCAGGTCTGTGATTTTAAATGTTAGTCCAGATTATAAAGCAATAGAAGAATTATGGGACATCTTAAGGAAATTCTTTTGGAATGTTTATCAAAGTACAGATAGAGGCTTTAAAACGAGTTACTTCAGGAAACAACTTCCTACACTATTTGGAAGAAGGGACAAAATCGGAAGGGGATATCTTTAAATTTGCAGGACTCTCTGGTTCAATGGAAGCATTTTTTCCTGATAAATGTTCTAACACTGATAAGGAGGTCTGTGCAGGGCTGTTTTTGCCAGGACGGAGGACAAAGAGCTCTTTGATAGCCTTCACGAGTTGCTAGGCAATGGCTGAGTGATTGTGATAAACTTCAGCTAAGCAGCTCCAAAGAAATGTTCGTGCATTTAATGCCTGATGCATTATGCCCACGGCCTCCACGTGAAATCAGCATTCACTAGGCATTTGTGATTGCATGAATGCAGTAAATAAATCATCTGGGGTGTCATTATTTTCCCTCTCAGAGATCTAACCCAAACTCCTTGTCTTGCTTAATTGTTTATATTCCTTATGCAAGTATTGCAATATTTGGGGCGTTAATCAATGAAGGAAATGATTTTGATTTGATGTCTTGTTCCTGAGCAACGAGCTACTAAATATCTATTAGAGCAAAGAGTGAGATTTGTTAATAATCACTGGGCCCGGTGATTATAGGAGAGAGGAACTAAATTATTTAGTCATAACATTGTCTCTGCTTTTCTAATCCTCTGGACACCTGAAGCGGAGGCGTATGGCAGTGTAGACAAGTGACTCCCTGGCCTATCCACCTCTGCCCACACAACGCCTTCCCTGAGAGTCATGAGTGTCTTCCTGACGGCCAGGAGCCGGTGCCACCTCCTCATCCTGTTCCTAGCACCGAAGCACTGCAGTTGCATACAACGTGGAGATACTCAATAAATGGTTGTTAAATCAAATTTTTCTCTTTCGATACCATAAATGTTAAAGGAAGAAGGAACTGCTATATTGGTAGCCAAGTTGAAAAAAAATCTTGATAAATAAATAATGTAAATCAGAGATGTTTGTATTTGCAGTGACAACACAAAACACCAGAGAGCATGGCCTGCCTTAGTCCGGGCCCAGATAAAAGCAAACAGAACGGAATGCCAGGCAGATTAGGGATCTGGAAGCTTGGCTTTTACAACAGCCTTTCTTTTGGGAGGGCGAGCCCCTCCCTCCACCCTCACTTTAGGGATCCCATGTTCTGCTTTTAAATTACTCCCTCCCCCAGGACCATGTGACAGACAGACATATGCATGTGCTACACATTTCCCACCCTCCTGCCCCAATATCTTAAAGGGTCAAATAACGAGTCATTTGCACTTGTGGCTGATTGGGTGCAAAGCACGTTGATTAAAACTCATGTGCACTTGAATTTGCACTTCTATGTCACTTGACAAAGAAAGGTGGGTCTCCCCTTACTATGACAATTCAGGCATCACTGATCAGTGTCCGAAGCAGCAGCTCCCTTCCTCAGCTGGTCAAACTCGGTGTGTGTGGGGAAACTTAGAAAGGGGGGTTGTCCTTCTGGAGAGGGGCTGGGACCACTGCAGGCCTGGTTCTGCTTGCTGGGAAGAGTAGAAAAGCTGGCCTCTTCTCATGAAGTTGCCTGCAGTGTTTCCTCTTTCCAGTGCCCCCCTTCCTGGCTGGGCTCAGACGAGCACCCCACCTCTCCCTACTCTCCTTTCCCCTCCTCATCATTATCCACGCCTTGCTAGTCCCACTGTCTTTCCTAAGACTCCTAGACTTTGCTTTGGCATCTTAATCTCTTTTCTCTCAGTTTAGCATTTAACTTTTTTGTTCTGGAATGAATGTATCTCTAAGCCTCCTCTAGTCTTTTGCCACTGGCTATGAGGTTTTCTGTCGCAGAAATGCTCCTCTGGACTCCAACCTCTTCAATCACTACAGTAGCAAGGTAGAGCAGAAGTCAACCCACAGATGGGTAATTGCCCCTGCAATTACCGGGGTAACTTTTTAAATAACAGACAGGGCCAACAAGTAAGGTTGTGCAGGTTGTACACTGCACAAGAGCCCCTGGCTAAAGGGCTAAGTTAGAGCAGAAATCCAGCTCGTTGTATTCTACCACCAAGAAGCACACCCTGAGGGAATTCCAAACCTTTTCCAAATTTGTCCAAATGGTACTTTATGGGCTGGCAATGGCTCCATCCTCCTCCTCATGCACCCTCCAGATTGTCATTTAGTAGGTGTGAAGTGGGGATCAGGAATATATGAGTTATATGAGTTAAAGGAGTTCCCAGGTGACAGTGATCTTAGCCAGGGTCAGGAACCAGCCTGGAGACTGCATATCCTCCCAGACAGCTGGAATGAAATCTTGATTAGCTGTAACACTCAGCAAAGAGGTGATCTGGCTGACTGAAGTCAGAGCAGAAAGGAAGGGAAAAAAAACATCAGCGTGTTTCTACTATTTTGGGGAAAAACTTTATAAAGCATATCACTCCACTACTCTGGAAACGCACATACACACACACACATACACCTAATTATATTTCACTGACACCTGGAATTTCAGAATAATGGTTTTGAAGAGTCAGTCTCATTTTATTAGACTGTGTGTGTGTGTCTGTGTGTGTGTGTGTGTGTGTGTGTGTGTAGCAGAGGTGTGGGAGAAGGATCCCAGGACACAGCCTATATCTTGTTGATGTTTCATTTTTTCCCATTTTTTTATTGCAATTTGCCTCTGTTTGATAAAGTAACCTATTGGCTAAACACATCAATAAATTAAGCTTTTAATTAACAACATATAATAAAAGTGCATGTCTCTTCTTTTGAAAAATGCTACATTTCTTTTGGAAATAGTATCTGGGATGTCAGATGCAACTTTTGGTTAATATTTATGGTAGTACATTTTGAAAACTTATTTTATGACTAGGTAAAAATGGGACTATCAATTATAGTAGAAATAAATAAGAGTCTTGTTTCCTTTAAGAAAAGAGACTGTCAAACATTAGAAAAGAGAGTGAAGTTACAAGGATGGTGATGAGCCCCTTGGTGAAAAAGCAAGCTGACTTCCTCAGTATATCATGTCAGTGCCTGACTTCCTCAATGTGGGTATGTCAGTTTCTTTGCAAAGAGGGATAAAGGTCTCTTGACCCTTCTTTCTGGCTCCATACTCCTAGGCCAGATCAGCCTCTCCCCATCCTCAGCGGCTGAGCACAGTTGGTGCCTCTACAGTATCTTGATGATTTGGTCGAGGGAAGAGTCCAGGTCCCTGTGTTAGATTTCATTGATTCCTTCACAAAAGCCTCACTGTCATCCCACATACTTGCTACCCTCTCCAGCGATTCTCAACATTTCACCTAGAGCAATCTGCACAATAAGGAGGAAGGAAACAGAATCACTTGCTTCCCTGGACTGAGGTTACTTATTTTGCCCCAAACCTAATATCTAAAGGAAAAGCAAAGCTTTCTTCATATTTTGAAATGTCCTTATGAGGTACTTACTCAAAACAAGTATGTGATGAAAAATGATGAGTCTACCCAGTTTTGACAATGAAATGGTGTTCTGTGTACATAATACAGAGTCTACTCTTCTTTCCTTTTAGAAAAACAAGCCAATTCTTGATCCAACTGTAGGGTGTTTTTCAAAACTTCAGGAACTTTCTTTTCCTCTACATATGTTTGCTTATACAAGTGTGTTCTGTTGAGTGCAGGGGATGACTGCTCTAAAAAATGTCTCCCAGCAGTCTTAGATACTTACAGACCAACAGCCCATGCAGAAGACCCACAGGAATTAGACATTGGAACCATGAAGCAAAGAGATGGTGGGCAACAAGTGATAGAACAAATGAAGCAGCAAAACTTCCTCCCCTTTGGAGAAGCAGACCAGTCACAGATGGACAGAGGATTACAAGATTATGTTGTGTGACAAAGCCACTGCATTCCCAAAGGAGCTCCACAGGTCTAAGGCCAGATGGGATCATTTGTCTTACCCCATGACCCAGACTATGGAATGCAACTAACACATTTTCTAACTGGCTTCAGGCCAAATCATATCTCCTGCTTTTCTCATGTATACTAGCACATGCTTTTCACAGGCTGGTTCTAAATCATCAAAGCAGGTGGATACTTGATCAATGACTGGTGTGTTCAGGAACATCTCACATTTCCTCTATATTCATAAGACAAAAGTAGATTTGGTGGAGTATGGCCCAAAACAAATGATGTGACTTCTCTGTTAGTTAAGTTCTGAATTTGCCAGGGGGCTAAAATGCTATTTGCTTCACTGTGGTCTTTGAGAACTTAGTACTGGTCACTATATTTGAGAACTTCAAGAACGCTGTGAAGTCACAAAATCTGGTTTAATCCCTGGAGGGATGTAGTTTTAACATTTAGTAATTAAGAGCCAAACAGAAACATGGGAAGGTGGAATTTCACATTGGGAAGTCAGTTATCTCAGCCTTTGCAAGTCAAGGAGGAATTAGAGGGCTAGGGAGTCCTTGTTTCTGTGGGTAGCTCCTATTGACAGAAAATGAAGTCTATTACACAAGCCTTGACCTGTTTCCCAAGGTAGCTCTCACACACTAGAAATCAAGCACACTACAGTTTTTCTCAGTTTACTCCTGCCAGAAGCCAAAGAAGCTCTCAACAAATTCCAAAGGGCTGAGAGACACCACTGCAGAGGTTACTGTTGGCCTCCTACGTTCAAGGATCTGAAGACATAATATTGATAAGTTGGTAATATTACTCTCATGGATCTATTTATTCAATCCTCTTTAATTTTATACCTTGTTTCTTTGCAGGAGTTAACATGCTGATCCTAAAATACATACGGAAGTTCAAAGGGCCCAGGATAGCCAAACAATCTGGATAAAGAAGACCAAAGTTGGAAGACTCACATGTCCCAATTTTAAAACTTTCTACAAAGCTACAGCAATCAAAAGAGTATGTTACTGACATAAGGATAGACATATATATCAATGGAATAGAAATGAGAGTCCAGAAATAAATGCTGTCACATTTATGGTAGACTGCTTTCTGACAAGGATATCAAGACAATACAGTGGGGGAAAGAATGTTCTTCTCAACAAATGGTGCTGGGACAACAGGATATTGACATACAAATGAATAAACTTGGACCCCTACCTCACACCATATATAGAAACAAACTCAAAATGTATCAAAGACCAGAATATAAAAGCTAAAATTATAAAATGCTTAGAAGAATACTCAGGCATAAATCACTGTTATCTAGGATTAGGCAATGGTTTCTTAGATTTGACACCAAAAGTACAAGCAACAAAAGAAAAAAATAGATAAACTGAACTTTATAAATATAAAAACTTTTCTGTGGCAAAAGACACCATCAAGAAAGTGAAAAAATAATCACAGAGGGAAAATATTTGCAAATTATATATCTGAAAAGGGACATAGAGCTAGAATATATAAAGAGATATTACAACTCAATAATAAAAAGACAAATAACCCAAGTTAAAAAATGAGCAAAGTATCTGAAGAGATATTTCTACAAAGAAGATACACAGATGGCCAATAAATACATGAAAAGATGCTCAACATCATTACTTACTGAGAGAATGCAAATCAAAAACACAATGAGATAAGATTTCACACCCATCAGGATGGCTATAATCAAAAAGATAACAAGTGTGGTGAGGATATGGAAACTTCATACACTGCTGGTAGGAATGCAAAATGGTACAGATGCTTTGGAAAACAAGTGCAGTAGTTCTTAAAAAGGTTAAACTTAGAGTTACCATACAACCCAGCAATTCCACTCCTAAGTGTATACCTAAAATATATACATCCACACAAAAATTGTACAAGAATGTTCATAACAGTATTTTTCATAATAGCCAAAAAGGTGGAAACAACCCAAATGTCTATCAACTGATGAATGGGTAAATAAAATGTTGCCTATCCACACAATGGAATATTATTTGCCAGTCAAAAGGAATGAAGTATTGATATATGCTCCAATATGGATGAACATTAAAAACATATGCTAAGAGAAGGAATCCAGTTACAAGATACCACATATTATATGAATCTATACAATATCCAGAATAGGCAAGTTTACAGAAACAGAAAGTAGATTAGTGGTTGCCTAGAGTAGAGAGAAGGGGGTGAGAGGGTGAGTTGGGAGTAAATGGAGAATGACTGCTAATAAGTACTAATAGGGTTTTTGTTGTGGGGTGGTAATGAAGATCTTCCAAAATTGATAGTGGTAATGGCAGTACAATTGTTTGAATACACTAAAAACCACTGAATTCTACACTTTAAATAGGTGAATTCTATGATATGTGAGTCTATCTATCCATCTATCTATCTATCTACCTACCTACCTACCTACCTATCTATAAAAAGGTTGCTAGTTATCAGCACTGAGCACCATGGTCCTCTCATATAATTCTCAGAAGTCTTCATCCATGTTGAAAATAAATCTCAGCGTAACTTCCCCCTCCCCCCAGCACTTCTTAGACTAAGTCCACGCATGGCAGTAGGGTGTAAAAGTTAAGAGAGCTGGCTACATGGTGGGACAGGATTGGTGCAAATCCCATTTCTCATGATTACTGACTCTGGGACTCTGGGTCAGGCCACTTAACTTCTCTTTGCCTAAGTTTCCTCATCTGTAAAAAGGAGAAAATAATATTTTCTACCTCATAGAGTTGTTGTAAGCCTGCCGTAAGCGCTCAATAAGCATTACTTACTATTATTTCTCTAGAGTCTTCTTTGTGTGCATTTTTGCTAAAAGGTAAGGCCACTCCATAATTTCCTCAACATGACAACTCTGGTATGGAGGCATAAGAGTCTTCTCTGAAAGACCCATCTTCTGAAAATATGAACCATCACTGAAGAGAATGCTGGGCTTTTTACTATCAATTTCTCTTTTAGAGGACAAGTTAAAAAACTATTCTGGAGGATACTGAAGAATCACCAATATGGAAACAGCTCTGTCTTACAAATCCCTCTCTCTTCTCTAAATATATATACAAATATATTTAGACACAAATATATACAAAAGCACACACAAATGACTTCCAATGAGAATATAATTTTAAATGAACGTTTTGGTTCATTTATCTACCTCTAATCCTGTCTCCAGTTTAACAGGATTTCACTCTAAGTTGGCAATAAGCATTTAACATTTCAATTTACTTACAGAAGAAATGTTCATCAATATATTCAGTTCATTCTTTCCAATATCCGATAACTTTCCTATTGCATTCCCATTAGTAATTTTTCTTAATGAGTGTTTAAAATTCTATTTTTTGGTTTCTTTTGTCTTCTTAGAACACCCTTGAATTGATGTATCAAAAAGAACAGCAAGATCCCAATTTGCTTGGGCATTTAGTGCCATCTCCCAAGTCTATATATCCTAAGCGAAAACATGGTTCTTCTCCCAAGACCACTGTTAGTTTGATAAACTTCCTGGCTGAAACCAAGAAGCCATATAAATACGGAGAAACTTCTACCTTGTGGTTAGAAAATTTGTCCTCAATCATATTATGAATTTTTAAGACAAATATTATTGTAAGAAATATTCCTAGTAATAAATATTTTAATATTTGCATATTAACCATAAAACTATTTAATAGTTTTGCCTCACTGAGGCGAACTTATTTTCTTATGGTTTATATCAATCATTCTTTCCTCAATGCTCAAAAATACCACAGAGGTCTTGCTAAACTCTTCACAGCAATTCACAATTTTCCCCTCTTGATGACGTGAATTCTGATAGTTGTATTGGGTTGGCCAAAAAGTTCGTTCAGGTTTTTCCGTAACATCCATACCAGAAGGCTCAAGAGAACTGCCCTTGCCTGATTCAACAAAAAGTCATCCCTGGATTACAGATTAATTAGGCCGAGCAGTAATATTTCTTGGGTAAAAATTTGTCAGCTTCCTGGAGACTTTACCATATTTTCAATTTTTTCTGAAAAGTTGACCTGTGCATGTTTCTCTGAAGTAGCAAGGAACAGCGGTAGGCACAAGTTGGCGTGTTTCCCATTTCAAGTAGTGGCCCTTGGGTCTCACCTGACCATCCGGGGAGGCAGCGGCAATGGCCCGTGGTGGGGTGGCAGCCATCCGCATGGCTGCAGTCACAGCGCTCGGCACAGTTCAGCCCATACGTGCCATCCTGCATGGAAGATAGCAATGAGGGATGGGAATCCCATGGTGGGAGATGAGAGGGACCTCAGTCAGCCGTTTCAGAAACAGCACCCTCCCCTCCCAAACACCTCTCAGCAGCATGCATTACAATCACCTCTTCCCATGTCTTTTTGGTCCCCCCAAATATAGGCTAGGCTGCAAGAGGTAAGAGTTTTTAAATTGCTCAAACCTTAGTTTATGTCTACCATACGAATGGTGAACCAACTATGCCAATATGCTGATGTGCATACAGGCAAATATAGGTAAACATGCCAATTAATTAAAAGAATCTTTATCTTACCGTGAGCCACAACTCATAAACATATTGTCTTTTTGTTCTTAAAGATTTTTATAAAATATTTCAGTACTCCTTACAGGGCATTTTTTTCCCCATTGAGGTATAATTGACATACATTTTATTAGTTTCAGGTTTAAAACATAATGATTCAATACTTGTTTATATTGTGAAATGATCACCACAATAAGTTAACATCTGCCACCATACACGGTTCCAGAATTTTATTCTCCTACAAGGCATTCTATTCATTAGTGAAAAGGGAAGTCCCTGACTCACATAAAGAAAGCCTAAAATTTTAAAAATAACAGCTCTAATGATGAAGATCATTTCCATAAATTGCCAATGAGATACATAGAACTAGGAGAAATTAACATCTTTTGTCACTTTTCCTAATTAGCATCCTCCGCTCCATGATGCCATCTAAACCACATGAAACATTCTGATTCAACCTCCTGAGCGAGGATGCAGTGTGTGTCGGCAACGCCCCCCCCCCGCCCCCCGCCACCGCCCCCCGCCACCGCCCTCATCCTCTCCCAGACCTTAATGTTTTCACATGCACATCGCGTTGGTGGTCCAGCAGAGATGAGACTCTTCACGGACGTGATCATTTAGTTTGTGGGAGAGGAATGAAAGTTCTGCATTTATAAGCTCTGCTCTTTTGCCAGGTTCTGACTGAGGGAGAGCACTACAAACCTCCCACAGCACCAAGCTGCAAAATTACCAAGAGGGAGGCACCGAGAACCAGCATTAAACAGGTAGTGGGTGTTAGATGGCATAATCATTTGTCTAGTGATTACTAAAGTAAAATATTAAAAAAACATTTTTAGGTTCTACTAATGTTTGTTCGGGCTTATAGGATTTAGCTTTGCTACAGTGTGAGCCACTAAACCATCTTCAGCCTTTGCTGATTTATTAATGCATCTAATAATATACCAAAAAAAGGACAAGATTGTGCTGGGGGCTTTGCTTTGTCCACACTCAGACTGGGAGTGAAGGGTGATCTTCAAGCCCATCTCAGAGCACTGATAATCTGTTCACTGGTGGATGACAGGAGGCAAAGCTAAGCTAACTTTGTCCTAGGGCTTTGGAGGGCATGGAATAGCCCCCAGTGAGATGCTCTCTAGCTGCCAAATGGGCTGCACTTAATGAGGAGGAAGCCCAGGGAGAAAAGCAATCTGTGGAAGGCCCCCCTCGAGGGGGACAGTTCAGGGGGTCATGGTGTCACCTCACCATCAGATGATCCCCGGGAGGCAGAGAAAACACACCGCTGAGAGAATGCTTAATGGCTCGGGAGCATAGGGAGAAAGAGTGATGGAAAAGAGGGAAGGAAACTGGCCCCGTGCGTGAGAGGAAGCAAGCGAAATGGGCTGTTACTACAGAATGCACTGCCCATTGCCCACCCTGTTGGCCTGCGGCAGACTCGGCACAGGGGTTCTGATGATGGGTGTCTCCAAAGTAGGTCAAGGGAACAGAGTCAGCCTTGAACCATGGAAATCTATGGAGATTTGTGTGACTTCAGAGATATTTGTGTCAAAAGGCGGCTGTTTCCAAACCTTTCACCACCTCACTGAGGCTTTCTGTGACACCATCATCACCCCCCTTTCAATGTCCTGCCACTTTCCACCCCAAAGGCTGGAGGATTTCCATTATAATGGAAACACGATATTTGGAGAGTTGACAGGCATACACTGGGTGTTTGACAAATGCTGGTGACTGGCTGCCATGAAGATATGGGTATATTAGAATAGAGAAAACAGAGGGGAATGGTGGCACGAACCAGGAGAGAGAGGAAGGAAGGGATTCTCACAAAGCTGCCTAACTAATTTCCACATCTATTCCTTTTCCTATCCTGTATCCAATCTGAGTTGAAACACCTCAACTCTTCTAGTAGTCACTATGGTTTGGTTCACAATCAGGCACTTTAAATCATGAAGTCCGCAAAAATAAGCTAACCCTCTGGCATCAGCTCCTCCCGGCCCTCCCAGTTGGGTCATACCTGGCAGGGAAATTCACATTTCTCCCCGCGCCATCCAGGTGCACAGGTGCAGGTCCCATCCAGGGTGTTGCAGGCTCCGCCGTTGAGGCACTGGCATGTTAAGTTACAGCCAAAGCCCCATGTGCCACTGGGACAGCTGATGGAGCAGTCCACCCCGTGCCAGCCTGCCACGACAAGAGTGCCAGGGCACATGAGCAAACAAAGGCAGCAGGGAGCTCTGCCCAGCCTTTCCAAGCCACTCTTCACCTTAGAGACATCTCAGAGGTGCACAGAAGTGCCCCTGCCACAGCTCAGGGAGCATTGGCTCTGCCATGTAAAGCCTCTACCAGAAATGAACTAAAGCACCCGCACAGCTGTCAAGGATGCCAACACTGAGAAGCACTACCGGGCTACTGGGGGGAGAGAGATGAAGTGAAGATGCACAACGTACATCACTCACTGTCTAATGTGCAGTGATGCACATTGTGGGGTGCTGAGTTTTGTTCAGGTCAGCAAATGAAACATTTATATGGGAGGGAGAAGGAAAGTTTGTGTTTGAAAGAACAACCCCATCTTTAAAGCAGGAGCCCATGAACCATGAACAGTGAGTATCCAGGATCCCGGCTGCTGCAGCAACTGTGAATAAACATGAGCCGGCCCCCACGTACAGTCAGGTGCTTGGCTACATTTCTTGTCAGGACTCCAGGCCAATCAATTTAGGGGAATGGACACATGTCTGCTTGCTTACTCTTCACCAAAGCACAGAGACTCACAGACTTTTGGAGCTGTCAGCGACTTCAGAGATCATCTCATGTGAGCCTCTCCCTTTGACTCAGGAAAGCAGGAGAGCTCTCCCTGGATAAGGGTCTTGCTGAGTCCAGGCACCGTATTTCTGCACAGCTGGAGCTAGAATCCTAGTTAAAGTTTCTTTCCTGTGCCTTTAGGAGCTAACAGGACTAGGATCAGGTAACAGACTCATTCACCCACTCACCTGCTTTGCAAGTACAAGAGCCGTCCACAGGAGAGCAGACAGCATCGTTTTTACAGCCGCAGAGAGAGGAACAATTTATCCCGTAGGTTCCCAGAGGGCATGGGGTAGAGCAGTCAATTCCCTAGATGGGCGCAAATAGGAAAATGCACGCAATTTTACCACATGAAATAAGGCCAACACAAATAAACAAAAATATATCTTGTCCATGCTAATTACAGTCCCTCTCTAATTGTAACACATTGTATTTTTAAGAGTTGTTATAACGTCACCACTATACTAATTGTACGGATTCAAGGGCAATGCTAGCTGGCCTATATTTAGGATATAATATTGAATAGGACACAAAAAAAGCCTGCTGCCTTCATTAGTTTTCCTTGGTAGCAAATATAATTCAAAACCCTCTGTCCTTGCTCAGACAAGTAGATATAGAACAACAAACTGTAGCTGTACAATTACTGTCAATAAACATAAATATGAACTATACATTAAATTGCAATGCTTCCTAGACTGCCTTGTATAATATGTAATATGATTAGTGGGTGAGGCAAAGGAATAGGACACTCTCAGCCAGCAGCATGATTCAATTTATTATCTGACAGGGAGTGTTAAACATAGAAGTTGGTTACCAAAGGTGACTGGAGGTCACCCTCCTTTAAAAACAGAAAAGACTCTTAAGGATAATTCAAGGGCTCAACCAAAGAATTGTGACACAGGTTAGAAAATCCTGTAAAGATCTCAGCTCTGAGACTTTATGACCCACTCATTCTATATTATGTGTTCTGGAGTAATCATCAACATTCTTCACAGTTTAATGTTCTCTTTAAAAGGGGAGAAAATAACTCAAGAACAACCCATTTTCCTTCAAAACAAAAATTTCTAATCTGTTGCTAAGAAATCCTGGAAACTAGGCAAAATTCTTCTCTGTTAGCTTATAGGCATATTTGAAAGGTCTAGATTCTCAAAGGGACTGAAAAACTTATATATTACTAATTCTTGGATATTAATATATAATAAATGCTAACTTGCTGTAGTATGCGCCTTCAAATTGCATGGAATTAAAACAAAAACGGTTGACAATAATACATATCCTACTTGGAAAATTTCTTTGCTACCTATAAAACATGACAAAATAATTACGTAAGGAATAATTAAAATACATCTTACTTCATGACATATATTAATTAAATAATTAAATATTAATGCCACTTTATAGTTTCACCGGCTTGCCCAGTCATCACTCTCAGGTAATTACTTATATCTCTTATCGTTACTTTTCTCTTTATTTTCTTTCTTGTTAATGATGCAATTGATTTTTAGCACATTCATTGGACTTCAGAAAAGGTCATATAAATCGTGGTATCAATATGCTCCAAGTTGCACCCCTTATCTCCTTCCTCCACAGCCCAAGCCACTCACTTTGAATCCTGGGGCACAGGTGCACTTTCCTGTCACACTGTCACAGTCAGCCCCGTTTTGGCAGCTGCAGATCTGTTGGCAAGCTTCCCCGTAGAATCCAGGAGAACATGTCTCATTACAGTAGAGTCCTGACCAGCCTGGCTTGCAGGCACACTCTCCAGACATGGGGTGACAGCTGAGAGACGTGGATGAAAGGAGCAAGTCACTCTCGGGTAAACATGACACCCAAGGCCCGTGCAAATGTTGCTTTAGCCATGATCATTAAATGTGTGGGTAATTCCATGCACGATAATTTAAACTTCATTCCCAGTCTTGGTATGATTTAATTAATCGGCTGAAACCTGATTGGTACCACAAATGTTGCATGAAATCAGCATCATGTTCTAGCAGGATGACACTAAACAACTGTGTCCTTTTGTCTGAAACTCACTTTAATTTTTGTAAAGTGAAAGCACTAATCTGATAAGACGCCAACTAGATGAGACTATCTAAAGAACCCCATCCAATGAACACTACCAAGTCAGTTCACCAGAGTGATGTCCAAGGAACTCCAGAAGCAGCGACCTTTTCAGTCTATTTCTTCTCTCGGCTCCCCATACCTGGTGGCGGAGCAGCTGTCTCTACCTGAAACAGCAGTCGCATTGATGGGCCAGGCAGCCAGCTGTCACTCCATAGCAAATGGACACATCAGCTGCGCCAAGAGGCACGGGTTAGCGAGGCTCACACAACAGGGTGCTCTGTAACGCTCAAAACACATGTGCTTCTCGCCAAAGGAAAATCTGAACAATCAAACTAGCTCTGCTCACAACTGGAAGACTGTTGAAGATGGTCTTCCTCTCCTGATGGAGATAAAACCCTCCCCTTAACTCAGGCCAACAACAAAACCCACCGTTTCATCCAGACATTTGCTAAATGACCTCTCACCAGAGGATTGTTCATAGGCTTTCTGCAAAGAACCATGACCTGGAAGGGATGAAGACTGAGGCTGTAAATTCCAGCTCTCCCACTACCTGGTCAACATTAGTGAAAACACATAACCTCCCTGTGCCTGACATCCTAATCTGTCAAGTGAGGGTCTCAGCCACACCCCATAATCTCATTTCCTATCTCTTTTTCTTAAAGAAAAGGTCTGTGGGTTAGACCGTTTGTTACTCATTTTTGGAAATTTATTTAAATATACTTTTAGGCCCCTATTGTAACTAAGTGCCCAGAAGCAAAGGCCTAGCATTCGTCACAAGCATTACTCAGGAAACATGGCAGGAAGAAATATTCAAGCACAACTCTACATTTAAGATGGTTTCTTGGGTATATAAGGTTTGGACTCATAAGACAAGAGTTTGAATCTCAAATCAACTTAGAACTACTCAGATCTACTTATCTGCTATTTATCCTTGGGCAAAATACCTGGCATCTCCATGGCTTCTCAAATTTAACCATCAAACACGGAGCTCTGGTTCTTCCCTTTCTTCATTCCTCACTCAGTGTTTCCTTTCAACTGCTTTCCACTGAAGTAATGGCACCACCAGCCACTCAGTGGTTTAAGCTAAAAACCTCATAGTTATTCTTGATAACTCCTTCTTCCTCATCTCCCATATTGACTTCATCACTAGGACCTAACCATTCTAACTCCAAAATATGTCTTGAATCTATCCACATCGCTCCATCTTCAGTGTCACCATCTTACTCCAAGGCAAGGTCATCTGTCTCCTACACTCCTGAATAGCCTTCCGACTTTCTTCCCTGCATTCACTCATGCCTCATCACCTAAAAAGTAGATCATATGGTATCATTTTCCTTAAAACTCTTCAAAGACTCCCTTTGAAGCCTACACTCAGAATAAAATCCATACTGTTTAATACAGCTAGAGTGAAGATTATTGATTGTCTAAACCAGGACATTTTTAAGAGTGAAGAGGGAGTTACTAATAATTACATTAGGGCAATAGGCCTAAACCAAACAGTTCCTGTGACACCAGATATATTATGACCCTAAATATAGCCCATAGGCCTTCATCATTTGGCTACCGCCTTCTTTCCGACCTCTTCTTTCATCGTTATTCTCTCTTTATTACTATGTTCAACCGCAATAGATTTCTTTTAGTTTGTAAGAGCATTGAGGTTTTTCAACTTAAGGGCTTCACATGGGCTATTCCATATGCCAGGAATGCTATCTCCCCGCTCCTGGCCTAGCTCTCTCCGTCTTCTCCTTCCAGGCTCAGTTTAAATCTCTCTTACTTAGAGAGGCCTTCCCTGACCACTCATGTTTCAGTTAGGTCTCTCCTATTATCCTCTTTCATTGCACCCTGCTCATCTCACTTATCACAATCTGTAATCTTATGTTTATTTTTATAATCCTTCCCCTGTCTTCTTTCCCCTCTAGACTTCCAGCTCCATGAGGACAAGAATTCAGGGTGTTTTGTCACCTGGCCGTGGACACAGTAGCCCACGGTAAGCACTGATTGAGTGAACAAGTGAAACTGTCACAGTTGATGTGTGGCGGGGTCTGACTCCAGGGATCGTGCTTTCCCACACAAACCTGCTTCCCCTGATCTCTCCAAGTCATCCAGCAATGTTAAATTATAATCTGCATGTCTGCATACAAAGGCCAGATTTCCCCTAAAATAAGTTTTTTAAATGTCAAATTTATGACTTAAAAGGAATCACCATTAATTGCAGGAGACAGTCACTTAAGTGACATTTATGGTGATACTGTAAGCGGATGCACAGACTAGCACTGAATGTATGCTAACACCATGCTAAGCAATCCATGTGCATGATTTCATTTAATGCTCACAGTGTTAGGTATGATTCCATTTTATAAATGAGGGAAGAGAGACCTGGAAAGAGGAATTTATTCAAAGTCTTGCACAGGTAGTGGCAGAATCAAACTTGAACCCAGATTTCTTTCTTTGTTTTCACACCAAAGGAAAAGGAAGTTTGATAGCAGCCTGCTAGGAGGGCTATATATGAAAAAGAATTGCTAAAATTTAAATTTTAAAACTGCAAGGATAAAAGGGTTAGCAGGACCAATAAAAGCTTGTATTGTGCAAGAAGCATGGACAAATTTAAGTTTATTTTAGAAAGGCCCTACATATGACAAAAAGAAAAGAAATATTCCAAGTGATGGATTGGTTAAAGTAGTTCACCTTAAGATACTATTTAAAAAAAGGACATCTTTTGGTAGAAAATATTACTTTACATTAAAAAGTAGAAAATAATATTCATGGTATAGATATAAATGTTAAGCAGAATAGACAATTCGGGGACAGGGAATTGAACTAAGCTAGAGGCAGGCAGAGAAATTGATATTCAATGCCCCCCACTGAGTATTAGTGCAGCACACTGGTTCTCAAATTGATTGACACCAAAATTAGTATTCTGCAATTTGTAATTATATGTAGGAAGCCAGAGCACTTTGGAGGCATTTGATGGGTTCTCATGCAGGCAGCTTAATTGGTAATGAGATTTACATGTTGTTGTTAGAGCAGCAGAGTGGAGGTTGAAGGGTCATATCCTCCTACCTGATTTCTTTCTAAAGAACAGATTGCTTTGTGTAATATGAAAATTGGATTAAACACAGATAGGAATATCTACCATTTTATACACATATATAACTAGATAAAAATATTCTAGTAAAGTTTTCCAGTTTAAGAGTTAATTACAGGTATCCCATATAATATTGGCTAAAATAGAATGAATCATTGAACTTCCTTTTATTCATTTCCTTAGATATTATTCATGCTCAAATATATGACAATTAGGTGGCATTTGCAAATAGGCACACCCTGATTGCCCACAGCTATTAAATGTCCTTATTAACAAGAGCTAATATACATATCCCATGTGGAATCTCAGTGAATGTGAATTTTGTTTTCCTGTTCAAAATCATTTCCACTATAAAAGTTAGTTTTAAGAAGTCCAGTTCACAGAGAGTGTCCTTAGGCTCTATAACAGTGCTGTAATTTAAAATACTAATATCACTTATAAATATATTTAAATTCATTTCAACCTTACGATAGCTTGCAAAATAAAAATGGCTACAAACGCTTTGTAACTCCTCCCACTAAGAGGTGGAGTGTAACAAATCTGGACTTGGTTGTGTTACCTGCTTTGTCTAAAAGGACATTAGCAAACATGACATAACCAAAGGTTTGAAAAGTGTTTGCATGTTGGGGCTTGCCCTGTCTCTTGCTGCTGTTGGAAGCCAGTCACCACTTACAGAAGCCCAGGCTAACCTGCTAGATGCTGGGGACATACGGCTCAGTCACTCCCATTACCCAGCTAAATGCTAGACATGTGAGTGAGGAATTCCAGTGAGGAATTCCAGGAATTCTAGTTGATCTTCCAGCTGAACATAGGCAGACCAGCAGAACAACCACCAAGCTGAGCCCAGCCCAAAGAATCAAGCAAAAAATCATCAGTTAACAAATAATTGTTGTTTTAGACCACTAAGTTTAGGGTAGGTTTTTTTTTTTTTATGCAGCAAAACTAACTGATACAAACCCTTACTCAAATATATGGCTTCAATATATGTCAATACATACATATCCGCAGAACTAAAAATTTACCTAAAGACACTGTAAACTGATAGTGTGCGTTGCATTAGTTATTTCACTAATTATGACAAAGACTTTTAGGATAAATATACATCATGTATTATGCAATAGCAAGCTACACTCTTGCCTGATTAAATGGTAAGTTAGACTTCCAATTAATACAAAGATTCTATGCCTTTTGGTTCAAAGGGAACCTTGTGTTTCTAGGAATTTTACATAGAAGTTCAAGATATAAGAATAGATGGGTGGCTTCAACTGTGAATTCAAAACGACAGAGTCATATAATCAACATTCAACTGGTCTTAACAGAAATTTGTACAAGTTAATTTTAAAAAATAGCTCTCATTATTTAGGGAAGCCACTTCATAGGCTAATTGTTTTTTAATCTTCTGATTATTTGTTATACATTATTAGACAGATTTTAGTGTTCTTTTGATCTATGTGACTATCAAATAAGTTCATGTACTTGTTTGTTAAAGCATACGTGCTTAGGTACACATGACCTATGTCAAAATTATATGGTACTGACGTCAACCTAATAACTGTCCACTTGCACCTTGCAGCTATTAATATGGTAACTAATTCCAACAAAATCAACATTTCCTCTGCTTCCCCAATTCTTCTCATAGCAGAGATCCTTTGTATAGGTTTATTAATCCATTTGATTTCAGGCTGCATCTGTATACAATGAAACAGCACACTGGCATTAAAAAGTCCTTAGCCATTACTAATGACTTGAGCCAAACTAATGAGCCAAACTCATGACTTGTCCCTAATCCTGCCAGCTCCTTCAACATTAAAGAGTTGAAAAACAAAAACAAAATCCTGCAGAGATTATTCATTTTTACTCCCCAAACTGTCATGTAAAGAGTGGCAATATTTTCCAATGAAGAAAACCAGAAGTTGGCTAAAGTAGCTTACTAAGTTGCTTGAGACACATTAAGAATGCACTTCTTTGATATGTCCCACTAAAATGTATTTCAGCACACACGCACACACAGTGCAAAGTCCTTTTTTTTTTTTTTTGGCTCCCAACAATGGTTTAAAGAAGAGACCAACTACAGGCTTCTATTTACTTTTAACCTTTGTGCATTTGAGATTTGATGTGGTCACAAGTTACCTTTTAGAAGCATAAATGAAGTAACAGTTGTGCTGAATGCAAATAAAGGTAATTCTGGTATCATCTGAACTGCTATATAATGCACTGCATTTTTGTCAAACTCAACTTTTCCAGCAGTATGCAAACGAGGCCCAGAACTTTAAGTGATATGTATCTGGTCTTTGGGGGAGGGAGAGGAAGAAACGGTTGCATAGATATTTTCAGGGGCAGACAAGGTACAGAAAAGTGGGTGGGATCTTGGTTTTCTGTTCATAAATTCTTCGAGAAATTTTTGAGCCAAAAGACCCCTGTGAATTCTATGTCCAAGTAATCAATTCTGAACACATATCTCACATGTGACAACGACTCGTGACACACTGTCACAAAACTTCCACCAGTACACTTCCTGGCTAGGCAGATGTCAAGTAAAAGAGGCTGCAGTGAGAATCATTTTGTGATAGTTTTACGTACTAAACTGGGCTTAACCTATGTCTCTCATTGTATCTTTGCTTCTAAGGGAATGTCACAAAATCCCTCTCTTAGGGATACATTCTACTAACCTCAGCAAGTTTAATATTTTCTGGTGGCCATTAATAGAGAATAGGGTTTCATATCCATCCACGGCCATCTAACAATTTTAGCACTTCTTACTTGGACCATTAAGTGGAAAAGACTTCCATTTACTTAGTGGTTCCTGCCCTGGATGACCCAGAAGCAAGAAGGGTCTCAGGGTGGAAATTTCTCTGCCGATCCCTCCTTCTAAATAGTGGACACTGCGGTGAAAACTTTAATAGGACACATCATTCCAGGGGCAGCTGACCCTCACCTATGAGTGTTGTCCAGGTGGCAGGGACACCACTTGTCACATTTGATGCCGTAGAGCCCTTCTGGACACAGGCGCGCCTCACAGCGGTCGCCAGCAAAGCCTGCTTCGCAGAGGCAGGAGCCGCTCACATGGTAACACTTCCCTCCATTGACACATTGGCAGGTCTCTGCACAGCGAACTCCGTAGGTGCCAACGGGACACTCATCCTGGCACCTGTCATGCAGGAGGCGGGAGCGTAAGATAGATTAGTCAGTGCCTTGTGAAAATAAACAGTTGATTCAGATAGGCTTTGTTATGTTTACAATGATATCATTTTTGGATTTGACATTTATTTGGTAATTGTACAATTACAGATATGAAAAGCATTAAGATAAATTATAGTAGTAACAGTAGTATGACCTGTTTAAAGAAATAGCAAAAACAAAAACAAAATAAAATTATGAGCTTGGGATGAAAAGCATGTTTTACACCTAGTCCTTGCTAAAGGCATACATAGCACTTTAGAAGATACCAGGAAAGGGAGAAAATGAACTGCCCTAATGTGAGTCCCAGCCCATCATTAGGGAATTAAAATATATGCTTTCTCTAAAAAAGAATGAAATAATACCATTTGCAGCAACATGGATGGACATAGATATTATCACATTAAGTAAGTCAGACAGAGAATGACAAACATCATACACCACTTATATGTGGAATCTAAACAAATGACACAAATGAACTCATTTACAAAACAGAAACAGACTCACAGACATAGAAAACAAACTTACAGTTACCAAAGGGGGTAGTGGGCAGGCGGAGATAAATTAGGAGTTTGGGATTAACAGGTACACACCACTATATACAAAATAGGTAAACAACAAGGACCTCCTGTATAGCACAGGGAACTATACTTAATATCTTTTAATAACCTAAAATGGAAAAGAATCTGAAAAAGAATATGTATAATCACATTGCTGTACACCTGAAACTAATACAACATTGTAAATTACCTATCTTCAATTAAAATAAAATAAGATATATGCTTTCCCCATTTCAAAGAGAAAACTTTGTAGCAAACTTGAAACAAAATATTAATTATCTTGGCTTTCACTTTGACATTAATTTTTAATTTCAGCCATGTGTCTGCTCTTTTCAAAGCTGAATGGCAATCATTGCTCCTCATTTAGAAAGTTATGTAACTAAATAAAGTCCTCCTTAGATTTGGGAACGTCTGAGCTACTGAAATCAGGTGTCCTCAATTTCAACCTGGGGAACTCCTGCCAGGAGACGGTAGAGATTCTGGGAGTTCTCGAACATAAAATTTTCATTAAATGGGGTTTTGTCCTCTGTTGGGAAGAAGGGCTACTAAATAGTAAGAAAAAAAATTCACTTTATTGTCTTTTAAAAAATGGCCTAACAGTGTGGTCTCGGCATAAGGATACGCTCTAGGTAAGTTGGATCTGGTGGGAAGCTGAGTTGCTGGAGGGAATCGAGAAGAGAAAATCATCATGGCTCCATGGAACGCAAGACTAGCTATCGGGCCAGCCAAGTTTCTTTTTGACCAGGCAAGGTGACTTGATGGGACTTTCTGTAGCAGAAGGAGCCCTTTCTGCCAAGGGAGAGGAAGCCGGGGTCTCGCCTACCCAGAGCGCTGCCACAAGCAGGGTACCCTCTGTGAGTCTCAGAAGCCACTTCCCATGTGGCTCTCAAGTCATGCCAGACCCAGAGTCCAAAATGTAGGTCAGCACTGTATTTTTTCAAATGGGTACAGGGCAAGGGCAAGTGCATGATAATGAATCCAAGCAGACTTCAAAGCAACAGCAAAGAGGCTGAAAAGCAAACATTTTCCACAAGGCTTTGCATAGTTTTAATGATAGGGTGTGAGGACTAACAATATCAAGGCTGGATGGGATTCTATTTAAGTGCAGAGGCTAAATCTTGAGAACCCTTTGATATTTTTCTCGTTAACTCTGGTTCTGGCATATATTTAGGGAAAAGGGCCTCTTGCAAATTTGGTTTCACAGACTCTAGACATCTTCAGGCTTGTCAATGGCAAAGTCTTCAAATCAACCACTCAACAAAGCATTAGAAAAGTTCTGGAGTAATTGAACCAAGTTTATTTAGCATAAAATCAGATGTGTGCTGCAAAGTTACACATGAGTAAACCTATTTTTAGACCAGAGTATTTTTTAAAGGTACTCTATTTTTAACTTGTAAGAAGCTTTACTAAGCCAAGTCACTTAGTTTACTCCTTAAAGATGTAAACTTTGGAGAACGAAATGCTATAGGACAATCATTGGGCCTCCTCATGGCTCCACTAAAGGCTGGCAAGACAGCTTGGCAACCTGTCTGTCCAGACGTCCTTGCAAGGCAGTACCAGAAAAAAACAAAAAGTTATGCTCAAGGTAAATAATATTACTAAAAGAAACCCAAATGTTACGCTTTGGACTCCAGGATTTTAACTCAGGAAAAAGCACAGCTCTAAAAGTGGGGAACAGGATAGAAACGTGAAGCATGGAAAAACGTCTGCCACCAAATGACAGGGGAGCAGTGTGTCTATTCTGTCCTATTTTGGCATGGACTTCCTTCTCTCTGAGAAAACAAAATCCATAATAGCTGGGCCTGACCCATATTTACCTTTCTAATATATACTTAAACATACTGAGTTTCTGTTTTAAATGGCAAAAAGCCATTTGAATTTTACTTACTAAAGTAGCCAGTAAAGTTTGGTTTACCTTCCCACTTCTTTTTTGTCAATGTTGTACTTGTAAGAGAATTCTGTTAATAATAGTTATGTCTGCTTCCACCTACCACACCAAAATGGTAGGATATCTTTCTAGAAGTAGGTATTTTCCACCTTAAAAATAAATGCAATCATGAAGTAGCTTACACCCTTCTCACTGGCTGAATTAAGTCTTTGTCAAGCAGTCTTATCTCCCTTTTGGGCTCCTTTTTCTAAAAGAAGCCTCATTTCCCAATGAATTTTATGCCCTTAATGTTGCTTTTGTGGTCCCATGTGGAATAAGAAAAGTAATCTTAGAAGTCATTAAAAGAGGAAATATTTTCTTAGGAGAGATGGCAGAGAGGCAATAAATATAAATAAAATAAAAATATAGCAATAAATATTGGCCATAGTAGAAATATGAAAATGTGAAGTTCCTATTTTATTTTTTTAGATTTTGAATAATACCCTGGAATTGGGGAAAATGGACAAGCATTAAGTAGAGATAACCTAATAAAACATGACACCAATATCCAAACCAATGAGGGTCACAGGCTTGTTTGAATATCATTTCGATTATCATATTGCATCTCACTGTGAACTTATGGAAAAGGAAGTGAGTTAGCACATAAGGGGTGCCAGCTTCCTTTTTCTCCTTTGTCCTTTTGAGCATGGCCCTCCAAGAGTGACCTGAATAATTGGGCCAAACCATGATTTAGTGTGAAAGAATCACATTCCTCATTAAACTGGGATCAATAGATCGGCTGCCTACCTTTCAAACGTCTAGAACTGCTGCTCTGGGGAAATATAAAGAACACTGGGAAAGAGCCAACTTTTCCACAATCCCAGAAGCAGGAAAGAGTTCCTCCATTGAAGGCCAGTTCTGTATCCCCCCAATTCCTGTCTCCAATTTTGGACTTCACCTCCTTTGGCCCACATTCTTCTTCACTCTCAGGGTGGTACAGAAGACAGCGTGGCAGAACTATCTCGGGCTTCACCTTAACAGAGTCCATAATTGATCCACGGATCTCTCCACTCAGCTTACGCGTAAGGAGCACCAATTATGTACATGGACTCATGCTAGTCCATCAAAGGCCCCAGTGCGATGATGCCATGACAACACATCAGCATTAAGAACACTCTTTTAACCCCTTCAGAAGAATTTTTGTGAGGATCTGAAAGCCATGCTCTCTCCACTCATACTTGGCTGTGCCGCATGAGGTTTCCTCACCACGCTGTCCTCTCAACTGTCCCACAAACCCTACAGCCTATTATGGGGGCATCCCCTGATCTGCTCTGCCTGCTTACAAGGTGCCCATTTTGTTTGTTCTGTTTTCTCTCTGGCTGGGAGGGCCGTCCCCACATCCTGGGTACGCTCTGGGCCAGCTGTCTGCTGTGGTACCTGCTTCCCTCTGGCCTGACCTCAGTGATCAAGTTTCGCTGACTTCTCAAAACAGGGGAAATGGCAAGTCCCCAGGCCTTCGGCCTGCTTTCCCCAAACCTCCTGCCACAGATCATTCTATAACCACTTATTGTTTCCCTTTCACGATGACGGATGTGCTTGTTGTCATTGTGTTGTGTGTGTGTGTGTCTGCATGTGTGTTAACTCTTGAACCCAGATAGTGAGAGCAGAATTGAAAACAGGAGTCATGTCATCAGTTCATCGGAAAAACAACAGTTATAAAAACAAGTCAAGAAGCAAGTTCCCTCTTCACTTTCCTTCTCTTTCTCTAGCTCTTTGCCAGCTTTGCCCCAAATCTAAAACTCACCTGAAAATTAGCTGTTATCCCCTTTCCCTGTATTCTAAATAAGGTAAGTATAAGCCTGCATGTTTGTTGATTTTGTGTTTCCTTGAATTTGAGACTTAAATTCCTACAGGGCAAGAAAACCATTATATTTAAATTTTTATGGTCCAAAAATATTACACAGAACTATTATTTAGGGTTCTGCTTGGTCCCATGCCTCTCCTTTCCTGACTCATCTTTCTATATTAAGATGTTAATGCCACATGGATCCAGAACTCATCTAACAACATCATTTTCCAAAATACAATCATAAACCAGGATGTAGGGCACAAAAACTTTCTGAGTAGCCCAATTACATGTTGTAAAAACCATGTGCTAAAGGTGTCAATAATGCATAACATCAAAAAACTAAGGAAAATATGTAGTTATATTAACAAAAGATGAAAAAGTCTTTAATGAAATGAAACAGATACTACTAACAAAAGTTCCTAATAAAAATAGGAATTAAAAAAAAAAAACTACTCAAGGGGACTTCCCTGGTGGTCCAGTGGTTAAGACTTCACCTTCCAATGCAGGGGGTGCGGGTTCGATCCCTGGTTGGGGAGCTAAGATCCCACGTGCCTCCCGGCCAAAAAACCAAAACATAAAACAGAAGCAACATTGTAACAAGTGCAATAAAGATTTAAAAAATGGTCCACATCAAAAAAAATCTTAAGAAAAAAAACTACTGAAGCATGAAAAAGACAGTAACAAACATGAAACTATACTGGAGCCATTTCCAATAAAATTAGGAAGAAGACAGGAATTCCCACTATTACCTCTATTTGTCAACATTCATTCAGAGGTTTAAATTAATGCAACAACTCAAGAAAACGAAATAATCATTACAAATCTTGAAAAGAAGAGCCTAACTTGTCTTTATTTGTAGATGATAAAATAACCATAGTATTTGCTAAAAATAACATGAGAATTAACTAAGAAGTTTGGTAGAGTGGCTAAATAAAAAATTATTCAAAGGCAAGTTCTTCTTTATCCAGAAATATCCAATTAAAAACTTAAATGGGATTTTTCAAAAATTACAAAATACTTATAAATAAATTTAATAAGGAAGTGCAGAGTCTAAGTGTGTGTGTGGGGGGGAAACACCCCACAGTATCTTATTAAAAGTCATAAAATTAGACCAGAATTTTAGAAAGAAAAAAATTAGAGAGGAAGGTTAAAGGAATTCTTAATTCACAGATATCACCAAAAAAATAATGATACCTAGTATCTATATAGTTTCTAGACATCACTCAAATTAATAATCGCTAGTATTTATACAGCTCATAGAAATCACTCCACTACAATAATAGCTAATATCTGCAAGTTCAGCACTGTTCTAAATGCTTTAATGTACTCATTTAATCCTTATAACAACCCTAGAGGAAAATACAGTTATTTATTTGAACATTATAGATTAGGATGTTTCCAAGGACACAGGTTCCAAAATCTTTGTTTTTGGCTATTATACTCTTCTGCCTCTCAAGCCTCTTTCTCTAATTTTACACACACATCTAGCAAGCTTGGTTATTGATTAAAGAGCTAATTAGAAGCCGTAAAAGCACTCTGGGTAACACCTTACCACCTAACACAAAAAATGACCAGCAGTGGGTGTAAAAACCACGCACCACATGAGCATCACGTGCGACCAGAGAGCCCTGTGAGTCCCACAGGGTCTTACTCTATCAGCACTGCACAATGAAACGACTGCTGTTCTTCTTTTTTTTTTTTATCCTTTTTTTTTTTTAACATCTTTATTGGAGTATAATTGCTTTACAATGTTGTGTTAGATTCTGCTGTACAACAAAGTGAATCAGCTATATGTATACATATATCCCCATATCCCCTCCCTCTTGCATCTCCCTCCCACCCTCCCTACCCCACCCCTCTAGGTGGTCACAAAGCACTGAGCTGATCTCCCTGTGTTATGTGGCTGCTTCCCACTAGCTATCTATTTTACGTTTGGTAGTGTATATATGTCGATGCCACCCTCTCACTTCGTCCCACCTCCTAGAGAAATGGAAATAAAAACAAAAATAAACAAATGGGACCTAATGAAACTTAAAAGCTTTTGCACAGCAAAGGAAACCACAAGCAAGACGAAAAGACAACTCTCAGAATGGGAGAAAATATTTGCAAACGAAGCAACTGACAAAGGATTAATCTCCAAAATACACAAGCAGCTCATGCAGTTCAATATCAAAAAAAACAAACGACTGCTATTCTTAAGAGCACACAGCATTATAAGAAGGTAACTTTATGCCTGACATACTTTTTAAAGATACCTAAGTACACATCCCATTTTAAAATACATCTATCCAAAAATCTTTAAAATGTAAAAAGTATTGGTGCTTGAAGTGGCTGTCCTAAACACTTAACTGTATAGAACTCATCCATCATGGGTTCTGATATTTTATTATTTCTTAAAAATATAATATAATATCTTCAATTCACCATTGCTGTATCTTCAATTCACCATTGCTGTCTATGATCCAGTTTCTATGCACTGAGTTGGGAAGGAATCTGTCAAACACACTGATACCTTACAGATGCTTCTTGGATGATTACAGAATAGTCACAGACAAATGGTAGTACACGTGTTCCCTGGATGCTCCAAGCTCTCCTTTCACACCATTACAAACAGTCAGAGAAGCACAAGGATGTCCCTTACCGTTCCCCCGTGTATCCGGGACTGCAGTGACATTGGCCCGTGGTGGCATCACACGTCCCTCCATTATGGCACTGACATTCTTGTGAACAGTTCTTTCCAAAGCGACCCTCGGGGCAAGGCTGACCACACACTGTGCCCTGCATTCAAAGAGACTTGGGAAATTAGATGGGCCTCCAGCCAGGGAAGGGCCAAAGGAGAAGGGAGAAAAGAGGGGGAAAAAAAAGGGAGGAGGGATATAGGAACAGGGCTGCAAGAAGATTAGATAAAGGAGATTTTAGAACACATACACTCTGTTCATCATCTCAAAAGTGTTAGAAATTCTAAATTGACTTATTTGCTTAGTAAGCCTAAATCTCAAGATATACTCATAGGTGGCAGAATAGTAATCTTAAGAAATACCTATATTAAAAAAATAAAGTTACATCAAATTATTATGGAAACCTAAGGAATTTACAAATCCTCCTAAGTGTTCTTCCTTGTGTCTTACATGTACAGTAAGTCAACAATACTTATTGAGCATCCATTACATAAATGACAACATCTGGCCCACATGGAATATCCAAATGCTTCACCATATGTTCTAGAGAAAATACACTTTATCATTGGTTTTATTTCTTATAAGGAAGCATAAGAAAAGACTGACATTTTTTGTACCTGAATTAATGATAACATTGCCTAAGAAATACTTCAGCAGAAATGAACCTAGACATTTTATTTCAGAAGAAAATACACTTTTATTTTCAGCAGGTTCAACAAACATTGTTGGGCCAAGATCAATAGGAAAGCCTATATCATGGGGAGAAAAATTGAGAGAGTAACTTGGACACATCTCCTCACCCTAGAGGCTGTCTGTCTTGTCAGACACTGTCATATTTATTCCAGTACTATGTGGAGAAGCATAAGATACTTTGCCAATAAGTCAATGAAATATTCTACTATTTTCTACTTCACTCGTCTACATAACTTGGGCTTGTAGCTTATCATCTATTTACTGGAGTTACTGTTTCAGCAAACAACATATCCCAAGTAACAGGAATTGTTATAATGTTTTTAACTGTTGGAAGCTGTTGCTTTGTCCTCCTTCTCTATAAAAAAGACAGACTGTGGGCACTCTGATATTGGAGGCTAGCGAACACCAGATGGTTTTGTAAATGTTTATTCTGGGTAGTGTAAGAAAATACATTTCCTCTAACTCCTGGCTATCTACAAAGGCAGTTGGTGTGCTAATTAAGTCTCCTCTGGTGGTTTCTAGTTATCTACCAATGAGGAAAGTTCTTCCAGAATCTTGGAACTGAAAAAGCCTTTGAGAGGTGATTCAAATCAATGCTTAACTGAGAATCATCTATGTGCCAGGCATCATGCTAAGCTCTGAGAATCAAAGATGAAGTCACAACCTTTAATTAGCTCACAACATGGTGAGGGGGAAAGATGTAAAAATAGCTCTGACCCCTCCATTCTAGCACAACATATTAACATGACTAAAGGAATAACACGCCAAGTGTTAATCCATGATAAGCAGGGGTTCTGGTGAAAATTCTCACTCTCTCAGGGACTAACTACTCACATTTTGTAATGGTCCCACATAAGCTTCAGAGATGCTATTGAAATATTGTTTATAAATAAGGATTAATGTCCTACTTAAAGCTATTTGCTCACATTATTCCTATTAGTTGAAATACATACATGTGTATGTGTGATAGGAATATATATTCATCATGAAAAGTACCTAGGATGATTGCACAAAGAAAATGTTATAAAGAGAAGTATAAGTTGGAAGCTCAGCTATGCACATAAAAAAATGACCTGAAACATTCAGTAAGAAACATCTATCAAGGTAGGGGCCCCAGAGTATTGGGGAGGCTCCACTGGGCTGATGGAGAGGGCCATCTGCCCACCTACTGGGACTCATGGCCCAAGTTTTGGTTACCACTATCCCACATCATGACCACCCCTACCCAGAAGAAGAACAAAGCTTCTATCTCAAGATGAGGCAACTCTACAGACAATGTCTACACAAAAATCCTAGGAGTAACATGCCTATAGCTCCTCATCCAAAGAACACGGAGCTCCCTGGACACTCTGCTATCCCAGCAAAATCCATCCCTTGCCAAGGACCAAGCAACGACAAGTGTTGGCAAAAGGTTGAATATAAGAAATAAAAGAAGAGAAGGAGTCAAAGATAATTCAGCATTTCTACCTTGGGCAACTAAAAAAGAAGTGTTGGTTTTAATGAGGATAAAAAAGGTAAAAAAGGAATTGTGGTACAACAAAGGATTAGGGGTACAACAAATTTGGTTCTATGAACACTGACTTTGATGGGCCTGCTTCCAGCTCAGTAGTCCTTCAATAGCTCCCCTGTTCACCTCACCATGAGGCATCAATAAAAGGCCCCCTTGCACTGACTCCATTGCTTCATAGAGTTTCCCCAGGCTCTGCTTCCTTGTCTTGACCACTTACCATTTCCAGCTCTCGCCTTGGTTCTCATATTTCTTTTCCACTTGTCCCAGTGGTCTTAACATCTTGAACTCAACCTTACTTCCCGTGATTCTCACCAGGAAGTGGACTCTAGGTCTCCTTTGCTTCATGCCTACAACAAGGGCAATCCCAAACCAGTCCCATCCCATGTCTGGCTCCTAAGGCAGACACATCAAATACACATCTGTGGTCGAGTGAGGGAAAGTCAAGGTTTGGGAAAATCAGCAGATGATTGTTAAAGCCATGGATCCTAATGAGCTTTCCAGAAAAGATTTATAGTGACAAAAGAGAAAGATAAGACTGGAACCAAGGAAATACTGTAAGAAAGCAGTATGTAAAAGAAGGGGGATTAGGAAAAGAGATTTTTAGTAAGAGAGGTAGGACAAAGGATTATCAAAGAAGTGGAGGGAAATGAGATTAGGAAAGGGAGGTGGATGAGCAACAGAGTCAAAAGAAGTGAAGTGGAATGAGAAGAGAGGAGTTGTTACTGGATTTGGCAATTAAGTCACTTGAACCCCTGCAAGAACAGCTTCACTACAGTTCATGGAGATGGAAGGTAATCATCAAGTAAATTGTTCTTTTATTTTCTGTATGTTAACGAAGGAAATAGACATTGGTCATTCACTCTTCTGCCTTCAAGCAGATTTACACACAAACCAACTCAGAGAAATACGAACCAATGTTATTTCCTGATTTCAGAGTAATCTACTTAGTAAACCAGCTTTGACATTTTTTATTCCACATAACATTAAGCCTGTGAGACACTACATAAAGAGTAATGAGAAGCCCACGCACCACAACGAAGAGTAGCCCCCGCTCGCTGCAACTAGCGAAAGCCCGCACACAGCAACAAAGACCCAACGCAGCCAAAAAGAATAAATAAATAAATAAATAATAAAAATAAATTAATTATGAAAAAAAAAAGACAGAGTATCACAGTCAAAGTTTGGGAAGTGTGGTGAGATATAGCTTCCTCTTAAAGTATCATACTAAAACCTCTGAGAAGTTCTGCAATACTTGGAAAACTTGGCTTTCCTCAATGTGTCTCCAGATTCATAAGACCGAATAACTTTTTCACATAACACTTAACCTGTTGAGAATAATGTTCCCAAAGAATATTAATGATCCATAGAGCATAATTATGAAAATGCTTATTTAAATATTTGCAGGGTTTGACAGCTCTTGCTGTCATGTGTAAGGCAAGATATTCCCTTTTTATATCCTGAGGGGAAATGCAGGACAGATGGCCTACTATCTTTTCCATGAGGACCCTTAGTACACTTCAAGTTCAGGATTTAATCACCTTCTGCCTTCTCTGGACTGAAAAATTCCAGCTTTGAAATGGTCATGTATTTCCAATTTTGGAATCTTTAACCATCAATGTAACTTTCTTTTGTACCAAAGTCCTCCACATGCGTTTTCACTTGAGTATCCTGGAACAGGGTGCTGTGGGAGGGTGGAAGTGAGCTTACCAGCCAGCCAGAAGGACACGAGCATTCTCCAGTGACGTGATGACATACACCTCCATTTTGGCAGGGGCATCGCTGCTCACACTGTGGCCCGTGCTTGCCAGGGGGACAAAGATCCTCACAGCTGAGGGATTAACATGTGACAAAGGACACCATGATTTACCCAACCACACAACCCTTAGGTTCACAGACACAGCAGCACCCACGGCCCTAAAATAGACCAGGTTTCTCTGTCCAGTACTGTTCGTTTCATTAACATCAAGGGCATTAATCATATTGGCTGGAAGGGTCTTTGAGGGGTCACCTAGCCCTTCCCTTTGTTTGGGGATATCTTCTGAGTGATTAGCTTTTTTGATTGGGGGGGGGTGGGGAACGATGCTAGGCTTGTGGGATCTTAGTTCCCTGACCAGGGATTGAACACAGGCCCTCGGCAGTAAGAGCACGGAGTCCTAACCACTGGACCACCAAGGAATTCCCATGTTTTGGGATATTTTCTAATGAAACCATTTCAATTTGAGGAGAATCTGTCCTATCAGAGAGCACCAAGGATGACTCTCGTGGGCCACACGCTCCCTGGTGACAGGAACTTTCCATGTAACTTTTATAAAGCTCATGGGTTACATTGGAAGTCTATTTGGTGTGTTTGTTCTAACCTCAAAGGAGACTGAAATGTCTACACATCACCCCATTAGTGTACAAAATCTTCATAATCAATTTTCAGCGTTCTCTTCTTCAGAATGACAAGCCCCCACCCCATACTGTATGAATACACCTTCTTCCCTAAGCCTTTGTCTTTTTTACTCTCCTGTAAAATCGCTGCAAGTTTCCCAAAGCCCTATTCAACTGTGGCCTTGATAAAAACCCATAAAAGCAATTAAATAAATTTAATTAACAATTAAATAGTCTGAGATGATCATCCATTCTTCTGAAAATCAGGGCTTTCTCGGCTAATGCAATTTTTTCCTTAGCTCTACTTGTATAGCCCTAACACTATCAGCAGGAAGTATTTACCTAGTCAGCCACATTTTTTTCAAGTTCTAATTCTGTGACTTACAAGTGTAATTTTCTCATTAAGGGAAGAAAATTTTTTTATCTCCTACTTTTTTTGGGCAAATTCTGCCTCTTAGTCTGTTTGCTAATACAAGCAAACCGAAGAATGCCCTTCCCACAAAATAAAGTAGTAGAGATTAAGTAACTGCTTTAGTGTTCTCCAGAAAGAATTAAACTGTGTGCACTTATCCTGCACAGATGTGATAGATGTACTTTCATATTCACAAAGCAACATACATATCTATGGGCATTAAATAACCCAGCTAACCTTTCATCATGGACTACTTCTGACGTCTTTCGCCTTCCTTCTTCTCTAAGGCACTGAACCCACCCAGCTTTATCCAGCTAATTAACAGAGCAGAACAACGTGGACCGTTAACAGCCGGCAGTGTAAAATGAATGCAATTGAGGGAGTATCAAAGCGGAACCCAAACCTGCCCCAACAACCCCAAATATTGCCATTCAGCACAGCATCCGGGCCCTCTCTGCCTCTGCTCTGCCAAAAGAAGGCATGGAAGCTGGCTCTGAGGCTCTGGCTGGGCTCTGATGCTCTACAGCAAACAGCAGGAGCGCCTAGTGGCCATCACTGCTCATCTTCACATCTGGGCCTGGGGTCCTATTCCCTCAGTAACTCTTCAGGCAGCAATAGAAACAGAGGCGCAGGAATATACCAGCAGCATGAACAGAGAGGGTGGGTGGGCTCTGCTATGCTGCTCAGCAGCAAGTCACTTACAAGGCTCCAGTGTAGCCGGGTGGGCAGCGGCACTCCCCCGTGACGTGATCGCAGGTAGCTCCGTTCTGGCACTGGCATCTCTGGTGACAGTCGTTACCATACGTGCCCTGCTCACAGCGCTCCTCGCAGCGCCAGCCCCGGAAGCCCGCAGCGCAGTGGCAAGCCCCCGTGATGGGGTTGCACAGAGCCCCGTTTTTACACTGGCACCGGCTGCTGCAGTGAGGCCCCCAGTGATCACCGTCGCAGGCTGAGGTTGGGGAAAGAAACAGTGGAGGGCATCAGAGTACAGGTGTGGGTAATGGCAAGCTCTTTAGAAGCAGCTTTCCTCTCCCTTTGGAGAGAGAGTGGCTTGATGATCCCTTCATCACCATTCCTCAACCGAGCAGCAGGGCTCGGGCACACATCCATGGCAATATTTCACTGGTGCTCCGCAGTGGACCACTTCCTATCACTCCGTTGCTAAAGCATTGCTATACTGTTCAACTCCATGCCTGTGCTCAGCCTGTTCCCTGCACCTGGAATGTTGCGTTTGATGTGGCCGGAGTCATTGGCTAGGGGAGGGTGTGAGCAGTTGTAGGGAGAGAGGAGGCTGGCTAGGCAGGTGGGAATGGTCAGCTTATGCAGGGGTTTTTATGCACACCAAGAAGTTTGGATTGCATCTGGTGGACAAGGGATTGGTAGTAAAGGATTTTAAGCACTGAGGGACAGTGGAGATTTGCCTTCTAGTAAGATCAGCTGGCTACAGCATGAGGAGGGCAGGAAGGAGCTGACAAGGAGAGGCGGGAGTTGGGGGCAAGAAGCATAGTACTCAGGGGATCAGTGAGGGGACCTCGCCTCAGGCAATGATGAGAGGGACAAAGAGGCGACCCACAGGCAGTCCACTGAGGAGTGGGCTGGCCTTGCTACAGGTACGCGCCGAGCTCTCGAAAAGGAAACTGCTGCTGTGCTTTCAAAGTAATCAATCAAAATACATGTGATTGGGAGGTAACCAGAAAAGGTAGGAAAAAAATTGACTAAATGTTTAAAGTCACTGACTTTAAAATACAACAAACCTGAAACTGATATGGACAGCAAATAAAAAGATAAGAGGTACATGAAACCAAGTAATACAAAGGCAGAAAAAAGCATTTAAAAGACATATTTTGTTTTTAACATCTTTATTGGAGTATAATTGCTTTACAATGGTGTGTTTCTGCTTTATAACAAAGTGAATCAGCTATGCATATACATATATCCCCATATCTCCTCCCTTTTGCATCTCCCTCCCTCCCACCCTCCCTATCCCACCCCTCTAGGTGGTCACAAAGCACTGAGCAGATCTCCCTGTGCTATGCGGCTGCTTCCCACTAGCTATCTATTTTACATTTGGTAATATATATATGTTCATGCCACTCTCTCACTTCGTCCCAGCTTACCCTTCCCCCTCCCCGTGTCCTCAAGTCCATTCTCTATGTCTGTGTCTTTATTCCTGTCCTGCCCCAGGTTCTTCAGAACCTTTTTTTTTTTTTTTTAGATTCCATATATATGTGTTAGCATACGGTATTTGTTTTTCTCTTTCTGACTTCACTCTGTATGACAGACTCTAGGTCCATCCACCTCACTACAAATAACTCAACTTTATTTCCTTTTATGGCTGAGTAATATTCCATTGTATATATGTGCCACATCTTCTTTATCCATTCATCTGTCGATGGACACTTAGGTTGCTTCCATGCCCTGGCTACTGTAAATAGAGCTGCAATGAACATGGTGGTACATGACTCTTTCTGAATTATGGTTTTCTCAGGGTATATGCCCAGTAGTGGGATTGCTGGGGCATACAGTAGTTCTTTTTTTAGTTTTTTAAGGAACCTCCATACTGTTCTCCATAGTGGCTGTATCAATTTACATTCCCACCAACAGTGCAAGAGGGTTCCCTTTTCTCCAAACCCTATTCAGCATTTAACGTTTGTAGGTTTTTTTGATGATGGCCATTCTGACTGGTGTGGGGTGATATCTCATTGTAGTTTTGATCTGCGCTTCTCTAATGATTAGTGATGTTGAGCATCCTTTCATGTGTTTGTTGGCAATCTGTACATCTTCTTTGGAGAAATGTCTATTTAGGCCTTCTGCCCATTTTTGGATTGGGTTGTTTGTTTTTTGGATATTGAGCTGCATGAGCTGCTTGTAAATTTTGGAGATTAATCCTTTGTCAGTTGCTTCATTTGCAAATATTCTCTCCCATTCTGAGGGTTGTCTTTTCATCTTGTTTATGGTTTCCTTTGTTGTGCAAAGCTTTTAAGTTTCATTAGGTCCCATTTGTTTACTTTTGTTTTTATTTCCATTTCTCTAGGAGGTGGGTCAAAAAGGATCTTGCTGTGATTTATGTCATAGACTGTTCTGCCTATGTTTTCCTCTCAGAGTTTTATAGTGTCTGGCCTTACATTTAGGTCTTTAATCCATTTTGAGTTTATTTTTGTGTATGGTGTTAGGGAGTGTTCTAATTTCATTCTTTTACATGTGGCTGTCCAGTTTTCCCAAAACCACTTATTGAAGAGGCTGTCTTTTCTCCATTGTATATTCTTACCTCCTTTATCAAAAATAAGGTGACCATAGGTGTGTCTGTTTCTCTCTGGGCTTTCTATCCTGTTCCATTGATCTGTATTTCTGTTTTTGTGCCAGTACCATACTGTTTTGATTACTGTAGCTTTGTAGTATACTCTGAAGTCAGGGAGCCTGATTCCTCCGGCTCCATTTTTCTTTCTCAAGATTGCTTTGGCTATTTGGGGTCTTTTGTGTTTGCATACAAATTGTGAAATTTTTTGTTCTAGTTCTGTGAAAAATGCCAGTGGTAGTTTGATAGGGATTGCATTGAATCTGTAGATTGCTTTGGGTAGTATAGTCATTTTCACAATGTTGATTCTTCCAATCCAAGAACATAGTATATCTCTCCATCTGTTTGTATCGTCTTTATTTTCTTACATCAGTGTCTTATAGTTTTCTGCATACAGGTCTTTTGTCTCCTTACGTAGATTTATTCCTAGGTATTTTATTCTTTTTGTTGCAATGGTAAATGGGAGTGTTTCCTTAATTTCACTTTCAGATTTTTCATCATTAGTGTATAGGAATGCAAGAGATTTCTGTGCATTAATTTTGTATCCTGCTACTTTACCAGGTTCATTGATTAGCTCTAGTAGTTTTCTGGTAGCATCTTTAGGATTCTGTATATATAGTATCATATCATCTGCAAACAGTGACAGCTTTACTTCTTCTTTTCCGATTTGGATTCCTTTTATTTCTTCTTCTTCTCTGATTGCTGTGGCTAAAACTTCCAAAACTATGTTGAATAATAGTGGTGACAGTGGACAACCTTGTCTTGTTCCTGATCTTAGAGGAAATGTTTTCAGTTTTTCACCATTGAGAACAATGTTGGCTGTGGGTTTGTCATATATGGCCTTTATTATGTTGAGGTAAGTTCCCTCTATGCCTACTTTCGCGAGGGTTTTTATCATAAATGGGTGTTGAATTTTGTCAAAAGCTTTTTCTGCATCTATTGAGATGACCATATGGTTTTTATTCTTCAATTTGTTAATATGGTGTATCACATTGATTGACTTGCATATATTGAAGAATCCTTGCATTCCTGGGATAAACCCCACTTGATCATGGTGTATGATCCTTTTAATGTGTTGTTGGATTCTGTTTGCTACTATTTTGTTGAGGATTTTTGCATGTATGTTCATCAGTGATATTGGCCTGTAGTTTTCTTTCTTTGTGACATCTTTGTCTGGTTTTGGTATCAGGGTGATGGTGGCCTCGTACAATGAGTTTGGGAGTGTTCCTCCTTCTGCTATATTTTGGAAGAGTTTGAGAAGGATAGGTGTTAGCTGTTCTCTAAATGTTTGATAGAATTCACCTGTGAAGCCATCTGGTCCTGGGCTAAAAGTCAGATTTTAAAATGCAGTTCCAAAGGAAAGGAAGATGGCCATGATTCAAGTCAGTGAGCAGGAAAAAGAGAGCAGGGAAGAAAAAAACCTCAATCGCAAACATTCTAAAATTTATGAAGGGTGACAATAAGCAAAGCCTACTCTCAATATGCATTGCCTAGGCAGCGGTGCATTTATTAATTAGATGCTATAAAAATCACTAGGGAGGAAGCACCCTGCCTAGAGCTCTTAGGATAAATTGCTTTTATGATAAAAAAAAAAGTTTCATTTCATAAAAATTTTGTAACATCAACAGATCTGAAATGAACTACTGAAAAAAAGAAAACTAGGCACACAGCAAACAACTTATTAGACTATTAGACATGCAGGATTTATCTTACATTATTAGAACCTACCTTTCATTTCATAATTTCAAAAGGTTTAAATGAATAATTCTGTTTTTAATCAGTATGGCTTTGGTCTCATTAGTACTTTAATAAACATACTTTCACACAATTAAAAGCAGTGGAAGAGAATTATCGAACCTAAAGCAGATCAAGAAAGCAATTACCGAAGAACTCACAATATTCTTTCACAAAATAAGATTAAGTGGTAGTTCCAAGATGAGATTTCAGCCTAATTGTTATTCATGAGTAGTTTCTTTTATTGCCTATGGATACGGACAAAGTTGGGGTTTTTTTTCAATTTTAATTCTTTCAATCTAAGATTTATTCTTAAAAAAATAATAATTACATGGTATGTTCCTTTAAGCCCCCTCAGCTATCCCAGTTGGAGAAGAATCTGTCCTGTTTTGAAGGTCCCCCAAGGTAAATTACATAGTCCTTTGTAACTTGTTCCCTGGTTCATCAATCCTAAGAGTACGGAAAATCTTCATTCCATGTAAGCCAAACCCATTATCCTATAACTTGATCCCCCCCTCCTCTTAATAGTATAGTCAATCCTGTACATCACTGTTCTCTATATTGTAAATGATTTTATTCCTTAAACATGAATACATCCTTGACACTGCTCTTTGCTATACTAAATACTACAATCTCAATACTTTTATGTATTTTTAAAAGTTTATTCAATTTCACTCATTTTCTTTGCTGAATCCTCTCCAGAATGTCCATATCCCTCTCAACTTCTGCGAGCCTCAGATGCTAAATTAAAGATCCATTTTTCCTTATGTATAATGGGGGATTAATTGATTGACACAGAAAAACAATGTAGGTAATAAAATTACCTTGATAAGGACATCAAGATCATGTCGAAAGCATTAAAAAAAACATCATGATGACTTAGAGTTCTTTTCCCTCACTGTGATATTGGGGTAAGAGTGAGCTGGAGCACATATGTTTTATAGAGTATATTTTACAACAAGAGGAGAGTGGTAGGAAGAATTCAGGTATTGAGGGGACAGAACTGGTCTCTCCTCTCCCTCATAACCCATTTATTTCTACATCCCATTCAACAGCTTCTCTCCCAGCAGAGCAGTCACGCAGAGACCAGTTCTATTTTCTTGGGATTAGATAAAAATAAAAACAAAAAAAACCCTTAAGATATCTCCTCATGGTAGAAACAAGTTTATACCAGACATTGATAACTATCAGCATTAAAGAAAGGGTTTCAGGCTTTTAAAGAAATATTATCGTGCCGACATGGTTAATTTCCTGCCTATATCTAAGCACTGTGGCATGCTTTGAAGTGACAGCTTCTCCCCTTGGGGTTGTATTTCTCTAAAAAGCCACTGATACATGGGCCTCACAATGTGAATACTAAGCACCAACATGGACTCTACTGGGAAGAAAATCCACATACAGAAGTCTACAGACAAATAGACAGGAAGTAGGACAAGTAAGATACAGAAGCCTGGCTTGAATGTAGCCATCAATGTGACTTCCTTTCCTTTCTTCATTTGTCATATTTAACTGCTTCAACATATCCACTTTTAAATGTATACTAGTGAGTTACACAGTTTATTGCACAAAAGCCAGCTTTCTTCCCTGATTACTACAAATACAAGAGTATGTTGACTGTCTAGTACAAGAGGGAGAATTTGTTCCTTACATTTAGTGCCAAGCTTGACCAATTATCCTGAATTCAAGTACTGTATTTAGAAAGACAGTTTGGAGAGAGTCTGAACTCAAATCATCTGACATCTTTTAGTTAACACCTCACTCAAATTTCAAGGGGCAAGTATTTCACTCCTCAAGAAAAAGGGACTGGGTTGGTTACTCCCACTGACAACTTTTTTAAAGAATGTAATATGTATAACTGAATCACTGTGCTGTACAGTAGAAATTAACACAACATTGTAAATCAACTATACTTCAATAAAATAAATTTTTTTTAAATGTAGTTAACATGGAAATAACTTGAATATCCTAATAGGAAAAGGTAAATGAACAAAATTTTGTTTCAGATTAAATTGAAAAGAACCCAGATGCTAATAAGGAAGTGATGCCTCCTTTTCAGCTTCTGGTTTCAGCTCTTATTGTGCGAACAGCTAGAAATGGGCTTTCAGAGGCCATGTCCCCAGAATCATGCCGATGTTTCAGGAGACAGCTTAACGAGGGTCTCAGCACAGACAGCTTGCTCTAAGAAGCTCTCATAATAAGTTGGAAATAAAAGGGATTTTAAACTACTGTGTAATGTCAGGAGTATATAGGCCATGCTACAGCTCTTAGGGACAGCTTAGCAGAGCACTGGCTCCTCTCAAGACAATGGACTCACCCTGGAGCTCTAATGGCTGTAACTTCCAATGACATCTGTAACCACAGGTTATGTTCAGGGGCTGGGGGCTGAAATTCACTCAAGTGATATCTCTTAAGTACCTGCCTTGTGCCAGCCATGGTACCAGGCCTTGACTTCAAACAAGAACAATAAAGCTCATGCTTCTACAAGCTTACAGTTTAATGGCAAGGCGTCAAGTTACTAGGCAAGAGAATAACCTGTGACAGGTAGTGAGGTAAGGATAGGGACTGGGTACAACGGAAAACACAGGGATGACACTTAACCAATGTTGGTGAGTCGGGAAAGTCTTCCCTGATAAAATGATGTCTAAGCGAAGACCTAAAGGCAGAGGGTGCCATATTTAGGTAAAGGGCAGAGGATTTGTACATAGGAAAAAGGGGGACTGCAAGGAGAGGGAGGTTGCAGGGGTATTACATTCAGAAAAATGATACATGCAATGGCCAAAAGCCTTTTACATGACAAACATCCATGAATGCCCTCTTGGGCTTCTACACTACTGTATCATGGCCACTGTCATCTTTCTTAGCTGTGTGCACAACAAAAAGAAGTATAGAAATAAGCAGAGAAGAAGAGATATTAGACATGTCCTCTCCCTCCATCAGTCCTCCCCAGCCTGCCAAGCTCAGCTCAGAAACCTCTGTGCTTCAGGTACATTTTACAACCCAATCTGAGATGCTCTCTGAAAAAGGCAATATATTTTCCATGACACTCACTTTGCACTTAGATCACAGTTTTTATATATGTTTGCCTTCTCTCATATCTCTCAAATAAAATTGAATTTCATAGGTGTTAAGACACACGGACACCCTTCTAGATCTTAGCAGTTATCAACAGAAGGTTTCATACAATCATGTCCTGGCAGTCACCTGGCTGACAATGATGGTGAGAAGCATTCTTATTCAGAGATATTAAGCTGTGAAAAACTGTGCAACTGAGTCATGAAGTAGTGTAATAATAATGATGAGACTGATACTTACAGTGAGGATGATTATCTCTCCCTTTTTGGGAAAATCAGCATTCTTATGCACTATTATGGGATAGCAGATACCATATCTAGTTTAGAGATTAGTCTGGGAAAGTGTATCAAAAGCCCTTTACTTATAAATTCCTCTTTGGGGATTTTTCCAAAAGAAACAAACATAAGTGTGTAAAGACAATTAGTAATACTTACATTGTGCCCACAGACATTGTTCTAAGCACCTGAAATAGATGAATGACCATAGTGTCCCTATGAAGCAGGGACTACAGTTACCCCTATTTTATAGAAGAAGAAACTGAGATCCAGGTGACGTGCTTCAAGTTACACAGGTAAAAAGGGGTGAAGAAGAGACCTCCCGTCTTCACTTTGGCTTCTAAACCACTATATTCTACACCCCCCCCCAAGCTTTAAGGATGCTTATCCCAGCACTGTTTATAACAACAAAAAAATTAGAAACAACCTAATTTTCTAGCAATAAAGGACTGGTGAAAAAAATTTTGGTATAATCATACAACGGAATACCATGCATCAATTAAAAGTGAAATTATAGAAGAATATTTAATGAACTTGAAAGATGTTTATAATATTGTAACTGTAAAAAGTAGATTAAAAATATGTAGCACATGATCCAATTTTAGCAACAGATTAGAATAAACTAGATGAAATTGTCATTAACTTAGGTCAAAAATGGCCTAATATCAGCAACTGTATATGGTTGAACCTAATATGTGGGGAAGGGAGGAGAAGAGGGAGAATGAGAAAGACACAGACAGAGAGACAGATATTGAAAGACTCTGTGGGCCAATGGGACCACTGGGTAACTCTGGGTCTTAAAACTGTGCGTGATTTTTTTTTATTCATTTAAATTAACTAGATTTTCTAGATGTTCTGCAATTGAATGTATCCTTTTGGCAGGAGGAGAAAAGCAAGCAAAAAGTTACATTTTTAAATAGTTCAATCTGCTGAGCATTTGTACTGTGCTATGTTCTGTGCTCCACGCTTTACACACCTCTCTCCAGTCCTCACAGCACTGACAAGGTGGGTGTCATTATTACCTTCAGCACACGGAGGATATTTAGGATGAAAACATCTAGGTAAAATGTCCAACAGAACACCAGACTGTGGTATCAGTACTTAAACCCAAGGTTGTCTGCAAACAAAAGTCCAAGCACTTTTCACAAGTCCATTCTGCTCCTTAAGTAGTGAAATTACATATTTTGGTTAAACATAATATCCCACAATTATGTTTTTCATCTAATATGATCCATTAAGGCAGAGAAGCCAATGATAAGACCTTTCACTGAGCGAGCCTATGGGGTCAGCCAGTGACTCAATATTCAGGGGCACTGAAAATAGGAAATTATCTCAGTAGTGAGAACATAGGGCGTTTCTCAAAGAGAAAATAAAATTAAGGAGATGGTTAAATCTGAAGAGCTTCTGTAAGTTGAAAATGATTCTATGCAAACAGAAAGGGCAGTGAACTCACTGTGAAAACAGTACTGATGCCATTAGATGGCCTGCTAAGGAGTACACTAACCTGAAAACTAGGCCTGCACATGGCTGGCTCTCAATATATATTTGGTGAGTGAATGAAAGTGACTGTGCATGCAGAGCAGGATAACTAACTTGGACAAGCAGAGAAACCTTAAAACCATCATCGCAATTCTAGGTACATCCTCCTCTCCTAATTCACTTCAAGCAGTCCAGTTTTCCATGCAAAGGACAGGGAGAGAGAGAATAGGTTCCAAGATACACTGAGTTTTGAACATGTGTCAGCATTATGCAGCTACTTTATTTTAACCTCACAATAACTCGATGAGATGGGTATAATTACTCCAACATTTCATGTGGAAAAAGGACTCAGATGATAATTTGCTCAGTCACTTAGCATTCAGGTGGCAAAAGCAAGGGTTCAACCCAAACCCATCAATGCTTCCGTATCTGCACTCTTCCACACACCCTGTGGACCATCCCAAGCGAGCAATGCTCATCAATTACCGGGTCTGATATCAGTGCTCATTACTGGCTTCTGCCTGCTTTTCAAAGGGGAACCTTCTGGGACAAAAGTGTCACAGATATTTGAGAAGTAATACTTGTTTGCCTAAAATGACAGTTCCTAGGCTTCAAAGTGTTAGTAGCAGGTTCATCAGAATGGTTTGATAAGAAATGTTCCAACATGTCCATAGCCATGTATGTATTGACAAAAACAAGGCATTAGGAAAAATCTTTGAACAAATGAGAGACGGTTTAGTAAATCTCTTGTTTTTGTGTAGACCAAGAATAAAGAAAGGAGAACAATTAGAGATACAGAGAAATGCCAAATGGAGAGATACTCCAGAGGAAAGAACAAGGGCACATTAATACATTGTCTCATCCAAAGGACTCCCTCAGCAGAAAAAAAAAAAAAAAAAAAAAAAAAGGATGAAATCATTTCTCTCTTAGATAAAGAAGTGACGGTTACCATCAAATTCACCTTGTTACAAAATTCATCAATCACTAGCTGGCTCAAGAAATGGGTACAATCACTTAGCATTAGACAGGCCTGGACCTTAGCAGGGACACTGCAACTTCATAGGAATGGAAACTTGAGCAAGTCCCTGACCTTTATTATACTTAATTTTCTTTTTGTAAAATGGGGATGGTGAAATGTACTAATTACATCAAAAGTACTTGTTGCTATGTGTGACACAGCACAGATCTGGTAGCAGCAGAAATTTTATTCCGTGGTTGGCACAGTGGAGCGTCCCACCCCTAGAAAAACATCCTCCAGCTGTATATGAGGCTGGAATAACAGGCCTGTCAGTGGTTTGCATTATTTGTTTGTCTTGCATGAATCATTCATGCCAAAAAGGACAACTTGGTTCTCACAATGTGAATTCCAAAAACAAATTGCCCAGTAACTCCATAAAGTAAAAACAAGCCCTGGTGTATCACCCTTTTCATCCATTTTTATAAAGCCAATTGGAAAAAGCTCGGGCCTGGGATGAAAACCAGCGTTAATTTACATCCTATTCTTAATTGTTAATTAAAAACTGGATTTAGAAATTTCTCACTTGCTGATGATTAACGTGTTCAGAGGTGTAGGCTCATACATGGAGCCCAGAAATATAAAAGGAGAAACTTAGAAACAAACATGTGAACTTCTTAATAATCCTCCCCTTAGCATAAAGAAGTAGATGGTCATAAATAAAATCTAAAGAATCCTGCCATATTAGAAGGCATCAATTCCAGGACTTGATTTTTCCCCAGCTTATCTACACCCACCAAGACCACAGAAACAGCCTTGAAACACATTTTGAAGTATAAGATGCTTTTTTTAAAGCAATTGGTTCTGAATTACAGCGAAAACCAAAAGGGCCCAATTCTGTGTGCTTGTGTTCGGTATAAAGAAACCTTAGATGAACTGAGTAGTCCATTTTTTTGTTTTTGTTTTATCTTGGTTTAACACCTCTGGGATCGAAGAGGTAAAACTGTAGAACTATATGGGGTTCAAGAACTTTGTGGATACATCTCTACCAGATACTTACAACGGGATAATGTGTTGAATCTTGGAACTCATGTTTATCATAGGGAAAGTGACATCAGTTTATAATATATAACTACCCTCACCAGGGTTGTTGTTTGAAGTAACTAAGACTGTAAGTGCCCTTAACATCTAAATGTCAAGCATCTATTAGGTTACATCAGTCAGCTATACGGACTTAAAAATATATTTTTACATGGAGTTTGACCGTGATGTTCTCCATTGACTTTAAATGTAGGAAAATCTGTGATTATGAGAGAATTTAATAGGAAAGAAAATTCAGCCCTTCATACTCTCATATATAGACAAAGCACAAATAAGTCACTTTCAAGAAAATATCTCTACAGAGTGCGTGGCTTTCAAAAGAGACCAAAATAATTTTCTGCTGTCTCAAAGGATAGAAAAACATGATTCTTCCTGAAATATACACACTTTCTTCCCAAGCCTTGGTTCCCTCAGGGTCTTTTATCTCCCTGTGATTTCATTCCTTGTGCCTCCGGCTAACAAGGCTATGGTGTGTCATTCCCTTTGTTAATGTAGAAGAAAAGATCCTCATTCAAAACATCAAGTGCTTTAAAAATAAAACAAGTTTGTAAAGCTTCTCCATCCATGAAGAAGAACAATAAAAATGTATTTTCCAGATCCTCTGAAAGCACTAAAACCTCATGTCCTTCACATGTCAAAAAGCCGGCTGGAGAGCTGACAGGGTGCCAGCAATCACTATGGACAACTACCCAGTGCTGTTTATATTAATATTATTCAGTGGCTGAGAGAGAACCTTTATTCTTCTTCTTTAAAAAATGTTTATTAAATGAATTTTCGAAGCATGAACTGTCATTTTATAACATCAGTGCATGCTTATCCCAAATTATGAACCAGAAAAAAGGGTGTGAAATGTTTATTCTTTAATGTTTCTAAATACAAATGTTGATGTCTCTCAACGAGAGCACATTGATGACTCTATTCACAGTGGAGGGAAATCTCAAGGATATAAATTGTAGGCTGGGATTAAGTAAGGGATTTGGGGGGATTACATTTATTCACTGAAGTCAAAAGAATAACAACGACCTTGGGAGCCATTACGGGATATCTTGCTTTATAAAGTCTTGCCATATTTTTGCTCTTTTGCTCATTTATTCTTGCATTAAAAATGTACAAAGCAGCATCTATGGTTACTAAGTTCTGTTTGTTGAGTACTTACTATTGCTCCTCCCTAAGACCTGTCCTATAGCTAAGATTTCTTTGTCTACTGGAAGAGACTGGCCGACAGTGAGACTTATCAGAAAAGAATGTGCTAACCCTTGCAGTGCACAGGACACTCGAACACAGAGGACTTACACCCACTGCGCCTCTGGGCAGAGGAGAGCAGGGAGGGGAGAAGGTTTCCAGAAGAGGTGGGCTGGAGGTGAGCACTGAAGGATATGTACTCAGGACCACCACTGTGCAAGTACTTATTATCTTCATCCTGGATGTGAGAGGCCAAAAGGCGGAAGCCTTAAATGATTTGCTTAAAACCCAACAGTAAGGAAAATCAGGTCCCAAACCCTCAATGCTAACAGGATGGTCTGAAAAATTTAAGTTTTCTTGAGTAAAAAAAAAAATTTAACCACAGAAGACAAGTACTACTATAGCAAAGGCCCACGTTCTCACAACCTAGAATTAACTGTTGTGACCATTGCATCACATTTGCTTCATCATTTAATGCAAGAAATAACACGTTACAGTTAAAGTCCCTTATCTCCTTTGTACCTGGTTTTCAGTTCTTTCCCTACTCCTTCCTCAGAGGGAACCACTGTCATGATTTTTTTTTTAATAAAAAAATTTATTTATTTATTTTGGGCTGCGTTGGGTCTTTGTTGCTGCGCGTGGGCTTTCTGTAGTCACGGTGAGCGGGGGCTACCCTTTGTTGTAGTGCGTGGGCTTCTCATTGCAGTGGCTTCTCTTTGTTGCAGAGCACTGGCTCTAGGCACGTGAGTTTCAGTAGTTGTGCCTCTGGGCTGTAGAGCTCAGGCTCAGTAGTTGTGGCACACGGGCTTAGTTGTTCCGCGGCATGTGGGATCTTCCCGGACTAGGGCTCGAACCCGTGTCCCCTGCATTGGCAGGCGGATTCTTAACCACTGTGGCACCAGGGAAGTCCCCACTGTCATGATTTTAATGTGTATCATTCTAGTCTGCTTGTGTGCCCAAAAATTATATATTGCATGTATTAATATATTATTAATATATTAATAATAATATATTGCATAAATTTTATGAATTTATTAGTTTTCTATTAAAATGTTTATATCACTGTGTATCTTGTTTTCATCCAATATTACGATATTGAGATCCACTAATGTTGACACATCTTTTAATGCAGTGTATTACTACATAGAAATTTATAGGAATGAATGGCTACACAGCATTACACTGTATTAACAACCTCCAATGAATCTATCTTTTCTCATATTCAAGGCCATTTTTACTTGTCTCCAAATTTTCACTGTTACAAAGATGCAAAGACTATATCCCCTATACATGTATGCAAAGGTTTCTCCAAGGTATACAGACAGATTATAAAGAAGTAAAAATAAAATTACCTAATCCTATGGTGTACACAAATCAACATTTTATTCTAGAGACAGCCAAACTGCTCTCCAAAGTTACTCTGCCAATTTACCCTCCTGAGAGCAGTGTGTGCAAGCTTCCTTTCACATCTTCATTAACACTTGATATTGTCAGACTTCTAGACGTTTGCCAATCAGATGGTGAAAAATGACATCGTGTTCCTTCATTATGCACTTCCTCAGTTATTACGAAGATAAATATTCTCATATGCTTATTAGCCAATCAGGTTTCCTTGCCTTGAATTACCTTATTGTATCCTTTGCCTAATCTAAAGTTGAGGGGGTTTTTTCCTTATTGATTTGTGGGAGTTCTTTACATATCCTATATACTAATCATTTGTTTTATACGTTGCAGAAATCTTTCTCCATTCTCTTCTTTCTCTTTTAACTTTGCTTATGGTGTCTTAAAGAACTGTTTAAATTCGATGCAGTCTAATTATTCTAAGAACTAATTTACAGCATGGATAAATCTGGTTTGTGTAATACTAATTTTACAACATGAGGCTATTTTTATTTGTAAGGATAAAGGGGCTTTTCTTTAATACATGAACAAAAATTCACAGCTATATACTAATATCAAGTTCAAATCAATTCCATTAAAATTTAAACTTTCTTTGGAAGTTACTTCCACTTATTTTGTGCAAGAGTAGTGAGTAGTAAAACCATTAGGTTTTCACAGAATTTTAAGACACCATTTATGGCCCAGAGGCAGGGCACTTATAACCTCTACTACTTACCCTATTGAAACAGTCTTTATAAGTAGTATAAATGTTATTGTTTTATTACTTTCTACACTTTATTAATTTACACATGTCAAACATGATTACTTTGCTCTAACATATATGTACAAATATTCAAACTTTTTAAAGTCAACTCGGTTGTCAATGAATTAGAAGATATTTTGACCAAAGAAGGAAAAAACGGTTTTTTTCTTATCTGCCCTGAGGAAGTTTTCAAGTATTTAAAAAAATTCTTTGACACAATCACAAACAATAAGAAATTTGATATAGTCATGAAAAATACCGGACTATATGTTAAACCAGAGCACTTAATTTTAGCCAATTAACAGCATAACCTTATGAGAGGAAATGTACATGGCTTTACTAAAATCAGGTATTAGTCTCCTTGATTTTACAGGTAAGGTAAAACCCTTCCTCTTTTGAGGGTGAGGAGCTCTCTACGTACACAACTTCTTCAAAGTTTATGGAAACGACACCTAGTTCATCTTGCCTGGCTTCTACAATCTCACTGCAGCTGCTAGCTTATGGGAATTCACCAAGGATGAATGAGCCTGCATTGCACACAGCCAAGGTGGATCCTGAAGCCACTGGAGCCTGAGCTCCCTTAAGGCCACTGAAGGAAGGACTTTAGGTCATGCCCTTTCTCTAGAAGACCTTTGACCACGTCCTCCTTGACTTCTCTAGATGCTTTGCTTATATATTTGTAGATGGACTTCCAATCCCTCTATTAAACTGAAAGCATTTGAAAGAAGAGGCAGAGTCTTTCATCTCTCATATCTCATGTTTATATCCATTACTGCTCCTGGAACATTTATGCCTTCATTCCTTCCTTCCACAAATAGTTATTGAGAATCACTGGGTGCTCAGCACTGTGCTAGACATTAGGTGAATAAATTAGCTAGGCAGCAGTGAATAAAACAGACAAAATTCACGTTTCTATGGGCCTTCTATCCTGGAGGGGAATACAGACAAAAAAACAAAACCAACTAAACAAACAAAAAAACAAATGAAGTATTTTCAAACAGTGCCATAAAAAAACATTAAAAAGACGACGTAATAGATAGTTATGGGAGAATATTCTTTATGTAGTCAGGGAAAGCCTCTCCTGGTGGTGACACTTAGGTTGAAAGTTCGTTGACCTAAATTAGAAGCCAGCCACATAAAGTTCCAGGGAGGAGAGTATTCTAGGCGGAGGAAATATCAAGTGCAGAGGCAGAAAGGAAGCTACTGTGTTCCAAGAAAGGTAGGCAGAGGCTGAGCAGTGTGGGACCCTGAGTGAACAGTGGGATGAGAAGGGGCCGGGAAGGTAGGGAGGGACAGATCAAACAGGGCTTGGTGGGTCACGTCAGGGCTCTGGCGTTTATTCTAACTATAATGGGAAATACTGGGGAGTTTGGGGAAGGGGAGCAGCGTGCTCTGAAGTGCATTTTTACAAGATCACTCTGGTCTCAATACAGAGAACTGACTGGAGTGGGGCTCAAGTAGATGCAACAGCAGGGAGACTACTGTGATGACCAATTAAGAGAGGACGGTGGCTTGGATTTGAGTGGCAGGACTAGAGAGTAGGAAAAGGTTAGATTATCTTCTATTTTGAGGTTGAACCAAGATTTTCTGATAAACAGATGTAGAGGGAGATTACACAAAGTTAAAAAAAAAAAAAGGAAAAAATATCAATAAATGATGTGTGTGGAGTGGAGTTAAATAAAATGACAGCCCAGCCTTGTCTTTACAGCATGTGAACCAACTAGCGCAAGTAACATAAACATCTATAGTGTTCTCACCATGCCCCGAGCAATATGAACCAGACGTGAATTCATCTGGTAAGGACATTAATGGTCAGAGGTTGGAGATAATGCAAAAAACTGCACCAGGGCTCTGTCTGGGGAGCCTCCTGGCAAACAACTGTGGACAAAGAGAGGCTCCTGCTCAAGAAAGGTGTGGCCTGCAGGGCAAAACGAGATGTCCACAAAGAGCCCCTCCACCCATTCTCCAGTCCACAGACCGGTCTGATGCGAAGTCTGGTGGAAGGCACAGTTGTCACACAAGGAATTGTAAGTAAGTACCATTTACTGAGCCATTATCATGCCACCAGGCACAGTGCTGAGTGCTGAGTACTCAGCAGGTATTGTGTCATTTAATTCTCACAAGCATCTGACATAGATACTTTGAACCTTATTTTAAGCTAAGGAAAGTGAGGCATAGACACAGCACAGAATGGAGAGGCACTAAGTCTACTGTCATTCAGTTCTAACAGGGAGTTGCGTGGGTGGAGGTGGAAGAGATTGTCTGCCCCTCCAGAGAGGAACCAACAGAAGCCCAGGTTTCAGACTCCTTCACAAAGGCAAAATCAGCTGTTTCTGTGTGTGACCTCTATCAAGATACTTGGGCAGTCCATCAGTGAAATAGCTTTCGGGCAGTTCCGATGAACCATTCATCCCGAGCTCAGTCCTCCCCACCTGTCATCAGTGTCCAGCCCCCATGCCAGTGAACCCAAATGATCCACTCTTATTCTGCTGTTCCATCAACCTGACTTCGAAAGTAGTTCTGACAGGGTGATGGGTATGTTAACGACTTGCCGCGAGGACTGGGCTCCGGTGACTTCTCTCCCCAGACAACATCGATCCTCTATTGTATCCAGTCGATAGAGCTTTACAGCAGACTTTGCTGGCGAACAAGTCAGCTTTTTGTGCCTTACAATTTCTGGCTTGTAATACCCTTCAAATGGATTCCCCCATTCGAATATCCTGCAGGCAAATTCTTATTACTTATTCCGAGCAGCACAGCGTGCTTGCTTTATCTGAAAGGTTATCAGTATTCTTAATGTTGCATCTGAAAATGTTTGAGCTAGTCTGGCCTCCTAGGCATGTTTTCACTACTTCCAAGTACATTTAACCAGAAATGCTATTGGTGACTAAATAAACGCCAGTTTGGATTTTCTAGACCAAAATTAATTTCCATTTTTTGTTTCTAATTGGTACTAATGTCAAAAGCCTAGGGAACAAGCATTTGAAAACTATTTGCTGGCTGCTGGCTGATTTAGGACTCTCCATGTGTTTTTGGATGTGCCCTATAGCCAGAGGAGAAATAAATTTCTCTATAGACCCTTAGAAAATCATAAATAGAATTATATGGGTTGAGTGAACAAATGTATTATTGCTACTCATACAAAAGGTTTAAAGGGTTTCCAAAACAAAGAAAGATCTCGGGGATTGCAGACACATACTTATGAGAGTAAATCACACATAGAATCATAGGTTTGAAAGGGATCGTAAATATAATCTGGCCCAACATTCTTAATGTTACAAATGAGGAAATTACAAATTACAAACGCATCCAACCAAATTGGTGTCATTTTAAATGACATGTTAGTGTGCCCTCAACACCTCTCAGGAAATTTTGTTTTGCTATTTTGTCTGGTGGTATCAGTCCTGCCTCCTGCTCTTATTCACTGACCTTTGTCACTTTCACCAAATCTCCTTTCCAGCTCCAGGAGGCACCAGATCCTTATTAAAATTACTGGCTGTGAATGAGATGCGAGTCTGGTTCCACTATTTACCAGAAGTATAAACTTAGGCAAGACACTTAATTTTTCTGTGCCTTCATTTTCTCATCTGTATAATAGGAACAAGAATTGTAACAATCTCGTCTGTTGAGCATTAAATGAGGTAGTTCCTGTAAAGCCGTAAAGCCCTTACAAAGATGCTTGGCACATACTAAGCGCTCGATAGAGGAGAACTATTGCTGTCATCATCATTATCAACGTGCCCAACTTCTGCTCCCCTTGATATCAGCAGATTTTCTCTTCCCCAGTTTACCAAGAGAAGAAAGGTCATCAAGTATGAACTCACTCAGATCCTCCTCCCCACTGCCCGTGAGCTCCTGAGCCCAGAAACCTATCGACATCCTGCCTGCCACTCTTTCCTCCCTCGTTTTGTTGGGAATGGGAAGTACTTCACGCTAATCCTTCCATCAGTGTCAGGATCCCATCCGTCTTCTCAGGAGCTGTGTTCCCTCGATTAAATGACCTCTCAATTCAATCTCCAGACTCGGTCTTTTCTGTCACCATCCTCTCAGCCTCTTTCACCTTAAAACACAATCAAAAGCAAACAAACAAACACCAAACTTTCTCTTGAGCCTACATTTGTCTTTTACTAACTCCCTATCTCTTTGCCCTTCCTTGTTGACTTCCCAGTTAAGTTTCTGGAAGAGGAGTCTATGCTTTAGCATCTTTGCATCACCCCTCACACCACAGCAGTCTGCCTTCTGTCCCCAGCACAACATTAGGCCCTTCTTTCTAGTCCAGCCAGAAAACCTCTCACTACTTTACCCACCACCATTTCTAGCTTCCTCAATCCACCTCTTCTCCTGAGGCTGTTCTCTTCCTCAGGACGAGACATTTACAAGTCTGTCTACTTTTCTCCAGGCTGCGAGCTCTGTGGGACCAACAACTATTCCTCATTGGTTTCTTTATCTGCAGCATCCAGCACAGTTCCTTGCACACAGTAATCAATGAAAGTTCAAACTATGAACACATGAATGACCTTCTCAGAAGCATGCATTCAATCTCATTAAATGAAACAAACATTTACTGCTCTCCAATCACATGCCAGGCACAGTGGAGGCTAAAGACATTAATAATACACAGCCCCTGCCCTCCAGGAGTTGTTTATCATCCAGTGAGGGAGGAAGAGAAATACAGGACTGATGAACAGACAAGAGATATTGATGGGGGAGGAACAGAGAGAGAACAGGAAAGAGAGAAGTGGAGCTAAGATAATGTCACACAGGCTAGGGTATTCTTTAGGATGCCAATAGAAGTAAAATACATGCATGCTTTTTTAAAAAAAATCATTTAATCAAACCTAAGAAGAGGTAATATGCCCAAGTCAGTCAAATAAATCATGATTTCACTTCAAGCAAACAAACCATGTTCAGTTCTCTGACACACCTGGTTTTTCATACAGAAAATACATTGAGACCCAGGAACACTGACTGTATACCATATATAGGAATCTGTCCATCCACTGACAAGGTAAACAGTCATACTAAACCTCCAAGGGAAGCCTTTTTAAATTTGTGCTTGTGAAGGTACTGTCAGATTCTTATTTCCCATGTATATTGGGAAGGAAAAAATATACAGAGAGATAGCTATGAAAACGAGTTACTCTTCTGGCTGGAATGATTGATCCTGATTATCACAGGGAAATTGGGCTGCTGCTGCGTAACGGGAGAAAGCTGAACTATGTCTGGAACCCAAGGGATTCTGTGGGGCACCTCTTGGTACTTCCATGCCCGGTAGTAAAGGTTAATGGAAAATGTCAACAACCAATAAAAGGCAGGACAACTGAGAATTCAGATCCTTCAGGAATGGAGGTTTGAGTCACTCCTCCAGATGAAGAACCCTAAGTAGCTGAGGTTTGGGCTGAGAGGGAGAAATATGAAATGGGGAAGAAGGAGGCCATACATACAAGTACAGCATGTGACTAATTACAGAAAAGAGGCCTGTAGTAGTTTTTGACATTTCTCTTTGCTTGCTACATCTATGTGTTTATCTGTAGAAGCTATTTTCTTTTTTTCTGCTCTTTGCATTTTTATTTAATTTTATATAAAATAAAAGTTGTTGGAAGATAACTTTAGTATCTAGGTAGCAAAATATTGTGTGGTACTTCATCTGAATTTCAGGAAAAATTAATATAACCAGCAACGGATACCATGACTGTTGGGACTTGCATCTCCTCATTTTGGGAAAAGAGTGAGAACATCTTAACTTGTAAGATGTCAGGCTGTATTTTATTAGATGGAAATGCAGAGTCGTTTTGTTGATGTACAAGAATTCAAATGTGTGTAGAAAGGTGCACAGAAGAGCTGAGTAAACAAAGGAGTGGACTGGACCAGTTATCACTTTATTGTCTCTCAGGGCTAAATTTATCCTTCATTTTTATCTACAAAGATGGATGTGGGCCCTTTAAGTACTCTTCCTTTGCCAGCTGGCTGACTGTTAAGCATTCTCTGTAGGGTGCCGGAGAGACACTGTAGGAGGAAGGTGTTGCCCATCATGGTTCTAGTGTGCCAGCTCAACTGAATCCGGAAGTGCCCGTGGCTCTTCCAGCACCCAGCCCCTGCCCTGTCAGCACAGTGCGGGTGGCTTCTCCAGCACAGGCAGCTTCTTCAGCATCCAGCTCCTACAGTGCACTGTGGCTAGCAGCACCCATCAGCCAGCAACTTCCCCTGGCATTCCCCCTTGGGCTTTTTTGTAGCAGAGTGCTTCTGGTAAGACACTTCTCCAGAACAGCTTTCTCAAGCATCCTATAGAACAGATTTCTAGCAAGTTCCAGAAAGCAGATTTCTAGCAAGTTTCACTAGGGGTGTACCATGGCAGTCTCTCTGCCATTCAGTGAGCTGTGGCTGTGCTCTAACAAGGTCTGCATCACACCGTTAGTGGGGCTTCCTCTTTGGGTGTTCTGTCTCAGCCCTAGGAGTAGGGGATGCTCCTTATTTCTGCCATTCCTGTATTCTTTTGAGTGTTATCTACTTTCTACTAGCCAATCTCTACACCAAATTCATGTTATAGCTAATGATTCTTTTTAATAAACTTTCCCTGCTCAAGTTACTATGTGTTCCAGGAGCAACGAGCACACCAGCACCCAGATCTTGGTTTCTAAATACCATTCTCCAATGGCTCATTCTAGGACTGAAGCAGGAAAAACACAACGTGAGCTTGGAGTATCCTACAGTAGCAGAAAGTAAGGAACTGCTCAAAAGACCAAACAAAACAAAACGACCAAACAAAAGGACAATGGTGTGTGAAAAGGACACAGAAGCCACCTAAAAGAACTCCCAGTTGCCAAAGCTGGAACAATTTAAGCAACAAAATAAACAATATAATATTGACTTCTCATGTAAATATATATAAGTCCACACTGATATAAATAATTGATTAAATGGGAGAGAATAAATAAATCTTCCTTATAGAATATGTCCAGATAACATATGTAGATATTCTCCCCCTCAAAACCATGGAGCTTAATCTCTACCCTTCATCCTTGAGGGTAGGCTAGACTTAGTGACGTATTCTCAGAGAAAAAGGAAAAGGAAAAATAGTAACTTTATGTGGAGAAATCTGGCAAACACTACACATCACCAAATGATGAAGGTTAACCGAGTGATGACACCATCAGTGCCGTCGTGTGAATATCATCATACCCCTGATACGATATAATGAGACAGGCACTTCAACTCTGTGGTATTTTCATAACCTGTACCCCTAGTCTAGTCAGGAGGAAAACACAGACTGGGGGACATTTTGCGGGATATCTGGCCAGTTCTCGTCAAGGTTGTCAAGGTTATGAAAAACAAAGACTGAGCAATTGTCACAGACCAGAGGGGACTGGGGAGATGTGAAAATGCAGTGCAGTGCTCAGGACTAGATCCTGGAACAGAAAGAGGACATTAATGGAAAAAATAATAAAATCCAAATAAAGTCTAGAGTTTGTTTAATAGTAATATACTAGTAAGGAACTAACTGGTAGTGTATTCATGTCAATTTCTTTTGGCAATTAGTTTTGCCAAGCTAATGGTAACTTAATATGTCAAGGGAAAAACTGGATGCAAGTGTATGGAAACTGTCAACTCTCTTTGTAACTCTTCTAAAATTGTTCCAAAATGAAAGGTTTACTCAAAAAAATTATTGCAGTTTCTGTCTCTTGATTGGACCCTGACTAATACAAGGAACTGGTGTCATTAAAAAAGCAATCATTTTCTGGATCTAACATATATTATCAAATATATGCATAACAATAACCAGAGAGGAGGGGGCAGAGAGAGAAAAATCCTTGGGAATTAGGCCATTTTAACTCTGCTACTTAGTAGATTACTAGAGTGTGCATTTGCTTCAAGAATTATCTGGCCAAGAGTAACTAAATTACACACCTCCTAATGAGTGATATTAGGGTAACAGCTATAGACAAAACCCAGGTAACAAAATTCAGTGCTCTGGCTCAGAATAGCATTTTCTTAGGTGCTTAAAAAAGGTGTCAGAAATGTTTTCTAAGAACATCTTTAAAGCCTTCAGATATCTGTCCACATTTATTTATGCTTCTGTTCATGATAAAGCCAAAACATAAGCTGTGGAGAATAAACTAAAAGTCACCTCAATATCATCATCCAGGATTGAAAGAACATGTGTAGTCAGAATTCTAGAGGCTTCATTCAAAAGTCAGTCAACTCCGAAATAAAGCAACAGTTTGTTTTCTAGAAGACCTAAATCAGTTCTAGAGAGTCTGAAACCCATGTAGACCTTTTGTTTTGTTTACATACTCTTTAGTCTGATCTCTTAGTTTGAGGTAGGCTGCAGTTCTTAGGGGACAAAGTATGACTGCAACTAAAATTATTCCACAGTATTCTCGCCCTGAAATTAGTAACAAATCTCATTTCTCAAATGAAGAATATAGCCACTCTTCTCTTTCCCAATGGTTTATATAATAATGTTATTTTTCTTCCAAATGTGTAGGCACAACTGATCTTTAAGTTGGAAAAGTCAATGAAAGCAACAATGCATTTGAGGTCAGTCGGCCAGAAAAATGGACATGAGCCAGATCCCACATCCCAAACATTTTGCCTCAATGGCATGTGAACGAAGTGCCCTCTCTCCTCCTGATCTCTAACAGAAGGCTAACAAAACCTTGCAAGACAGTTACCCATTGGAATGGGAAGCCTGTCGGGGCAGAAAGACGCATGCACGCGCGCGCGTGCGCGCGCGCACACACACACACACACACACACACACACACACACACACTCCCTGTTTAGGACACGATAAAAAGGCTCTTTCACATGGAATGTTCTATGCACAGACAGCATGAGGACCTCCCCTGAAGATGCTGTTTTAGAGGCAATCAAGAGATCACAAGTCTAAAACAAGTAGTTCTAACAAGATAAAGAGTAATCTCTCCAATTCCAAATGGAAGCAAGTAAAAATTCTTAAAACCAGCTTATCTACATAGCTTGAAGTTCTTTTGGACTAGTTTCAGAAAATTCTTTGGTAGCAGGGAGGACAAAGTTGTGTTGTCACGAGAGTCTGCTAATTTTTAAAACTATTTTTCCCTTTCTCTAAATGTAAATGTTTCATGCATTACAATTTAGTTGCACTTCAATTCCTTCTCACATTTTTCAAGGCAAAACGAAGTATAAAGGAACAGGAAGAGTGCACAATTACATGCACAGCAAGGAGTTAGCCAGAAGACCTAAGTTTTAACTGTGAAATTTAGAAAAGCAACTGTATTACATGACATTCCATCATTTAATCCTCATAATAATGAATACAGGATTTTAAGTGCAATCTGCTTATAGTCCAAAACACCATCATTTTACAATTATAATTCTAACATAATGGAGAAAAATTATATACTATATTATGAATTGATTTAATACCTAAATGTTCATGAATTTTCATTTATTACCAATAATTCTCCCCAGTAATCTGAGCAAGTACTTATTATTTGCACCTCAGAATTCAAAGATTAATATGTTAAGCATTGAAAATATCAATTTTACTTCTGCTTTAGAACCAACAAGCAGTAAGTTTTCATCACCAAGAAAATATATTAGATAAACGAACAAGTAAAACCAGACGCAGGAATACAGTAGCTGTGTTACCACAACTGCCTTACTGAGTTAAGGAATCTTAACTTCTGGACCCTACCCTGGAAGATGCATTGATATTCACAGAAGTACCAGAATCAGATGATTGAAATCTTCTTTCCAAGTACCTTTCTTTATACTCTATTCATAACAGTTCTGTGTATAATACATGTAGAGATTTAAAAGAAACAGTATTCATGAGTTGGACTGGGAATCTACACCACGTTCTGCATTGGGATGAAGAGGGAAACCTGTGGGTCATGTAATCTGCAGACAAGAGGCCCATACAGCAAAAACATCCGGAGACAGACAACAGCAGGTGGAAACTTACCACTGGAGCAGTTGGTCCCACCCCAGCCAGGCTCACACTGACAGGTGTTTGGAGCAATGCAGCGACCATGGACACATTTATCAGCACAATGGGCTGTCAGAGAGAAAAATCAATCAAATAAGGAAAGTTGGCACAAGAAAAAAACCACAACAACACAGCTGTTTCACATCTCAGTCTCAAGTATCACTTAAAAACAACATGCATGCTTGATAATTTTCTTCAATCCGTTCCTCAGCCCTCTTACAGTCCTCTGTGTAACCAAACAATTCCCCTTCTTATTTTGATACCTCCAAATAAATTCCTTCATTTCTACTATATAATTCTACTTCATGCTAAATTAGCAAAGAAGTTTCAAGGAAAATTGCCTAATCCACTTTTTAAAAAAATTATCAGTGACTACCAAATATATCCTCTTTGTTTCAGGAGGAGCGTATATGGATGCACAAACAAACCACAAAGCAAGATCTCAAGACTCCAGGGCGACAAGAGTAGTCTGAAAGGTATTCCCTTTACATAATACCTTCACTAGAAACAATAGTCAAATTTCTTTGTGCACATGTTATTCACAACCATGACACAGCAGACTTAGATGCCCTTTTTCTGTTGAGGAGAATATCCGAAAAATATCACCCAGGTCTTTAGGAAATAGTAAATCTCAATTCCTCTTTTGTTAGTGAATATCACTGGTGTGACCCAACCCATGAAAATAAGGGGTATCATTGCAAACATGAGTGGATGAGTAGTCTGATGATTTCCAAAGGAAAGCTCAGTGGGCCGATAGGAAGGGATCCAAAATATGCTGTGTTGAACATCAGCATTATCCTCAACATTAGTGCCACTCAGGTTGGTTAAATCTTCTTTAGAATACCTGGATATATGAGTAATTGTGAGAACAACTTGGAAGAGTTTGGATTTCAGATGTTCCAGAATTTCATTTAAGGATGGGCTAAGGTATCCTATGCTTTAGAGATAAGTTTTATTAATTCATGTCTTACTACAAAAGTAAAACGGGTCTACTGTCCGAACATAAAATACCAATAAGCAAAATAAACCTCTCTCTTAAGGAAAAAAAAAAGAGAATCATAATATTTTTCCATTTGCCTTCCCACTTAATATAATAAGAAAAAAATCTATGTCATTAAATATTCTTTTGTGTGATTTATATACTGTGTGTAAGTCTATATTGTGTATATATATTTATATATGTCATATATATATTTATATATGTTGTGTATATATATGTATATATAGTACAGGATATACGTTTATAATATATATATTGCTGGACCAAAAGTGATAATCACTTCTAAGGTTTTTATCAAAAAGATTTAGACATGAAGAGATATAAATGAAAGGCATTTTAGATGAAGAGAAAGCAAAAGCAAGCAGTAGAAAGAAAAACAAATGGAAATGAGAAGATCTGTTTGGGTGCAGTGTTTGGAGCAATAGCTTTGCAAAGAGAGAGACACTTTGAAAACCAAACTAAGGTGTCAGGACTTTATTCTGAAAATTAGCTGGGAATATTCTAATGAAAGATATAAATTTGTTATAAGAAAGAAACTATCAGGTAGGTCACCTGATGAGGACACTGCAACAAAATGAAGTGACCAAAATTTCAGGAAATACACATTTATGTCCTATTACTAGAATAATTCTTTAGCATCTAGGCAATTTGGTGAGGGGTATCAGGCCAGATGAGCTAGAGATTTTGACACTAGAGTTCCAAGGAGATGCTTAGCAACCTCATAATACTTGATACAATTACGTATTTAATTATAATGAAAAGCAAAATCTGCCTGTAACATATGAACACACTGCCCTACAACATGTTGACTTCTGCTGCCAGGTTAAGTCGACATGTGCTAATCTCAGGGTTCAGTGCCTCCAGCCATTTCTATGCATGTTTGATATTGCAGATGGGTCATTCATTCAAAAGGCCATAGCTCTGTACTGTTATTTCTTAAAATTTAGCTATACATGTATAAGCCAGCAAAATACCATAACTAGAGTATGCAAGGTTCAACTAAATGCCACAGAAGGCCCAGTTCTAATTGTGTAGGGCATGTTCTGGACCCTGTATCACACTGTTTTATGGTAGCCAGGACACCCCCATCTTACAGAGAGTGCTGGCACCCACTGTAAATACATAAATTTGACCGTGCTTGGTCTAACTTGTCTTATGTACTGATGGCATCTATGCTTGCAACATACTGTTAGTGATCAGCCTTCAGACATCAAATTCCCAATTTATCCTGCGTCAAGATACTAAAACTATTTAAAATTCTGTTTGTATATTTTGAGAAGTTTTAAAAATCAGATACTAGATCTCTTTAATATGAAACCAGAGTTTTCTGATAGTGTGCATCTAAAAGAAAACACAGAAATTGGATATGATGGTTGATGAAAAGAAGTATCATTCATATCCCCAAATTTCAAATTTTTGTGTTTATTTAAAATACTCTTGTTGGTCTCACCCATTAATTTTACACTAAGAAAATGTTATAAATGTTAACTTATAAGGTATATGTATATTAATAAAACACTACTTTGTCTTTATATCTTAGGCATACACATAATTTCATTTGACAGAAAAATCAGTTTCACTATTTGAAACTTGGAAAATCTCTGGGTTCCCAGGACACTAGATTGGATGACAGCAACCTGGGGTTTCCTATCTACAAAGAGCGGGTGGCCAGGAGAGGAAGGTTTTGGGGGGTGTTCCATGGGAAGGTCTCAATTTGCTCCTCCCCTTTTTTCTGTCTCCTTTCATTTTCTCACTCCTTATCTTCCTTTTCACCTTCTTTTACTACACATCTTTCTCTCCCCTAAACTACTTCCTTGATATGCACAGTCACCATACAGAATGCAGATTAAACTGTGGTTTTAGTTGTAGTTGTGTTGGCTCTTAGTCCCTGAGTAACACCAAAAGATTTCCACTGTACCCACCTGAATCAACCAGAAAGAAAGGTAAGACAGAGCAAACAGGTCTAGAACCTTTCCTCCAATATCAAGATGGCCTTCACTAAAATGGGTAAAGAAATGCATGATAAGCTAAACCTGGGTCCCAGAAGATTAGGAATCAGAATTGCTTATGCTTGGATACCAATTGACTGTTTTTTGTTACTCTTGTTTTGTTGATTACAAAAAAGGATATTAAGTGAATTTCTATATGTAAAAATCAAAGGAGATCTGCTTCAAAACGCTTTGAGATTGCTGAATAATCATACGAATACACTCATGTTTGATTCCTGATGATATGAACTTTGTGTTTTATGAAATAAACACCAAGAAGTCCAGTCAACTGTAATAGATGGAAAAATATCCTATCATGGTAATTTAAAAATCTAGATTATTTCTATGAAAACCTTGAAATAATAACATTTGGCTAAAGTCTGAAGCAAAATGTAAATAGATAGTTAGCAGAAAACAAATTAGTCTGTAAGTTAATTAGGAATTGGAAGGGGCAATCTGCTTTCCTAATGATTTTTTTTCTTAATTAAAGCTAGAGTCAAAGGAATCAACTTGAAGCATTGAAGCCTAAAGTCAAATAATGATCTAAGTAATGGAAAATATTACTGGTACGGATTCTCAAAGGAAAGAACACAAAATTCTCCTGCCGTGGTGCAGAATCTCCACATGACATTAGACTGTCACACAAGTGCCATCTCTGTTCCATGCCCTATCCCACAGCTTGGGACTCTCCACATTTAGCAGCAGCTCTCACCAAGCACCCACAAGACCAGTGGGAGCAAAGAGAGACAACAGAGGAGAAGAGAGCAAGCTAGAAAACTCTGTATTCTCTGATGTCCCAACTCTCCAAGTTGCAGTAACACTAACCATGGCATATGTGGTGACAAACACAGAGCCTGCCTCTAGGAAACTGACTGAGCTAGATCCCTACCCTAGCTTCATCTTTCCTCTTTTAGCCTCAAATGCCACCTACTCTGGGTGCTGAGTTTTATGACTAACAAACTCCACGTGAGAACCCAAGGTGGGTTAAAGACATGAATTTGTCATATAGAAAATTCCAAAGTCAGCTGGAAACGAGAAAGGGAACAGAGGTCTCCTGTAGCAAATGTTCAATAGCTTAGATTTCAAGGACAAGCACAAAAGAACTATCTTAAGTATGGCTTTCTCATCCATGGAAACTGTCATTTTATTCCCTATCCTATTCTTATTTTTAAAAGGGCAATTAAAACCAGGAAAATGCTAGCAAAGACAATCTATCCAATATGATTCTTTTTCACATCTCTCTTTAAGAAAATCATTAATATCACATTCTGAGTTTTCAGTAATCTTTTATAGAGACCAGATGTAAGCTGAATATGTGGACCCATACTTGGTACACTGCTGCAGACACATCAAGTTGCAAGGAGCAGCCAAGGCATCTTCTCCCTCAGGAACTGGGGAGCAAGAGACACTGATGAGAAGAACATGCCACATCTATGAATTGAAAGCTGTGGACAGCCTGTCTGCCTGATGGACAGGTGAGGACTGACCCGATGACCCTGGAATCTTCTCTAATTAGGCTCCTATTTCAGCCTTAGCTCCTAAATCCCATTACCAGTGACATGGATCTCATTCCTTTCACTTGTAAATATTTGCCTTTAATACTGAGAGCTACTAACTATACTCAATAGTTTTCTCTTCTGCCATATACATTTCCCTTTGGATTTACACCTAGAGTATGGCAGAAAGGTGAAAGTAAGAGTGGGCAGACTAAAGACTCCTTTAAACCAATTGTATCTCTAAACACAGTACCTACTGTGTCCTAGAGGATATATTATAATCAATGCATTTAAGTTAATTTGAAAAATGTTTCCATGATCAAAGTATCTCTTGAAAATAACTGTCCAATAGAAACACACACCTTCCACCTAATCCATCTTTCCCCAGAAGTGTCTTTTATCTTGATGTCATGAATAAAGAGCATAAGCGACAAATCTTATTTTTGCTCATATTTTATTCAGAGTTGCTACGGAGGAACATAGATTTTTAGAGTTAAAGGTGCCTTTACTGAACGTCATTTCTGCATTTTTCAGGCAAGAAAATGGGGACTGGGAAAATGGAATGATTTTCCCAATATTTGCAGCTGGCATTAGAGGCAGAAGTAGGAGTGAACCCAGGTGCCTGAATCCCAGTGGACCAAAACTTCTGATGAGTTTTGATGGCAATGGGGAGGCAGGAGGGAAAAGGATGGTAGTAGCTGTGCTGGGTCAGATATTAGGGCAGGTGTACTGGACAACTGCGAGTCGGGAGTTAGAAGATTCAAATGAGGAAGAGAAAGAAAGCAGAGAGTTGACTCCTAAGATAAACTTTACCCACTACATACTTTTGTTTGAGGCCAATTACATGCAAAGTCTTTACAAAAATCTAATTGCTACTACAGTATTCACTACAGACAGGAATCATTTTGTTTTCATATTTGCAGACATTACATTGTAGCCTACCTTATTGTGTTTGTTTATAAAAAGGAAGAGAATTCCCTTTTCCTTCAATTTAATATTTACTGAGGTAGCAGGCACATTACTAGGCACTACTATGGATACAAAGATGGCAGACCGGGAACTCTTAGTCTGCAGAGGAGGTCAAATATAGGTTCCACAAAACCTAACTGCAGAGCAGAATGCAGATGTAATACAGAATTATGAACAAATACTCTGAACCATATTCAACAATTCCATTTATATGAAAAGTCTAAATAGGCAAAACTATAGAGACAGAAAGTGTACTAGTGGTTGTCTAGGGCTGGGAGGGACTGAGGGTGAATGTGGGGTGATGGCTAACAGATACAGGGTTTTACTGAGGAAATAAAAATACTCTAAAGTTGATTGTGTGATTGTACAACTTTGTAAATATGCTGTTAAAACCCCACTGGATTATACACATTAAATAGTTGAATTGTATGGTATGTGAATTACAACTCAAAAAGTCATCATAAAAATACTGTGGCAGCTGAGGAAAGGGAGCAATTGATTCCAACTAGTGTGAGATCAAGGAGGGTCTCAGGAAAGAGAGAACATCTGAGCTGAGGAAGTAGACACCTTTGTAATAAAGCTGCAGGAAAGAGGTGCCAAAAGCAGCTGCCTCATACTCCATCCTCTTTTCATCCCATCCCCAAGGTTACATAACCCACTGCATAGGGTCAGGGGCTCTCACCCCACAGCCACCAGTGGTCCATATATGTGACGTGCATAGATTGCTGATCAGTCATGGAGAGTGAGAAAACACTGGAAGTCTAGAAAGTTGCACTTGGTAAATGTATTTTTAAAAATCCATATCTAAAATTCCTTTCCTTCCATTCTTGATGGAGCTTTCATGGCTGTGAAGGACAAGTACAAAGAGTGATTACCAGCAGTGTCTTTGGCAGACATCTCTAATTGTATACATAATGTCTAGTCTTCCTTCCACCTTTATTAACAGAATGCCACTTTCACCAGGGACAATGGTGTGACCAGCAATAAACCACATTTCCATCCCTCTTTCTGGATTCATGTGTCCATGTGGAAACAGTATAGGGGGAGAGATCAATGGTAAGAGCAATCCCCCATCTCTTTCTTCTTCCTGATGCCAGGTATGTAGACAAAAAGGCTGAATCTGCAGATCTGAGGGAAGGGCCCAGGGAATCATGGAACATTTTGCTCTGAATTTCTTGCATGGATGAATAAATGCCATAAACCACTCACTTCCAGACTTTTCATTACATAAAAATTAAAAATTCCTGTATATATGTTTCTATTTTTCAGATATCTACTTATCACAGCCAAACATGATTCCTAACATACACTGCCCCTTTGGAAGATCTTTCTGGTGAGTCAGTTCCTAAATTGAAATATATATATATATAATAGCAGAAAATAATTATCTCAAAAAATGTCCAAAAAGCACTTGGAAAAATCCAACATCCATTCCTGAAAAAAATTCTCTTGACCCCTTAGATTAGGTACAAGACAAGGATGTCTACTCTTATAATTTCTAGTCAGCATTGTACTGAAGGTTCTAGCAAGGTAATAATGCAAGAAAAAAGAAGTAAAAGACATCCAGATTGGGTAGGAAGAAGTAAAATTGCCTTTATTTATAGATTATTGAAATATATGTATGTATGTATAGAGAGTCTGATGGAAATCTACAAAAAAAGCTACTAAAATAATGAGAGTTTAACAAGTTTGCAGATAAAAACCAATATAAAAAACTTAATTATACTTCTATATACTGGCAAGAAACAATCAGCAATGGAAATTTTACAAGCCATTTATAATAACACCAAAAATATGAAAAACTTAGGGATAAATCTGACTACAGATGTGAAAGACCTATACACTAAGAACTAGCAACATTGCTGAGAGAAATTAAAGAATTAAACAAAACTATCAACGAAAGTGACCCATTTGACATTTACAGAACACTCCACCCAACAACAGCAGAATATATGGGATATTCTCTCTAAATAGAGAGAGAGACATTATTTATGAATCAGATGACTCACTATTGTTAAGATCAATTTTCTCCCAAATAGATCGACAGATTCAATGCAATATAAGTCCAAATCCCAGCAGCTTCTTTGGTAGAAATTGACAACCAGATTTTAAAATTCATATGTAAATACAAAGTACCTACAATAGCCAAAATAACTTTGAAAAAGATAAAGGCTAATACTACTTGATTTAAAGACTTAAAAACTACAGTAATCAGGACAGTGTGATATTGATGTAAATATAGACAAATAGATCAATGGAATGGAATAGAGAGTCCAGAAATAAATCCAAACATGTATGGACAATTATACTTTGATAGAGGCACAAAGGCAATTCAGTGAAGAAAGAACAGTCTTTTCAACAATGCTGGAAAATTTGGATATCCATAGGCAAATAAATAAATATAGATATATAATTTTGCACCATATACAAACATTAACTCAAAATGAATCATAAACCTAAACATAAAACCTAAAAGTATACAACCTCTAGAAAAAAACATAGGAGAAAACCTTTGTGACCTTGAGCTGGGCAAGGATTTCTTAGATATGCCACCAAAAAATATAACTTGCAAAAGAACAAATTAATAAATTTATCCATCAAAATTAAAAACTTCTGCTCTTCAAAAAATACCATTAAGAGAATGAAAAGATAAGTCACAGAATGGAAGAAGTATTTATAAAAAAAATTAGCTGATAAAGAACTTGTATTCAGAATATACAAAAATACTAAATAAGAAGATAAACAGCTCAATTACAAATAAATAAATAGGCAAAAGATTTGCACACTTCACCAAAGAAGATGTACTAATGGCACATAAGCTCATGAAAAGATGCTCAATATCATTAGTCACTAGAACAGGATGAATTAAAACTGCAATAAGATAATATTACATATCTATTCAAATGACTGAAATTAAAGACTGACTGTACCAAGTATTGGCAAGGATTAGAGGAATTGGAACTCTCATACATCGTTAGTGGACAACTACTCTGGAAAATTTTGTCAGTTTCTTAAATTGTTTATGGACATTTGGATTACTTCCAGTTTTGGGCTATTACAAATAAAGCATCTCTAAACACTATGTACAAGTACCAAATGATTCAGCTATCCCACTCCTAGGTATTACCCAAAAGAAATAAAAGCATAAGTCCATACAAAGACTTGTACACAAGTTCTCAGAGCAGCTTTATTTGTAGTTGCCAAAATCTGGAAATAATAAAAGTGTCCATAAACAGATGAAAGAATAAATAAGTTATGGGATATCTATACAACAGATTACTACTCAGCCATAAAAAGGAACAAATCAATGATACACATGACAATATGGATGAATCCAAAAGTGATTATGCTGAGTGAAAGAGACCAGACATAAAAGAGAACACACTGTGATTCCATTTGTATAAAGCTCTAGCAAATGCAAACTAACCTGAAGTTACTGAAAGCAGATCAGTGGTTACCAGGGGGTGAAGGATGCAGGTAGGAATGGCTGGGAGGAATTGCAAAGGAATGTAAGCAAATATCTGTATGTGATGAACAAGTTCACTATCATGATTGACATGATGATTTCATGGTTGTAGACATATGTCAGTACCTATCAAATTGTACACTTAAATCTGTGCAGTATATTTTATGTCAATTTTACCTCAGTAAAGCTATTTTAAAAAAAGAAAGGTAGAATGTGAGAACTTCCACCAAGGGTCAGAGACCTCTCTCTATACAAATAAGACATATTAAAAAAAATCTGAGCTAACACTAAAACACTGAACACACTTTGCAATTTCAGTAAGAGTCTGGTCATTGGTGGGTGGGCTCTCCAAATGTTTATGAAGATATTGGCTTTAGAGCCTCCCAAGACATTTACTTGGGGAAATGCTAATACTACAAACTCACAATGCAAAGTTCTACACTAAGCTTTTCCTCTACAAAATAAATGACATACACAGGAAAAAAAAGTTTGTGTTGAAATTCACTATTGTAATGGATTCCACACAAGGGATTGTAATACCAACTGTGGAGCACATAATCCTATTCATTTATTTAAAAATGGAAAGAGTTTTCAGCTTAATTCCACACATACACAGGCATTATCTATTCTGGCCACAACTCCCACATTGTGTCTCTAAGTTAAATCAGATTTAAGTAACATTAGTAACATGATCCTAATGGACCACAGTTTCAAAAAGTTAAGGAGTGCTGGAATAAACTATAATTTTCCTAAGCACAAATTCCTAACAACTCAGCCTACAACTGGTCTGTTGATACGACTGCAAACTGATTCAATTTGAGAAGGATTTCAAAATCATCAGCAGACAGTTTAGAGAAGAAACCAGAAGGAAGGTACCTTCATTTGCGACAAATTATTTCCCTCCCAGTCCTGTCATGTTTATGTCTACTAGGAAAGCATGGCAATTCTACAGGGAGTGCCATACCAGGCTCTTCTGTTTTTTTACTGGCATTCCTCTTGGCCCGACCAACTCTCTACGGAGCCATGGACTTTTTTGACAAATATTCTTTCCCACAGCACGTTTTGCACCCCATGGCATTTCCTCCTCTGCCCTATTTCATCTTGCTGATACTTGCTTCTAGACACTTTGCTTCCAGCTATCCAGTACGTCTGAATCACACGTTAATAATAAAGGCCAGTCCTAGGGAAAGTGAAGAGGGCAGTGACAGTCATAGTTACCATTTTCCCATTCAGTATACCTGCCCCTCCTCCCTCCTAGGTGGTGGTCCCTGGACATTTCCTTTTGGACTCTGGTGCCCTAATGTTCTTTCTGCTCTCCTTCCCTGTCTACGCTAGCTTGAGAATAAACAGAGTCCTCATACCCAAGAATCAACAGCTAGTTATAACAGCTAAGGGGTTATTTCCTTCGTCAGGGACATTTGCATTTCAGTATGAAAGACTTAAACCAAATGTATAAATTAAGTGGCAGAATTTCTTCAAAAAGGGGAGGATCAAACGTCTAAGAGAAAGCTGGCAGCAGAAACTTTGCTACTAGAATGCCTCATAAAAACCAGGGAACACAAACTCAAATGCCTGCAGGAGCCAGGGGGGGATCAATGAGAAGAGTAAGTAGGTCAGGTAAGGTCTGGGAAACTCAGAGAGCCTGTGCTCATCTAAAAAGGGCAGCTCCAGGGGGTCAAAGGTACAAACTTCCAGTTATAAAATAAATAGGTCATGGGAATGTAATGTACAGGATGGTGACTATAGTTAATAATCCTGTATTGCATATTTGAAAGTTGCTAAGAGAATAGATCATAAAAGTCCTCATCACAAGAAAAAAACATTTTGTAACTATGTGTGGTGACAAGTGTTAACTAGACTTATTGTGGTGACCATTTCACAGTATATACAAATATTGAATCATTATGCAGTACCCCTGAAACTAATGTAATATTATATGTCAATTACACCTTAATTAAAAATAAATAAATAAAAGGGTAGGCTCCCCTTCAGTATCTCCTGCCTATTGCCACATAAGAATGTCGAGCCAGTGTTACCAATATGCTGATTTTTCTGTGGAAGATGAAAGTCCTAGGTTTTATGTTAAAAGTTCTTTAAATGTAAATACTATGTAGACCAAACAAAACATGATTATGTATCAAATCATCCAGCCTGCTAGTTTGCCACCTCCAGCAAAGACTATTGGTCTGCTTTATAAAAAAATCAGTGAAGGTCCTAAAATGTTCAGAATAAAAAGCTTTTAAGTTCTTTGACAGATCACATTTTACACTTAACTGTCCTTTTCTCTTAATTTTAGTATTTAGCCCCGTAACTGCTGCAAATCATTTATACAGCTATTTTGAATTTAACATCAAGATCTGCTTCATATGCATTGACTCATTGACAACATCACTTCTGGTAAACATCTGTTTGCCATGAAATAGCTGTTACCAATAGCTCAATATTTGGAGGAGAGGCCCAGCCAATGCTGTACCAATTGATGTAGATAGTAAACAGGTACATCATCTATGCAATGGTGAAGGGAAGGAAGTGCCTGCTATATTCTGTCATGACTCAACTAAATATTTCCCTTTTTTCAGTTGTTAAAACAGACATCACTGTCCTTAGAAGAATTACAGAGTGACACAGCCAACACGCCTGACATATCTATCATGGTATCCCTCCTCGAGAACAATAATTCAGCATAGATAAAAGTGCCTTTGTGGGAGCTATGGAATCCAGCACCATACACTAAGGGACCCAGAAGCAGCCTCACCCACCTGTGCTTCAGGTAATAAGCGTACAGATCTCAGTCCCAGCTGTGGACACTGAGTGGCCTGTGAACTGTCTCCAGTCCATCTTGACCATGGCCCAGAAGCCCCTGGAGAACAATGTCTTAGACAATCACCCATGGATGAGAAAGCCTCTGTAGAAGTACAGGTTTCCAGTGGAGAAGCTCCAGCACATCACTGGAGCAAAAAAATACAAGTTTGTACACACTGGAGAAGGTAAGAGGAACAGTTAGACTTTATACACATTACCCCTCCTACCAAGGCAGCATAGTTCATGCCAAGAGAGTCCTTCTCGGCCTGTGATTTCTCATGTGGGGGAAAGCTAGTGCATGTGAGTGAGTGGACAGCTTCCCCAGCTGTGTAGGACTTTGCCAAAGAGGCCTGTTTCTCCCTCTCCACATCCACAGTATGGAGTCGTGAGCTGCATGACTGGGGGGAGGGAAGAGTCTGGGAGAGAAACAGATAGAAATCTCAGAGGGCATTAAAGGAATGTGGATCCTACTACCTGTGTCACACCCATGAGCCCACCCATGAGAAAGAAGGGATGTCTAGCCTGTGGATACCCCCAACTGGCCCGTGGGCATTCCCAGTACTCAGTGTACCTCACCCAACACCACCCCCTACTTTTTGTCCAGCTTTCTGTTCATGCTCCCAACAGTGGTGAGAATGAGTTTTGGCAAATTGCTACTGAACACATGAAGAAAGCTGGTCCCAATCTGCAGACCAGGGAGAGACCACCAACTTGAGTTTTAGCTCTGCCCTTGGGAAGGCAAAAGGCAGGCTGTTAGTACTGGCCTGGTGCATTGCAGGATGTAGAGGAGGCATACAAGTTTGAGAATTCTCATACAAGAGGGAGCAAGAAGCATGGAGCAGGCATATCAATAGAAGGTCTGAAAAAGCCTCAGAATCCCTAGCAGAGCTGACAGAAGATATTTTATCTGCCAAAGTCAGTCAGTAAAGACTGAGGAGGTGACTGCTACTGAAAATGTGAAAACAGAAACGAAAGAATTCAAGGAACACTAAATATCAAGGAAACATGACACCACCAAAGGAGCACAATAATCCTCCAGTAACCAACATCAAAGACATGGAGATCTGTGATTTACCCAATAAAGCATTCAAAATAGATTTTTTCAAAAGGAATTTCAATAAGTTACAAGAAAATGCAGAAGGACAATTCAATAAGATCAGGAATATAATACACAATACAATAAGTTTAACAAAGAGATAGAAATCATAAAAAAGAACCAAACAAATTCTGGATCTGAAGAATATAATGAATGAAATGAAAAATGCAATAAAGAGCATCAACAGAAGAATTTATCAAACAGAAAAAAGAATCTGTGAAGAGGAAGACAGATATTTTAATATTATCTTGTCAGAGGAGAACAAAGAAGAATAAAAAAGAGTGAAGAAAGCCTATATAAACTTTGGGGTATCATAAAGGAAGTCAACAGCAAGTAATGAAAGAAAAGAGAGGGAAAAGGAGGCAGAAAGCTTATTTAAATAAATAATGGCTGAGAATTTCCCAAATGTGGGAGAGATTTGGATATTTAAGTACATGACCCTCATAAGTCACCAAACAAATTTAACTTAAAGACATCTTCTCTAAGACACATTATAATAAGGCTGTCAAATGTTGAAGACAAAGAGAGAATCTTAAAAGCAGCAGGAGAAAAGAAGCTTGTGACTTACAAGGGAGCCCTCATAAAACTATGGGCAGATGTCTCAGCAGAAACCTTAGAGGCCTGGAGATAATGGAATGATGTATTTAAAGTTTCGAAAGACAACAACTGCCAAGCAAGAACACTCTATCCAGTGAAGTTGCCCTTCAAAATGCAGGAGAAATAAAAACTCTTCCAGACAAACAAAAGCTGAGGGACTTCATCACCACCATAACTGCCTTTAAGAAATGCTAAAAGGAGTTCTTCAAGCTGAAATAAAAGGATGCTAATTAACATAAAAATATGAAAAATACAACACACTGGTAAAGGTAAGTATATAGTCAAATTTAGAATATTCTGATATGAACAGGATGTCAACAAGATATACACACTCCCATGTTTATTGCAGCATTATTCACATTAGCTAAGATATGAAAACAAGCCAAATGCCCACCAGTAGATGAATGGATACAAAAGATGTGTGCAATGAAAAGATGCTCAACATTGCAAATTATTAGAGAAATGCAAACCAAAACTACAATGAGGTATCATCTCACACTGGTCAGAATGGCCATCATCAAAAAGTCTACAAATAATAAATGCTGGAGAGGGTGTGGAGAAAAGGGAACCCTCCTACACTGTTAGTGGGAAACAGTGCAGTCACTATGGAAAACAGTATGGAGGTTCCTTAAAAAACTAAAAATAGAGTTACCATATGATCTACTAATCTCACTCCTGGACATATATCTAGAAAAGATGAAAACTCTAAATCAAAAAGATACATGCAACCCAATGTTCATAGCAGCACTATTTACAATAGCCAAGACATGGAAGCAACCTAAATGTCCATTGACAGATGAATGGATAAAGAAGATGTGGAATATATATACAATAGAATATTACTCAGCCATAAAAAAGAAGGAAATAATGCCATTTGCGGCAACATAGATGGAACTAGAGATTATCATATTAAGTGAAGTAAGTCAGACAGAGACAAATATTATATAATATCACTTATATGTACAAATCAACTTGGGAGGACTAGGGGACTTTAACACCCCACTCACATCAATGGAAAGAACATCCAGACAGAAAATCAATAAGAAAACAGTGACCTTAATGATTTACTAGGCTAGTTGGACTTAATAGATAGCTACAGGACATTCCACCCAAAAGGAGCAGAATACACATTCTCTCAAGGGCACATGGAATGTTCTCCAGGATAGATCACATGCTAGGTCACAAAACAAGCCTCAACAAATTTAGAACAGAAATTATATCAAGCACCTTTTCCAACCACAACATAAATGAAACTAGAAATCGATTACAATAAGAAAAATGGGAAAAAACACAAATACACGGATACCATACAACATGCTACTAAAAAAAAACAATGGATCAATGAAGAAATCAAAGACGAAATCAGAAAATACCTTGAGACTAATGAAAATAAAAACACAACTTTCCAAAATCTATGGGACACAGCAACAGCAATTCTAAGAGGGAAGTTTATAGCAATACAGGTCTACCTCAAGAAATAAGAACAATCGCAAATAAATAACCTAACTAAGGAATTAGAAGAAGAAGAACAAACAAAGCCTAAACTTAGCGGAAGAAAGGAAATAATAAAGATCAGAGCAGAAATAAATAAAATAGTCCCCAAAATAATAGAAAAAGTCAATGAAGCCAAGAGCTGGTTTTTTGAAAAGATTAAAAAATTTGATAAGCCTTTAGTCAGCCTCATTAAAAGAGAGAGAGGACCCAAATAAATAAAATAAAAAATGAAAAAGGAGAAATTACAACTGATACCACAGAAATACAAACAATCATAAGAGAATACTACAAACAGTTATATGTCAACTAATTCGACAACCTAGAAGAAATGGAAACATTCCTAGAAATATACAGTCTTCCAAGACTGAATCAAGAAGTAGATAATCTGAGCAGACCAATTAGTAGCAGTTAATTTGACTCAGTAACCAAAAAACTTCCAACAAACAAAAGTCCAGGACTGGACAGTTTCACATGAAAACATTACCAAAAATATATAGAAGAGTTAATACCCATCCTTCTCAAACTATGCTAAAACTCCCAAACTCATTCTACGAGGCCATCATTACCCTGATGCCAAAACCAGACAAAGACACTACAAAAAAAAAAAAAATTACAGGCCAATATCTCTGATGAATAGAGATACAAAAATCCTCAACAAAATACTAGCAAACTGAATTCAACAATATATAAAAGGAGCACACACCAACAGGTACATGAAAAGGTGCTTGTCATCACCAATCATCAGGAAAACGCAAATCAAAACCACAATGAGATATCACCTCATCTCACACCTGTTAGGATGGCAATCATCAAAAACAAGAGATAACAAGTGTTGGTGAGGATATAGAGAAAAGGGAACCCTTGTGCACTGTTAGTGGGAATGAAAATTGATATAGCCACTATGGAAAACAGTATGGAGGCTACTCAAAAGATCAAAAATTGAACTACCATATGATTCCACAATCCTATATCTGGGTACATATCCAAAGGAAATAAAATCAGTGTCTCAAAGGGATACCTGCACTCCCCTGTTCATTGCAGCAGCATTCATAATAGCCAAGATATGAAAATAATCCAAATGTCCTTTGGCTGATGAGTAGATAAAGAAAATGTGAGATTATATATATATATATATATATATATATATATATATATATATATATACACACATACATACATACACATACACACACATGTTCAATGAACTATTATTCATCCATAAAAAAGAAGGAAATCCTGCCACTTGTGACAACATGGATGGCTGTGAAGGCATTATTCTAAGTGAAATAAGTCAGACAGAGAAAGACAAATACTGTATGATACCACTTATATGTGGAATCTGAAAAAGCTGAACTAATAGAAACAGAGAGTAGAACGGTGGTTGCCAGGGCTGGGTGTCAGGGGGCAGGGGTGAGGGAAATGGGGAGATGTTTATCCAATGGCACAAACTTCCAGATGTACAATGAATAAGTTCTTGGGATCTAATGTACTGCAGGGTGACTACAGATAACAATATTGTATTATATATCAATACTTGAAAGCTGTTAAGAGAGTAAATTTTAAATATTCTCACCACGGAAAAAGAAGTGGTAATTATGTAAGATGAAGGAGGTGTTAACTAACCCTATTATGGTAATCATTTTGCAACATGTAAGTCTATCAAATCATCACATTGTATACCTTAAACTTACGCAATGTTATATGTCAATAATATCTCCATAAAGATGGAAAAAAAACAAGAAAATAAAGATCCAAAGAGTCTCTGATAAAGTTAAATATTTATAATTATCAGCCTAAGGTTATATAAAAGCAAACCAAATGCCTTACAGCATTGTTTCCCAAATAAGTAGACGCTGGAGACTATTTGTTCCATCATGTTCTTAGAAGAAATAGAAAAGAGGGGTGGAGGAGTAGGGAATTTTATGGCCAAATAAGTTTGAGACATGCGTTTACTCCAATTATTCCCAAAGTCTTCAATAAAAATTTACATGTCAAATATAAATTTTTGAGAAAGGGGATCCAGCACAAGGCATTTCCCAATTTTACTGGATAATGCAACAGTGAATTCTTCAAGAAGAGTACTCAGTAGCTCACACTTGGGGCACACAGCTTCAGATAATACCCAGGGTCCAAGTTTATGGAAACCCATTCTCCTCCGTGGATCAACAGATGGATTTCATTTGAGGTAGCACATTTCTTTTTCTGTCCCTCGATTACATGCTGAGTTCAATAAATTAACTCAGTTGTTTTTAAAGCTTAAACCTCAGTTTGGGTGACATATCTTTAGACTTGCCATACAGCTTTTGCCCCTCCAATGAGCCCAGCTGGTCAGGGAGGTCCACCTTCAGATCATGCTGCCTTCTGTGACCTAACTAAGAAGACTGCTTTTCTATATGATAGTTCTCTTGGAGCTCTAGATGATTTCCTTTAAATCTTTTTAAGAATTATTCATCAAGAAAAAAACTACATCTGGAACTTGGGATACTACTGTAGCTTAAGAAAAGAACAGTGCCCATGGAGCATTGCCTGTATCTGTGCGTCAGTCTCCCTCTCCTCTTAGCATCTGTGTGTGTGGTTGGAGGGATGTACTAGGTTTACCACTGGATTTCCTGTAAAAGTGCTATCCCAGACTAAAAAATGCAAGTTCTGTCATCACCTGGTCTTGTTAATGTTTTGTGGTTGGTCACTTAGATCAAAGTGTAATTTTTCAGTTACTTTTAGTTTTCTCTAACAATATTTGAACCACAGTGCAATAAAAAATTGCTTCTCAGTTCTGAGCTTTTATATTAGCTATTATCTATCCCTGTAAGGAGACTGCATACATTATTAGGACTGTAAAAATTCTACTTGTCCTACACAGACTGAAATTGCAGAAACTCATTTTCTAGAGATAAGGTAAAGCTTTCCATTGTTTCCCTTTGGCCCTGTCTCCATGGGACTCTAAAGTCAGGTTTCCTTAAGGAAAAAACAGGCAGCAGACAAGATTTCCATCTGTTTAGATGGAGGCTATCTTGAATTCATAGTGGTTTTTATTATCATTATTAAATTCATGATTTCTATCTATAAAACCCTAAGTAGTGAGCAAGCGTTTATAATCAATAAAGCAAAAAAGGTTCCCTGCATTGATTATCAGATTTCCAGTCTTCACTACTAGCAGACACCAATGACCAAAACCAGAAAACATAAGTTAGATTCCAATAGATGTGTGGGAAAATTGGGTTTTCCGCTGGTGCAGTATGTTGACAAAGAATCTTTCCCAGTATTTACTGGTACATTCCTCTGAACCAAGTCGGGGTCCATGGCAACAGAATACAGGGTCCCTATGGAAACATGAAAAATTCCACTGCCAGTGGCAGAAAGGGCATCATGGGTAGGTGTACTTAGGAATACCATCTGATTTTGCTGCCAGTTCAGGGTTTCTCTGGATAGCTTAACAGGATTGTCTCACTTCTATCTATACTCAAAAGGGTCTGCTTAAAAGAATCTACACACTAAGGTTGTTTGGAAATATTTGACAAGATCACAGCTTTATTACTAAACGAGCTTGTGAGTGTGAGACTCAAACAAATCCAGAGCAGAAGGCTCCGATTGCCTCCAACTTCAGAGGTGCCCCTCCTCCCCTAAATTCTCACCATGCTCCCCGGAATCCCCCAGGGAAGCCCAGCTCACCCCAAGACAGCCCTCTACCAAAGACTGAATCTTCACAGCCCCCCAAAACAAGGCTGCACTCTAGCTCTTCTCATCCTGAAAAGTCTGAGCCCAAGACTTTTCAGCAGCAGAAGACCAAAATAACATGAAGCCTGGATAAAGAATTAAAGGTGTCCCTCCATCATCTCCAGGTGGGGGAAACAAGTACCTGCAGGGCAGCTCTTCCCAAAAGCCTTGACCATTTGGCCAGTTCCTCAAGCCTGCGATCCCCCTCCATCGGACCCTCCGATGGCTGACACTGAGGCAAAATGTGGCCATTGAAAATCTTTTTCCATTCCCTAAACAAAATTGCTTACAATATTATCCTGAGTTAGCTTGCTAAATATTCCAGCTCACAAAGAGGAAATGCATTCTGCCTGGAGACAAGAACAGGAATAGTACATGTAACTTCCCAGTTAAATGGAGAAGTTAGGTATAACAGGAGCCTATGACCAGGTGCATGATTCAGGAATCTCAATTGATATCTCCATGACTCAAGAGGTCCAAAATGTCATAGGATGCCAGACAGAGTCTAATACAGGGATTGCAAATGTGGGGCACTCAGGCCACCCAATGACCATGACAGAAATCATTAATGAGTCACTCTGTTTTCTCTCTTAGCACAGACATGGCCTCAAAATCCTTCCAAACACAATGTTCTAGGTAGCCGCTTCTAAGAAATGTTACCCTCTCTCCCAAAAGGGAAGCTCTTTGTTAATTCCAGTCTAATACAACATAATATTCCAATATAAAAAGAAGAAATAGGTGGAAATGTATGAGTTATGTGGCAAATAGCCTAACTGCGTCCCTAATGTGCCCCTTGTGTGGCATTTCAGTCTTCTGGAAGGAAAATAGTCCTGGGCAAGTGAGCTGCAGATGTCTTTAAGTCCTTAACCCAAAACTTGGGTTTAAAACCCATTGCTTATTGAAACATGGCATTCAAACAAGAGTAAAGTTCATCCGCAGGAATTATTTTTTATATAAACACTGACCAGAGTTCTAGCCAGTTCAGTTTTTTCACAAAAGTGGCCAAGTTAAAAATCAGCTGTGAATATTCATTCAGTGCTATGGTAATCAATTGTCACACTCCTCTCTGCTAAACACAGGAAATCATATACAGTTCAGTGTGTGGGAGTGAAGCCTTCTTATTTACAGTTCCAAAGTTCTCTTAATGATTGCCAAAGACAGCCAGGGCACATCCATGGGAACTGATCCTCTACCACCAGGGCTGGCCTACAAGGCAATAGGGTGGCGACCCAGGCTCCAAACCTCTTCCTGCATCTTCCCTGTAAGCCACACTGCCCAGAATGCCCCCATTACAGCTTTAATTTGAAGTTAGCATTTGACCTCCACAATCTAACAAAAACAGGGCAACAGAGTCAAGTCCACCACAAAGGAAACATTCATCACAACAGTCCTTTCCTCTGCAGCAGCATCCAGCAGCAGAGGACTGGGCATCTGGGCAAAAGGATGGGAGCTGCACCAGAGAAGGGACCCCAGGCCATGCCCTTTGTCCATTCACGATTCTGCGGCAAGCAGCCTTGCTTCCAGTGATCTGCTTTCTCTGCCATCAGTAAAGGACATGGGAGGGAGAATGTATTGCTAGCTTCAGCTCGGGATTAACCAATCCTTCCCACGGAGGGATAGCTGCCAACTTCCCACTCTGCTGTTGTCCTGTGAGCTTTTCCTAGTCCCATGAAACCAAATTTACAGGCAACTCCCACTTGCTAAGAGGTCAGGTTCCAAAGATGTGTTTGGAAATCAGTTGTGTGTACGGCCAAACACATCTTCCTAAAGTTCTAGTGTTCTAAATAATGGTTTGGATGCCTAGGGCAGCCTCAAATCCTTATTTACTCCTCAAGTACAGGAGTGTGGAGATCACGAGTCTGGGTCTCAGCTCCTTTCCGCGGACCTGGGAGTTTGCATGTCACTGTCTAGGGCTTCCTAGAGCTCCCCTTGCTGCCATGGTGGCAGGGATCATGCTTCTCTCCTCAGGGCTCATGGTGGGGGCCGTGGGAGAAGACAAGGGGCTGCCCTGGCTCCAAGCCATTCCCAGAGCTACAAACAGTTGAGGCCTTGGGAGAGAGGGACCTGTGGACTTTGGGGTGAGGAGAGAATGGATCCCAGTGATGGTGGGGAGGGTAAGCAGCCCTGAAGGGCCTGGGCCTTTTGCTGGCTTGGCCCCTGGCATTTGTTATTCAAGTCTCAGTCTCAAACTATCTCTTTTACCAGCCTGGAAATCAGCACATTTCTCTCTCCACTGCCACCTGTTGTTTCTACCCAGCATTTCTATGGCTCTTTAGAGACAAAGCACTCTCACTTTATCCCCTTTGAAACCAAAATACAAGTGGCTAACAAACATATATTTCTTAAGAGAACAGCATAATAATTAAGGAAATGCAAAGTAAAGCAAGGTACCATTTTTGTCACCCAACAGGTTGAAAGAAATAATAATGCCTAATGTTGGTGAGGATATGGGGAAGTGGGCACCCTCATGTACTCCTTGTGGGCATGCAAGTTATTAGAACCTGTCTAGACAGCAATTTGGAAGTTTGTATCAAAAAGTCTTAAAATGTGACTCAGATTTCTCCTTTCTCCCAATATCCATTATTCCCTTCCTATAGAAATATATTTTTTACTGGGCCCCTGACCACCCAGAATAAAGATGCCCTTATAGCTTGGTGAGGTCATATGACTAAGGTCTAGTCAAAGTAGAAATGGAATGTGATCACTTCTAGAAACTCTCCTCAGGAAACAGCTGGCATTGTCATTTGCCTCTTTCTCCTGCCTCTTCCATCCATTGCTTGGGACCTAGATTGATGTGGGGAGATCAATAATGGCACATGAAGATGAAGGCTCCACCCTAGAAGTGGTGAAGCAGAAAGGTGGAAATGGCCTGGGTTCCTTATTGGTTTACCAACCTCTGGACTCATGTGAGAAAGAAACAAAGTTTTACTCATAGCCAAACCTAATCTTACTGTTACAACATGCATACTCTTTGTCCCAGAAATCCCACTAAATTTGTCTTATTAATCTTTCATGTGTGCAAAGAGATACAAAATAGTTTAGTGGCTGCAGTGAGCATCTTTAAGTGTCAAACATTAGAATAAGCAGGTAGGTAGGTAGGAGGGAATGCAGAAAGGAAAGAAAGAAGAAAGGAAGAAAATGTAAGTGAGGCAGGCAAAACAGTAAGGAGGAAATAGATGTTAACAGATAATTCTGGAAAGCACCATGTTTAAGCCAGTTTGTGTTATGCATCTTTTCATTTTGGGAACAAGATCAAAATTCTAAATTAGAGAACTATATGAAATCTTGGGGTATGGGGGCTGAGAAGATGGAAGATGAGAAGTGTCTGGAGATTGGTGATCTTGTGGAGGAAATTAATACCCTGGAGGAAAAGCCAGACAACTGGCACTCTTATGACTTCAGACAATACATGGGATCAGCACCAAGGCAAGGTGGAAGAGGATGAACAAGATGACCTTAGAGGTTGCGATTTCACATTCAAACACAGCTATGAGATTTGCAAAATGCAACCAGATACCAATATTTACAAGAGATGTGTGGTCATAAAAGATAAGAATTATATAAAAAGAAAACATAATTGTAGCAATTATCATGGTAGTTAAAGTTAGGCCAAAAAAATACATTTATATATCTTAATGACTAAAGATACACAAAATTCAATCAATTGGTATAGCCAACTGGGTTGAGGGTTGTAATCTAACTTGAAAACTAGGACTATTAAATCATATGTCTTAAATCTAAGGAATACAGGATACAACATCTAGAGTAGATAAAGGGCTCAGTATGTTTGGTCAAGGCAGTTAATCAAAGAACATGTTCTTTGGTATTTAAGAAACTTCAGAAAACAATACAAAAGAATATTATGTAGCCTTAAAACAAAAAGGAAATCCTATCACAGGCTACAACACGGATAAATCTTGGGGACATTACACTAAGTGAAATAAATCCATGATTCCACTCATATAAAGTATCTAAAGTAGTCAAAATCCTAGAAATATAAAGTAGAAGTAAAAATGTGGTCTCCAAGAGCTGAAGGTAGGGGAGAGGGGAAATTAAGTTTTAATGGGTATAGAGTTTCTGTTTTGAAAACTGAAAATGTTCTAGAGGTCTGTTGCAAGACAATGTGAATACACTAAACACCACTGAACTGTACATTTAAAAATGATTAAGATGGCAAATTTAATGTTATGTATTTTTTACTACAATTAACTAACTAAATAAATAATATTAGCAAACTGAAAAGAGACCACCAGAATACTATTTTAAAATAAACCAAAAAAAAAAAAAAATGAGATGATATAATTATTTGCTTAGGGGGTATGTGTCAGCTGTGTGAATATTTTTAATTTAATATAGAAATGTGTGTGAGAATCAAAATCTATAGTGTTTATAACTTTTGTTTTAAGAAGATAATTGTAATACAGAAAAGAATGTGGTCTATTGCAACAAGAGGCTGGTCTTCTAATTTCATTTTTTAAAAGTGTAGTGAAATAATTGATTAGAAATGTTAAAGTTGAAATTTTACAAATACAATATTAGAACATTTAAGAGAATTTAAGATTCCACCTTATTAATAAGTTGAACTTATTAGATTTACAAAAATTATTTAGGCACATGGGATGGTTTGTCAGCCTAAAAGCTGGATTATTTAAAATAGGATTCAAATTTATTAAATATACAAATTCCATTTTAAAAACTTGATGGTGTTTAAATATGTAAAACATTAGTCAAAGGCCCTTTTATGTTTATGTGTTTGTTAAAGTTTGGTAGACTGATGAATGAAACACCTGTAAGGTGATTTTAGCTTAAGAAACAACTAGGTTTTGTTGTTGTTGCTGTTGTTTATTTTTTTTTATTGACCTATAGTTGATTTACAATATTGTGTTAGTTTCAGGTGTACGGCAAAGTGATTCAGCTACATATATATTTTTTTCAGATTATTTTCCATTATAGGTTGTTATAAGATACTGAATATAGTTCCCTGTGTTATACAGTAAATCTTTGTTGCTTATCTATTTTATGTATAGTAGTTTGTATCTGTTAATCCCATACTCCTAATCTATCCTCCCACCCTCCCTTTCCCTTTTGGGAACTGTAAGTTTGGTTTCTATGTCAAGAAACAACTAGGTTTTAGATTTATAACTTTAGTAAATCAAAATTAATTATGAACACTAACTTTAAAAGAAATTAAGAAAAAAATCCCATTTATAATGGCATCAAAAAGAATAAAAAATCTAGGAACAATTTAACCAAAGAGGTGAAAGACCTGCATGCTAAAAACTATAAGACATTGATGAAAGAAACTGAAGAAGACACAAATACATAAAAACTGACTCAAATATATTTGATACATTCCATGCTCATGTTTGGAAGAATTAATATTGTTAAAATGTCCATACTACCCAAAGCCATCTACAGATTCAATTCAATCCCTATCAAAATTCCAATGGCATTTTTCACAGAAATAGAAAAATCAATCCTAAAATTTGTGTGGAACCACAAAAGACCCCAAAGAGCTAAAGCAACCTTGAGAAAAAAGAACAAAGCTAGAGGTATCACACTCCGTGATTTCAAACTTTATTACAAAGCTATATTAATCAAGACAGCATGGTACTGGCATAAAAACAGGCACATAGATCAATGAAACAGATAGAGAGTCCAGAAACAAACCCATGCATATATGTGTGGTCAATTAATTTACAACAAAAGAGCCAAGAACATACAAGAGGGAAAGAACAGTCTATTCAATAAATGATGTTGGAAAAACTGGACAGCCCCATGCAAAAATGAAACTGGACCATATCTTACACCATACACAAAAATCAACTCAAAATGGATTAAAGACTTGAGCACAAGACCTGAAACGATAAAACTCTTAGAAGAAAACATAGGTGGTAAGCTCCTTGACATGGGTCGTGGTGATGATTTTTTGGATTTGGCACCAAAAGCAAAGACAACAAAAGCAAAAATAAACAACTGAGACTCCATCAAACTAAAAAGCCATTGCAAAGCAAATACCAACAAAACCATCAACAAGCAAAAATAAACCAAAAAATCTGATTAAAAAATGGGCAGAGGATTTGAATATACATTTTTCTAAAGAAGATATACAGATGGCCAACAGGTATGTGAAAAGGTGCTCATCATCACTAATCATCAGGGAAATGCATATCAAAACCACAATGAGACATCACCTCACATCTGTTAGGATAGCTATCATCAAAAAAACAAGATATAACAAGTGTTGGCAAGGATGTGGAGAAAAGCAATGCTGGTGGGAACATAAATTAGTACAGCCACTATGGAAATATGGAGGTTCCTCAGAAAATTCAAAATAGAACTACAATGTGATCTAGCAATTCCACTTCTGCATATTTATCTGAAGGAAACAAAACATTAACACAAAAAGGTATCTGCCACCCCATGCTCGCTGCAGCATTATTTACAAAGGCCAACATGTGGAAACAACCTAGTGTCCATCAATGGATAAATGGATAAAGAAGATGTGATATACGTATATAGTGGAATACTATTCAGCCATAAAAGAGAATGAAATCTTGCCATTTGCAACAAAATGAATAGACGGTATTATGCTAAGCAAAATAAGTCAGACAGAAAAGACATACTGTATGATGTCAATTATATGTGGAATCTAAAAACAAAATAAAATGAAAACAGAATCATAGATACAAAGAACAAATGAGTGGTTTCTGGGAGGAGGGGGTGGGGGTGAAATAGGTGAAGGCGATTAAGAAGTAAAACTCTCCAGTTATAAAATAAATAAACCACAGGTATGTAAGTAATATACAGCATAAGGAATATGGTCAATGATGTTGTAATAACTCTGTATGGGGACACATAGTTACTAGGCTTATCCTGGAGATCATTTCTTCATATATACAAATGTCAAATCACTATGTAGTAACCTGAAACTAACATGATAGTGTATGACAACTCTATTTCAATTTTTTTAAAAAGTCAAGAAAGTAAGGACATTCCAGTTTTTAAAAAAGCAATGAAACACACAATTAGGCAATAATAGTGACCCTGAAAAATGAATACACTTACAAGCTTAATTAATTTTATGAACAGGTTAAAACCTCATGAAGGAATCATAGACATCTTCATGTCTAGTAATATTTTCTCCTTGGAAGATTTTCCAATTCATTCTTTTTTTCCGACCAGATTCTTAGGAAAGGCTTCTAACCACGTTATTCCCTGAACTCTCCATTTTGGCTCTTCCTGCCTGATGGTACATGTCTGTCTTCTGAACACAGACCCTTGTTACCCAAAGTGTGCTCTGTGGACCAGCAGCTTCTGCACAGCCTGAGAATTTAGCAGAGATGCATAATCTTGGGCAGGATGCATCAGGGGTGGGGAGGGATGGGAGGACGGAACTTACTCTCCAGGGGAGATACGCCAGATACCTAAAAGAAACTATTTTTCTAATACAGGTGGTTATGTGAAACCATCCTTTTTTTGCCTTCTAGGTAAACTGATTACCAAAATTAAACTAAAATTATTACCAATTCTTGTGTTTCAATTCCTTTGGATAACTTGCTGGAAACAGTTAAAATGGTGACTGTGCTAGGTGCCTGGCAGCAAAACCTAGTTGAAAAAATGATTATGAAAGCAGAACAAAGAATCATGTGTTCTCTCTTCCTTCTCTATCCACAAGGGTGCCTCACTAGTGTCAGCTGTTGAGAGAACAGAAGATTTACCAGTGGCATCCCCAAGAACAAGGAAATCAGGGAAGCATGACTGTCCTCTGGGGTTAAGCTGTGAAATCGAGACATCAGAGTGGAGAGATGCAAAATACCCTTAAAGAGATCAAATAGCTTCCAGGCCTCTGAGACTAGACAGTAAGCTGATTAAATATATTAACATATCTAAAGAAAAAATATTTCAGTCTCCAGGAACAGTTGGTCAGCCAAGAAGGCTTAGAAAAGGAGAATTTTAGAGGCAAATTCTAGAGATGTCCATCCAAGCGATCAGGAGGACACCTTGCAACCTGTTTTGCGTGAGATCAAGGAAGAGTTATCTTTACCATCATATGACGGCAATAATTTTTAGCAGGTGTGATGGTGCTGTGGGATCGCCTTGCTTTCTGAGGCAGGCTGCACTACTGAATAAAATGATGGCGGTGTTGGGCTATGGAAGGCTGGAACCACGAAGCACTAAAAATTTTCTCTCTAGCTGACCTTGCTCGGATCCACACTCCCCACATCAGCTGCCAATAAAATCTAGTTTCCCACATGCCAGACTTTCAAGGAGAAAAGGTATGACCAGAAGACTGTAAGCACCTCTCCAGGTGCTGTGTAACAATGAATTAGCATCCTGGCTTTATAGATGATTCCTATGACTTGGGTTAACAGAAGAGAATCCTAGGAGATAGAACTATTTTCTCAGTGTGCTGACAATTGTATTTGTAAGTTTGAACCCTGGTAAGTGCACCAAGATAATGTCACCCCGAAGCTTCTGTAAAGTGGCCAGCCCAACCAGCCAAGCCTCTCCACTCTTCACTGTGTGTATTCAGGGCTTTCCTTTGAAAATTTCCCATCAGCCTGGGCCACAGAGATCACTTCATGATTATTCTCTAAGATGTTTGATTATAAACATGTAATTTTTCTTATTCAGCATCATTATTAATCAAACACATGCAAATAAAGAAAAAAAATAGCGAAGGGAAAATTGCCACAGGGTATAAGCAAAAAGACATTCTATACTGCTGGTGGTGGTATAAATTGGAAAAACACCAAACATCTTAGAAATATGTGTATGCCTCTGACCCAGCAATTCTACTACTAGGAAGTTATCCTTACCTATTAATTATGGATATGAACAAAGATTTAACCACAATGATGTCTTCTAAAGCAGTACATAATAGTTAAAACTTGGAAATCATGTAAATATTCAAGAGTTGAGATCAGTCAAATAAACATCTATAATGCAATAACATACTGACATTTGTTAAATGTTATAGAAGTTCATTTACTGACCAGGAAAGACATTCACAACATATTTGTATTTTCTTCTTTTCACTTAGTTACATTTTATAATTTCTCTTCAACGAACATTTATAATGTATATAGCCTTGGTTTTGAATAAAAATTTGAGAAATCACCCCGGTCTATATAAATAAAGAATAAACTCCAGGGATTGGAAGGAAGATGACACATACACTGGTCCAAGCCCCCTTGCTGCTTGAGTGCAAATTAGCCTCAAAGAGTTATAAATGGTTTATCCAGGGCCACCCAGATGAGTGGTGGCCAAGCCAGTGCTATCACTCAGCTCTGCAGAGTTTTAAGCCCAGATGTGTCCAATCACTCCTAGTGCCTCCAAATTAGAGCAGAACTTTGTCTCTCTCTATGCTACTCAACACCAGCATCTCAGCTCAGAAAGCAAAGGTGTCCCTCTAACTTTGTGTTGAGCCAAAATATTTGAATAAAATTGTTTTTACTGCTCTCTTCTAAGTGTCCTACACACAATGGTAAGAAACCCCAGTTGCAAACTGCATGTCACATGATATTCTAGGATTTCCTGAAGTGTATCATAAAACATCAAACTTCTCTTAAGACATCTCAAAGATGTAGAGAATGGACTTGAAGACACGGGGAGGGGGAAGGGTAAGCTGGGACGAAGTGAGAGAGTGGCATTGACATATATACACTACCAAATGTAAAATAGCTAGCTAGTGGGAAGCAGCTGCATAACACAGGGAGATCAGCTCGGTGCTTTGTGACCACCTAGAGGGGTGGGATAGGGAGGGTGGGAGGGAGGGAGATGCAAGAGGGAGGAGATATGGGGATATATGTATATGCATAGCTGATTCACTTTGTTATACAGCAGAAACTAACACAACACTGTAAGGCAATTATACTCCATTAAAGATGTTAAAAAAAAAAAAAGACATCACAAAATGAATTGGTGAGATGGGGAGGGGAGGGAGGAGAGAAATGACAATGAAAAAAGAAGGTCTACTTTGTAACCCAGACTTACAGTCATTTCTTACTGCGAAAGCTCCTCTACTTTTAATAAGCTTATCATTCTATGTACCAGAAAAGAACATGCTGGCCTCTCAGAAGTTGACTCGGGACTCTGTTGAGCTGCTGCAGGAAGGTTATATCTCTGTTCTCTTCTGTGACCTAAGTTCAATGACTCCCTGACCAATTTCCAAACAGACATTTATTGAAGGACTGTAATGAACATCGCAACATCCAGCCTTGAATCATCTTTCTACAACATCTGCTTTCTCAAGTGACATTCATTTGGAGATTTTTCATAGGACAGAGGGACACAGTTAATGCTTCCCTCCTTACACAGGCCAAGAAAGCAGCAGTGAATGAAAGGGAATGATCCGAGATGCCCCATCTCCCCAGGCCTCTGTTTCAGCCTCCCTTAAATGCAAACCAACACTGCAAAAAATAAATGAACCTCCAAGAGATGCAAGTCTTACTTACGGACACACATTTCCCTGCTCTCATAAAATCCAGGACAACACTGGGATTTGCGCCTATACATAGTTTTTTCTCCATGTCGATAGGCTGTCCGATAACTGATTCTACAGAAAGGGGAAAAATCACATTGTTACTTTTTTGGACCTGCAATTTGATTAGAAATCAAGACTTTATATTTTAATACAAAAAGCTATTAAATACAATAAAGGTATAAAAAGCAAAGTACTCCAAAATAATTAAGAAGAAACATGGGATATATGTTTTGACCAATACTATGCTAACTCACTAATTTGCTAAGAATATACTGATTGTCCATTTAAGCCAACCTACACTTTATTTCAAGGAATCAAGTTTCATGACTTCCCTACTTCACTTATCTCGAGATATCTCATATCAGACTCCTTCCCAGTTTGCCAAACACATAAATACATCTGAGCTTCCATTACCTGTGCCGCGTGCATTTAAACCAGTTCAGAATGTCAGTGCAGCTAGTGTAGTAAATTTGATCAAAGGGATGTGGGTATGACTCTTGCACAGTCACGGAGTAGCTGAAAAGAAGAGGAAAGAGAAGGAATCAGTATTTCTCTTTCTTACATTACTGATAGGCTACGTACCAAAAAACAGTCATTGGCTAAATTATCTCCACTTGCAACTCCACACTGACCTTTAACAGAGAATCTTCAGGTTTTTTCAGGTTTCTATTTGTACTAGAACCCTAAAAGATCCAACATTAATAATATATTTTAAAGACAAGAGTTCATGCTATACATTTCAAAAAAAATCTCATTTACTATTCACCCAAAACTCTGATATTCCTAAATTTAAAAACGTATCACCACATATTTTTCTGTATTTAATCCCATCCCCTCCCCCAGAGTCCAGGGATATCAAGACCTTTCACAAATTGTTTTCAATCTAGGCCTCATGCAAATAATAATGGTAATCAGCAAAAAAGACAATCCAAGTACATTTTGCTACTGATTTTGGAAAATCAGAAAGACTATATTTCTCTGATTGGAACTTGTAATAATTTTCTTTCTTGTGCCTGCCCTACTTCTTAGGCAATGGAAGAATATATACAACCTCTACATAGAAGCTACAAAGAAGTCTTTAAACCTAATTCTAAACATATGGCTGAGACAGTTAGCCTGAAATAATCATACGAACAACCTGCTGCTACTTAAACAGTCTGTTTTCCAACATATTTTCACTAACAACTTCTTGTTAGAGTAAAAGCATGCACTCCTATGGGCCTAAGAATGTGGCTGAAAAACACCCATGAAATATAAAGAATATTCAATGTTCAATCCTATATTTCTTCATTTCAAAGCAATCTATTACATGCTCAAGAGCTCAGATTTCTTGCCTATAGGAAAATCTGGAGAATCTTCTTTTCAAAACAATTTATTCTATTTTCTTTAACAGTCTCTTAAAGATTTCCACTAAAATCTTTAATTCATGCTAACAACAATGACAACAAGGACAAAATGGGCCTCAATCATGGACTCACTTGGTGTAGATCAATAGCCCAAGTTCATTAATAGGAACTATCAACTACAGAAGGTACGGAAGGAATGAGGTTAAAATTTCAGCCTGAAGAATTCAGGTTAGATAGAGAGCAGAAACTTCTAATTTGAAAAGCTAAGCAGCATTGGCCTCACAAACAGACTGATTTCTTTCTCCAAGTGGTCTCTCTCAGTCATTATGAGACATCCATGAATTAATCATACTATTCATACTGTTTGTACTTGATTCTTTGGGACATTGCAACTTGATTTCTCAGTAAATTTAGGGGTCCTCCACAAACCTGAGGCAGATGCAATAGGTCCTCGTGAAAAGATCACTGGATTAGAAGAAGGCAGGGTTACCATCCTGATCTGACACTGAGCACCTGGCTGACCTTCAGCAGGTAACCTCACTTCCCTGGGTTTTGACAATCACATCGTAAAACCAGGGGTTCAGGGATGTTCTTGGAGATCCCTTCTTACTTGGCATTCTGCATTTCTAACATACATTTCAGATGATTACTTCCTTCTACTCCAGCAGACAACACCTGCAGGAACAGGTTCAGACGAGCATCGAGTATGCCATTGCCTACATCTCGGATATAACTCCTTTGGGGTAAAGCGAGAGGCCTGCGTTAAAATATAAATGTTCTTGTAATGAAATATCACATGAAGCTATTCAGATTTTCTTCAGACCCCTAGCAGTGTCCTGAGGTTCAGGTTGTTGCAATTTCTAAGACTTCCTCGCCAATTCTTTTCCCTCCCTATCCAGCAGCTTGTAAAGGCCTGCAGCATTATTTCTCCATTCCATTTCTAGTGGAGAGCAAAGCGAATGAATGTCCTCTGTGTGTGGAACTGCCATCTAGGCAGTCCTACATTCCCATGAGCAAAACAGAACAACTTTCCACATGTGCTATGGGAATGAAAAAGAAACCACCCTAAATTAATGCTGCTTGGGTGAAAAAATGTAATCTACCAGGCTCTATAGTACTAATTTAGCTGAACTAAATTGGTTTGTTAGAACTAGGCCTGATGCAGTATTCCCACAAAATTTCACAGGCCATGTTAAGTGTTAAGATCTGAATGCCTTGGAGAGCAAAAGTGATAATCAACTAAGGGACCCTGGCCAAACACACGCCATTGGATGTGATGGGGGAGCTGACTCCACAAGCAAACGTGAAAAGTGTTTTCACTAATTTCTAGCAGCCTGGAAGGTTTCTTCAGTAAGAGAAAATGTTAAAGTACATGAGTTTCCTCTTCTGGACATTTGCTGCTCACCAATAGCTTAATTTGCAGGATGCTTCTCTGCTTTTAGGATATAAAAAAGCTCTTCTCTATAAAAGGATAATCAAACCATTAAGGATTCCAATTCAACAAATGTTTATTGAATAAATTCTATGCAATTCCTGCCCTCAAACTGCTCTCAAGAGAGGCCAGCATGTAAATGCTAAAAATAACCTGCTCTTACTTTAATAGAGAAATATATAGAGTTTGGGGAAAATCGAAGTGTAAAATTCACTATGGTTGAGCATTTCTCTTCAGTCTTGACGCTTCTCATTAGAATTATTCAGTCTCAAACTCAATGAAGAACAGACCGAATATAAATTACTTTTCACATTGATCAGCTACTGAGGCTTCCACTTAAGTTTACGGGAGAAGGGTTCTAAGCCTTTTCAACCCAAATTTCTTTTCTGTTCTTTTTCATACACTCTTCTTCTTTTCTAAACAATCTCTCTTTTTTACTTTTCATTTTTAATGATATTATAATCACACTAGAAAATTTGGAAAACAAATTTTTAAGAAGAGAGGGAGAGAATTGTATAACTCTTACCTAACCACACATAGCATTTTGCTGTACTTCTTTTACCATCCCTAGGGTTTTTAGTTTTTATAGTTTTGTTTTTTTGTTTTTATATTTTCATACTCATGCTATATACATAATTTTAAACCTACTTTTTAAATTTAAGACTATTATAAGTATTTTTCCATGTTAGTAAATAGTTTTCAAATTATGACTACCAAATACTCACGACTACACCTAATTTGCTCAATACCCACCTATCATTAGACAATTAAGTTGTTGTCACTTTTCAAGGGGCCACTTGCTGGAAGCTGTGCGCCCGCATCATGAAGGGAAATGTCTCTGAGAACTGGATGACTTCCTCTGGTCCTTAGGGCTGCTGTTTGAACTTAATTAGTACCTCTTGATAGTCCACACCTCCCTGTTCATCCACAGCTGCTCTTAAAGTCACAGAATGGGAAGCAACCTTCTCGATTGTCTAGTCCAATCCCATTTTCATCACAAATAAGCCACACCAAGCTCCCAGTGCTAGTGGTCAGTCTAGAGCCGGTACTAACACCAAGACTCCCAGACAGCATCCTGTACCTCTGTCCCCTCTCAGATGTAGAATATTGAAAGCTTCTAAAGCAGACAGTGAGTGGCAAACTGTGGTATAAAAGGAATCTGGTCCCAATTCTACACTATTTTCAGCATCAAGATGCAAAACCCTTTATCTCCTGCTTGTTTGTTTAATCTTCTCAAACACACTGAAAACATATCATCACTGTGATTTTAAACTATTAAGTATTGTCCAGGGAGGAACTCCAACAAGATTTAATTTAAGGTCAAAGAACAGGCGGGAAAAGCCATCATCACTTGGACACATTCCAAAGTGGTTAATTACATTTCATCTGCCTAAATTATCTTGTTACTTTAATCAAATATGGTAATAATTATCATTTCTTATCTCTGCTCGCTTCAGGAATGCAGCTTCAATTGTTACCACTCCTGTGTCCCACCCCCAAGGGGTTGGGCAGAGAATGGCTTCTCTTCATTTGTGCCTTCTTTAGAAGAAACCCCATTAGATGGAAATACTTAAACTCACACAACAGGGAAAGGAGATGGGGAGAAGGAACAGATGATTCATGGAGTTATTCATTTTCCAAAAGGATGCTGTGCAGAATTCCTTTAATAACAAGCATCCCTTGTGTATTTTAAATGATTTAATTTTCCTTCATTTCCTTTCATGTACAGCTTCTAAGAATCACAATTGCTGCGTTAAAATGAGGCATACTTTTATTTGAAAATAAATGATTCAGTAGGTCTGGGGAGGGACCTGAGAGTCTGCATTTCCAACAAGCTCCCAGCTGAGGTTCCTGCCGCTGCAGCTCCACAGACCACACTGAGAAGCAAGGCTGCAGGTGATTCCGTGGCTTGGAACCATTGGTGACAGGTGGGTTTTAGTGTAAGGAAAACCTAAAATGAGCACTACTTGGCCCTACCACCAGGAATTTTGTCCTTGAAGCTGATCTTCCTCTCCCTGTTTCAATTCAAGCTCATTTCAGTTTTTGAAAATACAGGAGAACCTGTCAGCTGCACCTTTATTTGATCATTTTAATTTATACTCCTTTTCTCCATTCTTGCCAAAACAATTCCACTTTTTTTTTAACCTTTCTTCAAAGAATCATTATCTAGCCTTATAACAGAAAATTTATCAATAAGAAGATTGCAGCTGTCAATTTTTCTTTCTAGCAGTTTATAGGAAAAATATAGAGAGGAAAAAAATCTCCATCATTTTCCTATTTTTCCACACTGAATTTCTTCCCCATTAGTGAGTATTTTAGCGGTTACTCTAATCACCTGTACAACAGTGGAATTATATTAGGTTTAGAGATTAATGTGCCCCTTCTCTATCTCTCCCCCCCTCCCCACCCCCACTACTGATGTCCATATTTAGTCATTTCCTTTCCTACCAGAAGGTGAGTTTACTCCTCAACAATTATTCACTGAGCACATGCCATATGCAAGGCAGTGTTTTAGACATTGGGAATTTAAAATGGTGAACAGAACAATGCAATTATGTGTTGGTAAGTATGGTTAAATATTGAGCAAGAAATCAGGACAAAATGTGTACATCTGAGTGGGTGCTGGATTACTTGAAGTCTTGGATTCTTTTCTCTTTGTAGCCTTTCCCTCGGAGAGCTCATCTGTTCTCTCATCATGCTGGAGACTCCCAAATCTATATTCCCAAACACTTTCAGGCCCATATTTCTCTTTTTTTTTTTACATTCATCCAGCACTTTTTATTTTACAAAACATCGTTCATACATTATTTGATGCAAGTTTCACAATAAATCTTTGAATTGGATGATGTTAAGAGACTCATCCAAGATCATTGGACTTCTTAAGTGAAAAAAACAGGGCTAAGCCAATAATCTTTCTTATATTTCATAAGGCCTTTTTGTCCATGACGATTATAAGATAGGACAATGTCAAAACAAACTGGGGGTGGGAGGAAGGCTTCCCTGGTGGCGCAGTGGTTAAGAATCAGCCTGCCAATGCAGCGGACACAGGTTCGAGACCTGGTCTGGGAAGATCCCACATGCCGCGGAGCAACTAAGCCCGTGCGCCACAACTACTGAGCCTGCGCTCTAGAGCCCTCGAGCCACAACTACTGAAGGCTGCGCGCCGAAAGCCTGTGCTCTGCAACAAAAGAAGCCACAGCAATGAGAAGCCCTCGCACCGCAACGAAGAGTAGCCCCTGCTCGCGGCAACTAGAGAAAGCCCGCGTGCAGCAACGAAGACCCAACACAGCCAATAAATAAAAAAAAAACAACAACAAACAACACTGGGGGAAATATCTTTTTAATGTTTTGTTTAAATGAAAAGTTAAACATTCATCCAGGCCCATATTTCAAACTGATCATATCAATACAACATGATAAAACCACAATAATCTCTTCCCTGTCAAATCACCTCTCTTCTTTTTATTTTTCCATATGCGCAATGACACCTCCACTCTTTCACAGCAGGTTCTAAATCTCAGCCTTTTCTGCCTCTTTCACATCCATAGTTAATGTATTACCAAGATCTCTCGATTCTTATCTCACAGTACCTAACAAATTTGATTTTTCCTCCCATTCCAAAGCTATCATCCTCCAAGAAGTTCAACCACCAATGGACTCTCCCTCTTCTAAATTTGATATGTTCTTATTCATGTATTCATCAATTCATTTTTATTACTTTAATCATATTTATTATGTACTTTATTGGTGAAATGTTTTATGAGTGGTTCTGTGAAAATTATAAAGATAATTAATAGGAGGTCCCTTCCCTTAAATTCTATATAACATAGTGAATAGCACAAATATATAGAACTTTATTACACATACATATTTCCTCTACAGCTTAAAGTTTCATAAGGCTACATAACTCTATTGATCGATCAGGAAAATATGTTTTTGTTACCCTGAATGTAATACTGCCAATGGAGATGGGGACGAGCCCTCACCGAAAAATAACGCTATGAGTGAGGAACCAGTGTGCCCCTAGAATAATACAGCTGCTGTGCTTGAAAGACTCTGAGCTTTCTGCATCCTACCAGTGGGTGACACAGCGATTAGAATGTTTACTCTGTGGTGTACTCATCATGATGCTGAGGGTGACAGGAAAAAGAGACCAAGAGTTTGATGTCATTGAACTTACAGCTATTACAAATATGTATTAATCTCTAGTACTTGACACCTTCTATTTGCTTGAAAAACTTGCAAGTGCAATGTTAATTTTGGATAAAGATACACACTTTCCTAGGAATGCAAGTAGCACGTGAGAGCAAGTAAACTGCATTTGACTGCACTGCAGTATGACTAAATGGTTTGTGCTGTTTCTGTGTTCCAAAAGGGACTATAAGATGACCTATTATTTTGTACTTCCTCTGTATTTCCTACTGCAAATCACCCAGATCTGGATACTACATCATCTGCTTTCATATAATCTATTCAATCTTGCCCTCCTCAATCCTGTACTGACTCTAGTTTTACTGCGCACAGCCCTTAGTGGTCTGCATGGCACTGGTTTCAAACTACCTTCCATCCTAGAACCCCACCTAATCACTGCCATCTACTCGTCTTATTCAGGTCTTCAAAGACATCTCAGGGGACAATACTTCCATGCAGCCTTGCCAGTTCCTCCAGAAATCATGTCTCCCTTTCAGGCCACCTACTGCACAATTTTTTATGCCATTCATTTCAACACTCTAGGATATTATTCCACACTGTCTTCCACTGCTCGCTCATTGGTTCCCATGCATAAGTCCAGTTCCACCAAATTATTGCAAATAGATACAGAGCAGGGAGAAGACCTTAGGGAGGTCATTTTAATCGATCTATTAATGTTTTCCTTGGTCTTACAACTGCACCTGTGTTAGAATCAGTATATCAAGTTTTCTTCACATAATATATATTCTCTAAGACCAAGGTGAATTATACCATCTAATTATTACATATAACGAATGATTTTTACATAAAAGTAATTTTATAATCTCTTCTCAAATTCTAATTTTATATATCGTACTGATAATGATAGTATATAAAGGAATCTATCAGAAATTATTTCTCAGACTACTTTCAAAACCATTACCTTTCCCAGTGGCTACACACATTAGGGTCTTCAAGGTTCAGAGATGATGCTGTCCTGATCCAGTGGCATAACAGTATACAGATAAAGCCCAGGCATGAGTTCAAAGAAATAACCATTGTTTCTGAAGAACAGCCTACAAGAAAAAAAATCCAAATTAAAGATGCGTTAAAATGACCCAAACAGAATTCTTCTGAGTACATCAACTATTCAGTACCAGTTGTTACTAGGGCTGAAACATGCATAACGAGTCTTGGATTTAAGATGGGTCACCAGCTTTCATGGTCCAGGAGAGAGAGATACTTCTTATGTTGTCAGGATGGCCACCATTTTGTAAATTACTAAAAACTGCAAATCATCATTAATTGCCACCATAACAAAAGACCTTCTCATCCATGCCAGCCAACATTAAAGGAATCTACCCAAACAGCTCAGAGCAATACAGTCTTCCAGATTCTCTCACCAGGCATATTTCCCTTCTGGAAGAAGAGGGCACACAGAGGAATCTGGCCTCATTTGTCCTAGAGGATAAATAATGAAACAGAAGCTCCATTGACTCAAGAGAGAGGCACCTCAGGCTTAAACTGAGAGTCATTCAATAATTCATTCAATGTACACTGAATGCCCACTCTATCCTAGGCACCGTGCAAACACTGGACATAAAACACAGATCTAGTTCCTGTCCCAGCCCATCAAGATCTTTATAATTTAATAATCGTGATTTACATTTCTTATATTTAGTGCTTCTGTCTCCCCATCTGCTGAACAGAGACAAAACCAGCTGTTTTATAGAGGTTTCTACATAGGTGTATAGAAAAAAGTGTAAAGGTGTTTGGCGGTCAGTGTTAGAAAAAATGAACCTGGTATTACTATTGAGAGGAAGAAAGACCAAAAAGGAAAAACAATTAGCAACATATCTTCAGAAGAGTTAGGCCTGCAAAGGAGACAGAAGAAGAGGGAGGAGATGTTCCAGACAGAGGGAACGGAGGTGAGGGAAGGTCAGGCACACTTAGGGAGCTCAAACTAGCTCAGCTGGAGAAAGATATGGGGCATATCACCATGGGTTTTATAAGACATTGCAAAGTATGTGAACCTCATCCGAGGACTACAGAGAGCTAGGAAAGGCTACAGGGTGACATTCGAAAGATCACTGGCTTCAGGGGGTGAGGAACCTGCAGGAGGAGACTATTAGAGGGAGGTCAGGTGAGACACGACTGCAAGTGAAATAAGGAAGTAACACTGGGGGTGCAGGGAACTGAGTGACTCTGGGAGTTTTTCAGGAGGTGAAATAGACAGGACTTGGTGATTGATGTGGGAGTAAGAGCGAGGAGGGATGCCTGATAAGGCCCCTTGGGTGGAGGGTGAGCCCCTCATGGAGATGGAAGCACAGAAGCCCTCCTCCTGGGAGGCAAGGGAGGGCAGGGGTGTGGGGAACTTGGCCCTTAGTAAGGAGGAAAAGTTTGTCACACTATATAAAATGATTTTATATAATCATTATAAAAATGGACATAGAAATAGCTGATCCAGGATTTCCCTGGCGGTCCAGTGGTTAAGACTCATCGCTTCCAATGCAAGAGATGCGGGTTCAATCCCTGGTCAGGGAACTAAGATCCCACATGCCGCGAGGCCAAAAAAAAAAAAAAAAAGATCCATTTACTAATTAAAAAGAAAACAAGCATTAGCCTGCCTGTTGGTAAACTAGTGAAACTAGTAACAACTGGTCAGATTATGGAACTAAGCAGTTATTTTCTGGGTGAGAGCTGGCATTTTGAGAAGTTGTACTAACTTTCCACACCATGAGGTTACCAGTTTTTGGTATCTGGGAACCAAATTCATTGAATAATAATCTTGTGGTTTTAAAAGGTAAGTTTATCTTAAAACAAACAAATAATAAACAACAATATGGGCAAACACCTAACCTTAGGAAATAGTTTATCCTTCAGATTCCAGACAATAGATTAAATGAGGAAGTATTAAGTTCTTTAAAATCAAGATTGTTATAAGCACAAGTATATTAAGTATATTATGACAAGTTACCTACCTCTAAATCCACAAAGGCTAAAACAAAAGAAAATGTTTGATTTGGAATAAGGAATAAACGCCATGGATTTGTAGGATAATTAAAAGATAGTGTAAGCCACTATGAGAGGTAGTGAAATCTTTAAGAGGGAGATTTCAATCATCATGAAATAATTCCAACATATAAAGCATAAATGAGTAGCCAAAATATTGCTTATAAATTAATTCAAATTACTGATGTTTCTCACAGGCTAACCATCATGAAGTTGTAAGATCTGAAGCTTAACATTATATAATTAAAGAAGCTATGCTACTTAACAGAAATAAATACAACGTAATGATGATGATGATGATGATAAACAGTAACAGCTAACATTTCCTGACCTATTACTCTGTGCCAGGCACAGTGCTGAACCTTTTACGTGAATTACCTATTTAATCTGCAGAGTAACTTACGTAGGTATTTTTATCATTCCCATTTCACAGTTAAGGACATGTAATATACTGTGATGGTTTCCTCATCCATCAAAAAAAGTAAACCTTTTATATTTTGGTTGTAACAAATAAGCATGGCAAATATCTCTCTGTCTCATTGCCTTATCTATGTCAGGTAAGTGTTCTGTTTCAATGAAGTGTGAAATATGTATCTTAACTTTCATTCTTTCCTAAAGACAAAACAAGAGCTGGTCAGCAGTAATCTGCCAACTACTCACAAACAATTACCCCAAATTGGAAAGTTTATATCCTGAGTGACCAACTCAGACTCAAACCATCCATTTCCCAATTAGAAATGTTTAGTCTGTAAAGTTGGAAATTGCTGGAAGCAATGAATCAAACTGCCAAGAAAAAGGATGAGGCTGTGTTCTCTCTCTTTTTTTTTAAAATAAATTTATTTATTTATTTTATTTTTGGTTGCGTTGGGTCTTCGTTGCTGCCTGCGGGCTTTCTCTGGTTGCAGCCAGTGGGGGCTACTCTTCGTTGCGGTGCTCGGGCTTCTCACTGAGGTGGCTTTGCTTGTTGCGGAGCACAGGCTCTAGGTTCGTGGGCTTCAGTAGTTGCAGCACGCAGGCTCAGTAGTTGTGGCTCATGGGCTTAGTTGCTCCGCGGCATGTGGGATCTTCCCGGACCACGGCTCGAACCCGTGTCCCCTGCATTGGCAGGCGGATTCTTAACCACTGAGTCACCAGGGAAGTCCCTGTGTTCTCTTTTAATGTAAAAATTTTAGCATTAATTTGGTATCTCTTTTTGTTTTGCACTTGATGCATGGCCCTGTGAAGGGTTTAACCTCACGAAGGGGATGGCAGAAAAAAAAGAAAAAGCAGAATTTGGTCACCTCCTTATTGCTTCTGAAATTCAGCATACAGAAAAATCAAACTGCACTGCAAAGTTGCCGGCGGCATTCATGGAAGGGAAAATATCAGTACATTTAAATTTGTATATATGCCACTCGGTCTCTTATTCCCAAAGCATTTTCCAAATCAAAATTAGAAAATTAACTGAGTTCTAGAATAATCTACATTAAAGTATAAAATGTTCAAAGCAAAAAGAATTGCTAAATCAAGAAGAAGGGATCGTGCAAACTCACATGAATTGATTAAAACCATTTGAGAAAATAATTCATATGTTATATTGATACATGGTAGGGGGAGAAGACATTTCACAAATGTGCCAATGAGCTGTAAAGGAGTATAGAAATGCAACATTTCCCTATATTCAGAAACATGGGTGGTCCTTCCTTTTGTTTGTCTTGTCACTGATAGGCAATCAAAACAAGTGGGTAAGGCATTTCATATAACTTTTCCCTTTTTGATTTGTTTTCTTCTATAGGTTTTGATGAGTAAATGTGTGTACTTTTTTCCTTTGTGTCTGTCCTGGAGGAAAAAACTTCAATAAACATTTTTCTTCCTCATTTCTCTTTTAAGCTGTGCCATCTTGTCTGACACTATAATCTTAGAGCGCAAATGAAAACAAAATACAATCTTTAAAAAATAGCATTATTTCAACTGAAAAAAAAAGGCAACACAGTGGTGATATGCTTCCTTGAAACAGACATTTTGAAAATATTCAAAACTCTAAATTGGATATTGAGCTACCCCTACCCACCCAGTCTTTGCCTTCAAATAATTTTCCTCATGGTTACGTTCAACAAAATTTTAAATGTAAAAAAATAAAGAGACATTTGCATGAACCCCCTAGTGCCAAACTTGATTGCATTCCATATCATTCACTTAATTATTATGGAAAAATCAAAACAGAAAATCAGTAGAACTGATTAGCATTGCTAAAGTGCTCCTATTAGAAAGAGGAAACACAGCAGGCAGAGTTAACTCTTACCGCCTACTGGGAAGGCAGGCTTTGCTTGTTCTACTACAAAAACCTCAATAAACAATCAGGTTGAATAAAATCCTTACAATGGATGAGTCCGCGTTGTGATGACAGGGAGTAGTTTCTTTATCAGTGTGTTAGGGAGAAATAAATAATGGGGCGTTGACTTGCTAATTTATTTTTGCAACAACAGAAGGATAAATGATTCCAGACAATTCTTTCTGGCTCTAAAATCTATTTCCTTACTAGAATCATTAAGTGCACACATAGAAATAACTTGGATGCCCTTACCCATTGTTTTTTCAAGCTCACTACTCTAAAATCCTCTCACAGTTCTCTCGATGAAAAGTGATTTATTGCTTAAGAACAGCCACATTCTCACAATTTCCCCCCTGGATACCAAGAGTCACCTAGTCTACTGATCACTCTATCACGTTACCTATAAAGGATGTACTAGCTTTACCTTGAATCACTCAGAAAGGCTGCCCAGATGTGCTGTATGCTTCCTGGAGCTCTGAACCTGTGAATAGAGTATCAAAGGTCCAGCTTCAGGGTAGTCAAGATGTCAAAAGAGTAACGCTTGCTGGTTGCCCCAAGAACAACCTCAGACGAGGACTTCCATGGGAAATACTACTTCACCGATAAAAGGAATCCCTGAGGCACTGTCCTGATTTCTATTTTCACCACCCAAAGCTAGTTATTCTAATAGCGTATTAATTTACGCAAGCATAACTACACATTGGAAGCAGTACAATGCTATCTATTTTCATCTGGGGATCCTCACATCATTTTGCTAACATCAAATACCACAACCAAGATATGCTTCTAAGTCAAACTAAATCATGTTGTAATGGCAGCCCCCCAGCATTCCTTGGAAGCTTCTAATAATAAAAGTTAAATGAGTGTGGCTATAAACATTTAAAAAAAGAAAAATATTCTCAAATCCTATTTTATAAACTTATAAGGATTTTATAAACACCAAAAAAAATCCCAACACATTAGCACGAAGTGGGTGTTTAATATCAGTTCTGGCATTCACTGAGCACTTCACATCAAGCAAAAACTGGGCAAACCCCTGAGGCTGCCAGGCACTGAGATACCCTGAGGGGCTCACACCACACGGAGAACGGCCACAACCGTTGGCCATCTCAACGCAGCAGGATGCAGCCACAATTAAGGATTAAGACTGAAAGAGCTGCTGGGGTAACATAGAGGTACAGCCTCACCTACTTAACCAGCCGCCCCACAGGTGTAATCTAGGTGGCATTAAGGGAGAGTTTTGGGGAGGCCATGGTCACCCGCTCATCATCAACTTTGGAAAGTACTCTACAACATCCCTGTAAATCCATCTCCTACAACATATGGAAAAAAGTCCACAAACAGTACTCACTGAGGATCTAAGTGCAAGCAACTGTGGGGAGTATTATGACTTATAAAGCATGGTCTCTAGCTTCAGTAGTTCAAAATCTACTAGGGAGGAAGATTATAAATAAAATATAATTATTTGTCAAATGACTCAATGTAGAAAGAATTGCCAGAGTTTTAAGAAGATAGAAAAATCGATGTGAGCAGTGAAGGCTCATGAAAGAGGTCAAACTTGAAAAGAAAGTTTTCAAAAGGAGAAAAACTAGAAATCACTGAGTGCCTACCTCATACCTTGCACCTCACATGCATAATCTCATTGGCTGAGATTAAATGTTTCACTTGAAATCAATTAAAACAGAGCAGTGATTCGAACATGGCTGGCTGATGACTGCAACATCTGCGATCTGCCCTCAGCATCACATCAGGATTAAAGGAAGCCTTTGGGTAAATGAATATAATGGGGAAGGGCCACGAGGCAGAGAGAAAAGTGTGAGTCAAGCCCTGAGAGTGGAGAGCAGGAGGTCTTGTAAGGAATCATGAGAAGCAGTTCTAGAAAGGAAGGTAGAGCTTCTTGATGAAGGGTCTGGAGCCCCAAGCTAAGGAGTTCAGATGGTTTTATTCTGTCTGCAGTGGAATACACTTAAGTCTATGAGCAGGGTGCATTATTTGATGAAAGAGGTGTTTTGAAGATTAACACAGAGTAGGTGTTCAAAATCCAACCAAAGGATTGCCTCCTGGTGGCAAAGAAAGTGAGTGGAGGTTAGTGTCTTCGGGTGTGACGTGGGCTCGCCTGCCCCAGGGTGGTAGCCTCAGGAATGGGAAGTATGTGAGAAAACAATGAAAGAAAGAATTGGCAGGATTGGGAGACATACTAGAAAATAGGGTTGATATCTGGGACGGCTGTTTGGGGTTTAAACCATTCTCAATCCCAGTTATATTTTCTTGGTTCAGTCTATTTTTATCTCCTACTGGGAAAACAATACATCTCTTCTTTATTAGAAAAAGACTTCAAACTTCAAAACTTCAAACACTACTTCTCATTCCAGAATTCAGTAAATAAAATTATATTTATTTTCCTAAACTCTCACAATTTAATATTCCTCAGTAATATTCCTACCTATTCTTCCCAACATGAAGATCTCTAATTTTTTTGGCCCATCCAACAACAACAACAAAAAAGCCCTTTATCCCTTTTATAAGATACACTCCTTCTTTCCCTTTTTCAACAGCTATGATTTGGCAGCACTAATTATACCCTATTGTTGTAGCCAGTCTCCCAGATGGCCTCTGATGAATTCTGTCTTGTGTAAACCCTTCTCACAATGAATAGACCTATGTAACCAATAGGATATTGCAAAACTGACAGAGTATAACTTCCAAACCTAGGTCATCAAAGGCGTTGCAGTTTCCATCTTGCTTTTTGGATCACCATTCTGCAGGAAGCCAGCTGCCATGTCATTAAGACACTCAAGCAGCCCTGTAGAGAGATGGACATAGTGAGGAACTGAGGCCTCCTGCCAACAGCCATGTGAGTGGATCCTCCAGCCCCTGTCAAACCTTCAGAAGACGGTAGTCCCTGCTGAAATACCGGCTACAACCTCATGAGACCCTGAGCCAGACCCACCAACTAAGCTTCTCCCAAATTCCTGACCCACATAAACTGTGAGATAATAAATGTTTGTTGTTTTAAGCCACTAAGTTTTGAGGTAATTTGTTACACAGCAATAGATATCCAATATGCCTATATTTCAATATGTCTATACCAAAAATATTTTGACTTCCAAAATAGCTCTCAAAAATGCCCGCCATTTAGTTGGTATCTTCAGTATCAGTTGTACACAAAAGAAACCACCTGCAGTGCTTCTGAAATCTTTTCTCTACATTAGAACTCCTGGCAAGAGCCCATCAACTTCTAATTGCACTTTGACTTATTGCATCCCTAGAGGCATGACCTCACAATACCTGTGTTTTAAGGTGCATCTGCTGCTTTTCCACACAAAGCACTGTCCCAAATTATCCTGCCATTTATCCTTAACCATCTAACATCTGACTATCCAGAAGAGTTGATCTGCTTCACAACTTGGAGAGTTCATCACGTGCTCTGTGCAATGTCATTTGTAAAATATTAAATGAATGGATTCTAGACTTTTCCATAAGTTAATTTTTCATCTACAAATACATGTTCCTTTATTCCTAGTCTTCTGTGATTATCTTTGATTAGATGGCATATAAAATTTAATTATTTCATTTTGTTAACTCTTTATTTTAAAACAGTTTCAAATAGATTTGAAAGCTACAAAAATAGAACAAAGAGTGCCCTTCACCCTGACTCACTAGTTGCTAACACTCTGCCACATTTACTTTATCACTCTCTATCTACATACACATATATAGGCAATATATATACATACTCTTTAACCATTTGAGAGTAATTTGTACATATGCAAATACTTCTAAATACTTCAATTTACATTTTCTAAAAAGAAGAACATTCACCTATATATAACCCAACTGTCTGAGGAAATTTAACACTGATGCTAAACTACCATCTAACCTATAGACCTAATTCAAATTTCATCAACTGTCCTAATAATGTAATTATTTTAACAATGTTTCACATAGACATTGTTCAAAGCCTTTGCTGAAGAACAAACATTTGTTTTCTCAATCAGCAGACATTGGTCAGGGACATTTCTGCCCTCCAAGAGTTTCTAATCTAATGTGAGAGCTGTATCATGTGCATAGTAATAACAAGGCAATAAAAATTATGATTAGGGTCAAAAGAGGTTACAAAATAAGTATGGAAGTTAAGAAAGTATTTCCAGCTGGAGAGTCGGGATAAGAGCATATTGAGGGCTGTGCTGGGAAGATGGAGCAGGGCAGGTTGCACCCAAAGGAACGAATAGGAGCAAAAGCAAGAGAAAGCAGCTTCCCAGAGGGAAAAGCAAATGGGCAAGGCTGTCTGGAGCACAGAGTAGAAAATCAAGTGAGTAGAAAAGGAATTTTAGAGCCAGGTCAGGAATGGCATTGAATATCACGGTTTAAGATTTACTCAAGGTAAAATATCCAAACACTTCATGAGACCTCAGGCAGTCCAGGAATAAATGTGCATAAGAAAAATGAACTAGAAAATAGAACTTGATCAGCCCAGAAAGAAAGGGAGACTATTGTTTTTTGTTTTCTTTCAACCAACAATACTAATTAAAGAAGCTGGACATTTCAGGTTTGACCAATCCCCTGACACAGTACAAGCAGGAAAAAATCCAACGGAAACAGAATGAATGACAAAATAAGGCAATTTCCTTTAGAAAGGAAAAGTCAAATTAAAGGGTAAGAGGAGAAAATATCAGTAGAATTCTCTGATGTGCAGCAGGATACTTTGAGTGTCATCAGCATCTTAGGTTTTTCCTTGCACACAGGGCTGGGGGGAGGACAGAACGATAACAGGAAGCCTAAGTATTTGCACGGTCCCTCTCCTCTCAGGCAGGTCCGTTTCAATGGTGCATGCTGCTATAGTAGGAAAGATGACGACGTTCATCTGCCCCCATCACTGGCATGACAAGGGGAACCTGCTCGTCCAACTCTAGGTCATTGTGTTAACCCTCAATTCCTGAGACACTCACCATTAGGCACAGCTGAGCAATCCAAGTCAAGCCTTACTTTCCTCAAAGATAATTTCTTAGAGAAGACAACAGAGGAACACAAACCCCATGAGGAAAAGAATTTCTATGGAACCAAGATTTTAGAAAAGTCTCCTGTCAGTTGCATCTATCTAGATTCTATTAAGGCAAACACACACACACACACACACATGTGTCTTACACACATACCACTCCTCTATTTTTAATACTTCATAACAGGCCATATAATTGAAGTTTTTAACATTCATTTCGCTCCCCCAAATTTTCCAGAGCACTACACATATCCTGGGTTCCACAGAGCGTTTGTGCTAAAAAATAGAACAGAAAGTTATAGTTTATGGTTTCATGGAATCCAGTCAAAATCCTTTCATTTTATGAACGGAATAACTGAAGGCCCAAGTTAGGATGACCTGACCATGATCACGGAGCTAGTCTGTGGGTAGTCTGAGAGTAGATCACAGAACTCAGGTTTCTTAACTCTAGTCAAATTATTAATACCGCTCCATCAGGTATAACAGTCATAGTCTTCCTAAAATAATACTCCATCTGTGCATTGGAGCCTCCTGAAATGCAAATTCATTCAAAGTTAGATTCTTCAAGTGACCAAGCAACTTCCTCGTCAAAACTGAAAATGTGAATTAGAAAGTACATAAGGTATTTCCATGTTTAGACTGTACAGATGGTTCAAATAATCAATGACAGCAGAACTCCACTGCCATTCTTCCCAGGGTTACTCAGTTCTGAACCACTAATCCAGACCAGGATGCAGAGTGACCACAGACATCTCTAGCTGCAGGCATTGCCACAAAAGAGTCTGGACACTTTTATCCACATGGTTTTAAGCCCACATGGGCAAAAGCTTTGAAGATTTGAGAAAAAATGTGAGGAAATTGCTGAGGAAGTGTAAGTAGGCAGAAGGTAATTACTCAAAGCTGCACTTGGCAGGACATTCTGGAGAAAATGCTGGGGCTGCCATCTCTCCCACTTCCGCTTCCTCACCAACAGCATCTATGTGCAAATATAAGAAGCCACAACCCAAACCCCAACTTTATGACTCTTAAAAATAGGGCTTTGTTTTAGTAGATGAAGTGCCACATGCTGAAGCAGCAGCACCACTTCCTGTGGTATCGAGACAGATCTTTTATTCAAGAATTGACCCTGTCTGACCCTGAATAATAGTTTGAGAACAATCTCATATTGATAGGAAAGTTAAGAGCCATTCTCCATACTACTTCCTTCATTCACATTATCCATAACACTCTCTTCTGATTTCCCTGTATCTTATTTGTCCTTCTCTGCCATTTTTAGGAAAATCCAGGATCTGGATGCCATGGGGACAGGAAGGTATAGCGACTGACGTTCTAGTCTGGCTCAGTGTCAAACTTTGATCACTGATGATCACTTTGATCACTTTGATCACTGATGGGTCTCTCTCGCTTTACTTCCTGTTCAGAAATATCAGCCAGGAAAGCAGGTTTAATGGCAAGGAAACTTAAAATGAGAGTTGTATTTTCCATTTGCCTTTCTTATAAACCTCCAGAATGCCTATGATTCATCGACTTTTGTGTGAAGATGACCGTTAGCAGGAAGCTGGTCCAGTACCCTAATTTCACAGATGATGATGCTGTGATCCAGAGAAATTACGTGTATGCCCAAAGTCACAAACCTATTTCATAAATAGCTTCTCCTTAGCCTAATACTGGACCAAAATGCAAGATCCTATCAGTTTGTCTTGTACAATATTATGAATTGCTACACACAAAGATAATAAAGACGAAATTACTTTTTTTTTCTGCAGCTGATGCCAGTCTTAACAGAACACAAATATACAAGTTATAGGCCCTGGGGTTCTTATAAAAGTTTAACTCTAAAATATTGACAAATGGCCAAGACTTGAATCAGGTAACTCGTGAATGTGCTTTCTCATTCCAAGGAGGAGGAGTTCACCATGAGTTATGTCCACCCAATCTCTGCATAGAAGGAGCAGAGTAGACAGAGCCTCATAAAAGTTTTGCTAATGGCTGAGGCAAAGGAGTTGATGAAAGATAAATGGACATTCTCCCAATTCCTCAGCGCCATGATGCCTTTTTGGTTCTTTGTGATATCCTTGGTACTTAGAACAGCACCTCACAGAGAGGAGGGCAAAAGAATGAATGAAGAACAAATGAATGAATAAATAACTTTAAAGAATAATAAAGTATAGAGAAGAGTCAAGTATGTAGACTTGAATAAAGAATTTAAGTAAAGAAAACTAGTTTAAAGAAGAAAAAGGTTTGGGTCTGGTAGAACTTCTCCAGCAAGATTTGGAGTTGGTAAATTGAACAAATAAAAATCTGTTGAAAATACATATATTTCAAATTATGGGTTTTTCAAGAACTAATAATTTTTATGTACTATGAGTCCATTGTACATCTCTTACATAACTTAAAGTACCTTTTATTTTTAAAAAATTCTGGGGGAGGACTTTGTTACTTTGAAATAGGGCATAATTTTACAACTCTTATGGGCATTTTAATTTTTCTCTCTCATTCTCAGCCAAATATGCTTGATCTTCTTATGGGAAATGTTTCTCATTAATTTATTTTTCATTATTTTTTAGGGCTTAAGGCAATTTTCCAATGGCAAAATCACTGCAAGAGTCGTTATCTCTTACTGCAAGTATTTATAAGCTTTGTATACTCTAGGATGATTTTATAATTATTTTTTAACATAGCATTTGGCAATTTTTATCTGCTTTCCAATGTACTTTTAAATTCATTTTCAGTCCAACTGTATCTACTTAGTATGGTCCCAGAATTTTAAATCGGTTATCACTTTTATATCTTATCAAAAACTTCTATCAGGAATGAGGAAATGGCCAGTATTTTTTTTTGGGGGGGGGGCTCTTCCTGAGTCATTAAGTTTTTAATTTTATTTTAACACTGGAATACAAAATAAAGAGTTGAGAAATATATGCCTCTATCATTTATTATTAACTTAGTTTCATTCCTCATTCTAACTACAGCAATAAACAGTTCTGTGGTATTGGTCCTTTAGTTTGACCTTTTGTTGTAAAGATAAAGTAGGTTTTAAAACCAAGACCTAGAACCACTAACTTTTTTTTTTTTTTTAGTATTAGTTGTTTGTTTGTTTGTTTGTACTGCAGGTTCTTATCAGTCATCAATTTTATACACATCAAAGAACCACTAACTTTTGACTAGTTTTTCAGTTTGATCAATTTATCCTTTTTCCAATTAACCTCCAATTCATCCTCCATGCTGCCACCAATCCTCTCAAAACACATATCAGAACATCACACTTTCATACTTAAAAGCTTTTGAGAGCTTGCCTTTGTGGTAAAGCCCAAAGTGAGCCTTATCACCCAGCAAATTCCCACAGGTATATATCACCTCTAAATATCACTTGAGCAATCCTTGCTACTTGAATTTCCCAAAATATTACAAGTTCTCACTCCTCTATGTCTTTCCCCATGCTGTTCTTTCTTCTTGGAATGCCCTTAACTATCTGGTCAACTTAATTCTCACTAGTTCCTCAAGAATCAAAGGTTACTTCCTCTTAGAAGAGCTCCCGGGACAACCTAGACATCCTTCTTCTTTGCCCTCATAACCCCTGGGGCATCCAGGGAGTAGATGATGTGGACTTTGTCAGAGTAATAACACACACTATTTTATTCACCATTTTCTTACTCATCTCTCCACTAGCTGGTAAACTCCCTGATGTCAAAAGGGTACACTGTTCATCTCTACATATTCTTACCATATATGGAGGGCTCAATAATATTTCAAGATTTTATCCCATTTAATTGCTAAACTATACTACTACAAAGGGAAATCCTGGAGTTGAAATAAAATGATTACAATACTAGTGAATATAAACATAGAAAAGCAATTAAACCTTTGCTAGAAAAATAGTTGTTCAAAATTAGAGAAAAAAATTATGTTGTTTCTATAGAGAACCTATGGACACTTTCAAGGGCTTAATTAATAGTTATTCTGTAAATTCATTTAAAAGCTAAAGGTTTTCTTTTCATTGGCATTCCTTTATTCTCAGTAAGCACCCCTGCTCAAACATGGCTACATTTGGTCATGATTTTTGTAGACCTATATTCATCTCAGCTGTGGGCAAAGTGAGGTGACCATGAGTATACATTTGGGAGCAGCAAAGGGAGGGACCAGGATGCGCTGGGATTCACGCAATATAAGTAACAAAGAAAGGTATAGGAGTCAGGGGCAAAGGAGCAATGGAACCAAACTCTCAATGGCAGCCTTTTGCTGTGCTAAGAACTCTTGGGAAGAGTTGAGTCCCTATGGCTGAAGAGCACAATTCCTAGGGCCTTTCTGTGTGGGCTGGTAGAGGGACCCATCCCAGCAAACTTCATCATAAAAACAATGTCTGGGAACACACCAGAACAAACTCTCAATAATTAGCAGATTATTACAGTCTACTGTAACTGAAGGACCACCCTGCTTCAACGCGTTCATGAAGTGCAATATAAATATAGTTTAGAAAAGGGAAAGTTTATATTATAAAGTCATTTTAAATATATCCTTGAAATATAGAAAGGAAAAGAACTTTAGGCTCATTTTGAGAACTACCTAAGGCCTTTGATAGTCTTTGATGAAGGTCACATTGTGATACAAGCAAAAGAAGATTTTAATGGACCCCGAATGTACATAAGTGTCATACACTACCCAAATAAGGAAAGAAAATGAAAAGCACAGGTGGGCATAAATGCACACCAAGTATAATGCTAAGAATAAATAAATAAACTGTAACATTAACATCAATATAGTTATAGGTTTCATGGTGATTAATACCTTTACTTTCAAGCAGATTCTAATAACTCTTTAAGGGCAATTTGAACCAAAAAAGCTAAAGGTATTTGAACTGAAGCCATGAGTTCTGAACTCTGCAGGGCCACAGGCTTTGCAATTTATGACATTTTTTTTAATCTCTTCCCTTCCTCCGTTCTTGATCTTTTAAATGTCATTTTTCTTTTGCCTTTATTATAAATACCCTTCCTTGACTCTTTTTTTAATTTCAAAATTTCTAATAGTAGTATCTTCATTTTATCATAAATATTGGAAACTACAGGCAGCACAAAGAATTCAAGATTAAGTTGACCCCATCATACTGAATACCTTAATTTCCTTCCTATGAATAAGTCCCTATAAACTATATTACTGTCATTTGTTCAAGGTTTTAAACTTTCTAATCATTTAATTTTAAAAGGAAAAATAAAATATAATGGATTTAAACTATACATGAAGCCTATCTCAATTGAAGAATCTATGGAGGATGGAAAAAGTTTCCTGCATGGATTATATTTTTCTTGCTCTGCTAATTTGAAAGGGTTTATGATTAATTTCTATGATTCCCTTGGGTCAACATGTACGCCTCCCCTAACTGTTTGAAATTCAAACCATTACATAAGCTTCCTGTCAACTTATTTCTCTCTTTGCAATAATTTATTCTCTCATTCCATATCTAATTAATGATGTTTTCAGGACATAAGTAAAAATATTCTTTGGTCTTTTCACTAAAGGCTGCATAGAAATCTCTGATGGAACCAACTCTCCACATCCTTCATCTGTATGTTACCTTGTGCTGCTGGTCATCTTTTCACATAACCAACCCCCTCTCCTCAACTAGACTACAAGCTCCTTGAAAGCAGAGTCCATGTCTTTGTCTTGTCTTTCATTCCACTCCTCTTTGATCTCTACTTCTCTCCCCATTGGTAAGAATATAACAGATGTTCAATAAACGGCTGTTAATTGAGATAGGTCAAAACTTGGGGCTGTGGGGCATGCAACATCCACATGGTTTTCAGCAGTGATCTGAGAGGCTGAAGAGTAGTCAGGGGATTGTATCCTGTGAGTCACAGACAGTTGATATGAGTCTAGAGGCTTGAGGTGACAGATTAATAACTGAGAACGGGATCCATACCTGGGGAAAACGCCCGAGTAACTTTGAGAAACCATCCCTGAAGTGATCTGTTCCACCAGGAGGTGGCGCTTTAGCTCAGGACCACTCTGCTGGCCAAGTTTCCACTTCATCCGAAAGGTGTCTCTCTGAATTTATAGAAACATTTCCCCAGCAATGGAACGGGAACTAAAACATGAGCTGTATCATCCCAGAAGATCTTGCTATTGTTAAGGAAAATATAAGAAAACTAATAGGAATCTTATTTAAAGAAAAGCTTTGCTTTTCCAGCAACTGAATAATCCTAGCAACAGTCTTCTCTTGAACCACAGGTCTTTCCTACTGTACCTAGGAGGTCTCACTTCTTGATGCAAGGTGTACATAGAGATAGTTTCTTAAAATAAATTTTAATGTGGTAAGGTCTGTGTGCACGTGCCTACTTTCATATTTGGCAAGACATCAATGGCAGAAAATGTCTAAATGGATAAAAGTAGTAAAAAAGTGATTTATAAATATTAGGTGTCATTTGAGTAAACAAATACGGAGTGCTATTAACATTAGTATCCCTTTCCATGTATGTGTGTGTACAAATGTTAAATACATACAAACTGCTTGTTCAAGGCTAATTAGATGAGTTTATGCTTTATTAATACCTGGGTTGAAATTAAATTAAATCTTGATTATGCTCTATGAATCATCTGCTTCATTGGATTAGATTAAGAGAGCTAAATTTAAGAATATAATCAACTACAAATTCTCTTGGCAATATCCTGAAAAACTCAAAATTATGCATTAGGAGACAAGGGTATGAGTCAATAATTTTATAAAATGGGATCTAGGGCCTTTTCAAAATACTTAAACATCTCTATGCTTATGGCCACACTGGATTAGAAACAAATAAAAAATCATCTCCATGATATAAATGCTGTTTCCAAATCTACACTATCCAATAGAGTCATGTAGAGACATATCAAAAATGGGCAGAGCACTTGGCTGTCTTTCCCAAGAGCACCAACGGTCACATAGACCCAGCTCTAAACAATCCAGGAAGTGCTCCAGAGAAAGTTTCAAGCCATGTTCTCTTACTATTGAGGACATACACTTTTTCTACCTTGCCCAAGTTATTAAATTCTTAGATTCATTTTCTCCATGATGAGCCAGACTCACGTTCATCATTAAAAAAGAAAGAAGGGAAAACAACCTTAATGAAGACATTTGCCTTAAAAACTGCCACAATCAAAGACAGATCTTTTCAGATGCAATTAAATCTTTTTCCAAGATAATTTATCTTATTAAAATATGGTAATTTACCATGGTTTCAGGTTATTTGAAACCTTTCTAGGATTGAAAGCTGAAGTTAATGTCTTGCTACAAGCAGTATAATTTGGACCAAAGAGATTCAGGGAGCATTTTATATTCACACAAGCACATAAAAGCTAAAACTGTCTATTTTTATCCAAGGTACTTAAAGGAATGTGATGGTGCCCCAGGAATCTGCATATGCTTCAGTATTGGAGTGCAAAGGGCAGACCAGAAAGAACAGAGCTGTCCTCACCGAAACGGACCCACCCTGTGCCTGGCAGCACCCTAGGCTGATAAGGACTTAGGAAGAAAGCTCTTGCAGAGATGTCATTTTTGATGACATCAGGATGCCCAATTCAAAAATCAGCGTGATTGGAGGTTTAATGAGGCACTTTGTTATTCCCTGCAATAAAAAATAGAGACAGAGTTCTTCAGGCTTAATTACCACATCTGTTATTAGGCACTTTACCATGATTGACTGGAGTGTATGTCGGACACGGTGCCAAAAAAGCCTCCCCATGAAAGCAGCTTCCCTCTCGCTGTCTGAATGGCAGCGGCCTCTGTTACAACCAGGATTTCCATGGCAAACAAGCAAAGCCTGGAGTGCACAAGCCCCCGAGCCAGCTGAAGGCATTTTTCCTGGGGCCAGTTAAGCTGGGAGCAGGGCCTGGGCCGCTGGCTCTGAATTCTGCTTCTCTCTCCTTCAGGCTCCACCACACTTGCCTGCAGCCCATGATAAACAGGCACAATGGGGAGAGGAAGGAGCAGGGCAAGACCAGGAGGGGCCCAGTTCTGGCTTTGTTGTGGTGCCTACTTGCAGACATTCAAATTAGGAGTTACGATGGGATGCTGCAGATGAGACGCAATTGCTAGCTCCCAAGCTAATTATGACTTTAAACTATGCAGCTAATATGCAACACCGGGAAGGTGCTTTCTCAGGATACCAGTTCCTTGGATGCCTTGGGCTCTATGAACTAACCACCAAATTGGATTTAGGAACTTAACATCTCATTCTATAACATACATATTAGAGAAACTTATTGCCATTGCTCCTGTCCCCAGTAAAGCTGTTCACTGATTCCTTCAAGTCTGTGTATGGAGGCCAGTGGGGATCTACCAATTAAACTGCAGTTCATTTGAAAAGAGTTGCCTTTAAAAAGTACGCCATCATTCAACTTTTTAAAACTGCAAAAATCCAGACACCCACAGCTCTCTGTATCCCTGTGCAGGCAGTAGCACAGAAAACCATTCTTTAGACCAGACGTACAAGCAGGAAATCTCTTATCTGAACACATGCCAGGTAGGGAAACAAACCAATACTTACCTAACCAGAGTTGTTTCAAGTAAACAGAGGCCCAGTGTTACAGAAGTCGTGACATATGGTTGTAACATAAGAAATGAGAAAAGACTACAACATATATACCTTGTAAATATTCTTGTGGAACAATCAAGTGTAAAGAAGAATGTCCTTGAGGCCTTCTCTCTCTCTGTGTTTAATTTGCTCTTCGAGGATGAGACTGTATAAATTTATGATGCACTCACCAGTTGGATTTTTATACCAAGCAATATCCATGGTGTTTTGGATGTGTGGTTACTATCAATGGTGCTTTGTGCATAGAATATAACCCAGAAATAACAGAGAGTAAAGTATGAGAATTTGGCAAGCAGGAAAAGGATTTTCTACGCTATTAGAAGAACCAGGGCAGCATTTAATAAAAATAAAAGGAATGTATGGTGTTTTCTAAAAAGGAATGAAAATTTTAAAAAGTCATTGTCTGTACACTGGAGGCATTTCAGATATGGAACAACTTTTTCTGTCCTTGGGGTGGAGACTGAGTGTCAATTCCCTAGAGGTTTGCAGCTAAGATCTGCCCACTTTTCAACAATCTTTCCAGCCTGAGGGGAAAAGATGAGCTTTAGGAAATAAATCTCAGACTTCTCAGACAAATGGCAGTCCAGTTTGGTGTCATACACTTCCTGCAAGTCGTGATTGCTAAAGGGCCCTCTCATATTCCCCAGACTTCTGAAATATGGTCTTTCTCTCCTCAGCCCCTATAATACAAATGATTGAGGCTCTTTTCTAACTAAGCCTTTCCCTTACTCTCTCTTTTCTCTTTATCCACAATGAGCCTTTGTGATCCCTTACGAAGAGAAGAGAGATGATAGAGCAGGGTGAAAGTGAAATCAACCAATTCTGAAATTATATCAAGTCCATCTGCCAACAACAACAAAAAAGAGCTATTTCAAAGCAAAATTCCTTCAAAAGATAAAATTACACAAGTAATGGTTTTTGTGGTATTACAGAGAAAGGAGCTATACGTTAAAATATCTAAAAGCAATTTAGCGGTGATTTCTTGGATATGACACCAAAAGCACAAACAACAAAAGAAAAACCAGATAAACTGGATTTCATAAAAATTTAAAACTTTTGTGCATCAAAGGACACTATCAACAGAGTGAAAAGGCAACCCACACAATGGGAAAAAGTACTTGCAAATCATACATCTGATAAGGGATCAATATCCAGAATATTGAAAAACAAAAACTCCTACAACTCAGCAACAATAAGATAATCAACCTAATTAAAAATGGGCAAAGAACTTGAATAGACATTTCTTTAAAGAAAATACACTATTGGCCAATATGCATAGGAAAAGGTGTTCAGCGTCACTAATCACTAGGAAAATGCAAATCAAAACGAGATACCCCTCCACACCCATGAGGATTGCTATTAGCAAAAAAAAAAACCCAGAAAATAACAAGTGTTGGTGAGGATGAGGAGAATTTGGAACCTTGTGCATTGTTGATGGGAAAGTAAAACACTGTGCTGCTGTAGAAAAGAGTATGGGAGTTTCCATTAACTAAAAAATTAAACATGGAATTACCATATGATGCAAAAATTCCACTTCTGGGTATATACTCTAAAAGAATTGAAAGCACGGACTCAAACAGATTTGTATACCAGTGTCATAGCAGCATTATTCACAATACCCAAAAAGTGGTAGTAACACAAATGTATATTAATGGATAAATGGATAAACAAAACGTGGTATATCTATACAATAGAATATTATTCAGCCTTAAAAAAGAAGGATATTCTGAAACATGCTACAACATGAATGAAACTTGAAGACATTATGCTAAGTAAAATAAAGCAGACACAAAAGCATAAATATTGTACGATTTCCCTTATATGAGGTACCTAGAGTAGTCACATCCATAGTCAGAAAGTATCAGTAGAAGGGTGGTTGCCAGGGGCTGGGGACACAGGAAAACGGGGAGTTGCTGTTTAATGGGTGCAGAGTTTCAGTTTGGGAAGATGAAAAAGTTCTGCAGATGGATGGTGGTGATGGTTGCACAACAATATGAGTATATTTAATGCCACAGAACAGTACACTTAAAAATGGTTAAAATGGCAAACGTTATGCCTATGTTACCACAGTTTTAAAAAAGAAATAACTAGAAATAAGCCAAATGCTAAGGAGTAAGTAACAAATATCTGCCCAATAGTTAGGGACTTCCTGTTTGCTTCTTTTTTTACCTGTCTGCATGATTACAACACACATCACGCCTTCTTCCATGGATCACGCAGGGACCTGTAATCTAGTCTCTAGAACTCAAGGGTGGAAGGAGGCAAACATCAGTAAACATAATAACATCTGTGTGATCCTGTGTCAGCCAAGTGCCACCACTGCCTTCTCTGCCGGGGGCGGGGCGTGGGGGGAGGTGGCAGAATGTAACCTCTCTGCCCTCCTAGAGAGCTCTAAAACAGATGACAATTCCTCCAGAACCAACAAACAGAAGCCAAAATGGACAATTTAGCTCCCTCTCAACTTTAAGCAAATGGAAACCAAAGAGCATCCAACATTTTGAAGCCACCCTGCCTGTCAGAATCCCAGCTCTTCACTGTCTGCCTGAATTCAAAACTCCAATTCGCTTGTTTAACTTGGAATGAGCTTAGGGATGTGGACTTGTGTGCACTATTTACTTTCTCAGAGAAGTTCTAAGGAATTTGAGGTTTTGGAGTACCTTGCCTTCCTCGATTTCAATTCTAAATTCCTCAACTTGGACTTTCTGGGTCAAATCAAAGTAGCTCTGCTTTGGGGTTTTATTCTCCCCCCCTCTCCACTCCTCTAATGGCTAATGAAGTTAAGATGACACAAAACAATGCTTTTTTGAGTACAGAATGCAGATCTCAATCCCTTCTGGCAGGTACTCCTACAGACCAGTTGTTATTTATAATACCTATAAGGGAGAAAAGAGATTAAAAGATCAAGTCCCGCTGCACTTCCCCACAAAGCCGGCCACAGCTGTACCAGGGCTTCCGAGCAACTGGTCGGCAAGGAGACAGCAAGCCTTCTGTTGTCCTGTCGGGTCTGCTCAGGTCACCGCATGTGGCGTGGATTAGAGAATCCTGGCTCTCTGTTACCCAGAGGGGCAGGACTGGGCTTTCCACACCACGCTCCCGAACTGGGGCTCTGTGCCATCACCGGACGCTCTTTTCAGGGTCTCTTGGGGAACAGTAGCAAATATCAGGTTTTAAAGGCTAACAATTCCTTTTCTTTTTTTTTTTTTTAATTTGTGTGTAAATTTTTAAAAGAGACACACACAGAGAGAACAATTCATTTCTACCCGTTTTCCTGAAGATGGAGTAGAAGAAAATGTATCCATCATGGATAGAAAAAGGTAGTTTAGATTTGACCTGAAGTTAGCTATAACCGGGGACTTTGCTAAAGTTGTGCTTTAAGTTCCACATGTTGCAGCCAGGCTGCACCAAAACCAGGAGCCAGTGCAGAGGAAGAGCCTCCAAAGGCAGCTGTCCCCAAACTCACACTCGGCTTCTCCAGGGCAGAGAAGGTGCAGAAGGGGCAGGCTCTGTAGGTCACATGGCTGTGCTTCCTCCATTTGGTGTCGAGCCCCGTGGCCACTGCGAAGCTGCAGCTCCGCTCAGGGTGCTGCCGGCAGTGAGCCTCACCCACCCGCTCAGCCACACCCTGCCCTCCAGACACACCCCAGAGGCTTCCCGGTTGAGGCCATGGGGTGGCAAAGGGCCTTTTTGACCTCTTCATCTCATAAATAAGGAATAAGGCATGAAAGAGTTTTTCAGGTGTCTAAGATCAAACGGTGGCAGACGTGGATCTCAGATCAAGAGCTTTTGGCTCCAGATGCATGGCTCATCCCACCAATCTGGGCCACCTAGTAGAGCTCTAAGGGGAGGTACACTCCCTCACTCTAGAAGCATTTATTTGTTTCACCCAAGGCCATGCGAGTATGTATATATATGGATTAGTGACATGACCTTGAGATTAACATCACTGTTTATGCTTTTCATTGGCACCAAGATGAGAAAACACAAAAAACTACCTCAAAATGATACAGTTCTAAAAGTGGGCAGCTACGCTCATGAGTAATGCTGGAATTTCAAACTTGGGTGATTCCACCATCTCTCACAAGTCAGCATAAAGTACATTTAAGGTAAAACTTGAACCACGTCAATGAAGTGAAACGTCCCAAAAGTCAGTCTCTCCTTAAGCAATTTTGCTTCATCTGGACTTCTTTCCTCTAAACATGGGGTCCCCACTGGGCCTTCAACAATGATCCTGAAGCCTGACACTGACCACCCGCAGGCATCTTCACTCTCCCTAGCTGCTCAGCTGCCAACAACTGCTGGGACACAAAGAATGGGTGGGACAGTCACTGCACACGGCTTTTTCTTTGTGGGCACAGTGGTCAAAGCCTGGCAGAGGTCATCTCCTCACGTCTCAGGGAGCACACCATGGAAGAAAGTGCACTCTGGTTCCCAGTAGACACTGAAGAGGTTTGCTCTGCCTGGGGTCTTACTTGTGATGGATCCAACTCCTAGACAGAGACTGGGAAGCTGCTTTTGTTTTAACGAACTCGTTCTTAGAACTCAGTGAAAAACTCACCTGGCTTCCGAAGCCCTGTATTTACTGACTGACACTTTGTTCTGAAGATCTGCCTGTCAGGCCGTGGTTGCCATCCTCCTCAGCAGTGGAGCCTGACAACATTCCCCATCAAAGGAAGCAGGCAGGGCACATCAGCCACTAACCCATGAAAACACTGTGGTCTCCCTTATGTGCCAGGGAATGAATCTACATGTCATTGGGGCCTTAATGACATAGCCTCGTTTTCACAAAGAATACAACCTAGCCAAGAAATGAAAAATGCTCTTCCAAGTTCCCCAACTAGACAAGAGTTTCCTTAGATCAAGCTATAAGAAATCCTCTGTGGATAGAGAGAGAGGTAATGTCTCTGTCTGCCACACTTTAACTCTGCAAATTCAGAAGGAGCAGAGTTTTGTCCTTTAGGGAGAAGGCAACCCATAAGCACACACTTAAAATTCTAAAGGCAAATTTGGGGGATCTCTTCCAGAAGCTCTCTGGATGTCATAACAACACAATACCCTCAATCAAAGACAATTACACTGGAAGGTGACAGCTGAACCTAGAGGGTTAGCTTATAGGATGATGATCACGATCATAAAAATTAAACCCTACAGCAGTGATGGGCTGCGGGGAGGCCCTCCAAACAGTCCCCAGTGGCTGCACAAACAAAACTACAAAGCATCATTTACATCCTGCCTTGAAAAAAAAGCCAGGATTTCTTTTTCCTTCCCTAGCTTGGCAGAGCTCCACGTCATAAGCTTTTTGTTTTTGTTTTTGAACGGCGGAAGAAAAGTGCCTTTGCCCCAGGCTGGTCTTCACCAAAAAAAAGTAGACCATCTGGTTAGCTCTCCTGAGGAACTCTCTGCAGCTGAGTCCTTGGCTGGGCTCGGGCACAGTCCTCACCCTTCTTGAAGGAGGATGTCTTCTTCTCAGTGGGAAGAACCGCCTGACCTCTCCTGGCCCAGGTGAGGTGCTTCCTGGCTGGCATGGCCTCCATTACTCACCCTCCCCTCACACTCTCACCACTTCAATTCCTCTGCCCCCTATGAAAGAATAGCTAAGAGGTCAATTGTTCAAAACCTGAAAGTCCAAAGCATAAATTGTCCACCCATTCCCTCACCTTGCATCCTCTGGACAATGGTCCTCACTCGTTACTGACTGTTCACCAATTTTTAGCATCTCCACTAGAGGAAAGATGGGGTCCTGAGGAAGTTTCCATTAAGCAATGATGATACCTGGTGGCCTCACTGGTGTACAGTGGGAGACAAGGTCAAAATTATCCATTCAAATGAGGATTAGGATTGTGGGTCAGGTTCTCCTCTTCATGTTATTCTTCTGTCCCTATAGTTCTGAATAATCTCGAAATTAGGTCCACAAATGCTTAAGTTCCTATTCTATGAAAAGAAAGAGAGAGAGAGAAGGAAGGAAGGAAGGAAGGAAGGACGGAAGGGAGGGAGGAAAGAAGGAAGGAAGGAAGGAAGGCAGGAAGGAAGGAAAAGGGAAGAATGAAAGAAAAAAGAAAAAGTTTATATGTCTTGATCTGCTAGGGCTGCCATAAAAAAAATACCACAGACTGGGTGACTTAACAACAGAAATTTATTTCTCACAGGTCTGGAGGCTGAGAAGTCCAAGATCAAGGTGCTGGCCAATTTAGTTTCAGGTGAGAGCTCTCTTCCTGGCTTGCAGATGGCCCCCTTCTCATTGTGTCCTTATATGATGGAAAGAGAAAGTTCTGGGGTCTCTTCCTCTTCTTATAAGGGCACCAGCTCTACTCGATTAGGGCCCCACATTATGACCTCATTTAATCTTTATCGCATCCTCACAGGTCCCATATCCAGGCACACTGGGGGGATAAGACTTCAAAATATGAATTTGGGGGACACAATTCAGTCCATAGCACTATGCTTGACTATCTGGGGGCTGCGAGATAAACAATATATATCCTATGTGCTCAAGAAGTTTATATTCTAGAATCAATTTATGCTAAAAGTAGAAGGGCCCTCACACTTTATGCAGTCTCTTCCCACAAGTTCCAAGGATTACTTCTAGATACATTCCAAGAACGTACTTCTTGATCAGGGGGTTGGCTATTTTACCCTAATTCCCAGAAAGTGCGCTCTAGAGCCCGCGATCCACAACTACTGAGCCCATGTGCCACAACTACTGAGCCCACGTGCCACAACTACTGAAGCCCGCGCGTCCAGAGCCTGTGCTCTGCAACAAGAGAAGTCACCGCAATGAGAAGCCTGCGCACCGCAATGAAGAGTAGCCCCCGCTCGCCGCAACTAGAGAAAGCCCACGCGCAGCAACAAAGACCCAATGCAGCCAAAGACAAATTAATTAATTACAAAAAAAAAAGCCTCATTCTAATTCTGTACTAGAGATAAATAACTTTTCTTTTAATAAGATACTATCATCATTAAAAAATATTCAGGCCCATGAGTAAATTTAACTGTTGTTGTATTCCAGAATATTTTAAATTCCTTATTGATTATATCAGAGTATATCAGAGATCAGATTTCCTAACTTCTGTATTTAATTAATAGAATCTTACTTAAGCACATGAATAATTCATTCATAAAAATCATAAGCAAAACTTATTCCTAACCGTGTTAATTATTCTTCCCCATTTTAATATTATTTGGTGTTAAATAATGATAACATGTTTATTGAGAGCTTACTATGTACCTACCACTATGCTAAATGTAACACTCTTTGAAATATATACTGTTATCATTTCACAGGGGATGAAAAGATGCTTAGAGAGCGTAAGTAGCCTGCCCAACGTCAAGAGGGTTAGGGGTGACTAGATCCTGACCCAGGGTGTCACATTTCACACAGTAAATGACACGGCCAGCCAGGAGTAGACCCAGACCATCAAAATCTTGTCTCCTAGCTCATGACTTTAAATCACATGTGTTTGTGTAAATCAACAGTTAACCTTTAAGCCCAACGCCCAAAGGAAGTGTACAGAAGGTTACTCAGACCTCTCACAGCTGTGCTAGACCATTTCAAAGTGAAGATCTCCAAATTTTCCTGTAGGAAACCAAAAAATGCTCCTATTGTCTCCATTTGAGTCTACCAGCTCCATATGGCAACAGCAAGCTAGGATGTTCTATAGGTACAATGACCCACACTGATGATGAACGATGTCCTCTAGATAGAAAAAGGATCACAGGTCGCCCATGTGTCAGAAGCATTGTTTTTGCTTATAGGGCCGTTCCACCTTCACAGGTATTGCTCCTGGAGCTCATTGTGGAGCTCAGGAAGTGATGGCTGAAATAAGTGAGAGAGATGAGACAAAGACTCCACACCTCATCTCACTTTCTCCCAGTTAGAAAAATGAAAGAAAAAAGAAAATAATAGCAGTCCAATATTAGACTTCAGGAGAGTTGTCATCTAAAGATTCAGAAAAACATCCATGACCCAGAGTTGTTCTCTGATTTTTCCTGACAGATTACAGTGAACAGGAGGAGGGTGGAGAGTGGGAAGGAGAAAATTCACTAGTTGATCAACTTGGAGGGGCATTTTTGTTTTAGATTCTGAAGAGTGGGGCTCTGCTGACACCGCTGACCTTTTAGGCACTGGATTTGCTGCCTGGAAAAGTAGAACAATCAAATATGATGGTGCTGGTCCATTGCTTTCTGACACGCAGCTCTTCTGGCTATGGAAGTAAGGGCAAATTCAAAGATATTTAAAGCTCCAGGCCCTCTTAGCCCCAGCAAGACCCAAATTTTGTGACAGTTGGGATGCTCAGAGTTTATTGTTTTCCATCACTGCTACAGTTTTAATTCTATATTAAACATCATGCTTTAAATTTTTTTTCAAACTTTTCATTGAAGTATAAAATATATACCAAAAATGTATACACATCAAAATTAAACAGCTCAATACATTTTCATCAGATGAACACACCCATTTAATCAGCCCCCAGATTAAACAGAACAATATAAGCATCCCAGAAACCCTCCTTGGCCAGGGCTTTAACCTTGACACAAAAATAAGTCCCAGCAAGCATCCTATGCCTAAAAGTGCATTTAGCATTAAATGTGGGACCTGAACGACCACAGTGAAAGACATCATATCCCTGCCCTATTTTTTCAACACAAGCTGCATCTACACAGAACTTTAGGCAGAACACAGTACTCATCCCTCACAGCACTGAGGGGCAAGCCTCTCCAAATCACAGGAATGGAGCCAAATGAACAGGCCTAATGACAACGAATTGAAAATTAATGAACTAATCAGGAGCCTGTTGAACACAATTCTTCTGCCACCTGCCCTTCTCCACTTCAAAGGCATCTCTATCACTGGTAAAACCAAATATCCACTTAGTAAAGTATAAACAAACTGCAAGGGGGCAGGGGGAGTGGAAACATATGAATAAATAAGCCACTTGCCTCTCTGCAATCCACTTGCTTCTCCTCCCTTAATGGACTTACAATGATAGTCTGTAATCAAGGTGCAGTGACGGACTCAATGACAAGAAGCTCTAAGTGACCTCAAGCGAATCATATATCGTCTTCTCCTGGGTACAAACCTCCTTTAGCCTGATACGCCCAGTCAGAAAACCTCTTACCTCAGAGACAAAAGGATTCCTACGGCCAATAAGCACTAGCTGCCTGACACTGTGTAAATGGGCTCTCCATAACCCATTACATCCAGGGAAGGCTTTTCCCATTTGGCTTAACCCAAGGCTGCACTCTGTGCCTAATTTGCAGAAAAAAAAACACAAAACATAGCCACCTACAAATATCCACAGGAACAAGGGACTAAGTTTCCCTTTAAAAGGAACCCAGAGGCAACGGCTGAATGAATGGCAAACTTTTTCATAAAGGGAGTAATCAGGCTAAAAGAACAATCCTGTGTGAAAAGTCTGTGACCTTTACTGAGGCTATGACCTTGAATTTGAATCTTCTTCTGATGCAAAGAGTGTAGCCAATTGTTGGGTTCTGGATTAGATCTTTACAGAAAGTTTACAACCTTTTCCCTCCAGGGCTAGAATCCAGTTTGGAAGTTGGGGGTGAGGATTGGTATCTACATGACACCTGGGGAGTCCCCCAACCTTATAACTGTCCAAATATATCAATAACTTTCTAATGCATTTAACTGTATTACAACCTCAAAAAATTCTCAGCTTCTAAACTGATACCTGAGTCTAGATTTGGAAGGAAATTTTTAATATATCGTATACCTGGCGACCACACCACGGAACAAAGAATCGTTCTCTGAGATCACAGGCCTTGATTTAGGCCAGCTTTCAGATCAGATACTTGTTTTTGATGAACCTGGGGAAAAGAGGCTGAGAAAGGTACCTTTGCCTATCATGGACTGAGGGAGATCTTTTTTATTTTTAAAATCAATAGTAAAGCCTTTCCATAAGATAAGTCACTGGGCATAGTAGGAAACAACTCTTCTTTGGCCAAAGATCAACTGGGAGTTCTAACAGACTTGTGTCCCTTTAATGCCGTGTCTCATGCTCCCCAAAACCAGCAGATTAGTGATGCTTCCACAAAATTACTTTTTTCCTTCCGAAATCCTACCTCTGACACATTGCTGCAAGTAGTTTAACTGTGAAAGGCCTTGACCTCCTTTCTTTGTCTCTCTGATTCAAGTGTGTCTGTTTCCTTGGGGCTACCAAGCTCAGTTGGATGACTGACCGCAGTGGAATGGAGCATCAGCCAAGCCCCGAACAATGGGCCCCTTTCTCCGGCTGTCACATGAACAGCGTTGTGTTACAGCCATTGTCCCTCCAAGCAGAGGCACAGTTTCTCACAGACCAGCTATTCTCTCTGACCCCCTCCGACCAAGTTACTAAAAATTAGAAACGAAAGGAAAGGAAAAGAGAAAAGAAAAGGAAACAAAATTCATGCCTTCTGAACGGAGCGATATAGCCCTAACAAGAATTATTAGTGCAACCATGGACCATCTGTGTCAGAATAATACCTTGTCAAAAATACCCATCCCCAGTGCTCACTTCAGCAGCACATATACTAAAAAATATACATCCCTGGTCCCCACTGCACACCTACTGAATCAAAATCATTAGAGGTGAGCCAGTATCTGCCGGTGATTCTTATGCCCCTGAAGTTTGAAAGCAGAGGCCTCGAGCATTTTTAACCTTGCTGATGGCCCGATTTTGCACACCTATCTGTTCAAGGGATGTACAGGAGGTGGGGGGATATTGAAAGGGCAAATACGTTATACCGTGGTTATCCAATCTTCGTGTGAGGGAAAACATCTGGGAGAAGAGAGGTGAGAAAGATGAGGGCACCAAGGAATGTGGGGAATGAGACAGGAAATTTTTTTTAAATAATAATGGCTGTTGAGAAGATAATAGGAATTTGGGGGTGGGGTCAGCAGTGAGCAAAAAGAGGGAGGTACAGGGAGAATAAAAGGAGGTGCTGTAGCAACCTGGCAGAGGCTTCAGAAAACGATGGACGGTGAGAAAGTTCCAGTGGTGGGATGGACAGATGGCTGTCAAAAAACAAGCATGTTGAATATTTAGCGCTAAGTTTCAAGATGTGAACTTCATTGTCCTAAGCCTTAAAAGCCACTCAGAGTTGAATGTTTGATGATAGTGTATGAAGTGAAGGAGAAATGAAGCGAAATCCATGGTTGGACGGATGACCTTACGCTAAAAAAGACGGTAGAGTAGCATGGCAAGATCATCTCTAAACCTCTTAAAGGAAAATATGAATTCAGATTCAGATGATGCTAGAAGAAACAGGAGTCCTGTCTCCATCCACACCGCTAAGAAGCACCATAGTGGTTGAAAGAAATAACAGTTTTCTCATTTCACACCTTCTCATGGAACGGGGACTCAATTTTTTACTTGACTCTCAGTTGGGTTCCCCAAACCACATTGGGTTTATATAATAGAATAATAGCAGTGTAATATGAGGGGCTCCTTTAAAACACACTAGTGCTGTGGGCACAGGCAGAATCTAGTTCTATAGCCCCGGGTGTGGCTGTCATAAAACAATTCTCAAATGTTAACTCATTACTCCCATGGAATGGTTTAGTAACTGTTGCTTAAAGATGTCTTGCAAATTCCTGCAGCCATGTGTTTGCATTCCCCTGTCTTAAATGCCTCATGTACTCAAATCCTCTCTCCTTCAAGGCCCTACACTGCCAGGAAACCTCTGGTGAACACAGACCTCTCTCTAGGATGAGCCCTCAGAGCGCTCTCAGAACTATCCACCTGGCCCTGGCTACACTCAGCCTTACACAGTCACTTGTATTTTTTTTTTTAATCTGTTTTTTTAAGGCAAGTATCTTGGTAATTCCACACAGTATTTATCCCTATGCCCTATACACCAAATACATATCTGATGGAGCCAAAATAAAACTCACACCAATTACTTTCTTAAAGAGCAAAAGTCACATCTTGTCACGATTCCTTGTCCGAAAAAATAATAAAGTAACCTTCTCAAAATATCAGTGGGGGTAGATATTTGAAATTTTTCATTTTGATTGTAGAATTAATCCCCTGGACCCAAAACAAAGATTTCATACTTTTATTTTGTTCTGTGTGAAACAAACTGAATTTGTGGGGTGTGATTTTCAATTTGTCACCAAAAATTATTTTTTTTAAAAAAAAAGACAGACAAACATGACTCTTTACCAAAGGTATTTAAAAGTTCCATCATGAGAATGATCACCTGTGGTGAGGTTTTAGAACAAACCCAATCTGTGCAGCTCAGCTGGCTTGGCCAGGATGTTAAGGACAAGGCACTCAGTCACCCTCTAGATGGGGCCTCCTTGCTCCCAAAGATAAGAGGTTTTTAACAGATGCTGATATCCTTCACATGTATGTATCAAGATGAGGCTTTCTATACTAAAATACTGTTTTCTTTGTCTTGGATGAGGGAAAGGGTACAATTTTTTGCTCTCTAAGCAGGAAATTGAGGTGGTTAAAGTGCTTTACATAGTTTCTTTATCTAAGAGTATAAATCACTGGAACTGAAACAAGAAAAATCACTAGTAATGAACATCTATAATAACAGTATATATTATCACATTCACACTTTCCAGACTGGCTAATTGCACAAAGTATGCATCATCAAACAGCATCCAGATGGTGACCTGCAGTTTTACAAATAAAGTTGTATCAAGGAAAATAACATTGGTTTGCATCTTATTTTTTCATCATAATATGAGTAATCCTTTTATTAATTGATATAAATTAATCTTCTGCAATAACTATTTTTTAAAAGAGTTAGAATGATTACAGTGAAAAATAATCAAATTGGGAAAAAAAGAGAGACAAGAGACAAATATAAAATCTTAGGAAATTCAGAGAGAGAGAATAAACGAATGAATGAGTAAATCAAGAGATTAGGAAATTAGTTAAGAGACAACAAAAGTACAGCCAGATGCAAGCTTAAATTAAGCTAGAAAAAGTTCATACTGGAAACAATTGAAAAAGAAGACAAATCAACAGAACCCAATGAATCTTGTGTTAATTCTTAAAGCTAAGCTAATTTTTAAAATGAAATACTGGGTACACATCCTTGAGAAAATGAGAGCAGAGTTTGTTCTTAATATTGCTTTGTTTGAAGTCCAAACAAACTGGATGTTTGTACTTCATTCACTGATACTGCTACCTTTCTGCTCTATGTCATTGGAACTCTCTTACTTCAGCCTATGAAAGAACATTGTTTTGTTGTTTATTTTACGGTGGAGCTGCCCATGAGCTAAAAGTTCAATTTTTGAAGCATCACTATCTTTGTCATTACCCTGCAATTTGTTCACTTGTTCAAATAGTATTGCATATTTCCATGATTACAAAAAAACAGTAAGTGGAAAATGAAAAAATTAAAAACCTAATCATAATTATAAGAAGACTTTGTCTCATAAACTTAATATGTGAAACAAAGATGGAATTTATTAGACATGCCAAAATGGCAAATCTTTAGCCTGAACCAGACACTTATTCAACTTGAACAGGTCAACTGGGGTTCAAATAGGAAGAAATATCAAAATTATAGAACATTTAAAGAAAGAAAAATTAAAGAAAGAAGTAAATACTGAATACTGTGTCTAAATGGCAAGATATAATTATAAATTTATAATACACTTGTCTCTCTAGGACCAGCATTCCCTGTAACATGTAGGCTTTTGGACCATCTTTGGACCTATTTTTAGGACTGCATCCTGTACTCAAGTAGGAAAAACAATATTGAACCAGTCACCATGTCTCTGATCAAATACAAAAAAAGATGCAAAGATGTTTTATAAACTAAAAAGCACAGGGTAAACCATTACAGTGCCCTGATACTGTCATTCACAACCAAAACTATCCCAAAGGTATGATAAACTCAGCTCTTGTACTGTAGTGCTGCCACAGTGTTGAACGTGTAACATTAATTCAGTGGCATCTGGTGTTTCATAAGTCTTCTTAGGATATTCTATTTTGTCCTTTTTCACTCTGTGTTATTAACTTTGTAGACTCTGTCTAGCCAAATTGTAAATTCTTGAATGGCTTCTCCACAACCCTTAGTATGTACATAGTGACTGTCCCAAACACTTGGTGTGCTAAGAAAAAGTCAACTGCATTCATTCATTCATTCTTCCTCCACATTCTTTAGGCATTTATTATGTAACTACCGTGTGCCAGCCATTGGAATAAAGGCTCAGAATAAGGAATGATAAACTCACCAATCAGTTCGAGAAAAATTCATGTAACATAACATAGTTGATAACAGTATGAGAGATGCTATATTAAAGCTAGCCACAAAGCAGAATAGGAATCACATGAGACACCACCGTTTATGTGAGCGAACTAGGAAAAGCTTCACAGGGGAGGTCTTAACTGAACTGCATCTTGAAGGATGACTAGGTAGTAAGAAGTTGGTTAGACCAAAATGAGGAACAAAGACATTTCCTGCAGAGGGAACAGCGTACACAGCCAGGTCCGGGAGGAGTGAAAGAGGCAGTGTATTCTTTAAGGAACAGTAACAAGATCAACGTCAGTGGGGCTGAAAGGCTGGAGAACAGGGAAGCAGAGAAACAACCCAGAGAAGATTATATGTGAAGCTGGTCTTGTGTATCATGTTAGGAGGTTTGGCTTTATGCTGTAAGCCAGTGTTTCTCCAAATGTGATTTGAAGTCACCTCAGATTCATTTGGGGATCTGCTCAAGTGCAGATTTCTGGCCCTTACATCTGGGATGAAGCTCCAGAATCTGCATTTTCAATAAGCACCCAGGTGACACTGATGCTTACCATCTGGGGAGCCGCCAAAGATTATCAAATAAGGGAATGACACAATCAGATTTGTGTTTTAGATATATGCTATTAAACAATCACAAGGAAGGTAAATCCGCTGCTGCTAAACGAGCTTGTGACTTGGGTTTGCATTAGAACCATCTGGGGAACTTGTAAAACTGCAGACTTTTCACATCTCGCCCAAGACTTATTGCACCTGAATCCAAGCGGAGGTGGCTAGGATTTATATTAGGTAGAACTATTATACATGAAATCACCATTTTACCTAGGTCAGAAATGGTCAAATTTTGGCAGTTTCTCACAGCTTCATCTAATACTTTTAATAAGCCCCGCTCCATATTTCTGATATACATCAAAGTCTCAGAATAGCTGATGAAACACAAGCAGAGCTAAATGCCTTTCCTTTTTTATTAATTATCAGTGTCATTACTCACTTTGACTGACATGCAATGATGTGACATAATATATGTACCTAAAACAAATGTTAAAAGAAAAAAATGACATTCAAAAACAACCATCAATGAACTAAGGCTAATTTAAGGATGTTAGAGCCGGAAGGAACACCAGAGATTATCCAGCTCTTTCCCTACCTCCCCACACATGATGAAGCTGATAGGAGAAGTGCCCTGCTAGAGGTTATACTGAATATTTTGTTCAATTCCTCAGTGATACATGCTTTTCATTTTAACAGGTATTGAAATCATTAGAGCTAAAAAGTGTTGGGGATTTAATTTATAGAGTGCTAGTGCCACGTGAAGCCCTAAACTTGATGTGTGTGTGTGTCTGGGGAGAGGGATGGGCATAAAGCAAATACTTGTGCATATCCATTTCTAAAATGAAGCCAACGAATTTAAATAATATAGAACCTAGAACAGTGCTTGAACTGTAATAGATGCTTAATAAACATTTATTGAACAAATGATTAACCTCTAAAAAAAATAGGTTAAAGGAGGTATAGTAATGCAAGGAGTTTCTAAGGCAATGTAGTTTACAGGCTGTAAACTGAGTGTAGATTTCCCACCTGCTAGCCTGTCCCAGGCACCATTTGGCACCCAACCATGACCCCTCCTCTACAAATCCCAGCCCTGCCACATGCACTGTTCTTTCCTCTGAAGGGTCCCCAGCAGAAAGCAATACAAAGACCACGTCTGAGCAAAGTTTGACAATGCATCACATTCTAGGTGGGAGTGAAGCCCACATGAGCACAGCTTTCAAAGTCCATTCAAATAGGAAGAATAGCTAACACTTAATGACAGCTAACAAAAACTATATCATCACGATACAACATGTTAATAATGTTAGAATAATAATGATGATGATGCTAATAATAATAATAATAGCTAATACGTGCTTACTATCTGCCAGGCTTTTTAGCACTCCACACACATCCACTCATTTAATCCTTTGGACGACCTTCTGGTGTAAGCATTGTTATTATTCTGATTTTGTAGATGAGGAGAGAGAGGTTAAGTAACATCCAAAATCACACAACTGGAAAGTGGCAGAGTTGACAGTTGCCCCCAGGCCCCCTGGTCCCAGAGCAACCCCTCTGTTGAACTCTTTGACCTCAGAGCAGCACAGCAAAAAGTACCGTGCAAGTGGACCTCTTGGAGCATTCACATCAGGAAAATGATCCGGTCCCAGTCTTTTCATCCATAAGGAATGAAGCATCTTTAGTTGGGAAGACCATACACAAAGTGAGACTCAGAATATAAAGGAGAAAGGCCAGGAGAGCCAAGAAGAAATGGCATTTTCCTCTGCCTTGGGATAGCATGGATATCACTGCCTGAGAACTTTAGGGCTAACAAAATCTCAAACTTTAACTTTCCGCTGAAGAATCTGGGTCCTCGTGTGGGGATATTTTCTAAAGAAGTATCAAAGATATCACTACATTTCATCTACTCCGTGGTATCATTCTTATTTCCAGAAAGAAAAATAAAGACAAAATATTTCCCTAAACCAGGGGTAAAAGTTCTAGATGAAAGGACTTTAAAAGACCAATAGGAGATAGATCTTTCCATGGTAACTATGGCTGGAAGAACCGCCCTTCCCAACATTCCCTGAGGTGCCAGGTGTTCAAACAAATAAGAGACTCCTTCAGTTTAAGTCACCCAGCCTGTGATCCTGACGCCCCTAAAGGACGCTGAGAGCGCAGTAAGAGGAAGCCTCCCCGCGTCTAACAGCACAATCTGAATATCAAGTCCCGTAGAAAGAGAAGTTTAGAAAACAAGATCCCAGAGAAGTAAAGCCGATCTGAAAGCAAGAGCCCCGCCGAAACTGCTTTTCATTCTCAGTCGCATTCTCCCCAAACCTCCCTACACCCAGCTATGACACCGGTCAACACAGAAGCAACACAAACAAGGAAATACAAGGGCAGAAATTATGCAAAATAAAATGCGTAACGGGGGCATTTCCTCATCAAAAATACTCCAAGAAGTTCCTACCCAGCCCCAAGTAACAAGACCAAATCCAAACACTAACAATAAACCCTTGAGACAAGTAAACAAGTCAGACTGAGCCCGTCTCATCCCACCTCACGGGGCACCCGGGGTATCCTGGTTAAGGAAAATGTGCCCCCACCCATAAGAAACCATCCAGCGTCCGGCCAAGGTCCAGCGGCTGCCAGAACGGAGTTTGCCCAACTCTTACCCGAGATCCTGAGATTCGCAGTGCAACCCTTTTCCCCTGGTTTTCACGCAACGCCAGCGGAGAAGCAAAATCTGTTCCAAACAGCGCAGTTAGCCTCCAAGCAGCGTCCCAGAAGAGAGCGATACTTGGAAGTCTTGGTTAAGGCTCAAAGAGGGAGACGCAAGGGAAAGGAGGCGGGTCTCTGCGCGTTTCCAGACCCCCAGTTTTGCGCACGGGGAAAGTACTCGTTGCAAACTTAAGTAAGGTTTTCTCCGTCTGGCCAGAGATGCTGAAGGAGGAGGGGAGTAACCCGACCCGGGCCCGGGATGCGAGCAGTTGCCGCTGCTGCAGCTGCTGCCGCCGGGGCAGTGACCGCTGGAGGGGGGCGTCCTCGGCGCCGCGCGCAGTCCCTAGTGTGACCGGCAGGATCCTCCTGGCCCGACTCCTGCGCCCGATCGCGGGTCGCCCCTGTCCTGAGAGGCTTCCACCGCGCCGAGGCGACTCCGCCAATAGTCTGGCTACTAAATTGGCAAACCTTGGGGTCACCGCGTGGGGGTGAACCTAGAGGTGGCGGAGGGAGTGCCCGTCTGCGTCCCGACTCACTCTCAATGCCCCAGTGTCAAAGTCCCCGGAGGTGTTCTAGACCCTCTACGAGGAGTGGAGGGTTGGGGACAGCACCCGAGCGACCAGATGGAGTGGACGGCACGCCCCAGCGGTGCCAGGGAAGGAGCGAAACCATGGGACAGAGAAGGGAGGAGTGACCTAGCGGTAGAAGAGTGTGTGCTGCGGCAACAAAGTGGTTGGAGAGGTGGGGCGAGGAGTTGGGGGGCGGGGGACGGAGGGGGCCCACTTCACCGAGGCTGGGCAGAGAGAGAACTCCAAGGACCCGCAGGAAAAGCCCTCCAGACCCGCGCAGGCCCCGCGCGGAGATCTGTTGGGGAATGGCTCCCTCTGCCGACTCGCCGGGGAGGCCCCGGGAAACCCAAAGACGCAAAGTTAAAATGATGGATGAAAAGGCTTTTTCCCCATCTGTGTGTTGGGCGAGACGTGAATTCTAGAATCTACTTCTCTGGCTGATCACCTTCCTCTTACTTACGAATTACCCTGCGTGCGAACCACCCAAGAAGATACAAACTTCTTATTCGTGGAAAGTTGTTGTTGTTGGTTTTTTTTAATGTTAAGCTGAATTCTATCCTCCCCCATCCTCCCCAAAAGGCTAGTGCTCCATATTCACGCCAGATAAGCCACTCCTACCAGGCTTCTGTTCCTTACATTAATACGAACTCTTTCTTTTTAGAGAGACCTCAAATGCATATGCGACCCCAGTCAATAACAGCACCTGGCAAACAGTCCATGCTCAAAGTTACGCTTGAATGGAATGAATGAACATATATGTTTGAAGCCCCTCACCATCCTCTTCATGACCTTGGGGTAAGTTTTCACCCCTGGACACAAACAAGGGGAGACTGTTTCTGTTTGTTTGCTTGTTTGTTTACCAGGTATCATCACCCTTTCTTCTGGTTAACAGTACCTTCATTTTTCTTGGGGGACCACCCTGCCACACTCAGGGCGGTCTGGATGGGAAAGTCAGTCAGGATGGTCCAGCTTTTCCGGATCCAAGAGTGGGCACCTGAGCTAAGCTAGTCCCCTCAGACCTTCTCTGCCACGAATCCTAAGTTTGATCAGAGCAACACAAGGAGGAATAAATCTAGAGTTGATTGATCCATTTGACAGTGTTCTAGAGATTGGCCATTAGGTCACGGCATTTATTCCCCAAAGCTACCCTGCTTTATGCTTTATGAAACCTGGTTGCTCCACTTCCTTTGATTTTTTAATTAACATTATTGAGACATGATTTGCACTCAATGTATTGCACTCATATGAAGGATACAGTTTGGTGAGTTTTGAATAATGTATACACCTATGTAACCACTACCACAATCAAGATAATGAACAATTCCATTCCCAGGAAGTTCCCTTGTACCCCTTTGAAGTCAGTTCCCCACCTCACTATCCCTGGCCCACTGAGCTGCCTTCTGTAGCTATAGATTAGATTTGTCTTTCCTAGAGTTTCTACTATGGAATCATAGAGTATGTATTCCTTTGTGTCTGACTTCCTTCGCTAAGCATAATGTTTCTGAGTTTCGTCAAAGTTGTTTGTGTAAGCTGTTTGCTTTCTCTTTATTGGTGAGTATTATTCCATTGTATGGATATACCACAATTTGCCCATTCACCAAATGTTTATGTTGTTTCCAATTTAGGCTTATAATGAATAAAGCAGCTAGGAACTTTCTTGTAAAAGCCCTTTTTTGGACATATGTTGTTACATCTCTTATTTCACAGGAGTGGAATTACTGGATTATACAGTAAGTGTGTGTTCAGATATATAATACAGATTAACTGTTTTCCAAAGTTAATGCATCACTTTACATTCCCACCAGCAATGTATGACAGTTGCTCCACATTATTATCAACACTTGGTATTTTCTGTCTTTTTATTTTAGCCATTCCATTGGGTATATAGTGGTATCTCATTATGGTTTTAATTTGCATTTCCCTAATTACTAATGATGGTGACCATCAAAGATGTTAACCACCTTTTCGTGTACTTGCATTCCATTTGTTTTTTGATGAAGCATCCAAAGTTTTTTGCCCAATTTTTAATCAGATCATTTGTGTTCTTGTTGTGTTGTTATTGGGTTGTAGGAATTCTTTACATATTTTGAATACCAGGGCTTTGTCAGATATGTGTATAGCAGATATATTCCTTCAGTTTGTCTCTTGCCTTTTAATTTCTCAATGTTGTCTCTCAAAAAAAAGGTTTTTTATTTTCAGAGTCTAATTTATCAATTTTTTCTTTTACAGCTTTGCTTTTCATGTTTTATCTAAGAGATCTTTGCTTACCCCAAGGTCATGAAGATTTTCTCCCATGATTTCTTCCAGAAGTTTCTAGTTTTAGCTGTTATGTTTAGGTCTGTGATCCACCTGGAGTTAATTTTTGTGTATGGTTTGAGACAAGGGCTGAAGTTCATTATTTTTCATATAGATATCCATTTGTTTCAGCACCATTTGTTGATAAGATTATCTTTTCCAATGAATAATTATGGAAATAATTATTGAAACATTATCAGGGTTATCCATTGAATAACCTTGACACTTTTATTAAAAATCAATTGGCCATATGAGAATGGGTCTTTTTCTGAACTCACTATTCCTTTCATTTGATCCATATTTCTATTCTTTTGCCAATACCATGCTATCTTGATTACTGTAGCTTTATAATAAGACTTCAATTTCTAACTTTGTTCCTTTTTTTTTTCAAAATTTGTTCAGCTTTTCAAGATTTGAGGTTTTTTTTAAATCTTCCATATGAATTACAGAATTAGCTTGTCAATGTTTAAAAAGCTCACTTTGATTGAGAATGCCTTGAATATATTGATAACTTCAAGAAGAACTGACATGTTAATTGAATCCTCCCATCTATAAACATGTTGTATCTCTCCATTAATTTAGATCATTTTTAATGTCTCTCAGCAATATTTTATAGTTTTCAGCATGCCAGTTTTTCACATATTTTAAAAAATTTATTCCTAAGTACTTTTTAACTTTTGATGCTACTGTCAACAGAATTATTTTTGAATTTTAGCTTTTAACTTTTTGTTGCTAATATAGAAAAATACAATGGAATTTTGTACAATAGCTTCATATTTTGCAGCCTGACTAAATTTACTTATTAGTCCTAGCAGTTTTTCTAAATTTCCTTTAGGATTTCCTACATGCAAATAAATACAGTTTTGCTACTTTTATTTCTCTGTTTTGCTTTATTGCTCTGGATAGGATGCCCAGGACAATGTTGAATAAAATGTTAATGTTGGTAAAAGTTAAAATCTTTGCCTTGTTCTCCATCTTAGAGCAAAAATAAACAGTCTTTCACCAGGAAGTAGGATGTTAGCTGTAGACTTTTCATAGACACCCTTTATTGTTTGAAAAAGTCCCTTCATTAAAAGTTTTTACCATAAATGACTGTTGAATTTTGTCAAATGTTTTTCTGCATCAATTGAAATGATTGCATGGGTTTTTTCCTTTATTTTGTTAATTGATTGAATTGATTGTTAAAACTGCCTTGCATTCCTGGTTTAAAGCCTACTTGGCCAATGTGTATTACAGATTTTATGTACTATTGGATTTGATTTGCTAAAATTTTGCTCAGGTATGTCTATATTCAGGAGGAATATTGGGCTGTATTTTCATTTTCTTGTGACTCTTTGTCTGGCCAGAGGTTCATTAATTTTTTTATCTATTCAACAGACCTCGTAGCCCCATTCTGGCACAGTGATAAATGTCCTGCAGCCCTCTCCATAAAGATAGTGCCCTGAAGGTCTTCTGCTTACGTCATCACTCCAAAGCCTCCTGCCCCCGTTGGTACCCCAATTCCCTCTTTAGTCCCACAGTCATGGCTTACCTGCACCGAGAGGTTTGCCATTGAGTCCCTGCACCCTCTACAACTCCCTGTACTGCTTGTTTCTGAACTGAAGAGTATCTACCAAGCTGCTGCTCCCTCTTCAGGGAGCTCGTCTGTGGTCCAGAGGGTTCCCATAGAGCTACTACTCTCCCTGCATGCCCATACTACCTTACTAACTACCAGTGTTTTACCTGCACTGCAGAGGGTTGCTTTCTGATGGCTTAGAGACGGCAGAACAGCTCCAGCCTAGGTAAACCAGCAAACTTCTGTGCTCTCCGGTGAACTGAACTATAGCGTCTATAAGTTCTGAACCCCTTCCAGTTTTGTCCTTTCTTAAGCACTTTCTCCACCCTAGAACACCATACAAAACTGTCATATCTTACAGTTGCTTTTTACCAGAGTTAATAATTCTTTATATGAAAACCCTCCTGTTTAATCTATGTGGTTTCTGTCTCCTGATTAGACCCAAACTGATACATTATAATAAGGTGTGACCTTTCTGAGATCTCTACTGAATGTCCCTAGATGTTCACTGAAGACTATTCACTCTTCACTCGGTTTATCAGTCCCTCAAGATCTCTGGGAATTGTTCAGCTTACAGCTTCTTGACGGGTGTGTACCTGTGTTGTACAGTTTCACCCTGTTCATTGTGGCTTACTATTCTGCAACAGAAGGACCCTATGCAAATTTATAGAGGTTTTTCCTCGTGTAATTCTCTCCTCTTTGGTACACTGCTCTCCAAATTCCAGCCACCTCAGCCTCTCTGAATTCCAGTGTCTGTCTCCTGTGCTCACCTGCACTGTGGTCCAGGAAGTACCTCTGGTCAGAAAGCCTGAGTGATTCTAGGGTTCACCTCATTTGCTTACTTTTTCTTTGGGACCACAATCTTCTTGCCCAATATCTGAAAAAAGTTGTTTCAATATTGGTTGCTTAGGGCAGGATCCTAAGTCCAGTCCAGTTAATCCTTTATGGCCAGAAAAAGAAGTTTTTTCCCTTTGATTTTTAGGAGCTACTCTTTGAACAAATTCCATCACATTTTTTGGTATGTTTGTATTTGTTTTCCTTGAGTTGGGTAGACTTGGTTTTTATTGCTTTTATCCAAAGAACTCTGGACGATACACATGTGGTACCCAGAATGAACACATAAAGCATTTCAGATAAAGCCTGAACAATCTGGATTAGAGTGAGACTTTTACTACCTTTATTCTGAATACTATAAGCATTATTCATATAGTATAAGATTAAATGGGCTTTTTTGTGGATAACTATACTATTCTGTTAACATAGAATTTATAATCTACTAAAACTCCAATTATTTTTCATATTTGTTATTAAATCTGGCTTTTAAAGATATTATTTATATAATTAGGTGTGACTTTCATAGTAATTTTACAGAACTATTAATTTAGCCCATGAAATTCCATTTTTCTATATGCAGTCCATTTTAGAACTTGTTGAGATCTTGGAGGAGCTAATTCTTGTCCTAGTATATTGGCTAAGGAGCTCAAGATATCTGAAGTTTGATCAGCAAGCCACAATGCTCTTGAGCAAATACTTATTAAACATGTGGAGGCAGGTGAAAGTCAAAGGCATATTCTGACAGGGACTTTATTCTCCATTTAAATTTATTCACATCCTGTAGTATGGTCATTCAACCACTTATAAATACTACAACTCTATTACATCAGCCCACACTCTTCATCTGATCCAAAAGGATTTCATGGGATATTTTTTTCAATTACCTTATAAATCCAGATGTATTCTCATTCCTTCAATTTACCTGTCTGATAAGATTTCTAATACAGAAAATGAAGTCAGCCTAGCAGGTCTAACTCTTAGCAAGCAAGTTTGGCTTCTAGAGACTCCTCCTAGATCCGTTGGCATATGATGCTGGATCCCACATTTCCCACAGTCACCTTTGTCTATGAACTGATGCCAGATTTTTGTTGGGAGGTGGGAATATAATGAGGGGCATCTTATTGGGCCATCTTGCTTGTGTCACTCTCTCCAGTTGTTTTTTTACTGTGACCCACAGTAAGAAGTACATTTTTCATCATGACCAAATTCACATCTTCATAGGTATGTGATTGGAACAAGTTTCATCAAACAACACTTACTGTTATGTCATGTCCTCTAATATTTTTCTATTCCAGTGCTCCTCAAACGTCAATGTACATGTTAAACAGCCTGGGATTTTGTTAATATGTGATTCTGATTCAGTATCTGGGATGGAGCCTACATTTTAACAAACTCCTAAGGTGGCATGCGTGTCTCTCAGACTGCATCTTGAGTAGCTAAGTTCTATTTTATTTCGTTTTATTTAATCGCTAAATTACTCTTCTGACTTTCAAATGTATCTGGACTGTCAGTTTGTAAAAGTACTACTAGTATATTTCCTGGTGTAACACTATGCTTGGAGAAGCTCTTGAATCAACAACATGCCTATCTAGGATGTTCGTGTAAAAGTCTACATGTGATGTGGTATCATGCTTAGAAGAGTTTCAACAGGAAACAAGCTTCCTCTTCCATATACCAAGGTCAGAAAATGATAGAAGTAAAGAGACTGATATCTTCCTCACCTTCCTTCTTAAAATTGTAACATTTGACATAAATAAATCTATTCCATTTTGGAATATACAAGTCTAAGCATTCTGCATAATAAGGATTTTCATAACTGTATGTGAAAAGAAAGTTAGAGATGACCAAAAGTGACCATGGCAATGAGACGAGTATCAGAAAAAAAAAAATTCCTGTGGTGTGATCTCCTTTTGTCTGCAGTATCAGTGCTTACTACGTCAGTCAAGGTTCTTGTTTCAAGTAACAAATGTCAACTCTGACTAACTTAATAAAAACAAAACTGGGGAGGCTATTGAGGGACTCCAAAAGAGGTGGGAAGCTGTGGTACTAAAGTTGAATATAAGAAGGAACTCCTCTAGAGGGTACCAAAGATTCAGAGTGGAAACAGCCTGGTCGTGCTGTCTCCATTGAGACTAATGAACTTGAACAATTTCTCTCCTTAGTCCTCACAACATGTTCTCAAGATCAAAGTCACAGGAGAGAACATCCATTGGCTGAACTTGGGTTTTGCATTCCCTCTTGCCAGACCTGTGGCAACATGAAGTATTTGTCCCTTCAAACTTCTATAGGGGAGCAGGTGCCTGATACACCATCCCTCTAAGAGCATAGAAAAGTGGGGAGAGGAAATGTCCCAGAAGTAAATTGGAGTGCCACCGGGAAGAGGAAATAGATGCTAAACCACCAATAAACTATACATGACAGAGCACTGTGAATCAGTAAGGGCCCTTATTATACTTGTTATTGCAAGTATAACAGGATGGTGAATGGGGTTTTCCAATTGTTTGGGAATTGTGGCTATAGTCTCACAGCCAAAGAGCATAGACGCTAATTGGCCCACATTTTAAAGAATGCATGCACACACAACCCTTGCAGAACTTAATAAGAAGTAAACAAAACAAGCTCTGATAGCACCATCAAGTACTGCTACACACATCCCCACCACACACACACAATCTCTATCCCTTTACCCCCCCTAGGAAAAAACTAAAGAATTCCAGAAGAGTTGGCAGAATTCCTGCTGTATGGAAGCTGTCACCCAACCGGTGACTTTTCTCCTTCCCATATTAGAGGGAAGGGGAATATGTCTTCCCTCCTATGGTAAGTTAACTTAAGATGTAGGGGAAGACAAGGAAAACAATCACAAAATGAGGAGAGCTGGCCAGAGGTGGAATCTGGCATTGCCACCCCTAGGCAGACTTCTGCTTATGTAGAACAGGAATATCTTCTCACACATTAGAAGAGGAGGAAAGGAACTGTCAAGAGACAACAGTGTGTAGCTTCTATTCCCACTGCTTGGTGACACAAGAATGCCTGGGAAAAAAATTTTTTAATTAAAAAAAAAAAAAGAACACCTGGGTTTCCTTAAGGCCAAATGGACACCACTGGAGGGTATCTGGGCTTAAGCAATTTTGTCACAATCTAGCCTAAGAAGGTTGCCTGCTAGTGGGGGTATGTGGCCAAGGAGCAGGAGCTGAAAGGGCAGGGTGCAGAAGAACTCAGGTTGTGAAGAATCATCCATGTCAGAGGCCTGTGCAGCCGAGGACCCTGCAGGCCCTCCTGAATAGCCCACACATGCACTGCACTTCAGCAGGATCCAGATATCTCCTCTGCAGGGGGCACTGACCATCCTATGTGGACCACAGCAGCTCAGCAGGAGACATCAATCCCTTCCTCAGTTCTGCCTCCAGAACCCAACACTCTGAAAGAGATGGAAAAGATGGACCCAAAAGATGAAGAAAGAGAAGGAAGTAGAGGAGGGAGAGAGAAGCAAAGCACACCAAATACCCCAGGGTGGGACCATTCGCACCACTGGTCAAACCTGGGCTTGGGGGGAGGGGAAGAGTGTCAAACTGGATGTGAGATTCAAGCTGTACAGTGGATTATACTGTCCTTGATGTTTCAAAAGCTGAGAGTCTCTGGAATGCTACAGGAGCTACCCGAGATATTGTGAAGGGACAGAAAACAAGTCTCCATCAAAGCACACCTGAAAACACTATTGGAGAAATAAAATAAAGGGGCTTCATGTTAGGATCCCACTGAGTTCAGACTCTCCAATAAACTGGTTACATAGCAAAAGAAACTGACTCTGAGTAGTTTAAGCAGAAAAGGAATTTATTGAGAAGCTACTGGGTGCTTGGTGAGATGCCAGGAAGTCCAGAGGACTGGCTTGGGAAAGCGCACAGGGATGGTGAGGTTCCGTACTAAAAGCTAAAATCACTCCTTGGAATTGTTCTGGGGAAGCCCTGCCCCACCAGTGGATATGGGATGGTAGATGTCTCACCAACAAAACCATCTACCCTGGATCCTGACTGAGGCAACCACTCCCTCTAGGAATGGGATGTTGCTGCCTCTCCTGAGCTGCCACAAGAATTCTCCTTTGTCTCAGTTCTCAAATCAAAGCCCAGGGCAAATACATCCAATTGGCTGGGCCAAGACCCAGTGGAAAAGGAGTCTAAAGAAGCAAATATTTGGAGGATTGGTTCAAGAGGGCGGAGTAGAAGGATGTGCGCTCACTCCCTTTTGTGAGAGCACTGGAATCACAACTAACTGCTGAACAATCATTGACAGGAACTCACCAAAAAAGATACCCCACATCCAAAGACAAAGGAGAAGCCACAATGAGATGGTAGGAGGGGCACAATCACAATAAAATAAAATCCCATAACTGCTGGGTGGCTGACTCACAAACTGGAGAACACTTATACCACAGAAGTGCATGCACTGGAGTGCAGGTTCTGAGCCCCACATCAGGCTTCCCAACCTGGGGGTCTGGCAACGGGAGGAGGAATTCCTAGAGAATCAGACTTTGAAGGCTAGCAGGATTTGATTGCAGGACTTTGACAGGACTGGGAAAAGAGAGACTACACTCTTGGAGAGCACACACAAAGTAGTGTGCGCATCAGGACCCAGGGGAAGGAGTAGTGACCCCATAGGAGACTGAACCAGATCTACCTGCTGGTGATGGAGGGTCTCCTGCAGAGGTGGGGTGTGGCTGTGGCTCACCGTGGGGACAAGGACACTGGCAGCAGAAGTACTGGGATGTGCTCCTTGGCGTGAACTCTCCCAGAGTCTGCCATTAGCCCCATCAAAGAGCCAGGTAGGCTCCAGTGTTGGGTCGCCTCAGGCCAAACAACCAACAGGGAGAGAAACCAGCCCCACCCATCAGCAGAGGAGCAGAATAAAGTTTTACTGAGCTCTGAGAAGCAAGAGGAACTACAAACCTGCAGCCTGTGGAACAAAAACCACATTCACAGAAAGAGAGACAAGATGAAAAGGCAGAGGGCTATGTACCAGATGAAGGAACAAGATAAAACCCCAGAAAAACAACTAAATGAAGTGGAGATAGGCAACCTTCCAGAAAAAGAATTCAGAATAATGATAGTGAAGATGATCCAGGACCTCGGAAAAAGAATGGAGACAAAGATCGAGAAGATGCAAGAAATGTTTAACAAAGACCTAGAAGAACTAAAGAACAAACAAACAGAGATGAACAATACAATAACTGAAATGAAAAAAGCACTAGAAGGAATCAATAGCAGAATAACTGAGGCAGAAGAAAGAAAAAGTGACCAGGAAGACAGAATGGTGGAATTCACTGCCACGGAACAGAATAAAGAAAAAAGAATAAGTCGGAGGAGCTTCAAGATGGCGGAACAGTAAGATGCAGAGATCATCTTCCTCCCCACAAATACATCAGAAATACATCTACATGGGGAACAACTCCTACAGAACACCTACTGAATGCTGGCAGAAGACCTCAGACCTCCCAAAAGGCAAGAAACTCCCCACGTACCTGGGTAGGGCAAAAGAAAAAAGAAAACACAGAGACAAAAGAATAGGGATGGGACCTGCACCAGTGGGAGGGAGCTGTGAAGGAGGAAAGGTTTCCACACACTAGGAAGCCCCTTCGCGGGCGGAGACTGCAGGTGGCGGAGGGGGGAAGCTTCGCAGCCACGGAGGAGAGCGCAGCCACAGGGGTGCGGAGGGCAAAGCGGAGAGATTCCCGCACGGAGGATCGGTGCCGACCAGCACTCACCAGCCCGAGAGGCTTGTCTGCTCACCCGCCGGGGTGGGCGGGGGCTGGGAGCTGAGGCTCCGGCTCCGGTCGGATCCCAGGGAGAGGACTGGGGTTAGCTGTGTGAACACAGCCTGAAGGGGCTAGAGCACCACAGCTAGCCGGGATGGAGTCCGGGAAAAAGTCTGGGGCTGCCGAAGAGGAAAGAGACTTTTTCTTGCCTCTTTGTTTCCTGGTGCGCGAGGAGAGGGGATTAAGAGCGCCGCTTAAAGGAGCTCCAGAGACGGGCGTGAGCCACGGCTATCAGCGCGGAGCCCAGAGACAGGCATGGGGCACTAAGGCTGCTGCTGTTGCAGCCACCAAGAAGCCTGTGTGCAAGCACAGGTCACTCTTCACACCTCCCCTACCAGGAGCCTGTGCAGCCCGCCACTGACAGGGTCCCGTGATCCAGGGACAACTTCCCCAGGAGAACACACGGCGCGCCTCAGGCTGTTGCAACGTCATGCCAGCCTCTGCCGTTGCAGGCTCGCCCCGCATCCGTACGCCTCCCTCCCACTGGCCTGAGTGAGCCAGAGCCCCCAAATCAGCTGCTACTTTAACCCCATCCCATCTGAGCGAAGAACAGACGCCCTCAGGCCACCTACATGCAGAGGCGGGGCCAAATCCAAAGCTGAACCCCAGGAGCTGTGCGAACAAAGAAGAGAAAGGGAAATTTTCTCCCAGCAGTCTCAGGAGCAGTGGATTAAATCTCCACAATCAACTTGATGTACCCTGCATCGGTGGAATACCTGAATAGACAAGGAATCATCCCAAATTGAGGAGGTGGACTTTGGGAGCAATGATATATAAATATTTTTCCCTTATTCTCTTTTTGTGAGTGTGTATGTGTATGCTTCTGTGTGTGATTTTGTCTGTATAGCTTTGCTTTTACCATTTGTCCTAGGGTTCTGTCTGTCCATTGTTTTTTTCTTTTTAATTACTTAAAAAATTTTTTTTCTTAATAATTATTTTTTATTTTAATACCTTTTTAAAATTTTATTTTACTTTATTTATTTTATCTTCTTTCTTTCTTTCTTTCTTTTTCTCCCTTTTATTCTGAGCTGTGTGGATGACAGGCTCTTGGTGCTCCAGCCAGGACTCAAGGCTGTGCCTCTGAGGTGGGAGAGCCAAGTTCAGGACACTGGTCCACAAGAGACCTCCCAGCTCCACGTAATATCAAACAGCAAAAATCTTCCAGAGATCTCCGTCTCAACGCCAAGACCCAGCTTCACTCCACGAACAGCAAGCTACAGTGCTGGACAACCTATGCCAAACAACTAGCAAGACAGGAACACAACACCATCTACTAGCAGAGAGGCTGCCTAAAATCATAATAAGGCCACAAACACCCCAAAACACACCACCAGACGTGGACCTGCCCAACAGAAAGACAAGATCCAGCCTCATCCACCAGAACAAAGGCACTAGTCCCCTCCACCAGGAAGCCTACACAACCCACTGAACCAACCTTAGCCACTGGGGACAGACACCAAAAACAACGGGAACTACGAACCTGCAGCCTGCGAAAAGGAGACCCCAAACACAGTAAGGTAGGCAAAATGAGAAGACAGAGAAACACACAGCAGATGAAGGAGCAAGGCAAAAACTCACCAGACCTAACAAATGAAGAGGAAATAGGCAGTCTACGTGAAAAAGAATTCAGAATAATGATAGTAAAGATGATCCAAAATCTTAGAAATAGAATGGAGAAAATACAAGAAATGTCTAACAAGGACCTAGAAGAACTAAAGAGCAAACAAACAGTGATGAACAACACAATAAATGAAATTAAAAATTTTCTAGAAGGGATCAATAGCAGAATAACTGAGGCAGAAAAACGGATAAGTGACCTGGAAGATAACATAGTGGAAATAACTACTGCAGAGCAGAATAAAGAAAAAAGAATGAAAAGAACTGAGGACAGTCTCAGAGATCTCTGGGACAACATTAAATGCAACAACATTCGAATTATAGGGGTCCCAGAAGAAGGAGGGAAAAAGAAAGGGACTGAGAAAATATTTGAAGAGATTATACTTGAAAACTTCCCTAATATGGGAAAGGAAATAGTTAATCAAGTCCTGGAAGCACAGAGAGTCCCATACAGGATAAATCCAAGGAGAAACACGCCAAGACATATATTAATCAAACTATCAAAAATTAAATACAAAGAAAAAATATTAAAAGCAGCAAGGGAAAAACAACAAATGACACACAAGGGAATCCTCATAAGGTTAACAGCTGATCGTTCAGCAGAAACTCTGCAAGACAGAAGGGAGTGGCAGGACATATTTAAAGTCATGAAGGAGAAAAACCTACAATCAAGATTACTCTACCCAGCAAGGAACTCATTCAGATTTGACAGAGAAATTAAAACCTCTACAGACAAGCAAAAGCTAAGAGAATTCAGCACCACCAAACCAGCTTTACAACAAATGCTAAAGGAATTTCCTTAGGCAGGAAACACAAGGGAAGGAAAAGACCTACAATAAGAAATCCAAAACAATTAAGAAAATGGTAATAGGAACATACATATGGATAATTACCTTAAATGTAAATGGATTAAATGCTCCAACGAAAAGACACATGTTTGCTGAATAGATACAAAAACAAGACCCATATATATGCTGTCTACAAGAGACCCACTTCAGACCTAGGGACACATACAGACTGAAAGTGAGGGGATGGAAAAAGATATTCCATGCAAATGGAAATCAAAAGAAAGCTGGAGTAGCAACTCTCATATCAGACAAAATGACTTTAAAATAAAGATTATCATAAGAGACAAAGAAGGACACTACATAATGATCAAGGGATCAATCCAAGAAGAAGATATAACAATTGTAAATATTTATGCACCCAACATAGGAGTACCTCAATACATAAGGCAAATGCTAACAGCCATAAAAGGGGAAATCAACAGGAACACAATCATAGTAGGGGACTTTAACACCCCACTTTCACCAATGGACAGGTCATTCAAAATGAAAATAAATAAGGAAACACAAGCTTTAAATTATACATTAAACAAGATGGACTTAATTGATATTTATAGGACATTCCATCCAAAAGCAGAATACACATTCTTCTCAAGTGCTCATGGAACATTCTCCAGGATAGATCATATCTTGGGTCACAAATCAAGCCTTGGTAAATTTAAGAAAATTGAAATCCTATCAAGTATCTTTTCCGACCACAATGCTATAAGTCTAGATATCAATTACAGGAAAAAATCTGTAAAAAATACAAACACGTGGAGGCTAAACAACACACTACTTAATAACCAAGAGATCAATGAAGAAATGAAAGAGGAAATCAAAAAATACCTAGAAACAAATGACAATGAAAACACAACAACCCAAAACCTATGGGATGCAGAAAAATCAGTTCTAAGAGGGAAGTTTATAGCAATACAATCGTACCTTAAGAAACAAGAAACATCTCAAATAAAAAACCTAACCTTACACCTAAAGCAATTAGAGAAAGAAGAACAAAACTACCCCAAAGTTAGCAGAAGGAAAGAAATCATAAAGATCAGATCAGAAATAAATGAAAAAGAAATTAAGGAAACGATAGCAAAGATGAATAAAACTATAAGCTGGTTCTTTGAGAAGATAAACAAAATTGATAAACCATTAGCCAGACTCATCAAGAAAAAAAGGGAGAAGACTCAAATCAATAGAACTAGAAATGAAAAAGGAGAAGTAAGAACAGACACTGCAGAAATACAAAGGATCATGAGAGATTACTAGAAGCAACCATATGCCAATAAAATGGACAACCTGGAAGAAATGGACAAATTCTTAGAAATGCACAACCTTCTGAGACTGAACCAGGAAAAAATAGAAAATATAAACAGACCAATCACAAGCACTGAAATTGAAACTGTGATTAAAATTCTTCCAACACACAAAAGTCCAGAACCAGATGGCTTCACAGGCGAATTCTATCAAACATTTAGAGATGAGCTAACACCTATCCTTCTCAAACTCTTCCAAAATATAGCAGAGGGAGGAACACTCCCAAACTCATTCTACGAGACCACCATCACCCTGATACCAAAACCAGACAAAGCTGTCACAAAGAAAGAAAACTACAGGCCAATATCACTGATGAACATAGATGCAAAAATCCTCAACAAAATACTAGCAAACAGAATCCAACAGCACATTAAAAGGATCATACACCAATGATCAAGTGGGGTTTATCCCAGGAATGCAAGGCTTCTTCAATATACGCAAATCAATCAATGTGATATACCATATTAACAAATTGAAGGAGAAAAACCATATGATCATCTCAATAGATGCAGAGAAAGCTTTCGACAAAATTCAACACCTATTTATGATAAAAACCCTCCAGAAAGTAGGCACAGAGGGAACTTTCCTCAACATAATAAAGGCCATATATGACAAACCCAGAGCCAACATCGTCCTCAATGGTGAAAAACTGAAACCATTTCCACTAAGATCAGGAACAAGACAAGATTGCCCACTCTCACCACTATTATTCAAAATAGTTTTGGAAGTTTTAGCCACAGCAATCAGAGTAGAAAAATAAATAAAAGGAATCCAAATCAGAAAAGAAGAAATAAAGCTGTCACTGTTTGCAGATGACATGATACAATACATAGAGAATCCTAAAGATGCTACCAGAAAACTACTAGAGCTAATCAATGAATTTGGTAAAGTAGCAGGATACAAAATTAATGCACAGAAATCTCTAGCATTCCTATACACTAATGATGAAAAACCTGAAAGTGAAATTAAGAAAACACTCCCATTTACCATTGCAACAAAAAGAATAAAATATCTCAGAATAAACCTACATAAGGAGACAAAAGACCTGTATGCAGAAAATTATAAGACACTGATGAAAGAAATTAAAGATGATACAAATAGATGGAGAGATATACCATGTTCTTGGATTGGAAGAATCAACATTGTGAAAATGACTCTACTACCCAAAGCAATATACAGATTCAATGCAATCCCTATCAAACTACCACTGGAATTTTTCACAGAGCTAGAACAAAAAATTTCACAATTTGTATGGAAACACAAAAGACCCTGAATAGCCAAAGCAATCTTGGGAAAGAAAAACGGACCTGGAGGGATCAGGGTCCCTGAGTTCAGACTATACTACAAAGCTACAGTAATCAAGACAGTATGGTACTGGCACAAAAACAGAAACATAGATCAATGGAACAGGATAGAAAGCCCAGAGATAAACCCACGCAGCAATGGTTGACTAATCTATGACAAAGGAGGCAAGGATATACAAGATAGCAAGCCCAGAGATAAACCCATGCACATATGGTCACCTTATCTTTGATAAAGGAGGCAAGAATATACAACGGGGAAAAGACAGCCTCTTCAATAAGTGGTGCTGGGGAAACTGGACAGCTACATGTAAAAGAATGAAATTAGAACACTCCCTAACACCATACACAAAAATAAACTCAAAATGGATTAAAGACCTAAGTGTAAGGCCAGACACTATAAAACTGTTAGAGGAAAACATAGGCAGAACACTCTATGACATAAATCACAGCAAGATCCTTTTTGACCCACCTCCTAGAGAAATGGAAATAAAACCAAAAATAAACAAATGAGACCTAAGGAAACTTAAAAGCTTTTGCACAGCAAAGGAAACCATAAACAAGACGAAAAGACAGTCCTCAGAATGGGAGAAAATATTTGCAAATGAAGCAACTGACAAAGGCTTAATCTCCAAAATTTACAAGCAGCTCATGCAGCTCAATATCAAAAAAAAACAAACAACCCAATCCAATAATGGGCAGAAGACCTAAATAGACATTTCTCTGAAGAAGATACACAGATTGCCAACAAACACGTGAAAGAATGCTCAACATCATTAATCATTAGAGAAATGCAAATCAAAACTACAATGAGATATCATCTCACACCAGTCAGAAGGGCCATCAGCAAAAAATCTAGAAACAATAAATGCTGGAGAGGGGGTGGAGAAAAGGGAACCCTCTTGCACTGTTGGTGGGAATGTAAATTGATACAGCCACTATGGAGAACAGTATGGAGGTTCCTTAAAAAACTAAAAATAGAACTACCATACGACCCAGCAATCCCACTACTGGGCATATACCCTGAGAAAACCATAATTCAAAAAGAGTCATGTACCAAAATGTTCATTGCAGCTCTATTTACAATAGCCAGGACATGGAAGCAACCTAAGTGTCCATCAACAGATGAATGGATAAAGAAGATGTGGCACATATATACAATGGAATATTACTCAGCCATAAAAAGAAACGAAATTGAGTTATTTGTAGTGAGGTGGATGGACCTAGAGTCTGTCATACAGAGTGAAGTAAGTCAGAAAGAGAAAAACAAATACCGTATGCTAACACATACATATGGAATCTTAAAAAAAAAAAAAAAATTGTCATGAAGAACCTAGAGGCAAGACAAGAATAAAGATGCAGACCTACTAGAGAATGGACTTGAGGATATGGGGAGGGGGAATGGTAAGCTGGGACAAAGTGAGAGCATGGCATGGACATATATACACTACCAAACGTAAAATAGATAGCTAGTGGGAAGCAGCCCCATAGCACAGGGAGATCAGCTCAGTGCTTTGTGACCACCTAGAGGGGTGGGATAGGGAGGGTGGGAGGGAGGGAGATGCAAGAGGGAAGAGATATGGGGACATATGTATATATATGACTGATTCACTTTGTTATAAAGCAGAAAACAAACACACCATTGTAAAGCAATTATACTCCAATAAAGATGTTAAAAAAGAAAAAAGAAAAAAAAGAAAAAAGAATGAAAAGAAATGAAGGCAGCCTAAGAGACCTCTGGGACAACATTAATCACAACAATATTCACATTATAGGCGTCCCAGAAGGAGAAGAGCCACCCAAGTCCATGAAGCGCAGAGAGTCCTAGGCAGGATAAACTCGAGGAGAAACATGCCAAGACACATAGTAATCAAATTGACAGACATTAAAGACAAAGAAAAATTATTGAAAGCAACAAGGGGAAAATGACAAATAACATACAAGGGAACTCCCATAAGGTTAACAGCTGATTTCTCAGCAGAAACTCTACAAGCCAGAAGGGAGTGTCACAATATATTTAAAGTGATGATAGGGAAGAACCTACAACAAAGATTACTCTACCCAGCAAGGATCTCGTTCAGATTCGATGGAGAAATCAAAAGTTTTACAGACAAGCAAAAGCTAAGAGAATTCAGCACCACCAAACCAGCTTTACAACAAATGCTAAAGGAACTTCTCTAAGTGGGAAACACAAGAGAAGAAAAGGACCTACGAAAACAAACTCATAACAACTAAGAAAATTGTAATAGAAACATACATATCGATAATTACCTTAAACGTGAATGGATTAGATGCCCCAACCAAAAGACACAAGCTCGCTGAATGGATACAAAAACAAGACCCATATATATGCTGTCTACAAGAGACCCACTTCAGACCTAGGGACACATACAGACTGAAAGTGAGGGGATGGAAAAAGATATTCCATGGAAATGGAAATCAAAAGAAAGCTGGAGTAGCAATTCTCATATCACATAAAATAGACTTTAAAATAAAGAATGTTACAAGAGACAAGGAAGGACACTACCTAATGATCAAGGGATCAATCCAAGAAGAACATATAACAAATATAAATATATATGCATCCAACATAGGAGCACCTCAATACATACGGCGAATGTTAACAGCTATAAAAGAGGAAATAGACAGTAACACAATAATAGTGGTGGAGTTTAACACCTCACTTACACTAATGGACAGATCATCCACACAGAAAACTAATAAGGAAACACAAGCTTTAAATGACACAATAGACCAGATAGATTTAACTGATATTTATAGGACGTTCCATCCAAAAACAGCAGATTACACTTTCTTCTCAAGTGCACATGGAACATTCTCCAGGATTGATCACATCTTGGGTCAGAAATCAAGCCTCAGTGAATTTAATAAAATTGAAATCATATCAAGCATCTTTGCTGACCACAACCCTATGAGATTAGAGATCAGTTACAGGGAAAAAACGTAAAAAACAAAAACACATGGAGGCTAAACAACACGTTACTAAATAACCAAGAGATCACTGAAGAAATCAAAGAGGAAATCAAAAAATACCTAGAGACAAATGACAATGAAAACACGATGATCCAAAACCTATGGGATACAGCAAAAGCAGTTCTAAGAGGGAAGTTTACAGCAATACAAGCCTACCTCAGAAACAAGAAAAATCTCAAATAAACAATCTAACTTTACACCTAAAGGAACTAGAGAAAGAAGAACAAACAAAACCCAAAGTTAGTAGAAGGAAAGAAATCATAAAGATCAGAGCAGAAATAAATGAAATAGAAACAAAGAAAACAATAGCAAAGATAAATAAAACTAAAAGCTGGTTCTTTGAGAAGATAAACAAAATTGATAAACCTTTAGCCAGACTCATCAAGAAAAAGAGGGAGAGGACTCATATCAATAAAATTAGAAATGAAAAAGGAGAAGTAACAACAGACACCACAGAAATACAAAGCATCATAAGAGACTACTACAGACAACTCTATGCCAATAAAATGGACAACCTGGAAGAAATGGATAAATTCTTAGAAAGGTATAACCTTCCAAGACTGAACCAGGAAGAAATAGAAAATATGAACAGACCAATCACAAGCACTGAAATTGAAACTGTGATTACAAATCTTTCAACAAACAAAAGTCCAGGACCAGATGGCTTCACAGGTGATTTCTATCAAACAAGTAGAGAAGAGCTAACACCCATCCTTCTCAAACTCTTCTAAAAATTTCAGAGGAAGGAACAGTCCCAAACTCATTCTATGAAGCCACCATCACCCTGATACTAAAACCAGACAAAGATACTACAAAAAAAGAAAATTACAGACCAATATCACTGATGAATATAGATGCAAAAATCCTCAACAACATACTTGCAAACAGAATCCAACAACACATAAAAAGGATCATACACCATGATCAAGTGGGATTTATCCCAGGGATGCAAGGATTCTTCAATATACACAAATCAATCAATGTGATATACCATATTAACAAATTGAAGAATAACAACCATATGATCATCTCAATAGATGCAGAAAAAGCTTCTGACAAAATTCAACACCCATTTATGATAAAAACTCTCCAGAAAGTGGGCATAGAGGGAAACTACCACAACATAATAAAGGCCATATACGACAAACCCACAGCAAACATCATTCTCAATGGTGAAAAACTGAAAGCATTCACTCTAAGATCAAGAACAAGAAAAGGATGTCCACTCTCACCACTATTATTCAACATAGTTTTGGAAGTCCTAGCCACAGCAATCAGAGAAGAAAAAGAAATAAAAGGAATACAAATTGGAAAAGAAGAAGTAAAACTGTCACTGTTTGCAGATGACATGATACTATACATAGAGAATCCTAAAGATGCCACCAGAAAACTACTAGAGCTAATCAATGAATTTGGTAAAGTTGCAGGATACAAAATTAATGCACAGAAATCTCTTGCATTCCTATACACTAACAATGAAAGATCACAAAGAGAAATTAAGGAAACAATCCCATTCACCATTGTAACAAAAAGAATAAAATACCTAGGAATAAACCTACCTAAGGAGGTAAAAGACCTGTACTCAGAAAACTACAAGACACTGATGAAAGAAATAGAAGATGACACAAACAGATGGAGAGATTTACCATGTTCTTGGATTGGAAGAATCAATATTGTGAAAATGACTATACTACCCAAAGCAATCTACAGATTCAATGCAATCCACAGATTCAATGCAATCCCTATCAAATTACCAGTGACATTTTTTACAGAACTAGAACAAAAAATCTTAAAATTTGTATGGAGACACAAAAGACCCCAAATAGCCAAAGCAGTCTTGAGGGCAAAAAACGTAGCTGGAGGAATCAGACTCCCTGACTTCAGACTATACTACAAAGCTACAGTAATCAAGACAATATGGTACTGGCACAAAAACAGAAATATAGATCAATGGAACAGGATAAAAAGCTCAGAGATAAACCCAGGCACCTATGGTCAACTAATCTATGACAAAGGAGGCAAGGGTATACAAGGGAGAAAAGACAGTCTCTTCAATAAGTGGTGCTGGAAAAACTGGACGGCCACATGTAAAAGAATGAAATTAGAACACTCCCTAACACCATACACAAAAATAAACTCAAAATTGATTGGAGACCTAAATGTAAGACTGGACACTATAAAACTCTTAGAGGAAAACATAGGAAGAACACTCTTTGACATAAATCACAGCAAGATCTTTTTTGATCCACCTCCTAGAGAAATGGAAATAAGAACAAAAATAAACAAATGGAACCTAATGAAGCTTTAAAGCTTTTGCACAGCAAAGGAAACTACAAACAAGACAAAAAGACAACCCTCAGAATCGGAGGAAATATTTGCAAACAAATCAATGGACAAAGGATTAATCTCCAAAATATATAAACAGTTCATGCAGCTCTATATTAAAAAAACAAACAACCCAATCCAAAAATGGGCAGAAGACCTAAATAGACATTTCTCCAAAGAAGACATAAGATGGCCGAGAAGCACATGAAAAGCTGCTCAACATCACTAATTATTAGAGAAATGCAAATCAAAACTACAATGAGGTTATCACCACACACCAGTTAGAATGGGCATCATCAAAAAATCTACAAACAACAAATGCTGGAGAGGGTGTGGAGAAAAGGGAACCCTCTTGCACTGTTGGTGGGAATGTAATTTGATACAGCTGCTATGGAGAACAGTATGGAGGTTCCTTAAAAAACTAAAAATAGAATTACCATATGACCCAGCAATCCCACTGCTGGGCATATACCCAGAGAAAACCATAATTCAAAAAGACACATGCACCCCAATGTTCATTGCAGCACTATTTACAGTAGCCAGGTCACGGAAGCAACCTAAATGCCCATCAACAGACGAATGGATAAAGAAAATGTGGTACATGTATACAATGGAATATTACTCAGCCATAAAAAGGAACAAAATTGGGTCATTTGGAGAGACGTGGATGGATCTAGAGAGTGTCATACAGAGTGAAGTAAGTCAGAAAGAGAAAAACAAATATTATATATTAACACATATATGTGGAACCTAGAAAAATGGTAGATGGACCGGTTTGCAGGGCAGAAATAGAGACACAGATGTAGAGAACAAATGTATGGACACCAAGCGGGGAAAGTGGAGGGGGGTGGGGTGGTGGTAGTGGGATGAATTGGGAGATTGGGATTGACATATATATGCTAATATGTATAAAATGGATAACTAATAAGAACCTGCTGTATAAAAAAATAAATAAAATAAAATTCAAATATTCAAACAAACAAAAAAAAGAAAATATTTTTTTTAAAAAAGAAGCAAATATTTGTCCTTTGTGCTTCTGTCCCCAAAGAAAGGCTCTTCCTCTGATCAAGTCTCATAAGCAGGATTATTATTAGCCTCTACAGTGCTTTGTGCAAATGAAGAAAATGCATGCCTCTAATTGACAAAGTTAGAAAGAGTCTTTCCTTTCTCCAGTGCTTACAGGCCACTGTCAGGGCTTAGGGGACAGAGCATGCCTGGATTTTAGCCTCTCTTGCCCTCTCTGCTGGGAGCCTTTATGTAGAGCACAGACTACACAACTTTATGCAGTAGCCCTGCTCATAAGGGGAACAGTTCTCAAAAACAGAAGGGGATGTGGCTGAGATGACAGATATATAGAAGAAGATGTCCATCTTAGGGAGAAATACAGTTAACAGATAATGAGCACATAGCTTGATGAAGACCAGTAAAGAAATGTTATCATGGAACCCAGACAAGTAAATAAAAGCTAGGCAAAAATTGGACCTTCTTGAGTAATCACTTAGTGTAAAACAACCACCATCAGTAGGAAAGTCTCTCTTCTTGCATCACATGTGGAATTTGGCCTCCAATGAATGGAGGTACTGACCCAGGGTAGGCACATCCAAATCATCATGCAGAATTAGTTGGAACCATTAAAAGTTTAAATAAGTACACTATGCTAAGATTTACATCAACTCCCTTCCTAGTTCATGAAGTAAATTTCTCATGCTTAACAAAAAAGGAGATTTATGAAAATGTTTATATATTTTCATGTTAAAATGAACAATCATTTGTTCACAGTGGCTACAATAATTCAGTCAAGTATTTGTGAAAGAAAAGGTACATATTATTTTAATATGGTTTAATAATTACATAAAATCTCTCTTGCCCAAAGATGCATTATAAAATTAAAAGTAAACACTAGTAAGTTATTCCCATTTTTATTCTGAAAATAGTAGAAATAGCGAAGGCAAGCAAATTGACCAGATCATTCCATTTTGACTAATTGAGGGGGAAAATGTAACTCGATTTAATGAAACAACGTAACACCCTCCTGCATCAGATCAATTCTATTGTGCATGTACTACACAGTCAGTGCTTCTAGGTTGGTTGATTTTACAGATGCTATGTCTGGAGTTTCTTTCTACAGTGGAGTAATGGATTGAAAGTCTATTTGGAGGCAGCTGAAGAGAGAAAGGAAAAAGAGGTATTTGACACAGACTATTGACAACTCTTTCAAATTTTGCTCTAAACTGCAGCAGAAAAATGAGGCAGTAATTATTTAGGAATGTAGGATCAAAGGAGGGTTTTCTGAGGGAAGGAATTACTATGTGTTTGTATCCTCTTGGGAATGACCCAGTAGAGAGCCGGTGTGGTTGGGAAAATTGCTCTCTGTCACTCTAACACTATTTCTGAGAGTTTCTCGCTAGTTTTAGCCACCATCCATGGCCAGAATTCCTTCATCTTGCAAAATGAAAACTCTATACCTATTGAACAATAACTCCCCATTCCTCTTTGCCCCTAGCCCTTGGGCATTCTTTCTGCCTCTATGAATGTGACTACTCTAGGTACCTCACATAGGTGGAATCATGTGGTATTTGTCTTTTTGTGACTGGCTTATTTCACTTAGCACAATTGTCTTCAAGGTTTATCGTCTTGTAGGATGTGCCTGAATGTCCTTCCTTTTTAAGTCTGAATAATATTGCATTGTATGTATCTACCATATTTTGCTAACCATTCATCTGTGGATGGACACTTAGGTTGCTTCCACCTTTTGGCTTTTGTAAATAATGCTACTATGACCATGGATTTACAAATATCACTTAGAGACCCTGCTTTCAATCTGGGGGGATAAATACCCAAAAGTGGAATTGCTGGATCATATGGCAGTCCTATTTTTAACTTTTCTAAGAACTGCCATACTGTTCTCCATGTGGCTGCACCACTTTACATCTCCGCCAACAGTGCACAAGGGTTCCAATTTCTCCACATCCTGCGACACTTATTTCCCCCCCCCTTTTTTTTTTAATAGTAGCCATTCTAATAGGTGTGAGATGATATCTCACTGGGGTTTTGATTTGCATTTCCCTAATGATTGGTTATATTGAGTATTTTTGCAGGTTGTTGGTCATTCATATACCTTCTTTGGAGAAATGTCTATTCTAGTCTTTTGCCCATTTTTTAATTGGGTTGTTTTTAACTTGTAAGAATTCTTTATATATTCTGCTGTCTTCTTGCCCACTCCACTCTGGACACATTGGTATCCTTTCTTTTCCTCAAACCCCAGCCATGTTTCCCCGTTAGAGCCCTTGCTATTCCCTCTGCCTGGAATGTGTGGCTTGCTCCCTCATCTCCTCATGTCTAACCCAAATTGTGCCTTCTCAGTGAGCCTCCCTATCAAGTATCATAACTCATCCCTGCTCCCCCAGCACACCCAATCCCCTTTAAAATGCTCTACTTTTTCTTTTTTTACATATTGCTTTTCACCTTCTAATATCCTATATAATTCACTTATATTTTACATATTCAAATATAAACTTCTCAAGGGCAGGCATCTTTGTCTGTTTTGTTTACTGATATATCTCAAGCACCAGGTGGAGTCCTTGTGCACAGTAATTTCTCAAAAATAGTGAATATATTTTAAGCAAAAATTTTATAACTCAGTAGAGGATTTTTACTTTCTACTTGGAAATTATCTCTTCTAAGTAGAAAATTATTTTAAGATCAGAGGCTTCTGAACATGAATTTCTTTAATTCATTTAATACATTTACCCAAACCACAGAGTTGCACAAATATTGCTCTCAGTAGATTTAGTCTTATCTCTCAGATTATAATAATTATCTCACTCTTGCTATAAAAGTAAAGAAAGGGAGGAGGAGATGCAGATAAAGAATTAATTAATCAAGCCTTTAACTTTTCTGAAAACCCAGGGAATTTTTATCAGTCTGCTTTGTTATTTACCTAACATTACTCTCTGGAATATTAATATTATATCCTGAGATTTACAGCCTTATATTGCCATGATGTATTCACACAAGTGAAGAGCAAGTGCCCTGAAAGAGTCTTTCCTTATACTTCTTGTACATTAATTCACTTTGGAGCCTTCATATTCAGGAATATCATTCACATTAAAACAACAGAGGATTGCTTTACTAAAATACAGTGCCTTGCAGCCTTTCTCACAATACACTAAAGTGACAGTTATGTTTATACAGCATACTGGGATACACAAGGGAATTGGAGCCCTTGGCAAGGCTTCTGTGGCCACCCAGCCCTGCTTGGCCACCCCTACGGCTGGTTGACCCACCTGTTGAGAAGCTCTTGCTAGATTAGATGATGTCATAGGAAGTTAATTCTTACCAATTTGTGGGTGAAACCAATTCTCTAGGACAAACATAATTTATAACTTCAAATTGTTTTCTTCATCAAATATTCTAACAAATATATTTTCTTACATAGCTTACTTCAAATTTTCAAGTCAACAATCCTTTGAATTTTTAAAACAAGAATTTGAATATTATAGGAAAGCTCCTCACTCCTTCTGCTGGATTTGTCTATTTGACATCCAGCCCACTTGAAAAACTTTTCTATCTCTTCCTTATATTGCAGAGTCTGGAGGCCTGAGAAGTATATTTCTCTGATACCCTAGCCAGCAAATTTGGGGATGCATTTTTAGGCTCCATCTTACAGATAAACTTGCATGATACTTGAAAGGCAGCAGGAGGGTGGCGTCATTTTTCTTTGCCTTCTGGCAACAGTAGAAGGCATAGCAGGAGCCTTCTAAATGCGAGTTTCTGGAATGGCTTCTATCTCCCCTGGTATTCCACCCATCCTGAAGCTACAAAGTACCAGGAGATGAGTACAAGTTTCTTGCATGTTCCTAACTCTACCAACAGAGGTTCTGTAACTTTCTGCAGTGGTACACCTAAAAGCTAGCGGTAGTCCTTTGCCTTTCCTCCTTCAGCCCCTGTAATGGTTCTGTAAGCACCTGATTTCTTGTATTAAAGCCTCTGCCTGAAACACCTACAATGCTTTTTATGTTCTTGTCTAAGCCGTGACTGAGACATTCTTCTTAGGAAAGAGACATAGAAACTCTACTTTTTAATATAAGACATATAATAAACATAGAGCTTTAACTTTCATTTTATAGTAACAGATATGTGAATACTCTCTAAACTGTTTTCCTATCTATGAATAGGATGTAATGGCTAGCATGGGGTTTATCTGCTCACATCTCAACTGACTCCCATTCTTTAAATTTCCCATTAAACTACCAAAAAGGACTATGGCTTCTGCTCCAGTTATTTTTCAGTCAAGAGTAATTTTTAAAATATCAGGCTTGTAATGTCTTGTTTCTGTATTACCCAAAATACATGACCAGAAAACGAAAGGAATGTAGATCCCTAAATGAAAATACAGGGCTCTTTCTAGAAAAAAATGGTGAATGAATTTAGAGAAGCAAACAGCAAATATTCACTACCATCTACCTACCCAAAAATAATAGAAGTAATTTTTCTTGTACACTACACCAAAATAAATTTCAAACAGATAAAAATAATTGTATTAAAAGAAATGACCCATTAAATACTGGAAGATAATCCCAGTAACTAATTTTTCTAACTCCTATGAAAACATTTTCTATGTGTGACACCAAAGGCAAAAAAAAGAAATTTAAAAATAGGTTTTTCAATAATATTTTCATTTCAGAAGTTTAAAGATATATCAAAATTAGAAACATAGTACTCACCACCTAGTTTTAACAATCATTTACATTGTGCCATAGCCACTTCATGCCTCTATTTTTATTATATCATTCCAAAATAAATGAAAAGTACTGAGATATTTCACTTCTAAATGCTTCAGCACAGATGTCCAAAAAGCTGGAACATACTCCAAAATACCACAATACCTTTATGACACCTACAAAATTGACAATTATTCCGTACTATCATTTAATATCTAGTCCATTATCAAATTTCCTCATTGAAACAAACAAGAAATTAACTGTTTCTGTTCAGACCAGGATCAAACATTACATTTGGTGGTTATCTCTCTGAAGCCTTTTGAAATCTAGAACAGTACCCTCTACCCCAACTTTATTTGCCCATGGCGCTGACTCTTCTAAGAGCTCAGATCAGTTTTCTTAGAGAAAATGCCACATTCTGGACTGATTATTTCTTCATGGTGTTATTTACCATGATTTAAGATTGATAGATTTCATTCTAAAAAAGGAAAGAGTTGAGACAGACATCCAGAGCTGTCCCATAGAACTTTCTACAATGATGGAAATGTTTTACATCTATGCCATTCATCATGGCAGCCACTAGTCACATTGCTATTCAGCACTCAAAGTGTAGCTAGTGCGACCAAAGAACTAAATTGTAATTTAATTTTAATTAATTTAAGTTTTAAGTTTGAATAGCTACATGTGGCTAGTGCCTACTGAATCATTTGTGTAACACAAAAGTGAATATAAAGTGCCTACATTCTGCGTGTATGTAGCAGGTATTTGATAAATGTTGGCCCATCTCTCTTTTAAATGTATTTTTTAAAGCATGTTATGCAATGTATTTTCATATATTGAATATCCAATGAAGCTGTATGTATGACCTTATAGTGTGATTAAGACCTTTCCAACAGTAGAGAAGTAAAGGCCATCTGTTTACTTCTGGAATCCTTATGATCAGCACCAATTGCTATAGTTATCAGGTTATATCCATGATCCGTATGCAAAAATATCTCAGAAATAGTGCAGTTATTCTGCAGTCTATATTCACATCTTTAACATATATACATAAGGTTTAAGAGTTAGAATTCACATTTTCTGAAATAGCTGGCCCTGCACATTCACTTTTCTTTCAAATTGCTTATAGTGTGTGGTTAGGATTACTTAGAACAAGCTAGGGTAATGAGATTTAATACTGTGACTTTTATTCCAACTTAGAAAAAGGATCTCTTTTTCCATGGGATTGAAGCAGGAGCTCCTGAGAGCCTGCCTGATAGTGAATACAACACAGAGGAAAGTATAACTGAGACACAGATCCACTTGGCCCCTGGATCCAACCATGCCTGCAGCAGACAATTTTGAATGAGGAGGATCATGTCCACACTTTTCAGTTTCACAAGCCAAGAAATTCCTTGTTTTTCCTAAGCTAATTTGAATTGTGTTTCTTTCTGTCTTTGGACCTGAAAGAGTGCTGTCAAAATGTAACAACCACAAGAGCATACAATTTGGAATCAGACAAACTAGATTCTGACATATCTCTGCTCTAGTTTCCACATCTAGAGATAATAACGCCTTCCTCTTAGGCCTGCCACGAGGACTAAATGAAATAGTATGATCTGCATGTGAGAGACACTGAATATACTGGTTCCCTTTTTGAATTTCCCCTGGGAGCTGTATTTTTTAGTTGAAGTATAGTTGATTTACAATGTTTCAGGTGTACAGCAAAGTGATTCATTTATATACATACATATATATCTATTCTTTTTCATATTCTTTTCCATTATAGGTTATTACAAGATATTAAATATAGTTCCCTGTGCCATAGAGTAGATCTTTGTTGTTTATCTATTTTATATTTAGTAGTGTGTATCTGTTAATCCCAAATTCCTAATTTATCCCTCCCCCCCCTTTCCCCTTTGGTAACCATAAGTTTGTTTTCTATACCTTTGGGTCTATTTCTGTTTTGTAAATAAATTCATTTGCATAATTTTTTTAGATTTCATATATAAGTGAAATCATATATTTGTCTTTATCTGTCTGACTTACTTCACTTAGTAGGATAATCTCTAGGTCTATCCATGTTGCTGCAAATGGCATTATTTCATTTTTTTTTTATGGCTGGGTGATATTCCACTGTATATATACACCACATCTTCTTTATCCATTCATCTGTTGATGGACATTTAGCTTGCTTCCATATCTTGGCTATCGTAAATAGCGCTCCTATGAACATTAGGGTGCAGGTATCTTTTTGAATTAAAGTTTTCATCTTTTCTGGATATGTGTCCAGGAGTGGAATTGCTGGATCATATGGTAACTCTACTTTTAGTTTTTTAAGGAACTTCCATACTGTTTTCCATAGTGGCTGCACCAATTTACATTCCCACCAACAGTGTAGGAGGGTTCCCTTTTCCCTGGGAGCTATATTGATATCACACCCTTGAGTTCTCACACAACGTTTTCCTTTTCTATTGCTCATTTAAAAGTTCCCCATTTATACCCACATGTAATGTGAAGTCATCTGAACCTAAATTAAAAATGGAGAAGGACATTTCATATAGTTGGCAATGTAACGTTCCCCATCTAGTTTCATAAGAGAATCAGTTTAGGGAGCAAGAACATTTGTATTCTGTTATACAGACCCAAAACGATGGCTGTGAATTTGTATTGCTCTTCACACAGTCTATACCTTTTTGGTTTATGACACCAGTGTAATAGGGATTTAATCTTATTCAGGCACTGGTCACATGGCGCAGTTTCTTTTGCCTTCTTAAATGTAACCATGTGTAGAATCTCCTCTATTGGCACTAAAGATTTACTCATCTTTTATGATCACACTGGATTTAAGTTAAGTAGTTTGATAATCAGATGGAATATAATTAATCATTTACAGGATTACCTAGGCTAAAAATCAGCACAGTAAAATACAGTGAGTATGTTTATGCCCATCTACATCCCTGTATTAATAAAGGTGATCAGATTATACAATTCAAATGATTTTCAGGAAAATATTCCTGGCACAGATGATTAGAAATATGTTTAAGCTAAATTTAGAATTCAGGAAAAGCAATCCTACAGCTTAGTTTCCATTATTTTTTTCCTTTCAACTAAGCTCTTAAGCTAAATAAATTTAAGTCTCCAAGACGTTTAAACAGTTCAGTCTATAGTAGTATGCTATGGTTTATTATAAAATACAGTTGTAAAATCATTGCTAAGTTACCCCTAATACCTGCATGGTCATAACTGGAAATCTCTAGCAAAAGTATCAGTGTCTTGCTTACCCATTAGTTTTAGCTCTTTATCTGTAATTGTTCATCTCCTCCTTGAGAATCTCTCTCCCTTCCCCAAAGTCTTATCCTTGTCTCTGGAGCATTGCATCACAGTCACGAAACCATATCCCAATCTGTCAGGCAAAATGCCACTTTCTATTGTCTAATAATCTATCTAAAATAATCTCATACATCTTTAAGATTTTTTTCATTCTTTTAAAAAAGCTCATCATAGTATGTTTCAAACTGTTTCAAAATTCAGAAAAGCAATGCAATACGTCTTTAAAGGTAGGCAATACCCAGTACCATATATACTTCTTAAAGCAGTAGAAAATTTTTATTGTTGCTCTTTTGTCTTAGCATGGCCCTTACTTTGTTATTTTTAGCAACTATTATGAGGATTTGCCCCGCCTCACCTCTATTTTCACCCCATCAGCAGTATGACCATATGTGGCAGGATAAAACTTCAAAGTATTGATCCAAAATTGTCCCCATCTCTATCAAGACCCTACTTTTTAGTACAGGCAGTTTGGCTTGAAGGCTCAACCTAGGAGAGGAAAGAGATAAAACTAGAGAACAAAAGCATGTAAAACAGAAATATCTGGAAAGATATATGACAGAGTTTTTCTTATACTCAATTTAAGAATTCTCTTAACTGGGGAGAGGGAAGAACAGAAAGGAGAGAAATAGAATAAAGGGAGTTGGGGCCCTATATCCTGTACCCCTCCGAAGACCTGAGGGTGATGAACTGATCCTAGACAGGTTTAGGATCTTTGAATAAAAGGAGACTTGTGGCCTGCTTTCTGTCTAGACCGGGGGTCCCCAACCCCCGGGCCACGGACCGGGACCAGTCAGCAGCCTTTTAGGAAGAAGGCCGCACAGGAGGAGGTGAGTGGCCCGTCACTCGCATTACCGCCTGAACCATCCCCTCCCCCGCCCCACCCATCCGCGGAAAAATTGTCTTCCACGAAACCAGTCCCTGGTGTCAAAAATGTTGGGGACTGCTGGTCTAGACAACAAAGAGAGAGCAAATCCCCACAGAAGGCTGATGTGTTAGTTGTTTGCTGGATACTACAGGCTGGTTCCCACCCATCTAATCTCTCCCTTGTATCACAGGGGCTAGAAGGCTGGAAACTACATTTCCCAATTCCCCTTGCTGGGCAGGTTTCAGTTCAGGACCTGCTAGTGGAAAGGACTTGCACAAGATTAAAGTGAAATGCTGGGATAACTGGATACTCACATGCACAAGACTGAATTTGGACCTCTACCTCAAATCATATACAAAAATTAGCTCAAAATGGATCTAAGACCTAAATCCATGAAGTAAAACTATAAAATTCTTAGTAGAATACATAGGAGTAAATCTTCATGATCTCTGATTTTGCAATGGATTCTTAAATATGATACCAAAAGTACAGGCAGCAAAAGAAAAAGAAACAGATAAATTAGACTTTATCAAAATCAAAAACTTTCATATACCAATGGACATTATCAAAAAGTGAAAAGACAGCCCACAGTATGGGAGAAAATATTTGTAAATCACATATATGATAAGGAACTTGTATCTAGAATATATTAAGAAACATTACAACTCAATAATAAAGACAAATTATCCAATTAAAAAATGGGCAAAGTATCCGAACAGACATTTCTCAAAAAAGGTATATACAAATGATGAATAATCACAAGAAAAGATGCTCAATATCATTAGCCATCAGGGAAATGTAAATCAAAAGCACAATGGGGTACTATTTCATACCCACTAGGAAGGTTATAATAAAAAAATAAGATAACAACAAGTGTTGGTGAGGATGTATAGAAATTGGAACCCTTATACACTGCTGGTGGGATGTAAAATGGTGCAGCATCTTTGGAAATCGGTTTAGCATTTCTTCAAAAGGTTAAACTTAAAGTTACCATATGACCCAGCAATTCAGCTCCTAAGTATATACCAAACATATATACATCCACACAAAAGCTTATACATGAATGTTCATATCAGCATTATCAGTAATAGCCAAAAAGCTGAAATAACCCAAATGCCCATTAACTGATGAATGGATAAATAAAATGTGGTATATTCATACAATGGAATATTATTCATCAATAAAAGCAAATACTGACACGTGCTACAACATGCATGAACCTTGGAAATATGCTAAGCAAAAGAATCCAATCACAAAGGACGATATATTTTAAGATTCTATTTATACGAAAAGTCCAGAATAGGCAAATCTACAGAGACAAAAAATCAATTAGTGTTTTCCTGGGGTTGGGGAGGGGGATGGGGGCTTGAGGGGTGACATCTAAGGAGAATGGGTTTCTTTTGGGGCTAATGAAAATGTTCCAGAATTGACTGTGGTGATGGATGCACAACTCTGAATATACTAAAGCCAGTGAATTATACACTTTAAATGGTTGAATAGCATGGTATATAAATTATATCTCAATAAATCTGTTTTTAAAAAAAGATTAAAGGGAAGAAGAAAGGCAGAGCCACATCTTCTGGCCTTGAGTGTGGCAGCAGTGCACCCCTCTAGCAACTGCACTGTCTCTGCAGGGGCATAAGAGCACTGGCTCAGAGCAATTCAGGGTTAGACAGGTGCAGTCTCCTACAGGGGCTACAGCAGCTTCCTGGAGTTCCTGAACATTGACTAACATCAATTTCCTCCCCTTCCTTTTTTCTCGTTCATTCCTTTCAACAGATTTGTAGCTTAATTCCCTGGGTTAAATCTCACTCTGTTTGAAATTCCTAGAGTGATTTGTTTTCCTAACTAAATCTTGGCTGTTATTATTGCCTAGAGAATATCTGTCCTCCTTGTTCTTTTCCTAACAAATTCCATATTTCATTCAGGTCCTCACTCCTCCCACACACAGACAAATGCCTGAGGAGATGGTGAGCCCCCCCTCAGCTTCAGGGTTCAGCCTGATTTTGGTCTAAGGGTAATCCCATTCCTCTTACTAAAAATTGGTTTAGAAATAGGCCTATGGCCAGGTTATGCCAACAACAGATAAAGAGGGGCTTGCCGGAGACTTCTAGGAACATTCCTCTTCATTCTTAAGAAAGAAGCATGAAAAACCAATTATATAAAAGAGAAAGCCCTAATTTCTGCAGGCAGCTATCATACAACCAAGACAGCAGCCCACCTTAGAATGAAGATGACAGGCAGAAGGCAGGGCAGAGCGAACCCAACTCTTTAACTGTTGAATCTACACACTCTGAAGCTCACCTCACCTCTTGACTTCTTCTGTGAGCTAATAACTTGCCTTAAGGCAGTTTGAGATAAGTTTCCTATTACAGCTGGAAACATCTTAATTTATGCCCTGAGCCACTTTGAAATGGCAGCCCCTCCAGGCAGACAGGGCATGAGATAACTCCTCAGTTTCCCACAGTCCCAGAGGGGCATGAAATATCATGCAAAATGTACCTCTGAAAACTGAGAAATTTAGCCAAGAGGGGACTGATGGACCTGGAGGGGACTTGCAGCCATGATGAGGGACACAGCGGCAAGAACCACGCAAAACCAGAGATGAGGTAGGAATGCAGACATCAGGACAGAAGGGTAATGACAACCAGGAACCAGATGGCCTCCTACATCACAGCAAATGCCACACAGGACAGATGATGACCTGGGCCACACCCTCTCCACGTGACACCTCAAGGCAACTTAACACCCTCCCCTCCCCGCACCCGCATCCCTCAAGCCTTAGGAGGAGGATGAATTGACTGGATTAATTTCCCACCACCAAATAGAATGGAAGTTCAAAATAAAGATTGTTGGATCATGGGAAAATGAAAAACATTATAGACTGAGAAAATCATAATCCTAGGAGTGTACATCCCAATTACGCAGAACTCATTCTTTGGCCACTGGGTGGCAGGGGAGGTATGATCACCCTGATTCCCAGCCCCACCCCACATTTATCAATCTTGTCGTCATGGAGAATCACAGTCAGCCTTGTCAAATTTTCCTCTGCAACCTATTCTCATCTGGAATTGTTAAAAGTTCAGGCTCAAACTATCTCACGAATGGAATTTATATTACAAGAGGCTCTTGGGTGCAATCCCGATTAGAGGGCTCAGTGTAGAACTGCCGCCCTTCAACCACTGCAATGACTCTCGCCACCACTGTCTTCTTGATCAAAAAATGATATACAATTAGGTAAGAGAAACTCAGAAAAATGCTTATAAATTCTATTCTGCAACCGTATGCCTCTTTCCTTCCATGTCTTCCAAAGTCATGTTGTTCCAAATCTGAAGCAGAGAATAGATTTTAAATCATTACTGATGGATAATATGCAACCCAAAGTTGATCTAACTTGGAATGTGAAAGTACTTACAACTCTTTTCTCTGATTAAGTTTGTAGAACTTAAGTGGCACAGTGCTTGAAAACAACTGTTAATCATCATATAATTTATTTCTTAATTTTCTTCTTCTTCATTTGTGTCCCAATCCCTTAAAACCAATCTCACTTCCTCAGTGGTGTCTCTAGAGACAACTGATGCTAGCACATATGTCATTTGGTCTCTACTCTGAAATTAAGAAAATTTTTCCATTTTTATTCCATAGGGAAGAGAATTTACTGCACAAACCAAGAATACTGAACATAACTGGAAAAGTAAAGTTAAATATCAGATTGATGGGTCTCTATCTGATTCCTGTTATCATCCTTCTATTAAAAAAAAAAAAGCTAAACCTTTGCATGTGCAGAAAATAAGTTAATTTCTATATTTCACCACTATGTTAAACATATTATTTAGCATTTGATAGAAAATACTACTGAAGTAGTAGAAGCAGACCTTAATTTTTCATGAATGTGAAAAAATAAAACTTTTTATTCCTTGTGCTAGCTCTTACAGCTTTATAAATAAATAATATTTAGCAATTATGTACATACCTATTACAAAGAAATTTAAATGAAAACTGGACATTCTATATCTTGTCACCGAAAAGCTGAGCTTCTGCATAAGTCTGTTTGCTACGGACAACGCTTTCTTATAATATTTGAAGGTTTATTTTTAATATTTCTACCAAATGTTGACTTACAACCTTGCAATTAGACCATGTGCTATGGAGTACTTTGTTGAAATGTTCGCTGTATATGTTTACTTAAAATTATAAACTATATTTTTCCTAAGAGGTTGGTGTTACCCACCAAGTTGATGAGAATAAACCCATTTGGGCACCACCACCATTTGAATTTGATCTATCTCAAATTATTCCAACCTGAGTAGGAGGAATGAAGGAGATTTTCTCTTCTTTTTTATTAATTAATTAATGTATTTAGTTTTGGCTGTGTTGGGTCTTCGTTGCTGCGCACGGGCTTTCTCTAGTTGCGGCGAGCAGGGGCTACTCTTCCTTGTGGTTCGCGGGCTTCTCACTGCGGTGGCTTCTCTTGTTGCAGAGCACAGGCTCTAGGCCCGCAGGCTTCAGTAGTTGCAGCACACGGGCTCAGTAGTTGTGGCTTGTGAGCTCTAGAGCGCAGGCTCTGTAGCTGTGGCGCAGGGGCTTAGTTGCTCCGCAGCATGTGGGATCTTCCCGGACCAGGGCTCGAACCCGTGTCCCCTGCACTGGCAGGCGGATTCTTAACCACTGCGCCACCAGGGAAGTCCCAGGAGATTTTCTTAACATTAACCTTTCTTAACATTTATAAACATGACCTATAAAGATGTATTTAAAGGTTCTAACAGATTTTTTTAACATCTTTATTGGAGTATAATTGCTTTACAATGGTGTGTTAGTTTCTGCTTTATAACAAAGTGAATCAGTTATACATATACATATGTTCCCATATCTCTTCCCTCTTGTGTCTCCCTCCCTCCCACCCTCCATATCCCACCCCTCTAGGTGGTCACAAAGCACCGAGCTGATCTCCCTGTGCTATGCGGCTGCAGATTAATTTTAAAACACTGTTCCAGTAGAGTTTTGAACTGGCAGGCACAGACGTCATGGGCATCATGGGGGGCAGTGATGGCAGCGCAGACTTCCCAGAGTCTTCCCAGTGGTTGGTTTGAGATAGAGTGGCAGAGGTGACAGCAGTTCTCTCTAGTGTCCGGTGGGGCGGTGGCAGTAGCATTTCCTCCTAGGCCAGTTGCATGTCACAGTTTCCTGGAATCTACTGGATGAAGTGCTCCCCACAAACCAGTGTGTAACCATGAAAGAGACAAGGGACCCAGCAAATGGAAGCTCCAACATGAGGAAAAGGAAGAGGAATGTGCCCAGGATGACAATGAAGGGAAGGTCCTGAAAAAGTGGGGCAGCAAGTCTGGAGAGTAACCAAGTCCAGTGTGAAGTACAAAGATGGTCCAAATGCATATTTTCAAGAACTGAATTCTTAGATTTTATTTTTTTCTGAGTGCTTGACTGAAATTAGAGGTTCATTCTTTTGGTTTTCTTTTTCTCTCCTTCCTCCTTCCCTTCCTTCCTTCCTTCCTTCCTCGCTCCCTCCTTCTCTCCTCTCTCTATCCCTCCTTCCTTCCCCCTCTCTGTCAACTGTATTAAAAACAAAGCAAATTTAAAAGTGAGCAATTATTAACTCCCCCCAAAAGCAAGTTGTATATGATAGGAAATTGTAGACACTGTGTATATAATATTTACATAGACATACTAATTTTAACCTTAGATACTGATAGAGTCAAAAATATTGTCAGGGTAAAGAGAAGAAGGTGAAGCATGTGCTCGTTTGTGTGGTGTGTATTTGTGTGGGGCAAGTGTTGCTGGGGTTTGAGGAGTAGGTCAGAAAACTAAACCTTACTTTTCACAATAGGAAGTGGATTGATAATCTTCAAAACTGAAAGAAATAAGCAAAACTTAAGTATCAGAAAAATCTTCTTCTAGTAAAAACTACTCAAAGCGTTGGAAACTGTTGACTTTGGGAGTGGCAATCAGAAGCTGGAAAGAGTAAAGCCGAGAACTGTTATTATAAGATAGCAGAATTCATCATATTTAAAGTGAGTATGTGTAACTTGGACAAAAATAAAGATTAGAATTTTAAAGAAAAATAATTTCTAAATTCCCCCCCAAATTCCATCACTATTTTCATTAGAATTTCATTGAGTTTATAGATAAATAATGTAGGGAGAACTGACACCTTTATCATTCTGATTATTTCTCTCTAAAAATATGGTTAAGACTTCTTTTCTATCCTCAGATAGAGCTTTATCATCTTTTTATATGTCCTGTGCATTTTCCATTGTTTGTGCCAAAGCATGCTATATTATTCTTTGCTATTATGATGACATCTTTTTCCATTATGTATTATAACTGATTATTACTAGTATATAACAATTTTTCTATATTTATTTTATTTATTTATATTAATTATTTACAATATTTATTTATTTCTATATTTTTCTTGTAACCTGCCACCTTACTGAACACTTCTAATTTTTTTTAACTGATTGTCTTCAGTTTTCTAGGTAGATAATCATATAAAGGTACAATTATAATTGTGTATTATAATTTTTCTTTCAAACATGTATGACATTTCTTTCAGCTATCCCATTGCATTGGTTAGAACTTGTTGAATACAGCTCTAAGAGTGGGAGTGAGTGGCTGTACTGCTTTCAACTTGAATGGAAATAATCCTAGGTTTCTCCAACATGAATATTATTTTTATTGATTACAGGTAAAAATTTGACCATCTCTTTCTCCTATTTCTAGTACTTCTCCTATCTAAATACTTCTTCATACTTTATTATTTACCATTTAGCATTTGTCTAGTTATCTATTATTCTCTTTACAATGTATGTTCCTAGTGGTATGGATCAGTGTTTGGTCTTATGCCAGAACTGAAAAGAATGCCTGGCTCAACAGAAATTTGTTAAATGAATGAATGAATGGATCAGTGATGGGTAGGTCACCTCTAGACAGTCAGATGTCCTGTCTCTTTTAACCCGTGAAAAACATTAAGAACTGTCATAGTCTTAAAACGCTTCTGCATTTATGGAATAAATATTAGTTCAATGTCGTGTGTTACCTGTATTTCCTAGTGTTTTACTTTAAATGTTTGCATCTGAGGTTATGAGCTTGAACTGTAGCTTTGTTATGTGTTATCTTTGTCAAGTTTGGTTTCAGGATTATGTTAGCCATATTAAGTGAACTAAAATATTTCATATGTTTGCTCTGTAACAGTTTTAAGGTTACATGAATTAGCTGCTAAGTTAAGAGCATTCACTGAGAAAATAATCTGCATCCTGGTGATTCTTCAACTTCTCAAGTCATTATTCTTCTATTATGTTTCATTGTTCTTTATTACACGAGATGTGTATGAGCATGCTTTCATTTAAAAAAGTTAAAACTGTACCTACGAATAAAGACTAAAAATGTGAGGCTCTATCTCCCTCACCCCATCCCAGAGTTAACCATGATTAACAGTTTAGTATAATACTTTCATTTCAGTATTTTTCCTATGCCTTCCCACACACGTGTGTGTGCATGTGTGTGTAAAAAATAAGAGGAATTATCCTGAAACTTACTTTTTTTCACTTTCCACTAATATATAATAAAAATATGAAATTTGGGCTCCCCTGGTGGTGCAGTTAAGAATCCACCTGCCAATGCAGGGGACACGGGTTCAAGCCCTGGTCTGGGAAAATCCCACATGCCGCGGAGCAACTAAGCCCGTGCGCCACAACTACTGAGCCTGCGCTCTAGAGCCCACGAGCCACAACTACTGAGCCAGCATGCTGCAACTACTGAAGCCCGCACGCCTAGAGCCCGTGCTCTGCAACAAGAGAAGACACCGCAATGAGAAGCCCGCGCACTGCAACGAAGGGTAGGCCCCACTCGCTACAACTAGAGAAAGCTCGCGTGCAGCAACAAAGACCCAACGCAGCCAAAAACAACATAAATAAAAATAAATAAATAAATCTTTTAAAAATATATGAAACTCATGTTTTACATCCTTTTTAATAATTGTGTGTTATTCAACATTATGACTTTACCATAATTTATTTAACTGCTCTTCTGATGATATTTGGCTTTTTCCCATTTTTCACTATAATAAACACTCCTGCTGTGATCATTCCTATACATAAAACTTTAGGTCCATGTGCATGTGAGGTAGTCTTTAGAATAAACTCCTAAACATGGGATTGCTAAGTCAACAAAAATGGGTAGTTTTTATCTTAGTAGATACTGAAAAATTTCCCTCCAAAATATGTTTGTCCTCTTACCCTCCTGCCAACAAAGTAACAAAGTGCCCCTTTGCCACATCCTTATCAACCCTGGGTATTACCAAGCTTTTATATGTTCGCTAATCACATGAAAATTGATGAAAATGCATCACATTAATTTACCAATGAGTTTGCACATTTTGTAGAGTTTATTGAACATTTGTATTTCTTTTTCTGTAAATTGCTTTTCATATGTATTGTTAATTTTTCTACTGGAGTGTTTGTCTTTTTCCTATTGATTTGTATTTATATTAATCCTTTATTAATATAATACAAATATATTCCCAGGCTGTGGGTTGTCTATTAATGTTGTTTTTTGTGTACATTGTTTTGTTTTTAGTTTTTATATATTTAAATATGTGACGATTTTCATTTATGACTTTAATATTTTATATCTTTGATACGATTTCTTCACCCCATGCTTATGAATGTTTTTTCTATATTTTCATCTGATAATTTTATGTTTAGTTCTTTGAGTATGGTGTATGGTATGTGTCTAACTATATATCTCTCAAAATGGACAACCAGTTACCCCAACTGTATTTCTTTCAAAATAGGTAACTGAACTTCACCTTGATTTGAGAAGTAATTCAATGTCTTCCAACTGATTTGTTTACCATTGTTGTCATTGATAGCAGCTGGCACTTACATAGTTCTGACCATATTCCAAGCACTCTTCTAAGGGTTTTATGTGTATTAACCTATTTAATCTTCACAACAATCCTAAGATATAGATGATATAATGGTCCCTATTTTACAAGTAAGGAAACTAAGGCACAGAAAGTTTATTTAACTTGCCCAAGAATGCACAGCTACTATGTGGCCTGGCTTGTGATTCAGAGCTTTTTAACTATTATGTGAAATAGCAGTGTATACTTCTAAGTTCTATTCAATCTTAGTAATTATTATAATAATTTGCCTTTACCTGCACCAACCCTATACTTTTACAGTTATATTTTCAAATATGTTTTAATTTCTGAAAGAGAAGTTTCCCCCATTTTTTTTCTTCTCAGAATTTTCCAGGCAATTACTTATTATTTTCTCTACCATTTGACCTATAGAATGAACTTGTTAAGTCTTATAAAAATGATTAGGATTGTATTACATTTCTAAATTAACTTGGGAAGGATTAATATCTCAAAATATTGTCTATTTAGGAAGGGGCTATGTATCTGCATCTATTGGATCTTCTTATATCTTTTTTCCTATAGTTTTATAGGTTTCAACATATGAATCTTATATTTTTGTTAGGCACTTTATGGTTTTTATCATTACTGAGAATGGATTCCATTTCTCTGTTTTATTCTTTAATATATTGTCGATAATATATAGGAAAGCATTTATTTTTTCTATGCTAATTTTGTATCTAGCCACACTGAACTCTTTATTGATTCTAATAATTTTTTCCTTGGATTTTCAAGGCAATCTTATGCAAATAATTATATTTGTATCTTTCTTTTATAGCATTTATATATATGTACACATATATATATTATTCTTTTTGTCTTATTGCATTAGTTAGAGTCAGATTCCATTTAAGGTTAAAGAGCAACAATGCTAGGAGCAAATTTATCTTGTTTCTAATGTTAATAGTAATGCTTCTTATGTTTTATATTAAATATGATATTTGCTCTTGGTATATGCTAACCTTTATCAGCTTAAGGAAGTTTCCTTCTATTGCTAGCTTGCCAAGATTTATTGTTTACTTGTTTTTAATCGAGTGATTATTGAATTTTAGCAAATGCATTTTTTGCTCATATTGAAATGTCATGAGGTTTTCCTCCTTTGATCTATTTATGTAGTGAATTACATTAATGGATTTCCTTGTGTTGAGTCATCCTTGAATTAATAATATTTAGGCGTGCCAGGAGCTATGAATACACATTTAAGATTGTTGTATCCTCTTGACAAACTGACCTTTTTATTGTGAAACTTATTAATATTAATAGGAACATCTAGTGCATTTACATTGAATATAATTATTAATATGGTTTAATGGATTTAATTCTACCATCTTGCAATTTGTTTTTTATTTGTCCCGTCTCATGTTTGTTTCTTTGTTGGTTCTTTCTGCTTTCTTGGGTCAATAAAATACTTTTGAATACTCGATTTTATTGCCTCCTTTTCTTTCTCTCTCTCCCTTTCTTTCTGTATGTGGGTGTGTGTATTAGTGACTGCTCTTAGGGTTACAGTACACGTCCTTAACTTATCACAGTCTACCTCTAATTAATATTATACCATTTCATGTAAAATATAAGAATCTTCCAACAGTCGAACTCCATTTATCCCACCCAACTCTTAATGCTATTGTCATAGTTTCCCATCACATATGTTAGAAATGCCACAACACAGTTATTATTTTTGCTCAAATCAGTCAATTATCTTTTCAAAAATTTTAAAGATAAGAAAATAAAATTTATTTATATTTACAATTTTCAACAATCTTTATTTCTTCTTATAATTCTAAGTTTTATATTCAAGCCAGTGAACTTTCTTTAGCACTTCTCTTAGTGCCGTGACTATTATAAACAAATTCCTTCAGTTTACATTCATCTTAAAATATTTTTAGCCTCCATTCTAGAAGAATATTTTGAAATATATGCCACTTAGGGTTTTATGAGTTTCTTAGATCTGCATAATGATTTTTTTCACCAAGTTTTTAATACTTTTGGTTATTATTTCTCTAAATAGTTCTGACCCATTCTCCTTTTCCTTTTCTTCTGAGATGTCAATTACATGTGGGACAAGTGATACTATTCCATAAGATATTGAGCCTCTGCTCATTTGTTAAAATCTATTTTCTGTTTTCCAGTTTTGATATTTTCTATTGATCTGTTTTCAAACTTTTTATTCTGCAGTGTCTAATCTCAAGGCATCGAGGGAAATTGTCATTTCTAGTATTTTTAATTGATACTTTTTTATAGTTTATATTTCTCTTTTGAGATTTCCCACCTCTTTGCTCATTATGTCCATGTTTTCCTTTAAATTCTTGAACACGTTTATAACTACCATTTAAAAAATTATGTCCTGACTCTAAAATCTGAATTATCTCAGGATCTCTTTCTATTGCTTGCTTTTTTGTCTTGATTATGGGTCCCAATTTCCTACTTCTGTGCATATGTAGTAGTGCTTTTATTGAATGTTGTATGTTATGGATAACATATTGTAGAGCATCTGGATTTTGCTGTCTCTCCTTTAAAGGTGTAGCATTTGTTCTGGCCAACAACTACATAGCTGGGTAATTCTCTTGATTCCTTGGGCTTCATTTTATGCTTTGTTTGGGCAAGTGTATATTAATTTTCACCTTAACCATGGGATATGGTCTTACTCCTGGCTCCTAAAAAGTGACCTTTCTGAGGTCTCAATTTAATGACTGATATGCTCAGTGAAGTCTTTCCACTATGACTGGACCAAAACTTCAACATCTTAACCTCTGGCATTTCCATTTATTTCTTAGCTCCACTGCAGCTGCTGTCTTGCTGGATCTCAGGTTCTTATAGAATCTTAACCTATAGATGTAAATCCCAGACCAGCGCTCAGCCAAAGAGCTAAGGAGAATCTGCACACTGACTTCTGAGACCTTCATCTGTACAGCTTACTCCTCTCTGGAATCCTATTCTGCTAATTCCAGCTCCTCCTTTACAAACCCTCTGTTTTAATTTCTGCCTCCTCAGCTCAGTGAGACTGATATTCTTCACTTGGGCTTCACCTCCTTGTGCCACATCCTGGGAAGTGCCCCCAGACATAAAATAAGGTTGAATGTGGTGCTTATCTCATATTTACAGACTTTCCAGGACTCTAATCCTGTACTGCCTATTATCCAATGCCTAAAAATTGTCACCACGTATTTTGTTCAGTTTTAAAATGGAAGAGTAAATTCAGTAGCAGTTACTCCATGACAGCCTGGAAGTAAACATCTAATAGAGGAAACTATTATCTTTTTAATCCTTGCATCTTACTTCATTGGTTCATTTCACTGTATTTTCTTGCTGCTCGCCCACTAACCGCACACACACACACACACACACACACACACACACACACACACTCTGGCACCTTTTCGAATAATGGGGCTATGTGTTTTTTTCTCTCATGGTCTCACTTAAAATTGGTTTTGTTTTAGAAAAAATTTTTATACATGTTTTAATTTATTCTCTATCAATGTCAATGTCAAATTCATAGTTACAAATATGGATCCTCCTTGTTTGACATTAAACCTTTATCATATTTTACTTCCTCTTTTCCACCTCTCTCCTCACCTGACATCTCTAGGGAACGTTTATAGCATACATTTTTCTTTCTAAAATTCTTTGTTATAAATTGAACTTAGTTTCACAAGCACATTAAAAACAATTCTTTAGTGTTAAATCTAAGGTTTTATTTCTCACTACTCTTTTTTCTAAAAACATAGCTTTATCTTTATTAAATTCTGTATTTTGATTAGTTTTTGCTTGAAGGTCTACTTTAAGTTACATTTTTTAAAAGGCATACATGAGTCATATAATTTCTGAATTCTTACAAATCTGAACCAGGTTTTCATTTGTCCTTGCATTTAGGTAACAGCTTGGTTCAGTCTATAATTCTTGGAACATAATGCTTTTTCTTCAGAAGTCTTTACATTTTCTCTGAGGTTTTCTGGCATTAGTGCTGCAAATAAAAAGTCTAATGACGTTTTTTAGTGACCTTTTTTTTTCACAGTTGGCTGCTTCCAGTGTTTGTTCTTTATCCAGGCCATGGAAAACCATCTGGGTATGATTCCTTTTCATTATACTGCCTAGTCTTTGGTAAGCTTTCTCCATGTAAACAATGAATCCTTCCACTCTGAAATGTTTTTTCTTTAATTATTGCTTGACATTCATTCATACTATTTTCTCCTTCTGGAACTTCTGTAACAACAATATTGCTTCTCCTGCTTCAATCTTTTCTGCCTCTCAACTTTTCTCTTAATTCCCAACTCTCAGAGTTCTAGAAGAATGTCCCATAGTTACTCTTCTTTTTACCTCTAAGATCTATTTTTTGGTTCTCGATTTTTACTTTACTTTTCAAACAAAATTAATATATGATGCTTTTGAACCTAAGAAAATTAGCTTCCCCACCCCCAAGTTCTTCCCTTTATTCTATAGCAACTGTTTTACTAGAGGTTATTTAATCTGAATACTCAACATTTGATCCCCCTCATGTGAACCACTGAATTTCTCAATTTACCTGGCAATTTTTCTCTTATTCTTAGAGTAAGAATTAGTTTTTCCAAGATGAACACCCAAAATGTGAATAGTGGCTCATCAGTGTCCCCTTCATTTACTCCTACCTGTGCCATTTCCATCTCTAACTCTTTAGGTTCAGGGATGCAGATGAGAAGTTTCTGATTATGATGCATAAATGATCTTTCTATATTCCTTTTACATTCCTTGGGTTGTTTCTTTCTGAAACTGGAAAGAAGAAGGCATCAAACATGTGATTAGGATACCATATTTGTCACAGCAGTTTCCACTTATTTTCCCTAGACTGTGACAAGAAAATTTTACATTTGTTTCCCACTTAAAATTCTTTAAAAGAAAAATTGGATATACTTCAAGTTCCTTCCTTATAGAGAAGTAGGAAGGTTGTTCTGGTTCCAACAATCTTATGAAAAGTCTCTTGTGAGGAGGAAGGGGGAACACATTTTTAAGTTACTTTCCTCCCACTGAAAACATTTTGAAATACTTTCCTTGAAACCACCTTTGCAATCTTGAATTTACTGTGGACTTCTGTGTCCAACTGCCTAAACAAGAAATAGGGAAATACGCCCATGAAAGTTAACCCCTGCTGAATACAACCATGAAGTAGAAAAAACACAGGGAACATCTGTATTTTATACTGCCAATATGTTCTCTCTTATTCTGGAGGCACAGGTTGTCTTTCCTCTGTCAGCTGCGAAAATATTATCTCTCTGCAGGAATGAAACAAGTGTGGAATATATATTATGCTACCACATTACATGCATACCTAAGCAGAAAACAAAGAAAATAACCATTTAATATATAACTCAATTTTGCCTCCAGGGACAGATAAAAATTTTTATTATAATACCCAAATGGTACAGTAATTAAATATACATGGGAAATGTGATAGGACCAAGCCAGGCTCTTTTGGCTACATGCTGGTGGCTAAAAATTTATCATCTAACCTCATCCTAATGTTTCCTTCTCATAGACATGAAGTAGGCTATATTTTTTATTAGAGCCAGGAATTTGGAGCAAAGGAGACCAAAACTGATCACCATTTTTCAGCAGATCATTAATTTCTAAATGTCTGTGGAAAATAACTATTGACTGATATCTTTCAGTTTCATTTCAAGCATAACACCTTATACTGTTTACTTACGAAACAACCAAGATAGTAAAAAAAACAAAAAAAACAAAAATAACTAAATTGGTAATTTAATAACTTCAGATGATTGGTAATTTAATAACTTCAGATGGTTTAGAGGTATTTATCCTTTTTGAAATCAATAACTTTTCGTTTGGGATCTTAAATCCACTTTAATGAGCATTCTGCTGGCAGCTGTTTTATTTAGGATCCGAGCTTATACAAACAAAAGTAACAAAGGCTTTTACCTAGATTACAATTTAGAGTTAACTTTTGCAGACCACATGACTGATTTGAATGTATAAATCCCTACAATTCCATTATACATGTTTCTTAAAAATTTGAATGCTTTTAACCAGAGAAGAGGTTATACAGGAAGAGTGTTCTCCATGTGAGGAATCTCGATGTTGCTCAGTTATTTGCCGCATGTCTGAAATGGCTCTTCTAACACTGGTTCTGTCTTTGAAAGCCCATACAGAGCAATAACATGACCTTCGTAGAAGCAATAAGTGAAAAACACCCCTGGATAATGCCACTGACTTGCTACATAAGTTGCATTTTTATTGAATTATCAAATTATTTGTCAACACATAATACCCTATTTCTTTGTACCTTCACATTCACTCACTGTTTTAATTCTGACAATATCTTCTGCACTATTTCTTCTCTATAAGAAACTTTTTGAGGTCAAGTAATCTATCCGTATAAAACTTATTAGAAACATCCTCCACAAAACAAGGGGCTGAATTTATTGTCACTGTAATTTGCATTGCTCTGCCTCTGTGCACCAGACGCCTAAGTAGCTCTGGAAGCCTCCAGAGGGTGTTCAGAAAAGAAACTTTCGACTCATCACTGTTTCTCTGTGAGATGCTGTCCTATCTTGCACTAATGTTGCCTCCTGGGAGCATTTCAAAGCTATCACGCCCTTAATACACCAAAAAACCATGCTGCATTCCCTTCATAGTTTACAAAATTCTTTATAAAAACAATGACTTCATCATCTGTTGTAATTCTACTTTCCACAGGGATCAAAAACTAGTCCTTGGGCCATGTGAGAGACAGCACCAAGTAATGCCTCCCCACCTGTCCCTTTCCCAGGGGCCTTTAACACAACCTCTCTTTAAACCAAAAAAAGAAAAAGAAAAGAAAAAGTACAAATCACACAGACACCCAGGCAGACTCCGACTCCCAGCTTCTGCTCAGCTGGAGCCCCTTGCCCCATTTATAAATATTCAAAGATCACCTCTTATCAATGAATAACCTACTATTGCTCCATGAATATCCTATTGCCATGCTTACCTGAGAATGAAGCTAGCAGAGAGGAAAGCAAGCGAGGAGATGAGGAGAGCCCCCATCCTCCTCATCTTAGCCCAAAACCAGCAATCACCTTTGGTCTCCCTAGTTGCACGTGCCAGTAAATTTCCCTTTTTGCTAGTCAGTTCAAATTTGGTTTTATATCACTTGCGACTGAAATAATCTTGACTAATATACTAATAATTACCAAATTTTATTGGGTTATGTAAATATCATTGCCTCGGGAACTTGAAACAACAAATCCCTGGGATTTCCAACCGTGAAAACTACAGCCTGATGAGTGATTTAATTAAACACGTACATATAGATCACTCCCCAAGCTACATACATAGAAATAAGGAGAGACGAATCTGAAGGAGACAGAAAAGAAAACTTTCGCATTTTGAAACAATGTATTAAGGAGAAGACATGTGCCCAATGTCTAGGACTGGAAAGATAAATGATTCCATTTTATGTTGTTATTAAATTGTATGACCCTTCATTAAAGTTAAATGCATTTAGAGGAATTAAGCTTATCAAACACTTGGCAGTGTAATATAAGTAATGATTCTTTGTTTATTTGACGACATCCTCCTGTGAGTTGATTCGCAATTTTAATTTTGGAAAGCAGTATTTCTTTGATGGGGACCGACAGAATGATGTGAACTGCTGCATCGTTTTGCATGAAGTCATATTGATTGTGAAAGGAAACAGAGGCCAAGTGACAACCAATTTTTCAAGGAGCATTATGACAGTAATGTTTCTATATTGTCAGAGGGATCACAACAAATTAAGAACTGAAATTAAACTTTAGGAGACAATCTCCTATCCTTTTGAAGATAAGCACACCAGAATTCTATAATGACAAAAATTCTAAATATTTTTAGTGGAAAAACCTTATTTTAAAAAATATGTATAAAAGTTATGTATCAATACCAAGCACCTATTTTGGACACAATGGTAAGCAGAACAAATGGTAAGCAAAACAAATACACGAGAGAGCTTGCAACCTAGTGAGAGAGGAAGCATTAATCCAATCACAGAGAATTATAATTCCAATTGGGATAAAGGTCACCAGAGAAATATGCCTACCACCATAGAAGACAATACTGGGGGCTTTACTCTAAACAGATAGATGAAGGAAGGATTTTGTGAAGAAGTGATATTTGAAGAACAAATAAGCACTAAGGAGGTAAAGAGGGAAAAGCGCATTCTGGTGAGAGGGACGAGCCTCTCCATGGGAGTAGAGAAGCATGGGGTAAAAATCAGAAACCTGAAAGGACTGTGCGCCCCGGACCTAGGGAAAGGAGGTGGAGAGTAAGGAGGGGCAGGCTGTGCAGGGGTGGTAAGTTTTCTCGGGGCAGGCTGTGCAGGGGTGGTAAGTTTTCTCCTAAAGCAATGGGCAGACCTTGAAGGGTTTTAAGTGGAGCCTGGGAAGATCAACTTTGCATTAAAAAAAAAAAAAACAACCCTTTGGCTTCAGTCTGGATAATAAATGGGAAGTGGAGTCAGGATGCTGGCAAGGGAAAACAGTAGCTGGGCTAGGTAGGAATGGGGGTGAGGCCAAGACACAGAAAGGGAGAGACAGAATCTGTCATGGCAGTTTACACACATCATGTATTGAGAATCAGCACCATGAAATCTGACTGAAACATTAGGGAAGGTTTCAAATATATTAAAAAAGTAGACAGAATAATATAATGAGCTTCTCTGTACTCAACACTTAGCTTTAACCATGTCCGACTCAGCTAATCTTGTTTTATCTATATCTCCACTCATTTCCCTACTCCCATATACATATATATATTTTTTTAATTATGAATATTTCAAACCTTCAGAAACGTTGTGAGAATAGTACACCACCACCAATTTATCATTAATCTAGATTCACTAGTTGTTAACATTTTGTTAACTTGTTCTACATATGTGTTTGTGTGTGTAAATATATGTATTTCATCATCTATCTCCTAAAAGCAAAGGCATTCTCCTGAACAACCACGACACAATTATCACACTCAGGAAAAGTAATATCTAATATACAGTTCATATTCAAAAACTTCCCATTTGTCCCAATAATGTCCTCTATAGGTGGTTTTCCCCCTGATCCAGAATCCAAACAAGGATTATGCATTGCATTTTTTGGTCCTGCCTCTTTATCCTCCAATCTTAAAGAGTTCCTCAGACTTTTTGTCTGACATGACATGGATGCCTTTGAAGAGTCCAGGCCAGCTACTTTGCAGGATGTCCTTTAATGTGGGTTTGTCTGTTTCCTCATGATTAGATTCAGGTGAAACATCTGGCAGTACCATCACATAGAGGGTATTGTGTCCCTCTCCGTGTATCACATCGGGAGCCATATGATGTCAGTCGTACCGCTATTAATGATGATTCTTTCACTTTTTCAACTGCTTGAATTCATATCCTATAGACATAATCCATTAATAAGGAAACCAGACAAGGACTGCAAAATATAATTTCTATTTCCCCATGAGCATCTTGATGCCAAGAGACATTAACATAGGTCATTTACACAGACAAAGCTTTGTCGGTTTTATTCACGGAAGGTGGATATAGATCATAAATAGACACGGACTGGGAATGAATATCCTGCAGCAATTAGAAATTGGCACACTTGGGAATTAGAATCCTAAGAAGTAAAGTGTGAAGGTGAAGCTTGTGGCCTCAGGAACCAGACTGTCGGGGATGTCATCCTGGCCCTGCTGCTCACCACCTGTGTGACCTTAGACAAGTTACCTGCCCTTTCTGGATCTGCTTCCACATCTGTGACATGGGTAATCTATAGCACTCATATGTCTGGTTTGAGTACTACACATGCAATGCACACAACAATCTCTCAGTGGTGCGATAATGATGATGTTTGTAGTGAAGGACCACTAAACTCCATGTGTTGACTAAAAGAAGAACCTAGGTCTTCTTTATAAAAATATTGTCTGAAATTTGGACCCTGTTAGAAATATAATGTGGTAAAATGCCAACATGTTTGCATAAAATCACTAACATCATCATCTAGTGAGGACTACTTAGGGCAAAAGAGTTTGATTTTCACATCCGATAACAAGCACTTGTATTTCCCAAATAATAAATGGTAATCTTAACAACAAAATGTGTCCAGTGACATTTCCCATTGAGGATTTTATTACCTCCTGTTCATTAGTGATATGTATGTGATCTGTCTGGTGAGTAAGTGTACATATAGTATTTACACTCTCATGGAAAGATCTAAATCACAACTAGAAAAAGGTCTGCTCAGAGGTCTAGTCAAAGATCTAGCCTAGTCTCAGAATCACTTCTTAAACCTTACAATTACAATGTGGTTTTAAATTTTCTAAGATATTTTTCTGCTTAGGGAACTCAGCTACAGTATGCTTACCCACTGTCTTGTATTTGTATTTGTCTGTGTGGTGTTGACAGTGATGGCAGCCCTAGTTGTTTTCCCTGATTGTATCCCATTACCCTTTTTTGAAACAATAACTTTCTTTTCCCTATGGGAATATCACTGTTAGTCATTCATGGCTTAATAAAATTATCCAATTTTTAATATATGGACTTTCGTTTCCCTTAAGTGAAATAATTATAATATCAAGTAGAACAAAAGAGTAATCCTTAACTTTGCATTTTTATGATTTGAGTTTTTCCTAAAATGTGTAGCCATAGTGGAAATCTTTTTGTTTTCCCTTGCAAGTGATATAGACAAAAATGAAAATTTCTAAAAGTTAGAAGTGACTTGAATTGTTACTATTTCGTTTAGGAACAAAGGAGTCAACTGACCTACCTTAAAATTTTAGAATAGGGAAAAGAAAAGAAAATGTAAGTAACAAAGCATTGACTTTAGTACCATATCCTGGATGGCTCAGGAAAAGACAGGCAGGGTGAAAACATCTAGAGAAAACAGAAATAGAGGAAGGGAGCAGGGAGAAGTAAAGAGACAGAGGGAGGGAAAGTCCAATATGGCTGGTCCCTGACTCCTAAAATTTCACCCTTCCCAGGGCTCAAGGTAACTGCCCCAGCCCTACCCTTTAAGACCACTCTTGGGCTTGCTTCCCTCAACACCCGCTCTGGGTGTCCTCCTGCCCCCAAACCTCGACTATTACACCTCCAACCCACTCCACCTACCAATACCCCAAACATACACCGTATGTCTTCTTTTTCTTCATTGTCGTCTTTTATTTTTCATCTGATTCCTTCCATTTGTCAAAGTTAAATAACTTCCATCACAGGCATAAATTTAACAGTCACAAAACCTAGATGTACATAAATCTTCATTTCCTCAAAACTGACTTAGCTCACAAGCCCCCATTTCCATAGATGGAAGAATACCTAACTTTGCCAATTTAAGGAAAACTCAGACATTTCTGGTTCTTCTCACTTTCTTTGGATAAATACAAAGTCAATAAGAAATTCACACTCTTATTTCCTTCTGTTCCTTCCATTGATCCTCTAAATGTGGGGGTAGGAACCCATAATTATAAGGGTGGAGCAGCACATACTACAGAGAAGAGGGAGTTCAGTCTAAAAGAGAAGACAGTGAAATAGTCCAGTAAGTGCCCAATCACAAGACCAATGAGAGTGTCAGGGGAGCAGAGTGAATATAAAAAAGATCAGAGGGAGAAGACAGAACAAAAACTCAGCCACAAGGGGCCAGAGACAGCTTCTGAGAGGAAGTGATTTTTAAGTCAAGGGTGAGTAGGAGTTAGTCAGTTTAAGAAGATGGGTAAGGAAGTCACAGGGACCATTTGCTAAGGCATGGAATCAGGGAAACTGTGACATGCTTGGGAAATGCAAGCAGCTCCCTGTGGCTGGAGCACAGGGAAGGTTTGGAGGAGTGGGTAGAAGATGAGTCTAGAGAGGTGAACAGAGGTGTACATCAAGCCAAGGAACTGGGTGGGATCGTATTGTCTAAGCCAGGAGTTGGCAAACTGCACGTGAAGTCCAGATTGGCCTGCTGCCTGGTTTTGTAAACAAAGTTTTACTGGACTCAGCCGTGCTCATTTCTTTACATAATATTTATGATGCTTTCATGCTATACCATCAGAGTCAAGGATTTCTGACAATGTATGGCCATCAAGGCCTAAAATATTTATTCTCCATCCCTTTACATAAAAGTTTTGCTGACCCTTCTGCAACCCACTTGAGAAATATATGCATCCTCTTTTTTTGCACACATTTTTTATTCTTTTATTGAAGTATAGTTGTACAATATTACATAAGTTACAGTTGTACAATACAGTGATTCACAATTTTTAAAGGTTGTACTCCATTTATAGTTATTATAAAATATTGGTTATATTCCCATATTGTACAATATATCCTTGTAGCTTACTTTATACCTAATACCTTGTACCTCTTACTCCCTTACACCTTTCTTGCCCCTCCCCCTGCCCCTCTCCCCATTGGTAACCACTAGTTTGTTCTATCTGTGAGTCTGCTTATTTTTTGTTATATTCACTAGTATGTTGTATTTTTTAAATTCCACATATAAGTGGTATCATACAGTATTTGTCTTTCTCTGACTGACTTATTTCACTTAGCATAATGCCCTCCAAGGCCATCCATGTTGATGCAAATGGCAAAGTTTCATTCTTTTTTATGGCTGAGTAGTATTCCATTGTATATAGCTATACCACATCTTCTTTATCCATTCATCTGTTCATGGACACTTAGGTTGCTTCCACATCTTGGCAATTGTAAATAATGCTGCTATGAACATTGGGGTGCACGTAGCTTTTTTTTTTTTTTTTTTTTTTAAACATCTTTATTGAAGTATAATTGCTTTACAATGGTGTGCTAGCTTCTGCTTTACAACAAAGTGAATCAGTTACACATATACATATGTTGCCATATCTCTTCCCTCTTGCATCTCCCTCCCTCCCACCCTCCCTATCCCACCCCTCTAGGTGGTCACAAAGCACCGAGCTGATCTCCCTGTGCTATGCGGCTGCTTCCCACTAGTTATCTATTTTACATTTGGTAGTGTATATATGTCCATGACACTCTCTCACCCTGTCACATCTCACCCCTCCCCCTCCCCATATCCTCAAGTCCATTCTCTAGTAGGTCTGTGTCTTTATTCCCATCTTGCCACTAGGTTCTTCATGACCTCTTTTTTTTTTTTTTTTTTCTTAGATTCCATATATATGTGTTAGCATACTGTATTTGTTTTTCTCTTTCTGACTTACTTCACTCTGTATGACAGACTCTAACTCCATCCACCTCATTACAAACACCTCCATTTCATTTCTTTTTATGGCTGAGTAATATTCCATTGTATATATGTGCCACATCTTCTTTATCCATTCATCCGATGATGGACACCTAGGTTGCTTCCATGTCCTGGCTATTGTAAACAGAGCTGCAATGAATATTTTGGTACATGACTCTTTCTGAATTATGGTTTTCTCAGGGAATATGCCCAGTAGTGGGATTGCTGGGTCATATGGTAGTTCTATTTTTAGTTTTTTAAGGAACCTCCATACTGTTCTCCATAGTGGCTGTATCAATTTACATTCCCACCAACAGTGCAAGAGTGTTCCCTTTTCTCCACACCCTCTCCAGCATTTATTGTTTCTAGATTTTTTGATGATGGCCATTCTGACCGGTGTGAGATGATACCTCATTGTAGTTTTGATTTGCATTTCTCTAATGATTAATGATGTTGAGCATTCTTTCATGTGTCTGTTGGCAATCTGTATCTCTTCTTTGGAGAAATGTCTATTTAGGTCTTCTGCCCATTTTTGGATTGGGTTGTTTGTTTTTTTGTTATTGAGCTGCATGAGCTGCTTGTAAATCTTGGAGATTAATCCTTTGTCAGTTGCTTCATTTGCAAATATTTTCTCCCATTCTGAGGGTTGTCTTTTGGTCTTGTTTATGGTTTCCTTTGCTGTGCAAAAGCTTTTAAGTTTCATTAGGTCCCATTTGTTTATTTGTGTTTTTATTTCCATTTCTCTAGGACCTGGGTCAAAAAGGATCTTGCTGTGACTTATGTCATACAGTGTTCTGCCTATGTTTTCCTCTAAGAGTTTGATAGTGTCTGGCCTTACACTTAGGTCTTTAATCCATTTTGAGTTTATTTTTGTGTATGGTGTTAGGGAGTGTTCTAATTTCATACTTTTACATGTACCTGTCCAATTTTCCCAGCACCACTTATTGAAGAGGCTGTCTTTTCTCCACTGTATATGCTTGCCTCCTTTATCAAAGATAAGGTGACCATATGTGCGTGGGCTTATCTCTGGGCTTTCTATCCTGTTCCATTGATCTATATTTCTGTTTTTGCGCCAGTACCAAACTGTCTTGATTACTGTAGCTTTGTAATATAGTCTGAAGTCAGGGAGCCTGATTCCTCCAGCTCCATTTTTCGTTCTCAAGATTGCTTTGGCTATTCGGGGTCTTTTGTGTTTCCATACAAATTGTGAAATTTTTTGTTCTAGTTCTGTGAAAAATGCCAGTGGTAGTTTGATAGGGATTGCATTGACTCTGTAGATTGCTTTGGGTAGCAGAGTCATTTTCACAATGTTTATTCTTCCAATCCAAGAACATGATATATCTCTCCATCTATTTGTATCATCTTTAATTTCTTTCATCAGTGTCCTATAATTTTCTGCATACAGGTCTTTTGTCTCCTTAGGTAGGTTTATTCCTAGGTATTTTATTCTTTTTGTTGCAATGGTAAACGGGAGTGTTTTCTTAATTTCACTTTCAGATTTTTCATCATTAGTATACAGGAATGCAAGAGATTTCTGTGCATTAATTTTGTATCCTGCTACTTTACCAAATTCATTGATTAGCTCTAGTAGTTTTCTGGTAGCATCTTTTGGATTCTCTATGTATAGTATCATGTCATCTGCAAACAGTGACAGCTTTACTTCTTCTTTTCCGATTTGGATTCCTTTTATTTCTTTTTCGTCTCTGATTGCTGTGGCTAACACTTCCAAAACTATGTTGAATAATAGTGGTGAGAGTGGGCAACCTTGTCTTGTTCCTGATCTTAGTGGAAATGGTTTCAGTTTTTCACCATTGAGGACAATGTTGGCTGTGGGTTTGTCATATACGGCCTTTATTATGTTGAGGAAAGTTCCCTCTATGCCTACTTTCTGCAGGACTTTTATCATAAATGGGTGTTGAATTTTGTCGAAAGCTTTCTCTGCATCTATTGAGATGATCATATGGTTTTTCTCCTTCAATTTGTTAATATGATGTATCACGTTGATTGATTTGCGTATATTGAAGAATCCTTGCATTCCTGGAATAAACCCCACTTGATCATGGTGTATAATCTTTTTAATGTGCTGTTGGATTCTGTTTGCTAGTATTTTGTTGAGGATTTTTGCATCTATGTTCATCAGTGATATTGGCCTGTAGTTTTCTCTCTTTGTGACATCTTTGTCTGGTTTTGGTATCAGGGTGATGGTGGCCTCGTAGAATGAGTTGGGGAGTGTTCCTCCCTCTGCTATATTTTGGAAGAGTTTGAGAAGGATAGGTGTTAGCTCTTCTCTAAATGTTTGATAGAATTCGCCTGTGAAGCCATCTGGTCCTGGGCTTTTGTGTGTTGGAAGATTTTTAATCACAGTTTCAATTTCAGTGCTTGTGATTGGTCTGTTCATATTTTCTATTTCTTCCTGGTTCAGTCTCGGCAGGTTGTGCATTTCTAAGAATCTGTCCATTTCTTCCAGGTTGTCCATTTTATTAGCATAGAGTTGCTTGTAGTAATCTCTTATGATCGTTTGTATTTCTGCAGTGTCAGTGGTTACTTCTCCTTTTTCATTTCTAATTCTATTAATTTGAGTCTTCTCCTTTTTTCTCTTGATGAGTCTGGCTAATGGTTTATCAATTTTGTTTATCTTCTCAAAGAACCAGCTTTTAGTTTCATTGATTTTTGCTATTGTTTCCTTCATTTCTTTTTCATTTATTTCTGATCTGATCTTTATGATTTCTTTCCTTCTGCTAGCTTTGGGGTTTTTTTGTTCTTCTTTCTCTAATTGCTTTAGGTGCAAGGTTAGGTTGTTTATTCGAGATGTTTCCTGTTTCTTGATGTAGGCTTGTATTGCTATAAACTTCCCTCTTAGAACTGCTTTTGCTGCATCCCATAGGTTTTGGATCGTCGTGTCTGCATTGTCATTTGTTTCTAGGTATTTTTTGATTTCCCCTTTGATTTCTTCAGTGATCACTTCGTTATTAAGTAGTGTATTGTGTAGCCTCCATGTGTTTGTATTTTTTACAGATCTTTTCCTGTAATTGATATCTAGTCTCATAGCGTTGTGGTCGGAAAAGATACTTGATACGATTTCAATTTTTTTAAATTTACCAAGGCTTGATTTGTGACCCAAGATATGATCTATCCTGGAGAATGTTCCATGAGCACTTGAGAAAAATGTGTATTCTGTTGTTTTTGGGTGGAATGTCCTATAAATATCAATTAAGTCCATCTTGTTTAATGTATCATTTAAAGCTTGTGTTTCCTTATTTATTTTCATTTTGGATGATCTGTCCATTGGTGAAAGTGGGGTGTTAAAGTCCCCTACTATGATTGTGTTACTGTCGATTTCCCCTTTTATGGCTGTTAGTATTTGCCTTATGTATTGAGGTGCTCCTATGTTGGGTGCATAAATATTTACAATTGTTATACCTTCCTCTTGGATCGATCCCTTGATCATTATATAGTGTCCGTCTTTGTCTCTTGTAATAGTCTTTATTTTAAAGTCTATTTTGTCTGATATGAGAATTGCTACTCCAGCTTTCTTTTGATTTCCATTTGCATGGAATATCTTTTTCCATCCCCTCACTTTCAGTCTGTATGTGTCTCTAGGTCTGAAGTGGGTCTCTTGTAGACAGCATATATATGGGTCTTGTTTTTGTATCCATTCAGCCAGTCTGTGTCTTTTGGTGGGAGCATTTAATCCATTTACATTTAAGGTAATTATCGATATGTATGTTCCTATTCCCATTTTCTTAAATGTTTTGGGTTTGTTATTGTAGGTGTTTTCCTTCTCTTGTGTTTCTTGCCTAGAGAAGTTCCTTTAGCATTTGTTGTAAAGCTGGTTTGGTGGTGCTGAACTCTCTCAGCTTTTGCTTGTCTGTAAAGGTTTTCATTTCTCCATCAAATCTGAATGAGATCCTTGCTGGGTAGAGTAATCTTGGTTGTAGGTTTTTCTCCTTCATCACTTTAAGTATATCCTGCCACTCCCTTCTGGCTTGCAGCGTTTCTGCTGAAAGATCAGCTGTTAACCTTATGGGGATGCCCTTGTGTGTTATCTGTTGTTTTTCCCTTGCTGCTTTTAATATGTTTTCTTTATATTTAATTTTTGATAGTTTGATTAATATGTGTCTTGGTGTGTTTCTCCTTGGATTTATCCTGTATGGGACTCTCTGTGCTTCCAGGACTTGATTAACTATTTCCTTTCCCATATTAGGGAAGTTTTCAACTATAATCTCTTCAAATATTTTCTCAGTCCCTTTCTTTTTCTCTTCTTCTTCTGGGACCCCTATAATTCGAATGTTGGTGCGTTTAATGTTGTCCCAGAGGTCTCTGAGACTGTCCTCAGTTCTTTTCATTCTTTTTTCTTTATTCTGGTCTGCCGTAGTTATTTCCACCATTTTATCTTCCAGGTCACTTATCCGTTCTTCTGCCTCAGTTATTCTGCTATTGATCCCATCTAGAGTATTTTTAATTTCATTTATTGTGCTTGTCATCGTTTCTTGGTTCCTCTTTAGTTCTTCTACGTCCTTGTTAAATGTTTCTTGCATTTTGTCTATTCTATTTCCAAGACTTTGGATCATCCTTACTATCATTATTCTGAATTCTTTTTCAGGTAGACTACCTATTTCCTCTTCATTTGTTAGGTCTGGTGTGTTTTGACCCTGCTCCTTCATCTGCTGTGTGTTTTTCTGTCTTCTCATTTTGCTTATCTTACTGTGTTTGGGGTCTCCTTTTCACAGGCTGCAGGTTCGTAGTTCCCGTTGTTTTTGGTATCTGTCCCCAGTGGCTAAGGTTGGTTCAGTGGGTTATGTAGGTTTCCTGGTGAAGGGAACTAGTGCCTGTGTTCTGGTGGATGAGGCTGGATGTTGTCTTTCTGGTGGGTTCGTCCACGTCTGGTGGTGTGTTTTGGGGTGTCTGTGGCCTTATTATGATTTTAGGCAGCCTCTCTGTTAATGGATGGGGCTGTGTTCCTCTCTTGCTAGTTGTTTGGCATAGGGTGTCCAGCACTGTAGCTTGCTGGTCGTTGAGTGAAGCTGGGTCTTGATGTTGAGATGGAGATCTGTGAGAGATTTTCGCCGTTTGGTATTACGTGGAGCTGGGAGGTCTCTTGTGGACCAGTGTCCTGAAGTTGGCTCTCCCACCTCAGAGGCACAGCCCTGATGCCTGGCTGGAGCACCAAGAGCCTTTCATCCACACGGCTCAGAATAATAGGGAGAAAAAATGGAAAGAAAGAAAAAAAGAGGATAAAATAAAATAAAATAAAGCAATTATAATAAAAAATAAGAAAAAAAATTATTAAGAGTAAATTTATTAAGAAAAAAAATTTTTTTTAATTTTTAAAAATAGATTTATTAATTTTTTATACTAAAAATAAGAAAAAAATTATTTAGAAAAAATTTATTAAGAAAAAAAATTTTTTAATTTTTTAAAATAAAAAATATGAAAAAACTTATTAAAAATTTTTTTAAAAATAGAAAATAAGGAAAAAATTATTAAGAAAACATTTATTAGGGGAAAAAAAATTTTTTTAAGCCAAAAAAAAAAAAAAAAAAAAAAAAAAGGACGGACCTAACCCTAGGACTAAGGGTGAGAGCAAAGCTATACAGACAAAATCTCACCCAGAAGCATACACATCTACACTCACAAAAAAAAAGGAAAAGGGGAAAAGTTAATATATCCTGCTCCCAAAGTCCATCTCCTAAATTTGGGATGATTCGTTGTCTATTCAGGTATTCAACAGATGCAGGCACATCAAGTTGTTTGTGGAGCTTTAATCCGCTGCTTCTGAGGCTGCTGGGAGAGATTTCCCTTTCTCTTCTTTGTTCGTACAGCTCCCGGGGTTCAGCTTTGGATTTGGACCCGCCTCTGCATGTAGGTCGCCTGAGGGCGTCTGTTCCCCGCCCAGACAGAACGGGGTTAAAGGAGCAGCTGATTCGGGGGCTCTGGCTCACTCAGGCGGGGGGAGGGAGCGGTAAGGAGGAGGCGGGGCGAGCCTGCGGCGGCAGAAGCCGGCGTGACGTTGCAGCAGCCTGAGGCGCGCCGTGCGCTCTCCCGGGGAAGTTGTCCCCGGATTACGGGAGCCTGGCCGTGGCGGGCTGCACAGGCTCCCGGGAGGGGCGGTGTGGAGAATGACCTGTGCTCGCCCACAGGCTGTTTGGTGGCGGCAGCAGCAGCCTTAGCGTCTCATGCCCGTCTCTGGGGTCCGCGCTGATAGCCGCGGCTCGCGCCCGTCTCTGGAGTTCGTTTAAGTGGTGCTCTGAATCCCCTCTCCTTGCACGCCGCGAAACAAAGAGGCAAGAAAAAGTCTCCTGCCTCTTCGGCAGCTGCAGACTTTTTCTCGTGCACCCTCCCAGCTAGTTGTGGTGCGCTAGACCCTTCAGGCTGTGTTCACGCAGCCAACCCCAGTCCTCTCCCTGGGATCCGACCGAAGCCCGCGCCTCAGCTCCCAGCCCCCGCCCGCCCCGGCGGGTGAGCAGACAAGCCTCTCGGGCTGGTGAGTGCTGCTCGGCGCCGAGCCTCTGTGCGGGAATCTCTCCGTTTTTCCCTCTGCGTCCCTGTTGCTGTGGGATCCGCGCTGATAGCCGCGGCTCGCGCCCGTCTCTGGAGCTCGTTTAGGCGGCGCTCTGAATCCCCTCTCCTTGCGCACCGCGAAACAAAGAGGCAAGAAAAATTCTCTTGCCTCTTTGGCAGCTGCAGTCTTTTTCCCGGACTCCCTCCCAGCTAGCACCGAAGCCCGAGCCCCAGCTCCCAGGCCCCGCCCGCCCCGGCGGCTGAGCAGACAAGCCTCTCGGGCTGGTGAGTGCTGGTCGGCACCGCTCCTCTGTGCGGGAATCTCCGCTTTGCCCTCCGCACCACTGTGGCTGCGCTCTCCTCCGTGGCTCCGAAGCTTCCCCCCTCTGCTACCCGCAGTCTCTGCCCACGAAGGGGCTTCCTAGTGTGTGGAAACCTTTCCTCCTTCACAGCTCCCTCCCACTGGTGCAGGTCCCGTCCCTATTCTTTTGTCTCTGTTATTTCTTTTTTCTTTTGCCCTACCCAAGTACGTGGGGATTTTCTTGCCTTTTGGGAGGTCTGACGTCTTCTGCCAGCGTTCAGTGGGTGTTCTGTAGGAGCAGTTCCACGTGTAGATGTATTTCTCATATATCTGTGGGGAGGAAGGTGATCTCCGCGTCTTACTCTTCCGCCATCTTGCCCCTCCCCTCCTCCACATCTCCACGTAGCTTTTTGAATTAGTGCTTTTGCTTTTTTTTTGGATATATATCCAGGAGTGGAATTGCTGGGTCATGTGGTAGTTCTATTTTTAGTTTTTTGAGAAACCCCCATACTGTTTTCCACAGTGGCTGTACCAATTTACATTCCCATCAACAGTGTAGGAGGGCTCCCTTTTCTCCACATCCTCGCCAACATATGTTATCTGTATTCTTTGATGACAGCCATTCTGACAGGTGTGAGGTGATATCTCATTGGTTTTGATTTGCATTTTCCTGATGATTAGCAATGTTGAGCATCTTTTCAAGTGCCTGTTAGCCATCTGCATTTCCTCTTTGGAAAAATGTGTATTCGGTTCTTCTGCCATTTTTTAATCAGGTTGTTTGTTTTTTGATGTTGAGTTGTATGAGCTGCTTATATGTGTTAGATATTAATCCCTTATCTGTCATATCATATGCAAATACTTTCTCCCATTCAGTACATTGTCTTTTTATTTTGTTGATGGTTTCCTTTCTTGTATGCACCCTCTTG